>NC_090928.1:315404478-320343228 GCF_040938575.1 Ambystoma mexicanum | reverse complement strand
ACTAAATGAATTGGTAGTTAAATAAACTGGTTTAGTGAAGTCAAGCGAATTTGCCAGTCCATAAAAACACTGTCCATAAAAATACTTTTTGTTTTTGTATCTCATGGAACCTTCTGTAAATGAATCCCTTGAAACGTTAATTTCACAGGTGGACTGCCTCAGAGCGCTTTGTGAGGGAAGCTGGATGGGGAGGGGAGGGGCCAGGGGAAGGGTAAGAGAAGATTTGGGCCTCATTACAAGTTTGGCAATTGTAGTAAAACATCTGGTAGTTCCGATAAACCAGATGTTTCGCAACTTCCTTTTGTGTGCAGGAAATTACCTTCATAAAAATGCAATGCCACATTTCAGCATTTCATGTTGCCCATGCCGCATGTCCCCAATTGATTGCCGTTGGGCTCCAAAATGGGCAATAACTGATGCATCTAAATCATGAGGACCCTTACTGCGTCATCGGCGCATGTGGTAACGATAAACGAGCTCGGCGGAGGTTACACGGCCAAACTCGTAATGAAGAGCACAGATCCTAGGTTTGTAGAAAGCGCAGAGGCTTTAGACCTTTTTTCGAACTTTATGAAGCCATTCTCAATATGGAGAGGCAGAGGTTAAGAGTACCACATAGCAAGACACCATGGAAGTCCATTCTGAGGGGGGCCTTAGGCTTCTGATTCTGGTGTTTTGGGGCAGGGGGTTGGAAGGTAGCCAGGCGTACATCCATTTAGTACTTTACAGCACATTCCGTGCATAGTTACATAATTAATAACTATAATAATGATGTCTTTAGTAGCAATGGGGGGAAATCCTGGTGGCGAAATGGAATCGGCAAAATTCGCCAACAATTCCGTTCCGCTGGCTGAGTGAATTTCCACTTTTTACCACACTTTTTGCTGGGTTTTTTGCTGCGGAATTAAAAAAATGTGTAGAAAGATTTTTTGTGCGGTCCGAAACACACAGGAACACGAAATTTCGACAAAAAACGAAATTTCCGACAAAAAAAATGCAACAAACGGCCAGTTCTATTCCATGGGCGAAATTGGCAGATTTACCAAAATTTCGCAGGAATCCGCCATTTTGCCCACAGAACCCCTCCCAGCACCTGAATGTGAATTCGACTTTGGTAATAACTGGGTTATGTGGTTGTTATGGTGATAATTAATCATTCCTATGAAGGTGACACTCTCACTGAGTGCCAGTGTGCTGGGATGCCAATGACTATGCAACGCTCCCACCTGTGCCCTTGAGTCAAATGAGAAAATAAAAAAAAGATTCCGGCGGCTGCTCGGGCAGCATCTGATCTCTTAATGGGCTTCCTGCGTCACTCATGCAAATATGTCTCTAAAATAATGAACGCCTCATTATCGCCGTCTTTTCATTCAGCTGGTCGTGAAAAGGAGAAGGTGATAGAACAGCAAGGCTTTTCGAGAGAAGACCTCAGATTTGTTTTCAAATAGCCAACGGCTAGCGAGCAAGGTACTCAATTGTCTGGTGAGGCCCATCCTCGCTCCTCTGCCTCATTCCCTGTGCTTCCTCGACGCTGCCATCTCTGAGGAAATTACCTATGATTGGGGGGAGGTCAGAGGAGTCAAGGGGATTTTTTTTGCTGCTGAAGCTCAAATGGTAATATTACTTTGTGTCTTAAAATTGATGTTTTTCTCTTTCCTTCGTTCTCTTTGCTTCATTGATTACGTACAGTGAAACATGTTTGTTCGCCACAGCTTTTTTTTATACAGAAAAGTACCCTGCAGATTGTGCACCTGCTACATGCCATGCGGGGTGAAGCACTTGTCGCATCAGCTTTCAATGTTGTTTTCTTTGTGTTCTTTCCAAGCTACCATTTTCTACATGGAAGGAAGAAGGAAGTGGCCAACATCGAGTTGTATTGTTTATGTCTTCTATTCGCTGGTGGAAGGGAGGTTATGGTTGCAGCATTAAACATCAAAACCACACAAACTCAAAAGTTCTGATCTACAGCAAAGGATATGGGGGCTTTGTGCGATATATAGAGAGTATACGCAGAGGTCAATTTTGGGCAGCCCTAGTGGGGGCGGAATCTATTGTAGCTAAAGCCACAGATTTTAATATTTGGAAACTGGTGACTTTTTAGAGAGTACAATGTATGATATTGATCATTTGATATAGGAATTTTCTTTATTTCTCCGTATTTTTATATTTATGATGTATATTTTAACTATTCAGATTGACAAATGTGACATTTTAATTTGGTTTGTAAAAATGTGTACAAGTTTGTTCTTGACGGAATATAAACTAAATGCACAATAAATAAATAAAAAAAGTTCTGATTGCCAAAGCAACTATAAATCTCCAGAACCATTCAATGCTCATAACATCGCATGCTCTGCTCATTGGTATGGAAAACAGCCTTTGGAAAAATAATCTTTACACACATTTACGCATTCTCTTCGGTTTTCACCACAAATGAAAAGTAAAACTCCACTGTAGCTCGTTTTAGTTTTTGCTGTTAGGTGACACCGTAGAACCACCCCTAAGCCAAAACTGTTTGAATATGCATTCAGATGCGATGGAGGCAGGATATGCGGAAGGATACAAAGCCTGTGCACGTTGATTGACTTTTTACCCACCAGCTGAACGACCATGGCCATGCTAATGCCTATGGCCATTCACATCCAGAGCCCCTTCTGTCCCACCCAAAACGCACACCCTTGGACCGCTTTCAGCAAGCTCCATCACACAATAACATCAAACTATGTGGTGGTGTGGGGCTGACATTGTTATTTTGAAGCGGCCTTCGGAAAGGTAATAGTTTTTTTTTGCAGCTGTAAATCAGCTCCTGCTCTACTAAACAGGCCTGAGCCAAATGTGCCTTCACCCACTTGATTTATAAGCAATATTTTCCTAAAATGTGTTTAAAATAATAATAATAATAATACTTTATTGTGGTATAATCCAAGAAATGGATTTTACACAACACATTTTAAACACATTCATTGATACATCACTTATCCATATATAACATTTTTCTAATATAGGTTATATAATGAAGTAAGTATAATAAAAACAAATATGCAATATAAAATGTATCAAATATATATCAAATACAAAAGTTAAAATATAAGAGCCCAGGACAGCGTAGTGTCCCAACAGTATACTACACTACCATTGGAATCACATTTATGATCATAAGTATAGTACGAAAGGTGCCTTCTCATTCTACTGATGTTATTGTTATAATTATTTAATGGTAATTGGTGTCCTTGTTACTGCTATTCCTGTGTTGGTGATAGTAAGGGCATAATTTGTGTCCATACTCTAAAAAGGGATAACTGTAAACTGAGAGATTCAGTATTTAAACACATATACCAGAAGTCATCCTCAATAATTGCCTCATAATTATGGACCCATTTATCATATGCATTCATATATATGGGGCCCAATTTAGGGCACAGGGTTAACACATGTCTAGTGGTTTCCAATTTTCCTGCCCCCTGGCAGATACGACATATCCTGGCCTCCCCAGGTATTTTCAGTCGTGGTCCTATGATGGTCAATACAGGCAACTGGTTGATTCTTAATCTTAACAAGAAATTTCTCACCTCAGGGGCCGGGCATAGTAACAGATATGGCTGCACTTTTAAATATCTATATGAGACATATCTAACCGCCTCATATCCCTTCAATTTGGACAAGTGGTCTAGGTTTGCGCACCAGTCCCATTTATTCAGCTTGTCCTCAAATGCCTTTTTTTGATGGATATAAGGTAATTTGCTCAAGTTTATATAGGACCAATCAATTTCCCTAAATAATGTTTCATTCAGGTCTTTGTAATTAGTACCACGTAGGTGCCTTTCTGTGTCGTAATTTTTTCCTGCCAGGCCCAGCAGTTTACAATGGGGCTCTGCACGCGATTTTAGGTAGAAAGCACCTCGGGCCCGAAGAGCTCTACCTCTCAGGGAGATGAGGCCCAGTTCTAGGCGGAGATATTGTATCGAGCAAGAAGGACCCAGTCCCAGCACCATACGCCAGAAGTGGCCTTCCAAAGTGTTAAGCCAGGTTAAGTCTTGCATGGCCAATGCCTCCAAACCATAGAGAACTGCCGGCACAAAACATTGAAGGTAGAGTTTCAATATACCAGCCATACTGAAGCCAGCCGTACCCTTTGCGAATTTACACACCTGGAGTGTAATTAATTTCGCTCTCCGTGTCTTGTGTCTTATTATGGCATCATAGTTTGTGGGTGCTTTAAAGTCCAAGCCCAGGTAGGGATATTGTTCTACAACCTCAATTTTACCCACCTTGGTATCTATACCCGTGCGATGAGGTCCCTTTTGTGCTATTGTCATTATTTTTGTCTTTTCCACATTAATTACAAGTCCTATCTGGGTGGCATACTCCCCTAACTCATTCATCATATTCTGTATACCGGACATCGTACGATCTAAAAGAATCAAATCGTCCGCATATAGCATTCCTATTACAGGAGTGTTACCTAGTTTTGGGGGGCAATTTGATTTTATAGCCATATAATCTAGCAGGTCAGCTATATATATATTAAATAGCAGGGGTGCGGTTATACTACCTTGCTTGACTCCCATGTTAATATTGATATTATCCGTAATATCACCTTGATCGTTAAGGCGCACCCTGGTAGATGTATTGCTATATAAGGCAATTAGTATGTTTAGAATCCACATCGGACATTCCAACGCCTTTAATTTAGACCATAATATGTTCCGTATCACCAAATCGAAGGCGCTACTAAAGTCTACAAAAGCGATGTATAGCGTGGAGTCTTTGTTGCTCGTGGTGTTGTTGATTAATTGGTCCAGTATCCTGATGTTATGTGTAGTGCTAGATCCCGGCCTAAAGCCCGTTTGTGCATAATTTAAAATGCAGTTTTCAGTAACCCACCTTTCTATTTCTTTAAGGACCAGAGTATTAAAGATTTTACTGGTGACGTCCAGCATAGAGAGTTGCCGGTAGTTAATAGGTTTAGTCCGCTCCCCCTTTTTATATATCGGGATTAATATAGATTTTTTCCAGGAAGTCGGTATCTGACAAATTCTACAGATTCTTGAGTACAAGGTGAGTAAAAGTTGTGCCCAGTTATGTGGGTCTTTCTTCAAGACTGCATTAGCTAAGCCATTTGGGCCGGGGGCATTTGATGTTTTTAGATTCAGAATACATTGTTTTATAATCTTATAGCTAAGGGGGAGGGGCCATATTTTTACACAACCCAAGCTATTAGTGATGTTCATGGTCTCTTTATAAAATTTGTTAGAGATGTATTCAACCCACGTATCCCTTGCAATGGGATTAAGGACTCTCATTTTCTGTTCACCCCCCGCCTGGGCCAGTATCTGCCAAACACTACGGCTATTCCTGCTACATAAGGCTACTACAAAATTCTGCCATTGTTTTCTTTTTTGAGTTTGTCGGTACATTCTAAGCCATCTCCGGTATTTTCTTTTTATTGCAGCCATCTCAGCCTTGTACTCCTCTTCATTACATTGGGTAGTCTTATGCGTTCTGATGCTTCTAATGGCTCGGCGCAAAATACGTTTTTGGTCTCTTATGTTAATATCAAAGTTTGGTTTTCCCCTTCTATTCCAACTCAAACCTGGGCCCTGAGTACCCCTAAACAGTGAGTGAGTCAGATGTGTGATCCAACACTCAATGTCTTCCGGACTCTTTCCCTTCAATAGCTGTTTAATGTTAATGCCATTTGGGAAGGTGATACATGTAATCTTTTCGATATTTCGTTGAGACCATCTGATCTTGTTTCCCGCCTCGTTAGGTCTAATTTCACTCCATATGCCATCCTCTGCCAAATCTCCACCACCCTCCATACTTAGAGTTAACATGCCATGATCACTGAAGTTATTCAGGGTAACCTTTAACTGCAGAGCGTGATTCAGCAGGCCCTCAGAGGTGGCTATATAATCCAGAACAGAATGCTTTTTTCCTACCAACCAGGTGTCTTTACCCGGTATATCCCCCCTTGTCCGTCCATTTAGTATGGTAAGATTCCATTCCTTAAGAATTTCTAGCCATAGTTTGCTTTTGTTATTACTCTGCGGTGTAGATATCTCGCAGATATTCTGTACAAAGGGGTAGTTCCCACACCCTTCTGTGTCACGACATCTCGCATTTATATCACCTCCCAGAAGTATAGCGGCTCCTTCTTCCCCCAAACTCCAGGTGATTAACAGTGAGTCCAACTTATCTCCCAATGCTTCAGTGATCGCGTCCCCAGGTGGATCATAGATGTTTATTATGAGGACCTTCTTTCTTCCCGCCCAACCACCTGGTGGACTTATTTGAATTGCTAGGATATTACCTCCAGGGCCATCCTGATGGATCAATTTAGGGTTATATGCTGTTTTAGCACTAGTCAATAATCCCCCTTTCGGTCTTCTCCGTTCTCCCCTGATGGCCATATTTTGATAAGTTACGTATCCATCAAATTCCAGATCAAAGGTTACCCACGTTTCTTGGAGTAAGAATAAGTCATTGGCCAAAAGTAGTTCCCGGGCAGGGCCCTCACTCGTCCAGTGACTAAATCCCCTTGTATTCCAGCTAGATATTATTGAAATTCACCCACTTTTTTTCTGCGCAAGCCTTTCTTGGAGCCATTCCCAACCTTGCTCATCACTAAGCCTTTGGGTGGCTTTTGTTATATTTGATGTTAAAGGGCTAATAGAACATGCACACTTGCATTTTTGGCAGTTTTCATCAATCATCTCTTCAATAATAGGTACATCCAACTCGTATCCTAGATATTTAATAGATGAATGATTAGCCCTTATTATAGCAGCAGTTTCCGGGAGGTAGCAATGGATGGTTGTATGTTTCCCTTCTTTACTGTGTGAGGGTTCAACAAAATCTACGTCATCAGAATTTAAGATTCTTAGTGACGGTATTTTGGCAAATAAGGCAAAGAGTGTAGATCGATTCAGCTGTATGCCAATTTTGCCATTCTCAACCGGGGATATAATCACGTTTTTAATGTCCACCTTAGGTGGCTGAACACTCCCACATTCCTCCATGATTTCTCCTTCTTGTAGTGGGCCCGGTATGGGTTCCAGCTCGGGTACTGGTTCTGGCCTCCTGAGGGATAAGTCCGGGTCAGATGTAGTAGAGGAGACCGACTGAGCTGCCAAGTTCTGATTTTCGTGCGCCGGTTGTTCTTCCATAAGCCAGCTCGTCAACGTGCCCACTGTTTGGGCAGATCTTCTTTTCTTACGTGCCGCACGTTTGCGCTGCTTCTTGGAGATATTTTTTTTGGAGATATTTTTGCCCGGAGGGGGGCAAGGAGTGGAGTTCCGGGGAGGGGGGGGTTAGTTATTTTCTCTGCCCTTTTATTCGCTGTTCTTTTTTGTTTCCTGCTTAATAGACCCACTATTTCAGGTTCCTCTTCCTGTTCTCCCGCTGATCTCTTCTCATCTCGGTCATTTGGCATCTTTTCCGCCATCTGGGCTGCGTTTACTCTATCCAAATCTTCATGCGAATCTTCAAATGTCGGTGTGCCTCTCCGGTCTGTACAGGGGGAACTAGGTATTTTGTTAGTTGTTTTTAGGAGTTTATGTAGGGCTAAGATCACCCTCCCCTGCGCTTTCAGGTCCTCATGCATCGTTCCACAGAGTTTTAATAGGATTTTAATGGCAAAATTCAGTGTCGCGTTTCCAGTTTGAGAGGTTTCATGTACACTGAAATCTGGATGCAAGGGGTCTTCTGTTGGATTTGCTGAGTCAAAAACCATGTTGGGACTCGCTGATAGCCTTGGTGCCTTTGGTACAGGAGTAGTTGTGGCGGCAGGTATGTAGACATAGGGGGTGGATTCAGTTTGTGATGCAGAGGCTATCAAAATGGGAGATCCATTTCCCCTTATTACATGACTAGCCACCAAGTTCTCGTGTACGAGCACCCGTTCTGTGTTTTCAGCCGGTTTTTCCACAGATGAGTTACCAATTTGTGGGTGCTCCAACTGTTCTACTCCTAGTTGGGTCCCTTCTTGAGTTCCCACTCGTTCTTGTAGTGCATAGCACAATTGCAAAAGGGAGTCATTATCCAAGTCCAGAGGGAGATAGCTTCCTTCTCCCTCCAATTGTGAGACATTGTTTTTATTCCGTGCAACCTCAGCCTCTCCTTTGCTCGTTTTACTTGGGAAGTAGGCATCTAGCGGTCCCTTTTGTGGGGCCTCAGGCTTATCTCCAGGTTCCTTTGGTCCCCCGCGTTCCAGGGACTTTTTATTACATGTGACCACGGTCTCTTTGTTTGAACGTAAGCCATAAGGTTTCTTTGCCCTGGCCGCCACAGATTTATTACGATTTGCCGCCTTTCCCGGCATTTTGGGCGATTTATACCAGTGCTTTAGATTCCCTTAGTTATGTACTAGTGATCTGGTTTTGCACTCGGCTCACAATAGAATCAGTTGTCTGAGGTTCCGGGGTAGATTAAGGGCAGACCGAGGGCTACGAGGGCTATGGTAGAACATCTATCACACTCCCAGGGTCTGTGCAATAGTGTATAGCGGAATTGAGGGCAGTGTCAGTAACAACTCTCTCACTCCCAAGCTTCCCTTCCCTTAATCAGGCAAGTACGCTAGTTATTTAATATTTGCCATAGATAGTCCAGCGGAAACAAGCATTTTTAAGGGCCAGGTTCCATGTGTTTCAAAGAAGATTTTCACAGTACCTTTGGTCGTTGGTTTTCCTGGTTTCCTGATTTCTGCTCCTTCCTCGCTCCCCGAGGAACACGAGAAACACACTGCGCACACCGCGCGCTCCGCGTGCAAGTGCCTATTTGAAAGGCCAGTCCGCCCACTCCAGTGAGGAAACCAAAGGCACTGTAGAAAGACTGCCGTTGAAAATGGTCCTTGCAGGAAACACGAGAAACACACTGCGCACAATGTGTTTAAAATTGAAAGGCCTGATTCTAAGAAGCGTTTTTATAATGATGCAATCCCATAGGAAAGCGCTCTGAGAATCAGGCCCTAAATCTCCCAATGTTCATTTAATGGGACACACTGCTTGCTACTGTTTAATGATGGAGTACTGATCATGCACGGGCAGCTGTGCAAACAATGTTGACTTTTTCTTCTAGCAAATTACAGTTTGATTTCCATGAGCCTGTTCCACTTGTTCAGCACATCTCAGTGCATGGTGCTCACCTGTGCATACCTAGCAAAAGTTCAATGTGACCTTAGAATTGCTCTGTTTCTCTTTCACTGAGAATTCAGTGTCTACGTGCATTAAAGACAAATAGCCAGATTTCCGTCAGGCAGAAGTAGAAACCTAGAACCTCAATGTTACCGGTTCATGGAATGTTCATACCCAACATGTCTTACTGGTGCCTGTAACCTTTGGCTTAATTTGTGAGATTGTTGAATGGACATAAATGCCCCGATTCCCGTATGGTCCTTAATTAAGCTGTGACCCATGTACAGATCTCCATGTTTCCTTACATCCTTTTTACGGAGTTCTAAATGTTTAGGTATGCCGTATTTTCCCACATGATCCTAGTAGATGCAGTAACCCACCTAATTATGTAGAGAGTAAATGCATAGAAAGTGACAATCAAAGCTGCAAAGTGGCTACCCTTGAGCCAGGCCTTGCTTTTCAACCCACATCCTTTTGCATTCTGGGACTTGTTTAGTTGTCCTCTTAAGCACGCACATACTCCCAGCTTGTAAAACATTGTTGGAAAAAAATGACAAGTCTGGGTCAAAGAGCCTGATCACGGGTTGGGCGGTACCGCGGCTGGGATACCGCCCAACTTTATTTGTGTTAGTGCCCACCCGTCCGGCGATATTGGCGCCAGATCCCGGGTTGGGCACTAACTGTTAGTCACCATTCCCCATTGGGTCCAGTGTACCCAATGGGGAGTTTTTGGTGCAATTACCATTCGGTAATACCGCCGGCAGAATTATGCAGAAATTAGGCATTTTTCTGGCATGTTTACCGCCAACTGAGCTGGGGGTAAAAACGCCAGACTCGAGATTGGGCCGACCCTTAAATGCGGCAGTAACACCATTACTTCCTAACTTCCTAGTCCTCAGGGACTTCCTAACTTTCTCTACTCTCACCAAAGGTTAGTGTTCTAATAGGGATTGGGGGTAGTGCCTTGCAATTTCTCTGTAGGACTCAGCTGAATTCACTCATGCCCAGTATCCTCATACCCTGTTGACGAGGAGAGGAAATTACTGACGGGCCCATTGGTCAGTACTCACCCTCGAAAACTAGTAATACAAGATAGCTGCACCATGCAAGGACGGAGTGCAGGATTCACATACTCCAGTAAGGTTCAATAATCAGGACTCAGTAAATTGGCAAAGGGAAGACCATTTAATGATACATACATCAGCTTATGGAAATCAGCAGCATCCCGAACACCTGCCTTACCCCGACTTCCCCAAACTTTAGTCAAACAGCCTCTTTTATGAGCAAAATCCATCATCATTGACGTCTAATTCTACAAAAAATCATCATGCAATACAATTGGTTGGGAAAGGTAACTTAAGTATAGGTGCTATATCTGTATATGAAATAACGCAAGTGGATTGGATAACTCTTATCGGGTGGGCGTATACGCCCTTCCCTCTACAACACAGGTGTTGACGTCACTACAAGTACGACGTCTCATTGGTTACAGTGTCTATAGGACCCTAGATTACATGGTCCCTTGTGAATGGGCAAGTGACACCCCTAAACATAAATCTCCATTTTAAATAGCAGCATGCAGAGTAGACACCCAGGTGCCTGGTGTCCCAAGATTCACCCTTCCTCCCTTCCATCAATCAGTGTTTTAGGGCTATGTGTCAATTAGTTGGCTGGGTATGGCCTCGGATCTGTAGTCACTTATCAGGAAAAGTTATGGCACCCTCTGGTTCTGGATGACATCAGGCGGTGGTACATCTTCGCGCCTGTCTGGTCACGTGCTGGTCCACCATGAATCTGCTTCAGTTTTCAACCTTTTGTGCATTTAATTCTGTGAGCGCTTGGCCACCTGCATGGGCCTCTCTTATCTTGACCTTCACAGGCGGGCTGGTATTCTCTGTAGTTGGAGTCTCGTGAGCTCATGCTCACCTCCCCTTCTCTGGTTGACCTCGATCTCCCCGGCATAAGCCTCTCTTTGTTGAGTTTCAATTCCGCTCCTTCTCTGGTCTTTGCTGGGTTTCTAAACTCGGCCTGTCAGGCCTTTGGCCGCCTGGGCACATTTCTGCTTTCACAAAATGGAGTCGCACATGTACATTGTGCAGTATTGAGGTACATAGGTTGGCGCTTGCTGCTCTACTCTTCTACTAGGCATTGCAAGCAGTATCGATTTCTTAGCCTCTTGCATTTCAAGCTTATTTACACACATTCAACAGGGCAGTTGCTTCCATCTTGCCTTATGGCACCATTCTCTTAAGTTTTAATAGTGTCTCTCCCCTGCATCCATTATCATTATCCTTGCAGTTACTAGTACTGGCATTCGTGCTTTCAGTAGCCAATTCTGGTTGTTCTCGGGGCTGCTCGGGCCCTTGGTTTATTTTCATTGTCCTTCCATTAAGGCTTTAGGGGTCTCCTTGTGAACCGTATGCAGGTATTCCTCATTTCGTATCAGTGGCTGGTATGGCTGTCTGATACGGTTTCGTGCTGCCCAGGGTTTTCGCGTTATGGCTGCTTCAACCGGTATTGATCTCCTTACGTACAAGGGGCAGAGTCCCAGTGCGGCTCTCTGTTGGTTCATTTGCTCCTCATACGTCACATACCACGGCGAGTACCTTACTGGCAACTCGCAATAGGGAGCAGGGGTGCAGGTCATATCTGGGACCTCCTCTACACTCCCCTCTCTGGTCGGTTCATCGACCACTCCTACTTCCTCCTTTATATTCAGTTTCATTGATTCCTCAGCTTCTTGCTCATCGTCTCCTGGCTTTACACAAGAAGGCGTGAAAGTATGCAATTTTGGTGTCCATTTCTTTATCACCCCTTTCAAGCTTCCTGCTGTTCTCACATGCTCATCTTTGTTCCAGGTCATCAACTGGCATTGTCCATTTGGACTGCAGTGAATCCATTTGCCTTCGTACCTTCTTCGTTTCTTGGGATAAGTAAATTTTGTTCCTTCTGGTGCAAATTCACTGGCCTTCACAAAGTCCTTTATCTCCTCATCTGTCAGGTCTCTGGGCATCCAGCCTGGCTCGACATCGACCATAATTTTCATCCCAATGGCCTTCTTTGCTGTTTTCTGGCACTGTGTGATGAGTATCTTGATAACACAGACTCCTAGCAGCACCATTGCAAGCAAAGCTCCCAGAAACTTGAATACATCTTCCATCCATCGCGGGACCCATGAGAATAGGTTCCCAAACCAGCTGTCGTCGTCCACTTCATCTGTCTCATCGGTCATCTGGTTTTTCAGGGTTGATAACATGTCTATGGCCTCTGTGAGGGTTCCATTTTCTTCTTCGTGCGCTGGTATAACTGTGCAACATGATTCTCCAATGTTTGCGCAAACACCTCCATCCATTGCGGTGATCATGTCAAGCACATATCTGTTCTGGAGGGTCATCAGTCTGACTGCCCTCAGTTCTTCCTTGATTGCGTTGAACCCTTTTATGGTGGTATTGATGGTCTGCAGTAACTCCCATCTCGTTATCTGCAACCACTTGGTATTTGCACCAACCTGGATGTGTGGCAAAAGTATTGTTGTAAATACGGATGAAGTCAGGCTAAACAGCCTGTGTTCGTAGGGAATGGCATAAAATGCGTCCTCTGATTTGACGGAGAAGTAATTCTCTCTCTTCATCCTTGACATTGGTTCCACAGACCTACTTTTCCTCAGGTGAGCGTCTGCTTTCGGGAAACTGTCCAAATTCAGTTCATTTTTTGGGATCACTAGTGCAGGAACGTGGATGTTTACCAGTGTGCATATGCCTCCCCATTTCCACGGTAGTCTTATGTAGGCCTTGAATCCACATGCCCAATAGTGGTCCATCAGGACTGCAGTCCCTTGCGACATCCCTGGGGCTTCGTATATTCGCCCGCAGTTTTGATTCTCCCCCATTTTCCTCGTGCCATTACTTCTAAAGCACAGTTTCGGGTTTTCCAGCGGTACTGTTTGCAGGGGGCCTCCTCTTTCTTCGACCCACGTTAACTGCTTTACCAATTTTGTCCAGAGTCGTTTACATAGTCTTTGAGAGTTTTCTATGGCTTCTTGGCAGGCTCCAAGGACCATCCAAGCTCGGCAGATTACAATTCCTTCTTCCCAACCGTCGGGGGAAACAACTGATCCCCAGACCTGCATTTGGCCTCAGTTCTTCCATATTTGCGCTTCGTCTACCGTTTTCCCTTGGACGTTCAGTCTTTAGTTTATTTCCCACCTTATTCCTGATCCTTTGACGTCAGGGTTCTCATATCTAATCACATGATTCTTGGTGTGCGCCCTGTTTCTTGTTTTGATGTCCTGGACATATCCGTCTTCATCAGGGTAGTCCTTTTCGTTGGCCCATATCAACGAGGCGTCTCTCCCCATGAATTGTACTCTGGTGTTACACATTGCCACATGTAACATGCAGTGTGCTATGGGACATCTATTTCTACAGCCTCAAAGATTTTGGACTTGCCCATGCTGTACGGCAGGAGTGCACAGACGAAACATTCTCCTTCTGATTGTCTTCGTCCAACTTTCTTCATGTGCTGGTACCATATGTTGTTTCCAAGATGGGCCGTGCTGTCCAAGTAATCGTTTAACTCGTAATCGGTTTCATATGAACTTCTCTTGATCCTTAGCGTTTTTCTGTGGTTGGCTATCACTATGTCTCTGAATGCTTCTGTACTGCTCTTTCGTTCAGGCAGACTCTCGGGCGTTATCCTTGGAGGGGCAGGTTTAATTTCCTGCCCTGCAGTAATAGGGGGAGGTTTTGTGCTTCTTTTACTTCCCTCCTGCATGCTTTTGCAGACCTCCTCCCACCGCATGTTATTTATCATCCTTCCAACACGTGGCTGTGACGTAGGCTCGGTAGTTACTTCTGGCGTTGGAGCAGGCGTGCTCGCTATCACAGTTGTAATGGTTGTCTTGCTCAGCTCCTCCTGTAGCTTCTTTGTTCTAAGTATGAGTGGAAACACATACTCAACTACTCCATGTGTTTTCTCAGTGAGTTCTTTTGTTGCATTCTCCGTACTACTGAGGGATTTTGCTATGCCACCTCTGTTTGGTCCCTCGCTTGGTTCCCTGTTCTCTGGAGCTGTTTGTTCCACAGGTGCCTTTTCTTTTTCGGTTGTTCCGGCCTGGGGTCTCATAGCCATTGACACTTGCCCTTGTTCGTGTGCACTCAGTGTGTGGGTGCGTGCTGTGGACAGTGCTATATTATCATTCATTCCGTGCTGACCCTGTCTCCAGCTTTTCTCATCATTCTATCAATGCTGGATGGCTGACTTGCTGTGCTACTGTCTTCAATGTCGGAATGCAACAGTTCCCCCGACCTTTCATCCACCTCCACCTGCTCCCCTGATGACATGGGTAGCTCCAACTTCCTTCTCTGAAGCTTTTGGGAGAGAGACTTTTTTCTTTCGTGCAGATATGGTCTGCCTCGGAAAGAAGCCACCGTGACCCAGAGTCTGGGGCTCACCGTGACCCCCCTCCATGACAGCCAACAGGGGAAAAAGCCGTAGCAGAAAAAAACCCTGGTAGGAATGCAGAAAGTCGCTGAAGAACTCCAGCCACAGATGAAAGTCCAAGGAGGAGATGCAGGCTGAATCGGGTCCGGAAGAGAAGCGCCGCAGAATACCAAACAGCTTGAGGGCGGATGAGCAGGCAAAGGTAAGTAATCCAAATCGAGGAATAAACGTAGAAGTAAAATATGAAGTTTGGATGGGAAAAAATGAAATGAACGAAGGGAGAACAAAAGGGAGGGCTCAGGAAGAGGAATGGAGAAAACGAAATAAAGCCCTCAGTAAAAAAAATAACAAAGGGCAAAAACAGGGGAGCAGGGAAGAAATTAACAAAAAGAGGAAGCCAAAAGGGGCAAGGGAGGAGAACAAATAGGCGAAGTAAGCAGAAAGCCTAGAGGAACGCTGAGGAGCGCACGCAACAAAGAGAAATCAGTAAACGTTGCAACGCGCCGAGCCGCTCTGCCGCTGTGAGTAAATAGGAAGCGGCGGCGGCCATCTTGAAAGAACACTAGACCGCTGGCCGCACATAAAGAAAAATGTGGCGGAACGGTCTAATGGCGGCCCAACTTCCATCCCTTCCACAACCGCCAACGGCCTACGGCCGTGACACATTCATAACTTCAACCGTGTAAATATCACTACTTATTACATTCAGATTCACTTCGGTTGCTTTACCATCAGCTTTTCTTGGAACAGGGATGACAATATATACGGTCTGGGTGCTTTTGTAGGGCCCAGACGTTCATTACCTGGTGGATGCACAGACATTGGGACGCTTTGTGCACCGATAAAAAATGCAGTTCTAATTGTTAACGATAAAAATACTACAATAATCACAATGCATATACATATGACGGCCTTGAAAGACAGCTTGCAGCATCTCCTTCCAGGGAATGGTGGGTGCCCTTCCACTGGTGGCACGACTAAGTTATTGTTTTGGACCCCCATTTCAAATACGTTCACAGTCAATAGTTTATTTTTCTTCTTATTCTGTTTTCGTCGTTCAAAGTTCAATAAACACTAAAGTGACAAGTGCAGTTCAATGTCCCCCCTCTTACGAGTGATGATGATGATAGTCTCTGAGTATGGAGTACAATTCCTTTACTAGACTATGGAAAAAGTTTAGACTATCGTTTTCAACACATCATAATTATCCTGTATTTGTATGGCCAGCGTATTCCCAGGGCACTCTTCCAACTCGCCTTGGCCCTGGGGACATACAGGACCTTGTTTGGTGTGACACCATGAAAGGATGTATTCGCTACAAATCACGCAAAATAGAATTTTGAAAAAATAAAAATAAAAATAGAAGTGAACATATGAGAAGGTAGGAAAAAATAAGAAAACGGTTAAAAAAGGTAAACACGGCAGTGAAGTTCGTGTCTCTGTTCCTTTCACTTGGTCTTTCGAGGTCGAGTTGGTGAACAGTCTCTCTCTCCCCCATTTACTCCACTACGGAACGATGATGCAAAAATAGAAAAAATAAGAAAAGAAGTTCAAGATGTCGTTGTCCTTGTTTCCGCCTTTTCGGTCCGTTCTACGTTGGAAGCATAAAGAACTGGCTGGGGGATGATGGAAAGTTTTATCTTGGATCTCCCCCTTCTAAGGCTCTTCTTAGCAGTGGATGTCCATAATTGTTTCTTAGTTGTGATGCAATAGCCCTCAGGAGCCGATTCAATTGGGCATTTTTTGCTGGATCATTAAGAAAAGTGGGCACATCAATGTTGTGGGGTCTGCCCACTAGTTCTGGAAAGTTTTCAATGAGATGAAAGAAAACACGAAACGCATACCGACTGTCTTCGGGTGTTAATGACATTTGCTCTGACGCTTTGGCTTTTAGGTCACAAGCCTTTCATGCAGTGTGATCAGTCTTTGCCGCCTCGATCTGTCCCTCGCCGAATAGTCTCATAGGAATCTCCTTAGGAATTCTCGCTGGAAGTTGGACAGTTCCACTTGGAGCATAATGCCATGGAGAAGAGTCTTCATATGTGGAAAATTGACTGGATCTCTAAGGAAGTTAGCAACATCGACATCAGCAGGCTTTCCCACCATATCTGGGTAGTCTCTGACTAGCCTAATCAGGACGTTGTGGGCTAGCTGCATGTCTGCAGGGGACAGGGACATTTGCTTTGTTTTGCTGGGCACCGATTACATGTCTTTTTGTTGTCGTGAACAGGTCTTGTACTTTCCTGCTGCGTGGTCTGCTATCACATTGTTCAATTTACTCCATATTTGATTCAGGATGTGACTATTTCGGGGATCTCTGATGAAAGTCAGGGTATTTGTGGTTCTCCCGACAAGTTCTGGGTACTTCTTAATGATTCGAAAGAATATGATGTAGGTAACTTTGTCAATAACTGCTTGAGGTGGGAGCATTAGTCTTTTGTTCACTGTGTTCGGGCAACTCGGCGAAGACCTCTGCGATGACTGTCAATAGTTGCCTGATTATCTTCTTTTTTTCTGGATCCTGAATATATTCTGTGACACTTGTTTCTCGCCCTATTAGTGAAGGATAGGACAGTACTACTAGCTGAAATAGGTGAGCACATCCCACTTGAGACTTCTGCTGGGGTGAACCATATCTCTGTGAGCAGAGTCTTGATACTGGATGCT
The DNA here is from genome assembly GCF_040938575.1 of Ambystoma mexicanum. Lineage (NCBI taxonomy): Eukaryota > Metazoa > Chordata > Amphibia > Caudata > Ambystomatidae > Ambystoma > Ambystoma mexicanum. The sequence goes on along the minus strand of NC_090928.1, from coordinate 320,325,985 downwards.
TCAGGATACCAGTTTTAGTTTACAAGATTGTCCTGTTTTTACAGTTTATCAGAGTCTGAGAGTTCCTGTTCAATGCTTTGTGGCTCAACGTGATCAAGCTATCAGTGTCACTGCAGGTTCAGAGTATGCAACTTTTTCCTTTACCCTGCAAGTTCAGCTGCACTTTGCGTTCATTTGAAGGTCTTATACCTCATTCAGTGCCTGGAGGAGAATTTCAGTGTACAGCCACAGTTTTCACAGCGAGTTCCATAGTTTGTGTTTTCTGCTCGTGCGTCTTTCTTCCTCGCCATAGACCTTGTCTACACGTGCTGCGGTCCTTCCCCGTTGTCTGTGGATTCCTCGGCAGTAGATGTAGTAGGAGTGCTCTCTCCTATAAAGGGTTTTATACCTTTCAGGAAGATCCAGGCTCTTCTGCCTTTGAGCTTGACAGCTGACGGGGTGCAGTCCTCTACGATGAATGGGCCATTAAACCTCGGCTCGTCCCATCTTTTTCTTGTGAAAGTCTTCACAAGGATGCGATCTCCAGGGAAGACAAGAGGCACGCATGGGCTGTGAGTTGCGCCTCCATCAGCACTATCTGTTGTGTTTTGAGCCGTGCTGTCCCCTTTCCGCCGTCGCTGCAGCTGGCCTGAAATGATAGTGGCACTTGTTGTGAGACAATCCAGATAGGCTTTCATCTCCTCTCCTAGAACCTCACTAGTTGACTGGGCATCACATCTAGCTCTGTCTCGGGGGGTAAGAGGAGTTCTCATTCTTCTCCCAGTAACTATTTTGTGTGGCGTAAGATGATGGTCAGAGCCTGTTTGGGTCCGAAGTGCATACAATGCAAGTGGTAGGCAGTGCATCCATCCCTTTATTAATGTGAGCTTCAACTTGGCTATCCTTTCCTTAAGCAAGCCGTTGATCCATTCACATATCCCGTTTCCCTCTGGGTGATACACCGACAAGAATTTGTGCTTTATACCAAGCAACAAGCTAATCTGTTCAAACATAGCATTTACAAAATGTGCCCCATTATCTGATCTTATTACTTCACACACCCCCCACCTAGGAAAAACCTCGCTCACCAGGAATTTGGCAGCACAGGAAGCTTCAGGGTGTGTACAGGGGCCTGCTTCTACCCATCTGGAAAAGGGACACACCACCACAAGTAAATACCTGTACCCATTACACACCTGAATCATATCGACATAATCAATATGTAGGTGCTGGAAAGGTCCATTTGGTCTGGGGATGACTCCTCTCACTACTTTTAATGTGTTCCCAGAAGTGAATTGCTGGCAGACAATGCAGTTTACCACAAAGAATGCAACATGCTCGGCTAAATTCGGTATAAACCAGTATTCCTCGAGCGTTGCAGCAAGATTTTCTTTTGACATATGAATGGGGTAGTGAAGCTGTTGTAGCGCTACATTTAGAAGGGCGACAGGCATTACTGGTTTACCAGAGCTGTCCTGGCTCCACAATCCGTCAGAGGGGTTTAAAGAACACCCTTGATGCTTCCATACATTTTTCTCCTCCTGAGGTGCCTCCCCCTGGAGCTCCATTAATTGAGACTGCCCCATATTGCTATAGGCTTCTGGAGTGGCTCGTGCTACCATCATTCGTTGATGGGTACGTTCCACCTCCACATCCATGATTGTTTCAGTTTTGGATGCCATACGTTTGGCTTCCGTGTCCGCTTCATGATTCCCACGTGACACAAAATCTGTCCCTTTGGTATGAGCGGCGCATTTCACGACCGCTATGCCCACTGGGAGCTGTAGTGCTTTTAACAGCCTGTCCAACAAGGCTGCGTGTTGCAATGGCGTGCCGTCTGCTCGGAGGTAGCCCCTCCTTTTCCAGCGTGCTAATCCTGTGTGCACTGTTGACATCACATAGGCGGAGTCGCTGTACACTGTTACTTCCTGGTCTGCATGGTTCTCAATGGTGAATATCAGTGCCAGTAGCTCTGCAGCCTGCGCCGAATATTGAGATGATATTCGTGCACTGACATGTTCTTGGTCGATTCTAGAAGACCCATCAATAAAGACGATCTCTCCACCTGCCAGGGCATGTTCCTTTACCCTGGGGATTTCATCATAGAATTCCTCATAATTTGCACAGCCGTGCACAGGTTCTCCCTCTGTGACTGGCTCAGCTATAAACATAGCAGGGTTCACAGTTTTGTATTGCACGGTTTTGATCGATGGATTAGAGATAATCACCTCGTAGGCAGATGCTCTCTGAGAAGTCAGCGTGCCCTTTGGCTTCTCTAGAATAGCGAATAGCGAGTGTTCAACATATAATGTCATGGAACACCCCATCACAATGGATGATGCCGTCTCAATGGCGAACGCGGCGGCAGCTAGATTTTGTTCGCATGGGAAGTGGCCCTTCATAACCGGGTCCAGACTCCCACTGTAATAAGCTAGGGGTTTATAGCCCAGTGAGGTTCGCTGCGCTAGCACTGCCGTCATAAAATCGCCATCAGTATGAGAAAACAGATACAATTCCTCCGCATAATTAGGAATCCCGAGGACTGGGGCCTTACAAATTGCCCCCTTGAGTTCTGTAAACCCTTTCTCCATCGCTTCATTCCATTCAATTTCTTCTCTCGTCACCTGGGCCTTTTTAAGGGCCTGCAACAAGGGCTTGGTATACAAGCTGTAGTCAAAGATCCATGCTCTGAAATAGTTGCACAGGCCTAGGAAGCTTTGCATTTGCTTTACTGTGCGCGGCTTGGCCGTGTTCATGATAGCCTCAGCCCTTTCTGGGGTTACCTTTTTCCCCTCATGTGAGATCAGTTGCCCTATGTACAGCACCTCATGTTGGCAGTATTGCAACTTGTCCTTGTCCACTTTGTACCCCTTCTCAGCCAATATAGTCAATGGCCGGACAGAGTCGTGTCGGCATTGCTCTTCAGTGATGCTGCAGGTTAGAATGTAATCTACATACTGCAAAACAACACTGTCCACTGCAATACTGCTTAGGTCCATTTACAGGACTCTGTTGAAAATAGATGGTGACTCGCAATACCCCTGTGGCTGCCTCGTACTTTTCAGACGCATTTGTCTGAAAGTAAATGATGTCAGGTCTTGTGAGTCACGGTGTAATGGAATAGAGAAGAATGCATTCTTCAAATCGATCACTGTGAAGTATTTTGCTTCAGAGGGTATATTGCACAAAATTGTGGATGGATTAGGGACTAGAGGGAACTCGGCTTCGACTATGTCGTTCAATGCTTGTAAATCCTGGATTAAATGCCAGGACCCTCCCTTAGATTTCTTGACAGGGTAAATCACTGTGTTGTATGGTGATTCTGACGTCACCAGGATGCCCTGCTCCATCATGGCAGAGATTGTCTTTGCAATCCCTTCATCTGCTTTCCTGGACATGGGATACTGTCGTGCCCATGGCAGAATTGCTCCTGGTTTCAATTTAATTTTTACTTCGCTGGTCCCCCTCAGGAGCCCTACATCATAGGGCCCTGTAGTCCATACCTTGGCCGGCACCAGGGCTATGTCATTATCAAAGTATTCTGGACGTCCTAATGCTAACATCATCCTCTGCGGTACCTCCCGCCTGATCATTTTGACCCAAAATATGAGACTCACTTCCACCTGCGTCTCTTCCAGGTCATGGTGTTCTTCGAATAGATCATCATCGGTGACGTCAGTCATTCGATACCCTTCTTCGATGGCGACAATCACACACCAAGGTCTGGCCTCATCGTCACATCCCTCAACCAATACCACTTTTCCTCGCACTGCGGCAGAGTGTATCATCAAGGGAAATACTTGTCCCTCCTCTTCGTGCATGGGTATTCTTGGCCTGAATAGAAACTCATCCGGAGTTCTCATAGTTTTGTCTGCGAGGCCTGGCAACCCCGCCATAAGCACTCGTACACCATATGAGAACACTTCTGGTTCCAGTGGTATGGGTCTCATGGCTGCACGTCCGGAGTATGCTCTAATCATTTTGCACACATTTGAATAATGCATTCCTGGGGTGGAGCACACTATGCCATCCTCAGTGAATGAGATGGTCATATTCAACTTTGTCATCAAGTCCCGACCCATGATATTTACTGGGGACTGATGAGAATACAACAAAGGTACATTCATGTCGCACTCTCCCATGGAGACTGGGAGTGCATCAGTAAAGGGAACTCTGCTATGAGCTCCAGTAAAACTCTGGGTATCTATTGCCTCGCCGGACAAGGAGAACTTGCCTTCTCATATGCACGAGCGCGTTGCACCCGTGTCAACTAAGAAGGAATATTCTTTCCCCCCTATGGTGACATTTACCCTAGGTTCTCTGTTAGGGTCTGGTGTCACTGATAGGATAGAACAGATCAGAGTCCCCTGTGACCCGTCCTATTTCATATACAGGTTTGGTCCATTGTATACCTGTGGGTTTCCCCCACCGGAATTAGTGCCCTGAGACACTTGCGGCGGTGTCTGCTGGGGTTGCCCTTGTGGTACATTCCCCATGTTCAGTGGTTGGACCACTTTCTGTGCACCTTGCTGCAAGCCAGCTGCCTGCTGCTGCACAGTATAGTTTTGTGCATTGCCCTATTGTGGGGTAGCAGGTTGATTCACCATGCCTGCCCCATCCCTTGGTTGTTTTGCCACATGCTTTGGCTCCTGCACATGCGCGCCACATGTTCTGTCACTTCACACAGCCAACACACTGGCGGTGGTCGGGCCATCTGTCCATCTGGCGTAGTTGAACTGCCCATTGGTGTGCTCGGGATACCACCTTGAACATTTTGAAAACCTCCTTGGTTACCTCTAAAGCCCCCTGATTGCTCTGCCATCCTCTTCCTCCAAATCCCCTTTCTCTCGGGTAATACCTGCGTTACCCTGATTGTTTTGTGGCGGGTGAGAGGCACGTTTGCACTCGATTCAGCTGGACCTGCTAGCATGGCTCCCTTGAGAGCATACTTTGAGAGCTTCCTTTGCACTAGCTTCGCCTCCTCTCCCTTACGCATTGCCTCTTTCTTCCGATTCCTTTCTTGCAGCAGTCTACAGTAATGGGCAATCGTCAACTGGATTTTGGCCCACGGTTTAGCTTCTATTCCTACCAATTTTTTTAGCTGTTTTTGCACCGGTTCTGGTAACCCTTGGCACAATATATGATAGAATACAGGGATAGATTTCGTCCAAGACTCATGCGTTTCGAGCACCCACGCGTCTTAAAATTTCTAGATATAAAGCAAAGGATCCTCTGACTCCTTCATTTTTTGAGTCATTATAGCTCCCAAATCAGATGTGTCTGGATATAGCGTATGCATTGCTTTCCACACTGCTGCTCTACAGTTGTTAAATGGCGCCCCGTCCTGAGAGGTGTTAGTTATGGTTACCCTGGGGTAGCCTGCCTTTTTCCACACGTCGTCTGCTCTTTCACCAAGTATAGCAATTAGAAGACCCTTGATGTCCCCTATGGCTAGAGTGACGCCCCCGTCATTTTCTCTAGCTCATGTATCCACTTTCCGGTTCCCGAGGTCAGTATTGGAAGCTTATTTTTAAGATTCTCTCGGTCCATGTGTGGCCATGGAATATGTTGCGGTCTTGCTCTCCCCTTTTCTAACAGTGGGAATTGGAATGCGCAATCCTCCGTTTCCTTCTCTATACCTCCTCGGTCTCTTGCCTGGGCAGAGTTCCTGCCTTGCCTTCTACCTGGCAATGCCCTTAGCCTATCTGTATAGGCAGGTACCGACGCCCCCCTCTGACCATGGGGTGTCTCTTCATGTTGGCTGAACTGTCCAGCGGACTTTGGTGTCCTATCTATGGACCCGCTTGCATCTGACCATCGTTTCTCTCGGTTCCCTGGGAGTCGCTTTTCGCACCGGCTCCCTTCGTCATACGCCACTTCCTCCGCTTCTCCATCGGAGTCTGATTCCGAGTACTCCCAATTTACACAACTTCTCGCATCATCTTCGTTCTGCCCAACTTCTTGTCTATCTAGGGAACGTCCCCTACTCCCACTACTTTGGGTGACATCCTCAGTGTCATATAGCTGAGTACTCTCTAAGTGCTCATCTTCCCTTCTCTCTTGGGAGATTCGTTCCAGTCCCATCTCATCGTATATTTTATCAATTGCTTCCCCGATGCTTCTGATGTCGAAGTCATCATCAATAACTGTCCCGCTTGTACCTGGTACCGCATCGCATGCAGGGAAGAACTCTTCTATGTCTATCCCAGTCTACAACAGGATTGGGTATTTTCACTTCCCGTTGCAAGAATTCTAAATCTCGCGCCCTTTGCCTGCGTTTACGTTCTGCTTCCTCATCCCTTTCTCTTCGCTTCTTCGCTTCCTTTCTAGCCTTATCAACTTCCCTCATCCGTTCATCTCTACGTTCCTTTGTCCTTCTACTTTCCTCGCCTTCTCGCTTTTTTACCTTTCTTTCATGCACTCTCTTCTCTTCCTCTAACCTTAGCATGTTCTGCTTGTACTTTTGATAGGCTGCATATTGTGTGCGACTGAGCATGTATACCTTGCTCTTCGCGATATAGTTGTTCTCGCCGCAACCTATCCTTCTTTCTTGCCCTCTCATTTCTTATGTCCACTTCTTTTTCCCCTTCCTTTCTTTGCGCCTCATCAGACCGTTCACTCGGCCTTGCACCATCACTTCCTTTTCCATCTAACTTCAACAGTATCTGCCCTCCCATCCATTTGTCCTTTGAACATGTTAACTCATCAGTTCCTTTCCGCTTCTTTCCCTCTCTCTGTCTAGAGGTGCACTCGTTTGTGCCTGGTCCTTCCTTTCCTCACCTCGCCTCTCTTTGTCCCACAGGATTGTGGAGGCCGAATCAACTTCCTGTTCCTTCTCTTTCGTCTCGTTACTGCTACACGCAGGTGACTCATATGCAGGGTTGCTATAACCTGTGGCTGCCTTAAGCTCTCTTAGTGGGTAAAGACCCTCCGACTTACTTCCCTCAACAACTGGTTCTGGCGGGGCAGGTGGCACGGTAGGCGTCTCACCCCCCTCCGCACATACATTTAATATCCAGTCTGCGGGGGGGGGGGTTCTTCTTCTTTTGCTTGTTCAAACATTTTCCAAAGCTTGAGAACAGCAAGGCATTTTTTGAGCTTCTTCCCGCTATATGTGGCATGTAGGAAGGTGGTCATGTGCTGTAAAACAGCCATTGACAATGACCCATTTTGGGGCCACGGCATAAACATCTTATTCGCGGTGCCCTTAACCCACTCCTGGCTATATTTCTTCAGCTTTGTTGCATGTTTTGGCAACTGCTTGCATAAATGTGCAAGCGGGGTAACTTCCTCCATTCTTAGTTTCGTCTCCAACAATATTCACACAGTATTTAACTTTTTACTACTATGAGCGAGCACCACATACGCAAGCTCCAATCCAACTTTTCCGCCAAGCTCTACACCAACAGTTTCGCTCAACACTTCTCAATTCAGTGGCGATTCCCTCTCAATTACGGAATCGCATGAAACCAAAATGCATTACAATTAATCAACAGTACAACAATTTCACATTTGACATATAAAGGACATAAGAAGACATATAGGACAGACGCTTGACAGACTAGACAGACGCCAGCTGGTCATACGTATACCTGCCTTCTAATTGTTACCCCGTCATGGCATTTGAACTAACCCCTTTATGAAGTCTTTAAACTTAATCGTAGCCTAAAGTCCCCCCTCTGTGGGCTCTGGGTTCAAGTTCCTTCTGACCACTCTTTAAAGCGCAGGAACAAGGTGAATTTTACAGTTTTCTCTGGGGTGCCCCCCCCGGTATTGCTTACAGTTTTTTTCTCGGGTGCCCCCCGGTATTCCTTACAGATTTTTTCTCGGGTGCCCCCCCGGTATTCCCCAAGTGCCCAGGTTTTTACCCTCTATATCTCTACAGTCGTTCCTACTTTTAACTGTATTAATCTTCTACACCACCCTCCATTACCTTTCCCCTTCTTACTCTAAGGCCTATAAGACATTTGCCAAGGTAACGAGTTTCGTTGTTTTCACTCACCGATCGCCTCTTTTCCTCTCTGGAACTTCAGGATCACCGCCCCTTCCTCTTCCTGCTTTTATGGTTTTCGTCCGATCCGCTGCCCGTGGGAATGAGAAGGGTTATGCTTGGAAAGGCGGGTTCCTTCAGACCCACTGCAGATTTTTTGGGAATGATTACACTATCATTGTCCACTGGGAGCTTCTCAGCCTACTCAGCCGGAATAGCGAAAGGACTCCTGATGTAACCGAAGGCCCAGAGTTACTTCGTACTGTTGGTCTAAAGGTGTCTTATACTATATCAATCGATAATGTATAATCGATGGCCGGAACCATCCTCACGCTACCAAGTGTTGACGAGGAGAGGAAATTACTGACGGGCCCATTGGTCAGTACTCACCCTCAAAAACTAGTAATACAAGATAGCTGCACCATGCGATGATAGAGTGCAGGATTCACATACTCCAGCAAGCTTCAATAATCAGGATTGAGTAAATTGTCAAAGGGAAGTCCATTTAAAGATACTTACATCAGTTTATGGAAATCAGCAGCATCCCGAACACCTGCCATACCCCGACTTCCCCGAACTTTAGTCAAACAGCCTCTTTTGTGGGCAAAATCCGTCATCATTGACGTCTAATTCTACAAAAAATCATCATGCAATATAATTGGTTGGGAAAGGTAACTTAAGTATAGGTGCTATATCTGTATATGAAATAAAGCAAGTGGATTGGATAACTCTTATCGGGTGGGCGTCTACGCCCTTCCCTCTACAACACAGGTGATTGATGTCACTACAAGTACGACGTCTCATTGGTTACAGTGTCTATAGGACCCTAGATTACATGGTCCCTTGTGATTGGGCAAGTTATACCCCTAAACATAAATCTCCATTTTAATTAGCAGCATGCAGAGTAGACACCCAGGTGCCTAGTATCCCAAGATTCACCCTTTCTCCCTTCCATCAATCAGTGTTTTAGGGCTATGTGTCAATTATCAGGAAAAGTTATGGCACCCTCTGGTTCTGGATGACATCAGGCGGTGGTACATCTTCGCACCTGTCTGGTCACGTGCTGGTCCACCGTGAATCTGCTTCAGTTTTCAACCTTTTGTGCATTTAATTCTGCATGCGCTTGGCCACCTGCTTGGGCCTCTCTTATCTTGACCTTCACAGGCGGGCTGGTATTCTCTGTAGTTGCAGTCTCGTGAGCTCATGCTCACCTCCCCTTCTCTGGTTGACCTCGATCTCCCTGGCATAAGCCTCTCTTTGTTGAGTTTCGATTCCGCTCCTTCTCTGGTCTTTGCTTGGTTTCTAAACTCGGCCTGTCAGGCCTTTGGCCGCTTAGGCACATTTCTGCTTTCACAAAATGGAGTTGCACGTGTACATTGTGCAGTATTGAGGTAGATATATGGTTGGCGCTTGCTGCTCTACTCTTCTACTAGGCATTGCAAGCAGTATCGATTGCTTAGCCTCTTGCATTTCAAGCTTATTTACACACATTCAACAGGGCGGTTGCTTCCATCTTGTCTTATGGCACCATTCTCTTATGTTTTAACAGTGTCTCTCCCCGGCATCCATTATCATTATCCTTGCAGTTACTAGTACTGGCATTCATGCTTTCAGTAGCCAATTCTGTTTGTTCTCGGGGCTGCTCGGGCCCTTGGTTTATTTTCATTGTCCTTCCATTAAGGCTTTAGGGGTCTCCTCGTGGACCGTGTGCAGGTATTCCTCATTTCGTATCAGTGGCTGGTATGACTGTCTGATAGGGTATCGTGCTGCCCAGGGTTGTCGCGTTATGGCTGCTTCAACCGGTATTGATTTCCTTACATACAAGGGGCAGAGTCCCAGTGCGGCTCTCTGTTGGTTCATTTGCTCCTCATACGTCACGTACCACGGCGAGTACCTTACTGGCAACTCGCAATGGGGGGCATGGGTGCAGGTCATATCTGGGACCTCCTCTACAACCCTTCTACTCTGCCTCCTCCTCCCCCATAACTACTTCCCACCAACTTTTTTTCCCACCAATGTTTCACTCCCCTTGTATCCCGTCTCCACCCTTTGATGTTACCTCTCCTCTGACTTCTACTCTTCCGCACTACTACCACTCCTCTTGCACTTTTCCTCCTCCTCCCACACTACTACTCCTCTTCACACATTACTATTCCTCCTCCCACACCACCACTGGGCCTCCTGCGCTACTTCTACGATTCCCACACTGGTCCTATTGCCACACTACTACTGCTCATATGCTACTATTCTGTCTCCCACAACTAATCTGCCCCCCACACTATTACTCCACTTTTCACACTACTACTCCACCTCCCACACTACTACTCACCACTATTCTATCAACTTCCTTTCCCTCTCTATCAACCTTCTCACACTCCCACCTTACACTACCCTCTCTATATGCTTGTCTCACACACATGCACACTCACACAGCAGAACCACTATCACTTCTAAGCCAATGACTCACCTGCTGCACAAATCTCCTCTCCCTGATCCTTATGGTCCCTTGGTCCACTGCCTCCAACTCCTGCAACCTCATATGAACAACCCACACTTCCTGTTTCCTGTCCCTTGCTTGAATCCCCCTCTCAAGGATTGTGAATTTCTCCCTGGCCTATCTGGCTCTGCCTTTCCCTCCCAAACAGTGGTCAAAGTGCATGAAAAGAAGTAGTGGAACTATGTTCCCTGCTGACCTGCCCCCACTCTCTACAAAACCCATCGCCACACCCCCTCCAGTGCGCAATCCAAACCCCCCAAACAAACACATCTGCTGTTTAAGGGAATGTTCAATGCAGTGCACTGTAGTGCAACTTTCAACTCCTTCCTACACTTTCATTTTAAACAATTCCGGAATGGTTTCTTTTTAAAATAAAGGTATATTAACAGTAAAACATTAAAAATATTTAGAGGAGCACCGCTCCCAACCGCTCACGCCAACTTTAATCACTGCTCCCAAGGCATGTATGCACAGGGAAGCATCTTAGAAAGGTGGCTAATCCCACCCCCCCCTTTTCTCCATATGGGCTTGCCGCTCCTTTTGAGACTCAGGAAACTGATCGGTCCATTCATGTCAGGGCGCTTGGGATTTGGCATCCTGAAGGAAAGCCCATTCCTGGAAGGGGCTGGTGGTCTAGTGCCTCTACTGCTAATGCCGGCATATTGCAGCAGGAGCCAGTGAGTGCTTCAAAGCTGTTTAAAACAACTTGCAGTGTCTTTTATGTCAGCTTGCCGACTCTTCTGTGTTCCTTTCTCTCCCAACGTGGTGTGCCATTCAGAGCGGGGCATGGATTACTGTTGCTGCTTTAAGGCTGGATTATTAACGACTCTGCAGCTAATGCTGATGTACTTTTCCCTGCATAATCTTGTGTGATGGCCACTTCACCGCCTCTAAACAAATGGAGAGAGCCTAGCGAGCATTGCCAGCCTGAGACAAGGCTGTAGATAAAGGTCTACAGAAAAGCACGCTAGCAGAAAGGGGCTGGGGACAGGGATTGGAGTCTTCTCAACAGGTCCACTGGTATCTCTACGGACTGGCTCCGGGCTTCTCTTTAGCCGTCCCTCTCTTGCCAAGACCAGGTTACTGGCCTTGTCACAATGATTTACTCCAAAATAGGGCATGACATATACATGTTATGTGCATGCTTAATGAATTGAAAATCTTAATGAGATGATGGAAGTATGAAATGGTGTCAACTTTGAAATGTATTATGTCGGCTTGTTTTAAGGATTTAAGGAGCCCTCCAGCCTCTTTTCCTTTGCAGATGGGGAGCAGGTGTAAGTGGATCTAGGTCACCTGGCCTAAGCCCCGCCCACCTGGTGCCGTCCTGCTTGCCGCTCTTTTCCCTACTTAAGGAACCCTCCAGCCTCTTTTCCTTTGCAGTGGGGAGCAGGTGTAAGGTTACCTAGGTCACCTGGCCTAAGCACCACCCACCTTCTTAGCCCTGCCTCTTCCTTCCTGCTCTTAACTCTTAGATCAAGGGCATCTCTCGCCCGGGCGTCCAAAGTGAAGGGCAGTCAAAGAAAAGGGCAATTCCTGTTTGGACCTGTTCAGACCAGGAGGATCCAGGGTAAGCATGCACCAACATGTGTTTACACCCTCTGTCCCCACAGGCCATCCCCACCCTCTCTGGTCCCCTGTGTTGTTCCCTTGTGCACCCCCCTTCCTGCACACAGGAGTCTGTCCTGATACATTCTGGTTTCACCATCACTGTCTTGTGGCCAATGCTGGATTCGACTTTTATGGACTTCATTGATTCACGGTGCGTCACCCTTTCTCAGCGCTCATGCTGGACTTCCTTTGCATCTTCTACTCATGGTGGCCCTGAATCATGCTGTTCCCATCTTCATCTTGTATCCTGGCTTGCAACATTATGTGTTACTACTGACTTCTGCAATTGTATTCACTCTCTCCTCTTGCTTCTCCACTCTTTTTGACTGCTTACTCTCTGTTCTCTCCTCCCCTCCCCACTCCCTTTTCCTATCTGTTCCCCTCCTCTCCTTACTTTCTTCTATGCACTTACTCTATCAGAATTGTCCCTGGACCTAGTATGATAGCAACCTCGTCTGTCGCTCCCAATCCCCTTACTGTCCACCCCCCCTCCCTCCAGCACTATCTGAAACGTTGTCTGGCCTAGTACGATAATCGCTTGTTTTGTTCCTCCCCTCCCTTTCTGCACCCCTCTCCCTCACCTTTTGTTTTCCTCTGGCTTTACCAGAAATGTCGTCAGGCCTAGTACGGTAGTCGCCTGTCTGTTTCCATTTCCTTCCCACTCTCCCCCTCCCTTCCTTATCTATGTCTTAGCTCTTGCACTATCTGAAATGTCGCCAGGCCGAGTACGATAGTTAATTTCACATCCTTACTGTTCATGGCCTGTAAGAATGTCATTGTATTTTCCCTTGTTCCCTCCCTTGCCTTGAAGCGCTTTGAAACACATTGTTAATAGGCGCTACATAAATAAACTATCATATCATATCATAGCTAACAATTGATTGATAAAGATGTATATAGTTCACTGTTTCTTGTCATAGTTTTTCAGAGTTTTAAATATGGAGGTATATTTATTTTGCCCTTATTCCAAACCCCCTTATTTTGTAGAGTAACTACTTGGCAAATGACCATCATAGCAGCAAACTGCTAAGGCTTGATCCAGTTCTTGCTTTTCAACCAGCAGCTCTTTGCATTCGGGAATTTGGAGATTGGTTGTCCTCGTCATAACTCGTAGGCACATGCTGCGGGTTGCTGCCTCTACTATGGTCATCTGTGCACTCTGAAGGTGAATTTAATCAACTCGAAGAATAATCACGCATTCACAAATAGGTCACCAACCATTGTGGTGATTCTGCGAATCCTGCACTGGGAGTATGTGAAGCAAAGCCATGAGGATTTGCACACTGTGGTGCAGGCATATATGCACAACCTCTCTTGACTGTACACCAAAAGCATAACGAGTTTTCTTGAAATCCCTTTTGGGAGTTAGAAAATGTACTGCAAGTTAATTATTTTATTCAGGCTTAAAACTGATTCTGATGCCTGTATTTTTAGAAGCAGCACCTGTTAAACTACGGTTAGCTGTTTGGTCAAACGGGCAAGCTAAACTGACTCGGGCCATATTTGAAGAGATTATGATGATGGATGTAAAGAAATTAAATGGTTGGCTTATGTCAGGGATTATTTATTTTCTGGTGGGTTAATAAACCTATATAACAGGGTTGTCCAACTCCACGCCTCTAGGGCCGGAAACATGTTGGGTTGTCAGGATAAGCATGTCTATTTTTTCTCATCGATATTAATGAGGGATATCCTGATAACCCGTCAGGATTCCGGCCCTCAAGGCCTGGAATTGGACAACCCTGCTATATAATCACAATAGTAAAACAAGATATACATGGCTTAAAACAATGAATGCTAGGCATTTGTAACGCGCCTATGCACAAGTGTTTCAAGGCGCGACAAGGCAAGGAAGGGGGAACAGAGGGAGGACATAGACAGCGATCTTACTAGGCCAAGTGCCATTGAGATTGCGCAAGTGCAGGAGAGTGGGAGGGGAAAAGTGCCAGGGGAAAGGAGAGGAGGCAGAGCTGTACATGGGATCAAAACAATAACATGAAGTGTGGAGAGCAGGTGCAAGGGTAAATGCAGACAGTAGGTGTCCAAAATTGCAGGTCGGGGGACAATAGGGTTACAGATACAGACCCAAGTGCAAGGGTTGCCGGGAGGCAGTGCGCATGTACAATTGGGCAGGCAGGGACCTGGGCCCAAAATCAGAGTGTAGCCAGGTAACCAGTGCAGTATCAGACAGGAAATCAGCAGGGGAGAGGAAGAGAGAAGGCAGAAGCCAAGAGGAAGGCCTTGAGGTGCTTCCGGAACCAGAGATGGTTCTTCTCAAGTTTCAGAGGCAGGGAGGCTGTTCCAGAGGGAGGCCCCAGTCGAAGAAAGAGATCTACCACCCACTTGTTGCTTGGAGAAGCGACTGACCCTGAGGGAGTTGGTGGTGGAGGAGCAAAGAGCTTGAGTAGGAAGGTATTTACGAAGAGAGAGTTGGAGGTATTGATGACCCAGGCCCCAGAAGACCTTGTGGACAATGCAGAGGGTCTTGAACTTAATCCTTGCACCAACTGGGAGCCAATACAGAGATTTGAGTGCTGGAGAGATACGATCCCAGGGCTTGAGGCCAAGGACAACTCTCACAGTCCTGTTCTGGATGAGTTGCAAAGGACGGAGAGTAGAAGCAGGCAGATTTAGAAAGAGGCTGTTGCAGTAGTCAAGCCTAGAGAGAACCAGAGCTCTAGAGACAGTGAGCTTCTGGGGGAAGGAGAGGAAAGGAAGAATACCTCTAAGGAGGTGTAGTTGGCAGTTTGACTTCTTAGAGACGTCAGAGATGTGAGGAGAAAAGGAGAGTGTGGAGTCGAAGATGACCCTGAGGTTCTTTGCCTGACAGGTGGGAGCAGGAAGAGGGCCAAGGGAGGCCGGCCAGAGATTGACAGGAAAGGAGGGTGCAGGTGTGCTGATGAGGAGTATCTCCTTCTTACTGGCATTACGGCAGAGACCATTGGCGGCACACCACTCCTGGATAGCAGACAGTCAGAGATGAGAGAAGGAGAAGGGGTGGCAGAGGGGAGCCTGAAAACGAGCTGAGTGTCATCTGCATATCACTGAATTGGAGCAGAGAGGGGCAATGCGGTGGGTGAGAGGTGATAGATATTGGTTGAACAGCCAAGGAGAGAGGTTAGACCTCTGTGAAACTTTGCAGGTAGAGAGTGAGATAGAGGAAAGGAAGGACCCAAGCTGGACTTCGGAGGGTCGATCAGAGAGGAACAAGGTCAGCCAGGCCAGGGCCTGAGCGGTGATACTTAGGTTATCACAGAGATGATTGAACAGGATGGCATGGTGGACCGTGTCAAAGGCAGAAGAGAGATCAAGTAAGATGAGGACAAAGGTGAGATTAGAATCAAGGTTAGAGAGCAGGTCTTCACGGATGTTCAGGAGAGCAGTTTCCATGCTTCTGGCTGCTCTGAAGCCAGACTGATGGTCATGTAGACAACCAACAGATTCAGTGTGAAGATTAAGCTGGGAAATGGCCATCTTTTCCAGGAGTTTGCCCAGGAAAGGAGTGATGGAGATCAGGCGATAGTTAGCCGGACAGGAGGGGTTGGCTGAGGATTTCTTCCAGAAGAGGGTGCACAAGAGAGTGCTTCAGGGGTGAAGGGAAAGCTCCAGTGGTGAAGGAGTGGTTGCAGAAGTCAGCCAGGGCAGGAGCGAGGGTGTCAATGTTGCCCTTGATGGTTTTGGAAGAACAGGGAAGTACCTTTTTTAACGAGACTTTCATAGATCAAACTTGTCTAGACACCTTGTCTGGGGAGAACAGAGGAAAGGAAGAGAAAGAGGGAGGAGAGGTAGCCATAGGGGGGGCAGAAGTAGATGAGAGAGTAGAGGGAGGGGTAGCAGAGGACGAGAGGGTGGACAGGTTGTCCTGGGTTTTAGAGAAGAAATGAGAAGCCAGGTCCGTGCAGAGGGCCTGGGAATGGACACGAGAGGTAGAGACTCCAGCAGGATTGGCCAGCTCCTTGCAGATTTTAAAGAGTTCGGTCGAGTTGTTAGATGCCGCAGAAACGCAGGCCTGGATGTGGGCTTTGTATTGCATTTTTCAGCAGGCAGCAGGCTAGTTTGTCAGAGGATGCGCAAGAAGGTAGCCATTTCCTCTCAGCCACCCTGCACTTGCATTTAAGAGAGACAAGGTCAGAGTCATTCCAGGAGTTGCACTTGAATTTGGGCTTCAAGCGGATCCTCATGACAGGGGCAAGGACATCAGAGTATCAGAGATAGAAGAATGGAGCATGGAAAGGGCTGTGTCAGGATGTGAGTCAGCCAGGGGAGGTGGAGGGGGAGAGAAAGTGGCAGCAAAAGCTTCAACTGACACACGCTTCATGGGTCGGAGGACCGAGACGGTAGGTGGCAGTGCTGGAGTTGGCTTGGCCTGAGTGGTAGAGATGGAGAGATGGCTGGAAAGGAGAAAGTGATCACTCCAGGAGAGAGGAGCGGTGAGGGGATAGTGAGGGTGAGGTCTGAGGAGATCAGAACATCCATAGTGTGCCCTGCAGAGTGAGTCCGACCAGAGGGGAGAATAGAAAGAGCGAGAAGAGGGCACAGAGGTCACAAAAGAGTCCAAAGATGGATGGGACAGGAAGTATCCAGGTGGATGTTAATGTCTCTAAGAAGGATGAGTTGAGTGGTTGAGGCCAGGAGGGAGGACGAGAGGTCCGCCCACTCAGAGAGGAAGGAGGTGATCTGAGCGGGTGGCCAATAGATAGTAGCCACAGTAAGAGAGTGGCCAGGAGAGAGAGAGAGAGAGAGAGAGACGGCAGACAAGGCATTCAAAAGAGGAGTAGGCCTGCATAGGAATGACAGAGGCAGGATTCCACTCAGGGAAGATCAAGGCTACACCCCCTCCCGAACAGTTGGATCTGGGTGCAGAGAGGATCTTGTTATCATCAAGGAGGAGAGTGTCAAAGCTTGTGACAGAGCTGGCCATGAACCATGTCTCGGTGAGACCGAGAACATCGAGATCAAGTTCTTCCAGGACGCAGCAGATGTCAGAGAATTGTTTGACAGCTGAGCGATAGTTGAGAGTGGCAATATGGGGAAGGTTGCCAACCTTGAAAGACTTCCACGGTGGGGTACAAATCAGAGGTACACCCTGCGGAGATGTAGAAGGAGCCCGAGCGGGGGCAGAAGAGAAAGGAGCAGAGGGCAAGGTAGCCAAGGGGGAACCAGAGGAGGGAGGCAAGGAATCCAAAGAAGAGAGAGACATCCTAGTGCCCGGACTGTTCCCAGAGGGAAGGCTGGAGTAACTACTGCATCTGGGGAGACCCTGTCCAAGAGAGGGATTGACTGGGTTATCCAGGGACCCCGGCAGAACAAGTGCAAGCTGAAGGGGTGAGTCCAGTTTGAGTATCACATAAGTGGCTTGCCCCATCCTCCCTGTAGTGCCACCGAAAAGGGTCCACCATCCCAATGTGAGAGAGATGGCAGAATCCTAGAGTGGGGTAAAGGAGAGAGAAGAACCCCAAGATAGAGATGGACACAACAAAGTGGCCAAGAAAGTGGGTATACACTGAAGCTCACCAAGAAAGTGGAGGTACACTGAAATACTCCAGGAAATAGGGTGTACACCAAAGCTACCCAAGAAGAGGGGGTACTCCAAAGCACCCCAAGAAAAAGGAGTACACCAAAACACCCTTAGAACGATGGGGTACATCAAAGCACCCCCAAGAAAGAGGAGGTACACTGAATTGTTCTGAGAAAGAGGGGTTTCCACAAGCACCCCAAGAAAGTTAGGGTACACCAAAGCACCCTAGGAATGTGCTGGTATACTGAAGCAATCCAAGAAAGAAGGAGTGATACTGAACACCTACGAAGAGAGAAAGAAATCCCTATCTATGCCAAGCTAAAGACGAGTAAGGTGTAACTCTTGCTGGGTCAACATCTAGCAGGACCAACATATGAAATAGATTTTTTGTGAATTACAAACAGAACACAAGAGATATTGACATGGAGCAAGTCACCATTTACTTTATTGTTTGGAGTAGGGAAAGTGGGTTATTCAGGTTAGGTTTTGGACCAGAGACTTTATTAATTCGGACATCCTGATAAAGAACTGTTTTGAACTTTACGCTACTAGTTCAGGAAGTTTACTTTTGAAGTTAGGAAAAGTTCATTCTTTTATTTGTTTCTTTTGTTTTCTGGCCAGGAGCCCAAACTAACTCTTACATAATAAAGATCCTGAACCTGAAAACATGTTTCTGCGCCTGACTCCTAAGTCTACCCGCCATTCTGTGCATGGCAAATGTCTATCCCATGCCTCCACAAAAGCCAACATTGCTGGCTTTACCAGTGAGTGTTGTTACTCATGTCCTGTAGGAACTATGGGTATGGTCATGTTACTTATGATGGCATGTGTGTCACCATAATTAGTACACAGCCTTCACTGAGTTGTAGTTGCTTTAAGAACCATAACTAACACCTTTTTGGAGTTTTGATATTTTATGCGGCAACATATACGTTTCAGTGAATTGCTATATTTTTTATTACAGTAGGGAAGCCATAACTGCATGAACTAATTTTTTTTAAGTGAATATTTGTTTTTTAATGATATGCACAAATATATCCACATCGGCCTCTGGGAATCACACGTCCATTGGCTAAAAGGCCTGTGCCATGATCAATGGACTCTTCACCAGAGTAATGTTCTTTAGTCATGCTTCAGCCTCCTCTGCACGAGCATCAGAGTGCCAGCCGGGTATGTCCTGCCTTCATGCCCAGTGCCCAATTTGCCAATGGCGTGTACTTTTGCCTGGCCCCGGACACGTACTTGACACCAAATGATGCCACTGTGCATTGCACACAGTCTTGCCCAGTGGACTCTGTGCCCAGGGTATGGCCTTCAACTGTGCCCAAGTCACCTCCAAGACATCCGTCTTGCTCAGTGAGAACTTCACTGGGGCTTGGCCTTTGGGCTGTGAGGACCCTACATGATTCCATCTCAGACCCGGATCAGGGACTGTGGTCCATGTGCCTAATCTGCAGGCCCCACACATACCAGGCTCGGGCCCATGGGCCATGTCTGTGGGTCATGCAGAGCTGGCTCAGACCTGGCTCAGGCCCATGGTACCTGAGCCTGTTGTGCAGGCTCCCAAAGGCCTGGATAAGCTACTGCTTAGAGCCCACATGCCCAAGCTGCTTCTATGGACTGTGCACAGACCCATCTCACACAAAGTGTGGGTATTGGACCCATGCTACCTCCACAGGCCCACGCAAACCCACCTCGGAGCTGACTCTGAGCCCATAGCCCCTAAGCCAGGCCCACACAGTCCCAGACCAGACCCGGCTTTGGACCATGGCCTTGAGCCTGGTCTATAGACTCATAGGAGCTCAACTCAGACCTAGCTCATGGGCCATAGATCTCAAGAAAGGTCTGTGGGGCCACACATACCTAGTGCAAGGCCTGCAAACCCAGCACCAGGTCCAGGTTCACTCGAGGTGTGCAGACTGGGACCCAGTTCCTTGGCCTTATTGTCAAATTGGTGTTTATTGGGTTTGTGGATTCCAAAGAGGACTGCAATATGCACATTTTAAAAATGATTGTACTATGCCATGCAAAGATCTGGTGAAGAATATGTGGACCACAATGTTGCCCGCAACAAATATCTACGGCCTGCCCAAACTACTTAGAATTTCTCACGTTCAAGTAGCTATACAGTTTGCCTTTTTGAAATTTCCGGTTCTGCAAACTCAGAAGGACCAATATGGGCCAGCAAAGTCATCTGTGAGCGCAAAATGTGTGTTCACTTTTTGGGAAATGTATAAAAAAACACTTGGTGGAGTTTCAAAAGGCCAGGTGAAGATCACGCGTGGGGACAGGTGTCAGCTTCTTGTGTAGTTTTTGTGTTAGTCTGTTCAGCTGTTTTCTGCTAGAAGCGAGAGGGAAAATTCCATTTGGGAGTTGGTATGGGAAATGCAACGTTTGGGCCCTGATGATACCTGGGCCCCTCACCCAGAGGGAATTTAACATAAAAATGCAGACTTTATGCATATTCATTGCATTTAGTTGTGGCCAAGAGCGCCACAGGTACGCTGCGCAATTGAGCGGACCCGCTCACCAGCGGTGTCGGTTCTGCAATTTGATATGCTGCTTATGCTGACCGTGCCCTGCTTCTAGTTGCAGTGCTTGTGGTCACCTCAAAGCTTGACTGGAAGCCATTGGTGACGCCCTTGTCGTGTGCTCAATTAGGCCATATTTACCAAGCAAATACTTGGTGCTTGGGACCACTGCATACTTCTCTTAGCATCCATCCAGAAATGTGAAGTTACACTATGTCTATGATGATGTCACTGGTAAAACAGCTGGGATTTCTGCCCTGATTGGTGCTTGCTGGCAAGTCTTGCCGCTGGTCCAGGCAGTTCTTGCAATGGTGGGTCCTTTCTATAAAAGGTCCAGGCAGTGCTAACGCTGCTGCTTCGCAACTAGGACTTTGACTCCTTTGTGCATCTCAGCCGAACTGTAAGGGCCTCTGTGCGCATGCTCCAATTCTGTGCAGGTGACAGAAGGCCAAGCGGGGTGAACATCGCTATCAATGGGTCAATGAGCGGCAGTGAGAGTTGTAGTCCAAAAGATCTGGAGAGAGAATGGTTACAAACCCCTGACCATGTAAAGGGTAGAGGAAAAAGGAGAAGGTTAAAAAGGAAGGAAAGAAAGAAGGGAGGTGATAGAAGGCAAAATAGGAAGAGCTAAATAATGAAACAGTAAAAAAGAGTGGAAAGAGAAGAAAGAGGGTAGCAAGTAACAATTGAGGTCACTTACAGGCATCAAACTGGCGGAAAGGATCCTCAGTTAGAAGGGAGTGAAGGCTCGGCCTTTCGAAAGCCAAGCCTGTCTCCCCATTCAGGGCAAGGGCCAGGCCACCTGCGGTGGAGCAGACTCCATGCCATATTATTGATTGGACATGGTATTCACTGCTGGGGTGCAAGATACACCTGAAAGGCACCCTCCAAACGTTGTAAATATTAGGTGTTGTTCAAATAGGTAGTGTAATTAAACTTTGGCGGAAAGCTTTTGCAAATGGAGATGTGTCATGTGTCTCCTTGCTGGCAGTGCCCAATACTTCCCAGCCCATGACCAATTGTCCTCCCTTCATGGGGAGAGCAATGCCAAGGAGTGCAGGGCCAGTGGTGGGAGGGCAGGTGAGGGTTAGGGGCTGTGCTTGCTTCCAACGGGGCTGACCACCAGGCTGAGTGTGGTCTCTTGCAGAAGCCGTATTAGATTTGGGGTGGCAGGCAGAAGTGAGGTGGTCTTCCAGTTTTCCCCACCATCCCAGCCTATGGCCAGAGCTGTAGTGAGCAGTTGCCCTGGAGTTGTGATATGCGGGGTAGGGGCGGTGCCTGGAGGAAGGTAAGGGAAGTTGTGAGGTTTGTCACAGTCACTCCGAGTGGAATTGGGCATGGAGTTACTCTTATTTGGCAGTGGATTAGCAGGCAGTTCCAGGAGTCCCAGGTCTCGTGGCTCTGACTGGGGATCAGGGGTTTCAGCCCAAGGACCTACACTGATTTTCCTCCCATTTTCTTGGGTATGGTGCTCTGCAATGGAGGAGTGGGGGCGATAAGAGACAAAAGTCTACCCAGATTGTTAATATTAGGATTTGGGTAGTGGTTTTAATTGATCTGTGTTTAAAATAGATAGTTAAAACTGTGGCCAAAAAGTTGTCCAAATGCAGATGTGTGCATGTGCCGCCCTGCTGGAAATACTCATCGTCTTCCAGGCGTTTGACGTAACTTAGAGCCGGCGTTTACATTTAAACAATAGAACTACAACGCGTGAAGACAATGTGCAAAAAAAGCATGACACAACTGTGTCCAGTAGAAACCATTTGCATCCATTTTCACCAATGTCCACACGTTCGTTCTAAGCACTCACGCAATTGTATGACGCGTTCAGGGTGGAATGGCCTATGGGGGAACTCTGGCGCTCTCCCAGTAGGCTTCTGAACTCGGCCATTTTTGTGCGGTTATTTCCAATAGCTCTGATAGGAAAAGGGTTGGGCTTGCTAAACGTCTGTAATATGGAGCCACTTGGAACATTATTTCCAGTGTCTCTTTTGGTTCCCAGTCCACCCCTGAAGGCGTTTCGTTTTCTCGCTGTGAGTGCAATTGGCGCCAATTCATTTGCTGCCACTGAACGCTGAGGAGGTGCGATATTGCCCTGAAGAAATGCCACTGTTGTTTGGTGAACTTAAGCCTTAATAACGTCAACAGTTGTTCCTATGGATTGCGGAGCAGACCGACCCCATCCTCCATCCTCTGCCCCCAAAGCCGTGAAAGTACGGCTGACCTTTTCGCGTCATCATTTATACTGAGTCCTCCGTGCAGTTCTTTTCCTGCGACACACCGCGCCTGGCAATTGGATGTGTGAAATTGCTCAACTCATAAAACGTCTATTTGCATAAAATACAGCACAGGTGATAACAGTCTCACCATGGCAATACCAACATTCGCCAGGTAGAGCTGTGAAGCACTCCCACTGGGGCTGACTAGAAAAATGGATGTTTCGCAGCATGCGTTAATCGCCACTTCTCTCGGCAGTGGAAACGCTTGCGCAGGCTCTCTGCGCGGTATTGCTGAGGGCTAATCTAAAGTGCAATACACTCTCACTGCCAACATCATTTCTGGCCCCAGGACGTTGCGTGACTTGTTGCTTTCCATTTGTAAGAGGAGCAAACGCGAGAAAATCTACCCTGGCAGTAGCTGAGCACATACCAGTGCTCAGGCCTTTGCATTTCTTGCCATTTGTAATGTTGGGCATTGATTTTTACACTAGAACGGAAACATGTTTTTAATCCATGCACTCGATGCTGCTGGGATGAGCTTTGCACGCACAATCTTGTCATTTTTAGTTTGGGCTGTTAAGTAGCCCACCCTATAAGACACAACTATTGCATTAAGGTACAGATAGGGGAACATTGCATATGAGGAGGCAAACAAAGAATGTAGGTGTTGTTTGGTTATTTGCCCACCCATAGACTGCCCATGCCATGCTGTCGCCTATGGCCATTCCCACCCAGTGTCTGTCCCCACCTTGCCCAAAACATCTCCTAATGGGAACTCATTGAGCTCGCTTTAATCAAGTCTTTCCATCAAAGTTTGCACTCAAAGTGCCTGTCAGTGTTTTCTCAAAGCAGTCTTCTGAGAGTTAATGACTTAATTGGAGTTGTAACTGTGCTACTGGTGTCACAAAAGCATCTTACCTAGGCCTGCCTTCAGCCACTCGATTTATAGTCACTATCCATATCCTTCATGGAAGTCCTGTTAAAAGCAAGCATTGGCAAAGCTAACAGCTTTGGCTTGTGTCTAAGTATTTAGGATTTGCCAGGCACTCCCATTAGACACCCAGGTACGTGCACCATTTTGCAGATGCTACCATTTATACGCAGTTAATACCACTACGGCAGTGCCCGCCAAGTGCCTTTTCCATGCCTACACAAAAGCCCAAACAGTTGGCATTGCTAATGCTCCTTTGATACTGTTTTTCTGTTTAGATTTTAGGTACTGGACATCATTTATTAGTTATATATTTTTTTGCTGGATTATGTTGTTTGGCACTCGAGTGCTACCTGGAGAGCTGGGTTTGAAGATTACACATCTGATAAATACTCTTATTCTGTTTTGGCTTCAGGAATCCTGAGTTTTGGAATGCTGATGCGCTATGTGAGAGCTGTCGTGATGACTTTTGTTGAGCACATTGAGTGATGTTATTTTCCAAACTGATTGCATTTCACTTGCATTCGTGGACATGAACATTTAGGATGCAAAGCATGTCAAATGTAAATACATACAGGGCTTTCATCCAACACTTCTAACATGTAGTTCCCAAATATATCCTTGTCGCACTGGTCAGGTTTTTAGTTGAAGTGATGTGTTTACTTTTTTTAATTGCATTGTCTTTTTTTACAAGTTGTGTGTGTTGCAGGAAAAGCATGTATACGTGGTATTTTCCCAGGCACTTGACATGTTTCCAAAGCCACCAACACCCTATGCTGCCGTGACTGCCACCATCTTTTCCTGACTCACTGCGTAGTTAAGGCTTTTACTGAAGGCCTCTGCACATCCATCTTGATACTCTCTGGTCTTGGAAGAGACTTTAATAATTTGTTAGGGTCCTACCAAAGTTGTGTCCTATCGTTATTGATTTGGAATGATGTTATGTTGATTTATACCGCGCACTGCTACCACCCAGGGGGAGTTTCCAGGCGCTCACGTGACTCTGCAAGAAAGAGGACAGGGTTGGTTAGTGAGGGAAGAGTGATAGGATAGGTCCAGAACCAGGAGGAACTGGCGTCTTTGTGTGTTGGCTTGCAGTTGGTTCTTTGCATGCACTGACTTGTATCTGTACAGCTAAGGTCCAATACCTGTTTTGTTTTTATATGTGACTGTTATGTTGGGGTGTGTCTGTGTGTTTTATGTGCAGATTGGCTTGTATTTAAGGTTGTGCACACTGGCTTGTTGTATCTGTGTGGGTAAGTTCCAGTGTCCGGGTTTGTTTGTGGTAAGTGTGTGGTACTTGTGTTGGGTGTGTGTTAGTGTATAGGTTGGCTAGCCCAGTGGGCATATCTCATATTTGAGTGGTGTGTTGGAGGAGGCATGAGCGGGGAGATTAGGACGTTGGCTACTCTCTAAATTCTTCTATGTGGCTAATCTTTACAATTCTCTCTAGTGATACACAAGGTGCATTTCACAATCTATCTAAATGTGTGAGATGGCTTAAATTCACAATCTATCTATGTGTGAAGTATGGTTAATCTTCACAATTCAATCTAAATGTGATGCATGGCTAATCTTCACAACTGAATTTAAAAGTGCTGCATGATTGAACCTCTCTATCCAAGTGTGACTGTGTGCCTAATCTTCACAATTCTATCTAAATGTGCTGCCTGGTTAAACTTTACAATCGGTCTAAGTGTGATGTGTGGCTAATCATCACAATTCTATCTAAATGTGATGTGTGGCTAATCATCACAATTCCATCTAAATGTGCTGCCTGGTTAAACTTTACAATCGGTCTAAGTGTGATGTGCGGCTAATCATCACAATTCTATCGGTATGCAGTGATATAATGGAGGCAAAAATGTCTCCTGTACAAAAAACCGCCGCAAAAAGGCTGTGGTTTGACCTGTTAAAGGTGTACCCCATTACACGATTTAAGGGGAGCAGGGGTTGCAGGGGTGTTCCCCACTTCCCTTAAATGGATTGCGGCGGCAAAACCACAGCTTTTTTGCCGTGATATTATGTGTCCATGGCCATTTTTGCAGAGATTTTAACACATGGAACTATTCAATCTAAATGTGATGAGTGGCTAATCTTCACAACTGTATTTAAAAGTGCTGCATGGCTGATCTTCACAATCTATTTAAGTGTGACGGGCGGCTAATCTTCCCAATTTTATCTAAATGTGATGTGTGGCTAGTCAAATGAATCTAAAAGTGCTGCATGGCTAAACTTCACAATTCTATCTAAGTGAGATGTGTGACTGGTTCTTGCAATTGCTAATTGCAGAATGTGACTACTTGACACAATTGGGCTAAAAGCAGAAAATTGCTACCTGACACAATTGGGCTAACAGCACAACATTGGTAACTGACAATTCGGCTAAAAGCAGAATATGGCTACCTGACACAATTGGGCTAACAGCAGAATATGGCTAACTGGCACAATTGGGCTAGATGCATGCAGGCATATGACAAAAATTAATAGGAGAGGTGGGGTGTTACACAAATAGTCTAAGTGCGAGTTATGGCTGACTAACACAAAAGGGATAAACGCGAGGTGAGGTTACCCTACACAATTAGGGTGGTGAGGTAGGGTAACCTCACCTCGCGTTTATCCCTTTTGTGTTAGTCAGCCATAACTCGCACTTAGACTATTTGTGTAACACCCCACACAATTAGGCCAAATGCAAAGTGTGTATACCCTAGAGAAAGAGGCTACATTTATATTCAATGAAAAGACCTGGTTAAAGGGACATTATGGTTAAGTTGCATTAATAAAAACCTATGAAATTCAGTAAAAAAACATTGCTAAAAGGACGTTTTGGTTACAAGTAAAATTGAAAACACCCTGAAATTTGCCAGTTATGGTAAGCTAAGCAACCATAACTCGCGCCACCACCGGCGTGCACTGCTAAGACTAACACCCAGGACATCAAAGATGACATCACAGCGTCCCGCTGTAGGAAGGTAAATCCTTTTCCAAGACAGCCAACATGGAAAGAGAAGGCGGGGATCTGTACACAGCCCCTCTTCCCTTGCCATGGCAGCCTGCAAAACCCTATGAACATATTACCACAAGCACTTTTTTTCCCCTTTCAAATCTATCTTGCCTTCGAATAACTTTACCACATAGCCGGTTCCAGGTAGACATAGCCACTTTAAGACCATTTTTCGTCCCTAGCGGTCATGGCCAGTAGACAGATTGTCCGCGTCATGACCTTATGCCATGACCCAGACAATCTGGCTAGTGCCCACGGCAACAGGCTATACTTCAGTCACCAAAGGTATATGACTATTTTTTGTACCTACATTATTACACTTGTCAAAAAATAAAACACGGGCACATTTGCAAAACCATCCTTTAATGTACTTGCCAATGCTCCTCACGAGTTTGCTAGAAATCCGCACATGTTTTATTTTTTTTAAAAGTGTCAAAATGTATGTACACACAATAGTCATATAACTTAGCCCCCACTTGAAAAAAACCATTCAGTCTTTACACAAACATTGAAGGTTTGGTCTATAATCTTTCACAAAACTTTTGTCCACATTCATCAAATAGCAACAAAGTTATATGCCATCTAAAAATGTTAAGACCACCCCTCTAATTTCGCCCCTCTTGAGAAAATCCCACCAAACTTTAGAAAACCATTTATATCTAGATCCAACATTGTTTTGCCAAATGTTGTGCAGATTCATCAAATGACACCACATTTATATGCCTTTAAAATATTTTTGGACCCCCCCTCTAATTATACCCCCTCTTGACAGAATCCCACAAAACTTTGCAAAACCATTCAGGATTAGTTCTAGAATAAAATTGCTAAATTACATGCAGTTTCATTGAGTGGCGCAAAAGTTATAAGCCATCCAAAAACTACCTTTCTCCAACCCTATAATGCAGAAATAGGTACAGATGTCCTAGGACATCTGAAGTGTCCGCGAACACCACAGGACTGCCCCAGGACATCTGCATTGTTCGCGGACTTTCGAGGGGTGAAACAACCCGTTTTTTGGCTTCTCATGGCCATATCCAATCCAATCCTCACCCCCCCAACATCCCCAGAGATTGTTTGTCAAGTTTGACAAGTGAAATGCTGCTTTTTAAAAAATTCACTGCACAGTCCGCGGACCCCAAA
The DNA here is from genome assembly GCF_040938575.1 of Ambystoma mexicanum. Taxonomy (NCBI): domain Eukaryota; kingdom Metazoa; phylum Chordata; class Amphibia; order Caudata; family Ambystomatidae; genus Ambystoma; species Ambystoma mexicanum. The sequence goes on along the minus strand of NC_090928.1, from coordinate 320,298,565 downwards.
AAAGTCTGCGTATCCAAGGTGGCGGCCGCTTCAGGAAAACCAACGCATTTCGCGTTTTCTCACCAGGCAATCAGCCAGCGTGTGCCGATGTCCGCAGACCATGCAAAAGTCAGCACATTTTCTGGCCAATCGGCAGCCAGTCTGCAGACCGAACAGGGAAGTGAATCCGCGGAGCAGACATAGATATCACAGATTTTTTTGCCTCACGTTTTGGTCATTTTAAAAAAACTACTGGACGGATTTATACCAAATTAACAAATGCACGCTTTCGGAACCAAGCCGCTGCTCCTGCCACAAATTTGGTGAAAATCTGTCCAGCGGTTTTGGCTGTAGACGTGAGCAAAGTTTTTTCCCATTATGTCTATGGGAATAAAAGAAATTTTGGGACTACCACTATATCTTCCCCCCCCTGGACCAAACCTCACTACCCTTTGCAAAATTCAGAGTGGGCCATATACTTTTTTTGCTAAATTTGGTGAGGATTCGTCCAGGGGGAGCGAAGTTATAAGCTGCCCAAAAAGTGCTCTTCCTATGGGTTTAGCATAGTTAATCCGAGTGGTGGACCAACACGGACTGGAGCTGCTTGGTCAGCAGCTGCCCTTTGCCTTGGTGGGGAGCAGGGCAAGACCAGCAAATATGTGGACGCAGTTAAAGGAGGCTCCGGAGTAGTCGCCGGAAATAAAGAAAATAAATAAATAAAGTCAACCCCAAATTCAAAATAAGAACAGACAGCGGGGGCTTCTGAGGACCAAAACGCTGCTTCACCCACCAGGCGCACAGGTGCCTTCCAAGGGTGCACGCGGGGGCTGGGACCACCCAGATGATGTTATGATGTTTCCAGGCCCCAGAGGCTAATCACGGGTTGGTGGTCAGGGAGGGGGGGGTCAGGGTAAGACCAGCAAATAGGTGGATGCAGTAGAAGGAAGTGCTGGAGCGCCAAAAGTAGTGTGTGGGCCTACTTATTAAGAAACCTGTCTCCCTAGACGAGGGCCTCTTCCACAGTGTCTCTGGAGTGGCCTTATTTTAAAAAAAACGGTCTCCCTAGATGAGGCCCTCTTTCCCCAGTGCCCCCAGCTCTGCCCTTAATGGAATGCCCTTCTGTTAATGATCATCACTGCCAGTTGCATATCCAGCAAAATCTGACAGGAATCGAAATATAAATGTGATGAGCAGGAGATAAAAGCAACTCCTTGGCAACAGGCAATAAACCGGTAAGAATTAGTTACTTCCGGGCCTAGTGCATAGCATGCCGCAAGTCTATCATGCAGGCAGTCCATTGCGCTTTAAATCTCTTCTAGATGTGTCCTCATATTCCATTATAATCATTCCCCACCACACAGAGGCTCCTGTTCCAAGTTCCTGGAGCATAATAAAAGGTGCTATAGAGAGGCAGTATGCAGGTAGCACGCCTGTCTTAGCACCTTCTTTGTATTTGCTGTCGTAACACTAATGGATTTCAATATAATCCGCCTGCTTTTTAGACCAGCAAAAAGCAGGCGGATTCCACTGGAATCCATTGTAAAGGCTGCATTCGATTCAGAAATGGCGTGCAGCGAAAAGAACATACAAAAGGTGATTTTGCCTGCTTTTTACACCTGCATTTTGTACTTGATAGTGCAAATGATTCAAATTGCATGGATGGGAACTGCTTGCATGCAAGTACAAACATAAATTGTTCTCGGCGTGTAGTTTACAGAAAAATTAACAATGAGCTACACAGGGATAATTTATTATAGTTTTTTTTATAGGTTTCATTGTATGGCATCATATGACCTGGGTAGTGGAAAGAGCTTGTGGTAGCATGTAGGAGACATGACCAGCCATGCCAAAGTCCCCACACTTTGAATTAATGGCAAAGCAATGTGCTGTGTTGAAGCAGTGTTATTTTGCTGTATTTATCCAGGAGTTTGTTTTTATGTCTAGATCAATCGCAATCATCCTTCTCATGGTCAATAATTTTGATTCATGGAAAACTGTCAATTTTCTTAAACACTGTGCCAATTTACGGAAATGCTGTGGCAACACGTGTTTCACACCTCCCAATTGTGCCTCCTCAGGAACATTTCAGTTCTTGGATTACTTGGGTTATGATTTCGAAATCTTGACAGTCATAGGTCATTTATTGAAACAGTATTTGTCACAGTGTATTTGCTCCATGTAATTATGTTAGTTATCTTCACAATAGTTGTGTATCTCACAGAACTAAAAAATATGATGGAGTCCATATGGGTGAACACTCCTCAATCAATTTCATAATTCATTTGCTAACATAGTGCTTGCCACAGTAATTGAGCCCCATGAAATTCTATTAGTTATCTTCACGTTAGAGGGTTTACTGTTAGAAAAGAGTTTGCTATCAACATCCGTGCAGTTTACCATTGTATTTGAAGTGTTTCAGTGTACCGGCCAGTATTCTTTAGCACGCCACCTTCATTGTCATTATTCATTTGTGATTTCTTGAAATTCCAACTATTTCCAAATAAAAAGTGTGAGCATGAATCTGCCAACTTAGGTTCAAATACGGCATCTTCCATACATAATGTATAAACAGAACTTAAGTGTTATTGTTAACTATATTTATTTATTTATTTAATTTTGTAGGGTTCTTGTAGCATGCTCTGGAGACGGAGGTATGGGTTTCAGTGGGTCTGGGGGAAAAGAAAGTACTTGAGTAAGCGTTGTAATCCGTCATGGTTGCCTCTGTATTCTCCGACTATTATGATAAACATATCAACCTCCTATTATCATCTTACTATCTTATTTACCTTCTATTATTGCAGGAGGTAATTGATTTTCTCTTGCGACCCACTTATTAACATGGTGCTCCCACATGCAATTGCTTTTAGACCTGAGCATTATGTCCTTCTCATTAAACATGCCAGTGTCATTCCAAAGTTTGGTCGTGTCCATTAAGCAACTGGCAGAAGAAAGTCCATATGTTGAATTTTTAGTTGGCTTATACTTTGAAATCTGGGTGTATCATATGCTTTTAATTAAGCATACAGGTGCCATCCCAAAGGTGGGTCAGATGCGGCCTTGAGCATCTGTGCTGTGACAAATTTGCCAAGGTGCCGAAGTTAGTGTTTTAAAATTGTATTCTTAAATTGCTTGCGTATACGTTTGGCTCTGCAGTGAGGCGGTTGCAAGGTTCTGCCCTCATGCATCCATTTTCCTGAAAGAGGACAGCAGGGTTGGTTAGTGAGGGAAGAGTGAAAGGATAGGCCCAGAACCAGGAGGAACTGGCGTCTTTGTGTGTTGGCTTGCATCCATCTTCCTGAGTTGCTTCTTGCGGTGTGTGCTCCGTGAAGGACCTGGGCATGTCAGCAGGCAGAGAGGTAGAATGTACCAAAGCAGGTTTTGGATCTGGCCTGTAGAATTCAACCCCCAGCGGTGCGTGGGTCTTTGTTGCCCGGTGTTGTATATGCTAGCCAATCAGTGGATGGTTGTGCTGTGTTTGTCGTATTGGTCTAACTCTATATTTCACTTCCCTTCTGACTCAGCTGACCGTGCTTCGGTGTCCCACTGCCACCGTGCAGTATGCTAGGGTCTGGGAAACTTAATGATGCTGATGCTGACAATATTTCACTATATTGGGCTACTCCTTACTTGATGGTTCCTGGGTGCATGCAAAGAGATAATACACCACAGCCTAGTTTCACTCCAAGGCAGTTTAGGTGTGGAATGTGAATTTGGTGGGGTAATATGTTTTAGTTTAGGTATTTAGGGATACCCGGATTTGATATACAAGAGGGCACAATATACAGCAATGCCATGTGCTTCTTAGCAATGCCCATATGCGACCACAAAGAGTATGACCTAGAATCCATACAGTATGCCCACCCAAAGATCGTTCGATGGGTGACAGAGTGGAGAACCAAGAAAAGCCTTCAGTTAGGGAAATCTAGATGCGGGCAAGACCGAGAGCAGTATGTGCCAATGTACTTTCTATGCGGCACCCCGTTTTGAAATAAGGTGGCACACGCATGGAACAGCTCAATGCATCATCTAAAAGATAACAATAATTGGGTATAATGTAACGCGTTTTCCCAGTAACACCCAGACATGAAGCACCAACGTATATAAAAAGTACACCCAGACATGAAACACAGCAGTATATAGAAGGAACAATTAATTTGTGCACTTTAAAAAAAGAAACTTTTTTGTTCCTCGTCCTCTCATTGGCTGTCATTAAAAATCTTGAATTTATTTTTAATTTGTGCTTTAGATTTTATTGTAGGGCTCAAAGCCTGAAAGTAAGAGATAGAGGAAAGACAAGGAGGTGAAAATCCACACAGCAGAGTTTGTTGTTCGAATTATGGGCTACACGATTGTATAATTCCCCCCATCCCCGGGAAGCTTGTATTGAGGGGGCAACATGCTAGAAGCACTCTGCGCCAATGCTACCAACATCACAATTTATTTTACTGGTTGATGAATTTGAACATGTGTGTGCATCCTGTACGATACAGTTCGTAGGGTTTTGTACAGCGTGGTAATGTGCTTTTTGGATCTGCGTGAATAATGATTTATGGAATGTCTGTGATGTCATGTGGATGGGTTAGCGTGGAACTTTGGTGAGGGAGTTTGAATGAATATTCACTGTGTGTGAGTTGGAGTGAGAACAGGGAAGGTACGGAAAGTCGGGTGTGTGTCCCCTATGTCTTGCAAGTACATGTACCTGGAATTGGAACTCAGAGTAACCCAAGAGTGCAGTCTGTTCATCTAAGGCCTTTTACTGCAAACACCCTTGATCAAACATGATCCTTGGAAATGTCTTCAGAAATATATTTCGATAACACGCGTTTTTCTAATGGCATTCAGTTATTTGTGAGAAATGCAAGTAGTTTCAGTTAAAACAAATTGTTTTGCACAGTCTATTTTTGCATCGTAATTAGGTACTGTTGCCTGATATGTGCATACAAAGCTCAGAGCTGCAAGCAACATCCTTCCAAGACAGAAACCTCCAGCAATTCGTTGTTTTCATGAAAACATTTGGATACATTTCTTGTCTTCGTTTTTCTCCAAAGTACACTCTTTGACAAAATAAACAAATGATACAATCACACTGCGCATGTGCACCAACAGTTTTAATGTAAATGAGATGAATAAGTTGGTTTCAGCCGACACATGTTTCGAGCACAGCTCTTCTTCTAACGCTAACGCGTGAACGTGCTGTCACGCCCACTCGTGTTGAGTGAATACTATAACAATTCAAAAATGTTGCAAAACTGTGGTTGCACATCTCAATAGTAAAGACGTTATATATCCCTGCAGTTCTTTATTATTGAGATGTGCAACCACAGTTTTGCAACAATTTTGAATTGTTATAGTTTTTACTGAACACGAGTGGGCGTGGCAGCACGTTCAAGCGTTAGAACACGTGCTGTTCTCAAAACACGTGTCGGCTGAAACCAACTTATTCATCTCATTTACATTAAAACTGTTGGTGCACACGCGCAGTGGTTTTGTATCATTTGTTTAGTTTCTCAATTGTTGGAGTCCTTGGGCAGTGGTCCCATGGTCAGATAAATCACCCGCGGCAGGATCACCACCAACCGCTCAATTGTATTTGCTTGATTAATTTGTGTTTAATTACCACGTGTACAGCGCTGTGGTCTCCAGTCTTTTCCTGCCTCGTTGAATTTATATACACTCTTTGACACGAACATCCAGAGTCTTTTAGAATGTCACATTTAATGCGTCTATGTGTATCAGTTTCGGCCATGAAACGTCATTTTTGTCCACTATGAATGGTTGGATATTAAACTGTGGAAAGTAGTGTATCGTCAATATTGACCATTGATATTTTTTTAATGACCTAATAGGCTCTAATACAGCGGTATTCAAACTGTGGGACGCGGCCCCGTGGGGGTCAGTGGCCGCATCCCTGTGGGGCCGTGAGAGCCCAGCATGAAATGTAAAAAAAAAAAAGTATTCTTTTTTTTTAGATTGGAAGAAATGGGCAGGGGCGGCTCACATAGTCGGGCTGAAGCATGGCACTGGGCCTCATTACAAGTATGGCGGTAAGGTAACAATGGTGCCGGTAGCGCTACTGGCACCGTTGCTACCATACTGCCATACTACGAGCTGTGCTCGTGGGTGCCCGTCAGCCCGCCAGGTCTGACCTGACAGGCAGAGCGGCACCCGCGAGCACAGCATGCCTGTAGCACCGGCACCGTTATGAATGGTGCCGATGATACAGGCATCCACATTCCCATTGAGCACTATGGGGCTGAAATAGGAATGGGGAATAATTTATTCCGGTGCCCTTGAATGTGTAATTACTGGGTCTGCTGGGGTTGCAATACCCTGGTAATTGCCCATTCAAGAGCGCCAAAAAAAAACAACTCTGGCGGCAGCCTTGCCTGTATTACAGGTACGGCTACCACCAGGGTCGTAATGAGAACCACTGTCTCAGGCACCAATGAAAAAGTGACCCGCAGTTGTAAATGGATAGTCATTCACACACTGTTTGAATAGTACCCAAGGGGGTGCTTTGTGTTAAAATATAAGTGCATTGCGATATTTGTAGAATATTTATTCAGCAACAATGGTCAATATTACTAACTGCATAGTGAAGTAACTCATCAAACTGGCCCACATTGGCCAAAAAGTTGGGCCATTTTGACTGGCCCACACTAGCATTTTGTATTTTTGGTACTGGCATTGCCCTTTAGGCCAGTCCGAGCCTGGCGGCTCATCCATAATGGTGAGGGGGCGCCCACCCAGTGGCCCCTCACCCATTATGGAGGAGCTAAGGAGCCAGCCCAGTGAAACAATAAGCACTCCATCAGCTGCTTTTTCCAGCTGAGGGAGTGCTCCTGGGCTGGCTGAACTGTCAAAGGGAAACCCTATTTCCCTTTGACAGTTCAGTTCATTCCCCAGCCGCACATGCTCACTGAGCCATGCAAGGCTGGGGCGTTTTGCTTCGCCAGCATTGCATAGCTCTTTGGAAATGCTGGCTTGGGCACTGCGTGTCTGTATGTTTGAGGGGGAGCTCCTGCGCCTCCTCACACATACGGACAGAGAAGCCTGGAACAGGGTGTTTCAGCACCCGCATGCAGTCCAATGCAGAAGGTATGTTCATGTTCATTTATTTTATTGAAATGTGTATGGATGCGTGAATGCTTGTGTTATGTGTGAGTGTATGGTGATGGATGCCTGTGTGAATGATAGAGTGATTGCTGTATGAATGTGTGTGTGTCTTCGTTTGTTTTGGTCCGTTGAGCTGATTTTGGCAAGTGGTGGATAGAGGGGGGAAGGAGGGTTGTACAACAAAGGCATTTTAAAAATGCCTAAATGCCTTTGTTGCACAAACCCCCTACCCACCTGCCAAAATCAGCTCTCCTTCTGAGGTGCTGTGGAGCCCAGGGGACAGGGATGGTATTTTTTACTGGATTTCTATCATAGATGTCCAGTCAAAAATACCATTCTTTCCCCCTTGGCACCCTAGCGCCTTGCATACACACATAACCATGTTGATTGTGTTAGGCCTAGTGTGGCCCAGGGGACAGGGATAGTATATTTTTGCTGGACATCTATCATGGATGTCGGAGTAAAACATGTCATGCCTGGCCCCTGCCCCCTCTACCGCCCCCCCAGCAGCAATTACAAACTGTTTGGATATTTACCCATTTTTAAAAAAAGAATGCTCTACAATGCAACATTTTAACCCATTATTTTATTTTTTAAAATTCACGGGGGGAGACCCGACGAACCCCCCTTGATTGGTTCAGACTCCCTCACTGTGCTCGGTCACTATGGCATTTTTGGGGGGAAATAGTTATGCCCCTCCACTTAAACAATTCACAAACTGCCACTGGCTCTCGGACTGTGTTGGGAACGAGGATGTGGGAGCACAGGGACTGTGGCAGGAGCAGGAAGGGTGGGAAACATGGGATAGTGGTGGGATCTAGTGGTGGGATCAGGGTGGGGAGAGCCCAGGGTGTGTTATGGTGTGGGGAGAGCCCAGGGACTAGGGAGGAGTGGGATGGGGGAGCCCAGCCACTGTGATGGGAGAAGATGGGGGAGCCCAGGTACTATACTGGGAGTAGGGTGCAGTGACGTGCGCAACATATACTGTCCATTTGGCATTTTTTGGGGGGCACGGCCTGCCTAAAATTTGCTCAGGCGGGTTGCAGGCCACAAAATGTTGAAGACCACTGGCCTAGTGGATTTACAATGTGGGGCAACTTCTTTGATTGGCATGCTCGTCAGAGTCTCATATGCAAAAGAATCCAGTGTGCTTGTGTATGGACATCACACATTTCACAGTTATCTCTATAAAACAAATAACACCAACACAGAGGTGTGGGGCAGGGGGTCCCGAACAATTTTTTGCTTGCTCAGGGGGGCCCTGGCACAAAAAGTTTGAAGACCACTGGTCTAATATATGGTCTATTAGTTACGTGACCTGAATGTTGTTCTGATTAATCCTTGCACTTTTATGCTGTCTGTTGTGCAAAATATTAGGTTTACATACGAGACACACAATGATCTCGCACATGAATTTAGACATGTATGTAGGCCTTGATTTTTGATGCACTTAATTGCTAATTTCTGCACATGTAATTGATTGGTTTTATATTTGTTGTAAATTGTGAACTGTTAGTGTGGATTTTGTCCTCGGATGTATGTTTCTATCTTTTTTTTTCACAAATAACATTGTTTCAGTTTATGATCCTAAGTATTCAGGATGCTGATGAACTTTTATGCCTATACATTATTCCATATGTAACACGGTACAAATGGACTCCGTAATGAAATAAAACACGTAATGTTTATGCTGCTTTCCTGCGGGACACCACCTCCTTGTATTGTTTGTCATTACTGTTACAACATGCAGAAATCTGGAGGCCCCCTTCTACAGCTGTAAACTCATACCACACATGGGGATTATCAAACATTCTTAATATTTAAAAATGCATTTTCAGCCCTACCTAACAATAGGTAGGGATATGCTGCAGCAGTGGCTGGATCCAGTGCTGTAGCATGAAGGATAGTTTACAGATGGGCCAGTAAGAGTCCTTCCCTGCATTATGCATAAAGGGGCGAGAAGGTGGACACCTGAATTCCCACATGATCACTGCCTTTGGGAACATCCCACAGATGTGTGTTTGTTAAGGCACAGGGATGCATGAATCCCACCAACATTAATCATGAGCATGCTGATTGATTTGTCATTGTAAAGCTTTGTTAAATGTGCAGTCTTTATTTTCATCAATTGCTGTACAAGAATGCATTATGCCATTTGATGAATCTGCGTCTGGTTTGATCTTTGACCCCACTGCAGAATCAAGGACAAAGAAGCCCTCCCTCACCCTATAATGGATCTTCTCAACATATGACCTGAAATCACAAGTGTCACTTAACATACACATATATTTGATACATGAGTGGCTAGGAAATATTGTAAATTGAGCTGTAGGCTGATGTATGTGAATCCTTCAAAATGAGAAAAAAGTTGGTTTTATGTTTCACTTATGCAGTTTCCATCGTTTATTGAATCGAAATTGCAGTACATGACATGTGTATTCCTCTCGATTTTCAATTATTTTCTATTTTATAAAAAGCGTCTAATAATGAACATCGTATTTTGAAACAAAAATCTCTAATGATAGTCTTTTTTCTCTCTTTAGGTTCTGATATTGTCCAGTGGTTAACGAGGAATTTGTCTATAGAAGATCCAGGTAAATGAACATTTTCTATGCATTACGGTCGCACTGTGTAATTATTTGCTGTTAGAAACCATGTAGCTGTGCAATTTACAGTATCCAATGTGACATGCTAACGTTTAAGGCTGTGCAGGTTCTACCAAGAAAATCCACAAAATGTGATTCACCCTGCCAAAGAAGCAAACGCAAATACACGTATTAAAAAGAAATTCCCAAGAAAGAAAACAATATGGTATAAAATTAAATGGATTGAAAAAAACAATTTTTCAAAAACTATTTGAGTCTTTACAAAGCAAGAAATTCACAGCAAAAGTAATTGATTCAAATAGGAAATACAACTTTTGTTGAAAAAATGGAATCGCCAATGGCTAAACTCATAAATGTTCAAGTTGATTTGCGGTTCAATGGCAAAATTATTGGATTTTAAACTTGACGTGAAACTGACTGTATGCTGATAGTAAAACAAACTTTTTCCCAGCTCTAGCAATTAATGAATTCATCCTTTATAATGCGCTAAATACAGCTGACCAAGCACTAAACTCAGAACCTGATTCAAACCTGTGTTGCTCTGCGTTGTCTTTCTTCCAAGACAAACATGTTGCCCCTGACGTATCCTCCCGACCCGGCAACACAAATATCAGCTAGATGGCTGCCATTTAAAAATGTAAATAGTTTCAGACGTATCATAGCAGAAAAGTCCAAAACAATAGCAAATATTGTTTCTTCATTATTTAAAATATGTCCTTTGCTCACATTCCTAAAATGAGAAGCACCTGGGACCACACACTGTGAGAGAGTGCTTCACACAAAATAGTCATGGTGCTTTCCGTGATCATTTTTATGGCTGCATTTCATGACTAGCTCATTTTGGACTACATAACATTGTGTTACATTGTTTGTTTTTTCTGTAATTTTATCTGGGCCGCTTGGTCGAAACCGTGTCTTTACAAGGGGCCCAGATAAAATTAAACAACATGCAACAACACATGCACATCCCTCAACTTCCAAAGAAAATCTGCAACTTATGATATGATATGTCATTTATAACGCGCCTGTCCACAAGTGTTTCTAGGCGCGACAAGACAACGAGGGAGAAACAGAAGGAAGACAAAACAACCATCTTACTAGGCCTTGTGTCATTCAGATCGCGCAAGGGCGGGGGAGATAGAGGGGAAGGGCCAGGGGGGGAGGGAGAAGTGCCTAACATGACACTCCCTTTCCTCTACTACTAAGGGATAGCCACCAACCACTGAACAAAAGGATACCACATCCACATTTTCAAACAACTTCGGGCTTCCAGGCTGAGGCAAAACCATGCTGTACTAGCAGGCAAAGTGTGCCCCGGAAGGCATGAAGAATTGATCTCACAAACACCTCTCCACTACAACATGCCAGGGTACCCCAGAGGGCACAGAGAGCAGATCTCCCAAAACACACATGGAGAGCGGATCTCCCAACACGCAGTATACCACTCTCTCGTCATACCATAAACAAAGCTCAGTTCCCAAATACAACGTTAACCATTCCAACTGCAACTCACTGGCTGCTTGCCATAATGTGTGCACCATTTCCAACATGGGAGGGAAGTCCAAGTATCCTGATTAACCAACACCCCACTGAAAGAGCACTCCCAGAACTCCGAGTGTCAACACCCCACAAAATGCCTGTGCTGATAGACCACATTCCACATCTTCAGCAACTCCAATTCAGAAAGCCAAGCATGAACACACCTCATCATGACACTCGCACCAGACAATGCAGAACACATTATTCGGGACATTTTTCACAGTTCACTAAACAGAGTAAGATAAACCTCCCTTACTGTTTTACTTAAAGCATTGAAACTATGCACTTGAAATTCATTTCCTAATTCAATGTTCTTCAGTAAAAATCCAGTCTGTAAACTAAAAGAGTTAACAGAACATGCATTATAACTTGCACATTACCCTAATAACTTAGGAAGTCCAGGTTCTAAATAACTTTAAAACAGGGTTGACATATGGGCTGACGGAGAGAGGATGCCGTTGGTTGTTATCTCCATGTTACTTACCTGATGTTCCCTAAATGTATTCCTGTACCCTGTACCTGGAGCTGGACCTCATTAAAGCTGTTTCCTATACCAGGGTCAGTGTCATGATTGGCCAGGACCCCAACTTAACAATAGCTATGAGGATTCTGGCTGTGCTGGGGGGACTGCACCAGGAGGGGGACATCCAATGCCCCCCAAAACAATAGAAGATTCAGGCTGCAGTAGAGCTTGTAAGGGCCAGCCATTGATGTGAGTAGACAGCGCCAGGTTCTGGGGACCTATCAGGTCTTCAAGGGGCAGACAGTGACATTAGAAGCGCTGTGGGCTGCAGTGGGCAGGTGAGGCCCAACCATTATTGTGAGGAGGCAGTGCCAGGTCCTGGGGGCCTGTTGGGTCTGCAAGGGATATAGACTTTAAGGGGCTAAGGGCCCACTGAGTCTGCAAGGGGCAGGCAGTAACTTTGCTGCATGAGGCATTCAAGCCTAAGTTTGTAGTCTGCGAGGGGCAGACAGCCCAGGCCAAGGAAGGCCAGTGGTGACTGCAGGAACCAGTTGCGTCCGCAAGAGGCAGCGAAGTAGCCAGTATCCAGGTGGGAGCATAAGAGTTAAAGCATTGCGGGCCAGAGAAGAGCTAACAGAGACCTTGCTGGAGGAAACTGGTGAACATATTGCTGCGTGGGGCAGACCTACTTGCATAAGTGAGGCACACCTGAGATATTGATGGCTCTTGTGGGATCCCAGTGAAACGGGCTACTCTAGTTAGAACGAACAAAAAAGAAGTAGGTTCCTATGTGAGCAAAAGAGCCGGAGAGGCAGGGGGACCTGTCTCTCTAAGGTACTCTGGGGCAACATGTGTACACTGTTCTGGACGGCACCAGGAGGCAGTGATGTAGTGGAAAGTCTGGAAAATAGCAATTTGTTGGTACTCCAGGCATGAGATCATGATTTCTTTAATTTCTTCAGGGAGATCTCACTTGAACAGAGAGATTCTTAAGTGTTTAATTCACATTAGAGATGTGGAATAGTGTGATGTGAGGGCTGTTGATTATTCCACATATGTTGATGTGCTTGTGTTTTGGAAGTCGTAGCCTCTGTTTAAGAGAGATTTATTGTGCATTTAGTTTTGTTTTGCTGAGGTTTAGTGTGCACTAATTCTAGACGTGTTTTAACCCCTGCTTTTACAGGTTGGACTTTGTGTTTTAAAGTTAGTTAGGACATGGACTTCCTAAGATAGTAGGGTAGTGTTCAACATATGATGCATGTTCTGTTAACCCTTTTAGTTTACAGGCTGGATTTTTACTGAACATTGATTTAGAATTAGAATTTCAAGTGCATAGTTTCAATGCTTTAAGTAAAACAGTAAGGGGGGTTTATTTTAATGTGTTTAGTAACTGTGATAACTGTGTAGAATATGTGTTCTGCACTGTCTCTTGTGTGTGTCATGATGAGGTGTGGTTGTGCTTGGCTTTCTAAATTGGAGTTGCTGAAGTTGTGGAATGTGATCTTTCAGCACAGGCATCTTGTGGGTGTCGATACCCACAGTACCTGGAGTACTCTTTCTGTGGGGTTTTGGTTAACCGAGGTACTTAGAGAACCCTGCCGTGTTGGAAATGGTGCGCACATTTTAATAGTGGGCAGCCAGTGAGTTGCAGTTGGAATGGTTAACATTGTATTTGGGGGATGAGTTTTGTTTATGGTATGATGAGTGTGTGGTATACTGTGCATTGGGAGATTCACTCTCCATGTGTGTTTTGTGAGATCCTCTCTCCGTGTCCTCTGCGGTACCCTGGTATGTTGTAGTGGAGAGGTGTTTGGGAGATCAGTCTCTGTGCTGTAAGGAACTCATGGTGGCAACAGTAAAGGAAGACCCAAGTGAACACAGTTCAAGGCTGTTCATTAAACTGTATAAATGGGATATATGTGATTACTGCGACCCCCAGAAGTCCGAAGGCTGAAAATGGCGACTTTCATTTCTTTTCCAATCCCCTTTACACCACACACCCCCCGCAGCTCCCCATACTTGTATTATATCCCACACCCCCCTCCCACATATATATGTGGTGTAAGGGGGGGGGGCAGAAAAAAAAGTTGGACATTTCCGGCAGTCTGAGTTCTGGAGGTGAAATTTTGGTAGATTTCTATATAAATGGGTGAGAAAAAAATCCCCCAACTAATCTAAATTTAAATGTAAGATGAGAGCTAGCAACTTAATACGGCAGTCCTTGTGGCGGCTTGTCAAATAAAAAGGGCCTATACTAAAAAAAACAAAAAAAACGATTGCTAATACTGCTAAGTTACAAAATAGTGTGGGATAAAATTCACCAGAAAAGAGAGAAGTGTTCACAAAATTATAAGTCAGGATGGTATAGCTGGGTTCTCCCTTCCGTACGTTTTTAGCACAGGACAATGTGGCACTCCTGGGCCCAATACACAACTGGGCTTCTCCAGCATGAGGTTATAGTTCTTTTCAGCGATATCAGGCCCTTCTGTGGCCAAGTTTCTTTCATACAAAGTCTCTTGTCTTCGTGGCCCTGATGTGTCAATAATAACAAAACAAAAGTTCCTTTCCGTAATCTTTTACCTTGGGTGATGACTTCTCACCCCTGGATCCCCATTAACCGAGCTTCGATCCTTTTCAAATGTCAGCCTCCTTCTGTCGGGTTCACCACAGCCTTTCAGTAAACATTTTTTCACCTATAGTGTTCTTGAGTCTCAATGTCTTTTTAAATAATCATTCACTGTGGACATCCCTCAGCCGGGTTCACTCAATGTTTAAGGGGTTATTATGCTTCACCCCGACTTGCAGGCATCCCTTAGTTGGATTCACATTTTGCCTTGACACTTTTCTCGGGTGTGTTACCCAGGATCCATCTCTTCAGGGCTCAGGCAAACCTCTCCCTGTTTCTTTTCACCAGAGTCTCCCCTTGATCGGGTTACCATTTGCTTTGCTTTTTTTCCCTTCGGGGTACCCTTCCCCTAGAATTTTGCCACCGCTTTCAGGACTCCCCTGGGTCGGCCTCAAGTCCCTAAATAGCTATCAAAGTCTTTTGAACGTGTTTGGGCTTTGGCTCCACCCCAACAGGACCACTTCGATCTTTCCTCAGCTATGCCTTCTGGTTCTTGTAGTTCTAACTAACGTGAATTACAACTATATACACAATTGTTCATTTCCTTTCATAGTTTGTATACCTTTCACAATGTCCTTCAAATGGGTAGGAATCCCCTTGCCGGACAACTTTGTTGCTTAGTATCGTCATTATTTACAGTTCTTTAACACTCAACATACTCGTTATCGCTTCTGTTGGCATGTACGTTTTTCACTACTGTTGCAAGCTCTTCCTGACACAGAACAGACTCTCTTTCTCTTTTGGACTCACCGGCTGTGAACGGAAGCTTTGATCTATAGCGTCTTTTCTCTCTTGAAGCCAAGGCTGGGTTTGCTGCATTCTCGGGTCCTCTCCAACTTTGTTGTTCGCCCTGTAGGGCCGTCTGCAACCCGTTAGCACGCTTGGGCTTGGTTAATCTTACCAGCAGGTGGCTACAACTGTTGCGGTTCTCGGGAGCCATCTCAGCATGGTTGAAGTATTCTTTAGCATTTGTTAGCTTGCCTCTTTCTCTGTGGCCAGTCGTTCCTCTTCGCCTGGTCAGTTACTGCTCTGAACAACCAGCTCCTTTCAATGCTTTGCCTCACTCGCTGTATGCTTCTGTGCTCCACCTTTTAACCTTGTGGGGAGGAGTCATGGGTGTCAGGTGTGTCTAGTTAGAAGGGATTGCCTGACCGTGGCTGATCTCATTAACCGGACAATATGGTGGATTCTCATAGGAAGTTAAAGCACTACTTTTCGTATGGGGAATCTTTCTTTGTTCTTGTCTGTTCTTCCTTGTCCAAGTATTTATACGACTTGGAAGGTGGAGTTTGAGATTGAACTCAAATACCCCATGTAGGTACAAAAGGCGGGAGAATGATGGATTTTACAAAATTAATTAATATTACGTCTGCCCTTTTGGTATTCTCCTCTGAAGTTTCCACTTAACTGGGGAGCAAAGTGGCGAAAGTCCTCAGGTTTTCTGGGGCACACTTAACATGTTTGTGCGTCATGGTTGTGGGGGGCTCAGTTCCCTGTGCCTTCCTGGGCACACCTTAAATGCTAGTATGGCATGGTTTTTGATTCAGTCATGTGGTTTGGGGCTGGAAGCCGGAAGTTGCTTGAAAGTTTGGATGTGGTATCCTTTTGTTCAGTTGTTGGTGTCTGTCCCTTTATGGTAGAGGAAAGGGAGTGGCATATTATGGTGCAGCTTGTCCATGGCTACAAAGTTTGTGTGGGTGCATTGTTGGCCGGATTTCTTTTGGAAGTTGAGGGATGTACATGTGTTGTTGCGTCTGTATGTATGTCTCTTGCTACTTGGGTGTGTCTAGTGTTGTTTACGGGGAAGATATGTTGTGTCTTGTCTTTCCCTGCACCTGCACCGAATGGAGTGACTGATATTGAATGTTGTGTCTGAGAATGTTATGTTCTGAATGGTTCTGTGAAGGTCAGTTGAGAAGATTGGTTGACTGAGAGAGGATGACGGTGGATGTTTGTACATGTAACTTACTTGATGTGGCCTAAATGTATTCCTGTACCCTGTACCCGGAGCTGGAACTCAGTAAAGATGTTTCCTGTTCCTACACCAGTGTCTGTGTCGTGCTTGGCAAGGACCCTAACTTAACACCCCATTTCTTGTTTTTTGGGAGGGAGTTGCAGGCTCAAGCCCTCCTTGTAAGACCCGCCCCTTTCCTTATTGTTGCTCATTGCTTACTTGAAGCATTCTTACCGTCCATTCCTGATCAGGGGGCACTCACTATAAGTGCTTATTTGTGCTTTTAAAGCAAACATCCCTGCTTCGCAGACTTACTCTGCTTTCAGTGCTTAAACCGCTTGTGGAAGATTGTAAAACCAAGGCAATCTAGTGTTATTTCTGCCAAGCTGAGATATTGTTTGTTTATGTGAAGTGTTTGGGAAGAAAGTGTCAGGAAGGTTGGTAGAAAATAGCCATTGCACTGAAAATCGATTGTTTTGTACAGTAAGTGATTTGTTAGACGCAACATCCCTCTCTTTATTGTTAAGCGGGTTAATGTGAAGTATCGGTTTTCACTCTGGACCAGAAAAGAGACTTTAAAACTTGAATTGCTCGAAATGATTTGCCCAGATTCATACAGTGATATAAATAATCGATTGTTCCCATTGTTCAGATGACAAAAGAGCACCATAGTAAAAAGGTACACACTTGTATATTAGAGGTCTAGAACCTGCGGCTCTCCAGATGTTTGGGACTACATTTCCCACAGTCTCTCCCCATTGACAATGTTCAAGAGGACTGATGGGAGTTGTATTCCATAACATCTGGAGAGCCAAAGTTTACAGACCCATGCGGTGCCTTATATGGAAAGACACATGTATTAAACAAGCATCAGCAAAGTCAGAAGTTTTGGCTTTTGAATGGGCACTGGAAAGAAAAATGGAAAGTCTAAAGAAGGAGTGAGGGAAAGAAAAGGCGATGTGTGAGAGGCAAAGGATTGACAAGGGTACACGGGGCAAAGAGTAAAGGAAAGAGTGGACTTTGCAGGGTGCTGTCTACATATTTGCTGGCAGCTAGGGGCGGTCGGGGCACAGCACAGGTAGGGAATGATATCTTGCTGGGACTTATCTCTTGGGGTAGCTTGGTGGCGGTTCATCCTCCATAGTGCTGCGCCCACCAGTGTGGCCTCTTGCTTCCATGGAGGCAGTTGATTATAAAGGCTATCGCTGTGAGGCTGGAATGGTTTAAAAGTAATGAAGCAACAGTGTTCTGCCCACACTTAAGATGGGTTCTGCCCTCACTGAAGGCTTCAGAGCCAGCTACACCAGTAAAAACCTGCACAGTCGGGATATTACAGGCCGCAAGAATTCCAGAACTAGCCATGACATGAAAAACCTCCCCTGGGGGAATAGAGACTTCCAGGAAATGTAACTGAAAGGCCAGCCACAGCTGTAAAGGACACCCCAGAAAAAGAAGGTTCTGCACCCTGTAGAGTGGGAAATGACAACAATCAGTAGCTGCGTCCTTACAAACCCCATTCTCAGAACATCTATTCTCCCATGTCAGGCCAGCAGCGGGGAACCGCAGTCGAAGAAATGTCATCAACTATGAAAAGCCCCCCCTCGCTGCTCACAACTTTAAAGAGAAATAAGAACCTGTGCTGCATTAAAACACGACACCACAAACAGATGCAGGGGTTACAGATTCCACTGCTAGCAATGAGAGTAACGACATACCAAAAAGTAGGATGTGCCCAAAGATGTATATCATGCACAACAGCCACAGGTGAATACATCTTACCGTCCAGGCAGATTTACCTTGAACAGGACATACATGGGTGATGAAAAAGGAAGATAGGGACCTTCATTTTCGATGTGCACCATTCAGAACATTTTAAACATCTGGACCATCAGTTGAATGTGGGCATTACAGGTGTTCTTGGACTGGTGAACTATATAAGGACTCTCACTGTTCTTTTAATTGTCCCATCCAACTTTGAATCAATTTTGTTTAAATAGAGCGCAGAGGTGCAGTGTGACAAAAAGGGCATGGCCCAGTATGTGCTAGTAGAGCATTTGTCCCCTCTATGCTTTTCTCATTTTAAATTTAAGTACAGGAAACATGCAAAATATGATTCATATTCCACTCACCGAGCGTCATATTTTTCACAGATACAGTTTTGGAGTAAATGAGGGCAAACCTTTGCTCTGCCATGGAATAACCCACAGACTTCTAAGTAGGGTCATTTGATTCACAGTAAAATATGGTGCTCAGAAATGCCCTTAAATGTGTCCAAGAATAAAAATTAAGGGCATCTGTCATGCAGTGAGATTTCCAGGTGCAAAAACCAGCCCCAGCCCCCTGTCAGAGTAAAATGATGAAGGGGTCTCCTCCCCTGGTTTCCCAAAACACTCCCACATTTTCTAGACCTATCAGCCCACAAATGGGAGTAGACCTTTGAACAGTTCCCAATCCATGCTGCGAGAGTTATGATGCATTACTGATGTTACTTACCCTGTAACTAGGTAACCCCTCCTCAAATCAGGGCTCTTCCTACTAAATCCTGAGGTGAGCAGCTGGTGAAACCTGGAACCATCCAAGCAGAGTGAGCCCTAAACCTTGCAGAGGAGCCAGGAGTTTTAGTAGCTGCCTTGGGAACCCTTGGAGGACAGAGAGAATCATTGGCTGACCCCTTGACTGTCCCAGCAGCGATGCTCTGATGCTCTCTGATGTCCATCTAGCCTTTTCCTTTTAGCATAAATATCCCAAGCCATAGAGTGCATAAGCCCTATCCTCTTCAGCATTGCCGTAGAGATTCCCCATGGAAAAACCCCTATCTTATTTGTCTGTGCATTGAAGTCATTTTCCTATTGAAAAGAATTCTTTATTTGTCTGTGCCTTTATTTCATTTTCCTATTGAAAAACCCTTTATTTGTCTGTGCCTTTTAGTTATTTTCCCATTGAAGAATCCTTTGTTTGCTTACACATTCTAGTCATTTCCCATTGAATCCCCAGTTGCCTGTGTAGATCCTTAAGGCCCAATTCCCAGAAGCATTTTATAATGGCTGGCAAAAGCCCAATGGAAAACGCTCTGTGAATCAGGACCTTAGTATATTAGTATATTTTTACAAGTAAATCAATTAATTTCTCCATTTATTTCACCGGATTTGAATCTTGTGAATTCGAAACCCACCATCTCTTTGTTCCCAGTGCATTGTGAATTATTATAGTCATAAAAGTGTTGCCCCAAAAGAATCAATCCCAGTGTGAGCTGAAAAACAAATGTGTCCCTGTGTTTAACGTGTACTCTGCAAAACGAATTTCCATCTGCAAAATATATTTTCCCAGAGCCTATCTGGTATTTGCAATTGTCATTCTACCCCAAAACCGGTTATCCGTTGTGATTTACCTCCTTCTCAGAGAGTCTACCTAGTATTTGCATTAGTCATTCTACCCCAATATACAATTACACATAATACCCAATGTTTTCACTTTTGACTGGCCCATTGTCTTGTATCTGAACAATATCAGCTAATACCACATTGAAGTAATTCTTGACCTCCTCTCAGTCAATCAGAATGTTTGGAGTGCAGTCAATAACCACTAGTATTGACTGCAATCTAAATATTCTGACTTCAAAGAAAGACAAGGAAACAACAATGCAATTTACAAGCAAGATCAAAGCTAACAAGTCACTCCCTCTGTGGGGGATCTTTCTTTTCACTGCAATATCCAACTTTGCACCAAAGAGAAAGCAAACGTGTGGGAAAATGCTTTCACTTTCTTATAGAGAAACTGTTTTACTTTACGTTATGTCCAATGCAGGCTCATGTTAAAACATTCCCACTTCAACAAATGTGCAATTAAAATACTTAACTTATGCAGAACACCTTGATTTATCGATCTTGCAAACATAAATGCACCTTTAATTTACTAAAACTGAGTATTGATGTTATTCACTATTCAAGAAATATTATACATTTTGGAATGCAAGTCAGAGTGGCTCTCTGGCATACATGTGGAGACCGTAAATTAGGACATTTCGGGCCTAATTCATGGAACTTTTAGCACAGTGCCCTGATTCACAGAACGGTGTCAAAACGGCTTTATATAGAGCAGAGCTTCACCAAAAATGTTCAGTTTGTTTGAAATCGAGGTTTTCTAAACGTGCAGGCAAGCGCCTCCTCACAAGTAGTTTGTCTTGAACTGTAAACATTATAAAAAAGGGTTGTATTGCTTTTTTCAAACTAGCCAATACAAACACTTTCAAACTTCAGTTGGTAGAGCCATTAAGTACATAACATATTCTTCATCTTCACAACACCTCACTAGGAATTATAATCGCTTAGACCACCATTACACAGTAGTGTTATTCATCAACTATGTAATTTGCATGCTTCATGTGTTCATGTAAACATGTCTGCGTAAAGGCATTGCTATCAGCATGATTTCTCTACAAGTCAAACATCTCCTGTAAATTGCAGATAGATCCAGATATTAACGTCCCTGGGTTATTTTCCCAATCTGTCAAAGAGACACCTTAAACATTAAACTACTTATGTGGTCACCGTCTATATCTCCACCACTCAAATAGAAACACGTTCATGGCAGTTCCATGCCGCTGGCTTGATGCCTTTGTCATGGCATCGGCATGAACCATTTACTTGCCCCACTGCCTATAATGTCATTTTATGCTGACAACTCTCACATTTTTTCGGCTTAGTTTATGAATGCATGAATGTATTTATGGATTGCTGTTTTGAAATGCATCATGGGTAAAGAGGATATTTCAGAGTGCAGAGGAGAAGGAGTGAAGGTGTGGGTGAGAGGAGGGTGGCAGTGGGATGGGGAACAAGGGAGTGCAAAGCATGTCTAAGTATTTGCAAGGGCTGTAAGAAGCTGATTCCCTTGTTTCACAGTGAAACATGAGAGCATTAAGGCATCAGTAGTAGGTGCACAGTAAGTTCCGAGGTGCTGGGGTGGGGCCCTGCTGCTGAATCACAGTATTTTACCATAGAGGAATCAGAATGGTGACATTTCCTAAAATGTTGACACACAATGGGCCTGATTCACAAACAATCGGCCATTAGAAATTGCACAGAGGATAATTTGTATATTTATATGTTGTCACACCTCCCATATCACTATGCTTACTCTCTGCTCTACACCATCACTCAATTAGAGTACAGCTACACCCCTCAATCAATTTCGGGTTAGCTGCTCACATACGAACATTACCCCATGAACACCTCATCATTCTAATAATGCTCAGCTACATCCCATGACAAACAGGCCTAGCTGCACACATGAGCGTCCTACAAAGGCCTAACGCAGCCTGAACTCAGTCTTGGAGTACACCCTCCAGACTGCACACATTCAACTGATATCAACTCCACCACACCGATTGCTAGGATGCAGCTACCATCACGCAATTGAATCAGCTGAACACATATCTGGTGCACCCATGCACCCTATGACTCCTTACTCTCTCAACTGACCTGGACTATGGTCCCTGAGGGAGTTCAACCTACCAGCACTTTGAGGTCATACCAATGATATATAGAGCGCTATATAAATGTCAAATAACATAAGATAACAAAACATATATGTGCAGATCCTTGCATTAACAAAAGTGCCCTCTGCACTTCTCGGGTGTCATGCACTAGCACAAATGATGCATTGGCCACCAATGGCATGCACGGCTGACACTAACATATTGCATGGTCACAGTACCCATGTTGGTGCTCGCAGCACATGTCACTGTGATAGGCCCTATCTACCTGAAATGGATCAAAAAAAGCATTTCCATCCATGTTTGAGGGATAGAAACTCATTCTAGTCAGCGATAATTCACTGTCGCTGTAGCAGTAAAAATAGATGTAATGAATTTCCCTAATATATTTTGCGTCTCTCCCTGCACCTGTTTCAAACATGCGTCACTTTCCTGTTGCATTTTAAGGTGAATAGCCGTTGTGTATTGAGATGCACTTTAAATATTCGAGAAAACAATGCCTTTTGCTTCCTGATTCGTGGAATTATGTTCAGTGATGATGGCAACTGAACATGTATGATATAATTCTCAGCTTCAGAGTCCCATTTTGGACTGGGTATGACATTTTATCACACAATTGAAAGGATGCACAACAGCAACCCCTTCTCTTTCATGACAAACAGTTTATTTTTTTATCAGGCCCAATATGTTTGTTTCTTTGCACAAATGTAATATAATATACTTTCCTTTCATGCCCTTGTCATACTACCTATACATTGTTGTCCATAAGAACATCATATTTATTTTTTGTGCATTTGTAAGGCGCTTATACATTAAGTAAATTGTGTTTACAAGTGCTCACAGGTCGACAGGGAGGGAACATGGGAATGAACATCAAAAAATATAACAATGAAAGATAGAGGCGGACCTACTAGGCCTTGTGAGCTTTCAGAACGTGCAAGTGCAGAGAGAGAGAAGGGGTGAGGGAGTGGGGTGGAGTTAAGTGCTAGGTGTACGAGGAGGGAAGTGCTAGGGTGTGAGCAGCTGTAAATGCTTAAGAGAGAGTGGTCAGCTGCCAATAAATAAGTGCAGGCACTGTGGTAGCACAGGTCAGTGGGTGCCAAGGCAAGTGCTGGGAGGAGGTGGACACTGATGGGAATTGGGTGTGGGGGGCCACGGCCTAAGAGGACACATAAGGGCCCTGGGCACCAATCTCAACAATTGTGGAGTTTAGCAGAGGAGGTAGGAAGTGAAAAGGAAAGTCTTGAGGAGCATCCAGAATTTGAGGCGATCCAGCTCAAGACAAAGCAGAAGGGGGAGGCTGTTCCATAGACGGGAGCCTGCTGAGGAAAGGGATTAGCCACCAGCTCACTGTTTAGCGAAGCACCTGACATGCAGAGAGTTGGTGCCGGAGGAACATAGAGATCTGGAGGGAGAGCATTTACTGAGAACAAGTTGTACATCGTGTGGTTTCTGGCACCAGAAAGCCTTATGGATGATGCTGAGAGATTAGAATTTGATCCTTGCAGCAACCGGGAGCCAATGGAAAGTTTTTAGAGCTGGAGAGATGTGGTCCCTTGCTTGAGGCCAAGGATAAGTCTCACAGCCCTATTCTGCATTAGCAGAAGGGGCCATAGGGAATAGGAAGGAGGCTATTGCAGTATTCTATCCTAGAGAGAACCAGAGCTCTAGAGACATTGAGCTTCTGGGGGAAAGTGAGGAATCAAAGATTTTCTTTGAGGACGTGAAGTTGAAAGTGGTCCTTCTTGGCAAGGTCCTGAATGTGTGGGAGGAAGGAAAGAGAAGAGTCGACAATGACTCGAAGGTTTCTTGCTTCAGATGAAGGAGAACGTAAAAAGCCCATTGAAGATTCCCAAAGGGGAAGAAAGAGGGAGCAGGAGTCCCAATAGGAAGGATCTCAATCTTGCTGGCTTTGAGGCAAACTTCATTGGAAGTACACCAGGACTGGATGGCAGATAGGCAGTCAGGAATGATGGAGGAAGTAAGGAGAGGGTCAGAGGGATGTTTGAAGAAGAGTTGTGTGTCATCTGCATAACACTGAAAGTTAGCTGAGAAGGTGGCAATGAGGTGTGCAAGCTCTGCAAGATAGGTGTTATAGAGCCAGGGAGAAAGATTGGAGCCCTGCGGGACACCACAGGTGAGATAGAGGTGGGGGAGGAGAAAGAGCCTAAAATAACCTGGGAAGGGTGGTCATTAAGGAAGGAGGTCAGCCAGTCAACTGCCCGCTCCGAGATACCTAGGTGTCACACCCTGCCTTATACACACACCTGACAGTACTGCCACTCCTGCCCCTGCCCGAAACCCCAGAACCACTATAGCTCGCCCCGCTCCCTCTGTCCCATCTTATTCCCCCTTCACACTCCGGCACTCACGTGGGCCTCCTGATGACGCGCGTGCACATGCACGCCTCACCTGCAACAGAACGCTCTCCAGGTTGCGTCCTTTTTTGCATTGGCAGCTTCCTTGGAGCCTAGGTAATCGGCGGAACGGTACTATGCTTCCGCGTTGCGTGACCAGCGCTGTGTGCTCACGTGACCCGGGAATCCACCCACGTGATGCGACAGCGCATCACGTGACGGGAAGTAATGCCAGAAGCGCGAGTTTTTAAACACGGCTCTCCGTGTACTCGCTGCTTCACAGCTGTTCTTTGAAACCTGTTTGGCGTTACGCGTTCGTTTGGATTTCTTGACTCTATTTGGATTTTGACCTCGGTTTGCATACTTGGACTTCGCTTGGATTACCTTACTGGCTTTGTTACCTTGGATTTGCCTGTGGTTTGATTACGGACTGCTCATTGGACTGCAACACGGATTTCCCTTCTGCATCTGGTTTTCTTTGGAACTTCTTGCTTCCAAGCTCCACAGCTACCAAACCACATTCTTGTCATCAGGTGGTTATCACGCCAATATTTGGGACTACTGTCTACCTGCTCCATCTAGGGTGGCTCTGCCCACGTGAGTCCCGGACCCCTACCTCATAGGTTTATTGCCTATTTCCTGACCCCTCTGGTAAGACCTTTTTCACGTTATCTTGGCACTGTCATTTACTGTCATTTGCTTGGTACTTAATCAGTATTTTCTTGCAGCGGATTGGGGTCTCAGAGGTTCGCGGTTCCGGTGTTGACCATCTCCACATGTGGCCTCAACGGTCGCACAGGGAGTGACTTTGAGTTCTCTCTGTGTGGCATTTGGGGACAGAGGACTCTTCTGCCTACACGACACTCAAGTCTCAACACTAGGGTATCGTGGAGCCGTTTTATGAGGATGGAATGGTTGATTGAATCAAATGTAGAGGACAGATCAAGTAGAATGAGAACAGCTGGAGAGTTGGAACCAAGAGATTCAAGCAGTTCCTCATGGGTGTTCAGAAGAGCAGTTTCCCTGCCTCTGGATACTCAAAATCCAGAGTGATGGTTGTGGAGGCAACCAACAAGTTCAGTGTGCTGGATCACAGTTGGGGGAAGACCAGATTCTCCAAGAGTTTCTCAAGGAAAGGGATGAAAGATATGGGGCTGTAGTTGGCTAGACAAGAAGGATCTGCAGAATGATTTTTCAGGAGGGGCACACAAGGGAGTGCTTTAGGGAGGAGGGGAAACATCCAGTGGCAAAAGAGTGGTTGTGGAAGTAAATAAGTGCAGCAGCAAGAGAGACAATATTCTCCTTAATGGTTCTGGAGGAGCAGGGGCAAACCTGTTTGTAGGAGACCTGAATTGACAACTCTGGTCACCTCATCAGGATTGATAGGAGAGGAGGAGGCGAGGGTGGAAGGTCATAGGAGGCAGGGGGCAGGGTAAGTGAGTGGACGAGGGATGGATTGGTGCTCAGGATCTGGTGAGTTTTGCAGTGAAGTGTACGGCCAGTGCACTGCAGATGGCCTGGGAGGGAAGCAGTGAGGAGGAGAATGCGGAAGGGTTTGGCTAGTTTCCTGCAGAGTTTAAAGAGTTCAGCTGTGTTGAAGGATCCACCAGAGATGGAAGCCTGGATGTGGGCCTTATTCTCAGTGTAGATGGAGGGTCTATATTGCCTTTGAAATAGGTGACAGAGCAGTTTTTCAGAGGGTGAGCCTGAGGTCTGCCACTTCCTTTCTGAAGCTATGCCCTTGGGTTTCAATGCTGCAAGTTTAGAGTCATACAACGTGCTACGCTCGGAGGCATGTTTCAGGTGGATCCTCATGACTGTGGCAAGAATGTCAAGGGTATTAGTAATAGCAAGATGGAGGTTGCTGAGATTAGAGTCAGAGGTAGAGTCTGTAGTGGGCAGAGAAAAGGGGATGAAGGTAGATGCGAAGGCAGCAACTGACACTTGTTTCATTCGATGGATGTTCGTGAAAGAGGTTGGCAGGGCTGGGGCAGGATGGTCAGAGGCCCAAGAGGACCTATGTGAGAGGAGAGAGTGGTCTGACCATGAGAGTAGGGTGATCATTGGGGATGAAAGTGAAATATCAGTGTGGATGAAGGCATCAAGTGTGTGTGCAGCCGAGTGGGTAGGTCCAGAAGGGAGAATGGAGAGGGAGAGCGAGGAGCAGAGGCCACAGAAGAGAGTAGATGTCATGCTTGAGGAGTTAAGGTGGATGTTGAAATCACCCACGAGAAAGAGTTTACAGGTGGTTGTGAGGAGAGAGGAGGCAAAATCCACCCATTCAGAGGAACAGGGTGGTAGAGCCAAGTGGCCTGTAGATGGTGACTGTAACGCTCACCTGATTCCCACAGAGGCGCCGATCTGTTGTGGTCTGCTATGACCTCTTCTAAGGTGATGCGCAGGACTCGGAAGACGGACTGGACCGGACCCCTAAACCTCGCCTGTCTGGCCCGTAGAAGAATCCTTCTGTAGATGGAAAAGGGGATTAACTGTCTGCTGGATAATGTGTCGGATTCCCACCCTTCCCCCTCTCACACTCCTCGAACCCCCGCCGCGATTCCCCGTAGAGTCTCACCTTAGAGTCTGAAAGGACGAGCTCTCCATCCTGCTTCTGATGCAGGGACGCGTTGATTTCCAGTTACTTCACTGGATCTCTGGTTTGGTGAGTATTCAACTCCGCTTGACTTTTCCGATATGAGGCCGTAAGTATTCAGTTGCAAAAGTTCAAGCCTTAATTGTCCGTTGTCCTTTTCTCTATTTCAGATGTAGGATGAAGAATCCGCGTAGAGGAATGGATTCGCCGAAGGTAACTCTGGTGAGTCTTTTTGATGGATGGTTCCCTTAGTGATCTTACTTTCACCCACTAATGCGTGTGTCTTTTTCTCCTTAGGGGCCGGGGTACGGAAGTGTCAAAGAAGCGGCGCCGACCCGAGGTGAGGAAAGATTGTCCCAACAATAATCAGGTAAGTCTTAAGGTGGAAGAATCAGGCCTTCCTCGATCTGTTCCTTCGCTCACCTTTGTTTTGTCTCTTTTTCCCCTTAGGGGCCGGGGTTCGGCAGTGCCAAAGAAGCGGCGCCGACCCGAGGTGTGGAAAGATTGTCCCAACAAAAATCAGGTAAGTCTTAAGGTGGAAGAATCAGGCCTTCCTCAATCTGTTCCTTTGCTCACCTTTGTTTTGTCTCTTTTTCTCCTTAGGCGCTGAAAGGCGACGGATGGTGCCAATGGTGGCTGAAGAGCACGAGGGCGCCTCATGAAGGTGAGTGGAACGCGGCGCTGCAGCGAGCGATGCGATGCGCTTCTAAAAGTAATGTCTTTTCTCAGGATCGTCGGAGTGATGGTTCCGGACTCCGGATGGAGGTAGGTAAAGTTCAATTATTCACCTTTCTCTCCTTTCCTTCCTTTTCAGGTGTTCCAGGTTGCAGGCGGGCGTGGTTGGAGCCAGGATGCAGGAGCAGACACGGTGAGCGTCCAGCTGCTAGATGCAGAACAACGCGAAGCGTGAGCTGCTGTCTGGGCGTGGTTTAAATAGCCCCCAAAGTAGTTCCAGGTAAGTATTCTTCCTCAGCCACGCCCGAGTGGTAAAATAGTCCCATAGGTAAAATAGTCCCTTTCAGACCTCAAGGAGGTCTGGATCCGGCAGCATGTTCTGCATCAGGTAAGTCCATCCTATGGTGCCAGGACTGATGCCTTCTATGAGCCTGGTGCCAAAGGCGCCAGGACAATGTCCAAAGAGCCCCTATAAGGGGTTGCTGGGTCCACCCCTGGGGACATGATGTCTGCTTTCGGGGACGCTGGCCCTGAACTGGCTTCCCGGGAGTAGGCATCATGACAGTGACAATGGTCAGAGAGGAGGTTGGAGAGATGATCAATTTGCAGACCAGTCTCTCAAAGAAAGTGTAAGGCTAGGTGGGTATGAGGGAAGAAGGGACCCACTCAGGGAAGATCTGAGCAACCCCACCGCCTGCACGGTTAGGACATGGCTTGTAGATGATCTTATAGCCATCAGGGAGAAGGAAGTCAAAAGCAGTGACTGAGCTGGAATTGAACCAAGCCTCAGTAAGAACAAGGATATCAAGGTGAAGGTCTTCAAGGAGGAGGCAGATTTTGGCAGGGTGTTTGATGGCAGAATGAGCATTAAGCGTGGATAGATGCAAGAGGTTACCACCTTTGAAGGTTTTCCGCAGAGGGGTAGAGGGGCATGATACAAAAGTCTGAGATAGGGGGCAGAGAGAGTGGAAGAAGGAGTGGCAGGTGTGTTTAGAAAGTTAATGGGATAGGAGGAGGTTGGGATGAGGACCCTGAACCAAGATAGTGCCAGTATGATAGACATGAATGATACACCTGGATGATGCGAAGCCCGTCAAGAGGACTTCCCACTTAATGCCCCAATTAATGGGTGAGGATTTGAGAGGAGAGCGAGTAGAGATGAGATTAGGAGTCCATAGATCTGGAGAGGGGACAGAAAAGAGGATATCAGTGAAGTTCTGTCTGGAAGTTGTGCTGACGTAGGTGTCTGCGATAGGTAGGCCATGGTTAGAGGTCAGGGCGTCTTTTCTCAAGCTTTTTTCTTACATACTTCATGAGAGAGGGAGGATATCTGATAGTGTAGCGGTTATAGAAGATGAGGGAGATGGTGAGTGCCATAGGGGCGGTGGAGGATAGTAGGAATAGAGGAGGGGCTGCACAACACAGTTCAAGCACAAATGAGGACAGATGCACTGGGAATACTTTTTTTTTTTTTTTTTTAAATATGTTTATTGATTTTGACACAGTTGACTCATTGATAAACAATGTGGTATGCATAACTCAAGAACAACATTGTATAACTTCCCCAAACCTCCCTTCCCTCCCCCCTCCCCCTTTCAACCGAGACCACCGAAAAGTCCTCAATCTTCTTTAGGATCTCGTGCCGGGCCGGCACTGTCCGTTTTATCCGAGGCACCGTCCTGCGCCTCTGGGTGGAGTAGTGGCACCGTAAGCGCCACCCAACTGAGCAAATCAGCGCTGGAGTCGAGGCGCTGCACGTGAATCGCCGTTTCCCACGCTGCTGTCTCAGCAGCTATCCATCTCCTGAGGTCGCCCCACCAAAGGGCCTCGGTCGGACCTCTGGCGCTCTTCCATTTCATAGCTATGCGCCTCTTCGCAGTGATGTAGATCAAGTCAGTGAGTCTATTCAGGGGCCTATTCTTGCTGCTTCGCTTGTATTGCCCCAATATGCAGGCTGCCGGCTCGCGTATTTCTACCTCGATCCCCGCAGTCGCCACCCTCTCCTTCACCTGGGCCCAGAACCTCTGGATCGTCGGACAGCCCCAAAACATGTGGGTCATTCCTGCCCTTGGCTCGTGGCATTTTGGGCATGTCTGGGTTGTAGCGCCTTTGAACTTAGATATAGCTTCGGGCGTAAGGTAGGCCCTATTGATGATGTACAGCTGGATGAGTTGGAGACGGGCATTCCTGGAAATCTTTCTATGGTAATGGGTTATTTTCTCCCATGCTTTGTCTTCAAATTCCAGGCCCATTTCTCTTTCCCACTTCCCTTTGCATTTTAGTTCATTCTTGGTCGAGCCCTGCAGAAGGGCCTCATATATTCTGGAGATTTCGTGGCCGCCTTCAGCAGTGTCCAGTATTGACTCAACAATTTCATTTTCTATGATTTGGACGGTAGTCTCCGGCCACCTAATCTTCAGGGCCTGTGTCACTGCTCTGTGGAGTAAGAACTGGCCTGTGGGCAGGCCTGTGGATTCACTGAGGTCCGTGAATGTCATAAGTTCCTGGTCGTGAACAAGGTCCCCAAGTACTGCCACCCCATAGGGTTCCCACTGGGTGCGTGTTTCTGTGTGTCCCCATGAGGATCTAGCCATGACTGCCGCAATGGGGATCTGCGGGGAGTACGGGTCTGGCGGTCCCACTGTTCTGCAGGCTCTCTTCCAGAGCTGGGTTCCAAGCTTAATCAGGTAAGGATACTGTCTTAACGCCCCCTGTTCCACCCACAGCAGGTCTCGGAGTAGCAGTCGAGGTAGGGCAGGTTGAAGTAGTCGGGTGTCTGTGGTGGCTTCGTCAGCCATCCAATGCGTTACATGTCTCAGTTGGCTGGCCAGGTAGTACAGTTCGAAATTGGGGATTTTCAATCCCCCTTTTTCATAGGGCCTTTGGAGAGTGTCGAGCGCCACCCTGTGCCTGCCACCCTGCCACAGGAACCCTCTACAGAGTTTGTTCAGCTCCCTGAAAAAGGCGGGGGGGATGCAAAAGGGGATGTTGGCGAAGCAATGCAGTAGGCGGGGGAGTGCCACCATTTTGAGGAGACCTGCCCGCCCAGCGACAGAGAGAGGGAGCTTACCCCAAAAGACCATGGACTTAGCAAGTGCATCCTTCGCCCTGACTGTGTTGAGAATGTGTTCGGTACTCGGGTTACGGTGAATGGTAACGCCCAGGTATCTAAAGGATGTCACCCGCCACTGAAGATCCAGGGGGGGCAGGGATCTGTGCTCCTCGCTAAATAGCGCAGCAAGGGGGTAGAGACAAGACTTGTCCTTATTAATCTGAATGCCTGTGAGTTTGTGGAAACAATCTAAAGTCTCCAGAATGTGGGGCAGTAGGTGCTCAGGGTCATGTAGGTACAGCAGCATGTCATCTGCGTACATGGAGATAAGATGTGTCACTCCGTCCAACACGATGCCTCCGTCTCCGTATTCCTGGCGGAGATATGCCGCAATCGGTTCTGCAGCAATAATATATAGCATGGGGGAGAGAGGGCATCCCTGCCGTGTGCCTCTGTAGAGGGGCCATTTGTCTGAGTAAGTCTTGTTAGTACGCACCCTGGCTGTGGGGTTAGTGTAGATCAATTGGGTCCATCTAAGGAAGGCGGGTCCAATCCCCATCTTAGCCATAGTGGCATATAACCATTCCCATCTCACCGAGTCGAAGGCCTTGGTAGCGTCCAGTGACGCTACAGCGTATTTCTGGGGCCCTCGCTCTGTGCTATATATAATATGGTGTAATCTACGCAGGTTTTCGGTAATGGAGCGCCCTGGCACGTAACCGGTCTGGTCCTGGTGAATCAGCACAGGAATCACTCTGCGTAGTCTGTTAGCGAGGAGTGCCGTCAGTATTTTACTATCTACATTTAACATAGAAAGTGGCCTATATTACCCACAGTCCGTCCCATCCCTCCCGGGTTTCAGCAAGGGGATAATAACTGCCTCTCTCATGGAGTCTGGGAGCATGCCCTGTTCATAGGCTTCGTTATATACCTGCGCTAGCAGTGGGGCAAGGGTCCCCTCGTGCGTCTTATAAAATTCCCCGGGTAGGCCGTCCGTGCCCGGCGCCCTCCCAGAGGATAGTGTTCTAATTATTGCCACCACTTCCTCAGGGGTGATCGGATCATCTAGGGCTTCGGCCATCTGTGTATCTAGTTTGGGTAGCCTTATGCAGTCCAGGGCATCCTCGATCCCGGAGTCGGGTGGAGGCAGGGTCGGGGAGTAAAGGTCTCGATAGAACTTGGAAAAGACAGAGTTAATCTCTGCCTGGGTGTGCGCAGTCGTACAATCAGGTCTGCGTACGTGGCAAATGGGGGTCCTGGGGGTTTCTCGCCTGTACAGCCACGCTAAGAGTTTCCCAGGTTTATCTCCCAGGGCATGAGTCCTTTCCGTGTGCTTAGCATAACTTAATTTCCCAAGGGTCTCCCAGTGCGACAGACAGGCTTGTCGTAATTTGGTTATTTCCTGCAAGCGTTCAGGAGTCGAGTCTGCCTCGCTCTCCAGTTCCCCCAGCTTCTTTTCCGCACCCGCCAGGGAATTTACGATGGATCTCTGGGCGCCCCCCACCGTGGCTATCATTTCCCCCCTCATAACCACCTTATATGCCTCCCATGCGGTGCCAATATGTTCTACACTATCTAAATTATTTTGCCAGAATTCCTCCGTACTGTCTTGTATGTGGTCGCGGAAGGCCGCATCGAGCAGGGCTTCGGCTCTAAGTCTCCACGTGGGAACCGGGGGTCTGGGCGGGAACACCTCCCAGGTGGCCAACATGGGGGAGTGGTCAGACAATACCCTTGGTAAATAATGTGCATCATGGAACATGGCCTGCTGCCCATGACTGATTAGAATGTAGTCTAGTCTCGTGTGGACATTGTGTGGAGGGGAGAAGAAGGAGTATTCTCGCCGTTCCGGGCCCAATTCCCTCCACAGGTCACAGAGTGAAAAGTGGCTTATCAATTTAGCTAATATTTTAGCTGGGGGGGACGGGCGTGAATGTTTAGTGTCTGACCTATCTAAGAGGGGGTCTAGGGTGCAATTATGGTCTCCTCCCCAAATCATAATGCTGTTTGCGTGAGGGCCCAGTCTGGCATATAGGGAGTTGAAGAAAGCCGTGGCATCGTGATTGGGCGCATAAGTGCTAACCAGGCACAGGTCTCTACCCTCCACGGTGCCCTGTACAAGGGCCATCCTGCCCTCATCGTCCGTCTTGGAACCCATTACTCTGAAGGGGACGGACGGGTCGATCCATATCAGGACCCCTCTTGCAAATGAGGAATAGGAGGAGCCAATGAGGGTTCCTTGCCACTTTTTGGCTAGCGCCTTGAGTTTTTCCTCTGTAAGGTGTGTTTCTTGCAGCATGGCGATTCCGACCTTCTGGCGTCGCAAGTATGTGTGAATCCGGCGTTGCTTCACGAAGCTATTCATGCCTCTGACATTCCATGTCATAACTCTAATTCCGTCAGCCATAGTTGGCATGGTGTCTGTTACTTCTCTCCAGCCCTGAGCAAGGTCCAATTAATGGTGGATCTGTTGTGAGGTTATTCAGTGTTCTCGGTGTTTGTTGAACAAAATTCCCAACATGGGTGTAAACCCCCCGTTGCTCCCTCCCCTTTATTCCCTGTGTCCCACCCCCCCCCCATAACTGCAAACAAGTCAAACATAGAACCAGCCCAGCGAGGTCTCCCTCGTTATGACTAACCCGTTTCTGCTCCTCGGAACCGTACATTGGCTCCAGGTGCCCTACGGGAGGGTATATGTACCCGAAGAAAAAAAGAAAGAACTTTCAAGGGGTTGGAGTGAACCTTGACTCGTGCGTCTCCTAGTGAAGGATCCTTTCAGCTGTATGGAATTTCAGTGCACCCACTGGTGGTGGATGAAGAACGCGCAGTTCCCAGCAAGTTACTGGGGAGCAATCATCTAGGCTTCCGTTTCCTTTCTTCAATATCCGGTATTTGTAGACCGTCCATCCAGTCCCTGGCCTGTGCGGGAGTGTCGAACAAGTGTGCTTTGTTTTTGTGCAGTATTTTAAGTTTAGCCGGGTACAGGAGCATGTAGCGCAGCCCGGCGGCTTTCAATCTGGCCTTTGTGTGTATGAACTGGGCTCTGTCCATTTGAACCTGGAAGGTATAGTCGGGGTAAATAGCGATTTTGGCAGAGTCACGTATTATCTGGCCGCCTGTTCTGGAAAAAGCCAGGATTGCTTCACGGTCCCTGTAGTTGAGAACTTTAGCTATCACAGGTCTTGGTGGGGCCCCAGGTGGTGGTTTCTTAGCGAGGGAACGATGGGCCCGTTCGATCGTGAATCCCTGGGAGAGTTTCCCAGCGGCCACTTCCTGTAAGAGGAGGTTTTCTATATAGGTTGTGGGGTCTGAGCCTTCGGAGCCCTCAGGCAGCCCGAGGAGGCGCATGTTATTACGTCGGGCTCTCCCCTCTGCTTCCTCTGCTCTATTTTCCAAATTTTTGACCCTTTGTTGGAGTTCATCTACGTCCCGGAGGAGGTGTGTTTTAGATTCAGTGTTTTCCCTGACCTGTGTCTCGAGCACCTCCGTCCTGCCAGCCAGGGTTCGGACGTCCTGTCTCAGGAGGCCCAGGTCTGTAGCAACTGCATCTATCTTATGCTCCATTGTCGCCTGGAGCAGCTTGATGGCTTCCAGGATCTGGGTGTTGCTGGGCTCGGTAGGCGTTGTAGTTGTGGGGTCCGAATGAGGGTCTTTGGTCCCCCCCCTCAGGTCCGCGAGGCCTGTTTACTCGCTGGCTGTGTAAGTATCCATGGTTGTCTGCCGCTGTCGGGGCTTGCTGTTTTTACCAGCCATCTCGGGGATGCACAGAGGCCCGGCTCCGGAGGTGCCTAGGGCACAGGCGGCAGTCCGCAGATTCCCGCTGCAGAGGGGAACCTCTCACTGACACCACAAGGCCCACCCGGCAGCGCCACCCGGGATCGAGGCGAAGATCTGTAGGTGTCTTTGTGTCCTGGGGGCACCCTGGGGTCGCCACAGAGGGGGCAGCGGCACAACGATATGGGGGGGAAGGCAATGTCCATTCAAGAGGGCAGGTGGAGGCAGCTCGCAGTTCACTGCTATGGGTTGCCCAGAGGTGGTGAAGCTCCGAAGTTCCGCTGTGATGTGGTGATTGGGCACCCCTCCAGTGGTAGGCGATCCGAGGGGGCCTTCCAGCGGAGTTATTGGGCAAAGGATGAGACTTCTGTGGCGGGGGTTAGGGAGGCGCGCAATGCAAGCCCTCAGATTAGTGGATGCAGGCCCATGGTGTGGCAAAAGCAGGTTGGCCAGTTCGTCGTGGGTGCCGCTGGGCGGGATCCCACCGGCCGCCGGGTGCAGGGTGCCAGGTAAATCCGGGCAGTGGAGGAGCGCTGATGCCTCTTGTTGAGGGGTTGTAGGGAGCGGGTTGGGCAGTCCAGACTGCTAACTCATACAGTGTGTACCAGGCGGGAACCCCCCGGCCGACGGACGCAGGCAAGGCTGGGCAGCGGGGGAGCTCCGAGGAGCGCCGGGGCCTCTTATCGGAGGCGCTGCAGGGAACGGGCGGGTATTAAATCCAGGGCGCAGGGTCAGGATCCAGGGCTCCAGTGGCTCTAGGGGGGGCAGCCCCGCGTTCCCACCACTCCCGGTATCCCAGTTCGGGCTGGGTCAGCCCCCTTCCGCCTACCTACGCCGCGCCGGCCGGCCACGGGTCTCGCCGGCGCTCCCCCTGGCTCAGCTGGGCTCTGCCGCTCTCCCCAGGCTGGTCGCGGCTCCACGGTGGGCTCAGGGGCCCGATCGCTCCTCCGCGCCGCTCCTCTCCCTCGATCCCAGCGTGGGCTATCAGCTCCAGGTCCGCCGCTTGTCTCGGCGGGCTACGTCCTCTGCAGTGCAGGCGAGCTCCGGTCCTCCAGACGTCAGGACGCGGGAGCCGCCATCTTGGCTCACTCTGCTCGGCACAATTCGTCCGCCGAACAATGGCGTTCGTAGTCTTCGGTCGACTGGCAGATGGTTTGGATGTGTGTAGATGGGGTTCCGTTGCAGACGGTGCCGCTTGCGGGGTTCCGAAGTTAGTTAGAATTAAGTAGAAACAGCTTATATTGGCACATCAACTAAGAGCTCACACGAGACACGTCCGCTCTACATGACGGTTAGCCACGCCCCCCCATGCACTGGGAATACTTTAGTGCTACAGATAGGTGCAGAAAGGTTACAAATCACAGACCAGGCTTTGAATTTACAAAAAGAAACAAAAAATGCAGTGCTAAAGGGGGTGCAAAGATGTTTAAAAACACACACCTTGCTTTGAATTTGCAAAAAGAGACACAAAATGCAGTGCAAAAAGGGGGTGCAAAGATGCTAAAAACACACACCGGACTGAATTTGCAAAAAAAGACACACAATGCAGTGCAAATAGGGGTGCAAAGATGTTAAAACACACACACTAGGCTTTGAATTTGCAAAAAGAGACACAAAGGTGTTGAAAGATGGAATAAGTGAGATTACGTAGTGCAGGAGGCTGAATGGTGTAGGTACACCTCGGTTCAACAGTTGTTAGGCTTAGTGGAGAGGCAGTGACAATGTCCAGCCCTCATTAATGGGTAATTCTTCAGTGTGCATAGAGTTGCAGAGGCACAAGTTCGTGGGGTAACAGGTTGCCTGCCTGGGGGTTGTTCAATGGTTTGCTGCAGTGAAAAGGATGAGGGGGCTCTCCAAGCACTCCTTTGGCTGGACAGGCACAGACAGTGTCCTTAGTTGTGGGCTTTTGCATCAGGGGCCGGCACAGCCTGCCGGCCTCTGATTGTTCCTATAAAGGAGGGGAAGGCTAATCAGCATGTGTCAGGGAAGGCAGCAGAGCACTCCGGTGCTCCAGGGAGGCAGGTGTCCTTCTTCGAAGATGTTGGTCTCAAAGCACCCTGTAGCAAAAAATGGCTACAGCAATGTTTAGCAGGCCTCATCCCTGTGAGTTCGAATGCAGCACAGAGGCACTGAAAAGTTAAGCCCTGCAAAGCAAGTACGACACAGACAGTGCACTTCATCGAGTAGGTGGTGAAGAAATTGAATAATTGTGCCCAAGCCCTACAGGGCTTACCTAGTGTGCCGATGTAGTGATGAAGCTCTTGCAGCCTCGTGCCAGCTGCAGCGTTGTTCCCTTCGGTGGTGGAGATGTGAATGAGGCCATGTGAGCAGAGGGGCCTCAATTGTGGGTCTTTGGGTCGTGGGCCTGCTCAGCCTGCCGGCTTCTGATTGGTCCTATGAAGGAGGGTAAGACCAATCAGCATGTGGCAGGGAAGTCAGTAGAGCACTCCGGTGCTCCTGGGAGGCGGGCGGCCATCTAAGAAGGTGCTGGTCTCAAAGCATCCTCTAGCAAGAAATGGCCACAATGATGTTTAGCAGGCCTCAGTCCTGTGAGTTCGAATGCAGCACGGAGGCATTGAAAAGTTAAGGCCCAC
The DNA here is from genome assembly GCF_040938575.1 of Ambystoma mexicanum. Classification (NCBI taxonomy): domain Eukaryota; kingdom Metazoa; phylum Chordata; class Amphibia; order Caudata; family Ambystomatidae; genus Ambystoma; species Ambystoma mexicanum. Next base: position 320,261,746 of record NC_090928.1, on the reverse strand, counting down.
AAAGCAAGCACGACACAACCAGCGCACTTCATCACGCACGCGGTTAAGCAATTGAATATTTGTGCCCAAGCCCTGCGGGCCTTCTCTAGTTCGCTGGTGTAGTGATGAAGCACTTGCAGCCTCGTGCCAGCTGCAGAAAGGTTCCCGTCGGTGGTGGAGATGTGAATGAGGCCATATGAGCACAGGGCCTCTAGTTGTGGGCATACTACGGATTTTGCCCCCCAGTTTATGAATTACTATATTTATATATTTCCATAGCATCCGTTTTATTAAAATGTTATATATGTAATTTTGATAATCTGGACATTTGGCTCATGCAACACCCTTTAGGGCTCCTATTCAATGAGGAGTAACATAAACATAATGCATGAAATCCATGTGCAAACACTTTACACTTTATATTATGCTACCCCGGTTGTAATGCATTTATATGGCGGAGACTGGAACACAGATCGTAACTTATGATTCCCCCTCCCCCTTCCTCTTCACCATAACCTTTCTTGCTTGCGTAAATTAGGTGCATTCCTATGAATGCTTCCTGCCATGCATAAATGGCAGGAAGCGTTCACTTGCTTGGCACACCTGAGTGCAAAATGAGGACTTGAAGGAGATTTTGGCTCCACTTTACAGCTCCCTTTTGCACACTTAAGTGCAAATGATTAAATCTATGTGCAGAGCATCTATTTGCACCTATGTGCAAATGTAACGAGTTACCACTGCGTCATTTATGAGGAACCGAAAAATTATCCCTCATGGTGTTTATTGGTGAGCCAAAGATTGGTATTGCTTGCAGTCTCGTAGTTACTAAAACTCTCTCTTTGAAAGTCAACTCATTTTGGAATTGTACGATATTAATAAAAGCACACATTTGTTTGTGGGTTTGAGGCTTGGCGAAGCCTTGTTACTTATATAATTCCACACTGTTTCACCAATGTGCACCAAATGTTGCATAGTTACCTGTTAGGACTATCCAGACATTACTGACGACATGACATTAAACACTCCACCCCTTTCCCCAAATGTCCTCAAAAGTCAAAATGTGTTTGTGGATTTGTGGCTTGGCAGAGCGCTTTTCCTTATACAATTCCACACTGTTTCAGGGCCCTGCGGACATTACTGGCTACATTATATTTGGACACCCCACCCATTTCAGCACCTTTACAAAGGAGATGGTTGCCTAAAATCGGCAAAACATGAATGCGGTCGTAGAAGGTCCGGCCTTGACACGAGGAACAAAATGGAAGGACCTCAGAAAACACATTTTAAGGCCCTAGGATGCACAGAGTCCGAGATATTTGCACGGCAATGCACCACAACAAACGGCACCAGGCCAGGGTGAGGCGACAGGTAGGGAGAGAGCACAATATGTCTCAGTGTGCAGCAGCACACCAACTCTCACCTCCCCCAACTTCTGCTTCGGGTATGTCAGCAAGCCACGCACGACCATTCTCAGAGCAGTTCACTTCAGTTTATTGGTAGCCCTTTTAAGTGTCCATGCTAGATGCCCCTTTCTTCGAAAATCTGTACTCTGTGGGTTTGATTCCTGTGACATGACTTTCTGTGGTGCCACTCCTTTGTGTTCCAGTTAATTCTCTAAATGTAATATCCCATTTTACCATTTTTGGTTGGGAGCTACCCTCATGCAATACAGTTCATGGGTGTCTTTTTCCTTTGGGTTTGCACATGTAGTACTTGTTCACATATATCTTTAAGTCCCACAATTAGATGCATTATGCTGATCATATAAACATATTTCACAAAATATACTACTGCTACCTTCTTTGAAATGTTTGCAAGGAACTTGGGGTTGGTCCCCCTGAGTTACCTGGGGGCAACCAGACGTGGACTCCCTGCTCACTGTGCTCAGAGACACAAAGCATCACCTCACCGATGAGGCCTAACAAGGCTGAAACACGTGTATGGGGTTGCTTTTGGTACTGTTGTTCAGAGAGGAATTGCCATAGCATTTTGGTGCTGGACTGCCCATGTGGGCGGGACAAAAACTGATATGCAAATGGATATTTCCCATCTGTGAAAGGTACAGTGAGCAAAAAGCGTGTGCTGCAAACTCTCATCTCATAACAGGTTATCATGCCATGTTCTTTCTGGAGAGGAGCGCCTGCTATCTTCTTTGAAATGATCATATAAACAGTTGTCTGGTTGTTATCACTAATGGGAATGTGGTCATGTGCCTCAGTTTCTTTGGACTCATTTCATTAATGAAGAGGTCACTAATGCACCAAGTCCTTTTTATGGCATGTTTTTTTAAGCCCAGTCAGTCGATATGCCAAGCTATCGAGAACGCTCGAGTAAAGGACTTCTTTAAGCGGACGCACTATGACGTCGTCACGTGCCCGTATCCGGAAGAGAAGGTGCGCTGGTCAAGGCAGCCGCTCTGCCTGTGATGAGGTTGAAGGCAGTGGCGGCCGCGGCAAAGAAGCAAACCCGCTCTGCCCGCTAGGGGCGTGATGAGCGGGCAACGTGGCGAAGTCAAGGGAGCCGCTCTGCCTGTGATGAGGTTGAAGGCAGTGGCGGGCGCGGCAAAGAAGCAAACCCGCTCTGCCTGCTAGGGGTGTGATGTAGTGGGCAACGTGGCGAAGTCAAGGGAGCCACTCTGCCTGTGATGAGGTTGAAGGCAGCGGCCGCCGCAGCAAAGAAGCAAACCTGCTCCGCGCTATGGGTGTGATGTAGCGGGCAACGTGGCGAAGTAGTGTGCAAGGCATCTTTCGCTGATGAGGTTGGGTGCAGGTAACGCCGCTCCGCCTCACTACCGAGGCAATGCAGTGGCCAACGTGTTGGTAAAATTGATGTAGAATGGTCAAATTCATGTTGAAATGGGAGTTCATTTCGTTTTGCATGGAAACCTAGCTTTGTTGAACTTCTTTCCTTCCTCAAGTACTACTGCCGTGCACAAAATTGTGCCATGTGTCATTAGTGTTTTGGGCAAGTTAAGTTAAGAACTTAATTAATGCAATGTTTGCTAGTGCTGTATTGGTACGGTGACTTTGAGCACCATTGTGTAGTGAAATCTGCCGCGTTTGAAAGGCTGGTCTGATGAGTGTGAGTAAGGCAAAGGTTTACACATTGTTGCTAGAATTTAACCATTATTTTAGTATTTGCCGGTTAATGGACTTCTTAGACATTATAGCGAAAAGTGCATAATTAAATGCATTGTGATATGGGGAGGAGTTCAGTAGTGTGTGTGAATGAGCTAGTATAACCTATTGAGGATTTTTAGGTTGAAAGTTTAGTTTTAAGACTTTTGGACTTTTAGGGATTTAGGATTAATGCAAGCCATGGACAAGGAAATGAACTATGTAGGAAATGTTTCTTTTTACATCTGTAAAGTCTAAAGAAATGTCATTTGTGGTACACCCACTGTACCTAAGGTTGGCAGTGAATCTGAAACCTGATGGATGTGACATAATGAGTATCTTGATTTGAGTGATGTGTGCAGAGTTCATGTTCAAATGACTTTGCGTGCAAGATACTGATGGGTAGGTTAGGAAGTAGTATTTTTTATTACTGTCTATGTGTATTGAGATGAAGGTAGCGCTTGTGTTTAAATTTACTGTATTGAGGTAGCGACTCATTGGGTGTCAATTGGTTGGAAATGGACACTTACGTGAAGATGATTAAGTGTTGCTGGGTGGTAGCACTCATAGTGGTTTTGGATTTTGGTATTTGGTATACCTAGGTAGCGCCTTTGTATAAATTAAGCATGGTGAGTCAGCTCCTCTTTTGGTTATGGGGACGTGTGTGGTAAATCCTGGGGGTAGCGCTCTTCCAGGTGCAGGAGTAAGTGGTAAGTGGAGAAGTGCACTAAGGTGAGTGGGAGTTGTGGTCTGGTGATTTTAGGAGCGGTAGTAGTGCACTGTTAGAAGAAGTCGACTCTTATCTGTAATGGACAGATGGTTTTGTTTGATGAAGTTGTGGTAGTGGTTCTCTTAGAAAAAGTTGTTGTGCTGGTTGGGGACGCCCTCCGGCAACCATATTGGCTAAAGGGAAATAGGATGCCCAAGATTAAGAGTTGTCTGATGAGTTGTTTTCTTTGTGTGTTATATGTCAATCCTGGCCACGGTACTCTGAGGTCAGGATCATGGGACTTGTAGTACTGCCATTGAGATGAGTGTTTAGGCCAAGCCCATGTTTTGTTGGTGGTCTTGGAGATGGCTGGCCAGCATCTTCAAGTGTTGCAGGATCTGTATACCTTGGTGTGGTTGAGAGGGCTCCATGGCCTAGTCCATTGATGATCTGTGTATGTTCGTGATGTAGGCATAGTTGGTGATATTTCAACAGTAGTTAGCGGTTTTATGAGTTTTCCTACTAGGTATGGTGATTTTGTTTTCTTCTTGGATGTCTAGTATTGCGCCGGGATGACAAGCTGTGCTCCAGGGTGGCAGCCTGGAGGCTCGCCTGTGGCGGGGGCGGGCAGAAGGATATATGTTATTTTGGTGGGCATTTGGTTTGTAGGGTAGTTTTAGCCTTGTGTACGGGCTGGCTGTGTCTAGAGTGAGAGTCTAGGGTCTATCCGTGGCAGGGATAGACTGAAGGTGATTTGTGTTAGTATTGAGAGTGACCTGAATGTGTAGGTGAAGTTTGGAATTGCATAGCTGTGGGAGTACTCTTGAAGTTGTATGGTGGATGGTGATGTGACTTGTCTGCATGTAAAGTGCTTATTGTTTGTGTATATGTTTCGGTAAGGAGGGAGATGTGTTTTATCGTGCCTGAGTGTGTTTGTAATTGAGTCTGCCTAGGCTGGTCATGTGCTCAGTGATGTCATGCAAGCATCAATTGGAATGTTGATATATGAGTGTGAGAATGATGTGGTGAGTGTTCTGTAACTGGTCAGTTGGTCCCTCCCTCCCTGGGTGATGGGTGCCGGTGATTTATTGTCTTATACTTGATGTCTTGTCCTGAAATATGTAACTTAAGAACTGGAAGTAAACTACATATAAGCAACCTATCTCAAGCATGGACATTGCTTTACTACAATTTGGTTTTTCTAGTGGTCCATGCACAAATGTGCATATTGCAATGTAAAGAGCATGCCCTTCACAGTACCTTTTCTTATTGGAAAGCTTCTCATTGATCAAGAGGCAGGCTCAGCAGGGAACAGCCTAGATTGGTTTAAAGCTGAGATCAGACAAAGTGGCAAACATGCCTTCTAACATAAGACATCATGCACACAGGTTCTAGTCATAATCGATGGATCCATGGGGATGTGGAGTGTATGTCCCGCAGGTTCTCACCGAGTGCGCTCGGATGTAGCACTGGGTCTGCAATAACAAGGCAGGCCAAGGGTACCACAGCAAGCCTGAGCTTCCCCTTAACACTGGGGATGGGATTATGGAGTCAGTGGTTCCAATGCTGGAAGGCAACCTTGATTATGCGGCCGGACCAGTGCAAGTGGGAAGTTTACTCCTTTTTCTTGACAAGGTGAGAAAACTCCTGTAAAATGCTGAACAAGGGTGCCCTCTAACCACATATGTGGGAGGGGCTACATGATCAGGATAAATGTAACATTTGTGGCGATACCACTGTTCAGGTTTGCAAAAGTTGGAACCGGCATAACATTTTCAACAGCATAGCAACTTCACACGTTTGGGGCCTAAACCTAACTTCTTATGAAACGTTTCCTCTGTAATTGTAATTGTTTATTTGTAAAGCGCTTCTACACAAGTGAAGTGCTTCAAAGCGCTGGGAGTCCATGGCAAAGGAGGTTCTTACAGCTAGGTTGGTGCTGTCTGCCAGTCATTCGCAGTTGCTGCCACTTTATATGCTCTTGTTCCAGGCAGGAGTCTGTTTATAGTTTCCCAAGCGATGAAGTATGCCCATGTATTAACACTTTCAGAAACTCATACATGCATTATCCTTATAAGCAGAGGCTGGACAGCAGGGGCAGGGGGGGATTTCCCACCACCAGAAAGCTCACGAACTAACAATTCTTATTTAAATCATAAAGTATACTTACAGAGATCACTACATGCCTGTCACTGTATGAAGCAAGACACAACATCAGCCAGGAGACCTAGATGACAAACATATGCTTGAGTTACAGCACAATCGGAAAACACACCGTGGCAACGAGGACATGCAAGCACAATCACCCAGTGTATATTTTAAATGGTGCACTGTGGCTGGCAGTGTTGGGTTACAAGCCACAGTTCATGACAGTGATAAGAAAATTAATGTGTAGCTACAACACAAAGCAGGCCTTTCTGACACCAGGGTTGAACCCTATATTCAGTGCGGTTGTGATTCAATGAAGGTGTGGTACACCGCAGTAAAAACACACTCGAACTGAAGATGGCACCCCCCTACTGTAGTCTACAGCACAATTTGTTTCAAGCGACTGCAAAGCCTGACTTTTTGACTATAACCTACACTAGGGGCCTGCATACAGTGGTTCTCCAGATGTTTTGGACTACAACTACCGCGCCCCCACATCATTGGTTTTGTTGGCTAGAACTGATGGGAGTTGTAGTCCAAAACATCTGGAGAGCCAAAGGTTGCAGACCCCTGACTTGCACTAATGATCCCTTTCTGGTATCATATCAAGCCCTGACCCTCAACCACTATCTGGAAGTCTACCTTTAGGAAGCTGCAGAAGTTATTTTGACCAAATTTCAGGCCATGCAATATTTCAGAGTTTTGTACTACACTCAGCAGGACCCCATTTCTTGCACACACACCCCTCGCCCTCCCACCCCCATCACTCCCACTCTCAACTCCCATCCCTTTCCCATGCAAGAAGGGGCAATTACTTCGTTCTGCTGCCTTTATTTATAACGAGGGCTCTCTTTTTTCCGTTTGTACTGATTTTAACACATACATCCAGAAGGTAATCAATCCATTGACAGCTGGCCTTATTTTGTAAAATAGGGGAAATTTGGAAAACCATGCCTCTTCTTTTGCTCCCCTGTGGAGTCAATCATGCTTAGGGATCATGCTCGAAATATATTTGCAAAGAAGCAGGGAAGTGTCTCCAAATGTAAACGTTCGAATGAAGCTCGCATTGTGTGTCCAATGTGTTCTCATCAGCAGAACTACCGCACATATTGTCGCATTTGAATTGATGGTGAAAACAACGCTTGATTTGATCGACAGGGGCAAAGTGCACTGCACACTTCATGGAAAGACTTCAAGCCCTAGTGCACATTTTGAATTCTAAAAACAAAAGGGGGGAAATGCTGGTTGCAACTTGTTGCTTTGTCTGAGCAAATAATCCGTGTGGTTAAACGCACATGGACATGTCAGCAAAGTAAATACCGCCAAACCAAGAGACCTTTAAATAATCAAAAGACAAAAGTAAGATACATTTGGTCAGAAAACTGGATCGACATTCTTATCACCCACCGAAAAGGAAATCTTTCACTGAAGAGTAGCAAAATATTCAAAGTGATGTTTCCCACCAAAATAGGAGCTGCAGTTGGGTTTGTGCAAAGTATTTCTCCCATGGTGTGATTGTGTGACTTTTCCAACTTCGCAGCTGAGTAAGTTGCAAAGTTTGCTTTTTTTATCTGCTTACACCAAAGGCAATGTTTTTTGCTTGCACCATTCATTTCATTTTAAGTTACTTGTTAGATTTGGTTTAAACATGAAACCTTTCACATTCAGCATACAAAACAAAGATAATCACACATACTAGGAACAAAATTGAAATTGCACCATAATACATCACTAAACCCCTAACAGTACATAATCAACAAATTAATCTGTATAGAACCATATATATATATATATATATATATATATATATATATATATATATATATATATATATATATGTGTGTGCAGTCATAACATCGAGACATTTTTTTTGGAATTACACCAAAATCAAAAAAATAATGTAAAAAAAAAAGTCGAATGATTTTTTTTAAAATTTATATTTATTTTTTGGGTCCTGCATGTAAAAAAAAAAGGTAACAGCAAAAAAAAAGGGGGGGGTTGGCGGGGAACCCCCCCATTTCGAATAAAAAACGTAATAAAAAAGAAATTCTACTTTTTTTGTTCAACATTATTTTTTCGATTTTTTGACTTTCGACATTTTGGTTTTCGATTTTATGACTATAAACCATATATATATATATGTCTTTAAAATTGATTTTACAAAAGTTAAAACTGCAATTGATAGGGATATTTGATCAGTCTATAAACTCATTTCGTTGTGTACAAACTCTATGAAATAATCGATTCTTTTGAAAACTAGAGTTTGGCATTCACTGATCAAATGTTTTAAGGTTTCAGCAAATGCACTGCAAAACCGGCACAGTTTAGAAGAACTTGGAGTGTTACTTCTAGAACCAATTATTATGTTTGTTAAAAGTAAATTGAATTTAACTCTCATAAAATTATTCTTAAAAGCGCGCAAGGGATAACGTAATAAACAGCGGGGAAAAACATTACATGTTTTTACCTCCACCAATGAGTATGAAAACAGATGATGCTTCACAATGGTTTCTCCAGTCCTGATCCAATCAAGGGACCACAATGTATTTGTAATTCTACAGGGATTGCACAATAACTCAACCATATTTGAATGCAAGGGTGTTTGTTTGGTTAAACCAGCTGAAGACAAGAAATGTAATGCGGGGCACATTTTGTTAGCAAAGAGGGAATGCAGCTCACTGGAAAGAGAGCCAGGTGGCAGAGACAGAGTTTTTTTTAGTGTAACTGTAGTTGTTTCCACTCGACTAGGGTTTGAATTGAAATGGGACCCAAATCCTGTCTAATGACGGTTATAGGAAATCCAGTCCGCAAGCATAGACACCTCCTCCAGAATATATCCTCCAGCTTATCCTAATTCATATGTAATGATTTTGCCTCAGCCCCAATAATTAAGCTCGGAATTACCAGTGATTTGTATAGCCTTATCATAGGCAAAATAGAAAATCGACTAGACTCAGGTCAACTTTCTTAGTTTGAGCTGTCATCGTCCTCACAGCTGGGCATAGAGTTTTGTAATCTTGCTTGCTACCCTGTTTGGAGAACATTATTAAACCCAAGTATTTAAATTCTTCCTGGATTGCAATGGTTTTACCCACCAAATGCAAATTTACAGTTTTAATAATTGTGTTTCCTTATGGGTTTCATTACCAATATTTACGTCTTTAATACACTGATTTCCAAATCCAACACCTTTAAAGAGCTTGACAATATGTTTAGCGACCACTAGAGGCCTATTGGGCTTAACGCCCATACAACTATATCATCTGAATAAGCTATCTACTGAATAGATACAGTACCCACATGAGGGGGGATGCTTTTGCAGAGGACAGAGTCACGCTCCAATCTGATACATACAAATTCAATTAAAAAGGAGATAAAACGCAGTTCTGCCATAGGCTGCAAAATGTTTTAATGAGGCGAGAACAGACACCCTCCTAATAAAGGCATATGTTCACGTTTGTATTTGCATGCAGGGATATAGGAATATTTGATAAGTGACTCGGACGGCCATCTGTTTTAATTTTAGCCACAGTATGACTCAGTTCACCCGGTTAAACGCCAACGATAGATCAATACATGCATTATATATTGGCTGTTTTGTTGGCTTGGCTTGCTGGGAAAGAAGATACACAATAAAACAGCAGAAATTATTTTACTGGCAGCATGCAGATTGGCCTGTAATTACCTGGATTAAGCCGATCACCCTTTTTAAACACCAAGGTAATTTTTGAGATCTTCCACAATGCAGGTACACTTTGGCAAGCAACAATATTTTTAAACAAATCCCCCACACTTGTGACCCATAGCTCAGGATGTGTTTTGAATGTACCATTAGAGAGGCCATCGGGGCCAAGGGCTCGTGATGGCTTACATGTTTTAATAATAGCTAAAACATCCTCATTTTAGAAATCTAAGAACCATCCACCAGCATCTTTACAAGACAATGGCCCTCATTACAACACCGGCGCTAAACCATGGCGCTATTAGCACCATGGTTGGTGCCGGTGTTGTAACGGGTCCGCCATGGTTCAATGGGGAATTACCACCCCATTCCAAGGTTGGCGGGGCGGTAATTCCCCATTGAACCATGGCCCCTCCCCATTCCCATTAGGGCCCATTAGGCCCCTAGGGGTCCCTTGCGTTATGGAAACAAGGTTAAATCACCACACACGATAGATACGCCAGACACAAGGTTGTATTCCCAAAAGCTAGGGTTTATTGCAAAGCAAATAGTCTCAGTTGGCCAACTTGGTCTCACGCCCCGCGACGTGTGTCTCCAGACCTCGAGGGACGCAAGAGAGCGAATTACGTACATCAGTTACATATATACAAAATACACATCATACAATCAGTTGTGACATGTTTAACACCGCCCTTTGTGTGGTTTCTTTGAACTGGATATGATGATGGACAATTTCGACGAATATGACACCTTCAAATATCTATTTTAATAACAATATGCAACATTGCGAGTGTAGAGACATCTTTCTTTGTTGAACAGAAAACAGCGCTTCTGTTCTTGCAAGCGAGCTACATACGGGGGAAGAGTCACATTCCAGACCTTGCTATCTTTTAGTTGCTATTCGTGTCCTGGGAGCCGACACGCTCTACAGGGCTCGGGAAAGGGGGGCCATAAGAAGAGCATAATTCAAGCCTTTAGCTGCGTAATTCTAACATTTTCACCATATAACGGCACTGGCTGGCATCTGTGAAATGATTAAATGCCGTGCTGCTCTCCTTCAAGGCTACATACGGGAGGGAACTGGGCAATCCTCTCCGCGGCTGCCCACGTTGTGTTTCAACGAATATCTCATAGCCTCGCGGCCTTGCTCTTTCATGTTTGAACAACAATGTAACAGTCGAGCAGAATAAGCAAAATAAGCTGAATAAGCTTTCGGCGAAGCAGTTTAAACTGAAAGCAATGAGCAATCGTTAGAGAACAAGATGGCGATCCTTGTTACATCAAAATGGCCACACATTGGTCAAGCTTGGAAATCTGTATTTCTATCGTTATGTACATGAGACGGTTGGCCTTCAGCCACCAAAATACGTTTGCCGTTAATCGTTAGAGGTGTTAATTTTTCTAGACCGACAAACCCTCCTTTGGCCGTATGCCAAGCGTCTCATTCATTAATTGTATCCTCCTCTGATGACAATGTGTCTGAAGTACCCGAGACTGAATTTTGCATGCTGCTATAATCATCATCATCGTCATTAATATCTATAGCCATTAATTCTTTCACTGTTTTCATTTCATTAGTGTCTCTGTCATTCCGGCCATAAGTTTTTTTTTGTTTTGTTATCATATGCATACATCCCTTAGTACATCCCTCAGATATTTAAGTACAAACTATCGGTAGGCATTGTATGCAACAACAGCATGTTATGAATATTCCAAACACTACCACTAATATCGCAATCAACTTCCATCCCCAAGAACGCAGTATTCCCCAGAACCAAGACCCTATTCCCCTGCCCCCTTCTCCAGTAGGGAGTTCAGAGTTTAGGACATGCAATTTTTTTATTGCTGCAAAAATTGTAGGGGAGTAGTCATCTATGAATATGCAACATGCTGATCCCACAATTTTGCAAACTCCCCCACGATCAACCAAGATTACATCAAGAGCCATTCTATTTTGCAGCATCATTAACCTAATTCCTTTTTCTTCCAATGTCATGTTGAATAGTATATCTGTCGTTATGTTTATCGTATCCTTTAGTATTCTGGACAGCTGCCTTATGTTATAGGAGTTTACTATCTGGGACAAGAATGGTACGAAGGGTTTTGCTACGTCCATCGCCACCAAAACACCTTCGCTACTCCTTCGTTGTCTAGATCTGGATAGCTTGGCTATGTCTGCTGTTTCTAAGATAAACACTGCCGGCAACAGTAGACCTAGGTAACACGTACCTCCCTAGTTTCTGGGCAACCAAGGATATGCTTTTTCTCCACATATATAATAGACAGTATCACCTACATATACTGGTTCGATTTCCCATTTTAGAACTGCTGTTTTCATGCATTCAGTAAATGTTCCTACTGAATAGGATTATTTTTTCTTCAGACAAAAAGGAACAGTTCTTGGGTGGTAATTCACCACATAAGAAGGGGGCTCTGCATCTTTGTTACCTCTGCCCTCACACGAAACATCATCACAGATGTTTTAACTGGCGGGGACAATCTATCTTGCCTATTTTGTCGTGTTATTTTTCGTGTAACTTTAGGCGTGGGTTCTGGGATCATCACTCGCGCTTTATGGAATATGGAACAACCCACAGGTCTCATAATTATTTCCTCAAATTCATTCATGTTTGTTCTGTCTAATTGACCCGTACTACTCTTATTCCACTTCCCATAAAACATTGCACTTAAAGATGCCCTGCATGCAGAACTAAATGGTAATGGTTGCACATACCAACCTACTCCTTTCCCAGCATGCTGCGGTAAATGGGCACATACCCAGCAATTATTTTTCTTTAGAATTGCATGTGTCATGTTCATGATGAGCAATAATGTATTGTTTCCATACCCTTCTCGGTGTCTCTTTTCTATTGGGGACAAGGTATAAGTAATCACATGAACCGGGCTTTCAGTAGTGGATATATTAACTATTGGTAAGAACATTCCCAATGGGTGTACACACTCCACATACCATAATATAAATGCTGTCGTTATTGGTGCTACCACACTCATGAAGCACATAACTATTGTCAAGATCAGCATACAATTCTTTTTACCATGTGTTTTCCCTAAGTTTACAGTCTTTATAACTAACTCATTCTCAGCAGGAGGAGGCTGAAACTGGTCCCGACATTTTTCTCACCGTTCTTCTTCTTCCTGACAAAGTTCGTCGTGAATATCCCTCTATGTTTCACTCGTTCGAATGTCAATAAGTAAAAAAGTAAAAAAAAAATGTTAACAGTTTAGTCTGCCATCCATTCGCAGCCTGGATTGCTTATTTGTTCTAGGCAAGATCATTTATACTTTTTCACACTGCTCAGAGGACTTCTGAACAGTTATCTATTGCCTTTGTACCATGTGCGCCCAGCTTGTCCGCTCTGGTTCAGGACACATGTACTTTTATGATCACACCGAGGAGCCGCAAGTCTTGAATTGTCCGATTTGCACAACTCTCACGCTTCTCTCCTCTACACCTCTAGTTCCTTCTCCATCCGTGATCGGAACCAGAGGTTAGCAAAAACTCCAAAGAACTGTGGATCACTCTGTCTTCCGAGGCCGCAAATTATACCGCCTCACTCCTGGTATTGTGTGATCCGTAAACAGTGCCGATGCACTTCCAGATTCAGGCTCAGAGTCAGCCTGTGGCGCAATGGCAGGTGGTGGTGAGCGCTGCGACAGTGATGCAGATTCTGTCTTTGGCTCTGCCGCAATGGCAAGTGCTGGTGGGCGCCAAAGGGGTACACATTTAGTGTCTGCCGGACTCGGTAATGCAGATTTTGTGTCGGCCAACAGTGATGTAGGTTCTGCTGGACAACGTTGGGGCACTCTTTGCCCTTTCCCCTTCTTGGCAATCTTTTCAGGCTTTGTTTCGAGTTTTACTTCTAGCTCGGGCAGATTTAGCGGCAGTCGTCCGGATTAGGCAAGTCTTTCAGCGAAGATGAGATCGTTTTGGCATGGGTGGCATGGATCCACGCCTTCCTTCCATCCACCCGTATCGCCGTCTGCGTCGCCAGAAGTACTTGATAGGGGCCGCGCCACCTGGGTGTTAACGATGATTTTCTCTCAAAGTTTTTTAAGTAGCACCCAGTCTCCTGGCTCCAACGTGTGCCCCGGACCTGTATATCTTACGGGTAGAGCCTCCTGCACCTGCTGATGAATCAAACGCAATTTCTGCATTAAAAGGCCACAATAAGTACTAAGCACAGGATGCTCAACTTCGCAAAGTCGCTTAGGCTGAGGTGCGCACAAAACATTTGCCGGCCTCCCCATGACAATTTCGTACGGGGAAAGCCCAGTTCTTGCCTGTACTGACGTGCGCATGCACAATAGCGCTAATGGTAATGCGTCCACCCAACTCAACTTGCTCCCTGCACATATTTTGCTAATCTTCGTCTTGAGGATTCCGTTATGCCGTTCAATAAGACCTGCCGAACTCGGATGTCTCGAGCTATGGAATCTTTTATCGATCTGTAATCCTGCACAAATCTGTAGTATTGCACAATTGCAGCTACAAAGTGCGGACCATTGTCCGACCATATGACACGGGGCAGACCAAAACGAGAGAAATACTCCTTTAGCATTTCTATGAAGTCAAAGTGAATCACTTCAAATGGCATAGAGGGAGGTACGAAACTTCCTGTTGTAGTGACCGTTCCTTTTCCCACATTGTGCTGTAAGCACGTGATGCAGTTTTGGACCAACCTCTCTGCATTCTTTTTTATGTTTCTATTCTCCCATACCGTGGCTAGATGCTTGATTATTTTCTTGGCACATAATGTGAGTGGGGCTGTGGGCCATTGTGACCATTGCATTTACATAGGAATTTGGCAACATCCAGTTTTTAGTTCTCTTGTCCGCCCAACAACCCTCCAGATCTAATTCAGCAGAGCCCTCAGCCCACCGTTGTATTTCATCGGCCGTGGCTTCGGCCTGCATTTTTTTGACAGTGGCAATTCCATCTTCTATCATGCAGGGCACTTCCTCAGACTGGACTGTCATCATCTTAGTATTGAAATCAGTGGCAGTTTGTTTCGCAATTCTATCTGCAAATGCGTTTCCCTCTCCCACTTTACATGTCACTCTTTTATGCTCCTCGCATTTCACTATTGCTAGGTGCTTTGGAAACATGAGTGCAGACAGCAATCGTACAATCAAAGGGCCATGTTGGATTCTGGCCCCATGTGATGTCAAGAAAACCCTCTCCGCCCAGAGTCGACCAAAGTTATGAACCACCCCAAAGGCGTACTGGCTATCAGTATATATATTCACGTTCAAATTTTCAGAGATCTCACAGGCTCTGGTCAATGCTATTATTTCTGCGGCTTGTGCCGAGTTGTAGGGGCTTCTTTTGCTTTCTACAATGCTCTCTAGGGTAGTGATAGCATAGGCGGCAGTTGACGTGCTATCAGGTAATTTAAAACAAGAGCCGTCACAAAATAACTCTCCATCTGGCTCCTTTTGTGGGGTGTCACTTAAATCAACTCTCCCCTTTGTTTCTTCCTCAGTGACCATTAAACAATCATGGGGGGGTGATTCGTTGTCACCAGTTTCTTCTGTGTGCAGTGGCATTAATTCTGCAGGATTCAAAGCGCCATACCTCATAATTTGGGTATGGGGCGCGAACAAGATGATTTCATATCTTGTCAGTCTAGCAGAGGTGAGGTGTTGCGTCTGTGTCCTATTTAATAGAACGTCTATGGCATGTGGCACCATCAGAATTAAAGTATGCTCCAATACCATCCCTTCCGTTTGTTTCACTGACGCAGCAGCCGCTGCAACAGATCTCAAACATCGTGGTAGTGCGCGCGCTACTGGGTCCAGCACAGAAGAAAAATAGCCGCACAACCTATTTCTTCCACCTTGTTCCTGTGTCAAAACAGCCAGTGCACATCCTTCACTTTCGCATACAAACAGTCAAGAGATTTTCTCATAATTCGGTGTGCCCAAAACTGGAGCAGAACATAATGCAATTTTCAACAATTCAAATGCTCTCTGACATTCTTCATTCCATTGCAAAGGCATCACAGCATCTTTCTTGGTTAATGTCACCATTGGCTTCACAATCAATGCAGAATTAACGATCCACTGCCGCCAATAAGAAGCCATCCCTATTATGGCTCTGACTCCTTTCTGTGTCTTTGGAATAGGCATACAAGAAATACTTTCTATGCGCTCTGGCCTTAACCTTCTCCCTTCTTTCGAAAGTAGGTAGCCCAAATAGGCCACTTCCTTTCGATTATATTGAAATTTCTTCAAGCTAGCTTTATGGCCATGTGCCGCTAGGTGTGAGAGTAGTAATATGGTGCTCTCTTTACAAATCTCCTCTGTATCAGCAGCGACCAATAAATCGTCTATATATTGTAATAGTACACAACCCGTTGGTAATTCTAGCATGTCTAACTGCTCCTTTAATGCTCTGCTGTAAATACTCAGACTTTCCGTGTATCCTTGTGGAATGCGCGTGAATGTGAATGATCGTCCTCCTAATGTGAACGCGAACAAATACCTACTGTCCTTGTCCACCGGAATGCTAAAGAAAGCATTCTTTGGGTCAATTACACTAAAGTATTCTGCTGAGGCAGGTATCATTGTCAATATTGTAGTGACATCTGGGATCAAAGGAAATTGTGGATCCACTACTTTGTTTAACGCGCGCAGATCAATTATGAAACGATATGGTACTTCATTGTCTCCCTTCTTTTAAACTGGAAGAATCGGGCTGTTACATGTACTACCTGTAATTTCTTCAATCACCCCCAATTTCACCAAATCTGAAACAATGCTTTTCAATCCTTTCTCTCCGTCCGCGGAAATTTTATACTGTGGAATTCGCAGAAGTGTAACTGCTTTTTTCAAAATGATCTTTACTGGCTCTATCTTCAAACATCCTACATCGTTGTCATGCATTGCCCATATACAAGTTGGCACTTTACTTAACACGCCTGGCAGAGTTCCAGACAGGAATTCTGACACGGGGCGTTTTGTGGCCAAATCGTCAGAAACACCCTGTCCGGCGTGCAATGTATAATCTCACCTAGTTTTTTCAACAAATTTAATCCCAATAGGTTCTCCCACAATTTTCTGTTAGGAGAAATGGACAATGTTCAGTGAATGGTCCTATGGTAACTGAGACTGGTCGGGACACAGGGTTAATGACCGGTGTACCTGCGAACCCTACAGAAATATTCTTTTGCCCTGACAGTGATATATCCAGAACCAGGTGATGATCTATTGAACACCTCTGCACTCCCGTATCTACAAGAAAATGGTGCTCTGTATCCCCAACTCTCATCTCTACATAGGGTCCTTTCTGATTCACGGGAATAGACACTGGTTCCGACCCCTGTCTTGGGCTGTCCTATAGTGGGAATAACACATCGTCCGATGTGTAATCACTGCTATTACTGTAATACGTATTTGGCTGCATATCGAAAATGTTACCACTCTTCCCTCTATTTCCCCCACTCTGGTTTCCATATTGTTGGTTTTGCTGGCCCTGATTTTGGTTAGGAGCACCCTGATGTTGAGCTTGGTTTTGAATCCCTTCATTATTATGGTGCTGCTGCATACTATTTCTGTTTGGTCCATTCGCTCCTTGGTGCCCTCTGTGCTGTCTTCTCTGACCAGACCCATTTCTATTCTGCAGATGTGAACATTGCACTCGCCAGTGTCCTTCCTCCTTGCAGTACGCACATTGATTTGGTCCCAACGGCCCCCCATGCATATTCGAAATACTCCTTCCTTGTGCGTTCCCTCGCCCTCTGTTGTGTCCCGCTACATGCTGCAGCAGCACCCTCATTTTCAAATTTACTCTATCTTTCTCCTCCTTGTCTTTTTCCGCATTCACTCTTGTCTCGTAATATTGGGCCATGTGCAATACTTCGCCCAACGTTTTTGCTTGCCATGCACTTTCTGATGTCATTATTAGGTTCTGAATTGGAAGTTTTCACCCCCTCACATATTTATCAACAAATAGCCTCTTCCCCGCTTCCGAGCTCACATCCTGCCCGCTAAAGTCTGTAAATACTTCTTCGAACCTATTAAAATAATCTGTTGCTAACTCATCCTTGCCTTGCACACATGCAGTCATCTTGTCCCATTGAATTCTTTTCTCTGGGACAATTTCTTTTAATTTCTGTACTATGCGTGCTGGTGTTGCTACCATGTTCGCTCCCGGTGTCCCTCCAACCGCTTTATTCCTGTCTTCTATTACCAAATCCACCCATGTGGCGCCAAAGGTCGTTACGTCATCCACCTTTCTTATTTGCTTCCATATGTCTGTTGGCAGGATCACTGGGAATATTAGGTCTATGTCATCCATGGTAAGCACGGATGATTGCAGGCAGGACTCTACTTCTTTGTAAAATCCTGCAGGATTCTTTCTTATATCGGGAATTGTCTGTTTTATGTTGTTTACCTCCTGTCTGGAAAAGGGGACATGCACATATTGGGTGGTATAATGGGATGGCGTTACCTGCGCCGCTGTGGTGCCCGTCGCGGGAACCTCTACTTTGGGCATGAAGGTAGGTGGGACCTCTCTCATTGGAAATGCCGCACTCACTGTCCCTCCCCCTTCTCTCATGTGCAACAATATTCCCAAATCAAGCGATAGGGCTGTTTCTTCTGTCCCTCGCTCTAGTGCTCTCTTATATATTGTAATTATTTCGGGGGGGCTGGCCTTTTTGTTTTTTATATCTTTCTCTATCAAATGTTCCGCCATCGACTGCAGTGATTTTCTTTTCATGGGCAAGGAATATTCGTCAAATATCTCATGTATCTCCATGGTGGGGATACTGGTATTTGACATCCATTTTAATGCCTCCCGCACACATACTTTCAATTTGTCGCCTCTCTGTATTGACGACGTTGAATGTCGGCGCGGTATATATGACTCTACCGTTTCCTTCCTATTTCTCCTATTATCCTTACTTCTATACCCAGGTGTGGTAAACATTTCAGCATAATCATCATCTAGTTCATTTTTAAGCTCAAAAAGCCCATAAACATGTTCCCTTATTTCTTCATCTCTTTCTCTACAACATGCTAATGATTTCAAATCTAAGAATCGTTGCGGCGGTAATTTCCCAAGTAACTGTTTCCCTCTTCCCACCAAATATTCACCCATGCATTCCAACACTACCTGTCTTTCATTGCTTCTTCGAAAATCATACATCGAATCCAATGCTGCCGTCCCATCGTTCCCATCTATGTACATTTCTGCCTGTTGTTGCAATTCCAGTTTCCTTTCCTTGCTGATCGTACTGCGAGTCACCCTTGTGCATCCACTTTGTTCAGCCCCGCCTCTCGCCCCCGTCGTTTCAACTTCAACCCCGGGAGGGACGGACGGTACCGAGTCTGTATCTAGGGCGGGAGGTGCGGATGGGACAACAGGAACGGGAAGTGACTGCTGTGGGCCTGGCTGGCTAATAGGAGGTGCTACTCGCGCAGTCTGTGGCTGTGGGAGTGCTTGAGCTACGGGAGGGAGGGTTTGGGCTACGGGAGGGACCTGAGCAATAGTTACTGGCGTGTTTGTACTTGCTTCTGATCTTGGCCCTCGCTTTGTATGGGTCAATAGGTTTTCCATCAATTCATCTGCTACATGCAATTCTCGTTGTGGGTATATTTTTTCTATGTTCAAC
This sequence comes from Ambystoma mexicanum, assembly GCF_040938575.1. NCBI lineage: Eukaryota > Metazoa > Chordata > Amphibia > Caudata > Ambystomatidae > Ambystoma > Ambystoma mexicanum. The sequence continues at coordinate 320,242,474 of NC_090928.1, read as the reverse complement.
TGGTCACGTCTACCTGACCTCCTTAGACTCTCCATCCACTCCTCCTCCTCCTTTTCTTCCGCTTTTTCATCTTTTGATTTATGCCTGCGCGCATGTTTCTCTCTACTTTTCCAACGCAGCATAGCTTCCCTTCTCTAGTCCCTAAGGATATCAAATGCTGCGGGATGCACTTTCTTTCTTATCAACACCCCTTCCAGGTTCTCTATTCTCGCTATCTAAAAACTACCATTAATCGGCCACTGATGGTCTTCTTGCTTTCTGGTTTGCCTATGCCAAGTCTCACAGAATATTATCACTCCCACACCATACTTCACATACATCTCATATGCCGGCGTTCCCCCGGGTGGTGCAATTTGGCAATTTTCCAAAGATTGTCTACCGCAGCGGAAAAACCCGGCTAGGGTGGACAATACCCCAGGCATGTTTCACCCTTCTCCTTGGCTAATCAACCTTACTCTGGGCATTTGATTTTTCAAAGTCAACTCTCAACCAATATCAGGGTTATTTCGAATCGGGGAATGACTCACCTGATAAATCAAATTGTCCTCCAGGACACAATTCGTCCGTATACAGACGCAACCAATAGTCGTTGTGTCTGCGTTTCTTGGCTCTGCCTCATTTCCGGACCCTCGCCTCCTTGTTCTCTGGCCAGATACGTCGATCAGGGATCAGATGTGTGCAGATCTGCAACGGAGTCTCTCATCACTTCTACAGGGCGCCCCGAGTACCTCTTGATCCCGGCTCGATCGCCCCGTCCTCGCCGTTCTCTGCCTTTACTCTATTACAACATACACGATGGAACAAGTGGGGGAGGGTCCCTATTCGGGCGCCATCTTGAAAGGGGCCCCTAGGGGTCCCTCGCATTATGGAAACAAGGCAAATCACCACACACGATAGATACGCCAGACAAAAGGTTGTATTCCCAAAAGCTAGGGTTTATTGCAAAGCAAATAGTCTCAGTTGGCCAACTTGGTCTCACGCCCCGCGACGTGTGTCTCCAGTACTCGAGGGACGCAAGAGAGCGAATTACATACATCAGTTACATATATACAAAATACACATCATGCAATCAGTTGTGACATGTTTAACACCGCCCTTTGTGTGGTTTCCTTGAACTGGGTATGATGATGGACAATTTCAACGAATATGACACCTTCAAATATCTATTTTAGCAACAATATTCAACATTGCGAGTGTAGAGACATCTTTCTTTGTTGAACAGAACACAGTGCTTCTGTTCTTGCAAGCTAGCTACATACGCGGGAAGAGTCACATTCCAGACCTTGCTATCTTTTAGTTGCTATTCGTGTCCTGGGAGCCGACACGCTCTACAGGGCTCGGGAAAGGGGGGCCATAAGAAGAACATAATTCAAGCCTTTAGCTGCTTTATTCTAACATTTTCTACCATGTAACGAGACTGGCTGGCATCTGTGAAATGATTAAATGCCCTGCTGCTCTCCTTCAAGGCTACATACGGGAGGGAACTGGGCATTCCTCTCCGTGGCTGCCCACGTTGTGTTTCAACGAATATCTCATAGCCTCGCGGCCTTGCTCTTTCACGTTTGAACAACAATGTAACAGTCGAGCAGAATAAGCAAAATAAGCTGAATAAGCTTTCGGCTAAGCAGTTTAAACAGAAAGCAATGAGCAATCGTTAGAGAACAAGATGGCGATCCTTGTTACATCAAAATGGCCACACATTGGTCAAGCTCGGAAATCTGTATTTCTATCGTTATGTACATGAGACGGTTGGCCTTCGGCCACCAAAATACGTTTGCCGTTAATCGTGAGAGGTGTTCATTTTTCTAGACCGACACCAAGGTCCCTTTGCGGGTCCCTACCTGGTGTAGACCAGCCGTTAAGGTCGGGTCCCGCAAAGGGACCTCGTAGTAAGGCGCTAAGTGTTTAACGGCGCCGCAGCCTTTTACGGCGCCGTTAAACACTTAGCGCCAGGGTCGTAATGAGGCCCAGAGCCTTATAGTTCATGTCCATAATACCGTAAAGACTCTCAACATATTCAACCCACAATGCCATAGCGATGGCTTGAGACTGAAGATACGACTGTGTGGTTAGGGGCTTGCTAATTAGGAGCCAAAAGGTACAAGCATCTTTATTGCCTAAGGCTCTTAGCATATTGTCTGCATCCCAATGAAATAACAGGTATGTGTGTGCTTTTAGCCAATTTGTTTATGCTTGCTTTAGAAGATTAACTTCCTTCAAGCATAAGGCAAGATCCTGTCGGAATATTTGTCTTATTTTGGATCTCAAGTCTTTTTTCCTCTCTTGTACTACAGCATTGTAACAGTGAATATGTTTTTTTACGCTGAAAGGTACTAAAATTGCGACCATCTTATAAGCCATTGACACTGAATAGCGAAGTAACGAGGGTCAGCTAACATGTCTGCCTCTGGATAGCCATTAGCCAACATTTCTGATAGATAAATATTCAAAGGCTATGCCCAACCTGGTCTCCACAGCATCTTGGAATCACGGAGTACAATTTCCATTGGGTATTCTATCAGTAACTTCCTTAGTTTTACCGATCTCTGTACTCAGACTTAAAATGCAGTGATCACTATCATTCACTTCTGATAACTTCAGTTCAGAACAGCTCATAAAGAGAGAGTTAGACAAGAATAGAATCTGAAGTCGATCTGGTCGAACATTATGTCATATGAAGTGCGGCAGAATGTTGTCCTGAACACGACATTGTCTAGGCACGAGATCCTACGCCTTCATCATGTTCTTGATGACCCTTCTTTTCTTGATGACCCCTCTTCAAGATAGCGCCTGTTGTAATGTTAGGGTGGCAGGAAGATTAGCGTAGGAACAGGGGTCCAGGTTTTTGCAATTAAAGTCACCCAAAACAATCTCCCAATCCAGACAGTTTAGTTGCCATTCTTCAAAGGTGTCAGTAAGCAGGGACAAGAATGGCTCCTCCGACAATTTTTTGGGATTCCAATACACATTTAGTAAGAGACAATTTTCCTGTGCAATAGTCGCATAATTTACCCAGCTCAGTTTAATTGCTAAAATATCCATAGACATATGCTTCCAAGCCTCATCTAATAGGCCTACACCATTTCGTACTGCAGACATCAGACCCTTCTGTGCTGTTTAAAGAAAACAGTAAAACTATCAATGAGAGAGACATCCACCAACCACGTTTCTTGAACGCACATAATTGAATGCGTCCTACAATTGAAGTTGGAAAAGGAATTCCAGAAAAAAATGCGACTGGCCCCGACTATTCCAAGACAAGACACTGAGCTGGTTAACTCTTAGGTCCTCATTACGAGGTTGGAGGCAGCTCCAAAACCCTTCCGACTCCGCCCTGGTGAATGGAGCAATTACTGGTCCATTCTGAGGTCGGAGGGACTGGTAATTCCCCATTCACCAGGGCCATTCACCATTCCCATTTAAGCTCCCATAGGGTTCAATGGGAATGGGGAAGGCGCTAATAACGGTACAGCAAATTGCGCTACCGTTATTAGCTCTAGAGTCCCTTTTCGGGTCCTGATCTTAACTCCTGCAAAAACCAGGCGTTAAGGAAGGACCCGCAAAGGGAACTCGTAGTAGGGGAGGTAAGGGATTACCGGCACCGGTGCCCTTACCGGTGCCGGTAATCCCTTACCTCCCACCTCGTAATGAGACCCTTAGACTCCATTTCTAAGAGCCTTGTTAGAGTCATTGTCATGCAGTAAATGTAACACTGGTAGACAGACAGTCATTCATTTGGTGGGAAATAAACCATGTCTCTTAAAGGTCCCTACTGAGGGAAATCGCATTTTTAGCGTACCCCCAACATCCTTTATAGCAGGAACAGCCTGAACCCTCGAGCCTATAGCTTGCTTCTCAACAATTGTTTTTACAACCCAGATATTTAAATATATCATAACCTCACGATAGAAAAGATGGGGCTTCCACAATGTAGAGCTGATGTGTAACATCACCAAATCAGTCCGCGTGGCAGACAAAAATTCAACCTGCAGTAAATCGGCTGAAATAATTGATCGCAGCCAAGGAATTTAGTACAGGAGCAGTGACACAGTTTGCCTGTTCCAAGGAAGCGGATTGACACAAGGAATAAGTCTTTCCAAATAAACTGTAAATTGTCTCGGTTTGGGTTTTTCCCCAACTACGGGATCGGGAGCCAGGCCTCTCTATTAGATGCCTTTGACTCTCTGGCTGAGAAGTCCTGAGGAATTTAGAATTGAAAGAAGAAGAAAGCTCCATCCAGCAAGGTGATTTTGCTAGTACTTCCGGGACCATTGGCTGCGAAACACTGAAACCTGATTGAATCTTGGTGCAGCACTCAAGCATTCAATAGTCTCTTGGCTTCCAAATTCTGGGGAAGATGGTAAAGGCTTAAGATCAGTTCTAGGCACATAAAGCAAAAGGGATGAAATTTCACGCCAGTTCTTTTTGCGGCTAAAGACCATTGAACACATATATCTATGTGTTGAAGTAGTTCACAAAACTAAAATTGTACTGCAGAACTCAGAAGCATAATCCCATCTATTACTTGCTAACGTAACTGCAGAAAATAAAGGGTACGTAACCACATTTGCAAACTTTATTACGGACTGTAGTATGTTGTACGGAAAACAAAAGATGCATAGCCACATTTGTGCAAGTTCACACTTAGGGCACGATTCATGGAATCTTTTGCACTGTTCGAAGTGATTTTGCACTGCTGAAAAGTGGCTTTGCACTGCCGGCACAAACAACCTGATTCATGGAACTGTGCAAAGTGTATTTTTGCAGTACAAAGTCAGTACAAAGTCATTTTTGCAGTACTTAATGACTTTGCACTGACTTTGCACCACCATCTGGTAGTCTCTCCAGGCTGCGCCTGCCCCTAAAATGGCGTCCATTATTTGAAATCGTCTTTCCTCTGTCAGGCGGAAGCCGGCCCTTGATTGTAAAGGCCCGCTGAGTGAAGGCCCTGTTTTGCATCTGCGCACCGGTGCGCGGACGCTACCCCTTATTTTTTTATTTTTTATTTATTTATATATTTATAAAGTGCCGAAGCCCGCAGGCATCAGGGAGTGACAAAGACACCAGGATGGGAAGTTGACAGGACAGTACAAAAAGGAAGGGAGAACAAGGCTCTATGTGAGCGCAGAGTGGTAGGGGGTTTCTTATTTGAATAGAGTGGTTTTCAGCTGTTTTCTAAACGATTGAATATCGCTTTCGAGCCTAAGGTTCCGAGGTAGCTCGTTCCAGTGGAAGATGGCCTTGCTGGAAAATGCTCTGCCTAGGCCTGATGATTTGGCTCTGTGGTGGCTGGGCTTAAGCAGTCCTTGTTTAGCGGATCTTAAGCTTCGGCCTGGCTCATGCCAGTTGAATTCCTTCTTCAGGTTTGCTGGAGCTGTTCCATTAAGGCAACGGTGTACCAGTGTCAGTAATTTGAAAATTATATGTTCAGTCACTGCCAGCCAGTGGAGGTTGTTTCTGTCTTTTGTAATGTGACCACGTTTGGACTTTCCCGTGATGGACCGGACTGCATTATTCTGGATGATTTCACATTGTTTTATGCAGCTGCTACTGGCACCTAGCAATAAAGCATTTCCATAGTCTAGTCGTGACAAGATGGTGGCCCTAGCTAGTGTGGCACTGTTTTTGGTGTTAAGTAAGGGTCTGATGCGACAGAGGAGCCTCTGGTAGTATTGACAGTTCCGGTTTAAGTAGGAGGTTTGTGCCTCGGCTCCTAATGAGGATTGCAGGTAGATGCCAAGTGTTTTGACTTTATTTGACACTGTGATAGAAGAGTCTTTTATACGGAACAAGGAGTAGTCAGGGCCTAGGTTTTTTAAGGCTTTTGTGGAGCCAAATGTCATGAGCTCTGTTTTGGAGCTATTTAGGCACATCCAGTGTGATTTCATCCAGTTTTCTATTGTGTTATAAATGGCTGATAATCTGTTGTTGTCAGAAGTGTGGTTACTACAAAGTTCCAAGATGAGCTGTGGGTCATCTGCAAAGTTGGTAAAAAAAGATCCCAAGCTGTGTGAGAAGGGTGCAGAGACAGCGAATGTACAGATTAAAAAGCAATGCAGAGAAACTGGCTCCATGTGGAACGCCACAGTCCACTGGTCTAGAGTTTGTGGAATGTCCTCCCCAGGTGATTTTAGAGTTCCTATCCCCTAGAAAGGACGATACCCAATCAATAGCTTCCTTAGAGCAATTTCCAGCTGTGCCTAGGGCCTCTTGGAGCTTGACATGATCTAATAAATCAAAAGCTGCCGAGAGGTCCAGAAGAACTAGCAAGCCTGCCTTTCCTTTGTCAACGATGCCTAGCATTTTGGTTTGTAAATCCAATAATGCTGATTCGGTACTATGAGCGCTTCTGAAACCTGATTTTTGTGGATGTTGGAGACAGTGCTTGTCTACGTATTCTTGTAGCTGTTTTGTGGCAATTTTATCAAGGATTTTTAGTAAGAAATTACAATTTGTGATAGGTCTGAAGTTTGTCGGGTCCTGTTGGTCTAGACCAGGTTTTATTACCAGTGGAGTGACTGTGACTGTTTTTATTCCAACAGGGACTTTCCGATCCCTGAAAGAGGCATTTGTCATACGACATAAAAAGGGAGCAAAAATGTCTGTGTTATTTAAAATGAATTTGGGGGGTAAGATGTTTTTGGAGCAAGAAGTGCAGTTCACGGATGAAAGAGTATCCAGCATATCTTCTGCCGAAAAAGGCGAGAAATAAAATTTGGGAATGTTAGATTTTGGGTTTCCCTCATTAATTTGGTGCAAGGGTAGTGTTTCTGTTAGTTTACAGTTAATTATATTGTCTCTGGCTTTTTTGATTTTGTTAGAGGATTCTGTTTGGACTTGTTCACAGTCTACCATGGTTGGTTGGAAAGGCGGTGAAAGAGTCTGGGGCTTTTCGATGGATTTTAAGATTTGGAACAGTTTGCCTGTCGAGTTTGAGGCGCTAGTGATTTGGTCATTGTAATAATTCTTTTTAACTTCTGTTAATTTGGCTCTATACAAAAGGTCACATTTTTTCCAATTTTCTTTATTGGATTCGGAAGGGGTTTTATGCCATTCTCTCTCCAGTTTTCTTTTTACTGTTTTGAGTGTGGCAAGTTCAGTCGTGTACGAGCTTTGGTGGTTAGAGTTTGACCGGGCTTGTTTGTTTTTAAGTGGAGCCTGCTTGTTTAGAAGTTCCTGGAAATGGCTGCCGAAGATAGAGGTGATGAGTTCATAGGGGTCATCATCAGTGGTTTTATCCATGATGTGTGTAATAGCTTTTCTTAAGGTTTCTGGTGTGATTTTCTTCAAATTCCTACTTTGGATGGATTTGGGAGAGTTATCAAAGTAGTTGGTTCTGAAATTTAAAGACAGTGTGGCTTACCTACTTATGTGTCCATTAGTAGGTAAGCCACACACATTGACGCTCATTCTTTGTCTTGCCCACCACCCCGCTCTGGATACCTATCAAAACCTGTGTCCACAGCTCAAAGCTTGCACAGACCAAACTAGGACCGCACTACCAGCCATCATGGCTCGCCATCCACTGTGCTGATATTCTAACAGCCGTTCACCGCTCTGAAATGGACAGTTGCATATTTGCTTAAGATGATTGCCGTCCATACGGAACTCAAACCTTTGCACATTCCTGTTACAAATTGATTCCGAACAATCTTGCTTACATCTAATTGCCACTTACACCATCTTTGTTTGACTGCCATTCATTTGTGATTCAAATCGTTGTTTGCTTACTTGCCTGCCAACCTTGTGTGTAATCTCATTGCAGTCCACGTGTTGCCGTCCTTTCTGTGGAAACTTAAATTGATACCAATATTGTTGAGTTTGATGGCCGACTTTATATGTTTTCATATTGCCGATCTGACCTGTTTTTTTTAATTGTTTTGCCATCCCTGTGATTTCAAATTAGTCATCTTTGTACCTCCCTTATTTGTATCATATATGCCATCTGTATTGGCGCCTCCCACTTGACCTAAGTTGATTTACCCACATGCCAAGCTCATATCCCACTATGTACATGCTTTACCTATTAAGTTGCACATTTCTGCTACTCCACACAACATTAACTGTGGCTAGGCCATCCCCTAACATTAACAGTGCCTTATCAATTCAGCCCACCTTCACTGAGAAATTGTTGATCACTATGTCGTGTTCATCACGCACCACTAGCCCTACTCAGCCACCGCCAGTGAGCACTCTCCCAGTGACGTCCCTGCCCTCTTGCCTTCAGCATACTATCAGCACCATGCCCATACCTGTACTAACCAGCTTTATGGATGGAACATTTGCATCCAAACCCACCCCTAATCAACCTTACGCTTCACATCTCAGGAACCTCAGACTAGGCTCCAGATTTGCTTGCGCAGCTCGTCGACCACACTTCCTCAATACTACTGCGAAAGCGCTCAATACTCTTGACAATCTCACACAATGTCCGAAGTTTATAGGTCTCAAGAACACCCCACCCAAAGTCTCCTTGAACGTCAGCAATATTAATTCTTCTACTGCCAAAGGTACCTTTATTAAGGGTGCCCTTGTCAATGCCAGGTTCCTCCCTGCTCACACGCTGGATATTGCAGACTTAATCGTAGCCCAAGACCTAGATTTCCTAGCCATTACGGAGACCTGGTAACATACAGCAGTTAGACCTATACTCTCCTTGTCCATCACTAATGATCATTCAATCATTAGATGCGACCGAAACACGATCTAATCAAAAGGCGGAGGCGTCGCCTTCATTCATGGAAGCTCCCTTGGTCTTAGAATCATACCCAATCAGCATATTCCTTCAGCAGAGTCACTGCCTGTACAAATGCCTATCTCACCTAACCAAACCAGCACCCTGCACCTCACTTATAGGCCTCCAGGTCCTGTGTCCACCTTTGCAGATGACATCACCTCGCTCCTAGCCACTAACACCAAGCCCAATTCACAAATTATCTTATTTGCGGATTTCAATCATGGTTTCCAAGATCCCAATGACCATAATGCCAGTACGCTAACTGATCTGGGTTTTTCCCATCGCATTCAGGAACCCACTCACAACAAGGGGAGAACCCTTGATTGGCTTGTCGATCTGAACTCCAGCATTAACATAGAGTCAAACACACTTTGCACCTGGTCAGATTATCATACGATAACCTTTAACATCACTGCCAACAACCAATGCACTAAACAGAACATTGCACCATCCATCAGCACAAGAAACAAAAGGGACATAACAAGAGAAAAACTGCTCCCTTTAATCCTACCTATACTAAAAAATGCCTCGGTGTTGTGCACAGAACCTACAGTCCTAGTCGATACCTTCAGTCAAACCATACTCAAAGCCATGAACACAATCGCCCCAATTAAACTGCAGAATCCCAAACCTCATGCACACGTCAACTCGTAGTTCACATCACACTTGGGAGCACTACGAAAGGAAAGGAGAAACACGACTGAGGCCTGCTGGAAAAGCCATCCCTCAGAATTGAATAAGGACAGCCTTATCATAGCATCCCACAACTACAAAGAGGCAATTTTCCAAGCTAAAAAAGACACTTATAACAAGCAGATTCAGCAAGCCGAATCAAACGCAAAAGAGCTCTTTAAGATACTTAAAGAACTAGAATCACCAGCAGTCCCCTTTGAAACCTGTAGCAATTACAGTACATGGTGTCCAATATACAAAACGTGCTCCTTGATAAAATCTCCACACTACAAACTAAAATCAATGCCAAAAAAGCAATCTAGTGACTTACTCGCAGTACAGTAATCCCACCGGCAAAACCGTCCTGCCTTCACACACCCAAAAACCTTTTAGCTTTACGCCTCTTTCCATTAAAGAGGTTGAAAACATCATCAGTAAACTTAAACCTTCCAATTGCCAGGGCAACACGTGCCCTGCCTCCATCATCAAGGAGACTACCCACGAATTATCACTGTTCATCACCGCCCTCATAAAATCCTCATTCAACACAGGCATCGTCCCAGATAACCTTAAGGATGCATGGGTCATCCCCCTATTAAAAAAAAAATCCTTAGACCCAAGCAACCCTACCAATTACAGGGTCATCACCACTGTCCCCTTTTTACCTAAAATCCTGGACCGAGCTGCCTATCTGCAGATCCAGGATTATCTAGATTCAAACAAACTCCTCGGCCTCAGACAATCCGGCTTCCGACCAAGGCACGGAACAGAAACTGCATTTATCAACTTAAAAACTCAAATCGATGATCTTAAAGATAACGGCAAGCTGGCCCTCTTACTTTTGCTAGACTTATCGGCAGCATTTGATCTGGTTAATCATCACATTCTATGCCATCATCTCAAATCTGCAGCCCATTTCTCTGACAAAGCCACTACATGGATTAGATCCTTTCTGGCAAACAGATCCATGAGGGTCTTCTCCCCTTCAGCTTTCTCTGAACCCTCACCAGTCCTGTGCGATGCCCCTCAAGGATCTTGCATTTCACCTACACTCTATAACGTTTTCACGAAGCCACTCTTTGATATTCTTGACTATTTGGGTGTCACCTACACTAACTACGCAGATGACACCCAAATACTCATTCCTATCACTGGTGACTACTAAGCTGACACTAAAGCCCTAACGATGTCTACCAGGTCATCCAGGGTTAGATGGCACAACACAGGCTCTGCCTGAACGACGAGAAGACAGAGCTACTCACCCTCGGTTCCCACTACAGACTCAATAGATTAGTATTCAAATCCTTCATCATTGATGGCAATACCATCAAGGTATCGAATGACACGAAAACACTAGGCATTTATCTTGATTCGACCTTGTCTCTCACTAGACAAGCCAATGCTGTAATCTCCTCATCTGCCTACACATGTAAACTCATTACAGCATGTCGACCTTTCCTTACCACGTCCAACTGCACCAACCTTGCCCGAACCCTCATCATGTCGAAACTTGACTATTGCAATGCCCTTTATCTAGGGACTAGTCAAAGCAACCTAAACAAATTACAGGTAACCCAGAACAATGCTATCATTGCAGCACTAAATATTCAGAGGAACCAGCATATCTCTGACACTAGACGTAGCTTACACTGGCACTCATTCTCCCAAAGAATCTCTCTCAAAACTCTCGCACTCAGGCACAAATGCCTGGCAAACCAGGCCCCAGAATACTTGGTGAACCGCTTTACACCCCACACCTCTCTCCGCCTACCGAGATCAGCCCAAGCACACTGTCTCTCATTACTGAGGTTCAAGCTTCAGAAAGCAGGTGGGGCCAGTTTTCCGGTTCTCCCCACTAAATTGTGGAACTCACTTCCCAATCCACTCAGATCCGAACCCTCCTTCCATTCATTCAAGAGTAAAGCCAAAATGTGGCTCATAGCGCAAGACTTGCAAAGCCTCCACTTGTCAGATTGAGCGTTACAACCTACACTGCTTTCTGGCTGCCAGCTTGTTCGGCAGTGCCGTCTGACCATCAGCTTGTAATTTTTCTTGTATATAACTTGTAAGTATTTTTGTAATATGTACTGTTATATGTTTTCTCCATACTATGGGCCTCATTCCGAGATTGGAGGCAGTCATGGCGCTATTTGCGCCATGACTGCCTCCAATAACGGTACCAGCACCGGTCTCGTTCAATGGGGACTTACCTGTGTAGTCCGACCTTTGCGGGATCGGTAAGTCCTCATTGAAAAAAACATTCCCCATTCCCATTCGAGCCCCCATAGGGCTCAATGGGAAGGGGGAAGTAGCTAATAACGGTACCGTAATTTGCGATACCATTATTGGCTCTGATTTCCCTTAACGGGTCCCGTCCATAACGCCTGGTCACACCAGGCATTAAAGGAGGGACCCACTAAGGGAACTCGTAGTAGGGCGGTAAGGGATTACCGGCACCAGTCTCCTTACCGGTGCCCGTTATCCCTTACCGCCCCACTCGGAATGAGGCCCTATGTCTCTGTAACCTCAAGATATGCGCCCAGATGCCTTTGGGCCAGGTGCGCTATAAAAATAAATAAAATACCAAATACAAAATTAAATTCAGATTTCAGTAGCCAACCACAGTGTGGGGAGGTCCACATGATGAAGCCGAGTGCAATCTGTCACATGCAAACCTGAGAGAGGTGGATTTGCATGACGATAAATGCCAGCTGCAGTTCCAGCCCGGCGGCAATGTGAGGCGGAAAAGCAAGGAATCGGGTAATGGAAAGAAGAGTGAAAACGGTTACATTTGATTTCATCAAATCCCAAAATGACTAATGCAATTACAACTATTACAAAACAATTAATACCAAAATACCAAATTCCTTTTTAGTTGTTTTGGGAGGGGGTTCCTCCCTTCCAAGCCCCCCTTTTTTCCTGAATACTTTTCCCCCACCCCTAGAATCACTATCCCCACTCCCAACCCCATTTTTAGTTTTTTCCCAAATTCTTTATTTTCGTTGTTTTGTATTTGTTGTAATTGCATTTGCAATTTTGGGATTCATATAATCACTGCATATCGTGAAAAGGAGGTAGGAGAAGATAAAGCAGCAGAAGTTGGGAGAGTAAGAAGGTACGAGTGTGTGAGGAGCAAGAAGAGAACAGAGAGACCTGGATGGAGGTGAGGGGATAGAACAAAAGAGGCAGAATAGACATGGAAAGGAAGGAAAACAGTGATGGTGGTGGAGTAAACCTAAAAGATGCCGCAAAGAGTGGAACATCCTGCAAGGTAGAAAAGAGAGAGTAGGGGAGGCCCACAGGGCGGAAAGACCTAAAGAGGGGTTTAGGGATAAAATAGCAAAGACCTTGAGAGAAAAGTGAGAACAAGTCCCAAGTAAAATGACAGAGCCCATAGTGGCAAAAAGCCAAAAAGTGCCTCGGGAGAGGAGGTGGAGCTAGGTGCAGCAGGGAAGAGGACCTGATTTCTGCTGTGAGTCATCAAGAGGAGGAGGAGTAGAGGGAAAATAAGATCAAAGATAACTTAACCAGGAAAGTGAGCAGGGAGAGAAAGAGGTCTAATGAAACGTCCATCCTGTTCTGACAATCGTTGTGGCATAGTCGAGCAACGGTAGTCTAGGGCTCATCTCCCTCCAAAGCTCCCCTGACTCTGTGGAATCTGGTGAAACATGAGCCAATTTTGCAAGCACCTAATAAAGCCTGGGCCCCATGAGTTTGGCAGGTGGGGAGGACCACTTAGAGAGAACTCAACATCCTGAATACAACAACAGGAGAAAAGACCAACCAAGCCAAGAAAGGGCAGGGAATATGTTATAATGAGTGCTTTCCCTCCTGTGTCTTCTCTGTAGTGGTGATGTCAGTGGAATGTGGTGAGGTCACTGTGCTCAGAGTGTTGTCATCTGAATGTGATTTCCATGGGGGACAGTTGGAGATAGAGAGCTGGCTGGCAAGGATATGCCGGTGTTTCCTGCTGTACTACTTGACTAATAAACCCATATAACTTACCTGCTGGCTCAGGTGTGTTGATGACAATGCAACATTGTTACACAATACTTCTAACCCAATTCACTGGGTATATGATTGCAAAGCCTACAGTCCTCAAGCAAGGTGGTTGATTTCTTTGAGAACCCATAATTCATTTACTCTGTCCATCCAACGCTCTGGATCTACTTATGTTGCAAAAATACAACAGTTTGAACTTTATATCTTGAGGCTTGAGATATTTGTTTATCCTATGGCTGTGATAATTCAGACCTGTCTTGAACATTTGTATGCTATGTTGTTAAGGTTACCAGAGCCTCTCAGGGGCACAGCGTCTCTGTGAGTGGATGGAAGGATGAATGGGTGACATGGATGGTACCTCTTGTGCCGCGTGGGCTGTGCTAGTGGTGTGTGCTTGTCACTTATTTAGCTCCTAATGGCTGTATTGTATTAATGTGCAAGTTACATTTTTCATTTCCACACATTTGGGTATATTAAGTGAAACTCAATGCGTACATTTGGGAAAAGTGCAGTGTGCATTAAAATAAATATATAAAAAAGAGGTAAATATGTAGAACCTAGCTTTTTCATGAGAGTCCTGAAAAAAGTCCTGGTGAAGGAAGGCATAAACTAGCCATTGCTCTTCTTTTGTTGTTCTTCTGTGAAGTGTGTAGTTATTCTGTAGAGGCAATTCTTAAAGTGTTTCTGTGCACGAACCAATAATTTCATTAAAAAGTAGTTATCCTATATGTAACTATCATTTTTGGGGAAGGGATTATTAAGTCACACATATGGGTTGACTGTAGGTGTTAAAAAGTCCTACCGTGCTTACTGTATGCCAGTCTTTCCAATGCAAAGTGCTGAAGCAGACCCAAGCGAAGTTACTGGATGAAGGTGCTGTCCTTTGCATTGGTGTCAGATAAGGAACATATTCTGGGTCTCCCAGATGTGCTTGTTTCAAATCTTCATCATCCAGAAAAGTACATGTGTGGTATTTGAAGTACGGATTAATCATAAGCATCATTGGGAGGCCTAGACTTTTCCTCAATTCTCTGATGATTTGCCCAGCTACACTAAAATCAAGGTCAGATTGGATGCTGGCAGTAGGGCACAATTAATATTTGATTGTTAGCTTGCATAGTGCTGGCCACACTTTCTTTTTCTATGCCGATAAAGCAAAGCATTTGTAGTAAGCTGCACATTATCTCTGAAAATCTGCTGGGGTATTTCCTCTGCTGTCCCTCGTGATGTGGACATTGGCTCCGTTTTCCATGCCTCGATTCCAGATTTTCCAATGCCTTTCAAAGTTGGGTTCTCTGCTTTTGACTGATCTTGGGAAGCTACTATAGAAGAGGGCAGGCTTGAAACTGTGCTTTTCTGATAACTGGTATGGAAATAGTGGTTAGGCTAGTGATTACACTGTCTTTGGGAGTGTGGTGGGGAGGGGTGGGGTAGTGGTGTTGCTATTGGGAAGGCCTTCTGTGGAGGTGTTGCAAGTGGGCATTGCTGCAGTTCCTTTCATATGAAGTTGCAAGTGAAATGTCTCCCAACTTGTTCCAGGATCCATGACTTGTATTTTCCCACGTCACCCTCCAAAAGAGGGAGAAAAAAGCAGACGGTCGAAATCTGTTTCATGGGTTTATGGCATCTGGTCCATGTTTATGTGTTAATTTATGATTTTTATGCTTTAATTACGAAAGATATGTTGATGAAAATGAAGAGAAATAAAAAACATAGTAACACATATTTAAGACAGTTGGCCTCATTTGAAGTTTGGTGGTGTCTCTGCGGTAAATCCGCTGAGATACCACCACACAGATGTACCATTACCACCACTTGGTCTGACGGAATCACTGCCAGGTGGTAGGCAGTGTTAGTCGCCATTTATTGGAGTCCATAGGACGCAATGCGAGTTTCTGCGGTATGTATTTATTTATTTATATTGTGCACCTAACCCCAAAGGGGTAGCAAGGCGCAGAGGCAACAAGAGGATTGCAAAGCTTGGTTACATACACGGTAAGGAAGTCCAGCCGTGGTTACAATGCTGGACACGCCAAAAAGAAACAACGCGCGCCGAAGAGGCATGGGTTACAGAAATATACAACATAGGCGATACTATATACAATACATTGGTTGTCCAGTGACAAATTAACTGCACTGATCAGTTGGAAACCTAAATATACATATTTACAATCATGGTGGTGGAGTGTCAGTGCAGCGAGAGAGCATGAGGTTGTTAAGTGTCATGAATCTTGAGCCAGTGGATGGTCTTAGTTCTGAATAGGTGGTAATTCAGCCAGCAGGAAATTCCACCATTTTGGTTGGAAAGAGGAGAAATGACCTCCAGCATGCCACAGTTTTTGGCCACATCGCCAAACTCATGAGGCCCAGTGATTTTTATAACAAGGTATTTTTCAGGTTTGCAACATGCTTCATTAAACAACTATTCGTCTTCACATTTAGCTTCAGCCAAATACTTGACAAACTTTGATTCACAGAACGTTTTCCTATGGTATTGCCCCATTATAACACATTTCTGTGAATCAGGCACTTAGTATTCGACTGAATACTAAATACTCTATTCAGTACACCCTTATGTTGTGGTTACCCTGCACTCCCTGCAATCTCGTCAGTTCACATCTTTTCAGAGTCAATGTCAAACTCCCTGCTGCTTCCCAGCCACCGTCTAGATGTGCCCTATTGTATGACCCGCCCTGGGAAAGGCTGGATTACACAGTACATCATGCCTCAGCCATTCTACTCACACATCCCCTGGGAGGACAGACGGCCTTTGTGTTTAGACCAAGAGCTCAGGCCTCTCAATGCACGCCTTCATCTTGACATTTTCTCATTTATGTCTTGGCCGCATGTGTTGACGTTTGAGATCACACCATCACCTGCGCTAACGCAGTCAAGTGCTAATATTGCTGTTCAACCTTGCCTGTCGCAGCAAAGCCGCTGGGTTTCATTCTGGCTCGCTCCATGCAGTAATTTCAAGTGGGCACATTGGTGCCGGCATGAAATACACGGTCACAGAATGCGTGGTTCGCTCGCAGAATATTTGATTTGTTCAAAGCGTGCAGAATTTCTTCGCGCAAAACCTTTGCTTCAGGTTGTTAAAAAGTCAGATGAACAGGTAAGATCACTCAGTGGGTTAAAGTGCCCCCAAAAAATGTCTGGGCATCGCAGAAACAGTAAAACATGCAGTATTATGAAAATGCAAACAGCTTAATGTCAGCCTCCTCCAGCTTCTAAGCACTGGAAGAGGAACTGAACCCATGCTGCACTGCATCCTCTTGTTCCCAAAGCAAGTGCCTTGCCCCGAACCATCCTTCCAAATATATCTTTTGTTGCTTGAGGAAGCAACAGATGGTTTACTTCAAAGGTGGAGGGCAACTTCATGTACATTATCTCACCTTGCGTTCTATCTACAGTGTGCCTGTGATGCAGGTCTGGCAGGTCAGGGTCAGGTCACACAATGTCCAGGCAGGATTGGTGGCAGAAGCCACTGGGACACACCCCTCTCATCACATCCTTAGTGGCTCACTGGATGTGCAAAGCAGACAACGAGAAACACTGATGAGATTTGCGTTCACGCTGTGCTGTCACTCAGTACTGCAGGCTGCTCTTGCCTGTTCCCAGCTAGCTAGAGCCCAGCCCCCATGCCCTTATTGTTGCTACAGTAGTGCCCGCCTCTCAACCCAACCATACAGGCATTCTTCACTAATGGACTGCCAACCTGTTAGTGATGGTGGCTTCATGGTTTTTCCTGCATCCCTGTGATTTCTCCAGCTAGCGAGATCGAGATTCCAGGTGAAAAAAGCGGTGGCACAGTTAGCTGCATTTACAACCGTCTTTTTCAGGTGCAACACAGATACGTGCTCTTGGCACTGCCTCTTTGTCCAGTAACCATTGGATTGGCAGGACAGGTCTATGGGGCAGCAGAGGGGGAGCCCCTACCCCTGGCAAACCCCAAATGATGAACCCGGGTAAGTGGCCAAGCAGGGGAACAGGGTCATAGAGGGGCTGGGGTGAGGTCCACAATGGAAGATTGTGCAGCAAGAACAGAGGGTTTGGGTACCTTGAATGTGACAAGGGGAAGAGAGAGAGGCAGAGAGAGGCAGAGAGAGACCTTGCAGTGGCAGCCTTTAGCGGGCGTGCCTTCCATAACGTTGCTGTTACGGCAGAGCACTTTAAATGTATACCCCTATTTACAGCACTTCACCCCTGACTGAGCTGATACAGCGAGCATGAATGCTAAGGTTTATATTTGTAATCCAGAAGTAATTTATTGATGTTTCTTATATGATAATAAGTGCATACGCTGCCTCCTCTGATTAGCGACTTTGCTCGTTATGTATCACTTTATTTGACTGCTTTTGGAAAACAATATTTTTTCTCAAGCTCCTATTCATAATCATTGGAGCACAGAAATAAAGGTTCATTTTGAAAACAATGGGGAAGGGATGATGGCAGGAAATGTGTCAGGGTTTCAGGCAGACAATAGTTTGGAATTCAATTCATTTTAAGGCTAGGCAATACAGTTTGCTATATCAACGAGCCATTAATAATTGATGTGTTTAATATTCCAGATAATGCATTCGTTTAGAACACTCAAGCTCAAACTATATAGACTTTGCCCAATATCGCATGTCTGCAAGTGCAATGTGTTAGGGTTGGCTCTTATGCTTGCATCTGTGCTGTGCCAGGATTGATGTCATCATCAGAATGTATGCTGTGAGTGTGGAGTGTGAGGTTAGAATGCTTGGTGTTGAATTGGTTCTAACCTAGGCAGTTACAATATGTGAGCCTGGGTGATGGGGGCCAGTGGGCTCTTATCCCTGATCCTCTTGATATCTCAATGACTTGATGACATCTGATCCTGTAACTAAGAAGCTAATAAAGTAACCACTAAGAGTACCTGGCCTGAGTATACTGAGTGTCCTTTATGAGTGAACCCTATGACCAAGGGCTGGTCATAACACAATGTTATGTGCTCACTGCTGGTTATTTTCCACCCTATGCTAAGGGAACATCACCCTCATTGGCAGGCAAGTTACATGCCTTTGCTGCCCCTGGCGGCCCTGTCATATGATCACAAAGGCAGGCTTTAGGAGAGCCCACTTTCCATGAGGAGGCCCTGTGATGCTGGAAATGCATCAGAGGGACAGGGCCTCTGTATCCTTGTCCTTTACAGCCTTTTATCATGTGTTCTGTTGTGTTTTCCATGCAGGAGTTTATATGGGACTCCTGGCGGTGCAGCTCTCTCTTTTTGTTTGGTGTACAGACCCATTGGATACCCTTATGGCACCCATGGGTGGGGGTGCAACCCTGTGCCCCTAGTGTATGTTTCTCGGCACCTGTGTGTGGCCCACAGAGCAAGGGTATGGGCTGGTGGCAGCTCCATGCTGAATTTGACAGGTGCTCTGAGTATCCTCCCTTTTGGGATAGCCAGGCCCTGGCATTGGAATCAGTTGATTCCTGATAGCAAACAAGATGGCCTGGGAAGCTCTGACTCTGTCCCTTCCCCCTGACTGGCTGTTGGGTGGAAGTTCCATATATGGTGTTGTTGTGAAGTCCAGGCCAGACTGGCTGGAGCCTTCCCAGTGATTGTATGTTGTGGGTACACCCTGTGGGTGGGACCTGGGTGAATGGAGTGTGTGACGAATACGCATTATTCGTTGTGGATGTCTAGTATCTGGTGTTTGACACAATGGCCCTCATTACGACCCTGGCGGAATCCGCGGTGCTAAATGCACCGCGGAGCATGGCGGAAAGCCGCCGATAGCGCCATGGGGGTTGGCGGATTTACCACCCCATGCCGACCTTGGCGGAGCGGTAAATCCCCAATCCCCATTTTACCCTTCCCCATTCCCATTCTTGCCCCATAGGGTATAATGGGAGTGGGGAAGGAGTTAATTACGCCGCCGTAAAGTACGGCGATGTAATTAACAACGAGGTCCCTTAGCGCCATGGTTTTCTCCGCCCGGTAAAACCAGGCGGAGAAAACCTCCATGGCGCTAGGGGAACTCGTAGTACGGCGGACGGGTCCGCCGCGATTACCGCTGGCGGAAACCCACTCCGCCAGGGTCCTAATGAGGGCCAATGACTGAGACAGCCCTGCCCGAAACTAGTATGAATGTAGTGTGGAGTGTTGAATGGCTGGGTACGTGTCCCAATACACATACATTGTTGTGAGTGTCTGGAGAGAAGTGAATGACCTGAAAGCACTATGCACCTGATTGGATGCCTGCCTGCATGAATGCCCTTCTGACCGATTGGTTGCCTGAGTGTGACCCAGCAGAATGAATGGGAGATCAACTAGTATATCTGGGGGCCTCTCACTGCTAGAATTCGTGCTCAGAAGCTGAAGAGAAACTGGAGTTGAAACTGAAACTTAAACTTGAAGCCCTGCTGGAAGAAAAGTCTTGCTGTTCCACTACTTCATCAATCTAAAAGCTGCTGTGTCTCCAAGGACTGACCTAGAGAGGACCTGGTAAGGCACCCTCTTCCTGAGCTAGGAGGGACCATCATGCACCAGCTGATCTTTGCCAAAGCTCCCTGGTAGACAGACGTATGACAGGCTGCCGACCGGAGACGGAAAAGCATCTGGACTGTTGTCCGCCACCGTCGATGACCATCGCTACTGACCGGAGCTGCCGTCTCCTGTTGCCTAAGAACTTTCAATTCACAGACGCGCTCGCCCGTACCACAACCCGCCTTATCCCGCCGGAGAAGGCCAGGCTGTCGACCCACCGAGGAGCATCCGCTGGTGGGTTTCCCGCCACCCAAAGACCACAGAGACGCTGACGACTCCATGCCCTTGCTGGGCCACAGTTCTTCAAACTCTTTGTGGTCCAGAACTATCAACATCGAGGTGCCCCGCACGCCTGTTCCTTGCAGGACGTTTATGCTTCCCCGTCGATGAGCACCGATAGGAGCGAAGCTGCCACTTCACCGCCGTAGTTCAACATGTTCATCGCCGGACGTTCGACGACCCGTGGCTCGTGCCTTAAAGGAAGTGCACTCAAGAAAGGCTGTAGGTTTCCCGACGAGGAACTCTACAACACCAGGTACTTTGGGGTTGTTGAACTATTGGAAAGATTCTTGTGAACAATATATGGACTGGGCTTGTGATATAACTTTATTCTACAGGTTGCCCAGGTGGGGGGGATCTCCACACAGAACTGTGTCTAACGGTAGAGGCCAGTATTCTGACTATTGTTCTCATCATCTTGCTTTCCTCCTATATCTATTGATGGTTTCCTTTACAAACTGATTTGTGTGACATTAAACCGTACAGTTGATGCCCTTTAATGAGATCTAATAGTAATAGTGGTACCAGTAGAACTGTATATTTGTCATTATAGATAACCGACTACAAAGTGAGTTATTGTGATATTGTACATAACCTTGAATATTAATTATATAAAGACTGTGTTTTAACTTATACAGTGTGCGGACATTCCTTTGTGGGTGCTTGGGGACTACACTGTACTTAAAAACCAGCCTGCATCACCTCCTGAGAAGCTAGGCCTTGATTGCTCGACCAGTGCTACCCTATAGAGAATCTTGGCTGGGGTCCTCTGTGCCTCTCCTCTGCCATATAGAGAGCAGCAGTACAGACACCCCCTCCAGTCTTTTCAACTGGTGGCAGCGGTGGGATGCTTATGGTTTTAAGAATCAGTGTATAACCGTGCATCTTACAAAATATCTGCACTTTGTTAAATTGAGGTTTACTTGTGTACACGATAACTGCATTACAAGCAATGGAGTCTTTAGAAAATGGTAAATTGACAAGGATGAGGTTAGAGGCTCTCCAGAGTGCTTGTGAAGCCAAGGAGTTAGACTTTGTGGATAAGTCTAGGGCTGAGCTTATAGCCGCCCTGGTGGACTACCAGACTGATGGTGAAACTCTTGAAGGGGGGGATGCAACCAATGAGGACTCTGCCTCTGGGTTTTTTTCTGAATCTGATTCTGGGAATGCCACCATTCCTGCTGCCTCTGTTCCAAACACCAGCACTGCTCTTCAGGGGGAAGCCCTGAAGATTGAACCTTTAAAATTTGATCTACAACGGGAACAGTTAGCCTTTCAATACAAAAAGTTGGCAACAGAAGCTAAGTTGAAGAAAGAGGAGTTGGCACAGCAAGTGATACTCAAAGCTAGGGACACTGAGCACCAACAAATCCAGCTAGAGAAAGCTAGAGTGGAGACTTCAGCTAAACCAGTTGAGAGTGGCAGGTCCCCAGCCACCAAGTTTATGAACCATTTGGTTGGTGTGTTCATGGAGGGTTCTGATATCCTCCAATGGATTGAAGCGTTTGAAATGGCTTGTGCAATTCATGATGTTGATAAAAGAGGTTGGGCTAAGTGTTTGTTAAGCAGATTGCCTCAGACTGAATATGACTGTATTATGAAACTGAGTGTGGAAGAAAGGGGTCAGTATGAGTGCATGCAGTCTGCTTTGATTGCCAAGTTTGGCAAGAAACCTACCCAATACCTTAAAAGGTTCAGCGATTTTAAGAAAAGAGAGGATGTGTCTTGGGTTGACTGGGTGAGTGCTGCAAATATGAACATGATGGTATGGATTGATGGATACAAGGTGAAAACGTTTGTTTAATTGTCCCACCTCTTGTTTTTTGAGCATTTTTCTGAAGTCTGTTCACCAGAGCTGCGTCAGTATGTTGCTGACCAGAACATTTTGGATCCCTTTAAGCTGGCTAGGTTGGCTGACAAGTGGGTCTCCCACCGGGTGTCCCCTAAGGACTCCAGTGGGAAGGATAAGGACAAAGAAAAGGGGACCTCTCAGAAAGCTGAGGAGTCCCAGAAGCAATCACAGTCAGCTAACCCAACACCTTCCTCTCCTAAGAACCAAAAATCTAGTGGGTATAAGTCATCTGTGGGTGGGAATAAGAGTAGTGGTCCACCTGCTGCAAAGCAGGCCCCCAGTGGTTCCAGTACCGTACCCCGCATTCCTGACACCTGTTGGGAATGTGGGGCTCTGGATCACAAGAAGGGTGACTCCAAATGTGAAGGTAAGGCACTTGGAGTACAGGCTGTCAGCTTGATCTACCCTTACCCCATGTCTGAGGTGGAGGCCACTGTCCTCCCCTCCTCTACAGGGATCACATTTGGTGCTCCTGTAGAGATTTCCTTAGTGTCCCTTGGGGCCTTGGACCAGTACGCAGAAGTACTAGAGACTATACCACAGAACACCCGTAGGTTTTTGAGAAGTGTCCTCTTGAATGACCAGTCTTCTACTGGTTTGAGAGACGCCGGGGCAAGCTTGACAGTGGTGGACATGACCCTGCTCAAGCCAGAGGACTATGTAGGTGCTCCTCTGAGAACCACCAGGTTAGATGGTGGGCCTCCCAAATTATCGCCTGCAGCCTTAGTCACACTCATGATTGAGACAAGACAGCAAAGCTTCCTGTCCTGGTTCAGGACAATGCCCCTGCTAACGTTTTGTTAGGTAATTATCTAGTAAAGTTGGGATTGATCTCTGAAGGTCTCCCCATGACTGCTACAGCAGTCACTAGGTCACAGGTGACACAGGGTCTGGCTGTGAGCCAGGTACCCGAGCCAAAGGCGAGACCTAAGGCAAGAAGACGGAAGAACAAGAAGGCCACCTCTGTGAAGGGGGCTCCTTCTCTTCCTGCTGCTCCTACATCACCCATTGGGATCCATGCTCTGGACGGGCTGGGTCCAGTGAAAAACTCAAACTCAACTCCTGAGGGAGAAGAGGCAGAAGACTCTCCTGTGGGAGAGATTCTCAACCCGGAGGACCACCCCGACCTTCAATGCCTGCTGGCTGAAGGGGGACCCTCCCTTGCAGACTTCTGTAAGGGACAGAGAGAGTGCCACTCACTCGAGGGCCTGAGGAAACACGCCCTGTCCCAGGCACAGGGAGAAGTGCCTAGGACATTCCAGATCTATTGGGAGGGTGAGCTCCTTGTTAGTGAGCCCACTAAGCCTGAACCTGGTGCCTTCAAGAGGTTGGTGGTACCCCAGGTTTACAGGGCCTTCCTGCTGCAGTCGGCGCATGAGGTGCCCTTAGCTGGTCATCTTGGTACCAAGAAGACTAAGCAGAGGCTCTCTGCCCATTTCTATTGACCCCGGTTGGGAGTAGAAGTGGAGTCCCACTGCAGGACCTGCCCAACTTGTCAGTTGTCTGGCAAGACTCAAGGCAGTGGCATTGCCCCACTGCAACCGCTGCCAGTGGTTGGCACACCATTTGAGAGTGTGGGCATCAACATTGTTGGTCCCCTTGACCTTCCCACTTCAGGTGGACATTGGTTTCTCCTGGTCTTGGTTGATCATACTACCAGGTACCCTGAGGCTATACCCCTTCGGACTGTTATGGCCAAGGTGGTTGCCAGGGCTCTCCTGGGCATTTTCACCCGTGTTGGATTCCCTAAGGAGGTTGTCTCAGACAGAGGATCCAACTTCATGTCTAGTTACATGAAAACCATGTGGAAAGAGTGCGAGGTAACCTACAAGTTCCCCACCTCTTACCATCCCCAGACCAAAGGTCCAGTTGAGAGATTTAATAAAACTCTCAAGGGCATGCTAGGCGCTTTGGAAGAGCCCCTAAGGAGGAAATGGGATCTCCTCCTGCCATGCCTGCTGTTCACTTACAGAGAGGTACCTCAAGAGGGTGTTGGTTTCAGCCCCTTTGAGTTACTCTTTGGACATCCCGTGAGGGGGCCCCTTGCCTTGATCAGAGAAGGTTTGGAAGCCACCCCTCCAGATTCCGCCAAGCAAGTGGGGGACTAGGTGTTAGGCCTGAGACGGAGGATGACACAGACGATGGGTCAGGCAACAGCAAATCTCAAGGCCAGCCAGGAATTGAATAAGTACTGGCATGACCTCAAAGCCTCGCAAGTGGATTGGACTCCGGGACAGGAAATCCTTGTGATGTAGCCCACCAAGCCTAGAGCTTTGGCAGACAAGTGGACTGGACCCTTCAGGATCATCTCCAAGATGGGCAAAGTCAATTATCTGGTTGACATGGGAGTCCCGGGGGTAGCCTTCAGGTATTCCATGTTAACAGGCTCAAGCCTTTCCACAGATGAGCAGAAGTCTCATGTCTCTTGCTAGCTTCAGAGCAAGAAGAGGATGAGAGTGAGCCTCTTCCTGATTTGCTGCATAGCTACCCTCAGGATTTCTCCGTGGAGGGAGTACATCTCTCTCTAGATCTGACTACAGAGCAGCAGAGGGCCTGCAGGGCTTTGCTCCGGCAGTATGCCTCTCTGTTTTCACTGACTCCAGGCCTTACACCGTGGTGTAGGCACGAAATTGACACTGGTGACAGTGTACCTGTCAAAAGCAGGTGCTACCGTATGTCAGATACAGTTAAGAACCACATCAAGGCTGAGGTAGCCAAGATGTTGGATCTGGGTGTTATTGAACCCTAAACCAGTCCCTGGTCCAGTCCAGTAGTCCTTGTCCCCAAGGCAAGTTCCCAGGCAGGTACCAAGGATAGGACGTTCTGTGTGGACTACAGAGGAGTCAATGCCTTCACCAAAACTGACGCGCACTCATTTCCCCGACCTGATGAGCTTGTGGACACCATAGGTGCTACTAAATTTGTAAGCACCTTTGACCTTACCTCAGGCTATTGGCAAATAGCTCTGACGGACCATGCCAAGGAAAAGACGGCATTCCGAACACCTGATGGACTCTACCAGTTTAGGGTCATACCTTTTGGGTTGAAGAATGCCCCTGCCACCTTCCAGAGATTGGTCGATCATGCACTGAGTGGGCTGGAGGCCTTTTGTGTGGCTTACTTAGACGACATTGCCATCTACAGTTCCACCTGGGAAGAGCATTTGACACATCTGGATAAGATGTTTGAGGCCTTGAAAAGGGCTAACCTCACTATCAAGGCCACCAAGTGCCAGATAGCTCAGGGGAAAGTCACATATCTTGGTCATGAGGTAGGAGGGGTCAAATCCAACCTCTCCCCAGTAAAGTACAGGATGTACGTGACGGGGAGACTCCCACTACTCAAACCCAGGTGAGAGCCTTTTTGGGTCTCACTGGGTATTATCACAATTTCATGGCAGAATATGGAACCATAGCTGCATTGAAATAGGACTGAAGACTGTCAGAGGGCCTTGAAAGAAAGTCTGTGTAGGGTACCCGTGTTGTGTGCACCTGATTACAGAAAGCCCTTTATCGTTCAAACGGATGCCTGCGACACTGGAATTGGAGCTGTCTCTTCCCAGTTAGATAACAAAGGAAGAGAACATCTCATCATATTCATCAGTAGACAACTTAAGGGTAAAGAACTTAGGTGGGCTATGGTTGAAAAGGAATGCGTAAGTATAGTTCGGAGCCTTAGGCATTTTTGAGACCTACCTTACTAGG
Source organism: Ambystoma mexicanum (assembly GCF_040938575.1). Classification (NCBI taxonomy): domain Eukaryota; kingdom Metazoa; phylum Chordata; class Amphibia; order Caudata; family Ambystomatidae; genus Ambystoma; species Ambystoma mexicanum. Next base: position 320,216,711 of record NC_090928.1, on the reverse strand, counting down.
TCTACCTTCAAGGTCCAAACAGATCATAAGCCCCTGAAGTGGCTTATGCAGATGAAGGGTGAAAACCCGAAACTGCTCAGGTGGTCCATTAGCCTGCAAGGGCTAGACTTCACCATAGAGTATAGACCAGGGAAGAGTCACGATAATGCAGATGGCCTTTCCAGAAGGTATGTTGACCATCTGGATAAGGGTGTCTATTTCGTGGGAGATTAGGCACCCTAACCTCAGTCTGGGGGGGGGGTGACTGTGATGCTGGGAATGCATCGGAGGGACAGAGCCTCCGTATCCTTGTCCTTTACTGCCTTTTATCGTGTGTTCTATCGTGTTTTTCCTGTGCAGGAGTTCATGTGGGACTCCTGGCGGTGCAGCTCTCTCTTTTGGTTTGGTTTACAGACCCATGGGATACCCTTATGGCACCCATGGGTGGGGGCGGAACCCTGTGCCCCTAGTGTATGTTTTTGGGCACCTGTGGGTGGCCCACAGAGCAGGGTATGGGCTGGTGGCAGCTCCATGCTGAATTTTACAGGTGCTCTGAGTATCCTCCCTTTGGGGATACCCAGGCCCTGGCATTGGAATCAGTTGATTCCTGATAGGAAACAATATGGCCCCTGTGGCCTCGTGCTTTCTATTGCGTGTTACTTTGTTTTCCCAAAGTCCTGGGAAGGCCTGACTCTGTCCCTGGCTGTTGGGTGGAAGTTCCATATATGGTGTTGTTGTCAAGTCCAGGCCAGACTGGCTGGAGCCTTCCCAGTGACTGTATGTTGTGGGTACACCCTGTGGTTGGGACCAGGGTGAATGGAGTGTGTGACGAATACACATTCTGTGTTGTGGATGTCTAGCATCTGGTGTTTGACACAATGACTGAGACAGCCCTGCCCGAAACTGGTATGAATGCAGTGTGGAGTGTTGAATGGCTGGGTACTTGTCCCAATACACATAAATTGTTGTGAGTGCCTGAAGAGAAGTGAATGCCCTGAATGCACTAGGCACCTGATTGGATGCCTGTCTACATGAATGCTTCTTCATTCTCTTTGTGGTCCAGAACTATCGACCTCGAGGTGCCCCGCACACCTCTTCCTTGCAGGACGTTTACGCTTCCCCATCGATGAGCACCGCTAGGAACGAAGCTGCCACTTCACCAACGTAGTTCACCAGGTTCATCGCCAGATGTTCGACGACCCGTGGCTCCTGCCTTAAAGGGAGTGCACTCAAGTAGGGCCGTCGATTTCCTGATGAGGAACTCTACAACACCAGGCACTTTGGGGTTGCTGAACTATTGGAAAGATTCTTGTCAACAATATATGGACTGGGCTTGTGATATATCTTTATTCTACAGGTTGCCCAGGTGGGGGGGATCTCCACACGGAACTGTGTCTAACGGTAGAGGCCAGTATTCTGCCTATTGTTCTCATCATCTTGCTTTCCTCCTATATCTATTGTTGGTTTCCTTTATGAACTGATTTGTGTGACATTTAACCGTACAGTTGATGTACTTTAATGAAATCTAACAGTAATAGTGGTACCACGTAGAACTGTATATTTGCCATTATAGATAATCAAGTACAAAGTGAGTTATCGTGATATTGTACATAACCTTGAATATTAATCATGTAAAGACTGTGTTTTAACTAATACAGTGTGCGGACATTCCTTTGTGGGTGCTTGGGGACTACACTGTACTTAAGAACCAGCCTGCATCATCTCCTAAGAAGCTAGGCCTTGATTGCTCGACTAGATCTACCCTATAGAGAATCTTGGCTGGGGTCCTCTGTGCCTCTCCTCTGCCATATAGAGAGCAGCAGTACAGACACCCCTTCTCCAGTCTTTACAGTCCCTCACACAAGGGAAATAACCGTTCAACGCACCACAAAATCTCACCCATCCATGGGCAAAATCTGCCATGGTTAAATCTCTGAAATCCAGCAAATGAATATAATATGCGCATTAATTTCTGGCTGCCTGACTGGCTGCCATTTCTGCTCTGCCTCACTGGAATTTTGGATGCCATTCTTCTCTGATCTCTGAGTGGGTGGATTCCAGCTCCCGATTTCACCCAATCAGAGTATGGGGTGAGGCTTCTGCCCCAAGCTCAGGTGGCGGATTTCGCTCCGATTCCATCAGTCCCTTCCACAGTACAATGGACAGCAAACTCACCTTTCACCACCTGCAGGGGCCTGCTGAGCGTTTAAAGAGATAATGTGAAGCACTGGTATTGAGAGGAGTGCAGTTAGTGAAGAGAGGAGGCCTTCCACAATTTCACACATTCCAGCTTCAAGCATGAAAGCTTTACACATGTTAAGGTGGTTCCAGTCACTGGTAATCAATACTAGGTGAGCAATAACAAAATTAATTGAGTAACACCAAGTGCAAGAGAAAACCCAGCTTTATTAAAAAATAAAAATTCCGGGTGTGCCTGCAACACAGCATTCGCATGTATTTAAATGAAATACGCGTCACAAATGACGTCATGGTTAGTGATAAGAAAACACTTTTATTCACTTATCCTATTGGTTAGCTATACATTCTGTATGTGAGGGCTGCTACTATAGGGTATTATATAACTGATGGCTCCTCCTAAGTTCGCCCTACTAAGAATGTTACACTTTATTCTAACATATAATTGGTTGGCACTATACTACATTAGCCAATGGTTAATAGTTTGCTCATCCGACCTTGGGCACTTTAATGTGATGTCAGGTTGCGTGGCGAGGTAGGGGAGATGAATGGAGCACTCTGGGTCAGTTTGAAGAAGTTACTCCCTTCTCGTTCCCAGGCCTGGGGCCTTATCTGCCAATGTGTTTGTGGCCTTGGCATGTCGTTGGTGTATGGATGTGCTAAGGGAGTAGCAGGTGCACTATCTCGTTAGGACTGGAATAAATTATCAATGTTCTGATCACGCGGTAGAGGACCACTGTTCAGAACTCATTTCTGTCTATTTATTGCGTTTTCCTGCTATCCTAACCCATGTGTGCTGCGCTGTGCGTTTGTTCATTAGGAGGTCGTTCGGCATGGTAGCTGTTTGCAGCTGGAAATCCAGGCTATCTGTACTTTCTCACTGCTACCAATAAAGACAAATACATGTTATAGTTACATGCTGTGTTCCTCTGAAGAATGTTATCTAGTGTGGTTTCGATTCCCTGCCAGGGCCCCCTTCCTTACTGACCTTGATGCCTCAGCATCTGTCTGAACATTGTGGGGCTTGGGATTGTGTGCGAGGCAGTTCTGATGTCAGAATTCAGTATTTCAGAATGAAGGCCTCACAAAGTTCTGTCTGATAGATGGCAGTACTTTAGTTCTTTCTCCGCCACGTTACTGTTCTCCATGTGTCATGCGTTGCATGCCGCCATACATTATTCCCTGCCCATGTATTCTGCAACCAATCCCTACCTACACCGATCTCTATCCTACTTGTGTAACCCCATCTTTGTATTCTGCAACCTCTCCCTAAACGTGTGAGTGCACTCTACGTCTCACCCTACTTGTGTAGCGCAATCTATTCTATTATTTTTGGTGGTTGCATTGCCTCGAATGTTTAAACTGATTGTTTTCAGACCACTTCTGAGCTTGTACCTTCGTTCGCTTCTAGGTACAGGTGGGGGAGGGGCCAGACCATGGGCAGATCTTACCTGCACCATCACATAAGGGTCCCCCACCACAATGTTAGTACTTGTGGACCACCAGCTGTCAGCCGGAATGGAACGTGTAAAATAATAGGTACACATGTAACAGCCGTTTGCAAATAGGTGGATTGATGTGCATTTTAAGGTACATTTAAGTCAATGGGCCTCATAACCTGTTTGCCGGTCCGGAATAAATGCCAGTAATTCCGGCACCAGCATTTTTCGGGATCGGCAAAACACAAGTTTGCCGGTGGATGCCTAGGATCTCCGAGCTGGCTTGACCTGCCAGTAGATCAGGCTACTACCATCAAAGAAATGATGGAATCACTGGTAATACCAGTGTCAGTGATTCGGGCAATCCCATCCCATGGAGTCCTATGGGAGTCCATGGAATGAAATTTACCATTGTCTCCGCCGTCTGTAATATCCCGTTAATATTGGGATATCGGGCAGTAGAGATGGTAAAGCAGTTTTGCCAGTAATCCGCCGGTAACACCGGTGGGATACCGGCAAAACAGGAATGAGGGCCAGTGGATTTTTATATTGTTAACCATTGACCTTAGATTAGTGCCACTGAAGCCCCAAAACATGAAGTACCAGTGGGGCATTAGAAATTACTCACATTGTGGCATGAATCTTTAAAAAAAAAAACCTGACCGAGAGGAAGAGAAAACTACTAAATATCCAACATAATGATTGAAATGTTATTAAGACGGGTGCATCGTTTTTTACCCTAGAATAAACAAGAGTCATAGGGCCTCATTCCGACTTTGATGGTAATGTGGTGGTTATTCCGCTGAATTACCACCAAAATCAGCTACTTTTACCACAACTTGATCCCGTGGGTTTACCATAGGATTACAAGTGGGGGTAGGGCAGTGTTGGTTTCTACTTTTGTAGTCCATAGGACTCCATGGGGTTTTTGTCGGAATTACCACTAGCGCTAATTCCGCCACAGTAATTCCACCGATTTTTTGGAGAAAAGGTGGAGGATTTACCTCCAGCTCTTTGCTCCAAACTCCAAAAGTGATAGTAACGGAATTAACACCAATTTGTTACTGCACTGCCAAAGTCGTAACGAGGCCCAAACTTCTTATGTTGAGACAGAGATTACCACATTCCAAGCTTGGCTCACCACTTTGATTGCTATGCACACATGCCAGTGTTTTATTCTCCTTCTTCATATCCCTTCGATGCTGTGTTGTGTTATCAGTATGTTTCACTGCCTATGTATAAATTCAGTAAAGTACACATCTAAGAACAATAGAAGTATGTATCTGTTTACAGTTGTATGCCTCACTTCCGAACATCAGCACTTAATCACTGTGACTTGCTGACACTTTAACTCAAACTGATCTTGACTTCTCCTGACCTTTACTTTGACAGTGCTAAGCTGCTATTTTGCCTCTAGTTCCAGCCATAACATGGACAAGTCAGGATGAGTTGTAGTGCTGGAGTTATGGTTTAGGGAAGTAAATGTGGCAATTTTAATGGTGCTAAGAGAGGGATAGCCAATGTACATGCTACAAGTGCCAGTGTGTACAGAGACAATGGACCTCGTTGCGTGTTTGACGGTATTCTGGTGGCAAATCCACCGGGATACCACCAAACGCAATTGCTGTCACCACCACTTGGCCCCCTGGAGTTACCACATGATTACAAATGGTGGCAATTCCCCAATTTTGGAGTCCATAGGACTGCATAGATATTTCTGGTGGATTTTGCCACCAGCAGAATTACTGTGCGCTAAATCTGAGTATTGATTTTTGGAGGCAAAGGGCCTCATTATAAGCTTGGTAGTATTCCCCATAATATCGCCAAACAGAATTACCATTACCCCCACTTGGTCCGGTGGAATTACTGTTGGATTGCCAGTGGTGGTATAGCGCTGTTAGTCCCCATTGATGAAGTCCATAGGACTCCGCAGGGATTTTAACCGAATTACAGCCAGCAGTAATTTTGCTGGCAGGAATTCTAATGATTTTGGTAATTTATGGCGGTAAGCAGCAGAATTGCCTGCAGCCTTTTGCTGGGGGTTTTTCCTGAATCTCACCACCAAAGCTGTAGTATGGTGGTGCGGTAATGCAGTGGTATTGCAGTGGAAACTGAGTTGCCGCTGCTTTTTGCCATTTTTCCCTGCACCACCGTACTTGTAATGAGGCTCAAAGTGGATGACTAATCCAATTGTCATCAAGAGATTGATAAACTAAGTGTCAGGGCGCTGAGTAATAATATTGAGACAATACAGGTTATGCTGTGCACAATATATGTTGCCATTATTGTTGGGCAATTGTAAATCAGAGAATAATCTCATCAATGCCCAAAGGTTACTCAGTCCAAAGATTGGCAATATGGATAGAGTCGCCATTACTGTACTGAATCTTGCATGACAAAGCCAATCCTACCAGAAGGTAACGTTGAAACATGTGGAGGATTAATGATTGAATTGAATGTGCCATTTGCATTCTTTTTCTCTAAAATATGGAAGATGGTTCCATTTCTATGGAAGTCTTTATGGTTATGGCCCAAATGTGAAAACCTGGAGAAACTGGATATCATTCAATCATTAAATCACAAATTGGATTCCCAAGTTGGCTGTTGGCCTGAATGGCACCATGAAGAGATGAATGCACTTTGAGTGTAGAGTGTTGTCACAGAGGGAAAGGATCGGAACAACAAGTGAACGGGACAGGCCTGGAACAAGGGTGGGGAAAGGGTGGGTGGGCGAGGTGGAAAAAGTGAGGGGGATGAGGACGCATGACCGAGGGCTTAGCTGCCTGGCAGGGAAGATGGCACCCTCCTGCTTCTGAGGAGGTTCAGAACATGGGCAATGCCATGACACATAGCCCACCTGTGGAGCTTCCTGATTGGCCAACCCCCCTGTCAGGTGTTAATGAAAGACATAGGGCTCTATCACAAGTTGGGCAGTGTCCTGGCGGTAAATGTGCCAGGATACCGCCCAATGATATTAGCGTTACCACAACTCGGTCCGGCTCAATTTTCTCTGGATGCCGAGTTGTGGTGACGCTGTTAATCCCCATTTATTTTGAGCCCATAGGACTCTACAGGGCTTTTCAGCGATATTACCATCAGCAGTAATAGCACAGGCAGTAATAGCACCAAAAAGAGGCAGAAAGGGGGGGGTTTTAACCTCCACAAAAAGCTGGAGGTAAATATGCCACTTTCTGCCCAAATTCGGGATTGGGCGGGGTGATAATGCAGTTTTAATAGCATTACTGCCACATTTTTACCACTCTGCCCAACTCCTGATGACCCCCATAGTCAGACTATTCCCATTTACTACAGTAGGCGGAAGCCTTTTTGGAATATCAATTAGATTAGAGCCATTACTGTTGGGTTTGCCAATGACTATTGTCCCTGATGGTAATGCTTTGACTCTGGTTATGGGCTGGGGTGGAATGGTAGCGGGAAGGGCAATGGGTGGGAGATCTGGAAACTACACCTGTGCACATTCATGCGCCTCTTCCTCTACAGTCCTCCTCCTTCTCCTTCCCTCTCTGTACATCCATGCCAATAGTTTTACCTCATAGGTGTCTTGGACCCGCTATGAGACAAAAACTAAAATCACCATTTGGTCTGTCCACAGTATGAAAACCTGTAACATGTGTTTAAAACAACAAATATATCAAAAATAATTAAATAAATGCTATAAAATGGTAATCATATTTGTGCACCTGCCATTCTTCACATATTAGCTTTCTTTAAAGAACTTTGCTGCTTATGAAAGAAAAACACAGGTTTGGGAGAAAAAGTCACAAAACCACAGCGCTTGTATGAATAAATATTAAGAGTGCACATAGGCTGCAGGTGCCTGAGAGGGGTGGGAGTACTGCCAAGTACAACCCACTGTTGTGGAAACAATTAGAGCACAGGCAATTCTCAGTCGCACTGCGCCCAAGAGTGCAATATAGGCCTGTGTTGCAAGTAATTGAAGAGAGATGTGGTTATAAGTCCGATGGATTTATTTATAAAGTAGCCTGACACGTGTTTCGAGTCTAAACCAACTCAGACTACTTTGCAAATAAATCCATCGGACTTATAACCACATCTCTCTTCAATTACTTGCAACACATGCCTATACTGCTTATAAAAGGGCAACATTTGGGGCGTGGCCTGGAGTTCATGGCGAGTAGAGGCTGAGGCGCCGTGCTCCGGCCGAGACGCCACATCTTGATCCTTTTTGCCTGACCCAAATCACACCTGCAACGAAGAAAAGCGGGCCGAGTGAAGCGAAACCGGCTACCGACATGACCCCACAACTTTCGTTGGGATCGAAGCCTCCGAACCAGCAGGATCGCCATCGTAACGATCCCCCCTACCTTCGGCGGGATCCAAGATGGCGGCCACCCACTGAAAACAGTGCTGACAGAAACAGCGGCTGCCCACACAGCGGCCCCAATCCACACCTGGTGAACGCTTCTGAGGTGGATCGCAATTAAAGACGACCCCGTCCCCCCGCCCGGGCTCATTCGAGCACGATTCCACGGTCGTCACCGGCAGACCGCAACACGCCGCTGTAGCCCAGCCGGGGGAGACAAGAAGTAGAAGCTCCCGCACGGGGAAGCTGGATCCAGATCCCCGACTCCGACCCCTGAAATAACCGGGGTAGCCCCCTCGCCCGTGGCTTGCAGGAGAGCGACGCCGACGACAACAAGGCTCAGGCCCTGCCGCACGGAGAACTACAACCAGCCGAGGGGACAAGAAGTAGCTGGCCCATGGCCTACAGGAGAGCAGCACAGCCGGAACGCCAGGGAGCGACGCTGCGTGGAGACGCATGGACCCCATCCCTTACACAACCCAGGAGCCTCCACGGCAGAGAGCCCAAAGAACTCGAGATGAGGAGAGCCGCAGGAGGGGCCTCATAATTAACAAGGCCGCCAAACACTTCCACTATAGGGGACCATAGATACGCACCACTGGCATCATTTCGAAGGCTCCCCTAAGAACAGATTGGGAAACTAATTTCACCAGGCCAAACCCTCGAAACAACCCGTGCAAAGCACAGTGTATAGGACCAAGCCAAGTCCACCCACCCAACCATATGGCTGCCCCTCCAGGTCGTTGCAGTGTGCGGGCGCTCCCACCCCTGGAACAGACGGGGCAGAGTACTTGCACACCCCTCATCATGTCTGCCAGAAACATGGGGAAAATAGCCACCATGGACACATACATATCCACCAAAACGAAGTCCCCCCCTCAACCACGTCCCTCCACCCCCGAACAGGTACAAGCAAAAGTAGCTGAATCCTCCGAAAACCAAACCCAGGTCTTGGAAGCCATTGCATCCTTTTGGACATTCATAGGGCCTCATTACGACCCTGGCGGTAAATTACCGCCAGGGCCGTGACTTTACCGCCATGGTGCTAACTACGTTAACGCCATGGCGGTAAGGGGATTTACCGCCCCATTCCGACCTTGGCGGGGCGGTAAATCCCCAATCCCCATTTACCCTTCCCCATTCCCATTTTTGCCCCATAGGGCATAATGGGAGTGGGGAAGGCGTTAATTACGCCACCGTAAATTACGGTGGCGTAATTAACACCAAGTTCCCTTACCGCCATGGTTTTTTACTCCCGCTAAAAGCAGGTGTAAAAACCGCCATGGCGGAAAGGGAACTCGTAATTGGCGGTAAGGGGTCGGCGCAGCTAACGCTGGCGTTAACCCCTTACCGCCAGGGTCGTAATGAGGCCCATAGACTCCAGAATGGGTGAGTTCAAATCCGAAATACAACTCATGTGCCAGGATGCCCGCAACCTAACCGAGAGAGTGACGAGCGCTGAGACAACCATTACAGAAACGTCTGACGACACAACGGAACTGAAAGCTAAGGTTGTCGACCTGGAAAGGAAGGTGGCCGTGCTTGAGGCCAAAGCTGAGGAGGCCGAGGGCTGGGCTAGGCATAGTAATGTCAGAATACTTGGGGTCCCGGAAGGAAGCGAAGGCTCGAACCCGATGGCCTACATATAGTCCCTGATACAACAAGAGATAGGCGCTGAAAAACTAACACAAGGTTTCTCGGTCGAAAGGGCGCATAGATCCCTACAAAAAAGACCTCCACCGGGCTCACATCCTAGCCCATAATCGCCAAAATACTCAATTTTCAAGACAGTGAAATCATCCTACGGCACTCCAGAGAAGAGGGACCCTTCGAACGAGGAGACTCTAAAATATCCATCTACCCCGACTACACCCAGAAAGTCCAGAGGGAGAGAAACTCATTTGTCCCGATCAAAGCGCGGCTCAGACACCTGAATTTGAAATACATGCTGTTATACCCCTCAAGACTGAAGGTGATTCACAAGGGCCGTGTGATTTTTCTAGAGACCTCCGCAGCCGCCAACATGTGGCTGGAAGACAACAACCTGGCAGAGGGTAAAGACACACAGCCTTCGGAAGAGTAACGAGCCCCTGTCGCAATCGACCGAAGCTTGGAATGGCTCATGGATCACAAGGCCAACACATGAACAAGGCAAACTAAAACCAAGGAGGTAAAACCACACAACAGTCAGCTATATAGATGTGGCCCTCGCTCGGCCCCATGCCAGGCACAGGGCCCCACCCCCACGAACAGTTCAGGGCAGGCCAGTTGCCTGACCGACCTTACTCGTGCCCGACACCCGGATGGGTCCAGACGGCACGGGGGCGCCTGAACACCGAAAGGAACTTGTAGTTGCTGGGCGCACCAGTTCAAGTAATGTTAATTGTTTTGTTAGTTATGCAGTCTTCAAAACACCAAGGAGGGAAAGGCATGTGCCCAGTCGACCTCGGAGACCAGAGACGAGGGAACACCGAAACCTGGGCAAGGAACCTCACAGCCAGGGGCAACAGCTCCCCCGGGACATCTGGGGTGACCGGATTGTAGAGACCAAATTATCATTGCAATGGCATCTCAACTCAGAGTGATGACGTGGAATGTTAGGGGAATGGGCACATATTTGAGAAGGAACCGGATCCATTCCTACCTGCGAAGGAAAAAGATCTCGATTGCAATGCTTCAAGAGACCCATTTTACGGATGAAGCCGCATCCAAACTGTCCGAACGATGGGGAGGGACCGGTAGATGGGCACCCTATTCCAAGTTCGCCAGAGGAGTATTCACGTGGATAAACCCAACAGTGCCATTCCAACTACTGGACTACGAAGCCAATAAAGAGGGCAGATACCTTATAATGTGGGGAACTATCGAATGCACGACCGTATGCCTGGTAAACTCATACCTACCACAACACGGAATACCCTCACACCTCAAAATGTTAAGCGCTAAAATGATACTCCGCAGAGAGGGAGCTTTCATATGGGGAGGCGATTTCAATTGCATCAGGAACGGAACTATGGACAGATCGGACCCCCCACGCCACCTAAACAACACCGCAGCCAACGCACTAAACAGTACAATAGAACACCTCGACCTAGTGGACATCTGGAGGGAACAACACCGCACTGAGAGGAGCTACTCCTACTACTCGGCCCCACACAAGATCCACACAAGAATAGATTATCTGCTAATAGACCGAGAGCTGACACAACAGGTGGAATCCACAACGTACCTAGGCAGATCCATCTCGGATCACTCCCCACTGGTCATGCAATGGACACATAGAGGACCCAGACCACTAATCCCACTATGGAGAATGCCAGCGGCAGCACTCACAGATCAGTCATTCAAGGAGGAACTTGGAACCAAACTGGAAGACTACCTAGACATTAATAAAGGCTCAATGACAAGTTGGGGCACACTATGGGAAGCCATGAAAGTAGTAACAAGGGGAGAGGTGATATCTGGAGCGGGAGGCATCCGTAAACACTTGAAAATGGAACTAGAAGACCTGGAAACTAAGATCACGCATCTGGAATCCGAAATCGATGCCTCACCGGACACTGAGATAAAACTAAGAGAAGCTCGGGAGGAATGCTTTTCCGCCTGGAACAGATTGTCTAAATTCGACTACACAACTTACACAGCCAAGGCACACAAAGAAGCAGACAAGCCTGGCAGAATGTTGGCCTGGCTTTGCTAACGCGAGTTCCCAAGACACCTCCCAACCGAAATTACAGATGAAAAGGGGGTAACCCATAGGACCAAGCAAGATATCAATCGTGCATTTGCCGATTTCTACTCTAAACTGTACGCACATGACACAATAATACCAGTGGAGGACATAAGAGCCACCCTAGAGGAAATAGAGCTCCCAAGATTGTCGGAAGACCAAAGAGAACTATTAGAGGTGGAGATCACCGTGGAGGACGTGACGCATGCGATTAGATCGCTAGCTACATGCAAGGCCCCAGGGAGTGACAGACTTCCGTCAGAATTCTGCAAAGCGTATGAAGCTACCCTCACCCCGGTCCTGCACGAGGTGTATATGGAGGCATACGAAAATGGAATCTTACCTAACTCCATGAAAGAAACAATAATCATTCCCATACTTAAGTCCAACAAACCTACCAACAAGTGCGATTCATACCACCCAATTGCAATGCTAAACTACGATAGTAAGATCCAGACTACAATCCTGGCCAAGAGGCTGGCAAGGGTGGTGGGAACCCTGATCCATGAAGACCAGGATGGCTTAGTTCCAGGACGCAACACCACAGCAAACCTGAGGAGACTTCAGCACATTGTGGCGGAGGCCTACGACAGAGACGAAGACCTAGCGGTGCTATTGCTCGATGCCATAAAAGCCTTCGATTCCATCTACTGGGAATGGCTGATTGAGGTGTTAAGAGAGTTTGGCTTTGGCGAAGGCTTTGTGCAATGGGTCGAGGTGCTATACAACTCACCGGTAGCGAGAGTAAAGACTGCAGGAACGGTCTCTGAATCCTGGGTGATACAGCGGGGCACTAGACAAGGATGCCTGCTATCTCCGATGTTATACATCCTAGGCCTGGAACCAGTGGCCATTTACTTCAGAAAACAGCACTTTGATGCGGGTATCAGGCTGGGCAATGATCACTCCATAATATCCTTGTACGCGGATGACGTTCTCCTATACTTGAGGGACCCACAGCTCAATGCACGAGTCGCGCTAGACATCCTAGACAATTATGCCCGATACTCCTGGATTGAATTTAGCAGGCCAAAATCCTGTGCGTTCCCACTAGCAAGGCTCAGGAGCTTGGACAATTCCGACTTACCAGACGTCGGGGTGAAATGGCAACCGGAGGTATTTAGGTACCCAGGTGTCGACGTGAGCCACACCCCCGAGCTCACACACGAACATAACACGGAAAAAGCGATAAAAGGCCTCTGCAAATCCATGAAATTTTGGTCGAAGCTTCCGCTCGCAATGATGGGCAGAGCAGCAATTGTCAAAATGATAATCCTCCCCTGACTCTTATACTACTTTGTGAATGTTTGCCACTACATCAGACCTCCTTTCTTCAAAAAACTGGAATCTTTAATCAAGGACTTCATATGGGGGCCATCCAGACATAAACTCTCCTTAGCCATACTCACGCTCCTGTACAATGAGGGAGGGATACAACTACCAGACCTCCAAAGATACTGTCTAGCTGCACAACTCAGTCATGTGACTAAATGGCTCTCCGATGATGCGTCTGCCGAATCGGGGCTGCTGCGGCAATCATCCTCTAAGCTATTCCCCAAGGAGATACTTTGGAACCCGATGAAACAACCATCTGACGTCCCCATGGTAGTAACCCTAGGCAGGCAGGTATGGGCTAGAACCTACATCCTCCGACAACTGAAACACCCCTACACTCCCAACAACCCCATCCTGGCCGATGCCTGCAAAACACAGACGGATCTCGCGATGGCCAGAAACTAGGAAAGAGCCGGAATCTACACACGGGGCGATATGTATGAAGAGGGCACATTCAGAGAACTAGAATCGCTACAAGCAAACGAAGGAATCACGATTGGCCAATTTCTGTGGTACCATCGCCTTAAGACAACTGCCAAAAAACAATGGACAATGTGGCCAGAGGAACCCGCCCCAGATCCTCTCCTCCAGGAAATGTATGACCTAGCTGACGGCTGGAAACCGGTGTCCCGCCTATACAACAAACTGATCGACAGACCCAACCCGAAAAGCACGCCACTGAGACAAAAATGAGAAACCGATCTGGAAATCACACAGATAACGAATGGGAGCGAATATTACTATACCCCAAAGAAGTGTCAAGAAACACCAGATTCAAACAGATCCAGCTGAACGTCTTATATAGAATGTACATGACCCCATCGAGAGTGGTTACCTTCAACAAACAGGTATCCCCACAATGCCCCTGGTGCGGAAACGACAAAGCTGACATGATCCACATGTACTGGACTTGCACCAAAACGGCAAAATTCTGGTTCATGGTGAAAAACACCTGCACAAACGCTGGCCTAACCAGATACGAGTGGAACCCAAAAGAATGCTTATTAGGGGCCCATCCCAGACTGAGCAAGTACAAACACCTATTTAAACTAATGGATTTAGCCTGCATTCTCGCAAAGAGATCCATAGCAATGGCTTGGAAGTCACCGGGGGGTCCGAGGCACGAACGATGGCTTAAAGACCTAGAAAGATGGACGGAAGCTGAGACCAGAGCCTGGCAGCAGGGAATCAACGCAGGCGGCGACAATGCCAATGACACCCTAGAATCATGGAAAGCTCTGCTGCGCGACATACAGTACGTCGCGGACCATGAACCCCCCTGAAACTGCACCCCTATCAGCAAGTTGACGAAGAACCACCCGAGAGATGAAAACGCCTTGAAACCAACCCCTTCTGGCGTCGGATTTGCTGGACACCTGCCCCCTCCTCACTCAAATCAACATGAACTTCACACTGCAACATGAAGACTGCATTGATTATCTGTTTGTTTGTTACGTTGATATCTGTTAATTATTAAAGCATATGTATTTGCACAAATGCTAATAAAATACTTTACAAAAAAATAAATAAAAGGGCAACATTTTGAAGAACCCAATACCTTTTCCAATGAGGAATTTGAACAGAACATCGGCAACCTTCTGACAGGGGATGCTCTGACATCAGCCCCTATCCTTCATAGAAAGGACTTGTTTTTTAGACTTTTCTTAGGAAATCAAGCCAGATAATATGCTCTGATGCCTAATTGTTTTGTTTGCCTTCACACTACTTGACATTCTAAAGACGAGGTACAAATTGGCTCTGAATATATTCAGCGTTTATTGAAGACACTACCTGATTACAAACTCAAAGGTCGCTCTGACCTTTTGGCAGGATGTTTCAATCAGCATCTAACTATGGTCTCCAGTTTATTATTTCTGCGCAATCTCTGCAAAGCAGTCACCGCATATGCACAGCGAGAGCAACTTTCTATGGTCTGCCTATGAATTTCAAGGCAAGAAACCTCATGTAAAAAGTGTATGACTTTGATATGCTGATCTCTGAAAGTGGATCTCTGCCTTAAGATTTGAACCAAGAGCAGACAGTTTAGGGTGT
This sequence comes from Ambystoma mexicanum, assembly GCF_040938575.1. Taxonomy (NCBI): domain Eukaryota; kingdom Metazoa; phylum Chordata; class Amphibia; order Caudata; family Ambystomatidae; genus Ambystoma; species Ambystoma mexicanum. Next base: position 320,201,635 of record NC_090928.1, on the reverse strand, counting down.
GTCACTTCTACGACAATCTTTCCAAGCATGTAGGGATACTCCATGTAATGTTTTGTGTACTCGGAATAAAGAAAATCGATTCAATAGCTCAAGGGGAGCCATCAAAGAATTTACAGGGCATAAGGTAGAGCGCCTCGAAGCATAAGACTTTCTGTATCATTTACTGGTTTGACGGTTCTCGACTCTTTAGGGCTTACAATAAACTTAGTGGAAAAGTCCAAATACACATTTTCAATATTCTAGGTAAAACAATACACACTTATTATACAGCACAAATTTAAAATGGTCATGAGTTTGCACATCAATCTCAGTTAACAATGGGAGTTTTGGACCTGAGCGTTAACTTGTGATTCCAATGTCAAAGTGTGGTCATAGATCACCTTCAAATTACTGGCCTAAACATGTTCCACAATGAATTGCTAATTACATTGTAGAATAGATGGCTAATTAGTACCCGGCGTGCCGCAAATTGTAAGGAAGCTACTTACCCATTGGTCCATTTGCAAGCCTTACTTTATGGTAATCCCGCTCACGTCCCGCTGTGTCCCTCGCGCTGGTCCCCGGCATTGTTCAGTATTTCCTCAGACCACCATTTTTACCTTTTCTTTCATTTGATTGAATAGCCACTATAGAAAGGGATAGGGAGAAGGGACTATTTGTAGTCCTTTCTCCTGTTCCATGGTCTTTGTTTACCATGGCCACCACCCAAAAAATATATTAGTACCCGGGTCTAACAGGCTGGCGTGCTAATGGAAATATGACCGTGGGGGGGCATTACCAGTCGGGCAGTGCCCCTGGGGCTCTGTTAAAGCCCTCGCTTTGCTCGGGCTTCTAACTTTGGACCCGGGGGAATTACCCGACCAGTAATGCCTCCCCCTCCTCGGGTCATATTGCCTAAGTAGGAACACCCATCATCACAATTGTTGAGTTAGGCATGTTACAACACTGCCATTTTGCTCGTATCCAGGCTTGGATTTGTCTAAGAAACCTGGTGGTCCACCCACGTTCCCATAAAAAAGACTATAATTTGAGTATCAGCAGCACCCATATTCAAAATCATCAGCAAAAGATGTTTCATGAAGTAAGGCAGTGGTCTGTTACAGAAAGTAAATAAAACTGGGGTATGCACAGAATCTTGATACACCCCCGCAAGAGATGCTTAAAGGCGTAGAGAGTGATCAATGGGAAAAGATTTGAACCACTTAATGTTTATGTGGCTTTTTTGTTATGAAGAGCAACATGGTCACCATGAAGATATCATAAGACTTTGCCTTAGTGCTAATACCATGCAACATTGCTCTTGCCCCAGTGCACACTTTCTGTAATCTGTCCTGCGTCATTTTGCAGCGTGCCGCTGACAGGATTGCTTTCAGGATTTCTTGTAGGGAGATGCATATTTACATAAATTTATTACAGATGATGGAAATCTTGTAAAAAAGAAAATGCGTCTTATTACATTTTCACCTAATGTCTACTACATAGACAGTCTTTCAGAAGACCTGCGCCTCATCATGGCGTTGACAGAAAACCCGCCGGGTTGGCGGCAGGTTACCGGGCAACCCTGTAAAACCGGTTCCACCGCCTGACATCATTACGGCAGGTGGTGGAAATGGTAAATACCAATTTCCATGGAAATGGGGACACAGAACGGTGTCCCCATTGCTAACGGTGCCAGTGTTTCCATGACAGCCATACCGGTAGGGCCTGAAAATCCGGCAGGTCAGGCCTGCCGGGTTGATCCGTGGCCCCTACCAGCATCGTTGCAGTATGGTGGTCCGGAAAGGGTGCCGGTATGTTGCTACTGCCCCCCTTATTTCCGGACCACCATACTCGAAATGAGGGCCCATATTGCGCAGTTGCTAGTTAACATTGAGTCAAGTGTTTGAGGTTTATCGTTTCAGGTGGCTGCACACTTTGAACGGTTTTTTATCCGGAAAGTAAGATGATTCAGCTCATCCTATGCTGAGGGCGAAATAGTGTTCCTGAAACTCTTTTTCAAGTTCTAGACAATGGCCTTCAATGAACGTGCTCTGTTCTTTGAGGACATTCCGCAATTAGTTGTCTTCTGATATCAGATCTGTCATTCATTTCTGGAAAATACAGAATGCTTTCACCAGTGTGAGAATGGTCTCACACTGGTGACCATCAGTAGGTAAGATGAATTCCATACGATTTTATCAGCACATTCCAAGGTGGCTGCCATTTAACAAAGGGGACACTGAAAGGCCAAGATTTCGGTTAGAATACTTTTAGAGGAAACATTTAACATCACTATTCCATTTAGGACTCAAAACACTATGGACAAAAACGTATCACTGTGTGCAAAACTGCATGATGGATGCGTTTATGATAACAGGGGATCTTGAATTGTAAACTGAACCCTCAGACTCTAGGTGGAGCATTATCCTGCACACTTTACCTCCAAGTATGTATTTACTTTTACAAAATTATGCATTTGGCTGAGGCACCTAATCATTTATCAAATATGATTAGATTCATGATTTCACATTTGACACGCGGATGTACACTTCTTCAATCATTTATGCAACCACAGCACCAACCGCCTTTTCTTTTTTAGTCAAATATCATCGATAACGCCTTGTAATGTATACATAAAACAATCACATAATCATTCAATAGCAACAGGAAATACCTATCCTTGAGAAGGGTATTCATGCAAAATACTGTGAGTAGCAGGAGAGAAGTGTGTGTGTGTGTTTTTTTTAACACATCAATGATTTCTCAATACCAAGATTGTAGTTGAATATTACACTTTATTTTTCATTTCATGCACATGTGAAATATCAATTCATATTAGCAAAGTTGGCCTTTGAGCTGTTATTGGCATGGGGCCGAGAAATCACAGAATGTATGCTTCTTCCAGTAGCAGGCGTTGTATGATGACTTGCATAGGCCGTGCACATAAGATGCAAATGCAATTCCAGTCACGCAGGCAAAACGTGTTTGTTTGTTGCTTGCTGTTCTTGCAGAAACCAACGAAGGGCCCCACAGGACATGTTTAAGGCATTAGATTTCTCTATAGAAATCCAACCATGACTTCCACGTTGAATGAAAAAATACGCAAGGGGCGGCACGAAGGGTTGGCGCCTGCGTTTCAGTGAAAAAATACTCAAAAAGCTGCTTTGACAAAACCATGTTCCCATACTATGAATCAAAACAAAGGTGAATGAGTATACGTTTTTAAATACATTGCGTGAATGAAGAATATTTGAAGAGTGTTCAATGCGTACATTTGCCAACTGTAGGGTCTATTTCTTCTTGTAGGGCACATACACGTATGCGTGCTATATATCTGTTGTAAAACTCGAAGAATTGTCTGTAGGTAACGCAACTCCCACCCTATGCAAACAAAGCTGCGTCACGTCAGATGTCTTTAGCCACCGTTAGGTGGCGTTGGTGACGCAGACAGGCTCAGCTCTCGTGATTGTAGAGGTGTGGTTGAGGATACCCTCTTGCCACCCATTTGCACAGGGAAGAGGGGGAGTTTCTGTGCGTTTTAAAGTGCATCCCGTATGCGCATATGGCATACACTTTAAAATGCACAAAAGCAAAGGCACCGCCTGCTCCTGATTGTACCCTGCCATGCACTATCTTCAAGTGCAACGTCAGCGCTGTGCGCCACTGTTGTGCCACTTGCATTTCTGTGCCTCAAACAGGGAGAGCATGTTTTCTTTTTGTGTAGCTTTTCCCTCTCGTGAGGGCTGGTGTCTGCCCCACTGAAATGCGCAGGCATTCTTTGAGAATAAGTTGACTTGTGCAGTATTATCTGACTTTTTTTTATTTAAATTTACACTTGTCTTTGAACATCTGCTCATTAATATATTCTAAATATACTTAGCATAGAAATATACACTGAAAGGTATTCGTCCGGTGCTGGTGTCCAAAGGTCATTATTGTTTGATTTGACATTTGCAGTATTTAACTGATGGGTCCTTTCTGGTTAATTTGTATTGTGCCCATCTCTGTTTTTTTGCTTCCTTTTGCTTTTCTGTTATGTGTATGTTTGTACTATTTGTAAGTTGTGTTTCTTTGTAGCACTTTGAGGCCTATGGGCAAAAGGCACTTTATAAGAAATGTAAATAAGCAAATAAATAAATAAATACTCTTTTAGTGCTTGGGTCAACCATGATGTTAGAATAGTTATAAGTGTCGCCTGAACTCTTTCAGATCCATATGCAATTATATGATTGTGCCTGATGCCCATTGCAGGATTCTCGCCATTACTGCAGTGCTGGACCTGCTCAAGAGTCATGGATTCAGCCCAGCAACGGTGAATCAGTGCAGTGGGGAGGGTCTGCTGCAAATGAGCACCCTCAGAATGGATGTTGACTGCACAATAAGAAGAAGCAGCTATGTTTCCTGGCTACAGCTTACCTTTGAGTGCTCTTCATGCACCATACTAAGAGGGATGGATCCTCATAGCAGACTTGGATCACAACGACACGTAGCCCAGTGTGTGGAAGCAGCCGTCGAACGCGAGCGAATAAATAATACCCAGTGCAATTTATTAATTTATCTGCACTGATTGCTACGACTGCAGTAAACTGAAGAACTAACCAGAATAAAACACATTAGGGAATACTACCGCCAAGTCAAACGCTTCCTTCTATAAGGCACAATTTGGTGTCTTATGTCTATATAGACATATGATTTATCACTCTTAAAACTTTGAAGAGTCTCTACCCATATGGATTACTTCCACAAGGACCAAGAACCTTTAATTAAATGGTCATTTTGAAACTCAATTCTGAGTCCACTACTGACCAAGAGGATTAACCCCTGCTATATTCAGGAACATACCTCCAAAACAACTACTCGTCTTGACAAGACTAGCTACAGAAAGAATATCCAAGTGTGTCATTTACCACTGCCAACAGGAACAATTATCAAATGATATATATATAACATTTCCTGCTGCTATTGTTCTTTGCTGTTTTTTTTACTGTTTTTTACTGTAACTATTTAGATACAGTGACACTACTCCTGAAGAAAGTTCCGAGAACAATCAGAGAACTGAAACATGTCGAGTCTTCCCTAACTAACTCAACATCCACTAGTTAGAAAAAATAATTACCCCCCAAAAGGGCATTCTAGATCAGGGCAAGGTAGCAATTGGCTCCTGCAGAGATCATACAATCTACGTCTAGCCTAATAGATATTTGCTATCAGATCGCATTTAAATCCATGTGTCACAACTAAATTGTCTGTTTTTAGACAGTGTGTAAATGTTTTACTATGTGAAGTGAATGGGTTTTTCCCACCGCATTTTTGAAAAAAAATTGAAATTGTGTTTTACTAAAGTAATTGACTATTAAAAGATGATGACATTTGTACTACCTACAGCATTGATTTAATGTATACTGACTGTAGACTGTTTGATATGAGCTAACTACCTCCTATGTCTATAATACTACCCCACCCAATAAAAGGTAGAGCTACTACTCAAGTAGTAAAATTGGGGTTCCCCCCTTTTCTGTGCATTGGTCCTCATAGCATACATCATTTTCTTGGGCTCTCTGTATGCCTACTAAGTAAATGGCCTCACTAGCCTACTACCTCCCTCAACTTGTTCTTAAACTATAGGGCTTTGTAGGTCCCAGGATCAGGCCCTCTTGGCAGTCCCAATATGCTATCAAGGAGTCATTCTGATCATCCTCCCCTTTTATTAGTTTCTGCCTGGGCTTCTAATGTTCCTTTTCCTTTGGTATGCACAAAGCCATCTTTTTTGTCCAGGCCCACCACATGGTCCAACACATAATTTGCAGTAACGCCACATTTCCATTGACCAGGCTTCAAGCCTCTTCAAAGGCTGGATGTGAAGAAATGCGAAGGTGCTCCATTTTCTGATATCTCCCTGCAGGCAAACAGCAAACATGGTAAAACGAGATCTGACTTTGTAGTCTGGGGCATGTGGCGAACCAAAAGAACAACTCTGACTACAATGGGCCATGATTCAAGGGTGTTTATTTCAATACAAGAAAAATGTCCATCTGGCCCTGCCGCTATGAGGGATGTTCCCTACCTAATAAACTAAAACTAATGGTGCTCGTCAAGTACCAAAAGATGATAGTCTTCAATCTGAATCCTAATGACTAACTGGTCCTACCACTTAGGAAAACTAACACAAAGAAGGAGGCCTTAGCAATAGCCTCTGGTGCTGGCTTCTCCCTGGCCCAACACTTACATGATAAATACTCTAGTTCACAGTCTTTTAGGGATTCTGTTCAGTAAAAACTGCAAATGTCCTCTGTACAGTTTTGTCCTCACCTTTGGAAAATAAGGGTCCCTTAGACTACTCGTCTCAGCTTTTATCCATAGGTTTCAGATCCCTCCAGGATCATTTTACACATAGGATGCAGACTTGTCCTATTTTATCAGTTCCTCATACCTTTCCCGGCTTTCACAGCCTTGGTATAAAGCATACATATCCCTTTACCTCTGTTTTACAGAGGGCATGTGCCCGTTCAGTTCTTTCAAGCTCTCATACACTGGTCGGCTTCCCCAGCCTTGCTCTACAGTGTTCGTATCTCTGTCGTTCATCTATATCAATTCCTCATACCTTTGTCGGGCTCCCAGCATCAATGCAAAGTCTTTGTATCGATATCAAGAAGTTTCACATAGGGCTCTACCCCCTTTGGCTTTCTCAGGGTTCCAACCTTGATTCAAAGTGTTCGGATCTTTTTCGTTCTGATTCACAAGGGTGCTTGCCCATTTGGGTTTCTCAGGCTCCCGAAACCTCTTAGGCCCTCTCAGCCTTGACTCAAAGTATTCATACTTCTCTTGTTCTGATTCACAGAGGCGACTTGCCCTCTGGGATGTCTCAGGCTCCCAAAGACTCACAGGCTCTCACAGCGTTGGTTTAGAGTGTTCATACTTTTTTTCATTCTGATTTACATCAGCCACTTGCCCTCTCGGGTTTTTCAGGCTCCAAAACCCTGTAGGCTCTCTCAGCCTTGGTTTGTGAGAATCGTGCCTCTCAACAGTAGACTCTCTGTGGGAGCTTTCCTTCCTGGAAACTGCTCCTCTCTGCAGAATATGCCCTTCAAGTGTGGAGCTCAGGGATTCGGGTTCTGCCGGGCGATCTGGTCTCAGCATCGGTTACTGGGACCCAGACCAACCATGACTTCCTCATGGTCGCTCCACCAGAGGAAACTGGTGCTTTCCCATTTTCACCTCTTCCCCTGAGCATGACTTCTCAGTCAGCCTTCCAGCGTTCGGCTAGTGAAAGGCTCACACTCTGCGCTACTGCCTGCTCCGTGGTCTAGCGTGGCTCTGCCCCTCCAGTACATCTACTCCACAGAGGGCCGTCCCTGCGCAGGTATCAGTCTCCTCACTGTGTAGGAGATTCCCGTCCATTCACAGTTCCTCTTGGATTTATGTACATCATCACAATCAAAAGGGTTGTTTCCTTCTTCCTTGACTGCGGCACTCAGGCGAAACCTAGCATTACCTGAGGCAAAAGAGTGTGAGGAAGCTTCACTATTCAGTGAATCCAAAGTGATTTCCCAAAAAAGAGGGTTCTGTTGATGCTCTTTGATGGTGACATTCAGGTGAAGTCCAGCATTACCTGAAACCAAAGAGATAGAGGAACTGTCACTGTTTGGTGGTTTCAAAACAGAAGTATTCGAAACAGAAGTAACAACAGCATTCTAATTCCTATGTAGGCAGATGATGTTCTCTGGGCTGGGAGTTCCTTATCGGAATGGGAGTCTTTGTCCCCAAGATCGAAGTCACTCCCAGTGAGGTCCCACGTGTCCAGACCCCAGGGGAGGGTCTAGCTGAGTTGGCTCATCTCCCTACCCTCAAGGGTTTGCTTCCCCTCATTGGAGAAGGTACAATTTGTCCAGATTCGTCATAGGCTGTTAGAAAGCATGAATCATGTTTTTAATATCTTATTGAATTAGCCCATAACCCATTTTCCTGTTAGCGTTATGCAACCGGAAGAATATTGCTCACACTCACGCACTATCCACATCATCTTCTTATACAACAAGTGAAGTTGAACCTTAGTTAAAAATACAGCCTTGGGGAATTGACACATGTGAAAATCCCCAGAGGAGCTTGTGTTGCCATAGTGGGAGTGCTATATCTCAGGATCCTAGGAGAACTTCTTCTGGGTACCTAGTGGCAAGATCCAGGAGCATCATTAACTACCCGATCCCCGTGGTTGCTGGATGGGTCAAAAGGGCTGGCTCTTTTGAAGTCTAACTCTACTACTGGTAGCTCTATCAGGGCCCTTTTCCATGTCCACAAGTCTTACCGGACAACTGACAAGTCAGACATGCATGCAGTGCAGTAATGCTGCACATTTTCACTGGCTCTAGGCCTTTGAAGTTAGGAATATAGCCATGGCACTGCCTTTTACCACCAACGAGTCAACTTGTAGGGAACTTTGTGCAATCATTAAAAAAGTACGGATATCTGGTTTGGAGCTTATCTGTCCTTGGAACAGCATCAGGCTCATGCAGTTCTATGCGATTATAACAAATAAAAAACAGAGGTATTTTATAACGAAACTTTTACAACGAAAAAATACTGGGTTTTATTTTCTTTTTTAATTTGGGGTCTCTCAACCTCAAGCCCGCCAAGGCCGCCATTTCCCTATGTTTGTAACCTCACCCCAAACCCTTCCCCATCCATCTTAACCCCTTCCCTCAACCCCATATATATATTTAATCAAAAATCGGTATTTTTTCGTTGTAAATCTTTTTGTTATTTAATACCTCTCTGTTTTTTATTCGTTATAATCACTGGATACCGGCTCATGCTCTTCTGGTTCACTGTACCGTAGCTGGTCCTCCTAAAACATCTTGAAGCACCCAGGAGCTTTGCCTACTAACTAAGCTCTGACCCTCTAGAGCAGGACACCCTTTCTCTGAGCGAGCTCTAGAAAACCTTGCCCCACCCTGTCCTCCCACAGCAAGCAACTCTTGCACCCCAGCAGTCTGCATTGTGAATCTGGCCCTAGAGATCATAAAACCACCTCCTTAGCAAACAACACTATCATCATCAGTAAATAGTACAGGTTCACTCACCATCCCAGTCCCAGTGTCTCAACTCAGTAACAATCTAAGACTGTGCTTAAGAATATTATTAACTTGGGCCCTTTCTGGTTTTAAACCAGACCACAAACCTTTGGATTATGAGACTCAGAAAAGCATGCAACTCTTTGGTTTATGTCAAGTCTTTGTGTGAGTGTCATTAGTCTTCTATTATGCCCTACAAAAGACAGACCATGATATATGTTCTACCTCTTCTCCATCAAGCAGTGTGGTGTGCAAAGCAAAGGTTATCTCTGATTTGTGAGTTTTCGGATGACAAACTCTCCACTTCTACATAGTGCATCCCTATGGTTTCAGAAACTACCTATGAACGGGCGGGATCTAGATCCATGTGAACGCGTGTACGTCGAATCATAAAGACAATCTTCAACATGAATAGAAATAAAGAAATTACTCCTGGAGCTAAGGTTGTAGAGAAAATGGAGTTTTGTGCATGAAATAATCACAAGGAATAACCTTTTATGTTGTCTCCCGCAGGTCGGCAACCCATTGCATTTATTGCGTTTTTCAGGGCGCACAGTCAACACATGTCAATCCCTTTTTTCCTTCACATTAGAGCTTCACAGCCATTCATAAATGCCCATAAAGTAGGCAATCTTGCCTGCCATGTAATAACCGCATGCTCCTGCTGGCATTTCTCTCCCTTATTGCAAACTGGGAGCACTCAGCAGATGACACATTGCTTGGAGCAGAGCACATTTCACATTAGGGTGGTCTGGTTCCAGATCGGAACTGACAGAAGCATGGTAACATCTTTGCTTCCTTCGGTGGTCATGATTTGATGGCCACCCTAATGTTTCTTATTATTGGCTACCAGTAATTCGGGCAATCAATATGCGTTAAAGGAATGCAAATCTCTTGGGCAGGGAGTCCATGATTTGGGGATGCAGTTGCTTCATAAGCCCTTGATGAATACAAAATAATAACATGAGAAGTTCAAAGCCACTGGAGCAACTTCCAAGCTGAGGAAGAGAGTTACTTATCTGCCTCGGCTGCTTTTTAGAAAGTTGCTGCTACCCTTTATCCACTTCTCAGGATGTTCCTTAGTGTGGTAGCTGTATCTCAAGCTCCTTAGAACATGTATGGCAGCCAGATCTTTTCTTCTGACTGCCAAATCACTGCCAGTCTTTGGTTGGGTGCCTCCTAGTTCTGTAGAATCTGCAAAGTATTTCTCATGGACAATGCTTCTTTCATGTCATGATGACTTGCCCTCAAAAACAAAAGTCACTCAAAAATAGAGGGATTTTATCAGTGTGCCGCAGGTTGAAGACCTCTTATCTAGATCCATCGATTGTTATCTTTGTCTGTATCTATATTTATATTCACTGAAAAAACGTTGTTAAAGGGATATTATGGTTAAGTGGAACTAATAAGAACCTATGAAATTCATTGAAACCATTTTTGTTAAACTGACGTTATGGTTGCAAGGCAAAATCGAAAAACCAAAGAAACTTGCCATTTATGTTAAGCTATGCAACCATAACTCGCGGCACCACTGTGCTGATGTCCTGTGTGTTAGTCTTAGCAGTGCATGGCGGTGGCACAAGTTATGGTTGCATAGCTTACCACAACTGGTGAATTTCTTGGTTTTTCGATTTTACCTTGTAACCATAATGTCCCTTTAACAACGTTTTTGTCAATTCATTTTATAGGTTTTTATCAGTGCAACTTAACCATAACATCCCTTTAACAAAGTTTTTTCAGTGAATATAAATATAGATCAAGATAAATATAGATAGATGCAACATGCAGCTCCCCAGATGTTTTGAACTCTGACTCCCATGAGCCCTCACTGTTGACCATGCAGAATAGGTATGAAGGCTATAGTACAAAGCATCTGGAGAGCCAAAGGTTGCAGACCCCTGATCTAGATCTATCATTGGGACAACGTTTAATGTTATGGTTACTACAAAGGTAAAATCTATAAATGTTGAAAATACCCACATTAAGTTGCATCATATTATGAAGCACTACACATCAGTTAACCTAAATCCAGCATTGCTGAAACCTTAACCGAAAACAATACCCTCGGATTTATATACTTGAAATACCTGCGTTAATACAATTCACCACAGTGGCCATAGACAATAAGCACTGCATACCAGACACATCGTAACCAATAACAATACGCTCGGAATAATACGATCGGAATAAGAAGCACACAATAGAAATCAGCACAATAGCCATACAGAATAGGCGCTACATACAAATCCAAACCATGAGCAACCCATGTGCAACAACAAAATACTGGGAATAATACTACTTCAAAAGTCGTGTGAAGTAATGCTGTAGTGTGAATTATGTTTATTTTGCATTGATGAGCTTTGTTTTTTATTAGGGAAAAATGTATTTGTACTGCTTGTTTTCACCTGAAAGGTGGCATGCCCAACATGTGTATACTTCGCCTTTTTATATGTACTTGCCTAGTTCTACCACATTTTATTCACACTGATATACATATATGAGTGAAAAAGCAGGTTTTTGCATAGAGCAAAATTTGCCACCTATAAAAAAGTACAGTTTAGTAATATTGAGAATTCCCTAACTCAAACACCGTTTAACACACTGCTACTTAACTCACTACTCTTTCAGAAAACACATTTTAACAACATACAGCATGCGTGTGATCTACCTAAATGCTTAAGCCAGTGCTGTCAAGAAGTAGCGTAGTGTGAGCTAAAGTTACATTTTTAACGTGTTGGACTTTGGGTGGATGAGTGAATTAGTACATTTGGTTGGTGTGTTAATTACCTTATCATTGTCATTGTCACCATTTGTAGATTGTGAATTTTGCTATCTTTGGACTGAATCTTTGTACCTTATCCTTGGCATTCCCAACTTTCTCAGACTTTATAGATTTATAGGTAGTAACTATAGCTCTTTTTAAAAACTTCGATTTCCTCTTATTAATGTTTTGGCTTTCACTGTTTAATCTGTGTGTAAGGTTTGTATGTGTTGCTTTGCCTTTTATCTTCTCTTTCAGTATACCAAGCTCAGTGGCTTACATTCGTCTGGTGGCTGTGGATGAACTCAACCATCAGGTCCACCTCACCTTCAGTGAGGTTTATCTTGCACCGTACCTCCCTTGCAGCTTCCATCTTGCTGGACACCACAATCTATGCAATGATTGGGGTCACATGAGTATGGTATTTATAGTTTGTCAAGGGTGGAGGGGTAGGCGTTCAATTGTGGGTGTGTGCATCATTGAGTTTTGTGGTATTGACCATGTGTACTGTGCCGCTTGGGTGTGTTTGCAGGTGTTGCGACTTTTATGTGACCAGAGGTGGGTCCTATTCCTAGTTTGGATCAGTTTATTGATTCTTCATAATCCTGACATAAGTGGCCCTCCCACATCCCCATTCAGGGGGGAGACTGCCATACGAAGAACCAAGTGGAACAACATCGGTGGATCCGGTGTGCTCCAAGAGACAGCCTCCTGTATCAGTGAAAGCCCTTGCAGATGGGTGTGCCCCAGGCGATCGGGGGCTGGCAAATGGAAGGTCATTGATGACAGTTGGAGCAGACAGTGGTGGCAGCAGGGGAGTCTCAGGCGGAGGACACGCTACAGAGCAGGTGGGAACAGGATATCAGTGACGTGCATATGCCACAGCTGCTGAAGATTGAAAGAGCAATAGAACCGGATGCAGTATAGTATAGGAGAAGCCCAGCGGAAGGCGTGTGGCACTATGAATCTTTAGCACTTGGGAAGCGCTGCTTCCCTGTGAAGGCAGAAGTTGGAGACACTGTGCCAAGGATGGGAGGATGCCAGCAATGTCGCGAATAGGAGGAGATGATCGGGTGGTGCTGTCGGTGACCTAAGTGTGTGCAGGCCAGGCGATAGCCTGATCAGCCCCGGCAGGACCTTCCAACTGAGTATATAGCTACAGCAAGCTGAATTGAATGCTGGGAGCCCTGGGGATGAATTATTAGTGGGTGGATTGGTGGTGAGCCACAGTTGACCAAGTTGTGGGCCGCCTAAGAGGGTGCCTGGGGTTGTGGCTGCGACCAGAGCCCAACCAGTGGGCAAGTGTGAATGTCCCCCCACCGGATAGGTGCAGCGCTGAGCAAAGCACACTACGTGGGTGGAGCAACTATAAATCAAGATGGAGAAAGGTGATACACATCATCAAAAGCTCCCCTTGGAGGCAACTCCAGCTGCAAAAAAGTTAAAATCAATAATGCACACTCCTTCTGAACAGGCCACTGGAGAGATGAGTGCACTATCAGAGACTGACTCCACACCAGGCTTGAAAGAATTAATGCTGCGATTGCAAGTGTGGATTAACAAACTGGACTTCAAGATGGATGCCCTGGCGGAGAAGGTGGACTCACTTCAAACAAGACTTGACACACATGGGACCCGCCTAAATGAGTGTGCGAACAGGATATCCGAATTGGAGGCTGTATCTGTGACGACGGCCTCCAAACATACAGCACTGGAAATGTCTTTGAAAGCAGTAATGACCAAAAACGAAGATCTAGAGAATCGTGCATGGCAGAATAATATATGAAAAAATAGAGTTAGGGAGAAGCAGATGCAGAATATATTGAAAACCTATGCAGAGATTTGTTTGGTCTCGATGAACTCTCACCAATGATTATCGTAGAAAGGGCCCACAGAGATCCCATGTCAAAGCCTATCCCAGGCGCACCACCAAGGTCAATTATTTCGAAAGTCCTCAACTATCATGACACAGACATGATCGTGCACCTAGCGAGACAAAAGGTAGACCTACAATATGATTTCGACCGTATTCAATTCTTCCCAGACTTTTCATCAGCAGTTTAAGCCTCTAGAAGGACGTTCCAGTGAGTCAAGCAGATGTTACGTGAAAAAAACATGAAATAATCAATGCTGTTCCCTGCTGAAATAAGGGTTGTATATGAGAGCAAAGTCCACATATTTGCATCTCCCGAAGCAGCTGGAGTCTTTGCAGAGAAGGCACCCAAAATGAGGGTGGACAGTCGAGCCGAATGCAGCGACAAAAAGACCACTTGACCATGGGGAGAGATACCTTCATGATGTGAGATCTATTGAGGCAACTCCTCCCTATCAAGAACTATTGAAGACGGAACGAATAATAGAGGTACATGCGAGTGATAAGGGCACAGGAGACACTGCTAGTAGCCCGGAACCCAATAGGCTGGAGTTGGTCGGTCGAGTAACCCCTTGCAAGATCCGAATGGAGAGGACGAGGCCAATTGGGGTTGCCTGAAGGGGTGGGGGGAAGGGACTCGTTGGGGTTTGGTTGCGTTGAGCAGTTTCGTCAGGGCCGGCAGGGAGTATCACAATGTTCAATTAATGCATCTTTTTCTCTCTGAGGTATGCTTGCCAATGTTTACAGTCGATCGAGTGTGGGGAGAGAGGGGGGTATTAAGTATTCACTGCAATGATGGATACAGAGAATAAATAGATGGGGAGGGACGGGACAGTTGAGGCAAGAAAAGGAAATTGGAGAAGTTTAAGATTGTTACTTGGAGTATACCGGGAAGCAGTCACTGACATAAAACTATGCATAGTCATAACATTAAGATTGCCAAACCGAGGAAAACTTTGCATGTCAATGGGGGAACCATAGCTATTGGTTCTCAGCTTTATCCTATACCAGGGGAGTAGCAATTCAGATACACAGCTCCCTCAGCTTTCGGATGCACACGATAAGTAAGGACACAGAAGGGGGGTGGGCGTCGGTCAGTGGCACCATAGAAAATAGGTCAATCATGCCTGTCACGTCTTATATCCCAAACTCAGATACCCCTCAATGTTATAATTGGGTCATGGATGTCATTGGTAAAGCTGGGGTCTCCAAGGTTATATGGGGTGGTGATTTCAATGTGGTGCTAGTTCAGAAGGTTACAGATCTGCAACCATAATGCGTCCAGACTCTAGGTCGACAGGTTGGTTGCAACAAATCTGTGACATGTAATGACCTAGTGGATAAATGGCAACACCAGCACTCTTTGGACATAGACTACACATTGTATTCCTGGGTCCACCACACAGCTTCATGCATAGACTATTTTCTGGTGTCCAAAACCATGATATATTGCGTTAAAGGTAGTGGAATTCTTCATCGAGCGGTATCGTATAATTTGCCAGTGATGCTAGAAGTTGACCTACTGGGAGGGCCTGGTGTGACGAATGCGTGGATGTAATGTTTGAGCAGAACCTTTGAGATGAAACACAGGAGTTCTTTAAGTGGAAGACAGGGTTGGTGGAATCTCCAGGGACCATACGGGAGGCCATGGGAAGACTTCAAGTGTTATATTAGAGGGGTCTGCATCTCCACTAAAGGGGGATCCTGCGTATGATCAGGTCTGAACCTACGGGGAAAGAGGCAACATCTAAAGAGTTTGGAGAAGCAATATGTAGAAGGGGGTAAGAGGAAATATAGAAGGAGCTGGATACCTCTTGCAAGGGATTTTAAGTCCCTGGGGAGACATCACCAGATACTGCAGTACAGGGAAGGGCAAAAACCTGTTGCAATGCTGGCAAAAATGCTTATGACGAGGAGGAAGAGAGAGTGCATAGAAACTATCCAGGATCAGAGTAGTACTCATAAATATAAGACAGACGAAATTGCAGACACCTTTGTACAATACTATGAAGAGCTATACTCCTCCCCAAAAGCGGAGAACTAAACCTCAAATCACACAATACCTGGGAGACGCTGTGAAAAGAGAAAAATAATATGAGGCCGGGAAACCCAAAGGAAACACACCAAACACCGGTTACAAAGGAACATACAAAGTACTTTATTTTAAGGTCAAGCAGTGACAAAGTCAATGACAGATCGGATAGCTATCGGCCCTCAGTACAACACAACGAACTTCAACGGGGGTCGATGTATTCAGTGAGAGAGTGTACATTGGGACAATCAGGTTTATATACTTTTCTCCAGCCTGTTGTCCAACCCCTTCACGGGTTAACCATTCCATGAATGTATTACTGGTCTAGGGTCTCTGCCAGGTCAACATTTAATATATACATCAGTATGCGCATAGATCAGTTCTGTTGATACAGGTAATCCATTTACGCACAGGCCAACAGAAGGACAATGTCTCAGTTCACGACCCTAACAAGTGGCCTGTAGGCAAGTTATACATTAGCTGTACGGAGGTCATGACGACCAGATTCTGTTCGGAATGGCATCGTCCGCCTTTTTGATGTACAGGGTGACTTTTACGCAGCAAAAGAACCTAAGATGGCGGCTCGATTCAAGATGGCGGCTTACATCAATTTCTAAGGTCAAGACCTTGCCGTAGAGAGTTATTCGCATGTAGTTTTAAGCAACTTGGCGTAGGCCAATATACATACAATCGTTACAATAGGAGGCATAATTTAATATCCAGTTTGACAAACCCTCCTTTTGGCCTATGCCAAGTGCTAAGACTACTTCTGATCTCCTTGCAAGTAACTCCATACGTCATCGTCCATACACCCTGAATCGCTGTCAGAGGATCTATGGCCATCAGGTCGTTCACTAAGATCTCTTTTAACACATACTCCTTGGAAGTTTTATCCGCGGCATATACTTTATGTTCTATCGTACCTATCGCCTGAGCACAACATCCCCTTAGCATCGAACATATACTAGGCAGACATTGGATACAACAACAAAGGAATAGCAGAACTCACAAAATGATCAGCAAAACTTAAAGCACCTTCCAACCCCAAGATCGCAAGAAATCCCAAAACCAAGCACTAAGATTCCAGTTCCCCTCGGGAACATGCACTTCTGAGCTAAGGACGTGCAGATTCTGAATTGCTTTGAAAATGGTTGGGGAGGAGTCTGGTACGAAAACACAGCAAGCGGACCCCACTAATTTACATACTCCACCACATTCAGCCAGAATGACATCCAATGCCATCCGGTTCTGGAGTGCTACTAATCTTATCGCTTTCTGCTCTAATGTCATGTTATAGAGTATATCTGTGGTCCGGTTGATGGTTCTCTCCAGTACTCTCGCTAGTCTCCTGATGTCTTCGGAATTTGCTATCTGCCCCCAAAATGGCACAACTGATTTTGCTATATCTCCCAGGACTTGTGCGGGGGTATCACCATTCTCGTCCCGCCATAGACAAGCCTTTGAAACTTCCAAAGTGCTTGCTATGAATACCCCAGGTAACAGGATCCCTAAATAACAGGTTCCCTGCCAATCCCTGGGCAACCATGGAAATGCTACATTACCGCAAATGAAATAGACAGGTTCGCCTACATACAAAGGTCTGTTTTCCCCAGTCAAATTTGCAACGTTGGCACAGCCTTTAAAATCTCCCATTGACCGGGTGCCATTCCTCTGTATGCAGAAAGAAACTGAATCGAGGCTATGGTTAACAGAGTAAGAAGGAGGCACGGCATCCTTATTGCCTATCGGAGCCATTTTAAAGGAAACCAAAGATTGGAAAGGACGAGATAGTCTATCAGAAGGCCTAATTGAAGCAACGTTGAGTTTACTCCTATTTGCGAAAAGCGAGCATCCCAGGGGAGTCAGAACACGTTTTTCAAAATTATTCAAATTAGTTCCATCAAAATTCCCCAAGATGCTATCATTCCATCGGCCAAAGAACAGTGCTCTAAGGGAGGCATAACAAGCATTCGTCAAAGGTAAGGGATGAATATACCAACCTAGCCCCTTATCCCCATGTTGCGGTAAATGCGAGCAGACCCAACAATTGGTTTTGTTAAAAATGGCATGTGTCGAATTCATAATCAACATCATAGTATTGTTGTGATACTTCTGTCTATGCTGAGAGTCCCTAGGTGACAAAGTATGCAAATGTACAAAAGGTGTAAAAACAGTAGGTACAATTTCAGTTGGCAAAAGAGGCTCTAGAGGATAAATCTCCTCGACGTACCAGGATCCTAAAGCAGTTACTATAAAAAACCCAATTATTATCATCAAAACACAGCAATACGTTTTCGGGGCCCAGGCACATTGTTCATTGTCCAAGTTGGTCACCCCCTTATTTACAAGTCCAATACGAGCAGTAGTGGTGGCAGGCATCGTAATCTTCGGATGGACACCCCAATGTTCGTGGCTGGCGACCCCCGGGTCGTGCGGCTTCTTAGTCCTTCCCCAACCCTAGCCAACAGAATCCACTTTCTCAAATTTGGGCAAAAGCAAGCCCTTGATGATCCTTTCCTTTTTTGAATGCACAATCGACCCGTGCCGTAGGTCTATTTTCTCCGCCGAAGATTATATCTGGTGGTTCCCGGTACTGTTTGATCCGGAAATAAGGTAACGTCACTTCCTGAGGGAAGCAACGTATCGGGGGCAACGGAAGTTGCAGAATTCGAAGCAATGGTTTCCGGAAATGACTTTTCCAAAGACTGTGGAGACAAAATGGACGGTTCCCCAAGCCCCACGGGCTCAGAGAGATTCTCTGACTCACTCACAGTGCTATTTGCTGCTTCAGGATCATCGATTGCAGCGTTAGCGAGGGGTTCTGCTTCTTCTGTAACGTGCAGCGTTGGGTGAGGAAGTTTCTTGACATGCGTCGCGTGTATCCAATTCTTCTTTCCAGCCACCCACACTGCCGTTTGTGTGACCAACAAGACCTGGAATGGTCCCCGCCAGCGAGGCGCGAGGCAAGAGGACCGCTCGTATGCTCTCACCAGGACCCAACTTCCAGGCCGGATGTTGTGACCTGGGCCCTCGTAGCGTACAGGTAAAGCTGATCGTACCTGATGATAAATGAAATACAGATTTTTAGTCAACTTGTTACAGTAGTCTGAAAGCAATACATTCTCAACACTTCACAGTGCTTTAGGTTTCGGAAGACCCCAAATATTGGCAGGCCTCCCCATCACCACCTCAAATGGAGAGAGCCCAGTCTTAGTTTGAGGGGTAGTGCGCATGGCTACTAACACGATCGGTAAGGCGTCCGGCCATTTTAGTTTGGTACGGCACATGTCTTAGCGAGCTTGTTCTTTAGGATACCGTTATGTCTCTCTACCAACCCGGAACTTTGAGGATGTCTAGCCGAATTAAATCTCTTATCAATATGTAGTGCCGTACATATCTGTAAAATTACAGCAGCAACCAAATGTGGACCATTGTCCGACCAAATGACTCTTGGCAACCCAAACCGCGGGAAGTACTCTTTTATCATAATTTTCCCAGTGGTCATGGCTGTAGCATCTTTGACAGGGAAAGCCTCAACCCATTTACTAAAGGCACAAATGACCACAAGGACATATTTTAAGCTATTGCACCGCTCCATCTCAATAAAATCAAAATTAATCACTTCAAACGGGACAGAAGGAGGCCCAAAGCTACCCCTTGGAGTTACTGTGCCCTTCCCCACATTGTGCTATAGGCAAATCATGCAATATTGGACATAATGCTGAGCAATTTTCGAAATCTTATCATTTACCCAGACTTTCTCTAACATTTTCGTGATCTGTTGAGCACACACATGTGTGGGACCGTGTGCCATAGTAACCATCATGACTATGTAGGCATTAGGAAGTAACCATTTCCCTTCAACTGTGTCCACCCAACACACATCAGTATCTAATTTCCCCAAGCCTTCAGCCCATTTCTTAGATTCTTCCATTGTGGCATCAGCTTGGATATCCCGCACAGACCCAATATCCTCGTCCATTACATAGACATCCCTAGTTTCTCTTAGAGCATACATTTCTGTGCAAAGATCTGTGGCAGTTTGTCTGGCCATCTGATCAGCGAAAGCATTCCCGTTTCCTACATCATCTGTGATTTTGCGATTCGCTGCGCATTTCATGATCGCTAACTGACTAGGGAGCGCGAGCGCCAAGAGCAATTGTACTATCAGGGGGCCATGCTGAATCTTGGTCCCATGTGAAGTTAGAAACCCTCTCTCTGACCAAAGTCTCCCAAAGTTGTGAGCCACCCCAAAAGCATACTGACTGTCAGTATATATATTTACTGTTAGCCCTTCGGAAAGCTCACAAGCTCGGGTTAATGCTATAATCTCTACAGCCTGCGCAGAGTTATGCGTAATTCTCTTGGTCTCTACAACCGTACTTAATGTAGTGACTGCATAAGCAGCTGTGGATGTACCATCCGGATGTTTGAAGCAGGAGCCATCACAAAATAGCTCCCCTTGCACATTATCCAAAGAAGTGTCCTTAAGATCAATTCTGCCCTTTGTTTCTTGTTCAGTAATATACAGGCAGTCATGTGACTCGTCATCACTGCAAACAGTATTTTGCGGGAAAGGTAGGAGTTCAGCCGGATTAAGAACACAACACCTCCTAATTTGTGTGTGCGGAGCAAACAAAATCAATTCATATCTTGTCAATCATGCGGAAATGAGGTGTTGCGTTTGGGTTTTGTTCAATAGAACATCTACAGAGTGAGGTACCATCAGGGTTAGATCATGGCCTAGGACCATTCCCTCACTCTGCTTTACAGACACGGCAGCAGCAGCGACAGCTCGCAAACATCTTGGCAAAGCACATGCGACAGGATCAAGGGCAGACGAGTAGTAACCGCACAGCCTATTCTTCCCTCCATGTTCCTGCGTTAATACAGCCAAAGCACATCCATCACATTCATGCACAAACAACACAAAGGCCTTGTTGTAATTTGGTGTACCCAAAACCGGTGCAGAGCATAATGCAGTCTTGAGAAGCTCAAATGATTGTTGATGTTCCGATTTCCATGGCAATGGCGAAGAAATGCCCTTCTTTGTCAAAGCCAACATCGGTTTTATCACTAGTGAAAAGTTCGGGATCCATAACCTACAGTAAGAAGCCATACCTAGTAAGGCTCTGACTTCCTTCTGTGTATTTGGGACAGACATGCCAGAAATGTGTTTTATTCTTTCAGGTGTCAATCTTCTTTCCTCCTTTGACAGGAGGTAGCCTAAATAGGCGACCTCTTGGCAACAATATTGAAATTTTTTAAGTGAAGCTTTGTGACCATGCTTAGCTAGATGGATGAGCAACAATACAGTGCCCTCTTTACAAGAGCTCTCAGAATCTGCTGCTAAAAGCAAGTCATCAACGTACTGAAGCAGCGCACAAGTAGTGGGTAATTCAAGAGTATCAAGCTGTTCTTTCAAGGCCCTACTATAAATGCTAGGACTCTCGGTGTAACCTTGAGGTGCACGAGTAAATGTGAATGAGCGTCCCCCTAAGGTGAACGCTTACAAATATCTACTGTCCTTGTGTATAGGAATACTGAAGAAACCATTCTTCAGGTCCACAACACTGAAGTAAGTAGCCGTAGCTGGAATCATAGTTAATATCGTCGTCACATCAGGCACAATTGGAAATTGCGGAGCGACAACTCTTTTGATGGCACGCAAATCAATTATAAAACAAAACGGAATAGCATTGTCGCCTTTTTTGTACACGGGTAAGATCGGACTATTGCACAAACTTCCTGTAATCTCCTCAATCACCCCACGATGCACAAAATCGGAAACAATGCTCTTCAAAGCTCGCTCACCTTCAACTGAGATCTTATACTGCGGGATACGTGGCAGCTTAATACCATTTTTCAAGCCAATTTTACAGGCTCAATCTGTAGAACACCGACATCATTGTCGTCAACCGCCCACAAACACTCCGGGACATTACTGAATTCTGGTGGCAAAGGTCTAGTCAAAAAGTGTGAAACAGAAAACTGCTGTGGTGAAATCGTCAAACGCACTCCATCAGATGAACAATGAATTACCGCATTTAATTCCTTCAACAGATTCAACCCCAACAAATTTTCTCCACAATTCGAAGTCAAAAGAAATGGACAGTGGTCCGTAAAGGGACCCAAAGAAATAGGTACCGGCGAAGAAACCGGACAAACGACTGGTGTGCCAGAAAACCCTACAGAGACATTGGTTTGCCCTGACAGTGGAATTTTTGGAACCCGAGAATGATCAATGGAGCACTTCTGTGCTCCAGTGTCTATCAAGAACTGATGTTTCCAATTTCCCACTACCATTTCAACGTAGGGACCTTTCTGACTAACGGGAATAGGTGCAGGTTCCAAACCCTGCTTCAGGCAATCCTAACGAAACAGAATATCATCAAAAGGAAGCTCCTCACAGAGGTAAGCAGCAGAGGGGTGATCAAATATGTTTCTAGTATCCACACTCGAAGTCTGATTGTCCTGTGAAAAAGGTTGCTGAGGATCCTGTGAAAACTGACCTCTACCAGGGCCCCCCACTCCGGGACGACCTCTGGGTCGTCTACCCATACTCCCAAAGGTGTTATTCGACCTCTGTCGAAGGAAGGGGCATTGTGCACGCCAATGACCCTCCTGGCGACAATAGGCACACTGGTTAATGTTCACAGGACCCAAGTGCATGTTCCCTTGTGGAACATACTGACCTCTAATCTGCGAACTACCCCCTCTGGGGCCTCTAACAATTTGTTGTAACAATACTTTAGTCTTAAAGTCTCCTTTTCTCTTCTCGACTCTATCTTTTTCATTATTGACATGGTTCTCGTAGTACTGAGCCATGTGCAGTACTTCTGATTGGGATTTCGCCTGCCAAGCGCTCTCGGAAGTCATAATCTGTGACTGGATGTCAGGCAGCAATCCACACACGAATTTGTCCACAAATAACCTTTTCCCAGACTCTGTGCCTAAATCCTGTCCACTGAAGTCCAAGAATACTTGTTCGGACCGATTAATGAACTCGGTGGCACCTTCAGATTTTCCTTGGACACAGGCCATAAGCTTGTCCCAAATAATTCTTTTTTCGGGAATTATAGTTTTTAATTTTGCAATGATTCTGTCAGGCAAAGTGAGTATCACCTGAGGTGGTCTCTCACCAGCTGGCCTTTCCCCGTCAAGCCTAGTTATATTAGCCCACGTATCTCCCAACCCAGGTGCATCATCTATTGTTCTAACCTGCTTCCACAAATCTACGGGCAGGAGTACAGGGAATAACAAGTCAATATTGCCTAGGGTGAACACTGAGGACTGCAAGACGGACTCTATCTCTTTATAGAATCCTGTCAGATTTTTCCTAATGTCGGGAATAGATTGCCTAATAGTGTTCACTTCCTGTCGCAAAAACGGGACGTGAACAAACTGTGATACATAATGTGCGGGAATGTCCACAGCAGCTGTTCCCGCTGCAACATTAGCGGGAATCTCAACTTTTGGGACAAATGTCGGAGGTACCTCTCTTATAGGCAACTGAGATATAGGCAACTCCGAACGCTTACTAAGCAACAGAGCTAAGTCGAGCGCTAAAGCAGTCGAAGAAGTGCCAAGTGAAAAAGCTCTCTTATAAATACCCAGTAACTCTGTGGGACAACTAACCTTCTTCCTCACACATTCATCCTGCAGGTACTCTACCATTACCTGAATCACCTTCCTCTGCATTTCTAGCGTGTATTGACTGTATGTGTCATATACCTCAACTGGAGTAATCGATAAATCCAAAATCCATCTAATCGCATCTCTTGTACAAATTCGCGCTTCCTCAGATGCCCATTTACGACACAGAAGAAATCGTTTCTGTACATACATACTCTCTTCTTCGTCATCCTCATTCCGTAACTTCTCCAAATCTCTCCTATACTCAAATAACCTCTCGACATGCTCATGTACTTTCTCCACAGTGTCTCTTGAAAGTGCTAAAGTATTCAGATCCCTCAGCCCTTGTGGGAGATCCACATTATTTAATTTACCCCACATTACGCATAAATGAATCCCTAAACCTTTCCATATTAGACAGTGTGGCAAAAACATTAGCTCGATCATCTCTCTCCATACAATGCTTAGCCCATGCAAACAAATCGCGCTTTTTATCTGTAAGGACAGTATTACGAGTAACAACCTTCGACCCCGCACCACGATCAACTATAGTCAGTACAGAACCACTCGGGGGTGGAGGTGCAGGCAGATTCAATGGAGGTGTTATTACTGGTGCAATGGCAAGAGGTAGTAGAGCAGGCGTAGGAACAACAGCCGGAAGAATAGGAACAACAGGTTGAGCAGGGAGAGCAGGAATAACAGCAGGAAGAGGCAAAGCAACAGGAAGAGGATCATACGGAGGTGGTGCAGAGGCACCAGGCCTTCGCTCGTTTAACAATTTGTCGAGAAACTCGTCAGAAACATGAAGGTCTTTAGAAGGATAGATTTTCTGAATACCGAGTGAGAAAGCCCTATCCATATTCCTAACTGACTCAGACTGTTTGTCCTGATCATATAACAACGCCTTTTCAGCGTTCGTTTTATGACGGCGCGCATGTTTTTCTCTACTCTTAAGCTGCTGCAACGCTTCTTTTTTCCAATTCTGTAGAACATCAAATGCTGCGGGTCTGGCCTTTTTCTTTAACAAGACCGACTCTAAGTATTCAATACGAGGGATCTCAAAACTACCATTGATTGGCCACTGAAGTTCGGAGGCATGTCTGTTATGTCTGTGCCAAATATCATTAAATACTACACTTCCAATGCCATGCTTACAATACATAGTAAACGCCAGTGACCCCTCCTGTGGTGCCGGGCGCCTAAATTCCAAAGATTGTCTATGGCTGCGGAATAATGCCCTAAAGCAGCTAGACAATTTCCCAGGCATTTCTCAAATACTTGGTGTTACCTGGTTAATACTTGTGTTTGCAGATACAATGCGCCAAATTCAAATTGTCAGGGTTAAATTAAGAGTCGGGTCACGACTCACCTGACCAAACCTAAGGAGGACCGTACGGTTTATCAAAGTACTTACCTAACGAATATTATCTTGTGTTTGGTGATTTCGGCAAATCTGCCCGCCTCAAAAGTGGACCCTCGTCAAGATGCCGTCTCAGACCACACGGCTATCGTCCAAGGATCGGATCGTGCTGTGCTGTAGCGGTGTCGCGTCTCGTTCAGTCGGGCCCGTAGTATCACACCGTCCGATCCCGGTCCGATAGCATGTGTCAACCTTCAATGGTCCGGCATCAATCTTGAGGGTCCCTGTTTGGGCGCCAACTGTGAAAAGAGAAAAATAATATGAGGCCGGGAAACCCAAAGGAAACACATCAAACACCAGTTACAAAGAAACATACAAAGTACTTTATTTTAAGGTCAAGCAGTGACAAAGTCAATGACAGATCGGATAGCTATCGGCCCTCAGTACAACACAACGAACTTCAACGGGGTTCGATAAATTCACTGAGAGAGTGTACATTGGGACAATCAGGCTTATATAGTTTTCTCCAGCCTGTTGTCCAACCCCTTCGCGGGTTAACCATTCCATGAATGTATTACTGATCTAGGGTCTCTGCCAGGTCAACTTTTAATATATACATCAGTATGCGCATAGATCAGTTCCGTTGATACAGGTAATCCATTTACACACAGGTCAACAGAAGCACAAGGTCTCAGTTCACGACCCTAACAAGTGGCCTGCAGGCAAGTTATACATTAGCTGTACGGAGGTCATGACGACCAGATTCTGTTCGGAATGGCATCGTCCGCCATTTTGATGTACAGGGTGACTTTTACGCAGCAAAAGAACCTAAGATGGCGGCTCGATTTAAGATGGCGGCTTACATCAATTTCTAAGGTCAAGACCTTGCCTCAGAGAGTTATTCGCGTATAGTTTTAAGCAACTTGGCGTAGGCCAATATACATACAATCGTTACAATAGGAGGCATCATTTAATATCCAGTTTGACAACGTGACCTTGCTCTGGTTACTACAGGAAGCTAGAGAATTGATGGATACAGAAATACACTAGGGGCATCCTAAAGGTCATAAAGAGTTTACCAGGGTCTAAAGCACCAGGTCCAGATGGACTAGTAGTAGAGTTTTATAAAGAGAATTGGTCAGTCCACACTTGTTAAGAGTATACCAGGATGTTATACAGACTGGTGTCCCACCAGACACCATAAGGGAGGCCACAAGCACCCTGCTGTGCAAACCGCAGAAGATTCTGAATGAATGCTCATCTTACAGCTATATTTCCCTTATTGACATGGACAATAACATTTATGCTAAAATCTTAGCAAATAGAATCTCACTGTGTATGTGGGAATGTGTGATGCCAGACCAATCTGGATTTATCCTCTGGAGGTACATGTTTTATGTGCAAGTGGAGAGATTTGGAGCACTCCGGACTACACATTAACATAGGAAGCACTGTCATACTTCCGTTAACAGAAGGCACCCAGAGGCACCCAGATAGATTCGGATTTAAATGGGAGACTGATAGCTCTAGATATTTAGGGATAGAAATATCAAGACACCCAGATTTATTGTACAAAGAAAATTATGTGAGGGCGGTAGATAACTTGCAAGAGCAATGGAAAAAGTGCCGTGGTTTGCCGTTATCATTAGTGTGCAGGGTGGCTTTGATTAAAGTGGAAGTGCTCGCAAAATTTCTCTATCTCTTTACAAATGTTCCTCAAGTCTTATGGGGCACTTTTTTCTCACACTTACGGGGACTGTTGGCTGAATTCCTCTGTGTTGGGAAACAGGTCAGGGTAAGGTGGACTGCTCTTACAGCACCCCGGGGGCTCTTACATTGCTGATTTTGGACAAGACTACCTAGTGGCGCAAGTCCAGTATTTATCCTTTTTTTATTCCAACAATCTGGCTAGACCTCATGTGCAGATTGAGAAGGCTCTCGCAGCGCCATTGTTGCTCCGTCCGGTTATCATGATGGCCAACTCTACTAAACTGAAGGAGGTAAACATGGTAACATGTACAGTGATGGCTTGGCAGAGGCTGGCTAAAAAATTAGGAGGAGCACATATATATTCTTCGTTGCTACCTGCCACATATGTGACAGGAGTGGAGATTATGCATGAGGAACTAACTATATGTGAACACACTGGCTAAACTGGGATTTGCCTCCTTTGGAGATGTCTTTCCCGACAACCCCTTAATATTGCTAAACGACTTTAAAGGGAAGGGAGGGATGAAATCGCTAGATATTAATATGCATTTTAGAATTCCGAAATGCCTTTGAGGAGTCATTCCCGTCATTTCCGGAACAGCTCCATACATTTCAACTACTTCAGGACATGATAGTTGCACAGGGGCATTTGATAGCAGACTTATATAGGAAGGTTCTGCAGGATACACAAATTAAAGGACGGCACGCTAGGCGAGGGGGGAAATGGACCTGGATAAGGAAATACCAGATAAAGACTGGCTATATATACTGAGGCAAACGAGAAGGGTCTCATTGAACTCCAGGTATAAATTGACAGAATGTATTTATCTTCATCAGACTTATCACACACCCAATACATTTAATAGAGGTCACTCATGAATGTACTCACTGTAAAAAGGCACATGCAGACTTTATACATTTATCTTGGGAATGCCAAGTGGTGCTGAGCTTCTGGGCAGAGGTGTTCTCCGCTATCAGCAACATCACCCGGGAAATACTCGATCCAACTCCATAGGTGCTGCTACTGTGGTTGACTGGAAACACCCCAGGATTGTGTGCAGTAGCACGCTTGCCGTTCTTATGCACCAAATGGGATTACCATGATACATGATCTCAGACCCAAATAACCGGACAGACTCAAAGGCCCTCATTCCGAGGTTGCTGATAGTCATGGCGCTATTAGCGCCATTACTAGCACCAATACCGGTACCGCCACCGACTTGGTGGTATGGGGACTTACCGGTCTATTCCGACCTTTGCGGGACCGGTAAGTCCCCATTTGAAAAGCCATCCCCATTCCCATTTGATCCCCCATAGGGCTCAATGGGAAGGGGGAAGGCGTCAATAACGGTACCGCAAATTGCGGTACCGTTATTGACCCCGGTATCCCTTTGCAGGTCCCGTCCATAATGCCTGGTTTTACCAGGCATTAAGGGAGGGACCCGGAAAGGGACCTTGGAATAGGGCGCAAAGGGATTACCGGCACCAGTGTCATTACCGGTGCCCGGTATCCCTTTGCGCCCAGGTCGTAATGACCCCCAAAGAATATGGCAAAATATTACTTTATTTTCAGCTCAATCAAGTAGGGAAACCTGGCGAACAACGAATCCTAGTCCACACACTATCCGTTACATTGTAGTTACTCAAAAGGCTTTGTACCTCACTGTGCATCAGCTATGACTTCATCCTACGCTGCAAATAATAAAACCTATTGGTTGGAGGGATTGGTTAGGGGATCATATATACCTATAGTTTATGTAGGTATTATTAACATCATTGGCTGTCCCTTATCTGCTAGGCACACCTTGAACAACCTTTAACTACGTATAATATAGATTATAACAGTATAACGCCAGTGGATTGGCCCCTGGAACAATGTATGATCACCAGTGAATAGGCCCTTATAATTGGTTGGCATTATCTCCCAACCTTGGCCATTCGGCTCTTTAGCAGCACACAATCAAAACGAAACCCAGATGCAGAGAACAACGTCAGACTACTGCCTAATTACTCTACCATCTCTCATCAGCCAAGTCTTCAATCAAGGCCTCTTCTTTGTACGTGACCTTGCTGGATGTTCTCTTCTCTGGAAATTTAAGGGGAGTAAAGGTTCATTGTTATCTATGTCCAGGACTTATGAATAGGCCTTGTTTTCTGGTCTTTTAGCATGTGTGAAGAGGCTGTGAGTCTGTCCATCTCGCCTTTCCATTTAGTGCTATTTAATTCAACTATATCAGGTGTCATTACCTTCTTCGACCCCTGAACACTTGGGTGCTCTGTCTCACGTATGTTTTCTACATCTTTAATTGTCCAATACTTGGCATTCACAAATGTTCTCTCATTTACTTCTAATCTAAGATAAATATGTCCTGCATCTGATGCTTATCCTCGTTGACTCCCTCTGTACTCTGCATTTTGTTTCTTACTGTGGCAATCTTGATCTCTGGCCAGCAGCTATCCTCTGTTCATGCAAAAATGTGCTTCCAGTGCCTGCAGCCCTGGTCTGTTTCGGAGGTAGCCTTAACACAAGACCATTGTCCATCTTCTCAACATGGCCACTTGTTATATTTTCTACTGCAGCAAGCTTCAATGCGGCTAATCTATCTTGTGTTTCTACCTATATACATTCACTCCATCTGGTCACTAATCTTCTGTATATATGCTTTCTTTTTACTCGTTAACTTTGCTCCTCCAGTTACATCTTCATTCTTTAAGTATTCTTATATCGTTTTAGTGCGTCATTGTGTCTTCTCCTTATGACATCACTTTGCACCTGTCACATTTTCTTTACAGCTCTTCAATATTCAGTGGTGTCTGCAAATCGCCTGCTACCAGGTCAGTTTGAGGGTACATTCGATATGGTTGTCTGAGTGCATATCATCTCTCATACACCCGGTACGGTATTGGAATGACACCTGGTGTCATGTACAGTGTGTTTTTGTCCTTCATCCAATATGTCGGAGGGGATGGGCTCAATCAATGACGTACACGTCTCCTTCTCTACAGTTGGTATGTACATCTGAAAGTCTTTTGCTGGTACTGGGCCGAAGGAGAGTTGTGGTAATGCGGTGGACGATTAGGACCCCAAAAAGAATGCACTGGCTGACAGGTGTGGCCTACTGTTACGCTATGAAACAAGTGTACATAAGATTGCTGCCAACACCAGCCAACCACCTGAATATTTGGGCTCCCTATCAGAAAGATTTGTTATCCAAACATCAGGAAATTAGCGACAATCGGACACAAGAATAAATAGACATTACAAATACATCAGAGACTCCAGAAACGGAGGGGATGAGGAGATAGTTATTGCAATATGTGATGTTGTACTACAGCAACGAGTAATAAAGGACTGTCTCAACTAACTCTTTGTTATTATTATTGTCAATAAAACTATTCAAATAAATTAAAGAAATACAAATTCCTTGTGGGAGCCTCATGTCCTGATGTTGTCACAAGTTTGCTGAGGTTGCTTTTGTGCATTCTGTATTTGTGTGTCTTAGGATGTGTATGAAAGTGTCTGTGTCACTTTGTGATGTGCTGTCTGTTCTGTGGGTGCTGTGTATTCCTTGCATTGCATTGGCTATGTTGGCATTGTCGGTGCAGTTGTAGTATACATGTGCCATCTGGCATATATTATGATATGATATGATATGATATGATATGGCATTTATAACGTGCCTATACACAAGTGTTTCAATGCGCGACGGGGGCAAGGGAGGGGGAACAGAGGGAAGACAGAGGGACTCATTCTGAGTTTGGAGGTAATCATGGCGCTATTGGAATACCTCTAATACCGGTACCAAGTCTGCCCTCGTTCAATGGGGACTTACCAGTCTATTCCGAACCTTTGCGGGACCGGTAGGTCCCCATTGAAAAAGCCATTCCCCATTCCCATTTGAGCCCCTATAGGGCTCAATGGGAAGGCGCTAATAACGGTACCGCAAATTGCGGTACCATTATTAGCTCTAAAGTCCCTTAACGGGTATTAAGAAAGGGACCCGCTAAGGGTACTCAGAATAGGGTGCAAAGGATGTCCTTACCAGTGCCCGGTATCCCTTTGCGCCAAACTCGGAATGAGGCCCAGAGACAACGATCTTACTAGGTCAGGTGACATTGAGATTGCGCAAGTGCAGGGGAAGAGGGAACCGGAAAAGTGCAGGGGGAATGAGAGGAGGCAGTACAGTACATGGGATCGACAGTAAAAAATTGAATAAATGAAAGCAATAAGTTAAAAGTGCAACCAGCTGCTGGCAAGTGCATGGATAAGTGCAGACATCAGGTTTCAAGTGCTGGTAGGGGACTGTAGGGATCCAGAATACAGTCCCATGTGTGGGGTTGCCAGGGAAGCAGTGCAGGGGTGCAACTGGTGGGGGAGGGGACCTGGGCCTGAGACCAGGGGGTGGCCAGGTGACCAGTGCAGTTTCAGTTTCAGCCAGGAGTTCAGCAGGGGAGAGGAGGAGAGAAAGCAGACGCAAAGAGGAAGGTTTTGAGGAGCTCCCGGGGCTGGAGATGGTTCTCCTCAAGTTTCAGGGAGGAAGGGAGACTGTTCCAGAGGAAGACCACAGCCGAAGAAAGAGATCTACCATCAACTCGTTGCTTGGAGAAGCGACTTACCCTAAGGGAGTTGGAGTCGGATGAGCAAAGAGCTTGAGAAGGAAGATATTTAGGAAGAGAGAGTTGAAGGTATTGAGGCCCCCGGCCCCAGAAGGCCTTGTGGACAATGCAGAGGGTTATGAACTCAATTCTTGCAGCCACTGAGAGCCAGTGCAGGGATTTCAGTCCTGGAGAGATACGATCGCTGGGCTTGAGACCAAGGGCAAGTCTTGCAGTCCTGTTCTGGATGAGTTGCAGAGGGCGGAGAGTAGAAGCAGGCAGATTTAGAAAGAGGCTGTTGTAGTAATCCACCCTATAGAGAAGCAGTGCTCTGGAAACAGTGAGCTTCTGGGTGAAGGAGAGGAAAGGAAGAATACCTTTGAGGAGGTCCATCTGATAGTATGACTTCTTAGAGACATCAGAGATGTGAGGAGAGATGGAGAGTGTAGAGCCGAAGATGACCCCAAGGTTTTTAGCCTCACAGGTGCGAGCAGGAAGAGGGCCAAGAGAGGCCAACCAGAGAGTGACAGGAAAGGAGGGGGCTGGTGTGCCAATGAGGAGAATCTCACTCTTACTGGCAGAGATGATTGGCGGCACATCACTCCTGGATAGCAGACAGACAGTTAGAGATGAGCGAAGGAGAGGAAGTGGCGGAAGGGAGCCTGAAATGAGTTGAGTGTCATCCGCATAGCACTGAAAGTTGGGGCAGAGAGCGGCAATGCGAAGGGCAAGAAGTGCCATGTATTGGTTGAACAGCCAGGGAGAGAGGTTAGACCCCTGGGGAACACCACAGGTAGAGATAGAGATAGAGGAGAGGAAGAACCCCAGTTGGACCTGGGACAGTCGATCGCAGAGGAAAGAGGTCAGCCAGGCCAGGGCCTGATCGGTTATACCCAGGTTATCACAGAGACGGTGGAGCAGGATGGCATGGTTGACCATGTCAAAGGCAGAAGAGAGATCAAGTAAGATGAGGACACAGGGGGTGTTGGAGTCGAGGTTGGAGAGCAGGTCTTCACGGATGTTCAGGAGAGCAGTTTCGGTGCTTCTGGCATCTCTGAAGCCAGACTGATGGTCATGGAGACAACCAACAGATTCAGTGTGTTGATTAAGCTGGGAGATGGCCAGCTTGTCCAGGAGTTTGCCCAGGAAAAGAGTAATGGAGATTGGGTGATACTTAGCCGGGCAGGACGGGTCGGCAGAGGGTTTCTTAAGAAGAAGGTGCATGAGGGAGTGCTTCAGGGAGGAAGGGAATACCCCAGTGGCAAAGGAGTGGTTGCAGAAGTCAGCCAGAGCAGGGGCCAAGGTATCAATATGCTCCTTGATGATTTTAGAGGAAAAGGGGCGAACCTGTTTTGACGAAACTTTCATAGGTCAGACTTGTCTAGAAACCTCGTCTGGGGAGCACAGGGGAAAGGCAGAGAAGGAGGGAGGAGAGGTGGCCAAAGAAGGGCCAGGGGAGGAGCAGGGAGTAGAGGGGGCAGGGGGAGAGGAAGAGAGAGAGGGCAGATTGCC
The DNA here is from genome assembly GCF_040938575.1 of Ambystoma mexicanum. Lineage (NCBI taxonomy): Eukaryota > Metazoa > Chordata > Amphibia > Caudata > Ambystomatidae > Ambystoma > Ambystoma mexicanum. Next base: position 320,169,109 of record NC_090928.1, on the reverse strand, counting down.
CTGAGGTTTAGAGATGAAAGGAGAAGACAAGTCCGTGCAGAGGGCCTGGGAGGGGACAGGAGAGGTAGCGACTGCAACAGGATTGGCCATCTCCATGCAGATTTTAAAGTTCGGCCAAGTTGTTAGATGCTGCAGAGACACAGAATTGGATGTGGGCTCTCCTCTTGGTGTGGACAGAGAGCCGGTATTGCCTTTGGAGCAGGCGGCAGGCCAGTTTGTCAGAGGATGTACCGGAAGCATGCCATTTCCTCTCAACCACCCTGCACTTGCGTTTAAGGGTGGCGAGGTCTGAGTCGTACCAGGAGTTGCACTTGGCATTGGGCTTCAAGAGAATCCTCATGGCAGAGGCAAGAACATCAAGAGTATCAGAGATAGCAGAGTCGAGCATGGAGAGGGCTGTGTCATGGTGTGAGTCAGCCAAAGGGGGAGGGAGGGCGAGAAAGTGGTGGCAAAAGTCTCAACTGACAGACACTTCATGGGTCAGATAACCCGAGAAGGCAGGTGGCAGTGCTGGAGTTGGCTTGGCCTGAGGTGTGGAGAGAGTGAGATGGGAGGAAAGGAGAACGTGATCACTCCAGGAGAGGAGTGGTGAGGGGGATAGAAAGGGAAAGGTCAGAAGAGATCAGAAGATTCAGGTTGTGCCCTGCAGAGTGAGTCAGACCAGAGGGGTGGATAGAGAGTGAGAGAGAGTCCCAGAGGTCGTAAAAGAGTCCAGAGAAAGGACAGGAAGCATCCAGGTGGATGTTAAAGTCTCCAAGAAGGAGGAGTTGAGTGGTCAAGACCGGTAGGGAAGAGGATAGGTCCACCCACTCAGAGCGGAATGAGGAGATCTGACCAGGTGGCCGATAGATGGTAGCCACAGTAAGGGAATGGCTAGGAGAGAGAGAGAGAGCCTGCAGACGAGGTATTCAAAAGAATAGTAGGCCTGTGTAGGAATGACAGAGGCAGGAATCCACTTGCGAAAGATCAGGGCTACACCCCCTCAGGAACGGTTGGACCTGGGCGCAGAGAGGATCTTGTGCCATCAGCGAGGAGAGTGTCAAAGCTTGTGACACAGGTGGCTGTGAACCATGTCTCAGTGAGACCGAGGACATCAAGGTCAAGTTCTTCAAGGAGATGGCAGATGTCAGAGGAGTGTTTGACAGTTGAGCGAGAGTTTAGAGTGGCAATAGGGAGATGGTTGCCATCCTTGACAGACATCCGGGGAGGGGTACAGATCAGCGGTACGCCCTGCGGAGGTGTGGAAGAGGTCCAAGGGGGGGACAGAAGAGGAAGGAAGAGAGAGCAAGGTAGCCAAGGAGGAGACAGCCAGGGGAGGCAAGGAAGCCATGGATGGAAGAGAGGGGACAGCAGGAGAAGGAAGGAAATTGATGCGGTGCGGGAAGCATCTATCAAAGAGGAGAAGGTTGGCCTCAGGGCCTTGGATCAAGACAGTGCTATTCAGGTAAACATTAATGATCACCTTAGAGGAGTCGAAGGAGGTCATGAGGGCCTCCCACCGGGTGCCACCATTAATGGGAGAAGAAGAGAGAGGAGAAAGCACAGAGACCATATGAAAAGTCCATAAGTCTGGTGAGGGAACGACAAAGAGGTTGTCAGTGAGCGTTTGCCTAGAGGAAGCACTGGTATAGGTGTCAGCGATAGGGAGGCCTGGCTTGTAGACCAAGATGTCCTTTTTAAACTTCTCCATACCAGATTTAGTGAGGAGAGCAGGATAGTCGATAGAGAAGCAGTTTGAAAAGATAGGAGAGACAGAGAGCACCATAGAGTAGGTAGGGAGAGGAGAGAAGAGGAAGGGGGGAGAGATGGGGTGGTAGTGGCGGGGAGAACACTATGGAAGGCTGAGAACAGGGTGTAAGCAGACGAGACAATAGTAGACAATTGAACAAAAAATGATAAGGGCTCAGACAGTAATAGAACAGGTTGATAGGTGAACGCTTTGCTAAGAGGCAAGAACCAACGACAGCACTACTTTACAATGTGATTTAACAACATTTATGTTCCTCCATTCTCTATCATAATGTCTCATTCGGGTTCCAGTATTCATTGGGCAAACATCGCTGGCATGTTTATGCCCATTTTTGGCCATGTGGGATGGGTATTTCTGTGGGTGTGCCCAGTGAATTGTGGGCGTGTGTCTGTTTTTGGTGGTGTGCCGTGGGAATTACCATCCACATGGGTGTGTGTCAGTGGTTGTGCCCATTCATTTGTGGGGGTGTCTGTGGGTGTGTGTGTGTTTTGCTGGGCATGCCAGGGGTGTAGTGAGTCTCAGAGAGTGTGATACACAAAGGATATAAGTATGGAAGTATTAACTAAGTGAAGTTGGATCTTGGGTGATGTGTGTGGAGTGTCATAAGTAAATCCATGATGTTGGTAATGTAAGTGTGATGTACGATGCAGGTAAATTTGTTGATTAGTTTCAGTGGTGGCAGAAATGTTTGGCGTAAGTATGTGGGAGCATGGGAAAAATATTTGCGGGTGGTATGTGCACATGTTCATCATGTTTGACTTGAGTTTTCCTTGACGCGTTCACTTAGGCTGGCATGTGATCGACTGACAGAAGTTATATGGGGTATATTTTGGCGTATATGATTTTTATTAGTGAGTTAGGGTTGCCTTACGTCTGATTTTGTGCATGGTGTGAGATGTGATGAATTGCCATGTCTGACGTAGTGAATTTGGCAATTTGGACGTAACTTACAATGCATGGACACCTAAATGTCCTTTATCGTAACTTACACACATAAAGTTAGTTAGTAAATCATATCAGTTTAAAATATATCTTTTGAGTTTTTCTTTTTACGTTGCGATTAATGGCTGAAAGATGGTAATTTGTTGTTTCTGCATATTGCTTTCTACCGAGCGTAAATCCACATCTGGTATAAACGCGCTAATTTCTTTAGTATGTTCATTTGCAATAAGATGTGCAATTGTGTCTTTGAAAGTGATTTGCTTTGTTGTGCAAGTCAGGGTTTTGTAGCTCATTTGAAATCTTGCAAGTTACCTATTGTTCTAATAAGTTAATTACTGTTTTAGAACTGTCTTCTCCAAATCGTGTTGCCCCTTCAATCCAGTAAAACTATATGAACATGTGGAGCTCCTCGTGATTGGTATTCTTTTCTTGAAAAGTAACATGTTATTTTGCCTAACGGAAGAGATTCTGTTTTTTTAATGAAGTTTAACATTGTAAGGAAAAAATGATCATAATGTGTTGAGACAGTAACTCGGTCTAGAGCACAAAGTTCATTTTGACCTAAAATGTAGATGGTGGCAATGTGTGCATTTGCTGCTTTAAAACAGTCTTTTATTTTTTTCCCATGCATATCCAGTACAATGTATCGTTACAAAGCACGTTGGTGGTCGCAAGGTTGCACAACATACAATTTGTATCAGATAAATCGCATGTATTCTCTTGTTCCTAGCATATTTGCTAAAATGTTTGTAAGTTTGCTTTGTAACACTTGACCTTTAGCTTTTACTTTTTGAATGAGTGTACATGCTGTCATGTTAGGGTAATGTTTTTCTGCATTATGTCCATGAACAACTCTGTAGCGCAGTATGGATAGTTCACTTTCCTAAAGTAAATGAAACATGTATTCATGATTAAGTCCAAACCAAGGATCATTTGAAATTATTCTGCGTGGTGTATATTCAGAGGAAGACATTTGTACTAGTCTATCATCTAATATCCTTCCCTCTCCTATAGGAAACAATATGGCAAAACCTGTTTCTTTTATGCATTTATCCATATACTGTGTAATGTGCCTTCTGCTTGTTTCATTTGAAATTCTATGGATTTACCTATGTCCTCTTTAGAATGTAAAGGTTTGATTGTATATTCTCCATACAATTTTACTCTACCTACTAGTTCTATTTTTTCAAACTGCCCCTCGTTTTCATTAATATCTTGAAAGTATACATGCATTCATATGTTGTTCAATCTTTACAGCCTGGTAATATGTATTGTTTGTTTTGCACCAAACTAAATATTGGGGGACTTTATTCAAATCTTCATGTTGTTGCCAGACCTTTTTGCTTTTTTTGGTACCCTGCTTATTAATACTAGCAGTGTGTTTTCATGTGCATTATTAATTTGGCAAGCCTGGATGTTGTCATTTATATTTAAAGGTAAATACACAAGTTGGCCCTTAAAGCTTTTGTTAATTCATTAGCCTGTCTTTTCCCAGACTTGGTTTCTGACCTTACAATAGTTTGATGAGGACAAATTAGTTTGACATATATGTTAAAGATTCATAGCAGTTTAAATATTTTAATATTGTGGAATGGGTTGTGGTGTCATAGAATTTGCAATTAAATACATGAGTAGTATTTTTTGTGTCTAAATATGTACAACACATATTTAGGTATTCTTCTTGTGGGATTTATTTTCCTCCAGAAATAAACCCATGATAATGACAAAGTAGGTGCCTTTGCAACACTCACATACATGTAGAACATATTGATTAATTTCTAAGTGGTATGTTTTTAGCTGTTTGGAAGATTTACAATGTAGCTGAGTGTTAGATGTTTCTTCTTGTGTAGTTTCTAAAGGTTCATCTTCATTTGTGTTTTATAAACATTTTGTTCCCAAGTATCAGTCTTGCATATTGTCAGAGACTTCTTTAATGTTTGTTTGTTTTGACTTTAAGATGCAGGTTTTAAGCTACATATATTTTCAATACTAATTGTCCAATAGCTGCCGTATGTGCTGCTAGCATACAATTGTGAGGAAAAGTATTATTATAGTGTTTTCCAGAAGAGCAGGAAATATGATGTTCTTCTAATCCTGTGAATTGCCACATATAACAGCGATAAAGGTGCTGAAAAATGTCTATTTTACCTTTGGCTTTATGTTTGCAGTATTTATTACCAAATTGTTTTAGCGATTGAAAATGAGACTTTGTTTGTGTGCATGTCCATTATTTTACAGCTTTTATCATTACTGCACATGTGTTACTGTTTTCATTACCATTCTTTGAAATTTCAATGAATGCATGGATTTTTTCATCTTGACATTCAAAACCATTACCTTTCATAGTAAAAACAGATGTTATATTATTTCTAATCCAAAACAAATTGAGTTGAGGAAGCTTTTAGCAAAGGACACCTATTGGGGTAGACCTCAGCACCCTTCTGTTTGTTGAAACAATAGTGTTTGTCGCATGAATTAAGTAACTGCGGAGAAAATGTGGTTCCTCCACTCCGTTTTGTAAACTAATCGTAAAAGTATAGTTACACTTTTCACATTCATGCGCCAGGTAAACAAAGAATAACTCCACTCAATAGGAATGTAGTTCTTAAAGCTGTGTATTTATATTAACAAGTGCCCTTTGTGATGACACGTGTTTCAACAGACTTGGCCGTCTTTTTCAAATCAGGGCTAAATTGTGATGAAAATTGATTTCAAATAAAGTGCATTGCCATTTCATTGAGCAGTGTAAATCATTGCAAAGGAAAAAATTGTCATTTAAAACACAGACATAAAGGGAGGAGGATTGGGGAGGATGGTTAGGGTAAACAGTCAACCATGAAGCATTTGAAACAAATGGAAAAAATAAAGAACATGAACATAAATTGGAAACATTCACTAATGGGAGAAAAGGCAAAAGAACAGAAAAGATTCCTGTGAGTTCATTTGTCTGTTGCATATTAATTTGCAAAAATAAAGAAAAAGATTTTAGTTTACCAAATGGTATTGAATTCTAATTCTGAACACGGCTTTTCAGCAAAACCAAAACAGTCATGGGCTCAATCCCAACCTGCCAAGTAAACTAGAGGTAATCAATTCTATGCTGATGGAACTGTTTCATCCTGAATATGTGAATTAAATTATTGATATTTTCTTAATTAAATATAAAGGGTGCCATTTTGATAAAAGCAGAAGGGGGGGTTAAGCATCTTAAGTTAGTTTGTGTACATTCAGTGGATCATGAGTCTGCGTGAGGATTATGCATTTTAACCCTTAATATAAACTTGTTATCTTATATTGTCTTGTCTTAATATGCTTTGTATGTGTATAGTTTATTTTAGCCTTTAGTTTTTTTTCAATAACACTGCAACTGACACATTTATTCTTTTTGTTTCACATGTTATATTTGTAACTTTATTAGTTGTGTTTTGTACATTATTACTACTTCTGTTTGTACTCTTTTGTATACTTACTTTTTCGAGGCATTTTGATTTGTGTTTTTTTCTGTGCATTTTCTCCAGATTTGCATGTCTTTTTACCTATTGATGAAAAGACATTAAGTAAAATAAATTGAGTAAAATAAAAATAATTGCATATCTTAGCAATACAATATAGTTTTTCTTATGTGTTATTTTGGTTAAGCCTGGTTTGGTTAATTTACTTTAGGATTAAGCAAATGTCCATTTTTCGAAAAGTACAATTATTACTTTGTTATATGCAACAGCACATACAAATATTGTCAAACATATACATATTCATGTAAAATAACAAGGGGAAATTTTCGGAATATTATTCAATTGTACACATTTTAGTAAGTGTAACAGGTAATTTGTTGTACTTTTATTACACAAGCTAAACATAATTACTTGAGATACATTGTTTAGGTATTGAGTCATGGTTGAAAGGTTATCCTTTTGTAATGATTTAAAACAGTAATTTATTTCATAAAGAGTTTGCTGCAGTCAATTTACTAGTTACAACTGGAGCTTGATGCTAGATTGGTCTTTACTTGTTCAATCTCATCATACCGATATTAATAAGCACTGCAGGAACTAACATTATTAACAACCACTCTCCCCAAAAATATTTTAAGGGTTTGTTATAGTAGCTTCCTAGCCTAAAGATCTATAATTTTGTCAGACTTAAATAGTTTAAAAATCTCAAGGTTGCAATTACAATTGAAATAGAAGAACCCACTAAACGACTTTGCCAGAACAGATAACCATCATACAATCTGTATTCTTTTACAGTTCTTTCAAAGAATCAATGTCGCAACCCCCACAAATCTGGATGCTGGCATAGTACATGTTTTAGGTATTCTACAGACTCCAGTACGTTGCAGAACCTACACATCAAACTAGAGGACTTATCTTTTCATCTAATATTTACAATTTCACGGGTTGAGAGTATATTTAATATAAGGCATAGAAATTGTCTCCACTACATATTGGGAAATCCTTTGAAGTAGACCAGCAAGCAACTCACCTTCTTATGTTCCAGTAGTAGGTCTGATTCGCTAGAGTCTCACACAGAGAAAACCAATCCCACTCCCACAACTTTACTTTGACAGTTTCTGGTCTTTGAACTAATGCCTAGTGGCTACAGTTTAAACCCTTTCAAATAGTATTACATTTAAAACACCATTGATTAAAAAAAGAATTATCCTTGCTCACAAAAGAAGTCCAAAGAACAACTAACAAGGAGTCATGTGGGGGAGGGGATAATATTTTTTTGAAAAGTAAAAGAACATTCCACATTAATCTCAATTTTATTGAGCTAAATCCCAACTTGTATTGTTTGGCAACACTCAGCACACATTTGGGCAAACATAAACTGCCTCTTCATAGGTATGTCTCTAAGCCGGTCAAGTGGCACAGCGAGTAGAGCACTCGCTTTGACATCCGTGCAGAGCCTGCTAATGCAGGTTTGAATCCCGGCGGGGCCAAACTCAGCCTTTCATCCTTCCGAGGTCGATAAATGAGCACCACACACAGTGGGTAATAATAAGCAGTGCTCAGATACCTGAGGGTTTGTAGCACTATATTAGTGCCAAATTATTATTATTATTTCCCCCAATTCAACCCAATTAAGCGAAAAGATGGTTTCTAAACCATAGATGATTTTAGGAATAGCATTTGCATTATAATATTTTAGAACTGGTTCCAAGTAGAACATGCCATATTTGGCTTGTACTTTCCCCATCTTTGGTTTTATTATTTCAACCTTGGATTGCACACAGGCTGTTAAAGCTGATTTATTAGGTTTCAAGAAGATCAATATTCCCAAGTATACAAAGTGTGATGTCACTCTTAGATGAAGATTCTCTAGATACCAATTGAAAGTACGTGATCTAGGCGAGCATGCACATTTTAGAATCTTCATTTTACATTTATTACTAATCAAGTCATTTGATTTTGCATAGTCTGATAATCCCACCAATAATCTTTGTAGCCCGCTTTCAGTACAGTTCATTTGAAGAACATCGTCGGCATACACAAACCACTTCAGATGTTGACAGCCTAATATGGGGGGGTGCCAATCCACAGTTGTTCAGGCTATCGCTTATATCAGATAGAAAAATGTTAAATAAACAAGGTGCCATAATACAGACTTGTTGAAGGCCACTCAACATATTGATTGCTTGGGACAAATTCCCATTATAATTTATTCTCACTCTTAATATAGTATTCACGTGTAGGTGGATCAGTATGCTGAGGAGACTCATGGGCAGGCCCCATTTGGCAAGTTTACCCCATTGCTTCTCTCGATTAATTACACAGAGGTGAAGACCACAACACATATGCAAACATCCGGTAAATGTTGCATACATGCCTTATTTTGTAACAATTTCAGTATTGCACCATTTAGGGAGATGCACACTACCCATCTGAAATCTGATTTTTCACATCCTCTGGTCCTGTGCTTTGAAAATATTTCCACAACCATGAGCGTAACTTTCCAAACGGTGGTGTGCTACACAAGGGTAATAGTGTGATTATATTTGCTTGAATGGTGGGTTATTGTATCTGTTCAAACAATTGGGGCCTCATTATGACCCGGGCGGTAAGTACCGGTCATTACCGGCATGGTGCAATTTCCGTGTCCGTGCTGGCAATAGACCGCTAAAAGCAGCCCATTGCGAGTTCGCGGGCACGAGCTTTGCGCCATGCCGGTAATGAACTCAACGCCATGCCGCAAAAGCCCGAAAAATCCCCCTTTCCGGCATTGTGAGTAGTGGAAATAGCACCTCCGGCATCCTGGCCATCGGCATTAGCGGTCACCTCAAATAGCGGTAACCGCTCTTAGCGGTGACCGTAAATATGCGGGACCGGAAGTAGCGTCATCGCACAGGAACGGGAAAGAGCACGGCGGCCATCTTTAAAAACACAATCCATTGCCATCCACCACAACCAGGAGCCCTCAGACCCCCAGAACTCCAACACACCTCCACCACTACCTGTTTCAATTTAGGATTCCAAAAGCAGTTAAAGAAATGGGAGATCGGCTGCGCCAGGAGCGCTTCTCCAGAGAGGAGCTGACCATGTTAGCAGAGACACTGCAGGAACATGCAGATGTGGTGTTTGCAAATGACATGTCCCGTCCAGCACTGCAGCATAAAAAGCAGATTTGGGCATTGGTCGCCCAGAGAGTCAGTGCCGTCGGCACCACACCCCACACACCATGCGTAAAGCGCTGGGATGACCTACGTCCAAGTGTGTGAAGTATACTCCCTGCCAACCAAAACCTTGGGATGGCGACAGGTGGAGGTGCAGAGACGCCCATAAAAATCCAACCATGGGAGGAGGTATGTGCCACCACCATAGGCACCGAGGCAATAGAGGGAGTCGGGGATATGGAGCGAGGAGCCCGTCATCAGCTGATGCAGGTAGGTGTCTCTATTTAAACAATGCCAATACCACCGTGATGATGTCCACCTGAACTGACAGTGCAATGATGTAGAGCAGGGTCCACCAGACACATAAGCACATGACTGCCTACAGGCAGTGCAGAGCATCACCTTGTCCACATGCATGATGCACCCCATTTGTGTTGTAACCCAGATTCCTCCATGCATCACCCACCCAAGAGTGAGACAACCTGTATGTCACTCCCCCCAATGTGACTCATCTACCATTCCATATCAATGCAGCCACCCCAATGCATGCCCGATGCCCGTAGACCCATCACTAACCCTCTCCCTCCTTTGGTCCCCCTCAGGCACACATTCTGACAGTGGTGATGAGGACACTGGCGCCACACCACGGAAGAAGGCCAGGGCCGAGGAGGGTGAACACCGCCCCTCAACCTCAAGGGGCAGTGGCCAACCTAGGCCACCTCTGAAGGACAAGAAACACACAGAGACCACAGCACCAATGTGCACCACGCCCCCCACAACAACACCCACACCAGCCACCATCACCCAGGAGGCATTGGCAGAGGGCACACCATCGGCTGGCAGCAGCACAGTCGGTGAGACGGCTACCACAGCAGCCATATCTGACGACGAGGGCGACGTACAGCTGCATGGCCCAACACCTGCCACAGGCCCCCTCCACTCACCACACCTATCCCCATGCAGCGTGGTGGACGGCAGCATGCACGGGCTATCACCTGCAGATTCATGGCCAGTAAGTGTCAGCCCCACAAACTGTGCCTGATGACCAAATCATGGTTGAAACGCCTCACACCTCCGCCCCAGTGACAACCTACCAAGAGGGCATCCTGGCTATACAGAGGCGCCAGGAGGAACTCACAGGGCTGCTGACGCAGCATATTACTGAATAGGGGGGAGAGGGTGTGTGCGTGGGAGTTGAGGGGGGAGGGGGGAGAGGGTGTGTGCGTGGGAGTTGAGGGGGTAGGGAGAGAGGGTGTGTGCATGGGAGTTGAGGGGGGACGGGGAGAGGGTGTGTGGGGTGGAGTGCTTGTTCACTTTGTTTCGATTCTTCAATACACATTTTGGTTACTCATGATTCACATGTGTGGACATTGCTTATTGCGTACGTGTGCTTTATTGGTGAACAGTCCACAGTGTCCATGTCCCTGACACACCTAGTGCCCCGAGTGCCACATCCATGTCACACTCCCCGTCAATGTGTGCTAGAAACATTGGTTGATCAGAGTCTGACGCATGTCACGTCCCTCCTGTGCATCACTGCCTCCCTGAGGTGCTGCCCCACCCCCACCCTCCTCATCCTCATTGTCAGGTGGTTGCAGTTCTGCATCAGGGGGCAGGGGCACATTACGTCTGATGCACATATTGTGTAGCATGACACATGCCATGACAATCTTGGCCACCTTCTCATGGCGGTACAGGAGTGCCCCACCAGAACTGCTGAGGCAGCGAAAGCGTGCCTTCAAGAGGCCAAATGTCCAAAAACTAGTGGGCACAGGGGGGTCCAGTTCCTTGTGAGTGTTCATGCACTGTGTAAGTCCACGGTGGTTGTTTCTATGATCTGGCTGATGTCCAGTAATTTGTATGCTTTCATCCTGGTACCGTTGATGGCAGCATCATGATGATCTCACTATGCACAACAAATGGTGACATGCAATTCAGTTGGACCTCTGTGTCAGTGTTGTGGTGTATTGATGTATTTGACCCTCATGTGACTCCTTTGTACGCAGTAATGGGGGACTGTCCTTTCAGTTGATGGTATTTGGTGCTGTGTTTTGGCCATAGTAATTGCTTGTAGCTGCATTGTGTTGAGGGGGATGTGGTCTGATTTGGTACAGTGCACATGCAGATGGCTGTGGAATGGTTGTGGCACTGCATCATTTACATGGTAGGGCTGCTTACATCTTGCATTATGTGGTCAGGTGTCAGGTCCAGTCTGGGCTGCTTTGGGGTATGAGCATGGTCCATTCCCTCAGGCACTCGCAGCCAGGTGAAGTATGCATCCCTCCCCGCCCCCATCGCAGCCAGGTGAAGTATGCATCCCTCCCCCTCTTTTGAGGTGTGACAGTATAGTAATGGGGTGGTAGTTTTCAGGGTGTGTGGGGTCGAGGAATGTTTTTTGAGGAGGGGTGAGGTTTGTGCAGTTTCAGTGGAGAGAACATGGTACGATATAATAGACAAGACTTGAGGATGCTAAGCAATTGTGGAGTGAGGTGGTGATGCAGAGGAGGACATAGCATCATGACAAGAAAAGAGAAGTGCGGCCAACAGGTGGAAGTGCAAGGTTAAGGGCAAAATGACAAGGGATGGATTGTGCAGGTAGGGTCCAGTAGGGTTACAGATACAGCCCCAAGTGCAGGGTTGCTAGGAGGCAGTGTGGCTGTGCAGCTGGGATGACAGGGAACTGGACCTGTGGTTCAGATGCTAGCCAGGTAACCAGCGCAGTAACAGATAGGCGATCAGCAGGGAAGAGGAAGAGAGAAGACAGAAGCAAAAAGGAAAGTCTTCAGCTGAACCAGAGGTGGTTCTGCTCAAGTTTCAGAGAGGCAGGGAGGCTGCTCCAGAGGGAGGCACCCACAGAAGAGAGAGATCTGCCTCCAGCTCGTTTCTTGGAAAAACGCCTGACCTTCACGGAGTTGGAGGTGGAGGAGCAAAGGGCTCTAGTAGGAAGATACTTCAGAAGAGAAAGCTGGAGATATTTTGGTCCCAGGCCCCAGAATGCTTTGTGTATGATGCAGAGGGTCTTGAATTCGATACTTGCAGCCACTGGGAGCCAGTGGAGAGATTTCAGTGCTGGAGAGATATGATTCCTGAGCTTAAGGCCAAGGACACGTCTCGCAGTACTGTTCTGGATGAGTTGCAAAGGGCGGAGAGTAGAGGCAGGTAGATTTAAAAAGTGGCTGTCATAATAGTCAAGCCTAGAGAGAATCAGGGCTCTAGAGACAGCGAGCTTCTGGGGGAAGGAGAGGAGAGGGAGAATACGCACGAGGAGGTGCAGTTGGTAGTTAGACTTCTTAGAGATGTCAGAGATGTGAGGAGAGAAGGAGAAAGTGGAGTTGAAGATAACCCTGTGGTTCTGAGCCTCGCAGGTGGGAGGGCCAAGGGAGGCCAGCCAGAGAGTGAGCTGAAAGGAGGGTGCTGGTTGCCAATGACGAGGATCTCCGCCTTGCTGGAATTCAAGAAGAGATCATTATGGGCACACCACTCTTGGATTGCAGAGCGACAGTCCAGGATGAGAGAAGGAGAAGAGGCAGCAGTTGGTAGCCTGAAAGTGAGATGGGTGTTGTCAGAATAGCATTAGAAGTTGGCGTAGAAAGCAGCAATGTAGTAGGCGAGAGGTGCCAGGTATTGGTTGAACAACCAGGGAGAGAGGTTAGATCCATGAGGAACACCGCAGGTGGAGAGAGGGATAGAGGAGAGGAAGGACCCAAGCTGGATCAGAGAGGAAAGAGGTTAACCAGGCCAGATCCTGATCAGTGATACCCAGATTATCGCAGAGTCGGTTGAGCAGGATTGCATGGTTAACCATGTCAAAGGCAGAGGAGAGATCAAGTTTGATGAGGACAGAGGGGAGATTAGAGTCCAGGTTGGAGAGCAAGTCTTCACTGATGATCAGGAGAGCCATTTCCATGCTTCTGGCTGCTCTGAAGCCAGATTGATGGTCATGGAGAGAGCCAACAGATTCAGTGTGAAGATTAAGCTGGGAGATGGCCAGCTTTTTCAGGAGTTTGCCCAGGAAAGGATTGATAGAGATTGGGCAATAATTAGCCAGAAGGGAGGGGTCGGCTGAGGGCTTCTTGAGAAGAGGGTGAACAAGAGAGTGCTTCAGGGGGAGAGGAAGGTATGGGAGGCGAAGGAGTGGTTGCGGAAATCCACCAAGGCTGGGGTAAGGGTGTCACTGTGGTCCTTGTTGGTTTTGGAAGATCAGGAAAGAACCTGTTTAGATGAGGTTTTGATAGATCGGACTTGCCTAGATACATCATAGGGGAGAAGAGAGGAAAGGCAGAGATGGGAGGGGGTGGGCGCAGATGGGATGGAGAGAGATGGGAGCATGGGGGAGGAGCAGGAGATGTAGCGAGTGTGGACAGGATGTTCTGAGTTTTAGAGATGAAGTGAGAGGCCAGGGGCGTACAGTGGGCCTAGGAGGGGACAGGAGAGGTAGAGACTACGGCAGGATTGGCCAGCTCCTTGAAGATTTTAAAGAGTTTGTCCAAGTTACTAAATGCCGCAGAAATGCGGGCTTGGATGTGATCTTGCTTCTTGGTGAGGACAGAGAGTCGGTATTGCCTTTGGAGCAGGTGGCAGGCCAGTTTGTCAGAGGGTGAACACAATGCCAACCATTTCCTCTCAGCCACACTACACTTGCGTTTAAGGGGGACGAGGTCAGAGTCATACCAGCAGTTGCACTTGATTTTTGGCTTCATGCACATCCTCATAACAGGGGCAAGTAAATCGAGAGTATTAGAGATAGCAGAGTGTCCGGGTGTGTGTCAGACAGAGGTGCAGGAGGGTGAGAGAAGGATATGGCGAATGCCTCATCTGACACATGCTTGATGGGTCGAATGACTGAGAAGGTAGGTGGCAGTGTGGGGGTAGGCTTGGCCTAAGGGGTAGAGCAAGAGAGAGAGAGGAGAGGAGAAAGTGGTCACTCCAGGAGAGAGGAGTGGTGAGAGAGTTAGAGAGGGGGAGTTCTGAGGAGATCAGAACATCAGGAGTGTGCCCTGCAAATTGAGTGGGCCCAGAGGGAAGAATAGAGTGAGACAGAGAGTCGCAAAGGTTGCAGAAGAGTCATGTGGCGGGACATGAAGCATCCAGGTGGATGTTGAAGTGTCCAAGGAAGAGAAGTTGAGTGATAGAGGCCAGGAGGGAGGACAGAGGTCAGCCCGCTCAGAGAGGAAGGAGGTGATCGGCCCAGGTGACCGGTAGATAGTGGCAACTGTGAGAGAGCGGCCAGGAGAGAGAGAGAGTCTGCAGGCAAGACATTCAAAGGAGGAATAGGCCTGCATAGTAATGATAGAGGCAGGAATACACTCCGGGAAGATCAAGGCTACACCCCCACCGGACTAGTTGGATCTGAGCGCGGAGAGGATCTTGTAGCCATTAGGGAGGAGAGTGTCAAAGGTCATGGCAGAGCTGACTATGAACCATGTTTCGGTGAGACCAAGGACAAGTTCTTGAAGGAGATGGCAGATGTCAGAAGAGTGTTTGACAGCTGAGCGAGAGTTCAGAGTGGCGAGACGGAGAAAGTTGCCATCCATGAAAGACTTCGGGGAGCGGTACAAATCAGAGGTACTCCCTGTGGAGGTGTAAAAGGAGCCAGAGGGAGGGCAGAGGAGGTAGGAGGAGAGGGCAAGGTAGGCGAGGTGGAGGGAGGCACCATAGTAGTGGCAGAAGGAAGAGGCAAGGGAGCTAAAGAAGGTAGAGAAAGGACAGCAGGAGAGGAACAGAAATTGATAAGGCACAGGCAGCATTGATCAAGGAGGAGGAGGTTGGCTTGAGGCCCTTGGACCAAGACAGTGCCATTGAGGTAGACAATTATGATGACGTTAGAGGAGAGGAAGGAGGCCAGCACGGCCTCCCATTGGGTTCCACCATTAATGGGAGAGGAGGAGGAAGGAGGGAGCACAGAGGCAATATGAGGAGTCCATAGGTCTGGCGAAGGAATGACAAAGAGGATGTCGTTGAGGGTCTGCCTGGAGTAAGCACTGGTGTAGGTGTCGGCAATAGGGAGGCTTGGGTTGGAGACCAGGATATCCTTTTTGAACTTCTTCCTACCAGACTTAGTGAGAAGGGAAGGATAGTCCACAGAGAAGACGTTGGAGAAGATAGGAGAAACAGAGAACACCATAGGGGATGTGAAAGGGGGGGAAGAGAAAACAAGGGTGGGGTGCAAGCAAAAGAGATGGAGAAGTAAATGACAGCAGTACACAATGAGTGCAAAGCAGTCACTTGGCACAGGTACATTTGAAATTATGGCAGATGCAAAACACAGTGATCCAGTAGGCAGAGCTAAATTTAAAATTAAGGCAGATGCAAAACAAAGTAGGCCACCAGGCACAGCTAAATTTGAAATTAGGGCAGATGCAAAACACAGTAAGCCACTAGGCACAACTAAAATCGAAATTAGGGCAGATGCAAAACACAGTAAGCCACTAGGCACAGCTAAATTTGAAATTAGGGCAGATTCAAAACACAGTAAGCCACTAGGCACAGCTAAATTTGAATTTAGGGCAGATGCAAAACACAGTAAGCCACTAGGCACAGCTACAATCGAACATTGGGCAGATGCAAAACATAGTAAGCCACTAGACACAGCTACATTTTAAATTAGGGCAGATGCACAACACAGTAAGCCACTGGACACAGCTAAATTTGAAATTACGGCAGATGCAAAACACAGTAAGCCACTAGACGGGGCTAGAGGTAAAGAGAATGGAAGTCCAGGTGAAGAGCAAGTGCAGGAAACTCAAGATGATCGAAGCAATAGTCGGTAAAGGTGACTAACCCCATAGAGTGAAAGTGTCACGGTCATAGCTCAATGCTCAGAGAGAGAGTAGGGTCCATCAGTCACTGTGTGCTCGTGTGAGGGTGTAAGGGCAGTCCCCTCAGGTATGGCCAGGCAGCAGACAAGGAGCAGACAGGGCATTTGTTACGGGCCTTCGGTGGATCGGGCCGGCTCCCGCCTCCGGGTTGCTGCAATTGGCTGAAGAGGACCAAGGCAGCCAATGGGAGGGGAGCACGCTCAGGGAGCAGAGGACACCATTGTGCAATGTAGTTTAAGCCATCTTGGCTGGGCCTCGCGTTAGGGTAAAATAAAGCAAAAAGCTACAAATCCAAATTGACCTAGGTGCTTGGGCTGATGAAACTAGCCCAAAGATTGAAGACTTTGTTCAATGAAAAAAAAAATCTATTTGAAAATCAATTACTTCCTTTTCCGTCGCGCCGAGGTGCGCAACCCACAGTGCATGAAAAAAGACTTACCAACACTGCGGTCACTGTGAGGTTGAAGGCAGCAAGGATGCAGGGCTGCAGAACACAGAAAGCAGGTCTTCCTTCTTGCAAGGATGTAGAGGGTTAAAGGGCTAAACACGGGTCTCGTTACGGGCCTTCGGTGGATTGGGCTGGCTCCCGCCTCCCTGTTGTGGTGGTATGAATGAATCTTTATATATGTTGGCAATGCCACCAACTTGGTTTGTGTGGGAAGTTTCTGCAGTAAATAAGATAGTGTGTTGGAAGCATATGTGATGAATCCTATGGAATCCTCAATAAGCCCCTGCCTAAATTCCTCTCCCACATGGCCAGGGAAAGGCATACGCTTTCTGATCCTGACCTTGGGGTGGTGTACTGTGGGAGGATCATCTGGGAGGAGGAAGGGCCCGGGGGAATAAGAGGACTCCATGGGGTGAGACACAGTATGTGTCTTCCTCTAGGTATGCCATTTCCTCAACACCAAAGTATGTAATGGCTTGTTGTCATAACAATCTTTTCAGTTCCCCAAGTTGAAAATCTTAATACAGGTAAACACAATCATGAACCCTAAGCATTGAGGGAAATGAAAACCCTTGCAAAACCCTGGAGACTTATAAAGGTAGAAGCTCCCCTAACTCCCAAAGGTACAGTGAAAGGAAGCCTGTGACTAATAACAATTCAAACTCTAAAGAACATTATTCCTCAATATAATCCAGTCTTGTTATTGATCCTTATGATATTTCTTTAAAGAATATTATGGGGAACAGAAATGAGTTCAAGACCGAAAATCAAGGCAGAACAACTGACTTTGGCATTAGGGACTTCTAGTCCCATAATCCCCGAAGTACTGAGACGAAGATGAGAACTAAAGAGGAACACGGCTGTAGAGTGCAGCTTGTTGGTGGGAATGACCCACACCTGAGGGCGACTGGGAGGCTTAAAAGGCCTCCTCAGGTTTGAGACATTGGAACGCAGCATGAGCAGGGAGTGCAGTGCAAGCATCAGAAGCTGAAACTGGAGGAGGGAGAAGACACCAGGACCACTGTTGAGCAGAGAGCAGTAGCCGGTCCTGAAAGGATAATTTCCCCAGATACCTTACATGCAGAGTTTGCACAGCAGGCACAGTGCGAAAGGGAAGCTTGCCCTATGAAGTCCTGTTTTGCAGAGGCTACACAGTGGGAAGTGAAAGTGTGGAAATCTTTCTTCCCAGAAGGCTGCCCACTTTGAGTGCTGAGCACCAGAGATCCTCCAGAGCAAAGGAAGCTCTGTGTACAAGTGGTGCGGGTGGTGACAGTAGAGTTGCGAGGAGCCACTGATGCAAAATACCTGTGAGCAGCAAGGGAAGCGGATGCGTACGTCTTACCTGATGAGTTCACCAGCTGATAGGGACAGCAGAGCAAACCGAGACTGCTCGCGTGCTTGCAACAGGTGTTTTAAGAATAGAAAAAACATGCGTGTGTATGAAACTAATGCTGAAGGCAATTTTGAATACCAAATTATCAGAAACCAGAGAAAAGATTATTTTGCAAAACATGATGACTGTGTCTTTAAGCACACAAGTTTATTTAGAACCCAGCAACAAGATGGGACAGCACTATTAGAAACTAATGCAGACAACCATTACACAAGCAAAAAGAAAAGAAAAGTAAGACAATTTAAACCCAACAGATATTGTCAAAGTCAGGAGAGGACTAATGAAAGTTCCAAAGGTTGTAAAGCTTATTGCCCATATTTGAAGAAGCACATAACAAACGCTGATATAAACCCACATTGCCAAAGCCAAGGAAGAAGCAGAATAAAACCAAATACTTATCATTGTTTGGTTGATAATATAGTGGGGAAACAAGAGTGGCAAGAAGGCTGCTTTTCTGTAAAAAATGTGTTCAGAAGCAGAGGAGCATAACTTGCAGAGTTTTATGAAAGTACAAAAGAGTACTAACGAGCACCAATGTGAATCTTGCCTTCCCTGAAAAGTTGCCTAAAGCCTAAAGTGGTAAAGTGATGAACACTGCAAAACTGTTCTAAGCTGATCTTAACCACAGAGGCACTTGTTGTTGGTAAATTACTGTTCAGGCACGGGAGTACACCCGAACAGCGAACCTTGAATTAGTAGGCCTGGCATGGAAGTAAACCAGGTAGAAGTTGATGTAAAGGTTTTAACAAATTGTCCCGTCAAACCATTAAGAACTGTTTAAAACTGCTGCAAGAAATACTGTGAAGTGATGTTAACAAATTATCCTGACAAATGTTCATTGGAGAAGTACGAACTTTATAAAACTGCTTCATGAAGTACTGTGTAGTGGTGTTAACAAATTATCCTGACAAACTTTCATTACTGAAGTAAGATCTTTATAAAACTGCAGGAACTGAATAAAAACCGCTGCATGAAGTACTGTGAAGTGGTATAAACAAATGATCCTGACAACATTTCATTGCTGAAGCAAGAACTGTATAAGACTACTACAAAAGTGTTATATATATTCAGCTGTAATAGGTTGTGGCAAACGCATCCTGACAAAGACATAATAAGCCTCATCATGAGTTTGGCGGTAACCCTTAAATGGGTGGTAGCGCTATTACCGCCACATTTAAGGGGCCGCCAGATCATGACCTTGGCGGATTTCCCTCCAGCTCTGAGCTTTGGTAATAGCGCAGATGTTACCCATTGGGCCCAATGGGGAATGGGCAATAACCGTTCTGCCAAACCCGTGATCCAGCGCTAATAGCACGGGGGGTTTTGGCGGTAGGGCTATTAGTGCCGTAGCTAATAGCGCCAGCCTTACCGCCCACCTTGTGATGAGGCCCAAAGTATGTTACAAACCAGCTGATGAACTCAGGAGAGATTCCTTGTTCATGTGAAGAAGATTACTCTGAAGCTTCTATTACAAGAGGAAGAGAAATAACCTTTTGTTGAACCGCTGGAGTGTGGGAACTTATCTTTGTCAAGTGTAAATTACCAAGAACTGTGTTAAAACTTTGTTACAAATCAGGCTTTCCTTATTTATGTTTGGAACTGTGGAGCAGAATCCTGCTTGAATCTGGGGAAGGGGAATTCACCCAGGTTATATGGAGAGACTGTTGTCATATTGTGAATGTGACTGCTATAACTGTGTTGCCTTTGAACTGCCATGCATTACCTTACTGAGTTACTGTATGTGTAAGTGTGAGTGACAATTGTGAGTTTGGCCAATATTCCATAAGAACTTTTCTGCCTATTGCACCTGCTAATGAAATTGTTAATATCTTACCTGGATTTCAAAGTGAAGACTTAGAGTGATATTGACACGGTTGATATTGAGTTTGCCGTCCCAAACCCCTCCTACGCACTGTAAAAAGCAGACGGAAGGGTGCTGATAATAATTCACAGATGTATCCCTGTAATCATGTTGAATAGAATCAATTCTACACTTCACTTTTTTTTGTTCCTTGTCAAGATTGGTTAGGAAACGCGCGTATTATTCGGAAACCAGAGATTGCAGATCCACTAAGCATATCTACTGCTGCTACCAGACGTGGCTACATGCTTTGCGGTCTCTACTTTCTTATTCACAGCTCTAACCATTTGGAATACATGGCTTACATGCATAACTGACAAGAAGGAATACCAATGTTTCTCTAGTGGCTCTTTCGAAAACCAATCCTGCCACCTCCCGCTCTCACCACTGGGCACAGTCACTTTTCAGCTAATCTACTGACGACCCAAGCCCAGAACCTCCTTCATCGAAGACATCACTGACCTGGCCACCACTGTGTCTCTCACACAATCGAACAACATCTTCCTCAGTGACTTTATCATCCCTGGCAACCAAGACACCAAGTCAATGAAGGAAGATCTCTACTTCCTACTCGACACTCTGAACCTCACACAGCACACAGAAGACCAATTTCACAGGAAGGATAATGGGCCTCATTACGACCCAGGCGGTAAGTTACCGCCTGGGTCGTACCTTTACCCCCATGGCGTAAACTACATTTACTCCATGGTGGTTGGCGGACTTACCGCCCCATTCCGAGTTTGGCGGGGCGGTAAGTCCCCAATCCCCATTTACCCTTCCCCATTCCCATTTTTGCCCCATAGGGCATAATGGGAGTGGGGAAGGCGTTAATTACGCCACCGTAAATTATGGTGGCGTAATTAACGACAAGGTCCCTTAGCGCCATGGATCTTAACGGCTGCAAAAAGCAGCCGTTAAGATCTCCATGGCGCTAAGGGACCTCGTACTCAGGCTGTAAGGGTCGGTGCTGTTTACGGCGCCGTAAACCCCTTACCGCCTGAGTTGTAATGAGGCCCAATATCTTCACCTCATCATCACCGCCCTGCCCACCCTCCATCACAGCACTCCTAGCCCACTTGACTGGTCAGACTATCTGGCAATCTCCTTTGAGATTAGTCACACCACACCTCTAAAGCAAACCCATCGGAAACCCAGCAAAGAAGCATTCATCTCATTCAAGAACTTCCCAGTAGAGGCTCTCACTGAGGACCTCACCAAATCTACCTCTGATGAACCGGGACTACGACTCACTTCTCCAAGAACTCAACACCAGCCTCACAAACCACATCAACATTCATGCCCCACTGTGATAACACACCCTGAAGAAAAAATCTTCTGCACCATTGACATTTAATTTGACCCAGTCTAACCCACAAAAGCAGTAATGAGCGCATGAGGTGCCATTACTGGATTCCTTCCCCTCTTTTTGCAACTGACCAGTCTTGAAAGTTTCTAATGAAAGACAATGGTGTCTCAATCCTTGTCATAAATATATGATTTATGCACACCAAGTGCCTTGTGATATAAATACCATAGCGCCTTGCATAGACAGGTAAACTCAGAAAGTGCTATACTCTGGAAGATTATTTCACATAATGTGATATAACCTGGGCCTTTTATTAAATGTTCTTCTTTCTAAATGTCAATTTTTGCACTGCAATGTTAAAACATAGAACAGGCAGCCCAGTTGTCAGCAACTGGAAAACATTCATTTATTCCTTCTAAAAGGGGATTTTTACGGTCGGAACCACAGAAAGAGAACAATGTGACCTAACCTTGGGCTTCTCCACAAGAAAAATGAGTGAGTAGGTGATAAGATGTGCCATCCAAAATTACATACAGACATCTATACAGGGACAAGATACAGCACATTCCCTGGTGGTGTCACTAGCTGAAAATGCAGACAGAGCCTCCGTCAGCTGATGTGACATCAGTGAGAGAGAGATTCCTACAACAAAACTATAAATTGGATGAACACATTATTGGGATTGGGGGAATGAGAGTTTGGACAAGGCTGGGCGTCAGAGCCTCTGCCACATAGGTTTGCATTGGGATACCAGGAACAGACAGCTGTCTATCAACAGCCCGTCAAAGATACAGTTTTGGGGGACTTATTTGAAGAAGGTGTAACATTGACCAGCGTTCCATTCTGGAGGCTGGCAGGCAAGCAGATTGGAGGAGGACTGTCCTGATCGGGAGAGGCAATCATGACTCTGTCACCAGACAGACTCTCACAGTGTGTTCTTGCTATAAGGGCAGGGAACACTCATTAAGTGCTGGGTATAAAATCTCTTCAATTGATCAATGGCTCATACAATGTCTAATATTTTCATATTTCCTTGAAATATATTCTAGCAGTTAAAGGATGAACTAGATGCAATGATTCTCATTTGCATTATCTTGAATTAGATTTGTTTTGCATTGTGAACCTGCATTTCTGCATTTCTGCATTTCTGAATAGCACTTGTCTAAAATAGAGAGTGGTGCCTCTAGTTTACATTACTGAGCCTTTAGTTTTATTAGTGAATGCATTTTCCTTAAATATTGAATGCTTTTGCATTAACCTGCATTGTTTATTTACTGAGCACTTTTGAATTAGAAAGTGATGCACAGTCCTGCTTTTCATTGCTGATGCTTTGGGTTTGTATAAGGTTCACTAGTAAATGCAACCACCTTATGTGACATGCTATTTGAAGATTGCTTTCTTTAGCATTGTGTCTATTATTATAGGATAGACTGGCGTCTCGCAAGACATCCTGGTGTTTTGAATCGGTACACTCAAGAACTGAACTTCAACAAACCAACAATCAGAAAACAAGAAAATAATTGGTGGAAATCCTTCAGTGCATCCAACCTCGCCCTATTATCGAAATGCCATAGCCAAGGACAACAATGAAACCAGAGCCCTCTTCAAAGCAATTAAGCACTGTGTCAACCATGTGCCCAAACCACCCGTACCACATCCATTGAAAAATCTGCAGCCATCAATTCTTTCTTTGTCAACAAGCCAAGCATGATCGTCTAACACATAGACAACAACGCCACAACTGACAGCACACTACACATCCCATTTCACAAAACCACAACTACGTGGATAGCTTTCAAGACACTAACTATGGAAGACCTCACTGCTACACTAGCATTGCTCAAAGCCACATCATATGAAGACTACATCCTCCCTGATTCCGTACTCAAGACCCTTTCAACTGAAACACTCCTCCTCTTTCTGACAATCATCAACAGCTCCCTAACTCAAGGCACCTTCCCTTTGACCCTCAAAACCGGACGAATTCTCTGGCTTCTGGACCCTGACAACTTCAGCAACTTCTGGCCCATCACCCATCTTCCTTCTAGGTAAAATCCTCGAGAAATCAGCAGCCATGCAACTCCTCCAATATAGCAAAGCCAATAGCCTCCTTCAGTCCTACCAGTCTGTCTTCAGACCGAGATGCAGCCCAGAAACAGCTACCATCAAGGTGATGAATGATGCACTTAAAATCCTTGATGTAGGCCATCCGTTCATCCTGGTTCTCCTTAACCTCTCAGCAACATTTGACACAGTAGACCACCAGACACTCACCGACAGTCTACATTGCCACATGGGAATCAGTGAGATCATTATCAGCTGATTCTAATCCTACCTTGCTAATTGCCAACCGTTCGTACAAATTAATTCCTCCAGATAATCAACTCTACCAATCAACTGTGGAGTCCCGCAAGGATCCATCCAGCCCCCTGGACCTTCAATATTTTTATGGAACCGCTTGGCACCCTCCTTGGTTCACACACCATCCACATCCACTAATACGCAGATGACACGCAGATCTAACTCAAGATATCCTCCGTCAATGACATCCAAAAGCTCAAGGCCTGCTTCACATTGATCCAGTTGTGGATATCAAGGGTTTACTTAAGATCAACTCCTCCAAGACTGAATTCCTACTGCTGACCAACAACATGAAACACCCTCACATCCAGACCTGGCTCTCTGCAGTGAATCTCGAGGGCTTCACACCACAGATGGCCACCTGCGACAGGTCCTTTGGGTTTGACATCGGCAGACACTTCAGGAGAGATCTCAAGACCTTCCTCTTCAAGGAATGGCTCCTCCCTCGCACCTAGGTCCACACACCCTTCAGTCCCCACCCTACCTGAGATTCAGTGATCTGCTCCTCACTGTTTCCTCTTCTGGTTACTTGTAAATCCCTTTCTGCCAATTGTCCGCCCTCCCGTGTTGTTAGCTCTCCTCTCTCTTCTTCTCTGCTTCCCTCACTGTGTTCTTCCCTCTATGATTGTAAAGTGCTCTGTTGCTCTGTTGCTTCTCGAAGATAGGTCTGCGCTTAGTAAATACCATAATATTAACAACAATAATAATAATTATAATAATAATAATATATTGATCATATTCAAAATGTAACTACATTTAATAAATATGCCTCTGAGATACTATATGTGTTAGCTGCTGTGGTGATCCTTTGCACTCTTTTATATACGCTTCGTTTTTGTGACCCTTCTGTTATCATGTTATGTTATTTTGACTATTTTTGAACTTATGACTATGACATTTATTATACTTTTCTGACCATGCTGTTCATAAAAAAACATTGGGCCTCATTAGGACCCTGGCGGTCCCGTAATGAACGGTGCGTGTACGGGACCGGCACCGTTCATTATGGGCTGCCCTATTACGAGGACTGCTGTGGGACCCGGTAAGGAACGCCTGGTCAGACCAGGCGTCCTTAGCCGGTTCCTCTAGCAGTCCAAGATGCTAAAAATGGGCGCGTCATTAACGGGCCCGTTGTTAGCATCCTCCCCATTCCCATTGAGCCCTATGGGGCTCGAATGGGAACGGGGAATGTTTTTTTCCAGAGCCCTGAAAAGGGCAATGACCGGGTCTGCCAAGGTCAGCATGACCCGGTTATCGCCCTTTTCTGGGCCCGGGAAAAAAATCATTACCGGTGGCTGCCGTGCCATTAATAAGGTCACGGCTACCACCAGGGCCGTAATGAGGCCCATTGTTTATTAATTCATAGAGAAACCCTTCACAAACTCTTTGAAAATTTAGGCAGGATTGTATTAAGGCCCCAAGAAAGAGGACATTTATTTTCTCCAGATTAGCAGCAGAAGAAATGGGCACGTGGACAGTAGATTCACCTGAAAATCCTTCCCAAACAATTTAAAAACTGAAAGGGGATTCTATTAAGAAATGTAAAAATACAAAAGAATATTCTCCAAAATGGACTCCAGGACAGGGAACTTTGCTAGCAGAAAAAATATCCAGACTTCGGTCAGTGGATGCACTCCACCAACCCTTTAAACTCACAGATAGGATTGAATTAAAACCTATGAAAACACAAACAAATCGGATTCATGACTCTGCTGAACTTGTCACCTTCCAATGCAGCACGAGAGATGTTATGTTATCTGGTGCTTAGCTGTTATTGCTATCCACATTGTCTCCAACCATTGAAGCAGTCTACATTGGCAGGGTGTTGCAAAAAAAGTAGGGCATTGCATGTTATGGGCCAAGGTTCACAAATCTGCAAGACCTCTTGAATTAATCTAGCTGCACATAAAAGAGATGCATGCATGGTCAATTTGCATAGTATCTAGTTATCTCAGTGCTGCAGTGGGCTCATAGACACATGTATTTTAGTAAATTCTAAATATTCCTAAATATCATTTTTTAATTTAGGGATTTCCAATAAAATCCAGGGAGTGGCTGAAGAATTCAGTACATTTGCTGAAGGGAGAAAGCAGACAAGTGTTAACCCTATCTTCCAACTCTGTATAAAGTAGCAGAGATTCCCAGGATCTTATAAAAAATGACTGCCTTGCTAATGAGGAAGAAGAAACAAATACAGTTCATACAATTATTTGATTAACCAGTAGCACCTGAACAAAATCTCTGTTTTCTCGGTAGCCTCTACCATGTTCCTCTCACTTCACTTTTTCAAACCTGGCCCACCTGAAATGTAAGGATAAAATCATCTGCACTGTGGACATATTCTGTGTGAATTGTTATCTCTCTCCTAAATGATGTCATAATTCAATAGTAACAGCAAAGGGTAAGAAAGTTGGTCGCTAAGTTTTTGAAAAATAACTTTCAAACATTTCCTAGCCAAAGATTCTGGAAGCTACGCCTCATTGAGATTAATCCCACATGAATTCTCTATTTCATATAGATCAAATGTCTTCAATTTGAGTCCTGGAGGGCCCCAACTGCTGATGACTTTCCGGATAAATGCTTTATAAATAACTACCATTTGGATTCCTTAAATTCTTCTATTTTTTCTGTGATTATCGTGAAAACATGAGTGATTTAGATCCTGAGAATTGGACTGGAGAACCCTGATCTAGATATTCAAGAAAAATACATATTCCAAATTCCAGTAGAAAAGGTAGCTTATCGTGCAACATTGCAATCTGTAAAACAAAGTTTACTATTGAATCCTAATTAGGGAACTACAATATAATTTGCCATATAGCAACTCGATAGAAGTAATACCACCTTCACAGAGAACATTCTCATATAGATTTTGCCATTGGGAGTCTGAGCCCTTTTACCAACACTGTTCTTCATACATTGTAATCACTGGCTAAAGGAAATTCATCCCACAAACACAGCAAACATGTATATATTGGCTCTCCCAATGTTATCTCTTTCAAGCGTGTCCTCAAAAAAAGAGTGAGAGAAAATGATGCTCTCAGATATTTAAGAGCCAAGGAGCCTTGGAGCGAATATGCACTAGACATTCAGCATTGATGAATCTTGGTTGGACCAATACTGCAGATGGCTTTCTGGATAAATGCTATGTATATAACTACAATTTGGATTACTTTTGCTCTAATATTTTTGCTGTGATTATCGTGAAAACAAGGGTGGATTTAGATCATGAGAATTGGACTTGAGGACTCTAAACTAGATTTTCAGGGAAAAGACATATTACAAATTCCTCTGGAAAAAGTACCTCATCATGCAACATTGCAATCTGTAAAAAAAATGTTTACTATTGAATCTTAATTAAGGAACCACAATATAATTTGCCATATTGCAACTTGATAGAAATAATACCAACTACACAGGGAACATTCTGAGCTCTTTTGCCAACACCATTCTTAATACATTGTACTCACTGGATAAACAATTAATACCACACACAGAGCATGTACATACTGGCTCTCCCAATATAGTCTCTTTCAAGCATGCCTTCAAAATAAGAGTAGGAGCAAATGATACTCTCAGATATTTTAGAGCCACTGAGCCTTGGAGCGTGTATGCACTACACATTCAGCATTGATGAATATTGCTTGGACCAATAGAAATAACTGTAATTGGAGCTAAAACAAATCAACATGCATTTCTTCTGGAAAACACTCAGCAAATAGTTATTTAGTAGTCTCTGATATTTTTCACTGTCTAGTCATCCATTGAAATCGGTTGAACCTTCTAACAAATGGTCATAGTGAAAATTAAGTTGATTCCACAATCTACTATGATTCAACAGTCTGACCGAACAACCCTACTTAGTCTACCTTCATTTCCATCCAATGAACTCCCTGGTCCAGTTAAGAACTATGTTCCTTGTCATTCAGGTGGCTTGTATGAGTTTGACTTTAATTAAATATCCTCTGAGGAGATAAGCAGTAGCATTATAGTCTTAAAGTCAGTATATCCCCTCATGTTCTCTGTTCTTCCTGTTTAATCCAGGAGAATATCGGGCCTCATTACAAGTATGGCAATCCGGGAACTACGGTACTGGTAAGCATGCCGGTACCGTAGTTGCCGGACTGTCATACTACGTGCTCTGCTCACGGGTGCCGTTTCACCCGCCAGGTTTTTCCTGGCGGTGTAACGACACCCATGAGCAGAGCACGTCGGATGCACCGGCACAACTCTGAATGTGCCGGTGCATCCGACGTCCCAATCCCCATTCAGCCCTATGGGGCAGAATGGGGATCGGGAGGCTCTTGATTCCGGCACCCGCAAATGGGCAATTCCCGGGTCCGCCAAGCTCGGCATGACCCGGTTCTTGCCCATTCGCAGGTGCCGGAAAAAATGCAACTCCGGTGGCAGCGTGCCCTTAATAAGGGCACGGATACCACCAGAGTTGTAATGAGGCCCTATTTATACTCTGTTATCACTCTTATAGTCAACAATTTGTTTAGTCAAAGACTTATTCCCTCTTCTTTGAAAATTGTCTGTTATGTTATGTTATGTTATGTTATGTTATGTTATGTTATGTTATGTTAAAAAATGTATAAAGCACAATGGTTGTCTAAGGGCATCATGGTGCTGGAAGAGAAAGTATCACAGAGAGACTAAGAACAAGTATATTTTGACTTGCTAACAATATGTGAGATGATTGTCAATAGCATGAATGGCAAGCAGTAACTTATTCCATAACAAGGTGACTGCCACTGAAGAAAGCGTAACCGCTGATCATAGAAAGACATTAACATGGTACTTGAATGGAGGGGGTGCACTCAGAGTGGAGCATCCTAGAAGGAACAAAAGGGCGGAATTTGTCCTGGAAGTATGGTGCCCCTCGGCTGTATAATGCCTGATGCACGATGCATAAGGACTTGGATTTAACTCTGTCAGCAACAGGAAGGCAATGCTGGCTACATAAAACAAGAGAAATGTGATCATGGTAGGATAGACCAGAGCACACTGTGGCTGCTGAATTGTGAAGCACTTGGAGATGATGGAGCAAGTAGGAAGGCTGAGCCAGGTAGAGGGCATTGCAATAATCCAGGTGACCAGACACATCAGAGGCCGCCACCAGGGTACAGAGTTGGACAGGCAATAGGGGTAGAACTTTCTGCAGGACTTTTAGTTTAAAATGCCCTATATGACAGACTGAGCTGACCTGGGCTTCGCTGGACAGGGGTGCTGAGATTTCAACACCAAGATCTTTGGCAGTGGTCACAGGAAGGGGAAGATGCCCTAAAGACAGAGGCAAGAAGGCAGGGGTCCATAACGAGGCAGCTGCTGGAAGACCTACTATCAGAACCTCTGAGTCACTCCATTAGTAAGAAGGCCATCAATGAATCATTGGACAAATTCCAATTATCATGCTTTCATGAATATCCTTTTTATCTTAAAGATCTTGTATGAGGTGGAGATTTTACAACTACTGGATTTGATCAGTTCCTCCGATTTCCTATGGGACTGGCAATTCGGCTTTCATCCTTCCAGGGGCACAGAGATCGCTTTGTCAGATGTTAAAGAAAATCTGCTTGGAATTCTTGGCAAAGGCTCTTCTGTAATGCTGATGTTATTGTATCTACCGATGCCTTTGACACGGCCGATGGCCTTTGACACGGTTGATCACAGCTTTCGTATTGAGCCTGGATACTTTAAATCTCTTCCCAGAGCTTAGAGCTGGCTCTCATCGCTATTAGCTCAATGCTCTCTCCAGAGTAAAGTTTGACTCTTCATTGCTACAAGATGAATGTTGACTGTGGGGTGCCCCGTGATCCTGCTTGTCCCCACGCTCATTGCAATTTATATTGAAAACAATTGCATGATTTCCTGACTAGCCTACAGGTTTGTTTTCAAAATGATACTGATGGCATTCAGATTATTTTCATAACGTTCTGGAGATATCTCCTGTGGTTTCATATGAAATAACTTTTCGAGACCATTAAAATCTGGGTGCAAAATAGGTGTATCTCCTTGAACCAGGAAAATACTGAATTTGTACTGATTTCTAGTCCTAGGGCTTATAATTGTTTATAAACAGAGCTATTATTAGATCTAGGTTAGATTATTGCAAAGCCTTATGCATTGGATGCTCGTCCAAATGTTCTTAAACGTGGCACATATTGTTAGTAAAAGTCCTTGCCATACCTACATTTTCCCTGTTTTTGAGTTTATTGCGCTGGCTCACTGTTCCCTCCAGCTTTATTTAAAGAAAATAAGTGCTACTTTTTCAAGAAAAGTATTCTTGCATCTGCTCTCCTTGTTGCTGGTTATTAGGGCGTTTGATGAGCAGCGCTTAGATGACTCCTTGGATGTAGCGCTCTTTGGATTCCATGCCATTACTTCTTTCTACTGCTCCAACCTCACATTTTAAGCACCATTGGGAATGATACATGAATCGTTTTCAGCAAAAATCACGTGTTATGCTGTAGGTGTGGCTATGCTAAACTACCTTTGCAGTGCACTCACGGTACATACATATTCTCAGAAGCACATGTGAGTGTGTCCAGGTGAACCATCGGCTACATTTGGACCATTTACAATATTTGAACTTTTGAGTGAAACTGTTAATTTCCAAATATTTCTATTTGTCAACAAAGGGTGCACCCATTTACTGTGTCATTAAACACTGGTAAACATTAGATACAATTTGAATGTATTAAAAGGGAACATTTGATTAATAAGCCCTACGTGCACATTCGTTACTTTCTCTCAGAAATTATTCGTATCCTACTTGATCAGTTTACAACATATTTTCGAATATTTTAAATCAAATTATTTTCTTATGGATATAAAGTGGGATATTTTTGTGTGCCTGTAAAAGATGTGTGGAATTTGTCTGAAATAGCTAAATTTTGATGGATTTATTTTTTAATGAAAAGAGTGCTATTTTAAACCTAGCTTTGAGAATGATTGGCATTTACCAGTCAACAAGTATACATGTCTTAGTGAATCCGCCCATCCCCACACATGTGTGTGGTATGTCTGTCTGTATGGAATTTATAAACCTCAAATTTAGCTGGAAAGCCACGGGACGCTGCACTGAGGGAGTGCACCCAGGGGGTTAGAAGTATGGGTGCCGATGTAGCAGAGGTACAGGGATCGATAGGAGGAGCAGGGCAATTGGAGGTCTATAGAGAGGGAGAATTAGAGTTGAGCAGAGCGATCAGCGATTGGCAAAATGTTCTTAGAAGAGTAGCGTCTTCAGGCCCTTCCTGAAGTGGAGACTAGAGGGGGTCAGTCTTATCTGCGTGTAAGCCTGTGTTGCAGGGACATAGTGCATAACAGGAAACGATGTGTTCCCTGTTTCTTATGTTCTTTGTTTCCTGTCTGGCGATGTTGCGGCTTCTGTGGCGGGCAGCCTCCAGGAGTTTTAGCTCTGACTGCTCTTTAGCAGATGCAAGACACACATGCTGTTTGTACATTGACCGTGGAGTGTGAACCATTCACAAAGGACTGGTAGCAGTAGTAAACAGTGTGCAAATAATCAAAGGGAACCTGTCTATCCCCCTGCACTCAATAGTGGGTTTTTGTCACAAGATTTTTTACAATTGCTTAGCGTTATTTTTCAATTGACAGCTTTTCGTCCAGAAATCCACGTTCCTTGCTTCATATCCCTGAAGGAATGAAGAATGGCACTACTCATTAACCAAGGGCTCATGAAACCACAAGCCAATTTACATTCCTCGCCAGGGGGCATAGTTATCGTTCTAAAGGTTTGAACCACCACTTACAATTCTTTGCATGTAAAGGAAAGCACCTGTCTCTTCTTCTTAGAACATAGGTATTGCCTCAGATCTTGGTCCCTAACCTTCCCACTGCCTCAGCAGGATCGTCCAGTGGAATTGGCTTCCCGCTGTGAAGCATTTTATCTCTGTTCAGGTAGCTTTCACTGGGAGCGCACCTTTGTTCTCGCTCACTGAGGCTTTCATGACCTCTCTGTAGCATTTATTCTTAAAATATGTTTTATTGGAAATGTTCTGGTTTTCCCTGCTTGGAATTCAACTTATATTTTGATATGCTTTAAATACAAAGTTTGTAGTCGTCAGTGAAATCGGTGACACCAGATTTGTGGTAAGATTTTCAATGGCACCATTCTGATTTTGTTTCGTGGGAAAATGAACCCCTTCTGTGCATGTCTTGCAAGACAGATCTATGGTCTGTGGCACTTGAACAGGCTCCCTGACACATGGCCCTTTGACTATGGTATACATGTTCGGACAACTTGGACTAGTGTGCTGTTTCGGCTCCTCTCTAGACATTTATACCATAGACTTCTCTTCAGAGTCTCGGGCGACCTACTTAAAAGTATCAGTAAACTGCACACCGTCTACTGTAATTTCTGTTAGAGCTTCATTCCGTTGAGAACACTTTAGGGCCATTAAAACTCTTGGGGCCTGATTCACAAACAAATCAATGTATAAATGTAAAGTGCAGCAGGTGCAATATGAACCCGTGACCACATGCGCATTTCACAACATATTGATCCCCAAAGAAACTCATATGCACAAGGTGCAATTTGCAGCTACAGTATATTGCAATAGCGAATTGACCTAGTTCCGAAATATAAGAGCAAAACAACGTGTGCGAGTCCCTGAATGAAAGCCCATCTTAACATGAAAGGTCAAAAGGTGAAAAATGGGTGACATGATTTACCTGAACATGGTGGTAAAGTCTGGAGGAAATTAATGAGTTTTAGGAAAAGCTAGTCCCACTTATGCCCATTTGGAACAGGGAATATTTGCTGCATTAGCAAGCACCTTGCTATTTTTATGTGAATCCTGCTGCTCCAGATGTGTTTGTAGATGGGCTAACACTCCTCCAGTTTCACCTTTTTCGCACATGCAAAGTGGGTGTTAATAGTAGTACTAGTAGAATGTGTTTGTGGCGCGCAACCTATCACCGCATACACAGTACCAAGGCACAGATGTCATTGAGCACAATCAAACCATACAAAAAACAAACCCACATCATACATAGATAAAGCAAAATACAAATCTTAAAAAATGTTTTATGTCGAAGTACACAAAGCACGACAACCCACCCATTACAGCCTCATGGAGCATGAACCAACATCAAAAGACAGTTTATTTTGCTGAAGTCTAAATTTAAAAGTTGCAAGAGATGCGCATTGTCTGATCACAAGAGGAAGCTTCTTCCACAATGTGCATCCAAGGTTATGAATCAACATGCTCCCGTACCGGGACATGTTGTCTTTGCCTTCTGTCAATAGTTCCTTAGAGCTAGATCTAGGAGAGTGAAGGGGCAGATAAGGAGTAGCCAGGTTCTTTGTGGGATCAGCAATTCGAGACTGAAGACTTGGTTTGGTATTCTCAAGGTTCAACATTTTATTTTAAACCAAAATAAACAATAAACCCCAACTAAACCTACTCTACCAGAGGACTCCCTACCTAGTCTAGGCACTTAGGGGAAACCTCCTAGCATTCACAATACGAACCCTCACACTAAACAGCATAAACATTTAAATAAACATGACAACAACATAAATGAAAGTTTACCAAACAACCAGTGTCTTGGATAACTTCTACTTGTTCTGGGCAGATTTTGTTCCACCAGAAATCTCCCAAAGTCAATTCTTCCAAGGAAAAGAAAAGTCTTGAAAAGTTCCAAATAAACAAATGTCCACACAAATAAAAATCCACTGGTAGCAGTTCTTCTTCACTTGATGGAAAGATTCCTCCTTCCAAGTTCCACAAAGAAAACAACAGCACCAATGGGATTCCTGGATTGCCTCTCTCCAGGAAAACATTAACAAAGTTGAAGACAAAAGCACCACTTCTGTTTCAGAACTCTTCTATTTACAACTTCTGCGGCATCTGCTATATACAGTTCTGTCAGGATGCTTCTGCTTAGGAATTACTCTCTCTCCAGCAGCTCCCTTTATGAAACTGTGAGAGCAGGCTCCCTTGCCCACAGTTGACATTTGGCTTCCACTACATTCAACTACTACAGTTCTGTCAATTGTATTAGCGACCACAGCTCTGCTGTTCTGCTGCTACAGCAAGTTGTAAGGTTAGGCAACATCCACAAGACGTCTTCAACCTCTACAGGTTGGCAAGGCACTCTTCTTTCCTATGTAGTAAGAGAGGGCCGCCTCTTTGCCTTTCCTTCTGCCTTGTAGCTACCAACCACAATTATACTGCCACTGCTACACCTTTTAAATATTCAGGCAACTTCAACAAGACTTCTTTCACCTCTTACAAGTTGGCAAGGCACTCTTCTCTCTTGTCTCACATGAAAAGGCAGCCTCTATGACTTTCCTTCCGCCTTTGTAGTTGCCAACAACAGTTATTCTGAACAGGTATCCAGTCCCTTTCCCCAGCTTCATTGACACTGTTGCTTCAGTGGCTCTCCCAAGGTTACAGTGCCACTCTTTCCAGCCCTGGATAATGTTTGTCACCCCTAGTTTTGCAAGTCTCTGAGGTAACACAGCTTCAACAACTCTTAATATTGTTCCGTTGTTAGGTGAGCTGTATGTGATGTAATAGGGTTTGGTCTATTGCCTTGGGCTGTACTTGTTCTCTGCTCAGCTTCTACTGCTTTTATTACTTCAGCTTCATTGTTTGGGATGTAAAAAGAGATTGGTTTTTCAATAAAAATGAAATTAAGCACACACAATTTCGTTTTACCTTTGAACAGTCACTTCAAAGCTACGGTTTCCAACCTTTCGGTCAGCTTCTAGCCTTCAATGTATCCGGGAAACAATGTCTCGTGCAGGACTTCTTAAGATATGAAAACTGTGTTTCTAATGCTTCGTGAGAGTCAATTAAGATTTAGTAGCTTTACCAGCAGTGTTCTCTGCGTTAACAAGAGCCACGCGACCGCTCAGCTTCGGGTTATGCTTAACAATTGGAAAAGAAAAGGCACAACTATTTTTCTTTGTATTAGAAAAAGACCAAAAAGACGTTGTGCATAACTAATGATACTGTTGCACTTAAAGTAGAGGTGACACTAGATCTGGAGATCTGAGGGAGGGGTAGCTATTTACATTTCTATGTTAGTAAACTATATAGTCATATCGTTTCTATTGCATTCAGGTTATATAAGTGGCTTATGTTAGTTTTCTTCATGTCTAAATGGATATGATATGATATGGCATTTATAACGCACCTGTACACAAGTGTTTCAAGGCGCGATGAGGCAAGGGAGGGGGAACAGAGGGGAGAAAAAGATAACGATCCTACTAGGCCAGGAGTCATTCAGATCGTGCAAGTGCATGGGAAGGGAGGAGGGGAAAGTGCAGTACATGAGAAAAAGAATAAATAAACAATACGTAAAAATACGGCCAGCTGGTGGCAAGTGCAAGGATAAGTGCAGACATCAGGTGATAGTGGGACTGTTAGGGATAGAGAAAACAGTCCCCAATTGTGGGGGTTGCCAGGAAGGCAGTGCAGGGGTGCAACTGGCTGGGGGGAGGGGACCTGGCCCTGAGATCAGAGGGTGGCCAGATAACCAGTGCAGATTCAGTTTCAGCCAGGAAGTCAGCAGGGGAGAGGTGGAGAAAAAGCAGAAGCAAAGTGAAAGGTTTTGAGGTGCTTCCGGAACCGCAGATGATTCTTCTCAAGTTTCAGGGAGGCAGGGAGGCAGGGAGGCTGTTCCAGAGTTAGGCCCCAGCCGAAGAAAGAGATCTACCACCAACTCGTTGCTTGGAGAAGCGACTGACCCTTAGGGGGTCAATCCTGGAGAGATACGATCCCTGGGCTTCAGGCCAAGGACAAGTCTTGCAGTCCTGTTCTGGATGAGTTGCAGAGGGCGGAGAGTAGAAGCAGGCAGATTTAGAAAGAGGCTGTTGCAATAGTCCAGCCTAGAGAGAACCAGAGCTCTGGAGACAGTGAGCTTCTGGGGGAAGGAGAGGGAGGGAAGAATACCTCTGAGGAAGCACAGCTGGTAGTGTGACTTCTTAGAGACGTCGGAGACAATTGATGCAATCAATATTCTTTGTGTATAAGTGCTTATTTGACCTAGTGTTCATTCTTCATGGTGAGAGCATATTTGCTTCATGTTTAATGCATGCATATGTATGGTCCCACTGTAAGATTGCTTATTCTCACCATCTTTAGTTTAGATCACTGTGTTTCTGTTCTGCTGTACCTGTCTGGGATATGGGCGATACGGCTCTCTTAATGAATAACGTTTCTCACCTGTGCGATATAGTGTAGGAGGCGAGGTAGTAGCTATGGATGACGTATACATCTGTCTCTCAACACCAGAAAGATACCAAGAGTTTAGAGTACCTCAGGAACAATCTCATCACTGTAATTGCAAGAAGATACCAAGAGTGAAGAATGTCTCTGGAGTAATATCCCTCGTCACAGCAGTTTAAAGAGAGATACCAAGAGTGAAGAGAACCTTGGGAGTAATCTCCCTCACCACAGTAATCGCAGGAAAGATACCAAGAGTGCTTCCTCTTTGTAGTGTCATCCTGTAAGCTGTGCAAGATTCTCATGCTGCAGAACACTCTGGGGGTCAGATGCTGTAATGCCTCCATATTTCTCAGGTGGAGGCCAAATTCCATGTATTCCTTGCTCTATGCAGTGGTTTGTGAGCATTATAAATTGTCCACCTGTTCTATTTCTGTGGTAGAATTACTGGTTTGAAAGCAGTGGTTTTATTTATGCATTTTGATTATGGCTCGCTCAGAGATTGTAATTCTGCTGGATATTTTACAGGGCAGTGTCCATGGGTGCATTGTTCACCCCGAGCTTCCATGAGTGCATTGTTCACCTCCCCAGAGTGGTGCAGAATCTGCTGGCTCTGTATGATGGCATTGTTCATTGGTGCATTTTTCAGCTCCCCAGGGTGGTACAGAATCTGCTTGCTCTGTAGGAGGACAGCATCCATGGGTGCATTGTTCACCTCCCTGCTTCCATGAGTGCACTGTTCACCTCCCCAGAGTGGGGCATAATCTACTGGCTCTGTAGGAGGGCAGTGTCCATAGGTGCATTGTTCACCTCCCTGCTTCCATGAGTGCATTGTTCACCTCCCCAGAGTGGTGCATAATCTACTGGCTCTGTAGGAGGGCAGTGACCATGGGTGCATTGTTCACCTCCCCATAGTGGTGCAGAATCTTCTGGCTCTGTAGGAGGACAGCCTCCTTCGGGGCATATTCCCTATTGGGACGTGGTGCTTGGGGTGGTGAGGATTCACATTTTTACATAATGTTCACTGCCTGCAAATGAGGGCTCTGATGTAGATGCAGCAGTGGAGGAGTTCCAGCAGACATGGGACAGAAGAGCTCATATTGAATCCAAGCCTGGAAGGATCATTGTGGAACTGAAGTGAGGGGTGGGGGCTTGATCTGAAGATGAATCAGGGGAACCAGATGTGAGTGAAAATCAGGAAGACTCCCTAAGAATCTGAGACAAGAGGACATATTGTAAACCCAAGGAAGCAGGGCTCACTGAGAGCAGGACAAGTGGGCTCATAGAAAACCTGAGACCAAAGGGCCCCCTAAAAGGGCTGGTTCAAGAAGAAGCCTGTGGTGGGCTCTGGAGACAACTAAGTCAGAAACGCCTCTTGAAGAACCCAAACTGTTTGAAGCTCCCACATCACTCAACTTTTGCTGAGGGGCTCAAATAGTGACTACATCCTGATCACCAAATTGAAACAGATAGCAAAGAAATCAACTGTCATCTGAAAGTAAAGTGGCCAAAGCCTAAGGGGGGCTCCCAGGATTCACAAACCTCAGAGAACTGTGAGTCACTTTGTATATTTCCTTCTGGAAAATCTCAACCTGACCCCAAAACCAATGCAGACTCGGGTATTTTGATTTAGGGGCACAGTCCTCTCAAAGATTAGTATTTGTTTCTTCGAACATTCCTCTCACCAACCACAGAAAGAAACAATACACCAAATGGCGTTCCACCCAGGTCCAAGGGCCCAATCAAGGGTTGCACCCAGCTCTAAGGCACTAATCAACCCTTCATTTGCTGTAATTGCTCCTGAAATGCTTCACTTACTTTCTGGTAGTCCTGCAATATGTTTGCATATCCTTGACGCTTGTCTTTTAAGAAACAAATCTCTTTCTCTAACGTGCCCCTACATTTCACTGCCTGTGATAGGTCAGCTTCTGCTTGCTTCACACGCTCCACAAGCTCCATGTTTTCCTCTCTAATTCTGGTTAGTTCCTGAGAGTCTGACAGTTCCTTTTCTGCATCTTGGTCTTTGACCAGCTGTAAATTCTGTTGCTTCCAAATATTTTCATTCTGACGCATTTCATCAAACTCCTGCTGGGAGTCCATCTGTTTTATAATGAACTGACTGTTTACCGGTTCCAATTTATATATGGTCTTTTTGAAATCCATAATGTCACCCTTAATCCATCACCTACATTTGTTGACAAGAATCCCTCTTTCGTTATACCCTTTTTGCAATCCTTATATTTTGGACTGAATAAATATTATTTTTTTAACTTATATTGGGCTAAGGTTATCTATATGCCCCACTGCCTCTGACACTTGCTATGCATGTCAAGCACATTTCGTGTAACATGCTCGAGGTGTCAGGTGTGAGTTAGAATATTTAATGTGTACCTCATCTCCCACAGGAGGCACTAGTTATGAACAGGAATCCCTAGACTTTGGAATGCAGGTGCTCAAAGGATGTACTACTCTATAATAGCAGTGAAGGAAATTGGGTACATTTCACTTATCCAGAATCCTGGAACCTGGATTGGGAATACTAAAAGCCATTGCTGCCGTAAAATATTGCAAATGTATTAGCTCTCACCTATGCTCTGGCTTGTCATTGTTCTATCACTATGCTTTTGGGTTCACATTACTTTACATGTTTATAATGGTAGCCTTCCATTCAGAAGTGTGTCTGTGTTCTTCTTTCTTGCTCAGTCTCCTCACTCATTGCCAATTGGTGCAATATGAAGGTAAGTGGCCTAGGATACATCTCTTTATACACCGTGGGCCAGAGATGGGGTTGGCTTTGGTTGATTAAATCACCTATCACTCGATCAGTTGAGGTTATGACGTGATCTTGTGTGAACCAATGGGGAGATGTGTGTAGCACGAGTATCTTGTTGGTGATTCTTAGGTGCGTGGGAACATTTGCTAATGCAGACCTTCCATGCAATTTTATGTCACACTCTTTATCAGAAGCCAGGTCTGGCGTTCAGTCGTGTCTAGCTGGATTAACAACAGTCTGTTTTTGCAAAGGTTCATGAATGTGAAAAACCTGTCTTTTTTTGGTGAAACAAGAACAGCCCCCGGCTGCAGTCAGCAGTGCTTTGGGGACATCGCGCTGACATTAGTTCACGCTTCTTCCAAGTTTCAGAATTACTCTCTTTGAAATGATATGCTTTGAACGAAGGGGATAGCAGTTTACTGGCTGATGCTAATAGAAATGCAACTTTTGCAATATCACAAACATTCCAAATTCATCCTGCCAGAGGCTAATAGAGACATATCATACGTGTACTGCTTGGGATACCTCACATTTATAATGACATGTCTGCTCTCTTTTTGTGAATTAGAATATTTTTGTTGTGTTAGAAAAAAGATATATTTTTCGCTTTTGGCCAGGCATTGATAGCTACTTGCTTATTGACATTGAAGCATCGTCTCAGGGAAGGGTGCCAGCCATTACTTCTGCTATACATGCCAGAAAGCATATATATTGGGCTTCATACCAGGACTGGGTACCGAACCCATGCTGCTAAGAGTAGTCTGTTTTTCAAGACTAGAGCGTTGCACCTGATCTATCCTTCCCTGTTAAAATTGCTACTAGCTCAAATTAGCCTACCCTTCCCCATCTCCCAAAGTAAAGTAAAGTGTAGATTCTCTCGCCCTTCCTTGCAGTTTAAATGTGTAATTTGAATAGCTCCTATTACTGAAAACCATAAGTATTACATTTCAATGGTGAACATTTTCATTGGATTAATTTCGACTAATTACGCGGTACTGCAGTTGAATCTGGAGAAATAGGTCATGGTCTTCTACGCACACAGACAAATTGATATTTGACTGGGAGCATATTGCATTACCTCATGGTATTTGATTTTTGATTATCATTTCATTCATCTTTGCATAGTAATGTAAATCGTAACAGCATGCCCATTCGGCTGGCAAATGGCAGATTACTGAATTCCCTCTAATGAAATGAAGTCCTAGAGACCAGCTGTTTATTGAAAGACTTTAATTTGGGTATCTTCCAAATACAAAATGGAGGATCTTGCAGACGTGACTCCCAAGGCCCCAATTTAGCTCTGAGAGGTATGCTTAATCTGGATGACATTCTACCATGTGCCATGTTCCTGTGGAACCTCCTAGACCCGCAGGTGCGAACAGTATTTGGTGGGGCCGTTAAAGCGTGTTGACATCACGCTTTCATCTATCGTCACAAACTGCATTACTGAACACAAGGGTCTTTGCATTGTGACTGGTAAACCCTGCTGGGAGCCCTTAGCCAGAATACGAGTAGGTATTTCATACACATCACAATTCATAATTATAGCATCGAAACGTCAAGGTTGTTCCTTCAGAAATTTAGAAGTGTTTATGATTTCCTCTGATCACTCACACTAGACTGTAAGGGGTCCTTCAATACCTAGACCTGAGGTCTGCAACCTTTGTTTCTCCAGCTGTTTTGCACTACAAATCCCATCAGCCCTAGCCAGCATAGTCAATGCTGAGGTATCATGGGAGTTATAACATCTGGAGAGCCACGGATTGCAGACCTCTGACCTAGTCTGTGGCAGTGGTGCAGAGTATGGGGGAGGCACATCACACTATTGGGATGTATCCCTAAAGATAGATCAAACAATGCACAAAAGGCTGAGAAGCATCACCTTGAGCATTAGAAAATGCACTGCTATTTGTACATCTAGACCCATGTCTCCTGTTTACAGATTTGTAGAAGTAGTCAAAACAGTTTTGAAATTCATGTGTAAACATGTGTACTAGTGATTAAATAACCAAGCCATCTCCAAAATGCAAGGGATTTTACTAGACACATTGTCATACATATATATGTGCTACCAGCCTGGGTGGGAAATGGAAGTCCTACAAAACAAGTCCATTTTATTTAGCCCATAGAATGATAGAATTTATCCCAGAAGATCTGCCACCTGTACTTAATGAGCAAAGCTTTCAGAACATCCCTCTAGATCCAGCTGCCAGTGGACAAGTACATGGTTTATGGATCAGTCAACAGGAACCTGCAGCAAGTGCGCATACAACTGTGTTTCTATAAGGATTATTTGCCACACTCATTGAGGAACTTTAGTTGGATGCTGATCCAGCATACAATTAAAAAAAAAAGAAATTCTGCATAGATAAGAAGAGGGGATTTTACACTAATATTGTTTAATCTTAAGTGCTGAGGACGAGGATGCTCGTCCTTTTTGCATAGACATGCATAATAGCCCAGCAGTGATGGGGTAAATTCACAGATTTTCTTTTTAATTCATTCTAGCACAGTGATACCTGGAAGGACAGAACTTCATATACATTTATTTGAACAGTACATCACATTAGCACATGCCTCAAGCAATTGGTCCCTTGAAATGGCTCCCCGCATGTTCCTCCTTAATCTCACATATTAGCGCCGTACCAATTATCCGAAAGGGGCTCAATGTCCTCGGGTTTTACCTTTATTGTGCACGTGTTATGCTATGCTATATTGTGAAACAAGGCTTTTATGGGGTAACTTGACATATTGAGCCCCTGCCTTTAGTATCCAGACCTTGCACTGCTGAGGAGGAGGATTGGGGAGAAGGCAAGAGCACGGGACAGAGGGTGCATCAGCATACCGGCACAGGGAGGAGCGATGTAGAAGTGAAAAGGGAATGCTGGTGATCACTTGGGTGTGTGTGGATCCATTGAAGTGAGCCATAGATCCTGATTGGAGGAAGGAGGTGCCCATCCATGTTTGGGTTAAAGGAGGACAATGTGAGGCAGCTTTGACCATAAAGGTGGTTGTAGGCGTGGGATGTGAATGTGTGATGGGCTCGAGATGTCCAAGCTAAATTATGGTGCCTTTGACCTGGATAACGTTTAGATTTACTGTAGGTCAAAAAAATGGTTCATTGTCTAGAAATATGGATCCCAGTCAAGACTCCTAGACCCACCTTCCAGCACCGATATTCCATCTTGGATGGAGTTGATTATGGTCCACTACCTCAGATATATCCTGCGGCAGGGGCCCGCAGTGTGAAATCAGCTTCCCTCGTCTCTCATGTCACATGTTTTTGATGGGTGTCATCTGCCATGGAGTCAGTTCGCACACCCGCCAAGCCACTTACCCGCCCATAGATTTTGTGTTCTCACCCACCAAAAACAAAGTGCCCACAATTTGACTTTTCTTGTATTTTATACAAATATAAGCCATAAAGTAATGGTTAGGCTGTGGCTAGTGTGCTGCTTTTCCGCGCTGCACCACTCCAGTACCAAGCATCCTCCTCTCTTATATGGGCAAGGGCTTGGTTTCCTCCAAATTGATGTTCTCCGAGTTGTTATTTTACACTGCAATCAGGTAGAGATTCAAATAATTCTGTATCATTTTAATACATTGGAATGTCAACATTCTCTTCCTTGGAGTTACAACTGCATCCTGCATTCTTGCCGTTAGCAAGCTGAGGTAAACTAAGCCTCCTTCACCAATCGGGAACACCAGAAGGTAAGTAGTTTACGTGTAGGTTTATTTCTCTTAGTTGTAAAGTAGAGAAAGCACTGGGACATCCATCCAGCCCAGCACCTTAGGTCCAACTGCCACCAGTTGAACCCTGCACTCCAAACATCCATCAACACTCCACCTAGAGTCCCAGTGACATCACCACACCAACACTCCACCTAGAATGTCAGTGAAATCACCACTATCACAACACTCATAGCCATAATCAAGCCCAGTACAGATTATGACACAAGCCTATTTAATTTTATTTAATTGAATGCGTTGTTTATAACGTGCTTAATACCCAGAGGTTTGTAAACCAGACCCAGGAATCGAACCTGTGATGTTCCACATCATCTTGCTTCCAAGATGAGCAAGATGCCCCTGGGCTACCCTCCACTGGAGAATACCAAATAAAGGTTGCATTTTAGAGGTACCATGATAAACAATGTGCAAATGGTGGGCATAAAGCAACGTTAAAAGTGGTTAAAATTAGCACACTTGTGAGCTGCAACACCACAGCAAGGGTTTTAGTCTTGGGAGGATGGCTCAGCTGCAATATGTTTGCCTTGGAATCAAGATGACATGGAACAACACAGGTTCGATCCCCGGTCCGCACTGAGAAATATCTGGGTATTAAGTGCGTTATAAATAACCTATCATATATCATATCATGTATAAACCTCAGATGTAACGCGGCTCTGGGTATTTCCTCCACTTCACTGACACAATCTAGAGGAATTTGCGCAGGCAGGTTTCCCACCTGCCCTAATTTCAATGTTGGGTCCTACAGACACCGTGGACGGTGACTAGCAATGCTGTTACCCCACTTGTCATCTGGCAGCTAATATGCCAGAATGAGTGGCAGTAACGATATCCGATTTGACAGTATTTCCACTGTAAAAACGACCAAACTCGAAATGAGTTCCTTCAAGCTGATTTGCCACTCCGCTTACTGCATACACCAAACATCAAAGACTGTGCTGCCTGGCTGCATTTTAATTTTCCAAGCTTACTTTTATAAAAGTGTTAAGGTCACCAAACATGAACGAACTGGTGATGACAAAAAACGGGATGGACATGTTTGGGGGTTCAGGGAAGAGGACTGGGGGAGACCATGTTGACTTTCATTTGATTTAAGTTGACTCATTTATAATGTGCGATAGCCTGGCAGACTCAACTGCATCTGGGCACAGATGGAACAGAAACTCCGATATAGAACTCAGACTATAAACAGTCACCACCTAATGGTATGCTTAGTATTATTTGAAAAGATTAGTCTTGAGAGATTTGCAGAAATGTATGAATGTTTTCTTGGTCCTGTGTTCCTAAGACAGACTGTTCCAAATTCTGGAGCCACGCAACACAAAGCGCCTGTCTCCTCTAGCTACAAAGTGAGACGGGGAACCACCAACAGCAAATTGTCAGAAGAGCGCAGTGATCGGGTTTGGGTGATATCTAATTAGTTTTTTATCAGGATAGTCAGGAGAAAACCATTCAGACATTTAAAAATGAAACAAAGGATTTAAAAATAAATTCTATCCCTGACTGAGCCCTGTGCAAGGAGCGACACATTGCTGAAATTGACGTTGACCTGGCACCTTGAAAATAGGCCTGACTGCCGCCCTCTGTGCTTTCTGTAATCTATCCATGTGTTTCTTGGGGGTGCCAGCAAGCAGACTATTACCGTAGTCCAACTCTGAATTAATTAAGGCACCTACTACAGCCGCGTAGTCTTCGTGTGGAACGTAAGGAAGGCCTATTCGCAGCAGGCATAAGGC
This sequence comes from Ambystoma mexicanum, assembly GCF_040938575.1. Classification (NCBI taxonomy): domain Eukaryota; kingdom Metazoa; phylum Chordata; class Amphibia; order Caudata; family Ambystomatidae; genus Ambystoma; species Ambystoma mexicanum. The sequence continues at coordinate 320,125,155 of NC_090928.1, read as the reverse complement.
TGATTGTAGTTTTGCTCCCACCTGGCTTTCCATCTGGCTTGCCACATACAGCCCATGTTCTTAAGTTTGGGAGCAAAGCTTAAACTGTAGCCCGTAAAACAAGGGTTTTGGGGACGCTTTGAGTCTTGTAGTAAAAGATGTTTCAGCCAAAAAAGAGCTACTTCCATCTTGCTGGGGTTAAGTTGAAGAAAACTGTTTGGACATCCAATTCCCAATTTCATGTCAACATTGGGCAACTCTCTGCTATGGATCCTCAGAGTTGCCCAGTGTAACACAAATCTGGGTATTGTCTGCATAGGATTGAAATCCGACGTCATGTTTCCTCAGAATCCCCATAAGTGGATGCATAAACAAGTTGAACAGTAACGGGGAACAGAATTCAAACATAGAAGACACAGGAACCCAGACCTGGAATGGTAATACTGTTTAATATCACTAGTGTGCCCACCAGGATGCCCCTATATGCACTCAGGATGCATGCATTCCTGCAAATCGTCTTTAGTGCTCATAACATGTATGCTTATATACAGGTGTGACTCATATATGCGGGATATCTATTGAATGGATTATGACTGGGGAGCTCAAGGTTGAATCTTTAGGGATGTTAAGATGGCCATCAACTGTATTTTTTACAAAAAGTGCTTGAAAAATATAAAAAAATAATGGATTTTCTCTTGTCAAATAATGCAAATAAAACTTTTGTATGTTCTTCTATTTCATGGAACAGTTGAGGCTCTTCACATGGGGACGTTAATGGCAGCCCATGGCTATTTCTTTCCCATCTCAGACCATGTACTCACCTTAAAAGATGACGGCACTTTCTACCGGTTTCAGGTATGTTGTTTGAACAAATATATCAATACTTTTTGTAGTAATGCATCTCTTTTCTTATTGATTTTATTAATATGAAATGTAAGTTCACAAACTTCAAACGCAGATATTATGTAAATATTTCAGAAACACTAAGGAACTCACTTAGAGTTTAGTGGTATTTGCAGGAGAAATTCCACGAAACTCAAGCACTGTTACCGCTTGCGTTAACGTTAAGGGGCCGCATGATTTGGAGTCATTCCCCATTTTGGAGTCCTGTTGGACTACATGATGAAATGCCATATCACAGCATGCAGTATTTACCACATGCAGTATTATCGCAGGTGTTGATGTTTTTTTTTTTGTGAAGGAAATTTCCAATTTTGCATTTGGTGTTGTATAAAAAAAGAGGTGGTAATTCCATTATCCTTACTTTTTTATTGCATTACCAAACACTAAATGAGGCCCTAGGTCTCCATCAAATTGAGAACCCCTTTGCCCCTCCTGTGATAATGACAGCTGCCAATCTATGGATGTTACAGTAGAGAAGAGCAAACGCGCTGACTTTAACGCAAAAGTATAAGAGCAGAAAAAGAGCAGAACAAGATGGTGTATGCACAAGTTGCTGACAGAGAAGTGGGTTTTATGTCCACCAAACTGCAAAGTGTATAGTGTATATAATGTGCACTACACACATTGGTACAACTCTCTGACAACCTATTTAAATACATTTGCCACTACAATGAAAACTCAAGAAGGATAAAAACATGTTAACATTGTAATGAGCTATATTTGAAGCATGAAGTGAGTTTGGGTTGGGGAGCTCTTTACATTTTTAGGATGCAGGTGGATTGTCACATTTGTTAATCTAGCTAACATCACCAATACTATACCTAACATATATTTTTGAAAGTGTATCTCTCTGTCTGTCTGTCCGGTATAGACATTTAGTCGAAACTCTCTAGAGGGCTCCAAAGCGGCCTAGTAGGGCCAACGTTTTATGAAGAATCTAATAGTGTGGTTTAAAGTTGCTAAAGTGGTGGCCCTGTTGGATAACATTACAACTAATACTTATTTTATTTATTTTAAAATTGCTTAAGCGGCTCCTATAGTGGATAGACTTTGAACTGGTGTTCATCATGCTTAACGAACAACCATAGCTATTTCTTTCAACAAACGACTATAACAAAAGCTAAACATTTGCTTAACAACCACAATACAAGCGAATAATGAGCCAAAGATTAGTACAAGAAATCCGGGAAAATTATGAAAAGAAACTCTGTCAATTAGCCTTAATGACACTCAAGAAGTACACATCCCCAGTGACAAGAAACAAAAGAAACATGTAATTCAATCATCATTCCACCCAAGAGACTTTTGGAGACAACATAACAGAGACAAGCCAGACAACAGGTGGATGCAGTCAGGCAGACAAAAAGACAGCAGGAGACCTCAGAGCAAAGGCAAACCAGACAACAGCTGATGCAGCTAGAAATTCTTCATGACAACCCCTGGAGACACCAGGTCAACGTCAAACAAGACTCCAAAGTAAAATGGCCAGACAAGATGAGGTCCTTTTTTTTGTTTTCTGCCCCTGCTGGAAAGGCACACAGCATTGTGTATACTGATGTGTTCAGTGATAATGTGAATCATTCCTAAATGTGTGCATGAATGACAATGCATTCATAAAGAATACAGAACTATTTAGCCAATTCTTATGTCTCTTTATTAACCGATGGAAAAACACATCAAAAGTCTGGTTATTTTTAGCCCGGACAACACTGGGTATATCTGGGACTATAATATATTTCACTTGCTCAGAATGCTTCTGTCTGTACTTATAGCTAATGAAAAGCAAAGCAAAAACAAAGAGAAGATGGCTGTAAGGTTAAGAATCAGGGCCATTTTAACAGTTGTTGGGGCTTGGAGCACAGATAGACTCAGGGCTCTCTCCCATAGCCCATTCCACTCCCCCAACCCAACCAACCAAATAAACAGATTACGTGCCTCAAATCAAATTCAACAGCAGTAACACAGCAGCATCTTTCCTAAAGCTAGGTTTAATTTACTGAAACGAATAATGGTACAGGGAGAAGGGCAATAGATGCATGCCCCTCTTCTGTCACTGTAGTTTTATAACATGAATGCAACATAACCTACTTCCTCTTGTGTGCAGAAAATGTAAATACCAATGAATGGTGATGAATAGAAAGGCTCTAGAGGGAATGGATTGAGAGTTGTATTAAGATTCTGCCAAATTTTAAGAGGCTATAATTCATGATGTGGTTACATTAAACTCTTTGTCATTTTCATGCAAGGGTTTTTGTTCCACAGGAACGCTTCAAGATGACATAAGTGTGCTACCAGAAAGGGTTTCTTATTATAACAAACTAAGGCAGAATTAAGGTTCATAAGGAACAAATATGAAAGACATGAATGGTTGGACAATGGGATATGAACTATGCAAAGAACTCTGGGTAAACAGAATGCTGAAATAGGTTATGTTGCAGTTATGTTTACAGTTAGTTGCATATTGTAAACAGGTATACCAGAAGACCAAGGTTCAAACTACACAGTCACTGTACAGCAGAGTGCCCAGGCCCAACAAACCCTTTCCCCGTAATGACGGAGGACTCAGCCAAGGGCAAGTTAGAACTGTTCTTTATTTTCCATAACAAACATGGATCATACAAGAAAATGAACTTCCAGCAATCACATCTCCTGAGCCTGTGTCAGGGGTTAGAATCATTCCCCAAAAACTTACAAACCCAATCTATTGGGTGGCTCTGGTGGTAGTGCCTATATGTGTTAGCTAACAGGTCCTTTCATATCAGGTGGTCTGGCCTGAGACTTCCCCATAAAACAATCTAATACATTGTTGCAAGGTGGTGGGCTTACCATTAGGCCTTGCCAGTTACCCTCCACCCTAGGATTTGTGTTCCCTGATTGGCTGGAGCAGGTCTCCTCAGGCCTGGGACCCTGCTCTGTTCACAGCGCTCTGTGTACCTTGTCAAGGTGATGAGAAAGACAATGGGCCTCATTACGGGTTTTGCGGTCGCTGTGCCTGTAAGAAAGGCACGGCTGCCGAACCCGTGATTTTACCGGCACCCGCGAATGGGCAATTACCTGGTCATGCCGAGTTCGGCAGAACTGGTGATTGCCCATTCACAGGTGCCGGCAATAAGGGACTAGCCAATCCCATTTAGCCCCATAAGGCTGAATGGTAATGGGAGCTCAGATGCACCGGGACCGTTTATAATGGTGCCGGTGCATCCACGAGTTGTGCTTGCGGGTGCTGCACTGCCCACCAGGTTGGACCTGGCAGGCAGAGCGAGTCCCACAAGCACAAATCGTGGTATGGTGGTACCGTAGCCTTACTGCCATACTTATAATGAGACCCTATGTGTCCCAATTGTTGCCATTGATATATTTATTTTATTTTACATTTTTAAAGTGCTCACACAGAACGCGGGCATCGAGGTCCTGTTACAAGAATTGTTTAGTTTTTTATTAGTTGCGTAATTGTTTTTGTCTTAGTTGCGTATTTATAACGTGCTTAAACACCCAGAGGTTTCTAAGCACGGACCCGCGGATCGTACCTGTGTTGCTTCGTGTCATCTTGCTTCCATAGCGCGCTCATTGCCGCTGAGCTATCCACCTAGCTTGAGAGTGCCTGCAACTTGAAATGTTTGTTGGGCAGCACATTTATCAGTTCTTGTCTGCTTCACTGGGAACAGCTTCTATTCCGACCATGGGTAAATGGCTAATGTTCAGCTTGGCCCGCATCACGAGTGTGAGGACCGCAAAACTGAGCCTTTTGGTCTGCAGTTAGTGAGGATTTATTCTGCTATTTTGCATGTGGCTCCTTGCCCTTGGAGTCTGGAATTTTCCATCCACCTTTGTCCTTGGCTGTGAGTACTGGCCCTTTGCTTCGTTCTGCATAGTGTGCACATAGTCCTCATCCTCTATGGGTTCAGATACGAAAGTCACCAAGTTGACAAGTCGGCACTTCACTATCTTGAGGCCAGGTTTAGACAGTAACACCTCATACCCGAAGTTCTTTGTGTAGTCAATGTACTTGTGGGTCTTTCCAGTATTGCGAAGAGAGCATGCTCCACATATAGAGTGGTGCTGCATCCCATGGTAATACTTGCTGGCTTGTCTACTGTGAATGTGGTAGCAGCCAGTGCCTGTTCACACGCTTAGTGTCCTCTCATCACTGGATCTAATTTCCCAATGTAATATGCTAGAAATTTGTGCCCCATGCTTATCTTTTGTGTTAGTACTGCAGTCATAACTACATAGGAGTGCAAGACTAAGAAGCATTCAAATTGATCATCTGGGATCCTAATACTAGAGCTGTGCTTATTGTTTCCTCTAGTTCCTCAAATGCCTCAGTCATTTCTTTTGTCCACTGTAAGGTGCCCTCCCCTCTCTGTGCTTCGTTCAGTGCGCTTAACAAGGGCCTAGTGTACGTGCTGTAGTAAAACACCCATGCTCTGCAGTAAATGAATAGTCCAAGAAACTGCTCCATTTTGTCTTATTGTTGTGGGTTTTGGAGTTTTGCATATGGCCTCTGCTCTTTCTGTTGTCACTCTTCGCCCATCTTTTGATATCAGTTGTCCAATGTACAACACCTCTTTCTGGCAATATTATACTTTGCCCTTGTCTGCCTTGTACCCTTTCTCTGCAAGCACAATCAACATCGGTACGGAGTCATCTCTACACTGTCGCTCTGTTTTTCTGCAGATCAATAAGTCGCCTACGTACTGTATAGCGACACTCTCTAACTGTACATTCCTAATTCCATTTGCAGGACCTTGTTGAATTTTGAAGGTGATTTGCAATACCCTTGAGGAAGTCTAATGTGTTTCCACTTGTTATTTCTATATAGGAACAAAGTTAAACGTTAACACAATCACTGTTCAGCAGAGTGGCCAGGCCCAACAAAACCCTCCCCCGGTAATGACAACAGACTCAGCCAAGGGCAAGTTAGAACTGTCCTTTAATTTCCATAACAGACAGGGATCATACAAGAAAACAAATTTCCAGCAATCACAGTTCCTGAGCCTGTGTCGGGGGTTTGTGTTAGCAAATTCTGTCACAACATAGAACCATTCCCCAAAAACCTACGAGCCCATTCTATTGGGTGGCTGGGGTGGTTAGAATATGCTGTAGGTTGAACGCCCCTTGGGTGGGGGGACTGGAGTCCAGGTATGGGAAGAAATTCGAGAAGGTGCTAGTATGCGTCTATGCATACTGGCCAGTACAATGCTATGATGGGTGGTCAAGTCCCTGCAAGCCACCCATGTCAAGCTGGCATGTGGATTGTTGATAAGTGGTCTAGAGGGGTGTGCGAGAGTGGGAGAGAGATGTGTGCAGCTACTTATCCAATTGTTGTCATGAACAGTGACTGCATTCTTATGGCAGAGGTTTTGTGCAGAGGGTCTTCAAGTGATGTATGATGGCTGATCTGTGTGGGTCTGCGGCTGTACCTTCAGCTAGTTTCCCTATGCATGAAGACTAGATCAATTTTCCACATTCTAAACAGTGACCCAGGATGTGATGGCTAAACTTACTTTAGAGGATACATTCTACATACTCCTAGGTTCAGTGCAAGGTTACCATCAGCATACTCATACGTCCTGTCCCGTTTCCTCCATCCTTGTGGGCGTCCCCTAACATGGGAATGGTACCAGAACCTTTGGCAACAAACAATTGAGCTCCCCTGAATTTAGTCCAGCGTGCAGGGCTGTGCCCCTTGATGTGGGAAGGTCCCTCAAGGCCCCGCCCTTCAGCACCTCACCTCAGTCCCTTTTTCCTCACGGATGGTGTTGGACTTGGCAGCTAGGCGCAGAGACTTTCTAAACTTTCCACTTGCTCCCTGTCGTTTTATTTTTCAATCTTCTCCACCTCCCTTCAGTGTCTCTCCTCAGTGTCCTCAGTGTCCTCAGTGTGTCACCTCCCCAGTGCCTCGAACCCCCATGCACTCTGTCTTCAGTGCCTGGGGCCTGGCCACCGCTGTGACGCAAATGCGGCTAGCAGCGCTCTCGGTCACTGGGCATTGAAGAATCGGTTGCTGCGTTGGAGGGAGAACTTCCACACTTCTCCTCCATCTCACCTTAAAGACTTCGTCTCCAGGACCTCCTATCAAGACAAGATAGGCACTTTGTTTTTTATGGCTCCTCAACGCAGAGGCTCCTTTCGAGGGGTTCATTCGGCAAGAGTTCCTTGGATTCAGGTTCTGGTAGGCCCGAGGCTGCTAATGCAACTGGCTCCCAAGCAGAGGTGCTCAGGGGCCCTACCAGGCTGTCCTCAGAGGGGCACTCAAGTTTGTCCTCCTTATCGAACCTAAGGGGCAAGGGATCGTCATGTTCTACCTCCAAGAGTCATTCCTCAGCAGGATCCAGCATGACCACCGGCAAAGATGCTGAGAGCGCACAGCCTACCGGAGTTCACTCCGAGGTAGTGGGTCACAGCGATTTGGCTACCGGACGGCCGAGCGTTCAGTGACTACCAGAGTGATCTCGGAGGTCGACACTTCTGTTTCAGGTTCAGGACCCAAGGCGTGTCCTCTCATGTCTGAGTCAGTACGCAGCTTGAGGCCTACATCCTCCCGTCAAAGATGGTGGATATGCAAGTGGAGTAGCCTCCTAGGATGTCGTCTATTTTGGATTCACTCAGGGCCCGCCCGTGCTCTCGCCCATTGAATCAGCCCCACAAGAAGGTCCCAGTCCCCTTCCCTATGAAAGTTGCAGCAGACTTTATGGTGCAGGTGGCTGGTCTCCTAAGAGGTAAATCTACCCATCGCAGCCTTACTGCTACACAACTCATGCGCCTCAGCATTTCGACCAGGAGCGGAGACTCAACACTTATGATGGCTGGCCCCCTTGGCAGCCGGTGGCTTGTGAGGACCACTTCTTCGAGTGTTTCCTCCTCCTCATGCATTCCCCACAGATGATGGGGCTCCTCAAGAATACAGTGAAGGAGGAGATCCAGCAGGTATTGCCTCCTGGCCTCCTCCTCTGGGCCCTCCACCTGTTCCTCCAGCGCTGCCACTGCCAGTGCCTGTCCCTCCCCTGGTCCAGGCCATGCCGTTTACAACAAATGTCTCCACCTCAACAACAAACTGTTGAACCTGTCTTTGGTTCCAGACCAAAGGGGTACCCTGCCAACATCTGTGTCCCAAGGCCGGTACTCCTCTCAGTCTGTAAAAAAGGGGTGGGGGTGATGACGGCGATGATGACAATGACGCCCAGGACAATGAACCCTTGGCTTCTGTTACAGCCTTTCATGACCACCTTCAGGGCCTTGCAGAGTTCTTGGGCATCCCCTTGCCGGAGGAAGCACCACAGGAGTTATAAGTGCTAGCAGAGATTTTGGACACACGCACCACGTGCCATTCTGGCATTCCACTTCAGAAAAATGTCCTGCAGGTAGCGAGAAAGGTCTGGGAGAAGCCCAGGGCAAACACTGAGAAGTTAGACAGCAGATTCAGGCTGATGGACGGGGAGCCAGTCCTCCTAGCCTCCCACCCTTAAGCTCACTCTTCAGTGGTGGCTGCTGCCTCTCTCTATTCTAAACCATCAACTTCATCGTCTTGCTCCTCGGGAGCCTCCTCCAGTTGTCTGTCCAGAGATGACAAGGTCCTTAAGTCTTTGGGCAAACTATGCTATGCCATTTCACGGCTGCATTTGTGGCAGGACAATGCTGATGCCCTTTTAGCCACAGCTAATCAGAAGCTGTGGCGATAGCTCAGGGAGTTTCTGACTGATCTCCCTCTGGACAGGCAAGCCTCCTTCAAGGCAGGCCTGTCGGATGCCTGAGCCATTGCGCAGGACCTCATGGAGTCTTCTGTCTCCCACATCAACACAGCCAGAAGAGGGCTGTGTCTGGGGATCGAGATAAGAAAGACGGCATGGATACATGCCACTAAGTTTTCATATTAAGCGCAAGACTGGATCCTAAATCTTCCCTTTGAGGGTGTGGACGAACTGATGAAGAAGACGACCTCCACACAAACTGCCAAGTCCTTGGCCATCCTGGCTAAGTCAGGGCAGAAGTCCTTCCCCCAGCCTCAGGCCAGGGACAAATTCAAACCCTGTGCTTTCACCGACTTCAAGGGGCTATGGGACCATGGTACATGGAGGACTGACAGGTCACCCAGCGACAACAGGAGGAAGCCGAAGAGGACTTTGCATGTTTCTTTCTGCTCCCCCTCCGCTGCTCCCGCCTCAGATGCCAAAAAGCAGTGATGTCATGGCCGGGAAACACAGCTCCCCAGTAGGGGGCTGGCTGGCTCTCTTCCAGGACAGCTGGAAGTGTTATTTCAAGAGGTTTTCAATACTTTCTATAGTCTCCACGGGCTTCAGCCTTCCTCTTTCTTTTCCTCTACCATCCTCTCCGCATGTATGTTAGATAGGGTCCCCAGCCCTTTTACGGGAGATCCTTTCTCTTCTGGAAATGCAGGCGATGGAACCGGTTCCCCTGTCAGATAGTGACGCCGGCTTCAACTCCAGGATTTTTGTGGTACACAAGAACAACCAGGCTGGCCTGAGGGTACTCCTGGACCTGTGATTTCTGTCTTTACCGCTTGAACGCTTCAAGATGATTACTCCTGTGCACATAGCAGCGTCGCTGTGTGCAGGGGACTGGATGTGTTCCCTAGACCTCAAGGATGCGTACCTTCATGTCCCCATTTACCTGCCGCATCAGAAGTTCCTGCGGTTCACGATTATGTTGTACCACTTCCAGTAGAAGGTGCTGCCCTTCGGCCTCAATTCGGCTCCTGGTGTGTTCACAAAGCTGATTAATGTGGTGGCGGGTCTCCCGGACTGGAGGGCCATCAAATATACCCTTATCTGGATGAGTGGCTAGTCAGGGCCAGCTCTCCTGAGGGGGCGGTGCACTCCTGCTAATGGCTAGTGGACATTCTGCACGAGCGGGGCTTTTTCCTCAACCGGCAGAAGTCTCAACTGGCTCCCACCCTGTATCTGGTGTTCCTTGGAGTGAGCTGGGACAACGCGGTGCAGCAGGTGTTCCCCACACCGGACAGACTCCTCTCCATCCACAAGGCGATAGAGGATTTTCCGGACTACTCGACCACCTTGGCATTGTGGTTCCAGCACTTTCTGGGACTGATGGTGTCTTGCATGCTCACGGTTCAGCACGCCCACCTCAAGATGAGGTTCCTGCAGCTCCAGCTGGAGGCCAACTGGGACCAGGAGACGGGGTCTCAGTTGGACAGGATTCTGATTCTTCCGGTTCTTCTCTGGTGGCTATTGACTGCAATGTGGCAGTGGGAGCCCCCTTGTCCTGATGGGAGCCAACTCTGGTGGTGACAATGGATTCCACCCTGTCAGGGTGGGGGGCTACTCTGGAGGGTTACTCCATTCATGGCACGTGGTCCAGAGGAGTGACCCTTCTGCATATCAATCTTCTTGAACTCAGAGTGGTGGGCCTGGCACTCAAGGCTTTTCTGCCTCTCAACAGGGACACTGCGGTTCTGCCTAGGATGGACAACTCCACCACAATGTTTTACCTGAACAAGCAGGGTGGCACCTGTTCCCCCCTCCTGTGTATGGAAGCAGTGGTGATCTGGGAATGGGCCCTTATGGAGGGGATTTGGATTTTGGCATGGTTTTTGGACCTACTGCACATGTGCTCCCAGCACTGGCGTAACAGGGGCCCCCGCCGGCCCCGCAATGCAGGGGGCCTCGCCAGCACATGTCCTTGGAGGGGGCCCCACTGGAGGAAAAAAAAAAGAAAAATATATTTTTTTCAAAAATCTTCTTTTGAATTTACTCTGCATTCATAAAGAAATGATTTTTGTAACAGAAATATTTCTTTATGAAGTCAGAGTGACTACAAAAAGAAACTTTCTTTTTGAAGTCTGAGGGCTCCCCAACCCCATGACATGGAAGACCCCAGGCTGGAGGCCTCCATGTCATGGTGTGGGGGGAGCCCTATGACTTCAAAAAGAAATAGTTTAAGTCACTCTGCCTTCACAAAGAAATGATTTCCATTATAATCCTGTCCTTAACGGAAATAATTTCTTTATAAAGTCAGAGTGACTTCAAAAAGATACAATGGGCCTCATTACGGGTTTGGCAGTAACCATACCAATGCTACCAGCAGGTTGCCGCCGGACCGTAATGATTTACCGGTGCCCGACTGCCCGGTAACAACGGGGGATTACAACCCTGGCGGTCCGGGAAGTCAGGCGCCGGCAAATGATAAGTTCCCATTTCCATTGGACTCTATGCGAATGGGGAACACAGAAGCACCGGCACTGTTAACAACGGTGCCGGTGCTTCTGTGAAAACTCTGCAGGTGGGTGCCGTTCTGCCCGGCAGGTCTGACCTGCCGGGCAGGACGGCAACTGCCCACACAGCTGTAATATGCCGGTCTGGAAACAACGGTACCAGTAAGCTTACCAGCAACATTGTTTCCAGACCGGCATAGTTGTAATGAGACCCAATTTCTTTTTTAAGTATTAGGGCTCCCCTAAACACCATGACGTGTGCATGTGTGAGTGTATGGTGCAAGGGTGCACACTTAAATGTATAGATGGCTGCCTGTGTGAGTGTATGGTGAAAGGGTGAATACTTTAATGTACAGGTGGCTGCCTGGGTGTGCCTCTATGGTGAAAGGGTGCACACTGAAATGTATAGGTGGCTGCCTGTGTAAGTGTATGGTGAAAGGGTGCACACTTAAATGTATGGATGGCTGGGTGTGCGTGTGTGTATATTGTGAATGGTGTGTGTGCTTGATTTCAGGGGTGCAACAAAACCTACATTCGGGGGTGCTGACCCTTGAAATGCTGGGAGAGGCACTAACTTCATGGGCAGCGGGGGGGGTAAACTTATTTGTTTGGGGGCATCTAATTTCTTTATGCATTTTAATGATACTATTCTAGTGCAGCTTCAATGTTACGAGCAGGTAACTCTCTCCTTTAAGGTTGAAAGCACCCACTTATGGACTGCTGTGAGAATGAGTGGTCTCATGTTCCCTCTCTACCCTTCCAATCCCTCCCCTGGCTTGCAAGTATTAAACCCACATCATGATTTGAATTGCCTAAAAAATGTGGCATTTGAATGCAGGTACTAACAGTGGAATGCTTTATGTTAGTAATTGCTGGGCTCTTGTTAACAGCGAAACACAGGTGCCATTTACCATCTGAGTCCTGTTCTGTCCAGCAATCTGGTCGAGTCAACATAGCCCAAAATTTCAGGGGGGGGGAGTGCTGAATCCCAGTCAACTCAATTGTGTTGCACCAATACTTGTGTTTAATGCCTTGATTACTCATTACTCCTAGCCTTATTCTTCCTCGTCCCATTGTGTATGAGACAGTACTTGTGTATAATGCCATCTGCCTCATACACAAGTACTGGGATGAGGTAGAGGTACATGGAGGTAATGCCTGATTTAGCTAACTGTAATCTTTATTACTCTTAGTCCCACTCTTCCTCATCTCAGTACTTACCAATGCGTCAAAGAGCCTCATACGTAAGCTCTGGGACAAGGAAGAGGGACGTGAAGGTAATTCTGGGCCCAGGAGCTGATTTTGGAGGTTAGGGTAGGGTTGAGAGGGAGAGGGGATGTGTGGGAGGGGGCAGGATTGTGCAGCAAATCATAATGGCTGTCCATGTCCAGGCTAAGCAGGCATGATATGTGTTATTAGTGGCTAGAGAGCCATTTTGGTGCAGCCAGTCTAGTCATTCCTCAGTTTAGTATGATTTTTTTTAACTGGTCATTTCTGATAAAGCAGTCCTGCTAAGTGAATTACCTGGCTAGACTGCCATTTGGGTGCTGTCAGTCTAGCCGTTTCTTACTGCAGCATTGTATATTTTTGTGGGCATCTGTGATCAAATTATATGATATAAGTCATTTATAATGCGCCTGTACACAAGTGTTTATAGGTACGACAAGACGAGGGAGGGAAGATAGAGGGAGGACAAGACAAAAGATCTTACTATGCCTTGTGTCATTCAGATCGTGCAAGTGCGAGAACGAGAAGTGCAAGGGGAAAGGGAGGGGGAAGTGCAAGGGAGAGGTGAGGGAAAAACAGGGCAGCAATGCTCTGAGTAAGTGCAACAAGGGCAGCACGGCTCTGGGTAGTGCAAGGAGAACAAGGGACTGTAGGGTTACAGTTACAGCCCCTAAGTGCGTGGTAGGCCCAGAGGCAGTGCAAGGGTGACTGATCAAGAAAGAGTCTGGACTAAGTGAGACTCTGAGGGTAGCCAAGCAACCAGTCGGTACAGCAGACAGGTAGGTCAGGTAGGCCAGCAGGCGTGGGAGAGATAGAAAGCAGAGGAGAAGAGGAACGTTTTGAGCTGCTTCCGGACCTTCATATGGTCTGGTTCAAGTTTGAGATGGTCAGGGAGGCTATTCCAGAGGAAGGCACCTACAGAGGATAGAGATCTACCCCCACTCTCTGCTTGGAGAAGCGTCTAACCCTTAGAGAGTTGTACGTAGCTGAGCGAAGGACCTCGAGAAGGAAGTTATTTTGGAAGAGAGCATTGGATGTAGTGCGGGCCCCAGGCCCAGAAAGCCTTGTGGACAATAGAAAGGGTCTTGAACTTGATCCTTGCAGCAAGTGCGACACAGTGGAGAGATTTCAGGGCTGGAGAGATAGGATCCCTGGGCTTGAGGCCAAGGATAAGTCTTGCAGTCCTGTTCTGGATTAGTTGGAGAGTGTGGAGGGTAGAGGAAGGCAGTTTGAGAACGAGGCTGTTGCAGTAGTGCAGCCTAGAGAGAACCAGGGCTCTGGAGACAGTGAGCTTCTGGGGGAAAGTGAGAAAGGGAAGAGTCCCTTTGAGGAGGAGCAGCTGCTAGTGGGATGTCTTGGTGACGTCCGAGATGTGAGGAGAGAAAGAGAGAGTGGAGTCAAATATGACACCCAGGTGGTTTGCCTCACAGTATGGCGAAGGAAGAGGGCCCAAGGCGGGCGGCCAGAGTGTGAGAGGGAAAGCAGCTGCAGGATTCCAAATGAGATGGATCTCCATCTTACTGACATTTAGGCAGAGATTGTTGGAGGCACACCAATCTTGAATCGCGGATAGACAGTCAGGAATGAGCGAGAGAGGAGAGGAGTCTGAGGGGAGCCTGAAGGAAAGCGGAGTGTCATCCGCATAACACTGAAAGTTAGTGGAGGAGGTAGGGATCAGATGGGCCAAAGGGGCCAACTATAGGTTGAAAAACTAGAGTGAGAGGATGGAGAGGAGAGAAAGAGACCAAGTTGGACCTGGGAGGGGCTGTCCAAGGGGAAGGAGGTCAGCCACTCAAGGGCCTGATCCGTGATGCCCAGGTTGTCATGGAGTCGATTGATCAGGATGGCGTGGTTGACCATGTCGAAAGCAGAGGAAAGATCAAGGAGGATGAGGACAGAAGGAATGCTGGAATCAAGGTTGGAGAGCAGATCTTCACAGGTGTTCAGGAGAGCAGTTCCCATGACTATGGCTGCTCTGTAGCCAGACTGAAGGTCATGTAGACAACCAACAGAGTTAGTGTGGAGAGTAAGCTGGGAGACGGCCAGCTTTTCCAACATTTTGCCCAGGAAAGGGGTGATGGAGATTGGGTGATAGTTTGCCGGGCAGGCAGGATCGGCAGACAGCTTCTTGAGGAGTGGGTGCACAAGGGAGTGATTAAGGGGAGGGGGAACGTTTAAGTGGCGAAAGAGTGATTACAGAAATCGGCCAAGGCTGGAGCAAGGGTGTCAATATGGTCCTTGATGATTCTGGAGGAGCAGGGGAGCACCTGTTTGGATAACACTTTCATAGATCAGACTTGTCTAGAAACCTTGTCAGTTGTTGTCAGAGAGAAAGAGGAGAAAGGAGGAAGAGAGGTAGAGATGACCTAAGGGGGTCCGAGAGAGGAAGAGGGAGAGGAAGAGGAGATGGAGCACAGGATGTCCTGAGTTTTAGCAGAAAAGTGAGATAACAGAGCCATACAGAGAGCCTGGGAGGGAACAAGAGAGGTAAAGACTGCAACAGGATTGACCAGTTCCTTGCAGATTTTAAAGAGTTTGGCTGTGTTGTTAGAGACCACAGTCTTGAATGTGTGTTCTCTTCTTGATGAGTGTAATTGCTTCGATTGGCATTTTGGTGCAGCCAGTCTTGGTATGTCTAAATGTGGCCTGGCATGCACTGTAACGTTATTACATGTCTACACTGGTCTACATTGTGCAGCCAGTTGGACATGTTTTCATTGTGGCATGGCATTTTTAACTAGCAAAGCATTATTGTTCCTGTGCACTGTTGGTGACTTTCATCTGTTGGATTGGTGTTACCCTATGCAAACACTCTGGCTTTTTAGGCAATTTTTCTCAGAAAGTGTGTTGTATATTGCATTAAAACACATATTTATATCTTTCTCCTAGTGCAGTCTGCGGAATATCGCTTCAGCAGCATGTTTCTGTGTATTGCACAAACGTGATAATCTATGCCGACCCAGAATGAGGCACGACCAGTGATTTGTTGCCAAGTTGGGGGGCCCCCTCAGCATGGCTCACAGGCGGGCCCCCACATTTGGGTTACACCTCTGGCTCCCAGGGGCCTTTTCCATCTTCCGATCCCCATCAGGGGCTTCTGATGCAGCTAGGTAGGGCAGTGGAGCACCTGGACCTGGCCAGACTGGCACTTGCGGCCTGGTTCCTGACCAATTGAACCTCCACCATGCCCAGTTCTCTTAGGACAACTAGGACATCATTCAGGAGGCCAGAAAGCTGTCTATGCAGGCTCAGTATAAGAGTTAGTGGACAAGATTTTGCCACTGGTCTCACAAGAAGGGGCTTGACCCCCTTACCTTTTGCCTGGATGACGTGCTGGCTTTTTCTGCACATTTGGATTGTTCTGGCCTTCAGGTGGATACCTGTCATACCTGTCTGGCAGCCATTGGGGCGTACAAGAATTCCCCAGAGCATGGTTTTTCATTGACCAACCCGGTGGTTAAGGCTCACCACAAGGGGTTGTCCAGGCTTTTCCCTGCGGTGCACATGTCGCATCCGGTCTTGGAACTTAATGTGATTCTGCCAGCCCTGCAGCACAAACTCTTTGACACAATGAACTAGATGGACATCAGGCTGGTGACCCTGAAGACAGTATCACTGGCGGTGATTACTTTGGCACACAGGGTCAGCGAGCTGCAGTATTTGACATCATGCAAGCCCTTCACTGTGTTTCATAACAACAAGGTCATATTGCGCACTCATCCAAACATTCTGCCCAATGTGGTTGCTCCATTCCATCTGAATCAGGAGATCTGCCTGCCGGTGTTCTTTCTGAACCTGCAGTTGGATGCCGAGAGGGCGTTGCAATCCCTGGACCTCAGGAGAGTCCTCAAGTTCTACCTTTCTCGGACTAAATCCTTTAAGAAGTCTGAGGCATTGTTTGTCACATTTGGGAGCACGTCACCAGGCTCCCAGGCTTCCAAGGTTTCTATCGCCCAGTGGATGGTCCAGGTCATTTCGGAGGCATATACAGCCATGGGCAAAATGGTTCCTGAAGGGGTTCATGCCCATGCGGTCAGAGCTAAGTCCACGGCCGTCGCGTTACACAGACATGCTTCCTGGGATGTCATCAGCAGGGTGGCTACTTGGGGCACTCCGTCTGTGTTCTGTAAGCCCTATTCCCTGGATACCAGCTTCAGGTGAGATGCAGAGTTTGTACAGGATGTTCTGAAGAACCTTTTCGCTTCCTCTTAGATATGAGGCAGGTTGTCACAGCTCTGCCCTATGATCTTGTTCAGTGGAATCAAACACAACGATGGAGGATAGGGGACGAGATGTACGAGTAATCAAAGTTACTAACTGTAGTAACTAGAGTAATCATAGTGCTTAGTCCCCTATACTCCATGCGTCCCACTCACCTTCCCCTGCTTGTATGCCAGGGGCTAAATGATTGAGTATAGCCAGGTATTAAAGTATCCGATGTGTTAAAAGGGGACTGAGGGGAGGTGCTGGATGGCAGGGCCTTGAGGGGCGTTCCTATGCCCAGACCCGCGCCCCCACGCTCTGGACTAAATTTAAAGGGGAAGCACCATTTATTGCTGCCAAAGTTTCTGCTACACCCCCCATGCAGGGGGACGCCCACAAGGATGGAAGAAAGGGGATTTAGGACTATGAGTACTCTAGTCACTACAGTGAGTAACTTTAATTTGTTCTAGATTCCATATCCGGTTGTATTCCAAGTTCTTCCAGATTGAAACCTTGGCTAACGTTGTTCATTTCGCTTAGAATCAGTACCCATGCTAGATTCTTCAATTGGCTTAGATTCCATAAAGACTATTCTGCGGTCACCTAAATTCAGTGCAAAGGCTATATTCTAAGTTCACCTGGAAATAATATAGTGGCTGCATTCCGCAATAAAGTGATGGCTACTTCACACAAGTACCTAGAATCAGGCCTTGAAATCAGTCTTGAAAGTTGTACAATCCATATGACAGTTTGTATAGATAGCAAATTATCTCATGTAAGCTGTGGCATAAACCAGACCTGGTTTTCAGATGCATGTCACATTGCATTCTGATACTTGTAATCTTGTATTTCTAAGGTGAACACAAAATTCAAAATGATGTGCTAAGAATGCCCACTGAAGAACATATTTTGAAACTCTATTTCAGCATATTTGTAAGAAACAAGAGTGCATGAAGTAGCGATACTTGGTGGGAAAAGTGGGTAGTAGTCTGCCTGTCACTGCACTTGGCATTAGGATTATAGCTTCCAAATATACCTATTAACATGTTCATCCAACTTGCTTAATGGAATGAGTAGCTCTTTAGCCAAGTAGTAACATGCAGCCTGTGCTCCTAAAATCTGCAATAATATTTGAGTGAGGATAACTGACGTGTTCGAGGCACCCTGGCTTTTGCATCTGAAAGTGCTCACACAGCTCCAAATGGCTATTGAAATCTGTATCTTATCTCAAGGAAATAAAATCTCTCAGCTCCTTTCTAAACTGTCAAGTGCATTTATGAGGTGTCCAATTGCTCTTTATGAACTTCACATTTTCTCCAGATTCTGCAGAATCTTATTTTTAACATATTTGTACAAGAATTTATATATCTGTCAGGTTGTTGTTTTATATATTTTTAAAAATTAGACCGACGGTGGGAAGATGTTTGGTAAAGTGCCTAAACTGCAGATTGGGCTCAAATCCCAGCATCGCTACTTAACTAAAGTGTGTGAAATTGGGTAAATTATTTTCTCTTACCCAGCCATATCTGCCAAAATGTTCATAAAAGTGATTCAGTTTGCAGTGTATGCTTTTTGAAAAAGCCACACTCATCATTTAACATAAATAATTAACAACTTAGATGGACCCAAGAAGAGTTTGTATATTACAGACAGTGGGCCTCATTACGAGTTTGGAGGTAGCCATGCCCTTAATAAGGGCATGGCTGCCTCCCAACTCGGGTCCGGGTTCCCTGAATGGGGAAATACCGGCCCATTCCGACAGTGGAGGGCCTGGTATTTCCCCATTCAGGGAACCCGGACCATCCCCATTTGAGCCCCCATAGGGCTCAATGGGAATGGGGAGCATGCTAACAACGGGCCCGTTAATGACGGGCCCATTGTTAGCATGCTGGGCCGCTCGCGGGACCTGCTAAGGACATCTGGTAAAACCAGACATCCAGAGCGGGTCCCGCGAGGGGACCTCGTAATGAGGCGGTAGGGGTTTAACGGCGCCGCAGCTTTACCGGCGCAGTTCAACCCCTAGCGCCTCACTCGTAATGAGGCCCAATGTGTTGTAGTAATTACCTAATTACCTGGCACAGGAATGCAGCTTGTTTTTATGTATAATGTGCTTCAGCTACATTACCCTATTCAACTATATTCAACAATATTGCCCTCAGAGGTCAATATCACCAGGGCATTGATTATCAATCAGCACATGCTTCGCCTTGCCCGTCTATACCCTGCAAGTTAATCATGAGAGCACGCATGTAAATTAAAGAGCAACTGATTGACCCAATTCCAGCCATTCTGCTAGTGCCAAGGCACACCACTCGTGGCGATCATAGAGAAGCAGAGAGGGAGGAACAATGGCAGAGAGAGGGAGAGATAACCAGAGTTTGGGAGGATAGGCAAGGGGGTCAAGATATAATAAGAACAGGAGGGAGCGAGCAGGAAGGGAGAGGGCAAGGTAGAGAGTGAGTGGGAGTGAGAGGAAGGGTGATAGAAAGAGAGGGAGTTAGAGTGTGAGTGAGTAGAAGCGTTAGAGCAAGAGAGGGAGAGAAGGAGAGCGATAGGTAGGGTGAGAGAGAGAGAGAGAGAGAGGTGCGACTCAATAGGGAGTGGAGACAGAAGTTAAAGATAATGAGGTGAATCAAGGGATCAGAATAGAGAGACCCTGAAGGTGCACAGGAGGAACGAGGCAAACAGAGGGTGAGGAAATATAAGTAAAAGTGAAAATGAGGCAAGGGCAACAGAAGTGGCAATCAAAGGCAGCAGACAACAGAGAGGGCACAGATTGCAAGGGTGAGGAAGAGAATTAAGAAAGGAGTAGCTACCCAGAGATATTGTAGGACGATGAAAGAAATTGCAGAGCAGAGACTGTCACAGAAATTTAAGTGGGGGCTAAGGAAAAGGCAATGAGGCAGGAGGCAAAGTCAAAGAAGGAGATCAGGGGCTTGGAGAGAGGAGAGGCAGATCATATGGTAAAGACAAGGAAGGGAAGCGTGCGCAGTGATGGAGAGTCAATAATGGAGAGGTAAGGAAGGTGAGTGAGGTGAGGGACAGATATGGGAAGGGGACAAAGGAGCAGGAAGAGACATGGCGAGACAGCGGAGGGAGAAACAAGAGAGTGGTGACAAATAGGTTCATCATGTAGAGGAAAAAGAGTACAGTGAAGGGATAGACAAGTGAGAGAGAATGGAATGAGTGAGGGACAAGGAAGGCATGGGGAGCAGAGAGAGGATAGATTAGACAGTGAGTAGAGAGACAAGCAAAAGTTTGTAGCGATATGTAGGAGTGACAGTCTAGAGGACAAATAAACTGGACAAGAAAGGTGTCAGGGAGAGTCAAGACAAGAAGAGCTAGAAAGAAGTGCCACGCTTCTAAAATAGAAGTGACGTAGTAGGAGAGAAACACAGAGGAGGCAGACGGAGGGCTGAGAGATCTGAAAGATGTGATGGGAGTGTGAAAGAGGAGAGACACTGGGTACGTTTTTGAGAAAGATTTGAGAGAGGAGGGTGAGAGGTGATGGGGTAAGAAATGAAGGTGAATTGGTTGCGAAAGACGCCACTTGGTTAGAAAGGTTATTCTGATTATCTCAACTTTTGGTGTGTCAGTGATGAAAACCCAAGAATGCACATTTATGGGGATAAACATAAAGGAACATACAAGCCTCACTGAAATATGTATAAGCATTCAGTGTTCTGTTCTGCAATTAAATAACAGGGCAAATCGGACACTCCTTCCAGTTTAGGGAGTACATGTGACCCATGTGCAATGCAAACCCATGCTAGACTCCAGGATTTACTATAATGGTTATCAGACATCTTAGGGGCTACAGAAGACAGCGTAAAATCAGAGAGTGGGGGCAGAGGTGCAGCTATTTAGGGTGCACATACTAAAATAGGACGTGTCGTGAAATCCTCACCTGTAAAACCTCTGTGAGTAGATAAGTTGAGGAAAAATACAGCTACATGAAGTGCACAAGAAGCACTAACATAGTTATCTATGAATGAAGACTTCAACAAATGAGTTCAGCTCAGTGTAGCAGCCTAAAACAGATTAAAGGCTGAGTCAGACTACCTGGGGATCAAACTTACCGCTCGCTTGAGAGCTTTTATCTGTATGGGCTATCACAGATACTAGAAAACCTTGCACCAAAAACAGTGCTAAGAGCTTTACTTAGAACATATTTACAAACAATATCACCCATCTGAAGTTGGTACTGTTTTATCGACCCTGGAAGGATAAAGGCTGAGTTGGCCTTGCCAGGACTGGAACCTGCGGCAATCTGAGCTCTGGCCCAGGCCAAAGTGACTGTAAAGAAAGAAGAACAAGGGGTGGCTTGACGCCGAGACTGATGGCTGCCTGATCTCGCTCCACCTGCCTGCAACTTCTCTCCTCGAATGCCTGCAACACTTAATTAACTACTTAGCTCCATATACTGCAGCAGGAGATTGTACTTCTTTCGAGGCTTTGGGAGATACCACTCTCTTTAACATTACTGGCCCTTTCGCCTGCATTTTTGCTCCTGATCCCCGACGTGACTACCAGCTGACAGGAGCCAACACAGCTGTGGAGACTCTCAGCAATCTTTCAGGAAACACAGCTGGTCTCTGTGTCAGGCCTCTCGCATACGCCACCTGCTGGACAACAATAATTAGCACCACATAGAGTGGAAAGTAAAGCAATAATACGGAGAAACAGGTCACTCTTTGCTTTACAACATCATAACTGACCATACAGAGAGATCTTTTTTTATTTGTATTGTGTTTAACCATTTTTAAGGTTTTTACAATGTTTCAAATTCGGCGTTCTCTTGTTTTATGCATTTTTATGTCCACTGCTTCGGACACCACTTACGCTGGAACAATTTCTCAGGAACCATTTGCTGGTGTCACGGTAGTGTTTGCTGAATTAGCTCTTTTCAAGGCTAAGACCAGGAGTTTCGCTGCCGTCCTGGACAATCTAGCTGAATCACCTGCAATTAGACGATTCCAGCCAGTTTCTTTGTTTAGCGCTGACGGGTGTAGTATAAGTGGTGCCAAGTATGCTTGTCTCTCCGAAGATAGTGCTGAACATGACATAAGGAGGTGTCTTAGCGATTCGACTTGGTCAGGGTTTCTACAGAGACGGCAAGCTGATGATGAGGATATCGATCTGCAGGGCAAGAGTTCCCTAGTTTGGAACAGGTTTAACTGAGCTCGCATGTAGGTTTTTCTTAATTATTTATCCGGGAATTTCTCACAGTACTTCAGTGGAGCCTTAAGTTTGTTGTAACTCGGAGGTAGGTTTTTTAAGGATTTGTACTAGAGAGTCTTTTCATTAGTGGTGATCCAGTCTTGTTGTTCGATTTTGCTCTTTACTCTGCCTGGATTTTTAATCAGAACCTCCTCGGTACAGGCTACGTCTTCTAGTTTAACTTGAAGTTGCCTGACTCAGGCGTTGTGTGGTTTACAACCTCCTTTCTTGATTTCATTTGCGACCACTTGAAAGACTGGTGACGAACTGGGTAACAGGATTTTTCTGTACAGCTGAATAGCACTTTGGTCCACCACTGAGGCCAATGATGATAGAGAGATATATCATGTCATCAGGAAAAAGCGGCCATAAACTAACGTAGGCCAACAAGGACTCCCCATCAGTCTCATTCTCAGCCACATTAAAAAGGCCCAAAAGTGACTCCCCTCCTCCATCCAATTCCTCTGACCCCAGCATAGAACTATTATAAGAAGAGATAAGGTCTATGAAGCCTTTTGTAGAAACCATTAATTTAAAACTACAACAACTTGATGACAGGTGGTGTGCATTGGAAAATAGCATGGAAGAGGTGGAAAAAAAGAGTTGGCATGGTGGAAGATCTCTCTCCTAGAGTGGCATCATTTGACGGTACCGTCAAAGAACTCCAAAAACACAATGAAGAACTTGAAAACTGAGGAAGAAGAAACAACCGCTGTATCAACCTCTGTATCACTGGCCTACCTGAAGGATGTGAAGGGCATGACGCCATCCTGTTCCTGCAGAAAATGCTTTTGGCTCTTCTCTGAATTCCACCAGACAATATTAAACGACCGCACAGAATAGGGCCCCTCAAATTTGCTCATGCACATCATTCCATGCCACATACTCTCATTTTTTTGCTACTGGCATATACACAGCTGCGGTTGATTATTTCCAAAGCTAAGGAAAAAAAAATTCTCTCATCTGGCAAGGTAACAGAATTTATATTTCTCAGGATGTCGCTTGGAAAACTGTACAGTGGCTTAAGGAATTCCTCTCATATCATCCTGCCCTAAAGCAGCTGAACATCAGATATGGTCTCTTCCATCCCTGCTCTTTTAAAGTTACACATAATGGGAGAACATCTGTCTTCGACGAACCTGCCGATCTCAAGTCCTACTTAAGATCCCTTAAGGGGGATTATATGGATACTACCACTCCACCCATGCCCTTCACCTCTGCCGCGTGACTTTCCATCCAGATTATTCTACCTCTTTGGTGTACTGTTCCTGTTTTTGATGCGGGCATTGACTTCATATTCAATACCTCTTCATAATGTCAGTGGGTGTAGTTGTTGCGATACGGGTACCCTTCATCCTGCAAGACTCTTTTGAAGTCCGTCCAGGTATCACCTCGCTGTCAACTTCGCTAGGTTCATTTTTCTGTATCTTCCTGACATCTTTCTTACCTTGTACCTGTCTGCACTTTTTACTCTTGTCATCTATCTTTACATTTCTTAATCCTCTGGTATGTTAAACAAATGCCAGGTCCGTGTGCCTACCCAGGTTTCCTTGTGTATCCTCCTCATGTGTTGAGCTGCCTTCCACGCAGCATTTTATATGCTTTCTTTCATATGCTTACTCTTTTGTTATGATTCTGTAATGAGTATTGCTCCTGTACAATTGCTATGTTTTACATGTAGTATGAATATTTTCCTTTAAACATCTGTAGCAGTTAATGAATGGATTTAAATGCTTTTCCTGGAATGTGAAAAGGATCAATAACCCCATTAAGCAGTGTAAAGTTGTCTCACACCTTAAAAGATTTGGCCCCTCTGTTGCCTGCATCCAGAAAACCCACCTGGCCATGATGGAATCAATGAAACTGAAATCTCTTAGGGGTCACAATGTAATTGCCAGACTTGCCCCTGCAAAGAAAAATGGTGTTGCCATACTCATCAATAAGAACCTCCCCCAACAAGATCATTGATCAAAAGACTGATAATGATGGGCGGTGGGTGTGGGTTAAGCTGCAGATTGGGGCCAATGATATTTCTATATATATGGTCCCACCAGACCAGATCCTAAATTCTGGGACTCTGTGAAAGACATTATCTTAAAATCTAACCTCTCTAACCTTGTTGTATGTGGTGACTTCAACAACATTCTTGAGCCATTCATGGACAGAAGATCCAAATGTATCTTCCGTAGCTCCAAATACTACGATTCATTAATTTGCTGCATCTCAGAGACAAGTTTGGTCGATACATGGAGACTTTCACACCACACTGACTTTGACTACACATTTCAGTCACTGCCCCATGACTCTTTCTCATGGTTAGACTACATCTTTGCTATTAAATCACTGTCACACACTATTCCCGACTCTCGTATCACCAACATTGTTATATCTAATCACGCTGCCGTTGTTACCACCTTTGACTTTCTTGATATCCACAAACACTCCAGCAGATGGCACGGTAACAATATACTGTTAGAAGATGATCAATTTATTAAGTCATTCACCAGCTTTCAGCAGCAGTTCTTTATAGATAACAAAGATGAAGACACCTCTACAGGTAATTACTGGGACGCTTTTAAAGCAGCACTAAGAGGCCATGCCATTCAGTACATTAGTAGAAAGAAGAAAGAGTACAAGAAGCAATTAGATGATTTATTTCTTAACTCTCTAAAATTGAGAAAGCATACTAACAATCCCCCTCTCAGCCTAAACTTTGTCATGTCCCATCATTACGTACACAAATTGATATTGATATTGATATTTTATTTAGATCATGATCATACACATGTGTTTCAGAGCTTGAAATCAACAAGAAACTTACAGAACAGGCATCCAATATCATACTTAGATTCAAATCCAAGATATATCAAACCTCCAACAAATCTGGGAAAGCTCTTGCCTCTTATCTCAAATCACGCAAACAGAAAACCTTAATCTCACATATCAAAAACAATATTGGCACTACCGTTACTAAATCTGATGAGATTCTAGAAGTATTCAAGACCTTTTACTCTGATCTTTACTCCCCGGACAATACTACCACTCCTAACAGCCTGCGCTCTTTCTTTCATATTATTGAAAAAGAAACTCCTATCCCCAATTAGATTTCAGTAGCCTTGATTGCCAAATATCCACCCAGGAAATCACTGAAGCTATCAAGGATCTCAAAGAAGACTAGTCCTGATGGCCTATCTCCTGAGTTCTTCCATCGCTTTTCCAACATCCTATCCCAAAACTCGAATCACTCTTCACCTACTTCTCTAACAAAAATTCTTCCTCTGGGTCTTTCGCTGAGTCTACCTTGGTTCTCTTTTCTAAAGCTCTAAAAGATTCTAATCTCCCGAAAACATATAGGCCCATTTCCCTAATAAATGACGAATGCAAGATATTCACAACGATTCTTGCTAACAGAATCAAATCTTTCCTCCCGAAATTAATTAAAGCTGATCAAGTTGGCTATGTAAAAGGGAGAAACATTTTTTCGACTGCAAGACTCTTACACAATGCCATCCGTCTTATAGAGAAAGGAAAAACAGACAAACAAGGCTATGCTGCCATTTCGCTTGATGCCGAGAAGGCCTTCGACTGGGTGGGTTGGGAATGTGGAGAAGGTTTCATCTCGCTGGTCAAGCTTCTATATTCAAATCCCAGATTTTTCATCTTCATTAATGGTCAATCTTCTTCTTCCTACTTCACCCTTAAACGTGGCACAAGACAGGGCTGCCCACTTTCAGCTATTTTATATATCCTATCTCTTGAGCCCTTATTAGAACATATAAGAAATGACACTTAGATCCCAGCAGTTACTTGTGGCTAACAAGAATTCAAAATAGCGGCATACGCTGACAACATTCTTATTCTATTTAAAAAAAACAAAAAGATCATATTCCAGGTTTACTGTCAGTCCTAAATGATTTTTCTTTATCCTCCGGATACAAATTAAATAAAGATACATCAGAGATCTTACTTCTTAATTCATTTTGCGTCAAAGCATGACATTGATTTGTTTGGCTTCAAATGGTGTGACAATTCACCCAATTAGCTTGGCCTTCTCTGTACCTCTTCCTCTAAGCACACTATTACACTGCATTCTTCATCTGTACTTCTTAGAGTCAAAGATCTTACTGCTCTCTGGTCTTCTTTATATCTTTCCTGGTGGGGGACTTCTTTAAACTAACAAGATGATGCTGTCACCCATCATTTTTTAGCACTTACAAATGCTCCCCATTCTGCTCCCCATGTCCTTCTTTTCCGCAATCAACTCTTCCTGATCCATTTTTATGGGGTATCGGCAAAAACAAAAGAATTACCATCAGTAAGCTCAGAGCCCCCTTTGAGCATGGTGGTGTCAGATTTCCAGACTTTAAATCCTATCCCAATGAATTCCTCATTAAACAATCATTCATTTGACTCACTTCCTCTGAAGTGGAAGCCCTCCCCTCTTGGTTTCTTATTGAAACTGAATTAATTTCACCTATCAAAACACAAGATCTGGTATATATATTCAGATCTATATCTTATAAGCTCACCATCCCAATCAAGGCAGCAGTGTCTACCTTTAGAACCTTCCTATTCCAATCTACTTGCTCGCTGTCTCATAACAAACATATCACACACAATAACAAGACACTTTACAGGAAGTCCTGGATCATCAAGGGTATTTGTTTTATTCATCAAATGTATCATACCAGTGGTTGGGAATGCATCCAAGATCTCAAAAGAAAGTTCTCCCTACATTCGTCGGACTTAAGCATCTATAACAAATTAGTTAATGCTTGCCGCAACAGTTTTGATCATTTCACCCAGAAGAGCTCACTCGCAACCCTGCAAGAATCCTGCTCAAGACCTCCTCTCCCAACGTCAGAGCGGCCCAACTTCATAAAGTATTAGGTGCCAAGAACTCTCCGACTGACAGATGGTCTATCCAAGTTCAATGGGGAACAGTCTGTGGAAAGCGTTTTGAGGGCAATACATGGGAATTACTCTGGTCTACGGTCAAACTATCTCCACTGCAGCCAATATATCGCAAAATGTATTTTTCTTTCTCCACAGGGCCGTTATAACCCTAATGTGTCTCTTGAAAACTAAGTTTGGCTCAGATGGAAGCTGCTGGATCTGAGATGACACTTGTGGATCCTACCATCACATGTTTCCTCAATGCCCCTTTGTTCAATCATTCTGGCCAGAGGTGTGGTCTCTTCTGAACATCATTTTCCAGCCCATACTCCTTGGGAGTATTGCCCTCGAGAATGGGAAGAGAACGCATCCTACCTTTAATCTCTACAATCTTTTTAATGCTGTCGCCATCAAACTCATTGCAGCCAACTGTAAAGATTCCAAAAATCTATCAGTAAATGGTTGGTGGAACAATGTATGTCACATACACAGGGGGTCATTCCGAGGTTGGTGCTAAGGGAACAACGATGGCAGTAAAGGAATACCGGCATCGAATACCGCTACGGGCTATTCTGACCAGCCCGACCGCTATTAACGGCATCGTAAAGTACGGTGCCGTTAATAGCGGTCTGGGCGCGGGCACGCAACCCACCATGCCAGCAATAGCGGCATGCCATAAACTGGAGGAGATCACAAGATAAGCGGACATGCAAATAACGGCTTCATGAAGGTGTTAAAAGTGCCTACCGGCATGCTGTAAGTACCGGCATCGCAGACCTACCATAAAATGCCATGTGCAGTGATCCCAAATGCCACAGGAGCACACAGTCAGCACAGGTGGAGGCAATGGAGTTTGCCCCACTACACAATGAGCACACCCACACACCACACCCCTTACCACACCAAGATCAATACAATAGCAGCATCAACACTTCATCTGGAGGACATGCATGAATTGCAACACCAGCAACAACACCAACGACAACAGCAGGCACTACAGAGGAGACGCAGCAGGAGAAGGAGGGTAAGACAGGCCCTGCATGCCCCACCAGTGCAGCCAGCTTAACCACGCATGCAGCCCCCAATCCCAAACATCAGAGCCACTCCCTCCAACCCAACCCGGCAGCACAACCACACCCTGTACCGTCTGGACGGTGACACCATCAACACCATTGTGGACATGATATACGACTGTCAGTCTCATTGAAATATGCACCAGCATCCCCCCTCTACTGAAGGTAGTGTCGGTGCGCCACCTCCAGCACACAACGGAATACATATCTCTACCACAGACTCCCCAGGAGATACTAGAAACGAAAGGTGGCCTCCATGCCATGGAGGTGCTTTAACACAATCACAAACTATACCACCACAAACAGGTGGAGATGGAAGGCGACGCAAGCAAGATTTTCACACATTGTGGTGGCCATTATCCCGGATCAACCACAGGAATGCTGCATGTCACCATGGGAAAAATAACCACACACCCTCACCACCCTCCCCTTACCCCCACAACCCCCCACACACCCTCCCCCCTGCCCCCACAGCTCCCCCACACACCCTCACCCCCTTCCCACTCCCCCCACAACTCCCCCACACAAGTCCCATTGAGTCCCCGAAGCCTACATGGGGCTGCCATGACAATTACTCGGCACTCCCTGGCCCAGGGGGCGGCAAGTCTTGTTGGTGCTGTGTACGGGCCGACCTGCGGAGCAAGCTTGTTTGCGTGGAACTGCAGGATGACGGTGTGGCTGCCTGCTGTGGTTGTGTGGCGGGAGGCCCTGCCCCCATGGCATTCGCGATGCAGCCTAACACCTGCCGGAGGGCCGAGACTTCCTCGCAGAGGCGGCTGGTAATGTCCGAGAAAGATCTCACCATGGAGGCAGTGTTGTCCATGATGGACCGGCCTAGTGTGGCTAATTCCATACGCCACTCCTCTCTGGCCAGCCTGTTGTCCTGGACGAACTCACGCACAAGGGCAGTTAGCAGGTCAGCCCTCTGCAGCCCTGCGGGTACACCTGTGGTGGTATTGGGCCCCTGGCTGTCATGCTCAGCCTCCCTAGCCCTGAAAACTGGACTGAAGTGTCCCTCTCTGTGCTCATGACTGGACTGCTCTGGGGTGATGGCATTCCCCGTATCGAACAATGATACTTGGGGGGGATGCCAGTTCAGTTGGGTGTAGACCACATCCGAAAGATCGTCCTCCATGGGGATCCAGATGTCCTCATGTGTGTCATGCACAGTCAGGGGTGCCGTGGCTGCCATATCCCCAGCCAAACTCGACTCCTCCGAATGTGGTGCCTCGCATGTTTCATCAGGCTGACCAGTGGGTGGAGGTGGTGGTGGTGCTTTGCCCTCCACGGGCCTTGGTGGCACAGGTGCAATGGGTACCTGGGGTGGCTTGGATGCTGGCGCCCCCTGGGTTGTCCCCTCAAGGTTGACGCTGGTTGCTGTCATCCTTTGACCTCTTCCTGGGTGTGGCCTGTGCAGGGGTTGCGTCCTGCCCATCGCTGTCATGGTTTGTGCCTGTGGGGGTGGAAGAGAGGGACGGCATGAGTGATGTTTTGATAGGCATCTTTGGGACAGTTGCTCATCCACACAATTGAGGGTAATAGGCATTTGTGTTTGGAAGAGCACGTCATTTGATAATGGGTGGTTAATGCAGGCATATGTCAGCGTCACTCATGTTGGCCAGGAACAGTGCTGTCTGACATGCATACTATTTTGGACATGCATGCTGTGTGACTCGTGGAATTTCCTACTTTGTGTGGTATGTGTCATGTACGATATTGCCTTGCACCAGGCCTCTGAATGTGTCTGTGATGCATCAGCCTACTTTGTGGGGAGTGTGTGTTTGTGTGTGGTCGACCATAGCTTGACTCTTCGAACTGACATTGGGGTTGACTTTCATCAGATTTGGCATAGCAGTGATTACTTTGGACACTCACCTCCATCGCCCGATGCTGTGCAGCAAACACTAAATCTCACCTACACCTTCGATGGATTCCATCCCAATCATGCTTGCGCATATGTCCTCCAATGGGGTGAGCTTTATCGGGGAACTGGGACCTCCTCCTGTTCCCATGGCCTGGCTGTGATTGACAGAGAGGATGTTGCACACCCTTAGTCGCAGGTCGTCCCAACGCTTGCGACAGTCTTTTACTGTGCGTGGTGTGTTCCCCCACAGCACTGACCCTCTGGGCAACAAGTGCCCAGATCTCTTTCTTCCTTAGCACTGCCTCTCTCTTCATGCTGCTAGAGACGACTGTGGCATAATGCTCCTGCAGTGTGTCCACCAGCATCTGGAGCTCATCCTCATCGAAATGTTCTTTTCTCAGGGAGGCAGCTCCCTTCTTCAGGGCCTTAGGCATTGTGGTCTTGGAGGTGGATGTTTTTAAGCAATCAGCAGTGTCCCAGGGGTCCTGTGTGGTGAGGATGGCAATGGATTGTGTGTTTAAAGATGGCCACCGTGCTCCTTCCCGTTCCTGTGCAATGACGCTACGTCCGGTTCCGCTTATTAGTGGTGACCGTAAATAGGTATGACCGCTAATTACGGTCACCGCTATTTACGGTCAACGCTAATGACGCATTGAACAATGTCGGTAGTGTTATCTGCGCTATACTTGATGCCGGTAAGGGCTTTTTGGGAGCCTTTTTACTGCATGGCGCTAGATACCTTACCGGCATGGTGTGAAGCTCGTGCCCGTGAAGTCGTAATAGTCCTCTATTGGCGGACTGGTGCCAGCATGGAAACGCTATTTGCGCCATGCCGGTAAGGGACGTTACTTACCTCCAAACTCGTAATGACCCCCACAGACTAGAACACTGTATGGCAGCGTGTCTTACTATAAAATTCAAACATGATGTTAAATGGTCCTTCTTGACTGAATATCTCTCCTTTCACAATATGTCAACGCATGGTTCATGAATAACTTTTGCTTTAATGTTCCAAATATTTGATTACATGTATACTCCTATTACCCATACACAATTTTGTATACTCTGCATATTTCTACCCTCCCCTCTCCCTCTGTTCCCTGTCTGTTCTTGGATGTCCTCCCTTTGTTCGTCCATTCATAATTATTACATGCTGATTAGATCGTCATTCTTGTTTACCACTATAGTTGTGTTATATCATTGCAATACCCTTGTTATTGGTAATTTTACCTACTCATGTTAAACCTACCAAAAGATTGATCTAATCATTTGTTTCACTGTTATCACTATTAAATCTATATAAATAAAAATGTAAATGTTCCTTTGTTCAAAATCTTAAATCTCTGAAAGTTCATCACCGATTGCTTTGAAATTTTGACACAACGTTGCATTCAAAATAGGCACGTGTTTTTATATACCTACTATACATAGATGTCACAGCTGTCACAGGTAAAAACATGCTTTTTATGAAAAACAGCGCCATCTGTTGGACGTAAAAGCAACACATGCTATACTAAACATTTTACTGCAAACCAGCGCCATCTGTTTTATGTAAAAGCAACACACGCTCGCTCAAATACGTGCCGAGGAAGCAGCAGAGCGACGTGCAGCCAGACTTTAGGATGCACGGTTGCGAGCATGGCAATCGGGTTCTGTAGCTTCAGATCTGCTTCGAACGTGACAAGCTGAGAGTGGCTGAAAGACGTCAACAAGAAACAGCAGATCAGCGTCAAACACGACTCCGTGCGCAGCAATCACACGATTGCAATCGCCTTGCATTCCGGTACAAGCCAGCTGATGATTATAGTTTGAGCCGGCATGTTCTCATCGGCACCATGACTGAAGTATGTCCTTATTGCAAGGCTTTGAAATTTAATGGAGAAATGAAAGGAATGTGCTGCACCGCCGGTAAAATTAAACTGCCTCAACTTGGAGAACCACCAGAGCTATTAAAAACGACCCACAAGCATTGTGAAATTAAACATATTAGAAACGTGGGCTTTCTCTTTTCTTTCTTTTCCATTTAACCAGACTGAGCTACAGCAACGCATGACCGGGGACAGCTAGTGATTAATAAAAATCATTAAACAAAGAAAGAAAAACAAGCTAACCATGGAGATCTATGGTCTGTGCTTTCTTACAAACTGCAATTCAAGCCAAGCTAATGCTTGCATAGGTTAGGCACATAAAGCAGGTCCCGTCAGTGAGCCCCTGCAGTGAATTCTGACTCGCCAGTTAACGTGTGCTGCCTACAGCTTCATAATGAAAGAGGAACATTTTGCATGTATTTGGAACCCCTCAGGTCCCCCCTGATTTGGTGACAGGTAGCCCCCCCAATCAAGCTGCGGCCCGGGGCACGTGCCCCATTTGCCCTCCCACTTAGATGTCTCTGTTGAGAATTAATCTTAAACCTCTGACAATTGCTCTGGGCAACCATCCAAACCATCGTTCTTCACTTGCCAGGCAATTACAGAAAAGGGAAACACCAAATGCAAATCAGGCTTGATCCCACCGTCATTCCAGCCTGAACTGCTAGGCCACATCATTTGTGCACGAGATCACAAGCATCCCCAGACATGTTTCAGCCTTATTGGGCATCATCAGGGAGGAGTAGCTTGGGTCTGTAGGCCAAGCAGGCTCGGTAGCCACGTTTGTGCATACAAAGGGGTGACAAAGCAAAAACAAAGAGGTGATGGTTGGAAGGTTTAGCATTAATCTTAAACCTCGGGCAATTGCTCTGTGCAACCCTCCAGATCATCGTTGTTCACCTGTGAAGCCATTACAGGAAGGGGAAAGACCGTATGCAAATCTGGCTTGGTCAACTCACACTGTAGCCTTCATAAAGATGGTGCCCGGTACTAAGTTATGAAAAGGGAGGCATACTCATCTGCTTCACACACAAATATCCCTGTAGAGAGCACAGGGGAAGGGACCAAGCTGCAGCCTTACTGCTTAAAAAGTTTAATACAAGCAATGATATAATAGTTTACTGTTGTAATTCGAACATTTCACAAGCCGGAGCAATGGCAGTAGAAGATTTATCAAAATGTAAAGATGGCTATGCTTTTTATTAGACAATGTAGTCATCCTTGGACTGAGATG
Organism: Ambystoma mexicanum; assembly: GCF_040938575.1. Classification (NCBI taxonomy): domain Eukaryota; kingdom Metazoa; phylum Chordata; class Amphibia; order Caudata; family Ambystomatidae; genus Ambystoma; species Ambystoma mexicanum. Next base: position 320,092,496 of record NC_090928.1, on the reverse strand, counting down.
TGAAATTAGAGGGAGATTAGCCAACAGATCATATGTTGTACTAGGAGACACAGAACATTGCTTATCAGCAGAGTGTGCATGTGTCGATCAGAACTACAACAGAATGACTAAACCTCATGGATGCAATTACGGTAATAATGGATGTAAATGCTGCTTTGGAAATCGTGTGAAATGTCTGAATAGTTCTACTCAATGCAGAAAAGATGGCTGCAGTTCAATAGGTCATGATGTCTTGTCTCTCTTCCAGAGTTTCCAAGAGTATTTTCATTGAAGTCTTGTTAACCTATAATTATAGTCTGGTCAATCATTTATCTAAAGCTTGTCTCAGAATTTGGCAGTGATACTGATTTATTTGTATTTATTTGCATTTGTAAAGCTCGTAAGCTTGAAGGCATCAGGGCTCTGTTGTGAGACCAGTTACGCACAGAGAAGAAATGTCATTAAGGCTGTGCATTGCAAAGCCCGTGAACATACAAACAATCTCATATCCGCGCTCCAGCAAAGAGTGCCAATGAGCGTTATGGGTAAACAGTGAAGGGAGTCATTTTTGGCAAACAGCCACGTTTTTAGGGCCTTTAGGAAGGGCCAGTATGATTCCTCTGCTCTTATGGCAGGAAGAGAGGGAGTTCCGGAGGTTTGCTGCCACCGTGGGGAAGCTAGAGCCTCCTCCTCTGACTCTTTGAATTTTCCGTAGTGCCAGGCTGTGAATGGGGAATGACCTTACCGCTCTGGTGGCGTTGTTTCTCACAAATTATTGGGACAGGTATTCCGGGGAAGAGTTGGAAAGGCATTTGTGAGTGGTAGTGAGTGTTTTGAAGATGATCCTTTCACGAATTAGGAGCCAGTGAGCCTCTGGGATGTGATTTCTTTTCGGAATGTTGAGTGCTGAGCGAAGTCCATTGATTTGGATTACCTGCATTTTGTTGAAGTTTTGTTTGGAAGTCCCTGCAAAAAGAGCGTTGCAATAATCAAGTCTTGCTCCGGTGACCAGTCAGGTGATGGTGAGGCAGCTGGTAGGTGTGAGGAATTGTGGGGCTGCATTGATAAGTTTGGCTGTGTATGCTGCTGAGGAGGCAATCACATTCACTTGTTTGGTGAGAGAAAGGGAGGCATCCCGGGAGGATAGCTCAATGGAAACATACTTGCCTTGGCAGTAAGATGACACGAAGCAACACAGGTTCGATCCCCGGGTCCACCCTTAGAAACCTCTGTGTTTTTAGCGAGTTATAAATACGCAAGTAAGCGAAAAAAAAAACAATTACGCAATTAGAAAACAAACAATTCCTGTAACAGCGCCTTGATGCCTGCAGGCTGTGTGAGCACTTTAAAAACGCAAAAATAAAAATAAATAAATAGATGGATGCCAAGCATTTTTACTGATGCTGAGATGGGGTTCAGTATCCCATTGATCGTGAAAGATGTGAATTGGAAGTTGAGCTTCTTCAGCATGGCAGGTGATCCCACAAGCAAGATCTCCGTCTTGTCGTCATTGAGGCATAGGTGTTTCATGGCCATCCAAGCCTGGATTGTTGAGTACATTTTATTTATGGTGAGGGAATCATCGTCATAGATACCTGATAGATGGTGGAGGATTTGGGTGTCATCGGCATAGTTAGTGTAAGATATGCCGATGGAATCCAGGAGGTCAAAGAGCGGTTTGGCGAATATGTTGTAGAGGGAGGGGAGACATAGGAGCCTTGTGGGACGCTGCATGGAATAGGGATAGGTGGGGCACTGGCAGAGTCTGAGAAGACTCTCATGGATCTACCTTCCAGGAAGGAGGCTACCCAGGTCATGGCTTTCTGTGAGAAGTTGGTGGCTGCTTTAAGGTGGTAGCACAATGTTTTATGATTCACCAGATCAAAGGAGGCTGATAGATCGAGGAGGAGGGCTGACTTGCCCTCATCTCTGAAGAGGTCGAGCTGCTTTTTAGGTCTAACAATGCTGATCCCGTGCCATGACCTGGTCGGAAGCCTGATTGGTGCATACGTAGGATGTGGTTAGTTTCTAAGAATAGTTGTATTTGGTTGTAGGCTGCCCTGTCCAGAATCCTTAGCAGGAATGGGACTGATGTAATAGGGCAGCAGTTGTTGGGTGCTGATGGGTCAAGTGTGTTTTTATTTTAGTAGAGGGGGGACCCAAGATTCTTTTAGGTTGCCGGGGACCAGGCTGGATGTGATACAGGCATTGATGAATCTCATAATAACTGGGACTAGAGCTTCTGAGCAGTCTTTGATAATATAAGCTGGGCACATATACCCTTTACATCTTGACGATTTTAGACTCCTAAGTATGTTGGAGGTTTCTGCTTCTGCAACTTCTCTAAAGTGGAAAGGTGAGTCTGTGGCTTTGTGGCAGGGAGGTAAGGGGTGGTGAATGGGAGTTGTGATAGATGCTTGCTTCCTGGCTATTTTCTGCTGTAGGAGATTATTTTCATCCTCATCGCGTTCTGGAAGTTTGTGCACCACGTCACATCTTTCTTAGTCTAGGTTGGGGTAGATAGGGGGGTTGATGGCATTTCTAGCTCCCTAGGAATTCTGAATATTTCTTGGGAGTTTCAGCTGGGATTAGGTAGTTTGGTGTTGTAGGCTGCAGATTTGACTGTAATGATGACCTGCTTATATTCTCTGGCCATCATCTTGAATGAGGCTTTGGTATGGACGGTAGGGGCCTTTCTCCACGAGGCTACTGCCTGTCTTTTTTTTAGGCACAGTGCCTGTAGATTAGGGGTAAACCAGGAATTGAAGTGTCCTGACAGTTTGGCCATCCGGGGTAGTAATGGGTCAACCATGTTTACTGCCTTAGTCAGGGTGTTTGTGTAGATGTCGGCTAGGACCCTAGGGTCTGCTGAGTCCATGGACTCTGGTAGGAGTAGTGCGAGATGGGGAGAGATGGAGTCTTTGGACATCTTCCAGGAACTGCAGGACCAGATGGTGGGTAGGGTGGGTGGGGTCGGGTGCTGCCGTTTTGTAGGGGAGAAGTTGAAGGTCAAGATATGGTGATCTCACAATGGGCTAGTGGCATTGGAGGAGATAGTGATCTGGCAACCCAGTGCAGGGTTCTGCCTAGGTTGTGACTCGGGGCTGTGACGCAATGTTGAAGCTGAAGGCAAAGAGTGTGTTTGCCATGGTGGTGACGGTAGTACCTGACCGGTCATGAAGCCCTAGGTTTAAGTCACCTATAAGTATGGTTCTCGAGGTTGGCTTGGTGTTCTCTCCTATAATATGCATGATGTCTTCCTCGAAGGAGGTGGTTGGGCCCAGCAGCCGGTAGATTACGTGGATGATGATGGAGTCAGCAGGGGAGGATGAGAGCTTGACAGAGAGAAGTTCACAATTCCTTTCCATTGAGCTGTTGGAGAGTCTAATTTGTAGGGAGTCTATGAAGATGAGTGTGACGCCTCCACCCCTGGAGTCGGTTCTGTCGCTTCTGAGAATGGCAAAGCCATCAGGTAGACCTAAGGACAGGGCTAGCCCTGAGGCTCGATGGAGCCACATTTCTGTGATGGTGAGCAAGTCCACATCTTCGTAGAGCCCTTTGTAAAAGGGCATACACCAGGCTTACCTCCGGATACACGTGGATCTGCTTGGGCACAGCACAGCTCAGTCGGCATTAGTGGCAAGCAGCGGAGAGCTGCAGAAAGCTCAGAAGGCCTTGTGTCCCAGCCTTTGGGAGCATCGTTCTGCAATCTGGCTTCACGGGGGCAGTGGCGATTTCACCAAAAATCGGCCAATCAGCTTGTATAGACAATCCGGGTAAAACACAAAGGTTGTTGCAGTATCTAGCGATGGCCATCTTATCAGGGGTTGCTTCATCCACATGGAGATGGGCTTCTGTGTGCTTCGTGTTGTGCTGGGATCCCATGTTGGACTGAAGGTGCAGCAGAGCTGCAGAGAGCTCAGAAGGCCTTGTGTTACAAAACACAAACCATATAATAGAATTGATTACACATTTTCAGCGGGTGGCATTGGGGAACATGTTCTCAGTTGTTTTCCATTGCAAGCTTTGCACTGCATTGTGCCATTAACAGCAAGGTCCTATGACATGCATTTCAATCTGACCAAATTCCTTCAAATGAGCACCCCATTCCAAAATGATAGTCCACATCTTCTCTGTAGAACATATCGAGAAACCAAAGATCGGTAACTGTCTCTTGCAAGTGAGGGGTATATCTTGAGTGCCAGGTGTAGTCATCACTGAGGACTATGTTATTGCTTTCTGGACTGGGCTGTGGTAAGTGACGTGGATCACTCTGCCTCACCCTTCCAGTATACACTTTGTTTCTCCTCCACCATGGGGTGATTGATTTGTTTTAGAGCCCAAACCGAAACATCACAGGTATCAACTCCTTCCTGGGTACAGTTGATCATTAGCCTTGAGTTCTCCTACTTTGGCCTTTGAGGAAACCTCAGTTTAAAGGCAGATTACAGGGACAGCCCCATGTCTGAGGTTTGGCTCCAGTCTTTGACCAACTTAGGTTTCACCCATCATGGTCATACACTATATGTTATCTTCAACTTGCAGGAAAACTTTTGAGTAATCACATCAAGCCGTGCATTTGGTCAGATCACTTCTTGATACGAATCTCTATAGCTGACCAGGCAACAACCATGAACTTCTCGGTTAAGTTGATTAAAATAAAGGAGATGAGGATCAACATCCTTGCTCTTGTACCTTCAAAAGGTGAGATTGTTGAATCTACTGCTGCACATTGTCTGTAGGTTTTTGAGTAGTTATGCTCAGAATTTTTAGGCACTGTGCTTCCCATTAAATGTTCAAGGAACCATTCACACAATACCCCCTGTTTTGACCTGGAGCTCAAGAGATTGAAGCAGGCTAATTGCAATGGTTAATCCAAATTGTGCAAACATAAAAGAAACCTTTACATAAATCCTCTCACAAATACTTCTTGAAAAAACACAATAATGCTATTTTCAAAACCAAAACGAGGCATTGAAGGACCAAGATCTAGTCAGTGACTAACCAGTCCAAAACACTTGCTCATCTACAGCTCGATCTCCCACTGTTCTCAAGATACGCTTCATGGGAGCCACACCTAGCATCACTTTGTGAGATACCCTCAACAGGTTCTCCCTTCACAAGATTGGGAAAATAAGAGATAACCGTAGAGGGATTGATAGATTCCCAGCTGTGCCAAATGTATTGCACTTCAGCTCGTTTCATTTTCTGGCCTATACTCCCTCCCCTTTTTCTCTCTTTCTCCCCGTGAGGTTCATGTGTTCACTAAAACAATAAACCAAGCTAGTACGCGACACTCTGAAAATGACCTGGTCTGTGCATACTTGGTAGGACAATATAATGCTTTTGTTCCACTAATTGCAGATATGATTGGTTGTGGCTTTTAGGTGGGTCATGTTCCTAACCTCCTTATAAAAAAGGATAGTAATACCTCTTTTGAGAAAACTCTCTATCAGCCCAGAAGTTAGGGCCAACTTCTGGACTATTACCAATCTTCCCACACTATTTAAAATCATCGGGAAAGTAGTAACTGTGCAGCTGCAATCCTTTATGAACATGCAATCCTGTCTCTCACTCTCATAGTCTGGCTTCCATCCCAGGAATGGGACAGAACCAGCACTCCTGGGCTTTTGTGATGACTACACCTGACAGGAGTTAGGAGGTATTGGTGGTGTCTGCTTCACACAGTGCTGCTTGATGGGTCCTTTCCTCTCGTAGTGGTTTCAGTGTTTTTTGCTCACCATATTTCTTGGTACACGCTGGCCTTCCATAGGGCAGACCTGGACCTTGATCTAGACCCTCAGACTCCTCAGACCCTCAGACCTCGACATCAGAATCCCTTTAAATTCTGCTAACTTGCCAGGGGAAGGTGGAAGGCAGCAGAAGGGGAAAGGAGATGTATGGTGCGGCTTAACTGCAAAGTATGAAGTGCAACAGGTTTTTAAAGGCCTGTATTTTGAAGAGGATAATGCACTGTGGGGGTTTGTTATTTGCGATCACCTACCTGTTTTTACCCTCGCACCTGATTAATAAGCACCGAATCTCCCCTCTCCCACTGTGGATTTTCTGGGCTGTCTGGGGGGCATCTGCTCCTTTTGCATTTTGTGCATATTGTTTAGCATTAGTTCTGGGTGACCTACTGACCCAGTGTGTATCTAGTGAATATGGGTGTCCTTGAAGTTGTCATTTCTAACACTAGAACTTTGAATCAACCTATCCACTCCCTTTCCATCCTTTTGACACAGTTATGGTCAAGGACGCAATGTGGCTCCCTTCCGCCCAAAAGGAGAAGAAATGCATGAAGATCATACCATGTGAGAAGAAGGTGGATTATTATTGCATCCATCTGGAGGCAAGTAAGGTCACAGAGGGTCCGGAAAGGCAAATGGACAGGGACTAGAAGATTCTATGAAGTCCAGATATGTTGTGTAAGGCTAACACCAATGTGTCCATTATGGTATTCCCTACCATCTGAGATCATGAAGCACCAGCAGCAGACATGGTTGATGAATGCCCATGATGCTGGCACATCCCTGTTCTGCCAAAGAAACAGGATGCCCTGGAGCCCCCGCAGGAGCTCTAAAGGGGACCCAGTCACATCAGAGGGAGGAATCTATTCACAGCAGCAACGATACATTACCATTCCATTCCAGCACTAGACATACTAGACTTCTCCAAGTTTGCTTTTATCTCATATTCTAATTCTGTTGGTCTCAGTTTGCATTTTAGGGGTACACCCCCCTGTGAGACTAATACAATGTGATCCAATTAAGATAAAGGAAAGGGAAAGGGCCAAGACAAGGCCAAGTGGGGGGTAAATGGCGTAGTTCCTCCAGTAGCTCGCTCTCTTGTTACTGAGCCAGTGGTTATACAGAGATATGCACAGGTGGACGAGACTGCATGGTTTAATACTGTTAATAGCGACACCTTGGGGACTCCTGGAGATAAATGAGATGAAGGCCTTACTAAGGAATATTCATCTGTAAGCAAAGATAGGCCTATTGACCATATAAGATTCATGGAGAGATAGGGCCTCTGTGCATCACAACATACACTTATGAGAACTGTTACTTATCTGCTAAAGGAGGCCCTGTATAAGAAACAAGACTCAATAACCAAGTTATGGAAAGTAGAGAACTTGTTTTGTGAACCACACCTGGCACAAAGAAGCCAGATGATCCCCCGTGTGTGAATCTGAGGACATTGGGCAACTATCCACAAGCCCACCTGTCTGTGAAGACAATTAAACATACTCCAAGCATAAGTGAGAGAATGAGAGGGAGAAAGAGAGAGAGAGAGGGCAGAAGCGGAGAGAGAGAGAGAGAGAGAGAGAGAGATAAAGAGAGAGAGATAAAGAGAGAGAGAGGGAGACATAAAAACAGAGAGACTGAAAGAGACACATACATCACAAACATTATGAAATATGGGATCATGAAAAGTTGCTGGTCCTCAAACAGCACATGCCTACAGGTACATTTGAAACATGTATACTTCTTTTATTTATTGCAATTCAGCATGATACTCATGTAGAGGAGCGGTTACATGCCTCTGCAGGAAATTCTGCCTCACTACCTCCTATATGTTGGAAGCCTTAGATCGTGCCATGCTTGACACCAGCAGTTGCGACCATACCTCAGCGAATATTCAAAAGAAGGTACCCTCTGAGACAACCCTATCAAATGTATTCCCAGAGAGATGACAATGTAAGGGAGGAGCTCCCTGAAGGAATCTGACAATGAGCAGAAAGAGGAGCTAGTGACGTCACAAGAGATGTGTGTGACGCCCCGAGAATACTGGCTGTAGAGAATGAATGGATCTTACAGAAATGTAACGCTCACCTGATTCCCGTAGAGGCGCCGGTCTTGACTGGGCGTATACCGTATCTTCAAAGGTGATGTGTAACACACGGCTGGCTCTTTGGGCTGGACCTCTGTGCACTGTATGTCTGACTCGAAGGGTAAGATGTCTTAGGTAAGTGAACGCTGTGCTCTCCATCTGCCTCGGGGCAGGGTGCTGTAACCAGTTTCTTCACTGGATAAGGGGAGCAGGCCTCTTGACTTCAGAGGACTGCTGTCCGTCGTTTACTGCACGAACGGTAAGTTTCGAGTAATTCTAATGTCTTTAAAGTCTTTAGTAATGATGTCTCTTGTTTTGCAGGGTTCCGGCGATGGCGGATGACGGGCTGAAGTGAGTTGAAGATGGAGCCCGGGTGATGAATAGAAGCGCCTGGAAGCACGTAAGTAAGCGCTTGTTGCCTGCTTCACGATGCGCTCTAACTGTCTTTTTATTTTGCAGGTACAAGTTCGGAGCGGCTGCAGGGTGCCGGAATACCCACTGGGTTAGATGTGGAAAGGAGTAATGGCACGTGAGTATTAAAGTTCCCCAATGTCTTTAAACGCACCTTGTTTTGTCTTTCAGATGCGGGATGCAGCGCCGAAGGCCTCCGGAGCGTGCGAAAAGTTGGTAAGCTTTTGTCTTTCAGATGCCGGAATGCAGTGTGAAGACCTCCGGAGCGCACGAAGAGTAGGTAAGCCTTTGTCTTTCAGATGCCGGAATGCAGCGCGAGGCGTTGGTGACAGCCGATGGACCAGGTAGGTGAAGAGCTGTCACTGAAGACCGTAATGCTAACCTGTTCTTTCTTGTCTTTATAGGTGTTGCTGAAGACTGGATTCAGGATGGTAAGCCTTTTTCTCTAGGCCCAGGATCAGATGCAGAAGACACGATGAGCGTTCTGCTGCAGAGGATGCAGAATAACGCAAAGCAAGATTCATTCATCGGGTGTGGTTTAAATAGCCTCCTGTAGTGCTTAGGTGTCTCCTTCCACAGCCACGCCTAGGTAAGAAAAGAGTTCCTGCTTTCCAGAAGAGTTCCAGTGTTCTGAATCTAGGGAGTGGCTCCTGCCCCACCCAACAGGAAAAGTAGTTCCAAACAGAAGAGGATCAGAGGCTCAACTGGCAGGCAAGTAAGCAGCATGGTCTGCTGCAGGTAAGTCCACCCAAGCATTATGAGCCCGGCGCTTCCAGCGCTGGGACTGGGCATATTTATGAGCCTGGTGCCACTGGCGCCAGGACTGGGTCCAAAAGGTCCCAATTGGGACTGGTTGGCACTCGGAACCTGGGTTATGGATCTGCTTCCAAGGGAGTTGGGAAAACCCTGACCTTTTGGAAGCAGAGATCATGACAGTACCCCCCCTCAAGGCCCCTCCCAAACCGGGCTTCTCCGGGGGTTTTGGCTTGTCAGGAAATGTTCGGTGAAATCTTTTGATTAGGCGAGGAGCGTGGACATATTCAGCAGGTTCCCAGGATCTCTCTTGGGGGCCGTAGCCTTTCCAGTCAATTAGGTAAAATAGTTTAGATTTGGAGATCTTGGAGTCCAGAATGCTTTTGACTTCAAACTCGAGTTCTCCATCAACTAGGATAGGTTTTGGAGATTTAGTTAGTCGGGTTTGAGGTTGCACGGGTTTTAATAGAGAGACGTGGAAGACCAGATGTATCTTCATGTGCGGGGGCAAGTCCAACTTGACTGCTACTGGGTTTACTATGGTAGTGATGGAATAGGGACCAAGGTATCTTGGGTTGAATGTGCGTGGCACTTTTAGAGGTAGATATTTGGTGGATAACCAGACTTGATCCCCTACTTGATATTGAGGGGCTTCCTTCCGATGTTGATCTGCTCCTTTCTTGTATTGTTCTTTAGCCCTTTGAAGGTGAGAAACAGCTTCCTTAAAGGCTTGGGTGATTGTAGAATGCAGGTAGTCTACTGCTGGTGTTTCAAGATCTTGGAGGGGATCCAACTCCGAGGTTCGAGGGTGACTGCCGTACAAAAGAAAAAACGGGGTTTTCCCAGTTCCCGAATGGACAGAGTTATTGTAGGCATATTCGGCTATCCAAAGGATGTCTTTCCAAGTTGTTTCAGTTTGTTGCAGCATGCAGCGTAAATACTGTTCCAGAGTTTGATTGGTCCTCTCGGTTTGTCCGTCGGTCTGAGGGTGGTGACTGGTCGATAGTCTCACATCAATTTGAGCCGACCGACAGCAACTTCGCCAAAAATGAGAAATAAATTGACTACCTCGATCCAAAATTAGAACTGAAGGAAAACCGTGCAGTCGGACGATGTTTTCGAGAAATTCTCGGGCCAGAGTTGCTGCTGTTGGCAAGCCTTTGAGCGGAATGAAATGCGCCATCTTGGAGAATAAGTCCACGATTACTAGAATCGTATTGTATCCAGAGCATGGAGGTAGATCGGTGATGAAATCCATAGAAAGCGTATGCCAAGGGCAAGGTGGGATGTCAATAGGGCGTAAGAGGCCTGCTGGTCTTTCCTTTTGAATCTTGTTTTGGGCGCATACTCCACAGGACATTATAAAGTCTCTGATATCTTTTTTCCAAGACGGCCACCAGAAGTAGCGCTTGATCTTTTCTGAGGTCTTGGCCATACCGGGATGTCCTTCCATTAAAGAATCGTGATAACAAGAGATTACTTTTTTCTGTAAATCTGTGCTAGGTAGGTATAATCGTTCTTGGAAATACAATAAGTTGTCCTTTACTGCAAAGTCCTTTCCCTGCAGATGCCAATTCTGTATGTCTGCTGGAGTTACAAGTTGCCTGGCTTTATCCTTAACTTCCTCTATGGATTCTGTGGCGATTACACCCAGAATTCTTTGTTCGGGAATGATTGGTACAGGTTTAGGGTTGATAAAGTGTTCTTCCACTCCCATCCGAGAAAGGGCATCAGCTTTACCGTTCTTTGTACCAGGTCGATAGGTAATTATGAAGTCAAACTCGGCAAAGAATAATGCCCAACGGAGTTGTCTAGAGGATTGGGCTTTTGCGGTTTTCAAATATTGCAGGTTTCGGTGATCCGTAATCACAGTAACGGTGTGTCGGGCCCCCAGCAGATAATGCCGCCAAGCCTTAAAGGCAGACTTGATAGCCAGAAGTTCCTTGTCAGTAATCGTGTAATTGATTTCAGGAGGCGAGAATTTGCGGGACCAAAATGCCACGGGATGCAACTGATTGGTTACCGGGTCCTTTTGTGATAGAACTGCCCCCATGGCAAGGCTTGAAGCATCAGTTTCCACGATGTAGGGGAGTTCGGGGCGAGGGTGTTTTAAGATTGGTGCAGAGATAAATTTAGTCTTCAAATCCTGGAAAGCTTGTTCCGCCTCGGTAGACCATTCAAAATGTTTGTTTTTCTTTAACAAGGCAGTGATGGGCTGGACTATTCGAGAGAATTCGGGGATAAACCTGCGGTAAAAGTTAGCGAAGCCTAACATGCTTTGCACACCTTTTACGGAGGATGGTGATGGCCATTTGAGAACTGCATCGACCTTCTTTGAATCCATACGCACTCCGCCAGGTGATAATATGAATCCCAAGAATTCAACTTCAGTCACGTTGAAAACACATTTTTCCAACTTAGCGAAAAGTTTGTGTTGACGCAATCTTTCGAGGACCATTTTCACGTGTTTCCGATGTTCAGATTCCGATGAAGAATAAACGAGGATGTCGTCAATGTAAACAACAACACACACATCTATGAGCTCTCTGAGGACATCGTTCATAAAATATTGAAAGGCGGCCGGGGCATTGCAAAGTCCGAAGGGCATGACCTGATATTCAAATAGCCCATACTTGGTGCGGAAGGCCGTCTTCCATTCATCGCCCTCTTTTACTCGTACCAAGTGGTAAGCTCCTCTAAGATCCAGCTTTGTATATATGCATGCTTTTCTGACTTGGTCCAGGAGTTCAGGGATCAAAGGTAACGGATATCTATTCTTAACGGTGATCTGGTTCAGGGAGCGATAATCTATACAAGTTCTAAGGTCTCCTTCCTTTTTTGGAACGAAGAACAAAGCTGAAGAAGCAGGGGACTTGGAAGGACGAATAAACCCATTTGCCAGGTATTGATCCAGGTATTGTCGAAGGTGAAGGTTCTCAGGCTCGGTGAGGGCATAAATTCTACTACAAGGAGGAGTAGATCCAGGTATCAGGTCTATCTGGCAGTCATAAGACCTATGAGGAGGTAGAGAGTTAGCCTGATCCTTCCGGAAAACATCTTGGTATTCTAGGTATTCGGGAGGTAACTGGGGAGTCTCTGAAGAAATTGCTGCCAGTGCAACACCAGGTGGAGGGTGACAAGTAGAGACACATTCTGGAAACTGGACCGTTCTTGCTCGCCAATCGATCAGAGGATTGTGTTTCTCTAACCAAGGTATTCCTAGAATAATCTGAAACTGAGGGGCCTTGATCACATCGAACACGATCTTCTCATGGTGTCCATCTTGACTTACTAGCGTCACCTCTTGAGTGGTATGCGTTACTGGCCCGGAGGCTATCTCCGTACCATCCACCGTAGTAATGACGTCCTTTACAGCCTTGGGACAAAGAGTTAGATTCATCCTCAAAACCATTTCATGATCCACATAATTGCCGATGGCACCGCTGTCGACGTAAGCTTCAATTGCATGTAATCGATCCGGATTATCAGGGCTAATGAGGACCATAGGTATCACGAAATGCGAGGTCACGGAACTGGTTTTTACGCTCGGCAAGAGGACCTCTATTCTTGTCGGGCGAGGTCGTTTCCCTGCTCAGAGTTTGTAACTTTGGTAACTGCAGCTCCTACTGCCTTCTTGGCAGGTTTCACCGGACAGTCTCGAAGAAAGTGCCCTGAGTTTCCGCAATAGAGGCATAATTGCAACTGTTTTCTCCTTTCCCGCTCCTTTTGTGTTAGAGGACCTTTCAGACCCCCTATTTGCATGGGTTCCCCGGAGTCTACTCCTTTGGAAGGAGTTGGCGGTTTGGAAAATACTCGAGCATCAAACTTGGAACGATCAGCCTTCCTGTTCTGCAGTCTGTGATCTATTTGAACGACTAAGTCTATATAGTCCGAACAATCTTGTGGGGGATTCACTACTTGGGCTAACACATCTTTGAGCTCTCCACGTAGACCTCTATAAAACAGCGTAATCCTTTTGTCCTCAGGCCATTGAGTTTCCACTATCAGTCTGTTGAAAGACGCAATATAGGCCAAAATGTCTTGATTACCTTGTCGCAACGAAAGAAGCTCATTGTCCAAGGCCTGCCCCTGTGAATGTCTTGCGAACAGTTTTTCCATACTGAGCTGAAAAGCTTGAAAATCATGGAGGACCGGATCATCTTGATTTACTAGAGGGATCGACCAGTCTGCCGCATTGCCACTAAGGTACGAAAGCACGAAAGCTACTTTAGCTTGATCAGTTGGAAAGGCTGCTGGCCGGCATAAGAAATGCAACCGGCACTGATTGATAAATACTGCAAACCTCTTTGGGTCACCAGAAAATCGTTCGGGCGGAGCCAGAGGTACATTCCCAGGTAGGTTGATCTGCACTGGATTCATAGAGGATGTAGAAGGAAGATTTCCCCCAGATGCGGGTAACGGGGTCTGTCCGGCTTGTGACTGTAGCAATTGTCTAGCGAGATCATCTGTTCGCTCCTTGGAAATAATCAGTTCCCTTCTTAGAGCGTTCGTTTCCTGACGGGCTGCATGCACTTCTGCCCTTAGTTCCCCAAGTAACTGGGCTAGCTGGTCGGTATCCGAGGTTTCCATAGCGCCTGGACGGGAGTTTTGTGGTAGGCATTGCGTTCTGTAACGCTCACCTGATTCCCGTAGAGGCGCCGGTCTTGACTGGGCGTATACCGTATCTTCAAAGGTGATGTGTAACACACGGCTGGCTCTTTGGGCTGGACCTCTGTGCACTGTATGTCTGACTCCTGTAGTGCTTAAGATGTCTTAGGTAAGTGAACGCTGTGCTCTCCATCTGCCTCGGGGCAGGGTGCTGTAACCAGTTTCTTCACTGGATAAGGGGAGCAGGCCTCTTGACTTCAGAGGACTGCTGTCCGTCGTTTACTGCACGAACGGTAAGTTTCGAGTAATTCTAATGTCTTTAAAGTCTTTAGTAATGATGTCTCTTGTTTTGCAGGGTTCCGGCGATGGCGGATGACGGGCTGAAGTGAGTTGAAGATGGAGCCCGTGTGATGAATATAAGCGCCTGGAAGCACGTAAGTAAGCGCTTGTTGCCTGCTTCACGATGCGCTCTAACTGTCTTTTTATTTTGCAGGTACAAGTTTGGAGCGGCTGCAGGGTGCCGGAATACCCACTGGGTTAGATGTGGAAAGGAGTAATGGCACGTGAGTATTAAAGTTCCCCAATGTCTTTAAACGCACCTTGTTTTGTCTTTCAGATGCGGGATGCAGCGCCGAAGGCCTCCGGAGCGTGCGAAGAGTTGGTAAGCTTTTGTCTTTCAGATGCCGGAATGCAGTGTGAAGACCTCCGGAGCGCACGAAGAGTAGGTAAGCCTTTGTCTTTCAGATGCCGGAATGCAGCGCGAGGCGTTGGTGACAGCCGATGGACCAGGTAAGTGAAGAGCTGTCACTGAAGACCGTAATGCTAACCTGTTCTTTCTTGTCTTTATAGGTGTTGCTGAAGACTGGATTCAGGATGGTAAGCCTTTTTCCTTAGGCCCAGGATCAGATGCAGAAGACACGATGAGCGTTCTGCTGCAGAGGATGCAGAATAACGCAAAGCAAGATTCATTCATCGGGTGTGGTTTAAATAGCCTCCTGTAGTGCTTAGGTGTCTCCTTCCACAGCCACGCCTAGGTAAGAAAAGAGTTCTTGCTTTCCAGAAGAGTTCCAGTGTTCTGAATCTAGGGAGTGGCTCCTGCCCCACCCAACAGGAAAAGTAGTTCCAAACAGAAGAGGATCAGAGGCTCAACTGGCAGGCAAGTAAGCAGCATGGTCTGCTGCAGTTAAGTCCACCCAAGCATTATGAGCCCGGCGCTTCCAGCGCTGGGACTGGGCATATTTATGAGCCTGGTGCCACTGGCGCCAGGACTTGGTCCAAAAGGTCCCAATTGGGACTGGTTGGCACTCGGAACCTGGGTTATGGATCTGCTTCCAAGGGAGTTGGGAAAACCCTGACCTTTTGGAAGCAGAGATCATGACAAGAAACTGATGACGAAGTTAAGAATCGAGTAAACTTTCCCTATGCGAAAAGAAGATGGCACATATGCAAAGCACTGCAGAAAATGCAAACCATTCAATAACTGTACAGATGCTGAAATACAAGTAGATTAAGTAATCTTAGAAGCTGGCTACATGTAGTGAATAGACTGCAGGCAAAGCCGCCATTGTATAGAAGCTGGACATCAATGTCATGAATTTAGTAAGCCAGGATCCATGGAGAGAAAAGGCAAGAACGGTGTCACAGCAAGAAGAAGCAGAGATTGTGAAAGCACATGGCGAGGCTGTCTGGCCTGGCATCAAAGCTGGAGCAGCCAAGGTTGATTATCTATTTTTGAAGGCAGTGAACGTGCAAAGCTGAATCATCCCTTGTTATGGTGCAAAGAAAGAACACCAAGCGTGCCAAGTTTTATTCATTTAAGACATTTAAATGCTGCAACATGGACCAAATCGTGGTCTCCTGTCACATGAGCCAAGGATGGAAATAGAGTTGAGCGTGGAGTCCTAGAACAACATAGTGAGTACCCGCACTCCCATATATTCCCAAAGACAAGAATACTTTGTAAGGCCAAGTTTAAAGACACTCTTCATGGCAGAAGGCATGGTGATGAGAGATGATGGGCTAATTGGATGGGGAGGTAAAGTCGAGTCCACCTCCTGGCAACTGGGTCTGAGTTTACATGCTGCTAAGTGAAGCAAATATTCCAGACATGCCACGAGTGTGCCAACCAATTGTAGAGGGCTGTATAATGAAGGGCCTTATAGTTTGAAGACCAATGATAACGTGTTTACTTAATAGTGTTAAAGAAGACATGTTTTAGAGGTAGGCATATATTGGCTACCTGACAGTGGGCAGCCAATCACAATCCCAGTTCCTATGCAATGTATACTTGGATGTTCCCCTTAAGCCTATCACAGTTTACAGTAGGTTTTCTATTATTTGTCGCGTAATATGACATCACCTCTGACGTATTGTTTGCATATAAGGATGTTTTTATGAGAAATTAGTTGAGAGCTTGAGCGAACGTTCGTTGATGTCTGTTGTAACTCTCTGTTTTAGATAGTTGTTAATAAAACAGCAACCTTTGCCATCTTACTGAGCTGGTTCAATTATTTGGTGTCAGAGTTATTCTGCATCCCCATCCATTGCAGGCACGTTACTTAAAGGGCCATATGCTCACTCATGTTTGACACTGCGGGCATTCCTCAGAAAAAAAAATAGTGCAAAACTGTGCAATTTAAAATCAACAAGTAACTGTTCCATGTTTCCTACCAAAAACATATCTATTCCCAATGGTTGGTAATTCCACACGCCATTGTTGTATGGTCCCTCATCCTATAAGTATGTTAGTCATTGCATCTTTTTCTGATAGTACAAGCTTGCTTTTAGTTTAAGTTAGAGTACATTTGTATACCGAGTTTCAGTGTTTATTTTGACACATTCCTTATGAAAGAAAATCCCTTTTTCTTTTCATAAAAACATATTTGTTGATCATTCCAGTAGTCTCTTAACTCTTTATAAATTGTTCATTATGTATTGCATTATTGATAGAAATCAGCTTACTGCACCCATGCTTATTCATAGATGACCTCTCCGAATTCGGCCCACCAATAAGTGACCCTTTATCCATTATTAATTACCAGATACACTTTTTAGATATCCTGGTACACACATGAAATGATGCCCTCCTATATTGTAAAGTTGTAAATCGCTAGAGCCCTTGTGCTCAATTATCGGTTTATATATATATATATAAATGTATATATATATATATACATTAACCACATATGTGGGATTCCTTCCTTTGAATGCATGTTACTGTTAACACGTCAATGAAGCGCATTTTCATCAGAGCCATAATGTAAATGAATGGCGTAAAAGCCTAGAGTAAGTCTTTTCAACCATGCACCCACGCCACGGCTCATTTTCACCCATTTGTATGATGGAGAGGAGGGACGGCATGCAACCTGCATTTCTGCTGCCACTCTTCCTTCCACTCTGCCATACAAATGCCCCAGCATTTGCAAAAGCATGCATTTTCATGCCGCCTCAAATTCTGCAGATCCCTATGAAGTCGGCTGGCTTTAGGCACCAGCATAAAGCAGGCCGACTCCATAGGGTTACATTCTAAACACTGCCCGCCAAGTGTGCATGGCAGACATCGTTTACTTCATTTGCATTTGCACGCCACCATGAAAATGACCACAATTTGGCAGCAGGGTGCTGCCTATGTGTATGTCTACACGTAACGGATCATCGCTGCAAAATTATGGGGAACTCTAAAATGAGCCCCTGTATAACAGTAATCTGATGATTTCTTTATCAATCATATTCTGTGTAACCGCCTCTTAAAGCGCAAGTGCCATTATTATATAATATTTCCTGCGATACATAAGTGATCAGAATGTGTTAATCATTATCTTTTGAAACACTGGTTTCTTAGTTTTGATCTTGATGCATGTTGTCTTCATATACAAATAATTGTCACATGCCATTGTTAATGAATCCTGATTTTAACCTTGTAATTTCCGTTACGTATGTATTAGGGTGACATTTATGTTGTCTGTTACCAACTATTCTATAAAAACCATGTGTAATCTAAACAAACAAAGGCTGTAAGAGCATTTGCTACATTTAAGGAGGTGCATATTGATCTACTGGGGTCTTATGAACATGATCGCGTAGGCACGTTCATATACCAATGAAGGCATGCCTCTCTTCATCAATAGTGTGTCCCTTCAGTGTCTTGGCATCTAGATCAATTATATTTTTTTGATTCTTTTTGCCACAGGGATTTCTTTACCGATTGCTCCTCATGGGTTGGGTTGTGTCTGATGTATCACAAAATATAAATCCCTTTAACATAACAGACAACATAATGAAGTCATAATGCATCATGTGCAAGACCTTTGAGCTGAATGGTGTTGCCAATGTCCTCCTTCTGCAGACATGTGATGGCTTCTGTTAAGAAAGACTATGTTATATTATATTGTAACATATGACCACCACACCCAATAGTAGAACACACTGCAGTATGTTGCCGAGGAAAGGGAGAAAGAGAAATAGGGAGGGTCGGACATAGAGCGAAAGAGAGGAATAGAGAGAAAGAGAGAGAGACAGAGGGAATAGACAGAGAAAAAAGAGAGAGCGATAGAGAGAGAGAGAGAGAGACGCACAGTGTAAATATCAATAACGTAACATCATCTCATACTCTCATCGATATTTAAAATATCAGCCGACACTTGATGCACCCTTTGCCCTGATGTGAAACCCTTTGTCTTGGCGACTGACCTCTGAATTGTTGCTACGGACAGAACATGCAGGAGGAACCTGTGCTGCCCATGAGCAAGGTTTTGCCCGAGTTAAGTTTTTTGTTGCTTTTGTAAAGTTATAAACAGAAACAGACCTGCTCGGAGAGGCAATGAGGGTTGCATACATACTGTGCAATGGTGCAATGGTGCAAGGTGATGATCACTTTGTATCTGTGTGCATTGTGAAGTATGGGCATAGGCGGATGCTCATCACTGCACCTCCTGGCCTCATCTTCATGTTGTTGGGCGAGAAGCGGTGGGAATGTTCGTCTCTGGTGGAAAGAAGCAGATTTGGGCTCGACTTACCTCCTCCAACAACCAGTTGGAATGTAACTTTTTTTTAAACATATTTTGGTGCTTTTGTTTTGATGGCTTAAAACATGAATTACAGAAAGGAAATGTAGTATGGTCTCTCAGCTTAAGTATGCTCATGTATGCTTGGGCAGCGATTAGCCTTGTGGCTTGGTTGGATTTTCATGGCTGTTTGGGCGACTGTGGCATGAGGCTGCACCACACAGTGCTTAATTCTGTCTCCAGCCTCTTGCCAGCCATTGACACCCTTCACCTTTTGACATGGTGCCCAGGTTCTGTAGGTGTTTTTGACTGGGGAAGGGAGGTGAACAAGGGAAAGCTAAACAAGGCTTTTGAACAACGGGCTGGATAGGGGGATACTTGAGCAGTGCACCCTGTACTGTTTCTATTTGTATTGGATGTAGTATATATGCACAGGGTGTTAAATGTGCACTCGCCACTAGCCATTGGCTAGTGATATTTGACTCTTGGCGAGTAAGAAAGGGTATGTTGTGTGTATGTATAGAATTAGAGTGGCAAGTCACTTTCTTATGGCTGGCTAGTAGCTTCCATCTTGAATTTCTGCCCCTGATGCATATGCACCATAGATTCCATAAGCACTGGAGAAACAGGAAGAGACACAAAAAAGTAACAGTAAACACTGCACACATTTTCTGCCACTTATTTCTGTTGCCGATTTCCTGCACCCCAAAATTTGAATATATAAAAGTTTGGTAAATAAATCAAAAGCAAAACAATAAATACATATTAAATAAATGCAACAAGTACAAAAGTAACCATTTGTCGAATGCATTTAAAGTTGCAATGGTGGTGGTGATTGAATCCTGCGGCCTACTTGATCGGGGGCTGAACCAGTTGATGAGGCATTTGCTCAGTTGACGTGGCCCACACTGGGTGTGCACCCCAGTCCTTAATCTATCAGGGGTGCATTGGGTAGATATTCAAAGTCCTGGCCTGTGCTGCTACTGAGAGGGTTGGGCATCTGAACACCTATGTGTTTAAAAGGACTCCTGTGTGTCCCATCCTCCTCCCACTCAGAGCCTGCCTTCGGCTAGAGCCAGTGCAAGAGGGTGCAAGGACTCCCATTGAATGGCAAGGACCCACCTGGTGGGTATATGGTAAGGGGCACCTCTAAAGGCCGCTTATGATCAGCATCTCAGAGATATTGGGCCTGAAACAGTGTTGTGATGCGTGGACACTATGGTTGATTCAGCAAATAAAAATAAATAATCGAATTGTTCAAATATTGCTGAAAGATACTCTAGGTGAATCATCCTATCATATCTCGCCATATCATGCCTAGAAACACTTGTGTACAGGCGTGTTATAAATGCCATATCATATCCCTACAAAACAATTAGTTGTGTTGCATATAAGCATGCTTAAAGTATTCAGCTATAGCTTAAACTGTATCCAAGAGCACTTTTAGATTTACCTTCTATATAGATATATAGATAGATACAACACTTGTGTATAGGCGTGTTATAAATGCCATATCATATCATATCATAACAGCACAAACCACCTTGTTTGGTGTTAAACAGCACATGCTGGGCAGGAAAGGCATTGCAGTGTATTTCTTGCTAGTTTGAGTGATAGTAATTCTAAATTCTACTCTCCATTTATTTTGTTGGGTTGCAGGGTATTAGCCACGCCTACATTGTCATTAGGGCAAACAAACAGTGTGGACGCCATGCCAAACCTACAAGCTCCTAACAGGGCAATCTATCTATGTGATGGTTAAACATTTATGAGAGGCATGTGTCTTTAGTTTCCAAAGTCACAGCTGGATCACTTGAAACACATTACTTGAATGAATTGAACCTCTTCAGTGTATCCCAGTAGAACATTCTATATCTGCAGCTTTTACTTATGCCATGCATTGGGCATAAAGCTGCAAAGTACCACACAAGGAATGGTGGGAGACTGCCAGTGCATTAGATGGGCTGGCTATAGCCAGCCCTCAGTACCTGCACTTCACATTTTTGGCTATATTGTGGGCTGGGAATACAGTTTTAACTCCATTTTCTTTCACTGATTTTCAAACCCACACACTTCTGTTCAGGATGGGTAAAATAAAGCTATGATCATAATTTGCTCGACATGTTTCGAAAGCGTTTTATATAATGAGATTTTAAGAGTTAATCAGTGACTTTTCTCTTTCGCCACCCTAGTTTATCTAGATCATAGTTATAAGAATAGTATTCATTGTCTTTCATTGTCTTTCAGGACTTCTTTTCTCTTATACCCTATCAACTTTAATACATCTTTGTTTTTTGTATCTAGTCAATATATGTCTTTTCACAAAGAAAAAGACAAATATTGGTAAATTTACATTCACTAGATGCATCATCAATAAGCGTTAAAATATGTTTACAATCAGTCAATATTTAAAAAAAAGAAAAAGTAACAAAAGTAGTAAAATGGAACAGAAGAAATACAGAACAGCAGAAGATTACAAGAACAAACAGGAAATTGAGACGAAATTACCTACAATGTTATTTCTGGGTTGACCATCAAGCCTTAATTGCAGGCTCTATTTTCTCCAGAAATCTAAGAACTTCCAGGGATAAGAAAGATGTTTTCCCCGATGTGGATTTTTTCCCCGATGACATTCAGAACCAGAATTCATAAGAGTACAACCAATCGGTATTGTGAACAAAGCAGGAAAAATGATCAATCCTTTGCTGGGCCAGACCTGTGCATGATGTTAACAAATGTTTCACATTTTGTTGGACCTGCGCATCACAGAGATTGCAGATACTATCACTCAATGGACCCTTGTTCCTAATATTCATTCATTCTCTTGTGTTATATAAATTCAAATGAAACCTGAGAACGTTTGCACGCCGCCTTGGGTTTGGAAACCTTCAAAGCCAGAGCGGTAAAAAGCCTACAGGTTTATCATTTAATAGAAAATTCTCAAAGCTTTTCATGGTGATGAACAAAGCTCCTGTTCCGATCCAATCATTCAGACCCATCCATTTTTTTTTATCTCAGTGGATTGGCCCTCAGATCTTTTTCTGTCACTTCAGATTTCCCTTCTATGGCTATAGCAACTTGTTCAAGTTCATGTAAACACATATTGGTATTTACCATTAAGCAACCAATATCTCCGTAAAGGGATTTTTATGTATGGGGCTTATGGTGGATCTGTATAGCATGATCCTTCTCCATGACCTTACCCTATAGAACTTGATTGGGGGTAGAAGGGTAAACCTGCAATAGGCTGAACGAACTTGTTTCATCTGAGAAACAAGTTGAGTTGCCTTTTACCTTAGATCAACTTTCAGTGATGTCATGGAGGGAGCTGTTCTTATCACAAAGTGCAGATACTTAATTTCCTTTATTAAAGGTAAGGTCCGATTAACCATCTTGCATTTGAACCAGGCCAATCCTTTCTTATTAACATGATTGTAGGGCATAATGAACGTGATTAGTCGATTTTTACCCTGATTAACCAATACCTTCGGGGTATATTTCGATTTAGGATGAATGAGTTTAGGTTGACCAAAAATGCCTGATAACAGTATATGGTCACTTGTACCGATGTCAACGGCCCTAAACTCACAACACTCATTGAAGAGGGATTCAGACATTACTACATAACAGTGGATGCACAAGCTCCACTTCTCCACGTTTTTGCCAGCGGAATGTCACCAAGGATGGAACCATAAGCAAAGCACAGATTCCACTCCCCAAGGAAATTGCACCATATTTGACCGTTTATCGATGAGGGCCCACCCTGACCCTTACCTGGTCCCCCCACCCCCCACACAACTAGAGTTCAGAACCCGGCCACCAGTATTTGGTCATCTGGAAAAGCAATGCTTATAGTCAACAGTATATCAGATAAATCCTCAAGAAATACTTCCAGTTTGGAATGCGCAGGCCTCCAGTATAAGTTAGTTACTATCAAAGATGTGCACATCGATTCATCAGAAAAACAGATTCTGACTGGCAAAATGCTCAGTCTTTTCGAAGGTAGTTTTTCCACAGACTTTACTAGGACATTTCGTACAGCAACCACTAACCCTCCTGAGGGCCTTCCCCTATTTCTATTAGTTGCTGGTTGATGAAAAATTGTGAAACCATCCAGGTTAAAGGGCTCCTTCAACCAAGTTTCTTGCAAAAGGATAAAATCATGATCTTGAAAGATGTATTTTTTCATTTCTCCCATACTGAAGGACCTCGAGCCCCACGTGTTCCAACATGCACATTTTAAAATCCCCTCTACTAAAGCAAATTTTCTGCGCCATTCAACCTCTGGAGAATCTCAGTAAGGATTCCTGGTAACAGTGACCAGATTTTATTTTTGTTACCTCCCTGGTCCCTCCTAACATCTCCATTGAACACCTCCTTAGTCACTTCTTTAGCACCCACTTGTCCTTCCCTGACCAGTAAAGCTCCTCCTCCCTTTTTTTTGTATTAATAAAGCAAGATTTTTGATTCCCATTGATTATGGGCAGGGTAGCTGATACTTCCAGGCCTGATATTTTTAAGTCATTTGCTGAATTCAACACAGCCCTTGCTCCCAATTGCGATTTCATCACCACCTCTGCAACGTCTGTGATGTGGTCGTAAGGGAAACTGATGTGATCATTGTCATGCGAGGAGAGTAAGACTAAATCAGGAATTAATCTAATTACAGCTAGAATATTTCCCCTATTCCGGCTAGCTTGGCCCTTGGAAGGATCAATTCTTTTCAGCCAGATTCTCGGCAAGGTGAAGGGACTATGGTCCTTCACAATTATTAGTTTGTCTCCCTCCGCACTTAGTTCTTTCTGGGAGGGCAGTCCCTGCAGCACCAGCGACTGTGGGCTTCCGTTCGCAGTTAAACTGTGCCCTCCACCATTTGACTCCTAAGAGGTGTCCAAAATACTGCATTAGGAACTGAGGAGGTTAGATTCATACTGCACCGCTTGTGGATCAGCTTAGGTGATGCTTTTAGAAAGATTGGCGCAAGTCATATAGGGGCCTTCTTGACTTCAATCGGATTTTCTGTTTGTAACCCCACATTGATTTTAATAATTGTGGGATTAGACTGGTTTTATTTCCATTGTGATGAGTCACTGCCAGGGTCTGTATCAAAGCCTATTTGATCCTCCTTCCTATCCACTTGCTGTGCAGAAGATTGGTTTGATACCTCTGTTGTGACCTTACTAGCAGTTTTGTTCAGGGTGTTGAAGAATTGCCTTTGCCCTGAGCTATTTTGCTTTGTTTGTTTAATATTCTTCGATTTCGGAAGCTGAGGTTGAGAAACTTCCTTGAGTACTTCTTTTATTTTGACAGTGTCCTTTCTTTTCCTTCCCTTTGTTTTCCTTCTCTTGCTCTCTCCCCGGCCCTCCTCTTCAGTGTCCGCCGGGGCAGTCTGAGGGGCATCTGGACGCAGAGGAGCCACCGGAGGTCATTCAGAAGAAAGGACTTGTCCCACTTCTTCGGCTGAGTTTTGCCCCACATTATCCAACCTCTTTTCCGGCGTCTCAATGATGGCCTCCTCAGAGTGAGCCAAACTAATACATTCTTCCAGGGTTGATTGAGACGATGGAGTGTCATCTAGTGGGATGTTTTCCCAAGGCCCTGCCGAATTAGGGAGATCTGTGCTTCTGGTCTCGCCCCCAAGATTTTTCAGCTCCAACTTTGTTGAGCATAGTTCCTGTTCCAGCCCTCCAGATGGGACTTAATCTCCTGGCACATCCATGATTGGGAGCAACTTTCCTCCTTAAGGAGCCCCAAATCCTTACAAAGCGATGAGTTAAGTAAACAGCAAAGCCCAACCATTTCGGATACACATGCCCCCACCTCTATGGTTAGTTCGAGTAGCATACAAGACTGAGTTTGAACTTCGGTTCTCAGTAATTCGAATACACTCACCAAAGAGTTGAGTGCAAAAGAGAGAGCAGATAGAGTTAGGTTCTGCAGTGAACTATTGTGAATAGAAGCTCCAGGGGACTGATTTAGATCTTCTATGTGGTCGTCATTGAGGGGCCTGCCCAGGTGAGACCCCGTTGAAATACAAGGGACGGCCCCATCGGCCAGGTGGCCAGATAAACCCCTAGTATTGATTGGTCTCCGGGCATCTTCTCTTATTACAGCTACATCCAATTCAGGATTCAATTGAGGTTGATCCAGGAGTCTTCCTTCACTAAGAATGCTGTCACTTAGCAATCTCCTTTTATTAGACATCCCCTTAGTTATTATTCTCTTCATTGAAGATGTTGAAAGGGTATAGTTCAAGTTGTTTCTTGCTAACACTCCCAAGGAAAGTTTTCCAGGACAAGGACTCGAAGTTAGGTATGTTAGGTCATTACAAACTTGAGTCTCCACTTGAGACAGATAGTCAAATGATTGGGGCACAATCACCTCTTTCCCCATTTCCTGCGACATATTGTCTAATTCAGGGGCTTTTAAATCGTCTTTCCAACACAAGGACGCACTCCTTCAGTTGTGGTGATTGTGTATCGACCCCCTGAGTAAAAGCCCCCAGAAGATTAGACAAGAAAAGAAACTGTAGCGGATTAAATGAACTATAGATTTGTTTAAGTGCTTTTCTTAATTGACTGTTCATATTGTAGATCAGCACAAACAAAGAGACCCAGGTGGGGCACTGTTGTGTTAAGGTGGGTGAGGATAGTTGAATTCCAAGCTATGACCTGATGATAAATGGCCTTGGATTCGTGATGTATATTCCAAATTTCAATATCGAAACAGATGGCTTCAGTCAGCGCCGTCTCACCCGCTGCCGGGCAACCGTGCCAACACTGATAAGACTCCTGCAGCATTCTGCGTGGCTCCGCGACCAAAGTGAATATTTATGCAGTCCCTCCTCCAATCTGCAACAGAGGTTGTAGAACCACTCAACAGAAGTCGACAAGATCAGCAGCAGCAAAGGAAAGACTCTCCCGCACTGATATATTATTCCTGCAGCACTTTAACACATCACAATATTGGTGCCAAAATAGGGCACCACCAGTCTTTGATAGATGGACATTTTAAAGAGAAGACTGCCTCATGCTGATAGATTATTTTGCTGGAATCACTGATTGTAATGTTTCAGTGTGCAAGAGTCTCAAGGCCCAAGCTCAGCACAGCCAAAAAAGGAGTTACACAGAGCGAAAGAGGGGGTGAAAATATGACTGGAGTGCGGTTAATTCGGGAGAGAAACAAACAGAAAATGCCACAAATAGATGGTGAGACACTCATAGATAGTGATACGAAAAGAGTACTAGGTGACTGGACTGGGATACAAGGTACATTTAAATGAAATGGGCTAGGCAGACCGGGCAGTACCCTGGCACAAGATCAATTTTTGGACACTAACGTGTTCGAACCCCGGACCACTTAAAGCCTGGTTTGGTCAGTTTCTGCCTGTCTTTTTTTTTCTTTTTTTTTTTTTAAATATTTGAAGCACTGTTGACCGTAAACGGGTAATTTATTATCATCTGCAGATGGTGTCCTTTCTAGAACATTTTGCAAATTAGTCGTATTTTGAATTGCCTATACTGTAAGCTTGATTCGATCAGCTCCTATTAATTTCTGTCAAAGCATATCAGCGTGCTTTCTCTCTTTTCTTACAATATATTCCAGGAAAATCTGGGACTAAAAGCAAGCAAGGCCAGGGAGCAGAGCAGAGTCGTGCCGAAAATGTTGGACGTGAGTTACGTCTTGAGGAAAGGGGTGGGGCCATGAAAACGTGCAGCGTGAGGGAAGGGAGTGAGTGGTATGAGGGAGGGGGCCTTCCTGCATGACATTCTGACACGCAGCGTTTAAAGTTGTTGATTGCCAAGTTAATGCAGCGATCGATGCTTGCAATGCCTCTAACTTGTACTGCCCCCTCCTTTACCCAAGCATCAAGTAACTTGAGTTGTCTCAAATTTCATTCTGTTCTATCCTAAGAAACACTGCATAGGGGTTTGCACAAAACTAAAATAATGGGAGCATAATTTGATTGTGAAGCTCATCACCAAGATACTTATAGATTTCAATGAGTAGAAATAGTTTTTCCTATTACTAGGGAAATGTTGACGCTGGCGCATGCAGACTATGGGCCTCATTCCGAGTAGGGCGGTAAGGGATACCGGGCACCGCAGTAATCCCTTACCGCCCTACTACGAGTTCCCTTAGCGGGTCCCTCCTTTAACGCCTGGTCTCACCAGGCGTTATGGTCGGGACCCGTTAAGGGAAATCAGAGCCAATAACGGTACCGCAAATTGCGGTACCGTTATTAGCTACTTCCCCCTTCCCATTGAGCCCTATGGGGGCTCGAATGGGAATGGGGAATGTTTTTTTCAATGGGGACTTACCGGTCCCGCAAAGGTCGGACTACACCGGTAAGTCCCCATTGAACGAGACCGGTGCCGGTACCGTTATTGGAGGCAGTCATGGCGCTAATAGCACCATGACTACCTCCAATCTCGGAATGAGGCCCTATTTCGTCGCTCCTCTCCAGCATGCTATATACTTGATCACACACTAAGGGCCTCATTACACGGTAGGTGGTGAGCCATGGCGCTATTAGCGCCATGGCTCATGCCGGTAAAATACCGGCACCGCCTTGGCGGAAAGGGGATTTACCGCCCCATTCCAAGGTTGGAGGGGCGGTAAATCCCCCTTCCGCCATTGCCCTTCCCCATTCCCATTTCTGCCCCATAGGGCTCTATGGGAATGGGGAAGGCGCTAATTACGGCACCGCAATTTTGCGGTGCTGTAATTAGCTCCGAGGTCCCTTAGCCGGTTGGATTTTAATGCCTGCAAAAAGCAGGCGTTAAATCCCCCAACCCGCAAAGGGACCTCGTAGTAAGGCGGTAGGGATTTACCGGTACTGGTATTTTACCGGTACCGGTAAATCCCTACCGCCATCCGTGTAATGAGGCCCTAAGGCTTTTTGCTTAGATGCATGAGATTGCACAGGTTGGTACTTCTATGCAGTCAACCGGACTTTCATATATGGAGCTGAAGAAGAGGAGGAGAAAAACAGCGGCAAATCCATACAGTGGGGCAGGTGGGTCAGGGCACGGGTCACCTACAGAGGAGAGGTTGCCTGGCGCGTTGTCAGCTCTTCTGGCACTTAGAATTGTAAATGTACTATTTAGTTCGCTAAGATTGTATCATTTATCTGGTCTCTCAACAGCGCCCTGGTACCTTAGAGTTTGGGTACTTTACAAATCTAATAAATAAATAAATAAATAAATAAATAAATACATATTTGGCAGATTAGAATACATGGCATACTTAAGCTCTGTGGCCCTCCCCGTGGGCTCCACCACGTCGTACTGACCTGGAAGCCTGATATAATGAGCTAATGAGGGCTTCGGCCCATTATGAACTTGTGGATCCCGTGGAGGAGGGCTTTTAATGTCCCAGGACAGCCTGCCTGTGCCTCTGCAGACCTTGGGACACCAATACTGGGTGGAGCAGCACTCTGCAGTGGCAAACAGCATATCAGCATAGCCAGAGACACGCAAAGTTCGAGGTGGGCCAGCAGGCTGTAAGAGGAAAGTGCCCTGGTTGTGGCCTGAGCAGGCCTGTGGCTACTCCGAAAATGGACTGTTGCGGCAGTGAGAGGAGAGGTGGGCAGTGAAAAATGCCACAGAGAGCGGCAGCAGTCAAGTAGGCCTTAGGGAGGACTGTGGCTTGGCTGAAATGCCAGGATCTCTCAGGAAAAAGAAATCCCGGAGTTTAGCCAGTCAGACTCTTGTCATATCACTCCCTGGTGTACTGATGACATTTAAAGTACAGCTAAATGAAGCAAGCGAGCTACCTGATGTGGTGGTGTTCCCCTTTGAGGACAAGGAGCCCCTGTGAAGGGCTAGTGCTCATGTCACATGGCAATGGCCATGTGACAACATCAATAAAAGGGATGAGCGGTTTCTCGCTCATCAGTCAATACCAAGGGACTCGCTTCCTGCCCTGTCTTTTTTGCAGCACAGTGTTGGTGCTGCGTAGCAGGCAGAGCGCCTGCCCAGCAGGGCCTTCCCTCAGGACAGTGCCCCTGTGAGGCAACGCTGTCCTTGATGTCCCCATGTCAGCAGAGCCCCTGCCAGGCAACGCTGCAACTGCATGCCAGTGCCGCTGTAACGCTGGGTGCCGCCATGCCCTTGTCAGACTGTGTGCCCATGGTCCAACAGGGTGCCCCCTGTGACTGCGTGTGTCGGCATGGGTGACCCCCAGCAAATGTGTGCCTGGACCCTGTGCCCTGGATCTAGACACAACACCTGACAACATGTTTTTGCTTAAATTATGCCAAATGTTTCATCTAAATTAACAAGGGGGGGTCCTGGGAGTCCCTCTGCCAGACATTAGTCCTGGTTACGAGAGATTTACCCAGAGTCTTTAGCTAACTATCTTTCACAGAGAAGAAATATCCCAAACATATCAGTCTTTGTCCTGCCCTGGGGCAGTCCAGCACCGAAATGCTAGGCAATTCTCCTCTGAACAAGAGTACCAACAGCATCCCCAGACAGGTGTTTCGGTCTGGTTGGACCTCATCAGTAGGGTGGATCTGTGCCTCTCTAAGAATAGTGAGCAAGGGGTCCACGTCTGGATTCCCCTAGTAACTTAGGGTGAGACCCAAAGTTACTTAAATATGCGAATTAACAAGGGGGGTCCTGGGAGTCCCTCGGCAGACATTACTCCTGGTTACGAGAGACTTACCCAGAGTCTTTAGCTCACTATCTTTCACAGAGAAGAAATATCCCAAACATATCAGTCTTTGTCCTGCCCTGGGGCAGTCCAGCACCGAAATGCTAGGCAATTCTCCTCTGAACAAGAGTACCAACAGCATCCCCAGACACGTGTTTCGGTCTGGTTGGACCTCATCAGTAGGGTGGATCTGTGCCTCTCTAAGAATTTTTCATCTAATGCTGACAGATCGTACCTTTACCTTTTGAATGGCTTCTGCGGACTCCATGGTGTGTGTTTCTTTCTGCCAGATCTGCTTCTGTTGTGACAAAAGGATTGAAAACAACTGCTCCTCCTTTTTGGGTGGGGGGTGATTGAGAAGATATGGTGGAAGGGTTGATTTCCTTCATTTGGCAGTTTAAAGTTTTAGCTGATTTCCACAAACAAATGATTTGCGTGGATTCAAAATGAGTCGACCTATGTCACATGGTGGTAGTCTTTATTTGCTGCCACCGCAGATCTGGGGATTTGTGGGGAAGCCGTGTAGAGGCTCTCCTTGCGGCCATCTCCTCAGCATCCCCACATGCTGGAAGGAATACCATTTCAACCCTTCCATACCTTGATCAGTGGTGGAAATGGAAAACATGTGGTGGGGGATCCCACAAGGGCCGGGGTGGGAGAGGGGTTGGGGGGGGAGGGCCCAAGGGGGCGTGATCTAGAGGGGGCGGGGCTGGTAGTGGACCTCTGATGAAATGAATCTTTGGGCCTAATTCACAGAGCGTTTCCCACTGGGTTTTGTCATTATAAAACGCTTCTGTGAATAGGGGAATTTATTTGGTTTATAACTTCTGATGAAGAATTGTTTAACAGCCATGGCCGGGTTGCTAAAAAAAAAAAAAAAAAAAATGGATAGCTTAGAACCTGAAAAATGCAAAGCAGTGTAACATAATAGTCTTTGCATCCAGCAATGCTGGAAAACTTAAAAGAAAAAAAGAACAAAAAGCGCAGTGCCTTTTACCGCCGGCTTTGGCACTGGTGTGTAATGCACAATGCTGGCCACATGTACAACTGATTCCTTTCAGTACTACATGTAGCGAGCATTGTGCATTAAACACCATTCTCTTTCTTTCTCAAACCGTTTTAAATCTCTGGACTGACAAAACGGTTTTGCTCTGAAACCCTTCCTTCCTGCAGAGAGAGCGTTAAGTTTTGCAGAAAAGAAAGATCCGAGCTGGACATTGAAAGCTTAAGCAAGTCTCATTTGCTCAGCCCTACAAGTTAATTGCAGAAAGAAAGGGGGGCGCTTTGGATCTCCTTGTGGTTTTAATTTGTAGGAGTTGTGGGGGGAGCTGTTGGGTCTTTTGGAGGCGCAGATCTGTGCGCAAACAATGGAGGCGACCTGGCAGGCCATTGCTGACACATTACTATCTGAACGCGCCTTCCTTTGCACAAGTTTTTGAAGAAGGGGCAGTGTGTCAATAAATGCGTCAGATCAGACACGTTGGGCCCATCATGGCTATCTCACGTGCTGACAGGAACAGTAGACAACACTAAGTCCCTTTGTGCATTACACACCAGTACCAAAGCCGGCAGTAAAAGGACAGGCTGCCTTAGCGGCGCATTATTTAAAAAAGGTATTCCAGCACAGCTGGGCTGGAGGTGGCTGACTCTGGCTAGATCCCGAGATCCGGCTACACATCTGGTGCCAGATCTCGGCTCTGGCGAGAGCCGGCCCAATGACCAGCACTGACCTTGATCAATACTCCCACCTATAAGGTGATCATATATATATATTTTAAACCGGGGCAGGCTGTGGACATAGAAGTAGGACTAACGTAAATACAAATAAACATGCATTTACGTTAGTCCTACTTTCATGTCACTGGCCTGTTCCGGGGGGCGGGGAGGGGGTGGTACTCACAAGCACACTCCTCTCATTGGAGGAGAGTGGTGGGGGAGGGGAAGGGGGAGAAGATGGGAGCGTGAAAAGGATTTCACGCCCCCATTCGTGCAAGAAGAGTTGCGCCGGTACCAGGGACGTCATTTAGGGGTCGCCAGAGGTCGCAAGTGCGACCTCTGAGGTCTCCCTTGCGACCTCTACATAAAAAAGCAAAAAAACGTTTTTTCAGTTTTTTTTTTTTCGTTTTTTTGGGTGATTGTAATGCAAGCTCCTGGGCTGTGGCCAGCACCATGTGGCTCTTTACTTCTGGAGTGGCTGCCCTTATTGTTCAGGTCCCTTAAAAAAAAGAACAGGAGTGCCACAAGTCTATCACTTTCAGCAGTGACCCTAAATAACAAAGAATAGGAATACCAAATAATGTGTCTTTCTGGAATTCTATACAATAATTGCTAGACTCATTAAAGGTTTATTTCAGGCACACTTCAGGGGATGAGTCACTGATTTAGTCTGTTCTTGTACGCCTCAACTCAGCCTTTGATCCTTCTGAGATCCATAAATGAGTACCAACACAGATTGGGTGATATTGGGTGCATATTTTTTCTATATAGAGCGCTTAAGCGTAAGTGCTATATAATAACACATCATTATCATTTGGTCATGGACGTCTGCTTGCATTTACCGTAATTTGGTAATATAGGCCTATACACACTGATCTTAACGATACATATGGTGATAGATTCTTGTATGAAATGTACATCACATTATAGTGATATCGTAACCATATTTTTCCTAGTGTACAATGCTGTGTGATGCCACTTCCTGTTTTATCAACGGGTGAAAGGTTGTGTTCCATCGCTTCC
Organism: Ambystoma mexicanum; assembly: GCF_040938575.1. Taxonomy (NCBI): domain Eukaryota; kingdom Metazoa; phylum Chordata; class Amphibia; order Caudata; family Ambystomatidae; genus Ambystoma; species Ambystoma mexicanum. The sequence goes on along the minus strand of NC_090928.1, from coordinate 320,060,508 downwards.
CGCGATATCACTTTAGGGAGGGGTCAAATGACATCACTTGGTGTGATGTCAGCAGGGGGTCAAGGGTCGTGTGATGTCACTTCCGCTACACTTGGCATTTTGGTGAAATGACGTCCCTGGCCGGTACCCGATCGAAATCGGGTCCCGGACCGTAGGCACCCACCATTGCAAACCCTGGAAGTGGTTTGCAAAATTAAAAAAAACTGCTGGGACCCTGGGACAGAGGGCGATTTCCCCGGACTTTCCTGGAAAAACCGGGATGTCTGGTCACCCTACCCACCTCTCCTCCTGCTCCTGGGGTTCTGTCTGTTCGCCTTCGGGTCTACTGGCATGGAGAGCAGCGCACAAGCACTTTTTGCATCAATACAGACAGTTTGAAACATTACCAGTTTCACCCTTGAGGAGGCAAAGCCAAGGGCATATTTTAGACTCACACTAGCAGACTGTATACTCCTGAGCGGCACCAGCCCCTGGTTGGGGAAGGCTTAAAGGGATAGTCCAGTAAAAAAATGTATTTTAAAAATAGATAGGCAACATTAAAAAAATAATACTAGCACTTTTTTTTAAAAAACTTCCTATGTAAAATTTTGAGCTATTCAAGCTCAAAATTCGCAAAAGCAAGCACATGGGCGCATCCATTTTGTGAAATGGATGCCCGCCTGTGCTGGCTTTTGCTTTTGCGGCACTAATGAAGGAAAAGCCAGCCAGCTGTAGTAAACAAAAGCTACCGCTGGGTGGCTTTTCCTTCATTGGTGCTGTACGCGGAGGACGGGGACCGGAGACCAGAGCAGGAAAGCTGCAGCTGAATATCGGTAAGTGCTATTTTTTTTTTTTTAAATAAGAACTAGCTGTGGTTTTTTTTCTAAGTTTTCCGGGATGGAGGAGCCAGGAAAACTTAGAAATAAAACAGCAGCTTTAAAAACGTTGTATTTATGTTTGCGGTCGCTTTTGAAGCGACTGCAAACATAAATACAACGTTGTGTTTGAATACGCTGCGGGTTTTCTTTCCAAGTTTCTCAGGCTCCTCCGGCTCGGAGGAGCCTGAGAAACTCGGAAAGAAAAACCGCAGCGTTTTCAAACACAACAGCGTTGTGTTTCTGCCTGCTGTGGCTATCACTTTGGGTCTCCGGTGCTCCCGCAGGGGAGCACCCGAGACCCAAAGTGAAAGCCAAGGCAGGCAGAAACACAACACGGTTGTGTTTACATGCTGCGGTGTTTCTGCCTACAGCTGATTTCCCATTTGGGGCTCTCGGGCTCCCCACGGGGGGGCCCGAGAGCCCCAAATGGGAAATGCTGCAGTGTTTCTGCCTAAATCTGCCTTCCCATTTGGGGCTCTCGGGCCCCCCATGGGGGAGCACCGGAGACCCAAAGTGATAGCCACAGCAGGCAGAAACACAACGCGGTTGTGTTAGAAAACGCTGCGTTTTTTCTTTCCGAGTTTCTCAGGCTCCTCCGAGCCGGAGGAGCCTGAGAAACTTGGAAAGAAAAACCGCAGCGTTTTCAAACACAACGTTGTATTTATGTTTGCGGTCGCTTCAAAAGCGACCGCAAACATAAATACAACGTTTTTAAAGCTGCGGTTTTATTTCTAAGTTTTCGGGGCTCCTCCAGCCCGGAAAACTTTGAAAAAAAAACGCAGCTAGTGCTTATTATTTTTTTTAAATAAATAGCACTTACCGAGATTCAGCTGCAGCTTTCCTGCTCTGGTCTCCGGTCCCCGTCCTCCGCGTACAGCACCAATGAAGGAAAAGCCACCCAGCGGTAGCTTTTGTTTACTACAGCTGGCTGGCTTTTCCTTCATTAGTGCCGCAAAAGCAAAAGCCAGCACAGGCGGGCATCCATTTCACAAAATGGATACGCCCATGTGCTTGCTTTTGCGAATTTTGAGCTTGAATAGCTCAAAACTTTACATAGGAAGTTTTAAAAAAAAGTGCTAGTAATATTTTTTTAATGTTGTCTATCTATTTTTAAAATAATTTTTTTTACTGGACTATCCCTTTAGGCCCTGCACTTTGAGACAGAATTCATCCCTTTGTAATGATGCCTGGCCCGGGTGCTCTGTCAGATACCAAAGGGTGTGAAAGCAATAATAGGCTGTCAGATTTCTCACCTTGGAGAGCAGTGTGTTTACTTAACGTTCAATCAATGATTAAGCAGCACAATTGTTAGAGTTCACAAGCCTGGCCAGGCAATATCAATAGACCTCCTGTGATGAAGCCAACGTCTTAACACTGATCAGCTTTGAGATGCCCCATGCTTCCTGTAATTAGCATATTCGTGAAACTAAGCCTATGAGTTGGGATGCAGGATGCATCTAATGGGCTTAACCTCCTGGTCTCAAGGAAAGATGGGGGAGTGTTCGACAGCACAGTGGGTTTAATCGCCGCACTTACTACCAGCTTTCAAAGCGGCAATTCAGCCCCCAGGCACACATATTGAGCCAGGCTCCACCCCTGTACAGTGTACCCCTTACAGGCACACCCTAACAATGTCCAATTAAAACATTGCTAATCATGTGCCGACATGCAGCCGCTAATGCTTAACAGTGACGGTGGTGATGGAGTCTTGCAGGTGAGAGTGGAGTAGTTGTGTAAACCTACGGCTTGAATTGAAAACATTGTGTGTCTATAGAATTGCATTTTAGTATGCATGCATTTGAAAAAGGGACATGCAAGAAACCATAATGCTGTGTGTACATAGATTTGTTGACAAAACTATTAGATTAAGTATTCTGCAGAGAAACACAGTGACCAGTGGTGTGATATAGGTTAACATTAGGGCCAGATCAGAAACTCAGTAGCAATAAGTTGCACTAAAGTGTATCTTAAATTGTTGTCATGTAGTCAGGGAGGGCAACATGTTGTTTGTATGTTGACTCTGCTGTTTTACTGGGGCATACTGTTTAGTTCCTTGTTTTGCCCTTAGTCCATCTTGTGTGTGCAGACTGCCCACTGCAATTTCCTGGACTGGTGGAGAGTATGAAAGAGGTTTGTTAGTGCCCAACACCATTAGTGGATACCAGCACAGAGTGCCCATGGTGGTTGGTGCACAGTGCCACTAGAGGAACCAGGTGCAGTATGCCCCTGCAAGGCAATGTCACACGTGTTGCAGGTGGTGGGGTGCAAAGTACACCTGGCGGGTGCTGGTGCAGTTAACCCCTGGATACGGATGGCACTGAGTGTTCCTGGGGTGGGGGAGGAGTGCTATTTGCCCTTTAGAGGCTGTTGTTGCAGTGTCTCAGGTGGCAGCTAATGCAGAGTGCCTGGGGAGGGGTTAATGCTGATTCCCCCCGGGAGATGTTGTTGCGGTGGCCCTGGTGGCAGCTAATGCAGAGTGCCTGGGGAGGGGTTAATGCTGATTTCCCCCGGGAGATGTTGTTGCGGTGGCCCTGGTGGCAGCTAATGCAGAGTGCCTGGGGAGGGGTTAATGCTGATTTCCCCCGGGAGATGTTGTTGCGGTGGCCCTGGTGGCAGCTAATGCAGAGTGCCTGGGGAGGGGTTAATGCTGATTTCCCCCGGGAGCTGTTGTTGCGGTGGCCCTGGTGGCAGCTAATGCAGAGTGCCTGAGGAGGGGTTAATGCTGATTTCCCCCGGGAGATGTTGTTGCGGTGGCCCTGATGGCAGCTAATGCGGAGTGCCTGGGGAGGGGTTAATGCTGATTTCCCCCGGGAGATGTTGTTGCGGTGGCCCTGGTGGCAGCTAATGCAGAGTGCCTGGGGAGGGGTTAATGCTGATTCCCCCCGGGAGATGTTGTTGCGGTGGCCCTGGTGGCAGCCAAAGGAAAGTCCTCATGGGGTAGTGCAGACTGCTCTCTTGTAGTTATTGGTGCATAGTGCATGGGTAGGGTTCTGGCTTCCTTTTCTGAGTTGGTATCAAACGCCCCACAATGGGCTGGGAGGATAGCTCAGGGGCAACATGCTCGCCTTGGAAGCAAGACGACACGGAGCAACACAGGTCCGCGCTTAGAAACCTCTGGGTATTAAGCGCCTTATAAATAACCTATCATACCATATCATGTCCCTCATAGAAAAGTAACCTCTTGGTCAGCGCTCAAGGTGCCAAGTGATGAAAATTCTGATGGCTTGAATGTTGGTATTTGCCATCCCTACTGAAAGATGAAGATGTTGCAAACACAGAGTGTGATTCTGAACCGAAATATAAAAATGACTATATTTATTTACTGATGTATAATGTTCAAAATGGACATAGAGCTTGAGATCAGCGAGACATCGGCCAAAGTGCGAAGAGACATAAGCATGTGGAAGAGTAATGCAGTGTAAATATATTTGTAATGCAAGTAAGCTGACTTGGATAGCGCACTTCTGCACTATTGGTGGCCTCGCGGCGCGTTGTATTGTAAACTGGGATGTTGTGAAAGCTGACTTGTATAGCGCACTTCTGCACTATTGGTGGCCTCGCGGCGCGCTGTATGGTTCAGATTTCCGAAGTGCCCCCAGCGCTTGCAATGTACATATTATTGACGTGGTTCCCATGAAGAGTCCTTCTCGCCCCTTGCACCAAAACCTGCATTCTCCACTGCTTTCAGTGCAATGTTTTTGAGGGACGTGAACATGTAATGGCTGAATAGGACACCCGTGACCCTGTAGAATACAGATGCGTGTCAACCAACAGCTGTAATTCTGTCAATGTTGATTAAGATTTTAAAAAAACAAACATTTTGGCAGTACATCTTCTTAAAGCAAAGCCCATTGACTGAGAAACATTAATCTCAATTGACTGCACATTGTAAATGAAACCAAAAGTACACCACTGTGTGCATCTTCGTCTAGCGCCTTGCCTTAGATTTTTTGGTGAGCTAAACGTTAATGTATTTATTTAAATTGTAATCATTTTGGATTCTTATTCTGTTATTACTGTAATCCGTTAAACAATAATATTGCTGTAATGTGTTATTCTTCATTTTGGTATTACTGCATCAACGAAATGCCATCAATGGTTTTTCCAACCCTACTAACCCACACCCGCACACCTGCATACCATAATGTTAAATCAACTTAAAAACAAGTGTACATCAACATTACTCCCCCTCCCCCACCTGTACACACAGTGTCATCCTCTGCCACCTTGCACAATACCCTTCCACAGTGTTTAGTGCAATGTTAAATGGGGGAAGGATACGTCACCTCCTCCCTTCACATCCAATAGCCACCAATTTTATAAGCCAGTCTTAAAATAGGGAAACACCTGGTTTGATTCCAGGCTAGCTGAGATAGATCATAAATAAACAATGTTTTAAAAACCTCTCAAAGTTCCTAAAATATGGGTTTTTATTCAAGTATATTAATTTCCCCAAAAAATGGGTGGAAGACAATGGGCCTCATTACGACAGTGGCGGTAGCCGTGCCAGTAAAAACAGCATGGCTACCGCCGGAGTCGTTTTTTTTTCCCGGCGCCCGGCAATGGGGAATTACCGAGTCATTACAGCCCTGGCGGTCCTGGTAATTCCCCATAGCCAGGCGCTGGGAAAAATGACTCCCCATCCCCATTCGAGTCCCATAGGACTCAATGGGAATGAGGAGGACGGTAGCACCGGCACCATTCATGATCGTGCCGGTGCTACCGTCAAAGTCTGCGAGCGGGTGCCTTTGGGGATAAGAAAGCAGAAACATACCTTAAGAAGGCAAGAGAATGGGCATGACGGCCGCAACAATTGTAATGAAAGGCGGACATATATTTAAAAGGTTTCAGTGAGCATATTAGTGAGTGTTTCTAATCAGAGTCTGAAGTAATTCTGATGCTCACCCACTTTCAGGGGTAGTGTTGCTGGATGTTTTGAGTCTACCCCATAGATGGTGTGCAGAAGTGTTGTGGCATTTTAAATAATGTGCACTTGTAAAGTCTGGTAAGTTTTAATACACACAATTATGTGATTCAAATAGTTCACAATGAATGAAATGCTTGCTCATATTCACAAGTACTTTGTTTTGTATCTCACAAGAAGGAATGAAGAAAGAATACATTGATGCTAGCATGGTTTATTTTGCTGTATCTGGCTATAAATAATGTACATGTTCTTCCCATGAATGTTAGGTTTTACCCACTGATTGCAATGTGAAGGGTAATCCATAAGCATTGGGAGATCCATGCTTCACAAACATCTGTCTCCTTTGAGATGTTTCTGTCTGTACTCTTATTGACTTCAGATTCTACCACTGCATCCAGAAATATAGAGGTGTGCCTACTGAGGTTGTTCAGTTGAGAATGAATACGATTCCTCCTACACCTCTTTGAAAACATTATTTGCTTATGGGTTATATCTGTGTGCAATTGTCTTCTTCTAGAGTTGACTTTCTGGCAAAAAGCTACATTGTATCTATCATGGATAGCCAACATAAAAAGATGCAGGGTTTCATCTCTCTTTTTATTTAAACATGTGTTAAAGAAAACAAAAAAGAAGAATGCAACTGTATAATTAAGGTCGATATAACCTAATACAATGTACGACCTGTTTTTGTTTTCTGTAGACGCCCTATTTCTGGCCATCAAATTGTTGGGAGCCAGAAAACACAGACTATGGTAAGTCTAAGCCTGATCTATGGTAATTTTGTAAATGTTACATGTTAATTGAACACACTGTTGGCGTCACCTGAAGTACATGGAAACACCAGCAAATGCACAATGCAAGATTCGCCCAATATAGCTTGCATGTGGTGTCTGCAAAACCAGCACTGAGAAATTTGAAGGTGCTACAACTGAGCAAATGACCACAGAAACAGCTTAATGAAACGGGGCATGATGGCTCACTGTAATTGACCACAGATGTCAACTCTCCTTTCAAGAAAATTGCTGAAACCATTGCTACAGAAGAGAGGGAGAGAGAGAGAGAGAGAGAGAGAGAGAGAGAGAGAGAGAGAGGGAATGGGGGTTTTGAACTGAGAATATCTGGTTGACATAGCCACGGGCAATGCCATTGCATGAAACTGCCAAACAACTAAAATCTCTTTTTTCAAACACCTCTGCCATACTACCCAATGAGAAGTTCCCTAACAATATTTGCTCCAATCAACAGCTTTGTAAGAAGAAAGGTGGGTGTCTGGCTTTCTATTTCCCAGCTGTGCAGTGATTTCATATTGGGCTATTTTTAAGCACACAATTGGGTTATTTATGGACTACTTTTGATGGCAGATCTGTTTTTTGTTCTCCTAAGGCTGCCTTTTTACAGCCACCTACTCACCCCACACCCACTCTCTCCACCCCACCCACTCTTCCTGCCCCTACTGATCCCACTCCCATCCTCTTTACCCCCACACAAGCCACTTTTGATAATTTATACTGATGCTGCTTTTCTTCATGTTTTTTGTCCCCAACCAACAACCATCATCCACCCACCACAGTCCCACTCTCTCTAACCTCAACCACTCACCCACCCCTACCCACCCTAACCCCACCCTCTCACCCTACCCCCTCCTTCTCTACTTCCACCTACCAAATCCCCACCCTCTCTACCCTCACCTACCCAATCATCACCCTCTCTACCCCATCCACCTACCGTACCCCCACTGTCTCTATCCCCACCAACCCACACTACCCAAACTCTCTCTACCCAACACACCCTACACTCACTCTCTCTACCCCCTCCACCTACCCTACCCCTTCTTTCTACGCTTATACACCAATCCCCATTCTCGCTACATAACCCACACAATCCCGACCATCTCTACCCCCACCCTGACCCCACCCAAACACCCTACCCCAACCCTCTCTACCCACCCCCACCCAAACTCCCCCATTCTCTCTAATGCACCTATCCTACCCCCACTCTCCCTATGCCAACCGACCCACCCTACCCCCACTCTGTCTACCCCTACCCACCCACCCTACCCCCACTCTCTACCCCAGCCACCGACTCCCCCCCTGCTCTCTCTACCCCTGCCTACCCATCTTACACCCACTCTCTCTATCCCCACCTACCCTATCCCCAATCTCTCTACCCACACCCACCATACCCTACCCTCACATTCTCTAACCCCACCCACGCTAACCCCATCCTCTCTGGCCCCAGCCACTGCACCACCACCCTCTCTGCCCCACCCACATGTTCTCTACCCCACCTACCCCACCCACACTCTCTCTACCCACCAAATCTGCCCCCACTCACTCTACCCAAATCTATCCACCAAATACCCATTCTCTCTACCCCCACCCACCCACTGCTCTCTATGCCCCCACTCTACCTCCACTTTCTCTGCCACCACCCGCCATTATCACCCACCCACCTTACCTCCACTCTCTCTACCCTCACCCACCACTTTGTATACTCCCACTCACCATCTCTATCTACAATCTCTCTACCCCACCCACACATCTTACAGCCACTGTCTCCACCCCACCAACTCTACCCCCACTTTCTCTACCCACCAAAATTACCTCGAGGCTCTCTACTCCCATCCACCACTCTCTGTACACCCACCTACCCACTCTACACCCACCCACTCTACATCCACTCTCTCTATCCCCACCCACCAACTGTCAAGATGTACATCACGTGGACGCTGCGTACCTGTTTTTCCAGAAGACTTGCGTGCCGGAGTCGCCAGGGCATTGATATTAGACTGTAGGAAGACAAGGTGACACCAAGAACCAGCCCAAGTCCCATCCTGATTCGCAGGATTGAAAAAGGGTCCGGTTCCTGACACCACAAATGGACTCTTCCCTGTTTTTTACGTGACAGCAGAACAGTGCAAGCACTGGCAGGGAAGGTCTGAAGATGTGAGCAGAAGGCTTGAGTGCGATGCTTGCCTACGTAGCTGAAGACACTCTCCAATGTAGCTGAAGATGCTGCTAGTGATGGGCAGAATACTGCAGGGCAGCTGATGAGGAGATGACTTGGAAGAACTCCCTCAAGTCACTGGTACCCAAGCAAGGGCAGACAAGAAGGCGGACCACGAAATGAGAGCAGGTAAGGAGAGAGAGAGAGACAGGCAAGGAAGGAAGAAGGGAGCCCACCCAGACCAGGACCGGACCGGGAACCAACCAAGGAGAGTGAGCCCACCCAGACCAGGACCGGACCAGGAGCCAACCAAGGAGAGCAGGACAGGGAAGCAGGAAAACAGAACTTAAGGCCAGCACAGGACAAGGAGCAAGAAAGGGTAATTGCAAGGAGCGAGCGGGAGGTCAGGACCAAAACCGCGTTGAGACTCGGTGAAGACTAAGACCAGGAAGCATTTATCGGGACTCGGCATGAAAGCGAGGCTTGGCCCCCAATCCAAGTCGGCGCATGCGCGAAAGCGTAGCTACCGTGAAAATGAGGCTTGAACCACAAGCCCGTTCTCTGATGCTCCCACGCACCAACGCATGCACCCCGACTCGCCCAGTGCAAGTGTGCACCCCATCCATGAGGGAACCCGGGGTGACATCCCTCCTCCAAATCCGGAACCGTGGGTACAGCCGTCAGGCATGCCCCCGCCCCAGAGGACTTCCGTGTCTTGGAACCCAGGTAAATGTCCTAACACTATGCTCCCCCCTAGAAGGACCCGGGGCCCCCGGTTTACATGGATGGCAAAGAAAGAACTCACGCACCAAACGAGGAGCATAAACATTCCCACATGGCTCCCAAGTGCGGTCACAAGCAGAATACCCTTTCCAATCCACCAAGAACTGCAACTTCCCTCGATGGTAACGAGAATCACATATCTCCCTAATCTCATATTCCGGGACGCCACCCACATCAATGGCCATAGGGCGGGAACCGGAGCACCCATAGGGATCGTCCAGATAGGGTTAAACAGGGAGACATGAAAAACGGGGTGCATCCTTCAGGATGGGGGCAAACCCAATTTGAATGCAACTGGAGAAATTTGTTTCACAATTTGGAAAGGCCCAAAGAAACGAGGAGCAAGTTTCGTGGGCAGGTTGCGAACAGGTAGGTTCTTAGAGGAAAGCCACACCTTCTCACCAACCCGGAATGCGGGTTCAAGGGTTCGCCTTCTGTCTGCCTGTGCCTTCATGCTCTCACATGCCTTAGCAAGGGTACCAGTCGCCTGAATATGCAGTTTCCGGATCTTGTTGATCATCTGGTAAGCAGAAGGACTGGTGCTAGGTTAAACAGGATTGAACGGAAAAAGTCTAGGATTAAGTCCAAAGGAGCAGAGAAACGGGCTCAATCCAGTAGCGGAATGTACAGAGTTATTGTAAGCCACTTCAGCAAAATCCAAATGTGATGCCCAGTTGGTCTGTGAGGCGTTGGTAAAGCAATGCAGATACTGCTCCAACGTCTGGTTGGTTCTCTCTGTCTGCCCATTGGATTGTGGATGATAGCCGGAACTAAGCGCTCGATGTACACCCAGGTGACGACAAAGTTGTTTCCAAAAAGAAGAGATGATCTTTTCGGGTAGTCCATGTAGACGATAAATGTTGTGTAGAAATGCTTGTGCCATACAACCAGTGGAGGGAATTTTAGCAAAGGGGATGAAATGAGCCAGTTTGGAGAAACAATCAACCACTACCATGATGCATGTGTAGCCCTCAGAGGGTGGAAGTTCCACTATAAAATCAGTGGCTATGGTATGCCATGGGTATGGTGGTGTCTCGATAGGTGTAGTAGACCAAGTGGCTTCCTTCTGGGTATCTTGACTTGGGCACTCACCGGACAGCATTCCACGTACTGTTTGATCTGTTTAGCCCATCCTGGCCACCAAAATAGTCTGGCAACGAGTTATTGGGTTGCGCGTATGCCTTGATGTCCCCCAATCTTTGAGTCGTGGAATCCCTGCAAAACTGCAATCCGAAGTATTTCGGTGGGTACGTACAATCTCCTACGAAAGAAGAGCAAACCCTTGTCTTCTCTAATCTGGGGTAATTTCAGCAGTTCTGTTCTGTGGGGGTCTGTCAACGTCTCTTGTAAGAGTGAATCCAGACAGTGAGAGAGCGTTAACAGGAAATGTTCTGGAGCAATCAATGGCTGGTTTTTCAGTCCTGTTTGATGCTGTCTTCTAAGGAGCGAGACAAAGCCTTCAGGTTCCGAGCTTTCGGTATATCAGTGATTGAGAAATCATAGTGAGAAAAGAAAAATGCCCAACGAGCCTGGCGAGAAGTACGACATTGGAGGGATCGTAAATACTGTAAATTTCAGTGGTCAGTACGAACCTCAACGGTAAACCGGCCTCCCAGAAGGTGATGACGCCATTCTTCAAAAGCTACCTTAATAGCTAAGAGCTCCTTCTCGATTACAGCATAATTCCGTTCACTTGATGTTAATTTGCGGGAAAAATAAGCTACAGGGAATTCGATATCTGACTGAGGGTCTTTCTGTAGCAGGACTGATCCAACGGCGAAATCCGACGCATCAGCTTCTACTATGAATGGTCTACTATCGTCGGGATGATGCAAAATTGGGGATGTACTGAAGGCTTCCTTGAGACGCTCAAATGCTTTAGTTGCTTCGCCATTCCACACAAAAGGTGTCTTATTGCTGGTCAAACTGGTCAAAGGAGCTGCTAGATTCGAGAAGCAGGGTATAAAGCGCCTATAAAAATTGGCGAATCCTAGGAATTGCTGAAGGGCCTTCACATATTTAGGTTGTCTCCATTCCTGGATAGCGCGCAACTTGGTTGGGTCCATCTGTATGCCGGAACGGCTGATAATATACCCAAGGAATTCAATACTGTCTTGATTGAAGAGACATTTCTCGGCTTTGGCATATAAATGATTTCATGTAAACGGCTGAGGACTTCTTTAACGTGGAGAATATGTTCCTGCTTATCCTTACAGAAGATCAGTATATCATCAAGATATACCCATACGGATACCCCAAGTAGATCCGAAAATATATCATACATAAGACGCTGGAAAACGGCTGGGGCGTTGCATAATCCAAAAGGCATGACGCGATATTCAAAATGCCCCAATGGTGTCTTGAATCCCATTTTCCACTCATCACCAGCCTTAATTCGTACCAGATGATATGCCCCTCGTAAATCCATCTTGGAAAATACACAAGCAGAATGTAAGGATTCCAGGATGTCACGTATTAAAGGCAATGGATATCTGTCCTTCCGTGTAAGGTCGTTCAACTGCCGGTAGTCCACACAAGGACGCAAAGTGCCTTCCTTTTTCTTAACAAAAAATAGTGGAAATCCCGCAGGGGACTTGGAGGGGGTGATATACCCCTTCTGGAGACATTTGTTTAGGTACTCTTGCAAGGCTTCTCTTTCCTGTGGAGATAAAAAGTACACTTTGCCATGTGGGATCACTGAATCAGGCAACAGTTCAATGGCACAGTCAAAACCCCTATGGGGTGGCAAGGGTATGTCCCCTGGGTCTGAGAATACTGGATAGTAGTCCTCATATTCAGATGGTACAGTGGACACCAAACATACACGAGAGCTTCCATTCTCCTCAGTCTATCTTGCCATTGTGGATACATCAGAGGGTAATCTGGAGGAACAACACTCCTCTAGACAACGATCAGAAACAAATGTCAGGGTATGGGTTACCCAATTAATATTGTCGTTGTGATACAACAATCAGGGCAAACCCAACACAATTGGATAAGACGGTGACTTGATCACATCCAAAGAAATCATCTCTTGGTGTTCCTTGATCCGCAACTGTAGGGCTCCAATGTGATGTCGAAGAAGAAGACAAGGGAGTGCCATCAATTACCTCAATCGGTGTGACTTGGTTCTTATCAAGTAGAGGTATTTCGTTCTTCTTAACAAACTCGACATCAATGTAATTACCTGATGCGCCACAATCCAAAAGACCCATTACCACAACCGACTTGTCCTGCCAATGAACTACGATCTGAAGTACCAAGAGGACTGTGGGTTGCATGGCGGCAAAGTATCGTCAAGCTCCGGAAGGACTGGTAGAGACGAAGGGCATGTCATTGCCTTCCCCATACATGACAGGCCTCTTAATTTTCCGACTTCCTAAGTGGTTGCAATGGATAAGTACCTAAATAATGCCCAGCGGCACCACAATACCGGCATAAATGGAGATCTCTTCTACGTTTCTTTTTAGTCTCGGACAAAGGACCTCTAAGTGCACCCAATTGCATTGTTTCTGTACCCGTCTCTGGCGTACTTGAAGCACCAGCTGGTAATGGAAATGACCTAGAGTATGCCTTGTCTATCCGGCGTCTTTCACACCTTCGTTCAGCCAGACGATGATCTATCTGAAGAACCTGTTCCTGAAGAAACTGTAGAGTGCCTGGTTCAGGTATATGGAGAAGTTCATCCTTGTACTCCTCTCTCAGGCCTTGCCGAAAAAGTGTCTTTTGCGTTATTTCCGGCCATTGAGAATCCGCCGCCAATTGACGGAAGTGACTGATGTATGTGATTATATCACTTGAGCCTTGTTTTAGGTCCATCAATTGATTCTGTGCAGTGGCAGCCAAGTTGGGGGACTGGAACACTTCCAAAAATGCCTTCTCAGAGGCCACAAAGTCACTGAGGATTGGACTGTTAGCCGACACCAAAGGAGCTGACCATGCCAGAGCATTCCCAGTCAGGTTCCCCAATATGTATCCGATTTTAGCTTTCTCTTGACTGAAATGGGACGCTCGGAACAAAAAAAGAATCCTACAATGATTACAAAATTCTGACACTCTTCTAGGATCCCCATCAAACTTCATGGGTGTCATCTGTGCCATTGCAGTATCGGCTTGAGATGTGGTGCTAGTTCCATGTACCACCCTCTGGCATAATGTTTCATTTTCTTGGCGTAAAGCAGACATCTCAGACCTTAAAGCTCTAATCTCTTCTCTGAGATCTGGGGATTCCTCCATCTCTGTATCTGGACCGGAGGTTAGGCGTCTCAATCTGTCAAGATGTGCGTCCCGTGGACGCTGCGTACCTGTGTTTCCAGAAGACTTGCGCACCGGAGTCGACAGGGCATTGATAGTAGATTGTAGGAAGACAAGGTGACGCTAAGAACCAGCCCAAGTCCCTTCCTGATTCGCAGGATTGAAAAAGGGTCCGGTTCCTGACGCCACGGATGGACTCTTCCCTGTTTTTTACATGACGCCAGAACAGTGCAAGCACTGGCAGGGAAGGTCTGAAGATGTGAGCAGAAGGCTTGAGTGCGATGCTTGCCTACGTAGCTGAAGACACTCTCCAATGTAGCTGAAGATGCTGCTAGTGATGGGCAGAATACTGCAGGGCAGCTGACGAGGCGCTGAGTTGGAAGAACTCCCTCGAGGCACTGGTACCCAAGCAAGGGCAGACAAGAAGGCGGACCACGAAATGAGAGAAGGTAGGGAGAGAGAGAGAGCCAGGCAATGAAGGAAGAAGGGAGCCCACCCAGACCAGGACCGGACCTGGAACCAACCAAGGAGAGCGAGCGCACCCAGACCAGGACCGGACTGGGAGCCAACCAAGGAGAGCAGGGCAGGGAACCAGGAAAACAGAACTTAAGGCCAGCACAGGACGAGGAGCAAGAAGCGGTAATTGCAAGGAGCGAGCAGGAGGTCAGGACCAAAACCACGTTGATACGTGGTGAAGACTAAGACCAGGAAGCATTTATCAGGACTCGGCATGAAAGCAAGGCTTGGCCCGCAATCTGAGTTGGTGCATGCGTGAAAGCGGAGCTACTGTGGAAACGAGGCTTGAACCACAAGCCTGTTCTCTGATGCTCCCACGCACCAACGCATGCACCCCAACTCGCCCAGTGCAAGTGTGCACCCCATGCATGAGGGAACCCGGGGTGACACCCCTCCTCCAAATCCGGAACTGTGGGTACAGCTGCCAGGCATGCCCCCGCCCCAGAGGACTCCCGTGTCTCGGAACCCAGGTAAGTGTCCTAACACCAGCCCCCTCTCTCCCTAACTCCACCCTCCCACCCCATTCTTTCTACCCCACCCACCCATCCCCCACTCTCTATACCCCACCCACCCTACCCCCACTCTCTCTAACCCCACCCACCCTATCTATGCCCACCTGCCCACCCTACTATCTCTCTCTACTCACCCACAATACCCACGCTCTCTCTACTCCCACCCAAGGACCCCAGTCTCTCTATATGACCCCTCACTGCCTACCTCCACCCACCCTCTCTACCCCCACCAAACCTAACCCCACCCACCCTACCTCAACCCTCTCTACCCACCGCCACATAAATTCCACCATTCTCTTAAATGCACCCAGCCTACCTCCACTCTCTACTCCAACCCACCTACCCTACTCCTGGTCTCTGTATCCCACCAACCGACTCTACTTTGAATCTCTAAAGCTACCACTCTCTACCCCACCCACCTACCCCTGCTCTCTCTAACCCCCACCCTAGACCCACTCTTTCTACCCCCACCTACCCTAACCCCACTCTCTCAACCCCACAATACCCTACCCTCACTCTCTCTACCACCACCCACCCTACCCTACTCCCACCCTCTCTAACACCAACCACCATATCACCACCCTCTCTCCCAGCCATACGTTCTCTAACCCACATCCTCTACCCCCACTCTCTCTACCCACCAAATGTACCACCACTCTCTCTACCCCAATCCATTCACCAAATCCCCATTCTTTATAGGCCCACTCATCAACCACTCTCTACACCCCACCCACCCACTCTACCTGCACTCTCTCTACCCCTACCCACCCACCTTACCCCCACTGCTTCTAGCCCCAACTACCCTGCCACCACTTTCACAACCCCCACCCACCCAAACTACCACCACTCTCTCTACCCTCACCCACCCACCACTCTCTATAACCCCAAACACCCACTGTACCTTCACTCTCTCTACCCCCATTCACCCCTCCACTGTATATCCCCTGTCTCTACCCCACCTACTCTACCAAAACTCTCTCTTCTCACCAGAATTACTCCCAGACTACCTACCCCATCCACCCATAAACTCTGTACACCCACCCACCCTCCACTCTCTCTACCTGCATCCACACACACTACCCTCACTCTATCTACACCCACCCACCATACCCCCACTCTCTCTACCCCATATATACCCACCCTAACCCCACTCTCTCTATCCAGCCTACCCCACCTATCTGCCCCTGACCACCCACCATAGCTGCACTCTTTCTACTCCCGCCCACCGACCCTAACTGTACTCTTTCTACCCCCACCCAACCCCCACTCTCTATACCCCACCCACAGTAGCCCCATGTTCTCTAACACCACCCACCCTACCCCCACCATCTCTATGGCCGCCACCCACACTACTCTGGGCCTCATTACACGGTAGGCGGTAAGGGTTTACTGGCACTGGTAAGGGCACCGGTAAACCCTTACCGCCTTACTACGAGGTCCCTTTCCAGGACCCGACCTTAACGGCTGGTGAAGACCAGCCGTTAAAGTTGGGACCCGCAAAGGGACCTTGGTGCTAATTACGGTACCGCAATTTGCGGTACCGTAATTAGCCCCTTCCCCATTCCCATTGAGCCCCATGGGGCAAAAATGGGAATGGGGAAGGGCCATGGAGAAAGGGGGAATTACCACCCCGCCAACCTTGGAATAGGGTGGTACTTCCCCTTTCCTCCATGGTGGTACCGGTATGGTACCGGCGGCAACCATGGTGCTAATAGCACCATGGTTTACCGCCTACCGTGTAATGAGGCCCTCTCTCTCTCTACTCACCCATCCTACCCCCACTCTCTCCACTCCCACACACCCTACCCCATTCTCTCTATATCACACCCACTGTATACCTCCACCCACCCACTCTCCCTCCACACTCTCTACCCCCACCCACCATACCTCCACTTTCTCTGCCAAAACCCACCCACCCTACCCCTAATCTCTCTACCCAAACTCACCCACCGTACCCCCACTCTCTCTACCCCCACACACCCACCCTACCCCCACTCTTTATAAACCACCCACTCTACCCCCACTCGTTATACACCACCCACCCTACCCCACTCTCTCTACCCCACCTACCCTTCCCCCTCTACACCCACCCAACCCCCACTCTCTCTACCACCATCCACCCTACCCCCACTCTCTCTACCCTCACCCACCCACCATACCCCCACTCTCTCTAGCTGCACCCATCCAGCCTACTCTCCCTCTCCCTACTCCCACCATCCTGTCCTACCTCCACTATCTCTGCCCCACCCACTCTACCCCCACTCTCCCTACCCTCACCCACCCTACCCTACCCCCACTCTCTCTAATCCCAACTACCCAACTGCCACTCTCTCTAACACCACCCACCCTACCCTACACCCACTGTGTCTAACCCCATCCACCCTACCCCCACTCTCTCTACCCTCACCCACCCACCATACCCCCACTCTCTCTAACTGCACTCATCCAGCCTACTCTCACTCACCCTACCCCCACTCTCCCTACCCCCACCCACCCTACTCCCACTTTCTCTACACCCTCTCTCTACAGAGAGAGGCACTTTACCATGCCTCTCTCTACCCTACCCACCCACCCTACCTCCACTCTCTCTCCCCCCACCCGCCCACCCTACCTCCACTCTCTCTACCCCCACCCGCCCACCCTACCTCCACTCTCTCTACCCCCACCCGCCCACCTTACCTCCACTCTCTCTACCCCCACCCGCCCACCCTACCTCCACTGTCTCTACCCCCACACACCTTACCTCCACTCTCTCTACCTCCACACCACAACCCACCCCCACTCTATCTACCTACCTTCATTCTCTCTACCCCCATTTTACCTCCAATCTTTCTACCCCCACCCACCCATCATACCTCTACTCTTTCTGCCCCAAAAGCTGTACTCTCTCTACCCCCATATCTCCACTCTCTCTATCCAACCCACTTTACCCCCACTCTATCTACCCTCACTCACCATATCTCCACTCTGTCTAACCCCAACCCCCACTCTCTCTAAGCCCACCCTACATCTACTTTCTCTACCCCCATCATCACATCCTACCTCTCCTATCTCTGCCCCACCCACTCTACCCCTACTCTCTCTACCCTTACCCACCCTACCCTACCCCCACTCTCTCTTAACCTAACTACCCAACCGCCACTCTCTCTAACACCACCCACCCTACCCTACACCCACTGTGTCTAAAAAACCCACCCAAGCCCAAGTCTCTCTACCCTCACCCACCCACCATACCCCCACTCTCTCTAACTGCACCCATCCAGCCTACTCTCACTCTCCCTACCCCCACCCACCCTACCCCACTCTCTCTACCCCCACCCACCCTACCACCATTCTCTCTAACCCCACCCACCCACCCACCCACCATACCTCCACTCTCTCTACCCCCACACACCCCACCTCCACTCTCTCTACCTCCACATCCCCAACCCACCCCCACTCTATATACCTACCTTCATTCGCTCTACCCCCACCCTACCTCCAATCTTTCTACCCCCTACCCACCCATCATACCCCTACTCTTTCTGCCCCAAAAGCTGTACTCTCTCTACCGCCACCCACTCACCATATATCCACTCTCTCTATCCAACCCACTTTACCCCCACTCTATCTACCCTCACCCACCGTATCTCCAATCTGTCTAACCCCAACCCCCACTCTCTCTAAGCCCACCCTACATCTACTCTCTCTACCCCCACCATCCCATCCTACCTCCACTATCTCTGCCCCACCCACTCTACCCCTACTCTCTCTACCCTTACCCATTTTACCCTACCCCCACTCTCTCTAACCCCAACTACCCAACCACCACTTTCTCTAACACCACCCACCCTACCCTACACCCACTGTGTCTAACCTCACCCACCCAAGCCCAACTCTCTCTAACCCCACCCACCCTCCCTCCGCTATCTCTACCTCATATCCACCCACCATACCCCAGCGCTCTCTACCCAACCAAGCTGACCCTCACTCTCTCTACCCCACCCACCCTAAACCCACTCTTACTGCCCCACCAGCCCTACCCCACCCAACTAAACCCCCTAAAGCCTACTCTCACTCTCTCTAACACCACTCTCCCTACCAGAACCCATCTGCCCTACTGGCACTCTCTCTACTCCTACACACCCACCCTACCACTGCTCTCTCCCCCCCACTCACACACCCTACCTCCACTCTCTCTATCTCTACCCACCCACCCTACCACCACTCTCTCTACCCACACCCACCTTACCCCCACTCTCTACACCCATCCACCCTAACCATACTCTCTTTCCCCAACCCTTCACCTAACTCTACCCTCTCACCCTACTTCCACTCTCTCTACCCCATACATCTAACACCATTTTCTGTACCCCACCCACCTGTGCTACCCCCACCCTCTCTACCCACACCACCTTATCCCCATTCTCTCTACCCACAACCACCCATGCTACACCCACTCTCTACCCCGACCCATCCACCCACCTCTCTCAACCCCCACCTTCCTCTCTCTACCCCCAACCACCTCTCTCTACCCCCACTAAGTCTACCCCACCCACCTAACTCTTTCTACAAACCACCCACCCACCCCACCCCCACTCTCTACCATCTCATCATTCCTCTCACATTCTCGCTTTATTTCTTACCTTCTCACTCTCAACCTTTCTCACTCATATGTCATCTTGCTCCTGATAAATGGCAATCTCCCTTAATTGTTTCCTTCCTTGTTCTATTCTCCTTTCTTCTTATTCGCTTGCACACCCGTGCCCCTTATCCCATCCTCCTTTGAAACTTTGCACTATCCTCCTTGCACCCTGGTGCCTATAAATGCAAAATGCAAAGAACAGCAGTAAGCACCAAAACTATTGGCTTTTCCAATGTTTTACTAAGAACGTGTTGCAGAAGTTCAACCAGTAGGGTCAGGATGCTAACACTGGGTAATTTCTCCTCGCTGATTACAAAGGACAAAACAACATGATTAGCTGATGCCATAATTTGCAGGGCATTGTAGTTCCCTCACATAGGTCAAAGTGTTAACTGTTTAAATGAGTTAGATTTAGACATTGTCATATATGGCAGCATCAACCAAGAAGAATGACAAGACCACATGGTTTTGTTTCCCTGGGTTTATTAGGGGGTGATGTATAATATGGGAACACCAAAAGGTAACTGAGCAATGAGAAAAACAATAACTATCAGGATGATCGCCACCAGGCAAAGGTCTCTCCCTTCCAGGTGGGCGGCCAAGCCCCCCACTTGACTCAACCTCTGGTTTAAAGTTTCAGTCCGCAAAGTCCATGGGAGGTTGAGCCACCTCCCCCTTCTGTGGCACTGTGGGCTAAGGGTTTTCTGTCATTGGGTTTAAGGTGCAGTCTTTCTTTGGTCCCATACCCCTTGACTAATGCTGTAATGAGTCCTATGCGCCAGCCCAGTCAGAAATCATGTACGTTCACTTAAAAACTCTAAAAACATTTTTATCATCAATTGACAACAGGGATCAAAGGGAGGAAAGGGAGACGGAACTCATCACTCAGGTCCAAGAAATCCTAAATCTGATACATTTGTCGAGTGCCAGGAAGCAGCGTTCGACGACTTCAGACCCGATAAGAGCAGGGGTGGGGGCTTCCGATATAGCTGACACAATTGTGAAGTGTCCACTTGCTGAAGCCCCGGAGGAGGATTTAACAAGGGGCATGACAGAGGTGGTGGAAAAACCCTGGGACCAAACCCCAAAGCTGCATACTGGGGGTAACAACTTTAGGATAGACTTGCCTATACCTGCACAACCAGATGAGGCAAAGTCCTCAGAAATCAAGCCCGGGGGGAAACAAACTGGAGTCCCTATTTCCCCACCCCAGCGGTGCTTAAGCCATTTGGCCAGGAACAGCCGAATCCAGCCCAACATGAAGGAGGGGCTGCTGGGGAGAGAGACGGCGATCCCCAAGTTTCTGGAAGCATTGCAGATTTGTCATCTAAGGAAAAGATCTCAGATTCAGATATCAATACTGTCCCTCCAGTCCTGCCTCAAAATGAAGATGAGGCCTCCACTATAGCATTATCTATTAATAAGAAGACTGATAAACCCTATAAAGGAAAGGAGGCTACAGTCAAAAGCAACTCAGATAGTCTAACCTGGGAGGAGCTAGACGATATGGAGGTTTTTGAGGCCATAGCACAGTCGAACGGAAGGAAAGGGGAGCCAGTGATATGTGGCCCATCATTACGGAACCTCTGCCAAAATAAAGGATATCAGGGAGACTCAGAGTTGGAGAGAAGCAAGCCCCCAGGAGAAAACGAGTTACCCCTAAACTGGATGAGGACCAGACCCCCCGGCACGAGTAATGGTATGCCTGTAAGGATACAATAAATTTCAACCCTCACCGGAAGAATAGCGCTGGAAAAACAGAACAGTTTGTCATTTTTTCAAAGAAAAGATTGCGGCACTGTATATGGATTTTACCCCTGTGACATAAACAGAGGCAGAAAAAACGGAGGACAGACACGATCAAGAAACCACCCCTCCTATCTCAATCCAGGGAGAGCATCTGGGCACCCAAATGAAGAAAGGGTGTACAACACCTATTACGAACGAAGGGAACACAGATTACAATTCCACATTAATGAGGGAAAAGCAAGCTGAGACCACAAAAATGATAACTAAGGTAAAAGACAAATTGGAAAGGATGGAGGAACTGGCACAAGTACAAAACACAGTCATGACAGCTTCAGTAATTGCAGTCGCCACCCTTATAAAACTGTATGAAATTATGATCGACTCCTTGCAAGATGTCTATACGACAAACCCAAAAACCAAAACAGAACAGATAAATGGATTGGAATACTTTATGAAAAAAATTGAACAAAGACTTGATAAAGAAGCAGAACAAACACGCTTATGGCAAAACCGCCTCAGCGATCTAGCAAGAAGTGTGACAAATGATAAATCACTACTTATGGAGGCGATTTTAGAAGACTGTAAGTGGATGAGGCATCTCTTCAAAAATGAAGACAACCTAAACAAACAGAAAGGGAAGCTCGGAAACCCAACAGAAAAACCTTGTGAGGGCAAGGAAACCTCCAAAGTGGGGTGGGGGAGGGATGAAGATAAAACCGATATGGGTACAAACCCTATTACAAACAATAGGTCGGAAAGAGGCCAATTCGATTGATCAATTCCAAACAAATCATGCTGAAGGAAAAAGGGCCCAAACAAAAGGCCAAGGACTGGGAAAGATCAGAACCTCAGCCACAAGAAACATCGAAAGACCTGATGAAATAACATTTTCCGATTTTCCAGGGCCCTATTTCAGGTGAGAAACGTTTGAGTAAAGGAGAAAAGGAAATCCATGTGACCCAGAAGGAAAATAAAAAGGAAAAAAAAAATATGAAACCAACAACAAAACGAAAAATAAATGGATCAACATCTTTCCTTAGAAATATAAGAACACCACCAACACTGGAAGTATCACAATGCGCTAAGAAGGTAAGAACCACTCCAAACCCCAAAGAAATACAGGTTCTGGACGAAACGGATATGACGAATACAAACTCAGAAGGTGACGTCTCTCTGCAGTCCAACTCAGAAGTATGTCTGAGTGATTTGATAGAGGCCATGGGGAAAAACGAGGATCAGGATGACTGGAATAACCTAAGTTCCTCGGAATGGGAGGAAATGTAAAACCAGATACGAGGACAGCCTTCAGAGGCAGTGAGAGTGCAATTACCTTTGAAGACAAATAAGGAAAGTAACAACGACGCAAAGAAGGTCAGTGTGATTCCAAAGGGAAAATATAAAGAACGGTCGGGAGTGAGAAAAGGCCTAGCCCCGCTGACTTTAGAACACTGGAAGAAAAAATGAAAGATATCACGAAAGAAACCCAAAAGGAAGTAAATGGAAATGAAAATAAAGGAACCGAGGCCAAAGAGGATATCACCCCCCTCCCACAAAGAAGATAGGTGCCAAGGAAGAGAAACGCAGATCTCCTGAAAGAGGGTATAAAGTGAGACTCAATAATTTAAGAAAAGACACAAAGAAGTTTCTTTAAAATCTCAAAAAAGTGATGAATCTTCCCTGGCAGATCCCCACCCTTCGTTTCATCTCACCTGATGACATCTTAATAGTGGAATTTGTTAACGAAAGGAGGTTGGATTTGGTTACCCTACATCTGAAATCCTGAGTTGTTAAAGAATCCCTAATGAATATGAGGGATAACTTTGCCTTACTGGGATATGAGATGAGTGAACTCAAAAGACAAGAGAGGAAACCTGACAAGGCTTCGATTACCTTAAAGGAAATGGGTAAAGTAAATACATCGAAATGAATGTTGGATGACAAGAAACAAGTTAAAGAGAAAGAGGCCTTGCAGGATCCAGATCGAAGTCGTAAAGACATACAAGGGAAGCCGACTCAAAAGAAAAAAGCTGAGTCACAAAAACAACAGAGAGAACCAAAAGTGGACTCACAAGGGGACAAACCTTCGCAAGACAAAGTGCTAAAGTTACATTTCACCATCGATAACCCCAGGAAGATACAGAAGATAATGAAATCAAAAGTACAAAGGCAAGATAAGAACGAAGACTGGTCGTGGATAGCAGAGTTGCAGGCGGCGAAAAAGTTTACAATAGAATTTAAAAAATGATGATCCAGAAAGAGTGGTATGTGCCTCATGGAATACCCAAGGCTTTAAGCATCTGTACACAGGAGAAGACAATTTCTTGGGACAATATGAAATCGTGTGTCTACAAGAAACATGGATAAGGGAGAAACCAATATGTGATGGTTACGAGGTATACATCAATCCAGCAAGGAAAGGAGAAAAGGGAAGGCCTTTTTCAGATCTCCTCACCTTGATAAAAATCAATAGTGACCTGCAGGTTTCCGAACATCATACCCCAAATCCGTTTGTACAGATTTTAAAAATCAAGAAAAGTATGGAGAAGATGGAAGCAAGATTACTCCTAATTAACAACTACTAGAGCGAAAATAAATGCCCCATGGAGAAATATGTAAAAGATATCATGGAGGAAGTTGACAAATCCATGATTGAGGATCAAAATCAATTAATAATTATATGTGGGGATCTGAATATCAAATTGCTAAACAAAGCAGGAATGGCAAAATCGGAATCCCAACTGGAAGGGAGAGCCTTGAGATGGAGGAATGAAATGGAAATACTTTCCATGAAGATGCTAAATGGGACAACTGCAGGGGACCTACATGGAGTGGATACGTGGGCTAGCGGCATTAGTAGTGCCTGCCTAGACTACTGTTTCGTGGCAGGAAACACCCTGAAATGGATAAAATCTTTTGAAGTTGAAATACAATCAGTTAGCGATCACAACCTACTAAGAATTGAAATGGAATGGACAGTAAGAAAGGCGGAAAACCTGGAAAAAGAAAACCTGTCGAAGTCACATGGGGGCGGAATAGAATTAGAATAAAACAGAAAGATCGTCGAAACTCGTAGGGGGATATGGAAACCATGTTGTGGACAATCCAGATGGTGTGGAATATAAGTGGCTATTGAAAGATTTCGAAATGAAGACCGATCCATGTAAAAATCTAACGATAATAAGGAAACATGCCTATGATAAGGAATTGGTGATGAAAAGGAAGCAATACAGAGCTCTATTGAAACAACTATATAGGAAAAAATGTCTCAATAAACAGGAACAGATCAGAAGATGTAAACAAACATAAAAAACTGGTTGAAGTACACCAGGGCAATAAGAACCCATGGCGACATTGAAAGAATGTTAGCAGCGGTATGCAAAAGGACATTATAAACAAGGGAGATGATTTTCAAGCAGCAGTCACAACTAGCCAAGTGTCTGAAGATCGCTGGGTGAAATACTACACAACCCTATTTCAGATGAAATTAGTGGTCAATAGCCCGCAGAGGAAAAAGAACAAAACAGCATGGGCGATATAATTCGACAGAGAAGAAATCGCAGTGATGATTACCAAGCTAAACTCTTCAAGGGCGGCATGACCCGATGGCATCTCGAATTATATGCTAAAGGAAAACAATGAGTGGTGGACGGAGTTGATCCAACTACTATTCCAACAAATAGTAAACACTAGGACCGTTCCAGCGTCCTGGAAGGATGCCATTGTGGTCCCCATATATAAAAAGGGAGATCGTGGAGAACCCAGCAACTACAGGCCTGTAGCCTTACTTGACTCTATAGGCACATTTTTTGCTTCAATTCTACTGTGAGATCTTAAAAGCTGGGAAAAGAAGGTGGGCAAATTGGATCCACAACAAACAGCTTTTATAAGCAGAGTGGGTACTTCATTGAACTTGTTTATCCTGAATTTGTTGAAACAAACAGGCCCTGGAGTCTAAGATAAGTATCTATCTTGGATTCATAGATTTAGAACAAGCATTCTACGGAATCAGCTGCAAACTCTTGTGGGCTAAATTACAACGATGGAAATGCCCGGAAGATCTACTTGAAGCCATTCAAGCCCTTTACACTAACACAACAATACAGGTCCAACTGGCAAGTGACGGATCCATAACAAGAAAAAACGAAACCCATAAAGGGATCAAACAAGGGTGTGTCTTGGCACCTTTTTTGTTTTTACTATATCTGGCAGGCATGAAGGAATCACAGAGAAACATCAGGTCTTTCCCACCGAAGATGGAAGTAGGAGTGATTCCGTGGATCTTACATGCAGACGATTTGGTCGTCATTGATCACACTGCAATACTACTCCAGAGGAGACCTGACACTTTCAAGGAATACCTAGACAGGAACAACTTGAGAATCAACGTGAAAAAATCTAAAATCCTAATAACGAAATCAGCACGTGGAATCCAGAAAAAGACCAAGGACTTTAAATGGACCATAGAGAAACAACAACTTGAAGTGGTAAACTCGATAACTTATCTGGGAATCCGGATTAACAAAAATGTTGATGAGTCAGGACATTACCCGCTGATAAAGGAAACATTGGTAAAACTAACAAATCAGGGGAGAGCACTGCATCTCAGATAGGGACCTTTCTCCTTAATTCCAATTCTTACCTTTTACAAACAAAAGGTTGTAGCATTACTGACGTACGGAGCCGAGGCGCTTTTAAATCTGTCCTGGAGGACCTGTGGAGTTTGTGAGGCCTTCTTCTGGAGAAAGATTCTGAGACTGCCTATTTCCTTGTCAATATATACAATAAGGTATGAACTAAGACTTCAATCATTGACATCAATCGTTATGTGGCAATCCATCTCGCTCTTCCGGAAATGTGTCCTTGACTCGCCACCAGTACCTTTTGAGATCCTAAAGACCTGTCTGACTGAAAAGGACAGAAACCTGATTAGGTGGAAATCTCGATGTAAAGAATATTTGGAGACATATAATATCGAGATAGAAACACTCATAGGAAATCCAAATAAGGTAAAGAGGAAACTACAAGAGAAAGGCTGGGAGGAAACTATGAATTTGAAAGATAAGAACAAATTATGCATAAACATCATATGGGAGCGGAAAACATTAAATAAACCGCTGGAATATCTATGAAAGTTCCCGTCACCCCATTATAGAGACATGCTGATGCAGTGTAGACTTTGAGGCCGATTCATGGAATAATTAGCGCGGCGCAAGTGGGCAAAAACGTGCGAATCGCAGTGGAATAGCGAAAATCGCAGTGCAATTGCGAAAATCGCACGAAAAGCAGCGCACGTCGATTCATGGAAGGCCGTGCGCGAGAAAACCAGCGGATGTGCGATAAAAAGTGCGCGGCGCACGTTGGCGCACAGGCCATCTAACAGCGTGCGCCAGGTCACTGCGAAAATCACACAGGCCACAGCAAAAATCGCACATAGCGCGGCGCACGCAACAAAAGTAGGCGGAACACGGGCGTAACACTCGGAATGGGGAACAACTTGCCAAAACGTGGGCGTCACGGGGGAAGTACAGGGCACAAGTGCGCGGAACGCCCACACGCTCGCCTACAACACGTATTCATGGAATAGAATAGGGGAAAAAAGCGCACGCTCAAACCAGCGCACAGGCACAAACACGACCGCCACAAGAAAGCAGGCGGTAGCGTCTCTGCGGCTGTAAGAAATGTGCGCCAAAAGGTGCGCCAACTAATCGCACCTATATCCCATACTGTGGCCCTCCAGGAACAAAGACGTGCAAAGGGGTACCCACAAACACGGACACCCGCTGACAAAAAATACGTGTGCGTGTATACCGGGGTGCGCGGGAAGTCTAACACGCGATTTCAGCAGGGTACGTGCATCACAGGGGTTCGCGTGAAGTTTCACACGCGATCGGGTCTGGGGGAGCGGGCTACGTGTATTTCTGGGGTGCGCGGGAAGTTCCACACGCGAATAGGCTGGGCGCGTGTATTCCAGGGGTGCGCGGGAAGTTCCACACGCGAATAGCCTGGGCGCGTGTATTTCAGGGGTGCGCGGGAAGTTCCACACGCGAATAGCCTGGGCGCGTGTATTTCAGGGGTGCGCGGGAAGTTCCACACGCGAACAGACTGGGCGCGTGTATTTCAGGGGTGCGCGGGAAGTTCCACACGCGAACAGCCTGGGCGCGTGTATTTCAGGGGTGCGGGGGAAGTTCCACACGCGAACAGCCTGGGCGCGTGTATTTCAGGGGTTCGGGGGAAGTTCCACACGCGAACAGCCTGGGCGCGTGTATTGCAGGGGTGCGCTGGAAGTTCCACACGCGAATAGCCTGGGCGCGTGTATTTCAGGGGTGCACGGGAAGTTCCACACGCGAACAGCCTGGGCGCGTGTATTTCAGGGGTGCGGGGGAAGTTCCACACGCGAACAGCCTGGGCGCGTGTATTTCAGGGGTGCGCGGGAAGTTCCACACGCGAATAGCCTGGGCGCGTGTATTTCAGGGGTGCGGGGGAAGTTCCACACGCGAACTGCCTGGGCGCGTGTATTTCAGGGGTGCGCGGGAAGTTCCACACGCGAACAGCCTGGGCGCGTGTATTGCAGGGGTGCGCGGGAAGTTCCACACGCGAACAGCCTGGGCGCGTGTATTGCAGGGGTGCGCGGGAAGTTCCACACGCGAATAGCCTGGGCGCGTGTATTTCAGGGGTGCGGGGGAAGTTCCACACGCGAACAGCCTGGGCGCGTGTATTTCAGGGGTGCGCGGGAAGTTCCACACGCGAATAGCCTGGCCGCGTGTATTGCAGGGGTGCGCGGGAAGTTCCACACGCGAATAGCCTGGGCGCGTGTATTTCAGGGGTGCGCGGGAAGTTCCACACGCGAACAGCCTGGGCCCGTGTATTTCAGGGGTGCGCGGGAAGTTCCACACGCGAACAGCCTGGGCTCGTGTATTTCAGGGGGGCGCGGGAAGTTCCACATGTGATTTCACAGTGTGGGTCCTCCCAGGTGTACCCTGTACACCCTCCACGGCCCCTGCAGGCAGCCCACACCACAGGGGACTACCCTGCATCCCTGGTCATGTCCCGCAGGCAGCCCACCCACCATGGGCATGCCCCCCAGCAAAGGCACATGTCTCCTTGAACTAATGAACACCAACTCATGTCCCCTTGCACCCCCACCCCCCAGCACTGTGGGGCACCTGCCAGCAGGCCCCCACCCATGTCCAACTCATGTCTCCCACCACCCCCACACCCCAGCCACCAGGGGCACCCTCCACCAGGCCCCCACTCATGTCACCCACCACCCCCACCCCCCAGCAGTGCAGGGTCACCCTCCACCAGGCCCCCACTCATGTCTCCCACCACCCCCACCCCCCAGCACTGTGGGGCACCTGCCAGCAGGCCCCCACCCATGTCCAACTCATGTCCCCCACCCCCCCACCCCCCAGCACTGTGGGGCACCTGCCAGCAGGCCCCCACCCATGTCCAACTCATGTCTCCCACCCCCCCCACACCCCAGCACTGTGGGGCACCTGCCAGCAGGCCCCCACCCATGTCCAACTCATGTCTCCCACCACCCCCACCCCCCAGCACTGTGGGGCACCTGCCAGCAGGCCCCCACCCATGTCCAACTCATGTCCCCCACCCCCCCCACCCCCCAGCACTGTGGGGCACCTGCCAGCAGGCCCCCACCCATGTCCAACTCATGTCTCCCACCCCCCCCACACCCCAGCACTGTGGGGCACCTGCCAGCAGGCCCCCACCCATGTCCAACTCATGTCCCCCACCACCCCCACCCCCCAGCCACCAGGGGCACCCTCCACCAGGCCCCCACTCATGTCACCCACCACCCCCACCCCCCAGCAGTGCAGGGTCACCCTCCACCAGGCCCCCACTCATTTCTCCCACCACCCCCACCCCCCAGCACTGTGGGGCACCTGCCAGCAGGCCCCCACCCATGTCCAACTCATGTCCCCCACCCCCCCCACCCCCCAGCACTGTGGGGCACCTGCCAGCAGGCCCCCACCCATGTCCAACTCATGTCTCCCACCCCCCCCAACACCCCAGCACTGTGGGGCACCTGCCAGCAGGCCCCCACCCATGTCCAACTCATGTCTCCCACCCCCCCCACCCCCCAGCACTGTGGGGCACCTGCCAGCAGGCCCCCACCCATGTCCAACTCATGTCCCCCACCCCCCCCACCCCCCAGCACTGTGGGGCACCTGCCAGCAGGCCCCCACCCATGTCCAACTCATGTCTCCCACCCCCCCCACACCCCTGCACTGTGGGGCACCTGCCAGCAGGCCCCCACCCATGTCCAACTCATGTCTCCCACCACCCCCACCCCCCAGCACTGTGGGGCACCTGCCAGCAGGCCCCCACCCATGTCCAACTCATGTCTCCCACCCCCCCCACACCCCAGCACTGTGGGGCACCTGCCAGCAGGCCCCCACCCATGTCCAACTCATGTCTCCCACCACCCCCACACCCCAGCCACCAGGGGCACCCTCCACCAGGCCCCCACTCATGTCACCCACCACCCCCACCCCCCAGCAGTGCAGGGTCACCCTCCACCAGGCCCCCACTCATGTCTCCCACCACCCCCACCCCCCAGCACTGTGGGGCACCTGCCAGCAGGCCCCCACCCATGTCCAACTCATGTCTCCCACCCCCCCCACACCCCAGCACTGTGGGGCACCTGCCAGCAGGCCCCCACCCATGTCCAACTCATGTCTCCCACCACCCCCACACCCCAGCCACCAGGGGCACCCTCCACCAGGCCCCCACTCATGTCACCCACCACCCCCACCCCCCAGCAGTGCAGGGTCACCCTCCACCAGGCCCCCACTCATGTCTCCCACCACCCCCACCCCCCAGCACTGTGGGGCACCTGCCAGCAGGCCCCCACCCATGTCCAACTCATGTCTCCCACCACCCCCACACCCCAGCACTGTGGGGCACCTGCCAGCAGGCCCCCACCCATGTCCAACTCATGTCTCCCACCACCCCCACACCCCAGCCACCAGGGGCACCCTCCACCAGGCCCCCACTCATGTCACCCACCACCCCCACCCCCCAGCAGTGCAGGGTCACCCTCCACCAGGCCCCCACTCATGTCTCCCACCACCCCCACCCCCCAGCACTGTGGGGCACCTGCCAGCAGGCCCCCACCCATGTCCAACTCATGTCTCCCACCACCCCCACACCCCAGCACTGTGGGGCACCTGCCAGCAGGCCCCCACCCATGTCCAATCCATGCCCCCCTGCACCTGGGTCCCAACATTCCCCAATCATGTCCGTAATGCCCATCCTCCCCTGCCAAAAGGCCCAACCAACTATCACACCCACCCACATATCAAAGGCAATTACATGTTACACCCCCAATGTAAATAATGCAATTTAACACATGTCTGTCACACACAATGGCTGCAAGTGAATGACAAAACACCCAACATGACATGCCTGAAAGCAATGAGATGATACGACACATTGAAGAATAAAAAAATATTATGTATTGAACAGCAAACAAGAAAAAACACAAAGCAAATCAAACTAAACAAGATGAATGTCCAAGAAAAAATTCTGAATTATTAAAATAAGGAAATTAAGAAGATCATCCTGGGTCCATGAGCCCTACCAAATTAAACCTAACTGACTACTAACTAAAAAGTGAACTATATACAAAAAAGTGGTGCATTGTCCAATCGCAACCAAAAAAAATTCAAAAAAACAAAGGAAACCTAACCCTAACTATACAACTATATACAAAGGCAGCGGGCTATTCGGACGGCTCACTGGTTGTTGTCATGGGCCAGGGCATCATCGAACTCCTGGTCAATGGCTTGGAGGCGGGCATGTTCCCTGGCCCCGAGGTCCCGCAGGGATAACGCAGTGTCCAGCTCTAACTCCCTGCGAAGACCCTCGAGGCACTCAGCCCGCCTCAGCGCCCTCCGCATGGAGTCCTCCGCCCTGACCATCGTGAGCCGTTCCTCCTCTGCCCGCTGCCGCTCCGCACCTATCCGCTGGCACAACCTCTCCCACACGGAAGCCACTCCCATTCCAGGGTTCTCCTGCCCTCCGGCCGATGCCTGCACCCCCGATGTTGATGGCCCCGAGCCATGATGCCTCCCACGTTGAGCCTGCTGCTGCCTCCGACGCAACTGCCTGTGCCAGCACGACGGCATCCAGGCTGATGGAAACCACCGACGCCGTCGTGCACGTGCCCTGCCCGATGATGCCGTCACATCCTCCATCTGCTGGGGTCCAGTTGCTCTGGTGTCCACCCCTGCTGGATCTCTGACTCCCGACTGTGGCAGGGATGGGATCCCCACCGAGCTGGCTCCATTGGTCGGGGCAGGTCCACAGGGGGCCCTGGTGGCATCTGGGCTGGAAGACGGCAAGGAGAACGACTGGTGGATAGCCTGCACAGAGGAGGAAAGGGCCGCCACATTGGCCAACACATGCAGGAAACCCCCGAACATGGCCGATCCCAATTGGGCCACGTCGGCACGGTGCACTTCGTGATGACGTGCGTGCTCCTCCCGGGAAGCACGCACGGCATCACGAATCACAGCCGTGCGCATCGCGACCCCAATCAGGACCTTCTCCGCACGGCCAGGGGTTCCCACGTCCGCAGGTGGAGGGGAGTCAGGTGACATGGACATCCCCTCTACCTGCGGACGGGCCTGGGACGGGGCATCCCTGCTGGTGCATGGTGGTGCACTCACAGGGTCAGGGACAGCGACATGCACAGGCCCCTCCACGGTGACCTGTGCTGCCTCCTGCCCCTGGCCCTGGACTGCACCACTTGCACCAGCAGGGATGCCCCCACCAGGCCCCATGTGTGCCCCAGTGGCGGCCTCCTCCTCCTCTGTGCAAACCACCAACCTGGATGGCTCCTCACCGTCTCCCACCGTAGCAGGCCCCTGTGGGGGCTCACCCACCCCTTCCGCTGCAGCCGTGGGGGCATCCCCGCCGCCTTGCTCCACAGCGCCGTCTCCGCCCTCTTCTTCACTAGCCGCTGCGTAGAGGGAGACAAAGAACACAAGCATCAGGGCACTGTACAATGGTCCCCTAGACAGGAAGCAATAGCAGATGAGCACCACTGTCAAAGTACACTTCCATCATGTCCCTCCACAACACATGGGTCAGTCCAGGCAAAACACACACAGTAACAGGCATGGTGCATGCCATGGACATTTCCATGCATGTCCAATGGACTCTTGAAACATTCAATGATATGTAACTCACATGCATCATGCCTCATGCCCATCACATGCACACACTTCACCTCAGTCACATCCATCTGGCCCCAAACACACCAAACACAGCGGTTACAAGGGTAATTTGGCTGCTTTACTGAATCTCTGCATTGTCACACACATGTGTCATGCATCCATGGCATGCACAAGTCACAGACACGCAGGTCAGGCACACAGACATGGCTACCATATATGTACCTGGCATCAGCACCCATCCCTCACCCCCACCCATGTCCACGTACAGAGACTGGCATGCTCTCATGTTCAAAATCTGAATAGGGCTCCCCATGCGGCATTTCAACACATGCAACAACCATGTGCATCACACATCACTGGTCGCACATGCATTACCATGATGTCCCTGCACACATACATGCATACATGGCCTATGGCACACATACAGGCAAGTATCATAGAACCAGCACACCGCAACATGCCCTGTCTCACACAGTAATGCATGGACACTTACCGCTCAACTCCAGACGGGCCTCCCTCTCAAGGATCTGGGCGTGGAGCGCTGGGCGTACGCGTTCCAGGACCCTCATCTGGATGGAACTCATGCGGCCCCGGCCCCCCTCCACGAGGCGCCGGGCCTTCACAAGGGTCCTGGACCTCAAGTCCTCCCAGCGCTTCTTGATCTTCAGGACGTCGCGGGTTGCCACCCCCTCCGCGTTGATGGCAACCACACAGTCGGCCCAGATCCTCTGCCGTCCTTCCTTGCTGGCGCGGGACGATCCAAAGAGGGCATCATACTGCCCCAGGACATGCTCCACCAGGACACCAACTTCGGTGACAGTGAAGCTGGTGCCCCTCTGCCCCTCTGGCCTGGGGTTGCCACTGGTGCCAGATGTGGAAGTGCCCGACATGGCAACCCCA
This sequence comes from Ambystoma mexicanum, assembly GCF_040938575.1. NCBI lineage: Eukaryota > Metazoa > Chordata > Amphibia > Caudata > Ambystomatidae > Ambystoma > Ambystoma mexicanum. The sequence goes on along the minus strand of NC_090928.1, from coordinate 320,027,239 downwards.
GAGGCAGGTGTGGGTGGGCAACTGGGTCCTGGGGCTGGGCTGTGGAGCGATGTAATACCAGTCGGGAGTCTTCTGTTCCAGCAGGGGTGGACACAGCAACTGGACCCCTGCAGATGGCTGATGTGCAGGCACCAAATGGCAGGGCACGGTGGCAGCAGGCAGGCAGGCAGGCAGGCAGGCAGCAGCAGATGGCACGTGGGAGGCTGCTCGGGGCACTGGGGGGCAGTAACTCGGCCTTCTGGGCAGGAGCGTGGGCTTCCGTGTGTTTTCGCGTGGCCAGCTTGATACGGAGTGATTTGGCACGTGAAAATCCTGCACGTCAGCTTGAAATCCGAGGAAAGGCCCTTAGCGCGTAAGCGCGTCAGCACGCATACGCGATTCTATTGGACCAGAGTCCCTCAGCGCGTAAGCGCGTCTGTGACGTGACCCGCACGGGTGTTCCCCACTCAGCACGTGATGACGGGGCACACGTGGAGATACTGCACGTCAGAGTGTCATCGCGTGTAATTGGACAAAAGTGCGCGTACACGCGATTGGCCTATGTACGTGTATTTAATGGGTGCGCGGCCACTTACACACGCAAGTACGTCAGCGAACCTGTATCACGTGGTGCGTGTGAATTTCCGCACGCTATTGGACTGGGAACTGGATTCCAGGGGTGCGCGGGTCACACGCTGTATCCCGTGGTGCGTGTGAATTTCCACACGCTATTGGACTGGGAACTGGTTTCCAGGGGTGCGCGGGTCACACGCTGTATCCCGTGGTGCGTGTGAATTTCCACACGCTATTGGACTGGGAACTGGATTCCAGGGGTGCGCGGGTCACACGCTCGCCTAGAACACGCGCTAAGCATAAATTGCGGACTTTAACAATAACAAGCTCAGACGCCAGGATGAACATACCGTTCCTAGCAGCAGTGGCAGTGGGCTACCAAAGGAGGAGGAGGAGGATAGTCAGGGCCAGAATATTCACACCCAGAACCAGCCTTTTCGGGATGCCTGATGACCAGGTGTATGGGAGGTACAGGTTTCCACCACACATCATACTGGACCTGGTGAGTGAGTGGGAGGATGACCTCACATTACCCACCCTGTGCTCCCAAGCACTCAGCCCCCTGGAGAAGGTCCTCAATGTACTGCACTTCTTAGCCACTGGATCATTTCAGCGGACAAGTGCCATAGTGGGTGGGGTGTCACAGGCCACCCAGTCACGCTGCCTACACCAGGTCTTGAACATCATGACTGCACGCCCATCAGTCCGCAGGCACATATACCTGCCCAGAACACCTGCAGAAAGGCATGCTGCCGCCCTGGATTTTTACGCAGTGGCACGATTCCCCAAAGTGCTAGGTGCCATCGACTGCACCCATGTGGCTCTACGTCCCCCCAGGGCATCTGAGCACATCTATAGGAACCGCAAGCACTGGCATTCCATCAACGTGCAGGTAGCATGTAATGCCAAGGGAATCATCACCTCAGTATATGCCAACTATCCCGGCTCCACCCACGACAGCTTCATTTACCGAATGTCCACCCTAAGCCGGGACCTAGAAGCTGGGCGGCATGGCGATACATGGCTGCTTGGTGAGTATGTATGCCACTGCACATGCATGCATGTTGGATACTGAGCAAGGTCACAACCTCACCAATGATACCAATCCCCACCTCCACAGGGGACAGTGCCTACCCTCTCAGCCCCCACATGATGACGCCAATTCGGAACCCCACCACGCCACCCCAGGTAAGATTTAACACAGCCCACATTACAACCAGGGGCATAGTGGAGCGCACATTCGGAGTGCTGAAGTCACGCTTTCGCTCCCTTGACCGTTCTGGCGGGCAGCTGTTATACGCTCCCCCAGTAGTGTGCAGGATCATAGTGGCAGCATGTGTCCTGCACAACGTTGCAACACGCCGGGGCCTGGCCGTGGACATGGTGGTGGCCCCACATCCCCAACCACATGCACAGCCGCTGCGCATGGGAGGGGAAAGGGCACGGGGGGAGGCAGCCCGTACACAGCTAGTGGCTAATTACTTCACATAGAAATCACACCCCTGTGGAGTGCACACTGCCCTGGCACATTCCATCTGACAATCAATGATGACTCAACCTGACACTGATCCTGAATGTGTGGAGAATGAACCGGGAATTCCATGTCAGCCTGAGATTGTTCACCTGGAAGTGTCACAATGTGTGCATCCCTACCCACACAGACACCACCAATGCAGTTTTGTGAAGTTACACATTGAAGCAGCTAAAATGAATACCCACTTGCAAAATGCAACAAGAGGACAGTGCCATGTCAGCCAACCCAACCCCAGCACTGCCACACGACACACCGTAACATGTCATGCTAATTGCAGGTAAACAAAGTAATCCCCACAACATGACATCACTCTCACTATGTACAGTGGCACTATTAGAAACCTGCAACACCTGAAATGCTCACAGCAATGCCGGACCAACAACATACTTGAGCACGTAGTACCATTAACATGACATCAAAAAGGTTACATATTAGTAGTCTCACCACCTGGAAATGCCTGCACTCCCACCACTACCAACTGTGCAGTGTTGGCGCCATGTAGAGTTGTAGGTGCACTGCTGCCAACATGGTCCCCTTCGCCAGACTAGAGGTCCTTGTGTGGACTTGAGGAAGGGACCTGCAAATTGGGAGGTAGACACAGAAGAAGAGTTACACATCAATGCAACATGCAGTGTACAACACAACAGCAATATGCACTATGAATGTATACACAGTATTGACTACAGACTGGCCACACAGCTCATGGGAGTCCAACGTCACTGTGTAATTCACTGTCACTTGGGCACACCCTTTGCAAGCCCATGGAAACGGGAAGCAGGAGGGGTGTGTGTGACTCAAACCCAAGCATCTGAACCAAATACATTACAAGCCTGCATGTGCCCAGCCACAATGCAGCGTATGCCCACAGGAACCACGGAAGCCAACACATCGAAGCCAACAGATCGGAGCCAACAGATCGGAGCCAACACATCGGAGCCAACAGATCGGAGCCAACACATCGGAGCCAACAGATCGGAGCCAACAGATCGGAGCCAACAGATCCTCCCAAAAAAATTGGGAATAAAAGAAATCAAAATAAAAATAAAAATAAGAAACAATCAAAAATGGCCATTGATGGGCCCGGGGGGGTTGGGGAGGCCACCCAGGAGGTCCGAGGACAGGATGCACACCAGAACCCACCTGCGTGGATCCTGGGAAGATAAAACACCTCCATGGGCTCATGGCCCACACGGCTACCCTATTGTGGGAGTGTCACTGCTGTCGCTATTATCACCCTGTGCAGCTGCATCCGGAGGTGGTTGCACTATGGGAGGCAGCCCACGCAAGGCCCTAGTCTGCTCCTCCATGGCTGCAAGCATGCGGGTGTGGTAGGTCTGGTTCTGGAGGATGAGTGTGCGGAGGTCCCCATGCAACAACTCACGGGATGCCCGGACCTCCGCCCTCGTTGCCTGCATCTCAGCTGAGAGCGTACGGGTGAGACGCTCCAGCTGCTGTTCTGTCCTTTGGTGTGTTGAAGCCTCAAGCTCAACAAGAGTCGTCCTGAGGTGTAGGAGCTCCTGCCTCAGGGCTTCCCTGTGGCCCTGGGACTCAATGGAGATGGCCTCCTGCAGAGTCGCCAGTGCCGCCCGCCTGTCCCTGTTGGACCCCAACATGTCCTCCCTGTGTGACTGGCAGATGGAGTCGGTTGCCTGCTCTAGTCGCTCCATCAGCCTTTCTGGGGGGACAATGGAAGTGGCCACCCTATCCATGGCCTGAGCCATCATCGCGGATGATGCAGCCTGTTGGGTAGCCATACCGTAAATGGATTGCTCCCATGCGGTATTGCCGGGTGGCGTACGGCCACCACGTCGGCGGGCACCACACCTGTCTGGGGCAAGGCGAACTGCGCCTTGCTGTGCCGGCACTGCCTGAGGCTGCAGGACTGCATTCCCCCTCTGATCTGCTGGCCCAGGAACAGGATCAGATGTTGCGGAGTGTGACCCTGCATCCGTAACCACCGAAGGCGTAGCTGCCAACACTGACATCCCCATGGAGGGTACTGACCCTGGTGCAGGTGGGTGAGACAGAACAGAATCCCTCCCTGGAACACTCACCAGCGACGGCACGTAGGTCTCATCCGAATCAACACCTGAGTACAGCTCGGGGGAGGTGCAGCCAGAGACACCCCTTGAGAGCACGACCTGCAGCACTTGTGGGTTCTCCCCCACCACCACACCACGTCCCTCACTGGTGGTTGGTCGGCCCTGGGACACCTCCTGGGTCTGCACCATCTCCACAACCCCAGCAGTATCAGGTGCGTCTTCCCCTGCAAAGACATGAAAACAAAGTAATGGAAACAGGCATTAGCACCATGGCACACATTGAGGGCTGAGAAGCAAGAGAACCAGTACTTGATTGACACATGTCCCACATGACTAAAACCCTCCCATGCATGCACACTCACTGCGTATGAAGTGCAGGCAAACGGCACACACTGATGACACCAAGATGGAAGATGAACAAATTTTCTGCATGCTGCCTGGCAGTGGCATCACACATTGGCCTGTGATTGGCAGGTGAAACACACATGCCATCACACAGATGGCATGTACCATTGCTATTGAGTGAAGATGGAGAGGAGGGCAGCACCTATTCATTCAGTCCAGTTCCCGCATGTAATAGCTTTTCTGATTCTAACAGGTCAGATTTTTCACCTGGAGCTGCCAGTCTGTAATGGTAAAATTGCACAGGGACATGTGTGTACAAATGATATCCAGGTAACAAAGTCACTCCCCTTTACCATACCCATGTCAGACATGTGACTAGTGGACAGCGACATGCCTAGTGAAAGTGGTGGAATGCAAACAAACTGACTGAATGAACAGTGAAAAATAAGCAAATATGTTGTGTCAAGGTGACACTTCAAGGGCAACTGGCGTGCAGTTGTGCTAGATGTCTACTGTTGGCAGAAGGGATACTACTATGGCCAAATGCAGCTGCGCAGGAAGTATTGCATGAAGCACATGGCTGACCCATACGACTGAGGCGCACACACTCTCACCTGGCACCCAAACAGAAGCCCTCACACACACACCATGCACATGGATGACACACACATGCATGTGCACTCACCGGACAATGCCTCGTAATCAGCCAGATCTCCCACGCCTTGGATCTGTTCCTCCGTGACGTAGGTCCCAGCGACTGACTCATGTGGAGTGAGTTCCATGTCTACTACTGGAGACCCACCTCCAGTCACTAGAGTTGCGGCATGACTTGAGGCCAGCTTACTCTTTGCCCTGCGCTTTAGGTCATTCCAGCGCTTATAGCAATCATTGGCTGTGCGCCTCACGATTCCAAGGGCACTTACGATGTCCGCAACGGTCTGCCAGTGTGCCTGGCGTTGTGCAGGTGTGGTCTTGGATCCTGCAACAATGACCATCTCGTTGTCATGTCCGGACACATACTCGACAAGTGCATTCAGTTCGTCATCCGTGAAGCTGGGCTTCCTGGACGGGCCGGACTGTGTAGCCGTGTCTGGGGCATCAGCCTGTGCCGGACGAGCACTCTTCCTCTTCCGCTTGGAAGGTGGTGGTGATCCTGAGTGTCCTGCGCCGCTCTGGACACTAGGGGCAGGAGCCCTGGTGGACTCTGTATCAGGAGTGTGGGATTGCACACTCAGCATGGGAGTTGGTGCAGGCATTGGCTCTAGTGTGATGGTGTCAGGGGGAATGTCAGCAGCATGGACTAGGACCGACACTGTCCTGGCTGGGTGTGTGAGGGCTGGGGTGGATGGAGCCGCAGCTGCCCCTGCAGCCACTCCGCCCTGCCTCCTTGGTGCAGCAGATGACCTTGCTGCCCCAGATCCACGTGGCATGATGGCATCAACGTGCACCAGCGCACGTGTCGTAGCCCTGCTGACCTGGAAGTCAGCCATGGAGTCAGCCAGGTCTGGTGCCACAATGGGCTGGTCCAACAAGGGCTGAGCATGGATGGTGTCAGCCACTTCAGCCTCAACGGGAGGGGGAGAGGGGGGGAGGGGGGGATGATGGGTGCCCTTGACTGGTCCTCCACACATGGGGGGACAGGCTCACCCTGCAAGTTACGACCACGTCCCCTACCGGATCCACCACGGCCACCACTTGTGGCTCTTCCACCTTTGCCACCCTTACGGAATCCTCGCCTCCCAGCCATGGCACTGATATTAATGTGCGTATGGGAGTGGCTGTAGACAATTGTCCTGGGCAATTGGGGGTCAAAGGGGTTGGGTACCAGATGGTAATTGTACCCTAGTGCTCTAGCACGGCTGATTGTAACCCCTGGGGAAAGATGACGGGTCACGCAACGCACAGGAGGCCCAAAAAAGGGAGATGACGTGCACGCAACCCCTCCTAGACCACGTGTGCAGAAATAAAAACCTGCACTACGCTGTGGCACCCAGTAACACAAGAATGAACGTATGCGTGTCACACGCAGCCTAGAATGACCTCTGAAGGGGTAGGCTACACACGGGGCAAGCACAGAAGTTGGATACGTGCGTGACTCACCGTCTGCCAGGTAAAAGAGCGTGAAGAATGAGCGCGTTTGGCTGGCTAAACCCCCGCCAAAAGAAGATGTGTACGCTGTCTGAGAAGACAGGACAACAGTAGAAGGGGACACTGTTTGAGGGAACAGGCCCAGGTAAACCAGTAAAAGAGAAAAAAGAGAAAAAGCTGTCAGAGGTAACAGGGAATACGAACTGGAAACGCCGTGAAGTAAATCGCGTGTGAAACGACAAGAAGTACAGAATTCACCCACTCGCTCTCCACGAAAAGCACGTACAAGGAAATGGTGTTCTACATGTACCTTATATACAGGCCCACACGTACAGCGTCACTTACGCGGCGTGTACGTTCACCAATCACACGCTTTGTCACTCCTGCGTGTAGATCCATTTTCACCAATCACACGCTTTGTCACTTCTGCGTGTAGATCCATTTTCACCAATCACACGCTTTGACACTGGGACGTGTCACGCAACAATTTCCTGCACGTGCAGGTGACTGTAGGCGCGCATATGCTGTTGACGGGTTTACGCGCTAAGGGCCTTTGCTGACGTGTGGGATTTCACTACCTATCAGGCTGTCCACGCGTTCACACATGAGAGACCACGCTCCTGGCCAGGAGGCCAAATTACTGCCCCCCAGAGCCCTGAGCACGCTCCCACCTGCCATCTGCTGCTGCCTGACTGCCTGCTGGCCACGTGCCCCACAGTGCTGGTGGGTGGGGGTGTTGGGAGACATGGGTGGGGGCCTGGTGGAGGGTGCCCCTGCACTGGTGGGGGTGGTGGGAGACATGGGTGGGGGCCTGGTGGAGGCTGCCCCTGGTGGCGGGAGGGTGGGGGTGGTGGGAGACATGAGTGGGGGCCTGGTGGAGGCTGCCCCTGCACTGCTGGGGGGTGGGGGTGCAGGGGGACATGAGCAGGTGTGCAGGGTAGTCCCCTGTTTTGTAGGCTGCCTGCAGGGGCCGTGGAGGGTGTACAGGGAACACCTGTGAGGACCCACCCAGCCTAATCGCGTGTGATGATTCCCACGCACCCCTGTAATACACGTACCCTGGCCAATCGCGTGTTAAACTTCCCGCGTACCCCTGTAATACACTTACCCTGGCTAATCGCGTGTTAAACTTCCCGCGTACCCCTGTAATACACGTACCCTGCCTAATCGCGTGTTAAACTTCCCGCGTACCCCTGTAATACACGTACCCTGGGCAATCGCGTGTTAAAGTTCCCGCGTACCCCTGTAATACACGTACCCTGGCTAATCGCGTGTTAAACTTCCCGCGTACCCCTGTAATACACTTACCCTGGCTAATCGCGTGTTAAACTTCCCGCGTACCCCTGTAATAGACGTACCCTGGCCAATCGCGTGTTAAACTTCCCGCGTACCCCTGTAATACACGTACCCTGGCTAATCGCGTGTATGACTTCACGTGTACCCCTGATATGCACATTTCCCGCTTTGCGTTCCTTGTTTGGCAGCCCTGTAAACTGGTCCAGGGTTAGCGCAGCCCTTTGCGATGATTTAGCGATTTTGATGGCTTTTCCTTGCGCAAGGGCGTTCTTGGGGGCGTTACTGGCGCTGCTGCAGGGTCGCTGCGATACTCTGCGCCACGGCTGGTTTGGGAGCATGAAATCCATGAATACGCTGTGCGCGGAAATCGGTTTTAGCGCACGTGCCTGGCGCAGTCAATCGCACGCGGACACTCTGCGCCAGCCGCTTGCGACACTTTTCAGCGAAATTCTATGAATTACCCTGTAAATATCTTAGCCTCAAGAGAGGTGCAGGTTTACCGAAAACAGATTAAACCACAAGAAGCTAATTTTTGCTTCAGTAAAGATCTGGAATCCACTGAAATAATCAGACATCTGATGCTGAGCTGCACAGCAATAAGCAATCAAAGAAATAAAGCACTGGGAAAATAGATCAAGTTGTGTGGCCCCATGCAGGAAGATGAGCTTTGAGAGAGGCTGCTAACTGTCGATAAACTTGGACGAACAATTGATGCCTTGAAATTTGTGGAGAAATTGTTAAAGGATACAATTATATAAGAACGTTTGATTTTGAATTAGACTAAGAGACAGTAAACTAAAGAATGAAATTAGGAAATACGTATGAGTGCTATGGTTGAGTATATTAAAGGTTGAAAATGTTTAACCAATAAAACATTAATGAAAAATAAAAAAAAAAATCAGCAAGTCACACCTATGCTTGTAAATTGTTTTACCATTCAGCCTTTTCGACTTTAGCTACCATCTGTCCACCAATATTTCAAATGCATGAACTGATTTGTGGATAAGGTACCCACTACTCAAAATAACACTGATTTGCACAATGACAAAAAGTTGTATTATCAATATGTATTAGTAACAATGATAATGAATCAATGTTACCCTTTAGCAATTTTGCCATGTGGATTCATTTTAATCAGCATGGCTCTCAAGTATGACATCCCTTCAATGAACATTGGCATTTTCCCAATTGCTGTTCTGAGTAGTTACTATCTTAAACAGAATCACCTCAAGATCGGGACATATCCATTGTGAATCTTGCACACATTCCTTGGGTTTGTCCTCTCTTCTGGGTCATTGAGCTATGTGTATTCCTACACTTGACCACTCTTTGGTTGGTCATGTGCTGCCTATAAAAGTAAGATGCAGTTCCCATCTTGTACTGTTTAGAGTAGTTTGCCCTTTGGTAAGTTACACATGTACAGAGTAAACTTTCTGTACGTCCAGGTACAAATATAAGTTTTATTTTGGCTCAGGTCTCATTACGAATCTGGCGGTATCCCTGCCGGTGCTACCGGTGGGTTGCCGCCAGACTCGTAACATTTTACTGGCACCTAGCTTCCCGGCATTAAAAGTCACGGCAGACCAGGAAGCTAGGTGCCAGTAAATGTTTAGTCCCCATTCCCATGGAGTACCCTAGAACTCCACAGGTATGGTTTCACAGAAGCACCGGCACTGTTGCTGATGGTGCCGGTGCTTCCGTGACGGCTCTGCCTACTGTGCCTACTGCATCCGGCAGGGTCAGATCTGTTGGGTGCAGCGGCTCTGGCAAGCAGACTCGGAGTGTGGTGGTTCGGAAACAAGGCTGCCAGTGAGTTTACCGCCACATTCATAATGAGGCCCATTGACATGTGCTTCTTTTGGTACAGGGGACTAAAAACATCACATACTAGCTTGCACTTTAGTGACACAGGATGACGTGAAATCAGGCAAAGTGATCCTTGATTCTTTTGGCATCAGAATACAAAATCACACATATTTACACATGAGTTTGAGGTACAGCAGTACGTAAACTCACACTCATTGAAAGACTGGTGTTTGCACAATAGAATCCAAAAGCATGCACATTGACCCATGATTCTGCGGCACAGTTCAAAACTGAAATGCACACATCGACTCATGGTTTAGTGGGACAGGAGAATACGTGATCACAGACATTGGGAAAGGATCTATTGACTTAGGATAACACACACACAGTGCCCTGTTATTTTTTGGGGACTCAAATGCAAGCACACACATTTTAAAACATGATCTTTTGGTGCAGTAGTATACAAAGTAAAACGTACTGGTATACACACTGAACGATCCAAGTTCTCCTGAGGCGGCTAGCACGTATGATACTTACCTGTGGTGATAGGAATGCACAGCAATCCTTTTGTGAATGAAAAACCGGAAGGGCAGTCTCACCCCACACGCGGGTAGATGTCCTAGATAAGCTGGAATTTGCTGTGCCGGCAGTTCTGTCTTCTTGAAGGAATGATGGGCCAAAGCAAGGTAATCTCATTGTTACTCTCATGTGAGTATGTGTTGCTCTGATATCCAGGCATGGGTATGTGTGTGGTGATACAGTACTCTGATCTTGTGAGAGAAGATGCGATGCTGATTTCCTCTTACACACTCACCTGATGTACTCAGCCAGTCTGGGCAATTTCTGCCTTATATGTGGTGTGCAGAGGTGTGTTTATTGCTTTCATGGCACATCAGTAACATGGCAGATTTTGCTTAAGCTGTGCCTGCAAATGTAAAAGGCCATTTCCATAACCAAAGGTATCACTATGAACGTAGAGCGATGGGGGCTACTTTGGTGTTACCAAGTGGCTTGCGGAAGCACTGTGCATGGAATGTTCAGACCTTTCATGCTGTCAGTCAAGTCGGTGTGCCGAGAGAGGAAACTGCTTATCAGGGGAGAGCATGAACATCTGAGATGAGTATGTGTCGCTTGTTTCCTTCGTTGACCATGATGTGTTCCTTGTCCTAAGGGCCAGTAAGGGGTCATGTTCTGGCTCCCTTGCTTTTGCCGGGTCATATACTTGGGGGATTCGGATCTACGTGGTGACGCTACTTCTGGCTGGGGCACAGGTTGTGGCGTGGCAGGTGGTAGAGATGAGATACCCATCAGCACTTGACGTAGCTGACCCATCATGCCATTGGATTAATCCAAATGGTGGTCAATGAAACAAAGTAACGCTGAGGCACCCACAGGTTTAACTTCATTAGTGAGCTTGATAATGGGACCCTGTGACCAGTGCAACTATTCCAACTGGCTCCGAAGAGTACCTGGCAGGTCCAGTGTTTGGAACAGAAACGCAGTGACCTAGTCTGGAGCAGCAGCTCTTGCAAAGAACCTCAATCGTGGTTGCCTTTTGGGCTTAGACATTAGCATGCTGCTGCAACCTGCACTTCCAGGTGTGAAATTTGCCACTGGGGACTCTGCATGGTGACCGGTTGGAGAGACAGATCTGTGATGTGGGTTACCTCTCCAGTGCTGCCATCCTCATCCACCTGGGACTGGTATTGGTGGATGTACATCTTGTTTATCTGGGGTGAGCTGTCCTCTGCCAGTACCAGTGGAAGTTGCTGAGTTTCATCAGGGTGAGTCACATCAACGTTGGATATGAATTCTAGAACATTTGGGTCGATGCTATGGTGTTGTCACTCTCATTGTTAGTGCGGCCGCAGCCTGTTGTGGTCCCAGAATTCATCTGGCAAATCTGGGATTTGCTGGGTGATATCTGGTGAGGATTTTGTTGAGTAATTGGGATCTCTTGTGTCAGTGGAGACCACTGCTGCAAATTAAAGGAGAAAAAGGGCACGTCAGTAACATGGAAAGTCTTTGTTGACAAATGATTCCTTCTAAGTTTTTGCAGAGTCACTCCTCTTTGCCAGCCCAATTTAAGGTACAGAAGCGCATGCCATTGTTCTCAGATGGAAGGGACGATTTTCTATGCTTGTGCTTCGGGCTCTGAGCGAGGAAAGAAGTGGAGGGCTAGATAGATCAGAGAGACGTATAGTACGCAAATGGTGGTGGTTGGCTTTGTGGGTTGCCATGGAAGCGATGTTGACTCAGCACATGTATAAATAGGAGTACCTTGCAGGTTCTTTTGTACGTGCATATTTGAGATAATTAACTGTTTTATTTTTTTATTTAATATGTATGTCATATAGCTCAATGAGCTTTACACAAATAATTCAATAAACTAATACAACAAAAGATAAGTAAATAACATCAATACATACAACAGACATATACTGAAACCAATACAACACAGTAAATCAGTAAGAGCACAGTCCTTCATCACAAAAAGAAAATAATGTCTGCCAAGAAAACCAAACACACTGTCAATGTACCATGGGACCCAAACCTCATCACCAAGCTGTCGTTTAGCGTACTTCCATACCGGATACAATGCTAATTGCACAGAAACAGAAGGAGCATTCAAACAGTAAGCCGCAAAGTGTCAGTTTTGATGTGATCATATGAGTGGACCAGTCTATCCAAATTACACACATATACTGGCTCCTACTGTCTACATTCCGTAAGGACATGCTTGGCCGTCTCAAGCTTATGTAAGAGCCTACACAGCCCACAGAATCTTTCCTTGGCTTCCACACCAATTTGTGGACTGTTGATGGACAACAGCGGTAGTTCATTTGTTTCGCAAAAGTAATAGGAAACACCCAACTTCAGGGTCTGGACACAGTAGCAGATAAGGCTGTGTCTTCCTATACATATATGTATTATCTTTGATGCAGCTTCCCATAATTATTGTACCAGTTCCATTGGTTGAGTTTCCTACTGAAAGATCTTACCAGCTCCCGGTGCTTATAATCACCCTCATATTGAGGGTGCCACTCGATCTGCTCATAAAGATCATTCATTGTGTAGTACAATGCATTACTTCTTTGTGCAAACCTTTCACGCCCTGTTGTGCATCCATAAAGGAGATCTAGAAGCACAACTCAGCACACTGAGTACAGGTGGGCCAAACATTTTGGTTCACTATATTAGTTAGGGTGTGCATTAATTATGCACATTCATGTTCAATGACTTATGGGGGAGCATCATGGCTGTACAGCAAGCCTCAGTGGCCCACGCATTTGACATTTCCATTCAATTCGTGATTGGAGGCTCATACCGTGGCTGTGTGTGCATTTGATTACTGATCAAATGTGGGTTAAGAATGCTGCCATGGGTGTGATGGGTACTGTGTTTAGAGTCAGTGTACCATGCACCAATCAAGAAACTGCATACCCATCTGCAGCTAGGCAGTCGTTAGTAGTGTTGGTACTATGTGGGTGCATTTATTGCGATGGTCTGCCTTTATGTGGGGGTCTTCGCATTTACCTCAGTTGACTGCAGACGTGGTGTGGTGATTCAAAGAAGTCAATATGTTGCATGTGGTGGATTTTTGTGAGCCAGGCTGGGCTTGTGCCCGCATGGGCCTAGTGAGGTTCTTGAAGCCAACCTGTGTTGAGGAGACACATATGCAGGACAGGAAGGGTGTGCACGTTGAAATGCAGTTGTAGCAATGAGCAGTCATTATACACACTGCATCCTGCTGCTCTGTGCCGGAACCTCCAACGTGCTTGCTGTACCTATGCTGTAGCATGTATCTATTCATCCATTGAAAGGCACAATGAACACTTACCTGCAAATATTTCATTCAATACGACTTCTCTGCCCTCTGCCCAGGTTGTTAATCCTGTTTTCACAGGGGGATTAGCACGAATGGGTTTATTTGTAACTGACCTCACCCCGTCCACACCCATCCCTGCAGCTGCTGCTAAGTGGGGAACTATCACAATTGTGCCTTCCTTGGAGAAACAACAGACACAAAATGTCTCCTCCCTTTGAACTGTGTATTTTGTGTACATCAGGCCTGCTGCGTTGACACAAACAGTGTTCTTGTGGGACTTCATATGTCCTTTTAATCATACATAATTGTTGCATTAATGAGTCACACAACAGTTACAATCATGTGAGCATGCCACACCTGAGTGAGTTGTTGTTGTATGTCTTTCACTCTTCTAGAGGGTTTGTCTTTTGCATGCCATTACTTTCTCCTCTAGGCCCTGGAGGCAAGTTTCTCTCACGCTCTTATTGTTTCACAGTAGGATTTTAAAGCTCATTGAAGCCATAAATTTACAAAAGACTGTTTCTGCTAGACCTGAGATGTTATATGCTCACAGGTGTCTGAAATGCAGCTTGCATGAAGAACCCGGCTTGAACTCTTCACTGAATCTGTTACCTTGTGTGAATCATTTTATCACTGTGCTATATCTGACAGACTTTCACTCGAGGAGGCCCTTATTTGGTTTTCCCTAAAATGTGAGGGCGAGCAATGGGAGAGTCATAGGGGACTCCCAGGCTAGGCCTACTTTCTCCATAGGCAATCATACGAGTCACACAGATTATATATTACTAAATGTTAGGACTTGGGAGTACATGATGGACTTTGAAATAATCCCTAGGGTAGACAGTGATCATCGTCCTCTCCGGGTAACATTTAAGGCAAGCCTGTTTACCTTCCCTTTAACTGAGCAAAGGTCCAGGAGTTCTATACCTTCTATTAGGGGCCATGGTCGGCGTTCCGTGGAATGAAATGGGAAAGACTGAACCTCGAATTAACACTCCCTTAAATCTATTAGGAAACATTGATATCCTTAAAAAAGGTTTTGGGTGATAATGGTATCAACAATATCACAATAGTGGACACCTCTCGGGAAATTGTTTAAAAAATAACACCTCTGGTCGCAAAGCCATGTGGTATGGTACAACGTATGGATACAAAAACAACACCCTGGTATGATAATGATTGCACACAATCAAAGCAACATCTCATATGGTGTCTAAAGAATGTGGCAGCAGTCGGGAAGGAAGAGATCCATATGGCAAGGCTCAATCATAAACAGATGATTGACGCAAGAAAGAAATTCCACGCTGCAGCACAATAATGGGAAGAGATTCCAACAGCAATTAAGAATCAGGACCTGTGTGGGCATTATGTCCTCTGGCGGAGTCAGAATCGTCTTTTTAAAGCGATTGCATCCACGAAATCTGTTCCCAGCTCTTGGACTTCAGCAGAAATCACCCCCCTGTATAAAAATGGTGGACGGGTGAATCCTGCGAATTATCACCTGGACACACTTGGAAAGATCTTTGCTAAAGTCCTGTTGGGGTACTAAAACGCTTGGGTGAAAGAGAGCTCAAAAGTTCTCAGACTCAACGGTAAACCATCCCCAAGCAGGATTCCAAGAAGGTAGACGCACAATGGACCAGTGTTTCAGGTTCTTCTTATTAGTCGGAAAATATGTCCTGCTTAGGGAAATGAATCTACGTGTAACGTTCATAGACTTCCGCACAGCCTCTGATGGCGTTCCGCGTCTCTGGGATGTTTTGCTCGATCAAGTAATACCGCGTCTCTTATCCTATTGCTCTATGATGATAATGACGGTGTCATCTGATGGGTGTTAGGAGGGGAAACAACCGAACAATTCAAAGTCCAGAAAGGAGTCCGTCGGGATGCGTACTCACCCCAGCATTGTTTTCTTTATAAATCAACGAGGTAATTGATCGTCTATTAACCATTCCAACTGACGCCCCATGTTTGGGCCCTGGCATATGTCCTGTGTGTTGTTTGCGGACAATGCTATACTTTTGTCCCTAAAACCTGTTGGCTTGAAACAGCAATTTGAATCCTTTGTAGCAAAGGGCCTAGATATTAATTAGAACAAGGCCAAGCATATGATATTTACAAAGAAAAGAAAGCTTTGAATTACCCGGTTAGAGGTTGAGGGTTGCACCACTGAAAAGGTGAAAGGTTTCGATCACTGAAGTGTAAGGTTTACAAATAAAATACATGGAACGGCCAGTTAGAAAAATCTGGCATTGCTCTCTCCAAGTACTCCAGGGCTATTGCAAATTCTGCGCAGTAACATGGTAACAGGGCTATAACTCCCGCACCCGAAGCCTACAAGGCACAAGCAAGACACGCTTTGTTACATCGGTCTGCAATGTGGGGTTACAATAAAGGTACGGATGTATGCGTTATTGAGAACACATTTTTTAAGAGATTGTTGGAATTACCCCTTAGCACATCGACAATCCTATTACATGAGGAACTTGGCCTCCGGTCCCTGGAACATATCGCTGCCTTTAGACCACGCGCATATTGGTCCAGACACTGGGGTACCCCAGAATTTAGTATGTTCAGAGACTCAGCCCTTGATGTGCTTAATCAAGAAGGTGGCTCATCATGACCCTGGTTTTCATATGTAAAGAACATGTTATGTGTTACAGGGTATGCTGATCTTTGGGCCCGTCCTAATAGTATGGATCGAGCCTGAATACCACGGCTCAAAAGTCATTACTGGGACACATCTAAAACCGGCACCATTTTTTTAATTTTTTATTTGTATGTGGTTTATTCCAAACCTTTACAAACATTATATAAAACCAGTAACTTATTACATACATTTGATTAATTCTAGCATTTGATATCTTAAAACACATATTGTAAGTTTAGGTCACATTCTCCTCCAGTGCCTTGTGCAAAATGGCAAATGGGCAAATTAAGAAAGTAGCACATAAAGTTAAACCTTCGAGCAACGCAACCTATAAGTACAAAATGGCACAATTGGTAAAATCACTGCCCCAGAGAGTCTTGGGCTAGCCAACTGAACCCAGGGTATGAAAAGTACTTAGATGAAATGTTATTTTATTTATTTGTATTTGTAGAGAGCAGTGTCCAGTTAAAGGATTGAATGCCAAAGGATCGAAAGTCAAAGGATCGACTCAAAACAATTGAATACAAAAGGGTCGACATTTTTTTTTTGTTTAAATATATTTTTTTGGTTTCCATTTTGGAAATAAAAGTGGTTTTTACCACAAAAAATTCTACCCTTTTGTATTCGATCCTTTTGAATCGATCCTTTTACCAGTCGATCCTTTATTTTTGATCCTTTGACCTACAACCGTAGAGCGCACTACAGCCCACAGGCATAGAGGCGCCTTGCATGAAAATGTAAGGAAGCTTAATTGTTATTACAGTGATACAGTCTTGGTTACAGGCATGTTACAGAGAACAAATGATCACATGGAACATAGGAAATGAAAACCAAATTGATGTGTTCTCTTTACATTATTCTATGGTTTGGGATAAAACCAGTCGCCAAGTTGCTGAATGAAAGAGTCAACAATAAACCAAATAAATGTCCTTATTGTCAAACTAGGTTGAGTGACTGGAACACTTTCTTTGAGCCTGCCCCCTCGAAAGCTGTATTTGAAGCAGAGGATTGTACTGTATGGTATAGAGCAAAAGCAGATGTAATTTCCTTCTGTAAAACGACTGACGATGACGTCTCAGTGTATGCCGTCGCAAGATTTGTCTCTACTGCTCGGCTAAAAAGGAATACAATTGTAAAATGATTCGCTCCAGACCTGGGGTATTAAGGAGAGTATCACAGCGTTGGTCAATAGATTTATAGAGTGGGCCGGTCACTCCTGGGAACACCTAGAAGTTATACCCCCTCCGAAACACATGTTAACCAGAGGACAGCTTTGAATCATTTCTGAACTAATGTGAAAAACCAGAGGACTTGTGTGAACTCTTCCTGAATTAATGTGGAAATGAGAGGACACATGTAATTTATTCTTGAATTAATGTGAATAATACTTGACCTGATCATCTAAGGATGAATCCAAAATGTAATTTGGCTTACTGCTCAGCGCTTACTTGGAAACACGAAACTGATTTCAATTGTGAAATTAGCCTCATGAAAAGAAATACTGAGGATGCATTAACCCATAACAGAGCACTGTTCTGCACTCACATTTAATTGTTGATGGAAACAATGTAGTCTTTTTTAATACATTCATTTTGACTTTATATGTATCAATTGTTTCTGTACTGTGGGTGTTGTATGATGATGCTTGTGTTTGTTGTATTTGTGCTTTTTATAGTCTCTGTTTGCCTAAGGACACTTGCCGAATAATGGCAAGGATGATTGTATCTGGCAAACTTGGACTCACAGGTATGTGTTTTGTGTTGTGCAGAGTGAGGACGCAGGGAGTCAGGTAAGGGCTATGCGGTGTGTGGTACGATGCCATGTGGCATGGGTCTTTTGCTGGCTGGGCTCGGACGTGGTTCTAGTGGTAAACCAGACTGCCAGACTCGAATCGGTTTCACCCTTACTCATTAATTCAATGACTCCCACACCTCTGGCCTGTGTCTGCCAGGTATGTTTGTCTTGTTCTTGTGTTCACACAACATTCTCTTGCACTCATCCTAGTCCTGTGTTATGGGGCTTCTTCTGTTTTCTGACCGATAAGTCTCAATCATTTGCCTTCTTTCGTTTCTCGCTTGGTCTTTTCCCCTAGTCGCCATGCTAGTGTGGTAATTGGCTACCTTAGCCACGCCACATATTCTGTTGCCTTTAGAATCTGTGCATCTAGCTGACAACAAGAGGACTAAGAGTTATGGAGAAGCAAGGACATAATGCGGCCATTGCCCCCACGCGCTCCGTTTGACGCGGTTGTGATTGACTAGGTGTGCTGTGCATTACCTGCAAGTAATCAGTACACTGGCTCATCACATCTCATCCTCTTCAGTGACCAATGTTTAGATGATTCATATCATCAACAGTGCGTGCTGTTGACACTGCTGTGGCGGGGCGGGACTAGTAGAAGGGAAGCTACATTCTTCATGACACTTGACTTGGATGATGGGTGGATTATGCATGTTGTTACTTGCTGGTTTATTCAGGGGGCATTTCTGTGCACTCTGAAGCATGCAACTTACCTGAGGCTAGGAGACCTTTGGCTTGTAAGCTGGGAGTAGTGTGACATAGGTGGCCTTAGGAGAGTACTCCAGTGTGTCTGCGTGTGGCAATGATGCTGATATGTCCCTTCAGGTACAGGCTTGCATGGCTAGTCACCATGCTCTGAGAGTTGTGGAATTGCAGGTGATGATGCATATTTCCTGGACCTGCTGATGACATTTGGATTACCTGCTTTGCTATGTGTGTGACCCACGTTTGGCATTTACCTGGTGGAGTTTTCTGCATGCCTTG
Source organism: Ambystoma mexicanum (assembly GCF_040938575.1). Lineage (NCBI taxonomy): Eukaryota > Metazoa > Chordata > Amphibia > Caudata > Ambystomatidae > Ambystoma > Ambystoma mexicanum. Next base: position 320,008,313 of record NC_090928.1, on the reverse strand, counting down.
CCACGAGAGTCTATGTAGAAAGTAGGTTGCCCCCCACCCCCCATTTCTTGTTTGTGCACTAATTGAAGCGGTTGTCAGAAACCTGAGTTGTTTGTAAGTGATCCATGTTGCTTACCGGATGTGTATGCTCATTGCGCAATGATGGCATATTTGGAGTTTGTGGTTTCAGAGTGAGCAAATCCTTTCTATGTCCTCACACAGTCACTGGTGGGCCTAGTCGCATGCCTGCTTGTGTTCTTGTGGGAATGTGTCCTAAGGAATTGGTAGCTTGGCCCATGTCCTAGTAGGCCTTCTTCAAGGGTGGCCCTTCTTATATAATGGGTTTTGTATTCCTGGATCTGGGTAGGCCTTGGCATATTTCAGCCATGCCTCTGGAACCATTTTGGAGATATGGCTGCCTGGTTTTTCAGGCAGAGTGGCGGGAAGTGGCCCTGGCGGCCTGGCAAGGTCGTTTTCCTGTGAGATTATGTGTGCACATTGTCCAGTAGTGAGGCACAGCGTTATTTTTGATGATAGGATATGCAGGCCCTCAGCTGGGCAATGGCATTTGTGATGGAGGGAGAATTTCGCATCTGGTGAGGGAGATGAGGTGTGATAGTACTTGGCGAGGGTGCACTCCATGTACGGTCAGAGGGAGCGGGGGCTGATTAATGTAACCTGGTTGGCAGTGTTTTGTCAGTTTGGTCAGTGGAGAGGGTAGCTACAGATCGTGCTGGGATATTTGTGTGTGCACAGATAAGGGGTTTTCTCAGTACTGGGATATCTGTTCTGTATCAAGGGGTCAGCTTGGAAGATTCGTAAAGTGGCCCTGACAGCTTAAAGTGCCTAATACACAAGTGTTCTGGGGTTTTGTGAGCTATAAGCCTTTGGTGTCAGTGTATTTTTGTGAGAGAAGTGAGTGTGCTTCCTGTGTGTTGGATTTGGTATGAGGGTCATGGACACAGGAGTGGGAAGTGATAACGCAACATGACTGATACATACTGGGCCATGCAGTGTGATGGCCAGCACAAGAGTCATTGTAATTGTAAAATCATAGGTAATTGCACCTTCGATTTTGAGACCCAGCCCATTACTTCCTATATGACTGTATTAGCCTAATGGTCCTGTGATCCTGTGCCTCGGCCCATTGCCTCGTACATGTTTGTACTAGCCTAAATTGCATCTGTGTTCTTGTGACCTGGCCCACTGCCTCCTAACTGATCATACCAGTCTATTGCACTTTGTAATCTGACCCTTAACATACTACACATTCCGGCCCACTGCTCTAATGAGTAACCTATTTGTACTAGCTTGATTATCGAGTAGCCCTAGCCAGCACGTCACCCTCGATCTAACTCTAGAAAGTACCCGCAAAGATCGCACCCCAAACAACCTAGACCACGGCATCACAGGGATCTAGCCTGCTGCCTTACCACCAGCCCACGCTAGCCCCACAGAATTAGCCACTGGACTATGGTGTTCTACACGCTAACCATGGCTTCTATCTTCTCTCTCTTCAATACAACCCCTCTACCAGACAACCATCTCCTACCACACCCAGACTCATCAAAACAACCCTCCCACATACTCGCTGAGCCATCTGTTGGCAACAACTGCAAATCTCACCACCCCCCAAGATCCCCCTTCAGCCCGACCGAATGGATCAACCGCTATGTAGCCCCCCTGCTCCCTGGACCCCATGCCCATTGGAGGCAAGGAACCACAGACTCAGCTCAGGGATCCTGCCATGGAGAACTCATCATTGGAGAACCCGCCAACCACGCCTGCCACAGCATCCACAGCTTCCTCCCACCAGCATACCCCCTCTCTCACCCTCCACACCCAAGACTCCTGAAATTCCTTGCTCAGAGATAAAAATCCCATCATTAGAGGAGCACTCATTAATGCCCGCTCCCTGGTCGCTCACGCCCTAGACATTGCAGACCTAATCTCAAGCAATGATCTTCACTTCATGGCAAACACTAAGACCTGGCTGCATCAGGCGGCTGGCCCAGCACTCCCACTAGCTATCCCAGATGGCTACTCAATAATAAGGAAGGACAGAGGAAATAGCAAAGGAGGCGGGGTAGCCTTCATCACTAAAACATCCCTCGGTCTCAGAGTCGCCCCCACTGCCAGCCCCACTTCAACTGAACTACTCTCAGTCAAGCTCCCACTCTCAGCTACCCAAACCATCCTCATCCACCTCATCTACCGTCCACCAGGTCACATATCCTCCTTCGAGGAAAAGACATATCTGACCTACTGACCAATAACACCAAACCTAGCTCACAAATAATACTTCTTGGTGACTTTAACCTAGGTCTCTCTGATCTCAATGACACCAATGCCTCTTCTGTGAAAAACACCATCTCCCAACTTGGCTTTAACCATCGTGTGACCTCCACAACCCACAACAAAGGTAGAACCTTAGATTGGTTGGCAGATGTCAACTGCTCTACAACCATCCTCTAAACTGCTCCTACCGCATGGTCAGACCAACACTTCATCTCCTTTATCATCCAAGGTTCAGCAGCGACCACCCCCTCCTCCTCCCATACCGCCCCTCAAATCCTCACCAGGAATAACCGTAACCTAAAGCTTCAAAACCTACGGCCTCTGATCAAGAAAATCCTCGACCGAACCATTTTAAAGGACTTGGATACAACTAAGCTGGTGGACCTCTAGAACAATACTCTTGAGGCCGCTGTGAACAGCATCGCCCCCATCAAATTAGCCAAAGCCAAACCCGCCGCCCACCTCAACAAATGCAGTACAATGCAAATACAAGTAACCTACCTCCAGATCCAGAAACACTTGGAGGATCACAACCTTCTAGGCCTTAGACAATATGGCTTCGTGCTCAGGCATGGAATGGAAACAGCCCTCCTGGATCTCAAAATCCAAATGGAATCTACAGCAGCCACCTTCTCTAGCAACACCTCTACCTGGGTTCAATCTTTCCTGTCCAACTGCACCACCAGGGTCTCTGCCTCTGCGGTCCCGATTCCCATCCATTGCGGCGTACCACAAGGCTTGTGCGTTTCTCCAACGCTTTACATCATCTTCACCAAGCTCCTCTTTGACCGTCTTGACAATCTTGGTGTCACATAAACCAACTATGCTGACGACACCCAGGTTCTCATCACCCTCTCAGAGAGCTATGAAGCTGATTGTAAAAGAATCAATGAAATGTACCTGGAAATCCAGGCGTGGATGGCAGATCATTGCCTCTGCCTCAACGACAATCAAACTGAGCTCTTGATCGTCGGCTCCCAAACCCGCCTGAACAAACTAGACCCCTGCTATGTCTCCATCAACATTGATGGACACCCAATCAAAGTGGCCAAAGAAATCAAAACTCTGGGAGTTTACTTGGACTCCACACTGTCCCTCAAGAAACAGGTAACTCAACTGCATCTTCTACAGCCTACACTAACAAACTAATTAACGGCTGCAAGCAATTCATATCGCCCAGTAGCTACATCACACCAGCCAGGGCCCTAGTGTTATCCAAGATGGACTACTGCAACACTCTCTACCTTAGCACTTCTGAAGGGAACCTCAACAAGCTCCAGGTCCTTCAAAATAATGCCTTAGGAGCAGCTCTAAGTATACCTACATCACTGCACATTACTAGTTACAGGCAGGACGCCCACTGGCTCCCAGAGCGGGACAGAATTGCCCTTTGCATGCTTCTCATCATCCACAAGTGCCTCTCAAACACTGCCCCCAAATACCGAGCTGATAAATTCAACATACGCCAGCCCTCCAGACCAACTACAACCATCTATTTGCAGTGTCTAACTTTGTCAAGATTCCTTCTAAAAAGAGCAGGGGGAGGGAGCTTCCCAGTTCTAGCTGCCAAACAGTGGAACGCCCTTCCCCTTAGCCTCAGTACGGAACCCGCATTCTGGACCTTTGGAGCTAAAGTCAAAAGCTGGCTCTTCGGGAAGCTCCCCATATGCTCTAGCCCTGGGCCTGCCAAAATGACTCTACCATGCCTTATGTAACCCCCTGCTTGACACTGTATCCTGCTGCTCCAATCCGCGACCACATTCTGTAACCACTGGTCTTCCTGCACTTATTTCTTTTTCTGTATTCTGTGACTATGTATTCCACTTCGTCGAATATCACCTGTATTGCCTGCAAACTTCCTGTATTAATTGTTTATCTTTGTGTTCATGATTCTGTAACCTCTCTCTAAGCTTTAAGCGCCCAGTTACCTGAGGGTTCGGTGCGCGGTACAAATAAAGAAACTAAACTAAACTAAACTAAACTTGAGGATGACAGTCTTTGTATGTGGCTCACCTTCCACATGGGAGCATTGCTTCTGCCAGCATAGGAACTCTTGTGTATGCCAGTGTACGTGGCTAGGTTTGGCATACACTTGAGAGGTCTTGTGGTATGGCTGAAATGCGGCATGCACGGCTGTAGTGCTGCTGCTTCTCTGCTGGTGGACGAACTCAACAGGCAGATTGAGGTCCTTGTTGAAATGGGACCAGCCCCTTTCTCATTCAGTATGCAGCCACAAGGGGGTGCGCTGCCAGACAGGCACGTTCCAGACGCCGACTGCCTGAGTCTTAAACACGTGATGGCAATTGACTGCAGTTGGTGCTACACAATTGTCTGTGCAGTTACCTGGTCTGGGGCAGCTGGCACAGTCAGGGCAAGAACCACCACAGGCCAAGGCCTGGGAAAATTCCACTGCCAAAATGGAGTTCCTGTGCTGCATGCTGACCTGTAAAAGATCTAGCTGATTTTTTTCCAGACTTTATTTATTTGTGCACAGTCACAGATTCCAAACACATTTAGCAACAATGTTATTCAAGTGATTAGTAAAATAATCAGTTCGGTAACGATTCTACCAGCATGTGTCCATCACTTTACTATAGGAAGAAAGCATTTTTACTCAAATTTCAAAAAGTTCCACTTGCCGCCGCTTGAGTCCGAGGAATATGATAGAGAGGATCATGTGTGTAAAGAAACATTTGGTGTCTCTTTTCAAGACTCAACAAGAGTGTGATGTTATGGCCATTGGGATTTGTAAATCGCACATCTGGCGTGGGCAGTGCTCCCATCACCATCAATGAACCAGTGAGAGTTGCAGCTGCACCCCCAAATATGTTGGCATTGTGGGGAGCAGCAATGTTTTTTTTTTACAAATTAAGCTCTCCCTGTACATTGATGAATCAATTAGGTTTCCTGGATTTTTTTTGTGAATGGTATGCTTTGCAGAGTATTTTTCAGATGGTTTTTCCACTTTTTTTTACTGCAAAAAGTGGTGGAGCACCCTCCCTCTTTATATACCGTACACACACTTACTGCATGTAGATTTGCAGCAAAAAAGGTGGTGAAAAATTTGGCAAATTAAATTCGGCAAATTGCCATTCGGCGAAAGTGAGGAATACCACATTGTTCAGTGCTCAGGGTGCAAACCTCCTACTCATCCAGGGTAATTTACCTGCCAACGCTTTCTAACAATGGTGTAGCTTTCTGCATTTTACATCTGTGCAACCAAACCAGACCTCATTGTCTCAGAAGATCACAATAATTGTCGAACTATTAAAAAGAATAAAACAGTCAAAAATAGAGAAAGTGCACCTTAATAAATGGAGCTATTGGCTCCATGGCTGCCTCCAAACCGGGCTCCATTACCGGGTTCCTGCAATGCGGAACAACCAGGTAATTCCGGCATAGGAGGACCCGGTAATTCCTCCTTGCAGGAACCATTCCCCATTCCCATTTGAGCCGGCATAGGGCTCAATGGGAATGGGGAGGGAGGTAATAACGGGCAGATTACATCTGGCCAGTTATTACCTCCCTCTTCCCCTCGCAGGACCCGGAAAGGACGCCCGGTTTTACCAGGCGTCTCATCCGGGTCCCGCCAAGGGAAGCTCGTAATCAGCGCTCCCGTAATGAAGGGGGCTGGCCCCGTACTGTCCCCCTTCATTCCGGGAGCGCCAGGGTCGTAATGCGGCCCTATTACTAGTTTTGTCAAAGAAATGTCTGCTTGTATCACAGTCAGGCGTTCCGACCAATCCGCTCTTCCGAACATTGGCAGCTCAACTGCGAATCCATCCTCTAGTTTTCCTGCCAATTTAACAACTTGGCTCCCTGTCACATGCATATATGCACCAGGGAAATCACAGAGAAAGCCATTGTGGGCGTATTTTTGTGATTTTTCTGAAAAAGAAAAACTCAAATATGAGAGTTGAGACTCGGTTGGAAGCAAAATCGGCCTGATTCATCCCTTATCATCTAAGTAAAAGTTGAAAGTGGTTAGCTGAGTGTTAACACTGGTGCACCATATATACATGACACGCGTTCACTGGTCGCCGCAGTCCAATAACTTCCTGTCCACTGATTGCAAGGTACCAAACCCTGCCTCATTCTCAACCTGCTCAGGCACTCTCACAAAGAGGGAAACTGACAAGGTAAAGCGTTATAGCGAGGGCAGTAGCATATAGTAAATTGTGTGCGTGTGTGTGGTGTGTGTGAGAGAGAGAGAGAGAGAGAGAGAAAGAGGGAGACAGAGAGAGAGATGGAGAGAGAGAGAGAGAGAGAGAGAGAGAGAGAGAGAGAGACAACATGGCCCCCAAAAAAGAAATCCTCAAAGGGATCACAGGTTGGAATCAGCGATGAAAGCCTGCGCTCCATCCCGCCTGATGGCTGGTTACCCCCACCGCCATCTTCACCCGACCCTCCGTCACTCTTTTTTTTCACCCTTCCCACCCCTCCCACACTTACCTGTTTTCGGCCGCGGCACTCGCCGGACCAACAGCTGCTCCTTCCTCCTGGCTCCCGTAGGCCACCATGTAAAGGAAAGAGGGACTCCGTACGTAGCCCTGCTTTCCTTTCCATGGCAGTCATCTTGGAATAGTATTTTCCTCCCGTTCACAGCAAGAAAATACTTTAAATTGGCCCCATCCCAGCATTTGGGCCAGGTGCTAATGACCTTATTTACCCGCACCATGGACAACAGCGGGGGTTAACGGCCTTGCTTCATTCGGGCAGTTAACTGCAGTGTTACCCCCCAGTGTTGCCCATGGGACGGGTACATAACGCCACATTAATTTGACAAATGTCATGAACAGAGCATGGTCCTCTCTTCCATGATTACAGCTCCCCTCTACTGCACATCTCACACTCATTTATTTATTTATTTATTGCATTTGTTGTATGCCCTAACCCTGGGGTGTCACGGCGTAGTTACAGACAGCTTATTTATATTAAGTGAGATTCACATTACATTCATATTCACATTACAGTGAGACTCAAATTGCAATTACATTTGTACATGGCATAGATTGGCATTGCATTGTATGCGTCACAGGTTAGCAATACATTTCATCCTTTCATTGGTAGATGTATGGGAAGAGAGAGGTAGCTGACTGGTTGAATAACCAAGTTTTTTGTGACTTCTTAAAGCACTGGTGTGAGGCCTCATTTTTGATTTGTAGTGGGAGTGTGTTCCAGAGTTGTGGTGCCATAACAGAAAAGCTACTTCCCCCAGCTCTGGAGTATTTATAGCGTGGGACAAAAAGGAGTGCATGAGTGTTTCGATTTTAGTTCATTATTCCTCTTCTGCCTTGTATCATTCTTCTCGTTTATTCCAGGTATTTCATCCTGTTTGTCAAATGTGTTCATCTTGGATGGAATTGTATCGCCAGACATACTGTGAAATAGGTTTCAAAGGGGACTTTCGACAGCCGTTTAGGATTTGCAGACTTGTTTGAGGGCATCTTGTAAGAAATAAGTATAATTGTCCTTTGACTTCATGTCATTAGTGTCAAAGCCCTGTACTTGGGATCTGTAGTCCCCAAGGCAACTTTAGGGAAGTGGGGTGACCTCTTCACTGGTTGCAACATTTTGGCAATCTTTACGGCTTTCCTCTAATAGTTTCCTATAGCTTGAGGTCTGTCTATACAAAAGATTGCAGGTAGCATGTTGCTATGCCAAGAGAAAATTAAACCAGCATTGGCAATATCAACAGTTTGGGATGTTGTGTAGGCATGAGAAAGGGATTTGCCAGGCATTGTCATAGTGGTATTAACTCCCCATCATTGGTATTGTCTGCACAATGGTGAGAGTACCTGGGCATATAATAGCAGTGTCTGCAAATGGCAACTACTTATAGAAAAGCTAAAACTGTTGGCTTTACCACTGCTTGTTTTTAACCGGACTTCAGTAAAGGACATGAATAAGGCTTATAAATCGAGCGGATGTAGGCAGACCTGGTTAAGACATTTTTATTGCACAAATATAGTTTTTAAAGCTCCATTTAAGTAACTCTTAGAAGACTGCTTTGAAGAAACACTGGCCTGTGAGCATAAAGCTTGATGGTTAGGTTTGATAAAGCTGGCTCAAAGAGGATGTGTTTTGGGCTGGTGGGGCAGGAAGTCGGTGGGAATGGCTAAAGGGATTAGCATGGCCGTGGGCAGTACATGAGTGGGTAAGTGACCTAACAACCTACAAGCTTTGCGTCAATCCTTGTATGCCATTGCACTGTAGCTGTACTCTAATGCAATAGTATTGGCTGATAGGTGGTATTTTAGCACCAGCTTATATCCAAAACTAAAAGGAAGTGAGGTTGTCATTAAAACTGATGATGGATTGCTGACAGCGCAGAACCACAATACTAACTGGTACAATTCATCATGAGTGAATGAAGTCCAAAGTCAGAGTTAAAAGTATACAATATACTATTGACATCCAGGACCATCCAGGGTGGCATGGAGGTCCTTCTTGATGCAGAATAGGCTAATAAACTGGATCTTACATGGAAAATTGAGACAGTATTGCCGTTTCACTGTAAATGTACAGTTGCAAGTTGGTCAGTTAACTTAAGGGTAGCTTCGAGGATGTTTAAGGGGCAACTTTTGGGGACCTGGTGGCTGTCACAGAACCATTGATCAAAGTGAGCGGGAACGATCAGGAGCGGTGCCACACTACTTTTATTTTTTTCTGTTTACCATTCCTCTACTTTTTACGACCATATTCACCACTCTATATAGAGGATTTTCCATTCATGTCCCTGTGCAAGAGTAAAATTGTAATAGGAGCCTTAGTTACTAGTCACACTATTGCAATGCTGCGGCCACGACACCTTTTCACATGTTGCACTCTGCTTCGCCTACCCTCTTCTCTGTCCTCTTCCCTGCTGAGACCCTGAGTTACATGGGGGAAGCCAGACTTGGACTCTGTGCTCACTGTGCAAAGAGAGGCACAGCTCCACCTCACTAATGAGGCCCAACAAGGCTGAACCACGTGTATGGGGTTGCTGTTGGTACTCTTGTTCAGAAGGGAATTGCCATAGCATTTCGGTGCTGGACTGCCCATGTGGACGGGACAGAGACTGATATGCAAATGGTTATTTCCCAACTGTGAAAGGTACAGTGAGCAAAAAGCAATGGCTGTGAAGAAGTGGGATAAAACCACAAAATAGGTTATCATGCCATGTTCTTTCTGGAGAGGAGCGCCTGCTACATTTATTTGAAAAATATTTGCAAGGAACTTGGGGTGGTCACCCTGAGTTACCTGGGGGAAGCCAGACGTGGATTCCCAGTTCACTGTGCACAGAGAGGCACAGCTCCACCTCACTGATGAGGCCCAACAAGGCTTAAACACGTGTATGGGATTGTTGTTGGTACTCTTGTTCTGAAGAGAATTGCCATAGCATTTCGGTGCTGGACTGCCCATGTGGGCGGAACAAAGACTGATATGCAAATGAATATTTCCCACCCGTGAAAGGTACAGTGAGCAGAAAGTGATGGTTGCAAACAAGTGGGAAAAAAAACACAGAACAGGTTATCATGACCTGTACTTTCTGGAGAAGGGCCGCCTTCTACCTTTTTAGAAAAATATTGGCAAGGAACTTGGCGTTGGTCACCCTGAGTTAACTGGGGGAACCCAGACTGATAAGGCCCAACAAGGCTGAAACACGTGTATGGGGTTGCTGTTAGTACTCTTGTTCAGAGAGGAATTGCCATAGCATTTCGGTGCTGGACTGCCAATGTGGGCGGGACAAAGACTAATATGCAAATGGTTATTTCCCATCTGTGAAAGGTACAATGATCAAGAAGAGATGACTGCGAACTCTCAATGTGGGAAAAAAAACACAGAACAAGTTATCATGCCATGTTCTTTCTGGAGAGGGGCGCCTGCTACCTTTTTTGAAAAATACATGCCGAGACCACAGTTCCTCTTCTTTTTTCGGTACACTTCTACCACTGCACAGAACTATACAATATTGACCCTGGATTGCAACTAGATTCCGTAATCCCACACTTCACCACTTCTTCTTTGCATTAGGGTGGGGGCCGCTGCTACCACTCCTCCTACGACATTACTGACAACACTGCAGTGTTGCCTCTCCCTGCCGCCCGACAGATCACTGCAGCAGGGAGACATTCAGCACTGCTGGCCAACAGTCCCTAGCTTTCCATGTTTGGTGCAGAGCCTAGCTCAGGCTCCATTCCCTCCTGAGTTGGGGAGGGGGGAGGTCATAGATATCGCCTTCCCACTTTGCTTGCTTTCAGATCGCACACCGGTGGGGTGTTCTTCCGCTCTTTCAAGCACAGTGTCTTCTTAAAATTGGGTCAAGATGCACAATTTCAAAGAGAGGCACACAGGCACCCAGAGTTCTGGATGGATACCTGCTTGCTTTGAGCATGCTCCTGAAGGTACTATGTGCACCAGAAAGTTCATGTGTGCTATGTAGCAACCTATTAAATTACGCGAATGGGATTGAATCCTACGTAGTGCGTTTTGACCACTGGAAGTATATTTCTTGCAGGCTGTGTCACACGTTCCAGAGGGCCCACCCGAAAAGGGCCTTGAAGCACTGATACGTGAATTGAATTTGATTTGGGGTGATTCATGCTCTGTCTGATTAAGGTTAGGTGAGCAGTTTACTGGTATAAAATTAGTTTAGAGTACTTCAAATAGGTCATCCAATAGAGTAATTTATTTTCATAGCGGTCAGGCGACACGTGTTTCGACCTTAGTCGTCCTCAAGGCCTTGTTGATCCTAAGTCTGTAGGTGATCCGTGAGTTGCATCTTGATGTCGTATCTGGCCTTCGTGCTAGTAAATATTGCATGTAGCATTAGTAGATGCATTAGATTGCGTGAAGAATTGAGAATGCTGGTATAATCAAGGGTATGGTCCCCGAACCGGACTATGGTGGCATGAGCTCTGCCTTCACTATGTCCGTTCCATTCTTAGGGGTTGATCCCTGTGGTGTCACGCCTGTGTAGCAACCTCTCATGCTGCATATACCGAGTGAACTGCGGCTGCACTGCTTTTGTGTGTCAACATGCGAGTTTGATATGAGTATGCAGAGTTTTGCTCATAATGGGCCACAGATTCCTGTCTGCAAACTTGTTCTGGGAGTACTTGCATATCTACACATTTGTACGGCACAGAACTGTTTGCGGACCAGAGTCATCACTGTGATTGGACTGAGGGGGCTATAGTGCCGGGCCTTTTGGTTGTACCCCTGGATAGAAGTTCAGGTCCCTGGATAGAAGTTCAGGTGCTACAACCAAAAGACTAACTAGCTCTGAGTCCCGACAATCCCAACATTAGCGTAGCCCTGGATCTTTTCTAAAGCTATCAACACCCCTGGTGCGGACGTATCATGACTGACCACCCACAAATATTCTGTGATTTTAAATCGTTGGGTAAATTAATGACATGCAACCTGCCATCCAGTCATCCTAATGAAGGTTTGCTGCTTGCACCCGATAAAAAGGAAACATTTCATAAAGAAATTTGCATAGTCTGGTAAACACGGTGTCTCCTATCGGACCGAATACTCTGCAATGATTTCTAAATTATTATTAAAGATGGCATTTTGGGAAGAAATACACTGTATAAATAAATGCCTTCACAAAGGAAGACATTTAAAACTATTTAAGAAAATCAAAGAGCAATCATTTGCATAGAGGGAACTTGCCAGCGAGATAATTCCTCTCCACTGAAGACTGAAAGGAGTCAGAGGCGTCAGCATTGTTCCTTCATTAGCAAGGCTAATTTGGGGGAAACATATTCTGTTCTCTCTTTATTGGATTAATTAATGTCTCCCTTTCAAAGTGATTGCATTGTCTGCTCATTATTAACATTTTATTGCGTTGCTATCTGACAAGGGACAGAATTTATGAAGAGTTGGTGCTGAACTTGGAGAGTACATTTGTCCTCTTTCTGTCCTTCTTGAAAGGAAAGATCAGGGGCCATATTTCAGAAATTTTGCACTGGTGCAAGAGCAATCATGTACGGTGCTAACACTAGGGCCAAAAATGCCCTAATGCATGCGGTCTGCATCCCTGAGCTCACCAGATGTTTTGGACTACAACTCCTATCAGCTCTTGCTGCCATAGTCAATGGTGAAGGATTATGGGAGTCACAGTCCAAAACATCTGGCAAGCTGCAGGTTTGAGATCCTTGCATGTTTTCTTTCAATGCATGTTTGTCCCATGTCCATGCATTTTTCTTTTGATGCATGCTAATGTTTGCCCTAGTGCCGTTAGCACACTTATTCTACGACATTTAGTCCTCCATTAGGAGTGAGGTGCGAGGAGGCAATGAGGCAATAGCCAACCTTTGTGCGGCTGGGGAAAACACAGAGCTATAACCTGCAGCAGCGGATACACCTCCTGCACCTTTTCTGCCACCCCTAAACAAGACATATAACCACAGAAGTGATGGGTGGAAGGTTTTGAATGAATCTGAACCACTGGCATTGCTCTGGGCAACCTTCCACACCACCATTTCGTAGCCCATATGTGCCATTGCAAAAGGGGTCCCGCCATATGCAAATCAGTCAGGTTCTGCCACAGCCCGAACTGCTTGGCCAGGTCCCCTCTTCATGGAAATACAAGCACCCCAGACGTGTTTTGCCCTTGTTGGGCCTCCTCAGTGAGGCGCAGCTTGGTTCCCTATGGCGCAGCGAGCAAGGGACCCACGTCTGGGCATCCCCTCTCTCACACAGGGAGACAAACTAAAACCAAAGAAGTGATGGGTGGAAGGTTTCGAATTAATCTGAGCCACTTTGTTTTCCTCTGTTATAAGAACGCATAATTTGTCAACATTTCAAAAATGGGCAAGGGAATTGTAGCTTTTACCCGGTTATTCTCAGTATATGCCTTAGTGGTCTTCTTAGTAACCCTAATTTCTAGGTTGAAACTGATTTGAACAGAGGGGCACAGAGCGCCACCTATTTCTTTTCAGAATTAATGTTAACAAGAATTGGCATCTCTCAAAGCCAACACAATGCCAAACATCATAATGCACCTGTTTCTCTAAAAGTAATAGGAAGTCATTGGCCATCAAATCTGCTCCAACACTGTGCTCACCTGCTTCCCAGCTCATTTCATGCTACTCCATTCAAGCTCCTGCCTTCCCTCTCTCTCTCGCTCTCTCTCACTCTATTTCTCTCTCTCTCTCTCTCTCTCTCTCTCTCTCTCTCTCTCTCTCTCTCTCACTCCCTTTCTCTCTCTCTCTCTCCTTCTCTCTCACTCTCTTTCTCTCTCTCTCCTTCTCTCTCTTTCTCTCTCACTCTCTTTTTCTACTATATTATTACATCATGAAAAATGTGCAGGACAAATGTTGGTTAAGTATACGTACTAGGACATGGCTGCCGACAAATCACAATGGGCACTAAATTACACACCTATATACATTCATAAATGGAAAACTAATTGAGACCACACACCTATTGCTGAGGGAGCAACTTTAGGCCTCATGTCTTAGGAGTTATGAAAGAAGCATTAATTTAAGAGGAAGTCCCTGACCTGTAGAAACGATGGGGGAAGTCTAATGTTGACAGGGAGGAGTTCCGAGAGTCTTGGAGCATAGACAGAGAAGGCCTGTCTTCTGGTTCTTTCCTTCAAGCTCCTGAGACCACACACCTATTGGTGAGGAAGCAACAATTGTCCTCATCTTTTAGGAGTTAGGAAAGAGCCATTCATTTAAAAGAAAGTCTCTGACCTGTAGAAAGGATGGGGGAAGTCTGATGTTGGCAGGGAGGAGTTCTGAGAGTCTTGGAGCATAGACAGAGAAGGCCTGTCTTCTGGTTCTTTCCTTCCTGCTCATGAGACCACACACCTATTGGTGAGGGAGCAACTTTAGGCCTAATGTTTTAGGAGTTAGGGAAGAACCATTCATGTAAGAGGAAGACCCTGACCTGTAGAAACGATGGAGGAAGTCTGATGTTGACAGGGAGGAGGTCCCAGAGTCTTGGAACATAGACCGAGAAGGCCTGTCTTCTAGTTCTTTCCTTCCTGCACTGTTGCAGTTAAAGTCTGCACATTTCCTTACTTCTGTCATCCACTGAATGGAACTATTTTGTGGTTGGAATGCGGTTATGTATCTTCATAACCTGGCTTTTTGACAATAGGGACAGCTTTGTGCCCTGGAAGCAGACCTACTGTTTATGTACTGCACTGCCCCCCCCCCCCACACTTTTCCCCTCAGCCCCCCTGCACTTGCGTGATCGCAATGTCACTGGGCCCAGGAAGATCGTCGTCTCTGTCTTCCCTTTGCTCCCCCTCCCTTGCCTTGTTGCGCCTTGAAACCCTTGTGTATAGGCGCGTTATAAATGCCATCTCATACCATATCATAACTCATGTTTGATCTATGAACGGGGTGAAAAGGTCCCAGCTAAAAGTGCGGCATTTAAGGGTTAACAAAGAAATTTGACATGCCACATTACATTGGAGAGCTCTGCTTGACCAGATCATATCTTAATGAGTTTTCCCAGAGTTTCTGATTAATATATACAGGTGGTGTTTGTTAAGTATTGAAACAAAACGACTATTCAAATGCATTAAAGAACGAACATAGACACTTTTTAAGTGACAGCAGTGGGAGAAAAGAAAATGTGTATTTCATGTGCCAAACTACTTTGAGGCAATTTGAGGATTACAGGGGCAAAAAAGGCACAATGCAGAAATCGCAGGGCTATAGGGAAAGTTAAGTAGGTCACCTCCATGAGGTGCATTACAGCTGGGGCAGTAGGAGCCAAAGGAAGGTGCAGAATAAGGAGGACGTGTTATATAGGATATATATGACTGTACATTTCCATTTAGTGTTGAAGAAGTCTGATATTTGATAGATTTTGATTCCTACATACATGCCTAAAACACACATGGGGGTTTGGGCTAATTTAAGTCAGCCACATAGTGCCTACAGGTTTCAGACTTCAGTACGCCATTAGCAGTTGAATGCACTGTGGCTGTATATTTCCCCCTTACGAAAAGAGAACATTTCTTTAGGAAACCACGCAGGACAGAACACAATAATATCAGCCTGCTTGCCAGGGGGAAACGTGGGGAGAGCCAGAGCGTCAGAGACACACATACCATCCAAGATTGCCAGTATGTTTAGAATGAAATGGGCACGCGCCAAATATATGATATAACATGATCAGACATTTGTAAAGATAGCTGTGTCCAGCAAGATACAATCGATATCAATTTGCTTTATATGTTTCATGGGGATGATTTAAAATAATTAAAAAGTGATTAATGGAATAGATTCAATATTGCGACAACTCAAACAGCATTTGAGGCAACTGACTCAAAGCCAGCAGTCCCAGCATGCTACACAGCAGAATGTAATCGAACCCTAGCAGTCATGTTTGAATGTAAAAGTTCCAGAAAGAAGTTCTTAGCATGTTGCTTGTCTGTGCCCTCACTCTGTGATGAAAACAGATACTTGTCAACAGGTTTACAGGAAGTTTGGTCTTAAGGCCATCTAATCAAACAGTGTATATGGGAGCCCAGAATCACTGTGTAGAGAAGAGATAAGGAGAGCTATGGACACGAAGAGACCAGCCTGCAGGCCTGTGATGGGCACTGCACAGGTTAGATACTGCATACAAGCAGAGCCAGGTTATGAACACGTATGCCAGCAGCCTCTAAAATCAGGTGATGATTAATTGAATACTGAAATGCACGTTTTTTCCAAAAGCTCTTTATTGTGAGGTAGCTTTCATGAATGACTGCACAAGGATGTGTGCTCTTTTGCTGTGACTGGATTTCATGACTCTATGTGAAAAAGTTGGGGAGAGCGTCGCCCGGGAGACGGTTTTTTCCCTGCACCCCAAAAAGCCTTCCCCAACATATTCTAGGCCTGGTTTTAATTACTTTTACATCCTCCAGTCAGAAAATATCTGGGGAAAGTTCTTGCTATTCCTCTGTGAAATTATCACGGGATACCGGCTTCACAATGTGAAGGCTTATTAATAATGGTTATTTATTTGTATTAATTGGGTATTTATAATGCGCCTACACACAAACTGTTTCGAGGCACTACAAAACAAGAGGGTGGGGGGAAAAGGGAGATCAAAACAAAAGCCCATCCTCCTTGGCCTTGTGACATTCGGAACGTGCAAGTGCAGTAAGAGAAGTGCAGGGGAGAGGGGAGTGCCGGTCAGGGCGGAGGGCCCATGGGAAAAAGCAAGTGCCCGAGGAGGTCAGGTGGACAGTGTCAGGGCAAGCAGAGAGTGCAGGGGAAGGAAGGTCCATGAGCTAAGTGGGAGGTAAGGGGATGGAGGTATAAACATGATTTGACCGTGTCAGAATTATTCACAGCAGAATTGACCATGGTCAGTTTAGCTGCAAATACAATTTTGCCACTGCCAAATCTGGCAAAACCTTTGCCCCCACTCCCTCAACACATCCCCCCGCCCAACTTAACTTTTGCTTCTATGCTTCCTTTTGACCCTGCAGCGTCAGTTCCATCCCTCTTACACGGGTCGGATCTGATGCTGCAGGGTCCGCTTTTCTCTTTCTTTTTCTTTTTTTCCCGTCCCAAGCCTCCAGTCCTCAGGAAGTGGGGGACACCCGCGATACTGCACATGGCAATCACTACCAAACATGGGGAATGGGGGACACCCCCACAATCTCTCTCCCCATGTTCAGTATTAATTACCAAATTTGTTCGAATTCAATCGATGAAATGGTACTGGCCAAATTCGGCCAAATTTACAATACAATCAATTAAATTCGAACAAATTGGTCAATACCGGCTGGATGGGTACAAGGGTGCAGGCCCAGCCATGCAAGTGCGTGGAGAGTGGCCCAGAGAGGCAAGTGCAGGATGAGACGGGTATTTGTATTTTTCTGTTATTTATATAGCGCCTTACGCCAAGGCGCTGTACAGAAGCAACTTTACAATACAATAAAATGAGCAAGTATATACAATGAAACAATATAACTTACAACAGGACTCAAAGTACATTTAAGGGTTAAGTAAAGTTTTTAGGGCAGCACAGAAGATTGGATAAGAATGAATAGACTGCAGAGAGAGAGGGAGAGCATTCCAGTGGAGAGGAGCCAGTAGAGAAAAAGAACGGAAAGGAGAGGAAGCACATGGGGGATGAGACACAGCTAAAATAAAGAGGGTTTGGGAACGAAGAGTACGAGAAGGGACAAAACAAGAGAAGCAAGATAGATAGGGACAAGTCCATAAAGAGATTTAAATACTACAAAGAGAAAATTGAATTTAAGTTGAGAGTGAGAGGTAGCCATCGAAGAGAAACCAGAGAAAGAGAAATAGAATCGCAAATAGATAGGGAAAAATGGAGATGGATAGAGGAATTGAAGATAGATTTAAGAGGAGCTAACCGAGAGACAGGAAGACCAAAGAGGAGTGCAGATCAATAGAATAATTGACAGAAGATTGAGGGTCCGTGGAGACCAAGTGCATGGGAAGACTGGGATGGGAGGGACTGGTACCCTGAAGACACTGAAGGAACTAGGAAGCCAATCAAGAGGCAGACAGGGACATTACCAGGGGAAGGGCAGAGGGAAGAAAGAAGAGAAAAGGAAGGTCTTGAGAAGCTTGCAGAACCTAAGGAGATCCTACTCAAGTGTGAGAGGGGCTGGAAGGCCATTCCAGAGAGAGGCACCTTCCACCCTCTGCTTGGAAAAATGACTGATCTGCAGAGAGTTAGGGCTAGACGACTGAAGGGCTCTATCAGGGAGGTCTTTATGGAGAGCAAATTGAAGGTAGAGGGGTCCCAGGCCCCGGAAAGCCTTGCAGATGATGCAGAGGGTCTTGAACTTGATCCTCGCAGCAACCGGGACCCAGTGGAGAGATTCTAGGGCTGGAGGGATACAGTCCCTTGGCTTGTAACCAAGTACAAGGATCGCAGTCATATTCTGGATTAGTTGAAGGGGGCAAAGGGAGGAGTTAGGCAGATTAAAGAAGATGCTGTTGCAGTAGTGCAGCTGCAGAGGACCAGAGCTCTGGAGACATTGAGTTTCTGGGGGAAGGTGAGAAAAGGGAGAAATCCTCTTCAGGAGCTGCAGCTGAAAGTAGGCCTTCTTGGCAAGGTCCGTGATGTGAGGAGGGAAGGAGAGAGAGGAGTCGAAGATGACAGCAAGGTTTTTTTGCCTCACAGGAGGGTGATGGGAGGGGGCCCATGGAGGGCGGCCAGAGTGTTGAATGGAAAGAGAGAGCAGGGGTCCCAATGAAAAGGATCTCTGTCTTACTGGCATTAAGGCAGAGATGAGATTGTTAGCCTAGCACCATGCCTGAATAGCAGACATGCAGTCAGGAATTAGAGAGGAGGAGGCGGAGGAAGGACGCATGAAGGAAAGCTGCGTGTCATCCGCATAACACTGGAAGTTAGGAGAGAAGGTGGCGATCAAGTGGGCTAGAGGAGTCAGGTAGATGTTGAACAGCCAAGGCGAGAGGATAGAGCCCTATGGCATTCCACAGGTGGGGAGTGAGATGGTGAAGAGAAAAGGGGATCAGTTGAGCCTGGGACGGTCAGTCCAAGAGGAAGGAGGACAACCAGTCCAGAGCAAGGTCCGTGATGCCAAGGTTATAACAGGACCGATTTGAAGCCAGACTGGTATCGTGGAGACAACCAACAAATTCAGGGTGGTGATTAAGCTGGGAGATGGCCAGCTTCTCCAAGAGTTTGCCCAGAAAGGGAGTAATGGAGATAGGGCGGTACTTGGCCAGACAGGAAGGGTTGGCAGAAGGCTTTTTGAGGAGAGGTTGCACAATGGAGTGCTTGAGGAGTGAGGGGAAGGATGAAGTTACACCGAAGTGACTGCAGAAATCAGCCAAGGCTGGACCAAGGGAGATAATGTTGCCCTTCATATTTCTGGAGGAACAGGGGGGCACCTGCTTGGACGAGACCTTCATGGAGAGGACTTGTCTAGAAACCTCTTCAGGTGTTATGGGAGAAAAAGAGGAGAGTAGGAGGGGAGGGAGTAGGGAAGCCAAGGGAGGCCTGAGCGTGGGTGGCGGAGAGTGTTGAGGAATGAGGAGAGTGAGGACACGACGTCCTGAGTTTTCTAAATGAAGTTAGAGACCAGAGAAGTGCAGAGGGCCAGGGAAGGCAGGGGAGAAGTGGAGACTGCAGTCAGGTTGACAAGTTCCTTGCAGATTTAGAAGAGTTCAGCCATGTTGTTAGTGGCCGCAGAGATGCAGGTTTGGGTATAGGCTCTCTTCATCAAGCCGATGGAGAGTCTGTATTGCCTTTGGAGCAGGTGACAGGCCAGTTTGTCAGGGGATGTGGTCAAGGCTTGCCACTTCCGCTCAGCAGCTCTGTACTTGCATTTCAGAGCGGCCAGGTCAGAGTCATACCAGGAATTGCACCTGGAGGCAGGTTTCATGCGGATCCTCATGACAAGGTCAAGGATGTCTAGAGTGTTCGAGATGGAGAGTTGAAGGTTAGTAAGGGATGTGTCAGAGTGAGAGTCAGTGGTAGGAGTAGGATGGGGAATGAAGGTGGCGGCACAAGCAGCAACTGACAATCGCTTCATAGGTCGAATGACAGAGAAAGAGGCTGGCAGTGCGGTGGGGGCTTAGCCAGGGGACCCAGGAGGTCCAGGTGAGAGGAAAGGAGAGCATGATCAGACCAGGAGAGAGGAGTGATGAGAGGGTTGGAGATGGGGATGCCTGAAGAGATGACAGCATCCAAGGTGTGTCCAGCTGAGGAAAAGAGAGTCACAGAGGTTGCGGAAGAGCCCAGAGGCCATACCAGGGGAGACAAGGTGAATATTGAAGTCTCTGAGGAGGAGAAGCTTGGAAGAGGGGGCACAGAGTGGAGTGGTACAGTCAGCCGTCCAGAGAGGAAGTGGGAGACCTACCCAGGGGGCCTGTATATGGTGGCCAGAGTCAGAGAGAGGCCAGGAGAGACACCAAGCCTATAGACAAGGCATTAAAAAAGAGGAGTACACCTGAGTGGGTATGGTAGTAAGAGGGACCCACTCAGAGAATATCAGAGTAACTCTGCCCCCGGGCAAGTTAGGCCTAGGCTTAGAGATGATCTTGTACCCGTCACAGAGGAGAGTGTCAAAATTCATGACAAAGATGGCAGTGAACCACGTCCCGGCGAGAGCGAGGACGTCTAGGTTGAGGTCTTCAGGGAGGTGGCAGATGTCAGAGGAGTGTTTGACGGCAGAGCGAGAGTTGATAGTAGAGCGGGTTGCCACTTTTTAAGGTTTTCCGAGGAGGGGTAAAGGAGTGTGATACACCCGTCCGAGGTGGCTGAGGGGCCAGAGGGATGGCCAAAGGAGGAGAGACAAGAGGTGGGAGGCAGTTGATGAGAGACGGAAGATGCCTAACAAGAAGGAGGAGGTTGGGCTGAGAGCCCTGGACCATGACAGTGCCATTTTGGTAGACATTAATGTTGACCCCTGAGGACAGGAAGGATGGCAGAAGTACTTCCCAACGGGTGCCACCATAAATGGGAGAGGAAGAGGAAGGGGAGAGCACAGAGACCATAAGGGGAATCCAAAGGCCTGGTGAAGGAATGACAAATGGGATGCCGGTTAGAGTCTGCCTGGAAGAAACATTGACCTAAGTGTCATTGATGGGTAGGCCTGGATTGGAGACCATGAGATCCTTCTTTAACTTTTTCCTTCCAGGCTTCGTCAGAGGGTTAGGAAAGGTGATAGAAGGGTCTTTTTAAACCTTACAAATCAGTAAAAGTTAAATGTTTGCTAAAGATGAATCTATAATTGCTTTTATTTTGTAAAG
This sequence comes from Ambystoma mexicanum, assembly GCF_040938575.1. Taxonomy (NCBI): domain Eukaryota; kingdom Metazoa; phylum Chordata; class Amphibia; order Caudata; family Ambystomatidae; genus Ambystoma; species Ambystoma mexicanum. The sequence goes on along the minus strand of NC_090928.1, from coordinate 319,987,326 downwards.
AAAAATACAAAAGCACACTTTAAGTGTGTTTTTCTTTTTCAAATAAGATTGACATGTATATGTAATCATGCTTTGTCATATTATTTTAGATGCCAACTGTGTTAAATAAATGTCGATTGAAACTAAATGCTATTCTAAAGTGTTTAGAGTATAACTTACCTCCTTAATAATACAAGTGAAGGAAGATGCAGGCCTGTTAGGTAACACTAACTTGTAGTAAGCTTTCCCAAGGCTAAGGTGACTCACTCAAATACTGTTGTGAGGGTACAGTTTGTAAAGGTTTTTGACAAAATGACTACTTTTCTGCAGGTGCTCTGAGATACGTAAACGCTAATCTGCCTATTCGGCCCCACACTACTACTAAACCAGCATTGAATCCAATCACAATAGTACACAAGAATGTCTAATTAAGGTTATATAAAGATTTAGACTTTTAATTAAACAATAAAATGCAAACATCTAATAAAACCCATGGCTGTAAGAGAAAACACAAAGAATGAAAGTACACTCTGGGTAGATGAGGGGGGGTGTTCAGGCACACGCTTGGCACAATGTCAATGTGCAAATGATATATGTTTAAGAACAAGGTAGAGAAGGGTGGGTTTAAGAATCACTATGGTCCCAAACGTGGGCCAGTGGAACAGGACCTATTCACAGTACCTTATTGTTTAACTTAAGGGTTTAACAGAGTGGAGCCAGGGTTTTCTGGCATCAAACTGGAAGTCTGGCTGCTTCCAGCACCAGCACAGTGTCAAGTCGCAGAGTGGTTATGACATCAAATCCAGAGTACCTTGCCTACAGGAAATGGAGGGAACAGGACAAGGAAGGTAGCTGTAACAGAAGCTAAGATGGTGGGACCCTTCCCTCAGCCCACCTCTGACCTCTGGCTGCCCCAACTCTGCCCATTCCCATGCCTGCTGAGTACAAAGGGACTCCTGTAATCTACACCCTGGTTTTAGAGGGCTTTGTTATGTCAGTACTGCCTCTGAAGGTCCAGTTCCCAGGAAACCTTGTCAGGGAAATTTCTAGGCCCTGGGGAAGATGTTACCCTTCATGCAGGAGAATCAACAATGCAAAATCCTGGCTATTGCACCACATAGCAGCCGTGGAGACAGCTAGACCGGACACCATAATACATCAGTCCTTTTATAGCTGGGCCCTAGTCACAAAGCTGACACTAGTGTGAAATCTCATCCGTGGCTGTATAATGGTGTTCTCTTAGCAGTAACCATGCCATAACTAGACATGGCTTATATTTACAGATTCATGTGCTACCAGACTGACTAAGGCATACTATTTTTTATAATTGCATCAGAGGGGCAGATGATTAAAACAACACCCCTGCCTGCAGGAACTTTGGGCTCCTCACTGCTCTCTTTAATCTGTCACTTTCCTCTTTCATGTTGCCTGCTTCTTTTAAGCACACTTAAATCCATCCTATCCTTACAAAACCCCACTCTTGATCCTTCTCTTCCCTCTAATTTTCATCCCATCTCTCTTCTGCCTTTCTTCACTAAACTATAGTATTGGAACGTGTCGTCTATTGACCGCTCTTCTGGCGGTCACAGAGTCGCTCTTATCTTCACGCTGTGGTAAACACTCCTCTACCTTCAACCACTCTATTTTGCTCTCTCATCTTGGTTTACCGGGCTCTGTTTTCAATTGGCTTCAATGTTATCTCACTAACCACACCTGCTCTGTCTCCTGGGCTGGTCTGTCCTCCCTCATTCGATTGGTGTGCCCCAAAGGTCTATTCTCGGTCCTCTTCTTTGCTCTCTTTAAACTTCTCCCATTAACTCTATTATTACTTCTTTTGGCTTTTGTTACCATCTGTACACAGACGATTTGCAGATCTTTCTTTCTTTCTTTCTCATAGTTCTTGGACTCTATCCACTCCTCTCTCTCAGCTTGTCTATTATCTACCTGATTTAGGATGTCCACTCACTATCTACATTTTAATCCCTCAAAAACTGAAGTTCTTTTCTTTCCCATTTTTACCATTACTCCCCCTCTTCTGACAGCTTCCATCTCTTTTTCCCTTCTTTACTCCATATCTGTGCCTTGGCTCGCAATCTTGGAGTAATTTTTGACTGCTCCCTCTCAATTTCACCCCATATCTCCTGCTCTTGCTGATTTCAACTTTTCAATATCCAAAAAGCCTGCTTGTTCTTTTCACGCTTCCAAAAATACTCATTTTGTCCTTAGTCTTCTCCCACTTATCCTATTGTTCTTGCCTACTCTTTGGTTTCCCTGGCTATCATCTTGCTCCACTCTGCTCTATTTATCATTCTTCGATCTGTGTCCTCTGGCCTCATTCTCCTTACAACTCTATTTTCTCTGCCTTGCATTCTCTTTGGTGGCTGAATTTTGAAGCCTGACTTCTGTGTTCATTTAGCTGCTTGATTTTTAAATCTCTCTATAGTCTCGCTCCCCCATTTCTCCTCTTTAGTGTCTTTCTATTCTGCTTCTCACTCCCTTCGATCCCAGTTTATTTTACTCTGGTTGTTCCACATCCTCCCTGTACTTCCTCTAATTTCCGCTCATTCTACTTTTTCGCCCCAAGGACTGGAATGCACTCCCTCTTTCTGTTCGATCTTTGACTTCACTCTCTCTTGTCAAAATTTGATTAAATGGTCATCTACTTGTTTATTGATTTTTACTGTCAGACCTTACTGTTGTACCATTCTGACCTTTGTGAAGCATGTAGGTGTTAAGCACTGTATAAATAAAAACAAATGCAAAAGTATAAATACAAATTCCAGCACAAGTCAGGGAGGCACATGTGACTTAGCACCTGTCTGTGCTGCTGCAGTGCTGAGGCTGTAGGAAACTATTTACAGTAAAGACACACATTGGCGAGAGGGAGTCTGATTAGCAGGCCTCCCTTTCAGAAACAGAATTACCTGCATCATCTTACAGTAGTACACATTTAAAAAGCTCTGGCTTTTCCATCCTCACCAGAAGGCATTTTCTGACAGAGGTATTTAAGGGGGGCATTGCGGTAGCTAAGAAAGAGATGTTGTTTTTACATTCCTTGATTTCAAATCCAGTGCTATTTCTCTGCTGACTATTCGATTACCAGGCAGTAATGCCCCGACACAGGAGTTATAGGTATTAGAACTCTGGTATGCTGTCTGGGGTGCTACGCATTAGAAGAGAACATAGCTGCCAGGGATAAAGGAAGACGAGACCTACTCCTAGTCCTTTCCCCTTTCCATGATGGCCATTTCATGCAAGGGAAGAGATGGGCCATCACTTTGTATAGCGTGCATGGCAGCTCAATTGGAATCTCACCTTGCACTATTTACTTTCTATTTGGGTACTGGTCTGGGTAACTCCCCGTGAATCCACATTCTCAAGTAAATGTTTTGCCCCAGTTTGATGTGTAATGAAGGACGCCAATGACCAACTCTTCTTCAGTTATGAATTTCAATAGCGCTCAACCTGAAGTGTCACTGATCCTGTCTTCTCGTTGTCTCGCAATACATGGTCTCTCTGGCACACACTGATGTTTGCACTCAGATCACTAACATGTACAGCACTGCTTTGCCTTCTATCTAGAGTTCATAATTCTCCTTGGTGGAATTCTTGCTTTACATTTCAGAGGGCCATATTCTCACAAGAGACATTCTTCACATATAAACTAAAGGCCAGAAGTGGATCTTACGAGTGGAGACATTAGCTGCAGATGAGGTGGCGATATTATGTTATACATACATTTCTTGGATTGTTCAAACAACTAAACCTATTTGCATTTTCGTTATCCTATTACTGGTGGTTTTCTGCACACAAAACAACTGTTCCATGACTCAGATCTCCTTAAAAAACAGATTTTCCACTCAGAGGAGTAAATATCTTTGGCCTACAAGCAGGACAAATTCATAGCATCATCAGTGCTCAGATCCCAATCCCTACATCCCAAAACATTGCCTTAGCTCAAATGCCCAATATGTTGTGCCAACACCATTGGCTCACCCTTGCTTCTGATGCACCGGCAGCTTGGTTCCAATTTTCTTCTAGCTCACAATCGCATCAATGGTCAAATATCAAAGATAAAAAGCAAATAAGAGACACAAAAAGGATTGGAGGAATGTAAGTCAAAAGCTTTCATAAAAGATTCCAATTACCATCAGCATAAACAAAGTTGCATTTGCAATACGTCCTAAGGCTTGCAAAATGAAATTTAAAAAAAGATTCGATAAAGTTAAAAGTGAACATTAAAGAACACTACGGTAACTCAACGGTACCGTCGTTAAGTGCAGTGGCAAATCGGCAAATTGTGAGACAGTCATTGAGCTCCATCTGTCAGTCAGAGGATAAACATCGAGCCACTGGAGCATGTGTGAAATCCATATTTCTCAAAACATATAGGGTTCATTTCTTCCTTGCATGTGTATAGGTAACGCAAAACAAGAAAAAGTGTGTCAAACTTTCTTTCCGAGATATTGTTACAAAATCACTTAGGATCAGAATCGCAACCTCACCATTTGGAAAGCACACTAAACAACGATGACGTGTTTTCCCTAATTTTCAATTAGAGGAACAGGGACTTTCTTGTAGATAGATGCAATTATACCGCGCTATGAAATTGGAAGGAGAAATTGTGATTTTGGTTGTGTTTTATGCAGTGCTTATAACATTGTATTTGATTGTATGTATGTGTGATTTTATGCTGGTTTTATAGATAACAATGATGCGAAATAAACTAAACAAAAAAAAGTAAAAGCAGCAGCACACAAAATGAACACAAGTACAAAATAAACCAAAACTAAAAAGAAACAAATGTGTCCCTCTGATGTAAAGAAAAGTCTCTGCCAGTTTGACTTAGCATCACTCAAGTCTTCTGAGTCTTTCTTTTACTGTAAGCAAGATGGCCGACTCATCACCGTAAAGCAGACAGTAACTTCAGTCACTTAATATGTCAACTACCACATATGTCAGTTCATGTAGCACTTACAATACTTGTTCAGATAATTGCAACAGGGAGCTCCATAACAAAAAGCTGCCTCTGCCTTTTGTTCTCCTCGGCAGCGGTGTGTCACGCCAGTGTCTGAACCTAGTTTTTTATCATAGCACTCTGTGAAGCTAAATGTCAGGGTCTCAGGCATTGTCTTCGTATCGCCTCGCATCATGCTCAAAGCCTGACTGCCTCTTGCCCCCGATAGTCGTGCTTATTTCCTTCACCATTTGGAAATAATTTGCCTATCATAAAGGGATCATTGAGAAGAGCCTGTTTTTCCATTAAAATAAAACACAAAGCCAGCTGCTTAGCAGAGCGCTTAGCAGCACTGTGTACAAAGCGATACAGCTGGATGATTTTTGCTGCTTAAGCAATGGGAGCTTTTGGTTGAGATGTAGATAATTGGGTCAGAAACTTGTGGCAAGAATCGCCACAGCACATGCATTCAGTAAAAGGGCCTAATGATTACACCAATATCCATCCTGCTGCAATACTGGGTTGTTTTTTGGATTTGCATTTTTATTTTGAGTACACCAATATCATAAAGGCAAAGTGGAGCTTTTTTCAACACTCCACTTGAAATGTTTCCACACTTCACTCATTTTTCTGAAAACTTTGGACATAGAAGATTCTGCAATGAGCACTTGAGAGCAAACATCTTATGAGTTTACCAAGTTGCAGTATCTTCTTATGTAATTGGTGCAAGGTTTTCTGGCAGTAAACATTTTACTTTGGTACATTTTGAAATTAACTTAATTGCACTCTATTTGGTGCTCTAAGTGGGGGGGGGGTAACAGGGGAGGAGGGTGCTGTAAATTACCACAGTTTTTTAAGGATTCAAAAGATTCACGATTTTTATCATCAATACTCCCAAGTATCATAGGCCGAGGGTGATGTAGGACTCCAAGCTGTCGCTCCTTCTGATAAGGTTAAATTCATTGTGAAAGAAAAAAAAGAAGAAAGAGGAAACATGATGCACTCAGGATATTGAAGGTTTAACATGCACTGACCATGGGCCTCATTCCGAGTTGGGCTGTAAGGGTTAACGGTCACCGGTAACGAGCCCGGTGCCGGTAAACCTTTACCGCCCAATTCCGAGTTCCCTTAGCAGGACCCGCAAAGGACGTGTGATCTGACCACACGTCCTTTGCAGGTCCCGCTAAGGGACCAGGGCGCTAATAACGGGCCCGCTATTTGCGGGCCCGTAATTAGTGCCTTTCCCCATTCCCATTGAGCCCTATGCGGGCTCAAATGGGAATGGGGAATGGTTGGTTGAATGGAGATTTACCGGGTCCGCACAGTTCGGAATGTCCCGGTAAGTCCCCATTCAACCAGACCGGACCCAGACCCGGGTTTGGAGGCAGCCATGGCGCTAATAGCGCCATGGCTACCTCCAAACTCGTAATGACCCCCCATGTATTGTACAAAGAACAAGAAATGCCAGGCAGAGAAAAAAAAATAGAACCACAGTGCACCCTAGTATGCGGAAGGCTTTCGATTATGTGTCCAAACAGAGATCCAGAAAAGTGCTTGTACAACAAATGTTTCTTTAATGTAGATCATAGATATAGTTCAATTCTGTTAAACTGCAGCAAAGGGAATGGCTAAACTGTTAAGAACTTTCCCAACACCTTTTGCGCATTAAAATCATCAGGGCGATCATTTTTCTTTAAAAAAACACAAACTAATAAGGGAACCACTACTAGCTGGAGCACGATGTGCATATTCTCTTTTATTGAGCAGACTAGTAAAGAGCAAACGCCCAAGCATGCAGGGTACAGCCAGGCAGAGCCTCTAGCAGCAACAGGAGCAGGAATTGTGTCAGTGCAGGTGAGGGTTTTAATAAATGCTGCTTAAGAGTTGCGGTAAACACTGAACACAGACTACAAAGCCATGGAAAAAAGGGGCCTTACAAACGAAAACGGACTATAAAGGAAACAAAGAAAATGTAAGAGAGACTATCTAAAAAGACCACAAAGGAAAATGAAAAATAACTAAACAAACTAAACAATTTGAAAAAGAAAAATAGATAAATCAAATATTAGAAAAGAAAAGAGTAGATGAAAAATCAAAAAACACTTAGAAATAATCATTTAGAAAAATGAAAAAAAATAATGTAAATTATATAGAAAACAAGAAAGCAACTGTACATACGATAAATTAAAAAAGGAAAATGTAGAAATTAGCTTCAATAGCTTTTTTCATTTCACTTTCTATGCAGTGCTCATCTTATTGTTGACCTTCCTTCTATGTATCTTTTAGATGGGGTGGAACTTTTTCTCAGTCGTCGTCCCACCTTTTGTTGCAGTTCTGCTCCCAGGTGGGAAACAGGCTGATTCATTCCCCCTTTCACTTTTTTTTTTTACATTTCTATATTTTTTTTTAACTTCTTAAATTTTTCTTATGCAGTTATTTTCTTGTTTTCTATACAATCCAGCATTTTTCTTTTTCAAAACAAAAGTGGGAAGAAACCCCAATCAATGCACTAGGACTAGGCACATTGAAATATGGGTGTTGCGGGGGGCGCTGTTGCGCACTGTAAAGATGGCTGCCTAATCGTTGAGTTCCCGCACCGTCTCAAAATCCTGTATTTATTAATCCTCTTTTGAGCCGCTGCTATACGCAAGAATCGGGGCACAGATGCAGGAAAGACCCGTCCCTGGTTCCTGAAAATCCTGGAGTGCTGCAGTGTGAAACGCCAGAGTTCGTGGGACTGGGAGCCTCGCCAGCCCCTGATACAGATGCGATTCGCCTAAGGGCTCCGTGAGGGAGCAACTAGAGGCCGCTGTCGCGGTCCAACGCTAGGCCCGGAGAGGCGGGGCCTGTGGATGCGATCCGCGCCCTGTGGCCAGATACAGAGCTCCGTTGGGCGCCCCGGCCTTAAGGAAGAAGCGGCGTCGACACCATAACGGCGCTGCTGGTTCAGAGAACCAGAGACCCTACATGCCCTGCGATGCTCCATTTGGAAGCGACGGAACAACGATCCCGCTGCAGACACTGAGATGGGGCGGGTTGGGGATGCGGCCCGCTGCTCGCCTAAGGAGGGAGAACTGCGAGGGCGGCTGTGGGTAAGGAGACCCGGCGGTTCACCGCTCGCTAATACAAAACCACCCGAGCAGCTGCGGGATAACGTCGCAGTGATCCTGAAAGGGGGTGTGGCCCTCGCCCGCCGCATGACACCAGAGCTTCGGTCCTGCCGACGCCCTTGATTTCCCGGGCCGCTGAGGAGTCGGCACATGCTGGGACAGATACCTGCAACCGCACGAGATACAGCTGACATTCTTGTGGCCCGGAACATCAAACACATGTGCACACCTCGGTGGAGACTGTGTTGGGGCTGTGCCAACATATAAAACTTGGCCTTCGACCCGCACCCGACCTGCGCACGTCAGGAGAAAGAGGTACGTGTTGTGGATAGTGGGAAGGAAAGGGGTTGATGCCCCCACTAAACCATGTTGCTGCCCACTAACCTGGACCGCTGTTGAGGTGCTGGCTCTACCAGTCTGCCCCGAGGTACACACCCGACCCTTATCCTCTCTTGACTTTTCAAGAGGTGTACACTGTTTAGGACACAGCATTAAAGGCAGGGGCAAGGCAGACGGAAACAACCCCTTCCTGGCGGTTTAGCTAACCTGAATACTGGAAATCCTGGGACGCTCCCCAGAGCCATACTATTGATCATTTATGTAGTAATACGTGGGAGAGCACAGTCCACCAGAGTTAATACACTAGGAGCCAGGGGACACAGTGGAACATTATACTAAACCCAGAAGAGGCAAACACGGGCTACGGCTAGGGAAAAGATATTACAGCACAGCATACTGAGGACGGTGACATGGGCGAACCCCAAAAACTGGGAAAAGCGGGCAGGACCCCCAGCAATAAGAAGAAAGGCCCTATGGACGTATACACTGCCAGTCAAACGCAGTCCACCGCTGCAGATATGTCCATCAACAGCAATGAAACCCTGAACCCAGAGAATGGTGATAAAGAGGATAGATTAACAACAATCGTCCAAGATGGATTCCGAGCAGTCAACACGAAGTTGGATGACATAGTCTCCACCATTGACTCCCTAAGGGCCAGGGTTGACAAAGAGAGTGCACGTGTAACTGAAACAGAACAGAGAATAAGCACCAACGAAGATGCGATTGCACACCATAGTCAGGATATCACCCAACTCAAGGAGGCGATGTCGAAAATGCAAAATAAATGTGAAGACCTCGAATCCAGAACGAGACGCAACAACATCCGAGTGGTGGGCGTCGCGGAAACATTCGGAAAGAGCCAAATGGAAAAACAACTTGAACTGCTCCTTAAAACAATATTCGGCCAGGAAGCATTTTCTGAACATTTCTTGATTGAGAGGGCGCATTGCACGCTGGCCCCGGTCCCCAAACCAGGGGCACCGCCACGTACAATAATTGCAAGGCTCCTTAATTATAGAGATAGAGGCTTAATTCTGTGTAAGGGTAGAGAGGCTGGAACACTACACCATGAAGGAAACCGGATAGACATATACCCAGACTTTTTGGCCGGGGTGCAAGCAAGTAGAAGATCCCACAAACCGGTCAAAAGACTCCTAAGAGAACGTCAAATACCATACGCTCTAATGTTCCCCGCCAAGATGAGGATTCAGGATGCGGACAGGGCACACTTTTTCGAGTCCCAAGCTGAGGCCACACAATACATTGAAGCTTCTATACCCCTCCCACCCAGGGGAGGTAGACCGGCTCAAAACAACAGACCCAGACCAGAAGATTGTGGTACATTCTTTTAGTCGAAACGCTGTCTACACTGCTACACCTTTGTGGCCATAGTCATAGCTGTTCCTCGATCATGGCGGCTTATCTCCATATGCTTGACAGTGTTGTGGAATCGATTGGGCGGTCATGTGATGCAACATGGTTACCCCTGGAATGATCCAAGAGTTTGTTTGGGTACATCGTCGAGTTGGGGTTGATGATAAGGGTGGGTGGGCAAAGGGAGGTAGGGGGAGTTGGTTTATCTTTGGTGGAAGAGATTTCGCCAATGGGAGAAGTTCTGGTCACCTGGAGAAGAATGACCCAGGGTACAGTTTTTCCATGGTTGACAGTTTGTTTTATGTTAAAAAAGTGGGTCACTGGGATTGGCGCTGGCTGACTGGCACATACGGCGCAACTCCAATGGTCATGGATTCGGAAAGATTTGTTATTTCATAATACTGGTGATGGGATGAGAATAAAACTGCTTACTTGGAATGTAAGAGGACTGAATAACCCGGTGAAAGTCAAGAACATTTCTAATTATGTTACTAGACATGGCCCATTGATACTAATGCTGCAAGAGACACACACAATGGGAAGCAGTAACTTGCACATAATGCCCAAATGGGGATCCCAGCGTTTCTACACAGACTATTCCACGCAGGCCAGAGGGGTAATTACTCTTCTCCATCCAAGCTTGGGGTTCAGATTGGAGGGACATAAGGCGGACCAACAGGGAAGATATGTGGTCGTATGGGGCAGACTCGCTGGACAACAAATGCTTCTGGTTAATACATATGGGCCCAATATAGATGACCCTTCGTTCTATATGAATATATACCAGTTGATCACTGCCTATGGTTTCTCTAATGTGATATGGGGTGTGGACTTCAACGTGGTGCTTGACCCTGTGTTGGACAGATCATCCAAGGTTACCAGAGCCCCTAGTAATACTGCCTCCACCCTGGACAGCATTCTTACACAGTTGTCAATGGTAGACGCCTGGCGTGTGATTCACCCAGGAGACAGGAGATATATTTATTACTCCTCGGTTCATGACTCTGAGTCCAGGATTGATTACTGGTTTGTCGCATCAGCCATGTCCTCTGCGCTGTAGAATTGTGAAATTTTGCCCCGTACGTTCTTTTACCACTCCCCAGTGATGATGGAGTTGAGGATGCCGGACACCTCTTTCCCTGCTAGACGATGGAGAATGCCGAGTGGAATATTGGGTGACCCTGGGGTGGTGGAAACACTACATGTCGAGATAGCAGAATTCTTCACTAACAATGTGGGAACGGTACATAGATACTCTACTGTGTGGGAATCATTTAAAGTTTGGGTCAGGGGGATACTGCTGCCCAAGTCGGTTGGCATGTTGAAGAGCGTTCGCGCTGAACTGACGGACATTGAAAGTAAACTGGAGGTAATATAGGGAAGATATACTCGAACACGGAATAGGGAACTACAAGCGGATATACATACACATTTACACAAATTCGATAAATTGGCCGCTAGAGAAGTTCATTACATGGCAGCCCCCATTCGAGCACGTAGGTATGGAGAATGTAACAAGGCCGGCAGGACACTCTCTAATCTCCTGAAATATGATTAAAAAAAAACCACATAATTAGTATACAAACAATACAGAGGGAGTACTACTAAGGGAGGAGATAAACAAGGTATTTGTAAACTTTTATACCAAGCTATACTCGAACCAAGATAAAAAATCGCCTGTAGACATTGAAAATTATCTTGCAGCCCTCAACCTTCCCCAACTTTCAGAGGCCGATCGCTTAGCGCTGGATCAGCCGATATCAGCAGAAGAGGTCACAGAAGCTATTAAAACATTATCCTCGGGTAAGGCACCAGGGTCTGATGGGATAGAGGCAGAATTCTACAAAGAGTTCTGTGAAGAACTTGTCCCGTTACTCCTCAAGGTGTGGGAGCAATCCCTCGAATGCAATATACTACCCCCAACTATGAGGGAGGCGGTGATCACAGTGCTCCCCAAGCCAAGACGACCACCACAAGATGTGTCTCCCTACAGGCCCCTACCACTCATAAACATGGATACTAAAATATTCACAAAAGTGATGGCCAATAGACTTTTACCGACGGTCCCCGGGCTAGTCCACCCCGATCAAAATGGATTTACTCCCGCCAGGTCCACAGCCCTGAATCTCTGCAGGCTGTTCGGGCTAATGGTGCAGATTGACCCCAAGAGAAGCGCAGCCGCTATATCCTTAGATGCTGAGAAAGCTTTCGATTCGGTTTCCTGGGTCCTTAAGGTGCGAGAGGCATTTGGGATCGGGCCGGGCTTTATTAGATATGTTAAGCTACTATGTACTGAACCGGGGGCTCGAGTTCTGACCAATGGGTCCATCTCTGAACTTTTCTTATTGGGCAGAGGCACCAAGCAGGGCTGTCCGTTTTCGCCCCTATTGTTTGCATTAACTATAAAGCCTATGGCAGCTGCGGTGAGACTGAGGCACGCTGATAAAAGCATAAACATAAAGGAGTCCATCCAATTAATTTCACTATATGCCGATGACACCTTACTATAGATTTGTGAGCCTAAGACAAATATAGCACCCATAATGGCAGAAATACAAGATTTTGCTGCCTACTCGGGGTACACGGTTAACAGAGCCAAGTATGAAATATTTTCACTCACACCATCTACTGAGTGCCCCGAAGCGCTACACGGCCTTAAATGGTCGGATCAACGTATCAGGTATCTGGGGATCCTGGTGTCCAGGGATAGGAACACACTATACCTTGATATGAGGCCACGCTGCAGACCATCACCACAAAGCTTCAGTTATGGGGGCGCTTGCCGATATCTCTACACGGCAGAGTAGCGGTCCTTAAAATGATAATCCTGCCCAAACTGCTCTATCTGTTTGTCAATATTCCCATGTGGCCGGGTAAAACCTTCTTCGCCAAGCTCCGTTCGATCGTAGTGATGTTCCTTTGGAATGGGAAAACTGCTAGGGTCAGTTGAGGAGAGATGACTGAGGCAGACTTGATGGGCTTTATAGCGGCTCCTGACTTTGAGCTATATTACCATGTGGCTCAAGAACAATTTGCAAAGTATTGGTATGAGACCGCGCAGGAGACACCCCATGCACTAATATAGGAATATACCACACACCCCACGGATATTCAATCAGTCATATTTGATACACAATACAAGGACACGTGCGAATATAACCCAGTTAGCTGTACGGTTAAAGCATGGGAAACCGTATGTAGAAGATTGCAGATACACACCATATAATCCAGAGATACCTCTTTGGAACTACCCAGGTATACCCCCCACGCATGATAGTGCAATACAAGAATCCTGGGACCCCAATATGGAAATGAAGATTGGAGATATGTTCATAAATGGCAAAATTGCGCCCCTGGGGAAATATTAAGAGCGTTTGGAGGTGGGCCACTCAGGACACTTCAATTTTACTGCATGCGGTCTGCATTTCAAAAAAAATGGCTGCTATTTCCGGACGAACCCCAGCCACACCCATGTGTACAGATGGTGACCACTGAGGGAGGCCTTGGAATATCTAGACTTTATGCGGAGGTACAAGCCCAAACCCCCACCGTAAACCAGGTGAAAGAAAAATGGGAAAGGGACTTACAGATACCCATTGAGGACGAGAAATGGCATAGATACTGTTCATTGACTAAGAAGGTCTCCCTAAAAACTGGCCTGCGGTTAATCCAATTCAAGATACTGAACAAGCTACACTACACCCCAATTAAAATAGTGAAATTTACTCCCAGTGGGTAGGATGCATGCCCCAAATGCAATATGCCATAGGCAGGAGACTTTCATATGTATTGGGAGTGTCGGGTGGTGCTGAACTTTTGGGAAAAAGTTGCTGAAATGCTTGAAGAAGTCACTCAGATCCCCCCAGACCTGAAGCCCCAAAAATGTTTATTTGGGGACATAGGCAAATGCTCCGAAAAAACTAGACGATTGTTCTATGTTGCATGCGCAATTGCTAAAAAGTGTATCCTATTGAAGTGGAAAAATACGAGCCCACCCGATATGAACCAATTTCTTCATGAACTGACGTATGTAAATGAATCAGAAGAACAATACATAATGTCCCGACCGACATCCTGCAGACCTAAAGATATATGGGGCCCTTTCAGAACCTATTTATGTAACCAGTCCTATGATGATGACGAATCCATATAATTCTATGTAAATGTCATAACCATGATGCCTATAACTTGTTTTGAAATATGGGTGTTGCTGTGGATCCTAGTGGGGTGGGATATTCTCTCTATCCAAACAGGTAATTAAAAAAAAGGATTGCTAAGATATCTATGTGCCTACCCTTGTGATGTATAGGAGCTTGGTTTTGAGAAGTATCTCTGCATAAAGAATTCTGACACACAAAAATGAATCCTAAACTTCGCATTTCTGAATATTACGGTATGTTCAAATATGATTCACACGGAAACAATTACAGAAACAATTGCAAATAGAAAAGTAGAGCCAACACGTGTTTTGAACGTAAGGGCTCTTCATCAGGGCTCCCAAAAATTCATTCCTTTAATACAAATCCAAAGTAAAATCAATTCAATTTCTGTTATATATTGGATTTCCTCCTTGACAAATAGTGAATGGATATGTTGTTAGAACAACCCAATACAAATGGTCACGTGTTACACAGGTCATAAATTTGAAGAATTGCAATGGGGAATAAACCACAATCCCATGGTAAAATACAATACAAGATGGATTTCTTTAGGGGAATGATGTCATAAAAGGCGATAAAAACAAAGATGAGCATTAACCTTTATAAAAATAAAAGTATTGGTCAGAACAATTGTTAAGTTCAAATCCACATCATCAATGAGCTGATGAAAAGCTGATGCATGTTAATCCAATCTGCTTTTAAATGCCAGTGATATTTTGTAAGTCTGTGTATACTGCATACAACTCAAAAAACTAACCGTGGAAGCACCAGGGCCGAGTGAGAGCACCACAGAGCCAATGGAAAGGAGCCGGATACCATTTGCAGCTAAAGTCACTAATCCGGTCATTTTAGAGTAATCACAGGTTACTAGTTACTATTTGATCATTTGCTATTTTATGAATGCTAGTCACGAATAAAACGCATCAGAAGTATACAGAGATTTAGGTATTTCTGTATAAAAAATATTTGTCACGTGTGTAACGACCATGCGATATATTAGTTTTGCTAATAAGTGCAAAGTTATATGCGTGTGCCATAAGTGGGAAAACCATCTGGCAGAGCAATTCTCTCTGTAATAGATGGACTTACCTTCTAGGTGTATAGATCCTTTGCTTTTGCAGTTCGGAAAATGAAAATAATATTATGGTCGACCTGTGGATGTATAAAACAGATCAGAGAGGAGTTGACTCTCAAAAAGTCCACCTTTTATGGAAAATTATCCCGCATGGCAAACCAAAATAAGGTTCTTACTTTGTTGTTTTCAACCAGTTATTTTTCCAAAATTAATTTTATCCGGTATGGCTGCCCCTTAGAGGCGCGATAATCAATTAAACAGTCACAAAAAGAAGGAAAAAAAAGGACGTGTGCGTGTTAACGCACTGCACAATGCACCTGCAGAGGTTAAGCAAGAAAAAACAAGAAAAAAACACCTGCGAAAATGTTATGATTTGCTGGGTTAAGCGATCTGTTATTTGTGAGAGAAGCGTTTAACTGCATATACACTAAGGGATAACGCTCTCACCTTTCAGTTCACAAAGTAATATGAAACAAACAAGGGTAGGCACAGACATATCCTAGGAATCCTTTTTTTATGACTCTTTTCTCTGATTATATTTCAATTATACATTTTTTATTTTTCTTTGATTAGATATTTTTCGTCTTCGTGTGTTCCTATATAACCCATCACTGCCCCCTCCACCCGCCACTTCACCATCAACACCTTGCCATTTTTTGATTACTCTGACAGCCTCAGCCCCAACACAACACGAGCTGAGAACTTCCGTTCATCGGAAACTCTCTCAAAGCCTGATGCAAGAAAGTAACATTTAAACAGAACTTTCCAGTCCTCCCATGGAATGGGTGGATCTCCAGGTCTTGCCAGAAATGTGGGTGGAGGGTCCGTATTCTGCATTCTCCCAAAAACACACAGCAATGCCAACCAAAAAGATAGGATGCCAAATAAGTCGCCTGGAGATGGAAAATAAAAACGAAATACTGCTGTCACTGATGAAGGCAGTAGGGACCTCTCACTCCCACTGCTCTCTCACATCACAGTGCAGTTGAGAGTAGGAGCGTCCTCCCACTACCCCTACTCTTTGACACCCTTAGTCCCAGTGCTGATTGGAGTCAAGAACAAAAAACTGTAAATAGTATCGCGAGATGTGGTTGCAGGAATGTGCCCCCACTGTACCACAGTAACAAGGCCGAAAACCTTGAATACCAAAAATATAAAGTATTGATTAAGGGGCAAGCAATACCTGTCACTGCTGCTCCGTAAGTATCTCAGAACAGCTTCCAAAATGAACATGATCTGCCTTCCCCACCGATCACTTCCCAGAACGTGACGATATCCGCTGGCAAGTGCAAGTTCCTCCCTCACAGACCCGCCCACGGCTTCGGATAAGTGAGCCCACGGAGAGCGCTACCTCCAAGCTGCAGAAATGAGATGGTGGATGAAATCCAGAATATAACGGTGTCTCCAGCTATTCAGGATGCCGCTTTAATAGTCACAGTAGGGTTGCTGCATAATCACAATTCTTTCGGCACCGCAGGCATGCAGGTGGACAAGGCCCAAACGCTTCCCGAGCCCCGACACAGGCCACGAAGGAGAGAAGTGAGGGCACAACCCACCAGGCTACGAGATTCACCAGCGCTGTCAAGGCCGGACAGTTAGACTGGCGCCACCATAGCTGGGTAGAAAAATGCTGCCCGCACCTCTAGCCACACATACCTCTTGACTCCGGACAACTTGAAGAGCGCCTCCTGACACCACTCGATCTCCTGAACCTCCTGCCTGGACACTTTTGTTAGAGATGGCCGCTGGGTTTTGGGGTCTTCTTTCTCCTCTCCCTCTCTCGTCGCCACTAATATGTCCTATTTAGTATGCTAAGAGACCACTCAATAATGCAGGGAGCAATACTTTTATTCCGTCAAGAAGACTCCAGCTGGTGCGCTCACTGAGGAACAAGTAACATCTTCCAACTGACAAAAGCACTGCGCGATGGCATTCTAAAATGGAACGTTTGGAACGTTTGGATGCCATCTCAGCACAGTGCATGATTACATAGTTATGACAGAACCAGAGTGATCATAGAGTTTGTGAGACACTTTCTGCCTCAGCAGGATCCGATCACTGCTGCGTGAGCACGTGCACATGGCGGTTATCAATAATGGTGGTCTCCATGACCATAAAATGGTGGTTGCTACTGTCCAAGATTCCCAGAGATTCTGCCTGCTCTATTCTGATGCAAAAGCTGGCGGGATCACTGTGGATCCAAGCTTATTCACCTGTATGAAAAGCAATGTAGATGGAGTGGCTGTTGGGTTCCCTGCACAGAGTGGTAGAAGGCACAGAGTTGAATCGAGGGGATACATTGAATCACCTTGAATGAAGAACCATGCAGAGAGCTCGTCTCCACATAATTCCTTGCCTCAAAATCATATGAAGGGCCCAATAATAAGGCAATGTGTTTATCCTTTGATTTCTTAGTTTTTCCCTTTTGTTTGCGGATTCTCAGAGATTTCCATCAACTGTTCATGAAATTCCAGGTTATTTTTATCATGTAGCCACCAAATTATCTAATAAGCTACTACATTGGAGTGAAGTGGTCATTATAAATTAGGTGGCAGGGTCTTTCATTCATTTCAATAGAAATGGGACACCATGTCTTTGGGGGTTGGGGGGGGTTGACACAGACAAAAAAAGCTGAAAAGCTTTAAGTGGTCATTTAGGTTTTCAGCTCCCAGCTGGCTGTCTTTCTTTGTTTTGCTGTGCAGATGCCAATACGTCTCCCCCTTGATAATCTGCAGCTACTCACCCCTGCCCTCCATTGATTTATCTAGGATTTTCCCAACGAATGAATCCACAGGGTGGGGCTAATGTCATGAATATCTTCGATAAGGCAGCAACAGTCTTCACGAAATAAAAGGCGTGCCACTTTAAATGTGCACTTGCTGGCTTGCTAACTTACCACAGTCATGTTTTACTCTCTGGTGTGAGGCGGTGAATATATTTGGTGATTAATGAGGCTCATTATTAGACACACGCTATGCAACCTCTTTCATAAAGCCAGGGGAACCACCCTTCTCACTTCGCATTAGGAAACATCGCTATCATAATTTAAGCACCACATAGGGGCCTCTGACGGGGTTTCCTTCCCAGCTGTAGGCAATGGGGCATCTTGAAGAGTGTCCCCAAAAGTCCCACACGTCTTCAGACGGCCCTGCTTGCTACTGCGTTTGGCCAGTGTTTCCTCGCCTCATCTCCCATTCACATAATCTCACCCCTCATTTTTAATTGGTGCAGGCAGAGTCAGACAGAATACTATTTCAATGAGGTTTAGGCTGTAAACCTTTTCTTTTTTTTAATATCCCTTTACATATTCTCCTCAAGCGCTTGGCAGGACTTTACACAAAAATACATTTTAGCATTTAAAAGCGATGGCACAACAAAGGACAACAAAGCACAGGGGAGGGAAGAAAGGACCTGTTTAAACTGCGCAGATAAGCAGCTAGGGGGAATCGATGAACCGTTCACAAATAAAGTTGAAAGCGTAATTTACTTTGTACAACTTCTTCTCTTCACTGGTACAGCAGAACTCAGCCCGGCTGCATCTGGAAGGTAGCCTGGAGAGATGGCGGGACACAGCAGGCAGGAGTGATAGAAAATCAATTTCGGAAACGTGTGGGAGATTTGAAAGACAAGGCGGCCGTTTCAGGGACAATACGACGGAATGCTGCAGGTTGAGTACATCCTGTTCTCTGCCAAAGACTTGTCTTCCTGTAAACATGTCTATTGGTGCAGTGGCAACACCAACACGCACAAGCTACTATGCGACCTACAAGGAGTGCTCCCGCCAAATGTCACCAAAAGACACATTCACTTAATCCCAAATGACACGCGTCATTAGGATGTTCAGATGGGTGTTGGCTCAGTGGACTTGCATTGCCCATGAGCAATGATTAATTTGCATATACATAAGTTCCAGGGCCCGAATATTTTCCTGCACACCTGTGCCGTTCCATGTCGGGGTGGTAACTCGCTACCCAATGCTGACTCCACCCACTGCTGCTCCCCACAGTGTCAACATATTCACTGTTGTTGTTGCTGCTACGCCCACAGGCTCGGCGTGTGTGCCGCCCAGTTACCAAAATAAAGCATGGTTGGGGGGGATCTGCAGCGCATGGATGTAGTTGCGCTTTGCTCCTGCTCCACAATGAACTCGCAAATATCATGAAGGAATACATCGGTTTTGTTTTGTGATGACTGTTGTGACTTAGGTCCCTGCTGGGCTCGTGCAATATCACGTGCGAAGCGCATGTGGCACACATCACGTGATGCTATTAATAAAAGTGCCTCACGGCTTCCAGTGTGCCAGTTTCACACTAAACTCCTGTGTATATGTGCTTTCAGCATGCGGGAGGGGGGTCTAGCCCTGTCGGCCCCGTTAACAACTGGCAACAAGGTCTTTGGAACTCACTTGCAGTCCGGTGCTGCCTGAGCATGCCATGGGGGTGCCTGCCATGCGCAACTCACTCTGATCAGGTCGGACCGCGCCCAACGACGGTCAGTGTTATATCCGCCCTACGTCCCGCAGCGCGGTGACGTAGGGCAAGTTAATAAAAGCCCCGCCCCCTGAGTGGGAGGCAGTTCCGGGCGAAGCTGAGCCAGCGTGTGTGTGTGGTTTTTCTTGATCTCCCCTGCCCAGGCCGCGCTCCAGGCCATGCGGCCTCTTGGACCGGAGCCAGCCCCTCGTGCTGGGGCCTCCGGCAAAACGCACGACATAACAATGGCGACGAGGAAGTGAGCGAGCATCCACGCGCTCCAACGCGAGTTCGCACAAACACGGTCGCTCCGTGTAAATTTTTGGACACCCGGTGGGGGCCCCATGACCACGTGACCCCCACCCCCAAAAAAAAAAAAAAAAAATTTTTTTTTTTTTTTCTCTTTTCATTCCCTCTTTCCACACCTCATCCTCAGAGGGTAAAAAAAAGAAAAAAAAAGTTTTTTTTTCACGTGTCGTCCCGGGCACCACCAGCACGTCGTCTCCTGCACCAATCCATCGGAGCACATGTGCCGGTAGGACGCTGCCTCACCACAGGGCACGCACGAACCCGAAGGGCAGACACTCGGCGACCGAGCGCACGCAACACCATGGCGACTGGGCTATCTACCCCTGGACCTTCCACACCGTCCAGAATGGCGGCAAACCTGTCCATGGCGTCACCACCGCCTCGCACGCAAGGAAGTTCGTCGACGTTGATCCAACCATTCGACCCATTCACTGACCCATCGTCCAGTGGGCCCAGATGGCAGCTATGGCTACAGAAGTTCGAGATGGCCATGGAATGTAAGGACGTCACGTCATCCAGAAAAATGAAGGCTCATCTACTCCTCAGTGTGGGCGACGAGGTGCTGCGCATCTTTAACTCCCTGGATGTGGACGACGGCCAAGATGCATACCAGAGTGCGAAGGACGCTCTAACAGCACATTTTCTCCCGCAACTAAATCCGGACTATGAAACCTTTATCTTCTGAAAGACCATCCAGGCCACCGACGAGACTCTCGACGCCTACCACACGAGGCTGAGGAAGCTGGCCATGTCGTGTGAGTTTACGAACACTGAAAGGGAGATTAGGAGGCAAATCATAAATGGAATTCACTCGGAGAAGCTGAGGCGTCTCGTGCTCAGTGAAAAGGGCATCCCTCTACAGCGCATCCAGGAACTGGGCCGACAGAGGGAGCTTGCCCACTCCAGGGCCGCCAACATGGAAGTGACCCTACAAAAACTCCAGCCGTCACTGTCCACAGAGATGGTGGCTCAAATCTCGGACAGACAATCAACGAGGAGCGAATATGGCAGCGGTTACACCCAGACCAGGTGGCAGCCTCGAGCACCAGGACCAACTGAATGTGGATGGTGTGGTGGCCAAAGGCACGGAAGGCGAAACTGCCCGGCGCAAGGCACCACGTGCGGAGCATGTGGCCGGAAGGATCACTACGCGAAAGTGTGCAGATCCGTGAACACGCCACTGCAGCCCCCACAAGGATCCCAGGAGAAAGGGTCATCGAAGAAAAAGAAACAAGCCAGCGCGAGGAGGGTAGCGGTAGTCAACTCCTCGACGGAAGAAGAAGGAGATGATCTCTCAGCCCTACGACAAACAGCAGGCACGGAGAATGAAGGAAAGGGCCGAAAGGTGTACTTAGTATCGACACTAAACCAAGGGCCAGCACAGTCGAAAAGAACCGCCAGGCGACGAAAATGCATGGTCAACATACAAGGCCAGGACATACAAATGACCATCGACACGGGGGCTTCGGTAAACGTCATGCCAACCACCGTTTTCCGAACCCTCGCTCCACGACCCGAGCTAACATCCACAGACACTCGACTATTTGCCTACGGCAGTCGGAAACCTCTACCAGTCATCGGGAGGTTCCGCACCACGCTTGAGCATGGCGAACAGAAGTTGTGGTCGAAGATCTATGTCGTCAAGGCGGGAATTGAAAGCCTGTTGAGCGGAGATGCGGCTGAAGACCTGGGCGTGGTAAAATTCATATGCCACGTTGACGACACATCCGAGGTCGAGAACTTTCTCAGGCAACACCCCATGCTACAGAGGGGGATAGGCTGTCTCAAAGAAAAGATGTTTGCCACTCATGGGCTGCCCACGACCATTAAGAGTGACAATGGACCCCCATTCACAGGGGAGGAATTCAAGTCATACCTACAGGAACTGGGCATCAAATACCACCATATCATGCCAAGGTGGCCGCAAGCTAATGGGGACGTCGAGCGTTTCATGAGAACTATCAACAAGGTACTCGGAGTATCAAAGGCAAACGCCAGCCCGTGGAGGATCGACCTGTTCCGGTTCTTAAGGAACTATCGGGTCACCCCCCACAGCACCACGGGCATACCACCTGCTGACCTTATGTTCGGAACTGTCATCAACTCGTCGATTCCCCATCATCCAAGCAGAACCCCTGACGACATCGACCATGCACGTGTGGAAACGAGGAGAACACGTGCCAATGCTCACATGAGCGCCAAGAGAAGAGCAAGGCCCTCCAACCACAGAGTGGGCGACCAAGTCATCATGTTGCGAAATCCCACAAAATCCAAGATGGACACCAGGTATGACGAACTGCCATGGACTATCAGAAACCGGCGTGGGACCATGATAACGGTCACACGGGGAGGTCGGGAAGTAACAAGGAACGCTTCCTGGTTCAAGCCCGTGCCCCAGCAACTCTGGACGGATGGCGAAGGACATCACGACGACAACGAGCAACAAAGCAGCGACGTGCCGGCGCAAGACCCCCAGGAAGAATCTGCGGGGGATTGCAGCTGGCAATCACCGAGACTACCCAGCAGTGAGGACACATGTAACGAAGGTGAGCAGACTGACGAGCCGAGCGGGGACAGCCCCCAAGCGAAGCGGTACAGCCTGAGAAAGACCATGAGACCGCCTGCGAGGCTGAATGACTATGTATGCTAATTTCCCCAGCAGTGGCAGAAGTTTTATAGTTGAGCATGCGGCTTATGTTCATGTTGTTTAGGTCATGTTGAAATAAAGGAGGAACGTTATATCCGCCCTACGTCCCGCAGCGCGGTGACGTAGGGCAAGTTAATAAAAGCCCCGCCCCCTGAGTGGGAGGCAGTTCCGGGCGAAGCTGAGCCAGCGTGTGTGTGTGGTTTTTCTTGATCTCCCCTGCCCAGGCCGCGCTCCAGGCCATGCGGCCTCTTGGACCGGAGCCAGCCACTCGTGCTGGGGCCTCCGGCAAAACGCACGACATAACAGTCAGCTGTGCTGACGAGGTCCTGTGGTGTGTGGGCATCGCATCCTCCAGCTGGAGAGCCCAGCACAGACATGTTTGCACCATCCAGCAACTGCACTGCCAGGGGCAGTCCTGACAACCGCCGGTCTACCAGTGAGATTTGCATTCACCAGGAGAGCGGGAGAAAGAGGGTCCCGTCCATAGAGGGGAGGTGGCGGCTGGTGGCGCAGCAACTGTTTCATCGCTGCCTTAAGGAGAGTGGCAGGCCGCCGCAGAAGTAAAATAAACCACACCGAGGGGAGGAAGAGCAAAATTGAGCGGCATGGCAAAATTGAGAAATACGGTTTCTCGTGGCACAGTGGGAACGGGCACAAGGCCGCACTGCTGGGGACAGCACCCCGCCGCTGCAGCCGGCAACCTCGCCCTGGCTGCGGCCCTCATTTCAGAGGGTGCCTGTGCAGCCTGGAAGATCAAATACAGGTACCCCCCCCCGTCATCCGTTGTTAAACCGAACTCCCGCCGCAGAGAAGAGGTGGAGAATGTGTGCTCCGGCCCAGGGCGGCAACACATTTGAGAAGGAGATGCTCGGGCTGAGGTAGGAGCGACACTGCATGTTTCCCGCAATAGGGAGACCCATCTGCCGCCTGTGGAGAGGGTCAGCGACGTGGCATTTGCTGCATATATAAATGGGACTAAGAAGCAGCGCACTGCCCTATTATGTAAAGCAGTTCACACTGAGGGAGTGCGTAAGAGGAGCAGCGCCAGAGTTTTTACGGACAGCCTGCCATATTAGACTAGTTTGTTGTTTTCGCAATGGCCGATCTATGACCAGAGGTTTTAGATAAAAATTACTTTTTTGAATAGATTGACACCAAGCAGAGTCTTTTATCGTGGGGGGTAAAGGGGAGGCATGATTCTGAAATTCTTCGGGGATTTTAAATAGATCGTTTGAATTTGATTTGGCACTGATGATTCGGGCATTATATTTTTCCGATTGGGCCTTAACAATGCTTTTCTTGAAGGTGTGGGCTGCCTCCTTGCATTTAGCTAATGAAGGTGGGCATGGATTCCTTCTCCACTCACGTTCACATGCTCATTTTGTCTTCCTAGCTTTGATGACATCATCAGTGAACCATGATTTCTTCATTACTTCAACTTTGATTGTCGTGGTTTTTTCGGGTGCAAGTATATCTGTAGTGACTTTAATTTCTGAGTATAGGGGGACATTAACAGGCCGATTCATGTAATTCCCCTCAAAAGTGTCGCACGCGGCTGGCGCACAGCGTGCCCGTGCGAATGTCTGCGCCAGCCGCGTGCGATAAATTCAATTTCCGCGCACAGCGTATTCATGGATTCCCACCTCCAAAAGCAGACGTGGCGCAGAGTGGCGCAGCGACCCTGCAGCAGCGCCAGTTACGCCCCCAAGAATGCCCTCGCGCAAGGAAAAGCCACCAAGATCGCAAAACCATCACAAAGGGCTGCGCCAACCCTGTACCAGTTTACCGGACTGGCAAACAGCAAACGCAAAGCGGGGAACGCGTATTACGGGTGTCGGGAACACGCGTGCGCGAGAAGTTCCACACGCGACCTGGCCTGGGGGAGCGTGTGCGTGTATTTCAGGGGTGCGCGAGAAGTATTACACGCGAATGGCTTGGGTGCGTGTATTTCAGGGGTGCGCGAGAAGTATCACACGCGAATGGCCTGGGTGCGTGTATTGCAGGGGTGCACGATAAGTTCCACACGCGATTGGCCTGGGTGCGTGTATTTCAGGGGCTCGCGGGTGGTTTCACACGCGATCGTGCCTGGGGGAGCGTGTGCGTGTATTTCAGGGGTGCGCGAGAAGTTCCACACGCGATTGGCCTGTGCGCGTGTATTTCAGGGGCTCGCGGGTGGTTTCACACGCGATCGGGCCTGGGGGAGCGTGTGCGTGTATTTCAGGGGTGCGCGAGAAGTTCCACACGCAATTGGCCTGTGCGCGTGTATTTCAGGGGCTCGCGGGTGGTTTCACACGCGATCGGGCCTGGGGGAGCGTGTGCGTGTATTTCAGGGGCTCGCGGGTGGTTTCACACGCGATCGGGCCTGGGGGAGCGTGTGCGTGTATTTCAGGGGCTCGCGGGTGGTTACACACGCGATCGGGCCTGGGGGAGCGTGTGCATGTATTTCAGGGGCTCGCGGGTGGTTTCACACGCGATCGGGCCTGGGGGAGCGTGTGCGTGTATTTCAGGGGTGCGCGAGAAGTTCCACACGCGATTGCCCTGGGCGCGTGTATTCCAGGGGTGCGCGAGAAGATCCACACGCGATTGGCCTGGGCGCGTGTATTTCAGGGGTGCGCGAGAAGTTCTACACGCGAATGGCCTGGGCGCGTGTATTTCAGGGGTGCCTGAGAAGTTTCACACGCGATTGGGCTGCGTGCGGGTATTTCAGGGGTGCGCGAGAAGTTCCACACGCGATTGGCCTGGGCGCGTGTAATTCAGAGGTGCGCGAGAAGTTCCACACGCGATTGGGCTGCGGGGTGCGCGGGAAGTTCCACACGCGATTTCAGCAGGGTACGTGTATTTCAGGGGTGCCGGGGAGTCCTACATGTGATTTGGCAGTGTGGGTCCTCCCAGGTGTTCCCTGTACACCCTCCACGGCCCCTGCAGGCAGCCCACACCACAGGGGACTACCCTGCATCCCTGGTCATGTCCCGCAGGCAGCCCACCCAACATGGGCATGCCCCCCAGCAAAGGCACATGTCTCCTTGCACTAATGATCACCAACTCATGTCCCCTTGCACCCCCACTCCCAGCATTGCGGGGCACCTGCCAGCAGGCCCCCGCCCATGTCCAACTCATGTTCCCCACCACCCCCACCCCCCAGCACTGTGGGGCACCTGCCAGCAGGCCCCCGCCCATGTCCAACTCATGTTCCCCACCACCCCCACCCCCCAGCACTGTGGGGCACCTGCCAGTAGGCCCCCACCCATGTCCAACTCATGTTCCCCACCCCCCCACCCCCCAGCACTGTGGGGCACCTGCCATCAGGCCCCCACCCATGTCCAACTCATGTTCCCCACCACCCCCACCCCCCAGCACTGTGGGGCACCTGCCAGCAGGCCCCCACCCATGTGCAACTCATGTTCCCCAGCCAACATGTCATCACAATCTAGATCCCTGGTCCCTATGGTCAGCCTCCAAATGCAAAACACCCACCCGAGTATTGCATCCACCCACTCATAATTTGCAATTACATCACAGAACACCAATTGCAAGTTCCGAAACAAACACATTTCCCTCACATACACCCAATGGGTGTCAGTGAATCTCAAAACACATATCATGAAATGCATGAAACCAATGAGATACCACACATTGAAGTTCACCAAAAAAAATATGTATTAAAGGAAACATAAATAGAATAAAAAATGAAGAAACAGAAATGTGAATGTACAAAAATTAAAAGAAGCATGTCCGTGAAAAAAAGCAAAACCAAAAATAAAATTCCAAAGTAATGTTGTCCAAAGTCAATGTCCACAAAACAAAATCCAATGGGAAATATAAAAAAAAAACAATTGCTCCATGGTCAAAAAGTGAAAAAAAAATACATTCCAACAGTGAACTATGTACATGGGAACAGGCCAGGGTCCATTATCCCAACAAAAGAAAGGAAACCTATCTAACTACACTAACTAATAAAATAAACTATATACAAAAATGTGGCCAATGTCCGAAAGGTCCAAATAAAATCAAAACAAAAATGAAACCTAACACTACCTACATAACTATGTACAAGGGCAGCGGGCTAGTTTCACGGCTCACTTGTGGATGTCCCGGGCCAGGGCATCATCGAACTCCTCCTCAATGTCCCGGAGGCGGTCCTCCTCCATGGCCCCGAGGGTCAGCAGGGCCGTCGACGTCTCCACCTCCAAACCCCTGCGGATTGCCTCGAGGCACTCGGCCCGCCTCAGGGCCCTCCGCATGGAGTTCTCCGCCCTGACCATTGTGAGCCGTGCCTCTTCCGCCCGCTGCCGCTCCGCATTTATGGCGTGGCCCAACCGCTGGCACACGGAAGACACTCTCTGTCCTGGGTCCTCCTGCCCTCCGGCCGATGCCTGCCCCTCCGATGTTGAAGGCCCCAAGCCTTCATGGCTCCCACCACGTTGCTGCTGCTGCTGTGCCTCTGCCCGTGCACTGCCTCCTGCTGCCTGCACATCCTCCGCTGGCTGGGGTGCAGTCGTAGATGTGGCCACCCCTGCTGGACATCCGACTCCCGACTGTGGCAGGGATGCCTCCTCCACCAGCCTGGCCGCACCGTCAGAGGCAGCTCCGCAGGGCACCCAGGTGACTGATGGGTGGGAAGATGGCACAGAGGACGACTGGCGCGTAGGGGGTCCAGTTGAGGAGGGGGTCATAGCAAGCCCCATCAGACGGAGGAATCCGGCCTGGGTGACCTGTCCCAGCAGGCTGACGTGGTCAACGAGCCATTCGAGATGACGTGCAGTCTCTTCATGAAAAGACTGCAGGTCACCTCGCATGGCCCGTTGACGCAACGCCACACCAGCCAGGACAGGCTCAACCCGGACCTTGATAGCCACGTTCGCAGGCAGAGGAAGGCCAGTTGACGTGAGCTCATCCCCTGCCTGAAAACGGGTCTGGACGTAGGCATCCCTGCTGGTGCAAGATGATGCAGGGACAGGATCAGGGACAGGATTGCACACAGGCACCTCCGCGGCGGCCTGTGCTGCCTCCTGTCCCTGTTCCTGCACTGCACCACTAGCACCAGTGGGATCCCCACCTCCAGACCCCGTCTCTGGTGCTTGCACGGCCTCCTCCTCCACCAAACCCACCACCAACCTGGATGACTCCGTGCCATCTTCCCCTGTTGGGCCCTGTGGGGTCCCAGCTGCCCCTTCTGCTGCCGAGGAGTCCAACTCCAACCTCCGCCTCTTGGACCTCCCCCCGGCAGCTGCGGCCTGGGACGCGGCACCGGACTCCTCACTCCCCGACGAGATCACAACATGGGAGGGGAGCCGGGCCTTGCGTCTCCGGCTGGCGGTGGGATCCCCGCCGCTGTGCTCCACAGCACCTTCTCCGCCCTCTTCATCAGTTGACGCTGCAGACAGGGAGAAACAAAACACAAGCATCATGGCACTTTACAATGGACACATACACACATGACAGTTGTACATGAGTGGCATTGGCAAACCTCAGACATGTCATCACAATCCCCAACACACATGTCATTACAACTCGCACACATGAGCCATACCACAGCCATATCGCAACTGCCACCACCATCCATACACATACAACAGCATGAGCAGCCAAAGGTGAGCCAGACATCACATGCAACACAGGAAGTGCACCACACATGTACACACACCACCACACTTGCATGCATGTGTACACCTCTGCCAAGTGTCGCAGTGTTCAAACGGGCATCCATGTCACATCTGCCAATCAGGCTTCCACATACCGCTGTCACATGCATCCATGTTGCATCACTGTTGCACCCTTGTCAAATACACACACATGCACATGTACACAGTGCTGATACATGCAGCCAAAAACAACATACATGCGTGACATCACGGACATGTCTACTTACATACACATTCATCCAAACATGTGTGCCCACACAACTGCATTTGGCATGCAAGCCTACACACACAAGCACCATCCATGTCTCACACATTCCAGCCCTCGCATGTGTCAGTCCCACGGCCCTGTACACCCCCACCCATACTTGACCCCATACAAACAGATGTGCAACCTGCACACTACTGATTAATCACCACACACACTGCTCACAATCAGGATGCATGTACACTCACCGCTCGACTCCAGACGGGTCTGCCTCTCAAGGACCTGGACGTGGAGCGCTGGGGATATGCGTTCCAGGACCCTCATCTGTTCTTCCGACAAGTGGCCCCGGCGCCCCTTGGCATCCGCTGCCTTCAAGAGGCGCCGGGCCTTGTTCAGGGTCCTGGACCTGAAGTCCTCCCAGCGCTTCTTGACATGTTGTAAGTCGCGGACTGCCACCCCCTCCGCGTTGATGGCAGTCACGATGTCAGTCCAGATCCGAGTCCGTCCTTCCTTGTCGGCGCGGGAACTTCCGAAGAGGGCATCATACTGCCCCAGGACTTGCTCCACCAGGACACCAACTTCGGTGGCACTGAAGCTGGTGCTCCTCTGCCTCTCTGGCCGGGGGTTGTCAGTGGTCTCAGATGGTGTTTGCCCCGACATGACAACCCCAGAGGCAGGAGTGGATGGGCAACTGGGTCCTGGGGCTGGGCTGTGGAGTGTGTGGAATCCCAGTCGGGAGTCTTCGGTTCCAGCAGGGGTGGTCACAGCAACAGCACCCTTGGCTGATGTGCAGGCAGCAAATGGCAGGGCACGTGGGCAGCAGGCAGTCAGGCAGCAGCAGATGGCAGGTGGGAGCGTGCTCGGGGCTCTGGGGGGCAGTAGTTCGGCCTTCTGGGCAGGAGCATGGTCTTCCGTGTGCTTACGCGTGGCCAGCTTGATACGGAGTGATTTGGCACGTGAAAAATCTGCACGTCAGCGTGTAATTCGAGGAAAGGCCCTTAGCGCGTAAGCGCATCTGCACGCATACGCATTTTCATTGGACAGAAGGCCCCTCAAGCGCAAGCGCCCCTGTGACGTGACGCGTACAAATGTGCATGGGCATTTCAGCGCGTGTGAAAAACTGCACGTCCGCGTGTAATACGAGGAAAGGGCCCATGCGCGTAAGCGCGCGTGGAAAACTGCACGTCCGCGTGTAATACGAGGAAAGGCCCTTAGCGCGTATGCACGGCAGCACGCATATGCGATTTCATTGTACCAAAGGCCCTTAGCGCGTGAGCGCGTCTGTGACGTGACGCGCGCGGGTGTTTCCCTCATTGCACGTGATGACAGAACACACGTGGATTTCCACCAATCGCGTGTGAAAGTTCCCGGCACCCCGGAACACACGTACCCAGGCTAATCGCGTGTGGAACTTCCCGCGCACTCCGAAACACACGTACCCAGGCGAATCGCGTGTACGCTCACTCCCCTCCGATCACACGCGATGACACTCGGACGTACAGTCTTACCACGTATCCGAATACGGGAAACCCGCGCACGGCAAAAGACGTGCACAGGCGTCAACGCGTCCGCCCACACGAAGGCAGGCGGAGGCGTCCCCGCGCACAGCATAAAAGTGCGCGCAAACAACAAACGCGTATATACAGCTACGATGAATGCCCCATTTGTCGCTGCACTGATCCTGGGACACCGCAGGAGGAGGAGAATAGCCAGGGCACGCATTTTCGCACCACGGACAAGCCTTTTTGGGATGCCTGACGACCAGGTCTACGGCAGGTATAGGTTTCCACCCCATATCATCCTAGACCTGGTCAGGGAGTGGGAAGATGACCTCACATCCCCCACCCTTTGCTCCCAAGCATTGAGCCCCTTGGAGAAGCTGCTCAATGTCCTGCATTTTTTGTCCACTGGGTCATTTCAGCGGACCACTGCCATAGTGGGGGGGGGGTCTCACAGGCCACGCAGACACGCTGCCTACACCAGGTACTGGCAATCATGACAGCACGCCCCTCAGTCCGCAGGCACATATACATGCCCAGAACACCCGCAGAAAGGCAGGCCGTTGTCCTGGATTTTTTCAGGGTGGCACACTTCCCCAAAGTGCTCGGTGCCATAGATTGCACCCATGTGGCCCTACGTCCACCTAGGGCCATTGAGCACATCTACCGAAACCGCAAGCACTGGCATTCCATCAATGTACAGGTGGTATGTGATGCAAAGGGAATCATCACCTCTGTCTATGCAAACTACCCTGGCTCCACCCATGACAGTTTCATATAAAGAATGTCCGCCCTGAGCCGGGCCCTGGAAGCTGGGCAGCATGGCGACACATGGCTCCTAGGTCAGTACAAATGCCCTTGCACATGCATGCAAGTCACACACAGACAAATATCCAAACCCTAATAATCTCAACTATTATCACCTCCCCAGGGGACAGTGCCTACCCTCTGAGCAACCACATGATGACGCCAATCCGGAACCCCACCACACCACCCCAGGTAAGATACAACGCCGCCCATATTGCCACCAGGGGCATAGTGGAGCGCACATTCGGAGTGCTCAAGTCATGTTTCCGCTCCCTTGACCGCTCTGGTGGGCAACTACTCTATGCACCACCAGTAGTGTGCAGGATCATTGTGGCAGCATGTGTCCTGCACAATGTTGCAACACGGCAGGGCGTCCTGGTGGACATGGTGGTGCCCCCACATCCCCAACCACAGGCACAGGCGCTGCCCATGGGAGGGGACAGGGCACGTGGCGAGGAAGCCCGGACCCAGCTTGTGGCCACATTTTTCACCTAAACTCCCACCCCTGCGGAGTGCACGCAGGCCTGGCACATACCAGGTGACAATCGATGATGACAAAGAGACAGTCAAATGTCACAACCCTACCACCCTGAGATAGTTGCCATGGAAGTGCCACATTGTCTGCATCCCTAGCTACTTAAACACAAGCTATCCTGTGTGACCAAAAGGCACACATATGACATATGACATGATATGGGCCATACACAAGTATTCCAAGGCGCAATGAGGCAGGGAGGGGGGAACAAGGGAACACAGAGAATGGTACTACTAGGCCAGGTGTCATTGAGATCGTGCAAGTGCAGGGGTAGGGGGAAGGGAAAAGTGCAAGGGGAAGGGTGGGGGGGAGTCCAGTACAGGGGAAGTAGCCCAAAAAAATAATACATAGGTCGCCTGGTGGCAACTACAAAGGTAAGTGCAGACAAGTGCTGGGAAGGGAGGGCTGTAGGGATAGAGAGACAGTACTGCAGTGCAGGGGTTGCCAGGGAGGCAGTGCAAGTGGAGAGTGGCTGGGCCAGGGACCGAGGTCGGTGAGAGTGGCCCAGTTGCAGCTCCTGTGCAGTTCCAGTGAAGACTTCTGCAAGGGAGAGGCAGAGAGTAAGCAGAAGCAAAGAGGAAGGTCTTGAGGTGCTTCCAGAACTGGAGATGGTTCCCCTCAAGTTCAAGTCAGGCCGGAAGTCTGTTCCAGGGGGAGGGCCCTGCTGCGGAGAGAAATCTACCCCCAGCTAGTTGCTCTGAGAAGCGGATGACCCTGACATGCAAGGTGTGCATCACACACACCTGCAAAACAGGCCATGGCCATCACTGTCATGTCACTCAAACCCTCCCAAACATCAACATGACATGGCAAGCAATACCAATACACCAACGCAGTAACGATAAGGTACACATTGCCATGTCCTAAATGTACAGTGGCATCGGACACTGCTGCCTGACCCGGAATCAGATGAAATGACAGACCAACAAAATCTCCCACCCAAAATAAGTCATTTCCAAATGCATTACAACAGTCGTAGACGTAACATCACAATGAATGCCTGTCTACATGCACATTATGCATTGCAAAATCAACACTGCAGCTCATGTGTGCAGTGTCCTACTCCTGCATCACACTGCTCAGCGCACAGCACAGTGAACAGCCATTGTGTGTGATGCACACCCTGAGCATCACATCTAAGTGACAGACCACATCAAACATCAAATTAGGCATGTACTGGATCCATAATCGGTCACAGAACATGTGCTGCCGGGACACAGTGGGCACCAGAAGGCAAACAGTGTACACGTGGATATGCAAGGGTGGGAGTACATGTAGTGCATCAGAGTGGAAGTGTGTGGTTCTGCAAGGACATGCACTCCACATATGCATGTGCACTCAAGTGACCATCAGTGTTCCCTACACATCACATGTGAACATCCACCATGTGTACACCCCAGCATGTCAAACCACAACTATCCCCTCGCACCTGAAAGGAAAACACAACACATGAACAGGCATTGATCAGCAGAACACAACATGTACATAGGATACCACCATTACTATGTCAGAGTTCCCATCACACTGCAGGGTAAGGCAACTATCAACAACAACCCCCCCCTCCCTTACAAATGACCATGACCCACTGAACAACTGCACCTGGGTCATGGAGCCTCCAAACCTCAATTCCACCTGGCCACAGGATCACCTTTACCCTTCGGCACCATCTCCCACCTTGTGTGTAAAAAGATGCCTGAACCCTCAGAATCCACACTCATTTCCAAAATCACAAAATCCAAGGCATAAAAACGAACCCGAACACCCTCCAGTAGATGACTTGACGTAGCAGTACCTCACAAAGGCCAAGTACTACCACAATGATGCAACAACCAAGGTAGCAAAGCAAAACAATGTCACGACAGGATGTGAGACATGTGTGGTACATGACATAGGATGATGCACCATGAATGGATGTGTACTGTCACAGGTCCCCTGTACAGGCGCGGGAGTGTCACGAAACAACCACCCCCACCATGTCCCGGGTGCCTGCAAGGTCAAACTCACACAGGCCCCTGAAACCCTGGTGGGGAATGAGGTTCAGGGATATGCAGTCGGGACAGGTGTTGACACACTGGATGACTGGAATGAGTGGCAGGAAAGGGGAGGAGGAATGACACATGAAACTAGGGAATGCACGAAAATGTACAACCTGCATGAACACATACACAATCCAAACAAACTTGGACATCATTGTCATGGCCTTCTGTAGTCCAGGCTCAGGAGTGGTACGAACCAACCACCCCCTCTAGGGTTTTGGCGCCTGCAAGTTCGGGGCTTACACAGGCATCCGCAACCCCAGTGGGGAAAGAGGGTCAGGGAACATTGCTTGGATAGGCACGGGAAGCAGGAACACCGGGTAGAGGGTACAGGTTTCAAAATTGCATAGGATCACGGGTGATTAGGGAGAAAAAACATACCAAATTGAACCACACATACATCGATGCATCAGTACACTCCCCAGCAAGCCTATGCAGAGCAGTTCGTAAGAAAAACAACAAGACACTTAGCTCTGGTTTTGAGTGCTGGCCTCCTGCCTGCGCACTCTCAGGTCCGGTTAAAGGAGCACTGCAATGCTGCAAAGAGAGCCACAGTCAACAACCTGTACATGCCAATTACACAAAAACACAACACCAAACATGCCACATAGCAACAAACTACTCTTCAAACAGACAATCTGTGCTCGATGCTTCGTACCCATATATAACATCACCCCTGTGATGGGTCATACACAGTCAATGCAGTAAGTCAGCCGCTGGTGGGTGCGTGGCAAATGGAACACCAATGTGTCACAATTCACACAACATGCAATGTTCCCTGGGTAAGCAGACAGACCCATATAGCAAGCCATGACTACAGAGCAAGTTGCGTACCACCATGACCGAAACAAAGTTGGCAGTGCATTTATCATGAAGTACGTGGAAAAGACATGCACTGCACCCGAGTATGTCCCTTGCTGTATGTCCCTGTGAGCTGCCCCTTTCCATGTCTCGGAAGGCTACATGGTTGATACAAGTGCCTCAATGGACCTTGGTGACAACCCTACTATCAACAGCCATCAGTCCACAAACACATCTGAGCTGCATTGTGTGCTTCAACACCAATATTCATCTAAGCTCACCCTCAGTGCTGTGACTAAGCCTGCATGTGCAACTCGCCTGGTGCAAGCTTTGCTGTGTCGTGGCCCCCCTGTGATGCTCACCTTGCCTGGAGTTCCTTGGAACATGTCAGCAGTTCTAGGATGTGGGTCTGCAATCACTGTGCCTCTGCTTGTGCACACATGTGCATGTGGGCACCAACAAACAGGTCCAGAATTCCGTCGTCCAATGGGCCATGTCTGCTGGCAAAGGTGCTCTGGAGGCTCATCCCCCTGCAGAAAGGGCATGAAACACATGATTAATGCTTCAAAGTCATCTGTGTGTGTCTCATCAGGCATCTCATTACTTGACCATGTCAGAGAGTCACATCACGAATCACACCATCAGTCCGTCTTTCAAATCCAAAGTGTGGAACACTATCTATAGCATGAATTGCAACAAGCACGTGTACAGGAAAGATATGAAACATACTACACAATGCATAGCAATCAATGTCCACATTAATCATGACACACCCCATCTAGCAAAAGCTGAACAGTGGACAATGACACCTAAATCATCCCCACTAGGGGTGTCAACACAAGTCACACAGCACCAGACATGCCACAGATATGACAGTCCAAAGCCCTTGTGTAAAAATCTGTAACACCGAACCATCCTTGCGAGCCCATCGATAAGGGAGGCAGGAGTGGCATATGTGAGTCAAGGACCCCAAGCAGCAAACACATACACAAGACAACCATGAAGGGCCCAGCTGGAACAGACAGTGGATGCCTTCAAAAGCCACAAAGCACTGCACCGTCACATGAAAGCACAATAGACTAGCAATTTTAAACTAACTCAACTATTAACTAATTACACTAACTATGGAAAACCTACATTACCTATTTAAACTAACTATCAAACAGAAACTTAACTAACTAAACTATAAGAAAAATCAAAAATGGCCACATACGACCCGGGGGGGAGGGGATTCACCCAGGAGGGGGGAGGCACAGGGTGCTGCTCAACATCCACATGCGATGATGCTGAGCCAAAAAAAAAATCCTCCATGGGCTCAACGCCTGCACAGCACGACCTATGTGGGAGATAGATGGTCGTCCGAGTCTGGCTCATCCTGGAAAGGAGGACGTGGCACAGTAGCCTGGCCACGCCTAGCGGCAGCTTGCACCTCGTCGGCAGCAAGTCTGCCGGACGGGTGAGCCTGGTTCTGTGTGGCGATGTGACGTAGGTCTGCATGCAGAACCTCACGTGATACACGTGCTTCCTCTTGCAAGGTAGCATGTGTAACACGGAGTTCCTCCTGCAAGGCCTGGCTGAACAACCGCTGCACCTCCCGGCAAGCCTGTAGCTCAGCCGAGATGGTACGCTCAAGCTGTGCAAACCTCTCCTCTGCCTGCTGCCTCTGGGACATCATAAGGACACCCAGAGTGGATCTGAGGGAAGCATACTCCTCCCTCAGGGCATCCATTTGCGCCTCTGCGTGAGCAGCAATTGCTTGACCCAGAGACAACATTTCAGCCTGGCGTGCCCTGTCTGAGGCCGCCATGCCCAGCCTGAGCGAGCGGGCCGTGGACCGTGCCGCCTGCTGCTGTCCACATCAGAATCACTCACCCCTGACACATGGACTTGATGCTCATCCAACTCAACATGGATGTCAGAGTCGTCATCAAGGCTGGACTCATAGGCAGCCAGAGACAAGATGGACTGCAGCACTTGGGGGTTTTCGTGGCCTACCACCCCACGACCCCCACTAGTGCCGGGTTGATGTGGTGTTACCAACCCTGTGTATGGCATGACAACACCATCCTCCGCCTCCATTGCGTCATCACCTGAAAAATAGAGAGAAAAAGGTCAATACACATGTCAGAAGCACACGACACACACACACACCGACAGCAAAGGCATCCGGCAGACATGTAACACACAACATATGACCTGGCATGCATGCTGGGTCTACTTTGAATAGCTTCTGTGATCAGACCTGTTGAAAGGTGGCAGTTTCCATGGAAGTGGGTCTATGCAGTGCAGAAAATGTGTACGCCACTCACTACCAACATGTACAAGCACTACATGGTGTATGCCAGGAAATGTGAAGGCAGTGCAATGTCAAATTCAGACATCACGTGCATTGTGCATTCAATGTGTACCATGTCTAGAAGCCAAGCACCCCTCCACCCCAGTACCAAAGCAGGGACGCCTAGCATGGTATCAAAAGGCTGACCATACACCTGTGTATTGACAGGCAGTGTTGACTGGCATCAACAGCGTAAAGTGATTCAAATTACAACACTGCAAATGATGCTGGGACAGTGGGCAGGACACATGATGAAAACTCCGGAGGCCGCCCACGTGTGAAGAAGACACAAGAGTTGGACAGAGTCATTGGCCATTGAACAGGCTGAGGCCTGTGAGCCACACAGATTGTCAGGGCCTAAACATGTGTGCAACGCAGGACTGAGCCACAGTTGACATGGGGAGGCCGATGAGATGGCAGGCAATGTATGTAACCAAGGACTCATATTACAGTGATCATCCAGTCAAGGACACATAGGGGCATGCGTGCAATGCACATGGAGCATGAATGGGCACTCATGTCCCTGCGGGACATCTGACCCATGCTCAGTACAAGTGAGATACCCTGCATCGAGTACTAAGGCTGTACCACACGGCATATGTCTGGCAGTTTCTACGCTGGAAGTTAGCATCTACACAGGACACATGAACAAGAAACTACACATTGGCAAGATTGGAGCAGACCAGTGCAAAGGTGGAACTGGAGTGCAGAGTGGCGGAGGAGGGGCAAGGGAGCATGCCCACATGGAGTCCCGCATGCAGGCAGAGGAGACATGCATGTCGGTAGCATTGCATTACTTACACATCAGAACCATGTACACGTCACATGTAGCAGCAATCATGCACAACACATCCCACAAGTGAAACACACACGTCCTCAACAAACACGCATCAACACTCACTGGACTGGGCATCAAAGTCTAGAATCTCTCCCACTCCTTCGACCAATTCAGG
Organism: Ambystoma mexicanum; assembly: GCF_040938575.1. Lineage (NCBI taxonomy): Eukaryota > Metazoa > Chordata > Amphibia > Caudata > Ambystomatidae > Ambystoma > Ambystoma mexicanum. Next base: position 319,950,091 of record NC_090928.1, on the reverse strand, counting down.
TGGTATGAACTCCGCAACGAGAGCCTCATGCGGAGTGAGTTCTTCCTCCTCTGGTGCAGGCCCACCGCCAGTCACCAGAGTCAAGTTGTAATTTGAGGCACGCTTGGCCTTAGTGCTGCGCTTGATGTCATTCCAACGCTTTTTGCACTCCTGCGCCGTGCGCACCTCATGGCCGAATGAACTGACATGTTCCGCAACATGCTTCCAGTGGGTGTCACGTTGGGCAGCCGTAGTCTGACTATTGGCACCCACTAGCATGTCACGGCTGTGGCCCCGCACGTAGTTCACGAGGAAGTCCATTTCCTGCTTACAGAAAGGCTTCTTCCTCGACGTGCAGGAGGTTGTGGCTGTGTGTGGGGTCCCAGCCTGTGCTGCAGGTGCAACCTTCCTCCTCTTGGACTGTGGCGCAGACCCTGGCTGGCTAATGCCGCCCTGACCAGTATGGCAGTGGGTTTGGTGGATTGAGCCAAGGGAGTGGCAGGTGGAGGGATGACCAAAGGCCTGACTTGTGTCAGTGGCAGCTGGGTGCCCACTAATGGACCCTGCGCAGCAACATCAGCTGTGGCAGGGTCATTGACCGCAATGGTCCTGGTTGGCAGACTCACAACCAGGGTGCTGTTGGGTGCATCTGCCCCTGCACTTGCCAACACCCGGCTGTTCGGGGCAGCAGATGACATGACTGCCCCAGGGACACGTGTCTTGGTCTGAGCAGCCCGGCCTGCCCCTATGGTTTCCCCCCTGGCCTGTTGGAGATCTACCAAGGGCTCTTCAAGTGCCAACGCAGCCTGCGCTGGCAGACCCTGAGCCTGGGTGGCGGTGTCCACAGCTGCACCTGCAGCTACCACTACCCTTGGGCCCGTGGCAGTCGATGGAACGGACTGCCGGGTCATATGGGTGCCAGTGCCAGATGCAGGAGCTGCATCCCCCGGAACCACAGGGGGTGGTGGCATGGCTGCACCGACACATGGCACAACATTGTGCTCAAGTGGCGCACCCCTGCCTCTTCCCCCTCTGTGGCTGCCCTGGACACCCTGGAGCCCCCCTACTCCCTGGTCACCACGGCCACGTCCCCGACCACGCCCGCCACGAAGAGTACGCCCAGCTGAGGCGCCCCTCACCTTTGGTGGCCTCCCAACCATGGCACAGATGTAGTAGTGCTGGCACAGATGGAGTGGTGCCAATGGGAGGTGTACACCACAATTGACCTGGGCAATTGGGGTGAAGGGGGTGGGAAGCAAGATGTTAACAGCCCCCCTGCACCTGCAAGGCTGTATGTGACCCCGGTGATGTGGTGACGGGTCACGCAACGCTCAGGCACCCCAAAACTGCAGTAAAACCGTGCACGCAACCCTGCAGCCTACGTGCGTGGATTCAACCTCCCGCAGTACGCGGTGGCACCCAGTAACACGAAAAACGCATACGCATGGGACACGCAGGCTACTATGACATCGAAAATGGGTGCAATACACAGGGGCACCCGCAGTGGGAAAAAGAGCGTGTGCGACTCACCGTCTGACTAGCGCGATGCAGAAAAACACACGTAGCCAATACCCCCGCCAAAAGAAGAGATAAGTCCTTGATAGCTGTGAAGTTGTGATGGTGCGAGAAACAACAGGAAGCAGCAACACACGTCGGTCTCCACGAAAGGCACGTACATCAAACTGCTGGGCCCGCTCACCTTTAACCCGTGCTGAGGGAAACGCACGCGCGCGTCACGTCACTTACGCGCATGGGCCCTTTCCTCGTATTACATGCGGACGTGCAGTTTTCCACGCGCGCTTACACGCATGGGCCCTTTCCTCGTATTACACGCGGACGTGCAGTTTTTCACGTGCGCTGAAATGCCCATGCACGTCTGTACGCGTCACGTCACAGGGGCGCTTGCGCTTGAGGGGCCTTCTGTCCAATGAAAATGCGTATGCGTGCAGACGCGCTTACGCGCTAAGGGCCTCTCCTCGAATTACACGCTGATGTGCAGATTTTTCACGTGCCAAATCACTCTGTATCAAGCTGGCCACGCGTAAGCACACGGAAGACCACGCTCCTGCCCAGAAGGCTGAACTACTGCCCCCCAGAGCCCCGAGTACGCTCCCACCTGCCATCTGCTGCTGCCTGACTGCCTGCTGCCCATGTGCCCTGCCATTTGCTGCCTGCACATCAGCCAGGGGTGCTGTTGCTGTGACCACCCCTGCTGGAACCGAAGACTCCCGACTGGGATTCCATCGCTCCACAGCCCAGCCCCAGGACCCAGTTGCCCACCCACTCCTGCCTCTGGGGTTGTGATGTCGGGGCAAACACCATCTGAGACCACTGACAACCCCCGGCCAGAGAGGCAGAGGGGCACCAGCTTCAGTGCCACCGAAGTTGGTGTCCTGGTGGAGCAAGTCCTGGGGCAGTATGATGCCCTCTTCGGAAGTTCCCGCGCCGACAAGGAAGGACGGACTCGGATCTGGACTGACATCGTGACTGCCATCAACGCGGAGGGGGTGGCAGTCCGCGACTTACAACATGTCAAGAAGCGCTGGGAGGACTTCAGGTCCAGGACCCTGAACAAGGCCCGGCGCCTCTTGAAGGCAGCGGATGCCAAGGGGCGCCGGGGCCACTTGTCGGAAGAAGAGATGAGGGTCCTGGAACGCATATCCCCAGCGCTCCACGTCCAGGTCCTTGAGAGGCAGACCCGTCTGGAGTCGAGCGGTGAGTGTACATGCATCCTGATTGTGAGCAGTGCGTGTGGTGATTATTCAATAGTGTGCAGGTTGCACATCTGTTTGTATGGGGTCGAGTATGGGTGGGGGTGTACAGGGCCGTGGGGCTGACACATGCGAGGGCTGGAATGTGTGAGACATGGATGGTGCTTGTGTGTGTAGGCTTGCATGCCAAATGCAGTTGTGTGGGCACACATGTTTGGATGAATGTGTATGTAAGTAGACATGTCTGTGATGTCACGCATGTATGTTGTTTTTGGCTGCATGTATCAGCACTGTGTACATGTGCATGTGTGTGTATTTGACAAGGGTGCAACAGTGATGCAACATGGATGCATGTGACAGCGGTATGTGGAAGCCTGATTGGCAGATGTGACATGGATGCCCGTCTGAACACTGCGACACTTGGCAGAGGTGTACACATGCATGCAAGTGTGGTGGTGTGTGTACATGTGTGGTGCACTTCCTGTGTTGCATGTGATGTCTGGCTCACCTTTGGCTGCTCATGCTGTTGTATGTGTATGGATGGTGGTGGCAGTTGCGATATGGCTGTGGTATGGCTCATGTGTGCGAGTTGTAATGACATGTGTGTTGGGGATTGTGATGACATGTCTGAGGTTTGCCAATGCCACTCATGTACAACTGTCATGTGTGTATGTGTCCATTGTACAGTGCCCTGATGCCTGTGTTTTTTTTCTCCTTGTCTGCAGCGTCAACTGATGAAGAGGGCAGAGAAGGTGCTGTGGAGCACAGCGGCGGGGATCCCACCGCCAGCCGGAGACGCAAGGCCCGGCTCCCCTCCCATGTTGTGATCTCGTTGGGGAGTGAGGAGTCCGGTACCGCGTCCCATGCCGCAGTTGCCGGGGTGAGGTCCAAGAGGCGGAGGTTGGAGTTGGACTCCTCGGCAGCAGAAGGGGCAGCTGGGACCCCACAAGGCCCAACAGGGGAAGATGGCACAGAGTCATCCAGGTTGGTGGGGGGTTTGGTGGAGGAGGAGGCCGTGCAAGCACCAGAGACGGGGTCTGGAGGTGGGGATCCCACTGGTGCTAGTGGTGCAGTGCAGGACCAGGGACAGGAGGCAGCACAGGCCGCCGCGGAGGTGCCTGTGTGCAATCCTGTCCCTGATCCTGTCCCTGCATCATCTTGCACCAGCAGGGATGCCTACGTCCAGACCCGTTTTCAGGCAGGGGATGAGCTCACGTCAACTGGCCTTCCTCTGCCTGCGGACGTGGCTATCCAGGTCCGGGTTGAGCCTGTCCTGGCTGGTGTGGCGTTGCGTCAACGGGCCATGCGAGGTGACCTGCAGTCTTTTCATGAAGAAACTGCACGTCATCTCGAATGGCTCGTTGACCACGTCAGCCTTCTGGGACAGGTCACCCAGGCCGGATTCCTCCGTCTGATGGGGCTTGCTACGACCCCCTCTTCAACTGGACCCCCTAGGCGCCAGTCGTCCTCTGTGCCATCTTCCCACCCATCAGTCACCTGGGTGCCCTGTGGAGCTGCCTCTGACGGTGCGGCCAGGCTGGTGGAGGAGGCATCCCTGCCACAGTCGGGAGTCGGACGTCCAGCAGGGGTGGCCACATCTACGACTGCACCCCAGCCAGCGGAGGATGTGCAGGCAGCAGGAGGCAGTGCACGGGCAGAGGCACAGCAGCAGCAGCAACGTGGTGGGAGCCATGAAGGCTCGGGGCCTTCAACATCGGAGGGGCAGGCATCGGCCGGAGGGCAGGAGGACCCAGGACAGAGAGTGTCTTCCGTGTGGCAGCGGTTGGGCCACGCCATAGATGCGGAGCGGCAGCGGGCGGAAGAGGCACGGCTCACAATGGTCAGGGCGGGGAACTCCATGCGGAGGGCCCTGAGGCGGGCCGAGTGCCTCGAGGCAATCCGCAGGGGTTTGGAGGTGGAGACGTCGACGGCCCTGCGGACCCTCAGGGCCATGGAGGAGGACCGCCTCCGGGACATTGAGGAGGAGTTCGATGATGCCCTGGCCCGGGACATCCACAAGTGAGCCGTGAAACTAGCCCGCTACCCTTGTACATAGTTATGTAGGTAGTGTTAGGTTTCATTTTTGTTTTGATTTTATTTGGACCTTTCGGACATTGGCCACATTTTTGTATATAGTTTATTTTATTAGTTAGTGTAGTTAGATAGGTTTCCTTTCTTTTATTGGGAAAATGGACCCTGGCCTGTTCCCATGTACATAGTTCACTGTTGGAATGTATTTTTTTTTCACTTTTTGACCATGGAGCAATTGTTTTTTTTTTATATTTCCCATTGGATTTTGTTTTGTGGACATTGACTTTGGACAACATTACTTTGGAATTTTATTTTTGGTTTTGCTTTTTTTCACGGACATGCTTCTTTTAATTTTTGTACATTCACATTTCTGTTTCTTCATTTTTTATTCTATTTATGTTTCCTTTAATACATATTTTTTTTGGTGAACTTCAATGTGTGGTATCTCATTGGTTTCATGCATTTCATGATATGTGTTTTGAGATTCACTGACACCCATTGGGTGTATGTGAGGGAAATGTGTTTGTTTCGGAACTTGCAATTGGTGTTCTGTGATGTAATTGCAAATTATGAGTGGGTGGATGCAATACTCGGGTGGGTGTTTTGCATTTGGAGGCTGACCATAGGGACCAGGGATCTAGATTGTGATGACATGTTGGCTGGGGAACATGAGTTGCACATGGGTGAGGGCCTGCTGGCAGGTGCCCCACAGTGCTGGGGGGTGGGGGTGGTGGGGAACATGAGTTGGACATGGGTGGGGGCCTGATGGCAGGTGCCCCACAGTGCTGGGGGGTGGGGGGGGGTGGGGAACATGAGTTGGACATGGGTGGGGGCCTACTGGCAGGTGCCCCACAGTGCTGGGGGGTGGGGGTGGTGGGGAACATGAGTTGGACATGGGTGGGGGCCTGGTGGTGGGTGCCCCTGGTGCTCGGGGGCGGGGGGGCTGGGAGACATGGGTGGGGGCCTGGTGGAGGCTGCCCCTGGTGACTGGGGGGGTGGGGGTGCTGGGAGACATGGGTGGGGGCCTGGTGGTGGGTGCCCCTGCACTGCTGGGTGGTGGGGGTGGTGGGGAACATGAGTTGGACATGGGTGGGGGCCTGCTGGCAGGTGCCCCACAGTGCTGGGGGGTGGGGGTGGTGGGGAACATGAGTTGGACATGGGTGGGGGCCTGCTGGCAGGTGCCCCACAGTGCTGGGGGGTGGGGGGTGGTGGGGAACATGAGTTGGACATGGGTGGGGGCCTGCTGGCAGGTGCCCCACAGTGCTGGGGGGTGGGGGTGGTGGGGAACATGAGTTGGACATGGGTGGGGGCCTGCTGGCAGGTGCCCCTGCACTGCTGGGGGGGTGGGGGTGGTGGGAGACATGGGTGGGGGCCTGGTGGAGGCTGCCCCTGCACTGCTGGGGGGTGGGGGTTCTGGGAGACATGGGTGGGGGCCTGGTGGTGGGTGCCCCTGGTGGCTGGGGTGTGGGGGTGCTGGGAGACATGGGTGGGGGCCTGGTGGAGGCTGCCCCTGGTGACTGGGGGGTGGGGGTGGTGGGAGACATGGGTGGGGGCCTGGTGGAGGCTGCCCCTGCACTGCTGGGGGGGTGCTGGGAGACATGGGTGGGGGCCTGGTGGTGGGTGCCCCTGGTGGCTGGGGGGTGGGGGTGCTGGGAGACATGGGTGGGGGCCTGGTGGAGGCTGCCCCTGGTGACTGGGGGGGTGGGGGTGGTGGGAGACATGGGTGGGGGCCTGGTGGAGGCTGCCCCTGCACTGCTGAGGGGGTGGGGGTGGTGGGAGACATGGGTGGGGGCCTGGTGGAGGCTGCCCCTGGTGGCTGGGGGGTGGGGGTGCTGGGAGACATGGGTGGGGGCCTGCTGGCAGGTGCCCCACAGTGCTGGGGGGTGGGGGTGGTGGGGTACATGAGTTGGACATGGGTGGGAGCCTGCTGGCCGGTGCCCCACAGTGCTGGGGGGTGGGGGTGGTGGGAGACATGAGTTGGACATGGGTGGGGGCCTGGTGGAGGCTGCCCCTGCACTGCTGGGGGGTGGGGGTGCTGGGAGACATGGGTGGGGGCCTGGTGGTGGGTGCCCCACAGTGCTGGGGGGGTGGGGGTGGTGGGAGACATGGGTGGGGGCCTGGTGTAGGCTGCCCCTGGTGGCTGGGGGGTCGGGGTGGTGGGAGACATGGGTGGGGGCCTGGTGGAGGCTGCCCCACAGTGCTGGGGGGTGGGGGTGCTGGGAGACATGGGTGGGGGCCTGGTGGTGGGTGCCCCACAGTGCTGGGGGGTGGGGGTGGTGGGGAACATGAGCTGGACATGGGTGGGGGCCTGCTGGCAGGTGCCCCACAGTGCTGGGGGGTGGGGGTGGTGGGGAACATGAGTTGGACATGGGTGGGGGCCTGCTGGCAGGTGCCCCACAGTGCTGGGGGCTGGGGGTGGTGGGGAACATGAGTTGGACATGGGTGGGGGCCTGCTGGCAGGTGCCCCACAGTGCTGGGGGGTGGGGGTGGTGGGGAACATGAGTTGGACATGGGTGGGGGCCTGCTGGCAGGTGCCCCTGCACTGCTGGAGGGGTGGGGGTGGTGGGAGACATGGGTGGGGGCCTGGTGGAGGCTGCCCCTGCACTGCTGGGGGGTGGGGGTGCTGGGAGACATGGGTGGGGGCCTGGTGGTGGGTGCCCCTGGTGGCTGGGGGGTGGGGGTGCTGGGAGACATGGGTGGGGGCCTGGTGGAGGCTGCCCCTGGTGACTGGGGGGTGGGGGTGGTGGGAGACATGGGTGGGGACCTGGTGGAGGCTGCCCCTGCACTGCTGGGGGGGTGGGGGTGAGTGGGAGACATGGGTGGGGGCCTGGCGGAGGCTGCCCCTGGTGGCTGGGGGGTGGGGGTGCTGGGAGACATGGGTGGGGGCCTGCTGGCAGGTGCCCCACAGTGCTGGGTGGTGGGGGTGGTGGGGAACATGAGTTGGACATGGGTGGGGGCCTGCTGGCAGGTGCCCCACAGTGCTGGGGAGTGGGGGTGGTGGGAGGCATGAGTTGGACATGGGTGGGGGCCTGGTGGAGGCTGCCCCTGCACTGCTGGGGGGTGGGGGTGCTGGGAGACATGGGTGGGGGCCTGGTGGTGGGTGCCCCACAGTGCTGGGGGGGTGGGGGTGGTGGGAGCCATGGGTGGGGGCCTGGTGGAGGCTGCCCCTGGTGGCTGGGGGGTGGGGGTTGTGGGAGACATGGGTGGGGGCCTGGTGGAGGCTGCCCCTGGTGGCTGGGGGGTGGGGGTGCTGGGAGACATGGGTGGGGGCCTGGTGGAGGCTGCCCCTGCACTGCTGGGGGTGGGGGTGCTGGGAGACATGGGTGGGGGCCTGGTGGTGGGTGCCCCACAGTGCTGGTGGGTGGGGGTGGTGGGGAACATGAGTTGGACATGGGTGGGGGCCTGCTGGCAGGTGCCCCACAGTGCTGGGGGGTGGGGGTGGTGGGAGACATGAGTTGGACATGGGTGGGGGCCTGGTGGAGGCTGCCCCTGCACTGCTGGGGGCTGGGGGTGCTGGGAGACATGGGTGGGGGCCTGGTGGTGGGTGCCCCTGGTGGCTGGGGGGTGGGGGTGATGGGAGACCTGGGTGGGGGCCTGGTGGTGGGTGCCCCTGTACTGCTGGGGGGTGGGGGTGCTGGGAGACATGGGTGGGGGCCTGGTGGAGGGTGCCCCTGGTGACTGGGGGTGCAGGGGGACATGCGTTGGTGGGCAGTAGTGCAAGTTGACATGTGGGTTGGCTGGGCGTCATGGGCATGGTGGATGGTGTGCCTGCAGGACATGTGCAGGGTAGGCCCCTGTGGTGTGAGCCACCTGGGAGGGAACACCTGGGAGGACCCACACGTGCAATTCACGTGTGGTGCTCCCCGTGCGACCCTGTAATACACGTACCCTGATGGAATCACGTGTGGAACTTCCCGCGCACCCCTGAAATGCGCGTACCCTGCTCGCACGGGCCCAATCGCGTGTGGAACTTCCCGCGCACCCCTGGAATACACGTACCCTGATGGAATCGCGTGTGGAACTTCCCGCGCCCCCCTGGAATACACGTACCCTGCTGATGTCGCGTGTGAAACTTCCCCCGCACCACGAAATACACGTACCCTGATGAGATCGCGTGTGGAACTTCCCACGCACCCCTGAAATACACGTGCCCTGCTGATGTCGCGTGTGAAACTTCCCCCGCACCCCAAAATACACGTACCATGATGAAATCGCGTGTGGAATTTCCCACGCACCCCTGAAATACACGTACCCTGCTGAAATCGCGTGTGGCACTTCCCGCGCACCCCTGAGATACGCGTACCCCCAATCGCGTGTGGAAATTCCCGCGCACCCCTGAAATACACGTACCCTGCTGAAATCGCATGTGGCACTTCCCGCGCACCCCTGAGATACGCGTACCCTGCTCGCACGGGCCCAATCGCGTGTGGAAATTCCTGCGCACCCCTGAAATACACGTACCCTGCTGAAATCGCGTGTGGCACTTCCCGCGCACCCCTGAAATACGCGTACCCTGCGGAAATCGCTTGTGGAACTTCCGCGCACCCCTGAAATACGTGTACCCTGCTCGCACGGGGCCAATCGCGTGAGGTACTTCCCGCGCACCCCAGTGATACACGTAGCCCGCTTGCCATGCTGGTACAGGGTTAGCGCAGCCCTTTGCGCTGGATTGGGTATATTGATGGCTTTTCCCTGCACGAGAGGCGTTCTTGAGGGCGTAACTGGCGCTGCTGCAGGGTCGCTGCGCCACTGTGCGCCACGGCTGGTTTTGGTGGCTGGAATCCATGAATACGCTGTGCGCGGAAATGGATTTTAGCGCACGCGGCTGGCGCAGGGATTCGCACGCGCACACTGTGCGCCAGCCGCGTGCGCCACTTGTGCGTTGAATTCTATGAATTACCCCCTTTATGTTTCATGTAAATGCATGAAATGATATATCTTTTCTAGGATGTTTTATGGAACTGAATGGAATCTTGGACTTTTATTTAATCATAATTGTGTGAAAAGCTTTTTTACAACTATGTCACACTAAAATAAAATAAAAATAATGTTTTATTGCTAGGAGATACTGTGAGGAATAGTAGGCTGTTACCTTTATTAGAACTTAACCTGCTGTACAACCTACAAGGGCATGAAAGTACAACTATCTCCAACGCCAGAATGTATTACAGGCTCAATTCTCCAGTGGCTGTACCCTACCTACCCAATCGCCATGGGATGCAAATATTTCAGAAGAACATATATCGAACAGGCCAATCTCCACTCTATACCAGGCCTTTCTGTCCATCACCTCTTATTGTCTCACTACACTCAAACATAGATGGGAAAGGGAGGTGGCAAGTCTTGACCCGGAGGCATGGTAGGAGGCTGTAATGTTTGACCGTGAGGTGGCTATCTCGGCTAAAATTAGGCTTATACAACTTAAAATTCTCTACAGAATATACTACCTGAGGGATCTCCTTATTAAGTGGGGAGGAGTCACAGATGATCAAAGCCTGAATGCATGTGTGGGTACCTTTTATCATTTGGGAGGGAACCAGTCACCAAAGTCCAATCAGCTTTGAGATGGTTGATATGGAGATTTGGGTCTATGTTATAAGATTCAAGTAATGATAACCTGAATAGAAAACAAAGCAGTAAAATGGAAGAGATAACAATTCATAATTTTTACATTGAATGTAATTTAACAATAAACAATAAAAAATGCATTTCAAATAAAGTAAACATAACTAAAATATATTTAATCAGTATTTATAAAAAGACAATTTTGCCCAAATATATATGTTTTTTTATAAATAACTTGTTTTTGTTTCCTTATTGGTTTAGTGGCAGGAAGGAAGCTTCCTCCTGTAAACTGACAATCTTATGTCAGCACACTTCTCTTTGTACTTACCTATTTCCATTAATTAAGTTATGGTTTTAAAATGGTGGCACGCCCCAGACACCCTTCCACCCATTGTCCACCCTCCCCACTTGTTTTAAGTCATACTGCTACTATTCAGAATTGTTTTCTCTTCCTTTTGATCTGTTTCCTGGTTTACTCTAGTGCATTCCCAGTAGGAGAATCTCCATCACAAATCATAGGTAAAGTACTGCACATTACCTAATGCAGTATAGTTAGATTGCGAATGGCATGTGCACTAACTTTAATATATGTATTTGTCTTAATAAATAGTGAATCCACCCAGCATTCTGTTAATTGGAAAAACACAATTGATGTCATATACCCAATCAAATACTTCAATTGAAAACTTGGACTCATCATCGCCACCTTTCATTATATACATCCATTTCACATGGCCTTGCAATCAGTGATTTGCAAGTCTATTTTACCACTGTATCTACCAGTTATCAGGAGCATAATTCAATGATGCTAGAACTCGTTCAATTTACGTTACACAATAACATTCTCTTGTTCAATGAATCACTGTACGGACAAAATCAAGGAACAGCAATGGGGGTAATTGTTAACCCAATCTTAACCTATTCCAGTCTGGTAATGGGCATTATGAACAAGAAAGTGTGAACAAGGTCCAACTCATCAACAAATCCAACTCAGTTACATATTGTGGTTGTATATAGATGATATCCTGGTGATCTGGGGTGGTTCCTTGCAGGAGTTATATCTCTTTTCAGATTACCTAAACAGTAATGATTACGATTTACAATTCACTAGAACAATAAGGATCTGTTGATTTATATTGTAAAAAATATTATACGCATCAAAATCTCTCAAACAAATATAGCATGCAGTTTTGTCTTAAATGCCATGAGTGCACATCCCCTGAAGGTTAGACAAAATATCCCTTAAATTGAGCAACTGCACATTTGCAGAAACCACAGTACAACTAAAGTGTTCAATGGATTTGCACATGAAACTATCAAGCGTTTCTGCAACAAAGGTAAAGTGAAAATACAGTCCTGCAAGCATTGAACAGGGATAAAACCAAACGTAGAACACATTTGGATTGAATGGCACTGTATGACTGTGCACAATATATAATGACATAGATCTGAAATGCACAAGATCCTACAACAACATTGGAATTGGAATGTTCACAATGGGCAAGTTAGTCCGCCATTTGGAACATGACTGTTGATGACGTACAGCAACCTCCTAAATCTCAAACACAACTCTGTCCAGGTTTCAAGGCTGTGACTTGGCTGGCATCTTTACTGAAATGATTCTTCAAGTATGACAACTGCAAGATCTGCACACAGGCCAATACAGGCCAATACATAGAAGCGTCAATTATTGCCATTAGAATCCTCAAAGTGTTAATCATGTCATTAACTGTTTAACAACCTTCACAGCATATGCGATTGGATGAATCTGTGCAACGATTTACGTCAACAACACCACCTTTAAAAGTCTACATCACCGAACATAGACAAGCACTGAAAAATATGTACCCCAGATACTCTTAAGCCATGCTCTGGTAGGATTCCCAGAGAGTCGAGAATGCAGAGCTTATCAAATGTGTGCACGTACACCATGTGGCATGACACATGTAATTAACAAGAGTTGATGTCAATGAGGCCAATAAAATGTGTGTTTTTCTAGGAATCCCTCATAATATGCACTCAGTTTCATAAACGCTTTCTGAGTATGTCAGTAGAGGCTCCGCTTTCCTCCCACCTCCTTGGCTTCCATAAGCACTATTTGTGCATGATATGGATACCGATGCCAGGACCCTTATTCTTCAACAGACGAGCACATACCTGTCTCTTCATTCAATATTATCACTCAAACGCCCAGTGGTACACTACGTAAAATTAAGCACACAAGGACTTTCACTTTTACCTTAAAACCATTAAGCACACTGCTGGGTTTTGCAGGAATACTGTTATACTATTACCGGGAATGTATTGTGCATTTTCATTTATTGAATTAGATGAAGGAATAACTTTAGGCTTTTATTCCCACCATTGCTTATCTCAAGATGTTCTAATCCCTATTAAAATAAAGAAAATTCTCATTTAGTTGCCCCGCAAGAACTTGGTGACTGTCTTCTTTGCCTAACACTCAACTTCTTTCTGTACACTTCTTTCACCAACTTACTAGAAATGTGTTCTCCACAAAGCTTTCCACAGACGGATGACTTGCGTTCATTCCATTCAAACTGTTCTGTTGCTATTGAATGAAATCAGTTCATTGACACTTTTTTACATATGACCCAAACCAGGGTTGTGACATTCCACACCGTAGATTCTGCTTTGTCAACATGGCAGTGACATTTGCACTATTTTTCTTGTTTCTTACTGACACCTGTCACAAGGCAAAAGGAAACCATGGGCACTCTTAACTCTTTCAAACTCGTTCCTTCTTCCAATATATCAGTGGCCTTTGCTGACGCACTTAGAAACCAGGACCCCTTCATCCCTCTGCCCCCAAACCCTGCACCTAACCCCCAACCCACGCTCATCCAGTTCTCTGAGGAATGGCAACCTGCGCAGTTATTCTGTAACCAGTTGCTCTACAATCAGTAGGCTACGAGCAGGCTACCAGTATTTCTTTATATGCTTTCATTTCTATTGTAGGAACACAGGGAACTGTGCAGACCCAGCACAGTAACTTACTTTTCTAGACACAGACAAGAAATGCTGGCCATAAGGTAGAGATTTGTCTGTTCTTCTTTACTGACTCTTTCACTTGTAGAAAAGTAATTTTTAGTATGTAGATAACAGAACACTTTTCACTGTGTTGGACATTTTGACTACTAAAAAACGGAGAACATGAAAACAAGTCTTCCTTTTTAAATTTCTTATTTCACTAAACCGCTCATTTCTTAAAAGCAGGCAGCAGTGCATACGCCTCTCTTTATACTACCAATGATTTAGTGGCACAACAGGCATCCACTCCCAGATGCTTTTTTGTTGTAGCTTTTTTAAATTGTAACATTTATCATTGCAATATTTTCAATGCATGAATTTTGGAGAATTTGGAAATGGCGTAAAATTGAAACCTTGAATTCATTTTGTTGACAGATCCTAATAAATATATATTCCACAACATGTTGGGTACATATTGGATCTCTCCAGTAAGTGGCAACTTCAGTTTCCCAGAATGATTTTGATCACGTCCTCATTCCAGAGTTCAGTATCCAGATATCTAAATGTCCTCATAGCATTCCATTCATTTTCACCATTTGGCCACATGTTGGCCATCGGCTAAGGATCTGAAGCTTTTTGCCATACAGATGTTTTTGACTACAACTACCATCACCTGTAGTCAACATAGTCAATGGTGAGAGTTCATGAGATGCATAGTGCAAACCATCTGGAGAGGGTGGCTGTCTAATGGCTAATACATTCATTGAATGAGTATCATTAATTGAATGAATATACCAGTGGTTGATGTGATGGGGAAAGTGTAGGCTTTTCGGGAGTCCGGTTTCTTTTTTGGTTTGCATATAGGTTTACTAGAGGTTGCATGGGGCCTCCGTCTGTCAGAATTTATTTGGTTTGAGAACCAATGGTGAATCTGAAATGCTGAAAATACATACAATTGTATTGAATCTGTGGAATCTACTGAACCCTAAAATACGCCTAGGTGCAGTCGTAGCATGCCATCTTGGCTAAGGGAGATGAGGAGAAACATCAGTGGAAGGACCTGTTCGACGATGTGAGAAGCATGCTATCAAGTTGGAGACGGGATCATTGCCAAACACATCCTATCACAGTATCTCCCCATTTTTATCCACTTGCAGATGATATTTTGTCATGGTCTGTACTTCAGAAGGAGCCATGCTAGTTATCTTTTGGAAGCCCATTTTTTAATGTCTTATTTGTGGTTCAGATATGTGCATCAACATTACACAGCACGACTTATTTACATCAAAAAGAAATTGCAAATCGTAGTGTGTGAGATGCAGTGCCATTATAGAACCAACCATACCTTGATCACCATAACCTGTCATCATTGCATATGAATACATACGTCAAACAAAATGGCCTTCCCATGAGTACGGATCAATAGTGCAGGCATTGGCTAACTTGGGAGTGGTGAGGAGTACGTTTGTCAGATAAGCATCTTGCATTGGTCAGTCCACAGATACAAAACAATATAAAATATACATGAGGGCAATACCAAAATTCCAAAGCAACAACGAAAGTACTGAAGGACAGCCCTCAAAGTTCAGCAAAATATCCCATAACACATCAACCCTGAAGAGTATGGTGATTGTTCATTAGATTCAGTAGCAATACCACTTCTTTCCCTTTCCTAGTGCCTGCCCTTAACAAATGAAGCCTCCAGCCCTCAGTGAAAGGCTCCCCTCTGTCCCCTCCATAACATATATTTACACAAAAGACCTGTTTAAACCCTACTCCCCCATTCGAGAGTAATATAAATGATAAGGAGGAGACACAACATGCTGCCTACGACTGCATAGGTGGGAATAAAATACTTTTGTCCAGGTTAATAGTGTTGTCCTCATCTGTTTTCACAATGGATGTATATCGATACTCTGAGATGAACTGGTGCAGATCTAGCTCCCACTCTCAGTCTTCTAAGCACTGTGGCAGAAAGGAGAAGAATGGATCACAACATTTCAAAACGTTGACTCCTCTTCTGATTCCAGTAAATGTATGTGCTCCTGAGGTCACTGTCATACTTTGGACAATGAGGGTCTCTTCCATTCCTCACGTCATAGGTTTTGATGTTCCAACTGTTCTCCCTGTAATAATCTTGGCTGAGGATTTGAAGATGATCATTGTTTACACTTTAGACATAGGGCCTCATTACACGGAATGCGGTAAGTGTTTACCGGTACCAGTAAGGGCACCAGTACCGGTAAACCCTTACTGCCTTACTACGAGGTCCCTTTGCCGGACCCGACCTCAACGACTGGTTTTAGCAGCCGTTAAGGAACGGACCCGCAAAGGGACCTTGGTGCTAATTACGGTACCACAATTTGCGGTACCGTAATTAGCTCCTTCCCCATTCCCATTGAGCCCTATGTGGCAAAAATGGGAATGGGGAAGTGCCTTGGTGAATGGGGAATTACCGCCCCCACTCACCTTGGAGTAGGGCGGTAATTCTGCCATCCACCAAGGCGGACACGGTAAAATACTGGCAGCAACCATGGCGCTAATAGCGTCATGGTTACCGCATACCGTGTAATGAGGCCCATAGTGTTAGATGCAAGGCTCATCCCTCACTCCCCAGACATTGATGGAAGTTGGGGCTCAGACTGTGGATTCTACTGGCTGGACAACCGCAGGGGAATTGGATTATGACTAGGACAAGGCAGGTACAGATCCAAGGAAGGTGGTGGTGTCATGTCGTAATTCTACATTTTCAAAATGATCTGGCTCTTCTTTGACATTTTGGCTTAGATTCTGTTTTAGATCACCCGCACTTCTAATTTTTAAAGTTGTTAAAAACCTAGTCCTTCTACTGGACTTCGGATCCTACAGAGTGTTTG
Source organism: Ambystoma mexicanum (assembly GCF_040938575.1). Lineage (NCBI taxonomy): Eukaryota > Metazoa > Chordata > Amphibia > Caudata > Ambystomatidae > Ambystoma > Ambystoma mexicanum. Next base: position 319,933,941 of record NC_090928.1, on the reverse strand, counting down.
GAAGATAATTATCAGAGGAAGTTATACCTCTACATATGTTTGAGGGGCAATTTCTGGAATTCCTGAAAGTGGATTACATGTTTCCCTTCTTTGCAGGTCACACATCTGTGGCTGTGGGGGATATACCTTTTCCTGGGCATATCACTACAAATGGAGGCGGCAGCTCTGAAGTGAGCCAGTGATGTTTCTAGCTTCACCTCAGGGTGGCCGTTTACTCAGCCTACACGCCACTGTCAATGTTGAAAGACTACCATTCTTTTGTTGTTAGGAATAAGAGGATGTACAGCAGCACTTGGAGATCTTGGGATACATGGAAGTGGAGCAGAAAGAAAGGAAAGTGGGCTGGGGTCAGTAAAGCATGGTCATGTGTTCAGAAGCAAGGAGAACTCCACTTGCAGGTGCCATTTTAGGCGACAGGCTAGTAGAATAGATGTAGGATCAGGTAGCACTTCCAGGCCAGGACATGTGCTTTCTTTATAAACAAACTCAGTTGAAACTATGATTCCCTGACAACGTTAGTCCTTCTCTGACTTGTTGCTGAAGAATCCCTCTGATTTGTTTTCCTTTGTTCCAGCTTTGTCTCACCACTTTTCTGGCGAGGAGTGCCCCTAGTGCTCTTCCCCTTTCCCTAGGTCCTAGATTTCAATAGGCAGATCCTCCTGGCTGTCTCATTTTAGTCTCACTCTATTGCCCTCACGTTGTCTCACCATTGCTTCCATGTCTTGGTTACCCGGTTATCCCCCATTCTCATTCTTGGCAGCATCCCTGCTTTGGTATTCCCTTGTTTCCCGTTATTCCCTTTCTCCCTCTCTCCGGCATGCTGCGCTCTCGTAACCCAGACCTAGTGTTTTCTCTTAGCTCAGAATACCCCATAACCCTATTGCTGTAATCCTTTCTTATTTTTACCAGTTATTCCTCATTTTCCCCACCCATTGCAGTGCAGAGCTGTGTTCCATTGTTCGCCCTACATTATTCTACATTTTTCTCCTGAAGTCAATGCAGGTTTAGACGCTTGGGTTACTGTTTCCACATTGCTTTGGTGCAGCTGACAGCTAGTAGTTTTAAAGCATGTTCCCCATACCATGTATTTTCCACTAGTCATTACACAATCAAGCCACCCTGGAAACAGAGCCATGCCAGGCGTCATTGTCATTAAAGGCAGTCAGTGCATTTTCACCTTCCCATGCAAATGTTTTTCCTGTAGCCCTTGGCTTCCCTCTATCAGCGTGGTGGCATCTAATGGGAGGCAGGCTAAACCAATAATTAGATTAGGTATCGGAGCCTGGCCAGCACTGCTAAGCCTTATCATAACCAAATGCACTTACGCATTCTAATCCGTCTTTGTGATCTCCAACACTCTGAGCTTTGGTCCCCAAGGTCATTCCTACCGCATTGAGACTATAATAATGGTAAAAGGCGCTATATAAATGACAACTATCAGCCCTATGAATTTGAATAATGCCTTCTTTTCATTCTCCTTACAGGATTCCAGATTTGGTGAGTGTTGCCCATTTGAAGTGTTTTCCCGTGTCCCTGTGGGATTCTATTTCTGGGTTTGTGAACCTCTAGGGGACTGGGACAGCTTGCGTGTCTATCTTCTCCCCACTCTCCAGCTCATTGAATTCACAGAACTTAATACTAGTCTCACTTCTTGAAGAGAGGACGATATCTTAAGACATCATGCACATCCATAAAATGGAAAACATGCTGTTGTCTGGCGTCTCCTTTTACTTAAAAGGGGCCATTGGCCCTCATTACAACCCCAGTGCTAAACCATGGCGCTATTAGCACCATGGTTGGTGCCGGTGTTGTAACGATTCCGCCATGGTGGAATGGGGAAATACCGCCCCATTCCAAGGTTGGCGGGGCGGTATTTTCCCATTTCACCATGGCCCTTCCCCATTCCCATTTTCGCCCCATAGGGCTCAATGGGACTGGGGAAGGCGCTAAGTACGGTACCGCAAATTGCGGTACCGTAATTAGCACCGAGGTCCCTTTGCGGCACCCTACTTTAACGGCTGGTGAAACCAGCCGTTAAAGTCGGGTCCCGCAATGGGACCTCGTAATCAGGCGTTAAGGGTTTAACGGCGCCGACACCTTTTACGGCACCGTTAAGCCCTTAACGCCAGGGTCGTAATGACCCCCATTGTCTTGTACAATGTTTCCAGAGTTGCTTCCGGAAAATGTTTCAGGCTTAGGGATTGAAAGTCGGAAGATCTTAAGGTCTATGCTGATAACACTAATGTGTCTCAGTCAGATGATGTTTGGGCCAACAACTGGTGAATTGGTCAAAACAGAGGGCAGCGGAACATGAATTATACAGACCCATTAAACCCAGAATTTGATTCCTAAAAAAGCTGGTTATGGCAACAAATCCTCCCATAGTTCCTTTCCAACGTCTACATTGTTCCAATCGGGATGATATTTTGCTGTGACACATTTCATCCTACCAAGGACAAACCCAATTATCTGCGCGCTGCTCCTCCCTCCTGACTGCTGGCTCCTCCTTCTAGCTCACGTCAGGTCTGAGATTTGCTGTAACAATTCCTTTAGGTATGGGATAGGGAGGTGCCAGGCAGCTTGCCAAGATATAGTGCATCAAGGGTATTTCCTAAAGGTCCGTTCCATTCAGCCCGAGTAAGGGATATTCAGTATTGCTTGCCTAGGGACTCCTCGAAGAAATCTCTTTTACCTTGAGGGGAATTCAGAAGCACTTAAAAAAGGACTGATTCTGTAGGTTGCCAAAAGTTTGTCAGGACAGGCAGTGTCGTGTGTTCCTTGTTCCAAAGCCATCAGGGACATGAACATTCATGAGAGATTTGAAACACTTTGATAGGTTATTTGAGGACATCCCTTTCAATATGGCAGTGCCCCGTTCCGTTACTCCCTTGATCTACCCAGGAGATTTCTTGATATTAATAGATCTTGGTGATGCGTATGTCCATTTACTAAGCCAATCCTTACACCAGTGGTGTCAATATCAAGCTAAGGTCCTCCATTTTGGTCTCAAGTTTCTTCAGAGTGTATTCTTCAGTGTGCTATTTCCCTCGCTTCAGGTAATCCATGTTCTTGGGGGGTGGGGCTTAGGTTCATCCTCACTTGGGTGATTGGTTGACCCATTTGTCTTCAATTGCTCCAGAGATCATAGATACCAGTCATCCATGACACCTACTCCAGAGATTTAGGTGACTCCTCCTTGTCCATAAATCCTCCCTAGGGCCAGGTAAATTCCTAGAATTTATTGGGATCGATGCAGTACACCCATGATGAGTGTGTACTTTCCCCTGCCCAGGCTCCTCACCTTTTAGAACAGAGTTACTTCACTCCTGGACAAGGGTTGTACAAAGGCTCACCAGTCGCTCAGGATTCAGGGAGATGTTGCAGTCACTGTGTTTGCGTTTCCCTCAGTCAGATTTCACCTACGGCCTTTGGAAAATTATCTACTGGCACCATAGCCTCCTGCATCAGTTGGTTATAAGGTGAAAATGTTGATTCCCTTTCAGATTCGCCAGTCACTTGAATAGTGGCCATCAAACAGACATCTCCTGGTGTGGTTTCCACAGGATCCTCCTCCTGTGATTGTGAACACAGATACCACTTAAGTGGGATGGGTGGGGCTACTTTGATTCCCACCTCGTCAGGGAAGATGACCCCCTGGTGATCGAAATCATGTCCTACAATTGGAGAGAACTGATAGTTATTGTGTCAAGCATTCATGGCCTTCTCTGTACTCCACATGGGACATGTTGTTGTTTACACCTGCAATATGGTTGCAAAGATTCCAGTGTGTTGCTCTCTCCTCAAGATTCATACATTTCAGGGGTGCAGAATGTTAAAGCAGATACTCTGAGCAGAGTCTTCCCTTCCTCTGTAGCATACTCCTTAATGCATGCTTTTTTTGCACAGTCAAATCCTATTTGCATCAAGGGAGAAAGGTCTTCCTCTTCCTCTGTTTCTGACTAGGGATCACATGGCCCTAGATGTGGATACAGAATTCCTGGTTTACAACAAATCCCCCAATGTCTGCAAGCCCATTGGCAACTGTTCCAATCACACATCTCCTCTCAAACAGCTGGTCCTATCACTCCTGACCTTCGTTTAGTTATAGTTGATGATGTGGCTATTTAACATTTGGATTTGGTGATGTTCGCTTTGTGATCTGGGCTGGCGGCTGCCATCCAATCGTCCTGCAGGCCTTCCACACTGATGACGTTTGGCTGTCACTGGAAGTCTTTCTTGGCTTGGTACTCTTAACTGGACTTGTACCCATTGCACAGTGATTCTTGTTGTTGAATTCCTACTGTGTGTTTTCGCAAAGGGGATGGCTGTTTCCTCTCTGTGGACCCATCTGCCAGCCATTATGGATTTTATGCTCTCTTGGGTTGCAGTAAATTTACTTGAGTTCCTTGCTTCTCACTTCCTCTACAGGTAGGAATTTTTTAAGACCTAAGATTGGTTCTCAATTTCTGACTTAAAACCTTCCTTGGCTCTCAAGGCTATTCAGGGTCCGCCCTTTCAATGATTAGAGCAGATGCTATTGAACATCCTATCATGAAAGTGGTTAATCTTGGCTGCTAGGACTTTTGAGTGAAGACTAGATGTGTTGGGTGCCTAGGTTTGCACTCCTCCATATCTTCATTGTCATTCTTGAGGGTTTGGTCCTTAGTCCTTCCCCACTGGAATTCCAGGTTTACGTTTGATTTTCGTCTTCACCCTTTAAATGTTGGTAGGACAGTAAAAATCGACCTTAAGCCTACTGCACATTCTCATACGCCTGACTTATTTGCAGTATTTCCTCCTGGCCACACCAAAAAAAGCTTTCCCCAACAGCCCTTATTTACCAGATTTGACGAGCTATTCCTTGGCTATATCTTCAATTCTTGGTGTGTCATCCTCCTGAAATCATCAACTTCCTACTAGGGATGCCCCAGCCTTTGCGGCAGAGGTCTGCAACCTTTGGCTCTCTAAATCTTTTTGACTACAACTACCTAGCATAGTCGTAGAGGAGGGATCATGGGAGTCATAGTTAAAAATACCTGGAGAGCCACAGGTTGCAGACCCCGTTCTACGGCCTCCATTAAAGTGTTGACCACATGGTATTTGCACATCGTACACCTGAACCTCCCCAGATACATCTCAGTTGAGGTCCTGTACATGTTTACCTTTACCCTCTTTTGGATCCGTGGTTCTGTCTTGTGTAAGTGATTGACACATTTACTCAGATATGTGCTCACAACTTTACTCTAAGTGCAGTGCATTTCTGCTGTTGATTTTGCTCATTGGGGGTAATACTGTCAATATCTTTGCTTGCTAATCCACAGTTTACTAAGGCCGGGGATATGATGCATCGATGAAAGGGAAATCCCTACAAACGTGGTCTTTATACAGACCGACATTACACCCACGTAATTTCCAAGTCAGTACATGTGGACATTTTCACATGAGCGTCATGGAGGGTATATAGGAGGGCAATACATGTGTTGATGACCACCCACATAGTGGTTACTGACAGGTTATTTGTAAACATTTTCAAATGCAGTTCTCATATTTATCTGCACGCCTAAGCTAACCCTTGAAACACTTGTGTATAGGCGCGTTATGCATGCCATATCATACCATATCAACCCTGGATGAGCTAGTCGCAAGTGCTGAATTGCGTGTGAGACAGTGCATCAGTCAGTTTAGTTGTCACTGCATGTGCCTAGGAAATTGCAGTGAAAATGTGAACATATTTTAGGGAGTATGAAAGGGAAACCAAAAGTTAATACTTTCAGATTCTTTTTTTCATCTCCCCACCCCCATGCGCACTCTAGTTCATAAGCCATGCGCCTATCCGGTCACCCGTTCAGTTGCAAGTGCCCTGTCATTGTTAATATTGACCAATTACATATGCAGTGGTTTATAGGAATACGTTAAACATATTTTGCACATGGTTCTCTGTGAACACACTGATCGTTTGTCATTTTCGACCACACATAGGCATAATTGATCCATGCCATAAATGATGCATGTAAACCTTTAACCGTGAATCAGCTCCTGCTTTAGGCAGAGGGAAAAGGTTGTGTTTAATTTAGAAATGGCCTGTTTATGTTCCAGAACTTTATAAGCCATAATGAACAATGCACTAGTGTCAGAGATTAATACAAATGAGTTGGCCACTTATTAATCTACTCTATTCCTATTGACTTTCCTCAAGAACTAGAGTTCTCCTCTTTGGCTTCTCAATGGTTCTCTGACTTTATAATTTAAGTATTTCAGCTTGGTGAGATTTCTTTTATCTTAAGCATGTATTATGGAAGATTTGATTTAATTAATTCCAGTCACCTATAAATAGCCCACTGTCATATGTATCAAATGAAACTTCAGATCCTCCTTCTGAATTGTATCATGTGCTCAACATCTGTATCAGCACCCCCTGCTGTTGAGTGGGAGCGAATTGGACATCTTAGAATACAGCATTTATTTTATGTGAAGCTCCCATGCGCCACCTCGGCAGCAGAGAAGTGTGTATTGTGGGCAGACACATTCCTTTCCATTTCCATAAAGTATGGTATATTTATTCACGAAATATCTCATGTGTGATTCCCCCGCAAAACATGTCAGCCTACGCACTTATTATGCAGTGCAGCCAAATTCTCTTCTGATGTCTTATTACACACATGGGCCACCCCTGTCTTCTGATCCTGCCCATCCACCAGGATCTAAACGTTCCATCTCCCTGTCGAGTTCTTCATGCCCACTCTCCTTCCTTCTTCTCGCTCCATCTTCCTCCTACAGCCCAGTACTTCTGCCTCTGCCATGATCTTCTCTGCCACAGGCCCCATTCCGCACTCTGAACATCCGCTATGTCTGCCAAAGGTGGCATCCCTTCTAGGATGCTCAAAATGCTAACCACTAGGTGGATGGGCCTAACAGCAGGCAATACAATTACCATAGCCGTTGTTGCCGGTAGGGTGTTTTCAGCCTGTACGGCCCGCTGACCCAGTGATTATCGTTTAATTAAATTGCAATAGATCCCGGGTGTAGGAATCGCCAAGGGTCTCCAACCTAAAACACTCTGTTTTGTGGCAACACTGAAGATTCAGATGATCATACAATGCTTTCCTCAAGTTCCAGAAGGAATAGCAGTCTGATGTGATGAGTTGTACTGTCTTGACTTGGCAATGCTTTAACGCATCCCAGCAAACCATTAATTCTCATATGGAAAGATAATGTATTTTCTCTTGTGCAGAACAACGAATCCCTCTCCTCCCCACCCCACTGAGGCACATCATTTCCCTTAGGAGTGGTGACCTACTAGCTGTCAAAGTACCAGGTGGGTGATGGATCGGAGGACAAATTGAGTGAATTTCAATGAGTGTAACTCTAAGGAGTGGTAATGCTGCATACCGTATTGCACGGGTGGGATATAGAGTTATCATGTTAGAAGACCATTCAGTGTTGTCTCAACTTTCAATGACTATATGTGTCTGATAGGAATCCAGCTGCAGACTGGTAGAAGGTTCTGTGTGAAGGGTACATCAGCTAAAATTGGACCAGGTAGCAAATGAAGAGCCCTCTGTACTGCGGTGAAATTCACGCTCAACAGCAGTCGCAGGAGCATTGAGAGCAGTATCACACACTGCAGCAGTATCACACACTGACGTAGTCCAGCTGGTGGATTATAAACGAGAAAAGAGTGAAGAGTAAAGCAGGATTCTGTAACTCAACAGATGGTGTCAGTTGTCTGTCTAGCACCATTCAGTGAACTGTTCAACTGGGGTGACATAATGTCCCAAGATTTTGTGGTTTCAGTGGCAGACCATGCCTCTCAGTTTTGGTAGAGTTCGTCTTGAAATTATTTGTATTCTCCATCCAGCTAATCTTTTTGGGCATACAGTTGAAAAATGTGTTCTTGATCTTGCGTGCGTATCTCTCAAGTTCCAAAAGGATTTTGTGGATCATCGGCGTAAGCAAAAAATAACATTTGGAGTGTGTACAGGAGATTGACATGGGTTGTTTCTAGAAATTGCAATGCAGGAGAGCAATGGTGAACCCTGACGGATGCCACAGAGAATGAGTTGTGGGGTGCTTTCAAAGGATGGAAGTACCAACAGCAGCAGCTTGGGGTTCATGATCACAATGTGGTTGTGACATCCCAAGAGGGTGGCATAACTGACATTATTGAATACAGCCGATTGATAAAATAAATAAACCAGCACACTATTACTGCCCGGAGCTTTCTTCCTGATGTCATTAATAACCCACACCAATAACGGAGTGAATAGATTCCATGTAGTCCTGTATGGCCATGACTATGCCAGCAAGGGAGTTCAATGGCTACAGATGCTACAATCAGACAAGACCAGGTTTGTAAGGGTCATGATTCTAAGACTGAATCCACATCTGAAATTTGGGTCCAGTAAAATGAACACAGCATTATCATGTGGTGGCCAACACTGATTTGTTGGTGATTATTTGGTGGACACCCAAATCTTTGAATTAATGCACTCCTTTCAGTAGGACATATGATCCTCTCACCTCCCCTAATTCCCCATCAAAGTTGATGGTCTGTTTCAATCAATACAAAATAAATTGGAATCCTTAGACGATGCTGATATAAAGATTGGATGTGAGGAAACCCTTCAGCAACTGGAAACATTCCAAACCACCCCTCAAATGGCACTCACATGCCCAGTGGGAACTGGATGCTCATGTACTAGTGTGAGACCAGTTGTCACTTAGCCCCCTTCTCCTGATTGCACAAACCTCAGCACTGAACCTTAATCTCTGTACCTACCAAAAGCCTTGCTGGTTTGTTGACCTCGCTGACCCAGACCATGAAAAAGCTGAGATCACCAGCACCAAGGCTCGCAGGCAGCTGACAGTTCCTGAAGGGGTGCATGTATTTGTATTTGTATTTTGTTAGAGCGCTTGACAATAGATGCATCACAATGGTACAATTTACAATGGGTAATTATGAAATGGAGGGGTTACAACAGAAGCTTTAAGATGAAGAGAGAGGCAGAAGAATGTATTTTTTTAATTGAGTACAGAAGATATGAAAGGAAGAGGAAACACAAATGGGTAGTGGAAGAGCATTCCAATGCTTAGGGGTGAGGGGCAAAAGCGAGAGAGGGCACATGGTGGCTTAGGAACGGAAAAAAGAAAAAGATATTGGCCCTCATTAGGACCCTGGCGGATTTTTTCCGCCATCAGCGGACTTTTCCGCCATGGCGTAAAGTCCGTTTACGCCATGGCGGATGGTGGACTTACCGCCCCATTCCGAGGTCGGCGGGGCGGTAAGTCCCCATTGACCCATTTACCCTTCCCCATTCCCATTTCGGCCCCATAGGGTATAATGGGAGTGGGGAAGGAGTTAATTACGCCACCGTAAATTACGGTGGCGTAATTAACACCAAGGTCCCATAGCGCCATGGATTTTTACGCCCGCAAAAAGCGGGCGGAAAAATGACCATGGCGCTCTAGGAACTCGGAATTGGCGGTAAGGGGTCGGCGCAGCTAACGCTAGCGTAAACCCCTTACCGCCAGGGTCCTAATGAGGGCCATTGAGAGCAAAGAGAACGCATTGAAGCATAAAAGGGTACAAGAGTGCAAATGTGAATGAAGAGAAAGGGCCTGGTTACGACCCAGGCGGTAAGGGGTTTACGGCAGCGTAAACAGCGCCGACCCTTACCGCCTGAGTACGAGGTCCCTTAGCGCCATGGCGGATTTAACACCTGCTTTTAGCAGGTGTTAAAATCCATGGCGCTAAGGGACCATGGAGTTAATTACGCCACCGTAATTTACGGTGGCGTAATTAACGCCTTCCCCACTCCCATTATGCCCTATGGGGCAAAAATGGGAATGGGGAAGGGTAAATGGGGATTGGGGACTTACCGCCCCGCCAAGGTCGGAATGGGACGGTAAGTCCGCCAACCAGCATGGCGTAAACATAGTTTACGCCATGGTGGTAAAGTCACGGCCCAGGCAGTAACTTACCGCCTGGGTCGTAATGAGGCCCAAAGAAAATAAAATGTGACTATCATCAGCATAGTAGTGACAACAAATAATAAAGAAGCTGATGAGGGCAGAGAGAGGGATGGTGCAAAGAGAGAAGAGAAGAGGACTGAGGACAAAACCTTGCAGTTTTCCACAGAGAAGTGGAAACGAAGGAGAAAATTGACCAGCTCAGGATACAGAATAGGAGTGGTCAGAAAGCTAAGATTCGAACCACATTTGGACAGACCCAGATAAGCCAAGAGTGGGGAGAGAGGAAAGAAGGATAGAGCAATCGATAGTGTCAAAAGCGGCAGACAGATCGAGTAGAATAACAATAGCGACTTGTTTATTGTGTCTAGCAGAAAGTAAAGAGTTAGAAACATGTAATAGAGCAGATTCTGTGGAGTGAGCGGGGCGGAATCCCGATTGAAAAGGAGGAAGAAGAGAATTAAGGTCAAAAATTAGATAGTAAGAAAGAATCCTAGGAAACCTTCTTCAGAATGGGATTAATAACTGCATGCTTAAATGAAGAAGGGAAGATGGAAGAGGCAAGGGAGAGATTCACTAAAGGAGTAAGATAAGGGACCAGGAACGGATGGATAGAAGGGATCAAAGCTGAGGGAATAGGATCTAGCAGAGAAGCAGTAGGGGGAGCCCGGGGTCAGAAATGTAGAGATATCTGTATCAGATAAGAGAGAAAAAGAAGAGAGACGAAGAGGAGAGAGAAAAGAAGGATTGGAAATGGAAGGATGGTGTGCTTCAGATACCTTGAAAGATTTCGGAAACACCTTGATTGGTGCCATCACTCTGAGGCATGTCTGCTTATTTGGTCCACTCTTTCTGGAGCTGTCCTACACCCCACCCCACCAATGATGTGCCTCAACAGGAATGGACTAGTCTGAAAAGTACCCCAGCTTAAGTAGGTGCTGTCATGAGAAGATACCAGGTAGGGGATACTAGCCTCGAAATAGTGCCCATGACCACACATGCAGTGTGCATTAGCCAAGAAAATGCATTCAAAATTCAACACAATATATACATTAGTACATGGGATGTCTAAGACAAGAAGGTATAACTGAAATACTAAAAAAGTGATGTGAGGTCATAGCTCAGAAGCTCCTTATGATTATACAGATGCTCAGGAAGCTCCTTACCCAAAATTGCTGTTACAGTTAACGCCTACACCATGTCCACTCATAGGCCATGCAGTGATTGGGTCTGTTACACTGATACTTTTTGCTGTATTCTATACATTATTTTAAAGACAATACTCAAAAGGACACACAAAACCACCCACCTAGGAAGACAGTAATCACCATGGTCCCTGCCAATCACACAGGGACATGAAACACTAGAACAACAAATGGAGGTAAAGGTAATGCAAAACAATGATTCACAGAGCAACATAAGAATCTCATACAGTAGCACATTAGCAAAGGAAACAATGTGCACTGTAGAAAGGAGCAGAAAGGGAAACAAACAGGAAAGAACCTAACATCCCTCCCCAAACAGGGCAAGGAACGAAAGAAGGCACCGACTAGAACTAGAAACCAGTGATACTCTATGGGTGGAGTAATTTCCCAAAACAGTTTGATGCAGTGTTTGGTGTGTCAACTATACAACATAGCTACAAAACCATGATCTTCAGGAATAAGGGGCACACTGGAAACATACCAGCTCATTAACTAGAGAACTGGAAAACAAAGTAAGCAGAGGAAGCAAGAAAACACAGAAAAGCATAGAAAACTGAAAAACACAGGAACAATAGGAACTAGGAATTTTGAAAAAGAGGGTCAGTGACAACAGAAACACTGCATCAAAGACAAATGTTGGACTGAATCAAGCTGAGGCGTGATCATCAGCCTCAGACCTGATCAAAAGCTATCATCTGCAGGTCACAGCTGTTCTGTGTTCTCCTCCAGTCCCTGGCCTGCAAAGGTGCAGACGAATCAGTGTGCAAGGCAAATGTTGACTTTAGAAGACTGTCTGCCACACTCATTCAATGGATACAATGGGTAGAGAATACCAAAATGCAATCCCAGTGCTTCCAGACCACACTACAACATATACCACAATGTTTAAAAGCAATCTCTAATCAGGGAAACACCCAAAGGCATGACCCCTTAGTGCGGTGGGAAAAAGCAAACAATGACATGTCCCTCTGCATGACACCAGCTTTTTCTACATACTCCTCGGAATACTTGACCCATATGCCACAGGAGATCTGAAACACTTGAAAGCCTGAAAGCCTGCAATTCCTAAATCTAATTGGAACTGAGAATCTGACAACTCTGGTGAAAAACTCCTGAAGAATTCCAACCACTATGTTCTATCCAAAATGTAGGCTTTATTTCTGACCTCTGCAATGGCACACAGAGGAGGTCATTACGACGCAGGCGGCAAGTACACCAACTTTACCACCATGGTGTAAACTAAGTCTACACCATGGTGGATGGCGGATTTACCGCCCCATTCCAAGGTGAGTGGGGCGGTAAATCCCCTTTTCCCATTTACCCTTCCCCATTCCCATTTTTGCCCCATAGGGCATAATGGGAGTGGGGAAGGCGCTAATTACGGCACCGTAAATTACGGTGCCGTAATTAGCACCAAGGCGGTTTAGAGCCATGGATTTTAACGCCTGCTAAAAGCAGCCGTTAAAATTGGAATCAGGCGTTAAGGGTTAACGACAGCGTTAACCCTTAACGCCTGGGTCGTAATGACCTCCAGAGACTCGACTTGGAGCAACTGTAACATAAGGAGACACTGAGAATCTTGATAAAAAAATCCCTAGGACCATAAATCAAGATACTAGAAAAGACTCCTTACCTCATACTCAACCTAAAACCAAGTATGTAATTTCACCAAGATGCCTTTGATAACAGAACTGACATCCTACACCTGACAGCATCACACAAAGTGGTATAACGTGACATTCTGACCCTCCCGATGACAATAGTGGAGGGTTTTGGCACCAGTGACATCATGACAAGTGACATAACTGATCAAAAACAAAAAGTACAATTTGTATAATATTGATTGTATAATATTGATCATATAACAAAAAGTTACTTAAGCAGACATTGGGTAATTTTAGTTACCAAAGAATATACTAACTATAGTGCTGCTGTTAAATGGAAGCCATTATTTAATAGTGGCACATACAGAAGAGTCCAGTGGTCCAGAGTCATATGCCAGAACAGCATCATGGAGGTAGTCTCAGTTATTTTATACCAGGTATAGCTTCACCAGCCAAATGAAGTAATCATAAGCAAGGCATACATTCACATGTTCAGGTGCTGCAATCATATGCAGCCTCACACACCCAAAGATGATTGGGCTCATTACAAGTTTGTTGGTATTCTGGTGCTAAATCTGTGGAATACTGGCAAACTATATTATCGTTACTGCCACTCTGTCCGGTGCAATGTCCACTGGATTATAAGTGGTGGTAGACGGTGTAAATCCCCATTTCATGGACTCACATTGGACTCCATAGGGGATTCTGACGGTATTACAGTCACCAGTATCACTGGCTCCTGTAATACCAGTGCTTTTGCCGGTAAGGTGGCAGAATGACCTCCAGCTCCGAGCTGGGGGTCATTCTGCCACCTCACTGGCAAATTCGTAGTTGGCCGGTATGGTAACGTGCTGGTATACGTTAGTACCGGCACGTTATTACCGGATCGCTCTACTTGTAATGAGTCCCATGCCTTTTACAGCCCCACGTGACAGGCACAGTCACATGTCCAGGTACTGGTATCATGTACCAAGTACAGCCTCAAAGCCCAAATGCTGTCACAATATGCCGGATACAGCCTCAAAATCTAGATATAGCCATCATATGTAAGGTAAAGCCTTGCACTGCCTGGTGGCTGCTTAGTGCCAGATTATGACAGGCAACTCCTCATTAGTCATATATAGTCATCATGTGCACAGTAAATATTTACAGACTGGGATGTAACTATTATAAGCCACATGCAGCCACAAATGGCATTTACAAACCCTGCCACCACAGCAACCTTGTTCCAGCTAGTGACACCATGTGCAATCAAATCCTCGCCAAACCACATGCCAAGTCGTTCCTGATATATGAAGCATCATAGAACTTGGAAATACAAGCACTAATAAAGATATATAAACAAGGATGTAGATTAGCTAACAATGTACATGAGTGAGACATTACGCTAGATAAGGCTCTGGGCCTCATTACGAGTTTGGTGGTAGCCATGGAGCTAATAGCTGCCAAATCGGGCTCCTTTGACCAGTTTCCCTGAATGGGGAATTACCAGGCCATTCCGAGTCGCAGGGCCCAGTAATTCCTCCGTCAGGGAATCCGGGCCCGGACCTTCCCCATTCCCATCTGAGCCCCCATAGGGCTCAATGGGAATGGGAGAGGGAGCTAACAACGGGCCTATTACGACTGGCCCGTTGTTAGCTCCCTCTTCCCCTCGCGGGACCCGGTAAGGACGCCTGGTTTTACGAGGGGACCTCGTAATCAGGTGGAATGGTGTTAACGGGTCCGCACCCATTAGTGGAACCGTTAACCCATTCCGCCTGACTTGTAATGAGGCCCTCTGTATTTTAGTTAGTGTGCCCTTAATTTAAACAATAAGACATATAGGGCCTCATTACGACCCTGGCGGAAGACCAGGGTGCTATTAGCACCATTGTCCATGCCGGTAAGTTACTGACTCCGCCATGAAGAAAGGGGGAATTACCACTCCATTACAAGTTTGGCGGGGTGGTAACTCCCCCTTCCTCCATGGCCCTTCCCCATTCCCATTTTTGCCCCATAGGGCTCAATGGGAATGGGGAAGGCGCTAATAATTTGCAGCACCGTAATCTACACCAGCCGTTAAGGTCGGGTCCCGCAAAGGGACCTCGTAATTAGGCGCTAATAGGTTAACGGCGCCGCAGCCTTTTACAGCGCCGTTAACCCATTAGCGCCTGGGTCGTAATGAGGCCCATAATATTTTAATCTGATACTTGACTGCTTATCGGTCAGCATAACAATCCTTCTTACATTATACGTACATGTATGGAATAATGTACCCACTACCATACATTATAAGGATATTGCAAGATAGCGAGTTTTGTGACCAAATGGAGGAAGGAGACCAAAGGCCGAGTTTCGTTATAAGGTCATGGAACTCCAAGTTGACATGCAATATCCTTTTTATGTATGATAAGGGGTATTTTATTCCTTATAATACATGGCCACACGCTGTCACTCCCTTTAATACTGTCTCTTGCTTAATGCAATGTAAGGGATCTTCCATTTGCTGATCCATATAATCAAATAGAATCTGTTTAGATTTAAAAAGCAAACATCCAGCTCCTAATGTGTTGCAGAAAAGTAGTTCAAGCATTATAATAAAATATATTGAAAAAACGTTCATCTTGTGCTTTAAAATAAGTAATAGTATGCAGATTCTTGCATACGCGAGTTAAACTCGAGCAGTGCACAAATTATACATTGGGCCTCATTACGAATGTAGCGTTAAGGCAACAACGGCACCCGTAGTGCTACCGGCGCTGTTATTACCATACCGCCACATTACGAGTTCTGCTTGAGGGTGCTGCTCTGCACGTCTGGTCAGACCTGCATGCAGAACTCGTGATTGCACCGGCACCGTTACAAACGGTGCCGGTGCAACCATGTTCCCCACCCCCATTCTGCTGGGAGCCCGGCCATACCGGCACCCGCGAATTGGCAATTACCGGCTCATTCAACTCGTTATGGGCCTGTAACGGTTGCGAGTTTGGCAGTAGCCGTGCCCTTGTTAAGGGCACTGCAACCGCCAAACTCGTAATGAGGCCCATTGTACCATAAACTTGTCCTTGTCAATTACCAGCTGCAATGTGTCAAAGAAAACTGCTCTGCAAGCAAGGAATCTGAAAGGAATCTGAAAAGCTTTTCATGGCTTTAATTAATTGCTGCAATGACAGCTGAAATTCATTCTGCTGGCTCAAGCAGGAGGCATTGTGACGTCACAACTGAAGCATAGCATTTGATGACAGAGCAGTTGTGATGTAATTTCCTTATAACAGGTTAGTTGTGATGTGACAACAAGACTGTAAGAAGACAATTATTTCCAGGCTTTTTAACAGAGATTGCAGGCTGCAATGCCTTTTATACATATACAATATATGTAATATTGTTGAAGAGAATACATACAACACTTGCATGAAGTCATGCAGTACATGTACACATGAAAGAATACGAATTCTGGATTGATGAGAAAAAATACATGCTTGTTTTTGTTGTGAAGGTGGTGACATATGTGCACGCACTGCATGGAGCACAGAGCATAAAATACAAACTCTACTGAGGCCGCGAGGTCAAGGTTGGCAAAGGTTGTGCCAGGGGTTTCACCCATAGGGGATGCCCATTCCTAACCCTTGATGTTAATAAAGTTTCAAGATCATCCCCATTTCCCCATCAGCCTATCGGCCTGACTACTAACAATTATCCTAGATGAGCTCTGCATTGTGATTGAGCATAGAATTGTCCAGCATCCCCTTGGAACAGCCCATCCCTGAAAGATGAGGAAGCCGGCCTAGTAAGTCATACATCCACCCAGTGACAATGGTGAATTTCTTTAATTGGAGTGGCGTACATTTTTCCACAAATACGCTAGAGCAACCAAGCATAGCGAGGGAGCATAAACCAACCAAGGGCCATTCTGGGGGCTCTCCCCAAAGAAACCTTTGTGAATAATGAGTTGAAATGGTGCATTATACTGCACAGGCAGACTGGCTGCACCAAAATGCCTAGCCGCTGTCAACGAATGCTTAGCATCCACTAAGTAGGGCAAAGGCTGCTCACAGGGAAAGGTGTGAAGTGTAGAAAATTCTGGTTGAACCTCTTTTTGAAGCAGGCGTTTATAGGCAAAGGGTCTGGCGAACTGGGATCTTTCTAGCTTGGCTCACTGGCATGTTTTCCAGCAATTGAAATGAGAATTATCCTTAGCAACAGGCTTCTACCAAGTTCCCACAACTTGGGCTGTTAAAATATTGACACCTTCGTCTTGTTTTGCCAAATTTACTAACCACATTCTGCCACAGAATGTGGTCCCTTCAAAGCTCGAATTGGCTATTATAACCCCTTGAATAAAGGAGGCACACCACAACCCTATGGTTCTTAAGAACTACCATCAATGGCTTTCCCTGGCCTTTCAACATTTTGGACAAGATTGTGCCATTTTTGCTCCAATCACATGTTGAAAGTCATAACTACTACCCTTGCAATCTGCCTTCTGTCCTTTATATGGGACTTAGTCCGTCTTAGCCACTGTCAGGTACAACATCCTCCTAAATGCTGATGAGGGGTACTGCTCACTATTTGTGATGTTGAGCCTCTCGGCAGCATTTGATACTGTCATTCCCTAGACCTCAATGTCCCCATTGATTGGCATAACTTGGGCTACTGAGAAAGCTGTTTCCTGGTTCTGGTTATTCCTATCTGGCAATATATTATATAAATCTGCAGCTGTCCACTGTGGAGTCCCACTGGGTTCTTCAGTGTCTCCCCTTTCATTTCAAATATATTTCCATCCTTTTTTTTAAATCTCTTTAAGAGGTTTGGCGTGAAGTATCATTCCAATGAGGATGATACTCAAGTTTACATTAAAATGTTCTCTCTAACAGACAATCGCTTGTATTTGACTGACTGCTTTAATAGGTCCATTCATGAATGGCACATCATTGTCTGCCACTAAATCAAAGTCTTGCTGTTGGGGCCAAAACAGCTCTTTCAGGATCTAACCAAATTCCCCACCACTCCTTCCAATTTATTTAGGTTGGAATCTGAAAAATGTAAGTCTGTGAGCGTCAGAAATGATGGTGTATCCACACCTATCTACCTAGAACTGAGTTTGTAACAGAAACTCCGATTATTTCTAAATTAGAATATGCAATGCCTTATAGTATTGGATTCCAGAGAACCATCTCAATAGGCTGCAGACTGTTTAAAAGACTGGAATATACCTTCATGGGGTCTCTACGTTACACTCTGCTTCAATTCCTCATTAAGCTGTTCACTTGCTTACAGATCAGGAATGATAAACTTTTAAATCCTTTGCCTGGTTTTTTAGGTTATTCATGGACTGCTCTATTCTATCTAATTGATCAAATCTTCCCCTACAGGCCCCTACAGGCCCACATGTCATCTACAGACTCTCAACAAGGGGTTATTGATTATGCTGAAGAATAGATGTAAGACTCATGACGACAACACATTCAGAGTGATGGTGCCCCAGCTATAAACACACTTTCTCTGTTTATATTCTGAACCCTACTTCTCTTTTAACTTTCATAAAAGTCATACCATCCTTCCTTTTTTGCTAATTTCTGGCTGGGTACTTGGAAGTTGTTTCAATGGTGGTAGCACTGTTTATTCATCTCACAATCTATACCTAATTAGAGTTTCTACTTCTTGGTTGCACAGTATATATAAATCAAAATCTTGCATGAGGACAGCTGGCTACCATAAGGCACTGGACTAACTACTCATGTGATGGGGTAAGTGGTGATATAACACAGCTAAAACATACTTGTTCCAGGAATACGCAGGCTGTGTTTCAAAAGCTGCACCAAATCCCCACGGATGTATATAGGTCCATTAGTCTGGCATTTATATGCTGCTTGCTTGCATGTGCATTCAGTCTGTTCGCACTTGCTGGTGTCTTTCAACAATGGTACAGGCTATGTTGTAGGCTGTATGTACTGTGGTATTTTATAGCAACAGAACCAGTAGTAATTCAAAGTTACCGGGTGTGATATGGGATTCATTTTTGTATGCAAATCCCTTGGTTGGCAACAATGTGTTTCAGAAGGCTGGGTATTGGAGACAATGGCAATGGAAGTATTGCTCAAGAGTTTGATTCATCCTTTCAGTCTTGCCATCGGCCTGTAGCTTTCCAAACTTCAATTTGTACCACAAAGTCAAAACATTGCAAAAAGTGGTAGGTAAACTATAGTTCTGACTCCTGCACTAAAGTAGAAGGAACGAGCCGTCCCGCAAATTGTGCTGCACTAGGAAACCCCATAAATGGACAAAGTGTGCCTTCTTTGTAAAGGAATCCACAAACATCAAAAATATGGTACAGGCGTTCACTATCAATTCCAGACTTTTGGTGTTCAAGTTTTTCAGAGTTACATCTACCTACTGTTATCAATTGAGATGGTGGACTGACCTCACTGGAATGTATGTTGTCATCTGACTCTTTGCTTATTTCAGGCCACCAGAATCATGTTTACCTCCACTGTATTAACTTTGCACCAACACAAGCCCAGGAACTGGGATGATTGTCACACAGATAGAGCACATCTGGACAGTATATAAGGTACACTGTTAAGCAAAAAGTCATTTTTTTGTTGCCATATTTTGGGAATATGATTGCATCCCTCCTAATTGACCAATAAATATAATGTGCAGTTTCTGCATGAAGTGTTGCATATGATCAATACAAAATAGCAAGGGTTGATGCTGCGGCAAGCCAGAAGATGGATCAGAACCAGAGGACATAGTGTCAAGAGGCTTTTTTAACTTAAAAAGAAAATGCCTTTCTAGCCCTTTTGCTGAAAAGGAGTTCCCCTCCATCAAAACTATAACTAAGAATAGTAAAAACAAAAAAATACTGTTCTGCCCAAACCTTTGCACTAAACTGGCCCTAACACTTAGAAAACAATATAAAGAAACACTAGGTAGGGTGCCCTGATCTTCGTCAGGCTTCTCAAGAGCCTCCCCAGGTTCTGGGTTCAATAAGTGTCTGTAAAAAACACAATTCTTAGTTCTTTTTACAAATCTTAGCAGTCTCTCAAAGTTTCCTTAAGTAACGTAAAGAAAGTCTTAAGTCCCTGTAAAAAGGAAATGTCTCAATTTCTTTAAGTGGAGGGATATTTCCATGATACTTTTCCACAACTTGTAGAGATCTTTCCCCACTTGCGTCTTGTCTTGGGAGTCTCTGTGCTCCACTCGTATTTGTTCTTCACTGTTTTTATTGAGCCTCTCTACCCTCCTTGGATTCCTCTGTTCCAATGTGTCTCTTATTTCTCTAGGATATTGGTAACCCCTCTCATTACGTGGCTCTCTTAGATCTTGGGAGTTCCTCTGAGCCGTATGGTCGATTACAATCTTTGGGTTTCTTGTGTTCCCATAACCCACCTCTTTTCCTTCTCTCTTCCCAGATCTCTCTGACCAGCTTAGGGGCTTATGGCAACTCTTCCTTCCTCCCCTTTTGATTTCTCCTTTGTCTGCCTCCCTATGGCCTGGACAACCCAGATACCTCTGTTCCTTTGGGCTTGTTCCAGAGAGGCGGCATCTCTTGGATGGTGGTGGTGTTCTCCACGACTTGCAGGTTTTCCAGTCTGGATATGAGTGTGTTTTCTCTTCCACTCATTTTAGTGCCTCTACACTCTTGGGCTCTCTCAATGAGAGCAGAGGATGCCTTTGTCTCTCAATCTCTGGTTTCGGCAGCGGTTTGTGGGCACCGGACAAACCACCTGCTCCACATGGTCGCGCCTCCAGGTAAGCCTTCCCTCGAGTTGCCCTTACCTCTCTGGCTCTGCACTCTCCCATTTCTGGCCAGTGGGGTCTCACCTCCACGGTGGTCTCTGTCTGAGCTACAGTGGCTCTGCCCTGCAGTGCAGCTCTGCCCCTCAGTGACGTGCACAGATCGGAAGTTTGACTCTGTGTATTGCTCCTCCTCCTCCATTCAAAGGGGATTGTGCCTTCATTCTCGCTCTGTGACTAAAAAGCAGTGCGTTGTTTATGCTCAGCTGTCAAACACACAGAAGGACCAGCATTGTCTTGAGGCACACATCCAAAATCACTTTCAGTATTAACTTGAGGCCCACAGTTCAATATACCATCAGTTTCTTGAAATCCCATGTGTGCAGATATTGCTTTAGTTATGGGGAGTTCCCCATGGTGATGGGAGTCCTGGACCCCTTGAGGAGAGTCACCCACAATGACGTCCCCCTTTCCCAATCCCTATGGAGGAATTTGCTTAGTGGGCTCACTCCCTACCCTACAAGGGGTTTGCTCCGCAGCAAAGAAGGGACAAAACCTTCAGATTTGTCACAATGCATAATAGTTTTCCATTATGAAGCACTTGTTAGAGTTAGCATGCCAATTCTCATAAAGTATGGTTCTTTTTTACTTCGATTTGGGACACATGTTCAATATTGTTTTTTTGTTGCTCTTTTGCAATTAGTTCAGAAATGTATTAGCTGCAATTATTCCTACACGTGGGTGTGACTATACATTTTCAAATGTGCTGTAGCTTTAAGGATGGCAACATTGTTACTTATGAATGTAAGTAACAGATGTTTGCTAGCATTAACTGTTTCCTCCTGCTTTGTTCTGTTTAATGACAACAGCTCCTGTACTTTTCTATGATAACAAGCTGATTGCCTGGTTTTCTTTTAATTAAGCGATACATATGACATGTACTGAGACTTTGACATGTGCCATTTTATATCAACAAAATATGATTCTGCTGTGTGAGTTCTCCACTGCACTTTAACGTTAAACTAATCCTGCTACTGTTATATTCTTACTTTAATTAATGTTAACATGAATTATTATAACATCAATACTAATTATCTTGCTGCACTGTTGGCAGACTATTATTCTGGTGGCTCAGGAGTGGGCTGATGCAGCAGCTGTCTGTGCTGTTGCCCATGATGTTTGCCATGGTTCATGTCAATTTTCTGATTTGGAAAACATGATGACCTCCCCAAAATGACCAAGAGTGATGATTTGTTGATGATTTATAATTCTTTTTGTTTTTTCTAAATGAGTGTATACTTTCCATGGCCCCTTTGGTTTCCACCCTCGCCGTTCCTTTCCCATACCCTGTTTTTTCCACAGTATTATTTCTACTTTTTAAAACAACTTTACTTGCCTTTCACTACTGACCGCATATATGCATGGTTGGCATGGAAATTCATGAATCTTGGCTCATCAAACTTGGATTCATCAGAAATGTGTGGTTTTTCTGACTGAAACCCATCGTCCCCATTGATTTCTTGTGTGCTGATCTGGTTTTAGGGTGGGCTAGAGAGAGCTTTATGTCTATTTTATAGCTCTTGCAGCAGCAGGTAGAGCAGCCTTGCCATCAGTCATCTGCTCAGCAATGCACCAAGAATGCATTATGGTGAGAGGTATGTGATAGTATTGGCAATTTTGGAGAAACTTGTGTAACTGTCTAAGCATGGAAGAAAATGATCAAATATTGCTTTTAAGAGCTTCTTTTGTTTCTATTATCTTTCATATATTGATGTTTTTCCACCTTTGTGCTGCATTGCAGTGAGATTAAAGAATGTAGTACTGATGCTCCACATCCATGACAACCAGCTGCTCTGCAATGCAGATATTTCTTTTCATTGGGCTATTGCATCTTGACAAAAGCAGTATTTCCATGGGTGACATCTTGGAATGGCGAAACATGCCTAATCATGTAATAGTTGCTCTTTGGTAATGTTTCTGTTCAGAGTGCTTCCCTTGTTTGTGACAACTTTCAGCCACAGCATGTAATGACATATTTTAGTGGTTGAATCTATGCAGTATTTCAGTGGAGGACATGCCTCTTAGACATTGTAGTAGTGAGCAGCATATGGCTGGCAGGCCAGATGAAGCCCTTCAGGGAATTATCTACTGCTCTCAAGCTCACTGGAGTGGTACAATTAAGTGCAGCTTACTTCTGGTTGTTCGATCACTAAACTTTAGTGAGCAAACAAATTAAGAATGGAATTAAAAAATGGCACACATTTTCTTTGTGTTTATGTTCAGATATCTAAGTGGAACAAAATCACCAAACCAAAAGATATAAGAAATTCCTTCAAAGTAGTCAGCACTTCAGTTGTACCAGGAGAACATCAATAATAGTGTATGGCATTGGATCCATTTGATTTACCTACAGGCCACTTTGCCAAATTCCAGTTTTCCAAGTCTGGCTTCGGCGTGGCACAGAATCACTTTCCCCGCTCCTATTTCCAACCCCTTTTCTTGTGCAGGGAACTCCTCTGCGGCCCTTTCCCATTGGCAACACATCCCCGCTCCTTGCCTCTTCCCCTGACATTTTCCCCCTGCCCTTTGTCCCTTTTATAAGAAACTGAACCATTTGCCAGCCCCAGACTCCCCCCAGACTCGCTCCTTACCCTGTCTTGGCAGCTCACCATGGGCGCTTCTGGATGCACACATTTCAGCATGCACTTATCCAGACAGGCCTCCATTTGGAAAAGGTGGTCTGTCAGGAAATGCTAAATAAAAGTGGGTGGACTGACACCATCCACGTCCTTGCACACACAATTCATGCAAGCAAATTAGGTATGGCTTTGATGTTTTAGTTCTCAAACTGCATAAAGCAAGCTTGACATGGAGCATGGTGTTGGATAATTTAAACTGCAATGTATTGCACGATCCATACAACCTCCTAAAATACAAGCAGTCAATTATTGTAGAAGTTGAATTAGGTAGGAGGACAGTACTCCTCACATTTTACAATTGATTTATACAGCAATAAGTGCAATTTCCTAGAGCATTTAATGCACACCATGGCAAGCGCTACACTGAGGTGGGGTCAGATAGGGTGGGTTGATTTGAACTGTATCAAGTAGTGCCTAGTACTCTTGGAAGCATGGAATGTGTAGAGCTCTTGTAATTATGGGGAAGAAAGGGAAGTGATCATCCTTGGGGATAGAGTTGTATATTTTAGTGTATCCTTGTGATCCTGGGTAAGCATCATACACTACTGAAGAGGGCACAGGGTTCTACTCTTGTGATAAGCACATTATTTGTTGTAAAATAAAGCTACCTTTGTTTCAATTGTTTATATAGTGGCAATCATAGCACATGTGTATATATTAATGCACTTAGCATTATAACACACTCCTGCTTGGCTGCCTCCAAAATCGTGTCCGGGTTCGGGTTCCCTAAATGGGGAATTACCGGACCATTCTGAGTTCGGAGGGCTCGGTAATTCCTCCTTCAGGGAACCTGGGCCCGGTCCTTCCTCATTCCCATTCGAGCTCCCATAGGGCTCAATGGGAATGGAGAGGGAGCTAACAACGGGCCCATCAATTACGGGCCCGTTGTTAGCTCCCTGGTTCCCTCGAGGAACCCGCTATGGACGTCTGGAAAAACCAGACGTCCACAGCCGGTCCGTTGTGCGGAGTGGGTTTAACGGCGCCAGCACCATTACTAGTGCCATTAAACCCAATCCGCACTTCTCGTAATGAGGACCTACATCCTACTTTGTTCACTCCCTCATAAACTGGCTCACCACTTGTTCTCATCACTATCTCACTTTCTGCTGTATAGGCCCCCTTCTATGGAATGCATGTGCCCTATGTGAATGTTAATGGTTTATTTTAAGTCATTTCTGATCGAATTTGCCATCCCTCCTCTTCAATTAAATACACATATAAACATAACATGTATTTCTCTATAGGTAAGTAGATTCCCTATGCCAAGAACTGCACGTAAATCACAATACTTTAAAGGAAGGAAGTTAGCTCGTCTCTGCAAAGAAATGCAACCTAACAAAAGGAGGCTCCTCTCTGCCAAGGACTGTATGCACCAAATACCTCCTAAAACGTTAGGCTTAGCAAGATATACCCACCAGGCCAAAAACTGGCAAGCACAGAGATCGTCTCCGTTGAGAACTCCATGTTACCAAATAATCACATGTAG
This sequence comes from Ambystoma mexicanum, assembly GCF_040938575.1. Taxonomy (NCBI): domain Eukaryota; kingdom Metazoa; phylum Chordata; class Amphibia; order Caudata; family Ambystomatidae; genus Ambystoma; species Ambystoma mexicanum. The sequence goes on along the minus strand of NC_090928.1, from coordinate 319,909,259 downwards.
CTTTACATATACTCTCTGCCATGAACTGTGCACCACCAAGTATATATTAAAACTTTAACAACTGGAGGACAGACTCTCTCCGCCAAGAACTGCACACAACCAAATACATCACAAAGCTTCAACCATGGGAACATCTATCATCTCTGCCAAGAACCACACAATACCAAATGCATCACAACGCCTCAAATACTGTACTACAGATCCTCTCTTGCAAGAACTGTACACTGACAAACACATCATGAAGCTTTCCCCAAAGAAAAGTAGATCCTTTCTGCAATTAATTGTATGCCATCAAATACGTCACAAAGCTTTAACCACAGGACGACAGATCCCCTCTGCCAAGAGCCGTGCAGTACCAAATACATCACAAAGGTTTAACCATAGGAAGATAGATGCTCTCTGCCAAGAACTGTGCACTATTAACTACACCACAAAGCTTGAACCATAATTTAGGAAGCTAGATCCTCCCTGCAAAGAACTGTGTCCTACCAAAAGTACACAAAAGCATTAACTGGAGGAAGAGAGATCCTTTCGACCAAGACCTGTGTGCAACTAAATACATGACAAATCTTTACACATAGGAAGATAGATCTTTTGTATCAATAACTGTTTACTACCAAATATGTCACATAACTTTAAACATGGGAATTCAGATCCTCTTTATTAAGAATGGTGTGCTACCAAATATACCACAGAGCTTTAGCCATTGGAAGATACATCATCTCTGCCAAGAACTGCACACTACCAAATACATCACACATCTTTAACCACGCTGTAGGATGTTAGACCCTCTCTTGGAAGAAATGTTTCCTACCAAATACACACCAAAGCATTATTCATAATAAGATACACCCTTTTTGCCAAGAGCTCCATGCTACCTAGTACATCCCAAAGCTTTTACCATGGAAGAACCATCCGTTTTTCGAAAAACCTGCACATTATCAAGCACATCACGAAGCTCACAAAGCTTTAACCAAAGAGAGATCAATGCTCTCTGGCAGCAACAGCACAGCAACAGATCACAAAGCTTGAGCATGGGAATATGGATCCTCTCCGCCAAAAAATGAAAAAAGGCATCAATAGCCATTTGAGCAGATTTACAAAACCATTTCCAAGCGCAAGTCAGACTGCCACCAGACTGCCACCAGTAAAATGTTGCAATTAAGTTATCATTGTACATCAGATGCCTATGCTTCCATGGTCCAATTTCCTAGAGGAAATACATCCCTGACAGGCCGCTTTCATCAAATGACTGCTTGTCGGGGAACAACGTACGCTTTTTCCGGCGCATACAGGAAGTGGGGCTTGTGGCGGCAGCACTGACAGTGATGTAAGGGGAGCATTTCGGGAGAGGTATGTGTATGTGTGTAAGTGTGTATGGTGTGTGCTTGTGTGTATGTGTGAATGTTTTTAAAGTCGAGAAGGTGGGTCGGGCGTCTGGGGATTGGCGGGGGGGTTCCCTGTGGAACACCTGACTGGGCGTGGGTGGATGAGGTCAGGGGAGGGAAACGGTGTTTGCTGGGGTGTCCGCATTGAGACCAGGGAAGGTGGCGCTCGGATGTAATTGTGTTTTCCCTGCAGTGCTGAAACCGCGATCAGGGAGCGAGGCTTCAGCGAGATCGGCCTGTGGGGAAACATCATAGCTCTTAGAGACCAACATGTCTAATATACACAAGCATATGTCAGAAATGTTTGTGAATCTCAAAAATAGCAAATCACAACTCTTCTTAGGCATACATTATGCATGGTGTGGTTTTCGTTCATATATATGTATACTTTTTGTGAATTGGTTTCCGTAATTCCAAGATGGCTCCTTGGAGTTTAACTGTATTTCTATTGTTCATATATTAACAAATGTTTACGAGCCATTGATGTCACTGAATGATGCCCTCTGATCATGTGATCAACGTGATCTACGCCAGCAACACTGATTGTATCCATTAAGACTTGCGCAGGCATTTTGAAAACATGATTACAAATGGCGTTCAGACGGCTGGACTCTGCGTCATCCGATTACAGTGTAGAAAAAAGAAGCATGCTACTTCACATGACCTTCATGCTCTAAGTCTGACGGCCTGACAAAATGTTTCCATTACGCGCATGTATATCACAGATCTTTCTCGAAAAAGAGACAAACGTGTTTGGTGGGTGTCTTGGGAGTCCGTCTGCTTTCCTTCCAGTTGAACAGCCACGGTGCATGAATAATGTTCCAAAAGGAAAAGAAATATGGATAGGCAATGGAAATGTTAGATTTAGGTTCTCATTGCAGCTTCTGAGAAATGTATTGCCGAGAATCCTCTGAAGAGAAATAGCACTGGCCCGCTGCTAATCGGAGTAGTCAGGGCCACTCACAGCATTGCCGCTGGTATGGTAATACTCACAGTCGTGTTTGTTCTTGAATACTGCCATTGTTATTCCATTAGGTATTTTATTAATCAATTTTCATTTTCTTGGTGACCATGGATAGTGTACAGTTGTGGCTAGCACCACTGCTGCACATTTGTATGTCCAATCTGACCCTTTTTGTAGCATTACATGAGAAACGTGGTCTAAGGGTGGGCATCACAGATAACGTGTTTTGCATATCGCATTCTGTCTGTACCAGCCAATTTTTGGAGGAATCACTGGGACGAAGCACAGCTTTTCTTTGGACACTGGTTTGGGGCTACAAGTGTACATTGGGACTACAAGTGTAGAGTATGACACTTCTATGTCACAGCTCCAAGTTAAGACTCTTAACCACTTCTGAGTCGCAGGAGGGAGCGCAACTATTCCCGTTCCTCAGGATACGACATTTAGACACCATCATGCAAATAGATAACAATCCGCTAGTCATTTTAGGAAGCCCCTTCATTCTGTCAAAGAGACAACATAAAGGCTCTGCAAGAATAGTTTTATTTTCGATACCGCTGGAAGAATTGATCCCCAGAGTACAGTGACCACGGGACGTGACCCTATTAAGCATATGAAGTCTGCGTCATCAACCCTACATTTTGAAAATTCTCTGTTGTTGTTATGATCAAACTTAATTTGACGAGCTGGAGTCATATAAACCTGGTGTAGGATTTGGTGCTGTATACATTTAAATCAAGTATTGCGTTCTACTTTATGCATGTATTGGCAGAGAGAGGACCATGTCTGATCGTCTAATTGCTCATTCAGCTTTCTTTGCAATTTTGTTCTACTGGTGAGCGGAGCTGGAAGAGAGGATTCTTGTACCATTGTATACATTGTGGAAACAATTCTTCGGGACCCAGCAGAGTTTACTATGTACTTCAGGATAGGGGCTTTAGGAGGTTCTAGGGGAAATTGAGCGACCTCCTGAAAAAGTAGGCAGAAGTTTCTCCCCACTTTTCATACATGTACCCCACGCCTCACTAGCCGAATTATAGAATATAAAGGAACTGGATTTGTATACATTTGAATAACTTTCACTGTGCTCCAGATGTGCAGGTCACCAGATCAAATGTACACTTATCAGTGGGGCTGGGAGTAGGTAGGCTGGCTTGTAAAGAGTAATGGTGCACTGACATTCTCTCTGTTCTAATGTGGGGGAAGGCTTGAGGCCCTTGCACCCAGTATGAGGAAAACTATTCCTGTGCCGTCAAGCAATAGAACTCCATAACTGGTGCACTGAACCCTCCCTGAAAAGAGGGTCAAGCCATGGTTTCCAATTTAATCTTTGGGGATTTCTAGTGCCATGTCAAACTCAGTTGTCTGCAAAAATGAGTGCGGGCCAGACAGGGTTGTTTTGAAATAGATAAAGCATTTTAGGGACTATGATCAGTATGACGATACCTATTCTTCTGTAAGTAGACATTGGTAACAAAGTCCATCGTACATTTCTCTGTTGTAGAACTTCAAGTTATCATTTAGGACAGAGGTGTGGTATCTGCTCATAACAATACCAAGGTATTTAGCTGATAGTTGTTCCAATCTATAGGAGACGATATCCCAGAGTTTAGGGGTATTGTTGACCAGTGGAAATAAAATCGATAAAACCCAATTTATATTCAGATAAGGGAATTGCCCAGATCTCACTATTTTTTGTGTGAGGGGATGGGACATGATATCATTAGTGTAAAGGGACACACTTTCTCTTTGCCCTCCCAACACTGGGCCTCTCATCCCATTAGAGTGTCTGATTTTAACAACCAATGATTTGATTGCAAGAACAAAAAGAAGAGATAACAGGGGGCATTCCTGCCTGATCCCCCTGCCTAATTAGAGTGGTCTGAGTGTCTGCCGAGTAGATTAATTCTAGCATTAGGTTCAGAATATAAGAGTTTTATACATATCAAAAAGTAGCGCGTAATCCCTACTTTCTCAAATATAGCAAAGAGGAAATTCCATGATCCTGAATCAAACACCATTTCAGCATCCAATAATGTTCCAAATGTTTGGAACTTCGGATCTAATCAGGCCATTGTTTCAAAAAGGCGTCTTAGCTTAGAGTCACAGTTGTGGACCAAACCGAAAGAAATACCAACTAGCCTCGATGAATCAGTGACGATAACTGTGTCATTAGACGATCAGGGAGAATCTTGGCAAAGATTTTGGATCCAAGATATATTAGCGATATGGGCCTGTAAAAAGCGCAATCAGTTGGATCCATCCAATCCTGGGGCTTTGGAAGTGGGGAGTGCCGTAATAGGCTTCAATATGCCTGTTCTTGTGATTGGGGTTTTTAGGAACTCTAGGGCATTTTGGCTTAATTTATGCATGATTATTTCTTGTAAGAATGCTTGGTATGGGGTTTTCATATCCCTACGTGCAATCAATTTCCTACAGTAATTATGAAAGATGTTTGTTGCATCAATCAGATATGATAGACACGTCCCCTCCTCGCTTAATATGGTTGATATGTGCATGCGGTCCCATTCAGTACATAGTAGCCGAGCGTGGAGACGGTCAAGTCTGCCTTCTTCCCCGTATTAACGTGCCTGAATGGAGCAGAAATACATTATCTCTTTCAATCCACCAGTGATCGGAACTGATCTAGTTTTGATTTTATAGATAATAGTAGATCATTGTAGTCCAACTAGTGTGTCTCAATTTTCTTATAGCTTTAAATACTCCAATTTTCTATGACAATACAGAGCCCTCGAAGGTAAACTTGAAATGTTTCCCACATAGTAAATAGACCAAGCCAATATCGGTCTCAAAAAAGTATTGATAGCCACCTCGACATGGCTTTTCATAGGGCTTGTGATTTAAAGTGGCAAGGGGGTCACTCAGTCGTGCCCTCTTCAGTGTGGAACTTTCATAATAGAAAGGAATGGCCAGATAGAGTCCTACAAAGTAGAGTACATTCCCGGGCCCTATGTAGTAGTTCCACCCATGTCAGAATATTGTCAATCCATGACCGCATATCATGAACTGAGGAATAGTATGAATATTCCCTACCTTCAGGATGGAGTATCCCCCAAAGATCTACAACCTTAAAATCACCTACATCCTTGTGAATTTCCCATGCAGGCAATGAGAGAGATCTAGGCGTACTACTGGATTTATCTAGGGAAGTATCTAGGATCATATTAGAATCCCCGGCCCATCCAATTTGGGTGTGTAGGTATTTCAAGCATTTACAAAGAAGGAGTGTATGAAATTGAGGATCATCCATGTTTGGGTCATATGTATTGATAATAGTAAGGCTAGTGCGGGGAAGAGTGCCCTAAACGTTCACGTAATGGCCCTTAGGATCTTGCTCATAATTATATACCTTGAATGTAAGGGATTTGTGAATTAGGGTGAGTACCCCTTGATAGTTAGAGGAAAAGGATGTATAAAACCCGAAGGAGCCCCAGGGCTTACCAAATGACTGGTTTGCCGCATCAGAGTGGTGCATTTCCTGCAATAGGATTCTTTATGCCCTGTGTTTTTTGCAATAGGTTTGTACCTTGCGGATTCTTAGGGGATTATTGAGACCCTTAACCTTCCAGCTTAATAAATTACAGGTCGAGACCACTAGGTGGCGTGAACAAAGATGGCTCAATGGGGCTCCTGTTAGGAGATTGTGAGTGCTGGGATCCCAGGGCGGCACTGAGGATTGCCCATCAGGGATGACGTGGCAGCCATCTGGCGTTTGGTCTAAGGCGAGCCGTCTGGCGAAGCGGGCGAGACTGACTGACCATGAGTGCCGAGTGCACAGCTCCTTGGTGGCCAGCAGAGGAGAGAGTTACGCAAGAGTAGGGACACACGGGGCAGTGGGGCACTGGTCCCCTGGTGCTGCGTTCTGTGTAGTGCTGTGCAGAGGGAGCCCAAGCCCTGGATGCCCCACCATTGAAGAGCAGAGAGCTCCAAGACTGGCCAGTAAGGTTACAAGTGGGCTGTGGCAGAAGGTGGTGAAGGGAAGCATGGAAGCAGTGCTCTCCCAGAGTGAGGACTGACTCAGAGTGATCCCTGAAACCCAGTTTGGTCCATGGCCAGGGGGATCCGAAATGTCCTAGTAGGAACACATGGTGCAGACTTGCCTCATGGATTGACCGGGTGAATGGAGAGGGCACCCCGAGATTGAGTTGATCTGGAACACATAGCCCACTGATATATATCAATTAGGCTGGAAAAGATCTTTACAGGGTTGTCAGTGCATGGCATTCGATTCTTGCAGCAGCTTCGAAGGGGCTACATGATGGTGGTGACTCATTGACAGAACTAAATGACAGTGTAAAATCGCACCTGGACACAAAGTAGGACATTTTTGGGATAATCCAGGAGATCAAGGCCTTGTGCAGACACATTCAATCCTCCATAACAGTTTGGTTTATAAATCCAGGCTCCTGCTGAGGACCCTATTCTGCCCAGTAAGGCTACTTATGAAACAAGGATACACTTGAATAGGTCAAAGAAATCCACTTTTGCACTCTCCTTTTCCCTGTGGCCAAAACAATTTAACACAAACACTCAATTTACAATCCCCAAATGGGGTGACTTGGTATTTTATAAAGTTCAGCAAGGTGCATTAGTCAGGACAAAATAGATTTAACATACATTTTCCTAGCAATCATACAGAATGGAAAAACACAGAAGCATAAACAATGTTTAGACCAATTGCTTGTGTATCAGAACAGGAAGTGAATCCTCCACTGTCATGAACTGGTGGACAGTGTTACAGAGAACAAGTGAACATTTCTAAACGAAGACAACAGGACAAATAACACAATGTTCATTCCAAAAGCAGTGACACTGCACTGTAGGTTAAAAGGTGCATCTACACCAGGGTGTTTCAGCTGTCTTTGCTGGCTAGGTGAGCCTCATATCTGGCACGGCCTTCATCAGGATGAGGGCTGTATGCGAAGGAAGTTCGTAGAGTGCTGTAGACAGGGAGAGGGACAGCCTGTGGCTGTGGGCAACATTCCGCCGCCCGCTGGGGCAGCGGATTTGCAACTACCCTCACGAAAAGAATCCACATGGATAAAGTTCACATAGTATCGTATACTGATGACTATTTCAAGCAACTCTTTGGAACGACATATACGCTTCATAACGACGAGGGTGTTATAACCAGGGGATTGACCGAAGACCAATTAGAGATACTTAATCAAAAAAAGAAGAAGATAATACGCACAGAACCTCATGGCAAATTTATGCTAGAGTATCTAAAAGCTGGAATAATTCCAGAAGGACTACAAGTACGCAATGTCCCTAGAGTCTTCACTGACAATCCCAAATTTACAAAGAACTTTAGTGGGGTTGGCAACAAATGTAGCCATGATTGGCTAATTTTAGTCATTGACACGGCAAAAGAAGAGTGCGACAAACAAGGTACCGAACTCCTGGAGCTCGAGAAGAAGTTCCTCGAAGATAAATCCATACAAGAAGCCAAAGAAAAACTAGACAAATTGCCAAATTCAAAAACCTCACACTGGATAGAAAAGTGGATAAATTCAAGAAGGATTTGACAAACTACTCGGAGGAGAGGACATATCCGTACTTGAGAGCCACATACTACACCGACTTGCAGATCAGCCAAGGCTACAACCGGAGAAATAGAGGAGTCAATTTCTCCGGCACCTCCTCGAGCGGTAGCGGAAGCACCTCAAGTTTGACGGGCCCCCCTGGCCAGCAACTACCCCAACCTTTTTTTCCCAGGGGCTGCCAGAGAGGCAGACCCAAAAGGAGGCCCACACCATCAGGGCAATGCATGCAGATGCCCCAATGGTACCAGAACCAAGGACCAGCCATGGGATACCAGTCTTCATTTTATCCGAACGTGTAATGACCCCACCTGAACTCAGACTCCTTGGCAAAGGACTTTCTTTTGTACCAGCCCAAAAAGCTCAACCATTTGAAACCAAGTTGGAACTCCGGAGATTCTACAGGAATATAAGCCTGAAGCATTTTTTTGAAGTCTACCTGCCTACTACTAGAGACACCATCAGGAGGAACAACTGGTAAGATCCGAAAATACCACAGGCTTCAAACAGAAATCCACTTTCTATCCACCACCGAGCACGGTCCCCTGTGAGATTGAAGCTTTTGAGAGGATAGTCACCAAAACAGTAAAGACAATCTGTACAAAGAAGAAAGAACAGCTATGAGAAATCTAAAGACAGATCAATCTATCACCATTAAGCCTGCCGACAAAGGTGGCGGCATAGTGGTGTGGGATACTGCCGATTACAACACCGAATGCCTGCGACTCTTGAGTGACACAGAAGCATACAGACCACTTAATTATGACCCTACGAAGACTCTGCAAGCAGAGATCAAATGTCTCACTCAACATGCTCTCGACCAAGGATGGATATGCGAAGATGAACAACTTTTCTTGAACAGAACCAACCCACGTACCCCGGCATTTTATATCTTGCCCAAGGTACACAAGAATACTCAAAAACCACCTGGGAGACCCATAGTCTCTGCGTGCAGATCACTGCTTGAACCCTTATCCCTTTACACAGATTTATTACTAAAACCATTTGTAGCTAAGATGCCTTCATATCTAAAGGACACCACTAGCACAATAAATTTGCTTGACGATATCAATCTAACTAACAACAGCCTCCTTGCCACCATGGATGTGCAAGCTCTATATACTTCCATCCCACAAGCAGGAGGTATCGAGGCAATAAGTGACATCTTGGACACCAGAGATGACATTAATTCCACACCAACAGAATTTATCCGAGAATGTACCAGATTGGCTATGTCAGAGAATTTCTTCCTCTTCCAGGATCAGATTTATAAACAAATCAAGGGTGTGAGCATGGTGGCAACTTTTGCCCTTGACATTGCCAACCTCTATATGTCCAACTACGAGAAGAACAATGTGTTTACTGAAGAGAACCCTTACATAGGCAACATTGCCCTCTGGAAACGTTACATAGATTATGTCATAATTATATGGAATGGCACCCCTCTCGATCTGCAGGATTTCCATCAGTGGCTAAATTCACGTAGCTCACATATTTAATTCACCATACACTGGGACCATCACCAGATCGACTTTTTGGATCTTCACATATATAAAACAGGAAACCAACTAAAGACGGAAATTTTCCGTAAACCGGCGGATCGCAACAGATTACTCCACTTTCAAAGCTACCATCCCATGGGCCTGAAGTGCAACCTACCATATGGACAGTTCCTGCGGATCCACAGGAACTGTACCGAGATTGAGAGTTACAGGAAACACGTGGACGATCTACAAGCCCGTCTAACTGAAAGAGGCTACTCTCGGAAATCCATCAAACAAGCTAAAAAGAGAGCGAGGCATACCCCTAGAGAAATCTGCCTCGAGAAAAAGCCCAAGAAAGAACTAGGTAGACTCGTGTGTGTCACCACTTTTGGCCCATTGAGCCAACTGATACAAAAGACCATAAAGAAAAATTGGCACTTAGTAAAACAGCCAGGCACATTGAACCAAACACCTTGTTTCGCTTTCAAGAAAAATAAGAACCTAAGGGATTCCCTGGTCCATACATTCATCGAACTACCACCATGAACAGGTAATACATTGTGGAATCTACCCCCACTCAAGGGACATTTTAAATGTGGGAAGTGTGTTGCTTGCCCTCTCACATTACAGAAAAAATTGTTTGAGCACAAGACCATCAAATGGACAATGAATGACCATACAAACTATAACACAAAGGGCATGATCTACATAATACAATGCCCATGTGGACTACTCTACGTAGGGAAGACTATCCGTCCCATCAAGATGCGCATTTCCGAACATCGGTCGTGCATAAGGAACATGATAGCCGATAAGCCCCTGGTGGAACATTTCAGCAAAGAACATCACAAAGACACAGATTTGAGGTGGTTCATCCTGCAGAAAGTGACACCCGCTAAGCAGGGGGGAGACATAAACAGAATTCCGACACAACTTGAACAGCGATGGGTACATAAATTGGACACTGCGCAAACAGGACTCAACATTTCTCTTGAATGGAAATCCTTCATGTAAAGTCCTGAGGTATAGAATGAAATCTGCATAGCACACGCCACCCTGCACTGTCATTTGAGGGCACACAACCATGACTCTTAACCCACTGCTTCATGGCTCCATTCACAGGCCTATTCCCTCTGACTCGGCATAGTTGAAAATATACCTGCAAATATATGTATTAACTTTTGCATGTGACCACCAATGTGTTATAACCTCAACTGAGCCATAATGTGTATACTAGGCGTCCAATGTTTAAATCTACTCTCCTGCTGTATGTCGGCACAAGCAATGATGGTTTTTACTTCACCCATTTGTCAAGCATACAACCAGAAGTATGGCATGCATCATGTATATGTGTCCAAAATTTAGATCTGCTTGACTGGTTGATGACGGCGCCAGGATTGATGTTTTCTGACTTCCACTATGTGTTTGACCGACACCATATAGACAGCCAGTAGCATGGCATATGTCCTGAAAGTGAAATACCTCACATGTCAGATACCACGCACGAAGATGCGCCACCACTCCTGACACACGCCACTATTTTTTCCAAAACGAGTGACTAGTGCAATCTATGAATGGTTACCATGGCAACCATCATAAACTTGTTGACCTAATGAGACTACATTTTTGTGAGGGATCAGGGCGTCTACCTAAATTGCTTTTTTAGTGATTTCGCCACACGCATTTGCTTTAAACTTGATTCTAGGGCCCGGCACGTCTCTGATAGACATTTCAAGATGGCCGCCCATACAAAAGGAATTGAGACCTAGCAACTGCATTAGCAACGCTGTGCTTCCTGGTCTTCTACTCATGGAGTGACTCAGCAATCTGTACAGAGCTCTGCAGCACCTCGTCTGCAGTACACAGCCCGTGAGCACCGCGTGTGAAAGTAATAGGTATACAACCATTGCGATTAGTTTTGTCAAGCTAGCTGCATATTTTGAATTAGTTGACTGATGTCCTCTTCTAGGACAATCTGAGGCCAATCCAGATCACAGACCACAGCCTCCATTAAGAGGTAAGCTCTCTCAATCAGAGAGTATGTATATTCTTTCACATATTATCCTATGACTATGCTAGCATTCGAGGAGACTATATTCAGTATGTCATCCCTCATTTTACCATTAAGAGCAGTTTCGGACCTCTACAACCCGAGGTCGTTTTCCCATACAAGTGCCTGCGGCTTATTATTTTTTTCCCATAGGTAAGCTGTTTTTGCTCCATGATATTTCTCACATGGCACAGTGAACTATTTATTTGCGTGCAAATTACTCTTACTCCAGCACTCCCCTGAACATTGTCCCTCTCCCTGTCCACAGCACTCTACGAACTTCCTTCTCATATAGCCCCCATCCTGATGAAGGCCGTGCCAGATACAAGGCTCACCTAGCCCACAAAGACGGCTGAAACACCCTGGTGTAGACGCACCTTTTAATCTACAGTGCAGTGTCACTGCTTTCGGAAAGAACATTGTGTTATTTGTCCTGTTGTCTTCGTTTAGAAATGTTCACTTGTTCCCTCTGTAACACTGTCCACCAGTTCATGACAGTGGAGGATTTACTTCCTGTTCTGATACACAAGCAATTGGTCTAAACATTGTTTATGCTTCTGTGTTTTTCCATTCTGTATGATTGCTAGGAAAATGTATGTTAAATCTATTTTGTCCTGACTTATGAACCTTGCTGAACTTTATAAAATACCAAGAAGTCACCCCATTTGGGGATCGCAAATTGAGTGTTTGTGTTAAATTGTTTTGGCCACAGGGAAAAGGAGAGTGCAAAAGTGGATTTTTTTGACCTATTCAAGTGTATCCGTGTTTCAATCCTCCATAACAGACACAGATAGAGTGGACAATCTGTAGAAAAAGGTACTGAGAACAATCAGATTAGCTAAGATTTGTTGGAACTGCGGTATGATGCCCGGCTGTTAGACCTCGAGATAAGGGAAGAGGAAGAGCTCCTGAAAATTGATGACCTGGAGAACAGAGAGAGGCAGAACAGCATGAGGGTCATGGGCTTTAGGGAACAGAAAGGGGAAACACCCAGGGAGATGGCAGCTAAGGTTCAGGCTAAAGGGAATTCACTGTTCGCTGATGAAGGTGGTAAGGAAATGAACAGTGATAGAGCACACAGGGGTGGATCAGGGTCAGCAAGGAGCACGGGTCGGTTGTGGTGCAGTTCCACTATTACTGGGGAAGAGAGTGCTGACAGTTTACAACCTGAGAGAATGAGAAGAGGATTCACTACCAATGGGCCTACCATTTTGTGCAGATTTTTTATCATAAAGAAGAGGACTTTACAATAATGACAGGAGAAGAGGTGATACTGGCCTTATAATGCCTCTCAATTAAGGGGCAGGAGGAGGGCAGGAGGAGGGAAGCCAACCCCCTGAAACAGACACATAATATCAGGAGATGCACCGAGAGGCTTCACCCCATGAAAACATTTCAGAGATTGGGAACCCCCTCCTCAGTGAAGTGATGCAGAGAACACGATATGGCATTCATGGTCAGGGATTGAAAGCTGTAGGGAATGAAGGAATGGGGGTCAGGTTACTTATTCATGAGAGCTCATGGCAATGATTGAAAGGGGGAGGAGCGAGTTTCACCATGTGGTCCATTTCTATATGGGCATCTCAGGTTGGGGGTATGTTTGATTGTTTGTATTGTTGGGGCATTGATGGGAGTGAGGAGAAGTGGGTAGGTAATGGGAAGTATGCAGAAGGCGATGGTGAAAAGAGCATTGTTGGTGGACTTTATGTGGACGCTCTAGACTTTGATGTATTTACTTTGAGGGATGTGACATGTTTATGTATATGCCTTTGGGGATGATACAGGGCGGTGGGCTGAGCCATCTGAAAGTGGGGACACTGAATTTTAAAGGACTGAATTCTCCCACCAAGCGATCCAGGGAATTTCGGAGATTAGGGCTTGACATACTAATGTTGCAGAAAGCTAGGCTCCAAACAGAGGAGGAAATATGTATTCTGTGCACACAGGTTGGGCAAACATTTTGGTCATCTGGGAAATCGCAAAGAAGTGGAGTGGCAATCTTCTTCCATAAAAAGTTGCTGGTCGCAGTCCCCCAACTAAATATTGCCATGGAGGGTTGTATCTTGGTGATGCAGGGTGTTTTGGGGATGGGGCGATCTGTGTGAGGAGTTGCCATCTGGCAAGGGTGCAAAGCCCTGTTTTATTTTATTTTTATTCATATCTAAAATGATGCGGGTGATTCTTTCTCCAGAGGGGTAATCTGCTAATCAAATCACCCTTTGTCACAACTCCATCACAAAAGCATAGTGGGCCTGTGCCCTGTTGTATCAGGAGCCTTATCTGCAGCCGCTGCTCTGCTTGTGGCGCAGAGCAGGTCCCATGGTCACATGATTCACACTCTACTGCTGAACCAACAGCAAAGTCAATGCAGCACATGGGCAACATTTAAGATATGCCCCCTATACCCAAACTACATGATCATGAGTACCCCTTGCTGGTCGCAGGGTAATATCTAAGAATAAGCTATGCCTGAGTTTAGTCATAATGCATGGCACTAGTTATGATCATGGCCGTCACATCCCTATTGATATCACACATGAGTTAGTTCCTGTGAGTCAGCTCTGCTGTGTAAGGGAATGTGTATTGGGGTCAGACAGGCAGATATTGCCAAATGGCAGGACAGGAACCCTGAGGACCCAGCATCTTTGATTCTCTTTGTGAGAGCCAGTAAACCCTTCCCCCAGAGACAGCCACACAGCATGCAGCTGATCTGGGCCCAGGTATCAAAGGAAGGAGCACACCCCTTTTATGAGGGGTAGCCTCTCATGAAGGTGCTGCATGTCTAAGGGTATTTGTTATCAGTAGGAGGGAAGAGGGCAGAAGTAGGAGAGGCAGCAGTGCTCTGGACACTGGAAGATGCCTTCCACCATCTTTTTTCTTGCTGTCTCTCCCTTTCCTGGCTCCTTCACTTCCTCTGGAACAAAGCACATCAACAGGGCAGAGTCCACTCCAGCCAGAAGAAGGGATTGGTTCACTAAAGCAGGATAGCCTTAGACCATTCACATGGTGAATTCTGCTTTTAAAAGAAGGGGTTTCGCACCCCTTCAGCAACATTTCCTCAGTTCCTCAAGGACCCTTTAAGGAGGAAGGGATGTTGTGAACATTCTCATATAGACTTCCTTTGGGACAATTGCACTGTCCAAAGCCCTCAGCCTGAGGTGAACGAGCTGCCCAAGACAGAAGGAAGATCTGTCTCCTAACCACTCCTAGGAAACATCCGGAGTGACCAGTGCTGTGGACCAGCACCCACCACTCTGCAATGATCTTCTGTGCCAGAAGAGCAGACCCTGAACTGGAGCATCATCCCCTAACCTCCTTTGTGAAGGCCTCACAGCAGCCGGAGGGACAGGCAGGCCAAAGCTTCCTGTACTATCACACCAAATTGGTTGCTCCATGTTTCTCGCATCTTCAACAGAGGGAAAGGTGCTGGGCTGGTGTCTGCATTCTTCCAACCAGCCAAAATATTCTAGCCCCGAAATGCCTGTTCAATGACGGGACCTGAACGAATCTCTGGAGGGTCACTCGTGGACTCTAACCGGGTGTTACAAACATGTCTTGGCCCAGCTAGCCCAAGAACTGCCACCTCATTGATTGTACATCAATGCACCCTTGATCCCCGATTCAACAACCATCACCTGCTGACGTGAACTGCTGCAGGGTCACTTACTGACTCTCGCAGTGGTTAATGCCTGACTCAGCCTGGCCAACTGCAAAGCATTTTTTGGACCACCCTGACCTGCATCACTTGAACCGTTGCTGTTCAACTACACAGACCACCCGCATTCGACCCTAGTTTATTCCTGCTTGCTTGCGCCAGGGCCTCCAAAATCCAACGTGTCCAAACTGAGCCTGATCAGCCCACATTCTCGTTCCACACCGGGTCTGATGCGTAAGCCCACCAAGAATTGAATCCAGGTACTGTTGACCCTGAACTGCCACCATGGTCTGCTGAGATGCTAGAGACTGGTTAGGTTATGAATGCTCCTGTTTTCTACAAGATATCCTTTTTATGGAAGTACTTTACCTATCACTGCTCGAACCACACTCAAAGTGCTACTTTCTTCAGTTTGTTGCATCTTCTCAGTCTTTCCTTTGGGGTGGGTTTTGGTATAGTAATCTCTTTCTGTTCTACGTGCAGATGAAGTTTTTTATTGAAGTGTTTGTATTTTAATTGAATCTTGATTGCTTTATGTTGGACTGTGATACTGTGTTGCTTGGGTCGGTACTGGTTCACCTTCACACCCCTCTTGAGAGTATATAACCTTCCCTCAGCTGCACTACCACAAAAAGCAAAGTAGGTATATCTCTTGGTTGTGCCTGTTTTATCTTTATGATTGCTTTGTGTTTTGGTTTGTAGAAGTGTGAGGGCTGAGGGGGACATTTTACCCCTACTCATCCTTATACTCCTCTGAGTTAGAATCCAATTTGACGCAGTTGGTATGACTGTAGCAGCAGTATATTGCCCAAATCAAGGACAGGCAGATTTTTTTAGGAGTGCCCCGACTTTATCCTCACAGTGGGACAGGCCCTAATTATAAAAGGAGGTGATTTCAATATCGGGGTGTATTTTGAGTGGGATTGGTTGACCCTGTGGGAGTGTGGCCAAGGGGTAGTGCCACGGGAATGTGATAGCTTAGAAGCATCTTGGATGCACAAGGCTTAGTTGACATATGGAGGTACAAAAACCCAAAGGTTAGGGGCTACACTTTCTTTTCTGCACCACATGGAACACAATCTAGGATAGACTATTTGTTCCTGGAAAACGATATGGTGGGTAGAGTGGAATCTTGTGAAATTGCACTGATTGATTGGTCAGATCATGACCTGGTGGCTATGGAGTTGGTAATGCAGGGTTTGGAATTAAGATTTAATGAGCAGGAGCAAACCCAGCTCCCGGGTGACGGAATTACCCTATAGGCAGGAGCTACCTCAGGGGAACCAGAAGCTACCAAAAGAAGCTACTTTAACTTGTTGTCCATTATGTATGATACATTATTTAAATGTGTGTTTCATGTTTCCTGATTCTTTTTAATGAACATTTTTAAAAACTCAAATATAATGTCACATATGCATGGTTGTAAGGTACCAGTTAGCCTAAGGAGCTAAAAGTAGGCTAGAGGCAGGAGCTAAAAAGCACCCAACTCTTAGAAATGTTGAAACCTGTAATCACTGTATTAGGTAAACGGGACTCCATGTGACGGTGAAATGACTCGCTTTGGAGTAAGGGGATATCTACAAAAAAATTGCATAAGGAAATAGGGGAACATTTTAGGGTGAACGACACAGGGCAAGTGGATGTCTGCATGGTATGGAATGCTGCAAAGGCGACCTGGAGGGGACTGTTGATTAGGGATAGGGCTAGTAAGAAGAGGAGGGAAAGGGCATTGCTGGGTATCTGAGGAGGGAAATCAGGGCTCTGGAGGACAGGATTCATCAAAGGCCGGAGGAGCGGGTGAACCTCTTGCTGAACTCAGGCAGAATCTGAAATTATTGGGTGTATGGGACATTGCCAGGAAGTTATAATTCTTAAGACAAAGGTTTTATGAAAAAGTGGATAAAGTGGACTCAATGCTGTTGGCTAGGTTGAGGGCATGAGATGTTGATCAATCAGTATATGAAATAGGTGATTTGGACCGGGTGTCCACTTATCTCCGGGCAAGATAGTGAACTGTTTTCCAGGTTTTCATGAGAACCTTTATCGGTGGGATGAGAGTGTAACATTGCAGAATGTACATGATTACTAAAGTAGGACCTCCCTACCAACTCTGGATCCTGCTATGGCACTGCAGGTAGATTCCCTGGTCACACCTG
The DNA here is from genome assembly GCF_040938575.1 of Ambystoma mexicanum. NCBI lineage: Eukaryota > Metazoa > Chordata > Amphibia > Caudata > Ambystomatidae > Ambystoma > Ambystoma mexicanum. Next base: position 319,891,998 of record NC_090928.1, on the reverse strand, counting down.
AGGAGATGTTTACAGCTATAAAGAGAATCCCGGCTGGGAAGGCCCCAGGGAAGACGGGTTTGTGATTGGATTGTACAAGCATTTAGTGGAGATGCTTTTACCCCAGCTTACTAAATTCTTTAACTTTATCTTGGATACTGGTAGGGCTCCTCTGTCGTTCTGTCAGACGAGAATGTCAGTCATCCCTAAAAAGGGAACAGACTGCAAGAAATGTATGCCTTAAAGGCTGTTTTCATTTCTTAATGTTGTTGCAAAGATCTTCACTAGGATGTTGGCCTCCAGATTTGACCAATTTATGACGAAGTTGGTTCATTCTAACCAAGGGGCTAGACAGGGGCGGACACGCTAAGGTAATCTGACTGGGCAAAGGGAAAAGGAAGGGATTCAGTGCTGTTGGCATTAGTAACAGAGAAAGCATTCAGTAGGGTGCACTGGAGAATCCTATATGAAGTTTTGGTGAAATATGGATTTGGTGGGAGGGTCTTCAACAGAATCCATGCAGTGTACATGGACCTGAAGGTATGGTTGGCTGTTAATGGGCGTTTTTCGGTTTGGGATACAATGGGGAGCGAGGCAAGGCTGTTTGTTGTCACTGCTGCTTATCGCTCTCTCCCTAGAACTGCCAGTGTAAAAGATAAGGAATTCTCCCCAGATAGAGTGTATGCAGGTAAGAGATTTGGAGTTCAGGCTAGGGATGTGTGAGGACGATGTCCTACTTCATTTGACGAATCCTCACATATGGAAATCTCCAGAATTTGCAAACATTCCTCAGTATGGTGCCCTGTCAGTGTTCAAAATAAATGTGAGAAAGTCGATCCTCTTCCCATTTGGTAGAGATCCGGTAAGTGATATGTAAACCTCGAGCCTCCTTCGTTGACAATTCGTAGTGATAGCATGCAATATTTGGGGGTTGTGCTGACTAGGTCTATGGCGGAGTAATGCAATGTGAATTTTCCCCCACTGTTTTATAGATTATTTGGAGACATGGATTGCTGGGATGGCATACCCTTTCCTGGGAGGGGAGGGTCAATGCGCTGGAAATGAATCTACTGCCTAGGGTACTTTATCTATTCCAGATGGTCCTGATTAAGGTTCTGGAGTTGTTATCAAAAGAGGCACCGGGTCGGAATGCTGCGCTGTCTTTGGCAGGGCGGGATGCAGAGTATTGCCTATGATACTCCTATTCTTCCAACGGAAATGGGAGGATTGGGGTCCCCGATTTGGATAGCTACTCTAAGGCTGCGTAATTAAGGACGTTGGCTCCCCATTTGAGAATGGACCAAAACAAACTCTGGGTTTACCTGAAAAACCTTTTGTTGAGACCCATCACAGTCAGGGAGTGGCTTTGGGTGCCAAAGGGACATATAGCTAGATGAATTAGGGTAAACAGTATTCTGGGTTTGAAATGGGAGATTTGGGAGAGGCAACATGTCATGAGATGGGGCACCATGTGGCCTTCAGCATTGAGTCACATTTGGGCACCACCAGTGTGGAATGATCTCCTTGATCCATTGCAGTTTAAAAAATGGTTCGAGGCAGGCTTGGATCGAATAGGACTGAGTTGGATCATGGGATTGGATGAAATCCATCGATCATTGGACCTTATGCTGGTGTTATTTGGATTGGAGGAAGGGGAAGAGGGTTGGAGGTCTATGTCATATATGGCTCTATTTACTTTTATGGCCACCAAAACCTGCTTGATGATTGCTTGGAAGAGAGAAACCTTGCTGACTAAAAGGTAAAGGGTTGCTATGGTTAAAGAGATATATGAAATGGAAAACAGTACGGCTATGGGGCATGATGTGCGAGCCTTGCAGTGGTCCACATTTATACAGAAATATGGCACAAAGGAAGCAAATGCGCCCCCCAAATGAACCCTGGGGTGGGAATGGCTATGGAATGTAAACAACTTGATGTCCCTCCTCTGTCCGGCATAGGTTGAGGGTAGGATACCACATAGTGATTCAGGCTAATTTTGCTCAGATATTGCTTTATCTTCAGAGGTCACTCCGTCTTTTGGTGTTCCTGTTGTCCTTTTCCTTAAAAAATTCTTCTTAAAAACTTTTTATTGTTTTCCAAGTGAAAGTAAACTTTATATGGTTTCTATGGAATGCAACTTGTTTAAAAAAATGTTCTTGGCCGGAAACAATAGGTCAAAGAGCAAAGTTCACGTGTATTACTATACACACAATTCTTTAAAAAAAGAAGAAGAAGATTGAGGGTAGTCATTTCAATGTGGATTTCCATGCGCTCTCTTTGTTTATGTTTAAGAGGGAAATGCTGCTCTTCCTAATTGTTTATCATTTTTTATGTATAGAGTGAGAGGCTGTCAAGAAACTGTGGTTTAATGTGTTGATTATTTGCTTGCTTTTGATAACTTTATATTGTGCTGTGAAATTTTAATGAAACAAATAAAATGAAGTACAGGTTTCTAGGAGGGCGGTACTGGGGTATCCCCTAGGGGTATTCTAGTAAGTACGGGACATTGTTTGATAACAATTGCGTTAGAATGATCGTAAATTCTGGGCAAATACGTGCTGTAACATGATTTAATTTTTACGTTCGTTCTACTTACAGTAACTTGAACCCATCCAACTCCCATAGCCAACCCCCAACATGCAGTGAAAACTTCCACCAAAAGCAACAGACCTTATAAACCCAACATGCATGGAGCAAATTCAACAAATGATGTGCACAGAAATGGCAACGACAGGCAAATGCCCAGGGCACCCTACTGCTCCACTGTAAAAGCATAAGGCTAATCGACTGATCGTATAAAGAATGGTTGACAAGTTGTGCAAATGGGCATAAGCCAAACGGACCGCCCCCCCTGGCCCCGCCCCCCCGCTCCACCTGGCCCTGCCCCCCCTGGCCCTACCCTAGCAACGCCACTGACCTGGAATGTGCAAATCCTTATTGGCTGTATCAGCTGTTGACGATCGTACTGACATAACCTTACTGGAGATACAAGGGACAGTAGCAGTGCTTTAAGTGGGGGAAGAAATTGAGGGGGGTGCTCATTTGGGGCGTGGCTTGCATGATGGGCATGGTCTAAGACTTGATGGGCGTTGCTTAAAGAAGGAGGCAGAGTTCAGAGGGGGCAGAGCTGGCAGTTGAAGACAGACAGCATCACCAGACGAAGGGGTGAGAAATGACGCTTTGCAGCCGACGTTCCATTTGCTTCAGCTCTTGGATCAGACATTATCGTAGCCTATGCTGTACTTGCTTTTAAATGTACCTGTAGCCACTGGACTTGCCACTCTCTAGCCTGCAGTGCCTTGATCCTAGCCTACATGTAACCACTGATTTTGTATCTCTGCAGCCTGCGCTGCATTTGTATTTAACCTATGCGTAACCACTGGACTTGCCACTCTGTAGCCTGTGCTGCCGTGATCTTAGCCTACATGTAACCACTGGTTTTGTATCTCTGCAGCCTGCGCCGCATTTGTATTTAACCTATGCGTAACCACTGGACTTGCCACTCTGTAGCCTGTGCTGCCTTGATCTTAGCCTACATGTAACCACTGGTTTTGTATCTCTGCAGCCTGCGCCGCATTTGTATTTAACATATGCGCAACCACTGGACTTGCCACTCTGTAGCCTGCGCTGCCTTTATCTTAGCCTGCATGTAAACTCTGGCTTTGCATCTCTGCAGTCGCGCCGCATAATTTAACCTATGTGTAACCACTGGATTTACCACTATGCAACTTGCGCTGCCTTTGATTTTAACCCACATGTAACTACCGGATTTGACACACTGAAGCCTCCGCTGCATTTACACTTAACCTACGTGTAACTACTGGATTTGAAACTCCACAGCCTGCGCTGCCTTGATTTTAGCCCACATGTAACCACTGGTTTTGTATCCTTGCAGCCTGCGCCGTATTTAACCTTTGTGTTACTTCTGGGCTTGACACTCTGCAGCCCCCGCTGCATGTGCATCTAACCTATGTGTAACCACTGGACTTGTATCTCTGCAGCCGGTGATGTACCTGCTCTGAACATTCTTGTAACTACTGGATTTGTCTAATACTTCTGTACCTGTTTTCCGGCAGTAGCCCCTGTACCATGAGGTGTTTCTATGCCATAACGTAACATGTTTGCAACAGTGCCTTGATGCCTAAGGATCTGGAGCACTTTATAAATGTAAAAAAATAAAAAAGCCAGACAGCAAACCTAGAGCAACTGCCCGTGAGCAACATCTAGCCTCTCAACCAACTGGCCCCACTCTGATTCAGGGAACCTTTTCTGAAACCATCCATTTTAGGAAAAGAATGGTAGAGCCATACTTAAGCATATGGTGTAAACAACACCATGTTTATTTACTCAATGATTGAACCAAGGGGTGATGATAAGTCCAGAACATATCTATTATGGTGATCAGGAACACCTCCTACTGAGATTTGAGCAGCTTATTGTGACCTTTTATAGGGCAATAGGTGACAATCCAGAACTCCTTAGCCCCAGAAATAGACCAGCTTTGTGGGCCAAGCAGGTCATGCAGCTGGGAGAGAATCTAGAAGAGAGATGACTTCCTTTGGGTCAGTGATGAAATGTGTCTAGTTGTTGTGAATGACACACAGTTTGGAAGGGTACACCATTGCTTACTTCAGCCCTTTGTCCCTAAGTTTAATCTTCACTGACCAGATTGATAGACCAGTCTTTTGGGTAGACAATGTAAAGTCTGGGTAAATGGAGATCTTGGCTTCTTGGTACATCAATTCACTTCTTTCACGGGGATGTCATAGGATCCCATCTTGGTTTCTATTGTCCAGTAGTTGAACAATCACTTGAGTTTTGGCCAGGACAGGGGGTTGGGTAAGCCACTCTATGGGCTCTCTCCACCAAAAATGGTGTGGGTAGCGGGGGTCACAGAGGACCTCCTTGATACATTACTCTATAAATGTTTCCATCCTACCTGAGGGAATATATTTGGGTAGGCCCACTACCCTTACATTGTTTCTTCTTGATCTCACCTCTAGGTCTTCATTCTTGTCTTGGTTCCGCTTCACCTCCAGTTGTAATATTCATATTATGTGGCACGCCTCCGATGCTCCACCTCAGAGATGTGTCCACGTTCTTTCTCAATTCTTTATTGCATCTTGTCAACCTTCAAGTTAAGGCTATCCAGTTTGCTATTAAACATATCAAACCACAATTTCATCTGGGCTAGGATAATGGACACCTGGACTAGGATAATGGGCAATTTGGGTTGAGCTCTCTGTTGCGTAGCTGGTGGTGTGTAAGCCGATGAGGTTCCCTAAGCCTCTACCATCCCACTCTACCATCCCATTAGAGTCAGTGATAAATGTCATCTTAGACGTAGGAGCTGTACATCTGCGTGTGGTACATAGGTCAGAGATCTAATTTCACCAAAACATCAGGGTTAGTGGAAGTGACATCACACGACCCTTGACCTCTGATGACATCACTTTAAGTGATGTCATTTGACCCCATCCCGACGTGACATCACATGAATTGATGAACACAACCTTTCACCCCTTGACTAAAAAGGAAGTGGCATCATATAGCATTGTTCCTGAGTACAATACAAAAAAATATGGTTACGATATTACTGAAGTGTTATATACATTTCATACAAGAATGGATCACTACATGTATTGTTAATATCAGTGTGTATAGGCCCATATTACCACATTAATGTGAATGCAAGCAGCGGTCCAAGGCCAATTGATAAGGATGTATTCTTATAAAGCACTCAGGTTTAACTGCTTTATATAGAACAAATATACATACAATATCACCCAACCTGTGTTAGTACTCATTTATCGACCGCAGAAGGATGAGTTGGCTTGCTGGGATTCGAACCTGCAGACAACACACACATTGCAGCAGCGAGTGCTCAACCCACTGTGCTATCTTACCAGCTATAGTAAAATTAGGAATTACATGTCTAAATGGCCTCAAAGTCAGAAAGCAAATTACACTCTCTAGTGGATACCATTAAACTGTTAACTGAGATTTAACAGCAGGCCAGTTCATCTGCAGGTCTGGTGCAATGTTGGCCACATGTCAAGCCTGCGTCAATCTCCTTTTCAGGCTTCAGAAGCTGGAAAAATGCATACCATTGCGGGTTTCATAACTGTGTATTAAAGAATGTAGAGCACCGCAGGGAAAGCAGCACACTCACACGGCATCCCGTTCTCTGTGCGCTCTACCGCATACATGCATACAAACATCCTGAACAGCATGCTAGGGTGATAGGAAAGATAGACACATTAAAACAAATCATTAATTGTGGCACAATGAAATCAAGGGCCACTTTATGTGCTATGGTTAAACATGTCTACAATGTGCAAAGGCTTTTAGGCACAAGGATTTTGTGAAGTGACTGAGGACACCGAGATGGAATGTCTTGTGATGATCGTAACAGAGAAAATTACAGAAACAAACCTGCTATAACTGCAACTTGCAAAAAGCAAAATGCATAGTCTGAAGTGGATGCTTATTTTACTCTAAATGTTTTTTGGAAGTTGTTGTCTGCATTGTGAATTTGAGGTGTTAAAGAACAGACTAAATCAGTGACTCACCCCTGGAGTGTGTCTGAAATAACCATGTAGTGAGTCTAGCAATTATTGTATAGAATTCCAGAAAGACAAATTATTTGTTATTCCTATTCTTTCTTATTTAGGGTCACTGCACAAAGTGTTATACTTGTGGAACCTCCTCTTAAAGCGTCCTGAACAAGAAAGCCAGCCACTCCAGAAACAAAGAGCCACATGGTGCTGGCCACAGCCAAGGAGCTTTCATTTAGGAGTAGCAAGGGAGATTACAGGGGTAGCAAGGGGGAACTCAGGGGTGACAGCTGCAACCCCAAATGACAACCCTGACGTAGGTCTTTATACATCAAGGTCCATTTTGATTGTTTCTTGTTAAACTTGGCTATGAGAAGTTGAGCAGTCACAGAGCCATGCCCAGGGCAGTTTCCTAGTAGTCGAATATGGTACTCACCAGTTGGGATAGGAGTATTCCTTCTTGGGCCTCAGACACACCCACGTCCAATATCACGGTCCACAGAAGTCAGACAATTATGCTGGCTATCATAGAGTGGGCCTCCACGTAGCTCCAGCCACAGTTCTGCGCCGCAATCAATGGTTTGTCCCACAGGAAGGGTGCGGGGGAGAGCACAAAACAGGGCATAACTCGGGGGCCCAGAATAGCGGGGGTCATGTTACCCAAGTATCGTCCCTCTTCCCCCTCCAAAGGGCCTAACCTGTGCTGATGCATGACTCCAGGTAGACTCCTCAGGAGGCTCCCCAGCCACTCACAACCTCTATGTGGAGGTTACGCTTAACTGTAATCAGAGCTTGTAGTGATTGAGACGAGGGGAACAGCATCATAGACCAGCAAAAGCGTGTCACCACCCGTAGCCACACCAGGCTCGCCCACCACCCTCAGGGGACAATGTGGCTTCCGGTGACATATGCACGGCTCCTGCGCCAATGCGTGGCCCAGAGGATGGATCCGTACGGAGATTAGTGCCCCCAGCAGCCAAGCTGGTATAAGCTAGGAGGAAGGTATGGTGCAGGCTGACAAAAGTCTGCCCCACCAGCGTCCTCACTAGGATCACAACCCACCCTCAGGGAATGGTGGGGTGTTCAGTGTTCGCTGTGATGCTTTCATATCAGTGTGCACATCAGGGACTGGATCGGGGAATTACCTTTGGTCAGCCTCAGCTATTCCTCTGGTATGGAGCTTTCAGGACCATGCAGTCTGTGTCACAAATCCCTTCCCGTCTCATTCGGAGCCAAAGGCTAGGTGGCAATCTTGGCCACTAGCTCACGAGCGCTGCAGTAATGAAAGCCATTTTGATGCAACACATTTAATGAACACCCATTTCAGTGCAAGGGCATCTCATCGAAATTGCACCCATTGAATTAAATGTAAAACTCACAGAAATGTTAACTCAATAGGTAAAAAAGAATCATCTGAATTATAAAATGGAAACATTTAAATAAGAAACAGTAAGGAGACTAGTCGATACAAAGAGAGAACACCAAAAAATAAATAATAAATAGAAACAACAAAGAACAGTGAAGTAATGAGGAGGCACAGTTTGTAGCACAAAAAGTCAGAAAAAGGGGATTCCTTGCTTTTTTAATAAACAAGGAAGAGACACAACTTAAAAAAAGGACAAATAAACCCCAACATTCATTGTGATGGCTTGAGGTTAATTGCCTTCGTAAAACATTTAATTGCAATGATTTTCATAGAAATGGCTGAATTGAGTTGAGTTTGTTGTAAGATGGCTCGAAATTTCATAGATCCTCTCTTCACTAGGTTACTTCTTCTTTAAGAGGACCCCATTTAAAGATGGTAGTCTGTCCTGCTTAGAGATTCTACTGCTTCATCGATAGGGGACATGAGAGAGTGTTGAGATATTTGTTAATATTTTGCTCTTTTCACTAAATGGAAAATCCTAAAATTGTATTCCTTACAATACACTGGCACTCCACAATTAATGGACAAGAAATAGGGTGTCTTATGAAGAAAAATCAATGTAAAAGTGGTCGCCTATCCTTATGCTGGGGACATCACCACAACAGGATAAAGGAACTTGGATAGTTTATTTGCACAACTGAAGTTGGCCCGCCTGTGATAATCTCGCTAGGAGGTGGCACCTGCACCTTCACCACACATCAAGTGAATATATTTCTAACATTTCTAATCCCAAATAATAGAATGACTAAGTAGCATTCTTTATTCTATGACAACCTTGTCGCTTATCGGTCAGTATTTTAAACCCCTTTTCAGTTAACGTTTACATACAATTAGTTTCTGTTATTAAATAGCAAATATCCATTTTTATTTGTTTCAATATCAGAAACAAGTAATGAGGTCCGAGAAAAATTGCATAGAAAAGTTAACATTCATGTGAGCACATCTAAATGAATGCTGCCCGCCCTTTTTAGGTGTTTGTAGGTTTGTGGGTTACTAACATATGCATGGAAGTAAAATACACACTATTAAAGGCTGCATTATGATTTTGGCTCCCGTTTATTCAATAATACAGACGGAAACCGCTACATTTCCTTTCAGTATTTATTTGTGAAAAACAGAAAAATAAGTGTAAATCTTTAGCTTGCCAATTATGATTTGAAAACCAATGGGTGTGCAGAGTAACACAGTGGACATGCTAAACAGTGGTGTGTTCCTATTTGAAATTGATTGTTTATAGGGCTATAGAAATGTGCGTTTTATCAGCATAAGGAGTGTGTTTTTTAAGTTGAAAACGGATCTTCACTTGATGTGAAAGAATCCAGCCCTATGAGTTTCCCAGACAGGCATTGAAAAAGCTTTGAATAAATGCAGACAAGTCTAAAAAATTAATTTGGATAAATACAGGCAGAAAGTCAAGAACCTTAATTATGATCTACAGGAATGTGTTTAGGAAAACGATGCTATCATTTTCGAACAGTGAACATTGATTTATCTATTCTATGTATTGTGGTAGGTCAGAAGAAGGACACTGACTCTGGTCAGGCATTTCACTGGTATATTTATGTAAGCAATAGGCCCTGAGTAGGGGGGGCATTACGACTTCAGGTAATCCCCCTCACCCACGGGGCCCATAGTTACAGGGTGAGGGGCCTATTACTATAGTCTTTTTTTCTGTTCCAAAACGCTCTGGCGTTTCAGAACAGAAAAATAAATGTAAAAAAAGTGCCCACCGGGGAAGGGAAAACAAAGTCTGTTTTCCCTTTCCATGGCAGCCATTGAAAAAAATAGAAAACAGTAAACAAAAACAGGCAGTCCCTTCTCTCTTTCCATGGCACCCATTAAAAAAAGTAAACACAAACAATAGCCGCCATGGAAAGGAAGAAGGGACTACGTGTAATCCCTTCTTCCTTTCCATGACGGCCTGCCCCAGATCGGGAGCGGACGCGCTGGGGACAGAAGTGTTCCCAGTGCGTCCGCTCCTGAAATGGACTTCAACGAAGGTAAGTGCGGATGGGGGGCAGGGAGGAAATTCTGGGTATGGGGGTGGAGTGGGACACCACTTACCTCATTCCCCACCGGGGGAAGATGGCAGCCTCTAGCCGTGAGGCTACTCGGTGCGGGGGGATATACCGCTGGAAATGCCCCCGTTCCAATCCTCCTCATTGGCTGAGAGGCTCCCACCCCCCCTCTTCCGCCAGGTACCAATAAAGAATATGAATAAAGGATATCTTTCCCTATTTTGTAAGGTGTCCCTACATAACAAAACTAGCTAAGGTGCTCATCAGTCGTCAGTGAATGTCTATAAATGAAACGGTTGACTGTCTGACTCTAACCTATCTGACCCTACCACAATTTTAAAAACTCAAAGTCTGAAGAATGTATCTCTTCTCCTGAGGTTTGTTGGCTCATCTCTCAACCACATATTAATAGATGAACTTTAGATAGTCTCTAGTGACCAAGTTTCTCGGTTTGTACAGTTCATTCCTTATTTTCTTGTACTTTTGCTTCTTCTCTTTCTAATCTCTATAAGGAGTGAACTGGTATACTTACCCAACAAGTATCTTTTCCTTCTGGACTATTGCTACTGCACAGTCTTTGAGTTCCCTTGGTTCTCAGTCTGGATATATATTTATAAATGTCCAGCTTGTTCTCAGATTTTGCCATTATAATTTGACCTTTTATTCGACCTCTTCTATTTTACTTAGGCCTTCTTGGTATGTGATGCTTCGAATTGGGTCACACCCAGAATATCTCTCATTCACCTCTCTTTGCACTGACTTCACAATATTTCCCTCTTGACTGAGATGAGTAGGAACTTTCCAATAACGATTCTCATTCACTCTCCGTTCTGGTAATGTTATGTTATCTTTCTCTGGACAGAGACGAATATCGGCATTCTAATAATGATTATCATTCACTCTATTTAAGGTTTTTCTCTCTTGGCTGTGACGAGTATGAGCATTCTAATAATGCTTCTCATTCACTCATTCACTGTTATTATGTTGTCTTGACTGTGACAAGCAATATGCTGATGAGGCAATGACACCCTGGCTGCATTTGCGAGGGTGCACCTTTCATCTCAGCCTCATTCCCTAATAATAGGATGCCAGAAGGGCTCAAGGAATTCAAAGCTGCAACAACAGTTAGCTGCTCCTGTAAAAACAAGTTCTGAAAAACATAAAAGTTTGAGATGGAACATTTAGTGAGACCAGGATAGCCCAAGCTTTTTTACTTATTTTTCTTTCAGACAGTGATGCGGGTAATTCAGCCTCTGAAAAGGAGGTCTGCTAATCAGTCAACCGCCTGGGACATTTTGCCTTTATAAGGAGGAGTAACACACTCCTTTTTTTATTCTTCTTTGGACTCTCAAGACAAGAAGATGGATTCACTGAACCTATGTCAAGAATGCAGTCTATTCCATAGTCATATGCCACAGAGGTGAAGGTAGAAGGCACCCAAGGCACAGGCATGCTCTGCTCCCTAACCATCCCCAGGGAACACTGGGGGATGAAATGCTGTGGACCAATGCCTCTATCCTGGCTACAGTGGCACCAGGATCCTGTTCACTGGACATGAAGGACCCCATGTGTGGCCAGCCAACTTCCTGGAGTAGGAACACAAAGGTGAAGAACTCACCTGGACCTAGAGACCTTAGATTGGGCCTCCCAGCAACCTTACAGCTCAGAAGCAGCTAAAATCCTGTTTAATTAATTTAAGACATCTTCGTACCAACGCACCTGTGCTCCATGCCCTTTGAGCCAGCATAGGACCTAAGATACTTCTTTTGGCCCTCTACCCAACTTTGAACCACTTGCTGCACTTTGAGCTATCTAGATGCCAGCTTGGCCCATTGAAGTGAACTGACTCGCCTCAAGCTGATCACAGGCTCGACATCAGGAGGAAGCTGACTCAAGTGTCAACTTGACTGCTGTAAGTCATTTACTCCCCCGTCCGAAATGCTGTCTCAACCCAGCAAAGCCCTTATCCTGCCACCGACTGGACCACCACTCTGATCTGTTGGAAGCCATTGTTTTGACTGTTTCAAATGCTGACTCGACCCAAAGGGAGCCCTCACTTTTGAAACGACTTGACACAGACTGCCAGTGGGATCACATCAACTCGAACATCTCAATATTGGCTCAACCACAGTGAAAGTGTCTAGAAGCTTGACCTGATGCTGTTGTGTGCCATACCCAAGAATTAAAGGACCTGTGAAGAGGCCTGCCCTCCATCCTCTTTTAGGACTGTAGTGACCTTTAAGCCCCTCTTCCATATCTCGTACCTTTCAGAGACAATATTGTTGAACTATTGGCATTGTTGCTAAGACTCTTGAATGGACATCCCTGCTTATCAACCCAGAGTACCCTTTTGCATCAAACTTATCTAGTCTCTGTGTTTCTTTTGCAGGGGTGGGTTTTTATTGTTTTAGCTAGTTTGTTTGCATACATTGGGGGTCATTACAAGGTTGGCAGTAGCCGTGCCAGTAAATACCGGCATGGCTGCCGCTGGAGTCATGAATTTTCCAGTGCCCGGGAATGGGCAATTACCAGGCCATTACAGCCCTGGCGGACCCGGTAATTGCCTATTCCTGGGTGCTGGAAAAAATTTCTTCCCATTCTCATTTGAGTCCCTTTGGACTCAATGGGCGTGGGGAGGACAGATGCACCGGCACCATTCATGAATGGTGCCGGTGCATCGGTCAAGGTCTGCGAGCGGGTGTCGTTCACAGAACTCGTAGTTTGCCAGTCCATAAACAATGGTACCAACAAGCTTACCTGTAGCATTGTTTCCGGACCGGCAAACTTGTAGAGACGCCCATTGTTTTAAGTTAGGTCCTACATTTGTATCAAACCTTAATTGTACATTCTTACATTTTGGATCCATTGGACTAAGGCTGTTTGTATTGCTATGGTTATCATTTCACACCACTCCTGAAGATATAGCCTGCCCTCAAACCACTTTACCAAAAGAGGCTCAAGGAGATAAACATTTCGGGGTGTGCCCGTTTCATCTTTATTATTGGGATCACTTCTGGTTTAGTAGTAGTAGTGCAGGGCTGAATAGACGGTTTAGACACTACTCATCCCTGTACTCATGCAGACCAGTAGTCATTTCATCACAAGCAACAAAAGGTTTGTTACACAAAGAAAGCAAACTCTATTTCCTTTGGGGACAATGTTCATAAAAATAAGAGCTGAATATGTTTGCTTGTTCCAAAACAGGGGATAAGCAAGGACTAGTCATACGGAAAAAGCATAATTTCATTGCAGGTTTTCTTTCTTAGTTTAACATTGTTAGAACACTTTGGTTGCGATATAGTTGAATATTTTTGTGTCTATGTCTTCGCTATTTACTGGCTTATTCTGGTGACTGGTTGTTACCTGCCTCTCTGTCCATCACCGGACACAGTGAAGACTGAAAAGAGATGCACTGCTTGAATACGGCTAATCCCATGTTATCAAGCATTTACTCGCAAACGTAACCTGCACCTAGGGTTCTTGCGTCCGGTGATCATTTTAATGGTGGTGCTATTCCGACCTGCCCACCTGCACCTCCTACATGGAGTGCGCCTGGTTTTCAAGTATGCATCCAAACTGGGCACGCTCTGTGCAATTGCACAGATGTTCCACACATGAGAAATGTGGCCATTTGTGCATGCTCTGACAACACACACATGTGCTGCGTGTATGCATTGATGTATTGCCAGAGCATGCAACATTTAAAAATTCACACTGAATTTTGGTTGGAATTTTGACACCTCCTCCACGTACTCTGAAAAGAGGAGGTCAGGGTGGTAGCTGAATGCAGGCCTCCCCTCGCCTTCTGATGCCAAAACAGTCAGGTTCGCAGTGGTTAGGAAGTGTCACATCAGGGAAAACTCACAGAAATATACTAGCGTTCAGTGCAAATCTGCAGATCCTCCCCTAGGACCGCAACACTAGGTCCGCCTTTCAGTCTGTAACCCATGTTAATGTTAAAGGGCATTTTTACCATGCACTATCACCACTGGAGTAGTCCCCTGGCAGATCTGAAAAGGAGGGTGTGAAGGGGGAGGTGGGAGGCAGTTAGAAGGTTATAGTGGGAGTAGGTAAAGTGAGAGTTGTTGTGTCCTGTTGGCAGCTTCAGTTCAGTTTGCACCGTTCAATGAGCTCAGATGCGATTTTCAGGTCGGTCCAATTCCCATGTGCTCTTGTGAATGGTTATGTGTTTGTATGTTGTTGTTACAACTACCCATGACCCATACTACCATACCCATGACAGCAAAATCCCAGGGCCCCTCTCTCCACTTCCTTCTAACTATATCCTTGATATTTTCTTCTTCCACTTGTGCCTGTATTGCTGGGGCCTATTACTTTATCCCATTGTTGCTTTCCAGCCCATTTTATGCTGTGTGCAATCCAAAAGAGGTACTTGTGCACACATAGACACTTAGACACTTAGATACCGTATGCACATGAAGCACAGACGCGACATGAAACCCCCTTCCCCCCCACTCCAGATGTGGGCAGCAAAGGCTAACAACTGAAAAAGGAGTACATGTGATCAGGAAACTGCAAAGACAGAGAAGCGAATCCATAAAAGAGTAAAGAAGAGCAGGCAACAGCTTTTCCCCTGCTTTTCAATTCCTGCTTGCATCAATTCTTGCTGCATTAGCTGACTGCCTGCATTGCTACTGCAGCAATGAATCTCAAATCTGGCTTGGGCTTTGCAAGGTTCTGGCAATGGAATCTCAGCATTGTAGTTAAAGATGCATAGGCTGTCCTGGAATTGTTGTCTTTGCATGATGATCATTATTGTGTGTTGGGGTAGCCTTATTGAAGAATGTGGTCCTTCCAGACTAAGTTCTTTCTGCATGTGATTCATGTATTCCCTTATTAATGTTATATTCCACACATGCATCTACATTTCAACACTCTTCATGAATTATTCAGACAGCTCTTTTATTCTCGTTGTCTCCCTGTCCCAGCAAATGTCACACTAGGCATTGTACGCACCGTATCTGAAGGCCACCGCAACAGGAGAAACAGATGCTACTTAATGCCAACTGATAGCGTGTGTAGGCCTCAATGTCTTCTGCTTTGATCTTCTGGTGTGAGCCAGGAATGATTGATTGTTTTCTGTGTTCCAGCGGTATACCTCTGCAAGCGAACAATGCAAAACAAAGCACGGCTTGAGCTCGCGGACTACGAAGCTGTAAGTACCCCGGGGTCTTTTCTAAATGTGAGATGCTAAATTATCAAGATAGTGTTAATCAACCCTCAGCATAGCCGCATGAATTAACTGTCCCTGTCTCGCGTGGCGGTCTATGCTCCTTGCAGTTTGTTTATGGAATGTTGCATGCCTGCATACTGTAAAGAACTCTTTCCTATAAGTGTTGTTCACGTGGGAAAATATTGAAGGCAGGCACTTCACCTTGAGTACTAAAATGCATATAGATCATGCAGCAGCTACCTCCATTAAATCTACTATTTAAATATGTTAAATGAATTTCACATTGACCCTGTCACTACTGCTTTAGGAGTGCTGATTTTAATTTTGGCTCGAAGAAGGTGCTTAGCTTGGGCTAAGGCTCTGGGATGCCTATGACATTGCACCAGTTCTTACTTTTAGTGCCCCTGCTCTGCACTCAACAGACCCCAGACCTCTTTCAGTA
Source organism: Ambystoma mexicanum (assembly GCF_040938575.1). NCBI lineage: Eukaryota > Metazoa > Chordata > Amphibia > Caudata > Ambystomatidae > Ambystoma > Ambystoma mexicanum. The sequence goes on along the minus strand of NC_090928.1, from coordinate 319,876,382 downwards.
ATACTAGACACACATCACTTTTTACGGTTGCATTCTATGAAGACTTATTTTCAGTCTCTTTTCTCTTTCCAGGATTTGATGGAAAGAGAGGACAGACTACATGTTCCTCTTTATAGAAGTAGTACACGCTAGATTAGTATGCAACAAGTGTTGATGGCTGAAGTGAAGTGTTTCTCCCATTGCCACACATTAGAACAGGCCATTGGCAGTGGGTGAAAGACAAACCTCCCAGAGCTGAATCTAGCAGGAGAGTGAGGTCACTCGTGTTCGCGGAGAGGTGCAGAAACTAGCACAACATCCCTACATTGACTCCTTTGCCCGCTGCTTTGCCTTACAGTGGTGTCATAGCAAGGGGAACAAGGATGATGTGATCCTCTGCTTCTGGTACTTGCACAGTGTATGCATGCGTATTTGGGTGAGAGGAACTATGGTGCCCAAGAGCTCTCTCTTGAACAGTCTCAGGCAGTGCCCCACCCTCTACATCCGTCTGAAAATGCAGACAAGCTGAACAGGTGTTTCTTGGAATGGGAAACAGACTTGCTGCACTTGACCTTTGCACTGGAATTCAAATTATTGTCATACCTGTAAAAATGATGACAGGGTGAGCTTCTGGGAGCATTTTGTCAGTATAGGGTGAAATATAAGAGTGCCTGGGCATAGTATGGGAATTTCTGCCACATATTGATATGAACACCTGCGCATATAAGGGCAAAACTGGTAAACTGAAGTACCTAGGCAATGATACCAAGTGTCTGTAAATGTTGTGAGAACCTAGGCATATTATAGCAATACATGCCAAATGATAGTAGCTGGAGCTAGGATGACAATAGCTGGAAAATGCCGTCCTTCCCTATTCGCTGCAAGGCAAAACCTGCAATATGCAGTGAGTAGTTGGGCAAAGGTGTGCAAACCATGGCATACTATGTGATTACTGGGCAGTTTGATATAGAAACATGTCACCCGGTATGAGTACCTGGGCACATGTCACAAAATGTCAGATGTCGGAAGTACCTGGGCATATGATGGCAACCCTGGCATACATTTTTAGTACCTGAGTATGTGACCATAAAGACTTGCGAATGATATGAGGGCCTCAAGCATATAATGGAAATATGTGATAAATGATGGGGCTGCCGAGGCATATTAGACCAAAACATCTAAAAAGATTTGAGTAACTCATCATACAATGGGAACACCTGACAAATGGTGTGAGTACCTGGACCTATGTTAGAATACATGGCAAAAGATGCAAGCTACTCTGTGTAAACATTATGGACCTGGAACATGATAGAAATGATGGCATATTCCAGAGCAAATAATGCCAATATGTGGCAATCAGCATAGGATGGCTCTACACGATTTATGACAGCAATACCTACCATATTATTGAGGTACTTGAGCATGTTGGTCTTTGGCTCTATTGACTATTGCATCCACTTCTGGCATCTGTGTTTGACCTCATTCTCACAGATTTCAAACCTGGCAAATCCATCCCGGGTGGGAAAATGCACTTATGTTATTCTGGCAAATAACGGTGGTACCTGGGCATATGATGAAATGGAATTACAGCTGGATTACAAGTGATTATCTGAGAGATATATAATATCATAGGCAGACCTAATGTGTGCCAGATTTTTCTTAACATCCAAAAAAGCCAGCTCGCTGCCTCTGAATAGACGGGAGCCTTTCTGTCAGACACCCATTACATGAAGTTCTTCCACCAGCAAGTGCAATTGTTTAGCAGCAACCCTAGATGTTTCAACAGCAGAAATTGTACATGTGTAATGGGTCTATGATTTGCACATGCTCTCCTCTCTGAAAGGTACAATGAACTAAAACGCGGTTGCAGATCCTTCTGGATGGGCTCGTTGGCCATGTTCGTTCTCAGTAGAAGGGTTCCTACAATTCTGCGGCACTGGTCTAACAATAGCTTCTTCATATCGGGGGTCATCCAGACCTGTTTAATGGCATCTTGCACAGCCACATCCCTAAAGGAGGCATGTACCATGTCTGTAATTAGCAAGAAAGATTGCATTTGGCTATCCTCATGATACTCAATGTTGATCCAATATGGATTGGAAGGAAGGGTTTTCTAAGTCAAGTACGATTTTAGGGAGCCCTTTAGAGGAGTTCTTTGCTGATTCAGTTTGCCCCATGGCAGCTTATTTATATATTGGAAATACAAGCTGCCTTCAAGTCAAGGCAATGAGGGCGGTTTTGAAGTCTCCTCCATTTTCTCTCTGCTTTCCTAATTAGAGTATTCAGACACTTAATGTCCAGACCTAGCAGGGGACACCAAAGGGCATCACATTGCCTATACAATCAGTAAGTATGACAACATGGCAAGCGAGCATGGTGCCAAAATGCAACTCCCCTTGATGTGGCTTAAATCCTTGTTGTAGACCCAAATTCACCAGGATGAAAGGCTGATGGACAGGGAGTTGCTCAAAGAGGTGACTTTCATGTTACTCATAGACTGCTGCAAAAGGATATTTAGTCCTAGGAGATTGTACCCGTTTCAAAGCTCTATGAATACACATACACTCATTATATGGTGGGCAGTAATGGACAAAATAGGAAGTATTTGTAAACATTGGCTTTTCTGATGCCTATCTGATGATGGATCATGTGATATTTTTAAATGCGGTATTGTTAGGACTACCCCATACAGTAAATAGAGCTTGATTGAGGAGGTGAAACAACTTATGAACGCTCCAATTTTTGCCTCCATCCAAGAGGTACCATTTCAAATTTCCACTTTTGTATATCTGGCTACAAGTGAATCCATAATATATATAAATAAAAATGTAAATGTTCGTTGTTTGAAATGTTGACACAATGTTGCATTCAAATAGGCGCATGTTTTTATATACCAACTATGTGACAGGTAAAATACCGTCTTTTTTAGAAAAACAGTGCCGTCTTTTGGACGTAAAAGCAACACACGCTATTTTATGATTCCGGCTCAAATACGTGCCGAGGAAGCAGCAGAGCGACGTGCAGCCAGACTTTAGGATGCACGGTTGCAAGCACGGCGATCGCGTTCTGCAGCTTCAGATCTGCTTTGTTCTCAACAGAATGAAGGCGACAGGCTAAGAGTGGCTAAAAGAGAGAAATAGCAGATCAGCGTCAAACACAACTTGGTGCTCAGCAATCACACAATTACAATCGCCTTGCATTCCGGTACAACCCAGCTGATGATTATAGTTTGAGCCGGCATGTTCTCATTGGCACCATGACTGAAGTGTGTCCTTATTGCAAGGCTCTGAAATTTAATGGAGAAACGAAAGGAATGTGTTGCGCCACCCGGAAAATTAAACTGCCTCAACTTGGAGAACCGCCAGAGCCATTAAAAACTACCCACAAGCATTGTCAAATTAAACATATTAGAAACGTGCGCTTTCTCTTTTCTTTCTTTTCCATTTAACCAGACTGAGCCACAGCAACGTGTGGCCGGGGAAAGCTAGTATTAAAAAATGCATTTCATTGTGTCTTGAACATAGTGATTGCTATAGTAATCAGAGTGTGGGTACAGTGCTGCTCCCTTCAATAATGATTTGTAAATATTAGCATGTATATATGTATAATGTATATATAAATCTCCACGTGGTGCCTCAAATTTCCCATTATCTGTTTATTGGAACAAGTAAGGTCATCACTGTGTATATGAGAATTAATAACTATAGCTTTTAAAAAGATTGTAAACATGTAACTGGAAGACAACCAGTCGACCACTGGATAAAGAGCAAAATCAGCTAAAGAAGTGGCAAAACTTTCAGTGGAAAGACAGTTTTGTTATTAGGAAAAAGGAGTTGTGTTTTATCTTACTAGGTATGACAATGACGGTGTTGAAAATAAAAATGGCTTTCTTTGTATGACTTTGTACCTATCAGTTGCATATATTCAACCACATTTCTGGTGGATATGAATTATAATGTGATGGACATCTTTTCAAATATTTTAAGCTACTAAAGAAGTGGTCAATATCCTTCTTTAACAAAAAACGTGTGATGTCTTCACAGGAGAGTTTGGCCCGGCTACAAAGAGCGTTTGCCCGGAAATGGGAGTTCATATTTATGCAAGCGGAAGCACAAGCAAAGTAAGTCTTTGAAGGTTCTGGCACAGATTTTTGTCAGTGAACACTCGCTTTTTCTTTGAAGAGAAGCTTAATTGCAATGAACCTATTGTGTCTCCTATGTGACATTGGCAGAGTTGACAAAAAGAGAGACAAGATAGAACGGAAAATCCTGGATAGCCAAGAGCGGGCGTTTTGGGATGTACACCGACCGGTGGTAAGTAAACAACCAGCATTTACTTACTATTTTCAATAACTAAAGAATACACTATATCCAATGATCTGACCAGTGTTTCACTAAAGAAAACAGTAAAAGGAGACACTGGACCCACTACTGCTTGTGCACAATAGCAAATAACTTTCCATGCTATAACTTTAATGAATATTTAAAATGAATTGTCCCAATATTAACAAAGATAGCAGAAGTCATGAAACAAATAAGAACACTATGCTGATATACGTTCATGTGAGGCAAACAGTAATATGATGATGTAAGCCAACACATGTTTCCGTCAATGCTCTTCATCATGTCTTATTAACTTTTATGACATATGTTTCTATTGTATGTTTGTTGTACACCCGAAGCTCTTCTTTTAAATTTAAGTTTCTTTCACTTCCTTTGCACCACTTCCAAGGCGTTAGGACAGATACACAGCAGTGGACATGCTTTGTTTGCTCCTTACAGTACCAGGTTACATTCGTCGTTCCACACCGTGGAACATTATGGCACGTGTTCCAAAAGTATATCTCCCTTGAACACCTTGTATTTATACTAAGAGCTTGTTTTTTTTAGAAGACATGCTATCATGGAATCAGGGTGTTCCTTCTTACAACTATGTAAATAAAGCTGCACGACACATGTTTTACAATTTTAGCAAAGCATCTGTTCGTTAACCGTAAGAGAAGCATGCAACATTCTGCATTAGAAGATTAAATGTAGCTTGTAGTTAAGATGCTGGAGGACTGCAAGCTAGAACTGTAAAATCTTGGCAAAAGGCTGCTTGAGGGTTTGGAACTTAATATGTTGCCCGCTGGGAATGTTAAATCTTGGTCAATTGATTCTCTGTGAAAGTCTTTTCTCCTTCTCTTCAATCTTTGCTCTTGTCCTCTTTTCTCCTTCAATGTTCACTGTTTTTTTCTTCTGTTTTTCTTTTAAGAGTTGAAGGTTGAAAAAATGGATCTATTTGTTTTGGATTTGCTTCCTTTTAAGCTTTGGTTTTATTAATAGCTTAAATATTTTGTATGATTGTGAAAGGTTAAATTTGTAACCAGATACAATTAAAAAAAAAACAAATTTAACTTGCTGTTAGCCGCAGTATTTTCTGATTTCTTGTACATTCGTTCTCCTGGCTCAGGAGCTCCTAAGAATCAGAAAGTATTCTTTCTCTTTACATGTTTAAATCTAGAACACATATTTTGTATCGTCGTCCAATATATTTTACTTCATCATGGTGGAATCTCACCACAAATAAACACAGCCATATTCTGAAGGGTTTGTTTAAGAACTAAGATAGGTTGGAAAATAAATACAGAAGTCGAGAATAGTGGCTAGTCAGCAAAGCTTCATACAAATATATATATATATATATGGAAATTGGATTACAGATCTATAATTACAATGCCTACTAGTAAACAACACAATGTTATTTTCTTCCGAGTGTGATTCACAATTCTATGAAGGACTGTGTCGTCTTACAATTCTTCACAGGATACATTGGCTTAGCTATCCACACCAGCCAGTCCCAAAATAAAGCAATTCTAGGCGGCTGGTCGGGTGCTGAATTCAAGAGGTCACCAAAGGGCAGCTTTGTGAACCTATATATATAAACAATATTAATTACTTTTTGCAAAGGAGTGGGGCAACAGAATGGCATTTTTTCTGAGGTGGCAGAAATCCTTTTTTCTGCTTTCTAACCTTTTCGTAATTTTAGGTCCTTCTCACAAAATGGCTGCCAAATTGGCATAAGTTGCACTGTAAAAGGCCCAGTTACGTTACTCGACATTATGTTGTTTCAGATACACTAATCCCATTGTACTATTGTGTATGCCAGAAACAAGCTGAAATACTCAAAGTATCTGTGACTGGATGCATAGACATATGTGACAAAAATGTGTATATCAAATGCATATGACAGTCATACTTATAAAAACTGGAACATATATGTAATGAATGTATCGTTGCTATCTTTTAATGAATACATTTATGTCTCTCGTAAATGAAATGGTAAAGTATAGAGAATGATTAAGATACGTTTCTTTTTGTAATTTACTTTTTTTTAAATAAAATAAAGAATGCCTTAATTTCGTTCTGAAAGTATGCTGTCTTCTATTCCAAAATAAATGTTGAAGGCCTTTTTTTGTATGAAGCCGGGATTTTGCACATTTCTACTGTTGTCCTTTCTTGGTGTGACGTGTATGAGCAGGATTTGCATGAAGCCAAATGATGCCCAAGCACGGAGCCTCCGTAAGATGATGAGCCGCTCCCTCACATGCTTTCCAAAGGGGTCATTACTGGCACCCCCCTGAATAGTCGACACCCCGCACCAGAGAGGCTAGAGTTCATAGGGTGCAGCGACGCAACATAGTGAAAGGTGAGCTCTGGACAGAGTAAGAATTCCAGAAACATCAGAATATAGAAATGTAAACATAAACATTGCACTTATTATCCAATATGATCTGAAAAAACTGCTGTGCCTTTTTTTACATATATATCCATATGATATGATATGGCATTTATAACGCGCCTATACACAAGTGTTTCAAGGCGCGACGAGGTAAGGGAGGAGAACAAAGGGAGGACAGACAACGATCCTACTAGGCCAGGTATCATTCATATCACACAAGTGCGTGGGAAGGGGGCAGGGACAGTGCAGTACAAGGGAACAGATAATAACAATAAGTAACAGGGATAAGCGCAGACATCAGGTGTCAAGGGCTGGTAGGGGGACTGTAGGGATACAAAAACTGGCCCCAAGTGCAGGGGTCGCTAGGTGGGCAGTGCAGGTGTGTGCCACTGGCAGTGGAGGGACCTGGCCCGAGATCAGATGGTGTCCAGCAAGCCAGTGCAGTTCATGTTACAGCCAGGAGGTCAGCAGAGGAGAGGAGGAGAAAAAGCAGAAGCAAAGAGAAAGGTTTTGAGGTGCTTCCGGAACCAGAGATGGTTCTCCTCAAGTTTAAGGGAGGCAGGGAGGCTGTTACAGAGGGAGGCACCAGCCGAAGGAAAGAGATCTACCACCAACTCATTGCTTGGAGAAGTGACTGACCATGAGGGAGTTGGTGGTGGATGAGCGAACAGCTCGCAAAGAAAGATATTTAGGAAGAGAGAGTTGAAGGTACTGAGGCCCCAGGCCCCAGAAGGCCTTTTGGACAATGCAGAGAGTTTTGAACTTAATTTTCTCAGCCACTTGAAGCCAGTTCAGAGATTTCAGTCCTGGAGAGATACGATCCTTGTGCTTGAGGCCAAGGACAGGTCTCGCAGTCCTGTTCTGGATAATTTGCAGAGGGCGGAGAGTAGAAGCAGGCAGATTTAGAAAGAGGCTGTTGCAATAGTCCAGCCTAGAGAGGACCAGAACTCTGGAGACAGTGAGCTTCTGGGGGAAGGAGAGGAAAGGAAGAATACCTCTGTGTTTTTTTTTTAAATAAAAAGATTGCATGTTTTCTAAAATCTGGTTTTGGTCATAGTCAACCCTAAATATTACTGACAGTGCACATTAAATGAAATAAAACTTGCCACTCACTATCAGCCTTACTTATATGGGGGGGGGCATTAAAAACACATGGAAAAAGGCAATTCGTGCCTTTTTGGCAGCTGCCTCATTCTCTGATGGTTTTCCGTGCATTGCGCACACCATGTGAGGAAACTCTTTCTCGAAGTTTCGCTGCAGGGTTTATCACTTCGAGCAGGAAGTATGCAGCGCTCTCTGCAGGATCAGCGTTATGATTCCTCTGAAGAGGCGTGATGCCTATGGAGCGTTCTGGAATGCGTTGCACCTGATAAAAGACAGGTGCAGTCCCTAGGGATCAATTGTAATGAAAGCCCAACAGTTTTCATTCATATTCAATGCTTGAAGCACTCACAGGTGTGGAAGCCTAGGCTCCACCTGGAGTTCTGTGCCTCACACTGCATCTGCTGGTGAATCACGAGATGGCCCGGACAGCACAGCCCAAAGCAGCTGCCTCATTCTGCCTAGAGTGAGGCCCTGCGTGCATTGGTTCGCAGAGGCGCCGCCAGGATTGCCTGACAAGTGGGGCCTGAAGCTAATGTAGTTGGGCCCACCTCAGTCACATTAACATCTGCAAATGCCTACAACGCGCTGATGAGTGGGAATTTACAGATTTCGGGTGGGCCTTGCCCGCTCAGGCCCTACCCTCACTACGCCTCTGTGGGTTCCTACTGTTGAACATGCCCTGGCGATGGATGAGGTCAACATATGTTTACTGTCAGAAGTCTTTCTGAGCTATTTCCATGCAACCAGTTTCTTGGGATTTCTAACACACACAAAATCATCCAAGCTATCCATTATGCCTTTTAATTTGGGAAGAGCAGATAATTAGGTGGTGTAACCTGTTTGTTAGCACGCGCCCCCCTTTCTAACTAGAACAGTGTTAAGATATCTGGAATAGTTTTTTTGTGCCTTCTGAATGTGGTTAAAAAGAACTTGGCTCTATGCTCCTAAATTACTGGTTCCATTAACACATGTTCATCAATCCGTAGCATTAAGTGCTATCAGGGGAGGTCATTCTGGGATATCCTCCTTTCATAACACATCAGGATGGCAAGCCAGGGGGACCAAAATGCGCACTCATTCATAAATCAAGCACCCACTACACAAATAACAATAACAGAGCAAGAGCCCCAACGTTGTAGCAGTAGTTATGCTCGCTAAATAAAACATTTGGACAGCTAACAGGGTTTCTTTCTCACACAGGATGACTGTTACAAAATTGGACTTTTCATCTTCTGGGTGGTGATCAGCAGCCATGTGGTTTGTCTAAATGCTGGTGCATTGTCTCTCTCCAAGGAAAACTAGTCAAAAATGGACCATCCTCTGTGCGCTCTTTGCCTAGAAGTAAACACTGAGGGGACCACCGCCCCCCACTTTTGGAACAACTCCACATCTTTGACCACTAGCCTCTCTTGCTGACTCAAAATCCCCAGGTTCAGGTGGTCTTGGGTCTCTTCAGTGGGAGAGATGCCAGGCTGGTGAACATTCCTCTTAGACACTCATCCGCAGACTGGCTCGATTCACAAATCTAAATCCACTATACAACACCTGCCACCCGCCCAACCCCAATTCACAGTGTGGCTAATAGGTGTATTTGCAGGTTATATAATCTGATTAACAATTTACGGTCAAGATAAACAAAATAAAAATGTACCCAACCCAAGTTGTATTTTTGACAACATTCTCCAGTTATGTCTCTTACCCCTTACTTCTCTACTCATCTAGCATGGATTGTCTTCTCAATCTTCTTCCTTCTCCAGATTTGGCAGGTGTCCATCTAAACGCACGTACTTATTGCTTATGTCCTACCGCGACCTCCTCCCTAGTGTCATCTTCCACTTTGCTTCTTTTTTAACTATACAGTGTTCTACGCCTCTCTTTCTCAACGTGTCTTTCTGCTGTGAATCCAAATTCTTGGGTTCCTTGCAGATTCTCAAATCTCTATTTCTCACGGAGATATGTTTTCTGTTGCAGCTATCTGTCTGCAAAGTGGCAGTCAGAGTGTAGAATCAAGGGAGGATATCTGCCATTCTTTCAAATTTGATGGAACGGATGGCAATGAATTGTGTATGCGTAGCACCTCCTTTGGAAGACAAACGACAACTCAGTGTGGGTTACACCAAATGACTGCTAAAAATGGTGGCGCCTTGTCTCCCCTCTCCATTGGCAAACGTATAGCTTTGCTCTTCAGAGTTTGCATTTTTGTGCCCTCTGATGAAATCAATCATTTAACCGCAAAGATCACTTCACTGAAATCACTGACCTTCATCCATTAAGTACGCAATTTTCAAATGTCCTTCGTTTGTGTTCTTCAGCCTCTCAGAAGTATATTTGAGTTCGAGGCCATTGCTTTCTTCTGTTTGTCCTACTTTTGCTTCTCTTTCTATTTTCATGATCTTCCACAACATTCTGTGCTTAACCTTGGGTCTTTTCAATGCAGAGGACTTGGGGCTAATGTGACACATGCACTACAACTCATCGTTGTGACACAAATGCGAGTCACTTAATGTGCTCCAATGGCATGGTGAGCAAAAGCAAGGTAAAAGGGATTGCGGTGGTACACAGTAGCTGTGAATAGTGCAGGGAAAGGAAATTAGCCCAGAGGCACAGAATTGTGAAAAATCATAGTTGGGATACAGTGAGTGGATCCAAAAAAGATGAGGTCCGGACAGTACCCAGGGCTGTCGACAGACCAGCAAGTGGATCAAGTATGGTTGGCAGAGACTGGTATGGAGGTGGGAAAGTGAGCAAGAAGTGGGTTGCAACAAAGGGGTGGCAAGTGGGACTGACTCGCATCTATGCCTCCCAGCTACATAATGCACACGCATTGACTATTGATGTTGCGATTTGATGTAATCACAACTGATGGCAATTAAGCGGGGATGTTAACAAAGACCACACAACATGTTCTATGATTATCTTGTTTTAACTAAGGTGATCACTCTTACAACTTATCAAAACTTTCTAGTATGACAATAATGTTTGTTTTCCCCCTTTTCTGATTGTGCAAATGATGATCTGTTATCCCAAACCATGCTGAGTAAGTCCTAGATGGAAGTTAACTATGCTTGTTGTAAGCCCAGACAAATGGAGACGATTTTATTTTCTCATTTTGTTCACCCACTACTTCCATCTACCTGTTCTGCCCTTTTGGCTATTGCTCCCACTACATTAGCTCATAGGCTTAGTTGTTCACTTGACTCATCTCTTTACAACATGAACCAAATGGCTAATATTACAACCATTCACCTTTTTAAAAATATGAACGATATCCAATCTTGTTTCCTTTAGAGAAATCACCCTCTGGGTCACACTGTTACCCTCTCCAAGCACAGTTACTGCAGCTGTTATATTGAAAGAAAGCAATTAGAGCTATGAAGTCCTCTTTTTTAGGGGGCTGTGTGGCAGAGGACTACTGTGAACATATATATAGAAAAAATGACACAAAAACAGCTACCCGCCTACACACGTGCTAGGTGTGTCTACTTGCAAAAAGTGCTACCTATCATGTCGGTTAATTAATAGCGACAGAAACAATAGAGATATACATCTTTTTATTTATTAATACAAAACACTCAATAAGATTTATATTAAAAAAGACAAAAAATGAATTTTGTTTATACATAACATCACATAAAAAACATATAGTGAAAGTCAATGTTTTCAACCAAAAACAATTTCTTTGAACTTGACACAATCATCATAGAAATGTGTTTCTAGGTCCTAGCAATATTAGTTAAAGAAGAAAAAACACGCTATTAATTAACCGACATGTTAGGTAGCACTTTTTGCAACTAGACACACCTAGCACGTGTGTAGGCGGGTAGCTGTTTTTGTGGCATTTTTTCTATATATATATATATATATATATATATATATATATATATTATATATATATATATATATATATATATATATATGCAGCTGTTCTATGTCAGTGTCCTTATTCATGCTCCCTCTCTTTTCCAAATCATTTTCTATGTTTGCCCTTCAGTTCTCTTCAAACTAGTGGATAACCTCCAAACAGCAAATCTTTTTGTGGTCACTAGTTCTGTTTGTAAGCTTAGGCATATTATTGACCCTCGCCCACTGGAGTTTCTACCCATTTTATGCCCGCCCCATTCCTTCCATTCTTGGTTCCTGCTTCCATCCAGTACTCCTTTTCTTCCTTGAACACCTTTTGCTGTTCACCCTTTTCTTTGTTTCTTCTCTGAACCCGTATTTTTATTTCTTCAAATATGTCCGATCTAAATTTTAATCACCTGGCATTTCCATCCAACAAATTATAGTTGTGCATGTGTTCACCAAGAGCCTTCTGTTCTATATGTCCCAATGTGTCCTAATTAATTTACGATTTGTTCACTATAGCTGTACCCATTAAAAACCAAAAATACCTCTAGTCATAAAACCCACTCGCAGAGGTCTACGACCTATCACAAGACAGGATCTTTACAAGATCCACCCCACGCCTCACCTTGTATGGAAGACCCACTTCTACTCACCCTCATTGATATCCTCAACCACACTCACAGAAAAGTGTCAATTATCCTTAATACTAAGGCCTTTCTTCAGCAATATAATGGAAGCTCTTTGATACATGAGGAGCAGACGCCAACAACTGCAACAAAGGTTGATCCATTCTCAACTTGCAGCTGACCTGACTACTGATCACCAAACAGTGAACTGTCTCTGCCTCTGTCTTGTTCAATGGTGGATGAAGTAGAACAGACTTAAACAATTTTAAAAAAATCAGCAAAGAGAGATACTGCTCCTCTACTCATTTTACCATCCCATCTCTCTTCTGACTGTATGACATTCTAGACCCACCTCCAAAAGCGGTCTAGGACAGAGCCAACCTTGCAGCTTGGCGGATGGTGGCTTCACATCTACTCTATAAATAAATACTGTTTTTAAAGCATGAATACCGCCATGTGTGTTTGCTAAGAGGGCTCCTCCCAATTGCACTTCTCCCACAAAACTGCTGTTGTTTTTGCAAGGGTGACATCTTGATTAGACTAATGCAGCAGCGTGTTCACAGGGCTCCCACAACATCACTATTGAGGCTTCAAAGAGTACAAAACTACACAACTCGACTCACTTTTGGCTCAAAGAAATATCATTAACATATCACACCAACATTTATTTAGCTTAAGTTGTCCTAATTAGAGAAAGGTGATACTTTAAGACGCTATTACTGGTTCACAAGTCAAGCCATGATGTCCCTCTGGAGGACAAGTAAACATTCTTGCAATGACACAATCCAAGCAGAAGTTTAAAGTCATGCAAACAGATACTTCTTTTTTTTAATTTTTTTATTGCATCAATTAGTTACCAAAGGAAACTTTAAATGCATTATGGAGATAAAAGAAGAAAAGAACAAACAGATACTTCTCTTAATGTAATCAACTGTATACAAAAGGTTTTCAATGACCATCCCTCCATTTAAGAGCGTGGAACCTCAGACTTACTCTCACAAGGCCTTTTGAGTATAAACCTTGAAAGAGTTGTCAATGATATGATTACACTTACAATAAGCTGTGCCAATAGGATGCGGCCTTAGGCTTCCAGTCATCCTTGGCAGTGAATTTGTCAGGAACAATGGTGCTGCTCACGCGCTACATTTTTGTCACATGCTTTTTACAGCCCAAATTTTCTTTAGAGCAGAAGGAAACAAAGATAGTCAAATACAAAGAGACACATGACACCTATGTCAATGCCACTTCCAGGCAGACTATCACGGACATCCTCTTCTCTGTCCCCTCTCCTGACCTATGAACCCCTCATCTGGTCTCCACTCATTCCCCTGTCTCCTCCTCACCCATTAATGGTGGCAGTAGGTTGGAAGTATTCTTGGCATACTTATCATTCTCTAGGTGTATCATTAATGTCTATCACAATGGCACTATCATTGCCCACGGTTCTCAACCTACTGTTCTCCTTCTTGACCAGAGCCTAGCCTCTCTCATAAACTTCCTCCCTTCTCCTCCCACTCCCTCTTCCTCTCCTGTTACCTATCCACCACCACCAATGGTAGTAGCACACCCTTCTACCCCCTCAGAAAACCTTCAAAGGTGGAAACCAGCTTCACTTACCTACTCTGAATGCTCACTCTGCTGTCAAACATTCTTCTGACATCTGTCTCCTTCTCAAAGACTTTGAACTTGATGTCCTTGCTCTTATTGAGACGTGGTTTAATGCCAGCTCTGTCACTTCTCTTGACACTCTCCTTCCTGAGGGCTACAAAATCCTCTCCAAATCCAAACCCAAAAAACCTGGAGGTAGAGAGTTGGTCCCAGTCTCCATCATACCTACTCAATCCTACTCCTCTTTTGAATGCCTCGTCTGTAGGCTTGGGGTATCACCGGTTTATAGTCAAAAAGTCGAAATACAAAAAGTCGAAAGTCATAATGTCGAAAACAGAAAGTCGAAAAAAAAAATTGAATGTCTATTTTTGTATGCTTTTTGTTCGAAATGGGGGGGTTCCCTCCAACCCCCTTTTTTGTATTTTTGTTTGTTTTAGCCCTTTTTTATTAAAGAAACCCAAAAAAACATATAAATAAAAAAAATAAAACATTCGACTTTTTTTTGTCTTCGACATTTTGTTTTCGACATTTTTGTTATTAAACTTTTTTTTTTTAACTTTTTGACTGCCCACCGGTATCACCTACTCTCTCTCTCACCCTTGCCACTGTCTACAGGCCCCCTGGCCCTATCTCTCTCTTCCTCTCTGAATGGGCCGACCTCGCCTCCTGCCTCTCAACCTCCTCTTCCAAACTCCTCCTCCTTGGTGACTTCAACATCCATCTCTCAGTTTATTTTATTTTATAGGAAATTTGTATGGCACCTATACACAAGTGTTTCCAAGCACCACAAGGAAAGGGGCGGGGGGATGGGAAATCAAGGGAAAAACAACAAGAACAAAATAAAGCGTTATAGTGATCTTGTGTCAGTCCTACCGTGCAAATGTATGACAAGGTGATAAGTAAGAGGGGCTGGGGGTAAGAGGAAGAAGAGCAATAGTGGGGGAGCCTATGGGCTGGGGCTGGTAAGTGCTATTAAGGCCAGGTAGGCAAGTGCCCAGGGAAAGAGGGGGAAGAGGAGGAAAAGTACAGTAGATAGGAGGACTGGGTTGGGATAGTCCGGGCAAGGGTGCCCAAGGGCAAATGCTGGAAATAGGCAGAAACTAGCAGGGAGGATGGTGTGGACGCTGTATGACTCTGAAGGGACCAGGTCCGAGTCACCATGGAAGGAGGAGAGCTTAGCACGAGAGGGGGAGAGGGAAGGATGAAGAGAAAAATAAGGTGTTGAGAAGTGTCCAGAACTTAAGAAGATTCGATTCAAGTCTGAGGGCGGAGGAGGCTGTTCCAGAGGGAGGTGCCAGTCCAAGAGAGGGATCTACCTCCCACTCTCTGCTTGGAGAAACATTTGGCCTGCAGAGGATCAAAGGATTCTGGCTGGGCGGTATTTCGGGAGGGCAAGCTTGATGTAGAGAAGTCCCTGGCCCCAGAGAGGCTTGTGATTGATGCAAAGGGTTTTGAATTTGATCTTTGCAGTCACCGGGAGCCAGTGGAAAGATTTACGGCTGGAGAGATGCGGTCCCTGGGCTTGAGGCCAAGAATCAGTCTTGCAGTCCTATTCTGGAATAGTTGGAGGAGGTGAAGGGTGGAACGAGGAAGTTTTAGGAAGAGGCTTTTGTAGTAGTCAAGCCTAGAGAGAACCAGGACTCTGGAGACATTGAACTTCTGGGGGAAGGTTAGGAAAGGTAGAATGCCCCTGAGGAGATGAAGTTGCAAGTTGGACTTTTTGGCAAGGTCCGTGATGTGTGAAGAGAAGGAGAGAGAGGAGTCAAAGATGATTCCGGGGTTTTGTGCCTCACAAGTAGGTGAGGGAAGGAGACCCGAGGAGTCTGGCCAGAGAGTGAAGGGGAAACTAGCAGCAGGAATCCAAATAAGAAGGATCTCTGTCTTGCTGGAATTGAGGCAGAGATCATTGGCAGAGCACCATGCCTGAATAGCAGTCAGGCAGTCAGGTATGAGGTAGGAGGAGGAAGAGGGGAACGGGGAGTTAGGAGAAGGCAGCAAGAAAGAGAGTTGTGTGTCATTTGCGTAACACTGGAAGTGAGGAAAGTAGGATGAGATCATGTGGGCCAAAGGGGCCAGGTAGATGTTAAAAATCTATGGCGATAGGATTGAACCCTGAGGGACGCCATAGGTAGAGAGAGAGGTGGGGGGATACATGTACCCATTTGAACTTGAGACAGTCTGTTAGGAGAGGAAATAGGTAAGCCACACCAGTGCCCTGTCCATGATGCCTAGGGTATCTCAGAGACAGTTTATGAGGATTGAGTGGTTGACAGTGTAAAAAGCGGAGGAGAGATCAAGGAGGATCAGCACAAAGGGAGAGGTAGAGTCCAGATTAAAGAGTAGGTCTTTTCGGGTGTTCAGGAGAGCAGTTTCAGTGCCTCTGGCTGCCCTGAAACCAGACTGGTGATGATGGAGGGCGCCAGCCATTTTGGTTTGAAGAGTCAGTTGGGGGATTGTTCTAGAGATGGGTTGATAGTTTGCCAGGCATGAGGGGTCAGCAGATGGCTTTTTTAGGAGAGTGTGCACAAAGAAGTGCTTGAGGGGTTGAGGGGAAGAGCCTGTGGCAAAAGAAAGTGGTTGCAGAGGTCAGCTAATCCGTGTCATCTGTGACTCCCTCTCCCTCTCTCTATTCTCCCTTCCGGCCTGACCCATTATGCCGGCCACATCCTGGATGCCCTAATTTCTGGTGACTTCCCTATTTCTAACCCGGTCACCACCCCTCTCTCTTGGTCTGACCACTCTCTCCTCTCCTCCGCTTGGGTCCCCTTGGCCATCTATCCGAGCCACCCGCAGCACTGCCTGCCTCCTTCACCATCATCCGACCTATGAAGTGAGTGCCAGTCGCTGCTTTCCGCACCACCCTCATCCCCCCTTGTATCCCCACCTCTGATTCTCCCTCTGACTCTGTCCTTGCTAACCTGAACCTCTCCATCTCTAACAGGCTTGACATCCTTGCCCCTGTCATGAGGATCTGCATAAAACCTGCCTCCAACAACAGCTGGTACGATTCTGATCTAGCATCTTTGAAACGCAAGTGCAGAGTTGCAGAGTGGAAGTGGCATCCCTTGGGCTTACCCTCTGAAAAACTGGCCTTTCGCCTGGCCAAAGGCAATATCACTTCTCTATCCGCTCCAGGAAATGGACCCACATCCAAGCCCCCATCTCTGCAGCCACAAGCAACACGGTTGAACTTTTCAAAAATCTGCAAAGAACTAGCCAATCTAGCTGCAGTCTCCACCTCTCTCCTCCCTTCCAAGGTTCTCTGCACCGCTTTCACCTCCCATTTCACTTCAAAAACTAAGGACACCCCGTCCTCACTCTCTTCCACTCCCACCTCCTCTCCCCTGCCAGC
The DNA here is from genome assembly GCF_040938575.1 of Ambystoma mexicanum. Taxonomy (NCBI): domain Eukaryota; kingdom Metazoa; phylum Chordata; class Amphibia; order Caudata; family Ambystomatidae; genus Ambystoma; species Ambystoma mexicanum. The sequence continues at coordinate 319,859,147 of NC_090928.1, read as the reverse complement.
ATTCCTTGACTCCTCTCCTTCCATCCCCGCGCTCTCCTCCCTTCTGCCCATAGCACCGGACAAGGTCCCTAAAGTGGTGCGCTCTATGAAGGCCTCCTCCAAACAGGTGCTCCCCTGTTCCTCCAGAACCATTAAGGACAACATCTCCTCACATCGCCAAGGCTCTTGCTGACTTCTGTAACCACTCCTCCACCACTGCCTCTTTCTCTCCATCTTTCAAGCACTTCCTTGTGCACCCTCTCTTTAAAAAGCCATCTGCTGACCACTCCTGCCCGGCTAACGATCGCCCTATTTCCACTACCTCCTTCCTGGGTAAACTCTTGGAGAAGCGGGCCCTCCACCAACTGACCCTCCATACTGATCTTGTTGGTTGCCCCCATGACCATCAATCTGGATTCCGGGCATCCAGAGGCATGGACACTGCTCTTCTGAACAACAGTGAAACCATGCTCACAAATCTAGACTCAAACTCTCCCACTGTCCTCATTCTCCTTGATCAATCCTCTGCCTTTGACATGGTCAACCATTCCATCCTCATAAAACAACTCTGTGACACCCTCAGCATCACACACTGGGCACTGGATTGGCTCACCTCTTTTCTCATTAACCAACCTTCCCAGTTGCAATTGGGCCCTTTCTCCTCCACCAACTCAAACTCTTCCTCTGGCATCCACCAGGGCTATATCCTATCGCCATAACTCTTCAATATCTATCTTGCCCCTCTTGCTCACCTGATGTTCTCCTTCTCTCCTCATTTCCAGTGTTATGCCGATGGCACACAGCTTTCCTCCAAACTTCCCTGTACTACTTTTCCTCCTCCTCTCTGATCCCTGATTGTCTGTCTGCCATTCAGGCTTGGTGTGCAGCTAACAACCTCTCCCTTAATGTCAGAAGGATGGAGATCCTTCTGCTTGGGACACCTGTGCCCTCTTTTCCTTTTACCCTCAGGCCACCGTCTTCGGGCCCTCTACCCCCACCATCCTGTGAGACCAAAAACCTTGCAATCATCTTTGATTCCGCTCTCTCCTTCATCTCTCACATCATGGACCTTACTAAGAAGTCCCACTTCCAGCTTCACCTCTTCAGAGGCATTCTTCCTTTCCTCACCTTGCCACAGAAGCTCAATGTCTCCAGAGCTCTGGTCATCTCCAGGCAGACTACTGCAACAGCCTCTTTCTCAATCTCCCTCTTTGCTCCCCACCCCCCCTCCAGGTAATCCAGAATAGGGCTGCAGGACTTATCTTTGGCCTTAAGTCCAGGAACCATATCTCCCCAGCCCTAAAATCTCTCCACTGGCTTCCAAAACTCTCTGCATCATCCACAAGGCGTCTGGGGCCTGGCACCACTCTATCTCCAACTTTCCCTCCCATATACTTCCCTGCTAGAGCGTTCGGTCCTCTAACTCCAACTCTTTGACTGTCAAACGCTTCTCCAAGCAACGTATTCCTCTCCCTCACGTTCCGCTTAAAATTCAGATATATGTTTTTTGGACCGTGTATCAGGAATTCATGCTAATTTACTTGCAGAAAGGAGGGAGAGCATATGGAGGGAACCAAGTGGTTGAGATGTCTTTGCTTGATGGGAAATGATCCCTTTTATAGATTTTATTTATGTTGTTTTAAGCATGTATTTAAAGATGTCTGTTGGTTTTAAGACGTGAATTACTAACAATGCCTGGAATGGCCAAGGTAGTGTATGTATTATTGCTTAAGTTTTAAGGACGGATTGTTCTATTTGAATAAACATATTACTGCCCGATTACATTACGTTGCATTAGTCAGTGCAGTATGGTTGTGTATCCAAAGAATTGTTATATTTGGGCACCTTGGGGTATTGGGTCCACTGAGACACTTGCAGACATTGATTATTCAAGCAATCAATGTTTATTTGGATGAAAAAATCCATTAAACACACTAAAAATAAATACAAGCAGAGAAGCGAAAAAGAAATAGGCCATTCTGTCACAAATATAAGACATCAATATTAAAAACATCATTATCACACAGAAAAGATAGAACTTTACAATTGCAGGTGCAAAGACGCATAGTACATATCGAGAAGTGTAAACGGTCTCCTCATAATTGAGCCAAAATACTCTTTCTCTGATACATCGCACTTTTCAAGAAAGACAAAAGTGCCCAAGCAGTCAATGCTGAGTCTGCTGTTTGAAGAAACAGCAAGGCCGACCGGTAAAAGTGCAAATTTGACTCCCTAAGGACCGGCAAAATCATAGCCCTTCTGACATCCTTATAGGCTTGGCAAAACAGTAAATAGGGCTTCAAATCCTCTCTAACAGCTCTGCATGCTGGACAGTCAGCTGTAACTGGGTACCCATGCCACCTTTCTGTGTTTCCCCTTAACAGCAGGCTGTCAAAGCTGGCCTGCGTAGTCAGCCACCAATCGCCCTTTTTGAAACTGAGGAGAAGGTAAGGTTGAATTTCCTTCACCCTGCTAATCACAGCATGAACTCGATCAGATCAGAGTCGGAGGCAAATTCCATCAACTCTCTCCTCTCCTTCAACCTAGCTTAAACATGCACTTATAGTGATTTCACTGCCCCAAATTCAGCAGACTGTTAGGAGGACGAAGATCCAAAAGATTATTTTGTGCCAATTTGCACTCTCCATGAGGGTCCTCATAATAAAATGGCACAGGGTAGCACGATCATTAGACCATAGGCATAGCCAAAAAATACTTGGGACTGACAACCAATGATCCTCCCAAAAATCCACCCCTAGTTCCCTATGTACTGAGAATCAGGGGCGGATTCTGGCAGTCCCAAAAGCCGTCTGAGAAACTTGTTTTCCTTAACCTGTATCTCAGACGCCTTCATGTAACCCCACAGAGGTGCTCCATACAGTGTTGCAGCCCTGGGCTGCCCTGCATACACCTTCAGAACCTGTTCCAAAGGTTGTCCCTGACAAGGGGACAAAAAACAAAAGCCCTCCTAAATATTGGCTCATCTTCAGGGATTGTTTATTCACATGTGCTCCGCCTGTAAATGTCTCTGAGAATCTGAGTCCAAGGTAATCAAATTCCTTGACTCTAGGAATTACAGATCCATTGCAGACCATCCGGCGCCTCTTTACCGACTTCTTCTTTCCCACCCACCCCATTACTGCTGATTTTGAGGCATTCATTTTCAGCACCAGGTTGTTCATGAAGGACGTAGAGGCACCAATTAGAATCTGGAGGGCGCTAGGGTTTCTGGCTATTAACACTGTGTCATCGGCATAAGCCAGAACCGGAAATTCCCTACCCCCCCAAACTTGGGTGGACCGCCCCAGTGTCCACCAGTGCTTTCAAAAGCCCATTGATATACAAGATGAACAAAATAGGGACCAAAACACAACCCTGATGAACACCAAGCCCAATGTCAAAATGCAGAGTACATTGCCCTCCTGGACCACTGCGTGCACTTGCCCAGTTTTCCCTATGAAAATGACACAGTACCATTATAATTTTCTCAGGACATCCCATGGACCAAAACAGGGCCCATAACTTTTAACTATCCACTTTATTGAAGGCCATGCTCAAGTCCATGTGTGCCAGATACACAGCCTCCACCCCTGCAGAACACGGAATTTGAAATCAGTAGATACAGGTTCAAACCCTGTTCGATTCTTCCTACTTCTTGGCGAAAGCCAAACTGTATATCAGAGAGTACCGTGTCCTCCATCAGCCTGGTCTCTATATGGCCCAACAGCACCCTCCTGAATATTTTAAAAGAAGTTTCTAATAAGGATGCTGGTCTATATGACATAGGGCTGGAAGGATCTCCTTTTTTAAAAATTGGGAAAATGGTGGCGGATTTCCATGAGGAATGAAAATGGCCTTAATCTAACCAAGTATTAAACGCTACCGTCAGAAGAAGTGCCTATAGATCGAGTTGGTCTTGGAACAGATCCGAGGGAATAGCATCAGATCCTGGGGCCCAAATGTGAGCCTGGGCATTAATATCCTGAGAGACCTCCCCTAACGTAAAGCGCAGTCAAGTACAACTACCCCTAGGTGCCTCGGATTGAGCACAGTCTCCAAAGTAGCAAAGTACTCTACCCAGGCTGCCGCTTCCATGTTGGAGCCCCTAGTTCTTTTCTTGGTTTTATATACCGGACGCCCAATCACGGATTCCCAAAATACTTTAGGGTTGTTTGACCGTGATGCCTCTAAGAACTCTTCCCATGCTTCCTCTTCTAACTCTATTTTCCTCTTTTCCAACACAGAGTTATAATTAGCTCTAGCCTGGATAATCTCCCTCCTACAGCAATCCGGTGATTTCAATCAGTAAAGATTTTTTGGCGAACTACAGGCATTGTTAAACCATCCCCTTGTTGCATTAGTCAGCACTGTGTGGTTGTTTATCCAAATAATTGTTATATGTGGGACCCGTGGGGTATTCGTCACACTAGGGATAGTATTACTGGCACGCCTGTGTCGACGCCCATTTTCGAGTTTCGAAAAACAAACTGTAATACTCCGCAGCTTCCACTAGATGTCGGCCTATGCACAGCATGTGAATCTAAGCAGATACAAGCATCAGAAATACGATTACGGTGAGTAATGTATCCCATGTGGGACCCGTGGGGTATTGGGTCCACTGTGACACTACCACTCCCAGCAGACATTGATTATTGGGTATTGTAGTAGTAAACCCGTTTAAATTCAGTTATTGAGGTTGTGTGATGAGCGCATTTGATCTCAGTCTCCAGCCCCTTTTATTTATTTATGAAATAAATGAGTATAGCAAAGCAATGGATGGCCTATTAACCAAGCATGTAGAATGCAAGGTAACAGCTGCATAGTTCTCAACAAATATATTTTCTTTTAGACGTGTTTGAACAAAAACTTGTTTTTGATCTATTTGGCTGAATGCTAAATACCAAATTGATTGATTTAGCATGCGAAACAGGGGTTTGTAGAGTTCACTCTATTCTTGAAACATTACATTAAATACACGTTGAGACCTGGCCCTCCCTCCTCATGTTTCTCTTCTTGCTAGTTCCCCTCTTTCTTGCTCTCCCTCTCCATCATTCCTGCCTTTCTCTTTCCCTATCACTTTATACTCTAGTAGCACCTGGAAATCGTTATCAACCTCCTCTCAGCCAATCAGATTGTTTAGAGTGTAGTCAATAACTACTAGTATTGAATGCATTCTGCACATTCTGCTTTCAGAAGCATATGAAGAAACAACAATGCAATTTCCAGGCAAGATTTTGTTTCAACAAGAAGCTTCCCTTCTGGGATGACCTTTTATGTGTTGCAACATGCTAATTGACACACTAAAGAGAAGAACAAAACATTGGAAAATGCTTCACTTAGTTTATAGGGAAAGCACTTACTTTTCTCACTCTTACAACACCATTTTTTACTTCAGCACAAAACCTCCAAAACGTATATTGCTGTGTTTCCCGTATCCCTGAAGGACCGCTTGCTTTGTCAAACGCTCTTACCTACAATAATTTTACCTCGTCGCAGCACTGCGAGCCAGGAAAGCTCTTGCTGCTTAGCGGTCTCTTCCTGGAGGAGGCGGGCTCTGTGACAGCCACGTGACAGATCACGTGACCTTCATCTCCTATTTACAGACATCCCAACCACCCTTGCGGTGTTAAACCCGTCGGTGTCAAGGGCGCAGACTGTTTTGCGACTGTTTGGTGCTGGGGTGCACGGTCACTGAATTTAATCTGCTCCTGCATAGATACAGCTGAGGGGAAAATTGCGGAACCCCATGAGACTTGAAACCTGGCCAACACCGAGTGAGTCATTATAAGCCCCAGTGGAACCAAGGGTGGTTTAAGACTCAGTCTGCTGCTGTATGGCTGGCTTTTGGCTGCAGAGATGAACATTCTGCACGAAATACAGACGGGTAAGCTCATACACTTACTTGTCTATTTTATTGTGAGCAGGAGACTTCAGAGGTGGTGATACCCTCTTTGATCCTGGACATTTTTAACGTTTAACTAGGTTAATAATGGTGAAACCCAAAACCACCAAAACATGCTATAACTTAAGGAGGGGTAACAATACAATGGAAGATCCTGCACCCATTGCAAAAGACAATAAATCTGTGTATGAGGCGGAGAAGCTTGATAAAGGCACCATACCTGCGCTATTCCAAAAAATTATTCCTAAAACTAAAACACCAACTACCGAACCCCCAGGAGAGCCTTGGGATTCTAATCCCAATGGGAGTCAGGCATTGGATTTTTCAAATTACGAGAATATTGACAATAATTCTCTGTTGAATTGTGCCTGTCCATCCAAAAATCCATGACCCCTCTTCCAGGAAGGGACAAGTTAACCAATAATGGTGAGCAGTTAGTCGAAGCTCAGGTACTACGTGTTTCTGATACTTTGACAGCCTCATTTGCTAACACCCAAAATTCAGCAACAACTGAAGCCACAGTTTCCGCTAGATCTGGAGATTCCCTACCACCCCTCCCCGATATTCAACCATCCATCTCAGAAAGAGACCACCTTTCGGCTTCACCCAATTTGTACATTGACCTGCAAGGGTCAGCTGCGGTAGATGAAACTAGGGGAAATGACATATCTCATTCTCAAGCAGCATCAATTGCTGAACTTCAGGCTTCTATGAGCACCATGCAATTTGCATAAACATTTTTACTCAAACTCTGTGGCAGAATCCACGTTAATACTGTCCTCCATCTGGGTCTTCCAGACACTAGAATCTTGCAAGATATCCCCCATTTGGAACTTGCAGGTTCCAGAGAAAATTCTATAACTGAGGTCCTGATCACCCACGATGAAATTGAATCTGCGATAATGGAAGATGAGGTGGCCCCTATATCCAGGAAGCAACGGAGACTGACTAGACGGTTAGAGATCCAAAAAGCCCCTGTGATTATAGCCTCTCCACTCCCTGCAACTGCACCCGTGCCAATACAATCTAGAAAAGCATGGAAAAGAGCGTGCAGATCAAAGAAGCGCCAGAGCGCAAAAGCAGGTAAATTAACCAGCTGATTTTACCCGACAAATCTGAAGAGCTCTCATATGTTAGTAGCAATGATCAAGAGCCAGGATCACCAATTTATTCAGAGGGAGAAACAAATGCATATTCCACCCCTCGAAGGAAAGACAAACACCCACAACAATCTTCATCAGCCTTGAAACAAAATGACAAACTTAACTGTATCCAACCGAAAATATGCTTCATCAAAAATCTTAACCAAAGGACTGCTGGTAAATGGTTGACTAGATCTCAAGTGCTGGCCAAACTTCATTTAATCCCACAACTTCGGGTTATACGGTCTGAAGATTTTTCCTTTGTGCAACCTCTAAAAGTACCTAATCCTAATATTACTGCGTTACACAGTGAGGTACAGGATACGATTGAGCTAATTCGCGCTCACAAATCTAGTCTATCGCAAGAGGGTTTACAGGCTGATGTTAATAAAGAAGAAGAGGACCCAATAATCCCAAGCACAGATAAGATCAGGAAGATCAGTCAGACCACAATACCTAACCTCCCCACTGGTAAGAAGGTACAGCTGAGCGACATTCAGAACACTCTGAAATGGCTGGCTGACTCACTCCCTATGATTCTTCAGAAGCAATGAACTTGTTCTCTTTTGTCTTGGAATACCCAAGGTTTTACTTCTTACCTCCCAGGGCTCTCTCCCACTTATTGACACTCAACACTTTTTTCTACTCCAGGAGACCTGGCTTATGTCTCCACTCCTCATGGATGGCTATTCTATATATCATTGCATAGCCAAGACAGGACCCAGGGGTCGCCCCTATGGTGGACTATTGATTGGAGTGAAGAATTCCATCTCTAGTATTAGGATAACCACAACCTATGAGGACTGCATTTGTGCAATCGAAGCTGTAATAGGGATGGGTGCTGGATCGGTAAAAGTGCTTATAATTAATGTCTATAATCCCCCTGGTGCTAAACATCGAGAACTAATTCAAGAAGCACTGCATGATTTAATCAGCAAATGGAGAATGGCCACTGGTTCTAACTTCATTATCCTTGCCGGTGATTTGAACTGCCATATTGTTGGGGACGGGGGAACAGCCAATAACAATCGTCTACATCAATATGGCAGAATGGAGACTTCAATTGAGGATGTTAAGGGCGAATGCTGGCGATTATTTTTTAAATGTTGGGACCTGGAAATAATGAATGGTCGAACCTAGAGTGACATACCAGGAAAGAGTACCTGGCATCAGGGACTGTACCAGAGTACAATTGATTATATTTATACCAGCGCTGAAGTGTCGTCTTTGGTCCTTGACATGGCAGTTACCCAGAGCCCATGGAGCAATCATAACCCACTCATTCTGACCATAGATGCTACTTTCCCCACCCCTGAGAACATCTATAGTGGAGAATTAATTGTAAATTATCTAGCTAATCGAATCATCTGGTCGGATAACAATATTCTTAAGGCTCTTAGGGTAACTGCCCAGTGGAACTTAGATTTCGAAACAAAACTAAGTGCTATGTCACCCGAGGAAATCGAAAACTGGATAGCCAGTTTCTCGGGCGATCACGTTATATGCAGACGCCCTTTGGTGCGGAAGGAAAAGTCCTCTAGTCTCTCTTTTGAGAAGATCATTCGCAATGCGAAACGTAAACTTAGGGGAGATATACGGAGACTCAGAACCACTAATCATTTTCTGAATTTAATTGCCCTTAATGCCAGAAAACTAAAAAATAAATATCACACTTTCTATAAAAAAATCTTAAATTGGGCAATTGGCGTAAAACAGTGAGTGTACTTTGCTCCAGGAATTCCCGCAATATCTGGGCTATCCTAGGGGGAGCAAAGAGTAAAGGGAGAATCCCAATGTTGAACCCAATAAGTGCCCAGGAATGGGTTTCCTTCCTTGAAAATCGCAACGATAGTGGTGCTAGATTTGAAGAGATATCCGGTTATATCTCCCTCGTACCCTCGCCCTTTACAATACCTATTAATGACCTATTAAGCAGCATTAAGAACCTAAAAGCATCTCGTGCACCGGGCCCCAACGGGCTTTCCAACACAGTCATGAAGAGTAATCCTTTTTTCTGGGCTAATTTAATGAAGGTACTGTTTGAAAAAGTAATAACAGACGGTAGAGTTCCGACCTCATGGCAAAGGGCCATTCGGATACCAGTTTTCAAAAAGGGTAACAGACTGGACCCTTCCAATTACCGCCTTCTTTCAATGCTTGATAGTACTGGTAAATTGTTTGCCGCCTTTCTACTAAAAATCCTGCAAGTTTGGGTGGAAAAAACAGGGATTTTAGACCATTTCCAGAGTGGCTTTAGGCCAGGTTATTCAACGTCACACAACTTGTTACTCATGGACTTGTTCAGGAATAAGGCACTGCTGCCCAATAACACACCTCTTTATGCTCTTTATGTCGACTTTAGGGCAGCTTTCGACACAGTTAATAGAGCTTTACTCTGGCACAAACTTAAAAGCTGGTCGTGCCCTCCTGCCCTTATCTGTTATCTAGAGTTACTGCACACAAACACCATGGTGCAGTTACATCTAAATAATGTGGGCAATTTAACAAGTCCAGTTATACAGCTAAGGGGTGTTAAGCAGGGTTGCGTCACTGCTCCCCTGCTTTCCAATCTCTTCATCTCAGACATACCTGAATATCTTCGGGACATATGGAATTGTCCCCCAAAGTTGGTAAGACTCAGTGTACGATCTTGGCGTACGCTGACGATGTTGTGATATTTGATCACACTTTTAGTGGACTTCAGAGATCAGCTGCAAGGTTGTGCCAGTACGCCAAGGTGAACGAATTGACCATTAATCAAAATAAAACCAAGGTACTCTTATATACAGCAGGTAAAGTAGCTCGTCCCTCTATGTGTGTAGGTATTCTTGAAATTAATTACACACACTCCTACAAATATCCCGTCTGCGCCATTGCAAAAGGGGACCAGCCATGTGCAAATCAGTCAGCAGCTGCCGCCACTGAAGGTAGCAGCCAAGCCCGAACTGCTAGGCCAGGTCCCCTCTGCACAGAAAACCAAGCAACCCCAGACATGTTTCGGTCTTGTTGGACCTCCTCAGTGAGGTGCAGCCTGGTTCCCTGTGGCGCAGCGAGCGAGGGACCCACGTCTGGGCATACCCTCTCTCACAAGGAGAAACAAACTGACCACAAAAGTGATGGGTGGAAGGTTTCGAATGAATCTAAACCACTGGCAATTGCTCTGGGAAACCTTCCACACCACCGTTTTTTAGCCCGTCTGCGCCATTGCAAAAGGGGACCAGCCATGTGCAAATCAGTCAGCAGCTGCCGCCACCGAAGGTAGCAGCCCAGCCCGAACTGCTAGGCCAGGTCCCCTCTGCACAGAAAACCAAGCAACCCCAGACATGTTTTGGTCTTGTTGGACCTCCTGAGTGAGGTGCAGCCTGGTTCCCTGTGGCGCAGCGAGCAAGGGACCCACGTCTGGGCATACCCTCTCTCACAAGGAGAAACAAACTGACCACAAAAGTGATGGGTGGAAGGTTTCGAATGAATCTAAACCACTGGCAATTGCTCTGGGCAACCTTCCACACCACCGTTTTTTAGCCCGTCTGCGCCATTGCAAAAGGGGACCAGCCATGTGCAAATCAGTCAGCAGCTGCCACCACCGAAGGTAGCAGCCCAGCCCGAACTGCTAGGCCAGGTCCCCTCTGCACAGAAAACCAAGCAACCCCAGACATGTTTCGGCCTTGTTGGACCTCCTCAGTGATCTGGAGGGTTGCCCAGAGCATTGCCAGTGGTTAAGATTCATTCTAAACCTTCCAGCCATCACCTCTTTGTTTTTGCTTTGTCACCCCGAGTGGGACGGGTATGCCCAGACGTGGGTCCCGTGCCTGCTGGGCCTAGAGACCCAAGCTACTCCTCACTGATGAGCCCCAACAAGGGCGAAACATGTTTGGGGATGCTTGTGGTCTCGTGCAGAAGGGATGTGGCCTAGCAGTTCGGGCTGGACTGCCCCTTTTGGGGTGGGACCAAGCCTGATTTGCATATGGTCTTTCCCCTTTTGTAATGGCTTGGCAGGCGAAGAACGGTGGTCTGGAGGGTTGCCCAGAGCATTGCCAGTGATTAAGATTCATTCTAAACCTTCCAGCCATCACCTCCTTGTTTTTGCTTTATCAATAAGAAGGATGCATTGGTCTTCCATTATCTTGGCCATGAGGTCAACTATTTTACAAGAGAGTGACCAACCTGGTGGAGGGACATTAAATGCGACAGAGAAGAATATCATGAAGTTAGTGATGCACTAGACACCTAAAGAAAACAGAATCCTGGCCTGGTATAGAGAGGAATGCAACCTAACAGTTCAGGCTGGACTTCTCCTTTTGGGGTGGAACCAGACCTGATTTACATGTGTGTAATAGCATGGCAGGCTGAAAAAAGATGGCCGTGCAGGTTCCCTAGAGGAATGCCAGTTGTTTTGATTCATTCAAAACCTTCCAGCCATCACTGCTAACAAATATACAATCTTTCTCGCTGGCTCCCTATTTCTGCCTCTCTCTTATATTGCTGCGGTAAATTACTGTATGTATCAAAGCACCAGGGCCAGAGGGAACCCACATGGAATAGGTCTTCCCTGATTTCTTTGGAATATTTTGTGACACTATATCCTTTTTTCCCTGTCCCATCTGTGTGCTGTTTCTGATAGGAGTAGACTTTTTGCTCAAACTGTGGGAAGTTTTGCCAATCCTTGATTGGCAAAACTAAATCTGTGATTTTCTATTTCCATGTGCCATATTGATAAGTGTAAAAATCTGCACTAAATCTGAACATATACAAGTAATATATCACCTGAATTTCGAGCATTCTATATTTTAAAATGTCTGATTAATCCTGTGTTGTGGGATCGTCTATAGCCCAGAGCTGTAACAGCATGTACGCATAAAATATGTATAATGTGTTATATATGATATTAATTCTTGGTTCATATTTCAGATGAAGACAGTATTTAGCCCACAACTGATATACAGACACAACGACCAGTGTTTATGGATGTAAACACAACATTCAGGCAAAAAAAAGAAAAAAATATATATATATATATATATATATATATATATATATATATATATATATATATATATATATATATATATATGTATATATATACATATACATATATATATATATATATAGTTGTAACTTGGTAAACCAACACATTAGAATCTTTTGCACAACCTGTTTTGCTACTTACCCCACGAAGTTGTAATAGTATTTTGAGACATAATAATGATTTACTTGAAGTCTTCACAGAAGTTGAGTGATGAGGTCACTTTGCATGCCAGTGTTTCACAGTTGTTGTGAATGTGGGCATGGTGCTCGCTCGTCTTGGTTTGCCCACTTTATTCACTTGTGCCACTCACTGATGGGCTGAAGGGTGCAGAGCTAAAGCCCAGGGCCATGCTGTCTTTACTTTCTGGTTCTCCCAGACACTCTGCCTTCTCACTCTGATCGCGTGATGCATCTGTTTCTCCTCCAGACTGGCGAGGAACATGTGTATGTATAATAGCGGTCCAAAGGACTCCCATTGTGCAACAAGCAGATGATGAGGCTGGCAATGATCTCAATGTGCAGAAGATTGAAACAAGGGACAATGGCTACCTGTTGCTCATTATTTTTCAGGTATACACGCACACAAGGTGGTCAAGGTTGTCCACACCCCGCTTCGTTGCATCTTAGTGGATCATGATATTTGACTCTTTCTGATCTCCTTCAACTACTCGGTTGTGGTGCACCATTAATAGGAGAATCACAGCCTTTCATGTTTTGCAGCATAGGAGACGAATGATTTGGATGCCCTTAATTCAAACAAAAAGGACAGGAGCCCACACTTTGAGGTGGCATCATTCCCAGTGTTAGGACAGTTCCATTTGCACAGCAGATAGTCAGCTAGCTCCACACTGGGGAACATATTGCCCCCACCACATGTCTACCTGTGTTCTCCCAAGGCTCCACAAAACGCTGATCCACACCCAGGCCTTACATTTGTCAGTTTTGGTGCTACAGCCTGATTCCCCAAATAAACCACAGCGAGCAAAGGATAGAAAGTGGCAGTGTCACATGAACACCCTATCTTGATACTGTATTTGTTTGGTTACTTGGGTTATACTGACGAAAGTGTCAGCAGCCTCTGGAGCACACCAACAGCTGTCAAATGGCAGATCTGTCGCGGTTACGGAGCCTTTCTGAAGCGGATTCACACTCACAGCCCATGCATCCGTGATGGGTGCCAGTTGGTCCACCTGCCTTCTTTCCTTTTGTGTGGCTTAGTCGTTACAGGCCAGAAACCTTGTGATCTCTCAGATTTTTAGAGACACATCTTCGATCAAAAATATGGGCTTACGTGCTCAGACCATAATTCATCGAGAGATGTGTGGCTGGCATGAAACATACCAGATGGGATCAATAGAACAAAATGGGCTTTTTATTCTATTGCACCCAGCTGCTTTCATCTGTATTGTTTCTCTGGATGGGTGTAATTAAAAATCCTGAATACATGCTCGCTCTCGTGGTTGGTTTCCCTCAGGATTATGTATCAGACTTTTTCTGTGAAGAGAATCACCGGTTTTATGATATTTTCCCACAGGCCAATTTTGCCAAAACTTGTTTTGCACAAACCGGTTTCGGTGCTGCGGGGAAACACCATTCCCTCTGAGTACCCCTCCCCTCTTGTTATCTCCCAACACGGGGGACAATCCCCACAACCCATCTTCTCCCCCATGCCTTCACACCACCATGTCATCTGTTCTGGTGGGGACACCCCTACCACACCCAGAGTCCCTGCTCACCCTCTAGTTCCCAATATGTTACAAATTCATACACACACACGAGCATACCCCTCTCCAAACCACCTCCTTATCTCACCACTCATACTACTCACGCCTCCACCAGCCCTACTTCCTGGATGCACTATTTTCGCATGTGTTGTTCCCTGCCAGGCCGCTGTTCAGTGAAAGTGGCCTGCTGGTCAACTGTATGTGGCGAAAGTGGGCTAGACCGAATCACATCACCAGGGTATGTTTGTTCAATTGTTTCTCTCATTGTGTCACATGCTCGCTCTGCTTGCCTGCTAACCTTATTCTTCCATTTCTGCCAGTCATTGGCTCTGTTTCTTCTCTGGCAGGTATGGAAAGGGCTGATCATGCAGCACATGGCCACCCTCTAACACCTCTCCTACGAGGACAGCTGGCTTTCTCACATCCGGCCACTCACTAGAAGTGGTGCTTGTTGAAGAACCTTCTGGTGCATGATCCTGTTCTCATGAGCTGTTGTCCTCAGTGGGTACAGGGGCGCCACTCACATTCCCATCTGATGCTTAGTCCCAGATGTGTCCTTTTCAAGAGTGGTGCTTAGGTTATCAGGAATACGCTCCTCCACATGCATATGCTCGTGTTCCAGCCATTCTTGACTGAAAGACCGACTGGGCAGCAATTATTATCCACGGTGGCTGGTGCTGTAACCATGGTATCAAGGCAATCTCTCACTCCAGCATCCCTCAAGCCTCTGCCAGAGCTACACGCTGAAGCACTTAGCACGTCCAAACCGTGCAAAGGCTAGCAGAATGCTTTAGAAGATCCCCTCCCCCTTCCCTTCTACCTCCAAACACGCGAAGGGATGGCCCGCTCTCTCCTTCTGGGAACAAGCTCCATCCCGCCTTTGCTTGGCTCTGTCCCAAAGCAGCGGGGAAAGACAATTTATTGTTGAAGGTTGATCCAAAGTTGTGATGTCACAGAAACAGGCCAAACTCTTCACTGAAAAACAGTCAACAAAGCTTCTGCAACAGGCCTTTCCATTTCCCACAATACACCACTGAGTCAATGCGCAGCTCCTTGACCCCCACTGTCTCTGTGGCAATATTTTAAAAAATGCATTTTTTGGACAGTTAAAGTACATAATGTGGGCCCTGGGTAAGTGTTTTGAGTGTTGGGCCCTTCCTTTAAGTTCCCAATGCGTTTTTCGCAACCACCACTGCCAGTGTGCATCGTAACTGGCTGAAATGTGTGGCATTCATACACAATCCTCTACATGTCAATGTTTTAAAGCTTAAAAAAAAAGACTTTGAATTATGGATTGGAAAACGGGACTAGGACATAAGATGTACCTCCACACATGATGCTGTTAGTGATGAGGTCATTCAGAATGAAGGCACCGGACAAAGGTCCGGACAAATGCTAATTCATGGTCTGCATCCCCATTGGGAGCCTGGAATTACATTTTTGAACTTATGACTGTTTAGCAACGTGCATGCAATGGATAGGGTTCACAGAAGAACTCTTCGTCCAAATAATCGAACCAACTAAGGAAGATGGCAAAGGTTGATGTTTTATTAACAATTATCTAAAACAGGGAGGTTGCAACAGACATCAAGGGACGTTCGCTTAGTTCTCGACAAATATCTCATAAAAATACACTTTATACTCAAAATACGTCAGAACTGACGTCATACTACATTGCAAATAAGAAAAACCTACAGCCAATTATAATTGGTTCAACGGGAATATTTAAGCATACTTTCTATAAAGACTGCGATTATGATTGGCTGTCTACTGTCAGGTGGACAACGTATGCCTACCTCTAAAACATGTAATCTCCAACACTATTAAGTACACGGTTTATCATTGTCTCTCAAACTATAAGGCCCTTCGTTATACGGCCCTCTACAATTGGTTGGCATGCTTGTGCCAGCTCTGGAACATTCAGTTCACTTAGCAGCACGTAAACTCTTTTCCAGGTGCCTGGAGATGGACTTTACTTTACCGCCCCAACCAATTAGCCCAAAATCTCTCATCACCCATGCCTTCTGCCATGCACATTGCCTTTGAACTTGGCCTTGCAAAGTAACCTTGTCTGTGGGAATATATGGGAGTACAGGCTTTCACTATAGTTGTTCTAGGACTCCAAGCTCAACTCTACTTCCGTCCTCAGCTCATGTGACAGGAGACCATGGGCCTCATTACGAGGCTGGCGGTAGCCGTGCCTGTGGTACAGGCACGGCTGCAGCCGGTATCCATTTTTTTCCAGCACCCGTGAATGGGCAATTACCAGGTTATCCCGAGTTTGGCGGACCCGGTAATTGCCCATTTGCGGGTGCCGGTAATAAGGCACTCCCCATCCCTGTTCGGCCCCATAGAGCTAAATGGGAATGGGGAAGGTGGTAGAACCATCATGTTCTGCTCGCGGATGCCATTACAACCACCAGGTCATTCCTGGTGGCTGCAAGCGCACCCACGAGCAGAACTCCTAGTATGGTGGTACGGTAGCAACAGTGTCAGTAGCGATACCGGCGCTGTTGTTGCCTTACCGCTATACTTGTAATGAGGCCCCATGATTCTGGTCCATTCTGCAGCATTTAAATGTCTTAAACAATTACAATTTGGCACTGTTGGTGTTCTTCCTTTGCACAGTCACTGCTTTCAAGAATAGATTACCGACCTTGCCTACTTCTGGTTAGATTGGCTACTTCTGGTTAGATGCCTGGCCAGACAGCGCTGCCAGGCTCTTCCAAGATCTCAGCTTATTCTTGCTGCAACACAACTCTCAACTTTTCCTCTGCATTGTTCCAAGCTTACTAAATTCATGACACCAATGTCCAGTTCCTATACAATGGCATCTTCGCCGACAGTCTATTCACTACGTATAGCCAGCTTCTATGATCACTTAGTCTACTTGCGCTTCTGCGTCTGTACAATTATTGAACGGTTGCATTTCTGTAGCACTTTGAGCAAAAGTGCAATCTTCTTTTCTGCATGTGAAAGTTTACTCGATTCTTAATTTCATCACCAGTTTCTGTAAGATCCATACATTTTCTTCAGCCAGTATTCTCAGTGCATCACGCTCGTCTCTGGTGACATCACTAGCTTCTCTTTCACTCTTTTTCATACTCCTTCAGGGAGTTCCTCCCTCAGATTGTCACTCTTCGGGGATACATCCGACAGTGCTTTCTCAGTGGATTCCTTTTCTCAAATACTCGCTGCGGCATTGGCACAACTGCTGGTGCCAAACATGGCACAGTCTCCGACTTCCAACATATAAGAGGTAGGGGGGCGGGATTTCCTGCAGAGGCATGCAGCTGCTCCTCTACATTGTCCTCTTCCTGCCAATTGTTTATATAAATTAGCAAGTTCTTTGTAAACAGTTTTGCCTCACATTTAATTATACTCATTGGGCCTGATTCACTGAGCATTTTCAATTCGATTGCACCATTATAAAATGCTTCTGTGAATCAGCCCCATTGGATTATAGGATGTTGCATCTTGTACATTTCACGTTTGCATACAGTTCATTTTTCAGAAGTCTTTCCAGGATGCGGACACCATCAGATAAAATTTGAAGGTGTACAGACACACGCACACACGCGCACGCACGTTGCACATCATTGCACTCTTTGAATGCCTCTGTGGCACAACCACAGTAGCTGCACTGACAGCCACCTTCTCTCTCTAGACCAGCTCATAGCAGGCATGCTACTGATAATCATGAAAAGAGGGACCATCACATTTCCATCTGCCAAGACAGGGGTATGCAACGTCAGATTCAGATTCCCCTCTGGGGACAACCCCGATGTTTGCAGCTGTATTCCCATTACAGAAGCCCAAATGTACATGGAAAGCTCGTTCAAGAAGCCTTGGAGTGGTAAAGGAAAGTGAGACATGGAAAACGAATCTACAATGATGTACATTTAGAATTTGAAAATGTTGAAAGGACCGTCCCTAAAATAATTCACGGTTTTAAATATTTGTATTGTAAAGAGAAAATTACCCTGTTGCGATTGTGCAACATGAGGAATAAAAGACAAAGAGGGGGTTTAATTACCATGCAGGTAGGAGTAGGGGAGGAAGGATAGCTCAGGGGCAACAACAACAGCGCAACGCAGGTTCGAATCCCGATCCTGCGCTTAGTAAACCACTCGCTGGTATTAACGATTAAATACAAATAAAAATTGCACATTTCATGAATGGTCAACAGCATTTTATACCAGGTGACCTTTTAAGAGACTGAAAGGGAGGATAATGAGAAATAAATTTCATCCGCTGAAAAGTGCAAAATATTGTTATATCACACCATTTCATTTTAACTGCCATGGGTTTTCCCCCCAGTGCCACGTCCTTATTTTGTCATTTCAGTATTTCACCATGCAAAGCCTTCTAACATTTTCTCCTTCATTAACCCCTTAAGTGCCAAGGACGAGCTATCTCGTCCTTGGCACTGGGGAGGTAATCCCAAGGACGAGACACCTCGTCCTAGGCACTTAAATGGTTTTAAGCTAATGAATAGGCTCCCTGTGGATACTGTTCTTACTTTATCTGCACTTTGTGGCATTAGGATGTCCTCGTCGCCAGTAAAAACTATGGGCCGATTCATGGGATGTTCTGAAGATCAGCGATAAGCAAAAATAATCAGCAATGCTTTGTGCTCCTGTGGGGAGACAGACTTGACATGTCCATGCACATGTCCGTCGTCTTGTGATGTATCATTATGTTCTCAATTGTGAGGTACATCAAGGTTCATGGACCCTGCACTGGAACTTGCATTGTTTTGTGCATCAATATGTGAAGCATTGTTTTGAAAAATAATGTTTTCCCATGTGGGCAATTATAAAATTGCTGGTTCGTAATCACCAGAATTACAACTGATGCCAAGAAACTGTGTGCTGCATTCCATCACACTTTCAAAGAAGCTCCCTCAGGTACTTCTTGTGACTTCTCCTTTTAAACCTACCTCCAAAAGAGGTAGTCGATTTGTGGTTCAGGCCCCACTCATTTGGAAACGCCTTGCCCCTTGAGGTCAGGAAGTCAAACGTAGTCTCTTTCTTCAGGTCTCAAATCAAGGGCTTTGTTTTATCACTGGGCAGTTTGGTGACCAACGCTCAGAGACAGCCTGGGGTATTGGTGTGCTGTTGAAGTGTTTGCAATCAATCAATACATCAGCTTGTTCTCTACTGTCTTTCTGATGTGTAGCCTTAGCAAAAGAAATAATTCTGCATTCCATTACATTTATTTAAGTTTGCATGTGTTTCTATACAAATCAAATGACATAACTTAAATGGAGTGCAAGCATTCATTGAAATTGCTTTCCTTTATGTGACATGCAAAACATAAACAGAATTACAATTTGGAAGAAATCTTTATAAGCGAAGGGAAGTGAGGAAAACCACAAATGACTGCCTCCTCAACATTGCCACACTGCACATCCCCACCTTTCTCCCACGGCCCAGGGCCTATCTGGAGCTTTCACCATCACCACAAGATCATTCAAGAACGTTCTTATTGATCAGGTGAAAAAGCATTGATCTCGCTTCCCCAACCCATTGAAGGACACAGGCACTGTGGTTGACAACTGTGAGCATTCACTCATACAAAAAGGTCAGACAAAAACCTTGGGCACCCTGGTTTACAGAAGACCTCAACACCAAGAAATCTTACATCATCACCTGGAAGAGACATTGCACTCCGAACAGACTCTTAGAACATAACTGCCCTGAAAATGCTTGCACTTTATACCAAGCAAACTAGGCCAAATCCAGACTGTTCCATGAAAGCCACCTCAGAACATGACATTACAGCCAAGCTCTAATTCAAGCGTTGAAACACTAAAACAGTACACCTCAATCAACTATCATTCCACATAAAATCCATGAAAACAGGTCTTCAACTGCACCCTAAACACAATGTGCTACAACATCAACATCTCTATAACAGCGTGAGACTTCCAGGCGCCCCCAAAGTTCCTAAACAGCAGATATTCCAACCGCTCACTAGCAACTCTTTCCGGACTATGCTCAAGTTGTAAGACACAGACATAACGCTTGATGATGATGAGGACGATGCACTGATTTCCCCTATCGATAAATCCCTCACATCACCTGTGCTCCCCCCACTCATGAACACCAGCAACTCACACTTCACTCAAGGAAATTCCCCTCCTCCCTAAAAAGCACTCAAATCTTCCTTCTACAGAAAGTCCACCTAGATCGTGTCTCTTCACAAAGGAGCAGCAAATCCTAGAAAGGCAGTAGTGATCTATCTGCAAGGCAATAGTGATCACCACCTCCTCGTGGCTTGCCAAGCCAATATTCAGCCACAGAAACCACCACCGCCAAAAGTGTCAGACTTCAACACATGTGACCACAAAGTCCTGCTCCCTATCCTATACTCAAACATGGCGTTCACTGACACCACACTCTGATCGTTTGTCTCATTCTTTAAAAGCAGACAACTCAATGTCCATATGCACTCATTCAGATGTGCTTCCTTCCAATCCGCAGAGGCCAGTAAGGTTCAATTCTATCACCATTGGTGTTTAATAGAGACTGAATATCATTGGACCTTCCTGAGTCCTGATGTCTTGTCATGAAATCTCAACACACTATGACGCACACCATTCAGATATTGGCAACTGGAGACACACAGCATCAAATCATGCCTGGACACCAACCCAACATGGACATCCACAGTTTCCATGAAACTGAACCCTACAAAGAATTACCAAATCTACATTAATGCAGTGATAAAATGCAGCCTATTGAACAAATGCCTTGAAGGCTTCTCCCCACCCTCTCAACATGTGGCAAGCCTCTCTGAGCCTGCACATCCCAACCTCTTGTTGAAGAGAACAAAAAAAAGAAATCCTAGACAAGTTACTACAAACTGAATCTACTACAGAGGATCAGACCATTCCCCACACGACCCAGCAAATTCCACTAAATAGTGCACACCCATGTCCTTTCCCATAACAGTGGGTTAATGCAGTGCTCAGATGCCTCTTCACCTCTCCTGTTCTACGTTCATGGCTGTTTTACTTCCTACTCGGACCCTGATATCTGGTCATCACAAACATTATCACATCACCCCATATTAAAAGGTATTCACTTGTTAGCTGTCAAGGCACTAATACAATTCATGTGAATGTGCATTTTATATAAAGACATACACTCTATCAAGCAGAATGAGAAACTATTCTTGCTGGTCGAACATGCTTCATCCATGGCATCAGAGATGAGAATGCCATCAATTAGAAGACTCGGAGACAGGCCATGTGCTACTACAAACCGACTCTCTGGAATAATCTGTCTATCAACCTTAGACGGACTCCATCCGTCCACCTCGGATCTCTAGGCAGAAACCTGTGGCTCTCCTTCCACTTCCCACCCCTCTCTATCCACCCACTGCAGCTCTCATTATGAGTACGAGCATCACAACATGGTAAATGTGTACCTCAAAATGTGAAATGCCGCCGCATTTATCAGTATCCTGCATGCCTTAAAATACCCTATGGAAACTTCCCCTGATGTCACCCTCTTTGGATGGTCAGGTGGACACTTTGTAACTACCCCCCATGAAATAAAATTAAATGAGACAATAAGAAAGATTTGTTTTCATATCATTTCTAATTTTACTCAGCTATAGTGCTGATGTGTGAGTTAGACCGACAATTATCCGAGGGAAAAGGGAGTCTGGTTCTGACAGCCATAAAAACAGCGGGTATTGGAAACCATCATGGGAAATGCTCAGTACTCTCAGTCACCAGCAGACATTCGCCATCTTTATACATTTGGACCATTTGGACCTACTGTTCTGTGCTCCTTTTGCTCAGCTAGCCTTCCTTCTCTTACAATTGTCTTTTGTCTATACTGTGTTTTTTTACTCTTCTTTGAACTATGGTTTCTTGTTCATTCATCTTCCTCCACACCTCTTCTACTGTAAACCATCATAAATGTCTTTGCTACCACACTTTGCTCTGTGCATTCTCCCTCAACGCGCCAACATGCCTCCATGCCTCCATGTCTATTATACATGTACCACACCCCAAACCTCCAAAATACCTGATCCTTCTTGCAAGTTGCATAATCCCTTCTTTATGTCCCCCAACATGGTTTACTGCAAAGATTAAAATCCGATCTAGAGTGTCAGACTTATTTGAATGTGAATTTACAAAAATAGAAGGTATTAACAATGAATTGAGCCGAAGATATGCAAATCATAAAACATCGCAAGTGGCTAAAACAGCTATCAGATGTTTTCCTTAAATAGTTATAATTTGTTTACCTTTTTGATGATATGAATGTAATGTTCAGGCATGGCCATAAAATAGCAGAGTAGCACGTTTCCCAACAGTTCCTTCTAAGCAAAGCTGATAGCTCATCTCAGAACCCGACTGTAAGAAGATTGAGGGCCATGAACTGTAAGCAGCACTGGACCTAAGATTGGCCCTTCCTTGTTATGTAATATGAGTCTTAAAGGAGAGGGAAGGGGCACACTTCCTCCATGTGAATGTGATCGATGCTGTTCTCTGGACAGCATGAGAGGTGGTCTTCTGCCCCTCTATCAGTAGGCACTTGGAAATTCCTCTGGTTTTATGGGAACACAACTTCTTCCTCCAAGCGGTTATTTCAAAGACTGTATCCTCCTCCTAAGTTCATCATGTCCTTCGGAAAGTGAATAGTCTGCCAGCACTGCTAAGTGGAGTGGAGCTCTGGGTACAGATCGCGGTACAGATCTGCCATTGCCTGCTTCTTCTGTGGAGAGGTGAAGAGCTCCCAAAGAGTCCCTTCTCCCCCTCTCTGAAAGGCCCTCCCTTCTTTTGTTGCAAATTAAGACACACCAGTGGTATGGTCGCTAAATGTTCTCTCAAAGAGCTCTTGCACCTATGACTAAGGCACATGTCATAAGAGCAACATGGATTCCCTTGTGTATATGTTAATGTTAAAGGGCACTTGTACCGTGCACTATCACCATCATAGTGGTCCCCTGGCGCTCTGGCAGATCTGAAAGGAGAGTGTGGAGGAAGGGTTGGAGGGGGTTATTAGGGTATAGCAGAAATTGGTAGAGTGAGAGTTGTGATATCTTGTTGACTGCCTCAGCTCAGTTTGCACCGTTTGCAGAGCTTAGGTGCAATTTTTGGGTCCGTACTATTCCCATGTGCTGTTGTGCATGGCTATGTGTTATTTGTTTGTTGTTGCAGTGTGGTGAAGTACGTGCAGACTGCTGTGCAGAAATGTGGTTGAGAAGTGTATGCGGAAATTGAGGTTTTAGAGTTGGGTTAGTTGGGATATTTTCTTACATCTTATTTGCTCATCATCTCTGTTCGTTCTGTGTGTCAAATAATTATATGGTAGTTTATTCTACATGCACTGCGTAAGGTGGTATCTTTCTTTTGTAGCTTTCTTTCAGTTTGTGGGCATGAGAGGTTGTGACACCCTCGAACCGCCCCTGGGATACAGATGGTTAAGTTAGGGGTTTTGGGGTGCCTTCTTGGGTTTCTTTTGCGGGATCCCTACCTACCAGTGGATCGGGAGTCCTGAGGCCTTTCGGGCTGCCAGTATTGGTTAATGCTCCCCATGTCTGTATCTGGAGGTCCTATTTCCAGGGTATTGATTAGAGTGAAGTATTGTAGGGAGTAGATTTTTCTTCGGGTATCTTCCTGGCTTGTTTTTTCAATCTATGTTTGTTGGGGCGAATTCTCTTTCCAACAGAGTCTTCGTCTTTCCTAGCGTTCCCTTCTGATTCTTATGTGAAGAGCCAAATCTTGAGAAGCTTTCCGAATTTCAGGTGATCCCTTGTATTGCATATGGTTTTTAAGAGGCAATTCCAAGTTTTTTTCTGCCAGGTGGGTGAATGACGATCCTCCAAACATTCTTTTATTTTATGGTTGTGGTTTTAGCCGAATTTCGTTGCTTGATCTGAGTGGCCTTGCCGGAAGGTAGATGGTTATTTTTTTTTGTCGGAATTCTGCTCTTTGGCCATGGATTGCTCTGTGCGTTATGCACATTGTTTTGAACCTTATTTGTTATTTGATGGGTGGCAAATGTAGCATTTTTAGCACTGCAGTGATGTGTTCCCTTCGTGGCAGTCGGAGGAGTCTGGCAGCTGCATTTTGGATACGTTGTAGTTTCTTTAGTAGACGTTACAGCATTCCAAGGTATAGGCTATTGGCGTAGTCTATTCTGGACATGACGACGGAGATGATGGTGGGTGTTTTATGGGTGAAGGAAAGGACCGGTAGGATCCTTTTTACTGTGTGCAGGAGAAAGAAGCATTTCTTGATTATTGTGTTTACTTGTGGTTCTAGTGTTAGTTTGTTGTCCATCAGGACTCCGAGATTTTTAACTGTTGAACAGTGTTCTTCTTTTATCTTGTTACAGAAGTATAGAATATATGGTGGAATATGGAATATGCAGAAGTTGCATATAGAATAGGAGGCTGGTGGAATGGAGTGGGACCGTGTATAATCATCATAACTTGAAATGTTTGACTGATGTCTCATGGGAGGGGGAAGCAGTGAGGTATTGCATCACCAGGGAGGCAGGTGTGTTGATGCTGCTCAGTATGACCTTGGTTGCTGAAGACTGACTCCACCTCAGGCATCCATTTTGACTGAGCTTGTGGCTTTTTTCAGGCAACCTGACTTTTCCTTTTCCCAGGGGTTCCTGGGGGCACAGTTTTAGTATGTCCCATTGAAGGTATTGGGACCTTTAGCGCAGATGGCCTTTCCCGGGGGTGCCCATGCACCAGAACACACACATACTCTGCGCCACTGGCTTTGTTATAGAACTTTACTAGTGTTTTAAGATTGCTTTTGATCTGATTGGAACTGGTCTTACACCATTTACTCTCCAGGCATGTTCACTGGAAATTCAATCACTGAAGATCCTCGAAAATCCAGTGATTGTGTCTCGAGGTAAGTTAGTTATTGCTTTTTATCAGAAGGGACATCTAATAATATACACAGATGGAATGATCTTAAATAACTGGTTAATATTGAGACAAACAATGCACTTGATTGTTAAATGTTGACATGGCTAAAACACTCAACTGGAAATGACTGTATGTCCCGAACCAGTGAATAAAGAAAAGAACTGCACAAAACATGTTACAAATTTGAAGCACTATTTATATGTTTCAGATGGTTTATAGTGATAATATCGAAAAAATAATGCACCAAAACCCCACCACGGAACCGTCTCACCATCCATCAAAAAATGGGTAGATAAGACACATTATGAATGACGAAAAACACACAAAAAGACGATTAGTAAGGGTTAAACGAATGAATGAAACCAAAGAGTAAAGAACCGTACATGAAAGCTGAGGAACAGATGACAGTTGTGACAAACCGTCATTACCTGACAGAACCTGAGGTCAGAGCAAACCGAACGACGTACACTGCAACTACTTCACATAAATACAAGTAATATTACAATACTAAATATAAAACAATATAGGCAATTAGAAAAGTAAACTATACGTAATGTATGACAGAAATAGTAAAACGTTGTTTCGTTATTTTAGATTTAAAATGACAGAGAATGTGGAGTGTGTAACTTCGCAGAAGGGAGGAGAACAGCTAATTCACGAGGGATACGTGTAAATAAAGAATCCAAAACAAATGAAAGAATTTATTGGAATTGCACAGAATATATGAAAACACAGTGTACAGGAAGAGTAATAATGGATAATACCATGGTAAAATTAAAAGGGGAACACAACCATCTTCCTGACAGAACCACTATAATAATTTAAAAAACTATGAATGAACTGAAGAGAAAAGCAGTAGAAAATCCTACTGAGACCAGCGGGTCTGTAATTGCTAGAACCTGTAACAAAATTCCGTTGCACGTCTCGGCACAAATGCCTGCAGAAAAGCACATGCAACATACAGTTAACAGGACAAAACAACAGAAAGAAAATCTTCCGCCAGCACCAAGAAATTACAACGAGATAAACATCCCTGATATATTTAAAATGACAGAAAAAGGTGAACATTTTCATCACGCAACATTAGACATAAAGGATGAAAGAAATATAATATTCTCAACAGACAGCAATTTAAAACAACTTGGTGAGTGTCAAATGTGGCAAAGTGACACGACTTTCAAAACATGCCCCCAACCTTTCCATCAGTTTTTTAGTATACATGGATCCATCAATAGCCATCTAGTACCCCTCATCTACGCCTTGATGCCCAAAATAACGGAAGATATCTACAAAATAGTATTTCAGAAAATTAAAGATGCCATACCAGACACAAAACCTGCCAATATCATAATGGACTTTGAAATGGCTCAAATAAAAGCATTCTCATCAGTATATAAAGAGGCAAATATACAGGGATGTTTTTTCCTTTTCACACAGGCCATTTGGAGGAAACTACAGAAACTAGGACTCCACACAAAATACATCGAGGACAGTACATTCCAACACAATGTAAAAAAACGATTCACATTAGCCTTTGTAAAGGAAGAAAGCATTATAACATTTTACGAACATTTATCCGACAGTGAGTATTTCAAAAATAATGAAGAACAGAATTCAGACTTAATGGACTATATGGAAAGCACTTGGTTGGGACAGTTGACACGAAATGGCACCAGACGAAGGCCTAAATATAATATAGCATGGTGGAATTGCTACAATGCTGTGATGGAAGGAAGGCCAAAAACAAACAATATGTTCGAAGGGTGGCACTACAGGATTAACAAGAACATCAACACTAAAAACCGAACTTTGTGGCACTTCTTAAAGGACTTAATAAGAATTTAGACGATCTCAAAGCATTTCGCTTGCAAACACCCATTTGAAAAGAAGAAAATACTGAGACTATGAACAAAACATTTAACAAATAGTGAAACAGTTTCAACAAGAAGAAAAACACAACTACTTAGACTCAATTGCATATAATTTAAAATGTTAGAAAACTCAGTTTGAAGAGTCCATGATCTAGCATGGCAAATCCAAAGTAACCAGTGATGCCAATCGAGCGGGCCCAACGATTCCAAAATCAATTTCCAAATCCAAAGAAGAAAAGTGAAATCCAGCGAAAATAAAGTCAGAATCCATAGTCAAAGTAAAAACCAGCCAAGGAAAAAAAAAAAAAAATTCCCAATCCACGATCGAAAAGCCAGTTCCAGCAAAAAAAAGTGTAAAAATCCATATTCCAGTCCACGATCCAAAGGAATAAACCATATGAAAAAAAACTATCCATCAAGTCCAAGAAATCCACAAAAAACACATCCAAAAAGACAAAATCCAAGAACGCCGAGCTCGGAGACCTGATTCCAATCCACGATCCAAAGTAAAAATCCATAAGAAAAAAAACAATCCACCAGGTCCAGGAAATCCACGAAAGAAACATCCAAAAAGACAAAATCCAAGAACCCGCAGTGCGGTGGCCCTACTGGAACGAAAGCGGATAAGAAATGGACTTTAAAAATGGTGCTTACGTCAACGTAACACTGACTACCATTACGTCAAGAACTTTAAGAAATAACAACAAAACATATGTTACAGTTTGTTATACAATATCACCATCTAGTGGTGAACATAGATATTGTTTAATGCAAGTTGCAAGTCACAAATACAAATGTTATTAAGTTAAAAAAATATATATTTTAATAAAATATTTATTATAGCCACAAATGTTATTATTTAATAAAATATGTATTTAACCAAAGTTAAATTTTAATAAAGTATTTATAACTAAATATATACCAATTTTACTGTTTAATAAAATATAAACTATACTACAACATTTAACTTGTATGTAGAATTATTTCGAAAAAATTTGATTTATTGTTTATTCGACATTAATATTTTCGAAATAATATTTTCGACATTTTGACTTTTGAAATTATTACATTCGAAAATATAACTGCATACCATTTCAGACATGTAGAGGAAGCAACATGCAACAAATTCATTTTTTGGCATAGGATAACTAGTGGGAAGGTCATTTAGCGTTGCCCAAAAGATACCCCCTTTAATGCCATTCTGACAAATGAGTGGGTGCGTGCTAATTGGACAGAGAGCGGTGCATATGGGACTGATTACTACTCTGGCTGTTTACCCGTGACTCTGGGATGGCACTTGAAAGAAGGCATCCTCATGACTCCTTGTCATGCACCTACCTGCATCCACTACTAAGTTAAGAGTCAGATATATCCACATGTATCCCCCCATTCAGAAAAGAGGGGGTAAGCCCTCCCTCCTACTCCACGGTTCCTACACCCATGTGAGTCTGCTCTCACACCTCACTGCAGCTGTTTCTTTCTTTTTTTTTAATAAAGCTGTTTCATTATCATTAAACAAGTAAGTTGAACAACTCCATAATCAAAGCCACACATTTGGCCACAGCAATATTACCTATCACCAAATGAATGCTCAAACCTCCCCTCTAAAACCACCCAGGATAAATGATGATATACTGGTAATGTAGAAGTGAAATCAGCAATCACAGAGGTCGAAAGTAGACTAAAAGGAGGGTAGGAGGGGAGAGGGAGAGCTGAGTACCATGAGCATCCTCAATGCTAACCAACTTAACAGGAACCGGCTCCAAGAAGTAGGAAATACCTCTCTCTACTCATTCCGGGAAGGAGGAAACCCCCAAAGTACCCCACAAAGACCTCTTCTACTCACTGGCAAAAACAACTCCAATAGCTAGAGCGCAACAGCTGTCAAGTTCACAGTCATTTGTAGAGTCCAGGGTGTTGCCTCCTACTAAAAGGAGTATTTGCTCCCTTGTTTTTCCCATCTCTGTTGTTTGCACCACCAGCATCACAGTTGCCACAGAACCTTGCCACAACTCCTTTTTGGAGTCCTCTTTGCATGTCGTATCAGTGGGCGATCATCTCACCCGTGTCCCATCCAAATTCCTCAAAATATCTCCAAATCTCTGTTAGGTTTTGTATTTGCATCCCAGAGCGCACCTATAATCTGCAACCGTGATCAGGAAAACTGGGGTTTCGAAACGACAGCCTCAGGAGGGCCGGATGGTCAGGTTCTTGGGTTTGAAAAGCTTTTCCCAGCCATGCCAGGTTATTTGAAGGCCACATCATGTTCTATAGCACCCTGGGGAAAGGGTTGTGAGACTGAAATTCCAAATATATGACTGACCCTTCTCAGCCCTACAGGGTTTTCAGTTCCATGTTGTCTCTGAATTCCCTATATTGTAATATAAACCTCAATAATACGCAAAGTGTTTTGATTTCCCCAATAATACCGCTCACACTTTGATACTGGTGGTCTAAATCCAGCACAGGATTTGCAAGTCGAAGATTACAGTATTGTGAAGTAATGGAGTTTGCCTGCTCACACACCACACTGCACTCAGAAAGTAGGTTTACTGGTGAATTTCTTCCCTGACAGTGAGCACAGGTAAGACCAATGGACAGAGTACTGGAGCATCCATCCTTGCGAGCTAGCAACATATAACTGTCACTCTGAGAACTATATAATCTTGTCACCCTGCACACTCCAGCATTCCACATGGCATCACACCATTCTGCCTCACACACACCAATGCCAACTACAACATATTGCTAGCTTGCATAGTAGGGAGATGGACTCAACATTATATGCTATTCTTTGTTCAACTAGGTTATGTTATGTTATTAGGCATTTATATAGCACTCTATATCATTGGTATGACCTCAAAGCGCTGGTAGGTTGAACGGCCTCGGGGACCTCAGTCCAGGTCAGTTGAGAGAATAGGTGTTGTAGGGTGCATGGGTGCACCAGTTATGTGTGCAGCTGATGCAATTGTCTGATGGTAGCTGCAGCCTAGCATTAGGTGTGGTGGAGATGATATCAGTTGAAAGTGTGCAGTCTGGTGGATGGACACAGAGACTGGGTTCTGGCTGCATTACGCCTGTTGGATGCTTATGTGTGCAGCTAGGCCGGTTTATCATGGGGTATAGCTGCATTTTATTAGAGTGATGAGGTGTTCATGGAGTAGTGTTGGTATGTGAGCAGCTGGGCTGAACTGTACGAGGGGTGTAGCTGCACTCTAGTTGTGTGATGGTTTAGAGTAGAGAGTAAGCAGAGTGATATGGGGCTGAGTATTTGTGTGGAGTTATGATCAAAGGAGATCGATATTCTGGAATTCAAGCCAGTGGATGCTTAGTAGCGAATTAGTAAGCGTGTTCAGTGGAGACATGGCTCACAATGTCATTGAGCAATTAGACATTGGGTTTCTCGGATTCAATCGCTTCAGATGGTCGTGGTTGGTATTACAGAAAGAGCCACGTTTTTTGGGGTTTGCGGAAAGTCATATAGTCTTGGGTGTGTCGAATTTGTGGGGAAAGCAAGTTCCACAGAGTTGGGGCCAAGGTGGAAAAGGCAGATCCTCCGATCCTACCACAGTTAGAGGTTGGGATCGCTAGAAGGAGGGCAGTGCTTGATCTTAGGGTGCGGGGTGGAAGGTATGGTTTTATCTTTTCTTGTAGGTATAATGGGCCAGTCTTGTGCACTGCTTGGTGAGTGATAAAAAGAGTCTTGAAGGTGGCCCTTCGTCTGACTGGGAGCCAGTGGAGGGTTTGGAGTGCAGGTGAGATGTGGTCTCTTTGACCCAGGGCAAGGAGAAGTTTTGCGGCAGAGTTTTGGGCTCTTTGGAGTTTGTTGAGTTGGTATACCGGTGCTCCTAGGAATAGGGAGTTGGCATAGTCCAATCTCGACATCAAGATGGACATAACTGCAGTAAATCTGTTCGGGTAGGAGAGGTAGGGTAAAACGCATCTGAGAAGTTTGGGGTGGTAGTGATAGCATTTTGACACATTGCTGATTTGATGGGACAGTGTTAGGCCTGAGTCCATGGTGCAGCCTAGGTTTTTTACTGAGTCAGAGGTGGGGGGAGGTGGGCCGAGGAACGGGGGCCAAGGGAGTGGCAGTGTTGCCGCACACCATGAATTTGGTTTTAGCAGGGTTCAGGAGGAGGTAGTTTATTGTCATCCATCGGTCAATATCGCAAAGACAGGCATCCAGTTCGGGATGGGGGATGGTGCATGATTTGGGAATTCATAGGATCATTTTGGTATCGTCAGCGTAATTGTAGCACAAGATGTTGTGCATGCGGATGATTCCTGGTAGAGTGGTCATATATAGCTTGAACAGGAGTGCCGATAGGCATGCACCTTGGGGTACTCCAGTGTTCACTGAGCGAGCAGTTGAGACAAAAGGGGAGAGGAGGGTTATTTGTTTCCTGTCACTGAGGAAGGAGGCAATCAACTTGAGAGCAGTGCCTCGGATTCCTAGGGAGTGAAGGCAGTCAAGGAGGATTGAGTGGTTAACCGTGTCAAAGGCTGCAGGTAGGTCGAGGAGAATCAATGCAGCACATCCTTCAGAGTCTGCAGTGACCTTGAGATCATCCCAGATCGAGATCAGAGTGGTTTCTGTTCCATGTCGCGGTCTGAAGCCTAATTATGCGGGGCCAAGGAGACTGTTGGATTCTACAAAGGCGTTGAGTTGGGAGTACGCAGCCCGGTCAATGTGTTTTGCTAGAAATCTGGTATTGGAGATTGGTCTGTAGTTTTTAGGGTCAAGCGGGTCAAGGGGAGCCTTCTTAAGAAGAGGTTTGATATGTGCTATTTTGAAGGCATCTGGGAAGATACCAGAGGTGAGGGAGTCATTTAGTACGGCTCTTGCATGTTCTCCTGCAAAGGTAGATGAGAATATTTTTTTAAGGATAGAGGCGGGGCAAGGGTCGAGGGGTGACACAGAGGGTTTGCTGGCGGATAGTAAGTCAAGGAATTTGTCTCTGGAGATGGGTTTGAAGGAGTCAAAAGTAGGTGAAATGGGTGTTGGGGTAATGGGAGCAGGAGTGGTTGGTGGTGGGATGGGGGAGAGGAAAGACAGTTTGGTGTTAAGGGTAGTCGTCCTGTCAAGAGCGTTGGTTGGTGTAGAAGTGAAGGGAGAGGGAGTCGCAGAGAGTTTGTGTCGGGGTGGATTGGCTAGAAGAGCAAGTGGGTTTGATGAATTCTGAAAGGATCATGTGAAGTTCTTTGCTTCAGTTGCTACAGTCGAGAATCCTTTTATTGTAGTAGGCTTTTTTGGCCTTTCGGATTTCAGCTTTGTAGTTACGGTGGTGTGAGCCGAACATGGATCTGCTGAGGTCGGATTTAGATGCTCGCCATTTCCGTTCAAGAGAGTATTTAGTTTTTTGTCCTTCCTCAGGTGGGGCGTGAACTATTTGGGGGACAGTCCATTGCGTGAGGAAGTGGTGCGCAAGGAGGTGAGAGGAATTAGTGAGTCATTGAGCCAAGAGTCAAAGGAGTTGATGGTTAAGGCTCTATCGGTGGGAGCGTTGCAGGAGTGCGAAGAAGCAGGGCTTCAGCTAGGTTGGGAAGGATCTTGATTTTGTTCCAGCATTTGAGATCCGGGGGGGGGGCAGGTGAGCGGTAGGAGGAGGGGCAGGGTTGTGGATAGAGAAAGGGATGGCATAGTGGTCAGTCCAGATGAGTGGTTTGGGCGGGGATAAGCAAATAAAGTCATGGGAGCTGAAAATTGCACCAAGGGTGTGCCCAGCTGAGTGGGTTCGACCAGTCGTATAAAGGGAGAGATTGAGCACATAAAGACATCAACCAGTGGATGGGTCATGGGGTTAGAGGGAATATCGGACCAGATATTAAAGTCTCCAAGCAGTGTAAGAGATAGGAGATTTACTTGAATGGTAGCTATACAATCACAGAGTTGTTGACGAAATGTCGGTCGTATCCAAGGGGCCTGTAGATGAGAAGGAAACAATGGGTGAAGGTCAGTGGCAGAGATAGAGTTACTAGAAGGGATTCACAGGAAGCAGTGCATGTCTGGGATTCAATGAGTGAGACAGAGAAATGACGATTGTAGAGGACTGCCACTCCGCCACCTCTGGAGGGTCTATTGTGGGCGATGAGTGAGTAGTCCAGGGGGAAGGCTTTGTGTGCTACAGGGGCAAAGTCGTCAGAGAACCAGGTTTCGGTGATACAAATGAGGTCTGGCTTGTCAGAAGATAGGAGGTAGAAAATGCTATGTCTGTTTCTTGCTACGAGTGGAAGTTAAAGAGGATTCCAGTGACTTTGTGAGGGGATGTGGGTTTTGTGGTGCTCATCGGAGTGGGGGCTTGAGGGACATGACTGCACGGTGCGGAAGTGGGTGTTGTAGGAACATTCAGGGGGTTGAGACAGGTTGAGGAGTGGCACTGGAGGGGTTAGGTGCCTGAGTATCTGCTGAGGGGGTTGCTTCGATGGGGGGTGGCAAAAGGAGGTGGGCGGAGGTAGGAATGTGAGAGAGATGAGGGGTCAGTCAGGTAGGGTTGAGATGGTGGTGAATGGGTAGGATAGTGCAAGGGGATTTAGGTGGGCAGGTATTGAAATGAGTCTGGAGGGCGAAGGGGGATTAGGGGTACAGGGTGAGAAGTCAAGAGAAAGGGGGTGGAAACTGTGGGTGGGGTGAGGGGAGTGCAGGGAGGTAGGGTAGGGAGAGGCTGGGAGGGTGGGCTGAGGCAGAAGTGGTGAGTAGTAGAGGGTCGAGGGAGAGGACCAGTCATGATTTCTGCATTTCATGGGTTTTGGTGCCATAGGGGGGTGTGAGAGGGTGGGGGTCTATTGGGAAGGGAGGTGAGGCTACTGTTCTAGTAAGGGTGAGACGTGCTAGATTTAGAGTGGGGAAGGGATATGGAGGGGGAAGTTTTTTGGGGGTCAGGTAGGGGTTATGGCAGTTGGAGGAGTGGTATGGGAGGTTCCTTGAGGCAGTGGTGTGTTCCCCAGTAGGCTAAGGGGGAGGGAGTGGGCAGAATGCGAGGTTGGTATAGAGGGCGGGGAGTACCTCAGAGGGCATAAGGGTGGAGTGGAAGTGGAGGAGGGTTTGCGCTTTTTGGAGCACCAGAGGGCTCCCCTTTTTTGGGAGTTCGATAGAGGGTGTGGTGAATGGGCTGGGGGTATTAGGGTATTCTCTATAGATGTCAGAGGGAGAGTAGGAGTCGATGTGTTAGGGTGGGATGGGGATATGGTGTTATGCACTTGAGGGGGCAGAAGTTTGGCACGCCAGAGTGCTCTTCTGACCTTAGAGTTGGATGAGGGATGATGGTAGCAGAGAGGGCGGGTGGCGTCAGGCTGTAATGATGTATGGGGGAGATGACGTGGTATGCGATCAGGTGGGGAATAGAGGGGGGATTGTGAAGTTGGGTGAAAGAGCACGGGCAAAGTGCCCCGAGCGCAGAGTGATGGGGGTGGGAATGGTGTTGGGAGCTAGGGATCGGGACAGGTTGGAGAGGGGGCATATCAAGAGTTGGGAGGTTAGTGTAGTACCTAGAGGTTAATGAACTATAAACAGTCGATGTATAGGCGTAGGATGCACAATCTGCGTCTAGATTCAGGATGCCGGGGTAGTCAGAGAGGGCTAGAGGGTAGCTGTAGAGAGTTCTAAGTGAGCAGAAGAGGCAACTAACTCACAGAAATGTCACACTGTGCATTTTCTAGGGGTGTATTACCCACAATGGGCACTTTTTAGTATGCAGATTAAGCTGACAGGGGCAAATTTAAGTGAGCATCGCAGGCAAATGGACTATAGTATTATTTAAGGGGGCACCCTCAAGATGTGACTCAGGTATCAGGAACAGTTTCTTAAGTTACAGATGTTGCTTTTTAGATGTGAGTCAATATGTGAGAGGTGCAGGTAAGTCAATTACAGAATTATCTAAGGGCAGCCTCTAGATGTGAATCATGTTAACAAGAGCAAACTATAAGTTACAGAGGGTACTGTCTAAAATGCAACAGGGCAAATCTCTAAGTGTGTGGTACAAATACATCGGGAGTTCTAAGTGAGAGGCAGAGGCTGCTAAATCACAGAAATATCACAATGTGCACTTTCTAGAGGTGCGTCAATGACAGTGGTCACTGTCAAGATGTGGATTAGGCTAACAGGAGCAGATCCGAGTGCGCAGCGCAGGCAAATACATTATAGTATTATTTAAGGGGCACTCTTCGGAAGCGAATCGAGCTACTAGGGACAACTTCTTAATCACAAAGGGTACTTTCAGGTGAGAGTCAGAGCAGCAGGAGCAATTCTAAGTGTGTCGAGCAAATAAATCACAGTAGTATCCCGGAGGGTACTTCAAGATGTGAATTAGGTTAACATGAACAATTCTAAGTGTGTGGGACAGGAGGAATGTGACACAGTAATAGCTGGGGTAGGATAAGCACAGTAATATCTGAGGGCACTATCTAGATGCAAATTACCTTAACAGGAACAATTCTAAGAGTGTGGGGCAGGCAGAATATAACACAGTAATATCTCGGGTAGAATAAACACAGTAATAACTCAGGGGCACTCTCTAGATGCGAATTAGGTTAACAGGAACAATTCTAAGAGTGTGGGACAGGCAGAATATAATACAGTAATATCTCAGATAGAATAAACACAGTAATATCTCAGGTAGAATAAACACAGTAATATATCAGGAGAACTCTCTAGATATGAATTAGGCCAACTCTCTAGATGTGAATTAGGCCAACAGGAACAATTCTATGAGTGTGGGACTGGCAGAATATAATACAGTAACATCTCAGGTAGAATAAACACAGAAATATCTCAGGGGAACTCTATATGTGAATTAGGCTAAACAGTTTGAAGAGTGGTAGGGCTTCCGGGGTAGAGTGATTGCTCTACCCCCACCCAATTAATGTCAACCTCCTCATTTGTCCAACTAGAAACTAAATTAGTATTTTACCCACTTGCCATTGGTCACATTTGTAAATCCAGGATCTCTGATGGAGTGGGTAATTATGAAAGCACCAGTAGAATATACTATAAAACCACCAGATGTACTCAATATTTAGATTTAGTCCATGATACACCATTGGTATCAGAGGAGTGACCTTCGATGATAAATTGCTGTATGCCATCTAGTCGCATCCCTCTGTAAACTATTCTGCTGTTGTGCTGAGAAAAGATTCCTACTAATATCAAGCCCTGTCTGGTGTGGGAAGATTTGTGACGACAGTGCACGAGTGTGTATATTCATAGATTAGTTATGACAGCTGCCGCTGAGCAGGTTAAGGTTGTTGATCTATGCATCAACATTCCATCAAACAAGGTCCAGCTCTTGTTACCACGGCACTTGAATCTGGGTTGGGTGATACCCCTAATCCCAAGTAAATTGGGGAAATCAAACAATAAGAGGTCCTGATGGTAATTGCTAATCATGAATTGAAAAATCCACCGCTGCATCAAGTCAAAGAAAACTACATCTAACAAAGACTTTGGGATGCCCCTTATGCCTTAAAAGCACCATAGGTCAGGTTGTATTAACCAACTTAAAAAACAGAACTCCATAACACTGAGGAACAATGATAAAATAATCTTCTATTTATTTGCTGACATGCTCATGGTCAAGTAACCTTCTTATAAATCTAACCCAATTTACAAAGCTACAAAGTCAGAACTAACTCACAAGGAATTGGCTGAGGGAGCTGCCACTACTGAATTCACTACTGAATTCAGGACTTCACCCCCTCAAGAGGCTAGCATCCGAACATGTTACTACCAGAACTCTGGTCCACTGAGCCATGGCTGTGAAGGTCTGGGTGGAAATCAGCTATCAAATAGGCAGAAGACTCAATGTAACACCAAGACCCCGCCTCTCTACCATGTAAGATGATTCAGCTTGATTGACACCGTTGTCATCCAAGTAGGGCTATTGAGTTAGATCTAATCAGTCTCTTGCCTTTGGTTACTCACAATGAGATAGAATGGACACCTCTGAAAACATTGTCTTAGCCGCCCTGGCAAGTAGGATCCAAGATTTAGATTGCCATGAGGGTGTACAGAAGGCTTTATCCTGTGCTTTCAGGTGCCTTAGTGTATTGATCTGCTACACAAAACTGGGTTTGCTACTGAAGGAAAGCCAGCTATAATAAATAAGCAAGGGAGGCCTAGTAGGGGGCTGATATGCTGGGTTTCAGCTGATATTTCTGCATATGTCTAGGAGGTCCCCAACAAGTTCATTAGATATTTTGGGTCTTAGAATTTCACTACGAGATAGAACTTTGTTATTTTTATTTCATATATATCAGAACTGGACGTGATTCACGTGAATCTTTCCATTCTTTCTTTGGGAGACTAATCAATCTCTGCCAAGCCTCAGTTAAATCATGCATTGTATTGTGTGGATTGCAATTTGAAACTGGAGCCTTTGGTGGCATTGACAGGTTTACACCTTACCTTATCTCTCTTGGCGGTTCTTTCGGGGTAGAGTTAATGTCTCTCCTTCCGTGCAGCCACCCTGCTACCTGGAATAACAGAGGAGTGAGATGGCATCCTCAGAGGGAAAGCCCAATGCGAGAAAAAAAATCAAAAGAGATAAAACCCTTGATGCAATAAAGCATCTGATGGTGTTTCATGAAAACAGTAATCCAAGGAATGATGTAGGAATAACAAGTCAAGGAAACCAAGAATACAGAGAGGCAGGTTCAAGAGCAGGGAGGACACTAGAGGGGGATTCCTCAGAATGGGAGTGACGGGAACCCTAGGCAGCAGCTTAATGAGGCATAGAGGACAAAGGATAATCAAGGACAGAAACTGAGCATCATTGACCGCTAAGGAAGTTGCGATGCAAGTCTTACTATTTAGATGATGTCTTTATGGAGACTGTGGAGGGAGCAGTACTGGGCTCGGGGCCTGATGACAGTGCTTCCAACACGCAAACATGGACCAGCGGTGCCGGGACATAACAGGCTATAATGATAATGAGGTGTTATTTATATAGCACTTACTCCTAAGCACTTTACATATGTATTTATTTCATTTGTATAGCATATATACATACATACATATAACATAGATAACATATATACATACACTA
Source organism: Ambystoma mexicanum (assembly GCF_040938575.1). Taxonomy (NCBI): domain Eukaryota; kingdom Metazoa; phylum Chordata; class Amphibia; order Caudata; family Ambystomatidae; genus Ambystoma; species Ambystoma mexicanum. The sequence continues at coordinate 319,821,545 of NC_090928.1, read as the reverse complement.
TCACGCAGCTGAAGTTGGTACTCATTCATCGACCTCAGAAGGATGAAAGTTGGACATTGTGGGATTCAAACTTGCGACCTGCAGATCACGCACAGATTGAAGCAGCAAGTGCTCAACCCACAGAGATATCTTGCTGGCGATGCGATTTGCACAGATGAACATGAAGCTTTCGGTATTCTGAATACCATGACTAGACCTTGTCCAGAAACACATTTTAGAATTATATTGTTGGCCTCCATACTTTCTAATTCTGGGGTGAAACCTTGAAATGGTAGATTGCAAGGTAAGGTACCATCTTCGCCAAACTTCAGGACATCTACAAAATCCTTCCTTGTCAATTGTATCTTGGTGAATCTATCAGATTGGTATGTGATGGATTGTCTGCATGTAGTAAAAAGGTTAGAGAGTGATCATGATTCCCTGATCTTAGCTACACATTTACATTGGGGCAAATAGGATACCAATTATATTGTCAAGTACTTCTCCAGTGTGGAAGTAACCGCATCATCCAATAAACGTGGCCTTCTATTGTTCACTCTCGATAGTGAGCTCAACAATCTACTTCTCTACAAGGAAGTAGTTCCTTTGGTCAAAGATTACTTTCCTCTTCAGAAATATGATAATAAATACTTTTACCCCATACTGGTATAAACAGCGGGTCTGGACTTAATAAAAAATTGTAGAAGTAAATAGAGAATGTGCTCCAATGTTAAAAGTTTGGCTTGAATGGGAAGCCTTTTTGGAAGTAATAACAACTAGAAACCAATGTGTCTTTTGCCAACAAGTGATCAAGTGCTCTTTGATTGACGTCAGCCAACGTGATGAAAGTATGTCTAAAATAAACTAGATATGCCCCCATCATGGTCCATATAACTCCAGGGATGGTTTCCAACCAATAGAAACATTTATATCAGGTTAGCAACTCTAGGGGCGAGCCGTAGAGTGACACCACAACTTATATTTACAGTGATGTAGATTTTGTGCATGGACAAAAGTTGGGCAATGCCCCAGGTTAAGATGTTCTTCCTGTAGGTCTCTGCAAATATGTACGCGTTAAATTGGTACCCCTCATAACCAAGTTCTTTAACATCATTAGTCAAAGTCTGGTGCCATGCTGGAAAGGGGCTTAAACTGTTCAAAGGAGTTAACAGTGATCTTGAAAACTATTGTCCAATATCATTGCTAGAGTCTAAGGTGTTTGGCAATGTTTTGTAGTCAGATTGGCAAAATGGGGAAGCAACACTAATATTCTGTCACATCTCCAGGCAGTATTTAATAGGGGTACCTCCACAATAGATTAGGTATTTCACCATAACCTTTTCATGCAGAAAGATATTACCCTAAGGAGGCAGGTGATAAGTCTGGTCTTTATGGACTTGAATTTTATACAGTTACACGGAAAGCTTTGGGCAACTTTGGAATAGACTTCTATTCATTATCCTTTACTGGAAGCAATTTTGAGAGCTATACACAGGAAACTATGTAGTGGTTTGTTGAGGTGCTGGGGGTGAGATGAGACAGCCTTTTCCAGTGATTACCATACAGTAATCCCACCACTCTGAGCCACCTCAGGGCTGCAGTGCCTATCCCCTGCCGCCCACCACCACCCTTTTCCTCTCATTTCTTTCCCTCTCCCTCCCCCTCCCACTCCACTTACCTTCTTCATTCCCAGCTCGTTTGGTAACAGACGTGTAAGGAACACTTCTGTCCAATGCGCGTCTGCTCCCAATATGCAACACGCCGCCATGGAAAGGGATAAGGGACTACATGTAGTCTCTCCTCATGTTCCATGGCAGCCATTTTATTTGTTTACTTTTTATTACTGTTTCTAATGGCCACCACGTAAAGGAAGAATGGACTTTGTTTCGCCCGTTCCATGGCAGCCATTTCTTTTCAGTTGCGAGACTCCAGAGCATCATTGCTTTACCCAGGACTGTAACTGTGGGCCCAGGGGCATTACCTGATGCGGTAATGCCCCCAGTCTCAGGGCTTATTGCTTAAATAGTGTCTCACCACTACTGTCACTGTATGAGTTTTAATCATATTATCTTAAGAAGAAAAGTTGATATGGCAGATTATGAAATGTAACTGACCAGGTTCTATGGTAGACTGTGCATTGACAAGTAGGATGTTTTTAAATGGTGAAATCAATGTCTTCTTATTACTTTAGATAATTGCTCATGTCTATCATATTTTGATGTTAAGTGGATGTTGCTTTTGAATAAATATATTGATTGATTAAATGAGACTCTGTCACTGTCAGGATCAAAGTTTCAGAACAAACACTCCAAAGTAAAATACTTAGCATACAGTTATTTAGTTCATACATTTAAATGACTATAATTTGGTTTTTGAGCAGTTTCATTATTGTACATTTAATCACTCATTGATTGTGGTGAAGTGTAAAGGTTGGAAATGTTACCTGAACATTTAGCGTATGCGCTGTATGTCCCGTATGGAGCAAACATGCAGAACACGATGGTTTAATGCAAAAGTAACATAAAGAACCCAGGATATAACTGTATTCCAAATGTATACTGCATTGGAACAGATGAAAATGCTCTACAGCAGAAAGTATTTCATGATGTATAGATATTATTTTAGTTGTTTTGAGCGGTTTCTCATATCGTTGCCTGGGTATCAATTTCTCTGAACAGGAAATGTTATCTTATGATATGATTTAGTTTTGATTTGCCGTATCCCAAGTAATGGTTTGACAGCGCTCAAGGAGCAATTTCTCTGTTACTGTTCCCAGAAAGGTCTGACAAGTAACTGTTAAAAAAAAAAATGAATGCAGTGCTTTTTTATTTTCTCTGTATCAGACTAATTATAATGTGGTGTTAACACACAGTTCCAAGGCCCGAAAGGCGGGGTAACTGCCCAGCAGCTCAAGTTAACGGCCCGAGCGAAGTGAAGGGCAGAGTGGTTGGGACATTCTTTTAAAACAGGTGGGTGCGGGAGATGGCAGCCTGGCTTGGGCTCTGTGGAAGCCGGGCTGAGACCACAGATTTCAGCTCAGGATCTGCAGAACCTGATTGGCTACACCTGCCCTGGTGCTCATGGTAAATGGTGCCACCATAATGATAAACCAACCTGCTCTTGGGGAAAAGAGGAATGCAAGTTTAGGTTTTTCTAATATTCTTGTCCCAGTTTTTTTTTACAGATCCCAGGGCATTGCTCTAACCCTCTATAGGGCAGGATTTTGAGGTCAATCTAAAACCACAAAATTTGCTGTTAGTGAAAACATATTTGTACGAAGGCTGATTTTTCTTCCAATGAGTGCCCCTAATGTTTTAATACATTTGGAAATGGGTTTTTCCTCTATTGAAGGTTAAATCACAATGAAACCTGTACTCTAGTGAGCAAGGAACCCGGGCTTTCAGATGCTTTACGTCTCACTTTATCTCCTAATCATATATTTTTGAAACTCCTTGTCACACACACTAAAACAACCCGGCCCTCAGTATCGTCTCCCCTCCTTCAATTCAGCCACTGTTGCCTTCAGTCCGCTCGACGCCTGTGGAATCCAGGAGCAAGAGGGATTTTGTCAAAGAGGGTCCCGTCCCACCTATATCTTCTTTACTTGCATGTTGTCTATATCGGCTGTTCACCACACGAAACTTTGCGTCCTTCCAGCTAGATGATGGAGGGTATTGGATTATCCAAAAATCTCGAGTCTACTAAATCGACAGATCTTTATCTAACCATTCAACTCGCTATCACTTGAACCCGTAGGCCCTCTAAGACGAGGTGGCTTTTATTGTAAAAATATGTCATCACTGATGTCACACTGAGTGGCAAACTGCAAACTGTAAAAACTTAAAATGGATTGTGGTAGGTCTACATGAAGCATCTACATATACTTTCTGTGGAGTAAGGGGTTGTGATTGGATCTCTACTGTCAGATGGGCAACTAAGCCCTCCTCTAGTGCAATTCATGTTCATCGTCACAAAATACACGATTCATTGGGTCTCAAACTATAGGGCTCTTTGATACGTGGCCCTCTATAATTGGTTGGCACACTTTTACCCTTCTGGAATATTCCACTCGCTAGCAGTGCACAAGCTGCTACCCCAGGTGTTGGTAGGTTGGACTAGACCATACCTCACTACCCAAATAGCCCATCATCAATCATCACTCAAGCTGTCTGCCATAGAATTGGCCTTTGAACATGGCATTGCAAGCCTCACAGCTCCTTGGAATTATAGGGAGTGTGAGCATGCTCTTATCTTCTGATCTCTGCGTAGTGGCTCAAATATATTTCCATCTAGGCCATGTGACTGATGACCACGTTTCGAGCTTCTTCTCTGTATTTAAAGGTATAAAAACAAATAAAACTTGGCACCGATTGTCTTTTTGCTGTACCTTGGCAGGGGCTTGGCTCGTCTCTTACATTCATTGTAGCTCTTGCAAATAGTCAACCAGTTCTCGGCTGCACCGGCCTTTTGACACTGGGCCAGACAAGCCTCCTTCATTCTTTCTTGCTCGTTAGCAACTTTTGTTAACTGCACCACACTTTCAGCTCCCCTGTTCATGGGATCCCAGTTTGTTAAAACACGATGTGGAACATCCAGATTCTTATGCATGTATATACCTTGGTGACACCACCTGCAATCTATTCACTACGTATAGCGAGCCTTTACGAATACTTGGTCTACTTGCGTTACAGCATCTGTACAATTATAAAAATGGTTTGCATTTTCTTGCGTGCTCTTTTGTCAGGAAACCATCAGTAACTAAGCGCTTTTCCCATCATTTCAACATTCATGATGCTAGGGAATCGTTGTATAACAATCGCTTACTATGTTCTGGTCTTCGTTTCCCATCATTAATGCCAAATGCTGTGCCTCCCTGTGTTACGTTGGCTCCTAGATGCAAAGGTAGTCTATGTTCTCATTCTCAATCTAAAGCAATTCCCACGCGCGGATCCTCTTTTTGTGCGTGCTGGGGATTGCCATGGCGACGTTGATATCCTGCTCACGTGATACGTGGTATGCTGTCACGGCAGGGCCCGTTCCGTGGATCAAGTGACCTAATTTAAGCACTACCTCCATTCGGCTTGGTGCTTCTGAATTTGTATTTAGTGGTAACGTATCGTGTCTCGTACTCTTGTGATATCGACCCCTTGTTTTTTTACCTTTGCCTGTTCATCCAGATTTGCCTCGCCTCACCCTTGGAATAGTTTGGAACTTTCTGGTTTTGACGCAGAACTGTTTATTAATGACTGCTTCTGTCTCACGTTCTACTTGATCACTGCCAGCTTAACGCCGACTCAGAACTGTTTTCAGGACTCCTTCTGCTTACTGTTTGAAACCTTGCTGCCCGCAAGCTGCAGATCCATTTTCTGTCCCTGGATTTTGCTCTTGTTCTCGTTTGGATTTAGTTCTAAAGAGTGCTAGGAGTAGAGACTTCCGTTAAAGCACTGACATTGCACTAACTAGGCGTGCTCGTGCCGTCGGGTCAGGGGATTCCTACGTTGCCTGGGCAAGAGTGCTCGGACTCTAGAGACTTCCACAGAGCACTGAGATTGCACTAACTAGGCTTCCTCGTGCCGTCGGTTCAGAAGATCCTGCACTCCCTGGGCAAAGTTTCATGCTACATCTTTGCACATCACTCTCCAAGCCTTCTGGTATCGTGAAATTCTTCTGGATACTGGTGCAACCTCCTATGATAAGAAGCCTCATAACTTCTGTGGGTTTCTCTGTAAGTATTTTCCCAGTCCAGTTGTAAACTACATTTATCTGGTTGCAGGGTCACTCCCATTCTGGTCGGTCTAATGGGATCCAGATCTGGGTTATGTTCAGAAAAGAATCACCTGTTTTACACAGTAAGGAACAAGTCAGTCCCCGGAGTATTCCCTAGTAACAGAAGTGTGGTATTTGTGACCTGGTTTTTACATTGTACCTTTTCCTTTCCAGCCAGTGGTGTCTGGGGAGCGTCCAATACATCTTTCCATTAATAGATTCCTCTTTGGTACACCTGAGGGGTACATTGGCAGGAAGAATTTGTCATCTACACAATGAGTTCAACTGCCTGTCCTGGTACACCTTCCCAGAACATAGAGGAGGGTGGTTCTGACATCTTTACAGGTGTAATCTTCATTTTTGCACATAAAAGGTCACTCGATTCTTTACTTTGTCATTGGATTCTATATGTTCTCTTTAATTTCTCTTCTGTTATCTCTACTCGGTGTGTCACTTTACGTCATGTGAGGTCACCAGTCTCCTCTTTCATCCATCTTCTCCCGTTCTTCAGGGATCTTTCCTAAGAGGCTATTAGCTCTTCGTGGATATATAAAGAAAGGTTTTCTCAACGGGTACTTTGCTTCAAAGGCTGCTCGTGTTATTAGCATCAATACAGGTGTCGCCTTGATCACTATTTCCAGTTCCCAACATATAGGCAGTTTAGGGGCGGGACTTCCTGTAGAGGCTTTTGGCTCCTCCTCTACACCGGGATTCAAGCTAGCATTCTAGAGGCTGAATACAGATGTATGAGCGAAGTGTATAACTCAGTCGCCTCAATTACTAGTTGTAGGGACAGACTACATACTTAGCCTTAGTGCCAGAAAATGTTGCGCCAGTGTATGGACGTTTTCGAGCAACATTTGTACATATGATGAACACACAAATGACATTTGCATCAACTAATAGCCTGAAAGATGACATGTTGCACCAGCGCATTGGTGCAAATATCAGTGCCAAATTGTCTAGCACTGGTGCGAAATTGTCTGTCACCAGAGGAATTCAAGCAAGGCCTCTGGTGAGGTGTGATTACTGCTCTACTGATATCTTCAACTGCAAGCACAAGCGATGCCATTATCACTTATTGTGGACTGGTGAAATGTGCGATTATCTGTTCGTGCAATTGCAATGGGTGATGAAAATCTTGCCAGCCTAGATTTTTAAAGACTGGCTTCCTTCCTGCTAATAATGGTTCCAGTGTGAAAGCACTGTACATGTTCTCTCTTTTGCACAGAACTGCATTATCGGGCGACCCTTTTCCAGGCCGAGTGTGAGCCTGTAAGTGTGTTGTTCTCTACTGCTAGCAAGATCACATTGTTGCACACCTTGCATTATCAGAGCCACTGGCCCCTCTATTAAGGGCATTTGCATCTCTCTACCTCTATGAACACTGCAAGGCCAGACACTAATCATTCCTTTTAGGACTCCTTCAAAGGCTCGTCCTGCTCGTCAGGTCAGTTGTGGTGCAATAGAGATGCGTGCACAGGCCAGCTGGCACTAAGAGGGGGCAGCTTTGCTGACTTGCCCAGGGAGCACAGGTTTACTGAGATCCATCGTGTACTCTCCTCCATAGGAAAACAACAGATCTGCCTGGGAGAGGATGGTGGGAACCAGGAGCGGTGCATCAACATGCAAGAGATAGCGACAGAGGGGCGATCTGCTGGAACCATCCTCATATCTACATTTAAATGTATACTTTGGCACATTTCCAGTAGGAAGTGGTGCGAGGTGCAGAAAAACCTGAATGGGCAGAACTAACAGATGCACAGTGAGTAATTAAAGTCACAGGTATGGCTCGCATGGACATACACTGGACTGGAATCGTCCTTTCAGTCAATGCATCCTATCAAAGATGTATGCAGTGCATCTTATATCATGTCCTGATGATGTATGGGCACCTGAAGCCATGGTGGCTATGAATGGCTAATGAGGATCGATGTTAAGGCACGTAGACATGTATAGTAATGTACAATCCACGGTGTGCACTGTGCAAATCCGTCATCTTCAAAGAGTTGCTCATTTGTATGTTGACTTTGACTGATACCCCAGCAAGGCCGCCTTCTTTTTGAGCCACACCACACCTTTGCTTGATTTCTGACAAGGGCTAGTATTATAGCTTCACTTATGGCTATGCACTGCATTTCAGCATAATGTAGATCCACTTGTCAATACATTGATAACATACAGATAAACATGAAGAGCCCCACAAATGTGTTTCTGGCTTTTCTGCTAGGATAGGAATATATATGTTTCCTGAACCCACCCGTGTGCGGAACCAGACGCCATTTTCTTAGTAGCAACAGTTGATTGTCGATGTTGTGGAAGGATCTATGTTTAAGTTACAGCATCAGATCAGAAACTGAGCTACACAGGTATACGTTCATTGTTCAGCAGCCCCATGCAAAGCTTCTATTGATGAAAATTGTGTTTGTGCTGGCCTTGATATATACCTTTTGGATTGAATGCATCTTAGTGAATGTAGGGATGAGATCAGTGGCTTTGGGTAACACCTGTGCCTCAGAGACATTGAGGGCATACCTCCCTCAGGTCATCTGCCTATTACCCACTACTCTGGAACTCAGGTAACGTAAGCCATTTTTCTGTTCCACACTTCTCTCTGACTCTCATCAAGGCTTACACTGTTCACTATCTTGAGACTAGTAAGACAGAGTGGTCAGTGCCGTGTACGGAACCACCCCAAGCAGGCAGGCAGGCATGTCAACTGCACCTTTTAGAAGACTGACCACATCATCCTTGGTGTCATCTCATGGGCCTGACAGAGGAATTGCCACAAATCACATAGGGACATGTTGTAAAGGCTGACCCTGATGGCACTGGCAATGGAAGCCTACATCACTGTTAACTGATTAAGTTGTGTGATGTTTTTGCCCGGCCAAAATACACAGTGTAAACACGTGGCCTAGTTCTTTAGTCCCAAGTTGTTCTTACAGTGAACTTTGATTATTATATGTGAATTTGGTTGTATCGCCAGTCATGAGAACACCATGTTATTATCCGATGTCAGTGTATTATGTATCTATGTTATTATGTACCCCTTATTTTGTCTTGTTAGCTCGGTTTCATTACCATGTTTCTTGCGGTATCGCATGAACTTTATACTACCGCTTGTTAAATCCCGTTGTTCTTATTTAGATAATATTAATGAAAATGTATTAAACACACAAACAGAAATCAGAGCTGATGATCCATTGGTTCAGGATCAAGGCCTCTCTGGAACAGTCACTCTTGGTGTTCGAGCAGTCTTTCTTGTCCAGCAGAATGTGCCAACCACAAGTTCTCATCCATTTGGGTTCTGGAAATCCCTCTCCCGTGCACGCAGTGCCTCAATGTAACTACGTCACATTTACTGGAGGTTTGTGAAGGGGCATCAATCGCTGGTGCCGGCAGACTCTGCTGTGTCTGACATTAATTTACAACCTGAAGCCCCTGACAACAAACTGTTCTCTTTCACAAGCAATGGCGAAGGAGAGAAAGCAGTATGGACTGATATGCTGACAAGTGGGGAAATGGCACACCCCAACTTTCATCATTGCCCAATGTCTCTGACTGAGACTGAAATCAGGCCCGTGGTGAGAGGGGCGTCTGGTCTATGCATGCCATTATGACACATTCACTCTTCATGTGCTTTTCCAGTCCTGATTTTCTGCTTTTCATTCTGGGACTTGTATTCCTGGCTTTGTAATGGGAAAAATTGTACTACTGATGCCAAAATGCCAAAATGAACAGGACCGAGCAAGCACTACCAAATTTGAATGGGACATGTTGGCAAGTCTCAATGATCTCCATTGCCCTGACTGCAGTCAGACTCAGTGAGAGCCATGGAGGCAGCCACTTGCTTGGGAGAACTGAAGCCCTCTCACATGGAGGAAGTTGAAGGCAGAAGGCAGCACTCTGCTGTGACTCCTAGCCCGGGGGCACCGACAGGAACGGGGTGCTAAAGAACAAGCTGTCAAATCTCTCACCCCTGGGAGAAGAGCGTTTACGCCCAAAAGTCATTACCAGTCGACAGAAACCAAAGTGGCAGAAGCCTGCCCCGCCCATATCAACCTACCTCTCCTCCCTCCCCCCCCACGAGACCACGCCAGAGACTTAACTGCTCTGCGCAACTTTAAGATGGCTCACAGTTCCCAATGACTAGATTCACGACGTGGAACTACATTTCCTCTAAACTGTGGTGAGAAATGTGTCTGATTGGCCAAACGAAGGTATGAAATATATTCAGCCTCCTGACCCCAGAGGAAGGGGGTACTTGACAGCACAATGGGTGAAGGCCCCTAATACAGCTATCTATCTATAGTTCCTGGTGAGATGCTGATACAGGTGTGCTTGCTATGCTGGCACCTGTAGCCACGTCGCCACATCGAGAAAGGGCCCCTTTGATTCCCAGCACATGGAACCTATCAACACTCGGCTTCACTTTCTGCCCTCATTTTCTTCAGGACACTTCTGAGTAGAGAGACAGCTACTGAGGCCTGATTGGACAAAGGAAATGCATCATTGACAGAGAGCTTGCATGGAGTGTGGCACTGGGTCATCATTCATGGCCTCACTTGTGACCCACCGTTTTAAAACTGTCTTCCAGCCCAGATGCCCCCCCCCACCCAAGATTTTGAGGTTGGCTCTGCTGCTGCTGAGAGAGTGCAAGAGGCTGGGATGGTGACAAGGGTGAGGAAGTGTCACCCGTGCTCCTGCTTTAACTTCTTTAGCTGTCGCTCGATTACTACCTAGAGGCATGAGATGATGGGGGATTACTTCAAAATTCCACGTCACTCAACATATCGAAGGATAAACGGCTGGGTTTGGACAGTCAGGATGCCAACCTCTGTCCTGCAGACTGAGCACACATTTCCGGGCTCAGCACTTAACGTGCTGAGTTTTTGTGCCAGGGCAGCCTCTGCCTTGTTAACATTGGGGACATGAGCGCTCCAATACATCCCCACAAATTTCCCAAAGATGCCATTCCCGAAAAATTGACCCTACAAAGGTGGGAATACAATAAAGCTCCCACCTTTCACATAAGGAAATAACAATTGGGGCTGGTTGTAGAGTTGTGCTCGTCACTCCCCACACAAATAAGAACCTCGTTTCTGGCACACTTTAGGATCCATTCAGAATAACTCTTTGAAATGAGAGCGTCATGTTGACAGCACAGTGCAGGAGTGTTGTGGGAGTGCAGCTGCAGTGTGGCTTTAATGCGCCGTAACACTGAGTGTCATAACACAACTGAAAGGTAGCTCCACACATCTGCCAATCATCTTGGGCATTGCATAACATCACTGGTTTTCCCGAATAAATGTCCCGTTGGTATTTCTTCTAAGGAGGTCGGTTTCATTATTAAGCACATGCAATGCTTCCTGCTGTGATTTATTGTAGATTCATCTGCAATGGTAACTAATCTTCAAACTTCAAGCTTCAAACCACAAATCTGAAGATTCATCGGGCGCGTTCCCTCTTGAAAATGCAAATTGTATCCCATAGTTAATGTAGCATTTACATAAAGGTAGGGCTTCAAGTGAGTTTGCCCGTATCTCCCCGTGGCCAGCACCGCCAGGGTTTGAATCTCCACCTGGAGACGAAATCTTTTCTTGACCACCCTTCCACAGGCGGAGCACACCCCACCTCCCGCCGTGAAGTGCTGCCATGGCAGGGCTGAGCCATTCATGCCTGGACAGCATTAACAACTCACTGTCACCCATCACTTCCGGGTTTGGGAGTGAGGGCGGGCTGGAATAGGGAGCTATTGACAACTTGCCAGGGTATTAGTTCAGTTCCTGTATTGAACATAAAACAAAGGACGTCAGTGAACCCGGTCTGAGTGAGCCCACGGGTTGGGGTTTTGGGGGGTACAAAACACATGAAAGCTGTTTCTTAGAGCTGTGCTCTCAGTCCTTTCCACTTCCCATATTTAATCCACCTCCATGGCAGCAAAACAGTCTCTGTGGTTTTAAGGGCCCCGCATCTTGTACAGTCTTTCTCGGCTGAGCTGGCTTTGCCAAAAATTCACCTGGCCCACCTGGATGGTTGTTGTAACTGGCAGCCTCGTCCACAGTGTCTTTAAGGTTGTCTTGAGAGGGCAGGCATGATATTATTTAGCTTGTGCTGGGCCTGGGTTGGTTGGTTTCTTGTCTACTCTGTGACCCACTCCCAGACACTCGCCATAATTGCATGATCAGGCTGAAGTTCTGGAATCAATGAAGCTTCTCTTTTTCCATTCTGGATGTCTCCTTACTCATTTCCCTCTCTTTGCCCTTCCCCCATGAAGCCTTCTTTTGTATCTTTCCTCACCAGCTCCTTCTCCTTTCTCCCTCAGTCCCTGTCTCTGGCCTGCTTACTGCTCTGTCATGCTGCTTGTTCCCTCACATTCCCACATTTCTTCCCCCTTCTGCTAGCTGTAATACCCTGCCTCCCATTTAGTAGTGTTTGTTTCTCCTTTCTCCCCACTCTGTGTGTGTTCCCTTTCCTCCTTCACTTTTTCTACCTCACCCACCTCTCCGTTCTTCCCTCCTCTCATGTCATCTCTTCTACTCTTGTCTCATTTCCTCTTCTCTCCTCTTCTGTTCCTGCTTCTCCCACCTCTGCACCTTTTTCTCCCTCTTCTGCTGTCCTCCTTTTTCCACCGGCTCCTTTCCTCATTATCCCTCCTTCAGTCTTCTCTCATTTTGATCTTTTCTTTCTCACTCATCTGCCTCTGCATTGCTCTCATGCTGGCCCTCCTCCTCACCATACCATCATGCTTCAAAAACTTCTCCTCCCATAATCCTAATACTTACACTACATGTCAAGCCTATTCCCCTTTTGTAACTGGTACGTTCTGGGGTTTGGCAAGAGCTTCCGGGACGGCACAACCATCATCTGAATTTAATTCCTCAGTGACCAGCCCTGGTGCTCCACATTCCAATGTATGGTACGGCCCAGCCACCATCTTTGTTTCATATTCTAGTTGTGGGTGGACGCTGCAGGGACTGGGAAATGGCATCCCATGCTCAATACTTTGCCAATTCTGAATTCAAAATGCTAACATGGTTCCTGCATCTAGGGGGAGCCACACTCATGAGCTACTTTCTTTGCAGAAAGCAGGCTACGTGGTCAGAAAATGTGCAAACGTCCACACTAGTGGGTCTGCAGACTGCAAACTCTGAGTTAGCCTTCTGTTATCTGCCTGATACCGACCCCTTTTTCCTATTAACCTCTACCATGTTATTAAGCTACTGAGTTCCATGTAGGGGTGCCTGTGAGGATCCATCATGTACCTCATACTGGGCCTAGAGTATGGCATGTGTGGTAGTTCATAGCCTCCATATTCACTACAGACCCGTCTTTTAGCCTCAAATATGGCACATGTCACAGATCCCAGGTCTTCTGTTTTTTGGTAGACTGAGTTATATCCCACATATTACCCACAGATGGTTGCAGCAGGCTCATTAATCCTTTTAGCTATCATTCTGGGACTAGGATTTCTGACCTTCAGGCTGCAAGTGCAGCTGTGCAACAGGCACTTTAACACCCTAGTATGTTTCATGAATTGGAAACTGCTTTGGCCTACCTATTTTCACCTGACTTCTTTTTTAAATTTGAATATTTGTTTATTAGTAGATGTGTAATGTATACTTTGTAATAGAAAGATAGCTCAACTATATCTTGTTAGGCGATTCATTTAGTTATATAGGCCACTCCTCTTATAAAGGTGCCTGAGTTATTTAACCTCCTTTGGGCCATACCACAAACAATTATTTTTTTCGGATGTCTTAGAAATCCTAACCCCTCCATTTTACATGCACATAAAGCAGTGCACAAAGGCGGTGTGCACAACGCCATTGTGGACGAACTGGACAACTCACACTTGACCTTTCTTGGGGGTTCATGAGAGGAGGTCAGCCAATGTGCAGTGTTGTTTTCAATAATCAATAAAAGGTTCAGTGCCGGCTGGTGAATTTTTTAATTTGAGGATAAAACATGTTTGTGCTGAATATGTGAGAGCGACTGAGGATAGCGAGGGTGCCCAAAGCAACCAAGGAGGTTTACGAGGGTTATCCCCCAGAGAGAATATTTCAAATAATAGGTTAATCTGATGCATTTTGCAGCACACTTTATTTGAAAAATTGGGTAAAAGGCATAGAGTTTGTTCGGTGTGTGTAGTAACACATGAACAAACCCAATAGATGCAAGTCACCAAAAATGCACAGGAGCATTTCCCAATGCATTTTCATGATGACTTTGCCCAAAATGTATGGCAGTAAAAAAACATGTTTATGCTGGCTGTTCTCATACATATCCATGCAGGCTGCACATATAGATGCCAGTATTACCATATAGGAGCTTATACCTGCTCTCTTTGCCAGCCAGTAAAAATGCCATGCCATAGTAAGAATGCTTATCCAGACTGGCTGTACCGAGGTAGGTCAGTCAAGCTACCATTGTATGCCTGTCATCCACGTAATAACACTTATCATGTTTGTATTACCCTTGATGCACAGTAACAATTGCCATGCCACAGTAGGAACATATGGCCAGACTAGTGCCATCAATAAACTGCAAATCGCCCAAAACAATGCTCTCAGAGCGGCACTAAGCATTCCTAGGAGGGAGCACATCTCCCAGGCAAGACGTGATGCTCACTGGCTCCCAATTAAAGAGTGTATTCTCTTCAAGACCCTCACGACTAGCCACAGATGCTTATCCCATTCTGCACCCCTGTATCTGTCAGAAAAAATTCACTGGAAAAACTCTCTCAGACCAAAGCGGGTCCAATAGTCCCACCAGCTCATGGACCCAACCTTCAAAAGAACCAAAGCGGGAGGAGCAAGCTTCCCTGTGTTAGCTCCCAAAAACTGGAATGCCCTGCCACTCTCTATCAGGATGGAAACCTCCCTCACTGCCTTCCGCAAGGCACTGAAAACCAAGCTGTTCAACTAGTCACGTCCTGCAGACAGTTCCGATGTAACCTCTGGAACATACCCTGCCTTATTGTTTAAATATCTTTTACTATGCCACAGTCATTTTATTTCTGTACCATACTGTAATCTAGATACGTACTGTAGGGGAGGACAGGCCTTAAAGGCCCCCCTCTCCTGCATCATTCTCCCCAGGTGAGGACCATGGCTCGCCGAGCGTCCCCCCATGCCACCCGGGCCCAGGTGGAGGAGGGCTTGCCCGCCGATGACATTGCCCCCACATATCCATCATACACTCACACTAACGTTTAGATAGGCCTAGAAGCCTTCTTGCCCAGCAAAGATGGCGTGAGTTCAGCGCGCTGTAGCGCGGCCCCCACCTTTGGAGGGCTTTCCAAGTATCCCTGCCGCAGTAGCCCTGGTAGATCCGCTGCAAGCGCGTTCCCATGAGAAAGTCGGGTATGAGCTAACCCGAGATGCTAACACTGTAACATTTTATCGTTCACAATGTAATATTGCACCCCGCATGACCTGGTCCGCAAGGCCGGGGTGACGGGGAAAAAGCTGAAGCATCACTATCTGAAGAAAGTAGAAAATAATTCAAGTATTGGTATTAACGAACTACCTCTGTTTAAACAGATTCTGTAAACTGTGAATCAACCATAAAGATGTAACGTTATATGATGTCACCCCAGGTCTGGACTAATGCTGCTATAACTACAGAGAAAGATGTCGACAAAACGTATAACCTTTATCTGTATAAGTGTTCTCTCAATTTTATGTAGAAACCTGAACTCGTATATGTTTTCTTAATCACCCCAAGCGGCGAGTATCAATCTCTGTAGGCCATAACCTAGAACTACCTCATGTAACGTCTAATGTACATAAAATAATCAAATACTGTAGTGAATATAATGTTAGGTAACGAAAAGGTACTCAGACTGAATATATTAACGAAATGTTTAATGAACTCGAAGTATATATGTATGGTATAGTAGTTTAAAGAAGACGAATGATATAAAAGTTTTGTATTCAAAATTAGGCAACACACGAGGAAAATACCTTTTGTGAATATATGCAAGGCCATTCTCCCTCCCGCCCTACGAAGCCTGCCAAGTAGAAAAAAGCTAAGGCCTGTGCCGTGCTCCCCCACCTCCCCCGGCCAAGCTGGAACTACTCCAGAGAGTCAGAGGCCCCAACACAGCATCCAAGGCCACCGGCCGCCACCTGCGTTATTTATAGCACGATAATAAACTTACGTTTGAATCCACTGATCTACCAGCACCCTCTCGTAAATCCCACCATCCCCCAGACCACCCCAAGGAGACCCCCGACAATGGGACAAGACACAGAGCCCCCTTCATAGTAGCTTCTAACGTAGTAATAAAACATGTACCACCCGGCACAAGCCCCCCAGAGCCCAGCCCCTCGACCTGAAATACCAGACGTCAGAACACCGGTAAATCCAACAGATGACCACCAGACCCCTCACAAGGTGCATTCCTCCTGTGTTGTATTGATTGAAAGATTTACTGTAGAAGTTAGATATGGGGTTTTAAGTAACTGCAATGTGCATGATCTAGGGCACCTAAGTCAGGGAAGGCATTCATCTTTGTCACAGGCTGCCCCAGCGTACCAACACCGCCCGGATGACCTCGAGCCGGCCTGCCAGGCCCAACCCAACCCACGAGGCTGACCAGTGACGACATCTCACCCGGACCAACCATGCTGCAGCAACACCTATAGTTAGTCGACGCCACCCAATCCCAATTAACTTGTGCCCCCTATAGTGTGTAGGTTCTGATGACGTTTTTTGTATTAGAAATACGCCTGCCTTTGCGATTGTCAGGCAGAGCGCTCTCGGAGGTTGCAGAGTTCTTTGCATGCCATATTCTTTGGATAAACTCCCACTTACGCTCACCCGCACTCTGTCTTGGCCTTATTCCCATTACGGGAGTGTCCATTATTGTCTCCCATTGCGGGGAGGATCGTGCTAACTTGGGGGCGCTTCCACTCAGTGGTGACCCCGATAGCGTGATATTTCCAAATTTATTTTTCCTGAACTCCTTTTAACGACCCCCTTTTGGCACGAGAATCTCCGGTCAGAAAGGGAAACGCACGGTGAGCCGGCTCCGGGAAGCTACCCGCCAACGGCGACCGGTACGCTTAGAAGTGCGCACTCAAACTAGATGGGGTACGGGATCCCGGTTGCAAAATCCCCTTTGAGTACCGCTCGCCGGAGCCGGGGCTGACTGTTGAGCAGAAAGGCAACACCGCCTGGACGGACCCAGTTTCGGAGACTATCGGTTCAAGACGGGCACGTGAGTACCGAGTGCGAGCGATCATAAAGGGGAAGGGAGGGGAACTTGTGAATAGGAGAACGTGGGCAGGTAGGGGAGAGAATTACGGGAGTTTACTAAAGACAGGTCTTAAAACTTTCTTTATCTTTTCTTTGCATATGGCCATTAGGAGTAAGAAGTAAGTGAAGAGGTAGAAGTGACGGAAACCTAGCTCCGAAAGGGGGTGGAAGGCGGCGCCGCATAGTACTATCTAGACTAGTACTGGGAATATATGAAGAAGTAAAAAATAAGTTATTGGTGTCTGGCAAAGGGAGACACTTAGGATACTGTTAGTGATTGCTACTCTTTCTATTTCTTTTTTCCAGTCCACGGGGCAAGGGGTGAACGCGAAAAGGGTATAAGGTAAACATACTTGTAGAAGAACTATAAAATAGGGAGCACTTTTTTAGGAGTGGGATTAAGTAGTGGCACGTACGGACGTGAACACAGTAACCTTAGCAGAAAAACAGGGACAGCTGGCCAGGGAGGAAAGGGAGGAAAAAAGAAGAGGTGTGAGTGGGAAAGTATTGTGAGGGGTGCGCGCACCGTGCGAGTAGTGGAGACGAACGGTTGACCGCGAGGGGGTGCTAGAGAGTGTTGGCCATAACTAGTAGTTGATTGATTGTAAGTGAAATTACATGAGAGTGTATGGGAATGGGAAGGGGATGAGTTGTGGTGAGTAAGAAAGGATTTGTGCAGTGAATAACTTTGGGTGATATCGTTGAGACGTCCGCTCTTGTCTGTGCCATAAAGATATAGATAAATATATCTACACCTAACTAAAAGTAAAGGAGGTGGACACGGTCGTTGCTAGTGATTTAGAATATGGGGGCAGAAACTCCCTTGTCGCATATTTGTAAGAGCTTACCGGGGTACGCTGAACGAATAAATAAATATCACGATCAATGGGTAACAGAATTGAAAGGGGAGGGATTGCCCCAGATTTGGCCAGAGGGAGGATCTTTTGACAAAAGCGTTCTTGATATGGTACGAGCATGCATTAGCCTCAAGTATAAGGGAAAACAATGGCAAAACAGGAAGGAGATATTAGACCTCTGGAGATTGTTTGAGGAAGTACCCCCACCCAAAGATCCGGCACCAAATGTTGATCTGCCGCCCACAACAGACAACCCACTCATGATTCCAAGGGGGGAAAAGGACCAGTTAAATACAGAACAACCTACGGAGGTGATTAGCTTGTACCCAATATTGAACAAACCAGCCCCCGCAGCAGGATATAGCGACCCTACTTATGTGCCTCCCCCCACAACTGTTACACCACAGAGACCAACAGCCCCCCCGCCATACGAAAGCACTAGAGAGCGCGCCCAGGGAAGCACACAGAGGGTGAATATAGAAAAGCTAACGAGTGACTTAGAGTCGAGGCTTTCTGTGGCAAGGGATGAACTCTCGAGAATAAAAGACATCTGTGAGCGCACAGCGTGCGCCCCTACACAATCAGGACGCACGTCTAGAGCGTCAAGCGAAAGTAGACAAATTGAGGAAGGATGGAAAAAGGGGGAAATACTGTTCAGAATTGAGGAAGAGCCGACACGAATAATAGAGGTAGGAGCAGTAGAAGGGAGCATTGGTGATGTATCACGAGAGAGAGGGATCAGAGAGGACTTGTTATGTGATGTCAGAGGAGGGTTGGATGAGAGTGATAGGTTGAGTATGGCAGTAGGAGGGGAAAGCGAGGAGGTGGACGGTGCATGTTCGCTAGGGACTATAGATGATGAATGGATGGGACGATTAAGAAATAGAGTGGGGAAGATGGCGTCATTGGAGTCAGCAGCGACTAAGGTAGGGGAGGGTGCAACTGCAAAAGGGAAGTTACAACTTCCGTTGATACACAGAGGGGGGGGGAGACCAAACTATATACCGTGGGCCCAGATGGACAAGGCTAATTTAATGAAATTATTGCCCCCGTTGTCAGGAGGGGCGAGCAAGTGGATATATGCATTTGAGAAACATACCGCCGGCATACCGTTGGCAGTAGGTGATGTGAAAAGCCTACTAGTATCCGCAGTAGGAGATCAAGCGGACAGAGTATGGGCTAAGGCTGGTTTCCCAGGCGTGGCGTTGAATTGTGATCGCCATGACGGGGCTTCTTTTAATACAGTGCGAGCAAGGGTGTGGGACGCACTGCGGGAGACGTTCCCAGATACCCCTGATTTACAGTCAGTAATGCAATGTACAATGAATGACGGGGAGGATGCTATGGATTACATTCTCCGGGTGCAGGAGATGTGGAGAGCGGAAACGGGCACGCCCTGGCATCAGTCAACGTCTCTGTTTTACTTTATCATCAAGAGAGGGCTCCCAAAAGAGGTGCAGAAGGCACTCGACAAAATAGCAGGGGTTGAGGCGAAGGGGTGGCCGGAGATCCAAAGCATAATAGTGCACCATTGCAAAAGAATAAAAGAAAGAGAGAGGGAAATAGCACAGAAAAGGTTGGCAGACGAAGCGAAGTTGGTACAGTCAAAGTTAGTGAAGGTTGCAGCAGCGGTAGCCGGACTCCCACTCATGAGGGAGGGAGACGAAGGAGAGGAGGGGCAGATAGCAATACAAGGGAGAATAGCAGCTAATTGGGCCGGACAAGGCCAGCGACAGTGGAACGAACAAGAGCAGAACGGAGGTCTGGCGTGGCAAGAGTGGGCCCCAAGAGGGGGAAGAGGTGGGTACAGGGGCCGAAGAGGAGGACAAGGGTATGGAGGAATGGGAGGAAATGGGTGGCAGGGTCCCAGAGGTCCACAGGGGAGCTGCTGGAATTGTGGGAGATGGGGGCATTACTCAAGGGAGTGCAGGAGCAGACAAAACAACGGGTTCCAGGAGACAGAGCAGTACGGTCACCCCCACCCAGGAAGCCCATACGGCCTCCCCATGGGACAATACCAGCAACCAGAAAATGCAGGGCAAAAAAGTAACGCACAACTACACGGACATCAGTACAGAACACAAAACCACCCACAGAATAATGACAATATGCAATACACGCCAGGTAACACTTTCGCCACAGTAGCTAATGGAGCGCCTGCCCCCGCACCTTATAGCGAGGTGTCGGTAGTTTCGGGGAACATTTTTGATCAAGGGGGGGCAATGAGACACCCCGCATAGGACAGCCCACAGAGAACACTTGCGTGTCCAGTACTATCTACGACCCACAATGCATCAGAGGAACCATTGATAGGAGCGCAGATAGGAGACAAGCAATTCATATTCATGGTGGATTCGGGAGCGGAGAAATCATGTATTAGAGAGGGCCGGTTCCCGTTATCTAATAGAACGTTAGAGACGCAGGGGTTCTCTGGGGCTGTAATTGAAGTTCCTTACACAGAGGCATTGGATGTGACAGTGGGGGGTAAAACAGTGAAAGCACCCTTACTGTACTATGAACGCTCTCCCATTAATTTGCTGGGGAGGGATCTCTTAAGCAAACTAAATATGACAATATCATTCACAGGAAGCGGTATCGTATGTTCAACACCAGGCATATGTCCCCTCCGCGTACTAGCAGTAATACACGGCCACACAATCATGCAAGAGATCAGAGGGTTACCAAGAAACGAGGAGATGTTTGTTGAGGGCATGAGAACATTGGCTCTCATAGTACCAGAACTAAAAAGGACGGATTGGAGGATCCCAGCCGAATTCCTTTTCCGCCCCATAGTGAGCCCCGACACTGCTCCCGGGTCAGTGCTATCATTGGATTTACACGCAGTACACGTGTCAGCAAACAGAATATGTGTGATTGGAGTTGACATGGAAGGATGTGAGTGGCGGACAGTACTGTGTACAAATGCAAATATCCCACTGCGGGAGCTATCGGACGAGGAGCTATTTTCTGACACTGAGACAGATGGCGAAATAGTGATGGAACTAGCAATGCCGTGCGACATTGTAATTACAGCGAGAAAAACTAAAGTTGAATTAATGGCAGTAGTAGGAGCACCACATACATTTTTTGATGATGACATGAGGTTAGTACCCACTAACATATGGACAAATGGCCCCCATGATGTGGGGTTATTACATGGGGTTCAGCCTGTGGTAATAAAACTGAAACAGGGAGCAATTCTACCCCGGGTAAAACAATATCCATTGTCACGCGAAGCAGAAGAAGGAATCAGAGAGACAATAGATGCACTGCTAGCGCAAGGAATAATAGTGCCCTCAAACTCCCCATGTAACACATGCATTTACCCGATTAAAAAGGCGAAGGGAGGTTCCTGGAGGATGATACAAGATTTACGCCCACTCAATGATGTGATTCAGAAGGAGTTCCCTCTAGTGCCGAACCCGGCGACAATACTATGCAATATTCCAAAAACAGCGTCCCACTTCACGGTCATTGACTTGAAAAATGCATTTTTCTCGATTCCCTTAGCAGAAGAGAGCAGGTACTTAACAGCGTTTACACTAGGGGGGAGGAGGTTCGAACATTGCAGACTACCGCAAGGATATTGCGAGAGCCCAAGCATATTCAACAGGATACTACATGAAGATCTGGGGAATTTGCCTGTAGAAAGCACGGTGATTCAGTACGTTGATGATTTATTGGTTTGTGCACAAACTGAGGAGGAGTGTAGAAAGGACTCAATAACACTCCTGACATTATTGGCCAATAAAGGGTACAAGGTGGACAAGGGGAAGTTACAATACTGTCTGACAGAGGTCCTATACTTGGGACAGCTGATATCAAAGGATGGTAAGCGGATCATACCAGACAGGGCACAGGCGATTAGAGCAGTTGGGGAGCCCAAAACAGTAAAAGAGATGCAGAAATTTCTGGGTATGTGCAACTACTGCCGTGCATGGATATTGGATTATGCAGCATACACAAGGCCCTTATTACAGGCACTAAAAGAGGCCCAGCAGGTAAACAAACACATAGAATGGACAGAAGAAATGAACACATCATTTAACTCACTGAAAGAGCTGATATCAAGCGCTCCAGTACTGGCGAATCCAGATTATGGGCGCGAATTTTTCTTATTTTCACACTGCAAAGGAACACTGATGACAGCAGTGCTGACACAAAAAACATCGTTAGGGCACAAGCCACTGGCTTACTATAGTGGCACCCTAGACGCAGTAATGCAAGGCCATTTCGCGTGCGAGCAATCCCTAGCTGCAGCTGCGTTCGCTATTGAGAAAAGTGCCACGATAGTAATGGGCTGTTCTGTGACACTTTTTGTGGAACACTCACTCTTTGCAATATTAGAGCGATCAAAGAGCACATTGACAACACAACGCGCCACAGCATATGAAATAATATTGTCCAGCGCAAACATCCATATAGTGAGATGTAAAACAGTGAACCCAGCCACATTCATCACAGAGGCGTGCACTATAGAAGACATGCAGAACCACAACTGCGCAACGTACACAGGTGACGAAGGTCAGGACCAGGTGGTTTTTGAGAATGCCCTGAACGAGGGAGAGGTGTATTTCGTGGACGGGTCAGCATCAATAGACATGGAGACAGGAGAGAAACATGTGGGTATGGCAGTTGTACGATTAGAGGAAGATGAATACGAGACACTAGTGCAACACCGCCTCCCATCACACTATTCAGCCCAAGCAGCAGAACTAATAGCGCTAATAGAAGCATTGCATGCCGCCAAGGGGTGCGCAGTGACAATATATACAGACTCAGCATACATGACAACAACAGTACACGGCGGGCTGGCACGGTGGGGGCGGAGAGGGTTTCGACGAGCAGATGGAACACCGGTTCAGCATGCAGAATTATTGAAAGAACTGATTGAGGCCCTGCAAGACCCCACGGCAGTAGCCATCGTAAAATGCCAAGCCCACACCACAAATACAGATTTTATATCTTTGGGGAACGCGGCAGCAGACGCCGCTGCCAAAGAAGCTTCATATTTGCAGAAAGGTGAAGTAGGAGAGTACATATTGCACCACACAACAAGCCAAGAGGTCCCCACAGGATACAACATGATGCCCACACAGGAAATAATAGAGCTGCAAGAGGGAGCTAGTGCAGAAGAAAACTTGCTGTGGACTAAGAGGGGATGCAGCAAATCGCCGACTGATTTATTGTGGCGACAAGAAAGTTCAGGAAAAGCGGTGATGCCAGTTACATTGTTAGAAACAGCGTTTCAACAACTACACTTTCCCGCACATAACGCAAAACAACACATAATGGCGGAGATACAAGAAGATTGGTTTGCACCTTGCCTCCAGGAACACATAACAAGGTTGACATTGGAATGCACAACATGTCAAATTTATAACTCAGGTATGACATTGCGCACACTAAGAGGTACGATACCAAAACCAAATGGCCCATTCAGAGAGCTCCACATTGATTATGTAGACATGGGAGAAAGATGTAATGGGGCTCGCTACATGATTGTGGTTGTATGTCCATTTTCGAGGTGGGTGGAGGCAGGTCCCTGTGCGCGCCCTGATGCGAAGGGCGCCGCAAAGTTCCTAGTGCGGGAAGTATTCCCGCGCTGGGGAATTTGCGAAGTCATTCGCTCAGACAACGGCACACATTTTGTCAATGAACTATTCAAAGAAGTGACTACGTTATTGGGAATAAAGCACAAATTATGTTCGATTTATCATCCTCAAAGTAATGGCGTAGTGGAAAAGATGAACGGCCTGTTAAAAGGCAGATTGTCAAAATTATGTTTTTCCCTCAAAAAGACCTGGATGTACTGCCTACCTCTGGCCCTGTTCGAATTGCGCAATCAGCCAAGTAAAGACCACCATTTGTCCCTGCATGAGATCGTCACGGGAAGGAGAATGAACACAACACATTCACCTCTCCGTGAACGTTCTGATGCACACAGAAGCGCAGCGGTATTGGGAGAGGAGTTCACAGAGTACTTGAAAAAACTGACACGGGCAGCGCGCATAATAGCGAAGCAACTAGCCCCCCCTCTACAAGAGAGGAGGGGAATACAACAGAATTAGTAACACTGCCTGACAAACCATTACAGCTAATGCCCGGTGACTTTATATATGTCAGAAGTTTTGTGCGAAGGTGGAATGCGCCACGTTTCCATGGCCCTTATGAGGTAGTGTTTTGCACGCCCACGGCAGTAAAGGTGAAGGGCCTAAAATACTGGGTGCATTTGACAGACGTGCGCAGAGCCTATAGCGCCGTGGAAGGTGAGGCGCAGGACGAGGCACAGGCAACAGCGGACAGTGGAGTTGTGCAGAATGAGTGAAGGTGATTTTCTGTATGTGCAGCGATTGACAATGAATGCAACTGATGACATGGCATTCGTACGAAAAAAAAAAAAAAAAAAAAAGAATATATTTTTGCTCTTTTAATTGAATGTTTTTTTTTGTTCTCTCATTTTTTGAAATTTCTCTTTCTTTTGAAGAAGTTTTTTCTATATAATATACAATGATCTAAAAGTATTGATTGTAAATACCCGTGTCTGTGGAAACAAACCCTTCCCCCACCCACGTCCATGTTTTATGAAAAAAAAAAAGAGCTTCCAACGTTGGAAATGTTTACATGCCTGTACTTAATGCACTTTTGTATCTCAAACAGGAATTACCATGGCATCTAATGGGCAGCCTGCAACTAATAGATTTGTTAGAATTAAAGAAATGTTAATAGATAGACTTGCATATTCATATGAATGTGGATTGTCAATTTGTGTTATTGTGTTCTTCCTATCAATGTTTTGCCTGGTAACATATTGGTTTATAGCGTTCATCTCTATCGAGATGACCGAGGGGGGAGGGGGGAGTAACGTCACCCGAGCTCCTGGGAGCAATGCAACCACAAGTGTAAATTTTAAAGAAGGTGATTTTCTGGTGTGGGATGGATCACACTTTGTATGGGGTTATTACACTGAACCACCAACTGTCGCCCTGTCAGATTCAAGAGGTATACAAACAGAAATGGAAAATAACACAATGTCCATACCTGAACTATACAACAGCCCCAACACCCTCCCCACCCCATCAGAAGAAAGTGACTTGTTGTTTATTGAGGAAGATGGGAATATTATAACTATTAAAGAACATAAGGAAACATATCAGAAATTTGACAAGGGGGGTGGGAGGGAGGAAGGGGGGCCCATTTTTTCTTCTATCAAAAACAGCAGACGTAGGAGAAGCAAGGATAGTAGGTGGAGAAGAGAGACAAGCAGGAGGGGGTATGATGAGTACTATGGGTTAGGCTTAGACAAAATGGAAGATCCTCGGCACCCCCACCAAGCAAATAAATGGTATGCTGATATGAGTGCCACAGCCAAACAAACGACAAATGAGAGCTGTTATGTCTGCTCGCTCATTCCCCATGCATCAGGCACACCTAAAGTGTTGTTGCCCAGAGAATTGCCCATTGTAGATGCCCAGTGTCTCCTTCATCTCACGCTATGCCGTATAAAAAACACCTTCCAGGCACACGACGTCACTTTCAAGATTATACAGACTGAAAAAACGTGCTACCCAAAAGCAGCTGGAGTGGTATGTCTCAAAGAACCATTTTTTGCGATACAAGGGACACTGTTTTCTGAAAACAAATGGAAAGATGAAGAAGTACTGTGCAAGGCGGAAGCACTGAGAGGTGTCCAACCAGCCAAACTGCGATGGATGGAAGAAACATGCACACCAGTATGGAAGGAGCACATTTCCAAACTGACATGGGTAACAGCAATGGAAAAACCCTTCAAGCTACAAAGTGAGATCAAGAACGAAATATGTTTTAAGGGAGAAGGAAAAGTGGCCATAGGGACGTATAAAAACTGCAACAAAACCCTCACCATCCCAGAGATGAGAAAAGGAACAGCCGTATTGATGGACACATACTGGGTATGTGGGAACCAGGCCTACTTGCACCTTCCCCAGGCATGGAGCGGCAGCTGCTCGATGGCCACTCTGCACTCGGCCCTAATGGTGATTCCAGAAAGCCACGTTGACGAAAATAAAAGGATGCCAGGGAACATGCACCAGGGTGTGGTTCCTCCCACTGCAAAATCACACCTCTATGTCCTGTCCTCCGGAGAGAAGGGAGAAGAGCTATCACGGAACAGACGGGCATCAAATTACATATCTCAAGCTTCGTCTGATTTATTGGCACAGATCCCAGACAGGTACCGGCTGTTCAGCTCTGTAGAAACATTCTTTGCCTCGCTAATTTCAAGTGTCCAAGCAAGGGCAAATGCAAAATGGCTCCAGATAACACGGTGGGAACTGATTCAGTTAGCCAATGACACTGAAGAAGGGTTTAACATAATAAAAGTAGAACTGCGAGCTCTACGCCTGATGACCATGCAGAACAGGTATGTTCTGGACCTACTGACAGCGATTGACGGAGGTGTTTGCCGAAAAATAGGAAGTGCCTGCTGCACTTTCGTACCTTCTGAAGACGCGGAAAATGGTTCCTTATCCCACGTGATCGAAGCAGTACATAATCTGGGAGAGAAGATGAAGATGGAAGGTGGAGCAGAAGCCAGCACGTGGTTCGACAATATCTTCTCCTGGGTTCCCTCTTGGCTCGGAATAACAATGAAATTTCTGGTACCAGCTGTGGTGTTCCTCCTCGTGGCGTTCTGCCTGTGCCAGTTGGGCCTCCGATGTTGTGCAAATGCGGTCCCTAACGGCGCAATGATGATGGTGACAATGGGCAACTCTGGTGGTACAATGAGGGAAACACAAGAAGTATATGTGCAGACAGGGATAGATAACACCCCCCAGTACCGGTTAGTGCCTATGTACCGTGACAAGGACATAGTAGACAAGCTATGGCATACCACTATCAAGGAGCCCCGAAACGTGGAATTAGAATGGTACACAGAGGTCTGGGTAGATTTGGAGGAAAGTGGTGACTGTATATATTTAACGTGCACACCAGACGAATATGCTAGAAGAGGAGAGAGCTTAAGGGGGGTGTGTAGGGCATGAATGCCCATCAAGGGAACACCTGCATGGGATGACGCGATAGTAGAGGAACAAGAGTGCAGAAGGTTGGAAGACCTGAAGAATTCGTTACTTTAGTAACGAAAGGGGGGAAATGTAGGGGAGGACAGGCCTTAAAGGCCCCCCTCTCCTGCATCATTCTCCCCAGGTGAGGACCATGGCTCGCCGAGCGTCCCCCCATGCCACCCGGGCCCAGGTGGAGGAGGGCTTGCCCGCCGATGACATTGCCCCCACATATCCATCATACACTCACACTAACGTTTAGATAGGCCTAGAAGCCTTCTTGCCCAGCAAAGATGGCGTGAGTTCAGCGCGCTGTAGCGCGGCCCCCACCTTTGGAGGGCTTTCCAAGTATCCCTGCCGCAGTAGCCCTGGTAGATCCGCTGCGAGCGCGTTCCCATGAGAAAGTCGGGTATGAGCTAACCCGAGATGCTAACACTGTAACATTTTATCGTTCACAATGTAATATTGCACCCCGCATGACCTGGTCCGCAAGGCCGGGGTGACGGGGAAAAAGCTGAAGCATCACTATCTGAAGAAAGTAGAAAATAATTCAAGTATTGGTATTAACGAACTACCTCTGTTTAAACAGATTCTGTAAACTGTGAATCAACCATAAAGATGTAACGTTATATGATGTCACCCCAGGTCTGGACTAATGCTGCTATAACTACAGAGAAAGATGTCGACAAAACGTATAACCTTTATCTGTATAAGTGTTCTCTCAATTTTATGTAGAAACCTGAACTCGTATATGTTTTCTTAATCACCCCAAGCGGCGAGTATCAATCTCTGTAGGCCATAACCTAGAACTACCTCATGTAACGTCTAATGTACATAAAATAATCAAATACTGTAGTGAATATAATGTTAGGTAACGAAAAGGTACTCAGACTGAATATATTAACGAAATGTTTAATGAACTTGAAGTATATATGTATGGTATAGTAGTTTAAAGAAGACGAATGATATAAAAGTTTTGTATTCAAAATTAGGCAACACACGAGGAAAATACCTTTTGTGAATATATGCAAGGCCATTCTCCCTCCCGCCCTACGAAGCCTGCCAAGTAGAAAAAAGCTAAGGCCTGTGCCGTGCTCCCCCACCTCCCCCGGCCAAGCTGGAACTACTCCAGAGAGTCAGAGGCCCCAACACAGCATCCAAGGCCACCGGCCGCCACCTGCGTTATTTACAGCACGATAATAAACTTACGTTTGAATCCACTGATCTACCAGCACCCTCTCGTAAATCCCACCATCCCCCAGACCACCCCAAGGAGACCCCCGACAATGGGACAAGACACAGAGCCCCCTTCATAGTAGCTTCTAACGTAGTAATAAAACATGTACCACCCGGCACAAGCCCCCCAGAGCCCAGCCCCTCGACCTGAAATACCAGACGTCAGAACACCGGTAAATCCAACAGATGACCACCAGACCCCTCACAAGGTGCATTCCTCCTGTGTTGTATTGATTGAAAGATTTACTGTAGAAGTTAGATATGGGGTTTTAAGTAACTGCAATGTGCATGATCTAGGGCACCTAAGTCAGGGAAGGCATTCATCTTTGTCACAGGCTGCCCCAGCGTACCAACACCGCCCGGATGACCTCGAGCCGGCCTGCCAGGCCCAACCCAACCCACGAGGCTGACCAGTGACGACATCTCACCCGGACCAACCATGCTGCAGCAACACCTATAGTTAGTCGACGCCACCCAATCCCAATTAACTTGTGCCCCCTATAGTGTGTAGGTTCTGATGACGTTTTTTGTATTAGAAATACGCCTGCCTTTGCGATTGTCAGGCAGAGCGCTCTCGGAGGTTGCAGAGTTCTTTGCATGCCATATTCTTTGGATAAACTCCCACTTACGCTCACCCGCACTCTGTCTTGGCCTTATTCCCATTACGGGAGTGTCCATTATTGTCTCCCATTGCGGGGAGGATCGTGCTAACTTGGGGGCGCTTCCACTCAGTACCTAAGTGAATCCTGTCTGAATTTTCTGTAACTGCGACATGATGCCCGAGTGCCCTTGGGTGCTTTATTTGAAATAAATAAATAAATAAAGGCCAGTCAAGCACTGCAATAAAATGTATAATGTTTGCTTTACCCTTGGCGATCAGTAAAAATTGCTTGCTACAGTGATAAACTATTTGCAGAATGGCGGGACCAATGTAGGGCAGCCAAGACATGTAATGACACTTACCTTAATGCACAGTACAAAATGCCATGACAGAGTAAAAATATATGGGCAGACAGTGTCAACAATGTAGGCCAGTGAACCCACTAAATAAATAACACTTATCAAGTCTGCTTTACCCTTGAGGCACAGTAAAAAAAATGCAATGTTACATTAAGAATGTATGGCAATACTGGCACCACCTATATAGGCCAGTCAAGCCATATAATAACACTTAAAGTTGGTTTACTCTTGAGAGTCATTAATAAATGAAATGCCACTTTAAGAATATTTGGCCATACTGGGGCCATCAATATATGCCAGTCAAGCCATGAAATAACACGTATCATGCTTGCTGTACCTTTGACGCTCTGACAAATCTATACAATGCACCTCTTCTCCCCAGAGGGGCACCACCCCCTTTGAAGCTAGAGAGTCGAGCCCGCTACGCAAGATCCTCCCTAGAGGTCTGGGCAAGTGGGACCTCATTGGAGTGACTCCCCTCTTGGGGCAAGGATTCCCATTCCAGAGTGTAACTCCCAGTCTAAACCACCTTGTCTGCATATATGGATGTGGGAAAGACTGTAATATCTCCTGCAATTACTATATTCTACAAAGACCCTTTTTTACATGTATTGGCTACAGGCAATGCTGAACACAGCCTGAATGCCATGGTCAGCGACGCAGGACACCTTTTTATTTATTCCTGTGATGTGTTTAAGAGAGGAAACTCTGACAGAGGGTAGTGAACTGCTACGCAGAGCGAGCCTCTGCATCACGGACATCCTGGCAGGGCATTTTCTTTTTGTACCATACTGCAATCTATATATGTACCTAAGTGAATCCTGCTTGAATTTTCTGTAACGATGCCCCAGGGCCGTTGTGCGCTTTATAAATTCAAATAAATACATACATAAATCAATAAAGGCCAGTCAAGTGCTGCAATACAATGTATCATTTTTGCTTTACCCTTGATGATCAGTAAAAATTGCATGCTACAGTGATAAACTATTTGCAGACTGGCGGCACCAATGCAGGGCAGTCAAGACTTGTAATGACACTTACCTTAATGCACAGTACAAAATGCCATGACAGAGTAAAAATATATGGGCAGATAGTGTCAACAATGTAGGCCAGTGAACCCACTAAATAAATAACACTTGTCAAGTTTGCTTTACCCTTGAGGCACAGTAAAAAAAAATGCAATGGCACATTAAGAATGTATGGCAATACTGGCAGCACCGATATAGGCCAGTCAAGCCATGAAATAACACTTATCAGGCTTGCTTAACCCTTGATGCTCTGACAAATCTGGACAATTCACCTCTTCTCCTCAGAGGGGCGGCACCCCCTTTGAGGCTAGAGAGGTGAGCCCGCTACGCAAGATCCTCCCTAGAGGTCTGGGCAAGTGGGACCTCATTGGAGTGACTTCCCTCTTGGGGCAAGGATTCCCATTCCAGAGTGTAACTCCCAGTCTAAAGCAACTAGTATGCATATATGGATGTGGGAAAGACTTTAATATCTCCTGCAATTACTATATTCTACAAAGCCCTTTTTACATGTATTGGCTACAGGCAATGCTGAACACAGCCTGAACGCCATGGTCAGCAAAGAAGGACACAGTTCTGTTTATTCCTGTGATGTGTTTAAGAGAGGAAACTCGTACAGAGGGAAGAGAATTGCTACGCAGAGCAAGCCTCTGGATCACAGACATCCTGGCGGGGCCTTTTATTTCTGTACCATACTGTAATCTATATATGTACTTATGTGAATCCTGCCTGAATTTTCTGTAACAGCGCCAGGATGCCCCAGAGCCGTTGTGCGCATTATAAATTCAAATAAATAAATAAAGGCCAGTCAAGTGCTGCAATAAAATGTATAATGTTTGCTTTACCCTTGATGCTCAGTAAAAATTGCATGCTACAGTGATAAACTATTTGCAGACTGGCGGCACCAATGTAGGGCAGTCAAGACTTGTAATGACCCCTACCTTAATGCACAGTACAAAATGCCATGACAGAGCAAAAATATATCGACAGACAGTGTCAACAATGTAGGCCAGTGAACCCACTAAATAAATAACACTTATCAAGTTTGCTTTACCCTTGAGGCACAGTAAAAAAAATGCAATGGCACATTAAGAATGTATGGCAATACTAGCAGCACCAATATAGGCCAGTCAAGCCATACAGTAACACTTAAAGTTGGTTTACCCTTGATGGTCATTAAAAAATGAAATGCCACGTTAAGAATTATTGGCCACACTGGGGCCACCAATATATGCCAGTTAAGCCATCAAATAACACTTATCATGCTTGCTTTACCCTTGACGCTGTGACAAATTTGGACAATTCACCTCTTCTCCCAGGAGGGCCGCCACCCCCTTTGGGGCTAGAGAGGTGAGCCCGCTACGCAAGATCCTCCCTAGAGGTCTGGGCAAGTGGGACCTCATTGGAGTGACTCCCCTCTTGGGGCAAGGATTCCCATTCCAGAGTGTAACTCCCAGTCAAAAGCACCTAGTATGCATATATGGATGTGGGAAAGACTTTAATATCTCCTGCAATTATTATATTCTACAAAGCCCTTTTTTACATGTATTGGCTACAGGCAATGCTGAACACAGCCTGAACGCCATGGTCAGCAAAGAAGGACACAGTTCTGTTTATTCCTGTGATGTGTTTAAGAGAGGAAACTCGGACAGAGGGAAGAGAATTGCTACGCAGAGCAAGCCTCTGGATCACAGACATCCTGGCGGGGCCTTTTATTTCTGTACCATACTGTAATCTATATATGTACCTATGTGAATCCTGCCTGAATTTTCTGTAACAGCGCCAGGATGCCCCAGAGCCGTTGTGCGCATTATAAATTCAAATAAATAAAGGCCAGTCAAGTGCTGCAATAAAATTTATAATGTTTGCTTTACCCTTGATAATCAGTAAAAATTGCATGCTACAGTGATAAACTATTTGCAGACTGGGGGCACCAATGTAGGGCAGTCAAGACTTGTAATGACACTTACCTTAATGCACAGTACAAAATGCCATGACAGAGTAAAAATATATGGGCAGACAGTGTCAACAATGTAGGCCAGTGAACCCACTAAATAAATAACACTTGTGAAGTTTGCTTTAGCCTTGAGGCACAGTAAAAAAAATGAAATTCCACTTTAATAATATGTGGCCATACTGGGGCCACCAATATATGCCAGTCAAGCCATGAAATAACACTTATCATGCTTGCTTTACCCTTGACGCTCTGACAAATCTGGACAATTCACCTCTTCTCCCCAGAGGGGCGCCACCCCCTTTGAGGCTAGAGAGGTGAGCTGCTACGATAGATCCTCCCTAGAGGTCTGGGCAAGTGGTACCTCATTGGAGTGACTCCCCTCTTGGGGCAAGGATTCCCATTCCAGAGTGTAACTCCCAGTCTAAACAACCTTGTCTCCATATATGGATGTGGGAAAGACTTTAATATCTCCTGTAATTACTATATTCTACACAGACCCTTTTTACATGTATGGGCTACAGGCAATGCTGAACACAAAATGAATGCCATGGTCAGCGAAGAAGGATACCGTTCTGTTTATTCCTGTGATGTGTTTAATAGAGGAAACTCTGACAGAGGGAAAAGAAATGCTACAGAGAGCGAGCCTCTGCATCACGGACATCCTGGCGGTGCACAGCTACACTGGGCAGTGGAGCCAGTTGTTGCGAGGAGGGCGAGCAAGACACAAGCTGAATGCCTGAGAGTTGGCGTTCTGCTTGACCAAAGAGCTGTGGTTGGAGAGGGAGCAGAGACATGAATGCCCCCATCTCATCTGGTGGTATGACCACAAACGAGCTGTGGTGGGTCAGTAGGCCGATAACAAACGCCAAGACCAGAATGTATGAGGGAGCCCGAGTGCCAGAGCTCTGCACTTGTTGGACCATAGCTACAGAGACAACTAGCCATGGGGAAAGCTGATGAGGTGATGGGGACCCAAGAAACCTGATTGAGACCATACCATTATAAGGTACGAACATCGTGAATAACAGCTGAAAAAGCTATCAAGGTTATGGGAGCCTGAGAAACTTGAGTGTGCAGATCTCCTATGAAAGGAGGGTATTGATAAGAATACAAACATTGTGAATAGCAGCTGGGAAAGCTATCAAGGTCACATGAACCTGAGTGTGCAGATATCCTATGAAAGGGGAGGATTGATAAAAATATGAACATGGTGAATAACATATAGGAAAGCTGTCAAGGTTATGGGAGCCTGAGAAACCTGTGTGTGCAAATGATATGATATGATATTTTATTTGTATCCCGCTTGTACACAAGTGTTTCAGAGCACAACAAGGCAAGGGAGGGGAACAAGGGAGAACAAAAAACAATGATCTTACTAGGCCCAGTGACATTGAGAACACGCAAGTGCATGGGAGAAGGAAAAGGGAAAAGTGCATGGAAGGGGGAAGAAGTGGAAAGTGTGGAGCAAAGGAAAAACAGATAAATAATAAAATAAATAAATAAATAACAAAGGAAACAAAACAGTGATAGTGCAGCCAGCAAGTGGCAAGTGCTGGGCTGAGGCAGCAGACAGGGTATGTCGGATAAGTGTGTGAGGGGGTCTGTATGGTTACAGTTACAGACACCAGTGCATGGGATTTTGCCCGGAGGCAGTGCTGGTGAGCGACTACCTGAGCCCAGAAGACAGAGCGTAGGCCAGTTGCATGGTGCTGAGGGAGAAAAGATCAGCAGGGGACAGGAGGAGGGAAGGCAGAAGCCAAGGGGAAGGTGTTGCGGTGCCTTCGGAACCGGAGATGGTTCTCCTCAAGTTTTAGAGTGGCAGGGAAGCTGTTCCAGAGGGAGGCCCCAGCCGAAGACAGAGCTCTACCCCCAGAAAGAGGGATTGAGAAAGAGATATGAAAACTTTGAATTAAGGCTGAGAAAGCAACAGAAGGTACAGAACTTTGATAGGGCAGGGTGGACAGCCTCACTAGTGAATTAACTTCCGTGAAAGAAAATAACCTGTATGAGGATAACAGGACTTTGGGGAAAAAGCCAACGCCTCGAAGGAGGATGTTTCTTTTATTTGTTTACAGTAAGTACTTGAGGAATAGAAATGTTCACAACAAGAGACATGTTTTTTTAATTAACAGGAGAGAGTGAAATCCATACCTTGATACAAAGACTCCCCTTTCTCTTTTAGTTAGATATTTTTTTCTAAAGTAGTAGGGCAAGTTGGTTGGTTACGATTCGGACCGAAGAATGTTATTCTGGACTTTAAAGTTCACCTTTCATTTTTTTACTAGGAAGTTTAAGTGTGCAGAAGGAGGAGACTGACACACAGGTGGCATGGTTGTTGGCAAACTTGTATCAGTAATGAAAATAAAGAGAAAGCCTAACTTTCCCTAACTCTAAGAGGGGTGTCCCTACCTCAATTCAAATATTAAGATTTCGTTAGGAGGTCCATGTAAATCAATAGTCTACTGTCCTGTGTCAAAGACCTACTTCTGTCCCTCACACTTATAACTAAGCTAAAGAGGTAGTGGATCTTCTTGCTCCAGAAGAATGGCTCCCTTCTTCTGGACAGCAGATCACATTTCCAGTTGTTAGTTGGGATCTTTAACTGAAGGAATGACTCCCTTCCCAAGGTTTCAATCCCTTTTAAAGGCACACAACAAGGTTTCGGGTTGTAATGCCACAAAGCAGTAAAGTTCTCAATTTGAAACTCAGAAGTTAAAGTTCCAGTTCAAAACATCAACATTCCTTATCGCCCATAGTTGCTGCTTCACTATTGGGTTCGAGGAGAATGCCTCCCTGTCTGGCTATAAGTATTTTTGACACAAAAGGCCTGGGGGAATGACTCCCCCTGGGCTCTCCCTTCACTTGGTTTTATGATTTTACAATGCCAGGGGAATGACTCCCTTCCCATGGCCTTTCTCGGCATTGTTCGCACACTCCCTTGGCTTTTACTTTCACAGTTCACAACACCAGAGGGGTTCCCCCCTTCCACTGGCCTTTCTTGGCTATAGTTTCACAGTTCAGAATGCCAGGGGGAATGTCTCCATTTCTGTGGCCTTTCTCAGGCTGTTAATCCCAGTTCACAATGCCAGGGGTATTGTCTTGTGCAGTATCTTGCGTGCTCAATGGAATTAACAAAAATGATGTCAGACCCAAATAACCGGACAGACTCAAAGAATATGGCAAAGTACTACTTCATTATCAGTTAAATAAAGTAGGGAAATCTGACGAACAATGAATTGAAGTCAACACACTCACATTAATAATCAGATTATACAAAGGCTTTATACCTCATTATGTGTCAACCTACGTGTCAAACTGTAAAACCTATTGAAGGGAGGCATTGGTTAAGGGAACATATGTACCTATATGTCCTATAAGTATTAGTGACTTTACTGGATGCCCCTTATCTGGTAAGCATGCCTTGAACACCTCTAAATTCATATAATACAGATTGTAGCAGAATAACAGCAGCGGATTGGCCTGTGCAACATTGAATAATATGTTGCTACATAGACCCCTATGATTGGTTGGCATTCTCTCCTAACCTTGGACTTTCAGCTCGTTAGCAGCCCAAATGCAAAACGAAACTCAGGTGCAGAGAACAACATCAGACTCACTTGCCCAATTAGTCCATCCTCTCTCATTGGTCAGGCTTCTTTGCAGTCGGAAATGCAGCCTGTTTTCTTCTCTGGGACTTTTATGGAAGTGTAGGTACACCATAAACTTCCTCTAGAGCTTAATGAATAGCCCTTGTTTTCGACTTCTGAATCACATGTGAGGAGATCATGATTGTTTTCCATTTGGACATTTTATTTAGTGCTATTTAATTCAATTAGTCTGGGTGGCACTACTCCTCTTGGACTCTGAAGACGTGGTTGCTCTACCTCACATGAAGATTTTGCATCCTTTACTGTCCAGTACAGATGTTTTCTTCTTTGCTTAATCTAAGAGAAATATGCCTGTGGTACATGGCTTACCCTCTTGACTCCCCTAGTGCCTTTCAATTACTCCTTGATGTGGCATCCTTGATCCCAGGCCAATAGACTCCTCTTTATTCCCTGCACAGATCTGTTTTTCCAGAGTCTCCTGACTCTGCAGCTCTGATCTGTCTCTGAGGTAGCTTGATTGATTTCAACACAAGTCCGGCATCCATCTTTTTCTCATGACCGCTTTAGTCATGTTACACTTTCTTCTGCAGCAAGCTTCTATATGTCTCATCTACCTTGCATTTCTGTGTGTATACATTCACATCATCTCTTCTCACTTATTTCTTTAGTGCACATGATTTCTTAGTATTCAGTTGCATGCTTCTCCTATTACTCCACTTACATCTTCATTCTTTAACTATTTGTACATCATTTCAGTGGATCCTTGTGTCTTTTCATCGTGACATCACTTTGCAGCTGTCAGATTTTCTTTACAGCTCTTAAAAGCTGCTTAGTGGTTCATGCACAATCTCCTACTACCCATTTGATACGGTTGTCTGAGTGCATATCATCTCTCAAACACTCAATGCAGCATTGGAACAACATATAAATTCTATTTGAGGAAGTGGGATTGTCAGTGCCAGTAAAACAGTGAAATTGTCTAACACAAAAGAGGGCGGAAAGAACCTTAACATGCATAATCTATATATAAAACACTTTATTTCTTAACTTCATTTATTGGCTGCCTTTGTTAGCTGGCTTAATATATACAACCGGCATCACAATAGAGTGACACTGGACAACATATAACAGCATCTATCAAATAGAAAGAAAGCACAAATAATACAATATACAAATACATGGAACAAATCCATGGTACAAACAAAATCTCTTGGAACATCATTAAAGTGGCAGATGTATCTACATGGTCCATTGGAAAAAAGTGCAATCGTGCAATATAGGCATGTGAAATCCTCTTCCAATATCAACATCAGTCTCCTAGCTGAGACATTTTAAATATATATCTTGTCTTCTTAGATGAGCTCTTGAAAGGGTGCTGGTTAAGTCCCTTTCCCTAGTTTCAACAATCCTCCAAATGCTACTTGTGTAGTGTTTTCCTCAGGACTGACATACCATACCTATAAATAAAATAACAACTCTTAGTGTTTAATGACTAGCGGAGCAAATGACTATGGTAGCATATACCAAGCTTCTAACATTTTAACATTTACTCATTTGCTTTACATACATATACTTGGCTCATCTCAGCAACTGTTGCTCAGACTGACCTGTCAAACATAAAAACATAGGGTTGTAAAAATCCTCACGTCTTGATTTCTTATAAAGCCCATATGAAACTTATAGTTCTACCTGTTTTTCTAGCGTCTTCTCAATTTGTTCAAAATAGATGTGATGTGGACTTGCTACCATCCCAGGGGCATGCTCTATGAAAAACCTAAACATAACGCCACCGCTTGTAAGAACCATCTCCCGAAAGCAGTGTATATGTATAGCTTTACTCGCTCGCAACATATCTGTACTTTTGCATTGGTAGCTTAATCGAAATTGCATGCTTTGCTAGCAGCCAATCAAACCATTCTCCGCCTTGCCTCTTCATTAAATGAACGTGCTGAATTGTTTGTGACTCATGGCCCTCTTGTGAAAATACTCAACACTCATAACGTCCCGTGTACTTGCCTGAGACTGATCTCCACCTACTTACACATTACGCTAGGGAAAGGATATCAATCATGAGATTCAAAGGGGCCTGACGTCTCACAATGAAGCTACTGCTTTCTGCATCAACTTGCTCTAAAACACTATAGCGGTGAATTGACTTTTATTCTTATGATGTAAACATACCCCCTTGGAATCACTCTGCAACACAAGAGCCATATCATAGCTATAGTTCTTATGCTGGCAACTCACATCCATGAAATTTCCCCACGTATCCTAGTGGGATAATGAGACCTGTCCCTTTTCCATTTCCATGGCGGCCACGGTCGGGAGGAGCACCGGGACCAGTGCACAAAGCTCCGGTTCAGCAGGTAAGTGCAGAGGGAGAGAGTGAGGGGTTGGGGAAAGGGTATAGTTTGTTTTTGGGGAGGGGATTGTGGGGACGTGGGGCGGCAACAGAGAGAATCTTCCTGTTGCCTCCCCACAATCAAGATGGTGCCATCAGGGAAGGGCCTCAGGTGGCTGAAAACAGCGGGCGGTACACAGTGTGTTCTCATCCCGGCTCTTCCAGCAACCTGATTGGCTAAGCAACCTACCCCGGGTGTGAATACCAGATTTCTACTCGCTAATGGGTTTACAACAAAAGTGGATGCTATTACGTAGACTGAGGTGTGTCAAGAGATGGTGAACCACTGTACAGTTAAGATGTCTACTATTGTCCTGGTGAGAGGAGGCAAATCCCAGTCTGGGATTTTTGCTGCAACCACACCATCTAGTGCCTGCCCCATGAGTATTGTTTGAATTTGCCTCTCCGTCGACCATCATCAGAGGATCCTGCTATTGACATTGACCTGATGGTGACCTTGTGTGCACAGAGTGGCTTGGACACATCTGTCAGTGCTTTCTTCTCTGTTGCAGACCTCCGCCTACAGTCGGGAGCGGAACATAATTGCCAGCTGTGTCTCTGACTGTGATGACCTCTGGCTACGATGTGTGGCTGGAAAACAGCTGCTACCTCTGCTCCTTTGGCACTGACTCAATTGACTGTAGCAATGGCAGTAACTCAATTCTGCTGCTGACCACTACCTGTACTGATGCGCTAGAATGCCTTTACCAATTCGGACTCCTCTGTTACAGACCCAAGCATATAGTGAGTTGCTGGAGTATACCTTCCTAGTTATGCTGTTTTGTTGTTGAATAGCTGCTTACTTTGTGTTTTTGTATTTATTTGAATAACTGGGATGTCATTTTTTAACAGAAATGACTTACAATAACACATTTAGCGATGGCGGAGGCATTCCCACCAAGGGTGCCTGTACAATAGCACAAAGATGAGAACAAGTGTTGAGCGAGTGTTTGAGGGTGTAAAAACGTGGGACATATACCAGTTACGAAACAAAACAGAAAAATATGTATATGAAAACAGGTGACTTACAAAGGTAACATTAACCTAAGGGGACAAGTGCTTCAAACAAAAGAGGAGTACTATTTAAATACGCAACATTACATTATTAAGCATGAATGGAGATGGTGGTACGGTCAGGTAGAGAGGATGGGGAATTGTTGGACGGGGAGTTGAATCTTTTGCGAGCATGTGAATTTATGCAAAGCTTTGAAGAGATCCACATTTGGGCTTATTTTGATTGTTATGGGCAGTGGGTTTCAGTGGAGCTGGGGGAGTAGGGAGAATGAGTGGAAGGGAGAAGAGGCACTGGGAGGGTATCAGACAGTGAGCTTGAGTGCAGAGGAGTATTGTAGGAAATGAGATGTTGATTACACTGAGATACAATCAGGCAGGTACTGAGGAGCAAGACCATTCATTGAAGGCTTTGTAGACTAGGAGAAGGAACTTGAAAAGAGAGTTGTTGTGCGTGGGGAGGCATCCGGCATGTTGGTTGATAGAAGTGTTGGATGATCTGGGTTGGATGTAGAGAGGGCAGGTATCAACATCGAGGACTTTCTTTAGAGGAGGAAAAAGAAGATATTAAGGCCAATGAGTAGGCTGGAGCAGTAGTAAAGTTTGCTGAGCACAAGAGTGGCGATTAGAGTTTTGTGGAGTGTAAGAAAAGGACGCATTTGCCAATTGCTGTGGAGGTTAATATGAGAGCATGGGTGAGAGAGTGTGAGGTGGGAAGAAAATAGGAAAGAGAAGGTTAGGGATGACATTGGAGCCCGGGAGAAGGGCGGCTTATGTTTTTAAGAGTTCAGCATGAGGAAACAGAGAGTCATCCAGTGAGGAATAGCAGTGAGACAGTTAGTAATCCATTCCGAGATGGCTTGGCCAAAGCAGGGAAATGAGAACATATTTGAGTGTCATCAGCAAAAAGGTGATAGTAAAAGCCTAAGGGTGTGAAACGTTTTCCTATGAGAGAGGGTGAAGGGCAGAGATCAAAGGACTGACGCTGTGGGGATGCTGACAGGGAGAGGGGTGGGGTCAGAGGTTTACGACTTCCAAAATATTTTAAAGGATCGACCATCCAGGTAGGAGGTGAGCCAGGCCACAGCAGTTTTGCGAAAACCTAAGGTCCTGGAGAGTGAGCAGCAGAGAGGATTGGTCAGCAGTGTAGAAAGCAGCAGAAAGGTCCAAAAGGATGAGTATAGAAGCGAGTTTGAAGTGGTGAACATTAGAGAAAAAGTTGGAGACATGCATAAGTGCAGTCTAGGAGGAGTGTTTACTATGGAAGCCAGAATGACGTGGATCTGCAAGGCCATTATCCTCAAGATACTTAGTGATCTGGTTGAAGACCACCCGCTCATGGACTTTTGAATGATGGGGAAGGAGAAAAACTTTGTGATAGTTTGGGTCAGAGAGTTGCAGATTTGAAGGAGGCAGGGAAGAGTCTAATGGAGAGCGAGGTTAAATAGCTCAGAGAAATAGGTACAATTAATTATGACTAAGGGCCTCAATATGAGGTGGGCGGAATGGGTTTAACGGCACTGGTAATGGTGCCGGTGTCGGTAAACCTATTCCGCCCTATTACGAGGTTCCCTTGCGGGACCCACTCAGAACTTCTGGTCAAACCAGACGTCCTTTGCGGGTCCCGCAAGGGGACCAGGGAGCTAATAACGGGCCGGTTATTAACAGGCCCGTTATTAGCTCCTCCCCATTCCCATTGAGCCCTAGCGGGGCTCAAATGGGAATGGGGATGGGTTTTTTGAATGAGGAGTTACCTGGTCCTCCAAGGTTGGAATGATCCGGTAATTCCTCATTCAAGGAACCCGGACACGATTTTGGAGGCAGCCATGGCGCTAATAACACCATGGCTACCTCCAAACTCCTAATGAGGCCCTGAGTCTTTGGCCATTTGGGGAGTAAAAAGTTTGATAGGAGTGCAAGATGCATTGGCATTGCGAAGCATGAGTTCTAACTCAACAGGAGAGGCATGGAAGACATAGGGGGTAGTGAACAGAAATTGAGTTGGGGAGGGAGAGAGAGGAGGGCTGTGAGAGTGTCAAAAATGTGAGAGATTTTTGAGGAAAAGTAGTGAGCAAAGTCATTGGCAAAAAGGCTGCCACCAATGGAAATGAGCAAAGGTAGATGAAAGGGGGGAGATTCGGTTTGCGAAGTCTGATTCTCTTCTGATGCCTTCCCAAAAAAAGCACCAAAACTAAAGAATGAAAATATACATAACATTCACACAACAGTATTTCTTTTACTGTTTTAGGTTATGTTCAGTAGGGTTGCTATTTGTGTCAATTTCAGGGATTTTCACCCACATATCTATCCATATAGCCATATGCACCCACTCATGTATCCACTCACCTATCCCATACAACTGTATTCCCCCAGCCACCCATGCAACCCTCGTCACCCTCTCATTCATACAGCTGTATTCGCCCACTGACCCATTTTACCCACACATGCATATTAACCTACACATCCAGCTACCCATGTTTACACTTTCAGACATGTATCCACCAATACAGCCATATTCACCCACTCATCCCTTTCATCCATCTATACAACCATATTCATCAATTAACCTGTTCACACGCACACATAGTTACCAAAAAGCCAGACTTATTGATTCTGCAAATGTGTGTTGCTGTTGGAAATGCTGTCTTGCTAGAGCATAGGGAAGGCAAAGCAGTGATGCAGTGCTAATCATCCTCCATGGACCTGATGGGCAGAGCACTGTAGCTCTCGACACTCAGTCATGTGTGTGGGTCCAGGAGGGAAGGGCAGCTTTAAATTAACAGTGAAGAAGCTGGTGCTGTGGGGCAGGTGTGTTCATTGAGAAGGACAGATTCATCTTTTGTAAGTGTTGCCTTTCCACTACCTTTGCAAGCCTTAAGTGTGTTCTAAATTGCAAATCCTAATTGCCCACATTGATATATTTGGGATCTCCATAGTTACATAGCCAAACACTTTTCCTGAAGCAGCCCTTTCCGCTTCCGATTTCCTCCACCAAAGAACCCTTTCCTCCATACTCCTCCCTTAATAATGTCTGGGAGCCCCCCCCCCACAAATCCTGCCATCATGCTCCTTTTAACACCCTCTGCCCGCAATCTCGGTACACCACAGGGCTCCCACACGCAGGGGAGACCCTGCAAATCCTCTCACCACACCTGCCAGCATTTTCACAACTCCTTCACCCCATCCTCGTTACTCCCCATTCCAGATGTCAACTGCCCCTTTCCCCACTTACCTGACCCTTGGCCACCATGTCCCTAGCCAGAACACTGCCACCACAACACTTGCGTGTGCTCCCTCCTGCTGCGCAGTACCTGACATGCTCAAAGATGGAACACTTCCTTTTCAGGGAAAGTGCCATTCTGGGAAAGCATGTGTGGGAAAGCGTAGCACAGGGTGTGTTTGCAGGTTGGCCCAGAATGACAGCATTTACTATGCCATGTAACTCCATGCATTAGTGAGATACCCCTTGAAAAGCAGGATTTCAGTGGCATCTGGTATTCAGAAACCTACAGAATGTGTGTGGAATACAGACCATTCCAACATACCCCATGCATTCTGGTACATGTAGTCCTAGATTTCGAATCGCGAAAGGAAAATAAAAAGGAAAACAAGCCTTAGAAGACTAAATGAGTATCTCACAAATCACATGAGGTGCCATTAAGAGTTGATGTGACTTATAGTACAAAACGTCTGGAGCTCCAAATGCTGCAGTCCCCTGCTACAGTCTGAGACCCCATTGAGACATGTTGCAGCTGTAAGGGTCACTGCTGCCTCAGTGAAATACCATGAGGCCTGCTTCAGGGTCTGATTTACATGAGCTGCATCACTTCCCAAGACACATAAGGTCAGCGGTAAAACCCGCCGGTAGGCAGCATGCTACCGCCGACCCCACAACATTGTTTCCACCACCTGACATCCTGGTGCTACCGGGATAACATGACCGACGACTGAAAGGTACATTTCAGGAGGGGGGGCACTGTGCACCGCCAGCATAACGGTGCCGGTGCTTCAGTGAAACACTGCCGGTAGGGGCCTGCAATCCTGGCAGGTCAGGCCTGCCGGGAGTTCCGTTCCCCTACTGGCAAACTCAGAGTTTGTACGTTGCTACCAGCACACTTATTTTCGGACCGCAAAACCTATAATGAAGCCCATGGTGCGGAGCCCCTGACTGTCCTTTGTGGCTTGTTTGCCTATCACCCCTCCGTGGTGGCTACCTCTCACAGCTAGAAGGCTCACACCCTTTCTGGTGATTTTATGGAACTGTACTACATTTCATTTTTACAGCAGCATTGGGCATCGAGCACTCTATAATGACTTTACACGCTACTGCAGTTCAAATAATAATTAAAAAAATTGATAAATAATAAATAACAATATATTAAAGGAAAACACGCAATGCACAGCAGCTCTGACTGTATACATTGACAAAATAACATTGGAGGAGCGGATTGAAACCAGGTGCCCAGTTGATTGCCAGGTTCACCCACTGGATTGTGGGGTTCCACAGGATCAAATCATTGTTCCCTGTCAATCATGGGTAGTCTGGGCAGGCACTAAACAAACCCTGGTTCCAAATATATTTTGGGCAGTCATGCAAGCAATCAACCTCTCGTCCACTGAAGTTACAGAGACCGGCGTGGGCCTGAATGCCCATCTGCTTGCATGGCCATCTGGGTCACACTTTCCTCTTCCTCACAGTGCGTTTGTGGCCAGAGCATGCAGGTGGTAGGGCTTCAAAACTCATTCAATGACAAGGAGCCATCTAGTGGTGAAATAATAGCATGTGTCTGGATAAAGTGGGCTAAACAAATAGCCAAGAATTAATTGTTCATGCGATGGGCAATTTGGCCAATAAAAAAGAGCGTTGTGCAAACTGTTGGCATTCATAAGAAATGTAACCCATTATCATTGTGGCATACTTACAGTATGCTATGTTAGTTGCTATTTCTATAGACCACGTCTACGATTTGTTTGGATTGTCAAGGAGTGCATTTATCCATAGTCCTGTGGCCATAGTAAAGAAACGTTGCATATGTGCAACTGCAATTTTGCATGGTAATTTGCACAGGAGCACAAGTGCCCTGGTGCCCAAATAAATCATACAGAAAGGTTGGAATAAGACAATTCTTGCCTAAATGCAAATTCTGTGAAATCTGGGACTGCACTGGTGCACATTTGTATTATTTATTTATTTTATATTCAGTGTTTATTGAGTGTGAGCCAAGAGCTGTGTTCGGATGCATGTCCAAACCCCCACCCCCCAGAACGATTCCGGCCGGTTGAGGCAGATAAATTAAGAACATAAAGAAACCAAGAAAAACAGTTATAGGAGGTAACGGGGGAAAAATAGGTGACATATGGATGGGGTACAGAGGCAAGGGAGTAGTGGTCTATGTATCCTTAAAAGGCCCAGGGATAAGAGTGTACCTGTGGGTTGAAGGAATATAGCAGTAAGCAACACAAATGAACCAGGCAGAGTCAGTCCCCTCCTGCAGCAGAAAACACTGAAACGCTGCCATTTTGAAATTAAGGCCTTGAAAGGCCAGGGCACCAGCAATAGTAGAGTGTGGCCTTCAGCATCAATATACTTTCCGATCCTCATTCCCACAC
Organism: Ambystoma mexicanum; assembly: GCF_040938575.1. Lineage (NCBI taxonomy): Eukaryota > Metazoa > Chordata > Amphibia > Caudata > Ambystomatidae > Ambystoma > Ambystoma mexicanum. The sequence goes on along the minus strand of NC_090928.1, from coordinate 319,776,826 downwards.
CAGGCATAAGAAAAGAAGGCCTTCAGGCCAAACAGATACAACTGTTACAGATACAGATTGTGCCTTGAAACACATGTGTACAGCCGCGTTATGAATGCCATATCATATCATTCATTGTCTCACATTGCAGGCTGATGCAACTAGAAAGGAATGCGAATAGCTGCACCTGTCTCTGAAGGACGATCCCATGGGAGTCAGGGCAGAGGTCCTGAGTTGCCAAAACAGGCCAACCCAGATTTAGGGCACTAGCACCCGCCCCCCCCCCCCCAAGACCATGGTCACTCTGTTTGAAATGCCAGATGCCTATCCGTAAAACTCCTAAATCCCTCACTATTTAACTGATTAGTGTGGTGCTGGAGGAGCCCAGGTGAGGATCCCGGGAAGGGGCAGCCATCAAGGGGGGAGCCCGGAGCAGGATGTACTGTGATTTGTACTACAAGGTGCACAGGGCGAGGCTAACAAATCTAGGTCAGTGCCAGGGAGGAATGGTGGGGAGCCTACATCTCTGGGATTCAATGAAGCACCTTTCCTTTCAGAGGACTAATTTGAACTCAAAAGTATCCACTGAGCTCATGTACTTGCCATTTGCACATCAGGTGAGGTGTTTGTTGAAGAACATTTTCAAGCAGACCACCAATCATGTCTTTAGAACCAGAAGCGGCATGCCATATGGAGCAGGTGGTATGTACATAAGGGACAGCCAATGAGCTAGTGGAATTAGTACCATATATTGCTTGCATCCTCTGTGACAACATCCCTCTTTAAAATGTATTGTCCTGCTTTGAACTAACCTGTGGGCTCCATGGCAGTCAGGTTTGAATGCCCCTGCTGACATCTACCTTTTTCCTTCTGTATGAGAAATACAACTTTGTTATCCTTGCAAGAGGTGCTCCTAGCCTTTTTCCTCAGAGGAGTGTCTTCACTTATCTAGTTGCTGGTGGTTTGCCCTACATTTGCAAAACAATAAAGCTGTTTACCTCATTAGGGCTTACAGGCATACATTAGGTCACCATGGTGATATGGTCCTTGTCACATAGTGTTTATTGCCGAATACCATTAAGGGTAGCAGGAATTATTATTATTTACAGTTAGTGAAGAACATGTAAAAGTACTGTAAAGGAGATTTGGGAGTGGAAGAAAGGGCTGGGGTATAGAGGGTGACGGGCTAGATGGATAGCTTGCTGGTTGTGCTGCATGGGTGTATCTTATCTGGTGTGCAGAAGGTGCTTCCCAAAGGGGAGGGACTTGATTTCTTTTCTTTTTTATTGTGATAATGTTATTTAAAACCTTTCACAAGCAATTGTAAAATATAAAATATATAAGATCGTACAACATTTAAATTCGAACATTTAACTACACAAATCCTGAAAGATAGAAGCAAGGTCTTAGCTCAGCAAGAACATTGTAACTCTTTCTCTCGCATTGAGTTTATTATATTTGTTTGTGAATAGGGAACACTCTTATTACAAATTCCCTTCAATGTGTTTCAGTATATCGGCAATACATCTCAGAGCAGCTAGAGAGAAGGATTTCTGGGTCCCTGATATTGTTCTACTCCAGAACTTCTGGTGAGTATAAGCATTCAAGTCCTGAACAAATTGTACGAGATATCTAGTTCTATAATAAGAGGTTTGCGTGCAATCCATGAGGAGGCATTCCTTAAGAAGGCCTGAGAAGTCCCCAATTACACACAGGTTCTGTTGACAGATCAAACCAGACTCAATAACGGAAATAGACAAAGTGCAGGGCACAACCCAGCATACAAGCATAACAAGTCTTGGAGCTCTCGATTAATTCAATACAAACAGTGGATTAAATACTCAAAACTTGTCATTACTGACATCACAACATAATCTCTAAGTACAAAAGCTGCAGGGACTAGGGACTGGTTAAGGGGACTGGCTACATATAGACTCTATAAGACTCTAAATTATATTTCATTGGGTTATGACTGTATAATGGCTCCTCCTGAGACCACTTCTAAATTGATAACAGTAAAAAGACATCATCTCTACAATATGTAATTGGTTGGCATAATATGTAATGGCCGGCCTAACATTAAGGATTCAGATTGGTTGGCTTCTTGCTGACCAACCTTGGACAACTGACACGTCTTCAAGACATAAGCCAGACAGGTGTAGGGGGAGAGAGGTCCACGGACTGCTTTCTTTTTAATTAAAGAAGATACCATCCCTCATTTCTAGGCCATGAGCCAGAGTGATCACTTTGCATTTGGCCTTGCGTGGCATCTCATGTCTGGGAACATTTTTAAGGAGTAAGGCAGGTGTCGTATCTGTATTTGTTGTTAATGAATAGGCAGTCGTATTCAATTATGGGGCACGTGCGATGGGACAGTGTTTTGAATTATTTCACCATGCATTCATTAGGATTCTAGCTAATATTAATGTGAGTGTTATGGTTTCTCTTACCACTGGAGTCACTGTTAAGCTAGTTTTCATGGAGTCGTTGGCTTCAATTTTGTCCTGTGCCTTGCTTGCAAAGGCTGGGTTTACTCCTTTAAAACTTTAATTAATCCAGGAGTATCCTTTTTGTTCCTGGGAATTACTATCTTTTGCTTTCACTGCAATGTTCTGACCCCGCCTTAATTTAAGGTAACGTTGGCTGTGGTTGCCAGCTTCTGCCTGGCCTCTGCACAGATCTATATTTCTGTGGTTTCAGCATATTGTGTTCTCTCGAAGACTTGAGGCCTTTTGCTTACTTAGAAACGTGTTGTGGTTTCCATTTTGGAAAAGATGGCTTCCCATTACTGTTGCGTTTCTATGTTAGTGAGCTATATTTGTGCTTCGTTCATATTGCATTAAGCGTATACATTGCTTATGTTAGTATTCTTCATGTCTTACGGATGCAATGTTAATATTCTTCATGCATGAATGTACGTGTTACCTAGTGTTCACATTCTTCATGTTGAGAGCACATTTGCTTCATGTCTAATGCATTGATATGTATTGTCACAATGTTTGTTTGGTTTTACTTACTCATGCCATCTTCAGCTTAGATTGTGTCCATCTCATGCTGTACCAGCCTGGGATATGGGTGGTACCATTGTCTTAGTGAGTAACGTTTGTCACCTGTGCAATATTGAACTGAGGGAGGGGCAGAAGCTATGGATAACATATTCATCTGCCTTTCAATAGTCTCAATGTTGTCTCTCTCTCCACAGAATCTACATGTATGTTAAATTCTTGGAAAGTTTTTCCTAGCACCCATGACCTCTAAAATAGGGAATAGATTAAACCGAAGTTTCATGAAATTGCTTTGCCATTTGGGGCATCAGAATGTCTTTATATACTCCTCTGGAGTGTTGTAACATTTCTCTTGGAGTACTTGGTATCTGAATAAAGGCATACACATTAATAGAATCCCTTGTTGTACACCAGTCCTGTTCCCATATAGCCTTTCTTCAAGAGGGTCGGATATCAAAGTTTCTCTTCAAAGGCCTATTTTTATCAAGCGGCTCTCACAATCCAGCACCCATTTCGAGAACTGGGTGCAGGTCTTCCTAATCATAATTGAATTCAAATTATTGAATAATGATTGTTTCAGAGGTAATAAGACCTTTCGAAAGAATGACTGGATTTTCCATTCCATCAGTCATGATACAGGGAGTAGGCCCAGCTCAAATCTTATATCCGCTGGCACACAATCTGGTAACCCCAGTGCTTTCCACCATATCCAGCCCTCCAGTTTCTGCCATTCGTATTCCTTTATGTTAATTATCTCTGTATCATATAAAAGAGCAGGAATTACTTCGGCTTTATAATATTTGAGTGCCGGAAAGAGGTTAAAAGTGACCATATTTGGAGTTCAATTTTCTCATTTGGGCTGTATACATCCCACATTTGTTTGCGTTTCTCAAAATGAGTCCCTTTGTGGGGTCTGATGTAGATTGTGTTTCCCAAATAGAGATACTGTTCAACACATTCCACCCTTTCACCATTTAGCTTCCATCCAAATGTATTGACAGACCTTCTATTCACAATTGAGAAAAGGGACTAAGGTTACCCCACCTTGCGGACATTCGCTGTGAAAGGATCCAGCACACTAATTACAGATCACTACTGGTGGTCTGTATAGTAGAGAGCACCCAGGCTACTCGTGGCATATATACACATTTTATTTATATCATGAACTTTCAAAAACGAACAGTTTAGCCTGTTTGACCTCGTCAGACGAGATAGATGTTAGGTCACTGTGACCACATTCTCAGTCACCAATATGTACTAACTCACATTACAAAGTAACTGAATGTACAAATGTCGGTATGAAGTCAATTTGTAAGATCTCAAGAATAAGAAAAAGGTCATGTTAATTTTAGCTATGTTTTGTTAGGCTAAACTGTTTGTTTTTGAAAGTTCATGATATAAATAAAATGTGTATGTAGGCCACGAGTAGCCTGGGTGCTCTCTAGTATACAGACCACCAGTAGTGATCTGTAATTAGTGTGCTGGATCCTTTCACGGCCAGTGGCCACAAGGTGGGGTAGCCTTAGTCCCTTTTCTCAATTGTGTTATACCCCCTCATGACTGAGGCCCCCCAAAACAAAAAAGAGGGCGACTTACCCCTTATATAGTAAAAGACCTTCTATTCATACAGATCTTGATTTTTGACTTATTGTTAATTTCAAGATGATTCAATTGCATACATGAGGCCAGTGCTGGAGAGGCCATAAAAGCCATATATTGAAAGGGGTTAGAACCAATACATGGTGGAAAAGCACCAATGTCCTTCAGATGGTCCCCCAGGTCTGACAGATAGAGCTTAAAGAGTGATGGGGCCAGGATGCAGCCCAGGCACAATCTACACTTAGTTCCCACTGGTCTAGACATAGAGAACAGCATTTCCAATATGGAAGTGGGAACACCCTAATTTCTCATTTTTCTCCAGAGAATGGGTCTGCTCCCTCTATCAAAGGCTGTGGTAAGATCTACATATGCAATATAATGATTGCCTTTCTCAACATTCCTGATTTTAAATAACAGTAACAGAATAAAGCCGTCCAGAGTATCAAGGCCTTTTCAAAAACCTGATTGATTTACGTGTCCCATCTACTCATGTTTTCCACCCTCCAATAATATTGTTGCAAAGTTTGTACATCCCACATTCAGGAGGGAAATAATGCGGTCGTTTTTTTGTTTAGCCCCCCTCTCTTCTTAAATATTGGAATCAGATGGGACATCCTCCAAGATTCCGGAATAGAGCTAGAGTGAATAATACTCCGAAAGAGGTGGACACTATGGAGACCCATAGTTCTATGTTCCCTTTGAGGACATAGTTTGATAATCCATCTGGTGCGAGTGCTCTTGATGTATTTACCCTTCTGAGCATCTGTGCTATGTCATGAATTCCCACATTTAGTTCCCAGTTGTTACAACTAACGATACACTGGGGCTGATCTTCCTCAACTCTTAACGTGGAGGCATATAGATCAGATTCTTTTGCCAGATGCACTCAGGGATCGGGTTGATTTGTTTGTCTTCCTGGTAAACCTATCCTCATTCATTAGCACCCAAATAACATTAGTATTATTAGTAGTTAGGGTCTTTAGCATAGTTTCATTGTGTGCCCTTTAAGCCGGTCTTCATAACCCTAATTCAGGACCTTAGCCTTAAACCATCGTCCTGAATCTTGACTATTTTACATCAGACCCCGCAATTGGCATCTTAACTCCTTTTTCGTCTCTTGTACGTTTTTGGCAAAATCATGTTTGTGTGATCCGCTACCAATAGGCCCTCTACTGTGCTGATATCGCATACACATGGATACTTGTCATTAAAAAAAAAGGCAAATCTCTGAGCAGAAAAAAGTTCCAATTGCTCCGCCTCCTCCATTGAGCCATACAATCTTGTCAACTAATTGCTAAATCTCTCTCTTACCTAAGGTCCCCAACAAATGTCATTCTCTGCATTGATAACCATCACCCCTTGTGCCAGAATCCTATCCCTAACATTCAACTTTGTCTCAACCGTTCCCCTAATGATCAGATGGTCTCTATGATCCGTTTTGAATACATTAAATCTCCGACGATTGTCCAGCTTTGCCTGGGAAGCAAACATATAAACAATCATTGTAGTGGAATGACCTCTTTTCTAAGTATAGTCCATAGTGTCTTTACCTGGAAATTCCACATTCAAACATTACAAATCCGAAACTTTCATCAACTCCACCCATTTACTTCTATTGTCATGGGGAGGTATACATTCACCATTGCTCACATAGGAATGTGATAGCAAGAAAGATTGACAGTCACAATTCAAATCACTCAAAATGAGCACTTCCACACGTTTATCCCTACTAATCCAGTATAGTTGTTATGAGATCCACCAGGTCTAGTTTGTAAAGGGCAAGCAGATTCCAGTAAACATTATTGATAAGGAAGTCCCCCCTCTAAAGAAGTAATCCGAGTTCTTTAATAAAGCTACTGCAATGATACCCAGATGTAAACAATCCCATTGAAGCAATCTGCCCCTATCCCATTCTTTACAGCTGTAATCAGCCCTCTGTAGGGCCTTACCCTGTTCCCTTGATTGGCGGGTTGAATAAAAGTTGTGTACCCGTCGAGTATAGGTGCTTCCTTTAGCCACACCTTTTGTAGGTTAATAATATGAGATTGCATTAAATAGCTTTCTCCTGCCCTGCCAAGATGTTTATATCCCTGTGTATTCCATGACGTGATAGGAATACTGGAATCCTAGGCTGCAAACCTGTTCCCTCTTGTAGTTTTATAGGACCCCCAAACTATTGGAATCCAAGACCAGTCTCATTCACAAAGCTGCCCACTACCCACTCTCCCGATCATTGGAATTGTGTTCCCTGCTGGTCTCTCCTCCAGGGACCTTTTTACACCACCTCTCATTGCTACCAATCGATTCAATGTAATCATCAGGAGGGTACAAACCATATCCCATAGAAAATAATGCCTCCCTTTCTTCAGGTAAAAAATCATATACAAACTTTGAGCACATTTTTGGTTATACAGAATTTCTATACTCCGGGTCTCTAAATTCTACCTGCACCAAGTCCTTAGAGTAGCCCTTAGCGTGTACATTTTTTAGTATTGCTATATCATGCTATATGATGATACAAGGTCAAGACATTTCCCCTGATTAAGGACAATATTTGTACAATCCTGCAAGAGGAGTTCCAGACCCAAAACTCTTTAAATTCCTTCTTGATTATAATCATTATTATGCTTAGTAACATAATTGACTGGTTTAAACATTGTCTACCGATTCTTTGACAGACTCAGTTCCAATGGAGGCTCCTAAAGTGAGGTTCTCTCAAAAATTCTTTCAGAGGGGACCGCTTATGGTGAGGCATGGAATCAGAAGGCCCATCATTGTGTGCTGAGAGATTTTCCAACTCCTGACTTTGGTCTGCTGGATTAGACCTTAGCTGGAATGATAAGATAGAGCCTTCCAGTGGTTTTCAGGATTTTTCTTTGTTTTGTTGTAAGACATTCCTACCACCTTTTTTCTTCTTAGATAACCCATTGTCAGGTATGTAAGCTTCCGAACAAGCACCATTGTTCATATTCTTAGATTTTGTTTTCCTTTTTTCCACCTTTAATGGGGCTCTGAGAGGATGATAGAGCCTGTACCACAGTATCTTCCTTTCTTTTGACAATGATATTGGCAATGGTATCGACATCTAACATTTGATGCTCTGAGTCCCGATGATAACCCTCTTGCCTGTCAATAACCTGGACCAGGCTAATTACTAGATAGGGTCAAATCCCAATTCCTGTCCAGTGTCTCAATCCAATGTATTTCTCAATGTTGTATTAATAATATTTTCTAAATTAGGTTGGCCTTCCATGCTCAGAGTGTGATCGTCAATGATCCTAACGCACGCTTTATCACCCCTTGAATAGTTCTCGACTACAATATATCCCTCTCAGAAGCATATTTTTTAATTCATTATCTTAAGTTGGTCCTTCGCTTCCCTCAGATCAAAGTTAATGTTCTCGTAAACTAGCACCGGCCTGTTCAGCACAAAGTTCAAAGCTGAATTCGATGACCCGTCTGGTTTTTCCAGAGTCTGGTAATTAGTATTTCTATAATTACTATCTTCATCAGTAATGGAGTAGTCCAAACTATATTCCAGAATCTGAGCAGAAGCACTGGGTATAAATAGATCCAGTGATTTCTCCAATGAATCCATAATGGACTGTGACTCCCCTCTGTTCTAATCTGAATCGGCTTTCCCTTTGGCCAAGAGCGGGCTTGTTCCATTGCAATCAACCCTCACCACAGCTATGATTTTAGTCTTGTTCCCCCTTCTCATGCTTTGATTTAAATCAGAGTTAACTAGATCCCTCTGTATAGTAGATAAGGGAGCCAGAACCACGTTGATCACATTGTGCAAAGACATATCTTCTGCAGCGTAGCAAACCGATCCAACTTCCAACTCCATTTGCATAGATGTATTTAGATTAAACACTGCCTGTGGGAATGGTATTCATTTTGTAATTAATTAGGTTATTTTTGGGAGAGTTTTTTCCTTCTGCATGGTTGTCAATGATTTACTGTGACGCAATCAGACTGCGAGGGGGCAGATGTACTTGTCACATCATCTGGAAATTGGCCATCACACGTGACCTCGTCTTGTTCAATCAAAGCTTTGCTTGTAAGTGAATATTTTGACATAAGGTAAAGAAACACTTACCCAGGGCTCCTGCCCCCGTGTATCAACTGCAGCAACTGCACTTGGTGGATTATTTGCGTGCCCTTTGCACCGCAAGTCTAGTTGTAAGAGTACAACGTTGTTACATTGGCAGGCTTTTTTTTGTGGACCCTTTTGCCGAATATTTCTGGCAGGAAAAGCGTATGGGTGGGTGGTTAAAGGGATATATGGAGTACGGGTAGGGACTAGATAATAGCAAAGGTGAAACTTGGGGGAGGGGGGGGCAAATGTTTTTGTAACAACTTGATGAACTTTTTAGGCCAAACGTTCTGGGGATGTAAGAAAATAGAACTGTTATAAGGGTCTTCCCCTTCTTCTTCCAATCCTGAGCAGCCAAGATGAAGAAAGACTCCCCCTAGTCGTTGCTGCCACCTGCTTGCATCAAAGCGGTCCCCTTTGGCCAGCCAGACTACTCGCACTCCTTCACAGGTCAAACACTGATGTGCTCCGTCTCCAATGTCTCTGCAGCAACTGCACTTGGCAGATCACTTCACAGGCACTTTGCGCCACGAGTCTGGTATAAGGGTTCTCCCCTTCTTCTTCCACTCCTGAGTAGGGCAGCTGAGATGAAAAAAGGACTCCGCTTAGTCCTTGCTGTCACCTGCTTGTGTCAAAGTGGTCCCTGGTTTGCCAGCCAGGCTACTTACGCTCCTTCACAGGTCAAACACTGATGTGCTCCGTCTCCAATGTCTCTGCAGCAACTGCACTTGGCAGATCACTTCACAGGCACTTCGCGCCACGAGTCTGGTATAAGGGTTCTCCCCTTCTTCTTCCACTCCTGAGTAGGGCAGCTGAGATGAAAAAAGGACTCCGCTTAGTCCTTGCTGTCACCTGCTTGTGTCAAAGTGGTCCCTGGTTTGCCAGCCAGGCTACTTACGCTCCTTCACAGGTAAAACACTGATGTGCTCCACCTCCAATGTCTCTGCAGCAAGTGCACTTGGTCCGAGCACTTCCTTGATTTATTTTCTGAATTGAATGAGGGTGGGGCAAGCAAGCCTGATGCTGCTGGCTATGAGGTTCCACAGTCTGGGGTATAGTCAGAAAATGTTGGTTCTCTAGTTCATTCAGTTTAGCCTTTCTGCTCCTCTAGTCAGGCCAGGCCCAGGCTAGATATAGGCAGCTTTGCCCACAACGCGGCGTGCTTGGAAAGTGATGGGTGCTTGTGGATGCACTTGGTGAAGTTTGATGAGTTTTGATGTCATGTGGTCGTTTTTGCAAAGTCCTTAGATGCGGCAGGCTGAGTCATGAAGGATGCTTCCCGTAGATGGTAGGTTGTTGGTGAGCAGGCCATTAATCAAAGTGCTTCCGCTGGTAGGAATGGCAGCAGGAGGGATGCTTTCTGCTGCATTCTCTGCTTTTTCTTTCCTATGTGTATTTTGAAGGAGAGGTTGCGGTCTATGTGGAATAGCAGAGAGTTGGTGCAGGGCATCAGTCTAGCTTCATGGCTGGATCCACAAATGCGGGTCTTGATGGCTGGTAGTCTGTCCAGTCTAGATGAGGGAAGGGCCGCCCTTTAGCTGGTGGATGTGATTGAGGTATTAGGTTTTTGGTTAAGCTGTGCATCAGCAAATTGATGAATGCACAGGCTGTGGCTGGCACGGAAAATGCACAGAGCACAATAGAAGTTCACCCACACTGAAAATAATCGTGGGTTTACTCAAACGGCCCACTATTTATTGTCCCTCAACTTGTTCAACCCCCGATTATGGGCCATGAAAGAAATGTATCATCCATTCCACTGCTTGTACTCTTTTTTTCCTTTCCCCTGCCATTGAGTGCTTCCTTTTATTGCCCTTTTCACTTGTTCCATTTGGGCCGCCTGGGCCGGCTCCAAGCACCAGAATGATACAAGGCATTCAAATCATCTTATAATCAAAATAGAGAAACACGCCTAAAAATAGTTACATTCCTCTGGTGTCAAAGTGCAAATAGAGACCATGATCCACCAGATGAATGCCATTATTTTTAGGCTTGTTTCTGTATTTTGATTTTAAGTTGATTTGAATGTTTTGCCTGATTCTGACACATGCAAAGCCAGTGACTGGAGTGTAGTATTAATACAATTAGCACATTAATTCCATTAATGACCTCTTCGCAGCCAATAAGAATGACCAGAATGCAGTCTATAACCAATGGTATAGACCTTATTTCAAACATTCTGACTTGAGCTGCAGCCTGACCAGCAACGCAGAACATTGTCTTCTGCTTTTTAATGGCAGAGAAGAGCTTGTGGAGATGAATTCCTGAAGCTAATAAACCGCAATGAAACCCAACATGTGTATGGTTTGTTATTAGTTCCATGTCCGTTTAACATTCGATTACAAGTTAATCGTTTTCCCGCATCTGTTCCGAAAAAAAAAATGCTTTCCATTTTAGTTGCACAACTCCATGATCTTGCTGCCTGAAAATCTTGTCCCCGCGCAAAACTTGCTGCAGGGTCATTACCACCCAATAATGACCCCTCCCTAAGTCTGTACAATTCAATTGGAACGTGTGGGATTTAGAATTCAGGAGCATGCACTCAGACCTTCGGATCGGCCGGATGATTGGAACCTTGCTTTTATCCACAGCGTTTCCTCATCTCTGCTACCTGGGATGTCGATCACCCCAGACCTGAAGAATGAGGTCAAATGTTAAACTTTAGAATATTGCATTAGGAACTGTGAACGCTCTGCTGTCACTTTTCTGCAGTTCATTAGCGCCTCGTGTACCTGTTATTATGCAAAAGAAGCAGAACTGTTTGCACTTACTATAACAAATCTAAGAAAAAGTGTGATAGCAGAAGATGCTGTGAGGTCTGCTATCGTGGTTCTGAAAAACCTTTTTTATGCAAGGCCCTGTGTTTTGCAAATGTTTGAGAGAGAATCCTTTCAAATGCAAAAAAATAAGTAACAAAATTAGCATAGTGAAAATGTTTTATGATGGAACCAATGATATGAATTTATGTTCCTAATGAAAATATCACGTTTTTCTCTACACCTGATTTCCCTTGCGTCGATGCGTATGCAGGCAATAACAGTAGTTATTGCCCAAACCAATTTACCTGAATTTAGCAACATCTAGCCTGGCTAGCTATTCTTTGAGCTGGGCCACACTTTAATAGTTTTTCCAGTGTGAATTTTAAAGTCTTTCACACTACTGAAGGATTCATTTTCATGGTCTTCCCTAACCATGCCACACATGTTGATGCCGAGGCCATTGCAAGGGTTGTAAACGAAGGTAATGTTGGGTAATTGCCAGGACTGGTCCTGACCCCCCCGGCCCCCAATCAACAGGTCGGTTCTGGCTGATGCTTTCCTGGTCTTAAGTGTTAAACTAGTTAACTCTCGATCAGTGGTAGCACAATCACATTATACGTGTGATCTATGCTCTTCTGGTGTCCTTGATGTACTCTGTATAACTGAAACTTGGCTGACCGACTCCTCGGCTCCCATGTTTCCACAGTTTTTACCGGATGGGTTTAATATCTTGCATGTGGATAGAGCTGCGGCTCACCCTGGGGGTGGGGTGGCCATTATTTATTTATTTATTTATTTATTTTATTCTATTTATTTATTTGGATTTATAAAGCGCCAACGGGCCAAGGGCATCGTGGCACTGTTACAGGATACTTATCTTAAGCGGACATACAGTTTTCATAGTTATAACGTCAAAAGAGTTTACAAAGTGAGGGACAACATACTTGTTTAGGATGGCAGACATAAGCAAGTCGAGCTAAATCAATGCTAAAAGTTAGCTTGGTACCTTTTGTCCATACATTGGCCATGGAGGCGATACTAGTAAATTTGACACTATCTGCGTCACAGTCGGTTTACCTCCTTTTGGTCTAGCATTCTCCGGGGTCATGTTCGCTTTTCTTACATCTATTCTTGGAATTAGTGGCTTCTTTACAGTTAAAATATCCCAATCTGATTGTGCTAGGGGATTTTAACATTAGCGTTAATCTGCCATTAGCTCCACTTCTTGAGCAGTTTCTGGACAGTTTACTAGATCTCGGGATTAAACAACATATGGCTGACCCCACCCATCATTTGGGTTTTAGCCTGGATCTTATTTTTTCAGCCATTGCAGGAGTAGCGGTTTTTCCTGTTATGCCGCGTATCTGGACAGACCATTTTTTTGGTTCAATTCTTAGGAATAATTGGCACAAGGAGAACGTATCTCATTTTGCATCTACTGTCATGGCGAATTGCCCTGTTGATAGTCCCGTTGATCTCTTTAGACTGTCTCTATCATTGCTGAAAGCTGCTGGTCAATTTGCACCTTTGGAATCTGTGTCCCTACTTGCCCCTCTCAACCGTGGTTCTCGACCAAACTCAAAGCAGCTAAACTCCATGCTCGCCAAGCAGAGTGCAAATGCTGCTTGTTTTATAGTTTGATTGACAAAGCTTTTTTTTCCTCTCTTTCTAGGAATTACCATTTGCTGATTAAAACTGCTAAACAGTCGTTTTTTACAAGCAGTATAGAAGCTGCCCTGAATCAATCTAGGGAGCTTTTCTTGGCTGTTAACTATTTTTCTTCTACTGCACGCTTTCTCCCTACGGCTTTGCCATCTCAGTCTCACTGCAATGCTTTGCCAGACTTCTTTCTTTCTAAATTACCAGGATTCGTGACGATAGTGAATCTACAAAATCTGGGGTGCCGGTTTTCAACATCAATTTACCTGCCAATGTAAGCTGGGACATTTTTCCGGTGTTCACGGATGAGAATGGTTTGACTGCCATCTTGCATATTGAATCGGCTGCACTGTCCGACCCAGTTCCTCTATCTATCTTGCAGTATCTCTTGCCTATGATTATCCCTGTGGTGACCCAGGCTGTATATATTTCCTGCAGCTGTGGGTTTATCCCAGCTGAGTTAAAACAAGCCACTGCAGTGCCTTTACTTAAGAAACCATCTCTGGATGCCTCTATTTTATCTACCTTTCGTCCGATTTATTTACTGCCATTTTTTATGAAGCTTCTGGAAGCTCTGATCTCTCCTCTTCTCTCTTCTTTTCTGGAGTCTTCTGCAGTGCTCCATCCTTTTCAGTCTGGTTTTTGGCCAGGAAGGGGAACGGAGAGTGTCCTAGTCTCAGTCATGGTTGACCTCGCCAGGTTGGAGGAGTGGGGGCCCTGATTTTGCTCGATCTGTCAGTGGCTTTCGATACTTTTGATCATCCCCTCCTCCGCTCTCGGCTGGTGGCGCTCAGAATGTCTGGTCCTGTGCTAGCGTGGTTCACTTCCTTTCTGTTTGGTCAAGTCCAGTCTGTATCTCTTCCCACTTTTCTTTCTTCTTCTCATTCTTTGTTCTGTGGGGTTCCCCAGGGTTCTGCACTGTCCCCAATGTTATTTAACATCTATATCTGTGCTCTGGTTGCTCTTATCTGCTCCCATGGCTTTAGGTGCTATTCTTATGCAGATGACAAGCATATCCTGGTCCGTTTAGATCTTGACTGGGAGGGTGCGTTTGCCCGTCTGCATGATTGCCTTTTAGCCATGGGGATTTGGATGAGCACCAGTTGGCTCAAATCAATCCATCCAACCACTAAAGCGCGCCTTTAGTTATGCAGCTTCATCGCTCTGTATTGCTCTAACAGTCTTCGTCATCCGAGCCCTTTTACAGAAAGTATGGGAAAGAGACCTACTGTCAATGCAAAGTGAATTGACTGGATCTATATCACAATAGGCCATACAGGTTTGGGAATTCAAGGGGTTGGTGACATACTTTGAGTGGGAAGAGGGATAACATGCTCCTGCCAGTGAGTATCCTTCCCTCTCATGAGGGTTGTCCCCCCCCAGGTGGTCCTCCCTCAGATAGCCATCCCCAGCGTCAGGATCAGGTAGTGGCTGCCTTTCCCTAGCCATATGGGAGGAGAGTTTCCCCAGAGAGCGAGTGATGGCATCGCTAGATTCCCCACACACCCCAGAAATGTGATTTCAAATGGATTGTGTCCTAGCAAGTATTCCACATCTTTTAATATTTCCTTTCCTGCTTCAGCTGCTTTGGAAAAAATGACGCTGCTAGAGAAAGGTGCTATAGAACGGTACCTGTAGTGGGGAGTAAAAAGAGTTGGTACTCCCTGTATTTCCTAATGCCCAAAAAGGACGGATGTTTGAGACCCACCCTGGACTTAAGAAGAAACCTGAACAAATTCCTCAGAAAGGACGAGTTCAAGATGGTTACCCTTTCTCAGATCCTTCAGGCCCTCCAACTCCAAGACTGGATGGTGTCATTGACCCTCCAGGGTACTTACTTTCATGTCCCCATCCATCACAAGCACAGAAAGTAGCTGAGGTTCGCAGTTGGTGGCTCCCACCTTCAGTTTTGAGTTCTGCCATTTGGGCTGATCTCTGCCCAAAGGTCATTGCCAAGTTAATGGCGGTGGTGGCAGCGAGTCTCAGGAGAGGAGGGATTCATGTCTACCCCTACCTGGATGATTTAAGGATCAGGGCTTGCTCTCCCGAACATGCTCTGGAACATCGCAGCATAACCTGCCACACTCTCCACAGACTGGGCTTCTCCCTCAATTTCAAGAAGTACCACATAATACCATCTCAAAGAATCCAGTTCATTGGAGCAGTCCTGGATACATCCTAGGGAAAAGCCTTGCCACCCGAGGTAAGGGCTCAACACATTCTACAGATGGTCACCAAATTCCAGAGTGCCCAGCATCTCCCAGCCTTTGACTTTTTTAGGTTGCTCTGCCTCATGGCATTCTGCATTTTCCTTCTACCAGGGGCTCGCCTTAGAATGAGATCCCTTCAATTGGCTCTCAGGACACAGTGATCTCAGTTCTCAGGTGGGATGTCAGACCTTCTTTGAATTCCAAGGCAGAGTCGCACAGGATCTCCTGTGGTTTGCCTGCAAGGACAACATTCTGAAGGGAGAACCATTCTGGCAACAATGGCAGGAGAAAACAGTAGTTACAGATGCCTCAATAATGGGGAGGGGAGCCCACTCCAAAAAACCGACAGTCAGCGGTCGTTGGTCTCCATCAGAGTCCAAACTACACATCAACCTTTCGTAGCTGAGGGCAATCGGACTATCACTAAAGGCCTTTCTGCCCTCTTTATGGGGTAAGAATGTCCTGATAATGACGGACAAAACAGTGGCCATGTACTACCTCCACAAGAGAGGAGGTGTAGGGTCACTACCACTATGCAGAGAGGCAATGCTGCTCTGGGCAATTCAATAAGGTGTCTCCCTATCGGCAGTTCACCTAGCTGGACAGGAGAACCCGGCGGCGGACGTTCTGAGCAGGCAGAGCACAGTTTCCCATGAGTGGGAACTAGCTCAGGAAGTCCTTCAAATGGTCTTCACCCTTTGGGGAACCCCTTAAGTGGATCTGTTCATGACCAGAGACAATCAGAAGTGTGAACTCTTTTGATCCAGGGAATTCCCCAAAAGAGGAGCTCTAGGGGACGAGTTCATAGTGAACTGGGAGTTTGCACTCCTTTACGCATTTCCTCCAGTCCCCGTCATTCCTCATGCGATCAGAAGGTTGAGAAAGTTCAGGAAATCCATAATCCTCATTGCTTCGTATTGGTCCAGGAGAACGTGGTAAAGATCCGCCGGAGGGTCTGAGGGCCCACTCTACAAGGGGCATGGCAACATCTTCTGCTCTACAAAGAGGGATGCCAATTAAGGACATTTATACCACATCCACTTGGTCTAACATTCACACGTTTGTAAAACATTATTGTCTGCACTCAACTTCCACTCAGGAAGTCGATTTTTAAAGGCAGTCCTTCATTCTGTCCATGATAATTCTTAAGGACATGTCTAAATTCTTATTCCCCCCTCTAAGGCCAATACTGCTTTGGGTGTCTATCAAACGATGAGCAACACGTGGGATGATGCAATCCATTCGAAGAACAAGTTACTTACCCATGGTAACGTTCTTTCGATTCGATGTTCCTCCCACATATTCCTCATCGCCCCTCCCAGCCTACACTGCTGTAGAATTTCATGCAGCCTATTTCCATAGGCAGCCCTCTGATGCCAGCCACTAAGGTAAAACACGTAGGGATACTGTTTAACAATAACCTATGTTTCAATCCACAGGTTTTTTAAAATTTTATTTGTATGGTTTATGGCGCGAATCTGGCACAAGAGGCGCATAGCGCTTTACAACCGGAGGGGGCCAGCTTTGGGCATGGAATTGTAAACATTAGTCCAGTTCTGCTGGTGGTGGGAAAGAGGAATTTATATTCATCTAGAAGGTATAATTGTAAGAGCCATAATTTTAGTGTTTTGTGGAACTGAGGAGGTCAGGGAATTTTGCAGAGATTGAGTTGCAGATGGTCGGATGTGGCAGGAGAAGGCCTGCTTGCAAGTCTTGGACTAAGAGTCTGGAATGGCCTATTAAATGACCTGAAAAAAACAAGTTAACTCCTAGGTTCAGGGAGGCTATCAAAATGAACTTTTCAAGTCAAATTTCTATTGAGGTTGAAATTCTTGTACCATCTAAACTGACTGGTCTCTCCTACACTGTATCCAATGTAAAATCACTCCCTCCCAAAGACTCAGAGCTCATGGTAACCCACCCTATATGGGGCATGACGCTTCCTGTTATAGGTATTCTATCCGACCTTCAGGTACAACACTGTGGTGTGTTTTAACATCAGGAAAAGCGACCCCGTTATTGCTATTGGTGGGCTGCTGTAACCCCTCTTCCTCCCAGTTACTTCCTGCCTCCCTGTCAACTTTCTTGCTATCATCCTATAACCCCTAATCTATACATGGCACTCAGAAAACTCATGTTCCAAAGCAATGAATCCCATTAAACAAATAAATTGGTTTTAACATTGGTTTTAAAGTTTATGTACAGTTTTATTAGATATCTACTAAAATGAAGATGTGTTTCAGGTGTTGCTTCCACCTGTTCC
This sequence comes from Ambystoma mexicanum, assembly GCF_040938575.1. NCBI lineage: Eukaryota > Metazoa > Chordata > Amphibia > Caudata > Ambystomatidae > Ambystoma > Ambystoma mexicanum. Next base: position 319,759,253 of record NC_090928.1, on the reverse strand, counting down.
GCACCAGAAAGACCAGAGGATTTTTTCTATCTTCTCTTGTCTGATCAATTAACTCCTCTTCCTCCACTTGGACAGATGTGACTCTTATCTTCTTTGACCCCCATCTACTCTAGACTTCCTCTTCAAACACTCCGCAACTCTGCTGCCCACTTGACCCTAAATTGTCCTCACTGCCCATATTCCTCTTCTTAGACCTTCATTTGTTTGCAAGTTGCACTTGTATTCATCTCATTATTGCCAATTATTGATCCATAATCATGGCCGACCACCTACTCTGCTCTTCTTTTACTGTATTTTCTGGTTTCACCATGCTGATTTCCATCTCCTTTTCAGCCACCTCTGTGCTCTGTTACTTACCATAGATTAATTATTTCTATCTCGCTAAACTCACCCTGCCCGTGTGCTATTTAGATTCCCCTTTTCCTGGCTGACCCTTCTTAACTAACACAGACCAAATTGGGATATGTTCTTGTGTGTGTGAAAAAGATGAAAGTGACCTAACCAGTCTCTAGGGCACAAAGAAGGACCAAGATGGCAGGTATCAGTCAATTATACCTTTCACTGTTCTTGGTGATTCAAAAACGGTGAACCGGGTTCTTTGATACTGTTTGTGCAATTTGATGCAGACTTGAATGCGGTCATCATGATTTTCCGGATGGGGAGCAGATGTAGTGATAGGGTTGAGGTGAAGTTCATTGCAGTTAAAAGAATTGTGGATCATGAGGGCTACGAGGGTCAGTTCCACTGTCAGTTTGACAATGAAGATGCTGGAGAGTGGATGGGCAGTTCGACATTGGCGGTCCAATGTACGATTTGGGGATCGCAGGTCGATGAGGCTACCAGTGTTGATACGACTGGCGAAGAAGATCGGCAGCGAAGATGCTTGTGTTTTGAAGAGTGGATCAACGTGAAGCTCGGTGAAATTTGGATCATGAAGGCCACCAAGGTAGGTTTGACAGTAGGTTCAACAGCAAAGATGCTGGTGGCTGGATGTGCAGTTCAAGTTGGGTGTTCCACTGCTATGTTAGAAGGTCATGGTTCAGTGGGTCCCCAAGAGTCTAGTCAGCTGTCGATGAAGAGTTGCAACAAAGATTCTAGTGGTTTGAAAGGAGGTCAAAGGGTTGTAGATGCAATAATAATCTTCTAGTTTGAGCCAAGGCAACAATGTGCTACACTGACGTGGTTCAGTGACAAACTGGTTCAAGTTCGCGAGACAGCAGCTTGGAGGTCGGTCGAGCGCCAAAGGCAACTCTGGATGCTCCTGCTGATTTCGACGAAGATTGAATGGCTAAAATTACAGCTTGCAGTAGTTTTACAGTGAAAACACACAGATCCTGGCTGTCATGACACCCAGGTTGCTGTGAGTCCCAATCAAGGGACTCCATTTTTATTTATTCAGTATTTATAATGCGCCTATAAACAAAGTGTTTTTGGGTGCAATGATAAACAAAGTCATCGTTCTCACGCTCCAAACACAAGGGAGGCAAGCATACGCCTTCAGTGCAGTGAGGTCCTGGATACTAGTGTGACTGACAGAGAGGCAGGTCTTTCTCCAGCAGCAGGTCACCCCCAATGTGCCCTGTGCATGGTTATGTAGCAGAGCTTACCTCTGCCTTGGACACTCAGTCTTCACCTCACTGCCGGGTGGATTTGTACAGGCAATGCTCCCAACGAAAAGCCCAATGGGCCTCATTACAACTCAGGCGGTAAGGGGTTTACGGCAGCGTTAACAGCGCCGACCCTTACCGCCTGATTACGAGGTCCCCTAGCGCCATGGTGCTTTTAACACCTGCTTTTAGTAGGTGTTAAAATCCATGGCGCTAAGGGACCATGGAGTTAATTACGCCACCGTAATTTACGGTGGCGTAATTAACGCCTTCCCCACTCCCATTATGCCCTATGGGGCAAAAATGGGAATGGGGAAGGGTAAATGGGGATTGGGGACTTACCGCCCCGCCTAGGTCGGAATGGGGCGGTAAGTCCGCCAACCACCATGGCGTAAACGTAGTTTACGCCATGGTGGTAAAGTCACGGCCCAGGCGGTAACTTACCGCCTGGGTCGTAATGAGGCCCAATGAATTCTTACCTAAATGTTTGTCCAAAAGTGAATCAGTGAAGGAATGGGAGAGCCCTTCTTTTAAAGGAAAACGTCTACAAATTATTGGACTGAAGCTACCCTGCGTTCAGGGTCCAATTCCTGTCCTTGGGATAAGTGAACTTTGCCTCCTAACATCATATACAACATGCTCTGTGTTAAAGGCTGTGGAGAGAACAGGAAGCAAGAGAGATAATGAGAGAAAGCAAGATGGTGTAATCTTCCTCCAGCTGGTCTGAGTGCCCCTGTCTATACTAACTTCACTGCTTCCCTTGTTAATAGCATAAATGGCCCTTTTGGTATGCAGCATGCTGGTATGAGTTATTCCTTTTTGGATGGGTGTGCCCTTTGATTTCTGTTTCCCAGGAGAGCTCCTGTTGGAAGGATGGCTCCTGGAGAAAGGCATTACCCAACTTCACAAAGGTTTAAAAGGAGAGGCATAGCTATCCAGTCTCCTCCCCTGTCACTTGGCAGAGCAAGGCTGTCTGACCAGAATAGACATAACCCTTCCATAGCTAAGCTGAGCTCACAGTGCTGACACATGTATGATATCAAATTGATGTGGCTGTAATAAGTATGAACGATGATATCCACCATACCCTAACTCGGGTATGGCTTATATTTAAAGTGAAAGTGAGTCGAAGCTACCCTAACCAAGGGCGTGACATAGGGTCACAATTTTGCAGCGGAGCTAGACAGTTGCTAGCTTTAGAGAAAACACCTTTCGATACAGAAATGTTTAAACAATACTTTTAATTTATAGTAACAAAAAACAAGACATATTTACAAACTGCACCGTGGCGCTGAAGATGTACATTGTCGGTACAGTACGGTCTGCATATTTGTGGGTTAGTAAGCAGAGTGACAGAGGTATTTCATGTATTGCTTGAAATGACAATACAATAACATTGACAATGTTTGACCATGGTGCAGTTTGGTTAGGGTAGCTTCGACTCACTTTTGCTCTTACTGTACTTCCTACCCTCTTGAGCCAAGCACCCCCTTCAAAAAAGAGAATCCCGCCCTTGTTTTTCTCATTATATTTAAAGTGTACAACTACCACACTCATAGTTATGTGGTTTTGCGAAGGGAGTATCTGAAATGCAGCCGCGTAATGTAGTGGCATGGCTGTTACTGTAGCTGCCAGAGGGCACCTGTGCTACAAGGGGGCTGTTGTTTCAGATCAGGATACTGATTCAGCAGGGCACACATGTACACTATGCTTAAGGCATGGAGTTTATGGAGAGGGGATCTGGTCAGCAGAATACCCTCTCTGAGAGAGAAATACCTGCATCATTTTATAATTAATTAAAATCAAAAAATGCCTGGGCTTGTTAACCCTTGCCAGATGCCAATCCTTCACAGCCTCATTAAGGGTTTAGCAGTAATCTAGTAGTAAGTCCACAGAACTACCATCACTGGTGTAATATGGCCCCTTGCTGCTCAAGATCGAGGGGCAGGGGAGGTCCAGATTTTGAAGACCTCTGCTTTAGGGTGAGGACTGGGCTGAGGCCAACTGCAGTGTGCACAACACTCAGTTGGCTTCAGCTCACTCAATGGCACTTCAGACAGGAAGCAGGAAACCTGCTTACTGTCTGCATGCCTTGCATGATCTTGAGGTCTGGATAGAGGAAGGAGCATCAATCACGCAGAACAAGTAAGGAACCCTTTCTGGGTTATTTTTGGCATGCGTGTGTGTCTGTTGTGATCATTTATGTAAGTGAGTTTTGTATGTATGTATGTAGGTATGTTTATGGGTGCACACATGTCTGTATGGTTGGTGAGTGCACCTATTGTGTGATCATGTGATTGAGGAATGCAGTGTGTGTGGATGAATATTCTGGGTGCTTGTGTGGAGAATACAGTGGGAGTGAATTTGAGATGCGTATGGTTGAGTGACTGATCGGTGAATAGATATGAGTGTGTGTGTGTGTGTGTGTGTGTGAATGTGAATGGTGTATGGGTGAGTGACAGGTGTATGAATGGGTATCAATGCAACTGTGAATGTTCTGTGTGGGTGGATTCCCATGCCTGTGTGTAGAATGTAGTTTGATTGACAATGAGAGAAGTTGTTTGAGTGTATAACAGGTGAGTGAATGTGGATGAATGTTGTAGGTGGGTGCATGTGTGGATAATGCAGTGTCACTGGATGTGAGAGATGGCATATGGGTGAGCGATTGGGTATGAATGTGATTGTGTGTGTTTTAATGTTCTGGATGGGTGCCTGTGTAGAATGCAATGTGAGTGAATGTGAAAGGTGTATGGATGAGTGATAGGTGAGTGAATAAGTATGAATGTGACTGTGAATATTCTGGGTGCATGGGTGCATGTGTGGAGAATGTAGTGTGAGTGATAAAAGGTGTATGGGTGAATTAATGGGTATGAATGTGCATGTGTGTGTGTGTGTTTGCGTGCATGTGTGTGTGTTAATGTTCTGGGCAGGTGCCTGTGTGTGGAATGCAGTGTGATGGAATGTGAAAGGTGTATGGGTGAGTGATAGGTGAGTGAATGATATAAATGTGAATGTTTTGGGTGTTTGGGTGCCATGTGGAGAATGCAGTGTGATTGACTATGAGAGAAGGTGTATGGGTGAGTGACAGGGGAGTGAATGGATATGAATGTGACTGTGAATCTTCTGGGTGGGTGCCATGTGGAGAATGCACTGTGAGTTACTATGAGAGAAGGTGTATGGGTGAGTGAATGGATATGGATGTGACTGTGAATCTTGTGGGTGGGTGCCATGTGGAGAATGCACTTTGAATGATTATGAGATAAGTTGTTTGGGTGAGTGACCAACAAGTGAATGGGTATGAATATGACTGTGAATGTTCTGTGTGGGTGTATGTGTGAATGTGAAAGAGGTGTATGGGTAAGTGACTGGTGGGTGAATGGGTATGAATGCGATTATGTGTGTGTGCGAGTCGCTGGGGGGACTGCAGAGCACAGGAGCAATATTGACATTTCCTTAAGTTACATGGCAAGTTTAACTGCTATTTCTGTGTGATGCCAACTTGATGTGTGTTATTATGTGGCTAGACTGGCATTCTGGTGCAGCCAGTCTGGCCATTTTATACTGTGGATGGCATTTTGTTCTGTGCATCTACGATAAAGCAAGCTAGCATGAAATCTGTTACTACATGGCTAAACTGGCCTTTTGGTGCTGTCAGCCTAGCTATTTCTTACTGTGGAATTATATAGTTTACTGAGCAAGTGTACTTATGTCTACACTGAACTACAGTGGTTGCAGTTTGGGCATGTTTTCTTATTGTGGCATTTGTGATAAATCAGCAATGATTCTCCTTATAAACCTGGCCTGGGACCCTTCTCATGTGGCCAAGAAAGAGCAAGACGCTTCCCGATCCCGAACCTTGGGGTGTTGTTCTGTGGGATGATCAAATGAGGGGGGAAAACAGGTCAGGAAGATTGGGAACCCCCCCCTGTTTAACTTCCACTGCAATCCCACACTTATAATGGCCTTTTGCCAAAAAGGAGAATTCTGAAAGCCTAATTTTGCTGTTGGAGACTGCAAGTCCCATAATCCTGTGAGTACTGGGATGAAGAAGAGGGCTGAAGAGCAATGTTTCAGCAGTAGTCAAGCAATTAAGCCTGATAGCCTACACTAGAAGGAAGCTGAGAGGCTTAAAAGGCCGTCTCAGGTGCAGGCCGCTAGAAGTAGGTGGGACTGTGGCTGGAACATGTGCAGCAGTAGTAGAAGCAGGAAGAAGAAAGCACAATGTTGGCAATCCAGGCAAAAGTGGGAGAACCAAAGGGACATCAGGACTTTGATTCAGCAGATTTCACCTGCTTGTCCTGTGAGGGTCTTGTTCCCCTAAACTCTGAAGTGCAGAGGTTGCACAGCAGAAGGCGTGAAGGAAATTAGCTATTCCTCATGTGAACCTAATTGCAGAGGATGCGCAGCAGAAAGCATGCCGGAGAACGTGGCCAGAAGGATGTGTGAAGCCATGGGTCTCAGGAGCAAGAGGGGCTCCTTAGTTGCATGGCTGGACTGAAGACACCTTCAGCCAGAAAGGGTGTTTGTTCAAATTGAAGCCAGAAATAGCAGAAGTCCTGTCAGAGATGAAGGAAGGGTTACAGAAGCCAGTGAGTCTAACTGAGCGGTCTGATTCCTTGCGCAAGCACTGCTGGCAACAGTATCCAGAAATACAAGCACTCGCATATGCGCAAAAGCGATGCTAAACCAACCGTTGATTGTTTAACAATGGAATACTTGAAATGTAGCACTCACGTATAAGCAAACATTCTCTCTTTCACTTCCGTAAGAAAGAAACGCAGTGAAACTTTATTGTTGAACTTTAAACTTGCGAAAACAGCTAAAGGAATGGTGGTGCATAACTAATAAATATTCAGGGGGAAGAGTGACCTCTGAATCCATTCTAAAGCTGTTAAACAAATCTCAAAATAGAAAAATAGAAGATTTATGTTTAAACATGGTCATTACAAGTTATAAAGAGCAAACATTGCCCAAAACAAGAGCGAACAAAGCATTTTCCTAATTAAGAAGGAAACCAGCCATTCCCTGAATCAACGAATGGTGTAAGCATTACCATGAACTAAATCGAACATCAGCATTGCCCAAGCCAAGAGTGTGCACGCATTAACTCCAGCTAAAAGAGTGGCAACAAAGCTTCTGTATAATTGTCCTGGCTAGCAAAATAAAGAGAGATAAAGACAAGAGTGAGGAAGGGAAACGTGTTACTTGTAATTGTTCTTTGAAGCTAATACAACATACATTGCCAGAGCCAATAGGAAGAATAGAGAAGTGTGTCCTAAAGGCAATGTTGGGTTATCATTGTTGGACACAGAGGAGCGTCGCAAAGAGGCTGCCTCTCTGAGAAAGGAAGAGTGCCTTTCTTACTTGAAGGTGTTGAAATACCATAAAGCAAATCTTGTCATATCTGAAAACTGCTTAAAGTCACAAAGTGCTGAATCTGTGGTGGTGCATTTGGTTGTCAGTAAATTTGATACGTCAGTAGCACAATTGAAGGTAGAAAACTATGAGGCAGAGGAGTAGACCCTCATGGTGAAATCTTGAAGAAGTTGCTCAATGATGAGAGTTGCTTAGATGAAAGTAGAAGTGCTGTGAAGTCATCCTGACAAACACCAAAGCTATGTTTCATTAACATTACCAGAGGTTGTGTTTACCTTAACCTAACAAAGACCTCTGGTATTTCTTCTTGGAGAACTAGAAGTTGTGACAAATCATCTTGACTGGAAATAACATTGATGCTATTTGATGAAGTGGAAAGTCTTTACTCCAGCAAGAAGAGCGCTTTTCCGTTGTTTGAGCTTTGCTTAACATAACTTTGTTTTGACATTGAAGGAGCCATTAACTGAATTAAGAATGTATTACAAACACGGATTTCAGTGTTTCTTTGTGTTGAACATTGGAACTGAATTTACAGTGAACCTGGGGAAAGGGAATTCACCCAGGTTAGCAAAGAAGAGGATACACATAATTGTTGATGTTATTATGAATTGCCATATATGTCTTTATGTATTTGATGTTTAAGTGTGAGGGCCAGATATCCTGTATTAGAGTATTTTCCTTTAGTTTTGATAGGCAGGGATATCCTCATCAGAGAAGGATAGTGAGGTCATTGATAAAACGTATGATTTAATAAAATGGCATATCTTAAGAAATCATCCAAAAGTTGTCCGCCTCACATTTCGGACCCCTCACATAAGGCATTTTTAATGGTAGTGCCAACAGGAGTATGTTCGTACATGGGGGTACTGGCATATATTGGCAGTGCAAGCTTGCCCATGTTTTCTTATAGTATCATTACCAGCATTCTGCACAATGCAAACTTGAGTATGTTCTTATATGGGAATACTGGCATATATTGGTGCACCCAGCATGGAAATGTATGCGTACAGCAAGCATGAACATGTTTTTTTATACCAGCATATATTGAGGGGAAAGACATGAAAATGCATTGCGACGTGTTTCTGTGTACTTTTGGTGTCTTGCATATATTGGATTTTTCCATGAGTTACCCAACAAAACCAATTGCAAAATGTCTGTTTTTTTTTTTTTTACAAAGTTTTTCACAAAATGCACAATTTTAACCCATTATTCAAAAATAATTCCTGGGGAGAACCCCCCTCAACCCCTCAAACTCCTTTTCATTGGTTTGGGATGCTTTGTTGCACTCTTGCATACTTGTGGCAAATGTGTACACCCCTGCAATAAAATGATTCACCAGTCGCAACTCATGGCTAGTATATTTGGCTGCCAGACTCCAGGCACCGCCCCCTTGTTTCTATACTAGGTGAAAGATTTAAGCTTTGATTACAACAACATACATCTTTCACCGGGTGCAGTGTGCCCATGCCCCTCCACTAGCATGATCATCATGCACATTGCACACGCATGGTGGTCAAGGCTTGCCCAGTGTTTCATGCATCCTGTGCTTTGTTGGGGAGCTTTGGGCACAGAGGGCCCCCCAAATTGTGTGTTATTTCCACTGATTACCACCAAAACTGGTATTTTTGGAGTCCATGGGGATTTCTATCAGATTTACAACAAGTGGTATTTCCATATGGTAAATATATAGAGTTTTGGGGTAAAGTGGAGGAAATACATCCTCCACTTTGTCTGAAATCCCACAGTACAATGTTGCGATAATGCAGTGGGAAAGTGGCGTTAATGGAATTACCGCAACATTACCACCGTTTTTACCACACTGTTCCACTATTGAAGCCAATGTGTTAACTAGCCAATACTTAAGATAAAAAAATATGAAATAAGAAGTTCCAACTTTTGCATCCCATTTTTCTTCAGAATCCAGATATGTGTGTGTCTTCTATCGCTATTCTCACTTTTGTCACTACACTGATGCTGCCACATTGTCAGCAATCAGAGCACGCCCCCTCCCCCACTTACAGCAAGCTTCACTCACAGGCAAAATTATTTTTCACAAAATGAATTTGCACATTTTTACGAATGTGCCTTTAGGTTATGAATAGTGGGTGTTCGGCAACATTTGAATTTGCTTCTTTGAGCGCCACCCTTGTACAGCCTTTCAGTGGCGTGTCCAGGCTCTTTTGACTAGTGGGCCACTGACCTGTGCAGGGGTGGCATGAAGAACGAGTGCACACACACACATAATGATCATCGTTTAGGTTAATGGGGTGGCATCTGGGGCGGCCAATCAGATTCCAGGGCTAGCACGTGCCACCATAGGTCGCTCCCTGGACACGCCACTGCACCCCTTGGAGCCCCTACTTTTGGAGATTTGATAGTAAGTTACACATGCATGAATGACACTTTTGCAGAACAAATGCAATTTTGTATGTATCTTCTATGACACATGTTTAACCCCTTAACTGCTGGGCTATTATGCATGTCTATGCAAATAGGACGAGCATACTCGTCCTCAGCAGTTCTTGCGTTGTGGTATGCATGGTTCTAACTCAAACATACACTACTTCTTATTGCAGGGTTAAGTCACACTTACAGCATATGTAGCTCGGCGAACCTGCACTAATGTGCTGAGAGAAGTCAAGCTGATATTTGCTGAGGAAAAGGCAATGGGGTGAAATATGTGCCAATTCTAAAACCGGCAAGTCCCTTTAAAGCATGTATTTCTTCCCACAGTATCCATAGGTCGTCATAAATAGCCAGGCTATCAGTGAGCATTGGGCATATGTTTGTGCATTCTTGCATACTCATTACTCAGGCTGCCTCATACCAGTTGCCAATCAGCAAATCGTGTCTGTTATCTACACCTGCGGTGAATGAATCCTCATGTCGGGGCAGAATGTATCCTTACCTGGCTGCCATACAGCCTTTCTTCTGTCTGCGCCTCTGGGTTCATTATAATCATGCTCGATTTTCAAATCGCCGCCTGTTCATTGCACTGCCAGCGTATTTCAGGCACTCGGCATGAAAGTAATTCAGTTGTGCTTCTTGAAAGAGTACCCTTCTGATAGAGTAGTTGGCGCCTAACATATCAACATGTTTCCCAAATACCTTTGAGTAAATGAAGCACAACAAGGAGGCCATTACTCACACTGACAGAAAGAAAATTAATGCAAAGCCACATTTTATATAATGGTTTACTTCACCGTTGCAGAGTTTTTTTTTAGAAGGGCATAATACAAACCCTTGGGGTGTATTGTAAGTAAAATGTATGAGCCAACATTCTCTCGAAAGTGAACAGTTTTGTTTTTTGTCTGGGCATTGAATAGGCATTTGCCATTCACTGCGGTAGTACTTAGCCAAAAGATGGCAACAATTGGAAATAGTGTGAGTACTTGGGCAGATGATGTCAGTGCTTGCCAAATACCATCTAATACTATACAAAAACCAAACCTGTTGGATTTGTCAATGCCTGTTTTGACTGGGCTTCGGTGTAAGGAACAGATGTGAGGCCACACATATTGCTTACAAATCGAGTGGCTGAAGGCATGCTTGGTTACAACATTTGATTACTCCAAGATCTCCTTTACGGCTTCAATTAAACCATTAACTCTCAGAAGTCTGCCTAAGAATAACACTGGCAGCTGCTAATCAGCATAAACTTTGATCTTAATGTGCGACAGAGGTAGCTCAACAAGATCCCATGATGGTGTGTTTTTTGGAGGGGAAGAGCATGTAGAGGGTAGGAATGGCCATAGGAATTAGCATGGTCATGGACGGTCAATGTGTGAGTTAAAAAAACCTAACAACACCAACAAGCTGTGGTTTTGCTCCTTACATCCAATCTCCACCCTCGCTGTACTGTAATGCGACTATTTTGGCTTATAGGTGGTTCTACCTGCCACCAAAGAGGAACAACTGAAGGTGTAATGAATATGGGGAAGTCAAACCTCCTAAAAACTGACGTGTGAATATGTTTGTAGGTACGGCCAGAAATTACGATGACCTGCAAATATATTTCTCAGTCAATTGTGTTGGGATTCTAAAGACTTGCACAAATACTCCCACCCACAATGATCCATGATAGACTTATTTATTCTATGTCTATCTCCGGACGGTGAAGGGAAATGAAAAACACCCACTGCTCCACTAGGCCCTGCCAGACAACACATAGCAAGTATTCTTTTTTTAACAGATTGCTGCAAGATAATTGTGATTGAGTTTGCTCTTCCTCATACATTTAACATATCTAAGCTCAGCCCATAACCAAATACTGGGACAGAAGCTTCATTTTTAGGCAGGGATTCCTGCAGGGGAGTTCCTTTTACAACAATGTATGATATTACTTATCAACAAATTCAAACAATTCCAGGAATGTGCATGAAAACCAGCTGGTTGCCGCTGGACCGTAGGGATTTACTGGCTCTGGAATTGCCAGACTTACCAGGGCATTATAGCCCCAGTGGTCCGGTAATTCTGGAGCCGGCATTCCGTTACTCCCCATTCCCGTGGAGTCCTATAGGACTGTGGAGTCACCTACCAGTTCTCTACCTCCTTTTATCCACAAACCAATGGGCTTGATGAGCGGTTCAACAAGACCCAGAAAGGCATGATAGGTGGCTTGGAAGAGCACTTGAGGAGAAAATGGGTTATTCTCCCACCATGCCTATAAGACTCCACGGGAATGGGGGCAGTGGAAACACTAACGCCATGCGGTAACGGTGCCGGTGTTTCCACGTCCGTGTGCAGACGGTGGCGTTACGCTGCCAGGTCTGACCTGGCAGGCATAACGCCACATGGCCACACAACTCGTAGTTAGCTAGTCCGGAAAACGGTGCTGGTACGGTTTTACCGACACTGTTAAATCCGGACCAGCTAACTCATAATGAGGCTCATTGTCTTTATATGATAGATTGATGAAGCATCTAATAAGGAGCTCCTATGCATATCTTTATGAAATTATTTTAATTCATTTCTACCATCTGCCGTATACTACTGTATCCAAATGCTTGATCTACTGTCCTAGTGTTGCGTTAAATATTATTGCGTTGTGAACGATACTGAGATAATTAAAACATGTATTCAATTCAGACACACTTGACTCCCACACAAAAAAGGTTATGAATATACTGTCTCTATACGAACGCTGCTAGAAGAATACCATTGTACAAGAACAAGCCGGGACATTCAAGCAGCAGCAGATATCAATTTGAATGTGTTATTTTGTCTTACAGATGATTTTCAGTGCTTTGTCCTGTCGAAGACGAATATCAGTCTTGTATGACTAGATTTAATTAATTGTCAAAACTACCAACAGTAGGATATTTGGGTGGCATGATTGACAGATTTTTTTCCCCAAAATCTGTAGTTGTCACACAGCACTTTTTGATCCCTAGCAATTTTTGCACTAGTTTTGCACTTCATTCGATACCTTAGAGGATTACATTTAAATCCCATGTGAACTATAGATCGCATAGAGACAGCTTTTTTCCTCCAACAAAACATAGTGATATCTATTGAATAGCCGGTTTGCACACCAAAACTCAAAGAGAATATATATATGTTTTTCTTGTTTTTGATGATGTCTTGTACCGGTGTAATGTAATATCGGAACGTTTTTTAACAATACCTCATGTTCTGATGAATTATGCAATGAACATTTGGTTATTTTTTATATCATGTTTGATATATTAATAAAATTTGAACATATATCAGTCTCAATGTTTTCCTGACCTAGTTCACCTCCCCACTCACCAGTAGAAGTCTGTTACCTATATATTATTATCCTTGTTGTTCCGTGAGATATAATCCCCCTTGTGTTTTGATTAATGTACTGGAACCATATTTTGCCTCCTGTTTTCCATAATATTTATTAGAATACTTTGCCATTCTCATGTGTTCCATTCAAATATTTGCATATCATGAAGCAAATTGGGCTCCCCTCACAGTTCAAAGCATTTGCTTGCAATAAATATTTTCAGGCCTAAAGTAACTATAATATACTGCAAAGGCCAACAAGATATTAGATATTCAGGATGTACATCATTAACTTACTTAACTGGCAATGCCTCTCACCCTGCTAATATCCTTTGATTATGTAGTATATGTGAACATGGTCTCCCGATGTCAGCTGCAGCTATCACTGAATGTTCTGTCCAAGCATCAAAGACTCAATCTTGTCGATTAACTTGGTTTTTATCCTTGATGTAATGATCTCCTTTAATACCTCTGCACTTGAGAGACTTATTGTGATACAATATATTGTGATACAATAGATCTCTCTGGGGGTTTATGTACATTTTTGTGGATTTTCGGTAGATGATACGACACTGTTGGCTGTGGATGAACTTTGGTTAGAAAGATCATTGTTTTGGAGGGAATGTAGGCTAAATAATTTCTCATCTTTAGAACTACTCCAATATGTTTTTATTGTCAACTATCAGATCATGGCCCAGTCAATCCAATTCATTATTCATCTAATTAAAACAAGCTGCTGATTGCAGAAATGGACCAGAAAAGCCAGAGAGTGAGGGATTTTTGATGCGGTCCAGAGAGGTGCAGCAGTCGATAAAGGAGAAATCAATTTGCAAAAAGCCGGTTCACTACAGCCAAGACTGTGGATAGGGTAATACACTGTGCAGGAAAAGGACTTTCCCATTCACCTGTTGGGGGATGATTTGTTGCTAGAGAGCTGGAAGTTATATCCAGGACCTTGGCCGGAGCAAGGGATCCATCGAAGAAAAGCAACCACATGTATTTCACCTCTTAGCTCTCACATAGCACTCTTAACCCCTAATTGCAGAGGGTGCAGAATTGCTTATCCAAACACAATGGCTATTTGAAAGGATATTTAATGTTATTACTGAATGCATATTGACTATACTTACATCGTACACATGCAATAGCAATGCATGGTGTAATACACAAGGATTCTGAATGCATGAGAATGTGCCAAATTGTGAGGATATGCCCCTCATTCTTCATGAACTCAAACAAGGTGCAATCTCACAATTTGCATTAAGGAGGGGTCGAGTTACAAGGGTGTGTGCCATTGTACATCACTGCTATGAACACGCCTGAGGCATAGTTCATAAGATAAAAATGTGGGGATAGACTGTATGCAAGCTGTTAAAGCCCCATGATTTCACCTGTCAGTTCAGAAGGCCCTAGCAATAGCCTAACCAGTAGATGCAGTAATAGCTGTAATGTCTGAGCTATCTTTTATCTGCTAGGATGTTCCAGATTTAGTAGCAATGTTTTTAGAATCTGAGTGTTACCCAAACTCCTATATCTCTTTTGCAATGTACCGATCTGGCCGGGCAGAGCCTTCTTTAATAAACTCAACACTCTAACCACCACATTTGTATGGGGAGGGAAGACGCCTAGATTGAAATGGTCCAAAATGATAGAACCCTTTGAAAAGAGTGGGATTGCAGCCCCAGATTTTGAACTTTATTACTTAACATCGCAGGCACACTTTGCGAAACATTGGTTTGAGCCGGAAGACACAGCTCCACACATCCCCCTGGAAAGATTTGCAGCAGCCCCTATAGAACTACGAGCGGTCATGTTTGATCTCAAATGAAAAGAACCATGCAAATATGACCCTGTAAACGCCACTGCACGCGCGTGGTCTATGATATACAAGAGGCTCACCCTTACAACCCCGTATGACCCGGAAGTGCCATTATGGAACTTCCCAGGCATAAGCCCCACGTTTGATAAGGCCCTCCAGGGTGCTTGGGACCCACAAAAGAAATTTGGAATGCAAGATATGTTTCCGGAAGGGAAATACTGTGCTCTTGATGATTTTATCGGGCCGGTGGGTGGAGATCACCTTAAGCAATTTCAGTTTCATAGAATGAGGTCTGCCTTTGCCGCTAAATGGCCCTCGTTCCCAGAAGAACCGGCCACACATGAATGTATTGCAGCCATGACAGAACCAGGTGGACATAGTAAAAGTCTGTCTGTGCTCTATAGCCTTGTCCAAACACACTCCAAGTCAAGCAATGATATTAAAGGGAACTGGGAACGGGACCTGGGGGTGGAACTGTGTGAAGACACGTGGTTGAGATACTGCCAGTTGACCAAACATGTATCCATGAACTCAGGGCTTCGGCTCATTCAGTTTAAGGTTCTTAACCAGCTACACTACACCCCAGCTAAGTTAGCTAAATTTGTGCAAGGCCACACAGGAAAATGCCCTAAATGCGATGCCCCTGATGCAGACTCTTATCACATGTACTGGGCCTGCCCACCGGTCACTGCATTCTGGGGGGAGGTGGCGGAGATCCTGGAAGACATCACGGCGATACCTGCCACACCTTCCCCACTGAAATATCTCTTTGTCGATATCGGTAAAGCTGCAACCACCACTAGACGATTGTTTAACTTGGCATGTGTGGTTGCAAAACGTAATATACTAAAATGTTGGAAATCAGTATATCCTCCAAGACGGCTGGACTTTTTGGAAGACCTGTCAATGGTCAACGAACTGGAGGAACAATTCATTATAACATTGCCTTCGAGATGCCGTCCCAAAGACATATGGGCACTGTTCAGGCTATATTTATGTAATATGATATCTGATGAAGAAGATAATCCAACATCACCACTCTAGTACTGTCATGCAATGTGAAAAGGTGCAATTTGTACTGTAAATGTGTATCTATGTTGTTGTGATCGATATGCTTCGCCCACTGCCAACCAGTTTAGTCTTGTTGTAACTTTCTGAACAAAAATAAAAATTAAAAAAAAAAGAATCTGAGGAAACAGTACATCTAGTTGTTTTTTAATGAGTGTGCCACATGTTGGCAACATCATCACATCTTTTGACGTTTGTCCTAAATGCACAGCCTCTTCTGCTTCTTTCCAAAAATAGGAAGTTATTGCAAATAAAAGGAGAAGCTGAGCTTGGTGTTTATGCAGCAACATGATTACTCACAGTGCTTAAAGGAGAACTGGTCTTTGTCTAAGCCAGGGTCGTCCAACTCCAGCCCTCGAGTGCTGCAAACCTGATGGGTTTTTCTGGATATCCAACATTAATATTCATGAGATAAATTTGCATACATTTAGAATCAGTGTATGCCATTTTATCTCATGAATAATGATGAGGTATATCCTGAAAATCTGGCATGGAAGTCCTCTAGCCACCCACAGTAACTTCAATTTAAGCAGTGCAATAATGACATTTTGACCATAGCACGTTGTGTAAAACCTCAAGAAATTTGCCAATGGTTAATCACAAAGTTACAGAGTAATGACTGGGTTAGAGCCTGCACTTGGATTCCGCCATATATTCCACCATTCTTTGGCCCTCTCCTTATTTTGTTCTTATCTTAAAGTGCATTGCTTTCCCTCTGTACCTTAATCTATTTAATTATTGATTGTTTTTCCTTACCAGTCTCAAGTATTGTTGTACAATTTTTTAGAGCATCTACAAAGTGCCTTGGCATAAGGGCTTTTTATACATTAATAAATACAAATATATTGTACATTGTTGAATAAGGGGTGAAGCCATTTTAAGTATGTTTGGTCTTTGTTAGATTGTTTCCTGTGCCTTTGGCGGATAAGCTATATAGAACTGGTAGGTCTATTAGTACATTGCTGAGTATTGAGGATTTTTTGTATTTTGTTTACTAGTGCTTTCACTAATTTAAATGCATTATTTGTTGCATTAAGAGGATTCGCCAGACACATTAAAAATGTGTAACATCTGAGGTATACAATTGAGTTGGCCTTACTCGTAAGCCTGGATGTTGTTTTTTCATGTCCTCTAGTACATCTTGGAGTTAACCTTGTGTGAGAAATTTGACCATACGCACAGGGAGAGAGTGCTCATCTGGGCTTACCACAGACTACTGAGTCGCCTACTCCTGCGAGAGAAGGGCTAGTAGCCATTGAGGACCCTACTTTGGTAGCAAGGGACCCCGTGACTTCAGAGTTGCCTGGAACAATGCAGGAACTTTAGGTGGAGGACCAAGTGGGTGAAGATCTGAACGGTCTACCCAAGCTGGATGAGTTTGCATCAGCTGGAGCCCGGATCAGATTTACTTCTACACAGCCCAGAAAAAGTGTCCCACTCTGGCAGGTCTGCGTAAGCAGGCCGAGGAGCAGGGTAATGGCGAGGCCCCTGACTGATCAAAGTTTACGGGGAGGATGGACTCCTATACAGTGAGCCAAAGGATTCTGAGGGTGAGGACACAAGAAGGTTGGTGGTTCCCCAATGCCATAGAAAGTTAATTTTGGATTTGGCTCAACAAATTCCTTTTTCGGGTCACTTGGGAGTGATTAAGACATCAGACCCGTTGTCTGTGCTTTTCTACTGGCCGCAGGTTGGCGTAAAAGTTAAGGAATGTGTCGAGTCCTGACCGACTTGTCAAGCTTCTGGCAAGTCAGGTGGTGCCACAAAGGCCACCTTAATTCCACTACTTGTGGTTGGGTGGCCTTTTGAGAGAATAGGCATGGATATTGTGGGTCCCTCACATCCTCACACCGGCTCAGGAAACCAATATATCTTGGTGGTGGTGAACCACACCGCAAGATACCTGAGGCTGTCCCTCTGAGGAGCATCAAAGCCCCCTTGGTTGCAAAGGCTCTGATTGGGATATTCTCCCATGTTGGATTCGCCAAGGAAGTTGTTTCTGACAGGGGATCAAACTTCATATCAGCATATATGAAGGCTATGTGCGAAGAGTGTGGAGTCAACTACCAGTTCTCTACCTGCTTTCATCCACAAACCAATGGGCTTTTTGAGTGGTTCAACAAGACCCGGAAAGGCATGATAGGTGGCTTCGAAGAGCACCTGAGGAGAAAATGGGTTATTCTCCTGCCATGCCTTCTGCTCACCTACAGGGAGGTGCCACAGAACGGAGTAGGGTTTAGCCACTTTGAGCTTCTGTTTTGACACCCTGTATGAGGTTCCCTCAGTCTAGCGAAGTAGGGATGGAAAAGCAAACCCTCATCCCCTTCACAAGATGTAGTGGACTATGTACTCGGCCTTCGGTATAGAATGGCAAAACAGTCAACAAAGAATCTAAAGGCCATTCAGGAGCTGACGAAGCACTGGCACAACAAAAAGGCCACTGGGACAGTCTATTCTCCAGGCCAGTGGGTGTGGATTATGGAGCCTGTCAAATCCAGTGCCCATCGGGACAAGTGGACTGGGCCTTACTGTGTGCTGGAAAAGGTCAATGAGGTGATTTATCTCCTTGATGTGAAAGGACCTAAACAGATGTGCAGGGTCTTTCATGTCAAATGGCTAAAACCCCATAATAGCCGGCATGACTTGTTCATGGCCTTAGTGACTGATGGAGAGACTGAGGAGACCGATACCCTCTCAGACCTTCTGCACACTGAAACCAAAGTTGGGTCAATTGAAGGTGTCAACCTTGCAATGGACCTGTCAGAACAGCAACTGATAGACTGTTGCCGTTTACTGGAACAGTTTGACGGTCTGTTTTTGCAGACTCCTGGTTGCGCAGAATGATGCACCCATGATATAGACACTGGAGACAGTAAGACGGTAGTGATAGAACCATCCCCCAACCCCTGGGCTAGCCCAGTGGTACTGGTCCCTAAGAAAAACAGTATTGGGAAGACTGAAGTTTGATTTTGTGATTTTGTGTGGACTACAGTGGTCTCAATTCTGTCATGAAGACAGATGCTCACCCCATTCCTCAGGCAGATGAGTTGATTGACAAGCTTGGCGCTGCCAAGTAGAGGAGTACGTTTTACCTCACAGCGGTGTATTAGCAGGGCAGCTTGACAGATGGAGCTAAAGAGGGGTCAGCATTCTCAACCCCGGAAGGACATTATCAGTTCACTGTGATGCCCTTCATGTTGAAGAACGCCCCTGACACTTTCAGAGGATGGTTAACCAGGTTTTGTCCAGTATGGAAAACTTCAGCGTAGCCAATCTACACAATAGTGCTGTGTTCAGCCACACCTGGGAGGATCATATATCCCACCTGAAACAAGTGCTTCAGGCGCTGCAGAATGCAGGCCTGACTATCAAGGCCACAAAGTGTCAGAAAGCGCAGGGTACAGTGACATACCTAGGCCACCTGATCGGTGGAGGAAAGAAACAACCTCTTGAAGCAAAGGTACAGGCTGTGAAGGAGTGGGACATCTCCACCACACAGATGCAGGTGAGAGCCTTTCTAGGTCTCACTGTGTACTACCAGTTGTTCATCAGAAGGTATGGGACCATTGCAATGCTTTGAATGATGCCAAAGAAGGTAACTTGGACCCTCGCCTGTCAAACCTCCTTTCAGGATTGGAAAGATGGATTGTGCAGGGCCCCAGTTCTGAACGTGGCAGATTATGGGCAAGAATTCATTATCCAGACAGATGCTTGCGATTTTGGTATTGGAGCAGTGTTAGGGCAGCTGAACTCTGAAGGGGTAGAGAAACCTGTCACCTACATTAGCAGGTGGTTGACAAAAAGGGACAGGGACTGGGCTGTTGTAGAAAAAGAGGCATATGCGGTCATTTGGGCCATAAAGAAGCTGAAACCCTACATCTTTGTGTCTCACTTTACGATCCAGATGGACCACAGGCCTCTGTAATGGTAAATGGCCATGCAAGTGGAGAACCATAAACTTTAGCAGTGTGCCATATCCCTACATGGATTAGACATGGACATCCAGCACAAGCCAGGATGGAAATGCAGATGGCCTCAGCCACTACCTTTGCCTTGATGACGAACAAGACCGTCAGTAGGGAGGTGGTTCACATTTTGAGGCTGGGGGGAATGCAAGGAATTCGACCATCCGCACAGGGAGAGTGTGCTCGCCTGGGCATTTATGTTTTTTTTGATAAATGAAAATGAATGATGGGAGACCAACCTCTGAGAAATGAGTGCGCTTATTCCGCACCCATTTCACCAGCTTCCCATGCCAAACACATAGTCACCTGTACTCTAGGAAGACACAGCATACAGGCGCTGTATTCCCCTGTCATATTCACATGGAATGTGACAGCCCTGGGTACATCAAAGCATTCCAAGAAGGGGGAAGGTACACATTCCTCTGGCCATGACCACCTAATTAAATATCAAAGGCTCCATGGATCTGCTTTCCTTTGTTCTCCAGCTGGTGGCAGTGCATACTAATGAAAGATAATTGAGGCAATCCTGCCGAGTGGGCTTGGTTGCAGGAAGGCAAGGCTAACACTACTTTGGTGTGCAATGTGTCAGCTTGAAGCTAGTTCCCACCCCTCTGTATGAAAGGCAGTGAAATAAAAATAAATTTAAAAAAATACACAGCTATTATGAAATTGGAGTCAAATCTAAAAAAGGCAACTACAGGTGGCAAATTATGGGCAAACAAATATCCAGCAACAATAATGCAATCTACTTAGGGTATCACTTATCACTTATCAGCCCAAAATTCAATTACTTCATGGTCTGAAATTATCAAATGTAAGACTAGACCACTCTTGTCCCAATTGAAAAAGATACATTCCCGGTACTGCAAATTTTCATTAACGCCTTTAATTGAATTTATGACACTAAAAATTGAGAGCGTAATTCTTTATGCACTTGATGTGTGTTTATGCGATATGGCTTCTATACTTGACACCTTACAGGGCACATTGTTGAAATCTGCAATGATCTTACCTATGTCTGTTCCAAATGCTATCATCCAACATGAATTGGGGTTGGTGTCTCTTTCGACTCGATGGAAATGGAGGCAGCTATCTAACTATGTAAAGATTCACTACCCTCCTTCTAATTCGTTGTATATGGACATGAATTCTATGCTAAGTAACCATACATCTAAATCGTTTCATAATTACCACCTGAAAATGCAACAAGTATTGACTGAAGTGAACCTTACTGTGGACGATATACATAATCGTCCCTGCTATGCCAAAAAAAAGCCTTTTGAAACAGATTGGTGCTCTCCGATTGACAAGATTATGTCCTATAAATTATTTAAAGAGTACAGTTTATACGTCAAGCAGCGCATCCCCCGTTATGACCATATTACGTTGTTCCCTTGTGAACATACTAGAAAGATATATATTCGATATAGATTTAATCTCTTGTATCCTAGGGAAAGAACGAAGAATTGGAAAATGTCTGACACAAAATATTGTGTTAGATGCCGCTTTGACGAATGTAGTGACCCTTACGAAACATTGAAGCACCTTACACTCTATTGTTCTCATTTTAAGAAAATAAGAACTGATGGACTAATGAAATTTGTTAATGTCGAATATGAGGACTGCTTGGAATTTGTATGGTCTAGAATGATGCGGGGAACTCACAAATCTTTAATTTATGAACTGGTAAGCTTTTGTAAACATATTGAAAAGGAATTGGAACTATATAATGATTGAGCCTCTTTACATCTCTTACAGGAAAACTCATAGAGAGTTTAATCCTCTGATCTATAAATTGAGCACAAATGTGACTGTCGAAAGATTTGTAAAGGTTCATTTGATAAAAATATTAGGATTTTATATTTTTGTAAGGAATATTTGTATGATGTTTTTATATTTGTTATTTTGTTAAGGTTCTGCATGAAATTGTTTTATGTAATTGAACCAAATACAAATAATAAAATAAATAAAATAAAGGCAGTGAAATGCATGTCTGGGTCGATTATTTACTGTAGGCAAACCCCTGCAGAGCTGACCCCTTTCAAAGGGGAGAAATATGTGGTTTAGGGGAGACAAGAAGTCTGCTCCCAGCACATACTTCAAGGAAAAACCTGTGCTTTAATCAAGAATCAGAGAGGGCTCAATTAACCAGAGAGATGCTTTGATCTACAACAGACAGGAATATGAATTGGACTTAGGTATATATTGTCACCCCCTTGTCGGTCCTGTTGCAGAGCAGTCTGGTCCTGGCCTCATGCACAACACAAGATTGTTGGTGGGAACCCAGGATTGGTTCATTAAGGTGGGCTTAGCCTACTCCAATTGCTGTGGCCCACTTGGCTTTAAAAGAGGACTGAACCCTCCACTTAGCAGATCATCTGAAGAATTTGCAAGGAGTAAGAAGATGGACTCTTTTGGACCCGGAGAGAAAATACAGTCTACCTTACATCGTCTGCCAGTGAAGGAAAGCCGGGAGTTCCAAGAGGAACCAACGCCTCCCCTAAACATCTCCCACGGAAAAGAGGGAGATACCAGACTCAGAGGACCCATTGAGCAGCCTCAGAACTGGTACCCAGCCAGCACACAGCATGTCCTGCTATGTTTTGACAGCAAGCGTCCTAGTTGGGAAGTGCCAGAGAGTCTCTGGACCAAGGACAAGGCCATTGCCTGCTAACACCATCCTGAGCTTTGGACACAAGCCCTGCGAAGAAGCTAGGAGGAGTGCCACACAGGCATCATCCAGAGTCCATCTTTTTAAGGACAATATTGAAACAGTCGAGTCCTTGAACTGCATCCGCCTGCACCACTGACTGTTGTCACGCTGCAGTCACCAGAGCTGTCTGAGACACCTCGACCAGCATTCCAGATCCACCAACCAGCAAAGAGACAATGATTCTTGGCTCTGAGGCGCCGCAACAAACAGCCTGCAGACGTCCGTCCAGTCTCGCTTGCCGAACTGCCTGCCGCCTGGTAACCGCAGGTGTCTCCCGCCACTAACTCTATCTCAAGGGCTAAAAAGCATGGTGGAACCACCTTGGTGCTGTCAAGCAGCAAGAACCTCTTCAGAACCAGTTACATTGTGCTTCTGCCCCGCTGGTCCTTCTCTGAGGCCCCTAGAGACAGTTACGACCCGTTGCCCCTTTGGTGTTGAAACCATATAACCTTGAATAGTAAGACTGATTGCTTTACCAACTACCCTCCTGTCAGTATCCAGAGTGCATCCCTTTTCTTTGTGAAATTGTCTGTCCTCTGTGTTCCTCTACAGTGTGGGTTGTAATTGTAGTCTGCTAGAACTGTCTGTTGTAGTAATAATAAAGTAGATATTTGTATACAACCTTGCCTGGACAGTCCCTTTTATAATTGGGTAATAAATGCATTTAATTGTATTGCAACTAACCAATGATCCACGACCTTTCAGAGATAAGCCTGCCGTTCCGTCCACATTACCATAATTGGACAAGGAGGTCTTATAATATACAATCTGTTCATATCCATTCTGGTGTACTAGAGGTGTGGAGTTCATTGATGGTTTAGAAACCGATATTCATCCCTGAACCACTATTGCCCTGGAAGTTGATTAGTCACACCTTAGTAGTGGTGTTTCATCAAATCTGCTTATTACGGTAGTTAATTAGGGTGTTCCATGCTGCATTCTTTGCGTTTGTGTACCCCTTATTTATTCGGAGGGTGTTCGATGTCACAAGGTTCACTAGTAATTCTAATGCACTGAGGTTTTTTAGGTTTTTTCCTTTTAGCCTTTGGGTGTTGGTTCATAAATGTCCAGTGTAGGGGTGTCTAACTCCAGGCCTCGAGAGCTGCAATCCTGATGGGATTTCAGGATATCACTCATTAGTATTCATGAGAAACAATTTACATACATTTAGAATCATGAATATTAATGAGGGTATCCTGAAACGCCTGCGTTTCCGGCCCTCGAGGCCAGGAGTTGGACATCAGTGCTTTAGTGTGCGTTCATGTATTTGGAAGGGGAGTGATCGATATTACAGAAGGTGGAGAGTTGTCCTGATTCTTAGTTCGGATAGAAGGAATACACCCACATGTAGTTATTTCATCATCATAATAACTTTATTCGGGCATTGGCCATCAAAGTTCATCCTAATATAATACAAAAAGCTAATTACTTCCATAGCAACAGCGGAATCATCATTTCAGAAAAGCACAGGGCCTCCCTTCAGAAAGAGGTTCAAACAGTAAAAAGCACTGGGATCATTTATTTGGCTGATTGGCTTTCACTTCCTCCTCATGGGTTATGCCAGCCTTTTCTTCATAATTACTGCCAATGTCTTGGCTACAACTTCTAACCACCTCCTCTTCCTTGCTTTCTCTACTCTGCTCTTCACACCTTCTCCCAAATTCCCCCGCACAACTCCTGCCAACCTCTTCCCTGCAACTTCTGCTCTTCTGCTCAAACACCACTCTACTTGCAGCTGCGCCCAGACATCTCCTACCAGCCGCCTCCTTGCAAAACCTGGCAACATTCATTCTGATGGCTCCACCACCCTATTCCCAAATGCTACTAACTTTGTTCACAACTTTCCCCAGGCCCCTCCTCACAACTTCCACTCTACCCTTTGGTGTTCTCTCCAAATTTCTTCCTTATAATCTCTCCCTGAACACCTACCTTCCTCAAGTCATTCCTTCCATTTCCTTTCTTTCCCTCTCTGCCACAACCTCTTTCTTCTGTCTACCATAACCTAATTTCTCCCATAGTCTCCATGCCTCTCTCGCAAACTTGTAACGGCGACCGTACAACTGAATGGTTCATGGGTTTTACTGAGCACTAGCCGCTTCCTGTTGGCCATACTTATCATGTGCATCTGCACTTAATACAAAACTTGTGATTGTTGTTGGTTCTCTTCAATCTATGGAAATACAGTGTCACATGGAACAAGTAATCCTAAAGCTAGTCAGACATCTTGGATAGGACATGCACGGTTTTTGGTGCTGCTAGGTGGTCAGCCCTCATGCAGGGCTTTGCTGCTGAACTACTGTGCCATCAGATCTGCATTGCAAGCGGCTGCTAAATATCCAATGAGCAATCACTTAGCACAAGTGTGTCTTATGCTGCCCCTTTGTAGCACACATTTGTCAACACATAACATGTGAACTTAGCAGCCATTCAAGCAGTGTTTCAAAGTAGGCACTGGCTGCCTTTAAAGTGACCAGTTTAGCCTGGGCATAATTCATGTGGCAGTCATCTACCTCAGAGCTGGTGTATTGTGGGGTGGTCTCAGGTATCCCCCTTTACTGCCCCTGGCCCTGCATCAGGCCATGGGTGGTGGCAGCTGGACCCTGTGGATACCCCACCCAACACCCCTACCCACAGTCAATGGACTTTGTCACAGTAGTCACAAGCTGTAAAAGTGTCATGTGCCAAGCAAACCCTTGCTGTAACAATGCAGAAGACCAGGTATGCATGCCAATTTACTGAAGAATCCAAAGGTGCGTGCAACAAACAGTGATAGGAGGATGTATTTCTACATATACTAAAATTGGAATAAGGCATACTTTGATGATAGTCTGTGTCGGATTGTTAGTTAGGGCTATGTAGCCCGCCCACATCGTTGTGTGGGCAGACCGCCGTTGAGGTCTTAGTTCCCGGCAAGGGAAGTGACGTTGGGCTAGGGAGGGGGCGGGACAGGAAAGGGGGCAGTGTAACTTGAACGGGGAATAAAGGAAGACGCATTGTTCCCCGGCTCCTCCCGTGTGACTTATTACACGGTTCGGGGACCCGCGTAAAACCCCACATTTGGCGACGAGGGGTACGCCGTACCAGGACCCCGCGCATCGGAGCAACGCCGCCACTCAGGAGTACCGCGGAGGTCCGCGGTCGAGCGGCGTGGCGCGTCGGCGCACCTCCCATATCCTGCTGAGAGGCTGCGAACACGAGCGGCCGCAGCAAGCAGAGCCGCGGGGAGAGGCCACAAACACGAGCGGCCGCAGCAAGTGGAGCCGCGGGGGAGAGGTCGCGGCTGCGCCTGCAAGGGAGCACGCGTGCCAGGGGGCAAGTTGCCAGGGTCCTGCGCCCCCCTCCCCCACTTCAACCAGCGATCGGGAGGCCCTGAGGAGGGCCCCAAGGCCCAAACTAAAAGGTCAAGCACACGCACCAGTCCGTGAGGGACACAACGGCAAGCCAGAGCCAGAAAAGAGGCCGCACATTGCCACACGGCGCCACCGTCTCAGCGAACATGTCGGGCCCAGCAAGCCCCGTAGCCTCCTCGTCAGATGGATCCGGAGCAGCGAACGATGGCAATCAACAGGCACCAGCTTCAGGTACCGCCGCCCACAACTTACCACTACCGGGCCCCTTTGATGTGAGACACACATCTAACCTAGGCCCCAGATGGGTCATATGGCTCAGGGATTTCAAATTCTACACGGGGGCAATAGGTCTGACAGACAACGCGATGCTAAAAAACACCCTCTTCATGACAGTAGGCCCCGCTGTCAGGGACATCGCAGGCGAACTGATGAACGTAGACACGGTCACCTATGCGGAACTACATGGGAAGCTATCAGAATACTTCACGCCCCATACAAACATTGACTATGAGCGCCACGTCTTCCACACTACGCGACAGGAGAAAGGAGAGTCCCTCGACAATTTTGTGATGCGCCTACGCATCAAGCTAAAATACTGTGAGTTCCACAAGTACTCCAACGACGAGGCGCTAAGATCTCAAGTCATAGCTGGCTGCATCTCACAGCCATTCAGGAAACAGCTTCTCCAGAAACAAAGGTCCCTGGAGGAGATCCTTGCACTGGCCAGGATGGAAGCAGCAGTTGAGTCGCAACTCGACAGTCTAGGCAAAGTCACCATTCAACACCCGCCACCGACTGCTGAGACCATCAACAAGCTATACACGGCGCCCTCACCGAGTGGGAAAGGAACGGACGCCACGTGCTACAGATGCGGATTCGAGTATCCGCACGCGGGCGACTGCCCTGCAATTGGACAAAAGTGCGCCGCATGTGGCGGTATGGACCACTACAGAGCCGTATGCAAAAATCCACCGGGACAGGGACCCAGCAGAACGAGACAACAAGAGAGAAGGAGAAGCTCGAGACATAGCCCACCAGCAGGCAGAGGAGATGAAGACCAGCCGGGACCCAGGAGAGAAGAAAAACCACGAAGGAGCGCCTACACCAGAGACGACAGAAGGCCTTCGGAGGGTTCGAGGCGTTCGCAAAGAAGAAGGTTCGTCCAATACATTGAGATGAGATCCCCATCAGGCAGTGAATCACAGTCATCAGAGGATGATCAACGAAAAAAAGGGTATGTGTGGGCTCTCAACAACGCCACAGCCACCCAGCACAGCCCAACGCTCCAGCTTCAAGTCAACAACACACCGTTAGAATTCCTCATAGACACGGGGGCAACTGTTAACATAATAAGCGAACAGGCGTATAACTCACTCCCCAGCCCCCCAAAGATTCGGAAGGTGTCAGTGGACATATACCCCTACGGCGCCACGACCCCGCTGCCATGCAAAGGAACAATATCAGCATGGTGCGTGCATAAATCGCATGCCGCAAAAATCACGCTACACATCCTGAAGACGGAAGCCAACAGCGGGTGCATTCTCAGTTTCAAGACTGCCGTCGAGATGGGTTTGGTGCACATCCTGTATCAGCTAATGGCCCATAAATACTTTGCCAGACCGGATGCCATCGAGCAAACATTTCCCAACCTATTCAAAGGCCTAGGAAAACTAAAGCACCGCAAGGTACAGCTGCACATAAACCCGAAAATACCACCCGTCGCCCAGCACTATAGGGGCATTCCGATAAATATACAACACCAGGTCGAAGAGGAGCTGGACAAACTAATCAAACTCAACGTCATCGAACCGGTCTCAGGACCCACTCCATGGGTGTCCCCCATCGTTCCCGTCCCCAAAAAGTCACCGGATGGATCCATACGCCTGTGCGTCGATATGAGGAGGGCCAATGTGGCCATCGAAAGGGAAAGACACCAGGCGCACAGAATCACGGACATGATACATCTGCTCCACGGGGCCCAGGTCTTCTCGAAACTGGACCTCACCAAAGGCTATCATCAGATCGAGATTGAGCCCGGATCCAGGTACATCACGACATTCGTTACACACCTGGGTTTATTTCAATACAAAAGACTTAGCTTCGGGATATCCTCTGCAGCAGAAATTTTCCAAGAGGAAATACACAGAGTCATCAGGCACGTGCCCAACTGCCTAAATTACTCCGACGACGTCCTCGTATTTGGAAAGACCCAAGAAGAGCACGACACTGCTCTCCACAGAGTGTGCGCTGCACTACAAGAGGCAGGACTAACGCTCAACAAAGCCAAATGCGAGTTCGGTAAAGGCTCTGTACGATTTTTCGGCCACATATTCTCCGACAAAGGGATGCGACCAGACCCGGAGAAAGTGGCGGCACTCAACTCAGACGCACCCCCGACGAACACGACGGAACTTCGTTCCTTCTTAGGACTGGCCAGCTACTGCTCCAGATACCTAAAGGACTACGCAACCATCAGTAACCCGCTGCGCCTCCTAACGCGCAAGGATCAACCTTACACTTGGTCCACGGACTGTCAGAAGGCATTCGAGGCGATACGGGATGCCATTTCCAAGGCAGAGGACATGGCGTACTATGACGCCAAAAGGCACACCGAGGTGATAGTGGACGCCAGCCCCGTGGGTCTGGGCGCCATACTAACGCAAGTTGACCCGCTGGAACCGGCAAACATATATGTGGTCGCATACGCCAGCAGGAGCTTAATCCCGACAGAACAAGCCTACTCCCAAGCGGAAAAGGAGAGCCTGGCGGTGGTGTGGGCATGCGAATATTTTCATCTGTTTGTGTATGGCAAGGAATTCACCATCATCACCGACCACCAGGCACTGATCACTATATATGGAGACCCCAAATCACGGATGCCGCCCAGAATAGCCAGATGGGGCCTACGACTGCAGGACTACAAATTCGTCATCAAGCACCGGCCTGGAAAAGAAGACAATCCAGCGGATTATCTATCACACCACCCGACCGGCCCGGCCACACCACACCCATCCATCGCTGACGAATATCTTAACTACGTAGTCCATCACCTACAACAACTACCAGTCGGGTGGGCAGACATCATTGCTCACTCGGAACAAGATCCGGCTCTACGCATCGTGCGACATTGCATACAAGAGGACAGAAGGGCGCACATGTGTCAACAGGCACAACACGAGTCGGAAGAGGTCCGAGCAGACGTCAAACTGATAGACCAGGTCCGGGACGAACTCTCCATCGTCGACGATCAAGTAATACTCAAAGGGTGCAAAGTGCTCCTCCCGAAATCGCTACGCACCAGAACGATCCAAGTAGCACACGAAAGTCACCGGGGAGTGGTGGCCACCAAGAGACTACTGAGGGAAAAAGTGTGGTTCCCCAAACTGGACTCGATGGTTGAGGAAATCATAGGGCAATGCACAACGTGTGCACAGGTAGCACCGCCTCCGCACCCAAACCCACTCCACATGTCGCCACTACCGAGAAATGTATGGGAAGAACTGGCGGTGGACTTCTTTGGACCCCTAAGAAATGGCACATATGTGCTAGTGCTAATAGATGAACACTCCCGATTCCCGGACGCACAGATCGTGGACAGCACAGCAGCAACCAGCGTTATTCCGGCACTAGACCGCATGCTGTCCACATATGGAATACCCAGGATCATAAAATCTGATAATGGAGCGCCATTCATGAGCACAGACTTCGAAAACTTTGCGAAGTATATGGGCTTCCAGCATCGGAAGATAACTCCGCGATGGCCTCAGGCCAATGGAATGGTCGAGAGGTTCATGGCCAACATCAAGAGAACCCTGCAAATAGCGACCATCCTCCACAAACCTTTTGAACAAGCACTGTATCAAGCACAGTTTCTCAGGGACTATCGCCACACTCCCCACAGCACCACGGGCGTCTGCCCCGCTGACCTGATGTTCCTCAGGCCAGTACAGACACGACTGCCAGAAGACGCCCGCGCCGCTGAAGCCACGCCTCTGGAACAAGAGGCCAAAAACAAGGATGACATCGCCAAAGCCAAAATGAAGGACGCGGCGGATCACAAAAGAAAGGCACAGGAGTCGAACGTGGAACTGGGAGACCAAGTGTGGCTGCGGCAACCGAAACAGCGCAAGGAGGATGCCACGTTTGCACCGGAACCGCTGACGGTCACGCAAAAGAAAGGCACGATGATTACGGCCCAGAGGACTGACCAGTCCTCCGTCACAAGAAACGTATCGTATTTCAAACCCAAGAGGTGCTACAGGGAGGATACCTTGTATCAAGAAGCTGACAGCGAAGAGGACATTGCCCTTGACGGGTATTACGCGGAGGAGAGCGAGTCATCAGAAGGGGAGGACAGGTCATCACCCCAGGGCCTGGACGAACACACCCCGGGCAACAGAGGTCGCCCTCAGAGGAGTCGTTTCAAACCCCACAGACTCATAGAAGAAATGGAGTAAGGTAAAAAAGAGACATGTGGTTGTTTAAAAAGGGGGGAGATGTCGGATTGTTAGTTAGGGCTATGTAGCCCGCCCACATCGTTGTGTGGGCAGACCGCCGTTGCGGTCTTAGTTCCCGGCAAGGGAAGTGACGTTGGGCTAGGGAGGGGGCGGGACAGGAAAGGGGGCAGTGTAACTT
The DNA here is from genome assembly GCF_040938575.1 of Ambystoma mexicanum. Taxonomy (NCBI): domain Eukaryota; kingdom Metazoa; phylum Chordata; class Amphibia; order Caudata; family Ambystomatidae; genus Ambystoma; species Ambystoma mexicanum. Next base: position 319,728,966 of record NC_090928.1, on the reverse strand, counting down.
GAACGGGGAATAAAGGAAGACACATTGTTCCCCGGCTCCTCCCGTGTGACTTATTACGCGGTTCGGGGACCCGCGTAAAACCTCACAGTCTGTATCTAGAATATGACTAAAGCACAGTTCTGTGAAGTCCTTCAACAAATCTTTCCTGCATGGGGAAATGGATGATATCAAAATGTGTTAATGCCACGCCAAGTCTACCAGATTGTCCATTACCCATCTCTCCTGTTTCTTAAAACTGACATCTGCTTAAAGAGCTGCTGATCAAAGGCTTTTGGGTAAATACACGCGTTTCTTTCTCCAAAAAAGCCTTTCACAGATACCTACTTGACTAACAAACCTCTCGAGACCACAAAGCTCAACACCATAAGCAACGATATCACAAATTTCTTCACAGTAAGCAGTCTCTATTTTCAATGCAAAATTATCCCTGTGTTTACACAAGTGCATTGTAATGGCTTACCCCGCAATAGATGCTTTTCCTGAGACTGACTTTGTATGGGCTTTCCAGGAGAGATTGGGAGAAAATAATACACCCAAACAGGAAAAGCTAGCCACCACATCAACTGTTTGCCCATTTAACTTGAAGCTGGCTTTGCCCGGCTCGTATTCTAATTGCTACTTTAGATTTTGCTTTATTCAAAATTAGGTGATTTAGAGAACAGTAAGTTTGGACATCATAAAGTTGGACCCTGAGAGCATTTGCTGTCCAAGCATAGGCAAGAGCGTCCCTTCAATATTAGGGATGTCTCTTTTGGCTTCTTCAACAATTTGCGGCTTGTCATTCATGTATAGGCAGAATAGAACTGGGGCAAGTAGGCAGCCTTGTTTAACACCTCTCATCATTTGGATTGTCTGTGCAAGTTGTCTCTGAGAGCCAAACCTGAACTGAGGTGCTATTGTATAAGGACCTGATGAGGTCAAACAGTTTTTTGTATATCACCATGGTTGCCAGTTTCAGCCACAGCCTCTCTCTGACCACCACGTTGAACGCTGAAGAGAAGTCTACAAATGCTACATTGAGGGACATTTCCTTGACTGTAGCATATTTGTAGGCTAGATGCCACGGTACAAAGGTCTGATCCACAGTTGAGAGACCTGATCTGAATCCGCCTTGTGCCCTGTCCAGGAGTCTATTATTGCCAATCCAACTATTTAGTTCTTGGAGAATTAGATAAGAGAGGATTTTGCAATCGATGTCAAACAGACTGATTGGGCGATAGGACTTGACCCCATTTGTGGGGCCCTTTTTATACAGAGGGATACTGGTTGAGTTTGACCAAGATGATGGGGACATCCCACTGCTGACAAAGAGGGGAAAGACAACACTAAGGATCTGAACCCACAAGCCCCTTAGGAACTTAAAAAAGGTCTTCGGAATCAGAATAGAACCTTGGACCTTACCGCATGCCAGGTGGTCAATGGCTTTGCAAATCACAGCTTCTGTGAAGAGTCATCTTTCAAATGGACCAAACTGGTCTACTAGGTGGTTTGCCAACCCATTTGATAAGGAAGTGGGCCCCCTGCTCTGGGCATCAAAATTATCAGATAAAACTTGGCCCAATTGATCAATGTGGTATCAGAGGTGCTCCTTGGTGCCTATGGAGATTCTGGCGTCTCACGTGTCATACTGTTGCACTCCAGCGTAGACCAATCCTTCATCTGCGGTCTAGTTCTTCTCCAAAATGATGCTGAGCACACAATCACGTCCTCTGAGCAAAATGAAATGAAACAGAGAAGACTTTGCGTCTCAAAACATTCTGACGCTCCTTCCCATTTCCACCTTTATTCTGCCTTCCTCTTGCCAACCTTTTTCGCTCTGCCTTCCAGCCTTCCATTCTGTTTGAGTTATAATTTTCCCCAAGATTCCTCTGCTTGGCGTGCTGCTTGCACTAAACCTTTTTCGCTCGTTGTTCTGCCCGCACTGAACCTTCCTGCTTGGCTTGCGACCTGCACTTACCCTTTCCGAAGCCTCATTCTGTTTGATGTAAAATCCACACTCATCTCTACTAAAGAAGCTATTCCAATCCGCATCAGCCTACGATCCTTGCAGAGGGTTTTTCTGGCTTTTCCTTTACTCTCATGGGTCTAGCATCCAGACTCTAGCTCCTTGATTCCAGACATTCATAGTGGAACCATCGGGGAGATCCGGTTTTGCTTGGCTCCCAATTTCAGTACATCACAGTGAAAAATCTTCTCCATCATAGGCAGTAAGTGGGCAATTATTTATATTTGTCTTGATTCTGACACGTGGTCCCCCCCCCGTACCACCAAAGAAACGGGTGGAGTGGTCCACCAACTCAGCCTTTGCTATATTGAGTTTGATGCACAAGTCGGATTTCCCTAATCCCTGTGACACCACTCTCCAGAAGGTTTTTGTGTCCCTCTCATTTGCTCCCTTAGTCATATTTTGCCATCTGCGGCTCCAGAATTCTTTCTTTACAGCAATAAGGGATTTGCAGGTTTTCCTAATCAGGCAGACCTCTGCCCTCCCTCCACCCTGCCTAACCCTAGATAAGAGTAGACCCTTCAAATCTGCGCATTCATTGTTGAACCAGCCCACATATTCCAATCTACAGCATTGTTTCTATATTTGATCACGTAAGGAAGTGATGTACGCAATTATTTTGTTGCCGGAAAATGTAGAATCTGAAAAATTATGAATTGGAAATGTTTGGCAAGGCAATAATCACAAACATCACTCCCACCCACTATCCCCCCTCCCTTCACCTCCCTAACCCTAATACTTACTTCTGGCACCCAATTTACCGTTTCTCCTTCTCTGCAGCGCTCACCCTCAACGTGAGATCTGCCTCCCCATTGAGAGGCGGAACGTCTGTTGCAGGGTCCTTTTCTTTTCTTTTTTAAACTTTCTTTGTCCCCCCTGCTTTCCTTTTTATGGAAGCGGGGGACACACCGGCAACACCTGCTCCCCTTGATCGACATTATGGGACTTTGGTTATTTTTCCAATGCCAAACTCTGCATTTCTGTCTGTTTGGGGGGTTTCTTTTTCAATTCTTTCTGCGGAACCCGTAAGAAAGAAAAGAAGCTGTCTGTTGGTCATACAATTTGCAATATTCATGCCAGAATATAGGCCTGGCTCTGCCCCAGTCCCATATGCATTCTGGATTTCATGCAAGACCCTATTATCTATAGACTGCTCCAGCCACTCAGACATGGATTCCACAATCTGGGGCCCCACCTGACTCTTACTTTGTTTGTCACTTCCACCTCCCCTCTGCCGCAACCTCCATGTGCTCATCTCTGTCACTGTTGTCCATTAGGTATTTAAATAAACAAAGAGCAATGTGATTGCTTTCCACTCTGGGACAGATTTCAAAATAACCATAGGATACCTACGCGTAAATATGAAGCACAATATAGGAAATTACAGAACTTGACCCTCTTGCTTCGTAAGTGGGTTCAAAAGTCGAAAGTGACGCAATCGCATTTTGAGCAGAGACTCGTACACATGTTTCTCAAGCTCCTTCCTTCAGCATCGATCTTGGATTCACAATGCCCCAAGATGATAACTTTGTGTTGGTCCTTTGAAAGGGCACTGGCCTCCTCTTCCAGATTGGATAGGAGAGAAACAAATTCCATGACATGTTTACTGCATGCTTAGACATTGATGACTGTGAGTTTTTCCCCATCTATCAGAACTACAGCTACCACCATTAAAGATTTGGAAGTCAGTTGGCATTCCTCTGCGTAAAATGCACTGGTCCTGCAAGCTATCTGTTGGTGCCCTATATGCCCTGATGCAGATCCTTTTTCTGCGCTTTTGAAGAAATGTAGGTAGTCCCCCAATACCCACTGATCCAAAGATCAGGTTTTCTGCAATATGATATGGTTAATGTTTATAACAAAATCCTTGAAATTCTGGTCACGCCTTTTCTGTGGCGAGCCGGCTCATTAATTTAATGCAAGCCTTGGAACGACATCAAGCTCCCTATCGTCATTACCATGCATGGGGCAAGACTTCCTCAATGATGGTCACCTGTGGTCAGATGAAGCAATAACAGATGCTTTTGGGGCTTTATGCCTATTTGCCTCAGGCATGAGGCATCCCAAGGAAGATCTTCACCCTTTGGTGCTGATGTTTTCGCAGGGGGCCTTTGGACCCGATATGGGCAGAAGTTGGTTGCATGAAAGCTTGTGAGATTGCACCATTCCCTTTAGGTGAAGATGCTTGTGTTTCACCACTGGCGACGCAGCTGGTAACACCTCTGTGTTCAAAGCGAGAAATACTAGGAGTGTATCTTAACTCGTTTCTCGACCATTCCAATGGGACTCGTGGAGGAATGCTCCTATGGTGCATTAAGACAGTACTGGTGTCCCCCGACGGTAAAATCAGCTGGATTTTAGAAAATGGATTAAAAAGAGGATCCACTTTTCTTAGAAAGGGAATCAAGCTAAAATGTACGCAGCCAATCAGAATGGCTTAGCTAGGGAGGCCATTTGCATAAATGTTTATACTCAGCCTCTTTACTAGTTTCAGGTCTGATCTCATGATTACGCCCCCTCCAAGCTTACCACTTAGCCACATGTACACCTTGTTCTGGAGACTAGTCCAATTTTCCCGTTCCGTGCGATCGGGAACATTTAGCATTAACATATTTATTATATCTTGAAGGAGTTTGCGGAGGTGAGACTCATCGGGCAAATGCCCTGAGGCTGTCATGTGTCTGCACAATTTTGACTCTTCAATCGCTGCCACAGCAGACATAGGTTGCCATTCCGTAGATCCCTCTAAGTCCATAAATACATTAGAAGTCGAAAATTAGACCCTCGGCCATATTCAATTTTTTCCATCTGCCCTCTGTCAAACCTCTTGCTCTGAAGTGGATGGGGCGAGAAAAGAACTCCAGTTGAAATAGGCCCTGGACTGACACCTCCATCATGATGGTGGTCATCAGAGTTTGAGGTTTTTGTGAGTTGCAATGGAGTGGGCACTACTGCTCTCTATAGCACCCATGGCTGGAGAGTCAGATTAAGACATGTGGGGACAACAGAGAATGTGTCAGCTTCTGAGGCCAGTCTTGTTCTCGTAGCTTTAATAGTGTCATTCAAAGCTTCACTTAGATCACTTGCCCTTTTTGGCTCCTTGCCCGAGTCTCATTTGAGAAGACTCATTATGTAGTTTAATCCACTGATCAATTGAGGATTTGAGCACGGTTATGAATGTATTCAGGGTGATGATTGATCGGGAGCATGACTGTGCCTTAGGGGTTGTAGGCAGGCTTTGGAACAATATAGTTTTACCAGTCTTGTTTGCCCCAGAGGGTGGGGTCTGGTTGTCACCTTCGCTCTCGACACTAAAGGAAATTGATGGAAGTTTGGGGCAGATCAAATGACCATCAGACGTCTCTAGCAATGCCGAGCAATACAACCCTTTTTCACAGGAATGGACCAGCTCCATGGAGTTGGCACTCTTGCAGCCTGATACAGGTCACTGGTCATATTTACACATTGAACGCGGGATAGTAGTTTATGTGCAGAGCTGTAAGGCCTCAAAGGGCCCGCTTACGGCAGATATCCATGCTTCCGATAGAGAAACAATATCTTCAGTGCCGAGGTCTCACCGTAGATTTGGAACTCCTGATGGCAAGGCGTTTGTGGCAGGACCGCACGCCAAGTCTGCTCTAAGCTTCTGAATCATGGGGTGCTTAAAGCTACACTGTCTTCGGTGTGACTTATGAACTTCTGTAGGTTTCTCATTCTGGCTTCACTTTCTGCTATTGCTTCAACAAAAGGGTCAGCACAGATCAGGGTTAGAGGACAATTTGACAAGGGGTCAATTTGAACATCCACTGACTCACTGGAATGTATCTCTGAGTCTTGGGCACTCTCAAAGCCCGGAGCCAAAATCTTGGGCAGCATTGGAGGTATCAAGAGAGGGGGAAAAGAGAAGGAGCAACAGGCACAATAGATGGTTGGTTAAAGTCCAGTTTTCTTGCCGGACTGAGAATACGCATTACATTAAGAGGAGATGACAGCTCGTGGTCTCTTCCATGAGCTCCGGGAATTCCAAAACTTTAACGGTCCTTCAGAGATAAGAGACAGGGAGAGAGGTCTGGCCAGGTCACAAGGTCTGGATCCAGTTTGTTTTTAATCCTTCTCCTGTCAGTGCTGGCTCCCAGGGCCATCCTTTCACCATCATGAACTAACACTGTCACGAAGGCTATCTTTGTAGGTGCATGGGTGAGGTGTCTAATCACCAGGCTGGAATCAGAATCAGCTTGCACTGTTTCTCGTGCGAGTGATAGACGCTGCAAAAAACTAAGGGTCTCGAGGTATACAGACCCCGCCGGCGAGTTTTTGGCAGATTCTGCAGTTGATTTCAAGATTAGTTCTGTGTCCGATATTCCCCCGCTCCTGTTCCTACTATGCCCCTCAGACCCTGGCCGCAACGGGCGCTGTGAGGGGGATTCTGCCTCCTGTGGTGATTTAATATCGACCAAGGGTTTCTTATGAACAAAACCCATGATGGAGCTTTGCCTCGTTTCGGTGATAGGTCCTTGACCGGAAAGTGCACTTAATTAAGCTTAATTATGCTTGAGATGATGTTGGATTGCCATTGAGTTTAAGTATAGTGTCACATAGCCCAGCAATTAACTAGCAAGTAGTGTATACTGAGTGATATAAAACTGTATGACCATCATCAAGCAAAAGGTACACATGTGCCATTGTAAATGTTCTGATGTATTCATAATATTACATCCTCATGTAATCGCCATTATAGTGAGCATACATACTCCTATCCCAATAATCCTGTATTATCAGGGAATACCTGGTAAGCTGTTCCTTTTAAACTACATGTTCTGCTGATACTATAGGTCAGAGCTGTGCCACAGAAAACCCCACAATGAAATAAAACGATCAAATTATGAAAGCAAATTGCAAATTTCGCAGGTATGGTGATTTCCAAAGAATCAGCCATGCAGCAGGCACAGTTTGCACCACTGCAGGCGGTGTGGCACTCCTGCAAAGGTGTTCACCCGGAAACGGTCCTGGTTCGCAAACACAAACAAAGCTGGCGCAAGTCCCACGAAGAATAAAGGTAACATCAGGAGTCTGAAAGTTAAACACATTTGTGGACAATTCTTCCTGAAAACGTTGTCAAACTTTGGGAAGTGAACAACTTTTGAGAACATTTAAAAATAAAACAGGGAAATGACTCAACTATAAGCTGATGATTCAAATATTCTAGTGGATTTACATAACTGTCATGATACAGGTAGGAAAGTGGAAGAAGGACTAGGTGTTATACAGGGATGGATGCATGATACCTTTCTAATGGTGGGAAAACAGAGATATTACTGGTTGGTAGCCTGAGGGATAATTCCCTGCCATTCATGGGGCCTTCTAGTTTAGACACACCTCCTGTGCCAGTTGAGGGAGTCAGAAACGTGGCCATTCCCATTTACAATAAGCTGTCTTTCGCTCCTCAGGTGGATTCCATTGTGAAGAGCGCCCACTTTCATCAGATCGACATAAACAGATGTGGCTATTTTTAAGATTCAAATCAGCGAAAGACTCTGGTTCAAGCAGTGGTCCAATCCAGCTGCACACTTAACTGGTGCACCCAAGCACCCTTCGACACTCTACTCTTTCAACTGACCTGGACTACGGTCCCTGAGGGTGTTCAATTTACCAGGGCTTTGAGGTCATACCAATGATATATAGAGCGCTATATAAATGCCAAATAACATTGCATAACATAATGGAATCCAGTATTGTGCAACCATCTATCTGGGTGTTGTGAAGAAATGCATAGCTAAGCTCCAGGATGTTCAACAACACGCAGTGCAAACAATATTTCCTGAAGCCCGTAAATTTTTTTGTAGGCCGAAAATTGAGGTCATCATTCAATGTTGAGTCTTAACACTGATTTGGAAAATCATACAGGGAATGGCGCCCTGGTACCTGTCCATATGGGTAAAGGCATATGTCCCCGCTGAAGTGCTCAGATTGGGTGGGGAAGACCTACTGCAGGTGACTGGATTTACCAATAAAGGCTTTGGAGGTAAAATCGTTGGGACTTTGGCTGTTGCATTTGGAACAGTTTTGCAATCTCAATTCGAAACACTCCTACTGTGCCAAGTTTTAAGGCTTCATTAAAAAACCATTTGTCCTCCGCCGTTTTTATTTCTTGAACTTTTAGGATAGATGGAACATTGTTGGATACTGTTTTGTGATTGGCACTGATCATATATGACCCTTTTAAAGGTTGTGGGAATCAAGCGCAATTTGTGCCCAGCCGAATGTGTACATTTTTGTTTTTGTTTCATTTACGTGCATGTCTGCTACTTTTACTGAATATGGATCATTGTGCAAAATCATTCTTGCTAAAGAGATGGCTTTTAGTTTACCTGGACTCAGCGCGTTTACACAGAAGTCCCGCTGAAGCTCATTGGAGGACTGGCTGTGGTTTACGACTCTGCTGTGCCCTGACTAGTGTGTGTGGGTTACCATCTGCACTTTGACTCTCTTGCCCATTAGTACTGGAGCATCTTCTTAGAACCTTCCCAGGTTAAAATGGTGCACTCAGGGTGGGTACAAGAGCCCAAAAGAGAAGTGGCATTGTGTGGCAAGTTTTACTTAAAACATTAAATGGATCTATGCTGGCCCTTTGGAGTATAGCCTTGGACCACATGGAAATATTTAATGTTATGTTAAGTTGATTTATACCATGCACCGTTTGCAGGGTCTCCAGGCGCTCATGTGGCTCTTTAAGTGGGTTAGGTAGGTTAGTGAGGGAAGGGGATAGGATAGATATTGTGCTCTTCTGTTGGTGTCTGTAGAACCAGAAGAAACTGGCGTCTGTGCGTGTCAGCTTGCTGAGTGTGCTTGGAATTGTGCGCAATGGGGTCATTGTGTCCGCAGGGGCAACGTCCAGTGTATAGGTTGTAGTTCGCACAGTTTGTTCGTTTGGTGGCTGTGTGAGTTGTGTGTTTGTGTGAGGTTGATCGAGCCCGATAGATTGTGTGGGGTGTGTGTGGGGGGTATGATGGAGCAGAGGGAGAGGCACGGATGGTTAGTGGTTAGTATGTTGTGGTTGTTTTGTTGTTGGTGCCAGGATCCATAGTCAGTTGATTGTCTCAGGTCCGTGGTGATATTGTGGGAGGTTCCCTTTTTTTGGTGCTGATCACAGTGAGTCGAATAGCTAGGTTTTCATTCGTTTTCTGAAGGTGAGGTGGTCTTCTGTCGTTCTTATCTCCTTCTGGAGATATATGTAAATTAGTCCCCAGAAAGAACCCTCAAATGTACTCCTGTGCTCTGATACGTTAGGATACATCTTTGCCACTCTGCCACAGCTTTATTGTTTGATAACTGGAGGCCTGGCAAGCGTTTAGCTACTTGTTTTCTGAAAGCAAATACAGGGGCACATTGATTAATTCCACCATGCAGTTGACAAGAACACTGAAATTGACTTTTCTATCAAGCCCCATCTAGATGGACCAAGAGAGAAATGCCAATTTGAATTTTTTTTGTCTACTGTGTAGTATAGTACAAAGTGCCTCTGTATTTAATTTGAGTCCAGGTGAAGCCTTCGCTGAACAGCGCCAGACTTCCAGTCATCAGTTACTGCAAGTGGCAAGGATTCATTCTAAAATGGCAGCTCTGGGGTGAAAAGGTGAGGCTTCATTTTGGGGTTATTTTACACACTTACCCGTGGTTTAATGCTGTTCTGCCAATCGTGATTACTTCCACGTTTGAAAAAAAAAAACACACCATACATAGTATCACTCCTTTTAAGCAGTGGCACAGAATACATTTGACAAAATAATGGATAAATAGATTCAGAAGAGCAGGTTGTAATTATGAGTACAGTGTGAATGGTAAAACACATGTAGGGCCTCACTGCGCTTTGGGCAGTTTTAACCCTGCTAAACTCATCACTGGTAATGGTAATTTAACACATGATTCAGGGCGTTTATTGCATTTAGAACATAGACATACCGCATGGATTCAATAAGGGGAGTTCAGCCCTTGCAATACTCTCTGTGCCCTGCAGGCCTTCCATATCCCATGCAATCCCGCACGCAATGAGGGGGTAGTCAACAAATGGTAGTAGGGTCGGACTGGGGCACACAATTGTCTCGGGCACCAATGAAAAAGTGGCCCACCGTTGCAAATGGCAATTCATTGCTTTTGTGACACCGTTTGAATAGTGGCCAAGGGGGAGGGTTTTGATAAAATGTGATGCAAATTGTGCATTTTAGAGAATATTTATTCAGCAACACTGGTCAAAACTAGCCACATAGTGAAGTAACTCATAAGTAACTCATCAAACGGGCCCACATTGGCCAGAAAAGTGGGCCACTTTTATCCCAAAAGACTGGCACACACAAGCATTTTGCGTTTTTGGTTCGGGCATTACCCTATAGGCCATTCTGAGCCTGACTGGCAGGTATTTCAAATACCACATGTTAATTTCCATTACCGCTCTACTCGTAATGAGTCCCCTTGTTTGGTGCCAATCACGAAATACATTTTAATTTCCAAACAAATCTCCTGGGACACATAGGCCTCTGGACAGGAAACTATGTGTGCAGTCCCTTGCCAGCCTTAAAAAAAATATCAGTAATGTTGAAAGATGGGGAGGGTGCAAAGTGAAATTTGCTGAGCGACTGCGCCGCACAGTCGACTGCAGGGGTCATTTTGAGAAGCTGGGCTTGACAGCCTGGTACATCCTGTCCAGTCTTACTTACCGTAGAGGCGCATTTTTTAAAATTTATTTAAAGAAACCTACAAAATAAATGTCACATCACATGGGGACGTCACAGTGAAATGTTTGTTTTTTCTTTTCCCATTTCAGCCCGGCTGTGTAAATACGACAGAAATCGATATAAAAAAGTCCTCGAGAATGAGAAATCCGCACAAAACAAGAAAGGTAAAGTGATGACTTTTTTGGTCTTAATGCTTAACCGCAGCCCATGTTCTTTTCGCATATTTACTGAATTTTGAGCATTCCTAAATCTGAAATTTCGTAAGTGGCAAAACTCCAGTACATACATGTGTCGTGTGAACAAATATTTAGTATTAGAGAGATTCTACTATGTGTGTCTCCTTTTGTGTATGGACATAATCTATTTATTTATCTATTTATTTACTGTGATTTTTTCCCACACCACTTGCAAACTCATCATTCACATGTGCTTAGTGGGATCCAGGAGAGATCATGTATGTCAACATTGTCCATTCAATTTGGGAGGTGCTAGTTCAGTCCTGGTTTAACTTTGCATTCTGGGACTTGAAGTCCTGTATTTAGTATAGGACAACGCAGCACTACAGGTCCCAGAATGCAAAGTTAAAACCGGGACAAGACTAGAATCTCTGGAATGCATTAGAACATGTTGGCATGTTGGCATTTATGGGAGGGTCCTGATTGCAAAGAGTGATACACCACAAGCACTTCTCCTGAGGCTGCATGAAGACACCATCCCAAGAAAAAGGCACTCTTCTTGGGTGATGCTGGTGGGGAGGTGTTGGGGGAGAGGTAGACATAGAGAATGGTGGGCGTATACTCAGCAAAACCAGGAAAATGATGATCTTTTGGACTTTGGCAAAAGCAGATTTTGTTTGCTTCTTCATGTATTCACTGTAACAGTTTATTGAGAGACCACCTTCAACACGGGGATTTCCTTCCTCCCCCACTTATGGTGTGATGCAACAAACTGTTTAACAGATTCTTTTCTTCAGCCCTACTCCAGACACATATCATGCCCCTGTAAAGTCCCGTCTTTGGGGGCGCATGCAGGGCGGGCGCAGGCAGCTCAATGAAACACATCTGCACACTTGTGAGGTTATAGCAGGACTGCTTTATTAGCGCATAAAGCGTGCTTACAATAACGTGGGTGAGCTGACCCTCCTCGCGCATCGCTGTGTCCCTCATCAGGTGACAGCCGCCGATACTACATCTCCCCCAAAATAACATTGCCCTACCCCATTTCCTTGATCCACCGTCTTGGATTTCGAATGGTGCGGAAGGGTCTATTGTTGTTGTGGGGAGCTTCATTCTCTTCCTCTGGAGCCAGCTCCTCCCTTTCTGATTAGTCTTCCTCTCCTGAGTAGCCTAACATCTCCCTTGCGTAGTCCTCTGCCCTCGCCTGTTTTTCTGAATAGTGAGCTGTTCCTTCTTATCGTCTATCCCCACCTTTCAGCCGTCACAATGGACACTTTCACATGGCTGACAGTCAATGGCCGAGTGTGAAATGGTGGGACGTCCTTGTGTGATTGAGTCTGATGCACCAAAACATGTTCTCCTATGCCCAAATCTACCACACACGCTCTCTTCCTTTTGTCGGTGTAGTCAGTGCTTAAAGTGGGCCGGGGCCTGCCGGGGCCCGCCCCGGCAGTCTCCAAAAAGTGGGACTGAGCCGGGGCCCTGCCGGGGCCCCCCATCCCACACAACATTGGCGGGATGCATTACCCGCCGCGGCCGCAGCCGCGACGGGAGATGCGCCCGCCAGTTTAATTTCAGGCGAGCTGACAGAAGTGCCAGCCAGGCACAGCGTCGCTGAGGCTGGCTGGCACTTGTGTCAGTCACTGTAACTTCCCTGATGACCGGGAAGTTACAGTTCCTTTGTTTGCCCTTTGTTTGCCCTCACTGACCCGCAGGCTCCATGATCTAATATGCAGATTAGATCACGGAGCCCGCGGGTTTGCAGAGGGTGAAAGGCGCCTCGGGCTCAGTGATCTATCTGCTCTGAGCAGAGATCACAGAGCCCGAGGCGCCTTTCTCCATCGGCAAAGCTTTATAAAAGATGCCTTGAATTGTATACGTTTCAAGCCATCTTTTATAAACGTAGAAATATGTCTATGTTTATAAAAGACCGCTTGAAAGGCATCTTTTATAAAGCTTTGTCGATGGACAAAGCCACCTCGGGTTTTGTCCGTCCACAACGCTTTATAAAAGATGCCTTGAATTGTTTACGTTTCAAGCCGTCTTTTATAAACATAGAAATATGTTCTAAATCTCCATGCTTATAAAAGGTGGCTTGAAAAGTGCACAAACCATAGTAAGGTAAGCACACAAGTGTGCGTAAATTACTATGGTTTGTGCACTTTTCAAGCCACCTTTTTATAAACATAGAAATACGTAACATTGGTATGTTTATAAAGCTTGAAAGGTACACAAACCATAATAGTACGCATACAAATATATAAATGCTCACATACATTTATATATTTGTTTGCGCACCTTACAATGATTTGTGCACGTTTTAGGCCACGCCCACAATGGAAGCCACGCCCCCAAACGAGGGCCCCCCTCAATTTCTTACCCCACTTAAAGCACTGGGTGTAGTCTTTCATTTTCAGTTTTGCCTCGTCATCCCTTCTCCTTACTTCACTTTCCTCCTCTGTTACCGGTCCTTCATGAGGCAACCTTGAGCGCACGGCCGATCAAACACCAATTCAGCAGGGCATGTTCAAGTAGAATCATGGAGTGTGTTGCGGTAGTCCCGCAGATTGATATAGTGACTGTTCAATGGGCATGTGGGTGATGTTTGCAATGCGTATTGCCCTCTTGCTATTTGCCATGAAGCGCTCCACACTCCCATTTGCCTGGGACAAGAGTAGGGTAACCTTGCGGTACTGGAAGCCCATGTAAGCAGTGAAGTCCCGAAATTCTTTGCTGGTGAATGAAAGACCGTTGTCTGGCTTGACCACTTTGGGCACTCCAAACGCCAAGAAGATCCTGTCCAGCACCAGTATTTTAGATGACACAATCTCTACTTCTGGATACCTTGAGTGTTCATCTAGCACTACCAGCATGTATTCTCCCGACCTCACCGGGCCAAAAAAGTCTATTGATACTTCCAACACACCCCTTCCGGGAGTGAGGTCATGTTGGGAGGTTCTGGGAACTCAGGAGGCTGTAGACTGAGACAAATGTGGCATGATTTTAACGTTGTGTCAATCATTTTGTCTATTCCCAGGAACCATACTTTCCTCCAGAGCATTTGGTTTGTAGACACTATCCGTCTGTGGCTCTTGTGTGCATTGTCAACCGTGCGCTGGTGGTGTGGCGCTGATAGCACAATGCAATCTTCTTTAAGTATTAGAGATTTGGGAGGCACGGACAGTTCATCTATGGACTTGGCAAGTGTTTTGAAGGATGCCCGTCAAGGGCCTGTTGTGCCTGGACAGAGAATATTGCAGAGTTCCACTGTCCATTCTTGATGCAAGACGTGGCCAGCGAGAGTGTGGCATCTTCTGCTGTTCATTCTGTCAGTCCTGCCATTGAGATGGCTGGTGGCACTGCACAGTGGATGATGTAGTTTACATAACTATCCGCTCTGCTGCCCGATGACTGGGAGCCCACCAGCAGGTGACGAGAGAGAATATCTTCTGAATTCTCGTCCATCCCTGGCTTGTGTGTGTTGATGTATTTAAATTCCTGAAAGCGCAACACCCATCTTGTTATCCTGGGCGGCATTTGCACCATCGGCTTTCCATAGATGGTAACAAGAGCCTGATGATTGGTGATGATCGTAAAGGTCTTTCCATATAGGAACAGGCGCAAATGCTCACATGTCCAAACGACTGCCAGGGCCTCCTTCTATACCTGTGAGTAGCTTTGTTCAGATTCAGTCAGACTATTGCTGGCATAGGACACCACCTTTCTTTGTGCATGCTTACTCCCCGAGTGCTGAGCCAGGACTGCATCGAGACCCACCGGGCTGGCATCCACCGTCACCTCTGTTTGCATGTTTGGGTCAAAGTACGACATGCACACAGCTGTGGATATGTCCCTCCGGATTCTGTTGAAAGCCTCTTGCTGTGCTGGACCCCACTCAAAAAGTCCTGTCCTGTTTCATGAGTGAGCAAAGGGGTGCTCTCATGGTGACAAAATCTGGCAATTACTGGGTGCAATAGCTCACCAACCCCAAGAAAGACCTGACTTATGCTACATTCAGTGGGTGAGGGTACTCCGTCAACGCTCGAATCTTGTCTGGGTTGGGCTGAATTCCGCTTTCCAAAAATATATGTTTGAAAAACTTCAGAGTGCTTTTATTGAGGTCGCATGTTTCTTTGTTGAGGGTTAGATTTGGATTGTCGAGTGCAGTGCAGACCTTCAGATGCGTGGCGTTGTGTGCTTCCTGGGAGTGCCCAAATATCAGGATATCGTCACTGTAATTTATGCAGTGTGGGAAGTGACAGGTGATGCTGCGTATTTCTTCCTGAAAGATTTCCACTGCCGATGAAATCCCGAAGCTCAGACGCTTGTAGCGCAAGAAGCCTAGATGCTTGGTGAAGCTCGTCATGTATCGTGACTCTTCACTGACCTCAATTTGATGGTCTAGGCGAGACAAAACTGTGGCCTTGTTGAGTAGATGCATCATGTCAGTGATGCACGGTGACTGGTGATGTTCCCTGAGGAAGGCTTGGTTGGGTGCCTGCACGACCACGCACAACCTTATCTGCCCCTTTTTGGCAATGGGACCACTGGAGATACCCATTGTGTTGGTCCTAAAGCTGGTTCGAATATGTCACATCTATGAGCACAATCAGCTCCTTCTCTACCTGGTGTTGAATATTGAAGGGGAAACCTCTCAAGTGCTGTGCGATGGGTTTCACTGTTGGGTCAATATGCAACCAGATTTTTCGTCCCTTGAGTTTTTCAATCCCTTGGAACAGTCGAAGAAAATATGCCGCTACTCCGGTGGCAGGTGAGATGTATTTGCTTGCCATGATCTGATATAGTGTATGAATTTGTCCCATTTGTACAGCCAAATTGAAACTTAGCACACACCCGCTTGCAGCTTCTGTCGCCAGGACATGTACTAGTATGTGAGCTTGTTTGTCCTTGTGTCAACAAAGAGTTTTGAATGTGCCCAAACACAGGAGTGGCTCCTTGGCCCCATAGGCATGGATAGCTATGTGTGCTTCCTTCAGCCTTGGTTTGCACTTGAGTTTCTGTTATTCTGCTTCTGGCATAGCATTTATGGTCGCTTCAGAATCTGCAAGGAACTCAACCTCATGACCTTGAATGGTGAGTAGAAGAGTGGGACTGTGTTTTGATGCATTGCGATTTCCTAATGTATAAAAGTGCCCTATTCTCTTCCTGGTAGTGCTCAGACTCGCTAATAGATGGCGCGTTCGTGTGGAGCCGGTGAATCTGTCTCCTGCCATTGTGACGGTTGTCCAGTGACGGTGAAAGTTTCTCTCTTGTGTGGCTTCTCTCCTTGTACTGTCGTCTTTCTCGGATTCTTATTCCATGATGAAGACGGGACAGTGATTTGTGTCGGTGCGGGCCTTGCTCCGACGAGCTGAACCTTGCCGCCTATCGGTTTCAACACATTGCATGAAAATGGTCTTCCACGCTGCAGGCGGAGTATATTAGGACGATAGCCGGGCATGATCCGTCAAGAGGGAGATCATAGCCGCACCGAAAACAGCACTGTTTATCCTGTAAGGCATCCTACAGTGCGTGTTGCTGACTCGTGTGTTTTTTAATACCATCTTCCTTGATGGTCGGTGTTGAAATGTGAGTTTTGCTCAGCATTGATATTTGGAGGTCTAGCGCTGATGACGTTCATGCAAGAATAAGGATCTCAGCTAGCTTGTGTGGTACCTGCAGCAACTTCTTCTTTAGCATCTTGGATTTACATCCAGCGATAACCTGGGAGTTGATGACCTCTTCATTGTTATATAGGTTGAATTTGCAGTGCTTGACTCTAAACCTGAGTCATCTCACAAACGTATCAGAAAAAGTAAAGGAGATAGAGGCGAGTCTGAGAGGTTAGGAAAAGAACACTGAAAGGGGGACTACTTTCAGTAGTTTAACACCATTTTAATCATAACACATTTAAACATTAATCATAGTGCAATCCATTTTCTAAAATCACATAAAAAACCAAAGCCTGGATAATTGACTTATTGGTTAAACAAGTATACTACTGTGGCCAGGGTATCATATCAACCAAAGATTGTACACTTTGTTGAGCTCCTAGTTTTCCCTAAATCTAAGAAAACATAGGTCTTGTTGCATAAACCATTTTGGCAAATTGCATTAATTTTTTCTCTCACTGTATTAACATTACACAGTATCTTATCTCAACATGTTTCTGTTCTCTAGGGCAAAAGTCTGGAACATTTATCAGGAGTTGAACCCTGGTGTTTTGTGCAGGCGTTTAGACTACGCTATAGTCCAAAGGGCGGGTTTCTTAGTTTCCTTCCCCTATAAAACAAAGCAGAAAAAGACGTAGTTTGTGACTCAAGGTTTTGGAGTCTTGGCCTTGTCACCTTGGTACCTGCTCTCCTTGTGGCCCACACTTACTGCTTGCTGCAACAATTAGCCCCTCCTCATTGTCTGGAGCCTGTGAGGAGCGGGGCTGCTTGGTATGTGAACCGGCGCATTGCGGTGTGTTTTGGGCGCTGCATGTTAACAATCTTGTCGCCATTGTAATGTCCCGGTTTCGGGGTCGCATGCAGGGTGGGGCACAGGCAGCTCAATAAAACACATCTACCCCCTTGTGAAGTTACAGCAGGACTGATTTATTAGCGTGCCAAGCGCACTCGCGTTAACGCGGGTCAGTTGACCACCTCCGTGCATCGCCGTGCTCCTCATCAGGTGACGGCCGGCGATGCTACAGATCCCTCTCCCTGAGCTAACAATGAGTCAAGAACCAGGCCGGTGGATGGGAAATAGATTGGTAATTAATTCATTTAAAAGTTATAGAAATTAGGACAAAAATTTCAAACAGCACTTTATTCGTGGCACAACACAATCAACATCTCTCAGCACCAATAAATCACAAAAGTGAGTTGAAAAGAACACAAAGACAACTCTGCACTGTGTGCAAATTTCACTTCAATTACAATGATCAATAACAAAAGCAATTATCATGTAGTGTGGTGCGATTTTGATTTTCCTGAGGACTTAAAAGGCTAGCAGTAGGATTTCAAGATTGGTACAAATACATATGGCAATTATGATTTCGGCCACACTTTTGGTTTAAAATAAACACAGGGAGATTCAGCGATAATTCTTTTTCAGACCCCATTCCCCCAGCTTTGCTCTGTGTTGGGAAAGCCAGACAGAAAAATTTGAATGATTTGGGGAATTTTGGATTTTTTATTTATTACACACTTTAAAAAGAAATTTGTAAACATATCTCATTTTACATTCATTATGAATGTACAGTTCTATTTAAAACTCATCATCAATTCACTCTTCTCCCTTCAATTAGGAATAAACTAAATATACCATAATAATAAAAACAAAAAGAAAGGAGATAAGAGAATGCCACAAAATACACAACGGCTGGTTTCTTTTTCCTCTTGATTAATTAGTAGTCCTCGAGCAATCTCTTGTTTGGGATTTCAACATAAAGTGACAGTGCTATCGTCAGCTTTTGGCATTCACTGCTATGCATCCTCATCCACCACTCTTCTCTACTACTGGACAATGATTTTTCAATCTCTTTACTCAGATATTTTGTTCTTAAATCTCTTAGATCTTCACAGTATAGTACTAAGTGTTTCAATGTTTCTTCCTCTCTGTTACAAAATCGGCACTGCATTTCATTTTGTTCAATTTCTTGTCTTATTTTTTTTATTTCTTCTGTTGGAAAAAGATTCATTCTAAATTTCAAGAAGTAAGCTCTTAGTTGTTTGCAGGGAAATGTTTCCATGTATTTTGGTATAAAATTTAGTCCTTTGGCTTCTATCGATCTGTTTACCATACATCGATGTCCAGTTCCTTCTCAATTGTGTCTATCCAATCTTGTTCGAATCGTTTTTTTTATGGCGTTGGGGTTTTTTGCGAGCGTGGTTTCATCTGAGTTAAGTTGTATGAGAATTTCTTTACATTTTGTTCACCAACTCTGCAGTATTGAATCCTTTTCCGTCTTCTCCTGTTTCAACAGCAGCTTGAATTGTGGACTTTCTCTAGTTCCAATGGTTTTGCTATAGAGAGCAATCGTGTTCCACATTAGTCTTGCATTTATAGATGATACACTCAATTCATATAAAATGCACGCTGTTGGACTTCCTTGAGGTAGCTGTAGGATTCTTTTCCAAAATGTATTTTCACATCTAGACCAAATCACACTTGAGCATCCAAAGATAGTTTCTTCGCTGTGTATTAGGGCAGTTACCACCTTGCTTTTGTAAAAACCTAGGACTGGTTTGTAAGAAAATGTACCATATTTTTTCTGGGTAAGTGCTCCTTGTGCAGTTAGTTGTTTGCATTTACTGGCTATATTTTTAATCATAGGCTGATCATTTATACTTGAGTTCACGAATGTTCCCAGATATTTGGTACAAGTGACCTGATTTAGGGCATCTTTTCCCAGCATCCACCTGAATTTCTCTTTGCTACATTGAACTCCTTTTTAGGTTTTTTAGTACTAGTATTTCTGACTTTGATACATTTATTTGAAGCCCATTCTTTTCGATGTAGTTCTTTAAAGCATCTAGCTTTCTTTGTAGACCTATTGGAGTCATATCAAGCAGAACAATAACATCTGCATACAAAATCCAACTTATGTGGGATCCATTCAATTTAGGTGGGAATGATTTTACTCCTTCGAGAGCGTTACCAACTTCAGCAATGTAGAAGTTAAAAAGCGTTGCTCCCCGGGGGCAACCTTTCTTTACCCCGCATGCTTGTTTTATTGGAATAGAGAGATGTCCTTCTCTATCAAGTCTCACCTGTACTTTTGTATCTGAGTAGAGTTCTTTAATTGTGAATATCAGGCTCTGCGGACATCCACGATTTTGTAATTTTGACCATAGTAATTCACAGTAAATTCCATCTAATGCATGTACGAGATCTATAAACGCTAGATAGATTTTGTGACCTTTCCAAATTGCTTCCATTTTCAATAGGTTGATAATAAGCAGGTTCAACCCGCATCCGACTCCTCTAACAAAGCCCGTTTGTCTCACATCGAAAGCGCTATTCCTTCTGATCCATGTTATTAGTTGGCTCAGAAGTAGGGTTGCAAATATTTTGCCCAGCACATCTAAAAGCGCTATCGGACGATAGCTCGATGGTTCTGTTCTGAGACCCTTTTTCCAGGAAGCAGGTATTCTTCACTCTTTTATTATATTCGGAAAGGTATTACACAAAACTCTGTCCATTCTTCTGGGTTATTTCTAAGCATTGCGTTATATAGTCCATCTGGGCCTGCTGCCCTTGAGTTACTGATGATTTGAATTACTTGCCGGATATCTTTTCTCTCCATTTCCAGGTCCCACTCGTTATTTGTTGTAGGCTGCAGGGCTTTATTCTCTCCATGTTTTGGAAATAAGTTGGTGTAATGGTTACACCATTGCTCTTCTGTTACCATACTCGTTAGAGAAGCGCCCTGTGGACTTTCTGTTTCTTTTAGCAGGGCCCAAAACCCTCTGGAGTTTCTCTGGGACATGGCCTCTTGAATGGCTTCAGCGTCTCTTTGCTCCATGATCGCCTTATGTGATGTTAGCCAGTTTTTACATTGATTCCTCAGGTTTTTTTTCAACTAAGTATGCATGGCTCCAGGTTCTTTGTTAATATTTCTCAGTCCTTTGTAATATTCCTTTTTTTTAGTGTGATTTGGGGATCGTATTCATGTTTCTTATAAATAGCTTTTTTCAGACCAGAAGATTTCCATCTATATAGTCTCATAAATTGTTCGTACTCGATCACATCTTTCGCTGGGCATCCTTCATTCTGTCTAATTTCATTTGTTAAATTGCTTATTTCGTTGTTATTCAACCGGAGGCGGTTGTGTCCTGGTTCCAAGCAAGTCCTGATTACTTTTGGGCCAGAGATCTCCTTGGCCATTGATTCAGACACAAAGAAGTAATCTAAGATTGATTTTTGGGATCCCCTTTGCCACATTTCAATCTGGGGGTTGTCACACTTAATATTACCATTCACTATAAACATATTTCGTGCATCCATTTCATCCAGCCAGATTTTTTTCAACTTCTCCTTTTTTATAGATGCCCTCTCTCTTTTTTATTAATTTAGATGTTAACTCAGTTAATTCTATATTCAAATCCCTGCACAATACTATATAAGGTCTTAAAGAGTCACTCAATATAGCATCTATGTGATCACAGATCTCATCTATGAATATATGTCTACAGACAGCCTGGTGGTTCCAATATATGTTAAATATATGGACCTTTTTTTCTTTTTTGATGTTGCCTCTAGCATTGTAGTCTGAACATATGGTGAAAGATTACTCCATGTTTTTATACGAAACCCACTATTATGATTTACTAAGAGTAGCTGACCCGACATGGGTCCACCTTTTCCTTGTTGTATGGGAGGGTTTAGTGCTATCTTGAAACCATCAATACATGGTATTTTTGCCAGCCAAGTCTCTTGCAGGAAGATAATATCACAGACTGCTAATTCTTTAAGCGCTGTGTTCAATAAATGGGTGAACACTCTGGTATTCCAAGTGGCAAATACAACCTAATTTTTCGAATCCTGGCATTAACCTTTTGTATCTTCATTCAAAGTTTTCGCTACCCATGACCATGTTTCATCGACTTCATTTTGGGCACTCTTTTCTTCGGTTGTATCAGTCTTGTTTAGGATTCCATTGAGGTTCTGCACCGTAATTTTTCTTTTTTTTCTTTTCATCTCAGGGCAGGATTTACTTTCAGTCTCCTCTTCTATTTTGTCCTCTATATCTTCTTCATCTTTATCTTGGGTGGGGCTTTCTAAGTTGTTTTGAAGTTTAGTGCAAACTGTTTTTCTTGGAGCATCAACCTGGGTTTTATTGTCGGGCCTTAGCTCGGTCTTTGCGAATTCTATAAGAGCGTTATCAACTTCGTACACTTGGAAGCCCACTTCTAAGAGTTGTTGCTCACACATTATTATCAGCTCTACTATCTTTATATATTCATTGTGAAGTAGAACACTATCAAGATTGTTTTCTTTGATGAATTCCACTCGTTTTATATCCTTTGATTTTAGAGCTCTGTGCGCTGGGATATAGGGGAAGAGTTGCATCACATTATATCTGTTTAAAGTTAGATCATCATTCTTTGATTCTAGTCTCTCTAATAGAATTCTGAATTCATTTGTTCTTAATTGTTTCTCATGTGGATTCAAGGGTTGCATATTTTTATTCTTCCCCTTATCAGCATGTATTCTGTTTACATCTTCCACATCGATATTTTCAGCCTTCCTCAGAGCAATGTTTTGTTGTTTTTAGAATATTAATTCGATTGGGCCCGGGACACTTTTACTTTTGCCCAAGACTGCAGCATTTTTGGACTTCTTATAATGATTACTTTGGCAGCAATTCAAGCTGTTTTTACGTCTGTCCTCAAGGGTGTTGAAGATACTTTTCCCTGGATTTGCTGTCTTCTCCTCAATAGATGCTCGCAGGTTTTTTTTGGGGGAAGGCTAGATTACGCATACTCTTTTGCTTGGGATCTTCACCACTTCGATCCCGTTTTGGGCCACGAAGTCGCTTGCCTCGCACAGTTCTTTAGACCTTGCGCAGGGATTGTGTTTTTCCTCCTTGTTTCGGTTTGGGTCCGGACCATGATTTTTTACTTCTTCATTCTCATCGCCTGAGTTGCTATAAGTAGATAAATTCATCAGCTCTTCGAAGTTATCCTCATTGTCACTTTCTATAGTGATGAGCTGTTTTGGACGTGTTCAATTGCTCCATCAGGCTTCCCCAACTTATTTGGGTTCGGCCTGTCATCTGCCTTTTTAGTTGTGTTTTGTTCCGTATTATTAATCGTCACATTTAACGATTTAATGTTTCTAAAAAAAATGTGAAGGGTTCTTTGCATTTCTATTTTTTGATTGGGCATATTTTTGTTTTTTTTCTTTGCTTTCCCCTGGACCTCTGCTGTTTCTTGCTTCTTGGGGTGGCTGGGGTGGGGGGGGAGATTTACTTTATCAGTTACTTGCTGTTTTTCAAATATACCAAACTTCTCCTTTATTTTTGATGTCGGCTTCAGCCCTTGTGTCTCAGATTGGCTTAGATCCAATTCATCCAGGTTAGCTGATGTTGAGGGATTCACTGTTGCGGTTTGGTGACTTGGGCCTCCCTCTTCTGAAGATAACACTTGTGCAGCCACCACTCTATGGGAGTTTGTTTTTTCCACTGAAATGTTTCCAATATCAGTTTTCTTGGTACTTACAGGCAGTGTTGGATGTTCTGCTTGTTTTCTAATGCTTTCAAGGCTTTTACTGACTTCCATCTCGAGTCTCGTTGGTTTAATCCCAAGCACTTTACCGTTCTCAGTAGTTTTGGCTGCTGTGTTCTCACACTCTGGACATGTTCCGCAAGAGGCACTGAGGTCTATGTAAGTAACCGGATTTCTTATTGAGGAGGGCTGAGAAACGGGAGTTACTTGTTCTTTATTTACTCTTGTTCTTTCTTTAAGAGTTTAAGCGCTTTCCCCGCTACCTCAGCCAATAGTTTCTTATCCTCTGAGTAGTTATTGAGGAATTCTTTCAGCACTGTCATAGAGAGATCATTCTTTTTCGCTATTGCAGTATTTTGGCAAACCATTTCAATGAAAATCATTTCCAGTTTCATGATTTTTGTATTCAACACAGCAATCAAGGTGCTCTGATCTCTATAGTTTTCATTTAGCTGTTCAAATAGTTTTGTCAATCGGGCTACTGCAATCGCCGTCGCTGACATCAAATTTGGCCTCAGTTCATTGATCACTTTTTCAGTTATTTCAGGCATAGATGGGTTTCCTTTTCTATCGCACCAATGAATTTGTTTAGTACCTTTTCTCCTTAATTTGATGGGTTCAGGTATTCTGTATTCCCTTTCACGAGAAGAAGATGAATCTTCAGATGTGGAGCAACTCGCTTGACTTAAACAGTCGACACCTCTCACGTCAGGCTCTACACCTTCTATTCTCTCATGATTCAGTGACTTTTTGAGTCTTTTCTGGGAATGGCAGATTTCTCCTTCATAGCTATGCTCGAGACGTCTGTGTTTCCCATCAGGCCTTATCCGGTCCTTGGAGGCTCCTTGTCATGGGAGAGGCTGTCTGGGTGTCCCTTTGATATCCACTCGAAGGCGCAGTCTGTGACAGACAATCGCTGATCTGGCCCTTGAGCGCCATTTTGATTTCTGCTTGCTGGTGTTTGGGGTCCTTTTGTTGACAAGGCCACCCTAGCATTTAGCGCTACCAAATCTTTGATTAATTGGTCACCGACTGCAATTGAATCACGTCGGCTATTTGGAAGTTGTTACAAGCCGATCTCTTCTTGGGGTGATAGGCCATTAGGTTCTTCTATATATCAGTCAAGTCGAGTGAACCATTCCAAACCTCTTTGGTTATCTCCCCCTGGATCTCGCATGGATCGGCCTGGAACTCTGAGATGTGAAGTAAGCAATCGATTGACGTTTTATCTATTGGCTCCGTTTTGGGGCCTGTAGCAGCTATTTGCTTTGCCCTCATCACCCTATCAGTAGTGCGTGTCCTGCTCATCTCCACCGCTCTCCACACCAAAAGCTTTAGGTTCAGGATCTTATTTATTGAGCTTGTCCTTTGATTCATATCTGTTTCATCGATTTCACCATGTTGGCCATTATGTGCTACTATCCCATTGTCAGCCAACACAGCAATGCTCTCCTCAAGGTTGCGTTCCTTAGCTGGCAGATCAATCGAAGGCACCTCTTGTTCTATAACCCTATAAGACCAGCTGTCTTGTGAACTGTCACTCTCTGCCCACCCCTTTTTGCTCAGCCTGCACATCTGGGTTTCGTCGTCTTTACGCATCTTATGTCCTGCTTTTATGTTTTATCGGAATGTTCACTACAGCCCGGCATAGGACCCTGCAGCAATGTCAATAGCGCTGTAAGTAGCGATGGAACAGCTACTGTTATGTCATCGGTGGAGGGGTTCTGTTTCGGGGTTAGCCCCGCCCCTAAGTCTGGCCTATTTTCATCACCCAGGCCTACCTCGCTGGGGGGCAGTGACTCAATATGGGATTGTCCGTAAGTGGGGGGTTTGGTATTGACCTGCTCTTTATTAACAATTGACAGCACATTTTGACAGACCGCCTTGTACCTTGAGCCCCCTCCACTTACTTCAAAGTCCTTTTCGCTGATAGTCGCCGTCCGCTTCCTGTCGACTTCATTCCTCAATGGGCCCAGGACTTGGAGCGTGATGCTGCTACTCCGCTTCATCTGTGCCCTGGTCAGGGGTATCCCTGGACTTTTGTCCATTGCCTCTTGGCCTTTGACCAGAAGGAACACGAGAAAGACTCCTGCCACACTCCGTGACGCTCTGCGCCTGGCAGGGTGTTTTAAGACTGTAGCTCCTCCCTTCAGCAGTCACCAGTGAGAAAACACTGCACCTGTTCTAGAGGAGAGGCAGTTACTGACGGCCCATTGGTCAGTGCTCACCCTCTGGAACTTGTAATTCAAGATAGCTGCACCATGTGAGGACAGGGTTCAGGATTCACATACTCCGCACGATTCAATAATGAGGACTCAATAAGTTGGCCAAGGGAAGTCCGTTTAATGACAAGTACATCAACAAATGGAAATCAGCAGCATCGCAATCACCTGCCTCGCTCCAACTTCCTCGAACTTCAGTCAAACAGATGTTTTTATAGGCTAAACTCATCCTCATTGACGTCTAACTCTACAAAAATAATCATGCAATGTAATTGGCTAGGAAAGGTAACTTAAGTATAGGTATATCTGTATATGACAACAGAGCATGCGGATTGGTTAACTCTTATCAGGTGGGTGTCTACGCCCATCCCTCTACATCACACGTGTTTGTCATCACTACAAGTACGACGTCCTATTGGTTACAGTGTCTATAGGACCCTAGATTACTTGGTCCATTGTGATGGGGCAAGTTACACCCCTAAACATAAATCTCCACTTTAATTAGCAGCATGCAGAATAGACACCCAGGTGCCTAGTGCCCCAGGATTCACCCTGCCTCCTTTCCATCAATCAGTGGTTTAGGGTGATGTATCAATTAGTTGGCTAAGGACAGCCTCGAAACTGTCATCACTACAAGTACGACGTCCTATTGGTTACAGTGTCTATAGGACCCTAGATTACTTGGTCCATTGTGATGGGGCAAGTTACACCCCTAAACATAAATCTCCACTTTAATTAGCAGCATGCAGAATAGACACCCAGGTGCCTAGTGCCCCAGGATTCACCCTGCCTCCTTTCCATCAATCAGTGGTTTAGGGTGATGTATCAATTAGTTGGCTAAGGACAGCCTCGAAACTGTAGTCTCTAATCAGGAAAGGTTATGGCATCCTCGGGTTCTGGATGACATCAGGCAGTGGTACATCTTCGCGCCTGGCTTGTCACGTGTTGGTTCACCGTGAATCTGCTTCAGTTTCCAGCTTTTTGTGTATTTAACTCTCCATGTAGCTCCACCACCTGCCTGGACCTCCTTATCTTGACCTTCACGGGGCAGGCTGGTATGCTCTGAAGTTTTGATTCTCCTTAGCTGAAGCTCACCTCCCTCTCTTGGTTTGACCTCGATTTCCCAGGTCTGAGCCATCCTTTGTTAAGTTTCGATTCCGCTCTTTCCCTTGACTTGGGCTTGGATATGAAACCCGGCGAGTCAGGCCTTGGCCGCCTGGGCGTACTTCTGCTTTTTACAAAATGGAGTCACACGTGTACATTGTGCCTTATTGAGGTAGATATAGTTGCCGCTTGCCGCACTATGCTTCTACTAAGCATTGCAAGCAGTATTGCGTACTTAGCTTTTTGCGTTTCAAGCTTATTTACACACATTAGCGGGTTCGGTTCTTCCATCTTGGTTCTCATCTATGATTATTTTATGTTTCAACATCGTTTTGTCTTTCATGTATCTTGTATCTGTTTTCATGGCTACTCGTGCTGGCGAGTTACCTTAGTCCATGTGCGATTTTGTCCAGGCCCGCATTTCGTTACTATTTGCCTTCCCTTAGGACTCTTTGTGTCTCCTCATGGACAGTATGTAAATACTCATCATTACGTATCAGCGGCTGGTATGGCTGTCTGATGGTGACTGTGCTGCCCAGGGTTGTCTTTTCACGGGCGCTTCAACAGGAACAGCTCTTCTGATGTACACAGGGCAGAGGCCCATTGCAGCTCTCTGTTGGTTCAGCTTCTCCTCATACATCACATACCTCGGCGAGTACTTTACTGGCAACTCGAAATGAGGGACAGGAGTGCAGTCCATGTCTGGGACCTCCTCTACACTACCCCCTCTGGTCAGTTCATCAACCACTTCTGTTTCCTCCTTTATATTTATTTTCTTTGATTCTTCAATATCTTTTTCATCGTCTTCTGGGCCTGCACAAGATGGTGTGAATGTATGCCTCTTTGGTGTCCATATTTTTATCACACCTTTCAAACTTCCTGCTGTTTTTACATGCTCATCTTTGTTCCAGGTCATTAGCTGGCATTGTCCATTTGGACTGCAGTAAATCCATTTTCCTTCGTACCTTCTTCGTTTCTTGGGATAAGTGAACTTTGTTCCTTCTGGCGCAAATTCACTGGCCTTCACAAAGTCCATGATTTCTTCATCTGTCAGGTACCTTGGCTTCCAGCCTCGCTCGACCATCATTTTCATCCCAATGGCTTTCTTTGCAGTTTTCTGGCACTGTGTGATGATTATCTTGATAACACAGAATCCTAGCAGCACCATGGCTAGCAAGGCTCCCAGAAACTTGAATATGCCAGCCATCCATTGCGGGACCCATGAAAATAGGTTCCCAAACCAGCTGTCATCGTCCACTTCATCCGTTTCATCAGTCATCTGGTTTTTTAGAGTTGTCAACATGCTTATGGCCTCTGTGAGAGTTCCATTTTCTTCATCGTGTGATGGTATAGATGTGCAACACGATTCTCCGATCTTTGCACAAACACCTCCATCCATCGCTGTGATAATGTCAAGCACATATCTGTTCTGGAGGGTCATCAGCCGGACTGCTCTTAGTTCTTCTTTGATCGCGTTGAATCCTTTTATGGTGGTCTTGATGGTCTGCAGTAATTCCCATCTAGTTATCTGCAACCACTTAGTATTTGCACCAACTTGGATGTGTGGCAGGAGTATTGTTGTAAATACAGATGAGGTTAGGCTAAACAGCCTATGTTCGTAGGGAATTGCATAAAATGTGTCCTCTGATTTGGCAGAGAAGTAATTTTCTCTCTTCATCCTTGACATTAGTTCCACAAACCTCCTTTTCCTCAGGTGAGCATCTGCTTTTGGGAAACTGTCCAAATTCAGTTCATTTTTTGGAATTACTAGTGCAGGAACGTGGACGTTCACCAGTGTGCATATGCCTCCCCAGTTCTTCAGTAGTCTTATGTATGCCTTGGATCCACATGCCCAGTAATGGTCCATTAGGACTGCAGTTCCTTGCAACATCTCTGGGACTTCATATATTCGTCCACAGTTGTGATTCTCCCCCATTTTCCTCGTGCCATTACTTCTAAAGCACAGTTTCGGTTTTCCAGTGGTACTATTTGCAGGGGGCCTCCTCTGTCTTCAACCCATGTTAACAGCTTTACCAATTTTGGCCATAGTGGTTTGCATAGTCTTTGTGAATTTTCTGTTGCTTCTTGGCAGGCTCCAAGGACCATCCAGGCTCGGCAGATCACAACCCCTTCTTCCCATCCATTTGGGGAAACTACTGACCCCCAGATCTGAATTTGGCCTCGGTTCTTCCAGATTTGAGCTTCTTCAGCTGTTTTCCCTTGGACGTTCAGTCTCGGGTTTATTTCCCATCTAATTCCTGATCCTTTGACGTCAGGTTTCTCATATCTAATCACATAATTCTTGGTGTGTGCCCTGTTTCTTGTTTTGATGTCCTGAACAAAACCGTCTTCATCAGGGTAATCCTTTTCGTTGGCCCATATCAGTGAGGCGTCTCTTCCCATAAAATGCCCTCTGGTGTTGCACATTGCTATGTGTGACATGCAGTGTGCAGTGGGACATCAATTTCTACTGCCACAAAGATTTTGGACTTACCCATGCTGTACGGCAGGAGTGCACAAACGAAGCATTACCCTTCTGCTTGTCTTCTTCCAACTTCCTTCATGTGTTGGTACCAAATATTATTTCCAAGATGGGCTGTGCTGTCCAGGTTATCATTTAATTCACTGTCGGTTTCATACGGGCTTCTCTTGATCCTTAATGTTTTTCTATAGTTTGCTACGACTATGTCTCGGAATACGTCTGTACTGCTTTTCTGTTCTGGTAGTCTCTCGGGCACTATATTTGGTGGGGCAGGTTTCACTTCCTGCACCGCAGTAGCAGGGGAAGGTTTCACGTTTCTTTTCCTTCCCTCATGCACTTTTTTGTAGACCTCCTCCCACCACCATTGGCTCGTCATCCTCCCAACGCGTGGCGGTGTCGTAGGATTGTTGCTTATTTTTTGCTTCAGAGCTGGCATGCTTGTTATTACAGTTTCTGTGGTTTTCTTGTTCAGCTCCTCATGTAGCTTCTTTGCTCTAACTATGAGCGGGAACACATAATCGACTAACCTATGTGTTTTCTCATTGAGTTCTTTCGTGGCTTCTTCTGTTCTTTTGAGGTATTTTGCAATGCCCTCTCTGTTTGGTTTCTCGCTTGGCTCCTCTAGATTACCCCCACTATTTTCTGGAGTAGTTCGTTCCATAGGCAGTTTTTCTTTTACTGTTGTTTTGGTCTTGGGTCCTGTAGCCATTGAGACTTGTCCTTGTTCGTGTGCACGCAGTGTGTGGGTGCTTGCCATGGTCAGTGCTACATTATCATTCATTCCGTGCTGACCCTGTCCCCAGCTTTTCTCCCCATTCATTACTTCAAGTGTATATGTATCACTGCTAATTACATTCAATTGTAAATCATTTGCTTTATCATCAGCTTTTCTTGGAACAGGGATTACTATATATGGTCTGGGTGCTTTCGTGGGACCCTGACGTTCATTACCTGGTGGATGCACTGACATTGGGACACTTCATGCACCAATAAAAAATGCAGTTCTGATAGTCAAGGGCAAAAACACAACGATAATTACTATGCATATACACATTATAGTCTTATACAATAACTGGCAGCATTTCCTTCCAGGGAAGCGGGGGTGTCCCTCTGTCTGGGGTAAAACTAAGTTACTGTTCTGGGCCCCCATGTCGATCAAGTCCATAGTCAATAGTTTATTTCTTTTCTTATTCTGATCTCGTTGCTCCAAAGTTCAGTAAATACTAGAGTGACGAGTGCTATTCAAGTGTCCCTTCTTATGGGTGAAGACAGTTGTCTATGGATATGCAGTACAGTTCCGTTTGCTAAACTACGGAGAAAGGTTAGACTACCGTTTTTAGCACATCACATTCATTCTGTATTTCTATGATAAACACCGTCCCAGGGCACTCCTCCAATTTGCCTCGGCCCTGAGGAAATGCAGGAGTCTGTGCACTGTGAAGGGCTGAAAAGATGGAACTGCTAAAAATCACACAAAAATAAAATGTCTTAAAAATAAAAACAAAAATAAAAATAGAAGTGAACATATGAAAAAATAGGCAAAAATAAGAAAAATGAAGAAAAGGGAAAATAAGATGGAGAAGTTCTTGGGTCTGATCCCTTCTCTCGGTCTCTCGGCGACAAGTTGAAGAACAGTGTCTCTCTTCTCGATCTGCTCCACGGTGGAAAGATGTCGAAAGTTCTATTTTGGATCTCCACCATCTAAGGCTCTCCTCAGTAGTGGATGTCCATAATTGCTTCTTAGTTGCGAGATGATAGCTCTCAGGAGCCTGTTAAGTTGTGCGCTCTTTGCTGGTTCTCTGAGGAAAGTGGACACATCAACATTGTTGGGTCTACCCACTAGTTCTGGAAAGTTCTCAATGAGGTGGAAGAAGACTTGGTATGAGTATCTGCTGTCTTCAGGTGACAACGACATTCACTCTTACTTTCTGGTCTATAGATCACAGGCCCCTCTTGTGACATGAACAGTCTTTGCACTTTCCTCGATCTGTCCCTCGGCGAACGGTCTCACTGGAATCTCCTTAGGAATTCTCGCTGGAATATGGACAGCTCCACTTGGAGCATGATACCATGGAGAAGGGTCCTCATATGTAGGAAATTGACTGGATCTATTAGGAAGGTGACAACGTCAACATCAGCAGGCCTTCCCACCATTTCTGGGTAGTCTGCGACTAGTCTGAGCATGACATCGTGGGCGAGCTGGGTATCTGCGGGAGACAGGGACATCTACCTTGGTTTGCTGGGACCTGATCACAAGCCTTTCATTTGACGTGAACAGTTTTTACACTTTCCTGCTGCGTGGATCGCTATCACGTAGTTAAGTTTATACCACACTTGGTTTAGGAATTTGTTGTTTCTAGGATCTCTGATGAAGGTTAGGGTGTCTGTGGTTCTTCCAACAAGTCCTGGGCACCCCTCTATGATCCGGAAGAACAGGGTGTAAGTCAATTCATCTATGATCACATGAGGTGGAAGCATTTGCCTTTTGTTCGCTGTGCTCGGGCAATTCGGCGAAGACCTCTGTGATGACAGTCAGCAGCTGCCTGATTACCTTCTTGTTATCTGAATCTTGAATGAATTCTGTGACACTTGTTCCTCTCCCTATGAGGGACGGATATGTTAATACCACGAGTTGGAAGTAGGTGAGGACACCCCACTTAAGTCTTCGGCTGGACTGCACCATATGTTTTGTGACCAGAGTCTTGATACTAGATGCTTCAGGATATCGTTTTTGGGTCTCAGAAATGTCTTATTTGCCGCTTCTCAGAGTAAGTTTGTGTTCAATGCTTTGTGTGGCTTAACACGTTCATGTTATCAGTGTCACTGCGGTTTTGGAATATGTGATTCTCTTCTTTACCCTGCACTTTAGGTGCACAGAGTGTTCGTTAAATGTCTTGTATCCCCTTTAGTGCTTAGAGGAAATGTTCAATGTATACCCACGATTTTCACAACGCGTTCTTTAGTCTTGTCTTTTCTGCTCATGCGTCCTTCTTCTCTTGAGCTTGACAGCGGACAGGGTGCAGTCCTCTACGATGAAAGGGCCATTAAACCTTGGCTCATCCCACCTTTTTCTGGTAAAGTTTCTTACGAGGACGCTGCCACCAGGGAAGACGAGGGGCACACAAAGGATGTGAGCTGCGCCTGCATCAGCACTATCTGTTGTGATTTCTGCTGTGCTGTCCCCTTTTCGCCGTCGCTGCAGCTGGCCTGAAATGACAGAGGTGCTGGATGTCAAACAGTCAAGATAGGCTTTCATCTCTGCTCCTAGAACCTCCCAGTTGGCTGGGCATCACATCTAGCTCTGTCTCGGGGGGTAAGAGGGGTCCTCATCCTTCTACCAGTAACTATTTAGTGCGGCGTGAGATGATGGTCGGAGCCTGGTTGGTTCCGAAGAGCATACAAGGCCAGTGGTAGACAGTGCAACCATCCCTTCCTTAATGTGAGCTTCAACTTGGCTATCCCCTCCTTTAACAGGCCCTTGAGCCGCTCACATATACCATTTTCCTCCGGGTGATACGCAGACGAGAACTTGTGCTTTATGCCAAGCAGCAAGCTAATCTGTTCAAAAACTGTATTTACAAAATGGGCCCCATTATCTGATCTCATTACCTTGCACACCCCCCATCAAGGGAACACTTCCCTCACCCGAAAACTTTGCGGCACAGGCTGCATTGGGGTGTGTACGGGGACCTGCTTCTACCCATCTTGAAAAAGGACACACCACCACAATTAAATACCTGTACCCATTACACACCTGAATCATATCGACTTAATCGATATGCAGGTGCTGGAAAGGTCCATTTGGTCTAGGAATAATTCCTCTCACTACTTTTAATGTGTGCCCAGAGTTGCATTGCTGGCAGATTATGCAGTTTACCATAAAAAATGCAACATCTCCGCTAAATTCGGCGTGAACCAGTCTTCTTCGAGTGTTGCAGCAAGATTTTCCTTTGACATGTTTATGGGGTAGTGAAGCTGTTCTAACACTACCTTTAGAAGGGTGACAGGCATTACTGGTTTACCAGTGCTGTCTTGCCTCCACAATCCGTCAGAGGGGTTTAAAGAACACCCTGACGCTTCCATAAATTCTTCTCCTCCTGAGGTGCCTCCCCTTGAAGCTCCATTAGCTGAGTCTGCCCCATATTGCTATAGGCCTCTGGTGTGGCTCGTGCAACCATCATTCTTTCATGGGCACGTACCACCTCCACGTCCATGATTGTTTCATTCTTGGGTACCACGCGCTTGGCTTCCGTGTCCGCTTAATGGTTTCCACGTGACACGAAATCTGTCCCCTTGGTGTGAGCGGCGCATTTCACGACCGCTATGCCCACTGGGAGCTGTAGTGCTTTTATCAGCCTATCCAATAGGTCTGCATGTTGCACTGGCGTGCCATCTGCTTAGAGGTAACCCCTCCGTTTCCATTGTGCTAAGCCTGCGTGCACGGTGGAAGTCACATAGGCATAGTCACTGTACACCGTCACTTCCTGATCCGTATGATTTTCAATGTCGAGTATCAGTGCCACTAGTTCTGCAGCTTGGGCTGAATAGTGAGATGGTATTCGCGCACTGACGAGTACCTGAAACTCTCCAGTCGCCAGGTGTTTCACCACGGCCACACCTGTATATCTTTGTCCGTCTTCTTGGTCGATCCTCGAAGACCCGTCAATGAAGATGATCTCTCCACTTGGCAGGGCATTTTCCTTTACCCTGGGGATTTCATCATAGAATTCTTCATAATTTGCACAGTCATGGTCAGGTTCACCCTCGGTTACTGGTTCTACTATGAACGTAGCAGGGTTTACAGTTTTACATCGAACTACTTTGATCGATGGGTTAGAGATAATCACCTCATATGCGGATGCTCTCTGTGATGTCAGTGTGCCCTTTGGCTTCTCTAGTATGGCGAACAGTGAGTGCTCGGCGTACAATGCCATGGAGCACCCCATCACAATGGATGACGCCTTCTCGATGGCAAACGCGGCGGCAGCTAAATTTTGTTCGCATGGGAAGTGGCCCCTCATGACCGGGTCCAGACTCCCGCTGTAATATGCTAGGGGCTTGCACCCCAGTGATGTTCGCTGAGCGAGTACTGCCATCATACAATTGCCATCGGTATGTGAGAACAGATAGAATTCTTCTGCATAATTAGGGATCCTGAGAACTGGGGCCTTACAAATTGCCCCCTTGTGTTCTGTAAACCCTTTTCCATTGCCTCAGTCCATTCGATTTCTACCTTTGTTGCCTGGGCCTTTTTCAGGGCCTGAAGCAAGGGCTTGGTGTACGAACTATAGTCAAAGACCCCCGCTCTGACATAATTGCACAGGCCTAAGAAGCTTTGCATTTGTTTTATCGTGCGTGGCTTGGCCGTGTTCATGATAGCTTCAGCCCTCTCTGGGGTTATCTTTTTCCCTTCATGAGAGATTAGTTGCCCTATGTACAACACTTCCTGTTGACAGTACTGCAACTTTTCCTTGTCAACTTTGTATCCCTTATCAGCCAGTATAGTTAGTAGCTGGACAGAATCACACCTGCATTGCTCTTGAGTGGTGCTGCAGATCAGAATGTCATCTACATACTGTTAAACAACACTGTCCACCGCAATATTGCTTAGGTCCATTTGCAGGACTCTGTTAAAAATGGATGGGGGCTCACAATACCCCTGTGGCAGTCTCGTGCTTTTCAAGCGCATTTGCCTGAAAGTAAACGATGTCAAATCTTGCAAGTCACGCTGCAACGGAATTGAGAAAAATCAATTTTTCAAATCGATCACCGTGAAATATTTTGCCTCAGTGGGTATGTTGCATAGGATTGTAGACGGGTTAGGGACCAGAGGGAACTCGGCTTCAACAATATTGTTTAATGCCCTTAAATCCAGTATTAAACGCCAAGACCCTCCCTTTGATTTCTTGACGGGGTAGATCACTGTGTTACAGGGTGATTCTGACGTCACTAGGCTGCCCTGCTCCATCATGGCGGAAATTGTCTTTGCGATCCCTTCATACGCTTCTCTGGACATGGGATATTGTCGCGCTCTTGGTAGGATCGCTCCTGGTTTTAGTTTGATTTTCACCTCTCCCACCCCTTTCAGGAGTCCTACGTCATAAGGTCCTGTTGTCCATACTGTGACAGGCACCTGGGCCATGTCATCCTCAAAGTATTCTGGACGTACCAGCCCCAAAATCATTTTCTGTGGCACTTCTCGTTTGATCATTTTGACCCAGAATATGAGACTTCCTTCCACTCTCGTCTCTTCTAAGTCAGGGTGTTCTTCGAACAGATCGTCGTCAGTGACGTCAGTCACTTGATACCCTTCTTCAATGGTTCTTCATTGTCTTCCTTCGTCATCATATCCTTCTACCTGTACCGCCTACCCTCTTACTGCGGCAGATTGTATTTCCAAGAGAAATATTTGTCCCGCTTCTTCATGCATAGTTATTCTTGGTCTAAATAGAAACTCATTAGGGGTTCTCATAGTTTTGTCCGCGAGGCCTGGCAATCCTGCCATAAGCACTCGCACGCCATATGCAAAAACTTCTGGCTCCAGCGGTATAGCTCTCATTGCTGTACGTCCACAGTATGCTCTGATCATTTTGCACACATTTCAATAATGCATTCCTGGTGTGGAGCACACTATACCATCCTCAGTAAATGAGATTGTCATATTCAACTTTGTCATCAAGTCCCGACCCATGATATTTACTGGGGACTGATGTGAATATAATAAGGGAACATTCATTTCACGCTCTCCCACTGAGACTGGGAGTGCGTCTGTAAAGGGAACTCTGCTATGAACTCCAGTGAAACTCTGAGTATCTATAGCCTCGCCGGACAAGGAAAACTTGCCTTCTCGTATGCACGAACATGTCACACCCGTGTCAACTAAGAAGGAATATCCCTTACCCCCTATGGTGACATTTACCCTGGGTTCCCTGTTAGGGTCTCGTGTCACTGATAGGATAGAGCACATCAGAGTTTCCCGTGAGCTGTCCTATTTTGTGTATAGGTTCGGCCCATTGTAAGTTTGTGGAATACCGCCATTCCCGGGGTTGTTTCCCCCTCCAGAGTTCATCCCCTGGGGCACTGACGTGTTGCCTATTAGGGTTGCCCCTGTTGCAAGTTCCCCATGTTCGAAGGTTGGAACCCTTGTTGTGCAACCTGCGGCAAGCCTGTAGCCTGCTGTTGCACTATGTGACCCTGTGCACCGCCTTGTTGTGGGGTGGTAGGCTCATTCACCATACCTGTTCCCACTCCTTGGCCATTTTGCCACATGCCTTGGTTTCTGCACATGCGCGCCACATGTCCTGTCATTCCACACAACCAACATACTGGCGGTGGTCGAACCATCTGCCCATCCGGCATAGCTTGACCGCCCATCTGTACATTCTGAAATCCACCTTGGTTATTCTGAAAACCTCCCTGATTACCATGGAAACCTCCCTGGCTACCTTGCCATCCTCTTCCTCTAAATCCTCTACCCCTCGGGTAAAATCCCATATTACCTTGGTTATTCGCTTGCTGCGTGCTGGGTTCAGCTGGGCTGGTCAACATGGCTCCCTCGAGAGTATACTTCGAGAGCTTCTTTTGTACCAGCTTCGCTTCCTCCCCCTTACGGGTTGCTTCCTTTTTTCGTTTTTTTTCTTGTAACAATCTGCAGTAGTGTGCAAATGTCAATTGATTTCGGCCCATGGTTTGGCTTCTATCCCTACCAATTTCTTGAACTGTTTTTGCACCGGTTCAGGCAACCCTTGACACAATATGTGGTAAAAGACAGGGATAGATTTTGACCAAGACTCATGCTTTTCGAGCACCCACGCGTCTTGAACATTCTGTATATAGATCAACGGATCCTCTGACTCTTTCATTTTCCGAGTCATTATAGCTCCCATGTCTGAGGTGTCTGGGTACAGTGTTCGCAGCGCTTTCCACACTGCTGCTCTACAATTATTAAACGGTGCTCGTCAAGGGTAGTGTTAGTTATTGTTACCCTCGGATACCCAGCCCGTTTCCACACATCGTCAGCCCTTTCACCAAGTATGGTGATCAAGAGGCCCTTAATGTCCCCTATGGCTAAGGTGACTCCCCGGGTCATCCCCCGGGTCATCTTTTCTAACTCTTGTATCCATTTCCCAGCTCCCGATGTCAGAATTGGAAGCTTATTTTTCAAATGTTCTTGGTCCATGTGTGGCCATGGAATATATTGCGGCCTTGCTCCCCCTTTTTCTAGCAGTGGGAATTGAAATGCACAATCTTCCTTTTCTTT
The DNA here is from genome assembly GCF_040938575.1 of Ambystoma mexicanum. NCBI lineage: Eukaryota > Metazoa > Chordata > Amphibia > Caudata > Ambystomatidae > Ambystoma > Ambystoma mexicanum. The sequence continues at coordinate 319,691,770 of NC_090928.1, read as the reverse complement.
TCTCACAGTTCTGTCTACTAGTGGGGCAGTATTACTGCCTTGCCGTCTACCCAGCAATGCCCTTAATTTGCCTGTATAGGAAGATGCTGGCTCCCCCTTCTGATCGTGGGGAGTTCCCTCACGTTTGCCATGTACCTTGGTAGGCTTCGATGTCCTGGGCTCAGATTCACTGGCGTCGGTCCATCGTACCCCTTGGCCTCGTGGGAGTGGATTTTCACATCGCCTCCCTTCTTCATGCACCTCATCCTCTGTATCCCCACCGGAGTCGGATTCTGAGTGATCCCAGTTTACGCAGCTCCTTGCATCCTCTTTGTTCTGTCTGATCTCCAGCCTGTCAAGAGACAGTCCCCTGCTCCCACTACCTTGGGTGATATCCTCAGTGTCATATAGCTGAGTGCTCTCTAAGCGCTCATCTTCCCTTCCTCCTTGATAAACTAGTTCCAGTCCCATCTTATCATATATTTTATCAATCGTTTCCCCGATGCTTCTGGTGTCGAAGTCATCCTCAATATTTGTCCCACTTGTACCTGGTGCCGCATCGCTTGCAGGAACAAATTCTTCTATGTCTTCCCATTGTACTGTAGGATTGGGTTTTAATGACTTCCCGCTCCAAATACTCAAGATTTTGTGCCCTTTGTCTGCGTTTACGTTCCAATTCCTCGTCTATTTCTTTTCACTTTTTTGCTTCTTCTCTAGCCTTATCTACTTCTCTCATTTGTTCATTTCTACGTTCCTTTGCCCTTCTAATCTCCTCATCTTCCCGCTTTTTTACCTTCCTTTCGTTCACTCTCCTTTCTTCCTCTAACTTTAACATGTTCAGCGTGTATTTTTCTTTGGCTGCATACTGTGTGCGACTGAGCGGTATTCCTTGCTCTTCGCGATATAATTGTTCTCCTGTGGCTGCTTTGAGCTCTCTTAACTGGTAAAGACCCTCTGACTTGCTTCCCTCAATGACCAGTTCCGGCGGGGCTGGTGGCGCAGTAGGCGTCTCACCCCCCTCTGTACATACATTTAATATCCAGTGTGCGGGTGGTTCTTCCTCCTTCGCTTGCTCGAACATTTTCCAAGTTCAAGAACAGCAAGGCGTTTCTCAAGCTTCTTGCCGGTATATGTGGCATGTAGGAATGTTGTCATGTGCTCTAAAACAGCCTTAGAAAGTGACCCGTTCTGGGGCCAAGTCATAAACATCTTATTGGCGTTACCCTTAACCCACTCCTGGCTGTATTTCTTCAATTTTACTGCATGCTTGGGCAGTTGCTTGCATAAATGTGCAAGTGGGGTAACTTCCTCCATTCTTAATTTCGTCACCAACAATATTTACACAGTTCTTTAATCTTTCGACTAGTATGAGCGAGCACCACATACGCAAGCTCCAATCCAATTTCTTTTCTTTTCCCGCCAAAATGTATACTATCAATTTACTCAAAAAACCATCAATTCACTGGCGATTCCCTCTTAGTTATAGAATTGCGTAAAGCCAAAAATGCATTTCAATCCATCATTAATACAGTTATTCTACATTTAACATACAGCAAGACACATATGACAGACACTTGACAGACTAGACGGACACCAGCTGGCCATAGATATATCTGCCTTCTAATCAATACCCCACCATGAGATGTGAACAAACCCCTTTTATGACGTCTTTAATCGTCACCGTAGCCTAAATTGCCCCCCCCTCTGTGGGCTCTGGGTTCACGTTCCTTATGACCACTCTTTAAAGCGCAGGAACAAGGTGAATTCTTCGTTTTTTTCTCGGGTGTCCCACCCGGTAATCCTTACGTTTTAACCCAGGTGCCCCCCTGGTATTCTTTACATTTTTTATCTCAGGTGCCCCCTGGTATTCTTTATTTTTTATATTCGAGTCATTAACCCCCTATATATATACTGTCTTCTCTACTTCTAACTACTTTATTTTTCTCCGCCACCCTCCGTTACCTTTCCCCTACTTACTCCAATGCCTATGAGACATTTGCCGAGGTAACGAGTTTTGTTGTTTTGTTGTTTCACTTACCGATCGCATCTTTTCCTCTCTGGAACTTCGGGATCACCGCCCCTTCCTCTTCCTGCTTTTAAGGTTTTCGTCCGATCTGCTGCCCGTGGGAATGAGAATGGTTATGCTTGGAAAGGCGGGTTCCTTCAGACCCACTGCAGATTTTTGAAATTTTACTCTATCATTGTCCACGGGGAGCTTCTCAGTCTACTCAGCCGGAATAGCGAAAGGACTCGTGATGTTACCGAAGGCCTAGAGTTACTTTGTGCCGTCGGTCTAAAGGTTTCTTATAATTATATCAAACGATAATCTGTAATCGATGGCCAAAACCATCCTCTGCTACCAAGTGTTCTAGAGGAGAGGAAGTTACTAACGGGCCCATTGGTCAGTGCTCACCCTCTGGAATTTGTAATACAAGATAGCTGCACCATGTGAGGACAGGTTGCAGGATTCACATACTCCGGCAATAATGATTCAATAATGAGGACTCAATAAGTTGGCAAAGGGAAGTCCGTTTAATGACAAGTACATCAACAAATGGAAATCAGCAGCATCGCAATCACCTGTCTCGCTCTGACTTCCTCGAACTTCAGTCAAACATCCGTTTTTATATGCTAAACTCATCATCATTGACGTCTAACTCTACAAAAATCATCATGCAATGTAATTGGTTTGGAAAGTTAACTTAAGTATAGGTGCTATATCTGTATATGACAACAGAGCATGCAGATTGGTTAACTCTTATCAGGTGGGCGTCTACGCCCATCCCTCTACATCACACATGTCTGACGTCACTACAAGTATGACGTCTTATTGGTTACAGTGTCTATAGGACCCTAGATTACTTGGTCCATTGTGATTGGGCAAGTTACACCCCTAAACATAAATCTCCACTTTAATTAGCAGCATGCAGAATAGACATTCAGGTGCCTAGTGTCCCAGGATTCACCCTTCCTCCTTTCCATCAATCAGTGGTTTAGGGCGATGTGTCAATTAGTTGGCTAAGGACAGCCTCGAAACTGTAGTCTCTTATCAGGAAAAGTTATGACATCCTCGGGGTCTGGATGACATCAGGCGGTGGTACACCGTGAATCTGCTATAGCTTCCAGCTTTTCATGTATTTAACTCTCCATGTAGCTCCACCACCTGCCTGGGCCTCCTTATCTTGACCTTCGCGGGGCAGGCTGGTATGCTCTGTGGTTTTGATTCTCCTTAGCTGAAGCTCACCTCCCTCTCTTGGGTTGACCTCGATTTCCCAGGCCTGAGCCATCCTTTGTTAAGTTTCGATTCCGCTCTTTCCCTTGGGTTGGGCTTGGATATGAAACCCGGCGAGTCAGGCCTTGGCCGCCTGGGCGTACTTCTGCTTTTTACAAAATGGAGTTGCACGTGTACATTGAACCTTATTGAGGTAGATATAGTTGCCGCTTGCCGCTCTATGCTTCTACGCACGCAGTATCGATTACTTAGCTTCTTGCGTTTCAAGCTTATTTACATACATTAACATTAGCGGGTTCAGTTCTTCCATCTCGGTTCTCAGCTATGATTCTTTTACGTTTCAACATCGTGTTGTCTTTCGTGTCTCTTGTATCTGTTTTCATGGCTACTCGCGCTGGCGCATTACCTTAGTCCATGTGTGAGTTTCTCCAGGCCCGCATTTCGTTACCATTTGCCTTCCCGTAGGGCTCTTTGTGTCTCCTTATGGACAGTCTGTTAATGCTCATCATTACGTATCAGCGGCTGGTATGGCTGTCTGATGGGGTACCGTGCTGCCCAGAGTTGTCTGGTCACGGGCGCTTCAACAGGTGCAGCTCTTCTGATGTATACAGGGCAGAGGCCCATTGCAGCTCTCTGTTGGTTAAGCTGCTCCTCATACGTCACATACCTCGGCGAGTACTTTACTGGCAACTCGAAATGAGGGGCAGGGGTGCAGGCCATGTCTGGGACCTCCTCTACACACCGCAGCAGGCTTACCGGCAAAATGGCAAAAAAAAAGCAAAAGGGCAGCACCTCCCTGCCACCTTTCGTGGGTGGCAGGGAGGTCTCAAGTCATACTTCTGCTGCTCCCGAAAGGGTAACTGTCCCTTCTCCTGGAGTAGCTTGGGTACTGGAAATTCCCCCCATTAATTTTCCATCCTGAATCTCCCTTCTCCCGGTTTCAGGGATCTATTGTCCTGGAACCTGGGAGAGAGAGGAGGATTGTTTTGGAAGTTCTAATTCGGGAGATATCTAGGGGAAAGTGGGTTGTGCAGCGATACGTCTCTCCTGAGGGAAATTTCTCGGGCAGTACTTACCTTATCAGTTCCCCCCTTGGGCCGGGGGAGTGGTTTATAGTGAATATGTCGAATGACATTTTTTCGAATGCCATAATGTGGAAAAAAAATGCCGAATTTTTTTTTTTTTTTTTTTTTAAATGAGGGGTTTCCTCCCCCAAACCCCGTTTTGTAATTTTTTTTATTTACAATGTATTTTTGCTAGCAAATCAAAAAAAAACATAAATAAAAAAAACATTCGAAATTGTTTTTTTCTGCATTATTTTTTTCGACATTATTGCATTCGAAAAAATGTTTTCGACATTTTAACTGCATACTCGGGGAGTGTATACATACCACAGGATTGGTTTCCTATCCTTGTACCTAGGAATTATATAGGTGGCAGGGTCAGAGGGATCATTGTTTTGGGCCCCTGCCTGACTGCCATTCGATTGGGCCGGGTTGGGGAGTCACTTCTGCTTTCCATTTTGCTTGTTGCCAAGAGGGTTACTTTTAGGTCCCCTTTCTCCAGATCCAATGGAGGGGTTATTTTTACCCCTGCCACCTTTGCAGAAGCAGGGGTGTTGGGTGGTTTGGGGTTTTTGGCAGTATTTTTACTCTCAGCAGGCTTTTGGACCTCATAAATCCTGGTGGACTGTTCAATCACCCAATCCAGGGTCCTATGCTCGTGAAAGTCATGCACCAACTGAGTTATTATGTATTTGGGGAGAGCATGGAAATATGTAGTTATGAACTCCCTACTATTGGTGTTCATCCGCCGGGAAGTCTGAGCAAATGCCCACTTTAACTCCTGCACAAACTCCCTAGGCAGCTGATCCACCCCACATTGCAAATTACATGCAGCCTTAAGGGCTTCTTGTGGGTGGACATTTTCTTTTAATATGGCCGCCTTATAAGTAGAGCATTTATGATAATCTTGGTCTTCCTGTCCTGCAAAGACTGGAGTACTCAAGTGAGAATGTCCATTTAGCAAATGCTATGAATTCACATAATTCCTGATCTGGAATGATGCCATCACCTGTTCATAAAGTTCCAGGTGTTCCCATACTGAATACTTGCCATTTATGTGGTTTGGAGTCAGGAAGCTCTTTATAGCCTTGATTTGTCTTATTGGGTCTTTCACAAAACCCTTGCTCTGTTTCGCTGTATTTTTCTTCTTCTGCACCAGAGTCCATTCACCTTCTGACTCAGAACTGCTACCGGTACTCCCTTCCCTGTCTTCTAGGTGCTTCCTATCTGTATGAGACTGGGAATATCTCCCAGAGCCACAGGGTCCGGATTCCTCACGCCTGGACCAAAATGAAGCCTCAGGGTCACTCTCCCTGGAGTTCCTTTCCAGACCAGAATAGAACCCAGTTTCCTCTCACCACTCCTACCAGGGAGTCTGGGGAATTCCCACTTCCCCTGGATATACAGAGGTTTTTAGAATGCCCGTGGTAGGCTGAGGATCTGGCTTTTCTCCTTCAGCAAAGCGGGCAAGGTGGTCTCTTTGTAGTTGCATTTTCAGCCAATCTAACTCCCTGACTTTCGCATCATAAGAGTTTTCATGATCTGAAGTACTCACAGTATTATTCCTTACTTCTCAGGGCACACTGGTCCGGGCACTTTCTCTTCTGTGTGGTAGAGATGAATACTCATCAATATCAGACAGGTAAGTCTATCTGCCTCATGTCACCCGGTGCTTGATAGGTGGCATGCATGAGGTTGGTTCCAATTTGTCCATGAGAGGTTGTAAATGACTGGCATGAGGCCCCTGTTGGGAACGGTGCCTCACCTTGACCAGTGGGCCTTGTCCCATATCCTGATTGGTCAGGATGCCTCTGGTCCTGTTTATCATTTTCGATTTCCTTGGCTCACACCTGTGTCTCTCTTTATTTATTTGCTGTTGGTAGTCAGAGAGCTGGATTTTATATTCTGACACTAAGGCCTGATTAATCTCATGCACCCTGCTCTGGGCTACCAACTGATCCTTTTTTTGCTGCACCTCCTGCTGGAGTGATTCATTCTCCCTCTGTGAGCCTTGTAAACTGCGTACATATTCAAGGTGCTTTTCCGTCAGGAGACTCTCTTTCTCTTGTTCATCCATACATTTTGCTGCATCTAATATTTATCTTCTATGTGCCTCACTCGCTCGACAAGCTCATTACTCTCTTCTCTAATACTGGTCTGTTCCTGAGAATCTGCCTGTCTCTTTTCTACCTCCATTTCCAACTGATTTATCCTATGTAATAGGAAGCTGTCATCCTGATTCAAGAGGTATTTTTCCTGAGCCAGCTGAGTCCTCTGTTGTTTCAGAGTACTTACCTGCTGATGTATCTGATCAGAGTCATTTTGGGAATCCACCCCTTTGATAATTAATTTCCTATTTTCATTTTCAATTGTTGGAAAGCGACAATATCCTCCAAAAAGACTCTATTATGAGCAGCCTGTTCATTTAGCTTGTGCTGCAGTGCACTCAGACTTTCTACACACTCTTTGTGTGCATTTTACAGTGTTCGACACTCTGCACTCCCTTGCTGCAGTGTTTTTAACTCAGCTTTGAGATTTTTAACAAGACCCTGGGCCTGTGACAGGTCTCCAGCCTGATTCATCCTACTAGCCTCACTATTTTGCCAACGGTCTTCTACTAACAGCAAATGAAAATATAACTGAACAGTTAACTGAGACATTTGTATCTGTTCATCATGAGCAGTTGTCATCATATAAAATGCCTCAAGTGCTTTGCACAATTTTCCACCTTCAAACCAAATATCAATGCTTACTGAGGTAACCTCCCGCATAATTCTGGTTTTAAAGTTTCCTGCATTGTCCTCAACCCATTCTCTTTTAAGAAATTATGTAGCTAGGAGATGTTCCCTGGCTTCACCAATTTGTACAGTAGTCATTTTCACAATTGGCTTTTTGTATCTTAGTAAAACGTTCTTTATGCAGGGAAAACATCACCCTGTTCCTGCTTGATTTCCCCACACAAATAAATTCTTACACACTGTTAATTATTTACCTATATACCTCCCTGGAACTCAGAGGTCAAGTCCTCATGGCACTTTACCAAAACAAAGATGACTTTCCCTCCACTTAGATGAAATTGCATCGAAATGAATAGTCTGTCAGAATGTACTTGTCATGGCACAGAAATAGGCAGCTAAATCCCGAGCACGAGCCCCCAATTTGTAACAGTTTATTGAGAGACCACCCTCAACACAGGGATTTCCTCCTTCCCCACTTAAGGTGTGATGTGACAAACTGTTAAACACATTCTTTTCTACAGCCCTACTTCAGACAACTATCGTGCCCCTTGGATTCCTCCCCTGATCTAACAATGAGTCAAGTTATAGGCAGTTGTATGGGAAATATATTGGTACTTATTTACATTAAACGTAATAGAAATGAGCACGGAAATGTCAAACACCACTTTATTCGTGACACAACACAATCAACTTCTCTCAGCATAAACAAATCACAAAGGTGAGTAGAAAAGAATGCAATCACAATTCTACACTTTCTTCAAATTTCACATCAAGAAATAATTACACTTATGAATAACGAAAGCAATTATCATGTAGTGTGGTGCAATTTTGATTTTCCTGCGGTCTTAAAAGGCTAGCAGTAGGATTTCAAGATTGGTACAAATAAATATGGCAATTATGATTTTGACCACACTATTGGTTTAAAATAAACACAGGGTGATTTAGTGATTTGTTTTTCAGATCCCCTCTCCCCTACTGTTGTCTGTGTGGGGAAGTCAGACAGAAAAATTGGAATGATCTGGGGAATTTTGGATTTCAGACACCCCTCCACTGAAAGGCCTGCATTGTAGAAGCTGGACAAAAAGTTTGGGCTGATTTAAGAACAAAGACACCCCGCTTTCGTAAAGGAGTCGGGGTCAGCAGGACAAATAGGAATACCCAATTAAATTATAGGCTATAGTTTTCAGTGCACACTATGAAGTGAGCTTTGTTAATTTTCAATTTTAACAACATTCACCCTGTAGTGTTCTGCCAAATGGGGAATTAATTAAATTAATATTTTTAGTTAAATAGGCTAAGGGTCTACACAGTTCCCCCCAACCCAAGAGAAATGATTCAAGGCAAGCAGGCTCCCCTACCTTTTGAATTCCCAGGGCTCAGATCTACTTACATAGACAGCCTCTGTTTAAAGTTCAGAAAAGTCAGATGCGTCTCAGGACATTCTGGAAAGATAGGGCAGGGGTCTGGTCACTCCACTCTCAAAGATGTCCTCCCGCTCTCCACCATAGGACCCAGTCAGCTTTTAGGCCTTCCTGGAAATAGACAGTTCCACCCACCCAGATGTACTCTTGGCAATATCCTCTGGTGTTTCCTTACAGCTGTCAGATGGTAAGTTTCAGCAGCCCTCTCTGTCTCTCACTCTGTCTGTGTGTTCCCTTGTGTTTGTGTCTCCTCCTCCTACTGCAGTCCCCCGTATATAGCAGTGATGAAACCACAAATGTATAATCTTGGTGAAGTACCCTGCAATAATTCACACAACTAGGATTGCCTAGGTTACCCTTCTATCTCGTCCCAAACCCAGCCTCCAAGTCAGGATTGGTTTAGGGGTCTGGAGCAACGTATGACAATTCCCATTTGTAATCTCCATGTGTTCTCCTTTCAACATTTTGGCAAAAACTATTTATGTATAACAACTTCATAATTTTACTAGCAACTGCCATAATAAACCTATTTTCTGATTGGGCTAATCATGGAGAATTAGATAAGCCGACCACCAAGTCTGTACCATGTAGCACAGCCATGCAGCATGTTTCTGCCATTTCCATAAAAGCATAAAAGTTATGAATATGTAAGTTATTACCCATATCCCTAATTTCATTCTCCACCCGCTCACCAACTCTCACATTTGGACATGTTCGGATCAGCCAGAAACCTAGTTTAACTGGCCTTTACAGTTCCGTGAGTCGCAGATGGATGATTTTTATATCTCCAAAATCAGCTGGAAAATACCTAAAGAAATGGTGGATAGATTAAATCAATCCGCTTTATATTTGCTGAGAAAAAGGCCTAAATAATAATAGTCCTTTTAAATTAATTATGAATCTTCATGTGGGACAAATGGCCCTTCTCCTGCCTTCCGGCCATTTGTTTTCACTGGGTCAGCCTGCACCCAGAGTTTTTCCTATCAGTCTCTTTGTGTTGGAAGCTTGTTCTTTGAAGTTGCTGCATCCCATTTTCACACATATTAGTCATGCTCCAGCCAAGGGGAACCTCTCCTTTAGTCAATGCCTTCAGAGCCAGCAGGTCTGGAGAACAATGGATTTTGACACCATTAGCAGAACACTTTATTGCAGTTGGTAATTAGATGGGAGATGTGCGATCCAGACTGGGAGTGGGAGATTTCCTTGTGAAGTTTACCACAGCCAGCAAAAGGGTTTGTCCTGGACTAACAATTTTTCAGGAACACAAAGTGGCTTTTCAAATGTCACTGCAGTTCTGTATGTCTTTTCGTCAACCCACACATCATGTCTTTTCCCTGAAGTTTTTTTTGTTAGCAGTGATACCTTTTCAAATTTAAAATGATTTTATTTGCACATACCTGTGCAAGCCAATGTTGGTGTCAGTGTTTAAAAATCCTGTTTTCTATGTGACAGGGATCTTTGGTTCCTCCTTCTTTTGTAAATTAAAAAGCTGTTGTTGCTTTGGTAATGACAGGTAGGCCCCTTTTCAACATGGCTCTTCAATTTTACTTTAAAAAAAAAAAAACAAAGGCCAAGCCGATTTTGTTTCAGTGTTTAAAATCCTGCTGTTCATGTGAAAGGGACTTCTGTTTGGGGCCTTTCAATGCACCCCACATCACCAAGGGCAAGCAATACATTGCAGTTTAGATGTCCAATCACCTAACAAGCTGCCATTCTTTCATGTATTTTAGAAAGCTAAGCTGCATGACTTCTGATGTTTTGAGATTATTTTAATGCAAGCATCATGGTAAGCAGGGTATTTGCTATTGACTGTCCTGTGGGGGAGACAACAGGTTTTACATTTGATGGGAAGTAGCTGAACCAAGGCCTTAGATATGATATGATATGATTGTTTATTTATATAGCGCCTATACACAATGTGTTTCGAAGCGCTTCAAGGCAAGGGAGGGAACAAGGGAAAATACATCCACATTCTTACAGGCCATGAACAGTAAGGATGTGAAATTAACTATCGTTCTCGGCCTGACGACATTTCAGATAGTGCAAGAGCTAAGACATAGATAAGGAAGGTAGGGGGAGAGTGGGAAGGAAATGGAAACAGACAGGCGACTACCGTACTAGGCCTGACGACATTTATGGTAGAGCTGGAGAAAAACAAAAGGTGAGGGAGAGGGGTGCAGAAAGGGAGGGGAGGAACAAAACAAGCGACTATCATACTAGGCCTGACGACATTTCAGATAGTGCTGGAGGCGTGCTGGGGAGGAAAAAAACAGTAATGGGAGGGCGGAGGAAACAGACGAGGTTGCTATCATATTAGGTCCAGGGACAATTCTGATAGAGTAAGTGCATAGAAGAAAGTAAGGGGAGGAGATAGGAAAAGGGAAAAGGGAAAAGGGAAAGGAGAAGAGAAAAGAGAGTAAGCAGTCAAAAAGAGTGGCGAATCAAGAGTGGAGAGCGAATACAATTGCAGAAGTAATTAGTAACACATAATGTTGCAAGCCAGGATACACGATGAAGATGGGAACAGCATGATTCAGGGCGACCATGAGTACAAGATGCAAAGGAAGTCCAGCATGAGAGTTTAGAAAGAGTGACACATCGTGAATGAATGAAGTCCATAAAAGTCAAATCCAGCATTGGCCACAAGACAGTCATGGTGAAGGAAGGCACCAGGTGCGCGGGGCTTGCTAAGTGGTGAAAAAGAGCAGCAGGCAGGAAGGTACCAGGTGGGCGTGGCTTAGGCCAGGTGACCTAGATCCACTTGCACCTGCTCCCCATCTGCAAAGGAAAAGAAGCTGGAGGGCTCCTTAAGTAGGGAAGTAGAGCAGCAAGCAGGAAGGCACCAGGTGGGCGTGGCATGCTAAGTGGTGAACAAGAGCGGGAAGCAGGAAGGCACCAGGTAGGCGGGGCTTGCTAAGTGGTGAAAAAGAGCGGCAAGCAGGAAGGCACCAATTGGGCGGGGCTTGCTAAGTGGTGAAAAAGAGCAGCAGGCAGGAAGGCACCAGGTGGGTGGGGCTTGATCATCAGGAATGAAACTGGTCTTTTTGTTCTGAATAGTTTGGAGCCTGGAAATGGAAGGCTTGTGTTCAATGGGGTGGAAATGCATGTAGTACGGTCTTAATAGATGTCCCTAATGAGTTATGCTTTCTGAGAGGATGTGATGTAAATGGCCCGAATAAGGTGCCATGGACATGTTTCAGCAAATTAATTTATTGAGTCATTTACCGAAGGTTTGTCATCTAACCGGACTCCAGGTGTCTTTACACACTTGCAGGGGCATGAGGGAGCCTGTTTCAGAAGGCCATTTGAGTAGAGGAGGCATGGGTATTTGACGGATAGCTTCCTGGAGTTCATCCATCCCTGGAGAACAGTAAGAAATCTCAATAGAGATTTGAAGAGGATGAAACATTTAACTAGATATGCCAAAGTCATGCCACTTGCTGAGTGCCATCAGCACGCGAACAAATGGAACTCAAGCTTCCACCTCTTAACGGTCTAAGCTAATGGACACATTTAGGGCCTAATTCACAATAGGGTTTCACCATTTTAAAATGATAAGTTACCTTATGTTTCGTTATTGGGCCTTAAGTAGTTTTATATAGTGCAACCGCTGCAACATTTCTGGCATCTTAGTGCTCATGGTCCTGCAGATCGGATGAACATGAGCTGTGTGGGCAGGTATTGTTCTATTTGCTGTCTCTCTCAATATATATATATTTCTGAAAAACAGCAGCATGTACTGCCGTGCTTGAGGGTTACACTCATCAGAGTCCATACAAACACCAGAAAATGAAATTTCCATTAGCCAGAAAAGATTACGGACCAATTCCAGTTTTTTTAGGTCACAGATCAGAAAAAAATATGACCCGTTTCGTAGCCCACTGGTAACTTTTTCACATATTCAACCACATTGTTACTCTGCGGTTGTTCTTAAAAAGGCAGTCAAACCATCTCTAATGTACATAAGAAAACCAGTCCATTTTCTATTCCCGTAGTTTTGAGGCTTACCTCAAAAAGCATAGGTGAAACTAGTGTGAAAAGCCTTTGGCCATTTTGAAACATGGACTACTGTAATGGAGATAATGACTTCTCCGGCACAAATCATGGGTTGCATTTCAACTGGCCGTTTTCTACCCACACAATCAATCTATGTGCAAACTCGAAATTACGGTGCATAGTGAGGGCCAGGCTTACTGTGATGGCTTAGTGCTACTAGAACAGCAATCATGATGCAAGGGTGTTCGATGCATGCATTGCAGATTTGTTTATGTGCAAACTCGCACTTAAGGTGCATAATGCTTGAAGAGGTACTTCCTGCGTGTTGGACATAAACCTTTTTGATGGCTTAATGTGCCTCGGTGCTTAGCCTTAATTCATTTATATTATGTGTAAAACTCACAATTAAAGTGCATGTTGCTTCATGATATGTCTGCTCTGAATTAAAACAAGACTTGCTGAGATGACATCATGTGTCTCGGCAATTACCAAAATGCAGAAATGCTTAGTGAATATTCTGCTAGGCAGTTAAAGTGCTTGGTGCTTCATGAAGTATCGGCTAACAATGTAAACCAAACTTACTCTAATAGCTTAGTGTATCTTAAAAGCATGGCCTAGATCTAAAACAAGAATCACCAGAGTTGCAACGCACAGTGGGGCGGAGCCAAGGAGGTGATAATCGAAACAAGGAAGAGAAAGACTAGACCTTCACCATGCAGCTAGATGACACGTTCATGGCGGAACTTCCACCGTGTCTAGTGCTTCCATGCACCAGCCCTCATGACAGTATGCCTTCTTCTCAGGTGGTCCGCACCGGGTTTGCCTGGGTGAAGATGGTGGAATTTGCGAAGGCAAATGGGAGCTGAGATATTGGCCGGGGGTTCCCAAGAGTCTTCCTCAGAAGAATAGCCTTTCCATCTTACAAGGTATTGAATTCTACCTTTCTTGTAATGTGAATCAACGATCCGTTCCACTTTGTATACGTTAGGCGAAGGATCAGTGATGTTTGAGCGGTACGTGTTCTTTCTTTGGTGTTTGTCAGGTCCGTAAGGTTTCAACAACGAGGTATGGAAAACTGGATGGATGCGTTGTAAAGGTTTAGGCATTTTCATCTTAAAGGCCACAGGGTTGATACGAAACAAAACAGGGAAAGGCCCTAAAAATTTGGGAGCCAATTTTGAAATATGAGTTCAGCAAGGAAGATACTTGGTGGATAACCATACCAGATCCCCTTCTTTCCAAGATGTTGCTGGTCGGCGATGTGTATCTGCTTTTTGTTTGTAACAACTGTGGCTTTCTTCTAGGTTGCAGATAGCGGTTCTTTGGGCTTAGGTAATGGAAACTAGAAGGGAATCCACTGTGGGCATAATGGATGGCTGGAAGGATCTTGCGGGAAAGACTCAGGGATGTCGACCATAGGTACAAAAGAAAGGTGTCATCTTTGTGGCTGAGTGAGTAGCACTGTTATACGCAAATACAGCCATGGGTAAAAGTGAATACCAGTTATTCTGTTCTGAGTTTGCAAAATATTGGAGATACTGCTCCATGATAGCATTCAAACGTTCGGTTTTCCCATTTGACTGTGGGTGGTAGCCAGATGTAAGGGCCCTATTTACTCCAAACAAGTCACACAGGGTCTTCCATAATTTGGAAGTGTATTGTGATCCTCTGTCCGACAGGATGGTTTCTGGAATACCATGCAACCTCACCATGTCCCGGAGAAACAGCAGACTGGACCCCTTTTAGAGGAGAGAAATGTGCCAGTTTACTGAAACTATCTACCGTAACCATGATAGCTGTGTAGTTCTGAGAAGAAGGCAGATCTACCACGAAATGGGTGGAAACGTGAACCCATGGTTCTGTAGGCAGTTCTGGTTGCACAAGTAATCCAATGGGTTTAGCTGTGGGGCTTTTATTTCTGGCACAAATCGGACAAACAGTATGAATTCTTGGATGACCTTTAGCATTGAAGGCCACCAGAAGGTACGAGAGATGAGATCAGAAGTGGCTGACATCCCTTCATGTCCATTGAGTTTGGTGTCATGGCCCCAAGACATGATCATGGTTTGTTGTTTGGGTTCAGGTCTGAACAATCTATTCTGGTAGAACCAAAGTCCTTATTTTTCTGTTATCCTGTTCAACTGGTCTCGAGTGAGTGGAGTCAGGGCAGGAAGTGAGGCATCCTTGACCTCCTGGAGGAATCTGGAGACTACGCTCACAAATGTAACATCAGATAACAAACGGTCTCCCTGGAACGGAGGGTTGCTGTAAACCAGAGGGATGCTTGATAAACAGCTCGCAATTATGTTTTTGCTGGCAGGTAGATATGTGATATAGAAGTCATATTGCAAAATAAAATATGCCCATCGGGCTTGGCGGGTGTTCTTGTATTCCATCGGCTGCAATATCTTGAGGTTACTGTGATCTTTGCGGATCTCGAAGGGGTGAACTGAACCTTGTAACAAATGTCTCCATTTCGCACATGCTTGCTTTATGGCTAACAATTCTTTTTCAATAACAGAATAGTGGTTTTCACTGGTGGTTAATGTGCGGGAGAGGTAGGCAACAGGACGTTCCAGGCCTTCATGATTCTGTATCAGTACCGCCCATATTGCTCCAGTGGAGGCATCATTCTCCACGGTAAAGGGCTTTCTTTGGTCTGGCTGTTTGAGGATTTGTGCGGAACAAAAGGCGTTCTTCAGATTCTGAAAGGCTTCTTCAGTCTAGGCATCCCACAGGAAGGGAACACCTTTTTTAAATAGTGCTGTTAAGGGTAGAACCATCTCCAAAAAAGTAGCAATAAATCTTCTATAGAAATTCATGAGTCTGAGAAATACTTGGATATCTTTGACTGTGGTTGGCCATACTAAGATGGATGACACCTTCTTTGGGTCCATGACTACCCCTTTTTTGAATAGTATGAAACCCAAGTACGGAACTGTGGTAACTGTGAGGCATTTTTTTAAGTTTTGCGTAAAGACTATGACTTCTTAATCTTTCCAGTACTTCGGTGAGTTGTTGCCAATGGTGAGAGTAAGAACTAGAAAAGACTAAATTGTCACCCAAGTAGACGATGACATTGACATACAACAAATCCGCGAAAATGCGGTCCATGAAGCGTTAAAAGATCGCTGGTGTATTCACCAACCCGACTGGCATCACGCAGTATTCGAAGAGGCCAAATGGGGTGCGGAATGATGTCTTCCATTCATCGCCTTCTTTAATTCTCAACAAATGGTAGGCACCCTTTAAATCCAATTTGCTGAAAATTACTGCTTCTTCCTCTGATTCCAAGATGTCCCTTATTAAAGTCATAGGGTATCTGTCTCTTACTGTTACCTTGTTGAGCCCCCGGAAGTCAATGCACAACCTGAGTTCTTGTGAGTCCTTCTTGGCTTTAAAGAACAAAGAGGCTCCTGTGAAGGATTTGGAGGAACGGATGAGACCGTTCTGAAGTTTGAGATCCAGGTGCTCTCGAAGGGCCTTCGGTTCCGGAATCGTGAGAGAGATTGAATGGCACTATGACCTCAGGTGTGATCTCTATGCCACAGTCTTCATGAAGTTGAGGATTTAGTTCTCTTATGTCAGCGTATGTTTGGAAGACGGAGGACAAGTTGTGAACACCTGTTGCCGGAAGAGCCGAGGAGAATACTGCTGTCCCATCAGTTGAAGTAAGCTCTGAAGAGCACTTCTGGCAGCATTCCGATCCAAACCAGAGGGTGTTGAGCATCCAATAGATCCGAGGATTGTGTTTGTGCAGCCAAGGGATCCCCAGTATCACTGGAAAGGTTGCTGCTCTGATGACCTGATGACCTCAAACACTATGATTTCATGATGGTCCCGAATAGAAACCTGAATTGGGGGGTTGTCTGAATGATGGGACCATAATTAAGTGGTTGACCATCAACTCCCTCGATCTTCTGTTCTTCTTCCTTGTCGATGTGGTACAGTTTTTCTTATTTGGCCCGGTGGATGTCCAGGAAGTTCCACGCAGCTCCACTATCAATCATTGCAAGTATCTTCTTTCAATGGAGTTGTTCCGCTTAAGACTGATGCTCACCACCATCAACCAGGAGTCTTCTTCCTCTTTCCTGTCGGTACTCTGGGAACCTTTCATAGTACCCCAGTCAGTGGTTCCTCCTAAAACCTGGGTTCGTCGTTTCCCCATCTTCTTGGGGGAACTTCAGGGCAGTCTCTAAGGAGATGGTTGTCAGAAGCACAGAACATACAGAGGCCTTTATCCCAGCGTCTGTTCCTTTCAGTCGGCGTCAGGGGACCCTGAGTGGTCCCTCCTTGCATGGGCTCTTCAACTGAACGGTTTGATGAACGAGTACTGGGCGTCTGGGGCCTCAATTGGGAAAGTGTTTGCGTCCTTCCCTTGTGCCTTTCATTTCTTCTCTCTGATATACTGTAATCAATTTGAGGAGCCACTGAACATATATCACCGAAGGTAGCCAGATGAGAGATATGGGCCAGTTCGTCTTTAAGATCTTTGTGTAGACCTCTTTGAATCACTGTGAACTGAACCGATTCCGGCCAGCCTACCTCACTGGCTAATCGCTTAAAGGCTCAAACGTAGGTCATAAGATCATTTGTTCCTTGTTTGATGTCCAATAGCGCTTCCCCAGCTGAGAAGCCAATCTCCTGTTGTTCGAAGGTCTGTGAAATAGGGTTGCAAATGCGTTGTAGTCTTGTAGTATGGGATTTGCAGAGGTGACCAAAGGTGCGTTCCCCACCATGTTGGATATGAGAAAACTCACCTTGGTGCGGTCTGAAGCATAAGTCGTAGGTCTGAAGGTAAAATATACCACACAGGTGTCAAGAACCTCCTTTACCTTCTTTGGGTAACCATCAAACTTTCCTGCTACCAAGGCGAGAGGAGGGAGGTCTAACTAGTGGGGATCCCAAGCTGTAACCATCTGCTGTAACACTGTGTTTTTGGCTTTAATTCCTTGCATCTCCATAGACAAACTATGAACGACATTGACCAGTTCTTGTACTTGCTCTGCAGTTGCCATTATTGGGCAATATCTCACCGTTTGTAGATCTCACCTGGATCTCACCATCGCTGTCGCTGGTGGAAACTTCAGAATCTGATACAGCTGGGGTTTCTTCTTCTGGGGACCCCTTCTTTTTGAAGAGGTAGGGTCTATTCCGGGAGCTCACCACTTTTATTGGACTGTGGAAACAACACCAACACCAAGGGCCTACCTCCGGCACAGCCCTAATAGGGGGTAAAGCCAAGTGGCACAAATAAAAACCCTGTTGAACGTCCTTGGAGAGAGCTATTGCAGTAATACAGAATATTTGTTGTGAAACTGGTATGGACGTTGGTAGGCGTTGGTACCACAGAAGAAAAGTCAATAAGCTGTGTTCCAGTCCACTGGTCAGATGTTCAAAGTTAGAGTGCAGAAATATTTTGGAGTAGAGACTTTTTGTACAGGGAATGCTGCAGCAGGATAATGAGGCAAGGCTGCTGACAAAGTTCAGTGCAGACAAATAAGGGTCCGGCCAAAACGGGAGTCCAGACAGGTAGGAAAATAATAGAGGTACACAGCAAAGGCAGCAAAGGCACTGTAACTTGAGAACTAATTTGAGTACAGCAGGTACTAAGTACAAAAGGAGCCGAGTAAGAGAGAAGGACATACGAAAGTGCTGCATACTGTACGAGCAGCGCTGGAACCGCCAAAATGCTCTAAACGGTATGCGAGTGGAATGAACAGAAAGGAGAGAAAAAAAACACATACCGGAGAAACAGTAAGACACCCTGGACCGCGTATCAGGAAGAAGGCAACAGAGCGCAGGTTGGTCCAAGAGAGGACGAAAAGAAAAGCCCAACAATAAGCAGGAAAGTAAAGATGGAAAGGAAGGAAAAGAAATAGTGGCAATAGTGCAAGCTGGTACGAAGAGGGTGGGGCGAGGAAAGGCTCATCACCGGCCGTAAAGTGAAACAGGGAAAAAATAGAACAAAGAAGGTAGGCAGGTGCCGGAATGAACAATAGAATTAGCAAGGTATACAAGCAGTTTTACGGAAGGCAAAACAGAGTGGGCAAAGGTGGAAAGAGTAAACTTCCTAGAGTTGCAACACACAGAGGGGGGGAGCCAAGGAGGTGATATAGGAAACAAGGAAGAGAAAGACTAGACCATCACCACGCACCTAGACAGCACGTTAATGGCAGAACTTCCACCGTGTCCAGTGCTTCCATGTACCAGCCCTCATGACAGACTCACTATATCTTGGAATTCCTTAAAATGGATTTGTGTGACTCACTATATCTTGGAATTCTTGAAGCTGGATTACTGTAACTCGCTCTATCTTGGAATTCTTGAAGCTGTATTACTGTAACTCACTATGTCTTGGAATTCCCAAAGCTGGATTACTATAACTCGCTATATCTTGGAATTCCCAAAGCTGGATTACTGTGACTCGCTATATCTTGGAATTCCAGAAGCTGGATTACTGGGACTCGCTATATCTTGGAATTCCTGAAACTGGATTACTGGGACTCGCTATGTCTTGGAATTGCCGAATTTCAACTTGCTCGGTTGTAGAAGATCCAAAATGCGTCCGTGAGACTGATATTTAACCTCATTTTGAGCATGCAAGATCTCCCCAGCCATCCCTCCACCGGTCACCAATTTGTTATATAATTGTCTTTAAAGTGATTGTTCAGTTTTTAAACGTCGACATGGCTTGGCACCCATCTATCCGGAATGTGAGATTCAACTGGAAGTTGTATGGGGACCACAGAGTTGCATTGGCAGGCCCCCGCCTTTGTAATTCACTTTCCCGTCCTTTGCATTTGGAGAACAACTATCTTCCATTTCATACATCACTCATAACATTTTTGTTCGGCTAAACTCTGTGACTAGTCATTGTTGTGAACGTTTTGATGAAGTTAAGTCTTTTGCAATGTATTAGACATGATTTCCTGGAAGAGTGTCAAAATTGTGTTCACACAGGGTTAAGCAAGTGCCAGACTCTCTGGAATGGCATATGTTTTGGTCATATGGGCCAATTTTGATTTTCAGATAATTTTTCAAATTTCAAATCATAACTGAATTGAAGGCACTGGTCGCCATACTCCATAAAACCCCAGGCATCCATGAACATTCCTCAGAGACACAGACAAGAGAAAATCAGGTACCCAGGAGTTTTCTCTGCAGTCTTTATTAGCTGTGGTTACAAGACACGCTCTAGAAAACACTCAAAAACATTTTGCCTTCAACCTGCTTATATAGGCTATTTGGTTGATGCAAGATCCTTATGCAAATGACTACCTCGGCCAGAGTATGCTTCTGATAGGTCCTCTTAGTCAGAAAAAAAAGCATCCCTTCAATATTATTGGATGGCTTCTTTGGTGTACACCAAGCCCACATTAGCATAGCTGGCATCCAGACTTTTCTATGACGCACAAAACTGATGAGCTTATTTTAGACTTGGCTGGACACATTTATGATAGTTCTCAACTACTGCTAAAAGCACCTTCATCATAATATGTCTACTCTTTATCTGATTTTCGAGGTCCTGCCCAGTTAGTTAGTGCCTTTTACTGTGGAGAAATAGATCAACTCTTTTATATGGTGCCAAATAATAAAGCTGGTCTCTCAAATGGTCGACATGAAGCACATTGTGCCCTTCTCATTAACAACATAGATAAATGTATCCAAGTTTCCCTTGCTTTTATCTGGCTTCATCAATAATTGTGTCTTCTTTTCCTGCCAAGTTCCATTTTTAACTTAACAAACCCAATTATCTCACTGCGAGATGCTGCCAAAGTCTATCTCTAATGTATCAGCCTCCGATGCTTGTCTGAAAACTCTTGGCAGGAATCATAGTTTTTCACATCTGGCTTAGAACTTGACACCAATTTGTACTTGAGTTATCCATTTTGAAATATATTTTTGTCTGAGACTGTATTAATTCTTCAGGGAACTATTATTTATTTATTTAAGCATCTCTCACTTTGTATCCCTTATTCATGATATCTCTTTATACACTTATGGTATGTATGTGATATTTAAAACACCCTTCATTCCTGGGTGATCCTAACGCAAATATGAGCAGTGCCATATGCACTTTTTACCTTAAATAAAGGCACTATAATCCTGATTTCTGCAGTAATAGAACCATTTCATCTGCCTATCATGTTATCTATACTCAGTTGAGGGGGGAGGGGTTGGTATCCCCATACACAACTATTTCAAGTAATATTGGAGAATCTCATACATTTTTGTGCTCGTCTTGGTTTCTCACACGTTGAGACTTTGACCTTCAGTGGGCATCTAGCCTATCAGAAGAAAGTGACAGAAGTTATTTAGCACATTTTTGGACTCAGAACCAAGTTCCCTTTTCAAATATACCTTGTTAGACCTGCTTCTAGTAAGTTGTGTTTTGTTTTATGTAACTGTCATTAATTATGCTAATTTCAAACTTTTCAAACTGGACACCATGCTACTTAAACATTAGAAAAATATGTTCTCTATGCGTGCAATCGGGGTGGGTGGTGGGAGGGGTCTTAGAGAGAGAGATCCCAATTTAACATCCACGGGACAGTGTCCATATGTGAGGGATGCCATGTTACACTGCCAGTCACTCATGGACATTTGGCCTCATTATGAGTATGCTGGTCCGGTAACAACGGTGCCTGTAAGCTTCCGGCACTGTTGTTACCAGACTGGCATACTCCGAATCATGTGAGCGGGTGCCTTTCCGCCCACCAGGTCTGACCTGGCGGGCTGAACGGCACCCGCTCGCAGACCTTGATGGATGCACCTGTACTGTTGCACACAGTGCTAGTGCATCCATCCTCCCCATTCCCATTGAGTCCTATGGAACTCGCATGGGAATGGGGAGTAATTATTACTGGTGCATGGCTATGGGGAATTACCGGGACAGCCAGGGCTGTAATGCCCTAGTAATTCACCATTGTGAGGTGCCAGAAAAAACAACCTTAGTGGCAGCCATGCTCTTTTTACCGGCACGGCTACTGCCAGGGTCGCAATGAGGCCCATTGTCATCAGTGGCAGAGCATTATCCCATCTGCCCTAATGGGACAGCTGTGACTGCCCTTTATATCTTTAATTTTTTGATTACTCTTTTCTCTTGATTCTTCTGAATTTTCTAAAGTCATTAGTAATTGTTTTGAAAAATATTTTACGTTTTTGTAGGAATGCGTAAATGTTCCAGATTCGGTCAGAACAAAAGTGTTTCATAAAATCCTGCATTAATTGTTGATTTTTAAGAAATTCAAATATGAAGCTCATAGGCTTGATAGAACACAAGTTCGAAATTTCACACACATTTGTTAAAGCTTTTCAGGTGTGTGAGGTTAATTGTAAAAAAAAGACAATAATTGGAAACACTTGTGCAATTGTAAAGGAAAAATGCAAACAGCCAGTAAGTATCCCTTGTTAATGTTTTCCAACGTCCATTGTTGCCCTGGCACCTTTGAGGCCACTCAATGCAAGAGTGGCAAGTGAAAACAAACATTACTTGTCCAGAAACACTCATGTGATTTTGACATAATAATTGGTTTGAGAGGGGAAACATCAATCATTTTTGACGCCCTTGTAGTGTTCATCACAGTATATGATATTATATGTGCATTATCCCCAACTATGTTACAAGAAGTCAAATCACAAATGCATAGAAAAAAATCTCACAATAAGTGTTAAGCTAATACCTTATTGAAAAAAGTCAGAATAAAGAAAGGGTAAGAACCAGGGTTGGAAACCCTTGTGAATGTGAAGGGCCTTCATGCCATCAGCTACTGTGTATGAGAATCCCTCATCACTAGTTTCTTACTGGCTCCTGCCTTAAGGGGCCAGTTCCCAAAGCTACCACATCTATTCCTCTGTGGGTGCTCGAGACTTGGGAGGAGGGTTATGTGAAATTTGAAAGACTCAGGAGAATACGCATTGCTAGGGAAACCATTGTGTCCCTGTTGCAAACCTTTAAATGGTGTCTAAGGTCTCAGTAAAGTAGTAGCTGTCTAAGGACCTAACTTTTCCATTCTGCTGGATGCATACTATCATGCATAGTGAATATAGCAATAACACCTGATCTGAAAGGTTTTGGCATGGAGCCCAAGTTATATGCGAAGGTCTTAACGATAGGCCACAGCACCATTAACACCCAATTCGGCCTGCCGGAACAGGTTTTATTGCTATTAGCACCCTGGGTTTTTAATCTGGAATCCTGGTGTGCTCACAGTAATGTATATATATTTTGAGTATTTTGAAGGAATCAGGTAAGTGGGGTAGGAAGGATGGGAAGGGAACAGATACCCGAGGTGAAGGGGGGTGGGTGGGTGAGGGTGGGGAGAAGATGGCAGGGAGCGGGAAAAGCCATCAGGTTGCTAAGAACACAGGCTTGGATCATTGGATTCAGCCCGTGATCTGAGCAGCCTTATTGGCTTGCTCCCTTGCCCCAGGTGCTAATAAGCATTACAAACCACTTATTATGATTATCAGCCATCTTGTTTCTGAAGGCACGCCCCTGCATGCTCACACCAGAAAAACTACAACACGCTAGGGAATAAGGCCCAGGACACTCTTGCAAGGATAATAAATATTAATTTCTACAATTATAAGAAAGCATCAGAAAAGAAATCTGCTGCCACGGAATGTTCTGAGGTGCGTTGGCATATGCGGTGCATTATAAGCACAAACAGCGTCACTAATGATGTCATCATATATAGTAAAATTCTACACTATAGATTTGTAGTGCCTGCTCCATGTGGTCCATCTTCATCTGTTCATCTTCGTTCACGTGGGTGCTGCTGGGCTCTTCATCTGCCGTGAGCTGACCCAACAATTAATTAGCTACTCTAACACACAATGTTATTCTTATGATGTAACAATACACCTGGCAGATACAGGAATGGGCTCGGGGGAGAGCCGAGGTCACACTAACTCACACACACTTCACTCGCTCCCAGACAGATCAGAAACCCCCAAGGTCCTCCACCTTAGTTTTAGGCTATAATTCTGATGCCACCCTGCACCTCGCTGCACAAATACTGAAGGCGCGATAGCCTTGCCTTCTGATCTTAGTGATCGATCGATGGGTGTACAGGGTTTTACGTCGGTGTCTGGGTTTGGATGATGCTGTGGGATGTGGGGGTCAAGGGATGAAAATATGGCAAAGCTGTATTTCTTGTTGGGGTCAGGAGAGCCTTGCTATCTGTTCCGCGGGATAGAACTACCAAGCGCGCTCTGCTCCCTTCTCATGACATTGCAGGCACATTCTTCCCAGGGCGCGGAGGCCTGTAATTTACTAAACAATGGAGGGGGTTTTGGATCTCACAGACATGGTCAGGGTGGGGGTGGTGATCGCAATCATGCAAGGGGGCTAATACTAATACACAAAATACTGTATACCGTGATTGTACCTAACTTCTAAGATGACTGCCGTTTGCCAAGATGGTGTTCACATCTGCATCTACCATATACCTTATAATGCATGCACAAAGATGATCGTGCACCCACCATTATGTGCACCCCATCCCCCTGCTCCCTGGATGTGCTTTATTAGCATCTAGTTCTGGTTCGGTATCGCCTAGGGGATTGGGAAGACCGTCTCTCCTGCCCAACATTTCTTCACACAGCAGAGTCAACCATTCTGAAAATATACACTGCCCAAACCCCCCAGAGATTTGTCAAAACACAACCCACTTCGTCATGTTTCTCACAATTAAAGCTGTTTTTTTTTTACATAAATGTTCAGTTGCTGCCTATGGTGCCAGATAAAGTTGGCAAACATTACTTTCAACCCAAAAACAAATGTGGGCCCAGAACAAAGCTGGAGGGGCAGTTTGCTAAAACATCACTACCCCTAGAGTGCCATAAGGCTTTGCACGGACACTGATCCCCTTTCAACATTTCCTTGTTGCTGTTAAGTGTATACATACGTATTTTGAAACTTACTAGCTGAATCAAGAATCAAAGTTTCTCGTTTTCAACAGTTTTTCACTTAAGTAACAGGATATATATAAACTGTATTGTTATACTTTACGATAAGCTATGAGTCTATTGTTCATTGTTTATTTAGAACTATCTACACTCAGAAGCACTGAACACCAACCAATGGGGAGAGACCAAAATTGCATTTATCATCATACAGTAACTTGGCTACTGTAGAAAATTGAAGTGAGAGGAACATAAACAGATGGGAAAGGATCACCACCTATACAAACAATGATATTGCTAAACAATAAAATCAAGATAAAAACATATATGTATATCCAATATATACCGATAGATCAAAGGAACAAAAAGGATGATGAGGCAGGAACAGGAGCACCCTAACTTTTTTGCAAGATCCTAGGATTCTAACTAGCCAAACACCCCTTATTGCCATTCACACTTCTTGGTAAAGGAATGTTAGCCACTGCAAAAATACGCAGCCTGGCGATGGATTGGAAATACTGACGTCATGATTTTATTTGCATTCCTGATGTGCCCCTGTACTCAGTTGACATGTCTGAAAGGTAAACTAAACTACATTCTCTTGCACAGAATGGTCCCTCCGCGTGCAGTAATCATTTGGCTACCTGCACTCTATTCTGCACTCCAAGCATCCTGCATTTTCCTATAATCCCTCTTCGCCCATTCCTCATCGATTTTTTAAGAAGGGGCAGAAAGAGCAGCCTGCCACCTACCACCTGTCACCTGCTCAGAAATGCTTGTCGATTTACTGATGGGATCACGTTGCTATAGTTCCTAAGCCTTACCTTTGCAGGTCAAAATGCATTAACAGCCGGGCTCATGTGCCTCTGGCTGTAGAATTGGAAATAGGATTTTCTGAGGAAAAAAAAAAAGGTAAACGGTTAGGATTTGTTTCCGCTTCTGGTTGTTCACGGTTAGGCAGCGAATTTAAAAGGTTTGAAGTGGAGTTGTGGGAAATATTATATTATTATTATTGGAGTAATGAGTGCGGAGCTACCTCTGGGAAGCAACAGAGCTCTTTCTGAATCATAGGGGGAAGTGCACGGCGAGGGAATCAAATCACAAGGGATCAATGCAAGGGAGCCGTGAGATAATATTGGGGGCAGGGCATCGCAATACATCTAATATTTAAATCCTGTACGCACACAAAAATATAAATGTTTTAGTCACTCACTAATGGCTGCATCGTTATGGTTGTAGCCATCAGTGTGTGTATTTATTATGATAACACTGTATAGTTAGGCTCTAGGGCCCACCTCAACACAGAGTGTAGGTCACCAAGACTGCAGAGATCCATCTCATTACAGCAGATGTTTCATCAGGACCACAATGACTGCAGAAATTCATCTTACTACAGAAGACCATTAATCAGGACTGCAATACATTACTATCAAGAACCTTGCAACATAGCCAAGAGTCCAAGCCATGGTGCTTTACTGGATTCATAAAGCATGCCATCAAATACTACCATCCCTGTCGACGCCCTGCCTTTGTAGCAGGCTAGCCTTGCTTATCCAATAGCAGGCTTTTGATCTCAGCAACGATTGGTTTATGTGTAAAAAGAATGACAATGCAGCGTGTCCAAGTGGCGGACTAAGATGGATCTGCCGTGAGCTTCGGGAGAGACTTCACTGTGGGCCTGAAATTTGCTGTTAAATGATATCACGTGGGGCTACAAATTGATCCAGGCGTTTATGAAAGCCTGCTCTGTCCGCCCGCAGACACAAAAGCAGAGTTTTGGCAGTCGCGGGCGAGTGGGGAGCTCCGGTACAGACTTGTAGTCTATAGCAAGATGGCAGCCATGAAGTGAGCAGCGTGAAGAGCCAGCGCCCTGTAGGTCGCCAGGCAGGAGCAAAGCACGCTGGCAACGCCAATAAGTCCCGGGGCACGAAGACATCATACAAGGCCTCAATCGACCGGCCACTGAAGGGTGCAATGAGAACGTTGAGTCAGATCGCCCCCAAGCCATGGCTCCCAGCCCTGCTGCAAACCCAGCCGTGCAATCCCAGAGGTTTGCCGGGGTACTGCCATCCTTGTTCGTTAGCCCCAGCTGAGAGTACAGCTCAGTTGAGGATTCTCCCACATTGGCGCAACCAGTGAAAGGGTACCATTGTGCCACAGAAACCACAGAGTGCTGGTCCTTGGCAGGAGTCCTGACCGGAATGTACACCAAAATGCGAGGCACCACTGCTTTCCCCTCTGCAGTATCCCCTTTTGGCCCATCATATTGCAGTGAGCCTGAGGGCAAGGGGAACAAAGATGTGCTGGCGTATCTGGGCCACAGAATCTGATCAAGGGGGGAGGTGGCTACAGGGAGACCCTCCACCCTATACCCAAGCAACTGTGCTTCTGAGGAGCATGCTGTTCGAGATAAGAGTGCCTGCCCGGCTGGGATCAGGACTCTCGATTGACGTTAGCACTTTGATTTGCAAGGAATGCCTAAGGGATTTCTGCACTATGGATTCTTGAACCCAGTAAACGAATAGCTGAGTTGGGGGAGCCCCACAGCAACAAACCTGCAGCTGCACACTTTCGGGAGTCCAAGGTGAAACATCAGGGTAATTCAAAAGTAAAAATAGAAATTATTGCATTCCATAATCGTTATGCCAACAATGTTATATCACATTAAGAACGATTTCTAAGAGAAAGGCTGTATGTAGTGTGAAGCTCACATCTCACACAGTTAGGATAAATGCAGGAAGGGGAGCAAACAAGCAGAGTGCAGCTATCTAACCCTGCTGGAAGAACATCCTGTCCCTACAACAGGGTGTATATCCATAGGCAGTGTGTGGTGCAGCGCCTATCTAATAGGGATAGAATGGGAGAAAAACAGTTCCTCCAATAACCAAATCTATGGGTACCCCCAACCTGCATTGGTATTTGTTTTGAAATAATGAAAAACTGTATCTAAAAATGAGCAACCAAGAAAAAACCACAACTCCTATATGTCCAGGAGTGACAGAGCTAGGTATTAGATCACTGTCATTCACAGCTAAAAATAGCTTGCACTAGTGCCTAAAAGACCGTGGGAATTTCTATACCATGTTTTATTCACCCAAAGGCAATTTAGTCAAATCGCATGTGGAGTAGTGGGTTTAGAGAATAACTTAAAATGGGGGGCATCAAAATGTGGTGTAGATGATGCCTACTAAATATAGAGTACTATAAAAAAAACCTCACAACTTGTGAGTCAAGCAGATACTGAAACCTTTCTTCTTGGATAACACCCATGTTATTGGGGATATTTGCAAAAGGTCATGGGTCCGCCCATGACCAGAACGGTCGACCGGTTTTGATGGGATAAAGTGATTCCAACCATCTTCTTCAGGACCGTTTCGTCAGTTTAGCAGTAAGTCATCTTCTAACCATGCCCAGGTAGTGGGGGAACAGGGTGGGATGGCTGCTCAGTCTCCTGCAAGGGAGACAAAAGGCAGATGCAACAGAGTGTCAGTGTACCCTGTTGCTGCCCCTAACTGAAAACACCACTAGTGTGTAAGTGGTAAGGGTTTCATGGGAGGTGTTAAAGAGTGCAAAGAAGTCAACGGGGTGGGGGGGCTATAAACTAGGCTGTGCTACTGGCTATGTAGCATAGCGTGAGATTCAACCACTCCAAAATACCAAGGGGCGGGTGGCGGGGGAGGGGAAACAAAGGACCAGGGGTGTCAAGGGAGAGCCCCCTCCATGCACGTGCCACCAGCTCTCAAAGGAGAGAAAATGCCCACCTGAAAAACTTGTTAGACAGGGGGCCAGTCAGGCAATAGCAAATGCTGAGTTGTTGTCAAAGTTCTGCAGGGGAGGCAAAAAAGACAACAACCCATAACGGGATGTTAGCACGTTAGGGATCAGCTGCTCACATGCTGTGTGCATCGTGTGCACAGAGCACACGATCAAGCTGCTTACCTGCTGGATCGCTAGAAGCTAGCCGTGTAGCAGCCACCCACGGAGAAGATCCCGTCTGCAGCCGCGCGTACCAGTAAAGCTACTTCCTGGTCGCATGACATGGTGGGCGGGACTAACCCGCATGGGCCAATCCTAGCCATGCACGACGTCTTTCGTGTCTATAGCACGATCGCAGGCTCAGTGGGTATACAGGTAGGTAGAAAGAGGCCGGCAGGGTGACAGGAATGTGGATTAGTGGGCAGAGGGGTGGAGTAAGGGGGCAAATGGGTAATCCCAAGGAGGGGCTGAAAAAATAGAGGGACCCATTGACAGTGGGCAGCGTAATTTCGAGCCAGAGAATTGCATCCAGCCCTGGGTTCCTTGGTTGCAGCATGTACACTAAGCAACTCAACCACAACCTTGCCAAAACATAAATGGATATTCTGCTTTGCAGACGCAGAACATATGGAGTGTCCTGTTGCATATCCACTACACCGCCCCATCGCCTACAGACCAGTGCAAGCTCATATCAGCATGAGCAGTGCTGCATGTCTGCCTTTCCTTGCCAAATTAATATTGCCTGTTGATCGATGCCGATCTGTGGATGACCCGAGTTGTCTCCCATTCGTAGAACATTGCAAGTGAAACCATTGACCACTCCGCCAAAAGCAGCACGCCTACGTCGCTCCAAAGTCTCTCTGTAGACATAGACGCCTCTTCACATCGATAAAGTCAATTCAAAGGAAATCAGCCAATTAAGGAAACACAAGATGCACGTTACCTAATTGCTCACATAAGAGCCCCGAGTCGACGCCTGATCACTTCCTGGTCATGCCAGGGAACGTCCTTGTGTGCTTTACTTTAAAATAGGCATTTCACTTCATGGAAGCAACGCAGCATCCGCCGTGTTCATAGCAGCGGGTAAGAGAATCCAGAGTGCTGGAACGCTGTGGAACTTCCACGCCTCCACCAACCCCCTCCAGCTCACCATGACGTCACCATTCACCGGTGAGCCACAGAGTAACGCGGACCGCTCCAATTCCAACCGCCACCGTTTCCCTGCTACAAACTCAGTGCATCGAGCACTGCGGGGCGCCCACCTGGAATACATATTCAGGTGCATAATCCCCTGGGGAGCCGTTGTCCACCTCCAGAACCATTACACGCAGACATCCTCATTGTTGCCCATAGTCATTCACAGGATCAGCATGCCTTATGTCACAACAGCATAAACCGTTATCCACAGGTGACAACGCACTAACACTACAGTTTCCACATATCCACTCGAAAAAGGGACTGCCCCTCCTCTGCTTCTGGGCAAATCCTTCCCTTTTCCTGCTCCTTCCCTCCTCCAAACTTATGGGGCACTTCCCAACAGAGCGCTTGGACACCACTAACAGATGATGTACCTGAAATCCTTCCAATGCTGGGGCGCTCCTCCTCCCCCTTTTCCTGCCCTTGGTGATGGACCTTAGTTCATTTGGGGGCAGTGTTGTCCTTCTCCTTCTTCCTGGACCCCCCGTAGCAGGTTTACCAGCTTTCCAGAGGTCATATACGTGGATTCTTCTTTGAAAGACCAGCTCGTCGCCAATGAAATGAAGCAGCTCCTAGCCTTCTTAGGTTGACTTGCTAGGTTTATTACCAGCTTCATAGATATCTCTATATAAGCGGTTTCTTAAGTTACATTGACGTTACATAAAGAACATAAAATACTGGTGGCCCATCACCCAGGCAGAGGGCTAACCAACTGACCAGGCTAGACCCTTCACCCACACATTCCAGCACTCAAGCATCAACACTCCACATGACATAACAACATTCCTTCTTGCCCAGGCAAGCCATACACAACAATATCCTCTACCCTACCTTCTCTCCCTACTGCTCAAAAGAAAATATGTAACAACCAATACATACTTTTAGGCCTTGTATTTGTATTTTATTAATTTGTAAAGCGCACCAAGCCCTGAGGCATCTGGGCACATAATGCCCAAGGAAAAGGGATGGCTGCTGGCTTCGGACCCCCCACCCTTGTGTCACTTTACCATAGGCCCTTGCCTATGTTCACAGCCTAAAATATATAGTTTGTCAATGGTTGGAGTGTCGTCCCAGGGTCCCAACCAGGTTTCTCTGGTTCTCTTTGAACCTGTGCCTCACAGTCCTTCTCCCTTCAGGAAGACTTTCTTATTTCTCTACTTCCCAGAGTATGGGGTTCTTTCAGTCTCTTCCTTCTCTTTGTCTCGTTGCCCCACTCTGGAGTGTCTTGCGATTTATCTCCCTGCTCCGAGGCTCAATGGATTTTTCCCCACTTGCCTTTTCTTTCTCCACTCTGTGTTCTTTTCCCCCTTTCTATTCACTCTAGCGCTCCTTCCTCTGGCCTTGCCGCCCACCTCCTGTTCCTCAGAAACCATTGTGTACCTATCTCTGACAAGTGGTGCTTCCTCGGAGGACAATGTAGTCCGACTGCCTCTCATCTCGATGTGGAGATACTTATGCCACTCCTAAACTGGACTCTGCAGTGGTGGGTATCTCCTCTTGTTTCCCACTGTCTCTGTGCGGGAGCTTGTGGGCTGTTCCTTCGCCAGGCTCTGCCTCAGGGTACTAAGGTACTCAGTTCTTGCTCTGGCTGCCACACCCAACAGCTCCAGTCTCTCACCTGCTGGACTGTGTTGCTCTCCCCTAGTGCAGTCCTCTGGGTGCGATGCCATGTCTGGTGTTCTGTCTCTTGGAGCGACTATCTCGTCAATGTGTGCTACGGTGTATTAAAGTCTGCACTCTACGTGTTTTATGCTTCCTGACTGGTGTCTCACTTAATGTAACTTCAAGAGGCTGTTTTTTCCATTCCTCTTCTATTTTCCCTAAAGAGGAGGAAATAAAGTTTGGGTCAGATGTCAAGTCAGCCATTGTTAAAGAGGTCTCACACACCGTACTTTGTGCATACCACGTATAGGTGTTAGTCTAGGTGTTAGTCTATGGTGGAAAAGGTGCCGTAGGTATCTCTCTGAGGTTTCCCTGGCCGCAGTGGTAGTTGCCTCCAGAGGATTCCACTTAACCTCTTCCATAGGGGTGTTAAGCATAGCAGGTTCACCTCCCTATTACCAATGAGGATGTCTCCCCCTTGGGGAGAGGTGACAAACTCCCTGGGTTTGTCACAGATCCAACCAAGTACAGACAACAGCAGCACGTGATTCTTAAAACTTCTCTTACCACTAGGGAGCATGAGGGGGGAAGTGCCACAGTAACAGGAATTGGAGGGAATGGCAAAGCTTTCCCATCAACTCTGTACCTGTCTTAGGAACACAGTCTGTAAGATTTGGAACTAGAAAACTTCTGTGTGGGGTATCCAGCCCACTAATGCCACCCCAACAACCTCCTCCCCCTGCAACCACCTTGCAAATCAGGTGTGCGTAGTGAGCCATGTTTTATCCCATCACAACATCAAAAGTGTGGATTTTATTGCAACATAGACAAAGATTTAACAACATCTCACCAATTTCAGTCGGTGCAAGAAAATTATTTTCCAGGGAAGCCTTGGACCATCTTAGGTACCACATCTTTTCGATCCCATATAATTCAAAACCATGTGCTGGAGAGGGACAAACAAACAAGAACCTCAACCAAAATATTTCCTCCATTAGCACATCACCCTTATACAGTTAGCACGCACTGTCCCCCCAGAAAACATTGCTGATGTGCCAACATTTTCCAGATCCTGAAACCCTTCTGTGGTCTCTTTGTTGATGTTAGCCCGAAAGTCTAAGTCAGTGTGATAGAGGCATTTCAGCATGGGGTAATAATCACCGGTCTAATGGCTGGGTGTGCTTGTTCAGTGCGAGCCAGACAGTAATGTTGGCCCATTACCGTTGGCGTATTCCTTTGTTGAAAACCCGTCTTTCTGTCGGTTCCTTAGTAAAGTTGATCACCAGTGAAGTTTACACTCAACATCATTTTTCACACAAAGCTGTACCAGACTCGCATGACAATGTTCACAATGCAGTGGGGTGGGCTCTACGTCATTCTGATGGCCAAAATGTGCATTCCTCCATGCCAAAGACCTGTGGATCATTGGACACAGCCCTGAGTACATGACTGTGACCTCACACTAGGTGCCCATCCATTCCCTTCCAGCAAAGAGGGGTCTTAATCCATAAGCGAAACCCTAGAGGGCGGCATGTGCATGCAGTACGCACAAGGCCACCTTTTCTATGCAAGGATTTGAAGGCAGAGGCCACATGGGATTTAAGATCTGGGATAAGGAGCGATTTAAAACAACTAAATGCTTTGATAACCTAGGTATTTGCATTTCCTCTGGTGGTTCTGGGGGTCCGCAGATGGATACGAGTGCGGTTTTGAGGAAGTAAGCTTCTGGAACCAGAGAAGCAAGTGTGAGTTTGAGCCTGTAAGGGCTCCTTTGGAGGCGTTTCGAGCTATGGCTGTAGTCAGGGTCATGCACGGTTGCAACATCTGGGGATTCACTAATATTGCAGCCATCCAGGTAGCTGAAGACAAGTTTTTGAAAAAATGACAGAGATTCCTTTAAGTGCTCCCAATGTACTTGCAGACAAGGAGTGAGTTAAATCCATTTACCAGAAAATTAATGTACAGCCTTTATAACACTGGACAAAGGTATAAACATCCCAAGGGTCAAACAGTTCATAAGTCTCATCTGAAATAAGTCGGAGCCCTTGACGGAGAAGAGAATCGCCATGGTTTAAACACCTAATATCCAGGCACAATATGCACTTCACCCTGAAACAGGAAAGCTATGTGGGAGGCATATGGCACATATGACAGACCACACTATACATTCTCTATGTGACGTCATGTTTGGATCTTCTTTAGTTGGGTTTTGGGGGGTAGATAATTGAGACTGTTTGTGCCCCTGTGATAATAAATCACTAGAGAAGAGACCTCAATTAATGTTCTCTTCCTCTGCCCTTTTTACTCTCACCCTAGAAAGAACTAGCTGAAGCCCCTTCTTATAAACGCCTGTGTACGGATGGGTTCGGGTTGGGCTACTATGAGCAGAACCTCCTCTGTGGTCACTTTTGGAGTTGCCTCATACTTGTTCAGAGGATGGAAGATAAGGTCCACACTGCTATGGGGGAATTTGTCTAACAAAGGAAAAGTCAACTCTCGTCTAGCAGGGGCATCTGTGATTGCTATCTTAAAGGATAGTAAGATATTTTTAAATCGAGTACTGTACATATTTAACTGTTCTTCTCCGTTTAGTATTTCATATTGTTTAATAGATGTATTGTTATTGTTTTATTGGCATTTTCTGTACATTGATTTATGTATGTAAAACAATTAATATTACAACTATCATCGATAAACTCGAAGAGGTGATAGTGAAGTGAGTAAGACCTCAACACCTACAGCTTGGATATATTGCTGCTATCAATTGGCCAAATATCCTTTCCACGCCACACATTGGTTAGAGATTCATGTTCCTTGCCTTGCACATACCCTCCGCCAGTTTATGGTCTTTCCATCGAAAGGGTTTCGATCGAAACCCTTTTCAACGAAAATTTTCCATCTAATGTTTTTGCATCAAATGTTTTTTTGTGTGCATTTTTGGGCATTTTTTGCATTTTTTGGGGTGTCCCCCCAACACCCTGTTTTTTAACCTTAGAACCCCACCCCAACGAAAATTAACCCTTTACCCCATCCATATATGTATTCAATAAAATAAAATAATAAAGTTGCATTTGATGCAAAAATATTTGATGCAGCATTTTAGTTGGAAAGGGATTTGATGGAAACCCTTTAGATGGAAAGACCAGATACCCCTCCACCCTTGTGGTCCCATATTTCATGAGCAATTGCCAGCCCACAATGGATATGATTACCATGGCCTGGAAGATCAGCACCTGCTGTGCTTCTACTTCGCATACCTTGGGTTCCTAAGAGAGCAATGCATTGGGATCTTTGATCATTGCAACAGTCACTGCTGAGTTTTAGATGCTCCATCCTTTAGGCCAACACATTGAAAGCCGCTCTCTGAAGTTTGCTGTGTGATAGGGGCTTTCGTGGGGATCACAAATTTGTTCGTCATCACAGTGCATCTCTCAGTGAGGTACTGCCACTGGTTTATGCTGTGTTAATATGCTATTATACTGCACCAAATCACCACTGCAGTAGTTTCATAGTGCCTAGACATGTGTAGATGGGTAATTGGTGTTCCCCCCCAGGTATCCAAACATTAGTCTGCTGAGGAAAAGTGAAAGTATGATATGAATGCAGGAAATAGATGTTGCCAAGAAAGGGAGGCATGAGTGCATCAGGGGAAAAATATTATATGTTAGCATGATGGCATACAAGTCTAACACTGTGGTCTATAGTTCTGCATTGAGCAAGGAGAGTATATTTTAAATTGCTTAGATAATTGTATTGTGTTTCCAAGTCAGGTTTAGAGGGTTGTGAGTACTCAGTGTATTGTTGGATGCCTTAAGAAACTCAAGAATGTGTGCAGGCAACTCTGGGAGCTTGTTAGCTTTTTTCCATGAACATATCAGGGAACGCTTTTCAAATTCTAGAATGTTAATTCTGTGACTGTCAATACTGACGCAAGAGTGGCCAAGTCTAAGGGCCTCATCACAAGTTGGGCGGTATCCCAGTGGCAATACCGCCGGGATACAGCCGGGGCTATTAGCGTTACCGCCTAACCCCCGGCGCTATTAGTGCTGGATCACGGGTTTGGCAGAACAGTAATTCCCCATTCCCCATTGGGCCCATTCAGGAATTCTCCATTGTCTATTGGGGGATTTTCGACTCTACTACTGCCAGCGGTATTAGCATGCGGTAATAGTGCCACAAATCAGCACATTTGTGGCAGATTTACCCCCATCTCAGAGATGAGGGTAAATCCTGCCACACCTGTGATTTGGCGGACCCTTAAATGCAGCCGTAATAGTGTTACCCGTGATGAGGCAGTAAGAATAGACTGTGTGTAAAGGTGAATGTTGTTAGGAACAAAGGTAGCCGAATGTCCACACTAATAGGTACATTACTGAGCATGTTCTGTTCGTGTTATCCGATAAACCATATGCTATTCCTGTGAGATAGACACGAGACCTAACATTAAAAGAGAGAGTAGAGTAAATGGGCAGTCAAATGATCGCTTGCAAGCCCTACACCAATAATGTGTGCAGGCGATACAAATGCACATGTAATGTCCCACCCTGTGGGAGTCCTCACCACCCAAGATACCTTAGGACCCTGCTCGCTGACAAGGTGGATTGATCTATGGATGCAACACTAGGACCACCTTAGGATGCGACCGTGCACATTGATGTGATGTTTCACTGTGACTAATGTAGAATGTGTGGTGCTGTCACATATGCATCTTGTGAATACAAAAGTATCCTTTCTTCTTTGATGGGATTCCTCAGATGACTGCTTCAACGCACCCGTGTAGCTTTCATTTAAAAGCATTTAACATTCTGGTGCAATTAGTGATTCATTAGCACATTAAGTGGGCAACTAATGATGCAGTCTGCTAATGTTTCCAAATTAACAGCAGACAATATGCTTTGCATATGACTTGATCCCTTTGAGACATCTATAAAAACGGGGTAACTTATACATACTGATTACTGGGCTTTTGTTCCCTATGAACCGGAGATGCAGACTACGTTGCCTGCATATAATATTAAAATAATTGTTAATGCATGCCGAAAGCTGGTTTTGCTGAGAATCAGCTGTCAATACATTTCAAATATTAGTGTGCTCACCGTCTTGTAATCAGTACGTCGCTTTATTCGTAGTGATAGCCATATCTTTCAAAGTGGTAGAGAAGGTTGCAACGTGCCCACCACAGTGCAGGACAGAGAGATGGTGCACCAGTAGGAACTACACCAGTCCAACATGATAAGTGTCAATGATTTGTCAGGCAAGGTGGACACACCTGGTGAGGAAAGTGTTCTCAACGATGTGTACACAACGACTCACAGCCTTAGTTAAAAAGAATGGTGAATACCCTTGGTCTTGTTTCTTGATCGAAATTTCAAGGTCAAAGGGAATTCTTGATAACCCAGGTGTATGACACATAATACATGTGTAGAATGATGCGCTAATGCAACAGGTGGAAATGATAAAAAAATAGAGCAAGAAATAAAAACAGAGTAAGCAATCAAAGGAAACAAAGACTGTGCTCAACACTGTGATAAACACACCAGCACCGAAGATGTCATGAATAACGTCTTCTCCATCATTGCGGAGCACATTGGTCTCGTCACCTGTACCATGTGACCCGTCTTCTGGGGCATGGGATCAGCGACAAAAGGCATGGCGGAACATGTTGAGGCTATACAACGATTTTGGCCTTGCAGCACCTGATTTTAAATGATATTGGGCCTCATTACGAGTCAGGCGTTAAGGGGTTAACGGCGCCGTATACGGCGCCGACCCTTAACGCCTGATTTCGAGGTCCCTTTGCGCCATGGTGAGTTTAACGCCTGGTTTTTGCAGGCGTTAAAATCCATGGCGCTAAGGGACCATGGTGCTAATTAGGCCGCCGTAATTTACGGTGGCGTAATTAGCGCCTTCCCCTCTCCCATTATGCCCTATGAGGCAAAAATGGGAATGGGGAAGGGTAAATGGGAAATGGGGATTTACCGCCCCACTCACCTTGGGTCGTAATGAGGAACATTATCTGTTAATTCAGGGGCAAATTGCATTATACTAGTATGAATGGGCCCAGTCCATCACCATGTCGTGGAGCTCGACCGTTGAACCTGCACTCTGTACTATTTGGAGCAAAGTATCACGATACTTGTACATTTGACCCGGTTTGAACGACAGTCAACGCATGGGCCTACGATATTCTGGAGCAGGTACATCGGTGCCCCATATGCTAGTAGGGCACCACTATGGGATTTCCCCAGACATTTTACCCATGCTGGATGCAGATATATGGATCAAATGGGACCCTGAGAAAAGGTTCACGGTGGGACACATGTTCCCAGAGGGTAGGTTTGTCACACTGGCAGAATTTATAGACACATTAGGTGATAACCGAAATCAAAGGGCAGACTTTGAGTAATGCTAAATGCTTTACAAGCTTTCAGCAAAAGCCATAATATCTTTACCTAAGACCATGTAAGTATTGGTCTTTAACTTTTATCAGTTCCTTATTAAGTTCTATAACATAATTTTAGCATAGAACAATCCCCACAGATAAGATTGCAAACACATGTATTTTATTTGAGTCGTCATATGTATTTGGCCAGTGGGGCAAAACTATTTTTGTAACAGGATTTAATAGAGAATTATTGGAGACTTGTAAATAAGACATTGGTCACTGCTTTGTGTTATCGCCTGAAAATATTATAAGGGCAAATCTCTTAAATAATGCAACATCATCTGATACCAAAAAAAGGTGAGTCCTGTCAGAAATTGCTCATTGACTGGTGAGAAACATTTTCAGCAATTGAAGTGGTAGCGTTTGTTTAAAGTATTTCAATTGAAATAATAAAATAACAGCCACCTTCTTGATGAGAAAGTCTAGGGATTTCAAAATACTTTAAAGCAGTGGACCCCAACCTTTAATGCACAATGAGCAAAATGTGCATATCAAATGAAATGGGGAGCAACATCCATTCTTCGACAGAACATATCGGCGCTCAGTTGGCGCTCAGTTGGCGAAAAAGTTATTACAACACAAATTAGAAATGTAATACATTTTAAGACTGCTAATCGAACGTTTTAACTTAATTTGACATTTAGTGGTTGTTTACAGGAAATGTTAAGGAAATTGAGTGGTCTGTTGGACATTTTTAGACAGATAGGAACAGTTAAGTTGTTGAAAAATATAGTAGAACTAGATAAACATTTCCAGGGTCTTCAGGTTCTCGAGCAAAAAATGTTTAAGAAATGTAGTGCAAATGTTTGGACAGTAAAATTGGGCACACATAGAGCACTGATTTTCAAGTGTACTTAGGATTCTGCCTGGGGATTTTCAGGGAACTTTAGTGGCAAATGGTGCACTCCTAATCATACAAGGCCAGTAATACAGTCTCTCAGTCATTGATTACTGTATTGTGGACTGTTTTTTATTCTGTAATGTTATGACAATCAGCATTTCTGATTGAACAGAGAGTGATCACTATCCTCTTGAGTTAATTTTCCAATGGCCAGCAGTAGGCACGACAAAGAAGATATCCGACAGCCAGAGGGGCTGGTTGGCGGTCCCTAATATTGACAAGGAACCATTGGAAAGAACAACCTATTCACAAGAAATTAAGATACTCTCTTAAAACTGTTTAACAGTTCAGAGGCCAAAAAGGAAAGTGTCTGTTTGTTTGAGTTTTTGGTTGAAACTATCTGGGACCAAGCTTTTGGTGTTCCCCAGTTCAGGAGATCCAGCTTATAGAATGGGATGCCCCATGG
The DNA here is from genome assembly GCF_040938575.1 of Ambystoma mexicanum. Lineage (NCBI taxonomy): Eukaryota > Metazoa > Chordata > Amphibia > Caudata > Ambystomatidae > Ambystoma > Ambystoma mexicanum. Next base: position 319,653,120 of record NC_090928.1, on the reverse strand, counting down.
TTTGATGCAGAGTGGAGAATATCAAAGAGAAAATGTAATCATGATTCAAAGTGTAGTGTGTAAACGACTGGGCATATAAAATGTACTAAAAGACAAAAACAAAAAAATTGAATGATTTGAGAACAAATTGGATCTTTTATGAATGACACCAAATTGTTTTATGTTTAATACAATTGTCAAGACAGGCATTATGCCATCTCCTCGAACAAGTATTCCTTAGATCACCAGTCCTACACGGTCACAGGCCAATTTCCTGACTCGACATTGCAAATAAGATATTTTCCAAATGTCTATTGCACAGACTGGAGGAGTGAGCGCAAAGTAACAATATCTTGAAGCCATCCCAGGAAGGCTTTAGGGTAGGGCTTAGTGTAGTGGACCACTGCTTCACTCTGAACACCATCATGGAGAAATATGTTAAGGTTAAGGGAGGGAGATTAATTGTGGCTTTTTTCAGATTTGGAGAAAGCATTTGATTTTATTGATGGAAACATCTTGTGGTGTAATTTGCATTTTAATGAGTCCCTAATTGTTTATTAAATTGTAATCAACTGTGATACGCAGACACTCAGCATCTGTCTGATATACAGGATAGGGGAATTATCCATTGTTTTTTCCCACCAATAAAGTTGAAAAGCAGGGATGTCAGTTGGCCCCAAAGTATTCCTTTCAGACTTTGACTCAAGTGCTTCTCTTAGGAAAGTTAATTCACCTTCTCCCAAAGGTACATTTTATAGCATGCTTCTTTATGCCATTGACACGTCCATTTTGGATTTAACGTGGCAGGTCTCCAACGGGGCCTGCTATACACAAATTACTATTTTGGGATCTATAGTTTAAACTGAAATATGATAAAAAACAAAATTATGTTTATGTTATTCAGGAAAGCTAGTTTTTAAATGAATGTAGGGAGGGGGAGCCTACTTTTCTTAAAGAGCTGTGCTTGCGTCAATCATTTTAGGATGACAGCTGAATGGGCATCATTAAGGTTTAAAAGTCTTTTTAAAATGTTATTTCAAGTCTCGGGCATTCAGATTGAACAGGTGCCTGGAGATATATAAGGCAAAGGTCTGTTCCATTATTTTTTATGGCAGAAAAATCTGGGGCGTTTTGATCTGTTGTGTCCTGGAGGGATTTCAAAATAAATTCCTGTGCCAAATAGCAGGGCTTCCTCCAGGTACACCTGGTAGTGCCTTATGAGCTGAATTGGGGGTGTTCAGTTTGAAGGTGTCAACCCAGTTAAGATTTTTAACTCATTTTTTAAAAGCGCATCTGGAGTGTTCTGCAAATTATAAAGTGAATTTCAGTGTGTGTGATTGCAGCCTCCCCTAGTAAAGAAAAATACTTGTGGTACAGGCGTTGTAAGGAACTGTCCATTTGCATAGGGTGTGGCATCTAAATAGGCCACATTAATTCAACTCAAAATAGCTCTTAAAGCAAGAGCTTGTCTGATGGGGAGAGAGGTAGATGTCCAAAATATACATAAACTGCCCTCTTTAGCTTTAGAATTAGACTTAAGTAAACATATATAAGTAAACAAGGAGAAATCTGCAAAATAAGTTCCCCAGAATAAAGGAGGCCGATTCTAATGATACGTTTCAATTTATCCAACCCTCAATAAAGGAAAACGTGTGCATGCCAAATGGGAGTCAATGAGTTGGCTCATTTTCTGTTAATTTGTCGTTGTTTCAGTGTTTTGCATACATGTGGACATGTATGGAAGCTATGTTTTATATAATTAATTGTAATGATCAGGTTTTTATATATAGCTTGTTTGAATATGTTACTTTTTGAATATGTAAAGCTACTTTTTATTTTGGGCTTGTTCTATGTGAATTTTAGAAAACATGATACATGTTTTAAATGTTGCTAACTTAATGGAGAAACATGATTAAATAAATATTGATTGAGTAATACTGGTCGTGAGATGGTAGGCTTTACAGATCCCTTCACTGGGGCTTTGGAGGTTACCTGGCAAATAGTGCAATTCAAAGTACCTGCGGGTGTGAAACATTGGTGAAAAATTGGTTAGGAATAAAAAATCACAAACATTTTCGGAATAACTTGTAGACTCTTTTCTCTGCCCAAAATGGATTTTGCACAAAACCTAGTGGCAAACATTGGTTCAAACTTGGAGCATTGATAATCACTTCATAGATGGGTTTGGTCGTTTATGTATTTGGATTAATTAATTGACTTGTTAATTTGAATTTAACAGTAACTTAATTCGATTAGAATATAGGGCAAATTAATTATGAAAAATATGCCATGCATTTGCCTTATCTGCCCATTATCCACATGCCAGATGGACAGAGGATCCAATGCTGAAAATGCTTCCACTAGGAAACTATGTCATAAAAATAGGTGAAAAAAGTAATATTTCAGTTAAATATAGTGCATGCTGGCATCAAACACAAACCTCACTCATACAAAAAGCAGTGCATGCACATTATTTAATAAAGGAATGCTGGGCATGCATGCCACATATTTGTCAATCATCTTCCTGCTAGCTATGCAAAGGAACGAATATGACACTTTTCTCCAAGACACAAACATGGGAAAATGGTTCAATTCTTTGGCTCATTAATACATTTGTCACGGTGGGCAAAGTATCTGAAGATGACAGGATTTTAACAGTGACACTGCTATATTAAGTAAGGACATTTACTGAAAAATTATGTGCATGGTTGCAACAAACTCAAATCTTGCATCTACAAAAATGAGCCAACTGGAACTACAGCAGGCTTATTTGCCAACATTCTCGAACAGTTGAGGACTCTGTCCTGGCTATACTGCTACTGAGGTCTCATCCCTTCAGCACCTCCTTGTAGCCCTCCACACCATTGCCCAGAGCAACTGGCGAGCAACAAGTTACGGTGCCGCGAGCCACATGTTGCTCCCAAGCTCCACTTTGGGGATCACTGCTTTAAAGGATCCTTAGCATCAGCTTGAGATTCATATGAGACCAATAATACTTTACAAGGTCATGATTTATGCATAACAGGAGAAGATAGTGCTATTAAATCCAGAGCGTCAGCCATCACATCCTCAGAAATAAACTTTGGTTTTGATTAATCCCTTTTTTTGGGAAAAGTGTATCTGAAGTACAGCCTGTTGTTTTCTTGATTAACTCCTTTAACAAGGTCTCACTTTCAGTTCTATTTTTTTTTGTTGATATTTATTATTGAAGTAGGTCCAGGCATTTTCAAGAAATCAAACAATTAGATTTCTTAGTTTTCTGGAACTTATGAGGTCTTTGCCAGTCTGGCCAAGTCAGGCGCCTCATCATAATTAAGCCTTTTAATACACAGCTTCTTGTTACATGTGGCCTATCAAGTGTAGCATTTGTTTAGATTCAAAAAGTGTAATATAAGACAAAGGCTGAAGCTTCCCATCAGCATTTGCCCTCTACATTCTACAATCCTGCCTTTGCTCATCCCACCCGCATCTTGCACCATGAGTTATTTTATATGCAACCTTAACAGTATATCATTGGATAAGTAGAGCAAGGTATAGAACTGTTTTCTATTGAATAATCTATGCATTCATGCAACATTTGGACCCAGTAAAACTAATATTGAGTTGCAACATGAAGGGTATATATTTTTTTAATTTTTTATTTTATTTTATTGGTTTAAATTCAAACCTTTAAAATATTACACAACAGAACAAAACAAAAATTAGCATCTTAATATTATGCCCCCGCTGACTTCCTCCATTCCCATGACCCCAGGCATTAACTATGGCTCCTCTCCTGGTCGCAGTTTTTCACATTAATTCAGTCAGCCTTTATTGTATTTGACTTCATTACCTAGAAGTCCTTCAGTTGAATTTTTGTTTATCCTCTCCTCAATTACGGCCAAAAACGAAGACAGGGGCATAATTAGTTTCATGTCCAAACCGTTCCACATTCTCTGCCACCAATCCTCCGCACACAATGACTGATGGTTAACATACCACTGGCCCAGATGAATAGATCTTTCATTCTTTAAGGTTGGACAGAATAGCACAAGGTGCTTGAGGGATTCCATCTCATTGCTACAGATGCGACAAGTAAGATTTAGACCTGCATCCCCCGCCCACTGGCTGGTGCGATCTTTCATTCTAAACGCGTTCAGCCGGAATAACATGAATAGTCTACGGGCTTTCGAATTTGGAAATCGATTCATATAAGGTTGCAGCACATTGTAGCCTCTCGCTTCAGCGGGAGCATTTTTCATCGCACTGGCAGTCTGGCGCTCACTACATGTGTTAATCCAATTGGCACGCCAAATCTTCACTTTAGCTGCTGCCGGGTTTGAATGAAGAGTTTTCAAGCTAATGTTATTGATTGTTAGTAGATCTTCACATCGTTTCACCCATTGAGACAGAATATCTGGGCCTCTAGCACAAGCGTTGTGAAGAATCTTAAATTGGAAAATTCCCTTGTCTGCTCTTGATTTCCGGAACAAGGCTAGTTGGTTCCAGCAGATCCTAGCATGCATCGATACATAGCAAGTTCGTACCTTATGCATGCTGTCGAGATTCCAATTGGTAGACTTAGAGCCTTGGACCAGAACATGTGTTCCAATGAAGCCCAATGTGTCAGCGGGCAACCAAAGGCATTTTCAGCGCTGTATGTCAAAATCGGGACCACTTTCTGTTCATAAAAGTTTCTCAACGGTCGCATTGAAAAACGCCCATATTTTTTGTGTATTACAAGACCCTGACATGCCAACTGTCCGCATTTCCTCTTGGAATAAGTCACCCAAGGTTCATCACAAATACTAGAGTTCAGAATCATACCCAGGTATTTTATGGTTTTTGAAGTGCAAAGGTCAACTTGATCTAATGACCATACGTGTTTTTAGCACCTTTGTTTTTGGCGCGTTTTTAGGTTCTCAAACACCAATATTTCAGTCTTTGATGGGTTTATCTTCAAGCTATTCATGCTCACGTACTTTTGTACCGCGTCAAGTTTGCGTTGAAGGCCAATTGGGGTTTGATCTAGAATTACCAGATCGTCGGCGTACAACAACCAACTTATCGGCGATGAGTTAAGCTTCGGTGGAAAAGCCCTCACAGATTGGATTGCTTTGCCAATATCAAAAATGAAGAGACTAAAGATTGCAGCTGCCAACGGGCATCCCTGTTTCACCCCTTTGTGAGTCTTGTTTTGGGCAGACAGGGAGCCTGATTGATCGAGACGAATCGCAATTGAAGTGTCTGTGTGTAGTTCTTTAATTGCCGCAAGTATGTCTGCGGGACAACCCCACACTTCCAATTTATGCCACAACGCTTCCCGATCAATCATATCAAATGCCATGGAAAAGTCAACAAAGGTTACATACACTTTCGTGTTTGTTCGCAGGGCTTCCATTTTCAGTAGGTTTAAGATTAGCAGGTTCAGTGAAAACCCCACCAATTTCATGGTTATATTAAATATCAGATCAAAATAGCAATGCTTTTATTCACCTGCAGATTGTCATCTTCCAGTTATGAATGACTTTGCTTAACTGATGATCCTTCCTTTAATTTATGAATTCTCAATGTGATGACAATCTATGAGCACTAGAATATGTCAAACATTTGGATAAAGCACCGAGCAAAACGTTTGGAATTATGACAATTTCTTTGCGTAGTCGTTTTACAACTGAAATTGCAAAACCTTTTGCGGGGCTGGGGTTGAGTTGTCTCACTCTTTGTTGCTTGTCATGTCAGCTGTGTGGGAATTATTTCATAGAGATTACCTATGAAACTAACACGAGCATAATTTCACCCAAGTATGTGCATGAAAGGTTGCTATGAAAGTTTAGATCAGGTATATGCACTATGTTTTATTGTGTTAAAATATCCCTTAAATTCTAGTATTTTATAGCTTGTATCTGACCATGAGCTGAACCCTAAAATCAGTTAATTCAATTAGCAAACAATTAACAAACATATCTTACATCATATTTCACCTTTAAAAACAACACAGAGGCACTCAACCTACTGAATATCTTGGCTGCTTTCGACACTATCAGCCATTAGATGCCACCTAAAAGACTAGAGAACATCAGATTAAAAGGATCTGCTTTATGCTTGAACGCTTCATTCCTTTTTGACAGGGCCTAAACAACACACGCTAATCCCTCCAGGTCAGTCGCCACAAACTCCTATGTGGAATACACAAAGATCCACTCTGTTACTTAACCTTTTTGACATCCACATGACCTAGCACCTTCAATTTATCAATACTTCAGGCCTCATTTGCTTCAGCTGTGATAATGATACACAAATTATCTACAAGCTCACTATTTATCATCAAATGCACCAAATCATACTACGTGGTGCACACATGTTATTTCCTTGATGTAGACAAATGGACTACAACTTAACACAACCAAAGGTGAGCTTATGATTATCATAACACACCATCAATTACCATACCCCACCATCCAATGCCACACTAATCCTGTGGCATTAAGAAATATAATCTTGTTCTCTGCTTACGACAACAGTCAGAATCCTTAGGATCTTGAAGGACAGCAACATCACACTTGAACCACAGGCTAAAGCCATTTTAAGATGCTGTTTCTTTCAATTCAGAACAATTTGACTCATTATGCCTTAGATGAACTTCATGCACAGATCCATGGCAGTGATCACTCTAGAACTATCAATGCTAAACCACCCCCATTGCATCTACCTGGGGCTCCCAGATTCCCCACTCAATAGGCTACAAATAGTGAAAGTCTTGGCAGTGATTCCTTTTGTGAGACATCAAAGAGAAAAACACATCAAACCCTCTCGACACGCCACTGGCTTCTGATCAAATGGATGATTTACTTCAGAACGATATGCATTGCCTACTCCGCCTTCCGTAGTTGGGGTCCAGCTTTCACTTCAAAATACACCTGAGAACACTTTGATCTAACTATGGGGCCCACGTGACAATGTCCATATACAACCAGAAACATCACAACACATCTTCCATCTCCTTCCTTTGAACCAAACTCTAGTATTCAATGCCACAGAAGAAAACCTCCTGGCCTTCAGAAAATCCATAAAAACCTGGCTACTTGGCTAACTCAGCATGGAAAAGCACAACATTCTCAAACAATAGACACCCACTCTCTGAAACAACAATCAGACAGACCCTCCTCCACCCAAAAGTATGCATGCATGCCACAAACCTACACAAAAGTCAAACGCCAAGACTCTTATAGGTTGCACTCTATTGGTTGCTCTCCCCACTACCTCTGTATAGAGTTGGACCAACATTCTCTCAAGAAACTCTTGTGGCCAACCATTCAAGGCACCAACCAAGTAGGGCAGGACATTTCTCTTGTTTGGTTTGGTCTCCCCTTGCACTTTGAACAAAACTGGAACAGCAAGAATCATCACTAATAGATAAAATGAGTAACCATTCTAACAATACCTGAACAACCCATTGAAGCAAAGGTTTCCCCATCACTTAACCATTCCACTCTCATCTTCATTTCCCTCCACCTCAAACTATTCACACAATTATTGAACACTGCAGCAACTCACAATACACAACATAGTACCAGTACAGTTCCAAGACAGTACCAAACTTACAGAGCAACACTACTGCCAACTACAGCACTTTCACACACCCCAAACCCACAGCAAGCCATGCCCTAGCAGCACTGATGTCAACTGAAAGAGCTTGGGACTCCCCTCTGAATGAAACTTACACTTAAGCTTCTCACCAACACCCAAGACGTTGGCCAGTATTAGAGGCAGTGTTTAGTGCCCGTATGCAGGTGTCTGCTGAGCGGGTGCTTAGAGATTATAAATAATGCAAGGTTCATGGTAACTGGTGGATGCTTTCAGTGGAGAAGTATCAATATTTTTCAACTGAATTACATTTAGAAATCGAGTATAGTACGGGTGCCCTCGATTAATGTAGAGTTTGGGGTGGTTCTCCTCCGCAAGAAAATGCTCAAAATAATGGGCTGAAATGATGCTTTTTTACAGCATTTTTTGGCACAATTGTGCAAAAACCCATACAATTCTTTTTATTTTTTTGCTAGGGCAACACTAGAGAAAATGCCAATAGCTGTCAGGTTGAAAGTGCACCCAGGAGCATTTTACAACTTATTAATGCTGCCAATGTCAACGGTCTATGGCAGCATAAAACTGTAAAATACTTTCATGAAGCTGCACCCATAATATATTCCAGTATTCGTACTGTAAGTCAGTTTGATGTGATGTTGCTCCCACAATATGCGGTTACATTGACACTGAAAATAATTATCATGAACCTGTGCCCACAATATATACCAATATCCACACTGTAAATACATTTAATGTGGCACCCATAATTCATGCCAGCATTTCTCCTGTAAACCATGTTTATGAAGTTGTGCCCACAATATATGCCAGCATTGATAATGGGAGTCACTTTAATGTGTTGCACCTACATTATATGCCCGAAATGCCACTGTAAGTCACTTTCATGAACCTGAATCCACAAAATAGGTGTGCATTGTCACTGTAGTTCACTTTCATGAAGCTGTGCCCACGATAAAAGCCAGCATTGCTCTGGAAATCACTTTCAGGAAGAAGCGCACAACATACCTGCCTACACATTCACGGTAAAAAACTTTGATGTGACGCCCACAATAAATCACTTTCATTAAGTGTTGCCTACAATATATGTTTTTATTGACAATATATCTCATGTTCATGATGCTGCACCCACAGTATGTGGCAGCAAAGCCCAATGTATATCATGATCATGATTCTGCACCCAGAATAAATGCCATAATTCTATTCATGATACTGCTTGAATAATATATGCTGCCATTGCCACTGTAAATAACTTTAATGATGCCAAATGCCAAACCAACACAACTCACCTTGTTGTCCAGCACCCAGGTCTCTGCACTAGCAAGTAGCCAAGTAGCACCGGTAGGCCATCACCCTCAATGACGTTTTTCTATTATTTGGATGTGGCAAGTTCTTGACCCAAAATAACCAGTCTGATGGGGACATGCACAAGGATATGCAGGCGGAACTCCTGGGGATCTTCCACTCTCCCCAACCCTCTTTTGCTCCGACGCTGACTTGGCTACTTCCAATTTGCAAACATCAACACCACAGGATTCACATCTGCCTTTCTCTCTATCCCATTACCACCCCATTCCTCTTTTCTTGAAAGACCCCCACTGAGAGCCCACCAAAATGGGAGAAGTATGCTATACAAGACCACATTGCATTGCATTGCACTTGGCTTGTTGACTTGTAGAAATGGAGTTGTTTACTCAAATCAATATACTTCATCGCATATACATGTTTAACTTTTTTTTGTTTTATCTCACATGAAGTAATGTGTGGGTAGACCACTGAGTTCTATGAATGTATTTCCTAAAAAATTAGTAATGAATACATCCTAACCTTTAAATCAAATATGTTTATGTCCTTTTTCATGTACAAATGACATCAGAGACAACAAGTGGGAGTCAGAGGCAATACGTGGGAGTCAGAGGGAGAGAGAGAGAGAGAAAACGAGTGAGGGGGTATCTAAATGCAAAGGGATGGTTAGAGAAATGGAAGGAATGAGTTTGAAATAACAGTGTGTGTATGTATGTAGCGAAAGAGAAAAGGCAAGGTTGCTAGAGGGATGAAAGGGATATAGAGGGAAGTGGAGAGGTGGGTAGTTAGCAAGAAGTCGAATGAAGCAAAGGAGGCTGGGAGAAAGAGAGAGGGAGAGAACAAGAAAGAGATAGGGCGAGGGAGATTAACGGAGGACATGGAATAAATAGGAAGGCTGAATAGGAAGCAGAACATTTGTGAGAGTGAGGGTGAGAGACAAAGGAAAACGGCCAGAGAGAGGCTGAGTTTTTGCATACTGTGTTGATCATGTTTACTCTTTATGGCGTATCTTTTTGACTTGGAGTAGGCGTCGCAGACCTGCCATTTAACAAGTCTTTACTGAACGTCCTTGTACCCCTTTTCACTGCACTTTATAATTCACCTTTTTCTTTTTCGCCTCTTATATGAGCAGGTCATTGAGTTAAGCAAATGAAATTGCACCACTTCCCCCGATGCTGCTTTTAATCACAGCTTGAAAACCATCAAAACAAGTCTTCTGTCATCCTTAATTGAATGTCCTACTGGTTGCGCCTGTTAGCTTAATTGTCATTAAAAATAAATCTGCTGCTTTTCAAATACATATATTCACTATGAGGTAGCAACTCCTATTCACGCCAGCGTGTAAGAGAGAAGAGCACAAATAAAGTATGGTACACATTTTAAGTTAATACAACATTTAGAAGAGCTGTGTAGCATGTCCGAGAATATCACACAGAAAAACCTTGCGTAATGCAAAATGTTAAGTTCAAGGCTATGACAGTAGTAGACACCTGTCGCAGGCATATATATTTTAATTTAAGGTTTCAAGTCCACTTACAAAGATAGTGAGGCATTAAGGTATTAAGGTTTCAATGTAGACTCAAAGGGTAGAGTAATACTGACCAGCTACAGCAGCAACCCATCCTTACATCCTCTCAGTTTTGGGCGAACACCAAAGTGGGCTTTGCTGATGATACAAGCTGCTCTGGTTAGGATCTATCTGGTGATAGGAAGCCAGTAGAGTACAGGCAAGGCTGGAGAGAAGTGTCCCATGCTGCCAACTTGCAATGCGAGACTTCAGTCTGCTGGTAGCACCGCAGTGGTACAGCTTAAAGTTATTGGTAACGCGTATTGTCCTATTCAAGGCATGCGAAGAGCGTGGTGTTTTAAAAGTGCCAGAGATATGAAATAACAGGTACTCATGAGGGCGTACACTTGAACGGTGATAGTCTTGATACCCCGCTTCACTGGCGAGGAACACTAAAGTCATGGGGTTCCGCCAAGAAAGCTTCCCACGTGTCTTCCCAAATTGGTCATTTTGGGGTCTGGTTAAAACTTGTTGTAGGTCTGTGTGAAGGTGTATGTTGTCTCCAGGGATACCATCTAGGTTAAGTCAGAGTACCTCTTATTCTTTCCTGCAGAATTCCCACCGAGGTAACATGAGTTCTGCTCTAGTCCCAAAGAGAGATATTAAAATCCCTTGCAAATGCCAGGCAGACTCTGTTACCCACCAACATGCCCAAAATGTGATTCTGGAAAGTGGGTTGCAAAGGATGTTTCATTTCTTGAGAACCTTGAGTCTCCAACAATGGATGAATACTTCTCTTTGAGTTAAACAACTCGGTAGAAAAGGCAGAGAGTAATCCTTATTAGGAGGTTCCAAAATTGATTCTACCCACGCAAACCTAGTACTGTGATCTAGGGAAAAAAGAATGGCAATTTAGAAGAAGAGGGGACACTTGTGGGGACTGATATTGGAGCTCAGGTGCCTTTGTGACATAACTCTGGTTACACAGTAATTTATCATATGAGTAATATTACAGTTCAGCATATTTACCTATGTGTAAATTACTTTTGGTGTATTTACTTTTAGATGAATGGACCTGGATGTCTATAACCCATGACCCGCTCCCTATAGAACATTTCTCAGGGACAATGTGGTGAGATGTCATGTACAGAAAGGGCTTTGTTGGTTTGGGGTGATACCAGAAAGCTTGCCCTCTGCTGTCTGTACTGCTCGTTTCTCTCGCCATTCACTTTATGATATACATGTATTCCATGTCAAAAGACTGTGTTATTAATCCCCCCACACTTAATGTTCCACTCATCCTCGTTGTTTGTTTTCTCTTCATAATAATCTCCTCTTGCCCCTGGTCATACTCTGAATTCAGCAGTCTCTGCCCCTTATTTTGCTTCCTGCTTTACTTCTAAGATGTAAATTTGCTGTCTTTCTTTTGCTTTTGTCTCTCTTCCCCTGCCTACATTCTCTTGCTTTCCTTCTCCCTCTTTTCTTCTGTTGCTCATCTCTCCGAAGCTTCAATCAAGCGTTTCCGCCAATAAGCTGATACCCTCTGCTCTACTATTTTCTCTTCAGAGTATCTTTATTTTATTCTCTGCCACACTATTTAATTCCTTGCACTCCTTTCGTGCATTCCCTCTTTCTTTCTAGAACTCTCCGGTTGTGCATGTTCTCAAAAATCCCACTCTTCCTCTTTCCCTTCCATCCAACTGTCATCTTATTTCTCTTCTCCCTTCTCTTTTTAAACTTCTCGAATGATCTCTTGACTCTCAACTCTCTTGTTATCTTGATTCAAGCTCTCTTTTCACCCCAACTTCAATCTGGTTTCCAGCCCAATCACTCAGCTGAAACTATTCCCCTTTACATCACAGATGTTTTCAATTCTCCAAGTCATTCCAAGCATTCTTTGCTCCTTATTCCTTTGGGCTTACCTGCTCTGTTGGATAAAATGGATCACGCTGCTCTCTGGTTCACTGTTTGTTCTGTTGGTATCTCTCTAACTGGTCTTTCCTGGTTTTCTTACCCTTCAGATCGCTCCAGTTCTGCATCCTTGGCTGTTGCTCATTTTTCCACTGTTTCCCTACATTTTGGTGTTCCCCAAAGCTCAGTCCGATCTCTTATTTACTGCCTAACAAATTCCTCTCTCCTCTATAATTCGGTATTTTGGCCTGAACTGCCACTTTTATGGAGATTCATTAATCTTCATTTAGCTCATATTATAGATGGCTGCCTACCTGCCATAAAGCCCTGGATGCTTGTTCATTCTCTCCACATGAACTAATCCAAGACTGAGCTCCTCTTCTTTCCTGCTCCCTCACCCCATTGCTGCCTCCTCCTCCTTATATTTATTTTCTCTTGCTTTTGCCTTCTGCTTGTAGTCTAGGTGTTTTCCTGCGATCCCTCTTTTTCTTTTATCTTCACCTCTATTGCATGTTCCTGTTCTTGTCACCTTCAGGACATCCACCAGTTTCATCCTTTTCTCACTTTCTCTACTCCTCAAATGTTTTTCTCACTCTGATCTTTTCTCAGCTAGACTATAGCTCCTCAGTGTTCCTAAGACTCCTGGCTCATGTTCTTTATCCTTTGAATTATCTTCAACAGTGCTTGCTACGCTTCTAATCAGCGTCCTCCTCTTTTGTCTAGATCACTGTCCCTAGCCTCCCTTGGCTAGCTCTCCTATTCTGCCCAGTTTCACTTTCTATGCATTGTTTCAAAATGTATTTGGGGTTTGGCTCCCTCTTCTCTTTCCTTGCTTATGTTAGTTTATTCTCCTTCTTGGTCTCTGCTTCTCACTTTTACTAAATGCTCTCTGCACCTCTGTGCCCAATCCTGTTTTCCTTCCTTTTCTGTTTGTGCTCCTAAATTTTGGGATTTTCTTCCCCTTTTTTCTTCCTTCTGACCCTCTCTTCCCTCAAATCGTATCTTCTCTGCACTTATAACCAATAAGATCGTTGCTTCATGTTGATTTTATTATGTGTTACCTGATTTTGTTTTGTTCTTCTCATTTTGTAACTTTTGTACATCGCTTAGGCATAAGTAGTCTACAAGTTCAAATACATAAATAAATTCACTCCAAACACAGCAGCTCCCCCAGGAACTACTGTCTTACTGGCATGTCAAAAAGGAGAAGGCTGTACAGAGGTTAGTGCAGTGACTCCAGGATCGGACTAGGCCAAGGTCCACTGACTAACCAAGTAGTTGGACAAGTTGGACCGGAAGTCTGGATGTCTGCCCTTTACCTTGCCCACCCTTGATCTCTGGAAATCAGTGCTCATTGCTGACTTGGCGAGAGTACAACCAAGTTGCCGAAAAGACGCAGCTTGTGTACGTGCACTGCTGAGGAATGGCAATGTGTAGAATATCTCTTTTTTTCTATCACCTGTTATCCTGACGCTTGGAGGCAACTGTCTTACATACAACCCATTGCTCATGCTTCCATCAACTTTCCCCAACCTTTATCTCAAGAAAATGCACAGTCACCATTTGGCAGGCAGTACCATCAAAGAGCTGAGACAGTACCAAACTTACAGAGCAACACTACTGCCAACTACAGCACTTTCACACACCCCAAACCCACAGCAAGCCATGCCCTAGCAGCACTGATGTCAACTGAAAGAGCTTGGGACTCCCCTCTGAATGAAACTTACACTTAAGCTTCTCACCAACACCCAAGACGTTGGCCAGTATTAGAGGCAGTGTTTAGTGCCCGTATGCAGGTGTCTGCTGAGCGGGTGCTTAGAGATTATAAATAATGCAAGGTTCATGGTAACTGGTGGATGCTTTCAGTGGAGAAGTATCAATATTTTTCAACTGAATTACATTTAGAAATCGAGTATAGTACGGGTGCCCTAAAGTATAAAATGGCTGTGCTGGTTTCCATTTTTGGTAATGATGGCAGTTAGCTGAAGGTTTTGAATGAACGTGCGGGAAATTGTCCTGTTCGTCTTAGTAATATTTGATTTGCTGGTTTCTCTGCTCTGTGCGTGTGTTTTTAATCTTGAAAACATGAGACTCATCTGCCTATTTAATGCTGCAAGAATGTCAGCGAGGGAGAGTTGCTCCATAAATGCCATCGTCTGATTGATCAGCCCTCGCGCGTATGACACATGTTTTTGTAGTAGTTCACACTGTTTCCTTTATGACGCAGTTTTTTTTCGAGTGGGGTAAGTGCGGCGCGAAAAGAAAACGCGCTGTTGTTTCTGTGCTGAGATTGAGAATTATTGCTAGGCTACGAATTATTGTAGGTCTGAAATGAAATGAAACGCGTGTCCAATGCTCTTCTTTTTTTTTTTTTTTTGTATGTAGTCGGTGTACGGATTACAAAATGACATACGAAGTCACAGTCCGACGCACACACCCGCGCCAGAAGCAAAGGAGCCCACGGAAGATGAATTGCACCAACAGGTTTGCGACAACAAATGCAGGACACCCCTTGAACATCAATCGGGGAGCTGTTGTTATCCTATTACAAAATGCAATTTGAGACATGCAATCTATGACGCCATAGAGATGTTTGGTTGTCCGAGCCCTATGGTTCATTTCAGGGGCGCGGGGCTGGATTTGTCAAGCCACTGAATAGTAAAAATGCAGACAGGTGTTCATGAAATCCACAATGAATATGTATGAAGAAATGTTCATATGTTCAATGTTAAAGTTATTTGTACCGCGCACCGTCACCAACAGAGTTGGTCCCCAGGCGCTCTGGTGGATCTGTAAATGAGAAGGTGGGATGGGTTAGTCGGTGAAGCGGGAGTAGGATAGTGGGATAGTGAGAGGAGTGGTGTTCTGTTGGCAGTTTCAACTCGGTGTACACAGGGAGTGTGAGCTTTGTTGCAAGTATTGGATCGATGTCAGTCCTCGTGTGCTGTTGCTTATGTGTTGTTGCATATACATTCTATGGAGATGTTTACTATGTTTCTTTGGTCAGCCTGAAATTGTTACTGGAGTTTACTGAGTGGTGTGGCTACTATACATGTGTAAGTTAAATACGCTTCTCTTTTATACTCCAGGTATATTTCATTCGAAAAATGTCAATATACTCTTCTGAAAATGTCCGAACGTTTTAGATTGTATTTAATTTTGAGTGTGTGCAAGATTAGAATGGGCTGAGCTGGCTTCCATATGCAGGCCTGGCTTTATGGGCAGGACATGGCAGATGCTAGTAGCTTTGTGGTCCACACACAGCTGATTTTAGGCAGTTGCCCGGGATGCGCAAATCCTGGCCAGACCAAAGAGTGGCATATTGTCCATGAACGCATCAAGGCTCATATTACAGAAAGTTTGCCTAGGTGCAAGTGCAATTAGCATTAGGTTAGCTAAAAATGGTCCTAGCACGAAAGCATATTAATTCATTAATGCATTTTTCCACAAGGGCAAATAAATTGGACTTGGATAAACCTTGCTCTGGTGAAAAAAAAATCACTGAAATAATGTTTGTTGCACTAAGACAACATTTGCCTATGTGCTAATTGCACTTGCGTTGGTACAATGCTTCTGTAACACCGCTTGACATCTGGTTACATCAGTCTTCATACCAGTCATGGGTAACTGTACTGTACCTAAATGTACCAGACTCAGGCCCTGTTGAATATGTGTGGGGGCCCATTTTTTTTTTTTTAAACTTTTTTTTATTGTATACGGTTGATAAAAAAAGAAAACTACAACATGAAACATTTCAAAAAGAAAAGTCTTTAAAAAAGGCACACCAACAAAAAAACAGCATAGAAGAATAAAGCAATCAGAAAGAAAACAATAAATGTAAAACATCCAGTTTAAGCACTTAATATGGACAATACATAAACCCATACAGATATCAAACTAATTATTCAATTTTAAAAGCAGTGGATTTCAAACAGAATATAAGGATCTACTCCAGAGTGATTCATTATTTAACCAATTTACTCCCAAGAACAATTTTCCTAAATAATTAATTTGCTGAAGATTCAATGCAGGACATTCTACAATTAGATGTCTAGCGGTTTCTATTAACTTCCTATACTTGCAAAATCTGCAACAGTACTCTTTTGGAGTTTACCATGCCTCACCTGTGCAAAATCTTAAGAGTAGGGAGCAGATTCCAGCAAAATCCCATAAGAATTGCTCTCCGATTAATACAAGGGAACAAAATCATGTACCAAACGATTACTCCTGATGCCAAACATGGGGTAGCTGTGAAACTTAACAATGGTCTGGACCGAGTCTAAATCATACAGGAGATTTTTAACCTTTTTTGGATTGCCGATAAAGGTTTCCATACCTACATTCGCGATTTCCAAGACTGATTCACAATACACTTGCAATTCCGACACAAAATGTCCTGCCCATAGAATTGCTCGCTTCCACATACAGAGATGCAGGAACAGGAAAAAGTAGTTTCAGATACAACAGCGGAGAGTTCCATTGAACCCGAGCCTTGATCGAAATTAAGCCCAACTCAAATCTGATAGAAGCGAGAGGGACACAATTAGAAACTCCCAGTATTCTCCTCCATGTTTTTGCTTCAATAAGTTCCAGTCATTTGGGAACTACCTTAAAATAAAGTTCCAGGCCATATATAATCTTAGGCACACATTTCCCTTTGTACAATTGTAACACTGGCTTGATGGAATAACAGCCACATTTTTTGTTCATTATAAACAATTGGTTAGAAATAAGAGCCGCCTTCTGGGAGAGAATTTTAAAGTCGCTATAGGAGGCTATAGGAGGCTGGAGCAGCAGAAATAAAAAATCCCAAATAAATCATACTGGGCAAAGGGCAGAGGACCGCATTCTCAGAGGGCCACACCAGATGGATTCTTTTCCTACTAAAACTGAAGACAAGAATTTTAGTTTTAGACAAATTAATATGAATACAATTGTCTTCAGAAAACTTAGAGAAAGAGTTCAATTGATTGATTGTTTTGATTGATTGTTTATTTATATAGTTTATTTATGTATCACCTATACACAATGTGTTTCAATAACCTCTTTATGCCCACCCGTGAATTGTCAAACAATAAAAAGTCATCTGCGTATGCTAAACACGAGATTTTGACATCACCCAGGTTTGAAGAAACAAAAGTGGCAGAGCTCAGATAGTTATTTACATGAGATACATATAAATTAAAGAGGAAGGGTGCCAAAGAGCATCCCTGCCTCAGACCAGAAGGGGTCGAAATATGAGCAAACATAGCGCCTTCCCTGTTCAAACGCACCTGTACTCCTGAATTCTCATGGAGGCCAATAATGAGTTTGAACAAACCCCATGGAATACCCCAGGTGTCCAGCTTCCACCAAAGGCTTTTTCGATCCACTCAATCGAAGGTACCTGATAGATCTATTGATGCAACATAACACAATTCCTGGATAGCCCTTAACACCAAACTGTTAATGTTGGTAGAGTGGGCTTTCTGAAAGGCATCTGGAAATTCTATAGCCTATTCACCGAGATAGACCAAGCCTCCAAATGAGTAAACAAGAGGGATGCAAAGATTTTACTATCCAAATCCAAAAGTGAAATCAGTCTATAATTCTTTGGATCGAATCGTGCACCCCTCTTAAATATGGTGACAACAAAGGCAGTCTGGCAGGAAGGTGGAACAATGTTTGACTGAATTATGCTGTTAAACAGGACAACTAGCGCATTTGTCCAAGTAAAAGGATCTGCCCTTGAGGTATTATTGGTCAAGCTATTTGGATAGGCTGCCCTAGAGCTCTTGGAGGAGTTGATTGGGTCAAAAACCCTTCCTGCATCAGCCCTGACCTTGATCCCCAAGGAGACTTCCGGTGAGTATCTAAGCATTGGAAGTTCCTGCTTGGCTTTACCCAAAGAATAGAGATCAGACAAAGAAACAGACCCATTCTTTTTCCATCACTGTATTAGACTGCGAGAGAATAAGAGGGACATCATTACCATTAATCAGTGACTAGAACGCATCTGCGTCTTTGGTAATTATCACCCGTAGCATTTGTTCTGCGTCCTTCTGGATTAGGGAAGCTTTTTGAATTTATAAAAGTTCTATAATCAAGGCAAGCTGCTGGGGCCCAGAAGAGCTGGAACGCCTGATTGCTCTAATTTCAGAGCCAGTGGTAGATTTCTTTATGGCCACTGATTCATCATAAGCGGTGGATGAAAATTGGGACGTTTTGTTAAACCCGGGGCGCCGGACTTTAATAAATCTGACATAAATACTTCAATTTTCAAATAAAAGTGGTCCACATTAAAGACCATCTTTTTCCATTCAAGGGTGGACGAATTCATCACAATGTTAAGAATGTTGTTTAGGGTCCCTACATTGTGTGGGGACCAACAAATCCTATTACATGCTGTGGAAACTGTCAGATTTGTTGGGCCACCCACTTTTTGTCCTTTGCGCTTAAATTTCAGAATGAAGGTGGCAGACCGAATACTGTGGTCACTCCCCACGTTTTTAGTTATACTAAAGTTGGAACATAGCTCAAAAAGAGCCATGCAGAGTTGCCAGCCGCACAACTCCTATCTGCCCGTTCAGAGGCTTCAATCCCCAGGAGCTGTGGCACAACACCATTTCATCCTCGCCTGAGCTTTAAAATCCAAGCAGGGCGGAGCGAGCAGCATATCCCCTAGGTCTGAAACATGTTCCCCTCAAAATAACCTGCCAGTGCCCATTCTTTGACTGCCAACAGGAGACAAGATAGGTTAAAAAATGTATGAATCCCTCCAATGGACACACTCCCTTATGGCAATAAATATTAACCAACAGGAGACAAAAGTCTTCTCCAGGGACAGAAACTTCTACCACCAAAATTCCATAAAGGGAATTTGAGAATTCTTGAGTGGTCAAGCCCTGACCTGTACCAATTGCAGTAAATGGGCACCCCACTAGGCACCTGCCCACCTTAATAGGTTTAGCTGCTTGAAAAAAATACAAAATCCCTCTAACAGGGGAGGGGTGGTCAACCATGTTTATTGTAAAAAGACAAAGCTGCCTTTTCGCAGAACCAAAATAGTATCCATGTTGGTAAAGAGATGGCGATTACTCCACGAGTTCCAGGATAGACGTATTAAATCCATTTTGCCAACTACTGGGGCTGGCAAACCTGGTTCGTCATCGTGCCATCCCATGTACCCGGGCAGGAGCTGGATCGTAAAACCGCCCCCCTGGGAAACCCTGTCCATCCTGTCTATAGGGCCAGCACATCCATTGCAGATGTTGGTTAGTGGAGCCCTAGAGGAGCTCTTGTCCTAGCAGGTTGCAATGTAAAACCCTATTCATACCCCTTCACAACCTTAAAACCCAACATCTGCAGATTAGTCCTTTCTGACAGGCTCAAGTCCATAACCAATCTTGAGCCAAAATATAGCACAGAATGCTTAAGGTCCCGCCTATCCGGAAAGAACACTTTAGCGAAGTCCAAAGCACGTAAGGACATGAGCTCAGCGAAAATCAGAAGAACATTTGTGTAATTTATACAAATTGGGACTGAATCCCCCAGCAACTTTGAAAGCTCAAGGATATTGCAACCCAGCTGACCTAAATAAGTCAGCCTGGGACCAAAAATTGGCCGATCATTCACGCCACCTGGAACACAGATGGCCAGGATCGGGCCGGGCAGTCAATCTCCAAACCGCACATTCTTTACAGGGCCCTGTAAACTATAGGGCTTGTCTTGACCCCTCGCCCATGATTTTAATTTCATTTTATTGGTATGTTCTTTTAGTGAGGAATTTACAGAGTCAAAACCAGTAGGTGTATGATCCCTCTCGTATCCAAAGGCATGTCATCCCCACTCTGCTCAATAGGTGTATACAATTTGTTGAGAGTTTCCCCAGATTCAAGTTCGAGCCCTCACCCTTAGATCGACCACCTGAGTCAGAAGCTCCCAACGTCACAACTTTATTAATTACCACTGGTAAAAGACTAGAGACTGGTGGTGCGACAATCCCCAGGGGACACTGATCCTCCTCAGGGCCATTTCCCCTCAGTTTGTGCACCCGTATCTTGGTCCCACTTGTTTAGGAGGGGGTTTTACTCGACCCCCTAAGGGACATCAACAGACGGTTTCTTAAGATAATATGGGCACTGGGGAGGTGGAGTCTCTTTCATCAGAACTTCAGGATCTGTGAATATTACATTCAACCCAGTGTGCCCCCCTACCTCCACCCTGCCCCATAATGGGACCCTCACTGCCTCCACCTCAGAACAATTACCACCCGGGGAGCCCCTTAGGGGCTATAGCATGCAAATAGGCCCCTCTAGGGTTTATATAAACCGCAACATTCTGAGAAGAGACCCCAAGCCCCCCGTGTCCAACAGCTGAGAGGGCTTGGGTGATGACACTTCTTAGTGGCTAGGCCCCAACTTCTTTGTGCATGGACACTTCACTGGAAGCTTCCTCTGCAAGCCGAATCAGGATCTGCTGCAGCTGCTTCTTTCTGCAAGTCCCCACTTTTTTAAACAGGAATCATAAGGTTGCGCATATATTTACGTGATGAAATGTTTTTCCTTTGCGCCTGCTTCTGTTTTTTCAACTTCTTCCCCCTCCCACCTTTTGGCGAGGTAGTAGCTAGTGGGTCTGAAGCCCCCTCTTCCCCGTCGTGCAGGTTCAGGTTTTCTAAAGGTACCCCTCCTGGGTTGCAGGTCCCCCCTCCTGGGCCCTCCTCAGGCCTTGTAGTCTGGGGCCCTATCTCCAGAACCGGGTCCTCTATGACAATGTGGTCTTCTTTGTCCGACTCAATAGGATGTTCCCATTACTTTGTCCAGAGGGAAACCGGTCCTACGGAAACTATATGTCCCAAACAGGCCTCCAGATCTTCAACGTTTGTGTTGATAGAGGTCAGCATCAAAGCATGCGTCTTCACTTCCTCCCAGATACTGTCATATCTGTATATCATTGTCTTGTTTTATTAAGCTATAACTCAAATCACCAATAACAGCTTCCCCCAGGCAATTCTCAAACGGTATACAAAAAGAGTTCCAATCGCTGGCAAGCAAATTTTCATCAGCAGTTGGCTCAATTTGATATAATTCGAGTACATTGGCAAGCCTACCAAGAACGCTCCCTAAATCGACAGAATATGATGGATGCCAACTATCAATATCCGATTCACTACAGAATTATTTAAAACTTGGATTTACATGGCTAAGACACCCCACAGATCCGTATAAACAAGCCTTCCACTTGGTTCAAAACCCTGCTGCAACACTATACATAGACTATATATAGACCACCAGCCGGTCTACCTCCCTTTTCTATAATAGCAGGCTGCTGGAATATGCAAGGCCCACCCCAAAGCAACATTTCTAATGCACATGTTTCTTGCGTGAGGACAATTGTATACCCACTCAATATTTGAGTGATTTTGTTGTCTTGTACTAATTTGCCAAAACCCCAGACATTCCAAGAGGCAACACTTACATTCCATGTATGTAAACCTAAATCCAAGTTTCTTTTGGGGTCAGACACATACCACTGTTACGTAGTTGTCTTAGTAGTTTGAATCTCCGGGTGCCAGTACCACTTTTTTGCATTAACAGAACTGCCAGTTGTGAGTCAAGAAAATCCATCATCCTGCTATCATCACTCATTGAGCGCAGTATAGTGAGATTTTCCATTGTAGATACTCCCCTCTTCTTCACCCGTTGACCCGAGACAAATATGCTTTTCTTCCCAAGGACCTCTGCAAATTGGCAAGAACAGTTAATAATTCACCTACATAAAAATGACACTGGATGCAAAGACAAAATGAAATTTCTGTTGTTGCTAGTGTGTCCTAACATGGCTTAACTACTATAAAAAAGAGACAAAAAAAACCTTTTCTTTCTCCTTCATGTTTTCCAGATAACGTTTTGGCAAGTGCAGTTAGACCGACATAGATTAAAAATGTCAAAGGTCGCAGACAGGTATGTATTTACTAGATTTCATTCGTTTTCCTTCTCAAAGTCACTCTGCTGGGGTATTTTTGTAGTATGCTGCATCGCTGGATAAGTATAAAAAACGCCATGTTCTATAAACATACTCTCCAACACATAAAGTTAACATCAACGAGGTATGTTTGTATGGCACCATTTGGCATGTGGCATTTAGACCGTACCGGGGTAGCTGTTGGTGCCAGGCAGTAGCTAAATAACATACAACACCTTTGTACCCTGCACTGCATGAAGTCCAATGGACCCTGCTACACTCAGTTTTCTGGTGTTTTTCCACCCAGTGGGGGCTACTCACAACTCAAGTGAATTGCAGCATCTCCACCTTTGTGGAAGACTATTTCTGTACAACAAACGTTTTAGCCAAGCTGATGACACAGCAGTAGGGTGATGTCCTCATCTAGGGACAGTCTAGGGACAGTATTGGGCCAAGTGGCCTATATAGGATGTGGATGGTGAGTGAGGCAGTATTTACAAAGGAGAGTGTTATGGATAGTGATTCTCCTGAGTGGAGGGATGAGTTCACGTTTTGGCGATGAGTGCTACACCTCCTCCTTTTGCCAGAGGTCTGTCTTTTCTGAAGATGGTGTAGCCCTCAGGGATAGCTAGTGAGGGGGCTGGGCCGGAAGCTGCATGCAGCCACGTTTCTGTGACAGCTAATAGGTCAAGTTGGTTGGAGGTGATGAAATCTGAGATGTTGAGTGTGTGGGCTAGGAGCGATCTTCCATTGATTAGGCATCCATGGATGTTTGTTGAGGTGGAACTCTATCTGTTTGCACTATTGCAGTGGTAGTTGAGTGGGTCTTGGGGTAGAGGGACATATTGTGGTCTATGGGTGCCAGGTTAGGTTCAGATAGTTATTCGATAGTTGTTCTGTTTCTAATGGGGCCAGGACATTCATTATGATATTGGCAGTGGGGTTAGTTATTTATGGCTCATATACGGAGTCCATGGCAGGACTCGCTAGGCAATGGTCATGTGATGTTGCAGCATTGGGATTCGCTATGCTAGGGTCACACATTGTGGCAACAGTGGGATTCGCTAGGCAAGGGTCACACATTGTAGCAACAGTGGGATTCGCTAGGCAAGTGTCACACATGGTAGCAACAGTGTGGTTGACTGGGCAAGAGTCAGACAGTGTAGCAGCAGTGGGGTTCACTAGGCAAGGGTCGAACATTGAAGCAACATTGGGGTTCACTAGGCAGGGGTCACACATTGTAGCAACAGTAGGATTCACTAGCCAAGGGTCACAAATTGTAGCAACAGTGGGGTTCTCTAGGCAGGGGTCACACATTGTAGCAGCAGTAGGATTCACTAGGCAGGGGTCACAGATTGTAGCAACAGTGGGGTTCACTAGGCAAGGGTCACACATTGTAGCAACAGTGGGGTTCACTAGGCATAAGTCATATATGGTATGTACATTGGGATTCTTGATGCATGGTTTGCACGTTGAGACATTTTCAAACATGGTTGTAACATTTTTAGAGCAAGGTTTGCACATTGTGATATCAGAGGGCTCTTGCAGGTAAGTCGCATGACTGTAGTTAGGGTTGGTGGTGGGGAAGTGCTCATGTGTGGAGCTTTGTATTTGGGCATTTGGAGCAAGTTTTTTGTTCCTCATTGAAGCTGCTAGATGATTTCTAGTAAGGAGGAGTGGTGAAGGTGAACAGTATGCCAGGGTGAGTCAGGTGGGGGTACGTTGTGATGGCATGGGGTGGTTCCTTGTAACTTACTTTTCTCACCAGGGTGTGCACGCGTAGGTGTGTGGTGGCCCGATGGGCTTACTGTGGACTCTCTGTAGAGGTGGGCTAGGTGTCGGGGGCTTCTATAGATGCAGGCCGTGTATTTGGGCAGGCGTTCCTTTAGTGACCGTAGGTTAGGTGCTGCTTCTGCCGCCGCAACCATATTTCATTGGACTTTACTCTGAAAAGGATAATCGCTCAGCACAGCTGGGAGAAATATAGAAGGCAGTGGAGGGGTTTGGGCAGGTAGAGAGTTGGACATGCGTATGCTCCAGATTATTAACCGCTTACCCAGCAACTCTTGATGATGGTCGTGCGTGGGCTTAGCTAGCTGTGCGGCACTCCGTGGTCTTACAGGGCCACACAGGAAGGAGCCTTATTTCTGGGCATTCAGAGGGGGCCGGCTACACCTGCCGGCGCTCCCTCATTGGCAGTATTGTAGGGTGTTGTGGGCAATCGCGAGGATGAAGGAGGGCTTGGTGTGCCCAGGGCAGTGTGTCATTACGGTGGTGGCTATCTTCAAATGTAGAATGCACGCCCACTAAATGTGGTTTTACTTTGTAGTATTTAAATAACAACATTGAGTGTATATAAAGTAAGCATTTTAATTGGAGACCTGGTTGAACTGGAACAGTTTTAGCATGATCTTCCATTGACTATAGTTTAAAAGAGAATTGTTTCTTTATACCAATGGGAAAGCATTGATTCTTGTTTTAGCTCTCATTTTGGTGCTAAATTGGTTGTTGCCTGTCACTTTGAAGGTGCAGTTTAAAAAAAGAGCATCTTGTTGAAAGAAATCTTCCTGGGAAATGGCATTGATGGATATTGAATACAAAGAAATGCTTTCTTTTGTTTACCTGGCTGCGTATTGACTACCTCCCGAACATTCTGACTGGCTGAGAGGAGGTCAATAAGGATTCCAATTCGATAATTAGCCTTCATACAAAATCAATCATACAATTACAAACTAAATATATGGTGTGAAAATAACCCCATGGCGTCTAGTCGCATTCATGAATTCAATAAACATTCTCGTCATTATATTAAACTGTGCAGGACACCCTTCTGCTGGCATAATTCTTTCCTTCCAAAAGCATAACTTTACCATTTTCTTTTACGAAGGGAGGACCTTTTCTTTTCTTCCAATTCTTTTCATTTTTATAGGCGCCAGAGTGCAAGGAGGAGAGTGCAAAGTTTCAAAGGGGGATGCGCCAAAAGGTGCAGGTGTGCAAGAGAATCAGAAGGGGAAGAGAGAAAGGGAGGAAGCCATTGATAGAGAGTGCCATTGATGCTGAGCAAGAGGAAAATGAGCGAGAAAGAGTGAGAGGATAAGGAAAAAAGGGTGAGTGTGAGAGGAAGGATGAGAGAGGCAGAGAGAAGTGGTAGGGGTATGGTGCATAGGTGGGTGCCGAGAGAGTGTGGGAGGGGTAGGTTTGCATAGGCAGATAAAACAGGGATAGGATGGATGGATGTGGGCAGAGAGAGCAGAAGATGTTGGGTGGGCAGGAGCAGAGACCGCAGAAGGGGGTTGTTGGATGGTGCAGAGATAAAGGGGGTGGGTGGACAGGGCAGAGAGAGTTGGGGGTTGGCAGGGCTTAGAGAGTTGGGGGTGTGGTGCAGAGAGAGTTGTGTGAGTGAGGGTGGCAAAGTTGGTAGGGGCATAGAGAGTGTGAGTAGGGTGGGAGGGCGGAGGCACAAAGAGCAGTAGGGATTGGTTGGGCAGGGCAGAGATAGCAGAAGGGGGTGGTTGGATGGGGCAGAGACAGAAAAGGGGGTGGGTGGGCAGGGGCAGAGAGAGTTGGGGGTGGTTGGGGCAGAGTGAGTTGCGGGTGTTGGGCAGAGAGGATTGGGGGTTGGGTGGAGGCAGAGAGAGTTGGGGGGTGGGTGGGGACAGAGAGTTTGGGGGTGGTTGGGGATAGAGAGAATTGGGAATGGGTGGGTGAGTGCTGATAGTTGGTTGCAGGCAGAGAACATGAAGAAAAAAGCAGCCTCGGGAGAGCCCATCAAAAGTACCCGAAATGGCCCCAGTAAAACCCAACCAGCACATGCAATGGGGGTGGAGTGGGGTGGGGTAGAGAGAGTGGGTGTGGGGTGGGTGGAAGTTGAAAGGGTAGGGTTGGATGGGGGTAGAGACGCAGCTTCTAAAGGACTAGAGGACTAAAAAAAACAGTTCTGCTCATAACAGTTGCCCTACAATATCTAAATTGTAGGTGAAATAGCCCAAAATGGTCCATTAGCAAATCACTGCACGGCTGTGAAATGGAAAGCCTGGTACCAACGTGCTTCTTACAAAGCTGCTGATTGGAGTGAATATTGTTAGGGAACCCTTCATTGGGGGTAGTATAGCGGACGAGTTTGGAAAAAATAAACTTTAGTGAGTCCGCATTTTCCTTCCTTGGCATTGCCTTAGCTATGCCAACCAGAAATTCTCAGTTCAGAACCCCCTTCCCTTTCTCTCTCTTCTGTAACAATGGTTTTGGAAAGTGTGCCACAAGCGCCACAGAAAGTCACCAAAACCAAAAATGATAGCAAGCACTCCTTCCCAATCGAAATCTTCAAGCAAGTAATGGCAAAAATAGCACAACGTATATCTACTAAATTACGAACGGCAACTTAGGTTGCAGTAAAAACGTGTGATGAAGTGTAATGTAAGGTGGTCTTTCATAGCACGCCATTGCCATTCTGGCAGCCTCTTTGCACAGGGGTCTGCTGTGAAAGTGGTGGGGTTTGGGTGTTAATAGTTATTATTGCCATAGAGCATACGGTAAACTCTCTGTTATGGTTTCCTGTCATGTCTACTTCTAGAAAAGCCCTATTTCATTAAGTAGTTGGGGTTTCCGGTATATTGTCAGCCCAATTATTAAATGGGTTTGCCATAGCCTTCAGCAACAAAGTGCTTCATATCCAATATCTCAGAGTGAGCCCTAGTGCTTGCTTGAATATTATATATCTAATATCTCAGAGTGAGCCCTAGTGCTTGTTTGAATATTACATATCTAACATCTCACAGTGAGCCCTAGTGCTTGCTTGAATATTACATATCTAATATCTCAGAGTGAGCCCTAGTGCTTGCTTGAATATTATATATCTAATATCTCACTCAGAGTGAGCACTAACTACTGAATTGCCAGGTCTAAACTCAAATGAATGTAAATGCATATAGAAAGCATTTTTGGAGAGTTATTCCTGCACTCTAATTGCTCATTGAACTACATTATACTTACCATCAAGCAAGTGGCCAGTACAGCATAGGGGAGCATCCTACCAGACCTTTAAAGAGATATCAGAATGGAGCGCTTGCCATGTGCCATGGGAAACCTGGGAATCGGTAGCTGCCATCTCATTCCACTCCAGGTTCTCCTGAATGCTTGGAAGCCCTTTAGAAAACGTCCTAAAAATGCTTTTGGTCGCAAGACTTTAGTGTTCGCCATTCTATGCATCTTAAAAAGGAAGGATGACAAAAGCGGCAGATACATGCTCCAGTGGGATTAAAGGCTTCACACAATTATTCTGAGCAGCCCAATGAAAAGCTAGCCTCCAACAACTCTCTATATAGCTGCCTTAGGTGAATGTCCTACCCGATAGCCTGATGGGTGCATAGTGAACGCGGCATTCCCCACATCTCCAGTAATGGGAGCACTATTCGGAAGCGGATAGGGATGTTCCGGTGAGAAATGTAGGCGAGCATGCATGTGTGCATGATGCATCCCAGCAGCAGAGCAGAGACACTATGTAATAGCTGCCACTCCTAACCTGCCATTTACACGCTCCCCTATTCAGGGCACAGCCTGTGTCTGTAGGCCTTGCATGCATGCCACTACACCATGCCATTCAGCACAATGGACATCCCCTGTGCGAAGGTATATCTGTATCAAATTGTTCTATGTGTGATGTAAATCTGATGTCCACTCCAAGAACACAGCACAGATATGGTATTTTCATCCATGTGCAGAATGCCAATAGATAGGAACCACTCACTTTAACCATTTTTTATTTATTTATGTACTTATATCCATGGCTTTGATTTACAGTTGAAATGCAATACATTTTACTATGCATAAGACAAATGGTTCTGTGTAGTTCCATTCATCTCTCCTAGTTTGCACACCATTTGCACACCATTTGTTTGTCCCTTTTTTCCCATTGCCCTTTTCGTGAACTGCATGTTTCATTCACATGAAGGTCCTGGCATACCCCCACGTCCTGTGTTGCCAATGGGGTCCCATATGACCCTCTAACTTTCCTGTGCTCCTCTCCCTGCCTGGACTGTCTTGCCCCCATTCCGAGCTATGACACTGTGACAGACTGCCATCTGGCATGTGTGCAAACGCCATTGCTTTTTTGATTTTTATTAATATATAAAATGACGCAGGTAATTCTGTCTCTAAAAAGGAGGCCTGCTGAACAGGCACCTCTTTCATACAAGCTCTATGTAAAAGCATAGTGCATACATGTACTTGTGCTGCACCAGTCTCCTGGCTTCTGCAGCTTCTGCGCGCAAATGGCACAGGACAGGAAGAAATAGAACGTGTGCATTTCTTGCAGCTGCTGGGACACCAAGCTATTGCAGGTAGTGGTAGCATTTTAGTTTCTGCACCTCAGATCTAAAATTTAATAATTGCCTGCATAATCAGTCTGGTGGCAGGGTAATCTCCAAAATAAGACATACCTTGTTATGGTATGGTGACTAATACGAGCACATATTTATTAAAGCAACAGAAATTCAATATCGTGCAAGGGTCAGTCATGTGAGCCAAGGCCCCCTGATATCAGGGCAATGTGTGTTCATGGCTAGCCTGGATGTCTCCACGGTTGTCAGTCAGACAATAGCCAGGATGGTATTGATTTCCAGGGAGGAAGGATAACCCCTTCCCTCAAAGGCAAGGACTTGTTAGCAACAGATCCCCTGGGACTCTGTGCTTCAAAGGCACCACTGACATAACAAAACCAGCCTCACAGCAGGGTGCTGCACACCAAAGAGCCTTTGAAGTCAGCATGCTTGGAAAGGGGCAGTGTTGGAGTAGGCAGAGAGGGAAGGAGGCCCGAGAAGGGGTTTCACAATCTTGGTTTTCTGTGTGGCTCCCTTCCTTCCTGCCTCCTCAGATCCTGCCAAAAAACAAGGGTCACTTGTTACAACCCGAGGGATTAGACTCCTTACATCCATCTTGCTTTGAGCTTTCTCCTCTGACATTTTGCCTTTATAAGGGTGGACCCTCTCCTTCCTTGTTTCTACTTTAGACATCAGGAAGAAGAATTCACCTTTTAATCTCTTTTGAGAGTGCAGACCCTTCTAGGCCCTCTCCCATAGAAGGCATCAAAGGCAGATGAAAGCTCTGCTACCTAACCATCCTCAGAGCACATTGGAGTAAACTGCTGTGGACCAAGAACTGCCACACTGCCAGCTGTACCAGAACTAGACTCTTCACTGGAGGTGCCAGCCAAGAAGAACTCCGCTTGACCTAGAGCCACTGCAAATGGAACTCACAGCACCCAGAAGCCCGGAAGCAGCTTCAATCCTTTTATACCACTTCAAACTGTCTTTCAGCCTCTTTGACCGTGTTCTAGGCCCTTCAAGCCACCACAGGACCCAAGTTGCTGCTGTTGACCCTCTAAGACAACTTCAAACTGCTTGCTGCATCTCGAGCCACACAGGCGCGAGTTCAACCCATTGCTGAGGACCGTCTTGAAGAGACCCAATGGCAGGTTTAACCTTCAAGGAATCAACTGACTTGAGCATTGACTCCACCTGCTGTAAGACATCAGTCTTGCTGTCACAAATGCCAAGTCGACCCAGAAGAAAACATTGTATAGCTGCTGACTCAACTGCTACTCAAACCATGAGACGACATTGAACTCACTCTCGTAAACACTGTCTTCACCGTTTGGGGGCATGAACCATCGAACTGACTCGATGCCAACCGCCAGTGGGATCATATCGACTCGAACAGTCTTGATATTGGCTCTATCAGAGCTAACGGCTGAGAAGCCTGGTTCAACACCAGAGGCATTGCTGGGGGGTGGCTTAAGGGGCCATAGCCCCAGGTCTTTTAGTTGTAGCCCCTAAAATCTCAGGGTCTGCAACCAAAAGGCTAGCTAGCCCTGAGTCCCGACAATCCCAGCATTAGTGTAGCCCCGGATATTTTCCAGACCTAGCAACACCCCTGTTCAATACTGTCGAACCTCCAAAACACAAGAACAATATACTGTTAAGAAGCCATGTCCCCCTGATTGATCCCGTTTTCGAGCCCCCAGTGACCTGTAAGCCCTCTTTTCCACCATGGTTCTCAAGCATATAACTTTGAACATTGACATTGGTGCAATTTTATGTCCAGAACACCCTGCTCAAGTATCCAGAATGCCATTTATAAAACAATCATTTGCATTTTCTGAGCTATGTATAGACGCATATGTTTTTGCTACTGTCTGTGGTTAGTTGATCGCATTTTTATTTATTAAATTATATATATATATATAAACTTGATTGGACTTAACTTTATTTTGGAGTCTTTGTACTATTTCTGTTTGAGTTGCTACTGTTATCACCTAAACCCCCTCCTGAGAATATAGTCTGATTTCTGCCCACATTACCACAAAAGGCGATGGGGGTATGTCTGTCAGGATGTGTCTGTTTTATCTTTATCATTGGAATCAGTGCTGGTTTAGTAGTTGTGTGGTGATGAGCAGGCGGTTTAGACACTAATCCCTGCACTCCTGCAGAACAGTAGCTATTTCACCACAGACCCACTCTCCCTCATATATTCCTGCCAATGCCTCTTCATCCCATGCTGGCTAGCTACATATCCTGCATGTCTGCTCTTGTCATTCACCAGCTTTCCATCCCAGCACTTCTCCATCCCCACTTGGAAGCACCCACGCCCCGATTTTGCATTCTGCAGGCTTCCCATTTCAATGATGTACTAAAGCTGGTCTTGCAATCCTGAACAGAAACTGTGGCCAAGCCATAATGGTAGCTGGAGTACCCATGCAATAGCATGGGAAAGTTGACCATTAAAGAATTTTCATTTGATGACAACATTTAGGAAAGGATGACATTACCCTGGTGTATGACCATCAAACTGCTCATTCAGTACTCCAACTAATGCATATCATTATGTATTGTTGCATTACTAGTGCTTATAAGACATTACGTGGTACATGAAAGGATATGTGTGAGGTGTGCCTTTTCTATAAATTAATTGCAGAAATACTAGATATTTCACCAACGGGAATGGTGTACAACATTACAATATCATAGATCAGATTTACTTTATGTTTCAATCAATTACCAGTTCTTTCTCATGATAGAAAGGTGCAACCTTTCTTTTTGGGGCTTGAAATTGTTGGTGAAATGCAGGGAACAGCAATAGATGCCACATTGGAATTAGTACATCTGTTTCTTAACAGATTTGCTTTCAGATGAATGGCTATGTTGTAACACGTGTTTCTCCAAATGCTGGATTTAGACAGTGGCATATGTTATGTTATGTAAACCACATTTTTACCGCGCACGTTCACCCAAGGGGGTCTTGGAGCTATTAAACACACAACCGAGCCAGGACACAGAATCAGCTTAAAACAGAATTGTCTTCAGTGAGCACCTAAATTCGAGGGGGTTCTGAGTACACCTAAAAGAGACGGGTAGGTATTCCACAATTTACAAGCAGAAATTGAGTATGCCTGGCCCCCAACTCTAGATAGGTGAAATTTAGGGACTGAAACTAGGCAGGAATTACCAGAATGAAGAGTCTGCCTGGGAAAATAGGGGACAAATGTGTCTTGAAATTAATCGGCCTCCTGGTGATAGTACACCTGGTGAACCGGGCAGAGAGATTTAAATGTAATCCTCTTGGCCACAGGGAGTCAATGAAGGGAGCAAGGGAGTAATGTGAGATCTGTATTGAGTATTAGTGGCCACTCAGGCAGCGAGATTTTGCAAGAGCTGAAACCAGCATATAAGGCCAATAGGCTGAGCTAAAAACAAGACATTTCAATAGTTGATACGACTTACATCTAACAAGACGACTACCAGGGGACGTAGATGATTATGCAGAAATGTCAATACCTTACAAAGCACTTTAAGAAGAAAATTGTCCATTTTACAGACCAAACTCACCTGAGAAGCCATCAGAAGTGACGGGGAAAGGTAGACACCCAGGTTCTGAACCACCATCAGTGGGATAGAAAAATCACCCCAAGCATAATGACACCTCAGCAGTCTAAGCAAACCAGAATCTCATGTCGTCATAGGAGTAGCACCGGACGCTGTAGGAGCGGATGAGACAGACAAGATGCAGGACATAGATGTTAAATAGCAAAAGGAGACAAGGCAGAGCGTTGGGGAACACCACAGGAAAGCCCATGATGAGGAGAAGAGAAAGGGGGAAGAGAAAGTGATTGGGACAACAGGATGGAGTGGTCAACAGTGTCGAAATCAGCCAAAGATCGAACCATATCAAGGCTCCCATTCCACCCCGGTCAACCAGCCTGGCCAGATCATCAACTGCTGACACCAGGATGCTCTCAGTGCCACGCATAGCATCAGTGTGCACAGATTAGTATTAGTCCAGCAGACATCACCTAATGAATTGTAATGCTGTTTTATTGTGAACTGTAGATTGCTTCTATGTGTAGTATGGGATGCCTTTCCAACCACCGCCACACGCTTAGGATGAATGCGTTATGTGCAGTACATGCTCATCTGCCCCATGCATTTTTGGCTATGTACTCTTAGATCTCCAATGGGAAAAGAGAAATGCATCTGTGAGTGTCTCTTGTCAGGGATTTTATAATAAAAACAAAGCCTCAAATAAATGAAATTAACATATCTTCTTTCAGCCATGTGTGATTCCCTGAGCCCTAAAAGACTCAGCACAGGAAATTGAATTTTACAATTGTGTGACATAGAAAAAGGACTGCAAGATGTATTTTAACTAAAGTAATATTATGAGTCATAAGATTGGGATACGTGTTCCAATTCAATGCATTTTTCTATGTGTATCTACTTGGAGTTCTTGCATTAGAGATTTGAAATTGCATGCCTGAATATGCTGATTAACATTAAATTAAAAACTGCTGAGAAACAAAATTTGAAATGCTTCACATATTTACTTTTCCTGGCCTGATGCAGTTAGACTACACACAAAGGCCACACATAATCAATTCTTTCAATCCAGACTGTGCTGGCTCTAAGATTGCATCAACACACCTTACTGCCATATAGGGTATGAGTCACGAGAGGTCAACAGGAGAGGTCACTTACATTCAGATGCCCTGCACCAGACATCTGCCTTGCATTAGTAAAGGTGAAAGGTCATTGAGAATTGTGGTAACATGGAAAGGGAATATGTAGGCTGTGCGTCATCTCTGCCCTCAGTTGGAGAACTGCTACAGTTGCAAGATAGAAAATACCATTGCATTTACAAGAACAAAATCTCACATTAAATGTGCAAAAATAAAGTTAAGCGGTACATCTCCATGCAAGCTCCGGTTGATCTGGGATTTCGATATATTGTAGATAAAAGTAATACCTATCAGCTAATGTCATTGAATGATATGTCATTGTGAGGAATTCAACCATCCACATGGTATTTTGGGATTTTTTTAGATCTCAAATGAAATTGAATGATGGTAGATCAACCTCTGTAAAATGTGTGGGGCTAACATGGACACATTTTCCTATGCTCGCCGCACAATATACACATGGACCTGTGTACGCTGGGTGGACACAGCCTTCAGACACAGTCCTCCCTGTCATATATAGTTGGGATCTAACAGGTGGAGTACATGATATATCTCAGAAGCGGTAGGGCCAAACCCTTCCTCCTGCTATGGCCCTCCTAATTAACTATCGAAGCCTCCATGGATCTGCCCTGTCCATTTGTGTACCTTCTGCAGATGGTGGCAGCAATTGACAAAATTAACATACTAATAGAGTAAACATCAAACAGGCCCACATGGGGCCTGGCTGCAGAGTTTAACAAAAGACAGGAAAACCCCAACAACATTTGATGTGCACTGTGTCAATCTGAAGCCATGTCCTACCTCTCAGTATCAAGGGCAGTGACCAGTCATGTCTGAAACTATGTATTTACAGTTGTAATCCCCACAGGGGGACCCCATTCAGAAGGTACAAGTATGTGGTTTGGCAGAGACCAAAGGTCTGGTCCTGCCGCAGCTTCAAGGGATACCTGCCACTTTAATCAGGAACCACAGAGAGCTCCCCTTCACCCATTTACCTTTTATGTTACAAAGCACTCTGGTTATGACTTTAGGCATACAGGATATTGTTGGTGGGGACCCAGGATTGGTTCATTAAGTTAGGCTTAGCCTACACCAATCTCTGTCACCCATTGTATTCCCTCTTTTGGGCAGACCATCTGAAGACTTCACAATGAGTAAGAAGAAGAACTCAGCATTGGACCCTAGCTGAAGGTACAGTCTGACTCACAGCTTCTGCCAGTGAATGAAGGCCAGGATTTCCAAGGAGGGAGATACTGAACCCAGAGGACCCTTCAGCAGCTCCAGACCCACTACCCAGCCAGCACACAGTGTGTCATGCTAGGCTTTGCAGCAAGCTTCCTAGGTGAAAAGTGCCTGAGAGACTCTGAAACAAACCAAGGACAAGGCAGGGCCTGGTAACACTCTCGACAGTTTGTGGAGGTCTGCCTTAACAGATTATACTAAACTAAATGCACTAAACAACAAAGTCACTGGCCTTCAAACAAAAATTAAAAATAAGAAAGACTCCCTCACCAATCTTACCAACCCGATCAACGCCCACTCGAGCCCTCCACCCTCACACCACACACCTAACACTGCTCGCTTCAGCTTTTCCAAAGTCTCTTCCCTCGAAGTAGAAAAAATAATTCTTGGCCTTAAACCCTCCAACTGCAAAGGTGACCTCTGCCCCCCACAAATCATTAAAGGCGCGGCACGAGACCTCTCGCCATTCATCACCAGACTCATCAATGCCTCTTTTTCCTCAGGAACAGTCCCCAGTAACCTTAAAGAGTCCTGGGTCCTCCCTCTCCTCAAAAAACCCTCCCTTGACCCGTCCATCCCAACCAACTACAGACCGATTACCACCGTCCCATTCCTGCTCAAGATACTAGACAAGACAGCATACCAACAAATTCAAAAGTATCTTGAAACAAACCACCTTCT
Organism: Ambystoma mexicanum; assembly: GCF_040938575.1. NCBI lineage: Eukaryota > Metazoa > Chordata > Amphibia > Caudata > Ambystomatidae > Ambystoma > Ambystoma mexicanum. The sequence goes on along the minus strand of NC_090928.1, from coordinate 319,617,967 downwards.
AGGAATAAGACAATCCGGCTTCAGACCCCAACATGGAACTGAAACAGCCCTGATAGATCTGAAAGCCCAAATAGACGTCCTTAGAGATAACAGGAAAACTGCATTACTACTCCTGCTAGACCTCTCTGCGGCGTTTGACCTAGTTGACCATAAAATCCTATGTAATCATTTAGACTCAGCTGCCCACTTTTCACAAGAAGCCATCAGTTGGATTGAGTCATTCCTCAACAACAGATCCATGCGAGTCTTCTCCTCCTCTGCCGCCGCCGAACCCATCCCCATTACATGTGGAGTCCCACAGGGCTCGTGCGTCTCCCCCACTCTGTACTACGTGTTCACAAAGCCCCTGTTTGATGATCTAGATGGCCTGGGTATCACCTACACTAACTACGCCGATGATACACAGATCCTCATCCCGTTGACGGGAGATTACAACCAGGATTTGGCCTTGGTGAACAGGGTGTATCTCATCATCCAGGCATGGATGGCTTCGCACAGTCTATGCCTGAATGATGACAAAACTGAACTCATCATCCTTGGTTCTACGTCCAACCTAACCAAACTCGACCACAATTATGCCAACTTCATCATAGATGGGAACCTAATCAAGGTTTCGAAAGAAGTAAAAACCCTAGGAATATACCTCGACTCCTCCCTAACCTTCCACAAACAGGTTAGCTTGATGGCATCCTCTACGGCCTACACATGTAAGCTCATAAGAGCAGCCAAACCCTTCCTCTCCACCCACAGCTGCACTACACTAGCCAGAGCATTGGTATTATCCAAACTGGACTATTGTAACGCCCTCTACATAGGAGCCACCAAACAAATCACCAACAAAATTCAGACGCTACAAAACAACGCCCTTATGGCAGCACTCAATATTCCCAGGAGGGAACACATTTCCAATATCAGGAAATCCCATAACTGGCTCAGCACAACAGACAAAATCCTGCTTAAAGTAGCATCGCTCATCCACAAATGCCTGAATAATGCTGCCCCACGCTATCTGGCAGACAGAATATGCAAACACAGCCCCATCAGCCCTACCAGAACCTCCAATGCTAATCTGCTCACCGTCCCCAGGTTTAAACGCACTAAAATGGGTGGCAACAGCTTCCAGGTGAAAGCACCTCAACTCTGGAACTCCCTACCACCATCGCTCAGAACTCCCCAACCTTACTCACTTTTTAGACGCAACTACATCCATTGGTTAAAGAACACGAACCACTAACACCTCTAACACCACACGGCTGCTCTCCGCGTTGCATGCTTTAAGAGAATCTGTAAATTTGTAATACTAAACTTGTATATATTTGCAATTCTTTAAATACATCTACTGCATTCTCTCCTGCCAAACTGTACACATGTTCCTTCATCGTCACACTGTAACTATGTAATGTAAAGTATAATTATGTAATGTAAAGTATAAGCATCCTGTAACCAAGCTTTGAATCACCTTGCTGCTCATGTGCCCTCATACCCTCGGGTCTGGTGCGCAATACAAATGAATAAACTAAACTAAACTAAACTAAACTATACAAGCCCAGAAAAGAAGCTGGGAGGAGTGCATCAACAAGCATCCACTAATATCTGCCTAAAAAAGGACATTTTTGAGGCAGTCGAGCTCCTCAAGGTGCAACCGCCTGCACTGCTGACTGTTGTTACGCTGCAGTCACTAACGCTGTCGGAGCACCTCGACCAGTGCTTCAGACCTGCCTGCCAGCACTGAGACAATGATTCCTGACACCGAGCCATGTAGGCCAGCCTGCAGCTGTCCATCCAGCCTTGCTCACTGTACTGCCTGCCGCCTGATACCTGTAGCTGTCTCCCATCTTCAACTCTGTCACAGAAGTTGCAAGCGCCCTGAAACTAACTCTACACTCTCGGGTACCAATAACTTCTACAAGCACAAGGTACATTGTAGTTCTGTCCCCCTAGTCCTTCTCTGAAGGCCCCTAGTGACATTTTATGACCCATTGCTTCCTTTGTATTGAAACCAAGTATCCTTGAAATATTGCGATTAATTACTTTACTGACTACCCTCCTGTCAGTATCCTGACTGCATCCCTTTTCCTTCTTGAAACTGTTTGACTTCTGCATTCCTTTACAGTTTGGGTCTCAGGAGGATAGCTAAAGGGCAACATGCTTGCTTTGGAAGCAAGACGACACAGAGAAACACAGGGTCAATCCGCGGGTCCGCTCTTAGAAACCTCTGGGTATTAAGCGCATTATAAATAACCAATTAAAAAAGGGTGGGTTGTATTTTGTAGTGTGCTAGAACTGTCATTGTGATAATACTAATGTAGATATTTGTATACAACCTTGACTGGACAGTTCCTTTTATCATTGGTTAATAATAGTATTTTTGCTGTGTTGCAACTAACCAACAATCCACGACCTTTCGGAGATAAGCCTGCCGTTCCATCCACGTAACTAAAATTGGACAAGCAGGTTTATAATTGATTTGTGTTTCCAATCTGTTCGGATCCCTTCTGGTGTATTAAATGTGTGGGCCAGATAGATGGTTTAGAAACCGATATTCATCCATGGACCACTGGTGCCCCTGAATTTAATTTGTCACAGTGATCATGTTTATAATCGCTCTAAAATGCTATAAATGAGTAAAGTGGACTAAGAGTATCGGAATTGAATAATCCAATATCTCAAAATGTTTAGATTATAGAACCTAAGAATATAATGTTCATCCACCTGATATGTGTAAGGCAGATGTTAGAGCATAAAAAACAAAATTAGCATCTCTGTTAGTAGTGGGTTCCCTCCCATCTTTGGGCCTGGGAAACCCCACCTCTGTCACAATACAGCTGTGCAGCTAGTAAAATATGTTTTTGAATACACAAAGGACAGAGGTGAGTGGAAAATGGATTTGGAGATGAAGACTAAGGAGGGGAACAAACTGCAAATTGGCAAATACAAGTACTGATTTACCTAGTCTATTGACCTTTGTAAAGAGGAGAACATCCGACTGATGATTACCAGTTTACGGAAGCAATTGACTTCCAAATAAACCAACTTAATTGAGGGTTTGCTGAAGGAATGATCCTGTCTGACTGGGCACCTTGCTGGTCCTCCCAGAATCAGAAGGTACCTCTTAAAATGTAAATTAATAGAAGCCCATACACATTCACTAAATTATCCAACTTGACCAGGGTGAAATCTGGCAAGGAAATAGGACTGGGAATGCAGGGAGGTGGAATTCAAAAATAGGGGCACTGATGCTAATATCCCAATAGCCTTTGTTCTTTATATATATCCAATGCAAAGTGATATGGTTCGTTTAAGGCCAAGTCCGCTTTGTAGTGAAAAACAAAATCCAAATCTGAAAGCATTTTGGCTGCCACTTTAAATTGGGATTGCCTTTGTAAAGCTAAGTATTATTTCCAAATATAGTTAGTGATGGAATCTGAGCCATTTAGGTCGTAGTGGAATCAGGACCGACTATAGCTGAAGAGAAATCATGCAATTAATGCCACTGATAGAGACCAAAGTATAGACTGGATGAATGCACAACAAAATGTTTGTTGAAAGAATTAATTATATTTATGAAGAACTGTGAAAAGTGCAATTCTCTACATTCCCTTGTCTTTAAATGCTCAAGCAGAGTCATGTGGGCATGGGAAGGAAGGGTGTCTGCAACTAATTATCTCTTACTGGAGAGTATGACATCTCTAGTCCAGAAGTCTAAAGAGACTGAATGCATTACTAGCAGGCCCTTTTGAACTGTGCATGCTTCTGGGCTGAAAGGAATACATTCATATTTAAGGAAAGACATATACGCATGCACACACTCACACACTGATAAATGAAAAGAAGCAATTTATGGTTTAATGAAAGTCACAAACACCTATCTACAGAGAATTGCATCCACACATTCATAAAATACAGGCAACATGGGGACTCAGAACAAAACATATAGGTTCCTGAGAACATTATCTGTCAATTCAGACGTACATGACCCGATGCAAACATGTCACCTTTTGCATGTACATTCCTTAACACATATTCCTATGCTAGCCGGTCATTGTTTATTTGTCAAATGGCCTCTAGATAGCAAATACATTGACCATCTCATGCCTGCATAGGGGGTTGGTGGAGTGGAAACGTATTTGATTGCTATTTAGCTTTTTCAAGTACCATTCTTGTTTTAATGCTGGAGATAATCAAATGTTTAACCATAGGTGCATTATCTAAAATGTTCTAATGCCTTTTAAATTATCATAATATTTAGTGGAAGACTTTGTGATTGAAAGTGGGTGCCTTTGTGGACTTCTCGTAGTGAAATTCATATAGGCAGGTGCCATTTTATTTTAATTGTTTTGTATAACTACCATATTGTAGTGATCTCTAGGGTAAAGCTGGAGACCCAGTTGTATGAATTTGAACTATTCTTTTAAGTACCCTAAATTGTGGGCTGGGATTATTTAAATTGGCATATTAGATTGCTGTGTCAAGTCTGAGTGAACCACTTGCCAAAGTGTACTAATAATACTTAACACGCTACTGCAGCACTCCCCCAAGACATATAATGTTGACGTTTTGCCCACTGACTTTTCTGTACCGTCTGCTTGTAAAACCTTATTTGATCTAATGTGATACTTTGAACTGAAAAATCAAGTAAGTATTGTTAAACAGACTGAATCAATTGAAAACAAAATTGCACAAATTATTCATCTATAAGGAACATGCTATTTTGAGGCTTTCATGAAAAACAAAACCATGTAATGGTAAAGGGTATTTGCATGGGAAAGGGGAACATGGTCAACTGTGCAGCTTGAATGTTAGCGTTCCTAAGGCAATGATAAACACAGTGTTTATTACAAATCATCTGATAAATCAAGTTAAATCTGTTGACAGGCATACGCTTCAATAGTTTGTCATTCCAAGTAAAAGTGACACTAAGAGAGCATTTTCTTTTTACATATACCATACAACTTGTCAACTTAGGTTAAGCTCAAGAGATCTGTTTATGGAATTTTGTGAACATTGACTGCCCAGATCCATTATCCAGCACTTTGAAATGCTTAAACAAATTAATGGCACATCTATGTCTACCAAATTAAAATCAAATACACATAAATAAGAGCTTCATTTTGGAGATTCAGGCCAAATCCATGGTCTTATATCTTTAAATTTCCCAGAAAGTCAACAGTTTCAGTGTCTGCCGTCTGGTTAATAGAAGTGTATTCTTAATAGCAGATGCACAGAGCAGGTCATCAAACCCTGACCTTTCAAAGCATTAGTCTCCATAAGTAATGTGTCTGTTCCATTATGCTGCTTATTAAAATGATCCCTTTGTTCAACAGAATGTTATCCCTTAGCAGATGGATTCTGCTGGTAAAATAGGTCAAGTAGCACACACATGCAATGTTAGCTATATTGTATAGCAAAGTATACAGTGAAAAAGATGCATGTGATCATGGGAATTCCATCTTTAGATATAACTTCCAAACCCTTGGTCTGATTCAAAAACCAGAAACAGATTTAGTGCACATAAAAAACAAGATCCACATGCACATATAATTATATAATAACATTTATGATTAATTAATGTATTATTTATTTATTTTTATTTAATACATGTTATCCCATTAAGGCTTTTAGTACCAAAAATCAATATCAAAACATGAAGTAAAAGATCTTAAAATGAATTCCACACAATATTCATAATTCGTTCAATATGCATCCACAGTTTTACAACATAATGGGCCTCATTACAGGTCCCGCACTGCCAAACTACAAGTTTGCCAGTATGGATCAATGATTTACCTCCAGCTAAAAGTTGGAGGTAAATCCGACCCTTAGCAGCAAATAAATGCCAGTATCAGGTAATACTGGAAAAATCCCCCCATGGTGTCTATCTGGATGTCTATGTCTAAGTCTATGTCTTAGGGAATTACCACTGTTTTCGGGACCTGGAATCTGCCAGTAATTCCTGCAGACCAGGTTTGACGGTATCCCGGGCGGGATACCAGCAAGATAATAATGAGGCCCAAAAATATTAAAACCAATTAATATACATCATGAAATTTAGGCCACAAGGTTAAAACATCCTTGTTAAAATCAAAACCATAACCTAAAAGAGTAGTCTTCATGACCCATTAAGACTTTCACATCCAAATAGTAAATCTTTTACAGTTTCCACCACCAACTCGCCACATAATTTACAAAAGCGATTTCCTCTGCTCAGTCCATTCTGTCCCCCAACTACCTCATAAGACTCTAGAAAGTTAAATGTGATGCACATATGTTTTTTAAAAATCCAGTTATTTCATTGAGTATTATAATAACGATATTGCTGGATATATTCACTACTTTAGACGCTAAGTCAATAGAATTTTGCTCGCAATCATAATCCCAAATTACTTTTTTTCATCCCACTTTTAAACCTGGCTATTGTGATTCCCAAAGGGTCCAACCTTGTTCGCTTCACCCAACAATCAAATATATTTTTCAACAACACAAGTGTAGATCCGAAGAGTCCAGGGATCTACCTAAAACTGATTTACAATTCATACTCAAAAAGGAGTCAGGATCCACATTATTTACCTTCCACATGAGGTTCAGACTGTTCCGAAATAAAGCACTACCAACAGTATGCATGGTAATTTCTAACACTACATACTCGGTTTTGGGACACAGATTTTCTGGACATTGCAGCTTCCAAAGTTGTTTATGGCCCCAAACCTCAGCACCATATAGACACATGGGTCTAATTTTTGTATTATACAATGCTATTATGGACATTCTGAGTAATTTCTGACAAAATTCATAATCCAATTTAAATGTTGTTTAACTCTCCTTTCCATACCATTATCATGTGCTATACATTCAAGCTTGTCATCAAATGCTACTCCCAGGTATGTGTATGAAGTCATAGTTTAAATTATGTTATTCCCAATTGACAACTTCAATTTATCTTTTGTTTTCATTTTCTTTCTGTAGAATACCATAGCCTTTGTTTTAGAAACATTAATGCTAATGCGATTTCTTAAAGCATATCTATTAAGCTTATCTAAGCTTATCTAAGGAACATTGAAGACATTTACAAGTTCCATCCAATAAAACAATATTGTTGCATAGCTGAGCCACTGAATTCATTGCCACCTAATTGTATAGGTATAGCCAAGTTAAAAATTAATGCATTCGATATATCAGCCATTTATAGGTTAAATAAAATGGAAGATAATATGCAACCATGCTTTAACCCAGTATGGGTGGGTATGAAATCAGTGGTGTCGCCTTCTTGAGTGTATCTAACATTTGTTTTTGAGTTAGCATAAAGAGCCATAATCAATTACAGTAAGCCTAAAGGAATACCCCAGTTCACTAACTTCTCCCACAAAACGCAACGCATAACTGTGTCAAATGCTGCCTTGAAGTCAATAAAAACTTCTAACCCTTTCTGTTCTCTAACAAGCCAAGAGTATTCTATGGTATTAGCCAAGTTCAAAATGCTGGTTAACGTTCCAGCTCCCTTCTGGAATCCTATTTCAAATGTGTGTATTATTTTGAATTTGGATGCCCATGTCTCTAATTCAATTAATACAACTCTGCTAAACATTTTGGAAGGGGAATTCAGCATAGAAAGCATTTTATAATGTACTGCCTCTTTTCAATTACCCTTTTTGTGTGTAGGGATTATAATACTTTGTTTCCATGAGCCAGGAATAGTACCAGAAAAATGGATGGGTTTAAAAAGAACATAAGGTTGAGAACCAACCAACTTCCCTTAAGGACACTGACAGGGACACAACAAATAATACCCCGAGCGAAAAGAACATGTAAAATATGTAAGAAACAAAACATATTGGAATCACCACAACATGTTCTATCTCAAAGCCCTGAATTGAGCTCAGAATACATGACAAATCTAGGTCATTTAGTACATAATTATGACCATATCAAAAGTGATGCTTTCTGGGCATACTGCTTGAACACTGAGTCGCAGGCAGCACATATAGGCTTATACCAATTATGGAAGTGTATAAAAAAAGCTGGAAAATGAAAAGTCTGACAATAAAGAGAAGAACATGAATGTCAATTAGATGATCTACTATAAAGGTAAAGAAAATAAATTGATATAGAAACCGAGAAATTCTGAATACAGTTGAAATGCAAGTGTATCACTGAAATGTAATGATAAAATTAATTCAATAATAGCGTACTGTAATACTGCAACCAATGATGATGTTTTAATGATGTTGTGCATGTATGTAAAGGTGATGATTTTAGACACAGGACATTTTAACAATTAAAATTATGATGTGTTTTATCAATGGATGTTAAGATATTATTTGTAATTTGCTGTAAAATCTGTAACGTTTTTCTAAAACTAAACAAACAAAAATAAATCAAATCAAATCAAAAAGAACATAAAGAAGGTTAGCCCACCAACAATAATTCAGTTTAATCAAGGAATTACATATTCCACCAGGCCCACATGCCCTGGAATTTTTCAGAGACTTGAGGATTTTCTCCAGGTCTTTCAGAGATAAATTGAACGCCCACCTATCCTCTGGGCAATTGGTAACCAGATCTGTTCTCCCCACTTTAACAAGAGCTGACCTGATGTGCTCATCCCACTCTTCTTTGGATTCCCCCAACCAGGGGAATTTGGACTCCCACTGGAGGTCTCACAAGCTGCCAGAAATGGTGACTATTATTTTCACTAATAGCCACGAGCAAGGTTTGCAATTGTCTAATCTTTAGACCTTTTTTAAAGGTCTTCAGCCATTTAGAGTACGTTCTTTATGCCTCTTTAATTGAACTAAAATAAAACTGATCATAGTTCTTCTCTTCATAATGGCCCTAATTTCCCACCATAACAATCTTTTCCCATCCCGTATATCACGCTTATAAGTGTTTTTATGTGAACCATTAGGAAACACATGGTTCCCTTTTAAAGATGTAACCATATTAGCGGAAACAACATGACCTAAATTACTAACAGTCTCACTGTAAATATTACCTATGAGATTAGAGTTGGAATCTATAACCCCAGCTTTTCCTTCCACTTCCCTTACTGATAGGGGGTTCATAATTAGCCAATTCTCGAAGGTCAATCCGAGATTCAGTTGTAAAATGGTCCTCACAATCTTGGGTAACCTACCACTGACAAGACCAAGATTTGTTGGAGTCCATCTGCTCCTATTTCCCCTCACATTGGCATCAATATTCCCAAGGTGTTCGTTGTTGGGTTTCCAGAGGGGAACATTGACCCTTTCTAAAACTGGGAAATGGTCACTCTCTTCTCTGAGGGTAATAAGCAGATCTAATGCAAACAGGAAAAGAGATTCAAAGCATACAATATAATCAATAATGGTGGCACTCTTACCACAGATTCTGATATAGTTTAGTTTCCATGAGTGTCACTGGGGCTTCTCCCGTTATGCATACACATGCCTATGGGCCCCAATAACTGATCCCACTCTACACCTTGTTCATCTCACCTAACTTGTTTCAACTCTTCTTCCTGGATACCCTTGTGTCAAAATAAATTGAAATGCATCTTAGAATTCAAATAACAAAACAAAATAACAAAATATGCTTATTTTGCTTATACATGGATATTAAATCATGCACATAGGACATAAGTCCTGATTAGGACTTGTTGTTTTTTTGGTGGATCATGTATATTTATTATCAAACAGGAAAAATCAGAGCCATCTGCCAATTTCCCGCTAACAATACCTGCTAAAACTGACTCCATGTGTGATTCTAATTTAACCAAGAAAAATGTTTTTTTGCAACTAATGAATGGACCACCTTTAGGATGGCCAACCAACCCTTTAGTGGCAAGATTCAGTATACTCACCCGACTTTTTAACTCAATTTCTGCCAACAATGAATTATTCTGTAGTGCTGAAATATCAAAACAATTAGATTGATGCAACAAGCCCTCTTCCTCAAATAGATGACTAATGCCTATGGTATTCCAAGAGCATAATGTTAGTCCATTTAGAAAAGTTATTAGGTAAGAAACGTGCAAGCCCAGCCATCAGGGTCTGTCTCAGTTTGGAGCTTAGGTTTATCTTTTATTTGCACCGTTCTTTGTCTCACAAGGCTGCTAACATTTATTATCTCTTCTCTCATCATATCTGTCTCATTATGTTCCTCTGCAGTCTACAAGAGAACAAGAGAATAATGGCCTTATACCTTTTTTATTGCCGAGGGGTAGATTAGCCCTCAAACCGTAATCAATCTTACCCACCACCTGGGAAATTGAAATCTTTTGAATTTTACTTTTGTAGCCTCACCTACACAAGTAACTTCACAGCTCTTAATGAAGTCCAGAGTAGGGTCATGGTATAAATGCACCAAAAAATGACCAATGAAAAGTTCTCCAAAATGTCTACCAAGTCAATATCTTTAGAAGAAATGACTCGTAATTGAGAGATGGAATGGCAAAGATTTAAAAAAGCAGACCTAGTCAAAGGATAATCTTGCCTCTGACTTTGCATTCTAAGCACTTCCTACATGTCACATTTCTAGTTATCCTTGTTTCTTAACATATTGGTTTCCAACGGAATATTAATTTTGGATTGAACGGTATCACTGTTGCCGATCTTATCTCTATCTCTAGTCTGATTAAAAGTCCTGATACATCTGGTTTCCTGGCTATATTAGTACTCTCTTTAACCACATCCGTTGACCACCAATTAATCCTATGATAGTTCTGAGTAGCACCGGTACAACTGCCAGGCTCCTTCATTGGAGGATCAGAAGTAAACTTCAGCTGCATATTTTCCAGCACATTATTTTCAATATCACCATTGGGTTCAATAGGTGTTTGTTTCATAAAGCATCTTAATGCTCAAATTATGAAATGTGATTTTGCGTTTGATCAAAGTAAGTATATCTCTATTACCTTTGTTCTTTTTCATTCAAATGTTTATGTTATCCTTTACCAACGGAGAGTTATAGTTAGATATCTTTTTTTTGTAACCAACACTTAGGGGCCATCTTGGCTTTCTCCTGCATGCCCGCCTTATCAGTTTTATTGCTGTCTAGGTCTTGTTTACTGTTAATAGTCCCATTAATATGTATCTTTCTGTTTATTCAAATCTGACACTGAAAGATGTACAATCTTTTCCCCATTGATAGGAAATCTAGTTTTATGTATACGTCTAGAGCCTTTATTATTAGGTATAGGCACATGTAGCTCATCTTCCAATACCATCACTTGTGCGTCAACTTCGAGATTATCATCAATCGAGAACCTCACCTGCCCATACGGAGGAATTGCTTTATTCCATACCTTACTCACAACTGTGTTTTCATGCTCAACCAACTCAAGATCATTATACCAGCCTCTATTTTCTACCAATGATGAACCTATCTTTATGACAAGTAAAATAAGTTGTTGGTCTCACAAGTGAAACAAAATCAAAAATTTGATTGGGCTTTAGAGTATGCGACTTAGTAGTATTCTCAAGTCGATTACATTGTTTAGTTAGTGTTAGTAATAATTGTTCCAATATTTGGAACTGAGTCATGGAGAAATCAGAATGGATGGATACATTTTGTGTTCTAGATGGAGGGACATGAGCAACACAACCTGTTTCTGTTTTAGTCTCAACAAGAGCCTCACGTCAAATTATGCAGTCGAACCTGTGGTGTGCACAGTATACTCCTGCTTTAAACTTCATTTAAATTGTCATGCATCACTAACTCATTCTGTTTGAGATCTCTGATTCTTTTGTTGGATTTTTCTAACCCATCTAAAATATCATTTGATGATACCACACACTTATCATCAACAGTTTAAGCAATTAAAGTAACCTAATCTTCCCATCCCTTTCATTATTTAGCCCCTTAACTGCCAAGGGTTTCCCTCCCTCAGTGCCAAGGCCTTTTTTAGTGATTTTGGTATGTCGCCGTTCAATCCCTTGTCACTTTTTTGTTGCATGAGATATATCTGCCAAATTTGGCCCCTTTTCTTCCCACATGTCGGCGATCATAATGCCACAAAGGAATCCTAGTTTGCTGTATGGGGGTGAATAAAAATAACCAAAAAGGGAGAACATTTTTTTTCTTCAGAAAATGACAATAAAATGATGTAGAAAGAAGCCTGTGTTTTTTTTCCTTGTAAGAGCTAGGAACAAATGGCTTGCTGCGCTGAATTCACCATTTTCCAGGCTTTAAAGAACAGGTTGAGTGGAAACAAAAAAAACATATTTTTATATGGTTACCATCCGTTTTTTGAGAGGTAGGTGATTTTGCCCTTTTTTCCAAGAGGACATGCTTGGACGGAATGGAAGAGGAGGGCAGGAAAGCTGAATGGGGAGACAGAAAGGCATACAGTTCTGAAAAGTTGAGAAAATTCCAAGTTTAGGAAGGGGTGATTTGCACAGGTCAGGCAACAACTATGTAGGGAAAATGTCCATAGTTTGGGGAAAAATAGGAAAAAGGACAGATAATAAAGGTATGTGGTGGATATGATTGGCCCAGTAAGGCAATGGCTACTGTTAATTGTGAGACAAGCAATTCCCTGCTACATTCCCCCGACTCTTCCAGTTAGGAAATCACACATTTTTCATAATCTTTCACAAGACAAGCAATACCACAAGCCAAAAACGGAGCCATGGTACACAGGTTTTTTACTTACGGCCTAAACAGATGTACTTAGCATGTGTAAATAAGGAAAACAAATGTGGTGAGGAATTGCAAGCATACATCGTTTGAAAGAGCACAGGCAGACCTTTTGAAGGGTAGGTGCCTTGTACAGGTTACAAACGTGTATAGTGCCTAAAGAAGTGACTAAATGTAGGTCACATTTGGGAAATTAAAGAGTTGTGTGACAAAGTGCAGCAGCAAATGTATGAAAATGTTATGAAAACCAAGCAAATACAACAAATGTCCTACCTTCCTGTATTGCCACATGTGTCCTGATGAAAACAGTATGTCACATGAGTGGGTGAAACTACCTGGGCGCAAAAGGAAAAGGCAAAATCACTGATAAACCCTGGTAACCCCAAGTGTATCAGCAGAGCAGGTTTTGCTCTTGTGGACAACCTACAGATTTGGGTCTAACGTGTCAAAGTCACCAAGGAAAACAGGGAATCCACAGAGGTCTGACTTGCGCGAATCGCCCCAGAATTTATTACCCACAATCCTTGGCAAAATCCAAAATTTGAGGAAAAAAACTCAATTTTAAGACATTTCATCCTGCCAACCCACCAAAACACGCCACCAACACCACATATCCTACGTTCCCACATTTCTACAGGTGTCCCAATGAAAACGATACCTCACATGTGTGGGTGCACCTACTTGGGCACAAAGGGAAAAGGCTAAACCAGAGAGGTTTTGGCCTAGAGTGTCAAAGACACCAAGGAAAACAGGTTACCCCATGCATTTTCATAAAGAAGACACCCCTGGGAATACATAGGGATATGACTTGCACGAATAACCCCAGAATTTATTACACACAATTCCTGGCAAATTCCAAAATTTGGCCAAAAAAATCAAATTTTCAGATATTATCCCCTGCCAACCCACCAAAATACACCTCCAACAACACGTGTCCTACGTTTACGCGTTCCCAAAGGTGTCCCGGTGACAAAGGTACCACAGATGTGTGGGTGCACCTACTACCTGGGCACAAAGGAAAAGGCTAAACCACTGGTAACCCCAAGTCTTTCTGCAGAGCAGATTTTGCAGGATTTTGCTCTTGTGAAAAACCTGCAGATTTGGGCCTAGGGTGTTGAAGCCACCAAGTAAAACAGGGAACCCCATGCATTTCCCAAAAGAAGACACCCTTGGGAATACACAAGGGTCTGACTTGCGCAAAACACCCCAGAACTTTTTACCCAAAATCCCTGGCTAATTCAAATATTTGGCAAAAAATACAAAATCTTCAGACATTTCCCCCTGCCAACCCACCGAAACACGCCACCAACAACACCTGTCCTACCTTCCTGCGTTCCCACAGGTGTCCCGACATAAATGTTACCTCTCATGTGTGGGTGCGCCTACCTGGGCGCAAAGGGAAAAGACTAAACCACTGCTAACTCCCAATGGGTTTGGGGAGCCAACCTACAGATTTGGGCCTGGGGTGTCGCAGCCAACAAGGAAAACAGGGAACCCCATGAATTTACGAAAAGAATACACCCATGGAAATCCTCAGAGGTCTTACTTGTGGGAATCGCCCCAGAATGTATTACCCACAAGCCCATGCAAATTCCGAAATTTAGGAAAAGATACTCAATTTTCAGACATTTCCAACCTGGAAACTACTGAAACATGCCGCCAACAACACATGTCCTACCTTCCCACTTTCCCACAGGTATCCGGATGAAAACATTACCTCACATGTGTTAGTGCACCCACTTGGATGGAAAAGAAAAAGTGCCAACTGTCCACAAGTCCAACGGCAGTCCCAGGGAGCCCCGGCAGGGTCTCGCTCCGTTCCCCGAGGGAAATTCTGTAATGCTGCCTAGTCAGAGCTCGAGGCTGGTCGGGGTGATGTCCCTGGCCTTGGTGGCTGTTCCTCATGTTGGTTGACCGTCCATAAATCCAGTGGCGGTTTTAGGAGTCTCTGCAGGCTCCCCATCCTTTCCCAAAGGGAGAAGGTGTAACACAACCCAGCCAGAGTTCAAGGATGGTCAGGGGTGATGTCCCAGGCCTTGGGCTCCCGTCAACCATGCTTGCAGGGGGCCTGTGCCAATATTTCTGGTGGCCCTCTCCTCCCCACTCCAAAACACCCTTATTTTTTTGTTTTGCCCCTTTCCTAGGGGAAGATGGGCACATTAGTGTGTCCATTTTTCCGTGGGGTGGGGGGCAAAATGTTCTGCCCCATGCTTGGGGGGCCTGTACCAAGATTTCTAGTGGCCCTCTCTGCGACACCCCAAATGGATATAGGGGAACCTCAAATACCCCTTCCTAGAGGCGGAAATCTGCCCCCAAGGAGGGCTACATGAGGTGCCCCCCATCCACTTAGGGTGGGGGGAGAGGGCCACCCCCTTTCATCATATTAAATGCCTGGTGGTCTAGTGACCTCCCCACCCCCACCCAAAACATAATTGTGGGGGGGAGGCAAAATGTACTGCCCCAAGCTTGGGGGGGGCTGTTTAAAGATTTCTGGTGGCCCTCCGCCCCCACCTCAAATGGATGGGGGGCATCTCATGTACCCCTTCTTAGGAGCACAAATCTGCCCCCCGGGATGGCTACATGAGGTACCCCCATCCACCTAGGGGTGGGGGAGAGGGCCACCCCCCTTTTCATTCCATATATTCACTCGTGGTTTAGTGTCCCACCATCCCCACCCAAAAAAAACCTTTTTCCTTTTTGTTTGCCCCTTTCCTAGGGGCAGATGGGCACACTAGTGTGCCCACCTGTCCCCAGGGTGGGGGGGGGGGCAACACGTACTGCCCCATGCCTAGGGGGGCCTGTACCAAGATTTCTGTTGGCCCTCTCTCCGACACCCCAAATGGATGGAGCGGAATCTCATGTACCCCTTCCTAGGGGCAGTAATCTGCCCCCAGGGAGGGCTACATGAGGTGCCCCCCAATCCACTCAGGGTGCGGGGAGAGGGTCACTCCCTTTCATTATATTAAGTGCCTGGTGGTCTAGTGGCCTCCCCACCCTCACCCAAAACATAATTGTGGGGGGCGGGCAAAATGTACTGCCCCAAGCTTGGGGGGGGCTGTTCAAAGATATCTGTTGGCCCTCTCCCCCCACCCAAAATGGATGGCGGGCATCTCATGTACCTCTTCTTAGGGACAGAAATCTGCCCCCAGGGATGGCTACATGAGGTTCCCCCAATCCACTTTGGGGAGGGGGAGAGGGCCACCCCCTTTTCATTCCATATATTCACTCGTGGTCTAGTGGCCTCCACACCCCCACCCAAAACATATTTATGGAGGGGCAAAATGTACTGCCCAAGCTTGGGGGGGGGCCTGTTCAAAGATTTCTGGTGGCCCTCTCCCCCCACCCCAAATGGATGGGGGGCATCTCATGTACCCCTTCCAAGGGGCACAAATCTGGCCCCAGGGAGGGTTACATGCGGTGCCCCATCCACTTGGGGTGGGGGGGGCACCCCCTTTTCATTCCATATATTCACTGGTGGTTTAGCGTCCCACCACCCCCACCCAAAACACCCTTTTTTGTTGTTTTGCCCCTTTCCTAGGGGCAGATGTGGACATTAGTGTACCCACCTGTCCCCGGGGCGGGGGGGGCAACACGTACTGCCCCATGCTTAGGGGGGCCTGTACTAAGATTTCTGTTGGCCCTCTCCCGAAACCCCAAATGGATGGAGGGGAATCTCATGTACCCCTTCCTAGGGGCATAAATCTCCTGTCAGGGAGGGCTACATGAGGTGCCCCCATCACTTAGGGTGGGGGGGGGAGGGCCGCACCCCTTTCTTTATATTAAATGCATGGTGGTCTAGTGGCCTACCCACCCCTACCCAAAACATAATTATGGGGGGGGGGGGGCAAATGTACTGCCCAAACTTGGGGGGGGCTGTTCAAAGATTTCTGGTGGCCCTCTCCCCCTCACCCCAAATGGATGGGGGGCATCTCATGTACCCCTTCCTAGGGGCACAAATCTGTCCCCAGGGAGGTCTACATGAGGTGCCCCCATCCACTTGGGGTGGGGGGAGAGGGCTACCTTCATTTTCATTCCATATATTCACTGATGGTTTAGTGTCCCCTCACCCCCACCCAAAACACATTTTTTTTCTTTTTTTTGCCCCTTTTCCTAGTGTGCCCACCTGTCCCCAGGGGGGGGCAAAACATACTGTCCCATACTTAGGGGGGCCTGTACCAAGATTTCTGGTGGCCCTCTCCCCCAACCTCCAAATGAATGGAGGGGCATCTCATGTACCCCTTCCTAGGGGAACAATCTGCCCCCAGGGAGGGCTACATGAGGTGCCCCCCATCCACTTAGGGTGGGGGGAGAGGGCCACCCCCCTTTCATTATATAAAATGCCTGGTGGTCTAGTGGCTCACACCCACCCAAAACATAATTGTGGGGGGGCTAAATGTACTGCCCCAAGCTTGGGGGGCCTGCTCAAAGAGTTCTGGTGGCCCTCCCCCCACCCCAAATGGATGGTGGGGGCATCTCATGTACCCCTTCCTAGGGGCACAAATCTGTCCCCAGACTAGGCTACGTGAGGTGCCCCCCATCCACTTAGGGTGGGGAGAGAGGGCCACCCTCTTTCATTTTTTGTTCCTTTTTGCATAGGGGCAGAACGTGCTTCCCCATACTTTGGGGGCTGGGGGGGAGAGGCTTGCTTACATAGTAAGCAGCCTCCTCTTCTCTCATTTCAAAAACAGATCTCGGGTGGCCTAGTGGCATTGTGGGCGCGGATCGAGCGATCTGAGCCTGATCCCCACCCAGCAATGCTTCAAATAAGATGTTGTTGCAAAGGGGAGAGTCCTCCCTTTCCAACGACACATCCCTCAATCTGAACGGCACAATAATGCTGCAGATCGAGGATGAAAAAGGTGTAGACTCACCTTTTCCTTTCCCTGTGGCAGCCGAAAATGGCTGCCACAGTGAAGTTTACTTTCAGTTTCATGTCAGCGTACATTATGCACGCTGGCATGAAACTGAAAGAAATCCAACACCCGGGCAGTGCTAAAAAGGATGAGGTATCTCGTCCTTGGCACTGTAATGGTAATGTCAAGGATGAGATACCTTGTTACCTCGTCCATCGCACTTACGAGGTTAGCACAACCACCTCTTTTACCACTTATTCATTTTAGAAGCCAAATAACACAATGAGTTAGAGAAGTGAGAGTCCAAAGAAGATGCAAATATGAAATCATTTCGTATCCTAGGCAAAAAGAAGTTAGTTATTTTATAGTCCGGTTCAGAACTCAATTGTTGTATATAGTCCCCTTCAGCTAACAGGCTTTTGAAGAACACCCTTGCGGATGTCTCAGTTCATTTCCACAAACAGTTTCTGTCGTGGGAAGGGGATATCATACACCTTTTACCTATTGTAAGACGGTCTTCTGGATCTTCTTCCCAGGAGGTGTCTTCACCATCAATAATAACAATGGATGGGAATCCCTCTATACCTCTGCTCCGTCTGCCAGTTTGACGGCGATGCACTTTGTGCATGTTGTGTCCGGATTACATGAGGCTAGCACACCGTTAATGCACTGCTTCAGTGATAGCTCTCAATTAATATAGCAATGAGGGCGGCGGCTCAAAGGGACAAAGCCCTGCAGGCACCACCAGGAGCACTCGGTCTTGAAGTCCTCCGAGGCACGCAGAGCAAACAGGTAATGTGTAGCAAAATTCAGGCTTCAAAATTCCAAGTTCCACTTCAGCACTATCCCTCAATATGGCTGCGAGGATGGTGGCACAAAGGGACACAATCCTGCAGGCACTGCCAGTTTCACTGAGTCTTGAAGTCCACTGAGGCATGCAGTGCATGCAGGTAACATGTAGCACAATTCAGGCATCAGCATTCCAATTAATTAATAAATGTGCACATATTAATAACTCCATTTTGCATGTTATGACAGGAACACAAATGTCATCTCTGGATTCAGAATATTGTACAAATCTGACTATATATTTCTCTTCAATATCACATATCCATGCAGTGAATTATAAGAAAAGATAATGTTCCAGTATGATTGGATTCCTCATTTCTGAGAGAATGACTAATACATCCTCTTATAACACATCAAAATGAATCGGCACAACAGAACCAGGTGGACTGCCCAAGAGGGTGTGAGAAAATGGAGGGAGGCTATCACAGACAGTGTCCAATCCAAAATTGCACAGTATAAAATGATGCTCTGTGGGTGGAGTTTGGGTATTTAAACTCAAACACATAGGAAGAAGAGAGAGTTTTGTGCAACCAGAAAACCAAGAGAGGCAACCCCACAGGAGGAAAAAAGATCGGGAATCCAACATGAAGTAGCTCATGGAAAGTCTTCTTAAGAAGGCCTTTTCCAAATGGGACTGAATACAAAGGCTTTTCTCAAGGCATAAGCAGATTGCCTGAGATGGATTTGGGGAGAAGGTAGACAGATTGGAAGAAAGAGCTTACCTGGCGGTGCTGCCTGTAGCCAGTTGACAAACTTACATGTCGTTGGTCATTGAAAGGCAAACCAGAAATATGTAGCATGATCCCAAATTAGTAAGACAAATGTCCTGAGCATTAAATACATCTCACTTAGCAATTAAAAGTATTTTGGAAAACACTGTCTATATGCTATCACTGAAAGGGCGAATATAATACTATGTGTATGTGCTTGGTGATTAATAATTAAAATTGAAACCGGTAGGTAGCTACATCATTAGAATGATGTTATTCCTCAATCACGGTATCCGTTCTCTTCCATGACTGCTGCACCTCGCGCTCCCTATCCATTCTCCGTTCTGGTCCTAAGCACATGATTGGACACTCTTGATGCCTTCATCCACACTGATCATTCACCCTCCTCCCGTCCAATCACCCCCCACTCCTGGTCAGACCACTCTCTCCTCTCCTCTCACCCGGGTCTTCTCTGCCTTCTCACTGCACCTCCCACAGCACTGGCAACCTCATTCACGAACATCTGCCCGATGAAACGTGTCAGCTGCTGCCTTCGTGTCTACCTTCATTTCCCCTTCTCTCCCCACTCTGCACTTTACCTCAGACTCCTCTCAGTAACCTCCATCTTGCCATTACTAATACCCTTGACATTCTTGCCCCAGTCATGAGGATCCACCTGAAACATGCCTCCAAACGGAACACCTGGTACAACTCTGAACATGCAGCCTTAAAACACAAGTGCAGAGCTGCGGAATGGAAGTGGCGGACCTCAGGCTCAAACTGGCCTGGTGCCTGCTCCAAAGGCAGCACAGACTTTCCATTTGCACCAAGAAAAGGCCCTGCATCCAGGCTCATGTCACTGGGGAATCCAACAACATGGCTGAACTCTTTAAAATCTGAAGGGAACTAGCCAACCCTTCCGCAGTCTCCTCCTCAGCTCTTCCCTCCCAAGCCCTCTGCAATGCATTGGCCACACACTTCACTACAAAAACTCAGGACATTCTGAGCACCCTTGTGTCCCTCTCCCCCTCCTCTTCCCCACACCCTGCCTCCTACAGCCTCCCATCCTCCCTCTGCTTTTCTCACCATCTTTTCACCCATCACACCTGATGAGGTCACCAGAGTTGTCCGTTCCATGAGGTCTCTTCCAAACAGGTTTCCCTCTGCTCCTCTAGAACCATTAAGGACAATATTGTCTCTCTTGCCCCTGCACTTGCTGATTCCTGCAACCACTCTTTTTCTACTGGTTATTTCCCCTCCCCCTCAAGCATTCCCTAGTGGTCCCTCTCCTGGAAAAACCTTCTGCAGACCCATCTTGTCCAGCCAGCTACCTCCCCATAACTATCACCCCCTTCCTTGAGAAATTCTTGCAGAAGCTGGTCTTCCCCCAACTGACCCAGCACACTGAAAATGCTCTTCTGAACACCAGTGAGGAACTGCTTGCCTCTCTTGATTAAAACTCTCCTGTTGTTCTCGTTCCACTTGATCTTTCCTCTGCATTTGATAGGTCAACCACTCTGTCCTCATAAAATGGCTCCACGATACCCTAGGTATCTTGGAGTGGGCACTGGACTGGCTGACCTCCTTCCTCAATGACCGTCTGTCCCAGGTTTTTCTGGGCTCTTTCTCCTCCTCCACATCTATCCCCACCTGCGGTGTGCCCCAGTGCTCCAACCTTTCTCCCTGGCAATTTAACCCCTATCTTGCACCACTTGCACACCTCATTTCCACCTTCTCCCTTAACTTCCAGTGTTATGCAGATGACACACAAACTTCAGTCTAACCCTCTTCTTACTTCCTCCGTCATTCTTGTCTGCCTGTCTGCCATCCAGTCCTAGTGTACTTCCAATGATCTCTGCCTCAACTCCAAGCAAGACTGAGATCCTTCCTATTGGATCACCTGCTCCCTCGTTCTTGCCCTCACTCAGGCAATCTTCACTGGAGTATCCACCCTCTCCTTAATCCGAAGTCACAAACCTTGGAGTTATCTTTGACTCCTCTCTTTCTGTCCTCCCTCACATTCAGGACCTTGCCAAGACGTCCCATTTTCAAATCCACCTGCTCAAAGGAATTCTTCCTTTCCTCACGTTCCCCCAGAAGCTCAATGTCTCTAGAGCACTGGTTCTCTCTAGGTTAGATTACTGCAATAGCCTCTTTTTTAATCTACCCTCTTCTTCTTTACAACCCCTCCAGCCAATTCAGAATAGGGCTCCAAGACTTCTCCTGGGTTTTAAGCCCAGGTACCGCCTCTCTCCAACCCTAAAAGCTCTCCATTGGCTCCCGTTTGCGGCAAGGATCAAATTAAAATCCGTCTGCATCATCCATAAGGCTGTCTGGGGCCAAGACCACACTATCTACAACCTGCCCTCACTACATTCTCTCCCTCCAGATCTTTACACTCCTCAGGCACCAACTCTCTGTGTGTCAAGCGCTTCACTAAACAGCAAGCTGGTGACTGATCTCTTTCCTGAGCAGGCTCCCTCCCATGGAACATACTCCTTCTTTGCTTCCCTTCCTCTTCGTCTTAAATCAGATCATCTCAAATGCTGGAGGCTCCTCATGACTTTCCTCTTCACCTCCTCCTTCCCTTTATCCCTCCTCTGATAAATGCCATAGTTGCTGAGATTGGTCACAAAGGCCCTTATGTGTCCTCTTGGGCCCTGTCCTCCCACCCTCTATCACGTTCAGCCTCTGCCCGCTCCCAGCACCCTCTGGCCTATGCCAACACATGCCTGCACTTATTTATGAACAGCTGACCACTCACTTAAGCACTTACAGCTGCTCACCCCCTGGCATTTCCCTTTCTGTACACTTAGCAGTTATCCCCCGCACCCCCACTGCTTCATCCCCTCTCTCTCTCTCTCTCTCTCTCTCTCTCTCTCGCTCTCTCGCTCTCTCTCTCTCTCCACTTACACGTTCTGAATGCTCACAAGGCCTAGTAGGTCTGCCTCTATCTTTCGTTGTTATTTGATTTTCATTCCCATGTTCCCTCCATGTTGCCCCAGGGCACTTTGAAACACAATTTATTTGATGTATAAGCGCCTTACAGATGGACAATAAATGAACAATAAATAAATAAAATAAGATAAATTGAATTTGAGATTCTGGTGTCCTTAGACATCTCCTATTGAAATAGGGAATGACATGTCCTTTGAATGGTGTCTGTCATGGTCAATAAAGTAATTGTATTCCTTAATGAACACTGGGAACTGGAAGTTTGGAGGATGACCCAGATTCCCTGAGAATAGGGAGTTAGCCACAGCTGTCCCTGCATCCCTAAAAGAAAATCATGTTTGCACCTAAGTCTTTGAAATGTTTGCAACCAACTCAACATCACAAAGATACTCAATTCTAATGTATCTAAGGCCAAAGTGTCAATGGATTCAGAGCAAACCAAGTGAATTGCTTTGTTTCAAACTTTAATCTGAGAAAAAACTTTTTGAATCAAAACACATATGCTAATTTGTGGGCATATATTTTGGAGTAGTTTACTCTATTGCCTAAAACAGTAATTCATATTTGTTGTACATATGTATGTTTGTGGGAATCGGAATGAACACTTTAGCAAAATAGCAAAGCTGCACACCGTTTGCCTTTTCCTTTCTCTAGACAAGCTGCCTGTATTTATTTAAATTAATGTGGGTTTCTTCCCCAACAGTCATAGTTAGGGGGACTACCTTGATTTCCTTGATTTATTAGTTTAAATAATACAAAATATAAAGAATAAAAACAGCCTGTTTCTTGTCTCAGATTTTGGGGTGGGATTGTTGCATTGGGGGTGGGGAGTCTTACATGAGTGTCATCCTTCCATAAAAATAATCACTAGACAATTAAATACGTTCAATAGATAAATCTCATTGCATACAGGCAGCATGACATTTGAACAATTGTTTACAGTAACCCTGCCCCCACCCCCAAATTATTTTCTTGGGTCCCAGTGCTTTGTTTGTGAATGTATTACTCAATAACATTAATTATAATCAACATTTGTAATATCGGTTGATAATGTACACTGTAAATACAGTAGCTGTTAAATAAAAACAATGAAAGAGTAACAATACATATACCGGAGTCCTGCTCTTACCCAGAAAAAATGGTAATACAATCACACTCAATAAAAGAAAGGGATGCAATAAGACAATAAACACATGAATAATAATGAACTCAGTTGTCAAGTGTACTGTTTACAGACATTTACAATATCATTAATGGAACGCATAGACACCTAATACCCAGTTGAGGTTACCCCTTGATGAGGCATTGGCCTAGACACACACACACACACACACACACATACACACTCAGTCTCACATGCAGACTCACTCAAGTATGGGGTACCATATTGTGGTATGCCATGTCAGGGTGTGAGAAGTCATGATATACAATGCGACGTCATACCAGGGTGACATGATATATAAAAGCTAACAAATGTTACTATTGGAGAACAAAAGTTCACAAAATGTTTTCAAAAGTGATTTATGAAGGTTAATTCACATTAATGAATTCTCTCTTAAATCAACATCTATAAAGTTAAAGACATTCACCAGTTACTCATTAATATCTTGGATTTAATTTCTACAGAAATGCATCATAATTTTACAAAAGTAATGCAGACATATGCCAAATTTGCCAAATATCATTGAGGGCAATCTCTGCTGGAAAAATGCTCAAACTGAAAGACCAGGGATATATATCCTTGTGTGCCATTGAATATGATGATCTTGAGGCTCAGTGCTCATAATCCCACCGAGACAAGGCTTTCAGAAGCCTCAGGACACAATGAGTACCCACACCAAAAGAAGTGTGCCATTGTTGAAGTCCAACAATGACATCACACATTACAGTAATTCAGACCTGAAACAATTTGAGATACTTCAGTTGGAGGTGAAAACACTCTCATTGAGCACAAGATCCACACGTCTCCCTCAGTCCCAGCCCATTGTATGAAGACAGAGAAAGTGTTAAAGGAAAGTGCTGTTCTGGGGGTGGCAGCTTCACCGTGAGGCAGTGCAGGCCTTCCCGCGGGCCTCTAGAGGCTGTCATGCAAGCATGCTTAGCGGCTGAAGGCAGCACTGTACAGTCGGCTATGCCTCAGTCTTAGCGGTTCTGCATTTGGGAGTTTTACTTTGTTCTCAGGAGCTCAGATCGCCGATGATGAAGCCCCTGGGTGCTGAGTGGAACAGACTCGCCATGAGAACACTATGTTCTCCTTTTAAACAGATGCCTCATCTCCTAAGCATCTGTGTACATAGTCTCATCCATACCTGAATTGCGTCAATCACTTTAAGCATCCATTGTGCCATCTGTATTGTTTTAATGCTGGCTAGCACATGTCTGCAGTTCCAGTGTCTATTTTAATAAAGGCACATATTTTTTATTAACATAATATTATTTTGATTCCTGCAGTTTTAGAATGTATTCATGTCTACCTTCATCTGCAGTTACCGATCATCTTGGTACTTTTGAGGCACCATGTTCAGCCCTTGCATAGAATGATAAAATTGAGCCCCAAGACAAAGCATCTTTCCTCCCAGTCCCCTCCCCCCCCAGATGAACCAGCAGTGGATGGACAAATCCACACAAACAAAAAGCTGGCATAGGGGAGAATGTTATATAATACACCATACATTAATACCCAGGTCTCAGGAGATAATGTAGTGCTTTCCGTCTGGTTGACATCACATCCTGTGACCTGAACATGGCACCCGCATAGACCTTTGTTATTTTTGTAACCGTCATTAAACGCTAGCAGGCGTATCATATAGTTTTCTGTTCTCCATGACATGTCATCTGCACCAGCAAAGGTTTCTGTGAATATGTTCTTACGCAATGCCTATTATTTTCACCACCTGCTGACGAGGCGTCTGCAAAGAGAGACGGCGTGCAGAGAAGCATGCCATTATACAAAGAGTGAATACATAGCTCTGCAGGCTGGAAAGAGCCTTTCCCTCTTTGTGTTCCCTGTGCGGAAACAAACAAATCACGCAGGTTAAATTTATGGTAACAGTTTGCAGCGAAAACAAACCTCCCCAGGCACGCTGCAGTCGAAACAGCCCTAACACCTGCATGACTGATTTCCTGATGTGTTTTGCGGTGTGTTTGTGTGTGTGAATAGCACTGCGAGTGAAAGGCTCAGCTGTAGCCAAGTGTAGTTTCAGAGTGTTAAGAGGTCCGGACCCCCTCCTGCATGCTGACAATGAGTACACGCAAGAGTCATGGGCCCCTTTTATAAGTGGTATGACACGGTGTATCACATGTCACTCAAACACGTGACACTGCACGGGCCCAGGAGGGGCTTAAGTTACAACATCCCATGACAAGAACATAACTCAACACAAATGACATGCTGCAACAGTAAACATAGCACCAAACGCTTACATAACATTTTTGTTTAGGTGATCACAACATATAACACTTTACTAGTCCATGAGAGGTGGATAACCCATGACATGTGCTTTTACTGGGTCCTTTTAAGCATATTAGACAGGAAGATGCACAGCGTTTGCTGGGTCTTATTTAAGCATGTAACACATGCGAGATCCCAACTTTTATTGTGACCATTGTAATCTACTTGTTACATGCGGGATCACAGCTTTCAAAAGTCACACCATGGGTTTCTGGACCATGTTAACCGGAACCGGGAAAGCCACCTTGGCTGCAGTTTAATGGTGGATGATGGTGGGCGGAAGGCGTTTTGCGGTCATGATGGATGGATGATGAAAGGCCTTCCCCCTGCGCCGATAGTTTCATGATTAGCTGCCGTGGTGGCGTGCCTCTTCTCAGTCTCCCTCATTTGTGCGGCAAATGCCACGCTGCTGATCTTCTACCTCCAGGCAGGAGGATTTGTGTCGCAAATGCCACGCCACGGATCTTATGCACCCAGGCAGGAGGCCTGTGCTGTATTCTGGCAATGAGTGCCTACTGCGGTCCGGGGCACGTTGAATTTGTTTTATGCCCCAACCCTTGCTGCCACCTCTCAACCTGACTGGGAGATGCTGTCCATGCTGTGGGGGGCAGCAGTATTCCATTTGCCTGGCCACACAGGCACCCTCTGACAGGGAGGTCGCGACTAGGGCGAGGTTGCCGGGCTGTGCCGGTCTAAGCAGTTCTTCCCTCAGACGGGAGACATACCCTTCAGTATGGCTGCCGCCGCTAGATTTCTCCCCTGTGGGCGGGAATCTTGAATTATACAATGCAGCCACGCTCCACTGTCCTCCACACGGCAGCAGAGAATGCCCCGCTCCTTTGTTTGGGCGGGAGGCTTTTCACCGGCTGTGGCGGTGCAAACCTTCAACCACTACGGCAGTGCAGGTCGGCCATTCCTTTTCCCGCCAAGCGTCGTTCATCCTCAAATTGGCACTGCAGTGGCAAATGCTGCACCGCTTCTGCACTCCTTTTCATGGCCCCACACGACCTGGATTGTCCGACAGCGTGCACGCTCTGACTGCTCCTGACAATGCTGGACGGTGCCTTACCTTCCTTGGGGACTCCAGCGGCAGGCTCCTGTGCACCGCAGGGCCTCATCAGTCCTGTTGATGGTTGGCGGAGATGATCCAACACAGATATTGAACAAATCATGCACCTGGGACTCCGAGACATGCGCCCACCCACCGCAAGCCCTTGTCGGGGAGGCCGACGGTTGTCGGGGAAGACCCGACACAGGAATGAGTACTGCAATGCGGTTGCTCATAGGAGCAGGCACCAGACAGGCCGGTCTGCACACTGGGTTACTTCAAGTCCTCGTCGGCACCCTTGTTTCTGGGCCGCCACATTCCACGTCTGCTGCAGGGGCCGTTGTGTCCGGCAGGTCTGGCAGTACCGAGTGCAATGGCCCTGGGAGCTTGAGTTGTCACAGAAACAACTGCACCATTAGCAACGGTGCCAGTGCTTCTGAGTCCCCATCCCCATGGACTCCTATGGGACTCCACGGAAACAGGCACATACCAAATCCGACGCATGACTTCCCCCGTCACCTGGACTTGTAATGTCCTGGTGGCTCTGGGAATTCAGGTACCATAAACTGTGTTTCTGGGTCAGCGGCAACCTGCCGGTGATACTGGCGAGCTACCACCAACCTTGTAATGAAGCCCAATGAGTACACGTGGGAGTCGGTGAGTTAGTTGGTAACTGGCACATCTGAAGCCGTGCGCCCCTTTAATTGGAGGTTTGACATGGTGTACCACGTTTTAATCAAACACTTGACACTGCACGAGCCCAGGAGGGGTTTAAGTTACAACACAGATCAGAAATGGTTCATGTTTTATTTTTTTACCAATGTAAATATCTTATTTTTATTTCAAAAGGTACCTGTTCTAAAAACATTTAGTCCAATGCTGCCACGTATAAGACAACACAAAATGCACACATGCCAACATTATCCATTCCATTTGGAAGACAGTAGCCTAGTCCTGGTTTTACCTTTGCATTCTGGGACTTGTAGTCCTGGCTGTATAATGGAGAATACCACAAGTACACGTCCCAGAATGCAAAGTTTAAACCAGGACTGGACAAGCAGCTCCTGAATGGAATGATTAATTGGGCATGATTGCAAAATTGCAATGGCCCTCTTGTTAATTTAGTGTGCTGGTCTTGAGGATCCAGCCAATTAAATACACACAGGGGCTTTTGGCCGGGCGGGGGACTGTATAGTGTGGCCCACCTTCACCATAATGGTTCCGGGGATGCATGTTACACCCGTAGAGGCAAGCATAACATCCTTTACAGTAGTTGTAGTTAATTTCCATGTCCGGTATTTCCTTACATATCACATTTTTATTACCTATATTGTCACTTCAAATTCAGCCCATATGGCGCCCGTACACCACTGCTCCACCAGTGGAGCCCACCCTCAACATTCATGTGGTCTTCTCATGGCTTTCAAATTTTAAGGAATCTTTGCCTATATCCTCCACTTTAATAGGTAACATTACTAAAGGAGGGTGCCAATGCAGCACTTTCCTTTTAAAGCAATTAAGTAAACACAAGGGCCATCTCAGAGAACAGTAGCAAAATAAACAAACACATTTTTTCTTAACACCCAAATATGCTTGCAAGTAATAGTAACTGTGTGCAATGCATCTGGTATTGTCATATTATCTTGACTATTGGACAAAGCAATTGGATCATTTTGAATACCTCAAAGGAAAGGTTTCCTATATCAAATACATGTCTGAGTTCCGTTAATACAATCATTGACAGAATTGGGAACTAATGTAACAATTTGAGGCTGGTAGGATAACAAAATATTCTAGAAGAAAAGGATAAAACCTTCCTGAAATATGTTTGGGATACAAAGAAAGAAAACTGTAAGGATTTAACTGAAAGAGGATGCAGCACTTCGTTATGTGCGACGGCAGGCGTCGCAAGGACAATTAACCAGACCAACTTAACATGATTAATGAAGCCATGTGGATTGAGCACTATACCTCTCTATACAATGATCCAAGCTTCATCTCAACAACATATACCTCCCATAACAATTTTACATGGCAATTGAACTTTGTGATATCAGACATTGAAGAATTAATTACACATGCAAGCTCATCTAGAGCTGCTGGACCAGATGGACTTACCAATTATATGTTCAAGAACAACCCAGTTCAATGGGCACAGATTTTATAAAACATCTTTAAAACCATATGAACACAAGTGCCAATGACATGGAAGACCACCCTGATTATACCAATATTCAAAGAGGGTGATCACACGTCTCCACAGAATTATCGGCCAATTGCGCTGCTAGATGCGCTTGGGAAAATCTTTACTAAATTGGTACTGAACGACTTTAATAATTGGACACTTGCCAACAACTTACGTGACCCAAATCAGACTGGCTTTGTGCAAGGCATGGGTACGCATGCCAATTTAATGTGTTTAAATGCTATCAAGGCCCAATGCCATTCCACAAAACAACCAATATTCTTTGCTTTTGTGGACCTGCATTCCGCCTTTGATTCTGTGTCGCGAGTGAAGTTGTTTGAGAAATGAATTAGAGACAATTGCCCACATACCCCTCATCTTTGAGAATATTCGAGAACTACATACAAACACGTCTATTTGTGTTAGACTCTCATTGCAAGGTAGTCTGTCTGCACCGATCTACACAGCCCGTGGACTTAAACAGGGCTGTTCATTGGCTTCCTCTGTGTTTAACTACTATATCCAGGACTTACAAAATGTTTTTTCTGAGGTACAATCAGATTCCCCCAAAGTTGACAATATTTCTATAAAACATTTACTTGATGCAGATGACCTTGTTTTAATTTCAAAAATACAAATGGGTCTCCAAACATTGCTTTCAGCTTTTCAGGAATACATACAAAACAATTAACTTAAAATAAATCATGATAAAACACAGCTAGTTCAATATTCTCCATCGAAATTAGGTTGGAGGCACTTTTCATGGTTGGTAAACAAAGTACAATTGCAAATAGTTACTAATTATTTGGGTACATGTTTTGAAGGAGTTTAAAGAATCAGTTTAATTGAATTGAGAGGAAAATCAATACCGCCATATGCCAAACTCAAATCATAATGCATAGGTATGGGAAGTTCTCTCTAAAACCAGCATGGGCATATTGGAAACAGAAGGCAGTACCAGCCATTTTGTATGGCCTAGAATCCTTCCCAATAACAGCTGTTTCTCAGTTTGACAAATGGGAGATCACATTTTGGAGGAAGATTCTGCACGTATCGAATTGTGTTCCACATACCTGGATAAGCTATGAATTGGGGTTGGTTTCTTTGTGTGCTTTATACAATTGGAGATGTTGCTCATTGTTTCGAAAATGCTTAATGTCCAAAAATGAGAACATTGTGTTGAAAGTGTTGGCTGCCTATATGTTTTCAACAAAGCGCTCCTTTATGGTTAAATGGATACATCATGTATGTAAAATTCTAACAAAGAATGACATCAGCATTGAGCTGCTGGTTTTGAATCCAGACAAAGCAAAAAGAAAGTTATACGACATGGACTGGATCTTTACATGTGACGGTTGTGTAACCTATAAAGATGGCAATGCTAGTAGGTTCCCTCAAAAGAAAAATGTGCACGTTGCCTTCCGACCAAATCAGAGCACCACCACCACATTATAGACAATCAATCTTACGTCTATGTTTCAATTTGTGGCCTGTAAAGGAAATTTTGGTTAAACATTGCATGTTGGAACCTCATGCAAATGTGTGCCGGTTTTGTAATGATGTCAATAAGCCAGAAACTTTAGAACATTTGGTCACACGATGTCTGGGATTGAGCCATTTAAGGCAGATACATTATGATAAACATTGCAGGTTTTTGGGTAACTTACAATATAGTGCATGTTGGGATATTATCTTGGACAATGTACAATTAGTGCTTCAGGTTGCAACCATTAATTTCTTGGACAGCCTAGAAATAGAGGCACCTATAAATAGTATCTCTAAGTAACTCATTAGTTAATAGCCAACACCGTAGACTGGCAGATTTAGATTGTGAGTGCCCATTGAATAACCTATGCTGACTAAGGACATATGTTGGCTGCTAGAGGAGCTTTGTGCAATGGAAAAACGTGAAGTTCTCAACAGCACTATGTTTTGTAATTTTACTCTTTAATACCGTTTTTCGTCCATGTTGTCATACCAGCTATGTTTTAATGAATGTGAAATATGTTGCAGAGGAGTTAAGTCAATGGAAAGAATGTTATAGTTTTTTTTATCTGTTCTTTTATATCTTTTATACAAATTGTTATTTGAAATATGTAAAACATAAATATTGAAAGGTTGATTAATTTCAAATAAAACAATAAAAATAAAAAAAGAAGAACGGTTCTGTTGTGGCGGATGAATGCATGTGTTACACACAGGAGAATCTGAAACATTGTTTATCTTGAGGTCTGTAACCTCAGCTGTAATTACTGGCGCAGTGCAGGACCACAATTATAGTGGGTGCCCCACGGATGTGTCAGCCAATGCCCTCTGCCATGCTTGGAACTTGCAGCGGACATGAACGCCATGTCCTCTGCTGGTAAGTGTCTAATGTATTTAATGGCAGCTGCAATTGTTCAAGATGCTATAACCTAAACAAAAGGCACATGACAAAAAGTGTCACATTTGCTCAATTTGCTAGCCTTTCAGGTTCAACAAACATACAATTTTAAAATACTTTTTCTGTTTTCTGGCATTATTGATTAATGAATTATTTTTTAAGTGATGCATAGAGCACCACCTATAAACTAAAACTATTGCTTTAGAATAAAGATAGGGAGAAGTGACATATGAGGAGGGACACACAGCTTGTAGGTGTTGTTTGGCTATTTGTCCACCCCTGGACTGCCACTGGCCATGCTAATCCCTATGGCCATTCTCACCAAGTCCCTGGCCCTTCTGACCCAAAACACCTCCTTATGGGAACTCTTTGTGCTTGCTTTAATCAAGCCTTACCATCAAATGTCGCACTCAAAGTGCCTGCCAGTGTAAGCAGTCTTCTGAGAGTTAATGACTTCATTGGAGCTGCAATCCTCTACTGGTGTAATACATATGTCTTAACCAGGTCTGCTTCAGCCACCGATATATATAAGCACTATGTGTGTCTTCCATTAAAGTCCTGTTAAAAATTAGCATTAGCAAAGCCAACAGTGTTGGCTTTTGTTTAAGTATTAGGCATTTGCCAGGGACTGCTATTATATGCCCAGGTACTCATGCCAGTTTGCTCCTGCTACCATCAATGGCCAGTTAATACCACAATGGCAGTGCCCGACAAGTGCCTTTCACATGCCTACACAAAAAAGGCCAAACTGTTGGCATTGCCAATGGTTGTTTCTGGTATTGTCTGAGTCACCTGTTTTTGGGTAGGTGTGTTTCAGCATATAGACATGATTTTATGTGTGCCAATACCCAGATCAGCCCTTCTGGCAGTATTAAACTGTACCTCTTCACAAGGCACATTGAGCGACCAATACAAATTATGGATTGAATTGCCAAGGCAAAATAATTGTGGAGGAATCCATTGATTGACCAATGGACAGTCTTCTACTATCCCAGAGACGTGCAAGAACAACATGTTTTGTAGAAGGGATCTACCTATAAAATATATTGGCATCATTTATAGACTATTGTTTAGATTTCTATCTTGCCCAATTTTATGTTCACCTCCCCTCACTTACCCTTGTTGTCAATGGCCTTGTCATTTCTGGCCTTCCTTTTGTATGCATATCATTATGTATGATGTCTCCTCTCCCTTATTTATTTTTAGAATGTAATTGTAATTGTAATGGTGTTAACATTTTTTAGGTGTAGATTGTCAATGGTATAGAATGTTGGATGACTCATGAATATGTCCATTTTCATCACTGTTAAGCACTGCGACCTATCATCTATCCCAATTCTTCTTGACCTGTCTGCTGCCTTTGACACTGTCGATCACTCTGACCTCCTTAGTACTCTCTTTGTATGAAACGTACCTTACTGCATTATGTTACTGTATTATTAATATCATGCCTCACCTGCAACTATGCCTGTAATTGTGCATCCATAAGACCTCTGGTCTCATGCATATCTGCTGAATTAAGAATCCAACACTTACTTGTAACAGCGCCTCGATGTCCATGGGCTGCAAGTGCGCTATACAAATGCGAATAAATAAAATAAAATCTTTCTTCTTGGGATTTGGAATCAAGCCCTTGTCCAGATTAAATCCTACTTTGCACCTTGCCAATTCTCTGTCTCCTGGAGCAACACCGCCTCTCAACTCACTCCTCTAACTGTCAGTGTTGCACAAGGCTCTGTCTTGGGTCTACTCCTCTTTGCACTCTACAATCTACTCTTTGGGCACTAATCTCCTCCTTTTGTTCATCGTACCAGCTCTTGGTGGACAACACCCCAAGCTTCTTCTCTATTCCTGAACTCTCCTCTGATCTCTCTATCAACATTTCAAACTGTCTCTCTGCCATTAAATATTGGATGGTTTTGCACTCTCTGATATTAAACTCTACCAATACAGAGGTGTTCTTCTTCCCTGCCAAAAGTTCTCTCTCATCTCTTCCTCTGCATATCCAGTTCCCACGTGACACTCTACCCTACTCTTCCTCTACAAAAAGGATGAATGGAAAGACCCTAAAAATTATCGAATGCTGACGATGTTGGACATCCCGGCAAACATTTTTGCAAAAGTATTAATCGGTGATCTAAATATATGGATTGAGGCGAATATGATCCTGCCGATTTGCCACGCAGGGTTTCGAGCGAAATCATCCACTATGCACAACATAATCAACCTAGTATCAGCAGTAGAGTAGTTGTGGAATGTCCATAAGTTGCCAGTATATGTGGTGTTTATAGATTTTTCTGCCGCATTTGACACGGCGATAAGAGAAAATCTATGGATCAAATTGAAGGTGTGGGGGATACCAGAAGGACTAATGTTTATGACACTTCAGTTCGAGTACGTTTAGACGGTGAAGGACGGCTCTCCCAATCAATCCCCACAGTATGTGGAGTAAAACAAGGTTGTGGGCTAGCAGCGACATTGTTTAATCTTTACCTGGCCGATTGCATGAATGAGGTAGATGTAAGAATGGTCAATCCAGTGAAGTTGGGCATGATAGATCTCCCATGGCTAGGATATGCTGATGATTTGGTCCTGCTAGACTATACGCCAGCAGGGCTACAAACAAGGATAAACTGTCTGTTGCAATTTTCTGAAAAGAATGGGTTAAAGATTAATATTGCAAAAACTAAGGTAATGTCCTTTCTGGGAAAAACGAAACAAACTTGGTCTAACAAATTTAAGTGGATGGTGAATTCAGAGATGCTTGAAAAAGTTGATTGCTATCGGTATCTGGGAGTCATAATCGACTTGAAGCTGTTGTGGAATCATCATTGGAAGGCAACTAAACTCTTATGTTTAAAAAATACTGGTGCAATTAGTAAATTCATTGGGAAACAAGGGGGAATATCAGTAAATACCATCTTACTATTATATGCCAGTAAAATAATATCTTGTCTACTTTATGGAGCCGAGATATGAGGAGGTAAATTTGCGAATGAAATGTGCAAATTGGAAGGAACATTTTTAAAATCATTGTTTAGATTACCTAGTGCAATATCCTGCGAGTATATTTTATTAGAAGGTGATTTTAGATATGCAAAGGATATATTGGAATATAAATCTGCAATGCTATGTGCAAAGATAAGCATGTTATCCACTAACACCTTTGTGGTCGAACTGATGAATAATTTTACCAAGGATGGTCACAAAAAACATTTTAAATCTTTGAGTAGATTACATATGGTATATGTGAAATGGGTGAATGATAATGAAAAGAGCTGGTTACTCCTAAAGCAAGTTAAGATAAAAAAACTATTACAAGGAGTAATATACAGCCATACTAAGGAGCGTGACATGATTACCTTGGCCACAAAATCTACAAGTGGTTTATTTTTAGAACACTGGTCTTTAGTATCTTGGAAACCAAAATATCTGTATGCTTTCCCAACTGCAGTCATTGTGAGACAGTATTTCATGTTCAAATTCAATCGTTGTGACACGATGGAGATCTTAGGTGCTAAATTGGGGATTGAGAAAAACACAAGGTTCTGTAGACTATGTGGTATGCAACATATTGAAACTGCTAACCATTTGCTATGTTATTGTGATAGTCTTGTAAACCATCGTGAAAAGTATCTTTTACGGTACACGAATTCCAGTCTAATAGAGGATATAGAAATTATTTGGAAAAGGCTGATGGAAGGGAATGACATGAATCTGATATATCATATGATGAAATTTTATGAATTAATTTTAATAATTTTAAAGGACCTATCAGAGGATATTTTTGGATGTAAATTTTAATAATTGAATAATGTGTGATAATGTGTTTTAATCTATGTTTGTACATGTAAAGCCACTTGTGGCTGTGAGCATATAAATAAATAAATACTCTTCTTCAGCTAGAAACCTCAGCATCATCTACGACCCTTGTTACAACTTGTAGACTTTCATCTGCAAAACTGAAACAGCAGCTCACCTCAACCTCCAAAATATTAGGAAAATCGGGCCTCCCTTCCTTTCAACACTGCCATGCATCTCCTAACCACTCTTGTATTCTCTAAACTGGACTACTGTGCCAGCATGCTCTTTGGTCTCCCCAACTATGCTTTCTGTCCACTCAACGATATAATTAACATCACTACCAGGACTCTCTTTGAACTCCCTCACTTCACACCTACTTCCTCATACCATCACAAGGTTGGATGGCTGACAATGCAAAACAGGACCAGATTTAAAGTTCTTCTCCTGATTCACAAATCTATCCACAGTAAGGCACCACTGTAGCTATCCTCCTCTATCTTACTCTACAGGCCTTCTTGAAATCTCTGCTCTGCCTCCTCAACTACCCTTGTGGCTCTTTGTCCTCTGTGTGCTTCCTCTCACCTCTGCTCCTTCTCTCTGCTTGTTCCACTTGCTTGGAATTCTCTTCCCCCAAACATCTGATAAGCAATCCGCATGGATTTGTTCAAAACTAAACTAAAAGCCTACCTCCTCACCTCAGAGTTACCCTCTTAACGTACCTCTCATCGGCCTACTAGCTAACATGTTTCCCTCGCCTATAACCTGCCTCTGTCCCTCACTTCCTCGACCTCCACTCTAGCGCTTCAGTCATCATGGTCACATCCCAAGTACAGCTGGCTGGACCGCCTACCCGCACTTAAAAATGTCCACAATGTCCACTGTTCATTGTCCTTAATCTATGTGTGTC
Organism: Ambystoma mexicanum; assembly: GCF_040938575.1. Taxonomy (NCBI): domain Eukaryota; kingdom Metazoa; phylum Chordata; class Amphibia; order Caudata; family Ambystomatidae; genus Ambystoma; species Ambystoma mexicanum. The sequence goes on along the minus strand of NC_090928.1, from coordinate 319,582,210 downwards.
TACTTATTTATTGTCCCCGGTGACTCTTCTGTTTACTCCCCTCCACAACCTGGTCAGAATGCCACTCTGACTACCCCATTGTAAGAAGATCACCGCTTCCTGTCAAATCTGGTTTCTTATCTATTGTATGTTCTTTTGTGTTGTGATCAAAAGAATATTATTGCTCCTGTATATAAATACATAACAAATATCTTGTTATACCTCATACCTTGTAAAGGTTAGGACATGTTCTCCTTTAGCGTTTTTCCCTCGGAATTATTGCCAAGCAATAGCAGGACTAAATGACTGAGTGAAGGGCCTTTTCAGTAATTCAGAAAAACCCACGTAGGAGCAATGGCCTCTGATTTCTGAGAGCAGGGAGTGCATTTTGGGGCTTTTGTTTAGTGCCATAGTTGGGTAAGCTGTAAAAGGCGCATTGGGGCCTGCGCTTGGGCTGCCCGATAATCTGACATTGCAGCTCAATGGATAGCGAATGCATACAACTCATAGCATCTTGGAATGCTTTTTAGGATCGGTAAAGCCCAATTCATCTATAAAGTCCTTTTTATTGACAGAGAAGACAGACTTAATTGATCCGCAGTAAAGTCAAAGTGTTACAAAGGTTTTCTGTTGTTCATTACAGAAATGCTAAATAATCCTCTTTTTGAAAAGCATTTTGATCGAAAAGTATGAAAGGATGTGTAGTGGAGGTAGAAAAAAACTACACTGCCCAGCATGCTGATTCGGAGAGAAGGGAAATGGTCAGAAAATCAACACAGCAATGTTATAATTTAAGTGATCTAGAAGCCGAGATCCGAGTATTTTCTTTGTGCTGGGTAAAGTAGTGTGTGTGTCAAACAGTTGACGTATCCGGCTTAGGCAACACAACATCATTCAAATGGAGACACTGTGAGTAACAATGCAGCAGTGTTTTCTTCCAAGAGTTAGTGTGTTCAAAGACCAGGGTTCTTTTTGTGCATGTCTCATAATGGACGAGGTCATACATGTAAAGACAGGAGAGCATGAGAGCAACAGAGAGGCTCCAAAAGAGTCCTTAATTGAGACAACAACCGAACCTCTGTAGTGACACCAACAACTCACAAGTCTGCAGACCTAATATTTTAAGATACATTATTATGTGCTTTCGAGGAACAGAAACTTCCATGACAACACAGCACTCCACACACAGGCGTTCCGCCCAAAGTGAGGGAAGAAACTCCAGCCATCAATGATCTTCATCTAATCCAAAAGTTCAGGGTGAGCACGGAATTCGACAACCGACTAACAGACAAATACCCCGAAAACCAGAATTACCATCATGCCTCAATGCAGCACAGATCACACAATTCATCACAAAATACTGCCCTACCAACAACATCCACTGCAGCCTTTGGGTTTTGTCTTTCCCACATTGGGCTTGCTCCCATGTACTATTGTCTCTCCTTTCCGCGTGTACACTTTGTGAACTAGTTTCCCTATTCACAAATAAATTTGTGAACATGAGCAAATAGTGACTACTGCAGTTTGCAATTGTATCTGCATGCAAACGTAGCGATTCAGAAAGATAATGTGTAGTGAGCAAGTTGGGAATCTGAAAGAAAATAGTGCTTCACAAAAATGTGCACGTTTCCTAGGTGTAAGTCTGTGGCAATGAGCCTGCTCACGTGAAATTAAAATGTGAAAACACTTCAATTACACGAGAAATCAGAAAAGGGGTGTCAATTGGCAATACAATATAATATTTCAAGGGTTTATTGATAAATGCAGAGAGAAGCAACTGGGCCCTAGAGTCGGGACACTCCTGCGCTAAGCTCTGTTCAATTTGTTTTGCTAAAGATATTGGTGCAAGGTCACAGGTTTTTTCTGGAGGTGAAGCCCAGATCTCTTTATATGGTTAGGAAAAGGAGGTCCTGGCTACCTTGCAATTCTGATTTGTTGGAAAAATAGATTCTCCACGCTTTTCCCAGTTTTATAAGCAGTGCAAGTTTCTTTTTTGTGTGGACTCATAGTCCTAGTAGTGGTCAGCCGACATGTGTTTCGACCTCGTGGGTCTTTATCAAGGCTAAGCGTAAGTTGGTTGGTCTGGTCCCCGGGTGGGGTCCTGTTTGTGGTCTGTGCCGTTCCTGTATGTTCACAGCTTGGGTCCTTGGTGGGCCTCTGGTTCAGGATATCTGTGGAGCTGTTGCTCCCACGGTTATTGATACAAACATAAACAGTGTCTGCATAGTTTCTCCAGGGCCAACTATGACGTATCAGATTGTGGAGCAAACACCCTCATGTGCTTCTTTTTTATGAATCACATCAGGCGTGAACAGGACTATTGGGCAGTAGGGAAATGCCTGAAGGACCAGCCAATCAGGCTGGTGTGTTGGCCACTTTTGTGGCATGTTGTAGGTCAGTTTGATGAGTGAATGAACTGTGTAGTTGGTAGGTTCAACCAATGAGTTTTCCTCAACTTGCGCCAGAAATTTACCCCACGGTACAACTTACTTTGTGGTAGAAAGTAATGAAAAATTATTTAAAATTGAGGTCTCTTGGTATTAGTGCACAGGAATAGTTTGTTTCCTATTCCAACCTAAATCCCACACTTTAGGCTTATCTGGACTATGTTATGGATTAAATGTCCCTGTGCTAATTTTTCATTGTGAATCAGACTTTGTTTTTGCCACAATGTAAGTAGTATAAAGTCAACTCAGGTGCCTCCATAAAGAATGTCTGTGTAGAGCGGGCATATTTGAGCAGTTCCATACCTCAACGATTTATTCATTTGCCTCTTGCCAACTGACGTACTGCTTGTTCTTTGTGTTAGTTTCATCTATTTTCTCTGGTGAACTTCTTAGTTGCCTACTTCCTGGTACCTAGCGTAAATCAAGCTGTCCAGACAACCAGACAATAAAAGTACTCCTCTAGGGAAAAAAGCTTGGTGCACTGCTTTTCAAGGAAAACAAGATGTATTTTGTATACAAAAAGGAAACAATATCTTAAGGTCCAGTAGAACCAAACTGACACAGAGCCTGCTGTTAGTTCAAAGCAGGTCATAACGTACACAATATACAGTGTTATCCCCCACACTCATTGGCTACCACCTATATACATACTACGAGTCCCCAATAGTCCCTTGACCGATTGGCCATATCCTAATCTACCCCTACCCTCTAAGACGTGGTCCCCTAATTCTGTCACTTTGGTTCCCAGCTACTGGATTGGCAAGTTACCTGGGATGTTACACGCCCCATCGACTGAGTCATGTTGCGTGCACATGGTTGTTAGCATGAACTCAGTGGACAACTCCAGGTCAAATTGGCCTTTTGAAATAATAGTGCACTCCTCTTGGTACCAGAAACACAGGCGCCCCAGCAATGCCTACCCAGCTCTGAACTAGATTTGTTAGCATCACCTCTTGCGTTTCATATCACAAATCATGGGATGTTCTGCTCCTCGCTCCCCCCCTTGTCAATAACCTATCCGCCGTGCACCTCCTACCTTTCTCGAGGACCACATTAATCAGCCCAATTCCTATGTGTTTATGTACTCTGTTTTCCAGCCGCCTGGTAGTTCATATAGTATGGCATTTTCCCAAGGGGCGTAAGTGCCCTAAATCCAAACCGAGCATGTTGGTAGGTCGAGACCATTAACCTCACTCCCATGGATGAGTCCTTTGGGAAGGCTGCAGCCATACCCTGGCTCTGCCGTTCACATTTCAATCTTGTCCCACAGGCCTACAACTGGGTACAGTTAAACGATTATCTGTTTGGCATGAATGCCACTATTCTCAGCTTCACTACCGGGGCTTGGGAAAGGGAAAATAATTAAAACTCTTTGTTATGCCACGCTACTACACTTCCAAGAGGGAATACAAAATACTAGGCTTCACTGCCAATATGGCGATGCTTCAGTTTTTCCTGCACCCCAGCCCTGTGTCTGCACCATTGCCGGTACACATTGTATTTCACTACTGCTTTCACTACTGCTACACAATATCACCTGTGCCCTATACCTGAGCCTACCTAAGTTTCTATAACTGCCTCAAAGATACATTTGTCACTTACTCCATATTTTCATGTGCAAACTTATTATATCTCCCAACTACGATCCCCATGCATCTGTTGCCACAAACTTTCACTTTCTCATGCGTTAATAGTTTTGCCTTAGTCTGAATCGTTTGGTCATGCATGGAAGCTGCATGTGCATCCCAACACTAGTGCAGCTTGTTATTTCAGCAAGGCTGCCGGTCAGCTCAAATCGAGTTCCCTATATAATATATTCCATCGTGGGACCAGCATGGAATGTTAAGCGATGTGCACTCGGTAACTGTGTGGTTGGTATACACAGGTGCCTGCTCCAGCCTCTGACGCGAATGTTTTCACTAGAACCCTTTATCATCAGATTCTGATGTCTCTTGGAGGTAGAAGGACAGGCACAGAATACCTCGGACACTTCTGCTCCTTGTCAATAAAAAATCTCTGGGAAGAAGGCTCAGTGAGTAAAGTGCATGCTTCAGAGATATGTGTGCAACCTGAAGTTACAAGTTTGAATCCTGGCATGGCTCATCCCTTTAATCATACCAGATACTAAGTTGAGTAACATTTAACTGGGTAATAATAATAGTTACCAATAAAGCGCTAAAAAGAGACCGGAATCTGACACAAAATGATATATAAAACGTGATAGTACAAATTTCGGCAAGATCATAGATTCTGGCACACACTGTGTATTGCTCTTAATGTGCCACCTGCCAGACTCCATTCCTCGATGGGCTGGGGTTTGATACAATGCAGCTGAGGGAACACACACTCTCTAGTGCCCTGATATATCATTTGGGCAATGTTTGAAATATTGGGCCGAGGTCTGCAATCATTGGCTCTCCAGATGGTTTAGAATAAAACTCTATTCAGCCTTAGCCAGCACAATCAACGGTGGGGATCATGGTAGTCATAGCGCATAACAGTTGGAGAGCTGCAGGTTGAAACCCCTGCAGGATGCATCCGAAACACAGAAAATTGGCACAAAAGGGCAAACCACTGGTTCTGTATATGTAATAAATGCCAAGTGGCTAAATGTCCTATCTGCCTGTGACTGTAAACATAATTCATGCTCCTTTAATGTGTGATTAATACGTGTTCTTCTGTTTAACCTACACCTTATGTTGTATGCATGAAATATCAGTTGTCTGTTGAATTGCCTCTTTTATTGGCACTGTTGAGGTTTGCACCACTATTGAAACAATTGTGAATTATAATTTTGATAGTGTGTTTGTAGGTTTAGTCATTGGTTTGCAAGCTGGAGCCCGGCAACTCTTTAGGACTACAGTTCCCATGATCTCTCCTTGATAGCAATACTGACTAGGGCTGACAGGAGATGTAGTCCAAAACATCTGGAGAGCCTATGGTTGCAGATACATGGTTTAGGTGAATTTATAGCATGACTAGATCTCCTGAGTCCCCACCTACACAACTCTATATTTCTGGACCACTGCTCATTTCCATTGACCGAGCAACCCCTTCAGCTGTAAGTTGGTGAGATGCACATTTTGCCAATTTAGAGGTAGGTAACATTATCCTTTGAAAATATGTGTTTGTTTAGTAACAAACAAGAGTAGACATTTGAATAGATTTGAGCAAAAATCTCCAGAGCAGTAGAAATGCCAGTGTTCTGGAAACATCAACACCTATTTTAACATACGTATACGTGTGTGCAGTGAGATTTCATCTCTCTGAATGGATTTACTCTTTATTCGCTGGCTCTTCTAGTTAAAGCCCACTCAACAGCACAGTATTGCTCTCAATGTAGGCCCTGGGAACGTAGGGAATTACAAGTTTTCAGCAATGCTGTGTTTTCAGTCACTGTTTCCCGTTTCAAGCAATGCCTTGTTTCTAATGGAACAATTTGAACTACAACTCCCATGTTCCCCCACTATTCAATCTGCTGGCTTGGGCTGATGGGAGTTGAAGTTCAAAAACATGTTAGGAGTCAAAGTTGCACTCCCCATTTGTTCAACCTATTTTCATGGTCTTGTCTAACTCATAGCTGTGTTTTTAATGAAGTGTAGAAGTAAATGTGTGGGGGAAAATACAAGCTATATCAATAAAGCTTCATATTGACCAAGTGAGTCTTGGAAATGTAAGTTGTCTTCATTTCATAATGTCAGCTATCAGTGCGCTGTCACCTAATGTTTTTTTTTTCTTTTTCCAGTTTATTAGCCTTCACAGAACAGTATGTGGACTACGATCCATTCCTAGCCCCTCCAGACCCCTCGAACCCTTGGACGTCGGATGATGCTATTTTCTGGGAATTAGAAATCAGGTCTGTGTATTTCTCCTTCTGTCCTTATACTGTCCTTATTTGTTTCCTGAAACAAAATAGCTGGAGAACATAAACTGCACTGGGTGATTAGAATTAAGATTGTTTTCTAAGCTGTATTTCTATGTTAATGTGCTTTAGTGGTGCAAAATGCAACGTGGTGTTATTGCACATGGCGGTGGCACATCATAGCGGCTATAAAACTTACAGAGGTTTAGGACAGTGCCCCACACAACATGTACTGTCTACAAAAAAGGTCCTAACTCCTCTCAAAAACTCACCCTTAAGGATCCAAACCTATCGGTTTAGAAACCTTCCGAACTACCCTCCTCGGTTGCAACGAATGACACTCACAATTCTTTTTTGGAAAAATATATATATCTCTATGTTTTATTACAAAATTCTTTTTTTTATATTATAAAACCTTTTTTTAAAAAAGCATATCCACCACATTAGAACATAATGTGCTAAACAAAAAAAGACTACAATGAAAAAATTAACAACACACTCAAGAAGTGGTCCCAGAATAGGACCCAAAAAACTTCTATATACTTGGTTATTAGAAACCTACACCATTAGTAAACAAAAAAACAATTTTCCATATGGTTGCTATCAGCACTGCAAAACAAACCATCCATTTGTATACTAAACAAAACACCTATCATAAAATATATCATTGACATCTTTGGTGAAACCACAATTCTGATGTCTAATCTGGAATCTCCTATATAAGTACCGGGATTCTTTCAATAATTCTAAGTACGGATCAGCTTTTAATGCCTTATTGGTGCTGTGAGACCATTCTCACAGATACATTAACCCGACATGTTTCATTCCCATAGTCCTTAAAAAGGTTGGTAACGGGAAATTCATCAGGGGAGTATTTTACAAGCAACAATTGGCATGTCAATTACTGAGGATGTTCCATATACATTCTGTGCAACTTGGTGCAAACGGGAAGTAGCTCTTTTAGGGTGGCTTCTTTTACTGTGAAGCACCAACCTAAACAAAAGGGAGAGAGACAACAGGACGAATCAGTTGGATTTCTATAAAACAAACACTTGCTATAGTAGTTTGTCTGCATTCTGAAAAATTAACAAAGTAAAGGCTTACCTCTCTGCCGACTTATAAATAGTAGCAGGGGTAATGACAGAGTCTTCTTGTGATGGAAGGTCTGTTCTCTAAAAAAGTGAGGCAACAAAAAAACACCTGATCATTGAAGCACATGTTAGTGTGCTTTAGTGGTGCAAAATGCAACGTGGCGTTATTGCACATGGCGGTGGCACATCGTAGCTGCTGACACATGCGACAGGTTTTCTGAATTTTTTTATCTGTCATGTATGTGAACACACTAAAAAAAAAAGGAAATAATGTAAAGAATCCCACTTGATAGGTACAACATGTCACTCTCTGCAATTTACCAGGGCCTTGCAAAATTGATCTGTTCAATTTAGCGCCACCAGATCAAAGTAAGACAGATATACAATTTAGCACTACATTCTCTGTTTGCAACTCTAGTGTAGTTCATGAAAGGAGTGTCTCTTGTGTATTCTACTTTAGCTTGACTTACAATAAATATTTAATTAAGGCAATTATAGCTTATATAAACACAATGCACTTATCATCTGTTTGGCCTTTCATTCCTTGGTGTGGACTTGCAGAGCCACATGTGCCATGCTTGTTTTGACTTAAAATGTGTGTAGATAATGATAACGGTGAAAGGACCACAGCTCGAATAGAAGGGCCCAAATGAAGCGAGGGTCATTAACAAAGGTTAAAGTCAATAAACAGTTGTCATTGTCCGTGAAAGCTGCCAACAGGCTATTAGCAACCTGCACGGTCGATGGAAAGCATGGGGCACCTGTGTAGCTGCCCAGGGCCTTGTTGTCCTAGGGGCCTTGCGGCCCTCACTCATGTCCAAAACCGTGAACAGGTGGATGATGTGCCCCTAACTCCATCCCCGCACACCTGGCATTAGGTCCCTGGAAATCCTTCAGCATCTCTGACATCTGAAATGGTCAGTGTTTGGGTGATAAGAGCTAACTGGGTCCTTTCCATCTGGAAGCATCTCCTCCACCCGCAGAGCGCCATCAGTTGATTCCCAAAATATGCATCTTCCCTAAAGACATTTAAATAGAGTCACAAAATCATCCTTTTCCCCTTTTTAAACTGTCTGAAGTACTTCCATGCAGTCATGGACAAAGTGTTTGTGTGTGTGTTTTTATGTGCGCATGCATAGTATGTTATGTGTGTGAATGAGTGAGTGCATGATTTAAGGGAGGCTGGGTGCATGTGTAAAGGAGCAAATGACTGGTGTGTGAATGTATGTGCTTGTGTTCAATACCTAGATTACTTACCAGTATTCTTCATTACTCCTAGTCCTATTCTTCCTTGTCCCAGTACTTGCCTATGAAGCAGCTTGCCTTATACATAAGTACTGGAACGAAGAAGAGTTACATGAGATAATGCTGGTCCGAGAAGCTAATTTTGGGGGTTGCAGGAGGAGGGGATGTGTGTGGATGGTGGGACAGGAGGGGGGTGCAATACAACGTAATGGCCATCCATAATAAGGCAGGCATGATATGTGTTATTAGTGACTAGACTGGCATTTTGTTAAAGCCAGTCTAGTAATTTCATCCTGTGGCATGACATTTTTACTGGACATCGATAAGAAAGTAAGCATGATACATGTTATTACCTCTCTAGACTGGCATTTGGGTGTAGCCAGTCTAGCCTTTCCTTACTGTGGTATTGAATATTTGTCTGGGCATCTATGATAATGTAAGCATGATAACTGTTATTACATGGGTAGATTGGCTACTTATGAGCTTCCTGGTCAGGAGTTCTGGTGAATTCTCTGCGTGGGGCTGAGTTTCTCCCCAAAGAAATGTGGACTCTGCCTCAGCAAAAGTCTTTGCCATCCCTCGGAAAGTGTTGTCATGTTGTAAGAAGGCAAGGACTACTTTAGGGGTTAGGGAAAGACATAGTGCTTCAAAGAACAGGTTCTTCCAGGCCGGGGAAAGTCACACTAGGGTGTTGATTAACAGAGTACCGTTGATGTAGACAGACGGGGGAAGGAGAGGAGTAGAGTAACCCAGGATATGATTTTCCAGTTAGACAGTGGCTCCAACATCTTGGATTTTCCTTGTGTTCCCAAAACGTCCGATACCCCTTCCCATTTCCTGTAGACAAATCACTCTGGATATGACATTACCAATCAAGAAGATTCTGAAACAGCAGTCAGTATTCAACCCCTTACAGATGGCTTAAAGGGAATCTATATATTGCAGCCTTTTGCCTCTGTAAGGGGATGGAGGGTGATACCATCTCCTAGGGGATCTTTCTATGGACACTTGAAGAAAAATGATTCACCAGGATCCTGATTGGGAGTACAATCTGCTCCAAATTTCTCTGCCATAGAGGTGAAAACTACTATTTCCAAGACAGATGCTAGTACTTCCACCTAACCAACCGTCAGTGAAATTATGAGTGACCAGCTGTTGGACAAGACCTGTTTGCAACCAGAACATTGGTACCCAGTGTCTTGCTCAGTGGAGGTAGCAGCCCCTGCAAGTGTTCTCGACAACCTTCCTGATTGGGAAGAGAAGTACAAGAACTACCATTTTCCTCTGAGACACTGGGCAGGCCCCTCCGCAACCAATAACCAATTAAGTGACACCTAGCTCTAGCATTATCTCTAAACCACATCAAAACAAATCAGAAATTTGATAACTGCTGTATCTTGAATCGCTATAAAATGTCTATTTTGAATCTGTATATATCACAATATGTAACCATCGTCTTTAAGTGCCCTTCTACCCTTGGGTCTGGAGCACTATACAAATAAATAAAACAAACAAACAAACAAATAAAACCAGTGTGGACACCTGTGACACCATCCAAGCTGCTAAAAGGGAACAGCTGGAGTTATCTGTCACTTTGAGGCACGACTGCCTCACTCATCTGTGAATTCCACAAGACACTGAATCTCCTAGCTCAATTTTCTCCACAGCGGAGACCCACAGAGTCATTTAGCATCACTAGCTCAACATCTCATGCTTAGCTGCCATCCTATTCGATCCCCAAGCCTTCCCTGCTGCAGTACAACAAAGCCATGTTGCGCCAGTTGAGCGTGCTCGCCACTAAAGCAAAGTCTCTGTTTCTGTGCACCCGAGGCTGCCAAGGCTTTCAGTACCACCAACCGACACCGCCTGCTGTTTCCCAGCATCTTCGATTGACAAACCATTGTCGCTGCTGAACTCTACTACATCGTATCCCATTGACACTGCAACATGACTCGTCCCCAGCTTAGTGCCAAATGAGTCCAGGTTCCCAGCTTGACTCTGAAAAGACTGTAAAGCAAAGAAAGATATTTTAAGCGTTTTTTTCCCACTGTCCCACCTAAAAGGCCCTTGTGCCTCGCAAGATAGCACTCTCTAACCCTTTTTAAAAAGATCTTCAGTTAGTTTGAATTTGCTGCTGAACATTGGAACCACAACACTATTGTTGTTTGGTCAGCTTCTGTGCTGTGTCACATCTCTCTTGAAGCATATTGTTTTTTTTTTTTGTTTTTTTTTATATGGTTTATTACAAACCTTTAAAAAAGAGAAATACAGATCATCCATAAAATTGTGTCAACATTAAATCAATAACTCCTGAAATCAACATACTCTTCTAAAAAGACTGAACTGGCATCCTGTAAATGAGATAGAGGATAACAACCAAATGGGACTTAAATGTAAACACTAACAACACTTCAAAACATATGCTGGTCCTTCTTTGAACAGCTCACATCATTATAGTGTAAATCAAATAAAAACCAGAAGGATGAAAACAGCTTATTACAATTCCTCATGTACAGAACGAAATTGTAGCAATATATCTTCAAGAAAAAAGGTTAATGTAATTGTCAATGCCCTGTCGTTCTCGTCGAACATTAATTTCCACCAGTCTAGAGTGGTTAATGTTGAACAGTTTCCAATGAATCTTCCCAGATGTTTTGTTCTTTCCTGCCTGAGTGAAGGGCAGAACAGCGTTAAATGTTTTAGGGTTTCCTCCGTAGCTTTGCAAAGCCTGAATCTATCACTTGGATTGTTTAAGCCTGCCCATAAATTTGTTTTTTCTCTTGTTTTGAACAGAAACGAAATTGCATATACAGCTTTCTTCGATGTGGATCCGGAAATAATTTCCAGTAATTTTGAATTTCGTTAAATGGTCTTTTCTCATGTGGAACATTTTTCATTATTCAATGTTTTCTTTTTTGATCGCAAGTTGAGCACCAATCACGTCTCCATAGCATTTTTTTTTGCGTGTTCTGGATTTGTTTGTAAAGTCTCCAGCTTGATATAAATATCTAACATTATATCGCTGCATTGTTTCATCCATAAAGCAAAGACTGAGTTCTCATTACAGTGAGTAGATGCTTGCATAATCTTAAGCTGTATTGGAGATTCTGTCAATGTGATTTTCCTGTATAAGGAGAATATGTTCCAACACACTCTAGCTTTTATAAATATTAAGCTGAGTTCGTGTTGGATACAAGCGGTGGGAGTTCCCTTAGGCAGGCTCAAAACTCTAGACCAAAAGACGTTCTCCAGAGAGCTTCAAAGTTCTTCTGGGCAGTCGAATGCACATTCTGCACCAAAAATTAATGCAGGGACCGCTTTTTGTTTATAGAAGGCCAAAGCTGGTAGCAAAGAGTATTTCCCATATTATTGATTTAGGACAGTAGCTTGAACTGCTAGAATATGGCATTTCTTTTTCGTTATGTCGACCCACGGGGAGTCATTGATGTTTGAATTGATTTGCATACCAAAATAATGCGCATTCATTGTGATGTTCAACACGTATTTATCCATATGCCATTGAAAATTTGGGTGAAGTTTCTTCCTTTGGCCACTTAAGTTCTCAAGAACAAGTATATCCGATTTTGATGCATTGATAGACAACCCATTGTTTCTTACATATTGGTTCAATGCATTCAATTTTCTTTGGTGGCCAATAGGTGTTAAGTCTAATAATATCAAGTCATCTGCATAAAGGAGGTGACTTATAGGCACTCCATTTATTTTTGGTGAAAATGATCTAGGACTCTCAATGTCCTGATCAATATCGGAGATAAATAAATTGAAAATAATCACAGCCAAAGGACATCCTTGCTTGACTCTGCATAAAGTTTCAATGGGCGCAGATAGATTGCCTAGGCGATCCAAACAAATTCTTATCACTGTGTTCGTATTTAAGTCCTTTATTGCCAACAACAAGCTCAGAGTGCAATTCCAATTAGACATTTTTGACCATAGTTTCTCACGATCTATGCTGTCAAATGCGTGAGATAGATCAATTATAGCTAGGTGGATCTTAGTGCTAGTTCTTATTGCATCCATCTTCAGTATGTTGACAATTAGGTTCAAGCTACAGCCCACTCCTTTAACAAACCCTGTTTGCCTCTAGTCAATATGCTTACTAGCTATAGCCCAGGCTAGAAGTTTGCGTTGTAGGAGCGTGGCATAAATCTTGCTTAGGACATCCAATAGTGCAATGGGGCGATAGTCAGTTGGATTTGCTCGATTGCCCTTCTTAAACACAGGTATGATTAAAGCACTTTACCAGTATGTTGGGGTTGCGCACGCACGTGTGATATCTTCAAATAAAGTACAACAAAAGTCTGCCCAGGCTTCCGGATTTTCTTTCAATATGAAGTTGGTTTACCCATTTGAGCCGGGCGCATGCGATGTACTTATTCTGTTGATGGTTTCGAAAATATCAGAATGTTCAAATTGCAGATCCCACCTAGCCAGATCTGGCAATTCCGGGTCAACGGAATCTCCTTTCTTTTTATAGAGATGTTCATAGTGTTTTATCCAATCATTTTCTATGACCAAACTTGATTGTAGTGCAGTCTGCGAGCCCTCTTGCTCATTAACTAGGGCCCACAACTGAAAAGTGTTTTATTTTGTATTTTTGCAAGCATCAGTTCTGCATCTTGCTGGAGCATGATTACTCGATGTGATTTAAGCCAATTTTTATAAGACTGTTTAGCCTTTTTGATGTTAACCAAGATCTCAGCGGTATACGGTTTCTCGTATGCTCTAATTCTGCTTCTTAGTTGCCTTTTTTGTTTCATGATTTCAAGATCAAAGGCATGTTTATTTGTGAATGTTTGTTTCCTCACACCTTGTGTTTCAGTGAAGATAGCTAGAAGACGTCGATATTCCACACAGCCATCTTCTTCTTGATAGGCGTGGTTAATCAATCTCACATTCTGTTCTTTAATTGTAAGTCTAAAGCGGCTTGACTCCACTGCTATTTCATGTTCCCATAATGTTGACTGCTTATTCTGCAAACAATGGAAGCTCAAAAGAACTAAGTTGTGGTCGCTTTCAGTTTTGGGCACCACACAAAGTTCTTCGACGTGGATTTGTAAAGCTTCTGAGGAAAAATAATAGTTCAGTATTGATTCCTGTTGCAGTCTCTTCCAGGTTGGTTTTGGTGGAATGTCACCTGGTATGTTGCCGTTCAGAAGATGTAAGTTTCTCATATCCATTTTAGCACACCATTGTGAAACGCTAAGAGGCAAGGTAGCTCTTCCTGACAGGTTATTTCTTTTTCACCTTTGCTGGCTTAGTAGGTGTGTGGGGCTGCGTAGGAGTTGTATTCACTACTCATTTGAAGAGCAGTAGGCATTTCGTCACAGCCAGCACAAGCGCCTTAGTCTTCCATCCATTGCCTAACGTTTAGCAGATGAGTTGGTATTAGGGGAGTTTTCCTAAAGTCCTACTGGTAGTAAGACTTTAGTAAGCTGTCCTATTGGTTTTTAAATCTCCAATTCTTACTAACAGTCTGTATTAACTCGTGACCTTGGTAGAGTGGCAGAGCAGTCAGGCTTATTTTAAGAGGAAGATGTGAGCTGTAGGTAAGTCAAATGAATCTTAGTTAGCCATGCACACCAAAGAAATTCTTACACATATCATTTATATAAAATTATACACTTATTATATATACACTAGAATCACATTAAATACTTTAGATGTTTACAGTAGAAACCTTTAGAATAATTAGGCGCACATGTGGTTTCTAACAGTTTATACGGTTATACATTTACTCTGCAAACAAATATAGTAAAGTTACTTGAAGGGAGGAAAATGGTTAGTTAGTGTAGCATTAGCTTGCTTCAAGGTTCTAGAGAGGGTTTCTTCGCACTGCAAGTCTTTTAAATCCAGAAACACAACCCTAGCTAAAGGCAGTTCTGAGAGAGCTCAAAGTCTTGACAAGCAGCACAATACGAAGTGTTCCTGAGGTTTTCATCCAGTCTATAGTGTTATAGAAGCAACAAGTTACCAACTAACTAGGGAGACCTGTAAAAGGACTTGATGAAGGGACACAAGCATCGGCTTGAGTCAGAGGTAAGAGGGGGTGACCCTAGATATCTCTGGGTGCACTCTAACACTCTTGAGAGACTTCTTGGAACCAACTAAGCAATACCTTTTTCCGCACAGTACCTTAGGTTTGAAGAAAATATTTGTGCTGGATGCTTTGTATGTTGCATCTCTGGACCTGACCTCCGGATTCCTTGGTCTGATGACTGAAGGCAGAAAATGGACAGGATCTCTCTGCAGCAGTATCGAGGGAGGACATGTGGCACAACATTGAGCTGCTTCTTGATTCACTTTGCGGTTTTGGCACGTTTTCTGCAGCACCAACAAAGGACACGGATTGTCCAGTCAATCTTCTTCACTTTCTGCAGTCCTGCACTCAGGTGAGGGCGTCTGGGTGAGTTGGGTTAGATCTCTGGAAGGTCCTTATTGCTTCAACAAAGATTTGTACAGATTCGGCATCTCCATGACAATGCACTCAAAATGGGCAACAGTTCTCCTGGTATTGGGGTTCTGCAGCTCTGGAAGCTCCTAGTACCTCCGTAGATGGCTTGTTTCAAAGTTTGTCTTGGGACTGGTTTTACCCACCAGCCAAAGGGAAGGAACCATCCTCTTTGGAGCTCCTCTGTCGCTTAGAAAATGGGGTCAGGACAGCAGTGGTCGCTTCACAGTGTTGCAAAGGTTCTACACGCATCTCTGGTCGTCTTCTTCTTTGGTTATTTCAGCTTCCAGTGGTCGACTTGCTTTTCACTCCAGAAGTCTCACTTTTTATACAGTTGCAGCACACAATCCCCTGCAATCTCTGTTAGCATTTTACAGAAAGACCCCCTGTGGAAGCTGGTCCTATTTAGGCTCTCTGGCAGACAAAGGACAGGGGGTTGGAAGACTCCTCTCCCACTTCCTGCCTGTCCAGAAACTCTGGAGCCTAGGGAGAAATACCCAGAAGCAAAACACACACACTGACCTCCCCCTCCCAGAATGGTAGAAGAAGGGTTAACAAAGAACTACCACAATAGTATTGGTGAAAAAATAAGTGAGGACCCAAGTTGGTACTTGGGTGCCCCTATTGTGCACTTCCGAGGCTATGGACATAGCCTGCGGTATATAAATGACACAATAGTTGGTAGAACACGTCCACTGTTACCAGCCATAACTTGGAGAATGTCTATGTGACTAAACCATTACAGGAGTAGAGAGAAGGGGGATACTAGGTATCCCTTTGGCACTCCACTGAAGGTGCTGGGTGCCAATCTCTCAAACTATAGAGTTCCTTAAGAACTGTAGTTACGTGAGGAAATAGAAAAAGAATCTTAAAGGAGGACACTAAGCGTCCACAGCAACAATGCCCATAAGGAACTGTGTGCTGCAATAGTAAAACACGGATGCCTTTAAGAGCTATGGAGCAGACAGACTCCATAGAACAGGTAGAATACAAAGAATAGAGTTCCAAAAGACAGAGCTCATTCAGGATTGAAGGTAAAAGGTCCAGAAGGCCAGCAAAAAGGTGCTGGGGGTCTCACTAGGAGAGGGGATGAAGCATAGAAATGATACATCCTCCTAACAAGAAATGATACATCTCCCTAACAGTTGGCCCAATGCTGCACCATACACCATGCACCTTCCGCGCCCTGATGCCCGCGGGCTATCGGCGCGTTACAAGTACATACATAACATACATAACGTAACATACATTCCATTCAGAAAATAGGTCTGCCCATTGACTGTATTTAAAAATGTTTAAAGGTAAGGAAGTGAGCAGTGCAGAACAGTAGCTAATGAGATGAGGTATGGTCCAAGAGCAGAAGGGAGCAGAGACGAGCTCGCCATGATGCATAGCTGGGAAAAGGGTTGCAGTCCAGGGCTATGGAAGTAGTGGTGTGGCCAGTACAGAAAGTCGGCATTGAGATGAACTGACACTAAGCGAGAACACTGTAGGCTAGCGAAAGAGAAGGCAGCTGTGGGCTGCACGACATGAATTGCAGCAGGCAATTTAGATGGCATGGCATCAGCTTCCTTGAATAATATTGGATAATGTCATGGATTACACTTTTTTAGCCTACAACATTTTACATGAAGGATTTTTGATTCATGATGTGGGACAATCAATTCTACTTGCCAAGAGAATGACCAAGCAGAATCGCTTTTGAAGAAGCATGGAACTTTTAAGATGCATGTTGTTGTGTCTATCAACAGTGATTAGAAGTCTATGCCAACACGTGACGTGCTATATACATAAATGTCACTAGAACTACAACTATAGATAATTCATTGATATATTGTACAAACATTTAGGTTAATTTCTGGCTTAGCTACTGATTTTGATGGGACTTTGTTTTGTAGAATGACATTATACACGTGTTCTTAAATAGTGCTTCATGCCAGATTCAACAAGCCTCTAAGCAGTGTAGAAATGGGTGATATTACCACACAATGTAACAGTAACTGACTTAACCTTGGAAGCATGAAGAGCCGAGTCAGCCCTATCATGGGATTCGAACTTCAGAAGTATAGCGAGGCTCCATGTCAGAGGCCGGCAGTTAACTTGTGGTCTATCCATCCAGGCATTCCTATACCAGTTCTGAACAGTTTGCTAAAGGACTATGTTATATTGGGCAATGCTCATGGACATTCAGTATGTGATAAATGCCACATCACTTCCACAAAACTGTTTAATGGTACGGTGCGCAACCGTCTTCCAGCAGGTGTTCACGCATCTGCCTCACTTTGATCTGATTACCCAGACTGGGCAGGAAGCACATCTGAAAATGTGCTTTCTGCATTTCCATGCTCCATGCGGAGAATCAGAATGCGTCTCTGCATTAGCAATTTGATGCAGGCAGAGATGCCGGAATCCCCACAGTTCTGTGATTTTGTCGAAAAGATTTTATCAAATTCGATGTCATCGATTTTGTCTTTTTTATAGTCGATTATGCTGCAAATATATGCGGGGGGAGACTTCCCGCACACACCCATAAGCCCACTACATTATCTATTCACCTAAACCCACACCCCACATATATTTGTGGCAACATTTATGGAAATAAATTAAATGAATTTCGAATTCGACTAAATCTGCCGCTGCAAAACCACCCTATAACTGCCTGCTTTCAGGCTAATTTTCATCAGACCTTTGAAAGCATCTAGATGAGCTACTTGAGGGGATTTCAATCTTCCACTACATCCTCTTGGGAATGATAATGGGGGCCGCCATTAAAAATCCTAGCTGCCACCCTCACAGCAGAGGCCTATGTACTCTGATTGCTATTAATGCACACCCAAAAGCAGACCAGGTATGCAGCGACCTCCACTTATCTGCCGTCAGTGAACAATTAATGGGGGCAGGAGCAGGGTTGGATTTCCTGCATGGAGCAAGGTGGCACATGGAGCAAGTTTCCCATCATGAGTCCTATGCAAGGTAGTCAATCCGAAATGGTGCAGATGCATGGAAACCTGTGAAATGGCGGTTTCCTGGGGTTTTCACACCTCTGCCCAATTGCGCACCCTCGTGAAAATGAGGGTGATTTCAAAGCAAGCAGAGTCCTTTAGGATCCATTGTAATAGACGCCCCATGTTTTCTCGTGGCAGCTGCCATTTCTTATCTCCACCCCTCCTGCAAGTGCACTGCAGTGATCAGTGGATTCACCGAATGAAGTTGTTTTTTCCCGGATCACTACGGCTAAAACCGCTACATGTAGTGTGTTATAATGAGTGTTTTCTCTCCTGTGTTTTCCCTCTATTCCATTTCCTTCCCTGGAGTGGTGATGTCAGTGGAATGAGGTGATGTCACTGTGCTTAGTGTGTTGTCATCTGAATGTGTGTTCCATGGGGGACAGTTGGAGATAGAGAGCTGGCTGGCAAGGATGTGCCGTTGTTTCCTGCTGTGTACTTAACTAATAAAGCCATATAACTTACCTGCTGGCTCTGGTGTGTTGATGACAATACAATATTGTTACTTAGTGCAATCTGGTGGGAACAGCACACACTGTCAAAGCGGTAGTGGTTGTGCTGTCCCAATCTTGAATTCTGAAGGGATAAGAACCAGTTCATTCGTTTTTTTCTACGGGTGGGGTTACCTTTTCCTTTTGTCCAAATCTTTAGAAAACCCCAAACTGTTTGCCCACAAATGAGTTGTGCATTCATGCTTTGCCATCAGCTTGCACACATAGCCAACACCTGAGGCATTTCTCATGTATATCTAGTTTGAATCTTAGTATCTCTCTGGTAGAGGTAGAGATGGCTTGTGTTATGCTCTTATTAATGCATTTTTTAGGATCTGAACATTGATAATGGAGCCGGCGAATGCGGTTTCTCCTATTATAGTTTTCAATTTCCTTAAAGGTGAACCCTTCCATAAAGCATGGATCTGCATTGGCTCTGACAGCTCATCCGTGATGCATTTTAATGCGCTTTCACTGAAAGGGCATAACATCAATTCCAATGCTCTGCACTTTGCTAAACACAACAAGGCTGCACAGAGCGTTCCTTCGCTCTCACACAGCATGCTTTTGTTGTTTGTAATTGACATGTCATTACTGGCTGCACCACTCTGGAGGTTTTGTTCCCGGGTAACCAAGACTCACACAAGTTCACTGGTGCACATAAAGAGCAATTTCTCCTCGGTATGCACCCATTCATTTATGGAGTTGATTAAACATTGCAAGCAACACACCTGTAAAGTGCAGTAAAAATCAACAAAACACCCCTTTTGAGCTATTGAATGCTTCCCATGGGCCTTCGCCAGGGGGTTGCATTCCAGAATCAGTGCTCACAGTTATAGTGAGGAGAACACTAAAGTTGGGTTTGGGAACTGCTGGAGAGGTCAGGTTAATGTCATATTTCTGTTAGGGAGAATTTTAATTTCTGTGCCAAATTCCCTTTAACCTTAGAGACCCCCAGCTCTTTTGCTGGACTCAGGGCTTTTTAATTTGTACTCCTGAGTGAGTGGGACTTTATTCTCACTCTCTCATGTGTTTTCCTGACTAGGATTTTCTATATTCCTTACTGTTTTATGGAGTCTGGTAAACTCCATAAGCATCTGCTTTTGCATTGTGACACACAGCGCCTTTTGTGCAGTGCCACTGAGAAGTCCCTTGGACTTCTCTTAATGTTGAAATACATTTTCTCGGGAGAACTACTTTTCCTAAGAATAGTAAGATGACCCCTGTCTTACTTACCTTTGATTTATGGGTCCAGCACACACCACCCTATGTGGAGTGCTGGGGGCTTACTGAGTAATTCCTTTTACCCATTCCTCATGTAACATTTTGTTACACTAATTCACTTGAATGGCTGGTGGCAGTGGTTTGTTTTTTACTACCTAGTGACATGCACCTGCAGGCTGATACCTCAGCTGCAGTGCTGCACCCAATGGTGACCATGTTCTCAAAATGGCCCCTGTCTTCTTTTTTCACTTTTTCTTGTTAGTTAGTTTCTTCTATGCTTTTACTCTGTTGTTTGCATCAGGTTTTAGTACTTTGTGCGTTTGGTCTTTGGCAGGCTTCAGCCCTGAATCCTGCCCAGGCTCCAGTGTGTCTGGAAAAGCAGTAAGTGAGGGAGGGTCCCGAAACGACCCTGTCCTTTGTCTCTAGGTATGCCTGAGGACGGCCACCCCGCTGTGTGATTGACAGCCTAGGGCTTTGAATGAATGGAAACTTGCATAAAAAGCAAGGTTTTTGGGACTAAGGACAGAGTCGGCCACTGGAGGACATAATCTGAAGCAGAAGACAAGTGATGACGCCAGCAGTACCCTCCTGGACCACAAAGTGCCCAGTGAAGCCCTGCAGCTGTGCTGACTCCATCTTTGAATCAACAAGGAAGACCTGTAAAGGATGACTTTCTCCCTCAGGCTGGTGGAACCAACTACACTCAAAACAAACTCTATTTTTGTGCAACCCCTGACTTACTGCAACTTTCCAAAGCTGCAGAAGCTCAATACCTGGGGTATCTCGACCATTTGTGAGTGCATTGTCTTCCGAAGTCCGAATATGGCCAGATCTTTGTGGGTGTCCAGAGGACTCTACAAAAGTAGGAAATCCATGTCCAGAGTCCACTCACCAGAGTCTAGGACCGAGGGATCAAGGAAATCCTAACTGGAGCTTTTCGTTCTTCTTTGGCACTGAGAAAAAGGCACCAAAACCACAAAGAGCTGCTGAATTGATGGAAATCTGTTGCTGCTGAGTCCCTCTCTAGAGTGCTACCACAAGAGCCCTCCAGACCTCATCCCTTTCATCACCACAAACAAGGACCGGGAGCAAGGGACTACTGTATTGCATCATGAAGGGAACCAGCTGGAACACTTTCTTTATTTCAAAGGTACTGTGGGGCTTGTGGTATTTTATCCGTTTGTCATTTGGGGTGCTTCCTATCTTTAGGAGTTCAATTTAACCCTACACTAAGTTGGCCTAAACTTACTTGCATTGGCCTTACAGCTTGTGCTTTCCAAAGGTGACTCCTCTTAAATTGCTGTGATTTCTCTTTCGAACACTGATCATTTAAAAACATTTTTCTAAGAAGAAGAGCATCAGAACTTTGACTTTGTCCATTGACTTTGGTTTATCTGGCTATCTAAAGCCTTCCTTCTGAACATATTGGCTTTGGCACTGCTTGTTCCCTTCCCTTAGAGGTTTTAAATGTTGAACACTTTAATGCTCGAATAATTGACTGCCTGCATCATTTTGGGAGAATCTAACTGTTCCTATAACCTATCCGTCTGTTCTGATCTAACTATAACCTTTTCTTCCATGAACAACTCAATATTGCAAAGGTGATACTATATAAATGCTATATTGACCTCAAATTACGTCACCTCTGGGTGTTGGAACATGTGTAACATATGAATGAATTACTAACCTGCTTTATTGTTCACTTTTTGAAGTGACTCCTAACTTGGGATTAATGTTACTTCTAAGTACTGCTTGTTTTAAAAATGCTTTAAATATCTATGTATAAATAAATGATGAATGTATTATAACTTTAAGTTGTAGGTATTGAGGTCCCAGGCCCCAGAAGGCCTTGTGGACAAATCAGAGGGTTTTGAACTTAATCCTCGCCACCATTGGGAGCCAGTGCAGAGATTTCAGTCCTGGAGTGATACGATCCCTGGGCTTGAGGCAAAGGACAAGTCTTGCAGTCTAATTTTGGAAGAGTTGCAGAGGGCCGAAAGTAGAGGCAGGCAGATTTAGAAAGTTGCAGTAGTCCAGCCTAGAGAGAACAAGAGTTCTGGAGACAGTGAGCTTCTGGGGGAAGGAGAGGAAACGAAGAATACCTCTGAGGAGGTGCAGCTGGTTGTGCGACTTCTTAGAGATGACAGAGATGTGAGGAGAGAAGGAAAGTGTGGAGTCAAAGATGGCACTGAGGTTTTTAGCCTGACAGGTGCAAGCAAGAAGAGGGCCAAGAGAGGCTGTACTGTACTGAAACAGATGTAATGCTAGCATATGTATATTTGCAACATGGGGAAATAGCTGGAAAACAGAAGGAATTCAAACAAATTAAAGGCAATATTGACCAACCATATAGTGGGTTCATGTGTAGGATGTGTAGTTCTCCTTTTGTTGAGTTTGTATCCAACAAAAGGTAAAATTAAGACAGATGTACAAATTGACCAAAAAATTGAAAAATGGTGCATTGTAATTCCTGCATGTAAATTATCTTCATGCATATTCGTTGAGTCTATCCAGAAAATCGGAATGGCTTTTACTACTGTCTCTGGCAGGTCCACACACCCAACCCTCACCAGGTGATCTTAATATAGCGTTACGCACCCGTTCCACTGGCTCTACCTTTGCAAGGGCCTTTAGCGAGGGCCGTGGGACGTTACCCCCATCACCAGGTTGCTCGGAACGGAGGCTTGGATCTTGGAATTCAGGCCGCGATCTGAGCAACCTTATTGGTTGCAACCCCCTCCCTGTGTTCTAATAAGCTACACAATCCAGAACATTTATTTTTCAGAATTTTACATTTTATATATGCAACCTTTGTTTTTAATTATTTTCATTCTGGCTGGCACAACTATTTTAGATGGTGGTCTGGTGGTCGTTATTGTGACTGAAAACCATCAATCTCTTCAATAATAGAAACCCCCCTACCACTTTTCAACTGCTATAATTACAGGACAGTACATTTTCTGGACCTGCATCCCTCAGGCGTCTGTGTCCTACTGTAGTGCAGTATTAACCATAGCCCTTGTCACTCTGAATTCTTTCAGCAAAGAGCCAAGTCAGCCGAGGGTGAAACGATGGGGGTTCTCCATGGACGAAATGTTGAAGGACCCGGTGGGAAGAGAACAGTTCCTCAAGTTCCTGGAGTCTGAGTTTAGCTCTGAAAACCTGAGGTAAAATTGTTGACTAAAAGGTTGTGTTACCCGACCTTTGTACTACTGTTTTTCCACAGGAATTCTTTGTGTATGAACTAAGAGAACAATCTTGCATTTGTCGGCTGTGCAAACCATTCCTTTACAACCACATGCATTGACTGGCGCTGATGTGACATTGCTATCTAGGATTGTATTGTCACTGAACTTTGTTTATTTAAAAACAATGGGCAGCATATGGCAAGTTCAGTTTTAAACTTTCTAGAGCACTTCCGTGTAAGAAGAAACCCAGTGCACAATGAAGAAGGGATGCTCATGTTACAGATTTAATCTTTGAACTTGTTTGTGTAAAATTGACATCGTTTGAAGGTTTGTCAAAGGATTAATGCTCTCAAATGACCTGCCTGAGCTAATTTCATCACCAACGTGATCATCTGAATTTATTGTATAATCCTGCAATGCAATATATTTCAGTGGTCGTTTTAACAAAATATAGGTCTGGTACTCCTTCTGATCTGCTTGGCACCCCTGATGCTTCTGCCTGAGATTCCCTGCTCGTGAGTAGCTCCTCTTTTTCCTCATTCTATCTGTCAAATTTGGTGAGTCCACGAGTGATTCTGTGCTCCAATTCATGGACCCTGCGTTCCTGTCTGAGTTTTGTGGTCCAGTGTCTAAATTTAATCTCAGGCTTAGTCTTCTCAGCTAAGTGAGCAGGCTATAGATGCTTAACAAGCTGTGGGGATTCCTCAGATGGCCCAGATACTGTCACGGCTTCCCGATGGTCATTTTGGCACTGGTGGAGGAGGAGGAGACGCTTAGACATTACCGTCATGTTTCCGAACGACTGCCATCTGCGGTCTAGTTGTTATCCAAGATGGCACCCGCCATATCCAGCACTCTACTTAGGTCTGCAATGCAGACGGATCGGTGCATTGCAACCCACTATTTAGGATCACTTGAGGTAAACACTGCTTCTCTTCTTGCCTTTCCCCTTGTTAATCTGACTTCTGCAACCTTCTGTGTGCCTCCGTTCTCCGTTAATCCTTGTTCCATTCGCTGCTGCATTGTTGTTCATCTGCCTCCTGATTACAGATTCTTGTTCCTTTACTGCGATCCTCCTTCTTCCAAGAGCCCATACAAACCTTTCATTGCTGCTGCATCCCACCCCATACCATAATACAAGGGTTTTTGATGTTGCTGGCATTTCCCCTAAAAACCGGGTATCCTACTGCACTGTGCCTTGCTAGACTGCTATCAGTTCTATAGTTCAGGCTAACAGGGTGGCAGCTTGTCAGGATTGACCTTATCTGTTCCCCAACATTAAGAAGGTAACTCATATATGGGAGAGCAGTGTTTGTGAGAGATACCCATGTATCCCACTGGCCTGCCTTTGTCACAAGCAGTTCATCAAATCACTGTTGAGGTCACAAGAAACACATCAGTTTGCATTAGCGAGATGTATTAACAGTACATTGGCAGCCATACAAAGAAATGGAATTTCTCTGAGGAAAATTCCTGCAGATGGTGCCCTAAACATGTAGAAATACTGTGGCAATTTCTATTTATGTCTCCCTTATTTAATAATCTGAGGAGTTCCAGAAGTCTTCATAGATTGAGAGCCGAAGGAATTGATTATGTAAACACAGTAGTCATATTCTTATTGGGAGCTTTTGATGTTATTTCTAGCTGCGGCACAGACAGCTAGGATGCAGGCCTTATCTGACCATTAAGAATCCTTGGAGTTGATCGAAGAGCAGACAGTAGCACATCTGTCTTTGAGAGAGGACTGGTCCTATCCGTGCTCCAACCAGCGCATAAATGAAGAGGCCCACAGGGTGGGCGATCCATCGCCCGGTCCTGAGAGGAGGACAGAAGGCTACCTTCATCACTCGAAGCCTCCACTCCATTAGGAGCACCATTTAAAAAAAATTAAAAAAACATGTTGATTGTGGAACGAGACCTAGACCTTATTTTACTATACTGAATCTAATTGTTTAATATTTTATGGCTCTGGCCTCTATTCCAATGCATTGATGGCCTTATGGGACTTAGCTCCTTAAAGGACTTAGCTCCTTATAGGACTTAGCTCCTTATAGGAATTAGCTCCTTATGGGGCTTAGTCCCTTGTAAAAATTAGCTCCTTATGGGACTTATCTCCTTTTGGGACTTAGCTCCTTGTAGGACTTAGCTCCTAATGGGACGTAGCTCCTTATAGGATTTAGCACCTTATGGGGCTTAGCATCTTATGGGGCTTAGTCCCTTGTAGGAATTAGCTCTTTTGGGACATATCTCCTTATGGGACTTCGCTCCATCTTTTAACTGCTTTGAATTTAAACGTTTAACACTTTACATATGTGGTCTGTTCAGCACTGCATTTTGCAATGCTATGGATTCATATTGCATGTAATTCAGAATGTTTGTCCAATAGCTTTGCTATTTTATGATTTTTCACATGCTGTCACAAAAGGCTCCTATAACCGAAAGTGTTCATATAGCAATAAGCACCCGTTCTGGGGGCTTCACCGTGTGGTAACGGCCCAGGGTCCCAAGTTATAGGTCCGAGCGAGGCGAGTACCTTATCACTGGGCCCCACCATTTCCATGGTGGCCATCTGTGGAGTCAGGTGTGGCACTGGCGCCACACCAGGTGAGTGGGGGCTGGCGGGGTGAATTGCAGCTCTCTATTGTGCATCAATCAGTTCAATCTGAAGATCTCCAATAAGATTATTGATATTGTTCACACCCAGGCAACAGTTTCACATGAGAAATAGCAAAGAAAATCGTAAACATCTCATTGTTTGAAAATAATAAGTACACATCTACAAGAAAGATTATTGTGTGTCTCAAAAGGATCATAAACTTCATATCAAGTCACTATTATGTGCAGTAACAATTCAAAGATTAAAGAATCTTCCATTTACAAACATGCTGGTAATAGTTCTCTGAATAGTCTAAATCATAGTACATTGTGGTCCGAGACACTGAGCACTTACAGTTAAAATGTAAAAAAGTGCACTTTTGGGACACTATTGTTGTTGACACAATGTATGTGCCAGGGTTGTTTATTTCTCCCCTGCACCTTCATTTTCTTTATTGTCTTTGAGTGATTATTTACTTCTATAGCACCAAGTCGTTACTTCAAAAACAGGTGTGCATCGTACACATTGCTTTTTTAAAGAGGAGATGCTGCCATCGACTGCTTTGCCCAGATTTTCCCCAGTGGCGGTCTGACCCCTCCCCACCTGAAGGGAACTTTGGTTCCATGGTGTAAAGATGGAACAATCAATCAATACCATGCAGCCTGAATCTGCTGCAGGGAAGCAACCCTTGCACTCAGTCTTTGTTGTGTTGCCTGTTGCGTCCCATCCCGTTCAAATGACAAAGGTCCGCAGGCACAATTTCAGTGACTGTTGGTTAAGACAGACACACTTTGATTGTGTCCCTGTTCTCTAGTACCCAGCTGCACACTTACACAGCGTGTGATAGAGCACTAGACCAGTGTGGATCCTGTACTGCTGGACACCCTGAGAGACTATACTTCTTGAAGGCACATTTTCAGGGTATGCAATGGAAATGCCTGCCCATGCAAACTCTTTTTTTCATTATTTTGTCTCCTAGCATAATCATCATCATGTTTATTTTGGATGTGCACAGAACATTCCATAAAACAGTTCAAAATACAAAAATACAATTCAGCTGTCACACAGATACAGCATAATATATCATAGAAAAAAACAATAGAGAACTTAGGACCCTGATCAATAATAGTAGTGCACAATTTCATTTTATAAAGCTCTATTTAACATGTTTTTCCATAGATAGAGCGCAGATTTCAGATATCAGAGCAAGGACCAGCCCGCACGTTGTGAATCCGCCCACAGCAAGCATATCAAGGCCGGACGATATTGTACAAAACCCAATTCCTGCAGTAATGGTCGTAAGAGCAGGCCTCTCGCCCTCACATAAGCAGGACAAAAAAATACCAGATTGGCCAATTCTTCGTAAGGTGCCTCACACATAGGGAAAGACAGGTCATCGAACCGCTAGACAAAGCTGCCACCACTGCCCACAGAGGGATCCAGTTAAACCGTGCACTTGTTATGAGTATACAATCCACCGGGAGCTCTGCCCACAGAAGATATCTCTGAACACCCGGGGACATGATTGTCAATAGCCCTTGGTTCTTAGGTTTCAACAATTTCATACTTTCTCTGTCCATACTCACAAACTCATAAAGCGGTAAGTCCATAATTGTATCCCTCCACAAGAGAGCATACTACAAGGTGGGTACAGATGTGTGATATTAGATGCCTGATATTAATCTCTGTCAGCTGTTTCTTGACATGAGGCTGCAATAGGACCTTGCCTCCTGGATCCTTGTCAATTAGAGAGATAATCAGTTTGTGGGTTAAGATAGCTCTCCCATTACCCCATAGCCTGGGCCAGTGCAATACTGGCTGCAATTAAACCACATCCCCAATCGGCTTACAGCCCAATTCTGCATGTGTTCCAAAATTTGAGGCCGAAATTGGCAGTTCCAACAGTGTCTGTGCCAAACTAACATTAGAATAGCCCCACAGTTCCATCCTGACTTTAGCAACCGAGGATGCCTTGCCCTTGTATAATTGCAACAGTGGATCAATTGGTCTAGATCTAAACATAGACATAGCCCAATAGACCCCACTCAGAGCCTACTTAAACTGCAGCGCCTGTTTTGTTATATGGGTGGTGGTGCAGAAAATGGCAGAGAATCTAACTCCCAGGTAATTCAAAGAATCGACCTTGGGGATGACACTGTTCCTGCAGCACCTAGCCCTGAATTTGATCTTCCGTCTCCCCTTCCATTAGGCTATCACCACCGACTTGGCTGCATTCACCACTAAGCTTAACCCCTCCATGAAGTCAGCATAGTCAGAGATGAGGGCCTGTAAGGTTCTCGGGGGACGCGCCATCAAGACAGAATCATCTGCATACACAAGGACCGGTAGGGACCGACCACCCATCTTCAGAACATCGGGAGGATATTTTAGAAGATGGTTGTAGAGGCCATTTATATATAGACAGAAAAAGTAGAGGCAACAGAACGCAACCCTGGCATACCCCCAATTCGACACAGAAGAGACCTGTGCAATGACCATTAGCGCCGCTCCTAACGCAAGCCTGCGTACAGTCATGCAACCTGGGCAAACAGTTTACCAAGGCCAGAGGGCAGTTCATGGACCTGAGCATATCGCACAGCTTTGAGCGATTCACTTTGTCAAATGCCGTGCTCAGATCCATGAATGCCAGATAGATAGGCTCCTTCTTCAGACAGAGTGAGTGTGCAGTCACTAGATAGAGGTTGAGCGTCTGCTCGGCTGTACCCATCCCCGGCTGGAATCCCAGATGGCCCGCAGAGAGTACCCCACTGCTCGAAACCCAATCTTCTAGGCAGCCGAGATAGCACAACCTAATAGCTTAAAAACAGAATCCAAGAGTGATATCGTTATGTACGAAACAGAATAAGCATGGGGAGCCTTTTTATAAATTGGCTGTATTATAGCTGTGGACCATGAGGGCTGTATTGCGCCACCTGCACATATATCATTAAACCCCTGGGACAGTGCCAGGGCCCAGAGGTCCGGGGCCATGATAAATACATCTGCCGGGACATTGGCCGGGGATGGGGCTCAGTTTCAGCGTTGGCTGCCTATGGCCCTCTTAATCTCTTCTACTTATTCCTCAGTGCCCTTCCCAGCCAGATACCCCAAACGACCCCCAATCGCGGACCCACAGTGCTTGACCCCCCTCCTAGCACAGTCTATGGAAGAGAAATGCTCCAACCAGGCATTGTCAGGTACATTACTCATCTGAGTATCCAGTTTGTATTTATTAAAGGAAGCCAGCTTGGCGATCTCCCAGAACAGTTTGGTGTCATTATCCCTGGAAGTGCCCATCCAGGTCTCCCATGCTTCATCTTCAATTGCCCTTTTTCTTGTAGCCAAAACCTTCCTGTAATGCAACCTAGCACCAATAACTTCTTTTGAGACCCTGCACAGCCCAGAGTGGAGAGAAGATTCACCCTAGCTCTAGAGCACTCTGAATCAAACCACCTCCCCAGCTTCCTGGTCCAGTTCCTTTGCGTGTGTCCACGGAGAACACCAAGGAAAGCTTGGTCAACAGGAATGCAAACTCCCATGATATCATAACCTTATCCAGATTCCCCAATAACGCTTCTCCAGTTAATGCGGGCTTGATTGAACTGCCTTTCTTTATAAACCCTCCTTCCTGTCCTCCCTCCATTTGAGTCTATGCCGGGATGCACCCAAAGACACCTCCAGGGTATACGCTTGGCTCAGCGTAACAGCCCTTTGTGCCCAGTGGATATCAAGCTCAAAGGGGAATACAAATTGGACAAACCTGAATTAATTTCTAACTGGTCTCTTTCATTGACTTTAAAAAGTTGGAAGAAATATATTTGCCCCATTCATTTTTATATAAACAAAACAACCACATCACAAAAGTAGGCTTCATTCCAATTGTGTGCGCTAGTAGAGGAAAATGTGTGACAGGATCCCAGCTAATTCTGCGGCAAGTCCCATTTCCTGCTTTCCTTGTTATAAATGTAACAAACGTGGTGCAACAATGATTTATGTCATTCCCGCAGCGTTGCGAAGATAGTCGTTACTGTGTCACACATTACCTAAAGATATTCGGTTTTGGCTCAATGGCGGTTATTGTGCGCTGTGTGTATACAGGAAAAAAAAAGGGACACACATGTCCCTTTTTTTTTCTTAACAAAAGAAGCTGCTCTAACTCGATTAATTAACAGTACATGCTACTGAGTCAAGTAAACTCCATTGCTGTAGGAACAAACTGGCCTCTATTGGTATCATATAATGCAATCTGCTTATCTCATGGACCGTATTAGATGAAAAGCAATAACACAACCGGCAGCATTAGCTTTCACATACCCTATACAGGCGGAGAGGTGGGAGGGAGGCTGGAGGCAGAGATAATAGGGTGAAGCTCAACCTCTAAACACAGGAATGGCAGTGGCATTTACTTATTTCTTTATACATGTTCACATTTGTAGAGGACATAAAACCCACAGGCATTAATGTGATGTTAGCATATGGGTAAGAGGGGGGAAGCGGGGAGGGGGGAGGAGGGAGGGAGAAAGGAAGAGGTCAGGGGGTAATGCAGACAAGGATAGGATGTTACAGTCGTTACAGTAGAATGCGTTGTACTAGAGTTTCTGCGGGCAGGAGGGCAGTGGTGCTGTGCCCTGAGGTTCAAAGTCAATGGAACAAGCTGGTTTTCAATTGTTTTCTGAAAGACCAGTATTGAGGCTTGGCACACAAGTGAAGGGGTAGATTGTTCGACACATGGGCGGCTAGGACTGGGAAGCTAGAACCCCCAGCTCTGCTGCGTTGGAAGCGCATGGTGATTAGTCTGTGGCAGTATATCGCTCTTGTAGGTCTTGGAAATCCTCTGTGAGAGATAAAGTGGTGCACTGTTAGAGAGACATCAGTGAGATATAGACAGAATTTTAAAGTTGATCCTCTCTCTGACCGGTAACCAGTGTGCAGTATTTCTGTGGGCTGAGACATGGTCACGTTTAGATAAGCTCAATGCGGCTCACATAACATTGTTCTAGATGGTCTGGAGCTTATTCTGTTTGCGTTCTGAACTGCCAGCAAAAAAGGAGTTACAATAGTCTATCCGGGAGCCAATTACTGTTCTGGCAGTGTTCAGGCAGTGTTCAGAGGAGATGCTTGGTTGCAGACCAGGAGTTTGGGCTTGTGGGCTGTTGAGGAGGCAATGGCATTGACTTGGCTGGTCATGCTGAGGCTGGAGTCCAAGTAGATGCTTAGGCCCCGATTCATGGAATTATTTGCGTGTAAAACAGGGATTTGCGTGCCATTCTGCCCGTAAATACCTGTTTAATGAATGGGGATTTACAGGCCACATGGCACGTAAATCTGTTTGAGAAGGGTGTGCCGCTGCGATACCAGCATAGACACAGGCTGTTCTGTCTGTGTGGAATGAGGTAATCCATTTGGTAGCTTTGGGAGAAAAGTTATCAGCCGTAGTTAGGTGGTGGCATAGTGTTTGGTTGTTGACCAGATCAAACGCTGCTGATAGGTCGAGAAGAAGAAGGAGGGCTAGGTCACCATTTTCACAGATATCATCAAGTTGGTTTTTATTGTCAAGGAGGTCAGATTCTGTACTATGGCCAGGTCTGAAACCTAACTGACGAGGGCTGAGGATGCTGTGTTGTTCCAGGTAGGCTTGTATCTGAATGTAGGCAGCACGGTCAAGAATCTTTAGAAGAAAAGGAACAGTGGTAATGGGCCAGTAATTAGTGGCAATACTGGGATTGATGGATACTTTCTTGATAAGGGGGAGATCCAGGGGGCGATCCATACTTCCTTAAGGTCCAGTGGGATAGAGCAGCTTGAGAAGGGGGAATTGACAAATGCAGTGATGATAGGAATGAGGGGTCCACACAGTCTTTGATGAGTGGTGCTGAACGAGCATCTCCTCGGCAGCATGAGGGTTCCAGACCAGCAATGAGATTAGCAATTTCGGGTTCAGTGATAGGTAGGAAACTGAAGGCAGTGTCAGTGGAGGGGTGGAGGGCGGTGGTGGGGAAGATAGGTTCAGGAGTGTACATTTTAATGAGGATAGAGGTTCGCTTATTTTCTATTTTCACTTGGAGAGTATCAGTCTTGTAAGTGAGAGCATCTTGGATATTTTGGCACTAGGTGTTAACTTTAGTGTAGTTAGTGGTTGGTGTGACAGGTGTTTCCAGTTCCCGTAGGATGGGGAATAGCTCACGTGATTGGCATTTCGCATTCGAGATACAATTTGACAAGGATGTTGCTTTAGCTGTGAGGATGACTTGCTTATAGTCCTTGGAACAGTTGTCGAAATTGTCTATGTTGGCAACTGTAGGGGACCTGAGCCAAATGATACGATGGCTGGATTGTAGGTGATGACCAAGTCTGCTGGGGTGGAAGGCAGGACGGATCAGGTGAGGGAGATATCAGCTGCAAGGACAGGGAGGAGTCTCTCTTTAGTGAGGATATGCGAGTGTCTCGTGATAGCTTGGTGGAGCGGCAGGAATTAGTTGTCTGGGCTACGAGGACGGGTAGTGTGAAGGTGATGGTGTGGTGGTTGGACCAAAGATTGGGGGTGATTGCACAATTGGTTGTGTTGCATTTAGGTCAAGGAGCCAGTCTAATGATCTTCCTAGTTGATGTGTTGCACTACTAATGTGCATTCATTGGTGGCAGCATTAAAAGAGCAGAGTTACGATATTGAACCTCCACAGAGTGGTAGTGGGTTATTGGATCATGAGTTGCCTCACAATCAGTACATGATTTGTCCTTAATACTCCTGCAGACTGCACCTCAGGCCATTTTAGCATCTTTCTCAGACATTGCTGCTGTTTGATTTCAGTGGAGTGGTTTATTTGTTGCTATAGGACCGTTTGTAGGCGTCCAGTAGACATTGGTTGGACCAAACTCAGGTGTTAGGAAGTTTGAAAACTGTGATGTTCAGTGTACATAGAACAAAACATGCAATGTAAATGTGTGAGTACACACTTTCAAACTTTGTGGCATCCATCCTTGATGAAAGAAGAGACAGGATTAAGCACCAATATATGTATATTTCTTTCCCTCTAAATATCATGAAAGGTCTGAGAAACCTTGTATAGAATGTTTTGTTTTGTTACAAAGTGCAGAGGCGCATCAAACACACCCTAATAAATAGCTTGGGTTAGATTGATAAATTCTATTTCTGTAAATATGAATGCCCAACTAACTATTTTTAGTTTTGGCTTTTAGGGGGCACTAAAGCACACCTTATAAGCCAAAAGATTTGCATTGGAGTGAGAGAGACATGCCATGTGAGGGGGACACACAGCTTGTTGGTGTTGTTTGTTTATTTGCCCATCCAATGATTCCCATGGACATACAAATCCTATGGCCATTCCCACCCACTGCTTGTTCCTCCCGCTCAAAACAGCCTTCTGAGATCTCTTTGAGCTAGCTATATCAAACAGTGACATCAAACATTGAACTGCAATGTTATTTCTAGGCACCCTTCTGAGAGATAATACTGTCTTAATTGAAGTTGCAAATGTGCTGCCAGTGTAATCAAATGTATATAACTCAAGTGTGCTTTCAGTGTGCTTTCCTTGCACTGAAGTCCTGCTAAAAAACAAGCATTGACGAAGCCAACAGTTTGGGCTTGTTTATAGATATTAGATAGGCATTTGCCAGGCAGTGCTCTTATACACCCCGGTCAGCACACCATTTTCCAACTGTTGCCATTTTATGGGCAGGTACAATAAGTATTAAATTGCCTCGCAAATGCCTATACCATGTCTACTCAAAAGCTCAAACTGTTGGCTTTGCCAATGTAAAGATACTGGTGGGGGGTGCCTGTACTTCTGCTCTCTATATGGTAGAGGAGAGGCACAGAGGACCCCAGCCAAGATTCTCTATTCGGTAGCAATGGACGAGCAATCAAGGCCTAGCTTCTCAGGAAGTGATGCAGGCTGGTTCTTAAGCACAGTGTAGTCCCCAAACCCCCACAAAGGAATATCCACACACTGTATTGCTGAAAACACAGTCTTTATATAATTAATATTCAAAGGTATGTACACGATCACAATAACGCACTTTGTACTCAGAGATCAACAATGATAAAAATATACAATTCTAAAGTGGTACCACCAATGTTATAAAATCTCAATAAAGTTCATCAACTGTACGGTTAAATGTCACACAGATCAATAACAAGGAAACCAGCAATAGAGATAGGAAGGAACGCAAGAGGGTTGAAACAATAGGCAGATTTCTGGCCCCTACCACTAGACACAGTTCTGTGTGGAGATCCCCTCACCTGGGCAACCTGTAAAATAAAGATATATAGCACAAGCGTAGTCCATATATTGTTCAATAGTCTTATTTCCTTCTATAATGTTTTACCCCCCCAATGTACCTGGTGGAGTAGAGTTCTTCGAAGACGCGTCGAAGGATCCTTCTTGAGTGACTCCCTTTAAAGCAGGACCCACGGATCGTCGAGAGGCGTCGAAGATGGTGAACTTAGTGTTGGCGGCGTCAATGAGAAGTTCAAGGGTGCCGAGACCACAACGTCGATCCAGGCAGTGCTCGTCAGCGACGTCCTGCGAGGATGAGGTGTGCGGGGCACCTCGGTGATGGATTGTTCAAGACCGCAAAGAGTTTCAGAAGAACTGTGGCCCAACTGTGGCCCAACAAGGGCGTCGAGTCGTCAAAGTCGTTGTGGCCTTCAGGTGGCGGGAAACCCACCGGCGGATTCTCCTCGGTGCATTGAGCGTCCTCAACTTTCTCCGGCGGGACAATGCGGTCGACGTTGCGGACAAGGGAGTCCTTCGATTCAAAGGTTCTTAGGCAAAGGAGCGGGCGGCTCCGGTCGTCGGCGGCACGGTGTCAAGTGGTCCCCACGGCTGGGCAACACAACTTCGACGGGCCTCCAGCGGTTACACAAACCTGCGAACCCTGGTCGACGGCAATAGACTTCGACAGCGGTGAAGTCCGGGTGCTTTGCTTCGTTCTCCTCGGCAGTCCCGTCTCGGGTCGGCAGCCTTTCGAGGGTCTGACTTTCAGGGAGCTTCGGCAAAGGTTAGCGCTGCTCGATGGTCCCTCGAAGCACGGGAAGAGGGCACCTTACCAGGTCCTCTCTCAGATCAGTCTTCGACGAATTCGGCAGCTTTCAGATCAGGTCGAAGCAAATGCAACAACAAGTCTTCTTCCAGCTGGGCATTGAGGATCAGCAGTTCCGGTTACTCTTCAAGTGTAGACACAGCTTCTGAACAATTTCCAGTGGTGAGAGGTCCCCAGATATACTATCCTGTCACTCTCAGCAGCCTATCATACAGATGGGCATTCATGCAGTCAGTGGGCCAATCAGGCACACAGTGCATTCAGGCCATCCCTCTTCCCTCTCAGACACTCACAACAAGGAATGTGGATTGGGACAAGTACCCAGCCATTCAGCACTACACATTGCATTCAGGCCAGTTTCGGGCAGGGCTGTCTCAGTCTTTGTCTCTCATAGCAGAAACCAGACAGCCACAACAAGAAGTGCATATTGGTCACACACTCCATTCACCCAGGTCCCACCCACAGGGTGTACCCACAACATACAGTCAATGGGCAGGCTCCAGCCAGTCTGGACTGGACTTCACAACAACACCATATATGGAAACTTCCACCCAACAGCCAGTCAGTGGGAAGGGACAGAGTCAGGGCTTCCCAGGACTTTGGGAAAACAAGGTAACCGGCAATAGAAAGCAAGAGGCCACAGGGGCCATCTTTTTTTCTATCAGCAATCAACTGATTCCAGTGGCAGGGCCTAGGTATTCCAAAATGGAGGATACTCAGCGAATCTGTCAAATTCAGCATGGAGCTTCCACCAGCCCATACCCTGCTCTGCGGGCCACCCACAGGTGCCGTAAGGGTATCCCATGGGTCTGTTCACCAAACCAAAAGAGAGAGAGCTGCACCGCCAGGAGTCCCACATGAACTCCTGCGCTGAAAACACGACAGAACACACGATAAAAAGGCAGTAAAGTACAAGGATACGGAGGCGGTGTCCCTCCGATGCATTTCCAGCATCACAGCCAATGATAGTTTTCCTAATTGGTTCATACAACCCACATTTCCTTTGACCCTTTGTTTTGTAAACTGTATGCGGTAATTGACTTGATTTCTTCAAAATTATTAAGTATGCCTGGTTCCGACCCTTTATAATTGATCTAATTCTAGCAACAGTTTTCTGAAAAGTCCCAAAAGATTAAACTGCATAGCAGAGATTTAGGTGTATAAAAAATCAAGGCCTGAGTGACATTTTCACCCGATGGTGTCAATGAAAGACACTATTCCTTTTTTAAATCTTTATATTATATATTTTTAGTTTTCTTAGTGTTCTTGAGTCCCGTGACTTTAATACTTCCGAATGAAATGGATTGCAGCGCTATGAATACGCGGTACAGAGACAAGTCCCTACTGTTCAATTTTTTTTGGTTTGAAAACAAACCTTTCACAATCATACATTTTAACTGTACAATACAATGGTAAATCCTCCATTGCAAATAACAATATTTATGTGCATTTTCATGTGCAAAATAGCAAAGAATTGTGCAAATCTTACAATAGTTGAACATTTACCATATATTAATTATTACTTCATTCATTCTAATAATTCACATTTACATATATTAAATAGAAACAACTTAAGACAATTACAACAGGAATTTAAAACATGGTTGGAAAAAGTGCAAACAAAAATCTTGATACAGCTAAGAGGGGTCAGAAATGTGAGGCAGACCACGTTGTGTAGTTTTCTCAATAGGTTGGATGAACGCCTCAATATCCCTACCCTGACGAGGATATCCCTGCCTAAAATAAACTAAAGGAAACACTCTAACAAAGGATAACTTTCCCTCACACTTATACGCATAATAAATGAATAAGGAAATGCATTGCAGTGCAAAATAATGCACAATGTAACCACAGTCTCTCTTCACAACCTGGGTGATTCTGTGCCACATAAATTACACAGGGAAATCCTGGATGTCAACAAAAGTTCCAACACCATCTTATGCCGCTTCCACTGGTCAATGGAAAGTTCCAACACAGAAAGTACAATGCTTTTCTTCCTCCTTGAACACGTTCTTGGTTCATAAATAGGAGCAGTAATTGTCTTGGTCAGGATGATTTTTGCCACATCAAAAAGATGAATTACGAAGAATACAATTCCTTTGCAACAACTTTTACTGAGCTTCTCTTTAGCACCACACACAATAATAATTGTCCCTGCCAGAACCACTCCATAGCACTTCTTCAACTGCTACCTTTTTTAACCCCATGCCAGGCCTACTTCTCTAAAGGTTTTTCATCCGGATATACTCCTCTGCCCGAACGACATTTCAAATCAACAGTGCTTTGGTGGTTTAGATCAACTGACAAGAGGTTCATATCATTTCACGGTATTCAACAAATGGTAGCTTCAGCAATTGCAACAACTCTTCAGAGGAAACAAGATTCACATTGTTGCTCTTTTCTATTCTTTTACAAATGATGCTCCTCTCCCTCTGATATCCCTTCGTCAGAAGGGCAGCCTTTTTGCCACTCTTGTTTCCCCAACACACTAGTGACCAATGTCTGCACAACCTCTGCCCTTCCAACTCTGCGAGGCACAGACCCTCTCAGGACCGGAAACTGTAATCTGCCACACAGGGATCCTGGCATCCTCTCTCTCTTCCAGCTTCAGTATGGGCGCTCTGCATCTGTCAAGCTGCTGCATCCTACTGCTACTACTTCTCTCCTGCTTTCCCTTGGCCTGCACCTCAGAGTGTTTTTTAAGCCTCTCAATCTCCCTCAGGTGTGGGTCATTGGGGTTAATGAGACTACTCCTAAAACCTTGCACCTCTTCAGCCCTCTTCCTCATCCCAGTAAGTAGGGAATGATGGGACTTGACATTCCTAATAACAAAGTTAGTGTTCTTCATTTCAGTTTTTTTAAAATAAGCTATTAGAAGAGTGAGGCTTTGGGGAAAGTTAAACAAGGGGGTTTTCCATTCCTCCTGGCCTGCTCCCCCTCCTCATGTGATCCTACAGCAGAACACCACCCCCAGGGTTGGGATCAAAAAGTGTCTGCCTTTCCCTGGCCACATGAGAAGGGTCCCAGGTCAGTTTTTTTTATTGTGGGGGAAACATTCCTGATTCATCAGATAAGATTAGGGAAAATGTGTTCCCTTCTAAAATCCTGATCCAAAATCCATCTGCAGACAGGCTATGAAAACCTTTATAAAACATAAAAAGCATATCTCTCATAATGGTGCAAGTGCAGCACACTGCTTCAGGAGATTTCATAATATTTCAATCTCTGTCTCATTTTTAAGAAAAATCTACAGTTCCTCTCTGATCACAATCATTCTGCCCTAATGCCCAGAATGTCTTTTGTAGGGATAATATTTAATCTAAATCTCAGGAATATATGACACCTTTTTGGGCACAGGAATTGTATAAAATACAACTGAATCACCCCAAGGCATTTCTCCGTACATGAGAGATGGTTAAAGAGTTTATATTTCATGCATTTCTCTTTCCTCCTGCACCAATCGTTGGACCATAATTTTTTCTTTAGTGCATTGGGATGAGTAATTTAACGTTGGTCTGTTGAATTTAATAGGTTCTGCTGGTCTTCACAGAATTGCCTCCAATTCTTGACGGTCAAGTTAGAGCAGTCCTGTAGTACATTGACAAACAGTGAATCATGTGGAGGATCCAGAATATTTCTATACAAGGATATTATTTTTCTTGTGATCGTAGCCTCCAAGGACAAAATACTGAATCCGAAGCTGGTGATGTGGACTGGAATCCACCTGGGCAGGTTGAAGACATATCTCGAAAAGGTTGCCTCAACCTTTAGCCACAGGGTACTGTCCAGCTTACCTAAGGTCTCTGCTCTGTAAATCAATGTTGGTACTACAATAGCTTTGTAAAATGTAATAAGCGGTAGCATTGGAAAATTGCCAAAGTTCCTATGCAATCTTTTAGCTTGGATAGCTAGATTGAATGCCTTGGTGTGAACTCTGTCAAAGGTCTTCTTTTTTACAGTTTCCCATGGAAAACAAAACCCAAGTACGTCATCTGATCAACGACCTAAAGTTTTCCATTGTTAAAGTACCAAGAGAATAAAAAAGAAAAATCCTGGATTTTGGAGAAAAACAAAATATTTGATTTTGTTGAGTTGATTTATAGTGGGATGGCAGGAAGGGGTCCTGTAAACACCCAGGAACTGTAGAAATCTAGATATACAAAAGATAAGGAGTTTCCTGGTTGAAGTCTATCTTAATCAAAGTAGAATTGTAATGAAAACAGAGATCAATCTGATGTGTCACTAAATAAGTATCAAAGGCTGAATTAGGTGTAACACCACTACCCTGAATGCAGTAAATGGCAGAAGAGGCTCGGTCAGGCTACATAATATTCTAAATTGGTAAGCAACTCATTCAGCTTGAAAGCTTTGATCCCACATCCTCATTCCTATTCCCTACTAGCATTAAAATATAAATGTTTTTTAATCCCTTTAGTTGGTTCGGTGTTGAGGTATTTCGTGTTCCGCTCCACGCACGGATGGAAGCACCAATCCAGTGCTAACTGGCTAATACATGTATCCCTCAACATTTATTGAAGAGGTATGTTTTGCTCATATCCTTTTTTGAACAAATATTCTCCTAGTTCTGTTGAATGCGATATGCACAAATAGCATTATGTTTTAGTGATTGAATATTTGTGCCCCCACAAATATAGGTCAATTCAACTGTTGCACCCCAGTACTGTAATCTTTGGAGCAACCACATATTGAATATAACATATAGTAGAAAGCTGTGATGAAATTGAGT
This sequence comes from Ambystoma mexicanum, assembly GCF_040938575.1. Lineage (NCBI taxonomy): Eukaryota > Metazoa > Chordata > Amphibia > Caudata > Ambystomatidae > Ambystoma > Ambystoma mexicanum. The sequence continues at coordinate 319,542,800 of NC_090928.1, read as the reverse complement.
AGCTGACTAAATCTTCTGACAAGCTGTAGGTTAGTTTCAGTTTTTACTTCTTTTCTAGGTATCCACTGATTAGTTATATGTTGTTTTTTATAGTAATTTGTTTTATTATTTTGTATTCACCAGGGCGTCCGGCCCAAAGGAAGGCAATAGAATTCAGCTCGCCAAAATGCTTTTTGTGCCAGGATGAACAAGCTTGACACTGAGAGAATCTTTTCCTAGGGTTGCCCCTGGCTTCATTTAGGATACATTCATTTTTGTTGTTGGTTAGAGCACTCAGGCACTCTCAACTTTTTTATGTCACTCATGGTTGTTTATTCTATTTATGTATCAGTGCATGGTGTCTCTTTTCTTTTTATGTATAATAAACGTGAAATAAAACATGATGGAAGTAATGTAGACCCTTCAGATGATGTAAGGAACTGTTGTTGTGATATCATTGAAAAATGTCACATGATCTAATTTATTTTTGTTAAGAGAAAGAATAAAAACTATCATGAGTAAATTAGCAACTTATGGATTCAGCCTTTGAAGCCTATTTAGTGATACATCAGATTGATCTCTGTTTTCATTTCAATTTTACTTTGATTAAGATAGACTTAGGTCCACCAGGAACCCCTACTTTTGTGTGTATCTGAGTTGATTTCTAGGTCACTTCTTTTTATATAATGTTCAAAGTCGATCAACTTCCGCTGTAGCCCAATTGGAGAATAATCTAAAAAGACTAGATCATCCATGTCAGTCAATTATGAAACAGAAGAGGCGCCAGAAAGGGTGAACATTTTTTTGTGTCCAGGAAATCATCCTTAATGTCTGAATTATATAGATTAAATAACAAAGGAGCCAGGACGCATTCTTGCCTAAGGCCTCTGAAAATATCTATCCGAGATGACATCTTGCCATCCACATTCGATCGGACTTGTAAATTGGTGTCAGATTGCAAATGCCTCGGTGGATTGACCAATGATTTAGGGCATAAACATAAAGGTCTTCCCAGAGCTTATTTCGACTAACCCGGTCGAATGCCATAGTTAGGTATATAAAGGCTAGGCATATTGGTTGCCTTTTTACATCTGAACTGTGTTGCAAATGTAATAGTATAAAACCATCCAAAGAGGTCCCCAACCCTTTCCTGAACCTAGACTGGATCGAGCCTTCTACTGTTTTTTTGCCCACTCTTTTACGTTGTTTTAAGTTGTTCAGCAAAAAGCACAGAAGATTTTTCTTGACACGTTGAGCAGCGATATCAGATGATAGGATCACACCTATACCCCTTATTAAAATTGGGGACCAGGTATGATGTCTTCCATGATGGCGGAGTAGAGCGAGAAGATATTATTTGTTCAAATAGGTAAACCTGGATAGCCTGTCAGGTTTGTGTGCTTAGAAGATTTAATGTGCAAAATCATTTCCAAAATGTCTTCTCTAGAGAACCCTATTTCCCATTTAGAATCATCCTTATATGGGCATGTAGAAGTGTCCACTATAGTAGCAGAATATAGAGTTTTGAAATGCTGCACCCAACTTCCCTCAGATATGGGATTAATCAACTGGGACGCCTGGCATCCTGTGTCTATGTTGATAAGTTTGCAGAAGATATCCGATTGGTTAGAAAGCAGTTCTTGTAACATTAGTTCTGAGTCCTTCTTCCCATGATAGCATTTAGTCATTCTCAACCAGTTTTTATATCTTAACATGAGACTCTTCTTCAGTCTCTTAGCTTCCCCTTCTGTTACAGCATGTAGCTCTCTTATATCACGCCTCACCAGTCTTTTTTTCTCCTGGACGTGTTTATAAAAACCCTGGGTTCGGGTAGGCACATTAAAATTATTATACTTAGCTCATTTCAAGAAGTCCAAAAAGATGCCTGTAAATTTGTTTGGAATGAATTGAATTGATCCAATAAGTTATAATTCAAGCAGCATTTGAGTTTCATAGCCAATTGTTCGTTGAAAAGACATATATTTCTCAGATTCCATGAAATGCGATTACCTCTCTGATTCACTTTTACAATCTCACATCAGTTTGATCTTATACCTCTGCTTTCTTTATAGTCCAGCTAAGACAAAGAGCAGAGTGGTTACTAAGATATGTGTGCAATATGGATAAAAAACAGCAACCTGATGTAAAGGAAAAGGTAGCAAACATATTGTCAAGAACAGCGATAGAATGCCCTCGGCGCCACATGCTTTGCGAAGGGATGTTTCCTTTTAGATTTCCATTTAATATGTCAAAGCCCCAGGCACTCATCAGTTCTACCCATAGTTTGCCTCGCTGAAAAGAGCTTTTTTGCGTGGTCTGGGCATGTGCTAATGACATTCGATACTTCTTTGTTACAAATATAAATTAAGTCACCTCCCAAAAACATACTGTTCCCTTGTTTGACCATCAGCCACTCCTCAAACACATGATTCAAGCATTCAAATAAGTACCCTAATGCATATTTAGATTAATGCCGCAAAACTAGACAATAGGGGTCATTACGAGTTTGGAGGCAGCCATGGTGTTACTAGCACCATGGCTGCCTCCAAACTTGTGCCCGGGTCCGGGTTCTCTGAATGGGGATTTACCGGGTCATTCCAACCTTGGAGGACCCGGTAAGTCCCCATTCAGAAAACCATTCCCCAATCCCATTCGAGCCCCCATAGGGCTCAATGGGAATGGGGAGGGAGCTAATAACGGTCCCGCAAATAGCGGGCCCGTTATTAGCTCCCTGGTCCCTTAGCGGCTCCCGCCTAGGGAACCTCGGATAGCGGCAATAAGAGGTTAACGGCACTGGCATCCTTACCGGTGCCATTAACCCCTTACCGCCGCACTCGTAATGAGGCCCAATGCTATTGAGCGGATCAAGATAGATCGAAAAAGATAATTGTGTTTCCTCTCACAACAACTATAACCATAGTTTGTTACAAAGGCAATATTTGAGAAGCAACTGCGTTTAATTGCTGTTTTATAACAGTAATGGGCAGCTTTAATTAAAATATTAGCGTGAAATGAAAGAACTTAATTTAAAACAGGCATTTATAAGTAGTCAGATTCCCGATAGACCTACTCAGCATAAATATGGGTTCAAAACAATGTTGTACACATTTCATTTTTTTATGTTCAAACCAACAGATTGAAAAAAGACAAGCATACTATTTGCCCACAGATTGAAAATGCTAACCTAAGCCTTTTTTTGATTACATAGTTCAAGATATTTTCGAGTTAATTGCATAAACTCCACATTACTAAAATTCGTGCATGTGTTGTTTCCAGATGTGCCACATATAGTTAGCAGACTTTAAAATATATTCCTGAAAATAAATCCTTTGAATAGTGTTCATTTAGAGTATGATGGCATGGGTTACAATGCAACAGACTTTCCATATAGTTGATGTGACTAACCAGAGGCACCTAGGATAGACCACATTATCATTAAATTAATAAAAAGACATTGACCAAATGGAGTGGGCTTGTCTGTCTATGGTTATGGACTGAGACAAAGTCATGCCTTAAAATAAGAATTGGGCCTGAAGGTATAATGGGGGTCAGGGACCACCACCTGCTTCGTGAAGAAGAAACCAGATGAGGTATATAGAGGATCCCCAGGCTCTCAAACCCTTCCTTAGTCTGTTAGCTATGAGCCCTCGTTTGCTTTGAGTGTAACCCCCACGACCCCCATACTACAGGCAGAGGCTAACCCAGTGCAGGTGGAAAAGAGGAGCAGTTTTAATGTCAGGGAGAGACCATCATACAAAAGAATGGAGGAAAAGTGGTTAAAGGGGAGTAGAAGAGCAGTGTAGAGGGAAAGGAGAGATAATCAAGAGTGAAAGGAGGAGAAAAGGTGACAAAAAATGGAGACATGAGCTGTTTGGAGGAGGCAGAGAAAAGGAGAGGAGAATAGGAGGTATAGAAGGCGAGAGGTAAAATTTGAGGGAGAGAAAAGACCCAACAACTGATAGAGGTTTATTAGGAGCAAAGTGCAAAGAGGAGGAAGCAAATATCAGAATAAGAAACGTGAAAGTGGGAAGGAAGAAGAGAACAGACCCATACAGAATGTCAAGGAGGAAAGGATGAAAGAGAGAATTGTGGGGGAATGAATAAAGTTGCTTAGGAACCTTAAGTAAATCTTCTTGAGAGGAGGGTGATCAGTGCTAAAGATAAGTCAGATAAAGTTTGGCCTTGATGCAGATCACTAAGGAGATTCCTTAATTGTTGTTTAGTCAAACCCAGGGTTGTCTCTGTCAGCTTGGAAGCTGTTAAGCTTAAGAATCCCAGGGCCCACAGAGTTGCTATAAAGGATCTCATAAACTCTGATACGTGGCCTCCATTCAGATGACCCAAGGCACCAGGGATGGGTGTCATTCTCTTTTTCAATTAGTATTTGACATCCTGACATCCACAGAAGTCAAAACAGCTGCAGATACTGCCAGGAAAAAAGTGTGGTGCACTTTAAAACACTGGTGACTGCGAGTAACTCTTTGTTTTCCACAAATAAGGCGACACCTAGGGGAGAGGGGAATAAATAATCACTGCAGAGGAAAGGGGGACTTATTGTGTTCTGTTGTGCAGAATTCATATGTGATGACCACAGTTAAGGTTTCTGGTTTAATATAGACTATTAAACCTTATCTTCAGGTCTCAAGTTGTCTGTTGAACCCCGCCATGACACATGGTATGAGAAGTGGGATCAACAGTACCAGATCCAAGGGTCTGACTGTGCCCACAACCTCCACTGGTAAAGGTATTTCTTGTTACAAGCCAGGCCAAGTCACCCCATAGGGCCACCTTAGGGACCTCCAACCTGGATTTTTCCATCGTCAAGGGGCTGATATTCCCAGACATGGGCAGGGTACTGACTTCAACGAACATTAAGGTTGAACTCCCTGCGCCAGTGCTGGGTGCAAGCCATGGGCCTGAGGTAGGTGCCTGAGTAGTTGACAACAGCAGGATTATAAAATCCTTCTGATTAATCACTCTTCAAACTCCTTTCTGGTGCACAAGGGAGATGTTAATGCTGAACTAAGTTATGAACTGAACTTTGATTTGGATGTTTTAGCGTTCAAACCCCAACCAGAAAGGGTGAATACAACTTTACTTCCACCCAACCACCCTCCTTGCCAATCCCATAAGGGGACCTTGCTCTGCCTCCTGGATTTGCAGCAGCTCAGCAAAATATAGCCTCCCTTCGAGACACCTTTAATGAAGTGATTTGAACAGAAGTGTGCACCACTAAGCAGTAGCCATTCTTCGATGGAAAGTAGGGCTTGTTATAATGAAGGTTGAAAAACGCAAAGAGGAATGTAAATGCAAGACTTTTGCTCCATAAAACAGCTGCATGCAGTTGTCTGCACCCTTGAGAGCTGCATGTCTTGGCTTGAAAAATGTTTGAATAAAATAGCAATTCCCTATATGACAAAGACCATTTTTATGAGCAGAATTTTTGAATTTAAATGAAGTTGCTTAGATACAGTGCATTGTTCATGCAGCCCTGAACTGGAGGAGAGTTGTAGGTGAATGTTAGTGGGTGTGGCGGTGGCATGTGTGACTTAGTTGAAATGCTTTATTCTGCTTCCACATTTCTAGTGGCTGGGTTTATTTATTTAAGCCTTTTTAAACCCATCCTAACTTTGTTGGTGTTTGCTGAAAATACCCCAATGGTCTAATGAAAAGGATGTCACACTATACTGCACTAGGATTCCCTAACAAGGTTAAACATTTACGCAGTTGTTTGAATCCTTGAGAGCTGCCTGTATTGGGATGAAAACGTTATGTGTAAAGTTACACTGCGATATAAGACAATGACCATTTTCTAGAGAAAACTGCTTGCATTTGAGTGAATGTGCGTACCCACAATACATTGCTCTTGCGAATCTGAACTGAAGGGGAGTTTCTAGTGGTGGCTATTGGGTGGCGCTGCGGCATGTGTGACTTGGCTGGAATGGCTTATTCTACTCTTTTCATGCAGAATCCTTTTTCAAGCCTTTCCACATCCACAGCATAGCTATTTTTTTTTTAGAAAAAAGGTTTTCACTATTCTAATTTCACTGCACCGCCTGTCCTGCTTTGTATAGCACCGAAAGGCTGACCAATCTGTCTACCCTTTGTAAAGTTCAGTGTTAATCCACTGTGGTGAGGTCTCAAACCTTGAATCCGGTTTGAATCTTTACAGTACACATCAGGCAACATGTCTTCAATGATGGTACATAACTTGAGATTTGTGTAAAAAAACAATCAAAAATTAACTTATGTGCACATTTCAAATTTCTCAGCATGACAAAATAACCTGATAAAAACTAGTATCTCACCAAAGTTCAGCCATTTTATCACCATGGTCCATTTGCTACTTTAAAAACGACATACAGACAGAATGAAGTGTGTACTAGAACACACCTATTGTAAATGTGCTGTTTTTGGAACTGGGAAAACAATGATCATGTAGGAAATCAGGTGAACGAACATATGAGAAGGCATTTTTTAAATGTCATCAAATGGGAAATGGGAGATTAAAGGGGCTATCATACAAACACCGGAATATGTTAGCTTCTAGTTGTTCTGACCAATACCACAATCTCTGAGTTCAGTGAAACGTGTTGTTGATTCTTATAGCGTTAGAATTAGGGTCGCAGTTTTTTAAATTTCTTCATGAATGAATGTTAAGTGATTCTATGTTTGCGTTCTTCCCAACAATACATAAATTATTGGTGTGTTTAATACACAACCAAATTCATGTGTATTGTAAAGGGCAACCGCACCCATTTTAGGAAATGAACACACTGGAGAATTTGTTTTATTACATTATTTTATATAATCTTTTATACGGTGCTGGACCCGCACAGGGGGTCTTGGAGCACTGTAGAAAGTTCAAAGGGAGGGAGTGAAAAAAAGTTTTTTTAGTTAAAAACGTAAACCATAAGCATATTTAAGAACGTGCAAAATACAAAATAAAAAATACAAATACAAATACAAAATACAAATACATATACATATACATATCACACAAAAAACTCTGCAAATGAATACAAATTATTGCACGTTAACATAAAAAAGAAACTCATCCACCTAAAGTACATACAAATGGTAACAGATAGTTCATATGTCTAATATAGTTTGTGCTAAAGTGCTTTAATCATTCACATTAAAAGATAAACGATGTACTGTTCCAATCCTAAAACAGGGGACATCTAAATTATGTTCATTTATCCTCTTTTATCATTTCCACAGCTGCGTTCCAGACATCATATGCTGCACTGGTCACCACCACTCAGTTAGCTCCTTTCAAGTTGCTCCAAAATTGTTCATTTTCAATGTCCGACATATGCATCACATATTTCCGGTAGCCCTTTTGATATTTCTCGTGTAAATGTGGGCACTGTGTCAGCACATGTCTCAACGTCTCTACAGAGGCTGCACAATCTACAGATTCTCTCAGCGTAAGGTACTTTTGACCATACTCCAATATATTCGTATGTAGGCAAAGTATTAAAGCGCACATAGCTAATAAATCTTCTCAGGTCCTTAATGCATTTTTCTGTTATGTAGGAGCAGGGCTTATTGGGGGAAAAGCCTTGCCTACTGTATTTGCAATATCTCTTGTTCCCATTCAGATTCGCTATGGTAGTTGATCTATCCCACATAGACGTTTTGGACTTTAACCATTTCCATACATTAGGATCTACCAGGTCTATGGCTGCAATAGAGCTAGTATCAACCTTTAGGTCCATGTTCTGGAAGTGGATAATAGCTATTTCCTCATGGCTGCCAGAAACGAATTGAGATGAATACTTTGGTATCTGCTAAATATTAATGAGGCAAATGTCTTACCATCTCTCTGAGCTGTTACCAAAGAGAGGTACAGCTTGCTGCGCTGGATATACGAGAAGGAGCGTAAAGATTGAAGGCCCCATTTGCAATTCAAGGCCTCAACTGGAACGCTTTGGGTACTCCCACGATAGATCTAAGTATTTGTCTCTCAAGTGCTTTGAGCCAGCTAACATGTTGTTCTGCAAAGAGCTCCAGACCGTACATTATGCCTGGGATAATGCCAGTAGTGTAAACTGCAAGCAGCCCTTCCATATTGTCTCCGCCCCGTTTTTTTGCAAATCGTTTAATCATAGACCATTTTCTCAGGACTTTGTTTGTTAGATCGTCTTTATACATTATGGAAGTGGGGTTCGTACAGATGAGAAAGCCCAAATATATGTATCTGTCCACAATTTCTATTGGTACATTATTTAATTTCCACATATATGGACTTTTTCCTCCAGTTTTCCCTCACAGCATCGTGATGTTTGTCTTACTTATATTCATCATGAGTTTGTTCTCAGCAGCATGTGCCTGTTATGTGTTTATTGAGCGCTGCAGCCGTATGGGGGTGCAGTGTACGAGTACGGTGTCATCCGCTTACATAATCCACGGAACCTACTCATTTCCTATTCTGGGAGGGGAATTGCGGATGTTTTCCATTTTCTCGTCCAAATCAGAGACGTATAAGTTATACAACAAAGGTGACTTGGCACATCTCTGTTTAAGTCCGATGTTGGTATTGCATTTGGACGAGACTCCTTCCCCTTGGTTCAGTCTCATGACTACTGGCTTTTGTGAGACAGAGAAGAGAGGGATCTAGTCCCCATGTTTGCAATTTTGCCCACCAGAGAGGTCGAGAAACTTTGTCAAAAGCCTTTGTGTAGTCCACGTAGCAAGCAAAGAGCGTGCGTTTAGAGGAGGACATCTTAGTGACCATGTATCCCAATGCACATACACTATGAACAGTGCTGTGCGATTTCCTGAATCCATTTGGCGTTTCTTAAGTCTACCGCTAGTCTCAGCCCAGATGGTTAACTTCTTCAATAGGAGTGAGGCAAATATCTTGGAGCTGGTATCTAGCATGACCAAAAGACTATAGTTTGCGTGGTCCAGAACATCTCCTCTCTTAAATATGGGGATTAATATGGACTCCCGCCAGCTGTCAGGAACTTCACCATCTGTTAGTATTTTCCTAAACCAAAAAAAGTAATTTTGGAACAGGATGGAATGCTCAGGATAAGTAAATAATAGGGTGGGGGTTGGCTGGGTTCCTTGGGGGAAAGAGGAATGATTTGATGATTTTGCAAAGTTGATGATGGAAGGGGTAGTGCGGATGTGGGGTAGGCATGCTTTCCAGGCTGTGGGTGTCCAGGCCTATTTTTGTGTCTGGAGTAGCTTCCAGAGAGAATGGGTGTGGGTAAATCCGATTGGGTTTAGTACAAGGGATTCCATGGACACAGCAAAGGGGGTGATTTCTGAAAGAACAAGTCACAAACAGGCTGGTGGTTGCTCATGAACGAGCCCACACTATCATTCAGATAGTGAAAAATGAGATATGTTAAAAGATGTTGAAAATAAATGTAACTACAGCATACAAATGTATCTATGTTCATATTCCAAGACCGGCCACATAAAGAACATTGATTGTCCAATGTTTTATTACTTAGAAAGCAAGTCCTAAATGGTGGGTAACAGGGAGTTGTAAAATGAAATAACACATACACCATTTAAAAACAATTTATAAAGCAAACAAGCAGTCAGAAATAAAATTAACATAGGACTTCACATCAGATAAGAAGCTACAAAACGAGAGAATAAAAAAGTAGTAAACAAACAAAACTCTGAGGAAAAAAAACTCTTAAGTATAAGCAACAAAAAGTAAATTGGCTGTAAGGGATTCATGAAAAACCAATAAGGAGGTAAGCAAGCAAATAGAGGAGGGGGTTGCATGCCAGGCACAAGCTTGATGGACATAAAAGTTATGAGCAGAGTAACAGGCATTATTTAAATAGGGAATGGTTCATCTTAATATATCCGTACTGTGGGTGGACCTTGACACTCCAGGAATGTGATGATTAGTAGCTAGGTAGACCATATGGCCAATTACCACATTTTTGAAAAGTGCATGATGGCTAACCAATTAAGAGAAATTAAAACCGGGGTAATGTGCTCATATTTTTGGGGTGCCAGAAATCAAACTGGTTGCAGAGTGTAATTAAATCTATTTCCAATGTGTTTGGGCATTGGTTCAAAACTCTGAGGGAGGCAACACAGTTTATATCTTTCAGGGTGGCAAAAGCCACCCGTTGACATCTGGTATTGAACAGGGAAGACTAGGAGGTGGGTATGTTTTAGGGAAGAAAAGGACATCCAGTCATCCATGGTCATTAAACTGTCCCCCGGCCAGCATATATCTGCTGGGAAAGACACTGCCGGATACATCTGGGTGCCATCAGTGAACTTGTACATCTTGAAGCCTCAGCTGGCCATCATATCCACAGGGGTTATATGCAGATGTTAAACAACATGGGTGATAGGACGGTCCCTTGAGTAATCCCATATCCCAGAATTAGGGAGTCTGACCTGGGCGAGCTCCCCTACACACACTGTGAAATTGTTTGCAGAAAGGAGGCAAACAGGTTAGCATGGCCCAGCCAAACCCATACAGGAAGATACGATGTTAAGCAGGACCTCATGGTCAACCATGCCATATATTGCTGAAAAATCTAGAAGCACGAACCAGCAAGCCTCACTAGTGTGCAGTGTACATAGGGCATCACCCACTGCCTGTCAATGCTGCACCGAGGCCAGAAACCAGACTGATAATCCTTCTGCAGACACTGATGTGAGAGGTGTAGGGCGTTACGATACAGAAACATAGTGGCCAACGATTCACAGACAAACAGTGAGATGCTTTACATCGATCGATGGAAGTCAAATACTGTTATGGTTCAAAAATACCTTCAGCTCTCCCTCCACAAATACCTCCCCTCTCGAGCTCTTCGCTCCTCTACCTCCAAATCCCTCAGGGTCAGTCGTTTTTCAAAGAAACAAGCTGGGGGTAGATCTCTGTCATCGGCTGGGGCCTCCCTCTGGAACAGCCTCCCAGCCACTCTAAAACTTGAGGAGAACCATCTCTGCTTCCGGAAGCACCTCAAGACCTTCCTCTTTGCTTCTGCCTTTGCCCCCCCTCTCCTCTGCTGACCTATTCTCTCATGGCACCATGCACCTGGCCACCCTCTGTCCTTCGGGCTAAGGTTCCTGCTCACCCTGCCACCCTCCCGCACTGCCTCCTTGCCACCCCTTGCACTGGGGTCTATATCTGTACCCATACAGCCCCCCCCTTTTTTTCTCTTCCTGCACTTATCTGACCTACCCAGTCTACTGTCTTAAACTCAGCACTTGCCACTTGCTGGCAGCACTACCACTTTTGTTGCTTTTTATTACTTATTATTTATTTTATTTATTATTAATTATTCTGTTCTCCTTTTACTCCACACTTGCCATCTCAACCCCCTCCTGGCACTTTTCCCCTCCCCCTCCCCCATGCACTTGCGCGTTCTCAATGTCACTGGGCCTAGTAAGATCGTCGTTTTGTTTGCCCTTGTTTCCCTCCCTTGTCTCGTCGCGCTCTGAAACAGCTGTGTATGAGCGTGATACAAATAAAATATCAATATCAATATCAATAAGTCTGAGTTATAACTTCATATTTACAGATGATGCACTCAATGTTACATATAAATCATTACAAAAAATGTGCATGTGCCTCATTCAAAAAAATGTAAAACTCATGCAGACTTAACAGGATTAAACAATGAGGAAGATCCTACTCTAATTATTTTTCTTTTAGGACTTAAGATGTTCTTCTCCTCGAAGCGCTTAGGAATACATGTTCTTCTGCATCACTTGATGTGCCTATATTTATACTAAATGTGTGCTATCGACTTCAATGTTGCCACCAGAGAGGATGGTTCATGCATTAATGCCCATTCATTAGAATCGAAAGGAAAGAGAAACTAACGAGCCTTGAAGCCTGTCAGCTTGAGGGTCCCTTACTTTGTTGCTCTCGTCGGCTGTTCACGTATCAATCTATTACACCTGTACCACATTTCCCCATTGGTCAAGATATAAATATTTGTTACTGTATGCATTGAGTTAGGCATATTTCGTAGCGTGTACCCTTAAACTACTTGTTGAAGTTCTCTTCTATGCAAGCTTTCTGCTAAAAGCTTTTAGAGACTTCTTATGCCGCATCAACTGACGATTGCAGAGAATGCCACATTGTACAGTCAGAATCCACAAAATAAGCAACTAAAACAATATTTATTTAATCGTTTTCTTGATTGTTAAACATGTTGCCTCATAGTCATTCCAGGGAAATTGCTGGTGGTGAGGCGGGCTGACCAGGTATCATCAGTGAATGGTTAGACTCAGACGACACACACACCTCTTGGAGATCACACAAAGGTTTAGGCTCCAGAGAGAGTCCTGTCGTGTGGAAAAGCTCATCCTCATTGGGCAGGTGATGAGACTGGTGCAACCTATCAAAAGGCATGTTCATCCTTCGGGCAAGAAGCAAAGGATGGTGGGATGGGCCAGATCTCTAATGGAATGGTGGGACCACTGTGGTGTTCTGTCAGTCAAAGGATTGTCTCAATAGGACAGTTTTCAGGTTTTCCCTGAATAATTGATAGCCTAGTTGTGACCTCATGTACTGTGAAGGGTTGTTTCAGAGCAAAGAGCCCCCTGCCCTCGGGCTCTACCTACTACATCCGATTTCTGAGGACCTCTGAGTCAATGGTATGTTTTTTTTCTGTTTGTTCTATATCTGAAAAATCAATATGTTCAATGAGTATACTTCCCAAACAAATTCCTTTCTAGTAAACTGCTACTTTCCATATCTATTACAGTTAGTTGACGTAAAAAGTAAGGGTGCTTAGACCCAGCAAAAAAATAAGAAAAATCGGAATTTGGACTTTTGAGAGAGGTGATACAAAATGATACCATCACATCTTTATCAAATATTTATATAGCCTGGGTTTTCTTAAGAAAAAGCACATGCCATGCTTTTTTCACAAAGTCCTGCCAATAGCAAACTCGTTTTAGGCCCTTCCCCTATTTCTTAAGAGGCAGTGCGTCTCCCATTGTTGTAACTCCACACTGGCATGCATGGTATTATTTTATTTAAGAATTAGATTTTATAAGGCCGGACCAGCGAGCAAATGGGTGCATGTATGTATTGGATGTATACAGTGCAGGCCTATCTGGGAAGCAATAGAGCGCCTTACGTCTCGTACTCTCCCAGGGGATTCCAGGTCGGTTTCAAGTGTAGCATTCAGATATAGCTGTGACCAGTGTGGGGAGCAGGGTTTGGAGGTGAAGATGTAGGGTTTAGTCTATCAGTGATTGGTGAGATGTTCTTTGACGAGTACAGCCTTGACGTTCTTCCTTAAGTTTAGGATGTAGGGGTCCATTCTGGTCTGCATTGGTAACTTATACCAGTGAATGGTTGTGAAGCAGGCTCAGAAAGTTCTTGCAGTTCTTTATTTTCAGTCTGGCAGTGACATGGATTCTGGTTGTTGAACTGGCCTCCAGAGATGGTGAGGTTCTTGGGCAAATAGAGCGGTTTCAGTTGCGGCTGCTCTGTAGGTGATGCAGGTTATTTTGAATATCATGCATACTTGAATGGGTTGCCAGTACAGCTCCTTCAGAATTGGGTTACGTGGTGGAATGTTCTTAGTCCTGTGATAAAAGGGGTTGCAATGTGCCGCACCTCTTTTGGAAGAGCCAAAGTGCCATCTAGGAAACCAGAGAGTGCGGCCATCGTCCGGGTAGGAAATGATCAGGGCTTGGAGATCTGTTCTGAAACCTGGGGAAGGATGAAGGGTTCACTTGACTTTACACTGGAAGCAAGCTTGTAACATGATGGTTAGCTCTTCTTGGTGATGTATGATTAGACCAAGCAGTCACAGTCGAGGATGAAGCTGAGAGATCTGAGAGTTGAGACATGAATCTGTATGCCTCATTTGCATCAGCCAATTCTATTTCTAGGGTTTACTTCTGCTAGGTGATTGACATGCAGGCTTGGACGAGGGTCCCAACATTTACAGATGCACAACATAGACAGTATACAAATGGGTAGAGAGTCAAGGGTGCCAAAGAAGCATAGGTATATGTTGTGAACCAAAGAAAGTCAAAACTGTGTCTTCTTCTAAAACACCATACAGGAGGTCACAAAATGGTGAGTGTTGATGGTGACGTGAGTACAGGAAGTACAAACCAAATTCTGTCTCGAATCATCGAATTTCTGGGAGGGGCACTAGAAGAACAAAAAAGGGGAGACCAACTTTGAACTAAAGGAAGGGGAGGTGCTGCCATAGGTAGAGGGAGTGGTTCCATTGGGTGTTCAGCCTTGCTTTGAGGAGAGCAGTGCTCTCTGGAAGGGCAAGCAGGAATGAATTAAGGAAGACCTATACCACAAGGGTTACCAGTAGATGCAAGGCAGCTCTGTCATGTACATCCATGAGGGAATAGACATATGGACCAAATAAATATCTGGGATAAACATGACCTGAAATACATCCAATTTAAAAGAGGGGCTCTTGGAGTAGAAGATGTATGCTTTGGATAAGGCGATCTAAAGAGCCAGCATTTCTGAGGATACGGAAGGTCATCCACCAGGGAATCATCTCCTAAAATTAACGTTGCGAAACAAACGACCAAATGTGTCCTAAGGATCTTATTCATTTCTCCAGTTACTGCAGTCAGAAAAGACCTAACCTTGCTACATTCCCACAGCATGTATTATAAAGAGTCCACCTTGTGTCTACACCCCCAGCAAGCCTCCGAGTCGATCATACCACACCTACACAGTCTTTCGGGGGGCAGTAAACTCTATTAATGATCTTGATTTGTCCAACCCATTCACCTAGGTTCAAGGAAGATAAAGCAATGTTCCTGCAAATGTCACCTCATCTGACTCCCGACATCTCAGAGGTTCCTGTATTTTGCTTTTTGCCCCATGAAATTAGTGAAGTCAGTCAAAAAGTGTTTATTCGAAGCAAAATGATCCATCAAACATACACACAATGCAATAACAAAATACTTAGTACATACTACAATAAAAAATCTGCTCCTACATACATAAAATACATTAATCGCCCTATACCTCAATAAAATCACAAAAGGAGCACTGAAAAGAAAGATGGTGCGCGAGTTCCAATACATAAATCGGCCAGTAAAATACCTCCATCTATGCACATGTTTATTTAATCAGTCTGGCGCAACAGATTGCTGCCCCTGGTGCCCTCAAAGCCACTTTGGGCTCCAATTCATTAAGGAGAGAACTCCTGCCCCCCCAGTTATTAGAGCACCAAGCCTTTTGGACACTCTCATTGTAAAACCCTTTCTTGAATACATAAACCGTTTCAAATAAGATAGCAATGCCCAAGCTATCAAAACAGAATCCACTGTCAAAAGGAATAGAACTGCAATAGAATAGAACTCTAGGCTTATAGGTGCGAATGTTGGCTGACCTCAGCACCAGCAATACCATGGATCGCCTAATAATGTATACACCTGGCAAAACAATAACAGATGGGTGAAGTCCTCTCTCGCCTCATCAGAGTATCCCCTACATTTGGCTGAGGTGCCCCTCAGCTGTAAACAGTCAAATCAGGCACGAGTAAGCAGCCACTGGTCTTTCCTAGTCGACCCCCAAATTAAATAGGTCTGGATCTCATCCACCTAACTAATCACTGGATGGGCTCGATCCGAGGTAGTTGCAAACTCTAAAAGGTCCCTGTTCCTCCTTGAGGCTTCACCCAATATACCCTTGAAAGCACTCAGTTCACTTTTAGACAACAAAATTAAATTGCTGGTGGTAAAAGTGCCTCCATATTTAAGTCTGACAGTACTTTGTCGATATTACAAAGCCAAGGGATTTTCCTCCAGTTATCCCTGCTCATTACAGACCCAATGATGAAATGACACTATGATGCGTGTTTATTGGCCCAGTCGGCTAATTAGTAACTCATAATTTGGACCTTTACCTTTTGTCAAGGTGTTATATATTTTCAAAGGTAGGTGAGCATTTGTATTGAGTTCAAGACGCTGTTCTCCCAGATCTTGTTTCGCAATAGCTTTTTGAAGACATATGAAGTTTTTCAGCACACAATATTCTGCTAAAGTACAATCATTGAAGCCTGAGTTTACATAGAGGCTCTTAAAGGTAGCCAGTGGGGTGTTCTGTTCTACGTTCTTATAATGCCTTGTTCCCTTAGGGCAGACAAGATCCAGAATGTATCACATTGGAGTGGAAGAAAGGTTATAGAGGGATCCCAAAACATCCATACGTGCCTATTTCTTCACGGAAGTATAGGAAGGGGACCCCACAACCCTCCCTCATTTCACCACAACACCTACAGTGAAGTTGACATGGTTTCCCGGTGGGCACAGCCAGAACAGTGTAATGTGCAATCTCCCCCTCTCCATTCAGCAGCAGGGCTACCCTCTGAAAAGCACTTACTTTCGCCTTCCAGCAGGTTCGAGACTCACATTTGAAGTGCAGGTGGGGGACAAGGTGGGAAGTCTGGGGTGGACATAGGGGGCCTCCGATATGCAAAAGGACCTGGGCAAAGTGATGTGAGAGGAGGAGGGGACTGGGAGAGAGAATTATGCACATATAAAGGAGTGAGGACAGGACAACAATGTTTCTGATAATGGTGGTGTGGGGGAGAGACAAAAACATGACCCACAACATGAAGGCAACAAAACAGAAGTTGACGGAAGCGCATAGAGCCTATGCGCGCACAAGAGAATGGAAGAGTCAGAAAGGAGTCAAGATGAATAGAGAAACAAATGGGAGAAGTAAAAAAACTGAGGTTTTCAAAATTGATGATGGCTGCTCAGCCAGGGATTCTGTTGTTTACAAAAATGTCTTTATTTTCGATCTTTAGATTTTGAACCTGGTTGGATCCCAACCTGAGAATGTCTAAGAGGATTCTGGAATGGTCAGTGGACAGATGATGGACTAATTAGGTTTGCCTTTGCATTTGTAACAAGGGGAAGGCCTACACTTCTGGGTATTGAAGGCTACACATGTAATTCATGTGGATGTAAACTCTATATGGAAAGTGTTATTCACTGGACTGATTCCCAATAGTCATGTTGGAAGACCTCTAGATAGTGGCGGGAAATGAGATCTGCAAATTAAAACACAGAAAATCATTTCTTACCGTCTACATTTAATTGGAGCATTTCAAGGTATAATTGTAAGCAAAACTATACGTTGTGAAACGTGCATTAAATTTGGGAAGCATTTGTAAAAGTCATGCAAGCTGCTCTAGTTTATAAAGTAGTGCCCAGCTATGCAATTGTCTGGGATGCCCCTTTCATGCTGGAAATGTAAAGTGAAGTTAGCCATTTTGTGTACATTGTGTGAAATCCCATTCATATTTTATCTATTCAAAAGTACAACGTCAAAGTGTGTGTGGCTTGGCTATCTTTTGCTGCACGGGTGACAACCATCTCGTTCAAGCATTGACAGAAACCACCCACTTTGAAGCAATGGTTGCCGGAATGCATTGGAAGCAGCATTCTACTCTGCGCAGGAAATCGGATCTGAGATTTGGACCCGCAATAGGGCAACTTTCTGAAGGTTTGGCTTCACTTTCAAAAGATTGCACTTGTCACTAAACAGGGTTGAGATCCAGCACATCAGTGGTAGGCGTTCCCTCTGTGCATTGTAAGGCAGGGCACTTCTAACTCCGAACATTATGTAGCTCGTAGAGAGAATCGCCTTGCATACCCAGAGCTCCTTTCTTGACCGAGTCCCGGCTGCACTAAATATTGCTTCCAAGTGGTGACTTTCTGCTCTGAGACTCCGTTCCCAGGTTGATTGCACCCTCTGCTTTAAAACTCACTGGACCAATCTCCTGCTTGTGCCCAAGGACCTGGAGGAACCAAAGAGCAGTGCTTGGGTGCTGTGGTGGTCCAGCCTCCCTAGTTAAGAGGGACAGACGAATGTTCCAGTTTAGCCTCAAGACTCCTCCAGTGGGAACAACAGAGGCGCTATTTGAAGCCCAGCATTTCAGTCTCTAGGCACAATGCTTAGGTCACATGGGAGTTGGAAGTTTGCACTAACAACGTTGGTGTAAGCACAAATACTCTGGGGCGTGTTGTTCCTTGGTGACATTGTCCAAGAAATTGATTTACAGATGGACAAGAGTGTGATGGAGAACCACTTGTCATACTCTTGCTGGACCCACCAACTTAATGGTATGCTTGTTGCAGCATCCTACTGCAAGGGTTCTCCCTGCACCAATAAGAGAAAGAACCAGGAAAGTGTGTGCCCTGACGAGCAGCCAGTCATCTTGCGTTCATGTCTGGCAGCACCGTTACCACTTTTATCATTGGCTTCATCTTCAAAGATTGTCAGGTTCTGAAAGTTCATGGCGGCAAAAGCCACCCATCTAATCTCAGGAAAATAATGGACAGCTCAGAAGTTTCAAGACAAGCAGCTCATCATCCAGTGGGGAATGCCCTCTAAGCCGCAAATGATATCCACAGGTTACATACATCTGTGAAGATCCGTGTGGTGGATCCGTGAAGTGATGAAGAATTAAGGCTTATTCTCTAGGGAAGGATGCCTTCTGAAATGCACAGCAGAACCCAGCTAAAATACTTCCCAAGCAAATATTTCACTTTATTTATTTATTTATGTATTTATTTATTTATTTATTTGGATTTGTATAACACACTACAGCCCAGGGGCATTGAGGTGCTGTCACAGGAAAATGAAGGTGAGCTTGATTTAGGGTTACAAAAAAGCCACCCAAAGTTTCTTAGTTACAAGACAATAACAGAATTTTCAAACAGTCATCTAGTGGCAAAAACAGGAGAAAGCTGGCCCCAGTGTTGCAACAGGCTTGGGGGTCCAGCTAAACCATAGGGTGCCAGGTGCAGGTTCATTCGGAGTCAGACAAATAGTAGGGTTTTGATTGCTTTTCGGAAGGCGAAGTGCGAATCAATGAGCCTGACGTATGGTGGTAGAGCATTCCAGTGGAATGCCACGAGGGAGGGGAAGCTCGTCCCACCTGCACACACTCTTTGGGTTTTAGGCAGGGAGATCCTATTGGCGTAGGCAGTCCTGGTGGGCCTGCTTGAGGTGGACCTAGCTATTCCTTGTACCAGGTAGGGGGGTGCCAGGGCATGAAGGCATTTATGCGTGAGGGTAAGGGTTTTAAAAACAATTCTCTCTTTGACTGGGAGCCAATGAGCTTGCTTGTACACCTGGGAAATGTGGTCCCTCTTGGAGATCCCAGTGGCAGCCCTGAGGGCATTATTTTGTACCAATTGCAATTTGGCAATATTCTTACTAAAGGTCCCTACAAAGCGAGAGTTGCAGTAATCCAGACGAGACCCAATTATGGCCCTAGCAATGGTAAGGCAGTTAAGTTGGGAGAGGAGTGGCCTGGCTCCATTGAGCAGTTTACAGTAGTACACTGAGGATGAGGCAACAGCATTCACCTGTCTATCCATGTTAAGATTGGAGTCAAGATAAATGCCAAGGGTCTTGACGGTTTGAGACGCCATGATATGGGTATTATCAATGGTGAAGGAGCTGTACTGTTTGCCCAATTTGCAGAGGGTGGCAGGAGATCAATTAGGAGTAGTTCAGTTTTCTCTGTGTTTAGGCAAAGTCAATTCTCTGCCATCCAGGATTGGATAGTTGAGTAGATGGAGTTGAGGGTGTTCATGTCGGACTGGTAGTCTCCAGAGAGGGGGCTAAGCACCTGGGTGTCATCTGCGTGGTTAGTGAACAGGATGCCCAGGGCGTCCAGCAGGGTGAACAGCGGCCTTGTGAATAGGTTATATAAGGTGGGAGCAATGCAGGAGCCCTGTGGGACTCCGCACTTGAGAAGAATGGGGGTGGCAGAGGCAGAGTCCGAGAAAACTTTCATAGCTCTATCTTGTAGAAATGAAGCAATCCAAGCACAAGCCTTGGGGGAGAAGTTAGCCGTGGTGGTGAGATGGTGGTATAATGGCTTGTGATCCACCAAGTCAAAGGCAGCGGAGAGGTCAAGGAGCAGGAGGAGCACAGGTTTGACTGCATCTCGGAGGTCATCAATTTGATTTTTTAAGTTAGGAAGGGCCGTTTCGGTGTCATGATGCGGGCGGAAGCCAGACTGCTGCAGGCCAAGGAGACGGTTGTCTTCGAGGAATTTTTGGACTTGCAGGTAGGCTGCTTTGTCCAAGATTTTTAGTAAAAAGGGAACAGTCGTGATAGGCCTGTAATTCCTGGGGACAGAGGGGTCAAGAGAGGGTTTCTTAAGGAGAGGGCGTACCCAGGCTTCCTTAAGGCTGGTTCCCAAGTGGCCAGAATGGAAGGAGGCATTGATAAAGGCAGTGAGCAAAGGGGCAAGAGTAGAGGCGCAATCCTTGATGAGCTGGGCAGGGCAGGCAACCCCCTTGCAATTAGACGGTTTAATTGCATTGAGAAGGGCAAAGACTTCCGGCTCGCTCATGTCCTTGAATTGAAAGGTTGGATATTCATTCTCAGCGGTGACTGTTACAGTGAAGGTTGGTTAACAGGTTGGAGAGAGCCTTTTGATGGGTCATAATTGTAGCTTGGAAGGTGTTAAGTTTGTCCAACATGGCCATTTCGATGTTGTTACACCAGCTTGCATCTTTAGAAATAGAGGGAGGCAGAGGGGCAGGGTTTTCCAGCTCTCTAAAGATGGCAAAAATGTCTTTAGTCCTTGATTTTGCATTCGCTACACTAATATTAAATGAGGCAGCTTTGCCTTGATTATGGCAGATTTGTACTCCTTGGAGATAGCCTTGAAGTCTGCCTTGGAGGAGTCATTGGGTTTAGCTTTCCATAGGGAGAGTGCTAGCCTTTTTTTGGAGCGCAGGTTAAGAAGGATAGAACAATCTTCTCTGTTTATAGCATGCGGCTCAACCCGAGAGACTCCAAGCACATCGCAGAGGAGAACTAAGGCACCAGAGATTGAGATGCACTGTGGGATCTTGGGCAATCATAGGTCTAAGCAGAAGCAAGTGCCCACTAGCAGACAATGGATTGGAGGCAACTCGGCCGGAATTGCCAATTGCAGATTCATGCTAACTGGAAGCAGGCAATGACTGCCAGACAAGCTCACACCTCCATATAGTAGATTGACTGTAGCAAATCAGCATGCGCAAACCAGATGCTGCGTCAAGGGGCAGCAAAGAGTTATTGATGTTTTTGAGTGCAGTGTGGGTTGAAGTGGTATGCATAGAGGTGGGATAATCGACTTTTGGTTTAGCATGAATGCCCATACATGATATTGATAATTGTAGCTCACATGAGTGGTTAGTATGCTTTTGTGCATGCAACATAGTCTATATAGCCAGTGTTACTGTGACATGGTAAGGTCAGTGTGCAAATCATAGACCAGCATGCTCTCATATGAGACTGCCATGACACCTGCGTAGTGCTTCATATCGTAGCACAGACCTCTGAGAACTTTAGATAGACACAGTCAATGTTGCAGAAAAATCAAGGGACATTAGGATATTCGACCCTGGCACACTCACTGGTGGAGCTAACCCTTGTGCAGACATATCTCATCCAGAGCATGCATTGTACTCCATTCCACATCCCTCAAGGTAGCTCCATGGGGGTGGGTTCGTTGAGATAATCCCTTTAAACATAGCATGCATTAGGCATATTAGATATATCACTGGCCACTCCAGGATATCTTAGAAATCTGCTGGGAATCTAGCAAGTACCTGTATCTTTCCAGAGGTTAATGCGGCTATCTTGGCTTGCACCTCTTCTTTGCTTCCCTCTCTGAGGAAATCCTCCAATGCAGATTCTCTCACCGCCATCTAGTTTCTGTAAAGCATGGAGTAGAATGTCCACTATAGATTCTTCTACGCTGCGCATTTCACCATTCACAGACCTGATTGCTATGATCATTTCTTTTATCCTTCATGCACTTTTGCCTTTGGGCCAGTAGTCTCCCACCCCACCTCCCCCTTCCCTGCTCAATGTAGTTTGTCTTCAACTAGAAGCGTGCATCCCCAACTTGTTCTGTGAAAAATTTAGTGAAAACTTGTTTTTTCCTCTCCAATGTTAATCTCGCCTCTGCTGGCTGGAGAACTCTGAGGAGAAGCTCTGCCTCCATGACCTCCTGCTCCAGACAGACGCTGTCCTTAGTTTTGCCTGCCAGGTCCCAGCATGCAGAACTTAATTGCCTCGCCAAGTGTGGATACACTCGGCTTGAGCAGGGTGTGTGTCAATGAGGGCTCTAGACTAACGGGGACATGATAAGATAGCAGGTTATTACAGTTGCAGGTGTCCGTGCAACTCTGAATGATCTTTGCTGGGACCTGGAAGAAGTCTAGGCTGGAGGATGTGTTAAACCGTCGAGCAAAAGGTGTAGTCGACCCCGTTGGAAAAGAGCAGTCTCTATGTATTGGACAGCGCATGTTCTCTGATGAGGTTTCTCAATGCCCTGGAGGATTTATGTGGCCCCTTTACCTATCCAGTATATTATCTAACCTCATTAAATCCACACAACCCCCTAAGCATTAGTGAATCCTGTTTGTGATCAAGCAGGTGTTGCAAAGCTCTATGGAAAAGTTATGGGTCACTACTGGTAGGTGCAAAAATGTTGCAGAAGAGTATAGAGTTTTTCTAAAAACGCACTAAGACAGAGACTAGTCTACCTTCATTGTTGTCAGTGGTGAAAGCACCAAACTTTGAGTTTCATGCTTATATCCTTCCAATCTATATGGTTACTCCTCAGCTTTGAGAGTTATTAGAAGAATATAATCCTTCACCCAGCTGGCCTCAGGTTAACTTGCAAGACTCCCCCTCCTGTCTCTTTTCAGTAAAGCATTGCTTCATCCTATATTGTTCAGATAGGACAGAGCCTTTCTCTGCTTCATCGTGCAGTTAAGTCCCTTGACATTGCACATCACCATTTTTACATCATCCTTAATCATTCCCCTTTGGGCCTTTGCCCATGCCACCCCCAAGCACTACTTTGTAATTGCCACCCCTTTCTACCCCATGAAGCAAGCTTCATTAAAGATCACTCCAGTACCATCCACCCGAATAATGTTTAGGACTTGGTATGAAACACTAGAGACAGTGAAATCCATATGTTCAGAGATCAATTTCCCCTTCAGTGAATTCCTTTCAGCTCTGTCACCCTATGACACATTGGATTCTGCTCCACAAAAGTGCAAGGATGAGTAGGTGTACAGTAGCCCACTCAGCCCTCACACTTCTACAAACCAAAACCCAAGGCAATCATGAAGGTAAAACAGGGACAGTTAAGAGATATACCTCCTTCACATTTTGTGGTAATGCAGGCCCTGGGAAGGCTATGCTCTTAAGAGGGGTGTAAAGGTAAACCAGACGTGACCCAAACAAAACAGTAACACAGTCCCAAATAAAAGGAATGTCCAATCAAAGTTCTAGACAAATATATACACTTTAATTAAACACACCATTCGGAAATAGAACAAATACAAAATACTGTACACAAACCTACCCTAAGGAAGAACAGAGAAGATGCGACAGACTGAAGAAAGTAGCACAATAAGCATAGCTCCAAGGGTGGTTGGTAAGTTACTAGCCACAAGAAAGGATTTGCTGTTGGTGAAAACAGGTGGCATTGTGAACTAACCAGTGTCTAGAGCCCAAATATACCTGGGGGCAGTTTCGGGTCAACAGTACCTGCATGAAGTTCTTGGTGCGCTGGTGGAGTCAGATCCAATGTCAAATGTTGGTGCGAGTAGATGAAGCTCAATTTGGGCAAATTGGATTGTTTAGGCCCAAGCAAAAAACAGGCTTCGAGTAGGTGACAATGACGTTGCTCTGTACGGCAGAAGGGAGGCTCTCCACGATGCAGGTTGGGCAATTCCAGGATCACCTTGCAGTTGGGCCAGGCTGAGTCTGGCATTAGCCAATGGGAGGGTTCTATGAGTGATGCTCTAGTGGTTTGAGTCAGCGGGCGACAGTCGTCCAAATGGTGACCATGGGGGCATCGATATTCAGGTTGATGAGGCAGGGTTCAAGGGTTAGCTGGGTCGAGCCATAGTTGTAACCCCTGGTCAGAGTCGGCGTATGACGCACCAGTGATTCAGATCGGGTCCCGGTGTTGAGGAGTCCATTCAGGCTTGCAGGTGGTGGCTTAGCTAGGACACGATGCAGCAGTGAGCTGGTTGAAAGTGGAAGCAAGTTAAAATTGGCGGAGGAGCACAAAAGCCGGCACCAGTGCCTTCCCTCTCATTCAAGGTGTGGTGAACATGCAGTGACCAGTTTGGTGTGGTAGAACAGGGAGAATCGACTGGTCTGGCCCTCCGGCTGCCATGAGGCCCACGCGGTGGGACTCGAGGATATGATGGACCTATTTGATGGGTCTGCTATCCCTGTTCTTGGAGATTCCAGTGCAAAGTGGTAGGTCTGGGTCCACAGCAAAAGTCACCCTCAATATTCCCTGGGAATGAATAGGAGACAGAGCTCTCTTCTCTGCCTTGAATGGTTTCTTCTTCACCTCAGGCTGAGGGCTTTGTAAAGTTCTTCTCAGGTGAATCTTTGTGTCTTGAGAGGCTCCAAGAGGATCTGAGAGAATCTGAAGAACGGGTGGTGACCTCTTCTTTTAAAGGCAAAAGTCACCAGGAAATTGGGCTAAAGCTAGTCTGCCTTTCCATCGACCAGATCACTTTTGCCTACCCTAACCCTCACACTTCCATTCTCATTAAGAACAAAGGCCTTTAGAGATGCAGCACCCTGGTGTGAGGCTGCACCTTTTGAATGGGTGTGGTCATTTGATGCCCAGGCCCAAGAAAGCTTCCTGATGTGTGGCTGTCTCTGGCACATGGTGTTACCTGCCCTCAAAAAAAGATCAAAGAAGAGGCCGCCAAAATAAATCTATGCCTGAGTTTAGGCACAGTCCATGGTACTGCTTTCGATCATGGCTGCAACATAACAATTGATATCGCACATGTGTCTACTTCTGCGAGTCAGCTGTGCTGTGAAAGGTAATGTATATTCTGGTCAGCCCAGCCGGGTGGAGACTGCCAAATGGCAGGAGAGCAACCAGGAGGATCGGGCCTACCATGCCACAACCATGCCACCCCAGCACCACATGGACTAAGCTGTCTCTGCGGCTATTAAGTGGGTATCTTGTGACCTTTGAACCTGCTCTATGCCACGGATACAGCAGGCACCACAGATCAGGCTAGATATGCAGTAGAGCAAAAGTGCACTATTCTTTTGCCATGAAGTTGACGGAAAAGTGGAATCTGGTTAGCAGATTACCCTTTTGGAGATGGAATTACCCTCCTCATTGAATGTATTATTACAAACTAAAAAGGCCAGGGCTTTGCACCCTTGCCAGATGGCAATTCCGCATACACACCTCCACCTGCTGCACTAAAACAACAGTGGTTAGGACCCTGAATCAGAAACCACAGTGCAGACACAAGTCTTGATGCACTAAAGTTTTAACAGCCCAGTGCAATTCTCCCTCCCTGACACACATTTCAGATTTCCGTCAGCAAGTACATCCCAAAATCAGAATGTGATCAAAAAATAAACAAGCCCAATGAGTTAATGATAGCCTTGAAGAAGAACCGTGGGGTTAAAACACGTGTTGGCGGCTATTTCTTAATGCGCCCATTAAATTGAGATTGGCACGCTTATTTAAGCATTGCTTGCTTTTTCTTTGTGTAATATTGGATGGAACCCAATCTATTGTACGTGGCATAGCACAGCTTTCGCATAGGTTCCTACTGCAATGTTTTCAATGATAGATGACATTAGGGCATCATCATCTCACTTCCCGTGATGTTGCAGCAAGGCTAGTTTTGAACCAGGTCAAAATGCTGGGCGCAGATTGAAAGTTGTCATAGTGCCCTCATACCTTATCTATCAGTCTTTGCAGCAGCTTCCGGTGCTGCCTTATGGCTCTTTAAGGGCACAGTGCCCCCTCCTCTATGGTCCGATGCTCTCTGTTGCCAACCACCAGACTCACTACATTAATATGTCTTACCGAAATTAGAATGCTTCAAATGTACGATTAGCAAATTCTCCTTATGCCCATCTCACCTTCATAATTACACTGCAGTCCCTGGATCTGCGGGCCTCTGGGCAGAATGCATAGTGATCGTGGGGGCCAATAGCTGGCCTCCTCTGCTGAACTCAGAGTGACGTGCAAGCCCCATGGGACCTGGGCAATGATGTACGTAATCACAATGTCCTGACGTCAATCTCTAGTGATGGAGTGCATCCCCAGAATGGCATGCAAGCCTCAAGACTCTACCGTTCGTCATACACCTTACTCCGCAGTATGGGAGACAGCCAGTTAGAGTGTGCATTGCGTGAAGTACCATCTGGTCTGACATTTCTTTTTGAATGAGGAGTAAAATAAATGTATTTTAAAAAAGAAAGGACAGAAATGCTCGAAATGTTAGCTATTCCCCATGTCTAGTCGACCCTGCAAACTCCTGCTTACCTCCTCCTATTTATTACTAATGCTACTGATGTGGCATACACTCACAGGTTCCTAGAAGACATCAGCCTCATAATTGAATACTATATGAACATATAACCATTGGCAAATTCCTTGACCTTACGGAACCAGTAACTTAAGATTCTGCTGCCACTCCAATCAGCCCCTCAGACGTTCCATTCTCTGAGCTGGACCAGCTGTCATCCTGGTTCCCCCTGGAAATATCATATTTCAGGCAGCCAGCTTGGTTAAATAGGTATTGATGTTGTTCTCTCAGGCAAGACCTTTGCCTCTCAAATGTCTTCGTGGATGTCACCACCTCGTTAGGGAATTCAGGATAGAAAATGACCTGAAGACCTCCCCAAAAGCCTTTCACTTTTTTTGTAGACACCCTTAAGACCTCCTCCTTCTTGGATAATTTGGAGAAAACTACCATGATCTGTCTCGCTTCGTTACCCTTTTTCTCCTGACTGACCCAACAAGACATAGATGGTTATTGTGGCTACCTATGTCTAATTCCAGGCTTTGGTGACAAAACATCTTCACCTCTGTTTACATCTCTTTATAGGCCTTAAATCTCCCTACGATCTCTTCCTCTAAGCCCCTAGATCTTCTCTCCATCCCACACATTCTGCATTTTCGGTTAGTCACTTTTCCAGAATGTTGAGAAAGAATGAACTTTATCTTAACAACATCCTTTGTCAGCTTGAAATGTAGCGCACAAATGTCAACAGAGGTTGGGGACCTCTTGAGCTATTTCAATTTCAGTTGCTGGCAGGTTTTTTGGGGGTTGGGTTGACAGAGTCCTCAATCGCGCGTGCGCGCGCGTGTGTGTGTGTGTGTGTGTGTGTGCGCGCACGTGCGCGCGGGAGGTGTTATTTTTTATAGTTAGTAAATCATATTTGCTCCATTTGTATGTTAATCATTTTTCAAAAATGTTAACATTGGTAAAGTAAGGTCAGTAGAAATATGTTTGTCAAAATGATTAACGGTCTCTAATGTTTTCACATTTTAGACTAACACAAAGTTGCCAAATGAGTAGCACAAACATGTCTTCTGTACTAGATTAGCACGGTGCCAAAATAGGAAAGTAGATTTGCACAGTACTAGATTAGCACAGTGACAAAACTGGAAAGTACCTTTGCACAGTATGAAATTCATCAGCACCATACAGACGCCCTATTGCAAATGCCACCTGCTTATTCACTTATTGTTGATTTCTAACACATGTGTTTGACAGGCTTTCATGTACATACTGAATCCTCTGAAAGAGTCAGAGTAGCATTGGCATGCTTTCGTATTAGGCAATGTTAAGGAGGTACTCCACCTTCACTGTCACTATGTTGGTAGGCCTTAGAAATGCAGGTGAACATTTGGGCAACAGCCCGTGATTAATCTACAACTTCCTCCTATTATCACAGGCATTGCTAGGGAGGGTAGGGGCTCAGGGGGCTATAGCCCCGGGTGGTTTGGTTGTAGCACCGGATAGAAGCTAAGGGTCTACAACCAAAAGGCTAGCTAGCCCCGAGTCCTGTGAGTCCCGACATTAACGTAGCCTCAGATCTTTTCCAGACCTTGCAACAACCACACCTCCTATTCATTCATTTTGGAATGGATCGACACAACAAACCAGCATCATAGAGACTGAAGGCTATAATACCTTATTGTATTGTATTTGTTTATTTCAAAATCAGATATAGTGCTGCTCTTTATTCTCGGA
The DNA here is from genome assembly GCF_040938575.1 of Ambystoma mexicanum. Classification (NCBI taxonomy): domain Eukaryota; kingdom Metazoa; phylum Chordata; class Amphibia; order Caudata; family Ambystomatidae; genus Ambystoma; species Ambystoma mexicanum. The sequence continues at coordinate 319,514,780 of NC_090928.1, read as the reverse complement.
TCAGGAAGCAATGCACTGACCTAAGCAAATAGGAGCATGAGATCAATGGTAAACAGCAATAAACTAGAAGGACACAGAGACAATAGGGACAACCCAGAGAAAACTGGCTCAGGAGCACAATCATAAAAAGGAAGAGTGGGAAATACGAGGTTAAGGAAAATAAAGGAGCGGACAAGGGAACGTAGAAATAACACTAGGATGCGTCACTGTGAGTAAGTCCGGGCAAACCTCACCCTACCTCTTGTTCATGGTTCAAACCAAATGCAGCACTCAGTAACCCCGAAAAATACAAGAGAGAACATGACTGGTCTCTTTTGTGTTGCCACTTGTTGCTGAAACCTAAAAAAACCCCATCTCATTTGTCATTGGTAGGCATCTCAGGATGAGAATTGAAAGCAGGACTGACAATAGCATGTTTGGTGTTGCCGCCGTGGGTAGAAGTTGCGAATCTGGAGGCAGAGATGAGAACAGATTACATAGCAGACAGGTAGGTGGAGGAGGCAGGGGCGGTGCAGGTAATCCTTGTGCCAGGGTTCTGGGATGTGTCTGGGTAGGATTGGTGGGCAACAGGTGACTTGACTGATACAGGCATTGCAGTTGTTGCAGATACATAGACTTGTTGCTGGATAAGGCCTTTGTCAACTTGGAGGGCACATTATGATAACTCTGGAATAGGGTGCAGCAGAGGTGTTGGACTGTATGGCCAGGAATGAGGAAAGGTTGCAGATGCAGTGCAGTAGTGGATGAAAGAGCAAGAGGCTCAAAGAGACAGAGGGGATCCGCAGCTGATGTCTCAGGGAGAGGAATAGACTGAGTGCTTTTGCAGAGGGGCAACACAGGCCCTGGCATCACTTGGCATGGGACAGGGGAGACCCCAACCTTGAACCCGGACATATCCCATCATGTTATGATGCTGAGACTACCTTAGCTTTCTAGAGGGGGACAGAGCGGGGGAGGGTCCAGGGTTCTTTACACTGTAATATGCATTATATTCAAGAAACCAGTGAAAGGGTGCAACAAAGAAGGTTTGCTTTTTGTCGACCTCGATATTGACCAAGCACATGACACAGAAGCATGGTATAACTAGTATAAATGCGTGCATTTCAACTTGCAGTACCCCGCTTCCACAGCCTCCTCCCACGGTAGGAACGGCAATGAGTGACGTGTTCCTACAGGAGGACATGCCTGCCTGTTTTGGATGCACTGGTACAAGCAGCCCTCTGTCCCCATCTTCTCAGCCTGCCCAAGCAAGCACCACCAACAAAACTACTAACTCGACTTGTTGTTGCTGGTGGGAGCCCTGAAGGTGTGCAATTATTTGCGCAGACATGGAGGGACTGATGAATGTGCCATTTTGGCACGCACTGTCTGTATAACCAGATTATCATAATTTGGGGGAGCTTGCCCCTATAGCAGTAGATGATGTTCTGGAGGGTCACATGCTGCGGCCTGCCCTACCCTCTTGTAGATGAGTGCTGGGCATTGGGCAAAAGGGTAAGAAAATAGCAGGCACAGTGGATGCCCTTGGAGTCAGAAGGACCGTTATTTGCAGTTCTCATCCGTAGCATGCAACATGCTTCCAGGTAAGAACGGAATTGCATTATTCTATCTCCTGTCATGAATGGAAGAAACGAAAATGATTATTTGACATGGTGGAGACTTATGGAAGAATCGTCATGCCACCACAGAAATAAAATGACAACATTACCTGCACTGCATAAAGTAGAAGCCAGACATGAAAGACCTTGAAGAGGACGTGACGTGATATTACACAACATACTTGACAATTCCTCCGAATTTGAGATCTTGTTCCCTGATGGCCTGGCGTTAAGCATTTATTTTTTAAAGTAACTGTTTAGACATTTGACATTTTGGAAAAGCAGAAGAAAGTAGTTTATGCTGTAGAACATTAAAATACACTTCAGAAAATGATTGCAGTTGAAACTGACTTGTTCTGGATGCCATGTGTTCATGTAGCAGGGACTGGAATGCCTCTACAATACGTTTATTTATACAGGGTCCATTTCACAGGGAGACATGTAAAAACTGTGAGCACTACTGCCGTGTGCCCAGTTGGAAGGTGGCTCTCTGTCTATTACTGTGGTTGTAACATAGGAAGACCAGGACTCAGCAACAGACAGTAGTTGCACAAATGCTAATGGCATAGTGAGTCACAACCCCTGCTGTCACTTCCAAAGCTCTGGCACACCTGCAGTGGCAGCACAGACGCAGGGCTAGTACAGTGACCTGCTTCTGATGGCACCCTGCAGCACATGTGTGTTCATCTCAGTCCTCGGAATATATTGAACCATAAAGTGCTGCTAAATTGTGATTCCCAACCTGGTCCCAGACTTTCCGCTGTGCGCAGTTTTATTGCCAGAATACAAGTAGTGAGATGCAGTCATTCTTTGTTTTGTAGTATGAATTCCTCACACACTTTGAGCTTTTTTGCTCCAGCAAGGAGATGTGTCTTTCTACCCTGTTCTCGCTGTGATGGTGTTGGAAGTGGAGTGGGAGTCTTAGCTGTTTCATGCTGAAGCTTCGCTGTTTCAGATCTGGCAGGTTCTCTTTGCAAGACTCTTTCCAAGGATGCAAGAGTAGCTTTGTCCCTCCCTTCTATCGCTGTAAATGGGGATTTATCCTCCCTCTCTTACTCTGTATTACTGGTTTCCAAAATCATGTGTTGGAGCAGGAATTCAGATGGATACCCACGCTTGTTTTGGTTGTCATCATCGTCATTATTATCTTGCGACACATCTTCGCTGGTCGTGGGTGGTGGTGTAGGTGTCCCGGAATATCCATTTTCCTGTGCCTCGGCACTCGTTTCTTCCAGTTCATCATAAATACAAGCTGCCACTCCTACCATCCTTCTGCCTGCGATATAGGCTGAACAAAGAAAAGAGTTGATTGATGACAGATTTAGAATACATCGTAACCTATTTTATTGCTCTGGGCAACACTCCGGACCATCATTCTTCAGCATGACAAACTATTTAAGGAAAGGGAAATGCCAATTAGATTTGGTCCCACCCTGAAAGAGGCAGTCCAGCCCAAACTCCTTGGTCACATCCCTTCTGTACAAGAACACAAGGAACCCAGGCATGCTTCACTTTCATTGGCCACCGTCCTTGAGGTGTAGCTTAGGCCCAGCAGGCTCGAGACCCATGTCTGGGCATACTAGTCCCACTCATGGTACAGAAGGATACGCGAAATAGCACAAAATAAATGGGTCACTTGGCCTGAAGAACCCGAGACAGACCCCCTCACGACACTAATATGCAACATAGGCGAGGGACCGAAAATGGTCTCCCAGATATACAGCCACCTCAGTGACACCCCTAACCCTAGAAGTGGGGAAATGAAAGGAAAGTGGGAGACAGACATAAGACGAGAGATGACAGATGGGCAATGGGGCAGAGCGCTAACATTTCCCAAAGCAGTGTCTAGAAATCACAGGTTCTGATTAATACAACTAAACATGCTACACCGAACATATCTAACCCCCTGCAAGATGGCGAAATTCAACAAACAAACGCAACCCAATTGTCCCTGGTGCAAGGCGGTTAAGGCAGACCTACTTCACATGTTCTGGGAATGCACCAGGACACAGTCTTTGTGGGGGAAAATAAAGGAGACATATGAAAAAGCGGGCACTTCCAGGTACAGTTGGTCCCCAGAAGAGTGCCTTCTGGGAACATATCCCAGACCAGCCAAACTCAAACACTTGGTGAAGCTAATGGACTTAATGTGCATACTGGCTAAAAGACATATCGCAATGTCTTGGAAAAAACCTGCCGGGCCGAGGTACAACGCATGGTACAATGAACTGGAGAGATGGGTCAACGCAGAAACAAAGGCATGGGAAGATAGCGTTACCAGATCCACCGACGATTCAAGGGCGACACTGGAAGCATGGAAGGAAATCACGAGAAACATATTTTACCCCTCAGACGATAAGCCTCCATGAACAAACATAGACTGGACTACACAGAACTATAAAAATACAACAATCTTACAAGAGGGACCCGCAAGGACCCAAACAGACCTCTGGCTGCCCGGAACCCCACCCACCGCTCCACCACCCCACTCTGCTGAGAAGCATAGGACTAAACAACATAGTCAAAATCAGGAGACAGTTAACGTTGTTAAGTTAATTTTAAAAAAAATTCAAAAGTTACCATTTATTATGAAATGCTGATAATTTTGTAACTAATGGCACACTTAAAATTACATGAAAAGCTGTATCATAACAAATGCCAATAAACAATTTTGAAAATAAAAATGGTGAATTGGCCAAATCAAAAGAGGTGATGTCTGGAATGTTTATATTCCAGGTGAAAGTCTAACCTACTTCGAATACCTCCCTCTCCTCTTGCACTTCTCTCTCAGCTAAAACATATATCGGTTTTCTACTTGTCCCTCAACTAAAGTCTATTGTAATTTTCTACCTCACCAACAACTACATCCCATTCTATGTCTCCCTCAACCAACGCCTCACCTGTGCTAGCCATGTTCTTCCTCTGACTATGACAACCTTACTAATCCCAAAATTGAACCACACCTGCCCCATCTGTACTATTTGAGGACAAACTAACCAAATCATCTTGTACAAATGTGGTGAGTTTAGTGGTCTCACCATCTTATTGTGTGAGTGTGTGAGCTGCTCGGAACAGGGTGTACCTAACCACTACCCAATGTGTCTTTCACAAGGTGCAAGGAGTGGGATCCTGCACGCTCTGCCTCCCCTCTGAGAAGTGGAATACTGCTACCTTAAATAGAAAGACCATCCCTCTTAAATGAATAGTGCACTCAAAAATATTATTGTCCCACACGTTGGGCAATATATGATATGATATGAAATTGTATCTGTATCGCACTCGTACACAAGTGTTTCTGAGCGCGACAAGGCAAGGGAAGTGGAACAAGGGAGAACAAAACAACGATCTTACTAGGCCCAGTGACATTGAGAACGTGCAAGTGAATGGGAAGTGAATAGGGGAAAAGGGCATGGAAGGGGGAGAGTGGAACGTGCCTAGCAGAGGATAGGCAGATAAATAATAATAAATACAAAAATAAAATAGATAATGGAGCAATAAGCAGGGGTAGTGCAGCCAGCAAGTGGCAAGTGCTGTGTTTATGGCAGCAGACTGGGTAAGTCTGATAAGTGCATAAAAAGAAAAAAATGGGGGGCTGGGGGACTGTATGGGCACAGATGCAGTCTCCAGTGCAAGGGGTGGCCAGGAGGCAGTGCAGAAGGGTGGCAGGGTGAGCAGGTACCTAGACCAAGGAGACAGAGGGTGGCCAGGTGTACAGTGCCAAGAGAGAGCAGATCAGCAAGGGAGGAGGGGAACAAAGGCAGATGCAAAGAGGAAGGTCTTGAGGTACTTCCCGAACCAGAGATGGTTCTCCTCAAGTTTTAGAGTGGAAGGGAGGCTATTCGGCCGAAGACAGAGATCTACCCCCGCTTGTTTCTTTGAGAAACAACTGACCCTGAGGGAATTAGAGGTAGAGGAGTGAAGAGCTCGAGAGGGGAGGCATTTGCGGAGGTATAGCTGAAGGTATTTTGGACCCAGGCCCTAGAAAGCCTTGTGGACAATGCAGAGGGTTTTAAATTTAATCCTTGCATCCACTGGGAGCCAATGGAGAGGGGGAACCCAGGAGACTCAAAGTGAAAGCCGCCGCAGTCAGAAATACAATGTTGTTGTATTTAAATATGCTGCGGTTTTCTTTCTACATTTCTCAGGCTCCGGGAAACGTAGAAAGAAAACCACAGCATTTTTAAATACAACAACGTTGTATTTAGGTTTGCTGTGGCTTCAGCTTTGAGTCTCCGGGGTTCCCCTGACCGGGGTCCGGGGAACCCAAGAAACTCAAAGTTGAAGCCACAGCAAACATAAATACACGTTATAAATGCTGAGGAGTTCTTTCTAAGTTAGAAAGAAAACCACAGAATTTATTTCCCAGTGCTTTAAAAAAAAGAAATTTAAAGCACTTACCAGCAGCAGGTTGTGTTCATCTCTGATCTCTGGCAATAATGAAGCAAAAGCCACCTGCTGGTAGCTTTTGTGTATTACAGCTGGCTTTTGCTTCATTAGTGCCGCAAGGGCAGAAATTAACACAAGCACAGGAAGCTCATCCATTTCACAAAATGGATGTCTCCTAGTGCTTTAAATCTGTGACTTTGAGCCTTGTTTGCTCAAAGGTTTACATAGCAACTTTCTTAATGAATATTTTTTATGTATATTTTTGATGATGGCCCATCTTTTGAGCCAATAAAATATTTGATGGCACTACCCCTTTAAATAAACAAAGGACTACAAGTTCCAGAATCCATTGTGGCACATGGAAAGTATCGGTAGAACATCCCGAAACTGTCTTCCGGTTTTTTGGTTTGCCCTCGGTTATTATCACAGACAGAGGCTCGCAATTTGCATCCCGATTCTGGAAAGCACTAACTTCTGCCCTGCTCATGGAGGATTGCATGTCCAGTTCCTAAAGTCCTCAAACTGATGGGCAGACAGAACGGCTAACGGTACCATGGAACAATACTTATGCTGTCTGTGTCTTCAATACCAGTCTTCTTGGTTTTCAATGTTGCCAGCAGCTGAGTGCGCCTACAATAACTCTTGCCATTCCTCCATGGGTATGTCCCCGTTCTATGCTCTCTACGGGCAACACCCGCGATCCATTCCGATGGATTTGGAACTGACCGACACAGTGCCTGAGGTGACTGACACATTGAAAGCCCTGGCCACCCTTCATATCAGTCTGAGGGGGCATCTATTGAAGGCCCAAACCAGGGACAAAGTACTATGCTGACCAGCACCGTACGGCTGCCCCACGATACACAGCTCGTATGTCTGTCTGGTTGTCTACCAAAAGTCTAAGGATCCCAGGGAAAAGAAAACTGCTGCCTCGTTTTATTGGGCCATACAGAATAACACAGGTTATCAACCCTGTTGCTGTACGGTTGGATCTGCCCGCACGCTGGCGGGTACACCCGGTGTTTCATGTATCATTGGTCAAGCTGTGTGCGTCAAGAACCCGGTTGCCTGTCCGACCTTTGGCTGTTTCTGTGAAGGGCACCGATAAATATGAGGTCCGTGCTATTCTAGGTATGATAATGCGATCCGGAATTCCTCACTATCTCATTGATTGGAAAGGCTACGGTCCGGAAGATCGGTCCTGGGAGCCTTTGTCGAATATCCATGCTCCCGTTTTGTTACGTCGCTTCCATGCGGCAATAGGTGTGAGGTGCCCTTTGGGGGATGGCACTGTCATACCTGCCTCCCCTTCCGGCTCAGTTGCTACACCTACACGTTCCTGTTTCCCGGTTTCATCAGCTTTGAGAACGGCTAGACTATTCTATACTCAGTGGAAGCTGTCCGGGAGACGCTATTGCTAAAATCACTTATCACATGACCAGCGCAGTGACGTCTACATATGTACGCTTGTCAGCTGACACCATTTAAGGAAGCGGAAGCTTTGCACATGCGCTTCTGATCGTTGTTTGTGATCCTCGCATTCCGGAGCTTGTCTGCTGTTCCTCGCAGACGCCTGCCTTCCCAGGCATTTGTTTCGGAGATTGCTGCTGCTGTTTCCTTGCAGTTGCCATACTTACCAGGGTACGGTTGCCTTCCTGTGTTCTGACGCAGTTCCCCGCAACTCCAGTTCCTCCTCGAGCTGCCGGTCCTTTCCATGCTCTAAGCGGCTCTCCTCACCTCTTTCCAAACGGAGTCGCCGCAAAGCCCTATTCTAGGTTGCACCATCAACCCGCTTTGCCTCAATCTGCTTCAGCCCCTGCAGAATCCCGCTCTGCATACCGCTCTGCTTCAGACCCTGCAGAGGCCCGCTCTGCATTCCGCTCCGCTCCAGTCTACCCAGACTCAGCTCTATCTCAGTCAACCATCACTGCCTTACTTAACGAACTCCTACTGCTTGGGCGTGCTTTCCTGGATCAAGACCTTCTTCACATCTCCTACATGTGCACGGGACTCTGGACACTTTCCTGCGTGTGCACCAACCCGTCTCTAGTGCGGCCCTCGTTCCGCTCGGGTTAGAACCCTCACTACCCATCCCTTGCCGTTGTTTCCTTGGATTCTTGGGATTTTCTTAGAACTTCCTTGGCTGCATATCCAGGTCAGTGCTTACAACGTAGGTTCATATTGTCCTACATCTCAAACAGCATTCTAAATAGTTCCTCTTTATCAACAGTTTGGTGAATCTTGGTCCACCCATGCCCTTCCCACTAATAGCTCTATCTGACTGTAGGTTTTACTAGTCAGAGAGTGACATTAGTTAGAAGGTTCTCTTTGATACGCTACGTTCTACCTCCGACGTCTCTGTTGGAAGAAGTCTTCGAGTGTATCCTTTGCTACTACCAGCCTGTATCCTTTACAAAAACCTTGATTTATTCTCTTGTGTTCATTTTGTTTAATTGTCTTGAATCAAAGCATAACAGAATCAGAAGCCATGTTGGAGGAGTCTGATCCTCTGTCTGTCCTCACCCAATTGGTGTCAGATTTAAGGCAAGAAATGATCACTGCTCAGGACACCATGCGCCATCGTATGGACGTAATGCAAGATGCCATACATGCTTCCTCACTAGGAAGGGCTGCCCCGGTTCCCGTTGCCTCTACTTCAGGCGCGTCTGTACCGCAAAGGGAAACCGTACAGGTGTTGATGCCAACCCAATTCCCTCTGGCTCCACCTGAAACATTTACTGGAGACCCAAAGAACTATTGTACATTCGTTAATCAGTGCCGTCTCCACTTCTTGTGTAGACCCAATTCGTTTCCGGATTTGACAACCAAAGCGGCTTTTGTATTGTCGCATTTTGCGGGCACTGCCGCTGCATGGGCAAATCCTTTGTTGGAGACCAACAGCCCTCTGCTATATGACTGCGATGAACTGCTGTCAGCCATGAGCAGGGTTTTCGACATGAGGTATTCTACTCAGGCCACCGATTTGGAACTGTTGAATCTACAACAGGGTAGCCAAACTTTAGTGGCCTATCTCGCACGATTCAACAAGTTGACACCAGAAACACAATGGCCAGACGATAAGAAGACTGCAGTCTTCTATAAAGGACTGACTGAAGAATTGAAAGACGGTTTGTCAACAGTCCCTGTTTTACCCTCAGGATACATGGAGTTGATCGATCTTGTTCTACAAATCGATGCTCGGAGAACCGCCAGAAAAGGCGAAAAGAAACCCTTCCTGTCCGCACCAAATATTCCAGGAGTTTCTCAGCCCTCTTCTGGTGAACCTGAGCCCATGCAAATAGGTGCTATTCGGGGTTGTTTATCCGCCGCTGAGCGAGAAAACCGTCGCAAGAATAACCTATGCATGTACTGCGGTTCAGCGGAGCATTTACTGGTTGCTTGCCCTAAAAAGCCAACAAAAAAGCCGGGAAACGCCAGAGCTCGGCAATAGTGGAAGTCCCTATGCCGGTCACCAAAACGGACTCCGCTTTGTCACTTAATGCTTCCATTGCTGTAGTGGTATCCTTAGACTTCAACGACATCACTGTTCAGACCCAAGCCATGATAGATTCCGGTGCAACTAATAGCTACATGGATATTGCTTTTGCCAGACAGTCATCCATTCCTATGACCACGAAACCGGTACCCGAGTCAGTCAAAACGGTCGATAGTTCTGCACTGTCTTCTGGTCTGGTAACGGAGGAAACATTGCCTATAACGGTCTCCTTACCTGATGGTCACACTGAAAAGATGGTTTTTGACATAATTACGGCACCCCAATATCCAGTGATTCTGGGTCTATCTTGGCTGAAGCTACACAATCCTGTGATTGATTTGGTCAACGTTCATATCCAGTACCCTTCGGACCATTGTAATGAACACTGCTTTCTGGATTCCGGTGGGGTTTATAATACCCCTGTCTTGGCTTTTCTCGAAGGGTTGTCAAGAATAAATGCTATGTCATCACCTAAATCACCGATACCTCCGGAATATCGACAGTTTGCCGATGTGTTTGACAAAGGCAAGGCTGAGGTGTTGCCGCCACATCGCCAGTACGATTGTCCTATCGAATTGATTCCTGGAGCCAAAACTCCTACCCAAAACTCCTACCGGTCGGGTTTATTCCCTTACCAAACAGGAAGACGCTGTCCTGAAGGAATACATCAACAAAGCACTTCAGACTGGGTTTATTCGCCCTTCTCAGTCCCCGGCCGCGTCTCCTTTGTTTTTCATCCCTAAAAAAGAAGGGGACTTAAGGCCCTGCATCGACTACAGGGCTCTTAATGCTATAACGGTTAAAAACCAGTATCCCCTACCTTTGATTGACGTCCTGTTGGATCAGTTGGGCTCTTCAGTGGTTTTTTCTAAACTGGACTTGAGGGGTGCTTACAACCTTGTAAGGATTAGGGCAGGAGACGAGTGGAAGACCGCCTTCAAAACCTGATATGGTTTGTACGAGTACCTTGTCATGCCCTTCGGCCTGTGCAACGCCCCCGCAACCTTTCAGTTTTTCATGAACGATATATTCAGTGATTACATAGATCAATTTGTGGTCATTTACCTGGATGACATTCTGATATACTCAACATCCTTGCAGGAACACATACAGCATGTATCCAAGGTACTTCGAAGACTAAGAGAGAACCATCTCTTTGTCAAAGCAGAGAAATGTGTCTTCTACTCACAGGACGTGGAATTCCTGGGGTATGATATTACCAGTCATGGCGTCAGAATGAGTCGATCCAAGGTAAAAGCCATCCTGGAATGGCCACTACCTGTCTCTATCAAATCCTTGCAGTCTTTTCTTGGATTTGCGAACTTTTATAGACGCTTTATCCACTCCTTCTCAAGAGTGGTGGCACCGCTTACCGCGCTAACCAGTCCTAAGGCTCCATTTCGCTGGACAACAGAAGCTCAGGGGGCATTCGATCTACTCAAAGAGGCTTTTACCACGGCTCCGATCCTGCAGCACCCGGATCCTGATTTGCCATACATCATCGAGGCGGATGCTTCTAATTTGGCCATAGGTGCAATCCTTTCTCAGGTATGCAAAGACTCCGGGGTGGAACACCCAGTGGCGTTTTTTTCCCGCAAGCTAGCCCCATACAAAAAGAACTACACTAGGACCGAGAAAGAATTGCTGGCCATCAAAGACACATTGCTCACATGGCGTCACCACCTTCTTGGTGCAAAACACCCGGTGACTGTCTACTCCGATTACCACAATCTACAGCCCATCAAAACCAAGAAGTGCCTTACGGCCCGCCAGGCCCGTTGGCATTCGTTATTTGCCCAGTTTGACTTCTGCATCTCCTACAGACCCGCAAGAGAACATGCCAAGGCCGACGCTTTATCCCGTCTGCACTCTGGGGTGGACGACTCAGACAACACTAAACCGCTTCTGTTGGCAGACCATGTAGTCTGTGGTTGTTCTGTTCAACCTTCATTAAAGAAGGATATACTAGAGTGGGTTACACTTAATCCCCGGGAGATACATGACCTTCATCTCGATGTCAAAGGAGGTCTTCCGTTCATGAACGGACTCCTGTACTTACCGACAGAGGAAAAACGTACCAAGGCTTTGCATTGGGGTCACGATTCTCTGGTCGCAGCTCATCCGGGTCAAAGGAAAACGCTGGAACTTCTACGACGATGGTGCTGGTGGCCCAATATGACTAGAGATGTTGTGGATTACGTCTCCTCGTGTGCCCTATGTGCACAATGTAAAAACACACCGAGTAAACCTATGGGATTACTACACCCGTTACCGGTTCCTCACAGACCCTGGTTTATGGTTTCCATGGACTTTGTAGTCGAACTGCCTTCTGTCCAGGGTTACGATACGGTCTGGGTAGTAGTCGACTACTTCACTAAGATGGCCTTGTTCATACCTTGTCAAGGTATTCCTACTGCTAAGGATCTGGCCAATATGTTCCTAAAGCACGTCTTCTGGTTTTTTGGTTTGCCCTCGGTTATTATCACAGACAGAGGCTCGCAATTTGCATCCCGATTCTGGAAAGCACTAACTTCTGCCCTGCTCATGGAGGATTGCATGTCCAGTTCCTATCATCCTCAAACTGATGGGCAGACAGAACGGCTAACGGTACCATGGAACAATACTTACGCTGTCTGTGTCTTCAATACCAGTCTTCTTGGTTTTCAATGTTGCCAGCAGCTGAGTTCGCCTACAATAACTCTTGCCATTCCTCCATGGGTATGTCCCCGTTCTGTGCTCTCTACGGGCAACACCCGCGATCCATTCCGATGGATTTGGAACTGACCGACACAGTGCCTGAGGCGACTGACACATTGAAAGCCCTGGCCACCCTTCATATCAGTCTGAGGGGGCATCTATTGAAGGGCCAAATACTATGCTGACCAGCACCGTACGGCTGCCCCACGATACACAGCTGGTATGTCTGTGTGGTTGTCTACCAAAAGTATAAGGATCCCAGGGAAAAGAAAACTGCTGCCTCGTTTTATTGGGCCATACAGAATAACACAGGTTATCAACCCTGTTGCTGTACGGTTGGATCTGCCCGCACGCTGGCGGGTACACCCGGTGTTTCATGTATCATTGGTCAAGCCGTGTGCGTCAAGAACCCGGTTGCCTGTCCGACCTTTGGCGGTTTCTGTGAAGGGCACCGATGAATATGAGGTCCGTGCTATTCTAGGTATGAGAATGCGATCCGGAATTCCTCACTATCTCATTGATTGGAAAGGCTACGGTCCGGAAGATCGGTCCTGGGAGCCTTTGTCGAATATCCATGCTCCCGTTTTGTTACGTCGCTTCCATGCGGCAAGAGGTGTGAGGCGCCCTTTGGGGATGGCACTGTCATACCTGCCTCCCCATCCGGCTCAGTTGCTACACCTACACGTTCCTGTTTCCCGGTTTCATCAGCTTTGAGAATGGCTAGACCATTCTATACTCAGTGGAAGCTGTCCGGGAGACGCTATTGCTAAAATCACGTATCACATGACCAGCGGAGTGACGTCTACATACGTACGCTTGTCAGCTGACACCATTTAAGGAAGCAGAAGCTTTGCACATGCGCTTCTGATCGTTGTTTGTGATCCTCGCGTTCCGGAGCTTGTCTGCTGTTCCTCGCAGACGCCTGCCTTCCCAGGCACTTGTTTCGGAGATTGCTGCTGCTGTTTCCTTGCAGTTGCCATACTTACCAGGGTACGGTTGCCTTCCTGCGTTCTGACGCAGTTCCCCGCAACTCCAGTTCCTCCTCGAGCTGCCGGTCCTTTCCGTGCTCTAAGCGGCTCTCCTCACCTCTTTCCAAACGGAGTCGCCGCACAGCCCTATTCTAGGTTGCACCATCAACCCGCTCTGCCTCAATCTGCTTCAGCCCCTGCAGAATCCCGCTCTGCATACCGCTCTGCTTCAGACCCTGCAGAGACCCGCTCTGCATTCCGCTCCGCTCCAGTCTACCCAGACTCAGCTCTATCTCAGTCAACCATCACTGCCTTACTTAACAAACTCCTACTGCTTGGGCGTGCTTTCCTGGATCAAGACCTTCTTCACATCTCCTACATGTGCACGGGACTCTGGACTCTTTCCTGCGTGTGCACCAACCCGTCTCTAGTGCGGCCCTCGTTCCGCTCGGTTTAGAACCCTCACTACCCTTCCCTTGCCGTTGTTTCCTTGGATTCTTTGGATTTTCTTAGAACTTCCTTGGCTGCATATCCAGGTCAGTGCTTACAACGTAGGTTCATATTGTCCTGCATCTCAAACAGCATTCTAAATAGTTCCTCTTTATCAACAGCTTGGTGAATCTTGGTCCACCCATGCCCTTCCCACTAATAGCTCTATCTGACTGTAGGTTTTACTAGTCAGAGAGTGACATTAGTTAGAAGGTTCTTTTTGATACGCTACGTTCTACCTCCGACGTCTCTGTTGGAAGAAGTCTTCGAGTGTATCCTTTGCTACTACCAGCCTGTATCCTTTACAAAAACCTTGATTTATTCTCTTGTGTTCGTTTTGTTTAATTGTCTTGAATCAAAGCATTACACAGTCAATGCCAGGGACAAGAATGGCTGAATAATATTATAAGATGCATCAATGTGGAGCTCAGTGCAAACGCAAGCATTAAGGAATGCTGAAATGTGGAAGCACAGGAGTTCACAGACACTCCAACTGAACAGCCAACCTCTGGATTCATAGCCCAGATAGCACACAATTTACTCGCAAGTAAACAGAAAGGTTAATCCCATTTGGGAGAGGAGCATGGGACACCATGGAATACCGCAGAATAAGAATATCAGTGATTCCAAAATGACACTGACGGACCGACCAACACCAAAATAATCCAGGCAGAGAATCGTCGAAACTAACTGGGAAAAACGACTTCCTGAATAATGTGAAAATCTAAATGACAATAACATAAAAAGGCAATTCAGATTTAAAATGTAAACCAACCATTCAAAGCAATGATCACAACCCACTCAGGGAAGTAGCCAATACCGAGCTAGGCTGTGCAATCACCTACCAGCTCAAGACTGGAAAATTTCAGAACAGCGCAAATCCTAGAAAAAGCTAACCTAATGAACCAGACTCCTTGGATACATAGGGACACCGCCATCTTGTAACCCACCGTTAGCCTGTTGACGCTTATATAATGGAAGCTTTGTTGAGGCCATGACTGAGGATACATCAGTGTGCTGTTGGTGAGAAAGTGGAAGTGAGGACCAGGTTCCCATACAGAAAAAACTGAGAAGAATAATCTCTGGCAGCAGGGTGCAAATATGGGCTGCCTGAAAAGGACTGTGAATGGCGGGGAGAAATACCCTTTGTGCCAGAGAAACCTACGGTACAAGTGAATGCTAGGAAATCCAAGGTTATGGAGGGGCCTGAAGTGTATGCTGAGAAACACTAGGTCTGTGAAGGACCTGAAGTATATACTGAGAAACCCAAGATATGGGTGGGATATGGGTGGGAGTGACCTGAAATGAGTGCTTGGAGACCTACAATCTTGGAGAGACCTGTCATGAATGCTGAGAAACCCTAGGTCAGTGAGAGACATTAAGTGAATACTACCTGGCTAAAGAGATGCCTAGAGAAAGAGAAGTGGAGCAGCCTGAAACCTCGTACAGGTCATGACAGGCCTGGGGATAGCAGGAAGACTAACGAGGTGCCAAGATTGCGAGTAGACTCTAGAAGAGCCTACGCTCGAGAAACATTTCATTTTTTATGCTTGAGTAGGGTTGGACATTGGAGAGTAGGATTTGTGAGCTCTTTTGTTGGCCTCTTTTTGGACCTTTTATGTTATAGCTTAGGTTAGCCAGGATGCTAAGGACTCATTTAGAAAATAATTTGAGAACTATTCTGTTGGCCACTTCATTGAATATTCCCTTTATAGATTAAGTTGTCCCTCGAGGGACAAGGACCCTCAGGGATAGGTTACACACTGTATTCTTTGGACACTCATTCTTGAAGGCATTGAACACCTGGACCCAACTTTGTCATATCCCATCCCTGGCACGGTTTTCTGTAGGAACATCCTTATCATTTGTATCTTTGTTAATAGCTCCTACAGGTCTTTAGTCCAACCCCTTCCCAATATTGAATAAAAGTAATTCTTTAAACTATAGGGATTTGGTGCCAATAATGTAACTGCTTAACCTAACCACGCCAAGAACTTAAAATGTTCAGAACAACTCGATTAATCAAAAACGGCCAATATTTAGGCATTTTGTTTTTTGTCTGAATGCCTTCACTCAGGCTTAAATGTGAGTCTGGGGGAAAGGCGAGTATAAAGCAAACACTTTTTACGGCTCTCAGAAATGGACTGAATGTAGGCCGGAATATCCTTCTGGAGTCAAAGTGCTGATATTGCCCGGTTTGGATTTCCTGTTCCAAAGAAATTGGGGATTTTCAAGCACTATCCTAGCCATGCATTCATCTCGAAACACTGCAGACCCTCAATGTTTCAGTCAGTTAGCTAGAATCTTTCAGGGCAAACGTCTTGATCATGGTGTAGCACGGCATCGAGTGAACGGAATAATGAAGAGGGAGCCAGTGTGGATGAAGAATTGGAGTGCTTGAACTGACTAGACCCTGCAAAAAGATGAACAGCAGAAGAAAGAATCATTTTAAGTGGGCCAATAGAAGAAACAGAAAGCCTAGAGAGAACATGATTCTGAACATCCAGCCTGGAAACAACCAGGTCTATGTTGGAAATATGGAGATTGGATGGTGATAAAAATGTTCATTTTCTTCAGCAAATAAATATATCAAAAGTAGAGTTTAGTGGATTGAGCAAAGACATCTAAGAGAGTTTTCAATAACGAATCACTCAAAATGAACTATAAATACAGAGTCAATCACACTACAAATTAAGTCTTAGCTCAGACCACTGGTTTACAAGACTCAGATTCACATGAACACATTAACTCATGCAAAGATATAAGTTACTTCATATTTAAAGCAAGTCATCAGACGTAGCGGTATAATGATGAAAGTCCATAATCATAATAATGTATTGCAAATGTATTATTCTCCTTTTCATTACTGCATTCATTTATATTGCTGCACCCTACCAATAGATAATACAACATTCTCTGTGAAGTGGTGCTATTTGTCTTTCATAATTCTTTAGATGAAGGGCTCATCATCAATGTTCAACACCCTTAGTGTTGTTGTAAAGAGATGTCAATTTCATTGACTTTCAAGTTGTCTAAAGTTACTTCGAGTGTAATTAATTTCCATCTAAAGTATTACTATTGTCAAATGTTAATTATTTACAATGACGTAGCATTGATATTTGACAACAAAATGATGTAGGATCTATTTATTATTTGTACAGGTCCTGATACTACCCACAAATAGATGTTCTGATAGGGAGTTTAGATAGTGACATTTTAAATAGTGTGTTTCAGTTAATACAATAACCATATAAACATTGCAAAAGTCGAGAATACATTTAGCTACAATTTATTAAAATTCACTATTTATATGAAGATAATTGTTCAATAAAATTGACAGTACATTTGCGGAAAGCACACAAAGAATTCCTATTCATCGAAACATCTTTTAATTAGTGAAATCAATTGTGTTGTTGTTGTGTTGTAACATTTGAGTTAGGATAGCATATTGTGCAGCAAAAATGTTTCTACAGACGGTTAGGATGCTGAGCTTGTGAGACTGCATCACCAGCTATCGATGCAGCATGTTCCTCTTCTATGTCAGCCAAGAGGAAAGTCAGACCACAGATTTTGGTGGAGAACTTAAATTGGAGCTAATTAGAGGACATAAGTTCTATGGTGAAGTTTGCAATTTCCGAAAATGTGTGGTCTGCGTGTGAACACATTTCCATTGCTTAATTATAATATGAATATTTATTTGAAGCCTACTTTCATCGACTCTTCCTGGACTGCAACCACCTCCTTCCCTCTCCTGTCACTTCGAATGTTCATAGCTCACCCAATATTTAACCTTATTTGGCAAAGCATCATCAGAAAGCTGATATGTGGCAGCTCCAGCAGTTTGTGGAGGAATCCACCCTGCTACACACACTCAAGGTCAGTTTCCAATCTAACCCTGGGCCAGAGATTGGTGGAAACCACCCTGCTACACACACTCAAGGTCAGTTTCCAATCTAACCCTGGGACAGAGATTGGTGGAAACCACCCTGCTAGACACACTCAAGGTCAGTTTCCAATCTAACCCTGGGACAGAGATTGGTGGAAACCACCCTGCTACACACACTCAAGGTCAGTTTTCAATCTAACCCTGGGACAGAGATTGGTGGAAACCATCCTGCTAGACACACTCAATGTCAGTTTTCAATCTAATACAGGGACAGAGATTGGTTTGATCACCATCCTGGATTGCCTTCGACTCCTTCGGGACCAGGTCAGTCTCACTTCCTGGTGCTGCTTAACTTGATAGTGGCCTTCAAAACCATGAAGCAGTACATCGTGCTAACAGTATTGGGGATAAGGCACAAGCTTGCTTGAGACTTTACCTTGTGCTCCGTATTCAGTGCGGTCTCTTCCTCCTTTTTCATGTTGCCCGTCTTCTGTGATCTGAGGCATCCCTCCGAGATCCACATGCTCTTTGTTTCTGTTTGAAATACATATATTCTCCCTTTGGCCATATTCATCACTGTCTTTGGGCTCCAATTTCTTAAATATGCTGATGGTATACAGGTTTTGTTTGAAGTGTCATCCACATCCAGTAACTCTGATTGTAGCACATTATGGCAAGTATACTAGCCCAGACACATGCCTATGTCGTAACTGCCTAAATACTTAAATCAGTATCCAGTCAGTCACAATAGATTTATTTCATTAAAGGTACCATGAAATCACAACATTTCACAATTAAATAACGGTAAACAAATGTAATAAAAAGCAAATCATTTGAAAAAGGACATTACATCTTACAAAGGGTTAATCAAAGAGCAGAACTGACAGTTACAGAGCAGTGCATCCAAATGTACATCTCTAATTCATATCAGAGGTCCTTACAATATATTAGCTTAATATAGCAGACCAATGCTTCGCCCGTAAACAACCTTCGTCGGTAATGGAATGAGCTAAAACCATGGGCGTAATTATAGGGAGGGACGGTGGGGGACACGTCCCCCCCAACTTTTGAGGCATGCAAAATTGTCCCCCCCATCTTTTGGCTGGGGCAGAGCAGGGCCAGAGTGCCACATTGCAGCCGCTACATCAATTATTATGTATTATTATTATTTGTATTATAATTAAGTAATTGGACAGCACGAGCCTGGCTGTCCATTACCTAAAGCGGGAGGCAGGGATACCCGGCGTGGCTCAGCTCCTCACCCTGGCTGGTGGCCTGACTCAAAGGCAGCAGCCACTGCCAGGGTGCTGGACTCGGTGGAATTCATAGTATTCATCGATAGTATTCATATGCTCGCATTTAGTGTGTTAAATACATTTTTTTTTTTGTTGGGAGAATGCCTTTGTCCAAAGATGCAAAATGTTACCATTTCACATTATCTTTTGTTATGATTAAGGGCCTCATCACGAGTTGGGCGGTAATGGAATTCCCCATTCCCCACTGAGCCCATTCGGGAATGCCCCATTCCCCATTGGGCTCAATGGGGAATTTTCACGCTCTTACCGCCTGCGGATTTCCTGCCGGCGGTAATAGCGCGAATTTTCGGCGGATTTCCCCCCGACTCAGAGCTGGGGAGAAATCCGCCGAAGCCCTGATTTGGCGGACCCTTAAATCCGGTGGTAATAGCGCGACCGCCGAATATAATGGTTACCGCCAAACTCGTGATGAGGCCCCAAGTCTTAAAAGACAGCCTACAAGCCATTCTTTATAATTTTGTGAAATTGCATTCTGGTATTTGTAGTCTTCAAGATGGGGTGAAAATAACGCATTTGTACTCTTATTGTTTGACATATTTCAATAAGGATTCCTAGAGTACTTTAATTATGATGTGTGTACTTTTCTTAAGTCTGATTTATAAAACTGAGTATTGCTGAAAGCCAAACGTCATGGTGAGGAGGGGAAGGATCAGAGGGCACCTTTGTTGTGAAGATTTGCCAGGTCCATGGATGTGGAAAGAGAGGTTGCTGGACTGAAGATGTTCTCCCTGGTCCTGTGTTGATTTTCAGGGTACAAGTTGAGATTACATGTGGGTTGGCTGCATCCTCTCACTTTTTTCACAGTGCCGACTCCATCCCCCTTGGGAATTTTTAAGGGTAGCATGCAAAAAAGGTTTTCTCAAGATTTCGCCCACCAGGATTTGAACCCACAAAACCACATGAAAGTGTCTCCAAAGCATGTATCTTGTATTGGTATTTTGCTTTCCATACAATATTTCAATATAGATTGTTGGGTTAAAAGGTGCACTCCTTTTACACTTTGCCAGCAGTTTACTAGGAAAATCTCCTCTAGCTGTTGTTTTCTCCGGGCATTGATTCATTTTGTAAAAGACAATGGCCCTCATTAGGACCCTGGCGCTAAGGGGTTTGCGCCAGCGTTAGCTGCGCCGACCCCTTACCGCCAACTACGAGTTCCCAGAGCGCCATGGTCATTTTTCCGCCCGCTTTTTGCGGGCGTAAAAATCCATGGCGCTATGGGACCTCGGTGTTAATTACGCCACCGTAGTGTACGGTGGCGTAATTAACACCTTCCCCACTCCCATTGAGCCCTATGGGGCCGAAATGGGAATGGGGAAGGGTAAATGGGTCAATGGGGACTTACCGCCCCGCCGACCTCGGAATGGGGCGGTAAGTCCGCCATCCGCCATGGCGTAAAGGGACTTTGCGCCATGGCGGAAAAGTCCGCCGATGGCGGAAAAAATCCGCCAGGGTCGTAATGAGGGCCAATGGGCCTCATTACGACCCAGGCGGTAAGTTACCGCCTGGGCCGTGACTTTACCACCATGGCGTAAACTATGTTTACGCCATGGTGGTTGGCGGACTTACCGCCCTATTCCGACCTTTGCGGGGCGGTAAGTCCCCAATCCCCATTTACCCTTCCCCATTCCCATTTTTGCCCCATAGGGTATAATGGGAGTGGGGAAGGCGTTAATTACGCCACCGTAAATTACGGTGGCGTAATTAACTCCATGGTCCCTTAGCGCCATGGATTTTAACACCTGCTAAAAGCAGGTGTTAAAAGCGCCATGGCGCTAAGGGACCTCGTACTCAGGCGGTAAGGGTCGGCGCTGTTAACGCTGCCGTTAACCCCTTACCGCCTGGGTCGTAATGAGGCCCAATGTTCATTGCCATTTTGAATTGTCTTCCATTAGGAAAGGCCAGTTGAATGAAATTTGTGTATTTCACTGTAGGATACGTTCAGCCCCTGTGCGTATGTTAATGAACTCCCACACATTTTTTCTGGATTTGATACCCATTGATGACATTTGAAGACCTGCAGAATTGCTTACTCCGACTGCCTTAGTACCTCTCGGTAAATAGGCTTTGTAACGATTGCACTATCCTGCAGCAAAAGCACTTTGCCCTGTCTGGCCCAGGGCCAATCTCTGTCCTTACATACTTGGAACGTGCAGTCACCTTAGGTATGTATGCATTACTTACTGGTGATCTTCATTACTCTTTGCCCTACTCTCCCTCATCACAGTATTTTCTTTTGAGGTCCCCATCTCTACAAATGATTCAGCTCACTCGGTCAGCTACTCCAAAATAATCCTCACTCCTGATATTGCTACAAACGTAATATTAAGCGTAATATTAACAGTTAAAATTCAGCTATTGATCGTCAGCTTATCTGATTCCTACGGATATTAATTACCTTTTTTTACATAATTTCCTAAGAGGCGACCAACACATCATATACCGCCCAGGGCCTCGCAAATCCTAGGGCTGGCCCTGACTGTGGGCTAGCCCTGTAGTCAGAGGCTAACTTTTAGAGAGTGCGGGAGTCGCTGGGAGAGGGGCACACTTTGTGGGTGCGCCTGCATATTCTAATGCATTATTCTAGTCAGCTTAAATGTTAAAAGCTGTGGACTCTCTGTGTCATAAACACACACTAATTTAAGAACTTTGAGAATGAGTTGCCTGCTGTCTCACATCTCCTGCTCACTCCCCTGACATGCAAGTACCAAGTCACTCATCGTGATTTCAATTGCTAACAGTGGGGGGCATATCTCAATGTGGCCAGCCAGCTAAATGCCCACTGAAGAGCTCTAAGCTCTCTTTGACAGCAAGTGGCTGATGTGGAGGAACCAGTGCTAGAAGGCAAAGAGGTGATAACACTTCGGTGTATCCCATGGGAAGAGAAAATGCAGTTTGTAATGCAAGCACTGCAAAGTGCACATTTTATGCCCCAGAACTAAAATAGAGAGTAATGAATATAATGCTGTGTTACAAGACCGCTGAGTGCTGACAGGCAACATGGGGGCAGGTGGTGGGGACCACCCCATAGGCTCGAGGCCTCTTTTATTTGAAAAGGTTGAAATGCCCTGATGCCGTCCATGGTGAATGGGTATGAATTTTTAGTGTGTGTGTGTGTATATATGTATATATGTATATGTGTGTGTGAGAGGTGCTTGGCAGGTGCAGCACTTGTTTATGGGCATTGAGAAGGCAAATATGAAATATAACATGGCTCGACTCAGACTGGGATTTTGGGGCAGCCAGTCTAGCTCTTTTTTTACTGTGACATGACTTTATTCTGGGCATCTTGATAAAGCAAGCATGGTATGTGTTATTAATTGGCTAGACTGCCATTTTTTACTGTTGTCAATGCAGTGAATTGTGAAGACACACTGTGGTGTTATAACTTTCAGAAGACTAGCTTGTCTTTAGAATTACATTTTAAAGATACAGCACCAGTCTTATGCAAGTTATAACAGAGCGTCGGCAAGGGACTCTTGTGGTTTCGTAGTTTAGCATTATCCCTCAGAGCCACCATCCACCCTTCCTCCACCCCTCCCCTTTCCTTCAGTTGTCATGTCCCCCTCAACATTTTCAGTAAAGTTACTCCACTGGCTAAAACAGAATAATAAAGAGATTCAAGCAGTGGTCGCAGTGTACGAACAGAAGTAGTGGAACTGTGTTTCCTGCTAGCCTGCACCGCTCCCCACAAACCTCATCACCATGCCCCCCACAAAACACATACAAATTCCAAAACACACGCACCTGTTATTTAAGGAAGCGTTCAGTACAGTGCACTGCAAATGCAAGTTTCAACTTCGTCCTACACTTTTATTTTAAAACAAAACCATTCCGGAACGTTTTGTTTTTAAAATAAAAGTATAGGAAGAGTAAAACTTAATTAAAAGAAGTAGAGGAGCAGCGCTCCCGACCGCTACCGCCCACTTCGACCACTGGATTCAAGCAACATTTGCATGCACGTTTGATAGATATTTCTTTCGAATTGCTAGAGCTTCCATCAAAAAAGAAAGCAGAGTCTGAGAAACCCAATGGAGTTTCAGCCAGTAAAATAAAATATGTAGTGGGTCTGCATTGCCTAAAATTACATTTGCGCAATAGGGCAGTGAAAGGGCCTCATCATGAGTTGGGCGGTATCCCGGGGGATTTACCGCCAGGATACTGCCCAACGCAAACTGCGTCACCGCAACTTGGTCCGGCGCTATTAGCGACCAGATCACAAGTTGTGACAATGCTGTTAATCCCCAATTTCCCCCCCCCGAGTCCATAGGACTCCATGGGGCATTTTTGGAGCATTTACCGTGACGCAAATTGCACCACAGTAAATGCACTGAAAATGGGCATAAAGAGGGCGCATTCACTCCCAGCTCAAAGCTAGAAGTGAGTGCTCTGACCTTCCCCAAAACTTGGTATTGGGCGGAGCAGTAATGCGGTGGTAATAGCGTTACCTCCACAATTTTACCGCTCTGCCCAACCCGTGATGAGACCCAAAGTCCATGGGTGGACTAGCCTATAGGGAAATCTGGAGATTTCCCAGTAGGGCTCTCCACCCTGTGCCTCTTTTGTTTCAGTAGTTAACCTATTTTATTTCCACATTTTATTCATAGGAAACTAGTCGGGTTTGCTGAAAACATGTCTTACAGTGCCACTTTGAAAATCATTTTCAGGGTCTCTTTTGGTTTCCAGTCCACTCCTGCCAAAGTCTGCTTACCAACATAAGCGTAAGCAGGATAGAAAAACAATACATGCAACAAATCTTCAGAACCATCCTTACAAAGTTTGCAAATGACATTAATAGACAAAGACGCTGCCCGTTCAGCAGTTACTACCCATCTACTACAGAGATTCTGATGATGGCTCTCCAAAACCCTTTAGCCACTTGGTTTTGGTCATGCACACTCAGGCATTTTCCTACCCCTGCTGCACATTTGAAGAATCTAGTGATCATTATTTGGCGCTTGCATTGCCCAAGTGACCTCAACTTATTATTTTCATTTGATTAAAAAGATGCTGTTTTACCTTTCACCCCCTTTCATTATTCTGGCAACATTTCCTCTGGTTGTCTTGCACCTAGACTCGGCGAATGCATTGTATTTTGGTCTAATAATGTCTCTCTTACTGATACTCCTGAGAAGGACTGTACAACATGGCAGCATATGTTCTGTTTGTGGCGTGCAGGCCCAAACATTTTTCAATGATCCTTTGGGAACTCCCATGTCTCTCTTTGATGAAGTCCTTTTCCTTACAGGCCAAGTGTTTTATGAGACTGGATGTTCCTTTATAATGACTCGTCTCCCAAGATATCATCTAAAGATATCTCAAATCCGCTCATCATCTTGTATTGACTGCTACTCAAATCTTAAAATCCATATGAGCGCCTGGAGACTGCCCTTTGGGTGGTAGTGGTGCACGGTATAAATCAACATAACATACCATGTCAGATTCTTTGAAAACCACCTCTGTTTTTGTAAATCGTCAAACATGGCTCTTTGCTCATTCATTCATTCACCTCTTGGCGTTCCCCTCAGTGCCTGAAGATGATTTGGGATGCCGATGCACTTTATAAGAAAATAAATTAAGACAACCAGCTGGATCCCATATTCTCTGCGCTCATATAGTGTCTAATGAAGGGGTCAAAATGTCAAGTTGGAAGCGGATAGGCAGACAAAAAAAGTCTCTCACCCCTGCAATTTTCCACATGCACTTCCTATTTCCCCAAGAGTCAATTATCACTTGCCAGTTGCTCTTTGTGCAAAGTTTTAGGCCTGGTCTAATATACAAATGCAAGCTGTGGGTCTAAATACGGCTGTAGCGCTCCAGCCAATTAGCCCCTAATAATTATAAACAAATAACACATTGTTTGTCTTAATTAAACATTAAACCATAACCCCTGGATAAACCACTGGACATGATTTTCCCATTTGATTTTTTGGAAAAATGCTAATAGAAATACTTGCAAGCCTAGAGAAATGTAAACAATAAAATGATAAATATATTCAATAGATTTGTGTGGAAATACAATGATCATATTACATTTGATGTAATACTAACACCTGTGTATAGGCGCGTTATACATGCCATATCATCTCATATCACATCATACCATACATATCAAGGCAACATGTCTTGTATAGGCGCGTTATACATGCCATATCATCTCATATCACATCATACCATACATATCAAGGCAACATGTCTTGTATAGGCGCGTTATACATGCCATATCATCTCATATCACATCATACCATACATATCAAGGCAACATGTCTTGTATAGGCGCGTTATACATGCCATATCATCTCATATCACATCATACCATACATATCAAGGCAACATGTCTTGTATAGGCGCGTTATACATGCCATATCATCTCATATCACATCATACCATACATATCAAGGCAACATGTCTTGTATAGGCGCGTTATACATGCCATATCATCTCATATCACATCATACCATACATATCAAGGCAACATGTCTTGTATAGGCGCGTTATACATGCCATATCATCTCATATCACATCATACCATACATATCAAGGCAACATGTCTTGTATAGGCGCGTTATACATGCCATATCATCTCATATCACATCATACCATACATATCAAGGCAACATGTCTTGTATAGGCGCGTTATACATGCCATATCATCTCATATCACATCATACCATACATATCAAGGCAACATGTCTTGTATAGGCGCGTTATACATGCCATATCATCTCATATCACATCATATCATACATATCAGGTCAACATGTCTTTCGTGGTATAAGACTCGTTTTCAAGGCTGAAAAACCCCACAAGCGAAAAATAATTAAATTAAAATGTGTTCACATAGCTCATATAATTAAAAAAAACATTTATGAACTATACAAGCCCCACTCAAAGAGTGATAATCTGTCAATGAATATGAAAATGAAAGAGCAATTGGGTGCGAGAGCAACACAATACAACATTAATAAAGGAAAAGTAATAATTTTGCTAAATGAAATCTAGAAACAGATCTCAAATGCAGACTTACACTAATAAAACCATAATAAACCTCAACTAATTAAATGCCTTACGTACAGTATCACTAGTATCCAATTTTAGTTTCATATTCAGGTGTTCCTTGAAATGTGAAGCCTGCCTAAAATTAGAACTTCATAACCAGCCTCTGTGTGCAGATAGAGATAAAACCAACACATCTGAGTGTTGCTTTATTGCGCAAAATCAATCAGGAATTCTCCTTCAGCCCTGGAGCCTAATTCTTGCCAGCACATTGCAGACCTTGAGACGTGCGTGGATAAACACACGCAGGAGGTATTCAGAGCCCTCTTCAATGACATTATGCATGGATCCGTATGCAAGATTGAGAGGGCATGCCTCACCGGCCGCGCTGTATGCGTCTTGCCACCGAATCATATCCCTTTATTGTGTTGGACAGTTTGAATTCTAGTAAACATGCTTAGTGCCTTCCACAAACTCTGTATCACATAAGAGAGGTCAGACTGTGCCTGCGACTAGCTGCATATGGGATGCTTCATCTAATGCTCAACTCAACTGTGACCATTTCAATAATCAGTGACGGTGTTGCATTGTTCGCTTTGCAGGACCAACAGATGCCCAATTTTATTGCAGCAGGTGACAATTGCAGTCTTTAAGGGGTGATGTGGCGGCATGTGCCACACCTGTAATTGGTGCCAAAGATATTCTGCACTTTAGGCTGAGCTGATCATCTGGGCTACAGCAATCATGTCCTTTACAGCATGACAATTGTTGATTAAATGTGTCACTACCCAAGTTGAAGGACATGCCCAAAGCAAGGAACATGCATGGTCTTTCCAATTCGTAGGACGGAAAGGGTATTTTTGACCCAATGTTGTTCAGAAACAACAACGCCTAACTCTAGGTGCCATGAATCATAGCCAGAGCACCTCCATCTCAGCCTGATGTCAACTCTGCAGTGACCTCTGTCTTGAAGCCCTCATATACTGAAAGTGCTTTGGTGCAGGACTTAATGTACTTGCTGTCATCTAAGTAGGGGGGGGGCTCTGGATCTAGGGATCTAGAGCCCTCCCTACAAGTAGGGAGAGAAAGGCCACAGCCATGTAGTCAATGCTTCATTCACTGGACCCTCTTCTTCCTAAATGAGTACTGATTGATTTGTTATTTATTATGTGCCTATACAAAAGTGTTTCAAGGCACAACAAGAAGGGGGAACAAAGGGAGGACAAGACAACGATCTTACTAGGCCTTGTGTCATTGAGATCGTGCAAGTGCGCAACAAGAAGTGCAAGGGGGAAGCACACAGAGAAGTGCACTCAGAGCATCAGAGCTCTGAGTTAAGTGCAGGGAAGGCTGGGACTAAAGGGGACAATCCCAGCCCAGTAATGCAAAGTTATCCAGGCGGTAGTGCAAGTTGGGCCAGGCGGGACTGGTCAGGGGGGCTGGGGTCCTGTAAGACTCAGAGGACACTGAGCAGCCAATCAGCAGACAGAGCAGAAGCAGGGGAAGGTTAGCAAGGGATAGGGAGCGAGAAAGAAGAGGACAAAAGAGAGTTCTTGAGGAGCTTCCAGAACTTAAGGAGATCGGGGCTCAAGGCAGAGAGAGGCAGAGATGCAGGGGGGCATCCAGGGGGAGGCACCTCCAGAGGAGAGAGATTTGCCCCATTCTCTGGTTGGAGAAGCGACTCAGCCGCAGAGAGTTAGAAGTAGATGAGCGGCGGGGTCTAGGAGGAAGGTATGTCAGAAAAAAAAGTTTAAGGTAGTGAGGTCCATGGCCCGAAAAGCCTTGTGGACAATGCAGAGGGACTTGATCCTTGCAGCCACCGGTAGCCAGTGGAGAGATTTCAGGGCTGGAGGGATGCAGTCCCTGTGCTTGAGGCCAAGGATACGTTTTGTGGTCCTGTTCAGATTGAGAATGAGACTGTTGCATTAGTACAGCCTTGAGAGAACCAGGGCTCTGGAGACAGTGAGCTTCTGGGGGAAGGTGAGAAAAGGAAGAATACCTCTGAGGAGGTACATCTGGAAGTGGGCCTTCTTGGCAAGATCTGTGAGGTGTGGAGTGTTACGCTCACCTGGCTCCCACAGAGGCGTCGATCTGAACTGGACAGCTGTGGTCTCCACCAATGTGACGCGTAGGGCCGAGATGACGGACTGGACTGGCCCACCTAGCTTTGTTTGCTTGGCCCGTAGGAATATTGTTCTGCAAATGGAGAAAGGGAATTAACCACCGGTGGAGTTGAGCGTAAATCCCCCCACCCCCGCTGTTCTCCCCACAGATCACCTTTGATGTCCCCTCTTATAGTCTCACCTGATGGTTTGAAAAGATGAGCTCTCCATCCTGCATTGAGCACAGGGGCGCGTTGATAACCAGTTGCTCGAAGGAATTGGTGAGTTCCAGAACAATATTGACTCCGAGATTCCCAGCAAGACGCCGTAAGTATGTAGTTCGTAAGAGTTCAAATGCCTGACTTTCACTCTTGTCCGATTCCTTGCAGGTTGCAGCTTGACCCTAGTGAAGAGTTCCTTGTGGCAACCGGTAATATTCTGGTAAGGATTTGTATTTTCCAACACAGTTCGATAAAATAATGTCAATATGTAACCTGTTGCTTTCTCCCTTATTCAGGCGCTGAGAGAAAGTATGAAGTCTCGGGGAATAATACCTCCGGCGGTAAAATCAGTTAAGTCTTTTGTGGAGAGGAGGGCTCCCCTTGTTAGTCCCTTTGTTTCACCTTGCTGTCCTTTTGTTTCCCCTTAGGGGCCGGGGTTCGGCGAAGATGCAGTGGAAGCTGCGCCGACCCGTGAAGAGGAATAGTACCCCCGGTGGTAAAGTCAGGTAAGTCTATGGGGGGTAACTAATATTCCTCTGTGTATTCCCTTGGCTCACCTTGCTGTTCTTGTCTTCTCCTTAGGTGCAGGAGTGCGCGGGAACATGCAGGAGGATGCGGTGGAATGTGAAGATGCTGCGGAGGCAAGTGAGTTCAGTGCGGCGCTGCAGCAGGCGAGGCGACGCGCGTAAAATAACTTCTTTCTTCCAGCTCGAAGGCACGATGGATCGGGAATTCAGGTAAGGATCAAAGGTATTGCTCTTGTTCTAACCTTTTCTCCTTCTTTCTCCCTTTTTTTAGGAGCTCCAAACTCGAGGCGGGCGTGGCAGAAGACTGGATGCAGACTTGCAGGCACGGTGAGCGTTACGCTGCTGGATGCAGAATAACGCGAAGCGTGTGCTGCTCATCGGGCGTGGTTTAAATAGCCTCCAAAGTAGTCCCTGGTAAGTATTCCTCCTCAGCCCCACCCGCTAAAAAATAGTCCCTAGGTAAAGTAGTCCCCTCCAAGCCTCTTTTGGCTTGGAGCTCTTGCAGCATGGTCTGCATCAAGTAAGTCTGCAGCATGGTCTGCATCATGTAAGTTTTACTCTATGAGCCTGGCGCCTATGTAGGAGCAGGAATTCCAATGTGAAGGATCTCAGTCTTACTGGCATTAAGGCAGAGATTGTTAGAGGTGCACCATGCTTGAATAGCAGATAGACAGTCAAGGATGAGTGAGGAGGAGGCCGAAGGTAGCCTGAAAGAGAGCTGCATGTCATTCGCATAACACCGACGTTAAAGGAAGAGGTAGATATCAGGAGGGCAAAGGGGCCAGATAGACATTGAAGAGCCAGGGGAAGAGGATAGAGCCCTGGGGAATACCACATGTGGAGAGAGAGGTGGTGAAGAGAAAGGACCCAAGCTGAACCTGGGAAGGTCTGTCAAGGAGGAAGGAGGTCAGCCATGCCAGAGCCTGATCCATGATGCCAAGGGTCTCGCGGAGACGAGTAATCAGGATCTTGTGGTTCACTGTGTCAAATTCAGAGGAAAGTTCAAGGAGAATGAGGACAGAGGGAGAGCTAGAGTCACGATTAGAGAGCAGATCTTCACAGGTGTTTAGGAGTGCAGTTCCGTGCGTCTGGATGCCCTAAAGCCAGACTGATGGTCATGGAGACAACCAACAGATTCAGTGGTTCAGTGGGCCTCATTACAAGTATGCCAGTCCGATAGCAACGGTGCCAGTAAGCTACCGGCACTGTTGCTACCGGAGCGTCATATTCCGAGTTCTGCGGAACGGCACCCGCTCGCAGACCTTGACGGATGCACCGAAACCATTCATGAATGGTGCCGTTGCATCCATCCTCCCCATTCCCATTGAGTCCAATGAGACTCAATGGGAATGGGGAGTAATAATTTCCGGCGCCCGGCAATGGACAATTACCGGGACCGCTGGGGCCGTAATGCCCCGGTAAGTCCCCATTGACGAGTAATCAGGATCTTGTGGTTCACTGTGTCAAATTCAGAGGAAAGTTCAAGGAGAATGAGGACAGAGGGAGAGCTAGAGTCACGATTAGAGAGCAGATCTTCACAGGTGTTTAGGAGTGCAGTTCCGTGCGTCTGGATGCCCTAAAGCCAGACTGATGGTCATGGAGACAACCAACAGATTCAGTGGTTCAGTGGGCCTCATTACAAGTATGTCAGTCCGATAACAACGGTGCCAGTAAGCTACCGGCACTGTTGCTACCGGAGCGTCATATTCCGAGTTCTGCGGAACGGCTGCCGCTCGCAGACCTTGACGGATGCACCGAAACCATTCATGAATGGTGCCGTTGCATCCATCCTCCCCATTCTCATTGAGTCCAATGGGACTCAATGGGAATGGGGAGTAATAATTTCCGGCGCCCGGCAATGGACAATTACCGGGACCGCTGGGGCCGTAATGCCCTGGTAAGTCCCCATTGCCGGGCGCTGGAAAAAAATGACTCTGGTGACAGCTGTGCCGTTTTTACCAGTGAGGCTAGCGCCGGACTCATAATGATGCCTAGTGTGGGGGTTAGCTGTGAGATAGCCAACTTCTCCAGGAGTTTGCCCAAGAAAGGAGTGATAGAGATCAGGCAATAGTTTGCTGGAATGGAGGGTTCAACAGAAGGCTTTTTAGTAGGGGGTGCACATGGGAGTGCTTGAGAAGGGAGGGGAAAGATCCAGTGGCAAAAGAGTGATTGCTGAAATCGGCCAAGGCTGGAACGAGAGGACCAATGTTGTCCTTAATGGTTCTGGAGGAGCAAGAGGTCAACAGTTTGGACGAGACTTTCAGACCGGACTTGTCTGGAAACACTTTCAGGTGTTACAGGAGAGAGGGAGAAGAGAAGGTGAGGAGTGGGGTGGCCAAGGAGGGCCTGGGAGAGGTGGAGGGAGATAGAAGAGAAGAAGAGGTGAGTGCAGACATGATGTCCTGGGTTTTAGTGGTGGCATGAGAAGCCAGAGCCGTGGAGAGGGCCTGGGTAGGTGTAGAAGAGGTAGATACTGCAGTAGGAGTGGTTAGCTCCTTGAAGATTTTAAAAAGTTTGGCCGTGTTGTTAGAGGCTGCAGAGATGCAGGCTTGAGTATGGACCCTCTTCTAGGACAGGATGGAGAGTCTGTATTGCCTTTGGAACAGGTGGCAGGCCAGTTTGTCAGAGGGTGCACCCAAAACTCCCCACTTCTGTTCAGCTACTCTAGACTTGTGTTTCAGAGTGAAAAGATCGGAGTCATACCAAGATTTGCACTTGGTGGCAAGCTTTAGGCGGATCCTCATACAGGGGCAATGATATCCAGAGTGTTGGAGATGGAAAGGTGAAGGTTGGAAAAAGGGCTGTGTCAGGATGGGAGTCAGCTACAGGAGTAGGTGGGGGAGAGAAAGTGGAGGCAAAGGCAGCCACTGACCCTCTCTTCATAGGTCGAATGACCGCAAAGGAAGGTGGCAGTGCTGGGTGAGCCTTTGTCAAGGCAACAGGAAGCTTCAAGTGAGAAGAAATAAGACAGTGGTCAGTTACGTAGAGAGGAGTAGTGGGAGGGTTAGAGTGGGGGATGTCTGAAGAGATGAGAACATCCTATGTGTGGCCGGCCGAGTGCGTCAGACCAGTTGGTAGAATGGAGAGGGAAAGAGAGTCGCATAGGTTGCAAAAGAAAACAGAGGAGTCTGGGGAGTCCAGGTGGATGTTGAGATCCCAAGGAGGAGAAGCTGGCAGGTAGAGGAAAGGAGAGAGGAAATTAGATCAGCCCATTCAGAGAGGAAGATGGTGACCTGGCCAGGTGGCCTGTAGATGGTGGCCAAAATCAGAAAGAGGCCAGGAGAGATAGAGAGTCTGCAGACCAGGCATTCAAAGAAGGAGTAGGTCTGAATGGGGATGATGGAAGCAGGCATCTACTCCGGAAATATTAGGGCCACTCCGCCTCTGGGCTTATTGGGCCTAGGCTTGGATAGGATCTTCTAACCCTTGGGGAGGAGTGTGCCAAAGCTCATGACAGAGCTGGCCTTGAACCATGTCTCGGTAAGAGCGAGAACATCCACGTCCAGGAGTTCAAGGAGGTGGCAGAAAAGCCCTTGCAGGACAAGGCAGCAGTGTTGTGCGGTGCAAGACTGCAGGAGACGCTGTCCATTGATACGTAGCACATTGCACTACGTCGACGCATCCAAACTTTTAAGAACCTAGGATCGTACTCTCTGTGGCAAAGCCCTCGCAGGACAAGGCCACTGTGTTTTGCAACGCAGAACCAAAGGTGACTCTGCCTCTCAATATGTAGCACGTTGCGCTATATCCACGGATCTGAAACTTTCAGAACTGAGGATCGGACCCTCTGTGTCAAAGCCCTCGCAGGACAAAACCGTGGTATTGTGCGATGTAGGTGTTTCTCGACGAAGGGGTTGGAATGTCGACCAGCAGGGACCGCAAGGTAAGATAGGTGTGGGCAGGGAACGCAGCCATTACTGCGCTTAATTCCATATCAATGCGAATCTCACCCTGGACTGTCTCTACGCCTCCATTAGGCTCTCCCTCTCCCGGATAGCCATACTTTGTTTTCTGTGTTTTTGCTACTGTTTCTCTGCATTTCTTGTGCATCTTCTGTATTTTACCTGTCTTGGTGATTGTTTTGGCCTCCATCACTGTTTCTCTGCATTCCCCTGCTGTTCTGCATTTTTTCCGTCTAGGTGATGTATTGGCCTCTATCACTGTTCTTTGCATTTCTCCTGCATTCTCTGCATCTCCCCTCTAGACAAATGTTCTGAGATGTGCTTTCACACAACCTTTTGCTCTTCTCCAAGTTCCCTCTTATGCTGTGAATACTACTATCTCCCTCCAGGCCCTTTTTCCTCTCTAGGTTGAGCTGAGCCTGGTCGGCTCAAACCGCTTTCTTCACTCACTGCCTGTTGCTGCGCTTGATTACTTGTCTCTGTGGGCGCTCTGCTATTGCCCGTTGCTCCCTCCGTTTACCCCTTTTCCGAAATAGCCTCCTTGTGCGCCCAGTGGGGTGTAGCTCTGTGCAGTGTTTCCTTCTCTTCTCCTCTTCTTGCCTGCCCTTTCTCTTCCCTATATCACACTCACTATGCTGCTCTCAATTCCCTCCATCTTCGCTAACTGGTTATCTATCTCTTATCCTACTCGTCTCACTAAGATTGGAAGGAAGAAGCTAAAGAAGGACACCCTGGTCTCAACCCAGGTCTTCCCATTGCTGACACCTATGTCAGTGCTTCTTCCAGACAGATTCTCACTGACATCCTCTTTTTCATTCTTCGCCCAACCTTTGGACCCTTCATATGGTGCCACTTCTCTCTACTTCCTCCTCTTCTCCTACTAATGGTGCAACCAGGTGGGAGGTTTTCTTGGCCCCCTTCCACTCCTCCAGAGTCATCATTAATGTCTATCTGAATGGCACTGTCATGGCCAAGGGCCCTCGGCCCAATATCCTACTATTTGATAGGCACCTCCCTCACCTCATCAACTTCCTTCTTTATCCTGTTATTCCTTCTACCACTTCTCTGGCTCCTTGGCCACCTCCTTCTTCTACTGCTCTGGCTCGTTTGCCATCGACAACCGCTCTAGTTCCTCAGCCACCTCCTTCCTCCGCCTCTCTGGCTCCCTTGCCATCCACTACCCCTTTGGCACCTATTCTGCCTCCCCCTTTCACCTCTCTGGAAATCCACTCCCCTGAACCACCCGCCCAGCCCCAGGTTCCAGTTTGTTTGCTGCAGTCAACCCTTTGGTTATTCCAACAGTCAGCCTCTCTGTCCTTCCGAAGCTGTTTAAGAGCAGGTTATTTGAATCTCTTGCGGAACATATATAACAAATTCCTAGCAAAGGATTACTGGATTTCAAGCCCTTCGTCTATGAGCCCAGCACGGTCAATTCGACAGTGATGGCACTCTTTTGCTGTGTTACCAAGATTTTTTTATAGTCAGGGTGACAGGTGGTGCAAAAGGTAGTGCAATATTCCAAAATGTCAAGTTTTTCTGTTCTGTTTTGGTGTCACTTGCCTCCTAGTTACACTTTACTTCCCCCAACCTTGTCTGCTGTTGATAAAAGGGATCCCTCTGTAATTGTCTACCCTTTGCCCACCCACCTCCTTCTTAAGATCCCTTTGAAGCATAGAGGGGTCATCCCTGCAGAGGAAATTAGCCTCTCCATAGGGTGGTGTGAGGTGTTAGATTCTGAATGAACAATACAAATAACGTTCTGCTTGGGTCTGGGGCATCTGTTTGCATTTCCCACCAGAGGGGAAAGACACTCAGCATACCCCTTTCATCTCATCTGCCATTGAGTGAAGGGCAAAATAGACAAACAATATTTTTAGCAGGAAGTCCGCGATTGGTCATAACTTCCGTTCTCTGTATGTCGCTATATTCATCTTCGTTAGAATATAGCTTTATTTTGACCTTAATCGTGGGCCCAAATTATAGAAGGATAGCATTCTGCCACCAACTACAAAAGTCAATTGAAAACCAAGGCAGTAACATAGAAAACAGCTCATAGATTTGTTTCTGTGGATACTATAGATAATGTTGTGGCAATTCTGAGGCCCCAGCACACTCCTAGCAGGTATGCCAGATACACATGTTGATCTAATGTAAGTTAACATAAAACAGCTGGGGCTACAATTCAGTTTCATGGCTTCTATGGCATATGTAGCTGTAGCAGACTTGTTTAAAACCATAGCACACGTTTTCATACTTGCGTTATTAGAGTATGATGTGTATATTAGTAAATTGTTTCTTTAGTGCTAAATGGGCTTTAAAAAAATTACTTACATGTGACGATGCTACACAGTTTATGCATGTGCACTTGTCCTCTTCTGGGCATGGGTCTTTATTAGGTCACTGAGGGGGCTAACAACTAATGGCATGCCAAATAACTATTGCAC
The DNA here is from genome assembly GCF_040938575.1 of Ambystoma mexicanum. Taxonomy (NCBI): domain Eukaryota; kingdom Metazoa; phylum Chordata; class Amphibia; order Caudata; family Ambystomatidae; genus Ambystoma; species Ambystoma mexicanum. The sequence goes on along the minus strand of NC_090928.1, from coordinate 319,479,755 downwards.
AACAGAAAGTATACACAACCATTTTATGGAGGAATGTTATCAATTCAGTCTTGCACTCAATGGGGTGGTAGGCCATTTGCGTAGAAACCAATAACATACATTCTTAAGGCATGGAGCCCATTCTGAAAGTGAGTCAGATTAGCAGACCTCTCCTTCATGCAGAGTTCATTTACTTGTGCTTCTGGCATTTTGAAACATTGGAAGTTGTCCCTAGCAGGTAGAAATCCACCACATGTTGTATAGTGATTTACTGCTTGAAAGGAAGTTGCATGTGATGTCTCTTGTGTTTATCCCATACCTGTGCATGGAGCGTAATCATGTGGGACTGCAAGATGTGCTACTCATGTCCATCCCATGTTTTCTCATGCAATATTTTGTAGATCTTAGTCCTGAACAAAATCCACATTTTGGATTTCTGGGTCATGACCTTACTATGCTCATCTGATTGCAAAGATGGTAGTGGGGGGATGTTCATGGTGGGAGTGTTGTGCTCTGGCTGACAAATACAACTTGCATTGGAAAGGCACTGTACTCAGATGCAGGAGTGGCTCTTTCTTGTTTTCCTCCTATCTCTCTAAAAGGCAGTGTCCTCTGTCTCAGTATCAGTGTTTTCGAGAATAAGGTGTTGCTGCTGCCTGTAAACACAGAGTGTTGCTTCTCTTGGATCATCATGCTCTTCTAAATGGTGTGCCATTTCTACTTGATCGTCAAGCTCCTCTACACTGTATACTGTTTTATTCAGCTCATCAGTGGAGGAAATCTGCACCTCTCCCTTTTCTGCACCAGACAGAGTGGGCTGTGCTTCCTCCTCCTTCCACTAGAACACCTCGGAATGTACTGCTACCACTTGTGTAGCAGGTGCTTATGAATAGGACATTATATCTTCAATTTGCCACACTCAATTCTTGCCTCTTCAAAGTGCACATAGCAGATGCTGTTGATGATGATGAAAAATGTGCCCTAGCCAAATGCCCCCACTGCACTTAAGGTGGTCAAAACCTGTTGGCAGTTAATGAAGTTATTTCCTCTTTTGTACAGACTTTCAGCCATTGAATATATCTCCATCTGCCCCAAAATAGTATGCAACGTTTCCACATGCGCAACACATATTTGGTCTGGCCATATTTGGTTTGGTTTGGCCACAGACAGATGGTGCTCTGAGTCATATGCACTGAATGAAAGCTCCTCCTCCCTCCAAATATGTATTTGGCGTTGTGTGCAGGCAACACGTATTTAGTCTAACCACAAAAAATACGCACTCATTTACAGACATTGAATGTGCTCTCGTGTCAAAAAGAAATCTAAGACTGCATTCGCAACTTCACAAGCAACACATATTTAATCTGGCTACAAAAAGATGGCACACTGAGTATAAGGCCACTAATTTAAACTTCTAATGAATCCAAAGAATTATGAGCCTTTTCTACACAAACTACACGTATTTAGCATATGATAACACAACCAGTTAAAGACAATGCATGCACTATTTTGCCCACAAAGAATGTTAAGGCTTTTTATTTGCAAATCTGTAAGAAAAAAGTATTTGGTGTGGCCACAAAAGCATTTTTTTGTATTTGTATTGGTTTATTATTTGTATTGCAGACCTAACCCTGAGGTAACTGGGCACTGGAAAGCTTGACATGTTACAGGCATAATTACATACATAAAGTTACATAGGAGATCAACAGGTAGGTCAACCAAGGTTACAGATAGGTCTGTCAATCAATAACAATGGAAAAGGGCATAGCGATCAGAGCCATGAAGACAAAATAAAGGTGCACTGGCCGCCTGTGGCTTAGTTGTTAGACTTGTCAGTGAGCCAGAACTTTACACTGGTCTTGAAAGCACTGAAGGAAGGTTACATTTTAATGTTCATGGTGGGATTATGCCAATTTCATCATCGATGGGAACAACATAAAAGTAGCGAAGGAAGTGAAGACCCTAGGCTTCTACCTAGATGTCACCCTGAACTTTGCTAAACAAGTTAACTCCCTAGCCTCAGCTACCGCATACACATGCAAACTAATCAGAGCGAGCAAACAATTCCTTTCTACAGACAGCTGCATCACGCTTGCCAGAGCCCTCATACTCTCCAAATTGGATTATTGTAATGGACTATACATTGGGGCTAATAAACCGATTATTCATAAAATCCAGGTCCTCCAGAACAATGCCCTGAGAGCAGCTCTCAACATTAGTAGAAAGGAGCACATATCCTCGGTAAGAAGAGAACATAAATGGCTATCCACACAGGACAAAATTCAACTTAAAATTGCCTCCCTCACCCACAAGTGCCTCAATAACAAAGCACCACCATATCTCAAGGATAGGCTACACCCTAGAACCTCGACCAGACCCACAAGAACAGCAAATGCTAACTGCCTACAAGTCCCTTGTTTTAAACTTGCGACTATAGGAGGACAGAGCTTCCCAGTCAAGGCAGCGCAGCTGTGGAACTCACTTCCCCTTGGCATCAGAGAACCCCAGCCCTTTGCGAAATTTAGGCAGAACTTGATCAATTGGCTGAGAGTAAATGACGACTAACTAACCTCCCTGTCCTGACTGTTTCCATTGATATACTAACTGAAGCTCCACTGGCACCCCTATACCAGACTATCTAAATCAACTCCCTTTTACACTAGAATGTTCCTGATACCTGTATATTACTACTGTATATATTATTGTACACTATATATTGTATATATATTACTACTGTAGATATTATTGTATACTCCTGATAGTGTACCCACACCTGCAAAACTGCGCTGACTCTGGACCTAGCTCCGGCCGCGTATATATATGCCTACTATATACTGTATATTGTATGATACCCTGTACTATTGTATGATACCTTGCACTGTTACCACTTACTATGTACTTGTAACTAAGCCGAGCATTTTCTTGTCCTGTGCGCCCTGATGCCCCAGGGTATGGCGCGCCCTATAAATAATAAACTAAACTAAACTAAACTAATGGTGTGGGCTAGGTAGTTCCAGGACTTTTTTTTTCGTATTTATGTAGCGCACAACAGCCCGAGGACATCGTGGCACTTGTTACAGTACAAAGCTTAGTTACTTAGTTACATGGTCATTAGCAATATATATACAGGTTGCAATATAGTTACATAGTAATTAGCAGTATATATGCAGGTTACAATATAGTTATATTACATTTGGCGGCTTGGACAGGGAAGCTGGCTCCTCCTGCTGTTTTCAGGTTACACCTTGGAACTAGAAGGAAGCGTGTTTGGGAGGATCTGGTGGGTCGGGCTGGTTGGTATTTGGAGAATTTGTCTGACAAATATTTAGTGGCAGAGTTAGACAGACATTTGTGGGTGATTGACAACGTGTGAAGTGATATTCTGTTGTGCACTGGGAGCCAGTTATGTTTCTGCCTCAGGCTGGAGATGTGGCTGGATCTAGGAATGTTAAGTGCTGATCTTAAGGAGTCGTTTTGTAGGACTTGAAGTCTATTGAGATTTTGTTCAGAGGATCCTATGAATAGCGTATTGTAATAGTCTATTTTGAAGAGTGCTAACGCTCTAGCTAATGTCATGCAACTAGCGGGGGACAAGTAAGATTTACAAGCATTGATAAGCTTGTTGGTGTAGGTTATTGATGATGCAATAGACCTCACTTGTTTCTTTAAGGACAATTTAGAATAGAGATAGACACCTAGAGTTTTTATCTCCTTAGCAACTTTGATCATGTTCCCATCAATGTTGAAGGACATATACCACGGGAGAAGCTTGTTAAAGCGAGCCTGCGTACCAACAATCAAGAGCTCGTTTTTTTCATCCTTAAGGCAGAGGCTATGGGCAGCCATCCATGCCTTTATTTCCAAATAGATATTGTTGATTAGCGTAGAGTCTGCTTCGTAACAACCATACAGCGTGATGAGAACCTGGGTGTCTTCATCGTAGTTTGTATAGATGACACCCATGTTGTCAAGGCGGTCGAAGAGGGGCTTCGTGAAAATGTTGTATAGCGTTGACAAGATGCATGAACCTTGGGGAACCCCACAGTAGATGGGAATCGGGTATGCTGAGGCAGTAGCCGAGAAGACTCTGGTAGTGCGATTGGATAAGAAAGACTTAATCCAATTGGATGCGTTGATAGAGAAGGCTGCTGCTGTGGTCAAATGTTCAGTGAGTATCTGGTGAATGTCCAGATCAAATGCAGCTGAGAGTTCTAACAGTAGGAGAATGGCCAGTTTGCCTTTGTCTTTCGCCTCATCCATGAGTATTTTCAGATTCGGAAGGGCTGTCTCGGTGCCATGGCTGGGCCGTAATCCGGATTGTTGGAGACCAAGTAAATTATTGTCCTCCAGGTGTTTCTGGATTTGCAGGTATGCAACTCTATCCAGAATTTTTAGAAGGAAGGGGACGGTTGTGATTGGCCTGTAGTTTGTTGGAATGTTACGGTCTAAGTTGTTTTTTCGACCCAAGCATCCTTGAGATTGTTGGGGACAAGGCTGGCCTTGAAAGAGGGGTTTATCACTGTGGCGATGAAAGGGGACAGCTCTTTGGCACCTTCCTTGATAATGGGAGCCGGGCACGTATCTCCTTGACATCTTGAAGGGTTTAGACCTCTGATGATGTCCTCGACTTCCTTAGAAGTGACCGGAGAGAAGGTAAACGGCGGGTACCAAGGGAGTTGATGCACATGGGAGTGTTTAGCATGGCCCACTGAATCACAGTCACTGAATACCATGTTTGCTGGTGCCCCATAAATTCTATGATATTCTTCTCATCAGTCTGACAATGCCACATTCATTCCTATTTATCACGCAAGGTAAGTAGTTATCACACAGATGGTATATCCTATTTTAATTTTCTACCTCTCCTTCTACTAAATCTTACTTTAATGTTTCACCACCTGCTCAATGTTAATGCAAATGTCACACATATTTGCATTTTCTTCTCAACCCAATGACACAAGAGTTCACAAGTTTGGGGTGGAGGAGGTGAGGGGAGTAGTGATCAAGTGTTTTGAGATGGGTTACTAATAAACATGCAAACAAAACAGAAAGTTATAAAGACATTTTTTGAATCTTTGAAAATCAGATTCCAGACTAAAAGCTTACGGGAGCATGTTCCATGTCTTTGCCTCTTGCCTTGCAATGCTCCTTCCACCTGCAGAGTTCAGATAAATCTTAGTGGTATTGCAGAGAATTACTGGAACGCAGAAGCAATTTTATCCTTCAACTAAATCTTAATTTCATGTTCTACCTCTCTCAACTAAATCCTATAAATCTACACCTTTCTTCAGCTAAGCCTCTGCCTACAGAAGACGGATTCTGGAGTTGAACCATGCAAGACTTATTTATAAGAACCACTGGAAATTCCTGCCCAAATCACACATAAAGTTTGGGAAAGCCTGTTTTGTAAAATAAAACTGGAAAAATCGGACGATTGCTTTGTAGCCAAATGTGTTCGCCCTGGCTTAATTACTTTCCACAACAGTTTAAAACAAAAATCATGACCAGAAACATGAATCCTACTTTGGGATCCTTCAAGAAAGGGTATTTCTCCAGTGAAGAGGGTACCTCATTTGCTAACTCTCTTGATTTTGATCTCAGGCCTTTTAAGGGAACTCTGACAATTTCATTGTGGTGTGCGTTATTTGTCTTCCAGAAACTTCTTTGTTGAATTGTGCTTGTGGCAGAGGTTGAATTGCTCTTTAACTGGCACCTTCCTCTTTGGGTGGTCATCCAGGTGCACAAATGTTCGCTGAAATAAATTATCCCATTACAGTTATATTATTTGTTTAATATGGTCATCAATGACATTTGTGATGTCATCTTTGATGTTATGGGTGTTAGTCTTAGCAGTGCACGGTGGTGGCGCGAGTTATGGTTGCTTAGCTTACCATAACTGGCCAATTTCTGTGGTTTTTCAGTTTTACTTGTAATCATAATGTCCCTTTAACAACATGTTTTCATTGAATTTCATAGGTTTTTATTAGTGCAACTTACACATAATGTCACTTTAACAACGTTTTTTCAGTGCATTTCATGGGTTTTTACCAGTGCACACTAATTTCCTACAATTTACTAATATCATACTTAGCCCAATATAGCAGCATTTGTGTCCAATTTACAAGGTTTCACCTTAAAACTCTGCCATTTCCCACTTTCTAGCATCCTTTTTAACACTTCTAAACACTTTTTGCAACTTTTTCCACAGTTTTTGTGTGTTGACATCCGCGAATGTCTAATGTCATCACAGACTTTTCGGACAGTGTCACATGACCATGCGCAGAATGATGATGTGTCCGCGAACGCGTCTACATTTTGTGAATGGGTCTGTGCTTCGCAAACAATTTGGAACTGCATTTTCAGCTGATCTAGGAACTTTGAAGATCAAAATGTACCCTTGCACAGCTCCTACAGCTATTCTTATTCATTATCCCTTAACAATCGAGCACACAGCACATACCTGGAAGAATATTAGCAAAATTGCTATTTATCTTACAAATGGCATCAGCTATTGCAATCCCTCCTTCCCAAGAGCCAGAGCCACCACCACCACCTGCTGGAGGACCTACACAACAACAAAAAGTGCAGTACTTCAAAAGACAATGAAGAGGACCAAGAAGATGAGGTAGAGAAAGTGCCTACCTCTAGCACCCATAGAGATCATGGGTGTGGCAGTTCTTTACCACTGTTGGGAATGTACCAAAGGCTAAAGCTACCAAAGTGAAATGCACTGAGTGCAACGTTGTACTCAGTCACGGACTACCTGGACAGTACTCCTACGGGACCAGCTCTGTGCACCGCCACACCAAATCCAACTACTGCAATGCTCTCCGAAATGTTGTTCCTTTCGTAGCAAGTAGTAGGCTGTCTTCCTCCACCTCACCTTCCTCAACCAAACTGTAACCACACAGCCTACTTCTGTGGGACACAAAATCCCACCAGATATCAGTGCTTTTGGAGCTATCAAAGAGCATGAGAAACACTGCCCCCTACCTTAGATGTAACAGACAGGCAACATCTTCCCCTGCCAACCAGCCCTTCCATATTTGTGGTTGGTGTCTCTACCCTCAATTAACTCCCCAACTTACTTTCTGGCCTCTCCTGCAAAAAAAAACCAACAACAACAAAAAATTGCCTTTAGGAAAAACCTTTCACAGTTAAAAAATAGAACTAAAATAATAATCTCATAGACTCCATCTACTTTACATTTCTCAGTAAAGTAGACAGACTCAGTAAGATTCTCCAACATTTCCATTAGCATTTTGGGTTTTGTTAATGGCAATAATGGACAAGTGTATACTTGAGAAAAATATAAAATATATACAAAAGAAACAATTTTCTGTCCCAAATACTTTTATCTAGCATACAATAAAGACCACGATCGATAGATCTTTATAGGTATCCATGGCCTCCACAGTCCCCTTTGCAGGCCATGCATCATTAAAAGACCCAGAGGGCACGTCCAAACCATCGCACAGGTTGGCCCTTCTACCCTTTTTAATTTTATATTTGTAACACTCCCTCAATGCCTGCTTTCAAACAGTCAGACATCCATCCACCAATCGCTGCCGAAAACTGTTCATATAACCCTATGAACATATTAATCTTCCACATACCAACTGCCACTTAACAATCTTTGCATCTGCATTTCCCTTACTTATAAAATGTACACAGTGCTCCTATAAATGCACATATGCATAGTGCAGTGAGAGAAGTGCATAACTAGAAGGGGGAGTACGGATGGCAAGTGCTTGTGAGAACCCAGGTGGAAAGTGCCAAGGGATGCCAAGGTGGAACACCACTGGCTAACTACTGGAGCAGAGGAGTACCAAGGATGGGATGCATCTTAACCGTAACATCCCTTTGACAAAGTTTCACCGTCAGTCTAAGCCCATGTTCCTAGACTCCTGATTGGCCGGCTCCCCCAGCTAGGGTGCTAATGTTATTGTCCTTAATCTATGTAGGGTTACTTGTGTATTGACCCTGGTAACTGTTCCATTCAATCCCCTCCACAACCTAGTCAGAATGTCCCTCAAACTCACCCCACTGTAAGAAGCTCACTGCTTCCGTGAAATCTAATTTCTTATCTATTGTTCATCCTTTTGTGATCAAAAGAGCATTGTTCCTCCTGCATCTAAATAAATAAAATACATTTGTAAAAAATCATCCTTGATGTTGCCTCTTAAGCCTTTTGAGAGGGGAAGACTGGCTTTTCCTACTTTTTTTTACCAAGTGAGTTGTGACATTTTGCTGGTGAAGAGAATTCAGCAAGAGCTGAAATCTACGGATTCAGCACTGAGGCATGTTGCCTGCTTTGGCCACAGGTGGATTCTCTTCCAAAACATTAGCATGCAGTCATGGCAGAAGAGAAACATCATCCAGCGTGTGATAAGCGGCAGTGAAGCAGGAGTAAGCCCAGTAGTGCTTCTCTGTTGACTACATGTCGAGGGACAAGAATTTTTCTGGAGCTTCCCTGTTGCTCCCAGACGGTAGCAATTATGGGCACCCTCCTTGGAGGTATTTGAGAATGCAAAGGCCCTCCCTCTCCGTGCCACATTTTGGACCCTCCTATGGATGACTTTCATGTGTCAGAAATCAGTAATCTTCAGAGGTTGTGTTACCTGACAGAGGTCTTAAATGTGGGCTTTGTGGTGGGCTGCCAAACAATTTATGTAGGACATACCCCATGCAAAATGCCTTCACCAGCATAGCTGGTTTCACAGTGGTGGTATAGGCGTGCTGATATTCAGCTCCTAACCCACTGTATGGGTGGTGCAGCACCACCAACCCCACCTCCCACTACCAGCAGTGCTACTATCAGTACCGCTTACATGAGGAAGCAAATTCTGCACTAATTTTGTAGCGGGTATTCTATAGCCTTCATTACTCTGCTCAGACTCAAAACTGCTCACTAGTGAGTTTGGTTAACTCTGCATTCAATCGGCATGGGCATGCTTCACATCTCAGAATTTCTTGGTTGCAGAGACCATTTAGCCTGTGAATCTGGTCATCCATGTTTGACGATTTTCAAGTTGCTTACTTCATGAAACAACCAGAGGTGTTCCCACCAGGAATGGCTAAATATTTATTCATGGTCTACAGTGCTTTATGCTTTCAGGGTATAAAGAAAGATAATTGAGTTAAGTGCTCACAGGTAATATTTGCGTGTAACTCCCCTCAGTCCAGTTCAGCACCGGAGGAGAAGGAGCCCCTTCATTCACTGCAGGAGCAGTGCTTCATCTCGGAAGGGAAGCCGGAGCTTCCTTTCTCTTTTAGGTAGGCCCGCGGGCACTTCCCTCATCATAATTTAATTTATGAATGCTCGACACGAAAAGCGCGGACATTGCGCTTCGTGTCCAACGAAATTCGAAATTTGCATGGCATCTGATTTTCCCTCACGCCTCACAGGGCTTTTTATCTGAGTTCACGTGTGCCTGCAATGCGAAGTCTTCAGAAGCCATTCCAAGATGGCTGATACATCCTCATAGGCTGTAGTCTTCCTGCTCTGGACACACCGGCAGTTGCCGCCTGCTCATTGGCTGCCTGCACCATCTTCTTGCCCAACCAACAACCGGCAGGCGTAAGCCGGCCTCCACCACTAAGGTCGACATCAACAAGGCATTCGGCCTGTCCCTGCCTGTCCATTGCCTGACAATTGCCCTTGCCCAAATGCTTTGCGAGTGACTTTTTAAATAAGGTACTGTGAATCTGTCCTATTGCTACTCAACGCCATATCCGTTATCCACTGCTACCTTGTCTAGCCTGCTCTACTGTAAACTCCCTGCAACCCCCAAAGTCTGACATTTATATGCCAATTTCGGGGGACCCGACCCTCTGTATGTTATAGCCACTTGCCTATTACTTGCATATGATTTATGCACTTTTTAGCGTGTAGCCACACTCTACTGTGTGAGCATTCGCTGAACTATGCCTCTTAAGGCATTGATTTGTCTTACTTCCTGCACGCGTGTATGTGCATGCGAATCAATGCTGAGTTAGCCCCTGTACCGCCTGGTCTCTGTGCCGACAGCGGCCAGTCGCCATTTTGTATAACAAACTAAACTAAGATTAACACAGGCTTCCAGATTCCCTTGTATCCGGCACATGTTACCCAACCGGTACTGTACCATTTTACCATGTCCCCTTCCATGATGTATCGTTTTCCGGTGACACCATGCCCTCACAATTGGGTATCCTGCCTCTGGTGGCGGTACCACCATTGCCAATTCTCATCTGCATCCTGCTAGTGCAGGCCTGATACTTGCTATGCTAAGTCAGCTGATCGCCTCATTAGCCACTGCTCCATGCGTATCAAAACAACTAGCAGACACAATTCTCTGCACCTCATGGCAAGTAAGCCCTTTCAGCCTGGATGCCTATGCACGCTACATACTTTCTATCCATGCTCTGCCCAGCCTTAGTCAGCTCCCAAGCACTGCCCAGTATCTCCAATCCATCTAGTTAACCTCGAGTCCCAGATACGTTCACCACTTCTGCCGGAGCATCTGAACGTGATAGGTCATTCCCTACCGCTTTCTTTGCGGAACCACAGCCTGCGCCAGTTGCAGAACCTTAACGGCATACCCATCACACTCCACTTGCACGGACGCTTACACGTATCCCATACTAAATGCCCAGGCGCCCATCCTGGCCTACTGCAGTCTCACTACACATTGACTTAACACCTAATATGTTTCACATCGCTGATACGTACCACTCCCAACCCTCTATGCATTCCAGCGCTCCCAAACCTGTACACCAGCCATTGCGTCATACTGGCACACACTTACTGATCACGGTTCAAGTCCTAACTTGGGCACTGCTAGGCACCAACACTGTGCACTCACCATCATCGAGTAATACTACATTACCTGTCCAACGGAACGCCGCCACCATGATGGACCCTAACCCATACCTTAACTCGCCAGCCCTCTGGTTACACCACTTCGCCACCAAACCCACCCCTAATCAACCTTGCTCGACTCGCGCTAGAAACTCGAGGCTCGGCTCTCGGCTGCGCCACCCACCTCAGCACCCACCCACGGCAATCATCAACACGGCCACCCCCTCTAGCCACCTCACTGCGCGCAACTTGGGTCTACTAAATTCCACTACAAGTCCAACTTCCACTTGGTTTCAGGCTCACAACCCCACCAACTGCCCTACACAGGCTCACCACGCTATGCCATCTGCTGTCATCCAACCCAGTCTACCTTGTGCCTTAACCATTAGGAACCATAGATTAGCCTCTAGATGCCCACACTGGTCATACCACACTAATAGACATGTAACTGATAACATTTGTAACGCCAGCATTAACAAAACACATCCTCTCCCGACTCCTATCACTAATATCCAGCCACTCAGCATGACCACTGCCTCTAAACTTAAAGGTGCCCTCATTAACGCACGTCTGTCCCTGCACACGCCCTCGATATAGCTGATCTCATTGTCACAGAAAACCTGGACTTGCTTGCAGTCACGGAAACCTGGCAGCATGCGGCCGCCGGCCCTACTCTGTCACTGGCCATTCCAGACAACTATTCCATAATCAGGTGTGACAGGTATACCAACCAAACTAAGGGTGGCGGTCTCGCTATCATTTTCAAGACCACGCTCAACATTAGAATTGCTAACAGCCTACAGCTACCCTCAGCTGAATCACTATCCGTCAAACTGCCTATATCACCGAATCATACAGCGCAGTCCATCTCATATATACGCCTCCTGGACCAACCTCCTCCTTTGTAGAAGACATCTCATCTATCCTTGCATCTAGTTCAAAGCCTAGCTCTCAAATTATCATTTTGGGTGACCTTAACTTAGGCTATCTGGACAAGAATGACGCCAAAGCCACAGATTTAGCAAATGTTCTGACTGACTTCGGCCTCACACAACATATCAATGAGCCCACCCATATTAAGGGTCGCACTCTCGACTGGGTCGCCGATATGAACTGTGCTCTCAACGATATCTCTGTATCACCTTGCGTGTGGTCTGACCACCATACAATCTCATTCTCCATTAACACCAGCCCACCTGAAGACAAACCTAGCCTCGCCCCTCCTACTTACAAACGTAAAAAAAAGACATCACAGTTGAGAAACTTATACCCACTCATCCTCCCTTTACTGAACTCGGCATCCGAGTCTTGCTCTGACCACACAGTGTTAGTAGATACTTATAATCATGTCATGCTAAAAGCCCTCAATACTATCGCCCCTATCAAATTGCGCAAACAAAAACCGAGACCCCACCTGAACTCCTGGTTCACACCGCATTTATGCGACCTGCGCAAAGAAAAAAGAAAAGCTGATGCTCTCTGGAAAAGCGCGCCCTCCATAGTAAAGAAAAATAACCTCATGTCATCCTCCCTTACCTACAAAGAAGCTATCTTCAATGCAAAAAAGGAAGTATACAATAAAAGGATCACCCAAGCCCAATCCAACACCAAGGAGCTATTTAAGATACTCAAGGAACTTGAGTCTCCAACTGCTCCCCTTGACACAAGTTCACCGGACACGGAATGGTGCTCAAATATTCAAAAAGCATTGCTGGACAAAATCTCCATGCTCCAAGTTAAAATTAACGCAAAATAAACCTACCTTCTACACTCTACCAGTGCCACCCCGACCTACAAAATCCAGCCCCCCAAACATGACCTCAAACCATTCAGTTTCTCTCCACTTACAGGAAGTAGAAAACATCATAAATAAGCTCAAGCCTTCCAACTGCCAAGGTGATGCCTGCCCCGCAGCCATCATCAAGGAGGCCGCACCTGATCTTTCCCCTTTTATAACCTCGTTCATAAATGCTTCCTTTGAGTCAGGCACTGTGCCCGACAACCTCAAGGATGCGTGGGTCATACCTTTAATTAAAAAACCTAATCTTGACCCCAGCAACCCTGCCAATTATAGGCCCATCACCACGGTGCCATACTTGCTTAAAATCCTTGATCATGCAAATCCAGGACTATCTCGAGCTCAACAATCTACTAGGGCGATAATCTGGCTTCCGCCCCAGGCACGGCACAGAGACAGCGCTATTAGATCTAAAAACCCAAATCGAGGACCTGAAAGACAAGGGCAAACTGGCGCTCCTGCTCCTCCTTGATCTTTCAGCAGCCTTCGATTTGGTCGACCACCAAATCCTCTGTCACCATCTCAAAATAGCCGCCCACTTTTCTGATGCAGCTACATCTTGGATCAGCTCATTCCTTGCTAACAGAACCATGAGGGTTTTCTCTCCACTAGCTACAGCTGATCCAGCCCACGTCCCGTGTGGAGTCCCACAAGGATCCTGTGTATCCCCCACACTATATAACGTGTTTACCAAACCACTCTTCGATATCCTTGACTATCTGGGTGACTCCTACACTAATTATGCGGATGACACCCAGATACTCATCCCTATCACTGGTGATTACGAAACTGACTCCAAATCTCTAATACAGTCTATACCGTCATCCAAGCCTGGATGGCTAATCATGGGCTTTGCCTTAATGACGAAAATCATCCTTGGCTCACAAACAAAACTTACTAAACTTGACCCCAATTACAAGTCCTTCTCTATTGACGGGAATGATATCAAAGTCGCCAATGTCACCAAAACTCTAGGAATATACCTAGACTCTACTCTATCCCTTAATCGTCAAACCAACGCAGTTGTCTCTGCATCATCTTACACCTGCAAACTGATTACAGCCTGTCGGCCCCTCTTGACACCGGACAACTGCCTGATACTCGCTAGAACCCTCATCCTATCGAAAATCGACTTTTGCAACGCCCTCTACTTAGGACTAGCCAAAGAAACCTCAACAAACTCCAGATCACGCAAAACAATGCCATAAGGGCAGCACTCAACATACCTAGACAGTGTCACATCTATAGTACTAGACGTAACATTCAATGGTTACCTATCTCGCACTGCATATCACTCAAATCACTGGTACTTACCCACAAGGCACTGAACAATGTTGCTCCTGCCTACCTAGCAGCTCAATTCACACAACACACAGCCACCAGACCTTTGAGATCCGCCCAGGCACACACACTGGACATCCCCAACTTCAAGCTCAAATCCGCTGGAGGGTCGAGTTTCCCTGTCCTTGCCGCCAAGCTTTGGAACTCCCTTCCCAATGGCCTAAGGAACATTCCGCACTGCCACGCCTTTAAAGCCAAAACTAAACTTTGGTTACTTGAACAAGAGGCTTCAGCATCCTTCTCGGCATCTGTCAGCTGTTAGCGCCATCTTGTGTTGCAGACCGCACTTCCGTTACTCCGAACACTTCTGCTTCTATAAGTGCACAACATGCTTAGGCTCGCTACCCTGTCGACCCTGTTGTAATATATTCTGACCTTGTTGTAAATATATCTTGTAACTTGTAACTGCATACTACTTTTACCTTCGGCGGTAAATTGTAACCTAACTTTGATGTAAATACAACCTGTAACTGTATATTGTTTACCCCCTATGTAACTTCCCTGTAACCTATGTAATTTCCCTGTAACCTAAAACATGCACCCGCAAGCCCTTGGGCAAGGTGCTCAATACAAATAAAATAAATACAAATACAAATACAAAGAGGTCACAGTTTTAAAATGTCACCACAGCTGTTTCATCCTTTCATCCTACCAAGTTTGATACAATTATCAGTGTAGGGATAAGGCATAATGACTTCTAAAAAGAATTGGACAATCACTACACACAGTGTAAAAAACCTGATGAAAAAAACAAATGAAAAACCACATTGCTGAAAGGGGAAAATTGACATAAAAATAATAAATAGAAATAAGGAGAACAAAGAAAAAGGTGTAATTTCAACTTAAAAAAAGAGGAAAACCTAACAAACCTTTCGACGCCAGGAAAGAACAAAACAAATAAATCACAACATTTAAAAGAAAATGGTCAACCAGGATGTACCCACTTGCAAACAGAGAAAGAGTGGAACAAATAAGGTCAACGTCAATGAAAAATAGAAATAAAAACATTGTACATTTAAAATTTTTTAAAACTCAGACATATGAAAGCAATTCATTTAAATGTCTGCAGAATGTTTGCAGTTTGCTTTTCTCCACCAAAAATCTTCAAAAACATTATTTTCATAGAAAAACATTGCCAACAACAGTCTCTTGCATTTTCTTGAGTTTACTTGGAACCACCAGTAGCATGTGTTAATTACAACAATACAGAGCTGCACATTCTGGTAGGAGCCACTCAGTAAATAAGGAGTTGCCAGACGGCCTTACCAAAAAACTACAGCAAATACAGAACACAGCAGCAATACTACTCCTCAGACTCGCTTAGAGAGAACATATCACACCAGCACTGAGAACCCTTCATTGGCTACCGGTAAAAAAAAAACAATTCTTCAAACTACTCTTCATAACCCAACGAGCAATCCGTGAACAAGGAGTAGAATTCATAGGGGGAAAAATCTCCATCTACAAACCAAACCGAACACTATGTCCAGCAATGACATTTGCCTCTAACCAAAACAATACTCAAATCAGAGTGAATCAGCATTCTCCTGCATCTCAACAAAACTTTGGAACTCACTTCCAAAGGAAATATGAACAAATTGCTAAAAACCTGACTCTATTCCAACAAGCCAAACAGAAAACACTGTTCAAGAGATGCAGCCATCACAACACAACAGGAACACCTAAAGAACCGAACACCTAATGAACCGAAACCTGGCTGCCCAAAGAAATAAAGCATTCAAACACAAACCACCATAGAAGAATATGAACCCTACCAGACCAACTAACATCACAAACTAACCTCGTTAAAAATGTTCTTATATCCCACCTATGCACGGTCAAGCACTACACAAAACACACACATACTTCAACCCAAGATAAACCTACAACCATCACAAAATGCACACACTTAGTAACACCAAACTAAACACAAAACACTACAAAAAACTAAACAAATTGCACACAAATCAACCCCCAGACATTCATACAACAAACACCACCTAACGAGTACCTACTAAATACAAACGTGCACACAGTGACTGTTTTTTCCAAAGTGAAGCTACCAACAGCACATTGCTCTCTAGTGCTTTCCACCGCAAGCCCACTAAATAAGCCCTGCCAACCCTCCCTCCATTTCGGATCCATCAGTGCACCTTGCAACCATGAAAATGGCAACAGTTGGGGTACAAATCACAATAACATGACATAACATTGTACTCATTTTATTCATATAGGAAGGATGAAAGGGTGATACTTCCTGCTGAACTTGGGGGTTACATTGTTTGTGCACATCTGTAGTCACCCATTGCAATATCTCAGATTGTAACCTATATTTTGACTCTGCTTTCAAGTCTTCTTTGATGGGTGATTCTTTAAGAGCCCCTAACATTTTACAAACAGCATACAATCAAAATCAAAGAAGACAGTAAAGTAACGACAACTTGCTTTCCAATGTCTACTTCTGGGCAGCAATCCTAACTTTGGCAGCTCATGGATCACAATTCATAGTTGATATGATATGATAGGTTATTTATAATATGCTTAATACCCAGAGGGTATCGAACCTGTGCATTGTCTTGCTTTCAAGGCGAGTACTTGGCCCCGGAGCTATCCTCCCAAGATAAATATTAGATATGAGGTCATTTGCAATGAAGATAGTATGATCAACATAACATTGAGCTGGCTAATTGTGTGCCATTGGTGTGCATAACTTCTTTCCATGGTCACAGATTCTATCACAGTGCTAGTCTGCTAAATGTGTGACTTAGCTGTCATATCATGAACATAAATAAACCATTGTGCCTCTTTGGAGCAGTGGTGCAGCCTCTGAAAGGAGACCAGAGGCTGTATTACAGAAAGATATCAACGGTGAAAGTGCGCATTTGCAAGTTATTAACAGTAGGGCAAAATTCACCTCAGTGCAAAACGCATTTTTGCACCAGGGCAATGTTTTCCCTAGTGGTAATAGGGACCAGTAGTACACTTTGTGCAATCAATGCACGGGTGCAAAAATGCATTGAAAGAATAATTTGCCTTAGGGAATGAGTGTGCAGTGCTGATACCGGTCAAAATTACACTTGCACCAGTTTTTGTAGTAAAATCCCTGGTAAAAATGCTTTTCCGAACCATAGCAGGAAAAACCATCATAATTCTATGAGACAATGCAACTATTAAGTCAAAGGAATCTACCATTTTGATAATGTGGAATGTTTTACACATAACCTGCAGCTTTCCATCCATGATGGACTTTTGTACAAAGGCCAGTCACTGACATTCAAGTTCTACTGCAGCTTGCTTGCAGTCATTACAAAGAGATTGGGGGTGGGGCATATTCTCAAACACATGAGCATCTCAATGAGATGCACAATGGCGCAATGTGCATACACCATCTCGCATCTCATTGTGACACATGCATTCTCAAAGGAAAAACCCCAAAATGCCCAGTGAGCAAAAGAACACAAATTGTTCTGCCAAGGATGTGCGAATGAGTGGGTATTTAATGGTGCATCTGATGAGTTGTGAATAGTTTTGGCGCATCTGTCAGATGCTCACTTTTATGTACAAATGCAGTAAATTTAAAACGTGTGCATCCCATCAGATACCCCAACAATGAGTGCAACTACCAGAAAACCCACAAGCAAAGCATTTCAGACAATTTGTTGATGTTCATTCACATTTTGTGTTATTTGCATGATATTTCTGAGAATAAGGCAATGTATGTTTTTCATTTTTTTATTTTAGTTGTGTGATCAGTCTGCTTTGTAATGTGGAGACCTTTACTTGAGGGTAGGGGTACCATTTAAATGTCTCAGGTGGAGTTTACTTATGTCACCCATGTCATTGAGGAATGCCGTTAAGCGATAGCTTTGACTGTGTTGATGTAGTGTAGGATTATTAATTTAATTCACATATTTAATTCACATAATTGTGTGAAAACTGTCATTGTGATGGCTAGATAGCCGCATGGAAAATACTCTCCTTCCGAATGTTCTCTACTTGTTCTGTCCATAAATGTTCAAAGTGTTGAACCTCTGAAATAAGGCGGGGTTATGCAGTGGCATCATGTTTTGCCAGAACACCTATGAGGACAGTTGCATGTCATGTGCACTCACTGGCCAGTGGCCTGATCAAGTGGCAACCACGGATCAGTGTACTATCCTGCCTCAAAGGTCTGTGCTATAGCATAGTAACAATAGATGTAGCTGTCCAGTGTAGCTCCATCATAGCATTCACAGTCATGTGTATGTTGCATGCATCGCACACGATCTGTGCATGCAAGTTATGCCAGTGTCTCCTGTTCCTGTACAAGTGTTCTATGGCCATAGGTGTAAGTGGGTCACATGGGTACAGTCAATGGCACCACACACCCCAGGGAAACCGGCTATGTAATGAAGTGCCCTCACACTTCCTGCCCCTTTGTGTGCATCATGAGGAATTATCACATGTTGTCTGGCTAATGAAGTGATCACAAGGAGGACCTGGTGTACTGTCCTTGACTGTGAGTACTGGGAAATGACCAAGGTGATGCCACTGGTCCTCTGGAAGCTGCTTGTGGCAAGGAAATGCAAGGCTCGCCGAAATGTAACTGGTGTTGGTATGGCATAGGCTTGCGTTTTGGGTGTGGTAAGGGCCGCCTCCCACTGACTCACCAGCTCCAGTATGATATCGGGTGGAAAGAGTTGCATCTGAGTGACCGCTTCATCAAGAAGTTGAAATAAGGTGATCCTCCTCCTATACATCCTTTCGCTCCTCATCCTCCTCCTCCACATCAGTGAGCGGAGCAGCACGATGCCCAGTGGAATGGTCATTTCAGGGGTGGGTTCCTGTCTCTCTGTGCTGGGCTTTTTTAATTTCATCTTGGTTGTGACTATGGTGCAGTGCACACTTCTTCGGTTGCACAAATCATTTGCATTCTTTTCTAGCCCACTTGCTCCACATTGTGATAGGAGGAAATGTTGAAGGGCATTTTTTGAGTAAATCCAGTGGCCAGGAGTTGTGAATCAGTATTGTAGTGCTTGTTTGCTCACTGTCTGGTGGTCACTCCCACTCTGAATGTTTTATTTGATATATTCAAATGCTTTCCACCCACTTTATTTGTAATTTGTGCACATTTGCACTTGTTTTATGAACTGACGTATCTCTGTGATGCGCTCTTCTGTGAATGAGGCACATTTATTTCGGGTGCATTTGTGGCACATTTTTCACGAAGGCAGATCTGCACAATTTTTTGTTTATGAGAATCCGGCGCTTGGTGTTTTCTGAAATGCAGCCAATCCAAGATGCTATGACCGACCTGAATGCATCCTTTCTGATGCTGGACCGTTTAGTGGGCTGGAGGCAGCCAATGAGTGTGTATGGTGTGGAGGATGAAACACATGTCTCATCTTTAGGAGTACCAGAGACTTTTTTTTGGCAGAAATATTCAGTCTGTTATCACCTTTGGCAAAACCAGCAAAGGAGATTCACTTGTTATCTCGGCTGTGGAAGTTGTAAGTGCCTTCACGCAGTCAGGCGAGGTTAAGGATTCTGTTGCTAAGCGCGTGAAAGCAGAGCTCATGACAGCCGGACAAACAAGGTTTGGCGACATTGAAGAAATACCCATTTACTCGGTTGCAACAGGAATCGATCCTCGCTGTAAGTTGAAGTTTTCAAGCAGAGAAGTAGTGGCTAACAATGTGAAATGCGCCATTTACTCTACACCCCGAAAACGTTCAGATGAAGAGATTTGCCATCATAACTGCATGGCATGTTGGTGGGATGCTGAGACACACGGTGGGGAGTGTTTGGGGCAGGCACCGTTATTTGAAGTTTACAAGCTGAGTCTGACTGTCAGGAAGATGAGCCGGCAATTAAGAAAAGAGACCGTGCTGTTCAGCTGTCTCCTGCTGGTGATGCGAGTCAGACATTTATTTTTCATCATTGCAGTTGCCCCTAAACGTGAAGAACCATGGAAGTGCTGGGACATTAACAGTGCACTTTTTCCAGGATTAGCAAGTATTAGCACAGCCAGAGATGGCTCTTTTGAACATATGTAGTATTTTACATAAACATTTAGCGCTCCCTGTGCTCCTTAAATATACTCTCCACAGATAGGGGTTCAGGTTCGAGTCCCCCTAAGCTCTAAAACAGGTATTAAAACCTCGCATAGAAGGGTTGTATTATGTCTAATATCACATGTGCGCCTGGGAGTTTTACATTTTTCCAGGTGTAGTGACACCTTGCATCCCTATCCAGTCTACAAAAAATGAATGCCTTTATAGCATCGTGTCTTTTTCATGATGGTGTAAATGTATTGGATTCCGCATGTTTTGAGCACCTGCAAAAATCAAGAAGATTCCATAGCAGTCCATTGAAAATGCTAGCTGCAAGCATTAATTCTATGACAAGACCGGAGGCGAGCATTATGCTTTTATTTCTTTATTACTGCTTCCAATATCTTTAAAATCTTCAACTTTTTCTCTTCTTTTTTTATCACTTTGAAAACTGCAAACATGAAAAGAAAAACAAACAAAACAGAAAGAACGGACAGTCAACAACTACAATCCCCATGAGTCCTTGCAGTATAGTATTCCTGAGCCTCTGTCCTGCTGTCCAATCAGGGCTCTCCCTCAGGTATTCATCTCTGCTGCTCTAGGTCCCTTCCTCTTCTTTTTGCTGCATCCGACAGCTAAGTAACTCTATAATACCTCACATGCAGTGTTTGTGTTGAATCTGTGTAGAATTTGAAGTATTGTACTTAAATGTGCATCGTAGTGCAAGCGCTGATATTATTCAACATAATACTCATGTAGAATGTTGCCAAGGTAGATTTTGCACATTATGTTCTCGCCGGCGTTCCTCATTTAATGTTGTCGGGGGGAAATTCTTCCGGGGTCGGCCGGGCCGTCCGCAGACCTCCGGGCAGGGAGGCCCCAACTCCTCCCGTATATCCCAAAAGAGATAGAGTATGAGACACACACAAGAAGCAAGGTGACTCTGCTGTTTATTAAACACAAACGGCAGGGATGGGTCAAGGATCATACGCGTCTGACCTGACACACACACAATCGTGGGGCTCGCAGGCCCTTTTTACTGTAGTATGACGCGCTACTTGCGTCACTTTAGAAAGTTAACAAAAAACCTATCGCCACTCTTAATTGGTTGCTCGAGTGGTAGGGTTAGTATAGCATACGTATAGAGAATAATATGAGTGGACGGGGGTTAGTCAGGTGATATATCTGGGTTGTCCCTACAATTAGATACATGAGAATTGTTACATGAAGACTCCTAATGATTGGTTAATGTTACTGGCGTCAGTGATAAGAGCCCCATGTTCTGATTGGTGCGCCCGTGAGCTTCCCAGCCTGGGACCATCGCTGTTCCCAGCTCTCGGTGTACCTGCAATTTGCAACAATGTTTCACTATGGGTACATGCAGACAATGTGAAGACTTATTCATGAGCTGGACGGCCGACTGCTCCCACTGTCGCAGATGTCCATTTATCCTTTCAAGTGTATCTGCCTGTGTCTTGTAACGAGGGATCCAGATGCCTCTTTCCTCCTGGGCTTGGCATCTCGTCAGGTTCGGCTTGGTCACGTGAGGTGGGACCGTGTTTGAGTCAGAATTCTGCACAATTAATATTGTTTTTCCACTGTGTGCCTGGTTTAATTTGCAGGTGCGACTTTGATGTTGGTGCACGGCGTGCGAGTTTGCAACATCGTGCCCTTGATGGTCTGCTTTTGGAATGTGAGTTTGCAACATTACGACCTTGGCTGTCTGCTTTCGCCAGGCTCATTCTGCAGGATCAGCAACCTGACTCTTGTTCTGTTAACGTCCACGGGAGCTCTTGCTTGCGGCCTACTTAGGCCTGGTGTATAGGTGGAACCGTTTGGTGCACAGGCGCTTTAGGTTATAGTCTCATATTGTCTTATGACCAGTATCGTGTCTTCGTTATGATTCTCATTATGGCACCTAGGTTTAGAAGAAGCGTAAGCAAGCTCTTTAGATGAGTTCATGGTGCGTCTTGCGTTTCTGCATTTTAAGAGCCTATGTGGAAAATATTAAAGATGCACGTCCGTGAGTATGTCTGTCGCCTACGTCATAGCACTGAGTATATTCTTCGTGTAGATTGGTGCGGGAGTGTCCAGTGTGTATATTGGCACAGGTGTGCTATCCGTTGGCTGGGTCGTCATGGCATCTCTAACGACGTATAGTTTTTAGTCTAGTTGATCCATGCCGCAGGCATCGGCATGGGCAGGGCGAGCTGCTGGGCAGGCAGATGGACACATCCTTATGTTCCTGTACCAGGGTATCTGGTCATCTGGTAGATGGGCAAACTCTTCTCGTGGCGGGTGCTTGGGCCGTGAACCTTTAGGCCAGGCGCGAGAGGGGGAAGATGGGAGCCTGTTTTTCCATTTTCCCACTTCAGTCCCCCCTCTGGTCGACTTGTCGACCACAAACATATCCTTTTCGTTATCTCCTCTTACTCTCCATATTTTAGTTATTCCTCCTAAATGTCCATAATGGTTGACATGATCTTCAAATGACCAATACATATATTCACAGGTTCCTCCAGGAGTACAGTATACCCATTTCCCTATGTAACTCCTGGGGTTTCTTGGGTTCTCGACCTTCACCAATGGTGGGTCCAGGTGGTTGGTGATGATCTGGTTGCGTAATTTCTCTCTCTCTTGTATGATTATGCCTGTGTGTTGGCCGTCATCTGCTGGCATCAGTGGGTGCATACCGACCATTTCAAGCAACTCGTCAGTGGTGCGTGCCTTCCGGGCTTTCCAAAATCTTATTATGATCAGTGTAGCTCCAGCCAAAATAATACAACCGACTATAATTTTCAGTCCATCTGACAGCCAAGATGGCATCCATGACCATAATAGCGAAAACCAGCTCTCATCCTTTTTCACACCTTTACTTTCATCCACCATTTTGGAGTGCAACTGGGCCAATTGTGAAACTGCTTCTGTCAGTGTACCGTTGTCAGCATCGTTGGCAGGAATGAATGTGCAGCATGATTATCCTATCTTTGCGCAAACTCCTCCTTCCATGGCAGTGAGGAGGTCCAATACATATCTGTTCTGCAGTGCTACCATCCTTATTGCTCGCAGCTCCTCTTTTATCGCGTTGAATCCGTTTACTGTAGAATTGATGGTCATCATAGGTTCCCATCTAGTTATCTGGAGCCATTTTGCGTTTGCGTAAGCCTGTAGTCCTGGATGTATTATTGAGGAGAAGAACATTGCTGCTCTGCTGAATAGTCTGTGTTCTGGCGGGATTGAAGTGAGTGCCGTTTCCGACCTTCCCCATAGGTAATTTCCTGTCAGAGGTTCTCCTTGTCTTTTCCGTCTATTTAGGACAGTATCATTGCCGCTGGTCCTGTTCCCTGGCTCCTCCTGTGGTGGTGCAGATCTCTTATTTCTCTTGTCCCCTTCATCCATTTTGGGAAAGTTCGCCACATTCACATGCTTCTGGGGTACCACTAGCGATGGTACATTGACGTGCACCATCGTGCATACACCATTCCACAGAGGGGGCAGAGTGTGATATGCCTTTTCTCCACAGGCCCAGTAATGGTCCATTATCACTGCTGTTCCTGCTCCCCCTCAGGTAACTCCATCACGCTTCCACAATTGGTGTTGTATCCTACGTCCACCTCTCCTTTATGTTGGTAGCATACTTTAGGCGCAGTCAACGGCAGTATTGTTATCGGGTCTTCATCCGTTTCTATCCATGTGAGCATAGGCACGTATTTGATCCAAGTCGTCCAACATCTGTGGTTGTGTGCATCGATAGTTGAAATAGTTTCTTTTGTTACCATGTTGCTGCCAACCACTCCTATCTCCCATTTGTTGTCCAAGTACACTTTCCCCGTTATCATCACCAGTGGCCTCTCCCAGCATCCTAGTTTACCAGGAACTTCAGTGGCGTACCAATCACATGATAAATACTGCAGTGTTACTTTCTTTGTTTCTCCTTTTGCAGGACCACTTGTTATGTATCTAAATGCTTCAGCATGTAAACTGCTCTTGTGGTAACTCAAATAAGTCTTGAGGAAGTTGTTTTCGTATGGGTATGAGTCTCGTGTTTTCCACGTCATATGCACCACTGTCCCTTGAAATCTTCCTTTCGTTTGGAACAGTGCCAAGTATATTATGCATTGTGCTGTTTTTTCGTCTATTTCTGTGGCAACAAATGTTCGAGAAGCGCTCATGGCGTATGGTATTAATGAGCAAACGTAGCAGCTGTCTTCTGTTGTCTGCTTACCAATGCGGGTCATGTGTTGATACCATATGTTGTTTGAGACGTGTGCTGAATCTTGTATATAATTGTCAATACCTTTATTATCTGAGTATGTGCTGCGTTGAACTCTATTTTGCTTGTGCGCAATTTTACTAATATCACCTGACGTAACACCTGTTGCAGCTGGGGATGGGGGTGTGTTAGGTTTGGGTACAGCAATAATATTAATAGCATAGCTGTACTGCCATACAGAGGCAGCTACGAACCCCGTGATTATCAAAATCCCTATTACTTTTATTACATATGCTAATTTCACCGGCATTTTGCTCTTACCTTGCTGCAGTCCGGCAGCGTATTCTTGCGACGTTACAGTTGCCCGCCTGAAAATTCTCAATATGCTGGTTATTAAATGTTAGTTGTTGTTTTTTAAGCTCTCCCTATCAAATAGTCATTCAGTGCCCAGGCGAAGAGCTGTTCCCACGCTAATCTAAGCGATCTATCTCTTAGGGCAGGCAAGTATGGGTGGAGGTGGGGCATTGAGTATTCTATGGCCAAAAGGAACGCTGTGTAGTAGACACATACCCTTTTCCTTTTCAGGTACGTTGGCCTTTTTATTTCATATACAAATTGGTGTGACAATTCTTCTGGGTAGTTATCGTCTGAGGGTACCATCTACTCCTGGGCAGTGAATTTGTTAGTTATCTACTTTCTTAGCAATACAATAATACGCGGTTCCTGCATGTGCGAGAGAAAAGAAAAGAGAGCATTCACGTGTTTACATGTGTATTGTGCAAGGCAATGTCCTTTAGTTCAGTTACTACTGTAATGGGGACAGGGGTCAGTGGATGGTGGGCAGGGGGTTTTTGGGTTCAACTGGTGGGCGTGGCTTTTACTCTTTGAGCGTGTGATCATGGGGTGGGCTGTATGGGGATCACCCCTTTCTTCTTCAGTTATTGTCTCTGGGGAGTCTGGGGAGTGACAAGGTATGGGAATACTTGGGCCGCTGGCTGTGGTAGAACTTCCTTCTTCCGTTGTCGATGTTGTTGCTGTTCTCTCAATGGACCTGTCGGTGGCGCTGGGGCGGGTCTGTTGTTTGTAGATCTTTACGTCGTGTAGGTGGTTCCAGGCACGCTTGTCCTGTAGCTTTACTGCTCTTGTTGATACCTCCTCTACCAGATGGGGACCAGTAAAGCGTGGGCTGTTCCACTTCCTATTGAAGTTGCGAAGTAGTACGTGGTCACCTTTAGCAATCTTACACAGTCCTTCTTTTTCCAGTTCTTTATCCACGTCTTCTTGCTGGCTTCTATTAGATCCGCCCCGTGTGCGCTCGAGCTGTTGAGACACAAACACTACACTAGTAATCAAAGAAGACACATATTGGTACATTTCATCACCAAGAACACTTGCAGTGCTTTCGTGGTCGGTAAATGCTCTTGACGTTGGCGTTAGGGTAAGGCGCATTTGACGTCCGGTAACCACCTCATGGGGAGTGAGGTGGTGGTCGGACCCTGGCCTATTCCTTAGCTCAAATAAGGCTAATGGAAGACAATATAACCAACTCCTTTTTGTTGTTTGCTGTATCTTTGCAATTGCCTCTTTTAATAGGCCATTCAGGCGTTCACATACACCGTTGGCCTGTGGGTGGTATGCACATGCAAATTTATGTTGAATGTTCAGCAGCGATGTAATGTGCTGAAACATCTCGTTTGCGAAATGTGGGCCATTGTCTGACCTTAACACCTCGCACACTCCCCACCTGGGAACTTAGCTGCTCTAAATGCGTCTGGGTGTGAACAGGGCCCTGCCTCAATCCACCTAGAAAATGGGCATACTACTACAATCATATACCTATTTCCTTGACATATATTGATCATATCAACATAGTCAATATGGAGATGCCGGAAAGGTCCCTCTGGCAGGGGTATAGTACCTCTTATCACCTTTAGAGTGTGGCCGGCCGTAAACTGTTGACATGTGAGACAATTACTGATAAAATTTGACACATGCGAATTTAACTCGGGGCAGAACCAGTCTTCCCTAATTCGTGCTGCAATTACTTCCTTGCCTGTGTGGGCTGGATGATGTAGTTGGTTCAGGGCGGTGTTCAAAAGTGCCAATGGTATTACAACCTTCCCAGTGCCACCCTGGCGCCATAGTGCGTCGGTTGGGGACATTGTACATCCTCTTTTTACCCATATTTCTTTTTCGGCCATTGGTGCAGCCGCTTGTAACTCCATAATCTGTGTGGCTGGGAGATGGGTGTACCCTTCTCTTATCAACATCTCCTTAGCCATTCCCCTCCCTCTCCCTCTCTGTGACTCTGGGGGGTTCCATATCTCACCAAAGTATGCAGCATACTTCGCATGTGCGTCCGCTGCTGCGTTTCCCTTCGAGACGTGGTCTTCACCATTGGTGTGTGCGGTGCATTTCACTAAAGCTAATTCTTGGGGGTCATTAATTACTTCAATTAGTTCAGCTAATAAGAGGGCATGTTGCACTGGAGTGCCATCAGCGCTCCTAAACCCTCTTCTTCTCCATTTCGACAGCCCTGAGTGGACAGTGGATGTAACATATGCGCTGTCGGAATATATGGTCACCCGTTTGTCAAAGCTTTCCTTCAACGCCAAGATCAGTGCGACCAGTTCAGCTGCTTGAGCGGAGTAATGCTGTGGTAATTGTACACATTTTATTGCCACACACACCGGTACCTCCATCATTTTTACCACCGCAGCCCCAGTTCTCCTCACCCCATCCCTCTGATCGATAGTTGATGACCCATCAATAAATAAGAGCTCACCCCCCTCTAGTGCGTTTTCCTCAACTTTTCTAGTACATGAGTACATTTCAGTTATTTGTGTACAGTCATGGGCATAATCTCCCTCCTCAATTACTTCTGCTAGGAACCTTGCAGGGTTGACCGTGCTGCATCTAACAATTGATAGTTCGGGTTTGGATAGAATGATCTCATAACCTGATGCTCTTTGCGTGGTTAGGGTGGATTTAGGTTTATTTAATATCGCAAAAAGTGCATGTTCCACAAATAGTGTAGTCGGGCACCCCATGGTGATTGCTGATGCTTTTTCCACCGCAAAAGCAGCTGCGGCGAGACCTTGTTCGCAGGGGAAGTGGCCTAACATTACAGGATCTAAGTGGCCACTGTAAAATGCTACGGGTTTGTAGCCCATGCTTGTTTTACGAGCCAACACTGCTTTCATTACTGCTGAGTCGCAATGTGAAAATATGAAAAATTGACGCTCATAGTCTGGGGATGCCAGTACCGGAGCAGTTGATATCGCATCTTTTAATTCATCAAAAGCTTCTTTCATTTCCATCGTCCACCCCAGTTTTTTCTCCCCTTTATTAGCTTCCCGTAACGCCTCAAGCAGGGGTCCTATGTACGAACTGTAATCAAATACCCAAGCTCTACAGTAGTTGCAGAGCCCCAGGAACTGCTGCAGTTCCCTTACAGTTTGTGGCATTGGAGTGGTCGAAATAGCTTGTGCTCTTTGTGGTGCAATCTTTCTTCCATGTTGGGATATAAGTTGACCAATGTAAAGTACCTGTTCTTGACAGTACTGTAACTTTTCCATGTCTACCTTGTAACCTTTGTCAGCCAATATTGTCAACATCTTTAAGGAGTCTTCTCTGCATGTTTTTTCGTTTTTACTGCAAATTATTATGTCATCCACATACTGCAACACCGTGCTTTCTACTTCAATGTTACCCAAATCCATCTGTATCACTCTATTGAAAATTGAAGGTGATTCACAATACCCTTGTGGCAATCTGGTGTGCTTCCACTTAGTATTTCTGTAAGTGAAGCTCGTCATATCTTGTGAGTCTGGGTGTAATGGTATTGAGAAAAAAGCATTTTTAAGGTCGATCACTGTAAATCGTGATGCTTCTGCTGGAATGCCACACAAAATTGTGGCCGGGTTTGCAGCTATGGGATATTCTGCTTCTACTATGTTGTTCAAGGGCCTGAGATCCTGTATAAAGCGCCAAGACCCCCCTTTAGCCTTGCGCACTGGGTACACAGCCGTATTACATGGTGATTCTGAGGGGACCAATATACCATTATTTATAAGGGCCGTTATGGTTTCATATATGCCCTCATCTGCCTCTTTTGATAGTGGGTACTGTTTTACTCTGGGGAGTATTGCACCTTTTTTCAATTTTATTTTTACTCCCCCTATACCTTTTATGCAGCCCACGTCATAGGGGCCAGTAGTCCACAATGATTTGGGTACTTTTGACATATCGTCCTTAAAGAAAGGGACAGGGGTGCATGCGGGTGCCTCAAGTGCCATTGCAATTTTCTGTGCTACTTGTTTGTAGGCCACCCTTAGCCATATTTCCACACTCATCATAAACACCATTTCACCTTCCTCCTTTTCATCTGAAAACAGCTCCTCATCTGACACCTGGGTGAGCCTACATCCTTCTGCTAATGCTATCACTGCCCTCCATGCTCTTCCTTCTCTGTCTTGGGCGTGTACAGCAATATAATCAGCTGTTGCAATAATGCTCTCAATATCCATTGAAACCACCTTCCCTTCTGGTTCATTAACAGGTGTTTCTGGTCTGAACAGATAGGCTGCTGGCCTTCTCCATATTTTCCCTTCTATCCCTGGCATCCATGCAATTGCCATGTCCGTTCCATACTGGAAGAGTTCACCATCTACTGGCTCCGCCCTAATCGCTGTCTGTCCACAGTATGCTTGCATAATCTGTCGTGCTGTGAGCATTTTAATCCCCGGAGTAGAGCAAATTATGCCGTCCTCAGTAAAGGAGATCGTCATATTCAACCTGTTCATTATATCTCTCCCCAGTATCTTTACTGGTGAGGCACTATCATATATAAAAGTGGAACTGACAGATCGTAATCTCCAATAGATAAGGGAATGTTATCAGTAAAGGGAACCAACCCTCTAGCCCCCGAGAATCCTTGGGTGTTCATGGTCTCGCCTGACATCTTAAATTTACCTTCCCTTATGCGAGACCGGGTCGCCCCGGTGTCAACAAGGAATGATAATTTTTTGTCACCTATCGTTACCTCTATGCGTGGTTCCTCCGCACTATTAGGTGTTACTGACAGGATGGGACACACCAAGGCCGTCTGTGGGCTGTCCTATTGGGGGTACAACGACTGGCCATTTCCGGTATAAGGGTTGTGTCCCAAAACTGTCACCCTACCCAGTTGTGTTTGTGGTATTTGTGGTTGTTGTGTCATCGCTACCTGTTGTTGTGGTAGTGTTTGGGGCTGTTGTTGTGTTAATTGTTGTTGTTGTTCATTTCCTTGTTGCAACATTTGCTGTTGTGGTATGCCCTGCTGTACCTGTGTGGGCCTTGGTTGTCCCTGATCACTCCATGATAGTGTTCCTGGTCTAACTCTACACGTGCGTGACATGTGCCCCAATAGTCCACAGCTCCAACACACCGGTGGTTCCCTATTCTGCCATGGAAAGCTCCCTGTGTTGTCCTGGTATACTGGTTGCCCTAAGGGGTAGGAATTTCTAAGTCCTCCCACCTGCGGTTGGGTGCCATATCCGTACCCTCTCCCTCTCATAATTCCTCCTCTCCCCCTGTTATAATTATAATACCCAGATCCTGGCATTGGGTATCCTCCTCCCATGTTGGGCATGTATGGTTGGAGTGGCGGCACCTGTTGTGTTATAGTCTGTGAAGGTGGTATTTGGGAGGAATCTTGTGCAGCCACTACTTGTGTGGGGCTTTGGGTCATTGTTGTAGGTGTAGTTATTAGTGCCCCTTCCATTGTGTATTTAGTAAGCTTTTTCTGTACTAATTTAGCCTCTTCCGTTTTCCTGTCCTCTTCCTTTTGTTTCATTTTTCCTTGCCATGTCCTACAATGATGCACTATAGTCAGTTGTATTTCGGGCCATGGTTTTGCTTCCATTCCCACTACTTTCTTTATTTGTTTCTGAACTCTTTCTGGGAGCCCTTGTACCAGTACATGGTAAAATATTGCTGGTGTTTTATCCCATTGTTCTCTAGTTTCCATGCGCCACTTCTCCTGGATTTCCTGGATATAATCAACAGGATCTTCGTTCTCATGCATTTTGCGGGATGTAATTGCTCCTATATCTGATGTGTCTGGGTACTGTACCCTCAGTGCCTGCCATAGTGCATGTCTGCAGTTTGCGAACGGTGCCCCATCGTGCGATGTATTTGTTATTGTTACCCCATGAAATCCCGCTCTCTTCCAGATGTCATCCGCTCTATCCCCTAATATTGATATTAAAAGGCCCTTTACATCTCCTACTGCCAGCTTTTGTCCTGCAGTGTGTTTTTCCATTTCATATATCCATTTACCCGCACCTCCACTTAATGATGGGAGCCTACATTTTATATTTTCTTTATCGGTATGCTTCCAAGGAACATACTGTGGTCTAACCCCACCTCTCTCCAAAAGTGGCATTAAATTATGTCTTGTTTCACCCTTTGTGGTCCATAATATTGAGTCCTCACACCCTTCCTCCTCTTCCCTTTCCTCCACATTTTCACTTTCGTTTGTATTTCCCCTGCTCATACCTCTTTCTTCTCCATCTTTTCCCCTTCTTCCATCTTTCTCTGTATTTAATGTGGGCATGTGTATACCTCTTTCCTGCCTGCGACTAGGGAGGTCTCTAAGCCGCCATGTGTAGGGTGTCAGTTCGTCGGTGAAGGGCGCTAGTTTTATTTTGCGTAACGAACGTGAGGTGGTTGAGCATGTAGGGTGCGATAGGGGAGGGCGTGATGGGGATGATGGGTATGGGGATGTTGCGTCCTCATGTGCCTGTCTTTCCTCTATCACGTCTCTCCATCTCATCCTTTCTCCTACTGATCCATGGTGAGTCTATGTTGGTCCGGGTGATGTATAGTTTATCTAAGCTTTCCCTTTCACTGTTTCTTCCTTCATTTTCCACTCCCTCTTCCTCACTACAAAAGCTATTCATAAACGGCACCCCCCACTCAGTCTTTTTCCCCTTGTTCGTTACTGTTTGTAAATCTATTAGGTCCAGTTCTCCTCTTTCTCCTTTATCAACCGCTCCCCTTTGTGCTGACGTTGTTGCTACTTCTGTGTCATCATATACATCCCCTCATGTTCCACTCTCCCTTCCCCTATCTCCTCTTTCTCCTTCATACCTTTCCTCCATCTCCTTACTATTTTCCTCCCTTTTCCTTTTCAATTCCTCCATCACTTCACTTCTCATCTGTTCTAATATTCTTTCATCCTCTTTCTTCCCTTCCCATTTCGCCCTTTCTTTTTCTACTATACTCTCCATCACCCTCCCTTCTTCGTATTTCTTAGTTGATTCTGATAGTAACCTCCTCCTCCATATTGCCATTTCTTTTTCTTTTTCTTCTTCTTCCCTTTTCTTTTCCCGCAGTACTACTCTTGATACCCTTTCTGTTGCTGCTTTTACCCTGTCAGCTTCTCTCCTTTGCTCCTCAGTTCGTTCCCTTATTTTTTCCAATTCGGTCTTACCTTCTTTCCTTTTCCTCGCTCTCTCTCTCTCCTCCCTCTCAAGCTGCTTGATCAATTCATTCTGTTCATCCCTTAATTTTGCTAATCGTTCCTCCAAAATCTCTTCTTTTTGTCTTAACAGCTCTTCCCCCCTCAATTCACTCTCCCTTGCATTATCCTCCTCTGTTTTCTTTACTAACTCCTTCTCTTCTCCTGTTAATGAACCTCGTAATTTTAATAATATCTGTGCAGCTACCCATTCATCATTTCCTATTTCCATAGTCTGGTCTTCTCCAGTCCTCCCCTCTCCTGCTGGCATTTTCCTATGAGCCACATATGGTGGAGGGCTGTATGCCGGGTTCGAGTATCCCTCAGCCGCCCTTAACTGTCCTCTTTCTATTTCTCCCAATTCTCTTAAAGGGTACAACCCCCCTCCCTCTGTTTTTACTCCCGTTGCTATGGGTATATCATTGCTCGGTTCCTTTTTTATTTCATCTGCTTTATTATTCTTTTCTCCTCCCTCACCTCTGTTTCCCGTGTTCTTTGGGTCCTCATGCCCCTGTTTCCCATCCTCCCCTTCCTCCTTAATCTCTTTTTCTTCCGGTATTTCCCCCATAGTGAATATTCCATTTGGTCCTGGTCGGGACCCCTGGAACATCCTCCATAAGTTAAACACCTCCACGTGGTTTGCCAACTTCTTCCCTTTATATGTATTGTGCAGATGATTTAATAGTGAATGTTGGGCATACGGATCAAAGCTACCGTTAGGCGGCCACGGTGTTAGCATTTTGATATCCGTCCCCTGGGTCCATTCTATGCTATACTTAATCAGTTTCTCCCTATGGGGTGGCAGTGTTGTGCATATGTATTGTAGTGGCGTGGTGAGGGTGTTCCCCCACCCTCCCGATCCTGTTCCGTATGACATAGTAGCGCTCCACTTGCTACCCTTCCCTAATCTGGTATCAGTTTATCCCACTAATAGTTTACAATATGCAGCCTTATATCGTTACCTGGCCCCGTAAGTTTGGGGACTTACGATAGTCCGCTTAAGGAAAATTATAAAAATATAGTATGTTACATTTGTAGATTTTCCTCTGCCTTTCTTCCTTTATACAACACCCTTACGGCCCCCTGCGGCCGAGGCGTACGTAGCCCCCTGCGGCTGCATACCCCTTATTACGTTCTTATACAGTCGTCCTGTTTTCACGTGCTCCTCCCCCTTCTACACTTGCCGTGGCCGGCGTTCTCCGTGCGCAGCCACGTTCCCCGTTTCGCCTTTTCTCGATCAACTTGTTTTACCGTTTATCTCCGTTTCCACTCCCTTACCACAGTTCCCTTCCCCACCACTCTCAAAACGAGGATGCCTCGTGCTTGCGATATCCTATGAAAACCCTACTGGTGACGTCACCGATCTGTTAGAGCTACTGGTAAATTCTTCATATATTCTTTAAGTCCAAAATATACCTCCAATCTACCCCCGTTAACCCCACAGCTGTCTTCCTGTCACTCCTGGAACAAGGTAATCAAATCAACAATATAATCGGACTGCGCACGCTGCGTCGCCTCGCGTGTGATACGCCCCTCGACAGGAGGGCTTAACCAGCCAATTATCTTCCGTATTGGGCAACTGACTAGCTACCGCCTACAGGGAAACGTCATCTACCTATCGAGTGTCTTGCTCGAACAATAGGGATCCTCATCTACTCATTGATCAATAAATGCCAAATCGTAGGAAACCATACACACACACACCCTTACACGTAGTCGCGACCTAGACCAATCAGTTTCTACGAGCGGCCGCAGGTGATGTTTTCGTGCTCCGCCCCCTTCTCTCGCGTTACGTAGCCAACTGCTCTCGCCCTTGTTCAACTACCATTCATTCTATTTCTAACACTAAATTGTCAAACCTTC
The DNA here is from genome assembly GCF_040938575.1 of Ambystoma mexicanum. Lineage (NCBI taxonomy): Eukaryota > Metazoa > Chordata > Amphibia > Caudata > Ambystomatidae > Ambystoma > Ambystoma mexicanum. Next base: position 319,446,182 of record NC_090928.1, on the reverse strand, counting down.
GCCGTTCACCTGTGCAACACCTCCCGCCTCCCGTATTTAATTCCTCCCCCCTCCCTCACAATTTCACATTGTTTGTTGTGCGTGGCATGCTCACCAAGTTCTCTTGATGCGGGGCCGCTCGACTGCGTGCACCCCTCCGAGCGGCTCGTCACCTCCCCTCGTCTGGACCACGTCTGGACACTCGCCAACCGCGGGCGGGATACTTCTCAACCGGCTCCCGAGGGCCAATATCCGGATTGCGCTGTCCGGTCTTCTCGCAGTTCCGCGATGGTCCTGTAGTCCTCAGAAGGGGGCGACGGCAGAGGGGGCCGCGCCACCGGGCCTCCTCGCAACTGGAGTGCTTGGAAAAAAGTAAAAAATAAAAATGCCGATCTTAAACAGATCTCAGCAGTGCCTCCAACTTGTCGGGGGGAAATTCTGCCGGGGTCGGCCGGGCCGTCCGCAGACCTCCGGGCAGGGAGGCCCCAACTCCTCCCGTATATCCCAAAAGAGATAGAGTATGAGACACACACAAGAAGCAAGGTGACTCTGCTGTTTATTAAACACAAACGGCAGGGATGGGTCAAGGATCATACGCGTCTGACCTGACACACACACAATCGTGGGGCTCGCAGGCCCTTTTTACTGTAGTATGACGCGCTACTTGCGTCACTTTAGAAAGTTAACAAAAAACCTATTGCCACTCTTAATTGGTTGCTCGAGTGGTAGGGTTAGTATAGCATACGTATAGAGAATAATATGAGTGGATGGGGGTTAGTCAGATGATATATCTGGGTTGTCCCTACAATTAGATACATGAGAATTGTTACATGAAGACTCCTAATGATTGGTTAATGTTACTGGCGTCAGTGATAAGAGCCCCATGTTATGATTGGTCCCATGAGCTTCCCAGCCTGGGACCATCGCTGTTCCCAGTTCTCGGTGTACCTGCAATTTGCAACAATGTTTCACTATGGGTACATGCAGACAATGTGAAGACTTATTCATGAGCTGGACGGCCGACTGCTCCCACTGTCGCAGATGTCCATTGATCCTTTCAAGTGTATCTGCCTGTGTCTTGTAACGAGGGATCTAGACGCCTCTTTCCTCCTGGGCCTGGCATCTCGTCAGGTTCGGCTTGGTCACGTGAGGTGGGACCATGTTTGAGGCAGAATTCTGCACAATTTATATTGTTTTTCCACTGTGTGCCTGGTTTAATTTGCAGGTGCGACTTTGATGTTGGTGCACGGCGTGCGAGGTTGCAACATCGTGCCCTTGATGGTCTGCTTTTGGAATGTGAGTTTGCAACATTACGACCTTGGCTGTCTGCTTTCGCCAGGCTCATTCTGCAGGATCAGCAACCTGACTCTTGTTCTGTTAACGTCCACGGGAGCTCTTGCTTGCGGCCTACTTAGGCCTGGTGTATAGGTGGAACCGTTTGGTGCACAGGCGCTTTAGGTTATAGTCTCATATTGTCTTATGACCAGTATCGTGTCTTCGTTATGATTCTCATTATGGCACCTAGGTTTAGAAGAAGCGTAAGCAAGCTCTTTAGATGAGTTCATGGTGCGTCTTGCGTTTCTGCATTTTAAGAGCCTATGTGGAAAATAATAAAGATGCACGTCCGTGAGTATGTCTGTCGCCTACGTCATAGCACTGAGTATATTCTTCGTGTAGATTGGTGCGGGAGTGTCCAGTGTGTATATTGGCACAGGTGTGCTATCCGTTGGCTGGGTCGTCATGGCATCTCTAACGACGTATAATTTTTAGTCTAGTTGATCCATGCCGCAGGCATCGGCATGGGCAGGGCGAGCTGCTGGGCAGGCAGATGGACACATCCTTATGTTCCTGTACCAGGGTATCTGGTCATCTGGTAGATGGGCAAACTCTTCTCGTGGCGGGTGCTTGGGCCGTGAACCTTTAGGCCAGGCGCGAGAGGGGGAAGATGGGAGCCTGTTTTTCCATTTTCCCACTTCAATGTGCTTGAGCGCGTTGCAAGTATTCCACTTTAAAGCAGACTGGGCTTGCGAGCTATCTTGCTAGCACAGGGCTCCGGTCTTCTTTTTCAAATTTCTTTCTTTTATTATTACGCTGCTGCACTTCACAGCCAGACCGTTCACATGAAATGCGCATTCGAGTTTAACCCATAACATTCCAGATTGAATACGGAACATAATTCCTTCACTCCGCAGGCAATGAGTTATTTTCTAAGAGAAAAAAATGATATATATATATATATATATATATATATATATATATATATATATATATATATATATATATATATATATATATATATATATCTTTTAAAACAGTGGGGCTGTTGCCTGGAGATACTAGTGTCCTGCAGGGCGACAGTGCCTTTTCCCAGCTATACAGCCTACAGATCTTATCTAACATGGCTTGTGATATGGGAGATGAGGTGTGGAGCGAAGACAGCGAATAAGAGGTAGGAGAGAAGGAGGCAGACCTCTCTCAAAGTTTCAAAAAGGTATTGGGGGGACCCCCTACTGAGAGCAGTAGCTCAGGGAGTTAAGCCTCTAAATGAAAGATTGCAGGTCCTGGAAGACATTTTGGGCAAGAAAGCTGGCATACTTGAAGACCCAGGTGAGGGGACCGTCACAGATAAGCCTCTTATAGCCACTGAAAAGGGGAGCAAATCAGCCCGGAAGAGGAAGGCCTCTTCTACTCCACCGGGCTCAGGGATGGTTACAAAAAGAAGCCAGAGGAGGCAGCTGATGCATTTAACAGGCTCAAGAATGCCTTCCTATCAAGTCAGCCTTGATCAGCCTCGTACCCCCTACCACAGGGGTGAAAAATACAGGGTATGCTCTCTCGTCCTCAGAAGAGTTCGAACAATATAAGGAAGAGGACCAATGCTACCAATGCTAGCATTGGTAATGAGAGCACAGAGTTGCAGAGGAAATTATACTGTGAGCCAAAAGCCAGCAGAGTGGAGAGCCCCCAGGATGAAAAAGACATATCTGATATGTTCGAACCAGAGGCAATCAGGCACCCCAGATCGACTGAATGGGCTCCTTCACCGAGAATAGCCTTGTTCATGGTGCACAAAAATGTGCAAACCTTTTGAAAAGGAGAGTAGATTATGCCTAAAATCAGAATGTCCAAGACCCAAACTTACTGGAAGAGTAGCAGATACCCTAGAACTGGACCCCAAAATGCTCACTTTCGTGACGAGGCTGGTAAACACTCCAGGAAAGGCATAGACCGCTCCTGGAAGATATGCCAGGACAAGATTTTTGACCAAGCAGGGACCATTGCAAAAATCATGACCTAGCTGAAAGCGCGAAAGACAGAGGGTAACCAGTCGACCCACACATATTAGCAGGCTGGGGGTAACAAACGGTATGCATGCTCGGAAAAGCAAATTGTGCAATTTCATCAGAGAGACGCAGAACAATGCTCCTTAAAATTGCCAACAAACTAGGAGACCTGGCCTCCTACGAGTCAGGTGAGGGAGCAAAAGGCTTGCTTTTTGGAGAAGCATTTGTTAAGGAAATGAATAAGTTTGTAGGAACATTTACTGCCTTAGAGAAAGCGCAAGCTTCTATTAGGAAAGTATTTCCTGGAAGAGTTTTTGCAGGGGACGGTCGATACAGAGGCCGCTCAAATGGCCGCTTCAATGCAAACAGAAGGCCCCAGAGCACAATACTGGGAATCAAGGCAGCAGGATACTGTTTTCCCCAACAAAGGCAGAGGCTACAGAGGTCACAGATGGCAAGGATATTTCAGGCAACAAGGAAATGCCACAGGTGAGAGCGCGCATAGCGACATACTCTCCAGCAGGAGGGAGGACACTGCTTTTCATAAACAATTGGTGCAAGCTGTCCTCCGATGCGTGGGTTTCACGAACAGTCCAGGGTTATGAACTAGAGTGCGTAGACACTGCCAAGCATCGCAGACCTCCCCCGCACATAAACATCTCTGAAGCAGAGAGAATATTACTAGACACAGAGATCCAAGCTTTAGCACAGAAGAACACCATAGAGAAGGCACAACCACACACAGCAAGTTTTCTAAGCAACATATTCTTAATCCACCGCAAGGGCAAAGTGCGACCAGTCATAAATTTAAAAGAATTGAACAGTTGGCTAGTGTACAGACACTTCAAAATGGAGGGAATCCATCTCTTGGGAGATCTACTCAGGAAAGACGATTGGCTAGCGAGCTTAGAATTGGAAGATGCATATCTGATGATACCGAAAGAAGTAGACTACCGTCCCTTCTTGAGATTCCTTTGGAGGCTGAGATATGGCAGTTCAGAAGTCTGCCTTTCGGCCTTGTCTCAGCGTTGTGTGCCTTCACCAAACTCATGAGGCCCCTAGCAGCCACTCTTCGAGATCAGGGAATTCAGATGATCATCTATTTAGACGACATCCTGTTCATGGCAGGGGACATGGGCAGGTTACAGAAACAAGTATACTGGGCAATGTCCATAATAACAGGACTGGGTTTCTTAGTCAACAAGGAAAAATCCACCCTGACCCAGAGCAAGAGCACAGAATTCCTTTGTTTCACAATAGATACGAAGAAGGCGACGCTGGAACACCCAGCGCCCAAGATGAGATCCATAAACAAAGATCTGATGGCAGCTCTCAAGAATCCGTTTATATCGCTTCAGAATCTAGCCAGGATAGTGGGACTCCTAGCAGCTTCTATTCAAGCAATATTTCCCAGCAAGATAGATCTTCTCTGGAGCTCCACAATATGGAAGCATGGAACGGCAGAGCCATCTTCGGAGATGTTCTAGAACTCATCATAGAATCAGACGCCAGCAAAACAGGCTGGGGGGCCAGATGCGGGCAGACAGAAACTGGCAGAAAATGGTCCCTAGAGGAACTAGAACTACACATCAACTGCCTGGAGCTCCTAGCAGGCTCTTTCGCTGTGATAGCATTTATCAAAGAAAGGGTACAAAGCTGTATTCTGCTGCGGATGGACAACATATCGGCAGTAAGATAAATAAACAAGCTAGCAGGCAAGAAATCCAAAATGTTAGCATAACTAGTGAAGGACGTTTGGCTTTCTGCCTAGAGAGAAATATATTGGTCACAGCAGAATATCTTCCGGGAGCTCAGAATACAGTAGCGGACTGGAATTCCTGATACGTGCTAGACTGAAGTGACTGGAAACTACACAAGTCAGTCTTCGAGAAGTTACAACACAGATAGGGACCTTTCCATACACCTGTTCACCTCAAGGTTGAATGCCCAGCTGACAAAGTACTTCAGTTGGAGACTAGACCCGGACGCTCTGGGGACGAATGCTTTCCTTCCCAGCTGGAGCAGCCAGATACATTACGCTTGCCCCCCTCCGCGAAGCTGGTGAGGGCACTAGCAAAGGTGCGCATAGACAAGGCAGAATTGGTGATAGTGACACCAGAATGGAAATCGCAAGCTTGATTTCCAGTTATGATGGAACTTTCCTAGAATTTCCCCCAGAGGATTTCACACAGAGCTGATCTACTAACAGATCCGGTGGTGGTGCAGGCCCAGACCCTAAACACTACTAGCTTGCAGAGTTTTAGGCGCAGATGGTGTCTGCCTGGACTTTCAGAAGAATCTAAAGAACATACCTCGTATCATGGGCCCCCTCCACAGTTCAGAGTTATAATTCTGCTTGACAAGCCTGGGAGCTATGGTGCAGGGGGTGGGGTATTCCTCCCGTTTCAGCCCGTATACTGCAAGTGATACATTTCTTAGCAAGTTTACCTACTCAAGGCAGAGCCTTCAGGACAGTCGGGGTGTATAGATCAGCGCTTTCAGCCGGCCACAATCTGGTAGATGGAGTTCCAGTTGAGGAGCATCTGGCAATAGTTAGGCTGATAAAGGGGGTAAAGATGAGCAAACCTCTGCAGGCAAAATATTCCTCCCTATGGGATGTTAACAGAATACTAAATTTATTGGAGCAATGGCTGAATAATGAGCTAATCTCGAGAAATCAATTGTCAGGGAAATTGGCCACACTGCATTGTCTGGTATCCTGTAGAAGAGTTGCAGACGTGAAGGCTTTAGAGATCGACAGGAAAGTGTTCTATCCAGAGGGCATAGTATTTCACTTTGCACAGCATATCAAGACTAACTCCAAGGTGATTTCCTATCAATATTTCCCAAACAACAGCAAACTACGCGTAGCACAGTGCATAAAGTGTTATGAAGCATCAACAATAGCAGTATGGCCTCAGGGTGTCAAGCAGCTGTTGATAGCACGCATAAAAACATATAAAGCAGTAGCGCCAGCCACTATTGTTAGATGGGTAAAAGAAATAATGGCCCTGGCAGGAACAGACATTTCTGTTTTTGGGGCTCACTCGACCAGATGAGCGATGCAGAGTCATTTTAAGCACTTTGGGGGCCTGGGGCACCGACAACTCTGGGGGCCCCCCTCCAACAGTCCAAAGGAATTAAGCGATATAGAATATCTAATGCGCCACACCCCGTGTCACGAAAACAACCCATAGCTTCACATGCTGACTCGCAGAGATCAAAATAAGCATGGTAAACTCCCTTTCAGATACCTTACCCTCTTCATTCTTGTTGTAATTAGACTGATAAACAAGTAGCATTTCAAGGGCAACATTAGCATTCTACGACAAGGGTACTTATGTTCAAGCATAGATACAGCAAACATGTCATCAATAGTAGCCATGTGGAAGTTATACTGGACATAGAATAACTGCAGGACACAGATATTATGACACAGGTACACATAATTTAGAACAGTCAAACGACTCAGATTAGCTGCCTCAGAGACAGCAAAAGTGCTCAAGCATGGATACAGGCGACCAATGGGAAGCAAGGATAACACTACACATATCATAGCATAGAGAATGGATAACAATTTGAAGATACCAGGAAGGTGGCTGTATCCAGACAGACTGAGATTAGAAGTGGGACATGGTTTTCAAGCAGTGTTGCCATTCGAGAGCAAAGAAACAGGTGGCTGTGGTGTGCAATATATCAATTCTCTCTGTTATAGTGGAAGCAACACTATAGCCAGTGAAACCATGAGTGAGTCTTTGTTAAAGATTGTACCCTGAGAACGAAATCACTCTGAAGGGCTGACAATTTTGAAAGGTTTGGGGACTTGCAATTTTGACAGGTGAGGAAATACACTATTAAATGAGCTACCCAGGATCACACATTGATTAAGAGGTGAATCTGGGTTTCGTGCACACTCTGCAATTTCTGCTCTTTACCAATTTCTTTTCTAGTTTTGACCCTGAACTAAAATTATCCCATTTTACAGAACTGACTTGGAAAATATGAAAATCACATAACCCAATATATAAACATTTTAAAAAACAAAACGTTATAGAAACATATTAAGCAAAATGGGAATGATTCTAGCTGCATTGTCTCCATCATCAAGGAAAGTATATAAATACCAGCATACTAATGGATATGATCTTAAAAGATTTCAGATGTGTTTCTCTTTTGTATTTTAAAGCTTTAAATACACCACAAACACAGGCTTGCACAATGGTATTTAAAAACATGCAGAAACACCTTTGAATTGTACAAAAAAACAAACAGTTTTGTTGTCACATGAGCAGACCTTAGAATATGCTTGTAAGAAGCCTCCAATATCTGGTCTGCTCTCTTCTATCTAGAACTCCTTCCACTCAAATGGCCTACATGATAGGAACGATCAGGAAATTCGCCAAACAATGCCACCAATATGTGAGAAGCAAACCTTTTCATGGAGGATAGTACAGTACTGGTAGTGATATAAGATTTGTCCAGGATCACTGTATGTTCTGCTGCCAAAGCCAGGATCCAAGCATGAACGCTTTGGTTCCACAGTCTGGAATTTGGATACATACACACCTCTAACACTTTATTGTCATAATTTGAGGTGCCTGCCTAGGTTTTACAACTCCCCATCTAAACAAACCAGTTTCTAGACCTTCACCGTACTGTTGCTATGTTATCTGGTGCAGGTACATTGGTGATGATAACACCTGGAGTGCTATAAAACAAAGTACATATACATGCAGGCTTAACAACTTCATACATTTGAAATGCTAAGTCGGCCTTGCTGGAATGTGGTATTGTAAACTTGCATATGGATGCAAGTCTCTGCAATGAGTGCTTAACACACTGAGGTATCCTCTGAACCATCTGGGCACTCAAATGTATCAATATGCATTTCAACTTTGGCTATTGCACATGATCAATATAATCCCCACAGAAAGGTGAGCATTCTATAGATGTTTTGCCACGCAAACTATGTATACCACAGTGAAAATAGCATTACAGGATGAAATGATCAGAACAAAATGTACTTAATAAACAGAAAATAGGTTTAGCCTTAACAGCACACCGTAGAAAATCCTGATGTGTGATACTTGATTTTTTTGACTTGGGGAAAGTGACTTTTTTAAAATAAGGCTCAGTCTTAGGGCCCCCTCCAAGGTAGGGGCCCGGGGCAAGTGCCTCTTTTGCCCTCACATAAAGACGTCTCTGGAGCGATGGCTTCCAGAGCTTTTGCAGCCGGAGGTCCGCTTCAGGAGATCATGAAGGCAGCGGACTGGTCAAGTGACTCCGTTTTCTGAACCTTCTATTCCAAACTATTTTCTAATATTGCCGCAGCAGTTGTGGAGAGCTTTGAGCATGCATAATGCTTGCCTCCAGTCTTGACATAGAATGAAGATTGCCCAAGCGCTTAGCGCAGGTAGTCTTGATTCTATTAAAGACACTTTATGCATTAGCCTTCTCAGTTGGAATATGCTAAATGACGATTAAACAGTATGTTGTGTTGAGAAGACATTGACAGTGATTCCACTCCCTAACAATGTGATTCTCTTTTCACATAGAAGAGTATCAGAAGAATACTCGAGATTAGTCGCCCACAGAGCCGGCAGGGAGAATATTGAGAGGAAGGCATCTAAAGTTGTTCGAATGCAGGACAGCTTGAGGCAGAGAAGTGCAGAAGAAGTTATTTAAGACTGTTTCTTAGACTGTTAAAGAATGTTAAAGCAGCACCTAAAAGAAGAGGAAGGGGCCTAGAGCAGCAGAGATTTGTAGCTGAGGGAAAGCCCTGATTGGACAGCAGGACAGAGGCTCAGGACTGCTATACTGCAAGGGCTCATGGGGCTTGTCGTTTTTGACTGTCCTTTCTCTCTGTTTTGTTTGTTTTTCTTTTCAAGTTTATGGTTTTCAAACTGATAAAAAAAAATAAGGGAAAAAGTTGAAGATTGTAAAGTTGGAAGCAGTAATAAAGAAGTAAAAGCATAATGCTCGCCTCTGTGTCTTTAATAGATCCAAGACTACCTGTGATAAGCGCTTGGGCAATCTGCATTGCAGGAGTGATTTATACATCTTGCACAATGAAGTGCAAACAAGTTATTGCAATTTCACTGTACTTAACACATTTTTACATTTTCAAGTGTGAATGTTTAAAATGTAATGGTGGGCACCACATTTCACAAAAGTGCTAATGTAGACTCTCCCCTCCAGGCAATGTACTCTTTGATTTTAAATGAGCACAATAGGGTTCATTTGTTAATGATAAATGAATTAAATTTACTCCGAATGTTCTTTCAGATAATTTGTTTTGTCTTCTAAAAAAAATAAACTTGCTGTTAATGCATGTGCTTAACACAATAAATATGGGGAGAGATGACATTGGGTCTTATTTTGGTTTATGAAATAGGGTAGATCATTTTTGGGATCTTGTTTAATTTAAAACATATATATATTCTGTCCACAATTCAGCTTTAGTTTTAGCTGAATACATAACCAAATATTTGATATTTTGATGAATATTAAATTGACGGAACATCAGCACTCTCCAACAATGGTCTCCATCAGCACTATAACTGCTGACCAACAGCACTTCCATTTTTTTGCCCCAAGTGTCCCCATCCAATTAGCCTTTCATCAGCCTTCATTCGGTGCATCCTCATGACCCTCACCAGCATCCCCATCATTGCTCCCCTTTGTGTCCCTCAACAGGCTCCCCTCAGTTCCTTTTCAACCAGCAATGCACTCCTTCAGGGGTGACATCAGTGTGCCCCCATAAGTGTGCCCTATAGTGTCCCAACAACGCTCCACACAGTGCCCTCATCTGAGCTTGCTGCATTGCAACCACAATGCTCCACTCAGTTTCCACATCAGCTAACCCTAGTGCTCACATCAGGCCCCTCCGCCTGTCAGATATATTCTCCACAATGTTTTACCACAGGCGTGGCTAGACACCAGAAAAGGCTTAGTACTGTGCCAGGCCCACCAGATTCTTGTAACACTGCATACTGCAAATTGAACATGCCACACAATGAACAGTTCACACTTTTATACTTTATATGAAGTATTTATCTGTTAGCAAAATCATAAACATTTCCATAGGCATTGGTTATAGGCGAAACAATCTATGTAAAATTAGAAAATAAAGCACATTTCAGACTTTCACATTGGTGATGTGTAAGAACAAGCAACACATACTTTTATCAGTTTATGGTGTTGGAGAGAATGAAAAAACAAAACAAACAATTTCACACTGACAGTTTGTTTAGTTCTGAAAAAACCCTAACTGACAATCATTGATATTGTATTTAACACGGCATGAAACCCTTATTTGCCCACACCCCCATTTATGATCAAAAGATTGGGGATGAAAATAGGAGACACCCTACTAATCACTTTAATTGGTTATGAAAGCAAATGCATTTTAGATACAGCTTCAACTCCTATTTACCCCTTTCCCTTTCGCTAAGGTTGGGTTAGTAGGAGATCAGAGATAATGGACTCTCCTGCAGAGCAGAAAAATCCCCATAACTAATGTTGATTCACGCAACTACCTTCATCCCTGGAAACCTTAGCGAAAGAGGGAGTTCTGCCTCTTGGGTCAGATTGACACTGTGCCAAAATACCCCTGCAAGAGATTCAAATTACTTTGGTCCCTTTTAATACTCACTTCACTTCACTTGAGACTCTTACGACACCAGCCTTTCCGGCCTGTCTGCCGTTTGAGCTCCACTGTGCAGCTGTCCCCACCATGCAGCTCAGGATCGCAGCTTGTGCTGCTCTCTGTTACACTGTCAACTGCACACAGATATCGTCTTTGCTCACAGTCCCCAGTTCACGGTCCTAGAGAGATTTGGCTAGATGCATTATCCTTGAGCAGCACAGCTACCAAATGAGACAGCCCGGCTTTATCACTCAATGCAAACAGAGACTCACAATTGCTTTCTGGTAAGCCCCAGATCTCTTTCAAAATTCAGAAACCAACCACCTCAGACCTTGCTCGAAATCAGAGCTTGTCAAACCTCAGCCCAGTTTTCAAGTCTCAGCCAGTCAAAGTCCAGCCACTGACTCTATGACAGCACAAAGCAGGCGACAAGCCATGCAGCAAAACCCAAAGCAAAAGACCTGGCCTTCCAGGTGACAGCCCATTATAAACCCTTCTCAGAATTGAGCCCAGTAGTCAGATCCCGGGTTCTCACACGGATGTAGCAAACACTCCTGCCTCCCCTCAGGGGTGTTTGGCACCTGCACTAGTGTCAACATATTTTGGCCACAACCCCTGTGGGGAAAGAGGGCTAGGGTGAACGGATTGGATGGCTATGGGGGGATATAGGGTAACTGGGTAGGGATCTGAGTGATTTGGCCGTGGCAGAATTGTTTGCAGCAGAATTGACCGTTCTCAATTATGCTGCAAAACCAATTTTGCTGCGGTCAAACGCTGAAAATCTATGCCTCCGACTCCCCCAATACATCCCCCTTCCCCCACTTACCTTTTGCACATCAGCTTCCTTCTGACCCTGTTGTGAAAAAAAAAAGAAGATATCGAGGCTGAGTACCCCAAAAGGAAATACACCAAATGCGTGTTACAAAGAAAGATACAAAGATCTTTATTCTATACTGAACAGTTTCAAAGGACAAAGCAACAGATAGCTATCGGCCCTCAGTACAACACAACGAACTCCAGCGCTGTTCGGTGTGCTTACTGAGTGAGGCTGTACATTAGAATAGTCGCACCTTTTATACTATCAGAATCATGATGTTCAGCCCACCTACAAGTTAATACAAGTTAATACATCACGGATCTAGGGTTCGTGCCGAGTTCTTACATCTATGCATTTAGGGTTTACCATTAATACATTCACTAACAAGTCACAATGGCAACAGTATGTCTTAGGATTTCTCGTAGAGCCTTCTAAAACAGTTTTATACAATGCAGTCAAACAAGTGTTCACATTTCGGTATTTGAATACATTGGGCCTCATCACGACTTCGGGGGTAACCATTAAACCCGGCGGTAGCATGACCGCCGGATTTAAGGGTCTGCTGAATCAGGGCTTCGGCAGATTTCGCCCCAGCTCTGAGCTGGGGGGAAATCCGCCGAAAATTCACGCTATTACCGCCGGCGGGAAATCCGCCAGCGGTATTAGCGCAAAGATTCCCCATTGAGCCCAATGGGGAATGAGGCATTGCCAAATGGGCTCAGTGGGGAATGGGGACTTACATTACCACCGAACTTGTGATCCGGCGCTATTAGCGCCGGGGAGTTTGGCGGTAGGGCTAATACCGCCCGCGCTAATAGCGTTACCGTTACCGCCCAAAACGTGATGAGGCCCATTGTGTTTAACATATGCTCATTGATTAGTTTTGTTGGCGCAGGTAATCCTCTACACACAGGTCAACGAAGGACAAGGTCTTAGCTCATGACCCTAACATGTGGCCTGCAGGCAAGTTACATATTAGTTTGTACACAGAGGTCAAGACGGCCATGCTACATTCGGAATGACACTGTCCACCATCTTAGAACACAGGGTGACTTTAGAGAGAGAATCTAAAATGGCGGATATACCTAAAAAACTGGCGGCTTACTCAGATCTAAGGTCAAGACCTTGCAACACAGATTTCCTCATAAGTGGCTTGTAAGCAGCTTGGAATAGGCCAAGGTACATATGCTCATACAGTATAGGAGGCACAATTTGATTTCCCATTCAACAAACCCTCCTTTTGGCCTATGCCAAGCACTAAAACTACTTCTGGTCACTTTACGAACAACTCCATGTCTCAACATCCAAACACCCTGAATCGCTGTCAGAAATATCTATTGCCATTAGATCGTCTATCAGGATTTCTTTCAACACATATTCTTTGGAGTTATTATCTGGGGCGTTTACCTTGTGTCCAATTGTACCTATCGCCTGTGCACAACATCCCCCTAGCATCGAACATATACTAGGTAGACACTGTATACAGCAACAAAGAAACAACAGAATTCCCAAAATAATCAGTAAGACCGAAAGCACCTTCCAACCCCAAGATCGCAAGAAGTCCCAGAACCAAGCGTTAAGATCCCAGTTTCCTTCGGGAGCATGCACTTCTGAACTAAGGACATGCAGATTCTGTATTGCCTTGAAGATAGTTGGGGAGGAATCTGGCACGAAAACACAGCAAGCGGTCCCCACTAATTTACACACTCCACCACGTTCAGCCAGAATGACATCTAATGCCATCTGGTTCTGAAGTGCTACTAATCTTATTGCTTTCTGTTCTAATGTCATATTATAGAGTATGTCCGTGTACTCTCACTAGTCTCCTGATGTGTTCAGAGTTCGCTATTTGTCCCCGAAACGGCGCAAAGGATTTTGCTACGTCTCCCAGAACCTGTGCTGGAGTGTCACCATTCTCGTCCCGCCGTGGACGAGCCTTTGAAACCTCTACAGTACTGGCTATGAATACCCCGGGTAACAGGATCCCTAAATAACAAGTTCCCTGCCAATCCCTGGGTAGCCATGGAAATGCTACATTACCGCAAACAAAGTAGACAGGTTCGCCTACATACAAAGGTCTGTCTTCCCCAGTCAAATTTGCAACGTTGGTGCAACCTCTAAAATTTCCCATTGACTGAGTACCATTCCTCTGTATGCAGAAAGAAACTGAATCGGGGCTATGGTTAACAGTGTAAGAAGGAAGCATGGCATCCTTATTGCCTATAGGAGCCATTTTAAAGGAAATCAAAGATTGGAAAGGATGAGACAATCTATCAGAAGGCCCAATAGAAGCAACGTTGAGCTTGCTCCTATTCGCGAAAAAGCGAGCATCCCAGGGGCATAAGAACATGTTTCTCAAAACTATTCAAATTAGTACCGTCAAAATTCCCCAAGATGCTATAGTTACAACGGCCAAAGAAAAGTGCTCTAAGAGAAGCATGGCAAGCAGTTGTCAAAGGTAAAGGATGAATATACCAACCCAGCCCCTTATCCCCATGTTGCGGTAAATACAAACAGATCCAACAGTTGGACTTATTAAAAAATGGCATGTGTAGCATTCATGATGAGTAATAATGTATTATTGTAGTATCTCTGTCTATGATGAGAGTCTCTAGGAGATAAAGTGTGCAGATGCACGAAAGGAGTAGAGACAGTGGGTACATTTTCAGTCGGTAACAAGGTTTCGAATGGATGCACTTCTTCCAGATACCAAAAGCCTAAAACAATTACTATTATAAAACCAATTGACATTATAAAAAGACAGCAGTACGTTTTCGGGGCCCAAACAGTTTGTCCATTCTCATAGCTGGTCACACGATCATTTATCATTCCTATACGAGCGGTAGCAGTTGCAGGCATTGCAGTCTTCAAAAGAAAAACTCCAGTGTTTTTGGCTGGTGACCTCCCGGCCGAGCGACTTCTTAGTCCTTCCACAACCCTAGACAACAGAATCCCCTTTTTCAAACAATTACTTGGGCAAAAAGCAAGCACTTGATGATTTTTCTTCCTTCTTCGAATGCACAGCCGAACCGTGCTGTAAGTCTATTTCCTTGGACCCAAATTGTACCTCGTTGTCCCTGGTACTGATTGATCCAAGAACAAAGTGTCGTCACTTCCCGTTGGAAGCGACGTATCAAGAGCAAGTGAAGATGCAAGATCCAGAACAACAGTTTCTGGGAGCAAAACTTTTGGAGAGTATGGAGACAAGATGGCTGTTTCCCCAGGCCTCACGGGCTCAGAGAGAATCTCCGATGCACTCTCAGTGCTGTTTACTGCTTCGGGATCGTTGGTTGCAGTATTGGTGAGGGGTTCTGTTTCTTCTGTATCGTATGGCACCGGGCGTGGAATCCTCTTAACGTGGGTCGTGTGGATCCAGTTTTTTCTGCCTGTGACCCGCACTGCCGTCTGTGTGACCAGCAGGACCTGGAATGGGCCCCACCACCGAGGTGCTAGGCAAGAGGATCCCTCAAATGCCTTCATCAACACCCAGTCACCGGGCCGAATGCTATGACCTGGGCCCTCGTATCGTACAGGTAAAGCCTCTTGCACCTGGTGATAAATCGAATACAGGTTTTTAGTCAACTGGCTACAGTAATATGAAAGAAGTACATTTTCTAAATGTTTCAAAGAACGACATTTTGGAAGGTTCCAGGTATTAGCAGGTCTCCCCATTACCACCTCAAATGTAGAGAGCCCAGTCTTAGTTTGAGGGGTTGTATGCATAGCTAGCAACACGATCGGTAAGGCGTCCGGCCATTTTAATTTGGTGCCGGCACATGTCTTAGCGAGCTTGTTCTTGATGATGCCGTTGTGTCTTTCTACTAGTCCGGCACTCTGAGCGTGTCTGGCCGAATGGAATCGTTTGTCGATATGTAGTGCTGCACATAGCTGCAGAATCACAGCAGCGACAAAATGTGGACCATTGTCCGACCAGATGACCCTTGATAGCCCGAACCTAGGAAAGTACTCCTTTAACATAGTTTTTGCAGTAGTCATGGCTGTAGCGCCTTTAACAGGAAAAGCTTCAACCATTTTGCTGAAAGCACAAATGACAACTAACACATATTTCAAATGATTGCACCGTTCCATTTCAATAAAATCAAAGTGTATGACCTCACAGGGGACAGAAGGTGGACCAAAACTTCCCCTAGGAGTTGATGTACCATATCGTTCAGCTATTTTAGAGATTTTGTCATTCGCCCAAACTTTTTCAAACATTTTTGTGAGTTTCCGGGCACATATATGTGTAGGGCCATGAGCCATGACGACCATCATCATCATTATGTATGCATCAGGGAGTAGCCATTTCCCTTCAATTATATCCACCCAACACCCATCATCATCGAGTTTCCCCAAGCCTTCAGCCCATTTCTTGGACTCTTCTAATGTGGCATCGGCTTGGATGTCCCTTACAGGCTCAATACCCTCATCCATTGCATAGGCATTTACAGTCTCTCTTGAAATGTATACATCTGCAGAGAAATCAGTGGCAGTCTGTTTAGCTATCTGATCAGCGAAAGCGTTCCCTTTTCCTATATCATCTACAATCTTTTGATGTGCTGCACATTTTATGACAGCTAACTGAGTGGGAAGTGCAAGCGCTGCGAGCAGTTGTACTATTAGGGAGCCATGCTGGATCTTTGTACCGTGTGAAGTTAAGAACCCTCTTTCTGACCAAAGTCTAGCAAAATTGTGAACCACCCCAAATGCATACTGACTGTCAGTATAAATGTTTACTGTAAGCCCTTCAGAAAGTTCACAAGCTCGGGTCAATGCTATAATCTCTGCGGCCTGCGTGGAGTTATGCGTGATTCTCTTGGTTTCCACAACCGTGCTCAATGTGGTGATTGCATAAGCAGCTGTAGATGTACCATCCGGAAGTTTGAAGGAGGAGCCATCGCAAAACAGCTCTCCTTGTGGGTTGGTCAAAGGAGTGTCTTTTAGGTCAATTCTACCCTTCGTCTCTTGTTCGGTAGTGTACAGGCAATCATGTCAGTGTTCGTCACTGCAAGCAGTACCTTGCGGGAAAGGTAAGAGTTCAGCCGGATTAAGAACACAACACCTCTTAATTTGTATGTGAGGAGCAAACAAGATCAATTCATATCTCGTCAACCGTGTGGAAGTGAGGTGTTGCGTTTGAGTTCTGTTCAATAGAACATCTACATAGTGAGGCACCATCAGGGTTAGAGGATGGCCTAGGACCATTCCCTCACTCTGTTTTACAGACGCAGCAGCAGCAGCGACAGCTCGCAAACATCTTGGCAAAGCGCATGCTACAGGATCAAGGGCGGAAGAAAAGTAACCGCATGGCCTATTCTTCCCTCCATATTCCTGTGTTAATACAGCCAAAGCAAATCCATCAGATTCATGCACAAACAACACAAAGGCCTTTTCATAGTTTGGTGTGCCCAAAACTGGTGCCGAGCACAATGCAGTCTTGAGCAAATCAAATGCATGCTGGTGCTCCATGTTCCACGGCAATGGCGAAGAAATGTCCTTCTTCGTCAAAGCCAATATCGGCTTAATCACTAGTGAAAAACTGGGGATCAACTGCCTACAGTAAGAAGCCATACCTATCAAGGCTCTGGCTTCCCTCTGTGTATTTGGGACAGACATGGTAGAAATGAGTTTTATCCGTTCATGCGTCAATCTTCTTCCCTCCTTTGACAGGAGATAGCCTAAATAGGCGACTTCCTGACAACAATATTGACAATATTTAAGCGAAGCTTTGTGTCCATGTTTAGCCAAATGTATAAATAATAACACAGTGCCCTCCTTACAAGCGATCTCTGAGTCGGCAGATAAAAGCAAGTCATCAACATATTGAAGCAGTGTACAAGTAGAGGGCAATTCAAGAGTATCAAGCTGTTCTTTCAAAGCCCTACTATAGATAGTAGGACTTTCCGTGTAACCTTGCGGTGCACGGGTAAAGGTGAACGAGAGCACCCCTAAGGTGAAAGCGAACAAATATCTACTGTCCTTGTGTATAGGAATACTAAAGAAAGCATTCTTCAGATCCACAACACTAAAGTAAGTAGCTAAAGCCGGAATCATAGTTAATATCGTCATCACATCAGGCAAAATTGGAAATTGTGTAGCAACGATCTTATTGATGGCATGAAGATCAATTATGAAATGAAATGGAATTGCGTTATCGCCTTTTTTGTACATGGGCAAAATTGGACTATTGTACAAACTACCTGCAATTTCCTCAATAACCCCTCGATGCACAAAATCTAGGACGATGCATTTCAAAACTTGCTCACCCTCGACTGAAATCTTATATTGAGGAATATGTGGCAGCTTCACTCCATGTTTCAAAACTATTTTAACAGGCTCAATCTGTAAGACACCAACATCATTGTCATCAATTGCTCATAAACACTCTGGTACACCACTGAATTCTGGCAGGGAAGGTCTAGCCAAGAATTGGGAAACAGAAAGTTGCTGTGGTGAAATCGTCAAACACACTGCGTCAGAAGAACAATGAATTACCACATTTAATTCATTCAACAGATTCAACCCCAGCAAATTCTCTCCACAATTCGAAGTCAAAAGGAATGGACAGTGGTCCATAAAGGGACCCAAAGAAATAGGTACCGGCGAAGAAACCGGACAGACAACTGGTGTGCCAGAAAACCCTACAGAAACATTGTTTTGCCCTGACAGTGGAATTTTTGGAACCCGAGAATGATCAATGGAACACTTTTGTGCCCCTCTATCTATCAAGAATAGATGTTTCCTATTTCCCACTATCATTTCAATGTAGGGACCTTTCTGATTAACGGGAATAGGTGTCGGTTCCAAATCCTGCTTCGGGCAATCCTAATGAAACAAAATGTCATCAAAAGGGAGTTCTTGAGAGAGGTAAGCAGCAGATGGATGATCGAATATGTTACTAGTATCCACACTTGGTGTCTGATTGTCATGTGAAAAAGGTTGCTGTGGATCCTGTGCAAACTGACTTCTGCCAGGGCCCCCTATGCCCGGGCGACCTCTGGATCGTCTCGCCATATTTCCAAATGTGTTATTTGACCTTTGTCAAAGGACCGGGCATTGTGCACGCCAATGACCCTCTTGTCTACAATAGGCACACTGGTTAATGTTTACAAGACCCAAGGGCACATTTCCTTGTGGGACATATTGACCTCTAAACTGCGAATTACCCCGTCTAGGGCCTCTAACAATTTGCTGTAATAATACTTTCGTCTTTAAATCACCTTTTCTCTTTTCGACTCTTTCCTTTTCATTATTGACACGATTCTCATAGTACTGGGCCATGTGCAATACTTCTGATTGAGACTTTGCTTGTCAAGCGCTCTCAGAAGACATAATTTGCCATCTGGATGTCAGGCAACAATCCACGTACAAATTTGTCTACGAATAACCTTTTCCCAGACTCTGTGCCTAAGTCTTGTCCACTGAAATCCGAGAATACCTGTTGGAACCGATTAAAGAACTCGGTAGCACCCTCAGACTTCCCTTGGACACACGTAAGCTTGAGCCAAATAATTATCTTTTTGGGAATTATGGTTTTTCAATTTCGCAATGATTCTGTCAGGGAAAGCTATTATCACCTGAGGCGGTCTCTCGCCTGCTGGCCTTTCTCCACTAAGTCTGATTATGTTAGCCCATGTATCTCCTAACCCTGGTACGTCATCTATAGTCCTAACCTGTTTCCACAAATCTACGGGCAGGAGTATAGGAAATAGCAAGTCAATGTCACTTAAGGTGAATACTGAGGATTGCAAGACAGACTCCATTTCTTTATAGAACCCTGTCGGATTTTTCCTAATGTCGGGAATAGATTGTCTAATAGTGTTCACTTCCTGTCTTGAGAATGGGACGTGAACAAACTGCGACACATAATGTGCAGGAATATCCACAGCAGCTGCACCCATTGCAAGATTAGCCGCAATCTCAACCTTTGGGACAAGTGTCGGAGGTACCTCTCTCATAGGCAACAGAGAAGTAGGCAACTCCGAACGCTTACTAAGCAACAGAGCCAAATCGAGCGCTAAAGCAGTCGAAGAAGTGTCAAGTGAAAAAGCTCTCTTATAAATACTCAATAACTCTGTGGGACAACAAGCATTTCTCTTCATCCTGTAGGTACTCTACCATTACCTGTATTACTTTCCTCTGTATTTCTGGTGTATACTGACTATACGTGACATGTACTTCAACTGGAGTTATCGACGTGTCTGAAATCCATCTAATCGCGTCTTTCGTGCAAATTCGTGTTTCCTCAGATATCGATTTACGACAAGGGAGGAACCGTTTCTGTACATACATACTATCCTCATCTTCATCCTCATTCTGTAACCTTTCCAACTCCTTTCTATACTCAAATACCCTCTCAACAATGCTCTTGAACTTTCTCCACAGTGTCTCTAGAAAGCGCTAAAGTGTTCAGATCCCTCAACCCTTGTGGGAGATCTGTATTGTTTAATCTGTCCCACATTATGCATAAGTGAATCCCTAATCCCTCAATAAAAACATTTTTCTCAGGAAAATTATCCATATTAGAAAGTGTGGCAAAAACATTAGCTCGATCATCCCTCTCTATACAATGCTTAGCCCACGCACCAAGTTACGTTTCATCTCTGGAGGTACAGTATTGTGAGTGACAACCCTCGATCCCGCTCCCTGATCAACTGCAAGTGGTGCAGGACCACTTGGAAGAGGAAGAGCTGGCAAGTTCAACGGAGGTACTACTACTGGTGTAATAGGAAGAGGTGGAGGAGCAGGTGGAGGAGCAGCAACAAAAGGAGGAACAACAACTGGAGGAAGAGGAACAGTAGGAGGAGCAAGACCAACAGGAGGAGCAGGAAGAACAGGAATAACAACAGGAAGAGGCAAAGCAGCAGGAAGAGGAACATACGGAGGTGGCGCAGTGGCACCAGGCCTTCGTTCATTTAGCAATTTATCAATAAATTCATCGGAAACATGAAAGTCTTTAGAAGGATAGATTTTCTGAATGCCAAGTCCGAAAGCCCTATCCATATTCCTAGTCGACTCAGACTGTTTATCCTGGTCATATTGCAATGCTTTTTCGGTGTTCGTCCTATGACGGCGCGCATATTTTTCTCTACTCTTAAGCTGTAACAAAGCTTCTTTCTTCCAATTCTGTAAAACATTGAATGCTGCAGGTCTAGCCTTTTTCTTTAATAAAATAGATTCTAAGTACTCAATACGAGGGATTTCAAAACTACCATTGATTGGCCACTGAAGTTCGGAAGCATGTCTAGTTTGTCTGTGCCCAATATCATTAAACACTATACTACCAATGCCATGCTTACAGTACATAGTACAAGCCGGCAACCCCTCCTGTGGTGCCGGGTGGCTAAATTCCAAAGATTGTCTGTCACCGCGGAATAACACCCTGAAACAGGCAGACAATTTCCCAGGCATATCAGAACACTGGTGTTACCTGGTCAATAACTGTATTTGCAGATACAATGCACCAAAACAAATTATCAGGATACTTAAGAATCGGGCCACGACTCACCTGATCAATCCTAAGGAGGTCCGATTGGATTACAAAATTCTTTTCTAACGAGTTTTACCTTGTGTTTGGTGATTTCGGCAAATCTGCCTGCCTCGATAAGTGGACCCTCGCCAAGATGCCGACTCAGACCACGAGCTCATCGTTCAGGGATCGGGCCGTGCAGCGCTGTTGAGGTGTCGCGTCTCTTTCAGAAAGGGGCCCCCTTTTTGTTACACCGTCCGATCCCAGTCCCATAGCTTGCGTCAACCTTCAACGAGCTGGCATCAATCTTGAGGGTCCCTATTCGGGCGCCATCCGTGAAAACAAAAAGAAGATATCGAGGCTGAGTACCCCAAAAGGAAATACACCAAACACGGGTTACAAAGAAAGATACAAAGATCTTTATTCTATACTGAACAGTTTCAAAGGACAAAGCAACAGATAGCTATTGGCCCTCAGTACAACACAACGAACTCCAGCACTGTTAGGTGTGCTTAGTGAGTGGGGCTGTAGATTAGAATAGTCACACCTTTCATACTATCAGAAACATGATGTTCAGCCCACCTACAAGTTAATACAAGTTAATACATCACAGATCTAGGGTTCGTGCCGACTTCATACATCTATGCATTTAGGGTTTACCATTAATACATTCACTAACAAGTCACAATGGCAACAGTATGTTTTAGGATTTCTCGTAGAGCCTTCTCAAACAGTTTTGTACAATGCAGTCAAACAAGTGTTCACATTTCGGTATTTGGATACATTCTGTTTAACATATGCTTGCGGATTAGCTTAGTTGGTGCAGGTAATCCTCTACACACAGGTCAACGAAGGACAAGGTCTTAGTTCATGACCCTAACATGTGGCCTGCAGGCAAGTTACATATTAGTTTGTACACAGAGGTCAAGACGGCCATGTTACATTCGGAATGACACTGTCCACCATCTTAGAACACAGGGGGACTTTAGAGAGAGAATGTAAAATGGTGGATAGACCTAAAAATGGCATCTTACTCAAATCTAAGGTCAAGACCTTGCAACACGGATTTCCTCGTAAGTGGCTTGTAAGCAGCTTGGCGTAGGCCAATATACATATATTCATACAGTATAGGAGGCACGATATGATTTCCCGTTCAACACTGTGGCGTCATGTCCGTCCCTCTTATGCAGGTCGAATCCAATGCCACAGGGTCCCCATTTCTCTTTTTTTTTCTTTCTTGTCCCCTGCCTCCAATCCTCAGGAAGCGGGGGACACCCCTGCAACACCAAAGGGCCATCAATACTGAACATGGAAAGCGGGGGACATTACCCATTGATTACCAAATTTGATCTAATCAAATCGATCGAATGGTACTGGCCAATTCGGCCAGATGTACCTTTCGATCAATTCTATTCAATCGAATTGGGTAATACCAGCGGGTAGAAGTGTGAGGAGAGGTTATGGATGGGTATGGGGGACGTTAAGACAGATATGCTCCTTGACTCTTGTCTGCACTTGGTGCCTCTGTTATCACATTCATATATGCACTCTAGTGAGTGCACCTTCTTACCAGGTACTGCAGTAACATACATACACACTCTATCCCAGTTGTTTCACTGGTTTTTGCATTACCTGTGGTGTTCTGGTGTTGCAGAGCCAGTTGCCTCACTGGGTATTGAATTCCCTCTACTATGTCACTAAACACTATTGCATACCTCTGCTGTGGCAGGAGTTCTCCTGCTCCCAATAAGTCAAGTTGCACCAAAACAGTCTACATTAACACAAAGAATCTTGTCTTAAACAAGAATAAATAGCATTTCGCTTTGGTGCTTTATCCGGTTCCCGCACTCAGTTGTGTGGTCCGTGTGGTCTCTTGGATCTGGGGATTCGGAGCTTGTGAGCCGTACCAGCATCTTTGTGTCTGAGGCCCAGTTGAAGCAGCATGCACCTTTATGCAGGACACATGTGACACCTCCTGTGGATTACTTAGGGATTTCTAGTCCTTAAAGCACATAATACCGCGACTGATGTGCCCCACACTACCTTCTGCTTCCTGCCCACATGCTATTTCCTGACACCAGTATGGTATCTTACATATAGATTCTGAGCATTTTACCCACCTATCCGGCAAGATCACCTCCATCACACTCCAGCCCCTTTCTTGTTTCAGTCCCAACCTTAACACGTGACACAGCCTTTGATAATCTTCCAACCCTTGCTGTACCCATCTCATGTAATTTTACAGCTCAGCTCTAAGCGACATTTGAGCAGCATTCGGCACATCACCCGATAATGTAGCATATTCCTTCTTTCCTCTTTTATGCTCAGAACAATGAGCATTTCACAAACTCTGATCTTCAATGTCTCTCTTCCGCAGCCTCACAGAATCTCACCTGAAAATGCAGTTTTTCACTCTTCGCTAGCAAGCTGAAACTGGCAAGCCACAGCCAGTGTATCTGTTCATGCATTAGCTGTTTGGTTCAAAATCACCCCCCATTTCAGTTCATACTTCTACAACCACCCCATCTTGTTAGTAATCCATGTTAGTAATTCATGTTAATAACCGCTCTATTACAGCATGTGCTGCACTATTAGTATATGTCGAAATGATTAGCACACAACCTCCCTACACACCCTATCATGCTCCGCTCAGTGTCCCCATCAATCAGACCTCAGTATTCCTCATGAGTGTGTCCCACAGTGCTCCTGCCAATGCACTCTTTAGTGACCTGTCGCATCAGGATCCTTCAGTGCCCTCAGTACTCCCCTCATTGCCCCCACCCCATCAGGGTTCCCTTATTGCCCCAACCCCATTAACTGGCACTTGATTGACCCCATAGATTTGTGTCTCTCAGTGCCCCACTGTTATGGCATTAAGTGCATTAAGTGCACCAACATCAGTTTGCCATTCAGTGACCCATAAGTGCTCCCCTCAGTGGCCCCATCAGACTCCTCTTAGTGCCACCACTCCTTTTAGCATGCCCAGCAGTGATGCAACTGGCATAGAGGGGACCCCTGAAGTCCCTGCAGTGATGCAGGTCTGACACTCCAGGTCCCGGGTTGGTGGCCCACTCAGCACTCTGGCTTAAGAAAGAAATAATGTATTTCTAAAGGTAGAGGCTACAGCCAAGCTGAGCAGCAGTGGCAGCAGTGAGTCAATATGGAGGCGCTAAGGCTCCAATGTGCACGTCAGGCACCAGGAAGCTTTGCATGCTTTCTGGCTCCTGTCTGCATTGAACACAGATGCCAGAGACCTGGAAATGAGCATTGATTCCAGGGCTGGTCAGGTTTAGAAGGGTGTGTCCGTGTATGTGCACCAAGGAATGAGAGTTCTCTCACCATTGTGAATGGTGTGCTTGTACTGAGGGACAGTGCGCGTGTGAATGAGAATGCAGTGAGAATGTTCTGGGTTAGCGAATGGTGGGAATGGGCATGTTTGCATGTGAGGTTGGGGTCATTGGGACATTGAGCATGGCCGTTTTCTTACAATGACATGGCATCTTTTACTGGCTTATTTGGGCACGGGCAACTTGGGGTGTTTATAGTCCAATGGGGCAGCAGCCTGGATTTTTTATTACTATGGCATGGCATATTTTTTCTCGCATTAAGGTCCAGGACAATTTGTGTTTTCTTACATGGTGGGGGGAGAGGCACTCTTGCAATCAGTCCTCACAATCCTTGCTGTGGCATTGCATTTTTTTACTGGCACTAAGGACAAAGACAACCAGATGGGTAGCTACACAGAGCGACACAGACTGAGAAGAGAGATTGCATCCATCCTGCCGTTAAACATGGGGAGAAGGGACATCTATATGGGATATACCATAGAGATTCACAATTGAGCAGCGAGCCAGGAACCGACCGAACAAGATATACAGAAAATGGTTCCTTCCCATGGGGACATGGGAGACGAACCTCAATGACGAAGTTGTGATGAACTATTCAGCAGTGAGAATTAGATATACCAGAACATTATTCCTTCCCAAGGGAAAATGGGGGATGAAGCTCTGATGATGAAGTTGCAATGAACTATTCAAAAGTGAGAATCAGTGGCATGAACACATCGATAGCGTGCAGTGATATTTAAAGTCCACAGTCCAGAGTAAATACATCGTTCAGATGAAGGTTGCTTTATAGAAGCAACAACGGGAAGGAGTTTGTTCTTGTACCCATACGAGAAGTCAGAACACAATATGTTGACATGATGGAGTGTATGTTTAAGATGACATTAGGTGTAATCAGTGCAAGGCGTATTGGTTAATCAAATTAGTGACCTAGAGTAGAGGGGTGTTAAGGGAGAGAAAACTGGGGGCCAATCTTGGTCCCGTTATGTATATAAATGTAAATTATTTGTTCTAGCCTAACCAGTTTTTTTTTTTTTTTTTTTTTTTTTTTACTTTTTTTTTTAAACTTTTATTTTTTACGCTTGGCAACACAGATACAGGTGAGCATCAGCAAAGCATATAAAAAACAAGCAGTTACAACATCGCATAATCAACACATCATGTGGAGGGGCTCGCCTATGGGCAACGGAAGTAATAGGACACTGTAAGGCCCGGTGGAGGGTCACTCAAGGGTCTGTAGGGGACTGAGGAGAAGAGGTTGCTGGGGAAGTAGGACCTGAGTTGGTGTCAGGGGAGGACATGTATAATCGGAACTTGAGCCAGATGTTCCTGGGTCTAGAGCAGGCGGGCTGTTGTACCGCCCATGATTCCTCCGTATCAGAGGCCCAAGTGACTGCTCTAAGCCACTGTGCATGAGTCGGGGTGATAGGCCTAAGCCAGCAGAATAGTATTGCCCGCACAGCCAGAAGCATACAAAGGCCGGCCAGTCTCCTAGAATCACTGTGTAAGTCGGAAAAGTCATGGAACAAGCAATTCATCGGTGTAGGGGGAATAGGGTGGTCGAGAATGGACGAGATGGTGGAGCAAACAGTGTCCCAAAATTGGGTAAGGTTGGGACAGGACCAGATCATGTGCAAATAGTCAGCTCTATCATGGCCGCATCTAGGGCAACCGGGAAAGAGAGTATTAGAGATACGGTGTAGTCTAATAGGGGTGTAGTGGTATCTGTGGAGTAGTTTGAATTGAATTAGCTTGAATCGGGAATTGAAGGAGACCTTCTGGATACATGAGCACATTTGGGTCCAGCGGTCTTCGGTCATTTCCACTCCAAGATCAGACTCCCAAGCGAGCTTTAATTTAGAGAATGAAGGGGGCGATCTGGATTGTAACAGGGTGTATAGTCTGGAAGTTTTCCCCCTCATAGGGAATGGAGAAGTCAGTTCAGTGATCGCCAGCTCATCCGGCGGTAGTGTTGGGAAACACGGGTACTTATGTTTGAGGGCTTTACGGAGAGATGAGTATTGGAGCCACACTGAGGGACGCTGTCTGAGGGGCGGAGGGAGGTCAGGCCATTCTATAAAATTACCATCCACAAATATGTCTCGGAGCAATTCAAATCCCGCCGCAGCCCACGTGCGAACAACCGATGGGGGGAACTGTGGGACTCCCGGGAGAAAGTTCCAGATCGGGAAGTTACCGTGAAAGGGATGGGCAGTGCCCAGCAATTGCCACGTTTTGGATAGAGCCAGGGATGTGCATCGCAATGGGTCTAATGTGCCCGAATCTGTTGGTATGGGTGCGATCACCAGGGATCTGATGTCGCGATCACCAATCGATAACCTCTCCAGTCTGACATGGGGAGGGGGATCGGATATGTTGAACCAGTGGGCGATGTGTTGGAGCTGAGCTGCCAGCCAGTACTTGAGAAAGTGGGGAGCACCGAAGCCACCCATCTCCATAGGGGAAGCAAGGGTTTCAAACTTGAGGCGGACTGCGCCAGAGTGCCAGAGAAAGGTATTGAGGGTGCGTGTCAATGTCTGGAAGAACTCAGTGCCCGGCCATTGTGGGATATTAGCAAATCTATACAGCAGCTGGGGAAGCACCACCATCTTTAGTATTCCCACCCTGCCTGCCAGTGAGATCGGGAGTTTGTCCCAACCCTGAATTTTTTGCGTTAGGTTTGTAAGGTATGCTTGATAGTTCATCTCGAAAACTCGATCGGTATGACGCGATACCACTACCCCCAAGTAGGTGAACTCAGTTTGGGCCCAAGAGAACCCTAGGGTATCGGGAGGAGGGAACGTGATGGGGGTGAGCGGGAAGAGAGTCGATTTAGCACAGTTTACTATCAGGCCAGACATGCGGCCAAAGAGAGCAACGTCCTCCAGTATTGGGGCAAGGTTGATTTCCGGGGAGCGAATAAAGAGTAGAGCATCGTCAGCATATAGAGAAACTATATCGGTGGTGCCTGCTGTACGTAGACCTCTATGGGAATGAGATTGGCGAAGCATATCTGCGAATGGCTCCAGCGCTACCGCGAAGATTAACGGGGAGAAGGGACAGCCTTGTCTAGTGCCTCTAGCTATTTGGAAGAGGGAAGAACACCGGCCTTCGGTACGGACCCTTGCCACAGGGTTTGAGTATAGCAGCTTGACCCAGGAGAGAAATGTGGGGCCGAATTTACATTTATTAAGTACCCGCCAAAGGTACCTCCAGGAGACGGAATCAAAAGCTTTTTGCATATCAAGTGTGGCGGCCACAGCGTGAATGTCCGGTCGCACCCTGCTTATGATATTGAAGAGTCGTCTAAGATTCAGGGAGGTGGAACGTCCCGGAATAAACCCTGCCTGGTCTGGGTGAATGATATGTTGCATGAAGGGGGCCAGACGTAAAGCCAATAGTTTAGCATAAATCTTGACGTCGGAGTTGATTAATGAGAGTGGGCGGTAAGAGCCACATTGCGTGGGGGATTTACCCGGTTTTAACAGGACAGTTATGGTGGCTTCGCGGAGCGTGGGAGGGAGCTGGCCCGACTCCAACGATTCTTCCCAAAGAGCGACCAGGTGAGGGAGTAGTAGAGATTTAAAGCGCTTGTAGAATTCAATCGGCAAACCGTCCGATCCCGGGGATTTACCTGATGAAAGAGAGTCTAAGGCCTCAGAGAGTTCCGAGGAAGAGAATGGACTCTCAAGGGCATCGATGGTATCGGGGGAGAGAACCGATAGGGGAAGGCTGTCGAGGAAAACATCTATTTCTGCTATAGTGGCATCATCTGCGTTGGCATAAAGAGATTGATAGAAGGAGAGGAATTCGGAATTGATATCGCCGGGGGAGGTGGCAAGGGATCCATCAGGTCTCTCAATACCGGGAATGGGAGGAGCGCCGAACTCCCGGCGGAGAAGCCTAGCCAGAAGACGAGATGGGCGTTCACCCTCACCGTATCTCCTCGCCAGTCCAGGGTTGTCAAGGAACCTCTGCTCTCGGTCCGCAAGAGCTCGGAAGGTGTCCAGCTCCGTGCCGATCAGTGCAAGGGTATCAGGGGTGTGATTTAAGGCATATTGGGCTTCCAGCTCAGATAGTGTGGCCTCGCTCTCAGCAATCTCTCTACGGATAGTTCTGAGGATGCCATTTTCTTTAGAGAGGGCGATGCCTCTGATGTAGGCTTTAAAAGTTTCCCAGAGGGTGGCCTGTGATGAAACAGAGCCAGTATTGGTCTCAAAAAATTCCTCAATCGCCGACTCCAGCTCAGAACCAAAAACCGGGTCGAGTAGGGAAAGTGGTTTCATTCTCCAGTGTCTAGGCTGGGCGTGATCCGGGCCCCAGGCTAGGGTAATAGTTATTGGTGAATGATCGGAGAGAGTCCTGGGGAGAATCGACATGCCTAAGATATTTTTTATAAGTATATCAGAGACAAGCCATCTGTCAATCCGGGAAAAGGAATCATGTACCGAGGAGTAGAAGGAGAAGGTGCGAGAGTCAGGGTAGAGAAGTCTCCATGCGTCGAACAGGGCCAGGCGAGGGAGTGAAGACAGTGTATAATATGCAGCCCTTGTGAGGTGACGGGGACGGGAGCCAGATCTGTCGAGATCAACATCGAATATTGTGTTAAAATCGCCTCCCCAGAGAATAGGTACCAGAGGGAAGCCATCGAGGAGGGCCGTGAGATGTGTGAAAAATTCGGGATCATCAATGTTGGGACCGTAGATATTCAGTAAGACCACTTCCCTATTCTGTAGGATGCCGTGAAGTAAGACGTATCTGCCTAGGGGGTCTATTGTCGTGGCGATGGGGGTAAATCTAATACTCTTATGAATAAGGGTCATAACTCCGCGGCTCTGTGTGGAATAGGAAGTATAGTATCTCTGAGGTCCCCATGTTTTAGCAAACTTCTCACAGTGATCAGTTATCGCATGTGTCTCCTGAAGGAACAGTATCCCAGTTCCATGCCGTTGAGCCTGGAGCTGTAGCAATCTCATTTTCTTGAAGTTCCCCAGTCCGCGCACATTCCAACTCAGGAACGTAAGGGTTCGCTCACCCGACACATTTATGGTAGACATGGAAATAGACCGGTGAATGGAACGGCGCCCCCCACAAGCGGGATCCACCGCCGTCAGATCTGTAATGGCATAGCGATCCTGGTTTCCCGAACTCTACCTTCCCTGCAGTTACCAAGCCTTTTTTAACATTAACTCCCCTACCCCCCACCCCCTCCCACATCCCTCCCCCAAACAGAGGGATGAACAACCCATATGCAACCAACAGGGTCAACAACATTGGCATCAACGCCTGGGGGGCCTGTATGTCGGCCTGGCGGCGATGCTCCGAACCTTGAGGCAATTTGAGGATAATCTTAATACCCGGCAATACAAGCAGAGTGTGTACGGGGGTGAACCCGCGGGGGGAGAAAAGGGGGGGGGGAACGGTCATCAAGTATGACCAATGTAGCGAGATACTTAGAGTGATCCACCGTGAGCTTGAGTGGAATGGTGTATGTGTACAGGATGGATAACAGGAACTGGAGATTACCACGGTGTTTCAGGGTAATTAAACGGGCGAATGGTGTATTATGGTGGGCAGCTGTGACGTGCAGACGGTAGGAAGTCAGTGCCGTCCTCAGATCAACAGCCAATTCCCATAGTGTCACAACACAACACCAACAATTGCATCACTTAGAGAAAAAACAAGGTCATAAACATGCACAACTGTAACACCAGCAGGCTGAACTGTTCAACATCGGGCCAGCCCAGGGGTCCACGCAGTACCAGAGCAAAGGACGGCGGAGTGCCACTAGACCAATCGAGTTCTGGGTAGGGCTCAATGGTGGCGACCCCGCAGACAGGGTAAGTCGTGGTAGACCAAAAGTACAGCGAGTGGACAATGGAGAAGGGCCTAGGTAATGGGAGAAAACATTATAAGTACAGTTCAGCCGGGAAAGTGTTCATCTATGAACTTGGAGGCCTCCTCTGGAAGTGTGAAGAAGTATACTCGATTCGCGTGCTCAATCCGAAGTTTGGCGGGGTATAGCATAGCGTATTTAACCTGAAGCTCACGCAATCGTCTCTTCACCGCCAAGAAGGATTGTCGCTCTCGCTGAACCGCAATCGAGAAGTCCGGGTATAGGTGGATTCTGGCCGCGCCCAACAGCAGGTCTCCCTTGACTCTCGCCGCCCTGAGTAGGGCATCCCGGTCGCGGTAATTAAGGATCCTGGCTATAATCGGGCGAGGAGGAGCGCCAGGCCTAGGTTTCGCAGTCAGTGCGCGGTGTGCTCTCTCGATTGCAAACTGTGGGGAGAGCTTTGGGGAGTCGAGGAGTCGAAGTAGCAAGCTCTCAACGTAGTCCTCCATGGGTTCCTGTATGCCATCCTCGGGTACCCCGATTATGCGGAGGTTGTTGCGTCTTGAGCGAGACTCAAGATCCTCATTTTTCTTCTCCACCTCTGTTACGCGTGCGGATAATGTGGAGACCTCTGCCCGAAGGGAGCCCAGGCCGTCCTCAGCGGTGCTAACACGTGACTCGATCTCAGTTACACGACCATCAGTCCTCTCCATGTGTGCCTTAATGGAGGATATCGTACCGTTCATATCGTCAAGTTTGCTGTGGATCGCGGTGAACCCCTCACGGATGTACTCCATCATTTTTTGAGATTCGGATGGTTCCAGCTCCTGTGCAGTAGGTAGTTCCTGTGTAGGTGTCTCCGCAGCGGATCCTCCCGAAGGCTTCGCAAACATATTGATAGAGGATTGCTTCTTTCCCATCCTCGTTGACATGCTGTCAGTGAAAGGTAAGCCAAGACTTGTGGACCGGAGGGTAGGAGGACTAGAGGGACGCCGAGAGAGAGCACCAGGTATGCGTGTGACTGCAGCCGGCTGGCGGCAAGAGGTGTAGCGTTTCGAAATAGAAGGAGGAGACCAAGCTATGTTGGGTCAGCGGATATATGTGATAATAGTGAACCACGAGAGCTCCACCGGGAACCCGAGGAAGCAAGGTCCACGGAGGCAACAACCAACAGGAGAGCAAGAAGAACCTCAGGAGCTATTGCGGCAAGATGGAGTAGGAGGTGATTGGCACTTTAATGAGCAATAAAGCAATGGGCTCGAGGGACAGAGCATTCCCGGAGTTGAAACATGATCAGTGTTGGGTAGGCGGGGGAGAAGCCGCCGCCCCTCGCCGCTCCTATGGATCCAGGGAGCGGCACGGCTGATGATGGAGCAGTTAGGTAGCTAGGGTTCCAATAGAAGGCTGGGTGTGATGTGATCCGGTGGCGTCAATATGCAGCAGTTCCGTAGGGGTCAGGGCACACCCCGTTTCGGCGAAGTGTGAAATGAGTGGGGGGGGTCAATGTCTCGCGTGGCCCCCACGAGCACAAAAAGCGCTTGAAGATGAGCCTCGCCGGGGGATGGGCTCCGGTGGAACCTGCCCCCCCCCACTGGGTATCAGGATGCAGGTGGGGTGTTTAATTGTCCCAATGTTCAATGACGTGTGAGCGACTCCGACGAGCCGCGGACCGAGGCCGCAAGTCAATGCGGGGAACGGCGCAGAGGATCGGGGCCCCACTCACCGCCTGGATCCACGGACCGGGTCGAAACAGCACGCCGCCTCGGATGGGGCAGCGGAGCGGGCGCTCTCGGATCCAGCCAACAGCTCACCCCAAGTTGGCTATGAGCGGTCGCGCAGGGAGGGAGGGGTGCCCCTCCCCCAACGGAAGGCCGCAAGCCGCGGATCACGACCGCGGTTCACTGGAGCCCTGAAGGGGATCGGAGGAGCGCGCGCTCCCGGTCTTCACAGAGGGGCCAGCAGCTCCGCAGCGAAGGGGGCTAGGAGGGCGGAAAAAGGCCAGCAAGATCACGGTCACATCAGCTTCCCCCTCAGACAGTTGTGAGCTGAAGCGCCGAGGCAAACGGGTGATTTTGGTTCAGGAAGCGCCTCTCGGCTCGGAGCTGTTCAGCAGGCAGCCATCTTCGTCAAGCGCAACAGCGCCCCCCGCCTAACCAGTTTCTGACAAAATGCATCAATGATTTTTGAGGAAAAATGTGTTTTCACATTTTCTAACCGCACATATGTAATGTAAGCATTATTTAATCGTTTTGTACAGCAGTGACTCAATGAATCGAATGATAAAGTTTTCATAAATGATTAAGTATTTTAATAGTTTAACGTGTGAAGTTTTTTTCATGAATGGATGTGAATAAAAAATTTGATTTGACCCACACTGAGATATATGATGCCGCGATTATACCAAGAGTGAATTGATAGGAGGGTGACCAGACGTCTAGGGTTTTCCAGGGACAGTCCCGGGGACCCGGAAGTTTTTTCATTTTATAAACCCTGTCCCGGGTTTGCAAGGGTGGGTGGCTATGGTCCTGGTTTTTGTCAGACCCGATTTCAAAATCCCGAAATTGGGCCCGGTGCAACTCTTCCTGCGTGAACGGGGGCGTGAAATGGGGGCATGAATGCTTTTCACACACCCCGCATTTCCTCCCCCTTTCCCTCCCTGGCCACTCTCCTTCAATGAGAGGAGCGTGCATGTGAGCACATCCCCTCACAGCCGCCCCCCCCCCGCAACAGGCCAGCAACATAGAAGTAGGACTACAGTGGTATTTGTGTTAGTCATACTTCGATGTCTATAGCCTGTCCTGTTTTCTTTGTTTTAATCTGGTCACCCTAATTCATAGCCCCTTTAACTCGAAAGTATTGTGTGCTACATTTGGGTGCCTGGGACCAGGCCCTTTCTTACTATGCTAGGTAAATGATAATTAGTGCTAAAAACTACTAGCAAACCGAAGACCTGCCGTTTACCAATTACTCTTTTCAGGGGAGTCATCATCTGAATGTCCCGGGAAGGGTTGTCCATATTTTAGGATAGTGACATCACCAGAAGTGAAAATCTGTAACAAGTTCAGTCCAGGACCCTATGCAAGCATATTCACATCAGTATATTTACTATTTACAAGCTTACCCTCATCCTCCTGTGCTTCCCTTGCCTGTACGGTACTCCCCAACATTGTTTAGACAACCCATCAGGTCCTGTCTAGCCTTCTGCCTCCCTTTTATCCCTGGTTTGCCTCTCTTTGTGCCCTTGTTAACTGGGAAAGAGCACCCGCTACCACCCTCGTCCCTGAACCCATCCCTAGCCTATGTTCTTCACTTCCTCTTCTTTCTTTGCTGTTTTTTCCTAATCCGAGTCACTCCCATGGGACATCCTTTCCCACCTCTCACTCTGGGGACAACATTAGGCACACCCCACAACACTGTTCATCCCCTTGCACCCTATGAGTCCAAAGTATTTTTCACCTAGCTTTTCCCTCACATTGTGTGATGTCTCAATCCCAGGAAAGGTTGCTCTCACCACTGGATGCAAAACCATTACACTGCTTGTGACATGTCCAAAGGCTGGTCTGATCTCTATCCTCACCCTTGCGAAATTCTCCCTGCGAAATGAGGGCGTTACTCACTGGCGTGATGGCATTCTGCTCCTGCAGCGGCTGTTGCCGCCTGGTCCAGTGCTCCCATCTGCAGTCTGAAACCTCTGTCCTCTTTCCAGTTGCTGACCGGACAACTTTGGATGGCTGTTTCCGGAAATGCGTAGGAGGTAGCGGGGCCAGCAGCTGCTGCCTTCACCACCAGTTGTAAATGCAGGGGTTGCAGGCAACAGCTTCAGTTACCAATTAACCAGGCCTGTAATCTGCCCCCTATTGGCCACCATGACCAACAGAAGGGCTGGGGGAGGGCGTATTCATTTAAATGAACATGCTGGGCTAGAAGGGGAAGGCCAACCAGACAACTAGGTGCCACCTGCCCTCTCACCCCTCCCTTGCAGACACATAGGCCCAGAATGGAGGCCACAAGTGAGTTGTTCCCAAAGGGTGAACCCACAGCCCCTGACTCTTTCTTGGCTAGGTGTTCCTTCTGTTGAATGCTAAATGAGTTGTCCAGTGGCCCATAGAACGTTATCTGACTCGTACTATGTGTCTGTTGCATGTGTCATACCCACCCCACATACAATTTCTCTTAAAATGATGGACCCCGCAGAATAAAAGAGAACCTAAGGCCTCCGTATTGTGATGGCACACATGCATACGGTTCAATAAAAAACAATTCAAGCCTGGTTCAATTTGCATTCTTTCAATCTAGACTAACTGTACAAAAAACATAAAACATGTCCTAGGATGTGTTAACACAGTTGTCAAATAGAAGTTAATGTAGGCTCAAGTCAATGCATGTTTTTGGGTAATATTCTCTGTCTGGTGTCTCCAGCAGATAGAGAACATACAATAAGTGACTACATCCATTGTACAGTGATGGTGAAGTTGGCAGGTTCGATATAGGTCGAATTCAGTGAGTAGCTATGGATGGAGGGCCTATGTTGAACATAATTTCATGTAAACGTCGCATAATTCACACTCCTTTGAACTGTACATATCACGTGCTGCAGACGTCTCCAGCGACTAGAAAAGGACCATTTACTCTCGTGTGGTTGTGATGCTGAAAATCTAGATGCCAAATACATTTAACTTTAAGCTTGGTGACTTCATGATGTAGATTGATATTCAATGGAATCTTATGATTGATATTGACAAATATATTGATCAAATGAATTTTCAGTCTTTGAAAATCAAGTTTGTATGTTCCAACTCATCTGCTATTGAAAGCTTTATTGTAGTCAATTATCTTGAGTTATTGCTGAATTTTATTCAAGAAAATATAATTATCCTTTTGCTTGGTTGCTTGAAATTATTCTGAATTGATTTCGTGCAGATTTACGTTGTTAAACAAAATCTAATATTTATGAGCTTGCCAACAACACTTATTTCACACTATGTGCTTTTATACAGTATTGCGTGATTATGGAGGTGTTCTATTTTTATTTTTGATACAGAAATTATGGCTGTAAAAAAAGGAAAAAATATCAACTGCTGATTAGCACATTACAATTATTACACCTACCTTAAGAAATGTACCATTGTGTAATAGTTAATAGATTGTTTACCTTTTTTCTATATCTTGGGTTGCAATTAAGGTAAATTGACCTCTAGAAAATTATGCATATTCTGTATGTGTTCCCTTTATTTTCTCATATTATACAAATGAATAAAACTATAGTGAATGAATAATATTGGATGTGTACCAGGTATATATAGATTATGATGTAAGGTGTGAATATGGCACAAAATAAGTCTTACCCTATTTCTATTTCCTCTGGTACGAACTCCCATTTCATTCAAATGCTGATCTGTTGCTTCAAATGCAATCTACCTTGTGTTGTTACAATAATGGTCAACATCAAGAAAGGACTAACATTATAATGACGTGATAAATGGGTGAAAGGTTTACTTGGTGTATTCTATTTGTAATCGACTGCTGATTGTGCTATTCGTATCCGCATACTCTCCTCTTTGGTCTATTTTAATATTTATATTTATTTATTTTATATTTATTATTGTTGATAAAATCTTCAACCAAAATGGATGGTTATATCATTACATTTTGTAATCAAGAATACATGATGAACTGACTTATTCATGCAGAGGCCTTTTTAGCGTACGTTTATCCTAGGCTATGTTTTGAGTAATATGGTAAATAACATTCTCATGATAACTAATTTAGTCCCAGTGTCCTGATGAGAAATTATACCCTCTGCCATATTCTGAAGTAATCAAATTTGTTGTGCTACAAATTATGTATACATTTCAACCACATCACAAATGTCTAATTGATCTATATAACAACCACATTACCATATTGTACATAATACATGATGATGGCCAATTTAGATTTGGGAGATAACGTATGGGATGTGTAAAGCATGAGCCTAGCTGAGAAGCAATGGAGTGCTGTACTTGGGGGATGCATCCATCGGGTTATAGGTAGGGTGCAGGGATAACAGAGATAGCTCCAATGGTGGAGATTTACTGAAGGGCGGGGTACCCCTACAGAACAGAGACAGGGGTCATAAAAGTTATTCAAATCTGTAGTTAGAAATGTCACATGATGACCATAGTTTAAAGCATAGTCAACCATATACTAATATTTAAAGTACAAAAGTAAATGTAATAATTATATATTAGAAGGTGCTGATAAGATGTACGAACGGAAAATTCTGCACAATCAAAATAGCAGGGTTTAGACAAAGTGGCAAGAAACAATGGAGACACCGAAGAAAAATCCTAAATCAATACAAGGTACAAGATAATTCAGTGATAGAGGAATAAACAATTGCATGTTTGCAAAGAGCATAGAATAAAGCATGGTGTATTTGAGGTAGTGTTACAGTAGTTCACCAAAGAATTATACATTTATCTGGTATTTAGAATGCGCCTCTACACAATGTGTCCCAAGGTGCAACAAGACAAGAGGACAAAAACAAACAATCCTGCTAGGGGTTGTGACATTCGGAATGTGCAAGTGCAGTAAGATAAGTGCAGGGAAGAGGGGGAGTAGTGCTGGTCAAGGCAGAAGGGCCCGTGAGAAAAACCGAGGACCAGGGGAGGCCAGGTGGACAGTTCTAGGGGAAAGTGAGAGTGCAGGGGAAGGAAGGTCCACAAGCTAAGCGCGAGGTAAGGGGCTGGAAGTGCAACAGGGTGCACGCCCATCCAGTGAAGGGCGGCGGAGGGACAAGGAAGGGAAGTGCAGGTTGAGCGGTGGAGGGTCCAGGGAGACCAAGTGAAGGGGTAGACTGGAATGGGAGGGACCTGGTGCCCTGAAGACTTTCAAGGAACCAGGCAGCCATTCAAGAGCATACAGGGACATTAGCGGGGGAGAGGAAGAGGAACGGAATAAGATAAAAGGAAGGTCTTGATAAGCTTTCGGAATCTAAGGAGCTCAGTCTCAAGTATGAAAGGTGCAGGGAGACCATTCCAGAGGGAAGCACTTGCGAAGGAGAGATATCTCCCCTCCACTCTCTGCTTGGAAAAGCATCTAATCTGCAGAG
Organism: Ambystoma mexicanum; assembly: GCF_040938575.1. Taxonomy (NCBI): domain Eukaryota; kingdom Metazoa; phylum Chordata; class Amphibia; order Caudata; family Ambystomatidae; genus Ambystoma; species Ambystoma mexicanum. The sequence goes on along the minus strand of NC_090928.1, from coordinate 319,408,712 downwards.
TGTGAGCTAGGCGACCAAAGGGTTCTAGCAGGGACATATTTAGGGAGAGAGAGATGGGTGTAGAGGGATCCCAGGCCCCAGAAAGCCTTGTGGATGATGCAGAGTGTCTTGAACTTGATCCTCGCAGCAACTGGGAGCCAGTGGAGAGATTTTAGGGCTGGGGAGATGCTGTCCCTGGGCTTGAGGCCAAGGATAAGTCTTGCAGTCCAATTCTGGATTAGTTGAAGGGGCGAAGGGAAGAGTTAGGCAGATTATGGAAGAGGCTGTTACAGTAGCCCAGCATGGAGAGGACCAGAGCTCTGGAGACACTGAGTTTCTATGTGAATATGAGGAAAAGGAGAATGCATCTGAGGAGGTGCAGCTGAAAGTGGGCCTTCTTGGCAAAGTCCACGATGTGAGGAGAGAAGGAGAGAGAACAGTTGAACATTATACCAAGGTTGTTTGCCTCACAGGAAGATGAGGGAAGGGGGCCCATAGATGGCAGGGAGTGAAAGTGGGAGCAGGGGTCCGGGTGAGAAGGATCTCTGTCTTACTGGCATTAAGGCAGAGATTGTCAGCAGAGAACCATGCCTGAATAGCAGACAGGCAGTCAGAAGTTAGAGCTGTAGAGGCGGAGGCAGAGGAGGGAAGCTTGAAGGAGAGCTGCCTGTCATTTGCCTAACACTGGAAGTTAGGAGAGAAGGTGGAGATCAAGTGGGCTAGAGGAGCCAGGTAGATGTTGAACAGCTAAGGCAAGAGGATAGAGCCCTGGGATACCCCGCAGGTGGAGAGTGAGATGGTGGAGACAAAAGGAGCCAGTTGAACCTGGGAAGGTCGATTCGAGAGGAAGGAGGTCAACCGGTCTAGAGACAGATCTGTGATGTCAAGGGTTTCACAGAGATGATTTATCAGGGTGGCACAATTGACCGTATCGAAGACAGAGGAAAGTTAAAGAAGGATGAGAATGGAAGGAGAGCTGGAATCGATATTAGAGACCAGGTCTTCAAGGGTGTTCATGAGAGCAGTTTTCGTGCTTCTGGCAGATCTGAAGCCAGACTGGTGGTCATGGAGGCAACCAACAGATTCAGTGTCGTGGATAAGCTGTGAGATGGCCAGCTTCTCCGATAATTTGCCCAGGAAGGGGTTAATGGAGATAGGGCAGTTGTTTGCTGGACAGGAAGGGTCGGCAGAAGGCTTTTTGAGGAGATGGCGCACAATAGAGTGCTTTAAGAGTGAGAGGAAGGATCCACTTGCAAAGGAGTGATTGAAGAAATCGGCCAAGGCTGGAGCAAGGGAGACAATCTTGTCCTTCATAGTTCTGGATGAGCAGGGGAACACCTTTTTGGGTGAGACCTTCATAGAGCGGACTTGTCTAGAAACCTCATCAGGTGTTATGGGAGAAAAGGAGTAGAGTTGGAAGGTAGGGTAGAGGGGGGCCAAGGGAGGCCTGAGAGCAGGTGCTGGAGAAGGGTGCAGAGTGGAGGAGGGTGAGGACAAAATATCATGAGTTTTAGAACCAAAGTAAGGCCAGAGAAGTGCAGAGTGCCAGGGAAGGAAGAGGAGAAGTGGAGACTGCAGGAGGGTTGGTGAGTTTCTTGCAGATTTTGAAAAGTTCAGCCATGTTGTTAGTGGCCGCAGAGATGCAGCTTGGATATAGGCCCCTTCTTTGAGCAGATGGAGAGTCTGTATTGCCTTTGGAGCATTGTCAGGGGATGTGCTTGAGGCCTGCCACTTCCGCTCAGCCACTCTGCACTTGCGTTTTAGAGCAGCCACGTCAGAGTCATACCAAGAACTTCACTTAGAGGCAGGTTACATGCAGATCCTCATGACATGGGCAGGGATGTCCAGAGTGCTGGAGATGGAGAGTTGAAGGTTAATAAGGTCTGTGTCAGAGTGAGAGTCAGTGGTAGGAATCGGAGTGGGAGTGAAGGTGGTGGCAAAAGGACAGCTGACAGTCACTTCATATGGCGAATGACAGAGTAGCAGACTCACAGTGTGCGCGGGGGCTTATCTAGAGGACCCAGGAGTTCCAGGTGAGAGGGTGTGAGACGGGATTTCTGAAGAGATGAGAGCATCCAAGCAGTGTCCAGCTGAGTGGGTTGGACTGGAGGGTATAATGGAGAGGGAAAGAGAGTCGAAGAGGTTGTGGAAGAGCCCAGAGGCCGCATCAGGGGAGTCAAGGTGAATATTGAAGTGTCTGAGGAGGAGAAGCTAGGGGAGGCAAGGAGAAAAGAGATGAGGTCAGCCCATTCAGAGTGGGAGACCTGGCCAGGGGGGCTGTGTATGGTGGCCAGAGTCAGAGAGAGGCCAGGAGAGACACCAAACCTGCAGACAAGGCATTCAAAAGAGGAGTAGGCCTGAGTGGGAATTATAGTAGCAGGGACCCAATCAGGAAAGATCAAAGCAGCTCCATCCATGACCAGTTAGGCCTGGGATTAGAGAGGATCTTGTTGCTCACAGGGAGGAGGGTGTAAAAACTTGTAACACAGCTGGCAGTGAGCCACGTCTTGATTAGAGCAAGGACGACAAGGTTGAGGTCTTCGAGGAGGTGGCAGATGTGAGAGGAGTGTTTGACATCAGAGCGAGAATTGAGGGTAGCCAAGGGGAGCAGATTGCCACTTTGAACGATTTCTGAGGAGGGGTACAGGAATGTGGTACATCTGTCGGAGGTAGCAGGGGGGCCAAAGAGGTAGCAGAAGGTGGACAGGCAGGAGAGGGGAGGAAGTTGATGAGAGACAGCAGATGCCTTTCAAGAAGGAGGAGGTTGGACTAGAGCCCTGGACCATGACAGTGCCATTTAGGTAGACATTAATGATGACCCTGGAGGATAGGAAGGATGCCAAGAGTACCTCTCAAAGGGTGCCACCATTAATGGGAGAAAGGGGAGAGCAGAGACCATAAGTTGAATGCATAGGTCTGGCGTAGGAATGACAAACAGATCTCGGTGAGAGTCTGCCTGGAAGAAGCATTGACATAGGTATCAGCGATGGATAGGCCTGGACTGGAGACCAGGACATCCTTCTTGAACGTTTTCCTTCCAGACTTTGTCAGGGGGATTGGATAGGTGATAGAATAGCAATTAGAGAAGATAGGGGAGATTGAGAGCACTATTGAAGGAGAGTCCAGAGAGGAGGAAAGGGGGTAGCGAGAGAGGGAGGAACTGAAAAGCACGACACAACTACAAGAAACAGCAATGACACAACTAGACAAGTGTCCTCGAGGGGAAAAGGCCTAGGTTACATCATAGAGCCGAAGCACGACACCTATAAGTGTGTTATCAGGAAAGATGTGAGACCATAGATAGAGGGAAAGAGGGAAAAGCCTAATTTGTAAACACAGCAGCAAATGCAAGAATACAATGATTCAGCTTTCTTCGAAAAGAGGGAAAAGCCACATTTTTAAACACAGGAGCAAATGCAAGAACACACAGATCCAACTTCCCTAGAAAAAGAGGGAAAAGCCTAATTTTTAAACACAGCAGCAATGCAAGAACTCACAGATTCGACTTTCTTAGAAAAGGGGGAAAAGCCTAATTTTTAAACACCGCAGAAAATGCAAGAACACACAGGGCCTCATTACGAGTTGGGAGCAAAGGGATACCAGGCACCGTTAAGGACATCGTTGCCGGTAATCCCTTTGCGCCCTACTATGAGTTCCCTTAGCGGGTCCCTTCCTTAACACCTGGTCTTATCAGGCGTTAAGTACGGGACCCGCTAAGGGAAATCAGAGCCAATAACGGTACCACAATTTGCGGTACTGTTATTAGCGCCGGCACAAATGGGAATGGGCAAAGGTCGGAATAGACCGGTAAGTCCCCATTGAACCAGGGCGGACTCGGTACCGGTATGGGAGGTAGTCATGGCGCTAACAGCACCATGATTACCTCCATACTCGGAATGAGGCCCACAGATTTGACTTGCCTAGAAAAAAAGGGAAAAGCCTAATTTTTAAACTCAACAGCAAATGTAAGAACACAATGATTTGACTTTTCTACAAAAGAAGTGAAAAAGATTAATTAAGGCTAATTAAGATAATTCATCAATGCCATATAAGGATAGCATATCATTGCCAAGTGTAGCATACTGCAGTATTAGACGATAGAAGTAAAAAGAGCGGCAATCCAATTAAAAAGGGAGCAGTAATGGTTGTTCCACCTGCTGGCGCATTTCTTACATTATCTCTCACTGCTTGTTGACGGCTGCGCTGTATGCTTCCATGGCGAACACCGGTGAACATCCTCTGGAGCTGCAACAGTGGCAGCTGCCCTTTGCTTGGGGGCCCTTAGGCACAGGGGCTGCCACTGGCAGTGGGCTGTCCTGGAAGTCTGTCCTAAGAGTGCAGCAAGGCCCAACCAGGGGAGGGAGGTGGGCAGAGAGCCAGGCGGACGAGAGAGAACAGGGAGCGGTTCCAGTGGAAAGGGAGAGGACACTTTGGGTGCAGAAAGCGCAAGATATTAAAACAACTTTCCCAACACAAACTTCAGACGGCAAACAGGAGCCCATGCAACGCACAACTACTCACCCCCACAATGTCTGCTGCAGCAAGGTGCTCGCCGAGGTAGCACAATCCATATAACAGTATGCAAGCTGAATAGGACCAGGCAGGCTCAATCACAGGGAGGGCGTGGAATGGAGAAAGGCGGAGGGGAGAGACCAGGAAGCGGGTCTGGTGCAAAAGGAAAGGACGCTTCGGGCGCAGAAAGCACAAGATATTAAAACAACTTTCCAAGCACAAACTTCAGGTGGCAAACGGTAGCCCAGGTAATGCACAACTACTCACCCCCACAATGTCTGCTGCAGCAAATATAAAAAGAGGTTTTTTTTTCTTTTCATTTATATAAGGACAACACAATGGGTAGGTTGAGCAGGCAAGAGGGGAAGCTCCAGAAGGGTAGACGTAGGGTTGAGTAGAACAATCAGCGATCAGTGAGATATTTTTTAGAGAGCAGGTTCTTCCGGTCCCTCATGAAATGTAGGATGGTGGGTGTTAGTCTTATCTGTGTTGGTAACTTGTTCCAGAGATAGTGTGCATAACAGAATCATTTATGTTTCCTAGATTTTTCCTCTGCAGTTCTTTGCTTCCAGTCTGACAATTTTATGGCTTCTGGTACTGCATTGCTCTTTAAAGATGGTGAATTTGTCTGCCAGGCAGAGTTATTTTTTGGCTGTGACTAATTTGTAGGTGATGCAGGCTGTCTTAAACACAATGCATGCTTGACGACATATCCAATGCAGTACCTTGAGAATGGGGTAATGTGCTTGAATTTCCTTAGTTCTATGTTGAGGTATGCTGCAATGTGCTGTATGGCTTTCAGCGGGGCCAACCCAGCGTCTTGATATGATATGATATGTTATGATATGATGTGGCATTTATAACGCGCCTATACACAAGTGTTTCAAGGCGTGACGCGGCAAGGGAGGGGGAACAAAGGGAAGATAGAGATAACGATCCTACAAGGCCTGGTGTCATTCAGATCACGCAAGTGAAGGGGAAGGGGAAAAGTGTGGCGTGGGGGGGTGGGGACAGTGCATTACATGGGGTAAGTAGAATGAATAAAAACAATAAGAGAAGTACGGCCAGCTGGTGACAAGTGCAAAGGGTAAGTGCAGACATCAGGTGTCAAGTGCTTCAGAGAACTGTAGGGATACAGAAAACAGTCCCCAAGGTTGGGGGTTGCCAGGGAGGCAGTGTAGGTGTGCAACTGGCATGTCGGGAGAGGGGACCTGGGCCCAAGATCAGAGGGTGGCCAGGTAACCAGTGCAGTTTCAACCAGGAGTTCAGCAGGGGAGAGGAGGAGAGAAGGCAGAAGCAAAGACGAAGGTTTTGAGGTGCTTCCGGAAACGGAGATGGTTCTCCTCAAGTTTCAGGGAGGCAGGGAGGCTGTTCCAAAGGGAGGCCCCAGCTGAAGAAAGAGATCTACCACCAACTCGTTGCTTGGAGAAGTGACTGATCCTGAGGGAGTTAGAGGCGGCTGAGCAAAGAGCTCAAGAAGGAAGATATTTAGGAAGAGCGAGTTGAAGGTATTGAGGCCCTAGGCCCCAGAAGGCCTTGTGGACAATGCAGAGGGTTTTGAACTTAATCCTTCCAGCCAATGGGAGCCAGTGCAGAGATTTCAGTGCTGGAGAGATACGATCCCTGGGCTTGCGGCCAAGGACAAGTCTTGCAGTCCTGTTCTGGATGAGTTGCAGAGGGCGGAGAGTAGAAGCAGGCAGATTTAGAAAGAGGCTGTTGCAATAGTCCAGCCTAGAGAGAACCAGAGCTCTGAAGACAGTGAGCCCCTGGGGGAAGAAGAGGAAAGGAAGGATATATCTGAGGAGGTGCAGCTGGTAGTGTGACTTCTTAGAGACATCAGAGATGTGAGGAGAGAAGGAGAGTGTGGAGTCAAAGATGAACATGAGGTTTTTCACCTCGCATATGGGAGCTCGAAGAGGGCCAAGAGAGGCCGGTCAGAGAGTGACAGGAAAGGAGGGAGCGGGTGTGCCAATGAGGAGAATATCAGTCTTACTGGCATTAAGGCAGAGATCATTGGAGGCACACCACTCCTGGATAGCAGACAGACAGTCAGAGATGAGAGAAGGAGAAGAGGTGACTGAAGGTGTCCTGAGAATGAGCTGAGTGTCATCCGCATAGCACTGAAAGTTGGGGCAGAGAGCAGTAATGTGGTGGGCAAGAAGTGCCAGGTATTGCTTGAACAGCCATGGAGAGATGTTAGACCCCTGGAGGACACCACAGGCAGAGATAGAGGAGAGGAAGGATACAAGTTGGTTCTGGGAGGGTAGATCAGAGAGGAAAGAAGTCAGCCAGTCCAGGGCCTGACCGGTGATACCCAGGTTATCATGGAGAGGGTTGAGCAGGATGGTATGGTTGACCATGTCAAAGGCAGAAGAGAGATCAAGTAAGATGAGGACACAGGGGGTGTTGGAATCAAGGTTGGAGAGCAGGTCTTCACGGGCGTACAGAAGAGCAGTTTCCGTGCTTCTGGCAGCTCTGAAGCCAGACTGATGGTCATGAAGACAACCAACAGATTCAGTGTGAAGATTAAGCTGGGACATGGCCAGCTTTTCCAGGAGTTTGCCCAGAAAAGGAGTGATGGATGTTGGGTGATAGTTAGCCGGACAGGATGGGTCAGCAGATGGTTTCTTAAGAAGAATATGCACAAGAGAGTGCCTCAGGGGGGATGGGAAGACTCCAGTGGCAAAGGCGAAGTTACAGAAGTCATCCAGAGAAGGAGCCAGGGAGTCAATGTGGTCCTTGACGGTTTTGGAGGAACAGGGATGAACCTGTTTTGATGAGACTTTCATAGATTGGACATGTCTAGAAACCTTGTCTGGGGAGAACAGGGGAAAGACAGAGAAGGAGGGAGGAGAGGTGGCCGAAGAAGGGTCAGAGGAAGAGCAGAGAGTACAGGGGAGAGGAAGAGAGAGAGGACAGGATGCCCTGAATTTTAGAGATGGAATGAGAAGCCAGAGCTGTGCAGAGGGCATGGGAAGGGACAGGAGAGGTAGAGACTGCAGCATGATTGGGCAGTTCCTTGCAGATTTTAAAGAGTTTGGCCGAGTTGTTAGATGCCACAGAGATGCGGGCTTGGATGTGAGCTCTCTTCCTGGTGTGGACACAGAGACGGTATTGCCTTTGGAGCAGGGGGCAGGCCAGTTTGTCGAAGGATGTACCAGAAGCACGCCATTTCCGCTCAGCCACCCTGCACTTTCGTTTGAGGGTGACGAGGTCTGAGTCATACCAGGAATTGCACTTGGCTTTGCGCTTCAAGCGGATCCTCATGACAAGGGCGAGAACATCGAGAGTATCACATATAGCAGAGTGGAGCATGGAAAGGGCTGTGTCAGGGTGTGAGTCAGCCAAAGGGGGGGGGGTGAGAAAGTTGCGGCGAAAGCTTCATGGGTCAGATAATCGAGAAGGTGGGTGGAATTGCAGGAGTTGGCTTGGCCTGGGGGTAGAGAGGGTGAGCTGGGAGGAAAGGAGAAAGTGATCACTCCAGGAGAGAAAAGTGGTGAGAGGGAAAGAAAGCGGTAGGTCTGAGGAGATAAGAACATCCAGAGTTTGCCCTGCAGAGTGAGTCAGGCCAGAGGGGAGAATAGAGAATGAGAGAGAGTCGCAGAGGTCGCGGAAGAGTCCAGAGGACTCCTGTGATTAAGGTGTTGCCTTCACCCAGGTGGGAAATGACCAGTAATTGGACAACTGTTCTGAAACATCTAATAAGAACCTGGGGAAAAACTCAAAATACAGAAATCCCAAAAATTTGAAATGTCATTTTTGGAACACATTCAGTCTGTGATCTGGGTTTAAAGCCAAAGCCATCGTTAAGGAAACAAATTCATTTTGCTCCCTTTTGATGCATTATTTGGGCTCTGTCACCCCCCCCTTTCTTCCGGGGGAATCTTCTCAATACCAAGAAATCTTACATCTTCTATCTTCTATTTTTTATGCTTGATATAGTTCATCCAAATGTGGAATCAATTGCATAGCCCTCATCTTTCAACTTTATGACTCTGAAAATGTTCATAAATCCTTGTCCATAACTTTTGTTTGGTACTTCCAACATACATCTTGTTACAAGTGCAGATGATAATGTAGATAACATGCATAATATGACAATGTATGGGATCTTGTATTTTAATCAGTCACAAAGATCTGAGTTTTAGTCTCTGCATATTGTGATGAATCTGGTGGAGTCATCACTGATTCCCCGGAAGTGACCTCCTCCCATGTGGCCAGGGGACGGCATTTGCCGTCTGACCCTGACACTCGGGGTGGATATATGAGAGAGGATCACATGGGAGGCGACAGCTGTGAGGGGGAGGTGGTGAGTCCATCGGATGAGATGCAGTATTCTCCCCTTCCTCCTGAAGACCATATAACCTAGGTTCTTGGTGCGATGTTGACACCCCACAAATCACCTTTATTGTAGAAATCAGAAACACCTTTCTTTATTTCACTCTAGACAGAATTCCATTTTTACCTCAAACATTCACAACATACATATAACATTCCTGTTTCTGATGTTTCTCTACATAAAACTTTTGAACAATATCATTTTTGAAATCCATTAACTTCTAAGGACTTCAGCTCCCATAAAGCCTCAAGTACTGAGACGAAGAAGAGGAGGACGGTGTTGATGCAAATTGAGAGAAACCCAAAGCCTAATGTGCAGACTAGTTGTTTGGCTGAACCACAAGTGCACAGGGCATTTAAAAATGGCATCCACACTCAACACAGTAGTAGTACAGGAGTGAACTGGGAAGGAAGCAGAGAAAGAGAGAATGGGCACATCTGAAGGACCATCTGAGCACTGGGAGCTGCAGCAGAGCTCCTGGAGGTACAGTTGTGCCGCGAAGCAACATTCTCTGGTCCAATACACAGAGGGAAGCTGGCAGGAAAACGAGGAGCTACAGGAAACGCTGGAGAAACGTCCACATTGTGCAAAAGGATGTCCTAGGAAAGGCCTCACTGCAGAACCACGCCATAAGTCAAAGACGCTGCAAACTACCGATGAGTCTGCCCAGAGCCATTTGGGGCCCCAGGGTGTACCGACACACATGCAATCAAGTGAAAGAATTATGAGACTGCTATTATTTACAATGTTCAAAAGCAGTTTAAAAACAAACATAATCCAATGCTAAAGCAATGCCCAAAAGGAAGAATATTCAAATACCAACAAGATAAAGTGCAGCAACCAAACCTGAACAAATATTTATATATCTATACATGAGATGCCAATGTGGGGGAAAGCTGGAGCCAGTGTTAGCCTAAGTAAATATATTAAAACCAATAAGAGGTCCTGGTAAAAGGAGTACACCAGGCAGTTGACGTTTGGGGAAAGATACCTGGCAGAGAAGTATACCAAGGGATCAGCAAAGCCCCATCGAAGGATTCCCGGCAGGGCCGTATACCAGGCAATTCACTAAAGTTGTATAAAGTCTCTAACATTTTGGCAAGATACCTGGCAAGGAAGTATACCAGGGGGTGTAGGAAGTCCATAAAAGAAGTCCTGGCAACCAAATATACCAGGCATTTCGAAACTGTATTAGACATTTACGACTGTGGCAAGATACCTGGCAGGTAGGTATACCTGGGGATCTGAAGAGCCAATAGGAGGATTCCTGTCAGAGGAGTATACCAGGCAATCCACCAAAGCCGTAAAGAAAAGTCTAAACGTGTGGGAAGATACTTGGTAGGGGAGTACACAAGGGTATACGCAGAACCCATAAAATCATTCATGGCAGAGAAGTATGCAAGGAGTTCCACCAAAGTTGTAGAGGAAAAGTCTAACCTTGTTATAAAATACCTGGCATGGAGTATACCAGGGAATCTGAGAAGCACATGAAAGCAGTCCTGGTAGGCAGATACACCAGGCCCTTGAAATCGTACAAAGATTTTTAACACTTTGACAATATACCTGGCAGGGGAGTATACCAGGAGATCTGAAGAACTCACAAGAGGGTTCCTGGTAAAGGAGTACACGGTACACCAAGCAATCCACTAAAATACAAGAGAAATTAAAGAAAGCTTATTTTGGAATGTATTATATGAATCCTGTAACTTTGTGAATCCATTACAAAGAAACCAAGGTAGTGTTGGTTGCCATGAAATGTATTGTTTGAACAAGGACTTTCTGAATCTAGTATAAAGAGACACGTTTGTGAGACCAAGAAATTGTTGTTCGAAAGAGACACTTTTGCCATCCTAGCTAAATATCCCTTGGAAGGGAAACACCCTCTGGATCCATGGAGTTCTCCTTGGAAAAGACTTGCTGTTGGATGTATCTATTTATTTTGATTATGAACATTTCTTGCCAAACATAAATCAGAGACATTTCCTTGCACCCGTAGTTGTTTGTTTCTAGCGTGAGGGTCAGATTAGAATGTTTTGAATGTAATGACGGTTTATACGTTGCTGAGGACATGGCACAGACTGATCTTTAGTTTTAGTTTCCAGGCAGGGAAACTCTTCTTTAGGGTAAGGCTAGAGAGGTGTTTATACAACCCATTTCTGTTTAATAATAATTTCTGAAACAACATCAAAACGATGTACCCTTGACATAGCCGGAGTTAGCGAGTCCTTCCGACTACCTGGGTCACAATTACCATGACAATATTTTAAAGGAAAGATGCATCACAAGTCTCTAGACCTGCAGGCTACCTCTGTTGTGAATCATAGAGCACAGTCCTAAAAATTGACATGTTCAACATATATCAAAATTATTCAAAAATACTTTAATGCGTCAAATATACAAAATTAAAATCTAGTACATGATAGAATTCTGCACGTCAAAAAAACACAGGCATGTTCATGTGAAAACAATCATACGTAGCCCAACAAAGTAACTAATGCAGATATTCTTAGGATAGGAAACACTGTTAAATATTAATGAACCAATCTGTGTTCAAACGTTGCCCATCATTATTTCTGTCCTTCTGATGTAACCAAATACAGGACATTCCTCAAAGCCTGAGAAGTAAAGAAGGCACATGTTCGTTAAGATTCAATAGAAGTACCATGAACTTCCTTAGCTAAAAAAAAAACAGACACTGTTTTAGTCCAATTACTACAAGGATATTCAAAATGATTCATTAGACTCGGAGCTTACCCCATTTAGAACATAAATGCGCAAGTACCTGGTAAGTAATCCATGGTACGATTCAAGCGATAAAAATGTCATCAAAGTCTTCACTTCTACAAATGCTAACACATTGGCTTTTCTGCAACCCAAAGTAATACAGGGTGTGCTTTAATATATTGTTTCATATGAATGAACCCAACAACTAACAATCTGCATCTCATTCAGCACAAACCAGCCAAAAACGTTTATCTATGTTGTGATGTTCGAGGAGATTACTATCTATTCTGAAATCAATCCGTACAAATCCCAATTGACCAGCATCCAGGTATTGGTGGTTCTCACTCCACAAATGTCAGAGAAAGAGCCAGGCTGATCCTCTGAAGAGAATATAAGAGTTAGAAGTCAATTAAACATGTACACCCCAATTTGGTCTAAGGGCAACATTAATCCATTTACTGACTAAAAATAGGCAGTCTCTGATTATTCCCAATCATTCCCAATCTGTTTTCATGTTCTGATGATATTGATCCCACTTATAATACTTACTTGCCAGTTGAGATCAATACAGGATATCGGGGGATATGTTTAAAGAAAACTCCAAACTTGGTAGATGATGCGGGGGTGCCATGGTAGGTGCTTCAGGTGTTGATAAAATGGGTGTGAATATCCTCAATACATAGGGTTAGAGGCACCATCACAGACCGGCTGGGTCATATAGCAAGCAAAGAAAGCAGTCGTGAACCACAATTAGCAGAGGACATGGAGAAAGAATGAGTTCAGAGACAGCTGGTATATTTTTGGGCTTCTGAGGAGTTACATAGATTTGATCATTAGGATGGTGTGAAGCAGCACAGGGAGGATGCGTTATTTGATTAGCTACTAACCTACCCAGTTAATATGGATACGTCAAGAAATAAAGTCAGGAGGCCTACCCCTTCTTGGAATGCCTAGTACTCGCCAAGTTGAGGGTCCATATCCAATCACGCCTCTCTGCGGCCTCTATCAACACGGCCAAACTAATCTGCAAAGAGTTGGCCAATCCTACCGCAGTCTTCACATCTCTTGTTCTCTCTTAGGCCCTCTGTATGGTTCCGGCCTCTCATTTCACCACTAAAACTCAGGACATCCTATCTTCACTTTCCTCTTCCTCTACCGCTCTCAGGCCCCCTCTGGCTGCCTCTCCTCCTCCTTTTTCCTCCTTCGCTCTATAAATGCCTGATGATGTCTCTAGACATTTCCGATCTATGAAAGTGTCATCCAAACAGCTGCTCTCCTGCTCCTCCAGAACCATCAGGATCACATTGGCACCCTCGCTCCAGCCTTGGCCGATTTCTGCAATCACTCTTTCACCACTGGATCCTTCCCCTCACCCCTGAAGCTCATCCTTTGTGCACCCACTCCTAAAATAGCCTTCTGCCGATCCAGCATGTCCGGCAAATAATCACCTGATTCCTATCCCTCCTTTCCTGGGCAAACTCCTGGAAAAGCTGACCATCTGCCAGCTTAGCCTCCACACTGAATCTGTTGGCTACCTCCATGACCATCAGTCTGGCTTCAAAGCAGCCAGAGGCACGGAAAATGCTCACCTGAACACCTGTGAAGATCTGCTCTCTAACCTCGACTCCAGCTTTCCCTCTGTCCTCTTCCTTCTTGACCTTTCTTCTCCTTTCAACATGATCAGCCATGCCACCCTGATCGACACACTCTGTGTGAACCTGGGCTTCACGAATCAGGCCCTGGCGTGGCTGACCTCCTTCCTCCTGGGCTGTCTCTACCAGGTCCAACTTGGATCCTTTCTCTCCACTACCTCCCTCTCCACCTCTGGTGTCCCCTAGGGCTCTATCCTCTCACCCTGGCTTTTCAATGTCTACCTGACCCTTTGGCCCACCTGATCTCCACCTTCGCTTCTAACTTTCAGTGATATGTGGCTGACACTCGGCTCTCTTTCAGGCTTCCCTCAGTGTCCTCTCCTCCCTCGGTCATTCCTGACTCTCTATCCGTGATTCAGGATTAGTGTGCCTCCAATGATCTTTGCCTTAAGGCCAGTAAGACAGAGATTCTTCTCATCGGGACCCCTGCTCCCGCCTTCCCTCTCTCACTGTGTCTGCCCTCTTTGGGCCCTTGCCCCTTGCCTTTCTGTGAGGCAAAAAACCTTTGTGTCATCTTCGACTCCACCCTCTCCTTCTCTCCTCTCATCAAACACCCTGCCATAAAAAGCCCACTTCCAGCTGCACCTCTTCAGAGAGCTATTCTACCTTTCCTCACTTTCCCTGAAATGCTTAGTGTCTCCAGAGCCCTGGTTCTCTCTAAACTGGACTACTGAAACAGCCTCTCTCAATCTGCCTACCTCCACTCTTCGCCCCCTGCAACTAATATAGAACAGTACTGCAAGACATATCCTTTGCCTCAAGCAAGGACTGTATTTCTCCAGCCCTGAAATCGCTCCACTGGCTCCCAGTGGCTGCTATGATCAAGTTCAAGACCCTCTGCATCGTCCACAAGGTCTTATGGGCACAGGGCCCCACTACACCCAACTCTCTCTTCCAAAATACCTTCCTCCTCAAGCCCTTTGCTCAGATACCTCTAACTCTCTGAGGGTCAGATGCTTCTCCAGGCAGAGAGTGGGGTTAAATCTCTCTCCCCTGCAGCTCCTACCATCTTGAACAGCCTGCCTGCCCATCTCAGACTTGAGCTGGACCGCCTGAAGTTTCAAAAACAGCTCAAGACCCTGCACATCTCCTCTGCCTTCTCTCTCTTGCTCCCTTGCTAACTTAACTGTCTGCTGCGTCAACTGGTTGTTTGGTTCCCTCAGAGTTTCACTGGGTACCAGGCTCCTCCACGACCAGTCTTCCCTGCACTGCCCCCTGGCCTACTGCACACTTAAGAGCTGTAATTGTAACCCCTAAAGCCCCCCCCCCCGCCTCCTGCACTTAACTAAAGCTGTGCTGCACTTACTCAGAGCCATGTTGCTCTGGACGCACTTCCCCCCTTCCCTTCACATATAATGGGTATTCTGAAACTTTTAATTTGGCAATCACAAGGAGAAAGTAGACTCCCTCTCACAGGCCCTCCATCCTTGCTTGAAATCTAATAATTATATCATCAGGATCCCCCCCCCATTTACCCTCTCCCAAATCGGTGGCCGAAGTGAGCGGCAGCGGTCGGAAGCGGTCCTCCTCTACTTTTGTAAACTAAGTTTTACTGTTCCTATACTTTTATTTTAAAAAGAAACCGTTCTGGAATGTTTTCGTTTTAAAATGAAAGTGTAGGAAGAAGTTGAAACTTGCACTGTCAGTGCACTGCACTGAACGTTCCCCTAAACAGCAGGTGCATGCATTTCGGGGGTTGTACTGTGTGTGGGAGGGGGCGTGGTGATGGGGTTTGTGGGGAGTGGGTGCAGGCCAGCAGGGAACATAGTTGCACTATTTATTTTCGTACACTTCAACCACTGCTCCCAGTGTTGATTCTGGACTTACATATGCCGATCCAAATCATTAGCGCTGCAATCCAGTTACACAGGTATTATTGGTGGGGCAGGGGGCAAAACAAATGTGTCATTCTACTGAGGAAGAAGAAAGTAAATAACGTGAAGATATGCGTTAATAAGTGAAGAGGAGGAACTGTGAAAGCGGTCCTTCAGTTCCATTACATGCAAACATCCACTGAATGAGCTTCACAGGATAAACCTTCGGTCCGGATTGGTGAGTTCGGCCTGACTGCTGTGGCGTGACTAGGAGGAACTGATGGGATTCGAGCAGATGCATAGACTACTGAGGTTTGAGCAGTTCAGAAACCCACTGGACACCAGTGTCCCTGGCCCCAATCCTGTACCCACCCTATGGATATAGAAGTGATAGCCTCTATCCTGGTGAAGCGGTTTGGGAACTGGTGCATGTGGGTACCTCCCAGTGTTGGCTCTGTATGCTAACAGTGTGTTGTTTTGTTCAGGAAACCCATTGGGAACAATAAAGTTCTTGTTGTGCTGGATCAGTATTTCCTATTTTATGGTCTAATGATAAACTGGGACCGATTGTGGGCTGCTATTGCTTGCAAACATAGCGATGCATTTTATCACTAAAATAGACACCACGGAGTTTGATTGCTTTATTCCTTATCCAATGTTGTAAAGAGCATCATCTAATGCACTGTATCACCTGTGCACGTTCCACATTTGCTGGCTGTTGTGTGGCAGCATATTACACTATAAAGACTACTCTGATAGTTAAGTTTGGAGGAAGAAATTCACAAGTGTGGTATAATGTTGTAAACCCCTTTCACATTTCCTAAAGGTTCTACATGGCAGCGGAAGATTTGAAAAAGAAACCAAACCGCGAAGTACCAGTCCGAGTCCAGGAAATCTGGCAGGAGTTCCTCGCACCGGGGGCACCCAACCCCATAAACCTTGATTCCAAAAGCTACGACAAAACCACACAGAATGTGAAAAATGCCGGGAGGTACACATTTGAAGACGCTCAGGTCAGTCCCTATCCTGCTGTCATTGCAGTGGACTTCATATTTGCCTATTGATTGTATTTTAAACACATGTGTTTTCAAGGGACAATGCAAAGAACTCCACAGACCTGCTCCTGTAGCAATAGACCACTTTAGTGAGCCCACCACATTTAGTTGTTCTTTGCCGTTAATGAGATGTCAGAGTTGGGTATAAAATTAAGAGAATGGGTCTGGCCTTGAGGTTGTTACCGTTTTGCGAAGATATAGACTGACAAATGACCTGTAATATCAATGGGCGCCGAACACAATGGTGGTCATTTTGATGTGGATGGTGGGATGCACAATTCTCAGGGTACTGAAGGAGGCATGTTCTTCACCAGTAAATTATAATTCTAGTAATTCTCAGGGATAAAGTTAGCTTCCAGCTCTCCCAGCATTTCTCTGTTCCAAATCAACCTGCATACCCTCCTGCATTGAATTGTCATGTGTGTGGAGATGTTGGAATCCCTTTAGAGCCTCCTGCAAACCCCAGGTGGGGCGGGGGGTCCATGGGGATTCATGTTAAACTCACCTGACATACACATGGTTGGTGGGTGGCATCACGAATTGTTGTTGCAAAGGGTTGTAAATAAGGCATGGATCACAGTCCCTACCAACTCCTTATATTACAGCACTTCAGCAAAATAATCAAAACAGTACTACTGACAAATAGATCTTTGCAGAAGCAGTCCTCTGTGTGCAATTCCTGTTGTATTTTAGCAGAGAAATGCCAGCATTGATCAATCTTGTGTTAAAGTTGTATCCTTTGGCCTCTCTTGCCGTTGGTTGGATGATGGGATCATAAGTCATAGGCAGTGGAGTATCACTGAGCCGGGCTCCATACACAGGGTACCGAGCTGGCGTGATCCACGTTCTCTACGGTAGGGTAGAGAACGTAGATCACGCCAGCTCGGTACCTCCAGTCAGCATTGACGCTTAAAGACCTCTCATACATCGAAGCCCAGGTGCAGTAGTCTACCGCAGCCACATGGAGAACTTCCCAAGCCTCAGTTCCTCCACGGTACCTGGTCGTCCCATTGGAGCGGGTGTGTTCACCGGCTGCATTTAATGTCCACAACTTCTCCCCATATCCCATGTCCAAAGATGGGCACCTCCTACTGGGAGGGGTCATCCTCCCCTTGTACAGCTTTCTGAGGAGGAGTTTTAGGCCATTCTGGCTACTTGACCAGAGTCTAGTGGGTGAATGCCAGGAATAAAATGAGTTTGATCCAACACTCCTAATCCACAAGTAAAAGGCTATTGTACATATCATTCTATCCTGTTATAGAAAAAGGACGATGGGGCAGGGAACAGAAAGCCAATCCAAACATTGCTACCAGGGGAGGGAAACTCCTGCCCTGGTGCTGAGTATTGCATGGCGCAGAGGGGCTATCAGTAATGTTCTCATGTGCGGAGCTGCATGCCGGACCCCACAAGGTATATGCAAGTCCTTGAAAGATAGTTTAGGAGGCTCAAGGCCTAAGGGGAAGGGCCTGCACTCCTTTCCCAAGACTCAAGCTGCAGTTCTGGCAGGCCACAGCAGACAGGGCGCCTTACCCTAAACGGTACAACGTCCTTTCACATCAACAGCTATTTTTTGACAGGTTTTTTTACGAAAAATGTTTGCTAAAAAAACATCAAAAAATATAGAGGGTGGGAAAGGGCATATAAGAGGTTGTGGGGTCGGGAAAAGTAAAACAAAGATAAGGGGCCTGGAGGGAACCCCCCAAAAAAGACATTTTCAATGCTTTTTTTTTTTCAGTGAAACGTTTTCATTCAAAAGAACGTCCAAAAAATAGATAGTGATGAAATGACATAGAACCGCTCTAAATGAAATACTCCACAGTGAACATGTTCTCTGTTGGGAATGTGGATGCTTCATTATTCAGGAAACGGAAGGAAAGGGACAACCCTTCGTTCGGTGACATTCCGAGCTTTTCCCTTTTCACTTGATTTGCACTGAAAACAAAACGAACACAGTACGCGTTAACCTTGAATAATCTCCTTCCCCCTTTTCACGTCTTTATTTCTCGTTTGGAAATGATAACTCCAAAACGTAAAAACCTGTAAGGAATAATGTAAGTCCCTACGGCTCACAGGCCTAAATATCCGTGTCTTCTCACGTGGCATGCTGGTGAAATCACTGATCTGTCCGAAGGAAAATATAACAGGGTTAACGGGTTTTTAAAAGGTACCAACATCCTATTCAGGAATGAAGAGGCTGTGAGTGTGTGAACTCACTCTATCTTGCTATCACATATTATTATTGTTACATGTGTTATATTTGACAATCTGTGCGACTCAGTAGTCTATCATATTTTGCAAATATGGCACCCACTCTCTCTCTCTCTCTCTCTCTCTCTCGAACAGATGTGAGCGATGCTGCGTGATGCGTCAGAGAGCGCAGTCACATTTTAACTCACAGTCCCTGCATTGCACTTTGATAAAAATAGAAAGCGTCCATTTCTATTCCTGTCAATGCAGCATCATTAAAAACGTACAGACCAGGAGCTGAACTCCGCACTTAATATCTCCGTGAAGAGATTTCTTTACACCCTTCAAAAAAGTGTATGGACATTATTGTGTGTGAAATATCACTAGCGGTAATTTACCACTCCGCCACCATGACAACGACACCAGGTAGTATTACCACCAGCAGTATCAAATTACCACATATGGTAAATTATTGTCGTAATTACTGCAGATGTCTGATTAAAAGACCACCATTGGACCACATATTACTGTGCATTTATTCCAGCACTGTAACCTCGTCAAGTGGTGAAATGTACCATCCTCAGTAAATAAGTGGTCAAAGTGTACATTCCTGTGATAGGTAACACACGATACACATTTTTCATTGCAGCTGCTGCTAATGGCTAAGGCGAATGCTAAGACCAGATCAAAGATGTTTCTATGTCAATGTCAATATTTACAAATGTTACATTTCTCTCTCAAGGAGATTGATGGTTTTAATGCATTTATCTGCAAAATTACCGGTGGTAAATCGGCAGTACAGCAGCAGAGCACCTTTTTCAATCTAGTGGTGCCATGGTTGTAGCGTTATTGCCCTTTCTGGAATGTCTCCCTTCTAGTATCGTACTCAAAGTGAGAAAAATGCAAACGGAGAACAGTTGGTCCCCCATGGCATACGAGATTAGTTTGTGACACATTTGAATGAGTGATGTCCTTAGAATGTCATTATGGGGATGACCATTGGTTGCACATTAGTGGTAGAACACAGCTCATTGGCAGTGAGGATGCTCATTAGCATACCCACAATGCATTGCTCAGTCACTCTAAACTAGAGGACAACTAAAAGGGGTGGCGACTGGGTATTGCTTTGGCATATGTGCTTTCGCTGAGATTGCAAATTCTACTCATAGATTTCAGATAGGAAGGATTTTGTTCATGTTTTTTTTTTTAACCCAAGTTGCTTACTATTTTCAGTAAAGGATTTGGACGCATCATTAAAATTGCAGCAAGGGGCTGACTCGTTGCACCTGGAAGTGCCCTCTGAACCTGCACCACTAAGCAGGCAGGGAAGTGGGTCTCTGGCACGGAAAGAGTTCTTCAAAAGGACATGGTATTCCTCCATGGAAGGTCATATGATATCATATGGCATTCATAATGCGCCTGTACACAAGTGTTTCTAGGCACTAGGCTGGCATAGAGATGATTTAAGTGTCTCGTGTTATGAGTGCGTTTGACCCTCTACTAAAGTAGGTCATTTGTAACACTGAGATGTGTATTATGTCGTTCTGGCCATACGAGGTGTCAGAAAACAGCCATGTTTGATATTTCTGGTTACATGTCAGCCAAAGCACAGTAGTTTAAAAGCAGCTCAACATCCAAGTTTACTGGGACTGATTTCAAGTTAGCGTAAATTACATGATATTTATATCTAAAAAAGTGTGCGGCAAAGGGGCAAGGGACACCAGCACCAATTAAATTGTTATATATCAAATACAACCAAACTGAGAGGTATATACAACCAGGATGAAAAGTGGGGCCTGGGAGAGCACCAGTGCATCAAGGAGGGGCCTCAGGGGGTGGCCACGCCCACTGCCTTCTCCTGGTCTCGCCACCCCACCCACATCATTATCGGCGTGTATCACCAAGGATACCGAGGGGGGCCTAATTAATGTAAGGGTATTTGGGGCTTTTCCCGCCGGGAATTTTGTTAAATAACGAGAATGGAATGCTGTATTGTGCATCACAGTTTTTAAGAACAAACGGATAAAAAGTAAGACAGTGTACAATTGGTCCATTGGGTTAACACATGAAAACAGATCCAATGGCTGCCAGGTTACCAACAGTATATAGGAGCATCTTAAAACATATTCCTGATGCCTGCATCCACACTATATGCCACCATTCCTATACACACGAGTGCACACGTATTCAAACTCGTGTACATACACACACACACAACATATCATTTGAAACATGCACATATGTAAATTCTGAATTTTTTAAAATAAAATGTAAACTTCTATGTGGTGACTAGTCGTCTCTTCTGCCAGGGGCAGCAGCATTGAAGGAGCCTGGCACAGGTTTCCTGGTGGCGGAGGACTAATAACACATGTGTGGGCCATTGCGGGATGTGAGGTTGGTTGCATAGCAACCAGTGAGCTGCAGCAAGTGGATGCTGCGTGATGCTTCTTGGCTCACAGAGGAGACCTCGGTACCAT
Source organism: Ambystoma mexicanum (assembly GCF_040938575.1). Lineage (NCBI taxonomy): Eukaryota > Metazoa > Chordata > Amphibia > Caudata > Ambystomatidae > Ambystoma > Ambystoma mexicanum. Next base: position 319,387,973 of record NC_090928.1, on the reverse strand, counting down.
TTTAATGTTATATGCATGAAAGAAACAGTCTCAGAAATGGGGGACTGGAGGGTGCACCGGTAATGAAGGAGGGGGCCAATGGGCTGGCCACCTCCACTGCCTCCTCCTGCTCCAGCTGCTGTACCCACATCATTATGTGGGTGAAGGCAGAATTAGTGAGTGGTCAGAGGGGAAAACAGGAGCTGCTGGGGCAGACAGGGGCAGCGCTGGGCACAGGACATTTCCACATAAAGAAATCAAGGGAAGTATAGCTGTACAAGACCTCCATGTTAGTGTATTTCATGGCGGCAAACATAACACATACTTTCACACAGAGCCGGCCTCAGGGGTGGGCGACCCTGGGCGGCCGCCCGGGGCCTCCTGCCATTAGCCCCCCACCACATCACCTGGGGGGGGGGCTTTCATGGTCTCACCCGCGCTGGCCCGGTGGGAGAAGGCAGGAGCGGAGGGCATTTAATAACAATCGGGAGCTGATCTATTGAAAACTTTGCTGCCCAGGGCGGTGCGGCCACTAAGGCCAGCCCTGCTCTCACAGCACAATTAATAACAGTTTGGCCAGAAATGCAAGTCCATTTATAGCCCAGTGGACACAAAAAACAGCCTAAATCTACTCCAACCACACATTAAGCAATCATCATCAGGTGTAACATGTGTTCCCCAAAGAACACAGGCAGTACAACTGCACACATTTAAACACATTTAAACACATTTAAACACGGCATTTAATGATGTGAGAACCTGAAGTGAGGCTTGTCTCTGAAATCGAAGTAAACATGCGACCTATTTATTTCAGAAGAAAATGCAACTCCTCAAGCAATCACATAAGAATGACATATGCAGAGCCCTGGCGTTGCCCCACTTTATGTGTGGGTACCCCATCCCTTCCTGATCCCCTTCCTGCTGAACCTGTGCAGCTAGGTGGCCCCCCTGTGCCAGCAGGAGTCTGCCCTAGAAACTCTGACGCGCAGGAGCACCCGCTCTGGTGAAGGCCACTCTGCCTGGGCCACCCGTTTACACTGACGCGCCACCACTCTGCACCACCACTGCATGCCTTTCCCCCTTTCCCAAACTCAAGAGTATGAGCAATGGTGAAAAGAAGCCCATGCGCAGCCCACAATGGACCAGTTCTCCATAGTAGAGCCCAATTGGGGTAACTAGCCCAATCCGCAAGGATTATTCATTATAGACGTGCACCTCCCTCCCCCGCCGCTCCCCCCAGGTGGTGTGGTGCTGGGAGAGGCAGGAGGGGCCACATTTACGGCTATGAATGGAGTGACCGGAGTATACATGCATTCATGGTGTGTCTGACGCTGTCGCGTAAGGAGAATTCAAAACCCTGCTTGAAAGAATGTCCTACAGAAAAGAAACAGTAACCGAATAACACCGTATCCTTACGCGTAGGCGAAAGCACGGCTGTCCCAGGAATATTGTGGCTAACTCGACTTCAGCCTACTATCAGCCAAAACTAAAACAAAATAGCACATCCAATGTGAAATCGATACATGGGCACTGATCAAGCGGTGGATTAGGTACATATTTGTGGGCAGTAAAAGGGTGTTTAATTGCCAGTAACCGGGCCATAGACCAGCACAGTCCACATTCTGCACAGGTTTTTTCTGAGAACTGCAGTTTACTGTTTTAAATTATAACACGTTTGTGTAAAACGTCGACTTGGCAACATAAGAGCTTTTCAAGATAACTACACTGCAAGATGGTGCAGAAAACCAACTAAACACATTCCAATGGGGAGCGATGTTTCTGTGATCCCACCCCAAGTTAGGAGCTCTGTGGTGTGCACCTGTACACTGGCACTCTGGGCAGAGCAACACGAGGATGTGCTAAGGGTGTGCTCTTCTAACTATCGACCTTCAAGGAGGCACTTCATCACACCTGAAAGTAACTGTGCAGCCTTGCTAGATTTGACTACTTAGGTCACCCTGGTAACATGTTCTTTTTTTTCTTGTTTTAAGGAGCACATTTACAAGTTGATGAAAAGTGATTCCTACCCTCGTTTTTTACGATCCAGTGCCTACCAAGAGCTGCTACAGGCAAAAAGAAAGGTATGTCTCCAGCTCTGTTTTTTTTGTATTTCCACGCGACTCTATATTGCCTTGCGGACGCGGTGTGCTTAGTGACCTCTACTGACCGCACGGATGCTGATGGACAGCCGGTAGGTCACCCATTGGATGTTTTAGGCGGGACATAATTCCAAGCTATGTCGAATGTCATTTCCAGTTATTTTGATTTCGAACTGAATAGAATGGGCACCAACGAAGCTAATATTTGCATCGACATATTCATCTACAACATGTTTGTTGTACATCATCAGTAGGGTAAAACTACCCTGTCTCACGACGGTCTAAACCCAGCTCACGTTCCCTATTAGTGGGTGAACATGGAAATGATGTAGCACAGGTAATTTTAAAAAGTAAAATGGTTTGAAACTTGCATTGTCCAATGTGTCGCTGTACATCTGAGATGCATTTTATGTGCATCCATAGCACATTAAATAGCTCGCTACCCATTCTAAATAATTACTGCAAAATATCTACTACTAGAAAAGACACAATAGTATGGACTCTCAAAAGGCTGAGCGAGTGACAAAGCGCTTTGTTAACGCACAACACGTGTCTGCACGAACTTTGCCGTCTTCTGTATATCTCTCTACGCTACATAAATAGTGCATCTATGGCTGTGTATGTATACACTAACACTCCAAATAAACATGTCTGGGCAACGACCTTTGCAATGGAGTGACTGTGATGAAAATGGTCCGAATCCCCTCTGGGAAAATCTCACCCCACCCAGTATTCAGTGGCTGAATACTGCAATATGCCGAGCACAAAAGGCAGTGACGAAACCTGTGCAACTCGCCACTTTTCAGCCCAACCAGCTGAAAAACGTAGGAGGTGGTTTGGCAGGGCTGGGGTGGGGGCGGTGTATCACTGCAAGATAGGGATCCACCGTTTAGGCAGGGTGGGATTCAAGTTTGTCCCCGAGGAATAAAGGTGTTTTGCCCCAGTGAAAAAAGATGGGGCGAGGATTGAGAGGTCGTGCAAAACAAGTGCTTGCTGGGGGTTTATGTAAAGTGGGAGTTTAGAGTAATGGGTGGGTCCAAGGGGTACATTGTTATTTTTTTAACAAAACGTTAATAATGCATGTTATGTATTTTATCAAATGAATTTATAGATGTAAAGTTTTAAATAAGCTAATTGCATGTAAATATAATAAAGTTAATAATAATTTTATATTTCAATGGCAGATATTAGAGTAATCCATATATTCGAGAGTTATTTAGTAGTAGATATTTTTGCAGTCAATATTAACGCATAGACCCTATTATCTTGGTGTAAATTGGGAGTTTTTGCGTGACTGGTGAGTATAGATTTTTAAAATAATTCGGAGCAAAAAGTAAATCATTATGTGATATTGCAAAAGCACATATTCCTGTGATATACATTTTCCGTATCTCTCTTTGTAGAAGACATGTCTGTAGTCAGTATCAACGAAGAAACTAATGAACAATATGTCCATTCCTGAGTTAAATTCCATGAGCCACACACACTTCTTTGAACCTGGAACACGAACTGCAGACAGTGAATGCTACAGTTTCACAATCCTACCGTCGTTTTTTTAATAATAAGGACACCTTCACCAAAAGAAGCACTCTACAGTCACATGTTATTTAAAAGATATTCTTTAATCGCATACTTTTTAGGGTAAATGTGTAGTACTGGAGGCCCCTCAGGTACAGCACACATAACGTTCAGGTCGGCCTTCCTCACTACGGCCAGAGTCACTTCATGGCCCCCAAGTAGAGGAATAGACTGGCACAAAATCTTATTGTTCACGGACCTTGGCACATTCTGGGTCAGTTAAGTGCAAGAGAGTAAAGGAGAGGTTCCAAAGGCAGGAGAAAGTGCATGATATCATAAAGTCTATGACCATTTGAATGGAACAGGAGAAGCAATAGAGTCCATCAAGTAAATGTAAAATGTCAGCGGATTCAACAGCACACTGCAGAGCTGCCCTCATGGGATATCAGGATAGTGGGAACAGACGATTCTTAATGACCCGGAAGCACACAACTTGATGACAAAGACATTCTTCAGTCTTTTCCTGAACAATGGTGTTTTTCTTCAGATCCAAGGATAATTGGGAGGACAATCCACACAATAGCTTTTGCGGTATCCACAGTTTTTAAACATTGTTCCAGGAGTCCCAGGCTCAAAGGCAGCAGCAGCAGGGCCATCATGCCTTACAGTGAAGAGCCACAACCATGGCTTTCCCCCTCCCCCCATCAAGGGGAAAATGTGTGCTATGGGGGGAGTTGTTTCCAGTCACCTGCCAGTAAAATCAAGTGCAAAAATACAAGTACCAGAATCCTCAAGAGTCAATTAACTTGCCACACCTGAAAAAGAAATGAAGACACGCCTGAAACAGCAAAGAAACTCAGCCTCCCTGAAGATTGATGGAGTCATGAAAACGTGCGTTTGGCGGAGAAGCTAATGACTGGTAACAGAGCACCTGCCTTACCAATTGTTATCCACAGTTTTACCACAGTTTCCTTTTGCTGAGGGCATCTATGGCAAGTTCATTCAGCTATTGGACCTTACTAGTCTTGTGGGGCAGAACATCTTGATTTTATGCTTTGGGTAGCCAGGTGTGAATATTCTAGAAGGCTCGATGAAAGAGGCCAAGAATCTCAAGGTCGATACCTGTGCCGCTGGGTGCCAATGGAGGGATTTCAGCAGCTGAGTAATTGGATCCCCAAGTTTAAGACCAATACTCAACCTGCCACCTTTATTCTAAATGGCTTTAAGTGTGCCCAGGGATAAAGTCGCCTGGGAAATGGCTGCCGGGGGGTGACATTTCCCCAAAAATGCACCCTCATTAAAATGAAACACTTTCCCCAAATATTCAACAATGGGAGTTTATAATATACAATTATACCCCTCCTACAACATTTGGCAAAAGTATTTTAGGGGCCAGATAAAAATAGTTGCCTGCTTGACGACATTTTCCAGGTGACACATGGAACCACTTCACGTTGGTGAATAAGGAATGTTAGCTGCCCCGAATACAAACGCATGCCGTAATCCAAACTTGAGATAAACATAGCATGGGTTTCAGACACCTCTGGGGAAAGGAGGATGCATTTAAGGAAGTGCAGTTGGTAGTGAGATTTGTGTAAGCTTTTGGACCTGCAGTGCAAAGGTGAAGAGTCCATTCGAGGTCACACAAACTTTTTTTTTACAAAGCAAATAGTGTAGGAGAGGACCCCATTGCAGCAGGGCAAGTAAAAGGGAGAGAAAGAGTAACAGACCAGCCACTGTAGAAGGTGTTTATTTTTGAAGTAATGAGACAAAGGTCGTTTTCAATAATCTAATCTTTAATGTAAGAAAGTGGAGGAAAAAGGCAGTGCAAAACGTAGTGTGATGGCTATCTGGGTGTCATTCACGTCAGGTTGAAAGGAGGCAAAGAAAGGCACAGGGGGGTTTGAGGGAGAGTCTGCTACATGTTATGTTATGTTAACTGAATTTGTTGAGCGTACGTTCGCCCGAAGGCATCATGGCACTAATTGCGTAGTTAGGGGATTTTATTGATATGTCTGATTCTAAAATAATGTGGTTTTTAGAAGCCGACAAAAGGCAAAATGGTCAGCCGTCACTCGGAGGGCACAGGGCAGGTCGTTCCAGGCTTTAACGGCTGCCACCAAAAAGGCTCTCCCCCCCGATCATCGTAATCGGAACCAAGGGACTGTCACAAGAAGAGCCGACTGGGATCGCAGAGACCCCGTAGGTACATAGTGCAAGAATTTAGCCTGCGGATATTCAGTCCCGAGGCCATAAAAAGCCTGATGTACAATGCACATGGACTTAAAAAAGATCCAATTTGCAACAGGAAGCCAGTGGAGTTGCCTAAGCAGCAGAGATATATGGGCTCCGAAGGGGGGCGAAGAATGGATCTGGTGGCAGAATTCTGGAGTAATTTGAGCTGGTTGATCAAGTAGCGAGGCTGTGCCAGATAGAGTGAATTGCAGTAATCCAGTCCACTCAGAACCAGAGCTGTGACAACAAGGGCCTGACATGCTACGGGAATGAAAGGAAGGACATCACGAAGAATCCAGAGCTTAAAGTGGCCAGCCTTGCAGACCGCTGCAATCTGTTCATCAATAACATGGGATGCAGTAATTTTTACCCCCAAATTCCTGACCAACAAGAAAGGCCTGGGGAGTAAATACATGCTTCTAATAAGTGTTAAACAACTAGAGATAGAGGACAGATTATTGTGGAACCCCACAGTTTTATAGGGTATTTTTGTAGCAAGACGACCCTGATCTTGCTTGCAGCTCTCTACTGTACACACAAGATGTAATATGGGGAATTAGGACATTATATTCTGGCTAACCCAACTTAGTCAAGGGGTACCAGTTATTATATCTTCATGACCAAATCACTTTAGGAGAAATGATTACCTTTTGAAATAAGTCCATCCGCTGTTAGCGATCATGCATCACTTCATTATGTGCTCACACGTGAATTTTTCGAGGAGGACACTGCCTACAAATGTGAATTTGATGGTTAACTCTCAAAAAACTAAAAATTCCTGGAACCCAGGGACCATTATAAAGTTGAATTATAATCTTAGCACAGTTTTACAAATAAATAATCCTCAAAATAACGGTTCCCTATCTATTTAAGGGGAATTAGAATTCTGAGAACCTTTGTGAGGGATAATGGCGGACATGTCACTATAGAACTCTATAAGAGGCATCATTTTGATGGGACTCTAGTCACTTAAAAAAAGGAACTGAGACACAAACTGTGTCGTTACAAACAAATAGTAATCCATAGTCTAGAATCACTCAACAATTATATGCTAATCGGCTTAAGTCACACAAAATGATTTTGTACTAAAGAGACGCTGAAGAATTGCTCAAAGTGTTCAATCGTCTAAAGGTTTTGGAACATGATTAATAGGCTAGACCTTTCTGAAATCTATCTTCCAATAAATCACATCAGTGAATCTTCTTGGAATTCCTATTTTTCCAAAGTATATGATTCCCTAGTTTCTGTAATTGACTGTGTCCTGTCTTGTGAAAACATAAATTGCTTCCTTTCCTTTGAAGCAGATGATATCTATGAGGTGATTAGGAAAGCAAAACCCTCTCATGCCGCGGTGGCAAAATATTCTCAGCTGTTATCTCAAATAATGTCAGAGAGTTGATCGATGATTTTTGATTTTGAAATATGGGATGTGAACCAATCAGGATTCAGAACAGGTATGGATTCCTTTTTAAAAACTTCAATTTTCTCTCTAATACATCAGCAATCTCAGTATCCTAAGCCGTTCAACTATTTGGAATTCATAGAGCTAACATAAGCTTTTGGTTGATGAAATAGGGTTAGGTTATGGTATATATTGTGAGCTATGGGTTGTCCAATACAGATTAGTATTCTCAGCTATTTCCATACTGAGATGGCAGTGAATGTCTGATTGGACTCTAGAGGCACCCTGTCAGATCCTATTATATCTAATTGTGTGCGTTGTCGGGGGGGAGGGGTGTTCTGGTGCCTACACTATTTAATTTATATATTGCAGATTTGGGAAATGCTTTGTCATCTTGTGATACTTTCCCACCCAAACTGAGACATCTTGTATTTTTGTCATCTGGTTTACGCAGATGATATTGTATTATTGGACCAAACTCCTGTACGTCTCCAGAGATCACAGAATAATATTTTTTATTTTATGCGAGACCTTGATCTAGAGGTTAACTCCACTAAGACAAATGTTCTCATTTTAAATCCTGTAAAATCAAAACAATGTACATTTATTTACATGGTATTTGAATAACATGGAACTAGAAAAGGTGAAAAGCTGGAAGTATCTTGGAATTACAAACAAAATTTCTCCTCGGAAGAGGCATTCAATGAACTCCAACTAAAGTCCTCAGTCTTTGTGGCACAGACGATACAAATCGATTAAAAAATATGGAACATTTTCTATCTTACTCATGATAAAATTCTATAAAGGAAAAAAATAGTGCAGAGCCTTACATATGGAGGTAAAGTAAGATTATCTAAGTTAACATGGGAGAAATTGGAGGGTAAGCTATGGAGACATTCTTTGAATCTTCCTATTGAGTTCCTGCTCTCATTATACAACAGAAATCTGGTCTCATATCTCTGCAGGCTTATGTTGATTGGACGTCAACACTTTTGTACACTAAAGATCTACTTTTCCAACATGGTTCTTTGCTCAATAAGTTGCAAGACATAATGGAAGGACAGTCATGCCCAGACCTAAATAGATGGGTGCAAAGAGTTCAGATTTATTAAGTAACATAGATGTTTGTGAAACAGAGCTGATGGATGTTCCTACTAATGTCAAAACAAAACTACAATGGATGGACTGAATTCAAACTAGAACCCAAATTGCAAAGCGAAGTACATTCGATTTTCTCACATATTTGTGAAAGATTTCATTTGCCACTGAATTTAAGGAAATCCAAAATAGAAGATGGAGAGTGAAAATCCTTCCATTCAGGTTGATTCTATTTTCAACTTGAAATATAAGCAATGTTCTATCTAACATCTCAAAAGCGTTCTGCTTCTGCAGATATTGTGGGGATAATCTGAGCTGGAAACTTTAGAACGTCTTCTCATGATCTGCCCCCACTTACAGCACAAACGTGGATATTATTTCTCAAGATGTGTTGAATCTTTAAAAAATATGTTGCCTTTATGCATGTGGATCTGTATTCTCAGTGGGAATCCCTATATAGCAGTCATTCTTTTTTGGGTGGATATTTTAGAAGTGAAGTAAAATCTGTTTTTATGACATTATATTTTTTACTTTCGTAATGCTTTGTTCTTAATTATTATTTTGTATTTCTTTCCTTTTATTGTGTTTGTGAAAGGTTTACAAAAAACCATGACATAACAAAAAAAAAGATGGGGATATTTTAGGGCTGGGCGATATAGACCACAAATCATATCTCGATATTTTTGGGCTGAATCTCGTTATACAATATATATTTCTCGATATTGTTATTGTGGGTTATATGCTCAGTTGTAGGCCGCCGGCTACATGTGAGTTGACACCAACACCTTTATTTATAAGACATTGATCAAAATAAAGTCAAAATACAGGGTTCCTCTTCCTGTTTGAGAATGCACACAACTGTGTAAATATCAAAATGTAAATAAAACATTGTACTATATGTAATAATGTATATATATGTAAATATCTCAATGTTAACGATATTGTCTCATCCTATATCGATTTTGAAAATATTATCGATATATCTGCAAAAGTCGACATATAACCCAGCCCTAGGATATTGTCCTCTGGGGCAAGCTGCATCATATAGTATGGCCTGACATTCTGAGTTGTTGGCCAGAGCAAAGTCAGAGTCAGTGCAGTTGTCGCATGAAAACAGTTGTTTTGGCTTTATTTATTTATTTATTCTTCATTTGTGCACTGCCAGCAGGAAAACATAATGAGACAAAGGCGACAAAAGGTCTGAGTACATTGAGCCCCTCATATGTCCTTAAAGTAGAGTTGCTTCAAAGAGTAGACAGCCATATCCAGAAATGAAAGAAATCAAATTTGCTAATTGTCAGTTCGCCTTATACTGAAGTGTGGAATCCTTCACCAAGATAAAAGCATCTGCCTCAGAGCGAGGAAGCAGTGTGTAAAGCTCTGGGTTACCAGTGATGACTCTGACCTCAAATGATGTTCTAGTTACTTCTGTATTGAAGTTCCAGTACATTGTATTAAGCTTATCAGGTCAAGTACATCTGAGCTCCAGGCAACATATACTGGCATCCTCTCAGGTAGGCTACATATCTCCAACTGACTCACTCAGAACACACAACCATACATCAACATTCTCACCGGCTACATTCCTTGTCACTCACCCAACATTCCATTCACTACTGCAAAGGTAAACAGGGAAACCAGGTCTCTACATATATTCCCTCTTTACAGAACAACAAATAACACAACCAGAAAAAATACACACTCATCAGAGCACACAATCTCCTGCGCGTGCAAAATGACCAAACTCCAACCACCACATCTGCACACCTTGAAACCCGCCCACACAGTAGTGATACCAAGCTCACACCAACAATGCCCTTCCCCTTTCTACATAGTGGAGAAAGAACACCAACACTGAACATTTCACCACTGCAAATCCTCACGACCTCTGGCACCTCAACTACTCACTTCTTCTGCATACCGCTGCACCGCCTAATCAACTACACATCCACTACTCTCCTCACAGGCACATCAAACACACAGCTCTAAGCTGTGCACCCACACATACCCAGCGAACGTCACACAACAACAAGAACACCTTAGGTGCAGTGCCGCCACCCCCATTCGTCACCTGTGTCCTCATGGACCACCATACAAGCCAACCACTGCTATGAGGAAGCATCATCACATCACACACCACATCACTAAATGCTTCCAGCACACACACCACAACGACCGCACACAACTCCCACACACTGCAATAACTTTTTACTTTACTTTATTCAATTTCTAACGCGCAGCCGTGAACCCTGAGGCATGAGGGCATGAAACATGACAAAACAGACGTAAAAGATGACATGAGAAAGGAGAAAGATCAGAACGTCAGATACAAGAGGACCAGAGCAGGATAGAGAACGAGATAATAAATGATCAGTCGAAGAGATGGGACATGAGGGTCTTCTTGAAGGAGGTGATTGAAGATTGCTGACGGAGCATGGGGGGAAGAGACTTCCAAAGTTTGGTTGCTGCAGTGTAGAAGGCCCCATTCTCCACCTTCTTAAGTTTGCAGCATGGAAGAGATTGCAGATTCTGGTTACTTGACCTGAGAGCCCTTGGGTTGGCTTTGTCTTGGATTTTATCTTGCAGGTATTTGGGCATTGTGCCAAGTCTGCATTTAAGGACAATCGTTAATAGTCTGAATTTAACGCAAGCTTCAATCGGCAACCAGTATAAGGAACGTCGGGCAGCTGAGACGTGATCACGCTGAGCCACCTCGGCCATTCTGGCTACCAAAATGGGACAGTCAACCAAATGGAATGCTGTGGATAAGTACAATGACACGAGAAGAGTTGCTAAGCCTTTATCCATACTAGAAAAGAGACGTGACTTGAGATCCAAAAGGGAAGTCTCTGTGCCATAGCCCTGCCTAAAGTCTGACTGATAGATATTAAGGATAGGATGCTGGTTCAAATGGGAAGCAATTTGAGAATAGGCTACTCGATCGAGTATCTTCAGAAGGAATTGCGTGTTGGTAATTGGGTGATAGTTAAGCGGGTTATCTGGGGCGAGGTCGGGCTTCTTAAAAATGGGGGTGATCAGGCAGATTTAAGGTTATCAGGGATACAACCCTCTCGTAGAGAGGCGTTAACAAAATTATAAATCGCTTTTAGCAGTGGAGGGGGGCAGGATTTTATGATTAGGGAGGAGCAAGTATCGCCCTTACACTTAGTGGGCTTGAGTTTTTCAATGATGGATTTTAGTTCAGCCTCAGAGATTGAATGGAAATTGAATTCAGTGATTGAGGGATTTCTAATAATAGGTTTACTATGTGCAGGTTCCGGATTGGCAGCCTGTTTTTGTACAATGTCGGCTCTGATGCCAAGAAGTTTTTTGTGCATTCCCTTCTGGACTTGTGACAACAAACATTGTCTAACGGAGGGAGTTGTCCCTGTGGTTCGGGGGTAGATTCAGAGTCTTTTAGGATCCAAAACAGTTCTTTAGTATCAGATTTGGCGTTGAGGATCTGACGGTTATGGTAAGTCTTTTTAGCGGCCGTAAGCTCTGATCTATAGGACTTATTGGCAGATTGATATGTGTCTTGAGTGAGAGTATTGGGGTTGGCTTTCCATTGATAGAATACCTTGGCAATAACAATTTCCTTTATGGAATAGCTTGGCAATAACAAGTGATTATGGTTGAAATCTTATAATTTCTACTAAACTCTGAACTAACTTCCTAGTTCTCAAATTAACACAAAGTCCCACCTGCAAAGGAACGCATTAGTGTGGCAAACATCTAAATCAAAAGCATTAATGACTCCATCCAGCCTAACCTTGATCAGTACACACTATTTACTACTCTTAAATATTAATCTGTAGGGAGGAAAAAAATTATTAAACAACCTTTAACTTTAAAGCAGGACACTAATAAACTCACAACAATACTTATCTAACAGAGGCCACGGCATCATACATTCCCATTCAATCCTCACAATTATCACATCGACACTCCCTATAACTGTACAATAATACCAGCCTCACATCACCCTATCGACACAACCTAAATGCATAACCAGAACAAAACCAAATTTAACTCCGTTTGACTTCCTCCTGGCAGCTCCCCTTTAGCACAAAAGTACGTTTGGGGACACGGCCCCTCTTCCCCTGCTCCTTTGCCCTTCCAACTTCCATTTCTTCCCGGACCTCCGCACAGAAAGTCACATTTTTTTCCTTGAGCAGAGTACTATTAGCGATCAATGCTTCCTTTTTCCTCTCATTGATAAAACTGCAAAGCACTGGATACTGTGCAGCTCCCCTTTCCACTGCGCCATCCTTGTGTGACTACAAGCTTTATTTGTAAAGCGCAAGCCGCCCCCAAAAACTTCCAAAGCCGCATCTCCTTCTCACAGAGACTGCAACCCGCAACAATGAGGAAAGAACTTGTCAACAATGGCCGTAACGGTGCGACGTCAGGAACGTCGTAAGGTTCCCTTATTTAACTATTAAGCTCTTCCTCCTACGAATCTACAGAACCTTCCACAGCTGATGTCTGTACACGCCGTGACAATCACCAACTCCCCCGGCGTTCTGAACGACGTCACCATTTGCAGCCAGCAGTCAGGGAGAAAAGAGCTCTGTACCCTAACGGTCACCGTGACTCATGATGCTTTCCCCAATGCACTCTTCACAAGCTCCTCCACACGGGTCTTCTGAGCTGCCACACTGCAACCTGCAACAAATCTTACTCTTCCTCTTGCTTCGCCTCAGATGGTGCCTGTGCCTCGTGCATGCGTCGCCACTCCCATGAACGCAGGAACCACCACATTTACCGCTCAGCACCTGAAGGCTGCCCGGCCCCCAGTCTCATAAGTCAGCACCAATGCGCCGCCCCATCAACAGAACACCAGCTACCTCAACAGACAGGTAAGCCTCAATGTAGACTCTTCTGCAACTTTGCTCCAAAATTTGTGATGAGCCACTATCTCCACAGCCAGCAAGAAAGTGCTTTATGTGCTTTATAACATACACATGCCCACAGTCACTACACTGCTTCCACAAATAACGGACTCGAAGCCTCCGCAACATGCTGCAAATTATCTTCAAATGCTGCACCTGAGCTCCAAGCCCCTCCAAGGCTCATTTAATGGGCCCCAAGCCCCTCTGCCGCACCACAATTGGCTTCCAATTTCCTCCTTGGCGCAGCTATGGCTACCTTGCCCCTCTATCAATGCCACTGTGCCTTAAGGCTGACCAAAGCTCATCTTCAAAGCTGACTGTCTCTTGATCACCACAGTCTTTAGCCTGCTCACTGATGGCAGGCCGCCTGGCCCCAGGCCCTGGCGCCGCTCTCTAAATCCTGCACCTGTGGCCTTTGCGCTGGGCCCTTCTGCACCTACTGACAATAAGCGCTCCCCCTACCTGAGAGGATCTGCTTTGGTTGGGGGGCGGTGTATGTGCCATCCTTAGTGCTGTCCCCCCAGCACAGCCAGCACCCTCGTCGCCATTGTAAAGCTCTGGGTTCCCAGTGATGACTCTGACCTCAGATGATGTTCTAGTTATTTTTTTATTGAAGTTCCAGTACATTGTATTAACCTTATCAAGTCAAGTACATCTGAGCTCCAGGCAACATATACCGGCATCCTCTCAAGTAGGCTACATATCTCCAACTGACTCACTCAGAACACACAACCATACATCAACATTCTCACAGGCTACATTCCATGTCACTCACCCAACATTCCATTCACTACTGCAAAGGTAAACAGAGAAACCAGGTCACTACACAGTGCTTTAAGTCTCAGGGGGAATAGTTGGTAGCTACCTTACTAAGGAAAAGTCCACTAGCTTATTACGAAGCTGTGCTCGAGTATAACAGAACTTAACAGGGGTTTCTGCTGCTGTGCTGATATTGTTGAAGCCTGAGAAGAGCTTTCTAGGAATATCAGCCAAAGAAAATCCCTTGTTTTGTAAAATGTTATTTGTTACCTATTTTGGCCTTATAATGCAAGCTCTGAATTGTGATGATGGGTGACCCCAAGATTTCCTATTTATGACATAGTCATTTAGTAGAGGCTAGTATTGGTGTAAACTATTCCTGCTGACAATGCATAACATGTTTGTCACTCAGATTCCTGAATCAATTAGAATGACAAGATGCTAATTCTTTTTTCCTACCCAGCTGAGCGGATGGTCCTCTGTTCTTGCCCAGTTCTTTGTGCTACTTAGCTCTCTGTCAGTATGACTGGGGACACAACCCTTAATATGTGCTTCCCCAAAGACACTTTCAGGAGAAAGAAAATACAGAAAAATATATTTGGTTCCTTAGAGAATGTATGCTTCTGTACACCTGCACTTGTACGAGCTTTTCATCACCTCAAGCTCTCTTACCAGTTACCTCTTCCTACCCCTTTTGATGTGCCACAGAGCCAGTCTCTTTGCTGATCTATGTCCATTTCTGCTTTGGGATGTAAAGTACTGCCACTGTTGGGCAGGTTGGCTTTTAAGATCAAATGGCATTGCCAGCTAATCAAATCATACAAGTAGAATGAACCATGACCTCTGACCAGACCATTAGGCCCCAAAACATATTCCACTGTGTGTCCAAACTTATGGGTTGGATGTTTCACACATTTCATGTCCCCAGAAGCTGCCAACATTGAAATGAAAGATGCTGCACCTGTCTTGTTTGGACCCTCAACTCAAGTCACAGAATAATATCTCATAAGATAATGGTGGGCTGTGATGAAATGACGACTGGTCCGCAGGAGTACAGGGATGAGTAGTGGTTTTGAAACTCCCACTCAGCCCACAATACTACTACAATACTACTACACCAAACATAAAGACCCTAACAGCAACAACAGTGCAAGTACTGGAAAGAAACTCCATCTTAATATAAAGAGAAAAAAATAGGAAGCACGAAAGCTGGTTCCATGTCACGGCTGGGTACCCCCTTTGGTCAAATGGACTTTTCCTTTTTCCTTTTCCATCATTTATTTTATTTATTTTTTAATTATTTCTCTGTTTTTTCCTTTTTTCTTTCTTTCCTCTTCTTAATATGAGTTCTTACTCATTCTGAAGTATTATACACTGCTTTGAGAGAATTTGCATCATGTTAAGCGATGATATACTTTGTAAAGGTTTTCATTTTTAAACCAAAACAAATAAACAAATAAATAAATAAATATACATGTACATAGGAAGGAGAGTAGGGAGGTGAGAGTACGCAGTGGGTTAGTAGAGGTGAGGAAATGTGGACTAGGTAGGGGCATGGGAGAGGACCCCCCCCATAATACAAAAACAAAAACGTTAAATGTGGGTCGATCGAAACTAGATGACCAAACTGCATACTTGGAAAAGAACGTCTTTGTAACAATGAAGAACCAAAAGGATAGTCGACCTCCCGCATCTGAGCCTTCCTTTGTTCTTGGCTGGCAAGGCTTGAACCCTTTTCATGAGAATAGGATTGGCCTGCAGGTTCAGGGTGTGAGTCACTCTTTCAAAGGGAACTTTGCCAGCACAATGGGGGTGGGGTGAGGGTCAAACCAGGGGAATAATGACGGGAGTCTCCTTGATGTAGGGCTGACAGGAGGAGGAGGGGGCTCTGGAGAGAAGTTACCAACTATAGAAGGGATTTACCATCTTGGATTTTCTCAGGCCACTCACACCTTCCGTGCCCCCTCCAAATTTCTTGCAGACAAAGCACCGGACTGACAGACATTACCACCAAGACTTTTATCAAAGCAGCCAGTATTATACCTTTACAGAAGGCTTGAAATGGACCAATCCACTGTGGCAAACTCACTATGTAAATCTCTCTTAAATACATTATTTTCAGACATCTCGAAGAGTATATCCTGCCCTAGGCCCATGCTACCTTAAAGAGGTAAAGGAGGTGTACTATTCATCTTGCGCCAGACATTTTCCTCACAGTCACCATGTAGCATCAAACAGATCCACACTCACTTTGTAATGGCCATGTGCTCTTCCCTTCTTTCCATCCTCTGCCTGGTCTCTCAGTCCCGACTTGTACAAGTTTCTGTCCTTTTTGTACAGCAATGTAGGACATTCTTCAGGGGAATGTGTTTTGTGTCGATCTTTAAAATCTTCTTTAGTAGGGGAGAGTGCCCTGTTAATCAAAATGACACCCTATTAGTGCTGAATTTTCAATATTAATCTCTATTTACTTTTCTCAAACCCTCATCCCTAAAAGGGCTATAGCAGTATGTCCATTATTACATACCTCTCTTTCCTTGTAATGATTCTTGGACCTTCACTGGTTCTTGCTGCAGATTCCCAATTTCTTATAGGATTCTTGCTCTACTTCCTCTTTACTCTAATCTAGTGTACAATGGTTGCATATTACCGTAGGATACCATATGTCATACAATATATAATCTTTTCATATATTATTTTGTATGATTGTATATACAACATAAGGAGATAGTGTTTACCCCAAATAGGATTCTCCCATCCACTTGTTTTGCCTCTTTCTAAAAGACTCTCTGCCTTCTGGTTAAAGATTGTCACCCTGTAAAACAGAGCCCATACTGTCTCAATTTTTCAATTGTAAAAACCTTACTTTCAATGCGCTCTATGATAAATAAAATAAGCGCTTACTTGTGACTTTGGATGTTAACTTCCAAAACCCATCACCAGGGGCCTTTGTGTCAGTAGAAATAGTAGGCCTCAAGTTCCTCATAAGTTCTATAAGAAAAAACCATGAAAACTGTAATTTAAATTCTAACTCACTTCTAAGGCATGTATTACTATATAGTCTATATTGAATGTTTTATTTTCCCCACTTGCTTGTAACTTGGCATGCAGCTTGGATCTGCTAGAGTCATCCCGTTTGGTTCTGGATGCTCTGTATGGCACTTGCAGACAGAATTATGTTCGTGGGTAAAACCGCGTATCACGTTGCGTTGTGACGTCATCACACACCGTCATGACGTCATCACGTAACGTCATGACGTCATTGCGTAGATGGGGACGTCTATGCGGAAGTCGTATCCACGTTAGAAGTGACGAGATTAGTCCCTGTTAGTATGGGAAATGTAGGAAAACTCAAAACCTACAAATAGGAGAACTGACAACAGAAAAGGTAAAAGACCCTGATAGAAGTGGTCCTAATTTTCATAATAGAATGCCCTATGTGGCTAATGGCGTGGGATCCTGTATAGGGAAATATTCCTTGCATAATTTGATGGGCAATATCATCTGTGTGCCAATGTGTGCAGGCACCAATATACAAATGAGAGCATCTGATTCTAACTCCAACATCTCAAAAAAACTAAATCAACAGATAAATGAACTCACTTTACATTATAAATGTCTAGGAGGTAGAGTGCAGAAATCTTATACTATAGTTATATAGTTCAGGCATTGTGCCATTCCACTCCTTCATTTAGACCGCTAATGTGACTTTTAGACAAAAAATCAATTTCTGTTCCAAATGCAATAGTTTCTTATTGATCACTGTTTGTGATTTACCCTTAATTTGTTTCAAAATATACCACTCAAAATTATGACTTTATGTTGCATTTCCACAAAATGTTTAATCATCGGAGCTTGCTCAACCTTATTTCTAATGCAGCTCCTGTGTTCAATCATTCTTGTTCTGCATTTTCTATTCGTTTTACCAATATACATGCGTTTACAAGGACATTTTATCAAATAAATCACATTGTTGGTGTTACAATATGCGTGTTCATTAATGTTCCACATTCTTTCCATATCCAAATCTACATCACTTGTTCTTTTTGTTTGGGTGCACATTGTACAGTTTCCACAGGAGTAATGGCCTGCCACTGGGGGTAAACCCCATAAGTTAGTTTGTTGTAAGGGTTTCTTCTTTACACTCACATCATTTCTCATCACTAGATTTCGCACAGTGGTGCTTTTCTTAAATGCCACAATTGGTCTTCCTACTTCCTCGGTCATGATTTTATTCCAATTTCTTGTAATAATCCCCTTAGTCCTGTATGACAAATTACTGAACGTATTCACAAATACTAAGGGTGTTTCTATTGTACTTTTCTCTCTCTGTATGTGTTGATCTAGGAGAGATTCCCGATTGTTGTTGAAGGCATTCTGCTTTCTTAACCATCGGGGCAGGGTACCCACGATGCACCAGTTACGTAATCAAATTGTTAGCTCCGTTTTCATACGATTCGTTTGTACTACTATTCTTTTTTAATCGTAAAAATTGTCCGAAAGGGAGATTATTCTTCACATGCTGAGAATGGTGGCTCTTAAAATGTAACAGAGCATTCTTGTCTGTGGCTTTTGTGTATGGTCGCACTAGCAGTAAACCATTTTGATGGTATATGCAGATGTCTAAATAGTTGATTTCCTTATTGCTGCTGTGCTGTTGCTGGTACATTTTAGATTTCGATTTTGTTGATTCAGCCACTGTATAAAATGACAAGACTCTTCTTCATTCCCTTTACAAATACCAAACACATTGGAGCCAACAAAGAATGTTACTCTGAAAAGGATCTCGATCATTATAGACAACAGTTTCCTCGAACATATTTACATACAAATTGGCTACATTTGGAGCCATAGCTGACCTCATGGCTGTCCCCCCAATTTGTTTATAGAACTGCCCCATACATTGAAAGAAGTTTTCTGTCAGGGCCATTTCTGTGCACCATTTGATAAACAAATTTGACACTGGAATTTCATCATCTCTTCTCAGTAAGGTTTCCTCCACCACCTCCAATGTTGCCAATTGCGGTATGTTAGTATATAGTGCTTGAATATCTAAACATACCAGCAAATTGACATTGGGGTCAAATATGTTACCCTCTATCCTATTAATGGCGTCAGTTCTGTCCTTTACATAACTTTTCATAGTTGGAATGAAAGGTCTTAAATAACAGTCTACAAATTTGGATAGGGGTTCCAATAGTGAATTTACACCCAAAACAATAGGTCTTCCCGGGGGATTCTCTAAACCTTTATGAATTTTAGGGAGGGTGTAAAAGATGGGAACTCTGCCATTCTCTCTAATAAGGTATTCACCCTCTTGTTTACTAATCATGTGTTCTTCCACAGCTCTATGAACCTTATCTTTAATCACGCTCAAAAGGTCACTACTGGGGTCTCTGTCTATCTTTTGATAATAGTTCTCGTCTGTTAGTAGGTTATTGCATTCTTTAATGTAATCACTCCTGTTCAATATTACAATGGCGCCGCCTTTGTCGGCTTGACAGATGATAATCTTATCATTCGCCCCCAAGTTTTTCAAGATATTATGTTCCGTTTTACTCAAATTTGAGTGGTGTGGGATACCTCTGGCTTCCAATTTGGTAATCTCTTCCAAAACTTTCCCTTCAAAAACCTTAGATTCTGCAGGGTGTGAGTTAGGCGGGGCACAGAATACAGAGGGATTTCTCAAACCACTGCAATTATCACCCTTGTCAAAAGTATTGTCCAAGAAAAACTCTCTTAGATGTACTTTTTGCATGAATTGGTTAAATTCAATCCTGAACTCAAAAGGATTATGGAATTTAGTTAGTACAAAATGCAGTCCCTTATTTAGCATTTCTTCTTCTTTTTCTGTAATCTGGACATTGGCGAGATTCACTACCAACCCCTGTAGCTGCGTGTTTGCATCCGTTCGGGTTCCCACTGTCTTTGGTCTCCTCCTCTTCCTAAAAAAGATTGTCTTTGATTATTACCTCTCTGACCATTATTTCTTGTGCTTCTACCTCGAAAGGAGCGAGTGTCTCCCCTATTGCTCGAATTTTCAGTACCTCGGGATTCATCATATTCAGAGGACCCCCATCACTCGAGCTGTAGGAAGTATTTCGGAAGCGTACCCTCCGATTCTGTTAGTATTCGGTCTAGGCTCTCCAAACTTGTAATCCTTGTTTGTATAGCGGAACGCCTTCTCATGAGAGAAATTGTGTATATCTTTCTTCATTCTCTTCACTCGTTCAGAGACAGTTTCATTTTTGAAATCTTGCATCTCTTTTAGATGTTTGTCTAGGCCTTTTTTAAAAGCTTCGACATCAAATTTACTCTTGATTTTTTCTTCTAAACTCTTCAGATCGATCTCGATCTTTTTTGCTGTTTCTTGTGCTGTCTCAATAATCAAAATCAACCAGTCACGGCCACATTTATTGGAAATATAACTCCATTTCAATTTAAATTCAGGATTGTCTAGAAACAGTCTGGGTTCGTTTCTCACAGTAAGACCTTGCGGTAAAGCTTGTTTTTTTAACATACTCTAACATAACGATGGCATGTAGTTCTGTGCGGATGAGTCTTTTCCACATCTGTACTAATTCATCCCATTGTTAGTCTTTGTCAAGTGCTTCAAGGTCTTTATTCAAGCCCACTATAGGTAAGGATTCTATTAACTTCGGGACATATTCATCATCGTAAGACACTTTTCGGATTCCGTATTGGGGTTCCGATAGTATGCCTAATTGTACACTCACAAGAACAATAAGTAACAAGCTGAAATTAGTGAGGCAGTGGAATCAAAGTGTTAGTTGGTTACACATTTTTGATCCTTTAAGAATTACTGTACTACGACTCACTCATGGTGATTCTACTTGTGTTGTTTTAGCATTTTGTATGTGTTTTATGTACTATGATCATTTTTATGATTGTTTTATGAAATTCTTTGTTTGATGACTAATAAAATGTGTGATAATTATTAAGATGTTCCACTTGATGTGGGAAGAGTGAAGGGGGACACCTAAATAGCAAATAGGACTTCTTTTTGTATATATAGAAAATATATATGTTCACAGAGCAAAGAGTCTGTCTATCCCTAGCTGTGTTTCATAACCGTTTTTGAGAACAGAGTGGTCTCTCAGTCCACCTTCACACCACCTCCTTACCTCACTTCTAGAACCTGCACTCTGCCTCTCCTTCTGCCTCTTTTTATACTGTAATCCTGCTGATTCTGTCTCACCTCTCCCCTTCCATTGGCTACAGCGCTCACTGGGCTCTAGGAGCCAATATGTGCCTGTGTTTTAGCCAGGGATTGTGTTACACAGGTAGGAGGCTTTTAACAAATTCTCTAAGCCCCTCCTACTTTTCCAGCACGGGTTTGTAGACATCTCTGGTAAGGCTGCTCCTTCTTTCTGAGGCTTTCCTCAGTTGTTGGCGAGGTTTGCTGCTAATTCGATTTCTTTGTCTCCCATATCTCCCCTGCAATCTCTCCTCACTTCAAGTTTGTTGTCTGCAGGCCCCGTCTGCCTAGACTCCATCTGGGATTGTCAGATTGGGATTTGGTGGACTAGCTTCTGTTTGGAAGGGAAATTCAAAGTCCATTTCCTGGCTGCATTTGATTCTGTTCTACTGCCTCTGGTCCGGGATTTGCCAGTTGCTCTCAGGTGCTCTGTGGGAGTTGGAATTCTGAAATGGATTAGATAGAACACTTTGGTTTCTGAGTCTCCCATGTCTCCCCCCTGAATTCTCTCCTCACTCCAAGTTTGCTTTCTGCAGGCACCCTTGCCTGAAATCCATCTCGGATTGTCAGGTTGGGTGTTGGTGTACTCATTTCTGTTTGGAAGGGAAATTCAAAGTCCATTTCCTGGCTGCATTTGATTCTGTTCTACTGCCTCCGGTCCAGGATTTGCCAGTTGCTCCCAGGTGCTCTGTGGGAGTCGGAATTCTGAAATGGATAGGATAGAACACTGTTCAAAAAATGTACTGGGATGCAGTGCTTGATTACAAGTGGTTCCAGTGGTGACATTTGTGACATTTTTTGTTTATTTGGGGTTGGGGCCCCAACAACTACCACTCCCCTCTTCTGGGGGCATGGCTGTCCCTGGTCTTTGTCCTAGTGAGCCTCCTGCCCCAAGTGACGAGGGGACCCTATCACCCTCCCCACTTCCCTTTGGCACAGCAAAACAAAAGAGGTGATGGCGTGAAGGTTTAAATGTATCTTAACCTCTGGCATAGCTCTGGGCGACCCTCCAGACCATCATTCATCGGGCTGCCAGGCTATTACAGAAAGGGGAAAGACCATGTGCAAATAAATCAGGCTTGGTCCCATGCCAAAATGGACAGTCCAGTCCGAATTTCTAGGTCACATCCCTTCTGCACGAAATCACAATCACCCCCTGACAAGGGCGTGACCCTGACCCTATATCACTGATATGATATAAGCCATGATATAGTTGCCACAGAGTCGTGTGATGCGATTTGGTGCACATGAGGTCAGTTATGGACTGGTATGTACCTGTATCATATTTCAAAGGTGAGGTATCTGTGGGAGGAATACTGTATCCATCAGAAAGAACCTTTCCAAAAGGAGGTAATGTGATCTCCCGGTGAGCCGATATGGATATGTGCTGAAAGGCTTACCTAATTGCGTTGGTGGAAGCAGGGCGTGTGCTTTTACTGTATGTATCATTTTTTTAAAATTATTTTTGTTGTGAATACAGCTAGTATATTTTCTATGTTAGAGAATAAAATAGAAGCTATGATGCTTTTTTGTAGAACTCAGCACACATCTGTGTAAAAACACAGTGCAGGTGTACATTTCAGGTAATCCAGGTGTACCCTACAATTACTGTACATGAGGACTTAAGTAGCCATTGCATATTTGCAGTTTACTTTGCTTCTGGCTAATTTGTAAGGTCTCAGTGCCACCACAACAGGCAATAAAAAGGGAGCTGGCAATAGGCAAGATGTCTTGCATAGCTTGTTCGAGGTGTACATTCTGCATTGAGTGACATTCAATGTAGGCTTGCTTCTGTTTCGTGATGTCTCATCTGCAAAAATACATCAAAGCTGATGTCAATCCTGATAAATAGATTGAATGAAAAAAGTATGATTGTTTTATTAGGGCTGTTGGCAAGATTAACATTTTCGTGATGAAGATAATTGCAGTTAGACTGGGAGGAATAATTCTGATGATATACCCAGACTGATGAAGATAATACTGGGAATAGTAATTACTTGTCTTAAGCAGTCAAAAAAATGAATTTTAAAAGCGTAAATTAACCCCACCTATTGATGTCAGGAATCTGCCTTTATTCTGAAAACACTCCATATCATAAATTCTTTATCGCTACTGGGAGAAGGGGGGTACAAAGAAGGGGGACAGGTATTGAAGGAGGAGGGGCGTGGCCTCGGGGAGAAAGCAGGAATGAAGGTTGAGAGGATTTTAAGGAGACAGAAGGGAGCAAGAAATAGGAAGGGAGGAATTTGAAATGCTTTAATTATTTAATTGTGGGGGAATGTAAATTGGTTATTTATTTATTTGGCAATTGTTAAAAGTTATTTAGTCTGTAAGGCCAGGGAGCCAAGGTAGCGTTTCTTTGTGAGTTGTGGCATGTCACATTAAAGCAACTTTTTCCACTTTAAAGCGAGTCTGGGTGTTTTGTGCAGTAAGCCCAAAAGCCAACAAAAGCAGACATATCAATCCATATTGACTAAACACTGTACGCGTATCTGCTAATGGCTGCATAGCCATAGTGCTTTGCTCTGTGTAGGGGTGGCTACCAGGTGGCATTGTAACATGCGTGACTTGTTAACTGAAATGTCCTAGTGTTCGCTTCAATACTTTAGTAAGACATTTTCAGTCAAAAATAAATATTGCACACATGTGTACATTTTGCATAATTCAAAAATGGCGAATGCCATGTACATATGTGCAACTCACAGATGCCTAGAGTGCATACAAATGCATGCACTATGCAGACGAAACATACAGCCATATATGAGTGGGTGTCCAAAAGTAAGTGTCAGAGAGGAGGTAGAGGTGAGCAATGAAAATTATAATGAACAGCCATACACTTCCAGGGGTATTGCAGAACGTGTCCAGGAACAAGCACTTTAAACCTGAATTGCCTGTGTCTACGTGTTGTAATAAGCGTGGGGAATAGCAACAATTAGTGTTAAATTGGCAGCAGATGAGGAGAAAGTGCTGATAGCTTGATGGAGAGCAGATTTATGGAAGAGGTAAGATACAATCAAAAGTTCATCATTTAAAATGTTATTTTTGCACCCCTACATATGCATGCTGTATGCATTGTTTACAGTATGCACATGTAGGATTAAAGATTAGATATACATGCAATGTACACATGAATTCCTATCACATGGACGTGCAATCCACCCATATCCTAATAACGATCCTTGGCACGCTGCTGCACATCCTCTCCATCTCATGACCACCATGATTGGTTGAAGACATCAAGAGAAACAGGATGCTCCTGCACTAACAAAACCTTCCAGGAAATGCCCTGATTACTTATCGGTAAACTTCATTAGGTCCAGTCCACATCTTCCTCGTCCCAGTCCTTACACATGAAGGAGGTCTGCCCTCCTGGCAGGGATTTACGAATGTGTTCTTCTTTTATTTTTTTCAGTGATCGCCCCACATCCACAATAAAGGGGACACTCTTACTCAGAAACCTCCTTGTCACTGCCCTGAAGGGTGAAGTGACCCCATCCAAGGGTGGGGGTGAGGGCCTAAGTACCCGAACAAGGAAGAGTAGGCCTAGAAGTAATGATGATTAGTTGTAAGTATTGTTGGCCTTAACTCCACATACCTCTTCCTCATCCCAGTCCTTACACATGAATTATATCCAATATCCCAGGTGATTCAGCCCAAATAAAACACCAGCACTGGACACTCAGTAAAACTTTATCTGTGACAGCTGCACAGTGCAGTCTGCAGGAAGACTGTCTGGGTAAACCTATGATTCTCTTATTCAGGGAGATGCAGATGATATTGCTGCAGACCTGTCTAGGGGGAATCCCGGGTGGCTGCCCGACAAATGTCTTGAAATGGGCCACCGCTTGCATCCACTAAGAAATGCCTGTGCCCCCGATAGCGCGACCTTGAATCGCTGGCAGGCACTGCAGGTCTCCAAGGGAATAAGTCACTGTGGTATTTTCTTTCAACCAAGGACTGTTTGTCAAAGCGTAGGACTTGTGAGCCCTGCCAGAAGCCCCAAAAGTAAGTAACAGACTACCAGCAGTCCTAAAGGCAGCTGTCCTCTCCAGGTAGGTGAGGAGGACCTTCCTCACATGCATATGAGTCATAGCTTCAGCCTCAAACTTTGACAAACCCTCTAGGGGACATGGACTAATGATTGCTCTCAATAGGTGAAATGAAGAAATCACCTTACGCCTGAAAGAAGGATTGCAGCTCAAGGCGATTACATTAGTAGACACCATGGGATATTGAGGGGGGACATAAGAGGGCCTGCAAATCCCAAATCCGACAAGCTGTCATGATGGGAACCAGAAATGCAGCCTTTCATTGTGATAAATTTCAACTCTGTTGTAGCCAGAGGCTGAAAGGAGGCCCCTTGCAGGGCCTGCAACACCATGTGAAGGTCCCAGGAAGGGGGGGGGGGTCACTGACCTAATACCGGTGCACAAAAGGGCAACACTATTGTGGAGCCATGAAATCAATATTCTGTTACCTCCACTGGCCCCAATGGGGCTCATGGAGGGCCCTTATGGATTCCCAGTGGGCACTCAAAGGAGAATGAGCCAAATTAACCGAGGTAGCATCCTGAAGAAACACCACATTCAAAGGATAACATTTTGACACAAAGCCACAAAGGCACCCCAATATGTCGAATAGATCTAAGTATAGAAGATGTATGTGACCATGTTCGATAACGACACGTGCCTCCACCCCCCATGTCCCATGATACCTGAAACCTTCCCTCTCAACAGCCAGGTCACCCATATTCAGCTGCTGTTCAGCAGAGAGTCATCTGTCCTGCTCACAGGACGAGGGATCAGGGGAGCATTCAATGGAGGTGAGGGTGACGGCCACACAAGCTTAGCAAACCAGCCCTCCATGGTTAGAGGGTTCTTTTCCAAAATCACCAGAGATTTTCTAGAGGTTTCTGACAATCAGAGGAACTGGGGTGAGGGTATAACTGCAGGTCTCTGGCTACTGGATAGCAAGTGAAGGCTGCCAACCTAAAACACGTAATATCCAATAGAGCAAAATAATGGACACACGCTGCTGGGGAATGAGACTAGGAGATAAATTGCAAAGATAAACACATTTTATATAGAATAAAATTAGCAAGCAAAGAACTCTGCTGCCCGAGAGCGCTTTGCCAAATAAAACACAGGCAGCACATTATGAACCCAAGTGTCGTTATTGACGATGTAACGATATACAGTACAAAATATAAGTTTCAATTGGTCGGACAACACAGGGCACAGCCTGCTCTGTAGGTGATGCCAGGCTACAATTGGCTGCTGCGTCCAAGACGATTAGATGGCACGTGGGTCAGCTGGGCTCATCCCTGCAGTGAAGGTCAGGTGATAGAAGACACATTTATAGCTAATCTAAACTAAACAACAGGAACTGGCATAGAGAGAATAATGGTGAACATAAAAATCATTACATGAATGGGGGGTACTTAGAAAACATAGGCAGATATATTTGCATTCTGACCTTTGCATTCAGGAGGTTATATTGGCACTGGGTCCCCCTCCAAGGTGCCCCATTCTTGGTGTTTTGATCTATTATTTATGTTCCCTGATGCCTCATGATACAAACAAACATACAGACGCGCGTTGGCTTTAGGCAGAATATATTGCTGCACAGGATTAAGTATATGGTGGTTGTTCTGGAATGGTCAGTGAGAGTGGGTGTTGCATGTAGTTGGATGAAAGAGAGTGGAGGGCTGGGGACAAGTGGACCATGGCCTGGCAGGGAGGGGGTAGAGAGAGCATGGGCAGGTCAGCCGAGATGGATGGGCAATAGGTCTGGAGCTTCCTCTGGTCTCACATTTTGCAGTGAGCACATTCTGTGAAAACTAACAATACTAAACAATTGCAACAGTGAATGACTGTGAGTACAAGGCTCGTGCTGAGCTCATAGGGGGTGGTGGTGGCTTGAACTTTCTGCGGTGCTGGGGAAGGGAGAGCTGGAGTTACAGAGGGGTGAATTTTTGGGCACAGTAAAAGATGGTGTTTGGTGTAACACAAAATGGAGTTTCTGGACAGGCACATTTGTTAGATTACTCACATGATGGTTAGTGTTATATGGTGCGGATGCATGCCAAGGGCGTGGGGGGTGTCTCCCCCCCTGGTCTCTATGTGGTCGATCCACTGCTGGAATGACGTGGTGGGTGGGACAACGCCACCTCTCCCCCAACACAAGTGAATCTGTACTCCAAGCCATCACCTCCCTGACGCTTGAACAAAAAAAGAGGAAGGGGGTGTGCTCTGCTGATGCAAATATGTCTACCTCTTGCTCCCCAAAGGACCTGGTAAACCAAGGGGAAAATCTTGCAGTGCCAGTCTCTACTCTAACAAGGTTGGAAAATAAGGGCTCAAGTTATCCGCCAAGGAGTCCCTATTCCCTGAACGTGTGTATAGCCCTGAGAGACAAGATACTCTTTTATTTATTTTTTATTTATTTGTGTTCCTGGTTGCACTAAGATATCCTTACACAGTGTTAAAACAGTCAATCAATAAATACAGATAAAAACAATCAAATCATCACAATTCACCACAGTACAAAAAGTCATAAAAACAACATATTGCGAATTCACCAACCACATAAACTGACTTCATATTAAGGCTTCATTATCTTAAGTT
This sequence comes from Ambystoma mexicanum, assembly GCF_040938575.1. Lineage (NCBI taxonomy): Eukaryota > Metazoa > Chordata > Amphibia > Caudata > Ambystomatidae > Ambystoma > Ambystoma mexicanum. The sequence goes on along the minus strand of NC_090928.1, from coordinate 319,360,143 downwards.
TATCAAACTTGCCACTTATAAAATCTTTAAAATAGCAATCATACATAATATTCCCTCTCCACTAGAAGTTCTGGCAAAAAAGTAATCAGTATCCAGGGCTGCTGGATTGTGCAAAAACAAAGTTAAGACGAGAGATGTGATTTTGGTCAGTGACATGCAGAATAGTAAGGTATGTTTTCTGTTTTGGACTGCCAATGAATCCTTACATAAATTGCATGCTACATTCACTTCATTCTGCGCTCTGACTTGACAAATCACTCTTGTCGGGAGAAGATTAAGGTGGTACCGCAGAAACTGGTCTGCCCAGTGTGAATTAGGGAATTTCTTTAGGTAATTTGGGAGTCTCCCTAAAGCCTTATCTAATGGAGACAAACTATAGTATAATGTATATTGCCGCATAGTTGTCATTGTGGTTATCCAGTCTGCCCTCAACATAGCCTTTTTTTACGTCATAAGGATGAGGTCCTCTATTGATAGCTTCAAGCAGAGAGAATCGTTTCAACTCTTCTCTTTAATTTATTAGCCACCTTATATCTTCCTGAGTCTAGGATAACTGCCAAGTCAGCGTACAGGGAATCCTGTACAGGCACTATACATTTTCTTTACAGCGCTCTAAGTCTTATATCTACTATACAGCTTAGTGAAGTCAGCCCTAGCTGAGATGCCGTAGGGACACACACTGGTAATCCTGCAGGGTGTTTCCACATCCTAGATTCTATTTTACTGAAGGGAACATAATTTATCATTGATCTCAATTCCATGCAAAAGGCTAGGAATCGCCTTCATTTTATAATAGTATAGAAGGGGAAGCAAAGAAAAATTGCAGTATTTAGATGTTATTTTTGTAATCTGCGCACTGACTTGCGCACCCTTCATCAGTATATTTTTCAACCGCTGTCAAACGCCTGCTGTCTTGAAGATTGTGGGACCGATGGTGCACGAGACACCATTGATTTAGCAATCACGTTATTCTGCATAGGATTTCAGCGGTCTAGTTTATTTCCATCATGTCCGCCGCCGGTCTGGATTTAGCCTTCCACTTCCCGGCGGTCGGCACGTTTCAACCCGTGAGTTTTCCTCACTTTGGGTCACAGCGCTGTTTTCCTTCCTTGGCTTTGCTAAGCCCTGTCTCTTTCTCTTCTTTGTTGCGTCACTCCTGGTGCCCCTCTTTCCTGCTCTGTTGCCGCTCTACGGATTCCCTCTGTTTGGGTTTCCGCATCTGCCTACTTTCTGTCTCTGTTTTTTGCAGCCTTCCGCCGGTCTGTGTCTTCGGCCACGGCGGCCGCTATTTTCTGCTTGTTCCTGCTTTTGGGCGCTTACTTGCCCGCTTGCTCTCTTGTTTCTCGCCTCTCTCCCTTTGCTTTCTGCCTCTTCCCTCTCGCTACCCACAGCTGTTACAGTTTTGACTTCTGTCAGTCCTCACACAGTACTCTCTTTTCTCCAAAGATTCTTACGCTGTTAATTTTTTCACCCATTGTTTGCGGGTGTTAAGGACACACTTACCTGCTAACCCTGTTCTGGTGGGTCTACTGCCATTGGAATTATCTGGTCGCCATCTCCACTGCCACACAGCGTTCTTGATTACAATCTGCATCCAGTCCAAGTACTACAATGGGTTTTTTGTGCCTTTTTGGCTTTTTCCCCCACTCGGCTATCCCGGGACCCTTTCCACTGGACTACTTGTTTATCAAGTGGTCATAGTGGCGGCCTCCCGTGGTAGACCCTATCTACATAAGAAGAAAGACTTCCGAAAGAAGAAGACAACCACCATTAGAGCTGGCGGATCAGGTGAGGAGTGGAGTGAACTTTCATCAGAGAGGGATCCTGACAACTGCTCCTGAGAGTTGTCAGCTTCAGTCAGGGTAAAGCCCAAATAGGTCAGAGATATAGAAGGCGTGATCTCTTGATCCCCCATATACCATCTGAATCCCATTTTCTTTTTGCTATTATGAGTGAATCTTATAATCATAGTTTTCTGGTTGTTAATACACAGATCATTCACCCGTACATATTGTACGATGGCATCTGGCTGTTTCTGAAGGCCAATTTGGGTACGATCCATTAGCACAACATCGTCAGGAAAGGCTAAGTATGGTTGTGAGGATGTGAGGCTGGAGCGGGACACACGGACAAGGGAGCCTGCTATGCCGCGGGCGGGCGCGACGCTGGGGGCGGACGCCGAGAAGGTCTCCCTGTTGACGGGAGAGCCTTGTCGGCGTCCCGCGACAGTGCCGGCATTACAGCCGCGGCGCCGCGGGTGCTCACAGCCGCAGCGCCGCGTGTGCCCGCGAGGACCGGGTTCACTGGCGCTGCGGCTGGGAGACCCGCGGACGGAGTGCACTTCGGCGGCCTCCGGCGGCGAGCGGCGGCGAGGCTCGGGAACTAGAGGGCCTGACCCGTGCCGACCGCTCGACGTCGGAGGTGCGCCGGACAGATGGGTAGGAACCCACAAAGGGGAACCAACCAGAAACCCCTCCTTACCTGATGCAGGGCAGACGCCAACCGGCAGCATGGGGCCTCAGTCAGTGCGGGCCTCCGGGAGGCAGTCCTCGAGGGAGACACCATATTGGGTGGGCGGGGCCAATGAAGGGGGAGTGGCTGACGACAGGGAGGGGAAGCCAGAACCAGGCAGCCAGACTAAAGGAGGAGGTGGGGAGGAGGCAACGCTTTTTATAGAGGGTGGGTGTCTAGAGTCCCCACCAATCGGACAGGGGGGGAGGGAAGTTAGTCCCGATTGGTCCTTTTTCCCTTCAAACACCAGGTATAAAAGGGACTGGCCTAATGGCGTTTTTGTTGCTTTTTGCAGGGAGAAGGAGAGGAGAGTGAGAGCAACTGGTGGGCCTATCCGGGTCCGTGAGAGTAGGAGAAACTTAAAGAGAAGAGGAATTCCTGGTGCCTTTCCCTCACAGTGAAGTAACTGTGGGGTCAACCTGGAGTCCAACTACCGTGGTTAAGACATTGTGCAATAAAGGTCTACAAAGGTCCACTTTGGCTACTGTCCTGATTTCCACAAGTGGCGTAGTCGGCAGGATCAAGAGAACGCGATGGAGAAAATAATACAGACACTATCAGAAGGGCAACAACAGTTACAACAGCTCTTCCAACTGCAGGCCCAGCAGGCGGCCGCTGATCGCCAAGCCTTTCAGCAGGCAATACAATTGCAAGGTACCCTGCAGTCCACTTCTCAGGATAAACACCAAGAGACGATAAAACACCTGACGGATGCTGTCACCGGCACCCGAAACCTGCCCATGGTCCCTTCCGCAGTGTTGCAAAAATTCAAGGAAGGTGAAGACCCGGCTTTCTTTTTCACCACCTTCGAAAGAATCGCCCGAAACGCTCAGTGGCCGGTGGACCGCTGGGGCCAGTATGTTGCCCCCCTTTTGTCCGGCATCATGCAAGGAGCCTACCAGGCCGTTAACCCAAACGGAACCACGCCGTACGCTGAAATCAAAAAGGCAGTATTAGACCGGTTAGGACTTGATGAAGAGGCCTACAGAATGAGGCTGCGCGACACTAAACTCAAGCCGGGGGAGAACCCCCGACAACTCTTCTACAGGGTTAAAGATCTCACCGAGAAATGGTTACAAGTACCGGGAACAGGCCTCCAAGATGTCTTAGATAAAGTCACCCTCGAGCAGTTCATTGAGGCCCTACCCCCTCCGATGCAAAGATGGGTCTGACAACATCACAGGCCCACCTTATCTGAGGCGGTGGACATAGCGTCGGCCTACCAAAAGGCAGGGGGAGCGGGTAAACCCCTTGGAGGCGGATCTCCCATTCGCAATCCGATGACCCAGTTGGAACCCCTCCCAACCAAGAGCCTGCGAGGAGGGCTTCCCAAATGGAGAGCAACGGAAGGACGCCCTTCTGGATCCGAGGAGAAAAGGAGCGGTCCCGACCCACGATCTATCCAGTTGTCCACGGGATATCGACAACCGCAATGTTATGACTGTGGCGAGTGGGGCCATATAGCCCGGTTTTGTCCCCGGAAGAGAGGCACCGAGCCGATGGAGATCGGATTCATGAGGACCGAGCAACGACCAAGGTGCCAAGGTCTCTACGAGATGGACGTCCGGGTAGACGGGAACCAAGCCAGGGCCCTACTCGACAGTGGAAGTCGACAGACGGCGGTACTACCAACTGTAAGTGATTCTCCTTACCTCGCCAATGTTAGTATCCCCATTCGATGTATACATGGGGATGTGAGGACCTACCCCATGAAATCCATAACAGTAGAAGTGGGCCCTAATATTACAGAGATGAAAGCTGCCGTCCTCCCCTCCTTACCCGCCCCAGTGGTGATTGGGACCGATCTACCCCACTTCCACCAGACTATCAAAGCCCTAGAGCAGGGATGGTGGGAAGAAGCACCCTTTGCCAGGGAGCCCATCCCCCCGAACACCCAGGGACGAGAGAGACCCACTATGAAAAGAAGGGAAGCTCGCCTTGCTCAGTGCGCATCCATGTATGCCTCCCAACGGATAGCCTGGAACCCAGAGGACCATGAGGATTCCATCCGGGGAGAAACCCTGACGGACCCTACCTTAACGTTGGCCCGGGAAAGAGCCATCACTAATGGGGACCCAGACCTGACCAAGGGAGCCGGTTTTACATCTAGACAGGGCCTACTCTATCGGGTGTTCCAGGAAGAGGGAGGTGCACGGAGGGAACAACTACTCCTGCCCAAAACACACAGGGGCATTGTCCTCCAGTTGGCACATAATCACCCTTGTGGCGGCCACATGGCCTCCCTAAAGACACAGCAAAACATTCTAAAACGCTTCTTCTGGCCGGGGGTCTATGGGGAGGTGGCGAAATTCTGTAAGGAATGAAAAATCTGCCAGTTAACGAGTGGGGAAAAGCCAGCCAAAGCGCCGCTGCAGCGGATGCCATTGATCACCATACCCTTTCAAAGAATAGGCATAGATCTGGTAGGCCCGCTAGAGCCTGTCAGTCGTGGATATCGATACCTGCTGGTCATTGTGGACTATGCCACCCGGTACCCTGAGGCCTTCCCCCTAAAGGGGACGTCGGCTAACCAGATATGTGACCAGCTCATCCCCTACTTCGCACGTGTGGGCCTACCCACCGAAATCCTCACCGATCAGGGTACAAACTTCATGTCAGCTGTCATGCGACAAGTCTGTGAAAGACTACAGATCAGAAGGCTGCGTACCTCAGTCTACCACCCCAAACGGATGGGCTAGTGGAGAGGTACAACCAAACAATAAAGAAAATGATGAAGAGGGTAACAGGCCCGGAGGGAAAGGACTGGGATAGAGTCATACCCCTGATCCTAATGGTATTAAGGGACACACCCCAGTCCTCAACAGGATTCTCCCCATTCGAGCTGCTGTTTGGAAGACAGCCTAGAACAATCCTAGATCTGGTTAAAGAGGATTGGGAAAACACTAAGGAAACATCCCTCACCGAGTACGCTGAAGACCTTAAAAACCATCTGTCTACTTTAAGGGGACTAGCGGAATCCCATCTGAGTATAGCCCAAGACCGACAGGAGAAGACATACAACAAGGGCTGTCGCCTAAGAAAGCTAGAACCAGGGGATAAGGTACTGGTGTTACTACCCACCAGTACGAACAAAATGTTGGCTCGGTGGAGAGGTCCCTATGTGGTGAAGGACGTGGTGGGACCAGTGAATTACCGGATACACCAACCTGACCGAAGCCCATCATATAAGGTTTACCATATAAACCTACTAAAGAAATGGACCGAGCCTGCACCGGTCAATATTCTGGCCACCCAAGATGCGGGGTTGTTACACGCAACCGGCCAATTGAACGAGGTGCAATGGGGTGAAACACTCACTGAACACATGAAGAACGAGATACGGGAGACACTCAAACCATACCGCAACACCTTCTCCCATTTACCTGGAAGGACCAACCTAATAGAGCATCATATCGATACCCTAAACGGACAGACAGTCCGGCTGAGACCCTACAGGATCCCGGAGGCCCGAAGGTTGATCATTCAGAAAGAAATCGAAGAGATGATTAGGTTGGACATCATTGAACCCTCAACCAGTGCGTGGTGTTCTCCAATCGTACTCGTACCCAAGCCAGACGGGGCTGTACGATTTTGTATGGACTTTAGGCAACTCAACCTGATATCCCAATACGAAGCCTATCCCATGGCCAGGATGGATGAACTGCTGGAAAGGCTGGGTGCTGCCCGTTACCTCAGTACCTTGGACCTCACCAAGGGATACTGGCAGATCCCACTACGGGAATCTGACAAAGAAAAAACCGCATTTGCTACACCCCAGGGACTCTTTCAGTATAAAGTGCTACCATTCGGATTACATGGGGCTCCGGCCACCTTTCAGAGGCTGATGGACGTCCTCTTACAGCCCCACGACCGATACGCTGCGGCCTACCTGGACGACATTGTGATATACAGCGCATCATGGAATGACCATTTAACCCACCTACGCAAGGTGGTCGGCACCCTGGCCCAGGCCGGACTCCACATCAACCCAGTGAAATCGGTACTAGGGACCCAGGAAACCAAGTACCTCGGACATATAGTCGGGGGTGGCGTGATTCGACCACAGGTGTCCAAAATCGAGGCTATTCAGGGGATCCCGGTACCAACTAACAGAAAACAAATTAGGGCCTTCTTGGGGTTTATAGGGTACTATAGACGCTTCATTCCCGGTTTTTCTTCCCTGGCTGCGCCACTGACCGAGGCGTTGAAAAACGGGGGTTCCCCAGACCTGTCAACCAATCACGCAGCCATACTGGCCGTTGAGGGGCTGAAGCACTGTATATCATCCCACCCGGTGTTGGTATGCCCGGACTTCCGGAAGCAATTTTTTCTACAGACGGATGCCTCTGGCATGGGGTTGGGGGCGGTCCTGACGCAGGAGGTAGACGGGTTCCTGCGACCGATCTGTTTTGTCAGTCGGAAGCTCCTTCCGCATGAGTTGGCGTATTCCACCATCGAAAAGGAATGTCTAGCCATTAAATGGGCGGTGGTTTCATTGCAATACTACCTACTGGGGAGGAAGTTCACGTTATATACCGACCATGCTCCGCTACAGTGGTTGGCGAGACACAAGGACACCAACCAACGAGTTCTACGATGGTTCCTGTCCCTCCAGCCCTTCGACTTCGTTACCTTGCATAGACCTGCCAGCTTTCAGCTGGTAGCGGATTACTTATCCAGAAGTCCGATCCGGCCCGACCGGCCTGGATCCGTGGTGGGGGTATGTGAGGATGTGAGGCTGGAGCGGGACACACGGACAAGGGAGCCTGCTATGCCGCGGGCGGGCGCGACGCTGGGGGCGGACGCCGAGAAGGTCTCCCTGTTGACGGGAGAGCCTTGTCGGCGTCCCGCGACAGTGCCGGCATTACAGCCGCGGCGCCGCGGGTGCTCACAGCCGCAGCGCCGCGTGTGCCCGCGAGGACCGGGTTCACTGGCGCTGCGGCTGGGAGACCCGCGGACGGAGTGCACTTCGGCGGCCTCCGGCGGCGAGCGGCGGCGAGGCTCGGGAACTAGAGGGCCCGACCCGTGCGACCGCTCGACGTCGGAGGTGCGCCGGACAGATGGGTAGGAACCCACAAAGGGGAACCAACCAGAACCCCCTCCTTACCTGATGCAGGGCAGACGCCAACCGGCAGCATGGGGCCTCAGTCAGTGCGGGCCTCCGGGAGGCAGTCCTCGAGGGAGACACCATATTGGGTGGGCGGGGCCAATGAAGGGGGAGTGGCTGACGACAGGGAGGGGAAGCCAGAACCAGGCAGCCAGACTAAAGGAGGAGGTGGGGAGGAGGCAACGCTTTTTATAGAGGGTGGGTGTCTAGAGTCCCCACCAATCGGACAGGGGGGGAGGGAAGTTAGTCCCGATTGGTCCTTTTTCCCTTCAAACACCAGGTATAAAAGGGACTGGCCTAATGGCGTTTTTGTTGCTTTTTGCAGGGAGAAGGAGAGGAGAGTGAGAGCAACTGGTGGGCCTATCCGGGTCCGTGAGAGTAGGAGAAACTTAAAGAGAAGAGGAATTCCTGGTGCCTTTCCCTCACAGTGAAGTAACTGTGGGGTCAACCTGGAGTCCAACTACCGTGGTTAAGACATTGTGCAATAAAGGTCTACAAAGGTCCACTTTGGCTACTGTCCTGATTTCCACAATGGTATTGTCAGATTTAGAATTCTTGGTGGAGCAAATACAAAATTTAAAAAGAATGGACGAAGATCAGACAAATACAGGCAAAACAGAAAAGCTTCTAGCACACAGCCTTGGCGGAGGCCCCTATGTGCAAAAAAGGCCTTTGTGGTGTTCCCTAACTCATTAAGCCGAACTCGTAGGGTGGTGTGATCGTGTAGGTTGATCAATATCGTAAGTAGCTGGTCCGATATTCCCCATTCCTCTAACTTGCGCCACAATATGTTACGGTTAACACAATCAAATGCTTTTGTGAAATCTACTGCGGGGAAGTAGCGGGTTATGGTTGCTTAGCTTACCATAACTGGCGAATTTCAGGGGTTTTTCGGTTTTACTTCGAACCATAACGTCCCGTTAACAAAGTTTTTTTGCTAAAGGTCATCGGTTTGTAGTAGTGGCATGTAACCATAATCTAAAGTAACTTCTGACTTAATTACACACCTTGCGGAGAATGCCACATAGCCATATGCTGGCGTACAGCACGGTGACGTGTCCGAGAATCCGTACACACTTAACAATAAGATGTATGCCTCGTGGACAGTGTGGAAATACATTTTATATTGATATAGGGATGTCCACCTTCAACATTTCCCTTGCACAGCTCCAACACATATTTGTAGTCAGCCATTAGCAATGTAGTACACATTACATACTTTTAGCAAAAGTTCTAGTTATCTGAAAACGACATCAGCTAAGGCCATCCCTCCTACCCAAGAAACAGCTCCACTGCTGTAATGAAGGAGCATGAGAAACACTGCCCCTACCTTACAAATAACAAACGCACAACATTTTCCGCCTTCCACCTACCCCCCCATATTACTGTTTGGTGCCTCTTTCCTTATTTCCGTTCGCAAATTTTCTTATTAGCTGTCCTTCCAAAAAAAAGCCATCTGTAAACAAAGTAAAGGTTCCTTTAACAACCACCTTTCACAGTGTAAACATATTTTTTAAAAAAAGTTGCATACACTCCATCTACTTTATATTTCTCAGTAAAGGACATAGACGCAATAAGATTTGCCATTAACAATCTAGATTTGCAAAGCAGTAACTTGTGCTACCAAAAAATAGGATTTCTCATTGTAATCCGGCCCGCCTGCGGCATCCCGGATTACAAAACAAAATCCTTTTTCAAGATGGCCACCATAGAAAGGGTAGGGGGTTGTTCCATACATGGCCCGTCTTCGCTTTCCATGGCAGCCAGCAAAAAGCAAAACTACATGCCGTGACGCAGAACCTGAAAATGAACATACACCGATGTACAACGTAGCACGTTACATTTTGAAATAATACACTGTTTTTTAAAAGAAAACATTAACATTTTAGAATTTCTAAAGTAGTTTTATTTCACAAGAAACTGTCCGAGACCATCGCACTATTCCCATTTATTTTCAATCAAATTGTAACATTGTTTCGAAGTGCGTCATTGAAAATTTTAATGGTGAGGCACACGTTGTTCTTTTCCCGTATACAAAGTATGCGTTTTCGATAAAGCAATCGCTTTGTTCGCACAGTGATTTCCAAACGTCACCATGACCTTCGGCCTACACCACCATAAGAGATGTTATTTTACTCCTAAAGGCCACTTCAGCGTATGGACAAAGAGGGCCGGCGCGATCATCCCACAAAATTGTGACGGACAGGCAGCCGGTCACGATCAGTTGCATCTGCTGTCCAAAGAAGCCATCACTCGGCATCTGCAATCCATGGCAAGCACAGTGAGGCAGGATGTAGCTGGTTGGAAAACGTAAGGGAAAGTACATATCAATACCCAGCCTTCAGCAAACAATTTAAAAAAAGACAAAAAGAACGTGGAAACTAATACACAAATCTAAGTGGTCATACATGGCATTTTAAGGAAATATTAGCGTTGAACATGGGTAAATCTAGTGATAGGCTACAAACGCAGAGAATCTGCACTCTACATAAGTTAAAAGAAATGACAACTACACAGAAAGATGGTACTTCAGTTACAAAGCCAAAATTATTGTACAAGTAATAAAAAATTACATCTCATGATTTCAAAAAAGGCCAAAAGAACGTGCAAAGTGATTCACAAAGCGATGTGGTCAAACATGACATTTTAAAGAAGAAATATTAGCGTTGAACAGGGTAAGTCTAGTCATAGCCTGCAAAAGCAGAGAATCTGCAGTCTTCATAAGTGAGAAAAAAAAATGACCACGGCACAGAAAGATAATACTTCAGTTATATTGTCAAAATTATTGTTCCGGTAATAACAAATTTTAACTCGGTCCGGTGTAGAGTCGTCAAAATTAAACTTACATGATATTTACCGCCTCGTCAGACAGCAATGTATTTGCCCTAATTTTTTAGACATACTTTTTGTTCATTTTAAAGGAAACTACCGGACAGATTGTCACCAAATTGACAAAAGCACGCTTTCGGGGCCAAGCTCCTGCCCCTGCCACAAATTTGGTGAAAATCCGTCTAGCGGGTTGACCGGTAGGCGTGCGCAAAGTTTTTCCCCCATTCAGTCTATGGGAAAAAAATACGTTTTGGGAAAAATCAGAGTGGCCCATATACTTTTTTTGCAAAGTTTGGTGAGGATTCGTCCATGGAGAGCAGAGTTATAAGCCACCCAAAAAGTGCTCTTCCTATCGAAACAGCAACTTAACCATAACTACACAGCCACTAGCGTGGCTGTGTAATACCAGGAAGCCAGTAGCTGGCATTTATTCTGTTGGAGCTGGCCCCAAACCCCACCCGAGCTTCTGGACCAGCTCAAGCTTCTGGGGATGCCAACTCACCCTTGGCACACCCCATAAGATCCTCTGCCACTGCTGCCTGTGCAAGTGTAGCAGGAGAGCACATTTTATGCGCTACAAAGCATAGCAACGGAGAAACCTTTTCCATCACAGAAGATGGAAAGCAGAGCAGGCACTTCAGGAAGCATTGCCTGGAGGAAAGAGCAACGCCCAGAAGATGTATCCTTTGTGAAGGAGGAGGGAGAGAATGGAGAAAACTAAGAAAAGCAATTTCAGGAATCGCCATAAGGAAGACGGAGCACCTTTATGCGTAAGCACTAAAACGAAGAAGGGGAACATGGAGTTAAAATAGGAATATTATGCTTCATAAAGTCCCTTGACTAGTAAGATGAAGAATTGCCACCTGGAACCCAACAGCGTACAAAGAAATAGAGACTGCCAGCCTGGGCAAAACATGACCACCAACTTATTAGGGACCAGACGGGACGAACATTAGACAGCCAGCTGTGGCCTAATCCTCCCGCCATTTTACCAGGCGCCACCTACCATCACTGTCACGAGAAATCATGTTGAGTCCTCCACCAACTCTTTCCCAAGAGTACCATCTGATTCACTCCCCTGCTGCTCCTTGCCGTCCCTTTTTTTTCTACACACCAGTAGCCCCATGAAGGTGTTACTGAAAATGTGTGCAATTCCGAGACATGCATGCACGCCAGAGCATCATGCTCTTCAACCCACATGCCACTTTACACCTCGCTAATGTATTGATTTATGTTGTATGTCCTAATGCTCACGGGTTGAATGCTCAAATAGTATTTACTTTAAAAAAATACATGTGATTACTGACATGCGTTGCTCATTGTTGCAGACTTTGTTTTTAAGTACCATGCTCAATATTTCTTTACCACCCCTTGTAGGAGTACATTACACATGCCATGCATCACAGCTTTGAGTTCTTCCCTCTTTATGAATCGGCCATAAATATTCAATATATTTTGAAACCTTGGTGATATAAAGTATACAAGGACAGCTTCAGAATGCATACAGTGGACATGAAACGTATTACAAAAAACACTACCGAAGAATGAAACGAGACTCTTGAAAAAAGACAAAACAACGAAGATCACTTTACACACAAAAAAAGCAACCCTAAAAGAGTGCAGAAGGAATTTGCTTCTGAGTGAGGCTAAGTTTTAATTCTTTGGGAGAGTGAACAGATTTCTTTTTATAAATTATGTTTGCACATGTGTTTTGCAGAGTGCTTTGTCATTTCATCAATGTGCTCCAGATGGGCGCTGAATGCCCTGGTTCGGTGGGTACAAGGACTGACTAGTCCTGTGCAAACATAACCTCCCACAGCTTGAACTAGTAGAATTGCAAAAAACAAATAACTTTGTGGTCATCCATCTGGAACAGTGAAACTGGTTGGGGCTACATTAACAATTACAGAAAAAATCGACAAATTCTCAAAGAAACAGCTCATTATATGTTCAGGGTACACATCTCTTTATTTCTGTGTGTACTTTTTGTTTCATGAAAAGGGATAGGAAACATATGCCCCTCATATATAGTTATATACAAATATAGTTGCAAATATACCATTGCAAACCTGTAAACCACATACATGGAAAATATAATGCTTTATAAAAAAAAGAATTCATAAATAAGATGCATAAATATACAGATATACAGTCATCAATTTATTCATGCAAAGATTATTTACCCTACTCAGTTTTTTTTGTAATACAAGAGAAAGCAAGTTACATGAACACATGCTGATAAAGTGATGCAAACATTGTTTACAGAAGAAATCACGTTTTCTCAGATCATGTTCTAAGTTTGGTTTCTGTTTGCTAACTCTGCCCCAAGAAATGTAACCATTATGGACAACAATACAACCTCGGTATTACACATTTCGTCTTAAAGGCCTCTGTCCTTTAAGAAGGCATGTGAGATACCGAGTGTGTATAATAGTAGGCACCGTGTTCACTATTATTTTGTATTTGTATTTGTATTTATTGTGTATAAATATATATATATAGCACTTTAATCGACAAAGGCTTCAATCACTTTAATTGGGACTAAAGTCCTTTTCTTTAGGTATTACTGAAAATAATCCTGTGCATTGGGCAATTTCGCCTTGCCCCTATGTCTTGTTGCACCTTGAATCGTTTTGAATAATCCAGATCCTTTATGTAATCAGAAGTGCTCTTCACACATCTCTGTAGCAAGGAAGCCTATGGGATTATACAAGCTCTTGAGAGGGAGAAGGTCCTCAGTTATCCTAACATAACTTCATTTCCCAGTGCTATTCAGTGATCTTTTGAATTGTAGGAGTACACAAGATGCTAAGTGCACACTTCAGTCTTCCAATATCTACTGTGTTTCATATAGTGGAACGAGACTGTGGCCACTGGAGGCCACAACATTGAGTTTGATACTGAAGCTAACATGGTGGCCGCTATTGCTGTTTCAGGAAAAATGTCACCTCCCGGGAACATAAAATATATGTGTCTGAATGTGAACCAAATGAAGCCTTACCACTTCAGCCGGTATGATGAGAGAGTCCCCAGCTGCCAGCATTATTTGTGAGCATCTCACAACAGCCAGTATTGAACAGGTTCCCAGGTCAGGCACTGTGGGACAGAAATGATCCGGTCCTCAGTAGACTGTGTCCCGTATCACCCAGTGATATGAAGTCTCCCTTTATGCTAGGCTTCTGCTCTACTGATCAGTCATCACACCACAGTATTGGGCATCTCTGTTCATCTTGGACTTGGTAGGCTTCCAACAGCTAGTATTGCGCAAAGTCCAAGATATCCACTTTGCATAGGACCTCCTGCATCAGGAGGACCTTCTCCTGCATAACTCTCCACCGCTGTTCCACTGCCTTGTCCAGACATGGTAGGTCCATCACCTCGACCCAGACCAGCTGCCGGCCTCCACCCCTTATCCCCCAGAATTGGCTACTGAATCATTTAATCCCTCAGGAGCGTCATATACCACGAACCCCAGTCTTACTTCTACATCCGAACACAGCCTGGCTGCACTGACCGTATACGGATGAGATCACATTATGTGACTACGTCATAGACGTCTGAGTACCAGCACATGGAAACATAGGGAACCATTCCACCCACGCATCCCGCTTCTGCCATGGGCAACCAGGGCTTAAATAGTAGTTGAAAACTCAGATCCACAAAGAATTTCCTAAAATCTGGATTGGGGCAAGAATTCCTGTTGAATTCCCAATGTATGCTGGATCCTTAGGAGGTGGTGGTGCCTGAAAGGTGTCAAGTCTGTGTGTCAAGTCTGTGAATTTTAAATATCTCATCAAAATGAATCCCAGGAGACATAAACATTACACACAACATCAAACCAAGCAGGATATGTTATTATCTTGTAAAGATATCTCAGATGGTGACGCCATTTTTCTCTGGCGACAGAGTTTCCGGATGTTGCTGTTAATATTTCATATTCTAATTAAAATTATTTAGCAAACAGAGAATGCCCTCTCATACATGAACTCTACTTAAAAGGCAAAACCAATAATTGTACACCTGTGACATTTCTCTTGTTGGCTTACCAAAGTACCTAGGATCTAGAAGTTGGTTAGCTTTCCTGCAGAGCCTTGTTCCATTGCCATCCCTAAGGCACATCCCACTTCGTAACAAACAGCATTACCATTAGGTATGTATCAGTGAGATGAAGACCCAGGGGTATTAGCATGCCTTAGTGGGCGCTTGGCGAGTGAAGAGTTAGCAGTCAAGGCCATGGTATTACATGTTCCTGGTCATCACTGATACTGTTGGATATACTACAATGTTTGGGAAGTGATGAGTACAAATTCAGGTACGTAATTCATTTAATTTGTTAAGATCTGGCAAGCATTCTAGAATGTTATTATCTTGCTTCTTAAACATAATTCCTTAACGTGATTTAAGTATCCATTCTGCTGTCATCACTAATTTACTTTCATTTTATTTTGCTTGCATGCTGGTTTTGTGGCCCATCATTTTATCACTTCCTTTTTTCTGTTCTGCTCTTTTTCTTGTTTTTCTTTTCCTTTGTTTCCTTTCTCTTTCCTTGTTCTTCAAATGTAAGTTGGGAAATGAGCTGGCTCGACGAACATCTTTTGAGACATTCACTCGCAACATGGTAAGTTCTTTGGTATCGGAAGCTGCGTAGAGCCTTATAGTTTCCTGGATTGTCCTCCCAAATTGGCAATGGATAACGGTGTGGCAATCGCAGATTCAGAACTTTCTGCTGAGGGACAAGGCCTATCCAAACAATAGATTCCTCTATTCTTCCTCTTAATGCCTACTTATTATTTTGCATTTGTGGGCATATTGGGGCCATTTCCATCCCAACACACAGTGGCAGAGCTGGAGGTGGATGTCCTTCCCTCCAATATGGATGGATACCTTCCAGATCCTGATCCCTCCTGCCTGCCACAGTAACATGCCATTTAGGGTTGCTCCTTTGGGAGCCCTTTGCTTCCTCTGACACCAAAACTTGACTCCGCCCTGATTGCACTATAATGATGTTAAATAGTTATTGAGATACAGTACTTTGAACCAGTGTAACCTTGACCTTTTGTGCACTGCAGCTGTGCAATCCCCAACACAGCCCTCTAAAAAAAAACTCCCACCCTTAGAAACAAAGTCATGCTAATAAACCTGTGCTAGATCAAATAAATTAACCTCTTAGCTTAGCTGGATTTCTAAGAGTGTTGGTAAAGCCAACATCCTCCTATCATGCAGTGGAGATCAAAAATGATCCAGTATCCCCAATCTCTCAGGATTCTAAAATCATGACCTTCTTTTCTCCACTTGTTAAGCCTTTCGAGAGTGACCGTAAGAAAATCACCAATCTTCCTAGAATTTAAAATCTGAATTCGGAAACTGATATTTGTTTATTAAAATATGCCAAACCCACAACTTCTCACAAGTGCAACTTGTAACCTGACCCGCAGAGCTTGATTTTGTTGTTGTTGCAGAAACTGTGTTCTGAGCTTGTGTATTGTTCCATTATCTTGAAGCCTTTATGTTGTCGTGCAAATAGCATATTTCGTAGAAAATTGTGCAAAGATAGTTAAATATGCTTTTGGGTCCTCGTAGTGTTTTACATCCCAGTACATATTGTGTGTGTCCGATGAAAAACAGTCCCATTTACACAAAAATGTATATCACATAACTCGCACTCTTCTGATATGTCCAGGTGGTATATTTCCATCTAGACCCATTTCATAATTCTAATGTCAACACGTCAGAAATCGCTGTCCACCATCTTCTGAAGGCAACCATTTTAGTATCTCACCTAGCGCTAATAGGCTCTGTGATTTAGGTATTTTGATATTTAATACCCAGATTTTGGTGGACAGACTTTTTCTAAATCCTCCTTGTATTTAATTAAGTTCTTTGATATTGTGTTCACAGTTTTATCATTTGTAGAGCGATTTTGTCAAAACGAATTGGGGCATGTAAATTAGCCAGATTGGGAGTTAGAAAGCAGGATTCAGGGGGCTTTTATTGGTAAATGGGGATACCTCTGATGTTAAGCCAAGGCACAGAAAGCACCACATATTGGGCAACATGTTTGGAGTAGGTCATAGCTGCAGCAACTAACGCTACTCTTCTTGCCAAAGTCTTGAGTATATATTTTCATATTTACGCACCACTGCCTTTCTCACTGAAAAGAATGGATCTCATTAGCTTGCTCGCTCTGCCATTTTGCTGAATCCTGGGCAAATGTGAAAACATTTGACTTAAAGCCTTGGGCTTTAGTAACAATAATGCCAAGCAGTTTGTCCAGCTGTTGGTGGAATGTAAATGTGTTTTACTTCTATGATAAGGAACCTCTTGGAAAATAAACAGATTATGGCAATCTGCATACATCCAAGATCCCACTGCATCTCTGATATCTGGCAGCACCGATTTGTCTGGAAGCTGAGTGGTTTTCACCGTAGCGTTTTTCCAAGACCTATTTCTTGTTGTATTGACCATGAAGATTTTCTAGACATGTACTTCCCAAAATTGCACAACCATGTTTCCTGGAAGAAAATGATCAAATGAGAGATCAGATAGTGAAGCTATTGATAATCGCTTTCTTTGGCAGCCAGGACAGAGCTATGACGCTTGTAGGGAACTGCCCTTCCCCATATTTGTCCGTCTCTCAGTTTCCCAGACCTCTCAACTGCACCGACTTGTAAAACTTTCATTTGAAGGATGCCACACATGTATTCCTTTTGGCCTTTTTCATTGATTTGTTCAACCTCCTAATGATCTCACAGGGAACAGGCTTCTCTGATCAGCCATAGTCTCCACTTGTGTCGGGATCTTGAATTGAAGGGGCACCTCTTAGGGCCCTTTGTATTAGATGTGATTATGTAATCTCATGTTGTTCTCAGTAGAGAAAATGAAGATACTCTAGATTGGCACACACTACTTCTGTGAAGGATATAATGCTCATAATATTTAAACGATGTATCGCATCTTACCCCATGCATTCATTTAGTAAGTACCTAACAGTGTCATTTAGGGATGTAAATGGTGATTTAACTATATTTATTAACACAAATCTTGTCCGTATTTAAGCATTTGTCAAGCTTTTCATGTCCATTACTCTGGAATCAATGGTCTGTGTTTGTCATAACACAATGGGTTCTGAATGGGGACGATGGTTGGCTGTAATTGAAGTGTGCTAAGTAACGATGTAGGAGGGGATGTTAACATCAGTGGGTTTTCCACTGTTTTACTTATGTAACAAGTTCCTTCCTTTCATTGTCTCCTCGTGGATGTTGAGCACTGCTTGGTAACTGGTCCATGAGTGACTCTATGCCATTGGCCTACCATCCACTCTCTAAAAGGGGGGCAGTTGTTATTTCTTTGCACACTCTACCCTTTATGTGCGTGCTTTTTAGGGGACCAGAAGCCACATGTGATCAGCTACTCAGGTTGCGCACACATTTTCACCCTCATTATTCATATACTTATTTTATTTTATTGTTTAAAGTAAGGACGTGGCTTGAGAGCATTGGAGCACTGTACAGAGTGTGGGTAGCCAGCATTTGGCCTGGCATATTTTAACAGTAGCGCAGTACTGTGAGGTCTCTGCATCGGTAAATGCATCCATTGGAATATGTCCTTGGTCAGGTGTTATTGAAAGCGCCATGTTTTGAGAAATTTATGAAATTGGAGAATTGTGGGGGCATTCCGAGCTGAACCTGGGACAAGTTCCAGAGGGTAGGTGCATGACAAGAGAAGGATTGTTTGTGGGTCCTTTCTTTGTGGACGAGTTGGGATTCAAGCCGGTTGGTCAATTTGCTGTGCAAGGCTTAAGTGCTACAAGATATGTGGAGCTTAGCCAACAGGAACACTGGTGCGCTAATCATGACTGCTTTGTAGATGATACATACATTCTTGAACAGTATCCTGCCTTGGAGTGGAAGTCATTGTAGTTTGTGTAGGATGGGGGTAATTCGGTCACATTCCATGCCCCATAATAAGACGCGCTGCAGCGTGGTGGTTTGCTTTTAGGAGAGCGAAATGAGCAGCTGGGAGCCCTGTCAGGAGAGCATTTCTCCCATCGATGTACAAGTCCATAAGGACATCTTGAGGGTATCTGGGAATGACCCTTCTGCGAGGAAGGCATTGATGATGCCGAGGAGCGCATAGGGTCTGTAAATTGTTTAATGATGGAGGCCGGAATTATATCATCAGAGTAAGAAGTAGGTTTGAGAGAGGCAATCATTTTTAGGAGATCCAGTGGAAAGAGAGGAGAGAATTCAGTCCAGAGGGGCAGTGTGCGTGGCAGGGTGCAGGGGATGCTCTGAGAGGTTTATGCGATGGTCTCTTAGATTTTGGGAACAGCCGTATGGTGGAGCCCCCCCATCGCAGCTCCCCTTTCTCTCGAGCTGCTCGCAATATAGCATCTCTATCGCGGTAACAAAATATTCTCACAATGATGGGGCATTCCGGGGCGCCCGGGGGTGGTCTGGCTGCCGAGGAGCGATGGGCCCGTTCCACCATATACATATTGGACAGCAAAGAATTGTCAAGCACATCCAGCAACAATTGTTCCACAAATTTCTCCATGTTATCAATTCGTGTAGACTCCGGAACACCGACAACTCTAATGTTATTCCTCCTCGAGCACCCTTCCAAATCCTCATTCTTGGCCGCTATTTTCTTCACCGCTTGTTGTAGACTGGAGACTTCGCGCTGAAGGGCCGAATGGTCCCGATTCTCTGCTCTGCCTCCTCCAAACTCCAGCATAGTTTCTCGATTTACACCGCAGAATTATCCACCTTGCAAGTGAGGGCATCTATTTTAACCCCCAACGTGTCCGTGCTCCCCTTAAGAGCCAGCAGGGCCTGATTCAGAGCAGCCACATCCACCTGTTCAGCAGCCAGAGCCCGTGGCGTGGCAGCCGGGGCCTGGGCCTGGTCCGCACGGGCGAACATATCCAGTCTCGCCTGCTTCTTCTGATTGCACATACCTCTCGCGCAGGGCACAGCTGCCAGTCCCCCGCTCTGGACCTCCGTGTACCCGGGCAATCACTGTATTGGGGCTGATCCTAAGCGTACCCACGCCAGCAGCCACAGTATATCATAAAACGCTTCCCCAAGCAAAGAATCCCACCACTGCCCAGCCCCCCCCCTGGCACTTCAAGTTATTCCGCACAGCTCGCCCTGCTGTCCAGAGGTAATATCCAACAGGTGGCAGTACACCCACCAGTGTCCACCCCAGTTCTTAGGGTAGTTAATCCTCTTTTAGATCAGAACGCTATAAGGGCGCCAGTCCTGCCACCTGCCACTGACTCAGCAAACCATCACCGACCTCCAGTCCATGCAATGTGGCAGCCTTCAGTGTCACTGCTCCCCCTCAGCCAACGATCACCGTTCCAAGCAGGTATGATAGCTTCTCCATCACCAATATTTGTCTCTATGGGTATTCACCGGACAGCCCTGCACAGACCACAGAAACAAGTGCTAAATATGGGAGGCACAGTTCAGAGAATAACTCATTTCAATTACCTCCTCGCTCAGAGCCAAGATCGTAATATGGGTCCCGCAGGCACCCGGAGTCCACTGTCACATGCATATGTTGCTCCTCTGCACAATAATGGCCCACCTTTACCAGTATTCCGCCCGCGCAAACACTCCACTGCCCACCTTCTTCCCGGCAGCCAGCAAACGCCCACAGGTTCGGAAGGGACAATACCTTCTCAAATCTTCACCCGCACCGGCCGCCTAACACTTCCCACTGGCTCCGCTGCAGCGTTATGCCACCAGATGCATCTGCGTCCCCTGAGCTCACAGCAGCCGCCTCCCCTGTACTCGGGGCAGCCGCGGTCTCCGCGCTGCCGTCCAGATAGCCAGTACTGGCTGGACCCTCACCCACCGCAGCCGTAGCACTTTCTGCACCAGCTCCGTCGCAGTATTAGCTCCTTCCAGCCTCTCCGGAGCCCTCTCCAGCCACCTCCGAGCACACAGGACAGGCGCTGACAACCCACATGCCACGGCCCACTGAAACTGGAGAAACGACCCATCCCCCACACACCTCCGCCTCCAGCCGCCACTCTGCTTCCGTCAGCTACAGCCTCTAAAAGGGGGAATTTTCACCAGTGCCCCAATAATCGTCTGCATGGGAGATCCAGAGACACTTTCCCACTGCGCCTGGGTGGCGAGGATAGGGGAGACAGGATATTAAGAGAGGATGAAGAAGGTCGTTGCCGGAGCCTTTCAGGCAACCACCACTTGGTAAGCTACGCAACAGCGCCCCCCGGTCTCTTAGATTTTGTCTGATTTTTCAATAAAAGTTTGTTGATTCTGTCGCATTTTTCCTGAGTTGCTGGTACCACAGGGTCGGGTGGGGGTTTGGTAAAAGGGTTTACTACTTCAAAGAGGGCTTTGCTCCTGTCCGAGACTGCTGCAATGGTGGGCATTGGTGGGCATTGGTGGAGTAGTAGGCAGATTTGGCTTCTGTAATCAGAATGCTGTGGTTTGCGTGCAGAGATTTGAGGTTGGTGAGGTCTACCGAGTTACTGTTTTTGCATCACCATTTCTGTAGGGCTCTGATTGAGCGTTTGTTGGAGGCTATCTCAGAGGTTTACCATGGGGTGGATGGTTTGGTCCTAGCCTGGCTGGATTTTCGGTGGACATCAGTCATAGCAGAGTTGCTGAATAATTCCATGAGGCCCGAGGCATTCCCTATGATGGGTAAGTCGGAAAAGCTTGCTTCTAGATCATTGACAGGGAAGGTTTTGAGTGAGCAGCGTTGAGTGAGGCAATTTTTATTTAGCCTGACCTTTATGAGCAGTAATCGAGTAGGTGACTGATAATGAGATGCTGGCATGGTCAGACCAGTCAAGTGGCATAGGGTCTGCACAGGTGATGCAGGCAGATGATGTGAAGACTAAGTCTAGGAGGTTGACTTTGTTGTGCTTGGGCAAGAGCACAATTTGCTTAAGGTCCATGGTAGCGGCCAGTGCGAAAAGCATGCTTTTTTTGAGTGTGTAATCAGGAATGTTAATACCACAGAGACAGGTATTATATGAATGTGCTAATTTGGCAGAGGAGTGTAAGTTGGAGATGTCTTCAATAAAAGAGTCACTCCTGTGAGGTGGTCTGTAGATGAGGTGGAAGGTGATGGATTCCTTGGGCGATAGAGGGACTCGGCAGGCAAGTGATTCAAATGAGCTTGTTCTGGCATGGGAATGATGGAGCATGACCAATTTCTCCTGTGGATGATTGCCACTTTGCCTCCTGTCCTTTCTGGCCGATCGAAATGTTGGATGCAGTATCCATGGGGTAGAAGGACGTTGACTACATGTGGGGAGGATGGGGCAAACCATGTTTCAGTGATGAACAAGACATCAAGGTTGTTGTACGAGATAAGGTCAGCGATCTCTGCAGCGTGAGCGACTGCTAAGCAAGCATTGATTAACATGAGATGGCGTGTGCATGTGGTCCGTCGGTGTTGGATGGGGTCAAGGGAAATATTTATGAGGTTCGCTAGGGTAGCTTGCTGGGGCTGCCCAGGGCACTTGGCCATTCAAACCCTAGTGAGATTGGGGATGGGCTGTGGAGGGAGGAGACACATGTTGATGTATTTTGGTGAGGAGCAGTAGTAGCAATTAGTTTGTAGGTGAAATATCAGGATATCAGGGTCAGGCCCTTGGCCCTATCAGACCCGAACAGGCACAAAACAGGTGAGGTCCTTGTCTTCATACATCCTTTGCTGAGCACGCCTGTGATGAGGACACCTAAAGAGGTCTAATTAAATAGGTTGTGGGTGGAGCTACTGAGTGGCAGGGCCTGGTCATGTGACCAGCAGCCTACTCAATGCTGTCTGCTTGGAGCTGGCCTACAGTCCTTAAGTACCCTTTGGCTGAACCGTTCCATCCTCAGCTTAATGAACTCGTCAAAGGCTATGCATAGTAAAGTGAAGCCCTCTTACTTTGCAATCACACCCTCAATGTGAGGACCATGTGCCCTGCCTTTACTTCATCATCATGCCCTGTTGTTTTATTTCATTGTCCTGCTTCGTGTCTCGGGCTACTGAATACACGAGGGCCCTGGCCTAAAGACTGCCAATGTTGAGGATTGAATCTGTCACGTTTAGGGTTCCAGATGGCTTTGTTCCTGCAGGACAGCTATTCTGGCCAGATTTGAACAAGACAGCCATTCCGGACGTAGCTTTCTTCTGTTCAGTCTGTATTTTATTTATTACTGTAAAATAGAATACATTTCGTTTTTGCTGAGGTAGCTGCGCAGTTTGAGGCAAAAGACACAAGTTGTATCTCTTGAGCTTGCTAAAACTTGGTATTGCCACTTTGTTCCCCTCACCACTTTACCAAACCCCTGGTAGAAAATGATGTCTACCCTTGAGATGCAAGCATCACAGTGAAGCACATTCCCAGGGGGGTATTTTTTATTCAATGACTTTGAGTAGGTCTTTTTAGAATTTGGAAAGTAGTTAATTCACTGGGATTGTCACTTGAGGCTGTCAATGTCTGGATAAAGTGACTGAGTGGTTCTGGGCACATTGCAGTGGCATGATTCAGATGTCATTATGAATACGTATTTTTCAATGATGTCACAAACTCCACTATCAATACCAGTCATTTGGCAGCATATACCAATGTTATAAAAGTTCCTAAAACGTGTCCAACACATCTCACATGCAAGCCTCCCCCTTCTCTCTCGGGCACTCCCGGCTCTATTAGTCATGCCATTGTCACTTGAGGACCTCTCAGCAAAAGGAACCATTTGATCATATGCAGCTGGGGCACCAATAATGGTTAATAAAAGCTGAAGATTCTTGGGATTAACAATTGTCTACAGAAAGGTGAAGGTGAGTGCTTATACTAGGATAATGTAGGAGATCATGTAGGTTTCGCAGGACCATCGGGCCAATTTTTTCCACCCACATGGCTATGGATGAGTTCGAACAGAAACCCGACACCATAAGACCCTCTCTTTCCCAGAGGCCTTGATGGGTGAGCATGCAGCTGGAATGCAAGAAGTGACCATGACCATAGATTAGGCACCAGCAACCTGCAACGTTTGCAGTAGCTGCTTTCTGCAAGTCTGGGTGGTCACACACACCAGCATTTTCTCTTGCTTTCCAATCAAAAGTGGGATAGCTAGTGCCCTACTGTGACTCCTTCCTGCTTACCATGAACCACAGGTAGATCATTGCCAATTGATGTTGGAGAAAAGATGGTCTTCAGAAGAATAAGGTGAGTTTTCAAATCATCAAAAAATATTGAATGCCTAATCAGTTTAAAGAGACAAAATCATATGTCAGGGGCGTGTAATTGCCCATGAATTGTGTTTGTATGCACTTAAACCGGCCATCACTAAATGCGGTCATAGGTAACCTTATCTGCAGTGGCACATTCCTTCAAGTCATTGGTATGGTAATACGTGTGGCGCATTGTGACCAAACATCTGCCCTTGCATGTACACACATACTCTTGACAAAAGAAAATGTGTAAAGTGGCCAAAACAAGAAGAGCACATAAATGTCCCTGTTGCCAGGTAACTGTGCACCTGCTAAAGGTTATTATGCACCCGGCAGTAGAAAATATTGTTGTTGGACTGCTCCCCTCTTAAATGTGAGCGCAAACTTTCCCACCAGCCGAGTAGCTGATCTAATCCAGGGGTCTGCAACCTTTGACTCGCCAGATGTTTTGGACTACAGCTCCCATCAGCCCTACCTTGCAGGGCCATTACAAGTCGGTGATGGCATTTGTCATTCAACACATCTGGTACAAGACCCTTACCCAATCAATGTGCTTGAGTACATGCAGGCATTCAACGTGCCATCCCCTTTGATCAGCCGTTTAGAACAGGCGGCCTGTCCTCTACAACCTGACGTGTGTGCGTGACATTGAGTATTGCTTGCTTGGTTCTCTTACTCACAGAACTGTTTTATTTGCAGGCATGATTTTTTGGATTTATTTTCCTTACGATGTGAAAACTGAAACTAAACCATTTAACACATTTATTTTTAGGGCCGAAACATCCCCATTTTCCCATGCCATAAAAACTGTACACCGACACTGAGGTCGAGCTCTAACCTGTTGTGAACGAGGTAGAGGGATCTTGAATTCTCCATGAGTTTGTCTGCAGTGTCTTCTTACTTGTGCTGATCTTTGCTGCTGCTGTGTGTTTGCCGTGGCTTTTGCTGTTCAGTTTGGCTGGTGCAGCTATGTGTGTGTTTCGAAGTGGATCTTTCACGAGCTTCCCCTTTTTGTGTCTTGTGCATTTTTGTGATTTTTGTGGGTTGAGAAATCATTTTAAAAAAAATAGGTTTTCTATTTTATGGAGCCTTACAAATTAGTTACCTACAAATGTGTTTCATATCATGTCCACTCTTGCCACACGGTTGCTGTAGAAAATGCACTTTTCAGTGACAAACTTTTCAAAATGTGTCCATGTTGAGGCGCCTCTAGCTGTGTTTAGGGAGAATTTCTACATAAGGCTTGATTCATGGAACGTTTTCCTATGGGATTTCACCATTATAAAACACTTCTATGAATCAGGCCCATAGTCTTTTAGCCGAAATGGAAGAGTAGAATGCTCCATTGCAGCTAACAAGCATTGTGGGTATGCAAATTACCTGAACATGATGCATTATTCCTCTAAAAAGGATGTTTGTATTACAGGGCAGCACTATTGTATACATAGCTTTAGCATCCAAAAACATACAGGTCAGACAGTACCACAAAAGGGCGAAACGGTTATGGGGTTGTCTGTTAAGAAATTCTAAATTGAGTTGCTATGACTATGTATAAAATAACGCTGCCTAGAAGACAAATTTGGAGCTCATTACAAGTTTGGCGGTGTGGGAAAAAAAGTAGCGGTAATTCCCTTACCGACGCTTTCGCTGCAACACCAAACTACCAGTTTGCCAGTGGGTGACCTCATTAACCTCCAGCCAAGAGCTGGAGGTAAAGTCAGGCACCCCACCGGCAAAGAAACAGGCTTTATTACCATTATAGATTGACTAACTGGTGGGTATCAGTCATCGGCAAGCTACGCAGCAAGGCAACACATGTTCAAAAAACGATACTAACCACAAACTCATGCAAGGAGGGCGCACACGCTTTACTCACCTCCATCTTACCACTAAATTACCGGCACCGCTGTTACCGGCGCCGGTAATATCAGCAATCCCAGACTCCATGGATTGGGGATGAATTTACCCTTGCCGGCACCTGTAACTGCTGGTAATACCATTAGATCAGGTGCCGGTAACAGTAATACCGTTTGCCAGTATCCTGGCGGTATTACCACCGGCAAACATGTAATGAGGCACAAAGACTATTTCCTGGATCAGGTCATTTGCATACCCACAATGCATTGCTCAGTGGCTGTAACTAGAGGTTACCTTCTGCACTAGCTCCTGGATGTGTATTATATATATGCATAGCCTTTTAGGAAGAATTAATTAGAAGGAACCATATCCACAGCCTGCAGAAAATAAGACTACAGGAAAAAATAAAAATCTCGCCTTTGTTTTGCTCTGCTTTGTTGCCACCGCATGTTTCAGTGTGATTTGTGTATCACCATTAGACATTTTGCTTTGTCGAGTGGTTTAATATACAATGTGAAGGGCTGGCCAGGATCGTGTGCCGGTTTTGCGCCCATTGGCACTCATCGTCTCAATGTAAGTGCTTGTTTCCAGTAGGAGTATCATTGGATGCACACTTTTGGAACTGCTCTCCCTATGTGTGGTGAAAAGCTTTGTGTCGAGGCTTTTGATGGTCAAAGTCATAGGTTTGGCATCATGCCACAGGTTAAAATCTTTTGGAGGCTGGGGTGGGAAGGAACAACGTGGCACATGAACCTGGTCAGCATGCTTCTAATCATTTGTGAATCTATGTTATGATATGCGACAGAACACGGTTTCTGAAATCACTGGTGGAAACAAGGAAGGTGTTATCTTAACTGGTCAGTCATCGGCTAGACTTTATGCAACCAATTCTAGTTATCCGAGAGCTGCATGACCGCAATTCACAGAATGCAAAATAGGGCTAGAAGGTTGCCCGAAGACACGGCAAATGATGTCTTTCCATCAAATAAAAAGCATTAGTACCCGGCGCGGCGAATGAAAATGGAAACAAGCGCAAAGATTGATGTGTTTGCGAGCCTTATCTAAGCGGTAAACCCGTACATGTTGCGGCCTGTACCTCGCACTGGTCTTCTTTTTTTTTCTTCTCTTCAGGCCACCATGGAAAGCAAGAAGGGACTACAAGTAGTCCCTTCTCCCTGTTCCATGGTGGCCATTTTCTTTGTTTACTGTGGCCGCCATGGAAAGGGAAAACTTACAACGTTTCACAATCCGCAGTGGCCATTTTTTTCCCCTTTTCTTTTTCGGCAGCGAACGCAATGCGCCTCCCAACTGGAAAAAAAGACCATTTGTACCCCGGTCTAACTGGCCGGGGTTCCAAAGGCAATAAACCCCTCGCCAGTGGGCCATTACCGCATACGGTAATGCCCCCGGGGCCTTTGTTAACTATGGGTCCAAGGGCATTACCAGGCGTGGTAATGGCCCGCCGACACAGGCCTTATTACCTAAATAGAATAGCAATGTTACTTTTATAATGAAAAAGACACTACTTTAAAAAAAAATTGAGGAATTTCTATAACTTTACAGTACCACAACAATAAATAATTCACATGGCCAAGAGGCTCAACAGAAACTTACCTTTGGCGTGGAAAATGAGCACATAGCCTGTAAGTGCACATAACGATATGATCACCTGCTTATAGTTATAGTCCACATATGCTCCACATTCTATAGTACTGTTACAGCATATTTACATACAACTCGAAGCACAATGGAAAGGATAACAGGTGCAAAGACCACAAGTGCAGGTACCAAAAACGAGTTGGTGAAATCGCATAGGTCCCAACACATGAGTTAAAAATCACTGCTGGGATTTTAGAGGGACCAACATGTATACACATATCGTATAATTCAATAAATTGTATGAAGATTTTGCCCATAAACATTAATTTTTGATATCCTTGACCAGGTTGAATTTTGCGTGTCGATGAACCCTGCATTAATGCATAGTAACCGTTGTGTCTATCAATGACCCACTTGCTCCAGTGCTGGGCACATTTGCACCGATGCCAGGCCCTTTCCCACTGGCATTTCCATGGACTGACCAGTGCAAAATGTCATCTTGGCACTGCTCATTCAGTGCAAATGTCTTTGAGCTGGACAGTCAGGGCAACTTGAAATAGCCCTGCACCGGTGCTAAACTGCCCAGCAACCTGGACCCAAACCTTTTTTAAATATGTATGTTTTAAAGGAGCTCAAGGATGACCGAGGCAACCATTTCCTACCTTGATATAAATTCTCTGCTTGCGGAACAGGTCATTAAAACTGTGCAGTGTATGCAGCGTACACAGCAATAAAGTGTTCTGTGGCATTACATCTTAAACCAGTGATGTTTGTTTTTAGATCTCGTTGCTTTACAGATGAATAATACAGAATCCTTTGTGCAAATACCGAACCCTCCCAATCACTTCAATGCAATAGTCGACCAATTATTGGGAGACTGATCAACGATTTGATTATTGCACTCTCATCCCGAGCTGCCTTTTTTGGAGACAGCCAGCTTGCTGGGAGAATGGTTTGCAGGATCTAGGCTGACGAGCATATTAGACTGAAAACAGCTGTGTTGTATAAACTACGATCAGTTTCTTGATTGCAATTGATTATCACAGGAAACTGCCTTGAGTCACTTACCATTTGCAGGCCAAATGATTGCTCATTTTGAGCAAGCTAGGGATCTCTAAGAAAGTTCAGGGCGATGGAAAAAATAAATATATTGACATCTTTTTAAATGTCGGCTCTCTCCATGATCGAGTTTCGAACTCCCAGCTGACCATACAATGATGCATCGCTGAATAGATTGTCGTGATGACTGTTTATAGTGACTTGAATTCTCCTGTGCTGCTTGTTTCATTGTCGCCAAGACTTTGAACAGCATCAACATTATGGAGATGGGCTTGGAGAGAAAGGGTTGCCTGTATGCCAGCTACCACCTTAGTTTGAGACCTTGTATATGGCACAATGCACATATGCATCGAGATTTACCCATTCAAGGACTGAAAATGGCGGTGCTCAATACGTGGAGACAGGCAGGATCTACACTAGTAACCGGTCCCTGACTCGTACCTTATAATGTTGTGGAAATGCAGCAGGGAAGACATAATGATAATGATGTGTTATTTATTTAGAAAGCACTTTACAGAGCACATCTTTACATGCAATATCACCCAACCAAAGTTGGTTGTCATTTATTGACCTTGCAAGGATGAAAGGCTTCGTTGGCCTTGCTGGGATTCGGACCTGCGACCTGTAGGCCACACATAGATCATGGCAGTGAGCACTCAACCCACTGAGCTATCTTACTTGATGACACTCTGTTGTTTTGTTGCAATAGCTAAAGTTTTCATATAATTGTTCCACTAAACATAAAGAAATAATAGGTTGCACTGTATTTATTTTATTATAAAAATGCAGTTTCTTAATAAAAAAATGGAAAAATAATAATTACAATTAAACACTAAACACTATAATGTACTTACATTTTGGAACGTGTATTTAAAACGTAACTGTTTTTTGTTTTAAAAACAACTGCGCCTAAATGTGAGAGACATTAAACCAGTAAAGTTATAAGGAGTTTGGGTTATGGATGCTGAATTATGACAATAGGGCAATTGGGATTTGGAGCGTAAAGAGGATTTCGTCTCCATTACATTATGATTGCTCGTTTTTTATCACAAATATGTCTTATTATTTTTTAAATTAGTGTTGCTAATTATGCTTTGTGTCATTTCTTTAATGAGTGTTTCTAGTATATTTTGAAGTGGCGTTTTGTTGCTTTATATAGTGATATATTTATTATAGCTAAGTTATTTTACTGCTATTTGTATATTATGACAAAACCACAAGGCTCGAGACCGACGTCTGGGCATTCCTGTCCCACTCACGGTGACTTATAGCAAAACCAAAATGTGATGGCTGGAAGGGTTTGAATCAATCATGACTACTGGCACAGCTCTGGGCAACCCTCCAGATCATCATTTTTCAGCCAGCTAAGCCATTACAGAAAGGGAAAGACCATAATATTTGTATATTATCATCGATATTAATTGTATTTATTTGTTTATTTTTACATTTGTAGCAGCGCTCTAAACCCTTGAGCATACGGGTGCTAGTTGCATTACTATTTACAGTGTCATTCAATCAACAGTCAGATAGGCAAGAGTGAAGTGGCCGTAGGCCGACAGTTCAGGAGTTCCCTAGGTGAAGAACCAGGTTTTCAAGTGTCTGTGGAAGAACCAGTAAGACTGCTCAGATCTCAGAGCTGGTGGTAGTGTGTTCCAATATTTCGCTGCAATGACCATGAAGCTAGAACCACCTACTCTAGCCCGTCTAAATATCAGAGCGATGAGACAGTGAGCCTAAGAGGATCGGATTGGTCTCAATGACTGGGCTTTTGTGACTTTCTGTGCAAGATGGGGGGGCAGAGTTTGAGAGGCACTTGTGGGTGATTGATAGAGTTTTGAATGTGATACAGTCTCGTATTCGGAGCCAGTGAGTGGCTCTTCTCACAGCAGAGATGTGCATTTTGTGGATATTCTGCGTTGACGTGCTTGTGAAGAGAATGTTGCAATAATCTATTCTGGAGCCAATGATGGCACATGCGATGGTGAGGCAACTGTCGGTGTATAGATACGGCCTATAGTTGCCTGAAATAGGGAGGAGGATCTGAGTGGCGTCGGCATCGTTCATGTAGGAGATGTTGCGAGTATCCAGGAGGTCAAATAGTGGTTTAGTGAAAATGTGATAGAGGGTGGTAGGGGGGATGCCCAATCCTTGTGGAATTCCGCAGGAGATTGGCGAATGTGAGAAACTTGCATTTTCAGCGTGAGCTCTGATGGTTCCGTCTGCCAGGAAGGAAGTGACCCAGCTAGAAGCTTTAGGCTGAGAAATTTGACACAGAGGTGAGGTGCTGGCCGAAGATATTATGATCTACCAGATCAAAGGCTGCTGAGAGGTCTAGGAGAAGGAGTGTAGGCTTTCCTGTGTCTTTGATCTCATTGAGCTGATTCTTAAGGTCTAGCAAAGCCAATTCCATGCCATGACCAGGATGGAAGCCTGATTGGTGAGTTCCTATGATGCAGTTGTATTTATTTTTATTTATTTGACATTTGTATGGCACCTATACTCAAGTGTTTCCAGGCACCACAATGCAAATATGGGGCTCGGGGGGGCCTTAGAAAAACAACAGTAAACAGTCATACTAGGCCTTGTGACATTCTTACTGTGCAAGTACAAAGACAAAGAAGTGCCGGGAGAGGGTGGAAGTAGGGGGAAGGGTTGAGAGTGGGGAGGGCGGAAGGGGTGAAATACAGGAGTGGTGGCTGAGCGGGATGAGCAAGTGCTGAGGGGAGCCACGGAGGGCACGTGCTCGGGTAGAAGTGGGTGAGGGAGGACAAGTGCGGTGGAATGGGGTGGACCAGATTCAGGCAAGTCTGGGAAGGGTGCCTGAAGGCAAGTGCTGGTAGGGATGCTGGGGGAAACTGGTCAAGGAGGTCCTGGCCTCTATAAGAACTCATAAGGGACCTGGCACCAATCTCAGCGGCAGAGGGAGATTAGCAAGGGAGGGGAGAGTGAAAGAGGAGGAGAAGAGGAAAGTCTTGAGAAGTTTCTGGAACTTAAGAAGATCCACCTCAAGTCTGAGGGGGGCAAGGAGGCCATTCCAGAAGGAAGCTCCTGGTGAGAAAAGGGATCTACCTCCCACTCTCTGCTTGGAGAAGCGTTTGATCTGCAGAGAGTTGGATCTAGAGGACCAAAGAACTCTAGCAGGGAGGTAATTAAATAGAGAAAGTTGGATATAGATAGGCTCCAGGCAGCCGTGTGGATTATGCAAAGGATCTTACCGGATTTGGAGGTACACTTCTCTATCCAAGATCTTTAGGAGGAAAGGAACTGTAATGTTGAACCAGTATTTGGTGGCTATCATGGGGTCTGAGGATGTTTTTTTTAGTAGAGGAACAACCTAAGCTTCCTTGAGGCTAGCGATAACAAGGCATGAAGACAAGGAGGTGTGAACGCACATTTTAATAAAAGTTGTGAGGCCTTCTGAGCAGTCATCGACACTGTAGCTGGGCAGGGATTACCTTTGCACCTAGATTGTTTCAGTCCTTTCAGAATGAAAGTGACTTTGGCTTCATAGACCGATTTAAAATGAATTGCAGGAAGTCCCGTAAGCCAGTGGCCGGCCGGTCGAGGGGGGCCGCCATATGTTAGTGCTGATGGTACTTTGCTCTAGTTGACTTTTTTTGTCAGGATTGGAGATTTTACCTAGGAAGGCATTCTAGATATTGGTGCACCAGGCCTCATCTTTGTTGAGGTTGGTGGGAGGGGCGCAGTGGGATTCTAGCTTTATAAGGTTGGTACAGAGCTTTTGAATGTTCATCTTGGCATTGACAATTCTGGTGTTGTGAGTTGAAGTTTTAGCTAAAAGGATAGCCTGTTGTATTCTTTAGCAGTGGTGGGGAGGTGGGATGTGTGGGCGTGCAAGGGTGTTCTACTCCATTTGGCTCGAGCCTCTCGTTTTTTGGCACAGACCGCTTGGAGGTCTGGGGAAAACCATGAATTACGATGGGTGGTAGGTTTAGTTTTGCATAGTGCCAGTGGGGCGATGGTGTCAACTGCTTTGTGATGGTTTCGATGTATATGTCAGATAGCATGACTGGTTTAATGCTAGGTGAAAAGTTGGCTTTAGATTGCTTAGCAGGGGTAGAATTCTAGCTTTTCTTATGTTTCATGAGCACCTAGCAATGGTAGGTGTAATGGTGGCTGGTCCATGTGGTTATGCTGTGGTTAGGGATTGTGAAAAATATGACATGGTGGTCCTTCAATGGGCAAAGCAGGTTGGAGAGGATTGAGACCTGATAGTTTGGATCTGCCAGTCAGTCTAAGATGTGGCCTTTGTCGTCCGTGGATGTTGTAATACGTTATATAAATCGTAAGGTGTTGAGGGAGGAGGGCGTGGCCAGCTTCCATGCATTGTGGAGGCACTTCATAGAGCTTCTGCAAATCCGAATTTATCCGCGCCACAAAATGACATTAAAACCACCATGTAAGTGCCCCTCTACAGAGAACACTGCATGGCAACACACCAAGAAGAAGTTGTGCGTGTTGGAAGTGCCAGAAAACAGAGGGAAACTAGCGCACAGCCCATGTCCCGGAGCGACACAAGTACACAAGATGGCGTCAGAGAGCAGGTGGAGCTGAGTGGAGCGACTATCAAAGGAGTCGAGTGCTGGAACCACTTACAGCCAGTGCAGACAAGAACTGTACGTTAGTATCAATCAAGGAGGTCAGCAGAGGATCCGCGATGGAGAACAAGTAAGGTGGTGCAAGTGCCTACTCCCCCAGCCTCCTGGTAAACAGCAATGGGAGCCACTCTGAATTCAGCACACACATGCAGCGAAGAGAGCACTGAACACCGTTCAGAGGAGCTGGGGAATGCAGTACCATTGGAGCCTCTGTGAATTGCTACGCCAGGCTCGCAGTGTACATACAAATTTAAAAAGCAGCACAAGCATAGGACCGGCATGGCAGCTAGGCAACTCCTGGCTGAGTCCTGTGCAGGCATGGCAGGGTGACCAGAGAGGCACTAAGCAAGGAGCAGGCAACCCGGGCCACTGAGAAACATATGCACACAAAGGGGGATAAACAGGTTACAGCATACCCCCATATACACCAGCATGACAGCCACTTGAGGTGGTGTACCCCCAAACCCATAGAGGGTGCACCACAAAAGGTACAACCCCACTGTAGCAAGATAAACAGTACAGCCATCTGGGACCCCCACACGGCTGCATTGTTCAGGAGGAAGATAGCACGCATGAGACCCCCCTGCATACACAGACAGAGGCCTGGGAAATAGGACTGCAAATAGGTACAGGACTGCAACCCAGCCCCAGGACAGCAGCACATGGGGTAAATTCACCATACCCAGATCTAACCCCTAGATAGCCGATGGGCAGCGTGCAGTCGCCACCCAAAAAGTGAAGACCTCCAGAGAAAAACTGCTCACATATGCCGCCAAAGGCGAGTAAGCACAAGACCAAACAGTCATCCATAGAATCATATACAAAGCAAGCAACCACGTCGCAGGACCCTGTACTGAGAAAGCATACACAGGACG
The DNA here is from genome assembly GCF_040938575.1 of Ambystoma mexicanum. Classification (NCBI taxonomy): domain Eukaryota; kingdom Metazoa; phylum Chordata; class Amphibia; order Caudata; family Ambystomatidae; genus Ambystoma; species Ambystoma mexicanum. The sequence goes on along the minus strand of NC_090928.1, from coordinate 319,326,475 downwards.
AGCCAAATAACAGAATGGAAGAGGAGCAACCAATACTGCAGGCAATAGCTGCTCTAAAGACCTCACTTGAAGCCAAAATGGCCAAAACGGCCATCAGGATTGACTTGGGACTCCTATGGCAAGACATCCGAGACCTAGCAAGCAGGACTGGGATGCCTGAGATACAAGTGGTGGACAACACCACAAAAACAAATAGAGTGCAGGATATGATTGGTTATTTATAACGCGCTTAATACCCAGAGGCTTCTAAGTGCGGACCTGGGGATCAAACCCGAGTTGCTCAGTGTCATCTTGTTTCCAAGGCATGCATGTTGCTGCTTAGCTATCCTTCCGATGACAAGCGGATGCAATCAAAACACTACAGCAAAAAGTGTCGAACTTGGAAAGCAGAGCGGAGGATGCAGAAGGGAGAGCTCGCAGGAACAATGTATGGATCATAGGGCTTCCAGAAGGTGGAGAAGGCAGGGACGCGACATCCTATATAGAAAGCATGTTACTGCAGGAAATAGGGCCTAGTAATCTAAGCCAGGGCTTTACAATCGAGCGGGTGCACAGGACATTCACAAGGAGACCCCTACCAGGGGCCCCTCCTCACTCAATAGTGGCCAAAGTTAGGAATTACAAAGACAGGGAAAGAATTCTGTCATTCTTCAGAACTGGCAGCAGCATCAGCAGGGCATAGGCAACACTTTCGGCATACCCCGACTATACTATACAAGTGCAGAGAAACAGGATGCAATTTTGCTCCGTCAAAAAAAAATGCCTAAAGCTAACCTTAAATATATGTTGATGTACACCGCCAGACTGAAAGTTATACGAAACAAGTACGCCTTGTTCTTTGACACACCAGAGAGCGCCCATGACTGGATAGAAAGAGAGAGAATTGGGTTAAGACACGACGAAGCCCTCACTCAGAAAGAAGATACAAAATGATCCAGAGACAAAACGGCCAGCACGTGCATGTGAAATAAAACATACACAAACAGTACAAAGTTGTTTGGCTATGCACAAGCATTTTAATGCAGGAGGTAAACAGGAGAAGGCACCTCACTCACGAAACACAGGTGTACCCAAACCCCCAGACAATCACGCCTTTAGGATACAAGAACTAAGTATCCACCGGCCACACTCCAGTCACTGCAGATGGTAGGGGAGCAGTGCTGTAGTGCAAAGCAAGAGCACCTGAACATGCCAAGTAAAGCTGTGCATCGTTTGAGAGTTGGGTTTGGTTCAGGGGGGAGCGTGGTTATGTTTAGAAGTTCATGTGCACACCCGTAGGGAATACGCATAGTATGCGTATGCAGTAAGCAGTACAAACACGCAACTGGAATAAGACAGCATAAAAAAATAAACAAAGATGCCCCATGCCCGGCCTACATGACTTTAAAGGCAATTCACCACATCAGGCATACCAGATGGAGAGTCTGAAATTGTTAACCTAAAATATCAGGGGACTTAACTATTACATAAAGAGGAATAGAGTCATGACTTACCTACGCACACAGAAATCTACTCCCGCTGCTGCTTCTTCTTTCCCTGAAGATCCAGAGTGAGGCACTGTGATAGCCACTTGCTCAGAAGGCTAGAGGGTCTCCTGACATTATGGGAGACCCGTGACCATTTTGCTATGCCCTAAGTGGGAACCAAACCTGTTTGTCTCAGTTGCATTCCCTGCCCATTTCTGTTCCCTTTCTTTATTTCCTCATCTATATTTATAGACCCCCCCCCCATGAGTGCAGGAAACATTTCCTTACTGTTTCTTGTTCACCATTCTGTCATCAGTGGTGGGGTACTAGTACCCCTCGAGATTCTGATACTTTAGCAGCCACAGGCCCAGATGCTCTGCTAGTTACTAGAACCATTAGAGTTGGTACTTTCACCTCTTTATGACAAGTCCACACAAGGAAAAGCATCAAGGCTTGCAGCAAGCTAAATTTGCTTATGCAATGACTCAGCTGTGGCTGTGAGGTCAATGGAATAGAGGACAATGACTTATCCTCAGTTTGGTCAATGGAAGAGTCCAGTGTTCACACTCACTGGCAGAGACTCCCCATAAGAAGTGGTCTTGGAAGGATGCAGAACAGCAGAGCACCCACACTATTTGTCTTTGGGCTGTTTCTTTTCCAATCTCTGGGGCTCACCCCTAGGGTTTACGAGAGCAACAAGGATACAGAAGAGCAGTTGAAATAGGAAATTGGAACCTGCGAAGAAGTTTCAACTCACAGTTGCAAAATTCCACCCTTTCCAACCTTTGGCAGAAAACCAATGAGTGGGTGCTGCTACATTCAAACACTCATCAACATTTTCCAGGGATTCGAAAACTTTGGAGTTAAAGTTATATGGAGATACCTTTCAAGCATCTGGCCATATTCGGGAGGATGCCAGAGGACATGGCCACCCCCATATCCTGTTTTCGCTTGCAGGACAAAATGCATACTTTTGAACTGGGACTAGATTTACACAGGGACTCCTCCCACCCCCCGTGGTACAAGCAGGATGACACTCAAAGCATTGGATCCCATAGACATCTATTCAAGGAGGGATACAAGGTGCCATAACCCTGTGCAATTTAAGACCTCTCTGGGACATATAAGGGGTTTACATTCCTAAAGAGGCCTTTGATAAGAACTTGCTTGGAGAAAGTTGCAAAACCAGTAAGTGAACACAATTAAAACGCCATGGACTCGAGAGGTACAGCTTAGGCGTTTATGTCACATAGCGGGTTTCCCAACTGTCAAACGTCCGATTGAATTTGTGATGTGGTAACATCCTAGAGTTGCCTACAGTGGTGAACTAGTTCTTCATCTGGCTAGAAAACCGCAATGCATTTTATGGGAGAATAGAACTTGAAAACATTTAAGGATTATCCTGACAGAATATTGACCATCTGCTTATCTTGTCAAATAATTACATTAAGACAGTCATATTACAATTATGAATCAACGATACAAAAAATATGATGTGCGTTGCATTGAAACCCTCAATCGGATGAAGCAATGTTTGTCACTGCACTTGGCCTACGTGAAACAGCAATTCTGTCTCATGAAAAAATGACGGGATGTCCCCTTCCTGTTGACACATGAACAGTTAATTGATTTTACCATTCATAAAGTGAAACAATCTAAAAAAATCTACAAGGAAGAACTAATTATGGGAAGTAATACTGCAACATAGACACACTCGCCTGCTACCAGCAACTTGAATATTCATGACTGAAGATCTGTAAGTCAAAACATTTTATTTTGCCAACCAAATTGGGCAAGCAAAATACACACAAAACAAAACATTCAAACTGATCCAAGAGGTCAGGAACTAATTGGCCTTCATGAACATTCCAACACATTTGAAACACCTCTATAATATAATTTCAACAAGGCATCACAAATACTTGATCACCTGGACCACAAGCAAACCACATCACACCACAAGGACACTCGTGTCTCCATAGGGGCCACTCCACTCTATCATTGATTGCCATAATTTCCCCCACTAACTGAGAAAGATATACCAGTAAAGTTTAACACCGGGGATCAGGTAGGTTCCCCACAGGACCCTGACTCTCTGGACACCTACAAAACCACCCTGCAACATCCAGAACTTGCCCTGTGGTTCCAGACTCTATGCACACGGCTCCATGTAGCAAGACTCTACTCTTCACCTAATCATCACCATGTGCTAAACAAATACAACGCAATCAATATTACCTGCCTGTAATATATCATGTATGTATTTAGTCTGCATTGTTTCCAAAGGTTGCTCAGAGACCTCATGTAACTAAGCTCATCACGTGTAATAGTGCCTCGATGCCCAAAGGCTGTTTGCACGCTATATACATTTTTAAAAAAGAAAAAAAGGAGCCCTCCCATGTGTTTTGAAGGTGTGTGGATTTAACCAATCCTAAATTGACAAATACATATCCCCATTGTTCCTGCTAAATACCAGCAAATCTCCAGCCATCCTTACATTGCTAAGCTGCTAAAAACAATGCAAAAAATGAAATAATGAATACGGGAAAGGCCCCTGAATCATTTGGAAGGGCACTGATCACAGTGATTCATAAGGATGGTAGGGACCCCAGGGATGTGCTTCCTACCGACTGATTTCCCTACTGAATATAGATGCCAAAATATATACTAGCACCCTGTTGAATAGACTGGAAGGATACATACCGGGGCTCATCCATCGAGACCAAGTGGGATTCATTAAGGGCCGACAGGGGACGGACACAATGCGGAAGACCCTCCACCTGATCCACCCAGCCCAAGACATGATGGGGGATCCTGCCCTCTTATCAGTTGTTGCTGAGAAAGCATTTGATATGGTGGAGTGAGACTTTCTCAAGGCGGTGCTCATTAAGTTTGGAATGGGTGGAAAACCTATCAGGGGTATAATGGCCCTTTACTCGTCCCCTAGCGCAAGTGTGCTGGTGAATGGAGGATGTACTCGGTGGTTCAAATTAGGAAGAGGTACGAGGCAGGGTTGTACTTTACCTCCAATGCTGTTTGCACTTTCCATGGAACCACTGGCCCAGAAGATTAGGTGGTACCCTGGGTTTGTGGCATTTCAGGTTGGGGGGGTGGAATACAAAATTGCATTATAGGCGGATGATATGCTCCTGCACGTTAGGGACCCACTGCAGTCTATACCACTAGCACTCTCTTTGATTGAGCAGTATAGCCGTAGGGCAGGTCTAAAAATCAACAGGTCCAAATCAGTGCTCTTCCCACTCAATTAGAACAGGGATGGGGAAATAGCAAGGTTTTCATTGCTGGGAATGCAGATAAGTCTGGGCACGATTAAATATTTGGGTATAAATGTCACTAGAACATGTGGGGAACTATTTGAGGCACACCTCCCGCCACTGATGAATAAAATTAAGGATGACTTTAGAAAATGGAAGAGGCTAACAATTTGTTGGCTTGGCTACCTCAATGCGCTCAAAATGGTGGTTCTCCCCAGGGTACTTTATGCATTGCAAATGCTCCCCATTTCCACTACGGAGACGTTCTTCAGAGAGATCCGAGGCGCCATTATACGATAGCAGGGGAAAAAGGCACGGATACCGAGGGAGACTTTGGTATTGCCCAAAGAGGGGGTGGGCCTCCCAGACATAAAGTTGTAGTATCATGCTGATCAGCTTCTCTGAGTTCTCATACCTCATGTTAGATCTCAGAGGGGTTTGCAGTGGATTGTGTTGGACAATCTACACCTGCACCCGGCTACAGAAGCTGAATGGTTATGGGTCCCGAGAAATAAACTCCAGAGGAGGATCCAAGATCATCCAATTGTTGGTACCTTATGGGACATCTGGCGACAAGGAAGGGAGATGGAGGGGGTTACTACATGGCCCTCCCCGCTGGGTCACCTTTGGGTCCCAGGAGTCCGGGACATGATATCGAATCCTGAAAGATTCCAGAAATGGTATGAAGCGGGCTGAAAGGATAGGACAACTATGGGGGGTGAGGAGGGTAACTTTATTGCCATAACAGAGTTGGAAGCGGCATTAGATATAGGTAAACTTTCAGTGTTCACTTTCCTACAGTTAAAAGAGGCTCTCACAAGAAGGAACCTGAGGGAGAAGATACAAATGGACACCACATCCTTTGAATTACTATTAGATAAGAGGATGGAAATGAGAGGGCTGATCTCGGCAATGTATGGGGCCCTGGATGCACAGAGTAAGGGATCTACGGAATAATTGGGTGGTCGATGGGTACAGGAGATGGGATTCAATCTGGACCCCGACGTCTGGGATACACTGGGCAGGGGGGTAGCAAAGAAATCAATCTCTTGCCAATATAGACTCCATTCCATTAAGCTACTCCACCAATGGCACTATGACCCGGTTAAACTAGAGAATGTTTCCGAACACAAGCCCCAGGTGCTGGAAGGGGCGTGAGAGGAACGCTGATTATTGGCATATGTGGTGGGATGGCCTGAGGGTGCACATTTTCTGGGACAAAGTCCTGGGGTGGATAAAATACTTAGATGGGGTAGCCTGAATACAATCACCCATTCTGATCTTGTTTGGCATCGGAAGAGATGGAAGGGGAATATAGGAGATGCCCTAAAATGGCCGCAGAAATGAGGCTAGCGGCAAGGGCATGTATAGCAACCAAGTGGAAAAACGAGTTCCTACCAGGGAAAAGAGACTGGATTTATGTGGCCAGGAATATGTACACTATGGAAAGAATTACAGCGGGTCTTCATGGCCAAGTGGGCTCATTTGAGACAGAATGGGTGGAGTTTGTTTCAATATACATGACCCTGGCACCGCAGATGGGCGGGGGGGTTGGAGGGATGCGAGGGTGTAATACATGATCTCGAAATGCATATAGAACCGCGTAGAACAAACTGGAAGGAGGGGCTTGCCCAGGAGGAAATGTGGACTCACACACCCAAAATGTTGATGTATCAATGAGACTGTGGAGACGATGTGGAGATATGTGCACAGGAAGGAGCGGTACCAAAGGGGGTGTGCGGAGGGGGAAGTTGAAAGGTGGGGGGAATTATTCTGTGTTTTATAATGCTGTGTGCCAGTGGGGCACAATTTAATTCCCGGTCCACCAGAGTTTGGGTTGCTAGTTGTAAGTGATAGAAATAATTCCATAAAGTACAAATTTGAAGAAAAAAAAAACTGGTTTCGAATAATATGTTCTCAAAAATATGAGCTTTGTCACAGTGAGCAATTGTTTCCTCGGCCCGCCACACAGAGGACATGCGCCCAAAGTCGTATTTCCCCATTACTTAGTAAATATGGCTATCCTATGCATGCCCATCCTAATGCCCAAATAGAGTGTTTTTGCGTGTAGTGGGGACAGAATCAAAATACTTTTCAAGTCCAAAATCCACTTTGATTGAGAAGTACCCTGGCCCCAACCCCAGTCTGTAACTTGCTTCCTCATTATTTTTTCTGGCACAAATTATCGCTGCCTTCTTAATTCTCTCAGATGTTGCTTTATGGATGGAGGAAGGGTTAACTGTAAGAGGATTCAATTCAACACTACAGCTAAGTCAACGCCTAGTCTATAATACTGAATGAAAACCCTTATTGATATATCTTTATGTCCAGTTCATGCGTTCTGGATGACTACCCCTATATAACACCCCTCTCTTGGAATCCCCCTGACCCCACTGAGCCAAGAAGTAGTTCTGTTTTGCAAGTTTAAAAGGTTTATTTGATAATTTAAATATATATATATCACACTTTATAATAAATTAATAATTGAATAGCACACTTAATCTGATATGATAAAGATCAACAACGGAGAATCTGGCACTAGCACACTTCTTATAATCACTAATGAGTTGACAGGAAATGGATAAGGTAGCACACTGGTAAATAGGAACAAAAGTATAATGTGGTAGAGGATGCTTTATGTAAACTCAGGTGGATGCAATATTCAATGAATGCAGTACAGAAAATACTCAATATGATTTCAACCAAACAATGTAATCACTTTTCTCTGGCAATCCCCTCCCCCCCTTGATGCAAGGCAAGGAAATGGAAGGAAAACACACAGTTCTCAGAAATGCAATCAATGTAAATCAGTTCACCCCAGCAAGCTTACACTACAGAAAACAGATAGGAGTTTTGAAAACACAGGCAAAATGCTTTGATATGTGCTAGCAATGGATGAGAAATATGCTGGAAATGCTTTTAATTCCCTTTCAGAGGTTCAGGGTGAGTGGTATCTAGTTAATATTAGTCCAGACTCACACTAGCAATGATGCAGGGATAGTTAGCAGATTAAACGAATTTCTGGCAAATGGAAGGCAAGCAGCAGCTGATTTTACATGTGGAGAAATTTGCAAATCGCGGTAAAATTCGCGGATGCGTGTTCCGCGATTGCGGTAAAACTATAAGGGGTAGGAAGGTGGTTCTTGGTGCGATTCAAAGCTAAGATTCTAAGCTTTCAAATGAAAGTTACTGCAAGTCTCTAGCACAAACGGTCGCGGAGATATGAGCGATTTAGTGAAGGTCGTTTTTCCGATTTGAAATTTTAAAGTTCAAAAAGACAAGTGCAGCTTGCAACTAGAAAATGACAAGTGACAGCTATGCAAATGACAGGTGACAGTTAGGAGACAGTTCTACTTAGATTAAGCTAGATTGAATTATATTATTTTAACTAGGAGATTGGTTCTGCACAGTTTTCTAGGTACTCACACTATATTCTTGAGTGAAATGGGCCTCGCCATGGATCTGGTCAGGTTTTTAAACTGGACTCTGGTCTGGTCTGGTCTGGCCTCTGCACTTCACAGTGATCTGGGTCAGCTCTCTCTGCTGATCTGGTTCTCTCTGGGTACAGCACTGCTTTCTCTCTGGTCTGGTCTCTTAGTTCTGGATAGATTGAAGTCTCTAGTTTGGCTTTCTGGAGGTTGATGGAGGTAAGTATGGATTTTTCCGGCAGAGCGTCCCGCTGCAGATGGAATTGAAGGTCCCTATCTGTCCTGTCTGTCTGCTTTTATGTGTTTAGAATGTGGGTGTGTTCTAGCATCACTGACCCTACCTCTCTCTCAGCTTCTAATTGGTCAAACTTCCATTTATCATTTGATTGGGGAAAGAAGTGTGTGTCAGCGTGATGTCATTTTATGGCTTGCAGATAGGACACTCCTCTGTCAGATTGCACACATTCTATATTTGATAATAAAAGACATATTTCACAGTTACACAGTTGCTTGAAATTACATATACATGGTGTGGCTGAATTTAGCCATGTCTCTGTCCAAATCTGCTGTTTCTAAGAGCTTGCATTCAGAAATGGCACATAATTGACTTTTTAACTGATTTTTCAATTTCTGACATTGACCCAACTTTACATACATGTGTGCAGGGAGTACGGACATTAACTGATGAAGTTTCAGATTTTTAACATGCATACATTTAGAGTAATATCCACTTTTCCGCTAAAACCCCCCTGAACACGCCACCGGGTCGAAAAACCTCTTAAAATGTGGGCAGAAAAATCACAAGAATTATGGTATCATTTATAAAATTTTCACATGTCCGCTCTATGAGTTATTCATCTTTTTAGAGTTATGTTCTGGCTCCAAAGGGGTGTGGTTTCCTCTCAGCACAAGGTAGAAATACTGGTTTATCCAGTTCTGCCAAGCCAGCTTGCTCTCACAGGCAGTGCCCCTCCCCTTTCCTCAGGAGGAAGCCACTTTTTACGACCATTTACGACTCCTGCCAATAAAACCTTTGCCTGAGCCAGGACAGGGCTTTGTTCACTTTCCTGCAGAGCACAGGTAATTCAATTATCAGATAGATGGCATATCCTTAGTGTGAGCAGCAAAAGGGCAGCTAGGCCTGGGAACACAGCTGTGACTCAAGTTTCACTCCTGATGGGGGTAGTTGCCAGGCAGAATTCAGTTCCTTAAGCCAGGTTTCAGATAAAATGTCACTTTTTGTTCCCCAGTTCCTGCATTCAAATAAAACTAAACATTCTTACATATGCAGCTAGAATGCTGATTCTAAGTGCAAAACTATGACATTTCAACAGTTACAAAGGCATGTGACACCAAACATAGGTCACTCATTTAATCTAAACATTTTCGATTTTAGTGTCTTTAAATCCAGTGCAACTTAAACTGCTGACTCCATAGCAGTTTTGTTATAAGCACTGTTTTGGACTCTTCATTTCCCAGATTTTGTAAGCACACAAAACCTCATTCTGCCAAATGTCTGCTGGTGTTCAGTGAATATTTTGCACATGTTGCAATGTTTAAAATAGACACTTTGGCTTGCCTTCAGAGGAACACAGGGTGGTTTTAAAACGCCGGCTTTTGGATAGTGGTGAGTACTGGTACTGCACCCATTTTTGGGATTTAAGAATGAATTCCCCACAATTCTAGTTGCATTTGGCAATCAGCATTGCCATTCCCAATGGTTTCAGACTACTGTGCGGGTAGTCCAATGGTGGTTTTAGGCAGTGTCCTTCTGTGCCCATAACATCGGCAAAAATGGGTGGCAGCCTATTCTTCCCGCATTTCCCTGTGCATTTTCTGGGAAGCTCTGGCCATCATGATGTTTCCATGTCAGTACTGCACAGTTTTGAGGTAGGGCTCGGATGCATGGGTAAATACATCCCACAAGCCCCCCTCTTGCGATGGCCATTCGGTTTCACTGATGGGACTCGCAAGATCTGGGATGTTTCCTCATCTTCTTCCAATAGATGGCACAGTTCAGCATCTTTTCCTCCATCCGGTCGGATCGATCGGTTCTCCTCGCCGGTCCTGATGGGAATATTGGGCGGTACCCCGAGCCCGTTGCGTCTCAGCTCCCGGTCTCCGGATCGTCCTCCTTGGCCCGTCTCAAGGTTTTCTTTCTCCTAGGACGACAAAGGAAGAGCGGCAATACCTACTCATAGACGTTTTTCCACCACTGTTGAGATGGTGGGACAGCATATGCATTTCATCATGACGAAACATTACATTCTTATTTTGATAAAAAAACAGTATAACTAAGAGACAGTTTCATGCAAATCACAATATTTTAGAGACTAGATGTGGTATGTTTTATGATTGGAACTGAATTAGTCTGATACAGTACCCACTAGGATTCCAGAGGATTCCTCCAGTTGTTGCAGAGTGTGCCTGGGATGGCAACATTTCAACTGGTTTATGTGGACCCACTTGTCTTCCCCCTCTGCCGAACCGCCTTTGGGGATGCGGATCTTGTAGGCCACAGGGGAGATCTTGTCGATGACCTCAAAGGGTCCCTTCCATGTAGGCAAAAATTTGCGCTGCTTGGCCTGGTTCCTTTGGAAGTTGTATAGATAGACCCGGTCTCCCACCTGATATTCCTTCCTGGAAGTTTTCAGGTCATAGTGGGTCTTCATGCTATCAGCTGATCTTTCTAGATTCCGCTGAGCATAAGCAAAAGCATGTTGGAGGTGTTTCCTTAAATTCTCTACATACTCATGAGTAGTGGAGGCATTTATCAGTGTCTGCTCTTGAGTCCTGTAGAGCAAATGCTGAGGAAGCACCATCTTGCGCCCAGTCATCAACTCAAATGGTGACATTTTGGTTGCAGATGAAGGGGTAGATCTGATGGCCATTAGGACCAGAGGTAATCGGATATCCCAACTTGGCCCAGAATCTGCCACAAACTTCTTTAACATGCTCACAATTGTCCGGTTATATCTCTCTACTGCCCCAGAAGAAGCTGGTCTATAAGCAATATGCAGCTTTCTCTTGACCCCCAGTATCTCCCACATCTTTGTCATTACTTCACTGGTGAAGTGGCTACCCCTGTCTGACTCAATCCTTTGAGGTAGACCAAAACGGGAAAAGATGTGGTTAATCATCAAGGCAGCTGCAGTTTCTGCCTTGCAATTTGGGGCTGGGAGACATTCCACCCACTTGGTAAACAAGCATGTCACGGTCAACATGTACTTATTCCCCCTAGCCGAGCGAATCACAGGGCCTACAAAGTCGATTTGTAAATCTGACCATGGCAGTGTCATTCCCCTCTTTTGGAGAGGCGCGCGGTGCGTGAGGGATGATGGCTGAAATTGTGCACACACAAGACACCCCTTCAAGTATTGGTCGAGGTCCTGCCCCATGTGTGGCCAGTATGCAACCTCTCTTAAGATTTCCAATGTTGTGTGAAACCCCCTATGACCGGCGGTGGCCGCATCATGGGCGTGACTTAACATCAGGCTTCGGAATGAGGTAGGAACCACCCACTGATCATGGCCAGCTTTGGATTTCCTTACCAGCAAACCGTCTTGGATTCGGAACATTTTTGGACATTTCATCAACACTCTTAGGTCCTCTTTCCCAATGTAATCGGTATCCGTCAGGGGAAAGTTCTCAGGGTCCTCAAGGTGCTGGTAAAATTTACCAATAATTGGATCCCCCTTCTGAGCGGTAATCAAATCAGCATCAGGGGTCTCCTTACTCCATTGTACAATTGAAAGGTTGTTGTGAGCATTTGTCTGGGACCTAGTGATAGCAGTGACCTGGATTTCCCCCAACAGGGACTCAATCTCAATTAGATCCCCTTGGATGGCCCCGGTTTTGGCCAGCTGATCAGCTAAGTCATTTCCAGTTTTGTCTGGTCCCTCTACTTTGGAATGACCCTTGATCTTTTTCCAATAGATGGTCATCTCATTCGAGGTGACCAGATCATCAATGTTTTGGATCAACTTCCCATGTTTCAAGGGTTTGTTGTTAGCACACAACATGCCTCTGGTTTTCCAATTAACCAGGTGCTCCACAAACCCGTTCCGTACATAATCCGAATCTGTTATTATGACCAGTTCGCGGAGTTGATGCTGGACAGCAGTGAGGATGGCCTGATGCACAGCCATCAATTCTGCCACCTGACTACTTCGGGGACCAATTTTGTATCCAGCGGAGGGTTCTGGGGACTCATTCACCCATGCATTCCCTACGCCGGCCACCAGTTCTTTCTCCCCGTTGTTGTCAACATGGTAAGAGCATCCATCCACATATACAGTGGGCATTCCCTCACACTTGTCTTCTTCAAAGACTTTGTGTGGGGAATTAAGGTATGCCTCCATGTTGTCCTTGATTTTCAGACTTTCGTCCTCGAGACAGTTTTCTCTGGCACAATCATGCAAGTCAGCCAGACCTTGCGCGAGGGGACTCTTCTTGTTTTGGCCATATCGGACCTCCACAGGAAAGCCTTGCATTGACAGAATCCAGGAAGTAATTCGGGAATTACTCACATTTCCGGCCCGGATTCTGTCACTTTGGAGATATTGCAGAGGCTGGTGTGGAGTCTCCACTATGATGTGTTCCCCCTGGATAAACGGGCGGTAATTCTTCAATGCCCACACCGTTGCCAGGAGTGCCTTCTCACAATCGTTGAATTTTTCCTCCACAGAGGATAAAGTTTTGCTCGCATAGGAGATTACTTTATTGACCTTGTCATGCTTTTGATATAATACTGCCGTCAAGCACGTATTAGAGAACCCTGTCTCCAGGAAGAACTCCTTGTTTCTGACAGGGTAAGCTAGGCAAGGCGCTTGTGAGAGGCTTCTTTTGAGTTGTTTTACTGCCTCGGCTTGTTCTGGACCCCATTCCCACTTGACCCCCCCCTTCAGGAGATGAATCAGGGGTCTGGTGATCTCTGCGTAGCCCTCAATGAACTTTCTGCTGTAATTAGTCAGTCCAAGGAGGCTCCTTAGTTCTCGCAGAGTTGTGGGGTCTTTCAGTTTCTGAAGTGCTTCCACTTTCTTTTCCTGGGGACAGAGACCCTGAGGAGTAATCTCATGCCCCAAGAAATTAACCCGGGTTCTACACCACTGTGCTTTCTGAAAGGAAAGTTTTGCTCCGGCAGCCCTCAACTGTGTCAGAGCATAACGGATCTCCGCTATGTGTTCCTCCACAGATGAACTTTTGATGAGGACATCATCTACATAAGCCAGGTTACCCCTTGCACCCAAGTCAGGCATGGCCTTGTGTAGAAAAATGTTGAATTCATTGCCGGAGTTGAGGTATCCGAAGGGAGTCCGGGTCCAGGTGTACTGCTGGCCCCCAAAGGTAAAAGCCAGCTTGTATTGGTCCTCCCTACTGACAGGCACAGTCCAGTATCCATTGGTCAGGTCTATTGCAGTGAATACCTGTGACCCCTGGATCTGGGCCAGCCCTTGGTCAATGTAGGGCAGAGGCCATCGGGAAGTATGGACCCGTTTGTTGAGCTCCCTAAGGTCGGCGCAGAGTCTCCACTGGCCGTTTGGCTTCAATATTCCCAGCACCGGATTATTGAAGGTGCTGTGGACTGGACGGATTATTCCCCGGGACTCAAGGTTCTTAATTATTTCAGTAAGGGACTCCATTGATGCGAGAGGCAAGCGATATTGCTTCACAAACACAGGAGTCATGCCAGGGTCCGTGGGGATTGTTGTTGTGTGGATGTCAGTGCGACCACAGTCATATGAGTCTACCGCAAAGAGATCTTGGAAATCCAAGAAAACTTGTTTCAACTTTTGCTTTTGTTCCATAGTCACACAGGCATCCGCTAGGTTGACTCTCTCTTCCACCATCTGCCTGAAGCCTGGAAAGACTTCTGGTCTGGCTATCTCCGCGGCCTCCTCCAGCTGGGTGGAGAAGTCCCTGGTCAGAGTGCTGATTTGGACCGGAGGCTTCAGGTGGGAAAGGCAGCCTTCATGAACCTGGAAAATCACCTCATCCCTCCTGAAGTCACAAGTCACATCTTCCTTACCATAGGGGCAAGAAGTGTACACCAGGAAGTTCCCCCCATGCCGGGTAAAGATCCTGTCTGGTGTTGTATTGTCATCACTGTCACTGTCAAAGCAGTCCTTGGGGATTGGTCCTAACAGTTCATTTACTAAGTCGATGGAAAAATGTCGGTCATCAACCGCCATTCCAATAATGGTGCCTGCGGCTAGAGTAATACTCTTTAAGTCGCTGTTATCCACCTCTATTGGAATAGTGTCATGTTCTAGGTTGACTAATGGTGTTGGGTTTACCCCTAACCCTTGCTGTTGGAGAGAAGCATTTAGATGTATGTAAGCATCAGGGTTTTTCAAATGTTGTCCTCTTTTAACTTTCACTTCCAGGGAGAATTGTCGGGTCCTTTCTGGGATGGTGACTTCCTCTTTAACCTGAATTTCAACCGCATAAGGTAGCAATTGAGCTGACCTAAATGCTTTTTCTGGATCATCAAAGCCCATGGGATTATCCGCTAATCGGGACCAAGCTTTGAAGTTTATTAGGTCCAAACTAATGGCAAAGCGATTGAGAATGTCACTGCCTAAGTAAAAGGCGGCAGTGACGTCTCGCACGACCCAACAATTATGGACTATGCTCTTGTTGCCAATGGAGATTTTGAGCATACACCTGCTTGGCAGGAGATGTTTGGAATTAGGTGCTTCCAGGTCCATTTCCCATTTGTCTATCAGTTTGAAGGTGGGAATGGCTGGATCTTTTGGGAGTTGGCGAAACATGGCTTCGCTGATGAAGCTCTTACCGTTGTTCACACACACTCGAGCGAGAACAGAGTCCTTCCCATCATTTAACTGAACAGGGATGAACAACTGCTCTCCAATTTGCTGAATATCAGCCAGGCTCTGAGCTGATTTCACATCTTTCTGGACTATAGGAGTGGGAGTTTCAGGTTGTGGATTGGTATAGAATTTCAGAGTGTTTCCTTCAAGCGTGGAATACCACTTTAGACTGGAAGGAAGGTTGATTTTCAGAAATAGAGAGGACCCCCCATCACCAGTCTGTTGTCCTACTGCTATTACTGTCACGTCTGGAATTTGGCTATTCTGGAAGTGAAATTCTACTTGGTCAGATTTTTGTTCAACCATGTGGCAGGTGCCGTTTAAACTAACATGGTTGACACTCTGTTTTAATTTTATGGGTCGGCTAGTCTGGGTCCAGAGGACCTTGTTTACACAATCTATTAGGGGTGACAACCTTCTCAGGAGGTCATTCCCTAGTAAACAAGGGGTGCCCTCTGGAGTCACAACTATGACCGGGTGTTTCAACTTATGTCGCCCAATTTTAATGTCCAAGTCTGCAGTCCCCTCAACGGGAATTTCCTTCCCGTCAAAGTTCTGTAGTTGTCCCGGAAGAGAGGTGAGAGGAATTTGGTAATTCTCTCCCCTTCCTGCATTCAGTTCGTCAAAGGCCCTTCTGGACAGAAGGGTAGCTTGAGATCCAGTGTCCACCAGTGCCGAGATTGTACCCTGCCCCTGTACTTGTACCGGGGCATAATATCTTCCCTCCTTCTCCTCAAGGGGGCACAGATAATGTACATTTTTGGACAACTGGTGGGCTAATTTTCTGGTTTTGGACATCGATAGCGAAGAGATTTGGGCAGAATTCTGTGGAGAGTCTTGGGAATCTGAAAGAAAAAGTTGGCAACTGGAGATCAGAGCCATTGTGGGTTCCCCTGGTTCCAGTTCTGGGCCGCCCCCCCCTTTTTGGAGGCAGTCCCCAGTATGGGTTTGAACCCGGGGATTTCCTTGCTGTTGGTTCTGGGATGAGATGGTGGGCGGCGGTAGCTCAGTCTCCACATCTCCCCAGTCTGGATTTGCATTCCTAGGGACCCATTTTTCTTTGGGAGGAGTTCCCCCCTCTCTGAAGGAGAAGATCCTTTTCTCAGGATCCTCTGAGGATCCCTCTCCCTCAAATTGGAAGATCTGTACCTCCTCCTCAAACTGAGTCTGTTTGGGTCTTTTGTTTCTCCTACCCCCCCTCTGCTCCTTAGGAGGCAGACTTTCAGGGGCAAGAGATTTCGTTTCCGGTTCCTGGGTTTCCAGGGGCTGTTTACAAGTGAGGAAGGAAGCTTCCTCCAAGGCTTTACACCCCCCTTCCCTTTGTGCCTCCTCCCTGGGAACCGGTGAGTTATCGGGGTGCTGCCCCCGTCATTGTTCTGGAGCACCAGGTCCAGAGTTGGGTGCGTTCTGCGCCGGCACGCCCATCTGAGGGTTCTGCTGAGCCCTCAGTATGTGACCCAGATCCCGCGCCATGTTTTGAACCTGGCGCTCTAACTGGGAAACCCGCTCAGGCTGATACGGGGCCCTGTTTTCTCCCCTGGGCTGATCCCGGGAAGGGTAGCTATCCCTCCTCTGGTAATACCCCGGGTTGGGAAGATTTGGGTACCCCTCCACCCTTGGCCTCCCCTCTCCCGGATTCAGTGGTCTGGGCTCAGGGAATTGGGGAAAGAAGGATGGATGGTTTTGGGGCTGAAAGTTGGGTGGATACCTGGGGAAAAAGTTCTGCCCAGGATTTGGAGAGTTTCTGCCCTCCGGTGGGAAATTAGGAGGGAAGTTCCCTGGGTTAGGTGCTTGGCTGGATTCCCCCCCCTTGGGCTGGAGGAGTCCACACATAACCCAGGATGGGTCTGTTTCCCTTGTAACGGGGACTTACATAATCAGGAGAGCGAGGGACCCCATTTGTGGGGCTGCCTCCCTGGCTCCCTGTCTGTGACTGGCCCGAGGACCTTCTGGGCCTAGCATTATTAGGTGCAGGTAGGTTTTTAGGCCCCCCCATCTCCAAATCTAAAACGGGGGTGACCTTTACCTCTGCCACCTTGGGAGCAGCAGGGGTGGTGTTGGCTTTGGGGTTTTTCTGGGCATTACTTTTGCTATCTATCGGTTTCTGCACCTCATAGATCCGGGTAGCCTGTTCAATGACCCAGTCTAAGGATCTTTTCTCGTGAAAATCCCTCACGAGCTGGGTCATGATGTATTTGGGCAAGGCATGGAAAAACGTATTTATGAACTCTCTACTATCTGTGCGCACCCTTCTTGTGGTCTGTGCAAAAGCACGCTTTAACTCCTGCACAAATTCTTGTGGGGCCTGATCCTCCCCACATTGCAAATTGTAGGCTGCCTTGCGAGCCTCTTGAGGATTTCTGTGAACAGAAAAATGTTTCAGGATGGCCGCCTTATATGTGGACCATCTTAAATGATTTTGATCCTCCAGCCCTGCAAAGAAACTGGAGTATTCCGGGGAGAATGTCCACTTTACATATTGAATACAGCTTTGGCTGTCCTTCACATGGAAAGTCTCCATCATTTGTTCAAACAACTCTAAGTGCTCCCAAACAGAATACTTAGCGTTCTTATGGTAAGGCGTGATGACGCTCCTGATCGCCTTAATCTGCTTTAAGGGGTCCTTAAGCAAGGCCCTTTTTGCCTTATTGGCCTTTTTGGTTCGGGTAACCCTTGTCCATTCATCCTCGGACTCAGAGGCACTGCTCCCAGAGGTTCCCGTCTGTTCTTCCAGGTTTTCCCGGATTCTGCGAGCCTGGGAATGGCTGGCAGAATGTGGGGACCTGGTCTCCTGTGTCCTGCGCAGTTCAGAGGAGTCTTCAGATTCCTCCTTGCTGCCAGGATTTGATGGGTACCCCCTCCACTGACCTAACTGGGCAGAGGTTTTCAGGATGCCCTTAATGGGCCTACTCTCCTGGGGTTCCCCATCGAACTGTACTGTACTTGGGTGCCCATACCCGGATGCCCACCCCTCCATTCCTGAGTGGTACTGGCCTATGAGCCCCATACTCTTAGCTGGATAGTAATCTGCCATCCCTGCAGCCCTGTGCTCATGTGCGCCAGGGGACATGGGGGTGGTAGAGTCCAGGGACGGGGGGAGATGAAGGCCCCTGGTGTTAGGGCTCCTGCGGTTATGGTCAGGAGCCTCTCTTTCCCAGCGGACCTCATCTCTATCCGCCCCTGCTCCCTGTTGCAATGCAAGAGCCTGCATTTGTGCTTTCAGTTCCTCTGTTAAGGCCTTACTCGACTCTATCAGTTTCTCCTGCATCGCTACCTGTTGCTGGAGCCTCTCATTGTGCTGGCAGAGAGCCTCATTTTCCCTCTGTGCTTCCTGGTTGGTCCTGGAGAACTGGGCCAGTCTTTGCTGCAGGAGGGTTACCTCCTGAGCTGTGTCCCTATTGGCCTGCTCCTTTCTTGCTAGAGCATCCTCCACCCTCCTTGTGTGCTCTAACAAGTTCTGGTGTTCTTTTTGGAGGTCACCCAGTCCCTGGTGGGCCAGGTGATTTTCTTCCATTTTCCTTTTTAAATGGCAGACTTCCTGGCCTAAGGCGTCTCTTTCCTGACTAAGAGCCTGCATTTGTGCCGCCAGGTCGTCCCTCTGCCTTTGAAAGGCACCAGCTTTTTGGCGCTCCTCATCAAACTCTGCCTGGGTATCCAGGTCTTTCAAGATCAGCTTGTTGCTCTCAACCTTCACTCTATCTAGATGACTTTGCAGGGTGGCTACCTGCTCCGTGCATGCCCTGTTAAAGTCTAATTGTTGCTCCAGCTTTTTCTGGCTCTGCAGTAAGGAGTCCAAACTGTCTTGGTGCTCCTTCTGCAGGGCCAGAAATCTAGTATCCTGTTCTACCTTTTCCTGTTGCAGCACATCCAAATCCTTCTTTATTTTAATGATGTGCTGCCTACTATCATCTTCTGACTCCTGGCTCCTCTGCAGTCTCTGCTCAGAAGAGACCAGGTCAGATTGGGCCTTCTCTAACACCATCTGTTGCCTATTTGCCAGATTTTGGCTTTCAGCACATCTATCCTGCATGTCTCCCATATATAGGTACAGGTATGCTGCTATCCTGGCAATCTTATTGTGTTCCTCTTTGGCTTTAGGAGCCATATATAGTTCACTCAGGGCCACATGTAAGGGACCCTGATCTCTATATATATCTGACCCTGTTTCAGTGACCTGTCGCGTGATGGCCTGCAACCAGGCATCCTGGCCCTGTTCAGTCCATTCACCTCTCACAAATAGCTTATGCAAGAGGTGCTCTCTGGCTATTTTCATGTCTACTAAGGTCGTCATTCTAGAGATTGGTCTCTGTCCTGACTTACGGAAGTTAGTATTTTATTTTTGCAGAACAGAACTTTTCTTGGAGTGTCCCTTTTGAGGAATGCTTCACAGCGTAATGCAGCGTGGTGATCCGACCGGATGTATGTATCCCGTCAGTTAGCACACTGTATTAAGCTGCACAAGTGGTATTCTAACCCAAACGTCCGGCTCGAGCCCCCAATTTGTAAGAGGATTCAATTCAACACTACAGCTAAGTCAACGCCTAGTCTATAATACTGAATGAAAACCCTTATTGATATATCTTTATGTCCAGTTTTTTTTTTTTTTTTTTTTTTTAAAAAGAAATACAACAAAGGCCAAACAACAGATATGAAAAAGAAAAGAAAGAAAAAACAGAACAGAATTAACTTAACAATCCCCTTCCCTCCCCCCTATGAGCCTGCAGGGTGTCCACCATCATTGTCCGTTCCGTGTGGTGGGGTTCCGTCGCTCTCAGATCCAGCCGAGGTCGACCCCGTACTAAACAGTTCAGCCAATAGCACCTTCCATGCCGTGAGGGAGCTCACCTCTTCCTCCCCTCCCGCCCTACTGGCCTCCCACCATGCTGTCGTCTCGGCGGCAGCCCATTTCTGGAGGTCACGCCACCATACCTCCACCCGTGGCCTCTGACAAGTCTTCCATCCCATGGCTATTCTGCGTTTGGCAAGTGTATAAGCCAAATCTTTAAGCTTCTCCACGTGCCGAAGCTTGCGCGCCCTGGGGCACCCTCCAAGCAAACAGGCCCAGGCCGAATCTATCTTAAGTACAATGCCCCTCCCTGCCAGCTTCTGCGCCACTTCACTCCAGTAGGTTGCAATCACAGGGCAGGCCCAGAACATGTGAATCATATCAGCGTTCTCTGTGTTACACTTGGGACACGCCTGGCGCTCAGCGTCTCGAAATCTGGAAATTCTCAGGGGGGTCATGTATGCCCTATGCGTGATATATAGTTGTATCTGTTTAAACCTGGCATTCCTCGATACACTGCCCATCCGCCATCGGGGCCCCCATCTCTGTTTCCCATTCCAACCTCAGGTACCCCAAATCCTTCCCAACCTTTGCCATCAGCATCTCGTACAGCCTGGAGACCTCATGCCCGCCCTCGGATGCGTCATACATAATCTCCAGCGTCGCATCCGGCTCGTCAGCCAATACGGTCTCGGGCCAAGTGCTCCGGACCTCCCTGACCACTCTGTGGAACGTCATGTATTGCCCCGCATGCAGCCCCGCCCCCGCCTCTAGATCTGCGAACTCCGCCAAGGCCCCATCCTGCCAAATGTCCCCCAAAGTGACCAGCCCCACTGACTCCCAGTATGTTCGCAGGATGGCCCTAAGCTGTCCGTCTTCCCCTGCCAAGGCCACTAGCGGCAGCTGCGGCATGCACGGCAGGGGATCCCCCATCATCCGGCAGGCTCTTCGCCACATGTTCCTGCCCAACGCTAGCATCTTAGGACGCCCCCTCATCCATGTGCTGGATACCCAAATAATCTCTCGCAGGTAGAAGGGGGAGCAGTCCTTTCCCAACAGTCTATGTTCCGGGGTTTCGTCGTCCGAA
This sequence comes from Ambystoma mexicanum, assembly GCF_040938575.1. NCBI lineage: Eukaryota > Metazoa > Chordata > Amphibia > Caudata > Ambystomatidae > Ambystoma > Ambystoma mexicanum. The sequence continues at coordinate 319,305,600 of NC_090928.1, read as the reverse complement.
AGCCACTTGGCCACGTACTGCAGCTGCGCTGCCACGTAGTAGGCCTCAAAGTTCGGCAGCCTCACGCCGCCTTTCTCATAAGCCTTCTGCAATTTCCACAATGCGACCCTGTTACGCGTGCCCTGCCATAAGAAATCTCTACATACCCTATGTAGTCTAGCAAAAAACCCCTTGGGTATCATGTATGGAATGTTATTGAAATAATGCAGCAGCCTAGGTAGCACGACCATCTTAAGCATAGCACCCCGGCCCATCATCGCTAAGGGTAGTTTCTCCCAAAACCTCATGCACTTCTCGATCCCCCCCACTGCCAATTCAGTATTGTGCCTGTGTTCCTCCCCGGTCGTGTGATATACGTCTATGCCAAGGTACCGAAAGGTGCTTGTCGCCCATGGGATTCGCAATACTGGCAACCTCTCAGCCGGTATCCCCACATAGCCGCCCAGCGGGAACAGGGTGGATTTCCGAGGGTTGACCGCTATACCAGAAAGCCAAGCAAACCTCTCCATCACCTCCAAGACATATTGCAAGTTCTCTTCAGGGTATTGGAGGTACAACAGCATATCGTCGGCATACAGGGATATCAGATGGCTCTCCCCCCCCACCTCTATGCCCACCGGGTCATACTGTTGCCGGAGGTAAATTGCCAAGGGCTCAAGGGCCAGGATGTACAACATTGGGGACCAAGGACATCCCTGCCTGGTGCCTCTACCTAACTGCCACCTATCCGACACTACTGCCCCCGTACGAACTCTGGCTAGAGGCGCGCTATATAATAATTCGGCCCACCTCCTGTACCCTGGCCCCATTCCGAAGTGATCCAGTGCCGCCAACAGCCACGGCCAACGAACAGAGTCGAACGCCTTGACCGCATCCAGCGCCACTATCGCCATTTCGCCGTCTTTGCTACATCCCCATTCGACCACTCTGTGTAGGCGTCTATGGTTGTGGGTAATGTTCCTGTCCGGGACATAGCCCGTCTGGTCAGGGTGAATCAGCTTGCCTATCACTCTCCTCATTCTAGCCGCCAAGACAGCTGTTAGGATCTTGCTGTCCTGGTTCAGCATTGACAAGGGTCGATAGGAGCCGCAACCGTGTCCCGGTGTATTGTGCTTGGGGAGTGGCACTATGACCGCTTCCCTGAGTGATTCTGGTAGCTGTCCCAGCTCAAACGCCTCATTAAACATGTCCAGCATGGGTGGGAGTACCTCCTCCCCATACGCCTTATAAAACTCGCTGGGGAACCCGTCCGCCCCCGGGGCCTTGCAAGTGGGCAGCTGTCGCACTATTTCTCTGAGCTCTTCCAGAGTGATCGGAGCATCCATCTCCTCTCGCTCTTCATCGCTGATTCTGGGCAGGCCTATATCCCCGAGTACTTCATCTATCTCCTCTCGGCTCCCCCCTTCCCGATCTTCATACAATGTTTGGTAGTATTCTGCGAATGCCCCATTTACCCCTTCTTGCGTATCGACACTCCCTGTGTTCGACTCAAAATACGCGACTATCTCCTCCCTCATGTCCTCCTTGAATACCGGATCCCGTAGCGCTTCCGCCCGAAGGCGCCATGTTGGAATCCGTGCACGTGGGGGGCGCAGCCGCCAATGCATGATTAGGGGCGAGTGGTCCGAGAGGACCCTCGCCCTGTAGTCAATCTGTTCACACTCCGTAAGAATGTCTGGAGTGGCAAAAAAGTAGTCGAGCCTCGTGTGCAGTTGGTGCGGAGCCGAATAGTGCGAATACTGCCTCCCACCCGGGTGTCTCGCTCTCCACACGTCTACCAGGCCTAGATCCGCTAGCAGCGACTGCAACACCTTGGCCGCTGGGCTGGGCCTAACCATTTTGTCATCCGACCTGTCCTCCCTGGGGTTAAGCACACAATTAAAGTCTCCACCCCAGATTACTGTGCTCCCCATCCCTTCACCGAGTCTCGCGCACAGTGTCTTGAAGTAAGTCGCTGTGTCCTGGTTGGGCGCATAAGTGTTTATGATACAGACAACTCTACCTTCCACAATCCCCCGAACCATGGCCAGCCGCCCGTCCGACTCCACAACCTCCCCCAAGAGCTTGAACGGGACATGTGGTGCAACCCAAACCAGCACACCCCTGGCATACGCAGAGAATGTGGATCCAACCACTGTCCCCCTCCATTTTCTCCGCACCATTTCAAGTTTATCCCGTGTCAAATGCGTCTCCTGTAACAAGGCCACGTCTATCCTCTGCCTCTTCAAATACAACATGACCTTATTACGCTTCAGGTAGCTATTCAACCCTCTAACATTCCATGTCAATACCTTAAGGTCTCCCATGATTTATCCGTAGCTCCCACTTCCCCCTCTGGTCTGATCGCCTCCCCCCAGTCCCGACTACATCCCTTCTCAGTTTCTTCCCCAGGCTCACATAACAACTAACACCCCCCACCCCCCTAACCCAACCAACTGCCCAGCTCCATCCCTGGATCTCAGGCATCCCCGTGTTCGGTTCTCTACGGAAGCCCCCGTAGAAAACCCGACAGGGTGTCACACCCCACACAGTGACTAACCTAACCACACACTGGGGTACGAATAAAACGGCCCTCGGATGCCCCCTACACATTTATATCCGCGCTCGCGGACCATGTTCGAAACAGTTAAAAAGTACATCCCCATCACAAAGTGGCAAAGACTATATTCCAGTCCAAATGTTCAAAGTCCGCCGGGCCCACTGTTTCACTTAACTCTCCCTGCTCCGTCCGCCATCTGCTCATCAGGCTCCTGAGGGCAGTTCTGCGCATCGAGCCATTCCATGGCCTCCTCAGGGGTGTCGAAAAACAGCGTCTTAGCCTTGAAGAAGACCTTAAGTTTGGCTGGGTAGAGTAACATATACTTGAAACCGGCCGTCCGCAGGCGCCTTTTGACCGCCCCAAAGTTCATCCGACTGCGCTGCACTTGTAGAGTGTAGTCGGGGTAAGCAGTGATGGTTGCCTCCCCTCGCCGTATGGTGCCCCCTTTACGAAAATGTTCCAGAATCTTCTCCCGGTCTTTGTAGTTGAGGATCTTGGCGATCACGGGCCTGGGCGGATTACCCGGCGGTGGCCTTCTGATCAGGGCCCTATGTGCCCTCTCCACTGCAAATCCCTGCGTTAGGGCACCTCCGGTGATCTCCTGCAGCAGCAAAGTCTCAATAAAATCTGTGGGATTCTGGCCCTCAGCTCCCTCCGGTAGGCCCACAATCCGGATGTTGTTTCTGCGGGCCCGACCTTCTGCCTCTTCAGCCCTGCTTTCCAGGTTGCCTACCCTCTGCACCAGGGCATGGATCTCTCGTTTGTGCGCGGTGCATTCCGCCACAGTCGGGCCCATCTCCTTCTCCAGGGTCTCTGTGCGCTCGGCCAGGGTTCGCACATCTTGCCTCAGGAGGTTCACGTCCTCCTGTACCGCCCCGACCTGAAGTTCCATCGCAGTTTTCAGTTCGGCCACCGCAAGTTGGAGTTTGGTCTCCCATGTCGCCTTCAGATCTGCGATCGCTGCCAGGACCTCCTGATTCGTTCCTCCTGCGGCCATCTCCTTGGGCTGGGCCTTCTCTTTGCTCCTGGTCCCCTCGGTGCCAGGCGATGTCTTGGCAAATTCGTCGAGCGTGGGCTGTTTATTCTTCGCCCTCAGGAGCTTGCTCGTCATATCTTCGATCAGGAGCGTCCCTTCGATCTCGCTTAGGCCCCAGGCCTGGGGGCACTATGTCCCCCCGTCGCCACACAGTTTCGGCTACCTCCAGTCAAGCTTGCTTTCGCTGGATCGCGCTGAACGTGAACTGAGGGAATCGCCTCCAGGATCCGGTCCCCGATCCTTTGTCCCAACATCAAGCGACGGCAGCCATTTTGTCTGCCGGCGAAGCTCCGGCCCAAAAACTTCACGCGGCTCCTGAGTACACAAGCGCTGCACAATCCCGTATGAGAATGCATCCACATGTGCAGCCGAGCTTCGCATTTACAGTCATCTCCGTCTATGCCACATCGTAGCGGCCGTTGCGCGGATTCAGCCGGATAATGTTCGGATCAGCGGGAGCTCCCGTTCAGGCACGTCCTTTCACATGGCGTCCAAGCCACGCCCCCCTCTTTATGTCCAGTTCATGCGTTCTGGATGACTACCCCTATATAAGACCCCTCTCTTGGAATCCCCCTGACCCCACTGAGCCAAGAAGTAGTTCTGTTTTGCAAGTTTAAAAGGTTTATTTGATAATTTAAATATATATATATCACACTTTATAATAAATTAATAATTGAATAGCACACTTAATCTGATATGATAAAGATCAACAACGGAGAATCTGGCACTAGCACACTTCTTATAATCACTAATGAGTTGACAGGAAATGGATAAGGTAGCACACTGGTAAATAGGAACAAAAGTATAATGTGGTAGAGGATGCTTTATGTAAGCTCAGGTGGATGCAATATTCAATGAATGCAGTACAGAAAATACTCAATATGATTTCAACCAAACAATGTAATCACTTTTCTCTGGCAATCCCCTCCCCCCCTTGATGCAAGGCAAGGAAATGGAAGGAAAACACACAGTTCTCAGAAATGCAATCAATGTAAATCAGTTCACCCCAGCAAGCTTACACTACAGAAAACAGATAGGAGTTTTGAAAACACAGGCAAAATGCTTTGATATGTGCTAGCAATGGATGAGAAATATGCTGGAAATGCTTTTAATTCCCTTTCAGAGGTTCAGGGTGAGTGGTATCTAGTTAATATTAGTCCAGACTCACACTAGCAATGATGCAGGGATAGTTAGCAGGTTAAACGAATTTCTGGCAAATGGAAGGCAAGCAGCAGCTGATTTTACATGTGGAGAAATTTGCAAATCGCGGTAAAATTCGCGGATGCGTGTTCCGCGATTGCGGTAAAACTATAAGGGGTAGGAAGGTGGTTCTTGGTGCGATTCAAAGCTAAGATTCTAAGCTTTCAAATGAAAGTTACTGCAAGTCTCTAGCACAAACGGTCGCGGAGATATGAGCGATTTAGTGAAGGTCGTTTTTCCGATTTGAAATTTTAAAGTTCAAAAAGACAAGTGCAGCTTGCAACTAGAAAATGACAAGTGACAGCTATGCAAATGACAGGTGACAGTTAGGAGACAGTTCTACTTAGATTAAGCTAGATTGAATTATATTATTTTAACTAGGAGATTGGTTCTGCACAGTTTTCTAGGTACTCACACTATATTCTTGAGTGAAATGGGCCTCGCCATGGATCTGGTCAGGTTTTTAAACTGGACTCTGGTCTGGTCTGGTCTGGCCTCTGCACTTCACAGTGATCTGGGTCAGCTCTCTCTGCTGATCTGGGTCTCTCTGGGTACAGCACTGCTTTCTCTCTGGTCTGGTCTCTTAGTTCTGGATAGATTGAAGTCTCTAGTTTGGCTTTCTGGAGGTTGATGGAGGTAAGTATGGATTTTTCCGGCAGAGCGTCCCGCTGCAGATGGAATTGAAGGTCCCTATCTGTCCTGTCTGTCTGCTTTTATGTGTTTAGAATGTGGGTGTGTTCTAGCATCACTGACCCTACCTCTCTCTCAGCTTCTAATTGGTCAAACTTCCATTTATCATTTGATTGGGGAAAGAAGTGTGTGTCAGCGTGATGTCATTTTATGGCTTGCAGATAGGACACTCCTCTGTCAGATTGCACACATTCTATATTTGATAATAAAAGACATATTTCACAGTTACACAGTTGCTTGAAATTACATATACATGGTGTGGCTGAATTTAGCCATGTCTCTGTCCAAATCTGCTGTTTCTAAGAGCTTGCATTCAGAAATGGCACATAATTGACTTTTTAACTGATTTTTCAATTTCTGACATTGACCCAACTTTACATACATGTGTGCAGGGAGTACGGACATAAACTGATGAAGTTTCAGATTTTTAACATGCATACATTTAGAGTAATATCCACTTTTCCGCTAAAACCCCCCTGAACACGCCACCGGGTCGAAAAACCTCTTAAAATGTGGGCAGAAAAATCACAAGAATTATGGTATCATTTATAAAATTTTCACATGTCCGCTCTATGAGTTATTCATCTTTTTAGAGTTATGTTCTGGCTCCAAAGGGGTGTGGTTTCCTCTCAGCACAAGGTAGAAATACTGGTTTATCCAGTTCTGCCAAGCCAGCTTGCTCTCACAGGCAGTGCCCCTCCCCTTTCCTCAGGAGGAAGCCACTTTTTACGACCATTTACGACTCCTGCCAATAAAACCTTTGCCTGAGCCAGGACAGGGCTTTGTTCACTTTCCTGCAGAGCACAGGTAATTCAATTATCAGATAGATGGCATATCCTTAGTGTGAGGAGCAAAAGGGCAGCTAGGCCTGGGAACACAGCTGTGACTCAAGTTTCACTCCTGATGGGGGTAGTTGCCAGGCAGAATTCAGTTCCTTAAGCCAGGTTTCAGATAAAATGTCACTTTTTGTTCCCCAGTTCCTGCATTCAAATAAAACTAAACATTCTTACATATGCAGCTAGAATGCTGATTCTAAGTGCAAAACTATGACATTTCAACAGTTACAAAGGCATGTGACACCAAACATAGGTCACTCATTTAATCTAAACATTTTCGATTTTAGTGTCTTTAAATCCAGTGCAACTTAAACTGCTGACTCCATAGCAGTTTTGTTATAAGCACTGTTTTGGACTCTTCATTTCCCAGATTTTGTAAGCACACAAAACCTCATTCTGCCAAATGTCTGCTGGTGTTCAGTGAATATTTTGCACATGTTGCAATGTTTAAAATAGACACTTTGGCTTGCCTTCAGAGGAACACAGGGTGGTTTTAAAACGCCGGCTTTTGGATAGTGGTGAGTACTGGTACTGCACCCATTTTTGGGATTTAAGAATGAATTCCCCACAATTCTAGTTGCATTTGGCAATCAGCATTGCCATTCCCAATGGTTTCAGACTACTGTGCGGGTAGTCCAATGGTGGTTTTAGGCAGTGTCCTTCTGTGCCCATAACATCAGCAAAAATGGGTGGCAGCCTATTCTTCCCGCATTTCCCTGTGCATTTTCTGGGAAGCTCTGGCCATCATGATGTTTCCATGTCAGTACTGCACAGTTTTGAGGTAGGGCTCGGATGCATGGGTAAATACATCCCACATAACCATAGACTATTCTCGTTCAAAGCACAGAGTGATCTTTTCACATGCGATAACCACAGAAAACTCATTCCCCCCTCCCGTCTATCAAGTAAATTAACATATATCAATACCTCTCAAGTACTGGGGCGCACCATAGCCTGGCCCAGTACATCACTGGTCTCATGGAGGTTTCTTCACTAATAGGGCACACGTCCAACTCTGTGTAGATTAGTGCATTAGGGGTTCTCCGAGGGAGCATGAGAACATTTTTTTTAAGGAACTAATTTTCAATTTTGGGCAGGGTCATTACCCTTGCATAACCCCAGAGGTCTGCTCCTTATAAGGCTGATGTTACTGCTGTTTTCTATACATTTCAAGAGCAGGTGAGACTGCACCCCTACTGTGTCTCATAAAGAACCCTCTCACCACACCGCTGTACTTTTCCAAGTTGTTACGGCCTTTATCAACATGGGCTTTCCAAGAGCCACTCTCATGAAATCTAATCCCCAAGTTATCAAAAAAGGAGACTTGCTCCAGTGTAGAACATACTACTCCGATGTCCAACTTCGTTTTGTTTGGCATATCTGGTCCTAAAGATCCAAGTCTTAGTTTTACCAATATTTAGCATAGGTTCCAGCTCTTTGCAATTGTTCAATAAAGATGTCATGGTAGTTTAAAGCCCCTGCAGAGAGGTGGAAAAAAGGACTGCATCGTCTGTAAAAAAAAACAGAGGTGGTTATCTTTTGCTGCCCATTCTAGGCGGATCTAAACAATTTAACAACAGTTCCTCGGTTATTTCTTCAATATAGATACAACATAAGAGCGTGCAAGGTCACAGCCCTGTTTTACCACTTTAGTAACTTTAAATTCGATTGTGACCCCCCCCTATACCACGGCGGACCACCAACTCATTGTCATAATATAAAGACTGCACTGCAGATAATAGATAATAAGAACTTGTCACAATAATTTGTGCAACACCCCATCAAACATAGTCTTAAAATCCACAAATTGGCATACAGTTTAACTTTCTTCAGCACAGATTATTTTTGTACCAAGAGATGTAGACAAAAGCTTTGATTGATGCTACTCTTGCCTCTTTGGACACCATCTCGTAAGATGTTAATAATCTCATTGGTATCTGCCCATTCCTGTAGATGTTTCAAAATTGCCTTGGCAAATGTTTTCCCAGAGACATCTAAGAGTGAGATAGAATGATAATTTGCTGGTTGATTCTTTCCTCCATTTTAATAAATTGGGATTATCTCCGTGGGACGCCATGATGCAGGAACTATATTGAAATGTATTGCTGCATCAAAAATGCACCACAAACTGGGGCCCAGGTCGCAGGTTAATCTTTAAAAAGGTCTGCAGGAATTATATTGGGGCCAGGTGCCCTCCCTCCTTTCTGTGATTGGGTGGCATTATAGATTTCATACAAGCTTAAATGGAAAGCACCCTCCCATACATAATGGCTCTCATCTAATGATCTCTCAGCGCTTACTCTATTATTATTATCGCTGTTAGAGCTACCCCATACAGCTCAGCAAAATGTTCACGGCAGGCATGAGCGCTGATACCACAGTGGAGGACTGTGACCCCATTAACCTCATTGCCTAAACCTAATTTCCAAAAAGACGTACAATCACCCTTCGCCAACGTATTCATTTTGACTGTACAAAAGCATATCTTTTCTCCTTTAGTAATTTATTGTAATTTTCTGTACATGCACAAAGGTTGACCTTATCCATGGGTGGGGCCCATCTGCATTCCCCGTTAAACCATCCTTCTTTTTTTTTACCAAAGCCTTAGTTTGAGTTAAAAGAGGAATAATACTACTAACCCGGGCATCACACTCATGCAAGACATCAAGAATTCACCAGCTTACAGATGTTATCAATATAACCCAGACCAGCCCCATTAATCTCTGGTTTAGAGTTCAGCTTCTCAGGTTTTGCCCATTTAACTGATCAATATGCATGTCCTACTCAGTTATAACCTGGGCATCACCATCATTTGTGTAGGCCAGGGTCTGTTCCTGTTAAAACGAAAAGGTAATTGTTAATGGCCTATGGTCAATCCCATATATATCGATCACCTCAAAGTTCTTTATTATCTCCCAGTCTCTTGCCAAAATAAAGATGTAATCTATCAAAGAGGAGCTATTCGGATCAACAAATGTCTTTTTAGCATATTGATCTTTAAAATAGGGGGCTTTGCATACTCTCAGCTCCAAACCATAAATGTTCGGGCTGTGTCAATGATTTGGCTGTGCCTTTTATTAGGAGGATTGTCTACAAGAGGAGGCATTTCCCAAACCCAGCCTTTGTCATCCCATAACCCCCCCAGTTCCCCTTAAGGTTTGAACTGGAGATAAAGATCACCAGCAACTAGAATGTGAGTTTTTAGAGTCACATTCCTCCCAGGTATAAACCATCTTTTGGATTCCATTTACTATAATCAGTGGGGTTTTGGCATTAGACCTATTAAAGACGTTAAACAAAAGACTATGATGGCCATCAGGCATGCACGCTACAAGATGTTGAAGATCGGCTAGTCCGGTTGGACGTTCAACAATTTGCCAATTTAGGGTTGAATTAAACCAAATAAGCAGGCCACCACTTGGCTTGACTTTGGGCCCTTTCCGGGCATGGGTCGCGAATGTCAAGTTTCCCTGCATATTGACCACTTCCGTGACCCAGGTTTCCTGAGTCCAAAATCCTGGATAAAATTACACCAACTAGGATCGGACAGATGCTTGTTAATGCCAGCAATATTCTATGAGACCAATTTACAAACAACTGTAGAAGCGGCAGCCCTGGTGCTCTGTGTCAGTCAGTCGACTCCCTCAAGGTCCTCACCTACATTGGGATTAGACATTTCCCTTGTTCCACTCTGATTAATTAGCTCGTTGCTTGATGGTGCTTCAGTTGGGAGGTGCTCCATCCCATCATCTTGCCTCTTCCCTTGACAACACAGATGAGTCTCTGGCACAGGTGGTGATGCTTTTAAGGTGTATCGGGGGCCTTGCCGCAGATGTGTCCGATATTCTATGGCCAAAAGTCCTTCAACCAGGTCTCTAGTTGAGAAAGATACCTGGATGAAATCATCCATACTTTTGGGCATTTTAATCTGAGTACTTCTTACTAGGTCTCCCCTAATGATGGAGACGCACCCCTTAACTAATCTGATCCAATGGATGCACTTGTTTACCAGGGATTCCTGGTTCTCAAATGCACTCATGGCCACTCTATGGACATAGTTACTGGGGGCCTCTGCCATCTGCAGCCCATGTTTAAACAATGTGTGCCTTTTTGCACTCTTCTATCTGAAGGGGACATACCTCTACTTACGAATGGCATTGGGAGGGTTACTGATCACGTGCTGATTAATGGTAGCAATGATTGGATTAGTCTAGGGTGGAGGAAACTGGCTCCTCTTAGACCTATTGTACAAGGGGCTAGTGTCAACACTTTCTGTAGAGCACAAGCTAGAAAAATCTGTGGGGGCCACACAGGCTCTTGCACCCTGGCTAACAGGGCAACCATCTCCAACTGGCCCCTATTATTTTAGCTTAAATTATTTACAGAGAATAGCGGCTTGAACTCACCTAGCCAGTCCACCTTAGCCTCAAGCTTAGCAATAATGTCTTTTAATGACTTGATTTCATCTCGAAGTTCAGAATAATATACACCACTCTGGCAATTACACTCTTATGGCTGGCCAACTTTTGCCTCATTGAACCCCATTGCTACACGCTGGCAATTACACCTCACTATTGCGATTGTTTGGGTCAGCCCTTGTTTTTTTTAACCATTTTATTAACAATTAACAAATTACAAAATTATATCACAGCAACAATATTTGATATCTATTAGCATCAATCATTCATTATTCATCAATGAATGGGAGAAGAGAAACAAAAAGGAGGAAACATAATACAGTCAACACCCATGGTCCTACAAAGCAGAAACTAACATATATAGGCAATCAAAGAAATCCGGGCTACTCCCATAAGGCATATATTAACTCAGGTCTCACAGAATTATAAAACATAGGTTTGACATTGCTATCCAACAGAACTAAAACGGGAATAGAAATGTCTACTTATCTGCGCAGTCCAACCCGACATTGGATGCGAGCCCCTTACTTTCTTTCTTGTAAATCACTCCCTTCTTTTTGCCTTTACCTTCTGTGTTGTTATCTATTTTGGCAAACTTGTAAGTCGTTATTTTGTGGTGAAAGACATTCTCTGTTTTGGGCCCTACACTGTGGACCGAAATCCTACAGGACATTCGGAATTCCAACTCCCTTTGGTTGTTCTGGAAAAAAACTAAAAACATTTATTTTTCAATTATATTCTGTCCATGTGTCCTATTTTTGTGTGCTCTGTGCTCAGATGTAGTTTTAGTGCGAGGTTCCTTCTTTGGTTGTATATGCGCATTACAAAGGAGAACAAAACAATACAATGCAATTGTTTAGTCTTACTGTCAACCACAGGTCTCCAACAGTTCTCTGTCAATTCGCCTTTACATACAACACTCAGGAACCGATTCAATATTTAAACAAGGTAGGAGGGCATTACTGGTCAGCTAATGCATGCATAATTGGTAATGCCCACCCATCTGAAAAGCCATAATGAACCCACCATGATTTCCAGGTGCTAAAAAGTTTTATTTTTTAAGTTGCAGTGTGGTTACTGTTTCTCAACATTAAACAACTAAGAACAAAATGAACACCATGAAGTAGGGAGATGAGAAATATATGTAGTCCCTTCTCAATTTCCATGCTGGGGTTGGATAGTGGGTGTTCTGTGAGCCAGTGACTGGGTGGGTGGCAGCCGCAGGGAAGTGGGACCTCGGGGAGCTGGAAGTGGTGAAGGGACAAGGGTAGGGAGCATGGAGGGTTCAGCGGTTTCACCGTGGGAGGGAAGATGGTGGCCTCCGGCTTCTTAAGAGACTCTGAATGTGGGAAATACCGTGAACTTAAGCCCACAGTCTGAGCTCCTTGATTGGCTGGGAGGCCCAATGTAATCCCCTCCCATTTGCTTATGTACATTTAAGCTTTACACTCATGTCGCATGTCTTACAATACAGAAATACACTATCTCTCTTCAGATAAAGTTTGGTGGAAGCATTGTCCCTCAAATTTAAAACCAATTGCAACAGAAAATGCCATTGTGTGCCAAGGTAAATTTCCCCTTGACCTCTTTTAATTAATCTGGATGCCATTTAGCATAAATCAAGGCTACAAACTTTCTCTACAGCCATAAAGAATCACTGACCTGAAGTGATGCAACAGCGTGTGGCAAGAGAAAAGCTCCCCAAGAACCCCTGGATGCCCTGTAGTCCTAGATGGAACCTGCAGTGGGAAGACAAGGGTCCCAGGGAAACCCTGCGGGGGGAGAAAACTGGCGTGCTGGTCACTGAGCAGTTCTTTGTCGTAGCCCTTGTTTGGAAGCATGGTCACATCACAAGAAGTGGAAGGATCAGTTGATGCAGCTGTCATGCTGCAGGAGAGGTAAATGTCAGTACTCAAGATGTTGATGGTGTCATGCAATGCAAGAGCAAAGAAACGTACCAGGAATATTATGCATGGTCCAGAATGCTCAGGCGGGATTCCAAAACTGTCCGGAAGAGCAAGAGTATGGAGAGTAATTCTGAAAGGGAAATAAGGTGAGTGTGTGGCTCTTGAAAATGTTTGGATAGGGAGAGATTACATACCCAGGCGACTGGCAGACTGTTGCGAAGTGGAGATGGGTTGAACTGGAGAGAGTTCATGTTAGCATATTCCCGTAGTCGCTAAACAACGAAGGGGCATCAGAGTGAATTTGAATAAAGAATCAGAATCCAGAGAGAAGCAAAGGAGGTAGCGTGTATACTCACGAAGTGAACTAACTTTGGAGAGTAGCGACGTGCCGTTCTCCTGTTTGCCATCACATATATGCATTGTTGACTTTAGGTGAGGGCAGGAGCAGGAAGGTTTGTGAAAACTACACTGTTGCACTGAACACAAGGCGTCATCATGTTAGGCAAAACTAGACTGGTGCTTGGAACACTGGGCGCCATCTCGGTAGGAATCTGAAGAATCGGGATAATCCTTCTCCATCTGTTCCAAACGGACCGTTGGCGGAACCTGGATGTGACAATGGAGGACCATCTTTAATCTTGGTGGACTGCAAGTATACCCTCACTGTCTCATAAGTGAATCCACGCAAATCATATAGAACTCCCAGTACACAGCCACTGAGGCTGAATAATAAGATACTTTATAACTAATAGGAACGATTTTTGTTACTGTGCTATTCTCAAATCGAGCATGAGGCATTGGACGTGCTAAGGGGATGTTGCCACTATCACTTTTATATATTTGGAAAATCTGTGCGGGCGTTGAGTGACCAAAAACCTCTTATTCCCATCATGGCGGGCTCGTCATCAACACCCCCTGCCCAGACTGAAAAGTGACTTCTTTTAGCCCTGCAACAATATAATGTGACTATGGTGTAGCGACCCGGAAACTATAACGCTGCCGATTATCTCTCCAGGCACCTGGTAAGAAGCTCAAAGAACACGATCAGTGACGAAGAAGAAACATAGAATTTCATTAGGCTGGTCACAGAAGGGGCCGTTTCTAGCTCAATGGCAGTGGAAGAGTTGAGGGTAAAATCGTTAAAAGGAGTAGTGTTTCAAGATTCTCCGCGAGGCAGTGACCCAGGGTGAGTTGAAAGGTTTGCTGACCAACCTCAAAAGACAAACACAGGATGCAAGGACAATGCTAGAGCAGCTATGGCGTGTAAAAGGTGAGCTCACATTCACGAAGATGGTCTCCTGTTGCGAGGGTCAAGAATGGTGGTACCTGCCTCCCTGGTGCAGAAGGTTATCGAACTGGCACACTAAGGCCATCAAGGTGCTGCCAAGACAAAGACAAAGGCTTGGTTGCGTCTGAAGGTTTGGTTTCCGGCTTTGGAGTAGATGGTGGACAATTTTGTGAAAGCATGTGTATGGTACCAGGCGGCTGCCCTTGATGCATGGCCAGAAGTGAAATGACGTAGGAATGTGTGCAAATGGAATTTGGGTCTACCAACCGAGACTCCCGTTTCATGGTAGTAGTGGGTCAGTGGTCTCGTTATCCGGAAGTGGGGTTTGTTGCATCGACTACAAGCCATGATCTAATACCAGTAATGTAGAAGATCTACGCCACCCACGGACTAAAGAGAGTCGTATGCTTGGATAATGGGCTCCGCTTCAAAGTGCAGGGTTCTCAGAGTTCCTATAGGACTGGGGGGTGGGGGTGTCATAAGAATATCAACCCTGTGTGGCCTAAAGTAAATGGGGAGGCAGAACGTTTTATGCGCTTGTTAGAAAAGGTCTTCCGGGCAGCGCATGGCCAAGGCCTATGTGACAAAAGGGTGTTTTACCAGTTCCTTCTGGAGTACTGCACAACACCCCATTGCTCCACAAGCTTGGCTCCAGGAGGAGCACTGTTTCAGAGATGCTCCTGTGGGTAAATCCCAGATCATGAGAAGAGATCGTCAGGAGTGATTGACAATGAGGACGTGCAGGAGGAATGGGAGAGGGCCATTGAATGTGAGAATCGCCGAGGAATATTCCAATACTACTCTGTGAAGCAGCTCAGAGATGTGGTGTTGGTATGATCACAGTATCCCACCTGGAAGATGTCCTTTACATACAAGCCAAAGCCACTCCATGTGGCTGATGTCAAGGGGTCCATGGTAACAGCGTCAGATGGACAAGGAACGATCACCCCGAACTCTTGTTTCTTTCAGAAACGTACAGGCTCTTCTGCCCCTTGGGGAAGCGTCCATGGAAGGGAGGATGGAAAATGCTGAGGTTGGAGATGAGAGAGTGAAGTTGATGACCAGTGCTGTCTGACAGAGAGAGAGAGCCAGAAAGTGAGAACAATAACTCTGAGGGACAGAAAAGAGAACCCGAAGCACAAGAGAGCCAGAGGCGGTACCGTGTTCCTGAGTCCAGATGCCGGCTAACATACCTGGAAGATTATACAATAGATGGCTGATGGTAGGCGGTGATGACTGAGGCGTGAAATGTAACTGTAATGTTTCTGTTGGTTGGTTAACAATGCACTTAAAAGCCTGTTATGGTTATGGTTCATTTGCATTTGTTTGTTATGGAAAAGGAGTGCAGCGTGGCCACTCTAAGGCGTGATGACAGAACACATCATCACCCCTGGGGAATAAATAAGGCTCTGTCTCGGCACGCAAGGAAGTGCACGAGAGGGACCGACCAAAGCACAACTTGTGTTCGCGTCTCTGTTCTGGGCCCTGGGGACGCACCCGTGCACCCCAGGCATACTGGTTGCCACGGGACACAACAATCAGGTAGATGACATTTAGTTATGAGCAGCTACACTGTTGGGTGGGGGGGGTCTGATGTCACTAACAATGTTTTTAGTGCAGACCCAAGGTCAGGAAGCGTGCAGCACACCGTCATGGAACGACACGTACACCTGTTTCAGTGATGTAGTGCCCTCTGTTGCACAGCCACAAAAGTGTCCTAGCTCACAGCTAGCTCTTGGAAGGATAGCGCAGGGGCAACGTGCTCGCCTTGGAAGCAAGGCGATGCGGAGCAACACGGGTTAGAACCTGGGTCCATGCTTAGAAACATCTGGGTATTAAGCGCGTTATAAGTAACCAATTACATGACAGTATTCTGCTTTTATTTTGCTATACAGCACAAAAAGATTAATTGAAAATAGACTCACATTTGCGTTTTAACTAAAAAAGCCTTCAGTCTAGCTATTCGGCATTATAGGTGGTTAAAGTATCCGAGCACTCTAGCCTTGATGAACACTTATTTGATCTGCCTACAAGGTGAGAACTTGGTGGATAGGGAAGGAGAAAAGCCTGCAGTTCACCCTCTGTTACCAAGAGCCATCCCCATGCTTGTATTTGAATGTAGTGAAAACATGACAACCCTATGCCAAACATAATACTAAAAGTCTCTCTGCCATTAGTCATTCCTCTTTTTGCAGAATCCCTGGCATGTAACACAGGGATATCACATAACATTCTGGAGATCTCAGTACGTTTTGGGAAGGAAAAAAAATGAATATCATCTAAGTGTACTAATTTTTAAATGCCACATGATTACTTGTTTGTCCCAGATTAAAGGAGAACTGTCATGAATCATTTTATTTTAAAATATGGAAATAGTTACCAGTGGCACCTTGGAGAACAGTAATAGACCTGTGAACAATGTTAAGTTCCCCCGAATATAAGCTCACCAGTTGGAACCTGGATGCAGCCATCTGCCACTGCCTCAGAGGATACCATGCCTCCTGACTTGACTGGTCACTGCAGGGCACTTTCTACTGCAGTGAGAGGCAATGGCTACGGTTAACACATATTAATAATGGACATAACTATATGAAACATGTTTCAACTCTCAAGCACAAAAATTTAATTCCGAAATTGACTCATTCACAAGAAGTACATGTACAATTAATGGTGATTTGCAATGCGAAGTTGTCCATCGCATTGCGATTGCAAAGTTCCACCTACTTTCCTTCTTTCTATCCCTTATCTTCTATTTTTTATACATGTGTTACTCATTCTTTTTCATTATTTTGCTCTGCATTCTTATTTTCTTCTTTAATTTTCTTCTTGTCCGTCCTTCATCGTGTCCGTTCTTCTATCATTTTCTTTCTTTATTTAACATGTTATTCCCTTTCATTATCCGTCTGCATTTCCATGTCCATTCCTTTTTTCTTTATCTCTCTTTCTTGCTCGCCTTTTTGTTCTTTCTTTGTGTTTCATATGTTCTATCTTTATTTGTTGCATTCTATCTTCCAATTGTTTTCCTTTATTTCTGTCCATCTGTCATCTATCCATATACTTCCTTACGTCGTTTTTCTCTCACTTTGTGTTTATTTCCATTCGCCCATTTAGATTTTAAATTCTTTTGTGTTTCGTTCTTTTTTCTTTTTCTTTGTTTCATTTCTCTTCTCACTCTTTCTCTCTGTCATTATCTTTCACCCATTTGTTGTTCCTTTTCTATTTCTGCTTTAATTCCTTCTTTCAAATGATAAACATTTCTAGCTTCATCATGTTCGGCTTCCTTCTAGTTGTTGTCAGCGAAATTACCTGCTGGATGATACATTAGACAGTTTGATAAATAAAACTAAAATCTTATTTCTGAAATGGAAGACAAGTTCACTTTATGCCCTTAAACATTATGATCGGAGGATCACACGTCATCCTTTCCGATAACTGGTAGTAACGTATTCTCACTCTAACAACATGCAAAAGAAAATAACAATCTACAAACCAACAAGACCCCTCAGGTCAAGCAACGAAATCAGCCTGGAACTAAAACCATACATCAAGAAACAATTCAGAGGCACCGCCTAGCCACGAAAACCTGGAACAACATCCCAAAAGAAATACGAAACATCAAAGATCACCTAAAAGCCAGGAAATTACCAAACACCTGGCTTTTCAATACAACAGACTAAAAACGGAAACACCAGAAAGGAAAGGAATGACTAAACCGGAAAGGACACTGACAAGCCCCCAGAACCGACTGAGAAGAACCAATGCCACCTGGACGGGTGACGCAGGGCAGAGTGGAACACAAGCGACACCCAGGGAGACAGAATCAACATCCCCAGCCAACTCTAAACCGACATCTTCAACCGCCCTAACTGCTACTAGATATCACTGGGTTGTGGAACTGTCGATACTAACTGAGGTGTGGACACTGGCAGGTGCACTGGCCATGTCAGTGGGAGTGAGGAAAATGCAGGGTTGTTCGGGAGCCTGCTGGAGGTGGCAGCGAAATGTGAATGGGCCTCGAATTCAGAACGAGCCCAGACCGAACCAGAGGCCAGGGTGCACACGCACCCCATCTGTGAGAGATTACGCAAGCCCAACTCTTCAATTCAGGATAGAGATGCCAACTAACCAATTCCACTAACAATTTTCCTCCTCTGCATACACCTCTCAAACTCCAAAACAAACACAATCAGAAACCTACAGCACAACAAACTGCACAAACTTCACTACACTGCAACAACAAAACAAACAACACACATAGACTCGCACAACAGTACACGACGATTACAGTCCGCAAACACCCCCGGCCCAGCCAACAGACCCACTGGGCTGAGGCCGCCAACAGCACATCACTGCGCTCTAGCACTTTTCCATCCTCCCCCCACTAACCCACCCTCCCTCCCTCTTTCAGAGCCACCAGAGCGCCAGGGGACCACTCCGGTGGTGATAGTGCGTGGTACAAATGGCCTTTAACATTAACATTAACTCAATATCATTTTCTCTTTGTTGCCCTTTGGGTTATGAACCCCCTGGTCCGCTCAAACGTGCCATCGACTTCTACAAAAACAAACCTGTACTTGATATAACTCGATCTATATGATTTCTTAATGAATATTTTCGCAAAACTCTGTCGGGAGGATAGCTCAGGGGCAACGTGCTCGCCTTGGAAGCAAGACGACACTGATCCCCTGCATTATAACATCATATCTTAACATTGCATAACTTTTGAAAACATATTTTACTACAAATCAATGCGTTTGGAGACCCCCACAGCCCATCACATCCCCCCACCTTAATACCCTGATCCAACTCCCCCATATGCATTGCTGCAAAATGTGCTAAAAAGATTTCGATGTAATGGCCTTCGTTTAAATATTCTGCGATGTAATGGCAGAATACCGAAATCACTTATTTTAAACCTAGTTGCAGTAAGAAGTTGCAGGATTATATAGGTGATAAATTTAAAACCCCTACATTTGAAACGCCAAGTTTTGAAAATTAAATCTTGAAAATGAAATTCAAAAGCACACACTTTTTGTATTCTCTTCTTTTAAGTTTAAAAATGAAAGTGTGAACATATGTATTTTTTGATAGATGTATTTTCTTAATGGCATGCTAATGACATGATATTTTATTTATATTGCGCTCGTACACAAGTGTTTCTGGGCGCAACAAGGCAAGGGAGGGGAAGAGGGGAGGACAAAACATTGATCTTACTAGGCACAGTGACATTGAGAATGCGCAAGTGTATGGGAAAGGGAAAAGGGGAAAAGTGCATGGAAGGGGGGAGAAGTGGAAAGTGCGGAGCAGAGGAGAAACACTTAAATAATAATAAATAACTAATAATAAATAAATAATAAAGGCAACAAACAGTGGTAGTGCAGCCAGCTTGTGGCAAGTACTATGTTTAAGGCAGCTGACAGGGTATGTCTGATAAATTCAGAAAGAAAAACAAAAGGGGGTGGGGTCTGTAAGGGTACAGATACAGACCCCAGTGCAAGGGGTGACCCAGAGGCAGTGAAGGAGGGTGGCAGGGTGAGCAGGTACCTAGGCCCGGAGAACAGAGGGTGGCCAGGTGCACGGTGCCGAGAGAAGCAGATCAGCAAGAGAGAGGGGCGAGGGCAGAAGCCTTCTTTCTGCTGCCCTCTCTCGTCCTCCCTCATCTTCTGAACCATTTCCCTACTGCATTCATTTCACATACTTTTTCAAACTTTTTCTCCATTTCGGTTTTCACACTTTTGTGTTTTCACACTTTCTTTCAAACTTTTATTTTCGACGTTAACACCAGATACCTCGTGTTGGCAGCTTAACCTTATCCTTATTCATTTGTTGCCCTATGATAAATTCGGAATTATCTTGCTTCACCCCATCCCTAGCACTTATGTGCCTTTTCTTCTATAATTTGGAAAATATTCCATCTATTGCCCACACACTAGTTTCCCGAAGCATCCCTCTTAGTCTGCACTGCGGTGACGTCACCTCGCAACCATGTTGCGTGATCCTGTGCCGTGTTGCAGCTGGGGTCACCTGCTGCAAAGGCTGCATCTCGGACAAAGCTGTGCCCGCAGAACAAAGCATGAGCATCAGGAGCTGTAGCGATTACTCTCTAAAGCAAGAGCAATGCATTTTCCAAGCACCCTAACATCCCAGTCCGGGGGCATACTTCAATGTTTATCAAAAGCTATAAGGCGTGTTCAGAGCCATAGAAATATCTGATTTGAATACCAATGTGCCCGGTAAGTTTAGAGCAATAAATGGCGATTGCACAAAAAGAAAATCGAAGTCCAGCTGGAAACAGTAGGGGAGCAACAGATGGACAAGAAGCTGGTAAACATATATACGTCAGGTGTGTCTATGGGCCTCATTACGAGCTTGCTGGTCTGGATACAGCAGTACAGGTAAGCTTGCCGGTACAGTTGTATCCGAACTGGCAAACTCTGAGTTGTGCTCGCGGGTGCCTTTCATTCAGCCAGGTCTGACCTGGCGGGTGGAACAGCACCCGCGAGCACAGCATTTCGGATGCACAGGCACCATTGATAACGGTGCCTGTGCATCCGGCGTCCCCATTCCCATTGGCTCAAATAGGAATGGAGAAGAATTTTTTCCGGCACCCAGCAATGGGCAAATACTGGGTCCGGCAAGGCCCTAATGACCTGGTAATTGCCCATTTCTTGGCGCTGGAAAAAATGCCACTCCGGCCGCTGCCGTGCCTACCGCCAGGGTTGTAATGAGGCCCTATATGTGTTAGGGAGAATTCTCAGAAATGTGGCAATTCCCTTCTATCTTAGAGACCCCCAGCTCTTTTGCTGGACTTTAAGACTTTTAGTTTTGGTCGTGAGAGAGTGAGACCTTTTGTTCCACTCTCTGGTGTATTTTTCTGTGATTTCAACTCTGCGTTTCTTTTGGTTTTGGAGTCTGACAAACTCCATAGGCATCCTCTTCGCATTGTGACACACAGAGCACCTTTCGTGCAGTGGCACAGGGAAGTCTCTTATATTTCCCAAAGGGTTAAATACCTTCTCTTGGTGAAACTACTGTTTCGAAGAGCAGTGAAGTGAAACTGACTTTACTTACATGCTGTAACTTTCTAGACCCAGCACACACTATCTTACAATAGGGTGCTGGAGGGGTTACTTAGTATCCCCTTTATCTAGTTTCTCATGTACCATTTTTATGTTACCCTATCTACAATTCGTGGCGGGTGGCAGTGGCTTACTTATTTCTACCATTCAGTGTTTCTACCGTGGGCTGCAATTGCAGCTGTAGTAAAGCACCCATGGGTGCCCATTTTGTCAAAATGGCCCCAGCCTTCTATTTTCACCATGTCTTTTGGGAAAAGTCCTTCTTGAGATTAACTCTGCTTGCCAAACCAGGTTTGGTCCCTTTGTTTGTTTTGGCTTTGGCGGGATTCACTGGTGAAGCCTGCCTCTGTCTCCAGCATGTCTGGCAGGGCAGGAAGCGAGGAAGGTTCCCGAAACTCCCTGTGCTTAGTCTCCTTGGTTACAGGAATGCACCCAAAGGTGATTGGCCTGCTGGCTGTCCTTGGAGGACAGCCACCCTGCTGTGTAATTGACAGCTAGTCTGCGAATTAATGCGAGAAACCTGCATAAAAGGCAAGGACTTTTGGACAGAAGGCAGAGTTGACCACTGGACAAAGGAATCCGAAGAAGAACTTGGAAGAGATGCTTGCTGCAACTCCTGGACCGTTGGTTTGCTTGGTGAAGCCCTGCTGCAGTGCTGAATTTCCGAGTTCACCTCAACTAGAGAAGCCCTGCAAAGGACAACTTCTCCCCTTGGGTTGGTGGGACCAATCAACCCCAAGACAAGCTCATCCGGAAATCCTCTCAGAGCTGTCTGTACTTCCATTGCTGCTGCGGGAACCGATTTTCAGGAAGAGGAACACCAGAATCGAGTGTGTCGTCTTTAAGTCAGGCCCGAGCTCCAGGAAAATCCTCTGGACTCCCATGAAGCAGGACTGACCAAGCCTGTGCCACCTCAACAGAGTGCTGGACACCAGATGTGAGGAAAGTCCATAAGGTATCCGAGAACCACAGTTACTCAACCACGAAGTGCTGCTGATCGAATGTTTGCCCATTGCTGCCGCCGACCTTCAAACCGTAGTGCAGGAGTCCCCAGATGTCCTCCCTCTTGTCCCCATGACTGAGGCCCAGGAACAACAGGATCTGCAGACCTACAACAGGAACAGAAGCCAGCTGGAACCAATTTCTTCAGACCTAAGGGACTGTGAACAAAGGGGCACTTACCTCTTGTTGTATGGTCTTGCTAGCTCTCGGTTGAGACTTGCCTTGGTTGCTTTTGCAGAGCTGCTTGCAGCTTTGCCCTTCACAAGCCTCCCAGCTTGTGGCCATAAAGTGATTTCATTTTCTACAAAGATTTCTAAGACATTGTGCAAGACTTTTTACTTTTTTGGCTGTCCTGGCTCCCTGAAAGACTCTTCTAACCTCTGACTTTGTGTTTTAACTATTCCTCCAAAAAGTCACACATTCTATAACTTGTGTAGCTGGGAAAGGGTTAATTTACCTTGCATTAGGGGTTCAAACGTACTTACCTGCTTAAGAATATTTGTTAACCATTGTGTTATTCCCTGAACTTTTCCTGTTGACACCAAATTCAGTATTGCTCTAATTGTACCTGGGATACACCAATGTCCACAGTGTCCTAGTTATTTAAGTCACCTCAGGGTCTAGGGAGTGTCTGTGTGCTATCCCAAATGGGTATCTACTGATTTATTGAAACTGAGAGTGTGTATTTTTGAAGTATATTGTAAGTGTTATATAATTATAAGGAAGGCTTAATCAACTGACTGTTGAATTAATAAATAATTGTTTAATCAAGAAACCTTGAGTGTAAGTGTTTATCTGGATACTTGTCACTGTGGAACTCTATGTTGCATCTCTAGAGGTCACGTAGGCCCCTCTTGAGATAAGCCTGGCTGCTCAGTCACTCTACCAACTTGTGTATTACATGCTTATACCAAAGGTTGGGTTAACTATTGCCAAGAGGACAGGGCTAGTGCAGTCTCCCACAGGATACTGCATACACTTTTGCCTAACAATATGTAAACCTAGGAGTCGGGTAAATTGCACACAGTGCTACTAGGAAGTTGTATGACTTTTTGAAAGCACTTCCCCTGTGGCACAATACGCTGAAGCGAAAAATAAGTTTTAGTAGGGCGGTTTGAGGGATAGGGCGTATTGTTCCCACACACACGCAATACAGGCAAAATACGACCTCTTCTTCGTTAAGGCCTAAGGGCAGTCAAAAGATTAAAGTGACCTGATGGTGCAGCCAAAACTGCAGTCACTGCCTCTTAGCCAATATGACCAATGTACAATTCTGATGCCTACATTCAAATGTAAGACTAATATAAGTCAAGTGGCCAATTTTGCACCAGTCCTGAGCAATGCTGCAAAACCTCTTCTTTGAACTGCGCATGAAAATGTCCTAGTTACTCTGCTTGGTAAGGGCAATGTTATTCCAAAGCATCCCTGCACTTGTGCAAGATTGCCCAGCACCAGAACAATACATGCAATCTGGTTTGTTACTTGCCCCTGGGCACACTGGCACCTTAGGCCTAATTGATTGGCCATGGCTGTAAGGCACAGCAGACCAGAACAGTCTAAGAGACCGAACCATGCGCATAGTCCTATGCAGTCCATTCCATGTGCATAGTCCTACGCAGTCCATTCCATGTGCATGGTCCTACGCAGTCCATTCCTTGTGCATGGTCCTACGCAGTCTATTCCATGTGCATGTTCCTAGGGAGTCCATTCCATGTTCATGGTCCTATGTTGTCCATTCCATGTGCATGGTCCTGCGCAGTCCATTCCATGTACATGGTCCTAGGCAGTCCTTTCCATGTGCATGGTCCTATGCAGTCCATTCCTTGCGCATGGTCCTACGCAGTCCACTCCATGTGCATGGTCCTACACAGTCCATTCCATGTGCACGGTCCTAGGCAGTCCTTTCCATGTGCATGGTCCTAGGCAGTCCTTTCCATGTGCATGGTCCTATGCAGTCCATTCCCTGTGCATGGTCCTACGCAGCCCATTCCATGTGCATGGTCCTAGGCAGTCCATTCCATGTGCATGGTCCTACGCAGTCCATTCCTTGTGCATGGTCCTACGAGTCCATTCCATGTTCCTGGTCCTATGTTGTCTATTCCATGTGCATGGTCCTGTGCAGTTCATTATATGTGCATGGTCCTAGGCAGTCTATTCCTTGTGCATGGTCCTACGCAGTCCATTCCATGTGCATGGTCCTAGACAGTCCATTCCATGTGCATGGTCCTATGTTGTCCATACCATGTGCGTAGTGCTGTGCAGGCCATAACATGTACATGGTCCTACGCAGTCCATTCCTTGTGTATGGTCCTACGTAGTCCATTCCTTGTGCATGGTCCTACGTAGTCCATTCCATGTGCATGTTCCTAGGCAGTCCATTCCATGTGCATGGTCCTATGTTGTCCATTCCATGTGCATGGTCCTATGTTGTCCATTCCATGTACATGGTCCTAGACAGTCCATTCCATGTGCATGGTCCTATGTTGTCCATTCCATAATGTGCGTAGTCCTGTACAGGCCATTCCATGTGCATGGTTCCTAAAGAGTGCATTCCATGTGAATGGGACTATGCTGTCTTTTCCATGGACAAAGTAATGTACAGGCCCTTCTCCCTTCTATGTGCATGGTCCTAGGCAGTCCATTACATGCACGTGGTTCCTATGCAATCCATTCCATGTGCATGTTCCTAGGCAGTCCATTCCATGTACATGGTCCTATGATGTCCATTCCATGCACATGGTTCCTACGCAGTGCATTTCATGTCCATAGGTCCATGGTCCTATGGACCAATCACTTTAGGGATAGTTGGACTTTTTTCATGAGGGAGCTATAGCGATCTGTAGGCCATTTGAGAACATAATCACTGGATTCTAAAAACGTCCATCTTATGCTCTGATTGAACATTCATGTGTCTACTAAGTGGTTAATTCACAATTAATCTGCTAAAGGGCATATTTAAAAGCACAAGGGTAAACGTTGAAAGGAGATGGTAGGGTCTCAAAACATGAGGACTGGTATTATGAAAAAGTGCATTTGCACGGTTGCTGTTTGCATAAATGCATTTTATGCATGCACAAATGGCATTACAGTCATCACACATACAGTGCAGATGTATATGTGCTGGTGCTGATGATGCTTTCACTTGCATGACATGCATTTGTGCATGTGCAAACAGCAATCAGGCACAACCAGTTTTACTTAATACCACCCACACTGTACTTGCGCTGACATAAATGCCATTTGCACTGCTTTTTCCGCCTGCTCCACCCTGGCCCTGACTCTGCTCTCCCCCAGCCCAAACACACTTCCCTCAACCCTCTGGTGCCCCTCTTTCCTGCCAACACCCCCCTGTTGCATGTACCTCGTCCTTCAATGCCAGAGATGCCATGGACATAGAAAGCAGACTCAATTTCTATATTCGTGGCAGCCATATTTGTTTGTCGTTTTTTCATTAAAGGGAATTTTGCATGTGCGAAACAGGCATAACAGAACTCACCTAAAAAAAGCAATTAGCGCTCCAGCGTGCAAGCTGAAAAATATATTTACCTTGGTGTGTGGGATTTACTAATTGGTAATGGCTCAGGACCAATGTTACCGACCAGTAAATCCCTTTCCAACTATGGTACATATTGCTTAAATATTAAGAATAGAAAGAGGAGATCTTGGTGCGCTCTTGCAGAACAGGAGTATTATGTCAGTGGTAAACTAGACCTGCAAGCACAAGCACATTTCCTGTCCAATCAGGACACATTGTCATTGAAGTCTAAAGAAGCCCAAGAACAGAGTCTTTAAGGCTTGGGATAAAAATACAGTTTTACGTTCTACAACTGTCAGGGTGTTCGATTTGCCTTTACTCTGTCACTGCAGAAAGCTTAATTTAAAAAGACCACTCTTTTATGACTAATACGACATGCATTTAAAAATAGGACACTCGAATTCAGAAGCTACACTGGGCTAGTCCACATATAAGAATTAGGAAACTGTCTATGTTTTGTGGGAAGAGGCAGCATGCATGTGTTGTGATGATACTTCAGGACTTGCTAGCATGCAACGGAGCATTTGTTTCGCATACATTGTGCGACGGTTTCCAAATTCTGAAGCTGCCTTCAAGGACAACCAGACCGTGTGCCCGACTTGTAATGTTGCCAGAAATGCCCAAGGTTCAAGTGGAAGCATGTCTGGCAGGTATTCACTGATGACAAGACAGCTGGTGTTATAGGAGTGTAGTGCTAAACCAGTCACGTGTAATAAATGGCTGTTGTTCCCGAGGAACTAATGCAGGCATTTTGTGCCGGAGTACGTGGCATTTTGCATAGCATTAGCGCAAGCGCAAATCGTGTCCTTGTGCAAAAAAACGTATTCTTTTTATGCATTTTGCCCCAGGGTAATGTTTACCTCACCGGTAAAGTGACTTGTAATAGTGATAGGGCAGACATTGCCCTGATGGAAAGGCCATGGTAATAGAATATGATGTTTGCACAAGGGCAGTTTTTGCCCTGGTGCTAACACCCTGCAAAAGCGCACTAGCACCCGTGCAAAGCGTTTGCAATAAAGGACATGATTGCAACTCCCTAATGTGCAGAGATGGCATGTGTGTGATATCTTTAAATAACTGCAGCTTCCGTAGGTTGTGGTCGTTTTTACTGATGACCTTCAATCAGTTACCACCACTATCTAATTGTACTTGGGTGCAATTCCTGCAACACCTTTTCTACCATACCCTCATTTGCCTTTCTTACTTACTCGTGCAATCATCCATGCATTTATGTGTTTCCAGTCTGAAAGCCGGTTTAAAGATGTGGTTTGTCCGCCTGTCTAATACACAAAAGCCGTAACCTCACTACTATCTTCAGATCCTTTCCGATGATCCGCACTGACCACATCTTCTCCCTCTGTTCTTTCTTCTCCTCTCTTCCTCTGGCTTCCTTCCTCAGGGAAAATCGCTCACATCGAAGCGGCTCACCAGTCTAGTGCAGTCCAACTAGGAGGCTGGCCTCGTAGCATGGAAGCCCTTCGGACCGTTATACAGCGCCTACGTGTAGCTCACTGACTGCCTGAGACTCAGAGGACATTAGGCCGGATGTTGCATGAGCAAGGATCTGAATTGTTTTCTTTTACTTTCGTGTTTTCGAAGGCATTGTGGACTCCGAGGACATCCAAGCCTTTTCGATAACTCCATTTGGTCTGCTCACGTTGCCCATCATATCAGCTGGATCCATGCCTTTTTTTATTTATTTTTTTGGTTTTTCTGCAAGTTCAAGTACAGTGGGGAAAAAAAAATATGCTTCTGCCAGAAACAACTTTTGTTACAAATCGCTGTCCGCCATGAACTGGAAAAACTATATGAAAACATATATGCATATACGAATAAATATACATACGATGCCATCACATTTATTGCACAATGAATTAGCACAGACAGTTTCATTTCACTGATGTCATCACGTTTGAAGAGGAATCCTTGTGTCTTGTCTGTTGTCTGTACATTCTTTGTCAATGTTTTTTCTTGCATTTATTTTTATACCATATTTAAAGAGGACACCTTTTACTCGAAATGTATTAAAATTGATCCCTTTCTCTGTAAATTTGTGTATGCTGTTTATAGTGCTGTTTTAACTGACATTAAACGATGGCAAGTCTCTTCCCTTTTGGTAAACCTGCTTTCAAATGTTTGACCTCAACCTGAAACACTGAGAACAAAACATGCAACATGGGATAAGCAATGCATGATTTTCTCCTGCAATGGTCACGTGCCTCTATTTGGTAACTGGAATCTCAAGAAGTGCACATCTGCAAGCGATGAATGAAGATATCTCGAATATTTTATATTGAACATTTTATAGTAAATGCACTTTCTTTTTTTTTGGGCCGGGGGTCCCCACAAAATCCCAGTTTTCCCAGCCCTAAAAACCCACCCTGACTATTTCCCAAAAATATTTAACCCTTTACCGCACA
This sequence comes from Ambystoma mexicanum, assembly GCF_040938575.1. Taxonomy (NCBI): domain Eukaryota; kingdom Metazoa; phylum Chordata; class Amphibia; order Caudata; family Ambystomatidae; genus Ambystoma; species Ambystoma mexicanum. The sequence continues at coordinate 319,277,650 of NC_090928.1, read as the reverse complement.
CCTAAATGCATTCACTATAAAGGTAGTCAATATAAAATATTCAATATATGTTCATTCTATATAAAAGATTCGATATAAACACTGCAAACCGGTGAGCTCAGTATGAGTATGGTGATAAAGGTAAAACATGTGGCTTCTTAAATAACACTTGTTTTTAAGATAGCAACCAATTCTGAGTTGGTTCGATTCGGTTAGTTACAGCAAGGGATACATAGTGTGCACCATATGGTGTACTTATCCATGCCATTACCCCAGGAATACTTTCTATGCGTCATTTTTTGTATCATGGTAATGTTGAGGCATGTTGTAGGCGGCAGTAGCAACTGCGGTACTAGTTGTCTTATGCTTTAATAACATTTAAATGATAAAGTACCACCCAATTATGAGTTGGGATCACTTGGGATATTTATTGAATGGGGTACATAGAAAGTGCAGCATGCCCCAAGTAGTACATTCTACGTACTCCATGTGGTGTACATGGATGTAGCATGCAATCCCAACATATTTATCACCATACTGACGATGAGGCCCATGCATTGCAAACAAGCATTAATAAAGCGCACGGGTCAGGGGTTTAAATGCACAGGTTAAAATTTTGTTGGTAAAGCTCCAAAGGAAAAACTAGTCCTGAACGCGATATTTTCGGAGCCAGACACATTTTCCTAGCCCATGCTCGCGGTTATACATTTGTCACTGAAGAGAATTCTCAAAGCTCCTACTTTTTGTATGTCTATCACATTGCCAAGCACCATGTGCAGCCTTATTTGTGTATCGTGTGTCTCACAGGCACTAGCTAAGCAGGCTGCAGAAATCAGCCATGTTTCATTTACATACCAATGAAGCGTAGTTTGGATCAGACGCTTCTACCTTATCCCTCTGAATCATGTTGTATGTTCTCACGGGATGATTGCAGAAGGTTGGGTGGAGAGAATCGAGTGCACGGGGATGCTGTGAGAATACACATGGTCACCATAACATTATAATTCTTCTGACATGAGAGCTATCTTTGACGATTCGTCTTGCTCCAGAGGATATTGTGCAGTACAACATATTGCACCATTTTAGCAAAAGCACTGCCCACCACAGCGTTGTGAAATCTCATTTAAACAATGACACTCTCTTGCAAAAATACTAATCTGTGAATCAAAATGATCTCAAACAAAATACAGAGATGGATTCCCTGTAATGTGTATTTACAGTGCAGCTGAAAATTGTTAACAAGGCGAAAATATTCCCAGATGATATGAGGCAATGTGTTCATCTATTGTTGCATGTTATGCCACAGATCAAAGTTAGCCACACAAAACAGATATTCTTGCTGATAGTGTGATGCTGCGGTTCACACACTATAGTGCATCTGAGCTGATCGCTCCACTTAGGTCTAATTCTCCCCCACTGGAGCCCCTCCACTCCCCTGATCCCCCTTTCCATCGCAGCTCCTTTGGTAACTCCAGACCCTTCATTGTAAACCCCTAGCTGAATCCCCTATGTGAAGCGTCCCATACATTCCCATATAGGTTTTTGCTTCATGAATATATACATATACATTTTACAGAAATCAAATGTGGGACTCGAATTTCAGGCGAGATTCGTTCAATACATCTTTAAAAGGAGCTCCACAGGGGGCCCAAGGAAAAGGACAGCACACAATCCTCAAGCAATCTCCACACTGTGTTATCCGCTGCTTTAGGAACGACTTATATAGCGTTTCAGAACTTAGGGCCTCATTATGAGTGTGAAAGTGCGGTACAAAAAGTAGTGGTAATTGCGTTTCCACCACTTTTATTTCAGGGGATTAACTAATCGGCACCCCTTTTACTGTACCCCTGAATTCAGAGTTTATCCATGGAGTGGAGGCCTTACCTCCAGCATCAGTGTGCCAAGTTGCTTTTCGCCATCCTAAATGGAAGCGCATCATTCAAAATGGACTTTCTAAGCAACACTAAGCCTGGGAGCTGAAGATAAAGGCCTAGTTTTTCTTGAATCAGCATAATTTTCCCATTTCCATGTAAATGCACTTCCAATTACATTTTCCAGCAACATTCGTTAGAAATCTATTACATGCCACTGCATTTTTCTTATACACATATACATATATTCATACCACAGCTGAAAATCCTGCTTTAGTCAATGTGAAACATGCCAATGAAAGGCATTCTCTGCATTACAGAGAAGTATTACAAGCTGCATTAAGATAAGTGATGTACGCCTCATACACCTTACTCCTCCCTGCTTCTTTGTACCCCACAGTGTGTTTGTACAACTTCATGGAAAAACCACTAATATGTAGTCGTCAATATTGGCTGATACCATACCACAGAGATGACTTCACTACAATGTGTTTTGCTTGGTGCCACTCAAAGTTGTCACACACAAGGAACTCACCCACTGACTAGAAACATTATCAAGGTGCTGACACACACACACACACAAGTAAACAATACATTTGCCAGGTGAGTCCTACCATTCCAAGATGGCACCTGCGATCTAACTGCTTTCTTCATGGTGCAATTGACCAAATAAAGGCACATTCTGCGTCATGGAACCGCTGAATACTGTGCCAACCTGTATGGAAAGAAAGGGAGCCTGTGAAATCAACGGTGGCACACGTTCTCCTCTACTTACACAATAGCAAGAGCTTCTATGAAATGTTTGACATTTGGCCTCTCAGCACGGCTGATTAATACCAAGACTGTCCAATTACTAATGCAAACAAAATGCCCTCTGTTGCTGGACTTAAAATTCAACATATCCTGTCACTAATGTACATCTACTGTGATTAGTAAACAAGAGTCAAACACAGGTTGTTTATTTTACTGTTGGGTGAAACACTGACCCTGAAACATCTACCTAGAATCCCCTCAATATTCTAAGGAAGCCGTGCAGGCCTTCTTAATAAGCATATAGTCATGTTTCAGAGGATAACCGAGTACTGCGGGACATGCCAACATGTGTGTTATTGTGACTGAAATGTAAAGAGTAAAGAAGCAAGTATTTCAACAGGCATGCTCCCATTAGCCTCCTTATCATTCGCACAGGCAAACACACACACACACACACATTTATTTTATCAATGATTAGATAACAATAATATAACAAGAATCACATTTAAATGGTTATCTAGTCAACTGATCTAAACATATTCCATCTAATACTACTCCATCGAAATGTTTCCATCTACAAAATGTCCATCTAATGCATGTTTTTGAGGGGTAAAGGGTTAATTTTTGTTCAAGTGTATTTTGAAGGGTAAAAAACAGCGGTTTGGGAGGGGGGACCCCCTGCCCCCACAAAAAAGGAAAAAAAAAGGAAAGAAAATGCATTAGATGGAATTTTTTGATGGAATGCCATTAGATGCAATGGTTTTAGATGAAATGACCATACTCCCAAATAATGTCGCTAACACATAAAGCGTAGCATCTACAGTTCCGTATAACAGAAGAGACCCTTAACAAAGTTGTAAAGGGTGCCATATTTAACAATGTAATGAGAAACAACACATCACTTCTGATTGGCATTAATGCGGGTAAACATGTTCTATATATTGTTTAGAGAGCTGCTGGTTCCGTGCACTCGATGGCACCAGCCCCCACTAGGGGCATCGATACACACAAGTTATAAGCCAGAAACAAACACATAGACTCTTCACATGAAATGAAATGGGGAATATGCGCGCTGTAATGCCAGCTGGAAGGCACACATTGGCCGGTGTAGGGAGGGAAAGGGCCCTCCGGAGGAATTTTAGTTGAAGTCAGCATGCTTGAAATTACAAAAATGTGAAGTGCTTCTTTTGAAAGAAAGCTGTTACCTTTACTTGTGTGCAATGAATAGTAATTGTAGACCTCACATGTTCAGAGCTCATACCAGGCTAAACAAAATGAGGGACTGGTTACATCTGTGCCCATCAACACATCTGCTTTTTCTTTCCTGAGTGGGTAGGGATTGTAGTTTTATCCGCATACGCTGGGTGTCCATGTTTCTTCTGCATCCTAAAGTAGTTTGTAAAGGCCCCTCCCGCGCATGTATCTGGTTGCAGAGTAAACAACTGAAGGGAACATAGTTGCTATTTTGCAGCTGCTGAATCTTTAAACCAGAGACCCGGAGAAAATGTTCTCAAATTGGTCTGAGTGCAGAGAACAAACACATACATAATGTGGCAGGTTTGGGTCTATATGTCCCCCGAGATTCTTTCTATTTAATCTGTAATTGGTGGTGCATTTTACAGGTCACATTTTTTAAATAATATGTAAAAAAGCCATGGAATTGTTTTGAGCGGAATACATGACAAATTCAAATCGATGTTAGGCCAGCACCATTGCACAGGAGCATACAGCAATTGTCATGCTGGCTGTGTGTATAGAAAAAACCACGAGGCCTCCCGCAACAATGTGCCAGTTTATTTCCTTATAGTCAAGTCAATGCACTTTATTTCTTCTGAAAATGCCATACACGGGTCCATGTAACAGTGGAATTGCAGACATATGAATTCATATTCAATCCATACATCACGGCGTACATAGAAATTACAAATGTACACTGCAATCAAAGATATTGAAATGACAGAATATGAAGGACCAATTATTGGTCAACCAGCATTAGAAAAAGTAATGCATTATAACATTTTACATCACCATATCTACCAGGGGAATTGCAGTTATTATCTACTTTGCCACGGATCTACTTTTCAAGAACAAGGTCTGAGATAAAAACTGGGAAAGAGCCCAAGTACAGTCACAAGAAGTCGCACCAGTAAAAATAAGAGTCGCCACATATTGCCTCCAACTAAGCCTCCTATGAACAGGCTTCAAAGTTCTTTGCCTGATTGCGCTGTATTTTAGGCAAACAAACAAAACTTGTGTTACTGTTTCTTGGGAGGCAAGACAACATGGACACCTGCCATTCACCATCTGATTGTCAGCAATAGAATTAGTGGTCCATATAGCTATTACTGAAGTTAATAGAATACAATGAAAACCTAGTTTGGTAATTAAGGAGTGATGCCTCAAGTGATCGTTCTGTGGAACCTAGTCATGAATTTACTGCACTCTTGTGTGTCCCAATTACTTCAAACTTTAGCCAAAATACCTTTCTTTAGTGAAAGTAAGACGTCTTTGTCAAGCTCCACCAGATGATCGAAAGAAGGAGTGGAATAGCGCCAATAGGAGGCGTTTTATGTATGACGCCTACGGCCAGGTCTATGTTTGTCCGCTGCAGTCATGCACAGTAGAGACTGCCCACTATGGCAATGAGTTGGCTCTGTCACTTGACCAAATGCCTTTGATGATTATCTTACTAATGCCAGTGTTAACATTCTGTACACTAACAAAACAAGAGCAAGACAGGTGCCAGTTAAAAGCAAAAGCTTATATACAGGATGCCCATCTCCAGGTGGCCAGAATCATTTGTGGATGACAAGGGAAGATTAAGCAGAGACTTGCAAAACCATTCCTCGGCCCTTTCTAAGCACTCTCCTTTGTCACAGCCCCAAATAGCCGAATAATGAAGTGCAAGCCAACAGGCCTTAGCTGCGTAACCATGAACCATGTAGTCAACTGGTTGAGACAAAAGGTTTGACCTCTATAACTTGCCTGATTCTAGTTGTCTGCTTGGTCACGTGTGTGCATGATGATAAGGTTTGGCAAACTCTCAAACCCATGAAGTGAACATTCTCCACAGCTGGTATGTTCTAATTCCTGTGAAAAACACATTACTGCCGATGTACATACATTAACCTTTAAACCAAAACCTGTCCTATAATCAGTATATACATCTAACGAATTCTTCAGGGTATTAGATCTTCTAGCAATTACAATGCTGTTGCTGGCATAGGACTGAATGGGGACAGGAGCAAGATTGTGGGGCGGATATCCCCACCTAAGGCATATCAGCCCCACCATCACATAGAGTCTTATATAAAGTATTTGTGTAGAAGTTCAAAAGTGAGTGGGGGGTACTACACAACCTTGCCAGTCGTCACACCTTACTTGAAAGGCTTTCGTGGTTCTTCCATCCTGGCCACCTCATACAATCGCAGGGTTATTAGCACGAGACAGGAGCAAAACATGTAATAAATGTTCAGGGACTCCTAGGTCTTTTAAAATTATCCCTAGCTTTGCTCTCTTCACAGAATCAAATGCTGAAGACCGGTCCACGAATGCAGCAAATCCTGGCTTTCGCCTTATGTAAAGTGATTTGCCCACTTATAACTAAAGATTGAGTGTCTGATGTTGGGTACCAACCGCTTCCGCGAAGCCTCGTTGCACGGATGCCATACTATCATTGCTCTCAATCCATCGATCCAACTAATTCAGAAGGGCTTCCTGTGGATCTTAAAAGAATATTCTAATAGAGAAATAGGTTGGTAGCTTGAGGGACATAGTCCATAGATGGGGAAAATAATTGCTTTTCCTCCAGAAAAAGGGTGACATCCGAGCCTCATCATTAAGGTAAAAGATTTGACATAACAACGGGCCCCATGAACCGATCAATAATATGTAGAAATCAGTGGTGATACAATCTGGCCCAGGGCTCTTGTTATTTTTCTTTACCTTGAAAGCCACTATTATATCATTTAAGTTAAAGCAGAAGTTGTGCTCCATTTGGACGGAGTTAGTTACCTTAAGGGAGCAAGGATTTCCTAGCGCAAGTGGCCCACATTCACTCTCTGCATGTTATGTTACGTTATGTTACTTTGCTATTATATAGCGCTCTATATATCATTTGTATGATCTGAAAGCGCTGGTAGGTTGAACGCCTTTGTGAACCGCAGTTCTGGTCAGTGGTGAGATGGTGTCATATGGTGCCTGGGCGCACCACTTTTCTGTGCAGCTGATGTAATTGCCGGATGGTAAGTGCATCCTAGCGTTAGGTGTGGTGTCGAGGTTATCAGTTGGATGTGTGCAGTCTGGTAGGTGGACATCCAGACTGGGTTTGGCTGCGTTAGGTCTGATTGACGCTTAGGTGAGCAACTAGGCTGGAAAGACATCAGATTGCTGCGTTTTATTAGGGTGATGAGGTGTTCATGGGGTAGTGTTCGTATGTGAGCAGCTAGGCCGAATTTATCCGAGGTATAGCTGTGTTCTAGTTGAGTGATGGTGTATAGTAGAGAGTAGACGTAGCGATGTGATATGATATGTTGGCTCTTTGTTAAGGGGCCCAATACCAGGCACGTGAACAGGATGGCAAGGAGCACATCGACATACAGATAAACAGTGACAGGGGCAGAGCTTATGGCGACAGTAAGGGGCGTACGGATATATAGCAACAGCATGGGGAACAAGAAAGCAGGCTACCCAGAGACACATGGGCACAGTGGGCACATAAGGTGGTGAGAGAGTTGGGTAATACATGGAATACATAGCGACATCAGGGGAACAGGATGGCCGAGGGCATAGAGACACACACAGCGACAGGGGGCTGGGCACAGGAAAGCAGGGTGCACATGGGCATGGTGGGCACACACTAGAGGGTAGGGTAATTACATCCATTCAGTCAGTCCATCCAGCCATTACATAAAGGTGTCTGTCCATTTCTTCATCCATTCATTCTATCAAACCATACCGTCGATGCACCCATCCACTTCTTCCCTTTCCATCATCCATTAATTCCATCCATCGGTCACATTATATCTATCCATCCATCCATTTCTTCCATTTCATTCATCTATACATTCAGTCTTATCCATTCTATCTATTCATGCATCCATTTCTTCCACTTCTTCATCTTTTTATTCCATCCATTCGTTCCGTCAATCCGATGTCCTCCATCACTTCATCACTTTCATTCCATCCATACCATCCATTCCATCCATCCATCAGTTTCATCCACTCCATCCATTCAATTCCTTCCATACATCAATTCCATCCACTCCAACAATTCCATCATACATCAATTCCATATACATACATTCCATCTATTACATCCATCAATTCCATATACATACATTTCGTTCATTCCACATGCATCTATGCCATCCATTCCATCCATATGCGTCCATTGCTTCCATCCATTGCTTCCATCCTTTCCACTCATTACATCCATTCCGTCCATTCCGTCAGTCCCATCCAACCATTCCATCCATTCAAACCCATCCATCCATTTCATCCATTCTGTCAATTTCATCCATTCTATCCATTTCATCCACTCCATCCACCTCATCCACTCCATCCACCTCATGCACTCCATTCACTTCATTCACTTCATCCACTCCATCCATTTCATCCATTCCATACATTTCATCCACTCCATCCACTCCGTCCACTACGTTGACTAAACCCATCCGCCTCATCCATCAGTTTCATTCATCCATTCCACCCACCTCATGCACTCCATCCATCCGCTCCATCCACTCCACCCACCCCAATCCATCCATGACTTCCATATACATATATTCCATCTTTTCCTAATCATTAGGCGTATTCATTGAATAGAAGGAGGGAGTCACAATATGTAGTTAGTCATTGGGTCGCTGGGAGTTCAGACACATCTTAACGGTTGTTCTTGGCCTTATGGAAAGAGCCATGTTTTTAGTAATTTGTGGAATGTCAGATAGTCTTGGGTGTGTCGGATGTGAGATTGGAGTGTGTTCCACAGTCGGAGCGATTCTGAGAAAGAAGATCCTCCAATCCTGACGGGGTTGGTGGTTGGGATCACTAAAAGGAGGGCAGGGCTTGATCTTAGGGTGTGGGGTGGGAGGTAAGGTTTTAACTCATCTTGCAGGTATAGTGGCCCAGTCTTGTGCACTACACGATGGGTGTTGCACAGGTTCTTGAAGGTGGCTCTTCGTCCGACTGGGAGCCCATGGAGGGTTCTGAGAGCTGGAGAGATGTCGTCTCTTGGACCCAGTGCGAGGAGCACATTAGCAGCAGCGGTGTTTTGCGCCCTTTGGAGTTTATTAAGGTGGTATGCCGGGACTCCTAGGTATAGGGAGTTGGCATAGTCCAGTCTTGACATTACAATGGACATAACAGCAGCAAGTCTGTTTGGGAAGGAGAGGTAGGGAAAAATGCATCTGAGACTTTTGAGATGGTAGTGACAACTTTAGAGACGTTGTTGAATTGTCAGGAGAGGGTTAGGCCAGAGTCCATAGTGCACGCAAGGTTTTGTCCTGTGACTGTGAGGGTTGGGGATTGGCCCATGGAAGGGGGCCAAGGAAGTGGAAGAGGTATAAGCTAAGTGTTGCCGCATTCCAGGATTTTGGATTTAGTGGGGTTTAAGAGGAGGTGGTTTGAAGTCATCCAATGGTCGATATCTAGAAGGTAGACAGCAAGGTCGGGCTGGGGGTTTTGAGTCTGAGTTGTGGATTTTAAGGATGATTTGGCTATCGTTGGCATAGTTGTAGCACAAGATACTGTGAAGTTGGATGATTCCAGGGAGGGTGGACATATAGAGGTTGAATAGGAGAGCAGATAGGCATGCACCTTGCGGGACCCCTGTATTAACTGAACGAACAGCTGGGACAAAAGGGGAGAGGAGTGTTATTTGTTTCCTGTTGTTGAGCAAGGATGTGATCCATTTGAGTGCGGCTCCACGGATTCCAAGAGAGTGGAGACGGTCAAGGAGGATTGAGTGTTTACTTGTGATGAAGGCTGCAGGCAGGTCGAGCAGAATTAGTGCAGCGCATCCCGAAGTGTCTGCGGTGATCTTAAGATCGTCCCAGATTGAGGCCAGAGTAGTTTCGGTTCCATGTCGCGGTCTGAAGCTTGATTGTGCAGGGTTGAGGAGGTTGTTGGATTCAACAAAGTTGTTTATTTGGGAGTATGCTGTTCGGTTGATGAGTTTTGCAAGGAATCTGGTGTTCGAGATGGGTCTGTAGTTTTTGGGGTCAAGGGGGTCAAGGAATGCTTTTTTAAGAAGAGGCTTGGCATGTGCAATTTTGAAGGCATTGGGAAAGATTCCAGAGCTGAGGGAGTCGTTTAGAATGATTCTTGCATGTTCTCCTGCACAGGTGGAAGAGAATATTTCTTTGAGGACTGAGGCAGGGCAAGGGTCTAGGGGGGAGCCAGATGGTTTGCTAGCTGATAGAAGGTCAAGACATTTTTCTCTGGAGATTGGTCTGAAGGAGTCAAAAGTGGGTGAGGTGGGGGATGGGACTGCGGGGCGGGGAGTTATTGGGATGGTTGGTAGTTGTGGGGGGGGGCAGTTTGTTTTTAAGGCAAGACGTCCTGTCAAGAGCGGTGGTGTAGAAGTGGAGGGATAGAGAGTCGCAGAGTGATTGTGATGGGGCAGATTGGGAAGAGGTTCAAGAGGGTTTGACAAATTCAGATTGATTTTGTGGAGTTCTTTGCTGCGGTTTCCACAGTTGAGAATCCAATTGTTGTAGTTGTTTTTTTTGGCTCTCCGTATTTCTGCTTTGTAGTTGCGATGGTGCAAGGTGAAAGCGGATCTGCTTGGACTGTTTTTTTCTGCTCGCCATTTCCAATCTAGAGATTTATTTAGTTTTTTGGCATTCATCAGTTCTGGAGTAAACCATTTGGGAAATGGTCCGGTGCGTGAGGAGGAGGGGCGTGAGGGGGTGAGAGGAATTAGTGATTAATTAAGCCATGCGTCGAAGGAGTCGATGGTTAAAGATCTGTCAGGGGGAGTGTTTTAGGTGGTCTGAGTAGAAGGGCTTCGACTAGGTCAGTACGATCTTTACTTTGTTCCAGCATTTTTTGCTGGACGGGGGAGATGGGAAGGGGTTAGCGAGAGGGGTAGGGGAGAGGATGGAAAAAGGGACTATAAAGTGGTCGGACCAGATGAGCGGTAAGGGGGGGCTAGATGTATCAGGTCATGGGAGCTGAAGATGGCATCTAGGGTGTGCCCTTTAGAGTGGGTTGAACCGTTCATGTGAAGGGAGAGGTTGAGCGCATCAAGACTGTCGATGAGTGACCAGGTCATGGAGTTGGTGGGAATGTCCAACCAGATATTGAAGTCTCCTAGGAGAGTCAGGGAGGGGTGATTTGTTTGAATAGTGGCTACATAGTCACAGAGGTTGGTTGTGAAATGTCTGTCGTAGCCAGGAGGTCTGTAAATGATTAGGAAGCTGTGGGAGAAGGTCAGAGGTAGTGAGAGTTTAACAAGAAGGGATTTCATGATGGAATGCCTGTCTGAGAATCAATGAGTGAAACAGAGAAGTGAGATTTGAAGAGAACTGCCACGCCACGTCTTCTTAAGTGTCTGTTGAGCTGTATGAGTGAGTAGCCAGGGAGGAATGCCTCATGTGCAACAGGGACAAAGTCGTCGGAGAACCAGGTTTCAGTGATAAAGGCTAGGTTGGGTTTGTCAAAGGAGAGGTGGTCGAAGATGTTGTGTCTGTTTTTCGCTACAGAGCGGGCATTAAAGAGGATGCACTTGACTTCCGAGCGGGCAGCAAAGCAAAGTGTGCCTCACAGGTCTCTGCTGGGGTACTATTCTCTATCCTCTGATTTCATCCCGTTCTAGGCCATTGGCCTAAAGGTCCAAAAAGCCCTGGCTATTGGGATCAGCAGCAGAAGAAATAAGCTCCTCCCAGACACTCACGGCCAATGCCGTCTTATGGTTATCATTTTTTGCTTTGTAATTCTTGCTTTTTACTCTAACCAGAGGCCTAGATTAAATATGAGTCTTCAGCTGATAAGGGTTTAACCTCCTTGGACATTTTCATACTAATTATCTTATATAATAAAAAGGCCAGGTGTATGTTTGTCTGATGCAGTCATGCACAGTAGAGACTGCCCGCTTCACCTGTTGACACCGGGAATAGAATAGAGGGAGCTGTTGCCTTAGGAATAGAACACTGTGAAAATGTCTCTCCTCACACGCCTTGGTCCATGTACACAGGCTTTCACACTAGTCTTTAAAAAGCTGTCAAAACAGTCTAATATAAGGCATGGGGTGTTCGCAATATCCTTTAGACATATGTTTAACCAATGAGTTATCCTTTTCATTGTTCAATATTAACCTTTTCTTTAGACTTGGCTTCCATAGTAGGCCCCTTCTCTGACCCAAAGGTAAGTGTTATATATGTTTAGAAGCACATTCATAATGTATACAGTTTTAAATGCTGTTGGATGGATACTCTTCAGTATCCTGACTTAATTCCAAGTTGGAATGAAGGCCGGTGTGAAAGTTGGAATTAGTTCAGTTGGGACAGGAGAGGGATTACACAGAAGGGTCCATGCTGAGGCCCCTCTACTCATGAACATACCTTTTGTGATATTCTAACAATAATGAAGTTAACACCCACCTGGTTCAAAGACTTTATAATACTGGCAATGAGAATGGAGCTAAGGACAGAGGCCCCTTAGGTGCAGAGATTGAGCTTTGTCAATGCTGTATGGAGAGATGGAGCTCGAGGTGGGGTGGCGACGGTCTAATCGGGGAAAGTGTGGCTTGGTGGAGCAGCAAGCTGTGTGGCCCATCCTGTTACGGTGCACCCCGGAGAACATGAACTTGAGGGCGCCTGCAGGAGCCTCGAGTAGGTCCAGTGCAGTCGCTGGCCATTGGAGGAAGTTGTGGCTGTGACCAAGTAACCCAGAACCTGCGGTCGCGCCCGCTGACATGCAGAGTTAGGGATATGGAAGGTGGACAGTACCGGACTGGGCCCAGCCTATCTTTTTGGCAGCAGAGTAACCGTCGAGTGATGAACAGAGTGCGGCTCTGCTAAAGGAAAGGACCATGGGCCACTTCTCACGTTCTCAATACCTGGGTGAGCCTTAAATCATTCCCCTCAGAGCTCACACCGGTAATCAAAAGGTCTTCCTGGAAATACACATCTCCCTTGATATCGCTCATCGGGGTGTGAGATATGAAGAACATGATCTAAGGCTCACCAAGGCATTGCAAGTCCTGGCCCATGAAGGACTTACTTTGCAGGAAGAAAAGTGCCATTTCTGGGTAGCTGCTATCGATTTTCGTTGGGCATCGGTCAAGTGAAAGTGGTCTAGAATCAAAAAGTGAGTTGGTAGATGCAATAATGAATGTGGAATCTCCCAAGGACAGGCAAGCGGTTTCTGGGTATGGTTGATTAGCACATGGAAATCGTTATGGACCTCCTCTTAGCCAATCAGAATGTTTACAGTGCAGGCAATAACTACAGATATAGACTGCATTCTGAACTTTTTGTCTTCAGAAGCAGACAGGGAAACAACAAAACATTGTCCACGCAAGAGTTTGTTTCAAGAAGAATTTCCACTCTGTGAGGACCTTTTTGTGACTGCAACATGCTATTTAACATACAAATGAGAAAATAACCCATTGGAATATAATTTAACTTTCTTATAGAGAGACCATTTACTTTTACATGACACCTAGTATTTGATTATGTTAAACATGTTCCAGTTAAAGTTGCAATTAAAATGCCTCACTTTGAAGACAACCATGTTATTTAAATGCTACACAATAAAACCACATTCAATTTACCCACTCAGTTTGTCTACTGTTTTTAATTTCACTACGAAAACTCCAAAATATGTATTGCTACTACCAACATATGCTAATAGCCTTGTAGACCTGGGTGGGGGGTGAGTGTTATCGCTTGGGATAACACTACTTAAAGTTTGTCAGGCACTTTGCAGACAGATGTAGAGCAGGGAAATGTGCACAAAGTATGTTTAATTTAATTTGACTAGTGAGTGCCAAACAGAGTTTGCTGATGTGAAACAAGCTATTGCAAGTGCCCCAGCTTTGGAACATTTCAACACTAGGAGTGAAACCTATTTTAGGACTGATGTGAGTGATTCTGGTTGGGAGAAGTTCTCATGCAGAGGCAAAGGGGGATGGACAGAGTTATTGCCTTTGCATCACGGGTGCTGAAAGGTGCGCAGGTGCGATACTCTGTAATTGACAGAGAAGCCCTTGGAGGGGTATGGGCTGTCAAGAAGTTTAAAGCATTTCTGTGAGGCAGGGCTTTCACAGTGTGTACTGACCATAAGTCTTGTGGGGGTGTTTATGAGTGAGGTGCTTGGTGGTGTGTCCCGCAGGATTGTTAGGCGAGTTACTAAAAGTAGGGGGGCACAGACAAAAGTGAGGGGAGAACATGGTCACTGCTCGTATTAGGTAGGGACATGGGTGTAGGACATGGGGGGACAGGGGGCACAAATCCCCCCCACAATTGTAAGTGGGGGGGATGTAATGTCATTTATCCCCCCCAGAATATGTGTTTGGTGTGTTGTGCAGGGATCTGTTTTTGAAGTGGGGGGAGGGGCTGCGTACTATGTAAGCTGCCCTCTACCCCCTGACCCCCAAAGCATGGGGGCAATACCCTGGGGGCAAATGGGTGATCATCTACCCCCAGGGAAGGGGGGGCAAACAACATTTTTTTTTTTAAAAAAAACATAGTTTTGGGTGGGGTGGGTGCGGGTGGCACCACTAGCCACCAGGGATTTTTGCAAGGGGGTGGCCCTCTCCCCCCCACCCTAAGTGGATGGGGGCACCTTATGTAGCCCTCCCTGGGGGCAGATTTCTGCCCCTAGGAAGGGGTACATGAGATGCCCTCCATTCATTTGGGGTGGGGGGAGAGGCCACTGCAAATATTGCACATGTGCCCATCTGCCCCTAGGGAAGGGCAAAACAAAAATATATATATTATAACTTGTTTTGGGTTGGGGTGGGGTGGGCTCACTACACTACCAGGATTGTTTGTGTTTGAAAGGGGGGTGGCCCTCCCCCACCCTAAGTGGATAGGGGGGGCACCTTATGTAGCCCTCCCTGGTGGCAGATTTCTGCCCCTAGGAAGGGGTACATGAGATGCCCCCATCCATTTGGGGTGAGGGGAGAGGCCACTGCAAATATTGGCAGAGCCACCCCGCCCCAGAAGCCTGGGGCAGTACATTTTGCCACCTCCCTGGGGACAGATGGTCACACACATGTGCCCATCTGCCCCTAGGGAAGGGCAAAACAAAAAAATATTTATTATAACTTGTTTTGCGTGGGGGGCCCACTAGACCACTAAGATTTTTTTGTGTTTGAAAGGGGGACGGCCCTCCCCCCCCCACACCTAAGTGGATGAGGGGGCACCTTATGTAGCCTTTCCTGGGGGCAGATTTCTGCCCCTAGGAAGGGTTACATGAGATGCTCCCATCCATTTGGGGTGGGGGGGCCACTGCAAATATTGGCAGAGCCTCCCCCCAAGCCTGGGACAGTACGCCCCCCCGGGGGCAGATGGCCACACACATTTGTCCATCTGGCAGATGGCCACACACATTTGTCCATCTGCCCCTAGGAAAGGGGCAAAACAAAAATAAAACAAATTATAACTTGTTTTGGGTAGGTGTGGGGGTCCCTAATCCACCATGGATGTTTTTAGTGGAAAGGGGGTGCCCACAGGTGTCTTCTTTTTGGAAATGCATGGGGTTCCCTGTTTTCCTTCATGGCTTCGACACCCTAGGCCCAAATCTGTAGGTGGTCCACATGAGCAAAATTCCTGAAAATCTGCTGTGTGAAAAGACTTGGGGTTACCAGTGTTTTAGGCTTTTCCCTTTGCACCCAGGTAGGTGCACCCACATATGTGAGGTACCGTTTTTGTCGTGAAACCTGTGGGAACGCGGGAAGGTAGGCCACGTGTTGTTGGCTGCGTGTTTCGGTGGGTGGCCAGAGTGAAATGTCATTTTCCCGATTTCACCCCAAACTATGGAATCTTTCCCTACATAGTTGTTGCCTGACTTGCACAAATCACCCTTCCTAAACTTGGAATATTGTCTACTTTTCAGAAATGTATGCCTTTCTGGCTTCCCATTAAGATTTTCTACCCTTTTCTTGCATTCCGTCCACGCATGTCCTATTGGACAAAAAAACGCAAAAATCACCTACCTCTCACAAAACGGCTGATTAGCATATCAAAATATGCTATTTCGGTTTCCACTCAATCTGTTCTTGAAAGCCTGGACAATGGCGAATCCAGCACAGCAAACCTTTTGTTCCTAGCTCTTACAAGGAAAACATTTTCTCTCACCCCCCTATAGCAAACTAGGATTCCTGGGTGGCATTACAACTGCCTACATGTGGGAAAAAAGGAGCCAACTTTGGCCGAGATATCTCATGTAACAAAGAAGTTACAAGGGATTGAATGGCGACATACCAAAATCACCAAAAAAGGCCTTGGCACTGGGGGGAAATACCCATGGCAGTTAAGGGGTTAAGACGTTAAAGCCCCAGAGGAGATATCATTTGTAAGGTAGCTCAGTTAGTTAATGCTCAAAATGCAGATTATGCACAGGAATATGTAACACCTGTGCTCAGCACCTGGCTTAATCTTCCGGTGGGATAAAAGGCAGAGTGAATGCATTCAGCTTCCAATGCAACACAGCATTTTCTAGGTCAATTGGTTCAGAAAAAGTGGTGGAAAACACTATTATTGTTGCTTTTTCTAATCGGCCAGATTTTTGTGCATTTTCTCGGTGGAGTTCAGGAGCCGAGTGGACACACCAGGACCCCCTGTATTTCCTGCTCCACCAGACAAATGCGGCCTTACTGCAAGCATGGATTCTCATGCTGGAAATAAGGAAAGGGATTCCTTTGGGATCTGCTTGGAAATGAAACCTGTTAAAAGCAGGTGGATTCCAGAGGAAGCCATTGTCAATTCCGTCAGCAATCGCTAATTGCGCAAGGTATTTACAATCTTCCAAAGTGGAAAGCAATGTGATTTCACCTGCCTTTTATGCTAAAATCTTCCTTTTTGTGGCAGGAAAGTAAAAACGTGTGCCAATGGAAGTGGTCCACTCCATGCAGTTTACTTTGAGGCTTGATGCTTGGGGGTTTTGCGTGATGCTACACATGTAATAAATAAATAAATTTAACATGACCCCAGATAAATGGCAATTCGTGATCAGAATGAGTGAGTGAGCATGCCATGTCGCTGGTAAGAGGGTGTCCTGTGCTTCTTGAGTGTGTTGGCAAATGCCCTTATTTGCCATTTCGCCTTAAGCAGGTGCTTAAACCCATCAGTGTAGATTGCGCAATAATAAGTCGACAGAGGTATTTCAAATGGCCAATTTCGCTCTTTGGGTGACATTGTCAAAGTGGGAGAATGTTGCCCAGCATGTGCCACTTTCTCTGCAGAGTGAATTGTGCCCACCCCGAGGAAGAAGTGTGAAAAACCCACAAGGGCACTGTGCCCTGCTCTTTCCGTGTGCGTCTTCCCCACAGGGCGACAGATGCCGACTCAGACATGGGGTCGTCTCAGGTGGTAAGCCTGTACCCTAGTTGATGTGGCAAAGGATTCCAGAGTTCTGAGGCTGATAACATTAGTAGCATTGAGTTACATGCCACCAGACGGGTATGGGTGATGAAGTTGCAAAGCAGAGCTGTTAGTGGGCTAAAGCAGGAGGCAATGTCTGCCCATCCTCAAAGGGTACGTACAACCAAAAGTAATAGGCCCCTCCCCCCATCATGGCTGTAGGGGCCAGGCTCCAAACCAGAGCAAGAATGCCCTCCAATCATCCATGCCCAGGAACCCTGTTGAACAACCTCTGTGCTTTCCAGGTGATACTAACGTTATTTAAAGCCAGAAGTCTAAAGGTAATTGCTTAATTGCAGCAGGAAATTAGCTCCTGGCATGTTCAAAATGTCTTAACCAAGTGTGACATCATCCCCTTCATTTATAAGCAATATGTGTGTTCTCGCGTTTCTTCATCCACTGAATTACTGTTAGAAACAAAGGCAAGAGTTGTGTCTCTTGTGTAGGCATTAGGAAGGCAGTTGCCAGCCTCTGGCATAATATGCCATGTTCTTCCAATATTGGCTAGCTGTTGCCCTCTTAGTGACTGGCAAATGCCTTTCCCCTGCAGACAGAAACGCAGAAATAAGAGGCCAATTCAAGACACGGAACAAATAGAAGTTAAGACAGACTGCAGCTGCCATTGCTGTGTTAGGGAGAATATGTTGAGTGTTCAAGCAAGGATGTATGTATTAAGCAAGCAAGCAGTGAGACAAGGGAGAGGCAAAGAAAGGCCAGAGGGGCTCTTTGAAAAATGTAACAGGGCAGAGGACCCATGCTCTGGCGTCCTAGTAACATACGAGAGAATCAAATAGATCAGTCTTTGCAGCAAATGTTAAACAAGAAAGGAACAGAGTCCAGCTCTGCATTCAGAATAACAAAGGCAAAGAAAGGCTAGGCTCTGAAGCCAGCATGAGATGGAATAAGAGGGACCAGACTCATCGTGAGAGGCTGGCCCGGCCCTCGCAGGGGCGCTAGAGGGGCAGCCCACATAGCGGGCTACCCCTCTGGCCACCCCCTGGGTCCACATACACCCCACATACTAGGCATCCCCCGGGTCCGACACATCCGGCCGCGGACCTGGGGAGTGTTTATAAGGAGGTGGGCTTGCGCTCGCTCATCCTCCTTGTTTGCTGTACCCCCCACCCCCGGAGGACAGTCAAAGCAGCAACATCACACACCTGGTCCCTCTACTCCCATAAAAGGGCTTACTCAGAGGTACAAACAAGATTTCCTCTTTCTTTGAAACCTCCATCCTTCCATTCCAAGAGACACACACGTCTCCTTGCCCCCACACAAAAAAGTAGCAACTTGCAGTTGGTAGAAAAGGCTGCAACTCCTTTATTTGGCAGGAGTCCATTTACAGGTGATCTGCCTCTTAACGAGCTGGCGTCCAAGCTGTGGCCCACTGGAAGTAATTGTTATTTCCTCTCTCTTACCATGAGCTCACAGTCAGATGAAAAATCCAGAAATGCAACATACAAAGACATGTTCTTTGCTGCTGCATCCTTTAAATTTTCTTCTGTTTTCTTTTCTTCTTTTCTCTTGTTTTATACAGTGATATTTGCAATTTAATACATACTGCTATTTTAATTCTAATATTGTGAAAAGTCAAGTTCTTTGACTAAAACACAATAAATAAATAAATAAATAAAGCAAAGTCCTCAAGATGTCCCCTGTCCCCCCCCAGATTGTATGTGTCTCCTACGCCCCTGGGTAGGGAGGGTACATGGGGGGAACAGGGTTTCACAGGGGGGGCCCTGTTCTCCCCAGGCCCTCCCCTGGCGACGTCACCGCTTCTATGCAAGGACTTGAGTACACTGTGGAACGTGTTACTGGAAGGGACATGTTTTGGTGGATTTTTGTTCCAAGGCTAAAAAGAAAAGCGAAACTGCAGTTGTGCAAGGTGAATGTGAGCATGAAGAAGAGGTTTTTCTGGTTTGTGAGGGCTCCATCAGTGAGCAAGAATGGGCTGCGGCCGCAAGCGAAGATACCGAGCTTGCTAGGGCGATCATCTTTGTAAAAACCAATTGGTGAGAATGGACTTGTCATGACGGACTAGGAGCTTTCCATAGGGTCAGGGATGAGTTAAGCCTTGAAGGGGAGTTACTGTGCAAAGCAGGACATTTGGTGCTGCGATCAGGTGTGAGGCACAGGCTACTGGAGGTAGGGCATGAGGTCCATCTTGGTATGACCAAGACCAAGGGCCGATTGAGGAGTGATTACTTGTGGCCGGGATTAGATGCAAAGATAGAGGCATGGATTAAGGAGTGTGCTAAATGTGGGGAAGCAGATAAAGCCCCGGGCAATCATGTCCAGCCATGTAGACCTTTAGAGTTGGTCGATATGCCCTGGGAATTTATTGCCCTTGATTTACTTGGACCAATTTTGGTGAGAGGGGTAGGACGAAGTCTGTCATTGTCTTGATGGATCTCTATTACAAATGGGTCAAGGTGGAGTTTGTCTTGGAAGCATATTTGAGAACTGTGATCAGATTTTTGGATAGGGTGTTTCAGAGGAAAGCGTTCATGAGGAAAGTGCTTACTGACAATGGTATTCAATTGACTTTCAGGATTATGCAGATGTTTCTGGAAGGTATTGGTGTAGTGTGTCACACAATGGCAAATTATCACCCGGAAACCAATTGGTGGGAGGGGTAGAATGCTTCAATCACACTCCAATGAAAAGCATTAGGACATCCGAACAAGCAGGCATCTGCTGGGAAAATACTATTGAGAAGAGAGTGTGTGCGTACAGGCTGGAACCACATTCCACGACAGGGCTGATCTTGT
This sequence comes from Ambystoma mexicanum, assembly GCF_040938575.1. Classification (NCBI taxonomy): domain Eukaryota; kingdom Metazoa; phylum Chordata; class Amphibia; order Caudata; family Ambystomatidae; genus Ambystoma; species Ambystoma mexicanum. Next base: position 319,257,685 of record NC_090928.1, on the reverse strand, counting down.
TTGAATTGTTGAGGAGGAGGAAACCTCTGACAATTGTGACTTCTCTGTGGTTGGGAAGGTCATGTTTTGTCAATCGGAGGAAGAAAGTCTGAGGGAGGTCATTGAGAGCAAGGTGGGCAAGATGAAGCAGAGATATGACAGAATCGAGAGAGTCAGAAAGAGTTATAGCTCTGAAGGTGACAGCGTTCAGATTAAAAGGCCAGCTCGGGCAAAGCAAGTTTTGGGAGCTGCACAAGGTCAGAAAGGTCCTGGATGATGCAGTGGTGTGTTATGACTGGTTTTCAATACTCTGACCTGGTGAAGAGATGTATATAAGGCCAACCTATATTGTGACAGGGACAACTCTGGGGAGCTGTAACCAAGCAAGTTCGGGCAGCAGTGACAGGCGGTCTATGCTAAATTCTTCAGAGGTGGTGAGCTTGGAAGGGGTGCACAATGAGGTCACACAATGAGAATCACAAATTACACTTAGACAGGATGTATAAAATACAGTTATTATTTATTGGCCAAAACACACTATGAAAAATGACTACTAGCAAATAGATTTATTACACAACACTAGTAAACAATATATTCATATATACAGTCACTTATTATAGGGAATAATACATATCAGAAACTCCTGGAAATGTTATGTTGCTATTATGCACCCAAGGTCCACAGAGATGATCCCTAACTAAAATTATCCAGCCCTAAATTGTCTGGGGCCTTTTGCCCAATAGTTCAGGTTAAATTTCCACAGAAACTTTGATGCAGGAAAAAATGCAGTTTGAGTCTCTAGGGTCTAGTGAAGGGTTCTTAGGGTTAGGGTACAAGTAAAACGAACTACCAAAAGTAGCCTCAACTTTCAGAGGTCTTGCGCAAGCAAGTGCTGGCAAAACCAAAATTGCTTGAATAAAGGTTTATTCAATGGGAGTATAGGGGTAGGTAAGAAGCCCTGTAACTTACCCCCCGTACTCTGAATCTTGCCCAGGCTTGGCAGGGCAAAGTAAGAGGGTCTGAGGTTGCTTTTCCCACCGAAAGTCGCAGTCCTCGATTCACATGGGTTGCAGGTTCTAGCTGACTCTCGATGGAAGATTGCAGCAAAACACGATGCAGGAACCCTCTCAGGACTGGACTTGGTAAGCAATTTTGGATGGTTGTCATCACAGCACGGTGACACAAAGGGACTCAGCAGCAGCGGTCGGACTTTACCTCCTATCTCGGGTCCCCTCGATGCTAGGATGCCGACATTTCACAGGGTTCAGTCTCGTAGTGCCAGCTGAGGATCCCCCAAGTTCCAGGTTGAAACTCGGAACAATGACGCCGCTGTCTGTCCCTTTCTCCTATCGCTCTTTGTCTATTGTCGTACTTTCTTTGTTCTTCTACCCATTCTTCAATTTTCTCTTGCTCCTCCTGATATATCTGCTCTCATCGCTTTCTGCTTTTCCTTTTCTGCTCATCCTCTTTCAATCTTTTCTCTCGTTCCTAAACCTTCCCTTCTTGTTCGTCCTTATCTTCTTTTTTCCTAACCTCCTCAATACTTTTCCAATCTATCTTGAGTAATATATGTCCTATTATCCACTTGTTTTGTACGAGCGCTACCTCGTCAACCTTATCTTTTTCTCCTTTCTATCTCTTAATCTCCATGTCTATTTCTGTCAACAAATTCGACTGCTCACCTTTTCTTCCTTATCTTGTATAAACTCATAAATCTCTTCCTTTCTTTTATTCTCTTCTGGACTATCGTCGCTACTTTAAGTGCGGGGTTCATATATCAGATTACTGCACCCCGTTGCTGCTCTAAATTCCTTTAAAGGATACACTCCTTTCTCTTCCGTAGCAACACTCTTTGCTTCGGGCAAGGTCAGGGGAGCAGAGGGCTCAACGCCTTCCCCCTTATACTGATTAAGCATACGCTCCTTGGGTGGCGGGTCTTCTCTTTCCTCTTGATACATCTTCCAAAGCTCTAAAATCGGTAATCTTTTCTCTAATTTCTTCCCTGTGTACACAGCATGCAGGTATGTGGTCAGGTGTTGCAATACTGCTCTTCACAATGATCACCCTTGTGGCCAGGGCATGAATATTTTATCTGCTGTGCCCTTTACCCACTCTGCACTATACTGTTTGAGCTTGAGCATATGTTTTGGCAGTGTCTTGCATAGGTGCATGAGAGGATTATCCCCCATAAGGACAAGTCTCAATTGAATGTCGATACTTAATAGACCCTTAAATAAACCTTTTACCTTGGCTTAAATCACCACTTTTCAATGTTTTAAAACAACAAATATGAGCAAGCACCATTGATCGCTGCTCATTCCTCTTGCTTCAATGGCCTATCTATTATTATTATTATTATTATTACTATTATTATTATTATCTATTCTTTTGATTGGAGCCAATCGTTTTACTACACTTTATCTTTACTCAATATTACTTTTTCAATTCTTCACAATCTCTATCGCTCTTCGATATTTTACTCAACAGACAACATTTGGACTAGTCAGACATTTACACTTTATAAATCACTGTGATCACTTCTTCCCTCGCCTTTACTTTTTTACCCTGTACAGAGTTTGAGACATTACCTTACGCAATCCTGATGCCATTTTTTTTATATTTCACCCTACTCCCACTGGAGTTTGAAATGTCTCCTTCTAATTACCTTGAATTAGGAATCTTTAGGCGGTCTCTCTTATCTCTACAATTATTTCCCATCACTCAAAATTATTACAATCCCGTCCCTTTATTTTGCCAATCCCCTTAGTCTACTCACCATTTGTTAATTGACTTGAGACCCTCGGTATCGACTCATCCTCAAATCTGACCACTTTGCCTTCCGTCCACAGAGTGCCCGTGGAAACCCGGGCAGGGATTTCTTCAAAGGGGGACCTGCGCCCGGCTCTCGGTTCTTCTTGCAAGTTTATTTCTATTTGTCGCTCTCCCCAGGAAACGCCGCAACCTTCCAGCTAATGGCAGAGGATGCCTGATTGTCTGGAAAATCTGGAGCTGAACTAGTCTGGATCTTGGAACCATCTGCACTCCTACCACGTGAGTTCAGGGCCCTTTAGGAACGTGCATGCAACAGATGGGATCACACAGAATAACTCTGAGTCCAAATAACAAACCAACTCAGGAAGATGGCAAAGTACTCTTTCATTAACAATTTTCCAAAACAGGGAGTCTACAACGAACATCAACAAACGTATGCTCAGGTTCTCTCAGCAATCTTTTCATAAAACAAAGGTTATATATCAACAATATGTCAGAGGTGACGTCATCCTACGTGGCAAAATACTGAAAAACCTACTAAAGGTCGGGATTGGCTTAAGAGGAACATCTAGATATATTATCTATAGGAACTAGGATTGTGATTGGCTGCCCACTGTCAGGTGGACAACATATGCCTACCTCTAAAACATGTCATGTTCAGAAACATTAGATACACGGTTTCTCATTGGTTTTCAAACTATAAGGTCCTTTGTTATATGTACCACTACAATTGGTTGGCATGCTTGTGCCAGGCCTGGAACATTCAGTTCACTTAGCAGCATGTAAGCCCAGACCCATGTGCAAGGAGATGGGGCATGACACTACCTCCACACCCAATTAGCCCAGCACCTCTCATCACCCAAGCATTTTGCCATGAAGATTGTCTTTGTACTCGGCCTAGCAAAAGTATCCTTCTCTTCAGAAGCACTCACTATCATGTTCTGGGACTCAAGTCCGAACTCTATTTTCATCCTTGACTCACGTGAAAGGAGACCACGATTTGGTCCATTTTGCAGGTTTTTAAATGCTCTAAATGAATAAAACTTGCCACTCTTGGTGTTCTTTCTTTGCACCTTAGCAAGGGATGATACATCCTTCGTACGTTTGCTCCTTTCCAGAATAGATAGCTGACCTTAGCTGCTTCAGTCTTGACTCCAGACCAGACAACCTCACCATGCAGCTCCACAATTCAGCTTATTCTTGCTGCAACACAGTTTTCCCTTTCTTTTTCATGAGTCCTAGCTAAATTCATGATACCGAAGTCCAGCTTTTATACAATGGCGGCTTCGCCTGCATTCTATTCACTACATATAGCCAGCTTCTATGATGACTTAGCCTACTTGCGTTTCAGCGTCTGTACAATTATTGAACGGTTGATTCTCTGCAGCACTTCTTGCATATGTAATCTTCTTTTTCGTATTTAAAAGGTTCTCTTGATTCTTTAATTCATCAGTAGTTTCTGCAGGATCCATACATCCTCTTGAGCCATCATCTCGGGACATCGTATATGTCTCTTGTTATATGTCTCTTTGACATCACTAGCTTCTTTCTTTGTTCTTTTTCATATTCCTTCAGGGAGTTCCTCCCTTAGGTTGGTATAAGTTCAGGGATACATTTGTTGCAGTTGTCTCAATGGGTATCTTCTTTCGAACACATGTTGCGGTATTGGCACAATGGCAGGTGTCAAACATGGCACAATCTCAGGTCTCCAACATATGGGGGGTAAGGTGCATGGTTTCCCGCAGAGGCATGCAGCTGCTCCTCTATATTCTATTGACTTAACAAGTCATGAGTGCTGGCAGGTCCAGTTCCCTCACATAGATCGGTTGTCCTGGGGACTGTGTGGTGAGAGCCGCGCAGCGCGGAAGTGTCAACGGAGCTCCTCCAATTCCGTCATGCTGTGCAATCTCAGGACCCCCAATATGATTTACAGGAGCATGGTGGGGAGAGTTTCTCACTTGGCCTCACTCAAAAGCTGGGGGGTTGTGGGCAGAGGAGGGGGAAGAGGTTAAGTTACCTGGACCCCCGCTCCTATAGAAGTGGTGTGGTCACCCGAAGATTGACGGTCAAGGGGTCACAGGAGGCAAAGTTTGGGCAAGTCAGTATCAGTTTTCGGGGACCAAGGTCGTGAGGACGGTATACTCCCCCTCCTTACAGAAGTACTTGCTCCAATGCAGAAGGCAGGCTGAAGTGGTATGCAGCATGATAGAGATCTGTTGAGTCTATTGTTCTTTATGAGTACAACAGGGGCCTTCTTGGCTCAGCGTTGTGGGATACGTCAGACCCTTTTTAGCTTAGCCTTAGAGGGTTTGAAATATGGGGAACTCCTCTCTTCACTAATCGCTACTCACATGAACATGACTGCTATCCCTCGAGTGCTCCAGTGGTTGTCTCACGCTCCCCAAGACTCAGCCTCATGAATCTTGCCTCCAGGAAACGTGGGATGTGGGTGAGCCTCTCCGTCTCTAAGACTCACCCAGCTCATGAGGGATGAGGCTGGCCAAGGACTGGGCGGATCAGGGTCTGCACCTCATGGAGGTGGTCAGCTGCCATGTGGCAAATCAGGATACAGTCCTACCATTTGGAGCGTTCCCGTTGAAGCAAAGGCTGGCCTGTATCTCGCCTCCACCTGTGTCTGTTCTCCAGGGCTCTGTGTTTATAGGCCCACTTGGCCTCGCTCCCACCCGCCACTACCCAGAGGCTGGTTTACGTAGTGCAGGGGGGGAGCCCAGCCCACCCATGCTGTTCCCTCAGTCTCAGAGCAGAGATGACTAGCAGGAGGAGACAGGGGCCTGCAGGTTTCGTGTGCGGTACTGCAGAGCAGACCGGGGACAGCGTTAGCAGCGTTGCAACCATCAGGATGGATACACAGGCAATCGGTGGAGCTCCGGGTCTCTTCTTTTACACCCACAATGCTCGGAGTGTAGGCTCGGCACGGGGTCAAATTGGTAGCACGTTGGGGGTTGATTGGGGGCTGTTCTCCATAATGTGCCGGCTGAAGGGGAGTGGAACAGAGGTGCTAGGTCATCTATGCGCCCCCTGGTGGCCGATCAGTGTCAATATTTTTTCCTTTAACAACTTTATTTAAATTGGTTGCAATCTGGAGTTTCAGCATTGAAATAATAAAATAAACCTATACAATTCACCAACACCTGCAGTATTCGGCTCCCAAAGGGTCCCCTGCCCCTCCCCTCCAATTTCCTCTTCTCTCCAATAGTCTTGTTTGACAACTCAGCCATTATCTCGCCTGTAAGAATAGTCTTGGGAGGTGAGGTTTATGGGCGAATGCCACAAAACATGAATCATACTTTAGAATTGGGGACCAAATATCAATAAACTGATGATATTCTACCGTTTTTAGCTGCTGTGATCTTTTCTCATACTAAGATATCCCAAATTTGTATCCACCACCAGGCAGGGATCGGACCCTCCGGGGACTTGCAGGGACGTACTATAGTAATTCTCACAGCAACAGCAGTTGTGTAATCAGTTTAACCCTTTTCCCCCACCTAGGGTAGGTTCCAGGACATGGGAGGCCAAGCAAGAGTACTTTGGGCCACAGAGGGAGTTTGATGTTTGTGATATCGTCAATACAACCAACTATGTCCTTCCAAAAGGCACCAACTCGCGGGCAGTCCCACCACGTGTGGAAGTATGTGCGGAGTACCCGCTTCGGGGCACATTCCTTATTTCTTACACAGGAAGAGGATGAGTGGGTCCTTGTTTTAATACTCTTCCTACCACACTTCTTGCAGTCTATTTGTCCACATGGAAATGTACTTTTGAAATGTTCTCGAAGTGCATGTGTTCTATTGTCATGTTGTTACTGTGATGTTTGCTGTGGGAAATGTGTGCATGCTCTGTGTATGTGATGGATGTTGCATCCATGCTCGTTGAACATGGGTCATCTCTTGTAGTTGTGGGGTGGTGAGGTGCTTTGGGATTGCCATTTCTGAGAGCTTTGTCATGCACATGTGTTGCCTGCCCACTTGCTTGCTTTGCAATGCAGTCATGCTGTTGAATTGTGTACATAGTGTGGATGTGTGTATGATAATTGTATGCTGTGGTTGAGTTTGGACTCCATTGCTGAATGTGTTCATGTGTGTTTATTGATGTTGTGTGGTGTTAGTACGTCACATGGTGGTATTCCTTCGATCTACCTGTACATGTGCACACATGTTTCACATGTTGGAGTGGGGCCATCAGACAACTAGAGGTGGCAAAGTCTGATTATCTAAATTCATTCCTTGTGCAAGGGCACTGTGTGTTTGGTGTCGCTGTGTTAGTGTTGTTGGAGTGAAGTTTGTGTGTGTGTGTTTGTAATGGTGTGCTTCCATGGATGGTTGTGGTTATGTGTGAGATGTATCGTTATGGTGTTTGGGGTCTTTCATTGGGGATGGATACTCAATTGTGTGCATTGTCACATGTTCCACATGGTTTAGTCGTGTGTTGTATCTGGTGACATTCGCTACTGGAGGGTGAGTTTATTGTACACTGAGTTCCTTTGTGGTTCACTGATATTTAGGTGTTCTCCTTTAGGATTTGCTTGTCAATGTGGATGTGCCAACACTTCATTCTTCATTCACTGGTATGGGTATTTAGCAAAGTGGGTGTTAAGGTGGGATGTGGCCTAACTGTGGATGAGTTGGCTACACTCATCACTTGTGAACTCAATGGTAGATTGCTGTATCCCTTCCAAGGGACGGCCACCCACTCGAACAGATCTGCAATCACCCCCTACCTTCTCTCAAATCATACGTCACCTCTGCCACTGGAATGCAGATGTGTCTCATGATTGATTGTTCAGTCTAGCTGAACACATTATTAGATTCCTTGAATATCACACTCTCTGCCAGCCTTTGCATTTCCCAACCACAAGCCTCTCCTGCGTGGGTCAGTAGCAGGGACTTAGCCACCCAAAGCTGCCTATCTACCTTCCTACCTTTGTGCAGGCTAAAATGCACATATGCAATCTGAATGATTCAGACCAATCTCTGATTCCACGGACTTCGGTCATCCAATGGCATTCACCTACAGTACTCTGAGGCAATTGCAACGGCACAAAGGCACGATAAAAATGCTACATTGCATTTCATTGCTTTTCTATGTCACATGTACATGGAGTAGTCAATGTGTAACTGATGCAACAGTATGCTGACCTGTTTACGGGCAGCTAAGTGTGGCCTACCGGGGAGTCATGAAAGAAGCTACAGACATGTTGGATGGAGGATATGTGGCAGGTGTACTTCATGGTGGAAGCAGGCCAGAGGAGATAAGGTTGGTTGCTGCTCCACATTGGACTGGTAGGAGAGCGGACTAGCAGGGGGCTGCCTGGGACTGTGGCGCAGGTCAGTGGGGGTGGTGAGAGGAGGGTGGACTAGCAGAGCGCTGCTTGGGGTTGGTGTGGATGTTTGTAGGGCTGTAGGAGATTGCAGGACTTGGGGGGCTGCCTAGGGTTACGGCAAAGGTAGTGGAGGTGGTGGGAGGAGGACAGACTAGCAGGGGGCTGTCTGGGGTTGGGGTGCAGGTCAGCGGGCATGGTGGTAGGTGTCAGGGCTTGAGGGGAATGCCTGGAAGTTGGGGCAGAGGTCAGTGGGGGTGACGGGAGGAGAGTAGACTAGCAGGGCACTGTCTGGAGTTGGGGCAGAGGCCAGTGGGGTTGGTGGGAGGAGGGTGGACTAGCAAGGGGCTGTCTGGGGCTGGGGTAGAGGTCAGTGGAGATGGTGGGAGGTGGCAGGTCTTGAAGGGGCTGCCTGGGGGTTGTGGCGGAGGTCAGTGGGGGTGGTGGGAGGAGGGTGAACTAGCAGGGGGCTGTCTGGGCTTGGGGCAGAGGTCAGTGGGGATGGTGGGAGATGGCAGGAATTGAGGGGGCTGCCAGGGGTTGGGCAGAGGTCAGTGAGGGTATGATGAGGGTGGACTAACAGGGGGCTTTTCTGGGGTTAAAGCGGAGGTCAGTGGGGGTGGTGGGATGTGGCAGGACTTTGAGCGGGCTGGCTGGGGTTTGGGGAGAAGGTCAATGGCAGCTGGTATTTCTTGAGGGAGCTGTCTGGGGTTGGGGCAGAGGTCAATGGGGATGGCGGAAGAGGGGCGGACTAGCAGGCGACTGTCTGGGGGTTGGCGCAGAGGTCCGTGGGGGTGGTGGGTAGAGGGCAGAGTAGCAGGGGCTGTCTTGGGTTGGGATGAGGTCAGAGGAGGTGGTGGGAGGTGGCAGGACTTGAGAGGACTGCCTTAGGGTCGGGCAGAGGTCAGTGGGTGTGGTGAGAGGAGGGGGGACTAGCCGGGGGTTGTTTGGGATTGGGGCAGTGGTCAGTGGGGGTGGTGGGAGGTGGCAGAACTTGAGGGGACTGCCTTTGGGTTGGGGCAGAGGTCAGTAAGGGTGTTGGGAGGTGACAGAATTTGAGGGGGACTGTCTGGAGTTGGGGCAGAGGTCAGTGGTGGTGGGGGTAGGGAGACAAGCAGGGGGCTGTCTGGGGTTGTGATAGAGGTCAGTGGGGGGTGGTGGCAGGTCTTGCGGGGACTGCCTGGGGGTTGGAACAGAGGTCTGCATGGGTGGTGGGAGATGGCAGGAGTTGAGGGGGCTACTTTAGTGTAGTGTAGGGGTGAATGCATAGTTTTGCAGTTTGTGGGTGCTGCCTTGAGTTGGATGATATCGGCTGCATTTTCGCCAGAGTTACAGGGGACAGGCTGCAGTTTTTCTGGGGTGCTGCTTTGAGTTAGGGGGTACAGACTGCAGTTTTGCCACGGTGCTGCTTTGTGTAAAGGGGGTTCGGGACGCAGTTTTGCCAGAGTGTTACTTTGAGTTAGGGAGGACGGGCCACAGTTTTGTCTGTGTGTTGCTTTGAGTTATGGGGTCTGGGCCACAGTTTTTCAGGAGTGCTACTTCGGGTTAGTGGGTACGGACTGCAGTTTCGCCATTGTGCTGGATATTCATTGATTACTTTTTGTCAATTGTCCCGGCCTCAAAGGTTGATAGTGCTACTTTTTACTTGCATAGGGGCATGTTGTAGCGGTACACCACACGTTATTCTTTGCAATGCGGGTTACTTTTCACTTTAGAATCCTCGAGTCAGCGCCCAGTGCCAAACATTTCATAAGCACAATGTTCTTTAAGGCTCAAATTAGTTAGCGCAGAATTAGCGCTTTTGCCATGAATCGTTCCCTTAGTGTTTTAAGAAGGTAAATAAATTAGAACAAGACAAGGCCAGCTTTAAAATAGTTTGGCTTTGCCTTTTTGTACCTTTTGTCTCACTAGGGCAACATAAACTCATCTTTAAAGCGAGAATCGTGGGAAAGTCCCCACCCCCTCCTTCTATCACCACAAGGGATGGATAGGCCTTCTGTTTGGAGGAAATAACTGATTTACAGTTCAACACATAATTAAGTTTGGGTTAGCAGTGATACATTGTGCCAATGTTAAATCTTAAAGGTATTTGTACCGCGCACCGTCACCAACGTAGTTGGTCCCCAGGCGGTCTGGCGGATCCGTAAACGAGAAGGCAGGCGGGATGGGTTAGTAAGGTGAAGAGGGAGTAGGATAGTGAGAGCAGTGGTGTTCTGTTGGCAGCTTCATCTTGGTATACACCGTGCAGCGAGCATTTTGGTGTAAGTATCGGATCGATGTCAGTCCCTGTGTGCTGTTGGTGCGGCTTATGTGTTTTTGCGGTGTGGTGAAGTGCGTGCGGCCTGTTGTGCGAGAGATGGTTTAGTGAGTTTTTGAGTGAGTTAAGTATGCATAAAGTTTGAGCTTTTTTGTTAGTGGGTTATAAACATTTAACATGCTAACATTCACAGTTTGAAGTGTGGTACATGCTAATATTCACAATTCCATCCAAGTGTGGCGCATGCTAACCATCACAGTTCCATCTAAGTGTGGCACTTGCTAATCTTCATAATTTCATCTAAGTGTCGTGCTCACAATTCAATCTAAGTGTGGCACATGCTATAATTCACAATTCCATCGAATTGTGCCACTTTCTAACCTTCACAGTCCTATCTAAGTGTGGGACATGCTAATCTATAATATTTCTATCTAGATGCGACACAGGCTAATGTTCACGATTCCATGTAAGTGTGGCACTTGCTAACCTTCATAATTCCATCGAAGTGTGGCACATGTTATCATTCACAGTTCCATCTAAGTGTGGCACTTGCTAACATGCATGCCAATACAGAGTTTCAAAGTATAACTCTGTGAATACATATTTGTGTGTCCCTTTAATCTAGACGTGAACAGAGGTGTCTACAGTTTCTCTCACATCCGTAGTTGAGTGTGGCATCAAAGAGCTGGGTCACAGAAGTAAGATGGGAGTGATTCACTAACCCATCTACTACAGTTTAATTACCCTTATTTTGTTTTAAACATGGGGCACTTTTTGGAATGTTTATTGTTCTAATGGAATCATGTCCTTACAGATGTGTCAGAGCAGCGCATTGATCTTCTAAATACCGCCTGTAGCCTCATGATATGATATGATATAATATGGTAATTTATTTGTATCGCGCTCGTACACAAACGTTTCAGTGGGCGACCAGGCAACGGGGGGGTGGGGTAAAAAGGGAGAAACAAAACCAGCACTCTTACTATGCCCTATGCCCAGTGACATTGAGAATGTGCAAGTGCCTGGAAAAGGGAAGAAGGGGAAAAGTGTTTATCGAAGGGAGGAGAAGTGGAAAGTGTGGAACAGAGGATAGAAACAGAATAAATAATAAGCAAAACAAATAAAGGTGATGAACAGTGGAAGTGCATCCACCAAGTGGCAAGTGCTAGGTTAGTCAGACAGGGTATTTCTGATAAGTGCAGAAGAAAAGTTTGAGGGGGACTGTATGGGTACAGATACAGGCCACACTGCAGAGGCGGCCCAGAAGCAGTGCAGGAAGAAGGCAGGATGAGCAGGTACCTGGGCCAGAGGGCAGCCAGGTGCACAGTGCCGAAAGAGAAAACAGATCATCAGGGGAGAAGAGGAGAAAAGGAGGAAGCGAAGAGGAAGGTCTTGAGGTGCTTCCGGAACCAGAGATGGTTCACCTCAGGAAGAAGTTCTGAAATGTAAATTAGGAGTGAAACATGGCAGTCTTTTTTACTATAGGACACACCCCTTCAAGGATTTAATGATGTTTGAAAGATAAGAAATGTATAAATCTCTGGTCGATCACGTGTGCAGAACATGACTTGGGTTTGTGTACTTAGGAAAAGGTCACACTAATAGAAGGTGTATGACATAGAATGTAAATATGCAGATAAGGATTATTCATATTTTGATTTTTGATACATTTAGAATGCGCTAAACTTGTCACACTTAACTGCATTTGTGCACAGCAGGTAAAAGTGGTATGGGTTCCCTGCTGATGTTATTCACTATAGTCTAAGAGTGGATACACTTACGACTGGATTGGTCCATTAATTAAACAAAATAGTTCTTAGCATTTTGCGTAATTGAAGAATTTTTTGGGTGTTTCGAAGTTCCCCTGGAAGAGAGTTCCAAATTCGGGGGACATAAACCGCAAAGCACAGGTCCCCTCTGGAAACACCTAGAGAGAGTGGAATCAGAAGTAGCAGCTTATCTGTAGACCTAAGCATTCGACTTGGATGATAAAATTTAAGCCTATAGGCTAAATATGATGATGCAAGACCATGAAGACATTTAAAAACCGAGCAAAGAATTTGGAACTTGATTCTTTCCTTCACTGGGAGCCGGTGAATCGACCTACGTGAAGGTGAAATAGAGGCAGATTTTGGAAATGTTAAGATTAATCTGACTGGCGCATTTTGAGCTTTCTAAAGTCTCATCATTTGTCTCTCAGGACAGCCTACCAAAAGGCCATTTCCATAGTCCAAACAAGAATTAAGTAAAGCTCCCACTACAATACCATGATCATTTCGAGATATAAAAGGCAGGGCAAGGGACACTAGTCAGAAAGAATATATGCGTGTTAGGGGTTGTCTGAGTAGGGTACAGTGTGACTTACTTTACATATGCTATACATGTTCTTTTGCATATGATATGATATGATGCCTCACTTATAACGTGCCTGTACACAAGTGTTTCTAGGCGTGACAAGGTAGGGAAACACAGGGAGGAGCATTGCTCTCAGTAAGTGCAGCCGGGTGAACCGGCTCTTGGAAGTGCAAAGAGGCAGGGGACTGTAGGGTTACAGATACACCCCCTAAGTGTGCAGAGGCCTCGAGGCAGTGCAGGTGCTTACAGGTCGTGGAGGAGCATGGTGCCCATTGGGTTCATTGGGTACCCAGGCGACCAGTCAGCGCAGAAGATAGGTAGGTCACCAAGGGAGAGAAAGCAGAAGCGAAAAGGAAGGTCCTGGCTCTTTCCCGAACCTGAGGTGGTCCTACTCGACTTTGAGATAGGCAGGGAGGCCACTCCAAAGGGTGGCCCCTGCAGAGGAAAGAGAGCCACCTCCCACTCTCTGCCTGGAGAAGCATCTGACCATCAGAGAGTTGGTGGTAGCTGAGCCATGGGCTTGAGAAGGAAGATGGTTAGGAGGAGAGAGTTGGATGAAGTGTGGACCCTGACCCCAGAAAGCCTTGTGAACAATGCAGAGGGTCTTGAACTTGATCCTTGCCGCCACAGGGAGCCAATGGAGACAGTCCAAGGCTGGAGAGATATGATCCCTGGGCTTCAGGCCTAGGACAAGTCTTGCAGTCCTGTTCTGGATTAGTTGCAGAGCGCGGAGAATAGAGGAAGGCAGGTTGACATAGTGTCTGTTGTAGTAGTCCATCCTAGAGAGAACCAGGGCTTTGCAGATGGTGAGCTTCTAGGGGAAAGTGATAAAAGGAAGACTACCTCTGAGGAGGTGCAGATGGTAGCTGGACTTTTTAGAGAGGTCAGTGATGCGTGGAGAGAAGGAGCGAGTGGAGTCGAAGACGACACCAAGGTTTTATGCCTCACAGGAGGGCAGCCAAAGTGAAAGAGGTAAATCAGGAGCAGGGGTACCAATTAGGAGGATCTCGGTCTTGCTCGCATTGAGGCAGAGATTGTTGCCTCTGAATTACAGATAGACAGTCATGAATGAGCGAGAGAGGAGAGGAGGCAGAGGGGAGCCTGAAGGAGAGCTGAGTGTCATCTGCATAACCCTAAAGATTGAGGAGAAGGTAGAGATGAGGTGGTCCAAAGGGGCCGCGTAGATGTTGAAAAGGCACAGTGGGAGGTTGGAGCCCTGGGAAGCACCACATGTGGAGAGAGAATTGGTGGAGAGAAAGGACTCCACTTGGACCTGAGAGGGGTCACCCAGCAGGTAGGTGGTCAGCCATGCGAGGGCTTGATCCATGATGCCCAGGTTCTCACAGAGACGTTTGATCAGGATGGCATGATTGACCGCATCGAAAGCAGAGGAAAATCAAGGAGCATGAGGACAGAAGGAAGGCTAGAGTCGAGATAAGTGAGCAGATCTTCACAGGTGTTCATGAGAGCAGGTTCCAAACCTCTGGCTGCTCTGAAGTCAGACTGATTGTCATGGAGAAACCAATAGATTCAGTGTGGAGAGTAAGCTGGTAGATGGCCAGCCTTTCCAAGAGTTTTCCCAGGAAAGGAGTGATAGAGATTGGCCGGTAGTTTCCCGGAGAGGAAGGATCGGCGGAAGGTTTCTTCAGGGGGTGGGGGAGTGCAAGGGAGTGTTTAATGGGAGAGGGGAAAGATCCAGTGGCAAAAAAGTGATTGCAGAAATCGGCCAAGGCTGGAGTGAGGGTGTCAATGTGGTCCTTGATGGATCTGGAGGAGCAGGGGCGCATCTGCTTGGATGACATTTTCATAGGTTGAACTTGTCTAGAAACATCATCAGGAGTGATCACAGACAAAGAGGACAAAGGAGGAGAAGAGGAAGAGGCAGCAGAGGGGGGCCAGGAGAGGGAGAGGGTGAGGAAGAGGAATGAGAGGAAGAGAGAGAGGGCAGGATGTCCTGGGACCGCAGAGATGTGTGCTAACTGAATGTATGCAAATATATGTTGTTTTTAACAGCTTAATTGTTCAGCCCTGTTGACAGGACTATAAGTAATGTCGATGAGTGCCAATCTTGAGAATCTTTTGTAGTTGTGCCTTAGAGGCCCAGTGCATTCCCTGGTTCCTCTTCCTAACTGCATGGGAAGGACTGGGCTATCCCCATTGTTGGTACTAAGAGGAGTCTTAGGGTTACTACCATCCTTAATTGCAGTCTCAGAGGATTATTACAGGTGCCAGTAATGGCTACTCACCTCTTGACCTATAGAAAACAGTTTGGCAGAGTTCTGTCTGCAGTCAAGGAGTGGGGAGTTGCTGCAACTATCCTGTTTGGACTTTGTTTCTGTGTTTCTGGCGACCAAATTGTGTGGCGTGGCCCTTTAAGCCCAAAAGCCCCTCCTGCCTACAAAACCCCTTGGCGTGCGCGGAACGTGCGCGGAGTTCGGCAGAGTTCAGTCTGCAGTCTGCTGGCGAGGTGAGTGAGGTGAGTGAGGTGATGCATGACACCCAGCCACAAACCCGCTTTAAAGCAAAGAACAACCGAGGTAAAGTCCAAGAGACGCCTTACACAGATTATCTACTATTGGCACCCACACTTACATCTCAAGACCACAGGGATGAAATGCTTTTTCCTCCTCTGGACGGCAAGAAGAATCCTACCTTTCCTCTCCTTTGCGCACAAAACACTCACTATCGTCGCCCTAATCATGTCCAAAATAGACTATGCAAACAGCCTCTACCTCGGAATACCTGAATACCTCTGAAGAAACTGCAAAGGATCCAAAATGCAGCAGCAAGACTACTCCTCAAACTATCCAGAAGAGACCACATCGCTCCAGCCCTAAAAACCCTAAACTGGCTCCCAGTAAAACATTGCATCACATTCAAAACAATGTGCATAACACACAGGACAATCAGCGGACAAGGAGCAGAATTCCTACAAAAGAAAATAACAGTCTACAAACCAACGAGACCCCTCCGATCCGAAATCCGCCTGGAACTCAAACCATACCTCAAGAAAAAACTTGGAGGCACCTCCTTCTACCACTTAGCTGCAAAAACCTGGAACAACATCCCAAAGGAAATAAGAAACACTGAAGATCATCTAAAATTCAGGAAATCACTAAAAACCTGGCTCTACAACACCACAGACTAAACCTAGAAACCGAAACTGGAAAAGGATGACTAAACCGAAAAGACACGGACATCCCTGACCTGGGAGAGTAAAAGCCCACGGCAGCTGGACGGGTGACACAGGATAGACAGGAACACAGGCGGCACGCACGGAGACTGAGTCAACTAACCCAGAAAATCCCACCAACACTTTCTCCCGTCCCTTAATTTAATTACCGCCAGGTACCACATCGGTGTGGAATTATGGAGATATTGGCAATCACCCCACTACCTAAGAGGTTGTCATTGGCAGATACACTGGCCACAAGAGTCTGAATGGAGGATAAGGGGAGCTATGAGAGAGCATGTTAGAGGCGGGGGCTAGAGGAGTAAGGAACCTGTATGCTAGTCAGCCCCAGATCAGGACTGGGCCGCAACAGGGGAGACTACGCAAGCCGAGCGCCTCAATTCTGGATAGAGACGCAAACTAACCAACCCTACTAACAATTTCCCTTTCTGCATACACCTCTCAAACTCCAAACCAAACACAACCAAAACCTACAGTACAACAAACCGCACAAACTTCACTACATTGCAACAACACAACAAAACACACATAGCCTTGCACAACAGTACACGACGACTACCGGCCGCAAACACCCCAGGCCCAGCCAACGGACCCACCGGGCTGAGGCCGCCAACAGCACATCACTGCTCTCTTGCTCTCTTCCTGCTTCCTCCCACTAACTCAACCTCTCCTCCTCTTTCAGAGCCGCCAGAGCGCCAAGGGACCACTACGGTGGTGATAGTGCGCGGTACAAATGTCCTTTAACATTAACATTAACATGATTTGCAAATGTGGCCAATAACGCCATACCCAGTGCTAAATGTGCACGAAAATCCACTGGCCCTGCTATCTACATCGCCAACCAGCCGAATGCTAAATGGAAGCACGCACAAAATGCAGCTGACATTACCCTTGGTGAACCAAGCAAGTAGGGGTGGGGGAGGGGCGGCTCATGAAGCAAGGATATAGTGCCTGTCAGTGCTGGCGATTAAATGCATGAACAATTGGGCTGAGTCGGTTGCAGTTAAAACTGCAAAATCAGTAAACACAGCGAATGGGTCTGTTGCCCTGAACCCGAATGTGAGCTTAAACATGCTGTGCCTCGAAACCCTGAAAAAGACTCTGGTGAAGTCTCTCCTCGCCTCTGACGAGGTAAAAGAAAGCCAGAGTGTTGGGCAGCAAGGGGTGGAAATGGGGACCCGTTAAGCCATGCTATGCTCAAAGTAGAGGAATGTGACCAGTCACCTCTCCATTTGGACGACGAAACAGATAGAGATCTCCTCAAAGCCTCTATGGCGTAGTCGCCGTCGAGGCAACTGTATTTGGCCCCCCCTTCCAATTGTAACTACAGAGCCCAGCTTGCCGCCGTCCGGCAAGCCTTTCATTTATGGGACGAAACTACATGAAAATTGTCAACTCGATACGGCTGATCCAGCACTAGCGGAAATAGTTGAAAAAGAACAAAACATTCCTCGAGAAACAACATTGGGTCCGTCAAAGCCGGCACCTGATTTAGCTACCTCAGAATGGCTTGCCAAGATGTCAGCGGCAAAATTGAAATGGAGGCGCGACTATGAGGAGGGTCTCACTTCCTCTGCACACCCGACATACGAAAGAGCTGACGACACACAAGGAAATTCGTTGCGAGAAGCACGCCTATTACAGAGACTAAAAGGCGATTTTGAACTTATGAAGGATAAATTAATTGAATCCCATCAAAAATTCAAAATAAAAGAAAGAAGTACTAGCCTCGATGACTTGGAGCAGAGGACTCCTCACAGTCTTAACAACAGAAATGCACCAAATCTTGTTCGATTAAGCTCCCCATTAGTAACAACAACAAATGGAAGTGAGCCATCAAACAACATTAATACTATCCCAAGACTAAATCTAAGTTCAAACGGCACGGAAAAATCTTTTGGGGAGGTCTCACAAGAAAATAATAAGACAAAGTCAAGTAGACTAAAAACACAAGACGAAAAAACAAAAGATGGTCCAACTAAATCTAATCTATCAACAGCAGCAGCGATCCAAATTCATAATAATGTTTTAGCTGCTACCTCGCTGGCACTCATTCCCTTTACCAAATTATATGAAACGCTCAGTGATGGAATAGTCACACAAGGCGCAATCCTAAATAACATCAACGAAAAACTAACGAAAATGGAAGTCCTCAACAACACACTGATAAGACGTCTAGACAAGGAAGCAGATGCCACAGCAGCTTGGCAATCAAGGCTAAGCGACCTGGCGATGCGCGATAACCATGACAAGACTGCTTTAATGGAGGGAGTGATGGAATGCATGAAATGGCTCCATCACAGAGAACGGCCAGGTCATCCAACCTGTGGGGCATTTAAACTGAGCCTGGTTTCAAACAGCCTAGCGTCTTCCATTTTAACATCAGGCACACAAAAAACATGCATAGAGGACGCCGACAACCAAGCGCAAATGAGAAATAATGAAATGAACTCACAGCATGAAAGTGTTCATCTTCCGGTGGAAAACATCCCCAAAACGACATCGGAGCTGCCAAGTGGGAGTACCAACCAACAAGTTCAGATTGGAATCCGAGCTGACCTGTCAGAAAGACAGAATGCTCCGACCTCTCCTCAGCATAAGGTAACAGAGCCCTCCAACGTGGAACAATGTGCAAGCACGACTGGCCTGCCGGTCAAAAATGTCAATCCATCGTTCAACATTTTTAAAGGGTCGGAAAAGACCACTCAAATCTCTTTGTGCAAAGACCCCAAAAATCAACCTGCAACATCTTTGAAGACTAAATACGATAAAAAGAGCAACGCAAAAAAACAAACCACCAGAACAAGAAAATTCATAAGAAATTTAATGACCCCCTCAAGGCCCAGTCTTTTTGTGTGCGAGACACCTGAGCCTAGGATGTACTTGAAAAAGAAATGAAAAACAAACAATGACATCAAGGAGGCAAGGGCAGTCTGCAAAGAAAATAAAAAAAAACGTCCTCGCCGTGATTCCGAGGAAAGTTCGGCCCACTCTACAGCTTCTTCAGTTGATCTTGTAGATCTCTCTATATATTCAGCAAATTCCAATGATGACTTCATTACACCCATATCGACCAGTAACAACGGTAGGGGGAGGGCAGGTGTGAAAGCAAAAACTAATCTACTTGATCTGCAAACCCAGAGCAGCCAAAAAAGGAACTCTTGTGACCACCCCAGGACCCAGAAAAGACTGATATCTTCAGCACCTACAAGGTTGGTGAAAATGGTCAAGACCCACAGAACGGAAACTAAATTGGCCTTGAATTATCCGCTCGATCAAAAATCAAGGGCCGACTCTTTTCTACCTCCTGAAAGATTGGATTCTACGCTAAATCCCAAATTTATAACAGCACAAAGATCAAGATTAAACAAAAGAGGAAACATAGATTCAATAGAGGTGATTCATGACTCACCGTGTAAACTACGAGTTGAAAATGTATTAGCGGACGAAGCCACAATGAATTTAAATCGACGCAACATCATGAAGTTGCTTCAGAGCATCCCGTCACTTCGGACAATATCTACAGAAGACATTGAGATTGTTGAATATGCGACTGAAGCATGTATGGACATAGTATTGCTGCATATCAAGTCACATGTGGTACGAAGAGCAATGCTAGCGGCCGCTGAGGAACTGTTGTTCTTTGGCTTCGAAGTAAAAATGGAAGTGACTGAATGCAAACCCCACTTAGAGCGAGACCACACAAAATCACTCAAAGACAAAACCAAAGAAACAAACAGATCAAATCTAAGGAAAACAATGCAACTCCACCCTAAATCGTCCAGTAATAGTGGTAAAGACGATGCTACAAAAGAGGCGGGAACATTTGACCGCAGATTTGGGAGACAATCAAACTAGCAATGCATTAATGAAGAAGAGGACAGGTTGACCGTTATATCTTGGAACACAAGGGGCTTTCAACATCTCTTCAATGAATTCCCCATCAACCTCAAGTCCAATTTGCTAATATGCCTGCAAGAGACATGGCTATGTGAAACACCCATAAGAGATGGTTATCTGATATTGCTAAATCAAGCTGTCAAAAATACCCTAGGAAGACCTTACTCTGGGCTAATCACAATGATCAAACAAGGAAAAGGTTGGGACATGATTGAAACTTTTAATCCAAACCCCTTTGTTCAATCCACATTGCTGCATCTCAAGTCACACGGAGATGTAAAAATAAAACACATGCTCATGATCAACATGTACTGGAATCTGGCCAAGATATCGACAAACCACTTTATCAAGTCAATAACAACTTTAGTTGACCAAGCTCAACTGCAACATATGGACCTAAAGATCATACTATGTGGTGACTTAAACGTTGTAGATTTATTTGACTCAATGCAAGAAATGAATGCCACCACTGGCTACACAAAGACATAAGAAAAATGAAGAAAAACCCGAGGGCCTCCGCATTCATTATGATCAAAAAAAGGAAGCAAAAATATCGTAATTGACTCAAAACTTTTGCCTCAATGAAAGACTAAGAATGTGGAGAACAGATGTTAAAATTACCTGTGTCCCACAATTCGAGGGAAATCTGGTCCATTCCTAACAACGAGATGGTTTCTCAAAGCGCAATACTAACAAACAGTGTGTCGGAGGACACCTGGATAAAACACTATACCAAGGTCTTTTTTACTGTCGACGGGTCTGAACGAGATCTAGAAAACGTCACCCAAAAGGAGTGGAACGCGATTGAATCGCTCGACAACATAAGCACCAAAATCTCTAAATTAAAAAACTGCAGAGCAGCAGGCCCGGATGGCATTAATAATATCATGCTAAAAAGAAATAGAGAATGGATTGGTCAAAGTTCATTGAACTTCTTTTTAGGCAGATTGCAAAGGCAAAAACCTTGGACAACAGCAATAATAGTGCCAATCCACAAAAAGGGCAACCGTGAAGAACCCAACAACTACCGGCCAATTGCGCTGTCAGACACAATTGGCAAAATTATGGCATCTTTATTGCAGCAAAAACTGGCAAACTGGGCCACAAAGACAAATCGACTGGACATGAGACAGACTGGATTCACCAAAGGACGGGGGACTGAAGTGAATCTAGTGGCCTTGAATCTACTAAAGCTTGAAGCCATGAGACAAAAAAGAAACGCATATTTGGCTTTTGTGGACATTCGCCGAGCTTTTGACTCTATCAATCGTGAACTCCTATGGAAAAAACTAAGAAGCTGGGCATGTCCCGAAAAGATCCTAGAGCCAAAAATTGCACTCCATGTAAATACATCGATTCAGGTTCGCTTAAATAAGAAGGGTGATCTATCAAAGCCAAGTGAAACAAACACAGGTGTCAAACAAGGATGCCCTTTGGCCACTTTTTTATTCAAGTTGTTCATAGCAGACATTCCATTGGCACTAAATTCTGTAAACTGCTTTCCGCCAAAGCTAAATGGTCATCAAATAAGAGGACTCACATACGCTGATGATATAGTGATCATTGACTCAACTCAGATTGGCCTGCAAAGGCTGCTATCAGCTCTAGACAAGTATATACTGGCAAACAAGCTACTCATCAATGTAGTAAAGACGAAAGTTATGACAATTGGGACTGCCAAAGGCAAAAGGAGCAAAAACTTTCAGTGGGCAATCAATTCTGAATTGATTGCGAAAACAACGGAAATACGATATTTAGGTATCCTCTTCAATACCTCTATAAGAGAATGGGGGTGGTTGCAGGATCTAATGCACTGAACTACACTACCACATTTGTGTTTCAAGCCGCAAACCTATACAGGACTACACTACACTGAACTACACTACCACATTTGTGTTTCAAGCCGCAAACCTATACAGGCTATATGAGTTTTTTCAACTGAAAGACGTGCCAGCTTTAACTTATTGTGCGGAAGCAGCCTGGAACTTGAATCACAAAATTTGGCCTTATTTAGAAGGCCTATTTTAGAGAAAAGTCCTAAAGCTCCCCAAATACATCTCCATCATTAAGAGCAGAAATGAACTTGCTCTAGACTCACTGCGAGGAACAGTGCTATGGAAGTCAATGTCACTGCTCAGGAAGATGAGTCTAAGCACTCCCGAGCCGGCATATAAAATTTTCAGTAATTTCGGATTTGAGCAACAGAGTGTTTTGGTCAAAGACTGGGCAGCAAAACTTATGGCCTTACTAGTATGTGCAGACATTAAAATGGATACACTGTTAAGATACCCTCAAATTGCAAAGAAAAAAATAAAACAATGCCAATGGATCTTGAACCAAGAATGCAATAACAATCTAGCTTCAGCGGTCTATCTGGGTCGAGTAGCGAATGGTCTAGACTCACCCACCTCCTATTTAAAACAATTTCCCTCGAGATACCACCGAGACAAGTTTTTGAAATTGCGGCTGAATGCCTTGAGGAACAAGGAGCTCCTCCACAAGATACATGCCAAAGATACGGAAGATGATCAATGCAGATTCTGAAACGCAAATGTAGAGTCAAGCAAACATTTAATAATTGAATGTGTGGAACTAAAAAACACAAAGAACATTCGACTTAGGCAAATATGCCCCAGTAAACCTGAACATGGAAGACTGGTGGATTACAATCCTCGGTGGGAAAAATGTGATATTGACTTGTGCAATAGTCAACTATTTGAACCTGCTCTTGATTGATAAACTCTACAAGTAACTAGGTTGCACAGCGAGAAAGTTTTCTTTTTACCTTTACCTTAACAATCCTTTAGTTTACTTTTTTTTTCTTTGCAAATTATAATATGGAAGAGAAAGTTTGGATTTAAATGGAATAAGACTGTTAAACATTGTAATTAAAGTTTGTATGTTCAAACTACCAAATTTACAATAAAAAATAAAAATAGAAAACACACTTTGAAGCAGTGAATTAGTATAGGGCCTATTACAGGTAATATTTTCATCAGTAGGACTCGTAAACATGTTAGGTGATCTGTGTGTCTTTGCTGGGAGCTGTGTTTTGTCATGATTTTGATTATTAGCAATTCTAAATCGATGATCTAAAACACAGACCACATTGGCTAATTCTAATTTAGTAACTACAATCTTATCACTGTTTTGGAACTGTATATGTCTTCTTTAAATCTTGAAATCACATTGAGCCATAGCACTAAAAAAACATGCATTTTGGATGCCCATTCCCTGCTCTTATTGCAGAGCCCATTGCATACTATAGCAATAACACCTGATCTGGTGGGCCGGATCGAGTGGTAACGTGGCAGGGCCCAAGTTATAGGCCAGAGTGCATCAAGAGCCTTAACCACATGCCCTGGCGATGTTAGGGGTGGTATTGCTATTAGCACCACAGGTTTTAAATCTGGATACGTGAAGTGCTAACAGCAATGTATTTTGTTTCAATGAACGGGAAACCTTGCGGCTTCCTGATTAAAACAAAATAATTACTAAAGATGGCCGCCCTGGATCCTGAAGGCGGGGCTCTATACAGAACCTATGTTCCATTTACATGATGTCAACCAGGGACATAGAGTGGCAGCAGCGGCGGGGGAGCTGTCCCATGGAACGAATCAGGTAAGTGGGGTTCTGGGTGCAAGAGGACCCTAGACCCGGGGGAAAAGGAGCACAGGGGAAGATAGTGGGGCAAGGGAAACAGCCATCAGGCTGCCCGGAACATGGGCTGAGATTGTGGGATTCAGCCAGCAATCCAAGCAACCTGATTGGTTGCCTCTCCCACCCAGGGTGCTAATTAATTAATTAATTTGCTTTGCTAGGGAATTTTGGGACCCAGGCACATAAAAAAATAAAGGATCCAGAATCTCTGGTCGTGCCCTCGCCTCCATGCAATCACAAGCCATAGTTGATATACTGCCCTGCAGCAATGAAAATATACATGGGTACTCTCTCCCTGTCCCCTTACCCGCTTCAGACTTGCTGGAAGCAGAGTAATAAGCAAGTGGCATTTCAAGGGCAATATCTGTCTTTTGTGTAGGTCTGAGATAAGCATTTACCACTCACTCATGATCCTGGAGGTAAATCACCCACTCCAGGGCTAAAACTGTAGTATGGCGGTGCAGGTGCCACACTCATAATGAGCCCCTGTGACAGACTTGTTGACTGCTATTTTTGATGTGCAGAACTACCTTTGAAATTGTATAAGAAAGCAACTAATTTCTTGTGCTAAATAAGCACACCTGAACATATTCTCACCAGAGCCCATTGATCTTTGGTCAGCTCTCTTCTGTATATAAGCCCTTCACTTAAAATTCCTACATAAAAAAAGATCAGGAAATGGACTAATTAAAGGCACCAGTAATTGAGAAGGCAAGCCTGCTCACGTAAAGCATCTGAGTAGATAATTTGTCCAGAATCCCTGTATCATCCACTGGCAAAGCCAGGATTTGAACCTCAACACTTTCCACACTCTTTAATTTGACTACCTAATTACTTTTGCCTACTTACTCTTTATGCTCTTTATTGGGGTGACTAGTAGTTTGTACAACTCCCGCTTAGAGTAGTCACGCTCTAGACCTGCATGCCATGTTACTTTTCATATATTATGCTAATGAGATACTCTGTTTCGTTGCATAGCCAGTGACATATGTACAATAAGGCCCAGGGCTGTAGATTCACTAAAGAAACATGTTTATAGCAGTTTATTTCAATGTACTTGCATTTTTTAATGAAAGTAAATTTTCGTTTCTCGGAGTATGGCTGATGCACAGTAACGTGGGAGGGATTTGGAGCTGCCAGCAGACATTGGACTCTGGCTGCTGAAGTCTCAGCTAGCCTCACTTGTATAGATCCTTGATATTTACCCAAGCTTTATTGTTAGGGTAACTTGTTTAAAGAAAGAAAAAGGAAATGGGCCTCATTACAAATTTACCGGTCTGGGATCTACGGAACCGGTAAGCTTGCCGGTACCATAGGTACCAAACCGGCAAACTGCAAACTATGAGTTGTGCTTGCGGGTGCCTTTCTGCAGCGGCACCCGTGAGCACAGCATGTTGGATGTACCGGCACCCTTCTGAATGATGCTGGCACTTCCGACCTCCCCATTCCCATTGATCCCTATATGGCTTAAATGGGAATGTGTAGTTTTTTTTTCCTTTGCCCGCAAATGGGCAAATACTGTGTCCTGCAGGGCCGGAATGCCCCGGTAATTGACCATTCGCGGGTGCCTGAACTTTTCAGAAGTTTGGCGGCAGCCTGCCGGTTTTACTGGTAAGGCTAGCACCAAACTTATAATGAGGCCCAATGTGTACCAAACCCAGCGTTTGTAGATATTCAATCATACAACTATCACAGACATATATTGCAAATATAAACTGCTTCGGTAATTCTTATATCACAAAATGCTCCTTAATTTGCAAAACAACCAGAACCTCATTAGTTTTACTGGTGCCACTCACCATTATCATTGGAGTTTGTTCTAATCAACACACACATACACTATGTTCAAATACACATGAGACGCATTTTTGAAGCCATTGCAAAAAATTAGGGGTTTCCCTCCAGAAAAGTAAAGGTTAAAAATGAAGAATCATGTTATGATACTAAACACATGCCTGTGCTTAATTCAAGTACAGAGATCCTACAGGTGCCCTAAAATAATGTTCATTTGCAAGCACTACTTTGCTTCTCCGGCCCTATATTACAGAGGTCTGTGGCCGCTCAAAAGGTGCAAGCATTAAGAGATTATACAGAAGTTAAAATGGCGAAGAGTAAATCTAAAAGCGCAAGTGCGCAAGTGCATCAAGAAACTTGCGAAACGATACCCAAAACTATAGAAGGGTGAGAGAAAAAACTGTGTGCCAAAGGTACACACTGTTTCATAGCTGCAAAGAATAATAATCAGAGGTGTTGCAGCACAATACCCATTAATCCATCTTTACACAAGCTCCCAAGCGCTAAGTAGGCAAATGGCATCCCTGCTGGGTTTATCATGTCTTTGATGGCATTCAGCTTCACGCTCAGTAGTACCAGGAGAACAACTTTACATGAATTACATTTTAAACGCTGGTATGACTTTTACTGTAAAATAGTAACTCAAACGACAGCAGTAGATCTAGATCAATAAACATCAAATATGAAAACATGTCTTTGTATTGTACAGTCTAACCAGCTCTACGGAGTTAACACACATTTTAAATTAATTACCACAAACACAAGCTGGCAAGACCTATAGACCCAACACAAAGGTAATGTGCTGGAAAGCCTGACCCATTAATCAGTTTCACTGGTGGGGTGTTTGGTATTTTGGACAGTGGTACAAACGGTAATGATATAAACAGTATCTACCACTTAATTTCTTATAAAAGCTACACGCACTGTACAGCTAGGAGGAATGCTGTTGCTTCCCACCCATGTAGGTTCAGGTCACGCTTATCCATTATTCCACCATGAGAATGTGCAGCCAAATTTTCTAAGAACCTTCTCCAAATGTTTTTACTTCACTGATGGAATAAAGACAGTTTTATTCAACTGATTTCCATACACTTTACAAATGGTAGCTTAACATGTAAAAAACGACAGCAGATGACATTTCACTAACAGTACACTTGAGCATTTTACAACACTATCATGATGCATATGTCCACAACATATGCCAGCATTGTCATTATAAGCCAATTTAATTAATTTGTTCTCACAAAATATGCTAGCATTTTCACTGTAAATCAGTTCATGAAGCTTCCCGATATTATATGCCAACATTCCCGGTGTAAGTCACTTTGATGTTTCGGCCACAATCTATGCCAGTACAGTGACTGTAAATCATGTTCAAGAAGTTGCAGCCGCAATCTATGCCAGTATGGTCACGATAAATCACTTTCATGAAGCTGCACCCGCAATATGTGCCAGTTTAGAATCTGTAAACCACTTTCATTAAACTGAAGCCACAATCTATCCCAGAATTCTCAATATAGCACTTTGGATGACATTGCACAATTAAAATAAGTAAGCTTTGTCACTATAAATAACTTTAATGATGCAACACCCTCCACCAAACACATGCACACATCGATATTGTGCACACACACCACACACAAACACAGTTATATTGGTCTTCACTTCTTTCCATACTTGTTTTATTTGAATTCTTCCTTCCAAATTTTCACTTTGGTATTAAAGACCATTTTCGAAGGATGTATTTTAATTTTTATTGGTGTGTACTTATTTATCTCCTTCCCCATTCTGATGGCCATGTATGTGAGTTGTGACATGCTGTGCAATGTTGAGCTCTTAACCTTACATACATTTCCCCATGAGCCTGACATTCTGCTGTTTAATGTAATTTTTCCATCTGCATTTATGAATTTACCTAACCCCTCTCCAGGCACAGACCTTCCTGCTGGAGTTCCAATTCTTTGCATTCTGGATTTTATTTGACTTTCTTCCAAATTTGATCATGTCAATTTGTTTAAGAGAGACGCCCTTATTTTGTGTTCACTTGTTTGTTTATGTATTCATCCTCCCCTTCGCATCATTTTCTTTAACACAATGGTAGTTTTGTCATACTAGCATATTATTATAAGTCATGTTATGTTATGTTTTGGTGTTTCTCAGTCCAGAGCTGTTGTCAATATGGACAGGCAACGTCATAATTAACTAGACCCACAAAAAAGGAAAAGTCCTATGTGGGTTGATTTCCTGGAACGCACAAGGCTTTACTCATCTCCTCCAAGAGCTTCCATTTTCCATGGAAAATAACTTTGCTCTATGTTTACAGGAGACGTGGCTGCAAGAGCCACCAGTTAGAGATGGATACTAAATTCTGCTAATCCCGGCTGGCAAAAACAGTCATGGCCATCCATTTTCCAGGCTATTAATTATGTTGAACAATGTGTTTGGATGGTCAGTAAGTAAAGTATACATGCCTAACTTTTTTGCTCAAGGAATCCTCATGGAATTTAAGGCGGCGAAAAATACAGATTCAAAAAAGTTGTTATTGATAAATACCTACTGGAATCTGAAGATGATCGCAACCACCTGTTACTTGAATGCACTAACTTCAGTAACAGATGACTGCTTATTAATATGCGGCGAACTGCAGATAATAATATGTGGTGATTTAAATTGTTCAAGGTTCAAAGACAAACAGAATGACAATTGGCTCACAAATGAAACTGCCAACTCAAATGTTGGGAGAAGACATCTTTGGAGTGTGGCCATGGAAACTCGTGATTGTGAAATGTTGAATGGGATGACAAAAAGCGACAAACCACCTAAGTCTACTTGGCACGGTGGGACAATGCATAAAACTCTGGACTACATATGGATCTCCAACAACCTGTGGCCCGATATTGAGGACCTTGAAATGTGTAAGTCTGCAAACAGCGACCATGATCGTCTCGAATTGTCCTGGAGGCTCGATAGATTCACTCCAGATTCGAAACTTGAGACATCTGTTGAAGTCAATATTGGTGGGAACAGATTGAGAATAAATCCATCTCAATTAAACATGCTAACCCAAAACATACGGTTGGGAAATCTGTCCCCAAGAAGCAAAATACATTTTGCACCGATGCTATCAAAATTTCATGTTGAAGTCAAACCAGGAATTAGATCTCTCAAGTATGGAAATACGAATTTAGCTCTGCTGTACATCAAGAAAAAAGAGGATGTGAAAAGACCTAAAGAAACTGTCAAAGCTATTGGGGTGCAATGCTGAACCTGAAATGAAAAAAGAGAAAATTGAGATATTGAAACTGGATGAAATCATTTTCCTTAATAAGAGATCAAGAAAAAGGTGAACGAATGTTAAATCTGATTACTCATCACAATTCAAGAGAACTTTGGAAGATCTTAAACCATGGATCGCTAAATCAAGATGTGATGCAGTCAAATGGAATTCCGAGGCTGAAATGGGAAGAGCATTTTTGCAATTTATTTAGAACTTCACCTCCATGTGGAAATGCTCTAACGGTATTCTGCAATGAAAAGTGGGATGTTACTGAGTGTGCCGACGATATCGCTTTTGTAATCCAGCACCTAAAAAACTCTTGAGCGGCAGGACCTGACGGCATCACGAATGTCACGCTGAAAGAAAAAAAAGAGCAATGGTCTTGCTTTGTTGCACAACTGTTTGAAGTGATCTCAATGATGAAAGAAGTACCCCGCTCGTGGCAAACATCGATCATCGTTCCTGTGTTTAACTAGGGCAGTCGGGAGGACATTTCAAACTATTGCCCGATTGCCCTTCTTGACACTATTGGTAAAGTGTTTGCAACGTGTTTGCAACGTAAATTATCATTGTGGGAAAATCGTGCAGCCTTGATGGAATGCCGACAAACAGGTTTTACCAAAGGTGTGGGGAATGAGGTGAACCTATTAATATTGAATCTGCTAAAACTGGAGACTCTGAAAAAAAAGTCAAATCTGTTCCTGGCATTTATTGATATGCGTCAAGCCTTTGACTCGATAAATCATGCCAAATTGTGGGGAAAGTTGACCAAGTAGTTGTGTCCACCATCGCTGTTACAACCATTGATAGCCTTACAGACTAACACCACGATGCGTGTGCGAACAAATGCACATGGTGAGCTATCGAATGAAATCCCTACAAATAAGGGCGTCAAACAAGGCTGCCCCCTGGCTGCGTTATTGTTTAAACTATTTATCGCAGACATACCAACAGCACTCGGGGGAAGTTAAGTGTTTTTCGCCAAAAGTAAACAGCCAGCAGCTTAGTTGGGCAATCTATGTTGACGATATTGTGTTAACGAATCTAACACAAATTGGTCTACAGAGGCTCCTGGTCAGATTTCAAGTTTACTGTGAAGAAAAAGAACTGACAATAAATGAGAAGAAGACAAAGATTATGACCATTGGTAAAGCTAAATTGATGAAGGACATAGCATTTAAGTGGACAATTGGTCATGAAAACATTGGAAATGTCTCTTGTATTCGCTATCTAGGAGTACTTTTCCATAACTCAATAAGAGAGTGGGACTGTTCCTTGGACCTAAAACATCGCATGGCAGGCTTCGCACTTCAGGGAGCTCGCATACACGCCGAATATGGCAAATTTACAGTAATTCCTGCGCTGACATTCTACAAGCAGAAAGTCGTCCCTGCGATCAGTTTCGGTGCTGAAGCACGGTGGAATCTAAACCATCAATGTTGGCCCACTCTAGAAGGGAAGTTCTGGAGATGTGTCCTCAGTCTGCCATCTTACATCTCTATAAAAGCGATCAGGCATGAACTAGGTCTCGATTCATTATATGTTACTGTGCTATGGAGATCCATCTCTACGTTAAGGAAAATACAATTAAACGATCCCGCACCTGCTTCTCATATCTTGGCCCTGACAATACAATATCCCCATGAAAGTATTCTGAAGTGTTGGGCAAACAAAATAAAATCAATTGTTGCCGAGGCTGAAATAAAGTGGGATAGTGTGATGTCCTTCCTGCAATTAGCGAAAAAAAAACTGCGGCAGTGGAGTTGGATACAAAATAATGAAAACCAAGCAGAGTTGAAGACCTCTCTGCAATTAGGTCTAGCGGCGAACATTTTAGATCAGTTACCAAAATACCTCAAGAAGTTTCCTTCAAGATTCCACCGCAATAAGTTTCTGAGGCTACGGTTGAATGCTTACCAAACAAAAGATGTATTTTGGATCAAACACGACACTGATACAATCGATAATATCTGCAGATTCTGCTCGACCATTGAAGAATTGTTGAAACACTTGATAACTGAATGTGCGGAACTAGTAAACGAGAGATCTCTTTTTCTAGGGAACTAAGCTCCTGTTAATAATAACACGGATGAGGTTCACGATGCTGTCAAGTAACAATGTCCATCAAACTTGTGCAGTGATTGATTTTTTGGACGAGATCTTACCTGACGATGGGAAGCTGTGAACACGCGCACATCGTGCTAAAAAAAAAAGAAAAACAAAAAAAAGAAAAAAAACATGAGAGTGATGTGGACCATATTGCGAGATAACATCTGAGAGTTATAAACGCACTGAAAGACAAATGATTATTTTTTTCTTTTTTCCTATCTAAATGAATAAGTATGGATCATCCTCAACTGTGAGGACTAGAAGACGTAAATAAGTTTGATGCTGAAGTATGATGTCTCTACTCTGTCTTTTTTTTCTTTCTCTTGTTTTTTTTTCTTCTCTTTGACTTTAATTTTTATTGCCTTTCTCCTGTTGTTTCGGTTTTGCGTTCGGTTTCATATTGGACTGGTTGTTTGTAATAAAAGTTTGAATAAACTAAATGGTACAATTAAAAAAAATATATATGTTTTGCTATGGTGTTTCACAGCAAGGTTGTGCGGTTTTCTACAAGGGTAACAAGGGCTGTGAAGCAGCTGGAAGATCACATTTAACACTACACAAATACCCAAATAAATGAATAATAAACATAGGTGGTGCTCAGTTAAATAAAGGGGTCACAACAACCAAAGTAGACTTGCAAATGTAAGCTTGTGCATATTCTCTACAACCTTTCTGAACCTCTATTGAAAGGACAAGATAACTACAGCCCACGGTGACAAGGGTAGACATGCGTGGATTATTTGGATTAACACCCAGAATAGCCCATCCTCAGCACAAGAGGAATCCAAACTACCACACCATGATTAATATCCCCATAATGCTCTAATAAGGCCTCAAACACGTTCAGGCACACCGTGCAAGGGCCCTGCTCCCAGAGGAACCACACATCAACACCCACCATCTTTTAAGAATGCCCCTAGATCCTCTCAGTTTGCCTGTCTATAAAATCTGACCATTTGCGGCTGTCGAGGGCAGAGGCAGTCAGTGGAACAGTGTTTGTTCCTCTGTTCCATTGGGCAGCAGTTGTCATTCCTGCAGTGCAGGAAGACTTTGCAACCTGTGCATAAGGTGCAAACAAGACCATAGTATGTCTGCTACCTAGGGCGGGGTCATAATGTGCCTCTACACGCAGCAGTGATAATTTGCCTCTACATGCAGCAGTGTTTTAAGAATACTATGTTATTCTGTTATAAGTCTTTTATATCATTCACATCACAGTCATAGTGAACTACAGCCAAAACGTCTTTCACACTTGTTTTACCCATGATCTTCAGGGCGATAAAGACGAATGAAAGAAAATAAAGGGTGATACCTAATGCACTTAGCAATATAAAACAGAATTGTATCTGAAACAATTGTGTACAAACAGATTCCCTCCCGAATGTTACCCTATCTACCAATCTGACCTTCTGCACCAGTGGGCACTCGTAGCACCATGCTAGTGCCATGAACTTGCACCAGTCCAAAGTTTCTGTACTGCCACCCGATCTTCTTTTCGTTGCTTACTAAGTTTTCACTGCGGCTAATTTAAATGTGGGCATTTTCACCCTGGTGTTTTCACTGCAGATGTTTTGCAGATTATTTTAAAACAATGTGTATGTGCTTTGGGTAGGGGATTTGGGTGTGATGGGTGACAGGGTTAGGTGATGGGGTGGGTTATATGGGGGATTAAAAAAAAAGAAAAATCGGCAAAAACAGCACCAGTAAAAACACCATGCTGAAGTTGCCCACATTTAAAATGGCTGCAGTGAAAATACGTGAAAACCTTTTAGTGGCTAGCAAATCCTCTAATATTAGGAGGACTGGACCTTCCCCAGTTACATATGACTGCCATCTGGGATCACTTGATCCCTCTCTAGGCTACCGTTTAGTAAAGCTAGATGCACACTTTTCCCTCCTCCAAACTCGCTGAATACCTCTAACCTATACCACTCTCTCCTCCTACGCTGAACTCACCTTTCCACTGAAGAAGCCGTCACAAACTTTAACACTGCTCTTTATGCTCCCTTTTCCTCTCACTACCCTTTTCCTACACTCACTGCTAAATCCTCCCCTCCACAGTCCTGGATTACACCTCCCATCTGCACGCTAACAATGCAGAAAAAGCTTCACACTTGGCAAAAGTCAGAACACTCCTCTGATCTACAACTCTATCTCACTGCTCTTCAAAACTATTCCTATACTCTTGACTCTGCCAAACGTGACATATATATCTCATTTTTTCTCAATCCTTCCAACCTAGGCAGTTCTTAGCTCTCTCAACTCAATTATCTCCCCTCTTAAACGCACCTCCATCTCTTCTACTCTTTCTGCACATGATCTTGCTCTCTTCTTTGCATCTAAACGTTCTACTATTTATAATACCCTCGCTATTTACCTTCATTCCCCTTCTACTGCTCACTTTTCGTCACCACTCCTACCCTCCTCTTCCACTACTACGTCTTTGTTTGCCCCCACCAAACCTGATTAGATTGTTGCCCTAATCCTCAAGGCTAACCCTTCCTGTGACCCCACTGCCCACTCGCACATTGTGAAGCACACAGCCCCTAGTGTTGCTCAACATCTTACTTCCCTCTTCAGCTCCTTTCTTGACAGTGCCACTTTTCCCTCATCCTACAAGACAGTGGCTGTCATCCCTATTTTTTAGAAATGTGGTCTAGATCCTAAATGTTCTGCCATCTTTTGCTCTCTCTTTCTTCTACCACATAATTCCAAAATTCTAGAGCGGGCAGTATTCAACCAACTCACTGAGCGCCTTAATACTCACAACTTCGGGGATCCTCTTCAATCAGGTTACGACCTCTGCATTCTACTGATACAGCTCTCTTCAATGTCAGCAACTTCATCTCCTTTGCTCAGCATGAAAATCTTGCATCTATTCTCACTCCTCTCGACCTCTCTTCTGCTATCAATACTGTCGACCATTCCTTTTAAAAAAACATGTTTTATTGGTTTTTCAATTTTTATGTAATGTAAAAATAACCTTCCTGTCAGCATGCGTCAATTGCATTGTACAGTAAGTGATACCCGGACAACCAGGGCCCAAGTATCAGAGCTCCCTCCACTTCCCCCAAACTATAACCATTGTGGTCTAACCTGTTAATTACTTGTTTTACAGCCTCAAAACACCCCTGGGGTACTCAGGACCACCCCATATTTCCCCAACAAGGCAGCCTCTATAGGACAAGTTTCCCTTTCATGGATTTGGGTGGGTTGTTTTACTGTAGTAGAAACAATTGCACTGGAATTGACCGTAGTCGATTTTGCCACAAATAAGTTTTAACTTTGGCAAAACAACCCAAAATTTGACATAGGCCAAACCCCCCCTAATTACCTTTTTGCTGGCTGCCGCCGCTTCTTCTTTACCCCTACGGCATCAGCTCCGTCCCTCTAACACAGGTCAGATTTGATGCTGCAGGGTCCCTTTTTCTTTTTTGTTAATTTCTTTTTTTTGGGTACCCGGCTTCCAATGTCAAGAAAGCGGGGGTCACCCCTGCCAAAACCTATAATACCAAACATGGGAAGCAGGGGACACCCCCGTAACCCCCGCTCCTCATGTTCAGTATTTTTGGGCTTCGATGTTTTAGTGCAGGCTGAATTTGGCCAAATGGTCCATACAACCATACTTTTTCCTGCAATTTGGGTGTTTCCCCTTTCGTTACTCAACAGTTGAGTAACAACAGCTAAACCATATCAACAGCCCCCATGTATAGATATATGTACATTCACTCTTCATGGTGGTTTAGAGTCTGGAGAGACATTAAGAGCATTAAACAATTGTCCCCAATACAACGTGACACTTTCATCGATGTCCACTTCCTTGTTTCTACGCAACACTTGCACTTCAGCAAATCCCCACTTCCTAATATCTGCAAACCATTGCGGAATAAGAGGACCTCTTGGATTCTTCCATGATGTTGCTATCCTCCTTAGCCAATAATAACTGAGCTATTTCTTTCCCCTGTTTATCCCACTGGCTCCCCGGCAAGCTCCCTAACAGACATATGCAAGGAACACACGAGTATCATTTGTTGAGTACCTCATAAATATACTCTACGACTCTCCCAAAAACATTGTATTACTGGGCATTCCCACACCAAATGCCAGAATACTGCTGTATCTTGAGCACATCTAGGACACGTATGCAACAAAAATGTATTCATTTTATGCATCCTTGCCCGAGTCATATATAACCTGTGGAGAAAATGTAAAAGTATTAATTTAAATCTGGCATTTCTGGAAACCTTTTTGAAGTGTTCGCAGATGTCCAGCCATTGTTTTTCCGAGAAGGAGCATACCAGATCATTCTACAATTTAAATTTTTCCTTAACTGTAAGGGTCAGAGTGGGTTTCCTATCCCATAATAAGCTATATAATTGTGAAATCACCCTTTTCCCATCACCTTCAACAGAAAGTGCTTGTAACAATGAATTAGATTCAGGTTCCCCTCGGAATCTCGACCAGAGCCTGGCCATTCTCCTAAGCACCTTGGTATAGTTTAAAAAATATCCTAATTTCATGCCATACTTTGGTTATCTGTCCTTTTATCAACACCAGTTTTAACGATGGTTGTTTTTCCGCAGGGTTTTTTCCAAAAAACTTAATTGACATTTTTTTAAATAATTTAGGAGGGTTCCCCCCCAAGCCACCAGTCATTTAATGTTTTTTTTATTCCCGACTCCCCACTACCATTTATTTGCCATTTCCAACCCCTCCCCAAAATATTTTGATGAAGTTTTTGGGAAAAAACACTGTGGCAAAACACCCTTCGTTAAAACAGGTGTCAATGAAAGGACGCAATACCAATACTTCTCCATCCATTGTGTAAAGGTAAATAAGAGGCCCCCTTCAAATAAATCTATCAAACTGCATCCCGCTTTCATTAAAGTGGTAAAAGACTCAAGTCCTTCAGAATTCCGAAAATAGTTGACTCAAAACAGTGGGGCAGAGCTGGAAAATACAGATTAGAGATCCATACTTTAGTTAATGCTCTTTTCCAAGCTAATCTTTTCATGTTGCATATACACGTTTTGGCTACCGTACCCATTAGGCCCCCTGTCAACCATTCTGACCATCTCTTTACATTACCTCTCCTTGGCATCAAAGATAAGGCCCTCACTTGGTTTGCTTCCTACCTTGCCCCAGACACTTTCAGGTGTCCTTGAACAGCCATATCTCCCCACTCAACCACCATACTGTTGGAGTTCCCCAAGGATCTGTACTCAGTCCACTTTTCTTCACTCTGTGTACTTCACTTCCGCTCTTGGTGGCCTGAAATCCACTTATGGGTCTCCTATCAACTCTTGATTGACGATACTCATATATTCTCCTTTCACTCCTTATCCGATAAGCAGTTGTCAAAAATGTGAAATTGCCTCTCTGCGCCATCAAATATTGGATGGTGTCTCACTGCTCATGCTCAACTCCAATAAGACTGAAGTTCTCTATTTCCCAGCCAAACATGCCTTCTCTTCCTCTCCTCTTCTCTCCTGACTACCTTCCTCAATCGGCTTCTGCTCATAACCTTGGTGTCATCTTCGACCCATCACACAACTAATCACTCTTCATCTCCAAATCAGCCACGGCAACCAGACTCAACCTGCTCAGTATCAGAAAAATCCAACATTGTCTTCCTTTCAATACTGCTAAACAGCTAATCTCCTCCTAAGTCCTTTCTATATCTGACTACTCTGTCAGTGTCCTTTCTGGCCTTCCCAACTATGCTTTTTCACCTCTGGACAAAGTCCTCAACTTTGTGGTCTGCACACTTTTCAACCTTTCTCACTTTACCTTCATTTCCTCTGTGAGTCACCAGATTGGTGGCCATCTATTAAACAATGGCCTAAGTGTAAACTTATTCTCATCTTCAAAACTATCCATGGACTCATCTCACCCTACCTTTCTGTTCATCTAACAACCTACTCTTCTCCTTGATCGTTAAGATCATCCTCAGCTCACCTGCTTGCCAACATTCAAGCCCCCTGTGTTACCTCTCGTTTCCGCTCTCTCCTCACTCCCCTACTCGGGAATGCTCTTCCCCTCCCTCTACCTCTCCATAATACTCCAACTCTACCACTATTTAAAGCCAACCTCAAAGTTCTCCTTCTTTCTGAAGAACCTGTTACCTAGCACTCTGCGCTACCACATCACCCTGTTTTCCTTTCTCCCTACCTTTTATGGACAACTTTACAGCACTCCATTATAATTATAACTATTCTTTTATGATGCGCTTAATACTAGAGACCAGTTTCTAAGAGCGAGACAGCAATTCGAATATGTGTTGCTATGCATTGACTTGCTTCCAAGACAAACGCGTTGTCCCTTAGCTATCCACCCGGCCCTAAATCCCCATCACCATCTTACTCCTAAGTCATTCTGTCCTGTCCTCATCCCTGGTTTGTCACCACCCTACTATGTAACATCTGGCTCTTCAAGTCACATTCTCCAACCCCATTGTAAAGGACCTGTAGAGGATGAGCCTAGCACCCCCACCTCAACTGTCCCACCCACTTTACCTATAGATTGGAAGCCAGAGTATGTGACGTGCA
The DNA here is from genome assembly GCF_040938575.1 of Ambystoma mexicanum. NCBI lineage: Eukaryota > Metazoa > Chordata > Amphibia > Caudata > Ambystomatidae > Ambystoma > Ambystoma mexicanum. The sequence goes on along the minus strand of NC_090928.1, from coordinate 319,220,500 downwards.
CAGAACAGCCGAATCGACAAAGAGCAGAGTATGGTCTCAGTCCAGTACCAGTGAAAGGTCCAGTACCTAAGAGAATCTAGGAGCCAAGGTATCCATTGAGAAAACCATACCTAAATATACGAAAATATGATGGTCGTTTAAATGAAATGACGTACATAAAAGAGATGCAGTGATTAGAGAATGCAGATATTCTATAAGGCATCAAGAAAGTATCAAGTATAAGTGACATCTTGGGATCAAAATGAAAAAGCTTATGCCACAGAACAGATGAAAATATCAAGTTGCTTTACACGTGTGCAGACGCAGAAGAAACGCAAGCAGCAAAGTAATCGTGAAGCTAGCTCTAAGCTTATAGTTAAATAGACTGCGGCAAGCACCGACGTATAGATATATGAATGAATGAACTATGGATGTTTTCCATTACGTGGTATAGCAGGCTGGACAGTAGCAAAAGTCCTCATTTTAGTGTGTCGCAGTTACAAAGCAGAAATTGAAATACAAGTGAGTCTCAGCAAAAGGCGAGGTTGAACGAGCCAAGAAGCCAAGGTCTTATCAAACTGGAGCAAACTGACTTTGGATACAAATCGTGTGAAAGAACAAAACTTCTGTTCAAAAGGCATGAACATAACAAGGAAAACCTCAGAGGTCTATTGGAAAATAATATTAAATACACGAATAAGCTAGATTTTATGGTCTCTAGTCACATGGAAGTATGAAGTTGGATGAACAAAATGGTCACATCTACACATGGAGGCAGACTGTGCTCCTCACTAATTTTCTCAGAGCTAAGAGCACTCTCAAGGACGAATTTCAAAGGCCTAATTGACAGCAGACCATTGAGTGATGATGGATGAATATGCTAATTGTTTGGAAGCTGAAGTTAAGTTGACCTCACAAGCACCTGCATGGCCAGTCTGTTTACTGCTAAAGTAGATGGAAAAACACTGAAGAGGGTAGAGTGCCAACCAATTGTAGAGGACCTGCGTATTTAGGGGTCCTATAGTTGTGTAAAGCAATAGGACGTTGTGTATTTAGTGGCGTTCATAGTGGTCATTTTAAGGGTAGGGCCTAGTTACCCCACTGATGTTAAGTAACCAATCACATATTCACACTTTTTTAGACTAGTATGGATCATATACTTAGATGTCCACGAACAACCTATCCCCGTTACTCTTAGGTTTTTGTAGTTTGCCACGTAGGATGACTTTAGTACACATATGGTTTAGACATCATCGATGACACATATTGCTTCTAAAAGTTCAGTTCTTTCTTAAATACTTTGAGTTTGAAGCTCGAGCAATTGCGTTGATGTTCGTTATGCTCCCTGTTTTAGATAATTGTTATTAAAACAGTCTTCCTTTTTGTCATCTTCCTGAGTCGGCTGCATTATTTGATGGCATCCCCATCCCTCCCCATCCATCTCGAGGGTAATTGCTACTCATCAAAGGGGCTGGACTAACCAGTTCACTGCCAATTGTGTTACGCCCCTCCCCTGCTTCTGCACGTTCGGGAAATGTGTCCTAATATTACTCTCGGTCTCTCTCTGTCTCTGTCTGTCTCTCTCTGCCTCTGTCTGTCTCTCTCTCTTCTACATGCTTTCCCTCCTTTCTTGTGGTGATTGCATGCATAACTAAACTATGTACATCTATATCCTGGACTTCGTACTTTTCATAATTATGCCTGTATGTGTCATCAAGGCCCTTGCTTGCTAGCAAGTAAGGTCTGCATCCCCATTCATATCGAGGGTAATTGCTACACATCAAAGGAGCTGGACAATCCAGTTCGGACCCATGTCCTCTGCGCTGTTCTCAATGGTAAATTCTGTACGCATTTTTGTGCCAAAAATGAATTGCTTTCCCTGTGATTTTTATAAATAAACAAAATAGAGCATAGACATTGCACCCATGCCGAACAGTTTTAGAAAAGAGTGCCATCCACCAACTTTGGCAAAGGATTAATACTAACCAGAGAGGGAGGCTCATTATGAGTTCCCTTGTATCCCACCAGTAATTCCGGCAGGATAACAGGGAACTACCCAATCTCTACCGCCTGATATCCCAGTGTTACCGGGATATTATGGGTGGCAAAGACGCAGGTTACTCCCCATTCCATGGAATTCCATAGGGGGGTTGCCTTAATCACCTGCATCATTATTGACGGTGCTGGTTATTCAGGTATTTATCTGCTGGTAGGGGCCTGATAAGATGCCAGTATACACTGTTACCGGTACCCTATTTCTGGACCGGCCAACGCTTATAGAGGGCCTGTGTCTCCTATCTTTGAAAGTGTCAAAACAATGTCGATATCATGCCTCCTACCATTTATCGAAGCCTCTCCAATGATGATCTCATCCACTGAGTTGCATAGGAGTCAGAGGACATAGATAGACATTCTGAATTGGTTGACATATTAGTGTACCTTGCCAAGCAGATGTCATGCATAAACACTTGGCAGCATTGAAACCTTACCTTTCTATAGTATTTTTGCACCTTAAATTGAAGATCTCCTCGGTTTCTTTAAACAGTCAAACATCAAGAACCTGCATCTAGAAACAGTAATACTTTCAGACGATTTGTAAACTGTGCCCAATTACAGTGCTTAGCCATGGAATGAGACGCCCCCCTCCTTCCATTCCTGGCAAAATGGTGCCTACAATTTCTGGGGTTCTTTCCACTCCACGTGAATTAAGTAATTATTGGACCCTCTGGGATATCTTTTCACAGACCCCAAAGCCCCCTCCACTGAGTTCTGCAGCACAAGTTAAAGAATCATGAAAGCTTGGTAGTTGATTCACTGGCACACTATCTGGCTTATAGTCCTTTCGAGAGGGATTAATGTAGGATCTAAGAGATCCTAAGTTTGGAGTTGGAAGAAGGCCCACATCAGTAGACCCATCGCATAAACTAAATTGCGTGGTGAGGAGGTAGTCAGTCCAGTATAAACAAATGTTGTACACCCGGAAAGGTTTGGCAACAGAACACACATTGTCCAGCAAGTTCACAAGTTCTTCAGAGCGCATGCTCATTGTGAAGTTGAGAATAACTTTGTGGTTTATCTGATAATTGTATTTGCTATGTATAGATTTACAGGGGTAGGCGGCAAAGGCAAATATACCATTGCCCATTTGATGATGTCAACATCTAATTGGAAGACTCATTAAAGTGTATGACTTCTTAAGAACCCTAGTTTCCATGTAGCTATGAAGATTGCCAGAAGCTGATGATCATGTGGAAAGTGACATGTTTTCCAATGATGGACATATCCTCTGCCCAACTACAGGTTGATCTACATGGGATCCTGACATTTAACATACAGTTACATGCACATGCCATTTAGGACTAGTGACTGTGTGTCATGGATGACTTGTTCCCAGGGGGGAAAAAAATGCACAATGTCTCTAAAATTACATTGCGATCATAACAGAGTCTGACAGGGAGCATGGTAGAGGGTAAGGGGTGCAATGGAGAGACTGCAGAAGGTTGGCATGACCCTAGGAAGCTAACATCGTCCTTACAAGACATTTCAGGAATACACAACCCCCGATCCAGTATCCTATAACTTAATAATACTGGTGGCTATGGAGAGGATGTAATAGGGCATACAAATTAACAAAAATTAATAAGTCGCAGGTGATGAGCTTTTTTCATTTGTATTAATTTTAGAAAGGCGCAGACCACCTTATCCATAAAAGTGGCCTGCACATTTTAGGGGGGCTGTGGGGCAGTGCAAATGATGTGCAGGCCAGCCCCGTTGCATAGATTCGTGTCGGGAGAGCGCTCCTGACATTCATGTTTGACAGGCTCCCAGCATCCACATGGGTTTTAAGTGCCTTTCAGAATGATGGGCACTCACAGGTCCTGTCCTTGTAAAATGCAAAGAAATCCACTCATGACCTTGTATGAGGGATACAAATGTACGTGGGACAGAAGCAGTTTATACCACTCCTGTTCCATTTAATGGTCGCCAGTGGCCCTGTCATGCGTTGTGCATCCCCTTGCACAGTTTTTTCCAAATGGGCCACAGGTGAATGCGACTATTTTATGTGCATTTCAAAGTGCAATCTATTTGTGGATTCAGAATGGACGCTGCCGTGGGCAGAAATGCCCGCATATGTGTGCAACATTCAGACCCCCCTTTGAGAACAGGGCACACCTTTTTTTTTTAGATGCTCTTGCCAGGAACGTCATTTCACCAAAATACAAGGGGTAGAATGAAGTGACATCACATGACCCTTGACCCCTGATGACATCACAGGAAGTGATGCCATTTGACCCCACCCCGAAGTGACATCGCAGGAAGCGATGGAACACGACCTTTCAACCATTGACAAAACAAGAAGTGGCATCACATAGCATTGTACACTATGAAAAATATGGTTACGATATCACTATAATGTGATGTACATTTCATACAAGAATGGATCGCCATATGTATTGTTAAGATCGGTGTGTATAGGCCCATATTACCAAATTACTGTGAATGCAAGCAGACGTCCATGACCAAATGATAATGGTGTGTTATTATATAGCACTTGCGCTTAAGTGCTTTATATAGAAAAAATACACCCTATATCACCCAGCCTGTGTTGGTACTCTCGACCTCAGAAGGATGAAAGGCTGAGTTGAGGCGTTTAATAACACACTAAGTCAGTGACTCACCCCCTGAAGTGTGCCTGAAATAAACCTTTAATGAGTCTAGCAATTATTGTATAGAATTCCAGAAAGACACATTATTTGGTATTCCTAATCTTTCTTATTTAGGGTCAGTGCTGAAAGTGTCAGACTTGTGGCACTCAGGTTCTTATTTTTCTTCTTTTTTTTAAGGGGCCTGAGCAAGAAAGTCAGCCACTCCAGAACCAAAAAGCCACATGGTGCTGGCCACAGCGCAGGAGCTTGCAATAAAAAAAATACATATATTTTTTGGGGATTTTTATTTTAGAGGTCGCAAGGGAGACCTCAGAGGTCGCAGTTGCGACCTCTGGCGCCCCCTAAATGACGTCCCTGGCTCTTGCACATTGTCTTCCTCCAAAAAAAGATCTCCTTATCGACAAGGTGACCTGTCCACTTCAGAGGGCTATGCAGAAGAGCAAATGATGCGCTTGGCAGCCCCTTTGCATATATTTGTGTCAGTCGAGTCTGACATTAATGTATGACAGACTCCCAGCACCCATGTGGACGCTTGGAGCGCATTACACAATATTTCATAAATGTATGACTGGGTCAACAAGGACCCTATAATGCATTGTGCATCTCTGGCCCCTATTCCAAAAAGGCACAGGGGAATGCAACTCTATTCTGGGCATGTCAAAATACATTTGATCTCTGAATTCGGGATGCACTTTGAAATGCACATAAATACTTATTAGTGCAAATGAGCAAAGCATCCAAATATGTGCGTCTCGGATGAGCACATTCAGGTCATTCAGATGCCCTTTGAAAAAAGCATGCATGTTTTTTTTTTTTTTTTGCACAAGTGATGAGATCCACAAGAAACATCTCATCTTTTTCACACAAAAATATTTAGGGAATCTGTCGCATCCTTTCTTAAAATCTTCATGGATTTTTAAAGTTATGTGGAGGTGAACCATTTTGAGGCAATTTGGGCATTTACCAACTCTCCTTGGTTCAACTTGTGAACCATTTTTGTGGAGACGCGACCGGCTTGAGATGATTTAAAGTTTTAGTTCAGAGGTTCGAACCAGAATTTGAGTCAAGCACTTTAAGGCTCTCCCATGGCTAAGCCAAATCCAAACCAGACTTTGTGCAGTCCAGGATGAGGTATCAGATAGCTGAGGACAAAGATCAGTTGAGAAAAATGTTGAGCCTCATAGAATTATATTCAAAGTTAATTGCAACCTTTTCAGAGAAGCTCTTCACTGAAGAAGGTGTTCAAGAAAGGTCTGGTGATGTGTGGTCAGACATTATGCAGTTTGCATTTGAAGATGAAAGCAAGATGTGGAAAATGTTCCTTTTCTGCACCAATTTGAGGTGGCGGCGTCAAAGACATGTGAGAAAACAATACCTTCAGCCGATTCCCACGAGACCGGCAAGCTACAGGTAAGCCCCGTAGGGCTATGGCAACATCGAATGCCCTGCAAATATGGCCGTCTGCCTTACTACAATGGAATCATTTGCTTTTAGCCTGCTCATTATCTCGCCTGCAACCACAGCTTATTGGTTGGTTTTTCCTCTCATGCTATTTACTTTCAGAGCTGGCAGGCGACGCCAGGCCCCGTTAAAGGCCTTGTTTAAAGCATGGAGCTCATTTTCCCTGTCTGGCCCTGTCCGGCCATGGCTGCAGGCCCACCAGTGTAACCTGCAATGCCTCCATCTCTCGGCTCTCTGATTGCTTCCTCCTTGGCACGCTACCAATCATGTATGCCCTGAAGCTTTCACCTGTTTGGGACACAATAGTTTGCCTATTTGCTCATGATTGTACACTGCGTTGATCTATTCCCTGCTACATCGTCCCAGCTAAACATCATCTGGCGGGTCAGGAGGCGTCCTTCTCATCTACGTGAGGATGTTGTCTCCTGCATGGGGCAGCGCTTGCAGCACACCACACTCCTATGCGCGGCTCACCGATATGGCTGTGATCTGACCCTCTCAAATAATCTCCACCTTTGGTCAAGACCGGTGCAGTGTCACCTGCTCCCACCCACATGAATATACTTTTTGTTGTCTCTTCTGACTCGTCTTGTGCCTTTGTGTTAACCATGGATGTTTGCTCCCTGTCTCCTTAGCAGCGCTGCTTACTGTATGCTGCCTACCAGCTGCAAAATGCAGTTGTTATTCGTGTCGTGCCGCATTGGTGTGCTCCAATATGCCATTCCCACACTGCCTACAACTACTCCCACTGCTTTGCATCTGCAGGCCCCCACATTAAGTGGATACTCATTTGCCCAATCGGCTCCATAGGTGCCACTCTACGGCAGCCATCATAAAACTCTAGACATATCATACCAGATGATCTCAACCTCGGTGCTTACTTGGGGGTTGCCCTAGTCGCACTAAATGCACCTGGTTTGCCCCTTCAGCCTCGGACTGTCTATGCAACTTTACCTGGCAGCAGCCTAGTGCTGTAAATGTTTCGCAATGTGTCTGCATCCTTCCTGCCCTGACCTGTAGGCTGGTGCAGAATTCGTATCTTACTCAGCTGCAACCTAACTGCTTTTGTCTCTTGCATATCAGTATACCTGATGTAGCCCCCATACAAAGAGGAGTGGCTTTGCCAGACTATGCACCTACCTGATTTTGTATCTTGCACGTGACCTACCTTTTTGTCTCTCTCACATGTCTGTACAGCTGATGTAGCCCCCCGTCACATGAGGCGTGGCTTTGCCAGTCTATGCACCTACCTGATTTTGTATCCTGCGTATCACCTACCTGATTTTGTCTCCCGCATAACTGTATACCTGATTTTGCCCCTGTCACATGAGACCTGGCTTTGCCAGCCTATGCACTTACCTGATTTTGTCACTGTATACCTGATGTATCCCCCGTACCATGAGGCGTGGCTTTGCCAGACTGTGCACCTACCTGATTTTGTCCCCTGCTAATCTGTAGACCTCATGTAGCACCCGTACCATGAGGCGTGGCTTTGCCAGATTCAGCACCTACTCCATTTCTGTATTTCATGTATACTTGTACATCTACAGTGCCCCCTGCACCACGAGGCATGGCTCTGTCAAATTATGCTTTTCACGAGCCACCTGTATCTTGTAATCTGTATGTGTGGTCTTGTACTTTGAAGAATATCGTTTTGCCCTTGCTGTAATTAGCAGCCTGATGTCTTAGGGTTTGGTGTGCTGCTATAAATGCAAAAATAAATAAATAAATAAATAAATAAATAAATGAATAAATAAATAAATAGGTAGATGCAGTTTTGAGCCAGGTGCAGAACACTGTAGAGGTAGATCCGTACGTTTTTTTTTTTGCCTCAGATGCACTTAGTGAAAATGAAAGGAAGTTCTATGTGATGGAAAAATAGATGTGGGCCTGATCATGGGTGGCACAGTATTTCTATGTGTGCCTGTGGGCTGGGGAGATACCATTTCCCAGTGACTAGAAGCTGCCCTTGTTTACAACCAAACATCTGATGTAGCCACTCCTAGAATTGCTAAATAGTTACCAAATATGCAATAATCTGACTTTGTAGTTTTGTACTTCCCTGGAAGAAACAAGTAAGGTATTCCTTGCAGTGACTCCATGGTGGAGTCGAGAAGTGTTTGGTTAAGAAAAATAAGCACTGTCGTAGGAAAGGATGATTAGTGAAGCGATTTAGCAAACGATGCAGAGCTGAGTGGTGTTACTGTTCATGCAGGTGAGGGTTGGCCCAGGGTATGGAAACATTAGACTCCCCCCACCCCTTGCCGAATGTTAGAGGAATTCCCAGTGTTTGAGGGTGACCTTGTTGGGGGTGACAGACCCGTGCCCCCAAGTACGGTCAGAGACGACAGAGTGTTTGCCGACTGTTTGGCAATTCTTGGAGAATCCTGTTTGGCTGCTGAGCCAGAGAGTCTGCTTTCACTCTCTATTGGACTGAACTTACAAAACATCAACTCTGGACGCAGAGCCTCGCACAGTGCTTGCAGAGTGTTCTGCAATTCTTGGAGAATCATGTTTGGCTGCTGAGCCAGAGAGTCTGCTTTCACTCTCTATTGGATTGAATTTACAAAACATTAACTCCCGACGCGGAGCATCGCACAGTGTTTGCCAAGTGTTCGTCGTGGTGTATCCGCGAGCCGCAAGCTGAGCACCAACCTCCCAGACCCCCAAAAGCCCAAGCCAACGACCCATTACCAACAGCGCAGTATGGGTTTACAAACCCTAGCACACCAGGCGAGACATCTAAAACTCCACCAATGGAGCTCGGAACCCTGGGAGATACCCTGGGTGAAGCAACTAATGACACAACCTCTGAGGGGGGGGGACTTGCAAAAGCCACATAACAACATCAACTCTGCCAGCGTTTACTATGAATCAGACACACAAAACAAAAAGGAACCAAAAGTGGCACCTTTGTATAAAAAATGATACCACTCAGTTTCCGATTTAGGAAAGTGGCACTTTAAATGGCCTGAGCCTCTCCTTGCCACCCTTAAGATGCGGAACATAAGGGCTGTTTCAGTCACACAGTCCACATCCAAGCAACAAAGGAAGGGAAACCCTGGGACCTCAGGGACACACTTGAGACTGAATTCTCACCCGGAGCCAAGTCCCTCTACGGAAGAGCTTGGGTCGCAAAGAAAAAACTGGGGTGAAAGCATCGGACAAAGATTTGCTTGGAAGTGGAATTCTCGGGAGCCTATGTAAATTGGAGCCCCCCGCCAGCGCTACAGCAATGGCTGTCACTGAAAACCTTCCTTACAACTCCTTTCCAGATTTTCAATGAGCAGTTTCCCCTAACAATGACATGACAAGTGTAAATCCTCCTCAAGAGGTCCGACCAACGGGAACTCCATCAGAAAGAGTCACACTAACATCGCAGCCTCAGGATACCAATGCTGGCGACCCAAAGCATGACATAAACATTTCTGAGGGAGCGGAGAGGCTTCTGGCACCTGTCATGACTTTAGACCCTTTGCAATCCCGACCTCAACTGGAGGGGAGAAACCCAACCCCCACCCAGAAACACAGAAGGGAGATGCCCCTCTGAACCCACGCATTTGACAACAGATCTTAATCAATGGACAATTCTCATCTCATAAAAGTAACCTATTTAACAATATAAAATTCATCTCTCAAAATCAGCCAACATTTAGGTTCTTGGCCCAGAGGAGAGCCAAACTCGCAGCCTCTGGCCCTGTTTTTGGCCACCAAGTTCCCATAACAGTATGGTTTAACAGCTTCTTTCTTAACAACCATGATCTGTGCATATAGCTAGCAACCGCAAAAACTACATGTGGCAGGGAACATTTCCGTAAAAACAGCATTGCTGACATTACATCTCTTACCCCTGTTTCCCTGAATATCAGCCTTAGGTATACGTTCCTCAGTTGTCTGTTTTTTTGCATAGAAACATAAAATGTATCACTGATTCAGCTGCCTCCCCGGACAACTGGCATTTATCAGTATTTGCCTCTTTCCAAGTCTGTGTGAAAGTAGCCACTGGGAGTGTCCCCAATCTCACTCTCATGTACAAAGATTTTTAATAGTGCAGGGAGATAAAAGGCCTCATTCCGAGTTCGGAGGTAACCACAACGCTATTTGCGGCATGGCTGCCTCCGAACTCGTCCAAACTCCAGCCTCGTGAATGGAGTAATTACCGGTCCATTCCGAGGTCGGAGGGACCGGTAATTCCCCATTCACCAGGGCCATTCCCCATTCCCGTTTGAGCCCCCATAGGGCTCAATGGGAAGGGGGAAGGCGGCAATAACGGTACCCTAAATTACGGTACCGTTATTGACCCCGGAGTCCCTTTGCGGGTCCCGTCCTTAACGCCTGCTAAATGCAGGCGTTAAGGAAGGACCCGCAAAGGGAACTCATAGTAGGGCGATAAGGGTTTAACGGCACCGGTCTCGTTACCGGTGACCGTTAACCCTTACCGCCCTACTCGGAATGAGGCCCAAAGTCTTGGTAAGGTTTGGTTCCTTCAGCCATAACTTCAAGATAGGAAGGGCCTAGTTTGAGCTTAGAGGCATCCACAACCAAGCACTCCTTTGCTCTTTGCACCGCCACAGCCCCTTGGTCTTTCCAAGTTCCCAACAGCTGATTTGGGGGATTTTTCCATAGGATACTGCCCCCTAAATCTGAATGGGTATTTTTTACATGGCAGTCCCATTCTATGGATTTCCCTCCATCTAATGACATTGGGCCTCATTAGGAGTTTGAAGGTAACCATGGCGCTATTAGCGCCATGGCTGCCTCCAAATTCTTATCGACTCTGCCCTGGTGAATGGAGCTATTACCGCCCCATTCCAAGGTTGGCATGGGCGGTAATTCCCCATTCACCAGGGCCCTTCCCCATTCCCATTTGAGCCCCCATAGGGCTCAATGGGAATGGGGAAGGCGCTAATAACGGTACTGCAAATTGCGGTACCGTTATTAGCACCAAAGTCCCTTTGCGGGTCCCGTCCTTAACGCCTGGTAAAACCAGGCGTTAAGGGAGGACCCCCAAAGGGAACTCGTAATAGGGCGGTAAGGGATTACCGGTACCGGTGACCTTACCGATACGGTAATCCCTTACCGCCGGGTCGCAATGAGGCCCATTAAGTGGTTTAGAGCATCTCCGTGTTTCCCTAACTCCTCATGTTTCCACAGTTTTAACCAGAAAAGAGCAGGGCTAATCAACGCTTTGGATGCCACTGGGGTTATTTCTAGCTCAAGTTAAGGTACACTGACATCTCAAAAGCTTCAGCATATGAGGTAATGATTTCGAACCCAACGATTAAAATTGTGAGATGCAAAATAATGAATCCTGCCATTTTTGTAGCTGAGCCAATAGCTTATGGTGATCATGTGCATGACTGTTAAAATTATGCAGAATTTATGATGATATACCCCGTGTGAAAGAAAATGCTTTGTCAGGAGGGGAAATTCTCTTTATTGGTTCTTCTTCGAAAATTGATCAAACCAGTGGGGAAAGGCATTCAGGTGCAGCAGCAGTAAGGCACAAGTCAAATGGATGATTTGAAGGTGTAGCAAGTTGAAGGCTAATGTCTCACTTTTCAGCACAAGCATCGGAATTGGTAGTGCTTATTGTCGCACTTGAGAAACACGGAGGGCAGGAAGTGACAGTGTACAGTGACTCCGCCTATGTGACGTCAACTGTACATGCAGGGCTAGCATGTTGGAAAAGGATGGGCTACCTCTGTGCGGACAGCACTCCATTGCAGCACCCATCCTTATTGGACAGGCTTATTAAAGGACTACAGCTCCCAGTGGCCATAGCAGTCATTAAGGGCACAGCGCACACTAAGCAAATAGATTTTCTCTCTTGCGGGAATGAAGCCGCTGGCATAGAACCAAAAGGGCTGCATATTCTCCAGCTATTTTGAGTTTTGATACTCTGAATGTTAAGGAAAAGGTCATCACGACTATGGTAATACAAGAAGGCTTTAATAAATAATCGATGACCCAATTAATGGAGATTCAAGGGAGTGGATCGCAGGATGAGCAGGAATTATGGAAGCAAAATGGGTGCTCTTTATCCCCCACTGAAGCATTTTGGTGACAAGATAGCACTGGATGCCAGTAGCATTGTTAAAAGTTGCACTTGAACAGCTGCATTACCCCGCACATAAAACTAGGGAGAGTCTTGCTGCAATGATTGCGGAAGACTGGTTCATTCCGAATCTGCTGGAACGTGTTGCATTCTTTAGGGTGAATTGCACTGAGTGGCAAAGGTTTACTGCTTGGCATAAACTGAGAACAATTAGAGGGATGATACCTCAACTGAATGGTCCATTTCAGTATTCACATGTTGACTGTCGATATACTGCAGATGTGTAATGAATATAGGTATCTATTAGTGGTGGTGTGTACCTTTTCCAGGTGGATGGAGACAGGTCCATCTAGACACCCTGATGACACTAGAGCAACAAAGTTTTTAGTACGCAAAGTTTTTCCGAGATTGGGTGTGTGTGAAGTGCTGAGATCCAACAATGGGACACATTTTGTTAATGAGCTTTTTGAACAGATAGGGCTTCTATTGAATATAAAACAGAAGTTTTCTTCTGCCTATCACCTGCAAGTGAACGGGGTATTTCAAAGACTCAACGGCCTCCTTATAAAAAGGATTGGCAAGATTAAATTAACATTGAAGAAGGGTTGGATATACTGCCTACCCTTAGCTTTATATGCCCTTCGGAATCAGCCTGGTTCAGACTACCACCTCACCCCCCACAAACTAGTGACAGGGCATTAACAGGGCAGCGATTGAGAACACCTCTGTCTAGGAGTAGAAGTGATGCCCAGAGTGTAGTTTGGACTTTAGGTGATGAACTGCATGATTATTTGACATTTATGACCTATAGCATCTCTCTCATTTCAGATCAACTCAAGCGTCAAGGGGGTCGGTCTCAGAACATAGATGAAGACAATTTAACAACCGGATCAACTGAACTTTTATCGGCAACCAAATTGTTGGTGATTTAGTGCTCATTAAAAACTTCACAGAAAGTACCACGAACCACGTTTCCATGGCCCGTTTTGCATTGAAAATATAACCCCCTCAGCTGTGAAGGTCCAAGGGAGACACGATTGGCTTCACTTGGGCGATGTGAAGACATATAAAGAAGAGACCTGCCCTCCCACCGTTGCCGATCCAGAAGAAAGACAAGAAGAAGAATTTCAGCATGTGCAGACTTCATTGATTGATGACAGAGAAGAAGGATGATAGGGCAACGAGTTGATAAATGCAGATTTTGCATTTGGACTAAGACTCAGAAGAGCACTCCTTATAGCTATTTTAGCAGGAGTGCAAACCCTTGCTTAGAGTCTTAGGAATCTTGTAAAATGAACTTTAGAATTACATTGACGTATCCAAGTCATGCCTAAACATCAGTTCTTGATCAGGAATTGGAAACAAGCTCAATATCCAGATTCATTTCTTGGTGCATACTTGTTCTACGAAGCTAACCTCTATGATCCTCAAAAACAGTGATGTGCATTGGATTTTGCTTGCTTTTTTTTATATTCATCCTTCAAGCTTATCCTGCTCTTGTCAGATGAGACGTTGATATTTGCACTTTTATTTACAGGATCCTAAAAATGGCCCTGTGATTAGAAGACTGCTAATTGCGATCATTGAACAGATACTGCAACTGCAGGTGTAAAATAATTTGGTAAAGTGTATTAAAAATGAGATATTTGGAAGCTGGAACAGTTTGAGAGAAACAAGTATCAGGATGTCACAAAAGAAGGATGTCAATGTTTTGGTGCATGATATATGCCTGCACGATTACAGTCTTTGTCGTTCTATCCCTCTTTGTTAACAGTCTCTATCATACTAGTACTCCCACTGAGCTAGAGGCCACTGTGGCCAGCCACTACAGGAACTGCTTTGGATTTGCGTACTTCCACAAAGGTAGAGACTTCTATTGCTCTACCCACTGTGAGAACACTTTTTGATTTACTTAATGAGTACTTTACAAGCCTTGACTTTGTGGTGAGATATGAGAAATGCAGAGGAAGATAATGAGGGGATGAATACATACTTATCTAGACAATGCAGCACACGTGGGTAATAACGTAGTATCCGCACATGAAAAATGTAGGAGAGAAAACATCTACGGAGAGTTGTATGTCTGTGCTCTCATACCCTATGCCTTGAATACAGTATGCACTTTAATCTCCAGAGAAGTTCCAGAACACTACGCCAGATGTCTCGTTCATCTTGCAGCATGTATGACTAGAGGACAATTCCTGGGAAGATGGGCCACTTTGCGATGGAGGTCAAAATGGTCGTTTCCATTCCAGGATGATTATATCACAACTACACAGATGGAAAAGGAACATGCATGGAAGAGCAAGATGCTTACATATCCAGAGACAGGACAGGAAGGGGTAGTCATTACAGAGATGAAGAGACTGAACTGTGCTGATAAAGCAGAAGAAGTTGGATGGCCTGGATGTTGGGAACAAAGTCAAGTCTTAGTCTATGGACACGTGAAATCCTAGAAGGGCAAGTAGGACTGATGTCCTGCAAAGCTCATCTACTAAAGGCAGAATATGTACAAGAGGTGCAGAGAGTGAACGATGGATGTTTGAAGTCATGGGCCAAACATGCCAAACTACTGACATCAGTAGAAAATGAATCAGGTCCTATGGTTGTGATCCAATTGGTGAATGCGACATTGTGCTTCCCAATGACAGGGAAATATATCATGTGGGAGATAACAAAGGCTGCAAAACTACAGTTGATGTTTCCAGTATGGGAGCAGAGACAGCTGTTCTGATGGATCAATATAGGGCTTGTGGGTCTAGAGCCTACATGAAGCTGCCCAAGGATTAGGGAGGAACGTGTTCCTTGGTGCTCGTCCAAGTTCCAGCGTTAGTGATTCCTCAGAGTGACTTGAACAGATCAGAGAATTTCCATAGGTGGATGCCCATTTGAGAAGGAGAAGAACACTTGAATTTCTAAATCGAACGAGAAGAGAGAACTACTTCTCAGTGAAATCAATAGACACGTCTAAGGCTATTCCATATGAGTATAGGTTGTTCAGCAAGACTGCTTCAATCTTCACAACTATCTTCATGGCTGGGATCCAGACGATGGCCAATGCCAAATGGTTGCAGATTGCCAGATGGGAGCTTTTGCGAACACTCAACACCACCATCAAGGGATTCAATGCTATCAAGGAAGAACTAATGGCCATACGCTTGACGACCATGCAGAACAGATATGTCCTTGACATGATCACTTTGATGGAAGGAGGAGTTTGTGCCAAAGTCGATCATCATGTTACACGTTCATACCTTCTCATGATGATGAAAATGGGACTTTCACAGAGGCCTAATGTTGCTGATGAATCTGCATAAGAAGTTGGAAGACGAGACAACAGACATTGCTGATGATAGTTGGTTTGCGTCCATGTTCTCATGGATGGATTCCGCAGTGGATGGCAAACAACATCTTCAAGTTTCTTGTAGCAGTATTAGTGATGGTGATGTTTGAATTCTGTGTAATCAGTATAATAATTACACAGTGTAAGAAGACAGCAAAGAAGGCAGTAGGAATGGAGATCATGATCAATGTGAAATCGGGGTTTGGACCCAAAGAATTGACTGATGATGATGTCAGGAAATACATAGAGGCCAGCATTGTAGCACCTCAGGTAACAAAGTTCCTGTATCCAAAGAATAATAAGAAGTACGTGGGATGATGGGTCTTTTGTAATCCACATGGACAGTGCAGCTACATGACCTGGAGTGTGGATGAACATGTAAAATCAGCCGGCATCCTGAGGTGGGGTGATGAAGGTCGGGACTTCGAAGAAGCACTTCTTCAAGAGAAGGTATCAAGATGAGGAGACCGGTGAAGGTGTGGTTGATGACTCAACCAGAGGGGCTGGGGGTGTAGAGGAGCAGTCAAATGACTCTACAGGAAGTCCCACCCCCCTCCCACCTGTTTGTTGGAGGCCTGAGATCGTACCATGCTTGATGCCAGCAGTTGTGACCATCCTCCTAAGAATATTAAAAAAATGGTACCCACTGAGAAATCCCTATAAAAATGTATTCCCGAAGAGATGACAATCTAATGGAGGAAATCCCTGAAGGAATATGAAAAAGAGCAAGAAAAAGAGCTGGTGACATCACAAGAAGCGAGCTTGATGCACAGAGAAGACTGGCTGAAGAAGATGCATGACCCTTATAGAAACTGATGACGAAACAAAGAATCGAGTAAACTTTCATATGCGAAGAGTATAATGCATGTGTGAAGAGCACTCCAGAAAATGCAAGACATTTTATAACTGTACATATGCAGCAACACAAGTAGACTAAGTGATCACAGAAGCTACTAAGCAGTAAATAGACTGCAGGTGGAGAAGCCATTGTATAGAAGCTGGACAACGGTTTAATGAATTTAGTAAGTTCAGACCTATGGAGAAGGAAGATCGAGAGCTGTGTCACAGTAAGAATTAGCTGAGATCGTGAAAATGAATGGCGAAGCTCTCTGGCCTGGTGTCAAGGCTGAAGGCAGCCATGGCTGGTTATCTACTGTTGAAGGCGGCAACCCTGCAAATCTGAATCATTCCTTGTTAAAATGCAAAGAAAGAACAGCATGCGTGCCAAGTTATATTCATTTAAGACAATTAAATGCAGCAAAATGGTCCAAATCGTGGTCTCCTGTCACGTGAGCCAAGGATGGAAATAGAGTTGGGCTGTAAGGACTAGAACAAGTAATAGTGCATGCCCGCACTCCCTTATATTACCAGAGACAAGATTACACTGCAAGGCCAAGTTCAAAGACAATCTTCATGGTAGAAGCATGGTTGAGGAGAAACTGCCTAATTGGGTGGGTAGGTAGAGTCTACCTCCTGGCACCTGGACAAGCTTACGTGCTGCTAAGTGAACTAAATGTTCCAGACATGGCACAATCATGCCAACCAATTGTAGAAGGCCATATAACGAAGGGCCTTATAGTTTGAGAGCCAATGATATACTGTGTACTTAATAATGTTGAGGATGACTTGCACTAGAGGTAGGCACAAGTTGTCGACCTGACAGTAGAGACCCAATCACAACCCAAGCTCTTATAGAAAGTATACTTAGATGTTCCCTTTGAGCGTATCACAATCCCTCATAGGTTTCTCGTATTTGCCACATAGTATGACGTCAAGTACGACACATTTTTACTATATGACTGTCATTTTCTATGAAATGTTTGAGAGACTCGAGAGAACGTCCGTTGATGTCCCTTGTAACTCCCTGTTTTAGACAATTTAAATTAAAACAGAAAACTTTGCAATATTCCTGAGTTGGTTCGATTATTTGGTGTTGGAATTATTCTGCATCCCATCCATTGCATGCGTGTTACCAAAAGGGCTCTAAAAGCTCACCATAGTCGAGGAGGTCAAATGTCCTCCCCAAAGTCTCTAAAACATGTGGAGGTGCAATGGTGAATTCTACAGCACATCCTTGGAAAAATTGAAAAGCCGCAACATCTATGAACTGTTCTGTAGAAAACATGACAAATTCTCTATATGTGCCAAGTTAACAACAGCATGGGGACAGTGCAACACCATGAA
The DNA here is from genome assembly GCF_040938575.1 of Ambystoma mexicanum. Classification (NCBI taxonomy): domain Eukaryota; kingdom Metazoa; phylum Chordata; class Amphibia; order Caudata; family Ambystomatidae; genus Ambystoma; species Ambystoma mexicanum. The sequence goes on along the minus strand of NC_090928.1, from coordinate 319,202,808 downwards.
ACACACATTGAAGTTGATAGATTCAAAAGAAAAACACGATCACAGGCTTGCATTGCACTGCAAAGCTGCCCTGCCACATGAAAGAGACCAACAATAAAACATTAGAGCCTTGATAGAGGAACACACACACACACACACACAGACACACATACACGCAAGCAGACACACACATTGTGGACTCAAAAAGGATACTGCAGTACCTGTCGCCATGTTAATTAGTGCTGCAATTCTGTCCTTGTCCATACACGCTTTACATGGAATCACCTGCTTTCTCTCTCTTTTCATTCTCCCGGAAGCCCTTAAAGAGATCTTTAGAAACAGTGTTGGCAAACACACACATTCATGGGCCTGAAGTCTGTCAACTGCAAGCTAACTACCAGTGTTTTCAGTCATGTCGTGCTGTCTGCCTTGGTACATTTATTGGGTGGCATGTGCAAATTCAAGCAGAGCCTTCACTGGCACTAACTTCCCTGCCAGAGGACCCACTGCATTTTTTAAAGATGTTTTGCAGGGGCACATAAAATTGGTGTCCTGATAATGGCATTTAATTCTCTGCAATCTCCCAATGATTCTGACACATGCACTGTATAAGAGTATCAAGTATATGGAAGATCTCTAACACATGTTCGTGCTGTCTGTGGCCAAATAAAAAAAATCACAACAGCTCTCTTAACAGTGTACATCAGACTTGCCACTCAGAACAATCTTTCCAGCTCAAAGTGCTGGTCAGTCTAGCCCTGGGCAAAGAAGTCTACTAGGCAGTAATTCATTTTGAGCATTACTGTCTTGCAATGTCTTGCTCTTACTAAATACTCTCCATCTCTACGTTCCTCTGGTACCAACTCTGTGTGTGTGTCAAGCGTATCGCTAAACAGAGGGCTGGTGGCGATCTCTTTCCTCAGCGGGCCCTCTTATGGAACAGCCTCCCCCTTCCTCTTCGTCTTGAGCCGGATCTCCTCAAATCCCGGAAGCGCCTCAAGACTTTCCTTTTCATCTCCTCCTTCACTTCCTCCCACCTCTGCTAATCCCACAGTTGCTGAGATTGTTGACTAAGGCCCTTATATGTCCTTCGGGTCCTTGGCCTCCCACACCCAATCACCTTCAGCCCCCGCCCGCTTCCAGCACTTGCCTTTGCGCCCACTGGCCTATGCCATTGAAGGCCTGCACTTACCTATTTATTGGCTGCTGACCTCTCCCTAGCACTTCCTTCACTGGGCACTTACATCTGCTGCTCACTCACGAGCAAGGGCACTGCTAGCACTCCCCCACCACTCCCTCTTCCCCTCTCCTCTCTCTGCACTTGCACGTTCTGAATGCTCCCAAGGCCTTGTAGGTCCGTCTTTATCCTTCAGTGTTTAATTGTTTTTCAATCCCATGTTCCCTCCCTTTTGCCCTGTGGCCGCTTTGAAACACAATTTACTTGCTGTATAAGCGCCTAACAAATGCACAATAAAAATAAATAAACAAAAAACAAGGTGAGGCGATAGCTACACATCTCAGTACCTCATCCTATCAGCCACCCAGTCCCTGCTGCTCCAACCTGTAATGATCCAAACATTCAATGTTTAGGGCCAGTAAAAAATAGTGAGGGAAAACATCCACAGCAGAAATGCATCTAAAAATAAACATTTTCTGTGCTCATTCGCACAGCAAGGACGCAGCAGTAATGAGTTTGCAGCATTTTTCAGAGAAAGTAGGCAACCGACAAGGACATTAAAGTGTAGCAATTAAATACCAGCGCCAACGTGGACAATATACCCTGTTTATAAATGTGAGTGGCGGGTAAGGAGGGTGAAGGACAGGAGGGCGCAGGAGAAAGAAAATGTGTGAGAGAGATGGTGTGTGTGGGGAGAATGAGCATGCAAGGGCGACGATAATAGAGAGATGGAGAGAGAGAGATGCAGTTAGAAACAGATACCTACAATAGGCGCATTATCCCACTAAGCTTATTTAGTGTACAATTCATAATTCCACACACGTGACTCCATGAAGTTTCAGAAAATATGTTAAAAGAATGAATAGAAAGATTCTAGAATGCGTGACACTATTTCAGAATCCTGCATTTGAGCTTGTGCCAATAAATAAACTGAATACATTAGCTGGTGGCCAGCGGAAATCCAATGAGGACATCGGGATGAGGCAAAACCCCATCCCAACTTTGGGGCATGTCGAGAGCTATGTGGCAGTGCCGGCTGGGTATTAGAATCTAGGAAGGTGGGGGTGTGGGAGAGTGGAAAACGAGCGAGTGGAGGAGAATAGAAAGCAAAATTAAACGGAGCAAAATATAGTTGATGTTAATGTTAATGTTAAAGAATATTTGTACCGCGCACTATCACCACCGTAGTGGTCCCCTGGCGCTCTGGCGGCTCTGAAAAAGGGAGGGAGGTGAATTAGTGGGAGTAAGCTGGAAAAGTGAAAGAGAGCAGTGATGTGTATAGTAGTATACCCAGAGAGAGGGAGAGTCAAGGGGCGATGGGCTGAAATATACCCCAGCAATTATCTCTCGTGATAACAGCCCGGCGTTGAATCAAGGAAGGGAGTCTTTTCACCACAGAAGAAAGGTTTTGCCTTTCACCCAGTGATAGCCACTGCCTGCCTTTGGATACAGATATTAAGGAAAAGCAGAATACAAGTAACTGAGGGAGTTCTGAAAGCCGAGCCCACGCTCTAAAGCGTATGACGTCATGGCAGGCGCGCAGCCAGAGAGGAATGAAAGCGTCCTCACGTCTGTCTCCCCAGCAGACAAGCGATGATAGCGATCCTCTTTGGCCAACAGTGGATGGGAATTGACATGGGAAATCTCCTGGACCCAACTAATGCACAGCCCAGCATCTGCCAGTGCCACCGTGTGAATAGTGAGGCTTTCATCATTACACACAAGTTCTTCTTAACAAAAGAATGTCACGTTTTAGACACTGTCCACAGAGGAAGGGGAATAATAGAAAATATGGGAGGTCATTACGACCTTGGAGGTAGCCATGCCACTATTTGCGGCATGGCTACCCCCATTCCGGGTACCGGGTCCGGGTTCCTGGAATGGGGAAACACCGGGCCATTCCGACCTTGGAGGGCCCGGTATTTCCCCATTCCAGGAACCCATCCCCATTCCCATTTGAGCGCCTATAGGGCTCAATGGGAATGGGGAGCATGCTGGACCGCTTGCGGGACACGCTAAGGACGCCTGGTAAAACTTGTGGGTCCCGCGAGCAGAACTCATAATGAGACGGTAGGCGGTTAACGGGGCCGGCAGCTCTACCGGCCCCGTTAAGCCCCTACCACCAGGGTTGTAATGACCCCCATGGTTCCGGCAAGTATATGATACAATAGTGACCACAATACCACACCACACAAACGTGAGTGAGTGATACTGACCCATGTTCTCTGTGGTGGTCTGTTCACTCAGTCCCTCGCTTGTACACATACTTGCCTAGGCAGCCTACCCACCCCACACCCTTCCCTTTTGACCAGCTTCCCCTTCACTTCAGTTCAGTTCTTATTTCTCGAAAAATATGCTGTGTTGTTTGTTTCACTTCTTTTTGGATCGGAATGGATTTCCCTCCCTCACCATCACCGGCCTCCTGCCTGTGTCACTAGCACTACCTTCAATGAGAATGAGCAGTGCAACAGAAAGTGGTAACGTAGCAACAGGCCCAGGCAGTAACCCAATCCATAGCCAATCACGTGTCAGTCAATATAATTAACAAGAATGTTCGAGCAGGGCTGTGTCTGGGGCACCACGCTGGTGGGCAGCAGCCAGCTCCCTGTGAAGCCCAGGGCCCTGCCTGACTCACATTTGTTCTCTTTTAATTCAAAATCACGTGAACTAACACTAACAACTAAGTATTAAATGTAAAAACTTCCGTTCAATCTTTCTCAACTTCCCACAACGTCAACGCGCATAAGAACAAATGCCTATAAAGCAGGCATTACACACCAACTGAACGTCTACAGCCACGATGAATCCAGCAGTAGTCGGAGCTATTGTGCACGGACACTGCAGGAGGAGGAGGATGCCCATGGACCGGATCTTCACAACACGCACTATGCTTTTTGGGGTGCCGGATGATCAGGTCTATGGCAGGTACAAAGCCCCCCCCCCCCGCCCCATATAATTCTAGACCATGTCAGGGAGTGGGAAGATGGCCTAACATCACCCATCATCAGCTCTAAGGCCCTTACCATGCTAGAAAAGTGCTGACTGCACTCCATTTCCTTGCCGATGAGTCCTTCCAGCGGACCACTGCAGTAGTTGGGATATCGCAGGCCACCCAATCATGCTGTCTACACCAGGTGCTGTCCTGCATAAAAGCATGTACATGTGTGCACAGGCACATATATATGCCCCGAACACCAGAGGAAAGGCAGAACGTTATGCAGGATATCCATGCAGTGGCATGCTTCCCCTGTGTACTAGGTGCAATGAACTGCACACATGTTGCACTAAGGCCACCCCGATTGACAGACCACATATACTGGAACTGAAAGCACTGGCACTCCATCAATGTGCAGGTAGTGTGTGATGCCAACGGAATCTCCATGGAAGTCTATGCTAATTACCCTGGCAGCACACATGACAGCAACATCACCACCAGCATGTCACCACTTCCCCCGGCCCTAGTATCTGGAAAACATGGCAAGGCATGGCTCATTTGTGAGTATGAGCGCTCATGCACATGCATGCACGTCACACACTGAACAATAGACCATGCCATCAATTACAATGACAACCATGTACACATTTACAGGGGACAGTGCCTACCCGCTAACTACCTTCATGATGACACCAATCAGGAACCCCACAACACCAGCTGCGGTCAGGTACAAAACTACACATGTAGCCACTCAGGGCATTCAGAGTGCTAAAGTCACGGATCTGCTCCCTTGACCACTCTTGTGGGGTGTTGCTATATGCACCGCCAGAAGTCTGTAGAATCATTATGGATGCATGTATCCTGCGCAATATTGCCACACAGTGTGGTGTACCAGTGGACATGAGGTGGGATAGTAGCTGCACCCACAGGCACCACCCTTGCCCATGGCTGGCCAAATGGCATGGGGAGGGTACACGCACATAGCTGGTCTAATCATACTTCACAAAAATACCAGCCCCTGTGAAAACAGCCTGTGACTCATGACCATAATATGCATGGAAGTGCACAAATGAACCACACAGACATAGCAACTGCACACAAGAGTGTCCATGTAGTATACCCAATAGCACACAGCACAAGCAACAAAGTCGCAGACCGCCGTCACATGGCCAATAACAAATCGAATGCATGTAGACACCAAACCACACACATGAGACGACAAGTAGGAAGGCCTATTACAAAATTGATGCTAGCAAACTCAAGCGAGGACAGCCCTGGACCCACAATGCGTGTTACACCACAATAAACAGGTTCAATGTCCAAAGCATTCCCTGACAACCACTATGCTCACAATATTCAGTCACATGAAAGCAGCCATGTGGAAACAAAAATAAAAAAGTGCACTGCAAGAGAAATGCACATCTTACCTCATGCCATGTGAGTCTGCATCATCTGGACTGTGCAGTCCACCCCAAACACTTACTCTGTCGGCTTGGAAACCAACACACACTTAAGCATTTTCCTGTGCATGCATAGAGCTGCTACTTCCTCCACAATCCCTGCATCCATCATTCCATGCCATATCCATCTGTAGAGAAATACAAATCAATATGAGAGCCGGCAACACATGCATGCACCGAAATATACAGCAACATGTACCCTCCTGAGTGACATGCAACAAATGCATACAATAACTCACCATTACCCATCACCATGTGTCCTGGCACACATGCAGCCACATCCGCCCACCTCACACCAATGCAAAATGAATAACACACACAGTGACACCTTACCCACCCACAACCGCTACACTGCACCCCCCTGGTCCCCGAGGGCCATGTAGTGAATGATCGTGTTTCACTTACCCATCATCATGCGTCTGGCCACAGTCAGCATGACACTGAGAGTAGCCCCAAAAGGAGAACACTTAGAGGATGGAAACCCAGGAGCACCTTTGTAGTATTTCCAATTGCATGGTCTGCCATCCCTTCATCAATCTGGCAGTGGGACAATGCAGTAAACACTATCTGTGGATCGATGATGCTAAACCCAAGAAGATGGGAACCAGAAATCTCACCTATTGCACAAAAGACAGGACCTTGCAGAAGGCAGGACTTCACAGAGGCAGCTGTTAGACTGGAAGGCAGCTCGCCAAGGCAACTGGCGTGAAACACACAAGCAGACAGGAGAAAACACTGAGAAACATCTGGCAAGGACAAACACGCACAAAATGGAGCATGCAACAGGAAAGTGCAGGGGAAAGCAGACAATAGTGGGAATGTATTGAATTTGGTCAAATGTGCATTGAACTGAAGGGAGCATTGAGATGCACCCATCAGCTGTCTACAGGCCTCATAATAAGTGAAGGTGCACTGTGCATGATACATGGTCACCAGGACAAGCGAAAAAGAATGGACAATCATGTGTGCCTGGTTTCTGTGGAGTACATTGCATCCCACCAATGATCAGCAAAGCTGTCATGTGTATGGATTTGTCGTGGGACAGCAGCCCCAGAAGGGGAAGTACCAGGATTGGACTGCCTGTGTGTATAGGAACTACTATTAAAAAATCAAAATACGGGATGCCATGTGGCAGCCAAGACACAGGTGTAAAGTTCAGGGAAACACTCACACCACCACCTGAAACATGTTTCACAGCACACAAAGAGATGGCCCAGCCACCCTCATGACAACTCAACAACTAAGAGCCTACAGTGATAACCACCACCAACTAGGATCCCGCAACCCAGCCCACCATGCATAGACACTGCAACCAAACAACATCATGTGTCACATGAAACCACAAAGCTGGACCTGTACGCCCCAAAACAAGTAAAACAAAAGCAACCCCACACAGTTCCAGACTTCCTGCCACACAACACAAGTCACACCCGAGTGCCCTTCACATACCTGCACAATATACCCATCTGCCTTGCATCCACTGCATCCCACCTGCAAATACATTTTAAAATTGAAAAGACCTGCATTGCAACAACTTAAAGATACTGGCGATCCATGACAACTCATGTAGGGAACAACAAAGTAGACATGCACCACTCGGTGTACAAGGATCGCAGAGTGCAAGAGGGAGACAGGACACAGAGTGACAATTGACGAGCAGTGAAGTGGGAGAGAGAGATAGAGGGACATGAAATGCATTGCAAGAAGAAGACCATCTGGAGCATAGATGAGGATGTGTCTGACATCACAGTGGGTGACAATCCACCCTAGTGAGGAAGATGAAGACATAAAAACCGCTTGAATTAGTAGGTTGGAGAGCACAGAAGGAACAGAGAGAGACAAGATACACATGTGGTCCATGAAGGACGAAAGTGGGTGACGGGGAAGGGCAGACAGGCAAAGAATGGGCACATGTGAAAGGTCAACCATCAGCTCTACATCTGAAGAAACACTGACAACACCCACCATGGCAAGCACATCCCAAAGAGAGCCAGGTAAGCTACATCCCTGCAAAGAAGGCACTCCAACTATATACCCAGAACCTACACCAACCAACAAACACCCCTGTACCACAACACTGCAAATGGACCTCTGGACAGCATGCAGCTGTTCCCTCATCCCCAACACACCACACACCCTGATTGAGACTGTACCAGTCAGCGTGCATGGATTCCAGGGTGCACATGCAACTCACACAGGGAGAACAGATGAAGACAATCTGTGGGGAGTGGATGATGTCACCCATGCATGAGACAACAATGTGGGCACACAATGTACACTCACTGACAGTGGCAGATGACATGAAGAAGGTATCAGAACCATAAAAAACCTGTAAGCCACCCTTGTGCAGATAACCAACAGAATCAAAAACTATACACAAAGTGACCTCATTGGGTATCACAGAAGCCATCAGTCATGTGAACACATGCGCATATCTGTCAAACCAGACATTCATCAAGTGTGGCAAACATGTCTTGTGTACCCAATGCGTTCAAAAGGGCAGAACTGATTCACTACAGAATACGTCATGAAGCGCTGCATCGCCGAATGAGGATATATGTCAATGAACATGTGTGGTACATGTTGAACAGTGTCATGGCTGACCAGGTCAGGTAAGTGGAGAAGGGAGAGGATTGGGAAGTGGCACATGTCAAAGAATAGTGTGCACAGGCAGTACACCTGCACGGCATGGTAGGAAACATGTGGACAGGGGGAGTGGAAGGGTGGCAGTAAGGAGACATCATCACAGTCATTCAGGCAAGTGTTATTTTACAAAAATACATAGAGTGCAGATGCACAAGTGTGACTAGTGTAGCACAATCCCATCCAATGATGGGGTCACTCATCTAAGAGCATCCACGAAAACAATGAACTTGCATAGAAGTGTAACTGCACATACACAAACATTCATGTGTAAAGACACACATCTTCACAGATATTGACTGTGACACAAGCTTAACCCCCCGTTCCTTATGATGTGTACTGCATGCAAATACCAAGGTTACCAAGAACACTGACACAACACGCGAACCAGTGCACATGCTTACATGCTGGCTGAGCTGGCCTGATGTGATTCCATAATCACCTCCAGCAGGAACTGTGCATCCAAATGAGTGAGAGGTGGGCCAGTGCCTAACAGAGGGCATGCGGACTACAGATGTGAAAGGATGCATGTTGGACCTCCCATGGAGTGCAGTCACTGCATTAATCTGTAGCACTGCAACAACATGGGACAAAGCATTACAACAGCCATAGTTCACAATCATGCATACAGCATACAGGCATCAATATACCCTCACAATGTTCCCTGCACATGCCATCCTGGTGACCACAAGGCAACCATGCCAGTTGACGTCACTGTGCATGGCTGCTTGTCCACAACTGCATTCATCATTTCCTTGAAAGGTTAACTGCACATCTCAAGGGATAAAAAAAATGAAATACTCCTTGGAAAGGGCAAAACAAAAACACAGGCCAACATACGGGCCTGGGGAATCAAAAATATAACAAAAACGTGTCCTTGATGGATGAAGGGAATGTAAAAACTAGTAGAAAATGTGGCCATGGACAACAAATACATACAAATCTCCATCAGTGTCCTAGTGGCTGATAGTTCTTCATGGATAGTGGTCCTCATAGCAACCATCTCACGCCTCAGGGCTTCACTGTGTGCCTGAAGATCAACCCGTCAGCCCTTAATGTTGGTTTCCATGCGCAGTCGGTGGCAGCGGCATTAGGACTGCATGAACTGCAGCTGTTGTTCTACCCGGGCTGTTGGCAGTGTCATGGACTTGGTCATCTTATCCATCCCCTCAGATATTTTGTCCAACACATTACCATGTTGAAGGGAGGCATGCAACATCGGCTGCTCCCACTCTGTCTCCCCAGCCTGCACACATCCCCCACGTGTGCGGGGCCCATGGCGCCTGATGCAAGAGACCATGGCCGTTAGAGTGGTGCCCCTGTTGTTGGCTGCAGGTCTGGAACCCTCCCTTGGACATCAGCCCCAGGACCTAAATTCAAATCATGGGAGGGTGGCCTTGCAGCAGTAACCATCTCAGACGGAGGAGACAACCAATGACTGCCCTTGTGAATGACTCACGGGCCCCCATTGGGGCACTCACCCTCACCCTCTTTGAGGTATGTGCATCAGGTTCAGCATCAAAGCCAGCAGAGTATGAAGAGTCCGAAGAGTTTGCAGCATGACTGAGGATGGTCTACAGCACCAGTGGGTTTTCACGGCCTACCACACTACGTCTCTCCCTGGTGGTCTGATGCACCATTAATTCATCCTCCTCCTCTGGATCTGGTGCATCATTACCTGCACATGTACAGAGAAAGACATATTGAGCCATGTTCAAAGAGAAAACAATGCATATATGCATCGAGGTGCACTCGAACAATAAGTGGCAGGACACGCACCGATCAAACATTGTGTATTCACACACTTTGTTCATTAAGCAACAGATGCATGGCTTTTTCTGACAAGTAACCTCCCCCTCACCCGTCAAGTTCATGCCAGCAGTGGACACACTGAAATTCAACAGTGGCGTAAACACACAATGAGGGGCATGCAACTAGAGATTTGCCACACATACCAGGGAAAAGTAATGCACATGTGACATTGGAATGTTGAATGAAATCACATGGAAATAGCCAGCCATCAATATCCACAGACAACACCACGGTCAACACATGACACACTAATCAGGTCTGGGACAGGGAACTGGAGACAATGGGGACATGCAGGATAGTGGGGAAAGTGTAAAAGCCCATGAGTAGGTACAGCTGAAAGTGGGCCTTCTAGTCAAGATCTGTGAAGTGCAGAGAGACGGAAAGCAGATTTGACGATGTAAACAAGGTCCACTGACCCACAAGAGGAGGAGGGGAGTAGCCCCATGGAGTGGGATCAGAGTGTGGGAGGGTAAGAGGGAGCAGGCGTCACAATGTGTACACTCTCTGTTTCACTGCAATTGAGGCATTGGGGATGTGGCGTGTGGGTACTTATGCAACTTCACTCGCTCAGATCTGCATCGTGACAAGGCAACCCATAGCTGCAGTTGACAATTGGAACATACAACTCTGCATGACATGCTGTGAAAGTTAAACTTTGTTTGCATGCACCTTACTAGTAATGAAAGAATGTAGCACTCAACAGTATATGTAGGTGTCTCATGGTGCCCATGTACCGTGGGATTACTCTGTGGGGGATGTGTACTATAACACAGACATGTCCCACTAATGCATGCCACACGGGCTACTACCACTATGATGGCCATTTGACATGAGTCTGTACGTCACATGACATGCTTTACCCAGGGCTGTCATTCAACTGCAGGCAGATGTGCCAATACACAAATGATGTGAGCGATGCATGACTGGCAAAACACAGAATGCACAATGATCGCCAGTCACCTGATGTGCCATCATAATTCTCCAACCCTTCCCATGCCTTGCACCTGCTCAAGGAGGATGAATCGGCTTGTGGCCTCCTGATGCCGTGTCAGCAGCTCCTCCTCTGCTGAACCCCCTCCAGTTGCCATTGCAGAGAACAGGTTGACACTGAGCTTGTGCTTGGTGCGATGGGTGAGATCAATCCAGCACTTTACAACCTGTTCTGCTGTGTGCACCTCCACCCCTAAGGCATTAATCTAGTTTGTGACACGCTGTCAATGCACCATACGTTGTGTGTGTGTGTATGTGCCCCCTGCATTCAGGCACATGTCACAGTGGTGATCTGTCATGTAGTCAATACGGATCTGGAGCTCTTCATCAGTGAAGTTCTTCTACCTCTGAGGGCCAGTGTCCTGTGCCGTGTGTTGGAGTTGAGCCTCTTCCTGATGTGCAGGGCGTCCCTTCCTGCCACACGTGGCACAGGGTGTTGGTGCTGCCCCTGTCTGGCTGGAACCACGTTGGCATCCAGGTGCCAGGCCACCTGTGGACTAGAGCCTGCCATGTCCCCCTGGGGCTGGAGCAGATGTCTCCACACCACATCCCCGAATCCCTGGGGCTGGGGCAGGTGTCTCCACACCACGTCCATGACCCACTAGGGCTGGGGCAGATGTTTCATCACCACCTCCCAACCCCATATGCCCCCTTTTTGTCTTGGGGCCTATCCACCCATGTCACAGGTGTAAGGGATGAATGGAAGACACACCAAGTTATTGTCCTGGGCAAATAGAGTAAGGAAACAGTCTACGTGATGTACGATGTAGCTGTGTGTTCCAGCAAGGCTTAAATGTACCCCAAAATGACACAAAATGTGGTACTCGATATGCAGTGGCACTCGAGAAAACAAAAAATGCATATGCGATACCCGGAAAGCTTACGGAAAATGGAAAAGCGGTAAGCAACACTTAGTGTCACCTCCAAACTAAATAATTGCATACACGATTCCAGAAAAGCTTCCGTTAAGTAAAAATAAGTGGTTTGTGATACACAGAGGCACCAAGACACACAAAAATGTTGTACGCGACACACCGTAGACCTCAAAAGGTTCACAAAAGTATGCGCCTACGTGCCAAGGCAATTCCCCCCCCAAAGAAAAATGGGTATGCGGTACCTGAAGGAAAGGATTTCGTAGCACTACAAAATACATATTGTAACTCATCAGGATCATAACCTTCTTGTGCACAATAATGGATGCATGTTGTGCGACTAATATCACCTCATCATTGCCGTGAGCTGCATAGGTGTGCCGTGTAGGTGTGCAGCATCACTGCATGCAGGGCGTAACGTACGCGTTAAGGGCCTTTACTCTGTTATCGGCTGCTGTCAATGCAAGACGCACACGACTATTCTTCAGGCCTTCCTGCTGCTGCATTTGCCTCCTCTGGCCCTGCTTTGCCTCATTCACTACTATAGTGCTGCTGCCTGCTCGAGGGTGAGTGCTTGCCTGCAACCTGCACTGTCTTGGTGTGCCAGCTGCCCCACTTTTGCCTGGGCTCCTTTATTGACCTGCAACCACCTGCTCTGTACTTGCCAGGACTTCCACCTCTGCCAATACCACTGAAGCTCCACAGCACCTATCCAGGAAGACCATACCTGTCTCAGGTGGGTCATGTCTGCCGCACCCACGTCATCTGGGGAGGGCAGCGCCCTCTTGTTGAGGCAAAGGGCTGCCAACTTCACCAGTAATGAATTTGTCACTCTAGTGGATCGGGTCCTGGACGCGCATGATACCCTCTTCAGCCCAGCTATGCAGCTGGGCACCAACACAAGGCAAAAGATTTAGGACAACATCACGGCTGCGATTGATGCAGAGTGGGTGGCAGTCTGGCCCAAGGAGGTGGTCTGGAAATGTTGGGATGATCTCAAGACCTGTAGCCATATCAGGGTGGTGGCAGCCCTCTCCACAGAAACCACTGTGGAGGTGTTACGCTCACCTGGCTCCCACAGAGGCGTCGATCTGAACTGGACAGCTGCGGTCTCCACCAATGTGACACGTAGTGGCGAGATGACGGACTGGACTGGCCCACCTAGCTTCGTTTGCTTGGCCCGTAGGAATATTCTTCTGTAAATGGAGAAAGGGAATTAACCACCCGTGGGGTTGAGCGTAAATCCCCCCACCCCCGCTGTTCTCCCCACAGATCACCTTTGATGTCCCCTCTTATAGTCTCACCTGATGGTTTGAAAAGATGAGCTCTCCATCCTGCATTGAGCGCAGGGGCGCGTTGATAACCAGTTGCTTCACTGGCTTGAAGGAATTGGTGAGTTCCAGAACAATATTGACACCGAAAAGTATGTAGTTCGTAAGAGTTCACATGTCTGACTTTCACTCTTGTCCGATTCCTTGCAGTTTGCAGCTTGACCCCAGCGAAGAGTTCATCGTGGTAGCTGACGAACTTCAGGTAAGGATTTGGCTTATCCTACACAGTTCAATAAAATAAGGCCAGAATGTAACCTGTGGCTTGCTCCCTTATTCAGGTGTGGAGAGAAAATATGAAGTTTGGGGAATAATGCCTCCGGCGGTAAAATTAGGTAAGTCTATTGTGGTGAGAAGAGTTCCCCTTGTTTGTCCCTTCGTCTCACCTTGTTGTCCTTTGTTCCCCATAGGGGCCGGGGTACGGCGAGGATGCAATGGAGACTGCGCCGACCCGTGAAGAGGAATAGTACCCCCGGCGGTAATCAGGTAAGTCTATGGGGGTAGTTACTATTGCCTCTGTTTATTCCCTTGGCTCACCTTTGCTGTTCTTGTTTTCCCCTTAGGTGCCAGAGTGCAGCGGGAATGTGCAGAAGGATGCGGTGGATCGTGAGGCTGCTGTGAAGGTTGGTGAGTTCAGCGTGGCGCTGCAGCAGGCGAGGCGGCGCACGTAAAATGCTTCTTTCTTCCAGCTCGAAGGAACGGGGGATCCGGAATTCAGGTAAGGATCGAAGGTTTTGCTCTTATTCTAACCTCTTCTCCTTCTGTTCCTCCCTTTTTCTAGGAGCTGCAGACTCGAGGCGGGCGTGGCAGAAGACTGGATGCAGGCTTGCAGACATGGTGAGCGTTACGCTGCTGGATGCAGAATAAGGCGAAGCATGTGCTGCTCTTCAGGCGTGGTTTAAATAGCCTCCAAAGTAGTCCCAGTAAGTATTCCTCCCCAGCCCCACCCAAGTAAAAAATAGTCCCTAGGTAAAATAGTCCCTTCCAAGCCTCATTTGGCTTGGAGCTCTGCAGCATGGTCTGCATCAGGTAAGTTCTACTCTATGAGCCTGGCGCTTATGGCACCAGGACTGACTCTCCATATGAGCCTGGCGCCATAGGCGCCAGGACAGCACCCAAACAGCCCCTAGCAGGGGTTTTTGGGCTTGCTCAAAATAACTTGATGCCTGCTTCTGGGGTTGCTGGAACTGGTCTGGTTCCCCGGGGGTAGGCTTCATGACAGCACTCCCCCCAAGGCTCCTCCTAAAGTTGTTCTTCCCCGTGGTTTTGGTTTGTCTGGGAAATTTCGGTGGAATCTTTTCACCAATCGAGGTGCATGCACGTGGTCACTAGGTTCCCAAGACCTTTCCTGTGGTCCGTAACCCTTCCAGTCGATTAAATAAAAAAGTTTTGACTTCACCATCTTGGAGTCCAGGATGTCCTTAACTTCAAATTCTGGTTCCCCGTCTATAAGGATGGGGTCTGGTGGCTTGGTTAGTCTTGTCCCTGGTTGCATTGGCTTCAAAGGTGACACATGAAAGACGGGGTGAATTTGCATATTAGCAGGTAAGTCCAACTTGACGGCCACCGGGTTGATAATGGCCTTAATAGAGTAAGGTCCCAAATATCTAGGGTTAAAGGTCTGCGTTCCCTTGAGAGGTATGTGTTTTGTGGCCAACCATACTTGGTCCCCTATCTGGTACTGTGGAGTATCACTTCTATGCTGATCAGCATCTTTCTTATATTTCTCCTTCGCCTGTTTTAAATGTGCAGTTGCCTCCTTAAAGGCTTGTGTAATCGTAGCATGTAGATGGTCCACTGCAGGCATTTCTAAGTGTTGGGGTGAGTCAAGGTCTGAGGTTCGGGGGTTGTGCCCATATAGGGTATAAAAGGGGATTTGTCCAGTTCCAGAATGTACTGAATTATTGTATGCATATTCGGCGATCCAAAGAATGTCCTTCCAATTACTCTCAGTCTGATGTAACATACAACGCAGGTATTGTTCAAGAGTCTGGTTGGTCCTCTCCGTTTGACCATCGGTCTGGGGGTGTTGACTTGTCGATAATCTCACGTCGATTTGTACCAATTGACAACATTTCTTCCAGAAATGTGAAATGAATTGACTGCCCCGGTCAGAGACCAACACAGACGGAAATCCATGTATGCAAACAAGGTTTTCGAGGAATTCTTTGGCCAGGATTGAGGCTGAAGGTAGGCCTTTTAAAGGAATAAAATGGGCCGTCTTGGAAAAAAGATCCACAATAACTAGAATGGTGTTAAACCCATTACAAGGAGGTAGATCGATAATAAAGTCTAACGATAAGGTGTGCCATGGTGTAGGCGGAATGTCTAAAGGTTGTAAGAGTCCAGTTGGTTTTTTCTTTTGACTTTTGCTTTGGGCGCAAATGCCACAAGCCATTACAAATGATTTAATATCCTTTCGCCAGGTGGGCCACCAGCATTGTCTTTTCATTTTAGCTTCAGTTTTTGCAATACCTGGGTGCCCCTCCATTAGGGTATCATGATAACGGGAAATGACTAGCTCTTGTAGTTCCTTGTGTGGCAGAAATAGCCACCCTTGGTAATAAGGCAGATCATTGGTGACAGAGTAGTCTGGGCCTTTCTTTACCCAGTCCTGCAGGGCTGTAGGATTAAAGAGTTGCTGGATCTTTACCTGAATGTCCTCTAGTGTCTGTAGAGTAGTCATGCCAAGAATCCTTTGTTCAGAAATTATAGGTTCTGGTTCTGGGTTCACGTCTGCCTCTCCTATCGCTATTCGGGATAAGGCGTCTGCTTTACCATTCTTACAACCTGGTCGATAGGTTATCACGAAATCGAACTCGGCAAAGAACAACGCCCATCGGAGTTGACGTGACAATTGGGCCATGGCTGTTTTTAAATACTGTAAGTTCCTGTGATTGGTGATCACAGTAATGGTATGCCTGGCATCGAGAAGATAGTGCCGCCAAGCCTTGAAGGCGGATTTAATGGCTAATAACTCCTTGTCGGTAACCGCATAGTTTAACTCGGGTGCCGAGAAATTTCTGGACCAAAATGCTACTGGGTGAAGCTGGCCAGTTTCAGGGTCCTTTTGAGACAGGACAGCTCCCATGACTAGACTGGATGCATCAGTTTCCACTATGTATGGAAGTTCAGGGCGTGGGTGCTTTAACACAGGTGCAGACGTGAATTTCGCTTTCAGCTTTTGGAAGGCATTTTCAGCTTCTTCAGTCCACATAAAGCATTTATTTTTTCGCAAGAGTGCTGAGATGGGATGTACGACATGTGAAAAATCTGGGGTGAATCTGCGGTAGAAATTGGCAAAGCCGAGCATGCTTTGTACTCCTTTAACTGAACTTGGTGATGGCCACTTAAGGATTGCGTCCACCTTTCGTGAGTCCATTCGGACTCCCTTTGGGGTCAGGATAAACCCAAGGAATTCAACTTCTGTGGCATGAAAAATGCATTTTTCCAGTTTTGCATATAGTTTGTGCTGGCGCAATTTCTCAAGGACTGCTCGGACGTGCTTGACATGGTCAGATTCTGAAGAGGAGTATACTAGAATATCATCGATATACACAACAACACAAACATCAATGAGTTCACGAAGGACATTGTTCATGAAGTATTGGAAGGATGCTGGTGCATTGCACAACCCGAAAGGCATCACCTGGTATTCGAATAACCCATACTTAGTGCGGAAAGCAGACTTCCATTCGTCACCCTCTTTTACACATACCAGATGTTATGCCCCCCGGAGATCTCATTTAGTGTATATACAAGTGTCCTTCACTTGGTCTAGTAGTTCAGGGATCAGAGGCAATGGGTATCGGTTCTTAACAGTTATCTGGTTCAATGCGCGGTAGTCTATGCACGTTCTGAGGTCACCTTCCTTTTTGGGCACAAAGAACAAAGCTGAAGATGCAGGGGACTTGGATGGGCGAATAAAGCCATTGGCAAGGTACTGGTCTAAGTATTGTCGTAGGTGAAGGTTCTCAGGTTCCGTAAGGGCATATATCCTGCTACAAGGGGGTTGTGCACCGGGTATGAGATCGATTTGACAAACGTACGATCTGGGAGGAGGTAAGGTGTTTGCCTGTTCCTTTTGGAAGAATTCTTGGTATTCTGGAGGTAGTTGCATGACTGCTGTGGTTACTGTGGCCAGGCCTGTGTTCTGATTTTTCTTTGGAAAACAGGTTTGTGCACAATCCGGGAAGGTTATTCTCTTCTCTCACCAATCAACACAAGGATTATGTGTTTCCAACCAAGGTATCCCCAGTATTATTTGGAACTGTGGGGCTTTGATTAGATCAAACACAATAGTCTCTCGATGCCCATCCTGACCCAATAGTGTCATCTCCGCGGTGGAATGAGTTACAGGCCCAGTGCAATTTGAGTTCCATCGACTGTGGTGATGACATTTGAGGTGGTTTTTTGGCAGAGAGGCAGATTCATCCTGGAAGCCAATTCATAGTCCACATAGTTTCCTATGGCCCCGCTATCAATGTATGCCCTTACTGCGTGCATACGCGATGGCTGCCCTGGATCTACGAGGACAATTGGTATGATGAAATGCGAGGTCTGAGTATCCTTCTTCAAGCTCGGCAAGCGGACCTCTACGCTTTTCGGGCATGGTTGTTTCCCGAGTCTGACTCCATATGGCTTTTATCAGCAGCTCCTACCACCTTCTTGGGTGGTTTTACAGGGCAATCCCGTAGAAAATGTCCAGAAGTTCCACAATATAGGCACAATTGCATTTGCCGTCTCCTTTCTCTTTCCTTCTGGGTTAAGGGTCCTTTAACCCCTCCGATTTGCATGGGTTCTGAAGCATCTGCTCCTTTGGGGTTAGCGTGGGTTTTGACCAACACCCTATTCTCAAACTTGGCTCGATCAGCCTTTCTGTTCTGAAGTCTGTGATCTAACTGGACCATTAAGCCTATATATTCAGTGCAGTCTTGAGGTGGGTTCACGACTTGAGCCAAGACATCCTTGAGTTTTCCTCGAAGCCCTCGATGAAATAACATGATTCGTTTTACCTCAGGCCATCCAGTTTCCACTATTAACTTATTAAAGGTTGCGATGTAAGATAGAAGGTCCTGGTTACCCTGTTGTAGGGACAAAAGTTCGTTATCCAGGGCCTGTCCTTGGGAGTGCCGGGCAAATAGTCTTTCCATGCTAGTTTGAAAGCCCTGAAAATCCTGAAGAATTGGGTCATCCTGAGTAACTAGTGGAATTGACCAATCAGCTGCACTGCCGCTGAGATATGACAATACAAAGGCTACCTTGGCTTGATCGTTTGGGAAGGCTCCAGGTCGGCATAAAAAGTGCAAGCGGCATTGGTTCATAAACACAGCGAACCTTTTGGGATCTCCGGCAAAGCGTTCGGGTGGGGCTAATGAAATATTTCCTGGTAGGTTTATTTGCACAGGGTTACTTAATGACACAGGAGCTGGATTTCCCCCAGAACCAGGTAGGGGTGCTTGTCCAGCCTGGCTTTGCAATAGTTGCCTAGCAAGGTCATCAGTTCGCTCCTTTGACAAAATTAGTTCTCTCCTAAGAGCTTTGATATGATATGATATGGCATTTGTAACGCGCCTATACACAAGTGTTTCAAGGTGCGACGAGGCAGGGGGGGGGAACAAGGAGAGACAGACAACGATCCTACTAGGCCAGGTGTCATTAGAACGCGCAAGTGCAAGGGTAGAGGGGTCTGGGAAAAGTGCAAGGGGAAGGGCAGAGGGGGAAAAGTGCTGTACATGGTTAGTAGAATACAAGATAAATAATAGGGCCAGCTGGTGGCAAGTGCAAGGAAAGTGCAGTACATGGTTAGTAGAATACAAGATAAATAATAGGGCCAGCTGGTGGCAAGTGCAAGGTAAGTGCCAGGAGAAGGGGCTGTAGGATACAGAGACAGTCCCGTAGTGCAGGTAGGCAGTGCAGGGAAGAGTGGCTGGGCCAAGGACTGAGATCGGTGAGTGGCCCAGTAGCAGATTCAGTGCAGGTTCAGTGATTTTAGCAGGGGAGAGAGGGAGAGAAAGTGGAGGCAAAGAGGAAGGTTTTGAGGTGCTTCCGGAACCAGAGATGGTTCTCCTCAAGTTTCAGGGAGGCAGGAAGGCTGTTCCAGAGGGAGGCCCCTGCTGCGGAGAGAGATCTACCCCCAGCTCGTTGCTTGGAGAAGCGGCTGACCCTGAGGTAGTTGGAGGTGGATGAGCGAAGAGCTCGAGAAGGAAGATATTTCGGAAGAGAGAGTTGAAGGTATTTTGGCCCAAGGCACCAGAAGGCCTTGTGGACAATGCAGAGGGTTTTGAACGTAATCCTCGCTGCCACTGGGAGTCAGTGTAGTGATTTCAGTCCTGGAGAGATACGGTCCCTGGGCTTGAGGCCAAGGACAAGTCTCGCAGTCCTGTTCTGGATGAGTTGCAAAGGGCGGAGAGTAGAGGCAGGAAGATTTAGATAGAGGCTGTTACAGTAGTCCAGCTTCAAGAGAACCAGGGCTCTGGAGACAGTGAGCTTCTGGGGGAAGGAGAGGAAAGGAAGGATACCTCTGAGGAGGTGTAGCTGGTAGTGTGGCTTCTTAGAGACGTCAGATATGTGAGGAGAGAAAGAGAGTGTGGAGTCGAAGATGACCCCAAGGTTTTTTGCCTTGCAGGTAGGCGCAGGAAGAGGGCCAAGGGAGGCCGGCCAGAGAGCTGCAGGGAAGGAGGGAGTGGGTGTGCCGATAAGTAGAATCTCAGTCTTACTGTCATTAAGGCAGAGGTTGTTGGCGGCACACCATTCTTGGATAGCAGAGAGACAGTCAGAGGTGAGGGAAGGGGAAGAGGAGGCCGAGGGTAGCCTGAAAATGAGCTGGGTAACATCCGCATAGCACTGAAAGTTGGGACAGAGAGCGGCGATGCGGTGAGCAAGAAGAGCCAGATACTGGTTGAACAGGCAGGGGGAGAGGTTAGATCCCTGGGGGACACCACAGGTAGAGAAAAAGATGTCAGAGAGGAAGGAACCCAGTTGGACCTGGGAGGGTTGAGCAGGATGGTGTGGTTGACAGTGTCAAAGGCAGAAGAGAGGTCGAACAAAAAGAGAACACAAGGGGTGTTAGAGTCAAGGTCAGTGCGCAGGTCCTCACGGATGTTCAGGAGAGCAGTTTCCGTGCTTCTGGCAGCTCTGAAGCCAGACTGACGGTCATGAAGACTACCAACAGATTCAGCATGGAGATTAAGCTGGGAGATGGCCAGTTTCTCCAGGAGCTTGCCCAGGAAGGGAGTGATAGAGATTGGGCGATAGTTAGCTGGGCAGGAGGGGTCGGAAGAGAGTTTCTTAAGAAGGAGGTGCACAACGGAGTGCTTGAGGGGGGATGGGAAGACTGCAGAGGTGAAGGAGTGATTGCGGAAGTCAGCCAGGGCAGGGGCCAGGGAGTTGATGTGGTCCTTGATAGTTTTGGAGGAACAGGGGTGGACCTGTTTTGACGGGACTTTCATAGATCGGACTTGTCTCGAAACCTCGTCAGCAGAAAAAAGGGAAAAGGCAGAGAACGAGGGAGGAAGGTGGCTGCAGAAGGGCCAGAGGGAGAGCAGGGAATAGAGGGGGGAAGTGATAGGAGGAGAGTGAGGACAGGATGTCCTGAGTTTTTGAAATGAAGTGAGAGGCCAGTGCTGTGCAGAGGGCCTGGGAGGGGCCAGGAGACATGGAAACTGCTGCAGGGTTGGCCAGCTCCTTGCAGATTTTAAAGAGTTGGCCGAATTGTTAGATGCCGAAGAGATGTGGGCTTGGATAAGGGCTCTCTTCTTAGTGAGAACGGAGAGCCGGTATTGCCTTTGGAGCAGGCGGCAGGCCAGTTTGTCAGAGGATGAACATGAAGCACACCATTTCCTCTCTGCCACCCTGCACTTGCGTTTAAGGGTGACGAGATCTGAGTCATACCAGGAGTTACATTTGGCTTTGGGCTTCAGGCGGATCCTCGTGACAGGGGCAAGGATATCAAGGGTATCAGATATAGCAGAGTGGAGAGTGGAGAGGGCTGTGTCAGGGTGGGAGTCAGCTGAAGGGGAGGAGGGGGCGAGAAGGTGGTAGCAAAAGCCTCAACTGACACGCGCTTTATGGGTCGGATAACCGAGAAGGTGGGTGGCAGTGATGAGGGTGTCTTTGCCTCTGGGGTAGGGAAGGTGAGGTGGGAGGATAGGAGAAAGTGATCACTCCAGGAGAGAGGAGTGGAGAGAGCGACAGAGAGGGGAAGGTCAGAAGAGATCAGAGCATCAAGAGTGTGCCCTGCAGAATGGGTCGGCCCAGACGGGAGAATAGAGAGTGAGAGAGAGTCGCAGAGGTCGCGAAAGAGTCCAGAGGGAGGACAGGAGGCATCAAGGTGCATATTGAAGTCTCCAAGAAAGAGGAGTTGAGTGGTTGAGGACAGGAGTGAGGAGGAGAGGTCAGCCCACTCAGAGAGGAAGGCAGAAATTTGACCAGGTGGCCGATAGATAGTAGCCACGGTAAGGGAATGGCTAGGAGAGAGAGAGAGAGTCGGCAGACAAGGCATTCAAAGGAGGAGTAGGTCTGCGTAGGAGTGACAGTGGCAGGAATCCACTCAGGGAAGATAAGGGCCACACCCCCCCAGCACGGT
Source organism: Ambystoma mexicanum (assembly GCF_040938575.1). Taxonomy (NCBI): domain Eukaryota; kingdom Metazoa; phylum Chordata; class Amphibia; order Caudata; family Ambystomatidae; genus Ambystoma; species Ambystoma mexicanum. The sequence goes on along the minus strand of NC_090928.1, from coordinate 319,181,025 downwards.
TGGGCCTTGGCAAGGAGAGGATCTTGTAACCGTCAGATAGGAGTGTGTCAAAGCTGGTGACAGAGCTGGCAGTGAACCATGTCTCAGTGAGTCCGAGGATGTCAAGGTCCAGTTCCTCAAGAAGGCAACAGATATCAGAGGAATGTTTGACGCAGAGTGAGAGTTGAGAGTGGCAATGTGGAAAAGGTTGCCATCCTTGAAGGACTTCCTGGGAGGGGTACAGATCAGAGGTACGCCCTGTGGAGGTGAAGAAGAAGGAGCCAGAGAGAGGGCAGGGTGAGAGGGTGGAGGCAAGGTAGCCAAGGACAGGGAAGAGGGGACAGCAGGAGAGGAAAGGAAGTTGAGGAGGCACGGGAAGCGTCTATCAAAGAGGTGGAGGTTGGCCTGAGGGCCTTGGACCAAGATGGTCCCATTAGCGTAGACATTAATGATGGCCTTAGAGGAGCGGAAGGGGGCCAAGAGGACATCCCAACGGGTGCCACCATTAATGGAAGAAAAGGAGAAGGGAGACAGTACAGAGACCATATGAAGAGTCCATTGGTCAGGGGAAGGCACGAAAAAGAGGATGTCAGTAAGAGTTTCCTTGGAAGAGGCACTGGTGTAGGTGTCAGCAATAGGAAGGCCTGGGTTGGAGACCAGGATATCCTTTTTAAACTTTTTCCTACCAGATTTAGTGAGGAGAGCAGGATAGTCAATTGAGAAGCAGTTAGAGAAGATAGGAGAGATAGAGAGCACCATGGAATAAGGAGGGAGTGGGGGGGAAGACAGACGAGAGCAAGCGGACAGGAATGAAGTGGCAAGCCCTAGTTTACCACAATTACAGAGCAACAGTAACAGTAAATACAATTAGGTACCCGGTGTAGAGGCCACCAAAGTTTGAGAGTCCTGCCAGGGAAGAAAAAGCCCTGGTTGACCAATTACAGAGCAACAGTAACAGTAACAGTAAATACGAATTAGGTACCCAGTGTAGAGGCCACCTAAGTTTGAGAGTCCTGCGAGGGGAGAAAAAGCCCTAGTTTACCACAATTGACGGTAAACACTGAAGTGGTGAAAGTTGGTGGGCGAGCAGGTGGAGCTAACCAGAAAGAATGGCGGGCTGGCGCCTGGCGTCCCCTGCGGACACCTGCAGACACACTGGGAGCACATTGGTTTCTTGACGGGCGGAATGCACTTCAGCCCTCAGTTCCCCTAGTAATTGGGCCAACTGGTCAGTCTCTGAGGTATCCATAACGCCCGGGTGGGAATTTATGGGTAGGCGTTGCGTTCTGTTACGCTCACCTGGCTCCCACAGAGGCGTCGATCTGAACTGGACAGCTGCGGTCTCCACCAATGTGATGCGTAGGGCCAAGATGACGGACTGGACTGGCCCACCTAGCTTCGTTTGCTTGGCCCGTAGGAATATTCTTCTGTAAATGGAGAAAGGGAATTAACCACCCATGGGGTTGAGCGTAAATCCTCCCACCCCCGCTGTTCTCCCCACAGATCACCTTTGATGTCCCTTCTTATAGTCTCACCTGATGGTTTGAAAAGATGAGCTCTCCATCCTGCATTGAGCGCAGGGGCGCGTTGATAACCAGTTGCTTCACTGGCTCGAATGAATTGGTGAGTTTCAGAACAATATTGACTCCGAAAAGTATGTAGTTCATAAGAGTTCACATGTCTGACTTTCACTCTTGTCCGATTCCTTGCAGTTTGCAGCTTGACCCCAGCGAAGAGTTCCTCGTGGTAGCTGACAAAGTTCAGGTAAGGATTTGGCTTATCCTACACAGTTCAATAAAATAAGGCCAGAATGTAACCTGTGGCTTGCTCCCTTATTCAGGTGTGGAGATAAAATATGAAGTTCGGGGAATAATGCCTCCGGCGGTAAAATTAGGTAAGTCTATTGTGGTGAGAAGAGTTCCCCTTGTTTGTCCCTTCATCTCACCTTGTTGTCCTTTGTTCCCCTTAGGGGCCAGGGTACGGCAAGGATACAATGGAGACTGCGCCAACCCGTGAAGAGGAATAGTACCCCGGGCGGTAATCAGGTAAGTCTATGGGGGTAGTTACTGTTGCCTCTGTTTATTCCCTTGGCTCACCTTTGCTGTTCTTGTGTTCCCCTTAGGTGCCAGAGTGTGACGGGAACGTGCAGAAGGATGCGGTGGATCGTGAGGATGCTGCGAAGGTCGGTGCGTTCAGCGCGGCGCTGTAGCAGGCGAGGCGGCACGTGTAAAATGCTTCTTTCTTCCAGCTCGAAGGTGTGGTGGATGCGGAATTCAGGCAAGGATAGAAGGTTTTGCTCTTATTCTAACCTCTTCTCCTTCTGTTCCTCCCTTTTTCTAGGAGCTGCAGACTCGAGGCGGGCGTGGCAGAAGACTGGATGCAGGCTTGCAGACACGGTGAGCGTTACGATGCTGGATGCAGAATAACGCGAAGCGTGTGCTGCTCTTCGGGCGTGGTTTAAATAGCCTCCAAAGTAGTCCCAGGTAAGTATTCCTCCCCAGCCCCACCCGAGTAAAAAATAGTCCCTAGGTAAAATAGTCCCTTCCAAGCCTCATTTGGCTTGGAGCTCTGCAGCATGGTCTGCATCAGGTAAGTTCTACTCTCCATATGAGCATGGCGCCATAGGCACCAGGACCGCACCCAAATAGCCGCTAGCAGGGGTTTTTGGGCTTGCTCAAAATAACTTGATGCCTGCTTCCGGGGTTGCTGGACCTGGTCTGGTTCCCCAGGGGTAGGCTTCATGACAGGAGGTGTACCGTGCTGGCTGCCACTGGTTCAGTCACATACAGCTGCGGGTACTTGAGAGAATCTTTCCGGACTTCCACTCCCAGATCTTGACCTGGAAAAGGTGTCTGGATATCACTGGTGAGTACCTATGTGGGACAATTATCTAGGGCGTATGTGTGGCATGCGTGTTTGCAGATGCCACATCCTGTTTGTGGCTTGTATGTTTTGTGAGGCTCAGCTGATTGGTCACTCATGCCAATGCAAGCCTCTGTGGCATCAGACATTGTATGCTGGCATTTGCTTGAGGATTGGCAGATTGTGCATTCATGGCTTGTTGTTGCTATGGCTTGTTGTTGCTGCGCACATGCAGCGTGTGAGCATGGAGCAAGTGCTTGGATATGGCAGATGTGGACATGCTATGTATTGGGCATGTGAATGACTAGCATGATGTCCGAGTCTATGTGTGGCACAACTGACACTGCATCCATGCAGACACATCTGATGATTGTGACACATGTGCTTTGATACCTGCCTGTGCGGGCTTCATGCATTGACACCTCTGGGCCTGGGATGTGACCTATCATTCCACTAGATTTGTCGAACAAGTGTATATGTGTGCATACAACATTTGTATGGTTGGCCAACTGACATGTGCAATTTTTTCACAGATATGTTTGGTGGTACATGTTGCTTGCTTGCATGTCATGTTGCATGTGGACATAGGTGTCTGTGGGTTTATAGTGAAAATGTCGAAAACAAAAAAGTCGAAAACAATAATGTTGAAAAAAAAAGTCGAATGTTTTTTTTTTTTTTAATTGGGGGTTGCCCTCCCAACCCCCCGTTTATATTTTATAGCTAACCCCAAAAAAATACAAATAAAAAAAAACACATTCTGGGTTTTTTTCGACCTTTTTTTTCGACATTTTTGTTTTCGACTTTTTGCAGTCGACATTATGACTTCACACCGTGTCTGTGTATGTATGGGAAAATGCCCTGGTGCGTTTTTGTGTTAGTTTTATCATTGCTCTTGTGGTGTTGCCTCTTTTAGGTGATGTGTTGTTGGGCACTGTACAATGTCCTTTGTTCACATATGCATGGGTCATGACTGTGATTGAGCCTTAATACTAGACTCATACAACATTTGCAATGCAGTTTGGCTGGTCAGATCCGTGTGTGCATTGTGTGTGTCTCATTTCATGGATGAAACATCATGCATGATTTCTCATGTGTACTTTGTGTATGCCAGACAACCATTGACTGATGTCAATGTTTTTCTTCTAATTTTCAGCAGTTGCTGCAGCTCATGAAGAGGGTGGAAATATTGTTGTGGAGCAAAAGGGCAGGGACACATCCACCAGAAAAAAACACACACCCCAGCCAGACCGACTTCAGTCAACATCATCCAAGGGTGAGTTGGCTGGGGGAGGGCACCTTCCATCAGGCAGAGCTTCGGGGGGTCTGTCCCAGGAGATTGTTGTGGAGGGAGACTCCTTAGTGGCTGTGGGTGAGGGTGTAGAGACGGAGGAGCCATCCAGGTAGGAAGGTTCTCTGGCGTCATCCAGGGAGATGGAGGTTGTGGTGGAGGAGGAGCAAGATGAAGGCCAGCGCACAGGGTCGGGTGGGGCATCCAGGAGGGTGTTCAGGCAGCACCCCTGAGACTGGAGGATGTGTAGTGTACCATGGAGGGAGCTGACCAACCTCCTGTGCCTGATCCATCTGATGCAGCTGTGGACTGTGGATGCCTACACCTAGTCCCGGCTCCCCTTTGGGGACACAGAGATCACCCCTGAGCTTTTTCACGCTATGCTGGCTGGCATTGCAAGGCAGACGGGCTCCATTCGTGATGATCTGAGAGTGATTTATGAACTACTCTCAGATCTTCACGGTTGAATGTCCATCTCCATGGCCCAGCTGGCATGTGCGCTGCTCTCGGGTGGTCTCTGTGCACTGGGGTATTTACCTGCACCCTCCTCCACTGCCTCCTCTGTGCCCCAGTCATCCTGCGGGTAGGCCTTCCTTGCCAGTTCCCATCACAACCCCCTCTACAACTGCCCTATCCACACCACCCAGTCTTGTGGTCAGCATGTCCCTGCCTAAGGATGAAGTCCCAAAAAGTACAGTAGAGGTGGTCGCTGTGCCTGCCCAGGCACTTACACAGGAACAGGCATCAGTAGGGCAGCTGGCCCATCAGGACAGTGCTGGTACTGTACCCCCCCTTCGTGCAACATCCAGATGGTGGGGGAGTATGCGCAAGGCACGCTTGGCCAGGCAGCAGCACTCAAGGAGTGTCCAGGGGCAATCATCACAGGGCCCTACTACATCAGGGAGGCAAGCTACGCAGTGAGGTTTGGACACCTGGTAGGAGGAGCGCCGCCGCTTTAGGTAATTGGTGTGCATCAGGATGTAGTTGAGGATGCAGCTGATGGCGGAGAGGCAGCAGGCTAGGATGGCACTGTTTGCCAGGGCCAGGGTAGAGGTGGTGGAGAGGAGGACACATAGGGGTTTAACCTCCTCGAGGAGGCTTGCAGTGATGTGGGGGATGAGGAGAGGAGGATGAGGGACAGTGTGCAAGCCATCCAAGACGGGAAAATGGCCCGCCTCCAAGTGGAGGATGAAGAATGTGACTCTGCCGTTGAGGACATAATGGCAGAATATTGAGTCTGATGCCTATGTAAATAGTTAACTGTGTGATTTTTCTTTTTTTCCCTTGGACATTTCCCCCTTTCAACATAGTAGTTTTGGATAGTGTAAATATTGTTAATACGGTTTCTCGTTATTCATCATGCAGTTATTGTCTCTTTGTTCATGGGGGGCATGTGGTTTGCTTTGATTTTGCTATACATTTGTTATGTGACTCTCAAGCAGAACACAGGCCCTGTGATGTACCTTACTTTGTTGTCATTTAGGCCATCCTTTGTCATCATCGTACCCTTGAGCGACCTTGAAATAACGCATTGTTTTGATAGATTAGTCTGCTTTTGTGTAGGGGAAATGAGCGGTCACGCATCCCCGTGAGAGGTAATGCCTTCATTGTGTTTGAAGGCCTCTATGCTATCCTTATTCTTCTTTTGAGTCAGCCTGACATCTAGTGGCCCATCCGCTGTACTTACACGCTGCACATGCAATATCAGCCTGCAAATTCGTGGCCCAGTCCCAGTACTAACGACAATCATATACTCTATGTGGGCTGCACCATTTCATTCTTTCTTCAGTTGTAATTGTAACCTACTGTTGATTGTCTTTGCCAGTTCCTGTTATACTTGAGGAATTGAGGTAGTTATTGGATACACAGGGACCATTCATGGTTTTTTTGCACAGTTCAATGTGACATTGCACTGCTGAAAAGTGACTTTGCACGGCTGACACAAACCCTGATTCATGGAACTGTGCAAGGTGTATTTTTGTAGTGCAAAGTCAGCGCAAAGTGAATTTATGTTTTTGTACTGACTTTGCAGTGCAAAAATACACTTTGTACAGTTCCATGAATCAGGGTTTGTGTCGGCCGTGCAAAGTCACTTTTCAGTAGTGCAAAGTCTCTTTGAACCGTGCAAAAAATGCCATGAATCGGGTGCGTTACTGTTAATATTCCGCACCAGGGGAGTTGCTAGGTCTGGAAAAGACCCGGGGCTAAGATGATGTCGGAACTGTTGGGACTGGGGGCTGGCTAGTGTTTTGGCTGTAGCTCCTGAGATTCTATTCGGGGCTACAACCAAAAGATCAGGGGCTATAGCCCCCTTACCCCCCCCTAGCAACGCCCCTGTTCCGCACACAATCTTCCCTACATGTCTTCATGTATGTGAAGGGATGCGCTACCACAAGGACCCCACCTGCACGAAAAAAGCTACAAGTGAGCTACAGAGAGAGGACGTGCATCCCTGACGTGCAATTACGTGCGTTACCTTTTTGAAAACTTTTGAACAACATTGCAAATCGGAGGGGGCGTGATGGAATTTCCACATACAATCGTGCACGTGATTGGACCAGTCTCAGACCGGTTTACAGTGGATCTAATCCTTCTAGTTGTGGGTTTTCCCCCATAGCAGCGGTCTGAACAGCTGCTGTCGTGCAAGCCTTGCTGTTAGGGGTGTATGTAAAACTGCGGAATTTCTCTTTTGCCAATTGCAGAAAGGCGTGCGCAAAATGCGGCATATTTATATTTATAGTCAGTGGTCGAACTGTACGAAAAGAAGTAGTGCAACCTTGTTCCCCGCTGGCCTGCCCCATCCCCCCACAAACCTCATCGCCATGCCCCATCCAACGCTCAATACAAACCCACAAACAAACGAGCAGACTGTTTAAGGGAATGTTCTGAGCAGTGAACTAAACTGCATGTTACAACTTCTTTCTACACTTTTATTTTAAAACGAAACTATCCCAGAATGTTTCTTTGTAAAAAATAAAAGTATAGGAACAGTAAAACTTAAAAAGAAAAACTAGTGGAGTACCTCAAACCAGCCTCTTCGACCACTCTTTATAGTGGTGAAAATGGGTTAAACATGTCAACTGGAATTTGCACGAAATTAAATCTTCAAAATAGTTTTTTGATCTTTTAAAATCTGCATGGTGATTTCTTTCTAGGGAATTTCTCAACCAGTGTAAGAACTTAAACAAAGCAGAGTTTTCCACTCATTTTGCTGGTAACAGAAACCTCAAATTAACAATTTTTTTGTAAATGTGTTTTTTTTAGGCATTTCCTAAACATGTAGTCAGCAATCATAAACCATTACTGTAGTTACAACCTCCCTCCCTACCCCCCAACTTGTAACGCCAGAAGCAGTCAGCCAAGTTCTTTATCTTGCACCAGATGGTCTCTATGGGCGGGGACCAGCGTTTCCTAAGTCACTTATTTGTAGATTTCAAGGAAGGGAGCCCATTCCATTTCTTTGTTTGGCAGGTGATCATATAGCAAGCTCGTTATGTTTCTCATTTCGTACAGGTCCTTGGCTTTCCTTGCCCGGGTGGCTTCCGTTGGGAGACCCAGCAGTTTCCAGTTGATCGTGAGGCACGTCCTCGCCGCTAGCAACAGGAAGTGTGTCATGTGGGGCACCTTAGTCCAACGCTCCTCTTGTTGCTCTAAACCAAATAAAACCAGTTTGGGTCCTGGCTCTCTATGAATCCCTTCCATGTTTTTAATAAATACTAGGACCTCTTTCCAGTATTCTTGCGATTTTGGGCAGGACCATCACATGTGCCAGTAATTCGCCTGGGCGCCAAAGCCTCTCCAGCACATTGGACTTATTTGCGCGAACATTTTTGAAAGCCTCATGGGATCAAACTGCCACCTGTGCAGGAGCTTTATACCATGGAGCTTGTATTGGGCAGCGATTGACGTCTTGTGTGCTGACTCGCACAATATGGACCATAGCTTATCCGTCATCGGGCCCATATCCTTCTCCCATCTCCTTCGGAGGCTCTGCGTTTTGATTCCTTTCACTTCGATAAGAGCCGTGTATATCTTCGAGATTAGACCTCGGGTATGCGTTGTTTCACTCAGGATGCTTTCCAGTGGGGTTAGGTCTCTCAGCAATTGGTCCTTTTGGCTTACTGCACAAAAACCCAGACTCATTTAAAAGTGGAAAAGGTCGCTTTAATGTGACAGGCCAAAGCTTACAATCATAACGCATAACTGGCTCCATGGCCTAACAAACTAAATGGCTATTTAAACAATCAATTAAATAACTTAAACATTTCCCATTTTCCCCCAACAATTAAATAATTAAATAACCCATTTCCTCCCTAATGATCCCTTGGATCCTACCGAATCCTTGCCCCTTTTCCAGGCGTCCCGCTTTTTCCCCAGGGGCCATGCCCCTCCAGGCTCAATACCTGATCCACCGGGGTGACCTGCTTGTGAAAGCAGCGCCACCCCCTCCTTTCCCGTGTCATTCCCCCATTGTGCTTCCCCCCCCCACATCAAAAGGGGCCATGCCCCCGGCACCAGAAAAACCCTCCCCCGAGGAGTTCTTTCTGCCCCAAACCCCCCCTTTCTACCTCAAACTTTTCACCCAGTCTCCCAGCCACGAACTCAAGTCCGCCAGGTAGTAACTGTTCCCGTATATGGACAAGTGTACCCCATCCCCTCTAAAAACAAGAAACCCCTCGTATGTTATCTCCTTATGGTCCATGACCCTCACTTTCACTGACGCACAAAATTTCTCCATTTCTCTGTTTATCCCCTTCCTAGCCCGCTCTATCGCTCCCTCATTCCTTGCACCCCTCCAAACTCTTCTCGGCAACAACTTCGTCCACACCACCACCGCTTGAGGCCACATATCCCTAACCCAACCTAAGTCCCTCTTCATCTTTCTCAGCAGAGCCACCCCCATATCCCTAACCAGGTCATTCTCCCCAGCATGCAGCATCACCACCTGAGGAACTCCATATCGCTCTCTCATTCCTGCCAATATGGGCAGCAGCTGATCCCATCTCAGGCCCCCCAAACCATGCCACCTCACCACCACTTCTTTATAACTGCACCCCAGCTGTCTACCAAACACCCTTTTCTCCGCCTCTTTGCCAGCCCACTTCACAATTGAATGTCCAACAATCCAAACTTGCGCCAACTCCCCATTTCTTTGCGCAGCATCAGAAACAAAAATTACACAAATTACTGACAAGTCATCTTATTACAAAACAAAACAACTCGCCCCCCAGTCCTCCACTAACTGTCTTCAGTAATCCCTTTTCCCAAAATCCCTAACGTAACCCTTGTATTTTCCCTATCTCCAACGCCCCAAGCTTTTGACCCGTTCTTCAGAAAAACCCAGCCTGCTACCCTCAGATGCTGCGCCCATCCTAAAAGAATGAGTCCCAAACTCCTCCCCCTTTTCCCCTACTCTGCACAGCGCCTTACGCAATACTCCCAAAACCTGCGCTGCTGAAACCGGGGATCCATCCGCATGCAGGAAAACCAAACCAGAGTTAAACCCACAGCGCTCCTTCCATACCTTGCCCACCTTAATTGGGCATAGACCCTCGCTCCCTCGACCCAGCCGGACCCAAGAGCCCTTTCCCTTCTGATCCGTCTTTGACTTTTTTATCTTGATGTCTAGACCCTCCTCTGTAATCTGCACATCATCCCACTGCAGCCCCCCTAGCCCCCCTTTTCCCCCTACCAACTCAGAAACCCTAAAGGCCCCAAAAAATAACCATGTAAAACAAGCTGCAAACAATTCCACTTCCCATACCGACCAGCAAACTCCCCCCAAAACCTCAATCAAACTCTGCAGTAATTCAGCCGATATCGGCCTCCTCCTATCTTTGTCCCTCTTACTCTCCCTTGCCCATCCTTCCAACATCCTACTTGCCATCCCCCCCCCCACTTGGTTGAAAACCCCAAAACCATTTTCCGTAAAAGGAGATCCCTGCTAGTTTTCCTGTTATTGTCGCCCTTGACCAGCCCCTGTCAATGCACCTCAGTATGAAATTAATCACGTCATCCCTCCTCCGCTCTTCCGCATCCCATCTACCCCTCCAACTACTAGCTCCTCCTTTAATAAACTCCTCCCAGGCCCTCCTGTATGACTTCTTGGATGCCGCGGCCAATGAACCCTCCACCAGTGCCAGCGCTCTCAGCCTCCTATCTTCCACAGCTCCTTCGGAATCTGCCGCCCCTCCCGATCTGCCTCTGGAGCCAATCCACGGAATCTCTGCCATTGAAAACGAGATAATGCATCAGCGATGCCATTATCCTTCCCTGGCACATGTGTTGCTTTAAACACCACATTCCATTCCATGCAACGCAGGACAAACTCTCTCATCAACCTTGCCACCCTCTGATCCCTCGCTGACTGCCTGTTCACCACATGGACCACGCACTCGTTGTCTACATTGAAATTCACCTTCTTATTTCGTAGCTCCTTCCCCCACAACTCCAATACAACTAGTAATGGAAAAAACTCCAAGAACGCTATGCTCCTCCCTTCCTTCAACCATCTCTCCGGCCATTTTTCGGCACACCATTTTCCTCCCCAAAACACTCCAAAACCACCGGCCCCCGCTGCATCCGAAAGAATCTGAACTTCCCTAGTCACTGGATCTCCCTGCAACCACATAGACATTCCATTGAAACTCTCCAAAAAACGTAACCAAATCCTGCAATCCTCCCGCACTGCCCCCGATATTCTTATCCTGTGATGTGGGCACTTTGCTCCCACCATGGCCCTTGCCATATTTCTGCAAAATGTCCTCCCCGGGGCCACCACCTTACATGCAAAGTTCAGATGTCCCACCAATCTCTGCATTTCCACCAGCATCATTTTCTTGGCCCCTACTGTTTTTTCCAACAGTACCACCAATTTGCTCACCTTGTCGTGTGGCAAGCGTGAGGTCATGGCAACTGAATCCAACTCAATTCCCAGGAATGTTAACACCACTGCCGGCCCTTCTGTCTTGTCTTCGGCTAATGGTACCCCCAGCTCCTCCATCAAGTCTTGAAACAACCTTAGCATTCTTCTGCACTCCTCCTCCCTTTTTGCCCCGCTAATAAACAGAAAGTCATCCAAATAGTGCAACACACTCTCCCACCCTGAGCTGAATGAGAAAACCCACTGTAAAAAAGAGCTAAATCGTTCAAACAGCGCACAGGAGATTGCACAACCCATAGGCAATGCTTTGTCTATGTAAATACGGTCCTCAAACTGCAACCCCAACAACCAAAAATCCTCTGGGTGAACTGGCAATAATCTAAACGCCGCTTTGATATCGCACTTGGCCATGAAGGCCCCTCGCCCTTCTTTCCTTATTAGCTCCACCGCCTGGTCTACACTCGCGTACACCACCCCACACTCTTCCGGGGCAATGAAGTCATTAACTGACATACCCTCCGGCCAAGACAAGTGATGAATCAGTCTGAACTCTCCCGGGGCTTTCTTGGGCACCGCCCCCAGTGGAGATATTACTAGGTCACCCGGTACTTCATCAAACGGACCCACCATCCTGCCCGCTGCCAATTCCTTGCTCAATTTTTGCCTTACCACTTCCATGTTCTCTCTTGCTGACTTCAGATTTTCTGCCCATCTCCGCACCCTTGGACCCTGGTAACCTAATCTAAACCCCTGCCCAAAACCCTCACTCAAAATCTTAGCACCTTCCCTATCCGGGTAGAATTGCAACCAATCCTCCAGCACCTCCACTTTAATTGGAGTAAAAGCTTTTCCCCCCAACCCCTCTTCCTGCCCCTCTCCCCCTTCCTCTGTCTCCTTGTTGGAAACACTGCGTGAGAGGGTGTTTCCCCCCACACTTGCTGCACTCATGCTTGAACCTACACATGGTTCTTGCGCAGCTCTCCTTATTGTACCCCCAGCATGCTGCTGAGGATTGGCCCCTGCCTCCTCCCCCCGCCCCTTCATGGGCGGGGCGACCAAGAAAGGGCCGGAAAGGCACTGGCAGCCCGCTCGCCGTGTGTAATGTCGGGGCTGGCCTCGTTGGGGCCATCCATTGCAGCCAAAGATCCATATCTATCTCCCCCCAGACCGCCAGACTGTCCTCTGCCATTCTTGCTCTAAATTCCTCGTCATACCTTACCCAAGCAAAGCCCCCAAAGCTCGTGAAGGCCTTCCTTATTACATCCATGTATTTCAACAGAGCCACGCAACGCTCCGGGAATTTTTCGCAATACACGCTGGCATAAATGATAAACGCCGACGTCCAATTCTCAATGGTCACTGGGACCCTCGGGCGTGAAGCCAACTCTCTCTCTTCCACCTTAGACCCCTCTTTCGCTCTCACCTCCCTATGCAGCAACTTGAAGACATCGACAAACTCACCTCCCTGTATCTTCTCCCTGGTTGCTGCCATCAAATGTGCCCCCAATGGCTTTGTTATCCCCATGTATGGCAATTTCTTCTCCTTTCCCTTTACCTCCACCTCTTTATCTTTTTCCGCCTGCACCTCGAGCCCCACTGGCTCCACCACCTTGTCCGTTTGGACCTCCACGGAGCAAATGTTCTTTCCAACCCCTTCAGCTCCAAAAGCCTGCACCCCTACTTCCTTCATCACACCTTGTAGACCACCCCGGTCATCCCCCAACCCCCTATTTGTGACCCCTCTCTGCCATGCAGATGACCATTCCCTTTCCCTCTCACCTCTTTCCACTCCTGCCATCTGCGGCCTGGCCTCCACACCGCTGCTCCTCCTCTCCATTCTCAGAGGGCTCCTGCTGCGGGGACAAAACATGTCAGCACAATCGCCCAGCCAATAATTTCCTCGACCCGTTTCGCCCCGACCCCCTTGTACTTCCCTTTCCCCGTCCCTCCTTGAACTTCTTCTCTCCTCCGCCCATCCCCTTTCCGCCCTGTAATCCTCAAATTCCCATTGCCCCCCATATTCATCCCAACCAACTTCATCACCCCTTAAATACCATTGAGGATGCGGGCTCCTGCCCGAGATGATTTGCAGATCTTCCTCCGAGCCCGGGGCGTCCGCCCCGCCACTCCTCTGACGTCTTCTCGGCGGGGCTGTGGGAACCTCTGCCTGGTCCTGTTCTCTTGGGCGAGGCGTTCCGACCTCCACCCTGACATCCTCGTTGCTAGGGGCCGTGCTGTGCCCTCTAGGCTCTCCTTGCGTTGACTGAGGAGGGGCCGTACCAAAACCCTCAACCTCCATCTGCACAGCGGGGGCTGCGCAGCGCCCTCCGCCCCCACTCCTCCTATCCGGGGGGGCCGTTCGGCGCCCCACCCTACCCTCCTCAAATGACGGGGACCTCTCCCTCCTTCTCCCACCCGCACTCTTCTGCAGGTATTTTCCCCCTCTTCCTCTCTGCCCTGCCACACCCACCTGCCCTCCACCCGTGCCCCCACTGTTGTTCCCTCGGTCTCTACCCTCCCGAGAACTCCCCTCTACCCTGGAGCTATCATACCCTTCCTCCCTTTCTGGCTGACCCCCTGAACTCATTAAACCCCCTTCTGCCCTCCTGTCTATCTCCCTCCTCATCTTCCTGCCCCTAGATTCCCAAATCTCCCCTTTTCCTGCCGTAGGGGTGCAAGCTACCACCGCCGCCAATGCACCGTCTGCCGCCGCTCTGCGCTGCGGCCGGCCCCCACCGCTCCCTTCTTCTCCCGTAACTTCCCCTACCGCACTTTCCAATTGGGCTTTAGTTGCCCTGCTAATGATTCCCAGGGCCTTCTTCAAGGCCCCGGCATCCACCAGCCCCTTCTTGCTCGCCCCCCGGCCTGTCATTGTGCACACTAAAATGTGTGTGCCCAGCCAATACAACCCTCAAAAATTGCCCTAAATAATCTATGCCCCCGAGCCAGGACCTACCCGTGGACTAGCCCTTACAGCCTTATAACCTCAAAAACTCAAAAGGAGCAAAGCGCCCCCAAAAAGAACCCCAAACCACACACGCACCTAGTGTGAAACCTTGAAAATAGCCTCCCTAATAGAGCCAATTAATAACAGGCCACCAATTTAAACTAACCTACCTTAACTGTATATATTTTTTTTTTTTTTTTTTTTTATATATTGCTTCCCTACTGGTAAATTGAAAATTAATAAATTAACCAAAATTTTTTTTTTTTTTTTTTTTTTTTATATTTTATTATTCCCCCTGCCCCACTACCACTTATCACCCTGCCCTCCCCTTCCCCACCCCTATTCCCAAAGAGGGAGCCCTACAAAAACTCCCAAAAGCAAGCCCTTGTTAGCACTTGCTAACAGGCAGAACACTGCCACCTGGCTGTGTCCAGAGCGCACCGCACTCCACACTAACTTGGGCGCGGCTCCTTTAAAACCGCCACCCAGCCCCTTATATGCGCGAGCGTTGGGGAAAAAACGCCCACGCACGCGGAACGAAACGCTCGGAGCGGAGCGGGCGGAGCACAAAGAATCCCCGTGTACCCGACTCTGCGGATCAGCTGAGGCTCCGCTCCCCCTTTAGCCCTAACGCCGACCCGAAATGAGAGTCGGCCGACACGGAGCCCCACAAGCCTTCCCCCCGCTCGCGGGCCGCCCGCCTGAAGGCCCCAGAACCTGAAATATGCCGGTAAGCCGAGAGGGGTGTCTTATTTACGGCACCCCTCCTACCCTGCTACCCAAAACAACTTCACTTTTTTTTTTTTTTTTTTTTTTTAATTTACCTACCCGCCTTAAAGCTGCCTAAATCCCCTACCTCACCTGCACTAACCAACAGCTAGGCCCAGGGACACAGGGAAGGCTCGGGAGCAGGCAACGGGACCTGTACAATCGACAAGTCCTAACCGTCGCCTGCCTCCCGAACCTTCCCTGAGCCCTTAAGTACCCCGGGAACAGGCGCTCTACCCCCCGCGGCCACTCGCTGGCCGTGTGCAGCGCCAAAATACTCCCCGGGGGGAAACGCTTCGCGTTCCCCCCGGGGCCCCCCTTCCATTTCCTCACGGTGAGTGTCCCCTTTAG
This sequence comes from Ambystoma mexicanum, assembly GCF_040938575.1. Classification (NCBI taxonomy): domain Eukaryota; kingdom Metazoa; phylum Chordata; class Amphibia; order Caudata; family Ambystomatidae; genus Ambystoma; species Ambystoma mexicanum. The sequence continues at coordinate 319,165,947 of NC_090928.1, read as the reverse complement.
TTGCAGGAATCTAAACAAATCTAGCGGTCCCATCTGCAGACCTGTTTCCAGATCTTGGATGGATATACACCCCTCGGGTTTCATTAGTTGGCCCACCCTTTCCAATCCTGCCTCATACCATTCCTGAAATCTTTGTGGATTTCCGATCTCGTTCCGAATCGGGGGGGGGGGCCCAAGTGCAGCCCAAGTGCAGCTCATGGGGGAGGGCCATGTTGTGAGACCCTTCATTTCTTGTCTCCGCCACCATAGTTGCAGGAGAGACACCATCGCAAAGTGATTCACCACACTCTTTGGAAAGATGTTCTTCGGGGACCATAGCCACTCCCCCAGTGTGACAGGTCTCATTCTGTAGTTTTCTATGGCTACCCATTGCTTCTGCTTATCTTCTCTTAGGTGTGGGAGAATGGCTCTGAATTGGGCTGCCCGGTAGTATGAATACATGTCTGGAAGGCCTGCGCCTCCCCTTTCTTTCGGCTGGGTCAAAGCTGCATATGATATTCTTTGCTTTTTACCTTCACACAGAAATTTGAGGATCATTCTCTTTAGGTCGACAACATGTGTGTCCGGAATAACAATGGGAAGAATTTGGTAGTGGTAAAATAGCATGGGGAGCACTACCATTTTTATGGCGTTTAGACGTCCCAACCAGGAGATTGTATGTTGGGCCCATTTCTTCAGGTCCTTTGATATTTTGGTTATCAGCGGTGGTAAATTGGCATCATAGAGCCCCTCTGAGGATCTTATGATATTAATTCCCAGGTATATTAAGTTTTGGCATGATGCTGGGATACCCCATACGGTGAAGGGGTTTCCATCCCGAGATATTGAGGTCTTGTAGCAAAACAGGGTCGACTTGTCAGGGTTGACTTTCAGGCCTGCCCATTTTCCAAAGTCATTGATTGTCTTGAGGACTCTTGGGACATAACTTAGTGGGTTTGCTAAGTAGGAGGATGTCATCGGCAAACATCGCTAGTTTGTATTCATTTTCTCCAATGATGACTCCATGTATTGCCTTATTTTATAGGATGTTGTTTCCCAATGGTTCCATGGATAGAACATATAAAAGCGGGGAGAGGGGGCAGCCCTGTCTCGGTCCCCACGTGAGGGTGAATTCTCTTGATGTTGTGTTGTTGACCAATACTCTTCTCTTTGGTTCCCTGCATAGGGCTTTGATCCCTCTTATCAGTGTTTCCCCAAAACCCATGTTGTATAACACCTCCCATAGAAAGACCCACTCTACCCTGTCAAAGGCTTTTTCAGAGTCCATGATTAGGAGGGCGTGATTTCCTTCCAATGATTCTGTGTGTTTCATTATGTCGAGTGTTTTCCGTATCGCATCCGCTCCTTGCCTGTCCCTTATGAAGCCCACCTGGTCTGGGTGGACCAGCCGGGGCATGATGCCCTCCATGCGTGTTGCTAGTACTCTGGTGTATATTTTAGTGTCCGCATTCAGGAGTGAAATAGATCGGTATGATTTGCAGCATGCTGGGTCCCTTCCTGTCTTTGGAATCACAACTATGTGGGCTGTCAGGAATGAGCGAGGGGCCTGGCCCGATTGTCGTATGTGGTTGTACAGTGTGGCCATGTGTGCGGCGAGTGTATCCGCATAGCGTTCATAGAATCCCATTGTGTATCCATCTTCACCTGGGGCCCCTCCCTGCAGGAGTCTTTTGATAGCTGCTTTGACTTCCTCTGTGGTTATATCGGATCAAGAAATGTTTCCCCTTCCATTCTAAGTTGGGTCAAACCTGCTCCCTCTATGTGGACTCTTATTTCATTTTCTGCTTTACCCCCCTCCGAGGTGTACAGTTTTTCGTAGAAGCTGGCGAACTGCCCCGCTATTTCCCTTGGAGACCGTACCTGGGCCCCTTGTTCCGTGTTTATTGCTTCCACCCACCTGTCTGCTCTCTGGGCCTGCAATCTGGTGGCTAACATTCTATCAGCTTTGTCCCCCTTTTCGTAGAAGGTCTGCTTAAGGAACCTTAGTTTCCTTACAACCTCACCCTTTCCTAGCGAGCGCAGTTCCTCCCTATTCTTTTTAATGGCTGACAGGTGTTCCTCCCAGTATGTGCCCTGTGCATGTAATTTCTCTTCCAGCTCCACTATTTCTCCCCTCAGCTTGTCTTCCAGGATTTTGCGTTCCCTTTTCCATCTTGCCCCTTCTCTGATGAGATGATCCCTCCACACCGCCTTGCCCGCTTCCCACACTGTGTTTATATTCACCTCTCCGTTGTTATTAAGTCGGAAGTAATTGTCTATCTCTGTCTTAAGCTCCTTTGTGTAAATGTTATCCTGCCACAGAGAGTCATTACACCTCCATCTCCTTTCTCTCTGGCCAGTCCCTCTAGGTCAAAGGCTGTTATGACCATGTCATGGTCTGACCAGGCTACTGGCCATGTGAAGCTATCTCGGATCCTACCTTGATTTTCCTTATCAATCAGTAGGTAATCTGTTCTGGTGTAGGTATCGTGCACCTCAGACTTGAATGTGTAGCCCTTCTTGCAAGATCTCCATACATCTTTTAACCCTTCCAATTCCAGTGTGGTTCAGAACCTGACCGAGTCCTCCCCCGCGCTATTCTTGCTCCTTACCCTGGTCTGCTGTCTATCCATTCGGGGGTCTGCACATGATTTAAAATCCCCTCCCATCAATACCAGGTCGTCACCCCTCCCCTTCATTGCAGTTAGGGCAGCCTCATTAAATGGACCCTGTCCCTGATTGGGTGTGTATTCCCCTACCAACACAATCTGGGAGTCTTCCCATTTGCCTCTAACTATTACGCGGCTACCCCTCATGACCCCTCCACTGTTGGGTGCTCTAGCCTTAGCTTTTTGCTGAGAAAGATTCCCACTCCGCTCTTCTTGCTGTCCCCTGACGCCCAGTATGTTTGACCCGCTGTTCTCCCCCTTAGTGCCCGTTCCTCACCCTTTTTGAGTCTGGTCTCCTGTATGAAAAGTACATCAAGCTCCGGCCTTTTGAACTCCTGAACCAGCAAAGATCTTTTGGTTGGCGGTTTACATTCAGGGTACCCACTTTGAGAATTCCTCTCTCCGCTGGTGGGCGCTGCAACCCCCTCCTTCTGCTCCACTGGATCACATTCCACGGCTCGCAATGCTTGATGTCGTCTAAGTACCGTAGATCCCCTCCTGAACGCGCATCCCACATTTTACTTTTGCCCAGCCGCCTGCTTCCCCCTGACCTTGCTCCTGGTGATGTAATTGCCACTAACCCCAACTCGTGGCATCCTGTCCTTTCAGCGTGTTCTAAAACCAACGTTCATTTCCCTGTTCCTTTCCCTCCCCCCACCACCCTCCCCATAACCTTAAAACTGGTTAAACGTGCCAACTGATTCAAAGCCATTAAATGAGCCTCGGGTGTTTGGTTTGGAGACGCCCCCTTGGAACTGAGGCCACCAGGGTTGATGGCTCCCACCCCAATAAGAACAAATAGTGACCCCTTTGCATCCCTTTTACCTTACTCTGGTGTATGATATGCTACAGACCTTTTTTGTTGATGTGCCAGTTTGTGTGTTGTGATGCGCTGGCGGTGATCGCTCCCTGTTCATTCAGGGGGGGCTTTGCAGGTGAAATCAGACTTGGTCTAAAGTACTTTCTCCCTCCCTTGCCCCTTTTTTGTGTCTTTGCAGGAGTTCAGCCCTGTCGCTTCTGTGAGTTCACTACGATGCTGAGGAACCAACGGGCCCCCTTCCTCTCTTTTGAGTCTCTAGGCTGCTCAGGACTTGCAGAGCCTCCTCTCGTGTTGTGATCCTGAAGACTTCTCCATTGTGCTCAAAGGTCAAGTCCAACGGGTATCCCCATCTGTATCTGATCGAGTGGTCTGTAAGACATGTGGTCAGGGGCCTACATGCTCTCCTTCTTGCATGTGTAAAGCTTGGTAGGTCCTGGAAATCTTTTATTTGCGAGCCTTGAAAGGTGATGTCCTGGTTCTGCTTCGCCCTGTTAAGGATATCTGCCTTTTCTTTGTACCTCTGGAGTGTCACTATGATTGAATGTGGCCCTTTACCAAATGCCCTAACCCCTCTGTGGGCTCTCTAAATGGAGACTTCTTTTCCTCCTTCGTCCACAAACAGTAGATTTACTATGTCTTGCACAGTCTTTTCCACCTGCTGCGTGGTCTCACCATCCTTTTCCTTCAGTCCGAGTATTCTCAAGTTGAGTCTCCTGTCCCTGTTTTCCATGTCATCGACCTGGAGTGCCAGTTCCTCTTCCTTTAGCTCAATGTCTGTCATCCTGGCATTTAAGTTAATTTCCATCAGGTCCACATTGGTTTGGTTGTGTTCAAGGTTTTCCACCTTGCCTTCTATAATGTCCACTTTACCCCGTATCTCTGAGATAGAAGTTTGTATGTCCGATCATAGTGCTTTAATTTCCGCCATGATACCTGCAATGTCTTCTTTGGTAGCTGCCGCAGCCATCATTTCTGACGACTTTTCTGGGACCTGAGGGTCACTTTTTGGTGATCTCCTGTATTGTTGCAACCTTTCAATGCTCACTTTTTTGGTCGTGCGCGACTGCCAGATTTCTCCTGACACGGTTGTGATCTTGGTGGCCTGTACCAGGTCTTTCACCAGGTCGACGTTGTGTGCAGGCTCCAGGCCAGGTCGCTGGCTTTCCTTTTTGCAGGAGTACTGCCTTATATTGGCCCCACTTTCTGTATTTCTGTTTTGAGAAGACCCAAGCATTCGGGTCAGTTAGTATATTTTTTGTGGGGCTGCGGTGATCCCTCTCTCTGGATTCCGCTCACTGTGCTCGGCTGCACCTCTCTTCTCCAGCCTCGCTCCCTTTTGCCAGTGCTTCTCACTAACCTCTGTGGTTCTGGCCGTCTCAGGTCATTTCCTCGATGAGCCTCTTGGGGGTTGTGTGACTGCTCCTTATTGGTGCCCCCACCCCACTGTTCGACTTTTGTACTGTTCCTGGGGTCTCTTATGGTTGTAGGTTCCCTTTATGCCCTATCCCCTGATGTTCCGTCATTCACCCTTTTTCACAGTTTGGCTCACTGTTCCCAGGAGAGCCCTTACATTGGTAGCGGGCCAGTGTTCTTTGTAGCTCCTCGACCACTCCGGATGACTGGCCACCCCAGAGGGGTTAGCAGCTCTCTCCCTGCCAAGCCTTGCTCGGCGACTGGGGTCTGACGCCGGCAACACCGCACGTCTCCCCCCGTGGGGAGACATCGCCGTGGAGCTCTTGCTCCTTCCTCCTGGCTCGGCCCCAGACGGCCCCCCACAGAGCCCCTTCCTGCACTCACTTTGCCTCTCTGAGGTCTGTGCTGGAGCAGATCCTCCCTTCTCTGGCCACGCATCTTCCTCGGTTGGCCCCCTGGTTGCGTGGGTCCTGCGGGGGACTCCTCCCGGTCTCCATGGTCTTGTCCGTCGGTGGCTCTCTTCTTCCCACAAACCTCCTCGGCCGACTTCCTGTGCCCCCACGGCACTGTATCCTCCACGGCTTCGGTGGGTCCCGCAGCGGAGGGCTATGTTCCGTCATACGCCGGGACTCCAGCATCTCTTCGTCCCAACCTCCTGATGCCCGCTGCTCCTCACCGGAGTCCAGGGCAGCCTCCCAGGCCATTTCTTGGCTGTCACCCCATCACTGAGCGAGTCCCTCCTGCCGCCGGAACGGCCCAGAGCCTCTTGCACTATGCGCTCTTGAAGGGCTGTCGCGGAGGATCGCATTTTAACGCTTATTTCAGCCTGCCGAAAAGCCCTTATACTTTGCGCTCCAAAGACCACTTTATTGTGAAGGTATTACTTGTAGTTTTATTGATTTGGGTGAGCTCTGAATCATCTCTGACATCTCATTGCGGTGGAGAGCTGAGCTTCAGGCAGCCATTGCCTTCTGCGCCCCCTGGTGGTCTCCCAAAATAACTTTTGCTGGAAAGCAAACCTGCAATTTCATATTTGCTGGAAAACAAATTTGCAAAGGAACTTTTGTGGAAGCAAAACACGACCAATGGATTGTTTCTGATAAACTTATCTGAAAATTCTTTTTATGCAGGAATATAAGAAATGGATTCCTGTGGAATGCACCTTGGTTTTGCAGCTGATTAAAACTAGACAGATTTCATAGGAATCCTCTAGTAACTGTAACCCGCAAGGCATATTTGCACGTAGCGTTTGCTTTTTCATGAGATGGAGAGGAAAACAAAAGTGCAAAAGCGAGGTTGCCCCACTTCAACTCTTTCCTTCTTCCCTCACCCTCCTCATAAATGTGTAAAATGGCATGCATGGCCCTCAACGTGGTAGCGTTGCGGGCCCCCTGCATGCAATTACCATTTGGTAGAAAATGAGCCTGATTATTATTAATTTCTTCCTGCAAGCCTTAACTTGTTCTGCTCACACATCGTTCCACATTTGCATTGCCCTACGCCCCCACACACATTCAAATGAAACACTGCGACACTAAGTCAGCCATCTTTGCAAATATTTATCAGTATACCTGTATACCCCCCTGCCCCAGTTTCAGTATAAAAAAAGTCAGCCGACAGCTAGCAGCTTCTACTGAAAACCAGTTAACCCTTATGCTACCTTTAAGACTTAAGACTAGCACGATCAAATCACGGATGGTAAAAATGGTACAAAAGATTTCATAATATGTCCTAAAGTTTGCGCTGGAGTAGCCCCTTTTACACCTCATCGTCGACGAGTCTTTGAAATTTCTGTATTACTGGCAATAAATACCCCAGGTAATAGAATCCCTAAATAACAGGTTCCTTGCCAATCCCTGGGCAACCACAGAAATGCCACATTACCGCAAACAAAATCGACAGGTTCGCCTACGTACAGAGGTCTGTTTTCACTAGTCAAATTCGCAAAGTTGGAGCACTTTCTAAAATTATCCATTGACCGTGTTCCATTCCTCTGTATGCAGAAGGATACTGAATCGGGGCTGTGATTAACAGAATAAGATGGAGGCGTGGCATCCTTATTGCCTATAGGAGCTATTTTGAAAGAGATTAAAGACTGAAAAGGACGGGACAATCTATCAGAGGGCCTAACAGAAGCAACGTTTGGCTTGCTTCTATTTGCAAAAAGTGAGCATCCCAGGGGCATCAAAACATTCTTTTCAAAACTATTTAAATTTGTACCATCAAATTTCCCTGAAATGCTGTCATTCCATTGACCAAAAAATAGTGCTCTAAGGGAAGCGTAACAAGCAGTTGTCAGAGGCAAAGGGTAAATATACCAACCAAGCCCTTTATCCCCATGTTGCGGTAAATGTGTACAGATCCAGCAATTGGTCTTATTAAAAATTGCATGAGTGGCATTCATGATTAATAAAAGGGTATTATTCTGATAATTCCGTATATGCAAAGAATCTCTAGGCAACAAAGTATGTAATTGCACAGAAGGAGTGAGAATCACAGATACATTCTCAATAGGTAAAAAGTCCTCTAACGGATATGCTTCTTCGAGATACCATAACCCAAACCCAAAAGTCATTACAAATCCAGTAATTAGTACGAGAAGGCAACAATACACTTTGGGGGTCCCCTTACATACTTGATCATTGTCTCTGCTAGTCATATTTTTATCTAAAAGTTCAGTACGAGCGGTAGCGGGTGCAGGCATCGTAGTCTTCAATTGAAAAAACACCAATTGTTTGTTTGCTGGCGACTCCAGTCGCGCGTCTTCTTAATGTCTTTCCCACAACCCTTAGCCGACAGAATCTTTCCGTACAATCGGGCCAAAAAAACAAGCCCTCAAATGATTTTTTCCAGTCGCACAGTCAGACCATGCTGTACATTTATTTCCTTGTGCGCAAATTATATTTTGCCGTTTCTGGTGAGAACAAAGTGTCGTCACTTCCTCCTGGAAGTGGTGAACGGACGGAAATGGGATCAAGAAAGGATTGATCCGGAAGTTCCACTGTTGGGGAGTGCGGAGACAAGGTGGTCGTCTTGTCCGGCCCTGCGGATTCTGAAACAGTCTCCGATTATCCCTTGTTGGTTGTTGCTGTTTCAGGCACGCGAGTTACAGCAGTGGGAAGAGATTCTGTGTCTTCTGTATCATATGGCACAGGCTGTGGGATCCGTTTGGTGTGCTTTGCATGGATCCAGTGTTTTCGACCCGCTACCCGCACGGCAGTCTGGGTGACTAGCAGGACTAGGTAGGGACCCCTCCACCGAGCTGCAAGGCAAGACGACCTCTCAAAAACCTTCGTGAGGATCCAGTCCCCCGGTCGTAGACTGTGACCAGGGCCCTCGTAGTGTACATGTAATGCCTCTCGCACCTGGTGATAAATGGAAACCAGATTTTTAGTCAACTGGTTACAGTAGTCTGAAAGAAGCACATTTTCTATATCCCGTAGTGAGCGACTACAGTGGCAATAAAGTGTGGCCCATTATCAGACCAGATGACTCTCGGCAGCCCGAACCTAGGAAAAACTCTTTCAACAGAGTTTTTGCCGTGGTTATGGCCGTTGCATCTTTAACCGGGTAGGCTTCAACCCACTTACTAAATGCGCAAATAACAACCAATACATATTTCAGATTGTTACACCGTTCCATTTCAATAAAATCAAAGTGAATAACCTCAAACGGGACAGAAGGTGGAGCGAAACTTCCTCTAGGAGTCGAGGTACCTTTCTCTACATTGTGCTGCAAACAAACCATACAGTTCTGGACAAAACGCTCCGCAATTTTGAAAATCTTATCATTGGCCCATACACTGTGTAGCATTTTTGTTAGTTTCCTCGCACACACATGTGTCGGACCATGAGCCATAATAACCATCATTGTAATGTAGGCGTCAGGGAGTAACCATTTCCCTTCAACATTGTCTACCCAACACCCATCATCATCCAATCTTCCTGCACCCTTGATCCATCTCTTAGTTTCCTCTATAGTAGCATCTGCTTGAATATCTTTTACAACATCAATACTTTCTCCCAAAGTGCAAACATTTACAACTTCTTTTACAGCGTACATTGCTGAACTGAAATCAGTGGCAGTCTGTTTAGTTATCTGATCGGCGAAGGCATTCCCTTTTCCTACATCATCTGTAACTTTTTGATGTGCTGAACATTTTATGATAGCTAACTGAACAGGGAGTGCAAGTTCTGAAAGTAATCGCACTATTAAAGTGCCGTGCTGGATTTTCATTCCGTGCGAGGTCAAGAAACCTTGTTCTTTCCAAAGTCTACCGAAATTGTGGGCCACCCCAAAGGCATACTGACTGTCATTATATATATTCACTGTACGCCCTTCAGAAAGCTCACAAGCCCGAGTTAACGCTATAATTTCTGCGGCCTGCGCAGAGTTTTGCATACTTCTTTTTGTTTCCACAACCGTGCTTAAAGTAGTGACAGCATAAGCAGCTGTGGATGTACCGTAAGGAAGTTTAAAACAAGAGCCATCACAAAATAGCTCTCCTTGAGGGCTATTCAAAGGTGTGTCTTTCAAATCGATTCTGCCTTTAGTCTCTTGTTCTGTCATATAAAGGCAATCGTGTGACCTATCGTCATCATCAACAATATTTTGTGAGACAGGTAAAAGTTCAGCCGGATTTAATATGCAACACCTCTGAATTTGAATGTGGGAGCAAACAAGATCAGTTCATATCTTGTCAATCGTGCAGAAGTGAGGTGTTGCGTTTGAGTTCTATTCAATAGACTATCTACAGAGTGAGGTACCATTAGGGTTAACGCATGACCCAGGACCATTCCCTCACTCTGTTTTACAGACGCAGCAGCAGCAGCAACAGCGTGCAAACATCTTGGCAAAGCGCATGCTGCAGGATCAAGGGTGGAGGAATAGTAGCCACACGGCCTATTTTTCCCTCCATGTTCCTGCGTTAACACAGCCAAAGCACATCCATCATGTTCATGCACAAACGATACAAAGGCCTTATCATAATTCGGAGTTCCTAAATACCGGCGCCCAACACAGTGCGGATTTGAGCAAACCGAATGCTGTCTGGTGTTCCAAAGTCCATGGCAATGGCAAAGAAATGTCCTTCTTTGTCAAAGCCAACATTGGTTTAATCGTTAACGAAAAATTTGGGATCCACAATCTACATGCGTATATTTGGGACAGAGATACCAGAAATGGTCTTTATTCGTTCAGGTGTCAACCGTCTTCCCTCCTTTGACAGGAGATAGCCTAAATAGGCGACCTCCTGGGAACAATATTGGAATTTCTTAAGTGAAGCTTTGTGGCCATGTTTTGCTAGATGACAAAGCAGCAACAGGGTGCCTTCTTTACAGGCACTCTCAGAATCAGCGGCCAAGAGGAGGTCATCTACGTACTGTAGTAACGTGCAAGTAGTAGGCAACTCGAGGGTATCAAGCTGCTCTTTCAATGCCCTACTATAAATACTTGGACTCTCAGTGTACCCTTGTGGTGCACGAGTGAATGTAAACGAGCGTCCACCTAGGGTAAACACAAACAAATACCTACTATCCTTGTGTATAGGAATACTGAAAAACACGTTTTTAAGATCAACAACGCTAAAGTCAGTGGCAGAAGCCGGAATCATGGTTAATATCGTTGTAACATCAGGTACAATAGGAAATTGAGGAGCCACAATTTTGTTAATAGCGCGTAAATCAATTATAAAATGAAAGGGAATCACATTATCACCTTTTTTGTATACTGGCAAAATGGGGCTGTTACATATGATACCCGTAATCTCCTCAATTACTCCACGATGTACAAAATCAGAAACTATACATTTCAAACCCTGTTCGCCTTCAACTGAGATCTTATATTGCGGGATGCGATGCAATTTTACTCCATGTTTCAAAATAATTTTAACAGGTTCGATTTGGAGAATGCCCACATCATTATCATCGATTACCCATAAGCATTCTGGAACATTACTAAATTCTGGCGGTAGAGGTCGAGTCCAAAACTGAGAGGCGAGTGATTGCTGGGGTGAAATTGTTAGCCGAATCCCATCCGGAGAACAATGAATTACTGCGTGTAATGCTTTCAACAAATGTAGCCCCAGCAAGTTCGCCCCACAGTTTGTGGTAAGTAAAAATGGACACTGTTCCGTGAAGGGACCCAGTGTTATAGGTACCGGCAAAGAGACCGGACAAACTACCGGTGTGCCTGAAAACCCTACGGAAACGTTGGATTGCCCTGACAGGGGAATATTTGGAACCCGTGAATGGTCAATGGAACATTTCTGTGCTCTCGTATCTACTAAAAATAGATGCTTTCTATTTCCCACCGCCATCTCAACGTAGGGGCCTTTTTGATGAATGGGAATAGGTGTTGGTTCCAAATCCTGCTTTGGGCAATACGAGCGGAACAAAATATTATCAAAAGGAAGTTCTTCAGAGAGATACGCGGCAGAAGGGTGATCAAAAATGTTTCTATTATCCACATTTGAAACTTGCTTATCTTGTGAAGGAGATTGCTGTGATTCTGGTTCAAACTGACCTCTGGCAGGGCCCCCTGCACCTGGGCGACCTTTGGATCGTCTACCCATGTTCCCAAATGACCTTTGCTGTAAGGTCGGGCATTGTGCGTGCCAGTGGCCTTCCTGCCGGCAGTAGGCACACTGGTTAATGGTTACCGGAGCCAAGGGCGCACTTCCCTGTGGGATGTACTGACCTCTAAATTGATTACCCCCTCTAGGGTTTCTAATGATCTGCTGCAATAAAACTTTAGTTTTCAAGTCACCCTTTTTTTCTCAAGCTTCTCTTTTTCAAGGTTTACACGATTTTCATAATACTGAGCCACATGGAATACTTCTGATTGGGACTTCGCCTGCTAAGCGCTTTCGGAAGACATAATCTGTAACTGGATGTCAGGCAGCAATCCATGTACAAATTTGTCAACAAACAACTTTTCCCTGACTCTGTGCCCAAATCTTGTCCACTGAAATCCGAGAATACCTGCTCGAACCGATTGAAAAAATCGGTAGCACCCTCAGACCTTCCTTGGACACAGGCCGTAAGCTTGTCTCATATGATTCTTTTTTCTGGGACCATAGTTTTCAATTTTACAATAATTCTATCAGGCAAGGTTAATATCACTTGAGGTGGTCGTTCGCCAGCTGGTCTTTCTCTGTCCAGCCTGGTCATGTTATCCCATGTATCTCCCAACCCAGGTATGTCATCTATAGTCCTAATCTGCTTCCACAAATCGACTGGCAGGAGAATGGGAAATAATAGGTCAATATCACTTAAAGTGAATACCGATGACTGTAAGACCGACTCTATTTCTTTATAGAATACGGTCAGATTTTTTCGTATATCAGGAATAGATTGCTTTATGGTGTTCACTTCCTGTCTTGAAAACGGGACGTGAACAAACTGTGAAACGTAATGTGCGGGAATTTCTCCGGCTAATATACCTCGTGCAGCATCAGCCGCAATCTCAACTTTTGGGACAAATGTCAGAGGGACCTCTCTCGTGGGCAACTGAGAAGTAGGCAGCTCCGAACGCTTACTAAGCAGCAGAGCCAAGTAAAGCGCTAAGGCAGTCGAAGAAGTATCAATCGAAAAAGCTCTCTTATAAACACTCAACAATTCTGCGGGACAACAAATCTTTCTTCTTACACACTCATTCTGCAGGTGCTCTACCATCACCTGTATCACTTTCTTTTGCATTTCTAACGTATATTGACTGTACGTGTCATATACTTCTTCTGGAGTTATCGACATATCCGAAATCCATCTTATCGCGTCCTTTGTACAAATTCGTGCTTCCTCACCTTTTAATTCTCGACGAGGAGAAAACCGTTTCTGTAAATACATAATACCTAAACTATCACCATCTACTTCCTCGTTCTGTAACTCTTCCAACTCCTTCCTATACTCAAAAATCCTCTCGACATGCTCATATACCTTCTCTGCAGTATCTCTGGACAATGCTAAGGCGTTCAAATCCCGTAACCCTTGAGGGAAATCTACATCATCTAGTCTATTCCACATTATACTTAAATGAGTCCCTAATCCTTCGATAAAAACATTTTTCTCAGGAATATCTTTTACATTTTCGAGTGTGGAAAAAACATCAGCTTGTTCACCCTTCTCCATACAATGTTTAGCCCAAGCAGTCAATTCATTCCTCTTGTCTGGCAACACAGTATTATGAGTCACAACCCTTGGTCTTGCTCCCTGGTCTCCTACAAGCGATGCAGGATCACTTGGAAGAGGAAGAGTAGACACATTCTGAATAGCAACAGGTGAAGGCAAGGGTGCAGGCAAAGAGGCGACGGCTGGAAGAACAACAGGAAGAACAACAGGGAGGACCGGAGGAACTGTGGGAGGGGGAACTACAACAGGAAGGGGCAAAGCGCCAGGAGGAGGGACATATGGAGGTGGCGCGGAGGCATCAGGCCTTCGCTCATGCAAAGGTTTATTAATCAATTCGTATGACGTATGAAAATATTTTGATGGGTAGATTTTCTGAATACCTAATTGAAATGCCCTGTCCGTGTTCCTAACTGACTCCAATTGCTTATTTTGATCATATAACCGTGCCTTTTCGACACTCGTCATTTGTCGACACATATGTTTCTCTCTACTCTTTTGTTGCTGCAAAGCTTCTATTTTCCAACTATGCAACGCGTCAAATGCTGCAGGCCTAGCCTTCTTCTTTACTAATACAGACTCTAAATATTCTATACGAGGGATTTCAAAACTACCATTGGTCGACCACCGAAGATTAGAATTATGTCTGGTTTGTCTGTGCCAAATGTCATTAAATGCTATACTACCAAAGCCTTTCTTACAGTACATAGTACATGCCGGCGACCCCTCCTGTGGTGCGGGACAGCTATCTTCCAACGATTGTCTGTCACTGCGGAAAAATGCCCTAAAGCAGGCAGACAATTTCCCAGGCATATCAAAGTTCTGGTGTTACCTGGTTAAATAATTGTGCTCGCGAGTACAATGCTCCAAATTCAAATTTGTCAGGGTCAAATTAAGATTCGGGACACGATTCACCTGACCAAAGGACTGGGAGGCCCGATCAGGTTACTAAGGACAATACAAAGGACCAACGTGTGTGGTGAATTTCTGCAAATTTACCAACCTCAAATATATGGACCCTCGTCAAGACGTCGTCTCGGGCTATAGCTCACCGTCCAGGGATCGGATCGTGCAGTTTCGTCGAGGAATTCACTTCGCGTTTTAGAGTGGCCGGTTCTGTTGACACCGTCTGATCCCGGTCCGAGAGCCGAGCCAACCTTCAACGAGACGAAATCAATCTTGAGGGTCCCTATTCGGGCGGCATCTGTGGAATCATAAAAAATACAATATTACGGCTGTTACACTGAGCAAAGGAAAATACACCGACACAGGCTTATAAAGATTCCCAGAATCTTTATTACAAAACTGAACAGTATTCAACAAAGTACACAAATAGCTATTTGGCCGTCAATACATCACAGAGACCACCAGCAGGTCCAATATGAGCAGTGAGGGAATTTCCTAGCTGGACATCGGTGCTTTTATACAATTTGTAAAATGATGTCCAGCCCCCTTACAGGTTAATCATGCACTGGGCTAGGGTCGCGCCAGGTTCACTTTCCTAATTTACATATCTCATGCATGCGGTTTACTTTTCGATACATTTACTAACACACTCCATTATTCTTCAATTTAACATTTACACTCTTTATATATTGCTTTAATACAGACCAAACAATGTTTCGTATATATTATATTCGGATAGCATTACTGTTCTTATATACTTGTAGTTTAACATTGCTCATTCAAGTAATCCCCTGCTCCGAGGTCAACAAAGGACAAGGTCTACATGACCCTAACATGTAGCCTGAAGGCAGGTTGGACATTAACTTCCCTACAAAGGTTGGAGAGGTTAAGGCAAGAACAAGGACACATGAAACAGCCATTTTAGACTACAGGGTGACTTTGTATAAAACCCCAAAATGGCGGTTTCTAACCTAAAATGGAGGCTTGATTCAAGATGGCGGCTTACATCAATTTCTAAGGTCAAGACCTTGCCGCAGAGAGTTATTCGCGTACAATTTTTCAAGCAACTTGGCGTAGGCCAATGTACATACAAATCGTTTGTAATAAGAGCCATAATTTTATATACGGTTTGACAATGCCTGTCAGCTATAAAGAGCAACTACCAAAAACCGGGAGCACTGCAGTTTCCAATGGAAACGTAATCTCGAGAAAGGGGGACAGAGCACCAAAAACCCGGACAGTCCCGGCAAAAAAGGGACATCTGGTCACCCTAATTGTACCACTACTCCCTGTCAAAGCTAGAGGCTGCGAACGACACAGTGGAGTAACCTATCACGGAGCAGGGATTTCTGCTGCAGATCTGCAAAGGTGTGAAAGGGCCACACCGGCCCTTAGAGAGGTGTGTCTTGGGTAATCCTGCCAGCTTGGATCTGTCTGCACCAATTGTATCTCCTTAAGGTATCCCATGTGTGGAAGGAAGGGCCACAGTTTGTGACTACTCCCCACTATGGTGGGTGCATTCCTATGGTGGAGCCATCTGTGGCAGCTTGTCACTATTATGGCAAGCAAATAGCAAAAGTGAATGCCCTTATTTGCATAGTGGGTCAGGTGTCAGAGTCATGAAAAACACTAGACCTGATCTGCGCTTGGCTTGGGGGATTGTGGGCAGGCTTTATTGTCCTTTTGTTGGCAGTCATCATTGGTCAAAACAGTTTCGTAACCTCTCACGAAGGGGGTAACAGCCGAGAGAGAGTGGGGTGGATGAGAGAGACCTGACAAGGGAAGGGGTGGATGAGAGAGAGAGACCTGAAAAGGGTAGGGGTGGAGGAGAGAGAGAGAGACCTGAAAAGGGAAGGGGTGGAGGAGAGAGAGAGAGAGACCTGACAAGGGAAGGGGTGGATGAGATGGAGAGAGATCTGACAAGGGAAGAGGTGGAGGAGAGAGAGAGAGACCTGGCAAGGGAAGGGGTGGATGAGAGAGAGAGACCTGACAAGGGAAGGGGTGGATGAGAGAGAGAGACCTGACAAGGGAAGGGGTGGAGGAGAGAGAGAGACCTGACAAGGGAAGGGGTGGATGAGATATAGAGAGATCTGACAAGGGAAGGAGTGGATGAGAGAGAGACCTGACAAGGGAACGGGTGGATGAAAGAGAGAGACCTGACAAGGGAAGGGGTGGATGAGAGAGAGAGACCTGAAGAGGGAAGGGGTGGAGGAGAGAGAGAGAGACCTGAAAAGGGAAGGGGTGGAGGAGAGAGAGAGAGACCTGACAAGGGAAGGGGTGGATGAGATAGAGAGAGATCTGACAAGGGAAGAGGTGGAGGAGAGAGAGAGAGACCTGACAAGGGAAGGGGTGGATGAGAGAGAGAGACCTGACAAGGGAAGGGGTGGATGAGAGAGAGAGACCTGACAAGGGAAGGGTGGAGAAGAGAGAGAGACCTGACAAGGGAAGGGGTGGATGAGATAGAGAGAGATCTGACAAGGGAAGGAGTGGATGAGAGAGAGACCTGACAAGGGAAGGGGTAGATGAAAGAGAGAGACCTGACAAGGGAAGGGGTGGATGAGAGAGAGAGACCTGACAAGGGAAGGGGTGGATGAAAGAGAGCGATCTGACAAGGGAAGGGGTGGATGAGAGAGAGAGACCTGATAAGGGAATGGGGTGGATGAGAGAGAGAGGCCTGACAAGGGAAGGGGTGGATGAGAGAGAGAGACCTGACAAGGGAAGGGGTGGAGAAGAGAGAGAGAGACCTGACAAGGGAAGGGGTGGAGGTGAGAGAGAGACCTGACAAAGGAAGATGTGGATGAGAGCGAGCAGACCTGACAAGGGAAGGGGTGGATGAGAGAGAGAGAGAGACCTGACAAGGAAAGGGGTGGAGGAGAGAGAGAGAGACCTGGCCAGGGAAGGGGTGTATGAGAGTGAGAGACCTGACAAGGGAAGGGGTGGATGAGAGAGAGAGAGAGACCTGACAAGGGAAGGGGTAGAGGAGAGAGAGAGAGACCTGGCAAGGGAAGGGGTGGATGAGTGAGAGAGACCTGACAAGGGAAGGGGTGGATGAGAGAGAGAGGCCTGACAAGGGAAGGGGTGGATGAGAGAGAGAGACCTGACAAGGGAAGGGGTGGAGGGGAGAGAGAGAGACCTGACAAGGGAAGGGGTGGAGGAGAGAGAGAGACCTGACAAGGGAAGATGTGGATGAGAGCGAGCAGACCTGACAAGGGAAGGGGTGTATGAGAGTGAGAGACCTGACAAGGGAAGGGGTGGATGAGAGAGAGAGAGAGACCTGACAAGGGAAGGGGTAGAGGAGAGAGAGAGAGACCTGGCAAGGGAAGGGGTGGATGAGTGAGAGAGACCTGACAAGGGAAGGGGTGGATGAGAGCGAGAGACCTGACAAGGGAAGGGGTGGATGAGAGAGAGAGACCTGACAAGGGAAGGGGTATGAGAGAGTGAGACCTGATAAGGGAAGGGGTGGATGAGAGAGAGACACCTGACAAGGGAAGGGTGGATGAAAGAGAGAGACCTGACAAGGGAAGGGGTGGAGGAGAGAGAGAGACCTGACAAGGGAAGGGGTGGGTGAGATAGAGAGAGATCTGACAAGGGAAGGGGTGGATGAGAGAGAGATCTGACAAGGGAAGGGGTGGATGAAAGAGAGAGACCTGACAAGGGAAGGGGTGGATGAGAGAGAGAGACATGATAAGGGAAGGGGTGGATGAGAGAGAGAGACCTGACAAGGGAAGGGGTGGATGTGAGAGAGAGACCTGACAAGGGAAGGGGTGGAGGAGAGAGAGAGACCTGACAAGGGAAGATGTGGATGAGAGCGAGCAGACCTGACAAGGGAAGGTGTGTATGAGAGTGAGAGACCTGACAAGGGAAGGGGTGTATGAGAGTGAGAGACCTGACAAGGGAAGGGGTGGATGAGAGAGAGAGAGTGACCTGACAAGGGAAGGGGTGGAGGAGAGAGAGAGAGACCTGACAAGGGAAGGGGTGGATGAGAGAGAGAGAGACCTGACAAGGGAAGGGGTGGATGAGAGAGAGAGAGACCTGACAAGGGAAGGGGTGGATGAGAGAGAGAGACCTGACAAGGGAAGGGGTGGATGAGAGAGTGAGACCTGACAAGGGGTATGAGAGTGAGATACCTGACAAGGGAAGGGGTGGATGAGAGAGAGAGAGAGACCTGACAAGGGAAGGGGTGGATGAGAGAGTGAGACCTGACAAGGGAAGGGGTGAATGAGAGTGAGACCTGACAAGGAAAGGGGTGGATGAGAGAGAGAGACCTTACAAGGGAAGGGGTGGATAAGAGAGAGAGACCTGACAAGGGAAGGGGTGGAGAAGAGAGAGAGACCTGACAAGGGAAGGGGTGGATGAGAGTGAGCAGACCTGACAAGGGAAGGGGTGGATGGCCGGTGGCTGCTGCTTTTACCCACTTAGATGACCACTGATGTTTTCTGTAACCAATAAACAGCCTTACAATGAAGATACTGTGTGAGATTCACCAATCTGTGCATCATTGAATACAACATTTATTGATGACGAGGTAAACCAGATGCTGTGTGGGGGGCTGCCTAAACTACAGCCACCACCTCCTAGTAGTTCACCCGTCCAACCTGGAGTGGTAAACGGACAGCTCAAGTAGGAGCCCACCAGCTATCAGGGTGAGCAGGTCAACCAGAAAGGTGAAGATGTCAAAGGAGCCTATGGGGCCCAGAGAAGACCACTGCAGGTGCCAGTGGGCACATGAAGCGGTAAGAAGTAAAAGATAAGGTTGACACATGTACAAGGACTGCACGTGAGCACCGTAAAGCAAGGAAGCAAATCCAAAAAACCTGAGAGTACCAGTGAGCCCAAAAACCAACCAAAGAAGATGTACAAGGAACTAAAGGGCCAGTGAGCACAGGGAATCTGCCAAATAAAGGGTGCAGGCAACAAAGCAATTAATACAGGAAAGCTCACTCTGCCGTTCTGCACCACAGGGAAAGATGTGCTGCACCATGACGCATGGCAGAAAATGGAACAATCATCCAAATGAAAAGTCACAAGTGATTTACAGTAAGTAAAGTGTTGCAAAGTACAGACCAAATAAGGGTGTACCCAATACAAGAAGTGATAGATGCAAGTAGGGCCAGGCCTCCATCACAAAGTGATGGCTTGATAATGACTTAATTTAAAGCCCTCATTAATTAACAACTGTGGTTAAAAGCTTCATTAAAGACTGACAACTATTATTGTGAGAAGATCCAACTCGTTAGTTGGCATATTAAACCTGTAATTACATGTTGGGAGGAATCTGCAGTGACCACCTGTCATACTGTGGTGACTTACTGTCCACATAAAAAAAGGAAAGCGAGCATAAACGCAAACAGTAACAGCTGCTTGCTTTCAATTGATGGCGTACCTGCAAGTATGCAAGCCAGAGTGACACACACACTACCACAGTGTCTACAGCGGTCTCTAAGGCAGAAGGCGTACTTTGAGAGATGTCTGGAGTCAATGAGCTGAATGACCAGAATTCAGAGTCATTCGAAAAAGGCACCTTCTCGCGCTCCAGGACGTTGAATCTATGACTCATTTGCTTTCGTAAAAGGGACCATCATAAATTACGTTGTGGGACCATGGATAAAATAAAATGTATATAATATGCACATCTAATCATACAGATGCATCGCAAAAGGTGATAAACTGTCATGTAGTGTCCTGGAGAGGACAAGGTAACGGAGCCAGGAAGGTCCGCCAATCAATCGGATGCGCAGCAGTGCGCGCATGTGCATTAGAGAGCCCACACAGCAGGCAGTTCACAGTGGAAGAAAATGAAGAAGGTTGTCCCTCATAACGGCTCCTGTGTTTCTTACCACTGCGTGGCATGTGCGCATATCTGCTGCTTACCCGGTCAACCAGTATTTACCTCATGTGAAGCCCCTACGAAGTGGACAATGGCAATGAGAATGGGATCCGTCTCCCACTTAGGATTACCATTTCTCCAAGCAGTCCCTGTTCGAGCTGAGAGAGTGACAAGAGCCCAGCATCACACCGCTACCATGAGAGCGACAAAATCCTCCTGCCACCAAGATGTCAGAAGGTGAGGAAGATGTGCACAGCCGGTCTGGAAAGGATGCCGGTACGTCACTACTGGCCCCCTTATTTCCAGACCGGCAGACACATAATTGAGGCCCGTTGTAATGCTTTGAACAATTAACAAAATAATATGTATTTTCATTTACATCACAAATGGGTAGAGGATATGAGCAGGAACATTGGTTTAATTTTGCATAAATACTTTAGAGCAAGAGCTCAGAACACTAAAATTTGACAATCATGCTATAAGGAAAATATGTAGGTCTTCTAAAGGGCTCAGATTGGATAGTTAGACACTGGACTGACAACATTTTGGTCATGGGATCAACCTTAAATCAAGCAAAGTAACTTTAACTTCACCAATCCGAGCTCCCCAATGGTTAAAAATAGATAACCATATTCGATATTAATGCTTTCTACATGTAACAAACATAGTTTATTTTAATGTTGATTACAATTGGCTGGTAGATAGAAGTAGAAGAAGAATTTCTGTTCACATTTGGCATGGATACTTTATAGGAAGATCTCAGCTTAATTTAAACTTGACAAGCAACATGTAAGGAAAAAGGGAAGAGGTTCAAGAAGGAATCTCATTAGCTCAATCAGCCAGCAATGGACTGGCAATTTTAGAGTTGTGGGGCTAAAACAGGACAACTTTACATCATCACGTAAAGCCTCAAAATGAGAAAACCTGATGTTGCTCTTGGAGCATTTGTAGTTTAAAAAAATACAGAGGTACAACAAAGGGAGTCGACACAACCACAGTAAGGAAATTATGGCATATAAAATGTGAGTTAGGACCAGATTTTGAAGTAACAATCATACCACCAATACGGGGAAGGGAGGGGCAAGAGCTGATGGTCATTCCCATCATCTACAGACCTACTCCTGACATACAATCCAATTGAAAGGAAATGTGCTTAAATTTAGCACAGATAACTTTACGACAGCAAGTTATAGGAGTCATTGCAATCAGCATCTCTTCCATGTTGTGTGAACATGTCAGATCCAACAATTGTTGTTGCTTATCTGGGCTTTGTTATGAGTTTGTGGGGTGAAAATACAGCCCCAGAGTGACAGAGATGGAGAGGCCATGATAGGCCCTGTTGTGAGAGTGAGGCTGACTAATGTGGTGTTCCATTGAAATATAAAGCCAGTACAAAACAGTGAATTCGACATAGGGCCTAGTGAAATGGAGAGAAATGAGCCTAGCCAACTCCACTAAAATGGACAGGTGCGCAAGTGAAGGGGAATCTACCTGATAGCTTAAAACTGATGGATATGCCCAATGAATGTGACATAACATCTGGTGCTGCAGATGCTGACTTTGTGTGAACTGGGAAAAGACACCTTTTGACAGATTTAAAACTGCAGTGGCACACATGAGACAATATACAAGGAAAGGATAGGCAGGTGAAAAATACAAAGGAGAAATTGTGCCTTACATTTAAAAAGTGGAGCCAACTGACATATTTCAGAGAAAGACACTTTTCAAAAATAAACTGACATTCAAATGGAAAGGCCTAAACAAAATGCCCAGATATAATGCTATAATGTTACATATACGCACATCTTGTCGATTGTAAAGCTGAATTTTCTGACGTATGGATGCAGCTGGTGTTTTCCCTGCTGAACTTAAAGTTCTGTGCCTATCACACATTAACCTCAAGACCTGTGGGCTAGGCACACCAGGAAAAGCAGGCCTGGTTCAGTTATGAAAACAAAGAATTAACAGAGAATTAGATCAAAATTGTGGGAAGTACAGATTACACAGCCAGCAGAAATGACCTTTCAGGTCAGGCCTCCCCATTAACTGTGATATGATATGATAGGATAGTTTATTTATATAGCGCCTATACACAATGTGTTTCAAAGCGCTTCAAGGCAAGGGAGGGAACAAGGGAAAATATGATGCCATTCTTACAGGCCATGAAGAATAAGAATGTGAAATTAACTAGCGTACTCAGCCTGGTGACATTTCAGAAAGTGCAAGAGCTAAGACATACATAAGGAAAGGAGATTAACAAAAGGTGAGGGAGAGGGGTGCAGAAAGGGAGGGGAGGAACAAAACAAGCGACTAACGTGCAAGGCCTGATGACATTTCAGATAGTGATGGATGGGGGGGGGGAGAAAACAAGCAGGGGAAGGGAAGGAGACAAACAAGGTTGCTATCATACAAGGTCAAGGACAATTCTGATAGAGTAAGTGAATAGAAGAAAGTAAGGGGAGGAGGGGAGGGGAGGAGATTGGAAAAGAGAGAAAGGGAGAGGGGGAGAGAACAGAGTGAGCAGTGAAAAAGTGTAGAAGCAAGAGGGAAAAGCAAACACAATTGCAGAAGTCAGTAGTAACACATAATGTTGCACGAGAACAGCAAATACAAGCCAGGATTCAAGATGAAAATGGGAACAGCATGATTCAGGACCACCATGAGCACAAGATGCAGGGGAAGTCCAGCATGAGAGTTGAGAGAGGGTAACGCACCATGAGACAATGAAGTCCATTAAAGTCAAATCCAAGCATTGGCAAAAGGTGTTGATGGTGAATCCAGAATGTATCAGGACAGATTCCTGCAGAGGTAGGATGTAGGGGGGAGAGCATTGGAGGTGGCGAGGGGAAGCAGGGTAAAAGAATTCAAGCAAAACAGGCAACTCCTGTATGTGAGAAGGAAAAGCACAATGGAACATCACAGGGGGCCAGACATGGGGATGGCCAGTGGGGGCAGAGGCAGTAACACATGTGGTGGTGCATGCTTACCTGCTGTCTGGGCAGGGAGTTTGGACCCTGGTCCTTCTGGTCTGAACAGGCCCAAACAGGAATTGGCCTTTTCTTCATCTGCCCTTTGCTTTGGACACCCAGGCGAGATACACCCTTGATCTAAGAGTTAAGAGCAAAAGGAAGAGGCAGAGCTAAGAAGGTGGGCAGGGTTTAGGCCAGGTGACCTAGATCCACTTGCACCTGTTCCCCATCTGCAAATGAAAGAGGCTGGAGGGCTGCTTAAGTAGGGAAAAAGAGTAGCAACCAGGAAGGAACTCGGTGGGCGGGGCTTAGTCCAAAAGAGCGGCAACCAGGAAGGCATCAGGTGGACAGGGGTTTAGGCCAAAAGAGTGGCAACGAGGAAGACACCAGACCTGTGCCTTAGCTGCCAACAAAAATGACCTTTTCAGGGCTAACTCAACCTCAAGAAATGGTTGCAGAGCCACTAATGGATGATCAAACATTATGTATGAAACAGATTGCTGATAAGTAGATCTTTGGGTCACGTGATGATGGAGAAATGTAACTTAGGAATAGGTGGGGGCTATGTGATACTGAGGGACCCATGTGATGTCTTGCCATATGATTAACACTGGGCCACCTTTTCTTTAATAAAAAGTGAATCATATGTCCCAGGGCGCCCATCCCAGACTCATATTAAGGGGGATGAAAAGCCTGTTGGTACCATGTAAGTAGGAATCCTGTGTGATGTATACAATTTAGGTTATGAAGACACGTATGTTTATGGAAGTAAGGTTTGAATTAAGAAGGGTCCGATTTGTGACTATTTTGGCACAAGAGTAAATCAACAAAAAAAGGTAGCTCCTCCAAGGAACGGCATGCCTAGATATGAGTAGTATTATTCACCATACAATATAGAACTCAAAAATATATATGTGCCTGCAGTTATCTGAAAAATTACGGTAGCTGCCATGTTGTTGGATTTTAAGGACACTGAAGAAGTTAAACCCACATTTCATTTTGGGGATGATGATTCTTTCTCCTCCCTCAGTCTCCATCATTCATACCCCCAACTCCTTGGCCTAGTAGCTGGCAGTGGGTGTACTGGGGGGGTGGGGAGCTGGCCCATCTGTAGCATGAGAATTATGATAATAATGGAGTATCACCAGCCCTTTAAGCGATCAGTTTTCAATTTTGAGAGGGATCTGTCTTTGACTTTTCGACTCTTGGAACCTTTCTTTCGATTTTTGATTTGATTTTCCATTGACTTTCCCACTCTATTGCTGGAGGTAGTCTGCTTCTGGACTCTTGCAAAGAACTAGCAGAGTGACAGGAAGAGCTAGCCAGGCCTTAAACATTGCAGGGGAGATGGAGACTGGGAAATCTAGAAGCTAGCTGGGTGCTGCGGACTACCCTTGACTGAAGCCTTTCACCCGGTCTGTGCTGCCCTCAGAAGAGCCCTGCTGTTTCCCTGGATTCCTCATAACCAAGGCCTCCCATCTAAGTAGATTAATCTAAATGCCAACAAAAGTGTGGGGGGAATCTGCCAGCCTTAATCTCCATCTCTCATAGCGGGTTGGGGGGTGGAACTGGGGAGACCCGTGGCACGTTTTATTAATTCTAACTGAAATTAATTCCAAAATAGAAAATAACCACACCCATTTAAATTGAATTGTGTTGCCTGTCTTAATATTTTCCATTAAATCAGGGGGAGGGGGCAAGCTGTGTAGAACCTTAGCGCATTGTATTGAAGTGAAATCAATTAATTCCCATATAGAAAATCAGAGGACGAGTGTTGTTAGAGTTAGAAACTAACAAAGTTCATGCCCAATTTGTTAGAGTCAGTATCTATATAAATAAACATGTAAATGTTAATTTGCTCAAAATCCTAAATCTCTGAAAGTTCTTCACCGATTGCTTTGAAATTTTGACACAACGCTGCATTCGAATTGGCGCGTGTTTTTATATACCTACTATACATAGATGTCACACCTGTGATAGGTAAAAACATGCTTTTTCTGAAAAACACCACCATCTGTTGGACGTAAAAGCAACACACGCTATACTAAACATTTCACTGAAAAACAGCGCCATCTGTTGGACGTAAAAGCAACACACGCTATACTAAACATTTTACTGAAAAACAGCACCATCTGTTGGACGTAAAAGCAACACATGCTATACCAAATATTTAATGATTTAGAATGGCTCAAATACGTGCCGAGGAAGCAGCAGAGTGACGTGCAGCCAGACTTCAGGATGCACAGTTGCGAGCACGGCGATCGCGTTCTGCAGCTTCAGATCTGCTTTGTTCTCAACAGAATGAACACGACAGGCTGAGAGTGGCTGAAAGACGTCAACGACAAACAGCAGATCAGCGGCAAACACGACTCCGTACTCAGCAATCACGCAATTACAATCACCTTGCATTCCGGTACAACCCAGCTGATGATTATAGTTTGAGCCGGCATGTTCTCATCGGCACCAGGACTGAAGTGTGTCCTTATTGCAAGGCTCTGAAATTTAATGGAGAAACGAAAGGAATGTGTTGCGCTGCCAGGAAAATTAAACTGCCTCAACTTGGAGAACTGCCAGAGCCACTTAAAACTACCCACAAACTTTGTGAAATTAAATTACACACGTGCGCTTTCTTTTTTCTTACTTTTCCATTTAACCAGACTGAGCCACAGCAACCCGTGGCTGGGGACAGCTAGTAGACAATAAAGTACTTGGGTGACTCTACCTTTCTGAAACTCCGGTCTTCTGTACCGAAGGGGGCTGTACATAATCCCAAAATAAGTAACCCTAAAATGCTGCCATTCAAGTGAATATAGCTTGTGCAAAACTAAATTTCCCATTTATTTACTTGCGTACCAAAAACGAAAGGTTCTGCCATTTATGCAAATACAAAGCCCAACATGATGTTCCCATTGAGTTCCTTTCTTGACTTTGCCTTTCAATTAAAAAAAAAAAGATTTTTTTCATTATGTCTATTTGTCAAACCCTGCCTTTTAATAAAAAGCTGAAACAATGTTGCTACTGTATTCCCACTCCCTGTACCGTGCCTTCAATTTAAGGGGTTATATATAACTGATGCCTGGGGGAGGGGTCTGCTAGGAGAGAAGAGCAATGTCACAACCCTAGCAATCACTGGGGGTTGTCCAAATTACCACATTGTAAATGTGCAAGAAATCATCTGTGTGTGTTTGAGGTACAGTCTCTAAATTTTGCCTGTGTGTTGTAGTATCTGTAAGTTCATTAGAAATACAAGTGTTTTGTGCCACAGTGTTGGTGGCTGATGTTTTGGTTGCAATTCTTCTTTGTCAAACCTTAAATACATATATATTGTTACAATACACCGGCCTGGTTCCTAGCTCATTGGTGGTACAGAGGGTGGTGTGAAATAGGTTAGAGGCCTTACTAAAGTTGAATCTGTTTAAGCGCTTTGGGTGCATGTCACCTTGCTTGGGGAGGAAAGGAACTCGCTAAGTTGAGAGTGACCGCTGAATAAATTGTGATAGGTCCATTTGTGCAAACCACATCTCTTGGCTACTAGAAAGCTATGGCTTAAGAATGTACACACGCTTAGGGGCCCTGTCAAATTTGCTAAATATACAAACATTCAGCATCACCTGGAGATGGATACCAGTGACAATTTCCAACGTAGCACACACATCCCTCCAAAAAGGCTGTAAGGCAGGGCACTCACCCAGCATATGCAAATAGTTGGCATCCTCTGACCCACCTGGGGAAGGTGCCCTCACAATCTCGTCTAAAGTGATGCAGCCTAGCAGGAGAATAATGCCATATATTTAACACTTTTAATTGTATCAGTCGAAAGCTTGAGTTGAGGGAAACATCTTGTGTCAGCTTACACATTGCCCTCCACAATCATCCGTTATGTCATGTTCAAATTCCAGGCTCATTTCTCACGTGGTTTGGATGCCCCTGAGGGAATGTGTTCTTGTAGCATTTTATATAACGTAGACACCATCTTTTTACAACTGCCTGCACAGGAGATCAAGGCCTGGCATGGATTAGTGGTGGGCTCATCTGGGAATGTCCTCCACCGTGACTGGAATGCTGCCAGGATCTTATAATACTGTAATCTTAACATAGACCCGACAGGAGTAACCCCAAGCTCATTAAAATCCAGAAATGCCATGTCCTCATACATATCATTGAGTGTTATGATATGTATCTGAGTCCATGCTCTACTGATCCCTGGATCAAGTGTGGGACGGAGGGCAAAGCATCGCTATACGGGAACATTTGTACAGTACTGATGTTTATTCTGCATCCATTGGAATATTTTCCTTCAGGCCAAGGCTGTTACCATGACCGGGTCATACGGCAGTCATTAGAGATCGACAAGGATAGCAGAGCCGATTGAATATCCCCTTCACCAACAGCTGGACGTTCAAGTTTCAAATGAGGATAAAGTGAGTCTGGCAAGTACCAATAGGCTGCATATTGGGCCTGCACCACAACACAGTATAGACTGAAATTCAGAACCGAGAACCCTCCATTCTTATTGTATTGAGGAAGAGCTACCCATTTCATTAGACATCCCCAGAGCACCACATGAATTGCAGTGTCAAGGTCCTTGAAGAAGAGTCTCCCTGGCCACATTGGTATATTTTGGAACGTATACAGCAATTATGGGAGTATTATCATTTTCACTAAAGAGATTTTCCCTACTATTGTAATCAGTAGTCACCCCATCTGTCACCCCATCTAGCAAAATTAATAAGTAGGAGTCCTAGGTAGGTGCCATAATTATCACTATAAAGTGATCCCAAGATTTAGATATCTTTAACCCTAGGTGCGTTATATTGGTTGGAGCCCATGAAAATTCCCTGACATTTGTTGATCAATGCATAACATCTGTGAGAAGAAAAAGTTCTGATTTGACTTTATTAATATGCAATACTGAGTATACCCCACATTTAGTGATACTGTGCATTATTGGTTCAAAGTTCACCTGTGGGTCCCTAACAAACAACAAGACGTCATCAGCATAGAGAGATATGATTCCTTTGCGTATATGTCTAAGCCTTATCAGGTCTGCAAATGGTTCTATCATAATGTCAAATACACCTATTACCCATGGGTGACAAATGACATCCTTGTCTGGTGGTGCCTCTCTCTATTGGTTTTGGGTCCAACATTTCCCCATAAGTGCATAGCCTAGCCAGCAGAGATGTATACAATAAGCGGATTTATCCTAAAAATCTCTAGCCGAATCTGCATAGTGCAGCGTATAGATATTTCCAAGATATAGAGTCAAAAGCCTACTGAGTATCTAACGTGGCTGCAACTGCTTGAACTACCAGGTACATTTGAGCCATAACATTGAACAATCTGCAACTGTTTAGTACATGTACTACATAAAAGGTATTAGCCTCATAGCCTAAATCTTGGCGAAGATTTTCAAGTCTACATTGATTAATGAAAGGGGACAGTAGGCACCACAGACATCCATGGGCTTACCAGATTTCAGTAAAACTGTAATAATACCATCTGGAAGTGACAGAGGAAGCATCTGCTGGTCTAGTGATTCTTCCCACATTTGCAACAGGTATTTACCAATTTGGGCTTATACTCTGTGTAAAACTCATCATTAAGCCCATATGATCCAGGGGCTTTCCCCGATGGTATGTGATCAATTGCAGTTAGTATTTCTTCCAGGGATATTGGCTGATCAAGCTGAGTATGGGTATCTAGAGATATTTCAGTCAGGGGCAATTCATCGAGGAAGTCGTGCACTTCTGTCTCTGTACATGAGTCGCTTTGTGCATACAGTTTGGAGTAGAAGGTCACAAACATTTTGTTTATCTCTTTGCTAGTATAAACTGTCTGGCCCTCCACATTCCGCACATGAGAAATACCTTGCCTACCCTATTTTGCATTACCAACCTAGCTAAATTCCTCCCCAGCCTTTCTCCTTACCCATACTGCTGGGACTTGGCAGCGGTTCTCAATAATGTCACTTGTCTGTCAGCGTTGGCTCTAAACTCTCCAAGTACATCTTTAATTTTACCCAGCTGTGCTTTGGTCGGGTTAGTCGGGTATTCCATCTCCAGACTCCGTAGTTCCTGTTTGCTTTTGTGGATATCTCTGCTAATGGTGAGGAGGACCCCAAATTACGTCGACATGGCCACCCATCTTACATATGTTTTAAATGCTTGCCGTAGAATACCAGCAACTTCGACCATGCCCACATTAGGTGCAAATAACAGCTTAATATGATTGAGATAAGTTGGAAGAAAAGACAACATGCTGTAGTGCCATGGGCTTACATCACCAATATAGGCAGCTATTGCAATGGTGTGCAAGATCTAGAGCATTCACTTCAGGGGAAGGATCACAATATGCCCTCGGGAGAATTTTTGTGTATGATATATCTATCATCTGGGCAGAAAATGCAAGCCACATGTCAATCCTGGAGGCCGAATTAAGGATGGTAGAAAAGTATGTACATTCTCCTGGGTGGTGTGCCCGCCAGATGTCAATTCAAGTTATATTCTGTATTCCATCTAGCAGTGTCTGTGCCCCTTTAACCAACCCTCTAACCTTCATTGTCGTACAATCCATACCAGTCCCTAATATCATATTGAAATTGGCCCCCACCAGATCATCACCATTGAGAAGGCATGGCAGATGTCTATAATGCCAACATAAAATAGTGGGTCATCAATGTTTGGGCCATAGGTATTGATAAGGAGAATCTCCCTTCCTTCCATCTTGCCATAGACTACAATGGATCAGAAACAATTTGTGCATGCTGAAACCTTAGCGACTTGAGAATAACGGTCAATACAGCTCTAGATTGTGTAGAATAAGTAGAATAATACCTATGATTCCCCCGATCCCTAACAAAGTGGAGCTTAGCACTCACAGCCACATGTGCACTCCTGCATGAGGAGGACCTTAAGCTTGTGTCACTCAATGTTTGCAAATAGTTTGCGTGCTTTAACAGGGTTACCAATCCCCCTAATATTCCACCCGCATCCTGGAGTACTCCTAGATATAAAACGGGCTCTAGCCTGGTATCCCACAACCATTATTGAATGCAACCCAACAATTCTCTCATGTGCACAATAAACATCAACAACTGTCGGTGTCCAGTCAAAGTTTTGAAACAATAGTTATGAATGACAAAAGTTCTGAAACAAAAGTTTAGAAAAAAAAGTTTTTAATGTATTTTTTTAATCTTAAAGGGTTTATTTTAAGTTTGTATGGTAAAATAAGTGTTTAAAAAAAACCAGGGGTTTGGGGGGCCCATAAAATAAATGATATTTTCTCCCTTTAACGCCGCCCAACACCCCCTCTGCCCACCTGCGCCACCACAACTACAGGTTAGTGTACCAAACCGCCCTCCCAACACTTGAACCATCGCAAGTTAGCTCTGGGGTCAACCATATGCTGGCTAGTGAACTGTCACAAACAGGATAAGTTATGGAAGTGTAGATGTACAAAGAATAAAGTTTACAATACGCCTCTTCGAGTCCCAGGTTTAGGGATGTTGGACTCAATGAACGCCGTCGCTTCTTCAGGGCTAGTTCAGAAACACACTTTATTCTTTTTTTATAACACCTCCCTTTCTCACAAATGTTTATTCACTCCTAAAAACGTTTTGCACTCTTGCTGCACTGCCATCGTAAAGTGTGGATAGATGTGGATCTTGTCGGATCCCAGGCATAGCTGGTGCTTGTCTCTGGCTACTCGCAGTATCGTGTCTCTGTCCCTATAGTTGAGGATCCTGGTGATAATTGGTCTTGGAGACACTGTGGCTTTGGGGGGCATCACCTGAAACCTGTGTGCCCGCTCCACAGTGAAAGGTTTGCCTTGTCCAACAGTTTTTCAATGGCGTTGTCGACAAAGAGTTCCATATTGCTCTGGATATGTCCCTCGGTACCCCGAAAATACAGATATCTCTGGGACCTTGATTCGAACTGTTTACAGTTTCTATTATTATTCTTAACTGTTTTAGACGGGCTGGACAGCTCTCTTTATAACAGACACACCATACTCAGTGTGCCCAAGCCTGATTTCAGCCTTCACAATCTTGTCTTGTGCTTTTTCCAGTTTTGCGCTAAAGGTATTGATTTTAGATGTCATGCCATCTAGTTTTGAGTGGACAGAGGAAACCCCTTCAGCCATGTTGATTTTTTGCAGCTCAGAGGGTTCTCCTGCTCCTGGAGCGAACTGTCATCCCCCGCAGGTGTGCCTTGGCTCCCTCGTTCTCTGATGGTTTTAGTGAAGCAATCCATGCTTCCCTGTTTTTTTCCATCCCTTTCCATCTTCAGCAATTTGGCCCCAGTATTAACACTCAGAGTACTACCACCCATCCAAATAGAGTCTCAAATATGATCAAAGTTGAGGCTGTGCGTTGTAGGTACCCAAGGAGCTATGCCCCCACCGGCAGTGTTAGAGTTTGGCCACCATCCTTTCCCCTACCTCCACTGCACCCTGATTCAGAGCCATTTTAAGCACTTTTGGGGCCCTCGGCACGGACATCTTTGGGGCCCCCTCCACCAAACCAAAGGAATTAAGTGATCAAAAATATCTGCCCCATCCCCACCCACGGGATCACAACCCATAGGTTGACATGCTGCCTCACAACATTCAAAATAAGCATGTTTACTCCATTTGAGTCCATTTACCCACTTCATTCTTGCTCTAATCAAAATGATAAACAAGTACCATTTGAAGGCCAACATTATCAGTCTACGAAGAGGTTACTTCTGTTCTAGCATAGATACAGGAGACTTTTTATCAATAGCATCCAGGAAGATATGCAGCCTGTATTATTAATACAGGAATGTATGTAAATGGTACATGTACCCCAGAATAGCCAGGGAACTCACATTTGCTTCCTCACAGAACGAAAACATGCTCAAGCATGGAAAGAAAGGACCAATTGGAAGGAAGGAGAATGCTACATATACCATAGCATGGATAGTGGATGCAGATTAGAAGCTACCAGGAAGTTGTCGGTATCCAGACAGCCCGAGATTATAAGTGGGATATGGTTTTCAAGTGGTGTTGCCATTAGAGATCCACGGAACAAGTGCTTGTGGTGTGCAATATATCACTTCTCTCTATTATAGTGGAAGCAACACTATAGCCAGTGAAACCATGAGTGAAGCTGTTTTGAAGATCATACCCTGAGAAGGAAATCACTCTGAAGGGCTGACAATTTTGAAAGGTTTAGGGACTGGCAATTTCGAGATGGTAGGCAATACAAGATGAAATTAAATGCCAAGGATCACACATTGGTTAAGTGGTGAAGCTGGGATTTGTGCCAACTCTGTAATGTCTGCATTTGAACACTTACCAGTTCTTACCATGAACTAAAATAATCTCATTTTATAAAACTTACTTGGAAAGTACACCAATCACATTACCAAACATGACAATTTTTAAAAACAAAATATTATAGACGGGTTTAACACAGAATGATTCTAGCTTAATTCTCTCCTTCATCAAGAGAAGTATATAAGTACCGGCATTCCAATCAGTGTCATTTAACAGATTTAATCTGGTTTTGTATTTTGTATTTTAAAGCTTTACATACTTCCAAAACATTGGCTTGTGAAATTGTCATTTATAAACGTGCAGAAAAACCATTGACGTTTACAAATATGTAAAGTGTTTTTTTGTGTCAAACGAGCATACTTTAAAATATGCTTGCCTGAGTCCTACACCATCTGGTCCGCTCCGTTCTGTCTACCACCCCTTCCATTCAAATGGGCTACATAAGAAGAAAGATCAAGTAATGGACTAAACGATGCCACCAGCATGCTAGAAGTCAAACTTCACAGAGAACAGAACAGTAATGTACGAGATATTAGATTAATTGACCAGGATCACTGTATTGTCTGCTGGCAAAGCCAGGATACAAGCATGAATGCTTTGGTTCCAAATGTGTATACTTATTAATCTCTTGGATTATCAGTTTATGCTCATCGTTGAGGGTGATTTCCTAGGTTTCACAAAACCCCATCCGAACAAACCAATTTCTATACTTTCACCATAACGATGACATGTTGGTTTTTATTAAAACCCTTATCTGGTGCTGCTACATTGCTGATAATAGCACCTGGTGCTGCAAGACCAAATACATATGCAGGCAGGTTTACAAACTTAAGACATAGGCTTAGCCAGCCTTACATGAATGTGCTATTCTAATCTTGCATAGGAACACATATCTCTGCAATGAGTGCTTAACACACTGAGCTATCTTCTGAACCATTGTGGCACCCAATGTACCAATATGCATTTCAAATTTGGCTATTGAACATGATCAACATAATCTCCACAGGAAGGAAATAATGCTACAAGAGTTGTGCAGCAAGGAACACACACACTATATATACCACAGTGAACATAGAAAGCACTACATGATGAATTGGTTGAGGCAGAATGTACTTGCCACCAAAACAGACAGTCAATAGGTTTACAGCGGCAGCACCATGCCATGAAATATCCTGATGCATGCTATTTAAGTCTGGTGAACAATGGAATCTTACTTCTTTAGATCAGGCAGCCTTGTGGGGCCCCCCTCCAAGAAGGGTTTGGGGGGTCTGGGCAAGTGCCCATTTTGCCCTCCCATAAAAACGTCTCTGCCCTGATTCATGTAGGACCAGCTTCCAGGAGTGGTCCTCACCATCTCTCCAGCTCCTATACAGAGCGACAGGAGCCCTGCAGTGGCATTGCGGCCGCTGGTCCTCCAACACAGCCCTACATTTGGGCCACCACGAGCAAATTTGGAGGCGGGGAGTCCGGCATCAGCCGCCTACCACCAAATGCTACTCCCCCACCACCAAATGCTACTCCCCCAAATGGGAGAACTCTGCCTCATTGCAGGACCAACCACGGTGTTGGGTCCAGGCGTTTGTTCCCACACCTCCATGCCACAAGGCCGCGTCAGTTGTCATTGGCACTGACAGGATTCGGAGCAGCGCCCCAGGCATTATGCTCCTCAGTGGGCAAACAGAATTTCCCTGGGTGTCTCCTCCACCCTGAAGTGAGATGCACAGCAAAATGAGAGCTGCGTTGCTGGTGCAGTATCTAAGTTTATGGCGTGAGAGACAGAGCTCTAAGCAAGCATGGAGGACTCACACGTGTGCTGACCGCGCCTTTCCGCCTTTAGAATTCATTCTTGGGACCCTGTGCAGCAAAGCCATGCTGCAGGCAATGGGCTGCTGCTTCAAGCAGAAGGCTGGGTTAGAGGACTCCCAGGTCTGCTGACCACACCAAATCATTCTCCGAACCCTGTGCAGCGAAGCTCTGCTGCAGTCAAAGGGCTGTTCCTTGAAGCATCGCAATAACAACTTGTGCTAATCTGTCACACGCAACAGAAGATGTTGGTTTGTTTGTTTAATGGTGCATTGGACGGGTGGTGCCCGTTACTCAGTAAGCATTTCTTTAATCGTGTGTGCTGTTAGGTGCGTGGGTGCCACGGAACCAGGAACATTCACATGAAGCTTCCTGTTGCAGAAGCAGGGCTGGGGGCTTTTACTGAAATTCGCGCCATTGAAGGGGACTACTGGAGCACGCTCCGAGGAACTTAATACTGTGCTCACAACATCAAAAAGGTACTCAAATATTTTTCGGGGTCATAGGAGCTCTGTAATGTCTGTCGTTTGTTGGGCGTTTGACTCCTTTTGTGCCCGACTTTGTTTGAACTGTCTGTTCTGTACCCTGTATTTCACCACGACAGTAAAGAACAACTGAGATATAACAACTTAACATTTGATAGGGGTGTCGGAATCTGAGTCTCCCCTGATGGAAATGTGTCGCCCTGTGGCGGCAGTAGTTTTTGGGCGGAGTCCGTGCTTTACTAACTAGTTCGACTGATTGGAGTTTCAAGACACAGGGAGCTAGGGGGTGAGTCATACTCTGGGTGCCCCCTGAAGCAGTCGGTTGCCCCCTGCTCCTGTGGCGGAATCTGAGTCTCCCCTGATGGAAATGTGTCGCCCTGTGGCGGCAGTAGTTTTTGGGCGGAGTCCGTGCTTTACTAACTAGTTCGACTGATTGGAGTTTCAAGACACAGGGAGCTATGGGGTGAGTCATACTCTGGGTGCCCCCTGAAGCAGTCGGTTGCCCCCTGCTCCTGTGGCGGAATCTGAGTCTCCCCTGATGGAAATGTGTCGCCCTGTGGCGGCAGTAGTTTTTGGGCGGAGTCCGTGCTTTACTAACTAGTTCGACTGATTGGAGTTTCAAGACACAGGGAGCTAGGGGGTGAGTCATACTCTGGGTGCCCCCTGAAGCAGTCGGTTGCCCCCTGCTCCTGTGGCTAACTGTTTAGCATTTTTTTAAAACACTGATTCATATTTTGGATTCGCTAGACATATTTTGGAATTAATTATTTATTTGTTTTTTTACATGTTTGTAAAGCTTTGTATATTTTAAAACGTATGACCTTTGCACATAATTCCCTTTCTGCACCACTTCCACTGGAACTGCTGGGAGTGCTTGTGCTTTGCATCCCCTCAGCCCTTCGCCCCATTCTTCTCCTATAAAGATCTGTCTATTTACTAGTAGTTGGGGCCTCTACCAGCATCTAGGCATTCCCCCTTCCTCTCTCCTTCCTGTTTTCGGCCACTGCAAAGCATTTAGTGTTACCATTCTAGCTTCTCCTCTGTTTGGGCGGTCCAGTGTATATTGCATAATTGTATCTGCGCTCCAATAATCCTCTATCATTGCCTATGTTTTTATGTAACTATCCTCATAAGGGAACGCCTTCTGTGACATCCATCGTAGTCTAGCCCACTTCCCCTGCAACTGGCCCCTAGTTCTGCAAAGTGCCAAGAGCATTGGGCACTGTGACCTAGTA
Organism: Ambystoma mexicanum; assembly: GCF_040938575.1. Taxonomy (NCBI): domain Eukaryota; kingdom Metazoa; phylum Chordata; class Amphibia; order Caudata; family Ambystomatidae; genus Ambystoma; species Ambystoma mexicanum. The sequence continues at coordinate 319,130,415 of NC_090928.1, read as the reverse complement.
GCTGGGCTCGCAGTGGCTATGAAAGTACTGGAGAACGTTATTGTGTAGGGAATGAAAGAGCATATCTATCAGCTCTCCCCTGAAGCCTCGCTTCCCTACACAGGTGATGTGCTGAATCTACATGTTATTAGTGATTCGGGCCAAATTGTTCATGTATGCACTTACATGTTTAGAATTCGTGGTGGCCCTTCGTTTGAGCCTCTATCTCTTTCATTGCACCAGCTAGGGTTGGGTCATTACTTCAGTTACTATGGGAACAGATGTCACATTAACATATGCTGGATCAGGTGCATAATACAGTGCTGCCTTCTGTAATGCTAGGAGGGTAAAGAGGTAGACACAGCAGAATGCAAAAAATATAATCACAATTGTTTTAGCCATGTAATCCATGTGTTGTAAGTGTGCATGGCCATTACTTTGTCTGTTAGCTATGACTTAGCAAAATCTGCAACATACCATGGTCAATATCGCCAGTAATAACTTTCTTCTAAAGATGCAGATCATGAATACGTTGGTCACCTGTGTGCCTGCACTCATTCTCTATCAATGTGACAATGCTTTTTACTTGCCTGTGAAGTCTGAAAATTGCTTTCCTTTCCCACCCACAATGCTGACTTCTTTTTTCTTTGCTGATGTTTTGGCAGGCCTCCGTGGGCTGTCTTGGTTCTGTCATTTTTCTCCTATCCCCCTTCTTTATGTTGCATTGGGTCACGATCATTGCTGTTTCCTGCTGCGTTGTCCTGGCAAAACATAGCTACCAATTTTCGCTATCTCTCTAGTGTAGAGGAGTAGCCAAATACCCCTACTAAATGCTCAGCCTCAATGTTGCCTATATGTTGGGAACCGGAAATTGCGACACGTGTAGTACCAGTGAGGAAATACTGCAAAGAATTTTTGAGACAAGGGGTCTCATTACGACCCAGGCGGAAAACCATGGTGCTAGCAGCACCATGGTCCATGCCGGTAACTTACCGACTCCGCCATGGAGAAAGGGGGAATTACCACCCCATTACAAGGTTGGTGGGGTGGTAATTCCCCCTTCCTCCTTGGCCCTTCCCCATTCCCATTTTTGCCCCATAGGGAATGGTGAAGGCGGTAATTACGGTACCGTAATTAGCACCAGGGTCCCTTTGCGGGGTCCATTCCTTAATGGCTGTAAAACCAGCCGTTAAGGTGGAAACCCGCAAAGGGACCTCGTAATCAGGAGCTAAGGGATTACCGGTACGGGTACACATACCGGTACCGGTAATCCCTTAGCGCCAGGGTCGTAATGAGGCCCAAGGTATCCTCTGAGAAAACCCTATATGCATTCACGAAGAAATGATGGTCTTCTGGATAGAATCCCTGAAGAGTTATGAAATTAGATAAGAAAATGGACTGGTGACGTCATAAGAAGCAGAGCTGATGCACCCAGAAGAGATACAAATGAAGAGGGAACATAAACATTCTATAAGATCTGAAAAGGAGGTGTCGAAGTTAAGCAACATTTCAGGATCGAAATGAAGATGTTTGTGCGAAGAAACACTCAAGAAAATGCAAAGTCATTTTACACTTGTACAGAGGCTGCAACACAAGTAGACACAGTAATCCTGAGGCTGGCTATGTAGTAAATAGATTGCGGCGATGCACCAATGTATATATATAGGAATATATAGAATCTGGATGTTCTACAATGCACTTTAGCAAACTTGAACCCTGTGAATGGAAAGGACTTGAGTGTGGCGCAGTTGGAAAATAGCTGATGGTGAAGGAGAGTTCTAGAAAGGCTGGCTGGCCCAGCACCAAGAGTTGAGGCCACCGTGAGCCTGGTTGTCAAGAAGCTACACGAACGTGAGAAAGAAACAACTTTGTTTTGAGGTGGAATGAAAAAACACTGAAGGCGCCAAGAGTTCATCATATAATAGAATTATATGCAACAAAGAGCTTGGAAACATGGTCTCCAGTCACATGGTCAGATCGAAATATACTGTGGGCCGAGCTACACCGAAACCAGAAGATAAGACCATGCCACACTCCCTTTTATTCTCGGGCACAGAGAGTTTCTACAAGGCCAGGTTCAAAGTCTAATTGAATGGCAGACTGCAGGATTGATGATAGATGTTGGGCTAATTGGGTGGGGAGGCATGACCAAAGACGGCCCTTCAAGCACCTGGGGTAACCACCTTGTGTGCTGCTAGCAAGTGGAATATTCCAGAAGGGTACAAGATTGCCAACCAATTGTAGAGGACCACGTATCAAATAGCCCTATAGTTTATGTAGCCAATAGATCATTGTGTATTTTATGATGATGAAGGTGACTTGCACTAGAGGAGGGCTTAGTTATTCACCTGATTTTAGAGACCCAATCACAACCCCTGTCAGTATGGAACACATACCTAGATGTTCCGATTAAACCTATCACATCTCCAAGTAGGTGTTTGTAGTTTGCCATGTATTGTGACGTTAATGATGATGAATTTTTACTAGATAAGAATGTTTTTTCATGTAACACGTTGAGAGACTTGAGCGAACGTCCGTTGATGTCCGTTGTACTACCTGTTTTTGATAATTGTTAATAAAACATTCCTAAATTTTGCCAACTTCCTGAGTCGGTTTGATTGTTGATTTATGAGTAAGTTTTGCATCCCCATCCATCTCTAAGTGTTGCTACCTCATCTTAAAGGGCCCCAGGTCCCGGGGTTCACGTGGTAGCAGAGGTAAGATGGTTAAAGATCCGTTGACCCAGCAGGCTTTTAAGGGTCTTGGAATATCAGATGTCCTCCACCATTTAGCTGGAGGGACGCAAGGCTTCCTGTGGATAGCGGCTGAAAAAGTTCTTGCAAGACATAAAGAGATAGGTGGGACAGGTCCCTCTGTTGTGAAATCCGCTCCTAGTTTCTACAGGGAGCTGAGCAGACGGAAGGTAAGGGTGGCCGTTTGAGGAGGATAGGATCCTGAGGTCCAGGAGCCGAAAAGCGAATGGTGAGTAGATTGAGAAAGGTGGCGAACAATAAATGAGCATTGAGTGGGGAAAGTGATAATGGGTAGAAAGTAACAGAGGGTTGGTGGAGTAATTAGTTAATGCTGAAGAGCATTACTTAAAGGTGTAATGGTGAGGAGCGTCACAGGTCAAGCCCATAATCCTACGTTCAAGGAATGTTTAGAAGTAGTTATTTCAAAATCCAAGTGGATACATAGGAGACAATTGAACAAGGTTTGCTAAAGGGAAAAACTCACATCCCCATTGGGGTATTTTTAGGGGCAAGATTAGCAGCGAGGTGCGCTCAGAAGAAATATATGTTGGAGCCGGCCAGTTTGTCTGTTTGTGTATTGTATGTATTTTATGTGTAAAGGAAACAATGAGATGTCGAAGAGTGACAAATGATAGATTGTGTTAAAAGGTTGAGAGGAAATTATTTATTTAGTCATTGAGGGTATTGACTGAATAGGTAGATTGAAGTAAAGTGAGTCATAGAGGTTTGGAACGGCACCGATTGGTGCACAATCATTTTTATTGTTTTCCTGAAAAATTGTTTCTGTGTAAAAGAACGTTAAGTATTGACAGTCGATTTGAGACTTGTCACAATGGAAGTTGTTACTCAGCTCATGCACCTTTGCAAACAGCTGCCAAAACACACACCTAAGCTTAAGCAATATAGTGCAGAATGGGTTAAGGGCACAGCAGATAAAATGTTCATGCCATGGCCACAAGGGGGATCACTGTCAAAAGCGGTTTTGCAACATATGACCAAATTCTTGCACACTGCCTGCACGGAATGGAAATTCGAGAAAAGGTTAGCTAGCCTAGAGCTTTGGAAAATGTATCAGGAGGAACGAGAAAATCCACCTCCTGAGGACTGGATGCTTAACCAGTGTAAAGAGGGGGGCACTGAGCCTTCTGCTCCCCCTACCGCACCTGAAGTAAATGACGATAGTATAAAAGATAAAGGGTTGTATCCATTGAGGGAACTTAAAGCAGCGGCAGGATATAGGAAACCGATACATGAACCCCCTGCTTCTAGCAGTGACAAGAGCCCAGAAAGAACCCCAAAAAAGGATGTGATCTCTAAATTCTTACGGGACAAAGAGAAAAAGTGAACGGCCAAATGTGACTCTAGATATAGAATGGGAAATTAAGAGATGGAAAGGAGAAAAAGTCAAAGCTGACGAAATAGCGCTCATACAGAACGAATGGATGGGTGGGCAGATATTGCTCAAACTTGATGGGAAGAGCATTGAGGAAGTAAGGCAAGGAGAAGACCAAGATGAGCAAGATAAAATAGACAGGGAATGAGAGAAGCGACTGAAAGAAGATGAGTGTAAAAGAAAGAGTGGACAAAAACAAGAAAAGATGTATCAGGAAGAACAGTTAAGAAAGGAAAAAAGAGCTGAAGAGCAAATAAAATATGATAACAGGGAAAAAGCAATCAAAGAACTATATAGGCTAGAGAAGAAGAGAGAAGAGGAGGAAGAACAGAAATTCAAAGATAAAAGCATGCAAAGATGCAGAGACAAAGAGGTGCGTAGCACAAATGAGAGGAAAGAAGCAAAAAGACAGGAAGAAGACAGGATTAGAGAGGAAGCAAGGAAACAAAGGGAATTTGATGAAGAAATGGAATGAAAGAGAAGACACTGGTAACGCGACATTGATTGCATCGAGAAAGAGCTAATGGAACTGAGTCCAGTAATATTATGGGAAGACATAGAGGAGCTTCTTCCATTGCAAGACGTGATGCCATGACCCTCTAGAGATAGAATCAAGAAGGCTTATCAGGAGATGAGGACAAAAAGCGAATCGGGAAACAGAGGGAAAGCTGATCGATCTGAAATTGCCAAATCACTAGGCAAGGATGGAGGCCTATTTAGTTTTGAGCATAGAGCCCTGTCTTTGGTTAGGCTGACTCTAAACAGAAATAAGGTGGTTGGATTTAGACCAGCCCAAAGAAAGGACGCCAGAGTCTATGACTTACCCAGAGCAACCTAAAAGACGATCTCATAGTGAGAGGGGGGAATTGCCAACATATGTGAGTAGACTGAGGTCATTACTAGGGAGAAGATGATCAGAAACCATTGTCCTTACTATGGATAGGCAGACGATGGGAGCCAATTGCGATTTTGGGATTTCACAATTTCCCTTGTTAGAAAAAGGAGTGGCCAGATCACAGTATTTCCCATGGCCTCAGATGGATAAGGACAATTTAAGATGTAAATTGCCCAGTTTAACGGCAGGAGCGGGGAAATGGATCCATGAATTGGAAAAAATGACAGGAGGAAATACTTTAGCTATAGGGGACATTAAGGGTATCCTAGCAGCTATCATTGGGTAAAGGGCTGACAACATTTAGACGAGAGCAGGATCCTCAAGTGTCACAGCACAGAACACAGCGGAAAGCGCTTAGAGTATAATATCCTGATACGTCAATATGGTTGCAATTATGGCACGTAAGATGCTGGAAGGCGAAGATCCACTTGCTTACATTCATAATATTCAGGAACAGTGGCCTTTGAAAGCTCTACCTTGTTGCTGTGGGAGTGGAAAAATAATAGAATTTGGGAAGGATTAAGTCCACTGATGCCCATTTTTCATATATATCACCAACATTTATGACTACCTTTTGATGCAACCCCCTTTTTGTGTCTGAGCCAGTGTGCAAGGTGGGTGTGGATTAATAACCAGCACTGGTCCTTGACACTCAGTATGGCTGAGACTCAAACATTCAGTTATAATGAGGATCAAATCTCAGAATTTATGAGTGGCCCCTCCATCTTTGATCCAACTGGCACTAATCGCAACATTTCCCACTCCACAGTCAGTGAAGATCTACTAAAACAAAAACAAAAAAGAACTTTCGGACCGAATAACATGGTCATTTTTTACGCGAATACTGTCTCTTCTTGTCTGATAAACAATATACAACTACTTTCAGCCAAATTGCTATCAAATGGAGCCGGGACCTTATGGTCCTAACAATTACTATGGCTCAAAGAATTAGTTTAGAAACTCAAAAGAGTCTAGAGGCAGAGGAGGCTAAATTTCCAACTAGTACTGTAATCTCTGATGCTAAAGATCAACTTGATTCCACTAATAAACTTTTTGAGGAATTCAAAGCTTCAACCATTGGTAAAAAAACTAAGAAACTTTAAAAGGACATCCGCAAATTTAAAGTGGAGAAAGTCTTCCCTTACACAACTGATGTATATGTAGAAGTAACCAATAAACAACTAGCATCCAAACGCGGTCAGGGCAATAAGAATAGCAGTGGATCTGATAATCATACTACACAGAACCAACAACCACAATTTGGCAATTTCCAACAGAATACCCCTTTTTTAGGCAGAGGAGGTTTTGGAATGCCACAATGGGGCCCTGCGTGGTTCCAACCATATTTACTGATGCAGAGACCCTGGGGGAGGAGACGCCGAACACGCTAAATTAATTAGCACCACAAATTCCTATTTTCAATATAGCCATAACATGAACCAATCACAAATATCGGTTCTAACTAAGGGTCTGTCCTTTGTCCCAACAACTGGGACAGACTGGTTTTCTCAACTGGGACAGACTGGTTTTCTCTAGAAATGCAAGTCCGTACATTCTTACAGACTGTGAGACTCAAAGCATTTTTTCAAGATACTCCCAACAGAATCCCAGAATAAGATTCTGGACTCTGTTGTCCATCAACATTTACACCTCAGGACAATCAGGTGTCTAAGGAAATTCTGACCTTTGAGAAAAGTGTCCTTAGGGATTTACAGAAACTAAAAATCAAAAGCACCAGACATTTTGTCAACCACAATTTATCGATTGACGAGAATAGAGCTCTAAAAGAATTGGCTTCCAATGCAGCCATAGTAATAAAACCGGCTGACAAGGGCGGTGGTATAGTCGTAATGACTAACACCCAATAACTTGAGATGGTGAACAACTTATTAGAGGATACCGCTAGCTATAAAAATAAAAATAGGATCCAACCAAAGAAATCAAAGCAGAAATTGATCAGGCAGTCAAATATGCTTTTGATCGGAATTGGGTGTCTGATAATGAATGTGAGTTTCTAACTACAAGCCAAGGCCATACCCCCACTCTTTATGCATTACCCAAGATTCATAAAAATCTGATTAGCCCGCCCGGTAGACCAATAGTCTCGGGGTGTGGGAACATATTAGAACCACTTTGCAAATTCATTGACACCTTTCTCAAGTCCTTGAGTATTCAAACAAGCACCTATCTGAGGGACACAATGAACACTATTCAAATCTTTGAAAACCTAAACTTTGACCCCACCAAACAAATTCTAGTGACCATGGACATAACTTCCCTCTATATGAGTATCCCCCAGGCACAAGCCCTTGATTGCATGCAGGAATACCTGACTGAATTTGATTCCCAACAGAGGGTACCGACCAATTTTATTATGAGGTTGATGGAATTGGCGCTCTGCAAGAACTACTTTGAGTTCAATGGGACCTTCTTTCTCCAGACCAAGGGAACAGCGATGGGAGCTGCCTTCGCGCCAGGTGGTAAAAACACCCTTTCAAACAAAGAGTCTCGTTTTGATAGCTTTCCGGTAGGCTGCATGAGAGTCAATCAGCCTAATCTGGGACAGGAAGGTGTTCCAAAAGGTAGCGGCCATAGTTGGGAAGCTGGTACCTCCCGCACACACTCTGCGGGTAAGAGGAACAGTGATTTTATTAGAATATGCCACTCTAGAAGGTCTAGATGGCATGTGTCTTGTAATCCTTTGAGCTAGGTAAGGGGGAGCCAAGCCATGGAGACATTTGTGTGTCAAGGCGAGGGTTTTGAAAATAATCCTTTCCTTGACGGGGAGCCAGTATACCTGCCTTCTGACCTCTGAGATATGGGCCCTACGCAAGATGCCCGTTGCAGCCCTCAAGTCATTTTTCTGAGCTAGTTGATATTTGGCCAGATTCTTGTGGGAGGTCCCTACAAAGAGGGCATTAGAGTAGTCCAACCTAGACCCAATAATCGCCCTAGCAATTTTGAGGCAATTCTGTTGGTAGAGGAAGGGTCTGGCTGCGTTAAACAATTTCGAGTGATAAGCTGAGGAGGATGCAATAGCACTAACCTGTCTATCCTGGGCCTGGTTGGGTTCAAGATACACACACAGTGTCTTGATGACTTGTGAGACAGCGATGGGGATGTTATCAACGGTGAAGGAGCAGTATTGCTTGTCCAATTTACCTAAGCTGGAAGGGGAACCAATTAGCAGAAATTTGGTTTTCTCACTGTTGAAACATAGCCAGTTTTCTGCCATCCAGGATTGGATCGTTGAGTAAATGGAATTGAGGGTGTTTATGTCCATTAGATAATCTCCCGAGAGGGGGATGAGCACCTCTGTCATCTGCATAGTTAGTGTATGAGATGCACAGGGCGTCCAAGATTTTGAACAGGGGACTTGTGAAGAGGTTGTAGAGGATGGGAGCTATGTATGAACCCTGTGGGACCCCACATTTAATGAGACTAGGGTTGGCACATTAGGATTCAGAGAAAACCTTCATCACTCTTTCCTGTAGGAACAAAGTTATCCATGCACAGACCCTCAGGGAAAAGTTGGCTGTGGAGGAGAGATGATGGCATAGGGTCTTGTGATCCACCATATCAAAGGCAGCAGAAAGGTCAAGGTGAAGGAGGAGCCCTGGTTTGCCTGCATCTCTGAGGTCATCCATTTGATTTTTTAGGTCAAGCAGTGCCGTTTCGGTGCCATGTCGTGGCCGGACCCGGACTAGCGTAGACCAAGAAGGTGGTTGTCTTTGAGGAATTTTTGGACTTGCAGGGAGGCTGCTTTGTCCAAACATTTTGCAAAAAGGGGACAGTGGTAATGGGCCTGTAGTTCCCTGGGACCGATGGGTCAAGGGAGGGTTTTTTAGAAGTGGTCGGACCCACACTTCCTTTAGTCTAGTTGGGACAGGGCCAGACTGGAAGGAGGAATTAAAGAAGGCTGTGATGAATGGGGCGAGGGAGGAGGCACAGTCTTTGATGACCTGAGCCGGGCAGGCGTCGCCTTTACAGTTAGATGGCTTGATGGATTTGAGGAGGGCAATGACTTTGGGTTCACTCATGTCCATGAATTCAAACACCGTGGATTGGCTAGGAATAGTGACTGGGACAGGGGTATTGGGACTATTAGCCAGTAGATTGGACAGGGCCTTTTGGTGGGCTAAGATTTTGGTGTGCAAGGTGTCCAGTTTGTCAAGCATGGCAGCTTGAATTTCATTAAACCAAGTCTCGTCCATCAGGAGAGTAGGAGGCAGGGGTGAGGGAGTCTCTAGTTATCTAAAGATGACAAAGATTTCCTTTGTCCCAGATTTAGAATTTTCAATCCTAGCGTTGAATGAGGCGGCTTTAGCCTGAATGATGGCAGTTTTATAATCTTTTTATCTAGTCTTAAAGGCTGCTTTAGAGGTGTCATTAGGGCTGTTTATCCAAGTAGCAAGCGCTGCCCTTTTTTTAGAACGAAATTCCAGGATCTCCTGGGTGAACCAGGCATTAGAGTGCTTTGCCTTCTTGGCTTTAAGGGTGAGCGGAGCAATAACATATACCGCCTGGGTGATGACGCTTTTGAATGCTGTTGCCAAAAGCTCTGGGTCATCAGGGAAGGGGGCAGGAGGGCGGGTACCAGGAGGTAGGGGGATAAGTTCTCCTTAGTGAGCTTACATGAACTTCTCGAGAATGCAGCCGGTAGGGGGATAGTAGACTTTGTAGACCCCTTGGAGGTAGTGATGTCAAATTTGATGTAGAAGTGGTCAGACCAAGGAATTTGAGATATTTCTGATATGAGGAGGGAGCAGTAGTGATGGGATACCCAGTCGAGCGTTCAACCTTTAATGTGGGTAGGCTTAGAGGTGGCTCAAGTAAACCCTAGGGTGGTCAGGGCTTTTTGCAAGGTGGAGGCGTTGGCATCATTAGGGTCATTAAGCCCTAGATTGAGGTCACCCAGGAGCAACACTTTGGAAGATATTTTGAGGTTATGTGATAGTGCATGGATGAGGGCCTCATGGAAATCGGTGGAGGGGTCTGGCGGACGGTACACAAGATGGAAGGCAATAGTACAGTTTGGGGAGAGCTTCAGTTTGAGTAAGAGGTAGTCAGAGTTCTAACCCAATTCCCCTTGGATCCTTCTGATGGTGACCATGTCCTTGGCGATGATGCATACACCACCGCCCCTTTGACCAGTCCGGTCTTACCTAAATATGGTGTAGCTGCATGGGATGGTAAGGGAAAGGGCAGGGCCAGAGGTCTCATTTAACCAAGTCTCACAGAGAAAGAGTAGGTCAAGATTGTCCTTGATGATAAGGTCATGCACATACAGGGTGTCTGCTGGTAGGGAGCGGGAGTTGACCAAAGCACATTTAAGTGGGACATACGATACGGCAGAAGGGGTGGCAGAGGGAGGGGGCACGGTGTAAATGTGGTCAGGAGCAGTGGCCCTGGGTTGGAGGGAAGCTTGGCTGATAGCAGGAGCCACAGCTGTAGTAGTAGTGCCGGACAGGAGTGAATGGTAGGCAGCAGGTATGCCTATATGACTAGTAACATCACTAACATCACATGACAATAGTGGTAAATGGTCTGCAGGCATAGAATCAGGGCTGGTAACATCACATGACAGTAATGGTAAATGGGCTGCAGGCATAGAATCAGGGCTGGGAACATCACAGAGAAAATGTGGCACTGGCTGACTGGCAACATTAAATATAGTAGGCCCTGCACACAGTGATGATGATAATTTCGGTGGCACACACCTGGAGGCAAGATGGGCAGTATGCTGGTGCTTGCCCAAGCTTAGGGACTCGAGACTGGGTGCAGCGATGTAAGCAGAGGACGGATGCAGTCACACAGCCTGATTGCGCGGTATAGCTATTGTCTCTGACAGCAGAGTAAAAGTCTGGGCGCATGCGCCCCTATGTGTCAGCTTTTTGGCGCTGAGTGCTGCAGGAGTAGAGGACTGCAGCGCATTTCCAAATGTTGCAGGCGACGCAGGGATATATGGTCTGGAGGCTGCGAGTGGGCGTCCGGGGCAGTACATGTCACAGCGGAATGCAAATCTTCAAGGAGATGGAGGCTACCAGCATGACGGGGTCTGACTGAAGGACGCAGAGGTAGGTGCGGTGAGGATATGCTCCTCAGCGAGCATGTGGAGGGGGCATCAGTCATGTGGAATGGGCTGTTGGAATCAGGGTATATGGCAGTGGGAGGTGGCGTGCTCCTGATTTCTAAGCACATGTTTCTGTTGGCTAGGGTCGGGTAATGGACAGCCACCGTCCGACCACAAAGCGTGATCGGAGGCGCTGGTTTCTATAGGTTATTAGGCATAGGTTGGAGGATCTACGATGGGGGAGCAAATGTGACCTTTACCTTGGGCGGGGCAGCAGGAGGCAGCAACTGGTGACTCAGAGCAGCGGAGCGCAACAGAGAGGGATTCAGGCCTTTTCTCCTGGCCTTGCCTCCCAGCGCACCTCCCCTCCATTTAAAGCAGGAGGGGAGGCCTGTGTGAGGTGTGGTAGTGAATTAGGGCCCCGGGGCTGTAATATGTTTATGGTTTCCACAGAAACCTGGGCGGCAGCCATTTCAGTGGTTGTGGAGGCCTTGTGGTCCCAAATGGAGACAGGCCGAGTCTTATTGCTCTGCGGAGCTGGCGAATATGATCCAGCAGCTGCCGCTGGATGCTGGAACAGCTGATCTCTCCCTACTCGCAGCAGAGCTGCAGAGAGGGATTCAGGCCTTTTCTCCTGGCCTTCCCTCTGCGGCTTTGCTTCCCGGCACACCTCCCCTCCATTTAAAGCAGGAGGGGATGGCCGTGTGAGGTGTGGGAGTGAATCCGGGTGCCGGGGCTGTAATATGTTTAGGGTTTCCACGGAAACCTGGGCGGCGGCCATCTTAATGGTCATGAGGGCCTTGTGGTCCTAAATGGAGATGGATTGAGTCTTCTTGCTCTGCGGAGCTGGCGAATATGATCCAGCAGCTGTAGCTAGATGCTGGAACAGCTGATCTCTCCCTACTCGCAGCGGAGCTGCAGAGAGGGATTCAGGCCTTTTCTCCTGGCCTTCACTCCACGGCTTTGTGTCCCGGCGCACCACCTTGCCATTTAAAGCCGGAGGGGAGGGCTGCGTGAGGTGTGGGAGCGAATCCGGGCACCGGGGCTGTAATGTGTTTATGGTTTCCACAGAAATCTGGCCGGCGGCCATCTTAGTGGACGTGGAGGCCTTGTGGTCCCAAATGGAGATGGGCCGAGGCTTCTTGCTCTGCAGAGCCGGCGAATATGTTCCAACAGCTGTAGCTGGACGCTGGAACTGCTGAACTCTCTCTACTCACAGCAGAGCTGCAGAGAGGGATTCAGGCCTTTTTTATGATCAAGATTCAAGATACCCTTGTGACAAATGAAAAAGACATCCCAGTAACATTAGACGTAGAATCGCTATACACTAGCATTCCACAATTGTAGTGTGTACAAATTATGCACTCTTATCTTGAAAAAAGAGCTGATAAAACTGTTCCATCTGATTTTTATCGCTGAGTGCATTAAAATAGATTTTATCAACAACTTCTTTATGGTCGAATTAGTTTTTTTCCAACAACTGCACGGAACCAGCCTGGGTGCAACCTTCGCCCCAGATCTGGCCAACCTCTTTATGGATGATTTGGAAAACAGGATGGTGTATGCAGCCAATAATCCCTTTAAACAGCAAATTAAGTCATGGCACCATAATATTGACGTCTTTTTGCTGTGGGGTGTTATTCAAAATTGTCTTTCTAGTTTCTTAAAATGGTTGAACGCACAACAGGCATGCATTAATTTCACAATGTTGTCCAATAAAGAGAGGATCGCTTTCCTGGACTTAGAAATATACAAATACTCATTGAACAAACTAGGAACTACCCTTTTCACAAAACCGACAGACAAAAATACCTTACTGCTATATAACAACTTTCACCCACAATCCCTACGCGAATATTTACTGTATGGCCAGTTACTACGAATTAGACGGATCTGTAGCACTAAAGACGACTATGAAACTAATAGTAAACATCTAAGTGCAAAACTCAAAGAACAGGTATATACTGGGCACATCCTCTGCAGATCAATGAAACGAGCATGGCACGCAAACAGACAAGACTGTTTAGTAAAGCGAGCCAAAACTGTGAAAGATAAGATCACATGTGTATCTAATTTCTCACCAATCAGTCACGATTTGCAGAGAATTATTCTAAAAAATTGGGGTATGATTACCACAGAGGAGTTTAAAATAACTAAACCCTGTTTTGCATTCAAACGGATGCCAAATTTGTGCGATAAACTTGTCCACACTTACCCAATAATAAAGGAAAAAGAACCTCAAACGCAAACCACATTGTGGGGTCTTCCCCAAGTTATTGGTCATTTCAAATGTGGCAATTGCTCGGTTTGCCGACTTACCAGCAATATAAAAGATATAGATCTCAAGGACAGAACATTGTGTTTTAGAACATTTACTAGCTGTAATACAGAATGGGCCATTTATGGCATAAGATGCCCATGTGGGCTGCTAGATATTGGTAAGACCAAAAGACTGGTACGACAAAGGATTTGTGAGCATCAGTCCTGTGTTAAAAATGCAATCCCTTATAAGCCGCTAGTGGCCGACTACAAATTAGCTCAACACAACCAAAAAAGACATCTACTGGTTCATCATTGAAACCGTCCAACCTCACCCCCGTGGTGGGGACCGAGATCTAAAATTACAAAAGTTGGAACAAGATGGATTTTCGAGCTGAATTCTTTTAAAGAAGGTCTAAACACTTCGATAGAATGGAGACTATTTGTCCATTAACTGCTTTTTCCTGTGATAAAATAATATAGAACAGGTGTTGTAATTGTAAATGTCACATTGGGCCTCATTACGACCCTGGCCTTAAGGGTTTAACGGTGCCGTAAAAGGTGTTGGCGCCGTTAAACTCTTAACGCCTGATTACGAGGTCCCTTTGCGGGACCCGACCTTAATGGCTGGTTTTTCCAGCTGTTAAAGTAGGGACCCGCAAAGGGACTTTGGTGCTAATAACGGTACCGCAATTTGCGGTACTGTTATTACCGCCTTCCCCATTCCCATTGAGCCCTATGAGGCAAAAATGGGAATCGGGAAGGGCCATGGCGGCATGGGGAATTACCGCCCCACCAACCTCGGAATGGGGTGGTAATTCCCCATTCCGCCATGGCGGACACCGGCATGGACCATGGTGCTAATAGCACCATGGTCCTCCGCCTGGGTCGTAATGAGGCCCATTGTGTGACATGGAATTCATATATAAAAATAGGTTCAAAATGGTAAGCATTGGGCAATTAAAATGGTTAAACAGCTTCCCTGCTGCAAGCATTCTACTATTGAAGAGAAAATGAAACTTGCCATAAGCATTTTATTATTGTAGAGAAAATAAAATCTTCTGACCTATCAAGTGAGGGGCAAAATATGAGCGGGGGCATTATATGTGACTCCACCATTTCAGTGCCCAAGTTCAAAAATGTTCACTGCGCAAGTTAAAGAAGTGTTCACTTAAATATTAGAAAATCTTCCTAAAGGGTTAAAAACAAATTGTTATCCACCAGATGACCACACAATACACGTTCACACTTTTTGATAACAGTTTAGTACTCCCAAGATGGCCTAAGTTAAGTGAAAACCAACGTTACAGCTTCAAAAAAGAACATATAAAGACACGTATCATGTGACCTCGTTAGCGCTTTCCTTGGATTTTTTCAAAGAAAATGACTGCGGTCTTTTAATATTCGAGTAAGTAAAACACGTATTATATTAGCTAACATCAATGTAAAAGATCAATTGGAAAGCCTTTTTGGGTTATAATTCCTTTTTTGGTCTGTGTTTCCAAATAGGAAACAGACCTTCATGAAAAGTGATTTGTGTTAGTAGAGCGCAGCGGTACTTACGAGTTTGTCCGTCGTAGTGAACGCCATAGGGAGCAAGCAAAAAACAAAAAGCTCGGGAACGCCTTAAAGGTAATTGATTAACAACTAACCATCATATGATAGATGTTGGAATTAATAGAAACGACTAGTATTCCGAGTTGTTTGGCACCTTTGATTAGATATGGTGCTTTGTGTTTACAGTCATCTGGCAATAGGTTGCTGCTATTATATGATGTCCCAACGGCGAACATAACGACAAAAAGATGCAGATTTAAAACAAGCATTGAGAAAACAGGATTAAAGAACAATGTTAATTGCATGTATACAATGAGGTTCAGTTAAGCACAATCTATCTCGTCTTGAATACGTTGTACAAACAAGAAACGTCCTGAAGATGGGTCCATCGAACTACGTGATTGAGATTAATTCAGAGACGTTCTTTTGTTGGACCTAGAAACATGATTAAGTGTTGACACATAGAGATACAAGACTCAAGTTTGGGAAGAATTGCTCAGAGGGTCGATTATTACAACTTCCCCACACCTTCCTATACTAACCTCACTTTCATTTCAAATAACATGAGAGTTTTTGATTAATTATGTGTTCTGTGAATTTGTTCTTTGTTGCTACACATCCATGTGTGTTTTTTTTTTTTTAAAGTTTGTATTTTGTATGAAATAATGATCAAAATATGTATTTTTATAATTTCATGTTCTTTAGTCTTAATTAAGACTATCCTACATTTCTCTGTGTTGCGTGTGGCTTGCCACACCCTTTGGATGTGAAGGAGGGAAGCTGTTTGTTATCAAGGAAGAACTAAGAGCAATAAGTATGATGACTCTTCAAAAAAGATATGTTTTGGATATGATTACAGACATGGATAGATGTGTTTTTGCCAAAACCGGAGAATCATGTTGCACATTCAAACCTTCTCACAATGACGAAAATGGCACCTTGACACAGGCCATAACGATGCTGACGAAGATACACGTCAAGATGGAAGACGAAATGGAAGACATTGCTGATGACAGCCTGTTTGCGTCCATTTTTTCATGGGTTCCACAATGGATGGTGAACATTTTCAAGTTCCTGGGATCCCTGTTGGTGATCATGTTTGGGTTCTGTCTGATCAGGATAATCATCACACAATACAAGAAGACTATGAAGAAAGCAGTAGGATAGAAGATTGTGATTGATGTCGACTCAGGATCCAAACCTAAAGAGATGACAGATGAAGAAATCAGAGACTACGTAAAGGCCAGTATTCATGCTCCTGAGAGAACAAAGTTACTTTATCCAAGGGACGACAAGAAGTATGTGTGAAGATGGATTTAACCAATGGACAATGCAGTCTGATGGCCTGTAGTGTTGATGAGCATGTGAAATCAGCAGGATGCCTGAAAGGAGTCATAAAGATATGGACTCCAAAGAAGCACTTTTTCAGACGAGGATGTCTAGATGTGAAGAGAGTAGTCGATGAATCGCCCAGAGGGGGGAGTGTAGAGGAGAAGCCAAATAACCCTGCTAAAAGTGCTGCCCCATGTTGCCTATATGTTGGGCACCGGAAATTGCAACACGTGCAGTACCAGTGAGGATGCATATACCACAAAGAATTCTTGAGACAAGGTATCCACTGAGAAAGCCCTATATGCGTTCACGAAGAAATGATGGCCTTCTGGATAGAATCCTGGAAGTAGTATGAAAATAGATGAGAAAAAGGACTCTTTCTTCACCACAATATTTACACATATAGAGACCCCTTCCCTCCCACTTTTGTTTGTTGAATTTGTGCTCCCATACTTACATCCATGGATCAGCCAAAGCCCTCAAAAATCTGTTCTTCTCCATCACGCTGCCTTCTGGGTTGCAGTGCATCCCACGGGGAGCGGGCAGCAATCTCACCGATTGGATACTCGTGATTAGGCATCCGGTCCCCATGGGACACAGCATAGTCCTCCATGCTCGCAGCAGGGAAAAAAAGCAGTAAAGCACTGGGGAAATTGGCTAAGTGTCCTCTAGTAGCAAATGCTAAAGACCCCATACAATAAACAGAGGCAGGCAAGGGGAAACCCCCTTCCCCAAAAAACAGAGGAGACCAAAAATATATCAAACTACTGTTTTATTCAAAAACCTCCATATAAAACAGGGACAGCATCAATATTAAGCAAACGCATACATTTCCGTGTCTCCCACAGCTCTGAACCCAGCAAGGCATTTTGAGGAGCTTTGACATCATGAGTGATGTGTCACAGCACACAATCCTAAGGTTGGAAGGGATTAGGTGAATAGCTTGGCTAAGTAGATATCCTATATGGGGTTAGGAGTCCAATTGGTCTGGCCATATCTGGTAGCTCCGCCTGGGCTACCTACAAAATTATACACAGGAAAACATGTCATCTGGGCGCTCTATGATTGATGGCTGCAGCACTGTTGAGGTGAGCAATACATGTGAATACGGATTGGTCAGAGAGTGCTTTCTCAGCCTTGGCATGCTGGACTGTTTACCAGCACATGAGCACACTCAGGGGTAGTGAGAAGGGCCCCAGAGTGCTGCCTGTGTCAACAAGGTTACTACGCCCTGAATCCCTAGGCCGCAAGCCAGGACATTTTAGCTTTCAACGGCATACTGTACTGTAGCTTTTGTCCCAATGAGATGGGGGGGAATGAAAGTGTGTGTCTGCCCATGTCTGGTTCTCATGAATAGGCATCCTCTGGCAAGTCACGTGTATGGACCACATTTTGAATTATTCTGCTCAGTAATTTATCAGGATTTTAGTACTTAGCTACGAGTTTCGTAATCTCCTTGGCCTCCAGAGACTTGTTCAAGCTACTTTCCTCTCTGTGTCAGATCTGAGTTGGTGAGAATCTGACCTTTCAGCAACATTTGTTTCGTTGCATCTCCTGATAGGGTTATGCCCACCACCTGTGAACTGTTTGTTGTCTGTACTTTTCCAATGCTGTTTCAAACCTGCCTTCCCCTGCTAACCTTGGCACACTGTGCATTTGCTATGTGAGCTGTTCAGGCTTGGCTCATTTGCTGGCTCAGCATGATTGAGTCCCTCTGTAGTGTCAAGGCTTCTCGCTGTCTCCCATTCACCTAATGTAGCTGTGTCATCCATCTTGGTTTACATGGCCACTCATTTTTATTGAGTTTTGCATTGAGCATTTTTATGTGTATTTTCATGCACGTTGCATTTCACAATGGAAAAGAGAATACATGTTTTCTAACTCAGTGGATGCAAGCATGTTCTTCTTGTCTAAGTGCTATTTGACCTGAGTTCATGTATCGCTTAGTGTTTGGATTTTTATGGGCTTTGTGTTCTAATGCAACTATGTGTGCTGGCCTCAGCCATGACCTAATGTACCTTCTTCATGATCACAGCTCATTTAGTTCCATCGCCTGCAAGTTTATTGCCTGTGTGACGTCATCTGTGTAGGATCTGTAGGGCTGTCTCAGTGATTAGTGACTCTCACTTTGGCGGTACAATGGTGGGGGGTTGACGCTGGGGGAAATGTGCACCGTTCATGTCTGTAAAGGGGCGAATGGCCAATCCAACCTTATATTGGCCTCTTTAGACACTACAGCCCAAGTTGCCCATAATGGAAATAAATCAGCCACAGCATGTATTTGTGAATCATCTAGGGACCCTCTTTTACCCTTTTACCCTTTGAAGTGGAACAAGACTGGGGCAGGAGGGAGGGAAATATTACACTCTCCCAATCAATAAGGAAAGGACAGATGTTTGCTCAGCAGTTGATATTGTCAAACTACATCCCCAAAATGAAATTCTGGATCTCTTAGAATGAAATGTAGAGCCTGTTAATCAAGTTGAATGTAGGGGTGGAGAGGGGAAGGGGAGGGCTGGAGGAGATTGTGGACACTTTAGAACTGG
The DNA here is from genome assembly GCF_040938575.1 of Ambystoma mexicanum. Lineage (NCBI taxonomy): Eukaryota > Metazoa > Chordata > Amphibia > Caudata > Ambystomatidae > Ambystoma > Ambystoma mexicanum. The sequence continues at coordinate 319,111,628 of NC_090928.1, read as the reverse complement.
AGTGGGAGTCAGACCGAATGTAGAGTTGGGGGGACACAGGGGTGAGGAAAGGGGAGCAGTTGGGGGGGGGGTGTGGAAACGAGGATCCGGAAGAGGTGATTTTGAAAGATCCCTATATATCACTCTCAAATAGGCTTGGGGCCTCATTACAAGGTTGGCGGTAAGGCAAAAATGATGCTGGTATGGTAATACTGGCATCGTTTACCGCTCCGGTGTATTCTGACCCGGCAACCCGATATTAGCGGAACCCTAAATAACGGTGCGGCGAATAGCGGCATAGGCGCGTATACGCGCCTATTCGGCGAGCAAATACCGGCATGCCAGTAATAGGGGGACATCCCAACCCACGCGGACATGCAAATACCGGCATCGTGAAGCCGGTAATCATGGGCTGCACGATGCTGGCCATACAGGCATCCTGGACCACCCGCAAACAGCAATTTGGAAACAAGCCAACTGCCACATGTGCACATAATCCCCACAGGTGGAGGCGATGGAGGCTGGGCCAGTATAAAATGAGCACACCCACACACCACACCCCTTCCAACACCAAAATGCCACCACTAGCTGTTGCAAACATGGCGCTGGAGGACATGCCAATACTGCTACAACTACAGCAACAACACCAACTAAAACAGCAACTACCGCAGCAACAACAGGCAGCACAGAGGAGACGCAGGAGGAGAAGGAGGGTGAGACAGGCCCAGCAAATACCACCAGTGCAGCCAGCAGTGCCTCGTAGGCAGCCACCAATCCCTCGCACCAGACCCAGCCCATTCAACCTAACCCCTGAGCAGATCCACACCCTGTACTGGTTGGCCCGGGACACCATCACCACCATAGTGGACATGATACACAACAACATAGGCAGCCTCATAGAAATACGCACTGCCATCCCCCTGCTACTAAAGGTGGCGTCCGTGCTCCACTTCCTGGCCACAGGCACCTATCAACACACAGTGGGGCAGCTGCAAGGCATTTCACAACCACTTTTTTCACGCATGTTGAACCAAGTACTGGATGCCCTCCTGAAGCATGCAAGCACCTATATATCCCTACCACGGACTGGCCAGGAGATAGCCGACACTAAAGTAGGCTTCCATGCACTGGCAGGTATGCCCAATTGTGTTGGTGCCCTGGACTGCACCCATGTTGAATTGGTAGTCCCCCATGCCATAGAGGCGGCGTACCGCAATCGCAAGCAATACCACTCCATCAATGTGCAGATGGCATGTGACTCCAGCAAGATCATCACACATTGCTGCGCCCGATATCCCGGACAACACATGATGCCATGGTACTGCACAACTCCACCCTACCTTGTCGCATGGAGCTATATGCTGGACCACGTGCCTGGCTGCTTGGTGAGTTGCACAACTGGGTCATGGCAGTGCTCTGGGGTACTGATGTGTAGGGATGCATACTCCACCTGGTTGGGAAACGGGTGGGGGGATGCATACCCCACCTGGTGGCAATTGTCGGTGATTGGAGAATGCATGCAGAGCTAAACACTCCACAGCTGAACCTCACAAACGGAACATGACACATCACTGGCACAAATTAAAAAAATAAGGCATATCTATGACAAGTAAGAGGCACAACCAGGCCACCATGGTGATGGCAAGCAATGCATGACTGTACAGGACCCTTGATCAACCAAAAAACAGCATTACCATAGCCAGAGCAATTTTACTGTTAAGACTGGACTACGGCAACTCCTTGCTTCTGGGAGCTAATATGAAATGCCTGATGCAATGCCAGGTAATTCAGAATAATGCTGTTAGGACAATCACGGGTAGGCCACGGAGGGAACACATCACAGGCTATAGGAAAGATCTACACTGGCTGGCCATGGAGGAGAGAATTACTTTTAAATCCCTCACAATGGTCCACCGATGCTTGTATGGCAAAGCCCCAGCATACTTGAAAAAACACTTCAAGTGGTATGAACCATCTAGAAATTTAAGATCCTCCAACAAAGGTCTTCTCCAGACAACCCCAGCTGAAAAGCAAAACAGCCTGGGCAAGGCCTTTCCAAACAGAAGCATCCATAAATGGAATGAACTGCCCGTATCCTTGAAATTAGAAACCAACTACATACTCTTCAGAAAGAAGTTAAAGACCCTACTCTTTAAATAAACTGGACTAGCGACCTCTCTCAGCTCCCCATGATACGATCTTCTGTGTGTCTATTCTTGTCCCGTTTTTGTAATCACTGTCCTGTCTTTTTGGAATGCGCTCTGATGCCTGCGGGCTTTAGCGCTATATAAATAAATAAATAAATAAACTGGGCCAATGTGGCTAGTGTGACCATGCATAGAACTAACTGCTTGAATGGGAGGCTAAACATTGTCGTACTACCACAGTACATCCGCCTTAGCATGCATGATTACACCCTGCATCATCTATTGAACGCAATCCAGACTACCACACCTCATAACAGTTTAGAATGCATCTAGGTGACAATTTTTCATACGTACAGGGACATGTGCATGTCCACACCAAATTGTTGCCGCCATGACTATGCTTCCTGAAGGTGCCAGTTCAGAGTGACACACACCTATTTGTATTTCCTTGCAGGTGACGGAGGATATCCCTTGAGGCCGTGGTAATTTACCCCTGTGCGGAACCCGCAGAACAGCCATGAAGAGGAGTACATTTGTGTGCACATCTGCACCCGTGTTGTGATAGAGCAGACCTTTGGCCTGTTGAAGGCACGTTTCCACTGCCTAAGCAGGTCTGGTGGTGCACTCCTATATAGGTATGAGAAGGTGGCAAAGATCACCATGGCCTGTGTCATGCTGCACAACATGTGCATCCGGAGAAATGTACCACTGCCACCTGACATTGACATGCATGCCCCGGGTGAGGATGATGAGGATGGAGACAGAGGTGAAGTAGCCCCCCTGCTAGTACATGATGCATGGGATTGCCATGCAGTACGCCAAGCTCCTGACCCACAGGGACTATGAAAGACATGTGTCAGTCAGACACTGGGCCAATGTGGACATGCACACAGTGAATGGTGGGAGTTGGGCACTGAACACCGTAACACATTAAATGGATGCACACGAAAATAACAATGTTCAGCCATGGATTTTTCTTATCACAACGTGTGTAGTATTTTCAACAGCAAAAATGTGCCCACTCCCCCCTCCTCTGTAACCCCCCAAACAAACTCCCAGACCCCCCCAACAAACTCCAAAACCCCCCAACCAACACCAATACCCCCAATAGACTCCACAAGATGCACCCCTTCACCCCCAACTTTGTGTCCCACTCCCATTGTCCGCCCACACCACTTCCGGGACTTCGTCCTGTCCGGAGGCGGCATTTCAATGTGCCTTGCACTCCTACGTGTCTGGCGCACTGGGCTGGTGGGACAGATGAAGCTGGTGTGGAGGTAGTAGGTGAGTCGCTGGCAGGTTCCACACCGCCTGCAAGCTGTGGCTGTTGCATATGGAGCAGCACTGAAGTCAGCACCTGTGTCACCACCCCCAGGCAGTGCCTCAGTAGCCGAGCCGATGCATTAACAGCGGCTGTGTTGGCTGCGATGGTCGCTGTGGTCCCCGCAATTGCTGTGGCAATACCCCACGTGGTTTCCTCCCCGTCCGCTATGTACTGGCGGAGTAGGTCTAACATGGCCTCCTGTCAGGCCTCCACTTTCGACAATCGTTTCTCCAGGGTTTTGGAGGGGGCTGGAGTGGTGGGTTGTGCAGTCACATGGACGGCATTTTCGGGACTGTACTCCTCAGAGGTGGGTAGGTCACAGTCATGGAGGCAGGGATCAGTTTCACTGCAGCTGGGTGGCTGCAGGTGTTGGGGAAAGTGGGTGGGCATGGGACTCGGGGTGGCTGGGCATGTCACCTCGGTGTCTCCCTCAGGCTCCACACTGGCATCAAGTTCTTCCCCAGTGGAGGAGGGTGCTTCCAGGGACTCCCCTTCGGCAGATGTGGGTGTGGCCTGCTGGGTCACTAGTGTGTCAGGCACACTGGCAGCAGGTGTTGCTGGCTGTGTCCCAGCTCGCACAGGCACACTGGCAGTGGTGGTGGTGGTAGCCCTCTTCTTAGGGTGTGAGGTGGATGCCCTTGCGGTAGTCTCCTGGGTTGCTTCTTCCTCATCGGTGCCTCGGGGGGGTAGGAGAGTTGCAGGGCATCAGTGATGGTGTGACATGGCAGAGGCATACGATGGTGCTGTTCATTATTCATTTGATCATGCATTCATGTCTTACAGGTGTGTCACGCAGGGTATTCAGAGGGGGCATGTAAGCATTCACTGCATGGCAGGTGGCATGCTGTTGATATGGGGTTTGTGTGTTGGGTTACATGGGCACGGTCCTGGTATGTTGCCCGTGTGTAGGTTAAGGGATTGGCACTCAGCATGCATTTCTGTGTGGCAGGGTTTGGGCCGCAATCTTGACTTGGATATGTTGATGTGGGTGTAGGGACATGCATTACCTTGCCTAGTCTCATATCCACGTCACTAGTGCTAAGTCATGTTTTCCCCTACAGGGATGTGCAGGGTCACTCACCTCTTTCTGTGGATGATGCCGCACCCATCTCCATCTCTCCAAATCCCTCTATTGACTCAGGATCAATAAAAGTGCTGGCAGTCTCCTCCCAAGGCATCAGCTTAGCAGGTGAATGTGGACCCCCACCTGTCTCCATGGCCTCCCTCCTGTTGCTCGATAGGATGTTTCGCACCCTCAAGCGGAGGTCGTCCCACCTCTTGTGGCAGTCACGCACGGTGCATGGGGTCGTCCCCACGGCTGACACCTTCCGGGCAACCTCCTGCCAGATTTCCTTTTTCCTCATCTGGGCTTCTCGCTTCATATCATTGCTTTTCATTATGGCTGCATGTGCAGCCAGAGTGTCAGCAAGCATACTGAGCTCAGCGTCTAAAAAACGCTTCTTCCGCTGCCGGATGGTCGTCTTCTGGGTGGCCTTGGACATCCTCAGGGTTTTCCAACACAGCACGACACGAAAAGACTGGTGGTTAGGGAGGATGGCAATGGATTGTGTTTTTCAAGATGGCCGCTGGCCCATTTCCCGTTCCTGCGCAATGATGTAATTTCCGGGTCCGGTTTTGCGAACCCGGTATTAGCATGGTGGTATTACCAGGCCGGTATTTAGGGGTTGCTCTGAGGCGGTGCCGGTATCGGCAGGTCCCGTGATGCTGCTATCGGGGGTTGGAGGGCCTTTAGCGGCATGCCGGTATTAGCATTACCGGCATGGGGGTTCGTGTGTGCTTGCGCACTCGTAATCACCTGCTATTAGCGGGTTCATACAAGCACGGACCCGCTCTTACCGGCATGCCGGTAATGAACCCGTTTTTACCGGGCTACTCGTAATGTGGCCCTTGGTCTCTTTGCAGATCTGTACCCCTCTACTAACAACATATCTAATAAAATTGAGAAATTAGGTAGGAAGATGTCAGCACCTGCAAGCAAAGGCCTTAAACATAGCCAGAATAAGTGGACTTTAAATCCCACTCTGCTGTGCAGGGAAGTACTGCAGCCCCTAGTATATCTGACTTTATGGGCCTCATAACGAGGTAGGAGGTAAGGGAAAAACGATGCGGGTAAAGGATTACCGGCATACTTTACCTCTCCTAGCTATTACGACCCAACAACCCATCATTAGCGGCACCGTAAACAACGGTGCCTCTAATAGCGGCATGGGCACGGGCACGCGACGCTACATGCCGGCAATAGTGGCACGGCGTAAACAGGATAACATCACAAGTCAGGCGGACATGCAAATAGCGGCATGAAGAAGGCGCTAAAAGTGGATACCGGCATGGCGGAAATACCGGTATCGCGAACCACCCGTAACTGGCCATGTGCAGTGTTCTCAACTGCCACAGGTGCACCCAATCAGCACAGGTGGAGGCAATGGACATTGGGCCAGCACAAAAGGAGCACACCACACCCCTTCCCACACCCATTCACACACCAAAATGATTCCAATACTAGTAGCATTACTGGGGCTGGAGGACATGATTGCATTGCTACACCAGCAACAACAACAACAACAGGCAGCACAGGCGAGACGGAGGAGGAGTAAGAGGGTGAGACAGGCACAGCCTGCCCCACCAGTGCAGGCAGTCGTACCACTGAGGCAGCCTCCAATCCCTCGAATCAGAGCCAGTCCATTCAACCTAACCCCTGAGCAGATCCACACCCTGTACCGTCTGGACCGGGACACCATCACCACCATTGTGGTCATGATACACAACGACATCGTCAGCCTCATAGACATCCGTAGGGCTGTCCCCACTCTACTTAAGGTGGTGTCTGTGCTCCACTTCCTGGCCACAGGCACTTACCAGCACACTTTAGGGCAGATGCATGGCATATCACAACCATTATTCTCACGCACGCTGAACCAAGTGCTCGATGCCCTCCTGAAGCACACAAGCGACCACATATCCCTACTACAGACTGCCAGGAGATCTCCGATACCAAAGTTGGCTTCCATTCACTGGCAGGCATCCTAGGTTGCATCGGTGCCCTCGACTGCACCCATGTGGAATTGATGGTCCCACATTCCATGGAGGTAGTGTACTGCAACCGCAAGCTATACCACTCCATCAACGTGCAAATGGTATGTGACTCAAACAAGATCATCACACATTGTTGTACCCATTTCCCGGATCAACCCATGATTCAATGGTTCTGCAGAACTCTACGATACCACGCTACATGGAGCGACATGCAGGACAACGTTCCTGGCTACTGGATGAGTTGCATGGCAAGCACATGGCAGTGTGATGTGGGGAGATGATTGGGGGGGGGGGGAAATGCATACTTCACCTAGCTGAGATGGGGGGGGAGATGCATACTACACCTGGCTGAGATGGGGGGGAGATGCATACTACACCTGGCTGCGATGGCGGGGGAAAGAGATGCATACTAAACCTGGCTGAGATGGGGGGGGGGGAGATGCATACTACACCTGGCTGGAATTAGGTGAGAGAATGAACAATGCCCATACTCCAAAGCAGGCCAGACTGGACCTGACACCTGAAACCTAAATGCAAGACGTAAGCTGCACAACAATGACAACAGGGCAGTACTGCAACCATTCCATAGCCATCCACATGTACACTGCACATAATCAGGCCGTAGCCCCTGCAACACAATTCGGCGTCATGCTGTTAGTATGCCCAATGCAAATGGCCAATGAACAGCATCACAACGGACATGTGCCCATTACTGTGTACAAAGGAATCACATTAAGCCAATATACAGAAATTCACTCGTACACTACCACAGAAGTGCAGCATGCCAGCATGGGGACATCAAGCGTGGAATGGCAGATCATCAAGAGTCTGGCTTCAACGGTGACAGGATCAAAGGATATGATTAACTACACATCACCTAGATCATGGCAACGACTGCCGTGGGCAACCACAGTGCACAAACACTCCCAGGGAATAGGACACCCCTGGGTCCACTAGACGATGCTACGCACACCTGTCGTTCATGTGGCTTCACACATTGCAGTTACTTAGATTAGCTCGGATCATGCCAGTATATGTGGATGAGAACAGGAAATCAATGCATACTTTTGTGTCATAGGTACAGGTTCCATTTGATGAAATCACTTACACACAGCCATTGTTGCACCCATGCAGGTGATGCTGGCTATCCCTTGAAGAGGTGGCTCCTTACCCCTGTCTGGAACCCACAGAACAGGCATGAAGAGGACTACAATCGTGCACATACCCGTACCCGTGTGGTGATCGAGCAGGCATTTGGCCTTTTGAAGGCACGGTTTCGCTGCCTCAGCAGGTCGGGTGGGGCACTCCTGTATGGGCATCAGAAGGTGTCCAAGATCATCATGGCATGTGTCATGCTGCACAATATGTGCATCAGACAGAACGTGCCTCTGCCCCCTGATGTTGAACTGCAACCGCCTGATGAGGGGGATGAGGAGGGAGGAGATGGGCTGCACATCAAGCAGGTGGCGATGCACAGGAGGGATGTGCAGTGCGCCAGAATTTGATCAACCAATATTTCTAATACACATGGATGCGGAGGGTGCCATGGAGGTGGGACTCAGGGCACTGGTTATGTGGGGGACACAGACACTGTGCACTGTTCACCAATAAAGCACACGTACACAATAAGCAATGTCCAGTCATGTGAATTCTCTTGACACAACAGGTGTATTGAAAATTAGGAATATTGAATGTGCCCAAACCCTCCACCTCACACACCCTCTCCCCCCTTCCGCTCCCCCCACAACTCCCCCACACACCCTCTGCCCCTTCCACCTCCCCCCTCAACTCCCCCACACATAGTGTGCACTTCCATGCACCATTAGTCTGCAATAGTTCAGAATGGCAGGCTGCACCTACATCCCATGTCCACTGCCAGCATCGGGTGGCCCCATGTCCAACCTGCGCAAGTTCCACGTGGACCTATGTAGGGGGCTAGTCTGTGTGGAGCTGGCATTCAAGGAGGTGCCTGGTTGGTCAATCACCTGTGTGGGACGCAGGGCCTCCAAGGCATCCGCCATGCGGGTGAGGACCTGCCTCACAGCCACCAATTCTTTGCATATGCGTGTGGGACTTGAATCAATGGCACCTTTGATGGACGTTGCATATTCCCGGAACTCCTCCCTCACCCAGCACCTTCACTCTTGTCCTGGGTCACCAGCACTGTGAGCTCCTCCCGGCGCTGTTGGATGATTGTGATACCCTCTTGCCTGCCCCTGACACTGGTGGATGTTGAAGCAGCATGCGACAAGGTTGCTGCATCATGCATGCTCCCCGTGGGGCTGAAGCTCCCTGGCCATGACTCAACAGCAGACAGCTCATGGCTGCTGGCATTGTGTGTGCTGGGTGGGGAGAGGTGGGGTGACTGCTGCGGGCTGGTTGCGGCAGTTGTTCCGGGTGTCGGACTTTGTGCATCGTCATCCAACAGGGGTGCCGTGGTAGCTGCTTCTCCGACTGTACTGCTGGCAGTGGACACAGAGCCTTCAGCCACTGGCTCCTGTGTGGTGGTGGCTGGTGTGGGTGCTGTGGTGGTGGCCCTTTCGCGCATCTGTGCTGTAGCTTCAAATGTTGGTTTGGGCTTGTGTGCAAGTCCAGGTTTCACTGTGCCCCTTGATGTTGAGGTCCTGTTTGCTCCCTCCGTACCCCTGGCCTTCTTCACAGGTGTCGTGGGCTGCTCTGTGGGGTCCTGAGCCTCACTGTCAGATTTTGTGCCTGTGGGGGACCAAGAGAGGGACAGCATCAGTGATGGGTCTACATGCATCATGCATGAATTGGGGTGGCTACAGTTCTATGGATTGGTAGGTATTTGCCGTTGGAGTTGTGACATACAGGTTGCTTGCCATATGGGTGGGTCATGCAGGTATACGTCTGGGTGACACATGTATGAGGTGCAGCATGCATGTGGATGTGATGATGCTGTGCACTGCCTGTAGGCAGGGTTGCGTACATGTGTGTGGTGGCCCAGCATGGGATCTTTTCACTGTCAGTTTTGGGGGACATCTTCATGCTTTGCATTACAGTGGTTTCTTAAGACACTTACCTCCATCAGCCGATGATGGCGCTCCATGCTCCATATCCCCCACTCCCTCGATCGCCTCCATTCCAATTGTGCTCGCACATGTCTCCTCCCAGCGAGTCATTTTAATGGGTGAGGCACCTCTGCCACCTGTAGCCATGCCCTGGCTACGATTTGCTGGAAGGATGTTCAGGACGCGTAGGCGCAGGTCATCCCAGCGCTTGCACATGTCCTTTACCGCGCGTGGGGTGGTGCCAACTGCACTCACTTTGCGCGCCACCTCCTTCCAGATCTCTTTCTTATGCAACTGTGCAGGTCGACGCAGATCAGCGGCAAACACAACCTCAGCATTTTCGGCCAGGGTGTCGGCGAGCATGATCAGCTCTTCTTCAGAGAAGCAAACCTTGTGCAGGCATGCAGCTCTTTTTTTCAGTGCCTTGGGCATGGGGATGTGGTGATGTGTTTGTATGTGCAGTTGGGCCAGCTGTTCTGCTCATGCAGGTCCTGTCTATAGAGGACTGCAATGGATTGTGTTTTTCAAGATGGCCGCCATTGGATTTCCCGTTCTGGCGCAATGACGCTATTTCCGTTTCCGGGATTAACGTGCTCGCTATTGCCGGGTACACTATTTACGGTCCCCGCTATTTGCGGGACCGTTACTTAGTGGTAGGCGGAGGAGGTGTTTACGCTTAGTGTGCTGCTGGTAAGGGTTTTTTGGCCCTTACCGGGTCGCCGGTGCGGGACGTTACTGGCATGGCGGTAAGCGCGTGCACGACCAATCTTAATCGGGCACTAATTGCACCATGGTTGGGACTCGGACACGTTATTGCTGCCATGCCGGTAAAGTGCTGACTTTACCGGGAAGGTCGTAATGAGGCAAAATGTCTCAACCTGACCCTAAAGTTAAAGATCTGCTTGAAGGCATTAAAGGTTTGATTAAAAGCAAATTTGGCAATTGCTTAAAAGATTTAGGGTCTCATTACGAGTAGCCCGGTAAAAACGGGTTAATTACCGGCATGCCGGTAAAAGCGGGTCCGTGCTCGTATGAACCCGCTAATAGCGGGTGATTACGAGTGCATGAGCACACGCGAACCCTCATGCCGGTAATGGTAATACTGGCATGCCGCTAAAGGCCCTCCAACCCCCCGATAGCGGCATCAAGGGACCCGCCGAAACCGGCACCGCCTCAGAGCAACCCCTAAATACTGGCCCGGTAATACCACCATGCTAATACCGGGTTCGCAAAACCAGACCCGGAAATTATGTCATCGCGCAGGAACGGGAAATGGGCCGGCGGCCATCTTTAAAAACACAATCCATTGCCATCCTCCCCAACCACCATTCTTTTCGTGTCGTGCTGCGTCAGAAAACCCTGAAGATGTCCAAGGCTACCCAGAAGATGCCCCCCCCGGAAGCGGAAACAGCGTTTCTCTGAGGCTGAGCTCAGCATGCTAGCGGACACTATGGCGCAGTATGCAGACATAATCAAGTCAAATGACATGAAGCATGCTGCCCAGATGAAGAAAAAGCAAATCTGGCAGGAGGTTGCCCAGAGGGTGTCGGCCGTGGGGACCACCCCACGCACTGTGCGTGACTGCAGAAAGAGGTGGGACGACCTCCGCTTGAGGGTGAGGAACATCCTGGCAGTCAACCGGAGGGTGGCTATGGTGACAGGCGGGGAGCCACACTCACCAGCAAAGCTGATGCCCTGGGAGGAGACTGCCAGCTCATTCATTGATCCTGAGTCAATAGAGGGATTCGGAGAGATGGAGATGGGCGCCGCATCATCCCCAGAAGTGACCCTGCACATCCCTGTAGGGGAAACCATGACGTAGCACAAGTGATGTGGAAGTGAGACTAGGCAAGCCACATCAACATATCCAGTCAATAATGCATGCCACACCCTGCCGCACACAAATGCATGCTGAGTGCCAATCCCAATCCCAACACACGGGCAACATAACATGACCGTGCCCATGTAACTCAACACACAGACCCCATATCAATGGCATGCCACCTGCCATGCATTGATGGCCTACATGCCCCCTCAGAACACCAATTGCCAAACCCCTGTAATAAATGGATGCATGAATGTATGAATATATCACAGTGCAATAGTATGTCGCTGGCATGTGACACTATCACTGATGACCTGCATCTCTTCTAACCCCCAGGCACCGATGAGGAAGATGCCAGTCAGGAGAGGGGCGCAAGGGCATCAACATCATGCCATGGGACAAGGGCCACCACCACCCCCCAGCCAGAGAAACAGGCCAGACCAACACGCAGTGTGCCAGACCGGGTTGAAACCCAGCAAAAAACACCTGCTGCCAGTGTGGGCCACACACACCAAGACCAGCAGCAGGCACCCGCAACATTGGGAGGGGGTTCCGTTCCTGCACCACCAACCACCGCGGACGTTGCAGATGCAAATGTGGACACCAAGGGTGTCACAGTCGTGTCCACTACACCCACCCCAAGCCCCCTGACCACCTCCCCACCCCATATGGAGGCCGACAGCAGTGACAATCCCTGCCTCCACGACTCTGACTTTGGAGATTCTGACATGTGCCTCTTCGAGGAGGACAGCACCCTGGATGTGGGCCCTACGCAAGCACCATCCACCACCCCGGGTACCAACACCCCAGCTAACACCACCCCGGCTACCACCACCCCGGCCACCAGCACTCCGGCTACCACCGACACCTTTGAGGCTCGCCTGTCAAGGGTGGAGGCACGACAGGAGTCAATGCTTGATCTAATGCGGCAGTATATTGCCGATGGGGAGGACACTAGGAGGGCCATTGCTACTGCCATTGGGAGACCACAGCAGCCATCGCTGCGAACACTGCTGCCGTTAACGCATCTGCAGTCGTCATGAGGGACTGTCTGGGGGCAGTAACGCAAGAGGTAACGTCCATCCTGCTCCAAATGCAGCGGCCATGCCTTGGAGCAAGCGTGGAACCTGCCTCTGACATGTCCTCTGCTACAAAACCTTCAACCTCAGCCCACACAAGCCCTGTGCGGATGACCCGGAGGTGTGCACGGCACTCGGAGATGCCACCCCCGGATACCAAAAAAGGCCAAGAAGTAGATTGGCCAAACAATGGCCGTTGGACACATGGTTGTTGGTGAAGGGAACAATCATCAGAGTACATTTGGGGAATTTGGGGGTTTGTAGGGTGGGTTAGGGAGTTTACTGGGTGTTATTGGGGTTTGTAGGGTGGGCTATGGCGTTCACTGGGGGTTATTGGGGTTTGTAGGGTGGGTTAGGGAGTTCACTGGGGGTTGGGGGGGAGTGTTCACATTGTTGCCTGTTTGAAAAATACACCCGTTGTGTGCCAAAAATTCAATGGCTGGACATTCTTCATTTTGTGCATGCACATTTAATGTGTGATGGTGTTCAGTGGCCAACTCCCAACAATACAAGTGTGCATGTACACATGGAGCCAGTGTGTCACTGACACATGTCTATCATAGTCCCTGTGTTTCAGAAGTATTCGTGAATTAGTGCTTGGCGTACAGCATGGCCATCCCGTGCATCACGTACTGGCAGAGGGGCTACTTCACCTTCATCTCCATCCTCATCATCCTCACCCGGGCCATGCATGTCAATGTCAGGTGACAGTGGTACATTTCTCCGGTGCAGCATGACACAGGCCATGGTGATCTTTGCCACCTTCTCAGGCCTATATAGGAGTGCCCCACCAGACCTGCTGAGGCAGCGGAACCGCGCCTTCAACAGGCTAAAGGTCTGCTCAATCACAACACGGGTAGGGGTGTGCACACGATTGTACTCCTCTTCATGGCTGTTCTGCGGGTTCCGCAGAGGGGTAAGTAGCCACGGCCTCAAGGGATATCCTCCATCACCTGCAAGCAGATACAAAGAGGTGCGTGTCACTCTGATCTGCCACCTTCAGGGAGCACAGTCATGGCAGCAGCTATTTGGTGTGGACATACACATATCCCTGTACGCATGCAAAAATGTCACCTAGATGCAATCTATACTGTCATGAGGTGTGGTAGTCTGGATGGCGTTCAATAGATGATGCAGGGTGTAATCATGCATGCTGAGGCAGATGTGCTGTGGTATTGCAACAATGTTTAGCCTCCATTTCATGCTGTTCATTCTTCACTATGCATGGTCACACTGACCACATTGCCTCAGTTGCCATCCTGTTCATTCATGCATTGCTTACCATCACCATGGTGGCCTGGTTGTGCCTCTTACTTGTTGTCATCGATATGCATAATTTGTGCAATGTGGCCCAGTGATGTGTCATGTTCCGTTTGGCCGGTTCAGATCAGGAGTGTTTAGCTCTGCATGCATTCTCCAATCATCGGCAATTGCTACCCAGGTGGAGTATGCCCGCCCTTTCCCACCCAGGTGGAGTATACCCCTACCTTTCCCACCCAGGTGGAGTTTGCCCCACCCTTATGCATCCCTACACATCAGTACCCCAAAGCAGTGCCATGGGACAGTTGTGCAACTCACCAAGCAGCCAGGCACGTGGTCCAGCATGTCGCTCCATGTGACGGGGTAGCGTGGACTTGCGCAGTACCATGGCATCATGTGTTGATCCGGAATATCAGGCGCAGCAATGTGTGATGATCTTGCTGGAGTCACATACCATTTGCACATTGATGGAGTGGTATTGCTTGCGATTGTGGTACACCGCCTGTATGGCATGGGGGACTACCAATTCCACATGGGTGCAGTCGAGGGCACAAACACAATTGGGCATGCCTGCCAGTGCATGGAAGCCTACTTTGGTGTCGGCTATCTGCTGGGTAGTCCGTGGTAGGGATATGTGGCTGCTTGCGTGCTTCAGGAGGGCATCCAGCACTTGGTTCAACATGCGTGAAAATAGTGGCTGTGAAATGCCATGCAGCTGGCCCACTGTGTGTTGGTAGGTGCCTGTGGCTAGGAAGTGGAGCACAGACACCACCTTTAGTAGCGGGGGGATGACAATGCGTATTTCTATGAGGCTGGCAATGTCGTTCTGTATCATGTCCACTGTGGTGGTGATGGCGTCACGGTCCAACCGGCACAGGGTGTGGATCTGCTCAGGGGTTAGGTTAAAAGGGCTGGGTCTGGTGCGAGGGATTGGTGGTTGCCTGCGAGGCACTGCTGGCTGCGCTGGTGGTAATTGCTGGGCCTGTCTCACCCTCCTTCTCCTCCTGCGTCTCCTCTGTGCTGCCTGTTGTTGCTGCTGTAGTTGTTGTTGTTGCTGTTGTTGCTGTAGTTGTAGCAGTATGGGCATGTCCTCCAGCGCCATGATTGCAACAGCTAGTGGTAGCATTTTGGTGTTGGAAGGGGTGTGGTGTGTGGGTGTGCTCATTTTATACTGGCCCAGCCTCCATTGACTCCACCTGTGGGGATTGTGTGCACCTGTGGCAGTTGCCTTGTATCCTGATTGCTGTTTGCGGGTGTCCGCGCTGTCTGTATGGGCAGCATCGCGCAGCCCGTGATTACCAGCTTTGCGATGCCGGTATTTGCATGTCCGCGTGGGTTGGGATGTCCCCCTATTACCGGCATGACGGTATTTGCTCCCCGAAGGGGCGCGTGTACGTGCCCATGCCGCTATTAGCGGCATCGTTATTTAGGGTGCCGCTAATACCGGGTTGCCGGGACAGGATACACCGGAGCGGTAAATTATGCCGGTATAACCATACCGGCATCGTTTTTGCCTTACCGCCAACCTTGTAATGAGGCCCTTAGTCAGTGAAATTACGATATTAAAAGAAAAAAAAAGAAAAAGAAATTAAAAGACAAGGTTGTAACACTGACCTTTAAATTAGAACCCCACTGTCTTCCCAGACCCCCAAACAGTATGACATATAAAGAGACTGTGATTGCTCAACTGGATAAGGGGAGAAGGCCCCTTGGCTCTCCAGCCCCTCTGGTGAACATCAATCTGTCAATGCATTATCACCCAAGACCTGCCTCTCCTCAACCAACTTCTAATAGCAATTCCCCCTCCCTCCCCCGCACCTCTGTTAGAGGCCAGGCTCTGCCATCTTGGTCCCAAGTGAATAGTTTCCACCATTAATTGATTTGAGGCTAATAACCCCCCTTGTGTTAATAATTACAAGGACCCTGCACCTTCTTGTCTGGCCAGAGGCAAGTACTCCCCCCACCTCCTGGATAAAGTCAAGTGCAGCCAAACTTAATCAATATAAGGGAAATAGCCTTCCCTCTGTTAATAGTAAGAGGATTTTAGAGGATACACAAACTAATAATAGGGAATCCCCATTTGTTACAATGTGCAATGTCCCAAGACTGCCCAGGGTAACTATGAGAATCAGGATTCCTTAAAGAATAAGTGTATCCACTAAATAAGATATGGCAAGGGTTGCTCATCTATCATATGAGAGGACTTTGTGTGCTGTAATCGGATGCAAACGCCTACGAGTAATGATGATTGCATCCAAATCTTCCTCGCTGCTGATCTCGTGCAAGGGCTCTTCTCAAGTTGACTTTTGGACATATCCCCCCTATGGTGCTGAACTTTTGATTAGACCTCAAGCACCTAGACAAGGTACTATCGGGTGTAGGCATGATCTACCCTGCCGAGAAGGGTCCACCGTCATGCTATGAACACAGCCTGCACTTTTTATGGCCTGGAATTAAGGGCCTGTAATGGCTATTTCATGATTTATAAACCAGTTAACTCAACTTGTAGGTAGACCATTGATTACATTCTGGTCCTGCAAGAGCAAAAGATTAGGTAAAAACCCAATCATACAGCCGCTCTCTGAAATCCCAAACTGGGTTTTGTGTTAGTTGTAATTTTACTATGTACAATTCCTGGAATTCAATCTTGGAAAAAATTCGAAAGTCAAATATATAGTGGTTTTTCAATGTTGATTTTATCCATCAAGTTGAACATTTTTAAAGAAAGGAGTGACAAGTAGCCACTAATAATGTTCTTCGTGAGGAAGAGATTGCCATAAATCACTCTATCCGTAGACTTATATTGTGTCAATGCATTTCGGAATACAACAAATTCCTTCATCAGGGCAAGTCTAAAACATAACATTTAAATGCAAATGTGCCAACCATCCCATGGTTAATATCCATATAAAATAAATCCCATATTTAGAACAACGAACATCAACATGAACAGTCATCATCCAAATAGTAGAAAAAATATGAAGGTAAACACATACCCGACAATGTAATGAGCAGGATCAGAAGGCAGGTCAAAAAATAAAAGAAGCAAATCAGATCAGTACAAAGGTAAGTAAAGATGTCCTAAAACAAAATAGAGGGAATTGGGTCCATTACCTGATGTAGGTGAGTAATGGCGAAATCTATGTTTCAGAGGCCAGGCTGCTTCACCGTGTGCGGCGATCAGGTACTGTAAATGGTAAAGTAAATATATATGAAGGACCTATCCAAAATGTAGCTAATCGCTTAAAGAGAGAACAAGCGTGGATTGTAGCTTACCATATGTGGAGAATGGAGCAGAGAATTTCTCTCTGCGTCTGCCGAAAGCAGACTGTCCTCGTTGCATCGGCACGTTGCCGAGCAACCTGGTTTTATACGACACGTGATTAAAGGCAGAATGTCCTCCTTGCATCGGCGTGTTGCCGAGCAACCTAGTTGTGTAAGACACGTGATCACGGCTTCATGAAGAAGAGCACGAGCCGCGATCCGTGTCTGTGAACAGGTCAATGAGCTTGAATATGATCAAAATACCTAATTTGAGGACCTCCTGGGTTAGTAATGATAAAAGTCATCACCTAAAAATCAAAAAGGAATTGGTAGTCTGTCATCCATGGACATAGAAAAAATACTAAGAGTAAATGAACTCAATTGGATAGCAGTAATGGCTGTTTCATGAACACCTCAGATGAGGCTATGTTGTTATGAACATGCCTAAATTGGATGAATAGAGCCTAGGGAGCAACCCTATGGCTGTACCTTATATTGATAGAATGTGCCTTAATGCCGCTAGTGGTGTCGTCCTGACAGACGGCACCTCGGGTCCTGGAGGAGAACTCCAGGATGCGCAGCATGCAGGACAATTTAAACATGGCAAACATCTCTTATTCATATACATTCGAGTGACCCTCAATATTCAGGTCATATGTGTACTGGTGTCAATCTAAATCAAACGATGCAAAATACAATAATAGAAATACAATAAAAGAAAACAATTAGAGAAAACAATTAGAGAAAACAGTTAGAGAAAACAGTGAAAGTTGATCTCCTCATTCAATCCATTGGGTGCCAGACTGCCAAGTTTGTCAATCCAATATGTCTCTCTGCGATTCAAACGTTGGCATAAATCCTCATGAGGGCTATTCTTGGTTAGAACTTCCAAAATCACGAATTTTATTTGTGACACGTTATGTCCATTGGCCATCCAATGCTGTGCCACGGCTGAATTGGTGTTTGCATTGCGAATACAAGATCGGTGTTCACCCCACCTCAACTTGGCTGTTCGGGTTGACTGTCCCACATAAAATTTCCCACAAGGGCATTTAATGTCATAGATGATATTACTGCTGTCACATGTGGCAAAAGTCTTTAGCATAATCTTCTGCCCCGTCCTTGGATGGTTAATGGAGTTCCCTTTAAAAACAAAGTTACAGTTGACACACTGTAAACAAGGAAAAGTCCCAGTTCGCTGTGTCATAGGTTCCCTTGCTGTAGGTTTCGTCTGCACCAGTTCATCTCTTAGGTTCCTACTGCGTTGGTATGCAAAGATTGGTTTTTCACTAAAAATATCTTGAACTCGGATTTCATTCTTGAAAATCTCCCAATGTTTCATAATAGTTTTCTTGATTTTGTTACTTTGCGTAGAGAACTTAGATACAAATACCGGTGACTTTAATTCTCTCTTATTTTTGGGATTCTGTTCTGATAATAGAGTCTCTCGTGATAAGGCATCAACTCTGTCAGATGCCAGATTGAGTTCATTCTGCTTGTATCCCCGGGCCAGACATTTTTCTTTCATTTCCATCTGTTGCATTCTGTAGTCTTCAGGGTCACTCACTATTTTCTTGACCCTAAGTAATTGACTGTATGGTAGATTCTTCAGTAGGCTCGGCTGATGGAAGCTGAGGCGGTGTAGGAGATTATTCCGACCTGTCACTTTCCAAAACAATGAAGTGCTGTAGCTAGTAAGTTGCTTTCTGACTTGCACATCAAGGAATGTTATAATTTCATACGAGAGCTCCCTAGTGAACTGTACCCTCTGGTCAATGCTGTTTAGATACACAAAAAATGTTTCAAAAGACTCTCTGGTTCCTTTCCAAATTCCAAAGATATCGTCTATGTATCTCGTCCAAATCCGGATATCCTTATTCCATTCTTGTTTATTCAATACATGGTCTGTTTCAAATTTATGCATGAAACTGTTGGCATATGAGGGTGCCATGGTGGCTCCCATTGAAGTCCCTGCAGTTTGTAGAAAAAATTGGTTGCCAGATTGAAAATAAGAGTTCTCGGCAATGAATTGCAACAATGCCAGTATGAATTCCTTCTGGGCACGTATCTCAGGTGCTTTCAGTAGCAGCCATTCTACAGCCTCTATCCCCAAGTCGTGGGGAATAGAGGTGTATAAACTCTTCACGTCTATAGTAAACATCAGATCTTCAGGCAAAGGTGTCAATGAGCTGAGCTTTTGCAGGAAGTGGGTGGTATCCCTAGTGTAGGTGTTGGTCTCTTGTATCAATGGCTTTAGGAAGAAGTCTATATAGATCCCTAAAGGTTGGTTAATGCTCTCTATCCCTGCGACAATTGGTCTACCTGGTGGTTTGATAGCATCTTTATGGATCTTCGGCAACGTGTAGAAATTAGGTATTCTAGGATGTTCTTTCAAGAGAAATTTTTGTGTATGCTCGTTGATCCAATCCAATTCAAATGCTTTTGCTAGGAGGCTCTTCAAATTCTGTTTGATCGAAAGGGTGGGATCATGGTCCAAACTGGCATATGTGGTCTGGTCTTGAAGCTGTCTTTTACATTCAGCATCATAGTCACATGTATTCTTAATAACCAAGGCTCCCCCCTTATCTGCAGGACGAATGGTAATACTCTTGTCACTAAACACGTCTCTAATCAATCTCATCTCGTGTGGTTTTAAGTTCCTGTACAGAGGATTTCTGTAGCTTATTCGTTCAAGGTCCCGAATAACTAGTTTCTGGAATATTTCTATGGATGGTACTATGATGGGTGGAACAAACCCACTTTTGACTCTAAATTCTTGAAAGTATGGAATCCTGGTCAGACTCTCTTGTGTCTCCAATTCGTTAAAGAAGACTTTAAGTTTGAGTTTGCGAGCAAACTTATATAGTTCTATCTTCGTGTCAAACAAGGTGGTACCGTAAATCGGTACGAAACTGAGACCTTTCTGTAGAGTCTCTTCCTCTGCCTTGTTGAGTCTCCTCCCCGAAATGTTAACGACTAACTTTTCTTCTGCTGCAATCTCGTTAGAGGTTTGTTTCTTGCGCTGCCTCCTCCCCCTGCGGGTTCTTTTCGGCGGGCGCCTAAAAAAGATACAGCAGACGGACCTCGTGCCGAAGGGCTTGTTGTCTGTGCAAGGTTATCTATGGTTTGTTCTGCTGGAATATCAGACTCTCTCTGGGCCTCTGAGTCGGAACTGGAGGTATTGTCGGATGCGTATTTAAAAAGTTTCTTTGGTGCTACTGGGCCGTATTTGTCCATCCAGGTGTATACCTCGTCATTAATATAATCATAGGTATCACGTCTGAATTTCTTGACCTTCTTTTGCTCCAATTCAGACTTGTAGTCCTCAAGCTTAGTGTTAATCTCTAGTAGTATGGTATCATATTCTTCTCTTCCAAGTGTGTCAACTAATTCTTTCTCTATCTCCTCAATTTCTGTACTGAGGGTTGTTAGATTCTTTGATAACTCTTGGATAGTTAGCAAGATGAGGTCCAGTGAACACTTATTCAGTATAGCTTCCCACCTTCGAACAAACTCTCTACTCTCTTTGCACAAAGTCGGTCTGAGCTGTATGCGAAGCCCCCTTGGGATACGTTGATTTTTGAAGTATCGTCCGAGGGTAATTGCGTGTAATTTCCTATTTATCTCCTTTCGTATGAGATACTCTAATTGTTTAATCCGGTTGGCTGGATCCTTTGGTGTAGTACCATGAGCACCAATAGACGTTTCGCTAATGAGTCCAAGAATGGCAGATGCTTCCTCAGTTGAGAAACCTAAGGTTTCTGCACATTTGTTAGATAAACCTTCAATGTCCTCAAATGACATGTTCAGTGTGTTGGGTAATCTTTTTGAAATTGTGTGCCACCACTGCTGTGTGTCTCACCAATGGAGGGAAGGAAAAAAGCAGGAAGCAAATTTGAGTGGGCACCACAGGGGTATTGAATCATTCTGGCGTTCTCAAAGGTCTCTGGTGTAATGCGTCTTTTTTAGGAAGTTAGGTCCTATGTACAGGAGCTGGCTGAAAAAGGCCTGGAGACACCCAAACCCAGAAAAACAGCAAGAGCAAAAGATTAGGTAAAAACCCAATCATACAGCCGCTCTCTGAAATCCCAAACTGGGTTTTGTGTTAGTTGTAATTTTACTATGTACAATTCCTGTGATTCAATCTTGGAAAAAATTCGAAAGTCAAATATATAGTGGTTTTTCAATGTTGATTTTACCCATCAAGTCGAAAATTTTTAAAGAAAGGAGTGACAAGTAGCCACTAATAATGTTCTTCGTGAGGAAGAGATTGCCATAAATCACTCTATCCGTAGACTTATATTGTGCCAATGCATTTCGGAATACAACAAATTCCTTCATCAGGGCAAGTCTAAAACATAACATTTAAATGCAATTGTGCCAACCATCCCATGGTTAATATCCATGTAAAATAAATCCCATATTTAGAACAACGTAAGTATATAAACATCAACATGAACAGTCATCATCCAAATAGTAGAAAAAATATGAAGGTAAACACATACCCGACAATGTAATGAGCAGGATCAGAAGGCAGGTCAAAAAATAAAAGAAGCAAATCAGATCAGTACAAAAGTAAGTAAAGACGTCCTAAAACAAAATGGAGGGAATTGGGTCCATTACCTGATGTAGGTGAGTAATGGCGAAATCTATGTTTCAGAGGCCAGGCTGCTTCACCGTGTGCGGCGAGCAGGTACTGTAAATGGGAAAGTAAATATATATGAAGGACCTATCCAATATGTACCGCCATTACTCACCTACATCAGGTAATGGACCCAATTCCCTCCATTTTGTTTTAGGACGTCTTTACTTACCTTTGTACTGATCTGATTTGCTTCTTTTATTTTTTGACCTGCCTTCTGATCCTGCTCATTACATTGTCGGGTATGTGTTTACCTTCATATTTTTTCTACTATTTGGATGATGACTGTTCATGTTGATGTTTATATACTTACGTTGTTCTAAATATGGGATTTATTTTATATGGATATTAACCATGGGATGGTTGGCACAATTGCATTTAAATGTTATGTTTTAGACTTGCCCTGATGAAGGAATTTGTTGTATTCCGAAATGCATTGGCACAATATAAGTCTACGGATAGAGTGATTTATGGCAATCTCTTCCTCACGAAGAACATTATTAGTGGCTACTTGTCACTCCTTTCTTTAAAAATGTTCGACTTGATGGATAAAATCAACATTGAAAAACCACTATATATTTGACTTTCGAATTTTTTCCAAGATTGAATCACAGGAATTGTACATAGTAAAATTACAACTAACACAAAACCCAGTTTGGGATTTCAGAGAGCGGCTGTATGATTGGGTTTTTAACCTAATCTTTTGCTCTTGCTGTTTTTCTGGGTTTGGGTGTCTCCAGGCCTTTTTCAGCCAGCTCCTGTACATAGGACCTAACTTCCTAAAAAAGACTCATTACACCAGAGACCTTTGAGAACACCAGAAAGATTCAATACCCCTGTGGTGCCCACTCAAATTTGCTTCCTGCTTTTTTCCTTCCCTCCGTTGGTGAGACACACAGCAGTGGTGGCACACAATTTCAAAAAGATTACCCAACACACTGAACATGTCATTTGAGGACATTGAAGGTTTATCTAACAAATGTGCAGAAACCTTAGGTTTCTCAACCTAGGAAGCATCTGCCATTCTTGGACTCATTAGCGAAACGTCTATTGGTGCTCATGGTACTACACCAAAGGATCCAGCCAAACGGATTAAACAATTAGAGTATCTCATACGAAAGGAGATAAATAGGAAATTACACGCAATTACCCTCGGACGATACTTCAAAAATCAACGTATCCCAAGGGGGCTTCGCATACAGCTCCGACCGACTTTGTGCAAAGAGAGTAGAGAGTTTGTTCGAAGGTGGGAAGCTATACTGAATAAGTGTTCACTGGACCTCATCTTGCTAACTATCCAAGAGTTATCAAAGAATCTAACAACCCTCAGTACAGAAATTGAGGAGATAGAGAAAGAATTAGTTGACACACTTGGAAGAGAAGAATATGATACCATACTACTAGAGATTAACACTAAGCTTGAGGACTACAAGTCTGAATTGGAGCAAAAGAAGGTCAAGAAATTCAGACGGGATACCTATGATTATATTAATGACGAGGTATACACCTGGATGGACAAATACGGCCCAGTAGCACCAAAGAAACTTTTTAAATACACATCCGACAATACCTCCAGTTCCGACTCAGAGGCCCAGAGAGAGTCTGATATTCCAGCAGAACAAACCATAGATAACCTTGCACAGACAACAAGCCCTTCGGCACGAGCTCCGTCTGCTGTATCTTTTTTAGGCGCCCGCCGAAAAGAACCCGCAGGGGGAGGAGGCAGCGCAAGAAACAAACCTCTAACGAGATTGCAGCAGAAGAAAAGTTAGTCGTTAACATTGCGGGGAGGAGACTCAACAAGGCAGAGGAAGAGACTCTACAGAAAGGTCTCAGTTTCGTACCGACTTACGGTACCACCTTGTTTGACACGAAGATAGAACTATATAAGTTTGTTCGCAAACTCAAACTTAAAGTCTTCTTTAACGAATTGGAGACACAAGAGAGTCCGACCAAGATTCCAGACTTTCAAGAATTTAGAGTCAAAAGTGGGTTTGTTCCACCCATCACAGTACCATCCATAGAAATATTCCAGAAACTAGTTACTCGGGACCTTGAATGAATCAGCTACAGAAATCCTCCGTACAGGAACTTAAAACCACACGAGATGAGATTGATTAGAGACCTGTTTAGTGACAAGAGTATTACCATTCGTCCTGCAGATAAGGGGGGAGCCTTGGTTATTCAGAATACATGTGACTATGATGCTGAATGTAAAAGACAGCTTCAAGACCAGACCACAAATGCCAGTTTGGACCATGATCCCACCCTTTCGATCAAACAGAATTTGAAGAGCCTCCTAGCAAAAGCATTTGAATTGGATTGGATCAACGAGCATACACAAAGATTTCTCTTGAAAGAACATCCTAGAATACCTAATTTCTACACGTTGCCGAAGAGCCACAAAGATGCTATCAAACCACCAGGTAGACCAATTGTCGCAGGGATAGAGAGCATTAACCAACCTTTAGGGATCTATATAGACTTCTTCCTACAGCCATTGATACAAGAGACCAACACCTACACTAGGGATACCACCCACTTCCTGCAAAAGCTCAGCTCATTGACACCTTTGCCTGAAGATCTGATGTTTACTATAGATGTGAAGAGTTTATACACCTCTATACCCCACGACCTGGGGATAGAGGCTGTAGAATGGCTGCTACTGAAAGCACCTGAGATACGTGCCCAGAAGGAATTCATACTGGCATTGTTACAATTTATTGCTGAGAACTCTTATTTTCAATATGGCAACCAATTTTTTCTACAAACTGCAGGGACTTCAATTGGAGCCACCATGGCACCCTCATATGCCAACAGTTTCATGCATAAATTTGAAACAGACCATGTATTGAATAAACAAGAATGGAATAAGGATATCCGGATTTGGACGAGATACATAGACGATATCTTTGGAATTTGGAAAATAACCAGAGAGTCTTTTGAAACATTTTTTGTGTATCTAAACAGCATTGACCAGAGGGTACAGTTCACTAGGGAGCTCTCGTATGAAATTATAACATTCCTTGATGTGCAAGTCAGAAAGCAACTTACTAGCTACAGCACTTCATTGTTTCGGAAAGTGACAGATCGGAATAATCTCCTACACCGCCTCAGCTTCCATCAGCCGAGCCTACTGAAGAATCTACCATACAGTCAATTACTTAGGGTCAAGAAAATAGTGAGTGACCCTGAAGACTGCAGAATGCAACAGATGGAAATGAAAGAAAAATTTCTGGCCCGGGGATACAAGCAGAATGAACTCGATCTGGCATCTGACAGAGTTGATGCCTTATCACGAGAGACTCTATTATCAGAACAGAATCCCAAAAATAAGAGAGAATTAAAGTCACCGGTATTTGTATCTAAGTTCTCTACGCAAAGTAACAAAATCAAGAAAACTATTATGAAACATTGGGAGATTTTCAAGAATGACATCCGAGTTCAAGATATTTTTAGTGAAAAACCAATCTTTGCATACCAACGCAGTAGGAACCTAAGAGATGAACTGGTGCAGACGAAACCTACAGCAAGGGAACCTATGACACAGCGAACTGGGACTTTTCCTTGTTTACAGTGTGTCAACTGTAACTTTGTTATTAAAGGGAACTCCATTAACCATCCAAGGACGGGGCAGAAGATTATGCTAAAGACTTTTGCCACATGTGACAGCAGTAATATCATCTATGGCATTAAACGCCCTTGTGGGAAATTTTATGTGGGACAGTCAACCCGAACAGCCAAGTTGAGGTGGGGTGAACACCGATCCTGTATTCGCAATGCAAACACCAATTCAGCCGTGGCACGGCATTGGATGGCCAATGGACATAACGTGTCACAAATAAAATTCGTGATTTTGGAAGTCCTAACCAAGAATAGCCCTCATGAGGATTTATGCCAACGTTTGAATCGCAGAGAGACATATTGGATTGACAAACTTGGCAGTCTGGCACCCAATGGATTGAATGAGGAGATCAACTTTCACTGTTTTTTCTAACTGTTTTCTCTAATTGTTTTCTCTAATTGTTTTCTTTTATTGTATTTCTTTTATTGTATTTTGCATCGTTTGGTTTAGATTGACACCAGTACACATATGACCTGAATATTGAGGGTCACTCGAATGTATATGAATAAAAGATGTTTCCCATGTTTAAATTGTCCTGCATGCTGCGCATCCTGGAGTTCTCCTCCAGGATCTGAGGTGCCGTCTGTCAGCACGACACCACTAGCGGCATTAAGGCACATACTATCAATATAAGGTACAGCCATAGGGTGGCTCCCTAGGCTCTATTCATCCAATTTAGGCACGTTCATAACAACATAGCCTCATCTGAGGTGTTCATGAAACAGCCATTACTGCTATCCAATTGAGTTCATTTACTCTTAGTATTTTTCCTATGTCCATGGATGACAGACTACCAATTCCTTTTTGATTTTTAGGTGATGACTTTTATCATTACTAACCCAGGAGGTCCTCAAATTAGGTATTTTGATCATATTCAAGCTCATTGACCTGTTCACAGACACGGATCGCGGCTCGTGCTCTTCTTCATGAAGCCGTGATCACGTGTCTTACACAACTAGGTTGCTCGGCAACGCGCCGATGCAAGGAGGACATTCTGCCTTTAATCACATGTCGTATAAAACCAGGTTGCTCGGCAACGCGCCGATGCAATGAGGACAGTCTGCTTTTGGCAGACGCAGAGAGAACTTCTCCGCTCCGTTCTCCACATATGGTAAACTACAATCCACGCTTGTTCTCTCTTTAAGCGATTAGCTACATTTTGGATAGGTCCTTCATATATATTTACTTTACCATTTACAGTACCTGCTCGCCGCACACGGTGAAGCAGCCTGGCCTCTGAAACATAGATTTTGCCATTACTCACCTACATCAGGTAATGCACCCAATTCCCTCCATTTTGTTTTAGGATGTCTTTACTTAACTTTGTACTGATCTGATTTGCTTCTTTTATTTTTTGACCTGCCTTCTGATCCTGCTCATTACATTGTCGGGTATGTGTTTAACTTCATATTTTTTCTACTATTTGGATGATGACTGTTCATGTTGATGTTTATATACTTACGTTGTTCTAAATATGGGATTTATTTTATATGGATATTAACCATGGGATGGTTGGCACAATTGCATTTAAATGTTATGTTTTAGACTTGCCCTGATGAAGGAATTTGTTGTATTCCGAAATGCATTGGCACAATATAAGTCTACGGATAGAGTGATTTATGGCAATCTCTTCCTCACGAAGAACATTATTAGTGGCTACTTGTCACTCCTTTCTTTAAAAACTTTCAACTTGATGGATAAAATCAACATTGAAAAACCACTATATATTTGACTTTCGAATTTTTTCCAAGATTGAATCACAGGAATTGTACATAGTAAAATTACAACTAACACAAAACCCAGTTTGGGATTTCAGAGAGCGGCTGTATGATTGGGTTTTTACCTAATCTTTTGCTCTTGCTGTTTTTCTGGGTTTGGGTGTCTCCAGGCCTTTTTCAGCCAGCTCCTGTACATAGGACCTAACTTCCTAAAAAAGACTCATTACACCAGAGACCTTTGAGAACGCCAGAAAGATTCAATACCCCTGTGGTGCCCACTCAAATTTGCTTCCTACATTCTGGTCCTGGCCAAAGACTGGAAGAGGATGAGCTGGTTCTAAGTACCAAATATAACTGGCAGCGATCATAGACCATTGTGTTTCTTTTACCTTTAATGGGAGTCTCAAATCGTCGGAGGTGATCTCAAATCAGGCAGTGGTGATAACCTTGACAGAGCATGCCGGTAAATCGGTCAAGTGTGTCAAAGTTCTTGAACAGGATCTGAAACTTGCTATGTATGAAACTATCCTAAGAACTTTAGAGGAATCTGCAGTGATAATATATCCAACATAGGGATTCTTAGAAAATATGCTAATTTTGTAGATAAACTCCTACCACACATAACCTATACTCTGCTTTTTGTTAAAAGTAAAGTTTTAACTCAAATTAATTGGTATGATGCGGAGTGCAGAGATGCAAAGAGACAGGTAGTGGTCAGCTTAGTGTTGGGCTCTGTTGTTGATCAGACCTCTCTCTGAATGCATAGACAACATTACTAAAGGCTATGTTAGATCAAAATGGGCACGTCTCACTGAAGCATTTGATGAGGGAGATCATGTACTTTATTAGAAGTTAGATTCATGGGAAGATCTAAACCGGGATGTAACTTTACAGTTCTATGTGGAGACTCGGCTGGTACACAGGAATTTGAATTACCCACAGTCACACAAAACATAGAAGAAACAGCCTGAGTGGGAATCCTCCAGTTCGATGTGGGAGAAATAGTGAAGGTCGTAGGGTCTCAAAAGAGTTGAAAGACGTCAGGCCCAGACAAGGTCCCCATTGATCTTTATAAGGATGCACCAAACATGTGGGAGCCTGTTTTATGCAAAATGTTTAATGCCGTGGCTAGATTTAATGTGGTCCCTGTGTCATGGAAACAAGCTGTAATAGTCCCAATCTATAATAAGGGGGGGCCAGGACTCTCCAGCAAATGATCGCCCTATCTCACATTTGTACAGCGCAGGGAACATCTACGCAAAGACTATTCTACCGCATTTACAATCCGTGGTAGATGAGAATGACATTGTTACTCATCTCCAGTCTGGGATCCAAAAGTGGAAGAGCACAATAGACCAAAGTTTTCTATTGTTTTTATTGGTCCAGAAATATACAGTGTTATATAAGATGAAGCCGTATGCTGTGTTTGTGGATTTAAAAATATCCTTTGGCAGGTTTCCCGAGATATTCTTTGGCAAGTATTAAGGAACACATCTGCACCCCCTCATTTGATTTCCATCATTCATGCTCTGTATTCTAACAACAAAGCAGTGGTCCGGCATGGTCTGTTCAGTGAAGTTATAGCATATTTCAATGTATCTAGGGGTGTTAGACAGGGCTGAGTCCTTGCCCCATTGCTGTTTACTGTATACATTGAAGAAACAATTGACTCACTGATGAAGAATTGTATGGATTGTTCCAGGATGGGCCCAGCTAAATACCAAGCTTTATTTTGCATGTAAGATAATGTGCGCCTGTCTACCACCCATAGAGGCCTGAATGCCACCATTGCCATTTCCTTTGAGTAAATGTGAAGAGCTTGTGTTAAATATGAATGTGGGGGGAAACAAAGGTAATGGTTTTTAAACCACAATTCGCCAAACATTGCACACTGGATGTTACTGTGGCTGGGTGTAATTTGGGACAGGTAACAATATATGATTACCTAGGAATAAGATTCCACGAAAGTGGTTACTGGTTTGCCCAAATTGAAAAAGCATGTACCATGTAGGCAAATACAGTGGAGCAACCCGAGCCTTTTTGAATAGACATGGGAGATGAGCAGTTTCCCCAGCACTTGAGTTACATTTCAAACAAGCTTGCATCTCTCTTTGGGGCTGAACTTTGAGGTTATCCCACTGTAATAAACCTAGAAAGAGTAGAAAACAACTTCCTTAAAAGAGCTTCTGATGATCTTCCAGTGCCACAAAGTGCTATTGAACTTTGAAGTTGATGTTTGCCCCATTGGAGAACAAGCACCTCTTAAACCAGCATTGTTTTGGGTCAGGCTGTGGAGCACCGAGGGCCTAGGAGGATATAGAGAAGCTTTAAAGAACCTCTTGAGCTTGAAAGGGCATAAAAGTGTTCCATAGGTTTGCACATGTCAAGAAATCTTTGTTTGCATTGAATGAGGCAGGGCTGTGGGAGGAACCGCATGGTGCCTTTAAATCCGCACAGGATTTAGACTGCAGCTATCAACTTGGCATGGACGAAACTGGAGGAAAAGACTGGTAAATTGAAATTGGGGCCCCAATATCTCTAATACAAAATAAAGTTTGGGTTTGAGCAATACCTTGACTATATTAACCCTTCATAAGCTAGATTCCTTTACTTAAGCTTCAAAATAATGGTTGTGTTGCAGATAGCCTCTTTTACAAAGTCTTGGACTTGTGAAGAGACAGGAATCTGCCCCCTGTGTGAATTGGGCATTGAAACTATCAATCGTTTTTCTGTTTTTCTGTGGTCTATTAAAGTCACTGAGAAATTATCTGAAACCTTTGTTTAGAAACGCTGGTATCGTACTCTCTGCAGCTTTAGAACTCTGTAAAGTGAGCTCAGATTCCCACGTAGTGCTCTATGCGGACCGTCATATGCGTTGTGCATGGCTACACAGAGCGAAAATTCTGAAATTTCTGGTCACCAATAATTGAGCAGTATGTCTATGATATAATTCATGTAGGCAATTAGTTGTAACACTCAGATCATGCACAATTGTGTGGCTGCAAGCTTGCTTTCCCCTGTTTTTCTTTTTTCTTTCTTTTTTTAAACTTTTAAATATTCCTTGCTCGCAGTGTATTAATTATCCATTTAGTGAAATCTTGTAATACTATGTATATTAACTTGTTGTGACATTGTGAATCTGTAACTTGTATCAATCTGTATGAACCTTATGGTTTTTATGCCGAATAAGGTACTTCTACTACTACTACAACTACTAACTAAGAAATAAGCAAGGCTTTACCTGGGTGTCCCTTTTAGCTCAGTTGGTAGAACATTGGTCTAGAAAACTTATGATTGTGGGCTTTTAGTGGGTGTCTGCCCCACCCCTCCAGCATACCACCAAGGTGACAGCTACCACTCACTGAAGCAGCCCTACAGACCATAAGCAGATGACATCACAGAAGAAATCATGAAGAGGCAAAATGGCTGAAGACACACACAGGCGCACAAACACACACATGACATGAAGCACATGCATCCCTGCACAAAGCTACACAGACAATAGGCCAATCTGCTTTTAAACATGAAGAACATGCTTACAATCACTAAGATAGAGATCACATATACCCTCGCTCTCTTATGCGGAACTGCCAATCATGCAAAGAATACATACAACTGCTTGCTTGATGCAGAACACAACCAAACTCAGTGGCCATCTAAACCAAGATGGAAGACACAGCCATGGTAGATGAATGGGAGCAATCTGTGGGGAGAGAGCGATCCAGTCTTGTTGAGTCAGTGAAAAAAGCCACTGCTCAGACAGCACGTGCACAGAGCCATGGTTGTTATGAAAAAACAGGTCTGAGCAAGCATTGGAAAAATAAAGACAGCAGGCAAATCCCAGGTGAGAAACAGAACTCTATCTGAAACAACGATTGCAGAACTGTCAGGTTCCCATATGCTTACACCTGACCCAGAGGAGGAGGCAGCCTGAACAAGTCCACATCAGCTGAATATCTGCACAAATCGCGGAGTAGAACAACCCAAAATGTGGTTCCTACACGTGACTTGAAGTGGCAAGTCTGGCTTGGGGTGCACCGAATGAGTGGGCCAGATGGAATTATCACACATCAAGTTGAGATGACTGCCAATCATGTACTTCATTGCCTCTGTCTTTGCTGCATTAAACTTCAGGTGGTCATACAACTGTGAGCCTGGCTGCTATGTCCTATGTTTTTTCACAAGTCTGAGCAGGATTTGTATATCACCCACGAATTTGTAAACCTTCATATTACGTAGATGCAGGCAGTAGCTCAAAGGAAGGCTCTAAATACAAGTTAAATGGGAGAGGAGAGAGGGCTCACCCGTGAGTGGCTCTGAAATCAGGAGCTACAGTCCCAGTTTGTTTGGGAGTAAATGTTGCTACTTTTACCTCTTCTGGGCTGGCTCTGGCCAGGGCATCAGCTCAAGTGATGTGGGTACCTGGGCGGAAGATAACAAAGAAATTGAACCATGGAAATAAATAAATCGATCAAGTTTGTCTTTGATTAGCGATTTTATCTCTTAAGGAATCCAAGGTTGCATTGGCCTCTAACAAGAAATTGACGTTTTGCCCCCTTTAGAAGGTGTCTCCAGACTACAAAGTCTTCTTTCATAGCAAGGATTTCCTTTAGAAATATACTGTAATTTCTTTCAGCATTGTTGAAGGTATGATTATGATAGGCCGCCTGGTAGTTTATGTTGGTGAATCGCAGATGTGGAATAGGGGGGATTATGAAAACATTTTTTAACAGCTCGTAGGCCCATTGTTGCACGTCTGTCAAGATGAATATAACGCCTTTCTTGAGCAGGCAAGTAAGAGACACAATGATCTTGGAATAGTTGGCAATGAAGCACCCATAGAAATTAGCAAAACCCAAGTAACTTTGAAGTTCTTTATAGTTCCGGAGTTAAGACCACTCTAACACTGCTTGTATTTTTCTTTAATTCAAATTTATGTTCCTTGGGGATAAGATGTACCATAAATCATATCCCCAATTTTGAGGTATTTATTTTTTCAACATTTCTGTTTTGGTAATTTTCTCCACATGGTTCCATATTTCTTTTTTGCTTGGTAAAACAAATGAGCTCCAACTAGTATTTTTCCACCTTTATTGAAATGAAAAATGTAGTAATTCAATGTCTGTAATTGAATGCTTAGAGAGCTGGGTTTCCTTCATTTCCTTCACATCCAGTGCAATATTGATATCTCATAATGGAGAGAGAGACTACCCATGCTGAACTCCAGAAACTATTATAAAGTTTTTAGACAACATTATCATTCAATATCTATTTATAACCACAGTTGCCAATAAAAATTGGAGTAATTTAAGTTTGCAACATATTGGAACATGTGTATTTAGATCCACTCAATCAGTTTGATTAAACAGAGCATTGAAGAGGTCAATTCATGCTTATAGCGTTTCCGTTTATTGATCTTCTTTAAAAGTATTCTTCAGGCTTCATGGTCAACATTGTGTTCCTGAAATAATGTGAACACAATCGCTCCTACTCCAAAAGGGTTCTTCTGATGTGTTCACTGCTAGAGCCACAAGCACAATCTTGAATGAGTTTTCCACTGGCGGTTTGTAGTTTGTAAGTCTAGTTGAGACCTCTTTTAAGATTGTACACTGTACTGTCTGATCTTGGTGGGGGGGGGGCAAGACGACTTGGCTTAAGGCAACTTTCATGTCATATGTAAGACTTTGATAAAAAATACTTTTACTGGTACATCTTCGGTCCAGGTCATCTTAAATATGAGACTTCTGAATGAACTTCTGCCATAGGATGGGATGGAGTGGTTGCTAGCACCAGGAACAGCATGGATGTCACCCCAAAGGGCACACACCATGCATGCAATTCCTCAAAGCAAAAGACTCACACTCTCACTTCATGAAACTTCATGGTACGTAATTGGAGGTGGGCCATGTCCCAGAGCTCAGCATTATCTCAAAATATGGAGGACGGAGAGCATTGCAGTGAGAGATTTCTCTGGATTACGAAATATCACAAGATCTCAAAATATGGCCAGCATCTTAGAATTGCTGGGGCTATGTTAACCCCACCCATTAACAAACATGTGCTCAGCATTATCACAATGTAATGCGAGCACCAGCTCCTGTGATCCTCACAGTCTCGATGTTGGTTTTTGGATCCTATCTACAACTTCCTTGAATTTTCCATACAATGGAGGTACCATTGCCAATTACCTGGACTTCTGCTCACCAAGCACTTAGCAGAGGTACCATTGCCACTCAACTGGGCTCATACTTACCAAGCACTTACCTGTAAACCTGAAACCTACCATCACCTGAACACTTGCCTAAATCTTACCTCAAATGGTTTGCATCGACAATGGCGGCTGGTGAATTTTTTTTAACTGTAGGGTGTAAATATTTGTCCCAGATATACCAGAGCGACCGAGCATAGTGAGGGATCCCATATCACTTAAGGGAGGTTTAGGGAGGTTCTCCCCCCGAGAAGTTTTTTTAAATAATGGGTGAAAATGGTGCATTTTAGAGCACACTTTTTAGAAAAATTGGGTAAAAAGCCAAACAGTTTGCAATTGGGCGTTGTAGAGTAGCTCATGAAAAAGATCCAATAGAATCAAGTGATTTTGGGTAAAATGACTGAATGAAAAATACTGCATGCATGATTTGGATGAATTTTGGCAGTTCAAAAAATCTGATGGCCGAAATGTTTGACCAAATCATGCACTCGGTGCTGGGGATTGCGGGGGTGTCCCCCCTCAGCCTTGCTCACTATATTGTGAGCAGGGGTTGAGGGGGTGTCCTCCACAGCCATCTCAAACCAAAAAAATAAAAAGGAAAGGACCCTGCGGCGCCAGTTCCTGATCACGGAAGTGAAAGGGAACAGGCACTGCAGGGACACAGCGAGACGGAATGTAAAGTAAGTAGTGAGTGGGGGTGGTGGTGTGGGTAGGTGTGTTGGGGGTCTGTTGGGGGTGTGGGTCGGGGTGTGGGTAGGGGTTTTGGCAAATCAGTAATGTTCAGGGGATTAAAGATAAAAGATTATTTTCAAAGAATTATCTTCGGTCTTTTCTCCCTTCGAACATTTCTGATTAGGTCTTTCAACCCCAAAATGATGCAAGTCACCAAGAGTGCACAGGAGCATTTCTCCAACACATTTTCATGATGCCTTTTTCCACAATATGTGCCAGTATAAAACATTTTCACAATGGCTGTGCCCATACATTTCCATGCTGACTATCACATTGTATCCTATTATTCCCATATAAGAACATAGTCATGTTTGCATTGTGCATAATGCCAGCAATGATACTATAAGAAAACATGTCCATGTTTGTTCTGCCAATATATGCCAGTATCGCCACATAAGAACATACTCCAGTTGGCTTTCCATTAAACATGCATGCCAAAGTATGAAAACATGGCCAAACTGGCTGTACTAAAATGCCAGTCGAGCTACATAACACTTATCATGATTGCTTTACCAAAGATGTCCAATACAAAATGCCGTGCCACAGTAAGAATAATACCACTGATCCTGCTTGCTTTATCAAAGATGCCTAATACAAAAAGTCGGGCCTCAGTAAGAAATGGCTAGACTGGTAGCATAAAAAATGTCTGTCTTGCTTCGTAATAACTCTTATCATGCTTGCTGTACCAAAGATGTCCAATACAAAATGTCATATGACAATAAGAAATTACTAGACTGGCTGCATTGGAATGCCAGTCTAGCTACATAATAACACCTATCATGCTTGCTTTATCAACCACGCACAGTAAAAAATGCCATGCCTGCTCCATGGCGTCCCAGCGCCTTGCAGTCAGACATAATCAAAATAACGATTCATGTGATTATGTGTGATTGCGAGGCACTGGGATGCCCAGTAAAAAAATGACACGCCTTTTCCTGAGTCCCAAGCGCCTCACACAAGCACACAATCAATGTCGTTATGTGTGTATGCCAGGCACTAAGGGACCAGGGGGTGGGAATGCTATTGTTTACTGGACATCTATAATAGATGTCCAGTAAAAAAAATACCATGCCTGTCCCCCTGGGCATCACAGCACCAAACATACACACACAATCAAAGTGATTATGTGTGTATGCAAGGCTCTGGGGGAACAGGTTGGCAGGTATGGTAATTTTTAATAGACATCTATCATGGATGTCCAGTAGAAAAAGACCATCCCCATCCCCCTGACCCGATAGCACCTCAGACGGAGAGCTGATTTTGGCCAGTGGGGAGGTGGGTTGTGCAAAAAAGGCATTTTTAAAATGCCTTTCTTGTACAAAGCTCCTACACCCACTCGCCAAAATCATCTCGGACCAGCACAAACACACACGCAAACAATTACACAACATACACACAGCCAGAACTCGCTGTCTCATTCACAGTCACGAGGACCCATCATGCACTCACTCATAACACAAGCATGCATGCAGCCATAGACATATTTAATAAATGCGTATGCAAACACACACATTTACACAACATACACACACAAGATACACACAGCAAGCACTCTTTCGTTCACATGAGCACCCATCATGCACTCACTTATAACACAACCATACACGCATCCATACACATATTTAAATAATAAACATACAACAAACACACAGAGTTACACAACATACACACGATAAGCACTCTATTTCATTCACACGAACATCCATCAGACACTCACTCAAAACACAAGCATACACACATCCATAAACATTCTTAAATAATAAACAAACAAACACACACATTTACACAACATACACACTGTAAGCACTCTGTCTCATTCACACGAGCACCCATCATGCACTCTCATTACACAAACATACATTCATTCATACACATACTTAAATAATAAATGATCATGCACAGATTGCACAAAACAGATGCAGCAAATACTGTTTCATTTGCACGAGCATCTATCATTCACTCATTCATAATACAGGCATACATGCATCCATACTCATATTTAACTACTAAATAAACAAACATACAAACACACATTTACACAACATACACACAGAAAGCACTCTCTCATTCACACCAGCATCCATCATCATGTATTCACTTAACAACACACGCATGCATGCATCCATACACATCATTCAAATTGTAAAAAATGAAAATAAACAAACTTACCTTCTGCCGCTGGCCCGGAGGTTCCAGTGCTCCAACCCCTGCAAACATGAACATGAATCAGGACATGTCCTTGTTCCTGCACATACGTGCAAGGGGCCTGACCGTGGGTCCATAGACGCCCCACTCCAGCCTGCGATGTCTGTAGGTGTGACGAGGCATGGAGCAACCCCTTAGATATACAGAAATGCAGTTCCCCAGCCAGTATTTCCAATGAGCGA
Organism: Ambystoma mexicanum; assembly: GCF_040938575.1. Classification (NCBI taxonomy): domain Eukaryota; kingdom Metazoa; phylum Chordata; class Amphibia; order Caudata; family Ambystomatidae; genus Ambystoma; species Ambystoma mexicanum. The sequence goes on along the minus strand of NC_090928.1, from coordinate 319,075,355 downwards.
TGCAAGGTTGGGGAAATGTGACTGTGAATGGTAAACAGAGTTTCCCATTCACAGTTAAGAACACTCCCTGAGATGAACAAAACAGCTGAGGGAGTGCTCGTATTTTACTGGGCTGGCTCATTCCATAATGGGTGAGAGGGGGCCAAGACCGGGTGGGTCGATGCCCTCTCGACCATTATGGACGAGCCGCCTTTGTCTATCGACTTCCGACTCTTCAGCACCACACTGGCACCCTTCAACAAGAAGGATTAGTTGATGACCTTCTGCAATCAAGACGGCTCAAATCACCCATGAGACATTCCTAACAGAGAGGCCTGGACTAGGGCCCAGTGGACTGTTTATATTATTACACCAAAGGAAAGCCAGCACAAGCAGGGCTATGCTGTTGGGTAGTGAAGGAACTAGCCTAAGGAGCTTGAAGGCAACCTATAATTCACACCTAACCTACTAGTGTGAAGGGGGAAGGGTGGAGAGAAAGCAGTGAATACTCAAGAAGATATTTAGTGTTCGAGTTTATGGTGTAATTGCAGGTTTGGTGCAATGTTCCAGGGGCACAACAAACACACCAACACAAGAGTAAGGGATATTCCTGGCAAATCTCACACAATCTGCTGAAAACCCAAGGTTTCCATTATACGGGTGCTTGGGGCATTCCATGGCATGTGGTGGGCACTCCATGATTTCCCTGCAAGACCTAAGAGAGTCAGGTGTATGGTAATAGTTCTCTGGGACTTTGTTTTAGGTCCGAGAGCACATTGCAGATAGACTGATGGGCATAATGATGGTCAAATATGGTTTGAAATTTCGTCATGAATTGGGCACAGTTTTCTAGGATAATCTAGCCATTAGCCGTGAAATCCTGGCTCAGGACAAAGTGGTATCTGTAGAATTCATTAGGAGAAAAGCAATGTAAGCTCTGTCAGTAAATTATACAGTGGGTCTGGTCTTAAAGTGGATTTTGGACTAGGTAACAACGGCCTGGGAGCCTTTGAGATGCCCCATAACAGAAAGGTAAATTGGGAACCTGCATTCTCTGATCCACTCTATTAGCTAGAGGTGTTAAGGTGGCCAGTGTGATGCCATTTTGGTGCTGGGTCCCTGATCCTGTTTTGGCATTTCCTGTCCCTCTCCCTATGCTACCTGCCAATAATCCATTGCTCAAGATGTTTTTGCAATCTTCAGGGCTCACCTGTACAATTGTGAGATGTCCTCAGGAGCAGACGGAGAGATCTGTCTAGCACAACATTAGCCAATTACAAACATATAGTAAAGAAATACAAGGAAGCCATTATCAAGGCTAAGTGCGATTCTGTATAACAATAGGATCCAGAACGCAAAGTCAAGATCGAAAGAACTGTTTTACATTGAAGAATAAACCTCTGTCTTCTTCAACTCCAATGAAAGACAAGGGGCCTCATTACAAGTGTCAGTCCGGTAACAAAGGTGCTGGTTAGCCTTCTGGCAGCATTGTTACCGGACTAGCACACTACGAGTTTGCGAGCAGCTGCTGTCCCGCCCGCTAGTCCTTACCTGGTGGGCGGGACTGCACCCGCTTGCAGACTGTCACTGAAGCACTGGCACTGTTATTAATGGTGCTGGTGCTTCTGTCATCCCCATTCCATTGAGTCCTGTGGGACTCAAATGTGAATTGGGATTTACATTTTTCTGGCTTCTGGTTCCCGGAACACCGGGGTCGTAATCCCTTGGTTATTCTGGGAAGCCAGGTGCTGGAAAAATTCACGATTCTGGCGGCAGCCTGCCAGTTTTTCCGGCACAGCTACCACCAGACTCTTAATGAGGCCCAAGGAGTGGTGTCAGTCAAATCACAACTTTTTTTCCAATAAGGTCATCTTGCACTCATATAACCTCCAAGGGATACCTATCCTCCCCCTGAAATATGCTGGATGCAGATTCTAAAGAAGTTGCCCCGACCGTACGAGTGCCTTCTGTTTTTGACTTCACTCTGTGTTCTGAATCTTTCATCTTACAAACCATCTCAGATATGAAACCAATCTTGTGCCAGAGTGACGCCTGCCCATTTAGCATTTTCATAAAATGTAAGGACATTCTTGGTCCTTGGATTACCAAGTTTATCAATCACTCATTTGCAGAAGATAGTGTTCCACTCTTTCTCAGGGAGGCTTGGGTTACTCCCCTCCTACAAAAGGAGTCTCTGGAGCCATTTGTCCTGGACAATTACCGCCCTATCACCAACGTGCCATTTCTGTTGAAAATATTGGACAAGGTTGCACACCTGCAATTTCAGAACTTTGTGGAGGGTAATAACATCTTACTGCCCCACCAGTCTGGCTTTAGAAAAGGTTATGGCACTGAAACAGCCATGCTCAACTTCCAGGCAAATCTGCTACAGAATATGGACCACAGCAATTATCGATTCTTATACTGTTGGGTCTGTCCTCAGAGTTTGATCTTTTTGATCACACCCTACTAGAGGACAAACTAAAGTCCATGGCCGGGTGTTCTCCCACAGCTGCCAGCTGGAGTTCTTCTTTTCTGGGACCCAGGAATTCAAGGGTGAATGTAGGTGCAGTTTCTTTGGAACCTACCCCTGTTACCTGTGGCGTTCCCCAGGGGTCATGCATCTCGCCTACATTGTTTAACGTTTACATGATCCCCTTGCTGCTACTTTTGCTTAGCCTGGGTGTCCATGTGGCAAACTATGCAGATGATACTCAGATGATTGTAAAACTCTCTGGCTCATATCTTGAGGATTCAGCTAATCTGAACAGCATTTATAAGTCCATTGATTAATGGATGGCAGCCAATGTGTTGTCCTTGAATGCAAGCAAAACATAGCTTTTAATTGTAGCCTCCGGCATTACGTTGAAGTTGCTCGCCCCAGAGTACAAGAATGTTATAATACGGGGCATGACGATTGCAGTGGCCAAGAAACTTAAGACCCTAGGGGTGGTCTTGGACGCTGAATTGTCCATGGTTCACTATGTGGCCCTTATCAGATCTTCCTGTGGGATGATTAATAAGCTCCTGTACAACATTCGTCATTTTCTCACTTATGAGAATTTCGCCACCTGTCATGATCTCTGCTTCCAAAAGGTCAGGGTTTTCCCAACTCCCTTGGAAGCAGATCCATAACCCAGGTTCCGAGTGCCAACCAGTCCCAATTGGGACATTTTGGACCCAGTCCTGGCGCCAGTGGCACCAGGCTCATAAATATGCCCAGTCCCAGCGCTCGAAGCGCCGGGCTCATAATGCTTGGGTGGGCTTACCTGCAGCAGACCATGCTGCTTACTTGCCTGGCAATTGAGCCTCTGATCCTCTTCTGTTTGGAACTACTTTTCCTGTTGGGTGGGGCAGGAGCCACTCCCTAGATTCAGAACACTGGAACTCTTCTGGAAAGCAGGAACTCTTTTCTTACCTAGGCGTGGCTGTGGAAGGAGACACCTAAGCACTACAGGAGGCTATTTAAACCACACCCGATGGATGAATCTTGCTTTGCGTTATTCTGCATCCTTTGCAGCAGAACGCTCATCGTGTCTTCTGCATCTGATCCTGGGCCTAAGGAAAAAGGCTTACTATCCTGAATCCAGTCTTCAGCAACAGCTATAAAGACAAGAAAGAACAGGTTAGCATTACGGTCTTCAGTGACAGCTCTTCACTTACCTGGTCCATCGGCTGTCACCAACGCCTCGCGGTGCATTCCGGCATCTGAAAGACAAAGGCTTACCTACTCTTCGTGCGCTCCGGAGGTCTTCACACTGCATTCCGGTATCTGAAAGACAAAAGCTTACCAACTCTTCGCACGCTCCGGAGGCCTTCGGCGCTGCATCCTGCATCTGAAAGACAAAACAAGGTGCGTTTAAAGACATTGGGGAACTTTAATACTCACGTGCCATTACTCCTTTCCACATCTAACCCAGTGGGTATTCCGGCACCCTGCAGCCGCTCCGAACTTGTACCTGCAAAATAAAAAGACAGTTAGAGCGCATCGTGAAGCAGGCAACAAGCGCTTACTTACGTGCTTCCAGGCGCTTCTATTCATCACACGGGCTCCATCTTCAACTCACTTCAGCCCGTCATCCGCCATCGCCGGAACCCTGCAAAACAAGAAACATCATTACGAAAGACTTTAAGGACATTAGAGTTACTCGAAACATACCGTTCGTGCAGTAAACAACGGACAGCAGTCCTCTGAAGTCAAGAGGCCTGCTCCCCTTATCCAGTGAAGAAACTGGTTACAGCACCCTGCCCCGAGGCAGATGGAGTGCACGGCGTTCACTTACCTAAGACATCTTACCCTTCAAGTCAGACATACAGTGCACAGAGGTCCAGCCCAAAGAGCCAGCCGTGTGTTGCACATCACTTTGAAGATACGGTATACGCCCAGTCAAGACCGGCGCCTCTACGGGAAACAGGTGAGCGTTACAGAACGCAAAGACTACCACAAAACTCCCGTCCATGCGCTATGGAAACCTCGGATACCGACCAGCTAGCCCAGTTACTTGGGGAACTAAGGGCAGAAGTGCATGCAGCCCATCAGGAAACGAACGCTCTAAGAAGGGAACTGATTATTTCCAAGGAGCGAACAGATGATCTCGCTAGACAATTGCTACAGTCACAAGCCGGACAGACCCCGTTACCCGCATCTGGGGGAAATCTTCCTTCTACATCCTCTATGAATCCAGTGCAGATCAACCTACCTGGGAATGTACCTCTGGCTCCGCCCGAACGATTTTCTGGTGGCCCAAAGAGGTTTGCAGTGTTTATCAATCAGTGCCGGTTGCATTTCTTATGCCGGCCAGCAGCCTTTCCAACTGATCAAGCTAAAGTAGCTTTCGTGCTTTCGTACCTTAGTGGCAATGCGGCAGACTGGTCGGTCCCTCTAGTAAATCAAGATGATCCGGTCCTCCATGATTTTCAAGCTTTTCAGCTCAGTATGGAAAAACTGTTCGCAAGACATTCACAGGGGCAGGCCTTGGACAATGAGCTTCTTTCGTTGCGACAAGGTAATCAAGACCTTTTGGCTTATATTGCGTCTTTCAACAGACTGATAGTGGAAACCCAATGGCCTGAGGACAAAAGGATTACGCTGTTTTATAGAGGTCTACGTGGAGAGCTCAAAGATGTGTTAGCCCAAGTAGTGAATCCCCCACAAGATTGTTCGGACTATATAGACTTAGTCGTTCAAATAGATCACAGACTGCAGAACAGGAAGGCCGATCGTTCCAAGTTTGATGCTCGAGTATTTTCCAAACCGCCAACTCCTTCCAAAGGAGTAGACTCCGGGGAACCCATGCAAATAGGGGGTCTGAAAGGTCCTCTAACACAAAAGGAGCGGGAAAGGAGAAAACAGTTGCAATTATGCCTCTATTGCGGAAACTCAGGGCACTTTCTTTGAGACTGTCCGGTGAAACCTGCCAAGAAGGCAGTAGGAGCTGCAGTTACCAAAGTTACAAACTCTGAGCAGGGAAACGACCTCGCCCGACAAGAATAGAGGTCCTCTTGCCGAGCGTAAAAACCAGTTCCGTGACCTCGCATTTCGTGATACCTATGGTCCTCATTAGCCCTGATAATCCGGATCGATTACATGCAATTGAAGCTTACGTCGACAGCGGTGCCATTGGCAATTATGTGGATCATGAGATGGTTTTGAGGATGAATCTAACTCTTTGTCCCAAGGCTGTAAAGGACGTCATTACTACGATGGATGGTACGGAGATAGCCTCCGGGCCAGTAACGCATACCACTCAAGAGGTGACGCTAGTAAGTCAAGATGGACACCATGAGAAGATCGTGTTCGATGTGATCAAGGCCCCTCAGTTTCAGATTATTCTAGGAATACCTTGGTTAGAGAAACACAATACTCTGATCGATTGGCGAGCAAGAACGGTCCAGTTTCCAGAATGTGTCTCTACTTGTCACCCTCCACCTGGTGTTGCACTGGCAGCAATTTCTTCAGAGACTCCCCAGTTACCTCCCGAATACCTAGAATACCAAGATATTTTCCGGAAGGATCAGGCTAACTCTCTACCTCCTCATAGGTCTTATGACTGCCAGATAGACCTGATACCTGGATCTACTCCTCCTTGTAGTAGAATTTATGCCCTCACCGAGCCTGAGAACCTTCACCTTCGACAATACCTGGATCAATACCTGGCAAATGGGTTTATTCGTCCTTCCAAGTCCCCTGCTTCTTCAGCTTTGTTCTTCGTTCCAAAAAAGGAAGGAGACCTTAGAACTTGTATAGATTATCGCACCCTGAACCAGATCACCGTTAAGAATAGATATCCGTTACCTTTGATCCCTGAACTCCTGGACCAAGTCAGAAAAGCATGCATATATACAAAGCTGGATCTTAGAGGAGCTTACCACTTGGTACGAGTAAAAGAGGGCGATGAATGGAAGACGGCCTTCCGCACCAAGTATGGGCTATTTGAATATCAGATCATGCCCTTCGGACTTTGCAATGCCCCGGCCGCCTTTCAATATTTTATGAACGATGTCCTCAGAGAGCTCATAGATGTGTGTGTTGTTGTTTACATTGACGACATCCTCGTTTATTCTTCATCGGAATATGAACATCGGAAACACGTGAAAATGGTCCTCGAAAGATTACGTCAACACAAACTTTTCGCTAAATTGGAAAAATGTGTTTTCAACGTGACTGAAGTTGAATTCTTGGGATTCATATTATCACCTGGCGGAGTGCGTATGGATTCAAAGAAGGTCGATGCAGTTCTCAAATGGCCATCACCATCCTCCGTAAAAGGTGTGCAAAGCATGTTAGGCTTCGCTAACTTTTACCGCAGGTTTATCCCCGAATTCTCTCGAATAGTCCAGCCCATCACTGCCTTGTTAAAGAAAAACAAACGTTTTGAATGGTCTACCGAGGCGGAACAAGCTTTCCAGGATTTGAAGACTAAATTTATCTCTGCACCAATCTTAAAACACCCTCGCCCCGAACTCCCCTACATCGTGGAAACTGATGCTTCAAGCCTTGCCATGGGGGCAGTTCTATCACAAAAGGACCCGGTAACCAATCAGTTGCATCCCGTGGCATTTTGGTCCCGCAAATTCTCGCCTCCTGAAGTCAATTACACGATTACTGACAAGGAACTTCTGGCTACCAAGTCTGCCTTTAAGGCTTGGCGGCATTATCTGCTGGGGGCCCGACACACCGTTACTGTGATTACGGATCACCGAAACCTGCAATATTTGAAAACCGCAAAAGCCCAATCCTCTAGACAACTCCATTGGGCATTATTCTTTGCCGAGTTTGACTTCATAATTACCTATCGACCTGGTACAAAGAACGGTAAAGCTGATGCCCTTTCTCGGATGGGAGTGGAAGAACACTTGATCAACCCTAAACCTGTACCAATCATTCCCGAACAAAGAATTCTGGGTGTAATCGCCACAGAATCCATAGAGGAAGTTAAGGATAAAGCCAGGCAACTTGTAACTCCAGCAGACATACAGAATTGGCATCTGCAGGGAAAGGACTTTGCAGTAAAGGACAACTTATTGTATTTCCAAGAACGATTATACCTACCCAGCACAGATTTACAGAAAAAAGTAATCGCTTGTTATCACGATTCTTTAATGGAAGGACATCCCGGTATGGCCAAGACCTCAGAAAAGATCAAGCGCTACTTCTGGTGGCCGTCTTGGAAAAAAGATATCAGAGACTTTATAATGTCCTGTGGAGTATGCGCCCAAAACAAGAGTCAAAAGGAAAGACCAGCAGGCCTCTTACGCCCTATTGACATCCCACCTCGCCCTTGGCATACGCTTTCTATGGACTTCATCACCGATCTACCTCCATGCTCCGGATACAATACGATTCTAGTAATCGTGGACTTATTCTCCAAGATGGCGCATTTCATTCCGCTCAAAGGCTTGCCAACAGCAGCAACTCTGGCCCGAGAATTTCTCGAAAACATCGTCCGACTGCACGGTTTTCCTTCGGTTCTAATTTCGGATCGAGGTAGTCAATTTATTTCTCATTTTTGGCGAAGATGCTGTCGGTCGGCTCAAATTGATGTGAGACTATCGACCAGTCACCACCCTCAGACCGACGGACAAACCGAGAGGACCAATCAAACTCTGGAACAGTATTTACGCTGCATGCTGCAACAAACTGAAAAAACTTGGAAAGACATCCTTTGGATAGCCGAATATGCCTACAATAACTCTGTCCATTCGGGAACTGGGAAAACCCCTTTTTTTCTTTTGTACGGCAGTCACCCTCGAACCTCGGAGTTGGATCCCCTCCAAGATCTTGAAACACCAGCAGTAGACTACCTGCATTCTACAATCACCCAAGCCTTTAAGGAAGCTGTTTCTCACCTTCAAAGGGCTAAAGAACAATACAAGAAAGGAGCAGATCAACATCGGAAGGAAGCCCCTCAATATCAAGTAGGGGATCAAGTCTGGTTATCCACCAAATATCTACCTCTAAAAGGGCCACGCACATTCAACCAACGATACCTTGGTCCCTATTCCATCACTACCATAGTAAACCCAGTAGCGGTCAAGTTGGACTTGCCCCCACACATGAAGATACATCCGGTCTTCCACGTCTCTCTATTAAAAACCGTGCAACCTCAAACCCGACTAACTAAATCTCCAAAACCTATCCTAGTTGATGGAGAACTCGAGTTTGAAGTCAAAAGCATTCTGGACTCCAAGATCTCCAAATCTAAACTATTTTACCTAATTGACTGGAAAGGCTACAGCCCCCAAGAGAGATCCTGGGAACCTGCTGAATATGTCCACGCTCCTCACCTAATCAAAAGATTTCACCGAACATTTCCTGACAAGCCAAAACCCCCGGAGGAGCCCGGTTTGGGAGGGGCCTTGAGGGGGGTACTGTCATGATCTCTGCTTCCAAAAGGTCAGGGTTTTCCCAACTCCCTTGGAAGCAGATCCATAACCCAGGTTCCGAGTGCCAACCAGTCCCAATTGGGACATTTTGGACCCAGTCCTGGCGCCAGTGGCACCAGGCTCATAAATATGCCCAGTCCCAGCGCTCGAAGCGCCGGGCTCATAATGCTTGGGTGGACTTACCTGCAGCAGACCATGCTGCTTACTTGCCTGTCAATTGAGCCTCTCATCCTCTTCTGTTTGGAACTACTTTTCCTGTTGGGTGGGGCAGGAGCCACTCCCTAGATTCAGAACACTGGATCTCTTCTGGAAAGCAGGAACTCTTTTCTTACCTAGGCGTGGCTGTGGAAGGAGACACCTAAGCACTACAGGAGGCTATTTAAACCACACCCGATGGATGAATCTTGCTTTGCGTTATTCTGCATCCTTTGCAGCAGAACGCTCATCGTGTCTTCTGCATCTGATCCTGGGCCTAAGGAAAAAGGCTTACTATCCTGAATCCAGTCTTCAGCAACAGCTATAAAGACAAGAAAGAACAGGTTAGCATTACGGTCTTCAGTGACAGCTCTTCACTTACCTGGTCCATCGGCTGTCACCAACGCCTCGCGGTGCATTCCGGCATCTGAAAGACAAAGGCTTACCTACTCTTCGTGCGCTCCGGAGGTCTTCACACTGCATTCCGGCATCTGAAAGACAAAAGCTTACCAACTCTTCGCACGCTCCGGAGGCCTTCGGCGCTGCATCCTGCATCTGAAAGACAAAACAAGGTGCGTTTAAAGACATTGGGGAACTTTAATACTCACGTGCCATTACTCCTTTCCACATCTAACCCAGTGGGTATTCCGGCACCCTGCAGCCGCTCCGAACTTGTACCTGCAAAATAAAAAGACAGTTAGAGCGCATCGTGAAGCAGGCAACAAGCGCTTACTTACGTGCTTCCAGGCGCTTCTATTCATCACACGGGCTCCATCTTCAACTCACTTCAGCCCGTCATCCACCATCGCCGGAACCCTGCAAAACAAGAAACATCATTACTAAAGACTTTAAGGACATTAGAGTTACTCGAAACTTACTGTTCGTGCAGTAAACGACGGACAGCAGTCCTCTGAAGTCAAGAGGCCTGCTCCCCTTATCCAGTGAAGAAACTGGTTACAGCACTCTGCCCCGAGGCAGATGGAGAGCACGGCGTTCACTTACCTAAGACATCTTACCCTTCAAGTCAGACATACAGTGCACAGAGGTCCAGCCCAAAGAGCCAGCCGTGTGTTGCACATCACCTTTGAAGATACGGAATACGCCCAGTCAAGACCGGCGCCTCTACGGGAAACAGGTGAGCGTTACACCACCCTGGCATCAGTCCTTATTAATACAAGCTTGGACTACTGTAACAGTCTGCTTAGTGGCTGTGTGCTTTCCATCATAGCCACCCTACAGGTTACGCAGAATGGTGCAGTGCGGGCAGTCACAGGTCTTGCTAGACAAACCCATTTTACTGCAGCCAGGCGGGGTTTGCACTGGTTTCCAGTTAAACTCAGAGTTAGGCACAAGACCCTCACCTTAACTTGCAAATGTGTGACGGACATGGCACCCGAGTATCTCACAGGGTGCCTTCAACCACACGTTCCTTCTCGTTCTCTCAGATCTCAACACCTCCTCAAACTGGCCAAACCCAGATTTAGGTTGGTGAAGGCCGGTGGGCGTGGTTTCAATGTGCAAGGTCCAAACCGCTGGAATTTGCTGCCTCTTAATCTTAGAGCTTCTGAGACACCATCTAAGTTTAAGAAAGAGCTTAAAACACTGCTCTTCAACCTGCTGCCTGATTAGGCCTGCTCTAGTTCTATATGACGAGTTTTCCCTCCTTGATCCTGAGTTACGCCCCCAGTTCTTTCTCTTTGCATCGTTTTAGCACTTTTTGTTCTTCTCATCTGTCTTGTTGATTACGTGTGTGCGCCCTGAGGCCTATGGGCATGTGGAGCAATGGTATAAGAATTTTTAATAAATAAATTAGAGGAAAAGGGCCAGTGGTCCTGGCCGTCCCTCCCACTCCCTGTACTACTCAACAAAGGGGGAACACAGGAACCACTGGACAGAGGCACTGAAACCGAGACCTTGATAAACCCTCAAGGCTGAGCAGCAGCACGTGGTCAGGAGGACAGGCAAATATAGGCTTAGTAACCAAGAAAGAAACCTGCCTCCATCCCACTCCCTGAAAGAGACCCTGATTAACCAAGCAAGTCGTTTCTAAGCACGGGATCGGGATTCAAACTCGTTTTGCACTGTGTTGTCTTTCTTCCGGGACAAAATCGTTGCCTCTGAGCTCCCTTAGCTAATGTTTTTTTGCAAAACACGCTGTTTCTTGTGTAACTGTGTCTTTTATCATTTTAATCTACAATGCGACTGGAAGCTTCATAATGTCGGAGATGTGCACCGTCACGTGATGCTATTGTGCAACCCACTGCATTGTCTTCCAGTTGTTTGCTTCGTGCCTGAGGGACATTGCTAGAGCAGGCTTCCCATTGCAAACTCTGCTTCACCCCCCTCTGCATTGCTATCCAGCTTTCAGAGCCCCCCTCCACAGAGTTGCCAAAATCTCCAAGGTAAGCAGGGGATAATCCTTCTTGAGGGCAAACTTCTTGGAAGCGATACATTGTGGATTGCGAACACTTATCTAGTAAATTGCAGCTGAAGCACCCGCTGAAAGTCCTGTCTGTGGCGCACCCCCAAGACTGGCCAAGACCAGGCACATAATCATAGCCACTGTGAATGACAGTGCGCCACCTAGTGGCAAACTGATAAACAGGGTTTCGGAAGGATGTGTCCAGTATGCACTGAAGGTAAATTTGGAGTAATATAGAGGCACATGTCTTGGTGAGATGACCGTATGGGCCAACACAAAAAGTGATATGCACAACTGTCCCTCTCAAGTGCAATAGTTTTGTAAAGTTATTTTAAAATGTATAAAATAGCCTTTCATTTCATTTTGACTATCACAGGCTGGTAGTTAGGCATAGAAAGTCTTTTCCCATTTGACATAGATAATTTACTGCAAGAGCGTAACCCATTTTACATTTCATAATAATGATATAAGTTTAAAAACAGGGCTTACTAAAGGGGTTCTGTTAGCCCAGTTGGTAGTGCATTTAGCCACCAATTTCAGGGCTGTGAGTTCAAACTCTAAATCAGGCATTTAATTTAAAACTACCAAAGTAAGCCATACGTAGATTGCATGCGAGTTAATATTTCAGATTGTAATGCTGTTAGATCTAACAAGAAACCTTTCTTAAAATGTTTGTTTATATCTTGTTGGTAAATATGAATAGAAGCTTAGGTCCTGTTTATCATGGAGTGCTTTTTCTTCGAAGGATCCCACATCATTACCAGGGGTCAAGTTCTAAAAGAAAAGTGGGGGGACTCATTAACATGGCATCACCAGAAATGAGCATATCAAGGTTCCTTCTGAAAAATGTGGGAGGCAGGGGGCACCATCCACCCACGCGTACCCTCGACGTGAGCCATGATGCAAATCTCATCATCATGATGTAAGGAAAAAGGGAAGGGATTTCAACGGGAGTCCAGTTAGCTTAGTTTGGAACATATTAGACTGGAGAGCTATGGCTCCAAGCCCCGAGTGAGGAAGAATAAACAGCAGCGTAGAGTTGACCTCAAAATCGGTTAAAACAGATAGCCATTTTAGTCCATTATGGTTTGAACAAGTAACCCAATGTATTTCCTTTTCAAGCTGGTAGATAGAAGCAGAAACTCTGAGCCCATTTGGCATAGATACTTAAAAACAAGAGCTGCCCCTCCCCCACCCCACCCCTATAATGCATTTCCTCATTAAGATTCAAATAAGATGCTAAGGACCTATACCAGGAGTCCATTTAGTTCAGGGGGTAGGGCCTTGGAGACGAACCTAACCGATGTGAGTTCAAACACAAAATCCTGCATAAAGACTCCAAGACATGGAGTTACAGTTGAACGGTCAGTACAGATTTTATTTTAAAACATTGCAATAATTAGTATGCATCTTTCTTAACATCACATTATTCACACATTAAGTTTTACTGACAAATGTTCACCGATCGTATTTACATTTCCCCTCCCCGTCGTGTTTCTTAATGCCATTCGTTTAAAGGACACAGCTTGAACAAAAGTCAACATTGACACAGGACAAGGGGGTGGTTAAGCAGAAGAGGTGAAAAGACTTACGCTTCCAGGCAATACAAGTCAGAGAAATGCATGCACGGGCAGGATGGGGTATGGGGCATAACAAAAAAATGTGACCGAACAAGCTGAGACAAGGAAGCTGGGGATGGTTGAGCAGGCAAGGTCATGATGCACGGTGCTGCGGGGCAGGGAGAAACAGCAACACATGTGCTGGGGATCAGTATTCACTGGAGTGAAGGTTAGAGTTACTTGGGGGTGGTATGTGTGGGGGCAGGACAAAATGGGGGCATCGGGACAGGAGGGGGCGGGAGGACGCTCCTAACTGTGGCGGGTCCAGGGAGTGGCCTGAGGTGGCACGTGTGACGCCTGGAATCTGACTGGCCACCCCAGGTTCCACTCCATAATCCTAAACTATGCTCATTATGCGTGTGTGGCAACCCCTGCATAAGTCAGTGCCCCACTGGGGCCACTCCAGTCGAAAGAGTCTGGACACACCACTGCCTCTTAAACAGTATTGCATGTGTTTGTGACATAAACAATGATGCAAGCGATAATCTGCCCACGAAAATGCATGCGGCCCTTTGGTCTGTTTACTGCCACATCCTTATGGCAACCAAGTAGTAACTTGCTGGCACTCTCCTGTGCAGCGTGTCCTATTGCTTTCCATTGTGACAATATTACTAGGAGAAAAGTGCTCTCTCTCCTTATATCGGAAATTGGTTGAAATGCACACTTCGTAATTGTGCGCACTTACTGACATGATAAAGTGTGGCTGGGATATGAATGGCGAAACTACCGCCAACATTCGTAGTTACCGCCAATGGTACGCTGCAGAACTCAGTCAATATAATACAGGTAAAGAAAACACCCCAAAGATTCACTCCCACTGTGGGAACCTATCTCTACTGTCCGAGGTGGACAGAATATATATATATATGCAAAAAGAAGGGATAGGAATTACCAAATTACCAAATTTGAAACCTTATAGGGACTGACTCGTCTTCCTTTCTACTGTTCAGTCCTGAAAAAATGAACTCAGTAGTGAACACCTAAAATCACAATATCAAAATGTATTTCATTTATCTTAGTTCAACATAATGCAAATCTAAAACATTACAATAAAAACATTCATCTAAGATAGAGCATCAAATACATCTCCACTTTACAAACACAACAGAGTATAGAACATCATACAAAGACACAATGGGACAAACAAGTAATTGTACATTGATCCAATGATATTGCCCTGGACCTGTGCCTTATTAGTTGGGAGTTGCGTGAGGATGTAAGGATGTCAGCATGGTCTGTCCAGTCAAGTGGGATCTGGTTGAAGCATTTCACCAGAGGCTATGAGAAGACAGATTTGAGCATGTTTCCCCTGATGTGGGTAGGATTCAGTGCATGTTGCTTTGTGTGCACAGATTCCATGAGATGATCACGAGCATCCCTGGTGCGTTCGGTGGCTTTGGTGTCTCGTAAGTTGCAAACGCCAAGGAAGATGCTTGTTGAATGCATGATTTATACCAGTGTGATGAGATCAGAGATATCTTCAAGCAATGACCCAGACCTTGGAGGTGAGTGATAGATTAGGTGAGAAATGGCAGTCTGTGTGATAGTGGGAGGCCAATATAACTTCCTGCTGCTCCCTGTATAAAATTCCCCTTCGAAACACTAGAACACAGACTTGCAACTACCAACCTCAATTTTAATGCCTTATTGCCAACCTTCAAACAACCATAAAGGAAATGGAAGATGGTCATGCCCCTCCACCCTCACCCAGAAACAACATGGCTCTATGGTTAAATCCTCTAACTCTTGGAATACTAAGAACTGATTCACAATAAATGCACTATCCAAACACAAGAACAATGCTGGTGCAATGCCCATAAGCACATGGGCATCCTCGCCGTAAAGGTACTATGCAGTACTTGCCAGGCACTCACCAAAGGGCCACCAACAGTAATAAAGCCCTCTTTCTGGAAGTCAAACAGAACTCCAACCTGTTGCCCAACCCGGTAATTCCCGAGCCTGCCGGAAATCGTAATGCTATTAGAAAATGATTCATCACCAAGATAAATAAAATCAGATGACATATTGATTGGTCAAAATCGGTGTTACCTCTGTTGACAGCCCCACCTTGTGCAACACAGCCCTGGACTTCCTTCACCCTCTCACACACAAGGACATCACTAATACTGCTGCGCCACTAAAACCAACATTATTCAAGGACAACACTCAATTAAGACAACACCTTAAAAGCAGGAATA
Source organism: Ambystoma mexicanum (assembly GCF_040938575.1). Taxonomy (NCBI): domain Eukaryota; kingdom Metazoa; phylum Chordata; class Amphibia; order Caudata; family Ambystomatidae; genus Ambystoma; species Ambystoma mexicanum. The sequence continues at coordinate 319,060,056 of NC_090928.1, read as the reverse complement.
ATCTGCCCACTCCTAAAAAAATCACGCTAGCTATAGACAACCTTGCTAACTCCTGGCCAACCACTAGCCATCCTTTTAATTGGTAGATTCTTTGAGAATGCATTTGCCGACCAACTCCATGATTTGATTAACCAACATGGCTTGCTCCATGACTATCAATCTGGATTTCGATCCAGATGCAGCATGAAAACTGATACGCTCCAGATACCCTTGACCTCTCTGCTGAGCTTGACATGGCGATCTCTTTGAGGCCGCTCTTACAAGCCTACTCACAGACAAAATGAAGATAACAAGCAAAGTCCTCAAGTGGTTCGTCTCGTTACTCTCAGGCAAGCAGGTGTGATGAGTAACTTAAGATCCAACTGTTGCTCACTCACCGGCAGCGTTTTCCCACAGCAATTAGTGCCTTCCCTAGTGATCTCGAGTCTCTATATGGAACCACTTGAGTTGCTTCTCAATGACCCTAATATCCCATTTGACCAATATGACAACAATACTCAGTTGTACCTCAAAGTTTATTGTACTCTAGACATTTTGCACCTCAGAAAATGTCTCATCTCCCGTTAAGCTTGGATGACAAGCACCTACCTGAAACACAACCCCACCAAAAAAAGCAATCTGCTTCACTTGTCAAATCTAAACAAGAGGCCGCCCAAGGATGGCTGAATGACATTCATTCACCTGGGTGATTAATCGCACCTCACTTCGACCCACGTGCCAAATAACTTGAGTTCATTATTGAAAGCAATCTCTCCTTCTGGTGACGCAGCAACAAAACAGCCCAAACCACCTGGTATCAACTAGCACTCCCCGGAAGATAACTCCCTTCCTCCTATCTCAGGATTTTATTACCCATAGGTCTCGTCCCTGGTAACCACTTATCTTGATGGGGTGCATGCCCTCCACACCATTGTCTTGGCCACATGCCTGACCCCACTAAGGGCCATTCAACATTCTGCTGCACGCCTCATCACGGAAACTAAGAAAGGTTACCACATATCCCAAACCCTAAGAGAATGAATATTGCTGCCCATCACGTCCCGCAAATATACTCTTCAATAGTGCCTACTTATCATAAAGGGCAACTACTGCTCGAACCCCAGCCTACCTACCCACAAAACATGCAGACTCTGGTTGGACATGCTGCTCTAGGAGCCAAACCATTGCGAGGCTCGAGACTAAACTGCATGTAAAAAGAAAACCCAGGAAACAGCCCTACCCTTGCCATGCTCCAGCCTACTGGAACACCATCCTGGTCGGAATCAGGACCGCTCTAATGCGCCCGCAGTTCAGGAAGGATGTCAAGGCACTTCTTTTTGGGGAACACCTTGTGGTCACTCAGGATCTGCTACTATATACCACTCCTGTAGTGTGGAATATCCAAGCTACTATAACCTGTAACCTCTTATACTACTGACCTCTCTTAATTCTACATTATATGTACAGCGCTATGTTGCTTCTTTGCTAGGTTTGTACTATAGGAGCCCAAATACAAAAACATGAATTTAAAGGATGGCAGCCCCCAGGAGCCAAATGGAGGGCTCCTTTTTTTGGGCTATTAACATTTGTCAATAAACCTGTGATAATAGAGTCAATGGGCCTCATTGGGAGGCAGGCGGCCACGTAATGAACGGTGCCGGTACGGGACCGGCACCGTTCATTACGGGCTGCCCTATTACGAGGTCTGCTGCGGGACCCGCTAAAAAACGCCTCTACCGCTACCAGTCCAGGATGCTAACAACAGGCCCGTCATTAACAGGCCCATTGTTAGCATCCTCCCCATTCCCTTTGAGCCCTATGGGGTTCGAATGGGAATGGGGAATGTTTTTTTCCAGAGCCCAGAAAAGGGCAGTAACCGGGTCCACCAAGATCAGCATGACCCAGTTATTGCCCTTTTCTGGGCCCCAGAATAAAATCATTACCGGTGGCAGCCATACCCTTAATAATGGCACAACTACTGCCAGGGACCTAATGAGGCCCTATGTCATTTTTTTTCGAAATCTTTTTCAGAGAATACTTTTTTAATGAAACATTTATAAAGATTATATGAAATGTTTTTGGGAGATCCCCTCCAAGCCCCTGTTTCTGTATGCTTTAACCCGTTTTAACCCCTTAACCCACCCCTATATATATATATATTTTTTGATAATTTACATTTTTTTTGTTATACTTGTTTCGTTATGAAATCATTCTCTGAAATGTTTTCGTTTAAATCACTGAATTTGGGCCAGCGTGAGAACACCTTTTGGGGCTATTTAAAAAATGTTAGTGTTCTCCATGTTAATGTTAATGTTAATGTTAATGTTAATGTTAAAGGATATTTGTACCGCACACTATGACAACCAGAGTGGTCCCCTGGTGCTCTATGTGTCTCTGGTAATTACTTCAATGTTTTAAAAATATATATATTGCATTTAAGTAATAAAGGTTCATTCATTTTAGGATCCAATGTATAACCCTGATTGGCCGTGCAAATTACTGTGCATCCACAGCACCATCCTCGTACAAAGACACAAATACTGAGCCCTGAGGAAGAGATGTGGGGTTAGAAGCCTGGGTTTTTCTGTGGCGCACACAGTTTTGGGAGCTGATCCTTGTGATGGGTGCCATTGTGATAGCACTGATGCCTGAAGCCCTTGGCCACTCCTAAACTACTCCCAGTATCACTATGCATGATTAGGGTCCAAGTGTATCCATCACTTAGCCTCTCAAGCATCACTTGGCCTCTCTGGACAGACTGATAACAGGAGTTCTGCGTGTTCACCTGGTGTGATGGCCGCTTTACCTAATTTGCATGGGTAGGGTGGATGAAACACCTCAGGTCTAGTCAGTGTTTATGTGAGTTTGAGAGTCTGTGCATTCCCAGTAGAGCCGCCCAGGTGAGGACAGAAATGACACATTTGATAATAGATTTTGGGGGGAACTTGGGCATTTTGAAGGACAGGTTGAAAAAACAATGTCAACATCTCGAGAGTGTTCAGCCAATAGAAGGAAGCACGTGGGAATGAATTGCTCGTCTGCAGAGGACTCACCAACCCACTCACTCCGCCATTCCCTAAGCTGAACCATTCATGCTGCAATCTGATTGGGCGGGATATTGGTATGCGCATGTTCTTTCTTGCCAAGGTTGAGAGAAAGGAAGAGGGTGAGAGAGAGAATTGTATTGCAGGTTAGCCATTTAGTAATTCTGTAAATAGTGTTACTATGTAACACACCGGCACTTACGGCACGGCTGCCACCAGAGTCATTTTTTTTCTGGCACCCAGTAACGGGGAATTACCAGGGGATTACAGCCCTGGCGGTCCCGTTAATTTCTCATTGCCGGGCACCGGAGCAAATTACTCCCCATTCCCATTCGAGTCCTATTGGATTCAATGGGAATGGGGAGGATGGTAGCACCAGCACCATTTAGGAATGGTGCCGCTGCTACCGTCCAGGTATGTGAGAGGGTGCCGTTCCAGCCACCACTCGCAGAACTCGGAGTATGCCGGTCGGGTAACAACGGTGCCGGTAGCTTACCAGCACCATTGTTACCAGACCGGCATACTTATAATGAAGTGTTTTCAAACAACCATTAGCCAAATAAAATTGGCTCCCTTTGATCCAGCAAGTTTCACAGGTGCTGTGCCCTATGAGAAGGTGACTGTTAGGGTTCTTCGGTAGGCAGGGTCATTTTAAGCACTTTGGGGGCCTGGAGCACGGACAACTCTGGGGGCCCCCCTCCAACAGACCAAAGGAATTAAGCGATATAGACTATCTAGTGCGCCGCACCCCGTGTCACGATAACAACCCATAGCTTCATATGCTGACTCGCAGAGATCAAAATAAGCACGGGAAACTCCCTTTCAGATACCTTACCCTCTTCATTCTTGTTATCAGACTGATAAATAAGTAGTATTTGAAGGGCAACATTAGCATTCTACAACAAGGGTACTTATGTTCATGCATAGATACAGCAAACATGTCATCAATAGCAGCCACATGGAAGATATACTGGGCATAGAATAACTGCAGGACACAGATATTATGACACAGGTACACATAATTTAGAACAGTCAAACAACTCAGATTAGCTGCCTCAGAGACAGCAAAAGTGCTCAAGCATGGATACAGGCGACCAATGGGAAACAAGGATAGAACTACACATATCATAGCATAGAGAATGGATAACAATTTGAAGATACCAGGAAGGTGGCTGTATCCAGACAGACTGAGATTAGAAGTGGGACATGGTTTTGAAGCAGTGTTGCCATTCGAGAGCAAAGAAACAGGTGGCTGTGGTGGGCAATATATCAATTCTCTCTATTATAGTGGAAGCAACACTATAGCCAGTGAAACCATGAATGAGTCTTTTTTAAAGATTGTACCCTGAGAATGAAATCACTCTGAAGGGCTGACAAATTTGAAAGGTTTGGGGACTTGCAATTTTGACAGGTGAGGAAATACAATATTAAATGAGATACCCAGGATCACACATTGATTAAGAGGTGAATCTGGGTTTCGTGCACACTCTGCAATTTCTGCTCTTTACCAATTTCTTTTCTAGTCTTAACCCTGAACTAAAATGATCCCATTTTACAGAACTGACTTGGAAAATATGAAAATCACATAACCCAATATATAAACATTTTAAAAACAAAACATTATAGAAACATATTAAGCAAAATGGGAATGATTCTAGCTGCATTGTCTCCTTCATCAAGGAAAGTATATAAATACCAGCATACTAATGGATGTAATCTTAAAAGATTTCAGATGGGTTTCTGTTTTGTATTTTAAAGCTTTAAATACACCCCAAACACAGGCATGCACAATGGTATTTAAAAACGTGCAGAAAAACCTTTGAATTGTACAAAAAAGCAAACAGTTTTCTTGTGACATAAGCAGACCTCAGAATATGCTTGTAAGAAGCCTCCAATATCTGGTCTGCTCTCTTCTGTCTAGAACTCCTTCCACTCAAATGGCCTACATGATAGGAACGATCAGGAAATTCGCCAAACAATGCCACCAGTATGTGAGAAGCAAACCTTTTCATAGAGGATAGTACAGTACTGGTAGTGATATAAGATTTGTCCAGGATCACTGTATCTTCTGCTGCCAAAGCCAGGATCCAAGCATGAACGCTTTGGTTCTACAGTCTAGAATTTGGATACATACACACCTCTAACACTTTATTGTCATAATTGGAGGTGCCTGCCTAGGTTTTACAACTCCCCATCTAAACAAACCAGTTTCTAGACCTTCACCATACAGTTGCTATGTTATTTTCTATGGCAACCACTATCTGTTGCAGGTCCATTGGTGATGGTAACACCTGGAGTGCTATAAAACAAAGTACATATACATGCAGGCTTAACAACTTCACACATTTGAAACGCTGAGTCGGCCTTGCTGGAATGTGGTATTGTAAACTTGCATATGGATGCAAGTCTCTGCAATGAGTGCTTAACACACTGAGCTATCCTCTGAACCATCTGGGCACTCAAATGTATCAATATGCATTTCAACTTTGGCTATTGCACATGATCAATATAATCCCCACAAAAAGGTGAGCATTCTATAGATGTTTTGCCACGCAAACTATGTATACCACAGTGAAAATAGCATTACAGGATGAAATGATCAGAACAAAATGTACTTAACAGACAGAAAATAGGTTTAGCCTTAACAGCACACCGTAGAAAATCCTGATGTGTGATACTTGATTTTGTTGACTTAGGGAAAGTGACTTTTTAAAAATAAGGCTCAGTCTTGGGGCCCCCTCGAAGGTAGGGGCCCGGGGCAAGTGCCCCTTTTGCCCTCCCATTAAGACGTCTCCGTCGGTAGGGCTCTAGGAAAGGAAGTGCATTTGATGTCATCCTTGTATTTACTGCTCTGTGCCATCTACCCCTAACTGCCAATCGCTATTGGTCTATATGAGCCCTATTGGTCAATTCACAATAAGGAAGCAAGCTCCCAAAATCACGCCCACAATAGATAAGTAATTTACACACGAGTAAAATGCATCCGTTTCACAGAGGGGCATGGGGCCACATAACAAGAGGTGTGGAAAAATAGTAAAACAGGTGGCATTTGACAATACCGCCAATTTTACCACACTTCACAATTACGGGTTTTGTTACCCTTATGATAAAACAAAACAGCAGGCTGCTAGTGGGGTTATTGCCACCACTTGCAATGGCGGTTACTGGATGCAGAATGACTGCACACGGTCATTATACCATAACTACAATTGAGCCCAGGAAGACTCCAAAAAAAGGGCAAGGCCTCCAGACAGACATGATGCAGTCACAGTAATTCAGTTTGGTGGCATTAGCGCCTTGCATACCGCCAAACTCGTAACGAGGCACTTACAAGTGTGAATAAACTACATTTCACGATCAGACTCAACAGGCCCTATTCTCAACTGTGCCTTTTTCCCTTTTGTGAATCGCTTGCATTTTACGCAGGTGTGAAGTGCATAACGAGCGAGCGCTACTGCCAGATCTTTGGCAAAGGAGCATCCATTTTGTGAACGAGCTCCTGGCGCTTGCAGGAGTGATGATGGGAGGAGGGGTCAGGATGCTGAGAAGCTATAACACTATATTCAACAAAGCCTTTCTCTCTATCCAGGTCCGGGAAGTTGAATCAGATATTTGAGTGACGAGCCGGACAAATATTCCCAAATGAGCGCCGTTGAGGGGTGAAGAGCACCATTGAGCAGGCGGGTGCGCTTGCAGGTCTCTCCAGGTGGTGGCGCTGTTGCTTACGCGTTCGGGGCGAGGCAGGATGTTTCTGATTAAAGTGCACCGTGAAACGTGAACGGGTCGACTCGCAGTACGGGAGACAGACAGTTATCTTGAATGATGATCGCATCCGGCTATTAATATTTGAATAAAGCATGCCATGCTCCCCCGATCCAGGGGAAGCTTTCTTTTATTCTAGTCCTCCGTGAAATACAGACTGCCTCCTTTTGATGCGGGATGACTCCTTGATAAGTCCTTCCACATGTCGCTCTAAGTGGCGATGTGTTTCTAATTGGGGGTCTCGCGTGTCCTCTCTTCGGCTATTCCCTGTCATGGTCGAGGATCGCCCGCGACAGCTTCCAGATGCGGCGGGACGGGCCTGATTTATAATGGCCAATGGGGTACAAATGAGGGGCGATTTCCTCGGGGGTGAAAGGGCACCTCCTAAGAGGCCGCTGTTTTCAAAGGGCGGAGTAGATTGACGAGAACAATTGTAACCTCGCATAGATTTACCGCATACCACCGGATCTCTTTTCCCCTTTAGTCTGCAGTCCAACTCCCTGCCCCACACCATCGATGCTGATATGCTGTTACATTATTCTTATTATTAGGCTATTTATTGAGCACGCACCTAGCTTTGGGAAACAGCGGTATACAACAGTACAGATGCGTAACAGAGAGCTTTTCAGAGGTAACAACAGAACAAATACACAGTAGGGGTAGGATACAGAGGGACACAGAGGAGGGATACAGCTGTACATGGTGGCAGGGAGGAGAAGGGGCAGCGGCGTATAGGGAGTCAAGTTGCGCGACAGTGACGTGATGTGGAGAGACTCCTTGAAGAAGTGGGTCTTAAGTTCTTTTCTGAATTGTGGCAGCGTGGGGGGCAAGTCTGATGCTGCCGGGAGGAGGTTCCATAGTCTTGGGTCGTTGGCAGAGAAGGCTTGTTTTCTGGTGCTTTCCTTTTTGCAGAGGTAGATTTCAAGCCTGCACGTGTCTTGGCATCTGGTGGTGCGCTGTCCACCGGAGATGCCGAGTTCCTCTGCAAGGTAGCTGGGTGACTTGCCTTATTGATGATGCAGCAAGACTTGAAGGTGACTTGTGTCTGCAGTGGGAGCCAGTGAAGGTCGATGAGGGCCGGGGGGATGTGGTTGTATCTGCATAGACCCTTGATGAAGCATAGGGCTGCGGTTGGGCACTTCTCAGGGGCATAAGGGAGGACGAAGTGCATTGTGCATTTTTGTGCATCCCTCAGTGTTCTCAGTACTGTCACTGCTCTCAGAGCAAATGCTCTGTCAGCCGCTCAGTACTGCCACTTTTTCTATGCCACTGCTGCCGCTGTTCTTCAAGCTTTCTGTGCTTGGTGCCAGAGTAGAGGCACTCAGTAAAATAACGAAGGTGCTGAAGAGGCAACACAAGAGGTTTGACTATCCAGGCTTGCACTGGCCTATAGGGCAATAGGTCAATGCCTGCCCTAAGTGCAGGCTCAACATGTGGGCCATTTGTTTGGGCCATTCTAATAAGCTACTTCACTGTACATCATTCAGTTTTGACCAGTGTTATTGAACAGATATTCTTTAAAATGTGCTATTTGCAACACCTTTGAGGGGTTCTACAGTGGGACAATTGAGGGCAATACTCAGTGGCAGCAAGACAAACCTGCCTTTTCGTATGTGTGCAATACAGCAGAGCGCATATTAGAGTCACAGGCAATATCATATTCCAACATATAGAACCAATTCTCCCCATTGGCCCTCTCCCCTTGTGGATGAGCTAACTCCATTACACTAATTAGAACAGGGGCCTGCAATCTTGGGCTCTCCAGATGTTTACAACTCCCAACAGCCCTCGCCAGGATAGCCACTGGTGAAGAATCATGGGAGACATAGTCCAAAACATCTATTGAACCAAAGGTTGCAGACCCCTGTATTAGAACATGCACTGGTTCAGCTGATTTGCCCATGCTTATGGTGAGCTGATGTGCCAAATTTGTTCCGTGTTCAGTATTCAGCAGTGATTCGTATCAAACTAGGATTAGGCTATCTACCCACCCAAAAGCAACATCCAGCCAAAAGCAACATCCAGTTTGGTGTCCAGAATGACTAATCTCTCCGGCTGTGCTATTAATGGGTCCCTGAACATCAACATCCCTTCTCTCAGGCCACGAAGGGCCCAGACTTCCAGGGAACATCTTTAAAGCCAGGGTTGAGGATCTTACAGTTGGTTCGATGGAGTTCCTAAAATGCTGCTCTTTTCATCATTCAAAAGAGCGGCCTCAGTGTCCTCTTCTGGCGATGCTTTACCTACAATCTATTGGCAATGCTAGCTGTACACAACCTTCCCAGAGCCATGCCTTCATGGGCTGGTCACACACACGGTGCAATTGGGAGGAGAGTGTGACCTGGTTGTCCATTCAAGCCGATCGGTGTTCAGACACCCAGCGCCTTTGCATGATGGCTGCTCTGAGTTACGGCTATCTTGCTCCCACAAAGGAAGACAGGGTTTGTGGCTGCTTCTCATTGGGCGACCCTATCAATTGGTTGCAGTACTTAATGCCCAAATTGCAATCATTTTTTATTTTATGTTTACTACTTTTATGAATAATTCACACAGTGTGCCATAATGTCTTAGCGACCCATTACTGTACAGTAGGCAGGGTATGCGCATGCAGTCAGCATGCTTGCTTCTGTGTTGGAGCCAGGCTGTGGTGCAACAGGCCTGGCCGCTATTAAAGAGAGGAGATGCTATATGTTGTGCTTGCTGAACAGTAGGTGTTTTTTAGTCCATGTACTGTAAAGCCTAAGTGTTGTGTTGTGGAATTCCCCCCTCCTATTGACATTTTAATGCACATTGTAATGCATCCCTACACCTCTGTATGCATCCCAAAATAACAACTGCTGTGCAGCACATGCAGGACATAGGGAGCAAGCAATATGATGTTCCTAAAAGTGTCCCACTGCATTGACTGTGTGTCTGAGGCAGCATCCCCCCCCCACCTCCCCTTCACGTGCATTTCATTTTTCCTCCTCAGCAAATCTGCCACCTGCCCAACATCCAACCACCATCTTTTTTAAAATGTATTTTTATTGTGCTTTTAGTTTATATTCTGTTAAGAACAAACCTTTTCACATTTAATAGACAAAATATAAAAAATCACATTTCCAATCTAAATAATTACAATAAAAACAGAAAAGAAATATCAAAAGAGACAAATAAACAGAAAAAAAGTAAAAAAACACAATCTTTTTGATCTTCCCGAAGCTAAAACTCAGGGTTGGGGAGGGGAAGCTGCGCTCGTTGCACCGTGAGAGATAATATTCATTTTTGTAGATCTATAAAAGGCCATCCAGACCCCACAGGGAAGTGTCCACATTACAAATATTAATACAATTATAAGTCCCTCAAAACTGGCAGAATGGCAGTAATACATATATCAGAGCTGCAATGGAATACAAGAGGTTCGCCAGGCATTTCATAATGCTTTTTATCACAAGCATATTGCAGGATGTAAGACAGTACTGCAGTACACCAGTCACTGCCCGATCAATGACACTGCACTGTGGGCAGCAACAGATACTGCAGACCAGATGAGGAAGTTCGAAGCAGTCCAATAGCAGTATTGGTTTTTACAGGGAGGACAGCGCCTGGACAGGGGGTGTTTCCACCATCACCTGAAAGCGTTATTGCAGAGACTTCTTTTTAATTTTTAGTATTTTTTTATTACATTTAATTGTTTACATTTTTTTTGCAGTGGCTCCTTTTTGCTAACTGGAACATTGTCACATGGCAAAAAAACACCCGGTCAGAGATGGGATCCTCCAGCATCCGCTCAGAGGAACCAAATACCGAAGGTTTGTTGGCGATAAATCATGCAACAGTATTAGCTTTGGCCACTGGATGAAGGTTTCACTTGTATTCAACAATACAATTGTAATCTCCACATCCCCTCACCGACACTTCTCTGCCATAGGCTAAGAGAGGGGACCTCCCAGAGCTGCCAGACACCAGGGTGCCTAGCGGCCACAGTCATCCTGCTAAACTACCATATTGTGGGCTCATTCAATGGAATTTAATGCATCTATCTGTAGTTTAGCGGCCCATCAAGCCAACCAGCTGTAGTAATGGAGACAATGCCGCCAAACACGGGCATCACAATAGCCTGCCCGCAAGAGTTCGGACAACTGAGTGGCAAGTCCCATCAAAGTGTATTGCACATTTACAGTACATGATGTAGACTGCCCGCTCTTACTGTCACGTCCGGGCCAATACAGTTACATACAGCACAATGCACAGAGCCCATCAGAAGTGTACACTACTTCGGACAAGGGGAGACCCACATTGCTTGGTGGTAAAAGGACAGGCACTACACCCCTCACTACCTTTTACAGTACAAACCAGTTGGGGAAACTGTAGCTTTTTTCCCTCCAATGTATCATCACGAACGTGCCCTCCAGCATGAGTGAAATACCATCATTCGAGCCGAGATCATTATTGACTAGACTCAAATCATAGGTCTTACGTTTGCAAATAACACTGGAATGGGGGCCTGAAGAGTAGAGTGCAGGATATCTTTTGCAATGTGATTCATTTTAAGAAAAGACAATGGGCCTCATTCTAACTGTGGCGGTCTGGAAATAAGAGTGCCGGTCGCTCCGTGCTGGCACCCTTTCCGGACCGCCACACTCCAACTATGCCTTCTGGGGGCCTTTGTGCCCAGGACGTCTGACCGGTCGGGAGCAACGGCCCCGGACGGCAGAGTTTTCACGTAAGCACCAGCTCTGTTAACAACAGTGCTGGTGCTTCCTTGAACCTTCCCATAAATAAGTCTCCTATGCTGATGGTTGCACATTTAAAGTTTTGTGCTGTACGATGAGTGTCACTGTATCACATCTTTTTTCTAGAATCCCTCAAGTTACCCCCAGACAGCACCATGCAATGGGAGAGGGCCCAGACACCAAATGAAGAAGGACAAGCTCCGGAGCATGATGTGTAAGAAGACCATGTTAGGGACTCTGCCAAACGCCAACAAGAGTGGTGAAAGTGGGTAACGGATTCTGTATGTGATGCGGGAGGAGGGAAAAAGATGCAATACAGTGAGACTTGTGAGAACTGAAGGTTCTGTACATGGAGTGAAGCAAAGCAGGACTGAGAGCTGAGAACATACTGTATCCAACGAGATTAATGACATTGACAAAATTGGTAATGGCTGAAGTGTTAGTGATTCTGTGATAGTTGTAACTGGATGAACGTTAACCCAACAATGGCCATAGCATCTGCAGTATGGCTACTCTGTTCTGGGACAAGATGTGAGTTTTGTTCTAGCAGGAATTAAAGTATGGTATGTTGTAGAAAAAATGATTGATGATGTGTGAACTTGTTTAGCTAAAATGATTGTTTAGCTAAAATGATTGCATGAATACTAATGTTATATTAGATGTAATAGTTATTTAAATATTTTTTGTATAAAAGGTTTTGATAGGTATGGCTACTGTAGTTACAGTGTGCAGTGTCTCCTTGTATCCCCCTTAGCTTTGGTTTCTTTGTGAACATGGGAATGGGCTCAAACCCGTCCTTCACCACTTTGCCCACCCACATGCCCAGCCCTGACACATGCAGTGGCTGGCTTCAGAATTTGAGAAGTTCAGGAGATGCTCAAAATTCTAGGACATCAAATGCGCACAATAAAAGGCAGTAAAATATGAAGAGCATGGTGCTGCCTGTCTGAACACTACAGTTGCATGTAGTCAAGCAGCAGCATGAGGTGATGTTCATTGGAACCCTGACCACACTTTGATGTCTCCATCACTCTCCGCGTCTCAAGAGAACACAGCTTACCCTTACCCAACACAGTACCCTCCACTTGTTCCACAGTGATCCCTACACCCAGGTTGCCAACCACTGTGCCTCCATAGGGACCCTTATCTTCAACCCTCATGTCACATCTGCTCCTGCAAGCCCCATTTCCGCAGCCCTGATGCATGACTCAATGGAAGAAGAGCATTGATCCCGCTTTGCCGGACTGCCCACAGAAAACCATTTCAGCTGAGGAAGAGCATGCAGTTTTTGATAAGTGCAACCACTGGCTAGGCACTATGTCACAGATACGGTTCAAACATTTGGTCACCTTAGAGTAGTATTATCAGAATAAATAGCAGCACCTCTAGTGAGCTATGGCCCTCTCCCCGGTTAATAGCCATGCCCAACACTCCTTAGGCCGCCCCCCAAATAAATAACTTTTCATGACTTGGTAGGGCTCCCCTTGATTTCTGATTCAAATTACAGCACTACATTTAATGCATAGTACGCACTGATCTACATAATCTCCAGTGTTGCACATTTGGAAGATGTGCAGATAAAGTACCAGTTTCTATTTCTTCGTTACCTTATAGATCTTTTAATTAGATGAAAGTACAGGTACATGTACACTACTCTAGATTCATACCACAGGGTCCATAAAACAAAATCATGACTCCATTTATATATTTGTTTCTAAAACATTCGACTTCAGCATTACCTGGAGGCTCTTCTTGATGTGGTCTATAGTTCGCAGAGCGTTGTCAGTTCTTTGAAACAAAAACGTATTGATCCTGTCCATTGGTTCTGCCTTATTGGTGGAATTATGGGCACATTTGAGGTACCACTTGAGTTGGGCCCAGAAGATCTGAATGGAGTTTAGGGCAGGAGATTCAGGTGTGGTTTTCACCAAGTTGAGTCCTTGTTCTGCCTTAAACGTATCTGCTCAGAGTTCTTAGGGTCTTTATGCGAGAGTTAGCGTGACCATTGTCTGCATTCTCCAGCACAATACTGTGTCTCTGGAGGATAGCTCAGGGGCAACGCTCTCACTTTGGAAGCAAGACGATGCGGAGCAACACAGGATCGATCCCAGGGTCTACGCTTAGAAACCTCTGGGTATAAGCGCGTTATAAATAACCAATTATAATTTATTTTGGATGACCCAAAAGTTGCAGATGTTCTCTGGGTAATGGCCTCACACATATGGCAAGGGACATCTCATAATGTTTTCTTTAAAAAAAAAGGTCAGTGTCCATTATCCCCTCAAAAATCACCATGGGACATTGCACCGTCTTGGAGATACTGCCTAAAATAAGCATCTTCACATGGTGCTTTGCACAGAGATTACTGGGCTAATGTGGTAGTCTAGTGAATGTTGTTCACATCTTTTGATGGCAACAATAATCTGATCTGTAAAAAGTATGTCCTAGAAGTCTTCTCGGGTTTCCATCAAGGACTTTATCTGGGCAACACTATTCTGTTTGTTGATGTCATGGATCATTGGGAAAATCGGATGGACAAAGAACAAGTCATGTCAGGTTTCGATAAATGTAACAGTATAAAGAGAATATATAATTATTACTGTAATAGACCCAGGAAAAAACAAAAGATAAAAGAAACAGGTGACTTACAAATGTAACATTTACCTAGGTTGTCATGTGCTGCAAACTAATGACAAGTACTGTACACACATTCACATTCACACATACACTGTGCTAAGAGCTCAAATCTCACTGTACAAATATACAAAATTACACATGCAAAGGGTTAATAACACACAATTCATGGTGGCTGAATATCTTTCAGTGATTGCACAGCCCAGCGTGCACTGTATTCAGAGCACAAAACTCACTGTGGGCGCATATCTGGCAGAGATTAAAGATCAGAGCATGCACTGCATTAATAGCACAAAACTCACTTTGGGTGCATACAGTATATTGCAATTACTACCATACATGTCCTGGCATACTCTCCTTCTATATGCCCTGAATAAGAGATGTCCCACCCATGGATGTTGTATACTACATGAACAGGAATCCTCACGAGGCAATTTTCCATTTCCACCTCAGTATCTAACATACATGATTGATTACCCCTGTTGGCTTCATCTTGTGCTCCTGCAATAATATTGCCTTGAGCTGCCAAAATGTCACCTCGTCATTGCTGAAGGAGATTTTCTATAAAGATACATAGACACCGTAAGGGAAGGAGAGAAAAAAAAAGTTTATGCCAGCAAAATATACAGCAGACAGAACTGCCTCTTTCCCCATTGCACCACAGTACTTGCACATTGTCTGTTTACATAAAAGTAGTGCCAGTGTATCAATAAAGTGTAGAGGAGCAAGTGGATACATCATCCCTAGCTCCAGCCCCTTTACCCCCATCATATTGGAACAGCAGGAGAAGAGCCCTATGTGGGCAGGCATTATCCCAATGCTGCATCAAGTGTCTGAGAGACGATTTGCACTCTGGCAACTGTATCGAATGTGCCCCCACACTGAAAGGGTGGAAGGATGTCTGCACACACCATTGCACATCTAACAGCTGTAAGTGAAATTGTACAAGGGCAGAGTGATGTCATGAAGAATGAGGAGAAGACACGAAGACGCACTGAAACAATATGCAAAAGAATGAGTATTTAACTGAAGTAATAAGTGAAACATGTAATCGAAGATGAAGAAATCATAATCACCAAAGAAATAAGTTAGGAGAGATGAAGTGAATGTACATATGCAGAAACGCTAGATAGCAGAGACACATAGAAGCTTGCCGCAGAAGAAAACATAACGTGGCTAAGACGGCTATGGTGGAAAGATAGACTTTGGACTTGTGTTGAAACCAATCAAGCTACCTCAGAGACAGGCCAGGGCTGCAGAGTCAGGAGATGCTGGAAAACAGCTGTGTGTGAGGAATACAGAGGAGTCTATTGGCCTGGGATCAAGGATGCCACATCAAGGAGTAATTCCAAGGCACAAAGGGAGTCAAGAGGATAGGCCATGAACGTAAGACATATTTCTCTTATATTAAGCAAATAAGAAAACATCTGCAAGAGCCAAGTATTGGACAATCAAAGATGCAAAAAACATATGCATGTTGGAGTGAGCAAGTGTCCAGAGGCCAAGAGGAGTAATGACACCCAGCTTAATTAAATCAAATAGCATTAAGAAAAAGGTTGAAATGGACATAATTGTGCTCTTTTCACATGTGATTCAAAAGTCGAAACCAAAGGCTAAACATTAAGGTCCAGATGAAGATAATGGTGTACACTCCCTTAAAAATTCCAGAACAGAGAGCAGGCTGCAAGGTCAACTATAAAGAAGAAGCCTTGGCTTGGGGCCTGACCGGTGAGAGATGATGGATTAATTGGACAGTGGGTAGCAGTCTCTCTCTGCACCTGAGTTGCATTTTGCTTACATGCTGCTAACGAGCCAGAAAGTTCAAGTTTGGGAGAGAATGCCAACCAATCAGAGTGCCCATATTTGCAACATGCTTTACAATGTTGCACAGGCCAACCTGCTGTTGTTATTCTACTATAATCTGTATTATACATATTTAGAGGTGGTTCAAAGCGTGCCTATTACATAAGGGGCATCCAGTAATATTACTAATACTTATAGGTTATATACGCACATATGTTCTCTTAACCAATCCCTCCCTTGAATAGGTTTTACAGTTTCCCATGTAAAATGATGTCATAGATGACACATATCGAGGTATAAAGTCTTTGTGTAATCAAAATTGAAGTGTGAGGGCATGGGCTACAGTTTGTTGTTCGACAGATTGCCCTAATGTATTCTAAAGCTGATAATAAAGTAGCACTTTGCCCTATTCTTTGAGTCTGTCCGATTATTTAGGTCTGAGATTATTATTGGTAATTCCATCTAGCACATGAGATGCTTCAAGTTGCCAGAGCACATTTTGGTAGCAGTGCGGATGGATCTGGTCCAGTCCACCTGGGCCAAGATCTTGACTCTCGGACTATCGACTAGTTTCACCATTAGCCAGAAGATCATGGAGCTTCCCGTGGAGAGCGGCACACAAGACACACGTGTGAAAATAAATCTGTCGAAAGGTGCCCCTTCGAAGAAATTCCTGTTCGGCCCCCGCAGGTGCCCCGCAGACCGAAGGCAATCTGGTTGATTGGGGAAGAGCCGATTGGCGAGGGACTCGAGCTGAGCCACGGATGTAAATAGAGCATCGAAAGTGCAAATATAGAGGGAGGGACTGTATTGTAAATGTATGTATATAAGTAACAGGATTATTGGGGATTAGAAAGAAAATAAATCGATACCTCGATTACTGCCTCCAAGAAGGGCAGAAGGATACGAACTAAACTCCAAAGAGGGGTATTATTTAAGTATTCCTGAGACATGGCCCAAAAGAAGAGTGTGTATCAAACTCCAAAATGGGGTAAAAAGTGAGATGAGATACATTCACTAGAGGTAGTAAAGGAAAGCGTACACAAAAAATGTAAAGTGCACGTTTGTATGGGGTTATAAATATGTCAGTGTAAAACTTTTATTGTGTTTAGATTAGGAGATATAAAACAATAGTAAAATCAAGGTGATCATCCAATTTTTTTATTCAAAAGATTGACTTCAATTAGGAGCATAAAAATCAAAGGAGAATAATAAATAGATAAAGAAGAGATTCTTAAAATGACAAAATAAAACAAGGAGACAGCAAGAATTGATAGAAATTGTAAATTGGTTAAACGCTTGTTTTTGTGTTAATGGGCGGTGATTGATGATGCTTGCTCAAATCAATCAGTGTGGTATATTGGATGAAGTAAATAAGAGAATTAAAGTTGGTAAGTATTGGCAGTCGAAATTAATTTGTCACCATGGGCGACATTCCTCTATTATCTCTATACAGGACACTACCAAGATATACACCCAAGATAAGGCAGTATCACGCAGAGTGAGTGAAGGGCATGACTAAAAAAACACTTATGTCGTGGCCTTAAGGAGGTTTGTTGTCAAAAACAGTATTGTGACATATGACAACATATTTGCATGATACATACAAGTGGAAGAAGTTACAGAAAATGTTGGCCATTTTAGAGTTGCGGAGGATGTACCAGGGTGAGAGAGAAGATCCACCTGTGAAGGAGTGGATGCTTAATCAGCATAAAAGTGAAGATGTAATGCCTTTGGCTCCTTTTTCCCTTACTGAAAACAAGAGAGCAGGCACAGAGAAACAGGGATTTTATCCTTAAAGGAATTGAAAGCAACGACGGGGTATGTTAATCCGACATACGAGCCCCCCGCTAATAATAGTGAGGACAATATGGAAGAGAGCAAAAGCAGAGAACGCAAATATATGTCAACATGCAATAAACATAAACAGCATGATGAGAGAAAGGATAGACAGGACAGGCAGATAGGGATAGAGGAAGAAGCAAAGAGACAAAGAGAAGTGAAGGGCAAGGCCAAGGGAGTGAGGATAGTACAGAACGAATGGGTGGGAGGACAGATATTACTTAAACTAGATGATAAAGGCATTGATGGAGTTAGAGAAAGAGAAAAGCGGGAAAAAAAGAAAGAGAACAAGAGAGAGCATACAAGGAAGAGAAGGAAAAAGATGAAGCAAAAGGAAGAATCAAGAAGGTACGAGGCAAGGAAAGAAAAGGAGAGACTAGAAGAGAAGAAACTAGAGAAGAGATAGAAACACAGAGATTGCAAGTACTGAGTTTACAAAGAAGGCAAGAGGAAGAAGAGGTGAGAGAGATGAGCAGAAGGGAAGAAGACATGAATACAAGTAGGGGACTAAGGGATGACGAAATAGAACATCTATTCAATAAAAGCATGGAGCCGATTGAAGCATGAGAACAAACAGAAGAAGAGAGAGGGTTACAATAGCCCCGCAGGGAGGTGCCAGAGATACCGAGAATACAAACATGGACTGACAAGCATGAAGCAGAATAAATAGGGAAAAGGATTGGGGATTTATATAGGATGAAAAGAGATAAAGACGGGTGTAAAACCAACGAGAATGTTGAAGGGTGTTTATCGAGGGAAACAGGAGGACCGTCAGATGAAGTATTAACACACAAACATAGAACGCTGACTTTACGTAGAGTAGATTTGATGATGTTGAAATGGATGAAAGCCATACAAGCTGAGTTATAATGATGTCAGGCGAAGAAAGGGAAGACAACTAGAAAGCGCAAAGAGAGGGCACATGTGGTTTTTTGAAAGACTCAAGTGTAGAGCAAGGGGTAAAATGGTCAGACTTCGAGGAGTACAATATCCGAATACATCAGACATGGGTACGATTATGACTAGGAAAATGGGTGAGGATGAAAGCTCTGTTGCCTTGATTCAAGATATTCAAGAGCGATGGAATCTCGAGACGAGTGAACCGTGGGATAAAACAGTGCCAATATTTTACCACATTTTATATCAGGGACTGCCTGAGCCAGTGCAGCGGCAGATGAAGAAACAGGTAGGGATGGAAGCAAAGCCATGGCCAGAAATACAGTTGACTATAGTACATCATTGTCGATTGTTGCAGGAGAAGAATAGGAAGAAAGCTGAGAGTAGAAAGCAGGAGGAAGCTAGATTAGGAACATTTTTCAAACTTAGCCATAGAGGGAGCGGTATTCACAAGTAGTGAAGGTGTGACGACACAAGAGATGCAACCAGCACCGCAAAGCAATGTAGTGTACCCTATGGATCAGAGTGGGTAAAATCTTTGGCCAAGAGAGAGAGTGAATGGACCTAAGGGAGAATGAGGTGGATTTCAAAACCCTCAGGGAGGAAGAGGATTTAATGGCAGACAGCCGCAACAATGTAGTAATTGTGGGAGGATGGGACCTATAGCCAGAACAAGTAAATGTAGAGGGGGCATGCAGCAACACTGGCAGGCTAAAAGGGGGGGGTGGGCCATGTTCCACAGTACAATACAGAACCACCGGAGTATTATGCCCAAGATCACACGCAGATTCAGACACACGTGCTGCAAACACAGCAAACGCAGCAGCTCCATTACAAATGCAACTGCCACAAGGCCAACCACAGCAAGTGCCTATGCAAATACAACATATACAGACCCAGCAAGTGCAGAAACAACAGGCCATGGAATATGAATACAGGAGATCCGCAAGCATCCACACCTAGAATAGGGAGTGTGACCTAAGTAGGAGGAAATCCTTTTACAGGTACATGGATGGATTTATATTCACAATAGGACAGCCCACAGAGCGACCTAATGTGTTCAGTACTATCAGTGACACCAGACCCCCAGGAGGAACCAAGGGTCAAGTTATTGATAGGAGGCAAGGCATTTTTCACTCCTTGAAGATACTGGAGCAACTCATACCTGTGAGGGAAAATATCCAATGTCAGGCATTGCCGTGAATGCGCAGGGATTCTCTGGGGAGATGAGCTTAGTTCCTTTTACAGATAAATTACCAATCTCTATAGGAGAACATGACAAGTCTATGCCATTATTATATTCTCAACAGACACCAGTTAACATATTGGGGCGTGACTTGATGACAAAACCTAACATTACGATATCTTTAATTGAAGAAGGAATAGCGTGCTTCACTCCAGGGATACATAACATGAATGTGAAAAGGTTTATATTAGCCTTTACAGACCAGAAGGCGTTATGAGGAGTCCCTTTAGATCCAGAAGTATTTTTGTATGGAGTGAATATTTTATTAATATGGTTAACCAGGTTGGTAGGTAGAATGTTGGGAATACCTGAAGAGTTTTGTTTCTATTTAGACCAGAAATACCTATGGATGATGAGGAAGGACGGGTTATTCCCTTAGAGCTAGAAGCAGCAGTGGTCAGAGAAGAAAGGGTGGTTGTCCATGGAACAGATGATGAGGGAAGAGGATGGAGAGCAGTGATAGCCCTGTGTGAAGGATATCAGTTGACAGACTTGACAGATGAGGAGATTTTCAGGGATGAATATTAAGATGATGAGTTCGTATTTTTCATAAATCTCACTTATTGGATTAAAGTAGAGAATAGAGAAATACTGCAGAGAATGACAATGGTAAAAAAGAAACTGTCATTTTTCCAGGAAGATTTAGCAAAAGTGGCAAATATTTTATAGACTACAAGTCCATATGACGTTGGTCTATTGAAAGGAGTAGGAGCAGTTTAAATCATGCTTAAACCAGGAGCAATTTTGCCTCAAGCAAAGCAATATCCAATGTCCAGAAAAGTGGATGAGGGTATACCTGAGACTATTTCTGCTTTAATGAAGCAGGGAATATTGGTGCCATCAGACTCCCCCTGCAACACGGCTTTGTACCCAGTGAAGAAATTAACTGGGCTGTCATGGAGATTTATTCAGGATCTCCTGCCCCTAAACAATATTGTTGAAGCAGAGTTTCCTTTAGTTCCAAATCCTGCTACAATATTATGCAACATCCCATCTAAGATCAAATATTTTACAGTTATAGAATTTAAAAATGCGTTTTTCTCAATTCCTCTTAATGAAGACTCAAAAGATTTGACTTCAATTTCGTATCGAAATATGTGCCTGAATCATACTTGTTTGCCTCAGGGGCACTGTGAGTTCCCATTAATCTTTAACAGGGTCACCCAGATACAGCTTGAGAGTACAATAATTCAGTATGTAGATGACATATTAGTGTGCAATGAGACAGACAATTTTCGATTACAGCATATTTGACCACTATTAAAAGGACTTAAAGAAGCACAGGTAGACAAAAGTAAGATAATATGGACAGATGAAATGTCTGAAGGATTTGAAGAAATAGAAATGGCGATCGGTACATCCCCTGTGCTAGGAATTCCAGACTATCATGAAGAATTTCACATATTTACTCATTCAACTAAAGAAGTTATGACAGCAGTCCTCACACAGAAAATCACATTAGGACATTGACACAAGCCATTTGCTTACTATAGTGGGATTCTAGACCCAGTAATGAAAGGGCATTACCCTTTTGAACAAGCATGAGCTGCTGCTACATTTGCTATAGAAAAAGCCTCAAGTATTACAATGGGGTGTTCCGTGACATTATTCGTTTAGCATGCATTATTTGCTATTGTAGAGAGGCCCAAAAGTACATTGACTACACAAAGAGTATCAGGATATGAGGTCATTATTTCGAACCCTGAGATTAAAATTGTTAGATGTAGAAGAGTGAACCCAGCAACATTCATAGCAGGACCAGTAGGAAAGGATGACTATGTACATGACTGCATAATATATACTGAGTTTTATAATGACATTCCCTGTTTAGAGAAAATACTCTTGGAGGGGGAGAAATTCTCTTTATTGATGGTTCTTCAAAAATTTACCAAACAACGGGTGAAAGGCATACTGGATCAGCAGTAGGAAAATTGAACTATGTGGGCGGATTTGAAGTAGTAACAAGTGCGAGATTGTCTTTGCATTGTTCAGCACAGGCTGCAGAATTATTGGTGCCTATTGCTGTACTTCAAAGGTATGAGGATGAGGAATTGACGTGTACTGTGACTCTGGCTATGTGACGTCAACTGCACACGCAGGTCTGTCACACTGAAAAAGGAGGGGCTTCCTCCGCACAGATGGCACACCAGTACAACATGCATCCCTATTGAATAAGCTTATTGAGGCACTAAAACGCCCATTGGCTATCCCAGTAATGAAATGAGCAGCCCACACTGAAGGAACAGCCATGATTTCTCGCGGTAACAAAGCCACAGATTTACAAGCCAAAAATGCAGCATATTTCCCAAACATTTCTGATTTTGAAGTAAAAAGTGTTAAACAGATGTCAGGGCCATGTATGATGGTAAAGGGGGGTTTTAACACGTTGTCTATTGTTCAGTTAATTGAGTTGCGAAGACAAGCCCCACTGGAAGAGCAAGATCTATGGAGAAAGCGTGGGTGTTCTTGTTGAAGCATCGGGGCTCTATAGCAGTCACTCCAATTACCAGCAGAGAGACACAGGGGCCCATCAAAAACTCCTTACCACAAGAACGGAAGACTCAGCCATGGGGCAACATTTACTGTCTTTATTATCAAACAAAACAACAGGTATGACACTAGAAAAACATTAGTTTTTCAGGGTTCTCGTCTTCTGAGTGTGTGTCACCTTGTTTTATCCAGGTGTGATGTCACAAAACCAAGCTCCATCCCTGAAACCTATCGGGCATTCAGAGTGGTCAGTTTAGCCAAAATAGGTATATGCCCTACAGGAGTTAATTCTACTATTGGATAGCCATAGCTGGTGGCTCCTCCTGGGGCCACCTCTTCATGTTTCAATTTACAATATTGCAGGGTCTCAGGGAGACCATTGGCTCCTGCAACACATTATATCTTCACGTGAAAGGTGACTATGAATTGGGCAGAATGGATCCTCCCATCCCTGCAACCCTGGATGGTTTCCAGGCTGAGTGAATGAGAATTGTCTTGTTATGCTAGCTCACATGTATTGAGACCACGAAATGGAGCTCTCCTGCCTGTAATTATGATGATTTTAGTCTCAATTTCTCACAGCTGGCTTATCGTCTTGGTAACCAGGAATTTTCTGTCTCCACTCATCCTTGGCTGGGTGCATCTTTTCTGCTTGCCTCTGGCTGCAGCAATCGTGTCAGCCCTTCCATGTACTTGAAGATTGTCTCCCCTTCTTTTACGCTCACCTGGCTCCCACAGAGGCGTCGATCTGGACTGGACTGCTGCGGTCTCCACCAATGTGACGCGTAGGGCCGAGATGACGGACTGGACTGGTCCACCTAGCTTCGTTTGCTTGGCCCGTAAGAATATTCTTCTGCAAGTGGAGAAAGGGAATTAACCACCTGTGGAGTTGAGCGCAAATCCCCCCACCCCGCTGTTCTCCCCACTGATCACCTCAGATGTTCCCTCTTATAGTCTCACTTGATGATTAGAAAAGATGAGCTCTACATCCTGCATGGAGCGCAGGGGCGCATAGATAACTAGTTGCTTCACTGGCTCGAAGGAATTGGTGAGTTCCAGAACAATATTGAGTCCGATATTCTCGGCAAGACGCCGTAAGTATGTGGTTCGTAAGAGTTCAAATGCCTGACTTTCACTCTTGTCCAATTCCTTGCAGGTTGCAGCTTGACCCTACTGAAGAGTTCCTCGTGGCAACCGGTAATGTTCTGGTAAGGATTTGTATTATCCAACACAGTTCGATAAAATAATGTCCATGTGTAACCTGTTTCTTTCTCCCTTATTCAGGCGCTGAGAGAAAGTATGAAGTCTCGGGGAATAATGCCGCCGGCGGTAAAATCAGGTAAGTCTTTTGTGGTGAGGAGGGTTCCCCTTGTTAGTCGCTTGTTTCACCTTGCTGTCCTTTTGTTTCCCCTTAGGGGCCGGGGTTCGGCTAGGATTCAGTGGAAGCTGCGCCGAACCGTGAAGAAGAATTGTACCCCGGTGGTAAAATCAGGTAAGTCTATGGGGGGTATTCCTCTGTGTATTCCCTTGGCTCACCTTGCTGTTCTTGTCTTCTCCTTAGGTGCCGGAGTGCGGCGGTAACATGCAGGAGGATGCAGTGAAATGTGAAGATGCTGCGAAGGCTGGTGAGTTCAGCGCGGCGCTGCAGAAGGCGAGGCGACGCGCATAAAATAACTTCTTTCTTCCAGCTCGAAGGCGCGATGGATCGGGTATTCAGGTAAGGATCAAAGGTATTGCTCTTGTTCTAACCTTTTCTCCTTCTTTCTCCCTTTTTCTAGGAGCTCCAAACTCGAGGCGGGCGTGGCAGAAGACTGGATGCAGACTTGCAGGCACGGTGAGTGTTACGCTGCTGGATGCAGAATAACGCGAAGCGTGTGCTGCTCTTCGGACGTGGTTTAAATAGCCTCCAAAGTAGTCCCAGGTAAGTATTCCTCCCCAGCCCCACCCGAGAAAAAAAATAGTCCCTAGGTAAAATAGTCCCTTCCAAGCCTCGTTTGGCTTGGAGCTCTTGCAGCATGGTCTGCATCAGGTAAGTTTGCAGCATGGTCTGCATCAGGTAAGTTTTAATCTATGAGCCTAGCGCCTATGGCACCAGGACTGACTCTCCATATGAGCCTGGCACCATAGGAGCCAGGACTGCACCCAAATAGCCCCTAGCGGGGGTTTTTGGGCTTGCTTGGGATAACTTGATGCCTGCTTCCGGGGTTGCTGGACTTGGTCTGGGTCCCCGGGGGTAGGCATCATGACACCTTCCTCATTCATTTCAGTGGGCAATAGCTTCCCTATTTTCCTTATGACTTTTTCATGTTAGTGGCAGTCAAGCATATGCAAGTTTGGTATGCATATACTTTGGCGTCTTGCGGTTCAGCTTTGGGGAAGAACGTGACTATATATAGAGATATGTATGTGTGTATTTTTGTGTGAGCCCTAAGCATGTGTTTCGTGTATATATGCAAAAAGCGAAAGCCTGTTTGTATAGCTTCGTTAATGTATGGCTATGTACTTCTTGTCTAATTACAGCTATGTCATGATGTCGTTGGTGACATCATTGATTTCTTGATTTAAGGTCAGCCGACTTGTTTGATCAATGGCATCTCCATCTCCTCCAGACCATCGACTGGGTATGGCCTGAATGACTGTCTGAGAGAGTAATGGTTATCACATCTGCGATACATCTACGATGGCGGTGAAGGACTGAATAGTGAGGGGCATCTGTTGCATCTGAGTCTTTGGGCTGAGAGTCATGTGGGGTCATGAGGGCCATACTTGGACCCCTGTCTTTAACCCCCACTGAGGCAATATGGAGGCAGGATAACACTGGAAATCCAATCATGCCTCTAGCATTATTGAGGGTAGTGCTGGCGCAGTTTCACTAACTCGCGCATATTCGAGAAAGTCTTGCTGCTACAATTGAAAAAGATTGGTTTTCACCAAATGTATTGGAACATGTGGCACAGTTTATTGTAAACTGCATTGTGTGCCAGATATCTACAGCAGGGCACACCATGCGAACAGTGAGAGGAGCAATCCCTAGACCCAATGGTCAGTTTCAGAGTCTACATATAGATTATATGGATATATACATGAACTATTTCAGCAGGTCACTCTTTTGTTAGGTATAAAACACATGTTCTCTTCTGCCCCTCACCCGCAGGCAAATTGGATTTGTGAACGTTTAAATGGACTTCTTACAGAAAGGATAGCTAAAATCAAAATTAATTTAAAGGAGGGGTGGTTACATTGCCTACGCCTTGCATTAAATGCACTGTGAAATCAGCCTGGCTCAGATCACCACTTAACTGCTCATGAGTTGGTGACTGAACACTGTATGAGAATACCTCTTGCTCCTCCTACTAGGCTAGAAACTGATGCCCACATGTGTGTGAATACATTAGGTGATGAAATGCATGATTATTTGGCAACTATGACCGCTAGTGTCTCTTTTATTTCTCAACAGATCAGGAGCCGGGGGGAGGCGTCAAAGAGAATTGAAGAATACAGCCAACCAATTGATTCCAACAATCAATTGAATCAACCTAGCTTATATCCAGGGGACGAAGTGCTGGTGGGAAAATCTGTTTGCACTTGGAATAAACGCCTTTTTCGCCGTTTCGCGAGACCATACAAAGCCCTTCAGCGAGAGGTATGTGCCAGCATCATTGAAGGATGTCTGGATTACCCTTTTCCTAAAGGAAACCACACTCAATCCGGCCAATGCCAAGAACTACAGATATATGATGAATGTTCCCTACTTATTGAAGATCATAGACCGAGTAGCGTACCTACAATGGAATAAATTAATCGAGGAAAATAACCTACTGAATATCCATCAATTAGGTTTCAGAGGCCAGCATGGAACTGAGGCGGCCTTATTGGATCTCAAATCCAACATTACAGGGATTGTAGAGCAAGGTCATCCAGCCCTTCTGATGTTATTGGACCTCTCTGCGGCCTTTGATCTTATTGATCACCACTTATTGCAGGAGAGGCTTAAAATCGTTGCTAAATGCTCAGATGGGGCTTGTCATTGGGTCAAATCCTTTTTGGGTCCAAGAACATCTAGAGTAGTGGTAGAGAACGTCCAGGCATTGTCAATGCTCTCCACGTGCAGAGTTCCCCAAGGCTCCTGCTTATCTCCAAGTCTTTTCAATGTCAACACTAGGCCTCTTCTTGACCTGCTGGACAGACTTGGTGCCAATTACGTGAATTACGCAGATGACACCAATGTACTTTTTAAACTCACTGGAATACACGCACAAGACTCTGAAATCCTGAACAAAGTATCTGGAGATTCAATTATGTATGGCACAGAACTCCCTTGCACTAAACAGTGAAAAAAACGAGCTTTTGATTTCATTTTCCAGCCAACGTATAAAAAATCGTGATGACCTCTATGGCCATTTTCGCTATCTCTGGAATTCAAATTCCTGTCAGTAAATCCGTAAAACACTGGGCGTTGTCCTGGATCACAAGCTCTCTATGAAGCAACGTGTCTCACAGGTCCTTGTGTGGCCATGTGACCACCTCATCCATTACACTCACCCCTATCTTTCCATCAAAAATAGATCAGTTGTGGCAACAGTGCTAGTCAATTGTGCCTCGACTACGGCAACAGCCTGTTTGCCGGCACTTCTGAGACCAACCTGCAGCACTTGCAGACCTCTCAAAATGGCACCATTGGTGCTATTTATGGACTCACTAAACAGATCTCCTCATTTAGGAGAACTCTACATTGGCTCCCTGTACAACAGAGAATTAGACACAAGATCCTATCTTTGACATACAACTGCATACCCAGAGAAGCCCCCGATATCTCCTGGACAGGATATCCACTAAACAACCCATCAGGACATTACGATCAATGATACCATCTCATTGAACCAACTGTGCTACCGTTTGGAGAAGTTTGGCGGTAGAAGTTTTGAAGTTCAGGCATCCAGGGAATGGAACGTACTCCCGATGAATATAAGAGCATCTTCTTCTCTGATGATCTTTAAGCAATCAGTGAACACCCTCCATTTTAAATTGATCAAATACTTCCTTTTGCATCTCCTCGGTTTGCGCTCTGATGCCCATGGGCGTGTAGTGCATAACAAAAATTAAAATAAATAAATAAGAAGTTACTCCCACAGCTGTCAAGCTACAAGGAAGATGAGCTGGGCTGCACCTGCCTGACATCAAACGATATAAGGGAGAGATCATGACCCTCCTGCATCTGCTGCCAGTGAAGCAAGAGAAGACGTTCCACACATGCAGACCAGATCAGTTACCAGGAGCAAAGATAAAGAATTTATGGAGTCTAAAAACACTTTGGAATAAAAATTGACATTTCTTAAATCTAATAAGGAAAGAATGGACTTGCAGCTATTCTGGAACTATTTTAGTTAGGTACAAGAGAGAAAGTATTGACGTACCGGATCCAACGAAAAGGAGCACACTGCATCTTCTATACTGTCAATCATAATAACTTTGCATACTGTGAGAAACCTGAGCGTATTCTCCCAAGTAGACCTTGGGAATCCCTTATTCAGGTGGGTAGGCAAGGGCTGATGCTCTCATATTCCAACTCTGAGGTCAGACGAGTGAATGAGGATCGCCTGGGTAGGGGACCACGGGTAATGCTCATGGGAATACCCCAGGTGAGACGCAGTATTATGCTGTGGAAGAAGGAGAGGAGAACGAGGTCTCTGAGGCTGCTGTAGGCTGATTACATCTACCTCCATTCCACCCAAATAATCCCCCTTATTAAATGACCCCTCCATATCTGATACAGCCCCTAGAAGCCCAAACCCTGTTGCATTTGGAAATCAGATCTCCCAGATCCTTGTTCTCCTGTTTTCTACGCAAATACTCCCCATCATTCCTCGGATTGCATGTCCCTCTGATTATTATTTTCCGAACTCACAGCCTACCTTGATAGAACACTACCATTCCCACCGTCCCCCCAGTTCATTTCACGCTGATAATCCTGGTTATTCCTGTTTGATTCACCAATCCTACAAAACTCAATTTTCAAAGTTAACCAACCAATCCCTTTGTTGTAACACCTTTCCCCTTTCCTACCCTGTAGGATATTTAGAAGCTGTACCCCCCCTTTCCCACATGAACACTTTCATACACTGTAAGAGAGAAACGACTAACACCAGAGCCCTTAACTAGACATATCCCAACACACAGATCAGGCAGAGCCAGACAATTGACAATAACCACGCACACCTGACGGACCTTTACCTTCCCCACAGGGATAAAAGGCTTTGCACAAAAGCACACTTCGAGCAAGGCTGAATGCACCAGGAGACAGCTACACCAAATCGGAACTACAAAAGGAGGAGAAAACTGGTGAGACCTGGAAGGACGACAAAGGGGGAATTGCCCTTGCCATTTTCAACTCAGACCTGCAAAGCCTTCAAAAGGGAAATCATAAGACCGAGAGTTACAGTTGGCGTGTGGAGCAGCAGATGTCAATGGTACACAGGGACCCCCTGCATTGATAACGCAAGCAGAGGGGCAAGCTGGCTACTGTGGTACTATACTTGACTCCAGAGAACAAAGAAGCCAACGGGGGAGTCGGAGGAAACTAATAGAAAACTCAACTGTGTTGAGCCCAAGGTTGCAAGTAGCAAAATTGTTTAACACAAGGAATTTACAAAAAGAAGAACTTGTGTGTGTGTGTTTGAACTTCAAAGAAAGCCAATTTGAGGTCCAGGTGCCAAGGGATGCGGCACCACATGGGCACTAATTCTAAAGACTCTGACTGGGACCTGTTTTGAAACTACAAGAGCCAGAAGGCCCTAGGAAAAGGTGGTGTGAAGCATCAGAGTGGCCCTACAAGGGTTATGACAAATCCCTTGTACATTCAAAAGTCTCTGACCCGTTACCAGAGGAAAGCTAAGGGAAGGGAAGCCCGCTTTCTACTACGATTGTGAACTGTGATAATTGGCAAATGCGAATCCGACAGAGGGATGCCGAAAGAAAGCTAGGAGAAGGAAACCCTGCTTTCTGATGAAAATGAGCCATATATGAACTGTATTAGGAATACATGAACTGTGTTGAAGAAGGGCCATAGTGAACCTGTCTGAGGGAGGACTGTTTTTGCAAGAAGGATCCGAGCCCGGCAGAGGGAGATCCTAGGGGCGAAGTGCAATCGCCCAAGGTGCAAGACCACCAAGAGAACTTCTGTTTGTTGTTTATGAATCAAGAATAATACACCTGTAAACATTGTGTCGACAACGGTGAATCCAGTCGAGGGTTGTCCAGATGGTGAAGCTGTTTTAAAAAGGACATTTTAATATTATAAGCAATAACTAAAAGGCTGTATTGAACCCGACAGAGGGAGGCCCAAGTTCCAAGAGGGATCTGAGTCCGGCGGAGGGAGGTCCAAGGGGAGAGAGCAATCGCCCAAGGTACAAAAGTGCCAAAGGAACGTTTTTATTTGTTTGTTTATCATTGGGAAACAACAGGCCTTCTAAGGCAAGAGACTTTTACATGAAAGAGACTTAGCCTCTGAAGGATTCTGATGCCATTGAACTAAACTGGGAACCTTGTGCTGCCGAAGCCCAGGAGGGTGCTCTGCTCGAGAGAGTCCCGCTTTTTCCTGTGCTACAAACGTGGGGAAGGGAGACCCAGCCATACCATCCTGATTTATAATTTTGTGAACACTTCTTTCTTTTCTGGTGAACATTATTCCACACTCTTTTTGTAATTTAGTAGTAAGGATTGGCAATAGTTTTTTTTTAGTATAGGCCCTTTTTATTTGACAAGACGCCACTAGTACTGGCTTATTATTATTTGATGGTTTTAGCTTGCTTTCATCTTAGATTTAGATTTAGATTAGGTGTTTATCTCACCCATTATAAAGTTCAATAAACACCCTTGAACTGTGATCACTTGTGTCTGTCTTTACTGTTGCCACCATGAGTTACTTACAATACCTTCTTGTATTCTGTTTTTACCTATATATTAAAGTCTTACCCCGCTCTTATGAGACGACATGTGGACATTGTGACATTTCTTGGCAATCCCAAAAGGAATCATATTATTTTCAGAATCATTATCGCGATTATCTTGCAGTTTTTGATAAACTGTGATTTACAACAAATACCAAAATTACATATTGAATTAAAACAAGATGGGAAGGTTCCAAAATATAAGTGACTCACTACCATCAGGTACATCAATGAGTTTTTCTGGGCTAGTAATTGTGATTTTGTTCTGTATTATGATTTGTCTTTTCTTCCTTATTATTATGGCATTTAGACACATAGGGCCTGATTCATGGAACGTTTTCCTATGGGATTGTGCTATTATAAAACACTTCCATGAATCAGGCCGATAATGATTAAAAATGCACACCCCAACACACCCCCTACCACCTCCCCCCTACCCCCTGCACACCCCAACACACCCCTCCTCCCTCCCCCCTGCACACCCCAACACACCCCATGTAAGTGTCAACAGATGCCTGTGACAGTGGCCACAGGCTGTTACAAGCCCCCTCTCCCGGCCCCCGGGGCACCCCTGGCTGTGGAGCGCAGGTTCCATCCGGAACGTCGGACGGGGCTGCTATGTGCAGAACTGGCAGCGGAGGATGTCCCTGCCTGCCCCCGTGCATGCACGTCCTGTAGGATGTGGGTGAGCTCAGAGAGAGCACGACGCAACCCGGCAAGTTCACCACAAATGTCCCTAGACATGGCCTGCATAGCATCCCTCAGGGTGGCAGTGCTCTGCGCTATTTCGGCCCTTAGGGTCTCCGTGGCCTGTTCAATGGTTGCCCTAGCCCCCACACATTCCGCAGCATACTCAGTCAGCATCGTGGACAGTTGTTGCTGCCGTTCTATGATGTCCTCGAGGGACTGCTGCCCCTGCTGGGCCATGCCCAGTGCTGGTGGTGTGATGGAGGGGCTGCTCCCCTCCTGTGGACTGAGGACTGGGCATGGGGTAGAAGGCCACTCCTCTTCCTCTGTGTGCCCCTGTGTGTGATCCTCATGGGGGCTGGTATTTGACAAACAGGGGGAATGTAGAAGGTCAGTGGGGCTTCTGACTTCGTGCTCCTCAATGTCAGAGTCTGAACATGCAGCAATTGCAGCTATTTCACCCATGTTGCTGCTGGCCGCAGACCCGGTGCCTTCTGTGGCAGGCAATGTTGGTACAGGTGGAGCTGCTGCTGCTGACCTGCTGCCTTCTGGGGTGCTTGCCGGTGGGCCGTCCGGTTTGCTTGCAGTGGATTCTGCTTGTTGTGGGGTCTGCCTCACTGCATCTGAGTTTGAGGGTGCGGGGATGGTATTATTGGCCTTCTTGGCTCTCTTCGTCGCAGGGGTGTCCTGGTCCTCGGGGTGTGAATCTGTGCCTGTGGTGGAGCAAAGGAGGGAGGGCGTTATTGATGGGTCTGCAGACTTTGGAATGACAATGATTGACATGAATCTGGTCAGTAGATGAGGCAGATTTCAGGCAGGGCCATGCAGGTTGTCTCCTTTTTGTGTGGTATGTGGGTGTAGGTATGTGGGTGCCAGCAGTGTATACAGGGTGGAGCTCGCATGTGGCTCTGGGCAGCGTCGAGCTAATGTGTTGCATTTACACTCTAGGGCAACATTGTGCTACACATGAATGGACTGCAGTGACTATGGCATGTCTTGTTTGAGGCACCTACCTTCATCGCCTGATGTCGGAACTCCCCTTTCCATCCCTCCGACGCCTTCAATGCCTTCCATGCCAATCGTGGTTGCACAAATCTCCTCCCACGGTTGGAGTTTCAGTGGGGATTCCGAACCTCCACCGGTACCCAGGGCAAGGTTGCGGTTCGCAGAGATGATGGCTCTGACCCGTATGCGAAGGTCATCCCAGTGCTTCCTGCACTGCTTTGGGGTGCGGGGTACGGTCCCCACCGCGCTGACGCGCTCGGCCACCAGGGCCCATATGGCCTTCTTTTTTGCTATCGCTGGCCTGGTCATTTCCGGCGAGAAAACGACAGCTGCATTGTCTTGCAGGGTCTCCGCAAGCATGCAGAGTTCCTCCCGGCTAAATCTTTCCTGGCTCTGGCGGTCACATGCCTTCTTAACAACTTTAGGCATTTTTGGGTGGTTGGATGGGTGGGTGATGGGTTGGGACAGGTGTCAGGGTTGGATCTGGTGTTGTTCGGAAGGATGGCAATGGATTGTGTTTTTAAAGATGGCCGACGTGGTGTTTCCCATTCCGCCGCGATGACGCTATTTCCGGTTCTGCTTTTTACGGTGACCGCTAATTGCGGCCACCGCTAATTACGGTGGCCGCTGATTACGGTGGCCGCTACTTACGGTGGCGGAAGTGCACCTTGCTCGCCCTACGATGCTGGTAGGGGCCTTTTCCGCCATGGCGTTATTTACATTACCGCCATGGCGTAATACTCGTGCGCGATGGGTCGTAATGTGGCGCTCTTTACGCCATCGACCCACGGCGTAAACGCTCATTACGCCATGGCGGTAATGTTGGCAGATTACCGCCTGGGTCATAATGAGGCCCATCATCACCTGGTATGAATGATGCCATAATTGACTGCATTCGAACCCTGGCAGAACTAGTTGTACTGGGCATTGCACATCTGCTACCTCTACCTTATTTGGGATAAATACCCTAGGAACACCAGATGCATAGGGTATGAGAGAGCAGATGTAGCAAAATCCTGCAGATCTCTCTCCCCACCCTCCCCATATGGATGTACCATATGCTATCCTCTGCCTAACAATGTGCATTCATTGCAGGTTCTAATTCATAATCATCATTTTCCAAAAGATAGACATTTCTTTTCACTCTTAACATTTTCTCCTCTGACCTAATTAAACTAGACAATTTTACATTTCCTTTTTTTATACTAGCTGTCATCTTCAGACATGATGAACCAAGTACCAAGAAAACTACAAAATATTAATTTTGCCCAATTTTAAATCTTAGACATTCTTATCACTATACAAAAAATTATTTAAATTCAAGACCTCTGTTCGCACGCCCTTTTATACTGAAACAAACGTTGAATCCCTAGGGCGTACTTAAATTCTGTGCCTGCTCCTACTCCTGTGCAGG
Source organism: Ambystoma mexicanum (assembly GCF_040938575.1). Taxonomy (NCBI): domain Eukaryota; kingdom Metazoa; phylum Chordata; class Amphibia; order Caudata; family Ambystomatidae; genus Ambystoma; species Ambystoma mexicanum. Next base: position 319,026,592 of record NC_090928.1, on the reverse strand, counting down.
TGGAGGGCTGCAGGTATCCCTTCGAGTATCCTTTAGGAGTGAATCCAACTCTTGTTCACGGCAGTCGGAGTTGTGTAGATCACTGTGTGTGAACCTTATAAAAGCTGCTTGTTCCAGCAAAGCATGAAGGTGCAAATGTAGATGTGGTCCCTGGGGAGAAGCCGTGTCTTGTGCTGATCGTTGGTAGTCACTGCGCTTTCTTTTGTTATCTGTTGGTGAGAAGACACAATTTGTGACGATATAATCAACACTTTTTGTTAATTCTGTAAGATATTCCCTAAACTCCTCTCCTAGGGCTGCTGTGGTCTTGTGTGTGTCTGATGCCATACATGTAGGTGAGAGAGGTGTATGTAGCCTAGACACAGTCACGATTTTGTGAGGGCTCAAGTTGTGGTACCTGCCTGGATGGGTACTTTGATAAAATAAAGCCGGTGGGTGGCAAACATACAATGATTTATTCAATTATTTACACAATTGGCTAACCAGGCCTTAAGGACCCAATTCAGACTCTCCATGATTCCATTGACCTGCAGGTGGTACACTGAGCACAGCCAATGCTTTATTCCTAGCAGCAAAGTGATTGCTGCGAACACAACATTAAAGAAGTGAGTTATGTTATCAAATTTATTACATTGCAAATCCCCCATCTTGCAAACATCTCTCTCACCAGAAATGTCACAGCCAATTTAGCATCAGAATGTACGCAGGGACCAAACTCAAGCCACTGGGAGAATGGACAAGCCGCAACAATTAGATATCTGAAGTTACTGCACCTCGTTATCATGTCCACAAAACCAATGTGGAGCTCCTTGAATGGCACACAGGGCCTGGGAAAGACCCCTCACTGACTTCACAGTATTCCCAGGATAGAACTCCTTGCACACTACACAATTCCCTACACATTTACTTACCTGGTCTTGTAAGTTAGGGATAAACTTGTCCTCCTGAAGCTCTGCTGCGACTTGTCATCGAGAAGTTTGTTACAGGTAATGTAGTTGCTCTAGAGACAAAAAAAGTAGCTCTACATGCATTACTACCTTCCCTGTCATCTCCTGTCTCCAAAGGAAATCTGTGGGTGAGAGGACACATCCTCTCTTTTTCCAGAGCTCCTGTTTTCTCTAGGGGCTTTCCCTTGCATTTCAATTATCTGGAGCACCGGGGCTGCACTGTACAGTGCTGGTAACTGTACCTGTTGGGACAGAATTTCCATTTTCTGCGCATCTGTAAAAGGAAATTACGCTGCTTACTTCACCGCCGAGTCTGCTGCATAATTTCCGAGAGCTATTTAATTAGTACGGTTAGTATAGACAGTTCACTTTACTAGACCTAATTCTGCTGGCAAGATTAATGCTTCAATTAGCTGGGATAGCAGTTCTGTATGCTGAACAGGGGACTCGTCAGACCTCCTATACCCTCTACTCTGCCATCTTGATAACCCAGAATGGACGGTGGAGGCAAAGAATGCTGAGTCAGAATAAACTGTGCCTGCCTTCCCTTTACTCATTCCTAGCACCTCTATAAGTGCCACCAGTTCTGCCCTTTGTTCAGAGTAATGTGAAGGCAACCATCTCTTCAGTCTGACCTGGTACTCCCCTTCTACAAGACACACAACAGCTGCCCCTGCATGCCTCTCACCCGTCTCCTGGTTGATGGTCAAAGACCCATAAACAAAAGTCACCTCACCGACCTGCAGAGAGCCCTCTTTCATATTTACACTATCTTCCCGCTCATACATTGCATAATTGTGAACAATATCCTCAGGCTGCACCGGCTCTGCTACAAATGTCACAGGAATAACTAGCTGACATTGCACGAGATGAATTGATGCATTTGATAACGTGATCGCATACCCTGACACTCTCTGAATCTTCAACATTGATTTAGAGTTTTCTAGAATTGTCTAAACCGCATGCTCTAAGTGCAATGTCACCAGGCAACCCAAAGAAATGCTTGAAGACTTTTGAATCGCAGAAGCCACAGCCGCTAGAGATTGCTCACAAGGTAACTGTCCCTGCATCACTGGGTCTAGAAGTCAGCTATAATATGGTCAAGGTATGTGGCCTGGCAATGTTTGCTGGGCCAGGACCACTGTCATCACCTGCCCATTTGCATGTCAAAACAGATAGAATGGTTTCCTATAATTTGGGTTCCCCAGGACTGGAGCATTGCTGATCACAGCCTTGAGTTCCCGAAAGCAAGTCCCCATTTCCTCAGACCACTCTATTGGACCTTTCACCTTCTGTGCTTCCTTTAATCCCTGCAGTAAGGGCCTCGCATGACTAGAGTAATCAAAGATCTATGAACTACAATAGTTACAGAGCCCCAAAAACTGAGGCATTTGTTTCACTGTGAATGACTGCGCCATATTTTGAACTGCAGTTGCTCTCTCTAGCATTACCTTCCTTCCTGCAGTCGATATTACTTGCCCCAGATATACTACCTCTGTCTGACAGTACTGCAATTCTTCTTTGTCCACTTTGCCTCCGCGAGCAGGGTGAGGAGTGTTATTGTGTCTCCTCGACACTGCTCCTCTGAAGTGCTGCAGACTAATACATCATCCACATACTGAATTACATTACTGGACACATGTAAGTTCCCCAAATCCATCTAAAAGACCCTGTTAAAAACACTTGGAGATTCACAGTACCCCTGGGGCAATGCTGTTTGGTCAAATCTCTGACCACGATTTGTAAACGCTGTGAGGTACTGAGAATCGGGGTGTAAAGGAACAGAGAAAATACATTTTTTACATCAGTTACCATGAAGTGGGTCGACACAGTAGGGATGTTACAGAGAATGGTGGCAGGATTCAATACCACTGGAAATTCCACCACAACAATGTTATTGAGGCGGCTCAAATCGAGGACAATCCTCCAAATGGACCCCTTTGCTTTCTTCATAGGGTAGATAGCAGTATTGCATGGGGACACAGAAGGTTGTATTATGAATTTCTTTAACAATTCTACAATGGTCTCATAAATCCCTTTGTTTGCTTCCTTAGACATGGGGCACTGCTTAACCAGTGATAATATTGTAACAGGTTTCAATTTTATCCTCACTGCTCCAACACTCTTTAGCAGCCCCATATCATGGGGATTGCTGGTCCACAAATGGTCTGGCACTTTCCCAAATCCTACTTCCAAAATGGCAATGTATTTTTAATGATGAGCATGGTCTCTGATACTTCCCTTTGCTCTATTGCAATCTGGATAGGCATCCCAATTTCAAAGACCATTTCTCATGTGTCTTCAGTGTCTTTGAACAATTGCTCATCGGACAGGTCACTTAGGGATAAGGTTAGATTGATGCACAGTAATGAATGCCACTCTCTGGCTCCCTCATCTGTGCCTGAGAGAACAACCTTGTTCTTCTTGATCACTAAGGCCTCCAAGAGAATCATAACAATGCCGTCAGGCGTTAATTCCTGTGGCACATCAGGGCAAAATAAAAACTCAAGTGGTACTCACCAGGCTTCATTTCTGATCCCCAGAACCCAACTCAACAAAACCATCACCCCGTAAAAAGAAACAATGCTGCATGCATGGGAACCCCCTAATCGCACTGTTGCTACAATAGGTCTGAAAACACGCTGCTTCCCTTACCGGGTACAACCCTGGAGTAGAGCACACAATACCTTCCTCTGTGAAGGTTATCAACATCTGCAACTTGCTCAAGAAGTCTCTTCCCAAAAGATTTTCTGGGGTTTCGTACAATATAACAAAGGGGCAGATATATTTTGTTTACCCACCTTGATATGAAGATCGTTAGTATGAGGTAACAGACAGGATAGCCCCAGAAAATCCCTGTGTGTCCATTGTTCTGCTGAGAAGGGGGACTCACCTTGCTTGACACAAGACTTGTTGGCCCCTGTGTCAACCATGAATGATCCAGGGTTCCTCTTCTAGATCAGTGGTAACAGATAGGACTGGACACATCAGAGACCCCTATGGGCTGTCCTGCTCTTGGTACATATTAGCACCTCGGAGAGAAAAGGGATTTCCCCTGAAAACACTTGCTCCAGTGTAGTGCGCACTGTTTCTTCAGGTAAATGATTCTTGTCCCATGTGTGCACCTATGCATGTGCTGGCATGGTCAATGGGATCCTGAAGGTCTGTACTGCCCCAGTCGCTGGGTTCTGTTCAACCCATACCTGCTGCGATTGCACAGAGCCTGGGCCATATGGCAGGCTCAGGGCTTGTATCTGGTGAGTTCCCATGTTTACGACATGTACCTTGGCCGTTCACAACAATCCTGCGACATGTGTCCCAACCTTCCACATGACCAACACGGAATCCTGCAAAATCTGACATAATTATTTCCAGTTAGCCCATTAAACCGTTCCTCGGAACCCGCCAAATGACTCACTTCCCTGTGGAAATCTTCCTCTGCCCCGCAGAAGCCCTCTCATCTGCCTTGAACCGGGGATATATATTTCCATCTACCCCTGTGTCACAACCCGGTTCACTGTGTCCCAAGTGTCCCCATTGCCCCTGCTGTCCCTCCATAGGATTCGTGATTTCTGCCCCTTCTAGACAAATCTTTGCCAATTTCTTTTGAACAAGCTTAGCCTCTGCTTTTTGTGCTTGCTCTACATTCTCCATCTCTTTTTCCATACAATTCTCTTGCAAAAATGCACGCTGTGTGCCTTGCTTTCAGGCATACTCTTGGCCTCCATCCCTACCACTTTATCTAAATCATGATGGACTTCTTTAGGAAGCCCCTTCTTCATCATGTGGTCAGAAGCCACAACATTCTTGTCCCATGCTTCTCTTGTTTCTGCCTTCCCTATCTCATGAATTTACTGGATGTGGGCAGCAGGATCATCATTTAATTTCATCATCTTAGCTGAAATTGAATTGATATCAGGCGAATTGGGATACATAATCTGCAAGGCCCTAATACCTATGCCCTAAGATTAGTAAAAGCTGCTCCATCATGGGTATTTGTATCCATTTGAACTCCTGGATACCCTGATGTCTTCCAAAGCTCGTATGACAGCTGCCCCAATAGGTGCGTAAATAAGCTCTTCATGTCCCCTATGGCCAACATGAAACCTTAAGTGTGTTTCTCTAAAGCATAAATCCACTTCCCTGCCCCTGCAGTGAGCGAAGGGAGTATCTTTATCAAGTTACTCCAGTCCATGTGTGACCACAGAACATCTTACGCCCTTCCCAGACCATTCTGGAGCAATGGAAACAATGGAGTTACCCCTGTTTTTTCTGGGGCTTCCCATCTCTCCCCACCACTTACTACAACCATGCGAGTACCCTGGTGTGTCCTATGGCTCCATGGTGTGCTTTCTATCACTGCTACTCAAACGGGAGATAGAGTGACTACACCCTGCTCTCGTTGCTCAACATCACATTCCTCTCCTTCTTCATCATCTACTGCGGCTACTACATCCCCTGATCTTTTTACAGCATGGAAACGTAATCAGCACTACCATAGGGTGTCGTCTCCCATTGTTACGCTCACCTGGCTCCCACAGAGGCGTCGATCTGGACTGGACACCTGCGGTCTCCACCAATGTGACTCGTAGGGCCGAGATGGCGGACTGGACTGGCCCACCTAGCTTCGTTTGCTTGGCCCATAGGAATATTCTTCTGCAAATGGAGAAAGGGAATTAACCACCCGTGGGGTTGAGCGTAAATCCCCCCACCCCGCTGTTCTCCCCACTGATCACCTTGAATGTCCCCTCTTATAGTCTCACCTGATGGTTTGAAAAGATGAGCTCTCCATCCTGCATTGAGCGCAAGGGCACGTAGATAACCAGTTGCTTCACTGACTCGAGAAATTCTTGAAGTCCAGAACAATATTGACTCCGATATTCCCAGCAAGATGCCGTAAGTATGTAGTTCGTAAGAGTTCAAATGCCTGACTTTCACTCTTGTCCGATTCCTTGTAGGTTGCAGCTTGACCCTACTGAAGAGTTCCTCATGGCAACCGGTAATATTCTGGTAAGGATTTGTATTATCCAACACAGTTCGATAAAATAATGTCCATATATAACCTGTAGCTTTCTCCCTTATTCAGGCGCTGAGAGAAAGTATGAAGTCTCGGGGAATAATGCCTCTGGCGGTAAAATCAGGTAAGTCTTTTGTGGTGAGGAGGGTTCCCCTCGTTAGTCCCTTTGTTTCACCTTGCTGTCCTTTTGTTTCCCCTTAGGGGCCGGGGTTCGGCTAGGATGCAGTGGAAGCTGCGCCGACCCGTGAAGAGGAATGGTACCCCGGGTGGTAAAATCAGGTAAGTTTATGGGGGGTATTCCTCTGTGTATTCCATTGGCTCACCTTGCTGTTCTTGTCTTCTCCTTAGATGCTGGAGTGCGGCGGGAACATGCAGGAGGAGGTGGTGGAATGTAAAGATGCTGCGAAGGCCGGTGAGTTCAGTGCGGCACTGCAGCAGGCGAGGCGACGCGCATAAAATAACTTCTTTCTTCCAGCTGGAAGGCGCGATGGATCGGGAATTCAGGTAAGGATCAAAGGTACTCCTCTTGTTCTAACCTTTTCTCCTTCTTTCTCCCTTTTTCTAGGAGCTCCAAACTCGAGGCGGGCGTGGCAGAAGATTGGATGCAGACTTGCAGGCACGGTGAGCGTTACGCTGCTGGATGCAGAATAACGCAAAGCATGTGCTGCTCTTTGGGTGTGGTTTAAATAGCCTCCAAAGTAGTCCCAGGTAAGTATTCCTCCCCAGCCCCACCCGAGTAAAAAAATAGTCCCTAGATAAAATAGTCCCTTCCAAGCCTCTTTTGGCTTGGAGCTCTTGCAGCATGGTCTGCATCAGGTAAGTTTGCAGCATGGTCTGCATCAGGTAAGTTTTAATCTATGAGCCTGGCACCTATGGCACCAGGACTGACTCTCCATATGAGCCTGGCACCATAGGCACCAGGACTGCACCCAAATAGCCCCTAGCAGGGGTCGTTGGGCTTGCTTGGGGTAACTTTATTCCTGCTTCCGGGGTTGCTGGACTTTGTCTGGGTCCCAGGGGGTAGGCATCATGACACCCATCCTCCCTGTTCAGCCCCTGTACCCATGGCAGAATCCCTCTTCTCCATTTTCACCACAACCATTCTGATAACTGAGTAGTCCAAGCTAACAAGAACCTGCCCATGTCTCCACCTTCCTTCTTCTACATCTCTTACCTGTCTTCCCACTTCCTCCTGATCTTCATCTCTTTGCCACCGTAGCAGCACTACCTCTTCCTCCAGTAGCCTTAGTGCTTCCTTCTATCTGCTAATCTAGCAGTAGGGTGAGTTAGCCCCTTCCTGCTCTCCGTTTTCAACCTCTCTGTGGCCCTAACCATTGAAGGAGTTATCCTTCCACTGTCCTCAAAATCCCAGTTCTTAGACATGGTAACTGATGGAGGCGTTAACTGTGTCTGTCTTGCAACCACTGGATTATCCTTTGGGGAAAATGGTGGTACAAACTCAGGGTGTGAGTACCCATCTGTGGGCGATAAATGATAGCACCCATGTGGGGGCAGTGCAAAAGACATTCCTGCACCCTCCTTTTTCAGCCCTCCCCCGACAATTTCAACATTATGGCCTTTCCCGCCTTTTTCATACATCCTCTATAATTGCAAGATGTATAACCACTTCACTAAATTCGGGCCCTTGTGCTTTGTAGTTAAATAGGTATGCAGGTTCTCCAATAACCCTGTATCATAGTTTGCTTTCTTTAGTTTCCATGATTCACAGTTCCTTTGTACCAGAGAACGTTTTTCTCTGCTTTCCACTGCTTTGGCTTTCACGCATTATTACTTTCCTTTGGTTCGGTATTCAAAAGTGCAGTTCATTCACATCCAAATAACGTAACAACAAATTCCCAGTTTACTCTCCTGTTAGGAATTTGCACCCTGCTCACGGGCTTCTTAATCTGTTTCAAGATTGCTGCTTTTCTGGCCCTTCCGCGGCCTTCTCAATATTCATGCAGTTCGATATTCACAAAACACTCTGTCCATTAAGTTTTACATTATCGTAGTCATCCAACATCTATGGTTCACAATTTTGGACCAGCAATTATATTGCCTCTGCTGTCGCTCGCTCACTCATGAGCACTCTGACCTCGCTTTAGAGCGCGGCTCGCACCACAGCGTCCCAGAATCACTCAGCCTCACTTGGCTCACTGGGTATGCTGTCTTCATGTGCCATTCTCTGCTGTGGACGGTCCATCATGGCTGTTTCTGTTCCCGGCTCAGCAAGTCCCTCGTGCAGGGCCTCCAAGACCACCAGCTACTGGAGAGGGAGTCCTCTTGAGTCCAGGAGGTCGGCAGCCTGCAGTCTGGTCCTACCACCGGAGACCTTCGGACAATGCCAGCCACGCTCTGCTTCCGCTGCAGCAACTCTACAATTCCTCGGCATTTCGGACATGTTTCTGTCTGCCTTCAGGTCCGACTTCTCCATCTGCAAGCACTCCACAGGTGATCTCAATCTCCTTACTTCTTCCATTAGCCTCACCTGAGTGGGCCATTTATGCCGCCCCTCTGGCTTCAGGTGCAGGTCATTCACATTGATTTCACAACGGTCTTGGTAATCAGCATCCCTCTTCCTGGCCCCAGTACCAGAGTGGTTTTGTATATGTCTGAATTAATAAAGGATGAATGTGAGTACCTATGTGGTCACTTCCTCATCTCAGTACCATAGTGGTGTTTGTGTAAGTTTGTATTAATAAAGGATCCATGCGTGTTTCTATGGTATCTATTTCTTATCTCAGTGCCATAGTGGTATACATTGGGAGATTGGTAATATTCCATAAAAGCCTGGGGGATATTGATATTGATATTGATATGGATATTGATATTTTGTTTCTATTGCGCTCGTACACAAGTGTTTCAGAGCGTGAACATTTAATTCCTTATGAACCGGAAATGTGCCATATAAATGCTATATCATATCATATCAAATGGGGAATACCGCGTCTCACCCAAGGGTGCCTCCTCCCCACTCCCCAAGCCTCCTCCTCCCAGGTGATCCTCGCTCGCAACTCCACTCCAAGGCCAGCATCCGAAAAGCGACAGTCTTTTCCCTGGCCACCTTGGGGGAGGATACTTTGGGGAAAGAAGTGAGGACGCCCTCAGATTCCTCACAGACCATAAATCTGTCACAAACTCTATTCATCTGCTGCACAAGTACTTGTGGTTTAAAACAATCTTGAATCTTCCTCTTCAGCTTTTTTGTGTCAAGTGATTCAATTTCTAATTGCTACCGGGTGCCATTGAACTCTTCCTAGTATGCGCGCTGTTTTTGCTTCTGTCTTGGTCTGTACATTCACTGATTGCTTACCTCCAATGATTGGCCTATGTTTGGCCTATGTTTCTTTGCAGTCCTTGCTGTTCATCCCAGCTGCCCTATTACTAATACTGCTTGCTATGCCACTTTCAAATCAGACCTTCCATGTGCTCATAAATCGATCTTGCACTGTCCTTTTGAAAAGATAGCTATGCTGTTACCCGCCACACTTGTTGTTCACTAGATTTTCCTTTCATACAGCACACCTTGTTCTTGCCCTTTTGCCTCTTACATGTTTCACCTTGACTGAGTTGGAATCAGGAATACCTCCACATCTCCTATTTGTAAAAACAGCTTTGCTATTATCTACCCAGAAAATGTTTCTTCAAAAGCTACCCTTAAAAACCCCACAAATATAACCCTGCAATGCAACCCTGGCATGCAGTTTGCAGACATCTGTACACACTTTAGGACTAGATTACTGACATCCTGATTTTAGCTCACCACCATCTTCATCCCTACCGTGCACTAGAATTTCCTAGTTTTCAAATTCTGCACTGTTAATGGCGGCTCTACTTGGTCTTTCTACCCAATAAGTCACACCAAAACTTGCTGGTTGGTTAACATGAACAATAAGGGAACAATTATGGACAGGTAGTCATAAAAAGCTTCTGGTGTTTGTTGCCTGCATCCAGGCTCTGCTTGGAGTTCCAGTCTACACTCCTATACCAGGGCTGCAACAGCCCACCTGTCTACTCTCCAGACAATCTAACCCCCTTGCGAAAACCCATCTCTTGCCCCCTGGCTTTCTTCCCATGGCCTGTTCCATCAACAACCACTTCCACCTCTCATGAGACCCTCTTGGCATCATTGCCTCTGCTGTCTCCTGCTAAGCCTATTACACCAAAATAAACCTTAAATGTGGGTGTTCTTAGCACTAGGCTTGCTGCCAAATATCGTTCCAATATTCACAATCCTCTCCAAGAACCTGACATCAATCTTCTATCTGTAGCTAAGATGTGGTTCTCAGACAACGCAATCTTTCTGGACATCCTCCTGCCTAAAACCATTACAAAAACCAAGCCACATCACTTGGGTGGAGATGTTGCTGTAATCCAAGATGGCTATCTAAACTTTGAGGAGATTCTCACAAAGCCACTTTCTTCCTTCGAGGGCCTCGCCTGTAAATGCTCCATCAATACTTCCATTCTAACTTTGGTGGCCATTCACAGACCCTCTAGCGACAGCACATCCTTCCTGAAAAAATGGACAGGATGTATTAATGAGCGGCACTCTGTGTTTGCTATGACTATCATCATGGATGACCTAACTATGAATAATATGGTGCTCCATTGTTTAAAGCCACCTCCACCTTCTTGGATTACCTGGACAGTTTGCCCTGTCTCTTCTACCTACACCATCAGCTAATGCCATCATATCTGCCAATATTTCTGTAGCCGCTCCTAGCATTACTCGACTGCCATGTTCTGACCACCACGCCATACTCTTTAGCCTCTCCTGGATCACCTCAAATGTCCAGCAACCTTTGTGTATGGCAATCAGAGCTCGCGCCTCCTGCACTTGCCCTGCCCACAAACTAGAGGTCAGTTGTATAGACAAGGGGACTCTTATCAGGGCAGTAAAAGGTCCATTGTGTGCTGGCCAATACTATTTTGATGACAATACCTGTAATCAGGGTAATAACAGCATTATGTTTCTGGTACAATGCATTTCAGTACAGCGTACACCTTTCTTGGCTTACGTGGGCAACAAATCGGGCACCAATATTGTGCATTATTTCTTCATTACAGCACATCTGATGAAGTGGCACATACTTTTTCTCTCGTGTCTTTATCTCACCCCTGCACTTTCCATGCACCCAATATTTGAATATGATCACTTCCCTGACTCTGACTGCTCCTACAGCAATGTGGCACATGCACACCTTACTTTTAAACTTCCCCTCTTTAGTAATGTCCCTTTAATGAGCCCGTAGCTAGTGGATGATTGTGTTCAAACCCAGGCACCATAGCTTTCCTCCTCCCTCTGTTGCAACCGGGTATCAGATCAACACCTACACTTTCGTGTTCCATGAAAGCAATTCTCAACAATGTTTCTCCCCGGCCCCCAAACATATTGCAGTTTGCAAAGTTTGCCAATGGTTGCCAAAGGCCTCTCTAATGGAGAGTTGGCAGGTGCCCTCATCCAGCATTTGTTATCTTGGATGTTTTGGGGTTAGAGTTGGGGTTGAGGGGCAGTGACGGAATAGGCGTATTTGTTCAGAATAAGTGATTGGGCACAATTTATAAATTATACATTTCAGTGATTTCTGGTGCATGTGCCTCTGCCTTACTTTATTTTTGTGTCACTACAATGCGACTGAGCTGAGATCAACAGAATCCAAAGTTATATGCAATCCATTTTTACACTCATCATGGTAAAACGACATCAGCCAATAGCCTATCTCCTGAATATCTAAACATACAGCAAACATGACGTAGCTGTGTCCTAATGCATTCCTGAGTGAATGAGCTGGAAACAGAAAATGTAGGGCTCTGATGATCATGAAAGCACTCTTCACGCTATGCATGAACATGTCAAACAAGCAGAAGGAGCTACGTAATGTGGTTGGTCAAATTGTCGAAGTTATTCTCGCTAACAGCTTGCCTGAATAATCTTCCGGCTGTGATAAGAATTTGGGTGAGCCTGCCTCTGAGGAGTGAGATGTTTTACAAAACCCAGGTGTAAGTGAGGTGCCTTTGGTCCAGCATAGCGTGTCAGTGCCTAAGGAGGCCGGGGGAGACCTTGGTGTGAGGAATAATTCTCCTCTATTGTGTTCTCGAGGGGTTTTGCTTGAGGAAAGTAATAATGATAGTTTAACAATGTAGTTTAGTTTAGTGTCTTCACCTCATGGTATGCACAAAACAAGTAGAACAAGGAATAAGAGGAGAAGAAGGAAGACACGCCTAACATCTGAAGTGGCAACTCAAAAATCAGTTAAGAAAAATGGTACAAACCTTGCAACTATCTCTTCGGGTGATATAAAGTGCATACCTATGCACAATGCGTTTACATTATTATGTGGTTGTAAAAAGAGACAACAATTGAAGAATGGTAACGGGGGTGCTTCATCTGGCCCTCTGGACGATTGGATAAAGAGATATGTGCTGAATGACTCGCTAGATGACTCCACAATCGTGGAAAGTGGCAAGCTCGCTGGTGTGTCTGTTATATACCCTATGGAGGGCGCGACTGACAGGCTGAGATCTGGAAAATCGGATTCTTTGCTATTATATGGTTGTAAGTCCGGAAAGGGTGTGTGTTTTGGTGCAAATCCTGCTCAAGGAAGTGCGTACATTTAGTAGAGTTCGATTCTTAATAGCTGACCCATTGTCAACTCACAAATCTGGTCCGGAAATGGGTAAAATCTTAGGTGATAATCCTGCGCAATCCATGCACCATGATTAAACAATGGCTGCCAGTGACACCTCTCTTAGCTATCCTAACATCGCTGTTTCGAAATGAAAGAATTCTGGCAGCTGTAGACTTCAATTTATGGACCTTCCTGCAACCAGTGAGAGTCCTTTTGTTTATAGACAGAACGTATTAAAACATTTGCACTGTATTCTAGAGTTTGGTACGATATCTACAGGTGACATTGACTTCGTTGAGACAGCATCTTCTTTGAACTCAGAAAATTGGGTGGCGGTTCATTTATCTCCCCCTTTATAGCTGAATATGTTCTTATCTTTTCTTATTCCTAATTAAAGTTAGGTTTTGAATTAGAGATGCATTTGGTCCCTGAACAAGGTAACAATGGTGATTTGTATGTTTCATTGGATGGTACTGAGGTTAGAACTAAGAAGATGGAAGTACTTCAAAAAAAGTAGCAGGCGCTCCTCTCCAGAGAGAACATGGCATGATAACCTGTTCTGAGATGAGAGTTTGCAGCACACACTTTTTGCTCACTGTACCTTTCACAGATGGGAAATATCCATTTGCGTATCAGTCTTTGTCCCGCCCACACGGGCAGTCCAGCACCGAAATGCTATGGCAATTCCTCTCTGAACAAGAGTACCGACAGCAACCCCATACACGTGTTTCAGCCTTGTTGGGCATTATCAGTGAGGTGAAGCTGTGCCTCTCTGGGCACAGTGAGCAGGGAGTCCACGTCTGGTTGCCCCCCAAGAAGCTGGAAGAACAATGTATTTCTATGCTGAAATCAGTATTTGGCCAGTGTAGCCAACCTGTGAGGAGCCAGTTGAGGACCCGGTCACCCAAAAATAAGTGGCCCACCCCTCGCCTCAAAAAAGTGGCCAACCCCTCGCCTCAAGACCCTTGACCCTGATGACATCACCGAAAGTGATGTCATTTGACCCCACCCCAAAGTGACATCCTGGGAAGCGATGAAACAGGACCTTTCACCCCTTGACAAAACAGGAAGTGGCATCAAATAGCATTGTCCCTAAGTACACCAAATTACTGTGAATCCAAGCAGACGTCCAAGGCCAAATGATAATGTTATTGTATCGCACTTACGTTTAAGCTCTTTTTTTATAGAACAAATATGCATACAATATCACCAAACCTGTGTTGGTACTCATTTATGGACCAAAGAAGGATGAAAGGCTTTTTGAAAAAAAAAAAAATAATAATAATAATTTCCTTTTTCACTTTTTTTCTCCAAACCGGCCCAGGCATGGCCAGAAACCGGCCCCCACTCCCCAGGGACAATATCGGCCCAGCCACGGGCTGAAAGGCCGAGGGGCCAATCCGACCCTGCAGGCTCGATACAAAAGTCATCATTATTCACTATCTCTTCATGCAATACACACCCTTTTAACTGATTTTTAAGTGATACAAGAGGTCTTAATGTTATTTTGGATTCTTACCTCTTCGCATTCCAGGAGACATATGGGCCTCATTACAAGGTCAGCGGAAACCGACCGGTGCTAATGGCGGGTTGCTGCCGACCTTGTAACACTGTTCTGTCGCCTGAGATCCCGGTGCTACTGGGACATTGTAAGTCCGAGCGGCCGGGATGTCAGGCTTCGGAAACTGTACATCCCCATTCCCGGGAATGGGGACATGGAAGGACTGGCACCACTGCTAACAGTGCCAGTGCTTCTGTGAAAAACATGCCTGCAGGGGCCGGTGCTCCTGGCAGGTCACCTGCTGGGAGCACCGGGCCCTGCAGGCATTTTCGTAGTCTGGCGGTCCGGAAAGGGGCTGGTATGTTGCAACTGGCACCCTAATATCTGGACCGTCAGACATGGATTGAGGCCCATGGTTGATGAAAAAATCAAAATTGATGCCTATACTGTGTTGCAAAGACTTGCTTTTAGAAAAGATGTTGGTCGCCCTTTTGGTGGACTAATGTTGGGGGCAAAATCTTTTTATTCATTAGTAGAATATATGCCTGAAATGAATCCCTCTTATCTTCAAGCTGCTGTTTTATGTGCTTTTAATTCTGAGCCGCTGTTTAAAATCTTATTTATGTATTATTTATTTAGACATTTGTATAGCGCACCGAACCCTCGGGCATCTGAGTGCTGGATACTGTAAGGAACTCATGGTGGCAACAGTAAAGACAGACACAAGTGATCACAGTTGAAGGGTGTTTATTAAACTGAATATGCAGGTTGGAAAAAAGCCTAATCTAAACCTTAATCTAAGATGGAAGCAAGCATCGACCATCAAATAATAATAAGACAGTCCTAGTGGCACTTGTCAAATAAAAATGCCTATACTAAGAAGAACCTATTGTCAGTTCTTTCAACTAAATACAAAAGGGTGTGCGATAGGATTCACAGGAAAAAAATAATTGTTCACAAATAATAAGTCAATATGCAGTAGTTAGGGTCTCCCTTTCCTATGTTTTGAGTACGGAACAAGTCGAAACTACGGAGCACAGCACACGCTTGAGCTTTCCCAGCACAAGACTACAGTTCTGCTCTCAGGTATCAGGACCTTTGGTGGTTAAGTCTCTTTTCCACAAAAAGTCTCTTGCCTCCGAGAACCTGATGTGTTCCAAAATAATAAACAAAATTTCCTTTCTGCTTGTACATTGGTTGATACCTTTTCACCACTGTATCCCCCTCTTCGGGCTCACATCCTTCTCGATTGTCAGCCTCCCTCCGTCATCTTCACTACAGCTTTTCCAATCAATTCCACTTATAGCATTCATAAATCTCAATGGGCCTCATTACGAGTTAGGCGGCTCCAAATTTAATGGTGCTGGCAAAACCGTAACGGCACCGTTTTCCGGACCGGCTAACTCTGAGTTATGTGGCTATGTGGTGTTTCACCCGCCAGGTCTAACCTGGCGAGCATAACCCCACCGGCTGCACAAGGAACATTACAACATGGTGCCAGTGTTTCCACTGCCCCCATTCCCGTGGAGTCCTGTCGGAAAAGGGGAATGGGGAGTAACAGAATGCTGGCTCCGGAATTACCGGACCACTGGGGCTGTAATGCACCAGTGATTCTGGCAAGTCCAGAGCCGGTAAATCCCCATGAGTCTGACAGCAGCCTGCCAGTTTTACCGGCACGGCTACCGCCGGACTCGTAATGAGTCCCATAATGTCTTTTTAAACAGTTCACTGTGGACATCCCTCTGTCGGGTTCACTTTTGTCAACACACTGTTCATTGGGACATTAGGCTTCGCCCCTTTCCATCAGCATCCCTCCGTCGGGTTCACTCTTGCCAACTTTACATTTCCTTCTACCTTCTTAAGATGCAGGATTCACTTCCCTGGGTTTTCACAAGTTTGTTGGTCAAAGACTTTCGACCGTACAGGGGATTTTGCTAGACCCCTGTATGACTACTTTGACCTTTTCCTTGCAGCTCTTCTAGGGACTTCTGGTATTGGTAGTTTACCAAATGTGCCATAAACCAGAGTCTCTTGAATGAACACTGATGTGTTGCCAGACCCCTCTGCAGCCAGTTTTCCCTTAAGGTTAACAGTTCTTTGAACTTCGCTTATTTTGCCAGTTTGTAACTTTCATTCATTACAGTTTAGTTTCTTATCGGTTCTCCCCTCTTCTCACCAGCTGTGATGAACGGCACACGCCGGCTATTCTTTGCGGTCTCACACTTCCTTCCACAGAGTTTCGTGGGCCTTGGTCAGAAAGGGCAAGGTTTTTTCTCTCCTCGTCACCCTTTCAGATGTTGCCGCCTTTCTCCTTCTCTTGAACTGCCGTGCTTGGATATCTCTCTTGTCGTGTGGTCTGCCTTGCTCATAGGGTGCTTTCGTGCTCCACCTTTTATCCCTGTGGGGAAGGGAAAGGGCTATCAGGTGTGTGTGATTCTGGTCAATTGCCTGACTTTGCCTGACCCTTGGATTTGGACATGTCAGGTAAACAGCTCCACTCCCCGAGGAGCCCCATCCAGGTGATCCTCCCTTACTGGTCCACTCCCAGGAACTGCATCCATTAGCGATGGCCATGTCATGGCCACCTGGATGACAGATCCCAGGGACTAGTCAGGGAGACACCTTCAGGTTTCTCACAGTACATACAGGAAAGAAACATGACAAGACATGAAAAAATAAGTACAGGCATAATGCATAGGATATGGTCGGATCAGAGGTGAACTAGGTGGTGATCTGTCGCTGTGAGGATGTTTGAAGCATTGTCCTCACCCGAGTAGACTATGCATCTTATTTGAATAGCCATGTTTTGTGGTTTTTGCGGAAGGACCAATAGGAGGAGTGTGATCTTAAGAACAGGAGAAGGGTGTTCCAGTGTTAAGCAACCACCACTGGGAAGCAGCGCCCCCCTGCCTTTTCACGTTAGAATTTAGGTATGGTGAGGCAGTGTGAGTGAGTGGCACAGGTGGGCCTGTTAGTTCATGTTTTATCAAATTTCTTTGAGCGATAGATAGGGGCTGTTTTAGCTAGGCATTTGTAAGTGATAGAGAGAGTTTTGAATATAATGAGATCTCAAACTGGCAGCCAATGGATGTTTCATCTGGCCACCGAGATGTGCTATTTTTTTGGGATATTTAAGGCCGCTCTTAAGAGCATTATTTTGGATCACATGTAGCTTTTTGATGTTGCCTGCGGATGAGCCTCCGAAAAACGGTGTTGCAGTAATCTAGTCTTGAGACGATTAATGCTCTAGCTAGTGTGATACAGCTTTTGGGAGCCAGGAATGGTCTGCAGGCATTTATAAGTTTGGATGTATAGGCTGCCGTTGACACAGTAGCTTTCACCTGTCTTGTTAAGGCGAGGGAGCAGTCTAGGTAGACCCTCTAATTTTTACTTCCTTTGAAACCTGAATGGTATTCCCGTTTATGATAAATGATTTATAATCTTGCTCTAGTTTGTTTAATGGAATTTGCGTTCCCACTAGCAGCAGCACTGTTTTATCATCATTTAGGCAGAGTTCATGTTGAGCCATCCAATCTTGGATTATCTGATACATTTGGTTGAGGGAGTTGAGGTCGGTGCTGTAGTTACCAGAGATAGCGAGGAGGATCTAGGTGTCATCCGCATAGTTGGTATAGGAGAAACCTTGTTCTTCCTTTAGGGTATTCCTACTGGTGCACAAGAATTGTCCATTATGAAGTATGTGGACAAAATGTTAGTTGAATGGAGTATGGAATTCCCAAAATTACAATTTATTGTTGTGGGTGATTTTAACATGGTTTGGGTACAGACTGTAAATAATCATGACCGACATAGTATGGTTAAAATGCAACGGAGTGATGCATGGGCTATGCTTATAGAAGGCTTTTTGGACTTGTTTGTTTGAATCCCAAAGGTAACAGAGAGTTCCAGGATGTTTATACTTGGCATAAGGGGGGGGGTCTTTTTCAAGAATTGATTACATATTTCTCACCTGGCAGCTTGAAACATGTGTCAGGGATTCCTCCATTAGTTTTAATGAATTAAACGATCATGCTATTCAACAATGCACATTGGCAAGAAAGTAAATGTGTATGGAATAATGTGGCATCCAATGCACAAGGGAATCACCTCTTTGGGAACGTGGCCAGTATTGATACATTTAACAGTAAATTACTTCTCAACCTGTACCACAGTCTGCAATTGGAAGGGTTATAACATGCTAATCAGCATTTGAAAATGGGGATCATATTGTCTATGATCCAACATGCAAATAGACAAATAAATGATACAGTGAAACCACAAGTTTATTGTGAAATGAAACTATTTAAGGTCTATGATGCCGTGATCACGTCAAAAAGAAAGATTTTAGCAGCAGAGGTAAGAAAAATAAGGAAGCTGGATAAGGAAGCGTTCCATTATCTCCAAGTCGAGAATGAAATAAAAAAATTAGTTGAAGTCACATAAATTGTATTTTAGTAGCACAAAGTGTCAAATAGTGTTCTCTGCCCTTCGCTTTAAGGACAATCGTAAATGTTGGCACTATGCCCACAAACATATGTTAGCTCGTGACACTAGAGAGATAAAGAAAGGTGGAAAGAGCATGTAACTGCCCTATATTGTAATAAGGATGCTATGGCAACTAACAATGCAGAGCCTGATTCCAATGTTTGTTTGATTAAAGGAGAAATCCCGAAATTCAGGATATCATTGGGATTATTACTAAACTTAAATCATCTAGGCCTACAGAGCCTGATAGTGTTGCTAATGTGGTGGTTCAAGAGTGTCCAATTGTATGGGAGATGTTCACTGACATGGTTGAAATAGGTTTAATACCACGTGGTTGGAACAAATCTGCCTTATTACCTATCCATAATAAGGGATTTAAGGATGACCCTAACAAATGATTGGCTCTTTCAGATACAAGATTTTTGATAAGTCTATTACAAGATTAGGACAGTAATTTGTTAAACCCACAACAGACAGGTTTTAGAAATGGTTTGAATACCTTACACAATGTATGGACACTCATTTTTTTTATTAGATCAACTTTGATGTCCAAAGATTTAAAGTTGTTTATTTGTTTTATAGATTATACAGGGGCATTTGACTCTATGTTGGGCTAAATTGTGGAACAAACTGGCTAATTGGAAGCTTAACCCTGACATACTTGGGCTAATTAAGCAGTTAAATCAGCATACATCTGTATGCTTCAGGCTTGATCAAAGGGGCCAGCGGTCTTTGCAGATAAAAACTAATATGGGGCTGAAGCAATGCTGTGTTTTGGCCCCTTTGCTTTATAATTTATATATGGACCATATACCAAATATTTTGCTCTCTGTTAATATTTCCCCTGCCCCGTGAGTGGGCATGTTTCCTTTGTCGTGACTCTCTTATGCCGATGATACTGTCATTATTGACAGGACTGCACTTGGATTGCAGCATGGTATTGGGGGCTTTGCTGGAATTATCTAAAGCTAACAATTTAAAAATTAACATGAAGAAAACAAAGATTATGATTCTTGATCCGAATAGGAGTAGAATAAAACATTTTGTTTGGAAACCGGATGACCAAGTAGTCAAAGTAGTCAATGAGTATCGATTTTTGGGTATCCCAATTGGTAATTAGCCTTGATGAAAAAAGTTTGGATTGATTGAAACCTTTATAAGCTCTAATGGGGTTACTCCCTGTAAAGATTATTAAAAATGTATAGATTGAGTATTGTACTTGGTATGCTCTATGGGCTTGAACTATTTCTGGAAAAGGAAATGGGCTGGATCAGGCAAACAGAAGGAAAACGGTGGCGTCCTTGTTTGGGTTTACCGAGTTCCACACCGATGGAAGCGACATGCTGCAAACTTGGGCTTGTGTCAGTTTTATCGCTATGGAAGATCACTCGCAGCTCTTTCTATATCAAAATGATGTTTGATAAAGAGATAAAGATTATTCTTCCTCACTATTGTCACTTTTTGCTAAAATGAGTAAGGATTAACTAAAGTCTGGACAAAATTTGTAGAGGAAGTTGAGGAAGTGGAAAACTTTCATGCAGCTATTGGATATCAATGGAAATGTGCGTGTACAATTGAAGGAACTCAAGCAAAAATCTGGGCCTGGGATCATAATGATTTGCTTATTAAATTAGAGAGTAAGCACAAATATCAACTATACCTTAAACAGGGATTCTTTTTTCCTGATCCGTTTAGTTTTATCATTAAAACCAATGAAAGGCAATTGTGTAATTTTATAATGAGTCTCCTTATGAATTTATCACACACTATTGACAATATAGGCACCTGCCGTAATATCCCATATTATTTAAGGAAATGTTGTTATGCCTATCTGAAGTAGAACATTTTAGGCATATGCTTATGTCATGTCCTGTTTTTAAAGATAAATATGTTAAAGGTTAAAGCAAATTTACCCATGATGTTGAAAGCATTACAGGGGATCATTTTCTTGTCACAAATATTTTCTGGTAGTCCTATAGTTGTTGCAGCTGTGGCTTTATATATATGGAAGGAATTTGAAAATAATATTGTCCAAGACTAAGCTGGCCAGATATGGTTTTCCTACTTCTTTTACATGATTTGTATATTGATTCATATGAGATTTAATGGATTTGTATATTTGCGCTGTGTTGTTTTTTAAATGTAGTTATACAAATTGTTGAAAATGTCTTCATACAATTTCTTTAAACGTGTTATTTGCTAAAATGTCATTTGATGTGTACAAAATTAATATGTGCCAAGGTTCATTATTAAACCAATTGCACTAAATAAATAAAAATGTCACTTATGGCCTTGCCCAACATGATTCAATTCCTTTGGAATGTTTGGGATCTTCATCAGGGGCAACAGAATGAGTAATGGTGTGTGACAAACGATGACCTAATATGAAACCATCAGGAAAAAGAGAGTACAACATATTAAATGTACTGTGGGTACTATTTTCTTCCACTTACCTCAAAATATGAGGTAATCTTCATATAATTATATGAGAAATGCTTGTCCTAAATTGTCTCCTAAAGTAGACATGAACCTAATGGGGACTCAAAATTGATTAGTATATCTATTAATGATGGGCCCAATACATTAATCCTTGAAAAACCAAAAATACAAGAAACACTCTAACATTATAGAAACGATTACTGTAGATGGTATGAATGGGAAAAACTGCATAAAGAAAACAAATGAAAATCAAAAATGATGTGAAATAATAAAGGGAAAATACTCAAAAGAGATACAAAATTAAACAATGAAGGACCTCACAGATTGTATGGGTACATTTGGTACAGTTTTCTTGCCTCTTCCTATGACACTCGTATAGATGCTACGATTTCCCAAAAAACGTATTGCATTCTAAACCTAGGCTTTTATAATGTTTGTGAACCTTGGTTGCAACAACTAGGTCGCCTGAAGATGTTAGCAAGTGAGGGATCTTGGGCGCAATATTGGTGGAGAATCATGCAATTATCTATTAAATTCAAACTTCAAAGACAGACCACTGGCCTTACAGAAGAAAAGAAACACCGTAACAGTTAATGAAAGAATTAAAAACCACATCACATAATGCAATGCTCAGAATATGGATGTTGGTTCATCTAAACCCTGTTCATAACAACTCGACCATTATAGCCCAACAATGGCATTAAGGGCTTTTTGATAGCCATACAAAGAGATTGCCTATACTGATTAATTCAGAGCAAAGAAAACCCAAAAGAAAACCTCTCATAGTTATACAACAGAATATAATGTATGATGCACGTTTGCGGTTTTGTGGTGTGTTCTTGCATACTAGAATACATGCAGCAAAAGTGGCAGTAGATGATAAGTCATAAGGAAAACAACATTGGGTGAGCTGCCTACTCACAAGTTAGTCTGCATGAGGCCTCGAGTTCTGGTGGGCCAGGCGAGAGGTCTGCGACAGCCTAATGTCCAGGTGCCATCAACAGGATGTGCACGGGTTCAGAGGAAATAAGGGGGGCAGCCAGTCCAGCCAGGCCTGGACAAGGCCAGACAGGGGACATTCATGCTGGGCCTTTGTGTCCGGGGCCGGCTTTACAGCCTGCCGCCACCCATTAGGCCAGGATAGGGGTTGAAGGCCCAATCCGCAAAGATGTCATTGCAGCTCCATGGCAACCATCGGAGGCACTCTGGTGCTGAGGATGAGGGCAGCCATTACAAGTTGGTAAAAGTGCACACTGATAGGCCCGGCCAGCAAAGGAGGCAAAAAGTAAAAAAAAGCACCATGGGTGTGCGGTGATGAGACGGTGCTCCACAGATGGAAGCGCTTGATGGTGAAAGCGTGCAAAGGTGTTTTCTGTGATGCTTTTCACCCTGCAGCCCACTATGCTACTCTTCTTTGGGGTGGTCCCAGGATCAGCAGGGAGTGGAAGGGGAGCATAGAGAAGGCAGTGTCCAGCACACAACCAAGGCTGCACATAAAGGAGGAACCTTACATTTTGCATGTTTGCCAAAAGACCACATTCAAGAAATTATGAGTCATCGTCAAGTTCTTTGTTCAGGGATTGAACACAGCTTTTTGAGTAAAAATAATGCTTGTTTTCTTACACCTAGAGATGTTCTGAGTCCCACATTTTACATTCTACTGAAATTCCATAGACACATTACCATCCTCTCAGTAGATCCCTGTGCTGTTCCATTTTGGAAACTTTTGGTAGATATAATGGCTTCTTTTTACAGCCTCTTACTTTTTCCACCAAAGCCTTTCTCAAAGACACCCAGGATGGAATTTGGGTCACCATCCATTTGATTCAATTAACCAGCTATTGGTCACCTTAGGCATCACTGCTCTCTATACAAACATACCTCAAGAACAAGCGGTGGCTGAATACATGCTTGATCAGCACCGTTCTCCCCATCCAATTTGAACACAATGGCCCTCATTACGACCCAGGCGGTAAGTATTCAACATTACTGGCATGGCGTAATTATCGTTTAACGCCCTGGTGCGATGCCGTAAAGTCCGGCAAAATCCGACCCATCGCGCACGAGCATTACGCCATTCCGGTAATGTAAACTACGCCATGCCGTAAAAGACCCTAAAACGGCCCCTACCGGCATCATACGCAGCGCAAGGTGCACTACCGCCATCCATCACAGCGGCGACCGTAATTAGCGGTCACCGTAATTAGCGGTCACCGTAAATATGCGGAACCGGAAGTAGCGTCATCGCACAGGAACGGGAAAGAGCACGGCGGCCATCTTTAAAAACACAATCCATTGCCATCCTCCCCTACCACTCTACATCCGACCCTGAGACCTGTCAAAACCCATTACCCACCCATTTTCCCACTACAAAATGCCAAAAGTTGTCAAAAAAGCCTGCGATTGGCAGCGGCAGGACCGCTTTACTCGGGAGGAACTCACTATGCTGGCGGAGACCCTCCAGGAGAATGCGGCGGTGGTCTTCTCCACACAAATGACCAGGCCGGCAAATGCCAAGAAGAAGGCCATATGGGCCCTGGTGGCACAGCGGGTCAGTGCGGTGGGAACCGTACCCCGCAACGCACAGCAGTGTCGAAAGCGGTGGGACGACCTGAGCATCCTCTCCGCAAACCGCAACCTGGGCCTGGCAACCGGGGGAGGATCGGATTCCCCAATTAAACTCCAGCCATGGGAGGAAATCTGTGCCTCCACAATCGGCATGGAGAGCACAGAAGGGGTAGGAGGGATGGAGAGAGGAGCACCGACATCAGGCGATGCAGGTAGGTGCCTCAAATCAAGCCATGCAATAGTCACTGAAGTCCATTCATGTGCAGCACAAAGTTGCCCTACAGTGTCAATGCAACACATCAGCAGGAGACTGCCCACAGCCACATCCGACCTCCACCCTGTACACATGTAGCATGCACACCCTAACTGCAGGCACCCACATACCTCCATGCTAAAGCCACACAAAAAGGAGACAACCTGCATGCCCCTGCCTCAAATGTGCTGCATCTAGTAACCAAAATGATGTCAGTCATCGCGATTCCAATGTTCGCAGACCCATCAATAACACTCTCCCTCCTTTGCTCCACCACAGACTCAAATTCCAACCCCGAGGATGAGGACACCCCTGCCACAACATCAGCCAAGAGGGCCAAGACCACTGTGCCAACACTCTCTACCTCAGCTGTGGTGACCAAGACACCGCAGCAGCCGAAATCTGTTGCCAGTACACAGGACGGGCCACTGACAGGCACCCCAGCAGGCAGCATGGCAGCAGCAGCAGCACCACACATCCCCACAATGTTCGCCACAGAAGACACAGGTTCTGCAGGAAGCAGTACCATAGGCGAAACTGCTGCCATTGCAGCATGCTCTGAAAGTGACACAGAGGAGCCAGATGTCGGACCCCCCACTGACCACCATCATTCCCCCTGTTTGTCCCAGAGCAGCCCCCATGAGGATCCCACACAGGGGCATTCAGAAGATGAGGACTGGCCATCCACCCCATGCCCTGTCGAAAATCAGCAGGAGGGGAGCAGCCCCTTCGTAACACCATCTGCAATAGGCATGGGCCAGCAGAGCCAACATTCCCTGGAGTAGATAATCAAGCGCCAGCAACAACTCTCCTCGCTTATGAATGAGCATGCTGCAGAATGTGGGGGGGCAAGGGCAGCTATGGAACAATGTACAGAGACCCTGAGGGCTGAAATGGAGCAGAGCACTGAGACCCTGAGGGCTGAAATGGAGCGGAGCACAGAGACCCTGAGGGCTGAAATGCAGTCCTCCTCAAAGGACATGTGTGCGGAACTTGCCGCCGTGCGGCGCGTGCTCTCAGAGCTAGCCAACTCCATTCGGGACATGTGTGCACATGAGCAGGCAGGGACCTCCTCCGCTGCCAGTTCCACCCAAAGCAGCCCCATCCGCCGATCGGGGAGGAACCTGCGCAGCACAGGCAGGGGTGCCCCGGGGGCCGGGAGAGGGGGCTTGCAATAGCGGCTGCCCACCGTTATCATGCAACATTAGCCACTTAGTCACAGGGTGTGTTTTGGGGAGTCCAGGGGGGAGGGGGGAAGGGGGAGTGGGTGTGTTGGGGTGTTCAGGGGGGAGGGGGGAGGGGGGAGTGGGTGTGTTGGGGTGTTCAGGGGGAGGGTGAGGGGGGAGTGGGTGTGTTGGGGTGTTCAGGGGGGAGGGGGAGGGGGGAGTGGGTGTGTCACAACAATTCACATTTAAAATACACATTTTCCTTTTGCACAAATCAAATGTGTGGACATTGTTCATTGCGTATGTGTGCTTTATTGGTGTACAGTCCACAGTGTGCTTGTCCCCGACACACACAGTGCCCCAAGTGCCATCTCCATGTCATACACACCAGCCGTGTGTGCTAGAAGCATTGGTTGATGATATCTTGACGCATTTCACGCCCCTCCTGTGCATCACCTCCTCCATGAGGTGCGGCCCCATCTGCACCCTCCTCATCCTCATCGTCAGGTGGTTGCAGTTCTGCGTCAGGGGGCAGGGGCACATTTCGTCTGATGCACATATTGTGTAGCATGACACATGCCATGACGATCTTTGCCACCTTCTCATGGCGGTACAGGAGTGCCCCACCAGACCTGATGAGGCAGCAAAACCGTGCCTTCAATAGGCCAAATGCCTGCTCAATGACCACACGGGTACGTGTATGTGCACGGTTGAAGTCCTCCTCGTGCTGGTTCTGTGGGTTCCGGACTGGTGTAAGGAGCCACCTCTTCAGGGCATAGCCTGCATCACCTGTATGTGGGCGAGAATGTATGTGTCAGTCATGACATCTAATTCGAAACATGATGTGCCACCATGGCTTGCATCCAATTGTTACTTTGGACCACTTCTAAATGCACTAATTGATTCACACTATGCGACCGGTATATGCTCATGGCTCTCATGGCCTGTTTTGCATGCCATCAACCAATGTATGCAGGGGGGTCAAGTGCCTTGTGAGTGCCCATCCACTGTGTTCGTTCATGCCGTTTGTTTTGGTGGCCTGGCACGTGTCCTGTGATGTCAATGCTCACATCATTGCAACATTGCTGTCGGCCTCATCATGACCCCAGTGAGCAATACTGATGTTTATAGGGACATTTTGGGGGCCCTGCTGTCTGTGTGATGGTGTGTTGATGTTTCTGTCCGTCATGTGCCTCCTTCGTGCGCAGTTATGGGGGACAGGCCTTTCGGTTGATGGTGTTTGGTGACGTGCATGTAGGTGCATTTCGTTGTAGTCAATGTGGTCTGAATTGGTACAATGCACTTGCAGATGGTTGTGTCATGGTTGTGACACAACCTCATTCACATGGTAGGGCTGCATACATCAGGCATTAGGTTTACTGGTGTTGGGTGAAGTTTGTTTTGCTTTAGGGTATGATTTGGCTCCGTTGTCTCTGCTACTCATAGCCAGGTGGAGTATGCATCATCCCCCCCCCCTTTCAGCCAGGTGGAGTGTGCATCATCCCCCCCCTTTCAGCCAGGTGGAGTATGCATCATTCCCCCCCCTTTCAGGCAGGTGGATTATGCATCATTCCCCCCCCTTCAGCCAGGTGGAGTATGCATCATTCCCCCCCCCCTTTCAGCCAGGTGGAGTATGCATCATCCCCCCCCTTTCAGCCAGGTGGAGTATGCATCATTCCCCCCCCCCCTTTCAGCCAGGTGGAGTATGCATCATTCCCCCCCCCCTTTCAGCCAGGTGGAGTATGCATTGGTACATCGTTCACCTACCCACTTCACATTTCCATGGTCATGACATTAGACTCATCGAGTAGCCAGGATCTTGGGCCTGCATGTCGCTCCATGTAGCATGGTATTGTGGAGTTCCTCAGTACCATTGAATCATGGGTTGCTCCGGGGAATCGGGCACAACAATGTGGGATGATCCTGTTGGAGTCACAGACCATTTGCACGTTGATTGAGTGAAATAGTTTACGGTTGCGGTACGGTACCTCCATGGCATGTGGAACCACCAATTCCACATGGGTGCAGTCGATGGCACAAATGCAACCAGGTATGCCGGCTAGTGCATGGAAACCCACTTTGGTGTTTGCAATCTCCTGGGCAGTCCGTGGTAATGAGATGTGGTCGTCTGTGTTCTTGAGGAGGGCATCGAGCATTTGGATCAGTGTATGTGAAAATAATGGTTGTGAAATGCCATGCAAGTGCCCCACTGTGTGCTGGTAGGTGCCTGTGGCCAGGAAGTGGAGTACAGACACTACCTTCAGTATGGGGTGGGATGGCGGTTGGTGTTTCTATCATGCTGACGATGTTGTTGTGTGTCATGTCTACGATGGCGGTGATGGTGTCCCGGTCCAAACGGTACAGGGTGTGGATCTGCTCAGCAGTGAGGTTGAATGGGCTGGCTCTGATGCGTGGGATTGGGGGCTGCCTGCGTGGTGGTACTGGCTGTGCTGGTGGGGCTTGCTGGCCCTGCCTTGCCCTCCTTCTCCTCCTGCGTCTCCTCTGCGCTGCCCGTTGTTGTTGTTGTTGTTGTTGTTGTTGTTGTTGTTGTTGTAGCACTTGCATTGCTATCAGGTCCTCCAGCCCCAACATTGCTAGTCCTATTGGTATCATTGTGGAGTGTGACTGGGTGTGGGAAGGGGTGGGGTGTGCTCTTTTTGTACTTCCTGAGTCTGTATTGCCTCCACCTGTGCTGATTCTGTGCACCTGTGGCAGCTGGGTTCACTTTACATGGCCATTTACGGTTGGTTCGCGATGGCGTAATTAGCACCATGGCGGTAAGGTACTTAACAGGCTTTGTGATGGCGTTAGGTGCATGTCCGCTTGGGTCGTGATCCGCTTAGCTTTGCGCCATGCCGGTATTTACGGCGTGGTAGGTCGCGTGCGCGCGACCTTGGTGCAGTTAGCAGGAGCGTTAACTACGATGCCGCTAATGGCATCGTAGTTAACGGTCACGGGTCATGATCGGACCTAGCGGAAAACGATGCCGGTAATCATTTACCGGCATCGTTTTTCGCTTACCGCCAGGGTCGTAATGAGGCCCAATGTCTAGTTTAATTACTTCAAGAGAGCTTACACTAAAATGTTTGACATTTGGTACCAAATGTTACCTGCAGATCAAGGGTACGGCTATTGGTGCAGCTTTGAGAACACATGTATTTTATACAGTCATTGCTTTGTGGCTAACATCATCTGTTGGAAATGTTACATCAATGATATCTTCATGCGTTGGAATTTTTCAATGGGGACTTACCGGTCCCTCCAGGGTCGGAATGGACCGGTAAGTCCCCATTGAACCAGGTTGGACCCGGTATGGGAGGTAGTCATGGCACAAATGGCGCCATGACTACCTCCATACTCGGAATGAGGCCCTGTGTGTCCCTACACCTTATCTCAAATAATTGACCAACACTCTTTTCAGGATACAGATGTTGATGGTGTGTCTACAGCAATTCGGACACTGAAAGGTCCTTATCATGTTAATGCTATTTTACCATTTAACATTTTGAAAGGAGTGCCGGGCACTGCTTGAGCCCCTTTGTTGGGTACGATGTTCATTAACCCCACCGTTTTTTTTCCGCTGCACTTTTTGTCGAATGGTTTTTGTCGAAAAAACATCAGAAAAATATGGGGGGTGGAGAATGGCATATAAGTGGTCACGTGGGGTGGTGTATAGGGATAAATAATACAGGACGGGGGGTTGATGGCCCTCCGAAATAAAAATAAAAATTCTATGATTTTTTTGGGCAAAGGTTTTTGGGCAAAAAGTGCTGCGAAAATAAAACAGTATAAGAATGAATATAGAACCCTTTATTGGTGGTTAAAAATGCTTCTCTGCAGCTGGACAGTTTTTCCTCTGGTCTGAAATGGGGCCCTAATCTGCTCTTTTTAATAAAAAAATATAAAGCCATACTCCTTAATGTTGCACAATTTTAGATACATAACCACCATCCCTTTCTCTGGAAATTATCCAGCAAGTGATGGCTTGTCATCTTCCTCAATCCCACACACTGCCGGCCAACCTCCTACATTTCTACCTGTCAGGATGCAAGCCTCTCTGCTGTATTGAGACAGCAATTCTCCAGGTGAGGAGATGCTAGCTGAGGGTGGGGCCTGCGTGATTGTATTTTTGGGCCTCTGAGCTGCATTCCCATTGTTCGACCATGAGATGTGTATGCCAGTCGTTTCACAGTGCATGGTGTTGTAAGGTCAGATTCTGGATTGGTCCACTTCTTTTCTCTTGAGATGCAATGAAATTGTCAAGATAGAATCACCTCAACCCTCCCCTCCCTCTAACCTGTGTGGTGTCCCAGGCAATGATCGTGCACCCAATGATTTTGAACACTCAGAAAATAAGTCATCCCGGCTGCGTATTCCAGGTTCATAGGTGGGGGTGCAGGTGGAGCTGGTGAAATGCCTGCTCTGTCCTCGGTGGATGGGGTGCTGAAGAAGAAAACTCAAGGCCGCTGTGTCCTTGCAGCCCAGATGAAAGGTGATGGAGCCCCAGCTTACCGGCCACAGGTCCAAAAAGTGTGGTGGCCCACTGTTTTTCACAACGCTGGTGCAGAGAAAAAAGGGACAGGCCAGGCTCAATTATGCGCTGGAGATGTGGTGGTGAATGACAGTGGCATCCACATGAAAATAGAGTTACCACCAGTAACAATGCACATGGGCACGGTAGTGACGTGAGCATCTCCCACAGGGCATAGGGGCTGCGTAGGAAGATCAGATGCGTCACAGGACATTGTAGTGAGTGCAGCAGCCCCTCGAAGAGTCCACTTTAAAGAATGAAGATAACTTGTTGGGTGCAGTGTTGAGACAGGCGGGCCCCCAAGACATGTAGGATGCCTATGAACGGTGGCATTACACTGAGCATGTGCAGTCCTGATTGGGTGGCCCACATGATGGAAAAGGCCACCCAGTACATAATGTTCTGTGATATGTGATCACCATTAACAAAAGACAACACTGGGGTGGGTCAGTCCAATTTTTGTAGTCCGTATTAGAAGTTTAAACAGCTCGGTATAGAAAAATATAAGAAGTGCCATGAGCCCTCTGGGCCATGTACACAAACATCATTTTCGGAAATACACTGCACCTGGAAGATCACCCAGGCTGTGTTTATTTAATTGCCTGGGAAGTCCTGATCTTCTCCAGTCAGATCCCTATACATCAAAGGCAGCACCAGCTGAAAGAGGTATTGAAAAGGGCTGGCTGACTATGAAAGGGGCCCCTAGGGGTCCCTAACGTCTATGCAAACAAGGGGAGTCACCACACACGATAGATATGCCAGACACGAGGTTGTATTCCCAAAGCTAGGGTTTATTGCAAAGCAAAAGTCTCAGTTGGCCAACTCGGTCTCACGCCCCGCGACGTGTATCTCTAGACCTCGAGGGATGCAAGAGAGTGAATTACGTAAATCAGTTACATATATACAAAATGCATATCAAACAATCAGCTGTGACATGTTTAGCACCCCCCTTTATTGGGTTTCTTTGAACTTGGTGTGATGTTGGACATCTCGGACAACTATGACACCTTCAAACATCTATTCTAGTAACAATTTGCAATTTGTGAGTGCGGAGGCATCTTTCAGTTGTTGAACAGAACACAGCGCTTCTGTTCTTGGAAGCGAGCTACATACGGGGGGAGAGTTGCATTCCAGACCTTGCTATCTATGAGGTGCTATTCGTGTCCTGGGAGCTGACACGCTCTAACGGGGCTCAGTAAAGGGGGGCCGTAAGAAAAGCATAATTTAAGCCTTTAGCTGTATTATTCTAACATATTCTACCATATACCGAGACTGGCTGGCAACTGCGAAATGATTAAATGCCCTGCAGCTCTGCTTCAAGGCTACATTCGGGAGGGAGCCGGGCATTCTTCCTGGGCTGCCTACGTTGTGTTTCAACAAACTCTTGTTATCCTCACGGCCCTGCGGCCTTGTCCTTTTTACGTGCAGACAACAATGTTTTACAGTCGAGCAGTGTAAGCAGAAAAGATACTACGAAGCAATAGGAACAGAAAGCAATGAGCAATGGTTAGAAAACAAAATGGCGATTCTTGTTACATCAAAATGGCCGTTCATTGGCAAACTTGAAAACCTATATTCTGTCATATCGTGCATGAGACGGTTGGCCCGCGGCCACCAAAATACGTTTGCGGTCACAAAGTAGAGGTATCCATTTTTCTAGACTGACAAACCCTCCTTTGGCCGTATGCCAAACGTCTCATCTATTTATTGAAACCTCCTCTAGTGATGATGAGTCTGAAGTACTTATGTCTGAATTTTGCATGCTATCGTAAATATCATCGTCTTCATCAACATCTATTGCCATCAACTCTTTTACTGTTTTCATCTCATTTGGGTCTTGGTCAGCTCGACCATGAGGTTGTTTTTTCTTTGTCATCATATGCATACATCCTTCCGTACATCCCTCAGTTACCTCAGGTCAAACTATTGGTAGGCAATGTATGCAACAACAGCATGTTAGGAATATTCCAAACACCACTACTAATATTGAAATCAACTTCCATCCCCAAGAACGTAGTATTCCCCAAAACCAAGATCCTATTCCCCAGCCTCCTTCTTCAGTAGGCAGTTCAGAGCTTAGGACATGCATTTTCTTTATCACTTCAAAGATCGTAGGGGAATAGTCATAAACGCAACACGCTGATCCCACTATTTTGCAAATTCCCCCACGATCAACCAGGATTACATTGAGAGCCATTCTATTTTGCAGCGCAATTAACCTGATTCCTCTTTCTTCCAACGTCATGTTAAATAGTATATCTGTTGTTGTGTTTATGGTATTTTATTAGTATTCTGGACAGCTGCCTTATATTATAGGAGTTCACTATCCGCCCTAAGAATGGAATGAATTATTTTGCTACATCAGTTGCTATCAAAACACCCTTGTCAGTCCTTTTGACTCTAGTTCTGGATAGTCTGGCCATGTCTGCTGTTTCTAAGAGGAATATTCCTGGGAACAGTAGACCTAGGTAACATGTACCTCCCCAGTTTCTGGGCAACCAAGGATATGCTTTCTCTCCACATATAAAATAAACGGGATCACCTACATATACTGGTTCTATTTCCCATTTTAATACCACTGTATTCATGCATCCAGTATATGTTCTGACTGAAAAAGAGCCTTTCTTTTTTAGACAAAAAGGGACAGTTCTTGGGCTATAATTTACCGTGCAAGATGGGGGGATTGCATCTTTGTCCCCTTCTGTTCTTACCGAAACGTCATTACAGATGTCTTTTCTGGTGGGGACAATCTATCTCGTCTCTTTTGTCGTGTTATCTTTCGTGTACTTTTCCTTGTGGGCTCTCGGGCCATTACTTGTGCTTTATGGAAAATGGAACAACCCACAGGCTTCATTATTATCTCCTCAAACTCATTCATGTTGGTTCTGTCTAATTGACCCGTACTACTCTCATTCCATTTACCAAAAATCATTGCACCTAAAGATGCACTACATGCAGAACGTAATGGTAATGGCTGTACATACCACCCTATTCCTTTCCCAGCATGCTGTGGTAAATGGGCACATACCCAGCAATTTGTTTTCTTCAGAATTGCATGTGTCATGTTCATGATTAATAATAACATATTATTCCCAAATCCTTCCCTGTGTCTTTCTTCCATTGAGGGCAGGGTATAAGTAATCACCTGAACCGGGCTTTCAGTAGTGGATATATTAACTATTGGTAAAAACATTTCTAATGGGTGTATCGCTTCCACATACCATAATATTATTGCTGTCTATATCGGTGCTACCACGCTCATAAAGCACATTATTATTGTTAATGCCAGCATTCAATTCGTTTTACCATGCGTTTTTCTTAAGCTTACAGTCTTTATAATTGACTCATTCTCAGCAGTGGTGATGCAGGAGGAGGCTGGAGCCGGTCCCGGTATGTTTCTCGTCGTCCTTCTTCTTCCTTATCACAGTTCATCGTGGATATCTCTCTTCGTCATGCTTGCTCTGATGTCAATAAGTTCAACGGAATTGTCACAGTTCAGTTCTGCCAGTCCTTAATAGCCTGGATTTGTTTTTTTGTTATTAGGCAAGATCACTTGTCCTTTCTCATACTGCTCAGAGGACCTTTGATCAGTTATCTCATTGCCTTAGTACCATGTGCGCCCAGCTTGTCCGCTCTGGTTCCTGACACATGTACTTTTTATGATTGCACCGAGGAGCCGCGAGTCTTGAATTGTCCGATTTGCACAATTCACACGCTTCTCTCCTCTACACCTCTAGTTCCTTCTCCGTCCATGAGCTGAACCAGAGGTTGACATAAACACCAAAAAAGAACTGCGGATCACTTTGTCTTTCGAGGCTGCAAGTTGTATCGCCTCACTCCTGGTATCGTGTGATCCGTGAACAGTGCCGGTGCACTTCCAGATTCAGGCTCAAAGTCAGCCTGTGGCGCTACTGCAGGTGCTGGTGTGCGCCGCGCCAATGATGCAGATCCATTCTTTGGCGTGCTGGCAAGTGCTGGTGGGCACCAAAGGGGTACACAATTTGTTTCTGCTTGTATTTGCAAGGCAGATTTCGTGTCAGTCAGCAGTGATGTTGATTCTGCTGGGCAACGTTGAGGCACTCTTTGCCCTTCCCCCTCTTTGGAAATCGTCTCAGGCTTTCTTTCGAGTTTCACTTCTCGTTTTGGCAGATTTGGTGGCTGCTTACTGGCAATAGTTTCTTCTGTTTCTGTGACCGCTGTCTCTTTCCGGTCATCTGGGTCAGGCAAGTCTTTCAGTGAA
The DNA here is from genome assembly GCF_040938575.1 of Ambystoma mexicanum. Lineage (NCBI taxonomy): Eukaryota > Metazoa > Chordata > Amphibia > Caudata > Ambystomatidae > Ambystoma > Ambystoma mexicanum. The sequence continues at coordinate 318,992,813 of NC_090928.1, read as the reverse complement.
GTTGGAATCTTTTTGGCATGGGTGGCATGGATCCACGACTTCCTTCCATCCACCCGTATTGCCGTCTGCGTTGCCAAGAGTACTTGATAGGGCCCGCACCACCTGGGTGCTAACAATGACTTTCTTTCAAAATTCATTAGCAGCACCCAGTCTCCTGGCTCCAGCGCATGCCCAGGACCAGTGTATCTCACTGGTAATCCCTCCTGCACCTGCTGATGAATCAAACGCATTTTCTGCATTAAAAGGCCACAATAAGTACTAAGCACAGGATGTTCTACCTCACTAAGTCGTTTTGGCTGTGGTGCGCACCATACATTTGCCGGCCTCCCCATTACGATCTCGTACGGGGAGAGCCCAGTTTTAGCCTGTAAAGACGTACGCATGCATAATAGTGCTATTGGTAATGCATCCACCCAACTCAACTTGCTTCCCGCACAAATCTTACTAATCTTTGATTTGAGAATCCGGTTGTGCCTCTCCACAAGACCGGCTGAACTCGGATGCCTTGAACTATGGAATCTCTTATCAATCTGAAGACCCGCACATATCGGTAACACCACTGCACCCACAAAATGTGGTCCATTATCGGACCATAGGACACGGGGAAGCCAAATCTGGAAAAGTATTCCTTAGCATTACTTTTGCCGTGCTCAGTGCTGTGCAGTCCTTCAAGGGATATGCCTCCACCAACTTACTGAATGCACAGATCACCATTAAGACGTATTTTAAGTTTTGGCATCCCTCCAGCTCTATGAAATTAAAATGGATCACCTCAAATGGCATAGAGGGCGGGCCAAAACTGCCTATTGGAGTCATTGTTCCCTTTCCTACATTGTGTTGCAAACACGTGATACAGTTCTGCACCAACCTCTCTGCATTCTTTTTTATGTTTACATTCTGCCATACTGTAGAAAGGTGCTGTATTATCTTTTTCGCACAGATGTGAGTGGGGCTGTGGGCTATTGTGACCATTGCAGTCACATACGAATTTGGCAACATCCAGTTTCTAGTTCCCTTGTCCACCCAACAACCTTCCAGATCTAACTCAGCAGAGCCCTCTGCCCACCCTTGTATTTCATCGGCCGTAGCTTCGGCCTGCATTTCTTTGACAGTGGCAACTCCATTTTCTATCATACAGGGTACTTCCTCAGTCTGAACCGTCATCATTTTGGTATTTAAATCAGTGGCAGTTTGTTTCGCAATTCTGTCTGCAAACGCGTTTCCCTCTCCTACTTTGCATGTTATCTTTTTGTGTGCCTCGCATTTCACTATTGCTAGGCACTTTGGAAGCGTGAGTGCAGACAGCAATCGTACAATCAAAGGGCCAAGTTGAATTCTGGTGCCATGTGATGTCAAAAACCCTCTCTCACCCCAGAGTCGACCAAAGTTATGAACCACCCCAAAAGCATACTGGCTATCGGTATATATATTCACATTCAAATTTTCAGACATCTCGCAGGCTCTGGTTAATGCTATTATCTCTGCGGCTTGTGCTGAATTGTAGGGAATTCTTTTGCTTTCTACAACGCTCTCTAGGGTAGTGATAGCATATACGGCAGTTGTCGTGCCATCTGGTAATTTAAAACATGAGCCGTCACAAAATAACTCTCCATCTGGCTCTTTCTGTGGGGTATCACTTAAATCAACTCTCCCCTTGGTTTCTTCCTCAGTGACCATTAAGCAATCTTGGGGTGGTGATTCATCCTCCCCAATTTCTTTTATGGGTAGTGGCATTAATTCTGCAGGATTCAAAGCGCTACACCTCATAATTTGGATATGGGTCGCAAACAAGATAATCTCATATCTTGTCAATCTAGCAGAGGTGAGGTGTTGCGTCTGTGTCCTATTTAATAGAATGTCTATGGAATGTGGCACCATCAGAATTAAAGCGTGCCCCAATACCATCCCTTCCATGTGTTTCACTGACGCAGACGCCGCCGCGACAGATCGCAAACATCGTGGTAGTGCGCGCGCTACAGGGTCCAGCGCAGAACAAAAATAGCTGCATGGCCTATTTCTTCCACCTTGTTCCTGTGTCAAAACCGCCAATGCACATCCTTCAATTCACACACAAACAGTCTAAAAACCTTCTCATAATTCGGCGTACCCAAAACTGGAGCCGAGCATAATGCAGTTTTCAATTCATCAAATGCTTTCTGACATTCCTCATCCCACTGTAACGGCATAACCGCATCTTTTCTAGTCAAATTCACCATCGGTTTCACAATTAACGCAAACTAACCAATCCATTGTCGGCAATATGAATCCATGCCTATTATGGCTCTGACTCCTTTTTGTGTCTTTGGAATAGGCATACAAGAAATACTTTCTATGTGTTCTGGGGTTAGCCTTCTCCCTTCTTTCGAAAGTAGGTAGCCTAAATAGGCCACCTCCTTTCGATTATATTGACATTTCTTCAAACTAGCTTTATGGCCATGTGCCGCTAGGTGTGACAGTAGTAATACAGTGCTTTCTTTACAAATCTCCTCTGTATCTGCAGCTAACAATAGATCGCCTATGTATTGCAAGAGTACACAACCCACTGGTAATTCTAGCATGTCTAGCTGCTCTTTTAATGCTCTACTGTAAATACTTGGACTTTCTGTGTAACCTTGCGGAATCCGCGTGAATGTAAATGATTGTCCTCCTAATGTGAACGCAAACAAATATCTGCTGTCCTTGTCCACTGGAATGCTGAAGAACGCGTTTTTCAAATCCACTACACTAAAATATTCCACTGAAACAGGTATCATTGTCAATATTGTTGTGACATCTGGCACTAAAGGAAATTGTGGATATACTACCTTGTTTAATGCGCGCAAATCAATTATAAAACGGTATGGTACTTCATTGCCTCCTTTTTTATAAACTGGAAGAATCGGGCTGTTGCATGTACTGCCTGTAATTTCCTCGATTACCCCTAATTTCACCAAATCTGTAACAATACTCTTTAATCCTTTCTCACCTTCAGCCGAAATTCTGTATTGGGGAATTTGCGGTGGGGTAACACCTTCTTTCAAAATTATTTTTACTGGCTCTATCTTTAAGCATCCTACATCATTGTCATGCATTGCCAATATACAGGTTGGCACTTTACTTAGTTCTCCTGGTAAAGTTTCGGACATGAATTCTGACACAGGGGCATCGTGTGGCCAAATCGTTAGGAACACTCCGTCTGCCGTGCAATGTATAACGGAACCTACTTTTTTCAACAAATATAATCCCAACAAGTTTTCCCCACAATTTTCTGTTAAAAAGAAAGGACAATGTTCAGTAAATGGTCCTATTGTAACTGGGACTGGTTTGGACACTGAGTTTATGACTGGTGTACCTGCGAACCCTACAGAAACATTCTTTTGCCCTGACAGGGGTATATCCTGAACCAAGTGGTGGTCTACTGAACACTTCTGCGCTCCTGTATCTACAAGAAAGCGGTGCTCCTCATTCCCGACTCTCATTTCTACGTAGGGTCCTCTCTGATTCACGGGAATAGACACTGGTTCCGACCCCTGTCCTGGGCTGTCCTATTGGGGAAATAACACATCATCCGATGTGTAATCATTGCTGTTACTGTAATACGTGTTTGGCTGTGTATCGAAAACGTTCCCTCTCTTTCCTCTATTTCCCCCACTCTGGTTTCCATACTGTTGGTTTTGCTGTCCCTGACTCTGGTTTGGGGCATTTTGGTTTTGGCCTTGGTTTTGATTACCTCTGTTATTGTGATGCTGCTGCATACTATTCCTATTTGGTCCATTCGCTCCTTGGTGTCCTCTATGCTGTCTCCTCTGACCAGACCCATTTCTATTCTGTAGATGCAGACATTGCATCGCCAATGTCCTTCCTCCTTACAATACGCACACTGATTTGGTCCTACTGTACCCCCATGCATATTCAAACTACTCCTTCACTGTGCATTCCCTCTCCCTCTATTGTGTCCCACTACTTGCTGCAGTAGTACCCGTGTTTTCAAATTTACCCTATCCTTCTCCTCTTTCTCTTTCGCCGCAGTCACTCTGTGCTCATAATATTGGGCCATGTGTAATACTTCGCCTAGCCTTTTTGCTTGCCATGCACTCTCTGATATCATTATTAGATCCTGGATTGGAAGTTTTAACCCCCTCACATATTTGTCAACAAATAACCTTTTTCCCGCTTCCGAGCCCACATCCTGCCCACTGAAGTCTGTGAATACTTCTTCAAATCTGTTGAAATAATCTGTAGCTAACTCATCCTTGCCCTGTACACATGCAGTCAATTTGTCCCATTGAATTTTTTTCTCTGGGACAATTTCTTTTAATTTCTGCACTATACGTGCTGGTGATGCTACCAGGTTTCGGTCCCGGTGTTCCTCCAACCGCTTCATTCCTGTCTTCTATTATCAAGTCCGCCCATGTGGCGCCAAAGGCCGTTGCGTCATCTACCTTCCTTATTTGTTTCCATATGTCTGCTGGCAGAATCACCGGGAATATTAGGTCTATGTCACCCATGGTAAGCACGGATGATTGCAGGCAGGACTCTACTTCCTTGTAAAACCCTGCAGGATTCTTTCTTATATCAGGAATCGTTTGCTTTATGTTGTTCACCTCCTGTCTGGAAAAGGGGACATGCACATATTGGGCGGTATAATGGGCTGGTGTTACATGCGCCGCTATATTGCCCGCTGCAGGAACCTCTACTTTGGGCACAAAGGTAGGTGGGACCTCTCTCATTGGAAATGCCCCACTTACTGTCCCTCCTCCTTCTCTCAGGTGCAAAAATATTTCCAGATCCAGCGATAGGGCTGTTTCTCCTGTCCCTCGCTCTAGTGCTCTTCTATATGCTGCCATTATTTCAGGTGGGCTGGCCTTATCGTTTTTTATTTCTTTGTCTAATAAATGTTCAGCCATCGACTGCAGTGCTTTTCTTTTCATGGGCATGGAATATTCATCAAATATCTCATGTATCTCCATTGTGGGGATACTGGGATCCGACATCCATCTAAACGCTTCTCGTATACATACTTTTAACTTGTCGCCCCTCTGCACTGACGACATTGAATGTCGTCATTGTATATACGGCTCTACAGTTTCCTTCCTATGTCTCCCGATATCCCTACTCCTGTACCCAGGTGTAGTAAACATTTTGGCATAATCATTATCTAATTCATCTTTAAGTTCAAAAAGTCCATATACATGTTCTCTCACTTCTTCATCCCTCTCCCTACAGCGTGCTAATGCATTCAAATCTAACAATCGCTGCGGTGGTAATTTCCCAATCAACTGTTTCCATTTCTCCACCAAATATTCACCCATGCATTCCAACACTACTTGTCTTTCGTTGCTTCTTCGGAAGTCATATATCGAAGCCAATGTTGTCGTCCCATCATTCCCGTCTATATACATCCCTGCCTGTTGCTGCAATTCCACCTTCCTTTCTTTGCTGATTGCGCTGCGAGTTACCCTCGTGCATCCCTATTGGTCAGTCCCGCCTCTTGCCCCCGCGGTTTCGATTTCAACACCCGGAGGAACTGACGGTACCGAGTCTGTGTCTGAGGCGGGAGGTGCGGATGGGACAATGGGAACAGGGAGTGTCTGTTGTGGGCCTGGTTGGCTAATAGGAAGTGCTACGTGCGCGGTCTGTGGCTGTGGGAGGACTTGAGCTACCGGAGGGAGAGCTTGGGCTATGGGCGGGGTTTGGGCAATAGCTACTGACGTGTCTGGCCTCACTTCTGATCTTGGGCCTTGTTTTGTATGGGTCAATATGTTTTCTATCAGTTCATCTGCTATGTGTAATTCTCGTTGTGGATATATTTTTTCTATATTCAACTAGTCACGCCTATCTGCCCTTCTTAGACTCTCAGTCCACTCCTCCTCTTCTTTCACTTCCGCTACTTCACCTTTCGATTTATGCCTGCGCGCATGCTTCGCCTCCCTTCTCCAGTCTTTAATAGTCTCAAATGTTGCAGGACGCGCTTTCTTTCTTATCAACACCCTTTCCAAGTTATTTATTCTCGCTATCTCAAAACTACCATTAATCGGCCACTGATGGTCTTGTGGCTTTCTGGTTTGCCTATGCCAAGTCTCACAGAATATTATCGCACCCACTCCATACTTCACATACATTTCATACGCTGGCGTTCCCACAGGTGGTACAATTTGGCCATCTTCCAAAGATTGTCTACCACAGTGGAAAAAACCCGCTAGGGTGGACAATACCCCAGGCATGTTTCAACCTTCCCCCTGGTTAATCAACCTCACCTAGGGGGTTTGATTATGCAAAGTCAACTCTCAACCAATATCAGGATTACTTTGAATTGGGGAATGACTCACCTGATAGATCAAGTTGTCTGTATACTGACGCACCAAATGACATCGTATCTGCGTTTCTTGGCTTCCGCCTCGTTTCGGGACCCTCGCCTCCTTGTTCTCTAGCCAGGCACGTCCATCAGGGATCAGATGTGTGCAGATCTGCAAAGGAGTCTCTCATCACTTCTACAGGGTGCCCCGAACACCTCTTGATCCCGGCTCGATCGTCCCGTCCTCGCCGTTCTCCGCCTTACTCAATCACAACGTTATGCGATGGAACAAGTGGGGGAGGGTCCCTATTCGGGCGCCATCTTGAAAGGGGCCCCTAAGGGTCCCTAACGTCTATGGAAACAAGGCGAGTCACCACACACGATAGATACGCCAGACACGAGGTTGTATTCCCAAAGCTAGGGTTTATTGCAAAGCAAAAGTCTCAGTTGGCCAACTCGGTCTCACGCCCCGCGACATGTATCTCTAGACCTCGAGGGACACAAGAGAGTGAATTACGTGCATCAGTTACATATATACAAAATGCATATCAAACAATCAGCTGTGACATGTTTAACACCCCCCTTTATTGGGTTTCTTTGAACTTGGTGTGATGATGGACATCTCCGACAACTATGACACCTTCAAACATCTATTCTAGTAACAATTTGCAATTTGTGAGTGCGGAGGCATCTTTCAGTTGTTGAGCAGAACACAGCGCTTTTGTTCTTGGAAGCGAGCTACATACGGGGGGAGAGTTGCATTCCAGACCTTGCTATCTATGAGGTGCTATTCGTGTCCTGGGAGCCGACACGCTCTAACTGGGCTCAGTAAAGGGGCGCCATAAGAAATGCATAATTCAAGCCTTTAGCTGTATTATTCTAACATATTCTACCATATAACGAGACTGGCTGGCAGCTGCAAAATGATTAAATGCCCTGCAGCTCTGCTTCAAGGCTACATTCGGGAGGGAGCCGGGCATTCTTCCTCGCGCTGCCTACGTTGTGTTTCAACAAACTCTTGTTATCCTCACGGTCCTGCTGCTTTGTCCTTTTTACGTGCAAACAACAATGTTTTAAAGTCGAGCAGTGTAAGCAGAAAATATACTGCGAAGCAATAGGAACAGAAAGCAATGAGTAATGGTTAGAAAACAAAATGGCGATTCTTGTTACATCAAAATGGCCGTTCATTGGCAAACTCGAAAACCTATATTCTGTCATATCGTGCATGAGACGGTTGGCCCACGGTCACCAAAATACGTTTGTGGCCACAAAGTAGAGGTATCCATTTTTCTAGACTGACAACTACAGCAGCCACTCCATGAAGTATAGTATATATTTGTGCAGTATTGGTTGTAATATATATAAATGTATATGCATATGTGTATGTTTATAATCCTACTTATGTATAGTTATAGTTATTAAGATGATAGTGTGTGCTATTGATTAAGTAGGGGATTAGAGCTGGGTAGGGGATTGGGTAAGGAGATGTATATAGTTTTGACTAGGAGGTTTGGTAAGGTTTGAGGATACATACAAAGCTGTTTTGTTGTACCCTGGCATGAGAGGGAAAGGAGAAGTGGCAGACTGGCAAATGCCTCCTAAAGTTGGAACTACCCACTGGGACAATATCCTGACCTTTCCCCACAGTGGGTGGGTCCTGATAGGAACTAGGGGTTGGTTCTATCAAATTCACCCTAAGGGTCTACCTTGGAACCCTCTTTAGGGAAGGTGGAATGATGGGGCACATCCCTTAGAGGAACTCATGCCAGGGTAAATAAGAGAAAAGGGTTAAGGGGGAGTAATGTTTACATAGTTATTAGGATGTGTTTTCATTAAATAAAAAGGGGTCCCCATTGGGATCCCAAATAAAATCCACCTTAGTGTCTTTGTCACATTTGAAGGAAGTAGGTAAGAATTCAGGGGCTAGCCCATCTCCTGCCTTAAAATCAATATTATTTGAAGGTAGCATGTTTATGTATTTTATTATTTGTGTTTATTGTATTTATGTAACGCCCAGACCCTAGGGTATCACAGCGTTTGGTACAGGTATGCAATACAGAAGGTACATCAGATGAGACAATTGTCATATTTGTTAAACAACTATGTTTTTACACATTTTTTGAAGGTCGGGTAGGAGTGTTCATTTCTATTATTATCATTATTATTATTATTATTATTATTATTATTATTATTATTATTATTATTATTATTATTATTATTATTATTGTTATTATTATTATTATTATTAGGGTAGTTATTGATTGTGAACCTAGCTTGAGGAAGCAACAGAGCACTTTACAATCATAGGGGCAAGAACACAGTGAAGGAAGCAAAGTAGCAGGGAGCTAACAACAGGGGAGGAGCAGGGTGGGAAATTTGGCAGCAGGCGATCTGGAAACAGCCTGTAGGGAGCAGATGTCAGCATGAACTCATGACATTTGCAGGGCGGGGCTGACTCATTATCTGAAGTGGGAGATCTCTGTGTAGACAATGCATCCCAAATATTTACGACCGGCAGCCCACCAACTTCAAACAAAAAAGAGGCTAAGAGCTTTAACCCCAGCTTTAAAAAAAACTCCCAGTCCAGGAGAGCTAAAATGTGCATACATATGAAGATTTCCCTTTAGTTTAAATGGGCTATCATAACTGATGCATTTCTCAGAAACCACAGGTCGTGCTGCATCCATATATGTGACATTTTTAAGATCATTTCAAGGCTATTTTGTTGAAGTAAAGGTATCCCTGTGCGATTTATGGAAATGTATTAGCATGCGGAAATGTGTTTCTGGCTGCTCTGATAATGTCCCGAATTTAAGAACTGGCAAGCTGGTGAGTAAATTGCATGTTCATAATTATTATGCTTTTTGTATGAACTGCAAAAAATTGCCACACGCCCATGCAACATGGTGCAAACCCAGCTGTTGTTTTATTAAATTCCCTATGATTAGTGGAAGTGGAATATATATATATATATATATATGTATATATATATATATTCAGTGAAAAAACTTTGTTAAAGGGACGTTATGGTTAAGTTGCGCTGCTAAAAACCTATGAAATTCAGTGAAAAAACTTTGTCAAAGGGACCTTATGGTTCCAAGTAAAACCGAAAAACCCTTGAAATTCGCCAGTTATGGTAAGCTAAGCAACCATAACTCGTGCCACCACTGTGCACTGCTAAGACTAACACCCAGGACATCAAAGATGACATCACAAATGTCATTGATGACATCACTGATGACATCACATGTGTATGTACTTTTCATGAAATATGTGTATAAGGGATTCTTATTATAATGTTGCGAAACAAGTGTCAAGGATCATTGCAATAAATATCATGCCCTAATTAGTGCATTGAACGATGCATTGATATAAATAGCATTCTATTATGGGGTTCTATCTAGTATACTAAGCTACTCATACAGAAACACAACATTGTGTCCAGTGAACAAGATGAAGGTATAATATTTGTAATGTTAATATGTTGAATAATGAAATGATAATTGTTTTCTTAATAGATTTTTGTGTACTGTGAAATATGTAATAGGTAGCTAATAAAACACATGTATTACATAATTGCATTACTATAGACAAAACACAAAGACACAATAACACATACCAATATGGGTATATACAGGGAAAGTGAAGTTAGCAAAAAAGCACAAGTAGTAGCAGAAACAATTCATAATTTAACTGATTATTTTCATGCAAATAAATGATTGCTCTGTTTCAAAGCTGCTATTTACCCTAGGTATATGTATCACTTGATGTGATTGGACCCTAAGGAAAGTAGTGTGAGTACAATGTATACAAATATGACCATATACAGGGAAAGTACAGCCATAAAAAAAACAACAGAACTATCAGAAAGTGCTCATAAGTCTATTGATTATCTTTATGCACAAAAAGGATTGCTGTCTTTCAAGCTTGTGTCTTCCCGTCTGTATATGTTTCATATGATGTGACTGGACTCTAGGGGAATTACTGTAAAAACCTACTTGAAGGATACGTCTACAAATAAAATAAAATGTTTAGTTTCTGACTGTTACTGAAGAAAACCATGTGGCCTAGATATGTCAGCAAAAGAAAAAAGAGTGAGCCAGACATGTGATGTCATCAGTGATGTCATCAATGACATTTGTGATGCCATCTTTGATGTCCTGGGTGTTAGTCTTAGCAGTGCATTTTGGTGGCGCGAGTTATGGTTGCTTAGCTTACCATAACTGGCGAATTTCAAGGGTTTTTCGGTTTTACTTGGAACCATAACGTCCCTTTGACAAAGTTTTTTCACTGAATTTCATAGGTTTTTAGCAGCGCAACTTAACCATAACGTCCCTTTAACAAAGTTAAGATTTTTCACAGAATTTCATAGGTTTTTAACAGCGCAACTTAACCATAACGTCCCTTTAACAAAGTTTTTTCACTGAATTTCTTAGGTTTTTAGTAGTGCAACTTAACCATAACGTCCATTTAACAAAGTTCTTTCACTGAATTTCATAGGTTTTTAGTAGGCAACTTAACAATAATGACTTTGACTTTATATACATGTCATATGGAACTGACTGAATCTCTTCTACTGTACTTGATGTCTGCAAATTCATTTAATGTTCGCGGAAATGTTCGAAGAACAGTCCCACTACCTAAAAACTCTGGGGGGGGGTATGTTTGATTATTATATCATAACATAGGAACATTTAACAAATTCAAAAAGGAGCACACAAACACATATGTACTAATACATAAGAAATGTAACCCATATATACAACACACTAACCATTTATTTAAATGCACTATGTTCTAAAATGGAATATTCCACAAGAAGATAAATTGGCTTCCAACATAATTAACTCCCAAACACGACAGAACTGAGAACAAGAGCAGACCCACTGAGTACATAGGACATATCTTACCTGAAATAGTAAGTGTACTTAATTTTATTCATATATTTATAAACTTTCTGTATTAGATAAAAAAATATATTATCTTTTTTTTTTCTCTCACAGAAATGTCTAGTACTCTGGAATGGCTAGAGGAGCATTTCCCACATGAAGAAATGTCACAAGATAGTGAAACGAATGGTAAACACTTTATAATATAAACCATTTAATTATTATTATTTGTATACATTTAACATATATATATTTTTTTTTGTACAGAGCATACCAAAATAGAAAATACTTCAGAAAAACCTGTTATGGATAACACTTTTCACATTATAGAAGAAAAAATGGATTTATTGTTGACTAATTTTAATAATTTGAAAACTTTTGTGGAAGATCATTTTAAACCAAAAACCTCGTACCATTGCCCCACATGTACTTGTCCCTCCTCACCATATCCCAGTCAATTATCCCCAAACCCTCTCCATAACCCAAAGCGTTTTGATGAGACTTCCATCCCTTCTTCACCTAATAACAATCATGTTGAAACTCCTAATTCTCCTGTTTTTGTTTCTGTTTCTGCCTCACCTTCTCTGTCATAAATTATTAATATATGTTAAATAAAGTTTAATTTTTATATTGTATTGTAAATAGTTTCATTTTTTTTTTTTTTAAAACAATGAAGGTGTCCGCGGACAGTGCAGGTGTTCTGAAATGTTCGTAAATAAATGAAAATGGAGGTGTCCTGAAGAACACTATACCTGTTTGTACTGTTCGCTAGCAAGATCAAACTATTCTAAGAACACATGCGGTGTCCTGAAATGTTCGTAAAAAAAAAATTAAAGTGTCCTAAAGAACACTATATCTGTCCGTAGTGTTTGCTATCAAATTTAAACTGTTCTAAGAACACAATTGGTGTCCTGAAATGTTTGTACGTAAACAAAAATGGAGGTGTCCTGAAGAACACTATACCTGTTCGTAGTATTCGCTAGCAAGTTCAAACTGTTCTAAGAACACATGCGGTGTCCTGAATTGTTCGTAATTAAACGTAAATGGTGGTGTCTTAAAGAACACTATACCTGTCCGTACTGTTCGCTAGCAAGTTGAAACTGTTCTAAGAACACAATTGGTGTCCTGAAATGTTCGTACATAAACGAAATTGGACGTGTCCTGAAGAACACTATATCTGTCCTTACTGTTCGCTAGCAAGTTTAAACTGTTCTAAGAACACACGCAGTGTCCTGAAATGTTCGTTTCACGTGTGACGCATTTTTAATTAGTTCAGGACCCGAACAGTGTCCGTAGAACATCAACGCGCATGCGCTAGCCAATCTCTGTGCATTTGGTGTCCTGCGGACATGTGCTTCCTTCGCGGACTTGTTCGCGAACGGATCATATGACCGCGCCCACCCTGATCGCGTGTTCTGAATGCGGACACTGTTCGTGTCCCAGAACAAATTAAAAGTACATTTTCAATTAATCCATAATATTTTTCAATAAAATCTCACCATGGCACATGTCCCACATAGTAATCCTGAGTTTCTACATACCTTTTGAAACATTTTGAACTTTTTTTTGTGTTCGATCTGTCCACGGACAGCGCGCATGTCCGCGGACCGCGCACAAGCACCCCTATAAAAGACCACGCCCTAGAGCTTATTCTCATTGTGTTTCTGGCTATTCTTCAGAACGCAGCAATTTTTGCTCTCACCTGCAGATTACACCAATCATCGAGATGGCATCCCTGGCTGCTGAACTGCCACCTGGTGCTTCACCTGCTTCAGCACCACCCCCACCCCCTCCACCACCACCACCTCCCCAAGGGACTGAAGAGGGGAACAGGAGTGAGGATGCAGAGGAGGAAGAAGAGGATGATGAGAATGAGGTAGAGGAAATCCCTACTACCCACACTAGGCGTGAGTTTTGGGTGTGGCGGTTATTTACCATTCATGGGAATGTTCCTAAGGCTTGTGCGAACCGTGTTACCTGCAATGAGTGCAAAATGATACTCAGTCGTGGGAAGCACGGTAAGTACAGCTTTGGGACCACTACTATGAAGCGACACCTGAGGTCATTTCACTCTGGGGCTATTCGCAGGGTTGTACCTTGCGAAGAACGTAGCAGGTTGATTTCCTCTACTTCATCCTCTGTTTCTGATCCTGTCACCACAAGGACCACCTCTGTGGGACAGCGTCTTCCTCAAGCTGCCTCACAGGCCAAACAGAATGCTGATGACCCTTACCTTTCGAGGGTCACAGTTGTATGTATGTACTGTGACACAGTACTCTGCAGTGGGGAGCGACTTCGTAGTGCTTTTGAGACTATCGTCTCAGAGCACAAGAAGATCTGCTCACTACCCAAATAAAACCCACTCTACATCTTCCTCTCTCAGCTCGCCCTTTCTTATCCCTTTGGTTGGTGTCCCCCCCTTTACCCCTCTTTACCTTCCTTTCCCCTCCTCTCCTAGTGTGTCGTGTATAAAAAACCGAACAAAATACAAAATATAAATAGAAGTGAAAATAAATGAAGCAGGGCCCTTTGTATTTTTTTAGAAGTCTGCGGACAGTTCGCGAACATTTAAAAAATTGGGTTGCTACCCTATCACAAACATTGCAATTTTCTCTGGGAGGAAGTGGTGGCTCTGAAAAGAGCCGTTGGGAGGTGTTTGTAAGTCAAAAATGATAAATGCTTAACACCTACTTCAAAATGAATGTTGTAATTCCAAAAAAGGTTGCAATGCATTTTGTACATTTCTCAGAAAAATCTGATTGCCACCATAAGTAAGATGGACTCCATCTTTGCGAAAAATGTTTGTACTACGAAACAGAATATTTTCATTGTGAAAAGAAGACATGCCAAAATCTTTTAGAAAGGCACAAACAGCTTTATTAACATTGCGCCTTGCTTTTTCCATTTGTGGACCAAATGAAGAAGAACGAAGCCACATTTGTCTCTGCGCAATCCGTGAAAATATCACTTGAGAATTAGGAAACATGTCCATAACCTTCCCAAGTCCTTCTTTCATAGCAAATTGCAAAAAAATTCCAGTCACATGTCCTAAACTGTTCCCTCCACAATGAATTACAATTATGTCTGGATTTTGCTCTGTCTCCAAAGTAGCACAGAGAGGTAGCAAGTCCAACCACTTCATTCCACGTACTCCATGCCCGTGTACTTCCACATGTGGGAATCCAAAATCTACAGCTACTCCACAGCTTTCTGCATGCACCTTCAACAAATATATCCATGAATCTCCCAAAATCCATACAATCTTTTTCCTAAAACACACAGACATAGCTATCTGTTGTTCTCTCAGCAAAAACAGTATATGAGAAACTCTCTTCTGGCACAACACACCCACTAAACTTTCCTGACCAATCCCTTTCAGTACTCATTCTCATTTGCATGACTTCTGAACCCAAAAATCCCCGGATGTAACTCCTGATGTCCGTGAACTACCGCCATGTCCGCGGACATATCGTAATATGAACAGCCCTTCTACCATTTCCACTTCACTCTCTCTGCCATTCCCTCATTGGATGTAGCTAAGAAGTCACATGACCATGCACCAATCACATTCAAGACCTCTACATCTAACTGCATCATCATAGATCAGCAGTGCAAATGTACTGTGAAACTCTCTGAGTACAAGTGTCATATCATTGGCAAGCACCATCTACCAGAAATACTGTACAAGTCTCCAAGATTTCTACTTGCAGCTCCATGCATATCCATATGCATGAACACAAACTTCAGGTATGCATATTTTCTGTACAGTAGATGAACACATTTTCAAACAGACTTTTAGCTTGTGTAATCTGTAAAATGAATTTACTGTATTTTTTTCAATTTCCTAAAATCAACTATCACTTATAAACCTTTATACTATTTCCGTTCTTTATACACACACACTCAAATCATGTTAAACTAACATTTTTTAAATGAAATATATAGACTACATATATTCAAACAAAATTGCATGCAAGCACAATCTATGTTTACATCTTTAAAAAAAATACTTATACAATTTCATATTTGTTGGTTTTTATTTATTTATTTACTTAATTACATTAATTTAGACATGACATTGAGGCGCTATTACCCAGAACACCTTAGTTACAGAAATAGTGGTATTCACTGGTATATCATAAATTTCACAAGACATAGTAAAGATAATTTTTTTGCTACAGTTAGTCATTCAATACAATTTGTTCATTAAGAACATATCATATGTACTGAACTGATGCAATATATCTTATGTAAATAAATGAGTTTAATGGTTTTAAAGAAGGCGCTGAGGATTTCAATTAAAAAAATCAATATCTAAATTAAAAACAGCGCTATATACAAACAAAGTTACTAATTTGAAGCTTTTACAATTGCAGTGAACACCAGTCTCCTGAAAAGAAGCAGCCGAATTCGAAGAACAAAGAAGAACTAAGAAGTTACCTGTTAATTTAAGAAAAAAAGTAAGTAGAATATCACCATAATATTTGTATTATTACTCAAACATATTGTAAAGTTAATACAAGCTATGTCTGTGCCTAAAAATAGAGATTGTGTACCATTTTGTCCAAAAATCTCCATGTCTTAAACAGCGATTTACAGCCAGAATGGCCCACAAATTCCTATTTTTGGACACAAATTACCCAACTGAACCTCTACAATTTTCATATTATAGAACAAATAACTGTTTTAATTGTATATCATTAAATATACTATTTGTACTTCTCCACACCACTAGCTTACTTTTTTCTGTCATCTGAACCCCAGTTTAGTAACACATAAATTCAAGAATACCCATCCCTACTAGTTGTAGTTCCCAATGCACAATCACACACCATTACATACATCTTTATCATCTTACTCAAACACTCATGCACACAGCACACATACATTGCACAACACCCCAACCCATACCTTCTTTATTTTTTTCAAACAGACCCTAAAGAATGCCTACGAAAAGTCACGTCCGTAGAAAGCAACGCAAAAGTAGAGCAAATGAAAATAAAAGTGTCCAACATAAGCATCCATCTCTAGCAGAATTTGTAAAAAAAGTTGAAACAAAACAGCTAATACGGTCATTTAGTGAAACACAAGAAGTTTCAAGTACAAAAACTTTGCCTCCTCTATCAAAATGTAAAACAAACCAAAAAACAATTAACAGAAAATCAGCTATCACTACAGATAAAACTACTTCTTTACATTTTAATATAGTGCAAAGTAAGCATACTAAGAAAAGTATTTTAGCCAAAATGTACCATCACAAAGTCCTTCAAAATCTTATAAAAACAGGAGAGAAATCAGGTTCAATGCTTAAAACCTATCGTAGGAAATTCATCTTAGAAGCGTTGATGGACAGTGCAATTCTTCTCAAAAGAAAGTTATTTATTTTACTGTTAAACAAAATGAAACCACTAACAAAACTAATAACTAAATTACAAAAAAGACTTCTCAATAAGCGAAATGTCAACAGAAAGAACTTCTTAAGATTCTGCGGAGGTGAATGGAATCACACTACGAGCACAGAACCATATTTTAATGAAAAAGCGTACAAACAAAAGCAAACAAATACAATTGCCATACATAGCAGTGGTCGAGGTTATGAAAAAGTGAATAATACCATAATGGAACAAGAAGTACTCCTTACAAAAATATGCCCTGAAAACTTAGAATTACCCCTCCATTCAACTGAATCAGAACGTCTAGTGTACAAATGGCCATGCACATCATTGTGTAACATTCCCAAACAATGTTTCAAATCTTTACACCAATTCCTCAATAAATATGTAAAAAGCAAAGACAAAATCAAAATTAAATTACTGCAAAATATGGGTACCTGTCCAGTGCGCAAGTACACAGGACTACAAGGACATTCATTGGCCTGCATTACAGGACCTACTTGTAAAACCTCTTTCCATGATATCAAAAGGATATCAACACATCATTCAACTATAAGAAATCTAGTCTATAAACTGTACTATGCTAAAAGTCCTGCTTTAGCACTAGCAAGTTAAATAACATCCTTCTACATGGTACAGCGAAAGACCTCCTTGAAGAAATTGACTATATCCAGAAAAAATATTTTGGAAGTGAAAGCCATTTACAGAATGAAATAGCTTTAAACCAAATAAGCAACAATTCTACACATGGCAACCTTTTGCTAAACACATACAAAAAAGAAATATTAAAATTTAAAAGTACATCAGCTGAAGTACCAAACCATGTATGTGTATGTTGCCGTAGAACTTTTTTATAAAAGTAACACAAAAACTGTAGACCTATCATACAAAATAGAAGACAATGAAGATTCTAAAGTTTGAATTAGCTCTCTACCTTGTAGCAGAAAACAAATACGAAATAACTGAGCCCTTAATACTTTGCAGTTACTGCACTACAAAACTTGACAACAACCAAACTCCTTCATGTGCTATCACAAATAATTTGGAATTATACCCAGTACCAAAACCCCTAAAACAACTTAATTTATATGAGAGCATCATAATTCAAACAGTACACCCATTTCAAGCAATAATACGCCTTCAACCAAAAACAGCAAAATTACCTCCCTCTGAATTGGTAAAAGGCATTCGTGAAAAAGTAGTTTATTTACCATTAGATCTAAAAGAAAATGTGCATACTCTAGGAGTGCAACGTCCAATGCAGCAATCTTTAATTATCTTAGTAAATGGAGTACCTACAAAAGACAAAAAAATATGGCAACAGCTGGTAGATTTACATAAAGTTAGACAAGCCTTCCAATATCTTAAAGAGAATAATGAATATTACAAAGAAATTAATATTGAAGAAAACTTGAAAGATACAACTGAAATAATTCAAGAAACACAAGAAGCTGGTCAATTTGAGCTACTAGATCCTGCTACAATATCAAATACTTTAGACCATTATACAATTCATCCTTTGCACTCTAATGACACCGTAGAAGATGTACTGGAAATGTACCAAATGCGTCAAACAAAAGGATCGCCAATCAGCATATGGGAAAAAAGTATAGAAGCACGTGCTTTTCCTCTACTCTTTCCTACTGGCAAAGGAGGAAGGTATGATGATAGACCTATTCAAATATCAGCTTCAGAATACCGCTCATTACGGATGTATTCTGAAGATCCCAGATTTAGACAAAATGTGGAATACATATTCCACCTACTCTTTGAAAGTGAACTAGCAACTTTATGTTATGGAGTTGCACACATATTAAAATCAGGATCACACTTTCAAAATATGACAGCTACACAATTATTAGAAAAAGTGCAACAAAAGGATGAGGTTTTACAATCAAATATTACAAATCTATTAGCAAATATGCGTGGTACTAAAGAGTACTGGTTTCGACGTCATGGAGATGTACGTTGTATGATCAGAAACCTTGGCCCACCCACTTGGTTTGTTACATTAAGTTGTGCAGAATATGCATGGGAAGGTTTACATGATTTCCTACACATATCAAATAAAAACAAAACAAACATAGATATACTAACACCTGGAGAACTTTTAATGTTTCAAGATATTTTCACCATCGCTTCATTGCTATCCTACATTTTATTTGTAATAAAACTGTTCCTCCCCTTGGAGAAGTGCAAAACTTCTTTTGGAGAAAAGAATACCAAGCCAGAGGAGCACCACATATCCACATGCTTTTATGGATTAAAGATGCTCCTAAATTTGGTCAAGACAGTGATGCCACTGTTTTACAGTTTATTGAAAAATATGTCACTTGTGAAATTCCATCAGAAGCTACAAATAGTGATCTTCATGCACAAATTTTACAATTTAAAAGACACAAATGTGGAAAATATTGTCATCGCAAATACAAAAACAAAGGGAAATACTATACCAAATGCCGATTTGGTTTCCCTAGACCAGTTACAAATACAGGTCAAGTGAACAACCTCAGGTCTTCAGTTAGACACAGTGTTAAAGGTAAGTCACCTAAAAATACATATTACATAAAAGGAAAAGAAGAAGAAAAATATATCAATGATTATAATGCAATCATTGCCCACTTATGGAATGCAAACATAGATGTGCAGTACATTGCAGACAATTCTACTGCAGTTGCACGATATGTCACAGCATACTTAACTAAAGCAGAAAAGACAGAGCTCCAAGACCTCTGGAATGACCTGTCATCAGATAAAACAGTGTCTCAGAAATGATACAGCTTGGGCATAAAAATGCTCATCCATAGAAAATGTGGATCATATGAAGCAGCTGATCGTTTAACTGGTACTGCATTGTATGGTAAATCTGGAAATATAGTATGGCTAAGTCTTGGTCCAGCTAAATCGAGAAAAAGAGTTCTAAAATCATATGAAGATATAGAAACAATAGCCAAACGTGATCCCAACAGCCAAGACATTTTAAAAAACAATTTATTGGACACATACTACCCAAACAGAAGTAATACTTTGGAAATCATGTGTCTATACCACATAGCCCAAAACTACACATACAAAAATAATATGAAACCTGATGAAAAAAAAGGTAAATATAGAGTGACAAACTGTGAAGGCAGCTTAGTTAAACTCACTAAACCAAATTTAATTAATCATATCAAATTGTCATTAAAGACTCCTCAACATAAAGAAGTATATTACATTTCCCTGCTACAACTCTTCAAACCAGGGAGAAAAGAGGAACAAATACTAGATAACTATGACTCATGTGAGGATGCTTTCAAAGCAAATTAAAGCACTATAACTGATGTAAACTTTACACAGTGCAAAACAATGTTGCACAATGAACAGCAACACGAAGAAGAACTCCAAGCCCAACTAGATAAGGACACTCCTGACAGTAGTCAACCTTCTGTAACAGGAAGCCAAGAACCACTGGGAGAACCAATAATAATAAATGAGGCAGAATTAGCTATGTTAGAAGTTGAAAACACCATATGTCAGTATGAAGATAAAGAAGACTTAACTATACTACAATCAAAACTAAACAATGAGCAACGTAGCATTTTTCAAGAAGTAACAAAACAAATTGCACATGGTGTAAAACATGAAAATAAAGAATGTTCCTGCCATAATTATAAACCTATACTACTGTACGTCAGTGGTGAAGCTGGTTCTGCCAAAACATTCCTAATCGAAATCATTAGTAAGTTCCTTCAACAATTGACAAACAACAAACTGTCAGCTGTTGTCACTGCCCCCACAGGTTTAGCTGCCTACAACATAGGTGGTGTTACATTACACTGATTACTACTACTACCAGTAGAACACCAGAACAAATTAGACTATCACAAACTTTCTGCAGAAGCTGCAACGGAATTACGCAGAGTAATGAAACAAATGAAAATGCTACTAATAGATGAAGTGAGCATGGTCTCCAACCTGATGTTAGCTTTGATTCACCTCAGATTACAAGAAGTACTCAAAACAGACTATGAAGAGCTCTTTGCAGGAAAACACATTATTGTTTTTGGAGATCTGCTTCAATTAACACCAGTAAAAGGTGAGCCTATTTTTAAAACATTAGGACACAAACTCTGCCGTAAAACTGTTGGCAGCATTGGAAATGTCAACCTGTGGCAACATTTCCAATACAGAGAATTAACAGAAAACATGCGGAAATCTGTAGATCTCACTTATGCCAACATTTTAAAAAGTATCAGAGTTGGTATACTTTCTAAAGAAGCAGAAGCAATATTGAAAACCCGGCAAATTAATGCACTTCATGGCAATAATGCATGTGCTACAGATGTTATGGAACAATTAGCCCACAAAAATGTCAATTGTATGGCCTTAATGCCAACTCTTGCAAGCTGTTTCAAATTCAATGAAATCATGCTAAGTAAAGAAATGCAACCAATCATGGAAATTAGCGCCACAGACAAACTAGATGTACATGGTATGACACTACCCATGTGTGACCAAGCCACAACAAGACTAAATAGTTTAGAAAAATCAATCTCAAACACAGCAGGCTTAGAAAAGATATTAAAATTATCCTTAAATTGCAGAGTAATGCTTAAAGGTAACCTTGACGTGGACCGTGGACTAGTTAATGGAGCACTGGGTACAGTTGTTGGCTTTCAAACATACCCATGCGACAACAAAATTCAGTTTGTCAATATACTCTTTGACAAACTTTCAGAAGTAAAAAGGATAGGACACTCAACAGCTAGATTCCTTCTCTTCAAAGATATGTATGTACGCAGAGAACAATTTTCTCTAACTCTTGCATACGCAGTCACGATTCATAAATCACAAGGTCTTACCCTAGACAAAGCAATGATAGATATTGGTCACACAGTCTTTAAAGAAGGCATGAGCTACGTAGCTCTATCACGCTTACGTACACTTGACGGTCTATTTCTAATCAACTTTGATGCAAGTAAAATAAACGCTGATATTCCATGCATTTTAGAATACAATAGACTTCGCTCACTATACACCCCCCACCTAAACACATATTCTGTTCCACAAAAAGTAAAACGTTATAAAAGAAAAATAAATCAAACAGAAATGCAACAGGATGTCACTGCAAATCCTCCAAAGAGAGTAAAAGAAACTAATACTTCATCAAGTACCACAAGCAAAAAAGAATCAATTAGGGAAAGTAAACCAGGTACTTCTTTAAAGAAGGAAGACAAACTCCAAAAAAAGCAGTTAGATACAGAACTAACTGGACCATTTAAATTCTCAAATATAGTTGGTTTAAGTTGCTACGGAAATGTAGCAATGAATATTCTGTTTCAATTACCACCAATTGTTGAAACATTTACTTACACAGTACAGACCCATTGTGTTTGCAAATGTTAGTACTTCACAGAAATGCAGCAAACAATCCTGACAACACGTATAGTGTTTACGGAATAAGACAACAATTGGACTAGAATGGTGAAATTCACTATAAACTCACAGGAAGATCCACAAGAATTTCTAATGTACTTACTACAAGTACTGGAAAACAAAAACATACCTATAAATGAAATCTTTCAGATTTCATACATGTGGAAACATACATGCACTCTCTGCAACAATGTGACACAAGAGGAAATCCCCAATGAACGCTTCATATATATATCAATACCAAATTGTGAATCCATTCCATTTCAGCGACTTGTACAAAATGCAAACCATGGTAGATTATGCTCTACCTGCAATTCAGATAATCGCTACACGTTAGTAAATACATAATACTAATGCTTCTACGTTACAATGCAGATGGTACCAAAAACAACTGCAAGCTGACTGGATTCACACATGGTCAAATATCACTTGGTAAGAAAACCTTCACAACAATAGGTATAATCTACCACGCAGGAGCCACAACCAATTCAAGGCACTACACTGCATATATAAAAAAGAAATGTGGATGGGTTGAATGTAATGATAGTACCATTACTCTAAAGCAGAGATTACCAGAAAATCTTACAAACACTTATTTGATGTTCTTAAAACCAAAATATGATAACTAAACTGTATTTAAACCGTAAGTAAACGTGTGTTAAAAAAATATAAACTGTTAGAATACTCCAAAAGCTATCTAACTGCTCAAAGATTCTACAACAACTAATCAGATAAATGAATACCACTAAATTAGACCAAAAAATACACAGTTAGAATACGCCAATTTGTATCTAACTGTCCCAAAATTTAACAATATCCAAATAGATAAATCAATACCACTAAAATATATAAAAAAATAGACAGTTAGAATATGCCAATTGGTATCTAACTGCTCCAAAATTTTATAATATCCAAACAAATAAATAATATGTTACTGCTCCAAAAAAATGCAACAAGCCAAAGTATAAAGCATTAGCCAGAAACAACAAGTGAACACTGAAAACAAACAAACAAATAAACTGTAGCATAACAGAAAAAGGGTTTTTTTAATCCAACATGGATTTTATTTTCTCCCACAGACCCAATGATTTCAGCAACAAATACAGAAACTGAGCAAATTGCACAGTACACTGATTTGTAAGCTACTAAATATGAGGGTCCAAAAAAAAAAATTATGTTGATTATACAATGTAATAAGTCATTACAAAATACTAATACTAACATGCTATTTTCTTATATCACAGAAATTAACAAGAAATACATGTACTCCGGTTACTAGACCAAACAGTAAGTATACAATAATAAGGAGAACCATAGCAGCATATCACATCCATAGTATCTAATGCATTTGTCCCCTGTACATTTGTTTTTCACCCAATGTTATAAGCAAATATGAATGTGATATGCTGCGGTGGTTGTTGCCAGGGCATAGAGTCTGGCCAGATTATATATATATATATTTTTTTTGCCAGCCAAATGGCCATGCACCCAAGACTCTATGCCCTGGCAACAACCACCGCAGCATATCACATCCATAGAGTCAAACATTTCAACTATGGTCTATGGAAACTTTTAATGTCCGCGGACATTATGAGTGTTCTTAGAACACTTTCAACTTGCCAGCAAACAATACGGACAGCGTTTTCAGGACACCCCTATGTACATTTCAGAACAATGCGATAGTTCTTAGAACACTTTCAACTTGACAATGAACAATACGGACAGTGTCCTCAGAACACCCCCATTTAGTTTATTTGCGAACATTTCAGGACACCATGAGTGTTCTAAGAACACATTCAACTTGACAGAGAACAATACGAACAGCATCTTCACGACACCCCCTACGAACATTTCAGAACAACGCGAGAGTTCTTAGAACACATTCAACTTGACAGAGAACAATACGGACAGCGTCCTCAGAACACCCCCATTTTGTTTATTTGCGAACATTTCAGGACACTGCAAGTGTTCTTAGAAGCGTCTTCAGAACACCACCATCTTGTTTATTTGCGAACATTTCAGGACACCGCAAATGTTCTTAGAACACATTCAACTTGACAAAGAACAATACGGACAGCGTCCTCAAGACACCGCTATTTTGTTTATTTGCGAACATTTCAGGACACCGCGAGAGTTCTTAGAACACATTCAACTTGCCAGCCACAACCCCCCATTCATATTTGCGAACATTTCAGGACACAGCGAGTGTTCGACAACGTCTTCAGAACACCCCCATTTTGTGTATTTGCGAACATTTCCGGACACCGCGAGTGTTCATAGAACACATTCAACTTGACAGAGAACAATACGAACAGCGTCCTCAGGACACCCCCTACGAACATTCCCCTGACACCATGAGTGTTCTTAGAAACGTTTTCAGAACACCCCCATTTTGTTTATTTGCGAACATTTCAGGATACCGCAAGTGTTCTTAGAACACATTCAACTTGCCAGCCACAACCCCCATTCATATTTGCGAACATTTCAGGACACAGCAAGTGTTCGACAACGTCTTCAGAACACCCCCATTTTGTGCATTTGCGAACATTTCAGGACACCGTGAGTGTTCTTAGAACACATTCAACTTGACAGAGAACAATATGGACAGCGTCCTCAGGACACCCCATACGAACATACCCCGGACACCGGAAGTGTTCTTAGAAGCGTCTTCAGAACACCCCCATTTTGTTTATTTGCAAACATTTCAGGACACTGCGAGTGTTCTTAGAACACATTCAACGTGACAGAGAACAATACGGACAGCGTCCTCAGAACACCCCAATTTTGTTTATTTGCGAACAATTCAGGACACCGCGAGTGTTCCTAGAACACATTCAACTTGCCAGCAACAACCCCCATTCATATCTGTGAACATTTCAGGACACAGCAAGTGTTCGACAACGTCTTCAGAACACCCCCATTTTGTGTATTTGCGAACATTTCAGGGCACCGCGAGTGTTCTTAGAACACATTCAACTTGACAGAGAACAATACGGACAGCGTCCTCAGCACACCCCCTACGAACATTCCCCGGACACCGCGAGTGTTCTTAGAAGCATCTTCAGAACACCCCCATTTTGTTTATTTGCAAACATTTCAGGACACCGCGAGTGTTCTTAGAACACATTCAACGTGACAGAGAACAATACGGACAGCGTCCTCAGAACACCCCCATTTTGTTTATTTGCGAACATTTCAGGACACCGCAAGTGTTCTTAGAACACATTCAACTTGCCAGCCACAACCCCCCATTCATATTTGCGAACATTTCAGGACACTGCGAGTGTTCTTAGAACACATTCAACGTGACAGAGAACAATACGGACAGCGTCCTCAGAACACCCCCATTTTGTTTATTTGCGAATATTTCAGGACACAGCGAGTCTTCTTAGAACACATTCAACTTGCCAGCAAACAATACGGGCTACACCTTCAGGACACCCCCTACGAACATTCCAGGACACCGCAAGTGTTCTTAGAAACATCTTCAGAACACCCCCATTTTGTTTATTTGCAAACATTTCAGGACACCGCGAGTGTTCTTAGAACACATTCAACTTGACAGAGAACAATACGGACAGCGTCCTCAGAACACCCCCATTTTGTTTATTTGCGAACATTTCAGGACACCGCAAGTGTTCTTAGAAGCGTCTTCAGAACACCACCATCTTGTTTATTTGCGAACATTTCAGGACACCGCAAGTGTTCTTAGAAGCGTCTTCAGAACACCACCATCTTGTTTATTTGCAAACATTTCAGGACACCGCGAGAGTTCTTAGAACACATTCAACTTGCCAGCCACAACCCCCCATTCATATTTGCGAACATTTCAGGACACAGCGAGTGTTCGACAACGTCTTCAGAACACCCCCATTTTGTGTATTTGCGAACATTTCCGGACACCGCGAGTGTTCTTAGAACACATTCAACTTGACAGAGAACAATACGGACAGCCTCCTCAGGACACCCCCTACGAACATTCCCCTGACACCACGAGTGTTCTTAGAAAGTCTTCAGAACACCCCCATTTTGTTTATTTGCGAACATTTCAGGATACCGCGAATGTTCTTAGAACACATTCAACTTGCCAGCCACAACCCCCATTCATATTTGCAAACATTTCAGGACACAGCGAGTGTTCAACAACGTCTTCAGAACACCCCCATTTTGTGTATTTGCGAACATTTCAAGACACCATGAGTGTTCTTAGAACACATTCAACTTAACAGAGAACAATACGGACAGCATCCTCAGGACACCCCCTACGAACATTCCCCGGACACCGGAAGTGTTCTTAGAAGCGTCTTCAGAGCACCCCCATTTTGTTTATTTGCAAACATTTCAGGACACTGCAAGTGTTCTTAGAACACATTCAACGTGACAAGAACAATACGGACAGCGTCCTCAGAACACCCCAATTTTGTTCATTTGTGAACATTTCAGGACACCGCAAGTGTTCTTAGAACACATTCAACTTGCCAGCCACAACCCCCATTCATATCTGTGAACATTTCAGGACACAGCAAGTGTTCGACAACGTCTTCAGAACACCCCCATTTTGTGTATTTGCGAACATTTCAGGGCACCGCGAGTGTTCTTAGAACACATTGAACTTGACAGAGAACAATACGGACAGCGTCCTCAGGACACCCCCTACGAACATTCCCCGGACACCGCGAGTGTTCTTAGCAGCATCTTCAGGACACCTCCATTTTGTTTATTTGCGAACATTTCAGGACACCGCGAGTGTTCTTAGAACACATTCAACGTGACAGAGAACAATACGGACAGCGTCCTCAGAACAGCCCCATTTTGTTTATTTGCGAACATTTCAGGACACCGCGAGTGTTCTTAGAACACATTCAACTTGCCAGCCACAACCCCCATTCATATTTGCGAACATTTCAGGACACCGCGAGTGTTCTTAGAACACATTCAACGTGACAGAGAACAATACGGACAGCGTCCTCAGAACACCCCCATTTTGTTTATCTGCGAACATTTCAGGACACCGCGAGTGTTCTTAGAACACATTCAACTTGCCAGCCACAACCCCCCATTCATATTTGCGAACATTTCAGGACACAGCGAGTGTTCGACAACGTCTTCAGAACACCCCCATTTTGTGTATTTGCAAACATTTCAGGACACCGCGAGTGTTCTTAGAACACATTCAACTTGACAAAGAACAATACGGACAGCGTCCTCAGGACACCCCCATTTTATTAATTTGCGAACATTTCAGGACACCGCGAGTGTTCTTAGAACACATTCAACTTGCCAGCCACAACCCCCCATTCATATTTGCGAACATTTCAGGACACCGCAAGTGTTCTTAGAACACATTCAACTTGCCAGCCACAACCCCCCATTCATATTTGTGAACATTTCAGGACACTGCGAGTGTTCTTAGAACACATTCAACGTGACAGAGAACAATACGGACAGCGTCCTCAGAACACCCCCATTTTGTTTATTTGCGAACATTTCAGGACACCGCGAGTGTTCTTAGAACACATTCAACTTGACAAAGAACAATACGGACAGCGTCCTCAAGACACCGCCATTTTGTTTATTTGCGAACATTTCAGGACACTGCGAGAGTTCTTAGAACACATTCAACTTGCCAGCCACAACCCCCCATTCATATTTGCGAACATTTCAGGACACAGCGAGTGTTCGACAACGTCTTCAGAACACCCCCATTTTGTGTATTTGCGAACATTTCCGGACACCGCGAGTGTTCTTAGAACACATTCAACTTGACAGAGAACAATACGGACAGCGTCCTCAGGACACCCCCTATGAACATTCCCCTCACACCACGAGTGTTCTTAGAAACGTCTTCAAAACACCCCCATTTTGTTTATTTGCGAACATTTCAGGATACCGCGAATGTTCTTAGAACACATTCAACTTGCCAGCCACAACCCCCATTCATATTTGCGAACATTTCAGGACACAGCGAGTGTTCAACAACGTCTTCAGAACACCCCCATTTTGTGTATTTGCGAACATTTCAGGACACCGTGAGTGTTCTTAGAACACATTCAACTTAACACAGAACAATACGGACAGCATTCTCAGGACACCCCCTACGAACATTCCCCGGACACCGGAAGTGTTCTTAGAAGCGTCTTCAGAACACCCCCATTTTGTTTATTTGCAAACATTTCAGGACACTGCAAGTGTTCTTAGAACACATTCAACGTGACAGAGAACAATACGGACAGCGTCCTCAGAACACCCCAATTTTGTTCATTTGCGAACATTTCAGGACACCGCGAGTGTTCTTAGAACACATTCAACTTGCCAGCCACAACCCCCATTCATATCTGTGAACATTTCAGGACACAGCAAGTGTTCGACAACGTCTTCAGAACACCCCCATTTTGTGTATTTGCGAACATTTCAGGGCACCGCGAGTGTTCTTAGTACACATTGAACTTGACAGAGAACAATACGGACAGCGTCCTCAGGACACCCCCTACGAACATTCCCCGGACACCGCGAGTGTTCTTAGAAGCATCTTCAGGACACCTCCATTTTGTTTATTTGCGAACATTTCAGGACACCGCGAGTGTTCTTAGAACACATTCAACGTGACAGAGAACAATACGGACAGCATCCTCAGAACACCCCCATTTTGTTTATTTGCGAACATTTCAGGACACCGCGAGTGTTCTTAGAACACATTCAACTTGCCAGCCACAACCCCCATTCATATTTGCGAACATTTCAGGACACCGCGAGTGTTCTTAGAACACATTCAACTTGCCAGCCACAACCCCCCATTCATATTTGCGAACATTTCAGGACACAGCGAGTGTTCGACAACGTCTTCAGAACACCCCCATTTTGTGTATTTGCAAACATTTCAGGACACCGCGAGTGTTCTTAGAACACATTCAACTTGATAACGAACAATACGGACAGCGTCCTCAGGACACCCCCATTTTGTTTATTTGCGAACATTTCAGGACACCACGAGTGTTCTTAGAACACATTCAACTTGCCAACCACAACCCCCCATTCATATTTGCGAACATTTCAGGACACCACAAGTGTTCTTAGAACACATTCAACTTGCCAGCCACAACCCCCCATTCATATTTGTGAACATTTCAGGACACTGCGAGTGTTCTTAGAACACATTCAACGTGACAGAGAACAATACGGACAGCGTCCTCAGAACACCCCCATTTTGTTTATTTGCGAACATTTCAGGACACCGCGAGTGTTCTTAGAACACATTCAACTTGCCAGCCACAACCCCCCATTCATATTTGCGAACATTTCAGGACACCAAGAGTGTTCTTAGAACACATTCAACGTGACAGAGAACAATACGGACAGCGTCCTCAGAACACCCCCATTTTGTTTATTTGCGAACATTTCAGGACACCGCGAGTGTTCTTAGAACACATTCAACTTGCCAGCCACAACCCCCCATTCATATTTGCGAACATTTCAGGACACAGCGAGTGTTCGACAACGTCTTCAGAACACCCCCATTTTGTGTATTTGCGAACATTTCAGGACACCGCGAGTGTTCTTAGAACACATTCAACTTGACAACGAATAATACGGACAGCGTCCTCAGGACACCCCCATTTTGTTTATTTGCGAACATTTCAGGACACCGTGAGTGTTCTTAGAACAGTTTCAGCTTGCTTGCGAACAAAACTGACACATATTGAGTCCTCAGAACACCCCCCATTCAGTTTATTTAGAACATTTCAGAACACCTGTGATGTCCGCAGACAAATCGAACACAAAAAGAATGTCTAACACATAAAAAACACAACTTTCATCCTATCTCATACACTCCCACCCTCCCCAAACACTCCTACACACCAACACACTCTACTAAATACAAATTTTGAACAAAGTTTCACCGTGCTGTCCGCAGACGTCCGCGAATCCAAGATGGCGGGCGCTACCGAAAATCTGAGGCGCTTCACGCTCCACGCCGTCCAATCAGCGAACACGTTGCATGTCCGCAGACATCACGCAAGCCGATTGGCCAATCAGGACACTGTCCGCGGAGCGAACAGGGAAGTGTGTCCGCGGACCGAACACAGATATCACTATTTTTTTTTACCTACTTTTTGGTCATTTAAAAAAAAAAACTACTGGACGGATTTTCACCAAATTTGCAAAAGCCCGCTTTCGGGACCAAGCCGCTGCTCCTGGTCCAAATTTGGTGAAAATCCGTCCAGCGGTTTGGGCTGTAGACGCGAGCAAAAATGTTTCCCATTCAGTCTATGGGGAAAAAAAAAGTTTTGTTTTGGGACCCCCCTATAACTTTGCCCCCCCTGGACGAATCCTCACCAAACTTTGCAAAAAAATTCAGAGTGACCCAAATACTTTTTTTGCAAAGTTTGGTGAGGATTCGTCTAGGGAGAGCGAAGTTATAAGCCACCCAAAAAGTGCTCTTCCTATGGAAACACCAACTTAACCATAACTACATGGCCACTGCCGTGGCCATGTAATATATATATATATATATATATATATATATATATATATATATATATATAGGTTATGGCAGTTACTGGTAAATTACAAAGTTTTGCTGTGAAACTGCTTAACTGCTTTCTGGGCCCCTCACATCCGATGCTTGAAGCGAGAATCATACTGTTATCAGGTGGGATTTAACCCTATTAATTAAGTAGCACAGCAACGAAGCAGATTACTTTGGACCGCAAGAACAAGGTAAAGGCCGGATTTGAAAAAGGCAGAGTCTTATGCCGAAACACATGTCATCCAAAAGGGCAAAACCACAAATAAAAAAATAGAAATATATTCTATGCACATATTGGATTGGAATCTTTATTTACCCAAACTGGGAACAGAAAATGTTGAAATAGGAGGAAATAAACTATTGTCACAGAAAAAAGGTGTAAGCACACATTTAACATTTACTTTCTGGCTAAAGTGACATTAAAAAAAGTCAGGAATTAGAAATGGGAGATGCAATATTTCTGTTTTAGACTCCTGAACCAATCCTTAGACAGGGAATGGGCTGGCGGTTTGGAGAGGAATGTGAAGGACCAATCAAAGGTGGAGGAATTCTTGCAGTGCATTGTCCAATATTGATTGTGTCATTGCTGGTATATAAAGTGGATGTACTATGAGAGAAGGGGAGAGCTGCTAAAAATTCCCCAATCGAATGAGCTGCAAAAAGATTACAAAGGGAGACAGCTGCAAAAATTACCAAAATACATTTGCTGATGTTTCATCTGGGGAAATATTGCTGGGAAGACTATATACACAGAGGCTGTGATCCATCACTGGAGCCAGAGAGAGAAGTGATGTGGGATCCAATTGACTGAAGTGCTGGCTAGAATCCGGGTTTTCCCCTACAAGCTAAGCTGCTCAGTCCCTGAGTGCCAAGACCAGAGACTTCCAAAAGTAAGAAGATTGTCCCAAAAAATTAACCCATTTACCCTTCATTGGTGAGTTGTTTTCCATTAGTGGGAGAAGGGGGGGCAAACTGTGTAGATCCTTAGCCTATTTGACTGAACTTACATTTAATTAATTCCCATTTAGCAAAACACCCCCCTAGGGTGATTTGTGTTAACATTCAAAATTAACAAAGCCAATTCCCAGTGTACGCTGAAAACTATAGCCTGTAATGTAATTGGGTAATCATAAGTATCCAGTTGACCCCAACTTCTTTTAGGAAAAGGGGTGTCCTTGTCCCTACACTAGAAAAATCCCTAAACTGCCAACTTCCCCAACACAGGCCTTTAAGTGGACGGGGTCTGAAAATCCAACATTCTTAAAGCATATCTATTTTACTGTCCAATTTCCCCAACACAGGCCTTTAAGTGCAGGATGGTCTGAAAATCAATAATTACTAAATCATCCCCATTGTACTGTACGACTTCCCCAACACAGGCCTTGAAGTGGAGGGGGGGTCTGAAAATCCAAAATTCCTAAATCATTCCCATTTTATTGTCCAAGTTCCCCAACAGAGGTCTTTAAGTGAGGGGGGTCTGAAAAACAAACTTGTAAACTGTCCCCACTGTGAGAAACCAAAGGGTGTCTCACTACTCAGTCCCCTGGCAATTGTCATCCAGGTGGCCCGGACACGGCCATCGCTTTTGGATCCTGTTCGTAGGGGTGGACCAGTGCGGGAGGATCACCTGGATGAGGGTCCCTGGGGAGTAGAAGTGGGCACCCAGAGGAGAGACGTGGTATCCCCTTTCTCATTTACCTACAGACCCTGCATATCCCATTTACTATCAAGGAACTTAACCCCCCCCCTTTCTACACACACTCTGCTGCACTGCACACTCCGCTGCACAAAGCGCTTCAGGGAAAGACAGACTTACACACAGCTAGTCAATTTGCCATGTCCCAATATCAGGGTCAGGCAGAGTCAGGCAGTTGACCCCAATGACTCACACCTGAATCCTGTTACCCTTCCCCACTGGGATAAAAGACAGATCATGAGATCACACTACGAGCAAGGCGAGCATGACGAGAAAAGCGAGAAAGACAACCAAGGCGATCAGAACCAGCACAGCGGAAGGAGAATAGATCCTGTGGAATTGAAGTGACCCTGGAAGCAGAGCCGGAGGGGCCAAGTGGTGAGAGAGAAGGTCACTACAGACTTTGAAAGGGAAAACTCGTTGCTAATGCACAAGGTTAAGGCTGTACCTCTTTCGGGTGAAATGACAGAGTTAGAAGGAGGCGAGCCGGGCTGTGTCGATAGCCTTGAATTCAGAGGAACATTTGATTCCAGGACAATAGATCCCTGAACCGGGGAGAAGGGAGATTCAGGATGGAAAATTATGGGGGACATTTCCAATACTTCAGCTACTCCTGGAAAAGGAACATTTACCCTTTCCGGGAGCAGCAGAGACTCGGGACCTCCCTACAACCAAGAAACATAGTTACAGCTAGAGAGACAGGTCCAGCAACTGACGACGACCTGTGCACATGCTTAGGGCACAGTCCAACTCTCAACCTAACCCTGCTTCCCAGAAGTCCCCAACATCCTGGGCTGATTAGCGATGGGTGGATGACAGGAGAAACCTCCGGCGAACCACAGGTTCCTTTATCACCCAGAAAGAACTCCTAGAAACTTCTCAGCCTGAAAGTGACTCTTCTACCCCCAGAAAAGTTTTAAACCAAAGAGCAAAGGGTAAGTAAGAGAGGCCAAAGAAGAACCCACTTTGAGGAGGAACTCCAGATTATCCCCTTCGAAAGAGAAGCATTGCTGGAGGATTCAGGTATGCAGACCTTCCCTTTGAGAAACGGTGGAATACCTCCCAAAGTAAAATGGGTCCCAATAGACCCTGAGTGGGAAAGGGTAAGTATGGAGAACGATCCAGAACAAGAAACTTTTCAAACCCCAATATGTCAGCCAAACAGAATAGAAACAGAGGTGTCCTCCCCTCAAACAGGTTCTGAGAATTGCCTCAAGGTAAAAGGGACAGTAAAGAACCTGGGGAGAAAGAGGATTCCCCAAATCCACCCATTGTTAGTTGTAACATTTTCTTTACAGATTCCCAATCACTGATACAGAAAATCCCCCAAGATCACACGGTATTAAGAAAATGACCACCGGGCTGGCAAATGACTCACACTTTCTTTGCACCCTGGTGGAGAAAAGAAGGCCGATTCTATGTCAAGGTCTAGGTCAAGGTGCAAGTGCAGGGTCAGTGTGAATTATATGCTCTGGTCAACACTGGACACCAAGCCACGCCCATGTCCAAAAAGGCCTTTGAACAACTAAACTCAGGCGGGGGAGGGTCACCAAATTCCCCTCCTACCACTTACTGGAAAACTCCTAAATTTCTACGGTAATTACATTTCCGTCAAAGGGACTGTGGATCTGGAAATCAAAATTGGGCGACACCGATTAAAACATCCAGTGATAGTCGTGACTCCAGAGTGCACACCTTGCTTACTGAGGAATGATCTAGTGAGGAGGTTATCATCTCTGATTGACTATGTAAACAAGGTCCTCTGTACCCAGACTAACCAGCCAATTAAAAATGAGTACCAATTATGTAAGCATTAATGGTACCTGCCATTTAATTGATTGATTTTCAGAGAAAGTAGAATTCCATTTCAAGAATAACCAATTGCCGGACATCGCTGTCATCTCTGTGGGAGAACAGACTGGTGATGGGACCACTTCTCCATTCAAAATCAATCTTCCTCCTAGTTTTCATTTGCAATCCACACTAGAAGGGAACACCCTAAAATTGTACACAATTCCAAAATCAGATGAAACCTTCAGTCCCATGAAACTAGGCAAGGACGAACACGCTCGAAGTCGGACGTACATTCAGAAAAAGGGTGGACAGTATTTTTTCCCCATTAAGTTAAAAAGAGGGGGAAGAGCCGGTGTTCGCTACAGTATGCCTGAATAATAGAAGGAGTTTTATCAGTGAAGGATTATTCAGGAAACTCCCAAAAGATCAGACCATTCCCACATTTTAATTGATTGACAAATGGGAAGTAGTTCTGAAAAATCCAAACTCCAAACTCCAAACATCTCCTGCATAGCAAGTGTATGCAAAAAATGTCCATTGCCAACAAAAGCATACAGCATATATGTTGAGTCGTGAGAGATGTCCCTTCCACCTTTTATTTAGGCAGTGACATTTTCAACCGATTTGCAATCAATTTGGACCTATTTAATAACATCATTCCCAACTGGGTGGGGGGG
This sequence comes from Ambystoma mexicanum, assembly GCF_040938575.1. Classification (NCBI taxonomy): domain Eukaryota; kingdom Metazoa; phylum Chordata; class Amphibia; order Caudata; family Ambystomatidae; genus Ambystoma; species Ambystoma mexicanum. Next base: position 318,958,145 of record NC_090928.1, on the reverse strand, counting down.
GTAACCCCATGGGCTTTGACAACCCCGAAAAAGCATTTCAGTCAGCTCAATTGCTGCCTTATATGGTTGAAGTTCGAGAAAAGGTCACCATTCCAGCACAGGTTCAACAATTTACTATTCCCCTCAAATTTAAGCGAGGACAGAACCTCAAACATCAGGACGCCTCTACACATTTAAATTCCCACCTCCAACAACAAGATTTATCTTTAAATCCGATACTTCTAGTAGACCTAGAACACGACACCATTTGAATATTGGTGAATAACAGCGACCCTCAAAGTATCACTTTGGACGCAGACACCTTTTTTGGAATGGCAGTTGATGCCCAATATTATCATATTGATTTAGGTAATGAAATCATAGGACCAATACCAAATGACTGCATCGACATTAGCAGCGCTATTACTCCAGAAAAGATTTTTAATAGGCATGTGTACTCTTCCTGCCCTACGGGGTGAAGGCAGTGTCTTCTGACATCAGGAGGGAGGAGGTGGAATTCAGACACAAGGACCACTACCTCAAATACCTGGAACATTCCGTCCATGTTAACACCATCAAAAGCGATCTATCCACCCAACTGTAGCATACCGTTCAAATTGCCATGCACAAGTTCTTTCCAGGTTTCAAGCATATGGTCGAGGAAAGGATCAATCTTGCCAATTCCTGTGCGACTGTGGAGCAAAAACAAAGTCTGAAACTGGAATTCCAAGATATCTTTTCAGTGGACTCATACGACTGTGGACGCACATCCATTCATTCAACCACCATGCCCACCGACCCTGTGATGGCTCCAGTATTTGTGAAACAATATTGATTACCTTGCACATCCATGGAGTCACTGGCAGAGGTTAATAAGAACTTAGAATCCTGTGGGATAATTCATCCGATCCACAGTACCTTCAACAACCCGGTACTGGGGATATTAAAACCAAACGTTCAATGGAGACTATGTGCAGACCTGAGGGAGTTGAACAAACAGGTCCACATGTCAAGATGGCCACTTCCCTAGATCGATCAGGGGCTGGCACAGATCCAAGGGTCAAAGGTTTAAACCGCCATTGATCTGACCAATGGCTACTGGACAGTACCCGTGAGTAGGGAAGACCAGTACAAGTTTGCCTTTACCTTTGGGGAGCAGCAATCTGCGTGGACCCGAACCGCCTTTGGATACATCAACTCTGGCAATGAGTTCAACATCGTTCTACATAAGGCCATGCCCGAATTGGGGCAAAAGGGGAAACCTGGCCTATGCGGATGATGTTCTGATCAAGAGCTCAAATGTAGAGATTTGCTATGCTCTAAACCAGATGCAGAAAGTCAGAGCAAAACTGTCCTTTCAGAGGGCACAATGGTGTAAGACCTGAGTGAACTTCTTAGGGTACAAGATCACCCCTGAGGGACTTAATCCCCAGGCAAAAAAGGTTGAAGCCTTATTGGAATTAAACGACCCTACAACTCTGCGAGAATTAAGAAGCCTCCTTGGACTCATGAATTATAGCCGTAAGTTCATTGAAAAGTACGCAGAGGTCACTAGAACCTTGGTCTATTTATTAAAGGCCAGAGTCAAGTGGGAGTGGGGTCCGGAACAAGCTGAGACAGTTAAACGACTGAATAGAAGTCGTTCCCAGGCTTCTTGTTTAACTAACCCCATAAAGAACAAGGATTTCTTGTTGGTGACAGGGTTCTCGGGTACTTGCCTAACAGCAGTGTTGCATCAAAAGCATGACAAGGTCAACAAAGTCATCTCGTAGGCGAGCGAGACTTTGCCCTCTGTGGAGGAAAAATGTAATGACTATGGGAAGGCACTCCTAGCCACGGTGTGGGTGTTGAAAAAATAAAGCCCATTAATCCAGGGGACGCACATCATTATCGAGACTCCTCACCAACCCTTGCAATATGTGCAAAGTCATGCGATCCAGGTGGGGAGCATTAGTAATTCCAGAATTTCTTCCTGGATTCTGTCCATACAAGGCTTTCCTGTGGAGGTCAGATATGGTAAAAACAAGAAGGGTCCTCTTGCTCAAGGGTTGGTGGACTTGCATGATTATGTTCAAGAAACTGACTCAAGGATGAAAGTCTAATGACCTACAACAACATGGGGACGTACTTAACTTCCCCACATAAGGCAAGGTCTATGAAGAAAACACATGTCAGGGGATACCTACAGTTTATGTGGATAGGTGCTCCTACCATGTTGATAACAAAGGGGAAAAAGATATAGTGGCTGGCATTGGGAATACCTGGGTGAATGATACCCTGGAACCCTCTGTTGGTTACAAAATAGGTCCCCAAAGTAGTCAGATTGCAGAGTTGATGGCCATGTTTCAAGCCATCCTCACTGCAGTGCACCACCAACTCAATGAATTGATCATAATCACTGACTGTGATTATGTCAGGAATGGGTTCGAGGAGCACCTGACTAACTGGAAGAATCGAGGCATGCTTTGTGCCAACATTAAACCATTAAAGCATGCCAGACTGATCCAGTCAATTGATAATCTGGTGACCTCCAATGATTTGAAAATCTATTGAAAGAAGATAAATTGTCATTTTTAAATAGAGGGGACAGACAAGACTAGGAATGACCTGGCTGACCAGCTGGCCAAAACCGGAGTTCTGCAGGGGGATTTCATAGACACAGAATCCCTGCTGGGTGAAATCCCAGCTGCTGCTGTCATCAGGTCACAAACTCGTGCTAATGATTAACTCTCAACAGCCCAGAGGAGTAAAGATACCCCAGATGCATATTTGATCACTGCACAGAAAGAGGAACTGATTATTGGAAGATTCTATCGACACATTGAAGAACCCGTAAGTCTTCCCCTAACAGAGTCGGAATATACCGGTAAAGAGGATCTCTGGGTGTTGATGAAGTTTTTCAAGATGTTCTGGATCTAAGGCATTTTGTTGCTAAGGAGAGCCCTATCTGCCTGTGATCAGTGAGTGGTACCTACCACATTCTGAAGCCTGATGTTGAGACACACCCATGACGCGGCCACTGCCAGTCATAGGGGGTTTCACACAACATTGCAAATCTTGCGCATGGTTGCCTACTGGCCACACATGAGCCAGGACCTCAATATTTGCTAAATGGGTGTCTTGTGTGTGCTCACTTTTAACCCAGTTTACTCACAAACGTAACTGCCATACAGAAAAGGGGCTGACACTGCCTTTGTCTGATTTGCATGTCGATTTCAACTGGCCAGTGATTTCCTCCTCTAGATGAAACAAAGACATGTTGACTGTGACATGCTTGTTCACCAAAGGGGCAGAATGTCTTCCAGCCCCAAATTCTAAGGTGGAGACAGCTGCTGCACTAATGATCTACCACATCTTCTCAGGTTTTGCCTTCCCACAAAGGATTGAGTCAGATCAAGGAAGTCATTTTACCATTGAAGTGATGGTAAAGATGTGGGAGTTTCGAGGGGTAAAAAGGAAACTCAACATTGCCTACTGCCTGGCCTCAAGCGGGGGTAGAGGGATAAACAAGACAATTGTGAGGATGTTAAAGAAGTTTGTGGCAGACTCTGGACCCAGTTGGAACATTTGATTATTGCTTGTCCTGATGGCAATTAGGTCTACACCATCTACTGCAACAAAGATGTCTCAATTTGAGCTTATGACCGGATGTAAAATGGTGTTTACCTCAACATCTGCTCTATAGAACTCAGGGGCAAACACTGATAAATGCGTCCACCACTCATGAATACACTGAAAATTTAGGAAGCCCCTCCTGCACGCTTTTGCTTAAGTTAAGCGCAATTTAGAAAGGTTGGCTGAAGGAATGAAGACATATGGTCTAAAGACCACCAAGAAAGAGTATGATGTAGCTGACAAGGTTTACCTGTACAATTTTCAAAGGAATCAGAGCAAGGAGCAGAGATTTTTCCGTGCCTTTGAAATTGTAGATAAAATATCACCTGTTGCCTACAAGATCCACATCCCAAAAGGAGACCAGACAGAAGAAAAATGGGTCCACGTCAATCAGTTGAAAAGCTGTATCCCTGACAAGATTTACAGCTGATTAAGGAGCCAATTGAAAGTCAAACAAAGGAACCATCTGAGAGAGAAAAAGGAAATGGTGAAAACCCTGGTTGGCGATTTATAACAGGTGAGTAACCTAATCAAATATTCTATGAAAATGTTAAGGAAAATGTTTGTTATGTTGATGTTCAGAATCGTTGTGTCTATTCCATTTCTTTTTTTTTTCAAACTCTGTTTACTATTTTGTTCATCAGCAACAAAACATGAAGAAGCAATAACATTACAGTAGTTCAGCGGATCACCAACCCACCATCCCCTCACAATTTGCCTGTTACAGCTGTATTCTAATAGGGCTATGCTCTCACGCCTAGTGGGAGTGAAGCAGTTCAGTTATGTTCCTCCACTCATATGACTCCTTAGTGACATTACTTTCCCATCACAGTGGTAAGCTAGCCATATACATGAATCTCACTGTAGCAACAAGTATCCAACAGTCCCTTCAACATTCATCCAATTACATTCAGGATCGTTCCCCCCCGCCAGGATTTGGTGCCACCTTTTTGGCTTGTACAATCAAATAGTGTTTATACAGATCCCATATGTCCTTAGGTTTGGCACGGGGTGCACCATTTTCCCATATTCCATTTCCATCTTATTACAATAAAGAATATCATCCTTCCATCGGTCCACCACAGGCCCTCGAAGTCCCCCCAATAGGGCCGTCCCTGGGAGTGGTTCCACTCTCTCTCTTATGATGCCACTCATTATTTGAAAGACTTGCTCCCAGAATTGCCATGCATCTCCACGCCACACACATGAAGTCTGCCAGTGCAGTAGCAGTGTACCGAGTGCATATATCTGAGGAGTCTGGAAAGAATATATGCAGCATTGCAGGTGTGTAATAGAACTGGTGTAGGTACTTAAAATGAATCAGTTTAAATTGACTGTTAAGTGCTAGCTTACTCATCTGCCCACAACACTATCTTCACATTTCCTCCAAGACAGTGTCCCCCAAGGTGGTTTCCCACTTCTTCTGGGAGGGCTCTGCCCAGCCCACCTGAACTTCCTGTACTTTGTTGCATATCGTGGATACTGTTATACCAGTGTCCACCCATTTTAACATCCAATCTAATATAGGCGCCACCCTTGGTTCTTTGGGAAAGGTCAGGAACAAGTATCTCCGAGTTTGTCATAGCCTGAAATACAAAAAGAGATCCAGTGATGTGAGCGTTCCTTTGTTACGCATCCCCTCCACTGTTATGAACTGTCCCTTCGAGTAGAGTTCCCGAAAACACAATACTCCCAGGCGCTTCATACAGCGTGTGAATCCCGGTTCACTAGTCAATGGTAAGCCCGGGACATATATGATCAGACGTTTGGGAGAATAGATGACATCACCTTTCACATTCCCCTCTATTCGAACCCATGATCTACATGTCTAGTCCAACAAGTTCCCAGCTCTGAGTGATCTACTGGGTGCTGTCACACAACTGCGTGCAGTAAATACAGTGCTGCGAGGGCCCTCTCCATCACCACATATCTTCTATGTATGCTATCTCCAAACCAATAGACAAGATATCCTGCTTGGGCCGCCTCATAATACGCCTCAAATTTAGGCAGTGCCAGCCCCCCAAAATCCAATGGCAATGTTAAATCCTCCCATGAGACGCGTGCTTGCTACCCGCCCAGATAAATTGCAAAACCTCTGATTGTATCCCTCAGAAACACCCCCTTGGTAACGCCAGAGGCACATTAAGGAACACATGAAGGAACCTTGGAAATATGGCCAGTTTAACCAACAAAATCCTCCCATACAGGCTAAGAGGCAGCCCCATCCACCTGTCCACCACAAGACAAACTTGTTCCAGTACCTTTGCGTAGTTACGGTTATAAAGTTCCTCTGGGGACCGTGTGATATCTATACCAGGCTATCTGGTATACACCCTGTGCATCTGGAATCCATAGCCATCAGCAAACTGCCTAGTACAATCACTGAGCAGAAAAAGCACTGATTTTGTGACATTAGTTTTCAAACCAGAGAAGCACCCCGTAGCGTACCACTTCCACTATAATCGGTCCCAGGTTATCATGCAGGTTTTTAAAATAAATCACCATGTCATCTGCATAAAGGGAGACCACCACCTTGTGTTCATATAGCTGAATTCTCCTGCGCACATGTCTGTCTCTGATTAGTTGGCTAAGGGTTCAATCGCCAAGGCGAATAATAAAGGTGAGAGGGGGCAGCTCTGATGTGTGCCTCTCTCCAACTGTATATATGGGGTCAACTAGCCATTCACTATGACCCTCGCCACAGGCAGAGTGCAAAGCAAGGAGATCAGAGAAATAAACTCCTCCCCATCCCCATCCTCTGTAACACAGTAAAGAGAAACGGCCATTCAACCACATCAAATGCTTATATGGCATCAAATAGTGCCGCCAAAATCAACTCCTCCTGCTGTACCACATACATCTGTCCAAACATCCGTCTCAACCCATATGAGGTGGATCGCCCCGGGATAAATCCTGACTGATCTGACCGCACACACCTATGCTTCAGCGATGCTAGAGGCGACACCAGTAGTTTATCCAGGATTTTGTTATCTAGGTTATCTAGTATACAACCAGCACTTCTCAGTGTAACCCAGCAATTAAGTGTTTTCAGGATTGAGCAAGAGAAATCCCTGAACCACTGCTTCCCTCTGAGCTGCCTCTTGATATCAATGTGCGTCTTCCTGGATGCATGCAACTTGTCTGAGAAGTCTGGGGACAGCCTTATAGTCATTTATATGTCAGAGTCCCTAATTCAATGGCCGATAGTTCAGCATGCTGGCGTTAATTGGATGAGCCAGTGCCCCTGGGATTGGCCTCCTGCCACTAGGGATTCTGTGTGCCCTCTCCACAATAAATACTGCCAAAAAGTCTTCACCCCCCCCCCAAGGGCTTCTCGCAGGATTGATTCGACCAAGGGTTCCATGGCACATTGATCCACCGATTCCGGAACCTGACTATCCGGAGATTGTTTCTTCTGGACCTCGATTCGATGTCCTCCTGTTTATCAGCTAGCTCTTTCAGAGCTATTTTCATCTGAACAAGCTCGTGGGATGTGGTGGATGCTTCATCCTCGCCCATGGACACCTGTCCCTCCACCTCGTCTAGTCTCTATCCATGTTTATCTAGGTGGACCTGCATGTGGTCTACCTTGCAGGTCAGAGTATCCATTTCCCATCTAGCGACTGTGTACTAGTCTGCAGCTGAGTGAACATGGTTTTAATATCATTGAATGCCCCAGTAGCGTCCTGCTGTGTGTGCTGTGGGTTCACTCCCCCTGCCTCCTCCATAGCGTTATGCCCCTTATTCTGCATGGGTACCTCAACGTCTAGTTTGGATTGTTGCTTCACGACTTTACCAGTTTTAAACATTAGACACCACCCTACAGTGCCTGTGAGCTTCCTTCTGTTGACAGTGCTACCTTCCACCTCGAGAGTGGGTGGCAGGTCCAAAATCCCTGTACAGCAGTTCTGGTGCCTCTCAGGTCAAGCCACCATGTTGTCATGCCTCACTTCCCATTGTTCCCAACAAGTGTTTTTCCCTACAAACTCAGCAAAAGCAATGAAGGTATTAGTTCTTCGTAAGGCTCACTGTCCAACCCAGTCTCAAGCCCTCGTCCGGGGACCGTGTACCATATAGGAGCACCATGTTTGCAGATTGCTGACCCAAAGGTAAGGTGCAGTCACCTCGGTCACCATCCACCTCCACTGTATAAAAACCTCACTGGGTGACCAGTAATTACCACCAGTCTATGCATTGCAATTCCTCCAGTGCCGAAGTCATTGGTATGTGTTCCGACGTAATATGCTCCCCTATGTTACAGAGGAGCCCACCTTCTGTGCAGGATATCTCTAGCAGTCACCCTGTAGGGTGCTGATACAGGAGCACACAGTGGGTGTACCACACCTGGCTTCACCCAACACCCTCCACTGCAGTCCTCCCATGAGATCCCTTTTCAGCTGCTCTCCATTGTGCACGGTAAGGTCTCCAGCTGAGGCCCCCTCTCGCCTTGCACCAGTGTCTCTTACTTGTTTATTTAGGTCAGCATGGTCACTCGGGGCTCCTACTACTCCGGCGTGTTAACACTTATTTGAGGCCCACCTATCAGGCCTGGGTGCTCCCTCCAGCAGAAGACTGTGATGTTCACTGTGTTATCCGCAGGCCCTGCCTTCTCCTCTTCGTTGCTCACATGTGCGTTACTCAAGCATAATCTCAGCAGCAAAGCCATGCTCTGCTAGTTAGTGTTTTCACTTCAGACGCCAGGGGCTCCCCTCAGACTCCACTGCTGACAGCACTTCCCCAGCAACCTACCACTATGCGCATGCACCAGTCGGTTCCTTACAGTTTCACATTAAGTCAATGCCAGAGCTGTTTCTCAGGGCTTGTTCCCCTGGCCCCTGCAGCGGGCCCCCTCAGTCAACCAGGTCAACCACCTCTAGTATGGTGTGCATCACTGTCCGCCGGTGAGCAGGGACCCCAACCAGGTCGGCGCGCTCTCCTCCCCTGCTCCGCTCTTCGAACACCTCTCCCTCGAGTCATTTCTATGCAACGGGTCCGCTCAGGATCTCCTTAACTGGTCTCGGTCATGGTACAAGCTGAGGCCACCAGACTTCACAGAAATGAGCACTGGGTGGTCGTTTGCAGATTCTTTACCAGCTAGCACTGCTGTGAGTTGGAGGGACTCCAGGATTTATTCCGGATTGATCAGTGCACGTTGTCCATCTTGGCTGGGCTCTCTAGCGCCCTCCCAAAAATGTTGTTGTGTCTATTCTATGTGATTTATTTTGGTTCTCTTGAATGCAATGTCCATTTTCTGGAGAAATATGTTGTGTAAAAGTACTGAACCTTTTTTTTCTTTCTATTACTAGATAATTAACTTCATTCACTTTCAGCCTGGAGGCAAGAGTGGAGTCCGGGGAGGACACCAGGGACCCCAGGAAGAAGGGGGGAAGAGGGTGCCGTACTACACCCCCAACCCAAAGACAGAAGTGAAGGTGGTTTGCCCACTCAGGAAATTGAGCCAAACGGGCTCCAGCAGAAAGAGAAAATATAACAAAAAAAAGGACTTCAGATGAAATCCCACTCAGCCCTGCTCTTCCCTATGAAAGAATCATGGAAGGACTGGTGGGGACATGAGGGGTTTAATCAGAGGCCCAAACAAACAGAACTGAACGGCCCACTGGAAATGTGACGCAAGCCTTCCAAAACCATCACACTTAAAATGGGCCTATTAAAGCGGACTATCGGGGTGTCTTTCTGCAGTTGAAATCCATAGAAAGCTGACCAAAATGTAATCCAAGCGCAAATTGGAAAGGCACATCAGATTGCTGGCTGAGAGATAAATGAAGCATTTTCACTGAAACTGCCACCCATCAGAAGGTGGTACACTATGAGATCTCAGATCAACTTTTCAGCATAAAAACAAACAGCAGATAATTAAAAATGTATTATATTAATGACTGAAAGAAACAGCCCTGTACTTTCAGCTGTCATATTAAAAAATAAAAACAATGCTGTGTGAAAAGAAAGAAGAAATCCACTGATGCAAAAGCAAAGTGAACCATGTGGATCTCTGAGCAGAATTTGTAAATGTCTTCCCCCACTGCAAGCCTGTTGGCCTCTGGATCTGGATAGGGAATTCTTTTGAAGCTCTTGCATCCCAGCTACTTACAAGTACAATAAAGAATGGTCTGTCCTTAATGGTGTTCATAACAAACTTCCCCCTATTGCCAGACCTGTTGTATCTGATGGCTCGTTCTTTGTAGGGCAAATGGCATAGCCAGTGTGTGACTGTATTGTAGGGAGGAGCTGTGTAAATAGGGACTGTAAACAAGGGGAGCTGAACAAGGAAATACAAGAAAAAGAAGGTTTTCAGATCAAAACAGTGTTCAACTTCAGATAACAGGACAAAATGCCAGATGTCAGCAAGCCTCATAACAATCACAGTCTGGCTCATTATCTGCAGTGGGAGATCGCTGTGTAGCCGATGCATCAAAACTATTTTTGACGGGCAGCCCACCAACTTCAAACAACAAAGAGGCTAAGGACTTTTACCCCGCCCTTAACAAAGCCCAGTCCAGGAGGTTTTCCATTATTTTAAATGGACTATCATAACTGATGCATTACACAGCAACCACAAGTCGCACTGCATCCTTTTATGTGTCATTTTAAAGAGCATTTCAAGGTGATTTTGTAGAAATAAAATGTATCTCCATGCAACATCTGGACATATAATAGCAAGCTAAAATGTGTTTCTGGCTGCTCTGAAAATGTTCTGAATTGAAGAACTGGGGAGCTGCTAAAGTGTAAACTTAGGCAATTGGAGAGTAAAATGCATGCTCATAACAATTATGTGTTTTTGTATGAACAGTGAAAAATTGCCACATGCCATGCAACATGGTGCGAACCTTGCTGTCATTTTATTAAATTCCCCTTGATTGGCTGAAGCGGAATATATATTTATTATGGTTGTTACTAGTAAATCACAATGTTTTGCCATGAAGCTACTTTCTGGCTAAAGTTCACTTTAAAAAAAGGGGGGATTTCAAATGGGAGTTGCAATATTTCTGTTCTAGACTCCTGAAGCAATCCTTGGACAGAGGATGGGCTTAGGGGTTGGAGAGGAATGCGAAGGACCAATCAAAGATGCTGGATTTCTTGCAGATCATGGCCCAATGTTGAAGTCTTGATTGTCTCATCACTGACATATAAAGAGAATGTTCTATGAGAGAAGGGGAGAGCTGCTAAGAAATTACCAAAAGAGGGAGCTGCAAAAAGATTACCAAGTGAGGCTGCTGACATAATTACCAAAGGAGATTTGCTGACGTTTCATCTGGAGAAAATATTGCTGGGGAGACTAGAAAAGCAGAGGATGTGATTCTTCACTGGAGCCAGAGCGAGATAGGAGTGCTGTGGGATCCAATTGGCTGAAGTGTTTGCTAGAATCCTGTTTATCCCCTACAAGCGAAGCTGCTAAGTCCCTGAGTGCCAAGCCAAGAGATTTCCAAAAGTAAGTAGTCTGTCCAACAAAAGGGCAGTGCGGAGATCTATTTAATTAACCCATTCCCTTTCTTTGGTGGGTTCTTTTCCATTAGTGGGTGGGGAGGGGGGCAACTGTGTAGATTCTTAGTCTATTTGACTGTACATTTCATTAATTCCCATTTGGCAAAATACCCCAGGGAGATTTTTGTTAACATTCTAAATTAACAAAGCTCATTCCCAGGGTATGCTGAAAACTATAGCCTGTAATGTGATTGGGTAATCCTATGTGTCTGGTTGACCCCGCCTTCTTTAAGGAAGTGGGGTGTCCTTGTCCATTAACTAGAAAAATCTCTAAACTGCCAACTTTCCAAAAACAGGCTGTTAGGTGTAGAGGGGTCTGAAAATCAAAAATTCATAAAGCATCCCCATTTTACTGTCCAACTTCCACAACAATGGCCATTAAGTGGAGGTGGGTCTGAAATTCCAAAATTCTGAAATCATCCCCATTTTACTGTCTAATTTCCCCAACACATGCCTTTAAGTGGGGGGGGGGCTCTGAAAGTCCAAAATTCCTAAATAATCCCCATTAAACGGAGGATAGCACTGGGGAAACGTACTGGTTTTGGAAGTAAGACCACGAAGAGCAACAGAGGTTTGATTCCCGGATGTGTGCTTAGAAACTGAACTCAGGTATGGTATTAGGCGCATTATAAAAAACAATTAAATAAATAAAATAAATACATTTTACTGTCCAACTTCCCCAACACAGGCCTTTAAGTGAGGGGGGGTCTGAAAAACAAATGTCTAAACTGTCTCCACTCACTAGAATGGCCTTTGAATGAAAGGGTGCTGCATGTAATTGATGCTTGGGTTTTTGGGGGTGGGGGGAGAAGTGCTTGCAAAAGTGAGACTTCATGTATCCAACATTGTAAACCAAGCTGCAAGTCTTTTTAAGTGCGCAGGAAACTCAAAATTGCATAGCACTGCATATGTAAATTGATGTTCATTTACCAGCATTGATTATTTCTTGAATTGAAATCTGTATAAAGTATTGTGATTTATGTTTTTCCAACCAAAGTGTATGATTTATTTGTGTAAAAAGAAGTTTAATTGTGAGCCACGCAGAAGGTGGCATGTGTAATTTTAGTGCGATCTCCATTAGCTGGAACTCAAATAAATGTAAATATATTTTCTGTACATCGGGCTGGTTCTTGGCTTATTGGTGGCACAGGGGGATGGATCCAAGGGCATGATATGAATCTGAAATAGGGCTGAACAAAGAATCCGTTAAACAGTTTGTTTTGTGACACCTTGATTGGGGAGGGAAGGAATTCCCCATTTTGAGGGTGGCATCTCAATAAACCGTTACACAATATATAATCTAGTACAGAGCACATACTGTGTTTCCCAATGTGTGATATTTCTCACAATTATATTGATGTCCATCACCCATTACAGATTTGCGGTGCTCCTTCTGTAATAGGCGCAATGTGCCACTGCAAATATGGTGACACAAACCGGCGAGGCACCAAAAACTGCCTGTACATCTCGTGCATTGCTCTTCCTCTTCCCCTCTCCACCTCCACCCACCCACTGAATATATCTGGGCCCCATAACAACAACTTTTCACCAGTGCAAGTACATTCTGCATTGCATTTGCACTAATGCAAACATTGTAAATACATATTATTTCAATGCGTTTTTGCAACATGTAATCTTTCTCCTAGTGCTACCGTCATGCCATATTAATAATACGCAAATAATGCACTGGCGGAAAAATGCATCGAATCATATCTTTTGCAGAACAGTTTTTTTGCCTTAGTGCAAATGCACTCGCACTGGTGCAAAATGCATGTATCGTGAAAAAAGGCATTCACACTGCTGCACAGTTTCTGTAATGAGGCCGCTGGACTGGCTGTGATTGTGCTCCTTTTCAAAATGTCATTAAAGGTGCTGCTATTAATCCACCAGTGGCAGTCGTGTAAGCTGTGACCATATCTCTGGAAAGGACCTCATATCAGGCGATATCCGTCTTGACCCTAAAAAGATGTATTGCTGCCGCCCCAATTCTTTCAGTGGTTTGGGGTTTGATGGTGGCCTTATTTTGGGACCCACCGACTTCTAAGCAATCCTGTGGCTGGCAAGTATGGACATTCATTACTGACTCACTTGAAATAGCTGTGTGGCCTATTGATGTGTTATCACGAAGAACGTCAGCATCAAAGTCCCAAAAGCCAAGCGCTGGCTCAATGTAATCTGGGAATCCAGGGTTTCAGGCTATGAAAAGTAACTAATCCAGCTGGATCAAGGCCGCGAGCGTCAGTTTTTGGGAGACTAGATAAGGCACGCTCACCAATAGAGGAAGGTCCGGCCACTAGATGGCGCACTCGTATAAATTACGGAAGAGGCGTCTGGCGCTGCCGTTTTCTGCTTGAGAATGTGTTTATGTAATTTGGGGGGGGAAACACCTAAGAGGTCCATTGCGTCCGCTTAATTGGCTGAAATCATTATATGAGAATATTCTTTTTGTGATCTCGGAAGGATGGTAAACTTGGTTCACTGATCAATTGGAAACAAACAATGTTAATCATGACATGAATGAATGAATTAATTAATGAATGGGCATTGGCATAGCGAGCTGCACATAAACGGACCCTCGGCGTAAGTGCGGATTCCGCTAGCAACCAGGCAGGTGTGGTTTGGCGATTTAGCGTCTGGAGACATGCACACGGCAGTGGTGCACGGTATAAACCTCATGATCAGCCATGTTGGGGAGCCCTCCAATGCTATCAATACATGGGACACACTCCCGTGGCTTCCCAGGGTAATTCTGACATACATACGAGTATTCTAACATGCATTGGCACTATCTTTACGTTGAGTTCTCATTCTGCCGCTACCGTTTGCAAATACAATACTCGAGACATTCTTAACTTATTGGGAATGCTCCAAAGGCAATCTCTGGGGAATTGGAATCATCCCGAGTTTGGTGGTAATTCTCCTGCCGTTCCACAGAGTTACTGCTGCTGCCCCCTCCGTCCCACAAAGGTACTGCGGGATCATGAGTGGGGATAACAAGGTGCAAGTCCTGAGTGTTCGACTCCAGAGGGCTCCAGGAGAATTCTGGTGGATTTGGTGCATGAAGCAACTCTGCTATAGTACATCCACTGATTTGTGCCCTTAAAGTGTAGGCTTCAGAGACGTTGCTAGGGTGGGGGACTGAGGGAGTGGGAGTAGCTATAGCCCCGGGTCTTTTGGTTGTAGCCCTGCATAGAAGCTCAGGAGCTACAACCAAAAGGCTGGCTAGTTCTGATAGCCCCTGCAAGCTCTGACATTAGCGTAGCCCCGGTTCTTTTCCAGACCAAGCAACACCCCTGGCAGGCTTTACCTGCAGCATTTCCCTGGAGATAAACCCTTCACTCCAGGGTCGCAAAACTCAGAATGTGTTGGTGTGTTAAAAGTTGCAATAATTCTGTTACCATCAAATAAAGGTGGCACGAGCAGAATTACTTTTTTTACTGCAGCAGTGATGATGTCAATTAATACCAATAAAAATGCATTTCTTATACAGCGCTACACACCCATACGCCTCAGAGCGCTGGAATAACAGAACATTGTTTCATTGTTTTTTATGTTGAGAACAACACACGCATAGGAACAGGAGTTCTGTAATACACACTTTAATTCATTCCTCTGGCACACTCGTAGGGTGGCGAGCAGATTTGATGCCTGACACATGGCCCTCAATGTCCTCTTCTCCCTAGCCCCCTTGGCCCTTGCACATAGTCAACTCTTGACTCATAAGCCACAGAAGTCGCAGGCTAGAACAGCCTGGATGTTGAGTCTGGGATAAAATGAACACTCCAAGATCTTACTATCTTCCGCGTTTCAAGGGTCTACTTGAGCACACCTCAAGCCCAGAACACCACCATTTGACTAAGCAACCCAGCACCTACTGGCACCCTATTTCCTCAACAACACTCCATGCTCGCTCCACCACCCACAAGCTCCCAAACATCCATTCCGAAAGTTGACTTTCTCCAGCGTCATCATATTTTTAAATTCTCTCCTTCTTGGGCAGTATTCTTCTAACTCTGGGTGTGCCACCGGCAGTCTTCGGCACCAAGACTTGGCGGGCAAAACCCCAAACATTAGAACTTTGAAACAGCTTGTCATGTAAGAATAGAAGAGGTGCCACGAGCTATCAGGCTGAGGTGCAGAACACCATTTCCGGAAATACATGGAACCCGGATGTGTTCATTTCACTGCACGAGGGGTCATGAACTTCCCAGGTATAGGAGACAACACAGGAACCTCTGCCCCTTCCCCTCCCAGGATGTGTGCACCTGCCAGTACATTCCCTGCCACCATCATCAAGAGCTGTGCTTGTAGAGGGCACAGGTGGCACCGGATCAGGCCCCACCCCCAGCTCGAGCCACATAATTACTGTTGCCACTATTGTGTTGGGATTGGGGAAAGAACAAAAAGGAAACAGGAAAGTGACACGTCAAGAGCTAAAAGAAGGGAGACATGGGCAGGGGATGGTAAAGAATAAATAGAAAAGAGAGTGTGAGAAAGAGAGCTATATAGAGGGAGAGCCAGAGAGGAAGAGACAGAGAGAGAGCACAAGAGAGAGAGGGACAGAGAGAGAGGAAGAGACAGGGGACAGAGAGAGCACAAAAGAGAGAGGGACAGAGAGAGACAGAGAGAGAGCAAGAGAGAGAGAAGGAGAGAGAGAGCTAGAGAGAGAGTAAAGATCAGTAAGCAGAGGACCTGAGACAGGGTGGGATAGGGGGGAATAGGAAGAAAGAATTGGAGAGGAGGGGGATACAGAACATAGGGAGAGCGGCTTTTGGAGCAGGCTTCATCCTCTTTCCTCCTGCCACATAAGCAAACCCCTCCACTCTCCCTCATTTTAATGGTGTCACTCTTTTTGGATCAATGCCACCCTCCCAACAAAACCAATGTCTCAAATTGATTTGAACTGGATCACTTTTCGAAAAGCATCTGGCTGGAGGCTGCACAGAGGTATTGCGGGTAACATTTCTCAGCGGGTTAAGCTCTTCTTGTTGTAATCTGTGCTTGATCTGCAGGTTGCAGGTTCAAATCCTGGCAAGGCCAACTCAACCTTTCATCCTTCTGAGGTCAATAAAGTGAGAACCAATTTTGATTGAGTAATAATGTATGCAAATATGTGCCATGTAAAGTGATTTGGGTCAAAGTGCTATGTAAATGTTAAATTATTAGCTACATATAGATGGCATGCTAACTGGCCCCACCAACACCCTGTAACCAAGGGCAGGAGATCTCTGGTAAAATGCCCTCCTCCTTCAGCAGCCAAGGTAACTGGGCGAGATTATGCTTTCCAAACAGTTGTCAAAGGGGCGTATTGTATGAAAATCACGGCTCTAGGCCATTGGCTCCTGCTAGTCCCTGTATCCACTAATTCTGAACTCCAGCAGTGAAAGGATGTCCTGCGGGAGTGCAAGAAAAGCGCTGGAGTGTTCTCATGTATTGGTTTTGTTTTAGCAGCCACGAGTTGGCTCCCTTTTCAATAATTAGGACATATACCAGGAACTGTGACTTTGGAAGAAGGCGCCACTCTGGTGGGAGGTTGGCAGCTGTTTCAGTAAGGGCATTGCTGGCACCTAACAGGGCATTCCGTAGCGTGGCGCCAAGCACACAATGTGACTCATCAATAGAGCTTT
This sequence comes from Ambystoma mexicanum, assembly GCF_040938575.1. Taxonomy (NCBI): domain Eukaryota; kingdom Metazoa; phylum Chordata; class Amphibia; order Caudata; family Ambystomatidae; genus Ambystoma; species Ambystoma mexicanum. Next base: position 318,941,424 of record NC_090928.1, on the reverse strand, counting down.
CTGTAAGCAAGAGAGTGACATGGCATACCGTGTTGTTTGCCTGTGAGATAGACCTATGGGTTGAGGGCCTGCTGCAGACATGTGATTCTATGCTGCACCCCAGAGATGGCTCAGACCTTCGCTCTTCTGAGGTCAGGTCACCGGATCAATTACAATTTGGTAATGATAACAATTTCTAGTTTGGGATTTTTTGCGGCCCACTCACGGCAACAGCATCTGTGAGTGATGGCCTTATGCTCACCACTGAAAGGTGTAATACATTATATATTGCAGTGTGTAATGACACGCTGTTTCTAAAGGTACACCATCTTGCACAGGGAAACCTATTTTCCACTTCAAAGTTTACGCCCCAATGGGATTACATGGAACCAGTGACTGATGAAATTGTGGATTAACCGCAACGTGGGAAAAGCTTGCTTCTTCTTTGATTTAAGGCTGAAACGTATTATTTTCTTATTATCTCACCGGATATGATGTAATCACAGCACTCAGAGTATTCATATCTCAACATTTGCACTCCTACACCAGAATGTATCCTGCTCAGCCCACATGCAACATCAAAACCTGCAAAGAATCCAGAATTTGGCATCCTGGATTCTTCTCATAGTGGCTGTAGGGAACACATTACACTGGCTCGCTGCACCTCCATTGGCTACTTTTCTGGTAATATTGACATGGTTAACCAACAATAAATAAAAAAGAATCCATACCAGGGATGATTTCTAAAGATGTTCCTGCTTTTGACAATTGACACCGTTGTTTTGATTTTGGAGGTAAACTTGACCGAAATAACCCCACCAATAGAAAAGCGTATTAGACAGGCTCGTTTCTCAGATCCATATCCGTCTTGAAAATCACTCCATATCTGCATGCATGCAGTGATGGATGAAGAAAGCACAGGGTCCACCGGGCATTCTGCGCACTGCCACAAGTACATGTGATGATCCCGGGGTGCTCCCTGCCAGGCATTCATTTCCTGTTCACAATCTAATGAAGGGAAGCCATTCCGTAGGGATTGGAATGGTGCTCCTGGGTGGCAAATGGATTTCCTACAGCAGTGCAGGACCCTCACGGGTGGACTCTGGTATGGTTCAGCAATTGCACTGGCAACAGAAGGGGCAGAGCAAAAATGTCACTGAAAAAGCAAGTGTTTCTGTATGGGATTGAAATAGTAGTGCTCAATTCTTAAGCAATAAACCCCAACAGGAGGGGACATTGTTGCTAGCAGCATCTTAAAATATTGCTCCCCATGTGCCGTGGGCTATGGTCAAGAAGGAGGCGCTGAAGGGATGAGCCTTTGCTAGCAGTATAGCCAGAAGAGAGTCCGAACTGTGGCAGCATGGTGGCCAACGAGCCTGCCGTGGTGCCAGTTGACTCATTTTAGTAGATGCAAGATCTGAGTTTCTTGCCAGCATGTAAATACATTTTCAGAAAATATCCTTACTCATAGCAGTGTCATTGTTAAAAACGTCATGTTCAGGTACTTTGCCCAGCTGACAAATGCATTAATGAGCAAAATAATTGAACCATGTGCCCATGTATGTGTCCTGGAGGAAATGGGCATCTTCTGAGCTGTTGTACAGCGAGTAAGAGCAAAATGGACGGATAGGTGCATGCATACCCAACTACCCGTTATTAAATAATTAGCATATGCTGCTTTTTGTACATGTGAGGTTTTTGTTTGAGGCCACCATGCATTATATTTATCAGAAATATTACGTTTAGTGCCACCCACATTTATTGTTACATGGTGGAAAAATTGTCCTGATTATATACTCTGTCCATCTGGCACGTGGCTAATGGGCAAATAAGGCACATGCATGCCACATTCTTCATAATTAAATAATGTGCCTTATGTACAAATCATTAAAGTTACTTTTAATATGTTTTAATTAACAAGCCAATTGAATAACCCATGTACCTTCCTAATAGCACCACACCCCTGTATGGAGTGGTCTTCAAATGCTCAAAGTTTTGACCAATGTTTGACACTAAAGTTTGTGACTAATCCTTTCCATGAGGGAAGAGTGGCCCCAAATCCTTCAAACACCACTGTTATTCCTAACAACATTTTAGCCAGTGTAACAGGTCCTAGGTGCTTTCAAATGCATCATTTGCAATTTCATGCCAAAAGATTCTTGAGGTTAACCAACACAGTCCTAGTAAAGTGATTTGGAAGCCTACCATGTTCTGACCAGTGTCACTCAATAAATATTTATTATTTAATATTTATTATTCCATTAATAGTTTGCAACATTTAAAAAAAAAACATATGGTATGTTTAATAAAATTCAGAGCAAGCTCAGAATAATAGAGGACATTTTAAATATTCAAACAGGCTATATATATATATATATATATAAACCTGATTCTTACAATTAATTATATAAAATATAGCTTGCATGCATGTCCTAGTATGATTTAACACAACAATAGGATATTAACCTGCACAAAACCAAAGACAAATTAACAACAAAATGAACAATATCTTTGACTCCCATTTTGCTAGCACACTTTGTACTTTCCCCTGCACACCTTCTTCATTTATTGAGGGGGAAAATGTAATTCTACCATTAGAATCAGCCTCCTAGATTTTGGGGATCTTATTTCACAGATTTCTCCTTGGTGTCAGCTAAGTGTACTTAGACCTGCACATAAGGCTAAGGAGAGCAGCTTATGTATTTTATGGACATCTGCCTCTCTCCCCATTTGACAAGGTCTTGCTATAATAGCTAATTAGAGTTGACTCAATGTGCAAAATGTAGTTATATTCCACTCCCCATCTCCAAACGGGCAGAGCCTTGCAACCTCCCTCATAACACAAGTATTTGTCTTTACCAGGGGAGGCCACTATCTCGCTTGCACAAATGTTCACATTGTGAATAGCAGAAAATCACAGATATGCTTTTAAAAGATAAGTTAAAATCTTAACTTGGCCGACACCTTCAGACTAAGCACCCCCAATTCAGAATATAAGGTGCTACCATGTGTACCTGGTAGGAGACCTGCTATTTGGTGCAGGAATTTATTTTGCAACACCTCAAGGACATGACAGTTCAAGCAACCCCAGATTTTACGGTGATAAAAAAACATGAACCCAGACCTTTACCTTATTTGTGTCCAGGCACTTGTCCAATCTGAACACCCCAAACATGAAATACAATTGTAAAATCGCTTTAATACTTAATGACGTCCCTTCAGCTGTTTTATTAAAATGATGAGCCCAAGCACCGCATCGAGAATAGAGGGCGTTAATAAAAATATGATGTAACATCCTCAACTCTACATTCATTGAAGTATCAGCTATGCGTTTTCCCCCTTATCTCAAACACCATCATTTTTGTTTTTATCATCATCATTATCATCACTAGTGTTTTATTCGACATGTGTTTAATAGCAAGACACATGAGTAAAACACACTCATACACAATCCATATAAAAAAGAGAATAAAGTGTGTAAAATGTTAATAACAAGCAAAATGATTTAAGGATTAAAAGTTAGGAAATATTGATTATAAAAAAAGATAGAGGAGTATTTAAAATTAATACTATGGCATCAATAACCCCAAATCATATCAACACAATTATCTAATATCGGTAGATCAACAAATATTATAAACTATGATTACATTATGTACTGCATATGAACCCCAGTTTAAACATTTGCCATAGATTTCCTTTTGGCCCGTTCTCTGGCAACTTAGAAGCTGACTCTAAAAATAGCAACATCAGAAGAGGTGAACTTACATAGTGCTATTGCAGCTCTTCTTAACCGTACATGTCCCTCCCTTGGCATGGGTAACATACAGTAACTTCTCAGATTTTCATGACGTGGACAAAGAAGAGGAAGTGTATCAGAGTTCCTTTAGAGAAATTGCATACATGGTAAGGATCCTCAACCACATTGTTCCATTTAGCGTCTATGATAGGTATGGGGAGCATTCTAAAATTAAATTTCATATGTAGCGCCCTGTCGTATGGATTGGTAATCAAGTCGATATGTCTCTGTCTTCCAAAGGCTGGTTTGAGTGTCCAATAGTCTCTTGCCACCAAAGATCTGGTGTTGGAGGCCATCCTTCTGGCCATAGTCAATTCATCATAGGTATTTCTAATCAACATTTTAGTTCCTCAGTTAATAAGTACTGTGTTGGACCACAAATGGCTTACCTCCAGAGAGAGCTGTATTGATTTAACATGGGTACACCGGGGGATAGATGTCCCCCCAAACCACAGGCTGTGTTAGCAGATCCTCAAGAGCTTGCATATATTCTGATAAATATGGAGAGGTCCAGAGCTCGATCCAAAACAAGACTGGTTTTAATGATATTTCCTCCGATATATACTCCTACTCAAGGTCAGTTAGGAGCATATACTTTGATGTCTTAGGTGGGAGGCGTAGTCCTCTTTTAAAACATTTTTCTTCTGTTGTTACCAGCTTTAAGTGATGCTGGTAGGCCCATATCTCCAGCATTACTTAAAGCTGGAAACAACAGAACACAAACTTAATTAAGCACTACAGAAAAGTGTTTGTATCATTTAAATTCAAACTACACTTCCCAAAATAATCATTTGCATATAGCACGCACTGTTGGATCCCTGCCGGAGTCTAATCCAAAATATTGTTCACATCCACATTAAAAAGCACTCTATAAGATGTACTCTTCAGAGAGGGTGGATTAACTTTCCTAAGAAAAGTACTATGGTGAAATTGATAAACTGGAGCCAGCAGACATGTCTCTTTTACACCTTTTGTTATTGGGGGAAAAGCAATTAATAGTTTCCTCATCTTGTAAATCGGACAAACGCTGAGGTGTCTTCATGACAGAGTTGCATAAAATGTAATAAATCATTAGGGCCCAAATAAAAGGTTACTTACACCACAAGATGTTTCTATCAATAAAATCAAATACTTTCTCCAAATCCAAAAAAAGCCACAAATAATCTCTGTCTCTTAGCATTACAGAATTTCTCCATGATGGTGCTCAAAGTGAAGCAGTGGTTTACTGTACAAAACCCTCTCCTGAAACCCACTTGGGAGGTATTCAAGATATTGTTATTTTGAGCCCACTCTTCCAGTCTGAGCATCAAACATTTAGAGAATATCATACTGGTAGTATCCAGTAGTTAAATTGGCCTGTAACAGTGGGGGCGAGAAGTGGAATCCTGTTTATATGTAGGCACGATCAAATTAGTTTTCCATGAAGATGGCATAATGCACTACTTTCAAAGAAGATGGCATAATGCCTGTCTGGTCAACTGCATTGAACAGGTTTCCCAATATAGGGGACCACCAATATGGGAACTGAGTGAATTTTCAAAACAATGTGGTGTTATTCAAAATCATGGCCCTCTCTAAAAGCTCTCATTGTTTCTCAATAAATAATTTTGTTAGTCTTTTAGCAATTTCTATATGCCCTTTTGAACGTATTAGTCAGGCCAGTCATCCAGACACCACTCATCAAGTCATGGTTCAATTTTCTTTTCAGAGTTTCTGCATGGAACAATGGGGTATTCCTTTCTGTTATCTGGTCCTGTAACGGATTTAAAGACACGGCACACCCCAGACCAGGACTCTTTCTACTGGCAAGGTATGTGGAGCACAATAAAAATGCTTTCAATTTGATTAATTTCGGATTTTGCTTTGAGAAGACAGCCAACCCGTCTCACACACCCCTTGCCGAACACCCTGTGTCGCAATGGACCATGCCGGTGTGTAATAATGAAATATTTATTTATTTTTAAATTCAAATGAAAATCAAACAGATTCAATATAGGGCAGCAATCACCAGTGTGGTGATAATTACACAGCAAAATGATCTGATACACTTAATTTAACTTTCTGACATCAGATACATCAATGCAAATATGAATCACTTTTTGGTCATAATTTTAGATGGCACAACTGTTATGTATTCCCCTGCCGACACTCCCGCAAACCTCTGTTAACCAAGTTTTGTGTGGGTGCAAAGGAATAGCAAGAAGTCAGATATAAGAGGGAGGAATCAGATTTTAAATTCGATCTACCACCCCATAAGGGGAGAACAAACCAAAATTAAACCCTTGAAAAATTAGCAAAATGGCACTCGGAATTCACTGGATAGTTAGAGGTCAGTTTACATGTGCGGTAGAATGGATAAAACAGGAATTCGTTTTTGCCTAAAGAGGCAAGAAAGCTTACAACCTACAAGTCAAAGTACTAAACAACCTGAATACACGTGAGAAAATCGACTTTGGGAAGGAAAGCAGTGCAGCAAAAATCACACGTGGCAGAATAGCAATTTCTTAGTTTTCATGGGTTTAAAACAAACAAACAGCTTAGGAAATGAGCTAAACAGTCAAAATCGGAAATTGGTTTTTCTGATGAGGTACAAAAGGCACATAACAGGTATGAGAATGAAGTGAAAGGATGACTATTTATGGGTGACAGTACGGGATTCTTTATAGGAAATTTAGATAGGATTATAGAATGGAAACAATTTCACGGGCACACTCGGTTTTGTTAGCAAAATGATTTGTTCTACTGCAACTGTATTTTAGTGGCTACATTATTAAAGAATAAAACTGCACGCAAGGAGGTTAATTGGCAATGTTAACCAATTTGTGCCGCCTACATCCTTATGGGAAATTAATTAATTTATTCAAAAATAGTACTAAGGACTTACACAAAAGACCAAAATTATTTGAAAAGAATTATTCTAACACAGAGAGACAGACACAGATTCTTCTTAGGACAGGATACCCAGAGGATGCTGACAATTTAGGAAGTTACTAGGGAACTTATAGGATTTTTATAGGGTTGGACAGAATGCAAGATAACAGAGTGGTGTATGCAGCTTTTTGGTACTGGGGAAGGGTGATACTTACAAAATGCACTTGGGTTGGGTAGTTTGGACAGCTAACCAGGTCTTTGGACAACGTGAAAAGGATCTGGTCACCTGGGCATAGGCTAGGCTCTCCTTTTGTAAGAACAGCTGGACAAAAGGGGTCTGGTCACTGTGGACAGCAGGATGCATCAGCTGAGCAAAGACAGGACTGGTAACTGGATTCTCCCAAAGGGATCAGCAGACTTTCCTCCTTTCTCCCTGAATTATCGGGATTTTTGTAGGGTTTAGTTATGGATAGGTGGTTCTGCCTGGATAGGAGGTTCTGGATAGGTGGTTCTACCTGGACCTGGATCCGTATAGGTGGTTCTGCCTGGAATCTTGCAGGGTGGATTTTTGAATGTTGAATATCTTGAAATCTGGATTTTGAATGTCCTGAATCTCCCTATGTCTTCTCCTTATATAAGCAGGATGACATCAGAGAATGTTTTACTAAGTGGGCGGAAGTAACCTGGACATACCTCTTGGGTGGAATAGGTCAGGCTGTGGATGTTGCCACCTCCCTGCAGGTGGATTGGTTCCAGGGAAGTGACATTAGTTTTAGTGTGTGTGTTTTATGACATGCTTTGTTTCACCACAGTTACTTCTTCCATGGCTCCCCCTTTTGAAGTTCTCAGGTTTGAATGTAGGGGAACTCACACTTCTGAGGCAAACACATGGGTTTGATTCTTCCTTTGTCCTTGGGAGCCTCTCTGCCAGGCAGTCTGAGACAACCTGTAATTATCACACTTGTCAGTCTATAGAATGGGGCCCGTGCCCTGGCAGTATCAGATCACGGGGAGGTGAGACATCGGCCTTTAATCCAAACTGGTCCAACAGGAAGGCCTGAGCCTAAGCCAAGGTTTTGAAGTTCTTTTTGTGGGGAAAAATAACATACACAGAGTACAATATACATATGTTTTTGCAGCCCCGTTCTTCCCAGAATGTACAGTTGTGTTTCTGTGTGTTTTACAGTATTATTTCCCATTTAGCTTTCACAATGTCATTTCACTGCTTTGGAAAGCAGGGTAACACGGGTTCATTGTTTTTTCATGTTCATTTAACAAAATGCGTTTTCCTTGCATTTACCTTCTGAAGGCTTTCATAGCTCTGGTCAATTTCTATACACAGGGATATGCTTGGGAAATGGGTTCTTTGAAGCTGACACCAGGCAAAGGCGAGAGAGAAAGCTTTTTTTGCAGTGCTTTGTGTGTGTTAATTTGTTTCCAAAGTGGATGCTAGCTGTGTGGACTGAAATCAAATTCCCTGCTTTTCACAGACTGTATTTGACAAAACAATGCCATTCAGGGAGGGATGGCCCTCATTTGATGGTGTTCAACCTGAAATAGATGGACATGGCTGTGTTTTACTAGGACCAAACTGTGTGATGTTTAAAGAAAAAAGTAGCACCAGTGCAAGGTCATTTCAAACACAGGACATTATCTAAGTTTTTGAGGTGACAGCACAGCAGTGCTGAGCCATTCTGCCTTTGAATTCTTCCCTTTGGATTCACATGAAGAAAATAAATGCAGCCATTCTTGGGTTTCTATGTTCCATCTCACCGCATATGTGGTCAGCAGACACAGCGCAGCCATTATTTCGGTAACTGCTAAAATGCAGTTTTGTGATGCAGAGGATTTCTGTTGGGCTGGTAAATGTAACCCACAGAATCCCACCCCGCCCCCTGATTTCCTGGGACTGTTTGTTCAGGGAGAGTAGGGCAAAGTGGGGTTCATCTGGTGGAGTTCTTCTTCCATCAGGGAGCGGTACACCAACATCTCCTTCCATCTTTCGGTTGGAGACTGTGGAGTGGCACCCCCTTTCCTTCCTTCCCTTTCCAGGTCCCCGGGGAGGTACTCATCACTCTAGGAGGGAATGGAGATAATTATCTAATAGGAGATAGATAAAAACAGGTTTTAGAATTTTTCACTGACAGTCTTCCCAGAAGGTTGACACCGGTAGAACAAAGCTTACATTTACAATTATCAGGGGTATTTGAAAAATATCAGCAAACAAATTACTTAACAAGGAAAAAGACATGATTAAACTTTTACATCATGGTTTCATTATACATTTTTGCAATAACAATGAAGAAAAGTACTCCATGTTAGATAGATATACTTATTGACCTACCCATTTCCTTCTGCTTTTCCTTTTTCTTTGTTCTAATTCTCAAGATGTCTCCTCGGTTGATTTTCTGTTGTCTCATCAATCAGCTGCAAAGTGCGTCTGGGGTGACAATGTTTTAACTGATTGATGTGAACCCACTTCTCTTTTGACAGCTCTCCTTTGGGGAGGCAGATTCTGTAGGGGACAGGGGAAATTTTGTCTACAATTTCAAAGGGACCGCGCCAGGAAGGGAGGAATTTTCTCTCCCTGTTTCCTCTGCAAATTGTACAAGTAGACCATGTCTCCTACTTGGTATTCTTTTTTTTTTTTTTTTAAGTCATAGTGAGTTTTTATCCCCTCTGCCGATTTCTCCATATTCCGCTGAGCATACACAAAAGCATGCTGAAGGTTTATTCTTAGATTCTCAACATATTCATGTGCTGTGGAGGCATTTATCAGTGCAAAAACAAAGAGGTGATGGCTGGAAGGTTTAGAATGAATCTTAACCACTGGCATTGCTCTGGGCAACCCTCCAGACCACCGTTCTTCGCCTGCCAAGCCATTACAGAAGGGGAAAGACCATATGCAAATCAGGCTTGGCCCCACCCCAAAAGGGGCAGTCCAGCCCGAACTGCTAGGTCACATCCCTTCTGCACGAGACCAAAAGCATCCCCAAACATGTTTCGCCCTGTTGGGGCTCATCAGTGAGGAGTAGCTTGGGTCTCTAGGCCCAGCAGGCACGGGACCCACGTCTGGGCATACCCGTCCCACTCGGGGTGACAAAGCAAAAACAAAGAGGTGATGGCTGGAAGGTTTAGAATGAATCTTAACCACTGGCATTGCTCTGGGCAACCCTCCAGACCACCGTTCTTCGCCTGCCAAGCCATTACAGAAGGGGAAAGACCATATGCAAATCAGGCTTGGCCCCACCCCAAAAGGGGCAGTCCAGCCGGAACTGCTAGGTCACATCCCTTCTGCACGAGACCACAAGCATCCCCAAACATGTTTCGCCCTGTTGGGGCTCATCAGTGAGGAGTAGCTTGGGTCTCTAGACCCAGCAGGCACGGGACCCACATCTGGGCATACCCGTCCCACTCGGGGTGACAAAGCAAAAACAAAGAGGTGATGGCTGGAAGGTTTAGAATGAATCTTAACCACTGACATTGCTCTGGGCAACCCTCCAGACCACCGTTCTTCGCCTGCCAAACCATTACAGAAGGGGAAAGACCATATGCAAATCAGGCTTGGCCCCACCCCAAAAGGGGCAGTCCAGCCCGAACTGCTAGGTCACATCCCTTCTGCACGAGACCACAAGCATCCCCAAACATGTTTCGCCCTGTTGGGGCTCATCAGTGAGGAGTAGCTTGGGTCTCTAGGCCCAGCAGGCACGGGACCCACGTCTTGGCATACCCGTCCCACTCGGGGTGACAAAGCAAAAACAAAGAGGTGATGGCTGGAAGGTTTAGAATGAATCTTAACCACTGGCATTGCTCTGGGCAACCCTCCAGACCACCGTTCTTCGCCTGCCAAGTCATTACAGAAGGGGAAATACCATATGCAAATCAGGCTTGGCCCCACCCCAAAAGGGGCAGTCCAGCCCGAACTGCTCGGTCACATCCCTTCTGCACGAGACCACAAGCATCCCCAAACATGTTTTGCCCTGTTGGGGCTCATCAGTGAGGAGTAGCTTTTTACAGAAGGCCATTACAGAAGGGAAAGAAGGGAAAGACCATATGCAAATCAGGCTTGGCCCCACCCCAGGCGAAGAACGGTGGTCTGGAGGGTTGCCCAGAGCATTGCCAGTGGTTAAGATTAATTCTAAACCTTCCAGCCATCACCTCTTTGTTTTTGCTATGTCACCCCGAGTGGGACGGGTATGCCCAGACGTGGGTCCCGTGCCTGCTGGGCCTAGAGACCCAAGCTACTCCTCACTGATGAGCCCCAACAAGGGCGAAACATGTTTGGGGATGCTTGTGGTCTCGTGCAGAAGGGATGTGGCCTAGCAGTTCGGGCTGGACCGCCCCTTTTGGGGTGGGGCCAAGCCTGATTTACATATGGTCTTTCCCTTCTGTAATGGCTTGGCAGGCGAAGAACGGTGGTCTGGAGGGTTTCCCATAGCATTGCCAGTGGTTAAGATTAATTCTAAACCTTCCAGCCATCACCTCTTTGTTTTTGCTATGTCACCCCGAGTGGGACGGGTATGCCCAGACGTGGGTCACGTGCCTGCTTGGCCTAGAGACCCAAGCTACTCCTCACTGATGAGCCCCAACAAGGGCGAAACATGTTTGGGGATGCTTGTGGTCTCGTGCAGAAGGGATGTGGCCTAGCAGTTCAGGCTGGACCGCCCCTTTTGGGGTGGGGCCAAGCCTGATTTGCATATGGTCTTTCCCTTCTGTAATGGCTTGGCAGGCGAAGAATGGTGGTCTGGAGGGTTGCCCAGAGCATTGCCAGTGGTTAAGATTAATTCTAAACCTTCCAGCCATCACCTCTTTGTTTTGGCATTTATCAGTGTCTGCTCTTGTGTTCTGTAGAGCAGAAGCTGAGGTAGCACAATTTTTCGTCCAGTCATTAGCTCAAATTGAGACATTTTGCTTGCAGAAAACGGTGTAGATCTGATGGCCATCAGGACAAGCGGTAATCAGATGTTCCAATTTGACCCAGAATCTGCCACAAACCTTTTTAGAATGCTCACAATGGTTTAATTGTACCTCTCAACTCCCCCACTAGAGGATTGGCGGTTTGCAATATGAAGTTTCCTTTTTACCCCAAATATCTTCCACATCTTTGTCATCACTTCGCTGGTGAAGTGACTTCCTCAGTCTGACTCAATCCTTTGAGGAAGGCAAAATGTGAGAGGATGTGGTTGATCATCAGGGCAGCTGCTGTTTCTGCCTTGCAATTTGGGGCTGGGAGACATTCCACCCATTTGGTGAACAAGCATGTTAATGTTAACATGTACTTGTTCCCCCTAGAGGAGCGAATCACTGGCCCGATGAAATCTACTTGTAAATCTGACCAAGGCAGTGTCATCCCCCTCTTCTGGAGGGGAGACCAGTGTGTGAGTGAACTTGGCTGAATTTTGCACAGAAGACACCCCTTCAAATATTGGTTGTGTTCCTGCCCCATGTGTGGCCAGTAGGCAACCTCCCACAAGATTTCTAGTTTCGTGTGAAACCCCTGATGACTGGCTGTGGCCGCATCATGGGCATGACTTAGCATCAGGCTTCGGAATGAGGTTGGTACCACCCACTGGTCACATCCAGAGATTGATCTCCTTACCAACAAACCATCTTGGATTTAGAAAATTTTGGGACACTGCATCAACACACTGAGGTCCTCTTCCCCAATGTAATCGGTTTCCGTCAGTGGAAAGTTCAGAGGGTCCTCAATGTGTTGGTAACATTTCCCAATAATCGGATCCTCTTTGTGTGCCGTGATTAAATCAGCATCTGGGGTCTCTTTACTGCACTGGGCAGTTGAGGGTTAATTGTGAGCATTTGTCTGGGACCTGGTGACAGCAGTGACCTGGATATCCCCCAACAGGGACTCGATCTCAAGGAGATCCCCTGGTTGGCACAGTTTTGGCCAACTGATCAGCCAAGTCGTTTCCAGTTTTTTCTGGCCCCTCTATTCTGGAATGACCCTTAATCTTTTTCCAATAGATGCTCATCCCATTAGAGATGACCAGATCATCAATATTTTGTATGAGCTTGCCATGTTTAATTTGCACACAGCATGCCTCTGATTCTCCAATTGATCAGGTGCTCCACAAACCCGTTCCAGATATAATCTGATTCTGTGATTATGACCAGTTCGTGGAGTCGGTGTTGCATGGCAGTGAGGATGGCCTGGTGAACTATCATCAACTTTTCCCCCTGACTACTGCAGGGACCAATTTTGTACCCAGGGGAGGTTTCCGGGGCAGCCTTCACCCAGGCATTCCCAATGCCGGCCACCAGTTCCTTTTCCCTGTTGTTGTCAACATGGTAGGAGCACCCGTCCACATAAACTGTGGGCATCCCCTTGCACTTGTCTTCTTCATAGGCTTTGCGCGGGGAATTCAGGTACGCTGTTATCTTGGGTTTTGAGACTTTCATCCTCGAGACAGTTTTCTCTGGCACAATCATGCAAGTCAGCCAGATCTTGCGCGAGGGGACTCTTCTAGTTTTGGCCATATCTGACCTCCACAGGAAAGCCTTGCATGGACAGAATGCAGGAGGTAATTATGAACAAGTGGTAATCTTTCAATGCTCACACCGTTGCCAGGAGTGCCTTCTCACAATCGTTGAATTTTTCCTCCACAGAGGATAAAGTCTTACTTGCATAGGCGATTACCTTATTAACCCTGTCATGCTTTTGGTATAATACTGCTGTCAAGCATGTATTCGAGAACCCCGTCTCCAAGAAGAACTCCTTGTTTTTGACAGGGTAAGCTAGACAAGCCGCTTGTGAGAGACTTCTTTTGAGTTGTTTTACTTTCTCGGCTTGTTCTGGACCCCACTCCCACTTGACCACCCCTTCAACAGGTGGGCCAGGGGTGTTGTGACCTCTGCGTAATCCTCGATGAACTTCCTACTGTAATAAGTCAATCCAAGAAGGCTTCTTGGTTCATGCAGAGTTGTGGGGTCTTTCAGTTTTAATAGTGCTTCCACTTTCTTCACTTGGGGACAGAGACCCTGAGGGGTTATTTCATGTCCCAAGAAGTTGACACGGGTCATACACCACTGTGCCTTCTGCAAGGACAATTTTGCTCTGTAAACCCTCTACTGGGTCAAAACATAGTAGATGTCTGCTATGTGTTCCTCCACAGTTGAGCTTTAAATCAGAACATCATCCACATAAGCCAGGTTACTCCTTTCACTTACGTCAGGCATGGCCTTTTGTAGGAAGATGTGGAATTAATTGCCGGAGTTTATGTATCCGAAGGGAGTCCGGGTCCATGTGTACTGCTGCCACCCAAAGATAAAGGCCAGTTTGTACTGGTCCTCCCTACTGACGGGCACGGTCAAGTATCCATTGGTAAGGTCAATGGCGTTGTACACCTTTGACACCTGGATCTGGGCCAGCCCCTGGTCAATGTAGGGAAGAGGCCATCGGGACATGTGGACCCGTTTCTTCAGCCATTTGGTTTAAATATCCCTAGCACCAGATTATTAAATGTACTGTGGACTGGACGAATTATCGCACAGGACTCTAGAAGTTTGATAATTTCTGTCAAAGACTCCATAGACGCGAGAGGCAAGCGATGTTGCTTCACAAATACAGGAGTCATTCCAGGGTCCGTGGGAATTGAGGTAGTGTGTATCTCAGTGCGACCACAGTCATACGAGTCCACAGCAAAGATATCTTGAAAATCCAAAAACTCCTGTTTCAACTTTTAGTTTTGTTCCTCAGTCTCACAGACATCAGCGAGGTGGACCCGCTCTTCAACCATTTGGCTGAAGCCTGGAAAGACTTTGGGTTTTGCAATATCCTCAGCGGCCTCCTCCAGCTGTGTGGAGAGGTCTCTGGTGAGGCTGTTGACCTGGACACAGTGTTCCAGGTAGGAGAGGCAGTCATTGTGGACCTGGAAGATCACCTCATCCTTCCTGAAGTCACAGGTCCCCTCTTACCCCCGTAAGGGCGGGAAGAGTACACCAGGAAATCCCCCCATTGCCGGGTGAATATCCTTTCTGGCGGGATGTCATCGTCATTGTCAAAGCAGTCAGTGGGGATTGGTCCTATAAGTTAATTTCCTAAGTCCATGGAAAAATGCTGGTCATCAACTGCCATTCCAATAATGGTGCCTGCGCTCAGAGTGATACTCATAAGGTTGCTGTTATCCAACACTATTGGAAAGGTGTTGTGTTCTATATTAACTAATGGTGTTGGGTTTAACCCCAACCCCTGTTGTTGAAGATGGGCATTGAGATGTACATATGCGTCTGGATTTTGAAGTTTCTGTCCTCTTTCAATTTTTAAGTCAACTGGGAATTGTCGGGTCTGTCCTGGGATGGTGACCTCCTCTCCAATTTGAACTTCAACCACATATGGCAGCAATTGGGCTGACCAAAATGACTTTTCAGAATCACCAAAGCCCATGGGATTGCCCCCCAGTCGGGACCAGGTCTTGTAATTTATAAGGTCCAAATTAATTGCAAACCAATTGAGTATGTCACTGCCTAAATAGAATGCAGCGGGTCCATCTCGCTAGACAGGAAATGTTTGGAATTGGGAGTTTCCAGACCCATTTCCTACTTATCAATCAAGTTTAATGTGGTAATGGTTGGATCTTTTGGGAGGTTCCTGAACAGTGCTGCGATGATGAAACTATTTCCATTGTTCGGGCATACTCTGGCGAGAACAGGCCCCCTCCCCTCATTTAACTGAATAGGGAGGAACAGCTGTTCTCTGATTTTCTGAATATCAGCAGGCTTTGAGCTGCTTTTACATCATTTTTGACTACTGGACTTGGATTTCCTTCCAGTGTGGAATACCACTTGCACCTGGAAGGAAGGTTGATTTTCAAGAATGGAGAGGCGTTCCTATCACCAGTTTGTTGTCCTACAGCAATTACTGTGATGTCAGGTATTTGATTATTTTGGAAATGAAACTCAATCTGATTAGATTTGTGTTCAACCATGTGGCATATGCGTTTTAAATTGACATAGTTGATGCTTGGTTTTAATTTTATTGGCCGGTTGTTCTGAGTCCAGATGACCTTATTTACACAGCCTATCAGAGGGAGACATCCTCCAGAGGAGGTCATTGACTAATAGACATGAGGTCCCCTCTGGAGTCACAACTATAACCGGGTGTTCCACCTTATGTGGGCCAATTAATTTCCAGATCTGCAGTCCCCTCGATGGGAATTTCATTCCTGTCGAAGTTCTGGAATTGTCCAGGAAAAGGGATGAAAGGGACCAGGTGTCGCTCCCCCCTTAGCAAATTTAGCTGCTCAAAGGCCCTTTTAGATAGAAGAGTGGCTTGGGATCCAGTGTCCACCAGTGCAAAAAATTCACATTGCCCTTGCACTCGGACAAGGTGTAGAATCTACCTTCTTTCTCCTCCAATGGGCAATGGTAATGGGCATTTTGGGTGAGCTGGGCGGTGAGTTTCCTTATTTTGGACTACGACACAGTGGGGTGTTTGACAGTTTTCTGTGTCGGAGTGTGGAAATCCGTAACAAAAATTTTGCATCCTGAAATATGTGGTATTTCGAAATCCCCTTTTTCCCTTAGCTCTGTGCTGCCCCCTTTACCTGGTGGCAGTCACTAGAACCAGTTTCTGGGCAGGATCCCTCTATCAATATTTTGTTCTCTGGATGACAATTCTGGGGTTCAGGGATGGGCGATTCTGAATCCGTCCCCACACCTACCCAGTCTGGGTTCTGGTCTGTTCGGACCCATTTCTCTTTGGGAGGAATTCCCCCGTCCTTGAAGGAGAAGATTTTCTCCCAGAATCCTCCATGGATTCATCCCCTTCAAATTGGAGGACACTGTCTTCTTTCACAAAATGGGCCTATTTGGTTTCTTTGTTTCTCCCACCCACCCTCTGTTTCCTGGGTTGCAGATTTTCAGGGCCAAGAGATTTTAGTTCCAGTTCTGGGGTGTCTAGTGGCTTTTCACAGGTGAGGAATGAAACTTCCTCTAGCTCTTTGCACCCCCCCTTCCTCCCGTGCCTCCTCCTATGGAACCAGTGGATTGTGGGGGGTTCTCTCCCTGTCATTGTTCCGGGGTACCAGACCCTTGGTTTGAGGGGTTCTGAGCCACGAATTTCAACTGAGGATTCTGCTGAGCCCTCAACATGCGACTTGGATCCTAAATTAGGTGCTGGACCTGGCACTCCAGCTCCGGCTGGTACGGGGGTCTTTGATCAAATCTAGGTTGTTCTCGGGAAGGGTAACTATCCCTTCTCCCAAAGTACCCTGGGTACTGGGGATTCCCCTGGTAACCCTCCACCCTTGGCCTCCCCTCTCCCAGATTGGGTGGTCTGGACTCCGGAAAGTGGGGAGTGAAAGGAGGGTTGTCCTGCAGGTTGGGGTTTGGAAGATACCGCGGGAAGAAACTTAACCCAGGATTCGGAGGATTACTGCCCTCCTGAGGGAAATTAGGAGGGAAATTTCCTAGGGCAGAACTCACCTGATTGGATAACCCCCTTGGGCTGGCGGAGTCCACACGTACCCCAAGATAGGTCTATTGCCCTTATAAATAGGACTGATATAATTAGCAGAGTTAGAGGTCACATTGGTGGGGTTTCCTACCTGACTACCACCTGCTGTTGATCGATCAGAAGGTCTTTTTTGCCTCTGATTTGGCTAGATTTGGGAAGGTGTGTTTTTAGGCCCCCCCATTTCTAGGCCCAAATGGGGGCAACCTTCACCTCCACCACCTTAGCAGCAGCGGGGGTGTTGGTTGGTTTGGGGTTTTTTGTTTGGTTCTTGTTTTCTACCGGTTTTTGGACATCGTAGATCCGGGTAGCCTGCCCTATTACCCAGTCCAGGGTTCTGTTATCATGAAAATCTCTTACCAGCTGTGTCATAATATATTTTGGGAGAGCATGAAAGTAGGCGTTTATGAATTCTCTACTATTTGTGTCCACCCGCCTGGTAATTTGCGCAAATGCCAGTTTTAACTTCTGCACAAATTCTCTTGGGGCCTGATCCTCTCCACTCTGCAGATTGTAGGCCGCCTTGCAGGCCTGCTGAGGGTTTCTGTGTGTGTAAATGTGCTTCAAGATGGCTGCCTTATAGGTGGACCACCTTGAAAGGTTCTGGTCTTCCAGCCCAGCGAAGAAGCTGGAGTACTCTGGAGAGAACGTCCATTTGGCAAATTCTATGCAATTCTGGCTATTTTTAATGTCAAAACAGTTCATCATCTGTTCACATAGCTCCAGATGCTCCCAGGCAGAATATATGTCATTTTTGTGATATAATGTCATGACATTTCTAATAGCTCTAATCTGCTTAATGGGGTCTTTCACCAGAGCTCTCTTATGTTTATTAGCCTTCTTTTGCCACTTCACCTGAGTCCATTCGCCCTCAGAGCTGCTGCTATTTGAGGTCCCCTCGTTATCTTCTAGGTGCTCACTGATTCTTTGAGCTTGTGAGTTGCTCTCAGAAAGTTGGGACCTAGTTTTTTCTCCCCTAATGTACTTTGGGCTCTCAGGGTCACTCCCCTTGCACTCCCTCTTTCACACAGGAGAATGGTCTTCTGACTCCTCCCTGCTTCCAGGGTTGGTGGAGAATCCTCACCAGTGCCCTGATTGGGTGGAGCTTTTCAGAATACTCTTTTGGGGCCTCTATTCCTGCTCATTTCTTTCTGTAAAGCGAACCAAATGGTCCCTTTGTTGGTGATGTTTCTTCAAGTCTAGCTCCCTGAATTTCTCCTCCTAGGAGTCTTCCTGATCAGATATATATCGGCCATGATATTTTGGAATCTGTACAGGGACGCCCATCCATCAATCTCTGATGGGAGGTGGCCTGGCTGTTCAATCATGATGGACCTACTAGAGTCTGGCTGCCTCATGATTCCCGGTTCTTGTGAACCGGTGAACATGAAGTAAGCAGGACCTTGTGCATACAAGGTGGTAAATGGTTTTGAGGCCCTTGGTACAGAGAGTATCACACTGTGATCAGGGGTGGCCCTGTCCCTCTCTACCACTTCGGGGTCGCTCAAGTTTGGATACAGCCTAGCATACTCTTTGTCAAACAGCTCAAGTTTCTCCCTCTCAGTCCCTATTTCCTGATGGTAGGCTAAGACCTGAGCCTTTTGCTCTGCTATCAGGGCTTGACTTACCGCCATTACCTTCTCTTGAGCTGCCACCTGGCTCTGGAGTCCCCTGTTCTCAGCGCAGAGGGCCTCATTGTCTTTTTGTGCTGCCTGTATGGCCGGCGAACACTGAAACCATTTTTTTTGCAGGAGATTTATTGTAGGGGGGGTGAGAGGGAGGGGTAAAGAGGCAGGGCTACATTCCAGGCAGTTCCGGGTTTGAGTGCCTTTTAACACAGCCAACATGTACGTGCATGGCGGCAGGCATTACAACGAATCCCTATAGGTGCAACCATTTTTTACAGCTGTAAATAAACAAGCAGACCCCATGGGGATTCATGCCTCCCCGGCTGCATCAGAATTAGATGCAGGCAGAGCTGCTGGTTCATTTTCTGGATGCTGCTGGGGCAAGAGGTCTGAAATCCATGTAGAGAATAACACTGAAATGTCAGATAACTCAATTTATTGACCGAGTTCTTGTCTCCACCTGTAAACTACCTTGTGGCACATTTAACTATGGTTTGAAAATGCGCACCTTAGTTGTTATCTGCTGATGCTGTATTAAATGAACCTATAAATAAGGAATTGACGGCCACTCATGGATAAGATAGTGATGCAATCATTGTGCAGCACCAAGTACACACTGTGATGTTCATTAACACTCACTGGGCTGTTGTGATCCCAATATTTGTGAGTATATAACTTTCAGGGGCTATAGCGTCCAATGATGATGACTGAATTGCCTGATATATGATCACACTATCTGCCATATGATGGGTAGTATGATATGAGTACTGGGTAATAGCATGGCACTATGTGGACAACGATGGTGCCTCCTGGCCATCAGGTGGCAACAGCTGACAAATGGTGTGAGTTCCAGGATATATAATGGAAGTGCTTGGCAAATGCCTTATGCCATGTCTATACAAGAGTCAACACTAGAGCATACCTGGCTCTACACTGCTGCCTTGGGAATTGCACTAACTACTCAATTAATCCACCAAACAATACTCACAGCGCCAAGAAAAATGATCAATTACAAAGCAATACACTAAAGTGCATGCGTTAATGAAAGTCTTAATGCCAACATAAGGGACAGCTGTTTTACTGAATAGTCTTTTTCACAAAGCCCTTGTGCATGTATATGTGAAATACATACATTACTCTTATTGTTCCTTATAGGTTATGTTTGAGAGCAGTGATGTGTTTAACACCTGATTCTGGTCACTATTTCGGCTAGGCAGTTCACCTCCTGTATTTACCTGCGGATCACAATGAAGACGCCCCCTTACTTTCGGGCGAAACATCGGTGATCGTTCTCTTACTTTATGTAACCTGGAGCACAGTACAAAGCACTTGTACTTATTTATTAAATAACTTCTTCCTTACTGGGGATTCCGACCTGGGTGGTGCGGGTAGTACTCTAGTGGCACACCATGCTGAGCTATCTCGCAGGTGCTGGGTTGTCGTCGTTCCTTTGTATAGACTGCCTGGGACAGAACGCTCATGTACTTATTTATTTAATACCTTCTTCCTTACTGGGGATTCCAACCTGGGTGGTGTGGGTAGTACTCTAGTGGCACACCATGCTGAGCTATCTCGCAGGTGCTGGGTTGTCGTCGTTCCTTTGTATAGACTGCCTGGGACAGAACGCTCATTTTCAAGAAGTCACAAAGCCTCTCGGCACTGATATGCACCTTCTGCAATTAACATGGATTGCTGCAGGTACTGTGTATGTACAGGTAATGGACTGGGGTGTGTAGCTATAGCCCTAGGTGTGTCCATTAAGAGGTGGGAATGGTGGGTGCCTGGAAGGGGCGTGGTTGTTCAAAGCTGCATGCAGTGGGGGACAATTGCCAACTAATGGTTTTTATTTAAATGCTGCATTTTCTTTTCTTGTGTTCACCTCTGTCTTAATAGTACTCTTGTAAACACAGCAGTGTGGGGTGCATTGGAGAAAAGGAAGGTATGGTGTTTGCATAGTGGGGGGGGGGTTGGTATGGGGTCGGGGCACGTGAACATAATGCCACTATTTCTTTTTCACTTCGACCACTACTCTCACAGCACTGAAAACAGCTGACCTGTGTTCCAATGCGGGCACACATCTACTGAGCGCCACGGTGGGGCTTCCCATGTCTCCCCTGAAATGCCATGTTTACCTGTAGGGCTAGGACTTGATGTATGCAACTCAAAATCATTCTGCTTCATATCTCCTGCATGTTACTCTTGTATGCCTGCCCCGCAGGTGTTAACTGCATGGCTAGTACGGTTTCATGGTGCAAAACGCAAAGCAGCTGTCAGTGGTGCTGATATATATAAAACAAAACTGCCTGGAAAAGACTGTCTGGTCACCCTTTAGCTTGGATCTTTGCTAATCCCCTCAGTGGCTGTCACTGGGGACTTCAGCATCGTTTGCAGCAGCGGTGGGCAAACTAGCTTGGACAGAACTTGAACCACTCGAATTTTGGGGGATTTGAGTCCCATAAACCTTTTCAACTTTTTCGTAGATACGTGCATTCATTGAGGCCTAAAATATGCCACTCTGCTCTACTGCGGCACGGCAGGGCCCTGCATTGGGCAGGTTAAAGTTGTATTCTATTTCCAGCGTTCTTGTGCGGGAACTGCAAAATATTGTGAACCATTTTCAGGTGCTTGGAGTGGGGGAGGGGTGCCAAATAAAGCCGAATGGGGACTGGGGCGGCTGGTTCGCACACCCACAATTGACCCGTGAAAATTCACAGTTCAAAGTACTTGTGGATCAGTGACCTGCTTGATTTCAAAGGTCACTTTTGAGCGAGTTTGCCCATCCCTAATCTTCAACATGCTCTTGCAGCCAATGATAGACCTCAAATTGGTCTCTGTAAACTTGCTTTCAACCTGCACATCTGGGTTCAAAGGAATGATGGCAGATCCCCACATATGCAGGGCTCGGGCCTTTGAAATGATCTCCTGTCTCTGTTAAGAGGTGATGCTGTATGGCCCCAAAGGCTTAACTCTTTCATATCACCTATGGGGCAGACTGTCTTCAGCTCCATTATGGATTCTCTTCCTCTAGAATGTGGACTTGATATATTTCTGGACAGAGGCCTATGTCCAGTATACGCCCAGTCATAACACAACACAGAGTAAAATCAAAGTTATTACACCATCGCCCAACTCTCATCATTAAAATGTATTGAATGATCCTTGTCCTTTACTTTTGCAGGCACTAAGGACATTCCGTGGACATATACTGGTTCTCTTTACCCCTCGCTGCCTGGTGCAGTGGCAATGCACTGCACTGTGTGATCATGATTATTATCCCTACCAAATCTGGGTTAGCGGAACACACATTAACGCCAACCACCATACAAGGAATTGAGCCCAACCAAATCAAAGTAACCCACAAGAATGCACAACCCTCTCTCACCACTAACCCTACTAAAAACCTTATATTTTCCTAAAAAGCTCACAAACAACCACCAACTAAAACACAAACATACTTCTACTACAGCATAATCTTGAAATCACGCAGCAAACGGCACACCCCTGCAACACCTGACTCAATCTCCACAGAAAGATACACCACAGACTCACAACTGTTCCCATACACATTCACACCCAAAACAACACCAAACACATACCCACTAAAGGCAAAGCTAAGACACGGGGTTTTTCGAACAGCACAACAAAGGTTCTCTTGCGCTCTCCCACGCCACCCCACCAACTACCCCTCCCTAGCCCTCCTCCTTTTCAGATTCGCCAGGGCACCTGGAGACTATGACAATGGCAGCGGTGGGTGCTATACATGTCAATGACATAACATAAATATAAGCCGAATCGAGACGGCTGGCATCCTGTGTGCAATGAGGATTCTGTGGGCATGTGGGGCTGCATGTGGACTCAGCCACAACAAACACCCGAGTTGATGCAGTACGATATGGTTTGGGAGGACGGGCATCCGCATGCCCCTTAACTATGCTGTACTGAGCTCCATTCTTGATGTGGGTGCAAATCAAAGCCACACTTTTCTCTGCCTGCTGGTCGTCGGACTGCTCCAAAATCTGTATACTTGTAATTGACAGTGGTCTTACTGCTTCTAGCCAGATATAATAAACAGTATGCGCATGCCTGTAATTTAATAAATCTAAAGTTGTCACAAGCTCACTATTTGGAATGGCACTACAAACGCGCATCTACAGCCATGATCTGCACCTTGTTATTTCATCGAAATATGTACACCCCTATATGCATACAAGTTATCAGGTGATTCGTATACTAATCAGGGAAACACGTGTAACCCCTGTTCCAAATGGGGGTTACATATATTAACACCCGCGCAGTAGAATAAAAATACAGAAAGAGACACAGACATACTCTGAGTTGGCCAAACATAGTTTATTCAGAGCATAGGTAATAAATAACTCCTAATTTAAAGTGTAATGTGACAAAATACTGTGTGTCCTTTACTCTTACCTGGCAGTAGACTGTACCAAGAGCCCCTGCCATAGGGGACTCCTAGAATGTTGGCATTGGGATCCCATTTGACTGATACACCACCCTCAGCGGGACTCGAATGGGATCAACCTGCAGTGCCAGGAAATAGAAGCATTGTGAAGAGCAGTTGAAGGAGCACGGGAAGAGGAAGTAAGCCATCTAGTCTCCTGTGGGGGAGACGGGGCTGCTGCCTCGAGTATCCCCACATGGCAAATGGTGCCACAAGACTCATGTAGTGGCCCTTGCCGAGCCGTGATGGAAGAGCAGAAAAGAGAATGGCGTAAGCCTATCGCTCAGTACAGCGGGGTAGCAACTCCAGAAGACTATGAGAGGACTGAATCAAAGTGCCTTTGAAGCAGTGTCGGCAAATCGGAGGAATACCTGACCTCTATGCATGAGATGGGCCGGGAAACTGATGTGGTTGGTGGCTCACCTCTGTGTGCTAACAGGGGTCCATGCAGGGCACTGTCAAGGAATCCTGAAGTGGCGGGCAGGTTCTTGCAAGACTATTTGGTCAAGACACTGCTCTAGGGGAGCACGTCGCCCGGAGCGCACCATTCTGATGATGTTACTGAAAGGGGTGGGCAGGACCCGCTCTGTGCTGAAGACAGAGAGGACCGCGCAGCATTGTCCAGAATGGGGACAAGCTGGGGTGGAGTGCATCTTGTCAGGTTGTGCAGGCATGGCTTGAGAGATCATGGTTCCTCCACCCTTGGGGAAGGGCTATCCCCAATGTGTAGGACAGTGTGTGCCTGCAGAACAGCGCAGCAGCAGGATCCCAGAGGGTAATGAGGCTGGCTGACTCTTGAAGACCCACCTCTATCGATTGTTGATATAAATACATGTCAATGTGCACAGTGTTAGAGCTTGAATTAACGTTGTTAAATTTTGCCTGGTGAGAGGGTGGTAGGCTAGCTGCAGCAGCCTGCCAGATGTCGGAATAATAGTGCAGTTTTTAAAGAGGACTATGGCTTCTAAGCAATGTGTCCATGGGTGGGGGTTAGAGGGCAGACCCTGGCACGGTTACCCTCGTCGTGCTCCCCAGTATCATGCATAGTTGGAGTGGTCAGCTGTAGACAGTTTTGTTGTAGAGCTCCCCCCTCCCAACAGTTGTGCTAGCAAGGAGTCCATTAGGGGCAGCAACAGATTGCAGCTGCCTTTCTATGAAGATTTTGGTGAGTGGGCATTGCCGTGTAAATGACTAATGGTAGGACATGAGAGTAGCGAAATGCATCGCATAGGAGCATCTTGTGAGTAGTACCAGGCTACTAACTTGTGTTATCATTAAGTCTGTGAAATGTGCAAAGAGGACTGGCATAGGCCAGTCATACAGATTGGGTCCCTCTGAGAGACCTCTCTTAGCTACAAACCTAGGAGTCAATCATGGTAAAGCCCCAGTCCCGATCCTCCTCAGAAGCGGGAGGCCACCACCCTCCCTGCCGGGCAGTAGGTAATTACTCTTGTGCTCCTTCCCCTCCATCCCTAGGCCCCAATGTCCACCTCCCTCCCCTACACCCACCTTACCTCTGACCCAATTATCTGCAGCAGTGTCACCCCTCTTTGGTGCCTGGAACACTTGGTGTTACAGCGCATCCCAGGCACAAGAATGACTGTCATGATGAAGGGAGAAGGGACTGTGTGTACTTCCTTTCTCCCTTACCCCTTGTTTTGGATTTTTTTTTTCAGTTTAGAAAGGGCATCCGTTCCAATTCTCAACTTAAAAAAACTATTAGCACCCTGGATAACCATGCTGGGATGCTAATAGCAATAAACCCTGACCCAGTAATGCCCAAGCCCATCAGGGTTTATTGCTTAAATTAAGTGTCCCCAACCTTTGATATGATATGATATGATTCATAACGCTGCGATACACAAGTGTATAATGAGCAAAATGTTCATATGAAATGAAACGGTAAACAACATCCATTCTTCGATGGAACATATTGTTGCTCAGTTGGTGGAAAAATAATTGCAACACACATTATGCATGTAATAAACTTAAGATTGGTAATAGACCATACTAATTTGCAGCAGTTAACAGTTATCTAGAACACATGCAATTCTGGCAAAGGAAATTTGCAATAGCCTTTAACTTCATTTGACATTAATTGGTTTACAGGAAATGTTTAGTGGTAAATAGGACATTTGTAGACAGATCGGGCCAAGAAAGTTGTTTAAAAATATAGTATTTATTTATTCATTTATTTATGTATTTACTTATTTAAATATAGCGTGCAGCACAGGACCCTGGGAATTAAGGGCTCAGACAAAACACATAACAATAAGAATAGCAAAACAAGCCTATAATATTGAGCACAAAGTCTACTAGGAATCAAAGGACAAAGGTTTGGGACAAAGGTATATGTTATCCACGATCTACGAGGAGTTTAAGTTCAGATGATGTATTCATAAAAGAATTACAGTTAGCTAAAAAGCTGGGAAGGTTGGTACAACCACAACCAAAAATTATACAGTCCCCATTCGCTTCAGTACACCATCCATCGATCTTCCTCTTCAGCAAAACCTTTAGGTTCGTTCTTCTAATAATCCCTGATCCCGTTTTATGTTGCAACCAGGCCAGTACCTTATTCATAAGGGCATCCCTAGCTTCATGCCCAGATGGTGCGGTAACATTGGTTATAAGAAGGTCTCTTTGGTCTAACACCAGTTCTCTCAGAGACTTATGTAGAGGAGCAGTCAAATACCTCTGCAGGAAGTCCTGCCCCCCTGCTATCTATGTGCTGAAAGTCTGAAATAGTACCATGTTTGACACCAACAGCTGTGAATATTCCGCATTGAGTCTTTGAGAAAAGGTATCCATCAAGAAAACCCTATCAGATGTATCCCAGAAGAGATGATAATCTCTTGGAGGAGATCCCCAAAGGAATATGAAAAAGCGAGAAAGAGAAGTTTGTGACATCATAAGAAATGAGTGTGATGCCCTGAGAAGACTGGCTGATGAAGACAATGTATGGATGTTATAAAAACTGATGACGAAGTAAAGAATCGAGTAAACTTTCATGTGCGAAACAAAGATTGCACGTGTGAAAAGCACTGCAGAAAATGCAAGCCATTTAATAAATGTACAGAAGCAGCAACGTAAGTAGACTAAGTGATCATAGAAGCTGGCTATACGTAGTGAATAGACTGTAGCCAAAGCCACCATTATATAGAAATTGGACATCAGTGTCACAATTCTAGTAAGCTCAGACCTTGAAGAGAAGGGCTGAAGACTTTGTCGCAGCAAAGAATTAGCTGGGAGCATGGAAAAAGCAAGAAGGCTGCCTGGCTTGGTGTCAAGACTGAGGGCAGCTAAGAACTGGTTATCTATACTCAAATAACAGTGAATGGGAGAAGCTGAATCATCCCTTGTTAAGGTGCAAGGGAAGAATACCCTGCGTGCCAAGTTTATTAATTCAAGACAATTTAATGCTATAAAACGGGCCAAATTGTGGTCTCCTTTCACGTTAGCTGAGGATGAGAATAAAGTTGGGCATGCAGTCTGGAACTTTGATAAGTATGTCCCTGTACTCCCTTGTATTCCCAGAGACGAGAATACATTGCAAGGCCAAGTTCAAAGACAGTGTGCATGGCAGAAGGCATGGGTGATGAGAGATGATGGGCTAATAGGTTGGGGAAGTACAGTTCAGTCTAGCCCCGGCACCTGGATCTGATCTCGCATGTTGCTAAGTAAACTGAAAGTTCCAGAAGGGCACCAGCGTGCCAACCAATTGTAGAGGGCCATATAACGAAGGGCCTTATAGTTTGAGAGCTAATAGAGTACCATGTTTCTAATAACTGATGAAGATGACTTGCACTAGGGGTGGGCATGAGCTTTCCACCTAACTGCAGAGGCCCAAGCACAATCCCAGTCCCTATAGAAAGTACACTTAGATGTTCCCCCTTGAGCCAACCACAATCCGCCATAGGGTTTTCTTATTTGCCACGTAGTATGATGTTACGTATGATGTGTTTTTGCTATAAAATAAGTGTTTTTTATTAAATGCTTTGAGAGAATGCTGTGCAATGTCAGTTATGATATGATATGATTGTTTATTTATATAGCGCCTATACACAATGTGATTCAAGGCAAGGGAGGGAACAAGGGAAAATACAACCACATTCTTACAGGCCATGAACAGTAAGGATGTGAAATTAACTATCGTACTCGGCCTGACAACATTTCAGATAGTGCAAGAGCTAAAACATAAATAAGGAAGGGTGGGGGGAGAGTGGGAAGGAAATGGAAACAGACAGGCGACTACCACACTAGGCCTGACGACATTTCTGGTAGAGCCGGAGAAAAACAAAAGGTGAGGGAGGAGGGTGCAGAAAGGGAGGGGAGGAACAAAACAAGCGATTTTCATACTAGGCCTGATGACATTTCAGATAGTGCTGGAGGGGTGGTGGGGAGTGAAAAAACAGTAATGGGAGGGTGGAGGAAACAGACGAGGTTGTTATCATATTAGGTCCACGGACAATTCTGATAGAGTAAGTGCATAGAAGAAAGTAAGGGGAGGAGATAGGAAAAGGGAGAAGGGAAATGAGGAGAGAACAGAGAGCAAGCAGTCAAAAAGAGTGGAGAAGCAAGAGTGGAGAGCGATTACAATTGCAGAAGTCAGTAGTAACACATAATGTTGCAAGCCAGGATACAAGATGAAGATGGGAATAGCATGACTCAGGGCCACCATGAGTTCAAGATGCAAAGGAAGTACAGCAGGAGAGTTGAGAAAGAGTGACGCACCGTGAATGAATGAAGTCCATAAAAGTCAAATCCAGCATTGGCCACAAGACGGTGATGGTGAAGGAAGGCACCAGGTGGGCGGGGCTTGCTAAGTGGTGAAAAAGAGCAGCAGGCAGGAAGGCACCAGGTGGGCGGGGCTTAGGCCAGGTGACCTAGATCCACTTGCACCTGCTCCCCATCTGCAAAGGAAACAAGGCTGGAGGGCTCCGTAAGTAAGGAAACAGAGCGGCAAGCAGGAAGGCACCAGGTGGGCGTGGCTTGCTAAGTGGTAAAAAAACGGGAAGCAGGAAGGCACCAGGTGGGCGGGGCTTAGGCCAGGTGACCTAGATCCACTTGCATCTGCTCCCCATCTGCAAAGGAAAAAAGGCTGGAGGGCTCCTTAGGTAGGGAAACAGAGCGGCAAGCAGGAAGGCACCAGGTGGGCGGGGATTGCTAAGTGGTGGAAAAGAGAGGCAAGCAGGAAGGCACCAGGTGGGCGGGAGTGCTAAGTGGTGAAAAAGAGTGGCAGGCAGGAAGGCACCAGGTGGGCGGGTCTTAGGCCAGGTGACCTAGATCCACTTGCACCTGCTCCCCATCTGCAAAGGAAAAGAAGCTGGAGGGCTCCTTAAGTAGGGAAACAGAGCAGCAAGCAGGAAGGCACCAGGTGGGCGTGGCTTGCTAAGTGGTGAAAAAGAGCGGGAAGCAGGAAGGCACCAAGTGGACGGGGCTTGCTAAGTGTTGAAAAAGAGCAGCAGGCAGGAAGGCACCAGGTGGGCGGGGCTTAGGCCAGGTGACCTAGATCCACTTGCACCTGCTCCCCATCTCCCCCCCCATCAGTTGATGTCCATTGTAACTCTCTGTTTTAGATAATTGATATTAAAACAGTAAAAATACTTTGCCTTCTTCCTGAGTCAGTCTGATTATTGGAGTATGGAGTTATTCTGTTCCCATCCACCTGCATGACATGCTATCTAAATTACCCATATGGTCACATGGTAGCAGTGGTAGGATGGTTCAGACGTATTGACCTGTTAGCTCTAGATTTTCGAATGATCGGACATCCTCTGCTATCTAGCCGGAAGACTGCAGGGTTTCCTGTGGAGAGCGGCCGTATCGAAAACTTGTAAGAAAATAAAGATGGTGGGCAGGGTCCCTCTTTGACGAAATCCCTACCTGGTTTCCACAGGCGCTTTGCGGATGGAAGACAAAAGTGGTTCGCTGGAAGAGAAGATGATACTGAGGGCCTCGAGTCAAAAGACTGAATGGTGAGTAGATTGAGGGAATTGGCAAATTAAGGGGACAGGATTATTTAAAAGTAACGGGAAATATTGAGTAGAGATAGAGATAAAAAAAAGCACCCAGAAACCTGACCTAAGGGCATCCAGAAGTGGTCGTCTCACATTCCAGTCGGAGTCCCTATGCTGCGTGAAAACAGGTTTCTATAAGGAGGCAAGTGAAATCCTGTGACAGGATATTGATTGGGGCGAGGAGAAAAAAGGTGATCACAGAGTATTTTTTAGTAAATGTGTAAACTCGAATTGGCTGTCTGTATTTGTGTTGAGTTAAGGTGTTGAAAAGAGGTGTATGTTGTAAAGGAATTGAAATGAAGTTAAGGAACTAAAGGGACTATCTAGGTAAGTGGTTGGTACCAATCCAAAGATAGACAGAGGTTTGAGTGGCGATTGTTGGAGTGCGCTCACATTTGTTGTTTTAACAATGAGACTCGTCAAAATGGGAGACACTTCGCTGATGCATTTATGTAAGACATTGCCAAAGCATGTGCCCAAGCTCAAACAGTATAGTGCAAAATGGGTGAAAGGCACGGCAGATAAGAAGTTCATGCTGTGGCCACAAGGGGGATCATTGTCAAAAGCTGTATTGCAACACATGACCACATACTTGCATGCTGCGTACAAGAGGAAACCATTTCAGAAAAGGTTTGCTATTTTTAAGCTTTGGAAAATGTACCAGGAAGAAAAGGACGATCCACCACCTGCCTGAGGAGTGGATGCTTAATCAGTGTAAGAAGGCAGGTGTTGAGCCTTCCGCTCCACTTGCCTCGCTTGAAGTGAAATGCGCCAGTACAGAAAAAGTAGGGTTGTATCCTTTAAAGGAACTGAAAGCGGCGACAGGGTATAGTAACCTGATATATACGAACCACCTGCTTATAGCAGTGACGATAGTCAGAGGAGAGTAAGAGGAAAGAAGAGATCTTTAAGATGAAACAAGGTAAAGAAGAGAAGAGTGTGCAGTCGAACATATTAACAGAAATAGAAAGAGAGATTAAGAGATGGAAAGGAGAAAATACAAAGCTGACGAGGTAACACTCGTGCAAAATGAATGGATGGGAGGACAGATAATACTCACCCTAGATGGTACAAGCATCGAGGAAGTAAGGCAAAAGGAAGATAAAGACGAACAAGATAGAAAAGACATAGTACTAGTGCAACGATTGAAGGAAGATGAGCATAAAAGAAAGTGCAAGGAATGAGGAGAAAAGATGTATCTGCAGGAGCAAGAGAAAAAACAGGAACAGGCAGAGGAGCAAAGAAAGTAGGACAATAGGCAGAGAGCAATGGAAGATAGGGATAGAAAAGAAAGGACGAGAGAGGAGGGGGAGCACAGAAATTACAAGATAAAAGGATACAGAGATGAAGAGAAGAGGAGGAAAGGAGAGAAGTAAGGAGAGAAGAACGAAGACAAGAAGAGGAGAGAATTAGAAGGGAAATGAGAAAATGAAGAGAATTAGATGAAGAGTTAAAATGAAGAAGGAGACAGCAGGACTTTGATATTCGCCTTTTTCATAAAGAACCAGTACAGCCAAGCCCAGCAATACAATGGGACAGAATCAAAGAGTTTTTTCTGTTAAAGGAAGTAATGTCAGGGGCATCAAGAGTTGCATTAGAAGAAGAGAATTTTGATATAGGAAGTATCAGAGACATGTTTGATAAGGCCAATCAAGAGTTAAAGGAAGGTAGAAAATCTGGAACCCGAAGGAAGGGAGATCAGTCACCAGTGTTCCAATCCCGAAGCGAAGAAGAAAATCTATTAAGCCTTGAACATGGAGCCTTATCCTTAAGCAGACTGGAATTAGATAAGGGTGAAGGAGATGAGAGTCACACTAGTTGGGAATTAGACATGTCAGATGAGGAAAGGGAATCCTCTGTTATGGTCGACGGAGGAGCGCATGTGCCCCCGAAGAAAGCCTGCAGGTGGACATGGAAGTAAAATGGTGTGATCTAGAGAAATCTAAGGATAGGACGCCAGATCCATCGTGTATCCAGAGCGTCTCAGAGGATGATCGTGTAGTGAGAAGGGAGAATCACCACCATATGTGAGTAGGTTAAGATCGCTACCAGAGAGGAGACGGACAGGGACGATTGTCCCTGCCATGTATAGGAAGACAATGGGAGCCGACTGGGGTTTGGGTTTTATTCAGTTTCCCTTATTGGAAAAGGGGGACAGAGACCACAGTATACTCCATGGTCGCAGATGAATAATGATAAATTAAGGTGCAAGCTCCTGAGTTTGACGTCGGCTGCTGGTAAATGGATATATGAGTTAGAAAAAATGACAGGAGGAAACCCGCTGGCCATAGGGGACATTAAGTGTCTCTTGGCA
Source organism: Ambystoma mexicanum (assembly GCF_040938575.1). Taxonomy (NCBI): domain Eukaryota; kingdom Metazoa; phylum Chordata; class Amphibia; order Caudata; family Ambystomatidae; genus Ambystoma; species Ambystoma mexicanum. Next base: position 318,909,886 of record NC_090928.1, on the reverse strand, counting down.
GCAATTCTTGGTGAAAGAGACAATGACATGGATGAGAACAGGCTATTCAAGTGTGACAGCACAAAACATAGCGCAATTATGACATGTAAGATGAAGGAAGATAAAGACCCTCTTGCTAACATTCAGGATATTCAAGAGTGTTGGCAACTTTAAACGCAGGAACTGTTGAGAAAAACGGTGGCAGTATTTTGCCACATTTTATGTCAGGATTGTCTGAGCCAGTACAGAGGCAACTGAAGAAACAAATGGGAATGAAAGCGAAGCCATGAGCTAAAATACAGTTGACAATAGAGAATCACAGTCAGCTGTTGATGGAGAAAAACAAGAAGAAAGATGAGGATAGGAAAATAGAGGAAGCCAAATTACTTCAGAAGAAGCTGTCAAAAATTGCCATAGAAGAAGTGGTATTGACCAGCGGAGAAGGACTGGGAATGCAGCAAAGCAGTGGGTGCATCACAGGCGAATAATCAGCGCCAGATGGACCAAGGAGGGAATGGGTTCATGCCACGAATGCAGAGTTATTAGATATAGAGCAAAGGGTGGATTCCAAAACATTCAAGGTGGGTTACAAAATGTGAAGAATGAGAATTAGAATGTGCAAGAAGGATTCAACCTAGGAGGACTGGTTAGGCACACTCCCCACCATGTTGGACTTGTGGAATGACAGGACACATTGCATGCGTATTTGGGAGCCAAGGGAATGTTCAGAATGGCCTCTGAGAGGGGGGACAGCGTATATTCCACCATACAGCACACAACCTAGGGAAGGGTGTGCCCAAGATGAGACAGTGTATCAGACACAAGTGCCACAAATACAACAGACACAGCAACCAGAGCAAATACAAATGAATCTCCCACAAGGCCAGTCGCAACACCCCCCCTCCAGGGAGACACAGCAGTTTGCGAACACAGGACAATTACTGATACCTAGAATAGGAGGTTCAACTGTGGTAGGTGGGAATCTTTTCAAAGGTACAGGGGTATGCATGTTCCCACAATAGGACAGGTCACAGGGCGACTTGATGTGCTCAGACCCCCAAGAGGAACCAAGGGTCAATGTGACTATAGGAGGGAAATCTTTTTATTTTCTAGTAGACACTAGGTCTACTCGTTCATGTATATGAAAGGGAAAATACCCGATGTCAGGAATTGCTATGAATGCTCAAGGGTTCTCTCGATCTACGAGTCAAGTTCCTTTTACTGATGAATTAATAGTTTCTATAGGAGAATGTGATATGCCTGTTCCATTGTTTTATTCACGACAGACACCAGTTAACATTTTGGGAAGACACTTGCTGATAAAATTTAACATGACAATTTCATTTACTGATGAAGGAATAGTGTGTTCCACTCCTGTAATATACAATTTAAATGTGGGTGAATTCATACTAGTGTTCACAGGGCAAATGGCTCTGCGAGGCGTTCAGTAGAGCCAGAGGATTTTCTTTATGGAGTTAGCATTCTACTAGCATGGTTACCTGGGCTAATGGGGAAGACTCTGAGGATACCTGACGTATCCTTGTACAGACCACAGATACCTATGGACGAAGAGCAGGGACAGACTATCCCTCTAGCGTTAGAAGCAGCCATAGTACAAAGGGAAATGGCAATGCTTCTAAGGAACCGGTGACGATGGTAAACCATGGAGAACAGTAATAGCTCTCGAGGAAGGGTACAGATTGACTGACATTACTGATGATATGTTTAGAGAAGACCCAACAGACGATGAAGTAGTGTTCTTTATGAGCATTACATATTGGATTAGAATAGAGAAAAGTTAAATCCCACAACGAATGGCAATAATGCGGCAGCATCCAGCATTTTTGGAAGAAGACTTAGAAAAGGTGCCCAGAGTCCTATCGACTACAGGCCCTTAAGAAATAGGATTATCATAGGGAATAGGGGAAGTTAAAATAAGGTTGAAGCCAGGAGCAATTTTACTTCGAGTAAGACAGTACCCCATGTCTCGAGAGGCTGATGAAGGTATATTCCAGACTATTTCAGCACTGATGAAACAAGGTATTCTGGTGCCATCAGAATCATTGTGCAATACAGCGGTGTATCCGATCAAGAAATCACAGGGAGGGTCGTGGAGATTCATACAAGGCATGAGACTGATTAACCGGATTGTAGAGGCAGAGTTTCCTCTAGTTCCTAACCCAGCGACGATACTATGCAGTATCCCAGTGGAAGCATGATATTTCACAGGGATCGACTTGAAAAATGCGTTTTTCTCAGTCCCGTTGCATTTACGTTTCACCAAACTCTTCTGAAACACACTTGTTTGCCCCAGGGGACCTGTGTGTCTCCATGAATCTTTAACAGGGTCCTGCAGATGGATCTAGGCAATGTCGATTTGAAAAGTGCGGTGATACAACACATGTTAATTTGTAGTACTACAGAAGATGAGTGCAGGCAGGACTCTATTCATTTGATGACTATCTTGACAGACAAAGGATACAACGTAGAGAAGGAGAAGCAACAATATTGCAACGAAGAGGTATTATACATAGAACAATTGATTTCAGATGAGGGGAAAAATGTGACACCTGAAAGAGCTGTGGCAATTAAGAAAACTGCAAAACCGCACACAGAAAAACAGATGCAACAATTGTTGCGGCTATGCAATTATGTTAAAGCCTGGGTGTTTGACTACAGTTAGTACACAACACCCATTTTGCAGGCTTTAAAGAAAGCACAGGTGAATAAGGATAACATAGAATGGCTGAGGAGATGGAGGAAGGATTTGAGGAATTGAAAAAAATGATTTGTGCAGCCCCTATTTTAGGAATTCTCAATTAAGCTGAGGAATTCTATTTATTTTCACACACAAATGGGACAGTCATGACAGCAGTGCCTACACAGAGAACTACATTGGGGTACAAGCCTCTAGCATATTACAGACCCAGTTATGAAAGGACACTTTCCTTGCGAAGAGTTATTGGCAGCCGCCGCATTCACCTTTGAGAAGTCTACAAGTATTGTTATGGACTGCTCTATGACTCTCTTCATGGAGCATGCTATGTTTGCCATTTTAGAGAATCCCAAAGGTACATTGAAATCTCACAGAGCCTCAGTTTATGCAGTAATGATTTCAAACCCAACAATCAAAATTGTCAGATGTAAAATAGTGAATCCTGCCACATTTATAACTGAGCCAATAGCTGACGGCGATCAAGTGCATGACTGTGCAAATTCTATTGAATTTATGATGATATACCTCACGTGAAAGAAAAGGCTTTGCCAGGAGTGGAAATTCTCTTTATTGATGGATCTTCAAAAATTGATCAAACTAGTGGAGAAAGGCATTCTGGTGCAGCTGTAGTGAGGCATAGAGCAAATGGTGAGTTTGAAATTGTAGCAAGTGCTAGACTACGTCTCACTTTTCAGCGCCAGTGGCAGAATTGGTAGCGCTCATTGTCATGCTCGAGAAACATGAAGGACAGGAAGTAACAGTGTACAGTGACTCCGCCTATGTGACGTCGACCATACATGCCGGGCTGGCACGTTGAAAAGGGAGGGGCTACTTCCGAGCGGACAGCACTGCAGTGCAGCACGCATCCTTATTATACAGGCTTATTAAGGAACTACAACTCCTAGTTGCCATTGCGGTCGTTAAATGCGCCGCTCACATTGAGCAAACAGATTCTATTTCTTGCCGGAACAAAGCCGTAGGCACAGAAGCCAAAAGGGTTGCATATTTACAAGATACCTCAAGTTTTGCTATTCCAAATGTCAAAGAGAAAGTCGTAACGGTTATGGTTATACAAGAAGGGTTTAAAACCCAATTAATGGAGATCCAAGGTAGTGTGCCACAGGAAGAGCAGGAGTTATGGAGATGAAGAGGGTGTTCTTTATCCCCCACAGAAGCTTTATGGTGACAGGATAGCACTAGAAAGCCAGTGATGGCAGTAGTATTGTTAAAGGTAGTGCTTGAACAGCTGCACTATCCTGCGCATACAACTAGGGAAAGTCTTGCTGCAACGATTGTGGAAGACTGGTTTGTTCCAAATTTGTTTGAACATGTTGCATTCTTTGTAGTGAATTGCACCGTGTGTCAAAAGTTAGAATGATTAGAGGAGTAATACCTCAAGCAAATGGTCCTTTTCAGCATTTACATATTGATTATGCTGACATGCTGCAGGTGTGTAATGGATACAGGTATCTGATAGTGGTGGTGTGTCCCTTCTTTAGGTGGATTGAGGCAGGTCTTTGTACACACCATGACACCAATTGAGCAGCAATGTTTTTAGCACGTCAAGTCTTTCCAAGATGTGGTGTGTGTGAAGTGCTGAGATCCGATAATAGGCCAGATTTTGTTAATGAAGTGTTTGAACAGATAGGACTATTACTGCGTATGGAGCACAAGTTTTTTTCTGCTCATCACCAGCAAGCAAATGGGATATGTGAAATACTCAACGAATGAATTAATAACTGGGAGGCAGATGAGAACGCCTCTTAAACCTACATTGAGCAATAGATGTGATGCATATAGTACAGCGAAACTGTTAGGTGATGCATTACACGATTATTTGACATGTATGACCTCTAGCATCTCGCTTGTTTCAGATCAACTCAAGCGACAGAGGGGTCGGTCTCAGAACACAGATGAAAACCATCCAGCAACCGGATCAACTGAACTTTTATCGGCACCTAAATTGTTTGTTGGTGACATTGTCCCAATGAAATATGTCACCCAAAAGTGGCATTAGTCACGTTTCAATGGCCCCTTTATAGTTGAAAATATAACCACCTCAGCAGTAAAAGTCCAATGCAGGTGAGCTTGGCTTCATTTGAACGACATGAAATTGTGCACCAGTGAGACCGCCCCTCCAACTCCTACTCCCCTCCTACTGTTGTCAATCCAGAAGCAAGACAAGAAGAAGAATTTCAGTGTGTGCAGGCTCGCTCGATGACGAAGAAGAAGGATGATGCAGCAACCAGCTGAATAATGCAGATTTTGCATTTGGACTAAAACTCGATCAGACTCTCCTTACAGGTATTATATCAGGTGTGCAAATCCTCTGCTGAGAGTTTTAGGAATCTTTGAAAAATAAAATTAACTTTTGATTTGTTGACGTATCGAAGTTATGCCTAAGCGACAATTCCGAGTTCAAAACTGGGAAAGAGCACAGTATCCAGACTCATTTCTTGATGCATATTTGGTCTAAGTATTCGAAGTCCATGCTGCTCACCGATGGGGTTATACACAGACTTATACCTGCTGTTTTTGTGTTTATTCTTCAAGCTTATCCTGCTCTTGTCAGAAGAGACATTGATGTTCACACTTTTTTACAGGATCCTAAAAATGGCACTGTGATTAGGAGGTTGTTAATTGTAATCATTGAGCATATACTACAATACCAGGAGACATTGCAATTACAGGAGTAAAAAGTGTTTATTTTTCCTTAAATGATCACAGGAATGTTGAAAGTAGTAAGAGTTCAAGGAATGAACAAGCCAACCAATTCCAGAATACCACAAATGGTGGTGGCTAATATGCTGGCTTGTGACATAAGTATGTGTAACTATACTTTGTGTCTTTCTGTTTCTCCTGTTCAGCATTCTCTATTATATTGATGCTCCTGTTGAGATAGAGGCCACTATGATTTCCCCTGCTGCAGGAATTTCTTTTGATCCACCCACTTCCACTAAGATAGAGGCCCCTATGGTTCTCCCTAAAGAAAGGACTATTTTTGATTGGCTTCATGATTATTCTGTAAGTACTGACATTGTAGAAGACACAAGAGAAATATAGAGGAAGATGATGAAGGGATACATACTTATCTAGATAAGACCGCACACCTGGGTAATAACATGTGGTATCAGCACATGAAAAAGGTGGGAGAGAGTACATGTAAGGAGGGTTGCTATGTCTGCTCTCTCATACCCTATGCCATGGATTCAGCGAGAACTTTTATTATAAGAGAAAATACCAGAACATGATGCAAGATGCATTGTTCATCTTGCAGCATGTATGACCAGAGAACAATTAAAGATAAATTGGGCAACTATGCGGTGGAGATCAAAATGGTTGTTTCCATTCCAGGATGATTACATCAAGATCACACAGATGGAAAAGGAACCTTCACGGAAGAGCAAGATGCTTACATATCCGGTAATGGGACAGGAAGAGATAATCATTGCAGAAATGAAGAGACTAAACTGCCTCAATAAAATGGAAGTAGCTGGATGGCCTGGATGTTGGGAACAAACTCAAGTTCTAGTCTGTGGTAGAGTGAAATCCAAGAAGGGATGGGAAGAAGGTCTAATGTCCAGTACAGCTCACTTGCTAAAGGCAGAATATGTACAAGAATTACAGAGAGTGAACAATGGATGTTTGAAATCATGGGCTCAATATGCCAAAATACTGACATGGGTAGAAGATGATTCAGGTCCTATGATCGTGATCCCATTCCCGAATGCGACATTGTGCTTCCATAGAGAAGGAATAATTCATGTGGGAAATAACAAAGGCTGCAAAACTACAGTTGATGTCTCCAGAATGGGCGCAGGGACAGCCGTCCTAATGAACCATTTCTGGGCTTGTGGGATCAGAGCATACATGAATCTGCCCAAGGGGTGTCCGGTCAAAGGTTCGAATGCAAAAGGATCGAATGCCATAGGGTCAATAGGACCTATAACAAAAGGGTCGATTTATTTTTTTAAATGTATATTTTTTTTGGGTTTCCGTATAGGAAAAAAACGTTATTTTTACAGCAAAAACCGGGGTTTGGAGGGGACCCCCCCAAACAAAAAAATAATAATAATTCGACCCTTTTGTTTTTGGTCCTTCTGATTCAACCCTATTGTATTTAGATCCTTTTGATTCTAACCTTTGACCTATAACCTGCCCAAGGACTGGGGAGGGAGGTGTTCTTTAGTGCTCATCCATGTTCCAGAGATAGTGATTCCTCAGAGTAACCTGAACATTGGAGATTTTTGAAAAGTAGATGCTCATTTAAGAAGGAGAAGATCACTTGAATTTCTCAACCGAACCAAGAGAGTGAATTATTTCACAGCAAAATCAATAGAAGCCTTTGATGCTACTACATATGAGCACAGGTTTTTCAGCAAGACTGCTTCAGCATTTAGGACTATCTTCATGCCTGGGATCCAGACGATGGCAAATACCAAATGGTTGCAGATCACCAGACAGGAACTCCTGCAGACCATCAACACCACCATAAAGGGCTTCAATGCAATCAGGGAAGTGCTGAGAGCCATAAGACTAATGACTCTACAGAACAGATATGTCCTTGACATGACCACAGCGATGCAAGGAGGAGTTTGTGTCACAATCAGGCCATCATGCTGCACATTCATACCTTCTCCCAATGAAGAGAATGGGACCTTGACAGAAGCCATAACGTTGCTGACAAACCGACATAACAGATGGAAGACGAGACAGAAGACATCATAGATGATGGATGGTTCGTATCCATTTTCTCATGGGTCCCACAATGGATGGCGAACATCTTCAGGTTTCTTGGCGTGATATTGGTGATGGTGATGTTTGGAGTCTGTGTGATCCGGATAATATTTGCACAGTGCAAGGAGACAGCAAAAAAGAGAGTAGAACTGAAGTTTATGATCCATGTTGAATCAGGGTTGAGACACAAAGAGTTGACAGATGAAGATATCAGAAAGTACATAGAGGCCAGCATCCTAGCACCTGAGGGAACCATGTTCCCATATCCAAAGAATCATAAGAAGTATGTGGGATGATGGGTTGATTGTAATCCGAATGGACAGTGCAGTAACATGACTTGGAGTGTTGATGTAAAATCAGCAAGATCCATGAAAGGAGTGATGAAAATCTGGACCCTGAAGAAGCACTTCTTTAACAGAAGAAATCAAGATATGGAGACCGATGAAGGTGTGGTTAATAGATCAACCAGAGAAGGGGATGTAGAGGAGCAGCCAAATGCCTCTGCAGCAAGTCCCTCCCCCTACTACCTATATGCTGGAAGCCTGAAATAGTGCCACGTTTGACACCAACAGTTGTGATTGTTCAGCAACGAGTCTTTGAGAAAAATGTGTTTATTAAGAAAACCCTATCAGATGTATTCCAGAAGAGATGATAATCTCTTGCAGGCGATCCCTGTAGGAATATGAAAAAGAGAAAAAGAGAAGTTGGTGATGTGACAATAAATGAGCGTGATGCGCTGAGAAGACTGCGCTGAGAAGACTGGCTGACAGAGAATGTATGGACCTTATAGAAACTGATGACAAAGTAAAGAATCAAGTAAACTTTCATGTGTGAAACGAATATTACACGTGTGAAAATCACTGAAGAAAATGCAAGCCATTTAATAAATGCAAAGATTCAGCAACGCAAGTAGACTAAGTGATCATAGAAGCTTACTATATGTAGTAAATACACTGCAGGCAAAGCCACCATTATATAGAAACTGGACATCAGTGTCACAGTTTTAGTAAGCTCAGACCATGAAGGGAAGGGCTGGAGACTGTGTTGCAGCAACGAATTAGCTGGAAGCATGGAAGAAGAGAGAAGGGCTGTCTGGCTTGTAACAACACTGAAGGCAACCAAGAACTGGTTTTCTGTCCTCAAAGAACAACAAACGTGAGAAGCTGAGTTACCCCTCATTGTGGTGCAAGGGAAGAACGCCCTGAGTACCAAGTTTATTCATTCAAGACAATTAAATACTAAAAAAATGGGCCAAATTGTGGTCTCCTGTCCTGAGGATGAGAATAAAGTTGGGCATGCAGTCCAGAACTTTGATAAGCATGTGTCCGTACTCCATTGTATTCCCAGAGACGAGATTACATTTCAAGGCCAAGTTCAAAGACAGTCTGCATGGCAGAAGGCATGGGTGATGAGAGATGATGGGCCAATTGGGTGGCGAGGTACAGTTCAGTCTACCCCCTGGCACCTGGATCTGAGCTCACATGCTGCTAAGTCAACCAACTGTTCCAGAAGGGCACGAGCGTGACAACCAATTGCAGAGGGCCATATAACGAAGGGCCTTATAGTTTGAAAGCCAATAGAGTACAGTTTTTCTAATAACTGATAAAGATGACTTGCACTAGGGGTGGGTATGAGTTGTCTACCTGACTGTAGGGACCCAATCACAATCCCAGTCCCTATAGAAAGTACACTTAGATGTTCCCCTTGAGCCAACCACAATCCCCCATAGGTTTTTCTTATTTGCCACGTAGTATGATGTCACGTATGATGAGTTTTTGCTATAAAAGAAGTGTTTTTTAATGGAATGCTTTGATAGAATCCTTTGCGACCTTTGTTGATGTCCGTTGTAACTCCCTGTTTTTGATAATTGATAGTAAAACAGTAAAAATACTTTGTCTTCTTCCTGGGTCTGTCTGATTATTGAAGTACAGAGTTATTCTGTTCCCATCCACCTGCATGACATGCTACCTAAATTAAGGCCCATATGGTCACTTATCTGCAATAAATCACAACTGCGATTTACTCAGATGTGAGACCTTAAATGAAATGGATTTCGTTTTTGCAGAAGATCGGAAATCCACACAGGCAGTACTAGGTCCCAATACAGCATCAGATATCAGAGGCCCGACATGAGCTTGCCTTACAGTCACTGCAGATGAAGATAAATCCAGGTTGCTAGGGTGGCGTTGGATAGGATTTTCAGATTTCAATATCTCCATCATATTAGCAGAATTCAGCTAAGTATGGCTAGCTTTCTCCTCGACCCTGAACTTTGTTGTAACAGCTCAGCCAATTGAAATGTATTTATAGCTGAGATTCCAAAGGGCTGCAGTGGGCTTTGAGAGAAATTGTTACAAGCTTCTATTTCCAAAGGAGAATCAACTTAAGATGAATTTTCCAACATGACAGGACGCACCAGCATCGCAACTTTATCCGCTAGGTCAACCCACAGGCCGAAATCATACAAATGTCTACACTGGAGTAGATCAGCAATAATAGCATCCCATACTTGCTGCCATTGCATACAACAGAGCTGTTCCATCTCACTGGACTGATCACCATTTGACCCCGATATATCTCTAGGCAATGTCAAGCTGTCTCCCCCGTATCAATGCCAGGGCGTGAGCAAATAGGCACTAAAGGAGCTACAGGTTTAAAACCAAGTGCCCTACCACAAGGATCATCCTCCTGTGAGTGGTCAGGAATTTCCTAATTACCAGGGTCTTCAGTTCTTACACTTCTATTTTTTCCTCAAAAGTACTTGTTTTTGTCTCTTGGAGACATCTACTCCTACGAGCACTGGCAGCTCCCACTTCCAGTAATTGATTCTGAAGGCAGGTCCCTGTTAATGCTCACACCAGAATAAATACAACCCTCTAGGGAAATAGGCCAAGAGATAGCTTGCAAGGATAACAAAGTTTAATTGTACAGAATACGAAATATCAACGAAGGACTCTGCTGCTCGAGAACGTTCTGGTCAAATCTACATGAACAGCACATTAAGAAGGTTCGCAGCGTCACTGGTGACATCATCATGTATAGTAGAACTTAGTGCCTCTGATAGGTGAGGCCCTATACATGGGCCCACTCCATAGGGGATGCCAGGCTACAAATGGTTTGCATCTCTGCCGCCTGTCAGTTCCCACGTGGATCAGCTGGGCTCATCACTCCACGGAGCAAAAGTCAGGTCTCTCATAAGATACAATGTAAAAACAGTTATTGTACACTAGGCCTACTACTACATCACTGTGGCATGCACCTGGTAGGCTTGGGGCTGGTTCCAAGGGGAAGGGAGGAAGAAATCCAGTCACACTGACCCATGCATTCTGTGCTTTGTTGAAACCGCTCCTCTTGCACCCAAGGCCTCCACCCTTGTTTTGATCTACAATTTATCCCTCCCTCTACCTTGCATTACAAAGGATGTATTTATGTGATGAGGTGAAACAGTCACTCATGCTTAGAACTTTTATGTCTGTGGGTTTATGAGTTGAGCTGGGGTCGTTCACTTACCTTAGAATGCAGGGGTGTGGGGGATCAGATCAGTGGTGTGGGCCATGGCTCTGAGTAGGCTGGGTGGGGGTTGGAAGCCTGCTGGCAGCTTAGCTGTGATGAATGGGCACTGCGAGGAGCCTGGTGTTGTTTCGCAGCCTTGCAGGGCGCATTCCTCTCAGTGATACTCAGTGATACTAAGTCATTGGAATAGTGGAGGGACAAGAGGCCGCTTCCGTGGGTACTGGTTACGTGGACTCATCCCCTTCTTAACGATATGGGCCTCGTCGAGCCCTTTCATAGAGCTAAGAGATGTCTATCGTGGCCATGCAAGACTGTGTCATCACCATGATTACAAAATGGCATTTCTTTCTATGCGCATTTTATGGTCATACATAAATTGTTCATGCTATATTCTATCCGTGACAAGTTTCATAGCACGGTCCTCTCCCTCCTTGTACACTACATGATTTCATATGGGATTCGCCTCACCTTAAAGCGCCTGAAGGGGTGGGATAGACTCATTTCCATCCCAACAATTCCTACTAGGTGTTAAAGGGCTACCCTGTCTAGTAATCTCTGTCTTCGTAGTAGGACTTGGTACAGAGTATAAGCAAAACAGCCGACACTCAATAGCCTCCACACTAGCTACTGTGATCCATCTTTCAGCCCTACGGTGAATGTGAAGACAAATAGGTGCGAGACAAGGGAAGGGATATAGGTATACCATCAATCAACACAGGTGGCTGACACTCCAGGGACTCACTTCTCACCTAGCAAGTCTCAGCAGGTAAACTGCGCTGCCACACAGTACTCAGACCTGGAGATTTACGACAGGTAGGTAGTCCCAGGAAACCCCAACTCAAGTATTACGGCCCTGGGTTGGAGCCTGTGGTACAATAAGCATAGCTATCAAAAACAGAGAGAAAAATACCATGAAGCGATTCTTCCGATTCTCTTCAGCAACTCCACAAATCCACAGATCTGCCCGTTAGTGATCCAACACCATCCTGGAAACTTCTGGCAGCGCGGCACCACAGCAGCTGGACACAGAGAAGCGCCAGTGCAGGGTACAGGGAAACATTAGAGGAAGGCACCTATGAGAATGGACAGAGCAAGCCACACCCAGAAGAGCCACTTCCAACACCCAGGACTAAATGAACATTACCAGAGGCTTCGGATTCTTGTGCTAAATATTTTCAAGAAGTTTAGTGCAAATGTTTGGACAGCAAACTGGGTCACAAATGACGCACTGATATTCCAGTGTACTTTCGGTTTTTGTCCGAGGAATCTCTGTGATATTTAGCGGCAATGGTGCATTCGTAAGGATACAAGACCAGGAATACTGTTCTTCAATCATAGATCACTGCATTGTGGATGTTTTTTTGTTCAGGAGTGTTATGAAATTTAGCATTTCTGATTGAACAGAGAGTTATTACTTACTACCTCTTTAGTTCATTTTCCAAAGACAAGGGCAAGGCGCCACGAAAAGAGGGGCTGATTGGCGATGCCAAAGCTCGACAAGGAGGCATTGTAACGAATTATTAATTCACAAGAAATTAAACATATTCTCTTAAAACTATAGTAAAGCAGTACAGAGGCCCCAAATGAAAGTGCTCCCTTCTTTGAGGCTCTGGTTGAAACTATACAGGACAGACATTTTGGCAAATGACAGCCTCCAGTTCAGGAGGACCAGATTATAGAAAGGGATGCCCCATTGTTCCATGCAGAATCTCAAAAAAGAAAACATTGAACCATGACATAATGAGTGGTGTCTGGACGGCTGGCCAGATTTATAGATTCATAAGGGGAAACACAAATTGCTAAAGACTAAAAAAATGTTTCATGTAGTTGACCAGACAGGCATTATGTCATGTTTTTGCAAAGTAGTGCATTATTCCATCTTCATGGAAAATTAGCCTGATCGTTCTGATTTTGCAGGTATGTTTTGGGGTTAATAAATATGTTATTTAATTGTTTTGGATATGAGCCTGTACTAATGTTATTGGGAGCTTGTGTTCTGCTTTGTGTGGCATTGAAGGTTCACCACCCAATGTAACATTGAGGGTTCTAAACGACTCTTGCAATTGGATTCTTTACAGCTGGCAAGCTCTGGTCCAATGCTGATACTACCACATTTCAGAAAACTCACTGAGAAATCCAGACGAGATGTTTGCAAATGCTCCGGGAAATGCTGTTTAAGCACTGGGATGTCACCTAGATGACTTTCATCTCTGAACTTCCAGAAGAGGACCACTCGTATTCAATTCTGTCTGGCCTGTTCCCAAAGGAAGAATTCCATTCTGAACTGGTAATCCGCAGCATGGGAAAGTGAACACCTACACATATGAATCAGCCTTATCAAGCAGGTGCAGCTTGAGTCCTTGGGCACAGTGAGCTCAGGTGCCACAAAGGTCTTAACCCACTCCCGCAAATGCATAAACTGGGACTTCTCACCCATAGGAAACTAATAATAATAATAATTTGTTTTTGATATAGTGCTTTACAAGTGTTGAAGTGAGCATCTATGTCTCTGAGGCCATCATTTTTGGCAGTTCACCTACCACACACATATACATATTTCTTAAAGTCACCTGAAGATTCATGAAGAAGATAGAAGAAATATAGACATTATTGGGAAGACATTCATTCAAACCAGTGGTCCCCAATGTGTAGCTCGGAAGAAAGTTGTTGCCAGAGGCACATTAACATGTTGCTCCCCATTTGCTGTTGGCCATGGTCAAGAACGGGGTGCGGAAAGGATGAGACCTTGCTAGCAATATAGCCAGGACAGAGTCCTGAATTGTGCCATAATGTTGGCCAATGAGCCTGCCGTTGTTCCAGTTGACTCATTTTTGTTGATGCAAGATTTGAGTTTTTTGCCACCACGTAAATTATTAGTCAGAAAATGTCCTTACTCATTGCAATGTCATTGTTAAAAGTTGTCATGTTCAGGTACTTTGCCCAACTGGCCAATGCATTAATGAGCAAAATGTTGAACCATGTGCCCAGGTTTGTGTCCTTGAGAAAATGGACATGCTGCTTTTTGTACAAGTGAGGTTTTTGTTTAGTGCCACCATGCATTGTATTCATCAGAAATATTATGTTTAAAGTCACCTACATTTATTCTTACATGGTGGAAAAATTGTCATCTCGGCAAACGGGACAAATGCATACCAACGTTTGATAATTTTCATTGACAAGCCAACTGAATAATCCAAATACCTAGCTCACACCACCAAACTCCTCAATGAAGTGGTCTACAAATGCTCAAAGTTTTGAGCAATGTTTGCCACTAAATATTTATTGTGACAAATCCCTTTTGTGCAGGGCAGAGTGGCCCCAAATCCGTCAAATATTATTTTTTATTCCTAACCACTTTTTAACCAATATAACAGGCCCCGGTGCTTTAAAATGTACTATTTGCCATTTCATGCCAAAATAACTCTTGAGATTAACCCTCAAAGCCCAAGTAAAGTGATCTGTAAAGCCTACCATGTGCTGACCAGTTTTCATCAATATTTATTAATTCAAATTTATGATTCCATTAACAGTTTTCAAGATTTTAAACAATGTATCATATTTCTTCAAATTCACATAGAGCAGGTTAGGAGTAAAAGCAATTTTAACATATGCAAACAAGCTATATTTAAAAACCTTATCATTACAATTAATTATATGAAACACAGGTTCCATGCATGTCCTGATATGATTTAAAAGGGTATTAACCAGAGCTAATGTCAAACAGAACAACAGCAAACTAACAAAAAAAAATGACCAAATCACGGACTCCCATTTTGCAGGCACACTATGTACTTTCCCCTGCACACCTTCTTCAGGTATTAAGGGGGAGGGGCGCAAATGTAATTGTACCATTAGCATCAGCCTCCTACCTTTTGGGGATCTTATTTCGAACATTTCTCCTTGGTGTTGTATATGTGTAATTAAGTCTGCATATAAGGCTAAGGAGGGCAGCTCATTTATTTTTTGGACATCTGCCCCTCTTCATATTTGACAAGGTCTTGCTTTAAGAGCTAATTTGAGTTGACTTAATGTGCAAAATGTAGTTATATTCCACTCCCCCCTCTCCAACAGCGTAGTGCCTCACAACCTTCCTGATACCACAAGAATTTGTCTTTACCAGGGGAGGCCACAATCTCACTTACACTGATATTCACATTGTGAGTAGCAGAAAATCACAGATGTGCTTGTAAAAAATACGTTAAAATCTTAACTGGGCCGACACCTTCAAAGAAGCCCCTCCAATTCAGCTCATAAGCTGCTACCAGGTGTACCTGGTCGGAGACCTGTTATTTGCTGCAGGAATTTATTTTGTAACACCTCTAGGACATGACACTTTGAGTAACCCGAAAACATTGAACCAGACCTTTGCCTTATATGCCTCCAGGCACTTGTCCAATCTGAGCACCCCAGATATGAAATAACATTGCAAAATCCCTTTTAATCCTTAAAGGAATGGTTCGGCCAACATTTTTTATTTCAAAAATAGATAGGCAATATTAAAAAAAAAACGATTGGCATTTTTTTTTTTTCGAAGTCCCTATGTAAAATTTTGAGCAATTCAAGCTCAAAGATAGCACATGGGGGCATCCATTTTGTGAAATGGATGCCCGCCGGTGTGCTCGCTTTGGCTTTTGCGGCACTAATGAAGGAAAAGCCAGCCAGCTGTAGTAAACAAAAGCTACCACTGGGTGGCTTTTCCTTCATTGGTGCTGTACGCGGAGGACGGGGACCGGAGACTACAGGCAGAAAAGCTGCAGCTGCATCTCGGTAAGTGCTATTTTTTTAATAAAAATAAACACTAGGTGTGTTTTATTTTCTAAGTTTTCCGGGCTGGAGGAGGTTTTGAAGCGACCGCAAACATAAATTCAATGTTATTGTGTTTGAAAACGCTGCGGTTTATCTTTCTAAGTTTCTCAGGCTCCTCTGGCTCGGAGGAGCCTGAGAATGGCTTGCCTGCCGTGGCTATCACTTTGGGTCTCCGGTGCTCCCCCAGGAGAGCACCGGAGACCCAAAGTGAAAGCCAAGGCAGGCATAAACACAACACGGTTGTGTTTACATGCCGCGGTGTTTCTGCCTAAATCTGCTTTCCCATTTGGGGCTCTAGGGCTCCGCACGGGGAGGCCTAGAGCCCCAAATGGGAAAGCAGATTTAGGCAGAAACACTACGCGGTTGTTTTCCGCAATGCTAAATGCTGCAGTGTTTCTTCCTAAATCTGCTTTCCCATTTGGGGCTCTAGGGCGGGCCCTAAAGCCCCAAATGGGAAAGCAGATTTAGGCAGAAACACAACACGGTTGTGTTTGAAAATGCTGCGGTTTTTCTTTCTAAGTTTCTCAGGCTCAGAGGAGCTCAGAGGAGCCTGAGAAACTTAGAAAGAAAAACCGCAGCGTTTTCAAACACAATAACATTGTATTTATGTTTGCGGTCGCTCAAAAGCGACCGCAAACATAAATACAACGTTTTTAAAGCTGCGGTTTTATTTCTAAGTTTTCCGGGCTCCTCCAGAAAAAAAAACGCAGCTAGTGCTTATTTAAAAAAAAATTAAAAATAGCACTTACCGAGATGCAGCTGCAGCTTTTCTGCCTGTAGTCTCCGGTCTGCGTCCTCCGAGTCCCGGCACCAATGAAGGAAAAGCCACCCAGTGGTAGCTTTTGTTTACTACAGCTGGCTGGCTTTTCCTTCATTAGTGCCGCAAAAGCAAAAGCCAGCACAGGCGGGCATCCATTTCACAAAATGGATGCGCCCATGTGCTTGCTTTTGCAAATTTTGAGCTTGAATTGCTCAACATTTTTCATAGGGACGTCGAAAAAAAAAAAATGCCAATCGTTTTTTTTTAATATTGCCTATCTATTTTTGAAATAAAATTTTTTGGGCGAACCATTCCTTTAATGATGCTCTTTCAATGGTTTTATTAAAATCATTGGCCAAAGTACCACTCTTTGAGAAGAGAAGGCCCCAATGAAAATATGATGTTACCTCCTCCACTCTACACTCATTGAAAAAACAGCTATACATTTTCACCCTTTTCTAAAACACCATAATTTTTGTTTTTATCATCATCATTATCAATATTGCTTTATTTGACGTGTCTTATAGTAAGACATATGAGAAAAATACACTCAATACACAATCCATAGAAAAAATAGAATAAGGTATGTAAAATGTTAATACCAAGTGAAAGGATTCAGGGGGTAATTCATAGAATTCGGCGCACAAGTGGTGCACGCGGCTGGCGCACAGTGTGCGCGTGCGGCAGTCTGCGCCAGCTGCGTGCGCCAAAAACCCATTTTGACGCACAGCGTATTCATGGATTTTAACATCTATAACCAGCCATGGCGCAAAGTGGCGCAGCGACCCTGCAGCAGCGCCAGTTATGCCCCCAACCCCGCCCCATGCGTCAAAAACATTGCACAAATCCAGTAAATGGCGCAAAGGCAGGGGACCAGCATACAGCCCCCCAACCACGAAAACGTATGTAAAACTCCCTGCGCACCCCTCCAAATACGTGTACTCAGCTCGCGCCAGCGAAATCGCGTGTAAAACTCCATGCGCACCCCCGGAATACACATACCCCGCACGCATAAGGAAAAATGCGTGGAAAAAGTCCCCCCCCCGTGGTGTGGGCTGCCTATGGGGCATGGGGAGGGTGGATGGGCTGCCTGTGGGGCATGGGAAGGGTGGATAGGCTGCCTGCGCGTATTCCAGGGGTGCACGTGGAGTTTTACACACAATTTCGCTAGCGCGAGCGGGGTACATGTGTTCCGGGGGTGCGCATGGAGTTTTACACGCGATAGGCCTGGTAGAGTGGGGTATGTTGTTTCTGGGGGTGCGTGTGGAGTTTTACATGTGATTTCGCTGGCACGAGCGGGGTACGTGTATTCCGGGGGTGCTCATGGAGTTTCACACGCGATTTCGCTAGCGCAAGCGGGGTACGTGTATTCCGGTGGTACGCAGGGAGTTTTACATGCAATTTGGCAGTGTGGGTCCTCCCGGGTGTGCCCTTTCCCCCCTCCCCATGCCCTGCAGGCAGGCCACACCACAGGGGACTACCCTACACCCCTGGGAATGCTCCGCAGGCAGCCCATCCACCCTGGGCATGCCCCGCATGCAGCCCACACCACAGGGGGGACCCTGCAAACCCTGACCATGCCCTGCAGGCAGTCCACAATGCACCATGCACTTGTGAGCCCCAACACATGCCCCCCCCACCAGTGACGGGCACCTGCCAGCAGGCCCCGACTCATGTCCCCCACCCAACACGTCATCACAATCCAGACCTATGGCCCTTATGGCCACCCAAATCCCACCCCATGCCACCCCAGTCCAAACACCCAATCAAGCATTCCATCCACTCCACATTGAAATCCCCATGTCATGATAGATCCCACATAACCAGTATGGCCATGAATACATGTCCGTCAGATCCACACAATGGCGACACATGACTGAGAAAACCCACATTGTGACATGCACTAAACCAATGAGAGAAGACCAAACAAATTAATTAAAAAATAAGAATGTATTCTACACATAACGGAATAATGAAAAGAAATCACACAAGAAAAAAAAAAAAGTCTTGATGTCCAAAATAAAGGCAAAAAATAAATGCTGGAATCAATGAAATCCAAAGTAAAATGGCTGCAAAGCGTCTGTCCATAAAACAAAATTCAAAGTAAAAAAAAAGAAAAACCATTCCTCCATGGTAAAAATAATACAGTAAAATCTGGTCCATAACTATGTACAAATATAAAATCAAGAGTCCATGAGCCCGACAATACAAAGGAAACCTAAAAAAAAACGACCTAATAAACAACTATTTACAAAAAGGCGGGGCATAGTCCATGTGCCCCAAAGAAAAATAAGAAAGAAAGGAAACCTACTCCTACAAAACTATTTACAAAGGCAGCGGGCCAGTCCCACGGCTCATTTAGTGATGTTCTGGGCCAGGGCATCATCGAACTCCACGTCGATGTTCCAGAGGCGGGCCTGTTCCTTGGCCTCGAGGTCCCGCAGGGATGCAGCCATGGATTCCCTCAACTCCCTGCGAGTTTCCTCGAGGCCCTCCGCCCGCCTCAAAGCCCGGTGCATGGAGTTCTCCGCCCTGACTATCCTGAGCCGTGCCCTCTCTGCCCACCGCCTCTCTGCATCTATCTGCCGGCCCAACCGCTGCCACACGGAAGACACTCCCAGTCCAGGGTCCTCCTGCCCCTTGGCCGTTGCCTGCCCCCGGAGTGTTGATGGCCCCGAGCCATGATGCCTCCCACGCTGAGCCTGCTGCTGCCTCCGACGCAACTGCCTCTGCCACCACGATGGCATCCGGGCTGATAGAATCCCCCAGCGCCATCGTGCACGTGCCCTGCCCGATGATGCCGGCACATCCTCCATCTGCTGGTGTCCAGCTGATGGCCACCCCTGCTGGACCTCCGACTCCCGACTGTGGCAGGGATGGGATCTCCACCAGGCTGGCTGCGTTCGTTAGGGCAGGTCGACATGGGGCTCTGATGGCATCTGGGCCGGAAGACGGCACGGAGAATGACTGGTGTATAGTGTGCACAGAGGTGGAGAGGGCCGCAAGAGTGGCCGACACATGGAGGAAACCCCTGACCATGGTCCCTCTCAACTGGGTCACGTTGCCACACAGCTCTTCGTGATGACGTGCGTGGTCCCACCAGGAAGCACGCACGTCATCACGAATGTCACATGTGCGCAACGCGACACCAATCAGGACAGACTCAATCCGGTCACGGGTCCCCTCGTCCGCAGGTGGAGGAGTGCCAGATGACATGGGCCTCCCCCGTACCTGCGGACGGGGCATCCCTGCTGGTGCATGGTGATGCAATCACAGTGTCAGGGACAGTGACATGCACAGGCCCCTCCGTGGCGACCTGTGCTGCCTCCTGCCCCTGCCCCTGGACTGCACCACTTGCACCAGTGGTACCAACCCACCAGGCCCCATGTGCGGCTCTGTAGCGGCCTCCTCCTCCTCTGTACACACCACCGACCTGGATCGCTCCGTACTGTCTTCCGCCGTCGCAGGCCCCTGTTGGGGCTCACCCACCCCTTCCGCTGCAGCCGTAGTGGCGGGCACGGCACCAGTCCCCTCGCTCCCGGATGATGGAATTTCCTGGGAGGGTGACTGGGCCTTGCATCGCCGGCCGGTGGAGGCATCCCTGCCGCTTTCCTCCACAGCGCCGTCTCCGCCCTCTTCTTCACTCGCCGCTGTGTAAAGGGAAACATAGAACACAAGCATCAGGGTACTGTACAATGGTCCCCTAGACAGAAAGCAATAGCACATGAGTGGCACTGTCAAACATCACTTCCTTCATGTCTCCGAACGACACATGGGTCAGTGCAAGCAACACACATGCAGGAACCGGCATAGCACATGCAAAAAACATTTGCATCCATGTCCACGGCACCGTAGAAACATCCAATGGTAGGCTGAAACTCACATGCATCATGGGACATGCTGATTACATGCACACGCATCACCGGAGGGTCATGCATCTGGCCCTGTATACCCACAGACTCAGTGGATACAAGGATGAGTAGGCTGTATCAGTGAATCAACACATCGTCAAGGACATGTGTCATGCATCCATGGCGCACACCCTACTCAGACACACGGACATGTACATCATGCATGTCCATGACAGCAGCAAACATCTCTCTCACCCCAAACACGTCAAAGTACAGACACAGGCATGCATACATGTATGCATTCTACATGCTGCTCCGCATAATGCATTGTAACACATACACCATCCATGTGGCTCACGCCTGACTGGACTCACATGCAGCACCATCATGTCCCTGCACACACACACACATCCATACATGACCCATTTCATACATGCAGCAAAGTAGCTAACTACCAGCACACTGCAACATGCACTGTTTTAAACGTGAATGCATGGCCACTTACCGCTCAACTCCAGACGGGCCTGCATCCTGCGGATCTGGTGGTGAAGCACTGGGCGAATGCACTCCAGGACCCCCATCTGCTGGGTGGTAAGCTGGACCCGGTGCCCCAATGCATCCGCTGCCTCCAGGAGGTGCTGGGCCTTCTTGAGGGTCCTGGACTTGTAGTCCTCCCAGCGCTTCTGGACGTGTTTGATGTTGCGGGGTGCCCCCCCCTCCGCGTTGATGACACCCACTATGTCCTTCCAGATCCTCTTCCTTCCTTCCTTGTCGGCGCGCAATGGTGTGAAGAGGGTATCATAATGCCCCAGAACTTGCTCCACCAGGATACCAACTTCCTTTTCACTGAAGCTGGTAGCTCTCCCCCGAGGCAGGTGTGGGTGGGCAACTGGGTCCTGGGGCTGGGCTGTGGAGTGATGAAACACCAGTCGGGAGTCTTCTGTTCTGCAGGGGTGGTCACAGCAACTGGACCCCTGCAGATGGCAGATGTGCAGGCACCAAATGGCAGGGCATGGGGGCATCAGGCAGGCAGCAGCAGATGGCCCGTGGGAGGCTGCTTGGGGCTCTGGGGGGCAGTAATTCGGGCTTCTGGGCAGGAGCGTGGTCTTCCATGTGTTGTCACGTGGCCAGCTTGATACGGAGTGATTTGGCACGTGAAAAACAGCACGTTTGCGTGAATTCCGAGGAAAAGCCCTTGGCGCGTAAGCGCGTAGGTGATGTAACGTGTATGCAGGCATTTCCCTCGGCACGGGTTGAAGGTCACACGTGGGTTTCCATCGCTCTGTACGTGCTTTTCTTGGAAAGCGGTGCGTGTGTTTTCCAGACGTTGGGGTTCACACGCGATTACTTCACAGCGGCTACAGTGTGTACTTCTTCTTTTGGCGTGGGTATTGGCTATGTGTTCTTCTTCGACCCGCAAAGAAGGCGGTGAGTCGCACACACTATTTTTCCTACTGCATGTGTCCCTGTTAGTCGCGTGTCCCTTTTTTCGGGCATACTGGCCTGCGTGTTGATCACGTATGCATTTTTTGTGTTCCTGGCTGCCACAGCGTACTGCGTGTGTTTTTTTACACTCACGTGGGCTACAGGGGTCACGTATCTCTTTTTCTTGCTTTTTTGGGATGCCTGAGCGTTGCGTGACACGTCATTTCTCCTAAGGGGCCACAGTATGGGACATTCATCGTAGCTGCATATACGTTTTTGTTGTGTGTGTGCACTTTTATACTGCACGGGGACGCTTCCGCCTGCCTTCATGTGGCGGACATGTTTAGGCCTGTGCGTGTCTTTTGGCGTGCGCGTGTTTCCCCTATTCGATTCCATAAATACGTGTAGTTCGCGTGCGTTTGGGCGTTCCGTGTATTTCCCAGCAGTACTTCCCCAGTTACGCCCTCATTTTCATGCATTGTTCCCCATTCCGCGTGTTCCACCCCCTTTTGTTGTGTGCGCTACACGTTGTGCGCTTTTGCTGTGCGTGTCGCGCACAGCGTACAGGATGTTGCAGTGACGTGTGCGCCCGTGTGCGTCACCCGCAGATTTGGCGCACATCCTGGGGAAAACACGCGCATGGCCTTCCATGAATCGCACTTGCTTTTTCATGCTTGCGCCAGCTTGCGCCACATATTTTGGTGCACATTTGTTCCATGAATCGGCACCCAAATGATGTAAAGTGAGCCAATATTAATTAAATTTTGATTATCAACAATAAGAGGGATATTGAGTTTTAAATATTAATAATATGGCAGCAATAACCCAAAATGAAATCCATACTATTATCTAATATCGGTGGATCAACTTAAATTTTAGAATATGATTTCATTACGCGCTGCATATGAACCCCAGTTTAGACATTTGCCATAGATTTCCTTTTGCCCCATCCTCTGGCAACATAGAAGATGATTCTAACAATAGCAACATCTCAAGAGGTGAACATACACAGTGCTATTGCATCTCTACTTAATCATATGTGTCCCTCTCTTAGCATGGGTAATATACAGTAACTTCTCAGATTTTTAAAACCTGGACAAAAGAAGAGGAAATGTATCAGCGTTCCTTTAGGAAAATTGCGTACCGGGCAAGGATCCTCAACCCCATTGTTCCATTTAGCATCTATGCTAGTGACGGGGAGTATTCCAAACCGAAATTTCATATATAGCGCTCTGTTGTACGAATTGGTAATCAAGTCAATATATTTCTCTCTTCTGAAGGCTGGTACTAGCGCCCAATAGGCTCTTGCCAGCAAATATCTGGTGTTGGAGGCCAGCCTACAGGCCATGGTCAATTCGTCATGGGTATTTTTGATCAACTTTATTGTTCTTGGTTAATAAGTCCAGTGTTGAACCACAAATGGCTTAATTCCAGAGAGAGCTGTATATGTGTACACCATGGGATAGATGCCCCCCAGCCTGTGCTAGCAGATCCTCAAGAGCTTCCATATATTTGAATAAATATGGAGCTGGATCTAATACAAGACTGGTTTTAATGATATTTCCTCTGATATACACTCCTGCCCAAGATTAGTTAGGCGCATATACTTCGTCGTGGTAGGTGGAAGCTGTAGTCCTCTCTTAAAACATGTTTGTTCTGTTGTTACCAGCTTTAAGTGATGCTGGTAGCCCCATATCTCCAGCAACCCTGAAAACTTGTAATAACAGAACAAAGATTTAAGAGAGGACTACGGCATCCACCTAACACAGTATTTTTATCATTTAATTTCAAACTACGTTTGTCAAAACAGTCATTTGCATATAGCAGGCACTGTTGGAATCGTGTCAGAGTTAAACCCAAAATAGCTGTCATTTCCGTGTAAAGAAGCACGCTATAAGATGTACTCTTCAGAGCAAGTGGTTTAACTTTCCTAAGAGAAGTACTATGGTCAAAGTCTGAAAATGATAAATTGGGTCCAGTGGATATTTCTGTTTTGCTCCTTTTATTGTTGGGGAAATACAATGAATAATTACTTTATCTTGTATATCAAACGCTAAGGTGTCTGCATAACACAGTTGCATAAGATTTAATTAACCATTAGGGGCCCCAATAGAATGTAACTTATGCCACAAGATGTTTCTATCAATCAAATCAAATACTTTCTCCGAATCTGAATAAAAACACAAATAATCTCAGTCTCTTTCCCTTACAGAATTCATCCATGATGGCAATCAGAGTGAAGCAGTGGTCCACTGTACAAAGCCCTCTCCTGAAACCCACCTGGGAGGTCTTCAAGATATTGTTACTTTGAGCCCACTCCTAAAGTCTGAGCATTAAAAATTTAGAGAATATCATACTGGTAATATCCAGTAAGGAATTTGGCCTATAACTGTTGGGGTCAGTAGTGGAACCCCTTTTATATGTAGGCACGATATAAATGTATCGTTCAATAAAAGGTTTCTTAGAAATATTTTAAGAATTAACAAATGCATATTTTGCCTTCAGGCGACCTGTAGGTACTACATAAGCAGCAAGGATACAATATTTTTATGCAGAGATAACTGGTTGCAATGTTTCCAAAATGAACAGCATTACAAATAACACACAGTCAAGCTCTCATAGGATTTGCACTTCTGTCGGAATGAATGCAAGAGTTTATCTAATCTTCATTTTGAGAAAAGGAAGCTAAATAGCTCACCAAAAATCTCAAAACAGAAAAGGGACTTACATTACATTACCTTTTTTAGTAAATAACATGTAATAGGCAGATGACTTCTGGAGACAGGGCACACCATTCCAGAAGCAGCATTCTGCTCCTATGTCAACAGAACATCACAAGAACATGTCGAAATATCAACAGGCAAGGCAGTAATTCCCCATTGGCTTCAAGAGGGGAGGGCATTTCTAATGACCGGTTTGATGGTCGCTTCTATTCGGGAAATGTCTCACGTTCTTCGGGCAATTGGAATCAATTGAGCTTCTGGGTGTTTGTGGAGTCCACTAGCATACTGGACTTGCATCCTAAAAGAAAAATTTCTACTACTCCTTCATCATAGTTTCAGTCTCTAAAACGCTGTTGACGTTTCTCCCTCCGGTGATATCTGCAGCTTTGCGGGACTAGTCATCTGTTGCCTTGATATGATATGATATGATAGTTTATTTATATAGCGCCTATACACAATGTGTTTCAAAGCGCTTCAAGGCAAGGGAGGGAACAAGGGAAAATACAATGACATTCTTACAGACCATGAACAGTAAGGATGTGAAATTAACTATCGTACTCGGACTGACGACATTTCAGATAGTGCAAGAGCTAAAACATAGATAAGGAAGGGAGGGGGCGAGTGGGAAGAAAATGGAAACAAACAGGCGACTACCGTACTAGGCCTGACGACATTTCTGGTAAAGCCAGATAAAAACAAGAGGTGAGGGAGAGGGGTGCAGAAAGGTAGGGGAGGAACAAAACAAGCCACTATCATACTAGACCTGATGACATTTCAGATAGTGCTGGAGTGGTTGGGGGGGCGAGGAAAAAACCAGTAAGGCGAGGGGGGAGGAGACAGACGAGGTTGCTATCATACTAGGTCCAGGGACAATTCACTGGTTTAGTGCCTCAGAAGGGATTTTGGGCTCGGACATGGTCCTAGGCAAAAGAAAAACATAGAACCAGTAGTTTGAAGTGCTTCAGGCTGCGTCCAGGTTCTTGCTAGATTTTTTATTCATGGCCTTTTATTTTACACTAAAGTGAAGTTGGGCGGCCAAAGGAGGTTTCAGAAGCAGTCCTCCTGCTCTCCATAATGTTTACTTTTCAGGCATTTCTTTTTACTTTGGAAAGCTTTATAGTGTCGGTGGGTTTTCCAGAAGGAGTGTCAAGTGACACCAAAACATTATGTCCAATTACCACTTGCATCTCTGAAGTACTGGTTTGGGAAAAAATATGTTGCTTAAAGGTAAATTGAAGCAAGTACGAAACCAGTAACTCTAACACTCGAGAGGTCAGCATCCAAGATCTTCATAACAAACACACAAGGGATTTAGAAACAAGACACATTTATATTCCAATTCAGACTTTGACCTTCCAGAATTAGGCCATGGACTGTGGCTGATTACTACTGTAACTGGTCCATCCCGCAGATTGATGTTACTGTAACCTCTCAGGATCCAGATGCGCCAGCGTTACTCCCTAGAATTTAGTGGAACTTGATGTAAAAGGACAGTTTTCACAGAAGATACCCATTAGGCATGCATAGTCGATAGTGGGCCTGCAGTGATAAGTCGCCAATCGTGGAAAATGTGTCTTGATTAAAAACACTTGCAGAGGGTCGGGCGCAGGTAGAGGTTCTCAAGGCGAAGTACGAGAGTCATCCATTAGCGAAATGGCATCAAGCAGAAGACAGAAAAATGCACCTCCATTCCACCACCAACGGCTAAAGTACTGAGCATCAGCCAACGAGAGAAGGAGGAAGGCATGCAACTATCGACATGCAGAAACTGGCAGCTTCAGTGACAATAACTCAGACACTGCCATCTTGAAATCTGCTGAAGGCACATCATCAATTTTGGAAGAGAAAGTCTTCCTGCATACTGTTAACAAGCAATCTGAAACAAGTTAACAACAGATACACGTGGAGACCCAAAGGCCCACAGTGTTATGTCCTGACAATGCCACACTGGTCTCGACATCTCTGGGTAGCAAGAGGGAAAGCTTAAATCCCTACACCATACTGCCTCAGTGACGGCGTAGCTGAAGTCAACCCTGATGCCAGTAACTGCAATCTGGCCTCTCCAATCCCTCGCTGGACCAACCACTGTGATATGACAATTGGTAACCAGAGTGTCAGGATGTTAATGACAATAAATTCAAGGAGATCCAATGCCGCAAACTGTCTTAACATACAATCTAAAATAATGGAGCATGCTTGCTAGGCTTATGTAATTGTGTACTTGTATCTGGGTTGTTTTGAGAGCACTATCATTCGCCATAAGCAGTATTTATTTATTTATTTTGTAAAGTATGTGCAAACCCTCAGGCATCAGGGCACTCTCAAAGCAGTTACATGCGGCCCGAAGGTGAGAAGGCATAAAGTTACAGAGGAACCAGCAGCAGACAATGTTCAAGAGGTCTTACGTAGGTTACAGTTTGGTTTACATGAAAAGATTAGTTCAACAACCAGTTACCTGGGGCCCGAAGGCGAGAAGGCATACAGTTACAGAGGAACCGGCAGCAGACAATGTTCAAGAGGTCTCAAGCAGATTACAGTTTGATTTACATGAACAGATTAGTTGAACAACCAGGTTTTGAGTGCTCTGCGGAAGGCCCAGGAGGACCCTTCATCTCTGCGGGCGGGTGGGAGGGAGTTCCACTGCTTGGCTGAAAAGTATTGTATCTCGTACTGGAATCTAAAGGCATTAAGGTCTAGCATGTGCTTTGGTTGAAAGTGCCCAAAAAAACAGGTCTTCTTTTTTTTCTGATGGTAAGATGGTTCTGTTCCATTCACAAAGATTGATGGCATAAGTTTAATTTCCTAGCCACCAGAATGGAGAATCATCTTCCACCGATTCTCCTTTATTCATAGATTGGAATCACTAACCGGCTCAGCATCTGTGATTATCGGGATCTGTTCCATTGATTCAAAAAGAATTTAATTGATGGAATTTTTGGCCCTTTTTTTAAAAGGGTGTTATGGACCAGATAGGGGTATTTAAAGTAGCAGTTGTGTGCCCCTGTTGACAACAGGGAGGTTGGTGCCAAAGACACGCAGTCATCATGGTTCTGGCTGCCAAGTTGTGTGTGAATTGAAGGTTCATTCACTGTTTGGTTGGTAGCCTTAGATAGTTGTTGTTTCTGAAATCATCTTTTAACAGAATCAAACTCACTGAATGCTTGGATATTTTAATGGAAGTAGAGAAGATGAAGAAAGCAAGACGAGGTAACACTCTGCAGGGTGGATGCGTATGGAGAAATTACTGAAACATCAATAATAAAACAGATTCAGGAAGCTGGCAAAAGATTTGGTCTGTTTTAATAGCAATTATCTAAAACAGGGAGTACAAAGGACATCGTCGGATGTCTGACAGCAAGATCTCAGCGAAAAACATAAAAAAACACATCTATATACAAAAACTCATCATCACTGGCATCACACTATGTGGCAAACTGAGAAAACGTATGTAAGTCTATGATTGGGTAACATGAGTTATCTAGATATACTTTCTCTGAAGGTTGGTGTTGTGATTGGGTCTCTATTGTCAGGTGGGCAACTCTGCCCACCCCTAGTGCAAGTAATTGTGAGCATCATAGAATACACAACGTCTCATTGGACCTCTAAACTATAGGGCTCTTTGGTACGTGACCCTGTATAATTGGTTGGCACGCTTGTACCGTTCTAGAATATTCCACTCGTTAGCAGCATGCAAGCATCAGGTGCTGGTGATTTCGGCCTGGTCATGCCTCCCCACCCAATTAGCCCATCATCCATCATCACTTAAGCTGTCTGCCATGAGACTTAATCTTTGAATTCTGCCTTGCAAAGTATCACTGCTCCTGGGAATAAAAGGGAGTGTGAGCATGACCTTCTCTCCTGGTCTCGATGTGTCCTGCCCAGAGCCGATTTTCAACTGATCATGTGAGTGGAGACCACGTTTTGAGCTTCCTTGTTGTGTTTAATAATATTAAATGAATAAAACTTGGCACTCAAGGTCCTTCCGTCGCACCTTAAAAGGAGCTCGCTCTCGCCTTCTCGTCCATTGTATCTTTTAATTATAATTAACTAGTTTCTTGGCTGCCTCATCCTTTGACACTGGGCCAGGCAGGCCTCTTTGATTCTCCTTCCATCTACAGCCAGGGTTATTTTACTGTGCCACACTTTTCCAACCCTTCTATTCACAGGGTCCAGTTTTCCCAAATACGATGTGGAACTTCCAGATTCCTATGCATATATATACCTTGGCACATCGCCGCAATCTATTCACTACATAGCCAGCCTTATGATTACTTTGTCTACATGCGTTACTGCATCTGTACAATTATAAAATGGTTGTCTGTTTCTTCTGTGCTCTTCACATGTGTGATCATCGTCGCATATGAAAGTTTAGTTGATTCTTACTTCATCATCAGATTCTATATGGTCTATTCATCTTCTTTTCTGTCATCTCATTTTCATCCGTCGTCACGTGCTCTTCTAGGATCTTTCCTAAGAGGCTGTCTGTTCTCTGTGGATACATAAATAATGTTTTCCTTACTGGATAATTTGCTTCAAAGGCTGCTCATGTTATAGGCATCATTACAGGTGTCTTGCGTATCACTATTTATGGTTTCCAACATATAGGCAAGTTAGGGGCGGGACTTCCTGCAGAGGCTTTTGGCTTGTGGGGACTGTGAGAATGCAGTCCTTTAAGATTCCTAAATTGCACACTGCGGGGTTACAAACTCCTCAAGCAAAAACATGGTATTCCAGGGATCTAAGTTTGAGTTAATAGTCAGCTCGGTCTTTCTTGAATATTTTTTAAGTCAGTTGTCAAGCATCAATGCCTTAATTGTGGAAAATCGACTGTTCTCTTAAACTAGCAGATTTTGGTATCCAGGTAATTTGTAAGATTTTGGAATCCAAGTATTTTGACAAAGATATGTGTATTGTATGCACAGTTCATGAAATAAAAACCACATGATCTCATTGTTGGCTTGGGGTTGAATATACAGATTTAAAAAAGGGGGGTAACAGTCTTGACCCCTGCGGTACACCATGTAGCATGAAGCTTTCAGTGGTAGTTTTGGGAGGGATCTCTTAGTTAAGAAGACATTAGTTGAGCCTGCGAAGTGCAGTGCCACCAATGCCCATCCTCCGAGCCACCTGCTTTCTTTGGAAATGGGAGGTGAAAAGTGTTGTCAGCAGCACGATCAGACAGGAGCAGAGCCCCCACACCACCACAATCCAGTTATTCACAAATCTGGTTAAATACAGTTGTTGTAAGCTGCTCAGAACTGCAGCCAGTTGAGCCCTTTATAGTTGATCACTGTTTTCGTCAAACCTCTGAAGTTGGGATATGACCAGTTGAACAAACGGTTTAGTCAGCAAAGAGAGTTGTGAAATGGTTATGAAGTTGCTTGGATCCACAGGGTTCAAACTAGCCTTTTTTAAATAAAGGTTGACCATGGCTTGTTTCCATGTTGTTGGGACCTCTCCTTTTTCCAATTAGCAAAGGATGCCTTCTGTAAAAAGGGGGCCATAACTTTACAGTATCTATAGGAGCATGGGTGTAGTGGGGAACCAAAACATTTCAATGATTTCTGTCGTTTCTCAGTTCCATTTCCCAAATGTACAGCAGGCAGTATTGTGGTCGTTTCGGACGTGCCACCACAACACTTCATACTTTGTTTGAAGTGTTTTATCAAATCCTGAAGAGGTCAATTCAGCTTGTATCGTATTCATTTCCTCATTCAGAAAATGGGCTCGATCTTCAGATGGTTGTCATGAAGGCTAAACCACAGTGGCAATGGCTTCTGCGGATACCAGTTCTCTGAGCATTTGAAACCACACTTCTGATAGATTGGTAGTTGAGTCAATTCCTAAGTAAGGCGGTTCTGTGGTTTTTAGCTGGAAATAAATTTATTTTAGTCACCAGATTCGGAACATTGACTTTATACCCTCTCTAGATTTCAGACGGATTTGCAGAGTATGGTTGATTCTGAACACACCCAAAAACTAAATATAGTGACCAACCGAGACGAGCATTTCCCTGCTTATCTGAAGAGTGCTTGGTACATGTTTAAAGCTTAGGAGATGGGTGTTAGTGATCAATAATGCCCAGAGCCTTGACTCAAGTATTACACATTTCATGTTTATTTCTGTCATATATTTATGGTGATATTTTTGATTACAGAAAGCAAAAGTAATTACATATACAATAGATGCACATGGTGAATACCTAGCCTGTCATTAATTAATTACTAATCTTCATAAGAAAAGTGTGAGCACCAACTCAGATCTTGAAAAAGCGAAAATTATCCGTAAAATGGTGAAACAAAACACACAGAGGCCCTGATTCATGGATTATTTGCGCCGAAATAAACTGGATTTGTGCACCATTCTGCCCTTAAATCCCTGTTTAACAAATGGGGATTTGCAGGCAGAATGTCGCACAAATCCCGTTTTTTTCAGCGCAAATAATCCATGAATCAGGGCCAAAATGTCTAAACAGAGAAATAATGTCTTGAATTGCTGACGCATATTTCAACGTTTTGAGGCCGGTGCTGTTGATCAGTTCATTCTTAGTCACTGGTCTAAAGTAATGAGTCAAAGTTATTTATATATAGCCCAGCTATGTCACATTAGGGCAAGCAAACGTGTGTAAACATCATATAAATCAAAAATAGAAAAATGGTTGTCACTCATCTATAGCTTCACCTAAATATATGATTAGTCAAAAGAGTGTGAGTTGTCCCAACAGTTGGACCCGATATGTGGTGAACACTAATACCCCATGTGCGAGATGGGAAAGGAGACCCACAAGGTTGACCGGACCAGACGTCCACCTTAATACCTCAGCATCGAATAAAGTCACAAAATTGAGGGTGCACATGCATGCCCCAATGTGGTTCCGACAGACATCTATCCTGTATTGGGGCGAGTGGTATAGTAATTTTGAATGCCGAAAATGTATCCAAATTCACACAACCCCATTCCAAAAAGTGTGGTTAACACTTCCTAACCCCAGACACTGGATTGGGTGCTACTCAAGACTTGGATAATTGCATCTTAGGCTGGAAAAGTGTATCATCTGTCAGTAGAAGGATCCGACTTCCTTACATCTATTCTGCAATTTGTGCACAGAAAGAGATATGCCACCTATAAGAAATAAGCGTGGGCATCATCACAATGGAAATGCTGCATGCGCTACAACTGGTGTGTGCATATGGTGGGATTACCTCCAGCATCGAGATCTCCCAGGAGATGTGACTTGTTAAGTTATTTATGCTGTAAGAAAACACTGTGTAGGCTGCTGTTGCTGTGCTGTCCTATGAGGTCGCCTTCTGAGCATGGACTATAGATGCACCTATTGCAACTAGGCAGCCATTGCTATGGTACTCCAGCAATGTCTGCCAGCGTCCAGTTAGCACCATTTGACCTTCTTAATGTAAACCTGGGCGCCATCTTATAGTGGAAACGTTAGGCTCTATACCATGTCGGCTAGTGAAGGATCAAGACCCCCATCTCTACGCCTGTGTAATATGCGTTGCTTACAGTGAACAAAGGTGCGTCAAACACATCAATATGAATGTGCCTATCAGTATTTTACAGAGTATATGAATGTGGGACTTCCCAGTGCAGAAACCTGTGAATTGCCTACTGTCGGAAAGGTAGTACACAAAGCCACATCCATTGTTTCTGGCTCACTCTGACACGAAACATCATTCAGTTCTGTGTGATTGTCTGATCTAGAGTATGTTTCAATTAACTAGTTTCATCATACTTTGAACAACTGGGCTAATCAAGGTAAAAAGTTTCATTTGGATGATAAATGTCAATCATGTCTCACAGTCTGTCAGCGCAGGCACTAGATGCCAGTCATGTCTCACATACCCTGTCAGCGCAGGCACATATCACTCTTCTCTATCATTGAGACCCTGTCTCGCTGAATCAGTGAGGGAGATCCAGTATGCCTCTCTAGCCTTCAATATCCTTAATGGGTCATCCCGTCTTCAGGACATTAATGTTATGGCCATGTTGTGTAAATGTTCAGTAATCTTGCTGGAGGCCCTATGTGTCCTAATGCGTGGTCTGTGCTCTGAAAGAATACTTGAGACTTTTCTACTGGTCTGTTCAATGTAAATGTTATTGCATGGTCATGTCATTGCATATATGATATGGCTTTAGTGACAATTTGAGTGAAACCTGAGTTCCTACCTGATATTGTTGTACTTGAAGATTTTTTGGTCACGGTCGAATCGCACACAATGCAATTCCCACAAGGGTAGTGACCCCATATCTTTGGTAAGCCACACATTTCAGGTAGGCATATGTCTCTGGATTCAGTGTATGTTTTTACACATTTTTGTCTGAGGTTACTCCCTTGTTTGAATGCAAACAGAAACCTCTTGTTGTCAATGCTGTCTTTGATGATAGACCAGTTCTTTTCCACTGTTTGTTGCAGCAGCTTCCTTTGAGCACAAAAGGTAGTGACACAAGTAATCATGTGAGCCTGTGCAGTTCTTGTGTTCCCAGTGAGGATACTGTATCTTTGAGAACAACTTGCTCTTTTCCCTGCCTTGCTGTCAATTTTCTTGGGGTAACCCCTCTTGTACAGTAATTCTTGCAGTTTGCTGGCCTCTTTTTTGTAAGCCATTACATCAGTACAATTCCATGTATGCCTAAGGAATTGGCCATACCGTAAAGACTGTTTCAATTTCATGGATGAAAACTACTCCCATTAAGCCGAATGCTCCTATCCATCTCTTTTGTGAATGTCTTAAGTTTTAGATGGTTATTGTTGTTCCAAACAGTGAGGTTGAGAATTAATCCATGAAGAGATTCGCAATACTTGGGGCAAATATGGACCCCATGCTCGTAACCTTAATTTGGAGATACAAGTAATTCTTAAAAATAAAGACATTTCTCATTAGGGCAATCTCAGTAAGTTCCATAAGGAATTCAGTTGGAGTCCTGACTGGTTCCTCCCTTTGGTCGAGTACATGTTCTATGATATTGATCCCTTCTCTTCATGGAATGCTGGTATATAAGCTTTCAACATCTAAGGTCACACAAGGTTGAGTCATGGGGTTGAAAGGTATGTTTTCAAGGACCTGAATAATATGGGTGCTCTCCTTAATGTATGTGAGGATAAGGGGCAGAAAGTGTTTTAGCCGGAAATCAGTAAAATTAGAGAGTGGTTCAAAAATGAACCCTATGCCTGAAACAATTGGTCTCCAGTGGGTTAATCAAATTGTTGTGTATCTTGGGGAGGACATGTATAGGTATGGCCATCTCTTCCTGTATGAGGTATTCTGACTCTTTATCCATAATCCAGTCCTCATCTCTGTGACAAGTGATACAATAATTCCTTGTAATTCCCCAGTAGGGTCTGGCTGGAGGGGGCGGTAGAATGTGCGGTCTCTGATCTGTCTCAAAACCTCTGTTTCATATTTTGTGGTGTCCATCACTGCTATGCCACACACCCCTTGTCAACCGTTTTTTTGATGATACTGTGATCTTGTCTGAGGGTGGAGATAGCTCTTCTTTCATCTTTTGAGGTATTAGCAGTGATATGTGTTCTACATCTCTCAATTCTATCAATTGCTGCCCAGATACGGTTCTCAAAGGTCAGTATTTTTGGTGACATAATGTTGGCAGGAGGATAGAATGAGGAAGGTCGTCTCAAGCTCATGTTAACATCTTCTTCAACATAATCATGATTGCTGAAATAGTAGTCTAGCCTATTTTTTATGAGAAATTTAGACATTTCAATTCTCATTTGAGCAAAATCAGTTTTATATAGCGGTACAAATAAAAGGCCTTTACTGAGGAGGTTTTCCTCATGAGTAGTTAACTCTCTAGATGATGGGTTAAATACAGTTTGTAACTCTACCATATGTGTTCCTCTTGTCTCTTCCCTGCCCACCTGGTCTGCATTTGTCTTGGCGGTAAGGCCTGGTACCACCTTCTTCTTCTTCTGCCTCTCCTGGGTAACAGATGTTGATTATTGCCATCATATCCAAACCTTTGCCCTTGGTTAGATGGACCTGCTCTATTGTCCACTTCCCCTCTATCCGAACTCCCACTGCTGCTTGCAGATGTCTATGAAAATGTGACATACCTCCGTTTTGGTCTATAGGGTTCATGCCGGTTAGTTTGGGAGGTGTAAAACTGAGTTTCCTCAAAATAACCTGGTTTAAGAAAGGTATAAACTTTCTTCTTATTGAAGTTGCAAATGTCTTTCTTAAGTTTCTCAAGCTTCTCATTAAGGGTGTCAATCTTGTATTTATCAATTGTTAAGTTAATTTCATCTATCAGTTGTTCAACATCTCGAATATTAGAACTTTCTATAAATTGTTTAGTAATGTCTTCTAGCTCAGCCGTGTATTTTGCTGTGAGCTGTTGTGCTGTTTCAACTATCAGGATCAACCAGTCCCTTGAGCATCTATTCCCAATGCCACTAAATTGGTAGACAAATTGGGGATCATCCAACAAAAATAAAAAAACTAGGGATTTTTTGGCTTGGAGACCTGAAGGAATAATTCTAGCTTTCAGGTATTCAAGCATCATTTTGCCGTTTAGTTCTGTTCGAATTATTTTCTTTTTGAACTTTGTGATTTTATCAGTGTCGGCTTGTGTTTGTATTTGGCCCGATGTGGGAGCAATTCACAATAGTGAGGGGCCACTAATCATGTTCATAAATTGTTCGTCTGTGAAGTAAACACATTCCTTTTCTGCCATGCTGACAAATTACCTGGTTGCTCAAACACAAAGAAATATAAACATATTGTGTATGAATTCTGCAAATCGATTGTGACCTCCAGCCACTGGATGTTTACACTTATATCAAAAATACTCAAAACGTCAATGAGGGTGACCCTACTTAGTTTTCATGGGTCTAATCTAGCACCAAAAACTAAATATAGTGACCAACCAAGACAAGCATTTCGGTGCTTTTTGAAGAGTGATTGATACATGTTTAAAGCTTAAGAGATGGGTGTTAATGATCAATAATGCCCAGAGCCTTGACTCAAGTATTACACACTTCCTTTTTATGTCAGTCATATATTTATGGTGACATTTTTGATCACAGAAAGCTAAAGTAATTGCATACCCAATAGATGCCCATGGCGAATACCTAGCCTATCGTTCACTCATAGGTGCATTCATTTATTACTATTCTTCATAAGAAAAGTGTGGACACCAACCCAGATTTTGAAAAAATGAAAATTATCCATAAAATGGTGAAACAAAACACACAACATGTCTAAACAGAGAATGGGCTTCATTATGACTTTGCTGGACCAGAAACAACGGTAAGCTCACTGGCACCCTTATTTCCGGATCGGTAACTCTGAGTCTGCCTGCTGTGGCCGCTGTGTCTGTCAGGCCTGACCCTGCTGGGTACTGCGGCCATGGTAGGCAGATGGTTCACAGAAGCACCAGTATTGTTGCTAACGGTGCCAGGGCTTTCGTGTCCCCACTCTCATAGAGTCCCAACGGACTCTATGGGAATGGGGACTTTCAATTTGCCTGCGCCTGACTTTCCGGGCTGCCGGACTCGTAATGAGCGAGTGGCACAGGGAAGTGAAGCACCAGTAAAATATTACAGGTCAAGCGGTAACCCGCCGGTAGCATTGGCAGGGTTACCGCCGGACCCGTAATGGGGCCCATTGTCTTGAATTGCCGACACATGTTTCAACGTATTCAGGCCGGTGCTGTTGATCAGTTCAATCTTAGTCACTGGTCTAAAGTAATGAGTCAATATTATTCATATATAGCCCGTCTACGTCTCATCAGGGCAAGCAAATATGTGTTCAACATCCTATAAATCAAAAATAGAAAAATGGGTGTCACTTATCTATAGCTCCACCTAAATATATAGTTAGTCAAAAGAGTATGAGTTGTCCCAAATGTTGGAAAGTGTGTACATATATAAAAATGGAAATATGGTAAAAACATGGTGAATGGGTTCAAGTGACCCAAGATGTGGTGAATCCTAACACCCCGTGTGGGAGCAGGGCATGGAGACACAAAAGGGTCAGAGGACTAGACATCCGCATTGATACCTCAACGTCGAATAAAGCCACAAAATTGAGAGTGCGTATGCATGTCCCAATGTGATTCCTACAGACATATATTGTGCATACTGGGGAAGAGGAGTATAGTAATCGTGAACACCAAAAATGTGCCTAATGGCACACAACCACATTCCAAAAAGAGTGCTGAACACTTCTTAACCCCAGACACTGGATTGGGCGCCAGTCACATCTTGGATAATTGCATCTTGGCCCGGAAAAGTGTATCATCTGTTGGTACAAATATCCAACTTCCTTACATCTGTTCTGCAATTTGAGCACAGAGAGAGATACCCATCATAT
The DNA here is from genome assembly GCF_040938575.1 of Ambystoma mexicanum. Classification (NCBI taxonomy): domain Eukaryota; kingdom Metazoa; phylum Chordata; class Amphibia; order Caudata; family Ambystomatidae; genus Ambystoma; species Ambystoma mexicanum. The sequence goes on along the minus strand of NC_090928.1, from coordinate 318,873,029 downwards.
AAGAAAAAAGGGATAGGCCTGCTGCATATCCTAAAACTGGTGTGTGCATGTGAGATATCCTAGGAGCTGCGGCTTGTTAGGTTCTTTACGTCGAATCCTTGCTGATTGCGTGCTTTATCGCTGTTCACATTTCATGCTAGAGGGAAAGTAGAAGAAGAACAAAGGACTCCACATTAGGATCGAACCTGGACAGACTATTGAGAACATTCTAGCAGCAATGTCACTCGTATGTAGTGCTCGCAGTATATAATTGTCATAGCAAAGTCACTCCTTTCAGGCACTTGTGGTATGCAACTTATACAGCAATGCCACTTGTGTGGAGTGCTCACATTATGTGCTTCCACTTAACGGGACTCTTGGAAAAATGGGCAGAGACATTATTGTTGCTGCTTTTTTAGTTTTAACTTAATCTGATTTAGAATGGGTATTGAATCAATATTCACACCCAGGGAAGGGCGCTCAGCCAATCAGGTGGCTGGAAATGTGGGTAAGAACTCACAACATACTGCTCATGTTTCCTGCAACCCAAGAACCTTCTTTGGGTGATGCCATTTTATTTGGTGCCTGATCTAAATTGGGTGCACTGCACACCTATGTTTTGATATGACTTAAAAGTGAGTATGTATACATTATAAAAATGGTTAGGGTGCTGGGGAGAAAAACACGACTCTGGCACCAATTAGTCTTCACAACATGAGAACTAAATATAGTGCCCTGCGTTGATGGACAATCCCTTCCCTAGCACCCGAAATTATGGTATAACTTATACATACTCACTTTTAAGTCATCTCAAAAGAAAGGTATGCAACCCCTAGAACCAATCTAGATCATACATAGATTCTTCCCACAAAATGGAGTGCACAGCATGCAGCAACTGCAGCCAAAACAAACAAGTAGACATCAAAGATTGTCATTTTCAAAGATCAATCTATTGACCACAAAACATGCAACTACTTAAGCAATGACTTTAGCATGTAGCATTAGAAACAGAGGGATCTAGTCCCACGTCTGAAAACACTGATAGACTAATAAACAACTTGTAAAAATCGCATACAAAGGGACATCTCTCAGAAATTTCAAGCATGAAATCTAGCCCAATATTTTAAAGCAAAACGCATAGCGAGTGGCCTTAGAGTCTATTTGAAACCAACACTCTGTAAAGAAAATGCTTAATTTGCCAAGAGGTGGGAGCAAATATTAAACAAATGTTCTCTAGATATCATTCTCTTAACAATAGAAGAATTAGCCAAATCCTTTTCAAACATGGACACAGAAATCACATAAATGTAAGAACAACTGTGCACCTTACTATCACAGGAAACTAACTCAAGATTCATGAGGAAATGAATAGGAAATTAGACTCCTATAAAAAGGATATAGAGCAGAGAAAGATCCGAAAATTCAGGGGAGACACCCTGGAATATTCAAGGAATATTGTATATTCTTGGCAGGAGCATTACCAACAGAACAGACAAACTTTACCGAAGAGACAGGAAAACACGACATTTAGTAACAACAGCCAACACTCAAGTGACACGTCTAGTAGCAGGGGGGAATTAATACCCGTGACAACACCAATAACATCTGAAACAACCATCTCCAGTAACCCTAGCCAAACTGTCCAATTAGCAAGCATTGAACTAAATTAAATTCAGGCTACTACAACCAGTAACAAATGTCCTTTTTTAGACATAGGAAGACAAGAAGAGGACACAAGAAAGATATGAATCAACAAGAAGAAGAAAAAAAACTGATCATTAATATCTCAAGTCAGGCCCTGACTAACCAAAAACTAGATTTACTAAGCTTAGGGTTATCTTTATCCCAAAAAAATAATTTGACACTATTTAAGGAACGCATAAATCTGGCGAAACACAAGAGAAAAATGTGACTTAAAATATTTTTCAACTCCTAACCCCATATGGCTGAAAGGCTCATGACCTTTAACTATCTAGAAATGAAACCAAAGAGTATCTTCAATCCTTCAACGAATAATCCATCCATAGAATTATTTGAGATGAAAATGATTAAAGACCTGAAATCAGTAAACTTCTTTAGCCAAAAGACAGAGAACATCAGGAAACACCAAATTAAATTGTTACAACAGTTGGCTGATGACACAAGTTTCACTATAAAACAAACTGATAAAGTGGGCACCACCGTGATCATGAATGCTTCTTTTTACACTTCGAGTTGTCTAGAGTTATAACAGGATGAGAGTACCTACATGCGCCTCGAACAAGACCCCACAAATGAGATACGCAAAATCATTGACTCTACCCTAGAGAAGGCCTGTGGTGAAGAATGCATCCCAGATAAAACCAGGGAATACCTTACCAATAAATTTCCAATTATGCCCGTTTTTTATGGTTTACCAAAGGTGCACAAAAATTTGAGGAATTTACCCTTACAACCTATTGTAGCTGGCACAGACAGCATCTTTGACACAGCTAATATTTGGACAAACTACTGCAACCGATAGTCCAAAAAACATCCACTTACTTAAGAGACACCACACGCTTTCTTAACACATTGAAGAACCTCACTGATCTTCTGCAAGACGTGATTCTATTTACACTAGACGTAAATAGCCTCCACACATCCATCCCTCATGGTGTAGAGCTAAAGGCCCTAGAATGGGCTCTACTCCAAGAAGAGTAATTTCAGGCAAATAACGTCTTCATTTTAGTACTCACCAAGATCATATCATACAAGATTACAGGGAGGGATTATTTCTTGCAAATTCCAGGTACTTCAAGGGGCTCAACGATGGTCCAAGTTTACGCCATTTGAATGCAAATATTTCTTGGAACACACTATTTGGTCAAAGAAAATACTAACATGGAAAAGATTCATTGATGACATCTTTGGTATTTGCAAAGGCGCACAAGCAGAATTAAAAGAATTGTTTAACTATTTGAACACATGTTATACAAGAATCAAATTCACATTGGATATCGGAAACCCAGAGATTCACTTCCTATGTGTGATCAAAACATATAAGAACAACATTTTGAAACTACACTTTTCTGCAAACCGACAGATGTGAACAACAAATTACATTACAGAAGTTTTCACGCGAACATTTAAAAGATAATCTTCCACTAAGCCAATATTTGAGGATTAAAAGAATTGTCTCTGATGACAGCAAAGTTAGAGAAGTCACAGAACATATTTCTAAAAGGTTTAAAACCAGGTGTTACCTGGAAGAAATATTGGCTAAAGCCAACACAATATCAGTGTCTCTTAGTAGAGACACCCTTCTTGCAGCCAAAATACACACAAATCCCCCTGAAGTGATACACATCATGAAATTCTCGAGACAGAGTGATGAAATAAATCGTCTAATGAGAAAAAACTGGAAAATAACAAAACTATACATCCAATTGAATATCCTCTTACCTACTGGTGGCCTACACATGGGGTAGACACTTGAAAGACAGCTTAGTGAAAGCTGAAAGAACCACTAAATCAAGACAACCATTCTTGTCTAAATGTAAACAAGGGACTTTCCATTGCCTACGCTGAAGACATTGCAATAATATCCAGAAAGGGCACCATATCAGGCATCAATGCACAGGCAATAAGATTGCACAAAGGGATTATACTACATGTGACTCATAAAATGTTATCTATGGACTCATTTGTCCATGTGGGAAATTCTATGTGGGCTAAACTTCTCATAAAATAAAGGAAAGAATAACTGAACAAAAGTCAAATATTTGAACACATAATCTAAAATCTCTAGTGAGTAGACATTTTAAATTGATGAGTCATACTATCTCACAATTGAGATTTGTAATTCTAGAAACTGTTAGAACTCCATCCCAAGGAGAAAATTTGAATAATTGGAAGTTATAAAGAGAAATGTTCTGGATTCATAAGTGGAATACCCTGGACCCAAGGGAGGTGAATGAAGAGTTTACACTCACTCCTTTTATATAATGTGATTGGGAAGGTATTAACTTTCATGATGTGAATATAGGAGGTGGACTCAATACAAGTCTTCAGGCGCAAAAATTGGATGTGAAAGCATTTTAATACATTATGATGATGTAAATATGTGCCAACAAAACATTATATTTGATATGTTGAGATTGTAAGTAAACACATTCCTTAACCCCTGGTCAAAAATCTAATCTTAAAGATCACTGTACACATTGTAGGTGAATAATACATTATGAGATCTAGATAATCCATACTGATATGAAGAGAGGAGAATGGCCCTTTATGACACACTAGCGGACATTCCCTTTCAAGACTGTTTAGAAATTTAATTAAAAGAATTAGACTTGGAAAATTACTTTATTTGACATTCCATAGGCAATAGACCTTTAGTAATAGATATCCAATTAGGATTGGTCTATTTATTAAAGTAAGAGACCGCCAAGGTGCTGTTTCACAGCGCCATGACGCGTGAAGTCACATTCAATAACAAACATGATGTCATCACACTTGCGCATCTGTCACGATTGCCTGCTCCCGGGGAGCCGGCTCAGGCCCTGCGTCCCCGAAAGCAGACATCAAGTCCCCGGGGAAGGTCCCAGCAACCCCTTATAGGGGCCCTTTGGACAGCGTCCTGGCGCCTATGGCGCCAAGCTCATAGAAAACGTCAGTCCTGGCGCCATAGGCGCCAGGCTCATTATGAAAGTGTTTGGGTGCACTTACCTGATGCAGACCATGCTGCAGAACCCCGGCCTCCTTGAGGCCTGAAAGGAACTACTTTACCTGTGGGACTCATTTACCACCCGGGCGTGGTCGGGGAAGGATACATACCTGATTGGAGGAAGGACACATTCTAGGAACTTCTTCCAAGGCTATTTAAACCACACCCGATCAGCCACGTGCTTCGCGTTGTTCTGCATCTAGCAGCTGGAAGCTCACCGTATCTGCTCCTGCATCTTGACTTCTGCCACACCTGCCAGCATCCTGAATCACCTGCAAAGGAAGGGAACAAGAGAACAGAAGAAGGAAAAGGCCTCACCTGCTAAATCTGCATCCCAGAGACATTTCGCCGACAATCCTGAAAAGGAAGACATTTATTTTTAAAAGCATATCGCATCGATCGCTGCAGCGCCGCATTCTACTCACCTTTACAGGGCGCCTCCATGTTCAGCTGCGACCATCCGGATTCGCAGTCGCGCCCCCGCGCCTAGGGAGAAAAAGACAAGAACAAAGGTGAGAGAAAGAAGGGAAAAGGGAAGCTAAAACTCCATGTCAAGACTTACCTGTTGGGTCATTCCCTTTTCATTTCGGGTCCGCGCCGCATCCAGGCATTTTCGGAACCCGGCCCCTAAGGGGAAAAAGACATCAGCGTTAATGAGTGAATGAAAAGACATTACCAAAACACTCATTAAAGACTTACCTGATTTCCACAAGGATTTCACCGCTCACCTCGGGTCGGTGCCTGTTCTCCAGCATTCCGTACCCCGGCCCCTATGGGGAAAAGACACTAGCATTAGAACATTAATGCATGGACACAAGGGGAACCACTTATAGAAAAACTTACCTGGAAGCCAAGCAAGTTTGGTTCTCACCCATCCGAAAATCCAGTGACGTAACTGGATACCAAAGCGCCCCTGCATCAGAAGCAGGATGGAGAGCTCGTCCTTCCAGACCCTAAGGTGAGACGCTACGGGGAAGCACAGAAGGGTTTCGAGGAGGGTGAGAGGGGTAAGTGGGAGACCGATTGCATTACCCCGCAGACAGTTAACCCCCTATTCTCACCTACAGAAGGATACTTCTGCGAGTCAGACAAGCCAGATCTGGGGCCCGGTCCAGTCCGTCTTCCGAACCCTGCGCATCACCTTAGATGAGGTCACAGCAGCGTGAACCAGGCCAGCGCCCCCGTGGGAGTCAGGTGAGCGTTACAGAACATGAAGCCTTCCTACAAATTCCCACCCAGGCGCTATGGAAACTTCTGAGTCTGATCAGTTGGCCCAATTACTGGGGGAATTACGGGCCGAAGTACATGCCGCTCGTCAAGAGACTAATGCCCTCAAGAGGGAATTGATAATATCAAAGGAAAGAACTGATGACCTGGCCAGACAGCTTTTGCAAGGTCAAGCTGGACAAACTCCTGTACCCTGTTCCGGAGGGAACCCCGCTCCTGTGGTTCCCAGTAACCCTGTGCAGATTAATCTACATGGAAACATGCCGCTGGCCCCACCTGAACGCTTTGCTGGGGACCCCAAATGATTCGCCGTATTCATGAATCAGTGTCGTTTGCACTTCCTATGCAGACCTGGGGCCTTCCCTAATGATCAGACCAAAGTAGCCTTTGTATTGTCATATCTCAGCGGCTGCGCTGCCGATTGGTCAGTTCCACTGGTTACTCAAGTTGACCTGATTCTCTGTCATTTTCAAGGATTTCAAGCAAGCATGGAAAAGTTATTTGCTCGACACTCTCAGGGGCAGGCTCTGGATGACGAACTTCTATCCCTGCGACAGGGCAATCAGGACCTCCTACCCTATATTGCAACCTTTAATAGACTAATTGTGGAAACGGGATGGCCAGAGGATAAAAGAGTCACGTTATTTTATCAAGGTCTACGCGGAGAACTTAAAGATGTCTTGGCCCAAGTTGTAAATCCGCCCCAAGAATGCACAGAATATATAGACTTAGTGGTCCAATTGGATCACAGACTGCAAAACAGAAAAACAGATCGGTCCAGGTTTGAGACCGGGGTGTTGGTCAAGACCCACGCTAACCCCAAGGGAGTTGATGTCTCTGAGCCTATGCAAATTGGAGGGGTTAAAGAACCCTTAACTCAAAAGGAACGTGAAAGGAGGCGGCAGTTAAAATTATGTCTTTATTGTGGGAACTCTGGACACTTTCTACGAGATTGCCTGGCAAAACCGCCCCGAAAAGCGGTAGGAGCCGCTGATAAAAACCATGAAGACTCTGTTTCGGGAAACGACTCAGCCCGACAAGCGTAGGGGTCCGCTTGCCGAGCTTGAAAACTAACTCTCAGACCTCGCATTTCATTGTGCCAATGGTTCTCGTAGATCCAGAAAAGCCTAAGCGGTTGCATGCAATAAAGGCATACATCGATAGGCGGGCTATTGGAAACTATGTGGATCGTGAATTGGCCTCTAGGATTAACCTCCCTCTCCGTCCTAAAACCAGCAAAGATGTCATCACCACAGTCGATGGAACTGAAATTGCCTCTGGACCGGTAAAACATTCCACTACTGGGGTGACTCTTATTGGTCCTGACGGCCATCGGGAGGCAGTTGTGTTTGATGTAATCAAGGCTCCACAGTTTCAGGTTATTCTTGGAATTCCTTGGTTAGAGACACATAATCCTCGAATTGATTGGCGAGCTAAGAGAATAACCTTCCCGGATTGTGCACAAACATGCTACCCAGAAAACCTGAAGATTAATCTAGCATCTGTAACCTCTGCCTCCATGCAATTACCTCCGGAATACCAGGACTTTCAGGACGTCTTCCAAAAGGAACAGGCCAACACGTTACCTCCTCACCGATCGTACGATTCCCAAATCGATCTGGTGCCCAGTGCACAACCCCCTTGTAGCAGGATTTATGCCCTTACCGAACCTGAGAACCTGCATTTGAGACAATATTTGGATCAATACCTCGCCAATGGTTTTATTCGCCCGTCAAAGTCCCCGGCATCCTCGGCTTTGTTCTTCGTGCCTAAAAAAGAAGGCGACCTTAGAACTTGTATCGATTACCGCGCATTGAACCAGATAACGGTTAAAAACCGTTATCCTCTGCCTCTGATTCCTGAACTCCTTGACCAGGTGAAGGACGCTTGCAGATACACCAAGTTAGATATCCGGGGGGCATATCATCTGGTGCGAGTAAAAGAAGGCGACGAATGGAAAACAGCCTTCCGTACAAAATATGGATTATTCGAATACCAGGTAATGCCTTTCGGGTTGTGCAATGCGCCTGCTGCCTTCCAATTCTTCATGAATGATGTCCTTCGGGAACTCATCGATGTTTGTGTTGTCGTCTATATCAATGACATTCTAGTGTACTCCTCTTTGGAATCTGATCACAGAAAACACGTTAGGGTAGTTCTGGAAAAACTGCGCCAACACAAACTATTTGCTAAACTGGAGAAATGTGTTTTCCATACCACAGAAGTTGAGTTTCTCAGTTTCATCCTGACACTCAAAGGAGTCCGAATGGACTCAAGAAAAGTGGATGCCATCCTCAAATGGCCATCACCTAGCTCTGTAAGAGGGGTTCAAAGCATGCTCGGCTTTGCCAATTTCTATCGCAGGTTTATCCCGGAATTTTCACGCATAGTACAACCCATTACTGCACTCTTGAGGAAAAATAAACGTTTTGAATGGTCTGAAGAAGCCGAGCAGGCCTACCAGGATTTAAAAGCTAAATTTACCTCCACACCTATATTGAAACACCCACGTCCAGATCTCCCGTATGTCGTTGAAACTGACGCATCCAGCCTAGCCATGGGAGCAGTTCTGTCTCAAAGAGATCCTGAAACCAACCAACTGCATCCCGTAGCATTTTGGTCCAGAAAATTCTCGGCACCAGAGATTAATTACGCAATCACTGACAAAGAACTGTTAGCCATAAAGTCCGCTTTTAAAGCCTGGCGGCATTACCTGCTTGGCGCTCGACATACCATCACGGTGATCACTGATCACCGGAATTTACAGTATTTGAAAACCGCCAAGGCTCAGTCATCACGGCAGCTCCGATGGGCTTTGTTTTTCGCTGAATTTGATTTCATGATTACCTATCGACCTGGCTGCAAGAACGGCAAAGCAGACGCATTATCCCGAATTGGAATGGGAGAATCTGATACAAACTCAGAACCAGTACCAATATTTCCCGAACAGAGAATTCTAGGCATGACTTCGTTACAGACGCTTGAAGACATTCAAGTCAGAGTGAAACAACTCCTGGACCCTACAGTCCTACAGGATTGGATACAAAAGGGATCAGACTTTACCATAGATAATGGTTTACCTTATTACAAAGGACGCTTATTCCTGCCGCACAAGGATTTACACGAACTAGTTATTTCAGGTTATCATGATACATTAATAGAGGGACACCCCGGTATAGCCAAGACAATGGAAAAGGTGAAACGACAATTCTGGTGGCCCTCTTGGCGAAAAGATGTTAAATCTTTTGTGATGTCCTGTGGTGTTTGCGCCCAAAATAAAGGTCAAAAGAAAAGACCAGCCGGTCTCCTTCAACCTCTAGACATACCGCCAGCACCCTGGCACACCCTATCAATGGATTTTATTACGGACTTGCCTCCTTGTTCGGGATACAATACCATTCTGGTAATTGTGGATTTGTTTTCCAAAATGGCCCACTTCATTCCTTTGAAAGGTTTACCTTCAGCTTTTGTCCTAGCCAAAGAATTCCTCGAAAATATTGTTCGGCTACATGGATTCCCATCTATACTAATCTCTGACCGGGGAAGCCAATTCATTTCCCACTTCTGGCGCAAATGTTGTCAAATGGCACAAATCGACGTAAGATTATCGACCAGTCACCACCCTCAGACCGATGGTCAGACTGAGAGGACAAATCAGACCCTTGAGCAGTACTTACGGTGTATGTTACAGAAATCTGAAAGCAACTGGAAAGACATTCTTTGGATAGCCGAATACGCATATAATAATTCGGTACACTCTGGAACTGGCCATAGTCCTTTTTATACCTTGTCTGGACATCACCCTCGAACCTCAAACCTCGACTCACCTCAGAACCTCGGAGTGCCCGCAGTAGAACATCTGCATTCTACCATTACCCGAGCCTTCAAAGAGGCAACCACGCATTTACAACAAGCCAAGAGAAAATACAAGGAGAATGCTGACCTACATCGGAGTGAAGCACCTCCGTATCAGATTGGGGAATCAAGTGTGGTTAGCTACCAGACATTTACCGCTCAAAGGGCCTCGAACTTTTAACCCAAAATATCTCGGACCTTATTCTATTACGGCAATAATTAACCCAGTAGCGGTTAAACTTGATTTACCAGCTAATATGCGAATGCACCCTGTTTTTCATGTGTCACTTCTGAAACCAGTTTTACCCGGAACCCGACTACTCAAACCTCCAGAACCTATTCAAATAGATGGGGAACCCGAATTCGAAGTGAAGAACATTTTAGATTCAAAAATGTTAAGGTCAAAGCTTTTCTACCTAATTGATTAGAAGGGGTACGGACCTCAGGAAAGGTCGTGGGAACCCAGTGACCATGTACATGCACCTCGATTAGTCAGGAAATTCCACCGACTCTTCCCAAACAAACCAAAACCCCTGGAGGGAACAACCTTGGGAGGGGCCTTGGGGGGGAGTGCTGTCACGATGCCTGCTCCCGGGGAGCCGGCTCAGGCCCTGCGTCCCCGAAAGCGGACATCAAGTCCCCGGAGAATGTCCCAGCAACCCCTTATAGGGGCCCTTTGGACAGCGTCCTGGCGCCTATGGCGCCAGGCTCATAGAAAACGTCAGTCCTGGCGCCATAGGCGCCAGGCTCATTATGAAAGTGTTAGGGTGCACTTACCTGATGCAGACCATGCTGCAGAACCCCGGCCTCCTTGAGGCCTGAAAGGAACTACTTTACCTGTGGGACTCATTTACCAGCCGGGCGTGGTCGGGGAAGGATACATACCTGATTGGAGGAAGGACACATTCTAGGAACTTCTTCCAAGGCTATTTAAACCACACCCGATCAGCCACACGTGCTTCGCGTTGTTCTGCATCTAGCAGCTGGACGCTCACCGTGTCTGCTTCTGCATCTTGACTTCTGTCACACCTGCCAGCATCCTGAATCACCTGCAAAGGAAGGGAACAAGAGAACAGAAGAAGGAAAAGGCCTCACCTGCTAAATCTGCATCCCAGAGACATTTCGCTGACAATCCTGAAAAGGAAGACATTTATTTTTAAAAGCATATCGCATCGATCGCTGCAGCGCCGCATTCTACTCACCTTTACAGGGCGCCTCCATGTTCAGCAGCGACCATCCGGATTCGCAGTCGCGCCCCCGCGCCTAGGGAGAAAAAGACAAGAACAAAGGTGAGAGAAAGAAGGGAAAAGGGAAGCTAAAACTCCATGTCAAGACTTATCTGTTGGGTCATTCCCTTTTCATTTCGGGTCCGCGCCGCATCCAGGCATTTTCGGACCCCGGCCCCTAAGGGGAAAAAGACATCAGCGTTAATGAGTGAATGAAAAGACATTACCAAAACACTCATTAAAGACTTACCTGATTTCCACAAGGATTTCACTGCTCACCTCGGGTCGGTGCCTGTTCCCCGGCATTCCGTACCCCTGCCCCTATGGGGAAAAGACACTAGCATTAGAACATTAATGCATGGACACAAGGGGAACCACTTATAGAAAAACTTACCTGGAAGCCAAGCAAGTTTGGTTCTCACCCATCCGAAAATCCAGTGACGTAACTGGAAACCAACGCGCCCCTGCATCAGAAGCAGGATGGAGAGCTCGTCCTTCCAGACCCTAAGGTGAGACTCTACGGGGAAGCACAGAAGGGTTTCGAGGAGGGTGAGAGGGGTAAGTGGGAGGCCGATTGCATTACCCCGCAGACAGTTAACCCCCTATTCTCACCTACAGAAGGATACTTCTGCAAGTCAGACAAGCCAGATCTGGGGCCCGGTCCAGTCCGTCTTCCGAACCCTGCGCATCACCTTAGACGAGGTCACAGCAGCGTGAACCAGGCCAGTGCCCCCGTGGGAGTCTGGTGAGCATTACAGCATCACTGTTGTGACACGTTATAAATAAGCAGCCATTTTGACCATGTTATAGAAGAAAAACCTTGTGGCGACACCACTGATGATTGATGACATCCAGATGCATGAGTTGGTATGTTTTGATAATACAAGCAACACACACATAAACTTACCATTTAATGAAGCCCCTACGATCATAGACTAGACAATTACAAACACATAATTTCCTCCCAGTAACATCATAGTTCATTGGGATTGATGTGTCCATGAGACTTGAACTGGGCCACATGATTTACTGAGACATAAAGTAGAATCATCTACCACTGACCGTGAGATCATAAAGACACCTTAATACCCACATGAGTCTTACAGACATTACTATATATTTTATTCAGAAGTGATTTTAACCTGGGATTGTTCAAAATCCTGAATCTTGTTATTTATACTTGCCTCATTAAAGTGGTGATGGAAACGTCATATTAAGATTTGACCTCCTTACAAGTACTGAAAAGTCATCCAAGGAACATAATTGGATAGGTAAGCTTAACTCCTGGATTGCACATATTGAATAGAGTAAACATCAGCACGAAAGTATTTATCTGTTCTCATTATGCTTTTTTAGAAACAAGATTCTGAAGACAAACACAATTCCTCCTGTGAAAATTGATTTTGAAGCAGGCACATGGCATAATCTTGTCAGGTGAATAATAATTTGGCTCCGTATGAGAGTAGATAGATGCTTTAATCTGATAATTTTTGAAATTTTGAATAATGGACAATAGAAGCACTGACTGTTCTTTCTCAATTGACCATATAGACATTATTGGACATTTTGTGAAGAGATATGAAAATATTTTTTGCCTCCTGAAGAAGGGAATCTCCTAAAACGCGTAGAGCTCATTTGAGCTAGTTCCCCCATGAACCCTGCTCCAGCTCCCCGCCCCTCTCTGCACCTCCCTGCCCCAATCACCATCCCCAACCCTCACCCAACCTCACCACACTGGTATCCAGTGATTCCCTTGAATACATAGCATCGAACGCAAAAGCCTTGAAAAAAATGCATCGAAAAAATGCATTTTTTTGTTGGTAAAGGTTTTTCGATGCATTTCTTTTCGAGGCTTTTGCATTCGATGCTTTGGATGTCAAGGCTATCACTAGGAACCCACCACACTTACCTTCTGGGGCTCCTGACATTGCTGCTATTTCTTGTAGGGCCCCCATCATTGAAATAGAAAAGGGACATAATCTCTTTTCTATTTGCTATGGTGGTGATCATCCTTTTTCCCCCCGCAGATTGCACTTGCGCACAACTTGTAGTGCCCATCTCCAGTGGGAAAAAATAAATATTAGCACCCCGGACGGAGCATGGGGTACAAATAGCTATCGTATCAGGACGGGTAACGGACCTGAGCCCTCGCCAAGGACCTTGCTTCACTCACATTATGGGCCCTGGAGCATCCCCATCTTCGGGGTGATTGACACATTGGCTTCAATATATTTTGCGAGCATGACAGCAAATTGTCATGGGGCAGAAAGTCTAAGCTTTCATTGAAGCGTCTTAAGTGATCATGCTATTGGAAATGCAATGGATTTCACTGAGAATAGTATGGCATTTCTTCTCGAAAGGATATAGACAACAACTTCTGGATAAGAAAGGGGTTATTAGTCAAAGAATTACAGATTTAGGTGGGGTAAACACGTAATTTTTTATGAATGTTTGACTGATTGAATTGCGATTGCCAAGGAATTATAATGAGAAGATTTGTGGATTACATTTGGTTCATCAAGGGATTACTAATGGAAAAGTTACAAATGGCATTCTGATTATGCCAGGCAAATCAAAGCAGGTCTGCTCATGTAACCACACCAGCACTTGGGGCCAGATCCCCTGTAAATTGTGACCAGGACAAAGGCCTACTTCACCCACCAAAAAAATCTGATAATTAGCAAGACATTTGTATGAAAACGTCTGCTACATACACTCTGTCAGAAAGAATGTTCACAAAACCTAAAAGAAAACATTTACAACATTCAAATGTGCTGCAGAGATAAAATGGTTTCACACCATCATAATGTTTAATTCCTCAGGTTTATAAAGAGCCATATTTGCAGTGATTACTTTGGAACTCTAGAACTGCTATGAACAAATCACATTTTGCTTCATGGCCTAATTTTAGAAGTAGACTTAGATCTGCTGCATTTGACTGAAACACCTTTCAATAACTATAATCGCTCTTCCCATGTAGAGGTAGTGCCACAAAGTTACAAGATTAGATTCCAGATTCATGTAGACAAGTCAGGCCCTCGCCAGACTAGATGCTTCTTCATCCAATTGTCTCACACTGCTGCCCCACAATAAGCTTAACAACTCTAAAACAGGTTTTGTTAATGCTACTAAGGCCGTAGCTTGGGTTCACCTGACAAATAAAATGTTTATTTTTTATTTTAGGAGAGGTTCACTGCTGGCTAGAAGTTAAAATTGATCTGAACATAACACATCTGATTAGCTAGGCCTAAAACCTTTGAGCTCGCACCCCATGCACTTGGTGTCAGATCAATACATATTTATGTTTTTTGTAAAATAGTGGTTTTATGTTACGAAAGGAGACCTTGGTGTCCCCAAAAACCCAGGTACCTGTGACAAGATACATTTTCAGCAACACTAGAGTAATTGAACGAGAACCAAGACAACAAATGGTTCCAATTGAAAAATGTGTCGTCCCTTTCCCATTGAAAGAGATTCTATGGTTAACCCCCGAACTAAGGCTGATGCATTAGAGACCACCCAAACAACTTTTTTTCACTATTCCCAGGCATTTAAAGAAATCAAGTGTGTTCATTGTCTTTATCGCTCACCCCAACTGGAGAAAGTGACAATTTTCACTGGGGGTGGAACCATCACGATTTTCCTCATGGAGGAATGGGGACATGGGATGACTGAGTTAACTATACAGCTATGGTCAAACTCTTGATTTTTATAAGTGTTAAGCAGACATTTCATCTGCAGGAATTGGATAGATGTATGTATGTTCAATGTATGTTTCATATGTATTGCTTTACCTCGCGGTGACGGATTCTGGAGGTTCCCACCATTTTTTGTTGGTTTACTCAGTGCAGCACTTTGCTATATGGGATACATTGGTATACGTAGATTCTTGTTCTAGTGTTTGTTGTGATACTGATCAAATCTCTAATTTGGTAGTGGAGTTTATTGTACCCCATTGCTTTCTTTCCCTGGGCTTTTCATTCATGTCTCACCATGTCTGCATTGGATTCAGTTTCTTTTAGTGAAGAACAATTGGCGGAGATCACTAGGGTCCCGTCTTTTTTTGATAAATTACAGTTAGACAACGTGACGGGGGATTTTCTGAACATTACTAGTGATAGCATTCTACGTCTCAAGAAAAATAAGTTTAGAACGGAAATGCACAGTCATCTCCTTACGGAATATCTAAAGAAGAACATTATTCCCACAGGATTATTAATCCGCAATGAGCCTTGTTTGTTCATAGATGATGTTGAATACAAAAGTGCGTTTTCTGGAATAGGAACAAAGTGCAGTAGAGACTGGATGTTGCTCACTATAAATACAGCCTTGAAAAAAAGCACAGCAGTTGGAGAAGAGATAGAAAAGGCAGAAGCTGCCTTTAAGGCTGACACTACCATTATGAATATTAAGGAAAAACTCGAGACTATCGAAAATCTAGTAACTGACTTTATCAAAACCACTACGGCGAAATAAATGGAAAAACTTATTAAAGATGTAAAAAAAAATTCTAAAGAAACAGCATATCAGTATCTCAGCACTGATTATCAGGGTCCGGCCAACTGGAGGGACCCAGATAGCAACATAGGGGGTACGCCCTCTCGTAAGAAGGTTACCTTTTCAGATACCTCTTCCGATGAGGGAGATGGCTACCAAAAGGGTAGGAGAGGTACTCAGCAAAATCAGAGACAGCGTGGCAGAGGCTTACAAAGAGGAGGAAGGAGAGGAAGACAAAACATCTTCTTCCAATACCCTCCTTATTTTTACCCTCAGGGGTTTGCTCCCCAGGGGCAGATGCAGCCTTATCCACCCCCAGAACTCCCTTTTCCTCCACCTCAGACAGGCCCGCCCCCGTTAGGAAATTTATTCGAGACAAGAAGGAGGGCGTACAGAAGGTAAGCCCTCCTTCTGCGGTATACAATTTGTCAGATAAGACTTTAACACCTAATGAAGTTTCTATATCAGAAAAAGGTTTTTCTTTCATTCCAATGAAGGATCCCAGCAAAATGGACGTAGAAGGTGAATTAAGGAGCCTGTTCCGTAAGATTAGGCTTAAAGACTTTTTTGCTAACACTCAAATTCCTTCTATGGAATCTAGTCCTAACACGCCATTTATACCTCCTTCCAAATGTACTCCTTCATTGAATATGATATCAAAAGAAACTGCTATTTTTGAGAAAGCGGTGCTTAGAGACTTCCATGCTATTTATGAGAGCAAGGACAAGACTAAGCTGGCTAAAAAATGTTTCAATTTCACCAAAGAAGATTGGGCAGTACTTAAGGAACTACAGTCAGATAGAACGATTGTGATAAAAAAAAGCCGACAAGGGAGGAGGAGTTGTAGTTTGGGATGCCATGAAATATGACCAAGAAGTGACTTGACAGCTCGAAAAAATAAAGAGGTTTATGTAAAACTACAAGGCGATCCCTCACATAGGATCCGGAAGGAAATTGAAACATTGGGCAAAGATGCAATGGAAAGAGACATTATCACTCAAAAAGAACTTAATTTCCTGCTGCCCACTAACACTAGGACTCCTCTTATCTACATGCTACTTAAGATACATAAGAGTATGAGTGCGCCCCCAGGCCGACCTATTGCGTCCTTGAGTGGTTCCATTTTGGAACCTATCGGTCAATATTTAGACTTCTTCTTGAAACCTTTGGCAAAAAATACGCCTACTTACCTTTCGGACTCGACTGATGTTATAAGGTTGGTAGAATCTTTCCCTTTCAACAAGGATAATGACATACACATCACACTGGATGTTGAGTCATTGTATTCCAATATCCCACAAGGAGATTCCCTTGGGTTCATGAAGAGATTTCTTCAAACTAGAACAGATATTATCTCTGTGCCTAGTGAGTTCTTGGTAGAATTATTAGAAATTGCCCTCTCTAAGAATGTTTTCAGATTCAAAAACACATATTATATGCAAATAAAGGGGACTGCAATGGGGGCATCCTTTGCCCCAAACTATGCTACCCTATATATGTGGGAGTTTGAAGAGTCTAATGTCCTCACAGAATCCAATCCATTTAAACCGGCTCTGAAACTCTACAAGAGGTATATCGACGATATACTTATAATTTGGGACTGTTCAAGAGGGGACTACAATGCTTTTTTCATTTGGATTAACAACTTAAATCCCAATTTGAAATTCACGATCCAGACTAGCAATAAAGAGATTGCATTCTTGGATTTGTTGATAAAAGTGGATGACAAGAGACTGGCTGTGGACTTGTATAGAAAGGACTCTGATAGGAACACAATACTGCACCATCAGAGTTTTCACTCTCAATCTCTGAAATTTAATATCACTTATGGGCAGTTCCTTAGAGCTCGTAGGAATTGTACCAAAGTAGAAGATTTCACCAAGCAAGCTTCCATTATAGAAGAGAGATTGTCAGAAAGAGGATACCCTAAACAACTCCTTAGACGCTGTAAAAAACGAGCACGCCATCAGCATAGAGAAATCCTTTTGGAAAAAGATGCAATTAAAGAAAAAAAGTTGAAGGATGACCAAATAGTTTGTGCGCTTACATTTAATTCTCAGCACAATCAAATTAAGAAAATCATCTCTAGCCATTGGCATTTGCTTCAATTAAATATGCAGAAACTACCCAAACCGATTTATGCTTTTAAGAAGGGCAAGAACATCAAAAATTGGGTCGCCAAAGCAGACAGGAATCACCTACAAGATACTCAACCCACGATCACGATGACTTGGGGCATGCCCCCTATCGTTGGGCATTTTCCATGTGGCAATTGCTGTAACTGTTCTAGCACTTCAACCACCTCCACTGTGAATATCCATGGGAGGGATTGGAAACTTAGGCAACACACCACTTGCCTTAGCAGTAATGTTATTTACGCTATAATTTGCCCTTGCAGGAAGGCATATATAGGAAAGACCACTAGAGCGGTTAAATTACGAATAGGGGAACATCGCTCGGAGATTAGAACCAAACAACTTAGTGCCCCCCTGAGTATGCACTTTTTGGAACTAAACCACAGCCCAGAAGACCTGCAATGGTGGGCTGTAGAAAAAGTGTGCGGTACAGATAAGGCTAATGTGGCGGCACGCCTTATGCAAAAAGAACAGTGGTGAATATACCACACTAATAGCCTCACTGTAGGCTTGAACCAGCAGGAGGAATGGAGCTAAGTCCAAAAGTATTTTTCGTTTATTCCTCTGTGCGAGACCAGTACTATTTTCTAAGTTAACCACTATGCGTACCTCTTAGACCCTAGGGGTAGCGTACAGTTCACTTTAGACATCATCAGTATAATGCTCCTCTATCTATCAGAAATGATGGATTTTTGCACATATATTCGCTTTGGAATATCTAGAATTGAGTCACAGGACACATATGCTTATCATTTTTGCATTTGCGTTATTGTCAAAAAATGTGAGCATTTGATATATTATTCACTTGCATACATATTTGCCTTGTAATTTTAGAATTGGGCGACATACCGTTTTTTTGCAAAAAATGTGAGTGGTTGAAATATCCCCCCTTTGATCTTTAGCCTCAGGTAAAATCAAATGAGTGGCGAATGGTTTGTTTCACTTTTTCTCGCCGGGTGATTTGACTTTTTAGTTACACACGCGGCGTTGGCCCTTTGTCTGTGTCAGTTTTGATGTTACATGTGTTATTGGTCCTTCATTTGTGGTTATGCAGCCAAGACCTCTGACATAAAAAGAGAGGGCACCTCTTGGTTGCACACGCGGCGTTGGTCCTTTGTCTGTGTCTGCCTTTGATGACACATGCGTTATTGGTCCTTCGTTTGTGTTTATGCAACCAAGACCTCCAACATAAAAGAGGGACTAGCGTATCACGCTTGGTCTCCTCAGTCTGCTGGGACTCATCGTGGGCGAGGCTCATCTGCGCGAGGTAAGCGGCTTGTTAGCAGCTTTAGTACCTTTCTCCTCTCCTTTAACTATAAGGCACACATTGAAGTGCTCCTTTATGTAGCCTTAGCGCTACATGCTCAAGTTCGTATCTTTTATGTAGCATCAGCGTTGCACGCTCGATTTCGTTTTTCTTTCAGAAGCGGTTACGCATGCAGAATAGGAATAGCCACACAGAAGGGACGGTACTTGTTGCCCATTTAATCTCCCAATTGCACGCACAGAAGACGTTTGGGAGAGCTGAGCTCTATACATTGGGTAAGAAGACTAGGTTTTCCCCTGTTTTACATTTAGAGCTGTCACTCGGAAGGAAAGGGCACTAAGATTGATATACTTTTTCCTTTCCTTGTTTACATTTAGAATTGATACTCAGAAGGAAAGGGCACTCAACCTGACCTTTGTCCACTGAGAAAGACTTTATCTTTTCCTATTTCTACAAAATCGGCGACAATAAGAGACATACGGCGCCTATAATCTATTTAAACAAAGCCAAGGAGATTTACCCATTTGACACTGAGGTAATTTCTGTCGCATATTTTCTGTGGCGTTCTTTCGCCTCACATTAAATATTGCCAAAGTAAGATTATGATATAGTGGCTATAGAGGAATTGTATTTTTTGCTTTTTAGGGATTATTTATGTCTACTATATCCCTGGAGTGTGCTATATAACGACGCAAACCTGTATCGGACTCAGCATCTCTAATATAGATGAGAAGCTGGTCAAGTAAAGCTGGTCAAGTAAAGACCATTTAACCATTCCCTGTATGGTTTTCAGGTATGATTTTAACTGAGCTTGACTGAATTTCTAAATGGAGACATGGAGGGAGTGGGGTGTTAGATCTGGGGAAAACATAGTGGTACGAAATGATAATGTTCCACCACTGGGAAATGATTCTTCTTTCCTCCTACATTGAATTCTCTATCTTCTATTCTTGTTGAGGGAGATGGAGGGCTGGACGATATGTGAGGCCCTTGGGATATACACTGCCCTGTAGTCAGCAATGTAAAATGAATTGGAACTAACTCCCTTCATTTTAGCCAAATTTTGTGTTGGGTTTAGAGTATGACTTAATTTGTCCTCTCCCCATATTTGGACTATTGTTATTTATAGAGAGCAACTGAGTGAATTAAGGCAATTAGGCATGTTTTAATAATAATTTTAATTGTATCATTTATTTTGTTTCTCTTGTAGAAATGTTGTTAGGTTCATCCCTATCCTGATGAAGACATAGATAACCATCCAAGTCGAAACTATTTACCAAGAAGCCTGTTTGATTAAGAAGACTCATTCGTATTGGCATTAATAGTCTGGGCACTAATAGTTGATATTTTTTGTCTGGAGTGAACCACTATTATTAAAATACTGGAAGGGTTTTTTAATTCCCTTTGTATAGAAATTGTATTTGTTTAACCGAATGCTCTTTTGATAACATTAATTGTCTTTATTGAAAGTATAACTTTTATCTAAATAATGGAACTGTTGTTGCATTTGCCTCACATTTCCATATAAAAAAATTCAAATGCATTATTTTTAGAGTTGCATTAGTTGAATGAATGTATGAATGTCTGCTATATAGGATGTTTTTTTATAAAAATGAATGAATTAAAGATGTTTAAGATGATTTTTTATCACAATTTATAATAAAAGAAAACGATGATTTGATGTAACACCCTTTGCCTTGTCCTTCAGTTGCTCTCTTGTTTCTGGCACCATTACCTGTTTCAAATGTATTGCTTTACCTCGCGGTGTCGGATTTTGGAGGTTCCCACCATTTTTTGTTGGTTTTTTTGTATGTTGAACTGCACCATTGGTCAACTCAATAAATCATTCAAACCTTTAGAGCTCGGAATAGATCAAAATTTGAGAATCTGTTTTTAAAAATTCCACTTAAGAAGAGCATTTCATGGTTTTCTATAATGCAGAATGTCACTACCGCCTCATATGTCTATGCTGTTTTGTGAAGAAGAAGTGGCAAGCTAATCAAAAACTCCTGGTTCCATATTTAGACTACGATGACTATGTTATTCATATGTGTTCAATCAAAGGAAAATGCATTTATATTGCTTTTTAGTTGGTAACCTGCTCTACTTCACATCAATACAATGCACCCCAGCACACTCCTTTTTTGTTGGCCTATTGGAGGATGGAACAAATGGCCCCCATATGGTGGAAATGTTTCTTGGTCAAACCATATTGGCCTGTGATTCTTGACATTAATCAATTGATAGCAGGGGCTACTCTCCAGATAGACCATCTTGTTTGCTTGTTAGGAGATGTGAATTCTCAAGCAATGTAGACTTATGGTGGTAACCGTTCAAAATTAATTTTTCATATCTTAAATGCATCCATATTAATGATAAACAAATGGAAAACACTATAAAGCCTTGATATCCATGAATGGTGGTTCTGGGTTTGGATCACTGTGACCATGGATACAATTTCGGCTTCTCTTAATAATGAAATGGCAAGATATTTGACCTGATTGCTATCATATGTTGAATCTTATGATTATCCATCTGTTCACCATAAACCACAATCCATGCATGCATTCTAATTATATTTACAGGTGAAGATGGAGTGGTATTCATCTGAGTTACACAGTTGTTAAAGTAGCATGTTCTATAATATGGATTGTAGATGTGTGGCATGTAAAGCAAATTCACTGGCCCAGGGAGATAAAGGGTTCACTTCGTCAATTGGGGGGATTGAAAACTATTATTTGTAATTGAGAATTTCTTGGAGATTTTGAGGCCAGACTAGGATGTGAGTTAGCAATCCATTGCCCCATTTATTGAAAAGTAAATACCTGTCTTGTTGGGGCATGTTTTATAGGGAATCTGTAGTTTTATTCTACTTATATACAATTGCAATTTATTGTTCTGTCCCTTTAAAGTTTTAATAATAGTGCTTTTTTGTAATGCGACTTGGCTTATTATTTTGAATGATTTTGTAATATTTTGTATAATATTGCAATTAAATACTATTTTGTAATACCACTTTCAATATGAATCGAAAGATGATTTGGAGATGCTGATATAATTTGTGAGTTCCACTGTACCACAAAGAAAATCATTTTAAACAAAACTGTTGATTGGACAAAAATGTGATCAGAGCTATGTATCAGTGTTCTGGGTCACTCTCTGCACCCCCTATGTAATTTACTTGTCCCTAACATTTATCCTTCAAACCCAATTATAGAAACAGTCCACACTGCAATGACATCAATTCCCAGAACTCATGCAAACTCATAAATCCAGATGTTGCTTCCACAATGATGAGCTCGACAAGGTCTCCTAGCTAAGGCTTTCTGCCCCATGACAATTTGCTGTCATGCTAGCAAAATATATTGAAGCCAATATGTCAATCTCCCCCATGATGGGGGTGTTCCAGGGCCCATAAAGGCCGGCAGGCCTGTGTGAATCAAGGTCCTCTACGAGGGCTCAGGTCCATTACCCGTCCTGATACGATAGCTATTTGCACACCCGGACTCTGTCTGGAATGCAAATATTTATTTTTTTCCCACTGGAGACGGGTGCTGCAAATTGTGCACAAGACCAATCTCCTGAGCGAAAAAGGATGACCACTGCCATAGCAAATAGAAAAGGGAATACATCCCTTTTCTATTTCAATGATGGTGACCTGACAGGAAGGTGTAGCGATGCCGGGAGCCCCAGCAGGTAAGTGCAGTGAGGTTGGGTGAGGGCTGGGGGATAGTGTGGGGGCAGGAAGCATCAGGGAGTGCAGGGGGCTGCAAGAGGGTTCATGGGGTCACCAAATAAATGTAGCTCTACACCTTTGGGAGATTCCCTTCTTCAGGAGCCAAATAATATTTCAATATCTCTTCACAAAATTTCTAATAATGTCTAAAAGGTAAATTGAGAAAGTATAGTCAGTGCTTCTATTGTCCATTATTCAAAAATTACAAAATTATCAGATTTTGCATCTATTTACTCCCATACGTAGCCAACATATTATTAACTTGACAAGCTTATTCAAGTGTTTGTTTCAAATCAATTTTCACATGAGGAATTGTGTTTGTCTTCACAATCTTGTTTCTAAAACAGAATAACGAGAACTGATAAATACTGTCCTACTGATGTTCACTCTATTCAATGTGTGCAATCCAGTAGTTGAGCTTACCTATCCAATTATATTCCTTGGATGACTGTTCAGTTCTTGTAAGGAGGTCAAATCTTAATATGAGGATTCAATCACCACTTTAATGAGGCAAATATAGATAGCAAGATTTAGGATGCTGAACAATCCCAGGTTAAAATCACTTCTAAATAAAATAAATCTTAGGGGCTAAATTAAATAGTAAATGTATATGTGTGTTGCTTGTATTATCAAAACTTACCAACTCGTTCAACTGGGAGTCATCATTTATCAGTGGCGTCTCCACAAGTTTTTTCTGCTAAATCTGCTAAATCGCAGTCAATATGGCTGCTTATTTATATCGCTTCACAACAGTGATGTGGGAATGTCATGACATCATCACGTTTGTCATTGAATGTGACATCACGCATCATGGCGCCTTAATACGGCATCTTGTTGTTCTCTTATTTTAAAAGATAGATCAATCCTAATTGGATATCCATTACTGAAAGTCGATTATCCATGGATTGTCAAATCAAGCAATTTGCCAAGTTTAATTCTTTTAATTACCTTTCTAAATAGTTTCGAAAGGGAATGTCCATTAGTGTGTCACAAAGGGTAATTCTCTTTTGATATTAGTATGGATTATCCAGATCACAGTCTATTCTGTAATGATTCTTATCAAAGTTTATCTAGCATCATGACATATACTGTTTCAAAATTCCACAATAGTTTGTACTCCATATTTACATTGTTTTCTTTGCCTTAATCAAGTGAACGCTTACTATTCCTTCGATTTTATACTGACAGAATTTTAGAACATTGCTTGTAAGGGTGCATAGGAGACAAACATAATGTTGCATTTCCAGGGTTATCAATTAATACATATTCTCATAATTTATCATTCACCTAAAATGTGTACAATGATCTTTAAGATAAGATTTGTGTCCACGGGTTAAGGAATGTGTTTACTTATTCCAATCACAACATATCAAATAAATTGGTTTGTTGGTCATATTTATATCATCATAATTTTCATTGATAGAGTTATGACTTAGAATCAAAGTTAACTTTGCAAAAATTGTCACAGGGCAGATCTGATTACAAGTGACAAAGATGGATCCAAGCATAGCCAGATGACAGGATAAAAACCAGGGCTCTCAAATACACTACTAGCATCACTTTTGTGAATGAAGTGTGTTTGTGGTCCCATAGTTTTGTGATTAGGGTGGGTGCACAATTCCTCCGTAGTGTGGTATCCGTGGCATGTGCTGAGCGTACTCATGGAAGATGCCTAAAATGCCATTATGAATGGTGCAGTAATATCACAAATGTCTCTTGACTGCTTGTGTGTAGTGGCATTACGGTGAATGCCGATGACAACATATAGTCCTGTTAATGTACTCGTACACATGATGTGTGGTTATAAGGATTAATATGTATGAGCTCTGTAAAACGACAAAAAATGCAAAGTAATGTAACAATCAGGATACTCATAATGAACAGTGGAAATATTGAAACAGTGGTCTTTACTACTACTAGGATGTCTTTAAGGCATCTAACGCTGTTGCGAGGACACTCACGCCAATTTATAATATATCAAATTACCGATGTAAAAGAAAAGATTCAAGACAATTTCAAAATGAAAAAAATCAACCTTCTCACGTTCCCATATGTAAATATATGAATACATGTGGAAACACATTTTTGAGATAACCAATCCCAAGTACAGCACCATCTGATGTAGAGTATAGTCAATTGGACCCAAAGTACAACCTCATTTATTTAACAAATATTATGTGTTAAATAAATGCATTTGAAATGCATTTGAAAACACACTATTGGGATATCCGATCATTAATACGAAACTCAATAACAGGAATACTTGCAATCTCAAATCTAATGAGGGATATTCATAACAACACCCATTTGATCTTACACTGACATAGGAAAACTGTGCACACTCATGCTTGGACTTGGAAGAATGGTCAAGAAATAGAGGGAGATATTGAGGAAATATACCTTGAGGTGGTGGGATGACTGTGTAGGTAACATCCCGCCAGCCAAGTTAAGGTCCTTAGTGCAGCGAGCAGCAATAAGCAAAAGCTCCCAATAGGGGTCCATTTGATTACCACCACAATAGCAGTCATTGTACAAAATGGATGCCTCCTATTGCTTGACTTTGAGGCTCATTTTCCAAATATTTTGCATAGGAACTTTTTGTAAATAAAATTGTTATATATATTTTTTGTCATAGGCACTCTTTTTAAACAATAACATTTGTGAGTGAACTACCCCTTTAAAGCCTCAAAAAGATGTGTACTGCAAATACTTCTCTCTGGACTGACAATAACTAAATGTACAAGAGTACCGGCCTATATTGAAAACATCCCAATGCCTTTAGAATTGGTCATAATAATCACCTCCATAGATTGTGGTACAATGGAAAGGGGATTCAATTGTGAAACTGTTTTAAATTCATACCCTTCTTTGTAAGGCTGAGTGCAATTATTCCAAGTGCTATTGGCTGACAAGAGTTGAAGTTAGATAAGTCGAAAGTGTGTCAGCAGGAACCTAGCCCTTGCCTATGTGTTATAATATGTTATGTGGGATTTTTAGAGCGCTTATGTGCCATTCTTATGGCCACAAAGTGTGAATTCGATCTGGATTTCTGTGTGCATGACGGACTGTTGTCTCTCAATGGCATTACATGGTCGAGCCATGCACTAACAGTTATTTGCAAAGAAGTCTAAACCAGTGTGGTAGGACATAAGAAGCAGACAGACTAGTTTTTGTCATATTCAATGAGTGGTTTATTAAAATAAGAAGAACATTGCCTAGCTATCCCTATTCTATGGACTGCCCTACCTAACAAAACTAACTATTGTGTTTGCCGTCAGTCGTGAAGTCCAAAAAGTAAACAGTCTGTCCTCCTCCTCAAAACTATCTATTCTGGCCCTACCGCTAAGGAAAACCAACAGAGTCTGAGACACTGGCTCCTTTCTCCTAATAGGTAATTTTCAAATAGTTCTTGGCTGTTTTTTGATTAAATCCTTTAGTTCTTCTCAGGGACTTTTCCACCCTCCTGACGTCCTCTTTCTGTTTGGAGATTAACTTTTTCTCCTCACTATATTTTGGTGTTCATCCCTCTGGATTGTGTCTTCTTTAAGTGCCTTTGTAAAGTTCCTTTCCCCAATACTTTTAAGGAACCCAAATGTTCCTTCTCTGGGTGTTGACTGTCTTATTCCTTTGGTTCCTTAACTCATCATAAACAACATGTTTACTCAAATCTTCTCTTGACCGGCTATCCTGACTTTCGCTTTGGACTGAATCAGGTATTCCAAACCACTTTGAGGGGTTTCTTCCTCAATTTCTGTCTTGCAATGCTTATTGAGACAGGTTCCAGTATAACTCTCTTTCTTGGTTTTATTCTGTTTCTTAATGATACTTGTCCCCTCACTGGGATGAGTAGACTGAGCTCTGTAGTTCTTCTCACTCTTATAAAGGCTGGTTGTTTCACCCGGATGAGACTGCTGAGTCTCATAATTATTCTCACTCTTATGAACACGGATTGTGTCACTGGGGCGAGTAGGCTGCGTGTGTCTCTGCTCCCCTTACCATTTTTCTTGGTCTCCCTCCTCTCCTGTTACCTTCTTGCTCAAAGGCTAGCGTCACCAGATCTCTCTTTGGGATTGGGATAGCTCTCTGCATTGGAACGGCTTCTCTGGTCAGGTTGACTACTCTTTATTATTCAATGTGGCCCTACGTAGCCCTGTCTGCAGCAGTCTCGGCCCTGTTTCTGGACTGGACAGTTCAACTTTCCCAAGTCAGACTACCGGTCACTTGGCTCTACTTTCCTTCGGGTTCTCTTCCCCTGCATGACACTGACCTATTTTCTCCATGCATCTTCTTTCCGCCCACTGGCCAGATCCTCAAGACTAAGAATGTCACAGTACTTGGCAGCTGCCAGATCTTCCCAGCTTTCACCACCCCGTGCTACACACTCCACCTTGGGTCAATATTCCATTCTTATATCCAGGTTCTGGGTCCTCCCCAGGGTAACATAACAGTCCTTTCTCTCTTTGATGAGCATTCTCCCGTACTCGTCTAAGCTTTTTCATCACAGTTTGATTGACTATAGACTATGGAGCGATCTGTTTCACTTGCTCATTTCTCTCTTTCTCTCAGTGGTTTTGTCAGACATATGTTCACGATGAATGTTAGGGATAATATTAGAGTAACAAAAAGTGGCTTGCACTGATGGACTTTTCTGAAGCATGGATGTTATTGATGGTTCACAAGAGAGGATTTCAGAGAGTTCCTTGCCGAAATGTGAGTCCTTATCCGCAAGAGGAGAGTCTCTCCCTGTGAGGTCCCATTTACTGCCACCCTCAGGAGGAATGTTGCATAGCGGGCTCCCCCCTAGCCTCACATTGAAAGGCTACCCTTTTGGAAAAATGACAAAACCCTGAAAATGAATTTTACGAATAACATGGAAGACACTCCTCTGATTGAAAGCAATTTAATTCAAATGGTCCACATTCTTGTAAAAATTGTGAGATTGTAGAATAAGGGCTGGGTGCACACATTTCAGAGGAATTCATGAAGGAGATCTGAAGCTAAGCTTTATAGATGGAGATGACCTGTCAGTGGTGTATCCCATCAGTTAGGGGACACCTACATGAACAAAAGGGAGAATGAGCTTCTAAGTGAGCGCACACTTGGTTCACGGATTCCATGCCTCCTGGGCACCTTAGTCAATTGAGAGCAAAGCGAAAAGGAACATACCCTCCGATCTCACAGTATCGAGATACTTCACAAACACCTCGTGCCACAATGGACTAGGAACCAGGCCGGTGTGTATCAATAAGATATTTATTAATTTATGGTTTAAGGAAAAAGGAAAATCAAACAATTTCACAACAGCCACCAATGTTGTGGCAACACAAATGCAATGATTCCTACAGAACAATTGGTTCAGATATCCTAGCACAGTTACACGTATCTTTAATGGCAAAACAGGAAAATAAACAGTTATCAATCAAGTGATATCATCAAGGTTTAGCACTCCCTCTGCAACACTCACCCCCAAACATCAGCTAACTTAAGTCCTTTGAATGGGAGGCAGTGGCAAGGAGTAAGGATAGAGAGAGAGAAATCGGATTTGAAATAAAGCCCACCACTCCCAGATGGGAAGTCAGAAAAGAAAATGAAAACCCGTTTTTGGAGCAAAACGGCAGAATCGGATTTGGATTATTTCTCACACGGCTATGGGACAGAATGAAAGGAGATTCGTGTTGCTATAGATGAGGAGATATGGAAGCTTAGAGACTACTAGTCAGTACACAGAACAACGTGGTAATGAGGTAAGGAAATCGATTTTGGGGAGAAAGCAAATGAAAAAGAAAAAAAAATACAAACGGCAAATGGAAATTCGTTTTACACAAGTTTTGCAATGACAGGTACCTAAGGAAACAGGCTTAGATTTCAAAAGCGGAAATCGGTTGTCAAAGACAAGGACAGAGGCACATAACTGACAGGATTCTAGGCAAAAGGGATGGCTCTCAATGGGACTACGGTTTGGGGTTTAATAGTACAGATACAATTTAGTTGTTTGTGGACTAAGGCACAAAATACACGGGCAAATTCGGTTTTCAGTTACACATAGACTAATTCTGTTGAGGCTATACTTTAATGACTATAGATATTAAAGAAAGACATCTAGGACGGCTGCTTTTAGTCATCTCCAGCTGAGTGGTGCTCGGGAAACCAGAGATGGCATTATTTGGTTGCCCTTATAGCGACATATAAATAACCTAGGGCTTGTGCAGAGCCTCGGACAATACAAGTGTAAGGAGCAGGACCAAGAATGTGTGAAACCACCGAACAATATCAGTAAGCCGTAAGACAGGATCCATATTGTGTGGATCCGATCGTGACTTAGAAAGGCAAACCTTGACAGATTACAGCAGATCCTGGGCAGTTTTCACTGCTGTCATGTATGACTTTTATGCAGGCCTGCGCTGTTCGCACTGACCACCCTCTGTCTTGCCAGGACACACAAATGAAGGTGTGGATGGGGGAACCAACCACTCACCTAGAGTTTATTACCTTTTGATGCATGGAATTATGGAATTGTTAATTCATGGTTAATACTGTCAAACATGCTCGGTTGGCTTCACAGTTGCCTTGCATAATTGGTCCATTCGGAGGCCCTCTCTTCGGACTCTGTATATGAGGTATAGGAGCTAGGTTGATATTGCATTCTGGTAGTAGCCATGTATGCCCTTCAAGTTGTTCTAATGGCTATTAACTCTGTTATGACAACACTACACACTTATGTCCAGGAGCCCAGCCCAGGGACTTGCCTGAGTGCACGTTAAAATGGAGCAAAACAAAGTGACCCCACTCAGGGGAACCCTTGCAAAGCTTTTTGGAGTTGGAATGTCCCTTTGTCCCACTGAAAATAACATGACATTTCCTCTAAACTTGTTGCAGCTTGTATTATTCACATTTGATAGAGGCATTTTGACCCTATGCTGCACATTAGATGCAATGATAGGTATCGGATACGTCCTATTATAATTGTGTTCTCACCACAATTAAGCTATACCAATCCATTTGAAAAAGTATGCATTTATTGGCTGCCACCCGGTCCCTTATTTAAGCAATTCTACTTTGATAGGACCTTTGGTTGTCCTGGAAACCTGCACACTGCACTTCCTCTATTGTTGTGAGACATTGCAGCTTCACTTTCAACCCATGCAGTATTTAAACACAATCACTTGGACGTGCAGGTATGCCATGCAGAGTGAAGGTGCCCCTCGTCTACCCGCTCTGACTTAGACCCGCCTTGTGTTTGCTGCTGTCTACTGCATCAACCTACCATGCAGCCAACCTTGGATCTGTCCACTGTGACAGTCAGGCATGGCAGTCCCATAACTAAGCTCCCGGGGGTTGTCTGGGATTGCAAAACATAACCTTTGCAAAAAGGCTCCATTCTTCAAAGGGAAACTTAAATCCACCACACAGCCATATAATTATGCCAAGCTCTGGATCGATCCACTGTGATGTACCATTCTATAAGAGTCCAACGAGTTACATCGCACACATGGATGCATCCCCACCCCTTACCTTAATTTTTGTTGACGACATGTTCCTTGTACACATTCATGTCTTGGCTCATGTATCCTTCGAAGCGGTGGTTTCCACTTGCAGCATTACTATCATGGAGGGTGTCCTGGGACAGCGCAACATAGCCTGGCCGGATACGCCTCCACACTTCAAGGGTCGGATTGAGCACATCTCGAGCAGAGCCACACACTACTATTAGCATTACCTGTTGACTGCCATGGAAACATCTGCATGGAAAACCACCTGCTATCACAGTCACCAGAGCATTGGCATCAAAAATATACATTCGTTCTGTGATCTACATGAGCTAAGTCAACACGCATCCAAGCTACCAGGAGATGGAGACATCTCCCATATCCCGTCCTCTCCCCTACCCAACACCGACGTGTCC
Organism: Ambystoma mexicanum; assembly: GCF_040938575.1. Classification (NCBI taxonomy): domain Eukaryota; kingdom Metazoa; phylum Chordata; class Amphibia; order Caudata; family Ambystomatidae; genus Ambystoma; species Ambystoma mexicanum. Next base: position 318,842,517 of record NC_090928.1, on the reverse strand, counting down.
CCTAAATCTATACCCACTTCCGATGTCCTCGATTCCTTTCATTTTGACTCTATCAGGCCACCGACTGGATACCTTGGGTAGGGGCCTAATGCACTCCAGAGAAGCCTACGCACGGAGGTGAGTTGAGGTGGTGCAGTACATAGGCCTTATGATATAACATAACACAGTATAATGTGCACAGCAGCAGTAGTAGTTGACTGCATTGGGTACCACGGTCACTGTTCTTGGTACCCCAACTTTATGATAGGTTATTTATTTATGATCGGTTATTTATAACGCGCTTAATACCCAGAGGTTTCTAAGCGTGGACCCAGGGATCGGACCTGTGTTGCTCCGTGTCGACCCGGGGATCGGACCTGTGTTGCTCTGTGTCGTCTAGCTTCCAAGGTGAGCACATTGCCCATGAGCTATCCTCCCCATCCTTTATCATCATATCTTCTTGGGATAGTGCTCTAGGGAATATTATGATTTTCTTTCCTCCTTCCAGCATGGGCAGCCATTTACATCAGCTTTTTTAATCACGTATGTCTTGTGGTATAATTTCCCCCCTTTTTTTGAATGAGGCTACTTGGGTCGTTAAGTTTTTGGCTCCTGGGTGTTGATTTAGGGGAACCTAGTGGAGCAGAAACGATGTGGTATATGGCAGAAGTGTGCGACAACCCATCTGCCTCAGTCACGTGTCATTATTCCCCCTGGCATGGTAGTTTGCTCAAGGCGGGACGCTCTGTGGACATCTTAGTTGCAATTGGTTGTCTCTGCAGCCAATTGAAGAAAAAGAGTTGTGGATGCCTTGGGCCTCCACAACTAAATTCTTTTGTTTTAAACGTTTCCCTATTTGATGCAAGCTAATGGCTTTGTTAAATAATTACAGACACCAAACCTTGGATTGAGCTTCACGATCCGCAGGACATTTTATTCATCTTAAAAAAACTGAAAAATTCCAGGGCACCTGGGCCAGATGGCCTTACAAACAGACATTTAAAAGAACACCCTGAGGCATGGGCCAATTTCATAAGCGAGGTATTCCAAAGAGTGACAATTGCAAAGGTACTACCGAAATCCTGGACAAATGCAGTGGTTGTACCTATGTACAAAAGAGGGTCGAGGGACGACCCAAAAAATTTCCGGCCCATTGCTTTGCTGAACGTGATTGGGAAGGTGTATGGTTCGCTATTTTTACGACATTTCCTAAGATGGGCAAAGGAGGCACCCTGTGAAGATCCTCTTCAATTTGGCTTTAAAAAGAATGTGGGAACTACAATCAATATTCTAACGATTAACATCCTAAAAAACAAAAGCCAGTCGAGAGGGACCAGAACTTATATGGCCTTCATTGACCTAAAACAAGCTTTTACAGTCAATAGACAGAGACTATGGGAGAAGCTAAGATCATGGAAATGCCCTGAACAAATCCTACACCCAATCATGGCTTTACACACAGCCACAAAGATACAAGTGAGGCTTGATAATTAAGGTACACTTTCGGAGGAGATCCCAACCAACCAGGGGGTCAAGCAAGGATGCCCTTTGGCTCCTGCACTCTTCTTGAGTTTCATTGGAGACTAAAAAGAAACAGAAGAAAAAATAAGATCTTTTCCACCACAAATTGGTCAGATGAAAATTTCAAGAATCATGTACGCGGACGATATCTTAATTGCTGATCAAATCGCAATAGGGTTGCAGAAACAACTAAACAACCTCGCGGAATACATAAATGCAAATGGTCTTGAAATAAATAAACCAAAGACCAAAATCATGCTCCTTGGCAAAAGAAGAAATAAAGGTGACTCTTTAACTTGGTTCCTGGAAGGCGAACAGATTGAAATAGTAAATGAATTTAAATATTTGGGCATTATTGTGGACAATTCATCCAAGGAACTTGCAATGCAAAAACATCTGCTTCAAAAAACAAAGAACTTAACATCGCAAGCAAAAGCGATTGAAAATATGGCCGTTTTTCACTTATCCCAATTGTGGACTTCTACAGGGTAAAGGTTGTCCCTACACTGGTTTACGGAGCTGAAGCGATGCTTGGGATACCACAAAACATCTGGAATAAGATGGAAAGTCAATATTGGAGAGAAGTCTTGAAATTACCTAAATCAACGCCAATAGCCCTGATTAGACGCGAAATGAGCCAGCTCTCACTTGTCTCTATAGTGGAAAGGAACAGCATGATGCTGTTTAGAAAATTACTGTTGGAAAATCGTCCAATGCTTGTGGGAGCAATAAACAAAGAAGCTGAAGAAGGCGTTGTGGCCAGTCTGACCAAATGGTACAGAATCCAGGAAGCAAAACTCGATCATATCCAATGCTCAAAAAAAGATCTAATGGAAAATCCGACAACAATCCAAAAAAAACTAAACGAGTTGGATTGGATATGTACTTTGGAAAAGGCAGCCTCATAAAAACTAACTTCACATTTGCCACATACTGCTCACAATCTACACGAACTTCAACCATATGTGAAAAAGTATCCCAATAGAAAGCTGAGGAATACTTTTCTAAGAGCCCGCCTCAATTTACTACCGACAAACGAAATCTTAGAGATAAGAGGCCTGGCCAATACAAATACGTGTAGATTCTGTAAAGATCTGAGCACAGTGGAAACAATTAAACATTTGTTGTTAAGATGCCCAGGAGTCGACTCATTAAGAGGACCTTACATGAAAGAAATCTTAGCCGCGGCCTATACCTATGAGGTAGAGACCTGGTGGCCGAGATTGATTGGAGGCGGTAGAACCACCTGGGTAACTGCCACGGCAAAAATCCTGGACATAATTCTGTCAACGGTCGAAAAAGGCATATAAGAAGAAAGAAAGAAAGAAAGAAAGAAAGAAAGAAAGAAAGAAAGAAAGAAAGAAAGAAAGAAAGAAAGAAAGAAAGAAAGAAAAAAAATAGACAGTTCACTTTTAAAAACCCTCGGGTTATATAAAGTATAAAAAAAATAATAATAATTACTTTCAGTATGCTTTATTAATGTTTATTTATATTTTTTTTTTATTAAAGTGTTATTTAGTTACAAAAAACTTTTAACACTGCAAAATTAGACAGCAAAAGTATTAAAACAATTCATCATTACAATTCATCATTGCATAAGAATTAAAAGAGGACATTATCAGTACATAAACCAAATGTCATCTGCATATTATGTAGATTTCAATAATTTCTCTACTTCATTCCAGATATATTAATAAGGCAGAGTGTATAGTAGTAGTGCTGAAACCACGTGGCTGAAAAATAAAATCCGATCACCAAATGAATCGTGTATGCCAATGTTTGACAATGTTTGCCTGAATACATGACAAGGACACTTTTTTCCTTTGTGGCTGTATATGGAAATGTGCAAAAGAGGACAGCCAACCATCAACATTAGCAATGTAACCAGTGGCATTAAGCAATTGCTGGATGAAGAGGTAGAGTGCTGTAGTTTACACGGGCATGTTATTGAAACGAAAGTTATTTTTTCATAGCTATTGCATAAATTGAAATGGAGATGACGAGGCATTCTTATAATGATAGATGTACACCAACTAAAGTGACACCAGATGCACACATGTATAATTATGGTCACAAAATGTCCTGTTCGGTATTTGGTGACAAAATATATTTGACTGATGGGATTGCGGTAAATGGTGTCAACATCACTCATCATTCCCACTTGAAAGCATACTTACGAAATGTGGGGGATCCCTGTATGTGCTTTATCATCACGCTGATAATTCAGAATAATAATAACCTGCTCGTTGAAATGAAGAGGATGATCCTTGTTTGAGGACGTGCATGTCTCTGGAATGCAGACATCCACACCAAGGGTGACTGGCACTTTCACCCAAAGGACCAGATCACATAAACCATTTTGGTAGATGCTGTTTCTTTGCTGGTGGAAAATTGAAGGAGGGTGCATATTTTTCAGTGCACCATGTTTCACTGATCTTACTTTGATTATGTTGTGTTTGCAGAGTTCACTACACACTAGACACACAAAAAAGCCTCCAATTACCCCACCATTGAGACTTACTTTCTTTTTCTTTCTTTCTTTCTTTCTTTCTTTCTTTCTTTCTTTCTTTCTTTCTTTCTTTCTTTCTTTCTTTCTTTCTTTCTTTCTTTCTTTCTTTATTTCTTTATTTCTTCTCAAATCTCCAATGCCACTCTTCATTTTTATTTTATTGAGCATTTGGTAGGCGCCTTATTGTGTTTCAAAGCATCACAAGGCTAAATGGTAAGGGAACAGGGGAAGCTATAACAATGGCAAAACAGTAAAATACAATCATGATCCTACTAGGCCTTATGGCATTCAGCCGTACAAGTGCAGTTATGAAAAGTGCAGGAGATAGGAAGGGAGGAGGGTGGGGGGGACAGAGGAGTGGACACGTGCTGTTGGAGGGCCCGGCGGGGAGTGGTGCAGACACCTCTTAAGCTCTTAAGGGTAGAAAGCAGAGCTGCCAAGCAGGGGCCCGAAAGGGCAGTGCAGTAGAGGGAGGGTGCTGGTATTGACTGTGAAGAAGGGCCTGGAATCATGTGAGATTCATGGGGATCAGACCACCGGTCACAGCAGCTGTGGGGTATTAACAGGGAAGGGAAAGTGGGAAAGAGGTAGAGAACAGCAGAGTTTTGAGCAATTTCCAGAACTTAAGGAGGTCCAGCTCAAGTCTGCGAGGGGCCGGGAGGCTGTTCCAAAGGGAGGCGCCAGCCCAGGAGAGAGACCTGTCCCACACTCTCTGCTTGGAGAAGTGTTTGACAGTCAAAGATTTTGTGTTAGATGTGAGTTGGAGTTAGCATGTTCCCAGGCCTTAGAAGGCCTTGTGGATGATGAATAGGGTCTTGAAGTTGATCCTTGCAGCCACCAGGAGCCAGTGGAGAGATTTTAGGGCTTCAGAGATACAGTCCTAGGGCTTGAGCACAAGGATAAGTCTTGCAGCCCTATTCTGGATTAGCTGTAGGGGACGTAAGGAGGAAAGAGAGCGATTGAGAAAGTGACTGTTGCGGTAATCCCAGCCTGGAGAGGACAAGAGCTCTGGAGACATTGATCTTCTGGGGGAAGGTGAGGAAAGGAAGAATGCCTCTGAGTAGGTGGAGGAATTGGGACTTCTTAGTAAGATCCATGATGCGAGGGATGAAGGAGAGAGAATAGTCAAAGATGACCCCACGGTTTTTGGCTTTGCAGGATGATGGGAAGAGAGCCTAAAGAGGGTGGCCAGAGGATAGGAGGAAAAGAGGGCGCAGGTGTCCCAATGGGAAGGATCTCTGTCTTACTGGCATTAAGACAGAGATTGGTAGCTGCACACCATGCCCGAATGGCAGACGGACAATCAGGGATCAGAGAGGAGGAAGAGGTAGCAGAGGGAATGTTGAAGGAAAACTGTGTCATCGGCATAACAGTGGAAATGAGGAGAGGAGGAGGAAATCAGGTGAGCAAGAGGGACAAGATAGATATTGAAGAGCCATAGCGATAGGATAGAGCCCTGGGGGCGCCACAGATAACGAGTGAGGTGGTGGAGGATTATGGGTCCAGTTGCAGGTGGGAAGGGCAGTTAGTGAGCAAAGAGGTCAGGCAATCCAGTGCCCAGTCAGTGATGAGGGTGTCACTGAGTCGTTTTTTGAGGATAGAGTGGTTGACCATGTCAAAGGCAGAGGAGAGTTCAAGGAGAAGGAGAACAGCAGGGGAGTTGAAGCCGAGATGTGGAAGCATGGTTTCACCGGAGTTCAGGAGAGCAGTGTCTGTGCCCCTGGATGCCTGGAATCCAGATTGCTGGTCATGAAGGCAACCGACAAGATCAATGCGGAGCGTCAGTTGGGGGAGGACCAGCTTCTCCAAGAGTTTACCCAGGAAGTGGGTAGCGGAAATAGGATGATAGTTAGTCAGGCAGAAGGGGTCAGAAGACAGCTTTTTTAAATGAAGGAGCACAAGGGAGTGCTTGAGGGATAGAGGGAAAGAGGCAGTGTTGAAGGTGTGGTTACAGAAGTCAGCAAGAGCAGGGGCAAGAGAGGAGATGCTGTCCTTAATGGTTCTGGAAGGGCAGGAAAGCCCCTGTTTGGAAGAGACCTTCATAGAGCGGAATATTTTAGAGACCTCATCCGGTGCAATGGGCAGGAGAGAGGAGAGTGAGGAGAGTGGAAGGAGGGGAGCTAAGGGTGGCAGCGGAGAAGGCAGGGGGTGGAGTTGGGGGTGGAGGAAAGTGAGGACACAATGTCCTGAGTTTATTTTGTGAAATGGGAGGCCAAAGCGGTGCAGAGAGCCTGAGAAGTAATGAGAGAGGTGGAGAATGCAGCTGGATTGGTGAGTTCCTTGTAGATTTTGAAACGTTCAGCCGTGTTTTTAGAGTCAGAGGGAGAGTCAGAGGTGGGGGTCGCAGGGGGATGAAGGTGGAGGCGAAAGCAGTGACTGACACTCGCTTCATAGATCAGATAACGACAAAGGAGGATGGCACTGCAGGGGGTGGCTCTGGTAGTGGGCCAATGGGCCCAGGCGGAAGGAATGATATGATATAATGATATTACATGGGATTTATAACGTGCCTATACACAATTGTTTCAAGGTGCGATGAGGCAAGGGAGGGAGAACAGAGGGAAGACAGACAGCGATCCTACTAGGCCAGGTGTCATTCAGATTGCGCAAGTACTTGGGAAGGGGAAGGAGGAGAAGTGTGGGGAGATGGGGGATAGGACAGTGCAGTACATGGGATAAGAAAATAAATAAACAATAAATAAACAATAAGTAAAAGTACGGCCAGCAGGTGGCAAGTGAAAGGGTAAGTGCAGACGTCAGGTGTCAAATGCTGGTAGTGGGCCTGTAGGGATACAGAAAACAGTCCCCAAGTGCGGGGGTTGCCAGGGCAGTTTCCGTGCTTCTGGCCGCTCTGAAGCCAGACTGATGGTCATGAAGACAACCAACAGATTCAATGTGGAGATTAAGCTGGGACATTCTCGGTTGACACAAATGGTTGGATATTGCTGAGCAACCTATTGGCAAGGCCGCAGGAGCTACGTAACTGAGCCACATGATGCTTCAAAGTCAGTTCCGAATCGAAGGTGACACACAAAGTCTTCTCCTTCTTAACTACCGGAATAACAGCATTAAGAATGGTGAAGCTAAGATACCCCGAAGAAAATGATTTAAGTTTAGATGCTGAGGCCACTATGAGAAGCTCAGTTTTGGTGGCATTCAGAGCCAAAGAGTTAGCTGCCAGCCACCCTTATTAAGATTGGCTGAGTCCATCCCATATTGTCCAGAGAGTTTCATGACAACCTGAGTGTCATCAGCATAATTAATATACTAGACACCCAGGTTGTCCAGCACTACTAGAAATGGAAGAAAATAGACATTAAAAAAAAATGGGGAAATACAAGAACTCTGAGGCACCCCACAGGTGACGGTGCAGGGCATGGAATGGGAATCCCCACTAACAACGGTGGCCTGTCGTGGCCCCAGAAAAGAGGAGATCCATGAGATTGCTAAACTAGAGCAGCCAACTACAGATTTAAGTCGTTCAACTAGAAGAGCGTGGGCCACAAGATAAAAAGCAGAAGAAAAGATCCAAAAGCATCAGAATGGCAGAATGGCCTTGATCCACAATATTAAGGAGGTTGGCTATGAGATCCAGTAGAGCCGTATCTGTACCGTGACGGGCTCTGAAGCCGGACTGATGGGTCCCCAAAATATTATTTTGCTTGAGAAAGCGCTGAAATTGTGTGTATGCCGCCTTATCCAAAATCTTTAGGATAAATGGAACATTAGTGATAGGGCGGAAGCTATCTGTCCTTCTCCATTTCCCTTCTGTAGTTCTTGTACTTCCTTTGCCTTCCACCCATACTCTGTCTTCTTACCTCCCACACCGTCCTTGTTGCAGGTCTGGGTTAGTATTATTTTCCCTCTTACTTTCTATCATTCATGTCAACCCCTATTGCTCCTTATCCACCATGTCTCCCCTGTCTCTCCTAGACTTTCAAAACTCTTTTCTCCTTCTAACATCTCCACAGTTTCTTCTTTCTATCCCATCTTTTATCCAAGGGTCTCTCGCATGGGTGTTTTTGCCACTTCTTTGCTAGTTCAACAACCTTCCTTCCCTTCCTTCCCTTCTGACCTCTTGCTGTGCTTCCTTGGTAGTCTATGTTACTCTTCAACTTTCCTCTTCTTCTTATTGGGCCAATGCCCCTCCATCTCTCTACTGTCCTTGGCTGATATAGCTTCCTCTCTGTTGCCTTCAGGGTGCTGTTCTTCCTTGTCTCTGATGCCAAAAGTCTACTCTGCTTCCTGCTCTTGTCTGCCACCCTCTTTTTTCAGGTGCCCACCAGAGGTTCTCATTGATCTTCCACCTCCTCTTCTAATTCACTTTTCTGAATTATACTTGTAACAAATCAACTTCCGGGGGACCAGTGGTCCAGGGATGAATATCAGTTTCTAAACCATCAATCAGCCCCACACCTCTAATACACCAAAAGGGATCTGAACAGAATGGACAACAAACAAGCAAATTATAAACCTCCTTGTCCAATTTTGGTAACATGGACAGAACAGTAGGCTGATCTCAGAGAGGTTGTGGATCGTTGGTTAGTTGCAGCACAGCAAAAATAAAATGATTACCCTTTCATAAAAGGGACTATCCAGTCAAGGTTGTATAAAAATATCTACTTTATTATTATCACAACAGACAGTTCTAGCACACTATGAAATACAATCCACCACTTAAAGGAATGCAGAGGGCAGACAGTTTCATAGAAGGTATAGTGCTGCATACTGGCTGCTGAAAGGAGGGTAGTCAGTTCAATAATCAGAATAGTTCAAGGATACTTGGTTTCAGCATAAAGGGAGCAATGGGTCGTAAAATGCAACAAGGAGCCTTCGAAGAAGGACAAGGGGGACAGAACCACAACGTACCTTGTGCTGTGGGAGTTATTGGTGCTCAACAGGGTTGAGTCAGTTTCAGGGCACTTTGCAGCTTCTGTGACAGAGTTCAAGATGGGAGACAGCTGCAGGTATTAGGTGGCAGGCAGTTAGATGAGGGAAGCTAGTTGGACAGCTGCAGGTTTGCCTTCTTGGCGGCTCAGGGTCAGGAATCATTGTCTCAGTGCTGGTCAGCAGTTCTGAACACTGTTTGACGGCTTTAGTGACTGAGCGTAACAACAGTTTGAACATGCGCAAAAAGGTTATTGCAACAGCCTCTGTGACAGCATATCCATGCAAGCTCACACACTGTTGCAAATCCTTTCTTTCTGTGGGGCCTGTACCACCTTAGCCAGAGCCCTAGTATTATCCAAATTTGACTATTGTAATATGCTGTACCTAGGTGCCAGCAAACATATTATCAAGAAACTTCAGATCCTACTGAATCATGCACTCAGGGCTGCCTTGAGCATACCTCGCAGATAACACATATCTGCCACTAGACGTGACAACAACTGACTCTCCATTAAGGAGAGACTACAACTTAAAACAGCATCCTTGACTCATAAAACCTCAATAATGCAGCCCCTCAATTCCTTATGGAGAAATTTACCAAAAATCACCACGCCCGTCTTACTAGGTCCTCAAATTCCAACTGTCTGCAAGTGCCCAGGTACAAACTTAAAAAAGCAGGCGGCAGCAGCTTCTCAGTTATGGCAGCTCAACTCGGGAACTCCCTACCTACCACACTAAGAGCGGACCAATCCTTCTATTAATTTTTGGAAAGACATGAAAAGCTGGCTAATCTTGAACGATGCACCCTACTGGTCTTCTCTAACCCTCCTCAAACTGAACTATGCATTACAAAGCTGTATAGCTCATACTACCTGCAACAAGCAACAGTATGTTTGACCATTACATGCGTAACTGTATAGTGCCTAAAATGTAAAAAATGTAAACTATTCACTGCCCAATGTGTAAATATTGTCAATTATATCTCTCTGTGCCCATTGTATTCCTGTATATATTTATTGTGTGTAACTAAGAAATTGCATATTCTTGTAATGCGCCCAGATACCTTCGGGTGCGGCGCGCAATATAAATAAATGAACAAACAAACAAATAGCCAGCAGTGCAGTCGGTTGCAGATCGAGGGGCTCAATTTGCTCAAAAATTTCCCTTAAGGCAGGCGTCAGAAGATGCTTGTCGATGCACTCCTCCTAGCATCTTCATTGGGCTTGTGTTGTTTTTTTAAGGTGGATGGCCCAAGGCTGAGAAGAGTGTTTCAGGCATCTGCCTTGTCCTTGGTTTGGTTCAGAAACTCTCTGGCACTTCCCACCTAGGATGCTTGCGGCAGAGCCTAGCAGGGGACTCTGTGTGCTGGCTGGGTACTGGGGCTGCAGGGGGGTCATCTGGATTCAATATCTCCCTCTGTTCCCTGTGAGATGTTTAGGGGATGGATCTTGCTTCCCTCTTGTAGGTCCTAGTGTTCCTTCACTGGCAGAAGATGTAAGGCAGACTGGAACTTCAGCCAGGGTCCAATGCTGAGTTCTTCGTGTTACTCCTTGTGGAGTCTTCGGATGATCTGCCAAAAGAGGAGCTTGGCCTTCTTTTAAAGCCAAATGGACCACAGGGATTGGTGTAAGCTAAGCCTACCCTAATGAACCAATCCTGGGTCCCCACCAACAGGCGGGGTATGTGTGAGGTCAGAACCAGAGTGCTTTGCAACAGAAAAGTTACAGGGGTGAAAACATGTAATACTAAATCCCACCCATCTTCCTGTCTGTTGAGGATCAAAGGATCTCTCTGTATAATGGAGCTTTCTGTGGTTCCTGATTAAAAAGGCAGCTCTCCCTTGAAGCTGCGACGAGACTCGTTTTTCTGGCTCCCCAAAACTATATTCTCATACCTTCTGAATGTGGTCCTCCTGCGGGATGACTACTGTAATACACACATTCCCAGACATGACATTTCACTGTCAATTGAAACTGAGGGCGGAAGCTGGCTTCAGGTTGACACAGTACATATGAAAGGGTGTTGGGGTGTCCTGTCTTTGTATTAGCCTCTGCGGCTATGCCCCATGTGGTCCTGTTTGAATTAAACTCTGATTAGTATGCAAATGCTGCCACCATCTACAGGGCTCAACAAAAGGACACAGCAGATCCATGGACCCTTTGTTAGTTAATGAGGCTGGCCATCGCAGGGAGAAGGTTTGGCCCTCCCCCTTCTGGAGATGCATTGTGTACTCCACCTGTCAGATCCCAACTAACTATGATAGGGGTGGATTGCGCCTTTAGGCTGTGTCCACCCAGAGTACAAGGGTCTATGCGTATGTCATGTGGTGAACATAGGAAAATGTGTGCAGTTAGCCCCACACATTTTGTGGAGGTTGATCTACCATCATTCAATTTAATTTAAAATTTCCAAAAACCCAGGCGAGCGCACACCCACCATGCTGATTGTTGAATTCCGTACATCTAGACCTCTTCCCTTCTTCTTCCGTTTCTGCATGTGTTACATGGAGACCTTCTGTCGACCCTCCAAGTCTATGCTAATTTCTCTGTCTACTAAGCTCAGCTTTGCTTCTGCCTCACGCATTCAGATGTTCCATCTGCCGGCAGCTCACACCCCTGACTCCTTTTACTGTGTTTTCTCTGACTGCTATGGATGCAAGCTTTCCAATCTCCATCAGCTGTGCAATCTCTGTTATCTTGGCTTAAGATTGGTTCAACCGGAAAGACTCAAACAGACAACACAAAGACGGGACTCCATCTAACCCTGGGCCTGTCGCAAAATTGACCTTTGAGGAGTCAAGTAACTTGACCCATGCCATGACATGTTCCTTCCATGCTCCCCACAACCGCTCAGGGACTGCCTTAGAACTGAACCAGGGCCTGGTGGTTCTGTTTTCCCTCTCAATCAATGTGTGAATGGTTTAAGGCGTCTCAGTGTAACTCTTCATGATTGTCTCTGGTGAAAACATGACCTATCAGAGAATTATCCTGGCCTTACTAAACCACTGGTTGAAGTAAACAAAGTTGGTACCAATGATCATCTTTTCTGGCAACATAGGAATGAGGGCAACAACAAACGGGTACTTTGACAGTTCCTGGTGAACTCAAAATCAAATACTGGGGTGAGCTAGCGTGACTCACATACTCTGCAAATGATCAAACTTCTTGGCTTCAATTCAGTTGGAATTGCACTTTTATGACTTCCATAATTGATTAGTGATAGCACTGTGAAATACCAAAATAGGTGGTTGATATTTGTATTGAAATGTTTGTTTGCTCTTGTAAAGACAGGCCAGGCCTTCATGTGGATAAGGGCCATCCCATTTTACATCTGCGTTTCCTCATAGCTAGTTCCACTAACAAAGGCTTTGTAAGGCTCATCCATAGTTTTCTTGAGATATTGATGCCGGGCTCCACAGTGGACATCTCCTTCTTTGAAGCACCCCACTTGTTTTGACCAACTATAAATAATTGACCTGTTGTTGATCCTCTTCTTTGAACTTGTCTTCTGTTGAACTTTCAGTGGGTCCCATCAGCTTCACAACTAAACCCTATTGGAAATGCTAGGGGTTCTTCACCGGGAGGTGGATTTATGGTCGTGGCATTCAGATAATAACCCTCATTTATACTCCTCAAAACATCCTTCTCAGCCTCCCATTTGATTCTTTCCTCATTAGTCTAACTTCTCTTTCACCTCTCCTCTTCTTTTTGCTGGGTCAACATTACTCTCTCTATCAACTTATCTCAGCTACCATTGCTTTCTCTCGTATGTCTTTGTGATCCTGTTCTTCCTTGTCTCCATTTTCCAATTACTTTATGCTCTCATCTGCTGCTCTCTTATTCTGCATTTCCACTGGCATTCTCATCAATCTCCAGGCCTCCTCTTCTAACACACGTATTGCAATGGTTCTTGTCTACGTGCATGTGGAGTTCTTTCATCCACCTTCTGCTTCCCTTTCTGTGGTCTCATCTCCTGGCCCAGGCACGATTTGGTGTTCTTTCTCTGCCGGCAAACCTTATGCCCATTTAGGAGGCACTTTTCCTTTAGCCATGTTTGCTGACTGCTGGGGATGCAGCTCTTGCAGGCCCAATCAGCTGTGCAGCCTCAGTCAGCCCTTGAAAGGATTAATCAGAGCAGGAAAGCTTGGCCTGACCGTCCCAAAACAATAAGGAGCAGTGATAGTTTCTTCTCTCCATGTAACCAAGGATTTTGTGATGAGGCTGAGTCATTGAGGAGTCAGGCATGTGCCAGGTACAGGCAGACATTCTTGGCCCGACTGGGTAAGGGAGGCCATGGAAAAAATATGTCTACAGCCCATGGAGCTTTCCCTGCTTTGCAGGAGACTCAAAATTATTTTACAAATGACTATGGACTTTTATCTTAAATTCTGCACCTGTGGGACTAGCAAAAATCACAACAGGTGGAAGTTATTCCATTATATAATTGCAGATGGATAGCCATCGACTACAGGTGTATATATATATATCTATATGTATATATGAAAAAACAAGGAAAGGTGCGCACTCCAATTCTCTGCATAACCTTCCAGGCCACTGGTGTACTCCTCCGACCGGTCTCCGTGCCAATACACGTCACCAGGGAGGCTGGGTGGACTTGCAGCTCACCGCAGGTGCAGGTGATAAAAATCTTCTGCAAGGGCTACTGGTAGATGTAGTCATCTGGTCAGCAGAGAAAACGCTCATGCCCAATCTCACAGTGGAGAAAGGGGGGGAGTGTAGCCTCAAGTGAGGCACTCCAAAGCCGGGCATATATAACCCTGGTGCGCACCTTGTCAGGTCTTGAGGATTCCACCCCTCAAGGTCCTGCGAAAAATGAAAAAACAAGGAAAGGTGCGCACACCAATTCTCTGCATAACCTTCCAGGCCACTGGTGTACTCCTCCGACCGGTCTCCGTGCCAATACACGTCACCAGGGAGGCTGGGTGGACTTGCAGCTCACCGCAGGTGCAGGTGATAAAAATCTGCTGCAAGGGCTACTGGTAGATGTAGTCATCTGGTCAGCAGAGAAAAATCACAACTAGGCACTGGATCCACATACTACATTTACTGGACCCTGGCATGCATTTTCAAATTTACCTTGTTTTTTTCTAAAATGGAAAAAGGATTAATGTTGCTAAAATTGATGAGTAATTTTTCATTTCAAAGTATTGCACATATTTAATGCAGGTTTAATTTTCATTATTAAATTCAAAGCAGAGATTAAGTGGTATTAGCTTAGAATTTGCACAAAAACATAGGGCATTTAATTATCTGGTAGTGATGACTACTCTGTAAAGGAAATACAGCTTGCACTGCCACCTGTGGGCCTTATGTGTCCTCATCCGTACCTTTTCTTTGGTCAGAGCAAGTTCATCCATGGTGAGAAGATGAGGGTTGTGGAAGTGTGCAGAGCTAATCCTAGCCCCTCCATTCAGATTGGTCAGGAGCCTTGTTTTTATTTCATGTTTTCACAGAATTTTATGAAATGCCATTCATACACAGGTGGAAGTTATTCCATTATATAATTGCAGATGGGTAGCCATCGACTACAGGTGTGTATATATATATATATATATATATATATATATATATATATATATATATATATATATATATATATATATAAAATTATTAAAACATTTAGTTTGTTACAAACTTTTTCATTGGTCTACTTGAAGTCTAATTGATTAAGCCACGAAACAGAATCTGTTTCCAACTTATTACAAACCATTCCAAGCTTTGGAACCAGAAAAGTCATTCCAGAATAATAGCACTGCAAATATAGTAGACTTGCCTTGTCCCAGCAGGATTTTAGCCCATCTTTCATCTTGAGTTAAAAATGTTAATGGTCGCTGAATCTGAGCTTGATATGTATTTCGCTCGTCAGTCAGTGCTTCGCGGTCCATTGTTAGATGGTGGAGGGACTTTTTTGGATCCCAGGACTTCTCTGGTTGGTAATAGCTTCAGTGTGAAGCATAGGTACAGATTAAGTAAATTCGCCCAAGGAAATGTTCTAAGATATGTTGGGAGTTGGTTTTAATTTTCGAATATCATAGACACAGTTGATTGAGAGAGTGTATCGGGCCTTTTGTTCCTGTTTTTCTATCCAGTCTTGGAACTATAGTTTCTTTTTTATTGAATTCGAGTTGTTTTTCACAGTTTCAGCCGTGGGCTTTCGCCTTGTAGTTGAAAGCTACCCATCTATAATTGTATGTTGTGTATGATCTTGCCTGAACCACTTTTCCAACTGCTGCACTGTCCCTTATTGGCCAGCGTTGTAGGTAGTTTAATATGGAGGCATGCAACACCACACACAAGATAGAAAATACCCAGGGCCTCATTATGCGATTGGTGGTGTTGGAAAATATGGCAGTGAAGTCACAGTTATTTCATTGCCACCACTTACTGCTGATTTCCCACATCAACACCCAGAATTTGGCAGTAAAGCACTTGGAGGAGGTTTTTCCTCCACTTTGCCTCTCAAAAAGTGACTAACTAACTCAAGCACAATTGCTGCGAGGGGCAATTTCTCAGGATGAGGATACTCTGATGCACCAGATCACCAAGAGAGTCCTATGGTCCCATGAGCAGGTGGATTTACCCTTGTTCAGAGTAGAAGAAACAGTGAATGGGTGTAGCAGTGTTTCCGCATGAATTACCGCCAACCATACCGGTGAGGATCCAGGTTCCCTCTCCCCTCTCCACACAGCACCTTAAAAAGGAAGGGGAAATGATGTATCACTCTGCAGTGACGTCAAAGCAGTGGACTAAGACTTGCATGTGATAGCACAGCAGCTGGATACCGCATGTGGGAGCCATACACAACATATACATATTGCATCATGCCCATGTCATCATTTCAGCTCAAACACACTTTGTTTCTCTTGCTGTCTCTGGAAAGGGAAATGATATGGGCAGTTAGGGGAGGAAACCTTTGAAAGGGCTCTTGGAACCCCACATTCTCGTCTACCCTGATTGTTACCCATGTAATCTGAGCATTTCCTTGTCGCCACCTTAGTATATGACAGAGGTTTCACATTGTGGCTCGTCAGAGGTATATGGACTACCAATCCCATCAGCCCTGCTCTGAATAGTCAATGGTGTGGTATCATTGGAGTTGTAGTCCAAAACATGTGGTGCACCAGTTTGCAGACCCTTGGAATATGGATTAAGAATCTAGCCAATAGTTTTCAAAAATTGAAACTTACAGTCGATTAGAATGTACATTGTAGATATCATAACATCAGCTCTGCTTGCTGTTTTACTGCCTTGCTAATATCATCAACTATACGCATTGGGGAAAGGTTTCGGCAGAGGCTGTATAAATCCAAGCAGTAGTGACCTTGCAGTCATTTCTATGCATAGGAAATAACTTGTGAATGTCGCGTTAAAGGCATTTACTAGTGTCAGCGTTCTCTATTTTAAGAATACCTTAAGAAACCTCAAACATCAGTGATTAGGCCATCCATTTACGCAAACAAGCCGAATTCTCTTTTGGCACGATCGCCTAATGTGCATCTCTCAGTGGGATGCTACTCATTAAATCAAACTTGAAATGATGAAAGGGTGAGACCCACCTATCAGGAATCAAATTATATAACCACCTGGGGACACACATATTACTGCATCAACAGCATTGACCTACTGAACTACAGAAGTACCTTAGGAGTGCTTCATGTGCTGCAACAGCAGCGCCCAATAGGCTAGCACATCATGTTCATAGTCATTTGGTTTAGAGAGAATTGCATTTGGAATAATAATACAAAAATGTCCTACAATCAGAATCTTTCAAACGCGACTTTGCAAAATTGCAAAATGGAAAAAACTGTCTTGCATTAACGACACCCAAAAGTAGCTTGCACTTAAGCAATCTTAGTTTCACTTCTAGGGGAAAACCCATCACACCTGCTTTTTTCTTAAATGTCCACTGGGGTTTGATTGACCTATCTGCGCACAGTACATTTTTAAAGATATCTTTTGAAAAACTAAACAGGAAAATCACCCACTGGTTTGTTACTCTGTTAGTCAAATGTGTTTCACCAATAAGATATGAGATGAACAAAAGGGCTGGCTGGCAAAACTAAAAAGCATGATGAAAATCTGGCAAAACACCCCACATTCTTTCAGGACACGTTCTAGTCTGCTGTCTTACACAGTTTTATCTTCCTAGATGAATGAGGCAAGGCGCTTCCATAGCTCACTGAAGTACCCCATCTTGTAAACGATAGGCTTTCATCTTGCTCAAGACTACAAGAAATGGCAGCAGCATGTGAATGGTACTTTACACTTTTGTTTGCTTAATAAAGTAATTGTTTTGACAACGCTATTGTCATACAGAACATTAATTACATAGCTTATCATGCAAAAGAAGATTTGCTTAGTCCCTTTTCCCTATGGCGGCGGCCATACTTTCTTTTTTTTTCCTCGGGCGATAAGCCGTGCAAGCGACATCAATCTCCTGAGGCAAAAAAAACCCATTGAAACCCTGGGTAAACCCCAGGGATGTCAATGGCTTTCACCCACGATGTGGGGGGGCAGACATGGCATTTACTCGCATACAGCCCTCACCGAAGCCCTCTTGC
This sequence comes from Ambystoma mexicanum, assembly GCF_040938575.1. Lineage (NCBI taxonomy): Eukaryota > Metazoa > Chordata > Amphibia > Caudata > Ambystomatidae > Ambystoma > Ambystoma mexicanum. Next base: position 318,825,037 of record NC_090928.1, on the reverse strand, counting down.
TCAGGCCTACCTGGGCTCGAGCTGGCAGGCTATTTAACCGCCATGTCCACCCCACACAGTGGGGGTGAAAGCCATAATGTAATCTGCCCCGAACATTTGTATTCAATATGGCATTTGTGTGCATTGGTTTTAAAATGTCCCTCCGCCGTTGCTTAAAAACATCCAAGACATCTTGACCAGTACTTCAGAACCGCCGATCAGCACTGGTGGCTTAATGGTTAGTATTGCCGTTGGTTGCACCTCAAGGAACTCGACTGGCTCAAAAATGCCCTTTAAGGCGGACGTCGGTAGATGCTTGTCGAGGCACTTCTCCCAGCTTCTTCAATGGGCTTGTGTCGTCCTTTAAGGCGGATGTCCCACAGCTGTGGAGTGCGTTGCAGGCAGCTGCCTTGTCCTTGGTTGTAGGTTCAGAGAGCTTCTCTGGCACTTCCTATCCATGGCACAGTGGAAGGTTTTAAAGCCTGACCACTACTGAGTCAAAGATGTTCTCATGTGCATAAACATTTTGCATGAAAGGGCAAGCCTAGACACCCTGAAATTACAGAAATTGGTGATTTAGCGCAGTATAAAATCTTTGTAACATAAAGGAATGTATTTATGTTTGATTGTCAAATTAAATTAATTTGTTGTTGGCTACAGTGCCAACAACAAGGCTTGAAGTTTAGTTGGAAAGAAATAATGGTGGGCTGTGTGATGCTGAAAATGTCTTATGGAGGGACTCTTAGTCCTTGTCATACCACTTCTCTGTGTGTGTTTTATCTATGTTTTCTGCCACTGAGGTCCAGCCTGGAACTCTGACAGTGCAGCATTTCACGTCTTCCTTTTGGTGAATAACATCCATGGGATACCTTTATGGCACCTATGGGTGAGGGGGTACACCCTTGTACCCCTTATATGTCTTTCCTGGCACATGTATTGCCCACAGAACAGGGTATGGGCTGGTGGAAGCTCGATGCTGACTTGGCTCTAAGTGTCCTCCATTTTGGAACACCCAGGCCCTGCCATAGGAATCAGTGGATCAGGCCCCTGTGACCTCTTGGTTTCTATTGCCTTTTACCTTGTTTTCCCAAAGTCCTGGGAAGCCCTGGCACTGTCCCTTTCCTCCTGACTGGCTGTTGGGTGGAAATACCATATATGGCTCTGGGGCTGCCTCCTGTCAGACTGAGTGGAGCCTTCCCGTGGGGTGTGTGTTGTGGGTACACCCTGGGGGTGGAACCTGTATGAATGGAGTCTGAAGTGAACTTTTCACATTCAGTATTATGGGTGTCTCGTTTCTGTGTGAATGAGACATCCCTGCCTGAAACTGGCATGAATGTAGTGTAGTGTGCTGAATGGCTGGGTACTTACCCCAATCCACATTCTTGTTTATGGGTGTCTGGGTGGAGTGAATGGCTTGAATGCCTGTGAGCCTGACTGGCTGCATGCCTGCCTGCATGAATGCCCTTCTGCATGATTGGCTGAGTGAATGGGGAACAGATTTGAAAATCTGGGGTCCTCTCACTTACCAATTTGTTCAGAAGCTGAAGTCAAAGCTAAAGCAAGAAGAAGCTGCTCGTTGAATCCCAGCTGGAGGAGAAGTCTGCTGCTGTGTTTTCTTCATGTAATCCAAACGTTGCTGTGTTCTTCCAAGGACTCATCCAGAGAGGACCTGCAAAGGAGACCTCTCCCTGAGCTGCAAGGGACCATATTGCAAACTGCTACTCTTCATCAGAATTACCCTGGAAGCCAATCCTGTGTGCCTGCCATCCAGAGAAGGGAAGAGGAGTGTAGATGGGGTGGTAGACTTGCTAGACCCCACTCCCTCTCAAATTGAATGCAGATAACTTGTCAGGCTGATCAATAGTTCCAGTATTGAAAAAATCCGAATTGTTGTGCTTTTTAGGACAAAAAGCACTTTTTAGGGTGACATATATTTTTAGGGTCAGAATGCATTACGCAGCAGGCATATAGTACAGTAGACAGGTAGTACATATATATCATGAATATCAAAAATCTAGTCTGAAAACTGAACAGAAACTGAGTTATTACCCCAACTTCCCATTGGTAGCGGCACAGAACGTTCAGACTAGAGTAAAAGTCAACTAAAATTCAAAATGGCTGCCGGAAAACAAGATGGTGGGGAAAAACCCACAGTCATGCAAAGATAATTAAATAATTCTCTAACAACAGTTCATGAATAGTTCACCGCAGCTGGGGCATATATTTAGAACTCCTTGGCAGCAATTCTGCCACTGATGGGTCGAGGGAGGCCAGTTTACAGTCTGGGAAAGTACCAATTAGACAGAACAGCTGCTAAACTAGCAACAAATGTGTTGAGTACACTGCAGCTGATGTTTATATTTAGAATTTCTTGTCAGGAAATCATGGTATAGCCTGCCAAAAATACTCTTGTGATCTGAAAAAAAATGCTCCTTTCAAAACATCAAAGGATTTATAATACAGGTCAGTAGGATCTCATACACATTTAATTAGCCTATATGCCAGTCAAGTGAGGCATGCCAAGTTATGTCATGTGGGCTTGATGAGTGGCAGTAAAGCCAGCCAATTGCAGGTAAATAAGGGATTGTCTTTAACTGAAAGAGCCAATCAAAATGTATTTCAGAACAAAATGAAATGTTGCAGCAGCCGTAAAAAATTATATAAACCGAGTGATTTTGGAAGCTCATTGCTGTTATTGTTTTCCTGGTATCCTGTGATGCATTAAAGATGACTTTTTGAAACCAGCCCAGGCCTGTCTGTCTCCTTGCCTTCTGTCCTGTCTCTGCTGCCTGTGTTACACATTATGGGAGGTGGTCACTATGGGCGCGCAATCGGTTGTGTGGTACCCTGCTCTACGCGACTCCCGAGAATCCTTTTCATGATGACTCCCGTTCTGAAAGTAGCGGTCTAGACTCTTTACGCTTCTCCAAGACGTTCCGGCATGCTCACGTGATCCTTTATCAAACACGGAAGCCGGCAACTCCTCGCGTCGCTTCTGTTTCACCAGACGCTCCGTGAGTTCGCCTCTAGGGATTTCTTATCTTTGCTCCTTCCATTTTTGACTTTCGATTTACCCTGAATCTCTTTGTCTCTCAAGCTTTCATCCCCAGATTCTTGCTTCCATTCTGGTCTCACCATCTCTCGGGAGTTCCCCTCACGCTCAGATATCCATCGGCGTCACGATTTGCCAACTCTGCTTTCATCCGTGTTTGAACACCCAATAGCTGTAAGTGACACAAACTCAGAATTACTTTCCACCTCTTTCGATTCAGATTCTGACCCAAGGATTGTTTCTTTTAGAGCCCACAGCTCCCGATCTCTTCTCCTTCGAAGCCCTAAAACAATCATCTTCTCCTTCTCTTTGCTGGTGAGAACCCTTAACAGTGCCATTTCATTTCCATTTCCCGTTCCTTACTTTACACTACTACTCTGATTATATTCCTTTCGTTCATCCAGACGAAGCCTTCCTGCCCACAGCCACTCGTAGAAGACATTCATCAACCACCCGGATCCACAACACTTCCAGATTCGACCAGGGTTTTCTTCCCCATCGAGGGTTTCCCTGGCTACCCTGTTCTCTCCCCTGGTTATTTCCACTCCGGGTCGGAGAGGACAGGGCTGTACTAGGGTAGCTTTCACAGCTGCACTTGGTTGTTTCCTGATGGTCTACTCGATCGGTCAAGGTGAGATTATTCACATTTTAATATTCATTGCGGAAAGCAGTTTCGACATCTTGTCTTATATCCATTAATAACAGTAAGCGACGCCCGAATATATTGACAGACGAAGACCATTATGGAACAACAAATGCAGCAACTCATGGCCGCCATGCAGGCCATGTCTTTAGAGGTACAATCACTTAAGCAAGACAATATACATCTAAGACAACAGGTTGCTAGAGCATTTTCCGATACTCCTCCGTCCACATTACAGCTGATAATGTATGATGGTGACCCCTACAAGCTCAAAGAATTCCTTGATAGCTGTACTGTCCAGTTTACACTCAAACCTCGTTTCTTCCCAACGGACAAAGATAAGGTGGGGTTTGTGATTTCTCACTTATCTGGACCCGCATTGGCTTGGGCCACGCCCTTGGTTACCTCAAACAATGTAATCCTTGATTCATATACGGCTTTCTCTAACAGCCTAAGATCCATGTTTGGGAGAAAAGAAATCACTGTATCCTCTCAGGAAAGACTCCTTGACCTAAAACAGAGTGGAAAGGACCTATTAGGTTATATAACCCAATTCAAGCAGTTATCGTCTGAATTAGGATGGCCGGATGAGGGTCTTTTAACTCTTTTTCGTAGAGGATTAACAGACGAGCTGAAAGACGAGATTTCTAAAGTTCCTCGCCCAGCCAATTTAGCAGACATGATTACACTAACCATGCAAATTGAGTACCGGTTGCAGGAACGATTCTATGAATGGAAAAAGAGCAAAAGTACCCGATCCTTTAGTGAATATTATCCGACAGGAAATAAATCACACGTCCAAAATGAAGAGCCCATGCATATTGGAGCTGTGAGGGGACCATTGTCCGCCTCTGAAAGAGAAAGAAGAAGAACCGGAGGCCTGTGTATGTATTGTGGTTCTTCACTTCATGTTTTGAAGGATTGTCACTTGGTTCCTCCACGACGTACCCCAAATCCTAAATCGGGAAACTTCAAAGCCCTACCCCAAGGGGAAGGACGGTAGTGGCTCCGAATCCTATTTCCCCATATCGAATGGGAATGTCGCTTGACACTGCGACTTGTCAAACCATGGTGGTAGTATCTCTATCTATGATTCTTTCTGAACGAGTGTTGGCGGGCATACCAGCCTTGATTGACTGTGGAGCTGCTGGCAATTTTTTGGACAATGACTGGGCCACTAAGCACAAGATACAACTTGTCTCCAAATCCATCATTACTCCCATCCAAGGAGTGGATGGAAGTCCATTGAGCTCCGGCCCGATCAAAGAACAGACCGAACCGATCACTTGTTTGGTCGCTAATCATAAAGAAACTTTGGTTTTTGACCTTATTAAAGCAGCTCATTTCCCGGTTATTTTGGGTCTCCCATGGTTGCGACTCCATAACCCTTATATAAACTGGTCAGCGGGTACTTTATTCCTAGGGTCTGAGTACTGTGTAAACCATTGTTTGTCCCAGGAGTCTGTGGGTGTTCGCATTCCAACTGAAGTGTCTAACCTTCCATCCGGGCCCACCATAAACCAACTAGAGATCATCCCACCGTGTCATCGAAAGTTTCAATCGGTTTTCGAGAATCCCTTATTTCCCACTCTACCTCCTCATAGGAGGGATGATTGTCATATTACCCTTCTTCCAGATCAACCCATTCCCTTCGGCAGAATGTATGTTTTGTCCCAAAAGGAAAAGGCAGTCCTAAAAGACTATCTCCAGGCCAATTTACGCAATGGTCTAATCTCTGAATCCGTCTCCCCAGCGGGCGCTTCTCTTTTTTTTATTCCCAAAAAAGACTCTGAGGAACTCCGCCCCTGCATTGACTTCAGAGGTCTCAACAAGATTACGATTCCTGATAAGTACCCCATGCCTTTAATATCTGACATTATAGAGGCAGTCCAGGGGGCCTCTGTGTACACGAAACTCGACCTCAGAGGAGCCTACCACCTCATCAGAATAGCTCCTGGAGATGAATGGAAAACCGCTTTTCGCACCCCTTTCGGACACTTTGAATATCATGTGATGCCGTTTGGTCTAGTCAATGCACCAGCAGTGTTCCAGCGATTTATGGATCACTTGTTCGCCGACATCTTGTTTCATTTTGTAATCATATACCTGGACGATATTCTTGTTTATTCCTCCAACCCGAAAGACCATGTCAATCATGTGAACACCGTTCTCAGTCGACTCCAATCAAATCATCTCTATTGCAAAGCCTCAAAGTGTGTATTTCATCAAGAGCAAGTTACTTACCTAGGTTTCGTATTATCTAGCCTGGGTGTATCTATGGATCCAAAGAAAGTGTCCGCAGTCTTAGATTGGCCCATTCCCTCCTGTGTCAAAGACATCCAGCGATTTCTAGGATTTGCTAATTTCTACAGGAAATGTATCCCCTGTTTCTCTGAAATTATTCTGCCCATCACACAGTTACTAAAGAAGAACGTCACATTCTGCTGGAATGAAGCAGCCCAATGTGCCTTTCAAACTCTGAAAGAAATATTCACTTCTGCCTCTATTTTGATCACCCCTGATCAGACCAAGCCGTTTATAGTGGAGACTGATGCCTCTCAATACGCTATGGGAGCTGTGCTGTTACAACTCTCTGATCTGGGGGAAGAGAGACCTGTCGCATATCTGTCTAGGACATTTAACGCTGCTGAACTAAATTATTCCGTTCTGGAGAAGGAACTTTTGGCTATTAAACGGGCTTTCGAAGAGTGGAGACATCTGCTGTTGGGTTCTTCTTATCCTGTCAAAGTTCGAACCGATCACCAAAATCTCAGAGTTCTCCAGAATGCCCAGACCACCAACAGTAGACAAGACCGCTGGGCCTATTTCTTTCTTCCTTTTCGGATAGAATTCACTTTTCTTCCTGGAAAACATAACTTAAGGGCCGACGCTCTTTCTCGGAAAGATTCTCCCATTTCTAATTTCTGTTCTGAAAGGATGTTTCCCACAGCACGATTCATAGCAGTCCTAACTGACTTTCTGCAAGAGGTACTAATTGCTACAAATCAAAACAAACTCCTCTGTGAAGATATCGCCGCTAAGCATCAACTCACTGAAGAGAGGGGCTATTATTTTCGAGGAGCTCAGGTTCTGCTTCCCACTTCGTCCCTACAACAAGAAGTTCTACAGATGTGTCACGACTCCCGAGCAGCTGGTCACCGAGGTTACGCCTCAACCTTGGAGCTTGTTCAACGACATTTCTGGTGGCCGGAAGTAAAGGCAGACATCCGTGATTATGTTGCAGCCTGCACAATCTGCTCCCAGTCTAAATCTCCTCGGATGTCTCCTCTGGGTTTACTTTCTAGAATGCCTATTCCAGACCGACCTTGGCAGTTTATCTCCACCGATTTTGTTTCGGACCTACCTCCTTCTGAGAATAAAACCACTATTATGGTCACCATCGATTATTTTACCAAACTGGCACATTTTACCCCGTTAATGAAACTTCCTGGAGCAGCGGATATGGCAAAAATATTCCTTTCCGAAATCTTTTCTCGACACGGACTCCCAGACACTATTGTATCAGATCGAGGCCGCCAATATACCTCTCTTTTCTGGCAGAAGGTATGTCACATTCTGGGAATCAAAAGAGCCTTAAGTTCCGGATACCATCCTCAGACTAACGGACAGACGGAAAGATTAAATCAGACTTTGGAGGGATATCTGAGATGTTTTATCTCAGCAGCCCAGGATAATTGGGTAGAACTGCTCCCTTTTGCGGAGTTCGCCTACAACAACGCCAAGCATTCAGCTCTTCACACCAGTCCTTTTCATTGTTCTTATGGGTATCACCCTTCCTTTGTACCTACCGTTTCTGTTCCTGCTTCCTGTTGCCCTGGTGTTGACAGCCTTCTCTCGGATATTCGAGAGGGACAGAAATTAGCCAGACTGTCTCTTCAAGAGGCTCAAGATCGGACTAAGAGATACGCAGATAAACATCGTCGGGCAGCCCCTAATATCATCCCGGGTGATTCTGTTTGGCTGGCATCCCGATTCCTTCCTCGGCATCTTGTACCTTCTAAATTGTCTCCTAGGTATTTTGGACCTTTTAAAGTCCTATCCTGGGTTGGGCCTACAGCAATCAAACTCGCCCTACCGACTTCCTGGTCTCGAATTCATCCGGTGTTCCATTTGTCTCAAATCAAATTGGTCGTTCCTGACCGTTTTCGGAGATCGGGGAATCCTCCTCCGCTTCCGGTTCTTACTGCTACTGGATCTGAATATGAAGTGGCCAGTATTTGTGACTCTCGTTACAGGAGGGGAAAATTGCAGTTTTTGGTGGATTGGAAGGGCTACTCACCTGCCGAACGATCCTGGGAACCTGCTTCTGGTGTTCATGCTCCTAAGTTGATCCGTCGATTCTTTCTTTTTCACCCGGGTAAACCGGGTTCTCCCCCCAGGAGGAGGGGGTATACTGTTACACATTATGGGAGGTGGTCACTATGGGCGCGCAATCGGTTGTGTGGTACCCTGCTCTACGCGACTCCCGAGAATCCTTTTCATGATGACTCCCGTTCTGAAAGTAGCGGTCTAGACTCTTTACGCTTCTCCAAGACGTTCCGGCATGCTCACGTGATCCTTTATCAAACACGGAAGCCGGCAACTCCTCGCGTCGCTTCTGTTTCACCAGACGCTCCGTGAGTTCGCCTCTAGGGATTTCTTATCTTTGCTCCTTCCATTTTTGACTTTCGATTTACCCTGAATCTCTTTGTCTCTCAAGCTTTCATCCCCATATTCTTGCTTCCATTCTGGTCTCACCATCTCTCGGGAGTTCCCCTCACGCTCAGATATCCATCGGCGTCACGATTACGCCAACTCTGCTTTCATCCGTGTTGGAACACCCAATAGCTGTAAGTGACACAAACTCAGAATTACTTTCCACCTCTTTCGATTCAGATTCTGACCCAAGGATTGTTTCTTTTGAGCCCACAGCTCCCGATCTCTTCTCCTTCGAAGCCCTAAAACAATCATCTTCTCCTTCTCTTTGCTGGTGAGAACCCTTAACAGTGCCATTTCATTTCCATTTCCCGTTCCTTACTTTACACTACTACTCTGATTATATTCCTTTCGTTCATCCAGACGAAGCCTTCCTGCCCACAGCCACTCGTAGAAGACATTCATCAACCACCCGGATCCACAACACTTCCAGATTCGACCAGGGTTTTCTTCCCCATCGAGGGTTTCCCTGGCTACCCTGTTCTCTCCCCTGGTTATTTCCACTCCGGGTCGGAGAGGACAGGGCTGTCCTAGGGTAGCTTTCACAGCTGCACTTGGTTGTTTCCTGATGGTCTACTCTATCGGTCAAGGTGAGATTATTCACATTTTAATATTCATTGCGGAAAGCAGTTTTGACATCTTGTCTTATATCCATTAATAACAGCCTGGTCCACAGGTGTTATGCCCACGGAGGGCACTGGGCCCTCCACTTCAGGAGTGCCCAGACATTTTGAGTCAAAGAAGCCCATTGGTGTTGCCCAGGGTTCAGATGTGCGTTTCATGACCGCTGGAAGCTGTTGCTGTCTACCGCCCAGAAGAGGAGGGTACCTTGGCATATTGCTGCTGGACACCCGGAGCTGAGAAAGTTCCAAACTGCCTAAGAAAATTTCAAGGGACATCCTCGCGATCATCACTGGCCAATTTTTATGACCAGAGAGAGCCCAGAGTCGCTGAGTGCAGAGGAATATCCATCAGTGGGTTTCCCACCACCAGAATCTAACAAAGATGTCCCGAGGGTCCAGGCTTGGTGAGGGTCCATGTTCCAAAGAGAGATACAAAATGGTGTCTGAAGTAACTCAGGCACTCCGGTCCCCTGCACACCTTTGTGCTGAATAACAGCCAATATGATGTATAAAAAATGTCAATATATGTATATTGATAAACAAAGTAGTTAATAAATAACAATTGTACATAGACACCTCTTTGTTCAATTCTTATTTTATGTTTCAAAGTGCGAAGCACAATGCATTTCAGGATAAACAATTCCCTTCATCAGGTGCACATCAATGAATCAAGAAGAGTAACACATTTCACAATGAATACTAATAGAACTCAATTGAACTGTAAGCATATTAGACATGCCAATTAGTATTTTACTAGTCTTATTTGATCAATACAAGGGTAAGTCATTGGCAACTATCAGGTGAGTTAATGAAATGGTCCACATATATTGAAGATATATTGTCCCACAGGGTACACCAATTAGTACAACAATCACAGCTTATTTTTGACTGAAACATCCAAAGTAGTGAAAGCATAGGGTGTGAGGATTTCATAGGGATAGTATGATAGAATTGTGTTCATGTTAAAATCCAAAGACACCATTAATCAGATCACCCATGCATATGAGTGTGTAAGGAACTGAGTGCCTAAGGTAAATACCTATGCTCTGTTCTGTGAGCTCAGTAGAAGCAGAAGAAATGTGGTGCTGAATGATTCCTGTAATGAGCCATATAATAAAGAAGTTCAGAAAGGCTTCTGATAAAAAAAAGCTGATGCACACGCTGAGAATAGGATACCATTATGTGAAAGTATAGTAGGAAAAGCAAAAGTTACGTATTCGGACAGCAGTAGAAAAGCAAATTGTTAGTTCAGGAGGGAGCCTGTGTCTTGTATAGTGGTAACGCCGTAAAGTGGTGATTTCATATAATCACTGTAGATTCAAGTGGGAGCAAGGGTGTACTAAAGAAACACTGATGTAGGTGGCACTTAGTAATGTAAGGGCAATCCTCAAAATGGATCAAAATTAGAGAAAACAGTTCATGAGAAATTACTTACTTGCTCCTATAAGGAACAGGCAACGACTGTTCTGTCGAGGGAGACATGATTAGGACGTGCTCAAGTGGTTGAATCCAGGTCATCAGTAGCCATCCAGAGGTCTGTGCTGTGCAGCTGCAGCACTGAAGAACCGAAAGGTGGAAAACCACAATATTCCGAAACCCAACACCAGAAGTCAATGAAGGATCCCAGGGATCTCATCTGCAAAGCCTTTAAGGAGCCCTCAGCAACTTTAATCTTCACGGGACTTCTACAGTCAGAGAAATACTCGACCAAAGGTGAGCACCGCAAAGAGTAAAACTGCTGTACTTCAGAAAGACTTTGGTTAAATTTTTTACATGGACTCAGCATCATAGTGGCTCCTTCTTCGAAGGGGGGTCCATCCTCGGAGGGAATCATTGAGTGAAACTGATAAACTCTGCCACTTCGCCTGCCAAGGCACCAAAGGTACTGTGATGAGGAAGAGCATCTTCTAGCATCAGGAGTTATCCAGGGGTCCCAGATTCATCTTGGATCCTACACTCCTGTGGCCCCTCTGGGGTGGAAGAACCTTTTAAAGAAAGAAGAAGGTTATTGAACATTATTGGACTAGGCTGTAAAAGACAAGAAAAGTTACTCCTTAACGTTTGCATTACATGTTGCCCAGGTGGTGGGATCTTCACACAGAATTGCAAATCTAGTTTAAAGAAAGCATTCTGCCACTGTTCACAACTAGCCTGCCTTTCTTCCCTTTTCTATGCTGATACACCTCACTTAAGAATTCACATGCTGGTTTAAAACTGTCTGCAATTAGTGCATCTGTTACTAAATGTAAGCATTGTGTGGTACCACATAGAGTGTATATATTTGCTATTCTTTGAATAAGTATTTCCAAGTACAAAGTGTTATTATTTAATTGTATACATATTCCTGAATCGTATTTTGTGGGGGCGTTGGGGATTCACTGTACTTAAGAACAAGCCTGGATCACCTCCTGAAAGCTTACGCCTGGCTTCTAATCCATTGCTACCAAATTGAGAGCCCTGGCTGGGTGTTTTGTGCCTTTACCCTACCACATAATGGGCAGAGGTACGGATACCCACCTCCAGGCTTTACAGGGGGGGGGGTTGAAACATATTGTACATAATATTACAATGATATCACTATATTTCAAATAAAGCAAACAATTGCCTCTCTGTTTCACTTTACAGCACTTTTCATCTTAATTTCTATGTGCAACTGACATCCTGCAAGATAAACAGGGCAGAATTGGAGGAGGGGGTTTAACTCCCAAGGGGATGCAATGTACTTTAGAAAAAAGCCTTGTCGTTTGTTTGAGTTTGCAGGACAACTTGTAGAATTTTACAGTCTCGAACGCTGCCACCACATCTAACACTCAGCATTTTAAATCTGTAAAATGTGATCAAATTCTAAAATGTGGCAGGATAAAACCTTAGGAGGAAAGAGCATGGATTCTTGCCACTGCACCGACTGCCTGACGAACACCTCAAAAACGTCTTCTTGCCTTGCCCTGAGTGTGCTAGAGTAAGGTTTGAGACATCTCTCAGCTTGGAAACCTGCATGCTAAGAAAGGCGAATGGGTAACTGTGACCCCAAATGTTAAAAAGCCCTTTCTCTGAAATAACCCTTAGCATCTAGAATGTGGTAATTGAGTTCAGTGGAGGTTCCAGATTGCCCCTTCATCTGCCAACTTGCAGATGCTTGTTTTGTTGCACATGAAATGCAATGTATTGATTTTAGAGAGGGAATGAGAGAGACGGATTGACAGTGTCAATGTCAGCTAGTGAAATGGGACCTGTCTGCAAGTGGCCAGTGGTGGGAGTCTAGGGTTGCAGGTTGTTTTGCCTTGTCAGGCCTACTCTACTGTACGCCTAACTGACTCTCTCTAAGATCCCAACCCACCTTACACTACACACAAATACACCTGCACAGAGGGCTGTCACAGGCCTAGCCATTAGCACAGTAACACTAAACGAATTATGAGTAAGCCCTTCTCTTTAACCGTATCAGACTCTCTTACATCAGAAGCTAACCAGACTCAAAGTGATGTTGTCTATCAGATCATAAACGCTTCTCTCTGAGTAACATATTCCCAGGTTCTCCATCGAACCCATAGAAAGCAGATTGGCACACATAAACCGGATATTTCTGAATCACAACCATCAACACCAAACATTTTGCATCTGCCTCACCCAATGTCTGACTAATGAACCACGCTTTTGTTTTACAGAGTCATATGCAGCAAGAATTATTACATTACATTACTATTCCAGAAAAAACAATCAAATCCTCTCTAACATAAACCTACAGATTTACATTGGTTATTTTGATTTGATAAGACAAAACCATTAATAAGGTTTGAAAGAAAACAATGTTTTAAAACCATTGATAAGCGTTGGCATCAGTTAAAAAGAATGGCTTGGTGGCCACCAGGGGGCACACGGACGATGATCGCCTCCGTGTGAGCTCTCGACCCACGGGTCCCAAAAGTGACCTGAGCCCCCACTTTTGTCCCCCACGTGCCCAACAACAGCAGTTTGAGCCATCGGAAGCACCCCCCCACCTCCCGAGCGAAAACCCGACAAAAATCGGACCTCCAGTCTGGGAGAAAAGTTTGTCGGAACCTGCCTCCCCCTCACCCACGAGGACACCACCTGGAAAGGAGGCCGCGTTCACACGCGGCCAGCGGCACCCGACTCCTCCCTCTGCTCTCCCGGCAGAGGATCCGCACCACGCTGTAACTCCTGGGAAAGCCGCGGACACCCAACCGCCCGACATATGTCGAGGGCCGAAAGACCACAGCCGCCTCCGCATCCCCGGACACCGGCACCACGACGGGCAGAACCAATCTGCGGAGGTGAATGCCCATCCCCCCTGGGGTGCTCCGAGGCACCTTGCCTCGACTGGGGCCCACTTCTCCTCCCTGGAACGTGCCCCCCCCAGGGCCCGGACTTGAACAGCCGAGCGGGGTGCCAAAGTGACCCCCGCTCTCACTGAGGACCTGGCCCCGCGAGGACTCACGGATGGGCCGCCCATGCGCCTGATCCCCCTGGTACCCCCTTCCTGACACCCTCAGAGGACCCCATCGACCAGAGTGCTAGGGCCCAGCAGGAGTCGGCCCTAATCTCTGAACAGAGCCGCTGGCCCAGTGCATTCCACACACCGGCTGCGACGCTGGTCCCCGCTCTTCACAGCACTAACCCCATTGGGCCATAAAGTCACCAAAGTGCCGCGTACGATCCAGCCTCCACTGCTTCTAGCCGGACCTACCCATGCAATCCCTTCGGACTCCACCACCCGAGGCCTCTCATCACACGGCAACAAACTCGACTGTGCAGTGAGGCTAAGCAGAGGGTTGGGCCCCCATTCCTGGGGCGTGTGCCCTCCTCTGGCAAGTGAGCCCACTGCCTGATCAGGACACGGATAAGTGGCCCAGTACCAGAGAGCAGCGGAATACCTGGAGGTGTTCACCCCCCCACCTCGTCTGCATCTAAGACCCTCTCCTTGGGGCCTCGCCTCACAGACTCTCCCCATAGCCCCATTACAGGCCAGCATCGATACTCAGGCCCCCCTGACACGACATTGGACCCACCGAAGGAAATTGACCGGAACGGAGGGTAGAGCCCCTGGAGACAGGGCGTGTGCCTCCTCCCACCGAAGAACCCCCACCCAGAGGGCCATCGCCTCGATGCCCCCCAACACTGCCTACATGCCTACGTGCCTCTCAACACACCAGGACCGAGGGTAGGGCCCCCGATCCTGGGGCATGTGCCCCCTCGCATGCAAGTGCCCCATGAACATTCCAAGTAAGCTTGCCAAATACGCCTACACCCCGCTGCCGCAGGCTCCCGACCCAAGGCCAATAATGTCACTAGAAATCTCTGAAACGGGCGCTGCTGCTACCAAGGGAGACATCGCCGCCCTCCTAAGTGAAATCCGGAATATGGGTGCCAACCTCGGCGGTAAAATGGATAAGATGACCCAGAGAGTAGACAACATCGAGGAGAGACTAGAGGGAGTTGAGAACAACCAGGCCTCAATCGACACCCTAGAAGCCCAAATGGAGCTTAGAATACGAAGTATAGAGAAGAAGGAGGACAAGATTCGCCTTAAGATAGATGATTTGAAAAACAGAGACAGAAGGAATAACCTGCGGTTTTTGGGAATTCCTGAGAAAGAAGGGGAGACAGAGGAAGACCTCAAACAAAAGATACACAATATCGTCAAAATCCTGATGGCAGACAAGGACATTGATGAACTCAAGACCGAGAGAATTTATAGAGCTGGCGGCCCCCAAGTTGCCCTAGATCGGTCCTTGCCAGATTCCACAGATATCAGGACAGAACAAGGATACTTGCTAAAGCCAGGTCCGGAGGCACCCTTACCCTTGGAGGGGCCCAGATTACCATTTTCCAGGATCTTTCATCGCTGACACTGGCCCTACGCCGCCTCTGTGGTCCTCTCACGAGATGGCTAAAAGATCAAGGCACGAGATACAGATGGGGATACCCCTTCTCCCTCGCATTTGAACATGGGAGCAGGAAGTTTTTACTCCGCTCTGAAGAAGAAATCCAAGAATGCATCGCCGACCTCCTCGGATCAGCCTTGAGGGAGGGAATTCAGGATACCCCTGCACAGGACACATCAGGATGGGAACTTCGGGGCCCGAGAAGGAAACGAGTAAAGGGATCCAGAAAGTACAGGCGACCCAACGACACACCAGACAATAACAAATGACAACGTGCGCCCAAGTTATACATCACGGCGATCTTTGCTTCCGAGGTCCCTGCAGTGGACCTAACTACATCCCGGTTCTCAGCATTCCTGTATCATTGATTCCATCAGATGCCATGTGAACTGCTTGAACCGCAAATGCGAACTGCCAAGGAATGAAGACTCCGGAAACCGCATGTACCATAATATATACTAGCACAAAGTTAAAGTTGCTGTTGTTTGTAATACTCTCGTTTGTTACAGAATTTTATAAAAGGGGAGGGCGGGGGCTCAAAAATGATATGTTATTAGTTGACGGGGCCATGCGGTTACGACCCTTGCTGGTGGTCTGACAGTAGACCGGTTGTTCACATCCAGTCCAACTCGGGCGCCATCACAAACAGACACAGACCCTCATCGAAGAACCAGAGAGCAATGTGACAGAACAGAGGGCAAAGGGTATGATGTTCAATACCCTACAGGGGCGGGTGGGGGGAGGGAGACAGGGAATGGCACACCCTCAGGTAAAGCCTCTGTTAAGTAGAGGCAGCTACTACATTACTTCCAGCATGGCAATTTCCTGCAATGGGCAGCGTGACGTTGCAAACGATCTCCACGAACATATTAATGTCCCACAGACATAACGAATCAAGTGACAGGCAGGGCACACTTAAAATTGGCACGCTGAATGTTAAGGGACTTAACTCCCCCACCAAGAGATTGCTGGTAACGAGAGAGTTCAAGAGGGCCAAACTAGATATACTCTTTTTACAAGAAACCCGATACAGCAAGGGAGAAGAGAGGAAGGTCTTATATGCTAACTTAGGCTCTGAATATTGGGGCTCTGGCCCGCTGAAGAAAGCGGGAGTCGGCATATTAGTCAATAAAATGATCCAATTTGAACTCTTGAAGTCATGGATGGACGTCAGTGGCAGAGCACTAGTCCTAGTGGGCAGGATACAAGGCACCGTCATCACCCTGGCATCAATATACCCCCCAATACAGGACAAGCCAGATTCTTGCAGAGGATAATCCCGAAAGTCATGAGCGAAGCAGAACGCGAGGTAATGCTCGGGGGTGATCTGAACACGTGGATGGATCCAGAACAGGATAGACAATCAGGTCGCACCTCTACGCCCCCTCAAGCGGGCATTGGACGCCCACCGGCCGCAGATATGATGGATGCCTACAGTCTCACCGATGCGTGGAGACATACCAATCCCAACCGTACCGGCTTTACTTTCTTCTCAGAACCGCATACAACCTTTTCCAGAATAGACTATATACACCTAACTGTGGACCTTATCACAGCAATGACTGATGCCATTATAACCCCTGTCTTATGGTCAGATCACAATATGGTCATGGTTACCTTTGATCAAATAGCCCTTCCTCGAAGATGCTCCAAATGGCGGTGCAACAAGACTCTCTTTAAGGACCCAATTTTTCTGAAACAACTAGAGCAGGATATCAACCAATACTTTGAGATTAACAACACGGGCGAAACTTCCATGAACACAATTTGGGAAGCTGGCAAGGTGACCTGGAGAGGGCTACTTATTAAAGAGGGAGCAACGAAAAAAAGAGAAAGACAACTGATAGAAAATAGGCTCTGAAACGAAATTACTCAGCTTGACCTCATGGCACAGTCAGCTGACCAAGATAGACTACAAAAGATTAAGGAGGCCAACGACAAGGTAGAGGAATTACGACAACTGGAGGCAGGCAGCATCGCGAGCAAGCTTCAATGCCTGAAGCAGAAACACTAGGAACATGGGGACAAAGCAGGCGCCTTACTAGCCGCAAGACTTCGAGGCCAACGCCAAGAGAGGTGGGTGCCCATGATCCAAACAGAAGGGAATTCCTGCAAACCATTTCCCCCCAGTGTCCCGGAAGCCTTTGCCGACTTCTATGAGGAGTTATACACGTCACGTGCTGCTTTGCACCCAGAAGCGATAATTGAGTATATGGACAAAATACCCTCCCGTCCGATACAGCACATACCTTGGAAGCTCCCATCACAGGAGAAGAAATTGAAGAAGCAATCAAAAGACTTCAAACAGGGAAAGCCCCCGGGAACGACGGGTACACAGCGGGGTTCTATAAGACTTTCAAAGACGCTCTTCTCCCATTCATGGTTGACCTATTTAACAACATCCTTCAATCCGGTGTGCCACCCAAATCCTTCTCTGAAGCACTGATAGCAGTCATCCCCAAGGAGGGTAAGGACCCAAAGCAGTGTGCCTCCTACCGTCCGATATCCCTTCTAAATATCGATGCCAAAATTTATACGAGAATCCTTGCTGCAAGGCTGGAGTCACACATGCTATCAATAATCCATAATGACCAGGTGAGTTTCATCCTAGGCAGACTAGGCGCGGTCTCCACCCGGAAAACCCTGCACTTAATCCATGAAGCCCAAACATCGTTGAGCAAACCAGCGTTACTCTCAATTGATGCCGAGAAGGCGTTCGACAGAGTCGAATGGCATTTCCTGGAGGCCACGCTAAAGAAGATAGGCCTAAGCCCCACGCTCCGTCGAGGGATCAAAGCTATCTATACATCCCCAACAGCATCAGTCGCGGTGAATGCCCAATTCTCCTGTTGGTTTCCCCTCAGCAGGGGTACGAGACAGGGTTGCCCCCTCTCGACAATACTTTTTGCGCTGTCCCTGGAGCCCCTCACCGTAATACTGCGAGCAGATCCTGCAGTGGACGGGATTCAGGTGAATGGCAAAGAATATAAGCTAGCCTTGTATGCGGATGACATTCTGCTCCATGTGTCAAACCCAAAGTCTTCCATTCCACGAGCGATCCATCTGATAGAAGAATACGGCACACTCTCAGGATTCAAGATCAACAAATCCAAATCCATTCTTTTTCCACTCCATGATCCATCTCCAGAACACCAAATCGCTCTCGAGCAACTCGGGCTGATCATCGGAGGCCCAACAATGAGATACTTGGGGATTAATTTAACGCGACACCTCGACAACCTTTACAAAGCCAATTTCCCTCCACTTCTCGAGGCCCTCAAGGCTGATCTCAAGAAATGGAAACCGCTGACAATCTCCTGGATGGGACGCCTAAACGAAATCAAAATGGTGACCCTCCCACGGTTCCTTTATCCCTTTCAGGTCTTGCCCATCACAATCCCAGCATTTCTTCAGACAAGTCAGAAAGGCCATACTAGAATTTCTTTGGAATGGGAAGAAACCAAGAATCCCCTACAATGTTTTAATATTACCAAAGGACCTAGGAGGAGTGGGCTTGCCAGACATAGAACACTATTATCAAGCCACACAGCTCAGAATTTTAATCCCACACCTGCGAGATAGGAAGGACCTCCAATGGGTCCAACTGGACAACAACATTTTAGCCACCGTAACTCTGGCAGAATGGCTATGGGTCCCCAGACCGAAATTTACGAGAAGACTGCACAACCACCCGATACTGGGCACAATGTGGAACATATGGAAGAAGGGGAAAGCAATTTTGGGAGTCACCACGTGGCCTTCGCTCCTAAGCCATCTCTGGTCCCCCGGGATCAGAGAAGAAATCCCGGAACACGCTAGATACCAATCGTGGTTCGATGCCGGCCTCGAGAGAGTCGGTCAGCTGCGGAGAAAAGGGAAATTCATCTCAATAACGGAACTAGAGGAAGCCCTCCAAATTCACCCAATACCAGTCTTCCTGTACCTGCGATTGAAAGGCGTTTTATCCAGAAGGGAATGGAAGGCCACCACACAGAGAGAACTAACACCCTTTGAGACGATCCTAGACACGACTGCCACCTCCAAAGGCCTCATAGCACGAATGTACAAGGCTCTAATTACTAAAGACAACGCGCCAAACAGCCGTCTCAAGGCAAGATGGGAAAGAGACTTCGGCAGAGAGTTCAATCAGCAGGCCTGGGACAAAATTTGTGAAATGCCATCCAAAATATCAATAGCAGCCCAGTATAAATTACATGCTATAAAATTGCTCCACAGATGGCAGTACGATCCATACAGGCTGTCCAAAATGTTCCAGACCTCCAGCCCAGGATGCTGGCGACAATGTGGTATGAATGCCGACTACTGGCACATGTGGTGGACCTGCCCCAAGGTCCGCATCTACTGGCAAGAAATCCTGGGATGGATCAAACAGTTGGACGGCATACAGAGGGAACTGTCACCCCTCCTGATTCTTTTTGGCCTCAAGGAAAAAGACGACGAACTGATCAGGGTAAAAGGTCTAATATCCCCCCTGTTGCTCGCGGCGAGAGCAGCCCTAGTGATAAAATGGAAATCCTCACACCTACCTGATAAAAAGGACTGGATACAGATCGCCACAAACATTTACACAATGGAAAAAATAACAGCAATACTACATGACAAAGCCGCACGACAAGAGGAAGCCTGGTGCGACTTCACTGCACAATATATCTTGCGCTCAACCACGGATGACTCAACACAGCAAGGAAACTAGCACCCAACCTACGCCAGCAATGGCGGAACGCCGAACGACCCTTTGCCAACAACCCATGCCTGTCACAGACCATACTGGAGATCGATGACCTAGAGATGATTGAAGATGAATGTCACGCAGCCTACTACGAATCAAAATAGCAATGCCTCGAAAGAAGGAGACCCAAGAACTGGGAGGGAGGTTGGGGGGAGGGGAGCGGGGCTTTTATTTTCTTCTTATTGGAACAATGAACGTTAATGTTGTTAAATATTGTTATGGTGGACTGGAACAATTTTGTGAAATAGCTCTTCATGCATAATATGTATCCACCTGTATGTTCACATCCAATGCCAAAATTAATAAGTCAAATTGAAAAAAATAAAAAAATAATGGCTTAACATATTCATATTCTAGGACTGATTCAAATCTAGAATGTTAGACACCATTATCTATGTCACGCTCTTAGTTTCTAGCCGGCTTATTGATACAAGAATGTTTTGTGGGGTTGACTGAGTTTGCTTGTGTTCACAAATTCTATTTCTTTTCATAATTCTGGGACAGTAACACACACTCACTATTTTGTAGGAATCAGTCCCATCCGTTCAACAGCCCAGTTCAATATGTTTGCTAAGGAACAGATTTACATTTTTTCCATTGACTAGGGCTGACACCAATCACAAAGGCTTGTCATTCCACATTTAAATTCTGGATGTCTTAGGCCTCCACAAATACCAAGTTGCTGGAGAAAATCCATATTAAGTATATTGTACCCAAGACTTCAATTTTAATTAGCAAGCCAAAAGCACACACACCATGAATATTTCCCCTTTCAGTGATAAAGCATATAAACAGGGTGCCCCCAAAATATTGTTAATTATTATCTGTCCCTTAATTAATTCTTGCAGAATTTGTTTAAATGATTTGAAATGAATGTACTCACTTCTGGCTTGTCTTTTAAAGGCCCTGAACAGGTAAGGGCATCAACACGCTGTAGGCAACTTCACCTTTCAGTTTGTCCACCTGCTCCCACATTCTTGGGAAAGGCCTATGCATTCAGTTCCCTCTGCAAAGGCCCTTCTTAAATAGAATTTCCATCTGCTTCTTCCAATTGGACCCCTAATCAACTTTCCTCCTATCGAACTAGCTCTCTTTTTTGCTGATTTCCCTGAAAAATTCTCCTCTTTTCCTATGTGTTTGAGTTTAAATACCCAGTAAACATTACCTGTACAGCATCTTTTGACACAGCAATTTTGGATTGGATAGAGTCAGTGACAGGTTCCCTTCACTTATTCACATAGATAATGCTTGTTGCTTTGATTGACCTATCAGATTTTCTGGAAATTCTCAAAAGACTGAAATTAAAAGACTGAGTGGCATACTCGAATGAATGTATGCTGTAAGAAAAGTTCATAAAACCAAAAATTCTATCAAATATGCCATTCGCACCAATTATAGCAAACAAGGGGAAGGGCGTTTGGGGGCTGACTCCCACTCCCCTTGTTCGCTATAAGGTGAATGGGGTTGCAGATGTGTCCCCTTTGTAAATCAATAAAAGATGGGGGTTTTTAAAAAGAAAGGACCCTGCAATCCTGGTTCCCAAGCACGTAAGTGCAGAGAACCGGTGTTGCAGGGAGTCTGGGGAGTCGGCGGCAGCACCCAAGAAGGTGTGCCACAAATAGGTAAGTGGAGGAATGGGGGGGTGTATTCCTAATGTATGGGTTGTTTGACCGTAACGGTCAAGTTAGCTACTGTCTTTTCAGCCACAGACCTTTCAGTTACGGGCAAACAACCTAAATCCAAATTTTCTTTGTCATAAGGGGATGTCTTAGCTATGGGGTAGCCCTCCCCTTAGGAATGTGTAATTAAAATGTAGCTGAAATATTACTTTCCTTTATAAAACCTAGTATTGGCCTTTGCCATTAATATTACATAGTCAGATTAAAAAGAATAATGTGTATACAAAGACATTCTTTATGTGATTGTGGCTGCTATTAATACATTTATTAATATATGAAATGTATTAATAGTTCATACATTGTAAGATATCCAATGTATATGCACATTGTTCTCCTTTTCACCCTACATTCTGATCTATTTTTACTTTTCAAATCAGACAAATGGTTCAAAAACTCGAGCCTATTATGTATTTCCCACTTGCCACTTTAAAATCCCTTTGCTTTCTGTGTACTCCATTGCTGGACAATCCAGCTAAAATTACATTACCTGTTGCTTGAGGCCTGTTATCAACAGAAACTTTGGCTTCCATAAACAAAAGGCCCACTTGAAAGGAGGCTTTTAATGGAGTAGACACATTATGGATGAGCTGTATTGTTCTGCTAGAGCAGAGATCGGAGACATCTACTATTAAGAATGTACTTTACTGATCTACCAGACCATGAACATATTGAACGTCGTATCCTCTTAAACAAACAGGACCACGAAAAACCTGAGTTTGCAATGGAGTTTTGGTCTATTTGTTTGCATTTTACACACAGGCTTTTGTTCTGGCTAAACACAACTAATCCTCTACCTTTCATAATGGCCTAGTCACACTGATGGATGAATGGTCTGTTTTTCAGAAAACTGAGCTCTTGTCAACCTACCTTTTCAGAGTTCAAACTAAGCTGTCAATTTTGAGGTTAGATATACAATGAAAATGCTCTCTTTGTTTAATCTTTGCTGTTAACTACAATCACATCTCATTCAATTTAAGGCTATCAATAAATCCAACTCATCCTACCAGATAACCATTTAATACACATTCTGGCTATTAATTCCTTGCTGGATACTAATATGTATGTGCACGGTTTAATACACTCTTCATGCAACATGGTATTATAAATAGAACTGTCTCTTGCATTAGTTAATTCAATGTTTTACTGCCAAACGGAATCATCAATACTGCCACTTGACCCGACGATTTTACAGCTGGATTACAAGTGGTGGTAGGTGGAGTTAGTCCCCACCGGACTCCATGGGGATTTCAGCGTGATTTCTGCTGATTGGAGTGGAGGTAAATACCCCACTCGAAGGCCAAACTATAGTGGAACAGTAAAAGTAGTGGTAATTCGGCTACCACCATGCATACTGGTACTGGGTCATTTATTTACAAAATATTGATCTTCTTATATATCGACTGAGAAAGCAATGTATTCATAGACAACAATGTATTAAGAAACTTAACCAGCGAGAGCTTTATTTACAGTATGCAAACAGGACCAGCTGATACAGTGCTTAGTTCCACAAGATACATGATTGCAGGGCTTCATTATGTATATTTTGAGGACGGTGGCACTCATCTAAGCCATCTGCCCCTCCTGTAGGACACGCCCAGCGTGCTTTGACCACACCCCCTTTCCAGAACCCCTGTCTCGATTTCACATCCCGCTTAAAGCACTGACAACATGGCACCAGCAGTAATCAGCTGTTCACCGCTCTCAGAGACATGCTGAGCAAAGATGTTCTCCAGTCCTTTTGTGTATTTAAGTGCATTAAATGTGATTAACATTAGATGGCTGCATGCACAGTAGTGAGTGGGTTACTGGGGCTAGCTATTATCAGTGGCATGCCCATTAAGAGGTGTGAATGTTGAGTGATTAGAAAAGGGAGGGGTGCATACAGTTGTACGTTGTGAAAAAAAGACAACAAGCAGGTGATTATATAATGCATATGTGGGTAGGTAGGAGCACTAGAAAGGCAGGACATTGTGCTTGATCTGGTGGTTATGGGATTGTCCTGCTGCGTGTGATAGGATTTGATTGGGACGGTGCCCTGCTGTTCCTGGCTGGGTTTTGGCAATTTTGGATGTGAAACCCTCAACACATGCGCTGGGCGATGTAATTAGTCTTAGAGCATGATCTCTCCAATAAAAATGAAACAGTTAATGATTGAGTTTGTGCAACCTATATTTATTAGTATTACTGATACGTGTTTCGACACTCCTGCTAAGTGAGTAGGTTATGCTGATGACGGTAACTGTAGGTCAAGATCCTTGGCAGTGTGGAGAATCTGATGGGGTTCCCCCTCTCTCATGTGGCCAGAAGAAGACGGGTGCTCTCTAATCCCAACCCTGGGGGTGGTGTACTGCGGGAGGATCACATGGGGGGATAACAGACCATGATGACTGGGAGAAACCCCTTTTTAATTTTCCCCATAACCCTGCCCTTTTTATGGCTGTTTGCTGTTCTAGAGAAGTGTAATGGAAATGTTCCAAAGAAAACTACAAGTCCCAGAATCCCTCAGGGACATTGAAAAAGAAGAGGGCTAAAGAGGCATGAAGGAGTCCAGGTCAGGTAGATAAGCCTAAACAAAGTCAGGCAATTAATCATAAGGGCCTGCACCTGAACCTAATTAGCCCAACTAAGGGGCATAAAAGGGTGCATGGCAGAGAAGCAGTAGAAAGAAGCTGGGCATGAGTAGAAAGTCGGCAGTAGCAGAAGCAGAAGAAGCAGAGCAATTAGCCAGAAGTTGACACGGAGGTGTGACCACAACAGGGACACCGGAGTCGAGGAGCAACTTCCAATTGCAAACTCTGAGTTGGTGCTGTGCTCACAGACCCTGAATAATTGTGGCAGCACTGGAGAGAAGTGGAAGCAGCAGGCAGTTACTCCAAGTGTGCCTCATTGCTGTGAATACAGAGCTGAAGTTGCAATTGTTACTAAGGCCTACTGCGCAGAAGCAAGCCGAGGGAAATTGGAGAGTAGGAGACTCTCCCTTAATGAGGCCATATCGGAAACACCCGTGCAGCAGAGGGGTGTGGATCCCAAGAGTGCTTGCAGCAGTAGCAAGAGAATAAAAAAAGTGGGAAAGCCATTGCAGCCTGCAGTCATTATAACTGTGAGTCGGAAAAGGAATCTCCGTACTCTTGAAAAGCAGAGGTTCCTTGCCGGTAACTGTAGCCAGCTTTTAATTGCACTTGTGCTGAAATATAAGCGAGTAGAAATGAACTGCCGAAGAGTGAAGTCTTTCTATTTTATTTATTTGCCAGGGAAAGAGGGGGGAAGCAAGGATGAGTGTGGTGAACAGTGAGAACCAGGTTGGGCTAGTCTGGGAAAGGGAGCCCAGGGGCATGTGCAGACAAGGGATGCTGGGGGGAGTAGCATGGGGTGGTCTGGCCCCTTTATGTCTCTGAAGGGTCCAGGCCCTAGTCACAGAGGCAGAGAGAGAGATAGCACAGGAGGGAGAGAGGGAAGGAAGAGGAGAAAAGGAAAGTATTTAGAAGTTTCCGGAACCTAAGAAGATCCGGCTTAAGTCTGAGGGGGGCAGCAACCCGTTCCAGAGGGAGGAACCAGACAAGGAAAGGGATCTACCTCCCACTCTCTGCTTGGGGAAACATTTGACATGCAGAGAGTTGGAGCCAGAGGACCGAAGGAGTCTGGCAGGGAGGTATTTAGGGAGGAAAAGCTGGATGCAGAGAGGTCCCAGGCCCCAGATAGCTTTGTGGTTGATGGAAAGGGGGTTGAATCTGATCCTTGCAGTCACCGGGAGACAGTGGAGAGATTTTAGGGCTGGCGGGATGTGGTCCCTGGGCTTGAGGTCAAGGATAAGTCTTGCAGTGCTATTCTGAATTAGTTGAAGGGGGAGAAGGGAGGAAAGAGGCAGATTGAGGAAGAGGCTGTCGCAACAGTCCAAGCTAAAGAGAACCAAGGCTCTGGAGACACTGAGCTTCTGTGGGAAGGTGAGGAAAGGTAGAATGGCCATGAGGAGGTGCAGCTGAAAGTTGGACTCTTAGCAAGGTCTGTGATGTGTGGAAAGAAAGAGAGAGATGAGTCAAAGATGAGCCCAAGGTTTTTTGCCTCACAAGTGGGTGAGGGGAGGGGACTGAAGGAGTCTGGCCAGAGAGTGGGGGGACACAAGGAGCAGGTGTCCAAATGAGAATGAGCTCTGTTTTACTGGCATTAAGGCAGAGATCATAGGCAGAGCACCGTGCCTGACTAGCAGTCAGGCAGTCAGGTATGAGGGAGGAGGCGGTGGAGGTAGAGGAAGGCAGCTTGAGCGATAGCTGTGTGTCATCTGCATAACACTGGAAATGAGGGGAGAAGGTGGAGATCAGGTGGGCCAGAGTGGCCAGGTAGACGTTGAAGAGCCATAGCGATAGGCTAGAGCCCTGAGGGATGCCACAGGTAGAGGGTGAGGTGGAGGAAACAAAAGGACCCATTTGGACTTGGGATGTACTGTTTCAAAGGATGGAGTGGTTGACTATGTAAAAGGCAGAAGAAAGATCAAGGAGGATCAGAATAGAGGGAGTGTTTGAGTCCAGATGTAAGGAAAGATTTCACTTTACTGCACCTTTCCTTCCATCTTTATGGAACCCCTAATCTTTTTGCTTTTATATTTGAATCTGACCTGTACTTTCTGCAGTGCAGTGAAGCCTTAGGCTACACTACACTGACTTTTGCTCATATGTCATGTGGAAACTGATATGTCCTTCAGGCTATCAGTACTGGGAAACATTGCTTCCCTTAGTCGTGTTACTGTGTTACTACTTTTGGTTACTTTTGGATCACTTGTGGTAACATTTCATCATTCTACAATGCAGCTTACACTGCAGTACAATGGGGTACAATTGTGTTTTGCCCTATACTAACACTCAGATTATTTTTGGTTACTTTAGGTTTGCTAAAAGAGTAACCTGGTGGCAGCAGTGAATCTTTCCCACTTTATGGGAATTTTCATTTTAGCCTTACAGCGTTTGGCTACTAACTGTGGCTAATGGTCAAACATGGCCGTGCCACAATATTTTTTGCTTGTCCTTTTGCCATCTTGTTCTTTAGCCTTCTTCCTGGCCTGAGAGGCCAGAAAAATCCTTACAAGGATTTACAGCACCCGGGAAAGCAGAAGCTTTTGGCGGGCTACTGGAGGGCTTTGTGTGTTTTCTGGCAGGATGTGGTCTGGGACTGCCTGGTCCCGATCTACAAACTGGTTTCAGTGTCTCTGAGTGGTATACATGAATGTTCCCACCAGTGGCCCTGACTGGACCACTGCTGGGTGTGCGTGTGTAGGCTAGTCCTGCTATTGGCTAGTGAGGGCAGCAGCTATTACCAGGCTTTTAGGATCAGAAGAGGACCTGTGCATCCTTTTTTCAGAGATCCTGAAGGAGCCAAGGGTCCTACACAGCTGTGAGACCCATGAAGAAACCTGAGACCTGACTGAAGGAGGCCTGGCGGCCAACTTCTTCTGCTATTCTGGAGCAGCCCTGTCTTGCTTGTGATCTTTAGAAGTCCTGCAAAGGAGCTGCGACCCTTGGAGTGTAGGGACCATCAATTCCTGACATTGTTCGGTACCCTGCCAAGGGAAGCCTTCGGGATTGCCCTGGAACCATCCTGTGGCTGACCAGCTTCGATGGTGGGCTATGTTGCTGCCATTGTCACTGTTCCGAGTTTCGACCTGAAACTTGGAGGATCCTCAGCTGGCACTATGAGACTGACCTCTACGGAATGTCGGTATTCTAGCCTCACGGGAACCCAAGAAAGGAGGGAAAGTACAACAGCAGCTGCTGGGTCCCTTTGCATTGCCGTGCTTTGGTGACCACTGTCCGAAATTGCTTACCTGACCCGAGTCCAATCCTGAGAGGGGTCCTGCATCTAGTTTTGCTGCTTTCTTCAATCGAGAGTCCTTGCAACAGTGACAGACAATATCGGCTCATCGGATCAGCTCGAACCTGCAACCCCTGTGAATCAAGGACTGCGACTTTCGGCAGAAAAATCACCCTAGGACCCTCTTCCTTTGTTCTGCCAAGTCTGGGGAAGAATCGGAATACGGTGGCTAAGTGAGAGCGCTTCTAACCTACCCCTATACTCCCATTATAAATCAATGTGCTTATAATAAACTTTAATTCTAACATAATTGGCTTTGCCAATGCTTGCTTGCGCAAGACATCTGAACGTTAGGGCTACTTTTGGTCATTATTCTAACTTGTACCCTAAACATAAGAACCTTTCACTGGACCCCAGGGAACCTACCTGTATTTTTTCCTGCTTCAAAATGTCTGTGGAACTTTTACCTGGACTATTGAGCAAAAGGCCCCAGACAACTTAGTGCTGGACAATTTTAGTTAGGTATCATACCTGTGGACTTATAAGTGCATAATGTAACCATACATTTCCTTTGCAGGAGCCCTATTTTTGGTGCAGATGTTGAAACAATATTGCCTTTGGGGTAGTAGGCAGGTCAGTTTGTGAGAGGATGCGCTAGAGGCCTGGCACTTCTGCTTGTCAGCTTTGCACTTGCGTTTCAAATCTGCCAAGTTACGAGTCATACCAAGAGTTGAATTTGGAGGTAGGATTCATTCAGATCCTCATGACAGGGGCAAGAATGTCCACAGTGTTAGAGAAAGAGAGATGGAAGTTAGCTAGAACAGATTCAGAAGGCGAGTCAAATGAGGGGGGCGGAGGAGGGATGAAGGAAGAGGCAAATGCAGCAATTGACACACGCTTCATCGGTCGAATGATGAAGAAGGAAACTGGCAGTGCAGGCAGAGGCATTATCACGGGCTAGGGGAGGTCAAGGTGGGAAGAGAGGAGGGAGTGGTCAGACCAGGAGAGAGTGGTAGTAAGAGGGTTGGGAGAGGCATGTCTGTTGAGAGGAAAGTAACACACGCTTAACTGAAACGCTTGCATGTAATGAAAAGCATTTCTTTCCTTCCCATCAGCAATACTTTATTTCCGAGCTGTCGTGTGGCTCGGGTTAACACAGAGAAAGATTCCTTTAGACTCATTGAAGTTAAACTGACTTTCCCAAAGAGTTGCAAGTATTGTTTAAAGGGACCCCATGCATGAGAAAATGTTTCCTGATACCTTGCAGACTGAGTGCTTTCTGAGAGGGGGGAACGCATCTCTCTTTGAAGTTGCAGTTCAATACTGAAATGCAATCGTGTGTGCCTAATTCTGGTTCTAATAGAAGATACATATCTTGCAACACATAAAAGGCTGACGCAGAAGATTATAGAAGTAGTAGAAGTTGAAGCCAGAACAAGCATTACCAAAGCCCTTAGAAGGACCTCTTTGAAAACATATCCCACACACATAAGAACTGTACACCAGTATTCTGAAGCTGATTAATGTATTGTTACCCAAGAGTCTTCATCCAAAGCTGGTAGAGTGGCACAACCGCTTTAGGGTAACCATTGCAGGCAAGGTGTATAAAAGCGGGGGAAGGGAGATGGTCTGTGTTCACTGAATTCTCTATATCTGCATGGCAAAGCCTGTTTGGAAGAATGAGAAGTGGTCTAGAAGCCCAAAGCAGATTTTATGTTAGCTGCAAGACAGGGAAAGAGGCTGCCCTTTCTGGTGATATAGAAAGAGGAGGACCTTGCCAGCCTGTGGAGGTAGAAGATGTCTTGTAGAATTACCTATTAGTGAAATGGCCATTGTAGTAGCAATTTACAGAGCAGTAGAAGTTGTAGCAGTAGTAGCAGCAGGACTGTGACTGTCAGTATTTGTCATAATTGTGGGGCAAAGGAACCTGTTCTCACAGTTGTATCGCATAAGGAAGTTGTTGAGAAAGGAGAAAATCTCAAACGATAACATACTGACAAACTATTCATAAGACACTGCAGAAGTCGACAGTAAAGAAGTTGAAGTGGGAGAAATACTGTCAACTACATCTATAATTATTATAATTATATTTTTTATTTTATAACACGCTTAATACCAGAGATAGGTTTGTAAGTGCGGTATCGGGATTCAAACCTGTGTTGCGCTCTGTTGTCTTGCTTCCAAGACAAACACATTGCCCCTGAGCTATTACCCCTCAACTAGTCTTTTCAGGAAGGAAGTCGTCCAGGAAGCTCCATTGGTGCTGTTAATTCTTTGTGGAATTGTAAAGAAAAAAGTCTTTCACCAAACAAAGAAGAGACTTTGGCCAGTGGATTTTATATGTGTGAACTTTTTGTTTATTTGGAACTTTTCAAGACTTTGGTCAAGACTTTTTGTTCCCTGGAGAAAACTGACTTTGAATGTTGAATTTCTGTTGTTTTGAATGTTTATGTTGTTTAGTGTGAGGCTTTAGTTTTGTGAATGCTAGGATGTTTTCCCATAGATCTTAGGATAGGTAGGGACCCCCCCTTGTAGAGGAGGTTTAGTTAGGATTTCTGTTATTATTTTGTGTGTAATAAAATGGCAAATACTGACCCCCACATGAGTCAACATCTGGCTCCTCAGGATAACACCTGCTCCACACTCTTCTGTCGAATGTCCTCGCAGGACCACCCCATGCTTCCACATGTGGACCCAGATGTTGATTACCAAGGATCGTGACCGACAGTTACGGACACCAGCATAACATACTCACTGAGCAACCTTCTAATTACAATTGCCTTGAAAATGACCCAGGAGGGTCGAAACACATGTCGGCTATACTAATAAATATAGGTTGCACAAACTCAACCATTAAATGTTTCATTTCTATTGGGGAGATCATGCTCTCGGACTAATTACATTGCCCAGTGCATGTGTTGATGTTTTCACGCCCATGATTAAATAATGCACTTTCTTTCACTATGTTTCATTCAGTCTTGATAATACAATTTATCACCCAGAGATTTTCATGCTGGTAATCATAGGCTCCTGTTGAGGATGGGAAAAATAAAACTACAATCATACTCTTTTTGCATGACATGTTGCTTTAACGGTCTACATTGTCAAGTTGCTTTAATATTTTATTTGTGCACATTTCCCGTCATCTCAATAAAATAGAGTGCTATATTAGCATTTAAAAAAAATACTTTTTGCATGCATATCACTTGTTTTCTATGACTATACCACTAACTCTGACTCCATCTTTCCTGCCACTTCCCTCCCATGCACACATGCAGAGAGGACATTATTTCCATGTCTTTCTTGAGGGAATGAGAGGAAATAGCAGGTCTCACCATCTGCACATTGCTGTCTTTATTGTCTCACCCAACGGGCACCATACATCCTAGCCGGACAGTCTTTGAAGGATCTGTTGTTTCTCTCTACTCATGTCTGGATATAGTGTTTGGTCTAGCACAGGGTTAAGAGTCACACAACCTTGCAACAGCATTTTGTGCTGCTGGTGGGATTTGAACAATATACTTCTTCATTGTACAGGGCTTTTTGGAATCTATCCACTTCCCCTGCGCTGTGTGATGCAGGGCTGCCATAGTGGGACCATCGTCTATCTGCCCTTGTTGAACCCTCCCTGTCTCGACGCGCCTTCAAACACTTGTGTCTATGCACGTTACTAATTCCATCTCATGGATTCTGTTTTAACAGACGCATGCACACAAACACTCGTTTGTAATGGTGTTTTCACCTCGATTTATATTGTTATGATTGGCAAGTGATTTTTGGGTGGAAATAATCCTTTTGAGTGGGCTAGCATGCATATGGCTGTAGATTTAGTGTGATCATTGAAGTGAGTAATACTAATGAAGTTCTGATGGCCATACTATTCTTTTTCATTTCATTTGGGTGACAGGTATCTCCTCCCCTTTTGCCGCTGCCATCTGTATGCCACTCCTGCAGATGGCTTTTACTCCCGACACCTGCTGCTTCGAGTTCATCAGTGGAGCACCATTACGAACTTATGGGACGATCGCCAATGGGCCACATGCCCTTACGCAGTACTAGTGGCTAGGAGCAACATATCTACCTTTCAGCTGGACTAGTGCCTACCTAATGGGACGGGCCTGCGGTTCTAGGCGCTTCCATGTTGCCTTTTTGGACGTGAATGTAGCCCCTGTGTACCATGAAGGAACAGGGCGTCACACAAGGAGTAGCTGGTCATTTATTGCGGATGCAGCCCACAGTAATGTAGATATTTCGGGGTTTATGACCTAATAGCTGTATGGGCTTGGTGAATTTGATGTGCATTAAAATTTTAGTCTGATGTTAACCGTGTAGCGTTATTCTTTGGAAGTAATGTAGCATATTCCTATTTGTGGAGCGATGTATTGTGAGTAGATCTGCATTGGGTTCCGGCTTCTGAGTATAGTTGCGTGGTACTGTACTGGCCGCGTTTGCCTACGAAGCCCAGTAAGGTCAGGGATAGGGGCTGCCATCATGACAGTTTTAATGATGTCATGCTTAGGGGCGGGGGATTAGCTTTTGTGTAACTGATGCCGGTCAGCCAGGTGGATTGGTGGAATGATGTGATTATCAGGAAATGGCTGGTCACAGGTGCCTGTGTTTGCGTGCGTTTCTTGGAGGGAGACTGAGGTCATGTCCATTGGAATAGCTTCTGTATTCGTGCCATCTGTGCCCTGCAGCTCCCATTGGCCCCTCTTGAGATGAGCCTGGCTGCTCAGTCACTCTGCCAACTTGTGTGGTACATGCTTATGCTGATGGTTGGTTTGTTTACTGGCATGTGTACAGGGCTGGTGCAGTCTCCCTCAGGATACTGCTTTGAATGTTGCCTTGCACTGGTGTCAGGCGATGGGGGCCTGTTGTTGTTTTGTCTCATCTTTCAGTTCATTTTGCTGTACTTGAACCTTCGCATGCCTGTGCTGCATCAGTACGGCAATGGTGACATGTCAAATATGGATGGCCACTCACAAGGCACTTGGAGCCCCTACATTCATTTGTTCGTTGGCATGCGTGGGTGACTTGTGCATTTCACTGGTTGCATTGTGTGACTTCATTGCACCTACGAGGAGTTGTGCAATGTGGCCAGGGTGTGGTGTACAGACACTCAGTAGGGCCATTTACGGTTGGTTCACGATGCCGTATTTCTCGCCATGGCGGAATGGTACTTTCCGCCATGCTTGATGGCGTTATGTAAATGTCCGCTAGGGTCAGAATTCGCGTACCGTTGCGCCATGGTGGTAATTACGGTTTTGCATGGCGCGCGTGCGCGTACTTGGTGCAGTTAGCGTTGGCGTTCACTACGGTGTCGCTAATGGCATCGTACTTTACGGTGACGGGTCATAGTCGCAATGAGCGGTATTCGATGGCGGTATTGCATTTCCGCCATCGTTTTTCGATTTCCGCCAGGGTCGTAATGAGGGCCAATGTGATTATAATACGACCAATTATTTTTAATTCCATCTTTTTCTAATAGTTATTCACAAATATTGTTTGGCTTAAATTACGTTTATACTATTTAGCTATATCTAAGTACATTAACACCCACAATCATTTCTTAACAAGAATGTTAGTAAATGAGTTAAGATAGTTTGCGTAAGTCAAGCCTGGTATTATTACCTTAATTTATATATACTTTTAATTAGCAATTAATAAAATGGCATTTTGTAATTAACCATTGAGATCGCCAAGACAACGCCAAGTATCCATTTTGGGGTAGTTCCATACACAATATTTACTTTACACATTTAAGTACACTAGTAGCGTGAAATACGCATTCGTTTTGGTAGAGCATGTTGTTCAACATTTAACTTTTCCTAATTAGCTAACACGTACACACAGAATATTTAAAACTACTTAATTTCTTTTTCACATAGATGCATGTATTTAGCATTAGATTGGGTTCACTCTCGTGAGTTGAGCATGATCACAAGAACCGCAGATCAAAAGATGGCAGCCGGATTAAAAACTAAGGTAGGGCTCGCCAACGAGACCGCACCAACAATAGTAAAGGCCACCATTATCAAACCGCAGATGAACACGGACAGATTTGTATGGAGCTGGAAACCAAAACCGACAGAAATTAGAATGTATATACACATGTTTTCACAGCACGCAAACCGCTGCAGAGGCTCTCATGACGTTACGGACTGCGAGAACCATGCACACACTAAAAATGAAAAAATCTACTTTAGAAATATGCATTCCTCGCTCTTCTCTGTTAGTAAAACATTGGCAGATAGACCTCAGGAAGTAATTCTATTTTTACCTAATTCCTTTTTTAAATTAAAACAATTACGAGGCATGGGACACACAGAAGCATATTCTATAAATTGGATGAGGAATATTGACGTGTTGAAACCCTAATTATGAACAGGCAACATAATCTGATGTGCTAATTCATTAGGCACGGGATTCATTATTCAAAGTTTATTTGGCAGGTTGGGATTGACCCCATGACTAACCCATTATTGCTGAAATGAAGTGTTCTAAATATCAAGTCATTACCATTCGGTAAGAAAACTTCTCTTTATCTCTTAGATCATTTGTAACACTCTTTAACATGAAATGACATGACACAATGAACAGAATAATTTATTGTCCTTTCTTTTTTATCCCCCTATTTGTTCTTTGTGTATTTATAATATATATTTTCTTACCCTAACCAATCCTCCCCTACCCCCTTCCCTGATGTGCTTGTTTATGTGAAATATTTTCATTTGAATGATGTTCCATTTTTTGATGTATGTTAATGCACAAAATTCACTTTTGCAATTCAACATAGCCCTGATTTGAAAAGACGGTGTGGTCCGTCGAAACATGTGTCATCACTATAGGGCAATTGTTCACTGAATACACCTTTTTATAATCACAACCATATTGAGTGGTGTTTTTCTTTGATGCTTTGGCGCATGAATTTAGAGAGTGTAACAATAGCTTCATACATATACTTTAGAGGAGGTCTGTGTAGCAATCATGGCTCAAATAAGTAACAAAGCACCAGGCCCTTGCACGTTACCAGTCGTCATCTTTAAAGCTGATTCAATTATATGGGCTTCATTTCTTTTATGTTTATTCAATTCAATTCCAGCTTTATGGTCACCAGTAAAATCATGGATTGAAGCAGAAATCGTCTCCATTTATAAAAAAAAATGGCTAAAGAGAGGTGCCATCTAATTATAGCCTGATTCCCCTTTTAGATGTGGTGTGGAATATCTATGCTATGGCATTATTAGGCATTATTAGGAGACCTAAAAAGTCTGATAGAGGGAAACAATGTAATTATAAATATGATTGTTCTTTTATAACGCAACTAATAATAGAGATTGGTTTCTAAGCATGGTATCAGGATTCGTACCTGTGTGAGACTGTAAAACAAATCGTATCATGGTCTAGCCCCCCTTGGGTGACCATGTATTAGTCTTAGACAACCCTAGACAATCTCCTAGGGGGGGTGTGGATTACTATGCCCCCCCTGCTTTCGTATCTCAGGGCCTTTGTGTACTGTGTTACTCCTAGAACAACATACTCCTATCCTACTCCTATGGACACAATAACATAAGACACAATGAAAACACATGAATTGATTCAATTATAACAATAGAATACATTTATTCATACATAACAATGCATGATGCAAACACTACTAAAACTATGCAAATCTCGAATTTGCACCTTTATACTTTTGGTACAAATCTACCATGCAGTGTACTTACTATAAGCATTACAGGTTTCTAATGCAAGCCTGTGATTAACTGGATCTATAATGTCTAATGCAATATACATATGGCAAGTGCCAGCATTCAGCATTCCTCTCCATTCCACACCATTCCTCACTCTCTCTCTCTAAGTCAATCCCTGTCTGATTCCCCTTCCCCAAACCTAAAGCCCTTTGTGAGTGTCTGTTCTAATCAATCAGTTTAGGCCATGAACCATACTTCCCATTTGAGCTTCCCATGGTCTCATCTTGCCCATCTCTCCCTTAATCAGCTCTCTTTGCCAAGTCTGGTCACTCGACTGCCTCAAGCCTTTGCCAAGCTCACCAATCTCTCCTCTCATCAGAATGCTTCCTCAAGCTTCCGAACTCCCAAAGCCAGCGGATTCTGCTGCACCAAAAACACCTCTCC
Organism: Ambystoma mexicanum; assembly: GCF_040938575.1. Taxonomy (NCBI): domain Eukaryota; kingdom Metazoa; phylum Chordata; class Amphibia; order Caudata; family Ambystomatidae; genus Ambystoma; species Ambystoma mexicanum. The sequence continues at coordinate 318,789,755 of NC_090928.1, read as the reverse complement.
CTCAATCTCAGAGTCATCCAAACGTCTCTCGATCTATCTCTCAGAGAGCAGCTCCATCCAAAACTCCATCTCCAACAACTAGAAACTTCTAAAGCCTCCCCTCTGGTTATACTGTGCTGTATACAAATCCCTATGGTTACATTCGTTCTCTAAGCTAAAATGCCTCTCTCTGTCTGTCAGCAACTTCTATATTTGAGCAGTGCCTCAAAGTCAGAGTTGCATGTTCTTTCACTTGCAATCACTCCGTGTTCTGTCATCGTAACATTTCAAAGCATATCTCTACCCTGGCCTTCCATCTGCGAAGCATCCTACCATCTATTTCTCCATTCACAAACCATTAAATCCCTCTCTCCTTGCATGCAAAGCTCCTCTCCCATTCTCCATGCAAAAGCACTCCCTGCATGTGGCGCTGCCTGGCCTGCACCTTTTCTGTCTCCGCGAACACAGCCCTGCTGATAAGCCAGGCCCTCTCCACTCGGACAAGGTTTGTGTTATCTGTCTGCCTGCCATAGCAAAGTAATGATGCCGTAATGATAACAAATCAGGCCTCTCCATTCTATCAGGTTCTACACCTGTGTTGCGCTGCGTTGTCTTGTTTCCAACACAAAAATGTTGGCTCTGAGCTATCCCCCCTCACCTATTAGTCACCTGTAGGTGGGATTTCAGTCCGGCCTAAGTAATGTTGATGGAGGTTTTAGATGTATTCTTTTAATGTATGTTGAAGTGTGTTATTTAAAACATTTTTTTATATTTTCTTCTTATTGACTTGAAAACCGCCTTTGATGAGGTCCCTCATGTGAAGTAATAGTAAACTTGAAGGGACCTTAATAACCATTTAGCACTGTTCAGTGCACTGTATCTACTTTAAAATAACAATAAAGGAACAGTCAGCTGGATCTTGTCTGGTGAGGCTACAGCTTAGTTTCATTCACTCCCTCATGAGTTCAAGAGTGCCTTACCCCACTTTATTTTCTTGGATTTCTCCCTCTCTGATTTCCTCTGTAAAACCTCTTGGTTTCACTCTTGTTTTGTGCTCGTTTTGTAAAGGGGCTTGGAGGGTTAAAAATAGGTGGCTGACGCACCGCCACAGAGCCCCCTAACGGCAAGTTGCCACTGCAAAGGCTTAAGATCTGTGGGGAAGGTATCTTAAAATATAATCCCTCTCTTTTAGAAGTAAGTTTGTTTGTCAAATGGAGGGTTCTACAAATTTCAGTTACAGAAGGAAAATGACAATGTAAGGTGTCCATGAAGGGATGTTAGGGTTTGGCCAATATTTATCAGAAGTGAAGGCTGGCTTTGGTTGTAAAGTTTCAGCTCTCTTGCCAGAACTAAATTATTTTTTATATTTTACTTCCTTGGCATTTATCTGATTCCATTACAATCATATAGACCCTAAGATCTTGGTACAACCATTGTCCATCCCAAATAATCAGAGAAGGTACATTGTGGAACCCTAAGGCTTATCCCAATAATGCCAGGGAAAATAAATCTTTATGGGGGCATGCAAAAGAACAGATCGGGGGAGTAAAAAAGGGAAAGAGGGAAAGGGATTGGGGTTTTGTTGGGTTAAGGAGAAGTGGTCATCAGGGTTACCTACGAAGTATACCAATGACCTTACTAGGCATTCAGGTGCCATACGGTTTAAGAAACGTCAACCAGATGTGGTCATTTCTTATCTAGGTATCCTCCTGGATAGAAGGTCTCCTTTCGAAGCTAGCCTATTTGCCATGATCCACCAGCCAAATGCCCACTGATGGTCTGGTCCTTCCTTCCATATCCAAATGATAACTTTCTTTGCACACATAATAGCCCTTCGGAACCACAGCACCATGCATGTGCTGAGAATAGGACCATCTGGAGGAGAATGATGCATATTTTGTCTTCCAATATTGGTGTGATCCTCTGTTGGGTGTCAGGCCAGCAGTCTGTCATTTTGTGGAAGTTCCAAAATATGTACACAAAATGGTCTGGGATACCCCTACCAAGAACAAACAGCCAAATAACCTGTTCTATTGGTAGGTGCCCATTCGGGAGGGTCTACAACCACGTTTAAGCTCACTACTTTTCACAGAGAAGAAATAACCATTTGCATATCAGTCTGGTCCCACCTACTTGGGCAGTCCAGCACCAAAATGCTAGGCAATTCTCCTCTAAACAAGAGTACCAACAGCAACAGCAGACACATGTTTACACCTAGTCAGGCCTCATCAGTGAGATGAATGTGTGCCGATCCTAAGCAGAGTGATCAAGGAGTCCACGTCTGGATTACCCTGAGTAACTTAGGGTGAAACCCCAAGTTCCTAAAAAATATACAAAACGGTCTGGGAACCACTCTACCGAGAACGAACACAGGCAAATAAACTGTTCTATCGGGAGGTGCCCACTGGGGAGGATCTACAACCACGTTTTAGCACACTGTACTTTTGACAGAGAAGAAATATCCATTTGTATATCAGTCTGTCCCACCCACTTGGCAGTCCAGCACCAAAACACTTTAAATTCTCCTCTGAACCAGAGTAACAACAGCAACCGCAGGCACATGTTTCGGCCTAGTCGGGCCTCGTCAGTGAGGTGAAGCTGTGCCTCTCTAAACACAGTGAGCAAGCAGTCCACATCTGGATTACCCAGGGTAATTTGGGGTGAAACCCCAAGTTCCTAAAAATATACAAAAGAGTCTGAGAGATGTAAGGAAGGCATGGTATCAACAGTCAGACAAACACAAGTGACCACAGTTCAAGGGTGTATATTGAACTTTCCCAAAGGGGGTGATAAACGCCTATCTAAACCTAAATCTACAGATGGGAGCAAGCTACGACCATCAAGTAATAATAATGCAGTCCTAGTGGAGTCTTGTCAAAATAAAAGCGCCTATACTAAAAAACCTAGTGCCAATCCTTACCGCTAATTTACAAATTGGTGTGGGAAAATAGTGTACGCAAATGAAATAGTGTTCATAAAAGGATAAGTCCGGATGTTCGGGCCGTTGGACTCCCTTCCCCATGTTTTCAGCACGGGGCACGGTGGTTCACTCAAGCCAAGCACACACCCTGGCTCTTCGACATGAGGATACAGTTCTATTTCCAGCATCCGGGCCTCCTGTGTCCAAGTGTCAGATCCTTGCCCAGTCTTGCACGGAGGTAGCACAAACTCCTGCCTCCCTGTTGGGTCTTGACACCTGAATGAGTATATATCTCAGGCCACAGCAACTCGCCAGGAAAAGAGGGTTAGGGTCCACAGGATTAGATAGGTAGAGGGTTTCAGGGTAACCGGGAAGAGGGTTAGGTAAAGGTTATCGATGGGTAGGGGGATTTGGGGAAAACCATGCTCCTCAACTCTGGTGTCCCCTCCTGGAGTTGGGGAACTCCGTCCATTCATACTACACTCACTCTCACACTCTGAGTTCAATTTATATGGCAATTGTGCTTTTGTAATGCCACCCTGTTGACCACAAACCTAGTAATATGCACTCTTTGACATTTCTCTGGGTAAGCCTTCCCTCATGTTAATTCCCTTGAAACCTTAGCAAAGTGCTTGTACACATTACACATTAGCTTTAGCAACGCATGATTTCAAAGACACATTGCCTTCATAACACATGAGCCTTACATACTTAGCTGCGGTTGTTTTTGCTCTCCTCGTCGCTGCCTGGAAGTCCATTTCCAGCGTGGGAGGCTCTGCTATAAAGTGAACTAGAAAACTGTGAGAATATGCAGCGGAAGCTGTCTATACATATCACGGCCCTTATCACTGTTCTCGTTCTAGTAATGCGGTCTCTATCCACTCTATGACCATATGGATTCCCCGACACCTGCAGCCAATAAACTTTGCAGCCCCTCTCAGGTGGCTCTGGTCCCAACAGTGCAGGCAATGAGCATCCCAGTCTAGCGTTCAACAATGAGGGCAATGAGCTTCCCAATCTAGCGTGAATCCGCTACATGCCCCGGTTTATCATACTAAAGTCATGCTTTTCCCAAATGCTGCATTGTTGCACGTGTGTCTGGCGTTTAGTAACTAATTTAGCACAGGAGTGCTTAATCAGAGGTAACGCTTCACTTACCTGAAGTGTGGTAACGCTTCACTTATCTTAAGTGTGGAGCGGGGCCTGCCGCTGGAACAGGTGGGGTATGGCCCAGTGAAGAGTAGCCTGCAGGAGCTCCTCCGGAACACGTCCGTTCAGCTTGAAAAGCTGTAGCGCGAGCGAAAGCTCATGGGCCTGGCATGCGCATGCACGTGCTCCTGGGTGTGTTTCTGGCTGTGCTGGAAGGCTCGTGCTCACACGGGCCTTCTGGGAAGTGCAGTCCAGAAGCATTTCTCCCATTCCCTGGCACTCTTCTGCGAAATAAACAAAGGAGCCTCTTAGTATAACTGAACCTGGGCCCCTTCTTGTTAACACACAATGTCCATTTCTTGTTGAAAGCACTTGCCTTGCTCATGCTTCCTCCCACATGTTTTTTCCTGACACCAAGTCTCTTTTCTCATCAAAGGCTCTTGATTCAGAGGGCTGGATGTACAAAACAAAATAGAAAGTTATTTTCTTCTTACAATTTTCTAGAGAGTGGAGAGTGCAGAGCAGAGAAGAACAGATAAATAATAATAAATAAAAATAAATAGACAATAGCGGCAATAAACAGTGGTAGTGCAGCCATCAAGTGGCAAGTGCTATGTTTACGGCAGCAGACTGGGTAAGTCTCATAAGTGCAGAAAAAGAAGAACATTAGGGTTGTATGGGACTGTATGGGTACAGATACAGTCCCCAGTGCAAGGGGTGGCCGGGAGGCAGTACAGGAGGGTGGCAGGGTGAGCAGGTAACTGGGCCCAGGGGACAGAGGGTTGCCAGGTGCACAGTGCCAAGAGAACAGATCAGCAGGGGACAGGGGGAGCGAAGGCAGACGCAAATAGGATGATCTTGAGGTGCAACTGGAACCAGAGATGGTTCTCCTCAAGTTTTAGAGTGGCGGGGAGGCTATTCCAAAGAGAGGCCCCAGCAGAGATCTACCCCCAGCTCGTTTCTTTGAAAAACTACTGACCCTGAGGGAGTTAGAGGTAGAGGTGCAAAGAGCTTGAGAGGGGAGGTATTTGTGGAGGGATATCTGAAGGTATTTTGGACAGGGTATGTGCACAGGGTTTAGCTTGACCTGTCGCAGGACCACTTTCAATACAAAGTTCCTTTTCACAATGGAGTTGCCATTCAGATGGATACCTAACACAGACCTCCAAATGAACACCCACGTGGCGCCGGACCACTCTATACACAGTATCTTACTTGGCCTTTTAAAGTTCATTCACTCCTTTGGTTTCCAATTGTTTGTGCCGCTCATCACAAGCATTTCACACAGTATTCTTTGTGGATTTCTTTATACAATGTTGTTACTTGTAACCTTGGTTCAAACACAAGCTGTTTTGGTATCAGTCTCTCCGACTCACCAGCTGTGCTGTTTTTACTGACACGACTTTGTTGTAGGAGCCAAGGACAGTACCATGGCAGCAATCACTACTCCCTGGTTGGGTTATCGACACAGGAGAGCCCCGGATACCTTCGATGCAGTGTAGGTTTATTCAGCTTTAGTTCCCGGTCGCAGGCTTCTCAATTTCCATGGTTCCTGAGTAACGATTTCTAGAGGTTAAAGGCACGTCCCTCCTTGTAACCCTCTCAGGCTTCGCCGCCTTTTCCTCTTGTGTTAAACTGCCATCTTGGAACTGCTGCTTCCTTATATGCTTTTTCTCGCTCAGAGTGTGTTTTCGTGCTCCGTCTTTTATCCATGTAGGGAAGTGTAATGGGAGTCAGGTGTGTGTAATGATCAGTAATTACCTGACCTTGCTTGACCATGGTGTTGGGACTTGTCAGATATACGGCTCTGTTGTTAGCCCGTTGTCGCTCACGGTGAACCGTCTGTGAGAATGTCTTTGTGTCGGGAAAGGGGGTAAGGGTTGAGCTTTTAGGTATTCTACCTAGTAGGATGGGGAAAATATGTTACAGGGAAGGAGATGTCACATCTCACCCTTTGGGCCTCATCAGTGAGGTGAAGCTGAACCCCTCTAAGCAAAGTGAGCAAGGGGTCCACGTCTAGGGTAACTTAGGGTGAATCTCCAAGCTCCTATAAATATACAAAAATGTCTGTGAGCCCCTCTTCCGAGAATGAACATGTCCAAATAACCTGTTCTATAGGTAGGTACCCACTCAGGAGGGTCCACAGCCACATTTTAGCTCACTGTACTTTTCAGAGAGAAGAAATATCAATTTTCATATCAGTCTGGTCCCATCCACTTGGGCAGTCCATCACCGAAATGCTAGGCAACTCTCCTCTGAACAAGAGTACCTACAGTAACCCCAGACATGAGTTTTGACCTAGTTGAGCCTCATCAGTGAGGTGAAGCTATGCCTCTCTACCCATAATGAGCAAGGGATCCACGTCTGGATTACCCTGGGCAATTTAGGGCGAAACCCCAAGTTCCTAAAAATCTACAAAAAGGTCTGGGAGTCCCTCTTCCGAGAACAAACATGGCCAAATAACCTTTTCCATTGGTAGGTGCCCACTCGGGAGGGGCAGGCACACTCCTTTGTAATTTTGTAAAACTTGGGGTTTCACCCTAAGTAGCCATGGGGTAATCCAGACGTGGACCTCTTGCTCGCTGTGTTTTAGAGATGCTCAGCTTCTCCTCACTGAAGAGGCCCATCAAGGTGAAACAAGTGTCTTGGGTTGCTGATGGTACTCTTGTTCAGAGAATTGCCTAGCATTTCAGTGCTGGACTGCCCTTGTGGGTGGGACAAAGACTGATATGCAAATGGATATTGCTCCTCTGTGAAGGATGCAGTGAGCTAAAACGTATCTGACCCCATTCGTTCTCGGTAGAGGGGCTTCCACACTCCTTTGTAAGTTCCAAAATATGTAGACTGGGTCATTTAAGTGCCCTAGACACTGTTCCATTGGGAGAAGCTGGCCTGTCCTTATTTTGCACAATTGTTAACCGGCGAAGTCCCGAGAAAGTCCCGCTTTGCCCGCTGCTATTTTTCTGTGAAGACTCGTATTGCTACAATTTCAACTTTCAACTTCAACAACCACAAGGTGAAGCTCACTGGAACACCACCGCCTATTTACCTGTTATTAATACGTATCATATGTATTATATATATATATATTAAGCCTGTTCTTTTTGCACTCAGGCTTTGTTTTCCTATCTTTGTGGGCGTGATTATAAAAGAGGACTCTTTTTTCGCACCGGCGAAGTCCCGAGAAAGTCCCACTTTGCCGCTTCGCTGCAGCGTCGCAAGCAAAGCGAGGTACTGGGACAATTTTCCATTGATTTCGCCTTCTTTTTTGTATTTACTCACAGATAGGGAGTTTGTAACCCTTAGTTTTTTAGGTTTTCGTTAATCGAGGGTGTTGTTACCCCATAGAGTTCTACATTTTGGACTCTTGGGACTACTTTGAAATACTATGAAGCGGAATTTGTATACGCTTCGCACCGGAATACCTCTGATAAAAAGTGTAATTTCAAATTCCAGCAGAACGCAAGCTAGGGCTGTTCCCTGTGTTTCCACCCCTCGCTTAGCTAGATCAGAAGCTCAGAATATTTCCAAAGCAAAAAAGCGAGGGTCTCATCTTGCTGCAAATTCAATGAAACAAACTTCAAGCACTCAGGATATACGTTTTTTCTATCCTGGTTGCATGACTCAAAGTTTAACTTTAAAAAATCTCAAAGACACCGCCCAGTCACCCCTATACATAGCTAGTAACAATCAGGCAGGGTGTGGCGCAACTTTTCATGTCTCCTTGTCTGATAGTACAGTTTTAAGAGGGGACTCAATGGCTCAAATTTCCGAGACCAAACACAACTCCCTTTCCGCAAATATCCAGGGGGATGTAGCTGTAATTGACTTTCCTTCTCCTGGATCTGACTTCACATTACAAGAAACATTTGGTAATCTCTCCTTTTCACCTAAAACGTTCCCCAATGGAGGCTTTATGCAATCTAATATAACATCTTCTTTCTTGTTTCCTACACCTCGCAAATGCTCTCTAACTGAAAAGTCCCAATTACCTCAAAATGTGTCAAAAGTAGTTGAATTAACTTTAGGAGCAATGAATTTAACTTTGCAAACAATTTCCACATTGTTCAACACATTGAATACTAAATTGGACGTACCGGGTGCCCAGTTGTTATCTGTTTTAGCCTGGCAAGCCAAGCAAGAAATACTTTGGGCTCACCAACGACCGATGATAAATGAGCCTACTGTGCCTCTAAAGGTACCAGTTGACAAGTGTGTAACACCGACCAAACTTGTCTCTGTTGCCACTATGACTTCAATCATGGCACCTAATAGTCCTCTTGCAAATGTGCCGCAGATTGAGTTGGAAACTTCGAATTTGCATTCCCAAACAGAAAATCAAATGTCACCTATCACCATAGATAATTCAGGTATTTTGTATTCCCTTCCCTATATTGGTCAGGTCATTAGAGAAATTACCCCTGACCATGAAAAGGGTGCATTTGGTGTGACTAATAATGCCCAAACTCAAGTGCCATACACTATTTCTTTGTAAAAATATGCCTCTGTCAAAAACGAAATCTCCTTCCACTGGAAAAATACACAAAAAAAACATCAGAGGTTAGAAAAAAATTTAAAAATGTCAAGAAAACTGAAGTAAGTGCTCCGGCTAGCTCGAAGCAATTCTTTAATATGCTGACTCTCCCTAATAAGCACAGTCAGCGAACTGCCTGTGCAATCACAAAAAAGTATATGCAATTGAGTCAAATGTGCCAATTCAAATTTGGCTCCGTTAACAAAAGTCCTGTGTCTGCAGTTTCTTACACTCCACTGGACAACTTGGTTCAAGCAGTCCAAAATCATGAAAAACAACAAGCTAGCTTGGAAATGCAGCATTCCATGCTGGCTGTTAAATCCAGTGCCAAGCTAACCTTACCAAAGAGAATTGAGTCTCTGACCTCTAAGAGTTCAAAATTGAAACAAGTGCTGCCCCATAAAGCCAGCACACTCTCTGAACACGAACGAGAGGTGCTGCCGAGTTGTCGCTCAGAAATCAGGAAAGAAGTTGACTTGTACATGAGCATATTTGTCTCCTTACCGACACTTAAAGCGCCCTTACTTGATTCACTCATGTCTGATATTCCATCACCTCAATTATCTGTGTCCAAGCCTTCGGTTTCATTTAAGTGTGACAAAATCAAGAAAGTGGCAGCTTTGTCTCCCTCCTCGCCAACCTATAATGCAGAAATAGCGACCTTGTTGAAATCTTTATGTCCGCTTGCAAATAATCCAACTTCTTCTATTACTCCAACTTCTTCTACTAATCCTCCTGTAAAATCAATATTGAAAACTAAAGTGGGAAAGGAGACAAACTTTGCCCTAGTGCTGGGATGTCGCCCGGCGCCACATCCGCAATATGTGCTAAACCGCCATAGTATCTTAGAGGTATTTTCCGATATCCCTCTATTGCAGGATATCGGATCTGCAGATATGACTCAAGTGGAGTTCTTTAATGACAACTCAGTAAGTAAGGCGTGCCTATGGTTGACGTCTCGAGTTGTCAGGAATCTTATATGGGAAGCGAAAGATCAACTCTTAGCACTAGGATTCATACTATTATTGGGCCCAACAAACCAACTCAACGGATCTCTTAAAGCAGAAGCATGGACTGAATCTGCTTTAAAAGAGCTTAATAAAGTTACAGGGTCGATAAAAAGCAAATCAACAGTTGATGTATCTTCCAAATGCTGCTGTAATTGTGATTCCAGAAGTTAACTCTCGTACAAGGTTAAGAACGAACGTTTTGTAATGCTTGCTTCGTGGAACACTCGAGGTTTTAGTCATTTGCTTAACAACGTGTAAGACACCTTAACCAACCACGATGTGATTCTATTAAAAGAAACATGGCTTACAACCGTTCCCTCTTGGGATAATCATGCTATACATTTTTTGCCAGCATTGAAGGGAGAGAAAGGACGTCCGATGTCTGGTCTCCCTACAGGCTCCAAATTAAGCTCCAATACTAGCATAATATTCACTTATGCTCCAAACACTTTTGCCCAATTAACTGTTATATCAATTGAGACAACCTTGTACGCTATAGTGAACTTATATTGGAATCCCAAAAGCATTGACAATCGGAGGTTCTTGGTTGACGTTTCTACTATGTTGGATTTCATTGTACTTGTTCCAAAAATACAGTCTACAATTGTTGCCAGTGATCTTAATCTCCATTGTTTTCCTGCGAAGTTTGTTATAGAAGATTCGAGATGTAGATTGTGGGAACAATTTATGTTAACTAGAGGCTTTTGCATGTTGAATGGGAGTAGATTTGATAATAGTGACTCTAATCACACGTGGCAACAGGTCTCCTCAAAAGCCACAATTGATTATCTTTATGTGGATGACAAGTTATTTCCGAAAATACATTCTTTTAACATAGAATCAAATCCAAATAGTGACCATTGAATGCTTACCATAAAATGGTTGGTTAATGTGGCCTTCACCAAACGTAGCACAATGGCAGCCTTGGGTCAAATGACTGTATCAAATCAGCTAAATCGCATACATTGGAATGAAACCAAGTTAAACAACTTTGACAATTCCTTGCGAGCTACCCTTTGTCACTCATGTGAAAAGTCACCTTCCATCGCTGTTTCCTATTACGACTTCATACAACATTTTGCAGATAATAGGGCACGCAAAACTCAGATTCTCAAAGGCACACACATGTTTGATATGGAAGCTAAAAACAGGAAAACGGATTTTCGTTTGAAAAAAAGAGAGGTTTTGAAGCTCCCAATAAGTATTAGATCTAAAGTACTAACTAAAGTTAAAACCTCATACAGGAATTGGTGGAGACACCATCGTAGCAAACTACTTCAACAAGATGGTGAGCTAATGCTACGAATTACCCGTGACCGAAACACGGCTCAAATTTGGAAAGTTTTAACTAATGCCTCATCTCCTGTGCAAACAATGTCACAAATGCAGAGTGTTCCGGAAGCGAGTTGGATTAGCTATTTTTCTAAAATTTATGCTCGCCCGCCCAACTCCAAATTAACCCCTAGTACTTTCTCTCATAAACCTTTCCATATCACCATTTCCAAATGACATATTGTATTTTATTAATAAAATAAGTCAGTCTAGAGCTCCGGGCCCTGATGGGCTCTCCAATAAAACTTTTAAACAGCATCCAGTAATATGGTCATCGATCCTTTATCAAATTTATGAGCACATTAATGAGACACAAGAGATTCCTGCCTTGTGGAAACACTCTTTGATTGTCCCAATCCATAAAAAAGGTGGTCGGTGTCTCCCCGAGAACTACGGACCCATTGCTTTATTAGATTCCCCTGGGAAACTCTACAGTCATATTATACTACAAGAATTGAACAAGTGGACTGCTAAAGAGCTTAAAAGAGACCCGTTTCAAACCGGCTTTGTTGCTGGCTTAGGGACCTCGGTGAATCTAATCACGCTTAACATGTTAAAATCTAAATATGCTGAGGCCAAACAACTGCTGTATATGGCCTTTGTAGATTTTCGTGTAGCATTTGATTCGGTTTTCAGAACATTGCTATTTCGGAAACTACAGAATTATGGTTGCCCTCTCTCAGTTCTAACCATTATTAAAAAACTGCATACAAATACAACTATGCAAGTAGGATTATCTCTTGATGGTTTACTATCTGCGTATATTGAGACATTGAGAGGCCTAAAACAGGGGTGCATCTTAGCGTCCACATTGTTTAATTTATTTCTCTTAGATATAGGAGTTTCTTTTGAAGGGGCAGTTTCCGATTCACCAAAGTTAGGATCTCAGAAGATCATATGGCTCCTTTATGCCGATGATCTTGTTCTAATCTCCCAAACTCCCAAGGGCCTACAAGAATTGCTAAACAAACGAGTCGCTTATACCTGTAACAACAACCTGACCATCAACGAAGACAAAAAGCAGATAGTGATCTGTCAAAAAAAGAAGTATACAAAAATGGCAAATTTTCAGTGGTATCTGCAGAAAGTACCATTAAAAATTGTGCCCTTTTATAAATATCTAGGGCTGCCGTTTTCTGGTTCTGTGAAAAATCAAATCTATGATGATACCTTGAAGGCAAAAACCATGACCTTAACATCACAAGCAAAAGTAATATTACACAAGTATGGAAAATTTGCATCAGCTCATGTGGTTACTTTCTTCAATCAAAAAGTTGTCCCTATTCTCTCTTATGGAGCAGAAACTTGCCACCGCAATAAAGAATCTTTTGGGACCGACTTGAAGGAAAATTTTGGAAAGCGGTTTTTAGCTTACCCACATGTACCCCTATTTGTCTGTTAAGGTATGAACTGGGTTTGATTTCTTTGTCCACACTGGTTCTTTGGAAGTTCTGTAACTTTTATCGGAAATGTCTTTTGGGAATTAACACCATGAATATCTTGGGCTCAATAGCAATGTACATCTGTACATCTAATGATGTGTTTCCTAAAAAGTGGGTTAAAGACATTCTGAGAGCATTAGTAGATGCTGACATCTCTATTGATTTGCTACTTAGTAATCCTGACCAAGTGAAGAAAAGAATGTACTGGCATGACTGGATTTTGACGCAACAATTGTGTTCAAATTATGTGGATTTTGATCCAAATCTTTTCCCACATAAGAAGTTCAAACAAATGGCTCATTATTTCTTAAAGTGCCCATCACATCATGTCCGTGTTGAAATGTTAAGATTACGTTTGAACCTCTATCCGACAAATCAAATATTGGCAAGACGTGGTCTAATTCCAAAAGATGCAAATTTTTGTCACTTTTGCAAAAATTGTAAACAAGTAGAGACATTATCTCATATAGTAGTGGATTGCCCTGCACTAACTGGTCTATGTGAACACTACTATCGCAATTTATTACAATTAAACTATGATCATTCTTCACATGAAATATGGAATATGTTAATGACGAGCAATTGAACTGCTATTCATATTGCACTTACCCAGTTCATAAAAACAATTTTACCACGTGACCTATCTTCTATGTTCAATTGATAATTTTATGAAGTTTAGGATTTAGGTTTTTCTCTCCTTTTATGTATGTACTGCTAAATGTTTGTTAATTACTTTGTGAAATTTAGGAATATTTTTAAAATTGTTTAAACTTCTTATATAGTAATGGTTCTATTGTAAAGTGTTAGATAATTGAGTTACTCTATGTAAAAATCTATTGTAAAGTTTAAGATAATTGATTTCTTTTATGTTAAAAAAAAAGAATTTGTTTAAAGCTTGTTTTAATGAAGAATATTTTGAAAGGTTGAATTTTTCAGCCAACCAAAATAAACAAAAATAAAAAAAAATAAAATAAAACAATTGTTAAGTTAATGTTGTGAAAAGTAATTAGTATGAGGTTGTCTTCTAAAGCACAACCCTGCTATTTTGGTGGGTTTGCTGTGCATGTCCATGCAATACATGAGGAGTGTGGGGGGTTGTTAATGGGATAGAGGTGGTGGTGTTGGTGCTTCAAAGCTAAAAATACATTAATCCTGGGTGCCAGTGTGATTCTTGGTGAGTATTGGCTGAGAGAACATTGAGGGTGTGCTCATCCAGAAGGGAGAGAGAAATGTGGATCAGTTAAATTCACTGCTTCAAGAATCTATTTAGCAAGAGGTGTGGGGCTGAAGAGAAGTGCGTGGTGGCACATTATCCCACACTCTTGGTAAGCTATTCATTGTGAACCTCATTGCTGAATCACACTGGCCATCTCTTCCACCAAGACCAGTTCCTTACTTTTTTAGTGGCAACAGCCTCAGTGTCCCTAACATTATTTTGTGTAGCTTTCAGTTCAATTTTAGAATGTTGCTGATCAAAGCTTGCCTCAGCTTTGTACAAGTGTACCCATAGTAAAGCCAGTCCGCTAGCTATGTATGCAAGACACAAATGTACCCTGGGATGTGTGGCAGGTCAGAAGAAGGACACGGAAACTGTGATGATTTTTCACCTTCCTATTTATGAAACTATAAGAATAAGGCCTATCTTTCCCTATTGCTATTTCAATATTCCCAGCCTATATAAATAACTAAGGTGCTCATCAGTCATCAGGAAGTCTAAAAATAAAGAAAAGATCAGCTGTGCAAAAACGAGTTCCAGCATGCCCTACCACTATTCTAGCCAACTTAAATAAGATCAGGAGGATGTCTCCCTCCTGATAATGTTATGGCAATGTCTCTCTTTTTCTTCATGACTCCTTGTTAGTCAGCTATTCTTAAATAGTCCCTTGTCACTTTCTGTATCTGTTCTTGCCAATCTTTCACAAAGTCTTTGGGTCGTCTTCCCTCCTTTGAGAAATTTTATGAATACATTCTTTTGGGATCTTCTCACTGTTCAGGTTGCTATCCCTTTTTGAGTTTGCTAACATTTAACTTATTATCTGGGATGTGCTGTCTTGGGGTTTAAGGTTTACCTCTTTGTATTGTTAACTCTGAGTATCTTTTTCCCTTAAGTGGTTCACTTGACTTGTCTTCTTATTTATATAAGTCTCTCTCGTATTTCTCCCTGTGATATTCTCCACTCTTTATTTCTTGACTTATGGGGAGTTTGCCTCTCTGCCAAGGGTCTTTCATGCCCCTGTCGCAGTGATCTTTCTTTCAGTTTTATTTGTGATTCAAACAAGTCTCACTCGGGTACTTTCCACTCCTTACTTCTTGGCTTATGGGGTATTTTCCCCTCTTCCCTTGGTATTTGTGCCTCTGTCGTATTGCTCTCTCTTTCAGGTTTATCTGTGAACCTCTTTCTCACATTAATAAAGTTCCACTTTATTGACTGCAACTTTAATATTTTGTCAATTTCACTGGGACGAGTTAGTCTTGATTTATAATGATTCAGCAAATGGCCTATCGGTTCTCCCCGTTACCACTGACACTCCAGGGGAACATCGTTGGGGCATGCAGTTTCTTGGGTTTGCTTTGTTCTCTCTGGTTGTCCGTCTTGTCAACTCTGTCGGCATCCTGCTCTCAGCCCTCTCAGCCCTCTCTATCCCCAGGACCAGGTATGGCTGTGGGTAAGCAGAATTTTCCCTGTCTCCTTGGTGTAGTGGTTTCAGTGTCATTGGATGGGCACACTGCCACCACAAAGTCTTCGTGGTCACGCCGCCACTGGGATTCGGAGTCCCATCTGCCCATCTCCTCACTGCATGTAGATGCTGGGACTCCAGCATCATGCTCTCGCATTCAGGCCACTTCCGAAAGTCGCTGGCTCTGTGTGTCTCCTCGACTCTACCTCTCGCAGGTGTCACGGCACCAGGGTGCTTCACTTGCTTACACTCTTTGCTCCCTCTCTGGACTTCTCTACATCTTTGTGAGTGCTGTTCCTATTTTTTCTCTGTCATGATTCTACTCGTCTCAGTTATATGGAAGTCTCTCCTTATACAGACAGATCTTCTTTCTTGCTTGCAGATGTCTATTTCACTTTTGGCTCTTGCCCAATCCCTGGCTTCAATCGTGCTCTGCATATCTGATAGTTCCATATATGCCACCATGGGAAATGGGTTTGGGAGTTCCTCAAAGGAACGGGAGTCCTTGTCCCCAAAGGAGAGTTTCTCATGGTGAGGTTCCACTTGCCTCAACCCCTAGGGATGGTGTTGTGGAACAGGCTCCCCTCCCTAACCTCACAGGGGGGCTGCCCCTTGGGGAGAAGGGATGAATTCCCTCGATTTGTCACAAGTGGCTCTGCTTTCTTGCGGAAGCCAGGCTGAACACACACTGATACAGCTTTACAGCATACTGCTATATTGGGTCTCATTACGAGTTTGGTGGTGCAGGAAAAAATTGGAGGTAATTCTGTTACCTCCATTTTTCCCGCACTGCCAAATCACATGTTTTGGCGGAATCGCCACAGGCAAAATTACAAGTGGTAATTCCATTGATTTTTGGGGGAAAGGTGGAGAATGTACCTCCAGCATGATGCTGGAGTGGAATCCTCCACCTTACCTACAAACATTTGATGAAATTACAGTGATAATTCTGCCAAAAATCCGCAATAGAGTCCTATGGACGCTGGAAAATGGGGATTTACACCACCTATCACCACTTGTAATCCTGTGGTAAAGCCACAGGACCAAGTGGGGGTAACTGTAATTCTGTTTGCTTGTATCACAGAGGATTTACTTCCGAAAAACCTCAAAACTCGTAATGAGGCCCATGTTTGCTCTGGTTAGCAGGAGTAGGCTATGTTAAGTGATTGATATGCCAGTGGTGATTTCATTCTGGCTAATACCTGATTTTTACCAGTGGTTTTACACATGCTCATTTGGTCATTTGGACAAGCAGTAGTTTATCTGGCCCCTTCAGATCAGTTACAAAATGTATTGTTGAGATGATTTTGTTTTTCCAAACCCTGTTTTCTCTTTCCGCCATCCTTGCTGAATGTGGATTTTATGAGCATTGGAGTCTCTGCAGAATCTGTAGCGCTTTGGAGAGTTATTTCATAACTTTATTCATAAAATGTGCTTCATGTTCACTATTAATACACACTGGCACATCAAAGTGGGGCACAGAATCTTTTATCAGCACTTTGACCAGTGTGTGTGTTTGCGTGTGTGTGTCAGCTTAACAGAATGGTTATGCTTTGATCCAGTTAAAAAAATATCTACAATAACCAGCAGAAACTCTCACTCTACAACCTTTGGTATTTGTGTCAGTGAAGTCATGGTGGATATTAATAAAAAGGGGACCAGGGTGACAGGTGGACCCCCTGACTTACATAAGCACATTTTGCTGCTGGCATATCAAATATTGCTGACAGTGTTGCTCAAAGACTGTCGAAAAACCCAGCATTAACCATTTGTGGTCAACGGCATCCCCCCTTCGCCGACATGTGTTTTGACAATATGGTGTACAAGGGCAAAATAATGAAGGAGAGATTGGGGCACTACTAACAGACTATCAGCTGAGTGCCACCATTTAGCAGAGTGCAACACGCACCTTGATTTACTCTATGCACTCTTTGCAGCGTTTGAGGCATTGTCCAGTAATTGAGCAAGTTCATCAAAAATAGTGTAAGGAGGTGGCTGTACCTTGGCTTGGGGAAACATTTTCACAGCTGGGAAATAAGGGGATTTGGAAGCCTCCCATGCCACTTTCTCAGCAAGTGCATTGCCTTTTCTACTTTATCTCTTAGGTTTTGATGGGTAGGGCACCTAAGTACTGCCAGTGCAGTAAGTAACATTGAGAAGGGCGGCTAAGTGTAAAGCACTTTTAAATAGTGTATCTGCTGCAGTGAGAACCCCATGCCCTCGCGATGTGTGGTCATGATAATGTGCCACACAAAGGCAAGGAGATTTCCATGTACATTGCAATTCTTTTACTTTGCATCAGACTGCATGCTCTGGCTAATGTGATTAGTTCAGCAATTTGAGCACAATGTGCATCACACATTTGTACACTTTCAACTACCTCATGATTAGTGCAAGTGTCATATCCTTCAACAAACTCCCCACATTCATTTCTCAAACTAGAACAATCCATAGATTATACAAGGTCTTTAGTCTGAATTGTACACTATAAAGATATTTTCAGTGTGGAGAGAGGATGAGTATGGAAAGCACAGAACGAGTGTAGAGAACGACTGAGTGAAGAGCGCAGAAGCGTAGGATGCAGTGAGCCTGGAGAGCAGACGACGGTGGAGAGCGGATGAGTGCGAGAGCGGATGAATGTAGAGAGCGGATGAGTGTGGAGAGCGGATGAGTGTAGAGAGCGGATGAGTGTAGAGAGCGGATGAGTGTGGAGAGCGGATGAGTGTGGAAAGCGGATGAGTGCGGAGAGCGGATGAGTGTTCCGAAACAAACGAATACGTGGAGCAGACGTACGAGCGGCGCAGATGAGCTGATAGAGCGGACGAATGTGCGAAAAGATGAATGTGTGGTGTCGGGTGAGTGTGTGAAATGGATGTTGTGTGTGGAATGGATGAGCGTTTTGGTGCGGACGAATAGTGTGGAGCGGACGAGTGTGCTGAACGGACGAATGTGTGGAGCGGACGAGTGTGTGGAGCGGACGAGTGTGTGAAGTGGATGAATGTGTGGCGCGGATGAAAGTTGTGAAACAGATGAATGTGTAGAGCGAACAAATACACAGTGCGGATGAGTGTCTGGAACGGATAGTCACGCAGAACAGACAAGTAATATTATCAGGCCAACGAGTAGTATGCTTGGCCGATGTGTGGGTGGTCCGGGTAATCGATATCAAGACTGTACGAGTGTCTAGACGGGACGAGTGTGTGCACGGGATGACTGTGTAAACGGGAGGAATGTATAGACAGGACGAGTATGTAGACGGGACGAATGTGCGGACCGGACGAATGTGCGGAGCGGACGACGTTTAACCAGACGAAAGTGTAAGAGTGAACGAGCATGTTGAAAAGACGAGCGAGGAGGGCGGATGAACGCCGAGAACGGATGAGCATGGAGAGTGGATGAGCGTGGAAATCGGATGAGTATGGAGAACGGATGGGTGGGAAACGTGGAAAGCAGATAAGCGTGGAGAGGGGATGAGTGTGGAGAGGGGATGAGTGTGGAGAGGGGATGAGTGTGGAGAGGGGATGAGTGTGGAGAGGGGATGAGTGTGGAGAGGGGATGAGTGTGGAGAGCGGATGAGGGTGGAGTGCGGATGAGTGTGGAGAGCGGAGGAGCATGGAGAACGGAGGAGCGTGGAGAGCGACTGAATGTGGAAAGCACAGAGCAAGTGTGGAGAGCGGATGACAGTTGGAGAGCAGATGAGTGTTGGGGAGCGGATGAGTGTGGAGAGGGGATGAGTGTGGAGAGGGGATGAGTGTGGAGAGGGGATGAGTGTGGAGAGGGGATGAGTGTGGAGAGCAGATGAGGGTGGAGTGCGGATGAGTGTGGAGAGTGGAGGAGCATGGAGAACGGAGGAGCGTGGAGAGCGACTGAATGTGGAAAGCACAGAGCAAGTGTGGAGAGCGGATGACAGTTGGAGAGCGGATGAGTGTTGGGGAGCGGATGAGTGTGGAGAGGGGATGAGTGTGGAGAGGGGATGAGTGTGGAGAGGGGATGAGTGTGGATAGCGGATGAGGGTGGAGTGCGGATGAGTGTGGAGAGCGGAGGAGCATGGAGAACGGAGGAGCGTGGAGAGCGACTGAATGTGGAAAGCACAGAGCAAGTGTGGAGAGCGGGTGAGTGTTGGAGAGCGGATGAGTGTTGGGGAGCGGATGAGTGTTGGGGAGCGGATGAGTGTGGGGAGCGGATGAGTGCGAGAGCGGAGAAATGTGGAGTACCGATGAGTGCGGGGAGCGGATGAGTGTGGGGTGCGGATGAATGTGGAGGGCGGATGAGTGTATAGAAAGCGTTTGAGTATACAAAGCGGATGAGTGCGTAGGCAGACAGGAGTTCATGCGCTGGGTAGACTGGAATGCATGCACAAGAAAGACAGGAGTGCACACTTATGGAACACATGAGAGCATGCGTGAGGCACACTGGAGAAGAATAGGTCAAGCAAGCATGAATGTGTAGTACAATCCCGAACGCCTGAAATGAACAAAATGAATAGAACGGACCTGCCCGCTCGGAACTGCGTGACATACATAATATGTTTTGGAATGCAGTGAACATTTGAAAGAGTACTTATCATAACACACCTCACGCCTACTCTCTCCCTTACATCACCACTCAACTAGAACACAGAGATACTATGACACCATTCGGTATAACTGTTCTCATATCTACATCTCCCGCTCACTCCACAACACTCTAAGTAAACACTGCTGGTTTCACACCCCCCAGCCAGGCGTTCTCCTCAGGCCTAACGCAGCCACATTCGTCCTGGATAAAGCCAGCCAGAGCGAACACATACTCCTGATCTCTCAACCACCACACCTACCGCTAAGAAGCAGCTACCACCTGAATTCCGCATCAGCTGCACACATACCTGGTGCACACACGCACTTTTGACTCTCTCTTCTCTCTCTACTGACCCGAACTTCGGTTCCCGAGGGCGTTCAACCTACCAGCGCCTTCAGACCATACCAATGGTATATAAGGCGCTATATAAATGCAAAATAACATAACATAACATAACAGATACTTGTAAGAGCAGCGATTTCAGTGATGTAAACATGAACTCCCCCCTCTGCCATGATCTGCAAGAGGTTATCAGGATTTAGAACTGGGTATCGGGTTAGATTTATGTTGGCATGAGTTAGGAAGCAGACAAATCTGTTTTTGTTTTAAACAGTAGGGCTGTCATTGAAAGGGGCACTGATATAACAAGGTGGGAACCTAGAAACGCATTATCTGAAGTTTGGACTGTAGGGCAGCTGCAGTGACCGACCTCATACATGCTAGTAGTTCCCATCAAACTGGGTCCAGTGCTGTGCTGTAATAGATTATTGGGCAATATTTGTCGCCATGCTTTTGTGTCAGCACTCCGTGGGCAGATGGAAAAACAAAGTGAAAGCGTCTGGTAATTTGGAAGACTAAGGCGCTGGAGTGCTGGCGAGTGCACACGTCGACAAATGCCTATCAGGAATTCAGGGATAATTCAAGCTGTTCAGTGTTGTTATTATGAGTCATACCTATAAAGGCCTAAACATAGTAGAATACCCGAATATCCACTGTTACCAGTATCCAGTGGCTCCAAGAAAATACTACTTTTGTGAGCGTGTTGTGGGTTGCTTCAAGAGGGTTTCAAACTGGGAATTCACTTGCAGAGAAAGCACAACCCAAATAGAGTACCTAAGATTTAAACAGTTGTAATATTTGTTGGGATGCATCATTCTGATTTTTAGCTAATGCAGTGAGAAGTACCCTGTTGGCACTCTCCATATGAAAAAGATGAAATTAGGAGGTAATAGAAATCCTGCACCATTACAAATTCTCGAGGGAATGTAAAATCATCCAGGCTCTTTTTTCAGGATATGTGAAAAGAGTGTAGGACTCTTTGTATACCAGGTGGATTCCTTAACAATGTGTACTGATAGCATTGTAAGGGTGAATACATATTTATTATCTAGATGCATTGGGATACAGAAGAAAACAGAGTAGAAATCAATAACAATAAAACGCGTTAAAGTTGGGTAGTTGCAAAACCACTGAAGTTACAACTCGAAGACCAAGCATAAAGCAATATATATGCCACCCCGGTTTCTTTACCAGCATGTTTGGTGTTTTGCATGGACTATTACTCCAGAAAATAATACCTACTTTCTGTAAAAATGTAATTACCACTGCAATTCCCTGTTCCGCCTCAGGTTTCAAATGCCACTGGGACTTGCTTGAAAAGAGTTGTGTAGGAATCCCAGAGATGCAGACAGGCTCTGTAGTTTGAATTAATCCTACTTCATGTGCATGCTGTGACCACAAACATTAGACAAAAGTGCAATAAGGGTTGAGCTAACCTGACCCTCTCTAGGGGTGTCAGGTAGTTATTCCTGATGGGTAGTTCAGGGAATGTTGCAGGAGCGATGATGCATGAATGTTCTGTGAATGGGAGTTGTGGACTGAGCTTTGAGTGAGGATAGACTGGGGGTTGAGGGGGGCTCTGCTCAATACAATGCAAATTACTGGGACCTGTAATTATGTACAATAAAGCCACATATTTCGTGCATGACCGGACCTGTACTCTGTCAACTTTATAGCTAGCAATAGATCACAATGTGGATGTGGAGGTTAATAGTTTTGTGGAAAATAAAGAGAATGTGAAGGACAATGGGCCTCATTACGACTCAGCCGGTCCGGAAAGAACGGTGGTGGTAAATCTACCACCACCGTTCTTTCCGGACCGGCTGATCTCGAGTTCTATAGGCGGGAGGTGTCACTCCCGCCAGGTCTGAACTGGCGGGTTTAACACCACCCGGCTGCAGGCGGACATGGAAACACCTGCACCATTACAACATGGTGCCGGTGTTTCCACTTCCCCACTCCCATGGAGTCCGGTGGGACTCCATGGGAATGGGGACTTACAGAATTCCACCTCCGGAATTCCTGGAACACCGGGGTCGTAATGCCCCAGTAATTCCGGGAATCACGGAGGCGGAATGGTAATACGAGTTTTCCCGGCTCGGTTACCGCCGGACTAGTAATGAGGCCCAATGTGTATGCGGAGAACGAGGCGGATGTGGAGAGTAATGGGGATGGAAGTAGATGTGGAAGGGATGTGAATGAGGAAGGCAAAGAGGAAGGTGAAGTGGCTGATGGGGATGATGCAGGTGAGGGGTGACGTGTGGCTGAGAAATATGGTGCAGCTTAAGGGGCGGTGTGGCAGTGGAGGTGGAAAAGGTGCCAATGTGCACAGTCAGTATTGCAGAGACGGATACGGGTGTTAGAGTGATTCAGGGGTGATATGTCTTGGGATTGAGGTGGGTTTGGTTGTTAAATGGTGCAGAGGTGATACTAGTTTAGTGGTGATGATTAGTGAGATGGTCAGTGAGATTGTTCAGAGGTGATGCAGGTTTATGGCTATGCTGAATAGCAGGTATTTTGGTCAAGGGTCCTTCATTGCTGAGTCAATTAAGCAATAGCACCCAATCCTGGGGGCCAGATCGGGTGGTAACAGCCCGGGGCTAAAGGTATGGGGCTGAGCGCAGTAAGGGCCATACCGATGGGCCCCAGCACTGTTACCACCCGATTTGGCCCACGGGATTGGGTGTTATTGCTAATAGCACCCCAGTTTTAAATCCGGAAACCTGGGGTGCTAAGAGCAATTAATTGAAACAAAATACTACTTAAGATGGCAGCCATGGATCTGGAAGGCGGGTCTCAGAGGCTGGAGAGGCGACAGCAGTTGTGCAGCCACTGCCAAAAGAAATCAGTTAAGTGGGGATGGGAGGGGACCAAAGAACCGAGTGGAATGGAGGGGAGCGTGGGGTAAAATGGCAGGCTAGGGCAAGCAGCCATCAGGTTGCTTGGAAAATGGGCTTGGAAGTCGTATTCAGCCTGTGATCTGGGCAACCTGATTGGTTGGCTCCCCCTCCCCGGGTGTTAGGTTAATTTACCACCTCACAAGGTATTGGAACACTCCTGTTTCCCAGAGCTGCAGGCGTGGCACTTCCATTAAGATAACGCAACCTCTGCAAACATATATGCACGGTTCTGCATCTCAGAGGCCCTACTGTGATAGGTCCGTTTTATACATTGAGCCTCTTCAGCCATC
The DNA here is from genome assembly GCF_040938575.1 of Ambystoma mexicanum. NCBI lineage: Eukaryota > Metazoa > Chordata > Amphibia > Caudata > Ambystomatidae > Ambystoma > Ambystoma mexicanum. The sequence continues at coordinate 318,766,625 of NC_090928.1, read as the reverse complement.
CCACGCTCTTCTGAACTCAGTCAATTAAACACTTACAGGAATGAGTTTAGGGCTGCTGTTGTACAGTGGCACTACTGCACTTGGTCGTTTAATTTTTACAACCTCAGGAGCATCAGAGGCCCTTCTGTTCTATGCCCTTTTTTAGTTGTGGCTAGTAAGTGGTACTAAATGTTCACCTTTAAGATGAAGCTATTGCTTTGGAGTGCAGATGGAATGGAGATTACATGTGAGAAGGGATACACAGCATGTGGATGTTGCTTGATGATTTAGCCACCCAATCATTGCCCGTGCAAATCCTTATAGCCATTGACACCAACTACCTGCTCGTTCCCACCCAAAGCAAATCCTCCTGGGAACTCTTTGAGCTTGCACTATCAAGACGTTACATTAAATGTTGGCCTGTCAGTGGTATTTCTATGCCATCTGCTGAGGGTTAGTGGCTTAATTGCAGTTTACTACTACTGGTGCAATAAAAATGGCCCAACAAGGTGTGCCTTCAGCCATTTGATGGACATCTGTGGCTTTCCCTGGGGTCCCATTAATACAAACATTTACAAAGCCAACAGTGCTGACTTGTTTATTTATTTTTTATTTATTTATTTGTATTTGTAAAGTGCCCAGAAGCCCAGAGGCACTAAGGCGCTGTTTCACAAATGTGTCTGAGTTACAGGAAGTGGGTGGCAATACAATGGTTATATTAGTCGAGTGCCTTAAATGTTGGCAGGACGAGCAAGGACATATGAATGATACATACATGTAGTACAGTATATTGTGGTGATCTTACACAAACAACATGGTTTTTATTGCTCTTCTTAAGATCGTGTAGGATTTAATGCCTCTGATAGAAGGAGGTAGCAGGTTCCAGTTGGTTGCTGCTAGAACTGGGAAACTAGTGCTGCCTGTTCTAATCCTGAGCCTTTTAGGAATGGTTAGGCGGTTGGTGTGGCTAGATATAGCCAGCCTGTTTGAGGGGGGCGCAGAGAATCTTTGCTAGAGGTAGTGAGGTCCTGTGTCCTGGCGACATTTGTGGGTAAGTGCCAGGCACTTAAAGAGGATATGTTCTTTGACGGGTAACCAATGGACAGATTTCCTGGTGGCCGATATGTGGTCTCTCTTTGAGACCCTGGTGGCTGATCTCAGGGCATTGTTTTGAACCGTTTGTAGTTTCCTGATGTTCCTTGCTGAAGTGCCTTGTAGGAGTGCATTACAATAGTCTAGGCGAGATACTATGATTGATCTGGCGATGGTGAGGGAGTTTTGTTGCGCTAGGAAGGGTGTCATGATCTCTGCTTCCAAAAGGTCAGGGTTTTCCCAACTCCCTTGGAAGCAGATCCATAACCCAGGTTCCGAGTGCCAACCAGTCCCAATTGGGACCTTTTGGACCCAGTCCTGGCGCCAGTGGCACCAGGCTCATAAATATGCCCAGTCCCAGCGCTGGAAGCGCCGGGCTCATAATGCTTGGGTGGACTTACCTGCAGCAGACCATGCTGCTTACTTGCCTGCCAGTTGAGCCTCTGATCCTCTTCTGTTTGGAACTACTTTTCCTGTTGGGTGGGGCTGGAGCCACTCCCTAGATTCAGAACACTGGAACTCTTCTGGAAGGCAGGAACTCTTTTCTTACCAGGAACTCTTTTCTTACCTAGGCGTGGCTGTGGAAGGAGACACCTAAGCACTACAGGAGGCTATTTAAACCACACCCGGTGGATGAATCTTGCTTTGCGTTATTCTGCACCCTCTGCAGCAGAACGCTAATCGTGTCTTCTGCATCCGGTCCTGGGCCTAAGGAAAAAGGCTTACCATCCTGAATCCAGTCTTCAGCAACACCTATAAAGACAAGAAAGAACAGGTTAGCATTCCGGCATCTGAAAGGCAAAGGCTTACCTACTCTTCGTGCGCTCCGGAGGTCTTCACACTGCATTCCGGCATCTGAAAGACAAAAGCTTACCAACTCTTTGCACGCTCCGGAGGCCGTCGGCGCTGCATCCCGCATCTGAAAGACAAAACAAGGTGCGTTTAAAGACATTGGGGAACTTTAATACTCACGTGCCAATACTCCTTTCACCATCTAACCCAGTGGGTATTCCGGCACCCTGCAGCCGCTCCGAACTTGTACCTGCAAAATAAAAAGACAGTTAGAGCGCATCGTGAAGCTGGCAACAAGCGCTTACTTACGTGCTTCCAGGCGCTTCTATTCCTCACACGGGCTCCATCTTCAACTCACTTCAGCCCGTCATCCGCCATCGCCGGAACCCTGCAAAATAAGAGACATCATTATTAAAGACTTTAAAGACATTTGAGTTACTCGAAACTTACCGTTCGTGCAGTAAACGACGGACAGCAGTCCTCTGAAGTCAAGAGGCCTGCGCTACCTATCCAGTGAGGAAACTGGTTACAGCACCCTGCCCCGAGGCAGATGGAGAGCTCGGCATTCACTTACCTAAGGTGAGAGCGTTAACCTTTGGGGGTCTACAGAAGAGGAGAAGAGGAAAGAGATAGGGACACCCCAATAACCCCAGTTCATTAACCCCCATATTTTCTATCTGCAGACATCTTACTCTACACGTCAGGCATACAGTGCACACAGGTCCAGCCCAAAGAGCCAACCGGGTGCTGCACATCACCTTTGAAGATACGGTAGTCGCCCAGTCAAGACCGGCGCCTCTGCGAGAATCAGGTGAGCGTTACAAAGGGCCTGGCAGCCATGATAAGTTTCAAGTGGTAGGCTGCTGCTGATGATATTGCATTCACCTGTCTGGTCATGGTGAGGTTTGAGTCTAGATATATTCCCAGAGTTTTGACTGACTGGGATACCGGGATGCGGGAGTTGTCAATAAGAAATGAGTCGTATTGGGATCCCATTTTTCTGATTGTGTCCGAAGACCCGATGATTAGGAGTTCTGTCTTTTCACTGTTAAGACAGAGCCAGTTTATAGCCATCCAGGTCTGGATGGTGGTGTAAATGGAATTGAGAATTTTTTGGTCAGCCTCGTAATCGCCTGTAAGGGGGATGAGGACCTGCGTATCGTCTGCATAATTGGTGTATGTGATGCCCATCGAGTCTAGGTATTTGAATAGTGATTTTGTGAATAGGTTGTACAGGGTGGGTGAGATGCAGGATCCTTGCAGGACCCCACATTTAATTAGATGAGGTTGGGCGCAAGCTTGGTCTGAAAAGACTTTCATTGCTCTACCACTGAGGAAGGAGGCGATCCACACAGTGGCATTCGGTGAGAAGTTGCCAGCCGTTGAGAGGTGGTGGCATAGAGTGTCATGATCAACCAGGTCGAAGGCTGGGGAAAGGTCAAGGAGTAGTAGAAGGGCCAGTTTGCCTAAGTCTCTAAGGTCATCAATTTGGTTCTTGAGATCCAATAATGCAGTTTCTGTGCCATGGTTGGAGGGAAAGCCAGACTGTTGCAGACCAAGCAAGTGATGGACTTGGAGGTATGCTGCTTTGTCCAGGATCTTCAGAAGGAAGGGAACCATTGTGATGGGCCTGGGATTTTCGATCCAGTGTGTGTTTCTTCAGCAGTGGGCGCACCCATGCTTCTTTGCGGCAGGAGGGCACACGGTTTGATTTGAAGGAAGCGTTTATGAAGGTGGTGAAGAACGGTACCAGTGTGGGGGCGCTGTCCTTGATGAGCTGGGCCGGGCATGAGTCACCCTTACAGTTGGAAGGCTTGATCGAGTTGAGTATCTTTAGGACGTCCTCGTCTGTCATCTCTTGGAATGAGAAAGTTGGAATTTCGGCTGGGATGTTCTGATGTAGGTCAGGTAGTTGTAGAGTTAAGGCTTTCTGGGGGCTAATGATTTTTTCTTGTAGGGTGTTTAGTTTATTGAGCATGGCTTCTTGAATGTCGTTGCACCATTCTTTGTCTTTGTTAAAGAGGTTAGAGGGGTTATTGCCGGTCAAGTGGCACAGCGAGTAGAGCGCTCGCTTTGACACCGTGCAGAGCCTGTTAACGCAGGTTCGAATCCCGGCGGGGCCAAACTCAGCCTTTCATCCTTCCGAGGTCGATAAATGAGCACCACACACCGTGGGTAATAATAAGCAGCGCTCGGATACCTGAGGGTTTGTAGCGCTATATAAAAGCCTAATTATTATTATTATTATTATTATTATTATTATTATTATTATTATTATTATTATTATTATTGTTACTGGGGATCTCCAGTTCTCTGAAGATTGCAAAAATGTCCCTGGATCCAGATTTGGCGTTGGCTATCCTGGAATTGAAGCAGTTAGTTTTGGCTGTGATGATTGCAGATTTGTATTGTTTTGCAATGTTTTTAAAGGTAAGTTTGGTGGTGTCACTAGGATTCGATAGCCTTGCCGATAGAGCTGATCGTTTTTGTGTGCGTATAGTCATTGCTATCAAATACCTAGGCCATCCCACCATTTTCTAGCTGCTGACATCTGATGTCTAGGTAAAACCACTGTGGCAGTGCCTGGCAAAAGCCTATGTCATGCACACACAAATGCCATGTGGCAGTTCTAATTTTCAGAGGTTCAGCTTCACAGTGTCAGTATTACAATTGAACGAATACCACCACAAAGCAGAGCACTCATGTTTCTTTGAGGTAGGGCTGTGTTTAATCCTTTGTGCGGTTCTGTGCATCGGTTACTCTGCTAAGTCATAGCCTCAGAAGATGGCTCTAGAAAATGGGTCTTGGATGGAAAAGCAGTTCCACAGGTCGAACTTATTTATCTTGGCTACGAAATCTTAGCCTCTCCTGCTCAGAATAATGCTTCTACGGCCATTTTGGACAAAGCCTCTAAGATCATCTCGCAAATGAAGAAACTGAATTGTAAATTCTGCAAGTTCTCAATTCTCCCTCTTATCAAATATTATACGGCCAAGGCAGTCCCGGTTCTCTTGTATGGACTGGAAGCAGAACCTCTGCTTTGGCATTACAACTGGGATAAAATCAAGGGTCTTCTATGGAAAAAATCTTTAAATCTCCCAATGTGTACTCCACTAGTAAGCCTTAGGTTTGAGTTCGGCCTGACGTCACTGGGTTGTCGAGCAGATTGGAAACTCCTTTCCCTTTACCGTGAAATAACAACAGCTGGCCAGTCCACTCTTTACTTTGATGTAAAGGAAAATCTTAAAAAAGCAAAATCAAAGCAACTCAATGGTCTGGAGAAGAAAGTGGGAGGCATTTTGCTTAGGCTCGAATCAACACCAGATACTCTTGCCTGCAATCCCATGAAAGTAAAAAAACTTTTGGAAACAAGAGACTGGATCACTACTATCGATGGAGTAAGGAACCTAAACCCTCCAAACCTTTTTCTCAAGGCGGATAGAAATCTTGGTTCCCTTCCTCGCTATCTCCAAAAGTTTCCAGAAAGAGTTATAAGAAACAATTTCATGAGATTAAGACTCAATATAGCCCATTCGGGGGAAATTTTGGCTAGAAGAAACCAGGGGGACAAAGTTAAAAAACTCCAAGTCACCAATCCCTCAGACATCTGCTAATGGAGTGCGAAGGCACTTGGGAAACAAGATTGTCGTTATTTGGAAGATTTGTGGCTAAAGAGCAGAGTTTAATGGGTGACCTGTTCTGGGACAGACTGATCGCTGGTCAAGAAATCATGCTCACGGCCACAATAGTCAAAGTTTTGGAAACATTTTCTATACTCTCAAGTTCAAAAGCCATTGACTAATTGTGTAAGCAAAACGAGGGCCTCGTTTGGTCTTTGCTTGGTTTCCCCTGGTTATCTCTGGCTTTTTATATTCTATTTTTATATTCTAGTTTAATATTTTTTCTTGAATTGTTCTCTTGTTGTACTGAGGTTTTGTAAAGGTTTTTCATCTAAAACCAAAACAAATAAATAATAAAAAAAATAAAAAAAATAGCCTCAGAAGATGTGTGTGCAGCTGTTGCCCAGAAGCACTGCAGTGCGAAGTCACCTGAAGTCACTGAGCCTGGAGTAACAAGGCCACATTCCTGCTTCTCGCACCTCTGCTATGTAAAGTCAAGCTGACACTGTACGTGAAACCTTAAGAATGCTCAGAACATGGGAGATCTGCTGTGGCAATTTTGTTTCACAGGTGCACTGCTGTGAGAAGTCATTGATATCTCTAGACTTGGGAGACATGCTGGGTGCAGTTCTGTTTCACAGGTGCATTGCTGTACGATGGCATTCCTATTTCCAGAAATTGGGAGATCTGCTGGGTCCAGTTCTGTTTCTCGGGTGCATATGAGAAGTCATTGTTATTTCCAGGCCATGGAAGATCTGCTGTGTCCAGTTTTGTTTCTCGGGTGCATTGTTATGAGAAGTCATTGTTATTTCCAGACCTTGGGAGATCTGCTGGGGCAGTTATTTTTTCATGTGCATTGATGTTAGCATTAATTGCTTTTTTTTACAGAACCTTAGGATACCTGCGGTAGGAAGTTCTGTTTCGCAGGTGCATTGCTGTGAGGAGTCATTGATCTTTCCAGCTCCTTAGGATATCTAAAGGGGGAAGCTCTATTTCTCAGGTGTGTTGCCTTGAGAAGGCCGGGCTATTTGCAGAACCTTAGGAGACCGGCAGGTGGAAGTTCTGTTTCTCAGATGCTTTGCTGTGAGATGACATTGCTGTTTCCAGAACCATAAGCTACTGTCTGGGGGCAGTTCTGTTTCTCGGGTGTATAACTGTGAAAAGGTATTGCTTATTCAAGAACCATAAGCAAATTTCTGCGGGGAGTTCCTAATCGGGGTAGTTTGTTCCTCAAATGGCCTACAACGTTAAATCTGTTTAATTTGCACATCCTATGCAGGAAAGGGCCACCCCTTCTTCCGATGGCAAAGACCCTGCCAACGGAGGGGATGCCGTGTTGGGTGGGCCAGGAGCAGAAAGATACAGGAGTTTCCCACGGTGACCTGTACGGGCCATCACTTACTACTTTTTAGTGCCTAGTGGCGCCCTTTGTCTGCTGACGGAGGCTCTGGAGGTGGGGAGAAACGGCACAAAATGGCTGATAATAGGTTGGGCCATGGGAAAGGTGAGCAAAGGACTTCAGCCCTCCGTGGAAGACTGCGCTGCTGTGACTCCTGCCGCCCTGGGCCCTCGACACCTGCCGACGTTCTGGTTTGAACTTTTAGCCTATTTTCTTTTGGGTTCCTCTGCCAGATTTTTCCGCTGCGCCCTGATCCTCCTTGGCGACTTCCCTTGGTCAGTGGTCGGCTGGGATTTTCTTCGGTACGGGCGGCCTGTGTACGCACGTCGAGGTAAGATGTAGGGGTGGAAGGTTGTTTGGGGGGCAGTTGATGTCGGGCGCGACCATAGTGTGTACCTCAGGAAAGTGCCATTTACTCAGCTTGTATCTGCACATGTTGCTTCATTTCATGCATAATGGATTCAGAGATCTCGTTTTTGGGATGGATCCAGAGAAATTTGCAGTGATCATTTCAGCATTGCAGGCGAGGGATTTGGATACTGTGTTAACGACCCTTCCAGTGGGAGGTCTTCCAGGGAAGTTGTGGAGGTACAGGCACTCAACACAGCACCTGGAGAGGTGCACCCGCAGGCCCGCCCTCACAGGAAGAATGTCGAAGACAGAGCAGCTGTTCCCCCTCCAAATAGGAGAAGAGGGCATGTGGAACAGAGTGGGCAGGCCGCGGGGTAGGAAGTATCACTGTGGAACCCCCAGGACTGACATGGTGACGGGTCAGGTTGGGGGAGGCCCCCAGTGAGGCTGGTGTGATAGACTTGGAGGCCTAAAAGCAGACACTGGCTGGGGCGGTGCCACCGTCAGCCCAGTACGCGTCTGTGATGGCCCCTCACGAAGTGGTGCAGCCGGTCCTGGGGGGGTATGCTGGTGGTGTAGCGAGAGGTATGGTCACAGCCCCGCAGGTCACAACTGATCCCGCATTTCCGGAGATTTGGGGAGCATCTGGGGGGCTGTGCAGTTTCCTTCATGGGGTCCAGACCCCTGGCAAGTGGGTGTGTTCTCTGGTGGTGCCTGCTACTGGCTGGGGACAAGGAGTCAGGGGACATGGAGGGGAGGGCCCTACCAGCAGGTTTTTGAATCCGTGGAGGGGTCCGGCAACACAGTCGGATGCAAGGCCAATGCAAGGGCTTCAAAGTGTGTGATTGGGAAGTACCGCTACCGGCATTGAGGAGTAGGTGGGTACAGTCTCCTACCATTGTTGCGTTAGCCTCAGGCTGGGTTGAGGCCCAAGGGGTTGCTAGTGGTCTGGCCGCTGGACTGAGCAGGGGGCCACAGGGGCATCTCGAGGGTCTATGTTGCCGGGCAGAACACCTGGGGTGGGGAGGGCAGTGTCCCGGCACCAGGGATATCAACAACACAGGGTGATGTAGGCAGGATAATTACAGCAGTGCCAGATAGGGCAATTGGGCGTGGGAAGGCAACAGATGCCTCCGCCCCTGGGCAGGTCTATGTGTCAGGTATGCTCACGTGGCATGTGCCACATAATACGAAAGAAAAGATCTGGCAAGACAATATATATAGACACGTTTTCTCTCCTGGATTATAGAAGGGTGGAGGAGGGGAGAAAACAGAAGGGTGAAGGAAAGGAGAGAAAATTGAATGTGGAAAGGTCTCTCACCAATTGGGTAACAGGTTTACTATATTTTCTGCAATATTGTTGGAGAAATGTGGTGTTGTCTATGTATCAGGAATGTGTGTTTGGGGCATGGTTGGCATACAATGAGCGATTTAGGGGTGCCAAGTAAGGGAACTCCCAAATGGATTGGGGAACTAGGGCGAATGACTTATGGGCCAGTTGTACAGTGGCTTGACCAGTACAGAACAAGGGTATGGGGTCCCCCAGACCGGGTCAGTCCTTTCTGACTAATACAGGGACCAGTGACAAGAGGGAGACGTGCTGGGCATTCAATAAGGGGATGTGAACACAGTCTTATTGCAGATTTAAACACATCTGCACCCTCTGTGTCTGGACATGGGGAAGGAAAATGCACCAAGCATATTAAAGAAAAATAATTTAAATAGGGACTTTACTAGGAGAGTAGCCGATTGGGCTTGGGTGAATGGGTATCCCAGATCAGCATAAGCAAGTATGTTGAATGAGTGCTTTTTGCAAGGTGTTTGGATTCCAACAGGGATTCATCACCCCTACCAGTCGCCAACAACCAGAAGTTATACCAAGGTATTGAGATACAAGGTGAACAAGGAATTGGAAATGGGAAGGGTGTCAGGCTTGTTCCCTTCCCCCCATTGTAGGTCTTCATATGTTCCCTGCTGGACAGAGTACCCAAAAAGGAGGAGGGAAGATTCAGGTTAATTCATAATCTGTCTTTTTCAAGAGGGGCATCAGTGAACATTGCTATTGATGATGACCTGTGTTCGGTTAGGAATTCCTCCTTTGATGGAGCGCTCGGCCAGTTACGCCAGTTAGGGAAAGGGACACTGTTGGCATAGTATGACTTCCAATCAGCTTTCCATTCGCTTCCAGAGCACCCTGGCGATTATTGATTGTTGGGTTTTCGGGTATGGGGGGGAATTTTATTTTGACAAATACATGCCTATGGGGTGCTCTATCTCCTGCTCCTATTTTAAGACTTCAGCTCGTATAGAGAGTGGGCAACAAAAAGAGAGTGCGGGGGGCACAAATCCTCCACTACTTGGACGATGTTCTGTTCCTGGGAAAACTGGGCACAGATCAGTGTGGTGAAGGACTCCGGGCGTCCCAACGGGTGATGGAGAAACTGGGGATCCCTCTGGCCCCGGCTTTCGGGGTGGAAAGGTGAGCAAATTCATGGAGGAATTTGCTGCCTGTTTAAGGGCAAAGAAAGTTGCATTGGTTCAACTTCAGAGGTTGGTGGGACACCTTAATGTTGCCCTGCGAATAATTCCAAAGGGGTGGCCATTCTCACGCGGGAATTCCAGAGCCATGTTCGGGCTGACAAAGGAGAGCCATCACACTAAGTTGTCTAAGGAAGAAAAGGGGGACTTGGCAATCTGGGACACCTTTTTGTCAACATTTAACAGCATTCAGGTATGGCTCATGTAGGTAGCTACCAGCAAATTACTGGGCCTGTATACCAAAGCAGCAGAATGTGTGGGTTTCAGAGCCATCCTGAGTGACCAGTGGTGTGGGCAATGGTGGCCCGCCGACTGGGGGGACAGTGGTTTGATCAGGAACTTGACCTTTTTGGAGCTGTTTCCAATTGAAGTAGCACTATCTGGGCTGATGAGTTTAAGGGCAGGAATGTGATGTTGTATTCCGACAGTATGTCCCTGGGGTGCGTCCTGAATAATCAGAGAGCATCCTGTTCAATGGTGTTGAAATTGCTGAAACATTTGGTGTTTCTGTGCCTTTGTGGGAAATGTGCGTTTTCAAGCTAAACATAAAAACAAACCTATAGATGGCGTAGCAAGTGGTTTGGGTGATTGGTCACTCATTTATCCACTGGATGAAGCAGAGATTGTGGGATCACCTGGTGTTATTGTCGGATATCACTGCAGCTGGTTGGGTGTATGGGGCCTAGGGGTGGAGCAGGTCCGCCAAGCAGTGGAACATTTGAGCAGAAAGAGGGCGTTGCCACCTTCGTGTCTGGTGATACTGCATGTCGGGAGTAATGACCTGGTCTCATTAGGCAGGAAGACACTGGTGGAATGTTTATTGTCTCTGTTTGCCTGGCTGGGTGGTTTTTGCCTAGCGGCTCTTCTCGCTTGGTCTGAGATAATTTCTCGCATGAACTGGGGGTTGCAGGGCCCAGTGCGTCCAGTGAATATCTCTGACCAAAAGTTGAACAATGAATTGGCTCGGCTGGCAGCATGCCACGGGCATCTGAGGATGGTGGAAAATGGTATCGTGAGAGGACCCAGGTCTTTTCGCAGGGACGGGGTGCACCTGTCAGATTTCGGAACAAAACTGTTTCTACAGAATTTCTTGGCCCTGGTGAGAACATTTGAGCTGTTGGGAGGTGGCACGTACCTCGTGGCTCTGCACCCCAGTGGCAGGTGGCGGAAGACCATGTGGACATGGAGCTGCCCCTTCCGGGGGGGACCACGGGGCTGGAATGGTGCTGGGGTAGGTCAAAGGACGCCCCACTCGATAGAGAAAAGGATTGGCCAGAGGGGGGGTCCCAGTTGGGAGGGGCCTGGAAGTAGCAGGATCAGGATGCAGTTTGGGCTGGTGACGAGGGAGTAGTCTCCTGGTATTGTAATTGGTATCGCCCCCTGAGAGGGCATGGGGGGAGGACAGAGGGGCATAAACCACCCTGAGGGCGGGAGGCATGGTCTTCTGGACCATCTGTCAGTTGTATGTTAGCTGTGATGTGTTTTGTGGGGTTGAATTACATTTTTGGGGATATGGTATTGATGTTTTCTTGAAGTGTTGATGAAATGTGGCTAGAGTGGCAGCCATACACAGTGACATGTGTATTTACTTCTGCCATGATACTGCACCCTGCAAAGCCCAACAGAACTGCTGCTTTGATAAGTCAACTTTTAGATGCTTTGCTACAGTGACAAATCAACTTCCTGGGCACCAGTGGTCCAGTGATGAATATCGGTTTCTAAACCATCAGCCCCACACCTCTAGTACATCAGAAGGGATCTGAACATATTGGAACACAAGTCAATTATAATCCTCCTTGTCCAATTTTGGTAACGTTAACGGAACGGCAGGCTTATTTATGCATGGTCGTGGATCGTTGTTTAGTTGCAACACAGTGAAAATACAATTATTACGCAAATTTAAAAGGGACTGTCCAGTTAAGGTTGTGTTAACAATATCTACTTTATTATTATTATAACAGGCAGTTCTAGCACACTACAAAATACAACCCACACTGTAAAGGAACACAGAGGACAGACAGTTTTATGAAGAAAAGTGATGCACGCTAGATACTGACAGGAGGATTGTTGGTAAAGTAATCTGTCTTACTGTTCAAGGTTATTTGGTTTCAGCAGCAAGAGGCAAAGGGTGGTAACTGTCTCTAGAGGCCTTCAGAGAAGGACGGGGGCAAAACCACAATGTACCTGGTGCTTAAGAAATTCTTCATGCTCTACAGTGTCGAAGTGGTTTGAGGGCACTTTGCAGCTCCTGAGATAGAGTTTGAGGTGGGAGACAACTGCGGGTATGAGGCGGCAGGCAGTTCGGCAAGCGAGGCTGGACGGACGGCTGCAGGATGGCCTTCACGGCAGCTCGGGCCAAGAATCATTGTCTCTGTGCTGGTTGGCAGATCTGGAGCTCTGGTCGAAGCGTCTCAGACGGCGCTGGCAACTGCGGCGTGGCAACAGTGAGTGGTGCATCCTGTTGCGGTTCGAGGACTCGACTGTCTCGAAAATGTCCTTAAAAGATGGATGCTGGTGGATGCTTGTGTGGCACTCCTCCTAACTTCTTCGCAGGGAAGTGGCAGTGAATCCAAAAAGAGACCACTTCATGAAAGAAATGAGCAAATGGGAGAGTCAGACCAGATAGGTTTTCAGTGCCCTGTGGAAAGGAAAATACTCCTCAATGGCTCGCAATGTAGTGAGGAGTGAATTCCAAAGTCTGGGCACCAAAACTGAAAATGCCCAACCTGTAGGTACTACAGGAATTTCATTGAGGACTATGGGAACATAGCTTCTCCTTTGAATGTGATCTTGTCTCCAAAATACCCTAAAAAGGTTCGATGGAATGAGGAGTGCACTCAAGCCTTTGAAAGCCTGAAGAAAGCCCTTTGTCAAGCTCCAGTCCTAAGAGCTCCTGATTATCACCAACCCTTCATTGTGCAGACAGATGCCTCCAATATAGGTATAGCTGCAGACCTTAGTCAACTGGAGGAGAAAGGTAGGGAGCACCCCATTTGCTTCATCAGTGGGAAACTGAAGGAACCAGAAACAAGGTGGGCAACCATAGAGAGTGAATGCTTTGCCATTGTGTTGAGTTTGAAGAAGTTTAGACAGTACTTGTATGGATCTACTTTTGTGATTCAAACTGACCACCATCTATTGAGATGGTTAATGCAAATTAAAGGGGAAACCCCAAAACTGCTAAAATGGTCAATCTGCCTGCAAGGGTTTGATTTTACCATTGAGCACAGAGCAGGATGTCACCACCAAAATGCTGATGGTCTCCCTAGGATGTTTATAACCAACTAGAGGTAGAGATTCATCCAGGAGTGGATTAAATCCTCCTGTCCCTTAGTATGGGGGGGCGAGTGTTAGGGAGAATTCTCATAAATGGTTGGTTTCCCTTACCTAATGAGTCCCTCAGCAGCTTTGCTGGATTTCTAGGATTTATTTTTTCACCTGGTAAGAGTGTGAGCCTTTTTTCCCACTCTTACATGTGTTTTGCTATGTGTATTTCTACTTTCTGTGTGATCTTGGGCACTGGAGCCTCACCTACTCCATGTGCACCACTTTTTGTGTGTGCTACACAGCACCTTCAGTGCAGTGACACAGGGTTGTCTTTGAGACTTCCCACTGACTCAATTTTTCTGGGGCTGACTACTGTCCCCCAGAAACAAGTAAATTTGCCATTAACTTTTTATAGTCACTTTAAACCACAGAACCAGTACCCCCCGTCTTACATGGAGTATTGAAAAGGGTCAACTCTTATCCCTTTTTGTCTGTGCCTCTTGGAGCCTTGTTTCGCTCCCTTAACATTAAGACTTGGCTGGTGGCAGTGGTATCTACCCTAACTTTTCAACCGCAATTATCTTATATAAACGTGGTAATGTTTTAGGCTGTTATATTAGCCTCAAACATAAACCTGCTTGACCAAATACATTTTATTTTGGTTTTGGCTGGGTTTATTCGCCATTTCTTTTTGTTAAAGTCGTTCTCGTGTTTCTCTCTGCGTGCCAAACCGGGGATGATTCCTTTGTTCGCTGTCTTTTCGCGGGCTTCTGCACAGAAGCCCTCCTTAAGGCACCCGATAGTATAGGTTGGCAGGATGTGAGGGAGGGATCTTTGGACCTCTGCCATGGGTTCCCTTGGTTACCCAAGTCGCACTCTTGTTTGATTGGCTAAGGGGACTGGGCTTGCCAGGCCAGCCACCCTGCTGTGTGATTGACAGCCAGGCTGTATGAATGGGGGAAAACTGTGTAAAAAGCAGATCTCTGGGACTGGAAGAGCAGAGTCGCCACTGGAATGAAAGAACCAACAAGGAACTGGAAGAATAGGACCTCTACCACAACGGAACTGCCCGGTGAAGCACTGCTGCAGGACCGAATCGCCAGAATCCAACGACAGAGAAGATCCTCCAGGAAACCTCTTCCCTTGAGCTGGTGGGACCAGCCAGTTTGCCCAAACGACAAGCCAGGACCCCTCCTCTGGTCCAATTCGCTGTACAGAGCTTCAGTGGGCCAGATAGCCAGGAAGGTCGGACCCTGCTGGGGTTTTAAGGAGCGCACCTTTTATTCATTGTTTTGCTCTGCTGCTGGTTTCTTCCCTGGGTGGCGCAGGACACTCCAGTCTTCCTACTTCGTGTCAGTCCGACAGTCGCTTCAGGAACCATGAGCCTACAGGAACCACCAGGAGCGTCTGCCTCGCGCTACAGCTCCCTCTCCATTTCAAGGTACTGTGCAAATCCGGTTGTCCGTTTCGTTCAACCGCGGTGAAAGTGCTTGAAATCTTTCTCCAAACCGAGGGCTTGTCCTTCTCTTCTCTTTGAACTAACTTTTCTACCACCCAACCTCGTCCGGAATCTGTGCCACAAACTTTACTGGAACTACCCTGAACTGTGTGATCTTGAGCAAAAGACTTTTGACCCATTGACTTTGGCACTAGGCCTTTTCTAGCTGATCTCCTCACTGTAGTCTCTCTTGTTCAATTGCCCTGAGGACATACCTTTTGGTTTTGCCTAATTTCTATTAACTTTGTCTTTCCCTCCCTTTTAAATTGCTGGAGTGCCATTTTGCTCCCACTTCATTTTGTGAGCTTAACTTGTCTGGAATTTGGGGTAGTGGTGTGGTGTATGTATGATTGTGATTTTTAACTTGCTTAGAATAGTGAAATGTTATACAACTGTTGAGTAAATAAATATATATTCTTTTACTTAGAAACCTTGAGTCAGTGTTTGCCTGAATCATAGTAATTGATGTCCTTTGTGTAACTATTTGTACTGCTCAATTACTCTTGAGATAAGTCTGGCTGCTCCACTATTGCTACCCCTATATCTGTGTCGTACAGGCTTGTACCAAAGGTAAAATTGTACTGTCACTAGCAGTCTTAATTGTGTGTAGTGTTCCCAAAGGGTACTGCGTGTAATTTTGCATAACAGTTACAAATAAATCTGCAGATGGATGATTGCACTTTACACTTAGTATCTCATATGGTTTCACACTGGGAACAAGACGCATCTAGCGGAATGCTGTAATTGCTTTCCACAGAACTGTGTCATATAAAGATTCAATACATAGTTTGTAGCAAATACCAGTTATTGACACATTCTGAGGAAGTTTAAGCACATTTCGTCAGAACTTCCCCTCAAGTTGGCACCAGAATCTTGCATCAATATTCCAACCCGCTTCACTACCAAAGGTTTTTGCGTGCACTACTTTTTGGAGATAGAATGCAAGGACCGGTATCAGTGTAAATGTATCGTACTTGGCTTGCAATTTTGCCCCTTGTTGGGCAAACATATGCATTTGTGAGATTAGATCTTGAATCCAACTCCATTCACGTATTGAGGTGTTCAACATGACTCCCAGATAACGTGTACTGTCTGTAGGTTCTAAGGGTTCGTTGTTCACCCACCAAGTAAAGTGGGTGTTGGTGTTTTGTAGATCCGGAGGATATTATCTTTGATTTATTTACATTTATTTCCAGATCATTTTTCTCAAGATACCCTTGTAGGGCTGTGAGTAAACTTTGTAGCCCTATTTGAGTTGAGTCCAGGAGCACAATATCATAAGCATAGATGACCCTGCTGAGCAGTTGACCATTTACACTTGGAGGGAAGGTCCTGGGTTGTTTTAGGGCCATTGGTAGATCTGCAATGAAGAGTTTGAACAGCAGCGCTACCAATGGACATCCCTGTTTCACCCCTTTTTTAGTCTGGATTTCGTCAGTTAGATCTCCTTGCGTATTTAAACACACTCAAATTGATGTATTTGAATATGGCGCCGTTAGTGGTTGCAGCAAGTTGTCAGGACACGCCCAGGCTTTCTGTTTATCCCATAAGGCCTGTCGATTGATGCTGTCAAAAGCCTGTTTCAAATCGATAAAGGCGAGAAATAACTTGTTTCCGCATTTCAAGGCTTCTAATTTTACCATGTTAAGCAGCATCAAGTTTAATTCTACTCCGACTCCCCTCGTGAACCCAGTTTGACGGTCATCTACCACTGCTGCACCTTCGGCCGAAATTGCGAGTTTTTACTGAAGAAATGTTGCAAATACCTTCCCCATGGTATCAAGAAGAGCAATCGGACGATAGTTTGTCGGATCATCCCGATTGCCCTTCTTGAACACTGGCACGACCACCGCTCCTCTCCAAGAGTCGGGGAGAACCTGTGCCTCGGCAATTCAATCAAATAGTGCTTTGATGAAAGTGGCCCAAAGGGATTTATTTCGTTTAAGCATCACATTTGATATACCAACGGGGCCAGCAGCCCTTGAATTTTTTATTTTTTTAATTGCCATTTCAATGTTTTTTTGAGTTTCGGTGACCTTCCAACTTGATTTTTTTAAAATATTGGGCGTTTTGTTTGCACAACCATGAGCATCAAAGACTGCGGAGTGCTTAACCCAACTGGCTGCATTTACTCCATTTGACATTGCAAAAACTTATTTTAACTGTCCAGTGTTTATTATTTCCCAGATGTGCCTGCTGTCCTTTTGCATAATCAGCCGTAACACTTTTTCGGCCTGATCTTGATCTCAAATTGTTTTGAAAGACTTCAACCAATTTCAATAGCGTTGATGCCGTTTTTTTATCAGCTCAACACAATTTTTGATTCAGGATTTCTTCAAGAGCCTCAGGTCCTTATGTAGCGATTTCTTTGCTTCCCCTACTAATATGCTATATGTGTATTTATTACCAGTTATTTCTTTTTTACCTCCATGTTGTCTAACTTTAAATTGCATCAGCAGAGGAGCATAATTGACCTGATCGATGTGATCTTCAATTAGAAGGAATTTAGATGTTATTTCGCCTATTTGATTGGCATTTATCCAAAGTCTGTTTATACCGCTGTTGATAGACAGGCTTCCGTTATATCTTGCAGAAATAACATCCTGCGCCCAATACCAGGACAATACCAATGCATAATGGTCGCTTTTAGTCATCTTCAATGTTGTTAGCTCAGAGATTTTGCTTATCAAATTTCTTGAGGCCCAGATGTAATCCAACGTCTTCTTACTTGAACCTCGATGCCATGTATCGGCTGCCGGAATGTCTCCTTTAGTGCAGCCATTTAACACTGAGAACTGTCTCAATGCTAGCTCGTTTGCCCAGCGACAACCACTATCGAACCTTTGAGCAGGGCTATTTAGATCTTTTAAGGCAATAAGTTCTTTTGAATCATTAAGCCATGAGAAATGTAATTCTCCACACACTAGAATAAACGGGTCATCAAAGGCTAATAAACAGTCATATATTTGTGCTGTTACTGATGAAATGAAGTTTACTTGGGAAATCATTGCAGGGTTCCAATATGTATTTATGATCATTAACTGTTTCTGTTTCAGGAGGTTAGTATGACTGTATTGTAAAGTGGTTACTTGTACAAACAGCTTTCGATTTAATTAGCTTAGCACCTTCCAAATACAGTTATGTTTCATCATTGTGATAAATCCGGAAAACGGACGGCCAAATAAATTCTTTCCGGCAGCATTTAAACAGATGGAATAGCGATCACGTATTGGAATTTCCCGCAACCAGGTTTCCTGGAGACAAATTATAAAATTCTTTTCACTTAATTGACAATCGTCTTGGAATAGGCGGACAAAGCCTCTGGTGTTCCACAAAGTCAGCAAATGTGAAGAGATAATATGACTATTTTTTTGCTAATTGTGATTTTTTTGCTTGTTCAATGTTGGCCGGGCACTGTGGTAATGTGTACCTTTTTGTCGCTCCACTAATGCTGTTTCTGAATTTGCTCTAAATTGGTCCCATAAGTCCAATCTTCTTTGTTCATTTGCACTTTATTCGACTTGGCGAATGTTGTGATTGCTCCTGGACTGCAGATAAATCATCATACAGTGATAGATCAAAACCAAAAAAATATCAGGTCTTCTTTCGCCTCAATTAAGGATTTTGCTATGAACTTTGATTATATTATATGTGCAAAATCACCCAATCTGAACGACTTTCTGACTTATATTCTACAATTGCAATATTGTCTGATCTAATTGTACGCAGGGCAGGAATACTATGCAACAGCTTCATTATGTTGTTCCTGTTCAGGTTTACTTTGTTCTTTTCCTCTAGAATGTTTTCTAGCTGCAATTTCCACAGCCCATTTCTTGGCAGCGCAGCCAGCCTTTTCCCAAAGTCTTTTATTGAGTGTTCTTGTTTTAATAATTGTGCCTTCGTCTGTTTAGGATTTAATTTTGAAACAGTGTTTGCTGCCTTATGTTTGTCATCCTTACTAGGCATACTGGCTTGTTTCTCTCTGCTGCCTTTGACAGGGCTTACTGACTCGCCTGAATTGTTTACTTTTTTTAGCACGACTCCAGTTTGCTCTTTTCATGCAATTGGCTTATGTTTGTCTGGTTGAGTCAAATTTTCGTCTGCACCACGATTTTTATAGGTTTCTTCAGCAGTAGCTTCAACTCTAACCACATCATCGTCTATTGAATGCATAGGAAATTCACAGGGATCAATTGAGGAGTCAGAAATTAATTAATCTGAGTCCTCAACTTCCACTCTTGCTCTTTTGTTAGATTTCAAGACCACCTGAGTCGATGTGACTTCATTCTGTGATGTCATCAGCTTTTTTGATTTTTTTGTCTCTTTGCCACTGTGCTCAAATAGCCCGATCCGAGGTGGAGTTGTAAGATTTCTGATGCATTTCTTTGCTTCATTTGTGCTGGATCTTTTTGCAGCTGGTCTTAGTTTGGACTTTTTTATTTGACCTTTACTTTTTTCTTGGGATTGAAGTTTGTTTTACTTCTATCCTTTGTAACGATTTTGCTGCTCCTGTAAAAATTCCAAATGATAGTTTGCTTGATATGTTTTGAATCTCAGGACAAACCAGACGTCAGTCGTCTTCAATTACAACTGAGGGTTCCTGAGCTGCCTGCTCCACCTGTTTCGATTTTGTTTTGTGAACAATTGGCTCAGAACTACCTTTATCTAGAGGAACTCCGACTGATTTTGCCACCGGCATTATTAAGGAAGCCGTTTTCTGCGCGGCGGATTCATCCTCTAATGTTGACCCCTGAATTCCTGATGCAGTTACTGGGGTGGACATTGTTACTTTAGCCTTAATGCTATTTCTGGGCACTAAATGGTTCCGGTTTTCTTTCAATGTTTGCGTTGGTAATTGTGCGTCATCTGCTGGAACCTTAGACCTTTTTTCCTAACAGAGGCAATCACAAGCATATGAACTGCAAGGCTGTCTTGTCGTCACATTGTGTCTCATCCACTGTGTGTATTCAATCACGGCGTCAATTAAGTCCACTTTTTCACTTGCCTCATGTCTTGCAACCTCGTTAAAGTGAGATTGCCATTTTCGTGATGTTTCTGCTTCGTAGTCACGCCTTTGAGTAAAGTATTGTGTGAATGTTTACAGAGCTAGAAGCTTATTGTTTGCTGTTACCAATAGGGACCCTTGGTCTCGCATTGAGTCATTCACCGACTCATGAAGCTTCATAAACGGTAGGAGTGCGATGGAAGTAGCTGCTAAAACATTATTATGGATCTGTAATCCAGCAGCTATTGACAGATTTCCTTTATTATTTAGCTAATTTTCAACCTCCCCTTGTTTTGCTGGTGTTTGTGAGCTGGTTGTTTTGTTTCCTTTGAGTCGACCAACATGAACTTTGTTGGCCACGCTTAGTTTTATATCAACTCTCTTGTTGCCATTTTGTCCAAGATCCGGCAAGTCCAAATTTGCACACACTGCAATTGATGGCTGGACATTATTAGGCAGCGTACTTACGTTTGGTGGATGATTGTCCAATTTCGCCAGACAGTCTACATTCCCTTTCTGTCAGACGAGCTTCACGGGCCTCTACATCAAGTACCGAGGTATGACTGGGTAACATGTTTGCTATCAACAAGTCAGCTGCCTTTTCACATCTGTTATGTTTTTCTTTGTCTTCATTTTCTTCGTCGATTACGACTTCTTCGGGGACAATTATTTCGTTGTTAAAAGACAGTTCTTGACTCACCGCCCATTCTGTCCTTTCGTCTGAACCTGGCTGTAATAAGGAGGCATACATTGCAGGTGAGTGAAGATCCTTTATTGGTAACCAGCCTGAGCCAGCAGTACTCAGCCTACACAGCACCTCTTCACTACAGCTTCTAACGACTCTTCATGGAATCTCCCTCTGAACAGAAGTAAACATGACATCAGAGAAAGAGTGGAATTCTACAAGGTAGAATTCCACTCAAGAGCAAAAGACTCTTTACAACACTTCTCTCCCCTTTACCCACAACTGACGGCAAAACAACTACACACACACAGCTAAACACGCTACCGCAACACACACAACAGCCAACACACACATTCAACACAACACATAATGAGAGCCAGAATGCTGCTAGAGGAGGGAAAGAAAGATAAGGACCAGAACAAGGACCTTAATGTAGTTCAAAGGAGGGAAAACCTATGAACTAGAAAAGTGATAACGAACTTTGGCACCCAAAACATAATCATTGTACTTAGAAGGAACCTTCCTCACCCTGACAGGATGAGAATGACCCTGGACAGAGACAGATGGCCCAGTAAGGGAGGACGCCTCCTCATCACGTTCACACACGGAACAAGAGCATTCTCACAATTGCGAGAAGGGGCCAGCATAGGAGGCACCTTATCAGCAGCCTCCCCATATGTAGAAGGGCATGGCAAGGGACACGCAACCACGGGACAACGGGACAAGGGGCGCTGCAGCCCACGGACGAACAGTGAAGGCAGGGGCTGGGAAATGCTGCTGCTCCCAGCTGATTCCGGACAGGTGACTCGACGCGGACAGCCTCGGCGGGTGTGCTCACCTCCACACGGCCCCCTGCTCCTCCTCCTGAGCAAGCACTCTCCCAATGCAAAAAGAGGAATGTAGGCAACTGCTGACGGCTGCAAGGCAACGTGGGTCGGAGGCTGGTTACTCTTGACGCCAGTGGAATAAGGAGGCATACACTGCAGGTGAGTGAAGATCCTTTATTGGTAACCAGCCTGAGCCAGCAGTACTCAGCCTACACAGCACCTCTTCACTACAGCTTCTAACGACTCTTCATGGAATCTCCCCTCTGAACAGAAGTAAACATGACATCAGAGAAAGAGTGGAATTTTACGAGGTAGAATTCCACTCAAGAGCAAAAGACACTTTACAACACTGGCCACATTACACTGCTACTATGAACCGCCTCCATGTGTATAGACGGTCGAATCTGTTTAAATGCTGAAATTAAAGTATGTGCTGAAAATGAAAAAACAGCTGATTTGTGTGCTGACTGGTACTTCATTTGTCTTCAGGCAACACTCATGGTTCATGTGTTTCATCTAAGGCACCGTCTGCAAAGGGCTCATTCACCAGCAGCTCTGCTTCGACTGGCAGCCGCATTGCTAACGAGTCCAAGTCTGTTATGTCGAAGGGGACATCCCAAGCATCCACGTAGACTGATGACGGAGGTTGTCTTAACTCAGTCAGCACATCTGATGAAGCTGTGTGTATGCTAACACGTTCAATGGTTGTTATCTTATCGTCCGCACAACTTCTCTCACTTCCCTCTGATCTCTGAATCAGAGTGGCTAACGCTAATGACGCCAGCGAAGGTGCATGTCGGACGCTACCGACAATACCAACAATGTGTCCACATGATTTCATCAGGTGTGTGCTTACCTCTAATAGCGTTCCATTTTCAAGCTTTTGCCAATGTTGGAGGGATTTGTGTTGCGTTTGAGGACCTTGAATGCCCGCGTTTCCCACCGTTGCACGCTTCATCACTGGGCTGCTTCCTTGGGTGGACTGGGGCAGACTGAACTCTCCACCGAACTCTGCGCTGCGATCCGCGCTGGATATCTACTTTTAAAGGCCATCTTTGAAGTTAAAGGCACAGGCACAAAAACGTCATAGCAGCAGCTCCTCTCTGGATTCACACACCAAGCAGGATCTGGGGCAGACTGAACTCTCCGCCAAACTCTGCAAGCTTATAAGAGGCATGATCTTCCTCGGAGTAGTTACAATGCCACTTTCTTTCAAACAATGACAAGCCTGTTTCTGTTCTCAAAGGTCAGAGGTAAACCAGGCGGCCGTGGGTTTGGAGCTCCCAAAATGTGTTTTCAGGGGGGCCAAATCATCAGCCACCTTTACCACGGATTTCAGGAGAGAGGTACATGGGTCAACTTCCTCTCCTCCATATTCGTTGTTGGCTTCAAGCAACTGGTAAAAACCGACCGGTCAACCTTGTGCCAGGCCCTGCGAGACGGTGGACCATGAGAAACCTGCAAGGCTCGAAATGAGGTTTCGATAGTAAAAGGGACCAAAAAGAGGTTGGACCAAATGACAGGAATGGGAGTGAAGCTGTCTATCAGCGATTCCTCTGAAAAAATCAGGTCCAGAAGGTTATCACTTTTGTGAGTAGGAAGATAGTTTTGAAGCCCCCAGGAGAGATCTGCAAGGCTAGTAATCATGTTACTAGCAACCCGATTGAGGGGATCATTAGGATAGAGATTGAAGTTCCCTAGCACTATTAAGTTAGAAGAAGTCAAACCTAAATTGCCCACTAGCTGTGAGAAATTAACTGCAAACTCCATGTGAGCAGATGCGGGAGGCCTATAAACCAGTAACATACATGTAGTGAGATTGTCACTGATCTTCAACTGGACTAAAAACAGTTCACAGGGCAGTTGATGTTCCAGTACGATAGGTTGGCACTGGAATTAAGAAAGGTCAATTAGTGCCAAGCTGTGAAAACAAGGAAATAATATGAGACAGGGTAACCAAAAAGGAAACACACCAAACACAGGTTACAAAGGAACATACAAAGCACTTTATTTTATACTGAATCCAGTTACAAAAGAACAGAACAAAATTCAGATAGCTATCGACCCTCAGTACAACACAGCAAACTCCGGCGTGGTTCGGTGTGCTCAGTGAGTGCAAAAATTCATTGAAACAGTCAGGCTTTTATACATTTCAAGCCTGCTGTTCAGCCCTCCTTTGGGTTAACCATTCCATAAATAAGTTACTGCTCTAGGGTCCCTTGCCAGGTCAAATCTAGTTCATCTTAGGTTTATACATTAACAAGAAGAAATGGTAATAATGTATGCTCTAGGCTTAACATTACAATGCGGGACTTAATTTATACAATATGGTTAAGCAGGTGTTCTCATTCAATTATAGATCAGTTTCGGTGATACAGGTAATTCATTGCACACAGGTCAGCAGAAGGACAAGGTCTCAGCTCATGACCCTAACAAGTGGCCTGCAGGCAAGTTATACATTAGCTGTACAGAGGTCATGACAATCGAGTTCTGTTCTGAATAACATAGGCTACCATTTTAGCTCACATGGTGACTTTATAGAGCAAGGAAACCTAAAATGGCGGCTTGACCCAAAATGACAGTTTACATGGTTTCTAAGGTCGGGACCTTGCAATGCGAGTTTATTCACATGTATTTTATAAGCAGCTTGTTAGCAGCTTCGCGTAGGCCAATATACATATATTCATAGCAATAGGAGGCACGATATAATTTCTAGTTTGACAAACCCTCCTTTTGGCCTATGCCAAGTGCTAAACTACTTCTGATCTCCCTGCAAATAACTCCATGTGTCATCGTCCATACACCGTGAATAGCTGTCAGAAATATCTATCGCCATTAGATCTTTTACTAAGATCTCTTTCAGTACATACTCCTTAGAGGTTTTATCCGGGGCATACACTTTATGTCCTATTGTACCTATCGCCTGAGCGCAACATCCCCCTAGCATTGAACATATACTTGGTAGACATTGTGGATACAACAACAAAGAAATAGCAGAATTCCCAAAATAATCAGCAAGACTGAAAGCACTTTCCAACCCCAAGACCGCAAGAAGTCCCAGAACCAAGCGCTAAGATCCCAATTTCCCTCGGGAACATGCACTTCTGAACTAAGAATGTGCAGATTCTGTATTGCCTTAAAAATAGTTGGGGAGGAATCCAGTACGAAAACATAGCAAGCGGACCCCACTAGTTTACATACTCCAACACGTTCAGCCAGAATGGCATCTAATGCCATCCGGTTCTGAAGCACTACCAATCTGAACGCTTTCTGCTCTAAAGTCATATTATAGAGTATATCTGTGGTCCAGTTGATGGTTCTTTCCAGTACTCTCGCTAGTTTCCTGATATCCTCGGAATTCGCTATCTGCCCAAAGAATGGAAGGAATGATTTCGCTACATCTCCTAAAACCTGTGCTGGAGTGTCGCCATTCTCGTCCCGCCGTGGACGAGCCTTCGAAACCTCTACAGTACTTGCTATAAACACCCCAGGTAACAGGATTCCTAGATAACAAGTTCCCTGCCAATCCCTGGGCAACCATGGAAATGCTACATTACCGCAAACAAAATAGATAGGTTCGCCTACATACAAAGGTCTGTCTTCCCCAGTCAAATTTTCAACGTTGGCACAACCTTTAAAATCTCCCATTGACCGGGTGCCATTCCTCTGTATGCAGAAAGAAACTGAATCGGGGATATGGTTAACAGTATAAGAAGGAGGCACGGCATCCTTATTGCCTATCGGAGCCATTTTAAAGGAAATCAAAGATTGGAAAGGACGAGACAGTCTATCAGAAGGCCTAATAGAAGCAATATTGAGCT
Organism: Ambystoma mexicanum; assembly: GCF_040938575.1. Lineage (NCBI taxonomy): Eukaryota > Metazoa > Chordata > Amphibia > Caudata > Ambystomatidae > Ambystoma > Ambystoma mexicanum. The sequence continues at coordinate 318,741,751 of NC_090928.1, read as the reverse complement.
TACTCCTATTTGCGAAAAGCGAACATCCCAGGGGAGTCAGAACACGTTTCTCAAAACTATTCAAATTAGTGCCATCAAAGTTCCCCGAGATGCTATCGTTCCATCGGCCAAAGAACAGTGCTCTAAGTGAAGCATAACAAGCAGTTGTCAAAGGTAAAGGGTGAATATACCAACCTAGCCCCTTATCCCCATGTTGCGGTAAATGCGTGCAGATCCAACAATTGGTTCTGTTAAAGATTGCATGGGTAGCATTCATAATTAGAAGTAGAGTGTTATTTTGATAATTCCGTCTATGCAAAAGATCTCTAGGTGACAAGGTATGTAGTTGCACAGAAGGAGTGGGAACAACAGTTATATTTTCAACAGGTAGGAAATCATTCAAAGGGTACATTCTCTCCAAATACCAAAACCCACATCCAACAGTTACTAAAGGTCCTGTGACTATCACCAGTAGACAACAAAACGTTTTCGGGGCCCCCAAACATATCTGCTCATTGTCTCTCCTAGTCACATTTTTGTCCAAAAGTTCAGTACGAACGGTAGCGGATGCGGGCATTGTCGTCTTCAATCGAGAAACACCAATTGTTCGTTTGCTGGCGACTCCGGGCGCGCGTCTTCTTAATGTCTTTTCCCACAACCCTTAGCCAGCAGAACCCTTTATGCAATTGGGCCAAAAAAAAGGCAAGCCCTCAAATTCTTTCAATTGTACAGCAAGAGCCGTATTGCAAACCTATCTCCTTGGGCGGAGATTATACTTCACAGTTTCCGGTGCAAAAGAATCATCAGACAGGATGTCTTCACTTCCCACAGGAGGTGGCGAGTGAACGGAAGTTGGATCAGAAGATGGATGATCCACAAACGATGCAGTGGGAGAGCAAGGAGGCAATATGGCCATTTTGTCGGGCCTTACAACTTCCGGAACGGCCTCCGATACTCTCTTTCCACCGTCTGCCGTTTCGGGTACGTTGGTTTCAATGTCGGAAAGGGGTTCTGCGTCTTCTGTATCGTATGGCACTGGGTGTGGGATCCGTTTGGTGTGGCTGCCGTGGATCCAGTGGCGACGTCCTCCAACCCGCACCGCAGTCTGAGTGACCAGGAGCACCTGGTAGGGGCCCCTCCAACGTGGTGCGAGGCAAGACGCTCTATCGAAGGATTTAACGAGGATCCAATCCCCTGGTCATAGACTGTGACCGGGGCCCTCGTACCTCACCGGCAATGCCTCTCGCACCTGGTGATAAATTGAAAACAGGTTTTTAGTCAATTGAGAGAAGTACATTTTCTACATCGCGCAATGCGCAGCTTTTAGGCAAACCCCAAATATCAGCAGGTCTCCCCATTACCACCTCAAAGGGAGAGAGCCCAGTCTTAGTTTGAGGGGTTGTCCGCATTGAAAGTAACACGATCGGTAAGGCGTCCGGCCATTTTAATTTGGTGCCGGCACACGTCTTAGCGAGCTTGTTTTTTATGATACCATTGTGTATTTCCACTAAACCGGCGCTCTGAGCATGTCTGGCCGAATGGAATCGTTTGTCAATTTGCAATGCCGTACATATCTGTAGAATTACAGCAGCAATAAAATGCGGACCATTATCCGACCAGATAACTCTCGGCAAACCGAACCGTGGGAAGAATTCCTTTAACATGGTCTTTGCAGTGGTCATGGGTGTAGCGTCTTTAACAGGGAAAGACTCGACCCACTTACTAAAGGCGCAAATGACCACAAGGACATATTTTAGATTGTTACATCGCTCCATTTCAATAAAGTCAAAGTGAATCACTTCAAACGGGAAAGAAGGAGGCCCAAAGCTACCTCTTGGAGTTGCTGTCCCCTTTCCCAGATTGTGTTGTAGGCAAATCATGCAATTTTGGACATAATGCTGGCAATTTTTGAAATCTTATCATTTACCCAGACTTTCTCTAACATTCTCGTGATCTGTTGAGCGCACACATGTGTGGGACCGTGTGCCATGGTAACCATCATTACTATATAGGCATTAGGAAGCAACCATTTCCCTTCAACCATGTCCACCCAACACCCATCATCATCGAGTTTCCCCAAGCCCTCAGCCCACCTCTTGGATTCTTCTAATGTGGCATCGGCTTGGATATCCCGTACAGACCCGACACCCTCATCCATTGAATAGGCATCTACAGTCTCCCTTGAAACATACATCTCCGTGAAGAGATCAGAGGCAGTTTGTCTAGCTATTTGATCAGCGAAAGCATTCCCTTTCCCTACATCATCTATAAGCTTGCGATGTGCTGCGCACTTAATGATTGCTAACTGACTAGGGAGCGCAAGCGCTGAAAGCAATTGTACTATCAGGGAGCCATGTTGGATCTTGGTGCCATGCGAAGTTAAAAACCCTCTCTCTGACCAAAGTCTCCCAAAGTTGTGAGCCACCCCAAGGGCATACTGGCTATCAGTATATATGTTTACTGTTAGCCCTTCGGAAAGCTCACAAGCTCGAGTCAATGCTATAATCTCTGCGGCCTGCGCAGAGTTATGCGTAATTCTCTTGGTCTCCACAACCGTACTTAATGTAGTGACTGCATAAGCAGCTGTGGATGTACCATCCAGTAGTTTGAAGCAGGAGCCATCACAAAAAAGTTCCCCTTGTGGGTTATCCAAAGGAGTGTCCCTCAAATCAACTCTGCATTTTGTATCTTGTTCAGTAGTATACAGGCAGTCATGTGACTCTTCGTCACCGCAAACAGTATTTTGCGGGAAAGGTAGGAGTTCAGCCGGATTAAGAACACAGCACCTCCTAATTTAAATGTGGGGAGCAAACAAGATTAATTCATATCTTGTCAGTCGTGCGGAAGTGAGGTGTTGCGTTTGGGTTTTGTTCAATAGAATATCTACAGAGTGAGGCACCATCAGGGTTAAATCATGGCCTAGGACCATTCCCTCACTCTGTTTTACAGACGCAGCAGCAGCAGCGACAGCGCGCAAACATCTTGGCAAAGCGCATGCAACAGGATCAAGGGCGGAAGAGTAGTAACCGCATGGCCTATTCTTCCCTCCATGTTCCTGCGTTAATACAGCCAAAGCACATCCATCACATTCATGCACAAACAACACAAAGTCCTTCTCATAGTTCGGTGTGCCCAAAACTGGAGCCCAACATAATGCAGTCTTGAGCAACTCGAATGAATGTTGATGCTCCGTATTCCATGGCAATGGCGAAGAAATACCCTTCTTCGTCAAGGCCAACATCGGTTTTATCACTAGTGAGAAGTTTGGGATCCATAACCTACAGTAAGAAGCCATACCTATCAAGGCTCTAACTTCCTTTTGTGTATTTGGGACAGACATGCCAGAAATGTGTTTTATTCTTTCAGGTGTCAATCTTCTTCCCTCCTTTGACAGGAGATAGCCTAAATAGGCGACCTCCTAGCAACAATATTGAAACTTTTTAAGCAAAGCTTTGTGACCATGCTTAGCTAGATGGATGAGCAACAACACAGTGCCCTCTTTACAAGAGCTCTCAGAGTCAGCGGCTAAAAGCAAATCATCAACATATTGAAGCAACGTACAAGTAGGGGGCAATCCAAGGGTATCAAGCTGCTCTTTCAAAGCCCTACTATAAATACTAGGACTCTCAGTATAACCTTGAGGTGCACAAGTAAATGTGAATGAGCGTCCCCCTAAGGTGAACGCGAACAAGTATCTACTATCCTCATGTATAGGAATACTGAAGAAAGCATTCTTTAGGTCCACAACACTGAAGTGAGTAGCCGTAGCTGGAATCATGGTTAATATTGTCGTCACATCAGGCACAATTGGAAATTGCGGAGCGACGACTTTATTAATGGCACGTAAATCAATTATAAAACGAAATGGAATTGCATTATCACCTTTTTTGTACATGGGTAAAATCGGACTATTGCACAAACTTCCTGCAATCTCCTCAATCACCCCACGATGCACAAAATCGGAAACAATGCTCTTCAAAGCTCGCTCGCCTTCAACTGAGATCTTATACTGTGGAATACGGGGCAGCTTAATTCCATGTTTCAAAACTATTTTAACAGGCTCAATCTGCAAAACACCGACATCATTGTCATCAACTGCCCACAAACACTCTGGTACATTACTGAATTCTGGCGGCAAAGGTCTAGTCAAGAATTGCGAAACAGAACATTGCTGTGGTGAAATCGTCAAACGCACTCCATCAGAAGAACAATGAATTACCGCATTTAATTCCTTCAACAGATTCAACCCCAGCAAATTCTCTCCACAATTCGAAGTCAAGAGAAATGGACAGTGGTCCGTAAAGGGACCCAAAGAAATAGGTACCGGTGAAGAAACCGGACAAACAACTGGTGTGCCAGAAAACCCTACAGAAACATTGGTTTGCCCTGACAGTGGAATGTTTGGAACCCAAGAATGATCAATGGAGCACTTCTGTGCTGCAGTGTCTATCAAAAATTGATGTTTCCTATTTCCCACTACCATTTCAACGTAGGGACATTTCTGGTTAACGGGAATAGGTGTAGGTTCCAAACCCTGCTTCAGGCAATCCTAACGAAACAAAATATCATCAAAAGGAAGCTCTTCAGATAGATATGCAGCAGAAGGATGATCAAATATGTTTCTAGTATCCACACTCGAAGTCTGATTATCCTGTGAAAAAGGTTGTTGGGGATTCTGCGAAAACTGGCCTCTACCAGGGCCCCCTACACCCGGGCGACCTCTGGATCGTCTACCCATATTTCCAAATGTGTTATTTGACCTCTGTCGAAGGACGGGGCATTGTGCACGCCAATGACCCTCCTGGCGACAATAGGCACACTGGTTAATATTCACAGGACCCAAGGGCACATTCCCTTGTGGAACATACTGACCTCTAATCTGCGAACTACCCCCTCTGGGGCCTCTAACAATTTGCTGTAACAATACTTTAGTCTTCAAATCACCTTTTCTCTTCTCGACTCTATCTTTTTCATTATTGACACGGTTCTCATAGTACTGAGCCATGTGCAGTACTTCTGATTGGGATTTCGCCTGCCAAGCGCTCTCAGAAGACATCATTTGTGACTGGATGTCAGGCAGCAATCCACGTACAAATTTGTCCACAAATAATCTTTTCACAGACTCTGTGCCTATGTCTTGTCCACTGAAATCCAAGAATACCTGTTCGAACCGATTAAAGAACTCGGTAGCACCCTCAGATTTTCCTTGGACACAGGCCGTAAGCTTGTCCCAAATAATTCTCTTTTCGGGGATTATAGTTTTCAGTTTTGCAATGATTCTGTCAGGCAAAGTTAGTATCACCTGAGGTGGTCTCTCACCAGCTGGCCTTTCCCCATCAAGCCTAACTATGTTAGCCCATGTATCTCCCAACCCTGGTACATCGTCTATAGTTCTAACTTGTTTCCACAAATCTACAGGCAGGAGTACAGGGAATAGCAAATCAATGTCACCTGGGGTAAACACTGAGGACTGCAAAACGGACTCTATCTCTTTATAGAACCCTGTCGGATTTTTCCTAATGTCAGGAATAGTTTGTCTAATAGTATTCACTTCTTGTCGTGAAAACTGGACGTGAAAAAACTGCGATACATAATGTGCAGGAATGTCCACAGCAGGTGTACCTGCTGCAGCATTAGCAGGAATCTCAACCTTTGGGACAAATGTCGGAGGAACCTCTCTCATAGGCAACTGAGATGTAGGCAACTCCGAACGCTTACTAAGCAACAGAGCTAAGTCGAGCGCTAAAGCAGTTGAAGAAGTGTCAAGTGAAAAAGCTCTCTTATAAATGCTCAATAACTCTGTGGGACAACTAACCTTTCTCTTTAAACATTCATCCTGCAGGTACTCTACCATTACCTGTATCACTTTCCTCTGCATTTCTAGCGTATATTGACTGTATGTGTCATATACCTCAACTGGAGTTATCGATATGTCTGAAATCCATCTAATCGCATCTTTTGTACAAATCCGCGCCTCCTCAGATGTCGATTTACGACACGGAAGAAATCGTTTCTGTACATACATACTTTCTTCTTCGTCAACCTCATTCCGTAACCTTTTCAACTCCTTTCTATACTCAAATATCCTCTCAACATGCTCATGTACCTTCTCTACAGTGTCTCTTGAAAACACTAAAGTATTCAGGTCCCTCAACCGTTGTGGGAGGTCTGCATTATTTGATTTACCCCACATTACACATAAATGAATCCCTAAACCTTCAATGAAAACATTTTTCTCAGGAAAATTATCCATATCAGAAAGTGTGGCAAGAACATTAGCTCGGTCATCTCTCTCCATACAATGCTTAGCCCATGCAAACAAATCCTGTTTCTTTTCTGTAGGAACAGTATTACGAGTAACAATCCTCGACCCCGCACCCTGATCAACTACAAGCGGTACAGAACTACTTGGGAGTGAGGGTGCAGGCAAATTCAATGGAGGTACTATTACTGGTGCAACGGGAAGAGGCAGAGGAGCAGGTGGAGGAACAACAACCGGAGGAATAGGAACAACAGGTTGAGCAGGAAGAGCAGGAATAACAGCAGGAAGAGGTACAGCAGGAGGAAGAGGAACATACGGAGGTGGTGCAGAGGCGCCAGGCCTTCGTTCATTTAACAATTTGTCGATAAACTCATCAGAAACATGAAGATCTTTAGAAGGATAGATTTTCTGAATACCGAGTGAGAAAGCCCTGTCCATATTCCTAACCGACTCAGACTGTTTGTCCTGATCATATAACAACGCCTTTTCAGCATTTGTTTTATGACGGCGCACATGTTTTTCCCTACTTTTAAGCTGCTGCAACGCTTCTCTTTTCCAATTTTGCAAAACATCAAATGCTGCAGGTCTGGCCTTCTTTTTTAACAAGACTGACTCTAAATATTCAATACGAGGGATCTCAAAACTACCATTGACTGGCCACTGAAGTTCGGAGGCATGTCTGGTTTGTCTGTGCCAAATGTTATTAAATACTACACTTCCAATGCCATGCTTACAGTACATAGTACATGCCGGTGACCTCTCTTGTGGTGCCGGATGGCTAAATTCCAAAGATTGTCTATCGCTGCGGAATAATGCCCTAAAGCAGCTAGACAATTTCCCAGGCATTTCTCAAATACTCTGTGTTACCTGGTCAATAATTGTGTCTGCAGATACAATGCGCCAAATTCAAATTGTCAGGGTTGAATTAAGAGTCGGGTAACGACTCACCTGACAAAACCTAAGGAGGACCGATCGGTTTACAAAGGACTTACCTAACGAATTTTACCTTGTGTATGGTGATTTCGGCAAATCTGCCCGCCTCAAAAAATTGACCCTCGTCAAGATGCCGTCTCAGACCACACAGCTATCGTCCAGGGAACGGATCGTGCAGCGCTGTTGAGGTGTCGCGTCTCGTTCAGTCGGGCCCGTTATGTCACACCGTCCGATCCCGGTCCGATAGCGTGCGTCAACCTTCAATAATCCGGCATCAATCTTGAGGGTCCCTATTCCGGGCGCCAACTGTGAAAACAAGGAAATAATGTGAGGCAGGGTAACCAAAAAGGAAACGCACCAAACACAGGTTACAAAGGAACATACAAAGCACTTTATTTTATACTGAATCCAGTTACAAAAGAACAGAACAAAATTCAGATAGCTATCAACCCTCAGTACAACACAGCGAACTCCGGCGTGGTTCGGTGTGCTCAGTGAGTGAAAAAATTCATTGAAACCGTCAGGCTTTTATACATTTCAAGCCTGCTGTTCAGCCCTCCTTTGGGTTAACCATTCCATAAATAAGTTACTGCTCTAGGGTCCCTTGCCAGGTCAAATCTAGTTCATCTTAGGTTTATACATTAACAAGAAGAAATGGTAATAATGTATGCTCTAGGCCTAACATTACAATGCGGGACTTAATTTATACAATATAGTTAAGCAGGTGTTCTCATTCAATTATAGATCAGTTTCGGTGATACAGGTAATCCATTGCACACAGGTCAGCAGAAGGACAAGGTCTCAGCTCATGACCCTAACAAGTGGCCTTCAGGCAAGTTATACATTAGCTGTACAGAGGTCATGACAATCGAGTTCTGTTCTGAATAACATAGGCTACCATTTTAGCTCACATGGAGACTTTATAGAGCAAGAAAACCTAAAATGGCGGCTTGACCCAAAATGACAGTTTACATGGTTTCTAAGGTCGGGAACTTGCAATGCGAGTTTATTCACATGTATTTTATAAGCAGCTTGTTAGCAGCTTGGCGTAGGCCAATATACATATATTCATAGCAATAGGAGGCACAATATAATTTCTAGTTTGACAAAGCCATCACCTCTACCGGGTGGGCGATCTAGGCGAAGAGCGGCATATGCATCTGGGCGAAGCTGACAAAGATCAGGATCCGAGGTGTCACAAAAACAAGTCTCTGTAATGCAAAGAAAATCCAGAGCAGAATCCACCAAAAGGCCATGAAGATGAAAGCGGTGGGCACCAGCTGCCCTAGAATTGATCAACACGCACCTAGGGGGGCTCAGAGCCGGTTGGCCTCCCTTCTTCTTCTCACCCCTGGAGATGTCTGGCTCCTGTGTGGAGGCATAATGTTTGTTGCATCCATCCTTCCCCAACAGCGCAGTTCCATCTGGGTCCAGGGCAATCAGCTTATTTCGCGTGTATCCAAGAATGTGAGCAACCCCATAGATGCTTACATCAGCAAAATCAGTCAGGGATTGACTTGGTAGGGTGGGCCACAGCCCATCCAGCGTCCAGACGCACACAGACGCACCCAGAAGCACTTGCCTTTTGCTACAGGCTACTGTATTTGTACAGCTCTGGAGGTGGGAGAAAACACTGGTGGAGAAAACAAAGAAAGAAGATTTTGTGCCCGAACTGCAGCCAAACGTGGGGGAGTGCGGCAACACGGCAGACCAACTTGCAACCAAGATAATAAATCAAGCAGGTAGTTCCCCTGTGGATAGCAGCAGCAATTTATTCGGGCAGCAATTAATAAGAATTAAATTTAATAATACACTTTCAATTCTTAAAAGCTTCAAAGTCCAAAAGGTCTGAAATAGATAGCAGATGGCCCAAAGCTTAGAAAAGTGTTTGCTGGCAATGGCCTTGTCCTTAGTTCAGATACCCTCCAGCACTTCCCACCCAGGAAGATTGCTGGCAGAACCTAGAAGGGCACACTGTGGGGACTCGCCCTTAGTCTGCTCCTCCTCCTGCTTCCACAAACCATCCAGATTGGGACACTTTTTCTGGTCTGTGAAGAAGTCAGTCTGACATGGGCCCCCAGCTGATGCAAACTCATCCAGCTTGGGCAGACCCTTCAGATCTGCGCTCACCTTGCCCTTCACTTCAGGTTCCTGCTCTGCGCCAGGCAACTCTAAAGTCACTGAGTCCCCTGCTACCAAAGTAGGGTCCTCAGTGGCTACTAGCCCCTCTCCCGCAGGAGTAGGCAACTCAGTAGTCTGTGGAACTGGACTAGAGGCTACCGGCCATGCTGGTCCTTCCAACAAGCCCTCTGGAAGCACTCCAGGCCCTAAGGTTCAGTCTGACGCTCTCTTTGGCCCTTGATCGTGTAGCCGCTGCAGCTATTTCAAGATCAGGAAGACCATTAGCTAACAGACATGGGACAGGGATGAGTCTTTCACCGCTACTCGTCGTTGGGTCATTTCACATTTCCAACTGAACTCTACTATCGTCAAGGGGTACTTACTCTTACCATCATACCCACTTACGCACAAATCAGGCCCAGAAATATACTGGTCTGGCTGCGCCCACTGCCAAGTGGGAGTAGTGATGCTAGCCACGTTGTCTCAGACCGCAGGAGTTTTGTGTCCATTGATATACACATGTTCTAGATAGAGTTGAGTATTGTTGGGAACTTGGGTCTCTTCTGGAGACCCGGTACTGTTCCCACTCAGTGTAACCAATCCACATTCAGCCACTCCCTGGCCTAGTGGGAAGTCCACCTCTGAGAGGCCCACTCTAATGATGGCCTCTTCCATGAGTACAACATACACTATGGCTTGCTTGTGTAAGTCCTTGCGAGCAGTATCCCCTTTCCTATGGCCCAGCTCCTTACACACGAAACAACCTTTGGGTGGTGAGAATGCAGGTGTCCCAGTGTTAGGGGTGCCTGCGCTCTTATTTTCGGTGTGCATGGCTGAAGTACAGTTTGGGGGTTTCACTTTGTTCTTTTGGGGACCGGACTTTGAAGAATATTGGGTCGGACCTTTGACCTTCAATCCTTGTTTACTTTTTTTGTACGCCGATTTCTCATCCGGTTTGGGTGTGCTCGACTGAGCCTTTTTCTGGACTCGAGTACTTACAAACCTGTCGGCAGCCTTTGCAAGCTCCCTAGGGTCTGTGATAGTCTTGTGCACAAGATGCTGGTGTAGGTCAACCTTACCATTTTTCAACACATGCTCACATGCAATCAAATTGTACATCCCTTTAAATGTGTCAACTTTGTTACCAGTCACCCACCCGGTCAGATATTTCAACAACAAGTGTGTGAACGCTTCAAATGTCTTCCCACTTGTCTTTCCAAGCTCTCTGAAGCTCTTGTGATACTGTTCTGGGGATTTACAGAACTTCCTGAGGAGGGCTGCCTTCATGCTCTCCTAAACAGGCCTTACCTCTGGAGTTAACTGAAGAATTGCATCAGTCCCTGGTGTCGGTAAACGACTCATCAGGGCTGCACCCCACAGTACCTCATCCACCTCCTGTCGCTGGAAAGCCAGCTCAAGAGCTTCAAACCAGTCAAAAATATCCTTCCACACTTCATAAGCCTGTACTAAGTCTTTGGGGATGTGACGTCAGGGTTTATCCTGGGCAATCTAGTTTGAGCCACTACTGCTGTTTTCGATAGTGGCGGATCTGTTGGCCTCCTTCTGCTCTTCAAGCGCCAGTTTGCACAGCTCTATGCTGACTTTGTCCCACTGTTTCTGTTCCTCTAGTGCTAGTCTCCTCTCCTTTAGCAGGAGCTTTGCAACCCCTACCTCGTTAATACCCGGATCAATTACTGGGCCACTTAGAGACTGTGCTGAGGCCTGGGACCGGTGGGATGCCGCATTAGCCCCTGTCCTCACTGACACTCTCCAGTGTAGAGAACCACACTTGCCCCCCGGCTGGATGATTGGCGAGAAACACTGCTCATGTGGTCGTCCTCATCATTTTCCCCCTCCGTAAGGTCCTGTCTGTTCGGTTACACGGGACCTAGCTGGTCCCCATAGGTCTTCTCCCCAACCACTCTTGCTTCTACTCAAGCTTGGAGGCGGGTCAGAAACTCAGGTTTATTATCCTTATTGCTGTGGGGAAGTCCCCTCTCTTGACATAAGACACACAGGACATCTATGGTCATGCGTTTTATAGTCTCCATGTCAAGCTCCATGACCATAACTAATACCTAGCAGTGACTAAACGTTGCCTGCAACAGAACCTTTATTGTTGGGTGACTAAGCTGTGTGCAAGTCTCCAACTGATCCAACCACTTGTGACAAATTAACTTCCAGGGCACTAGTGGTCCAGGGATGAATATCGCTTTCTAACCCATCAATCAGCCCCACATCTCTAGTAAACAAGAAAGGATGCAAACAGATTGGAACACAAGTCAATTATAAACCTCCTTGTCCAATTTTGGTAATGTGGACGGAGCGGCAGGCTTATCCCTTCAAGGTCATGGATCGTTGGCTAGTTACAACACAGCGTAAATACATTTATTACCCAATTATAAAAGGGACTGTCCAGTCAGTCAAGGTTGTGTTAAAAATATCTATTTTATTATTATTAAAACAGACAGTTCTAGCACACTACAAAATACAACCCACAATGTAAAGGAACACAGAGGACAGACAGTTTCACGAAGGAAATGGGTGCACTCTGGATACTGACAGGAGGTTAGTTGGTAAAGTAATCACTCTTACTGTTTATAGTTATTTAGTTTCAGCACCAAGGTGCAAAGGGTTGTAACTGTCTCTAGGGGCCTTCGGAGAAGGACCAGGGGGGCAGAACCACAGTGTACCTGGTGCTTAAGAAGTTCTTGATACTCGGCAGTGTCGGTGCGGGTTCCAGAGCACTTTGCAGCTCCTGAGACAGAGTTTGAGGTGGGAGACAGCTGTGGGTATCAGGCGACAGGCAGTTCGGGAAGCGAGGCTGGGTGGACAGCTGCAAGCTGGCCTTCACGGCAGCACAGGGCCAGGAATCGTTGTCTCTGTACTGGTTGGCGGATCTGGAGCTCTGGCCGAGGCATCTCGGATGGCTCTAGTGAATGCAGCGTGACAACAGTCAGTGGTGCAGCCAGTTGCGCTTAGAGGACTCGACTGTCTCGGAAATGTCCTTAAAAGATGGATTCTGGTTGATGCTTGTGTGGCACTCCTCCTAGCTTCTTCGCAGGGCTTGTGATGTCCTTTTAAGGTGAACAGCCCAAAGCTTAGGAGAGTGTTTGCAGGCAACACCTTTGTCCTTAGTTTAGATACTCTCTGGCACTTCCCACCTAGGAAGCTTGCTGGCAGAGCCTAGCAGGGCACAATGTGTGCTGGCTGGGTACCAGTTCTGGAGCTGCTGAATGGGTCCTCTGAGTCTGGTATTTCCCTCTGTTTCCTGTGAGATGTTTAGGGGAGGGATCTTGCTTCCCTCTTGGAACTCCTGGCCTTCCTTCACTGGTGTAAGATGTAAGGTAGACTGTACCTTCAGCACGGGTCCAAATGAGACTTTCATCAAACTCCTTTCAAAGTCACTGGATGATCTGCTAATGGGCCCCAGTACGCTAGGCCTACCTCAATGAACCAATCGTGGGTCCCCACCAACATTCTTATGTTATGCATGAGGTCAGGACCAGAGTGCTCTGTAACAGGAACGATAAGGGGTGACAACATAAACTTCCCACCCATCTTCCTGTCTTTTGTAGTTCAAAGTGCCTCTCTGGTTAACTGAGCCCTCTGTGACTGTTGCTAAAGCACGGATCTCCCTTGAAGTTTGTGCAGAGAGTAGACTTCCTGTCTCCCTGAAATCGCATACTTCTCCCTTCTGAAAGGGGTCTGCGATGAATGGGCATCTACAGTAACTGATGGACCCAGACATGCCATTCACTGCCTTTCATAGATAGGGGTGGAAACTAGCTTCAAGTTGACATTGCATACCCAAGGGGTGCTAGCCCCACTTTCCTTTTGTCTATCCAGCAACCAAGCCCCTCCCAGGCTTGCCTCCATTATCTCTCATTAATATGCACTGCCACCAGCTGAACTAAACAATAGGATAGCAGATCTATGGAGCTTTTGACATTTTATTTTAATTAGGCTGCGCATGGCTGGAGGAAGGTGTGCCTCCCCCCTTCTTGAGATGATTTGATGTACCTGTGGCTGTCACATTCCATCTGAACATGACAGGGGAGGAGGGCGTCTGTAGGCGGTGTCCTCCCGGAGTACACGTGACTATGCGTTTCGTGCGGTGAGCCGAGAAAATGTGTGCGGAATGGCCTCACACATTTTCATAGGTTGATCTCCCAACATTCATTTTAATTATCAAAAAATCAAAAAAAGCCCAGACTAGTGCACACTCCTCATGCGGATGGTGGAATTCCTCACAGCTATACTATGTACATTGATATTAAAATGTCAAAAAGAATATGAGCTGTCTTGTTGCTGGAAGGAGCTAAGCATCCTGGGCCAAATTGCTAAACTTGCACTTCAGTGTTGTAAATGAAGAATTCTATGCTTAATTGCATTTCTTTGTTTTGCTGCAATCAGTAATGGATTAATTTACATTTGCATTACCACCAGTGCAACACAGTGCCTTCTATTGCACTGGGGCTAAGGCAATTGTACATGCACAGTGTTTGCGCAGATTTAAAACACATTTGCGCTGGTGCAGATGCCAGGTAATGGGGCCCAAGTATTGCCAAATTGCAAAGGGCAATATTGCTGATGTTGGTAGAGAACAGGACCTATTTTCGTATTTCACGCGCCATACGTTCTTCTTTTATTCTTCTTATATTTTGATGTGCGGTCAATGTGTGCATGTGTTGACGACCCCGTATTTTTAAAATAAAATGCACAACATAAGGTGAACTGGTCACTGAGTGCAATTTACCTCCACTATGTTCATGTTTGCCCTGTAGACAGATTGAAGTACCGTAGGATGGGCGAACAGGCTGACAGATTACTGTCCATGGAGTGATAAACCAATGGTGAATGGATGGAAGGACAGATGGATAAACAGATAAGTTATTCGATAGGCAGATTTATTTATTGATGTATTGCTTGTAAAGGGCAACATTCCCTCTCGGGCTTCTTGGTGCTAAACAGAGAGGGGGGACACTGGGAGATGAGGAAGAGAGTGAGGAGGATGGGCCAAGTTTGAGTCTGTGGGCGAGCAGCCAGGTCTTCCATTCTTCCCTGAGCGCAAGATGGTCGTAAGTGACGAATGTGTGCCAGGAGGGCGTGGACAAAGGTAAGTGGCCTGAATAAGATAGAATAGCCACCTTCCCTTCTGAGATGAATGGATGGATAGACAGACACACAGTTAATGGGCTGTATATGTGGATGGATGGATGGATGGATGGATGGATGGATGGATGGATGGATGGATGGATGGATGGATGGGTGGGTGGGTGGGTGGGTGGGTGGATGGATGTTATGTTATCAGCATTTATAATGCGCTCTGTCACCCAAGGGCATCATGGCGCGAGGAAAACACACAGAACACTAATGAATAGCAGCGTTCTAAAAAAGGAGGGTTTTCATAAGATGGCAGAATGGAAAGTGATTCTCAACAAATTTAAGAGTAACAGATAACTCATTCCACAATTTGGCAGCAGCAATAGAAAAGGTCCTCCCACCGATCCTAAAAAAGCGAAACATAGGAATAGTCACTAAGAGTGCATTTCCAGAGCAAAGAGCATGGCTCGGGACATAAGGTAGGAATTTTTCATGAAGGTCGTTGGCTCCTTGACCATAGAAATGTCTATGTACCAAGCAAAGAGACAAAGTCAATCCTTTTGGTCACAGAAAGCCGGTGTAAAGAGCGAAGTACTGGGCTGATGTGGGCATGGTAGGGGGGTGTAGCCTCACTAGCAGCAAGATTCTGAAGAAGTGGCAGCCGACGTATCAACCGAAAAGGTTGAGTCAAAAACAAGGCATTACAGTAGTCAATCTGACTCAGCACAGCCGAGGCCCCAACCACGGGTGCAGACGGGGAGGGAGAAAAGGTAGTATCCTTCGAAGTACCCGTAATAGGAAGTGACCAGTTTTACATACAGCACTCACTTGAGCAGACATAGAAAGTGAGGTGGACAGGTAGACTCCGAGATGTTTCACCAGAGACACTGGAGCAGCAACCACACCCAAAGCATGAGGCCATAGAGATGAAGACCAAAGTGCAGTATCAGTTGAAGACCCTACCAGCAGGACCTCCTTCATGTCCCTGTTGAGCTTCAAGCAATTGCTACCCATCCACTCCCCCACGCACGGCCGCCAGGCAATCACTCAACCGTACCGACCCCTCAGACCGGTCAAGATCTAAACTGACCAGGATCTGGGTCTCGTCGACATAATAGCACTGGAAGCCATGGGAGCGGATGAGACACATCAATTGCTGAACGTAGATGTTAAACAACATCTGGGACAAGGCGGATCCATGAGGGCACCACAGAAACGTGCATGAGAGGAAAAGCCAAACGGAGGAAGTGAAAGAGATTGGGCCCTATCTGTAAGAAAAGAAGAAAGCCAGGACATGGACAGAGAGACCGGCAGACACAATGCGGGACAAAATGATGGAGTGGTCGACATTATGGAAAGCTGCTGACAGATCTAACAATATCAGAGCTCCCACTCCACCTTGATCAACCAGCATGGTGAGATCGTCGACCACAGATACCAGGATACTCTCTGTCCCTCAACTTGTGTGAAATCCTGACTGGAAGGGGTTGAAAAAGCTAGAAGACTCAAGGAATGAAGATAGAAGAGGAGAGACGAGTGCTTCCAATAGTTTCATAAGAAATGGGAGAAGAGAAATCGGACGATAGCCAGAATAGTTGCATCCAGTGAAGGCTTTTTCAAAAGAGAGATGACAGTGGCCTGTTTAAGTTCCTTGGGGATAGAGCCCTGTTGACAGGAGAAATGAACAGCTGTCGTAACCCAAGGGATAATGTCAGGCAAGATGTCCTTGAGTACGGTAAGGGGAATCAGATCGGCGGGGGAAGCCGATTTCAGATCTCCAACTGTCCTAGAAACTTCTTCCTGGGAAAAATCAGGGAAATGCGACCACACCTGGCAGCTAGAAGGACCATCAACTGCCCTAAATCCTCAAAAGTCTCAAAAAACTCCAAAAAGGAATCACAGAGACTTTGGGTTGGCTTGACACTAGGTGTAAAGCAATTAGCCGTGGAAAAAAATGTAACAACCGAAAATAGGTCTTTTTGACTGATTGAGTGCTGATTCAACCTTATGTATAAAATAGACCTGTTTGGTGGTCCAAATCGCTGCATGGTAATCACGGGTAAAGTGCTGGTATGCCATCTTCTCCTTGTGAGTGTAGTCCAAGCGCCATTTACGCTCAGCCTGCCTGACCTTCAGACGGGCAAGCTTCAGCTCCTCAGAGAACAAAGGTGTGGACAGGTGTTTCTTCAAATGGGTCCACTTTAAAGGGGCTACCAGGTCTGCGGCCTCACACAGGATTACCGATTGTGAAAATAGATCAATTGTGGAGGTATTGTGGCAAGCATCGTTCATAAACAACACCATGTGGGCCAAATTTGCAATCCGCCACTTGCATTTCATAATAATGGTTGGAATGGTTTGCATTTCGGAATTGGGTCTGGGTAGAACATTTGGAAAGGGGCAAGACAGTGATCAGACCACAATACTGGCCTAACTGGTGCCACAGCAATGGAAGAGTCTGCAGCAAAAATAAGACCAATAATACCACCCAATCTATGGGTGTATGGATGGATGGACGCACGGACGGACAGACAATCTGATATGCCTAGCTTGGTGGATCAACAGACAGCTAGATGGATTGGATGGATAGATAGATAGAAAGAAGATAGATAGATAGATAGATAGATAGATAGATAGATAGATAGATAGATAGATAGATAGATAGATAGATAGATAGATAGATAGATAGATTGATTGGATCGAAAGATGGGATGGATGGATGGATGGATGGATGGATGGATGGATGGATGGATGGATGGATGGATGGATGGATGGATGGATGGATGGATGGATGGATGGATGGATGGATGGATGGATGGACAGTTAGACAGACAGTAGATAGATTGGATGAATGGATGACCATACGATGGATTGGTAGATGTATAGATAGATAGATAGATAGATAGATAGATAGATAGATAGATAGATAGATAGATTGGATCGAAAGATGGGATGGATGGATGGATGGATGGATGGATGGATGGATAAACAGTTAGACAGACAGTAGATAGATTGGATGAATGGATGACCATACAATGGATTGGTAGATGTATAGATAGATAGATAGATAGATAGATAGATAGATAGATAGATAGATAGATAGATAGATAGATAGATAGATAGATAGATAGATAGATTGGATCGAAAGATGGGATGGATGGATGGATGGATGGATGGATGGATGGATGGATGGATGGATGGATGGATGAACAGTTAGACAGACAGTAGATAGATTGGATGAATGGATGACCATACGATGGATTGGTAGATGTATAGATAGATAGATAGATAGATAGATAGATCGGATGAATGGATGGACAGATACGATGGATGGATAGATGAGCGGATGGATAGCTGGATAGATAGCTGGATAGAATAGCAGCATATTCTTGTTTGGAGCGGAATTCTCGGCAGTTATCATGAAGGGTCTTGCAGTGTGAAAGTGCCGTGATAGAAGTGCGGGTTGCATCGTCTCCTGGGATGGCCGGAGATGCGCTTTCCTCCTCTGCGGGTCCAGGGCTCTCTCTGGCAGGAGAGCGCAGCGGCGGCCCGGCCTCTGTCTGCTAATGCGGATCCGCATACTTTCGCTTCTTTTACTACCATTGATGCCGCGTGTGAATGGGAAACATGTTGCGCAAGGCAGGGCTCATAAATTCTAAGCACCGCAGACATCAGTGGGGCTGCCGGGGTGAGTGGCTCCGTGGGGTTTGTAGAGGGAGCCTTTTCATTGCATAAACACGCGGGTTTGGAAGTCTGCTGGAACATGCGCCAGCTGACCACAGGGCTGTAAATCCAGAGGCTGGAAACAGCAATAAGGGAAATTGTTCAAGAGACTGAAGTGTGTGGCTGGCTGATTGTGGGTTAGGAAAGCGAGCGCCGAGTGAGACAGCGAGAGTGGGGGGAGGAAGGAGGGAGGGGAGCCGATGTGATCTGTTTGGTGATCAGAGCCAATAGCGAGCGGAGTCTGTGATAATATCCCCAATGCGGTGGCTGCGAGGAGCCAGAACGGAGCCTGCTCTGCCCCCCGCCGCATCCCAGCCCAAGGAGAGAGAGAGAGAGAGCGCGAGAGAGAGAGAGCGCGCGGGACCCAGCGCATCCGAGGCGGGCAGCTACCTCTAGCCCACCTTATGGGGTGTCTGCAGCAGCCCGGCTGAGGAGGACACCCAGAGGCTGAACAACCCCATCACTCCGCTGAAATACCCCAGAGGGAGAGCCCTGGGACAGCAGCAGCACCACCGAGGACCAGAGATTCGTGCCAGGTACGCGCTGCTTCAGGTGCTACTGGCGCAGGAGGACCTCGCCTACAGCCCAACCCGCTATTTATTAATGTCATACGTTCCGCCCAGGTGGACGCGCACTGTCTGCGACTTATACAATGCGGGTGGTTTAGACAGAACTTCATGCAATTGTGCAGGTTTCAAAACTCTAACATTGTTAGAAGCTGAAGGACTCGGGGTTTGCGCAGGTTAAGTGATTGGTTCAGGATCACACCGTTTGATCAAGTGGGGAAGCCTGGATTCGACGGTCACAAGTCAGTCACTAGGCCAAGTCCCCTCGTTATGCAGATTGATACTAAGCGAACAGGCGGTTGGAGTCGTTTAGGTTTTGCAGACATTGGGCTTGACGGAATTTCATTTTGGGACCTTTCATAAAGCATCCCTGACCCTTACTCCACTTTGGGGTTCATAACATCTACTTGCCTCAGAGAGTTGCGTTGCTACTGCGACTCACTGCTCCTCGCTCTTTTGCGCCCTGTTGGCCACCAAATTGAGAAAAAAAAACTAATAAAACAACAAAACGTCCAGTCTGCGCACTGTACCCCCAGGTAATCATGGCACCCCGACCTACACTAGTGTCAGATGGCAGCTAGTAGTCTATGGCATCGTGGGGTGTCGAGAGGCGGGCTGGCCGGGATTTGGCAGCAGTGCGCCCCTCGGCTGCTTCTCTGCAGCCCTGCGTTTATGTGTGCCCTCTTTTGGCCCCTGCCTGCCCTGGCACTGAACGGCGCGAGCACCTTTGCTCTATGTCAGTGCTTCCGTCAATAATGCTTGTTTGTGTGCGTGTGATTATGCAACCAACGTGGGAAGGGATCCAACCAACAATGTCTCGCGAGTCTTTTAGAACTGGACAGACATGGAATTGTTAAATGACAGGCATCAGGTGTGTAGTTTGTCTGCTAATAAACTGTTCCCCTTGTGTGAAGTTGTGCACAGATCCGGAATTATCAAGCACTCAGACATATCGGGGAGGCATTACAGAAACTTTGCACTAGTGCAGGTAACATTAGGGCACAGGTTGCCATAGTGCAAAACGCATTCTTTCAATGTGTTATTACAGACATTTAGCATTTGTGCAGATGCATTTGGCACTAGTACAAAGGCTGCCTGCCCTAGTACAACAAACATTCTTTCGGTGTATTATTACAGACATGTTGCACTGGTGCAGATGTTTGCACTAGGACCAACAATGCCCCAGTGCCACAAACATTCTATCAATGTATTATTACAGACATGTTGCACTGGTGCAGATGCATTTGGCACTAGTACAAAGGCTGCCTGCCCTAGTACAACACACATTCTTTCAATGTATTATTACAGACATGTTGCACTGGTGCAGATTTTAGCACTAAGACCAAAGCTGCCCCAGTGCAACAGACATCCTTTGAATGTGTTATTACAGCATGTTGCACTGGTGCAGATGCATTTGGCACTACGACAAAGGCTGCCCCAGTGCAACAAACATTCTTTCGGTGTATTAGTACATACATGTTGCACTGGTGCAGATGTTTGCACTAGGACCAACAATGCCCCAGTGCCACAAACATTCTATCAATGTATTATTACAGACATGTTGCACTGGTGCAGATGCATTTGTCACTATGGGAAAGGCTGCCCCAGTGCAACAAACATTATTTCAATGTGTTGTTACAGACATGTTGCACTGGGGCAGATTTTAGCACCAGGACCGACACTGCCCCAGTGCAACAGACATCCTTTGAATGTGTTATTACAGCATGTTGCACTGGTGCAGATGGATTTGGCACTACGACAAAGGCTGCCCTAGTGCAACAAACATTCTTTCGGTGTATTAGTACATACATGTTGCACTGGTGCAGATGTTTGCACTAGGACCAACAATGCCCCAGTGCCACAAACATTCTATCAATGTATTATTACAACACGTTGCACTGGTGCAGATGCATTTGGCACTATGACAAAGGCTGCCCTAGTGCAACAAACATTCTTTCAATGTGTTGTTAAAGACATGTTTTCGCCAATGCAGTTGGCACTAGGGCAAAGTTGCCTAAAAGCAAAACGCATTGGAAGAATGCGTTTTTTCGCACTTGGGCTGATGCAAAGTTTCTGTTGTATGGCCCAATGTGATATTTGCACGGGACCGGGACTAGGGCAAATATTCATCTGGTGCAAACACGCATTGAAAGAATGTGTTATGTGCAATTATTGCTCTAGGGCCAATTTGACGTACACCCCTGCAAAGTGTCAGTAATATCGCGACGTGTAGTGTTTGTAAGCACGTGCCGTGCGTCCTGCTAATGGCATTTGGGGTCCACGAGCTCAAGTGCCATGTCCGGGTCCTCCGGGATCACTGTTTGGCCGAGCGGGGCGGGCGATGTTAGGCTCGAGGACCCCTGGCTCATCCGGGAACTGTGCAGACGCTACATTCCCCCCCCCCCCGCCCCTCCCACCTGACGCCGCTTCTCTATAGGCTGCCCTATTACTGCATGGATTCGGGGTGCAAAAACAAATTCCCACTGGGCGCCGCCCCTTGAATATGGAAAGATGTGCTAATACTTCACCCCTCAGAATCGCCGCGGGTTCAGCAGTTATAGACACCTCAGCAGAGTTTGGCGGGGATTGTTTGAGCCAGCAAATTTGTAAAAGGTGTGAGAACACGCGTTCTGGGGGTTACTTCTATTGGAGGAGGAATGGCTCTAGTGGGAAATGAAACGTTCCCTACCCTCTAAGGGGTACGAGATGAAAGAAAGTTATAATGATATGGGGTATGTGGGTCAGCTTACCCTCCCCCCCACACACACCGAGCAAATTGTTCACTTCTCTTGTGCATTCACACGCCACACGTCACAATAGTGCAATACACCACGTTTACGCTTTCTGTGTGTGTAAAGTAGCAACAGTGGAGCGAAAATGACACCGACGCGGCAGTTTTAGTTTGGACCCCGCTCCCCGGCGTGGTTTATGGGATATTGCTACTTCAAGTTCGGGGTGGTTGGGGATACATACAGGCCGGTGATGTATTGGAATCTTGCGCCATCTATCCGAGGTGTCTCGAGCGGTGAATTGTTACATTCCTACTCGGACTGCGAGAAAGGACCGCCGTTCATTTGTTATCATTGCTGCGTGCTAGGGCAGAGGCGCGAACTAACATCGCGCGACAACGATGTCAGTGGAAAGGAACCACCTCTGTGGAAAGCACAGGCCTCTGAGTCCCAACTCGGGGACTGCGCAGAACCAATGCGTGGGAATGAAATGGAGCCTCCCGGCTGATTCGGCGGTTCCCGCCAAATTACGCGAACTAGCCCGTGGGGGAAAGTGACCGGCTGGACTCTCTTAACCGCCCCTTCTCCTCAGTCGCCCGGAGCCACTTAAGCCCTCACTTGGGTGAAGTGAGTGGCCACGGTGCTGACTAGAAAGGCCTGGAACGTGTGATCCGTGCATGGTGAGCTCACGCGGCTGAGTGACATTTGTTGAAGGGGTTTGGGGGGGGGGGGGGGGTGTTAGGGCCTGATTTGCAAACATGCTTTCAATGGGACTTTCCCAAGTTGAAACATTTTTGTAAATTAGGCCCTTGATGCACAGAGCGTTTTTTTTCACTATGGGGTTGCGCCATTATAAAACGCTTCTCTGAATCTGGCCCTTACTGGCAAGCTACTTGCACAGAGACAACATTATGCCATAGACTGTGCCACAACAGGAGTGATTTTTCAGGTGGGGATATAACACCCCTCTCCCCACAATATCAACCCGCTTAGATAGTCTTCATGTGCCTAGATGTGGGGATGCATTGTTTCCCTGCCACATATACAGCGCCCCGAAACTGGACTTGCTCTGGTGATTGTGCACGCTTAATAAATAATTGGATGACTATTACTACTAAACCCTGTTGCACCATGCCGAGGTGGAAGTGCCCCACCACTAGGCAGAGGTGTCAAAGAATGACCTTGGGAGCGGGAGGGCGACAAGGAAAGAGAAGTTTGAGGGCGGCCGAGGGTGATCAATCAAAGACAGATGTAGAGTGGGTCAGAAAGAAGGAGCTACAATCAGATGAAAATCAGTGTCCAGATCACATTTAATGCACTAGTGCGTGTAAGCCTTGAGACTCTTGCTGCTGCCAGATATCCTCTGAATTCTATTGTATGGCCAATGTTTGCATACTATCCCTTTCAAAACCTTGACCTCCTGGTGATGCCAGGTACTCTCTGAGTTCTATTCTATAACAAACGTTTGCATACTATCTCTTTCAAAACCCTGTGCCTCTGGGTGGTGCCAGGTATCCTCTGACTTCTATTGTATGGCCAATGTTTGCATACTTTCCCATTCAAAATCTTCAGCCTCTTGGTGGTGCCAGGTATCCTCTGACTTCTATTCTATGGCATATGTGTGCCTACTATCCCTTTCAAAACCCTGAGCCTCTGGGTGGTACCAGGTACCTCTGTTGGTGCCAGGCACTCTCTGAGTTCTATTCTATGGCATATGTGTGCATACTATGCTTTTCAACACATTGAACTTCTGGGCGGTGCCAGGTACCTCTGTTGGGGCCAGGTATCCCCTGACTTCTATTATATGACCAATGTTTCCATACTATCCCTTTCAGAACCTTGAGCCTCTGGGTGGTGCCGGGTACCCTCTGAGTTCTATTTTATGGCAAATGTGTGCATACTATTCTTTTCAAAACCTTGAGACTCTTGGTGGTGCCAGATAACCTGTGGATTCTATCAAAGAACCTCTCAAAATGCTACACGTGTCAGTACTGCCGTGTTCCAATAATGCCTAGGCAGCGGAACAGCTCTGTAGCTGGGTCTGCTTCACAGTAACTCAGCAGCAACCAGCAAACAGCCTCAGTTAATAATCACCAATCTACTTTCTCTAGTAAATATATTTGAGATGTTGGTTGAATAGCATATTTTCGAATAGGAATTCTTCTGAAATTCAATAAGGAGAAAATCAGCCTCTTTGTTATTCGGGATCATTGTGGAAAGAGGCATTCTGGGCTTTTTTCGGGTCTGCCACATTCTGCAAGGGTTTCTGGGAGGATGTGGTAGATCCTTGTGGAAACTCTGAACTGAAGTGTCTCCAACGCGTTTCTCCCACCAGGTGGGAAACCCTCAAACCTCACTGCGGGATCAATATCCCGAGTCCCTTGTGGATGCGAGAGTCCATGATGGGCAGGTCCCGCTTTTTTCTGCGAGACTAACGAGCAGGCGCAGTCCATAGGAATCCACTGTAATGATGACGGCCATGTTTTTCCTGCAGCCACCATTAATTATCGGCAAAGATCCATACGTTTTCACCGGATAAAGCCGTAACAGGTGCAGGAGACAAGGGATGCCTGGATTCCCTCGCCGGACACTGCTTCATGCCGTGACTCAGAACATTGCGGCGGGCAGGGTCCTGACTGCAGAAATAGATGTGGGTGGGGCCTTTATGTGTAATTCTCTTTTTCAATTAAAAAGAACATCAAAATGTAATTTCTTCGATTTAACTAAATTTCCAAACTTGTTTCCCCTCCTAAAACAGAATCCTCGTAGCCCCAGGTGTGCCATGGCAATGCTATCTTTAAGTATGTTGTTCGGTTTTATACCACACGCGTGTCCCATTCCAACTGCTTTGTGCTCCTTGCGTTCATTTTGTAACTATTTGCCAGTACATACTGCATCCCAGTTGCAATGAAATGCTTGACTACATTTTGGGCCCGATTCCGGGAATTATGTGCTTGGTTCAAAGTGACTTTGCACTGCTGACGCAAACCCTGATTCATGGAACTGTGCAAAGTGTATTTTTGCCGTGCCAAGTCATTTTGACCTGCAAAAATGACTTTGTGCCTCATTATGAGTTTGGAGGTAGCCATGCCCTTAACAAGGGCATGGCTACCCCCAAACCCGGGTCTGGGTTCCCTGAAAGGGGAAATACCGGGCCATTCCAACCTTGGAGGGCCCGGTATTTCCCCATTCAGGGAACCCGGACCCAGTACATCCCCATTCTCATTTAGGAATGGGGAGCATGCTAACAACGGGCCCATTAATGACGAGCCCATTGTTAGCATGCTGGGCCGCTCGCGGGACCTGCTAAGGACGTCTGGTAAAACCAGGCGTCCTTACTGGGTCCCGCAAGCAGACTCGTAATAGGGCAGTAAGGGGTTAACGGCTCCGGCACCTTTACCGGCGCCGTTAACCCCTTATCGCCCTCCTCATAATGAGGCCCTTTGTACTAAATTTGCACTGGCTTTGCACGGTAAAAATACACTTTGCACAGTTCCACGAATCAGGGTTTGCGTCGGCCGTGCAAAGTCACTTTTCAACAATGAAAAGTCACATTGAACCGTGCAAAAAATCCATGAATCGGACCCTTTGTATTTTCTTGAATATGTTCCCTTTCTTGAAACGTACTTTACAAAGGTCCACAGAAATAACTTTATGCTCTCAAATATATTCTAGATTAAAACAAAAATGTAAGAAAAACAAGGTGCTCTCAAGTACATTTTTCTGTCGCTGTTTCTTTTACTTTTCTTATTTCGCTTAGCACAGCCTGTGTGATAAAGCATTACTGGGAACAAATGCCAGCAATAAACACATGGCTTACAATCTGTAAAAGCGCATGTCTGAACTGAAGCCATTTTTAAGCAGGAAACAAACCTGAGTCAGGAGAAAGGACTCAGTGAAAGGCCAGCCGTGGCAGCATTTTTGGGTCACTGGAGGCCTGTAAAAAAATTGCAATAGGGAGCTGCGCATATGGCAGTGGCGTTGTTGTCAGTGCCACAGGGGTTGTTGAAGAGAGAAGGCACGAATGCTAAAATGAGAAACATTGAATGTCCTCTTTGAATTTATGATTTAAAGCCGACCACGTGGATTGCACCGCAATCGTCAGGTTTGCAGGCTCGGCACTCCACCCCTGTACTGTAAAACTAAAGGTGAAATGTCCCATTTTGGTACTGCAAGTTCCAGGGAAAACATTAGTATTGGAGTTTAAAACATGCACACCTTTTGACGTTTTCCAAAACACTATTAGAAGAAAATATTCTCTCTTGGTTTTGTGTGTGTGTTGATTTTATGAAAGGTAAATGCCATTCGTCCTGTGCAATTTGGGTGGTTTTGTAAAGCCAATTTAATGAAATGTGCCTATTTCACCTTGATATGCTAATTTATGGAGACGTCACA
The DNA here is from genome assembly GCF_040938575.1 of Ambystoma mexicanum. Lineage (NCBI taxonomy): Eukaryota > Metazoa > Chordata > Amphibia > Caudata > Ambystomatidae > Ambystoma > Ambystoma mexicanum. The sequence goes on along the minus strand of NC_090928.1, from coordinate 318,715,937 downwards.
TCCCATTTCGTTTGTTGATGAGTCCCCCCACTTAAATGTTTAGGACTTGACCCCTGGTGGCAAGGTGGTTGGCATGCAGAGAAGCATGGCATCATGGGCTGGCGCGGCACGTTCAAGGGCCAAGTCAGACAGGTGCATACTTGTAGGGGCACTAATGCAGCTGGTGTGCGGCGCTCTGCACATCTGGCGTCTTTTCTCACTTTCACTTGGCCTGCTAAGCCTTCTGCTGCCACCTCCAAAAAGTCCTTCAAGGTCCGCGTGTCTTGGGCCTCTGCTGCAGGACTCGTTTCAAGGCCTGCCATGTCGTCAAGGGGTTCTTAAAGAGGCGACAGTTCTAGTCGCTGCTAACTGCACAGTAACCTGCCCTCAAGCACTATTTGTAGCCAAACACTGCCACGGGCAGGCGACTGGAATGCATGTGTGGAATGAGAGAAAGGGAAAGGCTGCTTGTTATGACGCAGTCCCTGCGTATGGACGCCGTAAACATTGCCCATGCTCCCTTGGTGCGTGTGCCTGTCTGTGTGGCTCCCTGTGCCTCAGTATGGGTGTATCGTAACAACTGCCTCTGTGCCGAACGGTGGCTCTGTGTGTGTGTGTGTTTCTGTGTTTACAGCAGGGGTGTTGCTAGGTCTGGAAAAGATCCAGGGCTATGCTAATGTTGGTACTGTTGGGACCAGGGGCTAGCTAAAGCCTTTTGGTTGCATCCCCAAAGGTTCTATCCGGGGCTACAACCAAAAGACCTGGGGCTATAGCCTCGTCAGCCCCACCCCCAGCAACGTCTCTGGTCTACAGTACTGCCTGCATGTCTGAGTGCCTGCGTGGTCGAATGTGCACCTCGAGCCAGTCCTTATTTTACCCATTGCAGGCAAGGACTTGGAGTTTCGTTTTTTCCCATTGTAAGTATACTCCTACAAGTCCCGGCATGCAATGGGAGAAAGCAGAACTGGCTCGAGGTGTTACACAAGGTACTGGGAAACTTGTCATCTGTGCCTTTGGAGTTTCTGGAGCAATTGGCTTCATCTATTTCGAGCTGTATATAGTGACAGATCATGCATTTCTGTTACTTCAGAGTCCTGTGAGAGGAAGAGGAGTCCACCCAATCAGAAATCACCGGGGGATGGTGGTGGTTCAGATGTGCGGGGCCCTCCCATCCTCATCGCCAAAGTAATTTCCTGGCCTGCGGTCACGCAGACCAGGCAGAACAATGCTGGGGGCACCCAGCCGACATGCTGGGGGGCACCCAGCAGAAGTACCATGACAGGGGGCACCCTGTCAGCCCATGAGCACACAAGCTCTTCCATGGCCTGGGAGCACCCAGGCCAACACTTCAAACGGCGCCAGCTTTGCCCGGCAGGGGCACCAGCGCCTACACACAGAGTTGCCCAGCAGGGGCTCTACCAGCATGAATAGTAACCATTGTGGACAGCGTTGCCCGGCAGGGGCACTGTCCTCGTGGAAGGCTCTGCAGGGCACACCCTCAGCCAGCTAAGCAGCCCCAGCAGGGCGCTGGTAATAACAGACACGCCACACCAAATCCAGTTAGTTCCAAGACTGATGAGCCAGAAGCTGCTCATCACCTTTATTAGTTTAGTCACTTGGTCACTACAACGAGACATGAGCACGAGCCCTGGGAGATACCATGCTCCCAGGAGGGGTGACATACCACACATGGGACACACGGGCGATTACATCTCTTTGTTGAGAGGTCCTTGTCATGAGCCAGCATGTTGACGGTGAAGCCTTAATGCACACGTGTCTTTTGCACATGCACTGAGTGGCAAATGGAGGTGACTTTCTTAGGTTTATGGCAGCCGTGATGCGTGTTGTGTTTAGGTGGATGGTGAAAATGTGCACCTACTGTACATTACGCGACAAAAATGAGCACTGCTATGGCCGTGTGAAAAGAGCAAACATAGGGGAATTACTGCTGCCATCAGAACACGGGTAAAATGCTCCTCTTTAGTGTGAAGCACTTGCCCCCTTAGGTTAATGTTACCTTTGTACGTCACCTTTTGTCTGTTTGTTTTATCCCTGGCTTATGTCCCACTTTTGTACACCCTCATAAACTGGCTCATCGCTTGTTCTCATCTTTGTGCTATTGTACAGTCACCCTTTGTGGAAATGCCTCCCACCGTTTGCAAATGTGTTATTGTAAGTAATTTCTGTAAAACAATTGGCATCGCTGTTCTTGAAATAAATATAAATAGAAATTACGGTGGCATTATGAAGATTGGGCGCATTTCTTGTGGCCATGTGGAAACCTTGCAATTATGTGAACACCGACGGCTATGTGCCTATTAATAGGGAGTTGTGAACGCTGAGCACATATTTATATTGGTTTTGGATATTAGGTAGAAGTGAAAGCGCTGTCTATAAGCTGAAACTATTGTCATGGGAAGTTAAGATAGGTGCGAGATGAGGTGTGCGGACAGACACACAAACTGTGGGTGTTAGGATGTTTACTCACCCATTGACCGCCCATGGCCACGCTAGTCCCTTTGGCTATTCATACCCAGTATCTTCCCATCATTGCTACACACACACACACACACACACACGCACGCACGCACGCACGCTATATCCTGATACTAGCATCATGTGTCTGTTGCTGCCATTTTATGGCAAGGTAGTACAATTATGACTGTACCTGGAAAATGTGTGTCCCAAGCCCATGTAAGAGGCAAAACTGTTGGCTGTGTTCATGATTGCTACGATTGCATTATGAAAAGTGGGCCAAATAGGTGCAATATTGCAGCATTGCAGGCATTTAGCAAAAATTGCACTGCAGACGCTAGGCAAATATTTACATTATAGAAGAATTGTGGAAACTGGACAAATGTGTGAATTACAATATCACTGTATGTAGTCATAAATGTTTATTTATTTGTTGTATTTGCATTTGGGTTTACATAGTGGACTGCGCAGCCAATAGCTTAGAAATATCAGCGCCCAGGAGTACTAGACTCAGGGCAGGCCCTGGAAAAAGGGGGAGGCGTTAGGGGGCTTGGAAGTCCTTCCAACTCCAAACCCGGGGGGTGTGGGGAAGGTATGGGAGAACGGAAACTGGGCGAAAGTGAGGGGAAGTTGTGGGGGAATGAGAAGAATGTGGTTACAGGAAGAATTTGGTAAACGAAGAATTTGGGGGATGGATAAGGAGGGGGCAAGGAAGGAGTTGGGTAAGGAAAGAAGTGGGGAAGGGGAAGTATCTGGGAAATGTGAAGAGTGGGGGACGGAAAAGCATCTGGGGGGCTAAAGGTTGTCAGGTTTTGAAGGATTAAGGCGGTTGGGAAAAAAAAAACTTGCTGGCGGAGGATGTTAAAGAACCTGGGTGGGGGAATAGTCAGGCAACTTGGGGAATAGAAAGAACTGAGTATGGAAAACAAAGGGGCGGCAGAAATGGAATAAAACAAAAGGGGGTATACACACTGGGGGAGGAGGAAGAGACTCAGAAAGGGAGGTAGAGGGGGGAAGAGGCCTGGGTTGGGGGGGTGAGAAAGAAAGGAATTGGAAAATAGAACAAAAGTAAGAGAACAAGGAAGAAGGGTAGAATGGGGAAGAAACAAAAGTAAATAGTTTAAACCTAGCTAGGAAGCAACTGAGTGCTGAACAAGTCATTTAGGTTCAGAGAGGTCTGTGGAAGAGCAGCTTACAGGTTATTGTTGCTTATATATCCTATATCACCGCAGTGGTGTATACCTAGAAATCGCAGCTCTTAGTTCAACCCAGGGCCTTAACATCCTTCTGGAATTGCAGTAGCGCTTGAGTGGTCCTGACCATGACTAGGGTGGTGTTCCAATAGGTTGGGGCAAAGCAAGAGAAAGCCTAGTTCCTGGATTTCTCTTTGCATGCCAGTTTACTCTCGAGCCGCGCAATGGACAGTCCCTACTGGAGCGCGTCCAACCTGAAGCCTGTGAGTTGTGGGGCTAGGCAGACTGGTGTTCATGTAGTAGTTGTCTTATATATGATGCAGGTAGTTTGGAAGAGTGTGGCGGCTGGGGTGGGTAGTCAGTGAATTTCTTTTAGAATGGGGAAACAAGGTAACATTTCTTGATTTCATTAGTGAGGCGTGCAGCAGTGTGTTGAACAGCCATAAGTGGGGGACAGGTGTGTGGATGGGACAATGCTTGGGAAAAGTGTTCTCTCCATGGAGGTGTGAGATTACCAAGGCCTAAACCTGGGCTCTGAAATCCTCTCTTGGGAGGAATGGCTTGATCTTCTGGAGGAGTGCTAGTTGATTCCAGATAGTTTAGGCTTTTTGGTTCATGCGTTGGATCAAATTTACCCCAGAGTGAATCAATGTTGTTTACAAAGAAAGAAAATGAGGAGTCATGATAGAAACATAGACAACATGTAAATAATCATAAATAAGATGAACGAGTGATAAGAGGAATTTGTGGGAGGTTGATGGAAGGGTGCTGGGTGGGTGGGATGTGAGATAGAGAATGTTCAGACATGTGTTTACAGGAGCATAGGTCATCATTTTACATTTGAATCGTGGAAACTATGCCAACATGTGTGATTGCTTGAAACTGGTAATTAATGTTTATTGGGGTAAGGTGGAAAACACCTTTGCATGGCTATGGCATAATGCATGATTGAGAAATAACCTCCCAATATTGGGGTTATATACCCTTTAGGGTACTATATACGCTGAAAGCATGGCGGCCATTTTGTGCTCCCATTAGGGCGTGTTATGTTGTGCATTTGGTCTGTGGCAATGATTTTACAGTGGGACCAATGTGCAGGCGGGATCCTACGGGTCTTGGAGCATCACTGCGCAGTATTGTCATTGATTCCAGACGTTGCTAGAGGACTGGCGCTAGTTGATCATCCTTCAGTTCCTTGGGGTGCACTGTTGTCTCCTAGCAATGATTACGCGTCCCACCACGTGATTGCCTTTTATGTGCATTTTAAAAATGACAAATATTGGGCTATTAAACTGGAAGCGCCTCTAAAATTGACCTGTGACCTGATTCCTTGGACATTGATGCCAAAGGCCAAATGTCCCATTTGCCATTAATTCATAAAACAGTTATTGTGAAAGGAAAATCAAGCCGTTCATTTTTTTTAATTGTTTTGGCCAATAACATTTTGCAGTATTCTAGTGTAGTATTTCAATACACAAGCTTTACTAAAATGCCCTTGGGGTGAACCGTAATCCATCGTGTAACTGTTTTTTAAAATCGTATTCACTTTTAGTGAAAGTTATCAACCCAATGTGTGTTTAAATGGTCTCATTGACACCCATTTTTCTATTAGGATGAGGTTTGGCCAATGTCACTGGCCCAATATGCATTAAAAAATGGCATATGCCACACAGTTTCCTAAAAATGCACCCCCCAATGCCCTAACCAAACAGTGTGTCGCAAACATTTGCAAACCTCTTCCAGAAAATGCAGCCCGTTTTTGATACATGGGCCTGCCTTTGATCCGATTCTGGCCAGGTTTATCAATCCGACTTTTAACAAGGAAACACACAAGCATTTCTCCTGCATTAAAATATGTGACAGTTGCACAGTTTTTGTTTGAACACCCATTTGAGGACTGAGCTTGGGACGTACTGAAACTGTGCATATATTTTCCGCAGGGCCATAGCTACTAGTTACCGCTAGTGCTCCGCCAAAGACTTGTACCACGTGCACAAAACAGGGCTCTGCTCGATTGTGCTCTGCATCAGCCCACCCCCAATCCCAAGGACCAAATTCATGGAACGTTTAGCGTGGTGCAAAGCGACAAGCATGCTGAACCAGAGCTAATTCACAGAACGGGACAACATTTATTTTTGAGGATCAAGGTCACACTGCAAAAGTACTCTTTGCACCGCGCTAAATTGGCCTAATTCACACAAAAAAAGCACTTAGGGCCCGATTCATGTAACTTTAAGCACGGTGCAAAGTGAGTTTGCACTGCCAACAAACACGTTGAACGGGCCCTGATTCAGAGAGTGGTTCAAAGTGTATGTTTGCACCTATTCCACGCTACTTAGATCTTTTTTTTAAATTAGGCCCATTAAGTATGCTGCAAAGAGTACTTTTGCAGTGCAAAGTGACTTTGCTCCACATAAATACACTTTGAACCCCTCGGTGAATTAGGCCCGACTCAACGTGTTTGTCTGATGTGCAAAGTCAGTTTGTATCGCACTGAACGTTCCATGAATTAGGCCCCAAGTGTCCAGCACCTTCCAATGGCTCCCCCACATCCTTCATTGTCATCTCTAGACATTAAAAGCATCCATCTGTCCAGTGCAGGCATTCCCCACTACTCTGTCTGACCCTTTTCCCCATCACTTGGCACCTACCAAGAACTCTGTATTGCATCACTGGTGTCAGGGTATTAATTTCTGACATGGCTAACTGGCCATATTAGAGAAGCCCTAGACTGTGCCTCATACAGCACTACCAATCTGCAGCAGGCGCATGCAGGGGCTAGGTGCCCCATCGAAGCTTACTGGCATGGTGCTTGGGCAGGGTACTTCCCATGTGTCAGAATAGATGCTCTAACAGTGTGCTGCAGCTGCAGTTTCTTTGACCTCACGGACTGAGCGGTTCTTGCTGTATTGCCACTGGTAGCCCAGGTACACATGCATTCCTTTGCATTCGGGCACAATGTGAGCATTCACATAGGAACTCGGGTGCCCTGGGTGGCATCTATGCAGGTGGTCTGAATAACCAGATGCATGTAGGCCCTGCTAATACAAATTATGAAGACAGTTGAGAGGGGTGTCCTAATTTACAGAGGTGGAAGTGAGCAGGAACAAACAGGAATGGAGTGCCGCTACTTTCATGGCTTACTGTTACTAGTTCCACTACGTTTCACAACCACTTTGTCAGTTTGGAACTTTTTTCGCAGTTAAACCATACTTCTTTGTTGTAATTGATTATCTCTTTGAAGCAAATCTCCTCATTTGGCCTCCTGCTGAGCCAGAAGGCGGTACTATACCTTGTAAGACGTTGTTACGTGCTGCTTTCTTGGTCCTGTGTAAGCATTGGAAGGACTTCAGATTTGCTGTAGAAGTGGAGACGCATGTATACATTACATTTTTCATCGATGTATCATTCAAGATAGTCATGTGTGCCTCCTTTCCATGTTTTCTGACTCGCAAGGGTGTATGTTGACTGATTACATACATGCTGCTACTGATGGGCACCTTTCCAGTCATTACCAGCACCCCCAAAGCACCCCGAGAGTCCGTACAGAGAAAGAGGGGCACGTTGGCAACATTTTTGTGTGACATTGAAAAGTACAGATTGTCCCTCCTCCATTTTAAATCAGCTTTATTGAAGGCACTGAATTCACTTCACTGCTAGTTCTCTTCAGACAACAAAATGCCACTGTTGACAATGCATGAAAAATCTAAATACTCACCTCCCCCTGCACTGTTAGCTGTATACATATAAACTCAATATGTTTTGTATAAGAGGACATCATACCAAAAGTGACCCCCTTAGGTACCTAATGAGCCACTACCCTGAACATGTGTGTTTTGTTCCATGGCCGCCGAACACCCACTCTCCAATGTGAACCCACAAAGTTAGCAGGTGCAATTTCGGTAGTATAGAAGGGGTGCTCCATGTGGCCCTTTCTAATGCAAGTGTTGTCCCCTCCTATCACTTACCCATTTGAGACATTTGTCCAGAGTCTTAGGGCCTGATTCACAGAGCATGTTCCAAGGGGATTTCACCATTGCATATTGTTTCTGTGAGTCAGGTTCTTAATTTGTAATGGGACATTCTCAAATGATATCTGGTAGAGTTGTAAAGACAGTCTGGCCCGGATTTACAAAAATGATTTCAATGGGACTTTCCCATGTTAAAACATGTCCCCCCCCCCCCGCCCGTGCATTACAGATCTGCCAGAGCACCAAGAGACCAGTGCGCGATATAAGAACCTTTAACATGAATCTGGCCGCCTCTGTCTCTGTCGTGCCTAGAAGCACTTTGTACAAGCGCTTTATTAATGCCATATCATATCTGTGGCTCTCATACATACATCACACACACAAGAAGGCTGACAAGGGCAGATTCCGCTGTATCCTTTTTTGGGGGGCCTGATTCTGTATTATAATGGTGCAGTCCCATAGGAAAACGTTCCTTGAATCAGGCCCTTTGTTTTTTTACTGGACCGTATCTGTTTTATAATAACGCGTGCTCTTAAAGTGACTGACTTTCAAAAAGACAGCAGGTTCCCACGAGGTGGAAAGGAAAGTGCATATTATCCGAAAGAGCGTGTAAGGCGGTAATGACATATTTAAATGTCTGCAAAGCCGCGCGCCCTGTGATCTTGGCAGCTTCAGAGCGGCGTGAAGGTTCTGAGGAAATCACTCGAAGCCCTATCGCTCTCCCGGCTCCGTTTGAACGCGTATAAAAGTGTCGCCACAGCCGCTAAATCCTTTGGCGAAAGTGTCGGTGTCGACAGCTCATGCCTGAGACGGCGCTGCCAGATTAGATCTGCCTCTTTTCTGCAGTCCCCCAAGACCCCTCCCCTGCGCCCGCCAGTTCCCGCTGATTGCAGAGGCTTGGGTTTCCCTGCTCCTCATGACATCACCAGGCAAGGCGGCCATCAAAGGGACTTCGGCGGATTGCGTGGAGTGTGGAGCAGTCCCGACCCGGAAGTACTGCAGAGGGCGCTCATCTGTGCAGCCAGCGCCTCTCTTTCCTAGCCACTCAAACGCAGCACCTGAGGAAAAACGTTCGACGTTCACATATTGACACCCGGTGTCCGAGACTTGCGTGGTTACCAGTGCATCCTTGCAAATCATTAGAATTCAGTGACTAAGCATTGGCAAATTGCCACTATGCTTCTTACCAAGATTCCATCATAACTGATGTTAATTAACAAGAAAACTTTCCAGAATCTAACAAAAAACTTCAGATTTTCATTCGGATTATCAAAGGGCATTTCCACAATCCATCTACTGTGTGCCTGATTCATGGAATTCTTTGCACGGTTGAAAGTGACTTTGCACTGCTGAAAAGTGACTTTGCACTGCCGACACAAACCCCGATTCATGGAACTGTACAAAGTGTATTTTTGCAGTGCTATGTCATTTTTGCAGTAGAAAATGAACTTTGCACTGATTTTGCACTGCATATATACACTTGGCACAGTTCCAGTTCCACGAATCAGGGTTTGTGTCGGACCTCATTCTCTGTATGTAACAAGCTTTGCAAAACTCTTGATGCCTTTGCGCCCCGCTACCCCCGGGTTAGGTGCGCACTATAAAGAAATAAATACAAATACAAGTAAATGTCATGAATCGGGCCCCGGGTGTATGTTGGGGAGGTGGAATGTGGATGCAGTATGGTTGGAGACCCCTCCCTCCATGCCCTCTAATCAGGGCTTGGCCATAGGCCTTTATTCACCGCTTGCAGGGTTAGTACGATAAGTGCACGACGACGGGCAATTCCATGCGCGCAATACTCAGAGAGCACGGTCTCAGGTAGCGCTGTATTTTGCTTCCTGTTTATGTTGCCTTGGCAAGTGAAATGCGAAGGAGGAGCATCTGACCGCACAGAATACGCAAGATCTGGCGAACTGTCTCAATTGAGAGGCGAATCCTTCAAGGTTTTTGGCACATGGCCATGTTTGGATGTGTGCGTTCCCTCAGATATACATATAGAGGATTACCTCACCGTATATTACTGTTCTCAGTATCCCAACGACAAGGGACTGCTTACAAAAATAAGCATTCACTATGAAGCGCTGATATCCCACTTCGGATCTGCAGCAAATACATGAGTAATGTGCACCGACTCACCAAACGAAAGCAGTGCAAATTACATACATAAGTGTGGGCTACTTATCACAAGGTGGCGTATCCACTGGAGTAACTTTGCTGAAAATGTTGGTGGGATGTGACATCTAAATGAGAGGGGCCCCTGCCAAATAAGTGGGACAAAATGGCGTGCCACAAAACTTGGGGGAGGGCAAACACACCTGTCTCCCCCACTGCCACCCAAGAATTACTCTCATGGGCATATCCACCAACGTTATCAAGAAGCACCCAAGGCGCACCCAAGTGTACACTATGCAAGCAATGGTGTCTGCCAGAAAGGAGACCATTTGGTGATTTACAAAAGCAAATGCGCCGGAGATCTCATCCTTCCTAGTGGAAATCAGGAATGTCACCTGGGCTCATGAGAGGAGCATAGTGTGTGTTTAGTGTGTGTTTTTTTTAAATTTACATTTGCCTACAAGATATTCTCATTCAACCTTACATACATGCATGCATTTCAAGAAAGAATTAAGCTTCTCTCACTTTGCATGTTACCACATCTCTGGAGGAGAGCTCAGGGGCAAAAGTGCTCGCCTTCGAAGCAAGACGCCACGGAGCAACACAGGTTCAGTCCCCAGGTCCGCACTTAGAAACCTCTGGGTATTAAGCACGTTATAAATAACCTATCATATCATGTGCAAGTTCCCAGCTCAATACTGGCCGAATGGGACCAGCAGGGTTAGCTCATGTCCATATTTTGTTAAGATAAAACATGTTCTAATGTTGCCTATGTTTAGGTATTTGCTAATCATACATAATGCCGTAAATGCATCTTCATCCTCGATCGTGAAAGAGAAAGAGTTGTTTTATTGGGTAGCAGAGAACAACATTTTGGCATCTTATCTGGCATCTTAGTGGGCCGTCCCTCGGAGCGCCAACTTTTTTCGATGCTCTTCCCTATTTTATGTGTTCTGCCCTCTTCCCAGCCCTCTGCGCAAGTCACGCCCACACTCTGCGTGGTATCTCGTGCAAGTCGCTCGACGGCTCGCAGAGATTGGCAAGCCTGCGCAAACTCCATGCAAGTCCTGGTAACGTCCTGCGCATTCGATTCCATGAATCGACAAATGGGATTTTGCCCTTAATCTTCTTGATACATGTGAACATCTTGGGTCTCATTCTAATATACATAGGACTTCGATATTTTGCTGGTTTTGCACTTGTAGAGGCTTTAAAACATGTATGCATTAATTTCTAGGTTCAAGTTGTTCGTTCAGATTTCATAATTTTGCATGTTTTGTACATGATTCAAACATGCTTACTCCAGATGAATGTTGAGCTTGTTTAAAAAAAGAAACATATTTATTAGGGCATGTGCCAATTGTATTCCTATATATATATATATATATATATATTCACTTGCCAAGGCAACATAAACAGAAAGCAAAATACAGCACTACCTGAGACCGTGCTCTCTGAGTATTGTGCGCATGGAATTGCCCGTCGTCGTGCACTTGTCGTACTAACCCTGCAAGCAGTGAATAAAGGCCTATGGCTAAGCCCTGATTGGAGGGCATGGAGGGAGGGTTATATATATATATATATATATATTTATATATTAGGTGCTAGGTGCTCCCAGGTCTTATACTTCATTGGCAGACTGGCTGGCAAATTGGCAATGCAAACATTACAAACAACTAACGCGTTTCGCCCAGTTTGTTCATTCACACATGTATATTTTATTGAGATTATTATGATGTGAAAAGTTTGATATATCAACTGAGAGACAGAAAATACATAAATAGAAAAATAAAATGGCAAGAACCATTCTATTTCATGAAGTTGGAAAAATATTGCCAATTTTAGAACATCATTTAATTGGAAAGTGTGTGTCAAAACATGAACCGAAAATAATTACCTAATATACATCTGTAAATTGAATGGCCTATATTTAAATTGCTTTTCAGTTTTTTTTTCTCCAAAGTCCATTTTTTAAATTGCAAGATTACCAATACAAGTAAATTACCAAAGACTGTGAAATTTTCAGAAAAAATATCTTTCAAAAGGAGATTTAATTATATTTGCATGTTTAGCAAAGATCATTGGAGTATGGCCTTGTGATTGTCTGAATATTTAATCTGACTAATCCAAATAAAAAAAAAAATGGCTTGAGTGATTATTACGATGCCGCGTTAGGGTAATTAAATGTTCTCAAATCAAATCAAAAGAAATACAATGAATGAAATACAAATTACGTTTTCTTGTGTCAAATTCAGAAAATCCAGATCGAGCAACTACCCAACAAGAAGAGGCAGAGGAGGAGGCAAAATAAAACACAGTCATAAAAACTCAGGCGTTGTGACAAGAACAAAGAGAATGGCTCAGCACAACAAAACCTTATGTGTACTTTATCCAATAGAGACATTTTATCAGATATACAAAAGGCTGTGGTGAAACATTGGAATGGAATGATACTACTGACATCTTAGATGGATAACTAAGAAGAGACTATGAGAAATGAATAACTTGTAACCATGGAAATCGCCTATAGAATCTTTCCCGTGCATACCTTACACAAACTGGTTGCTTTTTTCCCTGCTTTGAAATACAAATGGTTTAAATTGTGATTTTGAATGTAATGCTCATAAACATGCTCTTATCTGGGTTGATATATTATCAATTTGGCGCAAAGCATAAGTGCAGGGATGCCTATAGTTATTTTTAAGGACATGTGTTACTTGTGCTAACAGTTAAATCAACAGAACACCATTGACTGTAACATCTCTGAGCCTAATTCATACATATGTGCACTGGGGCAGATGGAGAGATGTTATGTTATGCTATGTTAAAGGTATTTATATAGTGCACCGTCACCAACGGAATTGGTCCCCAGGCGCCCCGGCGGATCTGTAAACAGGAAGGGGGGTGGGTAGGGTTAGTCGGGAGGAGGAGAGTAGGAGAGGGGGAGAAATGGTGTGCTCTTGGCAGCTTCAGCTCGGTGTACACCGGGTGCTGGGCTTTGGTGCAAGTATCGAATCCGGCGAGACCTTGTGTGCTGTGGGTGCTGTTTATGTGTTTTTGCTGTGGTGTGGTAAAGTGTGTGCGGATTGTTGGGAGAGAAATGGTTGTGTGACTTGTGTGGGTTAGGTATGCAGAAAGTCGAGGGTTGGGTTAGTGGGGTCTGTATCTTGATGCCAAGTTTGATGTCAGGTACTTCTGGTCCCATTCCGGCTGTATCCCTGTGGGTGGGGTTGTTGCGGTTTCCTTATGGGCCGTCTTGCGGTGCTGTTGTTGCACTGATCCAGTTTTATCGTAGTGGGTATTGTAAGGAGTGCTTACCATCTCTTACCATGGAGCGATAGGTGTGTCTGAGCCTTTCTTTGGGTGTCGAACTGGTTGGTACTATCTTTTCTTTTGTTGTCTAATGTGGCCCTGGTCGGTTGGGGCTTTGAATAGCTCAGGGTCGGAGTGCTGTTGGGGGTGCATCCTATTGAATCTGTCTAGGTCTGCCTGTGTATTCAGTCGTTGGTTTCCTCCTGTCATGACTATCTTTTGTTGGTTCTTTGGTTTCCGGGGGGTGACTTCCTTGAGCCTGTGAGCAGCTCATAACTACATCGGCTTCTATATACCTCACAAAGCCTAACACGCAAGCAGAATCCTGGAGCATCTTTGAATTGCAAATGCGATTCGCAAATATTTGCTCGGGTATCTCAGAGATGCTCTGGGAATCTTGCTCCAGTTCTTTCTGATTGTATTGGTTTGCACAAAACCGTATACAAAACATACATCACATAAAATCTATAACTACAATATTACATCATGCCATGCATCTAAGATGTATATACAACATGTCACAACCATAAAAAGGTGAAAAGTCCACATTTATTCATTTCTAACATTCACAGGATCGCTAAAAATCCTCAACCAATTTCAACATTTTGAAATCTTTCACTGAAGCTATTAATAGTGCCCTATTACAGCCAGTAAAACATCTCTCCCAGAATGCTTTGCATATATCGTAATCCATCCTATCTATTTCATGGACGCATGTTGCTGCATTCACTGGAGCTCCAGTTTTAGGCTTTATGAATAGAATGTAAGAGGTTAGGTAGAAATGTGCGATACTTACGGACATCTCCTGATTTACTAAAGTGCACATGCATGTGATTTCTTTAGGAACAGGCTCTGTTGTACTGGCGCTGAAGTTGTTATCACTTGTGACATAAGTTCTTCAGATGTGGTTGAATACCGTTTCAGAATCTTTAATACGTGAAGGCAAACATACTTGTGATTCAAGGCTCACGTCAGCAGGCGCTCCAGCTGCTCACACCATGTCACACGAGGCAGAAACAGGTTCAAATGAAACAAGATTTGCCACGAGACGAAGACGTAGAGTGCTGCCAGCCGTGTGTGGAGTGAGCAACAAGAAGTATAAATATTGACTCTCAGGAATGACTGCCTCTCCTCCCTCGTCCTAGAAGGCATTTGACAATCTGATCGTTTGTAGAGAAAAATGCCCCTGCTTCAGTCATCAAAGTGAGCGGGAACGGTCGGGAGCGGCGTTCTATAATTTTATTTTTTTCGTTTACCATTCCTCTACTTTTTATGACCGTTTTCACCATTCTAAATAGAGTATTTGTCCATCCATGTCTCTTTGCAGGTGTATCATTGTAATAGGAGTCATAGTTACTAGTAATTTAGACTACGGCAATGCCACACCGCAACACCTTGTTACATGTTGCACTGTGCTTCCGACTACACTCTCCCTTGCCGAGACCACAGTTCCACTACTTTTTTCGGTACACTTCTACCACTGCCCTGCTTACACAAACCCTAGAGTGTACAGGCATACCCATCAAAGGAAACAAGGGTCACGCGAGCCATGCATCACGCGAGAGACAAGTATTAGAGGAGACATGCCCTAGACGAACTATGTCATAGTCAAAAGAAAACACAAATGGTAACACGTGTTGTATTATGTGAATTGTATTTCTGTACTGTGCATCTGTCAATGGTGAAACCTTGTGGCGCTTCGGGCCTGTATGGTGAGTTGGTAGAACAGGGGATGGATTGAGTGTGTACTTTTTGGGAAGCAGCCAGGGTCGGACTAAGCCATAAAATTGTCTCAGGCACCAATGAAAAAGTGGCCCACAGTTGCAAATGACTGTTCATTCCTTTTGTGACACTGTTTGAATAGGGCCCAAGGGGAGTTTGTTGATAAAATGTGATGCAAATTCTGCATTTTAAAGAATATGTATTCGCCATCACTGGATCCAAACTACTAGCTGCCTAGTGAAGTAACCCATCAAACGGGCCCACTTTGACCAAATAAACTGGCCCACACCAGAATTTTGTGTTTTTGGTTCGGCCATGGGCCTATTGCCCTGTAGGGCAGTCCGTGCCTTCATGCGCCCAATGTCTTGTTTTGGGGATAAGTCTGCATCCTGATTGTGGGGATATTTCTGGGGCACATGCGTGTGCGGCAGTGAATCGGTCTGAGGGGCGAGTTAGGAGCTGGCAATGCTTAGCATTCGCACCGTGCCCTAGGTCCATGCTTGTCGGTTGGTGTCTGTGCAACTGGGCCTTAAGTCCAGTCGCTGAGGAGACAGAACCTTGAAGTCTTAATCAGCTGAGAGAGCGCAAGAAGCAGGGCAGGGGGAATACTGGTGCAACTGGTGAACCCTTCCAATCAGTGTTATGTTACTGGGATTTAAACCGCACACCATTGCCATTGGCATGGTCTCCATGTGCTCTGAGAAATGTAATTGACCGTTTTTAAAGTGAAAATAACACAGCACAAAGGCAATGGGATGTACAACAAACATTTCAAGACAATTGTACAATACATTCATAAAAGCAAACAAAAATACAATTCAGGAAAAAACAATTAAAAACGGTCATATGATTTTAGAGCATTCCTAAACTCAAGCAAAGGAGGCAATAAGCAGGTAGAGGGAGGCGAGGTGTCCCAGGTCTAGGAGGCAGCTGCTGAAAGCGCCCGGCCGCGGTATAACATGGAATCTAGCGCAGAAGAATATTCAGGCGTTGTCTGAACCCACCTGAGATGCACAATGTGTTATCCAAATAAGCAGGTTCATTTAGCCCCACTACTTTGTAAATAATGCAGAAGGTCTTGAGGCCAGTGTAAAAGAATCGGGGTAGGAGTTATGTGCTTGAACTTTCATATGCCAAATCGTGGGGCATAACTAAGAGAGGGTGGCATAGGTTAATGGAGAGTGGTGGAAAATGCACCATAGCTTTTCTCTCTTCGCATTGTGGGCGGACTGGAACATAAACGTACTATAATCTCGCCCTCATTTTTGTGCCCCCAACGTCACTACGACTTCGGGGGTGTACAAAACACCGACTTTACCATTACTGCTCTCAAGCAGAACGGAGGTTGTGGGGGTGTCCCCTGCTCTTCTTGGGTGCAGTTACAGGAGTCAGGGGCTGCGGGGGTGTCCCCCGCTTAACATTGAGGTAAGTGGGGGACAAGAAAGTTAAAGGGAAAAAAGCACTTTGCAGCGTCAGCTCTGACCCAGGGATATAGTACAGAGGTGAGCCGCTGTAAAGGAAAGTGGGGTGCGGTTGTGGAGTGTTCGGGAAGAGGAATTCGGGTCGGGGGCTGTGGGCGAAGTGATCTATGTGATCACTCCACCGCGCCGTAAGTGGCGTCAACATTTTTGTCGGTGCAGTGACGGGTGGCACAGCGATCACATAGATTGGACTGGAAGTACTATGAGCTCTGCACGTGGTTCTGTTTCTAGCATGGAGAGCCTAAAGGCCTTTGCATACATAGGGGAGCTTTGTGTGCCTGTGGGGCTGTGATGCCGTGGATGGGACTGATATGTAAGTTGGAGGATACAGCTGTATCATTCTGCAGTTTGCTATCGGTTGAGAGGGCTAATCGCCATGTCTGAGCGGCTTAGTTGGTAGGAGTATTGTGTTTTGAGTGCCGATTTTGAGCATGTTAATGCAGGGAGCACTCAGTGGAGACCGGGATGGGCCTTTCGAGCATCTATCTGGCTTGGCTGTACTGAGGCCCTAGTATTGGTGCACATTGAGTAGGGTAGAGTAGTCCTAAGGCACCCTGTAATGGACTACTGTACCTGGTCCTAAATCCCGCTGCATAAATACAATGGGGGCAGACAGGCAGCGGGTAGCAAGTCAACAGTCGAGCCACTCTAGCCATAAACTGTCCTCCAATGGACCTCTCATATATTTCTAAGTATGAGGATGCTGGATTTGGAACAATAAGTAGCCTTCTTTGATTATACTGAATGCTATCAAATGGCAGTTGCTGCCAGTCTTGATCAGCTAGGCCAGAATCAACATGTTCATCTGAGCTGCAACAGTAATGCATGGGGAGTGGTAGGATGCCCCAGAACCACTCAGGCAGTCTTCGCCAGCAAGTATCAGGACTTCTCTGCCTGCTTTCCCGTCAATGCTGCCGTGTAATATTTAGCAGCAAATGCCAGTAATTACATTTCCAGTGAGAACAGTAAACCATCTCTTGCAAGGTCACAGCAGTCCACCCCCTACCGTGCAAACATCACAATTTTGCCCGTGACAAGTTCTCCGTTGAGCGTCACAGGAAGTTCCGTAAAGAAGGACAGGGAGTGTGTTAATCAGTGCAGTCCTATTGGGGTGTGATCGGAAAGAACAATATGATGCATCTGCATATACCAGATGTCAAATATGGGATAAACCGAAACAAGGCAGAAAAGCGTTGCACAACTCAAACCTAGACCCCCAAGTCAGCTATATATAGATTGAAAAGTGCTGGTGCCAGGACACAGCCCTGGGGTAAACCCCAGAAAGTTGCACCATGGTCCGCTAGATTACCCTCACTGTTCAAGCAGATCTGGACTTCAGTGTGGTCATGAATTGTTGATTAAATTACTAGGACAGCCCCAAGATTGACGTTTGTCCCAAAGTCTGTCACAGTTCACTCCTTCAAAGGCCTGAGTAAGATCTGCAAAAACTGCACAGTGAATACTCTAAAGAATGAGATTCTTTTTGGAGAAGAGATCAAATTAGATTATTGAAGCGATTATTGAATTCAGCAACTTGTTATTCAGTTGGAAAACTAAAAATATGTGGCAGGGTACAATCAAAGGAGTGGAACATGGTGGAAAAACATACAAAGACGGCACAGTATTGGGATTCAATGGCAGAAGTGGAATCAGAACTGGGTGAGTGAAAGAGTCACGGTGGGCGGGGGCGTTTTTGTTAGCAGAGTATTTAAATAGGGCAAACACATTCCAAGTGGACAAAAATAATGAGATAGGGCAAAGGTGGGCAATGCCTGCATTCAAGAAATAAAGGTTCTTCATCTCCTTCTTTTGGACTTCTGATATCCACAACATGTATTTTATTGTTGGATGAGTTGGAGCACTACCGGCTCCATTTGACAGACTTCATTGCCTTTGGTATGTACATATGGGACTTACACCTAGCAGAGAATCAATGGAGCGCTGCGCCCAGAACACAAACCTAAGGGGTTAAAGGTAGGGTGCAATGGAACCAGAGGAAGCTGGGAAGGATTGATGGAACAGCGGGCTCTTGAGGCGAGGAGGTAAGCTCTTCCCGAACTGTAGGATGGCAATCAGATCTGAATTGATAACTTGTTCCAGTGACAGGGTACATCTTTCTGCGACATTTGTGTGGACGGGTGCACAATCAGCACCTTTGCACTCCAAGTCCAATCATATATAAAAAAGACCAGTCTAGGTGCTTCTTGAGGAGTGACAGCAGGCCGCTCGCGAAAAACAAGAAAGTGCCATTGAAACCAAAATTCCAAGTTCCAATCATCCGTCTCCTATGTCATTTGGCAGACAGCTTCTGTTCTGATTGCTTCCTTTAAAAGATTGTTTTTTTGGCCTAACCAAAAGTAGACATTTGGCCTCAACATGTACCTCTAGTGCACTGAAATGTAGAACACACTGCCTTCTCCAAATCCTGGGCAGCAGAGATGTGAAAATACTGTTTCAACTAACATAACAATGAAGATAACAAGCTTGAATTCATAGAGTAGAAGGAATAACGTTCTAATCCACTCAGCCTTAAAAACATCCTTATGTTGTTATGCAGCCCAAATGAGGAGCAAGCGGGTAGTTTGCCCACGCCGGACTGAGTCTGTTAAAGATGCGGAACCTGGTGAAAGTGCAGAGTCTGGCAGCGGTGGAGTAAAATTGGGCAAGGGGGCGCATGCCCGTAGTTGGGCCTAGGGCAGCAGACAGCCTAAATAAATCACTGGGTGGTCAGTCAAAATGTCGAAAAAAAAGTCGAATGACAATAATGTCGAAAAATAAATGTCGAAAAAAAAAGTCAAATTCCCTCTTTTTTAATTATATATTTATTTGGGGTCCGGGAATAAAAAAAAAGGGTAAAAAAAAAGGGGGAGTTCCCATACTTACCCATATACTGGGCGTGGGGCATTTGAAAGCAGGCGTCTTCAAGTTGAGATGTCTGTGAGAGATAGTTTTACAAATAAGGCTATGCAGGCGGCTACTGGGTGGACTAGCACAATGATATGTTAGAAGTTGCAAACACCACCACAGGATTTCTGATACCAGAATAAGAGAGGTTGGGAGGAAATGAGCAGTTCTGTAGCAGTCATTTGGCAAGTAGTAATCCTTTTTGGGCGGTAGCTGTTCAGAGTTGCCAGTGGGTTACCAAGCAGCCAAATGGGGTCAGGCCTGACCTAGTCTAGCCTGATGGGCAGGACACCAGAAAAACAGTACGCTGGAGCACGCTTATCACGTGATCAGGGGTTCCGAGAGGATAATAAATAAGCAAAAAGCGTATTGTGGTCTTCAATACTATGGATGACAAAGTATGAAAGAGAAAAAGGTCAAACACGATTCTTTCAGCTGGTTGGCACCTAAGGACACTCAGGAAACTTTAGTGGGGGGCAAACTTCATGTGTACCACTCTGGCAGTTGCAATGAAATAAGGAGTTGTTGCCATCTTGTAATATGGTATGCGCACTCCAAAGCACTATCACTTATTCTTTATGGGCCTGCCAGGTGGCATAACCTGCAGTTTTCCCCTGTTCTACTGCTCCTCTTCAGTTCAGTCCTGTAACCTATGCACCAAGGTGCCAACATCAGGACCGGCATTAGTCCACGTGTGGGGTATAATGAACGTCACAAACAAAAAAGTGAGTGGTTTAAAAAAATGCGGATGTGCGTGAGAACTACTTCAGCAGGGGAGTTCCACCACTGAGTTGATAGTGTCGGATGGTGTATAATAGGGGCGGGGGCACCCTCCATTATTGATCTAACGTCACTCATTCTTTCATGCAGAAAGCTCTATTTCAGGAGTGCTCTGCATGTTGGAATGTGTGTTGCTGTCTGCAGGCCAAAACCCCCGGATCTCTTACATGGACCTCTTTCCCTAAGTGGAGGCTTGCAAGGCTTCTGTCCCTGGGGCACAGCCTACAGAATGTTGTGGGGCATCTAATTATACCCCTGAAGTCTTTTTATGGGTCATGCTGGAGGCGGTACTTAGGGAGGGATGTCTCAATTAACTTATGTTTATGTTTATGTCTATTAGGTTTATATAGCGCTTTAATTCAAAGCGCTTTACAATATAACAACAAGGTACAATAATGGAAGAAGCATATTTACAATCATGAAACAAACCAGTGAAACTATATGTAGAACAATTTACTTAGATGGAGGAGGTGAGGGAAGGGTGAGAAGAAGGGAGAGAGGTGGTCAAGGGAAAGGGGAATAATAATTTAGTTATCTGATTTAAATTCAAGTGGGTGTGAGAAGGAAGGGAAGGGGAAGGTATGAAGGGGACAGTAGGGGGACAGGGGAGATGGGGGAGAGATGGTAGAAGTGAGTCAAGGGGGGAGTGAAGGAAAAGTGCGGAAAGGGGCGTAGGCAGGGATAGAGCAGATAGAGAGAGGTAAGGAGTTCCAATGTAGGGGTGCCAAGAGCTGCTTTTTGGCAAAGCTATTACATGCACGTTCCTACAAGGGCAAATGGTACAATGTTGGGGCAAATTCATCACAAGTGTGTTTTTCCAGGGAAACTACGTGCTTGTTGGGGCAAAAACGATAACAAGCATGACCTTACACGGCAAAATACTGCCATTTTTGGACAACACCATCACAAGTGTCCTCTTACAAGAGAAAACAGTAGTGTTTGTGACAAGCCATCACAAGTGTGTTCTTACAGAAGCAAATACTGGCACTTTGGAGCAAAATTTTCGCCAGTGCGTTCTTACAGGGGTAAATGGTGACATTTTTCGGGTAAAGCCATCAAACGTGCATTCTTATAGTGGCATTGGTCACATGTTTGGGCAAAGCCAAAGTCAGTGTATTCTTAAAGAGACAACACTGGCCCCATTGTAGAAAGCAATAATGGGTGTCTTCTTACAGTTGCAGTAGTGACTTTATTGGGAAAAGCTATTGTGGGTGCGTTTTTACAGTAGCAATACTGGCATAATTGGGCAAAGTCAATGTGAGCGTGTTTTCATTGTGGCAGTAATGGCCTTCTTGGACAAAGCAATCATGGGTGCCTTACAGTGACATTGGGCAAGGCCTTCGTTGGGGTGCTCTCACAATGGCATTACTGGGCAAAGTTAAGATGTGTGCATTCTTACAGAGGCAGTATTGGCCTTTGTGGCAAAGTTATCAAGGATGCATGTTTGCAGTTGCGTAACTGACATTACTTGAAAAATGTGTTCTTAAGGTGGCTGTACTGGTTTTATAGGGAAAATATTGGAATACTGACATATATTGTGGTCACCGGCATCATGAAAATGTGTTGCTACGGTGTACTTTTGATAACCTGTCTCCTACTGGATTATGTTATGTTACCGTTCAGAAACAATTATGAATTGTACGCCTTTTTACCCAGTTTTTCACAGAATGTGTACTGAAAAGTCATAATATTAACTGATTATTTAAAAAGAAAACATTCTCAAGGGGGGGCATGCCCCAAAAGTCCACCCTTATTTTCTGTGCGTTTCCTCCCCACTCCTGGTCACTCTTGCTCATTAGTGTGAAATCTGTCCAGCTGCCACTGGGGAACAGTTAGCAAATCTGGGTCGATTTCAATAGTCTTTCATGAGATTAACAAGACATGAGAGTTGATATTTACAGGACATTTTCCAGACCACACATTCTGTAAACGGGCAAAATCTCTCATTGGTACAGTATTTTTTAGAGATACTTTAATGTCTCTCAAATGATAATATGAAGTTTGGCCTACAGGCGCATGCCAAGCCTTCAAATACTATATTTTAAATAGAAGCACTTAGGGCAGGGAGACACCGAACAGACTTTTGCCTGTTTTCTGTGCATTCTGTAGTATTGCTCCGCGGTTTCAGGGGGAACCGCTGTTTGTGCTGTAGCGCAGCCTGGTCTCAACTCAAATTATGGCATTATAGAAAGCAGGGCCACAATTAAAACCAGTTATCTTCTCTCTTTCCCGTTTAAACCACTTGCAATAACCCCGCAGGTCTCCCTCTTCCGACTGCAGCTCTCTCTGAAGGCGTGTTTCTCTAATGTCTGACAGTGTCTGTCACCTCAGACTCACCTGCTCATCTCTGCCCAATTTAACCCGGAAGGATAACCGGACGAAGAGGCGGGCTGGCAAACTCCAGACAAACACAAGCCTCCCTTAATTTAACGAGGCCTTTCTCAAAGCTAATATTCGAGTGAGGCAAGGGAAAGGCTGCGGCGCTCATGGTTTCTATCATTTCTTATTGTTTCAGGCTTAACAGCTCGTTGAGTGCTCGCCACCTCCCCCTCCTCCGCCTTGGCGAAATGCGCCAGCGTTTCCTCAGCGCTTTGATGCTGCGCGTCAGAGAGGCGTCTAAGTTCTTGCAGTTTTGTTTACTGCGCTCCACTGCATCATATGGAAAATATTTGAAAGAAAAATAAATCTGAACCGGAAAAACCGTCAAACAAAAAACGCAAATAAATGATAACAAACGGTGACTAATGTCAAATATTATGTACAAATTGGGTAGGGTTGCAGGGAAATGAATGCTCACATTAATTACAGGCAGCCGCTTCCTTGACAGTTGCAGGGTCTTGGCCTACACTGGTCCCACCTCTAATGATGAGAATGAGGCGCCGCTGAGTATGGCAGATTCCACTGGTCCTGCAACTGACTGCTCTACATTGGAATGGGTGCATGGGGTGAGAGGGTGCGCCGTGGATCCAGAAGTCAGCGTGAAGTGGTGCTGGTGGAAAGACACAGGAATAGTCTTCAACTCCAATCCCGATTTAAGTTTTATAATATGTGTTGGTTTTCTCAACAGCAAATCTATTTCAATGAAGTGATAACACACTAATAAGGGAAAGACAAAGCAGCTGATGCAGAATGGCAGTAACAGTGACAGTTTACTGAAAACAAAGGCCATCAAACAAAATGAATATTTCAAAAGGTCTAAAATGCATTTCAGATTATTTTTAAATGAAGCAGTTAATAACATGGAAAGTAAAAAAGAGAAAAAGTATCCGTCACGTTTTCATTCAGATTCCCCTAACACATCGCGCCACAGAGTGGGAAGTACTCTCTGGGCATTTCCCCACTTGGTGAGGTGAAACTTACAGCACCTACTCACCATTCTCAATTTGATCCTGGAGGGGAGTGTGTATCCCCAGAGATGCAGTCACCTTTTCAAATGTGTAATAAGCTGTCGAATCCAGAGGAATTCATTTGAATGCCAGTAGCCCTGATATGATAGGTTATTTATAACGCGCTTAATATCCAGAGGTTTCTAAGCACAGATTGGGGATCGAACCTGTGTTGCTCCGTGTCGTCGAGCTTCCAAGGCGAGCACGTTGCCCTGAGCTATCCCCCAAGACTCAGACTTACATGTTGGCTAGTACCAGTAATGCTTGATTTCAACCACAATAACCACCCAGAGTCGCAAGTCCTTTTCCCTCGTCACGCAGGAAACAATGTATGACCAGCACAGTGGATAAAATCCTGCACATGGTCTCCTCAGGGAGCACAGGACTCATATAAAAGGAGAGTGTTTGTGTAATGTAGGGGGTGTCACCTTAAGGACATTTATGGTTTTATGTTAACTGAATGCGGTGAAACCATCTTCTGCAAGCCTCAGTACATTCAAGGCAGCTTGCTGCATCCAGTCACCATTTCACTCACTGGCTGTGTTGCTCATCCCACTGACCTTTTTTCTCCCTCTCACATCCCTCCATAGGAGGTTCAACACTATATAGAATTGTATGTGGGTGACTCTCCACTACAGGGAAATATTTCACAGAGGGGTTCAGAGTCACATCTAATAGACGAGAGTGACGCTTCAGTTGTCGATGATGTAACGCTAATCCCTAATATGTATTAGTACCCGGCAAGAGTCAAGCAGAATGCAACACGCATTCTGATTGGCTCTCGCCGGGTCCTTACCAGGCCGAGAATCTTTTGATTCTCGGCCGGGATTCCAGCCGCCTTGTTCTCGGCGGGGGGCGTGGCAGCCCCTCAGCCAATGAGGAGGCTGGAAGCGGGGCCATCCCGCTCCGAGCCTCCCCGCGGCTGAGAGGCTGCCTTCGCCCCCCGCTGGGGACTCAGGTAAGGATTTTTTTTTGTTCCCTTTCCTCCTTCCTCCCCCTGACCCCCACTTACCTTCTTGTTCCTGCGTCCCAGGCGGGCGACGAGGGAATCCTCCAGCCGTGTTGAGACACGGAGCGGGGCCATCCCCGCTCCGCGCCTCCACATGGCTGGAGGCTTCCCTCGTCCCTCACCGGGGACGCAGGTACGTTTTTTTTTTTAACTTTTTTTTTATTCCGGTCCCACTCCCGCCCGAACATGTTCCCAGCGCGTCCGCTCCCGATGGCTGCCATGGAAAGGGAAAACAGACTCCGTTTTCCCTTTCCCGGCGGCCATTTTCTTGGTTGCTTCTTGGACAGAAAAAAATGCTTTTAGTGCCCAGGTCATGCAGATATTGCGGACCGGGGTACTAACAGCAATATGACCCTCGCAGCGAGGGCATTACCTGAGTCAGTAATGCCCCCGCCGCTCGGGTCATTTTGCTTAAATATTACCCCTAAATTGATAGATATCCAGATACAATCTTATGTTCTTCATTAGTACCCGGTGAGGGCGCAATCAGAATGAAAGAGCCATTCTGATTGGCCCTCGCCGAGTCCTTACCAGGCCAGGAATCCCTCTGTCGGGATTCCACGGCTTTGTCCCTCACGGGGGGCGTGGCAGCCCCTCAGCCAATGAGGATGCTCGAAGTGGGGCCATCCCACTCCGAGCCTCCCCACAGCTGAGAGGCTGCCTTCGCCCCCTGCCAGGGACTCAGGTAAAGCTTTGGCTTAGTTTTTTCCCCTCCCTCCCTCCTCCTATCTCCCTTCCCTCCCCACCCTACTTACCTTCTATCCTTTGTCCCCGTTGGGGGACGATGGCAGCCTCCTGCCATGTGGAGACTCAGAGCAGGGCCATCCCCGCTTCAAGCCTCCACATGGCTGGAGGCTTCTATCATCCCCCGCCGGGGACCTAGGTATGTTTTTTTTCCCCTTCCCCTCCCTTACGCCCTCCCAACCGCACTTACCTTCTTTTTTTTTTCGGGAGCAGATGCGCTGGAAATGCTTCTGTTTCCATCACGTCTGCTCCCGATTGCCGCCATAAGAAGGGAAAACGGACTCTGTTTTCCCTTTCCATGGCAGCCATTTTCTTTGACGTCTTTTTTTTTTTACCCGAAACGCTGCAGCGTTTCGGGACAAAACATTTTTTTTAGTGCCCCGGTCACGCAGTTTTTGCAGGCCGGGGTACTAGTAGCTATATCACTCTCACGGCAGGGGCATTACCGACTCTGGTAATGCTCTGGGGCCTTCGTTATATAACTATGGGCCCCGGGGCATTACCTGAGTCGGTAATGCCCCCGTCGCTCGGGGCATATTGCTTAATTAAGTCTTTCACCTGTTTCTACCATCTTCGAGGAAAGTTAGGGTAATTGTCTCTAGGAGCAATGACTGTTTCGGTGGTGCTTGCAGTGCTGTCAAAAGTCAGCAGGAAACTATTTGAGGAGGGACCTGATAAAGGTTACAGAGAAAGGTATGTATGTTGGCGTGTTGTGAAATATGACTTGAACCTTTCACTGCAGTGACATCAGAGCGAGGAGTTATGACTTTTGGGTTTGTGTTTATTGTGTAATCGGCTTCAATGCAAACCATGTACGACAAGGCGATTAAAGGTAGCTGCTGATTAGGTTAAAACAGGGCAGGGCTGGATTGGGTACCCTATTGGTCCTATGTGAACAAGCACAGACCATGGGACTGATTGGAAGATCTATAACAAAATATAAGCCATGACCTGGTTTGAGGAGCAACTTCTGGTGGTCTTTGGTGACATCATCAAGAGCACATCCTAAGTGGTTATCCCGGGTGACTTTAACTACTGGGCCTATCACCCTAACGACTATGTTGCCAATGGTCTCCTGCACTCCCTTGAGGCTAATTGACTGAAACAGTTTGCTATGAGCCCCACCTATAAGGACAATCACACCTTGGACTAGGTACTCACTCATCGCTTGCAAATTGATGATCTTGAAATCTCAGCTTGTCCTTGGTCTGATCACTGCTTTATGTCCTTTACCATGCACCTTCCTGGCAAACTTGTTAGGGAAAATACTAATCCACACTCTTTGAGGGTTGTTAGGAATACCCATTAGATCACCCCTGCGGCTTTCAGTGAACAAGCTTTGCCTTTACTGGTCAATCTTACCCCCTCCAACAATGTTGTGACTCTCACTGATCAATACAATGAGACTATTGCAGCCACTGCCAACTCTCTTCCACCTCTTTCTACTGACTCTATGGCACCTTATTGTAGAGCCGCCTCGGAGTATAAACTGTCCATCTTAGCTGCTAAACACAACTATCATCAAGAACGCATTGAAACAGACAACTCCTCCCAAAAATAATTCTTCACCATTCTTAAGGAATTTGAAGGGAAAGATAACCCTTTTTATCCTATCACAAAAAGTGATCAATGGTGCTCCGATATTCAACAGGGCTTTAGTAAGAAACGTAATGTCTATCAGGATAAGGTCACTCTCCAACACACTGGTCATACCACCATGACCAAAGTCCATTCGAAGGAACTTGAGTGCACTGAAATATGTAATTCCACTATCCCTGTTTTGAACTTTAAAGAAATAACGGAAGCTGAACTCTCTAATATCGTCTGCAATCTGAAGTCATCTTCTTGCCCTGATGATCTCTGTTCACCATCTAAAAATAAAGAATCTATTGACAGTGTAGTCCCTTTTGTCACAAAATAAGTTAATTCCTCCTTTGTCACCTCTACAGTACTGGCGTCCCTCAAAGATTTCTGGATTTCCCCTTTTATCAAGAAGGTCTCTCTTGATCCGGCTGCTGTAGACAACTACTGTCCTACCACCAATGCTACTTTCTTGTTGAAGATTCTGGACAGGGTTTCTTACCTGCAGTTTCAGAATAATATTGAGTATAATCGGCTCTTGGGCTCTTTGCAATCTGGCTTTAGAGCGCTTCACGGCACTGAGACTACTCTGTTGGACCTTAAGGCCAGCCTGTTATGTTATGTTATGTTATGTTATGTTAAAGCAACTTCTAAAGTGCACGGTCACCACAGTTATCATTGCGCTAGAGGACGAAGCAAGCCGGACGAAAAGTGCTCCCTTAGAACAGATAGGTCTTAACAGCCTTCCTGAAGGCCAAATGGTTAGTTAGCTTTTTAATGGCTATCGGTAGTTCGTTTCAAAGCAGTGCTGCTGCTATGGAGAAAGCACAGCAACCTCCAATCCTAACACATCAGTAGGAAGGCACACAGAGCCAGTCAGCAGAGGCAGACAGTAGACAGGGTGCAGGACAGTAGCGTTTAAACATTGCTCTAATAAATTCTGCCCCAAGTCATGCAGAGCTTGGTGAACAATACGTAACGCCTTAAATCTAACACGTTGAGCAACCGGGAGCCAGTGAAGAGACCGGAGCACAGGGTAAATATGCATTCCGTAGGGCATGCCCGTTGCAACACGGGCTGCCATGTTATGGAGCTGCTGAAGCCGCTGTATCAACCCCTTTGGCTGTGCCAAATATAAAGAGTTGCAATAGTCTAGGCGGGATACCACCATAGCGGCTACCATCGGTGGATGAAAAGAGGCCAGAATCATGGAAAGTACTTTTTTAGTACTTTCAACTCGAAGTAACCTGCTTGATAAACAACTGATACTTGATCGTCCATAGACAGGGATGCCGAAATGACCACACCCAGATTTTTCACCTTCACTGCCGGAGCCGGAAGTGGACCAAGAGATGCAGGCCAAAAGGAGGACACCCAGAGTGAGGGATCGGGAGGGTAGCCAACCACCAGAACCTCAGTCTTGTCTCTGTTCAATTTGAGCCAGTTGTGGTTCATCCACTCTGCCACGGCAGACAGGCACTCCTGTAAGCAGGATGACACCTCAGTCCAATAAAGATCTGAGAGAATCAGGATGTGGGTGTCATCTGCACAAGAGTAGCACCTGATGCTGAAGGAACGGGTGGGACACACAAGAGCCCAAATATAGATATTAAATAGAATTGGAGACACGGAGGAGCCCTGCGCACCCCACAATTGAGGTGGCATGGGGCAGAAAGAAAAGGAGGCATGGCAAGGGTTTGTGTGTAGTTCACCAGGAACGAGGTAAACCAGGCCAGTACCTGTCCAGATATACCTCTCAGGGTATGACAGGACAACAGAATGGGGTGGTCGGCAGTGTCGAATGCCGCTGAGAGATCTAATAAGATCAGGACACCCACGCCACCTGAGTCCACTAGCCTGGTCACATCGTCCTGGACGGAGACCAAAACATTCTCTGTACCCCTGCCAGGCCTGAAACCAGATTGAGCAGGGTCCAGAAGATCAGTAGATTCAAGAAATGACAAGAGAAGAGGGGACACCAGGGATTCAAGGAGCTTCGTGAGGAAGGGACGAAGAGAGATGGGGCAAAAATTAGAGAGAACAGAAGGGTCCAGCGATGTTTTTTCAGAAGAGGGATAACCCTAGCAGCTTTAAACTCCAGTGGCACCAGTCCAGATTGACAGGAGTCATTAATGGCAGCTGTGATCACTGTGAGGAGATCAGGAGAGATCTTTTTCATAATATTCAACAGAAAAGCATCCGATGGAGAACAGGACTTAATCCTATGAATGGTAGCCAGCACCACCTCTTCGGAGAACCTGAGGAAGGCGGAACAGCTCCTAGGACCAGCAGGGTCCACAAATACAGAAACAATATTGTCACTGACAGAGGAGGAGTTCCTTACTGGGGATATATTGATATGAATATTGTCAATCTTGGTAATAACATATTTTGACAGAGCATCTCACAGTTCGTGGGTTGGCGTCATATTTGGAGTTAGTCTGGTAGTGGAGGAGAGAGATTGACTACCGAGAGCCTTCGGTTGGCATAGAGAGTGTCGGGGGGGGATTCTGCCGGGGTCGGCCGGGCCGTCCGCAGACCTCCGGGCAGGGAGGCCCCAACTCCTCCTGTGTATATCTCGGATCGAGACAGAGTATGAGGCACACACAAGGAGCAAGGCAACTTCTGCCGTTTATTATGCAAACGGCAGGGATGGGTCAAGGAGCGTACGCGTTCGTCCTGACACACACACAATAGTGGGGCTCGCAGGCCCTTTTTACTACATTATGACGCGCTACTTGCGTCATTCCAAAAAGTTACCAAAAGAACCTATCGCCACTCTTGATTGGTTGCTCGAGTGGTGGGGTTAGTATAGTACGCATATAGAGAATGATATTAGTGGTTAAGATGTAGTCAGGTGGTATATCTGGGTTGTCCCTACAATTAGATACATAAGAATTGTTACATGAAGACCCCTGAGGATTGGCTAACGTTACTGACGTCTGAGATAAGAACCTCATGTTCTGATTGGTGCATCCGTGAGCTCCCCAGCCTGGGACCACCGTTGTTCCCAGCACACGGTGCACCTGTGGTTGCAACAGTGTTTCAATATGGGTACGTGCAGGCAATGTGAGGATTTATTCATAGGTGGGAGACTGACCGTTCCCACTGTAGCAGGTGTCCATTGAGCCTTTCAAGTGTGTCGGCCTGCGTCTCGTAGCGAGGTACCCAGACGCCTTTTCTCTCCTGGGTTTTGGCATCTCGTCAGGTTCGGCTTGGTCACGTGGGGAGGGACCGTGTTTGAGGCATAATTCTGCACAATTAATATTGTTTTTCCACTGTATGTCTGGTTTAATTTGCAGATATGATTTTAACATTGGTACGTGGAGTGCGAGGTTGCAACATCGTGCTTTTGAAGATTTGTTTCTTGACTGTGGGTTTGCAACATTACGACCTTGGCTGGTTGCTCCACTGGGTTCTTTCTGCAGGCTCAGCAACCTGACTTTTGCTTTGTTAATGTCCACGGGAACTCTTGCTTGAGGCCTACTTGGGCCTGGTGCACGAGTAATCCATTTAGTGCATGGATGCTTTAGGTTATAGTGGCATACAGTTTCATGGCCAGTATCGTGTTTCCATTATATCTCTCATGATGGTAACGGGTTTCAAGAGAAGCGTGAGCAAGCGTTATAAATGAGCTCATGGTGCGTCTTGCGTTTCTGCATTCTGAAAGCCTATGTAAAAACAATAAAGATGCACGTCCGTGAATAAGCCTGTCGCCTACGTCAGAGCACTGAGTATGTTCTTCGTGTAGATTGGTGTGGAAATGTTCAGCGTGTATAATAGTTCAGCGGTGCTTCCCGTTATCTAGGTCGTCATGGCATCTCTAACGATGTGTAGATTTCAGTCTAGTTGGTCCGTGCCGCAGGTGTCGGCATGGCCAGTGCGGGCTGTTGGGCAGGCAGATGGACACATCCGTATGTTTCTGTACCAGGGTATTTGGTCATCTGGTAAATGGGCAAACTCTTCTCGTGGCGGGTGTCTGGGCCGCGACCCTCTAGGCCAAGCGCGAGAGGTGAAGGACGGGAGTCTGGTTTTCCATTCTCCCACTTCAGTCCCCCCTCTGGTCGACTTGTCGACCACAAACATATCCTTCTCGTTATCTCCTCTTACTCTCCATATCTTGGTTATCCCTCCGAGATGTCCATAATGGTTTACGTGATCTTCAAATGACCAATACATGTATTCGCATGTTCCTCCAGGAGTACAGTACACCCATCTTCCTATGTAGCTCCTAGGGTTCCTTGGGTTCTCGATCTTCACTGATGGTGGGTCTAGATGATTGGCGATGATTTGGGTGCGCAACTTCTCCCTTTCGTGTATTATCACACCTGTGTGCTGGCCGTCATCCGCTGGCATCAAGGGGTGCATTCCCACCATTTCCAGCAACTCATCAGTTGAGCGCGCCTTCCGGGCTTTCCAAAATCTAATTATTATCAGTGCAGCTCCAGCCAAAATAGCACATCCCACTATTATTTTCAGTCCATCTGACAGCCAAGATGGCATCCATGACCATAATAGTGAAAACCAGCTTTTATCCTTGTTTACGCCGTTACTTTCGTCCATCATTTTGGAGTGCATCTGGGCCAATTGTGAAACTGCTTCTGTTAGTGTACCATTGTCGGCATCGTTGGCAGGTATGAACGTGCAGCATGATTGTCCTATCTTTGCACAAACTCCTCCTTCCATTGCTGTGAGAAGGTCCAATACATATCTGTTCTGTAGTGCTACCATCCTTACAGCTCGCAGCTCCTCTTTAATTGCGTTAAACCCATTTACTGTCGAATTTATGGTCATCATTAGTTCCCATCTGGTTATTTGCAGCCATTTTGCGTTTGCGTATGCCTGCAGTCCCGGATGTATTATTGAGGAGAAGAACATTGCTGCTCTGCTGAATAGTCTGTGTTCTGGCGGTATTGATGTTAGTTCCGTTTCCGACCTTCCCCACAGATAATTTCCTGTTAATGGCTCTCCTTGTCTTTTTCTCCTGTTTAGGACAGTATCATTGCTGTTGGTCCTGTTTTCTTGCTCCTTCTGGAGTGGTGCAGATCTCTTTCTTCTCCTGTCTCCTTCATCCATTTTCGGAAATTTCGCCACATCGACATGCTTCTTAGGTACCACTAGTGATGGTACATTGACGTGTACCATTGTGCACACACCACTCCACAGGGGAGGCAGTGTATGATATGCCTTTTCTCCACAGGCCCAATAATGGTCCATTATTACTGCTGTTCCCGCTCCCCCCTCAGGTAACTCCATCACACTTGCACAATTGGTGTTATATCCCACGTCCACCTCTCCTTTATGCTGGTAACATACTTTGGGCGCAGTCAATGGTAATATAGTTATCGGGTCTTCATCTTCTTCTACCCACGTGAGCATTGGTACATACTTGATCCATGTCGTCCAACATCGATGATTGTGTGTCTCGATGGTTGATATAGTTTCTTTTGTTACCATGTTGCTGCCAACCACTCCTATCTCCCAGCTGGTACCCAGGAACACCTTTCCTGTTATCGTCAGTAATGGCCTCTCCCAGCATCCTTGTTTACCCGGAACTTCCGTGGCGTACCAATCACATGGTAGATACTGCAGTGTTACCTTCTTTGTTTCTCCTTTTTCAGGGCCACTTGTTATGTATCTGAATGCTTCAGCATGTAAACTGGTCTTGTGATAACTCAGATAGGTCTTGAGGAAGTTGTTTTCATATGGGTATGAGTCTCGTGTTTTCCATGTCATGTGCACTACTGTTCCTTGGAATCTTCCTTTCGTTTGGAACAGGGCCAAATATATTATGCACTGTGCTGTTTTTTCATCTATTTCTGTGGCAACAAATGTTCGTGAAGCGCTCATGGCGTATGGTATTAATGAGCAAACGTAACAGCTATCCTCAGTTGTCTGCTTACCAATGCGGGTCATGTGCTGGTACCATATGTTGTTTGTGACGTGTGCTGAATCTTGTACATAATTATCAATACCTTTATTGTCTGAGTATGTGCTGCGTTTAACTTTATTTCGCTTTTGTTCATTGTTACTGTTACCACCTGACGTAACACCTGTTGCAGCAGGGAGGTGGGGTACATTAGGTTTGGGTGCAGCAAAAAAACTCATAGCATAGCTGTACTGCCATACAGAGGCAGCCAAAACTCCGGTGATCATAAAAATCCCTATTATTTTTATTACATATGCTAACCTCACCGACATTTTTGCTCTTACCTTGCTGCAGTCCTGGCAGCGTATTCTTGCGACGTTAAAGTTGCCCGCCTAAAAATTCTCAAAAAGTGCTTGTTATTAAATGTTAGTTTTGTTTCATTAAGCTCTCCCTATCAAATAGTCATTCAGTGCCCAGGTGAAGAGTTGCTCCCACGCTACTCTAAGCGATCGGTCTCTCAAGACCGGCAAGTATGGGCGGAGGTGGGGCATGTAATTTTCTATGGCCAGGAGGAAGGCCGTGTAGTATACACGTACCCTTTTCTTTTTTAAGTATGTTGGCCTTTTTATTTCGTATACAAATTGGTGTGACAATTCTTCTGGGTAACTATCGTCTGGCAGCACCATCTACGCCTGCACACTGAATTTGTTAGATAACTTTTCTTAACAATACAATATTACGCAGCTCCTGTATGTGCGAGAGAAAAAGAGAACATTCACGTGTTTACATGTGTATTGGTGCAAGCGAAGTCCTTAGTTTTTATTACAATTGTATTTAGTAGTCAATGGGGGGGGGGGGTTTGCTCAGATGGCGGGAGCAGTTTTACTCTTTGAACGTGTGACCATGGGGTGGGCAGTGTGGGGATCACCCCCTTCTTCGTCCGTTATTCTCTCCGAGGGAACAATTGGGTCGTTGTCTGTGGTTGTGTTTTCTTCCGCTGCCGGGGATGTTGTTGGCGTTTTTCCAATGGACCTGTCGTTGGCGCTGGGGCGGGTCTGCAGTTTGTAAATTTTTACATCATGCAGGTGGTTCCACGCACGCTTATCCTTTAGTTTTACTGCTCTTGTTGATACGTCCTCTACTAAATGGGGGCCAGTGAACCTCTGCTGGTTCCACTTTCTATTAAAATTTCGAAGTAGTACGTGGTCACCTTTGGCAAGTTGGCACAAGTTCTCCTTTCCCAATTCTGTATTTTCGTCTATTTCTTGGTTGCTGGTGGACCCGCCCCGTGTGCGCTCGAGCTGTTGAGACACAAACACAACGCTAGTAATCAAAGAAGACACATATTGATACATTTCATCACCTAACACATTCGCAGAACTTTCTTGGTCGGTGAATGCCCTTGACGTTGGTGTTAGGGGAAGGCGCATTTGGCGTCCAGTAACCACCTCGTGTGGGGTGAGGTGGTGGTCGGACCCTGGCCTGTTTCTAAGTTCGAACAGTGCTAACGGAAGGCAATACAACCAACTTTTCTTTGTTGTTTGCTGTATTTTAGCAATTGCCTCCTTCAATAGGCCATTCAGGCGTTCACATACACCATTAGCCTGTGGGTGGTACGCACATGCAAATTTGTGTTTAATGTTCAGTAGGGATGTGATATGCTGGAACATTTCATTTGCGAAATGGGGTCCGTTGTCTGATCTTAACACCTCGCACACTCCCCACCTGGGGAATACCTCCCTTACTATAAATTTGGCTGCTCTAAACGCATCAGGGTGTGAACAGGGCCCTGCTTCGATCCACCTAGAAAATGGGCATACTACTACTATCATGTATCTATTGCCTTGACAAATGTTGATCATATCAACATAGTCAATGTGGAGGTGCCGAAAAGGTCCTTCTGGTCGGGGTATGGTACCTCTTATCACCTTTAAAGTATGACCGGCCGTGAACTGTTGACATGTAAGGCAATTGCTGATAAAATTTGACACATGGGATGTTAACTCGGGACAGAACCAATCTTCTCTAATTCGTGCTGCTATTATTTCTTTGCCTGTATGGGCAGGGTGATGTAATTGGTTCAAGGCGGTATTTAACAATGCCAATGGTATTACAACTTTCCCAGTGCCACCCTGGCGCCATAGTGCGTCGGTTGGTGACATTGTGCATCCTCTTTTCACCCATACTTCTTTTTCGGCCATTGGTGCAGCCGCTTGTAACTCCATAATCTGGGTGGCTGGGAGATGGGTGTACCCTTCTTTTATTAACATCTCCCTCGCTATTCCCCTCCCTCTCCCTCTCTGTGAGTCTGTGGGGTTCCATATCTCACCAAAATATGCAGCATATTTTGCATGTGCGTCTGCTGCTGCATTTCCTTTTGATATATAGTCTTCTCCATTGGTGTGTGCGGTGCATTTTACTAGGGCTAGTTCTTGGGGATCGTTTATTACTTCAATTAGTTCAGCCAACAAGAGGGCATGTTGTACTGGAGTGCCGTCAGCTCTCCTAAACCCTCTTCTTCTCCACTTTGATAGCCCTGAGTGGACAGTGGATGTAACATATGCACTGTCGGAATATATAGTAACTTTTTTATCAAAACTTTCCTTTAGTGCCAATATGAGTGCAACCAGTTCCGCCGCTTGAGCAGAGTAATGCTGTGGTAATTGTACACACTTAATAGCCACACACACTGGCGCTTCCATCATTTGTACTACTGCTGCCCCAGTCCTCCTTATCCCGTCTCCTTGATCAATAGTTGATGACCCATCAATAAACAAAAGCTCACCTCCCTCTAGTGCGTTTTCTTCAACTTTCCTAGTACATGAGTACATCTCAGTTACTTGGGTGCAGTCGTGGGCGTAATCTCCCTCTTCAATTACTTCTGCTAGGAACCTTGCAGGGTTAACCGTGCTACATCTAACAATTGCCAGTTCAGCTTTGGACAAAATAATCTCATAACCTGTTGCCCTCTGTGTCGTCAGTGTGGACTTAGGTTTATTCAATATCGCAAATAGTGCATGTTCTACAAATAGTGTAGTTGGACACCCCATAGTTATTGATGATGCTTTTTCTACTGCAAATGCAGCTGCAGCAAGACCTTGTTCGCAAGAGAATTGTCCTAACATTATTGGATCTAAGTGACCGCTGTAAAATGCTACTGGTTTATAGCCCATGCTAGTCTTTTGGGCCAATACTGCTTTCATTACTGCTGAGTCGCAATGTGAAAATATAAAAAATCGTCGCTCATAGTCTGGGGATGCTAGTACTGGAGCAGTTGATATTGCTTCTTTTAATTCATCAAATGCCTCCTTCATTTCCATAGTCCATCCCAACTTTTTCTCCCCTTTATTTGCTTCCTTCAAACCCTCAAGCAGGGGTCCTATGTAAGAGCTGTAATCAAATACCCATGCTCTACAGTAGTTGCACAGTCCCAGAAATTGCTGCAGTTCTCTTACAGTCTGTGGCACGGGAGTGCCTGATATTGCCTGTGCTCTTTGTGGTGCAATCCTTCTTCCATGTTGTGATATCAGTTGGCCAATGTAAAGTACCTGTTCCTGACAGTATTGTATCTTTTCCATGTCTACCTTGTACCCCTTTTCAGCCAATATCGTCAACATTTTTAATGAGTCCTCTCTACATTTATCTTCATTTGTACTGCAAATTATTATGTCATCCACATACTGTAACACTGTGCTTTCCAACTCAACGTTACCCAAATCCATCTGTATTACCCTATTGAAAATTGAAGGTGATTCACAATATCCCTGTGGTAATCTGGTATGTTTCCACTTCCTATTTCGGTAAGTGAAGCTTGTCAAGTCTTGTGAGTCTGGGTGTAATGGTATTGAGAAAAAAGCATTTTTAAGGTCAATCACTGTAAACCGTGATGCTTCTGCTGGAATGCCACACAAAATTGTGGCCGGGTTTGCTGTTACTGGATACTCTGCTTCTACTATGTTGTTCAACGGTCTGAGGTCCTGTATGAACCGCCAAGACCCTCCTTTAGCCTTGCGCACCGGGTACACAGCTGTGTTGCATGGGGATTCTGAGGGGACCAATATGCCATTGTTTATAAGGGCTGTTATGGTTTCGTATATGCCCTCATCTGCCTCTCTTGACAATGGGTATTGTTTCACTCTTGGTAGTATGGCACCCTTTTTTAATTTTATCCTTACACCCCCTATGCTTTTAATGCATCCTACATCATAAGGGCTAATAGTCCATAATGATTTTGGCACCTTTGACATATCTTCTTTAAAAAATGGGACTGGTGTGCCAGCGGGTGCCTCAAGTGCCATTGCAATTTTCTGTGCCACTTGTTTGTGAGCCACTGTTAGCCACATTTCTACACTCATCATGAACACCATTTCATTTTCCTCCTTTTCTTCTGAAAACAACTCTTCATCTGACACCTGGGTCAGCCTACATCCTTCTGCTAGTGCTATCACCGCCCTCCATGCTCTCCCTTCTTTATCTTGGGCGTGCACAGCAACATAATCAGCTGTTGCAATAATGCTCTCAATGTCCACTGCAAGGACCTTCCCTTCCAGTTCATTAGCTGGTGTTTCTGGTCGGAATAGATAGGCTGCTGGTCTCCTCCATATTTTCCCTCCTATCCCTGGCATCCATGCAAATGCCATGTCTGTTCCGTACTGGAATAGCTCGCCGTCTACCGGCTCCGCCCTGATCGCTATCTGTCCACAGTATGCTTGCAAAATCTGTCGTGCTGCAAGCATGTTAATCCCTGGAGTAGAGCAAATTATGCCATCCTCTGTAAAGGAGATCGTCATATTTAATCTGTTCATTATGTCCCTCCCCAGTATGTTTACTGGTGAGGCACTATAATACAAAAGTGGTACTGACAGATCGTAATCTCCAATAGATAGCGGAACGTTATCAGTAAATGGAACCAACCCTTTAGCCCCAGAAAACCCTTGTGTGTTCATGGCTTCGCCTGACATCTTAAACTTACCTTCCCTTATGCAAGACCGGGTTGCCCCGGTGTCAACAAGGAATGATAATTTTTTGTCACCTATAGTTACCTCTATGCGTGGCTCCTCCGCACTATTAGGTGTTACTGACAGGATGGGACACACCAAGGCCGTCTGTGGGCTGTCCTATTGGGGGTACAATGACTGGCCATTCCCTGTGTAAGGGTTGTGTCCCAACACCGTCACCCCACCCAATTGCGTTCGTTCAGGTTGTGGTGGTGGTTGTATTAACGCTGCACCAGTTACTTGTGGCAGGTATTGTTTTATTTGTTGTTGTGGTAGGGAATAGTGTTGG
This sequence comes from Ambystoma mexicanum, assembly GCF_040938575.1. Classification (NCBI taxonomy): domain Eukaryota; kingdom Metazoa; phylum Chordata; class Amphibia; order Caudata; family Ambystomatidae; genus Ambystoma; species Ambystoma mexicanum. The sequence continues at coordinate 318,678,130 of NC_090928.1, read as the reverse complement.
TCACTCCCTTGTGGTGACATCTGCTGTGGTTGTATGCCCTGCTGTTCTTGTGATGTCCTATGTTGTGCTTGTTCGTTCCATGCTGGTGTTCCTGGCCTGACCCTGCATGTACGTGACATGTGTCCTAATAGTCCGCAGCTCCAACACACGGGTGGTTCCCTGTTTTGCCATGGGAAGTTCCCTGTGTTGTCCTGGTATACTGGTTGCCCTGTCTGGTAGTTATTTCTGAGTCCCCCAGCCTGTTGTTGGGTATTATATCCGTATCCTCTTCCCCTCATAAACCCTCCTCTCCCTCTATTATAATTATAATACCCAGCTCCTTGCATTTGGTACCCTCCTCCCATGTTCTGTGCGTGTGATTGCAGAGGCAGCACTTGCTCTATTACCTCTTGTGGAGGCGCTATTTGAGCTGGATTTTGTGCAGCCACTACTTGCGTTGGGCTTTGGGCCATTGGTGTTGGCGCAGTTATTAGTGCCCCTTCCATGGTATATTTAGTAAGTTTTTTCTGTACTAATTTGGCCTCTTCTGTTTTCCTGTCCTCTTCCTTTTGTTTCATTTTTCCTTGCCATGTTCTACAGTGATGTACTATAGTCAGTTGTATTTCCGGCCATGGTTTTGCTTCCATCCCCACTACTTTCTTTAATTGTCTCTGAACTCCTTCTGGGAGCCCTTGTACTAGTATATGATAAAATATGGCTGGTGTTTTGTCCCATTGTTCTCTAGTTTCCATGCGCCACTTCTCTTGAATATCCTGGATATAATCAACAGGATCCTCGTTCTCACCCATCTTACGGGAAGTAATGGCTCCTATGTCTGATGTGTCTGGGTACTGCACTCTTAGTGCCTGCCATAGCGCATGTCTGCAGTTTGCAAATGGTGCCCCATCATGCGATGTGTTTGTTATTGTTACCCCATGGAATCCCGCTCTTTTCCAAATGTCATCCGCTCTATCCCCTAATATTGATATTAACAGGCCCTTAACATCTCCCACTGCTAGTTTCTGTCCTGCGGTGTGTTTTTCCATTTCATATATCCATTTACCCGCACCTCCACTTAATGATGGGAGCCTACATTTTATGTTTTCCTTATCCGTATGTTTCCAAGGTACATACTGTGGTCTAACCCCTCCTCTCTCCAGCAGTGGCATTACATTCTGTCTTGTGTCATCCTTTATGCTCCATGATGTTAACTCTTCACACCCCTCCTCTTCCCCCATTCCTTTTACTACTTCAAATCCTTCCTTACTACCTCTTCTCCTACCTCCCTCTTCTTCCTTTCCCCTTTTTTCATCCTTTCCTGTGTTCAATATGGGCACGTCTGTTTGCCTGTCTTGCCTGCGACTAGGGAGGTCCCTAAGCCGACATGCATAAGGTGTAACTTCGTCCATGAAGGGTGCGAGCTTTATTCTGTGCAGAGAGCGTGCAGTTGTTGAACATGTGGGGTGTGGCGTTAGAGAGCGTGATGGTGATGTGGGTGGCGTGTGTTGGTTGGTGAGCGTCGGTGGCGTGTGTTCGTTAGTTTGTGTTTCTCCCATTCTTTTCACTTCCTCCTTACTTCTCTCCAGCTCCTCCCATCTTCTACTCACCCATGGCGAATCTATGTTTGTTCTAGTGAGGTATAGCTTATCTAAGCTTTCCCTTTCACTCTTCCTTCCATCCTCACTACAAAAATCATTCATAAATTGCGCCCCCCACTCTGCCTTTTTTCCTTTTATTGTTACAGTTTTTAAGTCTATTAGGTCTCCCTCTTCCTTTCCGTTGTTACCAACTGTTCCCCTTAGTGCTGACGTTGTTGCTACCTCTCTATTTTTATATACTTCTCCCCATCTTTCACTCTCCCTCTTACTCTCTTCTCTCTCCCCTTCACTCCTCTCCTCCATCTCCCTACTATTTTCCTCTCTTTTCCTTTTTAATTCCTCCATTACTTCGTTGCTCATCTGTTCCAATATCCTTTCATCCTCTCTCCTCCTTTCCCATTTCACCCTTTCTCTTTCTACTATACTCTCTATTACCTTCCCCTCTTCATATTTTTTAGCTGTCTCTGATATTATCCTCCTCCTCCATATTTCCATTTCTTTTTCATTTTCTTCTTCTTCCTTCTTCTTCTCCCTCATCACTACTCTTGATACCCTTTCTGCTGCTGCTTTTACCCTTACAGCTTCCCTCTTTCTCTCCTCACTTTGCTCCCTTAATTTTTCCAATTCGTCCTTACCTTCTTTCCTTTTCCTCACTCTCTCTCTTTCCTCCCCCTCAAGTTGTTTTATCAGTTCATTCTGCTCATCCCTTAGTTTAGCTAATCTTTCCTCCAAAATCTCTTCCTTCTGCCGTAGCAGCTCCTCTCCCCTCATTTCACTCTCTCTTTCACTATCCTCGTTTGTTCTCTTTACCGCCTCCCTTTCCTCTCCAGTTAGTGATCCTCGTAATTTCAACAATATCTGTGCAGCTACCCACTCATCGTTTCCTATCTCTACAGTCTGCTCTTCTCTCCTCCCGTCCCCCATTGGTATCTTTCCATGAGCCACATATGGTGGAGGGCTGTATGCCGGGTTTGAGTATCCTTCAGCCGCCCTTAACTGTCCTTTTATTTCTCCTAATTCTCTTAAAGGGTACAACCCTCCTCCCTCTGTTTTCACTCCCGGTGTTAAGGGTATCTCATTGCTCGGTTCCTGTTTTATGTCAGCTAATTTATCAACCTTTCCTCCACCCAGTTTTTCATTCCCCATATTCTTTGTTCCTTCACTCTCCTTTTCCCCATCCGTTCCTTCTTTCTTAATCTCCTTTTCTTCCGGTGTTTCCCCCATAGTGAACATTCCATTTGGTCCTGGTCTAGACCCCTGGAACATCCTCCATAAGTTAAACACCTCCACATGGTTTGCCAACTTCTTCCCCTTGTATGTATTGTGCAGATGGTTTAATAGTGAATGTTGGGCATATGGGTCAAAGCTACCATTAGGCGGCCATGGTGTCAACATTTTGTTGTCCGTCCCCTGGGTCCACTCTATGCTGTACTTAATTAACTTCTCCCTATGTGGTGGCAGTGTGGTGCATATATGTTGTAGTGGGGTAGTGAGGGTATTCCCCCACCCTCCCAACCCTCTCCCGTATGACATACTAGCGCACCCTTTCTTACCCTTCCCCTTGCTACCAGTTTGCAACATACAACCTTTTATTGCTTACCTTGCCCCGCAAGTGTGGGGACTTACGACAATCCTTTGACAAATTATGCAATGATAATAATCACAAAAAAAAATTTATAAAACAAATATATTTATGATGTTATATTATATTCCTTCCCCTACGGCCCCCTGCGGCCGAAGCGCACGCAGCCCCCTGCAGCTGCGTACCCCTTACGACGATCTTACACAGTCGTCCTTTTTCCCCGTTCTCCTCCCACCTTTACACTTGCCGTGGCCGGCGTTCTCCGTGCGCAGCCACGCCCCCTTCCCCTTCTCCTCTTTGATCCACTCGTTTATCGTTTATCTCCGTGTCCGCTCCTTTATCATGTTTCTCTTCCCCACCAATGTCAAACCCAAAGCTTCTTGTGTTCACGATATCTTACTAAATCCCTACTGGTGACGTCACCTATTTCTTCGAACTACTGGTATATTCGTGTTATGTTCTTTAAATTCAAAATACACTTGCAATCTACCCCGCTAACCCTACAGCTGTCTTCCTGTCTCTCCTGGAACAAGGTAATCTCATCAATACTATAACCGGACTGCGCACGCTGCGTCGCCTCGCGTGTGATACGCCCCTCAACAGGAGGGCTTAACCAGCCAATTATCTTCCGTTTTGGGCAACTACGTAACTAGCCACCGCCCACAGGGAAACGTCATCTACCTATCGAGTTTCTTGCTCGAACAATAGGGAACCTCATCTACCTATCGAGTTTCTTGCTCGAACAATAGGGAACCTCATCTACTCATTGAATGATAAATGTCAAATCGTAGGAAACCACACACACCCACCCTCACACGTAGTCGCGATTTAGGCCAATCAGTGTCTTTCGAGCGGCTGCACGTGATGTTTTCGTGCCCCGCCCCCCTCTTTCGCGTAACGTTAGCTTTTTGTTGCGAGCGTCTGCACGTGTTGTTCTCGTGCCCTGCCCCCCTCTTTCGCGTAACGTTAGCCGCCTTCTCTCGCACTCAATTCACTACCATTCATTCCATTATCATCACTCAATTAAACCTTCACCCCACCTTTTTACAATACCTCCCTCCTCCCTTATTTACTTCCGCCCCCTCCCTCACAATTTCGCATTGCTTGTTGTGCGTGTCATGCTCACCAAGTTCCCTCGATGCAGGGCCGCTCGACTGCGTGCACCCCTCCAAGCGGCTCGCCACCTCCCCTCGTCTGGACCACGTCTGGACACTCGCCGACCGCGGGCGGGATACTTCTCAACCGGCTCCCGAGGGCCAATATCCGGATTGCGCTGTCCGGTCCTCTCGCAGCTCCGCGATGGTCCTGTAGTCCTCAGAAGGGGGCAACGGCAGAGGGGGCCGCGCCGCCGGGCCTCCCCGCAACGGGAGTGCCTGGAAAAATAAAAAATAAAAGTCGATCTTAAACAGATCTCAGCAGTGCCTCCAACTTGTCGGGGGGGGATTCTGCCGGGGTCGGCCGGGCCGTCCGCAGACCTCCGGGCAGGGAGGCCCCAACTCCTCCCGTGTATATCTCGGATCGAGACAGAGTATGAGGCACACACAAGGAGCAAGGCAACTTCTGCCGTTTATTATGCAAACGGCAGGGATGGGTCAAGGAGCGTACGCGTTCGTCCTGACACACACACAATAGTGGGGCTCGCAGGCCCTTTTTACTACATTATGACGCGCTACTTGCGTCATTCCAAAAAGTTACCAAAAGAACCTATCGCCACTCTTGATTGGTTGCTCGAGTGGTGGGGTTAGTATAGTACGCATATAGAGAATGATATTAGTGGTTAAGATGTAGTCAGGTGGTATATCTGGGTTGTCCCTACAATTAGATACATAAGAATTGTTACATGAAGACCCCTGAGGATTGGCTAACGTTACTGACGTCTGAGATAAGAACCTCATGTTCTGATTGGTGCATCCGTGAGCTCCCCAGCCTGGGACCACCGTTGTTCCCAGCACACGGTGCACCTGTGGTTGCAACAGTGTTTCAATATGGGTACGTGCAGGCAATGTGAGGATTTATTCATAGGTGGGAGACTGACCGTTCCCACTGTAGCAGGTGTCCATTGAGCCTTTCAAGTGTGTCGGCCTGCGTCTCGTAGCGAGGTACCCAGACGCCTTTTCTCTCCTGGGTTTTGGCATCTCGTCAGGTTCGGCTTGGTCACGTGGGGAGGGACCGTGTTTGAGGCATAATTCTGCACAATTAATATTGTTTTTCCACTGTATGTCTGGTTTAATTTGCAGATATGATTTTAACATTGGTACGTGGAGTGCGAGGTTGCAACATCGTGCTTTTGAAGATTTGTTTCTTGACTGTGGGTTTGCAACATTACGACCTTGGCTGGTTGCTCCACTGGGTTCTTTCTGCAGGCTCAGCAACCTGACTTTTGCTTTGTTAATGTCCACGGGAACTCTTGCTTGAGGCCTACTTGGGCCTGGTGCACGAGTAATCCATTTAGTGCATGGATGCTTTAGGTTATAGTGGCATACAGTTTCATGGCCAGTATCGTGTTTCCATTATATCTCTCATGATGGTAACGGGTTTCAAGAGAAGCGTGAGCAAGCGTTATAAATGAGCTCATGGTGCGTCTTGCGTTTCTGCATTCTGAAAGCCTATGTAAAAACAATAAAGATGCACGTCCGTGAATAAGCCTGTCGCCTACGTCAGAGCACTGAGTATGTTCTTCGTGTAGATTGGTGTGGAAATGTTCAGCGTGTATAATAGTTCAGCGGTGCTTCCCGTTATCTAGGTCGTCATGGCATCTCTAACGATGTGTAGATTTCAGTCTAGTTGGTCCGTGCCGCAGGTGTCGGCATGGCCAGTGCGGGCTGTTGGGCAGGCAGATGGACACATCCGTATGTTTCTGTACCAGGGTATTTGGTCATCTGGTAAATGGGCAAACTCTTCTCGTGGCGGGTGTCTGGGCCGCGACCCTCTAGGCCAAGCGCGAGAGGTGAAGGACGGGAGTCTGGTTTTCCATTCTCCCACTTCAAGAGGATTCCAGTTTGTTAGTTAAATACATTGTTTTTGCTGCTTTAATGGCTAATAAGTATGCTGCAGAGCAGGTCTTATAGTGGCCTTCAAGAATAAGGTGGTAGGCCTTACGCCCTTTGCGCTCTGCTTGTCTCAATTTAAGCCGTGCCGCCCTCAGAAGGTCAGAGAACCAGGGTTCAGAGGGCAATCTGCAGGGTTGGATACAATGAAGTGGGGCAGCCCCATCTGGACCCTCAAGTAATGCCTGGAATAAATAGGAGTGGGAGGCCACATGAGCCAACTTACACTTAGTAGCAACCGAGGCAACCATACCTTGAATGTGCGCAGTGCGCCATGGGCACTGCCAGATTTTGATGGCTGATAATTTAGGTTGAGGCCTTGCTACTTTAATCAGGCAGGATACTCGGCAGTGGTCTGACCATAATACAGGTTCCGCTGTCTGAAAGGTCAGCAAACTTTTCCTAGCTAAAATCAGATCTAATGTATTACCCTGCATGTGCGTAGGTCCCAGCAAATGTTGGTACAGCTCTCGGTCTGACAGACTGTCAAAGAAGAGATTCAGGGCAGGGGGCCTAGGATGGTTGAATTTCAAGTTAAAATCCCCAAGTACAACCAAGTGAGAATATTGTAGTTGAAGTTCTGCTAAAAAATTCATGAAAAGATCCAGGAAGTTTCCACAAGGACCCGGGGGACGATAAACAAGCAGGAAGTGACATGTAAGAGCAGGTGTAATAGCCCAAGACCATAGGGGCTGCTAAGCTGAGTGACAGTGAGCTCTGCTTTACAAAATGACCGCAATACCTCCCCCATGCTGGAAGGAGCTGGCGGTCCAGCTGAATGAAGCAAAAAATGGATCTCATTGGCATGTGCCGGCAATGAGCGAGTGTTCATTAACAGAAGCGAGAGGGGAATATTATTTTCTACACTGGTCAACCCGTGGTGCAAGGGAACAGCCCTTTCAGTAGCAGCAGTGCGATTCCAACCAGGTGGAAATACCGTACCTGTGGGAGAAACCTATGCCGTGTTGTTGACTCTGGTCGGGTTGCTATGTTGATGCTCCTCTACCGCTCTGCAGTGTTTGAACTTGTTGACCATTCTGTGCTGTTGGAGGGGTTGGGGACCATCACTAGTTGTTCCAGTAGTGCCTTGGGATGGCTGGCCTCCTTTTTGGGACCCTGCTCTGCCTGTTTAACTTCCGGTGGCTTTAAGTCACTTGCTGAATTCCTTGCGGTGTTCCGCAGGGTGCTTGCCTTTCTCCCACCCTCTTTAACCTCTATATTCATCCTTTCTTCCATCTTCTGGATAGCATCGGCATTGGTTACACTAATTACGCCAATGATACCCAGATATATATCGGGCTGACTGGCGACTATGAGAGGTATTCAGGCACATCTGCGTCCAACCTGGCCTTGTTGCAAGTGGCACAGAATAATGCTTTTCGAGCTGTTTGTGGTCTGGCGAGAAGGAATCATGTCACTGAGATTCGTAGATCCCTGAAATGACTTCCAGTTAAACATTGCATCACCTATACAATTCTTCTCCTTACTTACAAGTGTCTCAGTGACAGAGCACCTCTTTAGCTGAAGAAAAGGATTAGGTGGCCATGTATCTCCTGTCCTCTCCAATCTAACAACTCTAATAGACTCGAGCAGCCTCGCTATAGACTGGCTCAATTTGGTGGCACCTGCTTTGATTCTATTACACCTCACATGTGGAATATTCTGCCCACTGATCTTTGTCTTTGCCCTGAACTTTCCTCATTTAAGAGATCTCTAAAAACGTATCTCTCTAATTCCAACGACTAAGCTCCTTACTTCTTCCCATCTCCTTTGGTTTTTCTAGGCTTTCTGTTTCTCCTTACATGATGCACACTGAGGCCCACAGGCGAGTTGTGCCCTACAAAATATATTTAACATTAACATTAACATAATGATGCTCTGAAAAATGGGAATGAACGACAACATGTTTGTGGATGGAGAGAATCAGGGAAGAACTTCCTTTGCAAAAGAAAAAAGGAACAAGTAAAACACTTTTTTCAACACTTTACGGTGGAGAAGGGCACAGTACAAGTGCCGTATAACATAACATAACATATCATATCACAACACAACATAACGTTGCCATTACATTGCTTCTAAGCCCCTAGTGTTTATTATTTTTCGTTAAATTTGAATGGACTTTGGTTAAGGAATCCCCATTGGTATTGGCACTAGGCAGTGCTGGTTGTACCATATCAGACTGCGCAGAAGCAATGAAAGTGCAGATTCTGGACATTCGACCAGCCTCATGTATCTTGGGCGAATGCCATTCGTTTGATGCCAGTGGATTTTGCTGGTTTGGACTAGTCTTCATCTGCAGAGAAAAATCCTTATGGGAGAATTGGCTGGTCATGTGAAACCCCATAGACATGGACATAAACAAAGGATCAATCCCTGTAGACAGAGTCGTCCTTTAGTTTTGATAAGGTGGGAAAAGTGCACCAGAAGGACTGGTAAGTGCCTTTCATTATTGTGGGGTCAGTTGTCTGGAGCGCTTTGAAGGAGCACATGTGAAGAGGAGAGCAGGTTAGTTGGGTTGGGAATGGGCTGATGCGAGGATTCTGCCTGTTTGCCTTGCAAGACCAACTGTAATTAATTCTTTTGCTCATCCCTTTAAGACCATTCCTTTTTGATTTGTACACCTACAAACATTTAACCTGGCCTAATTTCAAGGAAAGGAATGGCTCCAAAATATCTGTTCACATGGCATACTTTTCCTGAGATAGCACAACTCCTTCAACTTGGCCAACTTCCTGTGAGATTGTGAGTGAACGAATAATGTGTTTGTTTGTGTGTAATATATCAGTATTTCCTGCTACAGAAGTAGACAGGTAGACCTCACATAATAACCTATGATAGCTGCCCTACGAACAGGTTCACTCATGGACCAAATCGTAAATCTCCAACTGCGAATAGTGCAGCTGCCCTCTGGGCAACACATAACAACATTGTGGTGAAAACATTCAACCATCAGATTTACAAAGATATCGTACAACCCTGAAAACAAGTACTTTGTAAATGTTTATTTTCTTTCTATTGTATACGGTTCCCTATAGGTCATGTGCGTGTTGCTGGAGCTTCCAAACGGGAGATTCATTTGCATAACCTATCATGGGGAAACGTATGCAGGGAGCATGTGATTGACGCTTTTATCGGCTCATGTTTTAAAACCTATGTAAATCATACCAAGAGAAAATGTAAGGGCAGACTGATGGATCATGCATAGGACATCTTAAATGATCAGTGTTCTAGTGTGGCAAGACATTATCAAGCGGGAAATCACCTTGCTGGCTAATTACATACATTTGTTCTCAATGTGGTAAAATCATAGCTATGGTACAGAGATCATGAGTAAAGGATATTGCAAAGAGAGACCTGCTGGGCATTCAATCTGCAATCCGAGTCACCTAATGGTCTTAATGAACTGATGAACTGGCATGTGTAGTTGTAAACCTCATTGCTTTCTTTACTACTCATGTTACAACCATTGTTACTGCTATTTCCTGTTAACCTGGTTTATCTAAATGCATTTAGCGTTCTAGAGTGGGTCTTGTCGTGATCACTCAGGGACCATGTTTAAACATCCAAAGAAGTGAGCAATTCATAATGGACATGTTTAACATGCATGATTATAATGTATTAACTGTTTCTCTTAGAATATGCTGTTTCTGTTTGTCTTTTATAGCACATCATAAAGGGTGCTATACTTGCAAATCATATTGGTGTTCATTTTCTAGAAATGAGTAATTTGGTGGTGGGGACACGTTACGCTTACACTTTAACGTAAACAGCTGCCCACCGCCAAAGTTTCATCATTTGTACTGTGGGGTGCAAATGTAAAGAGTAAAATGTGGCGTACACATGCGTGTAGGCCGTCTTTTGCCCATCACATTTGCACTTCACAATGCAACGTGAGTAAACACTACCTGGCATGCTGGCATGGCAATCAGTGCTCCCAATTAAAATGAAGTCCTCCCTGATATGTTTGCATGGTAAGCAGTGTTCACCATTAAAAATAAACCCATCCCAACATGCAGGCATGTCTGGAGGGTTTCATTACAATTGTGTACATGTTCCCTGCCATGCTCGCATACGTGTGGTCCTTCTTTACCAGATTCCTTAATTACACTCCTCCTTCATCAAGCCATTCTCCTTCATTATAGTCGGATACATGTAATAATGTCAAAAAATCACTGCAAAACCCACAGTACAGATTTATATTTTACCCCCATATACAACATATATATGTGGGGGGAGATCCCCTGCAGCCCCCGTACATGCCCCTCCAGCTGTTTTATTAACTTAACCCACCCCCACACATATATATGGTGAAATCGAAGTACTTCACCTTCATCACTATCCTTCTCCTTAATCACAGGCTTGTATGACAGCCCTTTTCCTTCATCATTGTCTTCCTCATTCATCACAGTATTATTCCTTTGTCAGTCTTTCTCTTTCATCCCAATTCTTTGTCAGTTTATTCTCTTTTCTTGCAGTCCTTCAACACAATCCTTTTCCTTCATCACATTTGTTTGTCACAATCTTTCTCCATCATCAAGACCTCCCTGGCCAATCCTTCTACTTCATCCTGGTCCTTCATCCTAGTGCTTCCCCTTTTTCATAGATCTTCACCTTGAAGGCGCACCCCTGTACGCTCATGTCAGAAAAAATACAACCCGCTAGGGAAAAAACGCCAAGAGTTTTCTTGCAAGGATAACAAGTTTTAATCATACAAAAGTAATGCTGCCAGCAAAGAACTCTGCTGCACGAGAATGTTCTGGCCTCAAGTGGTAAAACATAAGCTTATAAGGCATCACGGTGTCATTGCCATACAGTAAAAATCTGCGTGACTGGTTGATGAGAACCTAAACATGGGCCTGCTCCATGGGGGATGCCAGGCTGCTATTGGTTCCTGTCTCGCCCGTCTGTCTTCTCTCACGTGGGGTCGGCTCGGCTCATCTCTCCAGGGACTGAAGATCAGGCACTTCACATGCTGCTGGTACAGAGTTACTATTGTAAGATAATGCTACTCTATTATTATGGCATGCACCTGGGAAACTTGGGAAATGGCACAGGGGGAGGAACACGATCATGCTGACCCACACATTCTTTGGTCTGGTTCATATTGCACTCTCTACACCCAAGGCTTCCATCCTCAGTTTGAACTACAATGTATTCCTCCCCGGACATCCTAGTCCAAAGGGTGTATTTATGGAATAAGGTTAAAGGGTCATGTTTGTTTAGATCTTTCATGACCATTGGTTTTATGGATGGTGGTCTGAGGTCATCCACTATCGCAGAATTCAGGAGTTCTTGGACTGGGTCAGTGGTGGGTGTCATTACTCCTGGGTGGGATTTGGAGGTCTGCTGTGGGCCTGGCTGTGATGAATGTGTGCAGCGAGGAGCCTGGTGCTGTTTTATGGCCTTGCAGGGCACATTCCTCTCTGGGATAACAAGTAATTGCAACAGTTAAAGAACAAAGAGACATTTCTATGGGAATTAGCAGCACAGGTTCATTTACCCTCAGTGTTTTGGACCTGTTCAGGTTTCTCCACTGGGCCTGCGTTCACCGCGCAGCCATGCAGGATTAAATGTGTCTACCATAACTATAAAAGTCTATGCATCTCTAACTGCTGCAGTACTGTGTTTGTGCTGGGTTTCGCACGTCTGCCTATGGGACTCGCCTCATTCTAAACCACCCAGAGGGGTGGGAAAGGCTCATTTCCTTCCTAACAACCTTCATCATAGAACCTCTTCTTTTGTCACAGTCATATGGCACAGTCCTTCATGACAGTCATCTCTTTCGTCACATTATTATATCACAGTCCTTCTGCTTTGTCACAGTCCTCCTTCTTCACATTCCATTGCCAGTCCTTCTCCTGTATTAGTCCTTCTCCATTGTTCTTTTCCTCCACTTCCATCATAGTCCCTCTGCCTTTGTCTTTAGTCACGGTCCTTCTCCTTCAGCACAGTAATACTGGCACACAGACACACATGTACAGACACACGCAAACGTTACACACACATACATTTACATTAAAATACTACACATTTTGAAATATTGGATATTAAGAAGAAAAAAAACTTGCACCATGCTAATGAAAAATAACTGGTTGCCACAGTCAAGAAAATTGAAACCTTTTTGTCTATGCTTATTACCATTTGTACAGAGATACTATGATCCCTCATAAAAGCAAACATACCCATTATTTCCACATGGGATGCCTGTGGTCCACATCAATCTTCATTGAGCAGCAGCTGAGGAAATAATAATCTGGCATCTTGGAAAACAAAGGACATGTTGTAGGTCTTCACTCATGCATTTATGTACAAGTGTATGTGTCTGCTGGGTTTTATTAAGCACACACCTATCTGGGAAGCAATGCAGCCCTCTACAACAAGGGGCTACAGTAATAAGGCGCACGACTCTAGATATCATTATAAGGATACATAATTGATGGCACCCTTGAAAGGTCATGGCGAGATAGGATCAAGATGTTTACAGGCATAGGATACAGGTTAGGGAGGAAAAGGAAGACCCATGTGTGATTTATTTGTTGGTGGATCAGCAGCTATGATCAGACTGAAGGTGTGAGTTTTATGCAGTCAGACCTTTCTAACTGCACCACTGGGTCACTTGGTCTGTCCCAGCAGATCTCTGTGTTGCCTTCTTCAGCAATGAGGTAGGAAGCCAAGCATGTTCCCTTATTGTGCCACTTTCTCCCTCCCCAAAAGAAGTCCCTAAGGTGGCAAGTAATTATGCAACTTCTAGCACATTTTTCATGCCGCTCTTTATATTAATATTCCCAGAAAACTCCAAAGGTGGAAGTCTCTGAGCAAGACCTTCCACATTGTTCGACCATTTTCTATGGCAGAGTTTACCAGGTTAAAAAGACAACTCTGAATATGATTTCCTTTTAGATTCTATCCAGGTTTCTCTGCTTCTGATTTAGTAATAACCTTGATTGTCAGTACATTTAAGTACAAGGATATATTTGTAAGTCAATTCCACACTATTTAAATATTTGAAATCATTTCCTCTGATATGTAACACAATTACTCCATACATGCTTGTATCCACAGATACATTCCAAGAAAACAGACAATTTAGTACCACATCCACAACAGACTCAAAATGCCCCAGGGTCTATATTGTACAGGTGGTATAACACTACCAAACTAGAACTTGTTTAACAGCTGTCTTGTATAAATATGCAGTATTGCTCATTGTAAAGTGTTGTGTAACAATTGTATTTTTCAAATATAAAAAAATACCAAATATTGCAAGTGCTAACAAATTGAATGAGTTAGCCCCTTACCATCAATACTATGATTCCACGTGTTCTACTCACTCCCAGATCAAATCAAATGTAGAAAATTGAGCCCGAAATATACATTCACCACATGCAAACTTCACTTCATACATACCTAACCCTACATGCTTCTTTCCACTCATCGAAGTTTAAAACAATTTTTTGATAAATTCATCAGGGCAGAGCCGACATCCATGCCACTAAATGTATGCTCTATGTAAGTCCAAATTAATATCAATTTGTTTGGAGTTTTTTTTTGGGGTGTCAACTTCTTCGGCCTTGCAACCTCCTTAACATTCGGTATGTCAGTGTCGCGTGTGTGTGAAACGTTCAGAGGAACAACTACCCACCTCCGAGGTTGTGCATAGATTTGTTGCTTTCACCCAAGATCTGCGCCGCAAGATTTTAGTTTGATTTCAAATTTTTGATTCATGAATCAAAAAGTTATATCAAATCTCCCGAAGGAGAGCCCTTTTAGATGACACGTGTTTAGCTTCAATTTCTGCATGTGAAGCCGACGCACAGACATTGAAGCTAAAACTTTTGAGGTGGGATTCTAACCCGGGACCTTTAAGGAATCAAGACTTTACCTAACAACGAATTAATACTAATTGGACACATGTGCATGTGATATATGCCCTGATTTCAAAAAGGCTCTTACGGAGCTGAAACACATATCATCTAAAAGGGCTCTCTTTCGGGAGATTTGATATAACTTTTTGATTCATAAATCAAAAATTTGAAATCAAACTAAAAACGTGTGGCACAGTTCTTGTGTGAAAGCAACAAAACCAAATTAATATCGAATTTGATCTTCTGAAAGAACTGCTGTAACAAATGATTCCAGAAAATCTCAATCCATCATTTATGGAATTCTTTTAGACGGAGATTTTGTATTAACCATAAAATTGGCATGTCCCATTTTTGTAGACTTGACTTTTTGTAGGCAGTTTTTAGCTCTTAAAACAATCTTTTCTACAACAATGGTATATGCATGCTTTGATGGCATGGTCATTCGTAGTTTTTATGTATCTGGGCCTTGATCCCAATACATTGTGTACTACTTTGTGGCTCACAATGCTACTTTCTGCACAATGCGTGGCAAGTGAATATTGCTCATTGTGGCATATGTAGACTGCGTGCGGGTTCCTGTGTAGTTTGTGCTGGTCCCACTTGGCATGTTGTGTTTAAAATGTCTTTGCAAATCAAGAACAGGGATTTTCTAATAGCACAGTCTCCTGGTTCACTTGGTCATATAGCTCAGTAGGGAACCTAATCAGAGCGATGTGTTATTTTAGGTCACAGGTCTTCCTTAACTTGCTTAGTCAGCACTTTTTAAGCATGATGTAGTAAAACATTGCACAACATTAAATGGTTTACTTAACAGTGTGTGTGTGTGAAGAACATATTAAACAGCAACGAAGTTCACCTGCTGGTGCTGGATGCTTCCTGGCTGCAATCAAAGATCTCATTGAACCCACCTCTTGGTCTCCACGTCATGATTTGAGAAAGACTCCCTTCGCAGAGATCCATCCCCTCCAAACAGATCTCACCATCTGGAAATCAGTCATCAGACATTGCAAGAGGAATATCACTTGTGCAATGATATGACTGCAGCTCTGTGCTCATCCTGGTCTCACGCTGTATGGTCAGTCCTACAGAGTAAAAAAATGTACAGGTGCCCAGACAACTTTAATCACTTCAGAGTAATTTCAAGATGCAGCTAAAATGATAAATCAGTTTGGCATCCTAGTTTGCCCTTTAGAAGCAAATATTATTCAATCAGCGCTTTTACAGAAATCTTGTGCAAACCTGCTGCAAACAAAATCATTAAACAAGTAGGTATTTTTTTATACAAGCGCAATTTTAATTCTATTGCTAATTGTTCTTGTGGTGGTGCCTAGTTCTGTAATACTTCCCTGTGCTTTGGGTAGAAATGAAAGCGATGCCATCATGTGGACCATTAGTGGATTTGAGAGCACTAGAATTGATTAGATAACACTGGTGCCCGCAAGGTCACACCCACGGCTCAGGTCATGCAGATCTTGTTCGAAAACACCTGAGGGACCATCATGCACCTACTGTATTATTAAACATGCAGCGCTGACCACGCACATGTTATACCATGAGCTCTGTCAGAGAAATGACATTGACACATGTTTGAAGACCATATTATGAATGCAACAGATGCTGTCATCATTTTAAGCACGGTTGTATTGTGGAAGATTGTTGAAAAAGAGTCAAAGAAGTTTAAATGGTATACATTATATAAATAATTCTCCATCTAGATTATATTTGTTTTACAGTGTATATAAAGCTACTCTTTTCTCATTTGGTATAAAACAAGGTTACTGTTAATCATGTTACACTTAATAATGAAAAGGTGAATGCTTTCCAAATGTATACTTTTCCACTGTATCGAGATATTATTATTTTCTCAGTGCAACTTAGTCTATTTATTGGCACAACTCTCAAATGTTTATTTATTTTAACAATTATATATGATGGATCATGGGAAGATGTAGTTCATTAATTGAAGATGATTAGGCAATATTTGATTTTGGTTTTGGTTTCTCTGACAGATAAACGAAACTGCCAAAGTGCCAAGCATGACAAAGCTTCCTTACATTTTCTGAATCTTTAAACACCAAATATGAATAGGCATAGAATATGCTGGACAGTGGGTAAAGAGCTGTGGGGCCTGAGTGGGCAAGGCCTACCCAAAATCTATAAATGCCCACTCAGCAGCGCTGTGTGGGCAGTTACAGATGTTAATGTCACTACAGTGAGCCCAACTACATTAGCTTCTGGCCCCACTTGTCACACAATTATGGCTACGCCTCTGGTGCCAATCACTAAAGTATTGCACGCACCGTCCTAGAAAAGAGTACACTTGATCGTCCACAGTATGACGAAGAAATTGCGACCCACACAGCCTTGCGAAAGGCTGCCACCCCTCTCTCACCTGCAGAACCTGAAATATGCCCCAAGCCCATCAGTGCTAGAAATAGAAATGTAACTTTTATTTCGTGGTGTTCGTACTCTGATCCGAATATTCCCGGATCACAGAAATCCTTCCAGTGATATAGCTGAACAGGTTCAACCAGGGTAGCCTTACAGGTGATAGTAGGCTACCATTACCCAGAATGCCCTAAAACATGCTATCTGCCTGTGGAGGATGTGGCACAACCCCACGGGGCTGTGTGGCATGTTAGCAACTCCCCCAAACCCCCATTACAGGCATAGAAGTAGCATGGGACCGTAGGTTTCCCCGAACCGCGTTGTAGTTGGAGAATATAGAATTTGCTTTGTAGGTCTCTAGAAATTGAAAAAAAGAAAAGAAAATCATTGCTGTCCTTGCACTTTCAGGAAAAGTGGATTTTTAGTCTGTTCTGAAATCGTTCTCAAAATAGAGGAGAGGAGGCAGAGTGTTTCATGGGGTGGAACCTTCAGACTGACCTGCAGAGACGTGGGACACAGATATGTGGGGCACAGTGGTAGGAGAACAGGGATGTGAGCCAGGAAAGACTGGGGGCAAAGAAATGGAGGCTGCACAGACACGGTTGTGGCAAGGACATGTAGACCACTGAACCATGTGGGGGACCCAGAGACACTTGTTGCAAAGTAGGGAGGCCACTGAGACATGGGGCCACAGAGACCGTGGAAGGCACAGAGGCACGGGGCCTGTAAAGAGAAGGGGGTGCAGAGACCTGGGAGTCACAGGCAGATGAGTGTCGCAAAGAGAATGGGGTACATTCTGTTTGTTTGTTGGGTACACATAACGTCGTTTACTTTGGCAACAATGAGAAAGAATGCTTAATAAATGTGTTGCATTGTTAATGTAAACAACATACTTATTAATTTCAACATGTGTGCATTTCTTGCATGCTTGTGCCCTTTTTGTGAAGGAAATCTGTGCTCATGCATTTTGGGGTATTTAGCTATTATACACATTCAGATCAATCATGCACACAGAAACAGTACAAAACATGGTATGCTTTTGTGCATATATGCAAATATGTACATGTCTGTGTAACTGCATGGCTAAAGTTAGTGTGTGCGTGTCAACAGCACACGCACTCCCTCGCACATCCGGCTTCATTTGCCATTTCTGTAGTGTGTGGAGTTGTGACAGACATGTCTGATTGTGTGGCTATGCCTGTGGTGCTAGCTGATAAATTGTGACGCACACACTATGGGACTCCTTCTTTCACACAAAGTCATGTACAGATATCTTCCCAATGTGACGGTCTTTGGGTTGGAACAGCTTTTATATTACTTTCACGGGGCCCTGGCGTGTTCTCTGCGGCATCCCTGGTCCTTCGCTTCTGCCAATCATAACCCTTGCTGCAGCAACTTCATTCTACTCTCTCCTACTCTGACCCTAGTCCTTTCCCCAATGCTTTCCCTGCTCCCAGTGTGCCCCCCACTCTTCCTTGTGATCCTTTCTGCTTCCCACTGTCTTCTCCGCTCAATGTCCGATCCTTTTCCTGATCTCAACGATGCTTTTGTCCTCTCTCTTGCTCTATGTTCCTAGTCCCATGATATAGGCTCTGCATCTCTGATCAACCTCTTTCTGGCATTTTACGTCTCAGCCTCTCTCTGATGTATGACCTCTCTCTGCCTTAAACCGCTTTTTCTTGTCGTGTATCTCTTTTAGCTCTCTGCCTCTAGGGTCTCTGGATCTCTGCATTTTTGAAGGTTTTCTCTCTATTTTATTGATTTTATGGCCACCCTTTGACATGGTGCAAACCTTGCTACGAGTGGCTGATGGAGCGCTGTATTGGGTCAGGAAAAAATATAGTACATCTAAATAATTCCAAATTATAAGACGCTTAAAATGCAGCATTATTCAATAAAAGCTGAAATAAAATCCTACAAAGAGATCTAGAATCAATAATTAGGATAAACAAAGTAGAGCTTAATTAGCAGTATCCATATTTTCGGAAGAGTTTGCAGTCCTGTTTTTTTTATTCCTGGGCTGCCGGAGAGCAGGGTAAAAGCGGCGAAGGAACCGGCAGGCTGTACCACAAATTTAGAGCTACCACTCAAAATGGCTGTTTGGAAGGTACACTTTTTTTTTTGTTTTAAAGATTTTATTGGATAAAATTAGGTATACAAGGCAAAAAAGAAAAATAATACAAACGTCATATGCCAAGAATAGCAGCAGATGTACAGCAAGGAAAAACAGGATGTAATGAGGGTTAATACAAAGTAAGCCAAGTATACTTCTAACAAATAGTTTCGAACGTATGCTAGACATTTTTAAATAAGAATTTACACTTTTTTAGCCTGTTGATCTAAACATACATGGGATGACCACGAGCCACTAATTGACTGTAGATTTTCTGTCAAGTAGTGAGAGGCATTACACACTAAACATGTATGTTTACATTCAATACCTGTTTCTAGTGGAAGCTAACGAGATTGGCAGAGTACTCTGGAAATACAGTTACATTTTGGGCTAGACTGTACAAGAACACCCCAGCCTCACTTAAAGTGGAAAAGGACACTTTAATGCAGGCCCGAGCAAACAAACATCTGTTCACCTGCCTCCTTATCCTTACAGACTTAACCAAATAAGTTAAACATAGCCCCCTCCCATCCCATAATCACTCTGCCTGCAAACCATCCCGCTCTGTCCGTGCTGCGGCACCATCCTCCTTCCGCATGTTCCTTCCCGTTCACTGTACACCCAGGATGGCCTGTCGGTCTGAACAGAACTAACCACCCTCCTTCACAAAAGGATAACCCCAAAACCTAACCCAGCACCTAACCGAAATTGCGGTTCACCCTCATCCCCATAGCTTCCCAGAAAAACAAAAAGAACTCCTAGACAAAAGAACATTCTCTTCCGCCATCCTACTGTCCCTGAAATCAGGCTGGCCTGTCACACCAGCAACAAACATTAGAATAAAGCCCCCCTAATACCTAGGCCTGCCACAACAAACCAATCCATGTATAGCCAATGCATTATAATCCACCTAGGCCCAGAGAGGGCAGGAAACATTCCGACAGCTGAAAAGTATTGGCTATCCCGACCCTTCTCTGCCTCTTGACTACCCTGAGACCACCCCAGCCACTACAATAGACCACTAGGATGGAGTTACCATGACCAAACCTGCTGCAGGGAAACTCATTCCACGTTCCTCCCAGAACCCACCTCTTACTTCCAATAATTCAATAGGCTTCAGAGTGCAGGATGGACTGGTGAGATGAAAGTGTGTTTCTAGGCCAATAAGTCGTGGGGTGCAAATGATTGGACTATTTTCACCAAACATGATGAGTGTAAGAAAGGGACAAATGTGACGCTAAAGAGGGAGTTGAAACCTGGCGGTCTTGTATTTATTAGCACTATGCTTTTTGAAAGAAAAATGTGAGTCCAACAAGAAATGAAGAGGTTTCATGGAAACCACAACCTATGGGCAGATATCATCTTTACCCGACAAAGTAACCCAAGTTGAAGTATAGCAGTAGACATAATTGCCTTTCTGGGGTGGAAAATGTCTTTGATGGTTAAACGGAAGGCTCCAACTCCTAGCCTCCTTGCACTAGAACTCCTTACCTCTATCAATCCGCTCTATTCCTACCTTTTCCTCATTCTGCATGTCCCTTAAATCTCTCCTTCTCCATTCCCCGCCATGAAACCCATCCCCTTCCCGCTCCTCCTCCCCCTCCCTCCCCTTCTTTCACCATGATCATCTCCCTCCACTCCCCCTCCACCTCATTCTCACCCGTTTACCCCGTCCATTTCCCTCCTCCTCCTCCCCACCCCTCCCTCTCCCTCCCAGTTCTACTGCACTACTCTCCCTCTTCCCTTCAGTCTAATTGCTCTACTTACTGCTTTGTTGGTCTGATTAATAACTGTAAATTGCTTCTACTGTTACTGTTATTTTGTTAATTGTTATATGTATCCTGTTGTTAAAATGTGCAGCGTTTTGGAGCAAAGCGCTATATAAACATAATAAATACAAATACAAATAGAAAATAATGCTCTCTCGTCTCTGATTCTCTGAGATCACGCTTTATTTCTGGGTCCAGCTTTATCTCTCACCTTTGTGTCTTTGATACCTCTATATCTTTTCCAAATATGTTTTAGGTGTCTTTCTGTTATTTCTGATTGTAAAAGGTCTCTCTCGTTCTAAATCAGATGACACTCTCTCACATCTGTATCTCTGATTCCTCCCTGCCCATCTCAACACTTTGTCTCCTAAGTCCCTATCTCACATGCCTCTGCTTCCCAGAGGTATCTATTTCACATTTGGGGCATCAAAAATGCATTTCTATTGGACCTGCTTCTTGAATGGTGGGAAGGCATTGTTGGAGAGCAGATGCGCGGGTCCACACAACCCCTCTCAAGCACTCACATTTTTACCTTTCCACTCTGTTTCAACTAGAATGGAGAATCAGGTGGTGGGGACCAGAAGTACATGGGCTGGAAGGAGTGGTCACTCATGAAAGCCCTTTGACTTCCAGACTGCATTTCCCAATTGGCAGCTTGTGGCTGAGGAGAGTAGCGAGTGTCAGAGGGTGCATGCGAGTATCTGCAAGTCCCCTTCCATCTTCCATGCCATTCTCTTCTTCCTTCCTAAAAAGTGAAGCACAAGAATGCATAGCTGGAAAGGCTGAGTCCTGGGAGAAGGGGTACCTTCATTTAACTTATGCTTTCTCTTCTAGCAACCCTTGCCCCTGATGCACCCAGATCCTCATCTACCATTATGCACTTGAGAGAGACCTGATGCCCCTGCATGCCCATCCTCCTGCAGTATGCACACACCGGCATCAGCAAGTCTATCTATTGAACTGAAGCACCTATTCTTGAATGTCGTCAGTTTGTTGAATCGTATTTAGGAAAGCTGTCAGACACCATGTTCGTGCTTTCTTACGACTTCACTGTAATGGAGGGGCATATTTGCCACTTGTGAGTGGCAAACATTTTTGGGAAAAAATAGTTTTTGTGATTTTGTTGATAGAATTTTAGTTGCTTTGTAATAATTACTAATAGAGTATCCTCTTTAGATTCTTTAGGATGCCGGGGGGAGGGGATTATCATCTTTAATGAAGAATCCACTACCAAGATTCCTTTCCTTTCTTAAGACTCATTCAAAATGGAATGGCATATTTGCCACTCGTGGGCACCAAATTAGAAAAGATGATCTTTTTGGATGATTTTTTGGAACAAGTCTGAGTTTTGATGTGATCGCTTCCACTAGTGTTCCACTCTATAGGCACATTAAGTAGTGAGGGGGTTTATCATCTTCAATGACGATTCCTTATTAAAGATAACCTTTTTATACCATTGTGCTGTGTAGGTATTTTGTTAGTTAATTAAACAATATATTTGTTTTATTGATTCTCTCATGCGTGCACAAATTAATTTGTTTATTCATTCTTTCATACTTACATTCCTTCTTCATTCCTTATTTATTGCAACAATTTTAAGATCAGCCATCCTTCCTGCTGCTTTTAGCGAGTCTGAGTTTTTGACAGAGACTGCAAAATGTCTCTTGCTTCCTAAATGAAATTGAATTTTCCCATGTGTTGTTTTGTCCAGGACGAGGCAGCGTACTTGTAACTTTGGAAGGCCTCGCAAACATTGCAACATTATATGAGTTAATAATCTCTTGCAGACCCTGCAATGGGATTTTACTGTGCCAGCAATAAAGTGGATGATTACTCGGTTTGATTGAATTTAATTTCTTGTAGACTCTGCTTTTAGGAAGGCCCCAGGGTAGGGTTTTATCACCTCAAAAAATGCATCTATGTTTAGTCTTGCACAACACGTTTTTCAAATAAGTGTTTGTGTTGAATAGATGAACATATATATATATATATATATATATATACATATATATATATATATATATATATATATATATATATACATACATATATATATGGACAATATGCATTTTACATTTCTTTTAAATGTGATTAGACATTTATTGTACATTGTTATTTGAGATCTTGTGAGTGTTTTTGCTGTTTACATTATGCAATCTTCTCTGTTCCAATATGTCTACCTGCATATTACTACTTCCCTGCTGCACCCAATCTTGCTGCCAACATTGAGATATGACTTCACTGAAAAAATATAAACCCCATTCATGTTGTGTTACCCCTATGTGAACAAGCGCACTGTGAAAGTGCAATGCGTCATTAAGGATCCTATCCCTGTTTCTGTCCCTTTTTCTGTCCCTGATTCTGTCCTGCCTCTGCTCTGTTTTCATTCAATAAACTTTCATGTTATGGCAACATGGATTTTTGTTATTTTTTGTGGCATCTCCCGACCCTGGAGATGCCTATGGCAGTTGTTTTCCTTTTTTCTTTATATATATATATATATATATATATATATATATATATATATATATATATATATATATATATATATATATATATATATATATATATTCAAGGAAAAAACTTTAGTTGCAGGGAGGTTAAGGTGAGAACTTAATGCAACAAAACCCTGGAAATTCAGCTAAAGCCACCTTAACTTCACACCCCCTGTTGCACAGACTATGACCACAATTGTGACTTCACAGATCCTTGTATATTTATGTATTTATTATTTTTTTATTTAAATGATTATTTATTCATTTATACCAAGCCGGTAGCCCACGGGCATCGGGGCGCACAATTACACGCAGGGAACAACCATTAAAGAGAGGACAAGCAAAGCAGCTATTCAAAGGATAGGGCACAGGTAGGTACTACTTTAACAGCAAGGTTTTCAGGGATTTCCTGAGCAGACCCAAATTTACTTCAAGTCAAAGGGCAGGAGACAGGGAGTTCCTAGATCTTGCCACTCTAACCGGGAATGATCTACCTCCGCCCTTCGAGCGCTTGAAGTTTGGACAATGAAGTACAGACTGGGCTGAGGAGCGCAAAGTTCTGCATGGGATGTACAAAGACACCCAGGCTTTTAAATACTTGGGGGCAATTCTGAAGATACATCAGTGAGCAATGGTGAGGCTCTTGAAGATGATACGCTCATTCACTGCAAGCCAGTGCAGGGCCCTTCTATGTTTCGTAATGGTGCATCTTTTTGAGATCTTTTTTGTGATGCGAATCGCGTCATTCTGCAGTGTTTGACATTTTCTGGCTCTGATCAACAAGGAATTACAGTAGTCCAACAGCGGTTCAGTTCTTCTCAGAGATAAAGGTGAACAGAGTCCTAAGTAGACACAGGTGGTCGTTACAGGTGCGAGACAGCTGGCTGACATGAGCGTCGACACTAAGGGAGGATTCAATCTGTACACCTAAGGTTTTGACCTGTTTCTGAACTATGATGGAGCTCAATTTGGTGAGAGCTTGCTGAAAGCCCACCAGCAGGAGCTCTGTCTTGTTTCCATTCATACAGAGCCAATTTGTAATCATCCAAGATTCTATGTGATTGTGCACTCTTGACAGATTCTCCTGATCTTGACTGTCGTCCCCTGTTAGCTTAATGACCACCTGGGTGTCATCGGTGTAGTAAGTAAACACCACACCCAGGCGTCCCATGAGCACAGAGAGAGATCTTGTATATAGGCTAAACAAGAGTGGCGAAAGACAGGCCCCCTGTGGTACTCCACATGTTATGTGAGCTAGCAGGGAACAAGCCTGGGCCCCACATCACCCTTGATTCGCTGTCCATAAGGAAGGAACAGAACCATCCAATGGCTTCATCTGTGCATTGGCCCAAATCATAGAGAGTGTTCAGGAGGAGATTGTGGCCCACCAAGTCGGAGGCTGCCGACAGGTCGAACAAGGGTTCCTGAATACACACATTGATTATGTCTGTTCAGTTTTTTGAATTCTTATCTTTTTTGACAGTATTAGGTTATAGTGTGCCGTGAATTCGTCGGAGCACTGCTGACCGGATGCATTTTAATTAATTAAAAAAAACATGCAACTTCAACTTTAGAAACAAGAATGGACTGATTACTCCGGAGACATAGTTTCAGCAAACGGCTGTCTCCTATTTCTCATCGCATCCACATTCCAAGTTAACTGGGTCCAAATATTAATTAAAGGGAACGCTCTCGCAAATAATTTGGCTAATTCCAAAAAAGAATGTAAGGTTAGCAACACGGAAATTAAGAGCCGTGCAACTAAATTCAGCATTTTTAACTCATGAAACTTGTCTAAATTGGCTTTGCATGGACTTACCCTGCTCAAAAAAACAACCAGTGGTTGTGTCAACTACCATGCCACCTGTGAAGTTGGCTCGCTGCTAAGATTATCTCTGGCCTATTTTCTAGATGCTGTGCCCTGCTTTTTTGTCGGGTCCGGTTGTTGTTGTTTTCTTTCGCCCCGAGGAAGGCAAATTTTTGGGAGTTAATGGCCAGACAGGTGGCTTATTTGCCGAAATGTGTCTCTGATGTTTGTTAATTCTTTGTTTATCAAAAAGTTTTAAATAACATTTATGTAAAGACACCTACACGTTGGCAGACCTGTCCAAAGTCATGATTTGAAAGATTTACCACAATTAGTGTGGAGATATACTTTTTTGTGAACAGAAAAGGACTTATTCTGTTCTTTCGTTTAATGTTTAATGTTTTTGCTTAAATACTTTGTTGCATTATTGTCTCATTCTAGATTGTATAATAAGTGTCACAATATTTTCATTGACTCCATATTTGTATTTTTGATTGAATCGTTGGTCTAATTTTGACTTTTGACCTTTGTAACACAATATTCATTAATAATAAATGTTTTTTTCTCTCTTTTCCTTTCTTTATTGTCTTGATTGCTTTTAGAGTTTGACACAGTCATCAAATTTGCTTTCCAAGTGATATCATTATATGATACACTGCATACCTAAATTATTATTTTTCAAAAAATATTTTGCTGAATTATTTAACCAGCAGTTTGGACCTTATTGTTATTGACAAGTCGAACAACATCAACAGACCTGGTTTTTCCTCATCAATAATTTGCAGCAAATATGTCTAAAAGAATGCCAGAAACCTGATTGTCTGTCACGTAGGATTAGATTGGATTCAATAAAAATTTGAAATTGTGAGATAGCAAACTTATCTATGATTTTCAGGAGAACATAACAATTAGTAATTGGCCTGAGTTTGTTGGGTTCCTTGGGGTCAAGATAGTATTTTTTTCAGAAGTGGGGTAACCGTCACGGTTTTATGGACAGTTTCAAACAAGGATAAGGTATGCACTCTGGATACTGACAGGAGGGTAGTGAGTAAAGTAAATAATCACAATAGTTCAAGAATACTTTGTTTCAACACAAAGGGAGCATTGGGTCATAAAATGACACTAGGGGCATTCATAGAAGGACCAAGGGGACAGAACCACAATGTACCTTGTGCTGTATGAGTTCTTGGTGCTTGACAGGGTTGAGTTGGTTTCAGGGCGCTTTGCAGCTTCTGCGACAGAGTTCATGATGGGAGACAGCTGTGGGTATTAGGCAGCAGGCAGTTCTGCGAGAGAAGCTGAATAGATGGTTGCAGGCTGGCCTACATGGCGACTCAGGGTCAGGAATCATCTCAGTGATGGTTGGCGGTTCTGAGGCACTGGTTGAGGCATTTTGGACGACTTTAGAGACTGCGGCATAACAACTTCAGCATTGCAGTCAGTTTCATCTCAAAGGGTTCGACTTGCTCGAAAATGTCCCTTAAGGCAGATATCAGTAAATGCTTGCTGATGCACTCCTCGTAGCTTCTTCATTGGGCTTGTGTGGCCCATTAAGGGGGAAGGCCCAAAGCCAAAGAGAGTGTTGCAGGCAGCTACCATGTCCTTGGTTTGGTTCAGAGAATCTCTGGCACTTCCCATCTAGGAAGCTTTCTGAAGCGCCTAGCAGGGGATTCTGTGTGCTGGCTGGGGACTGGTTCTGAAGCTGCTGGAGGGTCCTTTGGATTCAGTATCTCCCTCTGTTCCCTGGGAGATGTTTAGGGGAGGGACCTTGCTTCCCTCTTGGAAATACTGGCCTTCCTTCACTGGTGGAAGATGTACGGCAGACTGTACTTTCAACCAGGGTCCAATGATGAGTTATTCCTTCTGCTTCTGGTGAAGTCTTCAGGTGATCTGCCAAAAGAGGGCCTCAGCTCTTTTTCTAACGCCGAATGGACCACAGGGATTGGTGTAAGCTAAGAATACCTGAATGAACCAATCCTGGGTCCCCACCAACAATCTCCTGTAAGCGTGAGGTGAAAACCAGAGTGATTTGCAACAGAAAAGGTAAAGGGGGGAAGTCATGTAATATTAAGTCCCACCCATCTTCCTGTCTGTTGTGGATCAAAGGTTCCCTCTGGTTAATGGAGCTCTCTGTGGTTCCTGAATAAAGCGGCAGGTCTCCCTTGAGGCTGTGGTGGGACCAAATTTTCTGGCTCCATCAATCCATATACTCGTACCTTCTGAATGGGGTCTCTCTGTGGGGATTTCTACTGTAAACACGCAGTCCCAGACATGACATTTCACTGTCAGTCAATACTGAAGGCGGGAGCTGGCATCAGGTGGACACAGTGAATATGAAAGGGTGTTGGGGTTTCCTCTCTCCTTTGTTAGCCTCTGTAGCCAGGCCCCATGTGTGCCTGTTTGAATTAAACTCTGATTAGTATGCAAATGATGCCACCAGCTAAAGGGATAAAAAAAAAGACAGAGCAGATCCATGGAGCCTTTATTAGTTAATTACACTGTCCATGGCAGAAAGAAAGTGGCCCTACCCCTTCTGAGATGACATGGTTTACTCCTGGCTGTCATATCCAACTTAATATGACAGATGGGACTGTGCCTCTAGGCTGTGTCCACCCACAGTACATGGGCCTATGCATATGTAGTGCAATGAGCATAGGAAAATGTGTGCAGATTAGACCTACACATTTTTCTCACACCCACCGTGCAGATGGTCAAATTCCTCACACTGCAACCGTTGCTGCCCAATGAATCACCCTACCACCAGCATTTAACTCACTCACACTACCAGCGACCCAAAAATGTAGACTTCAATACCCAACATTGTTCTTATCTATTTCCTTCATTCCTTTTAGCGGCTTCCCTTTCTCTTCTCGTCCAGTGTTTCGGTTGTTAGTGATTTGCGGCAGTTTGTTCTTGTGGCAGATTTGTGCCTTGTGTGTTTTGTGTGTAACAAGGCTAGTCCATATGGGAATGTGTGGTGCATGGCGGCTGTGTGCGAGAGGCGAAAGGAGCATGGGCGGTTAGTAGTTAGTAGTGAGTGGTTGTTTTTTTTCTATTTTTTAGGATCTGTGCTGTCTCATGATTGCCTTGGGTCCGGGGTATGTGTTGTGGGAGGTGCCTGTTTTTATGCCTGCCTCTGTGAAAGGTAAAAATGATTGGCTTTGCCAATGATTTTTTGATACATTTCTGTTGTATTAGTTTATGTTTGTGTATGATATGAAACATTACGTAATGAGATACAAATGTATGACTATATGTTTGATAAGGAAGAAGTACAAACAACAGAAATACTGGCTTTGCCAATCCTTATTGGATGAGTTTCAGTCTTATGTTCATATATCATTTTACTCCTTACAAAAGGAGATACAGAGTTTTAAAATCTCTGTCAAATAAGGATGGCATTTTACTTGTTTTAAGTAAATTGATATATTTTGCCTTTGTGAATTATATTTATATAATGATGATGTCACTGTCATAGCGGGGCCCCCTGCAGCCCTGCGGTGTGTGGGGCCCTACCACACCAGGTCAGGGGGGGGGCTGTCTCAGTCCTCACCCATAGGGGTGCTGGCTAATCTGGGGCTCGCACTGCGAGAAGGAGGCGTTCAGTAGGCGTTGGAGCAGAACATGACAAGTGGCACGTGTCACATGCCACATTCAGCTCCAACCCCTTCTCCTCTGGCTTCTTCTGGGCATTCAAGCTTCCTGGGTCCTGTCTGTGAGCAGTGCGGAGGAGTCAGGGCCCTGCAGTGACGGACCAAAGCTTAAGTGGTAAAAACAGGTAAGAAGGCTTTAAAAAAAAGAAATCTAAAAAATGTGTACGTATATTATTCATGTGAGATTTGCGTGTCAGATGTGTGCATGTGGTATGGGTCAGTGAGTGGTGGGTGAATGTGTAGGAATATGATAGTGTGTGTTTGAATGTTCTGGGGAGGTGGGTGTGTTCATGTGTGGAGAATGAATTGAGAGTAGATGTGAGAGAAGGTTTATGGGTGAGTGAATGGTGGGTGAATGAGTAGGAATGTGATAGTGTGTTTGAATGTCCTAGGTGGGTGCGTGCCTGTGTGGAGAATGCAGTGTGAGTGGACGTGAGAGAAGGTGTATGAGTGAGGAACTGGTGGGTGAATGGGTATGAATGTGATAGTGTGTGTTTGAATGTTCTTGGCGGGTATGCACCTGTGTGGAGAATGCAGTGTGAATGGACATGAGAGATGTTTACGGGTCAGTAAGTGAATATGATAGTGTGGGTTTGAATGTTCTACGTGGGTGGGTATGTTCCTGTGTAGAGAATGCAGTGTGAGTGGATGTGGGAGAAGGGTAATGGGTAAGTGACTGGTGGATGAATGAGTAGGAAATGTGATAGTGTGTGTTTGAATGTTCTGGGATGGTGGGTGGGTGCCTGTTTGGAGAATGCCCTGTGAGTTGATGTGAGAGAATGTGTATGGGAGAGTGACAGGTGAGTGAATGAGTATGAATGTGATTGTGTGTGTGTATGTAGGAATGTTCTGGGTGGGTGGGTGCCAGTGTGAGTATTTGTGAGAGAATGTATAAGGGTGAGTGTGTGTTAGATGAATGGGTATGAATGTAAGTGTGTGTGTGTGGGTGTGTGTGTGTGTGTGCGTGTGTGTGTGTGTGTTTGTGTATAAGGCCATTGAAGGCTGAGGATCACTAGAGCATTTTTGACACATCCTTAATTGGCTTTGCTTGTTTTGCTGGTATTTTCAAGCAAAGCCAAGTTCATATATTTTACTGTGTGGCTAAACTGGCATTTTGGTGCAGCCAGCCTAGCCATTGCTTTCTGTGGCATGACATTTGTTACTGGGCATCTTTTATAAAGCAATCATGATAAGTAGTATTACATTGCTAGAATGAAATGTTGGTGTAGCGGCCTAGATATTTCTAACTGTAGCATGACTTGTTATTAACTGAGCATCTATGATGAAGTAAGCATGATAAGTGTTCTGTACTGGCCTACATTGGAACCAGTTTGGACATGTCTTCTTATTTTGGCATGTCACTTTTAATGGCCAAAACAACAGGGGCAAGTTCTTACATAGGAGTACTGGCATAAATTGGCAGAGGCAGCGTTGTGCATAATGCCAGTAATTATACTATAAAAAAACATGTCAAAGTGTGCATGAGTATATTCTTATACGGGAATACTGGCATATGTTGGTGGAGCCGGCATGGAAATGTTTTTTATACTAGCATGTATTGCAGTGAAAGGAATGAAAATGCATTGGGAAATGCGCATGTGCACTTTTGGTGACTTGCTTCCATTGTATTTTTTCATGAGTTATATTACAAAACCGATTGCAAACTGTCCTGTCTTTTACCCAATCTTTTCACAGAAAGTGTGCTGTATAATATAATGCACCATTTTAAGCCATTGTTCCTTAATTGGCTTTGCTTGTTTTGCTGGTATTTTCAAGCAAAGCCAAGTTCATATATTTTACTGTGTGGCTAAACTGGCATTTTGGTGCAGCCAGCCTAGCCATTGCTTTCTGTGGCATGACATTTGTTACTGGGCATCTTTTATAAAGCAATCATGATAAGTAGTATTACATTGCTAGAATGAAATGTTGGTGTAGCGGCCTAGATATTTCTAACTGTAGCATGACTTGTTATTAACTGAGCATCTATGATGAAGTAAGCATGATAAGTGTTCTGTACTGGCCTACATTGGAACCAGTTTGGACATGTCTTCTTATTTTGGCATGTCACTTTTAATGGCCAAAACAACAGGGGCAAGTTCTTACATAGGAGTACTGGCATAAATTGGCAGAGGCAGCGTTGTGCATAATGCCAGTAATTATACTATAAAAAAACATGTCAAAGTGTGCATGAGTATATTCTTATACGGGAATACTGGCATATGTTGGTGGAGCCGGCATGGAAATGTTTTTTATACTAGCATGTATTGCAGTGAAAGGAATGAAAATGCATTGGGAAATGCGCATGTGCACTTTTGGTGACTTGCTTCCATTGTATTTTTTCATGAGTTATATTACAAAACCGATTGCAAACTGTCCTGTCTTTTACCCAATCTTTTCACAGAAAGTGTGCTGTATAATATAATGCACCATTTTAAGCCATTGTTCAAAACATTTTCTCAGGTGAGGGGGAAGAATCCCCAAACCCGTTTTCGTTGGTTCTTGCTCTCTCGCTACACGCAGTCGCAATCGCATACTTGTGGCAAATATTTACACCCTCCAATAAAACAACTCACAAACCACTACTGGCGGCTGGTGTGTTTGGGGACCAGGCACACCCCCTTCTTTCTATGCTAGGTGAACCATTTAAGCTTTTAGTTAAAACATATTTACATCTTTCATCTGCAGTAGAGCATGCACCTGAAGGAGCATAATCATCATGGACATTACACACACATGGTGGTCCAGGCCAGCAATGAGTGTGGCGTACCTTGAGCTTAGGGTGTGAGGGCCCTCCACATGGCTCATAGGGGGGGGGGCAAATGTTGTGCTATGCCATTGGATTTAGTAAGTGATTCATTACAAATGTTGAGATTCGTATGTTCGTATATAGCTTTCACACTATGGCTGGGGGCGGACATGGGGTTTAACGGCCCGCCAGCCCGGGCTTTGGTAGGCCAAAGTGCAGCAATTTACCAGGTTGAGGATAGTTTTTTTTTTTCCTTCCGACTGGAGATGAGCTCAGTGTGAACCCATCTCGCGTCAGAGTAATAAAATGACAAAAAAATAACTGGCGCTATTAAAATTAGAAAAGGGACTAGGACCCTTTCGGATTTTTGTGCAGCCATGGAAAACATGTTTCAAAATGGCTGCCGCCATCTGAACAGTGACTTAGTCCCATTTCTATCTTAATCGTGTCACCCTTTTTTTTTGTAATTTTTTTTTGCCCAGAGCGGGTGGTGAATGCACAATCATGCCTGGGAAAGGCAAATTGTGATTGGTCAATCTGTCTTTCCCGGGTATGAATTATATTTTGTATACTTTTTCATACTTTGCGAATTACTAATATATAATAAAAGGTCTGTTTTAAACCATGGCACTAAATTAAGCAAAAGATACAAAGCTACAACCATTTCTTTGCCGATAAAGGAGTACAAACATCAAAACTATTGTCTTTGCTTTTGCCTATTAGTTGAGTTTTCAGTCATATGTTTGCATATCATATTACATGTTAATAAGGTACATATGAAGATATAACCATTTGTCAATGAACAATAACAACCACCAACAATATTGGTTTTGCCTCTTGAGGGAGGGTTATTATTGCTCTTAGCGCCCTGGGTTTTTAAACAGCGATAATGAGAGAAATGTGCTTGTTTGAATGAATGGATTGCTGTTGAGGGAACGTTTGGTGTTTTCCTGGTGCAAAGAAACCTGCCATTACCATCCCTTTCGATTGCTGTAATTGGAACAACAACCTAATCACGATTGAAGTGATGGGTATGTAAATTTATTTATTTCTCTTTTTCTTAACAATGGATTTTTTTCTGTTTCTTTCATTGCTTGTGATATGTTCTTTCAGGGATCGACAGTTGAACAGTTTTACTTTGAGATACATATTTTTTTATAAATATAAATATAAATGATGAATTGTGTTGTTATAAACCATTTGTATGGGAACAGTTGTTCATATATTCAGTACATTTGTGATACATGTTTATTAATGATTGATGTGAGAAACCTGACGGTGTCTCTCTGGCTAGTCCACAGGGATCTGTCATCCAGGTGGCCAGGACACAGACATCACTATTGGATCCAGTTCCTGGGGGTGGACTAGTGAGGGAGGATCACCTGGATAGGGGGGTTCTTGTGGCCTGGGAGTGGGATACCGAATGGTGAGACACGTATCCTGTGGTTTCAACACATTTTCCCCATCCGACCACGTAGGATATTCCAAAACACTGCCCCCACCGTTTCTCCACATGAACGCTTTTGCACAACACGGAAGACGACGGACTAACACCAGAGCCAAGTGCTCATACATCGCTCTTGCAAAATCCTATGTACCGTCGAAAGTCTTTGATTAATAGATGATTGTGAAGTGAAAGGGAAATGAATCCCGCTTGGTGAAGTGAATGCATGAACTGTGTATTGTAAAGGTTGGCAAGAGTGAACACGGCGGAGAGATGCTAACAAGAAGGGGCAGAGTCTAAATGCCTATAGTGAACTGTTTAGTAAAGGTTGGCAAAGAGTGAACCCAGCAGAGGGATGCTAATGAGATGGGGCGAAGCCTGAAGTCCCTATGAACAGTGGGTTGACAGGAGTGAACCCTATCGAAGGATGCCCACACTGAACTATTGTACAAGAGGTGGCCAGAGTAAACCTAGCACAGGGGCGCCGAGAAACAGGGATGAACTCTGAGGAACTGTTTAAAAAGATATTAAGATTTGTGAAAGCAAGAAGTATTGCAGGACAATGGGAAGTGAAGTGTCCCTCTTGTCATTTGGGCTCAGAGCCTGGCCGAGGGAGATCCAAGGGTGGAAAGTCAACACCCAAAGTTCCTTGAGAACATAACTGTTTGGTTGATTTGTTGAATACAAATTTTGAGGGGTCGGCACCCAGAAGAGGGGGACCCAGGTGTGAAGCCATCACCCAACTTATTTGGGGTACAGAACTTTGTTTTAGTTTGTGGAGAATATCAGGCTCTTGAAGGCAAGAGACTTTTAATGAAGAGAGACTTAACCATCGAGGAACCTGAAAGCTGATACGGAACAGTTGGCTCGTGCTGAGAAGGCTCGAGCGTGTGCTCTGCTCCAAAGTCCCACCTTGTCCCATGCTAAACACGTGACGAAGGAAGACCTCACCGCAATTACATCCTGAAATATTATTTGTTAACCCTTCTTTCTTTGTTTGAAAACCCTATCCCACACGCTTTCTGTAATTAGTTGTAAGGAATTGGCAATAGTTTTTGATGCCACAAGGGCTGCCTCATTTAATTGTCGATGTTTGCTCCCATCTTAGATTTAGATTAGGCTTTTTTCCACCCTGCATTTACAGTTTAATAAACACCTTTGAACTGTGATCACTTGTGCCTGTCTTTAATATTTACAACATGAGCTCCTTACATTGATTAGCTAAATATTATAATTGATTTGTTGGATCTGAAATGGCCAATCCAATTACTAGCCTTTTCTGCTGCACTAAGGAAACACATGTAAATACAGCTCAGAATATATTACAGTGGTTAATATATTCAATACATTTGTGATATATGTTTATTATTGATTGATTAGCTAAATATTCTAATTTATTTGTTGATAGTGTCCCCCATGTTCCTGACCTCAAAGTAATTCAGTGGGGAGGCTCTTTTCCTTTGTTATTGGGCTCAGTAAAACTGACAGAATTCAAATCAGTGACCATGAAGTCAAAAGGAGATCCCTATAATGACTGCATTAGTCCATTGAGCCACGAACCCAACTAACAAAAAGATGGATCCGAAGTATCCAATCCTATTACTAGTGCCCTTTCTGCACTAAGGAAGCACAGGTAAATACAGCTCCGGTGAGCAATCTTGATCAGACGAGCCAACATTTGGGCCCGCATTACAATTTTTTTCGGTCTGGAGAAAAGTGTAGGTAACCACGGTTACCCTTTCCGGACTGGCAAAGTAATGGCTGTGAACTTCAGGTAGGCCTGAACTACCGGTAGTTCTGGCCCCTACTGGCAGATTTTTAACTGAAGCTCTGGCACCGTTACTCACGGGAACTTACTGGCTTTCCGCTGCCTGCAATATCCCGGTATTACCAGGATATTAGGTGGTAGAAATGGTAAGGCGAGGCTGCCGGTTACCCGCCGGTGCTACCAGTGAGTTACCGGCAGACTTGTAAAAAAGGCCTTGGAAACCATATTCACAACTTTCTTGCACTCCCTCCCCTCTTCCTTTCACCAATAAGTGCTAAGTGCTATGTGCCATTTCTGGACTATGGGGCTCTGCACAAGAGATAATACACGCCACTGTTCAAACCCCTGCAGTAGCAGAGGTGAAGCTTTGGCAACTCATTCACAGGTGAACGTGGAGAAATTACACATACCTGTTAACTCACCCACTTTTGGTGGGTGACACCTGCCATTGAGTCAAGTCACTCACCCGGCAATCTCCATGTCTGTACATAGGGGACACTGGAGGGTTTACCGGTAAAAACAGATCCGCTTTTTTCACCCACCCAACTCCAAAGATGGAGAGGCATTCTAATTGCTCTGCAGAAACCCTCTCTGAATTGTGCTGAAGAGAATGGAAAACGTTCCAGTGGCCAGCGTATCCGAGGTGTGACACACACAGGACTAGAACTTTCTCCCTGGATAAAGAGCTTGTGAGAGTTATGGTAAATAGTATTTTCTCTGCCTGTCGTGGAAAGTATACATCTGCTGCGTCACACGTTTGCCATGAGGGAAATTAAGTCGACAAAAGCTTTTCTTTCACGTGTAATCTCGTCAGTAGTATGCACGCGCATATATGCCCCGGCAGATATTTCCAGAATCCTTTCCATACGAGGCAAGATTGTCTCAGAAGAAAGCCGACTTCCCTTCACTCGTCATTGTGTTCAGGTTTCGCGGCTCCCGCCAAGGTGCGACATTCTGTAGCTCACGCCGCCCACATCGGCTGTACAAAGAATGCCTTCGAATGGGCCGGGCCCTGGGAGGGAGGCTTCGGCTCCTCGTGTAATCAAGCTCTCCGTGAAGCCGTCCATACACAACCTGTATTTGTTTAGTCAGTCCTCACTAAGCAACCTGTATTTGTTTAGGAAACCCTGGGAGGAGGGATCCACTTCAAAGCTGCACAGCACTTAGGCAGCAACACTTCTTAACAAACTTCCCGAAATCTGCACTTAAAAACATCTGGAGCTTGAACTATCACACTTTGGACTTTATGTCCCAAAAGTATAACGTTTAAATCAGGAAACCCTGGCAAGTGTTTTTTAAATTATAAATCTTCCACACCGAAGGAGTGCCAGGGTGGATGGGGGCTGAGGTGCCCATTCGCTGAATTTAAATTAGGAAGTGATTCCCTGGTGTGTATTTGGAATAGATGTGTGATAATACTAATTGAACAGCTGCAGTGAACCCCCCTATGTGTATCCTTCAACAGTGGGTTCCTTTCACTCGTGCTAGGCACCCCCTCCGCCAGCCCTTTCAACTTTGCCTCTGAATGCATGTCTTTGCTGCCCTCCCAAGCAGGAGTTGTAGCATTATACACCCCCATAAACATATTGACGCAGAGCAAATTACACCAGAATGTTAAAACACAGATGAAGGCTCGCCTCTGCTTTTATTTTTTAGCTGGGGGAGAAGAGGAGAAAGTTAAGAGAGGGACACATCGCTTGTGAACTGCTGGATTAGTGTCGCTCATGCCAGCATATTGTAGAGAAAGTATCACTTCTTGTGCCTTGCCTCCCACCGTGAGCACAGGTGCTCCTTTGAATGTTTCAGAAGTGATAGCAGTTGAAGTTGCCAAAATAATTGACGGAATCACTTAAGCCGGATTCATGGAATTTTTTGCACAGTGCAAAGTCACTTTTCACTGGTGCAAAGTGACTTTACTCTGCCAGCACACACCCTGATTCATGGAGCAGCGCAAAGTGTATTTTTGCACTGCAAAGTCACTTTGCACTGCAAAAATACACTTTGCACTGCTCCGCCCTGTGTCACAGAGCAATGCAAAGTGTATATTTGCTGTGCAAAGTGACTTTGCACTGCAAACATGAACTTTGCAATGCTTCATGAATCAGGGTGTTTGCTGGCAGCACAGTGCAAAACATTCCTTGAATCATGCCCTTAATGTATACATAACAAACCAAATAGCACATCCCAACACATTTAATGGAACTAGTCTAGAATTCCCAAGAAACAGAAAGGCGCACCACTTCCCAAGACGCTTACCTTTCGCTGACTTTCTTCTCAGTTTCGCAATATGACTTCGTTGGCAAGGACGTCTCATTCATGGGCAGAATGATATCAGCCTTCCCAGATTAGCCTGGGGGGGTCGGGGGGACTTCATGGGCAGCTTCCTTTGTGATGGGAGGACAGCTGGGGCCAGATTACAGAAACTTTGCTCCGGTGCAAGGGCAAAGTTGCACGGTATTAGCACTAGGGCAAAGTTAGCCCTATTTTTAAATACACTGGGACACATTTGAAAACTATTGCACCATTACAAGTGCAGTTTGACATATTAAAAGCACCAGGGCAAAAATGCCCTAGTGCAAAAAAGATACATTTTTGATGCATTTTTGCATCAAGGCAAAGTTTGCCCTAGTGCTAATACCGTTCCGTATTAGCACTAGGGAAAACTTTGCCCTGGTGCAAAAATGCAGTAGAAATGTATCTTTTTTGCACTAGGGCAATGTTTGCCCTGATGCTTTTAATATGCCAAACTGCCCTTGTCATGGTGGAGTAGTTTTCTAGTGTGTGCCACTGTTTTTAAAAATAGGGCAAACTTTGCCCTAGTGCTAATACCGTGCAACTTTGCCCTTGCATTGGCGCAAAGTTTCTGTAATCTGGCCCCTGATGTGCCATCAGAACTCTCTACATGATACCATTAAATGGGAAGAAAACAATGTTAATTTCCTAAGGGGTTACAGTTTGACGTTTGAAAATGTATAGACATGTTCAAATTAGGAGGAGGTTTCTTTCTACCCCCCAAACCTGGTGGCCATACAGACACAACTTGATTCATGGAATTATTTGCGCCAAAAAACGCGGATCTGTGCGCCATTCTGCCCGCAAATCCCCAATTGTTAAAGAGGGATTTGCGGGCAGAATGGCGCACAAATCGCCGTTTTTCGGCACAAATAATCCATGAATCAGCCCCGTTTAGTCACATCACTTTGGTTCCCCACATGCAGGCAGTCAAAGGGTTAAATTGGCATACCCACATGTATGCATGATGCTCTGCAACCCTTTGCAATTGATGTTACATTAATACATGGATTATTCAAAGGCTGACCATTTTCGATGCAAAGCAATGATATTCTGCTTCATCAAGAATTTACTCCAAATTGCAAAACCTTATTTCTGATTCCCAGCTTCTGGTTCTGCCGTTAAGACAAGGGCCTTTTCCATTCTGTTCTCTCTTCTATGGGGTAACGATTTAATATCAAAGGGCACCGGACCACTTATATTTTTTTAAACTACGGTTGGGCTTGTTGACCCACAAAACAGGTCAATCCAGTTAAAAATATATAAATGATCACCACTGAAAATATAACAGATGCACATATATTCATTGTCAGTGGTGGTTGGTGAATTTTTGAACTGGTGGGACATAAATGTATGTGCATAATATGCGGGAGCGACCAAGTGCAGTGAGGGAGCCCAAACCAAACAAGGGGAGTTCAGGGTGGTTAACCTCCCTCCCCCCCAAGAAAATTTTTCAAATAATCAGTTAAGATTGTGCTTTTTACAGCAGTTTCAGTGAAAAAAGGGGTGAAAAGGTCAAACAGTTTGAAATCAATAATGTTATATGTTAGCACATGAACAAATCAAATAGATGCAAGTCACCAACAGTTAAAAGGACCATTGTTCAATGCATTTTCATGGTGTCTTTGCCCCCAACATATGCCAGTACATTCACGATTTTCATGCTTGATGTTACTATATGCATGCTGTTCATATATATCAGCATTACCATATAAGGACTCCTAGCCAGTAAAAAATACCATGGCAAAGAAAGAATATATGCAGACTGGCTTTACCAAGATAGGCCAGTGTACCCCATAATCACACTTATATGTGCTTTTAACATTGATGCAAAATACAAAAATGCTGTGACACACAAAGTATATATGGCTAGATTGGAGCCACCAAAGTAAGCCAGTCTTGCCATGTAATAACACTAATCATGTTTGCTTTAGACTTGATACCAAATAAAAAGTAACAAATGCTATGCCACTGTAAAAAAGTAAATTCACACTGGCACCTTAGGCCAAGCTAGACATGTAATAACACTTAATGTTTGGTTTACCATTGATGCAAAGTAAAATAAAGTAAAGCCACATTAAGAAAGTAAATGCCGACTGGCACTACTAATGTCGGTCAGTCTATTTATGTAATAACACATATTTCTGCATTAATTTTGATAATAGTGCCAGACTGCACATACTTTCTTAATGTGGCATGGCATTTACTTGATATCAAGGGTAAAACAAACATGCTGAGTATTATTACATGGCTAAAGTTGCCTAAATTCTATATTTGTTTTACCCTTGATGCCAAGAAAATATACCATGCCACAATAAGAAAGTATATGCAGACTGGCACCACTAATGTAGGCTAGCCTAGCCAGTAACACCACTTATCATGTTTGTTTTACCCTTGATACACACTAACTTTAACTACATTCAATATAGGTCATTCTAGCCAGGTAATAACACGTCAGGTTTGCTTTACCCTTGATGCACAATCACTGTGCATCAAGGGTAAAACAAACATAAGTGATATGTTTACTTTACCTTTGAGGCTCAGTAACTACGCATCAAGGGTGAAGCTAATAACTGTGCACCAAGGGAAAAGCAGATGTGGTTCCCGTGCCTGCTGGGCCTAAAGACCGAAGTTAATCCTCACTGACGATGCCCAGCAAGGCCAAAAGATGTTTGGGGATGCTGGTGGTCTTGTGCAGAAGGGATGTGACAAAAAAGTTCAGGATAGACTACCCCTTTTGGGGTGGTACAAAACCTGATTTGCATATGGTCTTTCCCCTTTTGAAAATGGCTTGGCAGGTGATGTATGATGGTCTGGAGGGTTGCCCAGAGCAATGACAGTGGTTAAGATTAATTCAAAACCTTGCAGCAATCACTTGTTTTTTTTGCTTTGTCACCCAGAGTAGGGCAGGTATGCCCAGATATGGGTCCCGTGCCTGCTGGGCCTAGAGACTCAAGCTACCCGTCACTGATGAGGCCCAACAAGGCCGAAACACGTTTGGGGATTTTGGTGGTCACCTGCAGAAGGGATGTGACCAATGCCAGAGGTTAGGATTAGTTCAAAACCTTCCAGCCATCACCTCTTTTGTTTTGACTTTGTCACCCCAAGTGGGACCGGTATGTCCAGACATGGCACCCGTATGCTGGGCCTAGAGACCGAAACTACTCCTCAGTGAAGAGGCCTAACGAGGCCAAAACGGTTCCATGTGTTAATATCCCTGCAGAAATATCGCCATACTAGAATATCGCCATATTTTTGCAGTGATATTAAGCCATGGAACGTGTGAGACATCCCCGCAACCCCCATCTTTTTTTTTTATGGAGCAGTAGACACCCCCGTAACCCCTGGTCCCATTAACCCAATACATTATCCCCACTAATAATATCGCCTATGGCCTTACCCCACATCCATATACATGGTAATATTATTGGTGGGGATAATATTACCTGATACTGCCAAAACATGTTTGGGGATGATGGTGGTCCCGTGCAGAAGGGATGTGACCAAGCAGTTTGGACTAGAATACCCTTCTTGGGGTGGGACCAACCCTGATTTGCATATGGTCTTTCCCCTTTTGTAATGGCTTAGCAGGCGTAGAACGATGGTCTGAACGGTTGTCCAGAGCAATGCCAGAGGTTAAGACCTTGCTTTGTCACCCCGAATGGGACGGGTATGCCCAGACACGGGTCCCATGCCTGCTGGCCCTACAGACCCAAGCTACTCCTCAATGATGAGGCGCAACAAGGCCGAAACATGTTTGTGGATGCTGGTAGTCTCTCGCAGAAGAGATGTGACCAAGCAGTTCAGGCTGGACTTCACCTTTTAGGGTGGGACCACGCCTGATTTCCATTTGGTCTTTCCCCTTTTGTAATGGATTGACAGGCAAATAACTACAGTCTGGAGGGTTCCCCGGAGCAGTGCCAGAGGTTAGGATTAATTCAAAACCTTCCAGCCTTCATCTCTTTTGTTTTTGCTTTCAATATCCGGTAGCCTGACTAGTCTAGCCCTACTAGCATCTGTTCTTAGTATTACACACACCATAGATCACACCACCTTTGTACGAGTTATTATAAAGCCTAGAGATACTTTCCAAGATTACATGTGCTTCACGAATTCGGTGCTTAGCAAATTCATTATGAGTGCAGAAACCTAGCATTTAAGTGCAGGCGTGTGGTTAAGCTGAGGAACAAGCTGCAGATGACCTGTGTGGTCTTTATAAATGTGCTCTTCTTGCAATGGCCTTAACCAGTTAGAAAAGGACACACTATGGTCAGAAGACTGCGTTCCCGTGAAATACTTCCTCAGTTTCCTTTAACCAAAGTAAACATTGTCTGTCCTAAACGTATTAGGCAGCCTGGTGCTAGAAGGCGAGGTAGGACTCCGAAAGGCCACATGGATCCAATCTTATCATCCCGAAAATGTGCGGCCTTTCTGTGGTGGAATGTTAATAGACGGCTCTCCAGAGCATGCCAATGTGACATTGTTATGCCTATGAATGCATGTGTTGCCCACCTCACATCACCAGGCACGAGATAGGATGGATTCATTTTCTTTTGATAACATTGTTTTCTTGGACAAAATGGCATAATGAAAAATACTTAAAAAATGACATATAACACATTAATGGTTTTAATTATGATATAGGCACACAGGGAATCCTGATTTTCCAGAGATCTCTCTAGAAACTTTTGGCCAGCCAGATGTGCAGAATGAGTGGTGTCTAACTCACGCAGAGCCATACCAGCCATAAGTACACCTGTACTTAGGCCACACACCCCTAACAAGAGCCCCCTCCCCCTTTGATTTAGCTTCCAACTTAAAGCACTGTGCTAGAGGGAGTACAATTGGTAGGTAGAGAGGTTATATAGATGCACCATAGCTGAAAGACATGGGGAGCATCAGTAACAGAGAACCTCTAATAGAAAGAATGGAAGGATCAGAATTTCCAGGGAATTTAGGGGAACAAGACAGTGGGCCTCATTATGAGTCCACCGGTTACCCTGCCGAACCTACCGGCGTGTTTCCACAGGACTCATAACATTTTACTGGCACCTGACTTCCTGGTGCCAGCGGGACATTACAAATCCAGTGGCCCTGGAAGTCAGGCACCAGTAAAATGTTGTTCCCCATTGCCGGGGAGTCCCATAGGAATGGGATCACAGAAGTGGCAGCACTGTTGATAACGGTACCAGCGCTTCCATGAAGAGTCTGCCTACCGTGGCCACTGCGACCGGCTGGGTCAGACCTGTTGGGTGCAGCGGCCCCGGCAGGCAAACTCATAGTTTGCCCGTCCAGAAGCAAGGGTGCCGCTAAATTCAGCGGCACCCTTGTTTCAGGACCGGCAAACTCGTAATGAAGCCAGGTGTATTACTAGAGTGAGGGATTTACTTAAAAAGGATGGGCATGAATGTTTGAAGCAGGCAGAGGGCAATCTAAAGCCCTGGGAGTGTTATCTCTGGCAGTGCTTGGAAGGAGTGGAAATAGGAGCGTGGCTAGTAGTACCAATACCCTGGAGTTCAGGAAAATTAATGCCTGTGATGAAATTACTACTGCTCTGCAGGAGTACAGGATGAGTAGTGGCTAAGCTGCAAACACATCCCCACACTACTGCTAATCCAGCAGTGATCCCTATCATAAAGGTGAAACAGACAGATACGGCACAACAATGGTACCTTCTTAGCCTCTTTTGGTAGAACAGGCTAAGGGCAGGAGGGGTGAGAGCTGATAACAGTAGTACTCCAAACAGCTTTAGAGTAGTGGCTCCACGATAAAAGAATGGCCAGTCAAGGTTCTATGAGAATATAGGAACTTTAATAAAACAATAAATGCAACAAAGTAATTAAGATACTACAAACCTACCCATGTAAAAGAAACACAGAGAATGCAGAACTTGGTGCGAAAGGGCAAGCTGGCTTGATGAGTATGGGTGATCAGGCAAGAGACTTAGCAAAAATGTCAATAGTTGAAGGACACGTCTTTGTAGGAAAAAAGGTAGAGAATGGGGGTTTAAAGTCACAATAATTCATAAAGGTGGGTTGGAGGCACAGGGCCTCTTCACTCGATTTAGTGTTTCTATTCTTTGGGGGCCTCAACGATGTTGAGCCAGGCTTCTACGCGCGTCCTGGGCTGGTGAAGAATCTTGGTACAAGCAAGAGATGCTTGGATCAGTGTAGAGATGGGAACCAAGGCCTAGGGCTGTTCCTTGACCTCTTGCTTATTAGTAGTGGACCAGCACAGGGTCACGAGAGACAAGATGAGTGTGTTCTTCTGCCCTTCCAAACCAGGAAGGTTTGTAGAGAGCACTTGCAGTGGTTCTCTCACCTCCTGTGGCAGGGTCCTGGGTACCGGAGCCTCAGTTGCAATAGGCCTTGTCAACACAGCGTTTTCACCCCAGATGTTACCTGGGGATAGTTAGGGAGCAGAGCTTGCCTCTGCTTTGGATGCCTTCTGTCTT
This sequence comes from Ambystoma mexicanum, assembly GCF_040938575.1. Taxonomy (NCBI): domain Eukaryota; kingdom Metazoa; phylum Chordata; class Amphibia; order Caudata; family Ambystomatidae; genus Ambystoma; species Ambystoma mexicanum. The sequence goes on along the minus strand of NC_090928.1, from coordinate 318,635,130 downwards.
CACCTGTATGGAAGAGTGGATTAAAATAGGCTGTAATTCCAATAGGAGTCGATTGAATATTTCTTCTTCTTGTGAAAAGTCCTAAAATGAATCAAAGAAGGAGGGGTGACTCCTCCCTATAAAGGCAAACTGTCAGAGGGGTTAGATCAAAGTCAGCGTGCTGTAAGGAGACCAATCCATGACTTAGTAACAAGTGTCCTTTGCATTCTGACCTCACATACAGAGTGCTTTGCCTGTAGGAAATGGGTGTGACAGAAAGAGGCAGCGAATCCTAAAGGAAACCAAGATGGTGGAATCCTTCCCTCAGCCCACCTATCCATTCTGGCTACTCTAACTCTGCCCCTTCACGTGTCCTCTCACTTCAAAAGGACTCTGGTGTGAGAGTGGGTTTGCACAGGTTTTCTGGAGACCTCCTTGGAGAGGGTATGGTGCCCTCTTTGGAAGGTGTTGGCTTTCCTCTGGGGGATCAAAGAAGCAGCACCCTGGCCATTGTTTCACATTGCAGTTGTGGAAACAGTCAGACCAGACATGACTACACATCAGTCCTGTAATAGCTGGGCCCTGCTATCAGAGCGGACACAAATGTGATATCACATTTGGTGGCTGAAGAACAGTGTGCTCTTAGTAGTCACCATGTTACAACAAGGCCTGACCTATTTTCAAATATGTATGTGCCACCAGAAAGACTAAGGCATATAATTATTAAGCTGGGAAACAGAGGTGCAGAAGATAAAGAAGCCACCTCTTCCTGCAGTAACGTTGTGTTCCAACAGCTGTCAGGAATGTCCATGTGACATTTGAACCAGCTATGTGACATTGCAGGGCTCGGGCTCAGGGTGTCCATAGACTATCCGAGCAAAGCAAAATGCACTATATTTTGGCATGGAACATTTATGAATGATTATCAGACCTCTCTTTCCATAACATAATTACCAGCATCATTTTATATTAATACAACATCAGGGTTTTCAGACCCTCACACGTCGCAATGTGTCACAGAAGCGTGTGAAGGAAATCAGAAGGCGAGGTAGATCACTATGTTTAAGTGTAGAAGGTCTTTGGGATCTGAGTAAAATTAATGAAGATCAAGGTAAAGGGAGTGGAGAGAATCAGCAATGGCAGAAAACTTGCTAAAGGAGAGAACAGGTTCTATACCAACAATTATTATTATAGAAAAGAAGAATGGAATTTTACTGCTGGCAGCATTGACAATTGGTAAATATAACAAAAAATACCCATACACCTTGCGAAGGAGTTAGAGACGTATTAATATCAAGGATTAAGAGAAATGGAGGAGAGATTACTGCCAATATCAAGCCTGTTAGGGGAGTGTGCTTTATTTGATGTCATGTGATTGATTACATGTGTATGGTGCTGAACCCAACAGGGTACTAGGCAAAGGTCATTGCATCTGGGTGCAGATGACAACCACTAGTTGATCGTAAGCAGAGAGTTGAAATAATGAGTCTGAATGAACAGAGGAAAAGTGGGAAGGTTTTTAGGTGTTAGTGGAATGCTAACTTACACACTATGTCCTTATGTTTATAATTCATGAAAGCCACTGTATTTATGTATTCAAAAATCATGTGCCGTCCCTTGTACTTATCGTCCCATTATATGTATACGCCATATTTGTTTACACGGTTGAAACCTTCATGTCTGTTTGCACCGGGAAATCTTTCATCTTGCCTACCAAAGTAATGAGGTGCCTTATTTATCCAGTACTTTCACCAAAGCACTTTACAGAGAACATATTAGTATACAATATCACCCAACCAAAGTTGGCCCTCATTTATCAACCATGGAAGCATTAAAGGTACAGTTGGCCTTGACGGGATCTGAACCTGTGGCATGCAGATCACACACAGATCGCAGCAGTTAGCACTCAACTCACTGCACTATCTTGCCAGCTAAAGTACATAAACTTGAGTGCAGGGTGTACTGGCTGCAATCTTTCCTTTTAATGAACAGTGCTGTGCAAGCTGTGCTTTTTCAGAACTTGGTAGTGGGAGGAAACGTATAATTGGGCAGTGGATATTGTGGTAGGCTGGTGAAAGGTATGGAACAGTGGGGATTCTGCAATATTGTGAAATGTTTTTTTAGCTAGCATTGCTGACAGATTTAGTGCATGTCTTATGTCATCATTTAGCATTCTTTGAACCACCCATCCCAAGCCCCTACTAGTATTAATGTCAATGTGGCTGCTCTAAGATCGAGAGTTACATGCTATCACCTAACAGGAACATTACATGTTTTTTTTTAACCTTCAAACATTGGTTGTAAGGGAGTAAGTATTAATAGACTCTTGGAGTGTCAAAGGACCACAGTCCCAGAGCCAGAAAAGGTGGAATCAAAGATCCATTTTGTCAGACTCTGAGAAAAAATGTACTCAGAAGCCAACTGAGAAAGTTCTCACAGCCAATAATATCGGAGTCCCATGATCCATGGCAGCTGCCTGGCCATGGGCTTCCATGCTCTCCCCGACAGCTGTTCGAAAACTGCAAATGCAAATGCACGCAATCTGCATCCAACAAAACCTTCCCATATAGGGACATCCTGGCAAAAAGTCATGGCACTATGTTTTTGAGCCTCAAAACACTTTTTGTATAGGTGCTTTATAAATACCCAATAAATAAGTAAAATAAAATAATTCAGGTTTCCAAATGTTCTCTCCAGAAATGGGCACTTTTAAAGGCATGTAATTAACATTGGCAATAATTCATCTTATGCGTGCCTCGGGATCCTAATGGATCTAGCCAATAGTTCTAGTGTGCACATTTTTTTGGCCAAAATAATTAAAAGTGCCTGAGCCCAGGGTCGGATTGGCCCCTCGGCCTTTCGGCCTGTGGCTGGGCCAAAATCGGGCCTGAGGCGTCGGGGCCAGTTTCTGGCCATGTCTGGGCCGGTTTTGAAGAAAAACAAATTCAAAAAAATATATTTAATTTTTTTCATTTTTTCTTTCTTTTTTCAAAAAGCCTTTCATCCTTCTCAGGTCCATAAATGAGTACCAACCCAGGTTGGGTGATATTGTATGCAAAATGTGTTCTATAAAAAAGACCTTAAGCGTAAGTGCTATACAATAACATATTACCATTTGGAATTGGACGTCTACTTGCATTCACAGTAATTTAGTGTACTTAGGAACAATCCTATTTGATGCCACTTGCTGTTTTGTCAAGGGATGAAAGGTCGTGTTTCATCGCTTCCCGGGATGTCACTTTGGGGTGGGGTCAAATGACATCACTTCTGGTGATGTCATCAGAAGTCAAGGGTTGTGAGGCGAGGGGTGGGCCCCTTTTTTGAGGCGAGGGGTGGGCCACTTTTTTTGGGTCACCAGGCCTATTTCTTGTCCCAGTCCGACCCTGCCTGATCCACTTCAAGAATCCTTCCCATTCCCGACACATATTTTCCATGCTCACTGGCAGGGACGTCATTTAGGGGTCGCCCGAGGTTGCAACTGCGACCTCTGAGGTATCCACTGCGACCTCTGTGGTCTCCCTTGCAACCTCTATAAAAAAAAATATATATACATATTTATATTTATTTTTTTGTAATGCAAGCTCCTCCTGGGCTGTGGCCAGCACCATGTGGCTCTTTACTTCTGGGGTGGCTGGCTTTCTTGTTCAGGCCCCTTAGAAAATGAAGAAAAATAAGAACAGTAGTGCCACAAGTCTAACACCTTCAGCACTGGCCCTAAATAAGAAAGAATTGGAATACCAAATAATCTGTCTTTCTGGAATTCTATGCAATAATTGCTATACTCATTAATGGCTTATTTCAGGCACACTTCAGGGGGTGAGTCACTGATTTAGTCTGTTCTTAAACACCGCAATTCAGCCTTTCATCCTTCTGAGGTCGATAAATGAGTACCAACACAGGATGGGTGATATTGGGTGTATATTTTTTCTATATAAAGTTCAGAAGCGTAAGTGCTATGTAATAACACATAATTATCATTTGGTCATGGACTTCTGCTTGCATTCTCAGTAATTTGGTCATATGGCCCTATACACACTGATCTTAACGATACATATGGTGATCCATTCTTGTATGAAATGTACATCACATTATAGTGATATCGTAACCATATTTTTCGTAGTGTACAATGCTATGTGATGCACCTTCCTGTTTTGTCAATGGGTGAAAGTTGGTGTTCCATCGATTCGCACAATATCACTTCGGGGTGGGGTCAAATGAAATCACTTCATGTGATGTCATCAGGGTTCGAGGGTTGTGTGATGTCACTTCCGCTACCCCTGGCATTTTGGTGAAATGACATCTCTGCTCACCGCACAGCAGAAAATAGTAATTTACTCTGGGAGGATACAGCTTACCAGCGCAGCCCTCCCCTGTCATGTGTACCTGACAGCTGTGAGTACATCAAAAGCCTCTGACCGTGGGCAGCCTGATTAGCATTTCAAGGCCCCATGGATTAGCATCTGCATTGACACACCTTGCTGGTGGTGGTGAATACTGATGAATGTGAATTAGCAGGACTCAGGGAGGCCTGGGTGCAGGAAGCAACAATGGAGACCAGAGACCAACACCTCTTTGTAATGCAATGTGTCAACATGGTACTAATACCCTTCCTTGGTATGAAAGGGCAGTAAATATCCTGTCTGGAGCCACTCCTTTCAAAGCAGGGAAGTATGTGAATTGTAGGAGATGAAAGTCTCCCTGCAACCCCCTAACTCAAAGGAGGCCCATGTTGTGACCAAGCGCTGCATAGGGCTCAGTTAATTAGGGAGATACTTTGATGTACAGCAAACAGGAAGATGGGTGGGACTTAGAAATATATGTTGTCATCCTTCCCCTGTTTGTTACGAAGCGCTCTGATTCTGACCTGAAGCATCACTGAAGATTGTTGGTGGGGACCAGGATTGGTCCATTAAGGTGGGCCTAGCCTACACCAATCGCTGGTGCTCATTTAACTTTAAAAGAGGGCTGAACCCCTCACTGATCAGATCATCTGAATACATCACAAGGAGTAAGAAGAAGGACTCATTCGGTCCTGAGCTGAATGTACAATCTACCTTACTTTTTCTTCCAGTGAAGGAAGGTCAGGAGTTCCAATAGGGAAGCATAATCAATCCCCTAAACATCTCCCAGGGAAAAGAGGGAGATACCGAACTCAGAGGACCCATCCTGCAGCTCCAGAACTGGTAAGCAGCCAGCACACAGCATGCCTGCTAGGTTCTGACAGCAAGCTTCCTTGGCAGGAAGTGCCGGAGAGTCTCTGGACAAAGGACAAGGCTGTTGCCTGCTAACACCCCCCTGAGCTTTGGGCCATCTGCCTTGAAAGGACACGCGCCCGGCAAAGAAGCTAGAAGGAGAGCCACACAACTATCATCCAGTGTCTATCCTTTTAAGGACAATTTCAAGACAGTTGTGTCCTCAAACCGCATCTGGCTGCACCTCTGACTGTTGTCACGCCACAGTCATCAAATCTGCCAACCAGCACAGAGACAATAGGCCTCATTCTGAGTATGGAGGTAGCCATGCCGCCTTTAGCAGCATGGCTATCCCCATACCGGGTACTGGGTCTGGGTTCCTTGAATGGGGAAAAAACAGCCTATCTGACCTTGGAGGGCCCGGTGTTTCCCCATTCAAGGAACCCGGAACCGGTACATCCCCATTCCCATTTGAGCCCCCATCTGGCTCAATGGGAATGGGGAGGATGCTAACAATGGGCATGTTAATGACAGGCCCGTTGTTAGCATCCTGGTCTCCTTGCGGGACCCGCTAAGGACGTCTGGTTTTACCAGACGTCCTTAGCGGGTACCGCGAGCAGGCCTCGTAAGGAGGCGGTATGGGGTTAATGGTGCCGGCAGCGCTACCAACGCTGTTAACCCCCTACCGCCTGGGTCGTAATGAGGCCCAATGATTGTTGGCCCAAGCTGCCGTGCTGGACAGCCTGCAGACATCCATCCAGCCTCACTTGCCGAAATGCCTGCCACCTGGTACCTGCAGCTGTCTCCCGCCACTAACTCTGTCTCATGGGCTGCAAAGCACCCTGGAACCACCTCAACGCTGTCGAGCACCAATAACTTCTTTAGCACGAGGTATATTGTGTTTCTGCCCCCCCTGGTGCTTCTCTGAAGGTCCCTACAGACAGTGTTCAAACCAGATAATCTTGAGCTGTAAGACTGATTACTTTACCAACTACCCTCCTATCAGTATCCAGAGTGCATCCCTTTCCTTCGTGAACTGTCTGTCCTCTGTGTTCCTTTACAGTGTGGGTTGTAATTGTAGTGTGCTAGAACTGTCTGTTGTAGTAATAATAACGTAGATATTTTTTTTACAACCTTGACTGGACAGTCCCTTTTATCATTGGATAATAATTGGATTTTTGTTGTGCTGGAATTAACCGATGATTCACAACCTTGCGGAGATAAGCCTGCCATTCCTTCCACGTTATCAAAATTGGACAAAAAGGTCTTATAAATGACGTGTATTCCAATCTATTTGGATCCCTTCTGGTGTACTAGATTTGTGCAGTTGATTGATGATTTAGAAACCGATATTCATGCCTGGACCACTGGTGCCCTGGAAGTTGATTTGTCACAGGTATTGAATGCTTTGCCTGCTCATAGAAGAGGATCTTGTACGGGAGCTATGTTGAGGTGCTATTTTTCTGCTGACATTTCTGTGCCTCTCAGTTTCTTTATCAACCAGACCACGGCCCAGTGATTGAAATAAAGATTTGGTGAGCAGGAGCTTAAAAGAGCTCCTCAATATCAGGCAACACCCTTTAAGAAAGAGCTAATTCTGGGGTACGTGGACCTAGTATATACTGTGCCAAAAATCAAATTGCCACGTGGGATGCAAACTTTTTGTCTACTCTATGTGACCCATTATGCTTAAAATGTCTTCTAGATATGCCCTAATGCTCCTTCAAATTGACAAGGGGGGTCCTGGGAGTCCCTCTGCCAGACATTAGTCCTGGTTACGAGAGACTTACCCAGAGTCTTTAGCTCACTATCTTTCACAGAGAAGAAATATCCCAAACATATCAGTCTTTGTCCTGCCCTGGGGCAGTCCAGCACCAAAATGCTAGGCAATTCTCCTCTGAACAAGAGTACCAACAGCATCCTCAGACAGGTGTTTCGGTCTAGTTGGACCTCATCAGTAGGGAGTAGCTGTGCCTCTCTAAGAATAGTGAGCAAGGGGTCCATGTCTGGATTCCCCTAGTAATTTAGGGTGAGACCCAAAGTTACTTAAAGATGCAAATTGACAAGGGGGGTCCTGGGAGTCTCTCTGCCAGACATTAGTGCTGGTTACGAGAGACTTACCCAGAGTCTTTAGCTCACTATCTTTCACAGAGAAGAAATATCCCAAACATATCAGTCTTTGTCCTGCCCTGGGGCAGTCCAGCACCGAAATGCTAGGCAATTCTCCTCTGAACAAGAGTACCAACAGCATCCCCAGACACGTGTTTCGGTCTGGTTGGACCTCATCAGTAGGGAGGAGCTGTGCTTCTCTAAGAATAGTGAGCAAGGGGTCCACGTCTGGATTCCCCTAGTAACTTAGGGTTACCCAAAGTTACTTAAAGATGCAAATTGACAAGGGGGGTCCTGGGAGTCTCTCTGCCAGACATTAGTGCTGGTTACGAGAGACTTACCCAGAGTCTACTCTATGTGACCCATTATGCTTAAAATGTCTTCTAGATATGTCCTAATGCTCCTTCATACACATTCCCAAACATGCATAAATGTCACATGCGTATATTTGTATGGCACCTGTTGGACCATGCAGTCTAGAGGGTTCTATGTGAAAATGTCCCCAGGAAAATGCAGTCATGTGAAAATGTAGTCAGCAAAATGTAGAAAAATGTAGTCATTGAATGCAATCAATACAAAGGGTGAACATGTTGCCAGCAAGAAGGTCGCCAAAAATGCTATTTTTAAATAATACCCAAACGTACACGGCTGAAATCCTAAATACGACCCAAACCACTAACGAAACCTCCACAATCACCTTAACTCTTCTAAACCTTCCCCTAACTTTAATTACAACCCTTATCCTACCCTGAACTCTCACAGAACACTAACCCGTCAGCACACTAATGCACTTTTTTGCATGTTACTGATTGCAAAATAAATAGAAAATGAACAGTGAACCTTTCGCCAACCCCATCACCAGCTCACCAAAAAATCCATAGCCCTTGCCCTAACCCAAACCCTTTCTGTAATACTAATCTTACCCCAACTGCAACTCTAACACTTACCATATTGCTTACTTTACTCTAACCACTAGGTTTATCCTAACCACTATCCTACGCCAACGGCACTAGCCCTTTCGAACATCTTTATCCCTTTCTTTAACACCTACCCAAACTCATACCCTAACACTTAATCTACCCTAACCACCAACCAAACCACAACATATGTTCTCTAACCCTAACCTCTATCCTTACCCTAACCACTATCCTTACCGTAACCACTATCGTTACACTAACCCCTATCCTTACCCTAACCCCTATACTTACCCTAACCACTATCCTTACCCTAACCCCTATCCTTACACTAACTCCTATCCTTACCCTAACCCCTATCCTTACCCTAACCACTATCCTTACCGTAACCACTATCCTTACACTAACCCCTATCCTTACCCTAACCACTATCCTTACCCTAACCACTATCCTTACCCTAACCACTATCCTTACACTAACACCTATCCTTACCCTGACCCCTATCCTTACCCTAACCACTATCCTTACCCTAACCACTATCCTTACACTAACCCCTATCCTTACCCTAACCACTATCCTTACTCTAACCCCTATCCTTACCCTAACCACTATCCTTACACTAACCCCTATCCTTACCCTAACCACTATCCTTACACTAACCACTATCCTTACCCTAACCACTATCCTTACCCTAACCACTATCCTTACAGTAACCCCTATCCTTACCCTAACCACTTTCCTTACACTAACCCCTATCCTAACCTAAACCAGGCAATCACAAGCCCACTAAACCCTACTTAACCCTAACAATAACCCTAGCAACACTACATTGTTGGCTACTTTTCAGGTGCATTTTTGACTACTTTTTGCTTGGCAACCTTTTCACTACAGAAGTATTTTGCCCACAACTTTTTCATGGACTAACTTTTTGTTGGCTACATTTTTACTGGGTACCGTCTAAAGTAGCTCCTGGTTTGGTGTCATGCTAAGTATGCTTTTCAAGACTGTAAGCACCAGTGAAATAGCTCCCAATTCCCAGAAATGTTGATTTAATTATTGAATAGTGATAAATATGTTCCATGGCTATTCATCACTGTAACAATATAATGAACTTATTCTGACTTTCCGGCTGCAACATCTCAAGGTTTACTAACCAAAGGTAAACTCTGTTCCAAGGTCTGCTTGCAAACCCACTAAATAGTAAAAATCGAATACATTTTCAGGATATCCATCATGATTATGAATGAGAATACATTTAATGTATTACTGAAGGGATTAGTTGCATATTTCTTGCACATTGAGAAAACCCCAAAGTACTTCACTTTTTCGTGGATGAATGAGCCCAACTCTACTCGGAATTCTAATTGACATTTAAGTACATGAATTTTAGCAACTGGGGTGGGAGGAGCAGCCAATCAAGTTCTGCGGATTGTGGGCAGAAACCGCTGATCTCAGCCTACGTTCCATATAACACGCGGGCTGCCTCCCCCGCTCCGGACTGCCAGCTTTGCCACACCCTCCTTTCCCTTTTGAAAAAAATATTCCCAAACCCCCTCCCCAGCCCGACTGACCTGATTATGGTGGCGATTCGGCCCGCCGCAGCTGCTGCTTCTCTCTGTCTCCCTTTGCCGGCCGCAACGGAAATCGGTGGCCATCTTGGAACTGTCATTTCTATGAATTAACAGGATTCTGGGAGGGGTCCCGTTCATTCATAGAAAAGACCCCGCTATCAGCACCCCGGGTTACCCTTCTGGTAACCCAGGGTGCTAAAGCTGTTATTGCACAGGCTACACCAGGGGGGGTGACATCCCGGTACCCTTGTTAAATACCTTTGCTTCGCTCAGGCCTTTAACTCGGGCTGCTAGGCCGAGTTTACCCCCAGGTGTAGTCCATGGAATGGGTTACTAACGCCATAGTGTTACTGGAAGATTGGCAGCCTTCTTTTTCCTTGGGTGTCGACTGACCAGGAGACTAGAGAACCTTTAAGAATGCGTTGTATAGATGTTCGGACTAAGACTATACCAAATATAATCCCAGCACAAAAAGAAGTGGCCCAATTTCAACCCGGTGAAGCCAATGTTTTTTTATTCCCTTCATAGTCATGCCCAGTTTCCAAAAACGAAAAGTTTGCAGGCAAAGCTCAGGTGCGGCGTAGAACGCACTGAAAATATCATACAAAAGAGAACATTTTACCAGTTTTACACACAGAAAAACCTTAGAGAAGGTGAGGGGTAAAAACGTTAATTAAGAACAAACAGACCTGGCACGTGATCTGTATTGTGCTGGGGATCTAGCATGTATTCGTTTTATGCTCGTTTCAGATTTCTGATCCACTCCCAGGCTGTGTGATGTCACTCTTGCAAAGTAGTTGAAATCAAACGTCACGTAGTGTTGTTATTCTAATGTTAACAAAGGCTTAATGGGTGTGTGAAGTCAACTGTGCTACACCGAATACTTTGTTGACTTAATAGCTTCCTGAAATGGCCCCAGTGTCTTTACATTCTATGGGCATGTCCCCGAAAGAGAGTAACAGGTGGAAGAATTTTATTTTTGGTTGATGCTGAAACAAACAAACCTTTCCAAGTGGGGTCACTCGCCTGAAATGCTTATGAATGCACGTTGATAAATAAAAGATCTGGTAGAAAAGAACACGAGCAGCAAGTTAAAGTTCCCCCCTGCCGACCTCCGATGCCTCACTATTTTACTATGTAGCTAACATTTTTTAGCTTAACATTGTTTAAAAGGGAGACAGCAATGTGAAATCATGGACAATGTCAAAGAAGGGAGAGCATATTGCTATAATGGTGAATATAATATGATCGTTTAAACAAGCGTCAGCAGTAATCTAAAACATTATTGGAAAGTACTGCAGCAACTCAAAACATTATGCTCCTTTTATGAGACCGCAAATTCAATTGTAGCAAAGTAGCAAAGCGTGGTTATGATTTAAAGACCCTGGGCGAGCTCACAAGTACCAAGGTCCCGCCCTCTTCCTGCCGGTTAACCCAATGACAGTAAAACGTCGGCGTCACGTATGTTACGTAAGGTGCCTGGAGGTTAGTAATAAGGGCTGCCGTTGGCCATGTTTGGCCGCTTTACTAGTGAAGAAGTCTGATTTCCATAAGATATATCTGAGGCAATCAAGAATAATAACTGCGTGCATATGCATAAACTTATTTTATGCAAGTGTGGGCTAATTGCAACTTTGGAAAAAAGGTGCTACACGGTGATGTTTTGTAATGCTCATAACATTAAACACCTCTGTAGAAAATGGGAAATATATACCTTCTTGGAAATTATATTAAGCGTGTGCTATTTGGCAACCTCCCTTCGGGGGATGACGTCATTTTTTTTAATATCAATCATAGCATGTCTGTAAAAAGCTATCTCAATGAACTGGAATTGTGCACTTTATATTTGAATTTAGCGCGTAGGTGTTAGTCGTGTGCCAACTAAATCAAACTAATTCAGCCCTCTCTAGAGTGACCCACAAACGCATTTGAATCATTATAGCCCTGATCCTATGTAATCAAAATTCAAACAAAAGGAGCATTTAGAATTAATCACTTTCTAACGTTTTTGTAGTTCTATTATTACTTTGATTATTATTATTATCATTATTACTAATAATAACAATAATAATAGTATTACTACTAATATTATTTTTATTACTATTTTTCATTTTTGCAACATACAGGGATAACATCCTTAGTGTGCCAGTGGAACAAAGGAACCAAAGCATAGGATGAATAGTAATAATGATGCAGCATTTATGTATAGCTCTTCATGCTGGATTCCTTTCACGTTTCATCGCTCTTACTGTTTCCCAATGTAATGGTTATCGAGGGATAATGGCGTGAGTCACCTTGCTGGGGTTTAGGCTGAAAAAGATCATATGCTGCTGTTGATTGCAACTGATCAACGGTGTGCAGTGCTCAGTGGTACCAACATTAACATTCATGCTCATAGAATCTGTTATTTATATGGTGTACATTGCCGCAAGGCAGTATGAACATGTCCCTACAGCCTAGACTCTTCTTCCTCACTCAATGTGGAGGGTCATGTGTGGTGCCCACACAGGCACATCTGCAACATTGCTGAAATCCTGATTAGTGCCACGGCCCATCTACATAGAAGACGAGCAGGCCTTGCAGCACTCCATTCTTTTGAGACAGGCTGGAGTCTGAAGGATTTTGTCTTTTTCAGTTATTTTTTTACATTTTGCAGTTCTGGCCCATGAGGCAACCGCCCAGCCAGCCCTGGGTGGGGGCATGCAGATAGTGAGGACAGGATATGGTGGGTGAGGGTAGGAGGGGTAGTGTGTGGAGGTGGAGGTGTATTGCGTGAGGGGACTCGGGGGATGCAAGTCAAGCCCATTGAAGTCCACTCAAAAGAGGTTTACAAAATGTGGACTTTTTGGAGTGGCCTCCAACAGGCAGGCTTATCACATAGAACCCATTTGAACAGCTAGATTCAAAGTGTCTAGATTCCATACCCTTCATGTTCAGGGTTCATTACTTTGGGGAACCCTACCTGCACATCTAAGACTGGGAGGAACTTTCCTGCAGTTGTGAAGGGGTCCAAGCAGCACTTCTTCTGCTCTATGACATAGTTATTCTCTCTTGCACCACCAAAATCTGGTAATTCGGGTTCAGTATGCTGGGGTGGTCGGGAATGGTCCCCATGATTATGAAGGGTTCATGTTGTGTGTGCTGTATTGCTAACTGGGAATAGCAGTGAACTGGGCACCATGTTGAAATTTCATATGTATCAAAGTGTAGTTAATTATGCATGGGATATGTTACTTTAGTCTTAACTGTTTGTCTGGAAATTGATACATATCAGCTTGCACGCCCATAGAAAATAAAATGTCATACCCATCAAATGTAAAAACATACATGCACATTAATACAAATACAAGGGGAATTCATGAGCCTCAATATAGTGGGCTTTTCACAAATGAATCAAAACACGGTAGTCGAGGGCTGTTTTGCAAAGTGAACTTAAAAACTGGTTCTGTGTGGTTTTAGAAGCCAGGGGATAGGTGAATAAGGTATTTCATAATCTTCGTGGTGAGCACAGCTGTAGAAAATAGCCATGAGTTTTTATGGTTTGATAAGTATTGTACATAGTAGATGTAAACTCCTGATGCCTGAGAACGTGACAGAAGGAGTTTCGTTTTTTTATTTTGGTGAGCATTAAAATGCGGGCTAAGCCAGTGCCCAAGGCTACCCAGGAGTTTCAATTGTGCGATAAAGTGGCAGTTCTGTAGATTGGAACATTTCAATGCCACAGTGACCTGGGGAATGAGATAGTATTGCTAACTCAAAGAGAAATTACTTACTTAGCCTTCCTAATATCGCTTGAAATATTCATGCAAACCATTGGCAAATTAAAAGTTAAGGCTAAAGAGCATAGGCCAGTTACTGATAGTAATAATTAATGTTTCAATAAAAATGTTTAACCATGTGCTGATGCCATGACCTACTACGCACGAATCCTAAGAAGAGATGTGTTCTACATATGATCCTAAAATGACAATTAAGATAAAACTGGTCAATGAAAATGTAAGAAGTGGGAAAAGATGGGGTTTCTTTGAAGAGGTTGTTGTCCCATCATATGTGGTGGGTGGATTGTAATAATGTATCTGTGGGTGTTTTAACTGTTACAAAAATGTCTTTAAGATGTGAACTGATGTGGTTTGTTGAGACTTGGGTTAGTTTTGTTCTGCAACAGCATCTAACTGCTCCCCTGATAATTATACAATAAACTTGCTTTATGTACAACCGTGTTCTCACTTCTTAAGTGGTGGGTCTGTTTGGGTTAAGGTGATTAAAGGCCCAACCGCACGGGTATCAGCTCCTATTGTTCCAAATTCACATCCGGGTGGTTAGATGCCTAAGAGAGGCAGAATCTCTCAGATTCAGTCTGATCCTTGTTATCTCCACCAACCCCCTCCTCACCCGAAGTCTTTATGGCTGATGTACCATCTGAATCAGAGTCCCAGGATTCATCCGTTGGTATCTCCTTTCTTCTCTGTCTCCAAAAGTCGCTGGGCTTCTTGTGCGTCCTTACCCCTGGTTTGGTGCGATGGGTATGGGCTCCACTAGAGGCCACTTTGCCTGAGATGCAATTTGCCTGGCAGTGGGGACCCCAGGGAGCCCACCCCAGACCAGGGAAAAAGCCTTGCCGAAAAAACCCTGGTAGGTTGTGATATCTTGCTGGGACTACTGATCCCAGAATGCACTAAGAAACTGAAGGAGTAGGCAAAGTACACAATAGCTCCAAATAAACACTCAAGAGAGCAGCAGCAGGATGCAAGGAGTCCGGAGGGGCTAGGTTGCAGAAGAGTAGCAGGTACCTCGCAAGAACTGCGAGCAAGGAAAGAGGGAGTTTCCAAGAAGGTAAGCAGTAGACAGCATACAGAGAAACAGCCGTCCGAGAACGGCAGAAACGGAAAGGGGAAGCCGTTCGGAAAGCGGCCAGGAGGAAAAAAGGAAAATTACACGCGAGTGCTGGGAAACAGTTTCCAAAGTACTGGAAGTTGCAACGCGAGTGCGTTAGCAACTTCCGGGAATATAAAGTCAAAAGACTAGAATGCGCACAGCGAGTCCAGGGAAGGAGTCCTTCTTCTACCTCCTTTTCAGTCTCCATCTTAGGTATAGTCTCCACGGCAGGCGAGTTGTGACAGTATGACCCCTTCTCAGGCCTCCACCCCCTGGTTTTCCGGGATGAAGGCGATGGAATCTCCGTAGAAGACGAGGGGCAGAAATGTTCTTAACAGGTTCCCATGTGCATTCTGACTTTGGGTATCCCTTCTAAAAAACCAGGTATTGCAGTACACCTCTTTTGTATCTGGAATCCATGATGTCGGAAACTTCATATTCCTCAGTGGTCTTTGTGGTCTTTTGAAGGGATCTTTTTGTCTTTCGGGAATGAGGGTCCTCAATATATGGTTTAAGGAGTGAGGTATGAAAGACAGGATGAATTCTTTTGAGAATCGGGGGAAGGTCCAGTCTATAAGCCACAGGATTGATCTTGGCTGAGATACGAAAGGGCCCAAGATACCTGGGTGCAAACTTTCCTGGATGAACCCATCTGGGTAAATACTTGGTGGATAACCACACCTGCCTTCTTACTTCCCACTGAGGATTTGGGCTTCTCTTTTGATCTGCCCATCTTTTACAGTCTTGTCAAGCTTTTGCGAGATTGGATTCTGATACTCGGTGCATCCTCTGTATGGTATCCAGTAGATGATCCACTGAAGGTGTGTTTGTAGGAGGGATACCAGAGAGAGGTATATGCTTTGGGTCATAACCATAGGTGCACTTGAAAGGACTCATACCTAGGGAGGTATGTCTTGTGTTGTTATAAGAGAACTCGGCCATGGGCAGAAAATGGAACCAGTCGTCTTGTTCTTGGTTACAAAAACACCGTATGTACTGTTCGAGAGTGGCGTTCAAACGTTCAGTTTGCCCATTGCTTTCCGGGTGGAACCCTGAGGAAAGAGATCTCCTGATTCCTAATGTTCTGCACAGAACTGTCCAGAATTTGGACGTGAATTGAGCACCTCTATCTGAGACTATATTGGTGGGAATCCCATGAAGCCTGACTATGTCCTTCAGAAAGACTTCTGCAGTTGTGCTGGCAGTAGGGAGTCCTTTAAGAGGAGAAAAGTGAGCCAGCTTGCTAAAGGAATCGATTGTGACCATTATGGCGGTGTGTCCACAGGATTCCGGCAGCTCCACTATGAAATCCGTGGATATCTGTTGCCAAGGTCCTTCGGGCTGTTTTTCTTGTTGTAGAAGTCCTAGGGGTTTGTGGTAATCATACTTGTTTTGAGCACACACAGGGCAGGCCTTTACATACTCCTTCACATCCTTAGCCAGGGAAGGCCACCAAAATTGGCGGGATGTTAACTCTAGTGTGGCTCTTTGGCCCTTGTGTTCAGCAGAAGGAATATCGTGACACCAGGACATTGCTTGTACTTGGAGTTCTCGGGTTGGTATATACAAAGCTTCCTTTCTAAAGAGAAAGTTGCCCTTCCCTTTCAAATCCATTTCTGAGCTCCTATTGTTCTGTTGTTCCGCCTTTACCCGTCGCAAAAATGTGTTTATGGTGGCGATGAATGTCTTTCCTGCTAACATGAGTTCCTGTTCTGGTAGATCTCCCGAATCTTCACCCATACTCCGAGAAAGGGCATCTGCCAAAGTGTTGTCCTTTCCTGGGAGATAGGTGATCACAAAGTCAAATTGTGAGAAGAAATACGCCCACCTGGCATGTCGGGAGTTGCGGCATTCCATCTTTTGAAGGACTTTAAGGTTTTTATGATCCGTACGGACCAAAAACGGGACTACAGAGCCTTGTAGCAGATGTCTCCATTCCTCACACGCTTGTCGGATGGCCAGGAGTTCTTTTTCTAACACGGAATAGTTGCGTTCACTAGTGGTCAACGTGCGTGAAAAATAAGAGACAGGATGTTCTAAGCCGTCTTCCTCCTTCTGTAGTAATGCTGCCCCGATAGCACCGAGGGAAGCATCAGTTTCCACTATGAACGGGCGTGTTTGATCTGGTTGTCTGAGGATCGGAGCTGTTACAAAGGATCTTTTCAAAGTTTGGAAGGCTTGTTCAGTGTCGGAATCCCAGAGGAATTTCACCCCCTTTTTCAGAAGATTGGTGATAGGAAGAATAATCTCAGAGAAATTGGGGATAAACCTTCTATAGATGTTCGCTAGTCCTAAGAATCGTTGGATTCCTTTGACATTAGAGGGTACAGGCCAATTTGTAATGGCATCCGTCTTGGCTGGATCCATCTGTATGTTATCTGCAGATAATATAAAACCCAAATATGGTACTGTGGATGCCTCAAATATGCATTTTTCGGGTTTAGCTAGTAGACTGTTTCTCCTTAAACGTTGTAAGACTTCTGTTACCAAGAGACGATGTTCAGCCAGAGTGGCAGAAAAGACAAGAATGTCGTCTAGGTAAACGACCACTGAGGAGTAGAGCATATTTGAAAACACATTGTCCATGAATCGTTGGAATTGTGCCGGTGCATTGACCAGTCCAAAAGGCATTACTCTATATTCGTAATGTCCTAGAGGTGTCCGGAAAGCCGTCTTCCACTCATCCCCTTCGCAGAGTCTTAAAAGGTGATAAGCTCCTCTCAAATCCAGCTTGGTGAAGACTTGGGCACCCTGGACAGCTTCAATGATGTCCTTCATTAATGGCATAGGGTATCTATCTCGCACCGTAAGACTATTCAGACCTCTGTAATCTATACAGGGACGTAGTTCTGTTGTTCCTTTTTTGGGAATAAAAAAGAGAGAAGCCCCTGCTGAGGAAGATGACTCTCTAATAAGGCAGTTCTCTAGGTTGGTGGCAAGGTACTCTTTCAGAGCTTCCTTTTCAGGTAGTGACAACGGAAACATTCTCCCGAAAGGCACAACTGCTTCCGGTGTCAGATTGATCTTGCAATCTTCTCTGCGATGTGGTGGTAGAAGACGGGGCTGTGTGTCTGTGAATACATCTATGAATTCCTGATATGGAGCTGGTATCATGTTGACACTGAAGGAAGGATGCAGTGTTGCTTGAATGACCGGGGTGATTTCTGTAGTTAAGCAATGTTGATCGCAGTACTGTGATTTGAAGTCTACTGTGTTCAAACTCTAATCAATGTGGGGATTGTGCTTTCTCAACCAGGGAATTCCCAGTATTACCGGAAAATGTGCCGCCCTGATCAGATCGAATGAGAGGTATTCCTGATGATTAGCCATCTTTATCTTCAACTCCTGTGTTTCGTGACTAATGGGTCCTGATGTTAGTGGGGTACCATCGACTCCTTCCACCGGTATAGATCTGATCTTCGGTCGTCTGGGTAAGAGATGTTCCTTGGCCCACTTGTCGTCCACAAAGTTGCCAGCCGCCCCACAGTCTAACATGGCTATGCACTCCACGGACCCTGTCGGTTCCCATTCTATTAGTATCTTGATCACCATAAGACTGCAACAGTCCAAAGCCGAAGGCTGTGCTAAGTGACAGGGATTTATGGTGTTCACCCCTTCCCTTTCCCTGTTTAAGGTTGGGGTCCTTCGTTTCCCTGTCTTCTGGGGGGTACTTCAGGGCAATCTCTTAATAGATGGCTGTTTGACCCACAATACATACACAAGCCGAGGTCCCTTCTTCTCTTGCGTTCGCCAGTAGATAGAGGTCCTCGTGTGGTTCCAATTTGCATAGGTTCTTCCGTGGATCTCTTTTCAGGTATCGAAGAGGGGTTTGGTCCTGATACAAAATTGCGTGGTCTTCTTCTTTCTGCCTTCCTTTCTGCCATACGGAACTCTACTTGTAAGACTAAGGAGACCAGGTCTTGGAAAGAATTAGGTCTGGCAACTCTCGCCAGTTCGTCCTTAATGTCTTCGTGGAGTCCTCTTCGGAATATAGTCTGTTGGGCAGTTTCGGGCCATCCTGCTTCTGCAGCTATCCTTTGAAATCTCACAGGGTACGTTTGGACATCCGATGACCCTTGTCGTATGTCGAGTAGATTTTCAAAGGCGAAATACAAGACCTCCGGTCTCTCGAACCTTTCTTTTAGTCGTTGTGTGAATAGGCCATAATCAATGAGAACCGGATCTGAAGTAGTAACAAAAGGCGTAGCCCATGCCAGAGCGTTGCCTGTCAGATTGGATATTAAGAACCCAACCTTAGTTCTGTCTAACTCGTAGGTTCTGGGGCGAAAGGTGAATTGGATTGTGCAGGCATCCAAGAATTCTTTTAATTTCTTTGGGTCCCCATCATATTTCCCACACGACAAGGGAAGAGGAGGTAGTTCTCCTCTGTTATCATCCCGTCGAGGTGCCTGTTTTCCCAACTGTTGAACCTGTTGCTGTAATGCTGTATTGTCAGCTCTTAGGGACTGTACTTCAGCCGTCAGGGCCTGGATGGCATTTACCATTTCTTGGTATTGTTCTAGGGAGGCCATTATCTCTGGGCGTTGCAATCTCTCAGATTCAGTCTGATCCTTGTTATCTCCACCAACCCCCTCCTCACCTGAAGTCTTTATGGCTGAGGTACCGTCTGAATCAGAGTCCCAGGATTCATCCGTTGGTATCTCCTTTCTTCTCTGTCTCCAAAAGTCACTGGGCTTCTTGTGCGTCCTTACCCCTGGTTTGGTGCGATGGGTATGGGCTCCACTAGAGGCCACTTTGCCTGAGATGCAATTTGCCTGGCAGTGGGGACCCCAGGGAGCCCACCCCAGACCAGGGAAAAAGCCTTGCCGAAAAAACCCTGGTAGGTTGTGATATCTTGCTGGGACTACTGATCCCAGAATGCACTGAGAAACTGAAGGAGTAGGCAAAGTACACAATAGCTCCAAATAAACACTCAAGAGAGCAGCAGCAGGATGCAAGGAGTCCGGAGGGGCTAGGTTGCAGAAGAGTAGCAGGTACCTCGCAAGAACTGCGAGCAAGGAAAGAGGGAGTTTCCAAGAAGGTAAGCAGTAGACAGCATACAGAGGAACAGCCGTCCGAGAACGGCAGAAACGGAAAGGGGAAGCCGTTCGGAAAGCGGCCAGGAGGAAAAAAGGAAAATTACACGCGAGCGCTGGGAAACACTTTCCAAAGTACTGGAAGTTGCAACGCGAGTGCGTTAGCAACTTCCGGGAATATAAAGTCAAAAGACTAGAATGCGCACAGCGAGTCCAGGGAAGGAGTCCTTCTTCTACCTCCTTTTCAGTCTCCATCTTAGATATAGTCTCCACGGCAGGCGAGTTGTGACAGAATCACTGACCTTCATCACAGCTATTGAAATCATTATCTGGGCCTCCCCGCAATGAAGATTTCTCATGTAAGCTAGTTTACTAAAGCAGATTTACATGGGAATCATAAAAAAAAACTACATGTCTGACTCCTGCTAGGCCACAACTAATGCCCACTGACCCATTACACCAAACGTGTTTACTTTCACACAATCGAATTGAAGCATGGCCACCCCTACACTGTAATCTTAAGTGGTTGTAAGCAGCATTGAGCATTTTACAAAAACCCCTGAATAAAGGGATATTCATGTTTGTGTAACAAGCTGCAGTGGTGCAAATGAAATTGTCTACACTTTTGCCAGGAGCATCAATGAATTGGACACATTATGTCATGTTTCATTGACTATTTTTATTCTTGATTGTCTGCAAGATAACTCTGTGAATTAAGTGCTCGCCATGTCACTGTCCAAGCCTCCTTTTTCTTTCTTCCCTTACATCGCTGTGTTCATACCTATATTGTTTGTACTCTCTCGCAAGTCAAACTGGTTACGCCCCATTCCTGTGCCTCATCTTGTTTCCGTCCTTTTCTCTAACTCACTGTTTCGGCATGCGGTTTCCATGACTGCTTCTTCTGTTCCTTCCTTTATTTCTTTCCACCTGAGTTTGTGGATTACAATCGTATGCACATATTCCTAATCCAGCATCACACATAAGGAAATTCAAGCAACACCCCACCATTCATTGATCACCATAAATGCTTTCTTCAGGTCACCCAACATTTGTGTTCCGTATGCCCTAAAAGTCTGCACAGGGGGCTTGGGGGACAAAGACAGCCTTCTTGGCTGTGGCCTTGACAAGGTGCTCAAACCACAAACTAAAATGCTTTCTGAAATCTCTGAAACCTTCTAGACCACATGGGCCTCGCAGTGCTCAATCTGTCACTCAACCTAAAGGGTGTGGTTGTGGGATCTCTTCCGAAAGCAAGATAGCGTGTCAAAAATGCATACAATGTCCTTGATCTGATTACCGACACCCCCCTGAACTCCAAGCTCTCACTGAAATGTGGCTTCCTACATTAAATAAAACCCTGATTATTGCTACTGACCTTCGCAGGAGATCCTGGTGCCAATATTGGCCTCATTTTCATTTCAATGCTATACAAATGACCTCAATTAAATTAATTTCAATTTCATTGAAAACCTCATTACATGCACCTCATACTACTCAAGCCCCCTTCTTCATGCATAGTGATATCATGCACCCCTAACAAATTCTCAGCACCCATGAAGTAACTGGACTTCTCACAACACAACTGTGCTTGATCTCAATGAGAATTGAACCTGGGAGACCAGAATATATTGGCATGTGATCCCTCCAATTCCTTTAGTCAAGGAATAATGAGGACATGCATAACCTTGGCTGCCCCAATCAGTTAGAACACATACTCATACGCCCACAGCCTCAGCCTCTTATTCTCCTTGATCCCTGACCATCGTATTCATCCCTGCCAGTCCCTCTCTTGGTCAGATCGTATGCTTGTTAGCTTTTTCATCAATGGGGAACTGACACAAAACCTACTCCTACAAGGATGAAATCACTCCCAGCCAGAAGGCCTGCAGCACAATAAGTATCCAGACTCCTTCAACCAGATATTGTGGTCACATGATCCCCAACACCTAACACTACCACTGAGCTCAAGTCAAGTCGCAATATTGTTGTGACAATGTCAACTCAACTCTAAACAGAAAAAGGCTGTCACATGGTGTATCAGGGGCCTTTCCAAAATGAAACAAAGGCAACTGGAAAGTAAGTGCACCATGACCCACATTTCCGTGGGTCTGACTGACTGTTAAAATCATTGCAGGGGCTACAACCATCCTGCAAAAGTGCAATCGCATCACATTTCCAGTCCAACGTTGATGAGAGTAAGAACTCCTCGAAGGAACCATTCCAAGTCTACTAGTGTCAAGTATCTCTGATATCATGTCAACCAATGTGAATACATAACGTCTTTCTTAAGCACTACTATGGGCTCCTTTGGGGCAAACATTAGGGGGTCCACTTTCCCAACCATCCTTATCTGCTCTCCTAACCCATGTTGCCAATATGAATTCCATGAGTTTTGTCCAGGGCAGGAAGCTGACATTAGAAATAGATTGGCCTAATTCAAAATGTCATCTGCTCCCATGGATCCTTGCAACACAAGTGTTAGCAAGATTCACCTTGGTGCACTCACCCCATTAATATAAAAAAAACAGGTAAAACTTGCTATCATCAGTCTAAATACAGAAATATAAAAACCTCAGTGCATTCTGACATCTTGTCACAACACAGACCAACTTCAAGTTCACCCAACATCACCAAGGGACTGAAAAGGGTGGTGGCAACACAACTTTCCACCCACTTTGAGCCTAAAACCATGTTTAAGAACTTCCAATCAGGTTTCCATCACAGCATGGGACTAAAACTACCCTGCACCAAATATATAAACAACCGCTCCTGTCCGGGCTCATACACAAATCTGCCACCCTAATTCTGCTCGACATCTCAGCAGCTTTTAGTACTTTGGACCATGCGTTCATGCCCACCTAGGTTGACAGAAATGCTGGCATATGATGAAATGCATTGCCTTATTTGTCATTGTTCCTCCAAACCATCTAATTGGGTCATATGCTTCCCAGATCTCCTCCCCTTCTCTCTGGGAAACCTCAAGGATCTCCCTTTTCTCTTCTCCTTTTTCATGTCTCCATTACATCCTTCACTTGGATCAGAGACAACTTTGGTTACCACATGGTTGCCACTGATACTCAGATACACCTCAAACTGGAAGTCACATCAGTGGTCATCATCAAATAGACACCAGACTTTCTCATGTTTAACACTATACAAAGTTAAAATTGATTTTCTTTTTGAATCCTGATTCAATCTCCGCATCCATTTAACTCGCCTGAATCACTTTGCCCACTGCTAAAGCCTATCCAGAAAGCATGCACCCAGTGAATCCTAGTCAACAAGGACCTCGTCAGCATACAACAAAATCACGGCCACAAAATTTGAATTCAACCACTTGCATCTGAAAGGGGGGGCGCCTTCATCTCTTGAAACTCTCACACAAAATTAATGTAGTTGTTGGATTGGCATCAATCATCATCTTCCATAAACTACTGCGTTGCCCTATGCAACAGGCCCCTGCAAAATATCACAATGGAAGCTATAAAGGATTGAAATTGATGATGTCTAGCTCAAGTTTAACTTCAAACGACACGATGGCATAACATTGTGACTGCTTGGCCATAGACCATGCTTACCTATCAAAGATATTCCAAATATTCCACCCATCTAGAAACGTCTCGCCTTCTGTAACAAATCCCAGTTTGCATTAGGACATCAATATAAAAAGGTACAGGGCACGCCCATTTCGACAGGCTTCCCAGCCCACCTAGGACTGCAGAAGCACTTTCTTATGTTCTTGGCAAGTCAGAAGACATGCCTCTTTCACAAGTCATACAGTCTGAACCCCCCAACACTGCCCCCTACCTGCCATGTTTGGGAGAGCTGACTATAACCCAGATGTTCACATTGTAATGCTTCAACTATAGAATGCAGACCCCCAGGGCACCTAGTCAAATCTGCCAACTGTGCAATCTATTCTGTTCTACTTGTGCACTCTTCAACCTCCCACCCGCCCCTCACTCCTGTGTATCCCTCAGCTCTTCACCCAGTGCCTTGTGCTAGCTGCAAGGTGGCATTTGTCCCTTTGCAAAACCAATAAATAAATAAACACACCTTGCTCAAGAATCATCTCCTTTCTTCTGATTTTACTACTTCTTCCTCTTACATATCACGCACCCTCTTTTAAAGTTTGCTGTGCTTTTCTTCACATTGTCTGTGTGCTACCTGTGACTATGTGCAGTGCTGTGTATAATGGTCTTTATACATTGAAAAAAATGCAAAACATGCATGAGTGGATTGCACAGGATGTCTGCACTGCTGGGTTTCTTAATATAAAGAAAAGCTCAGGCAGACCACTGCATGTGATGTGAGCTATTATATGTACATGGCTATTGCTTTCATTAACTCTAACAAGCACTTTGTACTTTTTTTTAGCCCAATTCATTTTGGGTCCACGTTAAAAAAAACACAATGAAGTACATACGCGGTTATGCCTTCCAGCACCCGGTCCCCGCTTACTACCCAGCAACCCTTGTGCCCTACTTACCTGTTCCCCCACGTCCTTACTTTCTCTCCCCAATCTTGATTCGTCCGGCTCCCTGCCGCGGACGTTTCCTATCCCTAAAAGGGGGTTGGGAAGTTTGCCACAGGGTCCTTTTTCTTTCTTCTAAAACTTTTTTCTCCACTGCATTCTTTCCTATCGAAGTAGGGGACATCCATGCATCCCCCACTCCCCTTGTTCGCTATAATGGGCTTCATCATTTTTGGTAATGCCGAAAGCGCCGTAAATGCGCATTCAGCTTTTTTCCCCCGTTCTTTTGGGGCAAAACCTTCATTTTTACCAATATTCTCAGGCCTTTGCGGTAGAGTACCAAGAGTGTGAAAGGAGGGCCAGTCTTATTTGTTTAAGAAACACAAGAAGACATGTTTATGCCTCCTATGGATGTTTTCTGGAATCCACTATGCACTGGGCCCATCGTTGTAAGAGGATCCCAAAAGATCAAGGACTAGGAGTCGCTCACTGCATTGGGAAGAGGAGATCAGCGAGCTGTGCTGTGTGAATGATAGACACCCCTGATATTGGTTAAGAATCTATGCCTGGAGTCAATTCGCAGAAGGACAGACAAATCCAAATGAAGACAACCTGTTTTGGAGCATAGCAGGCATAAAACTAGCACTGAACTCCTTTGCCAAAGTCGGTACACACACACCCAAATGATTGGCTGTGGCATGGTCCCCTGGAGAATGAAACCGCATACAGCCCAGTGGCGGAGCCAGGAAGGGGCAGAGCAGGTGACCAGCCCCCTCCTGGCTCTCCTCTGGTGCCCATTGCGTCTCCCAGCTTCCCACTGGTGCCCTATGATCGCCCATCCTGACACCTAAAGCTGCCTCTGCTACTGATACATCCATGCCCCTGAAGTCAGTGCCAAGGACGAGTAAACTCGTCCATTTTGCATAGACTTGCATAATAGCCTGGCAGTTAAGGTTAAAGGAGGTAAAGGGGTACATGCATTTTGCACGTAAAAGAAGTGTGCTTCCTTGATTGGGGTTCTTGGGGGTTTTTTTTGGCACTCCTTATGTTTTACTTTGTTTAAGGATGGACACTACAACGGAAAACAGGGCCGGTAGCAGGAAGAACGAGTGTGAAGGGAACAAGGACATCCACAAGTGTTAGGCAAAATGGAGAGACCGCAGTCCAGCCCGGTACAAAGGAAACTCACTACAGAAGAGAATTCTGCAGGTGAACCCATATGTAAATTGAGAGACTATTGAAGGAATAAGAGGCTGAAGAGGAAACAGCGCGAATGAAGGGAAAAGTGGGAGAAAGCTGGGCAGTCAGATGGCAGGAGACATTACATCATGTGTCACAGCCTGCAGGAGGAGACACACAGCGCGGAGGGAGGGAGACACAGCACCTGCCAATGAGGCACTGCATGAAGAATGGAGAGACTGCAGAGGAAAGTGAGTGACTGCGGTTTATAGTGATTTGGTTGAAAACAAAAATATCGAAAGTCAAAATGTCGAAAAAAATTCTTGAAAAAAAAGTCGAATTTCTTTTTCAATGCGCTTTTTTTTCGAAATGGGGGGTTCTCCCCCAACCCTCCTTTTTTCTATTTTATTTATTTTACCCCTTTTTTTTACTTACCGAACCCAAAAAAAATATAAATAAAAATATAATAAATTCGACTATTTTTTTTCGACATTTGTTTTTTGACATTTTTGTCATTCAACCTTTTTTTTTCGACATTTTGACTGACCACCAGTGACTGCACATGGATCAGAGATGTCAAGGCGCTGTTTCGTGAAAAGGGAGATGAGGCACCTGAAGCATGGAGTCCTCCAACCTGGACATGGGATACCACTTCCTGTCGTGGGTGGTGGACAAGAAGTGGAGTAGGAGAACACACCATAGTGGAGGCCAGTGTAGTATCCGCATGGTTGGAGACCAACTCCCAGGAAAGTTGAAGAATGTACTATGCTTAGTACATACATGCGCGGAGCAGACTACTGCAGATATACTTACAGCGCTTTTGGGATCATGATATAGGTTCAGGAGGAGCACACCGAAATTGAGAAACAAGAGGGAAACAAACCAACACATTTGTGGAATTAATCAGTTAGGTAGATCATCAGATTGATTTTGGACATTAGTCCACAAATATTGTGTACAAACAAGATACTGAAAAAGAGGTGATATATTGCCCCTGAAGAAGACCTGTGTTTTCAAAGGTCGAAAAACATGTGTTTACAGGATTATACCAATAACCGACAATAATTAAACAAGGATCTGAAAACTGAACAGTTTATTGAGATCTCTTGTTGGCAAGAATCAGATTACAAAGACATGTGTTAATTAAAAATGACTGTATACTTGGAAGGAATTGAATACCTGTCCATGCACAGTGGAAAAACCAAGACCTTTTTTTGATCACATACATGGACTCATTTGCCATTTTATGCCATCCCCTATGCTACACATGGGATGCTGCAGGGGGGACAGACTCTTCAATGGACAGAAGTTGACAGGCAAGGCATCCTGCATTTTCAAGTGTAATGGTGGTCTAAGGCACTTCACAACATCCTTGGTTTCGCATGTAAGCAGTTGGATAAAATATATGTAAGATACAAGAGGGTGCTTTAAAAAATGAGGACACAAATGGGTGCCCATTGCTCTATACTTTAGTGTCCGCTCTAAAATCCCCCTAGGGGATTTCAAGTTGCTCCGCCCGCTGGGGCACAACAATCAAAAATGTATTACACATTTCTAAGACTGGAGTTGGAATAGTAAAGGATCCCATTCTATAACATTTAGAAGTCACGGTCAACCATATTGTACATTACTCTTCTCAATTCGTGTTTTATGGACATTTTAAAATCGGCTGCAATATGCCCCTGGTATGCCGTGCCCCCCAAAGGCACCAGCGACAGTGGCAGCAAACCATGGGCACAGTGTCTTCGTAGGGCCACAGATCTGGGCCTGTCAGCAAACAGTGCATGTCCAGGAAAATCTGGGCATCACAATCAAATCTCCATAGCTCTAGGGACTACACAGTGAAATGCAGTATACTGACTTCCAAGTTATCAAGTTTCCTCTTGGGTTAATCAATTAACATTTTCACAATAATTGACTGGACGTAGGACTTCCAGAATGTGTGAGTCAGCATAAATTGTCGATGAGTCATTTGTGAAATGGCACACGGCGGTAGTTTACTAAACAGCAAAGGCTCAATCTGACAACAATTACAGACAACAGGGAAAACCGAGACAGTATACAAAAGCCTCCCACAGCTGGACAGACTCTGCGCAGCTGTCCGCCATGTGCCGTCTGCTGTCTGAATGTTCTAAGATGTAGCACGCTAGACCAGCACAAGTCAAAATAAAATCACACTTAGGGGATGGGGATACTCTGGCATGGCTATAGGGCCAACGGTGCTAAAAGAACAGGGTTGAGCTATCGAGAGGATAGCTCAGGGGCAACATGCTCGCCTTGGAAACAAAACAACATAGAACACCACAGGTTTGATCCCCGGGTCCACGCTTAAAAACTTCTGAGTATTCAGCTTGTTGTAAATAACCTATCATATCATAGCTCTCAATTTTTTGTGTCGCCGCAGCAGGTGCAAACCCCCAATTTTGTTTTTGGCAGGTGAGAGCCCTTTGAGTTGTGTGGGTTTGTAGGGGCTTGGTGGGTGAGTCCGTTGTTTACAAGGTCGGTGACACCCACCAAAAGCGTATGAATTGAAAGGTATGCAGAGTTTGATTAGTGAAAGAAGACGGACCTGGTCACTGAAATGCCCTTGCTTAATGAATAAGCACTCTTTCATGCCTAAATCAGACCAGGTCAGGAGCTGTGTCGGGTTAAGCCTTCTTGAGAAGCTATGTTCCACTGAGTAATTTCAAATATTCCAGAAACTGGGAATCTTGTTCGAGATTTCCATCTGACAACCTAAGAGTATCATGTCTTGACAGTGGTGGCTGGTGATTTTCTTTAACTGGAGGAGTGTAAATATTTGCCACAAATAAGTGCGAGCAACTGAGCAAGGCGAGGGAGCCCAAACCAACCAAGGAAGAAATGTTTTGAATAATGGGTTAAAATGGTGCATTATACAGCACACATTCTGTGAAAAATTGGATGTATTCACAAAATATTTTAAAAAGCATATCTTAAATACAACATTTGATCCTGCAGTGTCTCGAATGTTTATTGTACCATATAGGTGTACACAAAATAAGATTGCTTTTTGAATGGGCTTCATTTTGTAGTACTTTTCAGCAGCTGTGGTAGACAGCAGGAAGCTGTGTGCAGCATCACTGGAACCAGAGTGCGGCATCACAGGAAGCTGAGTGCGGCATCACAGGAAGCGTTGTGCGTCATCACAGGAAGCTGAGTGCAGCATAACAGGAAGCTCAGTGCGGCATGACAGAAAACCTGGGTGCGGTATCACAGGAAGCTGTGTGCAGCATCACTGGAACCAGAGTGCGGCATCACAGGAAGCTGAGTGTGGTATCACAGGAAGTGTTGTGCGTCATCACAGGAAGCTGAGTGCAGCATAACAGGAAGCTGAGTGCGGCATCACAGGAAGCTGAGTGCGGCATCATAGGAAGCTTTGTGCGTCATCACAGGAAGCTGAGTGCAGCATAACAGGAAGCTCAGTGCGGCATCACAGAAAACCTGGGTGCGGTATCACAGGAAGCTGTGTGCAGCATCACTGGAAGCAGAGTGCGGCATCACAGAAAGCTGAGTGTGGTATCACAGGAAGTGTTGTGCGTCATCACAGGAAGCTGAGTGCAGCATAACAGGAAGCTGAGTGTGGCATCACAGGAAGCTGAGTGCGGCATCATAGGAAGCTTTGTGCGTCATCACAGGAAGCTGAGTGCAGCATAACAGGAAGCTCAGTGCGGCATCACAGAAAACTTGGGTGCGGCATCACAGGAAGCTGTGTGCAGCATCACTGGAAGCAGAGTGCGGCATCACAGGAAGCTGAGTGTGGTATCACAGGAAGTGTTGTGCATCATCACAGGAAGCTGAGTGCAGCATAACAGGAAGCTGAGTGCGGCATCATAGGAAGCTTTGTGCTGCAACACTCTCTCTGGGAGAAATGTCATGCTAGGAAGAGTGATCTCAAATGGCGATGAATTAGGGCATGGAGGAACTGCGCAAGATCTGCAATAGTGTTGGAAATGTGTTTGGACTGGGCCTTTGAGATGCTTCCTTTAACCCTTTGCATCTCGTTCCCCACATCAACTATTTCCTTCCTAGACGAGCCTTGTGGTCGGTGCAGACTTCCAGAGGGATACGAATTGGCGGCTCATGGGTTGACTCCTATACCACAGACGTCCACCTTACAAACCTGGGCTGACAGCTGATTGACAGCTGGAGTAGACTTGAAGTTATTAATTCCATTGCCAAGGAGTCCAGGTAGAAGATGACGTGTCTCATCTTGCCTTGGTGAGTTCTTGGCGCTCATGCAGGTGGGACGATAATGTGAGCACGATTTCTGAACGTGGAATCTTAATTATAATCCTAATTTTTGTTCTTTCCAAACAACAATACAGAACTGTCTAATACCAAAATCATTGTCCACATAAAGCAACTAAAGCCACATGATGTGCTAGCCAATTAGTGTAATCCGCAAGCACACCCCCAATAAGTATTGCGTACCGCAAAGCATGATGTAATACACACACTGAACAATATTAATGCTAGCACGGCAATGCGCTCCCCCCACGGACAACCCATCATAAGCACACTAGAAATGTCCCCCGGACTCTCTCACCCCTCACACCAGAGGCGTTGCTAGGCTGGGGCTGCAGGGGCTATAGCCCCGTTCTTTTGGTTTTATCCCTGGATAGAAGCTTAGGAGCTACAACCAAAAGGCTAGCTAGCCCCGAGTCTTGACAGTCCCGACATTAGTATAGCCCTGGATCTTTTCCAGACCTAGCAACACCCCTGCCTCACACACTCACTTTTTCAATCAATTACTTGCACGCTCACTCACTCAATCACTCATTTGCTCACCTCTCTCATCACACCAAGTGCCAGCAGTTTTTGAGTCAAAATGTGTTTTTCTGGAGAATTGTGATTTAGCCCCATTTGGCTTCATATTTCTCTCTGACAAAGATGGATAAAAATTAATTGGTCTGTTAAATAAATCGAGCTCTATGAAAAAACAAAAACAAGTCTTTATTAAAAGAAATGAAATATTTAAGAGAAGAAAAGAATTCATATAAAAAGAAAATGAAATCACGGCAAAACAGTGACTCGCTATTCCCTAATTTCAATCTACCAGAAAATACTTCCTAATGCACTTTGTGGTGAACTTCCAAATGCCTCGGATTTCCAGTCTAATTTGCTCATGGCAGGAGGAAGATGAAGCAGGTTTTCATCCAGCCCTAACACACACTGGAACACACATTATTGTCTACGCATTCTTTAGAGAAGAATTGTGGCATCAAATCCATGACATTTGGCTGCATAATTCAATCAACACTGACGCCCTCAAACACTGAGAATTCTCCACCTCCCAAACCTATTCAGATTGAGAAGGACACAGAGAACTCTGCTGAAGAAAACTGGCTTTACTGTGTCGACCCCACTTTGCAATGCATTGCCCACATAGAGCAGGAAACATGTTGGAAAATCTGTACCACGGGTATGTCCACTTTGCGCAGTGAATCCACATGTCTCTCTGCAAACCATTATTATCATCCCCGTTTAGACGCATAACTTTGACAGACTTCTCCTCTGTTTTAGCAACTACTAAACTACAGGTGGAACCTTCATTATCAATTGTGATCATTGTTGGGATGTTGTTTCACGGCTTCTGATCTCCACCGTGCGTGTGTGCCAATGTGGTGGAAGATCCATTTAGATCCGCAAGGAGGGGAACAGTCACAGGAACCATAGCCCACCCAGATTAAAGTTCCTGTTCACGTTCCATCTGGCAAAACCTAGGAATCCTTGGGAGAAGCCCACAACTGCTGATGCTGTTCCTGTCTGGGTCTTTTTTGCCAGATTCGCAGGCATCAAAGAAATGGGGCCCTCAGTCTGTCTACAAGTCTTTAGCCAGTACCCAGCCCTGTGCAAGATTCGCAGGACTGGACACCTCTCGGGTGGCCAGGAGAGTCCCAGTGACCCTTAGAAGGAACACTTTAGAGAGATACTGTCAAAACTGCACCATCCGTGAGGGTCTTTGCTACCTTCAATGGAGATGTGGAAAACTTTATAAAGTTGGAATAGTTAGTGAGTAAGGCTCATTGATCACATGCGTGTCATATCTGTAACGCTAGATACATGTGTGGAAGATCTACTCGCACTTAGTATTGTTGTGGGAACGGTTCTTCTTACCCTGATCCAGTGGCATTAAGCGTACATGTGCGGATTAAGTGTTGCGCCCCTGCCCTTCAAGGATAGCATTTAACCAGTATCTGGTCATTTCATCGAATGGCAAACCATCTAACACCAAACCATCACATTTTATCCATCAAAATACCATTGCATTGAATGACCATTGCGTTGGATAACATTCAATGGATCCATCAAAATTAGTGGGTTAGGGTTGGGGCTAGGGTTAGATTAGGGGTTAGGTTAGGGTTAGGGGTTAGGGTTGGGGCAAGGGTGGGTTAGATTAAGGGTTACATTAGGGTTGGGGGTTATGGTTGGGGCTAGGGTTAGATTAAAGGTTACATTAGGGTTAGGGTTGGGGCTAGGGTTAGGGTTAGGGTTGGGGCTAGGTTTAGATTAAGGGTTACATTAGGGTTAGGGTTGGGACTAGGGTTAGAGTTGGGGCTAGGGTTAGATTAAGGGTTACATTAGGGTTAGGGTTGGGGCTAGGGTTAGGGTTGGGGCTAGGTTTAGATTAAGGGTTACATTAGGGTTAGGGTTGGGGCTAGGGTTAGGGTTGGGGCTAGGGTTAGATTAAGGGTTACATTAGGGTTAGGGTTGGGGTTGGGGTTAGGGTTAGGGTTGGCGCTAGGTTTAGATTAAGGGTTACATTAGGGTTAGGGTTGGGGCTAGGGTTAGGGTTAGGGTTGGGGGCTAGTGTTAGATTAAGGGTTACATTAGGGTTACGGTTGGGGTTAGGGTTAGGGTTTGGGCTAGGTTTAGTTTAAGGGTTACATTAGGGTTAGGGTTGGGGCTAGGGTTAGGGTTAGATTAAGGGTTACATTAGGGTTAGGGTTGGGGCTAGTGATAGGGTTAGGGTTGGGACTAGGGTTAGATTAAGAGTTACATTAGGGTTAAGGTTGGGGCTAGGGTTAGATTAAGGGTTACTTTAGGGTTGAGGTTAGGGTTGGGGGGTGGGTGTTTGGTTTTTGAGGGCTGGGGGGGAGTATCCCAACCAATATTCAAAAAACAATAAAATGTTACAAGGAGCTGGCCAGTGCCGAAATGTCAGCACTGGACAGCTCCATGTAACGTTTTAAAGTTTTTAAAAAAAAGCATTGAAATGCTGTCTTTTACATGTAAAAGTGCATTTCCATTGAAACCAGTCGATTTATATTTTCGATGGACTGGTTTAGATGGAAAGGCACTTTTACATGTAAAAGATAGCCTGTCGATACTTTGGCATTCACTGCTTTTTATTAGATGCTTTGGTATGGCAACACTTTATTTTTGATGCAATCACTATAAACCCATTTAACCTGGTAGTAGCATACTTCTTTATTTGTTTAGCTTGTTTTCAAGGAGCAGTATCTCATTTGAACTTAGTGTCCAGAACAGAAGCTCCACAAATGCATCATATCTCTATATGTAACAGGTGTACTGCAGTAACAGCATAATCACATCATGCAACCGGTCACATGCCACACCAGAAAGCAAGCCATTGGAAGGTAAGTGCTAGAAATGAGAGTGTGAAGAACACTGGACAGCCTACAAACTTCACATGCAAATATCACACATATAACTATCACGCTAACATCTACTTCCTAGTAGATAAGAGTTTACTGACTAAAACAGCAAACACACTATCGCCGACTGTGAATTAATGCATCACAAAATCTACTCTCACACATCAAACCACCTCCCACCTGTAAAGTATTTTTCACCAAGACACCCAATAAGTAATGTAATAATAATAGGCATTCCTAGTAATAATCCAGTAGGTTTTAGTAAGACGATCATTGCCACGGCAGTGGTCTCCAAGTACGAGTCGATATTACATATTTATTGTACCCACAACTGTGCACATTTTTGTGACAAACCCAATGTACTCACACAGGCATTGCCTCAGCTCCCCTGTTCCTTATTGGTTGGTGACTAATTATTCACTTTCCACCTCTTTACTCAAGAAGACATTGCGTCTGTTTTCAGCATTAAAATAGTGTTTTTTTAAACACCAACGTACCCACATTGATAATCGCTTTCTTTTTGAGCTCCTCCCAATCACATAATTCTTTCCTTCTTATCTAACAAATATGTATCCTTTAGATCTGGAATCCCATCTGTACTTTTAGCATCTAGAGAACCTGACATTTCTTAATCTGCTCGTCCTCAAGTTTGCATTACACAAGTTGGATCATATCCTCCTGAACACTAGCGTGAGGAAATGCCATCTGGCAGAGGTGCAAAGTCTGAGCTTTTTTGATTTTTATTAACTAATAAAATGATGCAGGTAATTCCATCTCTGAAAGGGTAATCTGCTGATCAGATTTCCCTCTTATAAACTCTATGCCTAAAGCATAGTATGTATCTGTGTCCTACTGCATCAGTATTCTGATTCGCAGTGCCTACTCTACCCGTGGCACAGAGCAGGTTCAGAGGTCACAGGTGCCTGATTAACAGCAGCAGCCACACAGCGGCAGCATTTAAGATGTGCACCCCTGTGCCAAAACTACAATGATCATGAGTAACCCCTGATGGTGGCAGGATAATCTCTAAAATAAAGCTATGCCTGAATTCAGACATGGTGCGTGGTACTGCTTATGATCATGATCGGCACGTCCCAATTAATATCACACGTGTCAGTTCCTGTGAGTCAGTTCTGCTGTGGAAGGTGCTGTGTATTTTGGTCAGCTGGGTGTAGCCCCCCAAATGGCAGGAAAGCAACCTGGACAACCGGGCCTCTTCTTTGATCTCTTTGTAATGGCAGGTGACACCCTGTGCATGAGACTGACACACAGCAGGCCGCTGTACTGGCCCTGGCATCAAAGGAGCAAACCCATTCAAAAGGAGTACCTTCACAGCAGGGTGCTGACATTGTAAGGGCCTTTGTTCTTAGTGAGAAGGTAAAGGGGCGGGATTATGATAATCAGAAGGGCTCAGTTAATGGAAGGGGACTTCCACCATTTTGGTTTGCAGATTCGCTCTGAAGAATTCACTAGACTTCCTTTGGGAAAGTTGTCCTTTCCAAAACCCTCAGGCTGAGGTGACAAAGGAATCATCAAGGGCAGAAGGAAGATCTGTGCCTGACCCACTCCCAGAGCACATAGGGAGTGACCTCTGCTGTGGACCTGGACCGAACCCTGTGCACCAGAATTTCCAGAGCTGATAGAGCAGACCCTGAACAGAACCATCCAGTCCACGAGCCCACCTGAGTGGGCCTCACAGCAACCAGAGGGACAGACCAAGTGAAGCTACCTGGTTCTACCACACACAAACCAGCATCTCCATGTTCACCGCACCTGGAACAAGGCGAAAGTCACTGGCACTGGTTGTTGTGCTCCTCCACCACTTTTGATCTTGCTTGTAATTTAAACCGGCTCAACACTGCATTGTGTCCTAGCTAAAGCTCACCATCACTAGGCATGAAGCGACTGCTCGATGCCAGGACCTGAATCGAATCACTGGAGAGTCACACACTGACTCTAACCAGAGGTTAGGGTTAGGGTTATCCAGCTAGCCCCTGAAATGCCACCTTATAGACTTGCATCTCAATTCACCCAAGATCACAACTTCGACTACCGTCGCCCGCAGACTCAAATCGCTGGAGCATCACTCATCACCCCCTCCTAGAGACTAAATCCTGACACAGGCTTGCCAGCTGGAAAGCATTCCTGGGACCACCCCAACCTGCATCCTTTGGAGCTACCATTTTTCAAAAAGGTAGCAGGCGCCCTTCTCCAGAAAGAACATGGCATGATGACCTGTTCTGTGTTTTTTTCCCACTTTGAGAGTTCGCAGCTATCGCTTTTTGCTCACTGTTCCTTTCAAAGATCAGAAATACTATTTGCCTATCAGTCTTTGTCCCGCCCACATGGGCAGTCCAGCACTTAAATGCTATGGCAATTACCTTCTGAACAGGAGTACCACCAGCAACCCCATACACTTGTTTCAGCCTTGTTGGGCCTCATCAGTGAGGTGGAGCTGTGCCTCTCTCAGCACAGTGAGCAGGAGGTCCACGTCTGGGTTCCCCCAGGTAACTCAGGGTGACCAACCCCAAGCTATTTGCAAACATGTTTCTAAAAGGTAGCAGGCACCCCTCTCCAGAAAGAACATGGCATGATAACCTGTTCAGTGGTTTTTTCCCACTTTGAGAGTTCGCAGCCATCCCTTTTTGCTCACTGTAACTTTCACAGATGGGAAATATCGATTTGCATATCAGTCTTTGTCCCGCCCACATGGGCAGTCCAGCACCGAAATGCTACGGCAATTCCCTTCTGAACAAGAGTACCAACAGCAACCCCATTCACGTGTTTCAGCCTTTTTGGGCCTCATCAGTAAGGCGGAGCTGTAACTCTCTAAGCTTTGGAGCTACCATTCGACAGCACAGAGAAATTGCCTTCACCCCTACTCAGCTCCTGTTTGCCGCTTGGGTGCACTCGATCAAAAGTGCCCAAACTGAGCTTGATCTGGTTAAATCTACATTTGACACTGGGCAAAGGCGTTGCTAGGGATGGGGGTGTAGGGGGCAATAGACCCGGGTCTTTTGGTTGTAGCCCCAGATAGAAGCTCAGGGGTTACAACCAAAAGGCTAGGTAGCCCCAAGTCATTACAGTCCCGACATTAGCATAGCTGCAGATCTTTTCCAGACTAGCAACACTCCTGACACCGGGTCTGACTCCATCAATCCACCAAGAACTGCATCCAGGCACTGTTGACTTTGAACTGCCTCCTCGGTCCACTTGGACTCTAGAGACCGGTTAGATCACGATCGCGCCTGTTTTCATTCAAGATGTATCCTTTTTGTTGCTAGTGATTTAGCTACTGCCCCTGGAACCATGCTCTGTTTGCTACTTTCTCCAGTCTGTCACATCTTCTCTGTTCTTCCTTTGGGGTGGGTATGTGTACAGTACATTATTTTCATGCAGATGGTGTGTTTGATGAAAGTATATATATTTGTGTAGGACCTTCATTTGGCATTCCCTTTGTTTTGGACTGTGATACAGTGTTATTTGGGTCACCACTGGTTCACTTTCAAACCTTTCTTAAGAGCATAGCCTTCCCTCGGCCCTACTTTACCACAAAAGGCAAAGGAGGTATATCTTTTAACTGTCCCTATTTTACATTTATGATTGCATTGTGTTTTGGTTTGTTGAATTGTGAAGGATGAGTGGGCCATTTTACCCCTACGCATGCTTGTACTCCTGAGGAGCAAAATCCAGTTTGTCATAACCAGTCTGACCACAAGAGCCAAAATATCTTCTCATTCCCCACAATGATTGCAGTCCTTTGTGACAGGAGTTCAGAGAATACCAGTGCAAATCTACTTAGTACACTCATTTAGTGCTGCCACCAGACTATCCATCAGTCCACTCTTCAGTGCCTGGACACTCAGACAGCAACATGTTGGAAATGATGCATTCTCTTAGGAGACATTTAGGTCATATGACTCCTTCTTTATTCCATCTTCGGGAAATGTGGGAATTCACTGAATTGTTACGCAAGCACCATTAGATTTCCCTCAAATGCACGTAAGTACTCTAGCTTCAAATTCTTGAAGCGGAGATGATATGTGGCTCCGTAAAGAAATTAGTGTATTTTAAGAAAATGTGATTTCATTTTGATCCAGAGAGCATCAATCAAGAAATACATACACAATTAATAAATACACTTAAATAAATAAACAACTCAAACATGTTGGAGTCTTACAAAAGCACAGAAATATCCTTTGTTTTAAATCCTTTCCCTGTATACTCCAGTACGGTGAGTTGACCTAAGTCCTCCTCTTGAAACCTTTTGATCAATTCCAGATATTTAAAAAAACGTAGACAATATTTCCTATATGATATTTTTTAAAACATTGCTTTTAAAAAGAACGAAAAAACACTTCCATGAATGTCCTCTGCGCCTTTTCCAAATCATTGTTTACGGCTGTCCCAGAGTCCTTCTGAAATAAATGCCTCAGCAGGAACAGCGAAATACCAAAATGGATGTCGCCACACAAACGGGACTCTGTCCCGAGCAGTTCCTTTAAAACAAGGTTGTCCAACTCCAGGCCTCAAGGGCCGGAAACCTGGCAGGTTTTCAGGATATCCCTATTAATATTCATGAGCAAAAATGTGCATACATTTAGAATCACTGTATGCAAATATATCTCATGAATATTAATGAGGGGTATCCTGAAAATCCAACATGGATCCGGCTTCTAGGCCTGGAGTTGGACAACCCTGCTTTAAAAGATCTCCAGCACATTAACTGGCTCTCCAAAGTCAGAAGCCCAGGTGTGGCCTGCTCCTGTATGCGCAGTTCATATTTCAATCAGCCATCATAGCCAGTCACAAACTCACTGGATGTTTTCACCTGCTGATGTGTTGAAGTGATTGCATGGGAAACGGATTACCGTTCGGTTCCCTAGTTTTCAAAGCAATGTTAGAGCAAACATTGAAAGCGCTGAGACGAGGCTGAGTCCCGAGAGTGATCCAACCGTAATTTCAGTGTTTCGTTGATTTATTTTTAAAGTAACTTTATGATTATGGTCCTTCCAGCAAACAACTGGAACCTCCAAAAGGACCACCTCCCTTCTTTCCAGTCCTAACCATAAAAAAAAAAAATCAATCTTGCTTCCACCAATGCCTCATGCTAGGGGCTTTAAGACTTTACATGGCATGTAGCATAGCAATGTATCTGACTCATGCCATGCACATCACTGGCATGGTTTTGAGAAAACCGTGAAACCAAGGACAAAGAGACTCCACGGCGGGCAGCCAGTTACTGGCAAAATGGAAGGAATCACATGCTGCGTAAATTAGGGGTGTGTTCATCGATCCATCAACTAGTAAAACGCAAGTGTTTATTAGAATGACCAGCCATGATGCAAATACTGCTCATGGAAAATCATTAGAGGTAAATGAGTCTCATACATACTCATTGTGGGTATCTTCCAAACCCGACTGACACCATTTCCAGCTTCAGGTTTATTCAAAGATCTTTGCACCATTAGAGACATGCAAACACAGTGTTACACCTATTGGAAACAATATGATTTACATAAAACAAAGGTGCAATAGTTTATTGGCTGTAACAATTGGCAATTATTACATTTTGTTTCTTTAAAAGATCATATATTTGAGGTCAGCATCTTATGTTCCTCATCCGGCTGCCTTCCGCTCTCCCGCTTGGAAGTGGCCTGGATCGTCCCGGCTTCCAGTCACCAGACAGTCTCCTTCTATATGAGTCCCAGCTTCTCCTGCAGAGCTGCACCTCACCTTTTCCACTCAAGCTCTTTCTAGGAGTAATTCCATCTGGCAATACCCCCCCCCCTCTCCCCCACAGCCCGTCCTCCTTGGCCTGAAACTCCCGCTGATGTCCATTTAAGTGCTCAAAAGTATTCCCTGCACCCCCCACACACCATAAACAAATGCACATCTTTCTTGCATTTCAACATTTTGATGTGAATACAGGAAACAACTTGTTTTAATGTAAAATTGGCCTGGTTCTATATTTTATAGGCCTGCGGTTCGTTCATCGGCGGACTGATGTAGCCCTAGAAGCGCAGGCCGACCCTCGTCTACCTGGGAGCAATTAACTGTACATTCCGCGTGGAACTATGCGAACATCAATGACAAATGTGATCACATGATAGCTGCTGTTTAGTAGCTACCGGCGATGGTAGCCACACATTTCAGATGTGTGGTTCATTAATCGTTGGCAGATACTTGCATCAGTGAACTGATAAAAAAAGAGAGGGGCGCCTGCTACCTTTTTTGTATTTTTACAAGGAACTAGGGGGGTTGGTCACCCTAAATTACCTGGGGGAACCCAGAGGTGGACTCCCTGCTCACTGAGCTCAGAGAGGCACAGCATCACCTCACTGATGAGGTCCGACTAGGCCGAAACATGTGTCGGGGGTTTCTGTTGGCACTCTTGTTTGAAGGAGGTTTGCCAGGCATTTCGGTGCTGGACTGCCCTTATGGGCGGGACAAAGACTGATATGCAAATGGATATTTCCCATCTATGAATGGTACAGTGAGCAAAAGGCGATGGCTGCGGACTCTCAAAGTCGGTAAAAACCACAGAACAGGTTATCATGCCATGTTCTTTCTAGAGAGGGTTACCTGCTACCTTTTTTGTGTTTCAGAATGACCAGCCATGATGCAAATACTGCTCATTGAAAATCATTAGAGGTAAATGAGTCTCATACATACTCATTGTGGGTATCCTCCAAACCCGACTGACACCATTTGAAGCTTGAGGTTTGATTTAAGATCGTTGCACCATTGGAGACATGCAAACACAGTGTTACACTCATTGGAAACAATATGATTTACATAAAACAAAGGTGCAATAGTTTATTGGCTGTAACAATTGGCAATTATTACATTTTGTTTCTTTAAAAGATCATATATTTGAGGTCAGCATCTTATGTTCCTCATCCGGCTGCCTTCCGCTCTCCCGCTTGGAAGTGGCCTGGATCGTCCCGGATTCCAGTCACCAGACAGTCTCCTTCTATATGAGTCCCAGCTTCTCCTGCAGAGCTGCACCTCACCTTTTCCACTCAAGCTCTTTCTAGGAGTAATTCCATCTGGCAATACCCCCTCCCCCCTCCACCCCCACAGCCCGTCCTCCTTGGCCTGAAACTCCGGCTGATGTCCATTTAAGTGCTCAAAAGTATTCCCTGCACCCCCCACACACCATAAACAAATGCACATCTTTCTTGCATTTCAACATTTTGATGTGAATACAGGAAACAACTTGTTTTAATGTAAAATTGGCCTGGTTCTATATTTTATAGGCCTGCGGTTCGTTCATCGGCGGACTGATGTAGCCCTAGAAGCACGGGCCGACCCTAGTGTACCTGGGAGCAATTAACTGTACATTCTGCGTGGAACTATGCAAACACCAATTACACATGTGCTCACATGATAGCTGCTGTTTAGTAACCTGTCTATTAAGCTACCGGCGACGGTAGCGGTACATTAATCGTTGGCAGATACTTGTATCGGCGAACTGATCAGCACAAATGGCCCGGTGTGTCTTTGTGCATTAGAAGCCGCGTGCAATACTTGGGCTAATAATCAGTGTAGTTGTACTACTCTTCCGGTATGCAACAACATGTACCTGGAAGTAGAGTCTTGCCGCTCCTGCCACGAGGTCACACTGACGTCAAAGTACAAGTCAGCTTGCGAGAATCGCCTTACTGTAACACTGGCCTGCACTGACCTCAAACACATAGATACATGACTCTAAAGAGAGAATGCATCATGAAGACTGGGGTGAGGGCGCATACTACTTCTCAAAGCTCCCACATAGCAAACATCTATGTTGGAAGGCAGGAAACCAATAGCCACATGTTTCTGCTTCAGAAACAAGCTTAGGATCCCTTGTGGCTAGTGCCCTTTATTCAAAGTTTCTGTGCACACTTTCAGACATGTATGTCTATGAAATAAATGATCCGATTAAGAATGATGCCATGTCACTGAAGTCTACATTTAAAATGTAATGCTTGAAGCTGAAGGATTTGCAAATGTATCCTTAGGACTGAAAGACAATATACAAGTTCCTCATGAATAATGATCAGACGACCCCATTCTATGTACAGACCTACCCAAGCCTGTAAAAGTAAAGCACCAGTATTACAGGCACACTATTTACTTTTAGCCCAAATATCTATACAGGTTCCTGTTGTCGGACCCCAACTGATTTTCATTTAGTGCAAGTGTCTGCAATCTGTGGCTCTCCATATGTTTTGAACTACAACCCCCACGATCCCTCACCATCGACCATTGCGGCTATTGCTGATGGGAGTTATCTTAAACATTGGGAGAGCTAAAGGTTACAGACCTCTGATCTAGTAATACTAGATTGTCCAGAGGTGAATAAGCAGTGGCCATTATAGAGCTCCCAGGTGTGTTCACGAAGAGCTGACTTTCTTCCAAAAAGTTAAGATTCTGCCCTGAAATGTGACTACAGGTCTCTGAGTGGCATGGTGTTGCTACAGATGCGCAGGTTGTATGCTTCCAAATAACTCAACTTCTGGCACCCCCATACACCCAGTTATGTTACATTCCATTCACCCTCACTGAGGCAACCTACAGGCCAGCTCAGTGGGGTGCTCATTCTGTGAGTCTCAACTGGCCTAAATGTTCAACTAAGAACAATTAATACAAAATTACTGGACATATTGGGGTTAAAGATTATTACAAATAGTGGGCTGAGCTTCTTAAATCTTTATTGAAGACCCGTGTAAGTACTCATTTGCTGATTTGGAAGCACTATAGGAAACCTTTCCAGATTTTCGGGGTCCCAACATACGATAGTTGTAGGCAATCTGAACGTTCCATTTCAACCTTCGGCAGTACTGACTGGGGTCTATGTTGCTAGGGTGAGCATTGTGGTATCCCCATAATACAGTCCATATAATCAGCACGGCAGTATGCTAAAGCGTTGCGTTTAGCCACTTGTTTAAACAATGCAGGCATGAGAGCCTGTAATGGCATTCTTCCAGGTGACTGTACAGCAGCCCTGACTATCAGATTCAAAGCCAGGCGTGGCCAGTTCCCAGCAGGTATGTCCAATGGACCATGCAAGGCCAGGAAGGTTTGCTTCCTGTAAAGACCGGAGTGGGGGTCTGTACCTCCGCTCTCTATTTGGTAGAGGAGAGACACAGAGACCCCTGACAAGATTCTCTAATATTGGTAGTTGTGGTCGAGCAATTAAGGCCTAGCTTCTCAGGAGGTGATGCGAGCTGATTCTTAAGTACAGTGTAGTCCCCAAGCACCCACAAAGGAATGTCCACACACTGTATCGGTTAAAACACAGTCTTTATATAATTAATATTCAAGGTAATATACACGATCACAATAAATCACTTTGTACTCCGAAAATCAACAATGGTAAATGTGTACAATTTTAAAGTGATACCACTAACGTTATTAGATCTCCTTAAAGTGCATACGGTCAGATTGACACTCAGATCAAAATAAAGAGGAAACCAGCAGTAGAGAGAGGAAGGACAGCAAGCTGGTTGAACAATTGGCAGAATACTGGCCCCGTACCACTAGACACAGTTCTATGTGGAGATCCCCCCACCTGGGCAACCTGTAGGAGAAAGATACAAGCCCAGTCCATATATTGTTCACACTAGACTTTCCAATAGTTCTGCAAACCCTAAGTACCTTGGCGTTGTAGCGTTCCGCATCAGGGAATCGACGGCCCTTCTTGTGTGTCCTCCCTTTCAGGCAGGAGTCACGGGTCGTCGAACGTCTGACAGAGAACAGGTCGAGCTACGATGGTGAAGTGGCCGTGTCGTTCCTAGCGGTGCTCGTTGACGGGGAAGCATAAACGTCCTGCAAGGAAGAGGCATATGGGGCACCTCAGTGTCGATAGTTCTGGACCGCAAAGAGTTGGAAGACCTGTGGCCCAGCAAGGGCGTCGAGTCGTTAGCATCTCTGTGGTCTTTGGGTGGCGGGAAACCCACCGGTGGATGCTCCTCGGCGCGTCGACGGTCAGGCCTTCTCCAGCAGGATACAGCAGCGACGATGCCGACGAGAGCGTCCTTGGATCAATGAAGTTCTTAAGCAACGGGAGTATGCGGCTCCAGTCGGCGATAGCAGTCGGCGACAGTGGCGGACAACAGTCCGGGCGCTTCTCCTTGGAGTTCCGCAGAAATCCCCGTATGGGGTCGGCAGCCTATCAAAGGTCTGTCTACCAGGGAGCTTAGGCAAAGATCAGCTGTGCACGATGGTCCCTCGTAGCTCGGGAAGAGGGCACCTTACCAGGTCCTCTCTGGGTCAGTCCTTGAGGCACAGCAGCTTTCAGATTGCGAAGGAGAGCAACAGCAATTCTTCTCGTCCAGCAGGGCTTCACGGTTAAGCTTCAGTTACTCCAGTTACTCGTCGTAGTGGACTTCAGCTTCTGAACACGATTCCTAGCAGTGAGAGGTCCCCAGATATACTGTTGATCTCCCATTCATTCCGCTGGGTCACACTCAAGCATCCAATCACGACTAAGGTCATTCATGCAGGCAGGTAGCCAATCAGGCACATGGGGCATTCAGGCCATTCACTTCTCTCCAGACACTCACAACAAGTTATGCGTATTGGGACAAGTACCGAGCCATTGAACACTCCAAGCTGCTTTCATACCGGTTTCGGGCAGGGCTGTCTCAACCATTGTGTCAAACACCAGATACTAGACAGCCACAACATAGAATGCAAATTCGTCACACACTCCATTCACCCATGTCCCACCCACAGACGTACCCACAACATACAGTCGGGGAATCGATGGCCCTTCTTGAGTGTCCTGCCTTTCAGGCAGGAGTCACGGGTCGTCGAACGTACGACAGAGAACAGGTCGAGCTATGACAGTGAAGTGGGTGCGTCGTTCCTAGCGGTGCTCGTTGATGGGGAAGCGTAAAAGTCCTTCAAGGAAGAGGCGTGTGGGGCAGGCACCTCGGTGTCGATAGTTCTGGGACGCAAAGAGTTGAAAGA
Organism: Ambystoma mexicanum; assembly: GCF_040938575.1. Taxonomy (NCBI): domain Eukaryota; kingdom Metazoa; phylum Chordata; class Amphibia; order Caudata; family Ambystomatidae; genus Ambystoma; species Ambystoma mexicanum. The sequence goes on along the minus strand of NC_090928.1, from coordinate 318,591,199 downwards.
ACTGTGGCCCAGCAAGGGCGTTGAGTCGTTGGCATCTCTGTGGTCTTTGGGTGGCGGGAAACCCACTGGTGGATGCTCCTCGGCCCATTGACGGTCAGGCCTTCTCCAGCAGGATACAGCGGCGATGATGCGGACGAGAGCGTCCTTGGATCAAGGAAGTTCTTAAGCAATGGGAGCATGCGGCTCCAGTCGGCGATAGCAGTCGGCGACAATGGCGGACAACAGTCCAGGCACTTCTCCTTGGAGTTCCGCAGCAATCCCCGTATGGGGTCGGCAGCCTGTCAAAGGTCTGTCTACCAGGGAGCTTAGGCAAAGATCAGCTGTGCACGATGGTCCCTCGTAGCTCGGGAAGAGGGTGCCTTACCAGGTCCTCTCTGGGTCAGTCCTTGAGGCACAGCAGCTTTCAGATTGCGAAGGAGAGCAACAGCAATTCTTCTCGTCCAGCAGGGCTTCAAGGTTAAGCTTCAGTTACTCCAGTTACTCGTCGTAGTGGACTTCAGCTTCTGAACACGATTCCTAGCAGTGAGAGGTCCCCAGATATACTGTTGATCTCCCATTCATTCCGCTGGGTCACACTCAAGCATCCAATCACGACTAAGGTCATTCATGCAGGCAGGCAGCCAATCAGACACACGGGGCATTCAGGCCATTCACTTCTCTTCATACACTCACAACAAGTTATGCGTATTGGGACAAGTACCGAGCCATTCAACACTCCAAGCTGCATTCATACAGGTTTCGGGCAGGGCTGTCTCAATCATTGTGTCAAACACCAGATACTAGACAGCCACAACATCGAATGCATATTCGTCACACACTCCATTCACCCAGGTCCCACCCACAGGCGTACCCACAACATACGGTCGTTGAGAAGGCTCCAGCCAGTCTGGTCGGCACTTCCCCACACTACCATATATGGAACTTCCACCCAACAGCCAGTCAGGGGGAAGGGACAGAGGCAGGGCTTCCCGGGACTTCGGGAAGATCAAGGTAACAGGTGATGGAAGGCAAGAGGCCATGGGGGCCATTTTGTCTCCATCCGGAATCTACCGATTCCCCATGACAGGGCCTAGGCATCCCAAAATGGAGGATGCTCAGGGCACCAGTCATTTCAGCACGGAGCTGCCACCAGCCCATACTCTGCTCTGTGGGTCACACACAGGTGCCCAAAAACATACACTAGGGGCACGGGGTTGTACCCCTACCCATGGGTACCATAAGGGTATCGCATGGGTCTGTTCACCAAACCAAGAGAGAGAGCTGCACCGCCAGGAGTCCACATGAACTCCTGCACAGGAAAAACACGACAGAACACACGATAAAACGCAGTAAAGGACAAGGATACGGAGGCCATGTCCCTCCGATGCAGTTCCAGCATCGCACTTCCCATCAGGGGTCAAGTGGGGGGACTCATCAATAAACGCAATGGGATGTGACATCACCAGAAATCGCCATATTAAGGTGAGATATGCGCATTTCATTAAATCGGCTTGGCATAACCACCCAAATTGCACAGGACGAGTGGCATTTGCCTTTCATAAGATCAACACACACACAAAACCAAGAGAGGATATGTTCTTCTAATAGTGTTTTTGAAAACGTTAAAAGATGTGCATGTTTTAAACTCCAAGAACCAATACAAATGTTTTCCCTGGAACTTGCAGGACTGAAATGAGACATTTCACCTTTAGTTGTTTGTTATTTTTCATCAGGTTATATAGTGCAGTGGTGAAGTGTCCGGCCTGCAAACCCGACGACTGCGGTCGGCTTTATTTTACATATTCAAAGAGGACATTGAATGTTTCCTATTTTAGCTGGGGGGGACCGAGTCCACCCTCTGAAAAAAGTGGGTGGACTCCGTCCACCCGCGTGTACCCTCGACTTGAGCCCATCTTCCCATGAGGTGCATGCCTCATTGCGGGTGCAGGCTGGGGAAATGCACCTCTGAATGTGTGTGGTGGTGCTTCTGCACCTCCCGCACATTCAGACAGTCTGGGGCAGTGACTTGGGAGCACTCCGGCTCTTGCACACATGCGCATTAACCAGGGAGTGCGCTTTGCTTCCTGGTTCCTGATGTGTAGCACAGGAGCAGGAGGGCTTACATCTTTCCTGGAAGGCTGGTGCATGGCCAGAAGCAGAGTCTGGACAGTGGTTAAAAGTAAGAAGAAGCTGTATTATTGATTTGTGCATGTGTGAATGGATGAGTGAGTGTATGATGCATGAGTGGGTGCTGATTGCATGTATGAATGAATGAGCAAGTGTATGATGCATGGGTGCGCAAGTGAATGCTCTGAATGAGCAAGTGAATGTTGCATGGATGTATGTCGTGTGCACTTACTTGCATGTTTGTTCCTCGTTCCCAGATGGGCAGCTGATTTTGGGGCCACGACAGCAAAATCAAAGATGTCAAGTAAATGTGAAATGATGCCATGAGGGCATCAGTTGTTGCTGGGCATCTTTGATCAAACCATACATGCATTTTTTAGGCTTAGAAGCAGATCAAAACAATTGGAACCCCATTTGCATTTTGTAGGCATAGAAGAAGGCTGAAGCATTGAGAACCCTGCATGCATTCCGTAGGCAGGGGAGAAGGCCAACACTCTGAAACCCTCACTTGTATTTTGTATTTTGAGGAAAAGCCCTTAGCACCTAGAACCCCACATGCACTTTGTCGGCACAGGAGAAGGGCAAAGAACGGAGAACCCCTAAAACATTTACCAGACCTACGATAAGGCAAAAGCACTGAGAATGCCATGAGCAAGTTCTAGGCACAGAAGAAAGCCAAAGCACTGAGAGCCCCACTTGCATTTTCCAGGTCCGAGGAAAAGGCGTTGGCCAGTGAGAACCCCATGTCGATTTTTTAAGCAAAGGAGAACTCTACATGCATTTATTGTAGGGAAGTATGAGTTAAATTAACATATTGGAATCTCCTGCAGGACCTAGAAGTGGTAGGGGACGCGGTAGGGCCAATGTAGGAATGTATCAGCAATGTGTTTCTCGCTTGCTACAGCAGCAGCTGTTTGTGTTAGAGAAGGCCAGCTAGTACGTGGGTCTCTGTGCCAGCCAGGCCGGTCAGTCGGTAGCTGCATATCTCCTCCTTTGCTAAGAATAGAGGCATCAGCCTCAAACAATTCTGGTACATCAGGAAAAAGTGTGACAACAGGGAGAAGATATGAATTCAGCTGAGCAACCAAGCGAGAAATCCTGAGTTTAGGACGAAGCGGGTGAATTCCTGAAAATTCCCGCCTCTGATATCATTGGTAACAAAGGACAGTGAAGAGCATGACAAAGATTACATTCCCTCCCTTTTTCAAGCTAGAGACTCCGGCAACTCTGCATTGACAATCCCACAAATAGGGAGGGAGACGAAGGCACATACTAAGAGGGTGCGTCATTGATGAACCCATGCAATTGTTTAGGGTGAGCATTGTACATAGGAAGCATAGGACAGTCCCTGTGCATCAATATACAGTCTTTTCAAAAATGTCCCAAAAACACACTCTAGTGCTAGTACAACTTTGCAGTCATTCATATAAAGAACACTTGCTCCCCAGTCAACAGAACACAAACAACATAGAAAGAGGAGAGATTAGGCCATGCCTTTGCCCTTCCAAAGAAACAGAATGTACAGGTATTTTATGGTGGAGCAACAATAAGTACATCTTGCTGCCTGCCATATATATGCAAAGAAAGTGTCTTACAAGGAAAGCCAGGCATAATTTTGGACACCTTATCCCTGTGGGCAAATATGACATCACATCAACAATATGTTTGGCAAAAGGTAACTTGCCTTCCCTCAACTGTAGGAAATTAGAACTGTTGTACTGTTAACCCATACTACTTCAGCAGAGAATCTTATTGATGAACCGATTTTTACAAGCCCTGTTGTAAAACTATCTTTGATCAGGAGGAACAAGCAGGCCCACATCCTTCAATAACAGACCACTCAGGTGATGAAGAATTGTGTGCAAGCTAGCTACAGTCACACAAGTGGAGCAGCACGGTTCAAAGTGGTGGAGACCTTCTCTCTGACAGCAGTGGCTTAGTACATGCAAGAGTAAATCTTCAGTTTCTCCTTCCTCCTCATTTTATTTGGCTCTACCAATCAGCATAGCCACTCTCTGAGTCTTAGTACTGTACTCACAAACTGGAAATTCGGACTCAATGCATTTGGCTATATCAACCAGGAGAGCCACACAATGACCTCTGCATAGTGTTCCATTCCTTACTAATTAAGTGCTGTTAACACCAACATTGGCATTAGTAGTGGTTGTGCCTCACTGTTTTTTGATCTCCCAACAACAGAGTCTTAGCACCGCACTCATAAACTGGAGGTTGTGTCTCCATTTATTTGGCTCTACCAACCAGCAGAGATGCTAATGCCTTTTTTATGCATTCTCCCATTGCACCATGTCCTCCTTTCCACTACTCTCTTGCCCAGTCATCTAGATTAGGGTATAAATGGTGCAGGAGCATGTGCTTTCCCCTGACATCCTTGCCCATCATCCAGCTCACATCCATTGACAGAGACAAGGCAATGCACACAGTATGTGCATGTATTACCCATCACTCACCTGTTCTGCCCAAATGGCATCACCCAATGAATTCTATCACCACTAACAGGAAGCTGCATTGCTAGTGGTGCTAAAGTGGTCCTGATAGTCAGTGGTGCCACTGGGCTTCTTGAACACATTGTGCCACAGCCAAAAATACTGGTGCACCAAGGAGGTGCTGCAGGTACTCTTTTTTAGTTTACCCCAATGAGATGTCTTCTGGGAGAGTTTCCATATTACACCGTCTGCCTCCTTCTAACAATCACACCTGCTGACCACATGAAGTAGTGCCACACCCATGATCAGGTGGGTGGTGATATCATGGGTGGGGCTGTCTTCTGACGGGACTTTGCCCTTTTGAGCAAAGCCTGAGCACCCACTTGGACCCTCCACATAGCCTCAAATGGTGCGGTTTATCCCAGTCTCCACCGACTGAGACATCTGCTGGGGGACCATTTTAGGCTTTTCCATCTGGTGATCTTCAGTTTCCTGCAGCAGTGACACATCCAGCAAGACAGAGATCGTCCTCATCAGCACACCTTCACCATCCTTTCCCCTCACTCTCTGGCCGGCCTCCCTTGGCCCTCCTCCTACCCCCACCTGCGAGGCTAAGAACCTCGGGGTCATCTTTGACTCCACCCTTTCCTTCTCCGCCCACATCTCTGGGGTCTCTAAAAAGTCAGATTTCCCACTGCACCTCCTCAGAGGTACTCTGCCTTTCCTCTCCTTCCCCCAGAATCTCATGGTATCCCAATCTCTGGTTCTCTCTAGCTTGGACTATTGTAACAGCCTCTTTCTAAATCTACCTGCCTCTACTCTCCGCCCTCTATAACTAATCCAGAACAGGACTGCAAGACTTGTCCTTGGCCTTAAGCCCTGGGATCGTATCTCTCCAGCTCTGAAATCTCTCCATTGGCTCCAAGTGGATGCAAGGATTAAATTCAAAACCCTCTGCATTGTCCACAAGGCTTTCTGGGGCCTGGGTCCAAAATACCTTCAGCTATCCCTGCGCAAATACCTCCCCTCTCGAGCTCTTCGCTCCTCTACCTCCAACTCCCTCAGGGTCAGTCGTTTTGGGGCCTCCCTCTGGAACAGCCTCCCTGCCACTTTAAAACCTGAGGAAAACCATCTCCGGTTCCGGAAGCACCTCAAGACCTTCCTCTTTTCTTCTGCCTTTGCTCCCCCTCTCACCTTCTGATCTGTTCTCTCTTGGAACTGTGCACCTGGCCACCATCTGCCCTCCGGGTCCAAGTACCTGCTCAACCTCCCACCCTCCCGCACTGCCTCCAGGCCACCCCTTGCACTGGGGTCTGTATCTGTACCCATACAGCCCCCCCTTTTTCTTCCTGCACTTATCACACCTACCCTGTCTGCTGCCTTAAACCTAGCACTTGCAAATTGCTGGCTGCACTAAAACTGTTTGTTGCCTTTATTATTTATTTATTGTTATTTATCTGTTTCTCCTCTGCATCACACTTTCCACTTCTCCCCCCTTCCATGCACTTTCCCCTCCCCCTCTCCCATGCACTTGCGCGTTCTCAATGTCACTGGGCCTAGTAAGATCGCTGTTTTTTTTCTCCCCTGTTCCCCTTCCTTGCCTTGTCGCGCTCTGAAACACTTGTGTACGAGCGCGATATAAATAAAATATCAATATCAATATCCTCCTTAACCCCCCTGTCCCTTTGCCAACCTGCACTTCTGTAGCTTTGTGACCTACAGGAATACAAGGAAGAGCAGAGTCTAAAGTGCCTACTCAGCCCTCACACTTCTACAAACCAGGAGCCAACACAATCAAAAAGCTAAAACTGGCACATTTAATACCTCCTTCGCCTTTTGTGGTAACGTGGGCCAAAGGCAGGCTATACTCTCAAGAGGGGTGTCAATGTGGTTCAAAAGCAGCCCCAACAGTGAAGTTTAACATTCCAAAATAAAGGAATATCCAAACAAGGCTCTATACAAATATAGGGAAGAAAAAAAGCCTGAGGAAGGTTGGAATACAAGCGGAACGCGTGGCGGTTTCCACCCTGGTGGGGTGAGTGTTTTTACAACCTGTATGTCAGCAAGGGAGGCATGGGAGAGATGCCTACCCTTTTTAAGCCGTGTTGGCAGTGTTGGTTGCACAAGATCACAAGATTCTTTGTAATTAAATAAAATGTTTTTTGAGAAAGTGGTTTGGTCGTGTGTGCAGGGATTATTGTGTTACATGTTGTTGTTGTTTTTTTTAAGTGCTACAACCTTCCTCAACACATGTGTGTTTTATATATATATATATATATATATATATATATATATATATATATATATATATATATATATATATATATATATATATATATATGAATACTTGAATGAAACACCCCATGTGAAATAATAACTAAATAGAAAAACACTACACAAAACCCACCCGTGTGGAAAGAACACATAGTAAGCAAGGATAGCAGGATGCATCAGGGGTGTAAGGCAAGTAAAAACCACAATGGTCTTTAAAAAGTATATGTTTCTTGGATCCAAAAAGGGAGTTAGTGATCTAACCAGTCTCTAGGGCCCAGAAATGGACTAAAGGTGCACATAGCAGTCAATAGCACATATTTACAGTTCTTGGTGGTCTGACAGCACCAAACTAGACTTCTTGGCACTGTGCTGGTGGTTCAAATATATTGAATGGTTTTTGAAACATGGCTCCAAGAAGTCCTATGGCGAAAACCCTCAGGTCCTGACTGTCTTGGCTCTCAGGGAGCTTTGAGTCCCAATCCAGCGGCTCAGGGACAAGATAAGTTATATTCTCAAGCTCCCAAATACAGTAGAGGCTGGCATACAACTGCAGGGGTCCTCTAACATGATGAGGTCCAGGGTAACGCTGTGGCTGGCAGAGAGGCAAGTCTTGCATCAGCAGCAGGTCTCTACTCACATCGCTGTGGGTCCCACTCCAGGGACTCAGGGACAAAATGGGTCTTTGTGCTTGGGCTTCCAAACATGTGGGAGGCTGGCACACAACTGCAGGGTTCCTTTAACACAGTGAGTTCCTGGGTACTGCTGTGGCTAGCAGAGAGGCGGTCCTTGTTCCAGCAGCAGGTTCACCGCCAATGGTCCTTGGGGATCGGTAGGGGGAACCTGTCTTCACTTCACAGCTGGAGGGCTTTGGAGAGATCTTGAAATCGTCTTGAAAGGCTGGAGTCTAAACGATGATTTGAAGAAGTGGAGGCAGACCCTTTCTTTTAAAGGTAAAAGTTCACAGGTGATTGGACTAAAGCTAGCCTGCTTTAGGGGTCCAATCGCTGCTCTTGCAATAAGTGGACTTTGTCCTTATGTTATCCACACAAAGTGATTTGTGCTACAAGAATTGGATGGAACACGATGGGAGAGAGAGAGAGGCAGAGAGAAATACAATGGTGGAATCTTTCCCCAACTTTACAGACCTGCCCCTTTCACTTCACAATAGGGTCAAAGACCACTTTGCTATGCATCACCCTGGTGTGAGGCTACCCCTTTTGAATGGGTGTGTTCCTTTGATGCCTGGGCACAGGACAGCTTCATGTTGAGTGGCTTTCTCTCAAATAGGGTATTACCTTCCCAAACAAAGAGATGAAAGAAGAGGCCACAGTAAGCCTCACCTTCCAAAGCTGAGCTGGCTCACATGTGTGTAAATGCAATAATTATGAGCAGTGCCATGCACCATGCCGTACCTCAGGCATGACTTATATTTAGAGTTTACCCTGCCACCAGCATGGGCTACTCATAACCATGATATTTTGGAACAGGGGTGCATATCTTAAAAGGCACCCCTCTGCTGCTGTGACTTTGGCTTTCATTTCAGCTGTCAAGAGGGCACCTCTGACCATTTCCTGCTTTGTGTCACTGTAGGGCAGGCACTACATTCAGGCTGCTCTTGCACCAGTGGACAGGTGTACACTATCCCTTTGGAATGGAGCTAATGTAAGGGGAATGCGTTCCGCAGATTACCCTTTCAGGGATGGGATTATCAGCGGCATTATATTAATTAATGGTCTCATTAATACAAATCAAACAAGCCAGTGCTTCTACACCATTGCCAGATGGCAATTTGTCACAGGCTTCCTCCCTCTGCTGCCCCTGGAGTGCCTACTACTTCCCACCATCTCCGATGTGAAGGTACTTGCCCACCTTCTGTAGATACTCCTATGGTGACTCTGTAGACATCACAACCTGCGCTGAAATGTTTGCCACATCCCGCTCCTCAACCACCATCTCCCCTTCTCTACCACCACCACCCCCACAATCACCATCTCTTCTCTGCATTAACTACCTCAGCTTCATCAACCACCATCTTCCCCTTCTCAACCACAGCCTCCCCCTCCTTTACCACTATCACCCCTGCTCATTGTCTCAACCTCTTCAGATATCACCTTCTCCTCCTCAACCAATGTCTCTCCCTACCATGAAGCTCTATCTCAACCTTCACTGCTTAAGGTTTCAATAAGAAAAAACCCAAATGCGCCTACTGTTCCTAAGGTGTCAATGTGCAAAATGGAAAAAAAAGTGAAAAAGACAACAAAGAGATTCTCACAAAACTCACATGATGGGGAAATGTTCTCGAAACACACAAACAGTAGGGAAGGTGACTGCGCGCTTGGGTTCACACACAAACATTTCTCTGCAAACTCAGGAAAGGAAAGGGGATCGGAAACTTAGATTGTTGGTTTTACAAATAAGGAGAAGGGAAAGTGCAAGAGGAATTATACTTTTTACATTTTTAAAGAGAAGAAAGGGCACACATTTGAGCGTAGCTAGGGAGCCAAACGATCACACAGAAACGGACAAAAATGGATACAACAGATATCATGAAACACAAAAACAGCACTAACAACTGACACATCCCTAAAAACATTCGAACCTCTCCTAAACTTAACCAAACAAAACTCAAACATTCCTACAAAATCATGAGTCTGTGAGCCTGGATTGTCCCTTCTTATTTTTGTGACACACGAAAAACAGAACATACATTCAACTTCCCAAAATTGTGTGTGATGAACACATTCCAACTTTAAGCAAATGCTTCACTGGCCAAAGACCAGGATGTATTATCAAAGCATTGCTGGGTTGACCTAAATGTGCCAGCAGGGTCCAACCCTTAGTACCAGAAGTTCAGGGCAATGTGGGGAAGTGCAGTTATTGCTGTATTTCAGTGTGTCAGGTAATTGTTGGTGTGGCAAAGATGGTTGGAGAACGGGCTGGCCTATGACTGTGCATCAGCCAGTGTGGACTTCCTGCGTGCCGTGAGCCCATACATGTTTCTGTCTGCCATTCAGCGTCTGGCGTTCATAACCTGGCATCTGCTGGCTGGCGCGTGTGCTTGCTTTGTCAGCTGTCTGCTCTAAGGTGTTGGAAGGTGTGCCAGCCATGTCTTCCGGGCGCCACTGTACCCAATGATTCCTTCTAGAGACTCTGGACCAACAGAGCACGTTTCTGCAGCCACTAAAAACACAAAGCAGGAAATACAGGGATTAGCCTTGAAAAAGAGCGTGTGGGTGGCCTCAAGAACCGAGCTGGCTGTCCACTTAGTTTATCAGGTGACAATTTACTTTGTCTTGATCATACAAAATCAATTTTAAATACCGGCTATTTTGTTCATATGGTGGCGGTTAAACTTATGCATTTGCTCATCCAAAAAGAAGTAGCATACGCTAATTCTTTTTAAGGTTACACGGATCTTATGCTCATCAACCGTAAAGAAAAATGAATTTAAAATACATTATACCGTACTGTATAATACCGTATAAACCGTATAATACCGTATAAACAAACACTGCTCTGGGATACAAAAGTAGCCTGTCTCCTTTTCTCCAAAAATAGCGATAGATTTTTTTTAATGATGTCAAGTGCAGTGATCACATGTTTATGCAGTAGAGGCTACCCCTAGTAAAAATCCAGGAAACTATGAAGCAGCAGTCACTTTCAATAAAAGGGAGATGCACCATAACAGAGCAGACACAGCTGATTCTTCACCTTGTGTAAATAACAATGAGTCTTATAGCAATGCCTTGAAATGTACACAGATCACAAATGAAAGTAAGCCACAATTATATCAATTTGAATAGAAATATGTCGAGCAAATATGATTATATTTAATATTACATTTTATTGGTTTTGTAACATACAAACATTGGTCCTCTTCGGGCCAGGACACAAAAACAACAATAGTAATAACGTACAATGGAATGCTCAATCAAGCAAGTCACACAAAGTCACGAAAAGATTGTTATACTAAGGTGAAGGGTCCCCTGTTGCCATGCACATTCTACTTTCTAGGGTGTCATATCAAGTCATGTTTCAAAGTTCACGCCACGTCTTCCCATCGTTGCTATATCTTGTATTACTTTTCGGGGCATCCCCTGGCTTTATACACTCTCCTTTCTATGGCAATGCAAATCTGTACATCAGTTATCCACTGGCCTATTTGCGGCGTCTCTGCAGCACCCCATAGTTGCGCAATATTCCTTTTAACAATTGCAGTTGCTGTCATGAAGCAGTGCTTTTCATATCTTGACAAGTCTATTTCACTGTCTGCTCCAAGCAGTAGTAGCTTAGGGTTTCTGGGGATTGTCTGATTTAGCACTCTGGTAAGGATGTCGCAGCATTGCTGCCAATAATCACGGATATTTGGGCATTCCCATAGTGTGTGAAAGAAAGTTCCTTCTTCTCTATGGCAGTGTAGGCAGTTCGGTTCCATTATCTTACCCCAGCGGTATAAGGCTACTCTCAGGTAATAGATTCTGTGCAGTATTTTTAGTTGGACTAGTCGCAGTCTGGTCGATATGGCTACCTCCCGGGGGAACATTAGTATCTGAACCCAGTCTTCCAGTAATATCTCCCCAACTTCGGCTTCCCATTTTGTCTTGAGCCAAACCAGTTCCGTTGTGGCAAAGGATGTGATGGCGCTGTACATTACTGTGGTGACTTTAGCTCGAATGCAATCTGTTATGTTGCGTTCTATTGGAGTAGTATCTGGCATGTCAGCAAGTATAGGGAGATGCTGTTGGAGTGCATGCCGAAGCTGTGTGTAATGGTATCTTTCCGCCTCTGGGAGGTTAAATGATAGAAGAACTACTGACACCACAAGCACACCCTATGTAGAACTAAATTCTGTATGCTTAAAATGTACTAAAAATTAATTGTATCTGAAGATGTGTTTTAAGGTGCAGAGGAGAAGGATGAAACCTTGACACCTAGGTTGCGTGATATGCAGAAAAAACAAAGAAGTTCCCTAGCCGGGAACTTATGTCCCCTGCACACTATCCTTTGTCTGGAAAACCAGACCAACAATTTAGAAGTGGTCACACATGACGTTCAATCAATATAAATATATCAAGTAATCGAATATTCTTGAAATAAAATTTCTAAAACAGACAGTTTTAGGTCACAAGTTTTTCTGCTTGTGATGGAGCGCTTGGATGCCTTAGGGCTTGTAGCGCTGTAGAAATTCAATAACATAACATAACATAACATAACTGCCACAAGTATACCCCATCCAGCAACCCATTTTCACCCTGGGCAGCCCGGGTTACACGCCCGCATCAGCGCCGACATTAGGATCAGGAAAACAAAATGTCGGGCGCGATGCGGCGCCACAACGAGGCTCAGCGTCCTTGCGGTTGCTAAGCAACCAGTGTTCTGAATTTGCCCGTATCCGCCGGCAGGCGGGAGAGCCGGCCTCACCAAAAGCCACCTAAGGCCCTGTTTGCCCCTGTTCGCCGCTGGACGGCGCATGGCGACCATCACGAGACTCTACTTTTGGACACTCATCCTTCTGTGAGTACGATCATGCTGCCAGCCAGTATGCCTGCCTAGCAATAATGTCTACATACGCCCTTCGGCGGTTATCGTTAACTCGTTGCAGCCATTATCTTTAAGCTGTTTGTCCTCCACATAGCCGCTTAGCTGCAAATATTTCGTGGTAGCCCGGTCAGCTAATGTTCTCACTGCCAGTTATTGTGCCTCACTCATTTGATGCCACTAATACTGCTACTGCACCTTACTCCAGCTAATGATACTTGATGCTAGTTGCTGCACCTCGAATTTAGGTGAACCCTTGCTAGTCATTTTATTGCCTGCACATGCCACTTTAGCCTGTCTGCCAATTTCGAATTTAGGTGAATCCTTGCTGGTCATTTTATTGCCTGCACATGCCACTATAGCCTGCCGGCCAATTTCGAATTTAGGTGAATCCTTGCTGGTCATTTTATTGCCTGCACATGCCACTTTAGTCTGTTTGCCAATTTCGAATTTAGGTGAATCCTTGCTGGTCATTTTATTGCCTGCACATGCCACTGTAGCCTGCCGGCCAATTTTGAATTTAGGTGAACCCTTGCTGGTCATTTTATTGCCTGCACATGCCACTCTATCCTGTCTGCCAATTTCGACTTGTATCTTAGCCAATGCTGTGCCCTTTACAAACACTGCATCTAGACTACTCCCGTATTTGCATTCTGAACTCTGCACTCAGACACACAATTCAGACCAGATCTAGTCAGTACACCAACACAGAATTGGATACAGGCTCTCCCGCCTACAGCACCCACACCAACAATGCACACACCCCTGTGCATCCTGCTCCCCACCTCCCACACAACAAGTATCATACACATCCTGCTCCTAGTACTAGCAACGTACCAATACCATACCACTCACTACAATACCATGTCACTACCTCTCAACCACGTTAAACCCTGGCCAACCACGTTAAACCTGCAACACCAGACACAAAACACTCTACCTTGCAATACCCTCGAGAGGAACAGCAGACTCCGCTCAAGACTTGCAAAACTCTATGAACCACTAGCTAGAACCCTGACATCCTATAACAAACGAACAACAGAACACTGGCCCAATCCAACCACCACCAACAACCCCCCTCCAAGACCCAAACTACAACTAGTCCCACCTTTCCAAAGATAAACAAACCTAACCTCATGGGTGGCCTAATAAACTCTAGATCGCTAGTTGCACACGCTTCAGATATAGCAGACATCATCCACTCTGAACAGCTAGACTTCCTAGCAGTCACCGAATCTTGGCTACACGCCGCAGCAGGACCCGCCCTCTCACTGGCCATACCAAACGGATACACCATACTGCGATCAGACAGAACCGACACTCGAGGTGGAGGCACTGCACTCATAATAAGAAACAATATACCTTGCAGACTAGTGCCATCCCCAGTCATCAACTCATGTGAGCTCTTGACAGCCAATCTAAACATAAATAACACCCAGACTCTCACAATATACTTGGTCTATAGACCTCCAGGCCCCATTGGGACCTTTGAAGATGACATCAAATATCATCTCGAATAATCTAAAAAACTCATCTCAAGTCCTACTACTAGGCGACTTGAACTTAGGTTATAACGACCCCAAAGACACACATGCATCTAATGTGGCTAGTATCCTAGAGGAACAAGGATTCACCCAAAGAGTGCTCAGCCCCTCACACAACAAAGGCAGAACCTTGGACTGGGTAGCAGACTACAACTGCAACGCCACGATAGCCTCCATATCCCCCCAGATCTGGACAGATCACCACCTCATAACCTTTACCCTAACTGCCGCCAAACCTACCTTGGCTCCCACACCCCTAGCTCCGTCCATTCCCACCCGGAACAAGAAAAACATCACCTGTGACAAACTGCTACCCCTCATCCTCCCTACACTCAACGCCATCCCGGAAAACCTGGACCCCGAAACTATGGTTAAGGAATTTAACCACATCATGGCCACATCTCTAGACTCTATTGCACCACTCAAACTTAGACAAAGCAAACCCAAAGCCCATCTCAATTCATGGTACGCCCCATACCTAAAATCATTGCGCAAACAAAAAAGGCACTGTGAGACATCCTGGCGAGCACAACCTTCTGACGAAAACAAAGCCAACCTCTGCTCCATCACAGCCCTATACAAAAAAGAAATCATCCTAGCTAAACGCGAAACCTACAACGCTAGAATTGCCCAAGCTAATTCTAGCACGAAAGAACTCTTTGTCATCCTCAAAGAGCTCGAAGCACCCATCCCAGACAACTGCATCAAAGACCTACTCTGGTGCTCCAACATACAACAAGCTCTAGCCAACAAAGTCACTACCCTTCAAATAAAAATAGCCAAGAAAAAAGCCACACTCGCCGGCAACAAACCCATTAGCGTCAACCTAGAACAACTAAGTAACTCTACCAATCACCCCAAATTCAAGTTTTCCAAAGTCACCATAAAAGAAACAGAAAATACCATACTATCTCTCAAACCCACCAACTGTCAAGGAGACCTATGCCCCGCTCAACTTCTAAAGGATGCAGCCAGAGATCTGGCCCCCTTTATCACAAAACTTATTAACTCATCCTTCTCCACCAATACCATCCCATCCAACCTCAAAGAATCATGGGTGCTTCCTCTACTGAAAAAGCAGTCCCTAGACCCACTAATACCCACTAATTACTGCCCGATTACTACAGTGCCGTTTCTCCTAAAGATCCTAGATAAAATGGCATACTCCCAGATACAAAAATACTTGGAAACCAACTCTCTACTAGGAACTAGGCAATCAGGCTTCTGGCCCCAACATGGGACAGAAACAGTTCTCATAGACCTCAAGTCACAGATAGATGAACTCCGGGATGAAGGAAAATCAGCCCTCCTTCTGCTCCTAGATTTATCAGCTGCCTTCGACCTGGTCGACCACAGGGTCCTTTGCAACCATCTGGATTCGGCAGCTCATTTCTCCGAAGAAGCCACTGCATGGATACAATCAATCCTAACCAACAGGACTATGAGAGTCTTCTCTCCTATGGCAGCAGCCAACCCCATCCCCATAACTTGCGGAGTGCCCCAGGGATCTTGCGTCTCACCCACCCTCTACAATATCTTTACCAGGCCCCTGTTCGACAATCTGGACCTTCTGGGTGTCACCTACACTAACTATGCAGATGACACTCAGATTCTCCTACCGCTTACTGGTGATTACGACAAGGATTTGGCATTGGTGAACAGGATATATCTCATCATCCAGGCATGGATGGCCACCCATGGTCTATGCCTGAATGATGACAAAACAGAGATCATCATCCTGGGCACTCCCTCGACCCTCAAAAAACTCAGCCCCGAATACTCAGCATTCAACATAGACAATAATATTATTACTGTTGCCAAGGAGGTCAAAACACTGGGTTTCTATCTGGACTCCACTCTCTCCCTCAGCAAGCAGGTAAATGCCTTGGCCTTGGCCACGGCATACACATGCAAGTTGATCACAGCAGGCAAGGCCTTCCTGTCTCAGGAAAAGTTGCATCACCCTAGCCAGAGCCCTCATCTTATCCAGGCTGGACTACTGCAACGCGCTATACATAGGAGCCAATAAACAAACCATCAAAAAAATCCAACTCCTACAAAATAATGCGTTAAGAGCAGCCCTAGGAATCCCCAAGAGAGAACATATCTCTAACACCAGAAGAGCCAACAACTGGCTCTCCATTCACGACAAAATAAAACTAAAAACTGCCTCCCTCACGCACAAATGCTTGAACAATGCAGCACCCCACTACCTATCCGACAGATTCACTTTGAAGCCTACCACAAGAATCACCAGACTCGCCAACACCACCTACCTCTGGATCCCCAGATACAAACATGTCAAAATAGGAGGCAGCAGCTTCCAGGTCAAGGCAGCACTCCTATGGAACTCACTACCTTCCCCTCTAAGAATCAATCAATCCTATCACAAGTTCCGTCAAAGCATCACTAGTTGGCTCAAAGATGCAGACATCTAGGCATATACCTTGCTGACTTTGCCCGGCACCTCTCTCTACACCGCATGCACCAACCACTGTGTAAAACTATGCATGCCATCAATGTACCTGCCTGTATATATCGTAACTTCATTGTGCCAACATGTAACCAAGAGGCACTTGCACATAATTGTATTTTACATGTTGTAACCAAGCTTTGAATATCCTTATGCCTTGCACCTGAATACCCTCGGGTCTGGAGCGCAATACAAATAATAAACTAAACTAAACTAAACTAAACTAAACTAAACCCTTAATTGAAGATTTTAGTATCACCCAGCCAAATTATGTGAGCCAAAACAAATCTCGTTTGGTTTTTGAAACTGCATTGAGAGTGGAAAAAAAAAAACTGCAATTCAACCAGGGCTTTAAGTAGGCCAGAGCCAGCTTGGGCTCAGAACCGGCAGCCTCCAAAACATACTGCTGAGCTGGGGTCTGCCCAGGCTCCTCTCTACTGACTTCCCAAACCTGATTTCCTAGCTGGTAAATCTGAAGCTGTTAACAGACAATACTGCTCATTACTAGTAGATGTCACCATCAGCCATATTTGCAATCACATCCTCAGCTACTCCAAAGCCATGCCTGTGTACAGTCGCACGTTGCTGTTTAAATTGAGGCTTTCTTCTATGTCTATAAAGATAACCTATACGGGTAATCTAATGAGTTCTTGACATCGTTTTTCTTCTTCCATCACTCACAATTGCTCCCAAACCTGGAACTGTAGGTAAGCATGTGTGGAGACCAACAAGTCAGTTGCATTGCACTCTTCCTTGGCGCTCCAGTTGCAAGTTACACACACGACTCCACTCACCAGCCTGCATTAAGCTCGGGACACGAACTCCAGCTACAGATTAGAAATCGTTTTTGGCTTCACCCAGCCACCATTCCATACGGGTCCGAAACCTTGCGGCCATTTGCCAATCTACCGGCATCCCATGCCTCTCCTGTGATTTTCCACACAGAAGTTACCTAGCAAGCCTTTCTCAGCCTGCTGTTAGCGCTTAGAAGCCTACTTTATCCTGCACCTCACGCTATTCTGGTGCCACAAGCAATCTCCAGATTCATGCAGCATTGCAGCCCCTAAGGGAGACCTACTCCAGGCCTAAGATGAAGGCACTTAGCCGAAACGTCGTAAGGACCAACATTTACATACTTCTCCTGGTCCCAACATCTTTCTCATCTATATCTAGACGTTGACCACATGTTAGGTCACCCTCCAGCCTGGCTACAGACAACCAAGAGTTTCCTCATTTACTGCTTTTGTTTTGGTTGTCTTGTATTGAATACACGTTAATCACTTGTCACTAGAGGTGGTGGTTACACAGTGTTCTTCAAAGCACTATCTTGTTTTATCTTTGCATTTCTGCAATTTATCTTCTCATAACAATCTTGTGAGGGCAAGGCTAAGACTGTGAATTAACCTCCCTGCACACTCAGTATTTGTGAATGAATTTTTTGCATTTCTGTTTGTTTTCTCTACAAAAACCTCTTTATTAATACTACTGATGCATGACTACTAAATGCATCCAGCAGCAAAATAAATTTAAAAGCTGTCAGATTGATATCTATTTTTGTCTGAACTCCTTCTTGTACATCCTCACATTTAAAGTGTTTTTGTATTTTCTTGGACACAATAGAAATTACCTAGGCCTACTACAATCAATAAGTAGCCCCCCCAAAAAACGTTACACGTCAGAACAGACCCCCCTTTGTTAACGAAGTATCACCAGCCCATTGTTCTGCCGTAGTTGGGCTATCCCTCCAGTTACAAGCATGTGTGGAGACCAACAAGTCAGTTGCATTGCACTCTTCCTTTCAAAAAAAGAATATCGCAGTTTAATGGGTTACTTGTTTCAATGCTGATTTTTATCAACACCATATCATCAATATTGAATACATACTGCATGGAAACAGCCTCTCCATTGTACAAAGGAAGGTATTAACAACTTGCTGGAAAAGTTTGGCTGCCACCAGTGACCAATGTAGAAAGACACTGGGGAGGTTGAGTGGCCAACGGGCCAGAATGTTTAGCATGATTTCTAAGTAGAAGGCCAGTGTTATCCAAATATGCACAACATGTGAAGCCAATGCAGTGCATGAGTGCAGTAGCAGGACTAAGATGAAAGCCATACAGAACAAGATGGCAATGAAACCTGTGATTTGGTAAAAGTGAGCCCGCCGGGATTGTGCAATACCCTTCGTGTGCATTATACATAACACAAACATCCGTGTCGCCATCACGTCATCAGCAATATCAATGATGCCCGTCCTGAGCAGAACACGCCCTGCACCATTGACATCTATTGATATGTCAGTGGTCACAACTAGGGCCAGATGAAACGACCACCGGCGAAACAGCCTTCCGCCAATTCTCTTCACCGTCTGAGCAGGTTTGTTTCTGATTTGCTACTTTTAGGCGAGTTTCACTGTTTCACAAAGTTTTGTTTTTCATGCCAGAAATTTCATTTTTGGCTCAACATTTCAGACAATTGGGGGGCCAACATTCTTCTCAGTCCCCGAATAGGTAGGAAAACATCTGAAATAGGCAATTATTTCTCCACGTGAGCATTAGGCATAGCAGGCTAATTTTGCCTATGCTTCTTCAAAATCCCAGTGGAGCGAATTCCAGCCATTTCGTCCACTCTTAGTTACAACAGATGATGAGAGAACACTGAAAACACAGCAAGTTATACTGATGGTCTTAGAGTGGCTGGTTCTGGGGCATTCCCAATGAGAACGCACTGATCAATGCCTTAAGGTTGCCCACCAGTGTCTACCACGCCAGGGATGTTGCCAGCTAATAAGGGAGTGGCATATAGTGCAGGAAAGCTGAAGCTGAGGCTCTTCAGACACACAGGCAGCATGCAGTAGAGTCACGCTAAGATGCATTATCTATCACTGACCATTAGACGGCAATAACAGTGGCATCTGCCATCAACAGCTGGAGTCATGTACTTTGATATCTCTCTATACGCATCCACAGGAAGTACTGCTACGTGACTGCTAGTTGATGCCCCGAAGAAGCAACCTTCGACCGTAAACTAAAGGTCCTTAACAGCATTTGGGAGGGATAAGAGCAGGAACTTCATTACCTTCCTGACCATCCTTATAGCATGGCCTCATTATCAATGATGATGTATTCATTAGGCCGATTAGAGAAGGTTGTGCCACAAACTGATACTGAGAAAACCTATGCCTCAGCCAGATTAACTCATTTAAAAGAGGAATGAGAATGTCAGGGGCACATGAGTGACGGGCAGATATGCACATACACATTGCACTCACACGAATCTGAAGATGTTAGTTGCTGTTCCTCAACGTGTCCTATTGTTAGTGCAATGCTCATTTTGCACTCGGCTCGCGATGGTGCACCAGAATCCATATCCTACCGATGGTTGTGTATGTGTGTGTGTGTGTGTGTGTGTGTGGATCTTATCACTGACAAACCCCTCGCACACCCAACACTACTCAATCGCTAACCTATAATTCTTCCAAAACTGCTTTCGGGTCCCAATGTGCCTATTAACCTAACCCATACATTTCTGTGTCACATCGCTCTAGTCCATTAACACATAGGGCCTCATTACACGGATGGCGGTAGGGATTTACCGGTACCGGTAAAATACCGGTACCGGTAAATCCCTACCGCCTTACTACGAGGTCCCTTTGCGGGTTGGGGGATTTAACGCCTGCTTTTTGCAGGCGTTAAAATCCAACCCGCTAAGGGACCTCGGAGCTAATTACGGCACCGCAAAATTGCGGTGCCGTAATTAGCACCTTCCCCATTCCCATAGAGCCTTATGGGGCAGAAATGGGAATGGGGAAGGGCAATGGCGGAAAGGGGATTTACCGCCCCTCCAACCTTGGAATGGGGCGGTAAATCCCCTTTCCGCCAAGGTGGTGCCGGTATTTTACCGTCATGAGCCATGGCGCTAATAGCGCCATGGCTCACCGCCTACCGGGTAATGAGGCCCATAGAGAACGAACACGCGTCCAAACTAACACACAACGTTTCCCTTGCCTGACTTCCTCCCTGCCTCTCCAGCCTTCTTGCACACCGTGCACCCGTTGTGCTCCACTCTTGGGCTTGCTCTCCTTCCCAGCAGTCTAAGATCCGGTTTCTCTAAGCGGCGGCACAATACACCACGGACAATGATTGGTGCATTGCAAATACTATGGACGTAATTACGCACAGTACAAACGCATAGTAACATAACATAACATATCATGACATTATGCTAGCCTGCCACTGTAGTTTTGCGTTGGCTAGATGGGTTGGCATTATAACAATGAAACTCCATATGCATCTGCCTCATTTTCTGGTGGAATTAAAGGGGCTGTACTGCTGAAACACGAGTGTTCTGTTCATGATTTGCTATGTGAATTGTATGTTGCATGAATGTTTCGCTGATACTTGTGCAGTGTTTCAATGACATCATTTACTGAATTGTATTTCTGGTATATGTGCAGTCTATTGCAGCCATCACATTTAGAATACCAGTGGTGGACTATATCTCCTTATTGGTGTTGTATAGGGCAGCTACTCGAAAGCAAATGAAATTCAATGGTTGTTTTGATGGGCTTTGAGGAATCAGGGCATTAGGATTCCATGGTAAACCAAATTGAGCTCACAAATGCAGATGCGGCACGTCAAGCACACCGTACTTTTAGAAGCAGTTGTGTTACTGTTGTCAGTAATATTGCAACATGTGTGCAGCTTTTTTTCTGAGCAGTGTACTTGACATTAAGCTTGTCCTGGCAAAGGGGTTGAAATACTTGCCCCTTCAATGGATTGACCCAGTGTCTCTGTATCCTTGCACCACTCCTCTGTCTCCTCTGAAGTGCTACTGTTGTGTGATGCTCTGCAACAATCACCTGGATTAATAGAAAATGTCATACAAGAGGCCAGTCGGTTCACATTTATCTCTGTATTGTTCTATTACCATTGCATTACCTTTTGAGGCAATGTGTACAATAGTCAATGCGACTTTCTCTTTCCTACCTGAGGCTCTGTTCCTATTCACTCACTACCTGTGAGGAAAAGTACATGTGTGCCAAGCTAAGATCCACCTTTTTGAATCAATTATATTTTTAATCATGTGTAAATATAATTTGATGTATACCTATGTTGTCTGCCAGTGTGTTGCTGGCATACACTTGTAATTTATTTATGCATCATCTGAATGTTAGCATTATTTCCTCTTTGCCTGTAAACGAGATTCCCATTATTATGTGTCTCCTTATTTATCCAGTGTCATGTAAAACCTTGTTATTATTAATTAGTACCCGGGGCATTGGCTAGTAGGTGGGCATTACCTGATGGTAAGACGTGCATCTTCTCCGGACATCGCCAGCCCTATACTTCACCGGCTGCTTCGCCTTGCCAGCTTCTCCCATCGACTCTCTACCAGACATCAACCATCATGTCCTAGCTGCCCTTTCCTCAGCACTTCACCTATGCACCTCTCTGCCCGGCCACATTGTTCCTCCATAACTGCACTCCCTTCCTATTGCCGCATCTACACTATTCTAGATGCAGCGTCATCTGGCTCCGCCTGCTCTGCTACTCCATCTTCTATTGCACAGGCTGACTATCCTGCTGATGCGCACGCACTCTGTGGTCCACCTTGGCCAGATATTCAGCTTTTAGTACCCTGGTGCTCATCTTGGGGTACAAACAGCTATAAACATGGGTCTTTACCAGATGGTAATGGCGTGGGCATATAACCACCTGGAAAAGCACCCTTCCTCAGTATTTATTGCTAAAGTAACATTTGAAAGTTCTTTTCAGGGGGTGTGGCTAATAATCCGTGCGCTCCCACTCCGGCATACTATTATTACCTCCATTATATCTTGCGAATACTAGGGTAGAATGCTTCTCTTACCATATTAACATCCCTGGTGGTCCGTGGAGTATCTTGTTTGCCTCGCTGTGGCTGTGCATGAGGTCCTATGTGTGCTGGTGGGCCGGGCCTAAAAGCTGTGAAGTTCTGTGACTCCTGCACCAGTGTTCCAGTCAGCTGTTGGGTTTACGTGTCGGACAAGACACGCTGAAAGAGTGTGGGGCTCTTTCCCTCACAACTCAGTCTCGGCCCCTAGACGAAGCTCTGCAACCTTCTCTTTTCACAATGCCCAATTAGTGAAATACAATTAGTTCACATAAAAGCACAGTTGCCATTTTAAAATATAGCAGTCAAACACCTTCAAGAGCATATGGCTGAACATTTGCTGGCTACATTTTCTTACAACTCTGCACAGTTACCAGCGCAGCTTTTGAAATTGAAAACTCAACTGACATAGAGGTATCTTTAACAATTCAATGCACAATTGGTGAAATATAATTATTACAGATAAAAGCACAGCTGCTACTTTAAAATATAGTGGTTAAACGCATCCAAGAAATTATGGCTGAACATTTGCTGGCTACTTTCTCTTACAAATTTGCGCACTCACCAAGGCAGCATTGTGAATTGAATACTACGTGTTTAGTTGTTTAAAACTGGTGCCATTATTCCCCTGTTGAGCATTTGTCATGACATGCTATTGCCTTTAGGCAACCTATCTGCAAGAGAGATACCCGCTTGCGAGAGAATTGTATCAAAAGGCACATGGAGTGCAAGTGTACAATTAATCACTGGTGTGGCGTTATATTAACTTCCTCAATATGGCATCAAAGAAAAGTTAAAGAAATACCCATTTCTCCATCTAACAAGAGACAGAAAAGCGAATCGCTAAACATCTAAAGAAGACGCTCCTGATTCCACCATGCCAGGCATTCTTATGGAAATAAAGGCTCTGAAACCCTTTATGGAAGCAAACAACGCTAAATTACAACAACTTGATGACAAATGGTCCGCTTGTGAAGCAAGAATCACTGAAGTGGAGCAGAGAGTTAGTAATGCTGAGGACATCATGGGTAAAGTTCAAGTGCTTGAAAATATGGTTAATTCCCTGCAGAAACTCACCAAAAATATGGAAAATTGCAACAGAAGGAACAACTTATGAATTGTTGGACTGCCAGAAGGTATCAAGGGAGACAATCAAATTCTGTTCCTTAATACTCTGCCCAACGAAGCTCCTGGAACCTCTGACATCAGTTTAATTGAACATTCAAAGGGTTCACTGGACTGGGCCGATGAACTCAATGCAACCCTCCAACAGTATAAGCAACAACGCATCTAGAACCATCATATTTGCTCAACTGGACTACGTTCATGTGCTTCTGATCTTGGGGAAAGCCTAATCAATAAAACAGCTTGCATGGAATGGTAGAAGGATGGTCATCACCCAGTATGTATCTAATGGTATGGCAGCCAGAAGGAAAAAACGGCTTGCTCTTAGACCTGCTCTTAAACAGCTCAATGCGAAATATGGCATCACACACCCAGCCATTCTTAAAGTAACTCTCAATGGCCACACCTTTACTTTTCAAGATCCAACTGACCTAAGACACCTCATCCAAAGTCAGAGGAGAGATGATATGGATACGTTGAGACCACCTACTTGATTGTCACTACTTATGTTTCTATAAATACTACTGATTTCAGCCATAAAGTGTCCTCACCGGAGTGGGGTGTGAGGATGGCTGTCTCCTCAGAGGCTCTCCCACCCCCATATTCTTCTTTTTTCTCAACATGGTTTGGAGTGGCCGCTTCACGTTAGCCACAATTGTTTTTGATGTTTTTTTCTCTGGATTTATGTTATCCATGTTGATTTTGTTTGTCCTCCCACTCCCCTTATGTATCCTTCCTTATGTGTCCTTGTCAAGTGCGCTCATGAAGTTTACTACTTTTTAAAAAACATTATCTAGTTCTAGTTTCAATATAACTCCTACAGCATTTCTTTTACTATTCATAACTCAAGTATTCCTAAACTGTGTTACATATTTAATATCCTGCTGTAATTGTTTATATTCAATGTAACAATGTTACATAACCCTATTAAAAGGCAAACAATTTGTTCTCATCTTAACAGAGCCAAACTCTCCATTGCATCTATCCAGGAATTTCATCTTTCTAACGCAGAAGCAGATAAACTTAAGCGTCAGTGGGTGGGTCAAGTCTTTGCAACTGCCGCTAATGGAAAGAAAAATGTGGTTATAACTCTAATTAACAAGACATGTTATTGTCAAGTATTGGCAAATGAATCCGATGATATATGCAGATGTGTAATGGTTAAACTCTTAGTTGACTCCACTGAATACTCTGTCCTCAACATCTACGGAACTACATTGCCAGATCCCTCCTTTTGGGTGCAACTTAAAAACCACATCTTTCTCTCTTATCCTAATAATCGTATTGTTTGTGGTGACTGTAATGGGATTATGGAACCATTCTTGGATAGGAAATCCAATGTTCGCTATAAACTTACCAAGTCCCATATGCAATTCGCCAAATTCATTTCAAAATTAGGCCTTACAGACACCTGTCGTATTACTCATCCTTCCAACTCTGTATTCTCATTCTTCTCCATCCCTCACAAAACTCTATCTAGATTAGACAATATATGTATATCTAAGACCCTTACGAGTTGCCTTTTGGATGCCAAAATTGACTGTATAACATTATCAGATCACGCACCTGTTAATATTCAATTAACTTTTCCGCAAAAGTTTAGAAACTCTAATAGATCGAGATTCAACTCAGCCCTCCTCAAAGGTGAGGCATTTGCTCCCTTCATAACCCAACAGCACGATATACTTCTCAGAAAACTTAAGCCAAGACACTTCCGTTACTAACAACTGGGACTGCTACAAAGTGGTCCTTCCGGGACACATTATTTCCTTTGTAGCGAATAAAAAAAGTTGCTCAAACAGGAGTCTGAAAACATTCTGAAAAAACCTAAGGCCCTAGAATCTCAATACTCATGCACCAACTTTGAAACCATCTTAAATTCCATCATTAAACTTAGAATTCAACACGATAAAATTGTAACCTAAAACTCCTGTGATAACCTTTTAAAATACAAATCTAAAATCTACCAACTTTCTAATAGATTGAGAATGTCCCTAGCTTCATACCCGAAACTTAAAAAAGGGAAAGCCACAATTGCAGTCATTAAATATTGCATAGGCAATAGAATGTTCTCGGACAAAGAAATTATCAAAGTCTTCTCTGATTTCTATAAGAAACTATATACCTCCGAAACATCTACTAATAATGAGCACATTCAGACATGTCTTCATGATACACACCACTCTATGTATCCATTATTCCACCTTCAGTCGCTTAATGCTCCCATATCCATTAGCGAAATTCATAAAGCCATCAAAGACCTCAAAAAAGGTAAAGCTCCTGGACCCGACAGCTATACCAGCAATGTCAATGCACACTTTAAATACATTTTAGTACCTAAACTTAATGAACTCTTTTCTCAATTCATCCAAGATGTTGGGGCTTGGGGATGATTTCTGGAAGCCATGCTCATAGTATTCCCCGAACCTGGTAAAGATCCTGAAATTCCACAGAGTTACAGGCCCATCTCTCTTATCAACACAGATTGTAAAATGTTTGCAAAGATCTTAGCCAACAGACTTTTATTGGTACTGCTTAAACTAGTTAAATAGGATCAAGTAGGCTACATTAAAGGTAGACTATCCTCTTCCAGTATAAGATTGGTTCTAGACTCTTTAGATTTTTTTACATGGTTCCAAATATCCATACGCAGCAGTTACCCTTGACGCTGAGAAAGCGTTTGATCGGGTTGAATGGAACTACGTGTTCGAAGCTCTCAAATGGCATGGTCTTGAAACCTCATTCTTAGCTATGGTCAAAGTTCTTTATTCTAATGCAATGACCTCCATTTTCATCAATGGATATATTTCCCCATATTTTCCTTTGTTCAGAGGCACACGCTAAGGGTGTCTTCTTTCCCCTCTCTTGTTTATCTTGGCTCTTGATCCCTTCTTGGAAAGAATAAGACAAAATAACAACATAAAAGTTATAAAATGTGGTTATTTACAAATTAAACTGGCAGCATATGCTGATTATGTGCTATTGCTACTTAAAGATCCTGATACTTCCTTGCCACATATTTTAAACATTATCTCACAATTCTCTGTTGCCTCAGGATACAAACTGAACACAGACAAGTCGGAAATGTTACCTCTTAATGTGCATTGTACCAAACACCAAATATTAACCTCAGGTATGAAATGGTGTCCGAAATGCTTTAAATATCTTGGCATACATATTTCCTCCTCTATCAAAGACATCATTAAACTCAACACTACTTCTATAATCTCTAGAATAGAGGAACTCACAAACTCATGGTCCCCTCTTTACTTGTCTTGGTGGGGTAGATTAGAATCCATTAAAGTGATGATTTCTCCAATTATTTTCTATCTTCTATTTATGTTACCTATTCCTCTTCCCTACTCTTTCTTTAAATCCATTGATACTTGTCTCGCTAAATTGATTTGGGGGAAAAAAGAAACAAAGATTGTCTCTCCGTAAACTCAAACAACCACGGACTGCTGGAGGGGTTGGGTTTCCTGACTTTAGAAATGATCATATAGCCTTTGTGTAAAACAAGTTCAGTTATGGTTTACACATGAACATTCTAAGGATGTACCCCAATGGTTACGCCTATAGAGAGCGATGGTATTCCCCCTAAGTCTTGCTGATTGCTTTCTCATCAAAGCAAAAACTAGATTTATTAAATGTACATGTGCATTTTATATGCCCCCAACCTTAGAATGTATTTGTTACCCCCAATTCCCAAGCCCCACTATTACATCTCTTCATGTATTTGGTTCAACCCTTTAATTAGAATTAATAAAACGTCAATTTTCTGGAAGCCATGGCTATCTGTGGGCAGAGGTCGAAGAGGGCGGGAGCGGTCGGCACCGGTCGGGAGCAGTGCTCCTTTACTTTCTATTTTTAAGTTTCCCTGTTCCTATACTTTTATTTTAAAAAGAAACTGTTCTGGAATGGTTTTGTTTTAAAATAAAAGTGTAGGAAGAAGTTGAAGCTGGCACTTCAGTGCCCTGCGCTTAATATTCTCTTAAATAGCAGGTGTGTTTGTTTGGGTGTTTGGATTGCACGTGGCAGGGGCGCAGCAATGGAGTTTGTGGGAGCGGGGGCAGGCCAGCAGGGAACATAGTTCCACTACTTCTTTTTGTACACTTCGACCACTGTCTCTGGGTATCAAATATCTTGATCTGCTATTTGTTCAAGGTATTTAAGTCAAATCTAAGCTACTTGTTGACAAATTCAATGTCCCCTTCTAATTTTTGTGACAGTTCTTATATATTATTGATACAATTGTTGAAAACGATGTATTTATTGATATTTGTATAGCGCACTAGCATACTATGACTCTCTCATCAGTGAAAACATTGCTCTAATGCTGACAGGATACAATCTCTCGATAAACCGATTATGTCTGCTTCTTTATATTACAAAACTCTTCAGCAAAAAACCTCTACACACATAATACATGCCTGCATTTTTGCGTGGCAGCAGGACTGTACATTAATGAATAACCAACTAGAATGGCCTAAAGTATGGAACCACATATCGAAGGTCACAGAATTGGCAAACATACTACAAACGAAATACTTTTTAAATACTTTTTTCATCACAGAATTTGGAGTACTCCTTTGCATCTTTTCACGTGTGGTCCTATGCAAAATGACAATTGTTGGAGTTGCCTTCAACCGTCTGGATCCTTCAAGCATGTGGTCCTTGAATGTAGATTTGTTGCATCCTTTTGGCTTGACATTTGGAAAACCCTTAAAAGCATTTTCAATATATCAATAGACTTCTGTCCTCAAGCTCTTTTTGCTGGAAGCACTATTGCTCAAGACGTTACTAGCAGACCTGAGAATATTTTGTTTGATCTGTTTATTATGCTGGCAATTACAACTATTTCATCCAACTGGAAAAATCTAGACAAACTTAATTACAAAATGTGGTGGAATTCAATATGTAACACTCGTAGACTAGAAAGGTGTAATGCTTCTACTTTGTCTTTGCTACGAAAACATGAACTAAAATGGAAACCTTTTATTGGATTTTTTGCATATTCATCGTTGGCTTAACTGTTATTTATCTAATACGTGTCACACACTCTCTCCCATTGTCCCCTCTCCTCCTTAAACTCATCATTCCTCATGTGTATGTTATTTTCCTGTTATGTCATGTTCATGTTCTTAAAGGTATGCATACCCCCCTCCTCCCTTTTAGAAATTGAAATGATCATGATTAATGAGTATGTATTCATGCAAGGCTCTCTCATACCTTCACAATTAAGTTTATATTGTTACTATGTTTTGCTCAGGTTGGATATAAGATATAATATGATCCTTTTACCCCTTGTATGATTTGATTTAAATCAAAACCTTTTTTAAAAAAAAATTCTTTACAGGCCCTTTTCAGTGTAGAGATAAACCTAAACAAGATTGCTTCTTTATTTTTATTTACCCATTTTTCGCGTATTCATCCCTTTGATTCAAAAACGTAGGTGTTAAGTATGGGTTTCATTGTAATGGGGTTAGGGGTGGGGACAGATCTTAAGCGAGACAGTGAAGCGGGATGGAGGGAAAAGTCTGTCACGACTCTTCCTCCAGCCCAGGCTGCTAATCCATCTGCATCTGAACCTGCAGGCAACTTTCAGGCCGGTGGAGATGCTGGGATCGCTATGGATTTTGCCCACCTTTTTACGCTTGCTAAAAAGCAGATGGAATCCATTGGGATCCATGTTAACACCACCTGCCATGTGGGCAACAGTAATGCCATCCTTAAAAAAAAGGCACAGAAATCTGAGAACGGCCAGAATTCCTTAGTTTAAGCCTATAAAAGAGCAACCAAAAGTGCACACAGATCGCTGTGCACAATCCTCTCCAGTCAATGTCCACCCAACTTGAAATGACCCCTGACTGTTCATTAAACTACACGTTTTATGGAAAGATTAGTCCATCCCTGTATGTGCAACATATACATTAGCATCAAGGAACCAGAACGTTCCATCATTCTAGCAATCCAGAACCAATTCTGTCTTCTAGGCGCTCCAATACCAGATGTTAGTATTATACGAGTCAATGGTACTCTATTTATCAACTTGTGAAGGATGAAGGGCTGAGTCAACCCGGTTGGGATTCAAACCGTTGAGCAGCATATACACAGATCTCTATAGAGATTGCTTAACTTGCTGTATTATATTCCGACGGTGAAGGTCTCTCCTGGTGCCAGATTATCAAAGCTTTGCCCTTACGGAAAAACATGGAACAAATTAATTGTGCACCAATTTTACTGCTTAGAAAACACAGAATGGAGTAAACATATGTAGCCCCAATTTTATATAAAAACGTGTCCACTGGGGAAAACATGAAGCAGATTATTTTATTTACTACTAATGTACAGACCCGTGTACATGGGCCAAAGTGCAGGTTTTCATTGACACAGTAGGACCTCTATCAATCCTAAATTTAGAGCTCCCCTAGCAGTGATAACTGTGACTTGGACCACTGTAACAGGCGAAGCTATGCAAATTGGCATTAGCTCTATGTATCCTAAGGCAACAGCTCCCCTAGTGGTGAAAACAGACGGAGCAACTGCATCGGACAAACATGCAGGGACAAACATACATCTGGCCTCTTATTATATTGTTAGATTAGATGTGTACCTGGTAACATGAAAACAAATGTAAACACATTTATTGTTATAATGTACAGTAAAACTAGCGCACAACAGCCTGATTCATTTTTGATACAAAGTGGGGCTTAGTTACCAAAACCTGCCCCTTGTGAAAGAAAATGAAGCAACTGATTTTGCTGCTTAGATAATATGCAATAGAGAAATCTGTGTGATTTAAAATAATCACTAGTGCAAGCATGAAGCAGAGTGTTTTATGTACTGTGTTGGCTGCATGCAATGTATTAACATTTAGTTTTTAATGCATGCTACGCACACATTACACAAACAAGTCTGATTTGTTTGTGCGCTAATGCAAAAGTTTCTAGACAATACAGATTGTGACAGATTGTGTATGCTCCGTTGAATAGTTTCCAAGGATCTGTTCACTTTCTGGCACTGGGGAAAATGTTAGATAATCTGCCCCCTTCTTTGCTCTCGTCTCTATTATCAAAGCATTTGCTCACATTTCAGGACCAGTTTAAATGTGTGATAATCTGGCCCCTAATCTTTGCTATTTGCGTTATAAAACAAACCGGTAAGATAGCTCAGCGGGTTCACTGCTCGCTGCTGTGATCTGTGTGTCATCTCCAGGTCGCAGGCTCGAATCCCTGCAAGGCCAACTCAGCCTTTCATCTTCTGAGGTCGATAAATGAGTACCAACTGTTGGGTGATATTGTATGTATATATGTGCTATTTAAAGCACTTTGGGGAAAACGCTATAATAATCATTACAATCATAGGATGCTGCCTTCTAAAAAAAGTTGCTAAAAGGACTGTAAATGTGCACTGGAGATAACATTTCAAAAAACGAAATCAGGACAAAAAATTGCATGCCACGAATCCATCTTCCGTGCAAAAGAGTAATTTAGAAATAGCATAAACAAAAGGACAGCCGGCCCCTCTGAACACTGTCTCAGCTTCAAAGATGTCCACTCACAGTTAACAAATCTGCCAGAGGACAGCAGTAGTTGCATGGAATGCTGGGTGCTCCCTGGGGCCTCCGCGATCAATCAAGGAATCCGTTATGGCCAAATAGTACACAAGCATCTGAGGGTCTGGAATTACCTTCCGAGATGGCGCCCAACAGGGCGTGGCTGACGCTGACAATGAAAAGGAGAGAGAGAGAAAAGGCGAAAGGGACGTGTTCTAGTGGCAGCTGGAGAGCCCCACAAATATATCACCACCTAAAGCGCAGGTATGAGGAACATAAAACAGGGTGACTATTCATCATGCATTTTAGGTTCCCTGAACTCCAGGTGACTGATGGAATAGGGAAGGGGCGTGTGTGGCTATACCTGAGCCTCCAGCACCAGTACTGACCCCTTGTGGTATGTGCACTCGCCCTCCAGTCTTGCATTGGTGGCTGAGATCAGGAATCACTGTCTGTAATGTAATGGGCATTTTTATGTATTTATTTATTGTTTGCTTGTTAGGCGCTTATACAGGAAGCAAATACTGTTTCAAAGCGCTCACGGGGCAACAGGGAGGGCACAGGGGATGATAGACAATTAAAATTTCAATATATAAAAATATAAATATATAAGAAAAAACAATGGGGAAGGGAAGACAAACCTACTATGCCTTGTGAGTGTTCAGACCGTGCAAGTGCAGAAGGGAGAAGGAATGGGGTAGGTGCTGTGGTGCTCATGGGTGAGCAGCAGGTGAAGTGCAATGAAAGGTAAGTGCAAGCCTCCAAGGGTGGAGGGTGAGCCGAGGCAAGTGCTGAGGATAGACATCAGCTGGGAATATACGATGTGGGAGGTCAGAGCCCAGAGGATGCATATAGGCCCTGCACACCAATCAAGCTACTGTGCGATACGCAGGGGAGAGAGGGGAGGAAGGAAGAGGTAAAGAGGAAGGTCTTGAGGGTCTTCAGGAATTTAAGAAGGTTCTGCTCAAAATGAAGAGTGAGGGGGAGGCTGTTCCAAAGAAGGGAGCCAGCTGAGGAAAGCGATCCACCACCAGACCTCTCTTCAGCGAACCGATTTACACAAAAGGAACTGGTGCTAGAGGTGCGCAGAGGTCTAGAGAGGGAATATTTTGTAAGTAAGAGTTGCCGATAGTGTGGCCCCTGGCCCCAGACATCCTTGTGGACGATACAGAGGGATTTGAATTTAATCCAAGCCAGTGTAGACTTTGTAGGGCAGGTGAGATGTGGTCCCTGGGTTTGAGGCCAATGATGAGTCTTGCTGCCCTATTCTGGATTAGCTGGAGTGGTGGCAGTGTGGATGAAGGTAGATTCAGGAGGAGGCTATTGCAATATTCAAGCCTAGAGAGAACCAGAGCTCATGTAACACTGAGCTTCTGGGGGAAGGTGAGAAAAGGTAGAATACCTTTGAGAAGGAAGAGCTGAAAGTGGGACTTCTTGGCAATGTCCTGAGTGTGAGGGAGGAAGGAGAGAGAGGAGTCGAAGATGACTCAGAGGTTTCTGGCTTCAGAAGAGGGAGCAGGGGAGAGCCCATGGAAGAAGACCAGAGTGAAGGGAAGAAGTAGGATGCAGGTGTCCCAATGGGAAGGATCTCTGTTTTGCTGGCATTGAGTCAGAGAGCATTAGAAGTGCACTAGGCCTGGGTGCAAGGGCGTCCAAAGGGAGTTTGAAGAAGAGTTGTGTGTCATCAGCGTAACAATGGAAGTTGGAGGAGAAGGAGGAAATCGGGTGTGATCAGAGTCAGGTAGATGTTAAAGAGCCAAGACGAGAGACTAGAGCCCTGGGGGACACCACAGGTGGAGAAGGAAGATGAGGCGAAGGTGCCTAGGATGACTTGGGACGAGCGGTCAGTTAGGAAGGAGGTCAGCCAGTCAATTGCACGCTCTGAGATACCAAGGGTGTTATGGAGCCTTTTTACAAGGATGGAATGATTCACTGTGTCAAATGCAGAGGAGAGATCAAGAAGGATGAGGACAGCAGGGGAGTTGGAATGAAGGGATGCAGGCAGTTCTTCACGGGTGATCAGAAGAGCAGTTTCAGTGCCTCTGGATGCTCGGAGTCCATATTGATGGTCATGGAGACCGTCAACAAGTTCAGTGTGAGAGTTAAGTTGGGACAGGCCAACTTCTCAAGCAGTTTCCCCAGGAAGGTGGTGATGGAAATGGAGCGATAGTTCGCTGGCCAGGAAGGGTCTGCTGATGTTTTTTTAAGGAGGGGGCCCAAAAGGGCGTGCTTGAGGGAGGATGGAAAAGAACCAGTAGCATAGGAGTGGTTACAGGGATCAGTGAGTGCAAGGACGAGAGAGAAAATGTTATTCTTTATGGTTCTGGATGATCAAGGGGCAACCTAGTTGGAAGAGACCTTCATGGAGTTGACAACTCTGGTGACTTCTTCCGGTGAGACAAGGGAGAAGAAGGGGAAGGAGGAAGGAGGAGGGTAAGTGTCCAAGGGAGTAAGGGATGGGTTGTGTGGAGTGTGTGACAAGGCTGTTCAGGATGTCCTGAGCTTTGGTGGTGAATTGGGTGGCAAGTGCGCTGCATAGGGCCTGAGAAGGAATAGGGGAGGAGGATATTGCAGAAGGGTTGGCAAGCTCCCTGCAGATTTTGAAAAGTTCAGCCATGTTGTTAGAAGCACCAGATACCAATGTGAGTATTGTTCGTGGCACAGATAGAGAGTCTGTAATGCCTTTGGAGCGGGCAGCAGGCCAGTTTGTCAGAGGGTACATTTCACGTCTGCATGTTCGGAGTCGTACCAAGTGATACGCTTAGAGGCAGGTTTCAGGTGGATCCTCATGACTGGGGCAAGAATCTCAAGGGTGTTGGTGATGGACAGATGGAGTTTGATGAGAGCAGAGTCAATGGCAGAGTCTGAGTTGGGCAGGCGAGGGGGGATAAAGGTGGAAGTGAAGGCAGCAGCTGTCACTCGTTTCCTCAGATGGATGTTCGTGAATGAGGTTGACAGGGCTTTTGGAGGAGTTATCACAGGGCCATAGGGACCCAGGTGGGAGGAGAGAAAAGAGTGGTCAGACTAAGAGAGAAAGGTGAACAGAGAAGATGAGAGAGGGAGGTCAGAGTAGATGAGAGCGTCCAGAGTGTGTCCGGCAGAGTGGATTGGACCAGAAAGGAGAATGGAGAGTGATAGGGAGGTGCAAAGGTCAATGAAAAGAGAGGACACTGTGCCAGGAGAGTCCAAGTGGATGTTAATGTCACCCAGGAGTAGCAGGTTTGAAGTGGTTGGGAGTAAGGAGGAACAGAAATTAGCCCATTCAGAGAGGAACAGGGAGGTAACACCAGGAGGCCAGTAAATGCTAGTAATGGT
This sequence comes from Ambystoma mexicanum, assembly GCF_040938575.1. Lineage (NCBI taxonomy): Eukaryota > Metazoa > Chordata > Amphibia > Caudata > Ambystomatidae > Ambystoma > Ambystoma mexicanum. The sequence continues at coordinate 318,556,954 of NC_090928.1, read as the reverse complement.
CAGGGTGGAGGAAGGAGAGATAATCAATTTGCATACCCGGCTCTCAAAGGACGAACAGAGCTGAGTGGGTAACATGGAAGAAGCACGGTGGGGTTGAGGCTTGGAAATGATCTTAAAGCCGTCAGGTAAGAGAGAGTCAAAAGCAGTGACTGATCTGGCATTGAACCAAGTCTCAATAAGTGTGAGAATGTCAAGGTCAGTGTCTTCCAGAAGGAGGCAGATGTCAGCAGATTCGGCTGATTGGGCGTTGAGGGTCACCAAGTAGAGACAATCTCTGCCTTTTAGGTTTTCTGAGGTGGAATACAGGGGTGTGGTACTTCAGTCAGAGGTGATGGAGCAGAGAGAGAAGTTGAGGGAGAGGCAGGAGAAAGAAGGAAGTAACTGAGAGGCGGCAGGATCCAGTCGAAGAGAAGGAGGTTGGCCTGAGAGCCCTGAACCAGGATGGTGCCATTGTGTTAGTCATTAATGCAGCAGCGAGATGAGAAGAATCCCACCAAGAGGACTTCCTACTTGGTGATGCCATTAATGGGAGAGGACGATAAAGGGAAGAGAGTAGAGATGAGATGAGAAGTCAAAGGTCTGGAGATGGGACAGCGAAGAGGAGGTCAGTGAAGATTTCTCTGGAGGATGCACTGACATAGGTGGCCAAGATTTTCACCCAGGATGTCTTTTTTGTGCTTTTTCTATCCAGATTTTGTGAGAGAGGGTCGATAGGTGATAGTTTAGCAGTTACAGAATATTGGAGAGATGGAGAAGGGATTGTGGGAGAAAAGCACAGAAAGAAAAATGAGGGGGTATCTACTGAGCCAAGTTGACAAAGAAATCCTAGAGTCATAGAAAACATCACTCTTGCAGCTAAGGCATGCACCACACACCACAACAAGTGGAGAGGGACCACTCACACTCAAGATCCTATATAACACTCGAAGCATGAGCACCAGCTAAATAACTGACGTGGGGGCATGCTGATCATATGCCCACAACCTGGACTTTTGCAGAAGGAGGCGAGATGGAGGGATGGTGAGGCGAACTTAATAGACTTCAGTTGCCGAACTGGCATGAAGAGCGGTCGATGTCTATACCACGATGCTTCACCTGCTGTATGTCTCTTCATTTGGTTCCCCCACTGAGTGCTTGCTCCTAATCATAACTATTGTCAGAGCTTTTGTCTCTGCCTGTTTTTTTTCTGTTGTTGTTATTGTTTGTTTGTTCACAAAATGTCAATAAAGAGAATTGAAAATAAAATGGGGTGGGGGTGCAATGCACAGTCCTGACCCTAACTCACAGGCAGCATAGCAGTTTAAGGAGGGAACAATGCAGGAATCTGTTTTTGTGAGCACACCCACCTAGATTAGATTTTTTAAAACAGGAATATATGTACTGCGGCACAAAGTGGATGCAAGATGTGCTAACACAATGTGCACAGGGAAGTGAGATTTAAGGAAGCAAACACAAAGACGGATGTAATGACCATGTAGCCCAAAGGGAGCAGTGTCATAGAGAGATAGTTAAAGGAGAGGCAGTCAATAGTGGCACAGATAAGGTTTGAGGGATAGCTAGAGGAGGCAACAGAGCAGTCAGCAATCACTCAGATTTTGCAGAGGAGGGAGTACGCAGTCCAAGGTCGGGTGATAGACGTGCCACAGAGCTTCCTTCACCCGTTACCATGGTAGTGGTCTCTAAGCACTGCAGCTTGTGTGAGTGCATATTGCATATTGTGCCTTCACCTGGGGTTTCCAGACTTTGAGCAGCAAAGACGTGAGCGCCCTTTCTCGATCGCAAAGATAGCAACACTATTGCCTACATGAGAAGCTACTGCAATTGTCTGTTTTGATGTAAATGGCAGAAGCTTTGTTAATGCAAGAGTTAGCTATTCAGAGCGTCGTAGCTTCATCAGGGAGGTCTGGGCCAGGTCAATAGTCTGTTTGTTCTATGCTTGAACGAAAGGCTTCAGAAGGCATTTGCACGCGCCACACAAAAGCCTATGAAGACTTTGGAGGAGTCGTTAAAGTATCCGTCAGCCGAAACAATATCATTAGGCCTTTCCTAAGGTAGCATATTATTATTATTATGATTGCGTTTTTATATTGAACCAGTTCACCACCGTAGCAGTCTCAAAGCACGTAAACTAAACATGTACGAGGTAAGGTCCATTGTGTCTCTGCCAGGGACTCTAGGACCTTACCAACATTTACCAGAAAGTAGTGTGATGTAACAGAAGATATGGAATGTATTTTCAAAAGGAAAATTATCTGAGGTATTCGGTGTAAACTGAAGCATTTGGCACCTAGTGGAATCTTCTGGACTCTCTTATAAATGCTTCTTATGCAGGGATCTGAAACCTTTGGTTTTCCAGATTTCTTGGACTACAATTTCTATCAACCCTAGGTGGCATAGTCAATGATGAGGGATCATGGGAGACATAGTCCAAAATATCTGTAGAGCTGCAGGCTAGAGACCTCTCACCTACAGGGAGCGTGTGAGCTTTTGTAGAAAGACAGAGAGAGTTGGGGAGTAAGATAAATACAGAGATAGAGAGAAAAAGAGAGAGGCATGGGGACAGAGGGAGGGGGGAAAGAAACAAAGAGAGAGAAGCGAGAAAGAGGATATTATTGACGCAATTATCTGGGTTTTATTAGCTGTCAATTCATAGGGCATGACTTTGTGGCCTGGCTAAATTAACCTTTTCATCGCCAGTATGATTTCCAAACTTTTGACCACAGGTAACTGGAATTGGTGTACACATTGCCCACTCCCCGTCCTGATTTTGAATAGAATTTACAAGCATTTTGGATGCTGCCGTTGTGGGTGACTGATAGCCTTAATTCTCCACCTTCTCCTTCTGGCCGTGTGGCATGTTGCTTGACAATGTTTGTTTGAACCTATTTCTGCTGAGGATTGTGTCTTATTTGACGAAAGAGGAAGATGACAGCAGCCTCTGAACATACGGCTGTGGGTGGCGGCGCTGTCCTCTGCTTCTTGCAATTGTTCATATGAGACATGTCGCGGAACGGCAGTGGGCAGTGGGATTGTCATTGCACACCTCTGATGTGGTCTTTGTCTTTCACAGGTGTGCACTGCTTTCACCATCCCTGTGTAAACCTTGGGATACACCCTCACGCAGCCCCAGGAACCCCATCCATGAGGCAGGAGCATTGCAGTGATGTCATTATGAATGTCACTGAATGTCTCACGCCGCCAATCGTCTATCCAACGTTGTATCATATACTTGCTACAGTGCATTTCTTAGATATGACTGGTATGCCATTTCCTTCCTCACACTCATGCATGTCAGCCAGTAAACCCGATACTGGTATTGATCAAGCCAAGGAATGAATGGTAACCCCATAGAAGGTTTCATAAGTACCTGAAGGTAAAGGCCAATGATCCCTCATTAAAACTCATGCGGCGCTTGCATCTTTTTTATAAGGTACAGAGGACCCAGACATGTCCATCAGGCCATTAGGCCAGAACCCATTTCAACGTCAATTCCAAACAACGTTAAATAATAATCACGTTTTTTTATAGCAATTGTATCAAACGTTTTCCTCGTTGACAAATTAATTGTTGATGTTCTGAAAACATGAATGCTAGCCCACTGCATGGCTCTGCAACCTGTGGCTCAGCAGACGTTTTGGACTACAACTCCCATGAAACCTCACTATTGACACTCCTGGTTACGGCTGAGCAGAGCTGTAGTCCAAACATCTGGAGACCCAAATGTTGCAGAACCATTTTGCTTGAAACAGCCACTAAAGCTTGCCGCCCACTCTGTCGTTAGGCATCTCCAGCACGACCTCTGTTTGCTGCTTCTGCCTGGCAAAAGTAGCCACATGCAACATGGTGGCCAGTTGTCATGGCATCTGTTCCGGAAGTGGAAGCCCCTATCACAAGATGCAGGCAGAGGGTGGATCTTCATCTGATTCCTTATTAGAACTGCACTCCAAAATACTGAAAATCATTTTTTTTTAAACTGCTTTTGTGAAACGTTTAAACCATTGGCTTCTTTAATATCAATTTGGATCAGTCTTTGCGGCGCAGGGAAACCATCATCGGGCCAGCAAAGAGCTTAAAACTGCCCTCTTGACCCCATAATGCCGTCTGAAATTCTAAGAGTACCCTTTTCACTGGGTTGTTTGGACGCTCCACAGAACTCGCTTTACTAGTGACATGTCAGCTCTTCAGGTTAGATGTGATTCTGCATCCATTTTTATTTATTTATTTATTTATTTATTTATATATTTATATAGCGCCGAAGCCCGCGAGCATCAGGGCGTGTACATACACACGAGGACTAGCTGGGACCGGGACAACGAGTAGTGGAGGGTACTGGTGTCAGAATAGAGAAAGAGAAGAATCAAGTGCTCAGTGAATCTTATTTAAATAGGGCGGTTTTAAGCTGTTTCCTGAATTTTAGGAAGTTAGATTTGAGTCTAAGATGGCTGGGTAGCTCATTCCATCTTGTAATAACTTTGGGGGAGAATGATACAAGAATCAATAAGCCCATGCCTGGCATGTGCTTTGATCATCACCTCCTCTCAGCCAATGCACGATCAGGTCAACCTAGATGGCCAGAGGCATGACTGCAGTGCTGAAGATCCACCAAAAACAAGAGGCCACCATTCTTGGAGGATGGCCCAAGGCCAGCATGTTCAGTATAGAACGAAATATGTAAAGGAACACCGAAGTGAATGCATAAATGTGAGCTCATGTTAAGCTATGCTGAGAGTTTTTTTCTACTGCACCAGTCCCCACAAGAGTGTGCTAACAGCACCACGGACATTGGTCTGCAAGAGAACAGAAAAGGGCAGTAGAGGAGGGGAAAATGCAAATGGGTAGACATGTTAAATTCACATGAAAGATTTGTACAGGCAAAGAAGTGATTAAGGGTAGGGATGGAGGTTGTGATAGTTGGCATGCCTCTAGAGGGAGTACAGAACAATGAAATCACAACGCTGATCCGAAAAGGCCACAGGCTTAATGCACCTGCGAACGAGCGTATACCCGCCCGTAAACCTTTAAGTGCTCACAAGGACTGGATGAAATTAGTCAGTGAGTGAATGCGGGATGTGCTTGAGATATCAGCAGGCAAAACCTGGAAGCATGGAATCTTGGAGGTCTGTTAACTCTTACCGCAAGCTGATAGACCCCAGAGATAGATCTGGGATTATGCAGCTGATTATCGCAGGTGCCCGAGCCCTGATTGCATTGTGGTGGTAATCCTCTGATGGTGTATTGTATAATATTTTCTGAGAGTGCCAATCCTGCACTGCACGGGATTCCTGTACGGGTGGTTGGGTTTGTACATGACTATCACAGCATACGATTATGACATGCGTGTTGATTGTATTGTGGTTTATGCCTCAGTAAAGTCATCTCACAGCACCATAGCACCGGAGTTGAGAGTGAGGTTTTAATGATGTGGGCCCACAATATATTCAACAGGGCACCCAAAAAGGTCAAACCATGCCCAAGAGTCTCTCCTGGAGTGGCACTCAACTCCAAACAGCCAATTCCATAGTGGTGGTAAGTGGGTGACCCTGAAGACACTTTCGTGTTAGGTGGCCTTCAGTATGTGAGACCCCTGCTGAGATTACAGCCCTGGCGCTGCTGCCCAAGCAGTCATTGCGCACTGCGAGCAAACCTGTAGGGAAGCCTGGGGTACTGTAGAGACTACACCCTTCTTAGGCAGATGCTGCGCTCTATTGGGAATTGTCTGTCTAGATACAACCACTTTCCAGCCACTTCCCTGCGCTGTAGTTGCCTAATTAGGTTATCGGATGTAAGTGGGATGAACCAGAAAACTTTGGAAAAACAGTTCAGTTTACTGGAGAACCTGCTCTTTGTAAAACATGAACTTGACCAACAAAACTGTTGAAGTGCGAGAGAGGAAGAGGGAAGTACGAAGTACGGTGAGGAGGCCTTTAAAAACGCTGGCAGGGTAATTAATTGCGTTGAAATTTCTGGAAATGCATTAACATCGACTCTCAGACTAGACTCTTTTTCAGCAGAGTAGATTTGCATGTGTGAATGAGTGAACGATTTCTAAATACCTTCCAGCTAGAGCCAAGGGGAGCAGCAGGCTTCTGCTACATTAGCTGATATTGGCTGGACATCTAAGGGTAGACATCCACTGTTTCCCATAACTTCGCTTCTCAACTTGCGCCAGCAGTTGCTCCTCGTGGCTTCAGCTTATCCTGGCAACGCTGTGCTGTTTACGGCCCATGCAGAGATCTTGTGAAAAAAAAATCCATAAGTGGCAACTTTAGGAAACCTTTCCCTTTTCTATCAGTTTCAAGTATTGCACAGGAAACAATTGCTTCCCTCGGAACGTGCCCCGCTCGAAGAATTTGCTGGACAAACTTACTAGCTAATGGATTTCACTGGGGACACAACAGACGAGAGCAGAATGTAAACACAATCTGCAGGCCCAATGTGGCAATGATTACATTTGAAAAACCCTAATTTCAAATTGTATGAAAACGTCAAATGTAATAACTGCAATTTCCTTGACTAATGTATGTTTCAGGTTTATGCTGCAATTCCAGGTCTGCAGCGTAGGACATGTCCATCCATCTACAATGGGGGCGCTGATGCCCGCTGGTGTGTGTGGAGGGATCCATGCATGCCAGGGCGATAGCTGCACTCCCTTCAGCTTCCAGAGGCATCCTGCGGCACTTGCACAACAGGCCTAAGTGCTCCTGGGTGAAACCTAAAATCCGTAACTACGCTGACTCTTAAATGCGTGAAAATTACATCCCTTCTGAAAATACATAAATAAATAAATAACGATTTTAGAATCATTTAAACAATGGGCATGTGATTACGGGAATTTGGTATTCAACATCACTAAATTAGTACTCCTGTTAGAAATACAGATAATAATAATAATAATAATAATAATAATAATAATAATAATATATCGGATAATGTACCCCTTATCATACATTATAAGGATATTGCAAGTCACTGAGAAGTTCCGTGACCAAATAGAGGAACGAGGCCGAAGGTCGAGTTCCTTTACAAGTTCCTTGGAACACCAAAGTGAATTGCAATATCCTTATAATGTATTGTGGAGGTATTTTATGCCTTATCATTCATGGCCACACACTGTCATTCTCTTACTTAATATAATGCAAGAGATCTCCCATTTGCTGATCCATATGATCAATATAGAATCTGCATGGATTTAAAAAAGAAAGAATGCAGCTGTATGTGTTGAAGAAAAGCAGTTTAATTAAATGGATTACATTTTATTTTCATTTTGTGCTTTAAAATAAGTAATAACATGAAGATTCTTGCTCACAAGTTAAACTCAAGCAGTGCACAAATTATACATTCTACCATACACAGTTCCTTGTGGATTACCGGATAAAATGTATCGAAGAAAAGTATATTGCGAGCAAGGAATTTGAAAAACCTTTCACAGCTTTAATTAAGTGCTGCAGTGACGGCTGACATTCTCTCTGCCAACTCAAGAAGAAGGCATTGTGAGGTCACAACTGAAGTGTAATAACTGATTACAAAGCAATTGTGATGTTGTTTTCTTATTACAGGTGAGTTGGAATGTGGTGTTCATCCCCGTTCCAGGGGCCGGAATGAAGATAACGCTATGGTAATGAGGGATCTGGGACATTATCTCCCGTTCCAGCACCTGGAACGCGTGATGAAGGCCATTAGGACCTGGGTTTCCAAAGTGGTAACCCGGGGTGCTCAATAAAAAAGGTTTTTCCTTCTTACAATGGGACGCGCGCAACGCCACGTTGTAGGAAGGAAACACTTTTCCAAGGTGGCCACTATGGAAAGGGAAGGAGGGGCTCCGTACAGAGCCCCACCTTCCCTTTGCATGGTGGCCAGCGAGAAGCAAGGGGAAGAAGCAGATGCAGCGGTGGCGGCCGGTGCCACGGAAAAAAAGGTAAGTAGGGGGGAGGGAAAATAGCGGCGGGGGAGCTGGACATCAGGCGGCTTGGAACGCGGGCTTGGAACGCTAGTTCAAGATCACTTTCCTTAGCCATCTGATTGACTGGCTCCCCCTGCCCGGGTGCTAATGTCACAACTGGCTGTAAGCAGGACATTTTTTACAGGCTTTTATACAGATATTGCAGGCTGCCGTGCATTATAAAAATAATATTGTTAATACTACTCCCACTATAAATAAAATGAATAACAATAAAAGTAATGATAGTGATGATAGTGATATTTCTATTGTATGTTATTAAGAGATATTCTAGAGGTTAAGTCAGACAAAGGCATCTGAGGGCTGCCCAATATATATCTTAACTGCATCAAATGTAACAAAAAAGTAAATGCAAAGGAATGTTTGAAAAACAATTCTATTTTCTGTAGCACTTGCTGCTACAGCCTTGTTAGTGTTTGTAGCTGATCATACCTGAGTTTGGTTTCTAAGTGCGGATCCAGGATTCAAATCTCTGTTGCTCTGCGTGGTCTTGGTTCCAAGACCAGCGTGTTGCCCCTGTGCTATCCTCCGTTCATTGCTGTCCTTACCCAATAGGGTGGTGGCAGTCAACACCTGTGTCTCTTCCTGAGTGGGATGGCCCCACTCCGAGTCTCCACACGGCTGGAGGCTGCCATCGTCCCCCACCGGGGATGAAGGAGCAAGAAGGTACGTGGGGGTAGGGAGGAGGGAGGAAAGGGAATAAAAAAAAAGCCTTACCCGAGTCCCCGGCGGGGGGCAAAGGCAGCCTCTCAGCCGTGGGAGGCTCGGAGCAGGGATGGCCCTGCTTCGAGCCTCCTCATTGGCTGAGGGGCTGCCACGCCCCACACCGAGGACAAGGCGGCTGGAATCCCGGCCGAGAATCAAAAGATTCTCAGCTGGGTAACAACCCGGCGAGAGCCAATCAGAATGCGTGTTGCATTCTGCTTGACTCTCAATGAGTACTAATTTCTCTTAGGCCTTTGCCTTGGCACCATGTTGCTATAATCTGGTATGACCCACCCCAGAGGTGAGTGTTACCAAAATAACCTGTGGCAAAGTTTCCATTTCTATCGCTATTGATGCGGCACACGCGCTCTCACACACTTTTGTCCCTTTTAACATCTATATTACTTCTCCCAGCTCTGATGCACGTGCTCATCGAGGTGATGCAAGTTCACCTAAGTGGTACAGGAAGAGAGTTACTTGCCTTTATAAGAAGCGGACATCCTCAGCAAGACTTTTGCCCTTCGTGTCCTCCGAAGGCTCATGTCCACGCTATGGCTTCTTCCAGTGATCCGACATGCAGTAGGCAGGAGGACGCGATAGCAGAGTTCTATCTGCAGCCATTCTGTAGGAAAAAGACATTTGAACTTCTGGGCCGTCTTTCCTCTTTGTCCTCTTTCTGTGTTTTCTGTCTCATCTCTTACTTCCCAAACGTGCCAAGGCCACCACTAAACAGTGGCATGTGGTTCTTTTCGAATCCCAAATAATTTAGTAAATGAAGTTGTGGGCTGGATTGCCACCCGCAGGTCATCTTCTCCTGTTGGCTCTGAAATTGAATCTTCAATGCAACAATGGCACCCTGAGATATAAGGTCAATGGGAGCAGACCTCCCTTTATCATGTTAAAGAAATTAAACTGTCCATGAGTTAAAATATTGACTGTTTGCTTCTGTGTTCTTGGGAAGCAGTGCCTTGCATTTCCAACATTGTTGGCTGTACATTTAAGAAAGACCCTTTCTTTCTCTAAAACAATTGTCTCACTATAGTTCTGGACAAGCTCTCAAACCCTCCTAAAATGGCAGCTGCAAGGTTATCTATCAACGGCAGTAAATGAGCAAGATCCGTGTGTTGATTCCACCCCAAAACTCTGAATGATGTTCCTGTAAACCTGTATTCTCTGGCTGAAGCAAGGAAGCAAAGCAAACATAGACCCACTTAATGTAACAGTTTCCACCATAGCCATCGGTTGAGCTTGCATTATTATAACCAAACAACACAGCAAATAAAACATTGGTGATTTACTTTCAACATGTCTTTAAATGGGCTCTGTTTTACCACTATTCAATGGCACCAACAAACCCAGCATTCAATTATGTGCTTGTATAAAAACATAGTAGCATCCTAGGTGGGTGTATCCACCAATGAAGTTGCATCAAACTCTGCTGAATTTCACAATCAAGCCTGGGTTCGGAGCAACCCGAGCAGTGGACAGACCCGTCGGCCATTTTCCCTACCGTTCTCCATCCCCTGTCTCACCATTCCCCCTGCTCCCTTTCCAACCCCCAACTTACTTGAATTGCGGTTGCGAATTCCGCACCACTGCGCAAATCTCCTCACCTCGCCTCTTCTCACTGGACACCCTGCAAATGGTAGAAGGGACCAGCGCATACCCCGGCATGTTAGGTGAGGGTAGAATTGTTACGAACAGCGGATTATGCGTGGGCCTCGAATCATTGTCCCAGACAAATGTATCATTCTTAGCACCCACAGGGTTAACCTTGGGGTGCTAATACAACAAGCTAAGTTAAGGCCCTTGCTACACTTGCGCCTCTAACTTGGGCCCAAGGCAATTTTGCTCATACCTCTAACTTGGGTATCGAGTCATTACCACCTGGTGAGGCCCACAGAACAGATGATTATTGCTTAAATAGAAAATAAAAATGTAGCACACCAGGAATAAGAAAAACAATACAACTAACAGGAGTGTCTTAATATCTATTACAGAAGTACAACCTTCACAACCCATGGCAAGACACATGCAGGGACAGTGTTTCTACGTCTAAACTCTATTTGAAAATTCGAAGGAGGGTTATTCCGTTGCTGAGGGAGAAGACGTTACAATACGTAAATCGTTTAATGTCTGAGGAACCTTTTTACTATTTTGAAAGATCTCAACAGCCTTTGTTCCCTTGATTCTATCATTGTTCCCTAATATGCTCAAGGCTCATTTTGAACAGGAAATGGCACCTAGGTTGTCAGTAGGCCCATCTTTGATCGTCTCTGGGAGGAGACTGACGGGAGGTTGGCGAGAGTGATCTTGTCTTTCTTGACTTGGCCGCAGCTTTCGGCACCATCAACCACCCACTTCTCCTAAATAGCCTACAGTCATTGGGGCTGGGTAGTGTCATGCTCAGCTGGATTGGGTTCACCACTCCTGTTTAACTTCTACATCCGGTCTATGGCAAAATTGTTCACACTGAGCAGATTCCAGTTCATCAACTCTGTAGATGATGCACAGATATTTGCGAAACGATTGGGAAGCCAGGACTTAAGTTTGTGCCTGATGATGAACCATTGGTCTTCGACACAACCTTGCATGCTTTGCAAAATCATAAAAAATCAACCTGAGTAACACTTTAATATTAATGGTCCTTTATAGCCATTGATACTTTGAATTTCATGTACCGGCCATGATCTTCTGATCTTGCCCGCCACGATTAACAACTTAATGTGACCTGGGTAATAACTTGCAAACTGAACTGGGCATGGATAACCAGGTGTGGGGAGTTGTATAGCATGCTTTTTCCATCGCAAGTAGCTCAGGTATCATCTTCTAGTTATTTATTTAATTGTTTTTCTATAGCATGCCTAATACCATACCTGAGTTCGGTTTCTAAGTGTGTATCCAGGATTCGAATCTCTGTTGCTCTGCGTGGTCTTGGTTCCAGGACCAGCGTGTTGCCCCTGTGCTATCCTCTGTTCCTTGCTGTCCTTACCTAATAGGGTGATGGCAGTCAACACCTGTGTCTCTTCCTGAGTGGACTTTGGAAACAGTATCTATCCTGGGCTGACTGGGAAACTGATGAGACGACAGCTGAGGGTAAAACATTGTATTTGGTCATTCTAATGACAATACTTCAAAACAACAATATGTTGCAAAAATGTAATATTTATATGATATTGTCTCTTCAAATTGTTACAAAGCAAATCATCTAACTCCAAATGTCTAAATGTTATAATGTGATTGTAAGCATGGGGTTTATTGCCATCTACTGGGAAATAGCAGCCTCATCACTGCAATTCTTTTCATTGATTTTACCACAGGAAAGTCAGGTTAGGGAACCTCAACAGAGCCTGGGCTAAAAGGCACTTTTTGAGCACAGCTGGGGCCAAGCCCCTGCTAACTCTCTCTAGCCTGACTAAAGTCCTGGGTAGTGCCGAGGCACTCTGCTTATTTTCCAGTGACTTGCATGCATTCCAACGTAGTCTGCTGTTGCCACTATGCACCGAGACACTCCCACTAATTGCCAGTTATTGGCATAATGTGTTCAGTTACCAAATTGTCACTTAATACCATCATATGCCCATGTACTTCCATCACTTAGCCAGGTACTCCTAGCAGTACCACGTCCTTTTGCTGACAGTAATTACTTCATGGTACTTTACCACAAAGTAATTACTTTGCATTTTCATCGAAACTTTTAGGGAATTGAGGCCTAAGGGGTAAAAAGGAGGGGGGGGTGAGGTAAGGGCAGTAACGAAGGGGGAGACAGGGGCATGGAGTAGACCCACAAAAATGAAAAGAAATGTTGATGCAAGAATTTTAAGTAATTACTTTGTTGTTAAGTACCAAAAAGTAATTACTGTCGGCAAAAGAACATGGAACCATTCACAGCATTTGCCATGTATTGCTGTGATCATCCTAGCTATCCACATCATTTAATAGACCTTGCCCTCATGTTCCCAGGACCTCACATCACTTGCCAAGTGGTGTTATCTGTTAATATCCCGGTATGCATGAGAGACAGATAGAGCAGGGCCGCTGTGATGCTGTTCCACACACAGACACAGCGAGGGCATCAGGATGGTATGAACATTGTAACCTTACCTTCTCCCTTTGCCCAGCCCACCAGTCTCGTGCCAAGGACTGAGAGACCAGGAAGGCCAGGCACGGTAGTGGGAGAAAGGAATGCTGCCTCTGCCTCTGTTGCCCAGTGGGAAATGTATGGGCTCTAAGAGTGGCAGTCTACGAGACAGTGAGGCGCATGGGCCAGTGTCCTATGGCCATGCACGGAGCCCTCCTGCTGGCTTTACAATGCGCTGCTTCATCTGCTGCAGACATCCTTGTTTGACCTGTGGCACAGTGAGAAAGACACTTCCGCATGCAACCCTGTGCGGTCTAGTGTCCACTGCTTTCATGAAGCGGGCGTTACAGTCCGCCCTCTCTTTCTAGAGTTCATAACAAGAGTGCAGCAAACATGGAGCGCTTACTTGTTTTATGAACTCCATAACGCATATGTCTGCTACTCCTACTGTGGCAAGTATCAGATTATTTAGATTACAGACTTAAACAAACACATGATTTTATTTCATTTCACAATACATCAGGATGAGCACGGTTGGTGCATATCACTCAATTGATATTTCGATTGCCCTTATAAATCACATTTTAATTTGATGTCAGCTGTTTGATGAATAATGGGATTTGTTTTCACATAACACAGGGCAAATGCAAGTCATTTCATTTCAATTCCTACTCCAGAATCATGTTTTGCTTTCTCATGACAAGAGGTTGGTACAAGCCGACCTGTGTGTCATGCAGTTTGCACCCCATCACGACCCAAATCACCAGCCCCAAACTATCCTTTCATAATCGCCGGGTTTCAGAGGCATCCCTCTCCTTCCTCGTTTCACAGTGGTCCTTGGAGTGCCTCGGCCTGCCAGCACTCATGAAAGAAAACAGTCATTTAAAGACTGTCTCCATGCAAAACCACACTGAATCCACTGTGAATTCTAATAATTCCACAGAAGGGGATTGGGCGCAGCAGACAAGACAACCATTCAGGAGGTATTTTAGAAACAACACGGAATTATTATGAATTTAATCAAAAAGCCACTAACTCTAGAGGCTTTTCTTGGCGTCTTGCTTGCGGTTCAGAGTGCCATTTAGGTGTCCAAACTAAAAATAACGATTTCAAGGCTCATATGTATCCATTCACTCTTATATGGCGGAATCATCTTCAAACCCCAAAAATCCCTGATGACTCCTATTACTTTCAATGGAATCACCATTCCAGTCAACCCAGCAACACCCTTTAAATGGATTTGTAGGCCTTCAAAAACATGCAACTTTACTCTTTCTTGGAAAATGAACATGCGGTATAAAGAAGGCAGATGGGGTGAATGTTAAAAGTAAATCAATACACATTGTTTTTTTTAAAGGCTTGTGATATTAAGCCATGCGATTTTTTTAAATTGAAGCAAAGATAAAGGCAGGCCTAAAGTTGCCCTTGTTTGCCAGTCATTTAGTGCTTCCGTGCAAATCGAGGACTAGTCGTCACTTATATGTGACCTACATCGACTTAACTCGGTGATTAACTGTGACCCTGGAGGGGGGACATTTGCACGAATGACTGGATAACTTTATGAGTTCACCTCTTTCATCATCGTCAAATTACATACATTCTTCTAAAGTGAAGAACTCACCTCAGGCAGGCAAAGCACTTCCTTACCACAAAGCCAAAAAGGACCACAGACTAGCCGTTGCCTCACTAATTGACCCAGTTGATGACTATGTATGTCTCCAAGCACCAGGCCAGCCCCCACCTCTGGAGATGAGTCTATCACTGCTGCCCTCATTCTACCCCCTCGATATGTCTGTGCTTCTTCTCTGGTCATGGTACTGTCAGCAAAGGCTGGGGTGGCTCTAATAACCGGGCTGTGTTATGTTCTAATGCAAGGCACAAAAAGGTACAAAACAAAAAAGTGAAGGACAGAAGGGAGCACAAATGGCATGTCCAAAACGGAACAAAAGGCTAAAAGAACAAAATGAAGGACACAAGGGAGGAAAAGGGGCAAGTGCCAATGTTTGCAAAAAATACAAGGTCAAAAAGGAGCAATAAGGACAAGTACAAAAATTAATGAAATGGGCAAGGACAACACAGAGAACAATTGGACACAAAGGAACACAAAAAACAAGTACAAAAAGGATAAGGACAGAACAGAGCAAAAAGGACAAGGATAACAAGGAGTACAACAGGTGATGGACACAAAGCACAAAAAAACAAGGACAGAACAGTGCAAAAATGACAAGAGACAGGGATAAAAAGAGCAAACAATACAAGAATCAAAAGAACAAGAACGAGAAGTAAAACTTCCAATGTACCTCGAGCCAATCAAATCCTGATTGAATTTGGTGGTAAGTGCATCTGTGGCAGGAGTCTTTCTTCTGCTGGGTCACCTATTGGCAACTTGACCCTTCAGCATATGCCTCAGGAGGCATGGTCACTGTCCTAATTGAAGGGCACCATGGAGTAATGTTCATAATTTCTCTCTGGGAAGACTGTACTGGTCTGTGAATGGACGGCTATATACAAGTTTGCCAACACATAACTAATTTCCTGTCAGGCCGAGGCCAGCCAACTATCATGAAAAGAAAGCCTCATTAAAAGCCTCCCTTCATGAAAAGCAACACTGAAGTCCACCGTGTTCCCATTGGGAATTCCATTGATTCTGCAGGAGGGAATGGGCGCAGCAGGCAAGACAACTAACTGCCAAGGAGCTGCATTAGAAATAATACAGAATGCTTATATTGCATCCTAAAGCCTCTCATTCTACAGAATTTGTCTAGGACTGAAATCTCTGCACTGGCTCCCAGTGGCTGCAAGGATTAAGTTCAAAACCCTCTGCATTATCCACAAGGCCTTCTGGGGCCTGGGGCCACTTTACCTTCAACTTCCTAAATTCCTTCCTTCTCGGGCTCTTCGCTCATCTGCCTCCAACTCCCTCATGGTCAGCTGCTTCTCCAAGGAACAAGTTGGTGGTTGATCTCTCTCTTTGGCAGGGGCCACCCTCTGGAACAGCCTTCCTGCCTCCCTAAAACTTGAGGAGAACCATCTCCTGTCCCGGAAACACCTCAAACCCTTCCTCTTTGCTTCTGCTTTCTCTGCCTCTCTCCCCTGCTGAAATTTCCAGCCGAATCTGCACTGGTTACCTGGACACCCTTCTGACCTTGGGGCCAAGTCCCACCCTTTGCACTCCTGCCCTGCCTCCCTGGAAACCCCTGCACTTAGGGAATGTTTTTCTCCATCCCTACAGTCCCCCCCTGACCAGCACTTCTCTGCTCTACTCTGCACTTGCCACCATCAGGCCACTTTACCATCGTATTTATTCCTCTATCCCATGTTATGCTATGTTATGTTATTTTGCATTTATATATGTACATGTACTGCACTTCCCCCTCTCCCTTCCCCCAGTCACTTTTCCCTCTCTCCCTACCCTTGCACTTGCGCGATCTGAATGACACTTGGCCTAGTAAGATCGTTTGTCTGTCTTTCCACTGTTTTTCCCTCCCCTGCCTCATCGCGCCTTGAAACACTTGTGTATAGGCGCGTTATAAATACCATATCATATCATATCATATCATATCATAGGAACCTTCTGTTGGCTCAAAGCTCTATTTAGGAGTCCAAACTAAATTCATATTTATCAATTCGCCCTTACATGGAGGAATCCTCTTCATCCACCAAAAATGCCCGATGCCCCCATTACCTCCGATGGGATCACCGTTACAGCGAAACTGCAACAACCTTACAATATATATGTAACCTCCCAAAACCATCCAACTTCACTCTTTTTTTGGAGACTGTAATTTAGGCGGGAACACGTTAAAAGATAATCAATTCAAAATGCTTTATAAGAATCCTGTGAAATGAATGCATGTGATGTTTAGAGTGAAGCAAAGATAAAGACCCTCCTGATCTTACCCTTGTTTGCCAGTCATTGAGTGATACAAGGCTCATCAAGGATACGTCGCTCAGTGACCAACACCTGCTTTACTCAGTGATTCATGTGACCCTGGAGATTGGACAATGGTGTTAATGACTGGATTGCTGATGGGTGATCTCTATTTCTTCAACTCTTTCTTCCTCGTCCCATTGCATCCATTCTTCTGAGGTGAAGAACCCACCTCAGCCCGGCAAACCAATTGCCCTACAATAAAGCCAGAAAGGACCAGAGAATAACTCCTTTGCTACCAACGGACCCACGCGGCTATCATGTATGTCTCCAAATACCAGTGCAATCCCCACCTCTGGGGATGAATCTGTCAGTGTTGGCTTTCTACCCAATCGAGATATCTGTGCTTTTGCATTTGTCATAGTGCTGTCAGCAAGGGTGTGAGTGGCTCTAGAAAAGGCGCACCTGACAATGCAGCTCACAAACACAGAGAGAGACAAAGAGTGAGAGAGAAAGAGACAGAGAGAGAGAGAGAGAGAGAGAGAGAGAGAGAGAGAGAGAGAGAGAGAGAGAGAGAGAGAGAGAGAGAGAAAAGGCCTGATTTACAAAGCATTTTTCAATGGGATTGTGCTATTGTAAAATGCTTTTGTAAATCAGCCAACATAGCGAGACAGAAAGAGAATGGGGAGGCAGAGACAGACAATATAGACCCAGATCTTGTAATAGTACAAAATCATCAATCGAAAACACCAGGTATTGTGAATAGACTGTATAGGTTTTGAACCATCGTTCCCCACCTGGTTAAACGTGTTTACTACTGTATTAATGTTCATAGAAGCTATTGTTTCTGAAACGAATGCAACCATTTTTGTAAGATCATGAGTAATCTACATCGAAGTACCCTCCAGACTTTTCTTTTCGGGCTGTAAGGTACTGTTAGGTTCTGATATAAGGCACACAACAACAACGTGTGGGGGAGAAAGGCGCACTAATGACAAGTTCAAAAGGGAGCAAAATGCTCGAAGACAAATAAAAGACAAAAGGGAGTAAAAGGGGAAATCACAAAAATGGATCAAAAAGACAAGGTGAAAATAGAGCAGTAAGGGCCAGGCAAAAAAAGAGCAAAAAAGACGACAAAAACGGAAGATATTCAGAAAAGGAATGAAAAAGGGAAGGACAAAATAGAGTAAAAAAGTTTAAGGACAAAGGGCCTCATTACGACCCAGGCGGTAAATTACCGCCTGGGTCGTACCCTTACCACCATGGTGTAAACTACGTTTACACCATGGTGGATGGCGGATTTACCGCCCCATTCCAAGGTGAATGGGGCGGTAAATCCCCATTTCCCATTTTACCCTTCCCCATTCCCATTTTTGCCCCATAGGGCATAATGGGAGTGGGGAAGGCGCTAATTACGCCACCGTAAATTACGGTGGCGTAATTAGCACCATGGTCCCTTAGCGCCATGGATTTTAACGCCTGCAAAAAGCAGGCGTTAAAATCACCATGGCGCTAAGGGACCTTGTAATCAGGCGTTAAGGGTCAGCGCCGTTTACGGTGCCGTTAACCCCTTAACGCCTGACTCATAATGAGGCCCAAAAAGGTGAAAAAAAGGCACAGAGGAACAAAAACGAGAAGGACAAAACAGAGCAATACCATATCATGACGCAAAGGAGAACATAAGGACAAGGACGCATAGCACATGTGCAAGGCTTTCGTGTCAGTGCATTTGGCTGTTAGTCCATCTATGGCAGGGGTACTTCTCCTGTTGAGTGAACTATTGGCAAATTGATCCTTCGGCGTGTGGCTGTCGGTGCCTTCAGAGGCATGGTCCGTTTTCAGGGAATCCTAATTGAAAGGCAACATACAATAGTTTCATGATTTCTCCTTAGCAGCACAGCACTGATCTGTTTTTAGAAGCCCATATAAAAGTTGGCAAACACATAATATTTCCTGTCAGACCATAAGAATGTTCTCAGTTTCAGATTTTATGAGAGAAATGCTGGAAGGTTTCCACTCTCCCTTAGCTGGCAGTTAGGGTACCATAGGGCTAAATTTGCCCTTATCTTTGAATGGTTCTGCCTTCTAAGAATAACAATAATATATTCACACTGGGGCAGGGCACTCAACATCCCATGCTTTATGTGGGTTCAGCCTCTGATGGTATTGGGTTCCATTATTACACATCATAAGCACACTAAGACATGACTTGAAGACTACAAATATCAATAATCTAAAAACGGACATATTTGATTTTTTAACATGTATGTCTAATGCCTCAGCTAAATGTTTGCTATGTTATGTTACGTTAAGTTAAGTTAATCAGCTGTTATGCTGCACCAAGGACCACTGTAGTGGTATTACGTCACAGAGGCCTCGTCCAATTGAACGTGTATTGTAAATTGAGATCCTTTAGTCTACACTCAATGGAGTAGACATGAAGACAGAGCAAAGAAGAAAGGACAGAAGGCTACTAGACAACAAAGAGACATACGAAACACCAAGGGGGTGAGAAAACAAAGGATGAGGGAAGGAAATGGTTGAGTGAATACGTGTGAATAAGTGTGCCTATGTGTACCATGTGTGATGTCAGATATGATCGAAAGATTCTCTTGATGAAAAGAGGATGGAGGCGCTGTTAATTAGTGGCGAACGGATGTGTGATGGACCCAAGAATTGCCCAGGTACTCTCTAGTAGCGTATTGGCCAAGGAGGCTTCAATAAGTGCCCCTAGGTTTCCTAGATAAAGGATATGGAGTCAGCAAGATTGAATTATCAGAGGTGATAAAGCCAAGAGTTTGATGAGAGAAAGGAGATTGCAGACACACAAAAGAGTAGCTTGGAGAGGGCGGGGAGAGATCATTATGCCCCAGGGCCATACAAACTTTGACTCTTGACGAAGGAAAGATTGCTGATATGCGTGGAGTGTGTATCATCTCTGTGTCATATAGCGATATTCCGAATGGTGGCGCAGCTATGCCCAAAGGGGAGAGGGCCCATACATATCGTAAATAAATAGTGCATTTTGATTGACAGGTGAGTATATGGAGTGGCAGAGATTGGTACTTATACGTGAAGAGGAGCAGAAGAGGTAGGGATCATGCAGCAGTGGGTACTAAGTACATTGCGGGTGGGAACAGTTCTCAAGTGGAGTTCAGAGTAGGTATTCCAGAGGTGGCAGAGCTCTGCAGGGGTCCCCAGGAATAATTCAGCGAGCTGCGAGATCTAGACGCAATAGCTAGACGTCCATCTTTAGAATGACAATTGGCCGTGAGGCACGCTATGAGTGGCATGAGGCACGAGTGACCTTGATGGAACAGTGGATGGGTGCAGGTAACACAACAGAAATCTCCCAAGCCGCTGGCTAAATGTTACAAGAGAAGGGGCACGTGCATTGAGACAAGGGGCAAAGCCCCAATGCACTGTATAATGTGTTCGTACCAGAAAATATTATTAAGTGAAATGGGCTTGTAATGAAAGATGGGGTGAAAGTGATAGGTCACAGGCAAGCACATTGGAGGTAACTTTCCTCCAATGTGTAAATTGCCTCGAGAGGGCCTGTAATATATGCACAACCAGTCCTCCTCTAGGCAATTTCCATCATTTGCGCTGTGAAATACAAAATGGAAATGAACAATGGAGGTGGAAGTGAAGGGCATTTAGGCTTCCCTTTGCACTACACAGTGCAAATTGAGTGAACGCTGCCAGGCATTTGGTCATTGCAGGCAGCGTTTACAATGGATTCCTATGGATTCACCCATACCGTCCTAGTAACCTTCATCTTCTATCTGTACCCCACTCAGAGTACAAGTCCCGGGGAGATAGAAGATTTTCAGTATTTGGTCCAGAAATATGGAATTCTCTACCTTTAGAATTGAGGACACTTACCCCTCTCTATCAATTCCGTAGAGCACTAAAAACCTTTCTGTCTAAATAGGTTTCCCCGACACTCTACTGTCTTGTTTTTGGGTTTGGCTATGTTCTGTTCGAATGATGTTCCATCTGCGCCGTTATACGCTTTGGTCCATTCTGTGCGCACTACAAATTCAAAAATACAAATACAAAATACAAATCCTCCTGCTTGGTAAAAAGCAGGAGGATTCCACTGGAACCCATTGGTTTTACACCAGCATGAAAATGTCATGCTGGCATAAAACGAGTGGTTTTTGGTGGAAGAGTGGAAAAGGGAGGACGATCCCTTGCTGCCAATTGCACACCCTCACCCTCCTCATTAGCTCCCCCTAACCTTTTCTCTGCTTCCCTCGCTGTGTTCTTCCCCTATGATTGTAAAGCGATCCATTGCTTCCCAAAGCTAGGTCCGCACTCACTAAATACCTTATTAATAATAATAATAATAATAATAATAACAACTCCCATTCTGCATGGGCCCAAAAGCCTTCAAAAGCCAATAACAATGCTCTGCAGTGGGACTAAATGAGTAAAGGCTGGCGTAGCGCCTTCATGTCTGTCTTTAGCACCTTTATTTACGCTCTGGGCCTCAGTTGAGCGATGGGAACTAGAGCAGAGTGGCTAGAAGGATGAGTGAGTATCATGAAGCACTGGGCGAGTGCAGCTGAGCATGGTATGGGTGCTACAAGGCATAATACAAATGTTCCCTGGCACAGTGCAACCTTTACCAGGCAGAGGGAAAATGCTATGAGACAAGGGTTAAATCTCCTTAGCACTGAATGATGTTTGACTATTTGCAAACATCACAAAGTGCAATGTGTACTTTATTGCACATGGAGAAAGATTCATGGGACAGAGGCAGGTACCTTCAGGTATGAGGAGAATGCCATGGGGCTTGGGGGGAGAGCAATAAATCCTGGCATGGAGCAGGAGTTTAGTTCCATGAAGCTTGGGTTAGCATCATGAAGCACTGCCTGATTGCAGTAAAGCGTGCTATGGGTACTATGAGGCACAACATAGAATACTGCAAGATAGAGGGCAGGTCTTGCATGATATGGGGTGAATGACACAATATTGCACAGCATTGGGTTGCCTATCGGTAATCATTAGACAGGACAATGGGCCCAAAGGTACACTTGCTGAAGGCACTTTTACTACACCTGGCCCTGATTTACAACTGCATTTAAGCCATTACCTTTCAGAAGTCTTCAAAGACATAACAATGGCATCCCCCTAAAAGCACTGAACTCTCTCAAAGAGATCTGTGGCGATGGAGGGTGGGGGTTTCTGCAGGGATTGGCAGATCGTGGATGGTAAAGGCCAAGTGGACAGTCATGACCACTTGGGTCAGTGGGTGGGTAAAAAGCCAAATGACAGCCAGCAGCTTTGCATCCCTCCACCCATCACATCATCGCGCTCGTGTATCTTCTTCTCCCATGCCAACACTGAAAATGAAGTGAAGTGAATATTTAGGTGAGAGGAATCTGTCCTTCTGATTTTCAAGTAGAAACACAAAATGGAAGCCAAAGTAGGAATTGGAATTCTAAAAGTCTCCTTCTGCCCGCAGGGAAAGTTGCAGGTGCTTTGGTAGACATTAATGGAAAATAAATGTACCATCTATACTTTTCTGAGGCTGCACAACTGCAAGTTGTAATTTAAACACATTTCAATCTCTTGAAATATAAATTTCTTCAGACTCCTGTTTTTGCAGGTTCCCTTGGCATTTCGCAGACATAAAAACTCCCAAATATTGTTTAACTGATGAACTGGCTCCATTGTCAGTAGTGAATACAACTGGTATGGCCTTGTCAAGGATTAACCACATGTAGGAAAAGGTTTCCAACAAGCAGGTTTTTGGTGGCCAAGCAACCTGTCTTTTTTGGAGCAGGATGTTCTGCTCCCATTGATGCCCTTTTGAAGGGGGTCTCCTAATGGAGCTTCTGTCAGTTGTTATCATAACAGTGCAGCAGGTCTGGGCTGGTTTCTTTTGCTTTTCATGGTTTTCAATGACATTCAAATAAAAAGTATGTGAGATATGATTGTTTGCTAATCCCATTCTCTGCTACAAGGGTTGGAGCATGCCCTTTGGAATTATACAGGGAGAAGAAGTCAATTTCTCACAATATCATAAGATTCAAAAGGAGTCATTTTAAATCTAGTGGAGCGGTATAGCAAGGCATAAAAAGAAGGCGGAAAAACGTTCACTCTTGGATATTTCACACTGGCTTTTCAGGCGGAGTGGGAGACAGGAGGGGGAATCTGTTTACTCCTCGTACTTACCACTCTTCATGCAAACCTCTCTATTTTACGTCGCCATGAGATGTTGAGATTAGAGCTGATCAAAACCAGGCAGATGCAATAGGAATCCATTACTGGCAGATGCAATAGGAATCCATTACTGGCATATGCAATAGGAATCCATTACTATCAGATGCAATAGGAATCCATGTGTAAACACTGCTTCCTGAGAGTAATGTGCAGGTGGTGTTTCGTGTTCTCAAGACGGATAGTTAAAAGGAAGAGGAAAGGTGAGTTTGCTTTGCTTTGAGTCTCTCCTTTTACCCTCCACCTTTCTAACGTTTAGGATTTGACGTACAGGAGCCCACAAGTGGTAACATTGGTGATCCTATGCATGCTATTACCATTTCTTCGAAAATGAGGCTGACTATGGTCTTCTAAAGTTGAATGTTTTCCTCTTCGTGATATGCAAATGATAAGGTTTCAGTGAAGGCTGGATCGTAGCATAACTCATGACCTCAGGGGATGTTCCCTGTTGCTTTGTCAGGCGTAGGATGTGTCCGTCTCATGTGTCCATATCTGTGTGTCTGCTTCTGTACCCCTTAACTGCTGGGCTATCATGCATGTCTATGCAAATAAGACAAACACACTCGTCCTAGGCACGTAAGAGGTTAAAGATACAGGTATTTGTGCTTCCAGTTGTTACTTTTGTTTCTTTTTTTTAGGTATTCCGAAGTGCTTCCATTGTCATGTTAATTTCAGCAGTTATTAGAATATGACATGTTTATTGGGGATCCATAATATTGTTTTTTTGTCTTTTTCTGAAAATACTACAAAGTATATTGTCTTCGTCAATCGCGAGCATTGTATATCGTAGGCAACCTGTTGTTTGTATCTCTTTTCTGTTTAAATAATTGAGTAAGTTGCAGTAGGGTTCTTTATCACACGAAACTACGTAGAACAGTTTCCAGCGTTCATTCTTTTTTTGTATGTGTTGTGTGCCTGTCTTTGTGACTTTTTGTGTCACCTAATTAACGTACCTTTTGTAACCAAAGGCAATTAAATGCAGTTAAATTGTGCAGCCCTTGGTGTTAATGGGTGTCAGTAGGTATTAGTCTCGAGCCCTGCAAAAGCTTATCTTTTAAACTCTTTCAGAAGAGCCTTGAACAAGGGCCTGGGGCTATTAGCGTCCTGTACAGCCCATGGAATGCGCCCTCATTGCAATTAGCATCCAGGGGTCAGTTTCCGAAGTGATAAATCCAATTAAAAATGAGGGCCACACACTCCATGCGTGATAACTAATGGCCGCCTAGCAGCCCAACTTCCATTTCCAAGCAGGAAGTGGGTAGTCCATAGGGTGACCAGATTTTCAAGACAAAAAAACCGGGACGGCCATTGACATAAAAGGGGGACTGCCCCGTTTACCCACCTCTTCTCCACACTGGTCTCCCCCCCACCCCGAAAGCCACAGTATCTGTGTACAAATGGCGCTGTTCTGACTGTTGACATAAGCATGTAAATAACAAAAGGAGCTGTTGCTCTGCTTATATGTCCTGCTATTCACTCTGTTTTCTCCACCAGCCTCTCTGGCGCAAGCAGTAAATGCACGTGGTGCTGGCAATTAATGTATATGACTTGCACCTGGAAGGGTGGAGGTGCAAGGTCAGCCGCAGAAAGCATATTTCAGAAAATATAATGATGTTTGTTTAGTTGGCAATTGCTGGTTATTAAAAAAAAAAAAAAACAGGGCTGTCACCCTCCCCCTCCCATTCCCTGGGACAGGTTATCAAATTTTTAAATAAAAACTCTCGGGTCAGGCGTTTCCAGTTAGCAGACCAGCCAACTGCCACCGCGCAGGTGCACATTTGAAGATTTTCACATAGAACTACTGAACTTGGCCTCGTCATATGTGCTTTATTAAACCTATGGGCTACCCTCCTCTTAGTATCGTGACCCCATGTGCTTACCATGTCACCCCCTTATGAAGACAAGAGGAGTGAACTAATGAGTCTCCGAAGGTTTACAGGATGAGGGTAGGCGTTCTATCTTTCTAATGTTGGCAGGTACAGTATTGCAACTCTGGATCACCAGCCTCGATCTCAGTAGGGTGAACAGAATGTTGGACTCTAAGAGCTATATCTATGCGCTCTCCATCCATAGATTCCCTGCTGCAGATAGACAAGAGCCACCCCTGCAGGCCTTTGCGGGTTAAGCAGGCTACTTTGAAGAAAGCCCGTTATTGGACTGGTGGTCAAGGTTATTATGAGGGCAGGCCACACATTTATGTGGTCAAAGTTCCCGAGCAAAAGCATGAATCGAGAACCTGCACTTGGAACTCTTTCGAGGGGAGACAGTGCCTAGCAAGAAGCTATAGTACTGGGTATGTTCCTGCAATTTAAGCAGCTTATGCTCTCAATTCCAATGAAATAGAGGGTATAGTGTTACAATCCTTACGCAGGTCTAGCATGAATAACATGTATCGTTCACCTTTGTCACCTTGGGAGGTTACCCCACATTGCCAGCAATGTGGCCTTCATGCCAGGATGCATGAAAGACCTCTATTGATCAAGATGTAGTCCTCAAAATGACCCTCCAAATTAACCTGAAGCTAAATAAGTACTCTTTTAAAGCACGTTGTTTATTACAGAGAAGAACAGCTTAGATGTTTTGACCCTCTATCAGAGTGGTTTCTATTCTCCTTATATTTAAGGTAAGAAATCGACTTACAGCAAATCAAATACAAACTTGTCTCCTGACAAAAAAGATAAGCATAATCAAATACTTCAGCAAACAATACAAGCCTCAAAATCTCTGAAACATCAAATCATAATTCAAGTAGACAGTAAAACACATCTAGTACCCTTTGACGGTTATGAAAACCTAAGGGGCATATTAAAAAATAGGTTGCCTTGTCCTTCCATTGACTTACGTATGGAGTGGACTGTTTGATTCATAAATAAAAATAAATTAAAAAAGAAAACCTGCTACCCCAATTTCCAGACTTCCGCACACACTTCCCGTACTGTAACTCACACAACCACTTCTCGGCACAGCAATACACACGCACTTCACCACATGGCAACAACAGACTAACAACACATGACCTGGCACAATAGCACATGGAAATGTGCACTAACCCGATAATCGCACTTAAGCTTGGCGAACGGTGCAAACTGAACTGAAGCTGCCAACAGGTATCACAACTCTCACTTTCCGATTCCCACTACACCCTACTAACCCCCCCACTCCTCACTTTCTTTACACTCTCCTTTTCAGATCCACCAAAGCACCGGAGGACCACTACAGTGGTGATGGTGCACGGTACAAATACCTTTAACATTAACATTAAAAATACATCTCTCTGAGTAACTCTGACTTAAACGTGAAATACACCTATTAAATCAGAAGTAATCCAGGCATATTTCAATTGTAAGCCAGAGTTACTCATAGTAAGCTCGCTGGGAATGGAATGGAATGTTAAATTCAGGACTAGAGTAAGTTATAGTTACTCAATGTAACATCTCCTTTAATTGTCCTCTAAATCGGAGTCCATTTCATTTAAAATTACTTGGGTGACCTCTAGAGGAATATATAATATACTTAATGTAGAAGCAGGTGAGCAATTCTTGAAGCCACAGGACACCTGCGAGGAGTGATCTTCAAGCCAAGTCCTGGAGATCAGTAGCCTTGCATGGGATATAGGGCCTCATCACAAGTTGGGCGGTATCCCAGTGGTAAATCTGTCAGGATACCATCCAACACAAATTGCGTTACCGCAACTCGGTCCGGCACTATTATTCCGAGTTGCGGGGAGTGGGGTGGTGGTAGGTTCCCATTCCCATGGAGCACTCTGGGGGCTATTACTGCAGCGCTATTAGCGCCACAGGTAATAGCACAAAAACAGGCAGAACTCGGCAAGATTTACCTCCAGCTCAGAGCTGGAGGTAAATCTCCAACTTTCCGCCCAAACTCGGGATGGGGCTGAGTGGTAATGCGGTGGTAATAGCATTACCACTGCATTTTTACCACTCCGCCCAACCCGCTATGAGGCCCTATATAGACACCTTTATCAGAGCTTATATTTGAATACCCACTACTTACCACAACAATTAAAGGACTTGCTGGCAAAACTTTACTTTTCTATATAATACTAACTTTTTCAAATACCTGTTTTTTGATATATTTTCGTTAGAGTAACCCCACAACACTCACACCAGAAAACATATAACCCACTATGGAAAAAGGCCCAGCACACATCTTGCAAGGAGACCAAGGTTTATTCTCATAAAAATACATGTACACAGACAGCAAATAACTCTGCTGCCACGGAGTGCTCTGATGAAAACAGCATGAGCAATGGGTTTTAAGGTTACACAGAATCACAAATGATGCATATCACATAAGTTACAAATCCAGGTAGCTGGTTGGTGCGACCCTATACATATATAGCCTGCTCCATATGGGATGCCAGGTGATTGGTCCCAGCATCTCCTGTCCATCTTCTTCCACGTGGGGGTCTTCCTCCTTGATCATCCAGTACAGTGATGCTAATTGGCAATTTAGTTACACAGTTCATTATTTCATAGCTCTACAGTGCATCTGGTACCAAGGACATGAGTGAGGCAGCTACTTTATAGGTCTTGATAGATTCTCAGCACAATGTGAACCCCTGCTCCTTTCCCGACACGCTGGCGCCTCCACGACTTTCCCACCCATGGCATACATTTGTTATCTTCTCCCCTGGCACCTTGCAGCACAAATCACATGACGCAATGATGGAGGCAGGTAGGTTTACCAGGGGTCTTGGGCTGGTCAGTGTACTTGAGTGTTTGAGTCTGGGGCTCAGGGGTCTCGGGTTGCTATAACGTATAGATCTGTACTGGTCAAGGCCTAAAGCCTCCACCCCTCTTCGCAAGGGATACCTCTTCAAAGATCCATTTCGGCCCTCTCTCGTGCCTTGCAGGGCACATTCCTTCTGGGCTGCATGCACTACTGATAAGACTTAATAAAGAACTGTGTGTGTGTGTTCAAGAAATTAACCTTCTGCAGAGCTTCCAGGGCTGCGAGGAAAGAACGCGTGCACACCCTTCTAACCCTCGGGATAGGATGTATGTGTACTGGCATAGCTATGGCACTAGGCCTCAATTTCAAGATGGTATCTAACTTCTAAAATGGAATTAAATTACACACGTGATGCTCAGATTAAGATTTGCTGTATTTCTACTATAATCAACTTCCATGGGTGACCGCACTCCATTATCGTAATTCCCCCACAGCATCTCTTTCTGCAATCGCCTCGTCCTAAATCGACAGGGGGCCTGGAACTTCTGCCCCTCCTTCCCAACATTCCCCCTTTCATTAATTCTATCTTAACAAACTCCCTTGCCATTCTCTCACCCTCCTTATAATTCCATCTTCCTTTCTTAGGTACCCACACTCTACATAATGAACGCAAATTTTCTCCCGTTTGGGCGTACTGATCCGGGGTGCAAATAAGATATATATGAAGCCCACATCTCCTTCTAAACCAACCAAATGCTCTTCATAGATTTCAGGATCTGGTGGGGCTGTAGTAACTTTT
The DNA here is from genome assembly GCF_040938575.1 of Ambystoma mexicanum. Classification (NCBI taxonomy): domain Eukaryota; kingdom Metazoa; phylum Chordata; class Amphibia; order Caudata; family Ambystomatidae; genus Ambystoma; species Ambystoma mexicanum. The sequence continues at coordinate 318,528,612 of NC_090928.1, read as the reverse complement.
CCAAAGGGATCAATTCTTTGATATGTTCTCACCAAGCAGGACTTATTTGTGTCCTCTGTTTGTATCTACCCATCTTTTGTACTGGGTGGTGCACTGCTCACCCCAATGGAAAACATCATCAAAGCACTATTAGGAATCGTTTTAGCACAGCATCGAAGTCCCAACTGGCACGTGCAGAAGATCACCAACACAAACACCTCCATTCTCCTAGTTCCCCCACGGCATCTCCTTCTACAATCGCCTAGCCCTAAATTGCTGAGGGGGCTGGAACTTCTGCCCCTCCTTCCCAACACTTCCCAATACTGTCTATGTAGCCATAATCATTCAACATTGATTGGCACACTGATTACCTCTAAATAATCTACCAAAAGGCTGCAATTTCCATCAAAATAGTCAGAAAGAGTCTGATAAGCAACTGGGAGCGGGGCTTGTGTCAATGCTGGTTATGCTATCAGGGGATGCCCATCCGACAGTTTTAATTGGTTTTCTTATAGCTGCAACCAATGGGGAAAGGAGTTATGAATGGTAAGGAAGAGGCCAATGAGGATCAGGGTTAAGAGATGATGCTGCAGGTTTTACCTCCCCTAAAATGGATCTGTATCCTTAAGCTTAGTGGAGTAAAGGAAAGGTCAGGCCCTCAGTTGTTTTGAATGGATGGCAATTTGAGAAAACCAAAGGATTAGCAATTGCCACCATGTTGGACACTCTAGTAAGGGGAGGTGTGTAGTGCACTCAGAGACACTGTGGAAACCCTATTTGCTGGTGTATGGAATGTGGAGCTCGTATGGCTCCATATAGGCTTTCTGGTTTAAACTAGGCTGTTTTGTGTGGCCTGGCATACAGCCTGCAGGCTTTTTTATCGGCGTCCTTCATATTCTTTCTCCATTCAATTTGTAACCATTCTTTTCTACTTTTCATAAAGTCCAATTGAAGTGTATGGACTTTGTGCCACAGTTTGTTCAGACACTGGACATTTTCCCTGGAATTACTGTGCCACTGTACAAAGGTGCATTAGCAGAGAAAGTGTTGCCTGGATTATGGGCATGTGTCTCTGTTTGCCATCACATGCATCGATCACCTGTGAACATGCCACAGTTAGAAGTACCATCTCCCCAACTTTCTTAACAATTACTAAATTGTCCCATTCATTCATTTGTCTTCTTGTGCCGCACAATCTACCTGGAAGGCCATTTTGCGCAAACTCGACCTTGCCTGAGGAGACTGCCAACTAGTGCACTTGCATGCACTACAGTTCTCTCCATGCAATATGCACATGGAACTCGCTGAATCTTGTTTAACATGCATTTGTGACACTTCTCATGGGAAGAAATGTGTAAGTGCCTCTGGCAGCGTATGTGTGGTTTTATGCCAGCATGAAGAAGTCATGCTGGTAGAAAGCCATTCACTGTTTACAGGCGGAGTGGGAATGAAAGACACAAACAGCAATCCCACAAATGACATGCTGGTGAAAAACCATTTGGTTTTGACAGGTGGAGTGGAGTGCCCGTGAACCTGCCATAACAAATCAAATGTTCCCTAGTGCAGAAAGTGGCGTTGAACCAGGCATACCGTTTTTATGCCTGCTTTTAACACTACTTTTTGCACTCCCTGGATTTGTCTCCAAACCTGAAAAAAGCATTTGAAAGATTTTAGTAATTCTTTTTTGTAGTGTTGAATGTGCATATACCGATCATGTTTCCATCTCTTTTGCACAGTAGGGCGCTTACTAGGTCAATGATCGGCGTGCACAGTAGACCACCAGACAAAACAGGGCAAGGTTAGAACTGCGTACATCCCAAGTTCTATAAACACGTGGACTGCAGGATCAATTTCATGCATGAACTAAGCTAGAAAATTGACTGATTATATGGTCTGAGCTTAGACATACATGTCTAAGCTTCCCCAATGAGTGTAACCAAACAATTGATGCAAGGTAATACCACCCACCAAAAGTCCTCAGAGTGAAATGTAATGTATGTTGGATGCCGCACGACCGAAATCTGTTGTAAAGTATTCTGCCTGTCTTCCTGTTTGCTTTAAAAACCACATGTAACCCGCTGTACTCTGACATTTTTGCCAATAAAAAAAAGAATAAAATATACTGTTTCTAATGGGCGAGGCAGTGAAAGTGTGGGTTATGTTGTGTTTTGTGTTTAAAATTCTTGTAACATGACACACGCTTCTTGTACGGTTTTTCATCATGACAGGAAATAGGGAGAGCTTACTCAGGTTGGCAATAGCTGGCATGAAAAGTCTTCAAATTCCTAATACAGAAAATAACGGCAGACCATATTTGCCAAATTTTGCCAGACCATATTTGCCAAATATATCTGTAATTGGTGGAGAATTGACTATGATCAGATTCAACGTCTGTCTGCCTGATTCTTTTGTTTAGGCTGTTCAGTGGTATTAAATTGCCACCTGTAAGTCAAAACAATTGCAGTAGAGTACAGCTAGGAAGAAGTGGCATATACAATATGATATGGCATTTATAACGCGCCTATACACAAGTGTTCTAGGGCACGACGAGGTAAGGGAGGGGAACAGAGGGAAGAACAGAGACAACAATCTTGCTAGGCCAGGTGAGATTGGGATCGCACAAGTGCAGGAGAGGGGGAAGGGCAAAAGTGGGAGGGGTAAGTGGGAGGGGAAGTGCAGAACATAAGATAAACATTAAATAAATAAAATAATGAATAAGAACAATAAATAAGAAGTGCGGCCAGCTGGTGGTAAGTGCAAGGGTAAGTGCAGACATCAGGTGTCAAGTGCTTGTAGGGGGCTGTAGGGCTACAGAAACAACTCCAGAATGCAAAGGTTGCCAGAGGGCAGTGCAGGTGTGCAACTGGCGGGGAGGGGACCTGGGCCCGAGAACAGAGGGTAGCCAGGTGACCAGTGCAGTTTCAGCCAGGAGTTCAGCAGGGGAGAGGGGGAGAGAAAGCAGAAGCAAAGAGGAAGGACTTGAGGAGCTTCCGGAAACCGTAGATGGTTCTCCTCAATTTTCAGAGATGCAGGGAGGCTGTTCCAGAGGGAGGCCCCAGGCAAAGATAGAGATCTACCACCAACTAGCTGCTTGGAGAAGCGACTAAGCCTGAGGGAGTTGGGGGTGGATGAGCGAAGAGCTCAAGAAGGAAGATATTTAGGAAGAAAGAGTTGAAGGTATTGAGGCCCCAGGGCCCAGAAGGCCAAGTTGACAATACATATGGTTTTGAACTTAATCCTCGTAACCACTGGGAGCCAGTGCAGAGATTTCAGTCCTGGAGATATACGATCCCCGGGCTTGAGGCCAAGGACAAGTCTTGCCATCCTGTTTTGGATAAGTTGCAGAGGGCGGAAAGTAGAGGCAGGCAGATTTAGAAAGAGGTTGTTGCAGTAGTTCAGCCTAGAGAGAACCAGAGCTCTGGAGACAGTGAGCCTCTGGGGGAAGGCGAGAAAAGAAAGAATGCCTCTAAGGAGGTGCAGCTTCAGGTGCTGTTCGGTTACTTACCCACCCATTGGCTGCCCATGCCAAGCTAATCCATATGGCCGTTCCCACACACTTGCTTCCTCTCCCCCCCAACACACATCCTCCTGCGATCTCTTTACACTAGCTTCAACAAGACTTACCATTAAAATGTTTTCTCAAAGAGCCTGCCCGTGTTTTTTCAAGGCCGTCTTCAAAGAGTTAATTACTTAATTGCAGCTGTAAAAACTCTACTTTGTAATAAAAATGCAACCAGTGCTACTTTCAGCTACTCGATTTGTAAGCACTATGCGTGTCCTTCACTGAAGCCCTGTTATAAATAGGAACTGGCAAAGCCAACAGTTTTGTCTTGTGCATAAGTGTTAGGTATTTTCAAGGCACTGCTATTATGTTTCTCAGCTGACAGAGGAACATGTTGTGCAACTCACACACGTCTCACTGGAGCACATTTCCTAACCCTTTAATGAAATGTGGAGGTCCTTCTCCAATGGCATGAATTAGGAGCAGCTGGGGTTAGGTCTCTACATGTCACTGCTAGGAACCATTGTGGACTGCTCTACAACAAATCTAGATACTGAGCGGTTAAAAGTACATATGGTTTGAGTTGTTGCTAGTTTTATTTAGAGATTTCCAAGACACCAGGCGTTCGGGTCAGCTCTGCCTTAGTGGCTTTCTTGAGCTCAACTCAAGTTTTGAACCATTGGCCCAGCTTTTCTGCTGGGGGTATTACAATCCTCACTGATCCCTGATGCCTGACATGAGATAGGTGCCAGTTCTACCCATCTGCTTAAGTAGGTCCTGTTCAGTTTTAAAGCATCTCTTTGTTGTCATCAGAACATCTGCATGGAAAGCTCTTCAGGGGCACAGCAGTGAGTGGGGACATGATCATTGAATGTGATAGTCCCTCCCAATAAGCGTGAGTATAAGGTGGGAAGAACTGGGTGGGTGCACTTAAACCTGAAAGCCCCCAAAACTCAATTTTACTTTCAAGTCTGTCGCTTCTTCAAATCATCTTTATAAAACAAAGTATTATTGTAACTCTTTAAATCTAAACGTGAACTCATATGTCCACCAAATAAACATGAAGCAAAATTTGGTAGAGTTTCTATGGTGAAGACTGGGCTAAAATTCCAGATGCATCTCATAACCAGAGGTGGAAATGGGCGGGAGTGGTTGGGAGCGGTGCTCCTCTACTTTTCTTTTTTTATGTTTTACTGTTCGTATACTTTTATTTTAAAAAAGAAAGCATTCCGGAATGGTTTAGGTTTAAAATGAAAGTGTAGGAAGAAGTTGTAACTTGAAGTGCACCGCATTGAACACTTCCTTAGACAGCAGGTGTATTTGTTTGGGGGTTTTTGATGGAGCATTGGAGGGGGCTTGGAGATGGGTTTTGTGGGCAGTTGGGGGCAGGTCTGCAGGGAACATAGTTCCACTACTTCTTTTCGTGCACTTGGACCACTGCTCAATACTAGAGTGCGTGATGCCGGGAAAATCTTCCTTCTATGCAGGAATTCTCTGCCTTGACCACCTCTTGTCTAGTAACTGATCATTTGTGCTTTTTATTGATAACTGTTGAGTAAGAGCCGTCCGCCTCAGATTAAAATTAAGATTGCATAAATGTAATGTTGAGCGGTGCTCCTTCGGAGTCAGTTGTCCTATTAATTCACCTTTTGTGATGTCATCAGAGAGTGGGAGGGTAACAGGGCTTAGGTTTCCACTGCATCGATAATTGGATTTTGGTGGAACAGCATCACTTTCCTCTTCTGTAAATTGCTCGGCATTCTCTGCAAAATAAATCATAATATTCGATTGGCCATTTGGTCGACACCCAATGAGATTGGCACAGAATTGGAGGCACAGAAATGGCTTTGTTTCGGTAATAAGCTTTGTCCTTTTGCCTTATAGCAATTGCAGCCTCCTAATAATAATACAGTGTGAATAACGCAACAGCTCTTGACAAAGTGTGCCCAGGATGTGGGCCTCAATATGAAGTCGAGCTCTTTAGATGGCGGAGCAGACTACGTACAGCAATGTGCGTGAAGTGGGTGAGGGAGGGAGAATACTCAAATGGCCAAACTCCCTTCTGGCTATTCTTTGGGAACAGATTAAATGCCCATTAAGCATATACCTTGAACGAGTGTTTTGATAGCACATACGTGGAAGGGCCCATTGAATATTCTCGGGCTACAGAAGCACGTGCTTTATGTAGTGGCAAATAGACTTATTGCATGTATGTATTTATTTAAGATCGGCCACAAAACAAATCGAAAGGGGACGTTGGGAGGACGGTCTTTCAAAGGCCTTCGGATCTTTCATATTGGGTAATTGCAAGGGACAAGGCCGAGGCGGAGAGCAAAACATTGCTAAGTGCAAGGACGCAAGTTCCAGGGAAAGTGCTGATCAATAAGGGCCAAATAAGTGCTAGGTGAGAAGGGGAGACACGAAGGCTCTTATACGCGCACCTTCAATACTGTTGCTATGCGGTTGTGTATGTGTACTCACACTCACTCACCAGCACAGCAAAAGCAATGAAAGTACTCATGGAGCTGTGGTGGCATTTGGGACACCAGCTCGAGCTCAGGTGCTACGTTTCTTGATGGATAGCAAATCAGATAAGTGCATGTTCCTAGGACTGGCCGAGTGATCACTAAAGATAGAGGTTTTGAGGTTGTGTTTCTAGAACAGAAGGTGCTTGTCCGCCGATTAGGTGGAAATAGGGAGATCCTTCCGGTGGCAGGAACCTGCAACATCCCGAATTCGGCGAGCCAGTTTAAATTATTCAATGTAACCTGTTACAAAAAGCTGCACTGTGTTCCTCTGTACAGTCATACAATTCCTCAGGCCCTCTGGCCCACCCACAATGTTCCCGGACAATTATCCCAACACAGAGAGTGGAGCACTCACCCTTGCCTGCTAGACTATGTCCTTGCTGTGCCCAGGCAAACCTGGCTTGACCTTCTCTGTTGACTAGCTATCAGCCCCTCCCAGCTGGAAGGGCCCCTAGCAGTACACTCTGACTGTCCTCTGGACAAGCTCAGCCTCTATCTGAACCCCCACACCCCGCACCCCCATCCGCCATCCCCTTCGAGTGTCATCATTTGTTGACTGCACCCAGGGAGAACAATTTGCAATCAATGCACCACAACTTTGCAAAGCAATATACATTTCAGAAGAGCCGGCGGATAGCCTCTACCGTGCCAGAGTGTGTGTGGCATGCACATTTGATGTACATTGGGAATTGCAACAGTCCGATCCGGGAGTGCCGGTATCGGTCTATAAGGTTTCTGGGGGTGACACTTCAGTCTTTTTTGTATCCAGAGGGAAACCCCCACATCTATAGGATGGCAGTGCTGGGTCAATGGGACAGACACAGGCCTTGGAGGTGAGGATGTGTTAGAGCGCTAAAGGTGGAACAGTCCTTGCAGGTAGTTCATTTGGTTTTCTATGTTTCAGTCTGTTAGGCACTGAGCCTCCTCTTCTCAAGAAGGACAATATATACCAATGGACTGTGGCATATTTCCATAGCAGGTATAGTGTTACGTCTGGTATAGAATAGCTAAATACAGATCCAACTATATATTTAAAATGCATCACTAAAAGTGTACGATCCCCAAATAGGCATTTTTTGAGAAAATCAAAAGTGAATCTAAAACGAATACCTTGGGGCTTATTTTCCAAAAAGTGTCAATTGCACGAAGGTGACATATTACACGTGCACTTTCATGCACATAGGTCCTCTGTGTGAAGTTTTGGAAATGTGCACCACAAAGGGCAAAACAAAGTTAAACCTGAAAACAGGTTAACGCTTTCTTTACACTTTGTAGTGCAAAAAGTGTAAATGCGTCATACAACTTACTCTTGAAGGAGATATTTACTATGGATTCCCTTGGAATACTCCAGCTTTCAGCAGGTGCCAACACAGGCACTTTCTATAAGAATCTATTGGTTTTACACCAGAATAAAAAAAATGTCCTGTTGATGCTAAGGCATATGTTTTTTTTTTTACTGAATACTTCTGCAGAGCACACTATTGGTGGAATAGCAGGTGTGCCACGTTTGCCCCGGCTTTTTACAACGCCAGCGTAGACCAGCTAAACCACATGATAATACATCATGTTTGCTTACCCCTGATGCCAAGTCAAAAATGCCATGGCACAGTAAGAAACTAAATGCAGACTGGCACCACCAATGTTGGCCATTCTAGCCATGTAATAACACTTATCATGTTTGCTTTACCATTGATGCCAATTGAGAAATTCCATTCAACAGTAAAAAAGTATATGCCGATTGGCACCACTAATGTAGTACAGTCCAGCCACATAATACCACTTATCATGTTTGCTTTACACTTAATGGCAAGAACAAAATGTCATGCCACAGTAAGAAAGTAAATGCAGACTGGAACCACTAATGTAGGGCAGTCTAGCCATGTAACAACACATAATCATGCACTTTTCCCAGTCCCCTCTACCCTTGCACTTGCGCAATCTGAATGACACCTGGCCTAGTAGGATCGTTGTCTGTCTCCCCTTGTTCCACCCCCCTGCCTCGTCGCGCCTTGAAACACTTGTGTATAGGCGCGTTACAAATGCCATATGATATCATATCATATCATCATCATCTTATCATATCATCATGTTTGCTTTACCCTTGATGCGAAATAAAAAGTGCCATGCCACAGTAAGAGGGTGTTTGCAGACTGGCACCACTAATGTAGTCCAGTCTGGCCACATAATAACACTTATCATGTTTGCTTTACACTTAATGGCAAGTATAAAATGCCATGCCACAGTAAGGAAGTAAATGCAGACTGGCACCACTAATGTAGGGCAGTCTAGCTACATGATAACATATATCATGTTTGCTTTACCTTTGATGACAAGTAAAAAGTGTCATGTTGCAGTAAGAAAGTATATACAGCCTGGCACCACTAATGTAGTCCAGTCTGGTCACATAATAACACTTATCATGCATGCTTTAACCTTAATGGCAAGTACAAAATGCCATGCCACTGTAAGAAAGTAAGTGCAGACTTGCACCACTAATACAGGTAAGTCTAGCCACATAATACCATGTATAATGTTTGCTTTAACCTTGATGCAAATAAAATATGCCATGCCACATTAAGAAAGCAAATGGAGACTTGGACTACTACAGTAGGTCAGCCTAGTCACATAATAACACTGACCATGTTTTCTTTATCCTTGAAGCTAAGTAGAAATCCCATGCCACAATAAGAAAGTGAATGCTGACTGGCACTACTAATGTAGGTCATTCAAGCAACATAATAATACTTATCATGTTTCATTTACCCTTGAAGCAAAATAAAGTGCAAGGCTTAAGCAAAAAATCAATGCCATTCCCCCAGCATCCACCAACCATAAATGTTGTGGTCCCACTCTCCCTCAAACACATGCACAACACTCTCTTTCACCCACACATTCATACATCATTCAGACATCTCCTGGCATGCACACATACATAGAAAAAACATACCAACATACATGTTACAACCATAAATACATTTTTCATAATCAAAAATCACTAACCTTACCTGCTCGCATCCTGTGCAAGCGCCCTGCCACCACGGAGGACCAGATGGTCTACCCCATCTCTTCGTACCATTAATACTCTGACTGACAGGAGAGGACTCCTCTTCTGTGAGTCACTGTGTGTATACTGTTAGTGCAATGATGGGCGGTGGCAGGGCGCGACTTCTGATGCCCCACCAGACTCACATAATTGTGTGGTCTGTTTGCTGCAGAGCCCCAAGTGATCCACATACAAACACAAACACGTGTTGCTGGTGGATACACCCCTGCTCAGCGGCAGGCAGCACAGTCCCCCGTGCAACGAAAGCACATGGGTGGACCCTGCTGCTGCCACTAAAGTGAGAGGGCTGTGTCCCGCTACCAAGATTGATGAGCCGTCACTGACTGGGTCTCATTGTCAGTCACAGTAATACATTGCATAGTGTTGCATTACCAAACATCACTACTCTTCGATAATCACACTTCTGTCCTATTTTCAATAGTGCAAGGGCGTCCATTTTTTGCAGCCCATCCACTATTTTGAGTTATAATTATATCTTCAATTTGAGGCATTCTGACAACTCTATGAATTACTCTGCCCTAATATGGGTGTGTACAGGGTAGCCCCGCTTCTCTTCAAGCAGGAAGTCCGTGCGTCAGTTTAAACGGTGTGCAGAAACAGCTCACAATCTGCGAAAGAAATGCAATCATTTAAAATAACGTATTTAAATAAACCATAAGAGTGAAACCATTTTGAATGGCCCCTAGCCTATTGTAATTTGGCCCTAAAACACCTAGTTTATCCTTTGTGCCAATATGTTCTCAACCTCATCAAAGTAAGGGTCAGGCAGGTCTCATACTGTCATGCACAGCCCATGTTTCTATCTCTAACGAGAACCCTACCTCAGCATCTATCAGAAACCGTATATTATGGGAAAGATAGGAAAGAAAAATGCAGGGGTGAGCACAGCTGTTGCTAGGAAGCCAGGTGATACCAAGGGAGGGCTGGCAGTGTATTGGGGGATGTGATAAGAGGGTGGGAAATCGTTCCACTAAAGACCTTCAGCAGCCAGGTGCCAGGCAGTGTCCAGGGCAGGATGCAAGGGGCAGGAGTCTAACCATGGTAATTGGCAGAGAAGGCATTGGATGGAGGCCAATTCTTCTTAATATCTCATTTGAGATTCTTCAAGCCAATGTTTAATACTTTATCTTCCTTTTCACTGTGACTGAATTTAATGAATATCCCCAAGGATCCCTCCCTTGCACATTAATTAAATCCACAAATACGTATGCACAGGTGCAGTTGCTTGCCACCTAATTATTTCTGCGTGGTTATGTAGGCATTGCTTTCAAACGTGTGTGCAGGCACCTGCTCCGCCGCACTGCTTAACGGGAAATTGCCCACCCCTCTTCTCCTGAGCTGTATTTCTGAGGGTATTTCTATAGGAAAAGCCGGGGTACTGAATTGTGAATTTGGATAGCGTTGTCGAAGAATCGAGGAGCAAACAACGCCTAAAAAACTTCCAAAGCACTTTAAAAACACAGGCACTAAGCTCCTGTGCAGCACTTAGACCGTAGGCCACGTGCTGATGCCCATCTATTAACTTTCCTTCCCCCCCACTGCCCGTCCCTCTGCGTCTCCTCCCGCGACCCCCTTAATATCTACTCAGTGTGCCCTGAAAGAGGACCCTTCGCATGCCTGCCAGTTATACTCCTATGACATAACAAATCAAATAGCCCAAATAATGCCCGGAAGAATGTGATCAAACAGTATAGGGATGGGGGAGGGTCCCCCTGCTACCTAGCGCCATTGCTCTTGAATTATGAGCATCTGCTTAAACAAAACAAACATGCGAGCGTGAATGAATCAAGTGATCACTCAGAGAGCACCTTCCTGCGGGGAACTCATTTGCTATAGGGTTGTGCATTACCATGTGAGGATTCTCTGTGCAAGCCATTTGCTGTAATTTGAATTTAAAAGGGACTGTGCATTTACTTATTTATTTGTGAATCGTACACTGTTTCAAACTGTCCTTTCAATCCTCCTGAGCAAGCTACTTTCAAACAGTCAACGACATTCTTGATGCATTTAATAGCAGAGTAAAACAAGCGTATAGACCGTGTGGGGGTCATTATGGCAGGATAATGACCCACTTATAAGTTATGGAATTGATTGGGAAAGTTTCTTTATGCCAAGCGACAACCCCCGCGTTCAACAAGGCTATTAGCTCATAGTGCTAGTGGTAATAAAGGCTGTGGGGATGGGGTGCTGAAGTAAGATGTGTGTGTAGTAATGAGTAAAGAACAAGGTGTATCAGATAATTAAATACAGTTAAGTGTTGTCATATTTAAATAACGAGGTTGTCTTAATAAGGTAAGTGCTTTAATTGTAAACTTGTTTGGGCTGGGACAGTTTTAGCCTGAGCTTGCTTTGGATGCAATGTCAAAGTGACCGGTTTTTTTTACATCACAGAAAACAGATTTCCATTGGTTGTGTTAAATTAAATCGAAGTGTCGGGTTGAAAGAGATCTTGTTGAGAAATTGCTTTGTTGTTTCTTGAATGAGGATAAATATTTCCTGTTGTTTCCCTAGCTGCTTCTGAAGTCAGATTGCCTGGAATGTACTCAATGCCACCAGTTTAAGACTGGATTCCAAGCATTCTGTTTGGGTCAGAGGAGGTCAATATTAGCTTCTATGTGCTAATATAGTCTTATAGACTGAGGGATGGGTCATTATCGCAGGATAATGACCTTCTTCTAAGTTATGCCCAGAGGCAATGCAGAGAGCCATACATTGAGGAAGGGTCATTATCCTAAGAAATAATGACCCCTCCCAAGACCCATACGGCTATTAATGCATAGTGGTAATTCCAATACACCTTTCAGAGATGATGTAGTATTTATTAATAAGGTTGTCTTTACAAGTTACGCATTTTCATGGTATGCTTCTTTGAATTGCAATAGTTTTAAAATGAGCATACGTTTCTCTAAATTGATGTTACCACTTTGGTGTTTTAGGTTTCATGTTGCTCGTCACAAAATAACAGTGAAATAAAATATCCTTACAGGGAGGGAGTGTTTTGTTGAAGGAAATAATGCAGAGAAATTGCATTATTGTGTCTTGAATGCAGAGAAATGCTTTCTGATTTTGTTCGTATCTGCTTCTGGTGTCAGAATGTTTGGAATTCATCCACACTGGCAGTTATTGACTGTATTCCAAGAATCCTGATTGGGTGAGGGGAGGTCAATAATGACCTCCATGTGTTAATAATTGATATGCAGTGCAGTGACTTAGAAACGTGCAAAGTATTAAATAAGGGTTGTCACATGAATTATTCAGCTTCTAGCCTTCTGCGGCCTGATTCACAAAGTGCTTTTAATGGCAAAATCACATGTGCTTTAGGAATCAGTCCCATGGACTCTAAAGGGTTGCCTTTGTGTACATTCCTTAGACGTTTTTAATAAAAGTTGAATCAATTTAGCTGTATCACCATACGTTTTCTTTGATTGACCTCCTCTAAGTCAATCAGAATGTTTACAGTCCAGTCAATAACTACTGGTATTGACGGCATTCTGAACATTATGTTTTCAGAAGCATACAGGGAAACAATGAGATTTCAAGAAGAGATTGTGCTATGGCAAAGACCTCTTTTGTGCTGCAACATGCTAATTAACACACAAACGAGAATGAGCAAAACATTTGAAAATGCTCTCACTTTCTAGTAGAGAAAGTATTTACTTTTACATGAAATCTCATGCATGCTCATGCTAAACCTGTTCCAGTTCAACCAAGTTGTAATTAAAATGCTTAACTTGAAGATAACCATGTTATTTAAATAATACACAATATAACCACATTTAATTTATTTACTAACTCAGTTTGTATATTGCTTTACTTACTCTTACAGCACCATTTTTTACTTCAGCACGAAAACTCCAAAGTATGTATTGCTACTACCAACATGTGCTAATAGCCTTATAGACCTCAGGAGGGGTCATTATCACTTGGGATAATGACGCTCTTCCAACTTATGTTGCCTCGGGCCATAACTTGGTGATGGGCCACTACCCCGGGATGCGGACATCTCCCTCAGTCTATAAGGCTTTAATAGTTGCAATCTATATATGCTGTAATGTTCCTCATGGTGGTTTGGCCATATACAGAGTTATAACTTATGTAGTGGGTACCTGCTCCTTTGTGTCCTTACTGCGGGTTAATGTTAATACTGCATCCCACACGTCGGAAAAAGTGAGGGACGGAAAAACGTCATATTCTTGCTTGTATTGGAGTGGGCAGATGGCACAAAATGTGCAGCCATCCACACAGCTGCTATGACAGTGTCTAAAGATGGGTTTTCATTGCAGCAATCAATGGGAACGGAAGGCTGGTATGGCATTCCAACCAGTAGTGGAAATGGAAAATATTTACTGGGGGAACTGTCACTTCTTTGGAGGGGCAGGGCTGTCGGAAGGAGGGGGCAGTGCCAAGGAGCGTGGCCCCGGGCCAGGTACCGCAACAGAGTATTTCTTCAAAGAACCCAATCCTGGTGATTTGTTGTTTCTTCTTCTTTAATTCTTTATTGTGCATTTGGCTATTAAGAAAGCCTTAAGCACATTAATACAAAACAATTACATGCTCAATTAAGAAAAGTAAGCAATAACAATGACATGATTAGCATATAACCATTAATTTCCAAATAAACCACACTAAAATTCATATAAAAGCTAAACATGATTCAAGTCAATATCAAAAAAGCTTTAAAGCTTCTTTCGCTGCTGCAGTTATTACCACCGATTCGGCTCCACACAACATGCTCCAGAATTACTCAGATTACTCAGATTCAATATGCTCGAGGTGCTTAAAAAAGTTACTGTAACCCCTAATATAATAATGTTTTAGTATAGGGCAAGAGGATAGTATGTGGTGACTTGTCTCAATGTTTTTTCCAAAAAGACGGCATAGGTGATGCTCCAATGGGATTCTCTTCCACGCTCTAACATGCTCCCATGTATCCTGGAGATTTAGTTGCAATTGTAAGATAAAACATTTTTGTTCAATTGAGCAGAGTTTAGTGTGGTAAGATCGTGGAGTATTTGATATAAAGCTTTGGCTTGAATATTCTTTATATCTCCTCATGCTAGAAAGATTTTCAAAGTTACAAACTTTGTCCCAATTCTTCGATTTGTTCTTCACAATCACTTTAATATTAGGGGTTGTTGGTGCGTCTTTGGGTAAAATTGCTAATACTGGCATGTAATGTACAGCAGTCCACTATAGTTCAGAAATAAATGCTTTGTTGGTGCTAATGTCACAGTTCTTGCCGATCAGTCTCTGTAGTTCATTCAAATTTACAGTGGGTGGGGCTATTTTAAGATAAAGCAGAGTCCTTTGTTTTGACCATATCAAAACTAATGAAGTTAAACCAAATTACATTCTTAAAGCTTCCACCAGTTTAGAGGAAGGAAGATTGATTAAATTGATTAAAGAACGTAACATGTGTCCCTCAATTTGATCCAGCCAGAGAATATGTCTGTGCGTAACTACTGAAAGGCCATTATGCACACTTGGGATGATGCTGACTCTGTAGATTTCCAGCAATGCCTCTATTTTATGACCCCCACTCTTAGCTGTGTAATGCTTCACCACAGTACATTTTCTCCAAATTCTGGTTATTGTCACGTTACCATAAGGATTTGTAGTAGGGTTTAATTTTATTGGAAAACCCAAATAGGCATATTCTTCCACTACTACAAGTTTAGTGTTGTTTAAAGTCCAAACAAATCAAAGTGTCTTTGGTGTGCTTCCACCAAGATGCATGGTTTTGATTCTAGAAATGTTAATGCCCATTAAAAATTGTTGTGGCATAGGGAGTATCAATAGATCATTGTAAGCTGACCGGGGCAAAGTCGATTAAAATAGTATAGTCTGCATAGGCGAGCCAAGAAACAGGCTTATCATACATGTTTGGAGAAAAGTTACGCACGGCATTGATGGAATTGAACAAGTCAGCTACACATAAGTTATACAGCATAGGCGCTAAAACGCATCCCTGTTTGAAGTCACGATTTGTATTACAGGACCCGGTCAGTTCGCTGGATTGTCTCAAACGAACGGTAACTGATGTGTTCTTCTATAGGGACTTCATAAAATATAATATTTGCAAATCAATCCCCCAAGACTCTAACTTGTTCTATAGTAATGTTTGTGAAACCAAGTCAAAGGCCTTACTATAGTCAACGTAACAACAATACAAGTCTTTATTTGTACCCCGAGATGCTTCTGCGATCAGGCATTGAATAGTAGAAATATTGTTGCTCGTGCTATATGTCTTTCTAAAACATGTCTGAAATGGCTTCATCTTGAGCCCATTTCTTGAGCTTTTTAGTAAGATGATGGCCAAAATATTTTGCCTCGAATCCAGCATTGCCAACAAGTGGTAATTTGCTGGCTCGATTCTATCTCCTTTTTTTAATACTGGGATGAGTACTGATCTCTGACAACTATTAGGGATAAATCTTCTATTCTATATTGCGTTAAAACATTTTTTTCCCCGTTAATGGATTGTAGCTTCAACATCTATAGTACCCTATTAATTGCTACATATCCCTATTTGAAAGAGACTAACTATCCCCCAGGTTGATGCTGTCTCCCTAGTAAGGGCTGGTGTGCCACCTATCTAGGTTAGGGGATAGAAAAGAGACTGACCCTTCCCTTTCTCACTACTTTTGCTACCAGCTAAAATTGGGTGCACACTCGTGGATCTCAAAAATACCTTTTTATTACTTCCCCATAGTTTGTCTTTTGAACTTGAAAAAGAACACAATTTAAAACATCTTTTATTTGGAAGATTGATATCGTTTTTCTTCTCAGATGTGTATCTATTTCCACCAGAATTTTCACAGAATTAGTCTTTTCACTAAAATGATATGATTATTCTGAGCTTGCCAAATATATGCCTTTCTCGGGGGTTCAGGTCGTCACCCTGAGCCTTTCCTGTATAGTCGACCGGTTTCAGCGGGACGGATGTTGCTATCTGCTTTCTTCAGGATTTAACCTGACATGACTGGTCAAGGTTAAAAAATATTTTAAAAAAGACAACATTATTATTTTTCTCTTAATCTCCATCTTCTAGTTGCGGGAGTTCGTCTCTTGTTTCCTAAGCAAATGTCTTAGTCTCGAGACATCCTAAAAGAGGAACATAAAAATGGGGAAACATCACTGAGTTATCCTCTATCCATCTTTTCAAAACATCAATATTCATATTACATCTATGGAAGTCTTACCAATATTTGGCTTTTTTCTTTTGTTGGGGTCTTCTAGTGGTTACCCACTCTGCATCTCGTCCCTGTAAAGGAACAGAGAGATCACATCTCTAATGTCATTGTTTTTCGCCCAGTTTACTGGTATGTTGTAAATGTGGTCACATATCGGTGGGCTGATACCAATATGTTGTCTTCAAATCGTCTCTAGGGACTTCCATCTCAATCTACAATGATTTGTCAAAAATTGCTGGTCCACTCTGCCTGGATATTTCTTTAACCTTACAAAAAAACATAGGGTCTGGGTCAGTTCAAGCATATTTTCTCCGCACTCACCCCATCTTCGTGTGGGTGTGCTGAAGTGCCCGGTATTGGGTGTTGCTGGTTTACTGTGAGAGCACAGCCTTGCAACGGTGGCTGTGAATAGCCCTGGTTGCCCTTTGGTGGGTGTATTTCTGGATCTGGTGATCGTAGGGGAGGTGAGTGAGGCGGTCTTTGTTGCCAGAGGAGTTCACTATCTAGGACCCCCCTGGCTCTAGACCACTTTCTTCTCCCTCCTCGACGATTATCGAGACACATATGCAACTTCCTTTCACCTTGGAGAGGGCTGTCCTTGCCATCTTTTACGTCTTAAAGGACGGTATCCCTTCTTGTAATAGCCCTGCTAACAGGAAGAAGCGATACTTGACCCACAATTTGCTCGAAACCATTTAGCTACCCGTAGTTCCCATTTGCAATAGGTGTCCATCAAGCTGAGTGTGGAAGAGTGTCTGGTGTCCAGTGGGTCAAGGTGTGAGGTTAATAGGCCAAAGGCTACCAGATAAGACTTTATAATATCTAAATACTTTGTGATGAAGCATTTTATGACACAAAAATACAGGCTAAGCAGTGCATCATCTTGCACAGACAAAGGACCTTGGAGCCCAGCAATGGACCCCACTACCAGAGCCTATGACTCTCGCACTAAAAAGGACAGGGCTGAGAGGAGTTTAGGCACACAGCCTGTAATTATGGGTTTTTTCGATTCCATCCAATCTTCTCCCAAGTCTGAGCAACATTCTAACCCGAACATAGGAACCATACAATATTGACCACAATGGATAACAGCAACTCCCTGCTAAATATGTGTATAGGTTTACAGAGAGCATCATTAGGAGATGAAACGTCTCTACCGTCAAGGAGTGGAAAGGAAAATATGATTGGAACAAATCTTTCTATTACCCCGGACTTGATAACTTTAGTTTCTTCCTCTGATTCCTCTGAATACACGGACTCCGAGAGCGTCAGTGACTCTGCCTCTGTTTTTCAGGCTGGGCCTGCTTCTCCTGTCGTTGAATGTATGCCTGATAATATTGTGAACTTAATAATTTCTAAGGTCGATGACCTTACCTGCAACTATTGCAAAAGAGAAAGTGGATTTTAAAACAATACTGGCTAAAATTGTTGATTTGGTCCTTGCAAATTCATCGCCTGATGTGGCGTTCGCCCCTTGCCCCCTGTGAACTCTTCAAATACCTTTGCTGTGGTAACAAAACAATACAGGAAAACTAATTTAAAGCTCTTGCTGGTCCACTTAGTCCAGCCACGGAAAATTTGAGGGAAGAATCACAACAGTCCACAACAAATGAAAATATAATAGGGCATCCATTGCCCACTTCCTACTCGGACTGGAACCATGTAGAGATACTTATTCTTCCTGTTACTACAAAGCCAATTAGCACTTCTGAGAGCCCCTTGTCTACAATTATTAAATCTATTACTAACTTGAATAAGAAACAAAAGGAGAAATAAAATCCGAAAAGTTTAAAGGCGGCAAGCAAGTCCACAAACAAGTCTGTGATTGACAAATGCCTTTGTAAAACAGGAAATCCTCATTCGAAGACCTTGGAAACTAACATACTCCTGGATGGCTGTGTTAGGCAGGTTCGACTTCGGGGTAAATTGGACCAATGGCTGTATCTATCACCACTTGCCGACAAGGTTGTTCAGCCTAGTTTGTCAACACAAGGTCTTACCGCCTCCTGCGCTCTCAAAACAGTGTCACAAGGTCATCACCAGACGTCTGGCTCATTGCAAGAAATTAGTAAATCAACCCTGTCAACAAAGATTATTCTAATTAATCAATCTGCCATAAATCACTCTAATTGTGCTCACTTCGCTGAACCTAGAGTTGCGGCTTTTCAGGTTGGGAGAATTTACATAGTGGATAAAGACGTGTGCAATGGGAAAATTGGTAATTTTGGAGGAAAGTGATCCCTCTAATTACAGCCCCTTGCTAAATCAATCCTATCTTCTGGGCCTTTTTAGTAGAATTAACCATCTTAGTGTCATTTGTCTGGCTAACATGCTCCAAATAGAACTACCAGGGTTGGGTAGCGCCTCCAACTGGGCGCTCATTGAATTTACCTCCCCATTGATGGTGGCACTTTTAAAATCGAATGTTCAGGTATTGGAGAAAATGGGCTTTTCATTGACTATCTGTTGTAAAACCAAGAAATTTTCAGACAGCCATGAAACTAAAAGAGACTATGCAGGCTTATGGTTCAGAGCGTGCCATACTTCAGGCTTCTCAACTCTCCAATGAAAACCTCTATGAAATTGCACACTGGATCCTAGAAAGGTTCCATAACAGGGTTAATTGACAGACTTTTAAAGATTGGTCTTTGGCTTGGCTAACCTGGAACATGCAGGGTTATAGATCTTTTCTTACTCACCCCACAGGTTATGCTTTATTTTAAAGGACACAGGGAGGACTAGGTTGTTTAATATTGATGGTTATTTTATCCTACATAATTTAGCAATACCTTCCACAAGGGGCCGTGCTAACAGCGGATTGGCTATGGGAGTAAGGTCCAGATATCATCTGGTGCCTAGAAGGTGGTATATTAGCTTGCCTTACATTGTATCAGGCATGTTTTACTTATATGAAAGTCCAAAAGTCAGAAGGCTTATAATTAACGTTTCTAACTCTCCAACTGGTTCCCACATAGACACAAATTCAGAAGGTAATCAGTGAGATAATCACACTTTGGCATGAAAACCAACCCAATGGCTACATATTGGTAGCTGGAGATTTACATGTAAAAGATTTGCATTTGCATCATAATACGCTGGGTAGTTCGGATCGTCAATGGAAACAGTTTTTAACTATGTATTGTCTGGAATGTTTGCCATTTATTTCAGGACCTTACTTACACCTGATCTAATGGTCACTCTTCTTCTCAGATTGATTATTTCATCACTGACCCAGTGATGGGTAATCTTTGTGGCTTAGTTAAAATTCAACTTAATATGGTGAGTGACCATGCTTCACTATGTTGGACAATTTACATAGCTGCCATGCATCGGGCCATTCCAGAAACATGAATACATGGGTTAACATGCAGGGTAACCAAATAATTTGAACCGGTGCAAAGGTAACAGAGGTTAACCATACCTTGACTGCAAATCAAACTCAGTTTGAATTTTAGATGATGCAGGAAGGTTGGGACATGGAGGTGCTGTCAAGAATATCATACAGTGCACTCATTTAGATAATAGCAACCCATTTGGTAAACCCAGTAGTATTCACTCCTGCCCATTTGACGCTCTGATACACCAACAAAAACTGGCCTATCACAAAGATACGGCTAATATCAGAGAATGTGCCATAATGTCTAGTGAAGAGAAAGTGACTAGTCTGACTAATTTAGCAACATGATATAAGAACTGGCAGCACCAGCATAAACATTCTCTCAGGAATGTGAACTGGCAACTATTGTCTGGACTATTAAAAACGAACGTCAAACGTACATTCTGGTTGCATTTCAACAGTGGCCGAAGTGTACGAAAAGAAGAAGTGGAACTATGTTCCCTACTGGCCTGCACTGCTCCCGACAAACCCCCTCACCACTCTCCCTCCCATGCACAATACAAACCCCAAAACACATGTGCATGGTGTTTAAGGGAACGTCCAGTGCACTGAAAGTGCAAGTTTCAACTTCTTCCTACACTTTTATTTTAAAACGAAACCATTCCGGAACGGTTACTTTTTAAAATAAAAGTATAGGAACAGTAAAACCTAATTAAAAGAAGTAGAAGAGCACTGCTCCCGACCGCTCCCGCCCACTTCGACCACTGCATTTCAATAATACTGAAGTGACTTCTATTTCTATGTAATTAAATCCAGTTCCAGGGTCCCTATGGAGACTATCTATTGGGGAATTATACTGTTTCAAGAGGTGATAACTCTAAGGTGGATTTATCTTCTGATAGATGGAATACAGCACCATGGCGAAGATGCAAAATACAAAGCAATAATTAAGAGACCCAGCACTTGCGCTCCCCCACGGCTTACCACAGCTGTATCCAGCACTGACCCACCAATCTTGCACCAGCAGCCTTACCAAGAACCAAGGCTCAAAGACTGGCTCAAAAACTCAGGCAAAGCCATACAGGAGTAGCAAAGGAATCCGCTAGAGAAAAGCACCAAGGAATGTGTCTGAATGCACAACAAACACAGTGTTAAGCTGCATCTACGCTTCCAGGCCGTTTCCAACAGACTGTCTTCAGTGCATAAAAGCAAAGAACATTATGGGAACATCATAATGTCCACAATTTTAAATGTTGAAAATGTCTTATAGTGAACCATTTTAAGCGAATAATGGACTCTTCTGTTTAGATTGGTCAAAATATTCACCCTAATAAATAAATGAGTGTAAATTACAGGACATATATACCAGTTTGGACAGCTGCAACACTGTATGTGAGGCTTTGGTAGTTTCTGCATTCAGTCTCCAGTACTGAGTCTTCTGAAAGTTTGTTGAAGAGCATGTTACTCATCTGGGCAACACTTGCAATACAACCACTTCAAAACAGTTCTTTGCAATGCCCCTGGGTTGCCTCCTCTGCCACATTGTAGCGAAGTGTCTTTCTGAAATCATCAGTGATGAAACCCCCAGTTTTCAATTACCTGACAGATGATTATTTTCCCTCCTGACCTGCTCACTTGGTTCAGATGTCTGACATCTGTATTTGTGTTTTTTTGGGTGGAGCTATCCCAGTAATCATTGCACGTTGCAGTTTTTGAAATGCCACAGAATGAAATCAGGAACCTGTAGAATAGTAGCAACTTCACTTGGACTAATGTTAGGCCACCAGGCACTTAAGGACTCCCTACATCGGTGCATGAGGATCAGCATTTTGTCCTATGCTGGTTCAAATCCTACCTCCCCAACCGCCAGCAGTTTGTTCCGATGGACTACTCTAGATCATCAATGCTACACGTCACCTGTGGAGTCCTGCAGGGTAACATCCTCTCCGGAGTGATCTATACATGGAGCCGCTGGGAGCCCTCCTAGTCACACACAACATCCACATCCACCAATATGCTAATGACACACAGCTATAACTCAAGATCAACTCCATCAAGGACATCCATAGGCTCAAATCCTGCCTCTTGCTGATTCAGTCTTGGATGTCCACTGCGTACTTGAGGCTCAATCCCTCATGACCAAATTCCTACTCCTCACCAACAACACTGAACACCCAGACACACAGACCTGGCTATCAACCATGAACCTTAGGGCGTCACACCTGAACTCACTTCCTGCGCCAAATTATTCAGGTTCCACATCAACAAACAGCTCTCCTTCAAGACACACACAGCTAAGAAAACTCAGACATCTTGGTATCAGCTCTCACTCCTGTGGAAAGCCAAGCCCTTCCTTCCTCTGGATAGCTTTAGATCCACTGTTCAAGCCCTGGTCCTATCCCAACTGGATGGCTACAATGCACTCCTCAAAGGCCCCCCGTCGTCCTCCCTTTTGCCCCTGAGAACTGCCTGATACGCAGATGCATGCCTCATCAAGGGTCTATGCAGATAAGACCAGATCACCCCATCCCTCATTGACCTTCACTGGATACCACTGCATGCACCAATCACTTTCAAGTCTTGCTGCATCATTTATAAAGCACTCGCCCTCAAGTCACCCAGCTACCTTGCAGAGAAACTCAGCATCTCCGGCGGACAGCGCACCACCAGAAGCCAGGACACATGCAGACTTGAAATCCACCGCTGCCAAAATGAAACGACCAGAAAATAAGCCTTCTCTGCCTACGCCCCAAAACTATGGAACCGTATCCCCATCAGCATCAGACTCACCCCACGCTCCTACAATTCAGAAAAGAAATCAAGCCCTTTTCAAGGAATCTCTCTGCCTCAACACCTAGGTTATCACATCGCCCCTCATGCCTGTCCCTCTCTCCCCCACCACCCGGTACAGCTATACCGCTCCTCTGTGCCCCTCTGTATCCCATCCACCCACAGTAAAGCTGTTCTGTGGTTACCTCTGAAAAGTGCTCTGTTGTGCATCTGTCCTGTTGTATACCTCTGTAAAGCGCTCTGTCATGAATCTGAACTTTTGTATACCTCTGCAAAGCGCTCTGTTTGTTCTCGAAGCTAGGTCTTGCTCAATAAATACAATAATAATAATGCTATTAATAATAATAATAATAATAATAATAATATTAATAATAATAATAATAATAATAATAATAATAATAATAATAATAATAATAATAATAATAATTAGACAGTTAATCTGGCTGGCTGGCCCAAGGCTGATAAAGTTGAATTCCATTAAATTGTGGTAAAGACAAGAGTTATTATTACAGTAGCTAAAAGCAGGCACATTCTAAAGCATGATTTATAAAGACATGATATTATTATCCCGCTTACTGCATATTCACCCTTAGCTGCCCACGGAATCTTCCACCTGCATTGTCTTCCTTATGATGTTGCCGTGATTTACAGTGAACACTGCTGCCATTTTGCACCCTAAGACCCTAGAATCTGCCAATGGGATTGCACCCAAAGCACCATGAAGGCACACTTCCCTATCCTGTTTAAGTGCAAAGGCAAGCTCTCCCACTTAATTATACTGGGGGGCTTGGCCTGGATTATAATTTCCCAAAAGAGACCACAAAGTAATAATTGGAAAGCCTTGAATTAATCTTGACATATGGCGCTGCATTGTGAAGCTTCCATTTCATTGTTTGTAGCCCGTCTGCGCCCTTAAAGAAGGGTTTCAGCCATAAGCACTCAGTTGTGATCCTGCCACCCATTTGAGCAGTCCTGTCTGCACGGCTAGCAACATCCTCTCTGCACGAAAATGCAAGCAACCCCAGACGTGTCGGCCATGTTTGGTCAAAACACTGCGACTATGCTGGGTTCATGGGGTACAGCAAGCACTGAATGCTCGTATGAGCAAGCCCAATCCAACTTAGGTAGACTCACAACAAATACGGTGAAAGTCATGAATGGAAAGACTTTAATTAATCTTGGCCACTGTCATTGCTCTGGCAGCTTCCATTTCATTTTTATTTTTTTTACCTCATCTGTGCCATTCCATAAAGAGACATGCCATATGCAAAGCAATCTTGCCCTGCCACCAATCGGAGCAGTCCACACCGTACTGCTAGGCCAAGGGTCTTCAACCTGCGGCTCTCCAGATGTTTTTGACTACTACTCACATGATCCCTTACTATTTACTCTACTGGCATGGGCTGACGGGAGTTGTAGTTCAAAGAGTCTGAAGAGTTAAAGGTTACAGACCCCTTGTGCTATGTCCTGAACACTCTTCAAGTGAATACAGTCAACCTCACAAAGTTTTCGGTCATAATGAGCCGCATCATGGAGGCACAGCTTGATTCCCTGTCTACAGCGATCAAGGAACCAGTCTGAAAAGGAATTTCATGTGGACATGATGAATCCACAAAAATGTTTGAGAACATTCAACTGTTTTATTTAATTCAAAGTGAAAACTCCTTTTGTGATGGCACATTTTTAGACTGGTAACGTTCTCATGTTTCCATTATAATGTCTGCTTCAGAGGTTTCTTACAGAAAAAAAAATGACAATGCACTGCTCTAACTACGAGCATACATGTATTTGCTTGGGGAACGGAACCTCATCTATTAAGTTCGGCACTTTTTTGCACTATTTACTGATTGCATTTGTAATATGAGGCTAACGCGCGTTGAAGAAGACGAACAGCACATTACAAGGAATGGTCTACGTTTGATTCGCATGGTTGTGTCGCATGACTGTGATAATGTAGGAAATACCTAATGACTGCAAGATGATTAATGATGAAGGGGTGCATTTTGGAAAGGCAGCACAATACATATGAGAGCTTTCAGTCCAAATTTTCATTGGAAACAATTTTGATTTGATTTTGATTAAATACCTGCCTTAAGAAAGCCCGAAGGGCGAAACTGATGGCCACACAGTTGGAATATTCTTTGTTAATCAAGTTACACTTTACTAACACACCCAGAACATGTGGTTGAGAATATTTGAAATACGAGTGACAATACAAACTGTTGGATACAATTATTGAATGGTATGATTTATTCTAGAATTTGGGAATGCTCTTGAATTTAGGAATATTCTTTTAGTGTAATTTAATGCAAGGCTTTCGGTTGTGAGCCTTTCCGTAGTAAAGCAGCTCTCAATGGTAAAAGAATTTTATATGATGGTCTTAGTGGCGCAGTGTACGAATTTCAATAACTAACCTGATTGTGCAGCAATCAACGAGGCACTTGGGGAGTCCCCTGAGGACCCTGACACCTCCCCTCTCCTAGAAAGGGAAAAAGGGGTTGTGTGAGGGATCCCAGGGAAACCCTCCTGGGGGAGAAAACCCTGCCGGAACGAAGATGTAGCAGGATGGATCCAGTCGTCCTCGGTATGTCGTTTTTCAACGTGGGAAGGATCCACAGATTCTTATTCGCGGGACCCTGACTGCTTCTGTACTCTAAATAAACAAACGCGATATGAGCTGAAGGATTGACATTCGGAAAAATCAGACAGAAGTGGAAAGGAGCAGTACCCAGCGTATTGGGCGGAAGTGACTAACAAAGAGTTTTGAAGAGTCTCGGATGTCGGGAGTGGGGGGCTGGATAAGGACACAAGTCTGTAGGAAGGTAGAGAGAGAAGGTAAGCAAAGGCAAGGATGTAGGTAACGTGCACCCTAGCTGCGAACTTACGGAGCGTCTGGGGAGAGAAGCGACGCGCTGAGCTGTGGTTCCGCTGCGCCATATCCGGGATCCCTGGAACAGCGTGGTGACGTCAGAGGACGTCTGACTGAACACGGAAACAATGCACCGCTACCCATAGTAACAGGAGCCATGCTGGGAGAGGGAAATAAAGACATAGTCCGCAACCTCCAGCGCCGCCAAAGGGAGCCGCGGCGCCAGCGAGTCATGACAGTATGCCCTCCTCTAAGGGCCCCCCCACCTGGTTTGTCGGGGTGAAACCTGTGGAAGCGGCGAACAAGCAAAGGTACGTGGACAGCAGAGGCTGGGTCCCACGAACGGTCCGCTACAGTGTACCCCTTCCAGTGGATCAAATATTGAAGCTGACCATGATGATAACGAGAATCACAAACACCAGAGACTTCGAATTCGGGATCATCATCAGTTGACACAGGTGGAGGACAGACCTTTGAACGGCCGAATCGATCTGGAACATGGAGCTTGAGTTGGGATACATGGACTACTGGGTGGATTCGGGACCAAGATGGTGGACGCTATAATTCAAAGGCTAGAGAACCCTTTGACCCCAATACTGTGAAAGGTCCAAAGAACTTTGGAGACAATTTAGACGGAATCAAGTGTCTGCGAAGGAATCTTGCCGAGAGCCAAACCAAATCCCCCGGAGAAATCTCGGGAGATGGTGATCGATGCAAATCCTCAAAACGTTTGGAACTTTCCTGAGCTTCCAGCAAAGCAGTCCTGGCCAGAAGATGTCCCTCTTGGATGTCGCCCATAAGGGCGTCGGCATCTGGAAATGCCGAGGCTTTGAGAAGGGAAGAAGGAGAACAGGAGGGATTGTACCCATAGGTACAATGGAATGGACTTGTCCTAATGGATGCATGAGGAGCGTTGTTGTAGGCAAACTCTGCCAAGGGTAACAGTTCCATCCAGTTATCCTGTGCCGCAGACGCAAAGCAATGTAGGTATGTTTCCAGAGTCTGATTCAAGCGTTCGGTCTGCCCGTTAGTTTGAGGGTGATAACCCGAACTTAAGGCTCTTTTAATTCCCAACGCGGAACAGACCTGCTTCCAATATCGGGAAATGTACTGTGAACCTCGATCGGACACTATACTGTTCGGTAGACCGTGCTGAGAAAAAATGGAATTGATGAAGTGTCTGGCCATTTGTGGGGCTGTCGGTATTGAGGGTAAAGCCAGAAAGTGGGCCAATTTGGTAAAATAGTCGACCGTTACCATAATGGTGGTATGACCTTTTGAAGCAGGTAAGTCGACAATTAAATCCGTGGAAATCAGTTGCCAGGGACGGGTAGGTATCTGTACCAGTGCCAACTTCCCTATTGGTTTGCTGCGAGGGTTTTTGGCTTGGAGGCAGACCACGCACGATGAAACATAGTCTTTCACATCCTTTCTCAGAGTTTCCCACCAAAAATGCCTTAATACAAGCTCCTGAGTGCTGGCTATACTGCGATGTCCGGCCATGACGAAATCATGACACATATGCATCACTTCGATACGGAGCTGAAGAGTAGGGACATAGACTCGATGGTCCCGATAAAAGCATTCGTCTTCAAAGGAGAGACCCCATTTTTCCGTTTGAAGGCTGATAGAGTCCTTGACGATACAAGTTTGGGATGCAATTGAGTGAAGGAAGTCTTGGACTACAGCGATAAATGTAGCCCGAGGAAACAGTCTTTCGGTCTGAAAACCAAGTTTGCAAGTTGGATCTCTGCGTGATAATGCATCGGCTTGTAGATTGGTTTTACCAGGGATGATTGTGAATGTTATGTTGTAGAGGGAAAAGAAATGTGCCCATCTAGCTTGCCGACTGTTACTTGTTTCTGCGTATTGGAGGCTTTTAAGGTTTTGATGATCTGTGCGTACTTCGATAGGGTTAGGAACCCAAAAGGAGATGCCTCCATTCCTGAAATGCTCGCTTTATGGCCAACAGTTCCTTTTCTAAAAACGTGTAGTTGATTTCAGAGGGAGAGAAGGTTTTAGAAAGATAAGACACAGGATGTTCTGGTCCATGTGCCTGAGCCTGTTTTAACACGGCTCCCATGGCGAAGTGAGATGCGTCTGTTTCAACAATAAAGGGTAGGCTCTGTTCTGGAGTTCGCAAGAGTGGAGCCGACGTAAAAAGGGCTTTCAAAGTATCGAAGGCTGACTGGGCTTCTGTTGTCCATTCGAAAGTCTTCCCCTTCTTGAGCAGCCTTGTTAGTGGCAGAACAATGGAAGAAAACCCTGCTATAAACTTCCTGTAAAAGTTTGAGAATCCCAGAAAGCTTTGGAGTTCTTTGATGCTACGGGGAGGAGACCATTCCAGAACCGCTATTACTTTGCGTGGATCCATTGAAATCCCACCGGAGGACAGGATGAACCCCAGATAAGTAACTGTCGTCTGATGGAATTTGCACTTCTCTGGTTTACAGAATAGGTGGTTGTTCCGTAATTGGTGTAAGACCTGACTCACATGTTGGTGATGTTCCTTAGGGTCCTTGGAACACACCAGAATGTTGTCAAGATAGACTACTGTTGTATGGAGAAGGAGATCAGAAAAAATGTGGTCGATAAATCTCTGGAAAACCGCAGGAGCATTTTATAATCCAAAGGGCATAACCCGGTACTCGAAATGCCCAAAGGGGGTACGAAAGGCAGTTTTCCACTCATCCCCCTCCTTAATCCTGATGAGGTGATAAACTTCTCTGAGATCCAGTTTTGTGTAAATTGTTGCCCCCTTTACTGCCTCCAAGATATCAGGGATGAGTGGCATCGGATAACGATCGGGAATGGTGATCTTGTTAAGACCCCGATAATCGATGCAGGGCCTTAATTCGTCTGTGTCCTTCTTCGCTATGAAAAACAACGATGCTCCTGGCGGAGAGATTGATTACGATATCAGTCCGTTCCTAAGATTGGTATCAAGATACTGTCTTTAGACCGATTTTTCCTTCTCCGAAAGGATGTACATTTTACCGAAGGGTATGGGCTGTGAAGATTCAAGACAAATTGAACAATCGTCTCTTCGATGAGGCGGAAGCTCCGAGAACTGAGGAGAAGAAAAAATGTCCTGGAACTCTTCATATTCGGGAGGAAGGAGGCTGATCTGGTCCACGATCTTCTGGGATCTGTCAGGAGGCGAAGGAGGAGTAAAGAATCCTATAGAGCTGTCTGCAAGACAGTGTTGAACACAGTGTTCTGACCCCAGGAAGATGGAACCGGCTGACCAGTTTATGAAGGGGTTGTGTAGCCTTAACCAGGGCAAACCCAAAATGACGGGATAGTGAGCGGCCTTAATAATGTCAAATATGATCTCTTCTCTGTGGGAACCGATGGACATTTTTAAAGCGAACGTTTGTTCCCGAATGGGTCCTGAAACGAGAGGCGTACCATCCACCCCTTCCACGGGTATTGCGATGGCTTTGGGAAAGCGAGGTAAATTCTGTGATTTAGCCCATAAATCGTCTATGAACAGTCCCGCTGCACAGCAATCTACCAAGGCGGGTACCGTTACTACGGTTCTGTCTGGTAAGGAAAGAGTGACCCGTAAAACTACCATGTCTAATGATGGAGGAATCAGGGTTGGAGAGTGGGAACTAGCACCTGTTGACCCGACCGTTGTTCCCTTTACGGCTGGGGTCTGCCGTTTCCCAAACGGGATTGTCGTCTAAGAGGAGCGATTGGGCATTCATGTACGGCATGAGAGGAAGAGCCGCAGTACATACATAGCCCTTGACTTTTCCTGCGAGCACGTTCCTCTGGAGCAAGAGGTCCCCGTGTGATTCCCACTTGCATGGGTTCATCTGGAGTTGTGGTTTTGGGGACGGATACAATGTCTGGCCCAAAGCGGTGACTTCTCCCTTTTTTCCTTTCAGCTTGCCGTTCCTGTAGCCGATAGTCCAACTGCATGGTTAGGGAGATCAATTCCGCAAGTGTATTGGACCTAGAAACCCGTGCGAGTTCGTCTTTTAAATCATCATGAAGCCCCCTTCTGAACAATGTTATCAGAGCGTCATCAGCCCATGAGGTGCCGGACGCCATTTGTTTGAACCGAGTGATAAATTCTAGAATACCTAAAGATCCTTGCTTGAAATCTAAAAGTTTCTCTTGAGAGGAGACATGGTACTCCTTTCTTGAGAACATAGCCTTCAGGCTGGCCGTGAAAGCAGGCACCGAATCAAGAATGGCATTATTAGAAGTGACTATAGGCGTGGTCCAGGCTAGTGCGGGTCCTGTTAGATGGGAAATCATGTATCCCACTCTGTCTCTATCTGAGGGGGAAAAAAGATGTTTTAAATGCGAATTGCACTGTGCAGGCGTCCAGAAATTCCCTCAGAGATTGAGGATTCCCATCGTATTTCCCACCTGGTAATGGGCCTGGAGGGATCTCAGAACTTGTGGGGAGCTTCACTGACATTTGCTGTTTCAGGTAAGCGTTTTCGTGTTTCAAGGCTTGTACCTCATGGGACAAACCTTGTACAGCGGTTGTTAATTGCTGCACCTGGTCTAACGCTGCTTGCAGCATTGTCATAATGAGATTTATTTTGGGGTGTCGCTTGCTGTAAGAATTTCAATAACTAACCTGATTGTGCAGCAATCAACGAGGCACTTGGGGAGTCCCCTGAGGACCCTGACACCTCCCCTCTCCTAGAAAGGGAAAAAGGGGTTGTGTGAGGGATCCCAGGGAAACCCTCCTGGGGGAGAAAACCCTGCCGGAACGAAGATGTAGCAGGATGGATCCAGTCGTCCTCGGTATGTCGTTTTTCAACGCGGGAAGGATCCACAGATTCTTATTTGCGGGACCCTGACTGCTTCTGTACTCTAAATAAACAAACGGGATATGAGCTGAATAATTGACATTCGGAAAAATCAGACAGAAGTGGAAAGGGGCAGTACCCAGCGTATTGGGAGGAAGTGACTAACCAAGAGTCTTGAAGAGTCTCGGATGTCGGGAGTGGGGGGCTGGATAAGGACACAAGTCTGTAGGAAGGTAGAGAGAGAAGGTAAGCAAAGGCGAGGATGTAGGTAACATCCACCCTAGCTGCGAACTTACGGAGCGTCTGGGGAGAGAAGAGACGCGCTGAGCGGTGGTTCCGCTGCGCCATATCCGGGATCCCTGGAACAGCGTGGTGACGTCAGAGGACGTCTGACTGAACACGGAAACACTGCACCGCTACCCAAAGTAACAGGAGCCATGCTGGGAGAGGGAAATAAAGACATAGTCCGCAACCTCCAGCGCCGCCAAAGGGAGCTGCGGCGCCAGCGAGTCATGACACGCAGTCCAGTATAAACTGAGAACCAACCCCCTTTCACTTAATTGTAAGGAGGAGTTGAGCACCAAGCAGACCAGGGTCATCCATTGATATATAACAGAAATATAACAGAAATACAGATATGTGAAAGGAAAGTGCCGGGGTGCAGAGGCAAAAGAAAAGAAGATTTGAATATTTGCAGCAAATAGATGTTATGAGAAGCCAAAGTTAGAGGCCATATTGCAGAGTTATTTGGTGTTGAGTGATAACAGGAATGGGGTAGGGAAACAGTCTTGCCGGGCCACTACCACGTGAAGGTGGCAGAGGAAGTCCCAGTGTTGATGCAAATAGAAAAGGAGCAATCAGCCAGATCAAGGCCACTTGGGGGAATGTGGTGCCTTGAAAGCCCTGAGGTGGAAAAGTCTGAAGACGGGAGGGAGGATAAAGCATGATAAAGGGGGAGGAGAATGGTGATAGGTGAAAGATGGCAGTGCTGAGACGTAGTGAGTGAATGCGTCCTGTCTCCTTGGAGTATCTGCTGTGGAACCCAATGTGATTGTTGGCCTCCTGTTAGTGAAGCGGTTGAAGACAAGACGTTTAAGAACTTTGGGATAGTGAGAAAGGAGAGAGAGCACTCGATAGTTGTCTGCTTTTATGAGGCTGTGGTGGGTATCTTCAAATTGGTACGATGGTAGCCACCTGGATATAGACTGAGATGATAGAGAAGAAAGAGGAAGTTTTTGGAATGGAGAGAGTTAGGAGCAGGGCAGAGGTTGCAGCCCCTTCACTGATTGTGGTGATATAACAAAGTGAAATATCTGAAAAGGCTAAGGTGGTGTATTACCGAAAGAGGGGAGGTGTCAACAAAAAACTAATGAAGCAATGTATCATGGACTAAATACAGTAGCCAGAAAGGGCTAATGTGATTTATTTTCAAGAGTCGAAGTGCAGTAAGAAGCACAGAAAGGAGAAGCCCTGGCAGGAGAGTATACCAGGGAATCACAGGTGTTTCAATACAAGAATATAAGTGTATATCAATGGACACAAAACCCCAGCAGTCAGAGACACTGCGGCTAGCAACATTGCTAACATCTGGCAGTGGGTACAACCAGGAAAGGATATTGATGGGCCTGATTCTAGCGTTAGTGGGTATGACAGAAAGAGTAAGTGGCCCTTGATGATAGCAGAGTTCAGCTGCAAGGTGAAACGACCCAGTGATGTGTAACAGTGAAAGACACAATCCCTGTCCCATGTATGTTGGGTAATAATCATCCTGACCCAGAGTTGCAGCGGCTACCAGATCGAAGTCCAAAGAGGCCGCCAGATTGAAGGCTCTCAGCGCCTTAGGGAATGGAGTACTTCCAGAGCTTGTTGCAGGGACTGGTGTGGCCAGTAGCCCCTGGTCCAGTTCCACAGACTGCTGAGTCACCTAAACCTGAGGCAGAGGGTTGAGTAGCCACTGAGGACCCTACTTTGGCAGCAGGGGACTCAGTGACTTCAGAGTTGACTGGCACAGCGCAGGAACCTGAGGTAGAGGACCAGGTGATTTCAGATCTGGAGAGCCTGTCCAAGCTGGACGAGTTTTCATCATTTGGGGGGCCAGATCAGATTGACTTCTCCAAAGCCCAGAAAGAGTGTCCCACTCTGGTGGGCCTGTAGAAGCAGCCGGAGGAGCAGGTTAAGTGTGTGGCCCCTGGACTGTTCAAAGTGTACTGGAAGGATGGACTCCTGTACAGTGAGCCAAATGACACAGAGGATGAGGGCACCAGAAGGCTGGTGATTACCCTATACCACAGATAGTTCCTTTTGGATTTGGCTCACCAAATTCTTTTAGCGGGTCACTTGAGAGTGACTAAGATATCAAACTTGTTGTCTGCGTACTTTTACTGGCCCCAGTCTGGCATAAAAGTCAAGGAATTTGTCCAGTCCTACCGACTTTTCAGGCTTCTGGCAAGTCAGGCAGTGCCAAAAAGGTCTCCTTAATTTTACTATCCGTGGTTGGGCGTCCTTTTGAGAGAATAGGCATGGACATTGTGGGTCCTTTGCATCTCCAAACCAGCTCAGGAAACAAATACATCTTGATGGTGGTAGACCACGTCACTAGGTACCCTGAGGCTGTCCCTCTGAGGAGCATCAAAGCCCTTGTGGTTGATTGTCATATTCTCCCGTGTTGGTTTCCCCGAGAAGTTGTTTCTGACAGGGGAACAAACTTTGTATCAGCGTATATGAAGGTTATGTGGGAAGAGTGTGGAGTCACATACCGGTTCTCTAGATTCTTCCATCCACACACGAACATGCTTGTTGAGAGGTTCAACAAGACCCTGAAAGGCATAATAGGTGGCTTGAAAGAGCACCTGTAGAGATAATTGGATATTCTCCTGCCATGTCTTCTGTTCGCCTACAGGGATGTGCCACAGAACGGAGTAGGGTTTATCGCCTTTGAGTTTCTGTTTGGACACCCTGTACGATGTCCCCTCAGTCTCGTCAGAGAGGGAAGGGAGGTCAACCCTTCATCGCCCACACAAGATATGGTGGACTGTGTACTTGGCCTTCGGTCTAGAATGACAAAGTACATGGAACAGTCAACAAAGAATCTAAAGGCCAGGCAGGAGCTGATGAAGCACTGGCATGACCAGATGGCCACAGTGACAGTTTATTCTACAGTCCAGTGGCTGTGGATTGTGGAACTTGTCAAACCCAGTGACCTTCAGGACAAGTATGCTGGGCCTTATTGTGTGATGGAAAAAGTCAGTGAGGTAAATGATCTGATTGACGTGAAAGGACCAACAGAGATGTGCAGGGTCTTTCACATCAACCGGCGAAAACCCCATTATAGCCGGGATGACTGGGTTATGGCGTTAGTGACTGATGGAGAGACTGAGGAGAAGACTGATCCCCCTCACAGACCTCTTGCACACTGAACCACAGATGGGTCCTTTGAAGGTGTCAATCTTGCAATGGACCTGTCAGAACAGCAACTGATAGACTGTCGCCATTTACTGGGGTAGTTTGCCGGGCTGTTTTTGCTGACTCCAGGTTGTGCAGATTGGGGCACCCATGAAGTGGACACTGGAGACAGTAAACCAGTGAAGAGCAGGATTCAGTGGATGTCCGATAAGGTCAGGGACAGCATCAAGGAGGAAGTTTCCAAGATGTTGTCCGTAGGAATGATACAGCCATCCCACAGCCCCTTAGATAGCCCAGGGGCACTGGTCTCTAAAAAGACCAGTGGTGGAAAGACTGAAGTCTGCTTTTGTGTGGACTGAAGGAGGCTCAATTCTGTCATGAAGACAGATGCTCTCCACATTCCTCAGGCAGATGGGCTCATTGACAAGCTTGGTGATGCCAAGTTCATGAGTACCTTTGACTTCACGGCAGGGTACTGGCAGGTCAGCTTGACAGATCGAGCCAGAGAGAGATCAGCATTCTTCACCCCAAAAGAGCATTATCAGTTCACTGTGATGCCCTTCGGACTGAAGAATTCCCCTGGCACTTTTCAGAGGATGGTTAACCAGGTTTTGTCTGGACTGGAAAACGTCAGTGTCACCTATTTAGACAACACTGCTGTGTTCAGCCACACGTGGGAGGATAACTTACCCAACCTGAAACGAGTCCTTCATGTGTTGCAGAATGCAAGTCTGACAAGCAAGGCCACAGAGTGCCAGATAGCGAAGGGGACAGTGACTTGCCTATGCCACCTGGTTGGTGGAGGTAAGAAACAATCCCTGAAGCTAAAGTACAGGTTGTGAAGGATTGAGACATCCCCACCACACAGAAACTGGTGATAGTTATTTTTATGTCTCACCAGGTACTACCGGTCATTCATCAAGGGGTACGGGACCATTGCAGTGCCCCTGAATGATGTAACTTTGAAGAAAATGCCTAAAACGGTAACTTGGACCCCCGCCGGTCAAACCTCCTTTCAGGATTTGAAGGATGGATTCGGCAGGGCCCCAGTTCTGAAAGTGCCAGACTATGGTCAGGAGTTTATTATCCAGACAGATGCCTGTGATTTCGGGATTGGAATAGTGTAAGCGCAGCTGAATTCTCAAGGGATAGAGCAACCTGTTGTCTACATTAGCAGGCAATTGACAAAAAGGGAAAGGAACTGGGCCATTGTTGAAAAATAAGCTTACACGTTGTGTGGGCAGTGACGAAGCTGAATCCCTACATCTTTGGGACGACTTCATCATCCAAAAAGACCACCAGCCTCTTAGGTGGTTAATGGCCATGCAAGGGGAGAACCATAAGCTTTTACGTTGGCCCATATCCCTGCAGGGATTAGATATGGACAATCAGCACATGCCAGGCTACCAGCATGGAAATGCATATAGTCTGAGCAGGTACTTTCACCTAGATGACGAACCAGACCCTCAGTAGGGTGGTGGTTCACATGTTGAGGCGGGGGGCATGTGAGGAATTCAACCATACACATGGTGGGTATGCGCTCTCCTGGGCTTTTGGACATTTTCAATTAAATGGAATGATGGTAGACCAACCTCAGAAAATTGTGTGGGGCCAATCCACACAATGGGCCTCATTATGACCCTGGCGTTAAGGGTTTAACGGCACCGTAAAAGGTGTCGGCGCCGTTAAACCCTTAACGCCTGATTACGATGTCCCTTTGCGGGACCCGACCTTAACGGCTGGTTTTTCCAGCCGTTAAAAGAGGGACCCGCAAAGGGACTTTGGTGCTAATAAAGGTACCGCAATTTGCGGTACCGTTATTAGTGCCTTCCCCATTCCCATTGAGCCCTATGGGGCAAGAATGGGAATGGGGAAGGGCCATGGCGGCATGGGGAATTACCGCCCCGCCAACCTCAGAATGGGGTGGTAATTCACCATTCCGCCATGGCGGACACCGGCATGGATAGCACCATGGTCCTCCGCCTGGGTCGTAATGAGGACCAATATCTCTATGCTCACTCTATGACACATGTATAGACCTGTGTACCCTCGGTGGACACAGCTTCTAGGCACAGTCCGTCCTGTCATATTTAGTTGGAATATGACAGCCAGGAGTGTACCATGTCATCTCCAGGAAGGAGGAAGGACAACCTTCCCCCTGCCATTGCCAACCTCATTAGCTAATAAAGGGTCCATGGATCTGCCCTGCTCTTTTTTGTGGGCCCTACAGCTTTCAAACAGACCCACATGGGACCTGGCGGCAGAGGTTAACAAAGGAAAAAGGAAACCCAACAAAAATTCATATGTAACTGTGTCAACCGGAAGCCAGATTCCACCATCAGTATCAATGACAGTGAGCTGTCATGTCTGGGACTGTGTGTTTAGAATAGGCCATCACACTAGGTGGGGCTCCATTCATAAAGTACGAGAATGCTGTTTGCAGGAGCCAGAGAGTCTGGTCTTGCTGCAGCTTCAAGGGAGACCTACCACTTTAACAGGACCCACACAGGGAGAACCATCAACCACAGAGACTCTTTGAAAACAACAGGCAGGAAGATGGGTGGGACTTAGTGTCACAAGGGAGTGAACGAGCCATTTTAGTTCTGGGGCACATCCTGTTCCAGTTTTCACCCCTTTACCTTTCCTGTTGCCAAGCACTCTGGTTATGACCTTGCGCATACAGGAGATTGTTAGTAGGGATCCCAGGATTGGTTCATTAAGGTAGGTGAAGCCTATACCAATCACTGTGGCCCACTTGGCTTTAAAAGAGGGCTAAGACCCTCTTTTGGCAGATCATCTGAAGACTTCACAAGAAGTAAGGGAGAACTCAACCTTGGACCCTGGCTGAAGGTACAGTCTGCCTTACATCTTCTGCCAGTGAAGTAAGGCCAGGAACATCCAAAAAGGGAAGCAAGATCCCTCACCTCAACGTCTCCCAGGGAACAGATGGAGAAATAAACTCAGCGGACCCTCTAGCCACTCCAGAACTGAAACCCAGCCACCATACAGCATGTGCCGCTAGGCTCTGCCACAAGCTCCCTGGATTGGGAGCGCCAGAAGGTCTCTGAATCTAAAACCAAGGACAAGGCAACTGCCTGCAACACACTCCTCAGCTTTGGGCCGTCCACC
Source organism: Ambystoma mexicanum (assembly GCF_040938575.1). Lineage (NCBI taxonomy): Eukaryota > Metazoa > Chordata > Amphibia > Caudata > Ambystomatidae > Ambystoma > Ambystoma mexicanum. The sequence goes on along the minus strand of NC_090928.1, from coordinate 318,492,041 downwards.
TTAAAGGACGACACACGCCCATTGAGGAAGCTGGGAGAAGTGCCTCAACAAGCAACTACTGACATCCGACTTAAAGGACATTTTTGAGCCAGTTGAGTTCCTCGAGCTGCAACCAACTTCAACGCTGACCGTTGTTAAGCCCCAGTCGCTTAAAGACATCCGAGACGTCTCGACCATGGCTTCAGACCCGCTGACTAGCACTGAGACAACAGTTTCTGACCCCAAGCGACCGTGTAGGCCAGTGTGCAGCCGTTCGTCCCTCTTCGCTCGACAAACTGTCTTGTCGCCTGATACCCTCAGCTGACTTCCGTCTCGGGCGCTCTGTTGCAGTGGCCTGAACCTGATTCGACACTGTTCAGCACCAAGAACATCTACAGTACAATGTACGTTGTGGTTCTGTCCCCCTGGTCCTTTCCAGAAGGCCCCTAGAGACATATTAAGACCCATTGTTCCCTTTGTGTTGAAGCCAAGTAAGCTTAGACTGTCCTGGTTATTAACCATACCGACTACCCTCCTCTACCCTCGTGTCAGTGTCCAGAGTGCATCCCTTTTCCTTTTTTGAAAGTGCCTGTCCTCTGTATTCCTTTACAGAGTGGGTTGTATTTCATAGTGTTGCTAGAACTGTCTGTTGTGATATAAATAGAGATTGTTTGATACAAGCATGACTGGACAGTCCCTTTTATCATTGAGTAATAATTGGATTTTCGCTGTGTTGCAACTAACCAAATATGCACAACCTTTCGGCGACAGCCTGCTGTTCTAGCCACGTTACCAAAATTTGACATGGAGGTTTATAATTTGCTTGTTATTCTAATCGGTTCAGATCCCTTCTAGTGCATTAGAGGTGTGTGGCTGATTGATGCTTTAGAAACCGATGTTCACCCCTAGACCACTGGTACCCGGGAAGATGATTTACCACAGCATCCACTATTATTCAAGGATTGTGCTGGTCGAAATATATGCTAATAACTATACATTGAGCTAGTCACCTCTCAAATCACTTTATGGTGCCTCTTAGAAGGATTTCCATGAAATGATTGAATGGAGAAATTACCACATTTTTTTTTATAATGCCAGGGGAGACCCCCCGTTCTCACATGCCCCTACCTTAACTATTTCCCTTACCCCACCCTACACCTATATTTTAGAAAAATGTCCTCAAATTCCGATAAAAATCGGCAGAAAAATGTGATAATTTCTCAATTCGTTATTTTAAATTTGATCATTTCTACGGATACCTTTTCAAAGGCTACTCAGAAAGCACAGAGCCAGCTCAAAGAGAACACCAAGGGGAATGATTTTGGGTGTGAATGGGCAAGTATGGGTGGGAATTAACATAGGATACACCTAAGGTAGCCCAAATGGCCATTCCCCCCACCCCCAAAATCCGAACCTTTTCATGGAAAGCACACACCACATGTAGCTCATTGAGCTATCTCTTTGCTTTCTGAGCCGCCATCCAAAAGGTGTTGGCATAACTACAGCTATTAAACAGCTAAACCGGCTAATGGTGAAATATAAATGTCTTAACCACGTAAAACCTCAGTCTCTTGATTTATAAGCCATGTGTGTCCTTTCATCTGTTTCTTACAATGAATTCCAGTTGAAAACAATCATTGGCAAAGCCACCACTTTTGACTATACTATAGGCATCAGAGTGGCACCTCCAGGCCACTCCTAAATTCGCACAGGCACGAGCAGCATTTACCAGCTGTTGCCATCTAATGGCCAGTTAGTACCATTATAGCAGTTCCTGCAAAATGTGGATCCCATGCCTAAAACTTTTGGTTTTGCCAGGGTTTTGTCCTAACTACATGCACATTTGGCAAAGGCAAGTACAAAAGTGATTGTGAATTTGCTCCAATCATGTATGTGTGATATCCAGTGCAATATGTACACACACAACATACATATTGTTTGAGCTACCTTAAATACCAGCTTTGTCGCATTTCCTGGGTGGTACACACACACAGTCATACCATATAAGTACCATTTAGCACATTTGCGGCAGTGTGCAATAAAAGGGTGGAAGAATGCTTTTGCGCATACCTTTGACATGTTCTATCCCACCTCGCTGCCTTTAGTGTTTCACAGATTCAGAAAAATCCCAACTTTAATCTGAACAAACTTTATAGATCTAGGGAAGCTGGAGAGCTCCATATTTAATTAGCTTCAGTGCCCAAACGTACCAGGCTACCCAGTGAACCGCATGGCTGTAAACCTATTGTTATTAACCCGCGATGGCAGCCACAGTCCCACTTGTTTTCAAGCAACCGTGACTTGCAGCCTTCCGCCGAAATCCCCAGCACTGTGTGTGGAGACGCTTTGAGGTCTGGCCTCAAACAGACTTTCAACAAACCGCTGGCAGCTTCACAAGCAGTCAAGCAGTCAAAACAAAAGTACATTTTTTTAAAGCGAACTGAAAAAACAGCAATAAAAGTGTCACCATTTCTTGTTAGCCTCAGGAGGGGACAGCACCCCTTTTCCCCTCTGCTTCCTCCCACGCACACACGCTCCCTCCAGGTGGCCTTCCAATCAGAGACGGCAGAGGAAAGTTGGATTGTAATTTATTGCATTCCATTGGCCAGTCATGAGAGATTATGCTAATTAGCAGAAGATTATACATTTGCTGTGGGGGAGAGTACATCATTATCCAGGCTCCTGTGGTTTGGGACATGTACAGAAGGATATTTCTGGTTTCCTTTCCCATTGTTGACAAAGCCTGACTATGTTGCTGGCCTTCGGATATATTTATGTTTTGCAATTCGGTGCTGGGTAGGGGAGGCGGGGCCGCTGCCAGCAAGGATTACATGCTGCAGTAATCGCACAGGAGGAACATGCTCTGCCTTTGCGTGGCGGCCCCTCAACAGCCACTGCCTGGCTCCCAGGCTGCCCCTTGTTCCAATCTTTGACTGAGGCTGATCTTTATAATAGGAAATAGTTGCTTTTTCCCAAACAAAGGGAAAGTCATTCTACCCACAGAAAACAAACTGAAGCAATATGTGAAAACGTTAGATGCCTACAAAGTTCGAGAAACAAGGTTGTTGTTTACCAGTTGTGACTGGGGCGTACATTTATTTCCCAGATAATACCCTAGTGACGAAGCGCAGGGAGAAAGCCCGAAACAATTAAGGGTGGTTAAGGGAATTTTTATTTTTAATAATAGGTTAAAATTGAGTAATTTAGGACACACTTTAAAAAGAAATTGGCTAAAAAGCCAAACAGTTTGCAATTGGTTTTGTAGAGTAACCCATGAAAAAATCTAACAGATGCAAGTCACCAGCAGTGCATAGTAGCATTTCTAAAAGAAATGTTTATGATGCCTTTGCCCACAACATGTGCCAGTATGAAATATTTTCACTCTGGATGTGCCCATACATTTCCCTGCTGACTGCAGCATTATACCCCAGTTTTCCCATATTAGAACATAGTCATGTTTGCTTTGCGCATAATGCCAGTAATGATACTCTAAGAAAACATGTCCATGCTTGTTCTTCCAATATATGGCAGTATGCCCACATAAGAACATACTCCAGTTGGCTTTACCCTTAAACATGTCTGCCACAGTTTGAAAACATGTCCAAACTGGCTGCACCAAAATGCCATTCTTGCTACATAATGACATGTACCATGCTTGTTTTATTCAAGATGCCCAATGCTTAATGTCATGTCACAGTAAGACATGGCTAGACTGGTTGAATAAAAATGCCAGTATTGCTTCATAATTACACTTATCATGCCTGCTTTACCAAAAATGCCCATTATAAAATGTCATACCACAATCAGAAATGGCTAGACTGGCTGCATTTCCAGTCTAGCTACATAATATCACTTAGCTGTCACGTGCTGCCGTCACTTACCTGCGGGATACTACAGGCTGTATCTGCGGTGGTGCGGGAGAATGCGGGAGGATGAGCACTCGTCCATTGTTTTCCAATGGGCTGCGGGAGGCACTGTGATCACAGTGGACGTTTCCTGTAGATACAGGGCAGCACGCCTACGTCACAGCGTTACTTTGTGGAATGGGATAAGGTGACAGTGCTTCAAGGCAACAGCGTTTGGTCTCCAAGGCAATGACCAAACCCAGAAGTGCTCTAATCTCGCTATAAAAGGCTAGTGAGACATTGTTGCAGTGCATTTTAACGGTCCTTGTTCACACAGCGTTAGTCTATTCCTCAACCTATGCTACTTATTCCTTGAATCTGCCAGGTCCCTGCCCTTTCCCTTTTGGTACCTTTGCCTTCTTCTTGCTTTTCTTTCCAGGTCCTGGTCCTTCTTTTCTTAGCCTTAGGTTTCTTGCTTTGGCTCTGTTCTGATTCCTTTTTCCTCATTTTTCTTACATTATTGCCTTTGGTGTGGCTCCCTAATGGCATCCCTTTGCCGTTGCAACACCCACCTCCAGGCCCAGTGGTTTCCAATGACTTCAGGTCACGTTGATTCTACGTTGATTCTCTGAGGTGAGCCTGTGGTATGGCGGAACTGGTCCTCAACCATGCCCAAGTTTACCATATGTGTTGGATGGAATGGGGCTGGGTCCTCTACCTGCACTGACCCTGAAAAGCATCTAGACTTCCAGGGAGCCAGTGCCTCTGAGAAGACCTACAGAGCATCACGTCCTCGCAGTCAAGGAACCAGCAAGAAACAATCTAGTGACCAGGTACTTCACATTATCACTCTTGCTTCATCACAGATGCCATGCTTACTTTATCAAAGCTGCCCAATACAAAATGTCTACCACAATTAGAAATGGCTAGACTGGCTACATTAAAATTCCAGTCTAGCTACATAATAGCACTTATCATGCTTGCTTTATTATCCATGCCCAGGGAAACATGCCATGCCTGCCCCCTGGTGTGCCAGAGCCTCGCGCTCAGACATAATCACATTAATTATGAATGTGATTTTGTGTGAGTGAGAGCACTGGAGGTCCAGCGGGCAGATGTGTGTCATGTGCTGGGTCCCAGGCTACAGCCATGGCATTTCTTAGTGGGTTTTGATGCCCAGTAAATAAAATACCATGCCTGTCCCCTGGGGCCCTCACTCTTCACACACTCACAGTATCAACGTGATTATGTATGTATGCGAGACTCTGGGGGCCCAGGTGGAAAGCATGGTATTTTTTAGGTATTAGCCTATTTGACCAAAACAATTTGACCTTTTGAACAAATTGACCTTTTCTGAGTGGTCCAAATTGACCTTTTTTGTTTTATGTCAAATAGGTTAATACCTACTTACCTGAACATGAAGTGCAGGGGTAGCAGGGGTGTCCCCGTTCCTCATGTTCATGTAAGCATGTCAAAATAGGGTTGCTGGGGTGTTCCCCGCATCCTTAACAATGGAGGTAAATTTGGTCAAAAGGTCAAATGTTTTTAGGTCAAATTGCCGAGGGCAATTTGCACAAGGTCACATATGCCCAAAACCATTTTTTACTGTACTTCCATGATAGTTGTCCAGTAAAAATTACCATCCCTATTCTCTGGGCCTCACAGCGCCTAACAAACACACACAATCAAAGTGATTATATTTGTATCCAAGTGCTGGATGACCCGGGGGAAGGCATGGTATTTTTTTACTAGACATCGATCGTAGGTTTCAGTAAAGAATTACCATCCCTGTCCCCTGGGCCCCACATGGCCTCACAGATGCACACAATCAACATCATTATGTGTGTATGCGAGGCGCTGGGGGGCCCAGTGGAAAGGCCTTGTATTTTTACTGAACATCTATCATAGATGGCCAGTAAAAACATACCATCCCTGTCCCCTTGGCCCCACAGCTCCTCAGAAGGAGAACTGATTTTGTTGGGTGGGGAGGGGCATTGAGCAACAAGGGCATTTTAAAAATGCCTTTGTTGTACAACCCTTGTCCCCCCTACTCACTAAAATCCGCTCCACGGACCAGCACAAGCACACACACACACATTCACACAACATTCACAGAGCAAGCACATGAGCACCCATCATCATACCCTCACTCATAACACAAGCATATACACATCCATACACATATTTAAATAATAAATAAATCAACATACACTTACCTTCTGCCCTTGTCCTGAAGTTTCCTCCCCAGCACTCCAGATACTGCTAGCATAAACAGGAATCGGGAAGCAACAGCTTCCTTGTCCCTACACATATGTGCAGGGGCCTGAGCATGGGTGACGAAATGCCCCACTCCAGCCTGCTCTGTGTTTGTGAAGAGACGAAGGAGCACCCTCTTGAACCTAAAGACATGCAATTCCCCAGCTAGCATTTCCAATGAGCTATGAAAGGCAGGGGAAGCAAAACACCACAAGTCTTGAATGACTTCTTGGCATACACAGCTGGGGAACTGAACTGTCAAAGGGAAACAAAACCGTGTTTCCCTTTGACAGTTATCAGCCAGCCCAGGAGCACTCCCTCAGCGGAAAAAGCAGACGAGGGAGCACTCAGTGTTCCATTGGGCTGGCTCCTCGGCGCCTCCATAATGGGCAAGGGGGCCAGTGAGTAAACGCCCCCTCACCCATTATGGACGAGACGCCTCTGTTGTTTACAAGAGTTTACTTCGGGCATGCAGAGAGGCCCAACAGCAAATTGGACAGCACAGGTTTTCAAAACACACTGTTTAATGTCCAAGCACACAGTGAGAGCACAGAGGAAACAGGAAAGTGGTGGACAATGTCAACTCTTGAGTCAATGTGCCAGTTTCAAAAAGCATTTTTCAATTGCACATTCCATAGAAAAATGCTTTGTCAATCAGCCGCAATGTTTCTTGTCTACTGGACATTTCTTTCTCACTTTCTATTCCACTGTATGTTATCTCATCTGTGCCATTAAAGAAGAGAACCTACAATATGCAAAGTTCAGGGTGAACATGCCTGGACAGAATGTCAGGATACCAGGAGATTTCCCGGTGTGTCTCTGTCACGTGGGGCCTCTTTTTGTATGTGGAGGCATACCCGCTTTTTGTGAACTTCCAAGCAAAGTCAACCCTGCAATAGAAAGCCGCAATAGTTTTGGTCGCTTTGGGCTTTATTGATGCGGAGCGTCTTAAGTCGCTAGGCACTGCCTGTTTGGGGACCACGTCCAGCAACCACAGTTTGGAACTTAAAACATCACAAATCCAGTGGCGGCTGGTGAGTTTTAAAGCTGGTGGGGCGTAAAGATCCCAGGGGGAATTTGGGAGCGAGCGTGCACAGCACGCAAGCCTACACCACCCAAGGGCGGGGGGAGTGTACTCCCACCGCAAAATTTGGAAAAATGGCCTCCATAATGTGCTATTTAATGTCCAAAACCCACCAAAATATGACATAAAAAGCATTAGGTTTTACATACTAATGGTGGTACATTATTCTAACGTGTGCAAGTGTGACAGTGTATTTTGCAGCAGCTTGTATTGAGAATAGATGGTACTATAATTTATGCATGAAGAGAACGCGAGAGACCGATCTGAGAAAGGGCAACATAGGCTCAGAGCAGTATTACAATGGTTTCAGACGTGAAGGGGGAGTTAACTGCTTGTAACATTGAAGCTGCACCAGAATGGTCTCATTACAATGAGTTTGCCCTTTCCCCAAAGTCTCTGAATTACGCTCCCTACATTGGAAGTGTTAGCCCCTCCACCCTACAGAAATGTGTTGCCTTATTTATAAAAACAAACATAACAGAACAACTTAAATGTTATGCTTATTTACCCACCCACTGACTGCCCATGGCCATGGTAATCCCTATGGCCATTACCACCCAGTTCCTGCCACTCCCCGCCCAAAACACCTTCTCATGGGAACTCTTGCAGCTCACTTTAATCAAGCCTTACCATAATAGTAATAATAATAATGTATTTCTTATATAGCGCTACACACCCATAAGTCTCAGAGCTCTGAAATAACAGAAGACATTATTATCCCACAGACTGGTACTCAGTTATCGACCTCAGAAGGATGAAAGGCTAATGAATGGCCCTGACCCCAGTTGACATCACAAATCGTATGATTGATCCATGACATCACATCACCTAAGGTTAGATACTCTGCAACAAAACGAAGCTCTAAGCAAATAGCACATATATGGACACATGTGCTGGAGGTTCTGTTTAGGGACCATGATGAATGTGTCTCAACTGGACAAATATGCAATCTTAACACCTACTGGGCTAAGTGATTTAGCATTGCCCTCCGGCACAATTTCATTATAGTTACTCTATATGTGGATCTCTGGGCAAACGGGCCTTTAGACCCTGTGAAATTCTGGTTTGTGTTGACTTGACCTGGCTCAGGTACAGGGCCATTGGCAGGCAGGACAGGACGCAGGGGATAAGCAGTATTCGGGTCTGCTCTGCACTGTTAACAAAGGCCCGGAAATTACAAATGTAAAGCCTTTCGTTGTTTGCAACTGCGTTCATATGCATACATTTTTAGGCAACTGAAATGGTGATGGGATGTTAGAACTTGCAGGTCAGGGGAGTGATTGGAAGAGAAGGAGGGGACAGTAGACAGCTCATTCTTACAGCAGTCCTTAAGTGTGTGATTTCAGACATTATCCAGCGAGGTAGCTGCTTTTAACATTGAAGCTTTACCAGAAGAAGACTCTCTTTAGAACGTGTTAAAAAGTTAGATTCCACCACACAAGTAAGCCTGCACCTCCCCACACAGTCTGTGAAGTTACCCCCTCTCCCAACGTTTGAAGAGTAGCCCCCTCCACCCATGAAATGAGTGTTTAGTTGCACTACTGCTGCCGATGGAAAGGGTCAGGAAACCTAGCAGCCATTGGGGCAAAATAGTTTAGCTTTGATTCATATTGCCATGTGGCTCAGACATTCGCCTCTTGCCTGCCTTCGTTATTTTGAGTTTGAACAATCACATTACAAACCACGTGAGAGCCGGATACATTGGCTCCCACCAGCACAGACACAATGCTTTAAATGATCAAAGTCCTTGAGGAGGTTCCTCGCGGACCTGGTCTCTGTGCGGGAGCAGAGGGTTTGGCGAAAGTCACCTGTGACCACACATGCTCCTCGTGCAGGAACATATTTTCATCTTGTTCATGGCCTGTTCGGAGCGTGCACCGTCGCAGCATGCCCCGAAGGTGCAACCTTGCCAACAGTGTCCGTCTGATTCTCTGCATGCTTGTTATTAACAAGCATGCAGAGAATGAGTTGTTATATGGGATCTCCTTTAGAGCTGTGTTGAAGCGCCAAGGCACATGGAATGGCATTTGGAGTCTTAAGGGTGTGCGTGCCTGACAACTGTATATGGCGCGTGTAGTGTGCCTGTATGCATTTTTGCCACATAACATACTGTGCTGGTTTCGTTGTGCCACAAGAAAATGTTTATTTTCCACTCTACATACATGTACTCCAAATGCCACAAGTTCTTGCACATTTAAGGATTGACAAAGTAATACTGACAGACTACACGTGGCCTACTAAAGTGTGCATTGCAGAGTGTCTAAGGCTGCAGGCAAGATGATTCACACAGCAGTCAGTGCCCTGAAATTCCTTATGTTCATGTTGCGGTTTTTAAACGTCCACATTTTCAGACCTTTGCAAAAAGGATGGGGGCAGCCCCGGGCACCGATGGGCAAGCTTCTATAAAGTAGCAGCACCATAGTTTGAGTTATATATACACACACAAGGGGACTTTATAGGAAACCTACCCACTAACCAGGGAAGGCCATGGCCTGCCAGGCCGGCCTCAGCCTATCGTTCACTGCACAGCGTCGGCCAACACGACCAGGGCGGTAGCACTAATTTATGCAAGGGTGCTTTCCTGGATAGCGCATCTTTTGCACTGTGGTCCTGCTCCACTGAAATATGCATGTGGTCTTAATGAATAAGATTACCTGCACATTTGGCAAACAACTGCAAATAAAAAAGGTGCAATCTCTGCACTTATTTTTTTAATTTGCACTTAGAATAAGCACGTGTTGTCCTGTGACAGTATGCCTTTCCGCGTCCACGGTAGCAACCTTCCTTTCTGTACAGGCGTCTGCAAGCAGCGGATCGTTAAACCACACAGAATAAGGGTTTACTGCCGTCATCCATTTACAAACGTGTTGCTTGCAGAGAACTCGTGCGGTCATTGGCCAATAAGAGACTTTTCAGACATGATTCTAAAAGCATTAAACATCCACTGCATATGTTTCAGGAATTAAAGCGCTATATAGCATGAAGTCATGCTGCGATTGTTGCGTACACATTTCTACAACATTCTGCCGCTTCTTCTAACCCCCCAGAAAAGTGACAGTCTACACACTCCAAACCAAATGGCACTGCAGGGTTGCCCTGGGACGGATGCAGCATTTCTACACATGCTCCATAAACCGCCACACCAACCGCACCACGGATCTGCAGCAATGTGTCGTCACCTCCAGTCAGGAAAGGAAGACAGTAAGACACATGACACATCCAGCAGTGACTCGCCAGAAGCTCTCACCACCCTCCTTTCCTGAGACCTCCTCTCTGGTTGTGCCGGCCCCTCGCCCTCGAAGGCCCCTTTAGCTGCTTGTTAGTAGAAGGGCCCGAAGTCAGAGGCTCCGGTGGAGCACTATCAGGGCCCAGGGCTGCCCCACAGGCCTCAATGTGTACTGTCTCCAGCAGCGCATGGACAGTTGGGGGAGCACTGCACTACCAGTGCCCAGGGCTGCCCCACAGGCCCCAAGGTGTACTGTCTCCAGCAATGCTGGAGACAGTACACCTTGAGAAGCGGTCAGCACCTCTCTCACATGACGAGAGAGGTGCCCGACTGGCTTCTAATGGAGCCGACTCACGCGAGCACTGCACTATAAGGCCAAGCATTGCAAGGAACAAGTAAAAGTTGCCGTGGCCAATACAGAACAGTGAACAGTGTACTTACTGCAGCGGACTAAGTAGGAGGGCACATTTCTTTGGCCTGCTCTGTTCACTTTTCTTTCTCTCTGGTGGGCAGGGCAGCTCAGCACAGCACAAACACGAACAACACGTGCAGGACGACGATGGAATAGAGAGAAGTGTGGATGACTCATGCACCCCACCCCCACGCTCAACTCATTGGCTGCTGCCTGCATAGATTCAGTAATTTCATTGGCTGTTTCTCAGCCATTGGCAAACAGCCAATGACATTACTGTATCTAGGAAGGGAGGGAGGGAGATTAGATCTTCGGTGCGCTGTTTGCGCACATAGTGATACTGGCGGGGCCACCCCTCAAGCGCCCCGCCAGCCTCCAACTTAAAAGGGTTACATAAAGTGCGTGGAGCTACGAGCTCCACGCACTTTAATATTGGCAAAAGCAATGCAAAATGGGACGGGCCCCGCTGTTCCAGTGAGCCGACCCATGAATAGGAATCCTATTCATGGGCCGGCAGCAACAATAGGAAGGTAATTGTCACCACAGCACCCCCTGCTGCTGGCAAATACAAACCGTTTCAGAAGAACTTCTGAACGTCTTCTGAATCTGTAATAAAACTCGCACCTGGTGGGGGGTCCTAGATAGGGGGGCGGCACTGCACAAATCAGATATTGAGCTGAAGCTGACGCTAATAGGAATCAACGTCTCGCCACGCACTTTGCGGGGAAATGAGGCGAGGCAGAGATTGGCTACAAGACTAAGACTCTGATACTGGAAGCGGGCTGGTAAAGAATATGCCAGAGAAAGGATCTTTGCTCCTTTACCACGATTTATTTCACAGTACACATGAATACACATGAATAGATTTCTGTAACACTAGGTCAGGTCTACACTCAGGGCTCTTCCTACCTAAAGGCTTTATCCTTACAGGCGACCTCCTTAGACTACCCCCCACTTCACGTCCACCAAACAGAGCCCGCCCTGAAGAAGGACGCAAAGTCCGAAATGCATCCGCAAGGGTCTCTGCACACAGATTTTGAAAATTAAAAAAAATAAGATTGCAATCATATGGAAATCTCGCATTTCATTTATTCAACTGAATGTTTAATGAATAAACATATGTGGTAATATGCAGTCATTTCAGGCGTCTCCAGGTCTAGTGATTGTTCACTAGACACCTTCTGTTTTATGTATGCTTTCTGATGTAGTGTTCATCAGGTTTTTTGAATGACACCGTAAAGTTTAAACTGAACTTGAGTTTAACTAACATGAAGTCACAATTACTTTAGTGGTGCCCACTCCTCCTCTCCAGGTTTTGTAATGAGGTGTAATCAGCTGGTGGTCGCAGAAGCAATATGTGAAGAAATGATAAGGAAAGGCTTTAATGGGAAAAGTAAAATCAGAGAGAATTGGTCAATGTTCTTTGTTGTTGACATTCACAGGGAATTTGAGTTACGATGTTTCTTTTGTACAAGTATGATGCGACCAGGTGAAGTCAAATGGACCATATGCATACATGCCAACATGCCCCAGTCCATTCTGGAGATTATAGTAAGGTCCTGGTTTTAACGTTGCATTATCGGGCTTATTGTCCTTGGTTTATAATGACAAAAAACAGGAGTACAAAGGCCATAATGCAAAGTTAAAACCATGCCTGGATTGCATTCTGCCAAACGGAAGGGGAGATGCTGGCATGTATACATGAGATTTGTTTGGAGTGAGGTTGAGGGAACAGTATAAATCATAATCCCAGGCATTTTGAATGTTATCTGCTCTTTCTATTGCTTTAAGAAATGTTTGTAAAACAAGGATTATAGAGTTCAAAAAAGTCAAACTTGAAGTGAAACTGTCATGCACGTCACCCAAATCCGAATTGGAAAGATTAATTTCTTCTGTGGTCTAGTTGTGAGGAGCCAGCGCTGGCTCATGAGCGGAAGAAACGATGCCAATAAATGCCTCGAATGCTTATATTGAAGTAACAATGCCAATTTAACACACTTATGTGAAAGGATACATGGCACAGCGATGTGTCAACAGATTATGATCATTTAGTGCCTTTTAGCGCCATCTTCAGCCGAAGATCTGATTTGTGCTGTAATGTTTTTTTCTATTGAGCTTCTACCAATTCTGGTACAGACCCAAAACGGCTACCATCAAGGTGATTGGCGATACCCTTAATATCCTCACTGATAGTCATCCTTGCCATCTGGTTCTGCTTGACCTCTCAGAAGCATTCAAAACAGTTGACCACAAGCTACTCACCGATAATCTACATCACTGCACAGGGAGCAGCAAGAGCATCCTTTGCTTGTTCTAAACCTATTTTGCTAATCACCACTGGTGCGTACGAATGGATACCTCCTGATCAGCATCTCCACCAATCACCTGCAAAGTCCTGCAAGGGTCCATCCTCTCACATGCAATCTTCAAACTTTTCATGTGACCACTTGGACCCTCCTGTCTCCACAGAAAATCCACATCCACCAATATGCAGAAGACACGCAGCTCTACCTCAAGATATCCTCCATCAACGACATCCACAGACTAAAGGCCTGCCTCACATTGATCCAGTCCTGGATGTTCAGTGTTTAACTGAAGCACAACCCCTACAAAACTGAATTTCTATGGCTGACCAACAACAATGAACACCATGACATCCTAGCACTCTGCTATGAATCTAGAGGGCTTCACACACCAGTTGGCCGCCTGTGCCATGTCCCTTGGGCTGAACATCGACAGATACCTCTCCTTCAAACAGCACATAGAAAGACAGACACAATGGCTTGGTACCAACCTTTTCTCCTGTGGAAAACCAAGACCTTCATCCTAGAAAACAGTTCACATCTGCTGTCCAAGTGAGGCCAATGATCCACCAGAGGACATGTGCAGACTTGAACTCCGCTGGTGCAGGAAGGAAAGAACTAGAAAACGGGCCATCTCTGCCTGAGACTGGGTGATCTTCTCCCACTGTTTCCTCCCTTGGTTGCTATGAATCTCTTGCTGCCAAATTGCTCCCCCTCCTCCTCACACCTCCTTTGTATCTCTGCTTGCCTCACTATGCCCTCCCCACATGACTCATAAAGCACTCAGTCGCTTCCTGAAGCTCGGTCCATGCTCAATAAATACCTTAATAATAATATTAATAATAATAATAATTTAAGTTCAATTGTGCAGGATACTTTAAAGTCTAAGGAGCATTTCTATTTATCACACCCTTGCCCCCAGGCTTGTAGTCATACAAACACCAGAAAGCAATCAAGACTCAAAACATTTTAGCTGCAGTAGGTATTCCTATACTAATTATGTTCTCATCCTGACTGCAAACGGATCTGACATTATAGACAAGAATTGGAAAAGCCACAGTTTTAGGCTTTTGTGTAGGCATGGAACAGGCATTTGCCAGGCAGTGACAAAGTGGTGCTAACTGACAGTAAAAAGGGAACAGCTGAAAAAATATGTGTGCATATTGCATATGTTATCAGTGCCTGAAAAATACCTATCTAATACCCACACAAGCCAACACTGTTGCAGGGATGTCATTTCAACAAAATGCCAGGGGTACCGGAAGTGACATCACACGACCCTTTACCTCTGATGACATCACAGGAAGTGATGTCTTTTGACCCAACCTCGAAGTGACATCATGGGAAGTAATGGAACACGACTTTTCACCCCTTTACAAAACGACGTGGCATCACATAGTATTGTTCCTAAGTACACTACGAACAATATGGCTACAATATCACTGTAATGTGATGTACATTTCATACAAGAATGGATCACCATGTGTATCATTAATATCTGTGTGTATAGGCCCATATTACCAAAATACTGTGAATGCAAGCGGATGTCCAAGGCCAAATGATAAGTTATTATATAGCACTTACCCTTAAGCACTTTTTATACAACAAATATACATGCAATATCACCCAACCTGTGTTGGTACTCATTTATCAACCTGAGAAGGATGAAAGGCTGAGTTGGCTAACTCACCGGCTATAGTTAAATTAGCAATTACATGTCTGAATATTCTCAAAGTCAGAAAGCAAAGTACACTCTGTAGTGGATACGATTAAACTGGTAACTGAGATTTAACAACAGGCCAGTTCATCTGCCGGTCTGGTGCACAGTTGGCCACATACCAAGCCTGCGTGGATCTACTTTACAGGCTTCAGAGGTTGGCAAAATACATACCACTGGGAGGGTTCATAACTGGGAAAGCAGCGCACTCACACGGCACCCCGTACTCTGGGCACTCATTACCTCCTACATGCAAACAAGCATCCTGAACAGCATGCCATGGAGATAGGAAAGATAGACACATTATAACAAAGTATTCATTGTGGCACAATGCAATCAAAGGCCACTTTATGTGCTATGGCCAAACATTTCTACATTGTACACAAGCTTTTAGGTGCGCCTAGAAACACTTGTGTACAGGCGTGTTATAAATGACATATCATATCATAAAATATCATATATCATATCAAAAGGATTTTGTCAAGTGACCGAGGACACCGACATGGAATGTCCTGTGATGATCATAACAGAGACAACGGCAGAAAAAAACATGCTATAACTACAAAATACATAGGGCCTGATTCACAGAGGTGCTTTATAATGGCACAATCCAATAGGGAAATGCTCTGTGAGTCAAGACCATAGTATGAAATGGATGCTTATTCTACTCTAAATGCTTTTTGGAGGTGTGTGTCTGCATTGTGAATTTGAGGTTTTTAGGAACAGACTAAATCGGTGACTCACCCCCTGAAGTTTGCCTGTAATAAACCTTTAATGAGTCTTGCAATTATTGTATAGAATTCCAATAAAACAGATTATTTGTTATTCCCATTCCTTCTTATTTAGGGTCACTGCTCAAAGTGTTACAGTTGTGGAACCCCCTGTTGTTTTAATACGCCTGACCAAGAAACAAAGAGCCACATGGCACTGGCCACAGCCCAGGAGCCTCAATTTGTAAAATTATTTTAAGAGAGACCACAGAGGTAGCAAGGGAGACCTGGCGACCCCTGGCAACCCCCAAATGACATCCCTGCACTGTTGGCTTTGCCAATGCGCATCTTTAAAAGGAGACATACATTGCTTATAAATCAAGGGGTTGAAGGCACACTTGGGTAACACATTTTAATTATACCAGTAGTGTATCTATAGCCAAATTTAAGCTATTACCTAGAGAAGACTCACTGGCAGGCACATACAGCACAACGTTTAATGTCACTGCTTGATAGCGTTAGCTCAAAAAGATCCCAGGAGGCTATGTTTGGGGCTGGGAAGGACAAGTAGGGGGTGGAAACAGTCATCGGAATAAACATGGCAATGGGAATTTAATCGGGGGGGTCTCTCCATGTGGATCACTGGTAAATGTAATATATTTCTCCTCATCCGATCTGATCATTTTAAACAACGTGGCTATATGGTAATTTTTAGGAAAATGATGTTGAGGTCTTGCCAGAGACACCTTGAGTTCTCCAGCAGAGTTCATGCCAGTGTTAACAACAATTTCAACAGTGATTAAAATGGAGTACAAAGTTTTGAATTCCAATTGTGCTTTGGCTAGAAACACACCCTCATGAAAAATATAGGGCTATCTAGTGCACAATTAGCATATACGGTGGCTGCCTAAGGTTGGTGCTGCTTTTTGGAGAAGTACGTCGGTCCGTGCTATAATATGAATTGGAGCTGCAAGAATGCAGAGCATTTTTGTTGCACCCGCACATTTTCCATTTTCTGCGATTGATCTCAGACCTTGGTCCTGTCAATCTGCAGCCAGGGACTGGTGCCAATGCAACGGAGGAAATATTTTCTGCACCAAAAATAGGAGGTGTACTGAAAAGATGACACTTTGGTGCGTCAAGCAAGCTCCTTTATTGAAGCCCACAGAGCCACAGCCTGTGCTGCTGACTCCAACATAATAACAGTCAACTCTTGAATCCAAACACTCTAAATGACACTAATACATTCTATTTAAGCAATTTACCCCGAGCCGCGGGGGCATTACTATTACTGAGTCAGGTAATTCCCCGGGGCCCATAGTTATAATGTAGGCCCCGGGGCATTACCAGACTCGGTAATGCCCCCGGCGAGGGGCATATTGCTATTAGTACCCCGGCCCGCAAGACCGGGGTACTAATAGCATTCTTTTCTGTACAGAAACGCTGTGGTGTTTCGGAACAGAAAAGAAAAAAAAATGTCCAATGAAATGGCCGCCGGGAAAGGGAAAACAGAGTCTGTTTTCCCTTTCCATGGCAGCCATCGGGAGAATTGTTCCCAGCGTGTTTGCTCCCGAAAAAGGAGAAATCAGAAGGTAAGTGGGGTTGGGAAGGTGAGGAGGGGGGGGAGGAAAAACCCCCCAAAAAACACATACCTGAATCCCCAGAGGGGGATGATGGACATAGATATCACTATTTTTTTTGCCTTACGTTTTGGTTGTTTAAAAAAAGAAAACTACTGGACGGATTGACACCAAATTAACAAAAGCACCCTTTTGGGACCAAGCTCCGCTCTTGACGCAAATTTGGTGAAAATGTGTCCAGCGGTTTGGACTGTAGACGTGACCAAAGTTTTTTCCCATTATGTATATGGGAAAAAATACATTTTGGGACCCCCCCATAACTTTGCCCCCCCTTGACCAAACATCACGAAAATTGCAAATAAATTTAGAGTGGGCCATATACTCTTTTTGCAATGTTTGTTGAGGATTCGTCCAGGGGGAGCAAAGTTATAAGCCACCGAAAAAGTGCTCTTCCTATGGGTTTAGCAATTTAACCATAACTACATGGATGGCCGCTACCACAGGCCATATATATATATATATATATATATATATATATATATATATATATGATGCCATCTAGTGTGTGGAAAACTTTTTTCTTGAATTCTTGAATACTAATAAATAGAATATTTTTGACAGAATGATTTTTCTGTGCTTGCCTGTTTTGTGCTGCCTATCCTTTGCGACCGAGATGCCGTCAGTGTCTTTTTCTCTTTCTTTGCATATATAACTTTGGCACCATTCGACAAATCCTCACCAAATTTTGCACAAAAAGAATATGGCCATCTCTGAATGATTTTCGAAGTTTGGTGTAGTTTCATCCAGGGGGCAAAGGTATAGGGGTGGTCCCAAAACATTTGAAATCCTCATATACATTGAAAAAGAATTGTGTTCACGCCTACAACCCAATCGTTGGATGGATTTGCACCAAACTTGTGCAAGGAGCGGTGGCTTGGTCATGAAAGTGTGCTTTTGCAAATTTGGTGTAAATCTATCCAGTAGATATATTTAAAATGGCCAAAAAGTAGGTCCCAAAAAATGTGATATCTGCGTCCGGTCCGCAGGCTCACTTCCTGGTTTGGTTTCCGCAGACACCTCTGGACCAATCAGAGAGCCACGTAACATTTGCAGAAATCATACACGCCTGCTGATTCAGCAATTAAAAATGTGAGGTGCGTCAAAACTTTTGAAACAGATGTCATGTTGGATTTGTGAACACCGCCTGTAGTCCACGGGGATCGCAGTAAAAATAATTGAAAAAAAGAAAAATGACACGACAAACTAATGAAACAATCTCTGGGGAGGTAAGGGGTGATGAGGTGGGATGGAATATGTCCATAAAAAGAAGAAAATCAGGTGGTCTTTCTTTTCCGAAGTCCGTGAACATCTGAGATGTTCGGGGGGCATTGCTGGGATGCTCAGGAACTTGACAAAAATTTGAGGACATCATGCATATTTCTGCTTTACGGTGTTGAGGAAGAGCAGTTTTTGGATGGCTTATAACTTTGGTGCCTTTCAATGAAACTGCATGAATGTTTGTAATATTATTTAAGATGCAACTTCAAATGCCACGGCCACGTTTGGTGCTGTTGCGCTAAGATGGGGCAAAATTAGATAGGGGGTTCGAAAATGTTTGAACAGTTTATACATTTGGTGTTGTTTGACGAATCTGCATACAAGTTTGAAATAAGATTGTAGACCCAACTTTGAATGTTTTTACGAAGTTTGGTGGTATTTTGTCAAGAGGGGGCAACATTGGAGGGGGTCTCAACATTATTAGATGGCTAATAACTTTAGTGCCGTTTGATGAATCTGCAAACCGTTTGCAAAAGGGTTATAGACCCAACGTTGAATGTTTGTACAAAGTCGGAACAGATTCGGTCAAGTAGGGGCTAAGTTATGTCACTATTATTGGTATGTACATTTTGACACTTTTCAAAAAATAATATGGATGGATTTGCAGCAAACTTGTGTGAGGAGCATTGGCAAGAAACCAAAAGCATGGTTTTGCAAATGTGTCTGTGTTTGATTTTTTCCAATGCATCAAAATGGAAGTGTAGAGGAGATCCCAAATATGGCCTGCACTCCAGTTGCCCATTTTGAAGTACCATGAACATTCACACCGAGATATGTGACGTACGATGAGCAAATAAACCAGCAGAGAGCCGCACTAAGGCTCTTTCAAGAGCCACTCAGAGGAGCAATACCTATTGAAGCGCCAATTACCAGACAACCATAGGCAATAAGGTATCCATTTAGACAACCATACCAGCAAATGACAAGAAATGAAGATTGTTTAAACACTGTCCCAGAAGAAACTCAAAAGGCCTTAATTGAAGACGAAAGGTGATGACAAAAGGGCCCGGACAGACGTTCAGATGAATGAAACGACAACCAAAAGATGACACACAAAGACGAAATTATATAAATAAGGATGTAATGAACTTAGAAGGAGAGGAGTTGTTGAACCAGCCAGAGATTCAAACTGTAACGCAGGATGAAAATATTCAACTAGATAACGCCTGTACATATGCTTGAAACGCAAGAAGCTAAGAAGACAGTGCTGCTTGCTAAGCTTAGTAGAAGAATAGAGCAGCAAGTGCCAACTATATATCTACCTCAATGAAGCACATTATATAAGTGCAGTCCACTTTATACAAAAGCAGAATTAACCCAGGTTACTAAGGGTCAACCAGGCCAGGATTCTTATTCCAGCTAAAACAAGAAGAGAGACGGCGGAATCTAAACTCAGCAAGGAGCAGGCCGTGCCTGGAAATTCGAGGTCAAACCAAGAGGGGAGGCAGACAGTAACAAACTTAAGAGCAAAGCAGCCAGCCCTGTGAAGGTCAAGATAAGGGGGCCCAGGCAGGTAGCAGCCAAAAAGGAGAATTAAGTGCACAAACAGAAGAAAAACGAAGCCGATTCACAGTGTGCTAACACATGACCAGCTAAGCGCAAAGAGGTACCGACATCTGATGTCACCCAAAGCAGGAGATACCATAACTTTTCCTGACAAGAAGTTACAGTTTCGAGGCCAACCTCAGCCAACTAATTGACACATTGCCCTAAAGTTCTGATTGATGGAAGGGAGGCAGGGTGAATCTTGGGGCATACTGCATCTGGGTGACCATTCTGCATGCTGCTAATTAAAGTGGAGATTTATGCTTAGGGTTGTAGCCTTCCCAATCACAGTGGGCCAAATAATCTAAGGTCCTATAGATAGTAGAACCAATGAGATGTCGTACCTAGTGACGTTTGCATGAGTAATGTAGAGGGAAGGGTGTAGATGCCCACCCAAATAAGAATTATCCAATCCTCCCACTCCGTTACCATATACTGATATAGCACCAATACTTAAGTTACGTTTTCCAACCAATAGAATTGCATGACAAACTTTTGAGTGTTACACGTCAATAATGACAAATTTTTACTGTAACTATTTCTGTTTGAATGAAGATTGTTGGGAGTTGAAGCGAGACGGGCCATCGCGTCATTGTTGATCTCCATGTTTCCCCGTTTTTGCATTTGTCATTAAACTGACCCCCCTTTGCCAAACCATTGAGTTGTCCTTATTGATTGGTGTTGGAGTAAGAGAATCCCGCGCCCCATCCATCTCAAGGTGCAGCTATCTCGTCTTAAAGTACTCAAGGGTGAGCTCTGAATTTATGGGCCAGTCAGAGGTCACTCCCCCTCCTGTAAAGAAGTACAAAATATAGTACACACATCTACTGGCAAGGACACACATCTACTCTGATTTGCTTGTTCGGCATGCGGCATGGCCGAAACTCTAGGTTTGAATGAGAAAATACATTCTGCTCACGGCTACAGCCCGAAGTGCTAGGCTGGATTGCAGCAAACCTGGGTGAGGAGCATTAGCAAGGACCTGAATGCTTGCTTTTGCAAATCTGCCCTGTGTTTTGTTTTTTCCACAGTGTCAAAATGTAAGTACAAAAAATGGTGATGTAGATTTGGTGCCTGGGCAGTGGGCCCGGCCCTGAGCAAGGACAAATGTGTACTCTAATTTACTTATTGGTGCCTGTGTAATTGCTGAAGCCCTATGTTTGAATGGGAAAACAAATTCTGCCTATGGTTCCAGCCCAAGTGCTGGACAGGATTGCAGCAAACTTTATTGAGGAGCATCAGCAAGGATCGGAAGGCATGCTTTTGCAAATGTGTCCTTTGGTTTATTTTTTCCAACGTGTCAAAATGTAAGTACAAAAAATAGTGCTATTACTTTGGTGGCTGGGCAGTGGCCCTGGCCCTCGGCAAGGACAAATGTCTACTCTGATTTGCTTATCGGGGCATGCAATGTGTTGTTGAGGCAGCTCAAAAACTGTAGAATGTTAAAGGGAGCTCTGGTAGTCTTGAAGCAGCTCCAAAATGACTCAAAATGATTTGAATTGGTGTGCAAGCAGTTTTATGGGATAAGATAGAGCCCTGAGCTGTTCCTTTACTTTTGTGTTGCTGTAGGACCCTGCCAGGTTCGCAAAGGATATGGTAAGACCTCATTTTTCCCTTCCCACATAAAAAGGTTACCAAAGAACACTTAGAGCAGGGACGTCTCCCTGAGGTCTCCCTTGCTACCCCTGTGGTCTCCCTTGCTACCCCTGAAGAATTTTCATTTAAATGCAAGCTCCTGTGGCCAGGGGCATGCAGCTATTTGCTTCTGGAGTGGCTGACAATCTTGTTCAGGCCTCTTAATCTTTCTTTTTTTTTAAAACAGGGTTCTACATGTCTAACACTTTCAGCAGTTACCCTAAATAAGAAAGAATAGGAATTACAAATCATTTGTCTTTCTGGAATTCAATACAATAATTTCTAGACTCATTAAGGGTTTATTTCAGGTATACTTCAGGGGGTGAGTCACTGATTTAGTCTGTTCTTAAACACCTCAACTCAGCCTTTCATCCTTCTGAGGTCGATAAATGAGTACCAACACAGGTTGCATGATATTGTATGTATATCTGTTCTATATAAAGCGCGTAAGCGTAAGTGCTATATAATAAGACATCATTATCATTTGGCCATGGATGTCTGCTTGCATTCAGAGTAATTTGGTAACATGGGCCTATGCATACTGATCTGAACGATACATTTGGCGATCCATTTTTGAATGAAATGTATATCACATTATGGTGATATTGCAACCATATTTTTCGGAGTGTACTTAGGAACAATGCTATGTGATGCCACCTCCTGTTTTGTCAAGGGGTGAAAGGTTGTGTTCCATCGCTTCCTGTAATATCACTTTGGGGTGGGGTCAAATGACATCACTTCCTGTGATGGAATCAGAGTTTAACGGTTGTGTGATGTCACTTCCCTACCGCGGCATTTTGGTGAAATGACGTTCCTGACTTCGAGGGATGCAACTTGCAATAGAAAGAGTCCTGCATACTGGATTCAAGGTTGGAGAAAGGTCACTTCAAATGTTCCTCTGAATTTGGTGAGGGGAGGGTCTTGTTCTCTCCTTTGAAGTCTTCATCATCACAGTTATGGCAGAGAATCTTGGGCAAACTGCACCCCCATAAGGTTCAGGTGAAAACAACTTCTTATAATCCAAAGATGATTCAATTAAAGGGGGTCTAACTCCCTCATATGGTCGTTTTTCCACAGAGGATTGGCCAATTTCAAGCCATCTCTATGCTTCCAGTCCCAGCTATAGTGACAAGAGTCATATATATATTATATTCAGTGGAGAAAAAACCTCAGATAGATTCATAGGCGGAACGGCATTGGTGTGTTGCGTTTAGGTCAGTTGTCTGGTATATATATTGCTTTTCAGTTATAGGTAGTCCGCCATCATTGGGCAGCTTCATATATTCATGCCGTATTCGGCTCAGTTCTGATTCACGGACTGGTGTCAGGCGCCGTCGGGCAGTTTCTGATGCATCTGAATCATCGAACTTAATCCAGGAGTAGGATTCCAAAGATACTCCGACAGCCGAACATATAGTCAAGCCCCCTATTTGCAACAAGAATTACTAACAAATGAAACATAAGTGCTAGTTGTGTCAATTATCACTGTCATTATGCCCTGAAGACGGCCTAGTTAGGTTGACACACGTTTTGGCGTGACCAAGAGTTTTCTTTCATGAATGCAATTGTCTAACCTATGGCGTGACAAAGTTCCTCATATAAATGTACAAATGGAACAACGTATGAAACTAATACACAAATGTATGCAGACAATAATGTATGGAATTAATACAATTGTCTATTGTTGAGATAACAATGTATGGATTGAATACATGTGTTTATTGCTGTATTTAAATACAGGAACTTTACTTTACATACTCACAAATTGCTTCTCATCTTTATTTTACAATCCAAAACCCTACCAACCAATACAACTGTGTTGTCCATTATGTTTGCATGAGCGCAGTCTGTGAGGCTAGCATTTCTCAAGAGATATTTTCCATATAGGTGATAGTGGAAAATCACCAGCCTATCCACACGGCTGCAGCCACCCATATACTGCACATATTAACAAAGGTCCCTCTTTACTGCAGAGGTGCGAACTTACAACTTCCCCAGGGCCATATTTTCCACAACACTTAGCCTTTGTTTATTTATAAAGCACCTATAAACAGGCAAGTATTTCAAAGCGCTCAATAAGGGTGGGAACATGGGGAAAAACAACAGTCGCTCATAGCCCTTGAATTTCTGAGACGATAATAGTCTGCACAGGCAGAGTACGTGCGTAAGAAATACATTTAACAGTTGGGATAGAGCAAAGAGGCCTGACGGCGATTCTGCAGTTTTAACAGTGCAATTAAGGGGAGAGGACAAGGGAGAACAAAACAGACAATCTTAGGCGCGGTGCATATGGATTGGGCAAGAGCACAGAGGTTCACAGGGAGGGAGAGGATCAAGTGCACCCAGTCCGTTGAGATTGGGTTAAGTGCAGAGAAAGGAAATGGAAAGAGTTGGCACTGCTGAATTGGTTAATTCAAGTTGCGAAAATATTGATTCAATATTTGGGGCACACCTTAAAACCTTGGCACAGGGTGTAAGTGAACTGTGAATAAGAAGGATTCAGAACCTAATCTGATCCTAGGTGTGCTGCCCCATGCTCTCCACTAGGAGTTGCTCAAGTTCATTTCTGAAATTGTTCCTTAACTTTCAAAAACCACTCTGTAGTCAATTTATAAAATCTTGAAGATTGTCGATCTCTTCTGTTTTATTGCTGAGGCTTGGGCATCATGCAATCAATCAGCGCCTACAACTTTGTATGCCAATGCATTTCGGACTTCAGTCCGTCATCAGGGCTCTTAGCGCTTTCTTTAGAGTTAAACATCAAATATGTTATATTTAGAACATGTTGTATATAATGGGAAGCATAATATAAATATTATGTCCATATATTTTGAATATTAAATCACATTTGCCCAAATAAAATTGATATATATCATACCCAGTCGTCGTATGTATATATGGCATTAAGTCATCAACATTCAAGTCAATTCAATATTACATAGTTCACAAATAAATTCCACAATTAATTTTCAGAAAGAAACATCAACATCGTGAAATGTTTTATCCAAATGTTAAGGTCAGATTTGTCACAATTATTAAATAAGTTAAATCATGTTAAAAATATCCAAAATTATAGTCACATACCGTTGTTGTTGTGATTCGCCAGTTGTGCATCATTAGTGAGCGAAATAAATAATACATAATTGCATAGGAGTATTAGAACCAGGTGTCTAATTGTTTAACATAATAGCTTTCTAGGTATATCGTGTACCTCGTAGATTGCTGTAACAACCTCCCTTTTGGTACTCGGTGATGCCTCGTCCTTATCCGTATATAATAGATCTGAAAAGAGTTATTGTATCATTTAGTATACCTCTATGTCTAGGTTTAAGTGTTTTAATTTATAGCATCTGACCTCCATTACTTACATCGGACCGCCGTCAGCTATCCATTTGTTCACTTTCGCGAAAACCTGCGTCCTCGTCAGACGCCGGTTTTCTATGTTTCTATTGTGTTGCTGCGCAACCCGTGCGTGCGTGAAAGCATCGCCGGTGTTTACTTACTTGTGCCTCACTCACGTCAGCTCTCCTAATCCCAGTCTCTTAAAGTGACAATAACAAAGTGTACAGAAATGTTCTTATTGTAAACTCAACATGCTTATGTTATAAACTGCATATTGCAATTACGAAGACCCCCGTTCTCGTAAGACGCCGGTTTCCAGTGTTTAGGTATGTTGCTACACAACCTGCGCATGCGTAAAGGAATCGCGGGTGTTTACTTTCTTGTGCCGTGCTCCCGTCAGCTCTCCTGATTCCAGTCTTTTAAAGTGATAGTATCAATACGTACATAAATGTTCATATTATAAGCTCAACGTGCTTGTATTATATACTGCATGTTGCGACTGACCTGAAATAGTTGTGAGTTCCATTCTTTAAATACTTACAGTAGTTCCATTATAATTAGATTACTAAATTCATAAGGACAATATTGCTACAAGAACCTCATGAATACCTCATGAATATCATAACAGTTCCCCATTATGATTTCAATCTCAATATTAACTGTACCCAAAGCTAATACTTCAAAGATGTGATTAATATTAGCATAAATATGTATACGCACAATCCACAGTCCTTACAGTGACCACTAATGTGGGAGTCCATGACAGGAAGATTCCTGTCTTGGGTCCCGCTCAATACGTCATACTGAACGGGAATGACCCTCACTGTGACCACTGCATCATTATTCCATCGTTATCAGCTTGTTCTATACCAATATATGAGTGACTAGACAATTAATATCATTGTTCAAAGTTCACATAGTGTCATCCTTAGATTAATAAGCAACCGATATTTTTACAAAAAGCATGTATAGTTAATTTCTTTTTTAATTCCACCAGGTTTCAATGAGTCCAATCTATCTATCTAATAGGATTCTCTTTGATTAAGTTTCCTGGACACATCCTCATGTCTGTCTCTCGGTATGATTACTTCCAGACTTGAATCCTGATTTGGTTGATGTTGTGTTTCTTTTCTTCCCAATGTCTGGCTACTGCAGAGTTCTTATTATTTGTGCGTA
The DNA here is from genome assembly GCF_040938575.1 of Ambystoma mexicanum. Taxonomy (NCBI): domain Eukaryota; kingdom Metazoa; phylum Chordata; class Amphibia; order Caudata; family Ambystomatidae; genus Ambystoma; species Ambystoma mexicanum. The sequence continues at coordinate 318,465,893 of NC_090928.1, read as the reverse complement.
TGTTGGATCTATGTTCATTCCATTTTAGATGGCCATATCTAGTTGATTGTCCAACGTAATACATTCCACAGGGACATTTTATGGCATAAATTATGTTCATGGTGTCACAAGTAGCAACATTTCTTAATTCAATTTTTTCACCTGTACGAGGATGATTAATAATGTTGCCTTTGGTTACGAAATTGCAATTGCTACAGTGTAGGCATGGATATGTTTCTGTTCTGCGGGTAATAGGTTGTTGTATCTTTGGTCTAGTTTTCACCAATCTGTCTCTCAAGTTTCTACTTCTCTTGTATGCGAAGATGGGGTTGTCCTCAAATAAGTGTTCTATCCTTGAGTCATTTCTCAATATTTGCCAGTTTTGCAGTATCAATGTTTTTATTCTGCTGCTTTGCAAGGAGTAGCATGATACAAATACCATTGGTGTTTCTCTTTTTTTGAGACTGCTTATCTCTTGTGATTGTGGTGTTGACTGTGTCAAACGTTCCTTTGCTGCTGTTATCTCAGTTTCCTTAAATCCTCTCGCTAGAAATTTCTTACCCATTGTTTCAATCTCTCTTTTGCATAAAATAGGGTCATTAACAATCCATTTAACCCGTTTCATTTGACTATATGGAAGGTTCCTGAGCAAACTTGGCTAATGGAAGCTCAGTCGGTGTAACCAGTTATTCCGATCCGTTTCTTTTCGATAAATGTTAGTTACATATCTTCCTTCATTGACAGATATGGCTACATCTAGGAAATGGATTTCAGTAGGAGAGCTTTCATAAGTAAATTGTATACTTTGATCTATTGTATTCAAGTACATAAAGAATTGTTGTAATCTCTCATGTGTTCCGGTCCATATCCCAAAGATATCATCTATGTATCTTGTCCATAACGCTATCTCCCCTTTCCACTCTGTTTGTGTTAATATATGGTCTTGTTCAAATTTGTACATGAAACAATTAGCATATGTAGGGGCCATGATGGCCCCCATTGATGTTCCTGAGGTTTGGAGATAAAATGTGTCCTTGTATTGTAGATAAGAATTTTCGGCAATGAACTCTAACAAAACCATAATAAATTCCCTTATTACTTCCATTTCTCCTTCCTCATTTATAAGAAACCATTCTATTGCTTCTTGTCCCAAGTTGTGGGGGATTGATGTATATAAACTTTTGACATCCACTGTAAACATAATTGAATCTTCAATGTAGCCAGTATTCTGCAAACGGTTCAGGAAGTGTGTAGTATCTTTAGTATAAGTGCACGTTTTTTGTACTAACGGTTGGAGAAAAAAGTCTATATATTGGCCTAATGGTTGCAATAAACTGTCTATACCTGACACTATAGGTCTGCCAGGCAGTTCAGTTGGATGTTTATGGACCTTTGGTAATGTGTAAAAATTGGGTATGCGTGGGTGCTTATTTAATAGAAAAGCATTAGTCCTGTCATTAATCCATTCCATTTCTTCCGCTTTGTCAAGCACTTTTTCAAGTTGTCGCATAATATCAATCGTTGGATCTCTATACAACTTTGCATAAACATTGGTGTCACTTAATTGTCGTTCACATTCTCTATCATAATCTTTACTGTCCATAATTACAAGGGCGCCCCCTTTATCCGCCGGTCTAATAGGGATTTTATCATCTGCAAATAAATCTTTTAGTATTATTAGCTCATTAGGTTTCAAATTACTGTATTTGGGTCGCTTATAGGAGATCTTTTTAAGATCATTAAGGGTCTGTTTATGAAAAATCTCGATGGAGGGTATAGTAATGGGTGGTATAAAATTACTTTTCGTTCTGAATTCTCTCAATACTTGCTCTTTAGGGCCTCTGTTCTCTGATGGTTCCAATTCGTCAAAAAACACTTAAAGCTTGAGTTTTCTTACTAATTTAAAAAGGTCGATTTTGGTTTCAAACAACGTAGTGCTATGTGTAGGTACAAAGCTCAGACCTTTTTGTAACACCTCCTTTTTAGTATTATTCAGTATCCTAGAGGATAAGTTAATCACTAGCTCTTCTATTGTTGTAGACGTGCTGCTCTCGTCTCTACTCTTGTGTCTTCTCTTGCCCCTTCTTGTCTTCTTCTTTCAGCCGGTTTCCCTGAAAAAGGTTGTCTTGATAGTGTTGTTCTGATTGGTATTGATTGATTCTGTCTCTGTGGTGATCTTTGCCTTTCTCCAGTTCTTTTATGTTGGGTCTCTCTATCCTCAGAGTCAGTACTGGAGGAATTCTCTGTACTGCTTTTATTCGGATTTCTCTGTGGTGGAGCTGTATATCTATCCATCCATGTGTAGACCTCTCCATTTAGGTAATCATATGTGTCCCTTCTAAATTTTTTTATTTTCTTCTTCTCTAATTCTGTCTTACATGATTCCAATTTTTCATTAATATCTTTAACTATTTCATCTAACTCTTCTTTGCCCAATAGCGTACTTAATTCACTTTCAATCTCTTCTATTTCAATTTTAAGAGATGTTACATGTTTAGTTAGTTCTTGTATTGTTAGAAGAATTAGATCCAAAGAGCACTTATTAAGGATTGCCTCCAACCTTCGTACAAATTCTTTGTCCTCTTTGCATAATGTTGGTCTCAAATTGATCCTCAGTCCACGTGGAATTCTTTGGTTCTTGTAGTAACGTCCTAAAGTTATTGTGTGTAATTTTCGGTTTATTTCTTTACGTATTAAATATTCCAATTGTTTAATCTTTTTAGCTGGATCACTTGTGTCATCATTCTTGTTCGACCATGAAGAATCACTTATTTTCGTGAGAATTGCTTCTGCCTCCTCTGGTGTGAAACCCAAGGTTTCAGCTCGCACATTTGTCAATGTTTCTATATCTTCAAAAGACATTTCTGTTGCGTGCCTCCACTCTGTGCCGCAAAATATAAAGGAAATGGAAAGAGTTGGCACTGCTGAATTGGTTAATTCATGTTGCGAAAATATTGATTCAATATTTGGGGCACACCTTAAAACCCTGGCACAGAGTGTAAGTGAACTGTGAATAAGAAGGATTCAGAACCTAATCTGATCCTAGGTGTGCTGCCCCATGCTCTCTACTAGGAGTTGCTCAAGTTCATTTCTGAAATTGTTCCTTAACTTTCAAAAACCACTCTGTAGTCAATTTATAAAATCTTGAAGATTGCCGTTCTCTTCTGTTTTATTGCTGAGGCTTGGGCATCATGCAATCAATCAGCGCCTACAACTTTGTATGCCAATGCATTTCGGACTTCAGTCCGTCATCAGGGCTCTTAGCGCTTTCTTTACAGTTAAACATCAAATATGTTATATAGAGAACATGTTGTATATAATGGGAAGCATAATATAAATATTATGTCCATATATTTTGAATATTAAATCACATTTGCCCAAATGAAATTGATATATATCATACCCAGTCGTCGTATGTATATATGGCATTAAGTCATCACCATTCAAGTCAATTCAATAATACATAGTTCACAAATAAATTCCACAATTAATTTCCAGAAAGAAACATCAACATCGTGAAACATTTTATCCAAATGTTAAGGTCAGATTTGTCACAATTATTAAATAAGTTAAATCATATTAAAAATATCCAAAATTATAGTCACATACCGTTGTTGTTGTGATTCGCCAGTTGTGCATCATCATTATTGAGCAAAAAAAATAATACATAATAGCATATGAGTATTAGAACCAGGTGTCTAATTGTCTAACATAATAGCTTTCTAGGTATATCGTGTACCTCGTAGATTGCTGTAACAACCTCCCTTTTGATACTCGGTGATGCCTCGTCCTTATCCGTATATAATAGATCTGAAAAGAGTTATCGTATCATTTAGTATACCTCTATGTCTAGGTTTAAGTGTGTTAATATATAGCATCTGACCTCCATTACTTACCTCTGACCGCCGTCAGCTATCCATTTGTTCACTTTCGCGAAAACCTCGTCAGACGCCGGTTTTCTATGTTTCTATTGTGTTGCTATGCAACCCGCGCGTGCGTGAAAGCATCGCCGGTGTTTACTTACTTGTGCCTCACTCGCGTCGGCTCTCCTAATCCCAGTCTCTTAAAGTGACAATAACAATGTGTACATAAATGTTCTTATTGTAAACTCAACATGCTTATGTTATATACTGCATATTGCAATTACGAAGACCCGTGTTCTCGTAACACGCCGGCTTCCAGTGTTTAGGTATGTTGCTACGCAACCTGCGCGTGCGTAAAGGAATCGCGGGTGTTTACTTTATTGTGCCGTGCTCGCGTCGGCTCTCCTGATTCCAGTCTTTTAGAGTGACAGTATCGATACGTACATAAATGTTAATTTTATAAGCTCAAAGTGCAGAGAAAGCCACTCTCTTGGGTTCATTTCTCAAGTGCAATGAGTGTGGGTGGGGTGTAGGGCCCTGAGTCAAGTTTGAAAGAGGACTGGCAGGTGTGCCAACAACCATAATTCCCCCAAAACTCCCCCCCAGCTACCTTCCTTAAACCACCCGGTTCCCACTCCCCCACGGGCAACCCCCAACCCACCCGTTGTCGCTGTCCCCCCTTTACCTCACCTTCCAATAAGTTGCAGAGCTCGGGGCGATTGCGCCCGGCCGAGTCTGCAAGTTCCCTTACTTAACAGTACATATCCACCCGAAGTGACAAGCTTATTTAGAGTTTACAGTATTGTTACCCCTCTTGTCCCAGATACTACCATCTCAGTCCAGGTCCCTCTGGTCACGATCATCTCTCCGGGGTCTCTGGCCGTTACGGGGAAGGCACCCGCCAATTTCGTCCAGAAAGGAGCTTGCTGCGTCCAGTGAGGTGAAGAATTGCGCCTTCCCGGCATGTTGGATCCAGAGTTTCACTGGAAAACAGCCTAGAGTGCGAGATGTTACAGTCTCTTATGTGTCTTTTCACCCCTGCAAAAGACCTTTGTGATGCCTGCACCGCCGTCGAGAATTCCGGGTATATCTTAATATTTTATCTGTCATATTGAATTTCTCCCTTTTCTCTAGCCAAGCAAAGGATTGTGTCCCAGTTCCTGTAGTTGAGGAGGTGTGTGATAATAGGGCGGTAGGCCGCCCCAGGTATTGGGCGTGAGGCAGGTATGCAGTGGGCTCTCTCAACTATGAACAGTGAAGATAGTGCAGACTCTCCGAACAGATCCTTGCACATGTTCTCCACAGATTCTTCCATTTTGGCTCTCTCACCCCCCCTTGCAACCCCCCATGCGAATATTGTTGCGGCAAGCTTTCCCCTCCAGATCTTTGTTTTTACCGGATACCGCCATAACCTGGACCTCTGGCGCTGACTCTCTGGCGACAAGATTTCCATCTTCTAGTCCGGATAACCTCTGCTCTACCGTCTCTAAACGGTCGCCGTGTTTGACAAGCAGTGCTGCAGCAGTTCAACCTTGGAGGATAACGAGTCTAATTTGGAATCGAGACCACCAATGCCCGCCTTGAGGTCTAACAGTATCTCTTGGATGTCCAATTCCAGGGCTTGGGCCGCACCCTCATCCGCCTGATCCACTGGGTTGGTTAGTTTCGCCTGAGGTTGTGGCCTGGGTGTTCTGGCGGAAGGTTTGTTCTCGAAATTTAGTTTCTGCTGTAGTTTGTCTGCTTTCCCCATGTTTAGCAGTCAGCTCTATCGAGGCCACTATGGTTGGACCAGGGGCCAGTGCAGGAGTGTGCAAAGTCTAACCTCTCTTATAATGCAAATGTGTGGCTTCAGCTGTAATCGGGTTTCACTGACTGGAAGGTATGCACAGCTGTAAGCGTGTTCATTGGGTTTGCTAGATACTACAGGCTAACCCCCCTTTTGGGCCAGCCTGCTGTAATGTTCGACACTTGTCTCGGAGAGCTTTGGTTCTGGAAACGTTCTGTGTTAGGGTGCTGAGTTTAATAACCAAACCAGGCCGGGATTTATAACTGTTTTAGGATCTAAAGTCGTGCCTCTTCTCTTTCCCTTCTACGTAAGTTATACAGGCTTTACCGCTTCTTAAATGTGTTCAAACAGTGAGAGTATTTTAGCCAATGGTATCTTGGTGACTTGCTCTTGGAATCAGCACGGCACGTCACTCACTTGTTATTCTAAAATGTTGCAGGAATGCGTTGGAAGTCGAGAGTCCTTCTGTGTCGTGCTTTTGACAGCGGTGCTGATTGCTGAGCAGCTAACCTTCTGATGCTTGTGAGGAGGAGGGGGCAAGTTTCTGCCGGTTCTTGGTTTCCACTGTATAGCAAATTAACGTGAGTACCTGAACGTCGGCCTGTGTTGTATGGTCAGTACAGTTGTAGCAGGGCAACTGATTCACTCCTCAGCTGTTACCTTGTGGTGAATTATCTAGCTTCATTGAAACCCAATTATTCTGTTGGTCTCTCCTGTGCCAAATGTGTTATTTGTCAGGAGATTAGCACTCCACCGACTTATGAGGGGCCGGGCTCCAGACTGCCTTTGTTCCTTGGTCGGCCGTCAGGTCAGTGGGCGGCTATTGCGGGTCACTATTTCAGCATATGGCTCCTCAATATGGATATCTGCCTGTTTTCCACCTCACTTTCCCGATTTAGATAGTGCTTTAATGTCCAGGCCTCCTCACTGGTCACATTCTTGACTGAGGTGTTTAACTGCTAGATCGCCACTCCCCTGTTGTTTGTTGAGGTGGGGGGAGTGCTCTGGTTGGTTCTGGCTCCCACCGAGTATTAGGGTGGTGTACGGACCTGTCTGACGCACCGGTGTTGTTGTAGCACATCTATTGCTCTTCTCCATGCACACCTCCTTGCGGTACATTAGCTTTCTTTATTGGCGTCCAAATATTCAATTGGACTCTCCCGTGCTGCCCGGGATGATTGTCGGGTGATACACATTCCACCGGCTAATGGACAGATGGGCTCCAAACTGCTTGCGCTCATTGGTCTCGTGTTGAGTCAACGTGCAGCCAAAGCGGGTCCTTGCCCCACAAGTTTGCTCACCATTACATGTAGGTGTCCTTTTCCCACCTCGCCTTTTTAGCTGATTTATGTGGAGGTGCTATTCTAGAGAATAGCCTGTTCCACTGGTCACTCCTATGCGGGTTGTATTGTCGCCTAATGGGCCGTACCTTAATGAGTGCCAGGGCTGGGCTCCCCACTGCCTCCAGCCCCGGACCTGCTGTTGGAGAGGTGGAGCACTGTATTAGTCCTAAGGCATTGCTGGCAGGGTTCGTCTTGTTTAAACGTTCATGTAAAGGAGGGTTCCGGTCCCTCTATAAACACACCGCCTCGGTCAGCAGCATTCAGGTCCCGGGATATTGCGATGCTATTTTGCACCGCCCAGCTGGGAAGGCAGCCTGAAGGTGTTGTGGGGAGGCGGGGTGCACCTCACCTCCGCCATGCACGGTGTCTCGGAAATTCCAGCAGCCCAAGGAACTGTTGAGATTGTCGACCAGTTGTGATCCGGCGTATGTTGTCAGGTACGTGGCTCTTCAGGCACCTCTGGCCCGCTTTCCGCACAGGCCGTCCAAGCCAGCGCGGAGCTCCTCACTGCCTCTACATCATGGCTCTCCACCTCTCAGAGAGAGCTTTCGCACCAGCTGGTATTCACAAGTTTACTCAACTGCAACAGTTGGCTGTGTGGCTCTCTCTTTGCTCCAGGCTGATTGCTCCTGCAGCGTCAGACCCCAGTCGCAGATTTCCGGATCTCTTGTGTGGGCCTCCCGGATCTCTTATGGTGGCCTCCCACTGCTCACTTGCAGTGTGCGTGTTTACATTCACTGGTTGCGGGGCAATCCTGTTCCGGTGCCAGTGTCAACCTTCGCCAGTCCGTGAGCGGGCCGTTTCGCGCTCCCAGTTCGTTGTTGGACTACGACAGGGCATTCCTCTGCCACTGTGTCCCCGATGTTAGGCTGGCTGGTGGCTAGTGTATTCTTCCAGGCCTGTGGCTCCACCGTCCGCACGGCGGGAGCCCAACCCCAGAGCTCCTCCGATCAGCCGCACTGCGTGGGGTCGGGCCTTCAGGATTCTTGAGGAGTCCACGAGTTCGGCTACCGCCCACTTCGTGCTCTGCTGCTTCCTCATCTCCCCAACAGCCACACGCCAGTCACAGGGCCGAGATTCTTAACACAGCAATGAGGGGCTTCACAAGTGGTCTCACTCCTCCTCCAGCATCAAGGGTTGATAGAGAGACCTCCGACATGCCACCACGTCTTCCTCGCCACCTAAGACGCTATTTTTGTCAGGATTTCTGAGAGCTCAAGGAAGAGCTGCTATCACAGTCGGGCTCTCTAGCACCACTTCAGTCATTAAGGTTATGTGAAGGTAGCCAAGACCCTGGTCGTCACCCATGTCCGAATGGTGTGGGGAGGGGTGCAGTGCAGGTGTACTATGAACTAAATGGGGTGGATTGTGTTTAAGGAGACAGGGAATTATGTGGGAAGCTACAATTTGAATGCCTGTTGTTATGGGTAGCTTCATTCTTATGGCAGAGGTGTTTTTCAATAGTGTTTGTGTAATATGTGAGTGCAGGGTGTGTGGAATGAGTCTGTGCCTTCCGCTAAGTTACAAAGGTGCAGTGTGCAGGAGGAGAAATGTGTTAGCTGTACAAACAACCATGTCTACATCCTAGGTTCCATTCATGTACCTAGCACAATAGGGCTAACTGCAAGAAATAGCTGACAAACACAAATGGACTAAAAGCAAGGTATGGCTACCTTACACAAAACCCTCAGCAATTCTGCTATGAGACTGGTGGACACTCAGGGCCCCCTAAAATCCAACCGGCCAAAGATCAAACCATCTGCCCTAGGGTACACTGCTGGGCTAGCCTCCAACAAACACTCAATCAGAGCCCTAGAGAAACGGTGGTGCAAAAACCAGGAGACCTCACCAACCTCAAATCTCTCAGCACAAACCGTAGGAATCTGATTACTGAAGCTAAAGCTGCTTGCTACTCCACAACCATTGTGGCAGGCTTCAAGAGGAAAAAAAAACCTTTTTGAAGTAGTAAAGCATTGTACCAAAGCCTCACCCTATCCCTGAGGTATCAGCAACTCAGGAAAAATATGATGGTATCAACACATTATTTATTGAACAAATAACCAAAATCCGAGAGACCATTGAATCAACCGCTCACAGCATTAGCATTCCCCTGGCATGCACACTGCCCCTCTGGACCAAATTATCGCCTCTCTTTCCCCCGGATCTCCTAAAAGTGATTGCCTCCCTCAAATCTACTTCTTACTTTGATGATATAATTCCGACATCCATCATTAAATAATTGACGGGCCCCACGCTCAATGCGCTCCTCAGCAACATCAATGTCTCCCTCCCAAAAGGATCATTCCCAGACTCCCTCCAAACTGGTCTCAGGTGACCTCTTTTGAAAAAGCAACCCTAGATCCAGATGGCCTAGCCAACTATCAGCCCATTACGAACCTCCCGTTTATTGGCAAAATCTTGGAAAAAGTAGTTGCTATACAACTACTCACCAGAATCGAACAACTCAACCTCTTAAAAAACTATTGGTCAGGGTTATGCCACCAAGTGTAGCATCGAGACAGCCATAATCCAGGTGATGGATGATGCCTTCCAAATCATAGATAAGGCCGACACATGGCTCCTCGTCCTCCATTACCTCTCGGCTGTATTCGACACCATCGACCACCACATCCTTCTCTCCCTCCTTGCTGATAGGATTGGATTCTCTGGCACTGTCCAGAATTGGTTTTCCTACTACCTCTTGGACAGACACCAGGCTGTTTGAATATACTTGTTACATTCTAACTGACTCCATTTCTCCTGCGGAGTACCGCAAGGCTCCACCCTCTCACCAATCCTTTTTAACTTTACATGGAGCCTTTGGGCACTCTCCTCAAAGATCACAATATAGCCATCCAGCAATACGCAAACGATACTCAGTTGTACATGAGAGTAAATAGCACAAAGGACATAATTCATCTCCACAATTAACTAGCCATCATCCAGTCCTGGATGTCCACGGCCTACCTCAAACTAAACCCATCCAAGACTGAATTTGTTCACATTGGTTCGCCCACTAAAAAACAACTTGTCCAACAATGGCTCATTAATATGCTCCTAGAAGGATTTGATCCACAACTCTCAGTCCCAGCAAAATCCATAGGCTTCACCATTGACAGCAGCCTGTCCTTCCAGAAACACATAGCCAAAAAGGCCTGGCTCAGAATCTCTACCCTTCAAAAAATCGAACCCTTCATCCCGCAGCAGAACTTCCCGGCTGTAGTGCAGGCTCTTGTGGTCTCACACATCGATAAGGGAAAAACTCTCCTGACAGGGTTCCAATTTCTCACTTGGCTCCCTTAAAAGCATTCCACCACAATGCAGCACGTTTTATTACAGGAGCACTGAAATTTGACTGAATCATTCCCCATCCTACGTGAACTACATCGGCTTCCACTCCAAGCCAAGATACTGTTCAAGAATGCACATATCATCTACAAAACAGTCACGAGTAGCACACCAGCGTATCTGGTGGCTAAGCTCCACATATCTGGTGGCACACACTCCTCATGCAGCCAATCGACAAACCGACTTGAATCACAACTTGTCCGGTAGGAGAGGGCCTGCAAACAATCCTTCTCTTGTCATGCACTCTCCCTCTGGAACTCAATCCCAGCATCAGCTCAGATTGACCCCACAATTCTCCAAGTTCGCAAATCTCTCAAAACATGGTTCTTTCAACAACACCTGACCAAGGACTAATTGAAAATGGACACACATATCGATGGACAGACCTCACAGTACTGCGCTACTGTTGAAAGATGACAGCCCAACTTTGTGTAAAATGTGAATTTGCTGCATGAGAGTGAAGCAGATACTTTCAACCCTGTGTTAACATCAAAGATTGGTCTCCAAAAACGTTTTTAAAAATCCTATCATCTTTCATTGGCCATCATGCCAGTGTCAAGACTATACCATCATTGTGATCTGTGTACTTGCTATCACTATGCAGTCTCAGAAGGGCTCCAAATGAAAATCACAAAAACGTAATACAAAGGAGAGGGTCTGTGCAATTGCATTGCAACATTATAATGTATAATCCTTGCTTTTGATCGAAAGTTTTGAATTTATCATACGTTGCAAAAAATAAACAGAGAAGTGAAATCGAATGTTTCTTCAGGTATAATAGGAACTGTGTAATTGTGTGCTTAATTCCACCATTCAAGTTTCTCCTATATTTTCAAAGTTTAATGCTGAAAGTATTCTATTTTTTCCACATGTACAGTTTTAACCTATTCTTCATCTTTTTTTTCTTACAGAATGTACTGGAAACTTATGCTATCACTCCCTTTGCTGGCATTGTTAACGAAAATAGCTGAGACTAGGAAAAACCGACCAGCTGGCGCCATCCCTTCTCCGTACAAAGACACCACCAATAATTCGGAGAGGCGGCAGCATCAGCAGCACCAGATCAAAGAGGTGCTTGCCTCCAGCCAAGAGGCGCTGGTGGTCACCGAGAGGAAATACCTGAAGAGCGACTGGTGCAAAACACAGCCCCTGAGGCAGACAGTGAGCGAGGAGGGCTGTCTGAGCCGCACCATCATAAACCGCTTCTGCTACGGCCAATGCAACTCCTTTTACATCCCTCGGCATGTGAAGCGGGATGAGGAGTCATTCCAGTCCTGTGCATTCTGCAAACCGCAGAAGTTCACCTCATTGACGGTGGAGCTGGAGTGTCCAGGGCTTGAGCCGCCATTTCGTCTTAAGAAAATCCAGAAGGTCAAGCAGTGCAGGTGCATGTCAGTCAACCTCAGTCACTCAGACAAACTGTGAGGAAGAAGAATCATCCTACGAACAATCGACAGCCTCTGAAAATGGGTGAATGAATGTTTTTACTGTTCCAAGACTCATGACTACCCGTCTTGGATCATATTGTACAAGTCACTGGCTTCCACAACCCATCGATGTCCTGAGACCTCCCTGTGCTTCAGACCATTGTAAACTGATTCAAGATAAAGGGGCCAGATGAATATTTACATGAAAGTATTATTTTCTATTGCTGACCAATATCCGGTTTCCAAACATTTGCTAATGATAAAGTCTGATGTATAACCTTTCTCCAACCTACAGGTTGTAAACAGAGCTGCACCTTGGACCATACCACATGTGTTACTTAGTGCATTTAAGGACGTATGGGCGGTGCACCTCTCACAATGCAATCATGCGCATGGCTGCTGTCAGGAAATTTCATACCTGTCAAAATGAGTGAGGAGCAATAGAGATGAGCAAAATCTAAAGACCTGGGACAGCATCTGGAATATGTGGTGTTTGTTGGAGCCAGCACTCATGTTTCCACTATGTGGGAGATAATTCAAGTCCACACCCGATTCAGTTGCCTTGTCTTAATGGGAGTGACCATAAGGATGTCGTCAATATACGTACTTGGTTTTCCTCAATATCTAGGAACTCTTCCATAGATGCGCAACTCTTCCCCTTGTTCCCCATTGTGATGGTTTAATTTGGGCTATGGTGCCAAAAAACCAAGGGACAATAAGGTCTGCGTTTAAACATTTTGGATTGCAGACATGTATTGTGGTGCCATGAGAAGGCCCTACCTGACTGAGCCAATATTTTTCTACCGTAAAACTGAATATGGATTTTCCTATGGTGTGAAATAATATGTTAAAGTTACACACAAAAATATACAAAGAGACTTAACACATGGACCACAGAGAAGTTTTATACCCAACTACAGTATACCTTTAGTATTTAACGATGAACAAATATACACTAACCAATGCAGTTTTTAGATTTGACGAGATGAGGCTTCTTACATAGTCGGAGCCCACCGATACAACTGTAAATGCTTTCTCAAGCTAAATAATTAATTTCTCATACAATTTCCTCTTTTCTATACATGATCTTAGCATTCCGCTCAACATGGAGAAAATGAAATCAGGCTGATTAAAAATGTGCCATTCGCCAAGCAAGCAGTATTTGTTACACACCATGGAAAATGCAACCATGACTCCTTCTATGAGAACTGATTGAAAATGAGATATGGAACATTACCACCGCCACCAATGTTCTCATTTCAATTTGTTGTTGTGCATTTCCAGTTGTGATTGAAGAATTTAGCGCCCCCAGAAAAAGTCTGTCTTGGACATTCATATACCTTGATTTGTGAATATGAACCTCTTTCCTTTATGAACAGGCACTGTTTTTGGTTCGGTCCAACCCTCGCTAAAGATGCTGCGCTTATGTACATTGAAAGCAAATTCCCAGCTGCGGCATTAATATGAGTTGGGTGTTTATCGAACCTTAGCTCGTTGACCATTCAGTGCTTGATAAAGCTTCAAAGCCGTGACTAGTCGCACAGTACCAGCGTCGAGAGGAAGGAACCTTCGAAAGAACGTCTACCTGCCTCCAGATCTTCTCCTAACACGACTCTGTCCTTTCTATGCACGGTGCCCTCCCCGCCTGACATTCCACCCTGACTGTTCACCCATTTTAAAACATTTCTTTAGCAAGTAGAATTATCTTTCTTCTTGCCTTCTGTGGCATGTGGCAAGAGGTGGTGTACTCTATGTTGGCAAGCTTAGCTTTACACATGTTTCTGCTTATTCCACATCTACATTACACACCAATGTAGGGAGAGGTCTGAGCTACACAGAGTACAGACTAGTACATCTAATTGACAAGACATTGCACCTGAACCAGAACACTGCATATTATTCTCCAAAACAGCAACACTGGTTTTTCAGCAGAGTCACAGTGAACATAAAGATATCGCTCTCATTTCCACACTAAGTGTAATGTAGAAAATTGAGCACAGGTACATTACCCCTTCCTGTAAACTAAGAAAGCACCCAGCAGTCTCGAATCACACTAACAGCCACAGACTGCATTGCAACTAACCTGCTTCCAGAGGGAAACATGCATGGTCTGCAGGGGTGCATGGTCCAATATTTCAGACAAGATTGAAATATATCGCTGTGCTACGTGGCACACATAATCAAGGTTCGTTATTTAGCTGTTCCTTTATATCTCGAGTTAGAAGGATAAAAAAAAAAACAACTGTCCTTTTCGGTTGGCCTAGAATCCTGGATTTCGGATTGTGGATGTATCCAACGCAAAAGTGCTTAAACTCTATGACGTAGACATACGTGACTAACAAGAATGGCTGGAGAAAAACACAGGAAAACATTTCAACCGGAAGAAGAGAAGGGCGTGTTTTTCCTTTCACACTATACATCCGCCTTAATTTAAGCAATACGCACGTGTGAATGTATGTTTTCGAAGCAGATCTGCATTCGCGAATGAAAGCCAAGCACACTAAAGACCAGACCAGCGTGATCTTGAATGTGCGGTTCTCTTATATTACAATTCATATTCATAAAATAAAAATATAAAAACGATGTAGGCTCATAAATCTTCTGGTGCTATAACAAGGGCAGCATCACAGTGTATCATTCTCTGAATGTGCAAACAACATTCACATATGTGCAATGAGAGCACCAGCATATAAACTGCCGAAGGGAATGCGCACCGCTGCTAATGCCATTACGCATGCGCAGATTGGATTTGCACATATGTAAGTGTTCCATAGCGCCACCTGCAGGAGTGCATTGTTCAGTTTGCTGGGAGACTTGATGACATACTATTTTATTGTAGGTGCCCTCTCAAAAGAAATACTTAGATATAACAACTTTCTTGAGCAATTAGGGATTTTTTGGGAACTGGCAAATAGATCACCGTTGATACAGGCCAATCAGTCGCCTGTAGTTTTATTTTACGATCTGACCGATGTCACTGACAATAAAAGCAGTTGTGGTATGCTTGGAAACACAACACTCCACGGCAGCACACACACACAGGATATTGCTGGTAAAATAGAAAAGGCAGCAAAGGTGCAGGTGAAAAGATTAACATTCCCAAGGTCTGAACTAAAATACAGATGAACCCCATTGAGGTTGTGAAAAAAAAAACTGAGCTGCGAAAGCAGTGTTGGATAATGAAATCCCATTCAGGAAAAAACGTAAAGTGCAACAGCAAAGTAGTGTTTAAGTGAAACAATCTGTATGCAGAATATATCAGCTATACAACGCCGATTGTTAACCAGAAAGGCATGCTTCGAGTCCGGCAGCAATTCAAAAAATGCATCGCATATGGCAAGGAAAAAAAGACAGGGTCCTAAACAATGACTGCAAAATGCCTTTCCTCTTAGGTACTAATACCAGACGAAAACATCCCAATTCCTTCGTAAATTTCAGAGTAACTGGTCGGACCAGGAAATGTATTCCCTGGGCTGGTGCGTTTGTTCTGTATGTTCAACATAAGCCTCACGGTTTTAAAGCCAGCCGACATGATTCGCTAATAACCACAACCACTGTTGGAGTTTTATGTCCGCCTTGCGACGTGGGCAGACGAGCCCTGCGCTCACAGTAAACCGCCGTGTCGACTGTTGCGCATTCCCCTAAAACGAACTCTAGTAGCCTCTGTGCAAAGAGCAGATGTGTTGTGTTGTGCTCCACGAGCATCCATTGTGGGGACACATGCGTGGCTTGCTCTGCTCTAGCGCTCATTGTGGGCGAGATAGATGTGGTTTGGTGTGCTCTAGCATCCAGTGTGGGAAAGATAGATGTGGTTTAGTGTACTCAAGCATCCATTGTGAGGAGACAGAGGCGGTTTGTTGTGCTCAAGCATCCAGTGTGAGGAGACAGAGGTGGCTTGTTGTGCTCCAGCGCACCTTGTGGGGCGATAGAGGTAGTTTGTTGTTCTCTAGCATTCATTGAGGGTTTGATAGATGTGGTTTTGTGTGCTCTAGCGTACATTGTGGGGGAGATAAAGGTAGTTTGTTTTGGTGGTCAGTCAAAATGTCGAAAAAAAAGTCAAAGGACAAAAATGTCGAAAAAAAAATATCGAAAAAAGTCTGATGTATTATTTTATTTATATGTATTTTTTGGGTTTGGTAAGTAAAAAAAAGGGGTAAAATAAAAAAATAGAAAAAAGGGGGGTTGGGGGGAACCCCATCATTTCGAACAAAAAACGTATTGAAAAAGAAATTCGACTTTTTTTTTTTTCGACATTTTTTTTGTTGACATTTTGATTTTCAACATTTTTGTTTTCGACTAAATGACTATAAACCCTAGCATCAATTGTGGGGAGATAGATGTGGCTGTGTGTGCTGTAGCGTACATTGTGGGGCGATAGAGGCGGTTTGTTGTGCTCTAGCATCCATGGTGGGGAAATAGAGACAGTGTGTTGTGCTTTAGCGTAGAACAGAGGTGGTTGGGCTTGCTTTCACAACCTTTGTGGAAAACAGAGGAGGCTTGCCATCAATTGTGAAGAAAATAAAGGTGCTATGTTGCTTGAGGGCTATCCTGCGGGGAGTTATGATGCATTTGCTTTAAAGGGTGGGTTTTACAGGGAGGGAGAAGAATTACAATATGGATGCGCTTTTCTGTGGACTTGAGATGACTGGTGTGTTAGCTGATGGACTGTGAACTCCTTTTCCTCATTTCATTTAACCCAGCACAGCATCCGCTACGATAGACCATACCTGCCAACGTGTCTTGTTCTCCTCCTCCCCTCCTGGCTAACTGCCCTCCTCTGAAAGGGCGAATGACTATCGCGTGGCAGGTCGTGCAGACCGTGGCAGAGGTACACTCATTTCAGGAATACCATCGGGTGTATTGCGAGGGCTCCGGAACAGTTTTTACTAGCAATCCAAATTCCCCGCTTCACAGAAGGAGGATAACTATCTACAACATGGTATATTTATAAACAAGATGATTCTAGCAGTATGCTAGACAACAAGAGTGAATCTCGAGTTGCATGTGATGCCACTCGGGCAGAGGACTTCTCTCTAATGAGGCAGTGGCCATATTTATACTGTGTCTGACCTTGGCTTTGCTGATGTAAACTTTACAAAACACTTAGACTAGACTGCTTTGGTTGTTTGTAGAGTGGCAAATGCCTCCTCAATTTATTCCCCAAACTGAGTTGCACATGACACGTCTCGTTGGTCAGTGGTGGGCAAGTGAGCCAAACACAAGGGGATACAGAGCACTCTTTCTGTAGGTGTGCCCAGCTGTATGGGACGCTATTTGCTGTTGCTTAGTAAGGCTAGGTGAACACACCCAAGGATTTGCCGGATCGCTCACATTTAAGAGGGTTTGACAGCCGACATACCATTTGAACTTTTCAGTGGATGTCTCTGGAAGAGTTAACTTTCCACCCTGGGTAAAACATGAAGGCCCTGCAATAGAGGGCAAACCCCCACAAGCCCATGCAACTTGCCTCACCGGCACGCTAGAGCCAGATAGGCCAAAACAGGCAGCTGATCAGGTTAAACCTTTTTCTATTTCAAGAGCTCTTGAGCTGGAAATAGAAAACGAGTTTAAACTATTGTTGGGGTGCTCATGGAGGGGGGCCTTGGGGCGCCACAGCAGAAGACTGTGCGCGGGTTTGTTTGTACCCCTAAAAGATTCCCACACATATCCGCAGTTCACTGAAACAGTATTTGGGTGACCTGTTAAAAAACGTCTATGGAACCAGCTTTTCTGCTGAACTGACGCACCAGTGTTGCAATGAATTTGTTTACGCAAAGCTGCTTTATCATAGCAGTACATAATAGCTGTCAACTCATGCTGCTAATTTCATCACTGCTATGGCACTGAAGATATGACACGATCAGTGAGCAATGAATTCCTAGGAAAGTTTTTTTTTGTGCAATCCTGCACTACTCGTCTGCAAGTGGGCGTATTTACTTGTGTAGTGTGTGCCTGCAGGTGCAGTAAAAATGGTGGCCTAAGGTTCTTTTTGTTCTGGAAGGTCACCAATGAAATGGTTGGACACCTAGAATATTGCATGATCCAAAAAAAATCCACCAATTATCACTGAATTTGGAGGCATAAAACTTTTTAGCTAAGTGGTTCCAAGATCTCAAATACTCATTGTGGGTACAAAGCATGTTTTAAAACCTGACATAAGGCAACTAAACATTTAAAAGCCGACACATGGGTGCTCAGTACGGGAAGACCGTGTATCATCATCGGAGTTGTGTTATGAGAAAACCTTCTCAGGTGTGGCGAGGCGGCCATCATCGCAAGCGGCAGACTGCATTCGGATACTTGTGCCACGTAATGAGCTGAAAGGCATGGAATTGCTGTCTAGTTGTCAAAACCCCCTCCCTTAGTTGACTTTTTGACAGGGTTTTCCTTATGCAGGTTCACACAAAAGGCAGTTTAAAATTCACCAAAATCACTGTCAGTAATTCATGAGACATTAATACATGAATAAAATACACCATTGCAGACCTATCAATCATTTACCCGAAATAAGACATAATTAGGTATTTTATGGATAAAATATATCATATCCTTCCTATTCAAATCGTGTTTAGTGGAGACCAAAGTACTGCACTGTTCCCCCATGACATGTTTGTAATCAATTTTAACAACCAATATTAGTTTGATGTCATAAGTAGAAAATGTATCAATGTTACAATAGGGTTCCCGCGAGGCGATTCTACCACAGCAGCACGTTGTCCCCAGTGGTTAATAAGAAAAAGCAACCAGGAAATACAAATGAATGGCATTTAAAATTAGAATTGAATTCCCCATTATTATAATTATTACTAAAAACATATCCCTTCAAAAATATATAAAAATACAAGAACTTCAGCAGAGGTAATAAAATCAACCAATTGGGCTGAGATGTCACGTGTTTCTTATATCACCCCTAGATTAATTTTGGTTCAGGCCAATGATCCAAGCCTATTCTGACCTTTACCCTATGCACAGATGCTTGTGAGGATGCTTGGATATTTTCAAAACTTTCCAAGACCAAAAAGGATATACTCTCTCTGACCTATGTGGCTATTTGTGGCAGCTCTGGTGGCAATCTGGTGGGGATCAAGAAACACCACATTTACCGTGGTGACCGCACACGCACGCCCTTGCTTTTCCACATCTAGGGATAAAATGACAGACACTTTGGGTCACACAACTTGTTGAATGGCACGGGTGCAGAAAGAAAGAAGACGATCGCAAGAAAATCTCTGAACTCCAACATAAACTCGCTATAAAAATCCACTTTGGTATCTGTGGTGGGTTGGACCTTCTTCACACTTCCCTCATTGTTATTTCTGGAAGCCAACCTCTAACACATGACAGCATTATTGGAGGACTTTGGGCGTAGCCTGCCTTTTTTGGGACTGAAATTATCTGCAGGGTCCTGACTGTGTTTATCCTCCTCCATTAATAGCGTCTATAATTTGCTAATACAAACACAGCTCGTAAACCTCAGAGGGCAATTAAAGATTAATTTGGGTCAGACACATATAAACACAAACAGTACACCCATAAATTATCTTTTGATATAGTTTGCAACTGCCTCAGATGTCCATTTGTTTCTGAGAGTTGTAGCACGTTTACGTAATGACTTTGTACTACTTCCAAATTCTCAGAATCTGTCCGTGTATTTACACACCAGACTGTGAGTCAAACCAGCCATGTGTAGCCAATTATGCAAGCAAATCAATATGTGCCTGCAAATATAAGTTGCGCTCTCTTCCCTCAAATAAGTGTTTTTTATCAAAATGTTTATTCATGGGCCAGGCTCTGGTAGAAGGAACACAACCAAAACAGTAAAATTATCACTGCAGATGTCCACAGCCAATAATGTCATGGCATAACCTTGACCAGCCAATCCTTAATGCCATGACATAGCCTTGACCAGCCAATTTTTGCCTCCCAAAGACTTGTCTGTCAGCATGTCAACCAAAGAAATAATTCTGTGTGTTGCGTGTGGGTAGTGATACTCGTTATTTCGCTTACAAAATGGCTGCAATTATCTTATGGTCCATTACCTTTTAAGACCCTACAAGATCATTTACAAAACAAAGAAAACTTGACTAATGGTGCACTTCCTTCATCGAATGAAAGGTTTTGCAAATGACCTTCCAAAATAAGTTTCTAAAACTCATTCACCACTCCCTCTCTTTCTGTCTTTGATGTACTCTCCTTATTTCCATGGTGAATCGACTCATAGACCTTTGGATAGTAGATGAGTGCCTTGCATAGAGCGCAGAAGGGGCAAAGGATCATTGTTCTGGTAGGTTGACTTCCTTGTATAGATTCATGGGCAGCGAGATGGGGTGGCAGTGAACACCACCTTGTTACCACCTCGTCTTGTACCCCGGGCAGAAGTCTTCACACTACCGCCAGAACCAGCAGTATTGTAGTGACTGATTGACAGCACTGCCATTTCCACAGTCCGACCTTACTTGCGGCCATTTTGTGTTTCCCATGGGTCAGATCAATGGTATTTCTGGAAAGGAAATCCACAAACAAGTGAGAGCTAAAGCATTTAAATCAGCCCACTTCCTGACTTTCTGGGCACTTCTATGTTGTCTTCAATTTGCTCTGCTGTGAGACTGGGCTAATGTTTCGCATGTATTCATGGGGTGTGTTATCGCGGACGTTGCACTCTCCCAAGAGGGAGCATCACCCAGTGTTCATTCCCATTGTCTTTAACACTAGTCTTTCCCTCCTCTGCATACATTGGGCACTGTTCATTATTATGGCCCTCCTGCAAATCGCCCAAACAACATAGGCCTGATCCATAAAACGTTTAAAAGGCTCAATCCCATGGAAAAAGACTTTGCGAATGAGGTCCATAGTCATTTTTGGTCACACAAAACTACTCCTTACTTTATTGCTAATAGAATTATCTCAAATTTAACATTGAAGAATGTGGCAGCCACTGAAACAGTTTGACGTGCACCAGGTGACAACAACACAACAGTTGTAAAACACAATTACCACGTCTCTAATACGGTGAGTTAGAAACAAAAACAGTCTGCAAAATCTTAAAAGGAAAAAGAGAAACCCCCAACTTCATCTCTTCTTCATGGCCATACTAAAGACCATCTTGACAACACACCCAACTTGCAGAGCATTCAAGCTACCACTCTAATTCTGCGAAAGGATGCACAGCATTAAAAAAGGAAAATAAAATCACCAACTACACAACAGGCCACATAGAGAACACACAGCAATTGAACTTCCATATACATTTTGCCAAGAACTACTTCCGTGTGCTGCTGGCAGCCTGCCACGCCCATTTGACTACATAGAAACAGGCACATGTACTAAGGTGTTTGCCCACTCATTTTGTGCTCATGGAAACATATCTTTGACAACATGGCAATAGCTGGCGTCACCAATAACATCCGTTTGAAACTGCAGTTACCGCCTTCTGGTGACTGAAGAGACCTACATCAAGAAATATTTATTATATATAATGCTTATAGGTGTGCGATATCATCAAAGTCAATTTAAAGTGAATGTGTGCTTGATTGACCTGTGCAATGTAGCCTGCCGGCACCATCATGTCCTGGGGGGAGAAAAATAACAGCAAATGGCGCATAGTTTGGACATGGTTTTGCTCCTTCATAAGATGTAATTATTTCGAAGCAACTCATCAATTCAAGAAATATTGCTTTATTTTCAAGGGATGTACACATAATGCTGACCTTAATAAGCTGCTGGGCTTCCCACTCGCATGCAATTTAGTGTGTTCCGGTGTGCATCTGTCTGTACAGACCTTCTAAATTACCCATAGTGGCTCAGATTGTATTTTTGGTTTATACGTGAAAAAAAAACAAATAATGAAGAATTGCTATATGTGTAATGTAATTATTTTATAGGTGTACTATTAAGTTATAGAACCAATAAAATTACTATAGAAATATTTACCACACGTAGTATGTGTACTGTGTTCATAATGCTTGCTATGGAGGAGAGTGGGCAAACCGCACAGCCACCCCCAAATAAAAAAGGCCAAGAGATATGCACCCCCCTATTATGATAGCCCTTTGAGATGTGTTGTGTGTGTGCCAGCATTGACATGGAGAAGACAACATCAGAGAAGTGGTGGAAATGCCAAAAATGAAGAGGAACAGAGTGGCCAGCTGTGAGCATTCTAATTAGGGAGGATCAACACAAGCTGGCCAGGGTTCCAGAAGGATCCTGGCCAGCAATGGGCCTTCCCCTGCACGGTGGGTTCCTCCCAGTAGTGTAGAGCAGGTGCAGGGCGTGGGCTCCCGGACGCCCAGGTAATGACTCGGGAATGCACCTGCCCCTCCACCACACGCCCCCAACCGCTGCAGGCGCACTGCCCAAAAGGAGCCGGTTTGCTGGCACAGCGGTCGTGCAAGTGGAGGAAACGCATTAGTGGGTTAAGAAATCGGCTCACTTTGGTCAAGCGAACTAGAAGAATAAGGTTGAAAAGTAGGTACATTCTCGTCAACTTTAAAAACAATCCAACGGCCTGGACAATTTTAGAAGAAAATCCTAAAACGTATCCATTTGAAGAAAACGATTGTTTTTTTCCCCAAAGTGTAGATTGATTTTTTTTTTAATGAAAACAGAGAGCTTTTGCTTAAGGCATGACACATGCCATATGCTGGAACTATTTCCTTGAATGTGAACCACGTGATTTGTTTTTTTTTTGGTTTAAATGGAAATCTTAACTAAAAATCTTTATTTCTCTCAACACTGTAGGCTGTCCACAAGGGTGAGAAGCAATAGAACATCAACAACTGCATTGAATGATTCAAAGCTGGCGATCGTACCCCGAATTCCTTACACACCCGTAAACACATCTAAGCAAGCATACTCATGTAACAATAATCAATCATGATTGATTATGTTAATAGGAAGTGAGGCCATGCCTCTACACTCCATAACATTAACATAATCAATACAAGCGATCAATTGAAACGAGGTGATCACAAGGCATGCATTCAGCCAGGGACATGCTGTACCCAGTGTCTATTCTCTGTGACCAAACCTTTCCAAGCAATAAATCAACATATCTTCATGTTCACAACATGTGCACGCGCCATCTGTTACAGCATTATTTTGTGGGGGACCAGACCTGGGTCAGGAGGTTTCACAAACATATTTTCAAAAGGAATATGCAAACATTGTGAACATGAATCTGTGACATTAGTTTCTAATTATTAACATTTGTATTAAAATGGCACTCCTGATCATCGGGTGATGTACTTTGATCTGCAAAATGAGCAGCGAAAGCATGTGCAACTGGATCGGTCCAGTTTAGGCACACTTAGATTATCGTGAAGTCCCTAAATAGACCACTTTCAACAGGTCATAGAGGCCATTATTTTAAGATCAAAGGCATTTGTATTCAAGTGACTCGATCACATGATGGTAACATCACACGGCAGGAGAGATATGGTAGTGGTATCTCTGAATTAGATAGTGTTGTTTTTTATTCCCCATTACCTATAGGAGCACTTGACCAATTCCTCTTCATTATACTTATCATTTAAGCTACATAGATCACCAATGGAGGAGTTATCATGGGATAGTTGTGAACTGAATAACCTCAGTCCTTTAAGATGAGTAGCAATTACCCTGGAGATGGATGGCGATGCAGAAGTTACTCAAGCATTAATAATCAAAATGACTCAGTTAGTTGGTAAAAGGGATAGCTGTTTTATTTGCAATTGGCTAAAAAACGGACCATAACGAACATCAACGAATTTGCTCGATCCTCTTACTCAACGAGATACATTAAAAAAGTGAGTTTACATATCAAAAACTTGTCATCAATAACGTTGACCTGCATCACTACCAATGGAGGTCATTACAACCCCGGCGTTAAGGGTTAACGACGGCCTTAACCCTTAACGCCGGATTCCCACTTTAACGCCTACTTTTGGCAGGCGTTAAAGTCCATGGCGCTAACCCGCCATGGTGCTAATTACGCCACTGTAATTTACGGCGGCGTAATTAGCGCCTTCCCCACTCCCATTATGCCCTATGGGGCAAAAATGGGAATGGGGAAGGAAAAATGGGAAATGGGGATTTACCGCCCCACTCACCTTGGAATGGGGCGGTAAATCCGCCATCCACCATGGTGTAAACATAGTTTACACCATGGTGGTAAAGTTGGTGCACTTAGCACCAAGGTTGTAATGACCACCAATGTCATCCTACGTGGCAAACTACAAAACCTAATGACAATTGTGATAGGCCTTAAGTGAACATCTAAATATATGTTCTATACTAGTATGGGATAGTGAGTGAAAGTGATAGGTTTCTTAACATCAGGTGAGGCAACTAAGACCTGCCCTCAAAATGGCCACTATGAACGTCACTAAATACACAACATCCCATTGGCTACACAAACTATTGGACCCTTAATTACATTGTCCCCTACAATTGGTTGGCAGTCTAACCTTCGTCAATACTTTACCACCTACATCTAGCAGCACGCAGATTGGCCTTCCAGGTGCTGGTGAGCTTGTCTTAACCACAGCTTCCCACCAGTTAACATATCAATCCATCATCACCCCAGTGGTCAGCATAAGCAATTAGGCTTTAAAGCTCACCCTTGACTTTGTTCTGTACAGTGGAGATTCAGGGGAGTGAAGGCACCCTCTGCCCTCATGCATAGGTGTGAGCATCTTGCTCTGTTCCAGCTTCATCCTTTACCATGACTGAAGACCATTATTTTGAGTTTACACTTTCTTTAAAATAATATTTTTTAATAGACCTCTGACGTCTTTCTTATTTGTTTGTGTCTTTCAACAGGAGTTTTGTTCTTTCCCACAATTTGTATAGAATGCTAGTTAACTTCATCCTGATAAGACCTTGGCTTCTTGGCTTGGCTTCATGGCTCATCCAGCCTCGCCTTTTCGAGATTCACTTTTAATTCATGTGTTTTCTTACTGCGACACACTAAGAAGAGGCTTCCTTTTTTAGTCCAATTCTGCTATAACACCTAGTGGAAACATCTATTGTTTACTCTTTATGCATATATATATATATATATATATGCCACAATCTATTCACTATAAAGCTAGCCTCAAGAATACTTTGTCTGCTTGTGTTTCTTTTGCATCCATACAGGTGTAAACTGACTGGATATCTTCATCCATTTTATGGCATATGCTTCTACACTTTGATCCCAAGATGTCACTTAACCTTGATACTTTTTTGATGCCTTATTGAATATCTGCATTCTCTGGTCTCTGCATCATTGCTAGGCATGTCAGTTCAGGTCTGTGTGATGTCACCATTCATCTAGACCATTCATTTGCTCTGCTTCTTCCAGGATTTCATTCAAACGGCCATCATATTTTCTTGTATGCAGGTACGGTTTTCTCAATGGGAACCTTGCCTCCAGGATTCTCTTATATATTGTTTTTTTCACTGGTACCGCACATGTCTCACATCCGGGGTCCCAATTTATAGGCAATATGGGTTAAGTAGTTGATGTGGGGGTACTTGGCTCCTCCTCTACACTCCCCCCTCTGGGCGATTTATCGACCACTCGCTCATCATTCATCACGTCCAGACATCTTGGTCTGAAGAAAAACTTCTTTGGAATCCATATCTTTATGACTCCCTTCAGGTATCCTGCTGATTTCACATTGTCATCTTTGTTCCATGTCATAAGGCTGCACTGTCCATTTGGACTACAATAGATCCATCTTTCCACGTACCTCTTATGGTTCTTTGGATACAGGAAATGTGTCCCTTCAGATGCATGCATACTGACCTTCACAAAGTCTCTGATTTCTTCATCTGTCAAATCCTTGGCTTTCCATCCTGATTCAACATCGATCATAATCTTCATCCCTATGGATTTCTTGGCTCTTTGCTTGCATTGGAAGATTATTATCCTGATCACACAAAATCCAAGCAATATCCAAGAAATGTAAAAATGTCTGCCATCCATTGTAGAACCCAAGAAAAAAGTGACCCAAACCAGCTGTCATCAATAATTTCTTCCACTTCATCAATCGTCTGGCCGTTAAGTTTTGTCAGCATACATATGGCCTCTGTCAAGGTTCCATTCTCGTCATCATGTGAAGGTATGAATGTGCAACATGATTCTCAGAATTTTGCACAAACACCTCCATCCACAGCTGTGATCATATCCAGGACGGATCTATTCTGAAGAGTCATCAGTCGTATGGTTCTCAGCTCTTCTCTAATAGCATTGAATCCCTTTATAGTAGTATTCATTGTCCATTGCAATTACCATCTGGTAATCTGCAGCCATTTGGTATTTGCTCCAACCTGGACACTGATGAAGATCAATGAAAATACTGAAGCTGTCTGGCTAAATAGTCTGTGCTCATAAGGAATAGCATCAAAAGCCTCTGTAGATTTTGCTGAGAAATATTTTCTCTCTTCATTCTTCTCACCAGCTCCACAGATCTCTTCTTTCTCAGGTGAGCATCTGCCTTTGGAAAGCTGTCAAGGTTTAAGTCACATTTTGGAATCACCAGTGCTGGAACATGAACATTCACTAGTGAGCACGTTCTCCCCAATCCTTGGGTAGCGTCATATATGTTTTAGATCCACAAGCCCAATAGTGATCCATGATTACTGCTGTCCCAAGTATCATTCCTAGTACATCAAAAATTTGACCACAGTTCTGATTCTCTCCAACATTTCTTGTGCCACTATTTCTAAAGCACAGCTTTGCACTCTCCAAAGACATTGTCTGCAAGGGTCCTCCCCTGTCTTCGAACCAGGTCAGTAGTTTAGCAAATCTTGGCCATAGTGCCTTACAATCATTCTGCACTATGTCAATGGTAGGTTTGTAGAAACCAATGACCACCCGGGCTCTGCAGATGACCACTTCCTCTTCCCATCCATCTGGTGCTAACACTGATCCCCAGATCTGCACTTGGCCTCTGTTCTTCCATCTTCTTCTGCAGATTTTCCTGGACTCTCCAGTCTTTTGTTTACTTCCCATCTGATTCCAGCTCCTTTCACTCCAGGCTTCTCGTATTTGATCACATGATTCTTAGTATGAGCTCTATTTCTTGTCTTTGTGTCCTGGACATAGTCATTTTCATCTGGATCTGTCCATTCAGTTGACCATTTGAGATAAACATCTTGCCCATAAACTGGCCTCTTGTTTGGCAAAGTGCTATGTGGGAAAGGCAATGTGCTGTCTGGAAGTGTCAAGGATGGCACTCTGTTAAGAGTGGCACAAGACACCCAGGAAGGGTTTGGGTGGTTGTGCCGAAGTAAGGTGGACAGATAAGTACACACACAGCTGAAAGTAAAGAGACTGAAGAGTAGGCAAGTGTAGCAAGGAAATAAGGTACAAAAGAGTGGATTCCCTCTTGGGGTATATGCAGATATTGGAAAAGAGTGTTCCATGGACCTTAGGAAAAACTCTAGCCTTCTGCACAGTTTGCTATAACAGTGGCCCACGCTATTTGCTCATGGCTTGGAACAACAGCTATGGGTGTCTGTAACGCAGAAATTAGACAAAGGAAGGGGCAGAGGTTGCCTGATGGAAACCAACAGACAAGCTCTGTACAAAGGGGTCTACAAACAGTACAAGAGAAGACACTAACAGGCAAATCCAGGAAAAAGGAAGTCGATAAGCAAACTAGCAGAAGGAAATGAAGGGAAAGCCGTATAACAGGATTGGATAGGGATAAAGAACAGAGGGTTGAAAACAAGGAAGAAAGCAAGGGAGCAGCAGTCAGTAAACAGGGGTACTGCAATAACTGAAAGTAAATAATGTGAACTGTTGTGGATAGCAGAGGACGGTAGGGTACAAGGTTGAGAGCTCAGAGGAGCAGGAAAGCAATGAGCAAGCACCAAAGGAGCAGGGCAGTAAAGAAGGAAGCCCAGAGGGAAAGGGCTTAGGGCAGCGAGTGAAGCAGGCTGCACGGCAAGGAAACCCAGAAGGGCCGGGCAGCAAGGAGTGAGCCCAGGGGAGCAGGGCCACTGACTGTAGAAGTCTGCAGAGGACTGTAGAGGGCTGCTAGGCTGAGAACCCAGCGGACAAAGGCTGTAGGTAGCAAGCAGCGCAGCGTGATCGGCTGCAAGGTAGGAAGCCCCGAAGACAAGGGCTGTTGGCAGCGGAGAGAAGCAGGCTGCGCGGCAAGGAGCCAGAAGGACCGGGCAGCAAGGAGTAAGCCCAGAGGAGCAGGGCCGCTGACTGTCGAAGGCTGCAAAGGACTGTAGAGAGCTGCTAGGCTGGAAGGCCAGCGGATGAAGGCTGTAGATTGAAGCGGCGGAGCGTGATCGGCTGCAAGGCAGGAGCCTGGAAGACAAGAGCGGAAGGTAGCAGCTGAGCATGATCGGCTGCAAGGCAGGAGCCTGGAAGACAAAGGCAGAAGGTAGCAGCTCAGCGTGATCGGCTGCAAGGCAGGAGCCCGGAAGGGCAAAGGCGGAGGCTGGAAAGCAGCAGAGCGTGATCAGCTGCAATGCAGAGAGCCCGGCAGGGCACTGGATCCAAAGCAGGAGTAAGGAGGAACCGCATACAAGGTCTGTAGCTCGAATCAAAAAGGTGCTGGAAGGACTCTTAATGCAAGAGACTGAGCCCCTGCAGGCAGCAGCTTTTATACCGCCCTGCCCAGCACAGAGGCAGGCTAATTGGTCGCACCTGGATCAGCACACCTGCATACAATCTGCCTCCTCCCTCTCTGTTCCTGAGCTGGTGGAAGCAGAGCTGATCCCTAGGGCTTCTGGGGATTGTAGTTCCGATGATGACAAATAGGAATAGCCAGGAATAGATAGTTATAGCCAAGTGCATTGTGGTAAGTGTAGTTTGTTGGGAAAAATAGAAAAGCATCAAAGTCTCGCAAATGGGAAATAAGGTCCAAGAAGTGAATAGCGGTTGATCCAAGTGTTTTCTGTAGATAAATGAATAACCATTAGTCCATAATGATCGCCAATGTATGCGCCCATGACTTAGACATGACAGGATGTCTATTTCAATAGCTATGAAGATTTGAGAATTCCCCATACTATAATGCAGGAGTGCACACACAAATCATTCCTCTTTTGAGGTGCTTCTTCCCACTTCCCTCATATGTTGACACCATATGTTGTTTCCCAAATGTGCTGTACTATCAAGGTTATCATTTAGCTCAAAGTCACCTTCCCCAATATCTCTCTTAGGTCTTATTCTTCTCTTATGATCTGCCATTACTATCTCATATAACATGTTAGCTTAACTCATTCTAACTGGACCAATCATTGGCACATTTGTCAGTGGACAGGGTGTGGTTACACACATTTTCTGTGTAGGTTCACCTGTCAACACCCATTTCTTCTGTCTCCCGTGTAAAGCCTGTCTCTGGTTTCCAAAAATAATCTCCAAGACACCTTTAGCATGTGATTGACTATTGGTGACATTTACCTCAGACTTAGGTGACTCTTCATCATTCTTTGGAACAGGGATAACTGGTCTGCCTAGTAGTTGCCACGTTTATACCTTCCTTCGGCTTAGGAAGATTCTCATAAGTTTTGTGCTCCATTCACGTCTAAGAAATAGGAGGTTCTCACAGTGAGTGAAAGCAATATTATTATGAACAGAATGCAAGCATAAATAATGCAGAGATACGACAGTTTACAGCATCGATTTTTAACACAACGTGTACGTCTCTCTGGATCTGGCATAATGATAGTGCTACTAACACTTCCCATTTTTAACGCATAATGAAGGAAAAATGAAACTGTAATATGACACCATTATGTACTGCTTCTGAAAACTGCTGATTTCACTTTGAAACATGTCTTCGATCAGCTGACTGCTTACTGCATGATGAACACGAATTCCCAGTGAACTCCTTGAATCGGCCTTTCATTAGTCGACATGATGATTTTCTTTTAAGCCAGCAATTCCTCGATCTGTCCCTCGAAGAAAAAGGCTCATTCAGATCTCAGAGTTCTCTCGGAATAAGCATTTACTTGAAATATAATGTCTCTCAAAATCTCATTCAGTGCTGCATTATTTGTCAGATCCCTTAGGAATGTACGGACATTTGTGTGTCTTTCAACAAGCTGTGGACACTCTTCAACCAGGTAATAGGAGACCAAACTGACCAGTCTGTGTGCATTGTCAGCTGATAGGAGCATTTGTATTCTCCCCACTTTATTCAGGAAGCTGAAGTGTTTGTTCAATGATAACTATAAGCAATGGTCTCACAACTGGGCCATACTTGGGATCTTGCAAGAAAATAGGAATGCTAGTAGTTCTCCCCACAAGCGAAGGATATGCGTGCAATACAAACTCAAAATAAGCAAGAATGATCCGTGAAACATTGTCATCAGGCATCACCATGAGCAAATCCAAACAGGAACTCAGTGAGGAACGAATCAGGGTATTGTACCCTCTTCCAATTATCAAAAGCAAAATCAAGATCTGGCATATTTATTTTTCTTATCAAGGCTTAATCAAGCCTCAGTCCAATGTCACACACTCCTGTGGCTCAAGAACAAATATTTTCCCTTACCTCTTCCCCAAATGACTGAAAAGAATGTTCAAAATAAGCTGCAGTCCAATGAACTCTTTGTCTTTACTCAACACCCAGCTTCTGCGTCCTTCTTCCTTGTCATAGACCTTGTCTGCATGTGCTGAGGTTCTTCATCGATGCTTCCGAAGGGTGCGGGGGTAACGAGGTCTCTCTCCAGCATAAATCTTTACTTCTCCTAGGAAAGTCCAAGCACATCAGCCCTGCACTCTGACTGCAGACTGCATGGCGTATTCCATGATAAAAGGACCGTTAAAGCGGGGCTCATCCCACTTTTTTCTCGTATGGTTGCAGATTAGGATTGCATCTCCGGGGAACACTTTAGGATCACATAGTTCTTGAAGTCCAGTTGTTGAAGCATCTCCTTCTGTGTTCTGCACTGCCCCACACCCTTTTTCGCTGTAGCTGATCTGAAATGACAGAGATACTTGAGGTCATACACGTAGGATAGTTACGTAACTCCATTCCTAACAGTTCTGACATTGGCTGGCCATCACTTCCAACTCTGGATAGAGGTATGAGGGGTGTCCTCATTCGCCTCCCTGTAACTATTTCATGGGGGGTAAGATGGTGGTCAGAACCTGGTTGGTTCCTCAATGCATACAATGCCAGTTGTAGGCAATGCAACCACCCTTTCTTCAAGGTAAGCTTCAACTTAGCTATTTTCTCCTGGAGCAAGCCATTGAGCCTCTCACAGAGTCCATTCGCTTGTGGTTGATAAGCTGAAGAAAACTTGTGCTTTATACCATGCAACAAGCCAATCTGTTCAAAAGTTTGATTCACAAAATGAGGACCATTCTCTGATGTTAACACTTTGCATATCCCCCATCTAGGAAACACTTCTCGTACCTAGAATTGTGCTGCACAGGTAGAATCTTGGTGTGTATAAGGACCATCCTCAATCCATCGTGAAAAGGGACAAAATACTACAATCATGTATCTATACCTATTACATACTTGCAGCATGATGACATAATCAATATGCAAATGCTGAAAGGTGCCATTAGGTCTCGGGATAACTCCCCTAATTGTGCGCAGTGTGTTCCCAGCAGTGAACCTTTGACAAATGATGCAATTCACTACATAGAATGCAACATATTCTAACAAATCTGGTACAAATCAATTCTCTGCAATAGTTGCAGTGAGGTTTTCTGTAGTTATATGCGCAGGGTAGTGTAGCTGTTCCATCGCCCCCCTTAATAAGGCTACAGGTATCACCAGTTAACCAGTGATGTCTTGTTGCCACAATGCCTCAGAGGGGTTTAAAGGACACCCTCTTCACGTCCATAGATCCTTCTCATCTTGAGGTGCTTCTTCCTGAACCTCTATTAATTGTGTCTTTGAAAGATTGCTATAGGACTCAGACACACACCACCATTTTTTCAACCACATTAGGCGTAGCAAATGACATAATGTCTTCTGAACATGCAGGGTGTTTGGCTTCATCGTCTGCTGCTTGATTTCCGCGTGAGTTAAAATTGCCCTTTTTAGTGTGAGCTGCACATTTAAGGATTGTGGTTGCTACTGGGAGTAGTAGTGTCCTAATAAGCCTGTCCAATAATGCAGCATGTTGCACTGGAGTGCCATCCGCTCATTTTCCAACATGCTAATCCTACGTGCACTGTCTATGTCACATAGGTGGAGTCACTTTACCCCGTTACTTCCTGGTCTGCATGATTCTCGAATGCGACTATCAGCGCCACTAACTCTGTAGCCCGTGATGAATAGTGAGACAGGAGTCGTGCATTTACCAACGTTTGCAATTCCCCATTGCCTGTATGTTTTACCACAGCGGCACCTGTATATCTCTGCCCATCATTTTGATCGATCCTTGAAAAACCGTCAATAAAAACAATTTCTCCCCCTGCCAAAGCATTTTCTTTTACCCTAGGGATCTCATCATAGAATAATTCATAGTTCGAACTGTCGTGTACATACTCATCCTCTGCCAGTGGTTCAACTACAAACATGGCAGGATTCACTAATTTGCATCAAACTATTTTAATCACCGTATTTGCTATCACTACCTCATAGGCAGAAGCCCTTTGAGAAGTCAACGTCCCTTCTGGTTTCTCCAAGGTGGCAAATAATGCATGTTCAACAAACAAGGTCATAGAGTATCCCATCACTATACTTGCAGCCTTTTCAATGGTGAATGCAGCAGCTGCCAAAGATTGTTCGCACAGAAAATGACCCCTCATTACTGGGTCTAAAATCCCACTGTAATATGCAAGGGGCTTTTACCCCAATGTGGTTCTCTGTGTGAGGACCGCCGTCATAACGGTACCATCAGTGTACAAAAACAAAAAGAATTCCTCAGCATAATTGGGAATCCCTAAAACTGGAGCTGTACAAATCACCTTTTTCAATTCCTCAAACCCTTCTTCCATCTCCTCAGTGCAAACACTTTTCTCTTGCATTGCCTGTGCTTTCTTTAGAGCTTGTAATAAAGGCCTTGTATATGAGCAATAGTCAAAGACCCATGCCCTGACATAGTTACATAATCCCATAAATCTCTGCATATGCTTTATCGTGTGTGGCTTTGTGGTTTTCAAGATAGCCTCAGCTCTCTCAGGAGTAACCTTTTTTCCTTCATGCAAAATCAACTGACCTATGAACAAGACTTCCTGTTGATAATTCTGTAACTTCTCTTAGTCAATTCTATATCCTTTTTTTAGTGAGTGTAATCATCAATTGAATAGAATCATGTCTGCACCCTTCCTCTGAATTGCTGCAAACTAAAATGTCATCTACGTATTGCAACACAAGACTTTCCAGATCAATATTGCTTAAATCCATATAGAGTACTCTATTGAAAATTGAAGGAGACTCACAATTCCCTTGAGGTAATCTTGTACTTTTTAACTTAGTCTGTCTGAACGTAAATGACATCAGATCCTGCGAGTCCTTATCTAAGAGGATTGAGAAAAAAACATTTTTCAAATCAATCACAGTCAAATATTGTGCTTCAACAGGTATATTACATAAAATTGTAGTCGGATTAGGAACTAGAGGGAACACGGCCTCCACAATCTGATTAATCTGGTATAAATCTTGCATTAGCCTCCATGATCCCCCCTTAGATTTTTTTGATAGGGTACACAGACGTATTACACAGTGATTCTGACATCACTGAGATGCCATGATCCATCATGGTGGAAATCATCTTAAAAATACCTTCATCTGCCTCTCGAGACATAGGATACTGTTGTGCTCGAGGTAAAATTGCTCCAGGCTTCAATTTAATCTTCACTTCTGCTCTTCCTCCTATTCCTCTTCCATTTGGATTTGGATTTGGAATTCTGTTTCAGACCATGTTGGAACTGTTTGTGTCTGAAGAACTGTGGCAACAAGTAAGAGAATCACAGAGAGCAATCAATTTGCAAAACAATTGGCAATGTTTGTTTGGACTTATTTCAATATTCTCTCTGTTTGCCTAGGTCCTGCCTCTATCTTGGACCGACTGCTGCTTTTTCTTTAAGAACGAGCCCTCTCGCAAACATGTACGTGCGCACTCGTTCGCAAGTATTTTTCTAAGTACGCTTGTCCGCTTAGCCGCGAAGATGCGGAGACACGGCCAGGCTTGGTTTGGTTGTTTGGCTGTATTTACCTTGAGTGGCAGCTATTTCGGCAAAGACACTGTTGTAATGTTGTAACGTTGGGCTCTTGAAGTTTATATTTGACGATTACAATTGGTGAGAGGGTGACTCTGCTTATTTTACTAGCTATCCTACTTGGCTCTTATCACCGTACATATGTGCTTCACGTATTCAAAAATGATGGCCTTTACAATTTATAAACTTACTACAAATATGCTGGCCATTGGGCCATTAACACTTCCATTACTAGCGATTCTGCCAACAGAAGACAACCCTTGTCATAGCGCACAGCCGCAAACTTTTTTCTCTGCTTCCTCATGCATGCCCAATGTTTGCTCGGTCACTACACAAACAAGATTCCCATTCAATACTCTACCAAATAGGGTGGTTTGGATTTCTTCATCACCTCTATCATCTTCTCCATCTAGTGGGCATACGCCCTCTCCCCTCACCATTGGGAAAGTGCATGCATCCTATTGCACTTCTTTAGGGCGAATAAACCCCCAACCCATTTCTGATGTCACAATTTTAGCATCTACGAAAAATTGTCAAACCCTGCCCAAGACGGATATGCCTATATCCCCGATAGAATTTCCCCACTTGTTCCCAGAACACTCAGTTATTTCGATTCATGCGAGCCAACGAGAGTCCCCCACTCCCTCAGGTGGGGCTGAGGTGACGCTTAGTCCACAATCAGTATCTTGTGAACTGCTCAACACACACCCACATCCATTGTTACAATCTTTTGCCCTCCCCACACCACGTCCAAACAGACTACATGTGATTGACAATTCAGCACAAACTTTACTTATGATACTACCAGTGCTTACTGCTATCAATACCGCCAAACTATTCGAATCATTAGACTCCAAAGTAGCCTATCAAACACCGCAATTCGATGAATTAATGAAATGGCTATCCTCACAAAAGCTCAAAAAAACAAAAAACAAAAATAATGGAGTGCTTATGAGTCTATATCCATTGTGTCGAGCCCTTCGTTCCTATGCATAGAGGAGCCAACTGTTGCCGAGCCCTCAATCCTGGCTCCAGAAACTGTCACTACATTGGACATTGTTTCCTGACCTCTTCCTCCAATTTCTGGCATAATAGGCCCCTCAGAGATCCATTTTCCGGAAGCCCAGACTTTGCAATCAAGTCAAAACCTGCTCACCATTAATGGAGCCCCATCCATTTTGCCTGTTCCTGTGACTATGAGCAATAAAGATAAACCATCCTCGGGACAAGGACATCTGCAGCAACCCAAGACCAGGAATTCAAAATTCATAAAAAAGAAAAAATCGGTAAGTCTCATCTCATAAAAAAAACAAAAAACATTAGTGGCCCAAAACACTCAAAAAGCACTCTGAATGCCTTCTTTAAAGCAATTGGTAAAACATCAACAGTAGACATATCCCATAAAACTGGGCCAGTAGCAATAGCAAACCAAGTCGGGCCATCAAAGGAGGTAAGAGTGGGTTCCCAGCCCATTTTACCAACGGATGATATTTGCCAATTCGCAAGGGCTGAATCAGACCCTTTCGCCACTGTCGCAATTGGTACAATCCATACAACATGTAAGGAATGCTCCTCCGGCGGTGGCACTTTCTCCTGAGACTGCTCAACTTAATACCCTTCCAATACCTGCCAAGTCATTTTTCCCATCTGCTGCGCAGAAACGTATAGGCCAACCAACTCAGGAATTAGTAAAACAATGATCACTTATGGACGTCACTTTGTTCAACCTAAACATTTTCATTTGCGCCTCATACACAACCTAAGCAGTCTGTTGAAATAGGTATGTCACAGGGCGCCGTTGAAGAATGTAAGAAAAAAGGTAGATGAATACCTAGCCATAAAACTGGGAAAAGTTTTTTCTAAAGTTGTTGAAAATCAAAATCCATTGGCTAGTGTGCAGTGCCGTCTCACCAACGTACACTCCTCCCAAAAAATAGCCACCCCTGTTGAACCTAATGGTACTTGTCCAGATGTTTACGGTCCACCAAAAATATATGACCACGTGACCCAATTGAAATGGACTCCTCGTCAACCGGAGTCACAGATGATTTCACGACACCTCCACTCTCATCGTGCACATTTTCGTACATTTATTTTAAAATGCAGAGAGGGCAGTCATCCAGCTTACGATCTAAACCGGCAGAGTGTTTTGAACACTTTTGGAGAAGTTGAAGATCTGCGAAATATCTCTACTTAAGACATCAACCAAATTGAATTTCTTACAGATTGCCCACTCTCAGCAGTCAGATTATGGATCCCCTCGGGTGTGGTTTGTATATGGTGGTGTAAAATGCAACTCTTTGACATGGGGTTTTTGCTAGCTGAGGACCCAGAGAGTGTCTCATTAAGATCTCAAATGTAAAAAATGAAACAAAACATTTATCAGGGTATTATGCGAGAAGGTCGAGATATTTCAAGATCTACGAGCTCTCATCTATAATCATCACCATGTACCAGCTTATCAGAGCTAACTATTGCAAAATGGAACACTAGAGACCATGCCCATCTTAATTCCTCATTCAAAGATATGCCAGAACTCTACCACATTATAGCTCTTCAGGAGACATGGTTAACTACTACACCAATATGGGACAACTACGAGCTAGCACTGATTTCGGCTGTTCCAAGTGGAGGCAGACCATCCTCTGGCCTATTAGTAGCAGTACACAACAAATCAGGCCTTTCTATTATGCCATGGGCCTCTGTTGGGGCACATATCCAGCTTGTAAAAATTATCAATAATGCTAAGACCCTCGCTCTGATCAATATCTATCTCAACATTGTTGCGATGTCTGATGAGGCCTTCTACTCAGGCCTAAGTAACATCTTTCAACACATCTTATTAGATACCTCAATTACACATACTGTCATTGTGGGAGATCTTAACTTAGATTGCTGGAAGGATAAGCGCCAAAACCAAACAGTGTGTAAGTGGATGACTTTCATGCGCAAACGAAACTACCATATGGTCAATGGCGCAGTTCCGGGTGATTTGCCACCCCATTATACGTGGCATTGCGGCGTGTGCACTAGCATAATTGATTATATGTATGTCGATCACAAGCTCTTTCAAGCTGTAAAATCATTAACCATTAAAGATCATTCAAATAGTGATCATAGTCTTCTGATTTTGCAGCTTGACTGGAATGTCTCATCACAAGAAAACAAGGAGTATTATCATACCAATCTCACGGTTAACATGGCGTGATCAAGAGTGAGCTGGAACTTCAGAACACTGGCCAAGTTCTAGC
The DNA here is from genome assembly GCF_040938575.1 of Ambystoma mexicanum. Taxonomy (NCBI): domain Eukaryota; kingdom Metazoa; phylum Chordata; class Amphibia; order Caudata; family Ambystomatidae; genus Ambystoma; species Ambystoma mexicanum. Next base: position 318,428,779 of record NC_090928.1, on the reverse strand, counting down.
ACGTGGTTGCTGCTAACTCAAAATCTATGCTTCCAATACCGTACACTGATATACTGCACCCCTTTGTAAAAACAATAACGATTCCAAAGCACAACAAAATTCGCCACACTCAAGCATTTGATCGGGAAACCCATCAGATAAGGGCTGAGTTTAGAAAAATTAGGAGATTACTTCTCGCGTCATCTTCATTGAACCGTTGGCAAGACCTAAAATCTGCTAAATGCAGATATAAAATCTGTCTACGAAGTCGTAAAGTGTTTTTATATCAGCAAGATAGTGAAGCTATGGCATATGCAATGCGCAATAAAAATTCCACAGAAATGTGGCATCTTTTAAATAACCACACCTTTCACCAGCAAGGAGATGCTCAAATCAATGGTGTTTCTGAACAAACCTGGATTGCTCACTTCTCAGCCTTGCATGCTGACTCACATTATGCTGGCCTCCTTTATGAACTAGTATCCACATCTGCTTTGCAGTTAGAGACTTCCTATGATATAATATATACTCTCATACAGAAGATCAGCTCGTCTAGAGCTGTGGGGGCCCGATGGGCTTTTCAATCAAATGTTCAAAGCAAATTCGGATGAATGGGCACACATACTTGCAAATATATTCAGAGACATACTGAACACGCGATTCATACCGCTAACTTGGAAGACCTCCATTATCATCCCCATTTTTAAAAAGGGTGATGGTGTGTCCCTGCGAATTATCGCCCAATAGCACTTTTGGATGCACCAGGCAAGATCTTCACCAAATAGGTACTTCAAGAGTTCAATGCCTGGACAGAGAACCATAACCTGCACAATTCCAACCAAACTGGATTTGTGGTGGGAATGGGAACTAATATTAATTTACTGACCCTCAACACCATCAAAGCCCAAAGCCCAGTGTCATGCGAAAAGGCAACAAGTATTTTTTGCGTTCATTGATGTCAACGCTGCTTTCGATTCAGTGAGTCGTCTTATACTGATGTACAAATTACGAAGAGATCATTGCCCGGCCACTCTATATGATATTATTCACTCTCTACACTTTGCAACATCCACCCAGATTCAAATCACCATGGATGGACTACTTTCAAAGAATATTAACACCTATAGAGGCCTGAAGCAGGGGTGTTCATTGGCCTCTGCTATTTTCAATTATTTCATACAAGATGTTCGAGCTGTATTCTCGAATATTATATCAGATTCTCCTAAACTTAATCATCATCAGATACAATCACTCATGTATGCAGATTATCTCATTTTAATCTCTAGGACCCAGGTGGAGCTTCAGCGATTATTAGATGCCTTTCAACAATACATCCAGAAAAATGAATTAACAATCAATTTAACAAAAACGCAAATTGTCCAATACTCCCCAAGGCGAAATGGATCATTAGCCCATGTCTGGACCCTGAAAAATTCCCCACTCATGGTTGTACCACATTATTGTTATTTGGGAATGTATTTTGAAGGAAAAGGGAGGGCTCAGGGCCAGTTTGAGCGAATGGAGTCTAAACTATCCTCAGCCATTTCTCAAGCCTGTATCATTATGCATAAATATGGCAAATTTTTGATCCTGCCATTGTGGAATTTCTGGAATAGGAAAATTGCACCCGCCTTGTTGTATGGCTTAGAAACTATGCCTAGTGACTCCTCTTTTAAATATATTCAGTGGGAAGCGAAATTTTGGCGGTCTGTGTTACATTTGGCGCAATGTACTCCAGTGGTCTGGATGAGATATGAGCTTGGATTGGTTTCGCTCCAGGCACAATACAACTGGCGATTGTGCTCTCTGTTCAAGAAATGTCTGACCTCAACAAAGTTAAATGTTTTGTTAAATATACTATCTCAGTATATGTTTTCAGTGAGTCATCAATTTGTAAGAAACTGGCTTGAACATGTATACCTAATTCTAGCCAAAGCCGAGATTTCTCTTGAACTTTTGCTTGGTAATCCGGACAAAGCGAAACATGTCCTCATCAGTGACGTCAGTCAATCTGTAACCCTCGCCAATGGCAATTGCTGTGCACCATCGTCGGCCATCATGATCACTCCCATCAAGCAAAGCCATTTCTCCTTGCACTATGGCTGCTTGTAGTTCTAAGGGAAAAATATGCCCTTCCTCTTCATCCATAGGTATCTTTGGCCTGAATAGAAACTCATCAGGTATTGTCATAGTTCTGCCTGGTAGGCCTGGTAGCCATGTCAACAAAATGCATACCCCATAATGAAACACTTCAGGTTCCAACGGGACTGCTCTCATGGTCACTTGTCCTGCAAATGCCATAATAAATTCATTCACATTTAAATAATGCATGCCTGTTGTTGAAAACATTATACCTTTATCAGTAAATGAGATTGTCATATTCAACTTAGTCATCAAATCTCAACCTAATATATTGACAGATGTCTGCCTTGAATACATCAGTGACACTGACATGTCACATTCTCATATAGAGACTGGTAAATCTTCAGTAAAAAGAACTCTGCTTGTAGCTCCTGTGAAACCTTGAGTATTCATGGCAATGCCAGACAGTGAACATTTTCCTTCTTTTAAACACGAGCGTGTTGCACCTGTGTCTACTAAAAATGAAAAACGTTTGCCTCCTATACTAATGTCTACCCTCGGTTCCTCATTAGGATTTGGCGTCACAGATAGTATTGAACAAATGAAGTCTCCCTGTGAGCTGTCCTATTGTGGATACAGCCTCATTCCTGTACTTGTAAAAGGAGTCCCTCCCTCTACAGTGCCACCTCCTACCCTAGGAGTCATTAACTCTCCTGTGCTCATGCTTTGCTGTATATGCATAGGTTAATACTGGGACTGCCCATGCGGCAGATTCACTGCTGCTTGCTGCATTTTCACATTTTGCTGCATTCTTGGTGCTTGTGCCTGTTGCACTGTTTGATTCTGAGCAAACCCATCTCAAATATGCTGTGAATACTCAGGTGGGTCTGAAGTCACCCTCCCGAAAATTGACCATTCTGCACAAACCCTTGACTTCCACACATGTGGGCCAAATGACCTGTCATGTCCAACATAAAGGCGGAGGTCTCCCCATCTGTCCTCCCTGCATGCCTTGATTATCTTTCTGCATGTTCTGAAACCCACCTTGATTGTTCTGAAAGTTCCCCTGTTTGTTCTGCCAATTGCCTTGCTTATATGGAAAACTTCTTCCTCTAAATCCTCCTCTTCCTCGTGGAGCAAATCCATTATTGCCTTGATCAAACTGCCTTTAATTAATTCCCTGCGGCATGTTTGCTACCTGCTGTGAATTTGATCCATCCCCACTAGTTATCATTGTCCCTCAATAGCGTACTTAGGGAACTTTTTTGCACTAACTTTGCCTCTTCGCCTTTCCGTATATCATCTTTTTTGCAATTCTTTTCCTGCAAAAGTCTTAAATAATGTACAATGGTCAGCTGAATTTCTGACCATGGTTTTGCCTCTATACCCACTAACTTCTTGAGCTGCTTCTGTACCGGGTCTGGCAGCCCTTGGTATAATATATGATAGAACACAGGTAAAGATTTTCCCCAAGATTTGCGTGTCTCCAAGCTCCACTGCTCTTGAAAATTCTGAATGTAAGCAAGGAGACCTTCCCATTCGTGCATCTTTTTCGTCATTTTAGCTCTCATATCGGACATGTATGGATACAGTACTCTAAGCACTTTCCAGACTGCCGCTCTACAGTTATTGAACGGTCCTCCATCATGAGCAGTGTTAATCGTAGTAACACTAGCCTTCCCCGCACTGGACCAAACGTCATCAGCTCTTTCTCCAAGGATGGCAATCAGGAGACCCTTAATGTCCCCTATAGCCAACGCATTTCCTCCTGTCATCTTTTCTAATTCATGTATCCATTTCCGAGTGCCAGAAGTTAAACTCTGAAGTTTACACCTTAAATTATCCTTGTTCATTTGGGGACAAGGTATATACTGTCGCCTAGCTCCCTCTTTCTCTAGCAAGGGAAACTGTGAAACCCCAAACTCTCTCTCATCTAACATTGTCTGTCTATTCAAGGCAGGGATTATATTTCCGCACCGCCTTCTTCCTGGAAACAATCTTAATCTGCTCATGTAGGGTGGCAATTCCCCCCTCTCACCATGAGGTTGCCCTTTAGGTTGATCTTACTGTGTCAATGATTTTGACACCCAAGATATAGGCACGTCTAAATCTGACCATCTGACTTCCTTATCCATTGAAAAACACTCTTTTGGACCACATACGTCACCCCTCTCTTCTCCACGGAAGGTGTCTCTGTCTTCATCTGACATTTCATGTGCCCAACTTGCATAACTTCTCTCCTCCTCATCTCTGTTTAGAGTCAGTCTATCTAAAGACAACTCCTTGGGGGCCTCGTAGTACATGAGGCTCCCTCTATGTTGTACAGCTGGGTACTTTCAAGTCGATAATTTCTTTTCCCTTCTCTTTCAATTCTTTCTGGCCTCTCATGTCATGATAAACTTTATCAATCACTTCCCCAATGCTTCTAGAGTCAAACTCGTTCTCTAGATTTACTCTAGATGAGCCTGGTAATAACTCGTATTCCGGGAAGAACTCCTCTATGTCCTCCCATGCTACTTCTGGATCAGGATTCCTTACCTCCTTCTCCAGGCGATCAAGATCGTGTGCTCTTTGCCTTCTCTTTCATTCTATGTCATCATCAAGCTCTCTGCGCTTTCTTGCTTCCTCCCTCACCCTGTCTTCCTCCTTTTTCTTCATATTCCTTCTTTCATTTGCCCTTCGTATCTCCTCATCCTTTCGTCTTTCCATTCTCTTATCACTTAACTTCTGTTCTTCATCTTCTATTCTTTTTCTTTCCAGCCTTTCCCGCTCATCTATTGCCTTTTGTCTATTATCTCATTTTCTCTGCTTTTTCCTGCTTCTTCAACTGTTCATCTTGATATAACTGCTCTTGTCTTTGTCTATCTTTCTTTTTCACCGCTTCTTCTTTCAATCATTCATCCCTTTCCCTATCCTTTTTGTCTTGCCCATCTTGATCTTCTCTTTGTCTCACATCCTCAATGCCTTTACCATCGAGTTTGAGAAAAATCTGTCCACCCATCCATTTGTTCTGTAGTAGTGCTAACTCACCAGCTTTATCACTTTCACCCTTCAATCTCATTATTTCTCTTCTATATCTTAAGATGTGCTTGCTCAATAACTTCTCTCCTTGTCGCTTCTCTCCTTGTCCCTCAGGACTTTAGGAATTACATCTTTCTAGTATTTTTCTCCGGGCCCTCATCACTGCTTTGCGCAGGCAACTCATATGCTGGGTTACTATACCCTGTTGCTGCCTTAAGCTCCCTCAATGGGTATAACACATCGTCTTTCTCATTTTTGCCATCTATTTCTGATGGGGTGGGTGGGCAGAAGGCTCCTCACCCCCATCTGTGCATACATTAAGGATCCAATCTATAGGAGGTGGCTTTTCTCTTTCCCCCTAGTACAGTTTCCAAAGTTCTAAGCTTGCTGGTCGCTGGTCTAGTTTTTTTCCCGTATATGCTGCATGCAAATATGTCATCATATGCTGCAGGACTACCTTCAATAGTGACCCTCCTTGCGGCCATGGCATAAACATTTTATCTGTGGTTCCTTAACCCATTCCGCACTATACTGTCTAAGCTTAGGTGCAATTGCTTACAGAGGTGCACAAGTGGAGAACATCCTCCATTTTTGACTCATCACTCTTGACCATCAATACTCACAGATTTTGAAAAACAATACGTTTCAGAAAAATAATATAATATGAGCGTGCACCAATCGTCGCAGGCCCATTAAATCACATTTTTTACTTTAATCTTGCTATAAAACACCATAAACTTGAATTCAAACAAACACTTTCTCCAACCTTGTGTTTCTCCTTTTTTTCCAACAATAACTGTTAACTATTACGTCATCACCAACATAACTCGTCGTCTAATACTTCCGCAATGCGATTTTAGGTTAAGATTTCTCCTGTTACGTTCTTTAAAACGCAGGCTCAGGGCATAGTCTATTATCGTGGCACACTCCTCACAATATTTCTAATTGCTTGGCCTCACGCAAGTCCATTTCTCTTCAATATTTAACACTCTTATTCTCAAGTTATGTTCATCCCACCTCCCTCCATTACACTTCTTTCCCTTATCACTTCTCGTCACTCACCCATACACCGTTTTACCAACTTGCTCAGCTCTTACTCCCAATTTGCATGTTTGTCTTCCGACTCTCGGGATCGTACACCTCTTTTACCGCCTCTCCAACTTCTGTCCGTTCAGCTTCTCATAGACCGTGGTGGGGATTCCGTCTGAAACCGGAGAGACCCGTCACACTCTACTTGCAAGATTTTAGCAATTTAAACTAAACCACTATCTACTGGGAGATTCACATCCTGTTAGCCAAATGACAAAGGTTGTTCCATATTGCCGGGACTTTAAAGTTTGCATATGTCGATGGATTTTTTAAACCATCCTCTCCGCTACCAAGTGAACTGAATAACCTCAGTCCTTTAAGATGAGTAGTAATTACCATGGAGATGCATGGGGATACAGAAGTTACTCAAACATCAATGATCGAAATGACTCAGTTAGTTGGTAAAAAGGATAGCTGTTTTATTTGTAATTGGCTAAAACAGGGACCATAACGAACATCAACAAATTCGCTCGATCCTCTTACTCAACGAGATACATGAAAAACTGAGTTTATATATCAAAACTTGTCATCATTGACGTTGACCTGCGTCACTACCATCGCCATCCTACGTGGCAAACTACAAAACCTAATGACAATTGTGATAGGCTGTAAGTGAACATCTAAATATATGTTCTATACTAGTATGGGATAGTGAGTGAAAGTGATAGGTTGCTTAACATCAGGTGAGGCAACTAAGCCCTCCCCTCAAAATGGCCACTATGAACGTCACTAAATACACAGTGGGCCTCATTACATGGACGGCGGTAAGGGTTTACCGGTACCGGTAAGGGCACCGGTACCGGTAAACCCTTACCGCCTTACTACGAGGTCCCTTTGCGGGTTGGTACTTTAACACCTGCTGTTTAGCAGGTGTTAAAAACCAACCCGCAAAGGGACCAGGGTGCTAATTACGGTACCGCAATTTGCGGCACCGTAATTACCGCCTTCCGCATTCTCATAGAGCCCTATGGGGCAAAAATGGGAATGGGGAAGGGCAATGGGGGAAGGGGGAATTACTGCCCCGCCAACCTTGGAATAGGGCGGTAATTCCCCTTTCCTCCAAGGCGGTGCCAGTATTTTACTGGAATGGACCAAGGTGCTAATAGCACCTTGGTCCTCTGCCTACCGTGTAATGAGGCCCAATGTCCCATTGGCTACACAAACTATAAGACCCTTAATTATGTGGTCCCCTACAATTGGTTGGCACACTAACCTTTGTCAATACTTTTCCACCTACGTCGAGCAGCACGCAGATTGGACTTTCAGGTGCTGGTGAGCTCATCTTAACGCCAGCTTCCCACCAGTTAACATATCAATCCATCATCACCTCAGTGGTCAGAGTCGTCAATTAGGCTTTAAAGCTCAGCCTGGAGTTTGTTCTGTACTGTGGAGATTGAGGGGAGTGAAGGCACGCTCTGCCCTCATGCGTAGGTGTGAGCATCTTGCTCTTCCAACTTCATTTTTCCACGTGACTGAAGACCATGATTTTGAGTTTTCACTGTCTTTAAAATACTATTTTTTAATAGACCTCTGATGTCTTTCTTATTTGTTCGTGTCTTTGAACAGGAGTTTTGTTCTTTCCCACAATTTGTATCCAATGCTAGTTAACTTCATCCTGATCAGACCTTGGCTTCTTGGCTTTGCTTCATTGCTCATCCAGCCTCGCCTTTTTGAGATTCACTTTTAATTCATGTGTTTTCTTACTGCGACACACTGAGAAGAGGCCTTCCTTTTTTAGTCCAATTCTGCTATAATACATAGTGGAAACATCCATTGTTTACTCTTTATGCATATATGTATATATTGGCGCATTCCGCAATCTATTCACTATAAAGCTAGCCTCAAGAATACTTTGTCTGCTTGCGTTTCTTTTGCATCTGTACACGTGTAAACTGACTGGATATCTTCATCCATTTTATGGCATAAGCTTCTACACCTAGATCCCAAGATGTCACTTATCATTGATACTTTCTTGATGCCTTATAGAATATCTGCATCCTCTGGTCTCTGCATTGTTGCTAGGCACGTCATCTCAGCTCTGCGTGAGTTACGTCACCATTCATCCAGACCATTCATTTTCTCTGCTTCTTCCGGAATATCATTCAAACTGTCATCATATTTTCTTGTATCCAGGTATGGTTTTCTCAATGGGAACCTTGCCTCCAGGATTATCTTAGATATCGGTATTTTCACTGGTACCGCATGTGTCTCACATCCGGGTTCCCTACATAAAGGCAATATGGGTGAAGTAGTTGAGGTGGGGGTACTTGGCTCCTCCTCTACAATTGCCCAGCGCAAGTTATTGCCATTGAAAAAGCATTGAATTGAATTGATATTTCATTTATATCATGCTCATACACAAATGTTTCAGAGCGTGACAAGGCAAGGGAGGGGAACAGGGGATAACGAAACAACAATCTTACTAGGACCAGTGACATTGAGAACACGCAAGTGCATGGGAAAGGGAAAAGTGGAAAAGTGCATGGAAAGTGGAGAGAAGTGGAAAGTGCGGCACAGAGGAGAAACAGATAATAATATAAATAGATAAAATAGATAACAAAGGCAATAAACAGTGGTAGTGCAGCCAGCAAGTGGCAAGTGATGGGTTTAGCAGACATGTATTTCTGATAAGAGCAGAAAGAAAAGAAAGGGGGTGGGGACTGTATGGGTACAAGAGGAGAGGTAGAGACTGCAGCAGGGTTGGCCAGCTCCTTGCAGATTTTAAAGACTTTGGCCGAGTTGTTAGATGCTGCAGAGACACAGGCTTGATTGTGGACTATCTTCTTGGTGAGGACAGAGAGGAGTATTGCCTTTGGAGCAGGCGACAGGCCAGTTTGTCAGAGGATGAACAAGAAGCCCTCCACTTTCTCTCAGCCACCCAAAACTTATGTTCAAGTGTAGCTAGATCAGAGTCATACCAGGAATTGTACTTGGCTTTGGGCTTCAAGGCAATCCTCATGACAGGGGAAAGAGCATCAAGAGTATCAGAAATAGAAGATTAGAGCAGAGACAGGGCTGTGTCAAGGTGTGAGTCAGCCAGGGGTAGAGGCAGGGGGGGGGGAGAAGGTGGCAGCGAAAGCCTCAACTGACACACGCTTCATGAGCCGGATGTCCGAGAAGGTGGGTAACAATGTTGGGGTAGGCTTGGCTTGAGGGGAAGAGAGGGAGAGATGAGAGGAGAGGAGCCAATGATCACTCTAGGAGGGAGGAGTGGTCAGAGGGATAGAGTGGGGAAGGCCAGAGGAGATCAAGACATCAAGTGTATGTCCTGCAGAGTGAGTTGGGCCAGAGGGGAGTATAAAAAGGGAGAGGGAATCACAGAGGTCGCAAAATAGCACAGATGAGGAACACGGAGAATCGAGATAGATGTTGAGGTCATCAAGGAGGAGGAGTTGAGTGATTGAGTGATTGAGGCCAGGAGGGAGGAGGAGAGGTCTGCACACTCAGAGAGAAATTAGGTGATTTGACCAGGGTGCCCGTAGAGAGTAGCAACAATAAGAGAGTGGCTAAGAGAGAGAGCCTGCATACAAGGCATTCAAAAGAGGAGTACATCTGAGTGGGAATGATACAGTCAGGAATCCATTCACCACTCAGGAAAGATCAGGGCTACACCACTCTGGGCCGGGTGGATCTGGGAGTGCAGAGGATCTTGTAGCATCCAGGTAGGAGAGTGTCAAAGCACGTGACAGAACTGGCTGTGAACCATGTCTCGGTAAGACCAAGGACATCAAGGTCATTTTCTTCCAAGAGGTGGCAGATGTCAGAGGAGTGTTTGACAGCAGAGCGAGAGTTGAGAGTGGCAAGATGAAGAGGGTTGCCAGCCTTAAAGACCTTGCGGGGAGGGGTACAAATCACAAGTATGCCCTGCAGCGGTGTGGAGGGAGCCTGAGGTGCTGCAAAGGAGGAGGGAAGAGAGGGCAATGTAGGCAAGGGAGGAGAGGAGGGGAAAGCAGGAGATGGAAGGAAGTTGATGAGACGAGGGAACCGCCTATCAAAGAGAAGAAGATTGGCCTGATGGCCTTGGACCATGACAGTGCCATTTAGGTAGACATTAATGATGACTCTAGGAAAGGGCAATTATCCCAAGCAATAATAATATGCAAATTCTACACACCTCAATGGAGGAGGGCAAAAGAAAAAGTCACTAAGACATCAATTCTAACACTATAAGTAGTGATCCCAATATCTGTTCAGTGGTTACAGCCTCCTCATTTTCCCACAATCCCTGATCAAGATGATTTCCAGACTGAAAATATGTCTATGAATTAGAGGATCTCGGACCAGTCCTGCAACTTGATGATCAGATGTTTCCTTGAAATGTTTCACAAACAAAATGTTCTAAAAGATGTTGAGCAGTCTGAACCCGTATGGGCCCTCTAAGACGAGGTGGCGCTCTTATGGGATGGATGGGAATACAAAAGTTACTCAAACATCAATAAAAAGATCGACTCTGGAAGTTGGCAAAAGGTACACTGTTTTATTAACAATTATCTAAAACAGGGAGTAGAACGGACATCAACGGACGTCTCATAGCAAGGTCTCTCTGATTTACCTAAAAAACAAGCTTTTATAGTAAAACTTCGTCATCACTGACGTCACACTACGTGGCAAGATGTAAAACATAAACTGGATTGTGGTTGGTCTATGTGAAACTTCTACATATACTTTGTATGGGGTGTAGGTTGGTGATAGCACCACTATTATCAGGTGGACAACTAAGCCCTCCTCTAGTGCAAGTCATCTTCATCGTCATACAATACACAATGATTTATTGGTTCACAAACTGTAGGGCTCTTTTTATACGTGAACGCCTATAATTGGTTGCCACACGTGTACCCTTCTGGAATGTTCCATTTGCTAACAGCACGCAAGCTGGTACCCCAGGTGTTGGTGGGTTGGGCTTGACCATGCCTTCTCATCCAATTAAACCAACATCTATCATCACTTTGAACATGGTCTTGCAAGCCTCATAAATTGTGGGATTAAAAAGGGAGTGTGAGCATGCTCACATCTTCTCGCCTCAGCATCGTCTGCCCACATCTATTTCCATCTAGATCACATGACTGGAAACCACGTTTCGAGCTTTTTCTCTGTATTTAATGGTTTTAAAATGAATAAAAATTGGCACTCATTGTCTTTTTGCTGTACCTTGGCAGGGGCTCAGACCTTCCCTTGAATTCATTGGGCCTCATTACGAGTCCGGCGGTAACCGAGGTGGTAAAACCGCCTGGTTACCGCCGGACTCGTATTACCATTCCGCCTCCGTGATGTCTGGAATTACCGGGGCATTACAACCCCGGTTTCCCGGGAATCACGGAGGCGGAATGGTGTTAATCCCCATTCCCATTGAGTTCTATGGGACTCAATGGGAATGGGGATCATGGAAACACCGGCAGCATCTCGTAATGCTGCCGGTGTTTCCTCGTCCACCTGCAGGCAGGCGGTGTTAAACCCGCCAGGTCAAACCTGGCGGGAACATCACCTCCTGCCTGCAGGAGTCGGGATCAGGCGGTCCAGAAACAACGGTGGCGGTGGGTTTACCGCCACCGTTATTTCCAGACCGCCTGATTTGTAATGAGGCTCATTGTGTCTCTTGAAGCTTGACAACCAGTTCTCGGCTGCACTGGCCTTTTGACACTGGGCCAATCAAGCCCTCTTGGATTCTTTCTTGCTCGTCAGCTACTTTAATTAACTGCACCACACATTTGGTTTTTCTGCTCATGTGGTCTCAATTTGCTAAAACATGATGTGGAACATCGAGACTTCCTATGCATATATTTACCTTGGTGCATCGCTGCAATCTATTAACTACGTATAGCCAGCCTTTATGATTACTTAGTCTACTTGCGTTTCCAGCATCTGTACAGTTATAAAATGGTTTGCATTTTCTTCTATGCTCTTCACATGTGTAATCTTCATTTTGCATGTGAACGTTTACTCGATTCTTACTTGGTAACCAAATTCTATATGTACCCTTTACTTTCTCTTCCATTATCTTCTTCTCGGTGTGTCACTGCACATCATGTGACATCACCAGTCAGCTCTTTGGTTCATCTTCTCTCGCACTTCAGAGATCTTCCCAAATGACTGTCAGTTCCTCATGGATATACAAAGAAAGGTTTTGTCAATGGATACTTTGCTTCAAAGGCTGCCTGTGTTATTGGCATCATTACATGTGTCTTGCTTGTCACTATTCCCAGTTCCCAACATATAGGCAATTTAGGGGCGGGACTTCCAGTAGAGGTTTTTGGCTCCTCCACTACAAGTCTCTGAAAAAAGATGTTTGCAATTACTCAACATTGCTGTTCGGGTACTGAATCTTTTGACACATGGCCTTTCTATTCCTGTGAACAATCCACAGCTTTTTGGATGCTCCTCAGATTATAGAAAGTCAGAACTTCTGGAACTGTGAACACACAACTCCTAGTCTCTCAATGTATTCATCAAGAGACATTGGTGTTCCCTTTGGTGCATGGTTTAAATGGTTGCTGAAATATAGTGAGACCAGAAAAGTATGTGTTCCCATATTCACTTGGAATATCCTAGTTAGTCATTTAGTCTGTGGATCAGGGTCTGTGACTGCAGACTTTGGAATGGGTCTGAAGATTTAAGACCATACCCAATGTACTAAAAACTAACATATTTGTGTGCTCTGTGGTAAGGTCCTTTTCTTACTTGAAGAGAACTTACCCCCACTATCCACAGTGAGCGTTGATATTGAAAAATGGCAAATAACATAGAGGATGTATACAATGGCCCACAAAGGCAGAAAAACTAGGACAACCTTGGGTGGAATCCATTTCCTATTGGGTTTTCTTTACCATAACCAAATTAGTGCTGTTAAAATGTTCTCTCATTGCCCCAACTGATGCAGCTAGGATATGGCTGCCTAAGAACTTAGCAGCATGTAGGGCTAGCACAGTATGTGAATGCCCATGCTGTGAGGACTAAAATGGCTAAATAACACAACCAGTCTTGGAATAGCTTTGTCATGCAATGATGGTGTATCTTGTGTGCTGATGCTAAAAGATAAGTGGAGCAGATCCAGCATACCTAATAACATCCATGTGGTTAGTCTTGTGTGAGGATCTTGTGGCATAACTAAGGCTGCATGCACCAATGTGTGGAGCTTCAGTTTCATGGCCTCCAGATGTATTATCTTCAGTATAGGGGATATGGGCCTATTCCCATAAAGAAGGAGGAGCCAGGAGCACAACCATCATTTATTTACTTTCTTATTGCTGGGTACTGGTCAGCGGTGGTTACCTTGTTACCAACCTTAGCTATTTCCAAACAGGTTAAAACTTTCATCATTGGGTCACGCATCAGATGATGTCTCACATCAAACATGTTGCTGCCTCTGCAGTATTGCCTGGTCTGTACAAGTGTTTTCCCCATTGCTTCATGACTTTTGTTGTCTCCCCCAGGACCTCACTGCTTATGATCCTTTTTTCCTGGCTTTGGCTAAGAGGCTTGCTTGCACCGGAGGTCACCCACATAGTGGCACCCTGTTTGACCCTGTTTTTCTGGTTTCAGCTCCAGTGCTGCATGGCTCACTGGGCAGCACTTCCGCTGCCACTGCTGTCCTGGCATTTACTCTGGGGCTTCATCATGGGGCACAGTTGCCCCCTCAGTGGTTCTTTGGAATGTAGCTTTACCTTGGGGCATCCGTGAACTCCTTTAACTCTTGCGACTTCTCACTTGCTTTAGGGGGTTCCTTTGTGATCTCACACGGTATGTCATCCATTTGTGTGCTGGACCACCTTCATGGCTGCTATTCTACTTTCATTTTACCCCTTGCTAAGGAAGCTGTGCATTATCTGGACTGAGGCGGTTTTACTGCTCTAATTGGTATCCTGGCAACAGTTCCTGTAAGTCTCAAGTCCCACTAAGTTCCTTGATTTCTTTTTAAACTGAATTTTACAATTCACCTTTGGACTGCCACTTCGCGCCAGAGCTTTCGCCCTGGTGTTTCTGCTTCATACTTTTCTCTGCTAGAGAATGGCTTGGAATTCCAGGATCTGCTTCTTCCTGCTAACTGGACCCCTGGTTTTGCACCATCTTGGGCTCATCTTGGCCTAAACCGAGCAGCGAAGAGTGCTGCTCAATTTATTAAATGCAGTGGATGGAGTGCTGGTTGGTGCTAATTGGAAAACTGCAACAACCAGTAGTGTGAGGGTGGTGTAGCGACCCTCACACCCTCCGTCGAGGCTTCTGAGTTGCCAAAGCGATTCCCTCCACTTGACCGTGCATGCAAGGGCGAGAAGAGGGAAAGGGAACCAATTTCAAATCTCCAACTCGTGCATGATGAGTGGGGGAGAGGTTGCATCCACCAACCTGGAGCTGGTGGACTGCTGATCAAGGACAGGCAGCAAAGCAGGGAACTGTAGGAAGCTCGGCTTCCACTCGTTATCCAATTCAAACCCATAAAGTTACGGCAAAGGGATTTCTAACAATAGTGAAGATTCAATACTGCAGAGTGTTGCAGGGAAAAACAAGGAATAATATCTCAAGTCAGATAAAAAATTGACAACTAACCAGACATAATTTAGGGTTATAGTATTGCATGAAAATTTCTTATAAGCAACTATTACCGTCAAATGAGAAAAATGGCTTGCTTCACATGGAAGTCTTCACTCGGTCTAGATTTTTGGAAAGTCGTACCTAGTCGGTGGCAGAGTTTGGGCCCACAGAACAAGAGAACCATTACACTTAGCATTTGCATTAAGGAAATGTGTTTCTGAAGGTGAGGCCAGGGAGTCAGAAAGTGACTCAACATCCCTGTCAACCTTTGTCTGACAAGAGCTGCTGCTGAGGCATTTAAATCAAGATATAAATGGTATCAAATCTACGCAGCAGTTGCTTGTAATTTATTCTCTTCAGGGCACACAAGTTTCTGTGAGAGAAGAGGGAGAAACGGTGTAAAATGAAGGTACAATTCCATCACCTTGGCGGTTGCTGACTTTTGATTGACTTTTATAATTGGTTCATACATTGTTCTCGGAATTTCTTTTTAATGTTGATCCACTGTATAAAGCAGTCACACTTATTGAAATGCTTGTCCCTTCACTTTTCCAAGGCACTGTTTCAAATGTTGTTGTCCACCCACTTATGAACCCATGATACTTGGCTATTGGATCCATGCCCACATAGTTGCCAAAGGTCAGACTTCCTTGAGCAAGAAAAGAATGTTCTGACTCAGAATGAGCCACTAGCAAAATAAATTGGTACAAGTTGATCTCCCATTGCTGGAGAAGTTGGCCAAACTGTTGGACCTAGTGATTGAAAGAGCAATTGGAAATGCAACAGCCACACCATATCTACAGTACAATGACAGTTACATGTCCCTGTGTGTTAAACCCTGGTGAATTGAGTGCACATTCTTGTCTCAGGACCCCAATGATGCACCTGGTAGGTAAAAATATTCCAGTCAACCAATGTTGTTTTGAATGATGCACTCAGTGATGGCCCTCGGACAGAATCTGCAATGTATGGCTGTTTATTGGTTACAGCAAACATCAGTGGTCATCTAGGCAAGTATACTATGTATCGGTAGTAATGGCCACTGGTCATCCATCTCTTCCCTTATCATGCGCCTCCCTCAACTTCTCCCTTGTCATGCAACACCTATCCCACAAGCATATGGAAGTTCTATGATGTCATCAGCTTGCTTACTCAGGCAGAGAAGTGGAGGATACAACAACTTGGTCTGAGGAGGATACTGATTTGTCCTGAAGTTATCTTAGCCACTCCCAGGGTGTTTTGACAAATCTCTTTCTGGTAAAAAGATCAATACTGAAAGAAGATTCAACTTGCGTCCACTTAGACTGCCTTGTGTATTATAGTAACATGAACTTTGAGGATTTGTGTGATATTCTAGCCCCTAAAGCACCCTATTTGATTACCATCTAAATGAACAGGTTGTCCCCTGTTAGAATCTCTGAATCGGTCCTTGACCGGTTCCCTTACTTTTTCTCTGATCATTCTCAGTTGCTGTATCTTTCTCCTTTCATTTCATCTTCGATGCCTATCAATTGTGGTGTCCCTCAGGGATCTGCACTTTCTCCTCTCCTTTTCAATGTTTATGTCCAGCCTTTAGTTAAACGTATTCACTCTTTTGAGTTGCAGTGCTATTCTTACACGGATGACAACCAGATCCTGATTTGCCTTGATTTGTCCCTTTCTTCTACAGCTGAGCACTTTTGCTCCTGTTTTTCTTCACTGTGCGTTCTTGGATGAGTTGCAATTGGTGACACCTTAACGGCGAACAAAAAGGAGGTCCTTTTAGTTGGTTCCCCCTCCAACTCTTCTCTTTGGTCATGCTTAACACCTAGGCCATCACTTCGCCCCTCACAGACATTTGACTCGCTAGATGCTGCCTGCCCCATTCCTACCCACCATACGGTACTGCTGTACCCCTCCTCTGTACCCCCCTGTATCCTACCACCTTGTTGCAGTTTCATAGGTGGTCACACTCAACTCAGGGAGTTCCTTTCCCCCCCAAGCAAGGTGGCGTGCACCTAAAGCACTTATACAGATTCACTTTGGTGAGGCTTTCAACCGGTCCCGCACCCACCCCAACAAATACCCTATGTCACCAATGGGCTAGGAACCAGGCAAGTGTATAGTAAGAATATATATTTATGTATTTATTTAAGGTTTGACAAAGAAGACTATCAACCAACATCAACCACCAATGTGGTGGCACTACACAATATCACAACTCCAAATTAGTTTCCATTATTAAAACAACACAGGTACAATTTTGAAATATGCAGTCACAACATATATCAGATCTAATTGCAAATTAACCAATAGAAAACATTCACAATACAATGGAAACATCGTTTTACAACACACATTCAAAGGACAAACAGTGCTTTGGGATTCTGGTTTGGGAGGCAAGGGAATCAATGGCAAATTTTGTTTTGCAACACACTTTCAGAGGACAGACAGTGCTCTGGGATTCTGGTTTGGGAGGCAAGGGAATGCATGGGAAATTTCGTTTTCCACCCTCTACATTCACTTGAATTGCATTATAGGGTTACTTATTTTGGGATTATGAACACCCCTCTTTGGGACAGGAGTCAGGGGTTTCAGAAGGACAGTCACCCAAGTGTTCATTGTCTATACTTGCTCTAATACACTGGGCATTAACTTAGTTAGTTTCAAATTCTAACAACCATCATCCCGTGATTTTCAATATGGGATTTAATGATTTAAATTCAATTCAATGCACTAAGGATCTGCACAGCTTCAACCCTTCCCATAATATAATGGAAAGGATTAAGGCAGGCTGTTCCCAACACAATTCTATAGTGGAATTAATTTGAATTGGATTTAATACAATGTGCAAAGGGCCTTCCCAGTACCACTTCCCCCGCTATGCAAGATGGAAATCAAGGCTGGCAGTTTCCCTGCTCACACTTTTATGGCATTTAGGATATCCCTACTTACATGGGAGGCTTTGGTCAGGGGAAAACAGCAGGGCTCTCCTGAGGACAGCACCAATCTGGTCAAGGTTTTTTAGTCAAGGATTTTCTCCTACACCCAGACTCCCTCTGGCTCCTCTGATTCGGTCCCAGTTAGCTTCTAGATGTCCCTGTCACTGTCTCCAATGAGGCCTCTCTGCTAGTTGTCCCCCGCAAGAGTCTGGCAGCAGGCTATCTCCAGGAATAAAGTGAAAAATCCCTGTTCTGATGCAAAATGTACCTCTTATAAGGCCGATGACACTCCTACATTATCATAATTTCCATGGTAAGGATTGGCTAGCACTATCCCTTCACCTCCCACCAAGACGCCCATTGGGCCTCATTCCGAGTATGGCGGTAAGGGATACCGGTCACCGTTAACGAGACCGGTGCCGGTAATCCCTTACCGTCACATTCCGAGTTCCCTTTGCGCCCTCGTCCTTAACGCCTGCTTTTAGCAGGCGTTAGGGACGAGGGTGCAAAGGGGCTTTTTAGCCAATAACGGTGACCGTAAAGTACCCATTCCCATTCCACCAGGGCGGTGCCGGTACGGGTCCGGTGCCGACCAAGGAGCTACTACCGCCATTGGTTAGCGCTAGACTCGGAATGAGGCCCATTGTCTGCTGATAGGAGAAAGATTTGTCATCTCAAAATGACATGTGGGATTTACCTTTTTTTGGGTTCTGAAAATCTAACAACATGGCAGCTGTGCACATTTTTCATATAACTACATAAATCTGTATATTTTTGGATTCTACATTTTATGGCGGAAAATACATTTTTTATTTTGGCATTCCCTTCCTGGGTGGAGCCACTGTTTTGCGTGGTTTGCCACTGCACCAAAATAGTTACAACTTTTTTTTTCTTTTTTCTTTTACATTTGTAAAGTGCACGGTCGCCCAGAGGCATCATGGCGCTGGTGTTGAAGCTGCGACCTAAGGAAAAAAATATAAGCAGAAAGCTAGAAAGCTAGAACAGAGTGGTTTACAAAGCTTTCCTGAAAGCCAGATGATTGGCAGAAGATTTTAGCGATGATGGAAGGGTGTTCCAGAGCTTGGCCGCAGCAATAGAAAAGGCTCTGCCGCCAAGTCTTTCCCGGTTAAACCTGGGGACCGTAAGTAAGTTGGTTGTAGAAAAGCGGAGATTACGTTCCGGAATATATCGGGCAAATTTGGATTGAAGGAACTCCACTCCTAAACCATGGATTGCCCGATGAACAATACACAGTGACTTAAACTTAACTCGCTGTGCTACAGGGAACCAGTGGAGTCGGCGAAGCACAGGTGAAATATGGGCACCATAGGGACTCTAAATATTCCCAACATTAATTTCACTGTCTATTAAACTATCAATATTTCCAATTCCTCAAATTTATGAAAATGCCAGAATCATAATTTTGATCATAAATTAAATTATGTACATCACCAAAATTTCATTTTTACATGGTCCCAATTGGCTTTTTATCCCCTTTTACAATGAACTCGATGGGTCACACAATGCACTTTTTAGTCCAGAAAATGTATTAAATGTTTATTCATTGGCACTGCATCATAGGTGCTCCCAGATTCACTCTTACACAGACCCGCTTCAATTCTTAGGTTTCTATTTCTCCTTAAGCATGTGACCAGCCACCTACTCGGGCCAATGTTTATTCTACCCTCTCCTCCTGAGCTTCAAAGGGTCTTTGTTCAGAGCTAATGCATCATTAATGGGGAACCTCACTTTAAAGGTAATTTCTGTTGGTTGTGTTATCTGTAAATCCCATAATTTGAATCTACCTCTTTGTATATCTTAGAATTTAAATTGACAACCAGACCTTCTTATCCTTGGGTCCTTAGCCAAAGGTCTTGAGTTCAAATTTTCAAAGGCACAGTCCTTTCAGTTTAGTGGGAAAAAGACCAGCTGCACCCAAAGTTCAGAAAATACAGCTTTAAATCAACAAGATGTGCTTACATGTAACATTTTATATTTAAGCCTGCTTTTCATAAATAAAATCTTTCTTTTGTACTACATTAGAATAGAGGTAGATTCATCATTAATCAGATGCACAAAGATAGGCCACAGTTACATAAGCACTAGAGTTAATTGCTACACAAAAGAAATAGGCCTTTCCATTTAAATGTTGTCATTTTATGTGTTGAAATTAAGTCTCTTTATTCCTGAAAACGCAGTCTGTCATTTGACTTTATTTTTCAAATGTAAGGCATCATTCCTCCTTTTTAGCTTCCAAATGCACAGTAATTCAAATGGTTTTTATTTCCTTCCATGTGCACTTTACAGAAAGTCTGCATCTGCAATACGACATGTACTTGGAATCCATTGGAGGCAGTTAACAATATTCCAGTTCTAAGTATCACTTTCCTTCGACTGAGTGCCTGCACATTCTAACAAGGTGGAGGGAGGCCCATTCACACTCATTCACTAGGCCTCATGTTGAAATCAATGTTTTGTACTGGCTTTTATATTTCAATGGAACTGCACACTGACCCAGCTTCACCCTCACAATAGGGCCTAGCATTGCCTCTCCATCCCTGTCACTCTAGGGCTCTCTTTTTACCCCAAAAATCCCCCCTGGTACTTTGATTCAGGTGACTCAGAGAAAAGAGCAAAGGGAGAGTGGGGTTTTTGTTTCCTTTTGGCTTTTGCTCATTCTCCTCGTTGAAGCATGTCCACTGTTTTTCTTGTCTTGAGGGAGTGATGCTCTGGTCTGCACTCCACTCTTTTTTAATTTTGGGGCTTTGGTCCTGGACCCCTACTTTTCCAGTAATTCCCACCTCCCAAGCTGTGAAGGTAAGCAGTTATTGAATCTGCCAAGAGTAAAAGAGAGGTTAAGTATTTTAAATATGTCATGCCCCCCGGATTTCCAAGGTATTCACATGCTCATGGAGGGAAGACGTGGTGTCTGCCTGGCGATTGCGACAATGCCATAAACACTATCTGTAGTGCACTGCATTTCCCAGTGTGGCTTGCCCATGGTCCATTTTCGGTTTCTTATATTAGGCCACGACCCCTCAATGCCGTTGCTCCTAAACCTTTGTATCGGTGAGCAGCATTTCCTGGAAATTTCCCGTTCTTATTGTTACCTGGTTACTGAACTCTGCTTACCTCCTGTACTCCCTTTTCTGGCTTATTGATTTTGTTACACGCTACGCACAGCATGCCCTCCTGTGAACACGGACTGCTTTATCAGATTGTTTCTGGATGCCGATTTCTTTTCTGGTCCTCGGCCCCCTCCCTGACTTCCTGCTCCTTACCTTATTCCTGCTCTCCCTAAACCGCTTTGCCTCGCACACTCTTCCTCATAGCGGGACTTGCTTACAGAACTAGAGTGTCTCGCTGCATTCCTCCTCCTCTAGTGTGTCAGCTACAAGGATGCTTTGCTGTGAATCTATTGTTCTGTTTCTCTGTATATGCCCTCGTGACACTTCTCCTACTTCACAGGACGCTCTTCTGAAAGAGTAGGAGTAGTACTCCTTCTAGACCCTGGAATTGGAACCCTTTGCTGTTGTTTTTCTTTTTTGACTTGGAAAGTGGGATGCTTTGCTGTTGTGGTGTTACTTGGAAAGTGGGACGCTTTGCTGTTGTGGTCTTACTTGGAATTTGGGACGCTTTGCTGTTTTGCCCTGGATTGTGTTTCCTCAGCTCCTTAGTAGCGGCCTCCTGCTGTCCGGGTGATGGAAACCCCCCATACCAAATATTTGGATCAACAGTGGAACTTTCTTCTGGACATATTTCAAGGTGGTTACTGACACCCTATTCATTACCACTTCTTGTGTTCTGTCGCAAGTAGGTTTTCCTCCAGTCAAGGGATCAACACAGGTAAGCTTGTGGGTGTTTGTGGGGGGGGTTGGCTTATTGCCACAAACAATGCTATGTGATGATTGCCTTGTTTTCTTACCTCTAGCTCTGCTGTGTATCCCGCCTTTTTGCCTGAGCCCTTAGCCTGACAGGTTTTATTACACTGCAAGCCGTGCTCTCAGGAAGAAAGTCTTTCTTTCTTCAGTGGCAGTGTTTATTTGTTTCTTCAAACCAACGGCAGATCTGACGGAGTAGGGCAATGTAATACTTCTTTCCCCAGTAAATAAGGATACAAATTGACAACAAACAACAGTTTATGCATTGCAACCAAATGTTAGCATTGATTTCACTTGACTTAAACAATTCAACAACATTCTCTTTCTTTAATTGTGGTACATTCCTTATAAGTATAAATTGCTTCACTCCCTGTTAATGTGTGATTTTCTCCACCCGGGTTTCCATCCTTTCCTTTCATTCATCAGATGTTTCCTGGGCTCTACCCTCACTGGGTTCTACAATCAGTCATAAACTGTGCTTGGGATGACAGCTCTTCAACTGATTGATATGGACCCATTTCTCTTCCATCTGTTCTCCTTTAGGGACGCAGATCTTGTAGGTGACAGGTGAAATTTGTTCTACAATGTCAACGGTGCAGCTCCAAGAGGGGAGGAACGTCCGCTCCTTTAGAAATTGTTCAGGTAGACCATGTCTTCTACTTTGTACTCCTTCTTGGTAGTTTTAAAGTCGTAGTAGGGTTTCATTCCCTTTGCAGAGTTTTGTAAATTTCGCTGAGCATAAGCAAAAGCATGCTTAAGGTGTTTCTGTACAATTTCAATGTATTTATGGGTCTTGGACATGTTGATCATGGTCTGCTCTTGAGTTCTGTAGAGCAGATGCTGAAGTAGCACCATTTTACGTCCAGTCATGAGCTGAAATGGAGAGATTTTGGTTATAAAAGACAGCGTGGACCTGATGGCCATTAGGACAGGCAGTAATTGGATGTCCAAACTAGGTCCAGAGTCTGCCACAAACGTCTTCAAGATGCCCACATTTGTTTTTATTGTACCTCTCAACTCCCCAGCTGGAGGCTATGTGGTAGGCGATGTGGAGTTTTCTCTTTACCCCTGGTATGTCCCACATCTTGGTCATCACCTCCCTGGTAAAACTACTTCATCGTCTGACTCAATCTGTTGGGGAAGGCCTAAACGAGAGAATATATGGTTGATCATTAGTACATCAGCCGTCCCTGCCTTACAATTTGTGGCTGGAAGACACTCTATCAACTTAGTAAACAAGCATGTCACAGTCAACAGGTACTTGTTTCCTCTAGAGGATCCTCTGGAGGATCCTCTAGAGGAACGAATCACTGGCTTAATGAAATCAACTTACAAATCTGACCAAGGCAGTATCATTCCCATTTTCTGTAGGGGACCTCTGTGTGTGAGAGAACTCGGATGAAAATGAGCACACACAAGACACACTTTCAAGTAGATGTTGAGGTCCATGCCCATGTGTGGCCAATAGGCAACCTCACCCAAGATTAATAAGGTTTTTTAAAAATTTTTTTATGTATTGATTTAGTTGATAGATCAACTTTTCAATATAAGTTTACATTTATAAATTAGCATTAGTAAAAAAAAAGTACATTGAAAAAAACAAACACATTTTCATAAAATACTAAAAGTTAGTTCATCATTCAAAGAAATCGAACATACTTAACATACACACACAATTGTCCATTAGGGTATAACGTAAATAAAATTACATTTTCTTTTCACCATCTTCCAAGAGATAAATTCCGTAATGTAAAAATAAAAACATATAAAAACAGATAAAGCAGGACAAAACAAAGTTAACTGCACATTTTCAGTCACTAATTTGTTACGATGTTGAGAAATTTTCCCTTAACTTTAGTGCTTTTAGAAAATTCACTAGAGCCAATCTTATCGTAGTTATCTGCGTGTTGTAAATACGATACCAAAATTGTTCAATTGTAAGTGGTGTGTATGTTTCAAAATGCTTTTTAAAGTAATCAATTCTCATGGGTAATAACACCTGGCATTCTGCTATCAGATGAAATATAGTTTCTGCTTTGTCTGATTTTTTACAAAATCTGCAGAAATTCTCCGTTTTACTAATGACATTCCACTTGGCTAGATTATTTCTGGTGTACCACCAGTTCATTCTGAACCTCAGAAATGCATTTCTTGGTTCCGCACCTGGAAATTTTAGTAGGTAGCTTTTAGTAGTTCGCACTTTTTTCATGGTGATTTTATGGAGGGTGGCATGCGCAGTCTTTTGACAATCCTTGTATGTCTTTACCCAATCCCATATAATAATTTTTTCTTTCGCTCTTTCAGGATTCATAACTAATAGCTCTTCTGAAACCTCTGTTTTCGCCATAAAGTTTTTGATCTGTTGTCGCCACACGCTCACTGCTTTATGCTCACTCGTTCTTGTATAGCTAGACAAGATTTGCAATAAAGATTTATCCTGATTTGCCATAATGCACTTCCTGTACAGCTACATGATCTCCACATATACATGCAGTTTAGAGAAGAGATACCCAATTCATATCTCAATAAACACATCTGAGCAGCTTTTGGTATATGGAGAACCTTTTTCCAGAATTGGCCTTCCAATCTTTGCCAGACCATCTTGTCTCTCCAAGCCTTGGTTTCTGCACCATAAAGGACAATTGGGACAACCCTTTGACAATAAAAGGTGATTATAGGTTTCAAGGAAAAAGTGCAAAATCTATGATTAATAATAGATGCCTGAGAAATAGAGGTTCCAATTTTTATTTTTAGTTCATCAATATATGGTGTATCTGCTCTGGAGGTGTTTACAATTATTCATAGGTACTTATATTGAGTAACATTTTCCAATATTTTCGTTCCTAGAGATAACGAGAGACGAGATGCCCTGGCTTTTTTATTGGGTACAATCTTAAGAATTTTTGTTTTCGGGATGTTTATTACTAGTTCATTATCTTGTACATATTTCTCTAGTTGGTCCAGTAGATTTTGAAGCCCTTTAATAGTTTTCGCTAGTAGGACTAAGTCGTCCGCATAAAACATCCATGGTATAAGATATTTACCTAGGCGCGGGGCGTCTGCCGGAATTGAGCTAAATTTCTTCACCACATCAGAGATGAAATGATTAAAAAGAGTTGATGCCAGCAGACACCCCTGCTTCAGACCCCTGTATGTTTTGATTGATCTGGATAGTGTACCGTCCATTGACAGACGTACTTGAATAGATGTCCCTGTGTGAAATTGCATTATCCAATGTATCAGGTACTTTGGGCATGCATTTTTCTTTAATTTATCACACAAAAGGGTTCTCGACACAGAATCAAATGCGGTCTCAAAATCTACAAAGGCCATGTAGAGAGGCTGAGTTACTTGTAATTCATGTTGTTTTATGGCTTCCAGAGTCCGCAAGTTTACTGAGGTTCCTACACCCACAATAAAGCCCGTTTGGTAAGGATCATTCAAATTCCCTTCTATGGTCCATTTATTGAAGTCTCTCAATACCAGACGGGCAAAGATTTTCCCAGGCGCATCAAGAAGTGCAATCGGTCTATAATTTTTGGGATTCAATCTGTCGCCTTTTTTATAAATGGGGACAATAATAGATTTTCGCCACGATGCAGGAATTCTTTTGCTCGTTATTACTTGATTGAATATCGCTCCCAAAATGACAGCCCATATCTCGGGATTTGCCGTCAGCATTGCATTAGAAAGACCATCTGGGCAGGGGGCTTTTGACTTGCTCAGTTTTTTTATATACATTTCTATGTCCAGATTATCAAAACTGATGTCCTGAAACCCATCATGCCTCTGCTCAGATGACTTATCAGCATAATGGGTTTCAGCATATAGAGAGTTATAATATTGGATCCATATTTATTCTGATACTGCATTTATTTGTCTTATAGATTGTTTGGGGCCATACACAGTTTTAATTAAGCCCCATACTAAGGCAGAGTTCTTAGAGGAGATGGAATGGAGCATGGAATGAGCATCTTTTAGCATCATTTTAGCTTTCTGCTGTTTCATCCAGTTTCTATAACAATTTTTACACTTGGATATCATAGAGATCCTATCACTAGGGTTCTGTTGAGTGATTTGTCGAATTTCCCTCCTAAACTCAGTTTTCCTACTGCTGATTTCTTCATCATAGGAATGAGAATGGTATTTCTGGGGCTTGTTACCAGTCCCATACGATTTCTTAAATAGCTGAAGGGTGCTGACATGATCTCTGCATATATATTGTAAGTCTGGCTTTAAAATATCTTTAGGATATGCTATTGCCACACGCAATTCATTCAGGTTTTTAGACGTCCATTTAAATCTATGACCTTTAATGGACACTTCTAGATTGGTCATATATTTTGAGCTAGTTTTGGTAGCAATTTTATTCAATCTGGGCCATGTCATATGAAGTATACTATGATCGCTCTTAGTTTGTTTTAATACTTCAAAGGAGGAAATGGTGGAAAATAGTACACAGTTGGTATACACATAGTCAATGGTGGACGTTAATTTGCCCTGTTGCCATGTGGCTTTGGAAGGGATATCACCCTGCACCGCACCATTTACCATGACAAAACCTCTCTCATACATCAAGTTTCTCCACTTTTCCTTAGTTTCTTTCTTTTTGCTCCCACTGCAATCCTTGTTTAAGTCTCCTGCAATGATTATAGATTTGATCAAGTGATCTTTATCGATTTTATCCAAACACTTAATCAGATCTTTAAAAAATAGCTTTTCAGTGATATCTAAATGGTTCCAATAAATATTGATACATGCAATAGCGTGGCTTTCATGAGAGATGCGAACCAGCTGTATATAGCTATTATAGGACGCCCAAGGTTCTACAGTTAGTCCACTAGTGGATTTAACAGCAGTGAGAAGTCCAGCTTTCGGGCGACCTCTCGCAGATTTAATAGCTGGTTCAAGAATTATACAGTGATTTTCCCACACTGGGGGGGAGGTAAGCCATGTCTCTTGTAACAGGATTATGTCATATGTACCTAAAACAGATCTAGAGGAGTTTGCAAGATGCGAATATCCTCTTGTATTCCAGGATGCCAGCTGAAAAGATGTTTCATTTCTCTTATTAGATAGCTAACATTTACTATATAATTTGTTCTGTGGATAAGTTGTTATAGTTTTCATTTGATTATCACCTGCTGTAGAGTATTTAATCGTCATGGGTTCAATAAATGTGCCGGCTAACTGTGCCTTGCTTTTTATATTGTTCGTATAAGCGCTATCTTGTAATGAGGGATAGATGCTGGCAACATTTGAAGGAAGGGTACCATTTATGTTATTTTCAGCCGTGGGGTTGTCTAGCAAGAAACCTAGATTATATATTTCATTACGTGCTTGCCAAATCGAATATTTTACAATTGCAGACCTCATCCAAATTTTAACTACAGAATTGTCATGATCTTAGGTAAATTCTATTTGTTCAAAGTCTTCAGACTTAATTTCCTGAAGTAGTTGAACACTCCGCAGTATGTTTAATATGGAAGAACGATTTAGATCATATAGACCGAATTCGCCACCACGGCATTTCAAAATGAGACTTACATGAGTAGAGTCATTACACTTCTTCTGATTATTTCTGAAAGGTGTTCTATTTTCTTGCGGTTTATTCAGCGACAATTGTTTTGTCTGCTCAGACCCTGCTTTAACTCTAAGGCTGACGTCGCTTTGATAAGCCCTTGTCTCATAAATTCTTAGTGTATGTTCTCCCATCGGGTTATTATCATTTTCCTTCCTTCTTAACAACCCATTTTCGGAGTTGTGACAGTCTCTCGAGAAAAATATACCCATTGACTTTATGATTTCTTCTCGTCTTTCTTCCAATGTTCTAAATGAAGTATCTCGGTGTCTTATTTCATTTTCATCATTTGGTTCTTTTGCTTGAACTGTTTGAGAGGGAGGAAAAGTTTTTAAGGGGTCTTCCATCTGCTCTTGTTTGGAAAACTTATTTACCAATTCATCAAGCGGTTCGTATCTCATGTCATTAACCACTACGTTTTTGACTCCTTTAGGGACCAATTGTATAGGTGGTAAGTTAGTTTTGCTTTTGCTAATAGCAATGTATTTTCTTACAATTTCTGCACGTTTTTCTTGTATTCTTATATCAGGTGTAGTTAGTGATTTAATGCATTGTTGCGAGTTCTTGTTCTTCTGTGTTTTAGTCAGTTTCTGATTTTTGGTTTTTTTGGACTCAACTTGCGTATTTGACATTAGTTTTTTTCCTTTTTTCGTCACACTAAATATGTTATATGTTCCATTATCAGGGGGCAACGCAATAGGGGTTCCCTTAGCTTTCACAGTGGTTTCCGCTCCTGTTACATTTACATCATTAACTTTTGTGTCTTGTTGCTCAATAATTTTTATTGAAGTCACATCATGATTGACACATCCAGAGCTAGTCTTTTTTTCATTCGTCAACATAAAGCTTACATTTGTTTCATGTTGGTCTATCTCACTAGCTGGTGTGTTATTGATCATATCATCACTATCACACCCAGGGCTGATTTTCTCTTTGTTCTCAGTCAAAGGGCTTACAATTGTTCTCTGCTGTACTCTCTCACTATCATTCATGTTAGTAATCACTTCTTTTACTATCGTGGACAACATGGTATGCATTTTATGTGGATCAGAGCTTTTAAACAATACACTTTCAGTATGATGACACTTATCACTTTTCTTTTCCAACATTTCTTTAAGTAAAACGTTTTGATCCAATAATCTAGCATCCAATGTTTCATATAATTTAGCTAAAGAGAACAAAGCAGCGTTCATGGCTTGCAGAGTTAACTCCGTAGGAGCCAAAGCAGTAGCTGCTTGTGGATGTTGTGATGCAGATTTACTACATTCACAACGTTTAGGGGAATGCTGGGTAAAGGAGATGGAAAGGATAGAAGAATCGTTTGTACATTCTGGAAACATAACAGGAGACTGGGACAAGTGATCTTCATTATCATCAGCACCAGAATGATTCTCTGGGAGCTCAATATTTAAGGGTTCTATCTCAGTTTGAGTTGTTTGTAAGGCTTCTTTATTGTCATTATTACAGTCAGTGAACTTATCTTCAGTGGTCGCGACACTACACAATTGCACTTGCTCAGTATGACTCTGAATCTCAGTTACTATTTTATTGGTAGTTGGAAGGGCTAAATCACCTAACAGACTTTGTTCAGAAAAAGCTGCTAGCAATAAGTCAGACAGAGTACACAAGTCTATTGCTGCAGGAGTTGTATGTGCTACCGTCTCAATACACAAGTCTATTGCTGCAGGAATTACATGTGTTATTTTTATAGGACTCAACCTTTTCTCGAGAAGACCTTCCGTTGCGTTTGAACCGCTTGTTAACTTTCTTTACCAATGATATCAGACAGCCCTGATGAGCTGTCAGCATAGAATTTCCTTATGTCGCTTGTGTGAGACATGGAGCGACCTCTTATAGACCCACGACTTAACGGTCCGTTTGCATTCCGCTATGGGGTGGTATGAAAATCATAGGATTGGTCAATAAGGGGTTCAATGTTCAGCATATTAGTCCGAAGGGAGTATATTTTGACCATTTTCACACGTATTAGTTCTCCCTCTCAATACCCTCTTTCTTTTGTCTATGAATCAGGGAGAAAGCAAGGGCCAGACACAGCTCACTGTTCACAGTGTACAGTAAACAGTTTACTTTCGCTTACTTCCTGGGGCGCGCGCAGTGCGCTGTTCACTCGATTAAGAAGCAGAGGGAGGGCGGGGACAAGTAAGTGTCACAATCGCTAGCTCCAATCACAGGGGAGCTGCATAAATCAAAAACAGAAAAGAAAGAAAAGGGCAGGGAGTTAGCGGGTCACAGGTCACAAACGCTTCTCAGCAAAGCTGAGAGGTATATTATATAAATGTTCACCAAGTTCGTGGAGTATTACTTGCAGGTCAGGCAAGATGTGTGCAGCCTGAAAAGACTTCCTCTTGTCGTCAGGCCGTGATAAGGGATTCAGCAGCACACGGGATAATCCTCAGCAAGCACAGCGAAAATCACCGAAATCCAAACAGGTCCAAACAGTAAATAGTTTACTTTTGCTTACTTCCGGGTGCGCATAAGGTTTTATGAAACTGCCTATGATGGCAGTGGCAGCGTCATGGGCGTGACTTAACATAATGCTTTGGAATCAGGTAGGAACCACCCACTGGTCACTTCCAGATATGGATCTCCATGCTAACAAACCCTCTTGGATTCAGAACATTTTGGAAAATGTCATCAACACTCGGAGATCCTCCTTCCGATATAATCAGTATCTTTCTGCGGACGATTCACGGGGTCTTTAAAATGTTGATAACATTTCCCAATAATTGGGTCCTCCTTTTGTGCCTCATTCAAATCTGTATCTCGTGTTTCTTTACTCCACTGGGCAGTTGATAGTTCATTATTGGCATGGGTTTTGTACCTTGTGACAGCAGCGACCTTGATTTCCCCCAACAGGGATTCGGTTTCCATGAGATCCCTATGAATGACTCCGGTTTTGGCAAACTGGTCAGCCAAGTAATTTCCAGTTTTGTTGTGTCGCTCTATTTTGGAGTGACCTCTGATCTTTTTCCAATAGGTGGTCATATCATTGATTGGATTAATTTCCTGTGCTTGAGCGGTTTGTCATTCACACACAGTTTGCCTCAATTTTTCCAATGAATCAAGTGTTCCACAAACCCATTCATAACATAATCTGGATTAGTGATTATGAGCAGTTCGTTGAGATGGTGTTGCATGGAAGTGAGGATGTTTTCTTAGTTTTCCCGCATCAACTCTGCCACCTGACTACTTTGGGGACTGATTTTGGACCCAGCAGTGGGTCCTGGGGTATCATTCAACCAGGTATTCCCAATGCCAGCCACTAGTTCTTTTTCCCTGTGATTGTGAAATTGGTAGGAGAACCCATCCACACAAACTGTGGGCATCCCCTGACATGTGTCTTCCCAATAGACTTTGTGCAGGGAAGTAAGGTACACCTCCATATTGTCATTGGTCTTTAGACTTTCATCCTCAAGACAGTTTTCTTGAGCACAGTCATGCAAGGCAGTCAATCCTTGCGCTAGAGGACTCTTCTTGGTTTGGCCATATCTGACCTCCACAGAAAAACCTTGTATGGACAGTCTCCAGGAAGTAATTCTTATGTTCCCTGTATGGATTTGGTTGCTTTATTACTATTGCAAGGGTTGGTGAGGAGTCTCCACCAAGATGCGGTCCCCCTGGATGAATGGGTGTTAATTCTTCAAAGCCCACACTGTTGCCAGGAGTGCCTTTTTGCAATTGTTGAATTTTTTCTCCACAGAGGACAAAGTCTTGCTTGTCTAAGAGATTACTTTGTTGACCTTGTCGTGCTTTTGGTATAATAACGCTGTTAAGCAAGAATCTGAGAACCTTGTTTCCAAGAAATACTTTTTGTTATTTATGGGGTAAGCTAAACAAGGGGCTTGGGAAAGGCTTCTCATTAAGTGTTTTACTGCCTTGGGTTGTTCTGGACCTGACTCCCACTTGACCCCGGCCTTTAATAGATGGACCAATGGTCGGGACCACTGCGTAGTCTTCAATGAACTTTCTACTATAATTAGTGAGTCCAAGAAGCCTTCTTAGTTCTCGCAAAGTAGATTTTCATTTCAATAATGCTTAAAACCTTTTTCACCTGGGAACTGAGACTCTCAGGGGTGATTGCATACCCTAAGAAGTTCACACGGGTCTTACACAACTGTGCCTTCTGAAAGGACAGTTTTGTTCCAGCTTTCTGCAACTGGGTCAGAACGTAACGTATTTCAGCTTTGTGTTCCTCCACAGTTGAGCTCTTGATTAAGACATCTATACAGGTCAGGACTCCCTTTTCGCCAAAATCGGGCAAGACCTTATGTAGGAAGATGTTAAATTAATTGCTGGAATTTATGTATCCAAAGGGGGTTCGGGTCCATGTGTATTGCTGCCCCCCAAAGTTAAAGGCAAACTTATACTGTTCTTCCCTGCTGAAAGGTACTTTCCCGTAACCGTTGGTCAGGTCAATAGTGGTATTCACCTTTGACCGCTGGTTTTGGGCCAGTCCCTGATCGATGTAGGGACGGGGTCATCTTGACATATGGACCAGATTACTTAACTCTCTTAGGTCTGGGCAAAGTCTCCATTGACCACTGAGAAAAAAGTAACAGAAGCTCAATTACCCCTCTTTTTGTCCGCCTTGCAAAGCGATCAGGGACAAGGTGTTTTTTCATAGATATATTTCTTACCTATCTAGAAGTCGCATAAAGACATATCATTGTCCAGAGAGCAATCAGAATAAAAAACACAACATTTTAATAGGTTAAGTTATACACTTTTTAGAATGGTCGGTGCTTTCCACAAGACACCTCCACACTTAGGATCAAATTAGAACACATGAAATAAAAAAGTCCGCAAAAACACACACATATTCTATTTGTGGTGTCTAGGGTTAGTAAAGTGACAGTTCCAATGTAACACTTTTACAAATCAATTATTGGATTTCTTGTTCTGTTTGGGGAAACCAAGACATTAAATGCACAGCATGAGAGTTTTAATGCTGCAAGTAAAACACATTTGTTTTTGTGTCGGGATGTCTACATATGTTTCGGCACACAATTTGCATCAACACCATCCCTGGTGTTCTGCTCTTCTAGTTGTGGCCCTCTTCAGGACAGGATACTGATTTTAATTGACATAAATTCAAAAAAACCCAGATGTTCACTCTATTTTCCAATGCTGTAAAGAATGGAAATATGGAATTTGTGTTAGTGCTTTGACACAGTTTAAAAACTCTTCTGGTAAAAGTTCATGCGAAATGGTTACTCTATTCTCCACATTCCCACTTGGCACTGACCTTTATATGCTTTTGTGGTCGGACTCAAGTTTTTGATTTTTGTTGTGAACACACAATGAAGTCACTTCTTATTTTCTGTGTGTTGTCATGAAGTGAATTTCTTCTATATTATTTAGGCTTCAAGGCATCTATAGTTTTCTTCATTTTGGTATTTTCGTCAGAGTACTTCAGACTTTGGACACCTAAATTAAATTTCATATATTGGTTTTGGCAAAACATTATCACCGTATTTGTTTTTCAAAGTGCAGGATTCGCTGCGT
Source organism: Ambystoma mexicanum (assembly GCF_040938575.1). Classification (NCBI taxonomy): domain Eukaryota; kingdom Metazoa; phylum Chordata; class Amphibia; order Caudata; family Ambystomatidae; genus Ambystoma; species Ambystoma mexicanum. The sequence goes on along the minus strand of NC_090928.1, from coordinate 318,396,176 downwards.
TATTTACTGACCTGATAATTTTATATCCAAGTCGTGTGGTTCAATTTTTCGCTAAATCCTGTTGCGGCTGCATGTTGGCCCTGCTTGCGTTTTTTTTCCTTTTTCCAAGGGTTTCGTATATTTCTTTAATTGAACTGACCTAAAAGGACAGAACCAACATTATTGGGTGTGGGCTCCCCTTGTTGACAAGAAGTATACTAGTTTCCGCTCACTCGCGGGGTTCTGCGGTTGTTTTTTATTTTTTATATAGTAGAGGGGGCAGCAGACCTTAGCCATACGATTAATTTACCTTTTAGGAAGTTCACTGGATCAGTCTTCCTTGTTCGTTGTGCAGCTCCTCTTGATTTCAGCGCGGGTAGACCAACTCGTTTGAATTCGATGTCGCGGGGGAGGAGATTGTATTTCTACCGTATTCGCGTGTCATGTGACTGCCACGTACGGATGCCAAAAGGCTATTGCTGTCTTATTGGCAACGCGGGCGGCCATTTTAGAGCGTGTGTACCAGAGCTCTTTTTTATACTGGTTTTGTTGAAAAACAATTGTGCTTTGTTTGTTTTGATGCATTGAAACAAATATAGGCAGTGTAAATGCTTAATTTGAAAAATTAAAGCCACCCTCTGATATGGAGCCATGTGTGGCCAACTCCATCTGTTATTAGAATCTCATTTTGGAATATCGAGATGCAGACGAACTGCTCTTTTACCGTGTTAACGGTGATGAAAAAACCCCTCTGGATATTGATGAAATTCAGCCTATGGGCTTGTTATAATTGACAAAACTCTTATTAGAAAAAACATTTCTTAGAAAGAACACTCCTAAGAGTATGTCGCAATTGTACAAATATAGATGATTATAAGATCCATGGCAAACAACTAAAAAAACGCCTTGAACAAAGAGGATATCGAAAGAAGCATGTGAAAGTGGCATACAAAAATGCGAAAAATAAAAATCGAGAAACATTTCTTAACCCGCCAAATAAAACAACTGTGGAAAAAATGACATGTATTACAACTTTTACCCCAATCAGCCACAAATTACGTAAATTAGTCTTAAAGAACTGGCATATTATAAAAACTGAAGATTTCAATCCGGCACCCCCAAGATTTGCATTTAAAAGACAGAAAAACTTGAAGGACAATTTGGTCCACACATATCCTCGAATTAAAAAAGCAGAAACACAAAAAACTCTTTGGGACATGCCATCGGTAACAGGACACTTTAAATGCGGCATGTGCTCGGTCTGTTCACTCACGAAAAATATGAAGAGTGTCATCTTGAAAGAAAGACTTTGGCATTTCAAATCTTTTACAAATTGCAGTTCCCAATGGGTAGTATACGCGATCAAATGCCCATGCCAACTTTTGTATATTGGGAAAACAAAAAGACACATCAAAATACGTGTAGGAGAACATCGGACTAACATAAGAAACCAAACATCTAATAAACCTCTAGTTGCCCACTACATCCTTCTGAACATAAACCATGTGAAATATTCTGGTTCATTATCCAAACGGTACAGATTTCAAAAAGAGGAGGAGGCCGCGACCTGGCCTTGCGCAAGTGTGAACAAAAATGGATTTTTGATCTGGACACTGTAAAGAATGGCTTAAATTCATCAGTCGAGTGGGGTATTTTCTTTTGAGTGAAAAGTTTTTACTGCTGGTCAGGCCAACCTATCTATGCCTTTTTCTAAAAAGTGTTCTTTCTAAGAAATGTTTTTTCTAATAAGAGTTCTGTCAATTATAACAAGCCCATAGGCTGAATTTCATCAATATCCAGAGGGGTTTTTTCATCACCGTGTACACGGTAAAAGAGCAGTTCGTCTGCATCTCGATATTCCAAAATGAGATTCTAATAATAGATGGAGTTGGCCACACACAGCTCTATATCAGAGGGTGGCTTTAATTTTTCAAATTAAGCATTTACACTGCCTATATTTGTTTCAATGGATCAAAACAAACAAAGCACAATTGTTTTTCAACAAAACCAGTATAAAAAAGAGCTCTGGTACACACGCTCTAAAATGGCCGCCCGCGTTGCCAATAAGACAGCAATAGCCTTTTGGCATCCGTACGCGTCAGTCACATGACACGCGAATACGGAAGAAATACAATCTCCTCCCCCGCGACATCGAATTCAAACGAGTTGGTCTACCCGCGCTGAAATCAAGAGGAGCTGCACGACGAACAAGGAAGACTGATCCAGTGAACTTCCTAAAAGGTAAATTAATCATATGGCTGAGGTCTGCTGCCCCCTCTACTATGTAAAAAATAAAAAACAACCGCAGAACCCCGCGAGTGAGCGGAAACTAGTATACTTCTTGTCAACATGGGGAGCCTGCACCTAATAATGTTGGTTCTGTCCTTTTAGGTCAGTTCAATTAAAGAAATATACGAAACCCTTGGAAAAAGGAAAAAAACGCACGCACGGCCAACGTGCAGCCTCAACCGGATTTAGCGAAAAACAGAACCACACGACTTGGATATAAAATTATCAGGTCAGTAAATAACGCAGCGAATCCTGCACTTTGAAAAACAAATACAGTGATAATGTTTTGCCAAAACCAATACATGAAATTTAATTTAGGTCCAAAGTCTGAAGTACTCCGACGAAAAGACCAAAATGAAGAAAACTATAGATGCCTTGAAGCCTAAATAATATAGAAGAAATTCACTTCATGACGACACACAGAAAATAAGAAGTGACTTCATTGTGTGTTCACAACAAAAATCAAAAACTTGAGTCCGACCACAAAAGCATATAAAGGTCAGTGCCAAGTGGGAATGTGGAGAATAGAGTATCCATTTCGCATGAACTTTTACCAGAAGAGTTTTTAAACTGTGTCAAAGCACTAACACAAATTCCATATTTCCATTCTTTACAGCATTGGAAAATAGAGTGAACATCTGGGGTTTTTCGAATTTATGTCAATTAAAATCAGCATCCTGTCCTGAAGAGGGCCACAACTAGAACAGCAGAACACCAGGGATGGTGTGGATGCAAATTGTGTGCCGAAACATATGTAGACATCCCGACACAAAAACAAATGTGTTTTACTTGCAGCGTTAAAACTCTCATGCTGTGCATTTAATGTCTTGGTTTCCCCAAACAGAACAAGAAATCCAATAATTGATTTGTAAAAGTGTAACATTGGAAATGTCGCTTTACTGACCCTAGACACCACAAATAGAATATGTGTGTGTTTTTGCAGACTTTTTAATTTCATGTGTTCTAATTTGATCCTAAGCGTGGAGGTGTCTTGTGGAAAGCACCGACCATTCTAAAAAGTGTATGTATACCTTAACCTATTAAAATGTTGTGTTTTTTATTCTGATTGCTCTCTGGACAATGATATGTCTTTATGCGACTTCTAGATAGGTAAGACATATATCTATCAAAAACCCCCTTATCCCTGATCGCTTTGCAAGGCGGACAAAAAGAGGGGTAATTGAGCTTCTGTTACTTTTTTCTCTGTGAATCCAGTCCCGTTTTTAGCTCAATCCCCCTTTAACAAAAAATAGGGACTCACCCTTTTTGTATACACATCCATTGACCACTGTGTTTGAGTTTCCCCAGTACAGGGTTGGTAAAGGTACTATGGATTGGGCAAATAATCCCACGGGATTCTACATTTTTAATAATCTCTGTGAGTGACTCCATAGACGCGAGAGGCAACCAGTATTGGTTCACAAATACTGGAGCCATCTCGGGGTCTGTGGGTATGGTGGTTGAATTTATCTCAGCACATCCCCTATCATATGAATCCACTGCAAAGATATCCTGAAAATCCAGAAACACCTGTTTCAGCTTCTGTTTTTACTCCTCGGTCTCACAGGCATCAGTGAGATTTATTTGTTCTTCGACCATCTGCTTAAAGTCTGGAAAGACCTCAGCCTTGGCAATTTTAGTGGTACCCTCCAGTTGGGTGGACAGATCTCTTGTTATGGTGTTGGCCTGGACTTGAGGTTCCAAGGATGGGAGGTAGTCACTGTTGACTCAGAATAATAACACCTCATCCTTCCTGATGTCACAGGTTACCTCTTCCCCACGATAAGGGCAGGAAGAGTGGACCAAAAAATTCCCCCCTTGCCTGGTGAAAAACATTTCCGGAGGGATACCGGCATCGATATGGAAGCAGTCATTTGGAATTGGTCCAATGATCTCATTACCTAGATCAATAGAATAATGTTGGGCATCAACCTTCTTTCCAATAAAGGTGCCTGCACCCAAAGTCATACTTCGAGGGTAGCTGTTATCCACCAATATTCAAATGGTGTCCTGTTCTAGGTCAACTAGGGGTGTAGGGTGTAAATACAAACCTTGCTGTTGGAGATGATAAGTCAGATTTATATTGGCGGCTTTGTTTTGAGGTTCTGCCCTCGCTTAATTTTTAGGGGAATTGCAAATTGTCGCACCTGTCTTTGGATGGTAACCTCTTCTCTCACTTGAACTTCAACCGCATACGGCAGCAATTGAGCTGGCCAAAATGCTTTCTCAGTGTTGTGGAAGCCCATGGGGTTACCCCCCAGTCGGGACCAGGCTTTGTTATTAGTTAGGTACAAATTAATTGCAATTTGATTGAGAAAGTCACTTCCTAAGTAAACGGTGGAGGGGACATCTTTTACAACCCAACATTTTCTATCCTTTTGCCACCAATGGATATTTTTAGCATACACCTAGGCATGCAGGAGATGTTTGGAATTTGGAGTTTCCAGGCCCATTTCCCTCTTATCAATTAATTTCAGCGTGGGAATGGTCTGATCTTTTGAGAGTTTCCTGAATAATGCTTCGCTGATGAAGCTTCTTCCATTATTCAGGCATACTCTGGCGAGAACAGGCTCCTCCCCCTCATTTACCTGAATGGGGAAAAGCAGCTGTTCATCCTTTATATGGATGTTGGTCAAACTTTGAGCTGGTTTTTCATCATTTTTTGTCATGGGATTTGGGTTTTCTTCTGATTGTGGATTGGTACAACATTTCAGCATGGAATGCCACTTAAACCTGGGAGGGAGGTTGATTTTCAAGAATGGAGAAGGGTTCCCATCACCAGATTGTTCTCCTAAAGAGATTACAGTTATATCTCGAACTTGATTGTTCCAAAAATGTAATTCTATATTGCTGGACTGTTGTTCAATCATGTGGCATAGTTTGTGCTTTGTTTTAGTTTGATTGGCAGGTTAGTCTGAATCCAAAGGACCTTGTTCTCGCAGTCAATCGGGGTGATAACCTCCGAAGGAGGTAACTCCCCAGTAGACAAGGTGTTATCTATGGAGTGACGAGTATCACTGAGTGTTTCACCCTATGTCGCCCAATTTTGATCTCCAGATCGGCAGGCCCTTTGACCGAAAAATCATTCCCATAGAAGTTTTGGACATGTCCATGAGTCTGGGAATCTGTGCAAAACATCTTGCACCCAGAAACAGTTGTTATTGGGAAGTCTTCATTTTCCCGATTCTTTGCTGCACCTCTTTTCCTGCAGACAGTTACCCGAACCTGTTTGGGGGCGGATACCTTAGTGCTTTCAGGGTCATCTGGGTGACTTTGTTAGGGCTTAAGAATTTGTTGTTCTGGATCAGTCTCCATACTTACCCAATATAAATCAGGGTATTTTGGGGCCCATTTTGTCTTGGGAGGGATCCCTCCATCACTGAAAGAGAAGATCTTCTTCCCTGAATTCTCCAGGGGTTCTTCTCCTTCAAAAGGGATGATGCAGACAAAGTGGGTTGTCTTTAGCTTTTTATTTCTCCTACTTACCCTCTGTTCCCTAGGTTCCAGCTTTTCGGGGGTAGAATATTTATGCTCAGGTTCCAAGGTTCCATGGGGTTTTGTTTCAGGAGAGAAAGGAGGCTTCCTCTAGGGCTTTGCTGCATAAGAGCATTGTTGGATATTGTTAGATATTCTTGCTAAGTGGGTAGTTTATAGACCTGCCTACATTTGATAATCAAAACCCTGATATTTCTGCTGTCCACGGCGAGTGTCAAACATTGCCCATAAGTACTCAAAACTCTTTCTTTGTCTTGCGCATGGTTAAAAAATAAGTGGCGTGTACATATGTGCACACATACACACACTTGCATGAAAGAATACATGCGTGCATGCACACACACTATTGTGCCAAACTACATTTCTAAGAATGTTTTATTTAAATTAAAACCAACAAAAATCCTGGCCAAGGATACATTTTTGACAAGCTTAGGTGCTGTGAGACTGCTACGTTGCTGATTTGACACCATAACACATATCCGTTAAGTTTATTACATCATCCACTAGTCGGTGGAAAAAATAATTCATATAGTTCTCATTAGAGCACACACAGTTAAGCAACAGGAAAATAGAATTACTTGTCTAGAATCACAAACTTTAGATAATTGATGAAGTTGGGATTTGAGTTCAGTAAGCAATTGGTAGAAATCCTTCCTCCTTTCATGCCCCTGTCCGATTGCCTCTGTGTAAGGCTTTGAGCCTGTCACTGCCATGTCCACGGTCTCTCACCTGGCGCTGCTATCCACGGTGGAACTTGGCCCACAGAAGGACGGGGAGATATGCTGTTGGCCGGGCTCAGAGTCTCCATGTCCGGAACAGAGCCTGGCATTCCCTCGACATCCTGATGCAGGGAGTGGCCATGTTGGGTATAGCAGGCATGCACAAGGACCCGAAGCTGGTCACACGCGCAGGCTCAGCGAAGGCAGCATCGGGCAGCACACTGGCAATGCTGCTAGCACTTGTGCATGCGCAGTGAAGGTAGCATCAGGCGGCACCATGGCAACACTGCTAGCTACTCATAGTATTTAAACGCTGGTTTCACAGTCTACGGATGCTTCTGAACATGCTCTGTAGTTCATTGTGCCTTGCATGCTTGCATTCCTGTTATCTGTCTGCCTTTTGGCTCTGGCAGCTCTCCTTTCCCATGCCTTTCCTTGGCCTCCTGCCTGCTTGTTTCCTCTGGCTTCCCCAGGTGCTTGCTTCATGCCATTCCCCTGCTTCTCTGGCCGGCCTTGCCTGCCTCTGCCTGCCTCTGCCTGCCGTCACCTGCCATTATCAGCCTGGCCTGCATTCTCCACCTTGCCTCTGGGGAACCATCTGCAGTTATTACATCTACCTGGATATAGTCATAGTGTTTTCTACCTGCTGCTACACCAGTGATCATGCAGCATCCCCGGCTAGCACTCCGGCACTGTCCCCTCACTACAGTAATTCCGGGGAAGCCATTCTGTGGTGTGGGGAATTGTTTTCCAAGCTTCTGCCCTTGCTTTTTCACAAGTGGTGAGTTGGGAGACCTTTCCTCACACTGCCCGCACATCATCGCACAGCCTGGATAAATCAACAAAGACCAGGACCGGAGAGGAGAGTGGGCGATCCCGCCAACAATGAGACCAGGCATTTGACAGGTTCAGACGCCAGCAATCCTCTGATAATTTGGAAGCGATTCAGGAGCTCTGCGAAGAACTGCAAGCTCTGCGACTAGAAGTGGCTTCACTGAAACTAGAAAACTAAGTGTTACATGGGACCTTCAACTGAGACCTTGCAGATGTATTGGCTGAAAGTGCGGTGGCACAAACCCCTCTGCTCTCAAATATGACGGGGATCCTAGGAAACTAGTCTAATTCTTTAACCATTGAAGGATACCGTTTCTCTTCCAACCACAGTATTTTCAAAAGGACACGGCTAAGGTCGGTTTTATATTGAGCAACCTCACTAGTAGTGCCTTAGCTTGGGCTGCCCCATACATATCAACCAACAATCCTATCCTAGAAGACTTTGGCGAATTTGAAAAGGCCTTCTTAGCAGTCTTTCAGTTGCCCAACCAGGCCACAAGTGCACAGAGTCAACTCTAGGACCTCAAACAAGGGCACATGGACATAATCTCCTATGCAAGTCACTTTTGCCAACTGCTGGTGGATTCTCAGTGGCCAGAAGTCACACAGCGTACTCTTTTCTGGAGAGATTTGCACGAGAACTATAAGGATGAACTGGTCCATGCTCCGGAACCTGAATCATACAGGGATTATTTGACCATGTCCTCCAGATAGATCGCCGCCTCGCAGACTGTCGAGGGGAATTGAAGAAGAGGGTTGAAGTAACAGCATGACCAATGCCCCTACTCACCAATCCTGTTCAGGCCGGCAGAGAGGCAACAAAGGAGCCAATGCAACTTGGTGCCTTGGAGGGACCACTGTCCAACGCAGAACGAAGACGACAACGACTCAATCGCCTGTGTTTGTACTGTGGAGGCAGTGGCCATTACTAGGTTCCTGCCCCCTACAGCCTTCCATATCTGAGAGAAACTGAAGGAATTGTTGCGGAAATTGGAGGGAGCAACAAGCCCAGGATCCATCAAGCAACACCCTTCAACCACGTTTGCCGAATCTATGCCTCCGGTTCATCTCTTATCTCTGTCATTACAGCTGTCCTGGGACCATGGGCAGTCATTTATTATTCCCCTTGCTCTACTGGACGGTGGAGCTTCTGGAACCTATACTGACGCCTCCTTTGCACGCCGGTTTGGAATATCTCTCATAGACAAACCAGCTGATTGTTTGATTGAAGTGATAGACGGTACCTCACTAGCATCTTGACCAGTGTGCCAACAGATGCAACCACTTCTGTTGCACATAGCAGATCACAAGAAACATCTTGTCTTTGATTTAATCCATACACCATCATATCCAGTATTGTTAAGGCTACCTTGGTCATGCCGACATAACCCAATGGTTGATTGGACTACAAGAACAATGCGTCAAACAAGGACCTCCAATCTGGCTATATACCATTGCGTGGGACCACAGCATGAACCAATGCCGGAAAATAGTCAGCAGTACTATGGTGGACGGTACAGAATGTACCAGAAGTATATGATCGCTTCTCTAGTGTTGTCTCTGATCCCGAGTCCATGCCACTATCTCCTCATTGGGAACATTTCCTGGAAATAGAACTGCAGCTCGGAAAACCCATACCACATGGGAAGATCTACTCCTTGACTGTACAAGAGTGAGAAAAACTATGACGCTATCACCAGGAGTACTTACAAAAGAGGTATATCATCATGTCCAATTCCCTGGTGTGGGCACCCTTGCTTTTCATTCCGAAGAAGGAGGACACACTGTATCCACTACCGCCTTCTGAACAAGATAACAGTAAAAGACTGGTACCCCCTGCCCCTGATCAGGGATATATTGGAATCCTTACGTACCTCTACTGTATTCATCAAATTGGATGTGCATGGAGCGTACCACTTGATACACATTAAGGAGGGGGATGAGTGGAAGACAGCTTTCAAGACACCCTCGTGGCACTTTTAATATCAGGTTATGCATTTTGGCTCTGCAAAGCCTCTGCCGTCTTCCAACAATTCATGGACACAGTGTTCTCCGATCTGATAGGTATATTAGTATAGATATACCTGGATGACATTCACAACTATTCATCTTCTGTATCGGAACATATCAATCATGTGTCTGAAGTTCTTACCCGCCCCTCTGTCAATCATCTATATGTCAAACCCGAGAAATATGTTTTTCATCAAGAATGTATAGAATTTCTGGGTTATGTGATCAGCTCCTCTGGTGTCCATATGGAACCAAGAAAAGTGAAGGCCATTAGGGACTGGCCAGTACCCGAAGATGTAAAAACTGCCCAACATTGTCTTGGCTTTGCCAACTTTTATCGTCGCTTCATCTACGGGTACTCCACCTTGACGGCTGATATTACACATCTCCTGAGTTCCAAGAAATTTGGGACGGCATCACCAATACAGCCTTCCTGACATTTAAGACCGCCTTCACCAAGGCCCCTGTTTTACAGCATCCAGACGAATCGTACCCATTCTTTGTCAAAGCCGACGCCTATGATCAAGCCATAGGGGCAGTCCTCCCACAATTCAATAAACTGACTTCAGCTAAACACCTCATTGCTTATCATTCCCGAAAACTGACTACATGTCTAAAGAACTACTGTGTAATCAAGAAGGAAATCCGGGCCATTAAGGAGGCATTCCAAGAGTGCACACATCACTTCCTCAGTGGAGTACATAAGGTTGAAGTACGAACTGACCACGGGAACTTACAATATCTCAAAACCATCCTTTGTGTCAACAGCCGCCAGGCACGTTGGGCCTACTTTTTCTCACAATTTGACTTCTCCATATCCTACATACCCAGATCACAGAATAAGAAAGCTTATGCTCTTTCTCGTTTGCACATGTATGCAAACTCCTATGTGGCCTCCAATGAACCAGTATTGCCCCACAAGCATTTCTTGAACGCTGTGGTACCATAATTACAGCAGGTGAGGAAAGTGACAGATTGTGACGCAACTGTTGCATCTCTTTGGCAGAACCCATCAACGTGCCTCAGGAATGGGCTCCTCTTTAAGGGGAGTTGCCTGTACATACCCTCTCAGGCTCTTTGTTCAACATTATTGTCCTGCTTTCATGATGCTAAGGTCTCCGGTCATCGTGGAATACAAACTATGGTGGATCTCTTGTCATGCCAGTTCTGTTGGCCCGGTTTGCATCTACATGTAGGACTATGTCTCCCAGTGTCTTGTATTTGTATTTGTATTTGTTTTATTTGTAGCGCGCGCCAGGCCCAGGGGCATCTGGGTGCGAAAACTTAGAAGGCAATTTACATATATTCCACAATATATACAAAACAACAATAGAAGGGATATTTACAGTATAGTACATAGGTGATCACACTGGGTGTTATCATATGAGCACAGTAGGCGAGGCAAAATTAGAGGAGGCAGAAAACTCAGGTAATTACAGCAGGCGGAGGCTACCTCAGATTTGAGCGAAAAGCCAAGATTTGGTTTTCAATTTGAAAGAATTGAATGATGATTCAGTCCTGATATTGGGTGGGAGAGTGTTCCAAAGCTTGGAAGCCAGAACAGGGAAGCTTACGCCCCCAGATTTTTGGTGTTTGAATTTTGGCAGGGATAGGCAGTGTATCTGTGCAGTTCTTTGAGGTCGAGAGAAAGTGTGAAGGGAGAGGCGGTTGGAAAGGTAGAGGGGGGCCTTGTTTGTCAAGCATTTATGGGTCAGGGCAAGTGTTTTCAGCGCAATTCTTTGTTTGACAGGGAGCCAGTGCAGGTTGGTCCTAATATCAGATATGTGTTGGTTTCTTGGAAGATTTAATGCCGCTCTACTGGCGTTGTTCTGGGTAATTTGTAGTTTGTTATGGTTGGACTGGCTGGTCCCAAGGTAGAGGGCACTGCAGTAGTCAATCTTAGACATGATAAGCGTTCAGGCTAGAATGATACTGTTGGGGGTGGTCAGAAAAGGTCTGCAGGCCGCAATAAGTTTGCAGGTATATGCCGGCGCTGATCTGACAGCATTAATTTGTCTTTTCAGGGACAAGGTGGAGTCAAGATAGATGCCCAAGGTTTTAGTATCCTTGGACACTTTAATGACATTGCCATCAATGGTGAAGGTCTGATACAGGTGATCTAATTTATTGAGCCGTTGAGAGGAACCCAAGATGAAGAGCTCCGTCTTTTCATCATTAAGACAAAGTTCATGTTAGTCCATCCAAGCCTGGATTACCAAGTATACTTTGTTCAATGCCTTGGTGTCTGCAATGTGATCACCGGTGATGGGGATGAGTATCTGGGAGTCATCCGCATAATTAGTGTAAGAGACACCCAGATAATCAAGAACATCAAAGAGATGTTTGGTGAACACATTGTAGAGAGTAGATGACATGCAAGAGCCTTTTGGGACCCCACATTGGATAGGGGCTGGGTCAGCGGCCGCTGAAGGGGAAAAAACCCTCATGTGTCTGTTGCTGAGAAAGGAGCTGATCCACGCAGTGGCTGAATCCGAAAAGTATGTGACAGAGCGGAGGTGTTGACATAGGATTTTGTGATTGACCAAATCGAAGGCCGCCGACAGGTCTAGAAGTAATAGCAAGGCTAATTTCCGATTGTCTTTCAGGACTTCGATTTGGGTTTTCAAATCTATCAGAGCCGCTTCCGTCCCGTGCCTGGGACAGAAGCCAGATTGTCTTAGTCCAAGGAGGTTAGTCTTGGATCTGCATATAGGCCGCACGATCAAGAATTTTGAGCATGAATGGGACGGTTGTAATAGGCCTGTATTTGGTTGGTATACTCCTGTCTAATGAAGGTTTTTTAGCAGTGGGAACACCCAGGCATCCTTCAGATTGTCGGAAACAATACCTGTTTTAAAGGAGGAGTTGATAAATGCCATTGTGAAGGGGGCAAGGTCATGAGCCAACTCCTTGATGATGGCTGCAGGGCATGAATCACCTTGGCAGTATGACGGTTTGATTCTGCTGATGATGACTTCCACTTCAGCAATGGTGAGTGGAGAGAAGGCAAACGGTTTGATGATAGGTGATACCAAGGGAGTAGTTGTGATAGGGGTGGGCTGACGATTATCCAGCTTCGATCCATTTTGTTTATCTTTGATTTTAGATTGGAGGGAAGCAATTTTGTTCAGAAGGGCTGTCTGGATATTGGCGCACCAAATGCTATCTTTAATACACGTGCTAGGAGGTGTGGCCGGAGATTCCTGTTCCTTTAGGATCTTGAATAGTTCTTTGGTGTTTGAGTCTGCTTGCATAATGCGGGTATTAAAGGACTCTTTTTTGGCATGGTAGATGGCTTTTTTATATTAAAGGGTCGCAAGAATAAGGCCATCCTTATGGGCATCTGGCTGATGGCTTCTCCAACGGTTTTCCATACACAATGTTTAGTTTTGCAGAGCACTCTTAGCTGTGGTGTAAACCAAGAGTTTAGGTGCGCGTGCTGTTTAGGCTTTCTCAGTTTAATAGGGGCAATAGAGTTTAAAGCTGAGAGCATTGCTTGATTGTAAGTGTCAGTAAGGATTGTAGGATCAGAGCAGGGGTATGTGACCTTGTTGAGGGAGGGGAGTAAAAGAGGGAGCAATTTCTCTCTGGTTATGTCTTTTTTATTTCTAGTGAGGATGGTATGGCACATGTTTGTGCTCAAAGCAAGACCGGCCATGAACGCCCTGCTGGTCTTTTACAACCTTTGGAGAAACCACCCTATTCTTGCCATACCATCACCACAGATTTCATTGTGGACCTACCAGCCTCTGACGGGTATCCCTGCATCATGATAGTTGTGGACTGCTTCTCAAAGATGGCTATTTTCATACCCTTCAGATTGATGCCTACAGCAGCCCAAACAGTCCAGGCCTTTTTTCATGCCATCTATCGGTCACATGGGCTTCCTGTGAAGATAGTCTCAGAGAGAGGATCACAGTTCACTTCCGGTTCTGTGAAGCATTGTGTGGTTTTTTAGGTATTCATCATGCTTGGAGTTCTCAATACCATCCGCAAATCGATGGTCAAACTGAATGCATTAACCAGACCCTGGAGCAGTATCTCCATTGTTATGCTAATGCCCTACATACTTCCTGGAGTGTTCATTTGGATACGGAAAGGTGTCTTACAATAACACGTGCAATTCTTCCATCAAGGAAAGTCTGTTTTTCTGTAATTATGGTCAGCATCCCAAGACCATGCCTTTTACCCTGCCGAGACACTGTGCAGTGCCTTTAGTAGAGGACTGGCTGCAACATCTCACTCAAACCCACCAGACAGTGTTGCAAATCCTGGAAACTAATAAAGTTCAACAAAAATGCACAGCCGACAGCAAACAGACCCCAACACCTGTCCATAAAATCAGCGATACGGTCTGGCTGTCCATAAAAGATATGCATGTTCAGAACCTGCCTACTAAGTTGGCTCCTCATTTTTTGGGTCCCTATCATGTTCTTGCATGTGTCTCGCCTCTGACATATAGGTTGCAGCTACTAGATGGTTGGCGCATGCATCCAGTGTTTCATGTTTCCTTGCTGAAGCCATATCTGAAGGACACCCATGGACATGTGCCATCCCATCCACCACCTGTGCTCATTAATGATCAGCCGGAATATGAGATCCAGGACATTTGCGATTCCAAGTACATCATAGGCCACCTCCATTACCTGATTGACTGGAAGGGGTATTCGGCCAGCGATTGATCCTGGGAGCCTGCTTGCAACGTTCATGCCCCTCGTTTGGTTCAGCATTTTTTTCGTCTTCATCCTTCAAAACCTGGACTCCCAGAGGGGGTCACGGTGTCAGACCCTGTGCCTGTCACTGCCTCAAGCCATGGTCTCTGACCTGGTACTGCTATCCACGGTGGCGCTTGGGCCACGGAAGGACGGGGAGATATACCATTGGCTGGGCTCTGAGTCTCCATGTCTGGAATGGAGCACAGCATTCCCTCAGAGTCCTGATGCAGGGCACAGCCATGTTGGCTCTAGCGGGCATGCGCGAGGACCCGATGCTGGTCACTCACACATGCGTGTGGAAGGCAGCATTGGGTGGTGCCATGACAATGCCGCTAGCACTCACGCATGTGCAGTGAAGGCAGCATCAGACGGCAACATGGCAATGCTGCTAGCTACGCAGAGTATTTAAGCACTGGTTTTACAGCCTACAGATGTGTCTGAACACGCTCCGAAGTTCATTGTGCCTTGCACGTTTGCCTTTCGGTTCTCTGACTTTTGGCTCTGCCAGCACTCCTTCCCCTTATCTTCCCTTGGCCTCCTGCCTGCTTGTTTCTTCTGGCTTCCCCTGGTGCTTGCTTCCTGATTGCTCCTGCTTCTTCTGGCCTTTCTTGCCTGCCTCTGCCTGCCTTGCCTGTCTCTGCCTGCCATTATCTGGCTGGCCTACCTTGCCTGCATTCTCCACTTTGCCTCTGGGGAACCATCTGCAGTTATTACATCCTGCTGGATATACTGCTACTGTTTAAAATCTGCTGCTACACCAGTGATCCTGTGGCTTCCCTGACCAGTGCTCCAGCAATCTCCCCTCACCACGTTAATTCCGGGGAAGCCATTCCGTGGTGTGGGAAGTTATTTTCTAAGCTTCTCCCCTCACTTTTTCACGAGTGGTGAGTAGGGAGACCTTTCCTCACACTACCCTCACATCATCGCACAGCCTGGACAAATCAACAAAGACCAGGACCAGAGGGGAGACTGCGCAATCCAGGCAACAACAAGACCAGGTATTTGACACTCTGCCTCTCTTTCTGAATCTGTCTCACTCTCTCCTTGTGTCTCTTTGATCATGTATCATTTGCTCCATATCTGTCCTTTCTCTCTCTCTTTCTTACTCTGTCTCGTTAAACCTGATTCCTCCCTTTCTCTCTCTCTCCATTCCCACTGTATGGGCCTCATTACGACCCTGGCGCCCCCGTAATGAAGGGTGCCGGTACGGGTCCGGCACCGTTCATTACGGGATGCCCTATTACGAGGTCCCCTTGCGGGACCCGCTCAGAACGTCTGGTCAGACCAGACGTCCTTAGCGGGTCCCACAAGGGGACCAGGTAGCTAATAACAAGCCGGTTATTAACAGGCCCGTTATTAGCTCCCTCCCCATTCTCATAGAGCCCTATGGGGGCTCAAATGGGAATGGGGATGGGTTTTTCAATGACGAATTACCGGGTCCTCCAAGGTTGGATTGGCCCGGTAATTCCTCATTGAAGGAACCCGGAGCTGGAAACCGGTATGGAGACAGCCATGCCCTTGTTAAGGGCATGGATGCCTCCATACTCGTAATGAGGCCCTATCTCTCTGTTTCCACCTCTCCGATCTGTTTTCTCTGCCTCTCTCTCTGTCCCTCTCTCGACTCACCGCCTTCTCCCTGCATTTTAAAGATTATGGGCTGTGTGTCCCCACTCACAAGCAAAGTAGTGCTTTACAAAATGAAACGCATACAGTACAGAATGATATGAAACGCATGCTCCAAGAGACAGGTGGAGACCAGGGCTTGTCCTTATATAAAAAAGGATGGAGGTTCCCTGCGGCTGTGAAGGTATTCTTCAATTTTTGACCTACCTCCGCAAAAAATGGTCAGTGGTGAGTAATCCTTTGCAATAATGTGAATACCTGGACATTTTGATTGCAATGGCCCAAGACCCAGTACAAAATATAAGTACAAGAGCAAATTATGCTTGTACCTCAGCATAGGATTGTGATACGCAGCCTACTCAATTAATACAGAAAATGCAATGCTTGTTTTGAGAGTTCCATTTATTTCATACCCATCAGGTGTAATAAAAGATCAAGTAAGTGATTCCCGGCCCACACAAAGTAACATGGGAGGCTCTTGAGCTCACATGGATTTTTTGCTCTCCCCTGTGCTGTCCCAAGGTCAATTATTGTATTGTTTTGATTATGGCAATAAGAACCCATTCTGGGGGCTTCACTGGCCGGAAACGGCCTGGGGCCCAAGTTCTTAACACCAGGCCCCGGCGCTGTTACCTGGCCGGTGAAGTCCCCAGAATGGGTGTTTATTGCTGTTAGCACCATGAGGCAAATCCTCGAGGTGCTAAAAGCAATAAAAATGTTTTTTTTAAAACGGCTATGCTGCTTTGTTTGCTGCAACTGGGGAGTGGTTGTCATGGAAATGGGATGTAGGGCTCCGCCCAGAGCCCCTCTTCCATTTCCATGGCTGACGGAGTGGAGAAGGAAGCAGATCAGTGCGTGCCTGGAGGAGGCCCCAGTAAGGTAAGGAGAGGGGGCAGGGGATGTTGAAGGGCTTAAGGTGGGGTGGGAGGCAGTATAGGAGAGGGGACATGCAGCGCCAGGTGCAGCGCGGTTGCCCCAAGCAATCGGGTAGCTCAGAACCCGGGCTTGGGTTGTCAAATACAGCATGGGTTTGGAGCAACCTGATTGGCTGACGCACCCACCCTGGGTGCTAATATATAAAATCTAGTGTTCAGAGCCTACTCCAACTTGGGGGAAGCGTGCTAACTAATCCGCCACTGGGTGATCTTTTATTACACATGATGTGTATGACATAAATACTCACAATGAAAAGGGCTAATTTGCGGATTCTGAACCAACACCAATAAAACGTAATAAACAATGAATGCTTGCTGTAAACTCGGCTTAGTCTCCAGATCATTCTTTGCACTTATGCAGTGCTTTTACCCCTAGATAGTCTTTCGAAATATTATTTATCTTCTTTCTTTCACTCCTCCAGATTGAATATATTTAAAACTGTTTCTGTAAAGACTGACGGCCTTGTCCTGAGTTGGGCGGTATGCCGGCAGTAATTGTGCCGGGATACAGCCCAACGGTATTAGCATTACCGCAATTTGTGCCAGATCTTGAGTTGTGGTGGGGAGGTATATCCCCATTCCCATTGGGTCCATTGCTATTAGTGCCGCGTTAATAGCGCTGTAAACGGGCAGAAAGGGTAGATTGAGGCCCTGAGTCTCCACTAAACCAGGCTTATGATATATGCGGTAGCGGCCCTGTAGTTATGGTTAAGTTGCTCAACCCATAGGAAGAACACTTTTTGGGTGGTTTATAACCCACCCCCCAGTACAAATCCTTACCAAACTTTGCAAAGAAAGTATATGGCCCCGTCAGATAGATTCAGCAAAGTTTAGTGAAGTTGCGTCAAAGGGGGCGGGGGGGCAAAGTTGGATCAACACCCAAAACAGATTTCTTGAATTTACCTCCAACTTTAGTAGCAACAGTTTGAATTTCTTAGAAATCACAATCTCGGTAGATGCCATCTCAAAGGTCTTGTTCGTGAAACCTTACAACAAACCTATTGACATAATCTCCATGTTGCTCTATGAAAGCTTCCATCCCACGTTAGGGATAATCTCCCACTAGGCCAATCTTTAAGGCTTAAACGGAACAGCTCATACAAAACTGACTTTTTGGATGCCAAAAAAATGTAAGAAAGCCTGGAAGTGAGAGGATACCCAAGAGAGGTCACGAGAAAAGCTCTGAAGAGGGAGAAGAACAACAATCGTGAGGCCCTCCTGGAATATAAAGAACACAGCTCTATTAAAGAGCAGCAAGACAAATTGGTATTCATCAATACATATAACAATATGTCCAACAGCATAAAAAAAAAAATCATCTTGAAGAGTTGGAAAATTCTGGACAAAAGTGAGACACCAGTACCCAGACCAATGGTGGCATTCAAACGGAGCAAGAATATTAAAGACCTTGTAACCCGGAACAACATTTTCCTTGAAAAAAATGCAAACAGACAAATTGACAGAGACATGGAAAATGCCCCCTGTGATAGGCCATTTTCCTTGTGGACACTGCATCTATTGCCAACTCACTAGCAGAAGCACGGAGGTCGATCTGGGATTATGTTCACTGTGGAAACAGAAGAAGCACACCAACTGTAATCCAGCAATGGTGATATACGCTATCTAGTGCCCCTGTCCCAAAGTTTACATCGGCAAAACCAACAGAAAAGTCAAATTAAGAATTGGGGATCACAAAAGCTGTCTATAAAATAGAACCAAAAATGCCCCTATGGTGGACCATTGGGTAGAAAATATGCATACACCTGATGATTTTAAGTGGACGGTTCTGTACTGTTGCCAAGTATGGATGCAAATATAGACAAAAACACACTATTGCGTAAAGAACAACAAATCATTTTCCTGACCAAAAGCGCAGTATCTGGCCTCAATGAAAAAATGGATTGGCTTCACGTGTAAATGCACGGGGAACGTACCCGTTTGCCCAACACAACTGTCAACTTACATGGCCACCGCACATTGGGTCACCCAATGTCTGTTGTTTTTCAAATTAACTACTTGTGTACACCCTCCACTACCCAGTAACCTAATTGAGCCTTCTGAACCGACTACTAGATAATCGGAGCAAGTTTGTCTTGCTGCGTGTTTCATGTGTGGTTCGCATCACAAATAATTTTGATCTCATACGCTTACTGCCACACCTAGTAATAGGTGGTCTTTCCTCTTCTTTTAATACAAAGAGATCCTTAACCCTAATGTAATAGTGTGGGACACATCGCCCCCTGCCTCATCCAGAGTGGGAGTGGATAGTGTTCTCTCAGGGAGTGAGTATGTCTATGTAGTTTAACTTGACACCACCCCAACCAATGGAGAACGGTGCCGGTTGACGTACGATCTAGTATTTCAGATGGGATGCATGGGCACATGACCTCACACATCCGGGTCCAAACGTGTCAGGATCTGGTCTGCGCATGGCAGGGAATACACTTCGGGTAAGCGCCCCGTCTGTTCGACGGCATGCTTGTCATGCTCGTGAATCTTGAGGAAACAGCAACGGCTAACAGGAACAAGACCTTTGGCGTGAACACTTTGCCCTCCAAAATTTCGGAATTTCTTCCACCCTTCTTCACAGCCCGCCGTAACGCTGAGCTGTAGAGCACATTGAGATGACAGCCACTGCACAACGTAATTCGTCTGTTAACAGTGTACAGCGACGCCGCTGCCCGCTGAGCACACCAGGCAGCCGCGCACAAGATCCAGCCATAGAAGGCTTGAACAGAGGATTTTCATATCGGAAACAAGGTAAACAGAACGTACTGTTTAAGACGGTCGTGATTTGTATTTTTCTACATCACCTTGAACGGATCAACCTAACAAGGAAGCCCCGTGTAGCTCTCTAATCAGTTTCCCTATGTGCTGTTCAACCGATACTTCTTTCCACAACTTGCGGGACCGTCCCATGCACACCACTTCCATTTTTGATGGCCTGCTGTATGAATGAAGGCCGTAATTTGTCCTTCCAATATCCTCCAGAATACGCTCCTGAATCTTCTGCCTAAAAGGCTTATGGTAAGCTCCTCTAGTCATTAGGGCGCATATGTAGGAATCACTTATGTTAAAACATACAGTTGAACAGCATATTGCACCTTCAAGCCCACCACATAATTCTAGTTTAATCTACAACCATTCGACAAGATGTTGTGAATAATGACGATACAAAGTGTAGAATTCTCGTTCAGCTTTGCCTTTCCTTCTGAATTGCTGTCTACTAATGCATGTCCGATAGGCAATCGGGTTCCCCTTTTAGCATTGTCCCATCTGATTTACAAGACCAGGAGCACATATTGTTGATCTCTGGACATATGTTTAAAAGACAAATGGACACTGACCCCATTGTCTTTTCTATTGTAGGTGATACGCTGTATTACCAGTTGTCACGTTTTGGATGCACCCCAACCTTCTATTCACTTTTAGGTGTATGAAGTGTTTTGAAAGCACTACTGTAGTGCCATATGTAATTTAGATTGTTTCTCTAATAGATGGGATAAACTCTCGATGGTATTGTTGCTGTGCATATTGCTTACTACAGTGCACAGTATTTACCCTAGACAGTCCCTGATGAATTTCCTTGTACTCTTGCACTTTATGATACGGAAAGAAACATGTTGGATGTATTTGTTGATAGTATGTGGATGAGTGAGTGATGGTGAGAATGGAGGTTTGGATGTGGCTTAATTGCGTATTTGCACAGCACAAGACACTTTTTGACACTACTGACTTTATAGGGCAATTGATTAGAAGCCCATAATTTAACCAAATTGCTGTCTGTCGTACATTTGCACTGTTTTACCAGTTTTGAGTAATTATTCCATTTGGATGACTACATTGTGTTGGTTTCAGCTCATTTGTATTTTTACTTCAAAATCTACTTCAATCTTTTTATCATTGTGACTATTCATTGGTGCTATTTGTACATTAATAACATTGTTTATTTTTTGCTATATTTGACTTCCTTCACAATTTAATGTACTAGAAGCATATTTTCTCATGCTTCACTGGTTTCTCCCTGGCAATCACTTGGTAACAAAAGAGCTTGTTGCCCCTCTAACCCTTTTTTGTTTGTGTCTAAATGTTACGTACCTATACGAGGCTTGGTTAGAAGTGGGCATTTAATTTCTCTCAACCTTTAATTGTTTTTTATGGCCATGTTATAACGTATACCACAAACTTTGTGATGCAAGACATTCTATGTTTGAATTTCCATCTCAAACCATTTATGCTGACAAAAGGATCCTTAGATACATGGCTGCACATTTAAGTTGAACACTTGTAGAAGCCAATTCTTGAATTCATATTCAACATGCTAGAATTGTTAGCTGATTTAGTTATTGCCATGCTAGGTGATAGCATTGTTTTTAAAGTTGGAACTTTACGATAGGTAATATAAGGGGTCTCATCCAGTACTTGCTTCAGATGTGGATCTGTAAGCAGCACCTTCCAATGTTTCTTCATGATGGAGTTAATTTCTCTAGCTTGGTAATTAAAGCATGTAATGAATCTGATTTTGTCATTTCTAGACTTATTTTTACTAGAGAAAAGATTGTGTCTAGTAGATTTTTCTGCTTTGTCAAAACACTCTGAAATCGTATTCTTCTGATATCCTTATTTGACAAATCTCTGGTCTATATGTCTAGCTTCAATCTTGTAATCTGCATTGCTGATACATGCTCGCTTTGCACTTAAGAATTCTCCATAGGGAATAGAGTCTATTATTGCTCTAGGGTGGTGGCTTTTGGCATGGAGAGTCGAATTGGAACTAGTGGGTTTCCTATAGAGTTTGGATGTAAGTTTATTGTTCTCAATCTGAAATTGTACATCAAGGAAAAACAATTCTTGTTTGCTAATAACAGTAGTTCATTCTAGGCTAAGGGTGTTATCATTAAGAATTTTAACATATTTATTCAATTCAAATTGTGTCCCGTCCCAGATGACAAACAAATTGTCAATGAAACAATACCAAACAATAATGTGTTTGGTCAAATACTCTAATACTTCTGTCCAGGCCAACTGCGTCTCCCACTACCCCATATACAAGTTGGCATAAGTGAGGGCCATGGAAGACCCCATAGCTGCCCCCTGTGTTTGCTTATATATTTGGTTTTCATGGAGAAAATGATTGTGTTCTAGGCAAAACTGTAGCATCTGTAGTAGCAGGTCATTATGTTGTCGATAGCTAATTGACCTGTCTTCTAAAAAAAAACAACAAGCTTTGATACCTACTGGATGTTGAATAGAGGTGTATAATGTCACTACATCTAGGGAAACTAGAAAATATTCAGGTACCCAAATAATGTTGTCAAGTTTAATCAACAAGTCAGATGTGTCTCGTATATACAAACTCAAACTTCAGACAAAATATTGGAAAAAATGGTCTAGATACTTTGAGGTATTTTCAAGTAGGCTTCCCAGTGAAGAGACAATGGGACGACCCGGGGGATCGGTTAAACTTTTATGAATTTTAGATTTAAAATAAATGGGTGGAGTCATGGGATGAGGGGTTTTGAGAAAAAAATATTCATCTTTGTCAATAAGTTCTAAATCACACCAATCCTTCAACATTGCAGGATAAAGACACTTAGTTTCCATCAAAATATGTTTTTCTATTGTCATATACTTGTTAACATCACTCAATTGTCTCATTGCTTCCGCTTCATATTTTTCACTGTCTATTACAACTATACCTCCACCTTTATCAGATGGACGTATGGCTAAAGAGTGATCATTTTTTAGAGCTTCTAAAGCCTGGAATTGTTGGAAGTTAAGATTCCTTTGAGATGATGGTACTTTACTAGATAATTTCTTCAAGTCTTTCATAACCAGTTCTTCAAATATGTCAATCGACCCACACACAATATTGCGACAAAAAACTGATTTCGGTCTAAATTGAGTAGGACAATTCATGTCTGTTGATATCCCAAAATGTTCTTTCAACATGGTATTGTCAACTCTGATATTGTCATCTATGGTGGATTCTACACTTTCTTCCATGTTGGCTAGACACATTAGGCTAGTAAGGTGTTTCTCAGTCAATATAGAAGCTTCTCTCCCTTTTCTTTACATTTACCATGATTATATTCAACTTTAGCAGCATGAAATTTCCTCAGTTTAAGCTTCCTAGTTAATTTAAATAAATTTACTCTAGTGGAAGTATAGTCATACTTGTAGGTGGGGCTAAAGGAGAGGCCTAAAGAGAGTACCGACAGCTCATTCTTTGTTAATGTTCTTTTTGAAATATTAAAGATTTTTAGCTGGAGGTCTTGTTCCCTTGTGGTCTCCCTCCCCCTCAGGTTGCTTCCAGATCTCATTGTCATGTTGGACTAGTAGCTTGTGTGTGTTCCCCTGCCTCGTTTTGCTTTGCAGCCTCTTGTTGCCATGTCTCTTCCTTGTCCTGCGTGTTTGCCTTGCCCTCTCCTTTCCAACTTGTTGTCTAAATGCAACAGTTTGAAGTTAACTCAATGGTGCAATCGGCACAAATGGATTTTATGAGTCTGAAGAAGCCTGTACATTCAGGTGGAAGGCGTGACTTTCTGCACCCGATGGGTGAGTGTTTTACAATCACATGGCTGCCATTTGGGTGAATTTGTTTCACATTTCATCATTTTTTGTTCTGTGCTGTACATTGATTGATTAAAAATATTATTTTAAAGTAGCATGGTTGTGAGTGCTTGGGTAATTTTGTCTATATGCAGATAATGAAGTTTTTTGTAGGGCTACAACCTCACATTAGCATGTGTTTTATATATATATATATATATATATATATATATATATATATATATATATATATATATATATATATATTCAGTGAAAAAACTTTGTTAAAGGGACGTTATGGTTAAGTTGCGCTACTAAAGATCTGTGAAATTCAGTGAAAAAAACTTTGTTACAGGGACGTTATGGTTCCAAGTGAAACCGAAAACCCCTGAAATTCGCAAATTATGATAAGCTAAGCAACCATAACTCGTGCCACCACCGTGCACTACTATGTCTAACACCCAGGACATCAAAGATGACATCACAAATGTCATTGATGACATCACTGATGACATCACATGTCTGGCTCCCTCTTTTCTACTTTACTGACATATCTAGGCCAGTAACAGTCAGGAACTAAAAATTCATATACTCATAATTCATATTCAAGTATTATAATTGTAGAGTTACACTTCAAATATGTTCTTACAGTAATTCACTTGGGTTTCACTCACTGCATATGAAACATATACATAGGGGAAAACATAGATTGGGAAAACAGCAATGCTTTGTGTGTATAAAGATTATCAGTAGGGTTATCAATAGTTTCTTATAGTCTGCCTTTTTAAATTACTTTACTTTCCTGGATATGCTCATATTTGTATGCATTGTATGCACACTACTCTCCTTAGGGTCCAGTCCAGTGGCGGCCGTTTACATAGTGCGGGGGCGCCACCCCCCCATCCAGGGCCCCCCACCACCCATGGAGTGTACAGAGAATTGCCCCGTAAATTTAGTTCTGCAGACAGAACAGATAACAAAAGTTCTTCTGCATGAACTGGACAACGTTGCGGCAATCAAATGTGCACAAAATATAAAACAAAAATAATTATCTGGTGAGCTGCTCTGCAATCTTTATGGCTGGGCTGACTGGCACACTAACATAGCGGGGCGCGTCAAGTTTTACGCATCTTTTTCTACTGTAAAATGTGTGGAGCTCGTAGCTCCACGCATTTTACGTAATCCATCCCAATCTAGGAGGCTAGCGGGGCGCTAGAGGGGTGGCCCCGCTTGTGTTAATCTGTGCGCAAATAGTGCACTGGTGTCAGGATCGGATAGCAACATAATTATTTACTTAATGTCATTGGCTGTTTGTCAGCCAATGACATTTGAGTGTGGGTGGGGTGATGGGCACTGGTGACGCGACAGTGCCACTTTCTCACTTCCTGCTGAGTTGAAGATTGACTGAGGTAGAGCTTCCCTGAGAACAGCAGAGGGCCCTGCCATATCCAAGGCTTTTCCTTGCCATCGCCGCCGGACAGGTGAGTAAAGTTAACTAACTTCCAGACTTTACTTTGTGCCCAGCCTTCATTCCCCAGGGCAGTCCTGGAGCACTGCCCTGGGGAATGCAGGGCCTAGTTGTCAATGTGGTCGATGCCGTCCTAGGCCCTGCATGGCTGGCCTTGTAGCCTGAAGCTGAGCAGCAGTGCAGTCAGAGCCACGTCTGTGCGGGTGCCGGGGCATTGGCCACCTTGCTAATTTGTGATTAGTTGTACTAGTACTTCTTGTAATGTTGGGGGAGAGGGTACATGCTAGTCTACATTCTACAATATAACTGTTGTAGACCTTTATGCCAGTGCCCCCCAGCCAGCAGTCGATACTGTGGCAGGACTCATTACTGGGGTCGAGTCAGTGGTAATCCATGGACTGGTGGCACTAGATAGAGGGACGGCCAAATTTACATCACTGCCTGTCCCTGTTATTGGCACCACTTAAATGTGCGCTCATTTGTATAGGTTAGACCGTATTCGGAATGAAAAAAAAAAAAACACAAAGATAGAGGTTGATGGGCGCCCATAAAATTGTGCTGATATTTGGTCTCATGACAGCCCTGCTACAACAGCATAGGTAATTTAGTACCCCTTTTAATTGCATTCTAGTATTTTTAGTTACGGCACCGCACCACCATTTATAAATGTGGGGCCACAGTACCCAGAAAGAATTGAACCAACAGTTTAAAGACGTTATCGCACACATTAAACAATTAATAAATGGGCGACTTTACATTTCACATGTGATGAGTGTCAGGTTCGCACACACAGCCCACTTGCTGCATCTGAACCAGCATATCCCTGGCATGAAGGTGAATGCCTGTGAACCACTGAAGGTTTAGAATGCGTTTTTACTCCAGGAGTGTACCCAGTTCATTCATGCATTGGGCAGCAGTTTGTGCTTTCGGTGTGATGTAGGTATCAAGGTGCTAAGTGAATGGACTGGGTAGCGCTAGGTTTGGATATGTGTACATTTGAGTAACACAACTCGTGGTGCGTGCTTTGTGCAGCAGTTGACCCGATCCACTATCTGGATAGCTAGCTGGCTGATATGAGGTTATCTGAATGCATGTTTGGGTAGCATGGTTCTCATGTCACATACAGAGCAGCAGGATGTTCATCGATTCCCAGTGCATGAGGTAGTGTGCACATTATCTGGGAAGTGGGGGGCTGTGTCCTTTCCAACACAGCATAACCAAGCCCTGAAGCTATTGTAGCATACCCTTCATGGCAGCCATTGGTAATAGTGTGACAGTAGTACCTCCCATGAGAATATCTCAGCGCACCATCTCCCGCTCTATTCTTCATTTCAGAAGAACATAATTAATAGCTATATTAAAAAATGGGCACAAACCGATTGACCAATGGATGCTGCAGTTTCCTTTCAACCTCCAGAAGTTTGTCTAGGATTTCAATGTTGTCTCTGCACAAATGTGTGAAAATGCAACCAGAGTCACAAGGGCAGGGGTGGGTTTACATATATTCTGCCCCTACTTTCTAGGGCCACTACTGGCCAGAGGCAGACCCACATGATTTTATTTAAATGAAAATGAGGGACACGAAGAACACCTACCATCTCCACCCTCCCCCGCAATCTTAGGCTCCCATCCACAGGCAGGATCGCAGAACTCAGTAATACCAAGAAAACAATTGTGGTAATTCATAGAATTCAGCGCACAAGTGCCGCACGCAGCTGGCGCACAGTGTGCGCGTGCAAATTTCTGCGCCAGCCGCGTGCGCTAAAATCCATTTCTGCGCACAGCGTATTCATGGATTTTAGCTTCCAAAACCAGCCGTGGCGAAGAGTGGCGCAGCGACTCTGCAGCAGCGCCAGTTACGCCCCCAACCCCTCCCCGTGCGCCATGCACAGCGCACAAATCCCGTACATGGCGCACAGGCCCCCAACCATGAAAATGCCTGTAAAACTCCCCGCGCACCCCTCCGAATACACGTACCCTGCTGCACGGAGAGTGTCACACGCGATTGGAGCGGGGTACGTGTATTAAAGGGGTTCGCGGGAAGTTTCACACGTGAAATGCCCTGTGCGAGTGGGGTACGTGTATTCTTGGGGTGCGCGGGAAGTTTCACACGCGATAGGCCCTGTGCTAGTGGGGTACGTGTATTCCTGGGGTGCGTGGGAAGTTTCACACGCGATTGGAGCGGGGAACGTGTATTTCGGGGGTGCGCAGGAAGTTTCACATGCAAAATGCCATGTGCGAGAGTGGTATGTGTATTCCTGGGGTGCGCGGGAAGTTTCACACGCGATTGGAGCGGGGAATGTGTATTTTGGGGGTGCACGGGAAGTTTCACACGCGAAATGCCTTGTGCAAGTGGGGTACGTGTATTCCTGGGGTGCGCAGGAAGTTTCACACGCGATACACCCTGTGCGAGTGGGGTACATGAATAACTGGGCTTCGCGGGAAGTTTCACACGCGAAATGCCCTGTGGGAGTGGGGTACGTGTATTCCTGGGGTGCGCGGGAAGTTTCACACGCGATACGCCCTGTGCGAGTGGGGTACATGAATAACTGGGCTTCGCAGGAAGTTTCACACGCGATTGGCCCTGTGCGAGTGGGGTAAGTGTATAACTGGGGTGCGCGGGAAGTTTCACATGCGATAGGCCCTGTGCGAGTTGGGTTAGTGAATAACTGGGCTTCGCAGGAAGTTTCACACGCGATTGGCCCTGTGCGAGTGGGGTACGTGTATAACTGGGGTTCGCGGGAAGTTTCACACGCGATTGGCCCTGTGCGAGTGGGGTACGTGAATAACTGGGCTTCGCGGGAACTTTCACATGCTATTTTGCTGTCGGAGCGGGGTACATGAATTTCAGGGGTGCGCGGGGAGTCCTACAAGTGAATTGGCAGTGTGGGTCCTCCCAGGTGTTCCCTCTACACCCTCAACGGCCCCTGCAGGCAGCCCACACCACAGGGGACTACCCTGCACCCCTGGTCATGTCCCACAGGCAGCCTATCCACCGTGGGCATGCCCCCCAGTCAAGCCACATGTCACCTTGCACTAGTGATCACCAACTCATGTCCCCCAGCACCCCCACCCCCCAGCAGTCAGGGGCACTGGCCAGATGGCCTCCACTCATGTCCCACACATGTCCCCCAGAACCCCCACCCCCCAGCAGTCAGGGGCACCTGCCAGCAGACCCCCACTCATGTCCCCCAGCACCCCCACCCCCAGCAGTCAGGGGCACCTGCCAGCAGGCCCCACTCATGTCCCCCAGCACCCCCACCCCCCAGCAGTCAGGGGCACCTGCCAGCAGGCCTCCACTCATGTCCCACACATGTCCCCCAGCACCCCCACCCCCCAGCAGTCAGGGGCACCTGCCAGCAGGCCCCTACTCATGTCCCACATATGTCCCCCAGCACCCCCACCCCCCAGCAGTCAGGGGCACCTGTCAGCAGGCCCCCACTCATGTCCCCCAGCACCCCCACCCCCCAGCAGTCAGGGGCACCTGCCAGCAGGCCCCCACTCATGTCCCCCTGCACCCCCACCCCCCAGCAGTCAGGGGCACCTGCCAGCAGGCCCCCCCTCATGTCCCACATATGTCCCCCAGCACCCCCACCCCCCAGCAGTCAGGGGCACCTGCCAGCAGGCCCCACTCATGTCCCACTCATGTCCCCCAGTACCCCCACCCCCAGCAGTGAGGGGCACCTGCCAGCAGGCCCACACTCATGTCCCCCAGCACCCCCACACCCTAGCAGTGAGGGGCACCTGCCAGCAGGCCCCCACTCATGTCCCACACATGTCCCCCAGCATCCCCACCCCCCAGCAGTGAGGGGCACCTGCCAGCAGGCCCCCACTCATGTCCCCCAGCACCCCCACCCCCCAGCAGTGAGGGGCACCTGCCAGCAGGCCCCCACTCATGTCCCACACATGTCCCCCAGCATCCCCACCCCCCAGCAGTCAGGGGCACCTGCCAGCAGGCCCCACTCATGTCCCACTCATGTCCCCCAGCACCCCCACCCCCCAGCAGTGAGGGGCACCTGCCAGCAGGCCCACACTCATGTCCCCCTGCACCCCCACCCCCAGCAGTCAGGGGCACCTGCCAGCAGGCCCCCACTCATGTCCCACACATGTCCCCCAGCACCCCGACCCCCCAGCAGTCAGGGGCACCTGCCAGCAGGCCCCACTCATGTCCCACTCATGTCCCCCAGCATCCCCACCCCCCAGCAGTGAGGGGCACCTGCCAGCAGGCCCACACTCATGTCCCCCAGCACCCACACACCCTAGCAGTGAGGGGCACCTGCAAGCAGGCCCCCACTCATGTCCCACACATGTCCCCCAGCATCCCCACCCCCCAGCAGTGAGGGGCACCTGCCAGCAGGCCCCCACTCATGTCCCCCAGCACCCCCACCCCCCAGCAGTGAGGGGCACCTGCCAGCAGTCCCCCACTCATGTCCCACACATGTCCCCCAGCACCCCCACCCCCCATCAGTGAGGGGCACCTGCCAGCAGGCCTCCACTCATGTCCCACACATGTCCCCCAGCACCCCCAACCCCCAGCAGTCAAGGGTACCTGCCAGCAGGCCCCCACTCATGTCCCCCAGCACCCCCAGCCCCCAGCAGTCAGGGGCACCTGCCAGCAGGCCCCCACTCATGTCCCACTCATGTCCCCCAGCACCCCCCAGCAGTGAGGGGCACCTGACAGCAGGCCCCCACTCATGTCCCACACATGTCCCCCAGCACCCCACCCCCAGCAGTCAGGGGCACCTGCCAGCAGGCCCCCACTCATGTCCCCCAGCACCCCCAACCCCCAGCAGTCAGGGGCACCTGCCAGCAGGCCCCCACTCATCTCCCCCAGCACCCGCGTCATGACGATCCTCAATCATGGGCCTCATGGCCACCCACATCACACCCCACGCCACCCCAGCCCAAAGACCCAACCAAGTATTGCATCCACCCACAGAAAAATGGCCATTACATGATACAACCCGAATGGCAAGTATGTACAGGAACACATGTCCGTCACACACACACAATGGGTGCAAGTGAATGTGAAAACCCATATCATGACATGCATGAAACCAATGAGAGAATACCACACATCGAAGTATGAAACAAAAATGTATTGAACACAACATGAATGTAATGGAAAAAAAACACTCAATAATGGGAATAAGAAATAAAATGCAGCATGTCCTGAAAAGAATAAAAAATATGAAATCAGAATCCAAAGAAATCCAAATGAAAATGTGTCCAAAGTCTCAGTCCAACAAAGCAAATCCAAGGGAAAAAAAAATATATGAAATCCATTGCGCCATGGTGAAATTAAAATAAAAACGAGAAACATCCACTGTTCAACTATATACAAATCACCAATCCAGGGTCCATGAGCCCAACAAATGAAATGAAACCTATAAAAAACACTACCTAATAAAGAATTATATACAAAAATGTGGTGCATTGTCCAAGCGGCCCAAAATAAACAAAAACAGAAAGGAAACCTAACACTATCTAACTATTTACAATGGCAGCGGGCTAGTCCGACGGCTCACTTTTTGATGTCCCGGGCCAGGGCATCATCGAACTCCCGCTCAATGTCCTGAAGGCGGTCCTCTTCCATGGCCCTGAGGGTTCGCAGGGACGACGACATGTTCACCTCCAACTCCCTGCAAATTGCCTCGAGGCACTCGGCCCGCCTCAGGGCCCTCCGCATGGAGTTCTCCGCCCTGACCATTGTGAGCCGTGCCTCTTCTGCCCGCTGCCGCTCCACATCTATGGCGTGGCCCAACCGCTGCCACACGGAAGACACTTGAAATCTGGGTTCCTCCTGCCCTATGGCCGATGCCTGCCCCTCTGATGTTGAAGGCCCCGAGCCATCATTGCTCCCACCATGTTGCTGCTGCTGTGCCTGTGCCTGCGCCCTGGCTCTTGCTGCCTGCACGTCCTCCTCCGGCTGGGGTGCAGTTGTCGTGGTGGCCACCCCTGCTGGACGTCTGACTCTCGACTGTGGCAGGGATGTGTCCTCCACCAGCTTGGCCGCTGGGTCAGGGGCAGCTCCACAGGGTACCAAGGTGATACATGGGTGGGAAGATGGCATGGAGGACGACTGGCGCATAGGGGGTTCAGGCGAGGAGGGGGTCACAAGAAGGTCCAGCACACGGAGGAATCCAGCACCAGTGACCCGTCCCAGTAGGTCAACGTGGTCAAAGAGGCATGCGAGACGACGTGCAGTCTCTCCACGAAAAGACTCCAGGTCACTTCTAATGCCCCGTTGACGCAACGCTATCCCACTCAGGACAGGCTCAACACGGTCCCAGATAGCCACGTCCACAGGGAGAGGAAGGCCAGTTGTTGTGCGCTCATCCCCTCCCTGAAAACGGGTCTGGACGTAGGCATCCCTGCTGGTGCCAGATGATGCAGTGACAGGATCAGGGACAGGATTACACACAGGCACCTCCGCGGCAGCCTGTGCTGCCTCCTGTCCCTGCCCCTGCACTGCACCACTAGCACCAGTGGAATCCCCACCTCCAGACCCCGTGTGTGTCCCTTCCGCAGCCTCCTCCTCCACCAAACCCCCTACCAACCTGGATGACTCCGTGCCATCTTCCTCTGTTGGACCCTGTGGGGTCTCAACTGGCCCTTCTGCTGCTGAGGAGTCCACCTCCGACCTCTGCTTCTTGGACCTACCCTCGGCAGCTGCGGCCTGGGACGTGGCACCAGACTCCTCACTCCCCGACGAGATGACAATCTGGGAGGGGAGCCGCTCCTTGCGTCTCCGGCTGGTGGTGCGATCCCTGCCGCTGTGCACCACAGCACCCTCTCCGCCCTCTTCATCAGTTGACGCTGCAGACAGGGAGGGATAAAACACAGACGTCAGGGCACTGTACAATGGACTGATACACACATGACAGTTGCACATGAGTGGCAGTGTCAAACTTTAGACATGGCATCACACTCCACGACACATATGTCATTTCAACTCACACACATGAGCATTTCCACAGCAATATTGCACCAGGCAGCAACATCCATACACATACAACAGCATGAACAGCCGAAGGTGAGCCTGACATCACATGAAACACAGGGAGTGCACTAGACATGCACACATGCCACCACACTTACATGCATGTCCACATCTTCTCCAACTGTCGCAGTGATGCGATCGCCATACATGTCACATCTGGCATTTAGCCTTCTACTTATCAGTGTCATGTGCATCCATGTTGCATCACAGTTGCACCCTTGTCAAATACACACACATGCACATGTACACAGTGCAGATACATGCAGCAGGAACCACCATCCATGTGTGACACCACAACCATGCCAACGTACATACACCGAAATTCAAACATGTGTGCTCCCACACCTGCATTTGCACAGCATGCTTACCAACACATACACCATTGATGTGTCTCACACCTAAGAAGACTCACATGTGGCAGCCTCACACCCTGTTCATACACATCCCTACATGGCCCTATGAAAACACATGTGCAACCTGCACACTACTGGCACACCACCACACGCACAGCGTCCAATCAGTATGCATGTACACTTACTGCTCGACTCCAGGCGGGTCAGCCTCTCAAGGACCTGGACGTAGAGCGCTGGGTATATGTGTTCCAGGACCCTCATTTGGTGGTCGGACAGGTGGTCCCGGCCCCCCTTGGCATCTGCTGCCTTCAAGAGGCGCCGGGCCTTGTTGAGGGTCCTGGACCTGAAGTCCTCCCAGCGCTTCTTGACATGTTGTAAGTCGCGGACTGCCACCCCCTCCGCGTTGATGGCAGTCACAATGTCCATCCAGATCCTGGTCCATCCTTCATTGTAGGCGCACAAACTTCCAAAGAGGGCATCATACTGCCCCAGGACTTGCTCCACCAGGACACCAACTTCCCAGGCACTGAAGCTGGTGGCCCTCTGCCTGTCTGGCTGGGGGTTGTCAGTCGTGCCAGATGGTGTTGTGCCCCACATGGCAACCCCAGAGGCAGGAGTGGGTGGGCAACTGGGTCCTGGGGCTGGGCTGTGGAGCGATGGTATCCCAGTCGGGAGTCTTCGGTTCCAGCAGGGGTGGTCACAGCAACTGCACCCCTGACTGACGTGCAGGCAGCAAATAGCAGGGCACGTGGGCAGCAGGCAGTCAGGCAGCAGCAGATGGCAGGTGGGAGCGTGCTTGGGGATCTGGGGGGCAGTAATTCGGCCTTCTGGGCAGGAGCGTGGTCTTCCATGTGTTGTTGCGTGGCCAGCTTGATACGGAGTGATTTGGCACGTGAAAATCTTGCACATCAGCGTGTAATTCGAGGAAAGGCCCTTCGCGCGTAAGCGCGTCAGCACACGTATGCGGTTTCATTGGACCAAAGGCCCTTAGCGCGTAAGCGCTTCTGTGACGTGACTCGCACGGGCGTTTCCCTCATGACGTGGGCATAGTGATTCAGCGCACATGAAAAAAACTGCACGTCCGCGTGTGGATGCGTGTAGTCCCAGGAAAGGGCCTACGCGCGTGAGTGACGTGACGCGCACAGGTGTTTCCATCAACACAGGTGCATGTTCATTGTACACGTCCAAAAACTGCACGTCCGAGTGTCAGCTGGTGTAATTGGAGGAAAGGGCCTTAGCGCGTACACGTTTAAGTGATGCTGTACGTGTGGGCCACTTTAAAAGGTACGTGTAGGACCCCATTCCCTTTTTACGTGCTTTTCGTGGGGAGCGAGTGGGTGAATTCTGTACTTCTTGTCGGTTCAAACGCGATTACTTCACAGCGTTTCAAGTTCGTACTCCCTGTTACCTCTGACAGCGTCTTTATGATTTTTGGGCCTGTTTCCTCAAACAGCGTTCACTTCTTCTTTTGTCCTGTCTCCTCAGACAGCGTACAGTTCTTCTTTTGGCGGGGGTGTTGCCTACACGCGTGTTTTTTTCACTTTCTTTTTCCAGGCAGACAGTGAATCGCGCACCCATTTACCAACTGTGCTTGCCCCGTGTGTCGCGTACCCCGTCAGAGGTCATTGTAGGCTGCGTGTAACACACGTACGCTTGTTATTGTGTTTCTGGGTGCCACAGCGCAGTGCGGGTTCATTTCTCCACGCACGTGGTCTACGAGGGGTTGTGTGCACGTTACTTTTTGTTTTTGGGGTGCCTGTGCGTTGCGTGACCCGTCATCTTCCCCCAGGAGTCACAGACAGCCTTGCTAGTGCACTAGGGTACGAATTCCATCTAGTACCCTACCCCTTTCACCCCCAATTGCCCAGGACAATTGTTTACTGCAACTCCCATACGCACAACAACATCAGTGCCATGGTTGGGAGGCGACCAAGCGGTAAGGGAGGCAAAGGTGGCCGACCTCCCAAAGGTGGGCGTGGTGGGCACGGTAGGGGACGTGGTCATGATTTGCAGGGTGCCACTAGACCCCCATGTGTGGAGGACTAATCATGGACACCCATGCCCCCCCATGGTTGAGGGAAACATGGCTGACACCATCCCAGCTCAGCCCTTGTTGGACCAGCCATTGTGGCACCTACCCGGCACAGGATGACTCCCAGGCTGACTTCCAGGTCAGCAAGTCTAAGCCACGTGTGCCGGTGCAAGTTGGTGTCACCAGGCCACGTGGATCTGGGGCAGCGATGTCATCTGCTGCCCCAAGTAGGCAGGGTGGGGAGGCTGCAGGGGCAGCTGCAGCTCTATCCACCCCAGCTCTGAGTCTCCCAGCCGGGACAGTGTTGGTCCATCAAACTGACGTTGCCCCTGCCAACATCACACTTCAGCCAATGCCTGCACCAAGACCTATGGTCATTGTGCATTCGCACACTCCCAGTACCCAGTCCACCTGCGCTTCTGCCCCTACTGACCAGAGCGCTGCAAGCCACTCAGGCTCTGCTCCACCTTTGAAGAAAAGGAAGAAGGGTGCTCTGGCACTACAGGCTGAGACCCCAGACACGGCTACACAGTCCAGCACGTCAAGGAAGCCTAACTTTAATGACCCCGAACTTGATGCACTTGTGACCTATCTGTCGGGACATAGCCGCGAAATGTTGGTGACTGCAGGGTGCAAGACCGCACCTGGTCAACGTAGGGCACACTGGCAGACCATCGCAGACCGCATAAGTGCCCTTTGATTTGTGAGGCGCACAGCTGATGATTGCTACAAGCGGTGGAATGACCTGAAACACAGAGCAAAGAACAAGCTGGCCTCAAATCATGTCGCTACTCTGGTGACTGGCGGTGGGTCTCCACAAGAGGACAACAAACTCACTGAACATGAGTCTGTTGCTGGGACCTTCGTCACAGAGGAACAGATCCAAGGTGTGGGAGATCTACCTGATTACGACGCATTGCTCGGTGAGTGCCCATGCGTGTGTGTGTAATCCATGTGTATGTTGTTTGGGTGACAGGTTCTGATTGAGTGCCAGGTGAGGGTGTGTACTCCTGAGTGTTATGGGTCACCCATTTGCTTCCTCCCATACATTCACGTGCCTTGGATTTGGGTCTGACTGTATCCCTTCTGCCCACAGTTGCTAATTAGGCCCACATTAGTGCACTTTACCTTGAACTGTCATCTTGCAACTACATTGTTCAGATTTTGTAAGTGTTAATTCAGGCTGATCGTTTCCACTCTCCCATTTTTACTATGCATTTTTCTGCCCTATTGCAACATATGTGATATGCTTCGGTCATTGTCTACAGTCCACACTGGGCCACTATTTTTACCTGGTTATGTTAATGATTACACCATTCAGGCCGATGGAGTATTGGGCTGCAGACATTTTTTATTAGGGCCTGTTTGCATGTGGAACATGACAGATGTTTCCTGTAATGTTAAACTGACCAACCATTGATCAGCCCACAATGACTGTATTATTGGACACTGGATGTGTTTCAGTGTGTGGCACATGCATATTTAGCAACACTATTCAGCATTAATCTTCGCATCATGTCGATGTGACATGGATGTGTGACAGTACTCATTCTCTGGCATATTGCTGTAGTTTTGTAATTTAACGTGGCTATGCTACATGACATCTGTGTGGTGGCATGTGTCATGTATGTGTATTGGACATGCCACTCACAGCCTGATGTGTGATGCCAGTGCTACCCAACATGCTGCAAATGTGTTGCTTTTCCATCTTGCTCTCCCCTGTGTCTGCCTTTCTGACTCCACTTCCAACTCTTTGACAGTGCATGCATGGCAGGGTTATAGTCATGTGGGACATGTGTAAATCATGTACTGGATCTCTGGCTTGTCACGGCCTATGTGTGTGCTATGGTGCTCATGCCTGTTTCCATGTGTTGCCTTTCATGTTTTTGCAGGTGATGACGCACTTGATGCTGTTTAGGTTGAGGAGATGGTGCAGACCGAGGAGGAATCTCAGGCACGACCGGGCACCAGTGGGGGACGTGGTGTGGTGGTGGGTGAAAACCCAATGTTACTGCAGACCATACTGTCCAGGGGTGTCTCTGGGTGCACCTCCCCAGACCTCTATTCAAGTGCTGAATCGGATGATGAGACTTATGTGCAGTCGCAGGTAAGTGTTTCTGGCAGGGATTCTGTTCTGTCCAACCCACCTGCACCAGGGGTAGAACCCTCTATGGGGATGTCAGTGTTGGTAGGTCCGCCTTTGGCAGTTACGGATGCAGGGTCACACTCCACAGCATCTGATCCTGTTCCTGGGCCAGCAGATCAGAGGGGGAATGCAGTTCTGCAGCCTCAGGCACTGCCAGAACAGCAAGGTGCAGATCGCTTTGTCCCAAACAGGTGTGGTGCCCGTCGATGCGGTGGCCGTGTGCCACCAGGCAATAATGTATGGGAAAACTCCATGTACAGTACGGCAACCCTGTCAATCTGGAAAAATGAATACCCTTCATTTGAATGATAGATGTAACTTGATGGCCGTGGGCCAACCATCTTATGCACCGAATTGGAGAAATATGAACTGCTATGCTTGACCGACGAGCGGCCATTTTAAATGTAGTGAGAATCGCCATTTTGCTTGTTAACCATTGCTCATTGCTTTCTGTCTAAAAACTGCTTTGCAGCTTGCAATTCTTGCGGATTCTGCTTACTCTGCTCAACTGTTAACATTGTTGTCTGAATATGAAAGGCCAAGGTCGCAGGACTGAAGAGTTTGCTGAACTCCTCATGAGTAGCCCAGAGAGGAATGCCCACGCTCCCTCTCTGTAGCCTTGGGAGGAAGCTGAAGGGCATTTAATCACTTCACAGCTGCCAGCCAGTCTCGTACGATGGTAGAATATGTTAGAATAATACAGTTAAAGGCTTGAATTATGCTTCTCTTACGGCCCCCCCTTCGCAAAACCGTTTAGAATGTGTCTGCTCCCAGGACACGAATAGTACCTCATAG
Organism: Ambystoma mexicanum; assembly: GCF_040938575.1. NCBI lineage: Eukaryota > Metazoa > Chordata > Amphibia > Caudata > Ambystomatidae > Ambystoma > Ambystoma mexicanum. Next base: position 318,359,228 of record NC_090928.1, on the reverse strand, counting down.
ATAGCAAAGCTTGGAATGTGGCTCTTCCCCCGTGTACAGATTGCTTCCAAGAACAGAACCACCGTGTTCTAAAAGATGCCTCTGCACTTTCTAAATTGCACATTGTTACTAGAATAGACATCGAAAGCATTATAATCGTCATACTCGTCGGATATGTCCATCGTCATCCCGAGTTCAAAGGAACTTAATACAGAGGGGTGTTGAACATGACTTTGCTGATTGTATGATATGCATTTTGTATATATGTAACTGATGTACGTAATTCGCTCTCTTGCGTCCCTCGAGGTCTAGGAAACTCACGTTGCGGGGCGTGAGATCAGAATTGGCCAATTGATACTATCTTTTGCTTGCAATAAACCCTAGCATTGGGAATTTGAAACCTTGTGTCTGGCGCATCTTTTCGTGTATGGTCATTTCCTTGTTTCCATAGAACGAGGGACACCTAGGGGCCCCTTTCAAGATGGCGCCCGACAGGGACCCTCCCCCACTTGCCCCATCGTATACGTTGTAACGGATTAAAGGCGGAAAAACGGCGAGGACGGGACGGTTGAGCCGGGATCAAGAAGTGTACGGGGCGCCCTGTAGAAGAGAGGAGAGATTCCTTCCGCAGATCTGCACACATCTGATCCCTGATCGACGTACCGGGCCAGAGGGCAAAGGAGGCGAGGGTCCCGAGACGAGGCAGAAGCCAGAGAAGCGCAGACACGACGTGGGGAGAGGTTGCATTAGAACAGGTGACTTGTTTTATCAGGTGAGTCATTCCCGATTCAAAGAGAAACCTGATTTTTGGTAGAGTGTTGATTTTGCAAACTCAAACGTCCAGGTAAAAGTGGCTAACCAAAGGGGAAGGTTAAAGAAACATGCCTGGAGTACTGTCCACTTTAGCAGGGCTTTTCAGCTGCGGTACACAGTCCTTGGAATATGGCCAAAGTGCACCCCCTGGGGGAACGCCGGCTTATGATATGTATGCGAAATATGGTGTGGGTGCGATAATATTTTGTGAAGTTTGGCATAGGCAAACTAGAAAGCAACCCGACCATCAGTGGCCGATTAATGGTAGTTTTGAGATGGGGAGGATAGATAACCTAGAGAGGGTGCTGATTAGAAAGAAAGCGCGACCTGCAGCTTTTGAGACCGTCAAAGATTGGAGGAGGGAAGCGATGCTTCGACTAAGGAGTAGAGAGAAGCATGCGCGTAGGCATAAAACGAAGCTTGAGATAGCAGAAGAGAAGGAAGAGGAGGAGTGGACTGAGAGTCTAAGACGGGAAGGGAGACGGGACCAGATGAACATAGACAGAATATACCTGCAGCGGGAACTACACATAGCAGATGAATTAATGGAACATTTGTTAACTAACACGGGTCGAGGGCCAAAACCAGAATCGAAACCAAACACGCCAGCAGTGACTGCGCGGGCCCAACCAATAGCTCTCATACCCTCTCCCGCAGCCCGAGCACTTCCCCTCACGCAAGCGTTAACCCAAGCCCCGCCCACAGCACGAGCACTCCCACAAGCGCAGACCGCGGACACACAATTTCCCAGCACCCAGCAAGGCCCTTCACAGATGCCACCTGTGTCACTTGTCCCATCCGCACCTCCCGCTCTAGAGACAGATTCAGCACCATCTGCCCCTCCCGAAGTCGAGATTGAGACTGGGGAGGCGAGAGGCGGGGCTGAAGGAACAGGATTTGGTCGGGTAACTCGAAGCGCGATCAGCAAAGAGAGAAAGATTGAATTACGGCAAGAGGCAGAAATGTACATAGAAGGAAATGATGAGACGGCAGCATTGGCCTCATTGTATGGGTACCGAAGAAGAGACGAAAGACAGGTAGTGTTGGAATGCATGGGGGAAATTCTGGTGGTAGAATGGAAAAAGATACTTGGGAATTTACCGCCACAGCGGTTGTTAGATTTGAATAAGTTAGCACGCAGTGAGCAAAGAGATGAGGATGTAAGAAAACATGTGCACAAACTGATTGAAGTAAAAAATGAAATGGAAGACAGATATGCTGAAATGTTTGCTACACCTGAGTATAGTAGAGAGTTTATTAAGAAAGGTAGGAAGGAGGCGTCAAGGTAGAGTATGAAAAAATCATGGCCGAGAGTTTTTCCAGGTGGTACAAAGCATTTGCCGGTACCGGGACAGATAGGCGATAAACAAAGATTGCAGGTATGGGTAGGGGAAACAATGCGATGGATGTCGAACAAAAGAACGTCACTAAAAGAAGTAAGTGAGATATGTAATGGGTACCCATTGGAGATGAGAAAGGAAGCGATGCAAACGATAGTAGGGGTGTTACTGCAGCAGGTCATTGGACACAATAGAGGTAGAGGTAATGCACAAGGCTGGGGAAATTTGAATAATATGCATGGGGTGTCATTGGGATTAAATCAATGTGCGTATTGTAAGGAGGAAGGACACTGGCGAGCGCAATACCCGCACCTACAGAATAGAGGTGGGTTTGGTCAGAGAAGGCCTCATAGAGGACATCAGGGGTCGAACGGCCCAAGCAGAAGTAACATGCAGCAGCAGCAGGGATATACCTATGGAGGTACTCGAACCCAATCATATGGCCAAAACCAAGCACAACAGAACCAGACATTGAACCAAAGTGTTTCGAACCCAAATCAGGGCGGGCAGGGCCAACAGAGAAATGATCAGAGTGGATGACATTGAGGGGGAAATGGGAATATTTTTGATACACAAACAAACACGTATTATAGCAGTAGCGGTGACTACACATCAGACGATGTGTTATTTTCGCGATAGGACAGCCCACGACAGGGGTCGGAACCAGTGTCTATTCCCGTGAATCAGAGAAGACCCTACGCAGAAATGAGAGTCAGGAATAAGGAGCACCGTTTCCTTGTAGATACAGGGGCACAGAAATGTTCGATAGACCACCACTTGGTTCTGGAGATACCAGAGTCGGGGCAGAAGAATGTTTCTGTAGGGTTCGCAGGTACACCAGTAATTAACCCCATGTCCGAAGCTGTCCCAATTACAATAGGTACATTTATGGAGCAGTGTCCATTTCTTTTGACAGAGAATTGTGGAGAGAACTTGCTAGGATTAAATTTGTTGAGAAAATTGGGGGCAGTCATACATTGTACGGCAGACGGGATGTTCCTCACGATGTGGCCTCACGATGCACCGGTGACGGAATTAATGTCAAAAGTGTTGCCAGAAGAGTTAAGTGCAGTACCAACCTGTCTGTGGGCAATGCATGATAATGATGTAGGATGCTTGAAAATAGAGCCAGCAAAAATAACTTTGAAAGAAGGTGTAACACTACCAAGAATTCCCCAGTATAAAATTTCTGTTGAAGGTGAGAAGGGATTGAAAAGCATTGTTACTGACCTGGTGAGATTGGGGGTGGTTGAGGAAATTGCAGGAAGCACGTGCAACAGCCCGATTCTTCCAGTTTACAAGAAAGGAGGCAATGAAGTACCCTATCGTTTCATAATTGATCTGCGCGCATTAAACAAAGTGGTAGACCCACAATTCCCTTTGGTCCCAGATGTCACAACAATACTGACAATGATACTGGCTACTGCAGAATACTTTAGTGTAGTTGATTTGAAGAATGCATTCTTTAGCATCCCAGTGGATAAAAGCAGTAGATATCTGTTCGCGTTCACTCTAGGAGGTCGATCATTCACATTCACACGCATTCCACAAGGATATACAGAAAGCCCGAGCATTTACAGCAGAGTGCTAAAAGAGCAGCTAGACATGCTAGAACTACCCGAAGGTTGCATACTCTTGCAGTACATAGATGACTTGTTATTAGCTGCTGACACGAAAGAGATCTGCAAAGAAAGTACTGTATTACTCTTGACACATTTAGCGACCCATGGTCATAAGGCAAGTTTGAAGAAATTCCAGTATAATCAAAAGGAGGCGTCTTATTTGGGATACCTACTTTCGAAAGAAGGGAGAAGATTAACACCAGAACGCATAAAAAGTATTTATAGTATGCCTATTCCAAAAACTCAAAAAGGAGTGAGAGCTGTAATAGGCATGGCCTCTTATTGTCGGCAGTGGATCAGTAATTTTGCGTTGATTGTGAAGCCGATGATAAAATTGACTAAAAAGGATGCAGAGATGTCTTTGCAGTGGGATGAGGAATGTCAGAAAGCGTTTGAGCAATTGAAAGTTGCATTGTGTGCTGTGCCAGTTTTAGGCACTCCCAACTATAAAAAGATCTTCAGACTATTTGTGAGTGAGAGTGAAGGATGTGCATTGGCGGTTTTGACACAGGAACAAGGTGGAAGAAATAGGCCGTGCGGCTATTTTTCTTGCGCGTTGGACCCTGTAGCGCGCGCACTACCACGATGTTTGCGATCCGTTGCAGCGGCTGCTGCGTCAGTGAAACAAACGGAAGGAATGGTATTGGGGCACACTTTAATTCTGATGGTGCCACATGCTATAGATGTTATATTAAATAGGATGCAGACGCAACACCTCACCTCAGCTAGACTGACAAGATATGAGCTCATCTTGTTTGCACCCCATATCCAAATTATGAGGTGTAGCACATTGAATCCTGCAGAATTAATGACACTGCCCATAGCAGAAATTGGTGACAACGAATCACCACCCCATGATTGTTTAATGATCACTGAAGAAGAAACAAAGGGAAGGATTGATTTGAGCGATATCCCACAAAAAGAGCCAGATGGGGAGTTATTTTGCGATGGCTCTTGTTTTAAATTACCTGATGGCACATCAACGGCTGCATATGCAATTACTACCCTAAAGAGAGTTGTAGAGAGCAGAAGGATCCCCTACAATTCTGCACAAGCCGCAGAAATAATAGAACTGACCCGAGCCTGTGAACTCTCTGAGAATCTGAACGTAAATATTTATACTGACAGCCAGTACGCCTTTGGCGTGGTTCACAATTTTGGCCGACTTTGGGCTGAGAGGGGTTTCTTGACATCACATGGAGCCAGGATTCAGCATGGCCCTTTGATTGTGCGATTGTTGTCTGCGCTCACGTTTCCAAAACGCCTAGCTATAGTAAAGTGCGAGGCGCATAAGAAAGTAACATGCAGAGTGGGAGAGGCTAACACGTTTGCAGACAGGATTGCGAAGCAAACAGCCACAGATTTGGGGAATGAAATGATGACAGTACAGACTGAGGAAGTACCTTGTATGATAGAGAATGGAGTTGCAACAGTCAAAGAAATGCAGGCTGCGGCCATGACTGAAGAGATTCAGGGGTGGGTAAGGGCTCTGCTGAGTTAGATTTGGAAGGATGTTGGGTGGACAAGGAAACAAAGAACTGGATGTTGACAAATTGTTACGTAACTGCAATGGTTATAATGGCGCATAGCCCTACCCACATTTGCGCAAAGAAAATGGTACAGCATTTATCCACAGTATGGAAGAATAAGCACATAAAAACGAATGCAGAAAGGCTAGTGCAGAATTGTATCACGTGCCTGCAACACAATGTAGGAAAGGGAACCGTGACTCCAGCAGGTAGTTTCGGCCCACCCTCTATGCCGTTTGAGGTGGTCCATTTTGATTTCATAGAAATGGAAAGGTGCCAGAACTACAAGTACCTGTTAGTGGTAATCTGTGCATTCAGCAAGTGGGTGGAGGCATATCCTTTAAAAGACTGTACTGCCATGTCCACAGCAAAAGTAATGCTGAAGGAGTATTTCTCCCGGTTTGGGTTGCCTCGTGTCCTGTGGTCAGACAACGGCCCCCACTTTGTGGGCGCAGTAGTGCTACAGATCTGTGCAGATCTGCAAATAGAGAAGCGATTCCACAGTTCCAGGCATCCCAGTTCTGCCAGGCTTGTGGAGAGACACAACGGAATCCTGAAGTCAAAGATAGCGAAAATTTGCGCTGGGAGCAAGTTGAGTTGGGTGGATGCATTACCCTTAGCGCTGTTGTGTATGCACACGTCTGTGCAGGCTAAGACTGGGCTCTCCCCTTATGAGATTATAATGGGGAGACCAGCAAATGTATGGTGTGCACCGCAGCCCAGAAAATTATGTGAGGTCCAGCATCCTATGTTAAGCACTTACTGTGGACTTTTAATACAAAAGTTGCGTTTGATTCATCAGCAGGTGCAGGAGGCGTTGCCAATGCGATATACAGGACCGGGGCACTCACTGGAGCCTGGGAGCTGGGTGCTAATCAGAAACTTTGAACGGAAGACAGCATTAGCACCCAGGTGGCGCGGCCCCTATCAAGTACTTTTGGCAACACAGACGGCCATCCGAGTGGACGGACGCAAGGCATGGATCCATGCTACCCATGCCAAAAGGTTCCCAGCATCACTGAAAACTTTGCCTGATCCAGACGACGAGAAAAAGACAACGGTCTCGAAAACGAAAGAAACTGTTGCCAGTCCAGTGCCACAGCATCAGCCTGAGCGAGAAGTGAAAGTTGAAACAAAGCGCAAACGAGGAGTGAAACTCGAAACAGAGCCTGAGGAGGCTGCCAGTAAGGGGGAAGGCGAAAAGTGCCACAACGTTGCTCAGCAGAAACAACATCACTGCCGAACGACACAAACCCTGCATTGCAAACACAAGCAGAAACAACGTGTGCACCCCTTTGGCGCCCACCAGTTCTCGCGAATGCACCACAGCCAGAGAAAGAAACTACATCATTGCCACGACGCCCATCACTGCCCATCATTGTGCCACAGGCTGACACTGAGCCTGATACTGGAAATGCAAGGGCACTATTCACGGATCATACAATAGCAGGAGTGAATCGATATAATCTGCGGCCTCGACAGGCAAAGTGATCCACAGATCTTTGGTGCTTTTCTTTTTGGCCTTTGGTTCTACTCACGGACGGAGTAGGAACCAGGGGCGTAGAGGAAAGAAGTGTGAGAATTGTGCAAGTCGGACAATTCAAAACTCACGGCTCCTCTGTGCGCTTATAAAGTACATGTTTCAGGAGCCAGAGCAGGACAAGCTGGACGCACATAAGTACTAAGGCTGATGGAGTACATGTGTCCTAAGCCAGAGCGGGAAAAGCTGGATGCACATGGTACTCTATCAACAAAGAACTGTTCAGAAATCGTCTGAGCACTGGGAGAAAGAACAACTAATCTTGCTCGGGAGTGGATAAATGATCCAGGCTGTGAAAAGGCTGGGAGAATTGAACTGTGGCATTTTTCGCTGAAATTTTCTGGCATCAAGAACGAGAGACATTCACGACGAACTTCGCCAGCAAGAAGAAGGATGATGAAGAACAAGTCTAGACCGGTTTCAGCCTCCTCCTGCACCCCTGCTAAAAAAATAATAGATTTAGAGATTGTAAATTTAGGGAAAAAGCATGGTAAAAGGAATAAGGTACTGATTTGGACATTGGTCCTATGTTTCTTAAGTATGATAGTGCCAACAATAACAGCTACTACACTATGGTTCCTGGAGTACGTACACCCATTAGAAACACTTTTGCCAAAAATAGCTACTGAAAGCCCGGTTCATGTAATCACTGGTACTTTGCCCCAATGGAAGAAAGACATAGAGAAGGTTACGGCAACAATACATTGTTGCTCATCATGAACATGACCCATGCGGTGTTAAAGAAAAAAGATTGCTGAGTTTGCGCCCATTTACCACAGCACGTGGGAAAGGGATAGGCTGGTATGCACAACCATTGCCATTGATTTATTCCTGTGAAGTAACGTTAAGTGCAATGTTCTTTGGGAAATGGAACAACAGTAATACGGGTCAGCTAGATGAGACCAATATGAATGAATTTGAGGAAGTAATCATGAGACCTGTGGGTTGTTCCATATTCCAAACAACTCGCGTATTTGCACTAGAACCCGTGAGAAAGAATACATGAAAAATAACAAGACTAGATAGATTACATAGGCAGAATAGACCAACCCCGCCAGCAGAAAGAACATCAATAATGACATTTCGGATGAGGGATGAATGGAACAAAGATGCTGTCCCCCCTGCCTATGCAGTGGATCACAGCCCCAAAACTGCTCCCCTATGTCTACAGAAAAAGGGTTCCTATAAAGTAGGAACGTTTAGCAACTGCCTGAACATAGTGGTTTTAAAACATGAAATAGAACCCGTGTACGTGGGAGACCCTGTTTATTTTATATGTGGAGAAAAAGCATATCCATGGTTACCTAGGAACTGGGGAGGTACATGCTACATAGGTCTACTGTTTCCAGGAGTGTTCCTCTTGGAGACAGCAGAAGTAGCCAGATGAACAAAAGGTAGAACTCAAAGGAGTAGTGAGGATGGAATGATAGCAATAGATATAGCCAAATCATTTATACCGTTCTTGTCCCAAATAGAAAACTCTTACAATATAAGAAAACTGTCTGGAATATTACAAAAAACAATAGTTTCCTCAACGGATATTTTATTGAATATGACGTTAGAAGAAAAAGGAATAAGACTGATGGCACTCCAAAACAGGATGGCTCTCGATATAATATTAGTTGATCGTGGGGGAGTTTGCAAGCTCGTAAAAACTGCATGCTGTGTGTATATAGATGACTACTCCCCTACGATATTTAAAGCGACCCGGAAATGACATGTCATAAGTTCCACACTCTCTACTGAAGCAGTGGGTTGGGGGATAGAATCCTGGTTATGGGGATTATTGCGGTCTTGGGGATGGAAGTTAATTTCGATACTAATGATGGTACTCGGGATATTCATAACATGCTGCTGTTGCATACAATGCTTACCAATAATATGCACTGAAATAACTGATGGATGTACTAAGGAATGTATGCACATGGTGTTGAGAGGAAAACAAACGCATGGCCGGAATAACAGAGACACTGAGGAAACAAAAATAGTATAACAATTCATGGCGATAGACATTAATGATGGAGATGATTCAGATGCAGATACCCCAGACACCTCCTCAGAAGAGGAGAATACAATGAATAAATAAGACTTTTGGCACACGGCCAAAAGGAGGGTTTGTCAATCTGGAAAAATGAATACCCTTCATTTGAATGATAGATGTAACTTGATGGCCGTGGGCCAACCGTCTTATGCACCGAATTGGAGAAATATGAACTGCTATGCTTGACCGACGAGCGGCCATTTTAAATGTAGTAAGAATCGCCATTTTGCTTGTTAACCATTGCTCATTGCTTTCTGTCTAAAAACTGCTTTGCAGCTTGCAATTCTTGCGGATTCCGCTTACTCTGCTCAACTGTTAACATTGTTGTGTGAATATGAAAGGACAAGGTCGCGGGACTGAAGAGTTTGCTGAACTCCTCATGAGTAGCCCAGAGAGGAATGCCCACGCTCCCTCTCTGTAGCCTTGGGAGGAGGCTGCAGGGCATTTAATCACTTCACAGCTGCCAGCCAGTCTCGTACGATGGTAGAATATGTTAGAATAATACAGTTAAAGGCTTGAATTATGCTTCTCTTACGGCCCCCCTTCGCAAAACCCTTTAGAACGTGTCGGCTCCCAGGACACAAATAGTACCTCATAGATAGCAAAGCTTGGAATGTGGCTCTTCCCCCGTGTACAGATTGCTTCCAAGAACAGAACCACCGTGTTCTAAAAGATGCCTCCACACTTTCTAAATTGCACAATGTTACTAGAATAGACATCGAAAGCATTATAATCGTCATACTCGTCGGATATGTCCATCCACCGAGTTCAAAGGAACTTAATACAGAGGGGTGTTGAACATGACTTTGCTGATTCTATGATATGCATTTTGTATATATGTAACTGATGTACGTAATTTGCTCTCTTGCGTCCCTCGAGGTCTAGGAAACTCACGTTGCGGGGCGTGAGATCAGAATTGGCCAATTGATACTATCTTTTGCTTGCAATAAACCCTAGCATTGGGAATTTGAAACCTCGTGTCTGGCGCATCTTTTCGTGTATGGTCATTTCCTTGTTTCCATAGCACGAGGGACCCCTAGGGGCCCCTTTCAACCCAACAGGCAGCATCAGTAGAAATGATGGCTCAGGGAATGGAGAGGGTGGCCACTTCCATTATCCCCCCTGAAAGACAGATGGAGCAACAACAGCAGGCAACAGACTCCATTTGCCAATCACACAGGTAAGACATGTTGGTGTCCAACAGAGACCGACGGGCGGCACTGGAGACTCTGCGTGAATCCATATCAATAGAGTCCCAGGGCCACAGGGAAGCCCTGAGTGTAGAACAACATAACCTCAGGCAGACTCTGGTTGAACTTGAGGCTTCCAGTAATTTAAGGGCAGAACAGCAGCTAGAGCAGCTCACACGTTCGCTCTCAGCTGAGCTGCATGCAACACGTGAGGAGATCCGGGCATCACACGAGGCCATGCGTGCAGAAATGCAGGCAACCCGTGATGTGCTGCATGGGGATCTCTGCACTTTAATCCTCCAGAATCAGACCTTCCAGACTCGCATGCTTGCTGCCATGGAGGACCATACCAGGGCTTTGCGTGGGCTGCCTCCCATAGTGCCACCACCTCCTGATGCAGCAGCAGAGGATGAACAGAGCGACAGCAGTTCTCCCACAATGGCATAGCCGTGCAGGCCATGAGCCCAAGGAGGTTTTTCTTTTTTGCAACATCCACACAGGTGGGTGTTGGTGTGCACCCTGTCCTCGAACCTCCTGGGTGGCCTCACTCACCCACCCTGGCCCCCACATGGCCATTTTTGATTTTTGATTTTTTTTTTTACAGTGTGTTGCCTTGTGTGGCTCCCGTGGGCAACCACTGTATTCCGGCTGGGCACATGCAGGCTTATCCTGAGTTTGGGTTAGATGCTTGGGTTCGTGAGACACACACCCCTCCTGCTTCCCGTTTCCATGGGCTTGCAAAGGGTGTGACCAAGTGACAGTGAATTACACAGTGACGTTGGGCTCCCATGAGCTGTGTGGGCAGTCTGTAGTCAATACTGTGTAGACATCCCTAGTGGATATTGTTGTTGTATTGTACACTGCATGGTGTATTGATATGTGCTTGTGCATCCATGTCTTCCTCCTAATTTGCAGGTTCCTTCCTCATGTCTTCACAAGGCTGTCTACTTTGCAGATGCAGTTCATGTTGTATGCAGTACACTGAGACATTTGCGTGGCAGCAACACTCTACAGTTGGAAAGGGGTCGATGTGCTGGCGTATTCAGGTTGTAAGACTACCACTACTTGAACTTATTACTGTCATGTTTTTGCATCTTTCCATGGCGTGTTGCAGCATTGTGTTGGTGGTATTTGGTAATGTGTGCTGTTAGTTATACATTACTGGGATCATATTGTGTGTGGGCAGTTTTATTAGGGACAGTGTACTTTGTGACACTTGTGTCAGGTCTTGTGCATTGCTTTGTTTGCTTTCACATTGCATGACATGCCATGGTGTGTTTGGTGGTGGAGTTGGGGAGGGGTTGGGTGACATCGCACTGTTCTCCTGTTGTATTTAGCAAGGGGGTAATGAATTTAGCAGTATAGATGTATGTCTTTTGATGACACAGCATTGGTGGTGTTTGGGTAGGTAGGGATGCACACAATGTAACACTTCCAGGTGACCAATCTCAGGCTGGTATGTTTGTGACAGTTGACTGTCCCTTATGTAATCATCATTGATTGTCAGCTGGTATGTGCCAGGGCTGTGTGCACTCCACAGGGGTGTGATTTTATCTGAAGTAATTAACCACCAGCTGCGTACGGGCTGCCTCACCACATGCCCTTTCCCCTCCCATGCGCAGCGGGCGTGCATGTGGTTAGGGATGTGGGGGCAGCACCATGTCCACCGGCAGGCCCCGACGTGTTGCAACGTTGTGCAGGACACATGCTGCCACTATGATCCTGCACACTACTGGGGGAGCGTATAACAGCTGCCCACCACAATGGTCAAGGGAGCAAAAGCGTGACTTGAGCACTCCGAATGTGCGCTCCACTATGCCCCGGGTTGCAATATGGGCTGTGTTGTATCTTACCTCGGGTGGCGTGGTGGGGTTCTGAATTGGCGTCATCATGTGGGTGCTCAGAGGGTAGGCACTGTCCCCTGGGGAGGTGGTGATGGGTATCATTAGTGGGGTTGTGACATTACTCAGTATCTGACATGCATGCATATGCAGTGGCATTTATACTCACCAAGCAGCCATGTATCGCCATGCCGCCCAGCTTCTAGGTCCCGGTTTAGGGTGGACATTCTGTAAATGAAACTGTCGTGGGTGGACCCTGGATAGTTGGCATATACTGAGGTGATGATTCCCTTGGTATCACATACTACCTGCACGTTGATGGAATGCCAGTGCTTGCGGTTTCTATAGATGTGCTCAGATGCCCTGGGGGGATGTAGAGCCACATGGGTGCAATCAATGGCACCTAGCACTTTGGGGAATTGTGCCACCCTGTAGAAATCCTGGACGGCAGCCTGCCTTTCTGCAGGTGTTCTGGGCAGGTATATGTGCCTGTGGACTGATGGGCGTGCAGTCATGATGGCCAACACCTGGTGTAGGCAGCGTGACTGCGTGGCCTGTGACACCCCCCCACTATAGCACTTGTCCGCTGAAATGATCCAGTGGCCAAGAGGTGCAGTACATTGAGGACCTTCTCCAGCGGCTGAGTGCTTGGGAGCACAGGGTGGGTGATGTGAGGTCATCCTCCCACTCACTCACCAGGTCGAGTATTATGTGAGGTGTAAACCTGTACCTCCCATACACCTGGTCATCAGGCATCCAAAAAAGGCTTGTCTGGGTGTAAAAATTCTGGGCCTGACTATCCTCCTCCTCCTCCTGCGGTATCCCACGACCACTGCTGCTAGGAACGGTATGTTCATCTTGGCATCTGAGCTTGTTTGTGGTTTGCGCGCACTTTTATGCTGCGCTGGTCCACGTACGCCTGCTTCCTGCTGGCGTACGTGTTTCCGGATTACCGCATCTTTTTTGGCGCACGCATTAGTCCTGTTCGATTCCATGAATACGTGTTGTAGACACGTGTGTGGGCGTTCCGCGCATTTGCCTCCTGTACTTCCCCCGTGACGCCCATATTTTCACGCGCTGTGCCCCATTCCACGTGTTACGCCCCCTGTTCTGCCTACTTTTGTTGTGTGCACTGCGCTATGTGCGCTTTCGCTGTGCGCTTAGCGCACGCTGTTTGGAGACGTGTGCGCCAGCGTGCACCATACAGAATGTTAGCGCACATCCAGGGATTTACACGCGCACTGAATCGCTGTGCGTGGGTTTTGCTGCAATTTTCGCACTTGCACTGCGATTCGCACGCTTTCGCACGCTTGTGCCGAAAATTTCAGCGCACATTAATTCCATGAATCGGCCTGTATATCTGTACAGGCTAACATATTGCTCATTAAGTGAGTTCCCAAAATGGGATGGGTGGCTAAAATCAAGCAATCATGTGGCAGCCAGCAGCTCAAGGCCCTGAGCAAACAGAAACAAAGTTCACACACACTCTTAACAACACGACCACAGCCACAACCGCAACAAAATACAGGCTAGCAAGGAGGTTCACCGAGTGCCCGATTTGTGCTGAATCAACGCTTTATTTTAAGCAAGAAAATAATGTTTCCATTAATGGGGCAGCAAAGTGCAAATGTGCGGTGAGAAAACGATTTTGTGGCTGCCTATGCTTTGCATCTTTAAAATAAAAGCATGTTTTTCACTACAAAAAAATGTCCACTGTAGACAATGGACCTCCCGAGTCCAGCCATCATGCGTAAATCACTGCAAGCCAATAAATGCATTGCCCAGTAGGAATTCAACCACTCCCTTTACAGTGTTTGTTCAAAGCAGTTGTTCGAGAGTTAATTACTTAATTAGAGTTGTAAAAATGCTGCTGTCTTACCAGGCCTGCCTTCAGCCACTGATTTATAAGCACTCTGTGTGTCCTTCAATGAAGTCCTGTTAAAACAAGCATTGGCAAAACCAACGTTTTACTTGTGCATACGTTTTAAGCTTTTGTCAGGCACTGATTGATATTAGATGCCCGGGTACTAGCTCAATTTTGCACCTACCAACAATGGGTAGTTAATACTGCTATGGCTGTGCTTGCCAAGTGCCTTTCCCGTGCCTATTTCCTAAACAAAAGTCCAAACTGTTGGCATTGCCAATGCTTAATTTAAAACCCAATGCTTTTTTGGTCGTGTTTATGTGGGTTTTGCAGTAATTTGCACATTTTGGAAGGCATTTTTCTCCAATGTGTGCAAGGGTAACCCCCCACACAACCCCTTGATGTTGGGCAGGCTCGCTTGCTGCACTCGCTCACTTACAAATTCGTCCCGCAAAGTTTCCGCCCCACCACCTTTCAAAGTCACCAGCCACCACTGATCCAGTCACATTATAGGATAGTTATACATAGCGAAGTAGTAGCTTTGAAGCACAGCGATAATGTCTTTGTATGAAGTTAATCAGTTGGGGTATGAAGGTTGGCTGGTAATACTGTTGTTTACTTCATTTTCCCAGTATATGCTCATATTTGTATGTGTTGTTGTTATTTGTGTTTTGTTTCCAATAATGCAATTATGTAGTAAGTGGGTTTTATTAGCTAGTTCTTAAATGTTGCACAGTAGACAAAACTTTAATAAAAAACATTTATCATTTTACTATTCAACATGGTAAGATTAATAATATTGCACATCCATCATGTATGTTGCACTCAATGCCTATGTTTCTACATGAGTAGCTTAGTATACTGGAAAGATCCTGATAATAGAATGGTATTCGTATGAATGCATTGCTTAAAGCACTACGTACCTCATGATATTTATTGCAATAATCCTTCACACTTTTTTATCAACATTACTATAAGAATCCCTTGTACAGACTTTTCATGAAAAGTAAATGCACATGTGATGTCATCAGTGATGTCATCAATGACATTTGTGATGTCATCTTTGATGTCCTGGGTGTTAGTCTTAGTAGTGCACAGTGTGGCACAAGTTATGGTTGCTTAGCTTACCATAACTGGCAAATTTCAGGGTTTTTTCGGTTTCACTTGGAACCATAACGTCCCTGTAACAAACGTTTTTTTCACTGAATTTCATAGGTTTTTAGTAGCGCAACTTAACCATAACGTCCCTTTAACAAAGTTTATTTCACTGAATATAGATAAAGATAATGTAAATGTTATAAATGTTTACTAAGACTCCCTCAGCTTACATACATAAACCATAGAAAATACTGAACCCCCTACCCTGCTAGTGATTTTGATGCCCGTGGACCGTGCGCATGTCCGCGGACGGACGCGGTCACCATCAAGACTACAAAAACTCAGGGGGTATCTTACATTATTGTATCATACAATAAAAACACCAAACATGTTCAAAAAGCACCACATAAATACATTACATTCAATAATAAATAAATAGTGGAAACTGTATATGTAACACACCAACCTTCCAAATACATAACATATGCAACATAATGCAATATGCCAAAACAAAATAATTATGCCTCCAACAGAATTACCTCACACAAACTGCACAGCAAAAATCAGCAGCACATGTACGCAGCAGTAACACCAAAACGTAGCAACAAACTAGTGAGTAGACTACATTTATTTTATATATTTATGAACTTTCTGTATTAGGTACAGTAAAAATAATATATATATATATTTCTTTTTACACAGAAAAGTCTACTACTTTGGAATGGCTGGAAGAACATTTTCCTCGTGATGAAATAAGTGAAAACATTGATACTAATGGTAGACACTACACTTCTCTATATAAACCAATTATCACCCATTACTTTATGTGCACTTACCAATAATTTTTTTAAAACACACCATACAAACATTACAAATAATACAGAAACAGACCTTAAAAATCATCTGCAGCGAATGCAGCAAAAAATTGATCTATTAAAAAAATAGTTTGTCTATAAAATCGTCGAAAGTAAAACACATAATATTTGGCATTTCCATTCTATCGGCGTAACACAGACACTCCATTCAGGTCAATGAATTTTCATAAAATGAAATTACATGTTCCTTTGTCCAATTTTTGAATGGTGAACATTATTATATTTGAAAGTGTTACATCCCTCCCTTCATGCATTCCTTTTGGAATCCTCCCTTTGTTTCAAGGTCAAAAAACAATTGAGCCGCATACTGTGCACCATGCATGGGTTTGCTCAGCTAGGAAACAAAAATTCAGCGGCGCTGACCTTCACTCAGAATGGGAGCCGATAGCCCTTCAGACCACAGTGGCATTACACATATTTTTGAAAAACATATGAATTGTTTGCTATCATTCACCAACGCGGGCAACATTTCTACAGATTTATTTTGTTCCTCTGGAGAACTTTGCACTCTCCCTGTCACCTCATACCATCTTCTCTTCACACGGCAAATCAGGTAAACATTTTCAAAGGAGCAAGTCTTGAGCCCTGACAAAATGTGCTCGTATTAGAATGTGTGAGCAAACCCTGCTGCAACCCCCTCCGTCCACGCCGCGGACCCTGACTCCAATGACCGCAGGTATACATTAGAGGCCTATAATTTGCACACGTGTGTTTGTATTATCCCACTTTCGGTTAATAGCGAGATAAACGGTGTGGGCATCTTGCCACCTTACAAATACAGACACATACAAAATACGTAATAGTAATGCTTTCATGTTAGAATGCAGATGGTACCAAAAACAACTGCAAGCTAACTGGATTTACACATGGTAAACTATCACTTGGTAAGAAAACCTTCACAACAGTAAGTATAATCTACCACGCAGGTGCCACAACCAATGCAGGTCACTACACTGCATATACAGAAAAGAAGTGTGGATGGGTCAAATATAATGATACCAACATTACTGTAAACAGAGAATGAGAAGGTCTTCGACTTACCTCAATAAATCGCACCCTACATCTTCCTCTTTCCACCTGCCGAGGACAAAAAAACAAAACTATTGTCCCATATTGCCCTAGGTACTAAACCAGAAAAAATAACCTTGACATTTGGAAGTATTTTCATTACTGCCTGAACCAAATGTTCCAAATCTTCCAACAAAGTAGGGGCACTGACATACCCCAAATACAAAGCACCACATTGCAAAAGACTACATGTGGAATGTTTACCCTGCCCATATCTCCACAAACTTGAACAATTATCTGCACATTAAAACCAGGCACAGTGCTCCACACCACCTCCACTCCTTTAACATCAAAATTGTTTGCCACATTCCTACATTTAGCATACTACTCCAAACATATCTCCAACCACCAACACCCTGATTTTCTCCACCTCTACCATCTTCAGTACACTCAGCCTCTTTCAACACAAATCACAACCTCACATCTGATTGGCTGATGCCTACAGTCCCCTTTCCATGCTGCATTTGCTGAGAAACCCCGGATGTGGCACGCCCTGCCCGCGGACCACCGCGGTGTCTGCAGAGCGTGTAACACTGGGGCAGCGCTTCTACCCTTTCCACTTCACTCTCTGCACCATTTCCTCATTGGCTACTGTTAAACAGTCACACAATCATCCACCCATCACATCCAAAAACTCTACATCTAACTCTATCATCACACATCAGCGCATTAGATGTATTATTGATCACTCTCAGTACAATTTGGCTGTCACTGCAACAGATCTACAGCAACAACTACTATAAAATGCCCCAATATTTCTACTTGCAGATTCATGCAAATCCACATGCATGAACACAGACTACAGGTATGAATATTTTCTACACAGTACATGTACAGCTCTTCTAGGAATACATGTAAACAGAGTAACTGCCACTTACCCTGTATAAACTGTAAAATGAATTTACTGTCATTTATCCCATCTGCTATGATGAAGTTTCAATTGCAAACCTGTCTCCTCTCCAAATGTTTGTTTACTCACACAGCTATCTATATTTGTTTTATTTCATATTAAAAGATGGGAGAAATAACAGTATAATTATTAAAAAGACTGTCCAGTGTGTTATAAAATTACACGCAGCCAGGATGAGTATATGCATCTTCATTCAAGCCCACACACAGACAATATCATTACAAAGGCTCCCAGCTCAAACAACACCACTGCCTCTATATGAAATTGTACTCCTTTATTTCCTCCACCTTCACAAATGCGTACATTGCATGCTTTTCTGTACAATCTCTGCCGTTTACCCTGTCAAAATAGCAAAAAATGCATATGATTATTTCTTCTACCTCTTACCATCCAATAACATAACATTAAAAAAACAAGTGTGCTCTATACGTTTACTATTATACTCATTTGTAAAACATATTCAACTAACAGATTCTAAATAAAATATACAGGATGCACATAGGCAAAGGAAGGTGATTATGCATACTATGCTCAGTTGTAAGAAAACACTACTACTACAAAAACAAACAAAAAATGTCTACATTAACAAAAGTTCTATAAACACACATATTCACTAACTTCTTTCTTTTACAATTACAATGAAGACCACTCTCCTGAAAAGCAGCAGCATCTGAAGTACGAACAACGACTTAGAAGAAACCTACTCTTTCCATACAAAAAAGAAAGTACAATACTAACATAATGTTCTGTTACTCAAACACACTAGCATTTAAGTATTGTAGAACAAAGAAATGTATTAACCCTTTCCCATTCAATGTAGTATTAGTGCTCCCCCTTACCAGTTGCATACTTTATATTGTCATCTCAAGCCCAGTATAGTAACACACAAATACAAGAATAACCTTCCCAACTTGATATAGCTGCCCATTGCACAATCACACACCTCCACAATCATCCTTACCATCATACTCAGACACTCATGCACTAAGCAGGCATACACTGCACAACAGCCCAACCCACACTTTCTTTTTTTCTCCAACAAACCCCAAAGAATGCCTACCAAAAAGCAACTCCATAGAAAGCAACGCAGAAGTAGAGCAAATCAAAATAAAAGTGTCCAAAATAATCATCCATCTCTAGCAGATTTTGTACAAAAATTTCAAACAAAACAACTAATACAGTCATTAAGCGAAACAAAATAAGATTCCAGTACAGAAACTTTCCCTCCTCTATCAAAATGTAAAACAAAACAAAAAGTGATTAACAAGACTTTGGCTACCACTATTGCTAACGCTGCACCTATAAATCTTGATATAGTAACAACTAACCATACCAAAAAAAATATTTTACAAAAAATGTTCCGCCACAGAGTGCTGCAGAACCTTATAAAAACAGGAGAGAAATCATTGACAACCCTTAAAACCTCCCGTAGAAAAGTCGTCCTAAAAGCTCTCATAGACAGTGCAATCCTTTTCAAAAGAACTGTGTCCCAGTGCCAACATTGTTCTATGCCGATGATATCATCTTATTGGACAAAACTATTTCAGGTCTACAACAGAGTCTACACCTTATGGGGGAATATATGAAGGCCAATGAATTGCATATTAACATTACAAAGACCAAAGTCATGGCTTTGGTGAAATTCCCTTTCCGGGAGCAAAGACCATTGAAACTGACTATTGATGAGATCTCGCTGGAGGAAGTGCCAACTATTAAATACCTTGGCATTACGGTAAACCAGTCAAAAATAGAAAAGCAATGGTTCAGTACTCTAGAAAGGAAAACTCAATCTCTATCCAGACAATGATGTGTCCTGCATCGGAAATTTGGCAAATTTTCATTCAAGCCTATCATATTCTTCTAAAGACAGAAAGTAATTCCGGTAATTACTTATGGTAGTGATGCAATGATCCACTCTCAACCAAATAACTGGAAATAGCTAGAAGCAATGTTCTGGAGGAAAATTCTAAAATTGGCTGATTCAAACTCAATGGCAAGTATTCGACATGAAATTGCGACACAGTCGCTGTCATCAATAGTCACATAGAAGCAATTAGACCTCTTGGGAAAAATTCTGATGAAAGAAGAAATACCAGCTATTGAAATCTTGAAGTGTAATCCTAACGCCATGAACAATACAGTTCTGCGGACCTGGAAGGAACACCTACTTAGATACTTAAAAGACGAAGAAATATCAGTCAAAATGCTTATGAACAGACCACAGCACGCACACATTAAACTGGCTAACAATGATTGGATCAAGACCTGTAATGCCAAAACCCTATACTCCAGAAATCTCCAATGCCAATCTGACATACAAGCATTAAATGAAACCCCAAAGTATATGGAAATATTCCTGATTACAAGGTCCGTACAATCTATATCGACATTCAACTAAATAACTTACCAACAAGAGAAAAATTGGAGGTGACACAGCAAATTCCTAAAACAGATCGATATTGCCGATTCTGCAAAAACAACAAAGTCCCAGAAACAATTCACCACTTACTAATGATATGTCCAGAACTAATGCATAAAAGGCTGATCTTTGGCAAACATTTCAATGTATCAGCTCAACAGATGGACAAAGAAACTCAATGTTCATTAATAATGAATGGACGAGAAAATAAATTAATTTTCACGATAGTACAATTCATGCAGACCATTTTGGGACTAGATAACACACCACTGACGAATCACAAAGGAAGCCTTTGTTGATTTTATACTTTGTGTGCTTTTTCAGATCGAAAACAAAAAATGCATTCTTTTATTCTTGCTTGATTTGTTTTTCTACTTGGTTAGTATACTTTTTTGTTTGTTTTTTGTTGTCTACATTTCCGTTTTTTGCTTATTTTAAGTATCTGAAACTGTAATATCTATAAATGAAAGGTTTGTAACAAATTATATCATTTTAAATAAATAAAAAAAGGAAGTTATTACTACTAAATTACAAAAACACTTCTCAATAATCAGATATAAACAAAAATAGCTCCTTAAACATCTGTGGAGGTGAATGGAATCACACTATGAGCACAGAACCATATTTTAATGAAGAAGCATATAAACAAAAGCAAACAAACCCAATTGCCATACATAGCAGTGGATGAGGGTATGAAAAACGTAATAAGACCATTGTGGAACAAGAAACTCTGGTCACAAAAATATCCCCAGAAAACTCAGTATCACCTCTGCATTCTACTAAACCAAAACATCCAGTCTACAAATGGCCATGCACATCAATGTGTAACATTGCCAAAAAATCTTTCAAATCTTTACGCCACTTCCTCAATCAGTATGTAAAAAGCAAAGACAAAATTAAAATGAAACTACTACAAAATATGGATGCCTGTCCAGTGTGCAAATACACAGGACTACAAGGACATTCATTGGCCTGCATTTCAGGACCTATTTGCAAAAGCACCTTTCATCATATCAAAATGATATCAACACATCATTCAACTATCAAAATCTGGTCCATAAACTCTATTATTCTAAAAGTCCTGCTTTAGCACTAGTCAATTTAAATAACAATCTTCTGCATGGTACAGTCAAACAACTACTCGAAGAAATAGAGCATATCCAGAGAAAATATTTTGGAAGTAAAAGCATCTTACAAAATGCATTAGCTTTACAACAAACTAGCAACTACTGTACAAATAGCAACCTTCTATTAAACACATACAAAAAAAAATACTAAAGTTTAAAAGTACCTCCGCTGAAGTACCAAACCATGTGCGTGTGTTGCCGCAGGACTTTTTATAAAAGTAGCACAAAAACTGTAGACATAACATAGAAAATAGAAGACATTGAAGATTCCAAATGGTTCCAATTAGCTCTCTACCTTATAGCAGAAAACAAATACAAAATTACTGACCCCTT
The DNA here is from genome assembly GCF_040938575.1 of Ambystoma mexicanum. Lineage (NCBI taxonomy): Eukaryota > Metazoa > Chordata > Amphibia > Caudata > Ambystomatidae > Ambystoma > Ambystoma mexicanum. The sequence continues at coordinate 318,337,639 of NC_090928.1, read as the reverse complement.
AATACTTTGCAATTACTGCACTGCAAAACTTGACAACAACCAAACACCTTCACGTGCTATCACAAATAACTTGGAATTATTCCCACTACCAAAACCCCTGCAACAACTAAATGTATATGAGAGGATCATAATTCAAACAGTGCACCCATTTCAAACAATAATACGCCTTCAACAAAAACAGCAAAATTACCTCCCTCTGAATTAGTGAAAGGCATTCGTGGCAAAGTAGTTTATTTACCATTAGATCTCGAAGAAAATGTGCACACTCATACACCACAATCCAAAATATTTACTTCGAAATGTATCTTATAACGTAGTCCTTTTAAAAACTCTACAATCTTAACTGCATAGCTTAGCCAAAACTTCACATACAAACTCTACAAATGAAACAGTACACAAACTTTTGGGTTCTGGATATTTGATGGGTGTTTGATTCTATGGGTGTGTTATGCTGCAGTGGTTGTGGCCAGGGCCTAGACTCTTGGGTGCATGGCCTACAGCCTGTGGCCTTTGGCCATGCACCCAAGACTCTAGGCCCTGGCCACAACCACCGCAGCATAACACACCTATGCTACCAAACATTATCACTGTGGTATGTTGGCTGCTTATAGGGGATATTAATTACAATCAATCCTTTACTAACAATCCAAAACCAACATCATTCTAAAGTAAAATAGCTAGTAGTGCATTTATTATGTCCGCGGACATGGAAAACACATCAGGGGCACCTGCCACCTAAACAATTACAATATTTGACCCATCTCTTACTCCCCAACCCTCCCCAAGGACTTCTGCCCACCAACACACTCCCCAAAATTGCTTTTTGCCTCTGTTCACCGCCGCGCTGTTGGCGGGTCCAAGATGGCGGACGCATCGAAACAATGTGACGCACCTCACGCCTCACCCAAGCCAATTGGCGAACACGTTGCCTGTCTGCAGAATGATGCAAGCCACTCAGCCAATCGGTGTCCTGTCCATTACATTTTGGTCATTTAAAAAACAAAATACTAGACAGACTTACACCAAATTAACAAAAGCATGCTTTTGGGACTAAGCCGCCGCTCCTGCCGCAAATTTGGTGGAAATCCGTCCAGCGGTTTGAGCAGTAGGCGTGCACAAAGTGTTTTCCCATTATGTCTATGGGAAAAAATACATATTTGGATCCCCCCTAAATCTTTGCCCCCCCGGACCAATCCTCACCACAATTTGCAAAGAAATTCTGAGTGGACCACATACTTTTTTTGCAAAGTTTGCTGAGGATTCGTCCAGGGGGAGCGAAGTTACAAGCCGCCCAAAAAGTGCTCTACCTATGGGATTAGCAATTTAACCATAACTACACAGCCACTACCGTGGGCTGTGTAATATATATACATATATATATAATTCTCTATGGATGTCGGTGCAGGGGCTTCCCTTCTCGGCCCTTCCTATTCTAAGAGTCTTGCTCAGTTGGGGCTCTGGTCCTCATCTGAGTGACAGATGTATCACCCATTTTATCCTCACACCTAAAGACCAAAAGTGACTGAATGCATATATGTGGCTCATATGTTCAAGCACTTTAATGTGAAGGCTAGAGTTAAGAAAATGTAAAGGAGCACTCGGTACTAAGTGATTAAAGCACACAACCCTTTCATCAGAGGTATATTTGTCAACTGTGGTCATTCTTATGTTGCCAAATGCTCTTTGGTCTTATGCAAAGTAAATATGAATCTTCATTGGTTCTATTTGTCCCCTCCCTTTTTCTCATAGGATTTTTTTTGACAAATTCAAAAGAAGTTTTCCAGACCGTCCATCTTTATCAGAAAATATGGTTATTCTAGGTTTTGACAATGTACTTTTCCAAAGTAAAAGAAGTGTAAAGTTCTGGTTATGACCAAAACCTATCTTGTGTGATCATTAGACATAGAACAATTTCCTAAAGACCCAATTTACAATTAAAGTATAACAAAATTAAAAAAAATGGTAAAGCTTCTTTTGCTGTGAATTTTGTTGTCTCTCAAAATGGCTTTCCTTCTTGGGAAGGGCAGCGTGCAGATCAAAACCAACAATCTGTTTCTTCTGTAAATACCAATGCAATGTTTATTTTGTACAACCACTAATAAGTAGCCAGAACATAGAAGGTATATGCAGTTCTAGATGCTGCAGACTGGATCCTTCGGTCACTTGCAAGGTCTGCTAGAACCCCAGAACCCACTGCAGAGCGAAATGCGTGCCTCTCCTGTCCCCCCTTTGTGCAATGCAGCCTCAGTGAGATTGTGACATTCCTGCCATTACCCAAGTCAGGGGATTGCTGCTCTCGTTCTACTTATGACCCAAAAAACACAACACGTGATATCCGTTGTTTTCCCCTCTGGTCGCAGTATTTATTGTCAGTAACATCTGAGGGGGGGAGGGGGGGCTCTAATAAACGAACACCTGACCTGACAGCTCGGCTCTCAGCTGCAGAGACAGAGAGAGACATAGCGAGACAGAGGCAGAAAGAGAGCACTGGATCGGCATGAGATAGCCAATTATTGCCAGTATTCCTCCATCATTTGCCTCCATCTCCACCTAGGGGATATTTGATGGGTCCAGCTGAGTAGCCAAAGGAAGGAAGGGTAATACATTCAGGTGCTGCCTAATTCTTGCCGAGTACCTATTACTGGCGAACACAAGCGGTCCAAAAACCTCGTGAATATAATGTAGCTATTGCCCAAATAATGCTTCCAAATTCAGAAGAAAAAAAAATATGCAGCTCTGCTAAGCAAGCTTCTGGGGTGGAACGTACAGAGAAGCGGCTGAGTGCTTTGCCAGAGAACCGAAGACTCCGTGGGTTAGAGGCGTTGCTAGGGGTAGCTGATGGGGGCTATAGCCCCAGGTCTTTTTGGTAGTAGCTCCGGATAGCAGCTCAGGGGCTACAACCAAAAGGCTAGCGAGCCCCCAGTCCCGACAGTGCCTACATTAGCGTAGCCACGAATCTTTTCCAGACCTAGCAACACCCCTGCCTAGCTTACCCACGGTCAGAACTGTTCAGAAGCGCCTCCCAGGCTGCCAATAAAACGGATAGCACATTGCCAATCTTTAAATGCTCCAATATGATGCTGTACATATTGCAAATAGTGCTGCCTGCTGTAAATGGTTCAATAGAAACAGTGCCCTAGCAGAAATATTACATTTATTAAATAGTTGCTGAGGTTTATCTGCGGGTCACTGGACCCCGTCACGCACTGTATGGAACAAACAGTATTGGAATTCGGCTCCATCAAGACCCTTCACTTTACACCAATCAAAACACAGTTTACAAATTGGTAGATTAATCCAATGGGGTATTTAAATGCATTGTTCTCTTTCTACGGGACGACAGAGCAGTATGTATTCCAAGCAAAAATGAAAACATTTCGCTATGCAAAGAATTTTGCGGAATTCTATTACTGCCATTTTAAATTAGAAGTGATTTCAACACATGCTGCTTTTGGCTCTGCTTGCACCCGTGGCCCTCTCCAGGAGAGACAAATCTACACTGAAGATTGAGTGCAAGGGAAAGATGCTTTAGCAAAGGTGGAACTTCGTCCAGCAAATTTGCGCTGCACAGTGGAAATCCCCCGTGATACAAATGGGACCTGTTAATGTCAAAAGACCATATAGGTGGCAGCACACTGTGTAAATAGGTTGTTAAGTACAGCTCAGCCTGTGGTTAGTATAGGCTGCAGAATGTAGATATGACTGATTGCCTCGAGTTTTGGTTTCATGTCCTGCCATGGCCAATTAATAACAGGTCAGATTCGCAGTCATAATGAGTTCTAGGATTTGGACTTGGTTGTGCCAGTTGTGTACAGGGTGAAGAATTTCGTGTGTCTAATAGGCTGGACAGTGCTTTCTTCATAGGCTTGATTGCCGAGCTTCCTGGGAGGTTGATGTACCCGATGATTGTTCGGGGATGCGAGGGACATGGTGGTGACCGGGTCTGAAATGTAATCATTAATGGAGGTGTTGGGGTTAGGTTTGGGTAGCTAATGAGGTTGAAGGTATCAGTTTGGGTGAGGCAATGCTTTGAAGGAGCAGGTAGTGGCTACTTCTAGCTTAGTGCATGGCTAGGAAAATGTGTGATTGAGGTTGAGTCTTGTTCTGCCTGTCCTAAAGTTGAATGGTGTAGCCTTCTGGGGTGTGAATCCATCTCGAATGTGGGCCTACGAGGGGGTGGCCTAGGTTTCAATGATGAGGAGTGCACCAAAGCTGTGCATTGTAATGGTGTCTACAATGTCAGCTACTTGAGTGATTGCTGAACTCTGATATGATATGGCATTTATAACGTGCCTATACACAAGTGTTTCAAGGCGCGACGAGGCAAGGGAGGGGGAACAAAGGGAAGACAGACAATGATCTTACTAGGTCAGGTGTCATTCAGATCTTGCAAGTGCATGGGAAAGGGGGAAGGGAAAAGTGTGAGGGGAAAGTGCAGTATATGGGATAGTAGAATAAATAAGATAAATAAAAACGGCCAGCTGGTGGCAAGTGCAAGGTAAGTGCAGACATAAGTGCTGGTAGGGGGACTGTAGGAATACAGAAAACAGTCCCCAGGTGCAGGGGTGGTCAGGGAGGCAGTGCAGGTGTGCAACTGGCGAAGGCCTGGGCCCAAGATCAGAAAGGGTGGCCAGGTAACCAGTGCAGTTTCAGCTAGAAATTCAGCAGGGCAGGGGGGAGAGAAAGCAGAAGCAAAGAGGAAGGTTTTGAGGTGCTCCAGAACCGGAGATGGTTCTACTCAGGTTTCAGGGAGGCAGGAAGGCTGTTCCAGAGGGAGGCCCCTGCCGAAGAGAGAGATCTACCACCAACTTGTTGCTTGGAGAAGCGACTGACCCTGAGGGAGTTGGAGGGGGATGAGCGAAGAGCTCGAGAAGGAAGATGTTTAGGAAGAGAGAGTTGAAGGTATTGCAGCCCCATGCCCCAGAAGGCCTTGTGGACAATGCAGAGGGTTTTGAACTTAATCCTCGCAGCCACTGGGAGTAAATGCAGAGATTTCAGTCCTGGACAGATACGACCCCTGGACTTAAGGCCAAGGACAAGTCTCGCAGTCCTGTTCTGGATAAGTTGCAGAGGGCAGAGAGTAGAGGCAGGCAGCTTTAGATAGAGGCTGTTACAATAGTCCAGCCTAGAGACAACCAGGGCTCTGGAGACAGAGCTTCTGGGGTAAGGAGAGGAAAGGAAGAATACCTCTGAGGAGGTGCAGCTGGTAGTGTGATTTCTTAGAGACGTCAGAGATGTGAGGAGAGAAGGAGAGTGTGGAGTCGAAGATGACCCCGAGGTTTGTAGCCTTGCAGGTGGGAGCAGGAAGAGGGCCAAGAGAGGCCGGCCAGAGAGCTGCAGCGAAGGAGGGAGTGAGTCTGGCGATGAGTAGAATCTCAGTCTTATTGGCATTAAGGCAGAGGTCGTTGGCGGCACACCACTCCTGGATAGCAGAAAGACAGTCAGAGATGAGGGAAGCAGAGGAGGACTAGGGTAGCCTGAAAAGTAGCTGGGTATCATCTGCATAGCACTGAGAATTGGGGCAGAGAGTGGCGATGCAGTGGGCAAGGAGTGCCAGGTATTGTTTGAACAGCCAGGGAGAGAGGTTAGATCCCTCGGGGACTCCACAGTATAAGATATCGGAGAGGAAGGACCCAAGTTGGACCTGGAAGGTTCGGTCGGAGAGGAAAGAAGTCAGCCACACCAGAGCCGGACCAGTGATACCCAGGTTATCATGGAAACGGTTGAGCAGAATGGCATAGTTGACAGTGTCAAAGGCAGAAGAGAGATCAAGCAAGATGAGGATGCATGGGGTGTTAGAGTCAAGGTTGGAGAGCAGGTCTTCACGGATGTTCAGGAGAGCAGTTTACGTGCTTCTGGCAGCTCTGAAGCCAGACTGATTGTCATGAAGAGAACCAACAGATTCAGTGTGGAGATTAAGCTGGGAGATGGCCAGTTTCAGCACGAGCCTGCCCAGGAAGGGAGTGATGGAGATTGGGCGATAGTTAGCTGGGCAGGAGGGGTCGGCAGAGGGTTTCTTGAGAATAGGGTGCACAAGGGAGTGCTTCTGGGGTAATGGGAAGACTCCAGTGGCAAAGGAGTGATTGCAGAAATCAGCCAGGGCAGGAGCCAGGGAGTTACTGTGGCCCTTGATAGTTTTGGAGGAACAGGGGTGAACTTGTTTCAACGAGACTTTCATAGATTGGACTTGTCTAGAAACCTTGTCTGCAGAGAAAAGGGGAAAGGCAGAGAAGGAGGGAGGGGGGTGGGTGCGGAAGGGCCAGAGGAAGAACAGGGAATAGAGGGAAGGAGGCAATAGGAGGAGATTGAGGACAGGATGTCCTGAGTTTTTGAAATGAAGTGAGAAGCCAGTGCCGTGCAGAGGGCCTGGGAAGGGACAGGAGAGGTAGAGACTGCGGCAGGATTGGGCAGTACCTTGAAGATTTTAAAGAGTTAAGCCGAGTTGTTAAATGCCTCAAAGATGCGGGCTTGAATATGAGCTCTCTTCTTGGAGAGGACAGATAGCCAGTATTGCCTTTGCAGCAGGCGGCAGGCCAGTTTGTCAGAGGATGAACATGAAGCACGCCATTTCCTCTCGGCCACTCTGCACTTGCGTTTTAGGGTGACAAGGTCTGAGTCATACCAGCAGTTACACTTGGCTTTGGGCTTGAGGCAGATTCTCATGACAGGGGCAAGGATATCAAGAGTATCAAATATAGAAGAGTGGAGCGTGGAGAGGGCTGTGTCAGGGTGAGAGTCAGCCAAAGGGGGAGGAGGGGGCGAGAAGGTGGCAGCGAAAGCCTCAACTGACATACACTTCATGGGTCGGATGACAAAGAAGGTGGGTGGCAGTGATGGAGGTGGCTTGGCCTAAAGGGTAGGGAGGGTGGGGTGGGAGGATAGGAGAAAGTGATCCCTCCAGGAGAGAGGAGTGGAGAGAGGAACAGAGAGGGGGAGGTCTGAGGAGATCAGAACATCGAGAGTGTGCCCTGCAGAATGAGTCGGGCCAGAGGGGAGAATGGTGAGTGAGAGAGAGTTGCAGAGCTCACAAAAGAGTCCAGAGGGGGGACAGGAGGCATCCAGGTGGATGTTGAAGTCTCCAAGAAGGAGGAGTTGAGTGATTGAGGCCAGGAGTGAGGAGGAGAGGTCCGCCCACTCAGAGAAGAAGGCAGAAATCTGACCAGGTGGCCTATAGATAGTAGCCACAGTAAGGGAATGGCCATGGGAGAGAGAGAGCCTGCAGATGAGACATTCAAAAGAGGAGTAGGTATGCGTAGGAGTGGCAAAGGAAGGAGGGAGCCACTGTCGAGAGTAGGCAGATAAGATAGCGAGCAGCAATCAAGTTGCGCAATAGGACAGACTCTCAGGGTTAAAGAGCTCACAAATGCTCAACTTTAGAACCAGTGAGAAGCCACCTAAGTTTGAGAATCACGAAAAGGCCAGAAAAAAGGCCTAGTTTTCACAATGCAAAATTTTTAAACAATGATACAATGCGTATTGCAACAACATGTGGAGAAGCCATCTAAATTTGAGAATCCTGAACGAGGAGAAAAAGGCCTAGTTTTCACAGAACAAAATTTTAAATACTGATACAGTGCGTATTACAACAGCATGTGGAGAAGCCAACTAAGTTTGAGAATCCTGAAAGGTGAGGAAAAAGGCTTAGTTTTCACAGTACAAAAATGTTAAATACTGATACAGTGCGTATTACAACTGCATGTGGAGAAGCCACCTAAGTTTGAGAATCGGAAAGGCCTAAGTTTCACAATGCAATTTACATACTATATAATGCATTTTTCTTTCATTTTTTTATTCATTTTTTTATTTTTTATTAAAACACTTCCTAGGAGAAGAACGCACCTAAGTTTGAGTGTTTGCTAATAGTCAGGTTTGCAGGGTAGGGTGAAAATCTGGCCCACACCAGGAAACGCTTCCTGCCCTAGTCGCAGGCGGTAGACGGCTGGCAGCTGGCTTCCCCTGCTGACACCTGCAGAGACTGCAGGGTGCCGCCTCAGGAGCCGCCCTTTGCCTAGGGCCCTTAGCCGCAAGGGCGACTGGGCAGAGGGCTGCCCAGAGAGGGTAGGATAGCAGGGCAAGGTCCAATCGGAGGAGGAGGCAGGCTGGGAGGCGGGAGGAGGGAGAGGAAAGGCAAGGAGAGGGTCGGGTGAATAAAGCATGGATGCCAGGGCCTGGTGCACTACAAGTCTGCAAAAAACAACAATTAGGCCCAGAAAGGGTCCAGGCAGCAGCATTCACCGTGTGACGCCTGATGGAAGTGGCGCACACACATGGGTGCCGGTTGCTACACCAGGAAGCAGGACGTACAGTGTCCAATTGAAGGAGGAGGCAGGCTGGGAGGCCGGAGGAGGGAGGGGAAAGGCAAGGAGAGGGTCGGGTGAAACAAGCGTGGATGCCGGGGCATGGGGGCACTACAAGTCTGCAAAAAACAATTAGGCCCAGGAAGGGTCTGATCATCAGCTCCAGCGTCTGTGTGTTGGTTGATGGCCCTGTCTGTTGGGTTAAGGGGGGCATGGATGAGGTTGCTGTGATGTACATCTCATGATGGTGACAGAGTTTTATGTTGGTTGCATTGTCTGATGAGAGAAGGGAAGGGCTGTGAAAAAGGGGGGTGATTCTCACTGTGTGTTGCTCACCGTAGGTGTCTACTGTCGGAGTCCTGTGTCCTCCAGGCCTGAACAGGGCCAAACAGGAGTCACCCTTGTCTTCGTCTTCACTTTGCTAAAGGCTCCCAGGCAAGAGATGCTCTAATAATGATGGGTTAATAACAGAAGTGAGAAGGGAGGAGTTGAAGAGAGGGTTGGAGGCAGGTGGTGGAGAGTGCATTCTGTCTAAAGACAGCTGCAAATGATGTGGGTAAAGCTCCCTACAACCTTTACCTATCATCATCATGTCTTACTCTAGGATTTGGATGGATGTGGGTCATCCTGTGAATCCATCAAAGGCCAGGAATCGCTGTATAACCCCTCTTATAAATCTGCCAATGTACCTCCAAAATCATTCACCATTACCGCCACCTGGTCCCATGGGCTTACTATGGATTTACGAGAGGTGATATGGCAGTGTAAATCCCCAATTTTTGAGGCCACTTCAAGGTCAAACTCAGAATTTCAAGTGTGGTGAAAAATAGCAGTAATTCCAACAAAAGTGGTGGTAATGCAATTACGACCACTTTTTTCCCACCACCAACCTCGCAATGAGGTCAACTGCTCCCAATTCATCCTATACTTATAAACTTGCACTGTTCACTCTTTCGTTCTAAAATTCTTGAGTGGGCTGCCTATGCTCAGGTAACCCGCTATCTGAATCTTCATTCTGTCCTCCCTCCTCTTCAGTCTGGTTTTTGTCCTCAGAGACTGCTCTTTTACACGTCTGAAATCCTCTCCTTCCTGCTCATCACTCCAAGCTCTCCTCTATTCTTATTCTTCTTATCTTGTCTGCAGCATTTGACACTGTTGATCACTGTCTCCTTATTTCCTCTCTTTCTACCATGGGCATCTCAGTGTCTGTCCTTCAGTGGTTCTGCTCCTATATTTCCAAATGGTTCTACTCAGTAACTTTGGCCAAGCACTCTTCCCTTCACTTCCTCCTTTATATGGTGTTCCTCAAGGCTCTGTACTTGGTCCTCTTCTCTTCTCTCTTCATACTGCTCCTCGTTCTACTCTTATCTCCTCTTTCAAACTTTCTTTTCATCTGTACGCCGATGACACTCAGATATTTTTATCTTTTTCTTCCTTTGAATCTGCTCAGCACTTTATTGTTTGAAGCTGTCTTTCTGCTGTTCAAAACTGGATGTCTTCTCATTTCCTACATCTCAACCCTTGTAAAACTGAGGTTGTGTTCTTTTATACTTCAACCATTCCTGCTAGTCTACCCCATCCATCTCCCTCTTTTCTTCCATCTTCTCCTTTTTTTTCTCACTATCTGCTTGTAACCTGGGCGTTATCTTTGATCCTTCTCTCTTGTTTTCTCCTTATATATCTTCTATTGTTCACTCTTGTCGTTATGCACCTTTCAACATCTGTTGTGCTTGCCCCATCTCTCTTTTCATGTCACAAAATGTCTTCTTTTTTCTCGTGCCTTTTCTCATATTGATTACTGCTCATCTCTATTGCTTGGTCTTCCTGCCTCCCATGTTTTTCCTCTTCATTCTATTTATAATTCCTCGATTTGTCTCCTTTTTTCTTTACCCGCTTGGTATTCTATTACACCCACCCCACTTTCCATTTTACTTCTCCCTTTTGAATCCTGTTTTCTCTACCACTTTCTCTCAATTGTCTTCAAATGTACCCATGGTCTGGCCCCCCTTTTCTCTCTTCTTTACTCTCGTTCTACGTTCCATCTCGCCCTCTCAGATCGCAGAATGTTTTTCTTTTAAAAGTTCCCAAACCTCCCTGTGCTTCTCATTTCCATTATTTTGCTCTTCTAGCTCACAAACTTTGGAACTCACTTCCCCCCTCACTTCTTTCTGCCTCATCTCTCTGTATTTTCCCTTCAAACCTTCAAACTCATCTTTTATATTCTCTTGTCTCTTAATTGTCTTGCATTCCCTTCTTCTCTTTTTTAACCCTTGTCTACCTTTTATAATGGTTTTACTGTTTTTTTAAATATTTCGTTCAGTATCTTTGGCGAAAGGTGCTCTATAAATCCAATAAAATTAAGACATGAAATTAGCAGCCCTGCTGTCCACTGCAAGCAATATTGATATATTGTTGTAGTCAAATGGAATACTTGCATATGTAGATGCCTTAAAGTACTCCGGACTGTTGTCAGACAATTGATAGCCAATGCAAAAGCTACCTAGTACATGAGATCATACCCAAATACAATAATGAAAGAAAACATCTATTTAAGGCATTCAGACAATGTATCAACTCTCTCACCCACCCTCCTATTTATGAGTCAATCGAGAAATCCAACACCATCAACAACAATGTTATGGCAAGATCAGCAAAAACCACAAAAACATAGATGCCAACCACATTGCAGACAGCACCCCACTCATCTCATAACATAAAACGATGAAATGTAACACTTTTAAAACTCTCCCGATGGAGGACTTGACTAACACCATAGTATTCCTGGTATTCTTCACAGGTACTCCTTTCAATCAAAAGATCATAAATCACATTTACCATTTAAACAATGTACATATAAATATTATCCATCCATCTGTCTTAATCTTTGTTCTATACATTTCTAAAATTCTAATTATTAACAGTCCTCATAATCAGTTCCAGTAAATATTGATTTCCAGATATCTAATTGCTCTTGCATTTATAAATTGTTTTCTTCACAACCAGGTTCTATGTGTAGATCATTTGCACTACACTTTCATACTAAGAGGCTAGACGAATTGCCCCCAAATTCGAGAAATTCATCTTTTTAAGCCTTTATCAGGTTTACGCAATTCGGCCCCTATGTTTTCTGTCCATACAGAGTTGGGCATGCCAATATTGAAGAGAGATTATAATGGAGCCGGTGAAACTTTGGTTTAGAGTTTGGTTGAACAGAAAGGCTAGTTTGTCCCATTTGCTTCTTCATCACATTTTAGAGTCAGAGGCAAATTATTTGTCAAATGCTTGGGTCTCCTGTGTCAAGAGACTCATGGACGTGGTAAATGCTGCGGTTTGACTTGCTAATTAATGTTATATTACGGTGCGGTAGGATAAATTGGTCCCACAGAATCTCAATCTACAATTGAAGTCAGATTGGAGAACAGAGAATTATGAAAAAAAGGTCTAATCGCTTGCATGCTATTCTGTAAATGGTCAATGCTTCTGATTATTTGTTATGCTCTAACTTTAAAAATGACCAAGTATTGATAACAAGGGCAAGATGTAACTTTCTGCCACTTAGAACTGATATTGGCAGGTGGCCCAGAGATCAATTGAAAGCTGCAAATGATTTAGGCTTGTAAGTGATTTCAATCCAGCACTCCAACTAAGTCAATGCCTAGTATGGGATGCCCAATGGAAACCCTTATTTACATATTTTTATGTCAAAAGTTCTTTTAATTCTGGATGATGTACCCTTATATAACGCCCCTCTCTTTGAATCCCCCCGGCCTCACTGAGCCAGGAAGTAGGTTTGTTTTGCAAATTAAAAGATTTATTTGAAGAATTTAACAATATATAGATTACACTTTTATAACTTTGAATAACATCTGAATATCACACTTATGAATATTTATGCAATTATCAGCAATAGCTAATATTACAATATCAATAATCTCTTTAATCAATTGGCAGTAGGAACAGGAAGAATCATGTAGCAGAGAATACTTTGTATGGTTCAAGGAAATGCAATGATAGGAAAGAATGCAACACAGAAATGACACTTGATATGACTTCAATCAAAACACAATATGAACCCTCTTTCCCTCTGTTACTACTCACTACCCCCTAATATGCAATGTAGAGATATGGAATGAGGGCACACCGGTTTCAGGAATAACAATCAACAATGCAGTTCAATCCCAATTGCCCCAGCAAGCTTAGAGAGAACAGGAATGATTTTAAACAGGTCAATTGCTTTTAAATGTGGTTTGAATTCAATGGGAAAAATTCTAAAAATGATTTTAATTCGCTAAATTAGGATTCAGCACTAGTGAGAGTTGCTTTGGATTGGGTCAGGTCAACACTAGCAATGATTATAGAATGATTAGCAGATGGAAAACGAAATACAGAAGTTGAAAGCAAGAAATAGCTGTTTTTTATATGGAGTGAAATTGAGCCAAATGCAAAATCGCTGTAACTTTTCCCCGTGCGGGAAAAACGCGATTACGGAAAAAGTATAAGGAATTGGAATGTCATTTTGGGCTCTTTTGTTAGCTTCTAAATGACATTTATATTTCGTTTCTAGGACGTACGGTTCAAATATTACAGAGGTTTTAATAAAGATCGATTTTTCTCAAAAGGAGTCAAGATTTCAAATGAAATTGTGCTTTGAATTACAAACAGGTGGGCTTACATTAACAATTCACACAGGATTAGATGGATGAGAAAGGATTCAGAATGGACAAAAGAGATTCTACAATGCAGTCTGGATATGTTGGAATGGGTTGGATGGATTGCTTTAAACTAAGAGATGACTATGGACAGTTCTACGCTAAATACACACAACTCTGGTTTTGGAATGGAATGGGCCCGTCAAAGATCTGGTCAAGGGTTTGGACTTCACTCACCACCGGACAGGATTAGGGCACCAGGACTCTGCTCTCAGCAAGGCACTCTGGTCTGCACGGCCTCTTGGACTGGATCTGACGGGTTCTGGGTTACAGCTCTGCTGGACTGGTCTGGATCTTGGGTTCTAGCACAGGTTCTTGGCCAGAAGCAAAACAGCTCAGCCAGGCTGTTCAATGGTTAGGTTAGGCCCGGTGGAAGTTAGGGGTTAAATCAGGTTTGCAAGATTTTTAAAGGCCTGCTGAAAAGGGTTCAGCTTTTTGGATTGGGCCTCTGCTTCAGGGTTCTAGAGTCTGGTTCTAGAGTCTGGATCTGGAGTCTGGTTCTGGAGTCTGGATCTTCCTGCAGGGTGCTTCGCCAGTGGATCAGTTGATGAATGGAAGTATGTGTGTCTTGCCTGTCCTCAGCAGCCCCTATTTATCCATTTTCCAAAGTGGGTGGGGAGGCTGATTGTCTATGCCCAACCCTCTAAGGATCAGATAGGTCAGAGACTTCCCTGTCCCCTGATTTGAGAAAGGAGCAGTGTATCATGAGGTGTCATCATGTGTCAGAGTGATGCTGCCATTTACAATCTAGGGAAGAATTTCCCCTTTGCTTTTTACCCAGAAAATCTATTTTTCCCCAAAAACATATTTCCAATATGCACAACTTGTTAATAATACATATACACATCACAGATGGCCTAAGGTACGTTTCTGTCAAAATCTTATCTTCCTACGAGTTCTGGCTCATAAATGACATTTTTTTGCGCTTTTGGTTGGTTAAACATTTTCGGATATGTACGATTTTTTATACATACATGCACATACCATCTGGGCATATTCCTGTAATTTTTCATGTTCCTAACATAATCACAATTGCTAGAATATCAACAATTTCATGGTTCAGTCTCTGAATGTCTCACAGATTCCAGATTAGTTTTAAACTGTGAGCACATTTTTTAACAATCTCTAAATTTCATATTTTTGTCAGTTCGGTACAATATTTTTTAAGTCTTTTCCTTAAACATATATTTAGTCCAATTTCAAATCCACATTTTCAGTCTGGCCCGCCTCCAAAGCTTGGCTGAGTCAGAGAGTCACATGGCTTGTCTTCCTGCCAGGGCAGTTGATGCCAGTCACACCCGAATTAGCATTTCCATTCAGTTCAAGGACTCCATTGTCTCTTTCCCAGAACAGCAGAGGAAGTCTCCTCCCCTTCTCATTAGCATCCCAATGCGATATCCTCTCCTTTTGGTGGGAAGGAACAGGGTGGGGTGTTCTCAGGAGAAGAAAGCCTCTTTGAAGTTTTAGCTGATTCAGGTTACCTTATAGTCCATTTTAACATTGTCCCTTGTGCAAAATTCCAGTTACAAATTTAAAATAAGCAAACATATCTTCAATTCCAGTCTTTTTCAACATGAAAATCAATGTTTGGCACCCTACATCGCATTTGATGGAAGTCCCTTCCTTGGCTTATTTAGCTTTTTGAGACACAAGTTTCTCCTGTCAGATTTAGAAATCACCAGCGTTTGACAGAGGCGAGTAACAGAATTGCACCCATTTTTGACAGATTTCTTTCCAGCAACCATCTTCAAAAGTGGACTTTGTTCAGATAACATATACTTCTGCTGACATTATATTCATGTGGATTCTTGAAGTAGAATGATGTTCAACACCCAACAGGAGGTTGGATCTTTTGGGTGGTTTGTGGGCCATGATTTTTGCAAATTTGATAACCAAGAAAAAAATGGATTTTCACACAGCTCTGTGTTTCTTTTGCAATCAGCCTTGCTCTGTGGGCTGCCAAATGATGGGTTTTGGCAGTGGTCTCCTGTGTTACCACTGACATAGGAAAAAGTGGATGGTGGCCTACTTTTCAGATTTTTACTGCGCACTTGTGGTTGATTTTTAGCAAGCAAAATGCTCTCCGGCGGCCATTCTGATGTTCCTGATGCAAGCAGTTCACAGGAATGTTACAGGGCCTGGACTAGTGGGTTAAAACATCCCACAAGCCCCCCTCCTTAGATTTGGCATTGATCTTCCATCAATGGGAATTCGCAAGACTGGGATATCAGTTTCATCTCTTCCGATTCCACAAATGGCAAAGTTCATCGTCTTTTCCTCCATCAAAGGTGGATCGATCGGTTCTCCTCACCAGTCCTGATGTGAGTATTGAGCAATACTCCGGCCCCTCAGATCTTGGCTCCCGGTCCCCGGGTAGTCCTCCTTGGTTTCCGTCTCCATGGTTTATCAATCCTAGGATGACAAAGCAAAAACATATTCGTAGACATTTCCCCACCACTACGTAGGCAAATATTTTCGCTGTTTGGCCTGGTTCCTTTGGACATTGTATAAGTAGACCCGGTCTCCTACATTGTATTCTTTTCTGGTAGTCTTCAAGTCATAGTGGGTCTTTATGCTATTTGCTGATCTCTCTAGATTTCGCTGAGCATAGGCAAAAGCATGTTGAAGGTGTTTTCTTAGATTTTCAACATAGTCATGAGTTGTGGAGGCATTGATCAATGTCTGCTCTTGGGTTCTGTAGAGCAGCTGCTGGGGAAGCACCATCCTGCGTCCAGTCATCAGCTCAAACGGTGACATTTTAGTTGCAGATGAAGGGGTAGATCTGATGGCCATTAGGACAAGAGGTAATCGAATATCCCAACTTGGCCCAGAATCTGCCACAAACTTTTTTATTATGCTCACAATAGTTCTATTATATCTCTCTACTACACCACTAGAGGCTTTCCGGTAAGCAAAATGTAGCTTCCTTTAAACCCCAAGTATCTCCCACATCTTTGTCATTGCTTCTCTGGTGAAATGGCTACCTCTGTCTAACTCGATTCTTTGGGGTAGTCCAAAACGTGAAAAGGTGTGGTTGGTCATCAGGGCAGCTGCTGTTTCTGCCTTGCAGTTTGGGGCCGGGAGACATTCCACCCATTTAGTAAACAAGCATGTCACGGTCAACATGTACTTGTTTCCCCCAGAGGAGCGAATCACTTCCAGATAAAGTCGACTTGCAAATCTGACCATGGCAGTGTCACCCCCCTCTTTTGGAGAAGCGCATGGTGTGTGAGGAATCTTGGCTGAAATTGTGCACACACAAGACACCCCATCAAGTATTGGTCGAGGTCCTGCCCCATGTGTGGCCAGTATGCAACCTCTCTTAAGATTTCAAGTGTTGTATGAAACCCCCTATGACCGGCTGTGGCCGCATCATGGGCGTGACTTAACATCAGGGTTCGGAATGAGGTAGGAACCACCCACTGATCATGGGCAGCTAGGGATTTCCTCACCAACAAACCGTCTTGGATTCAGAACATTTTTGGACATTTCATCAACACTCTGAGGTCCTCTTTCACTATGTAATCGGTATCCGTCTGTAACGCTCACCTGGTATCCACGGGGACATCACTCATGCTGTTCTGACCTCTTACGACCTCAAACCCTTCCCTCGAGGCTATTCGACTGGAGACTGGGCCTGAAACACAGGATTGGTAGAGTTTAACTCCCTATTGTCTCTGTGTGCTTGAAACCCTTCTTCCCTGGGGTCCAACACTTCCCTTTGATCCACAGCTCACCTTGTTTTCTTGGATAGTGTGCTCTCTGTCCTGCCTTCAGCGCAGGAGTGTGTTGATTGATGCGGGCTCGTTGCTGCCTAGTTACTTCACTGGCAAGAGTCCGACAGGTAAGTATAATGAGTCTTTTGAACAGTTCTCTAACTTGGTTCTTTTCCTTCCTTAGATTATGGCCGGCGTACGGGGATGGCGGCGTGCTGCTGAGATAAGTAGCGCTTAAGGTGAATGAGAGCACGATGCCCAATGCATCCATTTTATATTTGCATTGAATTGAGTTTATTTTTCTGTGTCTTTTAGGTGCCGCAATGTTTTCAGCGTGGATGCCGGTTATGAAGAACAAATCCGGTGGGTAAGCGGGGTATGCGGCACCTCTAGATGTTTCCAGGCTAACCTGGAGTGTCTTTTCCCTCTTGCAGATGGATGAGAAGTTCCGGAGACAGAGTTCCCCCAGAGCGGCTGGGATTCAGGTAAGCGTTTGAAGCTCGTACAGTATTTAAAAATAAGCGAAGATTTGCAGAATGCTTACTAATGCCTTTTTTCTGTTCTTTTCCCTTTTCCTTAGGAAGCGGCGTGCCGGGATGGGAATGACACCACCGAAGATGCCCGGAGAACAGAAGGAGCGATGACTGATGGGCAGAAGCGCCGCAAGGTAAGGCTGTTCCTATTGGTGTTCTTGTTCTTGCAGGAGCTGAGCGCAGAAGAAAGATGCAGGCCTACTGGAGACCGATCAGAACACGGTGCGTGTCATGCTGCAGGTGCAGAAAACGCACAGCATGTTTCTCAGCCTGGGCGTGGCTTAAATAGTCTCTGGGTATCCGAGGTGCCTCTGGGCTGAACCACACCCAAAAGACTAGACCGCACATGCAGTTCTGGGAACCGAAATATGTGGGGGCATCCATCTTGTCCCCATCAATGCACTCAAGTCCAATCCCCAATGTTATCCTATGGGAGTGAGCGAGTCTGGTGCCACAAGCACCAAGTCTGACTCCAAGTGGGTCTTTGGATCGATGGAGAGGCCCTTGAGGGCCATGTAGGTGATTGTGGCCTGGCTCCAGCCTGACATCTTGGAGGGCTGGGGACATGAGGCGCAGGAAGCATGACAGCGTCAGGGGAAAGTTCTCAGGGTTCTCAAAGTGTTGAAAAAACTTACCAATTATTGGATACCCTTTTTGAGCCTTAATCAAATCAGCATTTGGGGTCTCCTTACTCCATTGTGCAGTTGAGAGTTCATTGTGAGCATTTGTCTGGGACCTAGTGATAGCAGTGACCTGGATGTCCCCCAACAGGGACTTGATCTCAATTAGATCCCCTTGGATGGCTCCGGTTTTGGCCAGCTGATCAGCTAAGTCATTTCCAGTTTTGTCTGGTCCCTCACAGCCATCAACTCTGCCACTTGACCAATCTTGTACCCAGCAGAGGGTTCTGGGGTCTCATTCACCCATGCATTCCCTACGCCGGCCACAAGTTCTTTTTCCCCTTTGTTGTCAACATTGTAAGAGCATCCATCTACATAGACAGTGGGCATTCCCTCACACTTGTCTTCTTCAAAGACTTTGTGTGGGAAATTAAGGTATGCCTCCATGTTGTCCTTGATTTGTAGACTCTCGTCCTCGAGACAGTTTTCTCTGGCACAATCATGCAAGTCAGCCAGACCTTGCGCAAGGGGACTCTTCTTGTTTTGGCCATATCTGACCTCCACAGGAAAGCCTTGCATTGACAGAATCAGGGAAGTAATTCGGGAATTACTCACATTTCCAGCCTGGATTCTGTCACTTTGGAGATATTGCAGAGGCTGGTGTGGAGTCTCCACTATGATGTGTTCCCCCCTGGATAAACGGGCGGTAATTCTTCAATGCCCACACCGTTGCCAGGAGTGACTTCTCACAGTCGTTTAATTTTTCCTCCACAGAAGATAAAGTTTTACTCACATAGGAAATAACTTTATTGACCTTGTCATGCTTTTAGTATAATACTGCATCAAGCCTGTATTAGCAGTGACAGGGTAAGCTAGGCAAGGCGCTTGTGAGAGGCTTCTTTTGAGTTGTTTTACTGCCTCAGCTTGTTCTGGACCCCACTCCCACTTGATTCCCCCCTTCAAAAGATGAATCAGGTGTCTTGTGATCTCTGCATAGCCCTCAATGAACTTTCTACTGTAATTAGTCAGTCCAAGGCGGCTCCTTAGTTCCCGCAGAGTTGTGGGGTCTTTTAATTTCTGGAGTGCTTCCAGTTTCTTTTCCTGGGGACAGAGTACCTGAGGAGTAATCTCATGCCCCAAGAAATTGACACGTGTTCTACACCACTGTGCCTATTGAAAGGAATGTTTTGCTCCAGCAGCCCCCAACTGTGTCAAAACATAACGGATCTCCGCTATGTGTTCCTCCACAGTTGAGCTTTTGATGAGTACATCATCTACATAGTCCAGGTTACCCTTTTCACCCAGGTTGGTCATGGCCTTATGTAGGAAAATGTTGAATTCATTGCCGGAGTTGATGAATCTGAAGGGAGTCCAGGTCCATGTGTACTGCTGGCCTCTAAAGGTAAAAGCCAGCTTGTATTGGTCCTCCCTACTGACAGGTACAGTCCAGTATCCATTGGCCAGGTCTATTGCAGTGAATACCGGTGACCCCTGGATCTGGGCCAGCCCTTGGTCAATGTAGGGAAGAGGCCATCGGGAAGTATGGACCCATTTGTTGAGCTCCCTAAGGTTGGCACAGAGTCTCCAGTGGCCGTTTGGCTTCAATATCCCCAGCACCGGATTATTGAAGGTGCTGTGGACTGGAGGGATTATCCCACGGGACTCAAGGTCCTTAATTATTTCAGTAAGGGACTCCATTGATGCGAGAGGCAAGCAATATTGCTTCACAAACACTGGAGTCATGCCAGGGTCCGTGGTAATTGTTGTTGTGTAGATGTCGGTGCAACCACAGTCATATGAGTCCACCGCAAAGAGATCTTGAAAATCCAAGAAAACTTGTTTCAACTTTTGCTTCTGCTCCAGAGTCTCACAGGCATCAGCTAGGTTGACCCTCTCTTCAACCATCTGCCTGAAGCCTGGAAAGACTTCTGGTTTCGCTATCTCAGAGGCCTCCTCCAGCTGGGTGGAGAAGTCCCTGGTCAAAGTGCTGATTTGGACTGGTGGCTTCAGGTGGGAAAGGCAGCCCTCATGGACCTGGAAAATCACCTCATGCCCTCTAAAGTCACAGGTCACATCTTCCTTACCATAAGGGCTGGAAGTGTACACCAGGAAGTTCCCCCCATGCTGGGTAAAGATCCTGTCTGGTGTTGTCATCACTGTCACTGTCAAAACAGTCCTTGGGGATTGTTCCGAACAGTTCATTGCCTTAATCAATGGAAAAATGTAGGTCATCAACCGCCATTCCAATAATGGTGCCTGCGGCTAGAGTGATACTCTGTTATCGACCTCTATTGGAATGGTGTCATGTTCTATATTGACTAGTGGTGTTGGGTTTACCCCCAACCCTTGCTGTTGGAGAGAAGCATTTAGATTAATATAGGCATCAGGGTTTTTCAATGTCTGTCCTCTTTTAACTTTCACTTCCAGGGAGAATTGTCGGGTCCTTGCTGGGATGGTGACTTCCTCTCCACTCTGAATTAAACTGCATAAGGCAGCAGTTGAGCTGACCTAAATGCTTTCTCTGGGTCATCAAAGCCCATGGGATTATCCGCTAATCGGGACCAAGCTTTGAAGTTTATTAGGTCCAAACTAATGGCAAAGTGATTGAGAATGTCACTGCCTAAGTAAAAGGCGGCAGTGACGTCTTGCACGACCCAACAATTATGGACTATGCTCTAGTTGCCTATGGAGATTTTGAGCATACACCCGCTTGGCAGGAGATGTTTGGAATTGGGTGTTTCCAGATCCATTTCCCATGTGTCTATCAATCTAAATGTGGGAATGGCTGGATCTTTTGGGAGTTGGCCGAACATGGCTTTGCTGATGAAGCTCTTACCGTTGTTCACACACACTCGGGCGAGAACAGAGTCCTTCCCTTCATTTAACTGAACAGGGATGAACAACTGCTCTCCAATTTGTTGAATATCAGCCAGGCTCTGAGCTGATTTCTCATCTTTCTGGACTATAGGAGTGGAAATGTCTGATTGTGGATTGGTAAAGAATTTCAGAGTGTTTCCTTCCAGTGTGGAATGCCACCTTAAACTGGATGGAAGGTTGATTTTCAGAAATACAGAGGAACCCCCATCACCAGTTTGCTGTCCTACTGCTATTAATGTCAAGTCTGGAATCCGGTTGTTCTGAATGTGAAATTCTACTTGGTCAGATTTTTGTTCAACCATGTGGCATGTGCCGTTTAAACTAACATAGTTGACACTCTGTTTTAACTTTATTGGTAGGCTAGTCTGGGTCCAGAGGATCTTGTTTACACAATCTATTAGGGATGACAACCTTCTCAGGAGGTCATTCCCTAGTAAACAAGGGGTGCCCTCTGGAGTCACAACTATGACCGGGTGTTTCACTTTGTGTCGCCCAATTTTAATGTCCAAATCCGCAGTCCCCTCGACAGAAATTTCCTTCCTGTCAAAGTTCTGAAGTTGTCCAGGAAGATAGGTGAGGGGAATTTGGTAATTCTCCCCTCTTCCTGAATTCAGTTCATCAAAGGCCTTTTTGGACAGAAGGGTAGCTTGGGACCCCGTGTCCACCAATGCCAAAATTGTACCCTGCCCCTGTACTTGAACCGGGGCATAGTATCTTACCTCCTTCTCCACAGGGGGCACAGATAATGCACATTTTTGGACAACTGGTGGCTAGTTTTTTGGTTTTGGACATTGAGAGAGAAGAGATTTGGACAGAATTCTGTGGGGAGTCTTGGGAATCTGCAAAGAAAAGGTGGCAACTAGAGATGGGAGACGTTTTGAGCTCCCCTGGTTCTGGTTCTGTGCCGCCCACCCCTTTTTGGAGGCAGTCACCAGGATGGATTTGAAACAGGAGATTTTCATGTTGTTGGTTCTGGGATGGGATGATGGGCGGCGCTAGCTCAGTCCCCACATCTACCCAGTCTGGATTTGAATCCTTTGGGACCCATTTTTCTTTGGGAGGAGTTCCCCCATCTCTGAAGGAGAAGATCCTTTTCCCAAAATCCTCTGAGGACCCCTCCACCTCAAAATGGATCTTTTTGGGTTCTTTGTTTCTCCTACCCCCCCTCTGCTCCTTGGGTGGCAGACTTTCAGGGGCAGGAGATTTTGTTTCCGGTTCCTGGATTTCCAGGGGCTCTTTACAAGTGGGGAAGGAAGATTCCTCCAAGGCTTTACACCCCCCTTCCCCTTGTGCCTCCTCCCTGGGAAACGGTAGGTTTTCGGGGAGCTGCCACCGTCATTGTTCTGGAGCACCAGGTCCAGAGTGGGAGGTATTCTGCGCCGGCATGCTCATCTGATGGTTCTGTTGAGCCCTCAGCATTGCGACCCAGATCCTGAGCCATGTTTTGGACCTGGCGCTCTAGCTGTGAAACCCGCTCTGGCTAGTACAGGGTTCTCATTTCTCCTCTGGGCTGATCCTGGGAAGGGTAGCTATCCCTTCTCTGGTAATACCCCAGGTTGGGAAGATTTGGGTACCCCTCCACCCTTGGCCTCCCCTCTCCCGGATTAGGTGGTCTGGAATCAGGAAATTGGGGAAAGAAGGATGGATTGTTCTGGGGTTGGAAGTTTTGTGGGTACCTGGGGGAAACGTTCTGCCCAGGATTTGGGGAATTTCTGCCCCCCTGGGGGAAGTGAGGAGGGAAGTTCCCTGGGTTAGGTGCTGCTTGGTTGGATCTCCCCCTGGGCTGGAGGAGTCCACACATAACCCAGGATTGGTCTGTTCACCTTGTAGCGGGGATTTACATAGTCAGGGGAGTGAGGGATCCCATTTGTGGGACTACCTCCTTGGCTCCCTGGCTGTGACTGGGCCGAAGGCCTTCTGGGCTTGGATTTATTCTGCTGTGCAGGTGCCAATTTTGTAAAGTAGTCCACCACAACCCATATGGTATCGTAGCCTTTGTTTCTTGGAAGTTCTACCACAAAATCCATTGATATCATGTCCCATGGTTTTTTAGGAACAGGTAGGGACTGGAGTAAACTTACTGGTTTGCCAGGAGTGTTCTTGCATTGACTGCATACAGAACATGTGGAAACATAATTTATAACATCTTGTGTTATAGACGGCCACCAACACCATCTTTTCAGCAACTCTAGGGTCTTCTTCTGTCCAGGATGGGCTGCAATCAAGGAATCATGACCCCAACTGAGGGCCTTGTTCCGAGTGGTAGAGGTGGGTAGATAGAGTACTCCTTGTTTGAAAGGCAAACCATTGTATATATCAATATTCAATTCCTGAATCAATTGTGGATTTAGTTTCACCCACTCCTGTAACTCGTTTTTTAGGGAAGGTTGTGCAGAACAACTACATATCACGTGATCTGCCAACAACTTATTTTGCACCAATGGTTCTTCCTTCACCTCTTCACCGATGCGAGACAAAGCATCCGACTTGACATGTTGTCTGGCAGGGCGATAAGTAATTCGGAAATCGTATTGAGCAAAAAAGACATGCCATCTGGCCTGTCTAGCTGTAAGATATTTCATAGTTTTGAATGCCTGAAGATTTCTATGATCCGAGTACACCAGCACCTGATGTTTGGCCTCAAGAAGATGATGTTGCCATTCTCGGAAAGCATCCTTGATTGCAAGTAATTCACGCTCAGTGACAGTATAGTTTTGTTCATATGAGGTAAGCTTACGTGAGAAGAAAGCGACTGGATGCTCCTCCTTGGTTTCTGCACAAACTTGCGAAAGTACAGCTCCTGTAGCGACACTGGAAGCATCTGCTTCAACGATAAACTGACAATCCGGATCAGGATGTTGAAGTACAGGTGCAGTGATAAATGCTTCCTTTTAACATCTCAAAAGATGCTTGGGCATTCTGGTTCCAACAGAAAGGAACTTTGGAACTAGTTAAAGCTGTCAATGGGGCCACTGTTTTGGAGAAAGAACGAATAAATCTGCGATAAAAATTCGCAAACCCTAGGAATGACTGTAATGACTTGACATTGTGTGGAACGGGCCAATTCAATATGGCCTTTACTTTGGAACGACTCATTCGAACACCTTGATTGGTAATGTCGTAACCCAGAAATTCCACTTCTTGTGTATGAAAGACACATTTCTCGGCTTTAACAAAAAGCTTGTTCTCTCTCAGTCTTTGTAAGACAGCTAACACGTGTTTAACATGTTCTGGAAAAGACGATGAATATATCAAAATGTCATCCAAGTAAATCACCACAAATTGGTCCATCATATCTCTGAAGATATCGTTCATGAAGAACTGAAATGTGGCGGAAGTGTTACAAAGACCAAAAGTCTCCAAATCCAAAATGGGGGCAACCTTTACCTCTGCCACCTTAGGAGTAGCAGGCGTGTTGGTTGGTTTGGGGCTTTTCTGAGCATTCTTGTTTTCTATGGGCTTTTGCACCTCACAGATTCGGGTGGCCTGTTCAATGACCCAGTCTAGTGATCTTTTTTCATGAAAATCTCTCACTAGCTGGGTCATGATGTATTTTGGTAGAGCATGGAAAAAAGTATCAACAAATTATTTGCTGTCCGTGCGCACCTTTCTGGTAGACTGCGCAAAGGCACGCTTTAACTCCGGCACAAATACTTGTGGGGCCTAATCCTCCCCACATTACAAGTTGTAGGCTGCCTTGCGAGCCTATTGGGAATTTCTGTGAACCGAAAAAAAAATGCTTCAAGATGGCCGCCCTATGTGTGGACCATCTTGAATGATTTTGGTCCTCCAGCCCTGCAAAGAAACTGGAGTATTCTGGTGAAAAGGTCCATTTCACATACTGAATGCAGCTACTGCTGTCTTTCAAATGGAAAGTTTCTATCATCTGCTCAAAGAGCTCTAAGTGTTCCCAAACAGAATACTTAGCGTTCTTATGATAAGGCGTGATGACGCTCCTTATTGCCTTGATTTGTTTTAAAGGGTCCTTAAGCAAGGCCCTTTTTGCCTTATTGGCCTTCTTGGTTCGGGTAACCCTGGTCCATTCATCCTCTGACTCAGAGGCACTGCTCCCAGAGGTGCCCGTCTGATCTTCCAGGTTCTCCCAGATTCTGCGAGCCTGGGAATGGCTGGCAGAATTTGGAGACCTAGTCTCCTGTGTCCTGCGGCGCTCAGAAGAGTCTTCTGATTCCTCCTTGCTCCCAGGATTTGATGAGTACCCCCCCCCACTGTCCTAGCTGGGCAGAGGTTTTCAGGATGCCCTTAGTGGGCCTACTCTCCTGGAGTTCCCCACTAAATTTTACTGTACTTGGGTACCCATACCCAGATGCCCGCCCATCCATTCCTGAGAGGTGCTGGTCTATGAGCCCCATACTTCTGATCGGATAGTAATCTGCCATCCCCATGGCCCTGGGCTCATGTGCGCCAGTGGACCTGGGGTTGGCAGAGTCCATGGACTGGGAGAGATGAAGGCCTCTGGTCCTAGGGTTCCTGAGGTTATGCTGAGGTGTTTCCCTTTCCCAGCAAACCTCATCTCTATCAGCCCCTGCTCTCTGTTGCCATTCAAGAACCTGAGCTTTCTGTTCCTCAATCAAGGCCTTACTAGTCTCTATCAGTCTCTCTTGCATGGCTACCTGCCTGTGGAGCCTATCATTTTACTCACAGAGAGCCTCATTTTCTCTCTGTGCTTCCTGGTTTGTCTTTGAGTACTGGGCCAGTCTTTGCTGCAGGAGCGTTTCCTCATGAGTGCCGTCCCTACTGGCCTGCTCCTTTCTTGCCAGAGCATCTTCCACCCTCCTGGTGTGCTCTAACAATCTATCATGCTCTTTTTGGAGGTCACCCAGTTCCTGGAGGGCCAGGTGATTGTCTTCCAGTTTCCCTTTTAAATGACAGACTTCCTGGCGTAAGGTGTCCCTTTCCTGAGCAAGAGCCCGTCTCTGTGCCACCAGGTCGTCCCTCTGTCTTTGAAGCGCACCAGCTTTCTGGCGCTCTTCATCAAACTCTGCCTGGGTGTCCAGGTCTTTCGGAATTAATTTGTTGCTCTCTGCCTCTCTATCTAGGTGGCTTTGCAGGGTGACTACCTGCTCTGAGCATGCCCTGTTGAAATCCAGTTGTTGCTCCAGCTTTTTCTGGCTCTGCAGTAGAGAGTCCAAACCTTCTTGGTACTCGTTCTGCAAGGCCAGAATTCTGGTATCCTGGTCTGCTTGGTCTGCCTTTTCCTGTTGCAGAATACCCATATCCTCTTTTATTTTAACTATATACTGCCTGCTTTCATTTTCTGACTCCTGGCTCCTCCGCAGCCTCTGCTCAGAAGAGTCCAGATCAGATTGGGCCTTTTCTAATGCCATCAGTTGCGTACTTGACAGATCTTGGCCTTCAGCATATTTATCCTGTATGGCTCCCATAGATAAATATAGATATGCAGCTATCTTGGCAATCTTATTTTGCTCATCCTTGACCTTAGGGGCCATATATAGTTCACTCAGGGCCACATGTAAGGGACCCTGATATCTCCATATATCTGACCCTGTTGCAGTGATCTGTTGTGTGATTGTGTCATGCCTGCTGGACATATCTCTGGACCAGGAATGACCTCTCCATACAAAATGAGTTACGCCCATAGAACCGCCAGACCATTCTATTCGAAATGGAGGTTGTTCGATGCATTGCCCGGTAAACGACGTCTGCATTCTTCACGTCGTTAAATTCACGTGATTTAGTTCCATCACGTGTATCACAGCAGTACGTACATAAGCAGCGTGGAAACGCCGATCGCTGCTTCTGATTAACTCTTTGTTGGCGTTTTGTTGCTGAACTTCGGACCTGCGTCCTCGCATTCCCTTCAGCAACTTCTTTGGCCTTTTCGAGCGTGTTTTCCTCCACACGCTAATTTCTGTGCAGCGTGTATCCTGTTTGCGTGCCAAATCTCCACGCGGACGCTGTCTGCAAGCGCGGCTGTCCTGAGCTGCGTGTATCCTTTTCGCGTGCCAAATCTCCACGCGGACGCTGTCTGCAAGCGCGTCTGTCCTGAGCTGCGTGTATCCTGTTCGCGTGCCAAATCTCCACGCGGACGCTATCTGCAAGCGCGGCTGTCCTGAGCTGCGTATATCCTGTTCGCGTGCCAAATCTCCATACGGACGCTATCTGCAAGCGCGGCTGTCCTGAGCTGCGTGTATCCTGTTTGCGTGCCACATCTCCACGCGGACGCTGTCTGCAAACGCGGCTGTCCTGAGCTGCGTGTATCCTGTTCGCGTGCCAAATCTCCACGCAGACGCTGTCTGCAAGCGCGGCTGTCCTGAGCTGCGTGTATCCTGTTTGCGTGCCAAATCTCCACGCGGACGCTGTCTACAAGCGTGGCTGTTCTGAGCTGCGTGTATCCTGTTTGTGTGCTAAATCTCTAGACGCGGACGCTGTTTTCAAGCGTGGCTGTCCTGGGCTGCGTGTATCCAGTTCGCGTGCTAAATCCTCACACGGAAACGCTGTCTCCAAGCGCGGCTGGCCTGGCTGCGTGTATTCTATCGCGTGTAATCCTGCATGTGGTTTTCTGAACTACTTTGAACCTTTGGTACCTGAGACAGTTAACAGGGGAAATTCTAATTTTTGTTCTTCGTGGGAAAGGAAGTATTTCATGAACTATTGGAAGGTGATTGTGCACAGTACTTTGGACGCTATCCTGTGGTGCACCAACCCGGTATCTAGCGAGAGCCTCGTGCCGTTCGGGATAAGTCTTCCTTACTAATCTTCCCTTCCTTTGTCGTTTGTTCAACTCCTGGTTTTCTTCTAGAGACTTTCGTGGATTACTTCAGTTTTGCCATAAGGTTAGTGTCTGAATTAATGCTAATACTGTGTTATCTTAGAAATTCGAGTTTGGGACAGTTTCTTATCATACTTTATCTATCCTAGGCATACTTCCTACACAATTCCCACGCCCTTTCCAGTGATCCATCTCTCTGCCTGTTTCATTCAGTCAGAGATTTGTATCATTTGGAAGGTCTAGTTTGACCAATCTACAATCAAGTCGTGTGAAAATAGGATCCGGAAGAGCCCTACCAATTGTATCCTTTTTGGTTACCGTATCCTTTTCAATTGATACATTGGTGATTTATGACAGATTGCCTGCAACCACACATTCTGATCCTGCTCAGTCCACTCACCTCTCACAAATAACTTATTTAAAAGGTGTTCTCTAGCTATCTTGATGTTTACCAATGTCACCATTTTGGAAATATTAATTTCCTTCCTGATTTACAGAAGTTTATTATTTTGTTTTTGCAAAACAGACCGTTTCCTTAGAGAGTTCCTTTTTGAGGGGTGCTTTTACAGTGTAACACAGCGTGGTAGCCCAGCAGGATTTATGTATCCTGTCAGTTAGCACACTGTATTAGGCTGCACAAGTGGTGTGTCTAATCCAGAAATCCCGCGGACGAGCCCCCAATCTGTAAGTGATTTCAATACAGCACAACTAAGTCAATGCCTAGTATGGGATGCCCAATGGAAACCCTTATTTATATATTTTTATGTCAAAAGTTCTTTTAATTCTGGATGATGTACCCTTATATAACGCCCCTCTCTTTAAATTTCCCTGGTCTTACTGAACCAAGAAATGGGTTTGTTTTGCAAATTAAAAGATTTATTTGAAGAATGGAACAATATATAGATTACACTTTTATAAATATGAATAACATCTGAATATCACACTTATGAATATTTATGCAATGATCAGCAATGGGTAATATTACAATATCAACAATCTCGTTAATCAATTGGGAGTAGGAATAGGAAGAATCATGTAGCAGAGAATACTTTGTATGGTTCAAGGAAATGCAATGATATGAAAGAATGCAACACAGAAATAACACTTGATATGACTTCAATCAAAAGACAATATGATCCCTCTTTCCCTCTGTTACTACTCACTTCCCCCTAATATGCAATATAGAGATATGGAATGAGGGAACACAGGTTTCAGGAATAACAATCAACAATGCTTTTTAATCCAAATTCCCCCAGCAAGCTTAGAGAGAACAGGAATGATTTTAAACAGGTCAATTGCTTTTAAAAGTGGTTTGAATTGAATGGTAAAAATGCTAAAAATTATTTTAATTTGCTAAATTAGGATTCAGCACTAGTGAGAGTTGCTTTGGATTGGGTCAGGTCAACACTAGCAATGATTATAGAATGATTAGCAGATGGAAACGAAATACAGAAGTTGAAAGCAAGAAATAGCTGTTTTTATATGGAGTGAAATTGAGCCAAATGCAAAATCGCAGCAACTTTTCTGCGTGCAGGAAACGCGATTACGGAAGAAGTATAAGGAATTGGAACGGTGTTTTGGGTTTGTTTGTTAGCTTCAAAATGACATTTAAATTTCGTTTCTAGGCCGTACGGTTCAAAAGTTACAGAGGTTTTAGTAAAGGTCGATTATTCTCAAAAGGAGTCAAGATTTCAAATAAAAATGCGCTTTGAATTACAAACAGGTGGGCTTACACTAACAATTCTCACAGGATTAGATGGATGACAAAATAGATTCTACAATGCAGTCTGGATATGTTGGAATGGGTTGGATGGATTGCTTTAAACTAAGAGATGACTATGGACAGTTCTACGCTAAATTCTCACAACTCTGGTTTTGGAATGGAATGGGCCTGTCAAAGATCTGGTCAAGGGTTTGGACTTCACTCGCCACCGGACAGGATCAGGGCACCAGGACTCTGCTCTCAGCAAGGCACTCTGGTCTGCACGGCCTCTTGAACTGGATCTGATGGGTTCTGGGTTACAGCTCTGCTGGAATGGTCTGGATCTAGGGTTCTAGCACAGGTTCTTGGCCAGAGGCAAAACAGCTCAGCCAGGCTGTTGAATGGTTAGGTTGGGCCCCGTGGAAGTTAGGGGTTAAATCAGGTTTGCAAGATTTTTAAAGGCCTGCTGAAAAGGGTTCAGTTTTTTGGATTGGGCCTCTGCCTCAGGGTTCTAGAGTCTGGTTCTAGAGTCTGGTTCTGGAGTCTGGATCCTCCTGCAGGGTGCTTCGCAAGTGGATCAGTTGATGAGTGGAAGTGTGTGTGTTTTGCCTGTCCTCAGCAGTCCCTATTTATCCATTTTACAAAGTGGGTGGGGAGGCTGATTGTCTATACCCAACCCTCTAAGGATCTGATAGGTCAGAGACTTCCCTGTCCCCTGATTTGAGAAAGGAGCAGTGTGTCATGAGGTGTCATCATGTGTCAGAGTGATGCTGCCATTTACAAACTAGGGAATAATTTCCCCTTTGCTTTTACCCAGAAAATCAATTTTTCCCAAAAAACATATTTCCAATATGCACAACTTGTTAATAATACATATACACATCACAGATTGACTAAGGTACGTTTCTGTCAAAATCTTATCGTCCTACGAGTTCTGGTTCATAAATGACAATTTTTCACTCTTTTGGTTGGTTACACATTTTCGGATCTGTACGATTTTTTATACATACATGCACATACCATCTGGGCATATGCCTGTAATTTTTCATGTTTCTAACTTAATCACAATTGCTAGAATATGAACAATATCATGGTTCAGTCTCTGAATGTCTCACAGATTCCAGATTAGTTTTAAACTGTGAGCGAATTTTTCATTTTAATAATCTCTAAATTTCATATTTTTGTCAGTTCGGTACAATATTTTTTAAGTCTTTTCCTTAAACATATATTTAGTCCAAATTCAAACCCACATTTTCAGTCTGGCCCGCCTCCAAAGATTGGCTGAGTCCGAGAGTCACATGGCTTGTCTTCCTGCCAGGGCAGTTGATGTCAGTCACATCCGAATTAGCATTTCCATTCAGTTCAAGGACTCCATTGTCTCTTTCCCAGAACAGCAGAAAAAGTCTCCTCCCCTTCTCATTAGCATCCCAATGCGATATCCTCTCCTTTTGGTGGGAAGGAACACAGTGGGGTGTTCTCAGGGGAAGAAAGCCTCTTTGAAGTTTTAGCTGATTCAGGTTACCTTATAGTCCATTTTAACATTGCCCCTTGTGCAAAATTACAGTTACAAATTTAAAATAAGCAAACATATCTTCAATTCCAGTCTTTTTCAACATGAAAATCAATTTGTGGCACCCTATATGGCATTTGATGGAAGTCCCTTCCTTGGCATATTTAGCTTTTTGAGACACAAGTTACTCCTGTCAGATTAGAAATTGCCACCGTCTGACAGAGGCGAGTAACGGTATTGCACCCATTTTTGACAGATTTCTTTCCAGCAACCATCTTCAAAAGTGGACTTTGTTCAGATGACATATACTTCTGCTGACATTATATTTATGTGGATTCTTGAAGTGGAACGATGTTCAACACCCAATAGGAGGTTGGATCTTTTGGGCGGTTTGTGGGCCATGATTTTTGCAAAATTGACAACCATGAAAAAAACGGATTTTCACACAGCTCTGTGTTTCTTTTTCAACCAGCCTTGCTCTGTGGGCAGCCAAATGATGGGCTTTGGCAGTGGTCTCCTTTGTTACCACTGACATATGAAAAAGTAGATGGCGGCCTATTTTTCAGATTTTTACTGCGCACTTGTGGATGATTTTTAGCAAGCAAAATGCTCTCCGGCGGCCATTCTGATGTTCCTGATGCAAGCAGCGCACAGGAATGTTACAGGGCCTGGACTAGTGGGTTGAAACATCCCACGGGCTGTCTAACATGCAATGCAGAATCAGAAGATCTTATGATTTATTTTATTTTTTTGCCCACCGTACACCTCAATTAGGGGAAGTACTATGAAGTTGCTATTGTGCAATTTACATTTAAGACATTGTAGACCAACCATGATTTTTATTTTGTCTGCTAATTCCTCTCTAGTAGCTTGGAGTTTACTTCAGTACTTATGATGAACCGTGAGGCTCGGAAACATATTAATTAACAAAATCCTTGCCTTGTGATTTTATTACAATATTTTATGACAATTTGATTTATTATCTTGATCTATTCATTATGTGATTTGTTATTGATGTTCGTACTTTGTTTGATTTATTTTATCCGAATGCATTTGAATGATGATGAAGCTCGACATAAACCTTCTGCCATATGTCATGTTCTAATGTTGTTGTTATTTAGGCAAACCTTTCAATTACAAGCACATATGTGTCCATAGAATGGGCAACACAATGAAAAATGTTCTGCTTTTTCTGAATTCCTTTGTCAAAATGCACTGATATCTCTTAATGTTGAATTCCATGATTTCTCTAATATGGCAAGCAGTAATATGCCCATTCGCAACTTACTATACACATTTTTCATATTTGGCAGTTCTATTTTATCAAAATACTTCTCATAGCCAATCTTTGTTTTACCAAACCCATGTTTCCAAGTAACACCTTTTTCTAACACTTTATCTAAACAATGATCTAACAACCACGCAATGTAAAAGCCTTTGAATTTTTCTTTTGTCTTGTCAATTTTTTCAGGTTTCCACTCATACCAGGCTTTAACATCATAAGTGTGACATTTTTTCCCACTTGGGACAGTTTATCTTCACTCCTATTTGACAAAATCCAACAGTGTGTTTTTAAAATTATCTAGGCTAGGGGAATGCCATAAGTGTGAGCAATACAGTAGTGATATGATATGTGGTACATATTTTGTGCTCAAAATGTACAATTTCAAGTATGTAGGTATATTCGGCACACTCTTCATAAGCCCTAGAACCTTTTTCAGAAATCTGTTTTGAGAAATTGTTAACTTGTTACATTGAGTATAACCTCACATTTCTGCACTGCATAACACTCCTTGTAAAGCTTGTAGTTCATAAACTATTAATGCTGGATTCACTGCTGTTTTACCAAATCGTAAGGTATCAGCACTAGCTCAGACCACTAACATGTTAAATGTTTTCACTTGCTGGCTCCATTTGCCTTCTTTACTAGAACTTACATCTAGCAAGTCAACATTGTTCACTGTTTCTTTCTTTGTCTTCCCCAACTTTAATATCAATTTTGTGGTCTGAGAGTTATTGGGCAAATAAATCATGCTTATAGTGTATTTTGCTGTTTATTAGCAGCCCTTAATTATGGCAAAATTCTCAGCATTTTCCAGAAAGATTTTTTAAAACCTAAAGGGTTTTTTGAGATGAGATCCACATCATCAGCATATAAAACAAGGACAATTGTATTACCTTCCAACAAGGAAGCATCTGCTTAAAATATGCAAGCCCTGTAATGTTGTTTAAATAAAGACAGAACAGTGTAGCGAACATCATGCAACTCTGTTTTGATTTGTTTTCCTTTTTGAATTTTAAAGATTTTCATTGAAGGATCAGGTGTTTTAAATAGCTAGAGGTATAACAAATATAGAGAATATAGAGATCACCAGTACTGCACAGAAGTAGGTACAACATAATATTCAACAACTTGGAAAGCAAACACCTATTAACAGAGCCATACAACACATTACTATGAATATTGAGCTCTAGCATAAAGTAGCATCAGATAAAATAACGTGTATATTATGATCCTGAGGTCAGGAGAAGTGTATCTCAATTTTTAACCTTCCTCTCTTGATCTGAAGAGTAAAATATGAAGAAACAAAGGGGGTAAGATTTCAACAACCAAACATGGTAACAAAACACACATTGGAGAATTTCATGGCAGACTTGCTACAGAAGTTTGCAACCGATTTCCTGGTTCAGGTAATAGTTTGTAGTCAAAATGGTCATATGAAGATAGGAAACTTAGATTCTTTAGACAGATACTGATGTTCTTTTTCTTCCAAAGTCATTGAACATATATTTTGGCAGCCATAAGTGCTGCTACAACCCTTCTGATTGCATGCAGGCAGGTATGGTCTAGATCCAAGAGTTCATGGAAAAGGGATGTCCTACCTAGCTTTGGGAGATGCAGGCCTGTGCTATCCTTAATTGTGTTCTATGACCGGAACAAAGTCACAAAGGGGCAGTCCTATAAGATATGTACAATATTTGCATTCCTCTTGGAGCATTTCCAGCATTCGTTATTAGAAGTGAGCTTGGAATTGCAATAACCTGCATAGGGTCCAGTACCAATCATGTAATAAAATTGCAAACATGTTGATCTTGCTTCAATGATTTCCTTTTTGTGTGATTCTAAGATTCTATGCAATTGTTCATGTGTAATTGTTATTTGAAGGTATGATTCCCATTTGTTTCTAAGATTCCCAGAGATTTCCTTTGGTGTGCAGTTTTTCCTTAGGAGAGAGTAAAACACAGAGATGCCAATGGTTGTGGACATATTTACTTTGTGGGCCATCCAGGATGCCAGTTGTTAAGAGATCATGGAATTCCTTGTTGTTGTAAGTGTACTTCTTAAACAACTGCTAAGTTGTAAATGCGGCAAATTAGTTGTATATGATAAATTAAATGGGCAACAAGGGATTCAAAATGCAAGATGTTAATTTTTTTGTCCATAACCTGATACATCTGTTTGATACCTAGATCTAGCCAGTCAGACCATTGAACAGTGGAGTACATTATTTTCACTGAGTTATTATACAAGATGCCTGCTTCCTGGTTTATAAACGGATGGACCATCACCAGTCTATGAGTTTTTTCCCAACTGTGTTTATTTGTTTTACCAAACCATATAGAGACTACGGGTGTCCTGCTGCTTGGTGGGGAATGCTCTTTGCCATAGAATCGGAGTGCTAGATTGTGCAGTAGAAAAAGTGTAATCCTCCCAAAGAAGTGTCAGCTTGCAATTTTGCCTTACTAATTCTGGGTCCCGCTGGTCCCTATGAAGTTGCAAAGCTATTTGGAAAATATTTGCCACCATGATTTGTTTGGGAGAAGTGGTGGCATGGAGATGAGATAAAGATGTGTGAGTGTGATTATCATGTTGATACACTGTATACATCCCCAGGTCGATATGTTCAGTATTAACCATTTGTGTAGCAGCATGAGGATATTTTTTACCAAATGTGTCTAATATTGTTGTTCATTATGTTATGCATGTCTTAGTTTATTTTTATTCCTAGGCATGAGAGGTTTTGTCTAATATGAGATTGAGAAAGAGTTGGATATAAAGCCGTTGCTCATTGGTTGGGCAGTTGAGTTGGTATATAGGAGCCTTATTTTATGCATGCATTTTTGTCCCATACCAAATTGTTCTAGCATCTAGAAGAGATACGGCAATTCCAACCTGTTTTGTGTTTCTTCTTGCCAGATAGAGTGGTGTAGTAGAACTCTCATGTTGTGTTATGCCAATCTATATGGAATGAACCCGTTTTGCGCATCATGGATAAGGGATGGAAAAGCCCTCTCTAATCTGCAGGCAATTATTTTGGCTAAGATTTTCATCACTGTATTTAGTAACATAATTGGTCTGTAGTTAGCACAGTACCAGTAGTCCCTCCCCAGTATAGGGATTACTACAATGAGGGACTGGTTGAGATTTTAAATCTGAGCCTTCGCCATCTATGCCAGGTGCTTTACCAAATGTCAGAGGGTAATTGGCTATCTTTTTTCCTCCTCAGACATATCGGGGGTCAATACGAGATGGGCGGTAGCAATAGTGCTATTAGCACCATGGCTGTCTCCCATACCGTGACCGAGTCCGGTCTTGTTCAATGGAGACTTACCGGTATAGTCCGACCCTGGCGGGACCGGTAAGTCCCCATTGAGCAAACCATTCCCCATTCCCATTTCAGCCCCCATAGGGCTCAATGAGAATGGGGAGGGCGCTAATAGCGGGCTCACGACTTGCAAGCCCGTCATTAGTGCCCTTGTCCCTTAGCGGGACCCATAAGGGACTTGTGGTCAGACCACATGTTCCTAACGGTCCCCGCCAAGGGACCTTGGAATAGGGCAGTAAGGGATTACCGGCACCGGTCTCCGAGGCAGATTTAGTATGGATGTCATTTAACTTGAATTTGGCTTTGGTCATTTTATTAAGTGCGGTTTGATGGTGTTTGGCAGAGTTAGCGCTTTCATCTCTGTTTCTATGACTTCAGGTGAGTCTGACTAATTTTTTTCCCTCAAAGCATCTTGTATTAGAATACCCCTCGTGTAACCTTCCCCGGCTGACCAAAGTGAGATATTGTGTCTCACCGAGCCCAAATTTATATTTAAGTAGTCTTTCAAAGCCTGTTTAAAATAGGCTTTCTAATTAGGGCTACGGAATAGGCTGACATTAATTCTCCAGCTTGTTTTGATTGGTTTGAGGCTTTTTAAGTTAATGCCTAATCATATTAAGGTGTGATCTCAGACCCCCATGGCTAGAATTTATTTGGAAATGATCTGACAAAGTATGACATTAGAGACTAATAAATAGTGTATTCTTGAAAGTGATCGATGTAAGCAGGATGTTAATGTGTAGTCTCTCCGTACCGGATTGTGGATATGATATGAGCCGAAGAGGCCATTTGCTAACATAATGTTTTTTTAATATGCCTTGTTCCCGGTTGTGAGATAAATCAGGTTTTCCGGTTTTGTCTAAGACCAGGTTCATTATTATGTTCCGGTCTCCGCTGAGCACATTGGATCTCTGAAAAAGATTAATGAAGGACAACAATGCACTCAGTTTAATTAGGCTTACTGTGCCTTCTCCATCCTTCCATGCTTTCAGGTTTCTAAAGTGTAAGTTCTTCCTGATTAGTATGGTGAAATCCACATTTTTTACCTTCATCTAGCAAGCTGTGGTAAACCTTGGCTATCCAGTGCCTTTTAAGGTTAAGAGCGTATGAGGCATTAAGGGGCATTTCCTGAAGCAGGACTATGTCAGACTTTGTGATTTAAGATAATTTACTGTTTTCGTCCTGATGATATATTGGTTAAGCCCATTGACATTTAGTGAGATGACCTGCATATTAGCCATGGTCTTTTAGTTTAATAACTCTCGATATGTTGATAGGCTTGGCATAGTGGATGTGTGGGCTAGTCTCCAGTATTCATAATCCATAGGGCAATTGTGGAGAGACGTGCCTCAAAGGTTGTAGCTGTGCCTGGTTGATATAAGTGTATTTTAAGACCGTTGATGAATGTAGATTATATTATGTTACATAGAAGCAAGAAGCCATGATAGAGTAGGCATCCCAGCAGGGGAATAGATTTAACACAATGTAAACTAGGAGTTAACCAACTACTGTTGAACTTGAAATATGTCAGCATCTCACCCTCTGACCTTTTCATTTGGGGAAATGGAAGATGTAGGGGCTTCAAGACCCTGCACAACTGCTACATTTTTCTCTGGTGTCGGTGAGCTTCGGTTAGGGAACAATGTACGCCATGGTTACTTCTAACAGTGAGGAGCCTATATCATGGGGATTTACAATAGTGTTTAAATGTAGTGTTTCCGATGACTTGATCAGAGATTTCTCTCATATGGGGTTATCACAACTGTTGAAGTTTCTGCAAGTGCCGGATCTGAGTCATGCTTGGATGTAGATGAGTTATGATATCAGAATCTACGCATGCAGCTTTCTCTAGGTGCCCTGTCCGTTCTGGTCCTCATAAGGGAGGATCTCTTCCTTGCATTACCATGTTTCTGCGCAGTTGATTGTTCAGTGAAATTCCTGTCTTCTGGGTGTTGATTTTGTATGAAGCTTTGAACCTCTTCTGGGTGAGTAAACTCATATGTCCTCACATGTTCATTCATTATTATCATCTTTGAGGGGTCAATTACGTCATATTGGAATTTCTTTTGTTTGGCTTGGGTCTCATTTATATGAATCCTTTTCATGTGATCATTGTTTCCTTTGAAAAGTCATGGCAGACACAGATTGTGTGACCTTTATATAACATTGGAGATTTTTTCTTTGCTGCTAGCAGAATTAGTTGCATGTGTTGATGCCACAGTAGGGAGATTATTAAAGTTCTGTGTAATTCGAGTTGAGGTTGAAATATAATATTTAGTAGCATAGGTATCCAAGATTCCATGATTCTCTTGTTTTCTCTCTTCCCATGGGCACATCTTCTGAGCAGGACCTGGTGCTGACTCTGGATTATCACAGATCTCTGTTAGCTGAATGAGGACACCTCTTTCCCATGAAGGTGCAGATCGGGGAGGGGTTACCAAGGGTCAGTTGTGAAGCTTGAAGTGGGGAACATAGTGGAGTCAGAGGCCATTTCATGATCCTCTGTGTCCGGAGCCTAGCAGTCCACTATGCTGGGTACTCCTCCCTCTGTAAAATTCACCATCATTATTAGCTTTTATTTTGTATATTGTCTTAAAAACATAGAGACATTAAATTTTACACTTTTTAAAACAGAAGAAACAGTAAAAAGTAGATAATAAAGTGTAGTTAAGTTTTAATACTTTAGTATTCCTATAATACACATTGACAAATGTAAGGAAGGCATGGTATCATATTAAGACAGACACAAGTGATCACAGTTCAAGGGTGTTTATTAAACTGTAAAATGGGTGAGATAAATGCCTTATCTAAACCCAAATCTAAGATGGGAGCAAGCTATGACCATCAAATAATAATAATACAGTCCTAGTGGAGTCTAGTCAAATGAAAAGGGCATATACTAAAATAAACTATTGCCAATCCTTACCGCTACCACTCCTGGGCTTCTCCGGCATGAGGTTACAGTTCCTTTTCTCAATATCACTGCCTTCTGTGCCCAAGTCTCTTTCATGCAATGTCTCATGCCTCAGAGGGCCTGATGTGCCTAAAACAACAACAAAAATGTCCTTCCAGTAATCCTCATGCCGGGTGATTACTCTTCATCCTTGGATCCCCATGAGCCAGGCTCCGATCCTTCTCTCAACGTTAGCCTCCTTCAGTTGGGCTCAAACCAACCACTCACTGTGGGCATCCCTCAGTTGGGTTCACACTTGTCATCACAATGTTCACGGGTGTATTACTGCTCACCCTAGTTCGCAGGCATCCCACAGTCGGGTTCACGCTTGCCTCATTTATACAGTTCACTTTGCTTTATAATCAAAATATCATCATCTTGTGATATATTCAGGAGTCTCAATGTCTTTTTAAACAACCATTCAGTCTGCTTTATCCACTTTACTTAGGTCCCCCTCATCTGGGCTCAGACTTTTAGTCACCACTCAAGCTTTCCCTTAAGCCCCAGTTAGGCTTTCCATAAAGCCCCCAGTAACACAGTTCACTTTGCTTAGCTTCCTCTTGGCATCAGGTTCACATTTGCCTCCACAACGTGTCAAAGACTTTCAACTGTACAAGGGGTTTGGCTTGACACTTGTATGACCACTTTGACACCTCATGTTGGCCTCCCCTAAGGCCTCTTGGTGCTTGTAGTTTCGATAACAACCAAAGACTTCGACTATGCACAGGATTTAACGTAACCCGCTGCAGGACCACTTTGATTCCCTTATTCAACACATTCTCCTTGTTCAGCAGCGGGGCACTAGTTAGAGCCTTTCGAATGAGCGCCCACATGATGCCGGACCGCTCTAACTATGATACTCACAAAAGGCCTTTGTATTACAGTATCCTTTCTTCATTCAATGTTGCTCTTCTCAACCTTGAGCCCAACACAGTCTGGTCTATTATCAGTGCTTTCTCACTCACCGGCTGTGCCGAATTCTGTTGGCATCTCTTGCCTCTGGAGTCAAGGAGGGTACCACGATGGCAACCGCTTCTCCCCACCCTGACTATCAGTGCGAAAAAGGTCCCATTTACCACTAACATCTTTCGCACCATTCGCCAGCTGCGATTCCCGGACTTACGTTTCCCTTCTCAGAGGCTATGCCGGTCTGGGTTGAAAAGGGCAAAGACATCTCCATCCTTGTCGTCCTTTCAGATCTCACCACCTTTCTCCTCCATTTGAAATGCTGTCCTGGAATATCTGCTTCCTCGTGCGTTTGGCCTTGCTCAGAGTGTGCTCTTGTGCTCCGCCTTTTATGACAGTGGGGAAGTAAAAGGAAAGTCAGGTGTGTGTAGTTATCGGCAATAGCCCGAATCTGCCTGACTCTTGTATTGGGACATGTCAGGTGTACGGCTCTGGTGTTAGTCCATTGCCTTTTATGGTAATCTATCAGTGAGAAAGTGTTTGTGCTAAGAAAGGGAAGGGGTTTGAGTTTCGAGATATCCTACGGGGTAGGAAGGGGAAAAGGTGTCATAAGGAAAGGGATTCTGTGTTTCACCCTTCGGTGTCCCACTTCCACTTCCCGAAGACTCCCCATCCAGGTGATCCACCCGCACTGGTCCACCCCCAGGAACTGGATACAATAGCGATGGCCATGTCCTGGCAACCTGGGTGACAGATCAACAGGGACAAGCGAGTGAGAGACCTTGAGGTTTCTCACACAACATAATCATGACCAGTACAAAAACATAGAAACAGCATAAACTACATTAGGAAATGTTGCTTTCTTACATTAAATGAATGTAACAAACATTTCTGGTACATTTGTCTCTGTGTCCTTTGAAGTGGGCATAGAGCTAATTGGGTCCCATGTTTTCAGTAAAGTGACCAATGGTAGAATTCCCAAACGAAATGTCATTTATAAAGTTCCGGCAAGGGGAGTTTTCATAATATCAAGATAGTTTTTATATACCCAATCCTCCTTGGTTAGCCAATACATACAAAGTAAGGTACTCTGCAGACATCTTCCAAAAATATGCTCTTCTTCATACATTCTGAATTTTTCAAAACAAATGACTTGGTTTGCCCAGCAATGTAGTCCTGGAAATCCTAATTCCCTACAACCAATGTTTACTAACAGATCCCTTGCATCATTACACGACAGTAATTGCTTACATTCTTCTGTATTTAGTACATCAATGAATGCCTCTTTATACTTTGCATAAGAAGTGTTTCCCCACAACCTCACTCAATACATTAAAGTCTTTAGCCCATCCTAATTCTCAATATTTCTGAAGCCCAACTCTAAATGCAGGAGTAAAGATAGTGCATTTCTTGGCAACCCCAGATTTCTAGTTACAAAATAATTTTCAGTTATGATCAACTTATTTGCATCTCAATAGCCCCATATTTCAGCTCCAAATAGACATACTTGCCTACCCTGTAGTTCATAGATACCAATCATTAGGTCTATAGTCCTTTTAAAATGGGTCTTTTGGAACTTTACTATTGCAGTTGAGTAACAAACTAGAACCAAATAACGTTTTTAGATTTGCTGATCCCATAAGCAATCGCTATCTCTCTCCCTATGGGCAAATCCTGCACATTCTTATACCCAGATAATCATATGTCTCTACTTGTTGGATTTCAGCAGAATCATTGCATCCAATAATTAAATTGAGTTTTGGGTGGTTTTAACCTTTTCGTTGTAAATAATCAATGATTGTGTCTTTATCTGGTCAATTTCCATTCCACTCAGATCTGGGTGTCACTGCACTTGCTGTTGAGCCCCAGCTGTAGCTGTTTGTCCCATATAAAGGTTTGGGAATAAGACAGACCAAAGTGGAGTGCAGAGAGGAAGAGAGCCGTCAAAATGGAAAAGAGACTTAAGTACACCCTTCCCTATAGAGAGTCAAACGGGAAACAGGGGACATTGGGCCTCATTACGACCCAGGCGGTAAGTTACCGCCTGGGCCGTGACTTTACCACCATGGCGTAAACTACGTTTACGCCATGGTGGTTGGCGGACTTACCGCCCCATTCCGACCTTGGCGGGGCGGTAAGTCCCCAATCCCCATTTACCCTTCCCCATTCCCATTTTTGCCCCATAGGGTATAATGGGAGTGGGGAAGGCGTTAATTACGCCACCGTAAATTACGGTGGCGTAATTAACTCCATGGTCCCTTAGCGCCATGGATTTTAACACCTGCTAAAAGCAGGTGTTAAAAGCGCCATGGCGCTAAGGGACCTCGTACTCAGGCGGTAAGGGTCGGCGCTGTTAACGCTGCCGTTAGCCCCTTACCGCCTGGGTCGTAATGAGGCCCATAGATGGGTCTGACCAAATTGGACAACTTACAGAGAGTCTTAGTGGAATAAATGTGGAGAGAGAGAGAGGCTTCTTGACCGTGAGGAACAGGCAACCCCCGACCCCCTCCTCCTGGGGCAACCCGTGGAGGTGGTGGTTGCTGTGCACCAGGCTGAGGGAAGGAATATGGACAACACCTAGTCTAAATGCTGGCGGTGGAAGCATACCGCCACTGAATAGCCCTTTACGGACCGAGTTTTCTGCACACAACATAGAGGTGGTAAGTGTATTACACCAGAATATATCACCGGGGAAGGGATATGGGCCGCAGTCAATCCAGACAGTGGGGTAGGATGGGGAACCACCACTAACGAACCACCCTAAAAAATTCACCCTTCTGTATACACCTCTCAAACTCTGAACTAAATACAACCACATCTATACA
This sequence comes from Ambystoma mexicanum, assembly GCF_040938575.1. Taxonomy (NCBI): domain Eukaryota; kingdom Metazoa; phylum Chordata; class Amphibia; order Caudata; family Ambystomatidae; genus Ambystoma; species Ambystoma mexicanum. The sequence continues at coordinate 318,295,633 of NC_090928.1, read as the reverse complement.
GCACAACAAACCGCACACACACTTCACCAAACCACAACAACAAAACAAACCACACACAGCCCCGCACAACAGCACAGGACAGCTACCAACCGAAAAACACATCCACGCTCAGCGAACAGTGTAAACCGAACTGAAGCTGCCAACAGCACATCACAGCTCCCTTGCTCTTTCTCTCACTCAGCCTTACTAACTTACACCTCCCCCTTACTCTCTTCCCTTACTGATTCACCAGAGTGCCAAGGGACCACAGAGGTGGTGACAGTGCACGGTATAAGAACCTTTAACATAACATAGCATAACATAACATTCCCTTTTGACAGTATCTGGTCATTTCATCTAAAACATTACCATCGAATGCCATTCCATCTACAAAATTGCACTGAAAGAATATGCATCGAATGCATGTTTTTTCAAGGTAAAGGGTTTAGTGTTATTTATAATGGGTTTTAAAGGGTAAAAAACAGGGGGTTGGAGGCCATTTTTTTTAAAAAAAGGAAAAAACATGCATTCGATGGTAATTTTTTCAATGCATTTTTTTAGATGGAATGATCATTCAATGGTAAAAATTCGATGGAATGACCATAAACCCTTTTTGACTGCAATAGTCATTACACCTCAAAAGCTATTTATTTAATCCTTCCCGGGTTTTAGAAAGTAAAACCACACTGTCTACAAATAGGAGAATTGGTCTTTCTTTCTGTACTTGAAAGAGGGGCATCAGTAAGTTCAGGTAGGCTTTATTGTATATCCCAGTTTCTTCTGCCATATTCATGCCGGCAACTCTCTGTTGCCATATATGTGAAAAATCACTGCAGTGATTTAGTACATGACACTTATTTTTACAGGGCTCTCACAAGGGGAGTCCTTCAACTATGTGGCCATTTTGTCAGGGCCAGCCATGCCTCCCTTATTCCTTTTTCTACCCGGGAAATGGCCAGTATTCTCCCCTCCGAAACCTCACCTTACAGATGCACAATTGTCTCTGTACAATATATGTATCATTTCACATAATGATTTGGGGATATTAGATGCTCCTGGGCATTTCCACAGCTCATTCCTTGGTATAGCATCAAAGGTATTTTGAGGTAAACAAACACTGTGTAAAGAACATACTTAAGTTAATAAATACATATCTGTGTCAATTAAAACCAAAATGCTTTTCCATAATGATTATTTCTCTCAAAATTCTGCCGTTTTAGGGGATAAGAATGTTTGCAATATCAAACCAATCTCCCAGGTGCATTCATAATATTGTTCCAAAATTGTCCCTGTGCAATCTATAAGTGATATTGGCCGATAATTGCCTGGGTTACCCTGGACACATTTTTAGAGTGGGACAATCGCCACTTTCCACCCCAAAGAATCCCCAACCCTCTTGAGAGTACAAAAAGCATTGAATAAAATAATTAAGTAAGGGACAGAGATACATTGTTCTTTTTTTGACACCCCAGCCACGATATCATTTGGGTCAGGGGCTTTACCAGCTCTTTTGCAAATTCAGGGGTCTCATTAGCAGTAAAATGCAGTTACGATTTGGCATTTATAACGTGCCTATACATACCCACGTGTTTCAAAGTTCAGAGGTATATACATTGCAATCTTTTCCTGATTCATCATTTTGCCTATCTTAGTTTTTCTTATATACAGTGGAAAAGTGATCAAACAACACGGTTTCCGATATACACAACTGAAGGATAGAACCCTCTAGTATAAGCCCTGTAGTGGTTACCAGACATTTGGTCGAAAAAAATTGGTCGACCAGACAAATGGTCGAACCAATTTGGTCGAAAACCAAATGGTCGAATTTTTTATTTTTTTATTTTCACCCCTTTTTTTTTTTTTTGGGGGGGTCCCCCCCAACCCCCTTTTTTTCTAAAAACCCATTTTTGTAAAAAACGAAAACCCGAAAAATAAATATATAATTAAAAAAAAAATTCAACCATTTGGTTTTCGACCAAATTGCGTCGACCAAATGTCATTCGACCAGTTTTAGGTCGACCAAATGTCTGGACACCCCCTGTAGTTACTATTTGCCAGAATTCTTCAGTAGAACTGCCCTTTGAAGAATTTCCCATTTAGCTTCAAAAACTTTCTTTGTGTTTTTCTTTATTATGCTTATGGAGTCTGGATGAGCTAATTTATCCTTCTTTTATTCCCTACACTCTTTACTCTTTGGTACCTCCATCAATCGTTGTTCAGCAGTCAGTATAAAACTAAATGCACTATGCAAGAGTGTCCTCTGTAATCTCTTCACAAGGCTTGGTGACTGAGGTTCTTATATCTCCCGCAATTTCCTCATAAGAATCCAATGTCACTTCTGTGTCAATAATGGGGTTTAAATCAATCACTATCATCAATGCATCCCTCACCCAAGGACTACTTGCCATTACCCTCAACACTGAACTTATACTCCCGCTCCTAAAAAAATTGGACCCCATGGACCTAGACAACTATCACCCCACCATGTATCTTACTTTCCTTGGCAAGTTCCTAGAAAGAGCTCTAGCCACTCAACATCAAGCACACATAAACAACAGCAGCCTCCTACAGGTCTACAAATCTGGCTTCATACCTATATAAAGCAAAAAGCCTGCCACCATCCAAATGGTAGGTGATGCTCGCCTCATCCTCAATGATGGTCACTCCTGCCTCCTGGTACTCTTCGATCTCTTTGCAGCCTTCAACGCAACAGATAATCAAGCCCTCATGGACTTACTACACAACCACATGAGAATCTCTAAAACTGTATTCGAGTGGTAAGCCTCACACCTAGAAGACCGCCATCAGTGTATTCAGATGGGTACCTCCAGATCACTTCCACCTGTCACCTCAACCTTGATCTTCAATCTCTACCTGGAACCGCTGGGATCATTCATTGCTGGCCACAATATCCACATCCACCAATGCACTGATAAACTTTACATCAAAATATCTTCCATCAAAGAAATTCACCAGCTCAAGGCCTGCCTTACCCTGATGCAAACCTGGATGTTGTCTGCATACAAATTTAACCCCACATAAAAAGGAATTCCTACTTCTTTTCAATAGCACTGAGCACACATCCAGACCTGGCTGTCTGGCATCAAACTAGAAGGCTTCAACCTGCTGCTGACACCATGCGTCAAGTCTCTCGGATTCCAGTTTGACAACCATGTCTCCTTTGAAACACACATACCAAAGAAATCCCGGACAGCTTGGTACAAACTCAATTTTTTTGCAGAAAATCAGGCCATTTCTTCCAGACGATAACTTCCAGTCAACAGCAACAGCACTTGTTCTTTCTGACATGAAGTATAGAGATGTCCTACTACACAGCCTACCAACCTATGGCACCAATGAGAAGTATCCACCGCATAGTGGTCTGCCTTGTCAAAGGCCTCTTTAAATTTGAGCACATTACACGCATCATCATCAAACTACATTGGTTGCCCCTAGAAGCATGCATCACCTTCAAGATCTGCTGCATCATTAATTTATAAAGTCATCCTTTGAACTCTCCCTCCTACCTATCGGATAAGGTCATAATCTCTAACAACCAACATTCCACAAGAACCAGGATCTGGACAGATGAGAGTTGAAAAAAAATACAAAAAAAGAAAAACAGAAAAACTAAACAGGAAACAGGCAATTTTGATCTATGTCCTCAGGGTGTGGACCCTCTTGCCCATCAACATCAGAGTTGCATGCACTCTCATGCAATTCAGAAAAGAGCTTTAAACCCTCCTCTTCAAGAAGCACCTACTTCATGCACTGTAGAGCCCTCTGATCCCTCCTACTGGCTGACCCCACCTCACCCTTAATTACTGTTCCTGTGGTTTAATTCTATGTAACGTAGCCCTGCTATACCTTCTGCCCCGTTACCTGCATTCTTATTAACCCAAAGTTGAACATCACTCTGCTGCTATGCGAAGCTAGGCCTGTGATCAACCAAAATGCAAATTAAATAAATACAATATAATTGTACATCAATTTTCTAAAGATAATAGAATGGCTTCCCAAATTAACCAACACCTTTTTATTAACTGCCAGGCGAAGCATAATACTTTCCATCATAAGTGGTGGGATGGTACGGTGGAAAAATCAATACAAGATAAATAGTTAAAAATACAAAATCATAGTACAGTTCAATATATTTAAAAGGGTTTATAGACATAATGTCGAAAAAATAATGTCGAATTACAAAAATGTCGAAAAAAAAATGTCGAATTCAAAAATATCGAAAACACATACATATAATAGAAAAAGTCATTAATTCGAAAATAAAATGTCGAAAAAAAATCGAAAAACCAATGTTAAAATAACTGTAAAATATCACATATACTAACGTTTTTTATTGGGGGGGGTCCCCCCCCAACCCCCCATCCCAAACCCCTACCCCAACCCTCCACTCCTCCCCATCCCCCCCAACACCCCCCATGGATATACCTTTAATTTTTTTTAAAAAAGTATTTAATAAAACATTAATTAAATAATTAATTATTAAAAAACCCCATCCCAAACCCCTACCCCAACCCCCCCCCCTCCTCCCCATCCCCCCCACTCACCATGGATATACCTTTAACCATTTAAAAAAAATATGTTTTATAAAATATAATTAATTAATTATTTATTTAAACACTAATTCGAAAAAAATCGAAAAAAATTCTACATTTTTGTAATTCGACATTTTTATTTTCGACATTTTTTTTTCGACATTTTGACTTTCGATATTATTGTATTCGACATTATGACTGGACACCATTTAAAAGAACTAGAATTTTAAAATGCTAAGTTACAAATCTATCACCTGGGCTTGTAATAAGTTTTGCTGTCCCTATTGTAAATAAGGCAGCAATTTGTTGGATGAGAATTCGGAACAGGAGGCAGATGAGCCTACGTCTTGAGGTATCATTTTGTGAAAACATACAATATTGAATGGTAACTCTTGGGATTGCTAAAGCTCAAGAAGAATATTGATCAGCTGATCAGAATGGGTTCACCCCTTGATAGTTTCCTTGACAATTTAGTATTTGGTAGGTATGAAGAAAAATAAGTGAATTAGGCACAATGTAGATGGTGGCAGCTGTATGTGCACTATAGCCAGACTGTGTTGAATGGATTCCTCTGTGCACTCTTCTATTTTGGTAATCATCTATAATGGAATCTACGTTAAGTATTTATTTTACCTTGATTAGCACTTTATCTTCTGCAAAATCTCTGGTATACCACATGTTCACAGATTCCTGGATTTAGTCAATCAGCAGAGGGAGCAATGTGTTGGACTCACTCAAGTTGGGATTCTTCATATGTGATTAGGCAGAGTACTAATAGGTTCTCCACTTATGCACCATTTGTCACCAACCCTGTCTGTCTCTTGACCGTGACACTTTGCACAGCAAGAAATCTGTTCCCTCTAAAAGATGCCCTCACTTCTCCCTTGGCCACGTGCCTTAGCCTCTGGTCAAAGTATGATATTTACACATACATAGAAGCTACAGGTACGCTCTGGGAAAAGTCTTCCTGGAAATACTGGAAATCATGGAAATCTTCTGTCACCTTTAGAAGGATAGGTCATCATTTCTGCATAGATGAGTTCTCCCAATCAAACATGCTTGGTGGTGTATGTTGTGTTAGTGCCCAGCATCTGTATAGGGACACCGCAATATCTAGTCTAAGCAGGTTTGGGTTCTGTATGAGAATGGCTAAGGCAGCCTCTCTAATACCCGTACATTTGTCTGCATCCCTTATCGACTCGGAGAAAATATGTATTAAAGAAAAATAATTATACTGGTGGTACAGAGGGGTGTACATTAAAGTATGCCACAGAGTACTGGGAGACCTTTTTATTGCCACTCTTTCAAGAGATCATCGCAAAGTTGTCCTTCCTGATAGGGTAGCCATTTGGTACAAGTGCATCAAAAAGACATTTGTGAGAGAAGGTTAATTATCAACTTAATGCTTTCCTGTAGCTAGTGGGTGAACTGTTTTCCAAACCTATTCACATTCTTTATTTACATTTTTATTATTATTGTGTTTTAGCTGAGAATTCGACTTTTCAAATAGCTTTTCACAATACATTTCCTATAAACATTACATGCATTTAATACCATACAATAAGATGAATTCATCATTTGTTTATAAAACCTAATTCTTGCAACACTGTCAAGACTTCAATAATAAGACAAACATCATGCCCAACTATCCATCTCTCCCAGAAATACTCTGAGAACATCCAATCTACATTAGGAACTTTGCTCTCATCTCCCTGGACTGCCCACAGTCAATCATTATGGCCCTCATTACGACCCTGGCGGAAATCAACCGACCGGACCGCCATAGCGTAAATAGCGTTTCCGCCATTGCACGATGGAGCAAAGTGCGGCTCATTCCGACCCATCGGGCACGAGCACCACGCCATGGCGGAAGTGCAAAGTCCGCGATGGCGGAAATGACCCCAAAACGGCCTACACCGCCGCCGTACGGCGCCCTAGGTGCAATACCGCCACCCATTTTAGCGGACACCGCAGTGAGCGCCAACCGGAAAGTACGGTGACCGTAAATATACGGAAACGGAAGTAAAAGCATGGTCCCGGAACGGGAAACATCACGCCGTACACCTATAAAACCACAAATTCCACACAACCATTAAAAATACTACCCTGAGACACATCCCAACCCGTCATCCACCCTAGTGAAACCAAGAAAAATGGGAAAAGTAGCGAAGAAAGCGTGCGACCGCAAGCGGCAGGTCCACTTCTCCCGTGAGGAACTCACCGTGCTCACAGAGACCCTCCAGGAGAATGCTGCCGCCGTCTTCTCCGCGCAAATGACCAGGACGGCACTTGCGAACAAGAAGGCCATATGGGCCCTGGTGGCACAGCGGGTAAGTGCGGTGGGGACCGCACCCCGCAACCCACAGCAATGCAGAAAGCGATGGGACGACCTGCGGATACGCGTCCGTAGCATACTTTCTGCCAACCGCAACATTGCCACAGCTACCGGGGGAGGATCGGAATCACCCATCAAGTTGACCCCCTGGGAAGAAATCTGTGCCTCCACCATTGGAATGGAGAGCATAGAGGGAGTCGGAGGGATGGAGAAAGGAGTGCAGACATCCGAAGAATCAGGTAGGTGTCCCAAATAAAACAATGCCAAAACCACAATGTCCAATCATGTGAAGTACCACGTGCCCACATAGTGCAACAGTAACACATGTCCAGGAGAACGTCCACATACATAGGCCTGATAGCACACTTTAAAACTCACATCAAATACATAAATAATTAAAAATCCTAAAAACACCCTCTACACGTGCAGCAGGCACACCCTAACTGCAGGCTGCCAAACAACTGCACCCTCACTCCACACACAAATGAAACCACCTCCAAGGCCCCGACCCAAATCACCCTCAGGTACCACCCCAATGCATGTGATACATTGCCATTCCAATTCCCACAGACCCATTAATAACGCTCGCCCTCCTTTACTCCACCACAGGGTCCGATCCAAACGACGAGCTCCAGGACACCCCTACCAGCACACCTGCAAAGAGGGTCAAGACCAACGGCCAAAGACCCTCCACCTCAGCTGCACGCATCAAGACACGGAAGCAGCACAAATCAAGTGGCAGCACAGAGGAGGGAACTCCAACAGGCACCCCAGCAGCCAGCATGCCCACAACAACACCACCACAGGTCCCCCCAATGGATGCCACAGTAGGCACTGCTTCTGGTGGCAGCAGCACCATAGGTGACACTGCATTAATGGCAGCATGCTCCGACACAGAAAACGGGGATGTCGAAGTTAGATCCATCCATGACCTGTCTCAATCCCCCTGTCTGTTCCATCCCGCACACCATGAGGATACCACGCAGGGGCACCCACAAGACGACGACTGGCCATCCCCCACAAGCCCTGTGGCAAGGCAACATGAGGTGATCAGCCACTCTGTGACACCACCGCAAATGGCCATGGCCCAGCAGAGGCAACAGTCCCTCGACCAGGTAATCGTGCAACAGCAGCAACTGGCCACGCTCCTCAAGGACCATGCCGATGAATGTGGGGGCACTAAGGCAGACATAGAAACATCAACTGAGACACTTAGGGCAGAAATTTAGAGAAGTACAGAGACACTAAGGGCACAAATGGAGAGTAGCACCGAGAGCCTGAGAGTAGAAATGGAGAGAAGCACCGAGAGCCTGAGAGTACAAATGGAGAGAAGCACCGAGAGCCTGAGGGGGGAACTGCATGCGACGTCCAAAGACGTATGTGCCGAACTTGCCGCAGTGCGCCGTGTGCTCACTGAGCTCTCACAAACCCTTAGGGACATGCATGGACGTGAGCAGGCAGAGACATCATCCGTTGCAAGTTCTGTCCAGGGCAGCCCCCAACGTAGATCTGGGAGGAACCTGCGCTCCACAGGCAGGGGTGCCCCTGATACCCGCAGAGGGGGCTTGCAATAGCGACTGCCCACTGACAATGAGCATCTTTGGACACTGGTGTTCGGGGGGGAGGTAGGAGGGTGGAGGGGGTGTGCTGGGCTCACTTGGGTGGCGGGTCGATAGGGTGTTTAACATGATATCACATATGCCATAAACAATGCACGATCATCCAATGAGATGTGTGGACATTGATCTTTGTGTACGAGGCCATTATAGGCGTACAGTCCATATTGTGCATGTTCCAGACACACACAGTGCCACGAGTCCCGTGTCCATGTATCAGCCACCAGGCGTGAGTGCTAGAAGCATGCATCTATGAGATGCTGACGAATGTCACGGCCCTCCTGTGCCTCGCAGACTCCTTAAGGTGCTGCCACATCCCCACCCTCATCATGACCATCTTCAGGTGCTTGCAGTTCTGCGTCAGGGGGCATGGGCACATTTCTACGTACGCACATGTTGTGTAGCATGACACATGCCATCACCATCTTTGCAACCTTCACATGGCGTTACAGGAGTGCCCCGCCAGACCTGCTGAGGCAGCGGAAACGAGTCTTCAGTAGGCAGAATGCCTGTTCTATGACTACACGGGTACGTGAGTGGGCATGGTTGTAGTCCTCCTCATGCTGGTCCCGTGGGTTCCGGACTGGTGTGAGGAGCCATCTCTTCAGTGGATACCCGGCATCACCTGTATGTGGACAATAAACGAATTTTGAGGAATGCCATTGCTACGTACGCACCCCCCCCCTTCCTGCCAGGTCATTGCCGCATCACATACCCCACATCATCATGCATGAAATGAGACTCACCGAGTAGCCAGGATCTGTTCCCTGCGTGTCGCTCCATGTAGCGTGGTATTGTAGAGTTCCTCAAGACCATAGAATCATGGGTTGATCCAGGGAATCGGGCACAACAATGTGTAATGATCCTGTTGGAGTCACACACCATTTGTACATTCAGAGAATGAAATTGTTTTCGGTTGCGGTACTGGGCCTCCATGGCATGTGGGACGACCAATTCCACATGGGTGCAGTCGATGGCACCAATGCAACCCGGTATGCCGGCAAGTGCATGGAATCCCACTTTTGTGTTGGTAATTTCCTGCTCCGAGCGTGGTAGAGAGATGTAGTCGTCTGCGTGCTGCAGGAGGGCATCGAGCACTTGCAATAGTGTCCGTGAGAACAGTGGCTGTGATATGCCATGCAACTGTCCGACTGTGTGCTGGTAGGTGCCTGTGGCCAGGAAGTGGAGTACAGACACCACCTTCAGTAGGGGTGGGATGGCGGTTGGGCTATCTATCATGCTGACAAGGTCAGCCTGTGTCATGTCCACAATGGCGGTTATGGTGTCCCGGTCCAAACGGTAGAGGGTGTGGATCTGCTCATCAGTGAGGTTGAACGGATGTGCTCGGAGGCGTGGGATTGCGGGCTGCCTGTGTGGTGGTAGTGGCTGTGCTGGCGGCCCTTGCTGGCCCTGCCTTGCCCTCCTCCTCCTCCTGCGTCTCCTCCGTGCGGCCGGTTGTAGTTGGTGTTCGTCTTCTTCTTGAAGTTGGAGTACTTGCAGTGCTATCAGGTCCACCAGGGCCAACATAGCTAGTCCTGCCGGTAGCATTTCGGAGTGGGTGTGGTTGTGGGAGGAGACTGGGTGTGCAATTTATGTGTTTTCAGGCTGTATGGCCTCCACCTGTGGTGATTCATTCCACCTGTGCAAGCTGCTCTCCCCTTTGGGCGAGCACGTCCCGCACACAACGCTGCAATTCGACGAATGGCATCTTGCTATTACAATCATGTATTTGTACCCGATGGCAGTGTAACATTGGTTGATATGTTCATTCGGCTATGGTCCCATTGTTTCACATACTATCTTTGCAGTCGCGAACAGACTTGTGAAGGGTCAGTGGAACGTAGTACTCGAGTAACGGTGGACCCTCATGCAACACTGTACCGAGGTTCACCGACGGGCGGGGCGTCCCATTTGTGAGTGAAGGCAGTTGCCATTTTCACACACAGCCGCACTAGATGGATTAATTTGTGATTTCAAGCGGCCACAGATGCCTTTTCGACGTGATGTTGCAAATGAGGAATTCGAAGGGCGGCGCTTTCGGTTTTCAGCTAGCGGCGAGGAGATGCCCACAGGTCTGACTGCAAATATAACGTTCTATTGTTCAATGTCCTTGGGACAGGGGCCATGGCGAGGATGCAATGATTGATATGAATAGTTTGGGATGCGCAATAGCGAAGTGGGCGATGAGGCCGGACGTTCCCAAATACATGTTACTTCACAACACTGGAATTACGGGCTGGGGCACAGTGGATTTTGCAGGCTGCATAACGCACAGACTCAATGGAAATTTCACATGTTATGTGAGTATGGAAACAGGCGTTTTCATTACGGGATGAGGGAATGATGTATGGATGCATGGACAGATGATTTGATACAGAGTTTGCCATGTACAGGGCTTCTTGGAATCTATCCGCCTCCCCTGCGCTATGTGATGCAGGGCTGCCATAGTGGGACCATCGTCTATCTGGCCTTGTTGAGCCCTCCCTGTCTCGACGCGCCTTCAGACACTTGTGTCTATGCACGTTACCAATCCCATCTGATGGATTCTGTTTTAACAGACGCATGCACAGGTACACTCGTTTGTGATAGTGTTTTCACCTCGATATAGATAGTTATGATTCGCAAGTGGTTTTTGGGTGGTGATGATCCTTTGGAGTGGGCTAGCATGCATATGGCTGTGGATTTGGTGTGATCATTGAAGTGAGTAATTCAAATGTAGTTCTGATGGCCATACTATTCTTTTTCATTTCATTTGGTTGACAGGTATCTCCTCCCCTTTTGCCACTGCCATCTGTATGCCACTCCTGCAGATGGATTTTACTCCCGACACCTGCTGCTTCGTGTTAATCAGTGGAGCAGCATTACGATCTTATGGGACGATCGCCAATGGGCCACATGCCCTTACGCAGTACTAGTGGCTAGGAGCAACATTTCGGCCTTTCAGCTGGACTAGTGCCTCCCTATTGGGACGGCCCTGCGGTTCTAGGCGCTTCCATGTTGCCTTTTCGTACGAGAATGTAGCCCCTGTGTACCATGAAGGAACAGGGCGTCACACAAGAAGTAGCTGGTCATTTATTGCGGATGCAGCCCACAATGGTGAAATGTATTTTGGAGTTCATGGCCTAATGGCTGTATGGGCTTGGTGAATTTGTTGTGCATTAAATTTCTATTCTGATATGAACCGTGTAGCGTTCTTCTTTGCAAGTGATGTGGCATATTCCTATTTGGGGAGCGATGTATTGTGAGGAGATCTGCATTGGGTTCCAGCTTCGGAGTATAGTTGCGTGGTACTGTGCTGGGCGCGTTTGCCTACGAAGCCCAGTGAGGTCAGGGATAAGGGCTGCCAATATGACTGTTTTGATGATGTCATGCTCAGGGGCGGGGGATTAGCTTTTGTGTAACAGATGCCGGTCAGCCAGTTGGATTGGTGGAATGATGTGATTATCGGAATATTGCTGGTCACAGGTGCCTGTGTTTGCGTGCGTTTCTTGGTGGGAGACTGAGGTCATGTCCATTTGTATAGCTTCTGTATTCGTGCCATCTGTGCCCTGCAGCTCCCATTGGCCCCTCTTGAGATTCATTTGTTCGTTGGCAGGCATGGATGACTAGTACATTTCACTGGTTGCATTGTGTGACTTCATTGCACCTACGGGGAGTTGTACAATGTGGCCAGGGAGCGGTGTACAGGCACTCAGTAGGGCCGTTTACGGTTGGTTCGCGATGCCGTACTTCTCACCATGGCGGAATGGTACTTTCCGCCGTGCTTGATGGCGTTAGGTGCATGTCCGCTAGGGTCAGAATTCGCGTACCGTTGCGCCATGGTGGTAATTACGGTTTGGCATGGCGCGCGCGCGTACTTGGTGCAGTTAGCGTTGGCGTTCACTACGGTGTCGCTAATGGCATCGTACTTTGCGATGACGGGTCATGATCGCACCGAGCGCTATTCGATGGCGGTATTGCATTTCCGCCATCGTTTTTCGATTTCCGCCAGGGTCGTAATGAGGCCCAATGTGTTTTAAAGACTGCTTTCCCATCTCATTGCAAAGAGAACAGATCTTAACACCTTGTGACTGGATTTCACGCGTGCAAAGCAAGTTCAAGCAAAACCTTTAAAAAAATCGGACCTTGATCTTGAATTTGGAAAACGCCTAAAATATGCTGCTAAGAAAACTCTTGGCTGATCATAGGAGGATACAGATTTTGCATATACAAAACAACACATCTCTGCTTTGGGTCGAATCCGGTCCATTCTTGCCAGGGCCATCTCGGCACCCATAGGATTTTTGACTAAGTCTTTCTCTGAGCGGTCGCACTCTTGCAAGATTTGAATCGCCTAGTTCCTCAAGCTGCACTAGGAATGGGCTAGACGCCTTGTTTAACTGGAACCCAATATCCTTATACAAAGAGTTCTTCTGAGGCACCAATATAAGTCTGTACAGTGAAATGGCTTTCCAGTCAATGTGCATCTGCATGGACCGCAAAACCAACTTGAACTTCAGGCTTGCTATTGGAAGGCTCTGAGGAAGACTCAGAACCTTCCTTCACAGTTCCCCTATATTCTGGACCAATTTATTGCTATAAACGGGGGCTGTGTGAAATAATTACTTTAGTTGTATAGAATCTTACTAAGTGTACTATTGAAAATTTGCAGTAGGTAATTAATAGTTTTTAATTTAGCAAGCCGCCTGTACTAGTTTGTCAACAAATTATTTTGTTATTGTTTTTATAACACACCTAATACCATACCTGAGTTGGTTTTTAGGCGCAGATCCAGGATTTGAACCTATGTTGCTCTGTGTGGTCTTGCTTCCAAGACCACTGCGTTGTCCCTGTGCTATCCTTCGTTCCAACTCAAGCTGATCTAGTGTTGGATAATAACTCAGTTTGAGACCCAGGTATGTTAGTTCTTTTACTACGGGGACCTTGTGTTCTGTTAATATTCATTTGAAATTTGGGGCGCACTTTAGTGTCTTCTTAAAGCTTACAATGTTTGACTTAGCTGGATTTATTTGTAAATGATTTTTTATGTCATAATGCCTTAGGGCTTTCAAAGGGCGTTGGAGGCCTTTCAGAGTATAGCCAAGAAGGACTATATTGTCTGCAGAGGCAATCCAATTGATTGACTGACAGCCAATTTTGGGGATGCCTAATATATGTTGTTCTAGTGTTGCTACTAAGTCAGCGAGATACAAGTTAAAGAGGCAGGGGCAATAATACACCCCTGCCTCACCCCTCTCTCTGTTGGAACTGGTACTGACAAATGGCCCTGCGCATTCAGTCTTACTTGCAAATGAGAATCTTTGTGTAAACTCACGATTATTGCTAGCAAAGACATTGCCACATCCCATGCCTCAAACTTTGACCACAGGTGTTCCCTATTCATCGTATGTAATGCCTTTGAAAAATCTATCCAAGCATTGTACAATATATGGGACTGCCCTTCGACCAAGACTTCTAACAAACCATGCTCATAACTAGTCCGTTCAATTCGATGTAGATTTCCCTTCTAAAACCTATTTGATATTTCGATAGTATATTTTGTCTAGTGCCCAAGATTCTAACTCCCTTAACATAGCCCCAGTAAAGATTTTGCAGTCCGCATCCAAGATGGCGATCGGTCGGTTGTGAACTGGATCTTCCTGATCATCCTTCTTATAGATAGGTGTCACGCCCCTACGGAGACCATGGTCGCTGTGGCATCGATGGTCCCTTAGACGGATTTCAGCCATCTTTACTACCAAGATGGCCACCGCCAAGGAAGGTGTGGATCTAGACTTTGAACTACCCTGCGCTGTGGAAGGACCGCCCTCCTGCTCTGGAACCGGTTCATCTGTTCCTGCCAACAACGCGCGGATGCGTTGCTACTCTTCTACAACAACGCTTTGTGAGTTCGATTCTAGGATCTTACTGCCTAACTGTTTGTTCTTCTATATTCTTTCTGTTTAACCCTGCCATTCCAATTCTCTATTACAGACTCGACTTACTCTCCCAACTCCTGTTTGACTCGAGCTTCCGCTCTAACCCACGCTCGTTTCGTGCCGAACCTCACTGAACAGTCCGCTAGTGAGATTCCCTCCCTAGCATTCGGTACATGAGACTTAATGGTCAGACTGTTCTGAATACTCCCGGGGGATAGTTAGGGAATCCGAATTGACACTTTCTATTTTTCACCAACTTTAGAAGCTGAGAGACTCAGGGTACAATCCGCATTATTGGGATTCGAAAACAGTTCTCTTCCTGATACGTCCTCGAGACTGATTCCATCAGAGTCTCATCTGAGAATCTCCAATCTAGCTTGATAGGTCATTACCTCCTTTCATTCAGGTACTTCCTCGTATTTCTCTGATTATACTCTGCCTTCTACTTACCCTTCTCATACTCACCACTCTCTTCTGTCTTCATTCAGACGTCTCTCCACCTGCGGATATTCAGGATACCGGGAAACCTCGCCGTCCAGACGACATCTATCCAGCGGCCGTCGACACAGGGTTTTCTTCCCCAGAGGGTTTCCCTGAGGTCCTTCCCCTCTTCTATCCTTTACTGGAAGGCGGAGGAAGGGTCTCAGGGAGGCACTCATTTTCACCCCCTGTCGGACCTTATTCTGGAATGGGAAGTTATAAGGAGGAAGAGCGATTGGCGTTTCTCTGAGGTAACCATTCAGTTAAATTCAGATTACTCACGGAAAGTATAAATATTACAGTTAGCAACGCCCAAAAAAGGAAACTGGACTGACCCAGGCTCTGAACGGTTACCTTAGGACCACAATAGCTCTTAAAGGGTACCCTGGATCCAGCCCAACAGCAACAATTAGTTTCTGCAGTCCAATCCTTTACTGCGGAAGTGCAGGCATTGAAGCAGGAAAATGCCTTTTTGAGGCAACAGGTCGGACGAGTTCCTAGCTGTTCAGAATTACCTCCAGGTCCCATTCCCAGAGCTTTATATGATGGGAATCCTCACAAACTTAAGGCCTTTATCGAGGCATGCACTGTTCAGTTTTCCTTCAAAACTGCCTTCTTTCAGAATGATTGAGACAAGGTAGGACATATGATAGCTAACTTAACTGGGCCGGCATTGGCCTTGGCTACACCTCTGGTCGTCACAAACAACGCTCTACTAGATTCTTATCCCGCCTTTTTGAACAGTCTTAGGTCCATGTTTAGTAGACAGGAGATCACAGTTTCTTCCCAAGAACAATTGTTAGACTTTAAACAAGGATCACAGGATCTGCTGTCTTACATCACCACCTTTAAACAGCTAGCAGCTGGAACCTCTTGGGCGGATGATGTGCTGATAACACTATTCCGTAGGGGTTTAAATGAGGAACTGAAAGATGAGGTGTCCAGGGTATCCCGACCTCCAAACCTAGCGGAAATGATTACATTAGTAATGCAGATGGATTACCGTCTACATGAAAGACTCAGAGAACGACGTCAGAATCGCTCTATAAGGCCTTTGACTACGCATTCTCCTAGTCCTATGAAAACTCCGACAGATGAACCTAGATAGGAATTACCAGAGGTAGACTCACTTTGGAAGAACGCAATCGACGTAGAGCTAAAGGCTTGTGTATGTATTGCGGGTCCAAGGACCACACAGAACAAGACTGCCCAATCACCCCTACCAAAAGACAGGGAAACGCTTCCTCCCAACCGCACGGGGAACCGCGGCTAGGGAGTCAATAACAGGTTCCTCAACCATGTCTTTACCTTCTCAAGTCACAGACATACCCAACCTTCCTATGATTGTCATACAGGTATTGCTGGAATAGGGGGCCTCCGATTCCATTTTAGTCCCCGCATTGATGGATTGCGGAGCAGCTGGAAATTTTGTAGACACCCATTGGAAGAACGACAACAACATACCATGCTCCATCAAAACCATTGCTATCCCAGTAGAATCAGTGGACGGAAGTCCACTGGTTTCCGGGCCCATCAAAGAGCAAACAAAACCTATTCAGATGAAGATTTCTTCCCATCAAGAGACTATTGCATTCGATGTCATCCGTACAGCACATTACCCCTTGATATTGGGATTACCCTGACTTAGAGCCCATAATCCATACATCAATTGGAGGGCCGGCACAATTTTTCTAGGATCAGAACATTGCTTGACTAATTGTCTGTCTGATGGTGCACTTGGATTCCGGTCCACAAACTCAGTACAAGAAGAGAAATGCACTACCTCAGTGTTAAATAACATCCAGGAAATTCCCCATGAGTACCAATAATTCCAAGTAGTGTTTTCTGATTCAGAATTCGCAGAATTGCCTCCTCATCGAAGAGATGATTGCGCTCTGGAACTTGATCCTGATGTTCCAATACCTTTTGGGCACATGTATATAGTATCAGCGCGTGAACGAGAAGTCCTAAAGGAGTACCTCCAAAAGAACTTACGCAATGGTCTTATTCAGGAATCCACTTCTCCAGCCGGCGCATTGCTGTTCTTCATCCCAAAGAAGGATTCAGCAGAACTTTGACCATGTATTGACTATCGGGGATTGAATAAGATCAAGACCCCTGATCGTTACCTGATGCCCCTAATACCGGATATTCTTGAGGCAGTAAAGGGGGCTAAGATCTTTACGAAACTGGACCTGCGCAGAGTTTACCATCTTATCCCAATCCGCGCGGGGGATGAATGGAAAACAGCTTTTCGTACCCCCCTGGGTCATTACGAATACAAGGTGATGCCATTCGGACTTTCCAATGCCCCGGCTGTTTTCCAGCGATTTATGGACCATATCTTCTCGGATATTCTTCTACATACTGTCATCGTCTATTTGGACAACATATTGGTCTTCTCTGTCTCCCTAACTGATCATATCAAACATGTAAAGGAAGTCCTGCAGAGACTGGAGGAAAACCATCTCTTTTGCAAGTTGAAGAAATGTGAATTCCATAAGGATAAGGTGGCTTATTTGGGTTACATCCTATCAGCCGAGGGAGTCGCCATGGATCCCAAGAAGATCTCTGCTATCATGGAATGGCCAGTTCCGTTGTGTGTTAAAGATCTGCAGAGATTCTTGGGATTCACCAACTTTTATAGGCGCTTCATCCCCCATTATTCTGAGAAGATCCTTCCTATGACGGCACTCCTTAAGAAGAATGCAAGATTCCTTTGGTCAGACGAAGCTCAACAAGCCTTTGAGAGTCTCAAGGAAAACTTCACCATGAAACCTATACTCCTTACCCCTGACCAAACCAAAAGATTCATTGTAGAATCGGACGCCTCACACCATGCGGTAGGAGCCGTTCTACTTCAAGAAAATGAACAAGGAGAAGAGTGTCCTGTCGCCTATCTCTCCAAGACACTCTCACCTTCGGAGATCAATTATTCCGTTCTCGAAAAATAATTATTAGCTATAAAGAGGGCTTTTGAGGAGTGGTGACATCTACTACTAGGGGCCAAACATGCCATCGAAGTACGAACTTTTTTTTCACCCTATGGGATCATTTTCTCATTCATACCAGGAAGAGTCAACCTTAAGGCAGATGCATTATCCAGAAAAGATTATAACTCTACCACTCCTTTCCGCTCCGAGCCCTTGTTTCCCAGAGCGAGAATGTTGCAGGAAATCACCACCTTTCTTCAGCTGGTGGCTATTGCTACCTCTCAATTTCTACAGATCAATCCCTGTTTTGTTGCTATCTGGAAGCTGGTCTCCTCTCAAGGATGCTTCTATAGAAACAAACAATTATTTATTCCATCCGAAGAATTAAGAAGAACGGTACTCCAACTCTGTCATGATTCTCAGATGGCTGGTCATCAGGTTATGGCTAATACCAAGGAGTTGATCCAACGCCATTTCTGGTGGCCAAAGATGGGCCGAGATATTCGAGACTATGTTTCAGCATGTGCCATATGTTTACAAACCAAATCCCCTCGATCGGCCCCAGTGGGTCTACTATCTGTGATGCCGGTTCCTGATCGCCCCTGGCAAATGATTTCGACAGATTTCATAGTAGATCTCCCTATCTCTGATGGCTGTACGGTAATGATGGTTACAATAGACTACTTCACAAAGATGGCTCACTTTATTCCTCTGCCTCGAATTCCTACAGCTGCACAGATGGCTAAAATCTTCCTTTCACGGATATTTACGCTTCATGGGCTCCCGGAAACAATCATCTCCAAACGAGGTTCCCAATATACTTCACGTTATTGGCAACAGACATGTAAGAGTCTTAATATCTCCCGAGCATTGAGTTCTGGCTTTCATCCACAAACTAATGGCCAGACAGAAAGGCTGAACCAGACATTGGAGGGCTATCTGCGCTGTTACATCTCGGCTTCACAAGATAACTGGGTTTCCCTGTTACCATTGGCAGAATTTGCTTACAACAACTCTCATCACTCCGCTCTGGGTTCTAGTCCTTTTTTTGCTCATATGGATTTCACCCTTCCTGTTTTCCTACTGGCTGCCCTTCTTCATCACGATTCCCTGATGTGGACAATCTGCTTTAAGCTATTCAGACAGGACATTTGGCGGCCAAAACTTCGCTCCTGGAGGCTCAAGGTAGAGTCAAACGGTTTGCGGACAAACGCCGTTCTCCGGCACCGTCCTTGATCCCGGGTGATTTGGTGTGGCTGGCCTCTCGATTTTTACCCCGGCACTTGGTCCCATCAAAGCTGTCTCCTAAATATTTCGGTCCCTTTCCCATTCTGCGGAAGCTGGGTTCCTCGGCTTTTAAACTCAGACTTCCCCCTTCATGGTCCAGGATTCATCCCGTGTTTCATGTGTCCCCACTAAAGAAGGATGTGAAGGATCAGTTTTCTAGGTTGCAGAATACTCACCCTTCTCCTGTTTCTACTCCGTCAGGACCAGAATATGAAGTGGCAGACATTTGTGACTCTCGTATTTTTCGAGGTCACCTTCAGTTTTTGATTGATTGGCAAGGTTATTCTCCGGCTGACCGTTCCTGGGAACCTGCCTCTGCCGTGCATGCCCCGGCTCTTATTGGCCGGTTCTTTCAGAATCATCCGGGTAAGCCGGGGGCCCCTGCCCTTCAGAGGGGGCATACTGTCACGCCCCTACGGAGACCGTGGTCGCTGTGGCATCGATGGTCCCTTAGACGGATTTCGGCCATCTTTACTACCAAGATGGCTGCCGCCAAGGAAGGTGTGGGTCTAGACGTTGAACTACCCTGCGCTGTGGAAGGACCACCCTCCTGCTCTGGAGCCGGTTCATCTGTTCCTGCCAACAACGCGCGGATGCGTTGCTACTCTTCTACAACAACGCTTCATGAGTTTGATTCTAGGATCTTACTGCCTACCTGTTCGTTCTTCTATATTCTTTCTGTTTAACCCTGCCATTCCAATTCCCTATTACAGATTCGACTTACTCTCCCAACTCCTGTTTGACTCGAGCTTCCGCGCTCGTTTCGAGCCGAACCTCACTGAACAGTCCGCTAGTGAGATTCCCTCCCTAGCGTTCGGTACATGAGACTTAATAGTCAGACTGTCCTTAATACTCCCGGGGGATAGTTAGTGAATCCGAATTGACACTTTCTATTTTTCACCAACTTTAGAAGCTGAGAGACTCAGGGTACAATCTGCATTATTGGGATTCGAAAACAGTTCTCTTCCTGATACGTCCTCGAGACTGATTCCATCAGAGTCTCATCTGAGGATCTCCAATCTAGCTTGATAGGTCATTACCTCCTTTCATTCAGGTACTTCCTGGCATTTTTCTGATTATACTCTGCCTTCTACTTACCCTTCTCATACTCACCACTCTCTTCTGTCTTCATTCAGACGGCTCTCCACTTGCGGATATTCTGGATACCGGAAACCTCTCCGTTCAGACGACATCTATCCAACGGCCGTCGACACGGGGTTTTCTTCTCCAGAGGGTTTCCCTGAGGTCCTTCCCCTCCTCTATCCTTTACTGGAAGGCGGAGGAAGGGTCTCGGGGAGGCACTCATTTTAAACCCCTGTCGGACCTTATTCTGGAATGGGAAGTTATAAGGAGGAAGAGCGATTGGCGTTTCTCTAAGGTAACCATTCAGTTAAATTACGATTACTCACGGAAAGTATAAATATTACAATAGGGTTACAACAGCAGATTTACATGATTCTGGAATGCACCTACACTTCAATACGTCACTGAAAAAGACTAGCAAGTTTTTCGACCAAAGTTCTACGCCTGACTTGACTATTTGTTTGGTCAAACCATTAGGGCCCGCCGCCCTGGAAGACGAGGATCTTAAAATCAGCTCTGATATACTTTCCTGGCAGAGATATAGCCTAAAGAGTGTGTTCGAGTTCAACTCACATTTCAAAGCGGAGGGTTTCTTATACAAGACTCTTAAATGATCGCACCAAGTTGCTTCTGCAACAGCGTTACTTTGGATGCAGCTTTGCGGTTCCTCTGGGCAGTTAAGGAGGGACCAGAAGTTTTGGGAACTGTTATGGCCAGGGCTCCTAACATCAATTCCCCATCCTTCTGGTGGCATAAACACTTGTATGACCGTGACCAGTTTTTGTATTTAGTACGCAATTTCTTTGATTCTAGTTGGTAAACCTTTTTGGACCCCAAATGTTAGAACCTGGATGGAAATACTCAGATCTCGTTTCATGAGTCAAGTTTCCTCATCAAAGGCATCTTTATGGATTTACCACTTGGTTAATCCATTAATTCCTGGAGGATCCTAGTCCCACAGGAATTCCAAAAAGTTTGTCAGTTCGCATGCTATTCTCAATTCTATCTCAGTTAGACTACTGATGGATCTCTGTTGATTGTTATTTAGAGAGGATACTCACTTTCTGAATTTTACAATTCTATTATGTCCATTATTCACCATCAAATCGGGATAATGTCCTATCTCCAGTCTTCTTGTTACTTGAGAGAAACCCCCTATCAGCATGTTGTGATCACTGCTCCCTCCACCTTATACCCAAAAACTATTACACCAGCAAACAAATCATCTAAGAAGAATAAATAATCAATCATTGAATCAACAATGCTCCTCTTCCAGGTTACAGCTGGGGGAAAATCCCCCTGCACATTCCAAATCCCCCTGCACATTCCCATTTGCCATCATAAGATTCCATTCTAAAAGAAAGGTTTAGCATTTCTTGCCATTTGCAGTCATCTTTCTATACTTTGTTTTGACCCCTGGCAATCACGTGTTTATACACTCAGAGTTTAAGTCCCCTACCATTATTATGCCAGACGTTCCATACAGGGATTTTACCCTCAACAATTCGGCCAGTGAGTTCAAGAATGTTGATAGGTTTGAGCAGGCTGTGTACCAGTATATGATAATCAAATCTATTGACTCGAGAGGCTGTCTTCCTTTCATGACTATTTTGGCAGCTAATATATACCATGCATTACGCTTGGAATTAATACAATTTCTGTGACTATTGAATTCCGCATTGCTATCAGGAGGTCTCCTGCAGGACGTCCTCCCTTACGATGGTGTCTAACTCCTCCAATTTGGAGAATCCATCCACATTAAAGCAGTGGGTTAGCCAAGTTTCTTGAAACAAGGTTAAATCCTAGATGCCAGATATTGCCTCTCTCATTGATTTGTTCTTAAACAAACTGGAGCTCTGTGTGTTCCAACCCACCTGAAGAATCTCCCTCTCTACTAGAGAGTATCCTCAGTGACACCCAACATCTGAAAAATCTTTGTTAAAATGTCTGGTAACAAAAACGTAACCTTTGTCTTTGTCTCGCTCAGCGAGATACTCTCTTCTGAGCTTAGAATTGGTATTCTAGTGTTTGATGATCTAACTGTGGATGAACCACCAACCTTATTTATTGATCTACCTTCCTCCCTCTGCTCATCATTCCTCTGATTACCATCATGGGCACTATTGTTCATTCTCTCATACCCCAATTTTCTGATCTCGACGCTTGCTGCTAGAACGGCATTTGCACCTAACCTTGTTTTTAGACCCACTTCGGCTATGAATGAACACTTTTCATGGGGAAATCAAACATACTTGATATCATATGTAGACAAAGATACAGGACCAGGATTTTCTTTAGAACTGACAAAATGGCACTCCAATTTAGCACTTTGTGTTCCTTTGCTTTTTTTTTGTTTCAGCCAGACTCTGAGGATGTCAAGGGGTTGAATCAGTAGTGTTTCTTTGACTGACCGTTCTCATCTTGAATGTTCGGGGGACGTCCAGTGAATTCCATCCTCCATCATCTCCCTCATTAGGCGGATTTGTGCATTATTGACATTATTACTTATGTGCATGTGCAAGTGATGATGGAATAATTGGAGGAGCTCCAAGAGCTTTGTTTCCACGATATAATATTGGCTCCCACTTAGTTGGCAGTTAAGCCTTTTCTGTTTGTACTCTAATACTTGATTTAAGTGTGTGTACACTAGGCTCATTGCTCGTTTGACCAGCACTTTGACGTTGATTATTCTGGGTGGAGCACTGGTCTCTTTGGATCTCATGACCTGTGGAACTGGAGGTTTGCTGTTCTGAATCCTTTAGGATCACCAGAGACCTTTGAGATTCTCCAGAGACTTCCTTACTTGGGAATGGCATTGCATGAAAAAAATACGTTTTTACTGAATTCTTGATCTTACTAACTTTTTGATTCTTTGATTGGGTTTCGAGATGCTGAAATGAGGGTTCTGAGCACGCTACTTTAACTTGGTTTTCCCTTTTTCACTTTTTCCTCCCGTTGCTTCTGGTCTGTGTAGGTACTTGCATCTCAGGGGCCGGTATATCAACAATTTCAATTGTATCGGCTGTGTTATCTAAATCCACTTCCAAATCATTGGTTACCTGTGCCATTCTCCTAAACTCTTCCTGAGAGCTGTGTATCATCCATCATCTGGTTGACCTCCTCTTCTACTAAAGGAAGCACAATTACATCCTCCTTAGTATTGCGTTGCTGTACATTGCAAGTCAAGGCTGATATGTTTCCATTCATTTTTTCGATCTGTTGGTTAGTTGTGGAGATTTTTCAGTGTAGGTCGTTAAAATTAAACGCCTGCTTTTTACTTCCATTTTCAATCTTTTAGAGTGCCCATTACTATTGAATTTAACACATTTCTCAGGCCTACCAATTAAGAATCACATGCTCTCAGTTCTTTAGTCAGTTCTATTAGGATTCCTTCGAGCACCTGAACTTCACCTTTTAGTGTTTTGAACACGTTCACCAGCAAATTTAATACAAAGTTCAGTGCTGATAATGTTCAACCATTTATGCTTTTTTGGCATTGACTTAAAACCTCAGGTGACCGTACAATCCCATTTTAAGACCAGAATTTGGATGGAATCTCTATGAACTATGATTGCATTACTGGAGCTAAAATGGGACTCATAACTGAAGAATGAACAAAAGCATTTGTTAAGGAGAGTTGTGTTCTCCTCCAGCGGTTGCATTGTTGGAGGACCCTGCCAGGGCACCCAACCCAAGCACGATCTTTGAAAAGAATCACCTCCTGCATTTGTTTCGCAATGGTCAGCATCACCCAAACTCCGACATTTCCTTTTTGTGAAAAAGACATTTATTTTCCTTTTTATAGTTGTTGCAGTTAAGGTATCCTCTAAGCCCTTTTCAAAAACTGACCTCAAATCCTGAGTACTGCTTTGGTAGAGCTGACTACGTCCCCTGTGCCATCATGCTCTGATAGGTCGAAAACTGCATGGTTTGGTTTATTTGCCTGGACCTGAGTACTAGTGACCTGGCCCTGGGTCTTTAGCAACATCTTTTCTTGCTGAGTGCATAACCTCCCCTACTGAGGGGGTTCTTAAAATTCGTGCGTTCTTAGATCATTCCACAAGGGTCCGCTGCTCAAATTGTATATTTTTGACATTTGGTCACCTGAGTTCTAAAGACTTGGCCAGATTCAAAGTTATGCACAAAGTAATCCACGTGACTTCCGAGTTACACTCACCCTCTCTTTTTTTATTTTAAGAGGGGGCAGGTTTTGCATTATTAGCAGTGTTATGTACGCCTTACGTCCCGCAAACGCGGTGACGTAAGGCACATCGGAATAAAGGGCCCGCCCTGCCGGAGGGCAGGCAGTTCCGGGCACGAGCTACACGAAGCGTGTCATGTCTTTTATTCAGCTCCCCAGCCCAACCTCCATGCAGGCCCTGACTCTCTCTCCCTCTGCCGGCTTCACCGGCAGGGAGGGACATAACACTGGCGACCAGAGACGTCTTTATGGGAGGGCAAAGGGGGCACTTGCCCAGGGCCCCCACCTTGGAGGGAGCCCCCATAAGGCTGCCTGATCTAAAGTAAGATTCCATTGTTCACCAGACTTAAATAGCACACGCCAGGAGATTTTATGGCATGCTGTTGAGGCGCTAAACCTATTGTCTGTCTGTTTTGACAAGAACATTCTGCCTTGATCAATTAATCATGTAATGCTTTCTATGTTCACTGTGGAAAACAACGTTTGTGTGTTTCATATGGCACAACTTTTGTAGCATTCTTTCCTTCTTGTGGGAATTATGTTGTTCATGTGCAACAGCCAAAGTTGAAATCCATATTGATAAATTAAGTGCCACAATGGTTCAGACGTTAGCTCAGTGTGTTAAGCACACATTGCAGAGATGTGTGTTCATATGAAAGATTAGAAGAGCACATTCCAGCAAGGCTGGCTGAACCTTTCCAATGTCTGAAGTTTAAAAACCTACCTGCATATGTACTTGGTTTTGCAACTTAAGAGGTGATATTATCAGCAATGCTCCTGCACCAGATAGGGGTTGCTATAAAAACTAACATGTCACTCGTATGGTGATGGTCTAGAAATTGGTTTGTTCAGATGGGGTGTTCTAAAACCTAGGCAATCCCCTCCAAAGATAAGCATAAACTATTAGTTCAAAGGGTGAATAAAAGACTGTAGGACCAAAGTGTTCATGCTTGTATCCAGGCTTTTCCAGCAGACGATACAGTGATCCTGGTCAAATCATATATCTCTTGCATTACTATGCTGTCTTCTGTGAGGTCTGCCTTCTTGCATGCTGGTGGCATCGTTTAGCTCATTACTTGTTTGTTTGTTTGTTTGTTTGTTTGTTTATTTGACATAGCGCAAATCCAAACCTGTAGGTAGCCGGGCGCGAACATTACAAGGATACTTGAGAACTTAGTTACAGTGACACACATAGAAATAAGCCATGGGAACAGTTCAACAACATTATAGTCTGCATGTGCTTATACAGTTGGAGCCGGGTGTTGGAGGCAAAAGAGATAGGTGGTGGGACCGTACAGCGACATTACAGTTTGAGTGTACTTGAGCAGTTGAGTGCCAGGAGTAGGAAACAAGAGAGAGCGGGAGTCAACCACAGGATGTAGTCCCAGTGGGGTCCAGTGAGGTAGCTGGATACTAGCAGTGGAGGTCGGGGTCCCTCGGGGACAGGTTAGCAAGGGCATAGTCAGGAAGGTGTCGCTCAGGACGAGTGGTTCTCTTAAGGAGGAGGATCACATTAGATGTCATTAGATCGTATCCATAAAAGAACCTTGCGCCTGAAACTTGGGTAAGGTTGGTCCTTTCAGAGTTCTAAGGGGAGTTTGTTCCAGGTTTGGGCAGCTGTGACTGGAAATCTGGTGCCGCCAGCTGTGCTTTTTTTGTATCTAGGCACCAGCAAGGTGAAGGCGTTGGACGTTCTTGTGGGGCGATTCGAGATTCTTTTGTAGATTCTGTTTGCTAGGTATGGTGGAGCTATATTGTTGAGGCATTTGGAGATGAGCGAGAGAGTTTTGAGGGTGATCCTGTCTTTAACTCTTAGCCAGTGGATGTTCCTTCTGGCGGTGGAGACATGAGCTGTGTTGGGTAAGTTTAAGGCTACTCTAAGAGCGTTATTTTGGAGAGTTTGGAGTTTGTTAAGGATATACTTGTTAGATCCCGCATATAGGGCATTACAATAGTCCAATCTGGATATGATTAGTGCATTAGCTAAGGTAACACAGCTGGCCTCCGTTGGTCTACATGCTCGGATCAGTTTACAAGTATAGGCTGTGGAGGAAGCTAGGGAGTTCATTTGTTTCTTGAAAGTGAGTGCTGAGTCCAGATAGACCCCAAGGGTTTTGACTGCAGGCATCTGTAACGCTCACCTGATTTCCACGGAGGCGCTGGGCTGGACTGAGCTGTCGCTGTGTCTTCTAGTGTGACTCGTAGATCTCGGCCTTCTCCTAGGGCTGGTCCCCTTCTCACGATGTACCGGACGTGTAGAGTGAGGTGTCTGCAGACGGAAGAACAAGGATTTAGGAACTGGATTGACTGAACTTCTCCTTCCTCAGTCCTCTTATTCGAACCAAGGGCGTGGCTTGCTCACCTTAGATATATTAAGGCCGGGCTCTCCATCCTGCGTCTTTGCAGGGGCGCAATTACCAGTTACTTCACTGGTTAACTGACAATCCTCTTGATTGCAGAGGTTGATGTTGGAAGATACCGCCGTTTACCGCACGAGCGGTTTCTTGATAGTTATTGGAGCACCCTTAATTTAGTCCCTTGCTCAGTCTCAGGGAGTCAAGATTGAAATTGTAGAGGAATGATGCGGCGAGCAGGTGAGTTGGAAAGATGACCGGTTGCTGTCACCCTTTCTAATGTCTCTCTTTGTCCTGCAGGTTTAGGTGCAATGGACGCTGATGAATAAGTGCCCAGGATCGTGCAAGCGCGTATGTACGAAGAAGATGAAGCGCGGTGCACGTAAGTAAAATGACTGCTGTTTGTTTCAAAAGCACGCCTTAATGTCTCTTTTGTCCTTGCAGATCGTGGATGCAGAGAGCGTTGCTAGATGGATGCCGGCGAACGTGCGAGCGCGTAAGTAGAAAGTTTATGGTTGGTTTAGAATGCGCCTTAAAATGTCTCCCTTTGTTTTGCAGATGCCGGCATGCAGCGCTTCTTGAAGTTCAGAACATGCGGAGCGCAGGTAAGCAATTCAAGAATGCAATGATTAATCAAGTCCTTTTCTTTGCAGATGTCGATGGGGAGCCGAAGAAAGCGGCGGAAGGCTTTGGAAGATGCCGCCGTATTTGGTAAGTAAGAGCGCTGCTCTCGAATTGAATTCTGCTAACCTGTTGTTTTGTCTTGGCAGGTGCAGCTGAGGATCGGATCTCTAGCAGGTAAGGAATTCGTTTTCACAGGAACTGGAGCTGAAGAATCTCAGGAAGACTGGAGCTGACACGGTGAGCGTCCTGCTGCAGATGCAGAATAACGCGAAGCACGTTTCATCAATCGGGTGTGGTTTAAATAGCCTTCTGTAGTGCTTAGGCATCTTCTTCCACAGCCTCGCCCAGGTAAGAAAAGAGTTCCTGTGTTCTGATTCCAGGGAGTGGCTCCTGCCCCACCCAGACAGGAAAAGTAGTTCCAGGCAGAGAAGGATCAGAAGACCATCGTGCTGGTAAGTAAGCAGCATGGTCTGCTGCAGGTAGGTCCACCCAAGCATTCTTAAGCATTATGAGCCCGGCGCTTCCAGCGCCGGGACCGGTCATCTTTATGAGCCTGGTGCCACTGGCGCCAGGACAAGGTCCAAAAGGTCCCGATAGGGACTGGCTGGTACCCAGGATCAAGGTTATGGGCCTGCTTCCAAGGATGTGAGGCAAGTCCTGACCCCTTGGAAGCAGGGATCATGACAGCATCACTTTGATGACATTGTTGTCAATGTTACGTGAGGCATAGTTGGGGTCTAGTTTTTTAATCGCTGTCTCTGTGCCAAGGATCAGAATCTCTGTTTTGTCGTCATTCAGGCGGAGGCCGTGGGATGCCATCCATGCTTGAATGAGGAGATATATCTTATTTACCAAAGCTGAGTCTTCCAAGAAGTTGCCCGAAAGGGGATGAGGATCTGAGTGTCATCTGCATAGATTGTGTAGATGACACCCAGTCTATCCAACTTGTCAAACAAGGGTTTGGTAAATATGTTATACATAGTAGGAGACACACATGATCCTTGGGGGACACCGCAAGAGACTTGTATGGGATCAGCAGCTGCAAGGGGGGCGAAGACTCTCATAGTCCGGTTAGCAAGGAAGGATTGAACCCAGGTTATGGCGTCGCTTGAAAAATGGGCAGCGGAGCCGAGGTGATTGCATAAAACTGCGTGATCTACCAGGTCAAAGGCTGCCGATAGGCCAAGGAGTAGTAGCATAGCTGATTTTCCATTGTCCTTCAACTCGTCAATTTGAGTCTTAAGATCAATGAAGGCTGTTTCGGTGCCGTAAAGGGGGCGGAAGCCAGATTGGCGTGAGCCTAGTACATTGTTGGTCTCAAGGTAATTCTGGATTTGCAGGTAGGCTACCCTGTCGATAATTTTGAGTAGGAATGGGACGGTAGTGATAGGTCTATAGTTTGTCGGGATGGACGGGTCGAGAGTTTGTTTTTTTAGCAGGGGTAGGACCCAGGACTGTTTCAGGTTATTGGGCACTAAGTTAGTCCTAAAGGAGGTGTTGATTAGTTTTGAGATGAAGGGAGCTAGGTCTCTCGCTGCATCTTTTATAATTTGAGGAGGGCAGTTGTCTCCTTTGCAGTTGGATGGCTTTAGTGAGAGTATAATTTTTTCTGTCTCTGGTATGGTTATTTGTTTGAAGCTAAAGGGGTGAGGAGTGTTATTGGGCTGGTTTGGGGAGGACTGTGCCTTGGGAGTGGGCTCAGATGGTACTAGCAAGGCAGCTTTTTTAATTGCAATTTTGGTTTGAAGAGAGCTAATTTTTCCTGCAAGGGCATTTTGTATGTTAGTGCACCAGAGTTTATTTTTGGGAGCATTATCCGTTTGCGGTATGGGCGATTCCATTTCACGCAGGATGGAGAATAGCTCCTTAGTATCAGATTTGGCTTTGGTTATTCTGTCGTTGTAGGTGTTCTTTTTTGTACTAATGATTTCCTTTTTATATTGTTTGGCATGGGTGGCTAACTTGATTTTGTTCTCCTCAGTAGGCGAGTGTCGCCATATAGATTGCAGTTTTCTTTTTTGAGTTCTAAGGTCTTTCAGTTGAGGTGTGAACCAGTTTTTTAGGT
Organism: Ambystoma mexicanum; assembly: GCF_040938575.1. Taxonomy (NCBI): domain Eukaryota; kingdom Metazoa; phylum Chordata; class Amphibia; order Caudata; family Ambystomatidae; genus Ambystoma; species Ambystoma mexicanum. Next base: position 318,266,205 of record NC_090928.1, on the reverse strand, counting down.
GGGAGAGTTGTTTGCCTTTACGGATTTTAATGGGGGCGATCATATCTAATGCCGTGACCATGGTATTATTATAGGGTTCCACAAGTAAGGACGTATCTGTAATATTGTCTACATTGTTAAGGGTGGGGAGGAGGTGAGGAAGGAGTCATTCTGCAGTGATGTCTTTTTTGCTTCTAGTGGGGAGTGGCATAGCCATTGTTATCGGTTTAGGATGGGTAAGGTCAAGTGAGGTGGAGAATGAGATTAAATGGTGGTCTGTCCATATTTGAGGGGTTATATTAGTCATGCTGATGTTGCAGTTCAGGTCAGCAACCCAGTCGAGAGTCCTGCCTTTGGAGTGTGTGGAGGAGGTGACTTTTTGCATTAATCCATAGTCGTGCAGTAGTGCTGCAACAGATGTGGCATGTTTGTCGTTGCAGTCATTGAAACCAAGGTTGAAGTCTCCTAGTAGTAGGTTTTGCACATGGTCTTTTGTATTGTTGGTTAGTATACTAGTTAGGTTGTCCTCGAAGGTGCCTAGTGGTCCAGATGGTCTGTAGATCACGTAGATGGTGAGAGTGCGGTTGCATGAGAGTTGGAGTTTGGCAGTGAGGAGTTCACAGGACTGGAGTGACGTGGTAGTAGCTAGTCTGATAGGCAAGTTGGCTTTGTGGATAATAGCTAAGCCACCTCCTTTGGTGTTGGGTCTGTCAGCTCTTAGCAGTTGGTAGTCGTCTGGTATTGCTAGCATAATAGCAGGGCCAGCAGCCTCATGGAGCCAGGTTTCAGCTATGCACAGCAGGTCTAGGTTCTCGTTAGTTAGGGTGTCTGAAATCTCAGTAGGGTGGGCAACCATGGATCTAGCATTAATGAGGGAGCCAGTTAGTGGGAGAGTGCTGGTTGGTAGGGTAGTAGGGGGTTGCCGCTTTTTAGTCGAAGTCGTTGCTTGAGGTAGTGGCTGCATAGTGGGTGAGGCATCTGGGGGCAGAGGAGCGAGTTTAGGGTATTAAGATTGTTTGTTCATTGGGTTAGTTAGGCTGGTATAGCCCCTAAATGTGTGGTAGGAAGATGGTTCATGTAGTTGGGACAGTCTAGCCCTTAGTCTCATGTTTCTGTCTTTAGGTGGGCAGGAGGCAGTGGGTGCAGGTGCCATGATAGTAAGGAGGCACAGTACAAAGGAGGTAGCGACAAGCTTGCAGGAGGCTAAGAGCATGATTGTATGCTGGGAGGGGTGTTGAGTGGTGGGGTGCACAGTCAAGTTGGTAGGGTGGTTCTAGCCAGTGGAGGACAGGAACAGTTAGGTTCTGAGTGGGCTAGAGAGCATCATGGGTACTAGGGGTGTCAATGTAGCTGTCGAGCAGCAGGAGGCAAAAGTGTAGATGAGCGACCATGAGGTTCAACAAAATTACAATGTGGCCTAGAAGCGACTATTGGGAGCAGTCAATAGTGGCAGGGGAGGTCTCTGCGCGATCATAAGGTACAGCAGGTTAAGATTAATCGACCATAAGGTGCAACATAATTACAATGCGGTTTTTGCGCGACCATAAGGCACAAATTACAGTGTGGTCTCTGCATGACCATAAGGCACAGCATGATTGAGGATTGGGCGACCATAAGGTGCAACAAAATTACAGTGTGGACTTTACATGACCATAGGACACAGCAGGGTTATTGAGCAAGATAGGGCACAGCAAGATTACTAAGCAACCAAGAGGTACAACAAATTACAGTGTGGTCTCTGCACGACCATAAGGCACAGCAGGGTCACTGAGCGACATAGGGCACAGCAAGATTACTAAGCAAGCAAGAGGTACAACAAAATTACAGTGTGGGCTCTGCGCGACCATAAGGCACAGCAGGGTCACTGAGCGACATAGGGCACAGCAAGATGACTAAGCAAACAAGAGGTCCAACAAAATTACAGTGTGGTCTCTGCGCGACCATGAGGCACAGCAAGATTGAGATTGGGCGACCATAGGTGCAACATAATTACACTGTGGTCTTAGGCACAGCAAGAACTTGATCTTTCTTCTTATGTAGGCCACTTGAGTGGAAGGGGTGGTAGACAGGCGAGAGTGGACCAGATGTTGTAGGCATTGGGCAAGCATATTTTAAGGTCTGTTCGTTTGACACAAACAACTTTTTGCTTTTTGTATAAAAGTCAAAGGTTTTTCTGCATGTTTATGAATGACAATTTCACAAGCCATTGTTTTGGAAGTATTTAAAGCTTAAAAGTACAAAAGACATATCTAGATTAAATCTGTTATATCACATTGATTAGTGTGCTGGTACTTATATACTTCCCTTGATGATGGAGAGAATGTAGCTAGAATCATTCCCATTTTTGCGTAACACCCTTCTGTAATATTTTGGTTTTAAAAATTGTCAGGTTTGGAAATGTGATTTATGTACTTTGCAAGTCCGTTTTATAAAATGAGATTGTTTTAGTACATGGTAAGAGCTGGAAAAGAAAGTGTTCAAATGCAGAAATTGCAGAGTTGGCACAAATCCCAGCTTCACCCCGTAAAGCAATATGTGATTCTGAGCATCTCATTTAATCTTGTATTGCCTAACCTCTCAGTGTTGCCAGTCCCTAAACCTTTCAAAATTGTCAGCCCCTCAGTGTGATTTCCTTCTCAGGGTATGATCTTCATAAAAGCCTCACTCATGGTTTCACTGGCTATAGGGTTGCTTCCACTATAATAGTGAGCATTGATATACTGCACACCACAGGCACTTGTTCCCCTGTGCTCTAATGGCAACGCTATTTGAAAACCATGTCCCACTTCTAATCTCAGTCTGTCTGGATAGAAGCACCTTTCCGGTAGCTTCTAATCTGTCTCCACTATCCATGCTATGGTATGTGTAGCTTTCTCCTTCCTTACAATTGGTCTACTCTATCCATGCTTGAGCACTTTTGCATTCTCTGAGTCAGCTAATGTATGCTCTCTGCCTTTTCTGGGTTACATGTACCTTTTACATACAGTACTGCATTAATACTACAGGCTGCATACTTTCCCGGATGATATTGATAAAAAATATCCTGTTTCTATACTAGAAGAGAAGTAACCTCTTCGTAGATTGCTAATGTTGGCCTTCAAATGCTACTTGTTTATCAATCTGATCAGAGCAAGAATGAAGAGGGTAAGGGGATTTAACAGGTGTAAACATGCTTATTTTGAATGCTGTGAGGCGGCATGTCTACCTATGGGTTTTGCTCACGGCGGGCTGGAGTGGGGTGCCCCCAGATATACTTGATCACTTAATTCCTTTGGTTTGATTGAGGGGGGCCCCAAAGATGTCCATGCCCAGGGCCTCAAAAAAGCTTAAAATGGTGCCTGCTGGCGACGAAGGACTGATGACTTACACAACAGCTTCCTAAGATATAACTCGGCCCATAAATCCACTGCAATGGCAAATTTTTGGAGACACGGTGGGGGACCCCCAACCAAAAAAAATGTCTCTCTTCTTTTCTCCTACAATGCTCTACCATCCACAGAGCACACTCAGAGACAGTGGAGATAGCTGAGAAAATTCTTTTTTGGCTCGCCTGCTCATCAATCATCAAGCCAGGTGACACGAGAAGAACCACTACATCACCTGTACCAATGAAGTGGAGCTGGCTGGATCGTCAGTGCCCCATTAAGGCAAAGGTGACAAAGGTGAGGAGAGACCCATCATTCCCACACACTGACCACGGTAACGCCAGCACCTGGACAACATGGCAACTGGCATTTCCACACCTAGCCTTGGCACACCGTCAAGAATTGCAGCGTCGCAGACACCCACAGCGCCGTCCACTCGACCTCATGGTGGAACCACAGCTGCGTTGGGGCCTTTCGACCCCTACACCGATCCATCGTCAGTAGGACCCCGCTGGATGCTGTGGATCCAGAACTTTGAGATGGCGATGGACTGCAAGGACATCGCAACGCCCAGGAAGATGAAGTCACACCTTCTACTCAACGTGGGTGACGACGTCCTACGCATATTCAACACGCTGGTCATCGGCGAAGGTGCAGACATCTACCAACTGGCCAAAGATGCTCTGACAGCACATTTCATGCCACAGTTGAACCCGGACTATGAAACCTTCATCTTCTGCACCACAGTTCAGATGGAGGAGGAAACACTCAACGCCTACCACACAAGACTCAGGAAATGTGCACTCTTGTGTAAATTCGACAACGTCGAGAAGGAGATAAGGCACCAGATCATCATTGGTATGCACTCTGAGAAACTACGCAGAATGGTGTTGGGTGAGAAAGGAATTCCCCTAGCCAGAATCCTCGAATATGGGTGTCAAAGAGAGCTGTCGCACGCAAGGGCAGTGCATAAGGGCACAACATTACAGAAGCTTCAACTGGTGCCGATGACAGCAGTAATAGCTCAAATTGCCAACCGCCAACCACCGAGGGAGGAATACAACGAGACAAACAACTCACCATGGTGGCAACCGAGGATCCCGGGGCCCACCGAGTGTGGATGGCGCAGAGGTTCACGTCACGGAAGAAACTGCCCAGCGCGAGGAACCACGTGCGGGGCATGTGGCCGGAAGGACTACTAGGCGCGTGTCTGCAGATCATTAGGGCAAACACAATGCCCACAACCCCAACCACAACAAGACAAAGGCCTCCCCAAGAAGAAGAAGCAAGCAAACACCTGCCACGTAGTGACTGCTAACTTGTCAACCGACGAATCCGGTGATGACTATGGTGACCCAGCGACGGATGCGGGAATTGGACGGACGAGAAGAAGAAGGAAAATCTACTTGGTCTCGGCACTTGAACATAGAGGCAGATAGTCGACGAAGAGACAGAGAAGACGCAAATGCCTTGTGTCCATACAGGGCCAGGAGATACAAATGACGATCGACACTGGAGCATCAGTAAACGTAATGGCGGCAACAATGTTCCAAACGCTGCATCCCCGACCTGGACTCAGGCCAACTGACACACTATTATTTGCCTATGGATGCAAGACCACACTACCAGTAGAAGGATGTTTCAGAACGACACTAAGCAGGGGTGCCCGAGTCCTCCGGTCAAAGATTGTAAGTAACTCCAATCAAGCAATCCCACTAAGTCAGTGCCTTGTCTGGGATGCCCAAGGGAAGCCCTTATTTATATATTTTTATGGCAAGTTATAATCTGGATGATGAACCCTTGTATAACACCCCTCTCTCAGAATCCCCCCGACCCCGCTGAGCCAAGAAGTAGGTTTGTTTTGCAAATTTAAAAGGTTTATTTGAAAAATTAAACAATATATATATATCACATTTTTATAATAAATTAATAATTGATATCACACTTCTGAATATAATGTTAATCAACAATGGGTAATCTGACACTAGCACACCTCTTTACAATCAATGAGGAGTTGGTATAGGATGGATAAGGCAGCAAAAATACTTTTATGGTTTCAAGGGAAAAGCAATGAGGAATGAAATGCAGTACAGAAATAACTTGATATGATTTTAGCAAAAGATAATATAATCACTTTTTCTCTGGCAATTCATCCCCCCCCCCATGCAATGTAAGAAATAGAAGGAGGATCACACAGTTCTCAGGAATGCAATCAAATACAATACGAAATTCAGTTCCTCCCCAGCAAGCTTAGAGGAAAACAGGTAGAAGTTTGAAACACAGGCGAATTACTTTAATGTGGTTTGCAAGGAAGTGAAAAGGTGCTAAAATTGCTTTTAATTCCCTCTAGAGGTTCAGGGTAGGTGATGGCTACTTTATATTAGTTCAGGCTCACTTTAGCAATGCTCTATGAGTAACTAGCAGGTTAAACAAATTTTAGCAAAGGAAAGCAAGGAGCTGCTGACTTTTTTACTGGAGAAGAAATCAGGCCAAATCGCAAATCGCGGTAAAATTTGCGAGTGCGTGAATCATGATTACGGAAAAAGCCTAGAATCTTAGCTTTTAAATGAAAGTTAAACCACGTTCCTTGGACAAACGGTTCGAGAGATACGGACGACTTAGTAAAGGTAGTTTTTCGGATTTAAAGTAAAACTCAAAATGACAGGTGACAGTTTGCAGCTTTAGAATGACAGATGACAGCTCGCAGCTTTGGAATGACAGATGACAGGATTACTAGGAGGCAGTTCTACTTAGGTTAAAATAGTTTGCATTAGATTATTTTAACTAAGGGATTGGGTTTCGCACAGTTCTGGCAGTACTCACACTATATTTTAAAGGACTGGGCCTCGTCACGGATCGGGTCAACTGGACTGGACTTGACTTCGGGCGGTTCTGCTCACAGCGTCAGGGTCAGCTCTGCTCTGCTGTCCTGGGTCTGCTAGGCACCGGTTCTCTGGTTCGGGCTCTGCCTTCTCTGGACACAGCACGGCTCCTGGTTCTGGATGTTTCTGTCACAGAGTTCTAAGCCAGAATCAAACAGCTCAGCCCGGCTATTTGAAGAGTTCAGTTGCAAAAGATTTTGAGGCCTCCTGACAAATACTTTTGCTTGCAGTGGGCCTTCTTGGTTCAAAGTTCTGTAGTCTCTGTTTAGCTTGGAAATCTAAGTGTTGGATCTCTGGATGTGAAAGTCGTCGGTCAGCACGCTCCGCAGCAAATGGAATTGAATCCCTATCTGTCCTGCACTGTCTGTTTTTATGTGTTTAGAAAGTGGGTGGAGAGGCTAGCTTCACTAAGCCTGCCCCTCTCTTAATTTGATAGGTCAATAGATTCCTTGGTCCCTGATTTGGGAAGGGATAGTGTGTCAGAGTGATGTCATTTTTATGACCTGCAGAAATGACACTCCCCTGGTCAATGTGCACACAAATCTATTTCTGATCCAAATACATATTTCCCAGGTACACAAGTGGTTGACATTACATGTACATATTACACATTGCTTAAGGTAGTCTCTGTTCTGACTCTGGCGTTTCTAGGAGCTTGCATTAAAAAATGGCAACTTATTTTCGATTTTAGTGGGTTTTGCAACATTGGTTTTTCATCAAAAATTATACAAATGGACACCCCCCTTCTACGCATATCCCAGTAAATTTCCAGGTCGCTAGCTTAAATACTGTGTCTGCAATATTCATAATTAGCGGGGCTTTGCACCAGAACATCACACAAATTGGAGTTTGGTCTTGAATTGTGGGCACAGTTTTCATTTTAAGGATCCCCAAATTTCACATTTCTGTCATCTGGTTACAAAGAGTTATCAGTGTTTTTATGAAACATATATTTGCCTTCAACTCAACTCCCCAAAGTGTTTGGGTCCGCCTCCAGAAGTCTGGGTGGGTCAGTGATCACATGTCTCTCCTTGCTGGCAGAGGGCTGTTGACAGGAAATTAACATACCCCATTCAAGGGAAACAGTCTTTTGTGTGAGCTCCAGCAAGCTGAAGGAAAATCCCTCCTTCTCACTCAGAAGGGCCATGTGATATCCTGCCTCCTGGTGTGGGAATCTCTGAGCTGAGAAGGTTTTCCAGCCTCTTGGTCTCTGGGAACAGCAGGTGGCTAAGATTTTTTAATTAACCAACAGGCTTTGAAGTCCAGCTGACTCAGGTCCCTTTGTCAGCTATTGAACTCAGTTCTCCTGTCAGAGTTTAGACCGCTAGCGCCGCCTTGTGGAATTTGTCGGTACTGCATCCATTTAGGAGTTGTCTTGAATTTGACAGGAGATTTTTGCTATTGTTTTGATGGGCATCCTTACATTAGAGTGGTTATGTGGAACCCCCCCACAAGAAGGTTGAATCTTTAGAGTGGTTTTGTGCCCATGATTTCAGCAACTTTTTGACATCAGTAAAACAGATTTTTTGAACAAAGGTCTCCGGTATTAGCTATCTTGCAATGTTTGGAATGGACATTTGGAGCTTGCCCTCAAAGAAACAGGGTTGATTTAAAAGCACTTTTGCTCTGACAGGTGCTGCTATTTTTCCTTTGGCACCACCTTTCACCCCTGGCGCTTTTGGTATGCGCACAACTGCGCGGTTCTCCTGGACTCGGGGATGGAATGATGGGCGGCGGCAGCTCATCCCCACATCTACCCAGTCTATTGATTCAGCCTGGGTCAAAACCCTTCACAAACCCCCCCGCCCGACTACGCTTTGATTCAAGTCGAGGGGAAGTCGGGTGCAAAGGAGGTTTTGAGCCCTTGCGCTGGTATGTCCACATTATCTTCTTCCAATTCTGTAGATGGCACAGTTCAGCATCTTTTCCTCCACCCAGTTGGATCGATCGGTCCTCCTCGCCGGTCCTGATGGGAATATTGGGCAGTACCCCGGGCCCCTTGGATCTTTGCTCCCGGTCCCTGGGCGTCCACCTTGGCCAGTCTCCAGGTTTTCTTTCTCCTAGGACGACAAAGGAAAGCGGCAATACCTATTCATAGACATTTCTCCCCAACTATTTATATAGTGGGGCGACATATGCATTTTATACTTTAATAGACATAGCATTTTGCAGTCTGATTTTAAAAACAATATATAACAGGGAACATTTGCATTACGTTACTATATTTTTGATATGTGGAATATTTTAGAGTTTGAACTGACTTACTCTGGAGCGGCCCCCTCTGGTATTGCAGAGGACTCCTCCAGTTGCTGCAGGGTGTGCCTGGGATGGCAACACTTTAACTGATTTATATGTACCCACTTGTCTTCCCCTTCCGCCAGACTACCTTTGGGGATGCGGATCTTATACGCTACAGGGAAGATCTTGTCTATAATTTCAAACGGTCCCTTCCATGTAGGCAAACATTTTCGCTGTTTGGCCTGGTTCCTTTGGAAATTGTATAGATAGACCTGGTCCCTCACAGTATATTCCTTCCTGGTGGTCTTCAGGTCGTAGTAGGTTTTCATGCTATCAGCTGATTTTTCTAGATTCTGCTGAGCATAAGCAAAAGCATGCTGAAGGTGTTTCCTTAAATTCTGCACATACTCATGAGTTGTGGAGGCATTTATCAGCGTCTGCTCTTGGGTCCTGTAGAGCAGATGCTGGGGAAGCACCATCTTGCGTCCGGTCATCAACTCAAATGGTGACATTTTAGTTGCAGATGAAGGGGTAGATCTGATGGCCATTAGGACCAGAGATAATCGGATATCCCAACTTGGCCCAGAATCTGCCACAAACTTTTTTAATATGCTCACAATGGTTCGGTTGTATCTCTCTACTGCTCCAGAAGAAGCTGGCCGGTAAGCAATATGTAGCTTCCTTTTAACCCCCAGTATCTCCCACATCTTTGTTATTACCTCGCTGGTGAAATGGATACCTCTGTCTGACTCAATCCTTTGAGGTAGACCAAAACGGGAAAAGATGTGGTTAATCATCAGGGCAGCTGCTGTTTCTGCCTTGCAGTTTGGGGCCGGGAGACATTCCACCCACTTGGTAAACAAGCATGTAACGGTCAACATGTACTTGTTTCCTCTAGACGAGCGAATTACAGGGCCTACAAAGTCGATTTGCAAATCTGACCCTGTCAGTGTCATCCCCCTCTTTTGGAGAGGTGCACGGTGCGTGAGGGATGATGGCTGAAATTGTGCACACACAAGACACCCCTTCAAGTATTGGTCGAGGTCCTGCCCCATGTGTGGCCAGTATGCAACCTCTCTTAAGATTTCAAGTGTTGTATGAAACCCCCTGTGACCGGCGGTGGCCGCATCATGGGTGTGACTTAACATCAGGCTTCAGAATGTGTCAGAAAATGGTCCCGGGTCCGCAACATCCCTCCCGTTACCCTATCATCTCGCAGGCAGCAGCAGGTGCTCTTACCAGATGAAATACGGGGGGCAGCGGTGTCTTGTCCACGAACCGTCTTTTGCAGACACGTTCGTCGGAAACCATGTTTCCGACGCCTTGTGTGGAAGTTACCATGGCGATTACAGCAGTGGGCGCGTCGTGTCCCACGTGATTCCATACGTAAGGGGTCAGGTGATCGACTTATTGCCGGTAGTCTGGTATTTAACTCCTCCTCGCCCTCCAGTCGCTGCTTCTGATCGTGTTTGACAGCAGCGTTTGTTCTTGCTTGGATTTACTGGTACTTTTGATCTAGGATTACGTTGTTTGGGTTCCTCGCCTGGATTACCCTTTCTTGTTGTTTCTTGGATTTTTGACCCCGGATCGTTCTAGGATTGTCTTGCCCAGTGATTTTGTGTTTGTAGATTCTGGACGTAGGTGGGTTTGTGACCGCTTCCTCCCTGATACTTTCTGCTTGTTCCTCCTCTTTTCTGGGACTTGTACTTGGTTGCTTGTCTTCTATCTCTCCTATTATTCTTGCTCTTCTTCCATTCACCCCGTTTAGGTCTCAGGCGTCATCGTGCCGGCGGGCACAGGTTCAGGTGCTGGATTAGAGACTTCCTTGGCACTTTAGGCATCCTCGTGCCGGCGGGCACAGGTGGAGGTGCTGGACTAGAGACTGCCTTGGCACCGTAGGCCTCCTCGTGCCGTCGGGATAGGTGATTGGTGCATTGGAGTACATGTACCATTGAACTGGAGGGGATTTCCGAGAGGTGACAAGGACAAGTACTTGCCTGGGATCTCTCATACCCTGAGAACACTGGTAAGAACCTTTCACTTCTCTTGCCATTTTTCTGTACCTCTTGTTACCTCCTCTGCTAAATACCTTTTCTTGTGGTCTACAGAACCCATCATCCTTGAGGACCAATTTATATGGAACTTCTTTGGTTAATGTCACGTTTCTATGCAGGTTAGTGTTCTGAATATTGTGAAGCATTATTAGAGAGTTTTATAATAGTTGGTAATTAGCTGTATTTCTCTGCAGTTATTGGGAGTAACCTGGATGTCCTCATTTTCGTGAAGCGGTTGCGGTTCCAACGAAATTACATCTTTCGATCAATTAGTTTCTCAGTCTGTCCTCTTGTACCCCCTAGAATCACATTGATAGGAAGAATTCCTTACCTCACGATGTGTTCAACAAGGGGCAGATATCTAAGGAATCTGACAGAATCAGAAGCCTTCCTTATGGATACAACTAGTGACCCGTTGGCTGCCCTAGTGCAATTAGTGGCTGACCTATGTGCTGATATGACAGCCGCCCATGCTGACACCCATCGATGCATTGATGAAATGCAGGCTGGGATCAGGGAGGTGGCCGTAGGGTCCCCGTCCTTGGCATCTGTGGGTGCTTCAGGTCAGGCAGGGTCCTCAGCTAGGCCAGATTCTGCACCTGTTTACATGGCCGCCCAGTTTCCGCTTGCTCCCCCCGAAAGATTTGCCGGAGATCCTAAGACCTTCCGGACCTTCATTAACCAATGTAGGTTACATTTTTTGTGTCGGCCTACCTCGTTCCCTGACGCAACTACTAAAGCAGCCTTTGTTTTGTCGAACCTCGGAGGTATGGCCGCAGTTTGGGCTAACCCTTTGTTGGAACAGGGCAGCCCGCTATTGTTTGATTGTGATGCTTTAATCAATGCTATGACTCGGGCTTTCGATACTCGATATAAGACACAGGCCACCAATTTGGAGTTATTAAATCTCCACCAGGGAGACGCTCCTTTATTATCTTATCTAGCTAAATTTAATCAGTTGACTGCCAAAACCGGGTGGCCAGAAGAAAAGAAGGCAGCCTTGTTCTACAAGGGGTTATCAGACTCGTTGAAGGATACTATAGCTACGGTTCCGGTGGTTCCTACATCTTTCCCTGACTTCCTAGATTTAGTCCTCCAGATTGACGCCCGACGGGCCGAGAGAAAAGGGGAAAAGAGGGTAACTCCGTCTAACCCTGCTAGTCTCCCGGTTCCCGTGACTGGTGCTGAAGAACCCATGCAAATTGGTGCAGTTAGAGGCCCGTTAACAACGGAAGAAAGAGAAAACCGTAGACGAAACAATCTGTGCTTTTACTGCGGTTCTGCTAATCGTTTACTTCGTGCATGCCCAAAGAAGCCCCGCAAATCGGGAAACGCCAAAGCCCAGCAGTAGAAGGAACCCCTACTTCGAGCTGTCCCATGCAGGGTTCCTGTGTATCTATACCCTTTTGTGTTAACATTACTCTGAGCTATCCACAGGCTGTGCCATGGAGTTCTGAAGCTGTCTTAGACTCTGTAGCCACTGGAAATTATATTGATGCTCAATATGTCCAGACATGGGGAATACCTCTTCTGCCGAAGAAAGTTCCAGAGGTGGTGAATGCTGTTGACGGTTCTACTCTTCTGTCTGGACTAGTTACTGAACATACCATACCTTTGCAGTTAACCACTGGTGTCGAGCATTCGGAAACTATCATATTTGACGTCATTATGGCACCCCAATACAAACTGATTTTGGGGTTACCATGGCTTAAGCTCCACAATCCAGAAATTAACTGGGATACTGGGGCTATTACTTTTAGTTCCCAGCAGTGTCTTGAGGTTTGTAACTCGGCAGGTTCTATACTTGCAGCTCCTAGTCGGGCTCTACTGGATTCCGCAGTCACTATTGGTGCGGTTGTTAACACTGTCCTGCCTGTCGAATATACACAATACATGGATGTTTTCGATAAAGGTAAAGCTGAGAAATTGCCTCATCATCGGCCATACGATTGACCGATTGATCTGAAACCAGATGCTAAGGTACCATCGGGACGCATTTATTCTCTTACCCAAAAGGAGGATGCCGTCCTAAAGGAATATCTGGATAAGGCTCTCGAGTTAGGTTTTATTCGTCCGTCTCATTCTCCGTTTGCTTCCCCGTTGTTTTTTGTACCTAAGAAGGAGGGTGAATTAAGACCCTGTATAGATTACAGCAAGCTTAATGCAAGTACTATACGAAACCAGTATCCTATTCCTTTAATTTCTGTCTTACTAAATCAGTTGGGTTCTTCAGAGGTCTTTACTAAATTGGATCTTAGGGGGGCTTACAACTTGTTGAGGATTCGTCGTGGAGATGAATGGAAAACGGCATTTAAGACCAGATATGGCTTGTTTGAGTATTTGGTAATGCCATTCGGGCTTTGTAATGCCCCGGCCACTTTTCAGAATTTTATTAACGACGTTCTTCGTGATATGATAGACAGGTTTGTTATCGTTTACCTCGACAATATACTCATTTATTCCCCATCCATGGATTTGCATGTGCACCATGTTTCCGAAGTATTACAACGCTTGCGAGACCATCATCTTTTTGGGAAGTTGGAGAAGTGCATTTTTCATGTGACCCATGTTGAGTTCCTTGGATATGATATCACTAATAAAAGAGTTCAGATGAGTAGAAATAAGATCAAAGCAGTATTAGATTGGCCTACACCTTCTACCAGGAAGGAGTTACAGTCGTTTTTAGGCTTCTCCAACTTTTACCGCCGTTTCATTAGACAGTTCTCATATATCACAGCGCCACTCACTGAACTAACTAGTAACAAGAAACCTTTTTTATGGAACGATAACGCTCAACGAGCATTTGAGTCTTTGAAAGAAGCCTTTACCTCTGCACCTGTTTTGTTACATCCTAACGTCAAACAACCTTTTTATGTCGAAGCAGATGCTTCTGATGTAGCTGTAGGAGCGGTCCTGTCCCAGCCTTGTTCCGATACAGGCGATCTGCATCCAGTCGCCTATCATTCACAGAAGTTAACACCTTATGAGCAAAACTATACTATCACAGAACGTGAATTATTGGCAATTAGAGATGCATTTACGGTCTGGCGGCATCACCTTCTGGGTACTGAAATACCGGTCCAAGTATATACCGACCACAGAAACCTGTTGGCCTTGCAATCTCTGACTTGTACAACTGCCAGGCACGCCCGTTGGCATGAATTTTTTTCTATGTATAACTTCACCTTGACTTATTGCCCAGGGGTTCTGCATTCCAAGGCCGAAGCCCTATCCAGAAGCCATGGGGGTTCTGTTTCACATCTTCAGGATGGGTCTCTGATGCTACCAACACAAGTGGTTTGTGTATTACAGCCCACTTTGAAGACAACGCTCCAAACCTGGGTAGCTAAGGAGCCAGCAGAAATAGCAGAATACAACATGGACGTTGTGCGCGGCCTGCCTTACGTCCAGGGTCGTGTTTATATGCCCAATCACGACACTCGCTATGCGGCTATTGAGTTATGTCATGACGCTGCTATTGCAGCTCATCCTGGTTCGCAGAAAACCCTTGAGCTCCTCAAACGTTGGTGCTGGTGGCCTTCAATGCGGCGAGATGTCTCGCAATATATATCGACCTGCGCTATTTGTGCCCAATGTAAATCTCCTTCGGCGAAACCAATGGGGCTACTACAGACATTGCCGGTACCAGTGAGACCATGGGCGATGATCACAATGGATTTTGTAGTAGAATTACCAATGATCAATGGTTATGATGCTGTCTGGGTGGTGGTGGACAGTTTTTCCAAAATCTCCTTGTTTGTCCCTTGCCGGGGTCTGCCATCTGCTTCTAAGCTTGCAGAATTGTTTTTGCGACACGTATTTCGGTTTTTTGGGCTGCCTGAAATTGTGGTTTCTGACAGGGGGGCCCCCTTTTTACATTGCACTTCTGGAGGCATCTAATGTCCTCGTTGGGGGTGGATGATCGATGTTCCAGGCCTTCCATCCACAAACGGATGGCCAAACTGAGCGTGTTAACGCTACTATGGAACAGTACCTCAGGTGTCTCATTCTCCAGCATCAAGAGTCTTGGTTAACGGTTCTTCCCATGGAGGAATTCGCATATAACAATTCGAGCCATTCTTCTACAGGAACGTCACCTTTTTTTGCTTCATATGGGCAACATCCCCGCACTCTACCTCTGGACTGGGAACTTCCCACAGATTGCCCGGCTGCACAGTCATGTATCAAGGATCTGTCTGTGGTCCATGCTAGTGTTTTGGAACATCTAGTACAAGCTCAGACGCAGGCCAAATTATACGCAGATCGTAACCACCGACTCTCACCCGATTACGTTCTGGGCATGCGGGTCTGGCTTTCTACGAGAAATCTACACATCCCGGGGCGTCGGTGTCTGCTACCACGCTTTGTTGGACCTTATGTTATCAAGGATGTCTTGAATCCTTTGGTGGTCAAGTTGGACTTACCACGCTCTTGGAGGATACATCCAGTGTTCCACTTATCCATGATTAAACCTTGTGTCGACCACACTAGGATAATTACTCCACCGTCTCAGGTGATTGTTCAGGGTGTGGAGGAATATGATGTTAACGCTATACTTGATTCAAAGATCTCTCGTGGGGTGAGGTACTTTTTGGTGGATTGGAAGGGTTACGGTCCGGAAGACCGTACATGGGAACCTGAGCATAATGTACATGCCCCTTTGTTGGTTTCATAGTTTTTGGCCTCTCGGAATAATGGGTGTCCTTTGGGGGAGGATACTGTCAGAAAACGGTCCCGGGTCCGCAACATCCCTCCCGTTACCCTATCCTCTCGCAGGCAGCAGATGCTCTTACCAGATGAAATATGGGGGGCAGCGGTGTCTTGTCCACGAACCGTCTTTTGCAGACGCGTTCATCGGAAACCGCGTTTCCGACACCTTGTGTGGAAGTTACCATGGCAATTACGGCAATGGGCGCGTCGTGTCCCACGTGATTCCATACGTAAGGGGTCACGTGATCGACTTATTGCCGGTAGTCCAGTATTTAACTCCTCCTCGCCCTCCAGTCGCTGCTTCTGATCGTGTTTGACAGCAGCGTTTGTTCTTGCTTGGATTTACTGGTACTTTTGACCTAGGATTACCTCATTTGGATTCCGCGCCTGGATTACCCTTTCTTGTTGTTTCTTGGATTTTTGACCCCGGATCGTTCTAGGATTGTCTTGCGCAGTGATTTTGTGTTTGTAGATTCTGGACGTAGGTGGGTTTGTAACCGCTTCCTCCCTGATACTTTCTGCTTGTTCCTCCTCTTTTCTGGGACTTGTACTTGGTTGCTTGTCTTCTATCTCTCCTATTATTCTTGCTCTTCTTCCATTCACCCCGTTTAGGTCTCAGGCGTCCTCGTGCCGGCGGGCACAGGTTTAGGTGCTGGACTGGAGACTTCCTTAGCACTTTAGGCGTCCTCGTGCCGTCGGGATAGGTGATTGGTGCATTGGAATACACGTACCATTGAACTGGAGTGGATTTCCGAGAGGTGACAAGGACAAGTATTCGCCTGGGATCTCTCATACCCTGAGAACCTTTCACTTCTCTTGCCATTTTTCTGTACCTCTTGTTACCTCCTCTGCTAAATACCTTTTCTTGTGGTCTACAGAACCCATCATCCTTGAGGACCAATTTAAATGGAACTTCTTTGGTTAATGTCACGTTTCTATGCAGGTTAGTGTTCTGATTATTGTGAAGCATTATTAGAGAGTTTTATAATAGTTGGTAATTAGTTGTATTTCTCTGCAGTTATTGGGAGTAACCTGGATGTCCTCATTTTCGTGAAGCGGTTGCGGTTCCAACGAAATTACAACATCTTTCGATCAATTAGTTTCTCAGTCTGTCCTCTTGTACCCCTGAGAATCACATTGATAGGAAGAATTCCTTACTTCACAACCTGTTCAACAAGGGCAGATATCTAAGGAATCTGACAGAATGAGGTAGGAACCACCTACTGATCATGGCCAGCTTGGGATTTCCTTACCAACACACCGTCTTGGATTCAGAACGTTTTTGGACATTTTTGGACATTTCATCAACACTCTTAGGTCCTCTTTCCCAATGTAATCGGTATCCGTCAGGGGAAAGTTCTCAGGGTCCTCAATGTGTTGGTAAAACTTACCAATTATTGAATCCCCCTTCTGAGCTATAATCAAATCAGCATCAGGGGTATCCTTATTCCATTGTGCAGTTGAAAGATTATTGTGAGCATTTGTCTGGGACCTAGTGATAGCAGTGACCTGGATTTCCCCCAACAGGGACTCTATTTCTATTAGATCCCCTTGGATGGCCCCGGTTTTGGCCAGCTGATCAGCTAAGTCATTTCCAGTTGTGTCTGGTCCCTCTACTTTGGAATGACCCTTGATCTTTTTCCAGTAGATGGTCACCCCATTCGATGTGACCAGATCATCAATATTTTGGATTAACTACCCATGTTTCAGGGGTTTGTTATTAGCACATAACAATTAACCAGGTGCTCCACGAACCCGTTCCGTACATAATCCGAATCTGTGATTATGACCAGTTCGTGGAGTTGATGTTGGACAGCAATGAGGATGGCCTGATGCACAGCCATCAATTCTGCCACCTGACTACTTCGGGGACCAATTTTGTATACAGCGGAGGGTTCTGGGGACTCATTCACCTCATTCACCCATGCATTCCCTACACCGGCCACCAGTTCTTTCTCCCCGTTGTTGTCAACATGGTACGAGCATCCATCCACATAGACAGTGGGCATTCCCTCACACTTGTCTTCTACAAAGACTTTGTGTGGGGAATTAAGGTATGCCTCCATGTTGTCCTTGATTTTTAGACTTTCGTCCTCGAGACAGTTTTCTCTGGCACAATCATGCAAGTCAGCCAGACCTTGCGCGAGGGGACTCTTCTTGTTTTGGCCATATCTGACCTCCACAGGAAAGCCTTGCATTGACAGAATCCAGGAAGTAATTTGGGAATTGCTCACATTTCTGGCCCGGATTCTGTCACTTTGGAAATATTGCAGAGGCTGGTGTGGAGTCTCCACTATGATGTGTTCCCCCTGGATGAATGGGCGGTAATTCTTCAATGCCCACACCGTTGCCAGGAGTGCCTTCTCACAATTGTTGAATTTTTCCTCCACAGAGGATAAAGTTTTGCTCGCATAGGAGATTACTTTATTGACCTTGTCATGTTTTTGGTATAATACTGCCGTCAAGCACGTATTAGAGAACCCTGTCTCCAGGAAGAACTCCTTGTTTCTGACAGGGTAAGCTAGGCAAGACGCTTGTGAGAGGCTTCTCTTGAGTTGTCTTACTGCCTCGGATTGTTCTGGACCCCATTCCCACTTGACCCCCCCCTTCAAGAGATGAATCAGGGGTCTGGTGATCTCTGTGTAGCCCTCAATGAACTTTCAGCTGTAATTAGTCAGTCCAAGGAGGCTCCTTAGTTCCCGCAGAGTTGTGGGATCCTTCAGTTTCTGGAGTGCTTCCACTTTCTTTTCTTGGGGACAGAGACTTCGAGGAGTAATCTCATGCCCCAAGAAATTAACACGGGTTCTACACCACTGTGCTTTCTGAAAGGAAGGTTTTGCTCCGGCGGCCCTCAACTGTGTCAGAACATAACGGATCTCCGCTATGTGTTCTTCCACAGATGAACTTTTGATGAGGACATCATCTACATAAGCCAGGTTACCCCTCGCACCCAGTCGGGCATGGCCTTATGTAGGAATATGTTGAATTCATTGCCGGAGTTGAGGTATCCGAAGGGAGTCCGGGTCCATGGGTACTGCTGGCCCCCAAAGGTAAAAGCCAGTTTGTATTGGTCCTCCCTACTGACAGGCACGGTCCAGTATCCATTGGTCAGGTCTATTGACGTGAATACCTGTGACCCCTGGATCTGGGCCAGCCCTTGGTCAATGTAGGGCAGAGGCCATCGGGAAGTATGGACCCGTTTGTTGAGCTCCCTAAGGTCGGCGCGGAGTCTCCACTGGCCGTTTGGCTTCAATATTCCCAGCACCGGATTATTGAAGGTGCTGTGTACTGGACGGATTATTCCCCGGGACTCAAGGTTCTTAATTATTTTAGTAAGGGACTCCATGGATGCGAGAGGCAAACGATATTGCTTCACAAACACTGGAGTCATTCCAGGGTCCATGGGAATTGTTGTTGTGTGGATGTCGGTGCGACCACAGTCATATGAGTCTACCGCACACAGATCTTGGAAATCCAAGAAAACTTGTTTCAACTTTTGCTTCTGTTCCAGAGTCACGCAGGCATCAACTAAGTTGACCCTCTCTTCCACCATCTGCCTGAAGCCTGGAAAGACTTCTGGTTTGGCTATCTCAGTGGCCTCCTCCAGCTGGGTGGAGAAGTCCCTGGTATGAGTGCTGATTTGGACTGGAGGCTTCAGATGGGAAAGGCAGCCCTCGTGAACCTGGAAAATCACCTCATCCCTCATGAAGTCACAAGTCACATCTTCCTTACCATAAGGGCAAGAAGTGTACACCAGGAAGTTCCCCCCATGCCGGGTGAAACTCCTGTCTGGTGTTGTGTTATCATCACTGTCACTGTCAAAACAGTCCTTGGGGATTGGTCCTAACAGTTCATTTCCTAGATCAATGGAAAAATGTCGGCCATCAACCGCCATTCCAATAATGGTGCCTGCGGCTAGAGTAATACTCTTTAAGTCGCTGTTATCCACCTCTATTGGAATGGTGTCATGTTCTATGTTGAATAATGGTGTTGGGTTTACCCCCTAACCCTTGCTGTTGGAGAGAAGCATTTAGATGTATGTAAGCATCAGGGTTTTTCAATTTTTGTCCTCTTTTAACTTTCACTTCTAGGGAGAATTGTCGGGTCCTTTCTGGGATGGTGACTTCCTCTTTAAGCTGAATTACACCTGCATAAGGTAGCAATTGAGCTGACCTAAATGCTTTTTCTTGATCATCAAAGCCCCTGGGATTATCTGCTAATCGGGACCAAGCTTTGAAGTTTATTAGGTCCAAACTAATGGCGAAGCGATTGAGAATGTCACTGCCGAAGTAAAAGGCGGCAGTGATGTCTCGCACGACCCAACAATTATGGACTATGCTCTTGTTGCCAATGGAGATTTTGAGCATACACCTGCTTGGCAGGAGATGTTTGGAATTGGGTGTTTCCAGATCCATTTCCCATTTATCTATCAGTTTGAATGTGGGAATGGCTGGATCTTTTGGGAGTTGGAGGAACATGGCTTCGCTGATGAAGCTCTTACCTTTGTTCACACACACTCGAGCGAGAACAGAGTCCTTCCCATCATTTAACTGAACAGGGATGAACAACTGATCTCCAATTTGCTGTATATCAGCCAGGCTCTGAGCTGATTTCACATCTTTCTGGACTATAGGAGTGGGAGTGTCTGATTGTAGATTGGTAAAGAATTTCAGAGTGTTTCCTTCCAGTGTGGAATACCACCTTAAACTGGAAGGAAGGTTGATTTTCAGAAATAGAGAGGACCCCCATCACCAGTCTGTTGTCCTACTGCTATTACTGTCACGTCTGGAATTTGGTTGTTCTGGAAGTGAATTTCTACTTGGTCAGATTTTTGTTCAACCATGTGGCAGGTGCCATTTAAACTAGCATGGCTGACACTCTGTTTTAATTTTATTGGCCGGCTAGTCTGGGTCCAGAGGACCTAGTTTACACAATCTATTAGGGGCGACAACCTTCTCAGCAGGTCGTTCCCTAGTAAACAAGGGGTGCCCTCTGGAGTCACTACTATGACCGGGTGTTTCAACCTGTGACACCCAATTTCGATGTCCAAATCCGCAGTCCCCTCGACAGGAATTTCCTTCCCGTCAAAGTTCTGCAGTTGTCCAGGAAGAGAGGTGAGAGGAATACAGTAATTCTCCCCCCTTCCTACATTTAGGTAATCAAAGGCCCTTTTGGACAGAAGGGTAGCTTGGGATCCAGTGCCCATCAGTGCCAAAATTGTACCCGGCCCCTGTACTTGTACCGGGGCATAGTATCTTCCCTCCTTCTCCTCAAGGGGGCACAGATAATGCACATTTTTGGACAACTGGTGGGCTAACTTTCTGGTTTTGGACATTGCTAGCGAAGAAATTTGGGCAGAATTCTGTGGGGAGCCTGGGGAATCTGAAAGAAAAAGTTGGCAACTGGAAATGGTTTCGGGTTCTGAGCCGCCCCCCCTTTTTGGAGGCAGTCATCAGGATGGGTTGGACCCATGGGATTTTGGTATTGTCGGTTCTGGGATGAGATGATGGGCGGCGGTAGCTCAGTCTCCACATCTCCCCAGTCTGAATTGGCATCCCTTGGGACCCATTTTTCCTCGGGAGGAGTTCCCCCATCTCTGAAGGAGAAGATCCTTTTCCCAGGATCCTCTGAGGATCCCTCTCCCTCAAATTGGAAGACCTGTACCTCCTCCACAAAGTGGGTCTGTTTGGGTCCTTTGTTTCTCCTACCTCCTCTTTACTCTTTGGGTGGCAGACTTTCAGGGGTAGGAGATTTTGTTTCCGGTTCAGGTTTTCCAGGGGCTGTTTACAAGTTGGGAAGGAAGCTTCCTCCAAGGCTTTACACCCCCATCCCCTTGTGCCTCCTCCCTGGGAACCGGTGGGTTATCGGGGTGTTGCCCCCGTCATTGTTCTGGAGCACCAGGCCCAGGGTTTGGGGCATTCTGCAGTGGCATGCTCATCTGAGGGTTCTGTTGAGCCCTCAGTATGTGACCCAGATCCTGTGCCATATTTTGGACCTGGCGCTCAAGTTGTGAAACCCGCTCAGGCTGATACGGGGCTCTATTTTCTCCCCTGGGCTGATCCCGGGAAGGGTAGCTATCCCTTCTCTGGTAATACCCCAGATTGGGAAGATTTGAGTACCCCTCCACCCTTGGCCTCCCCTCTCCCGGATTAGGTTGTCTGGGCTCAGGAAAATGGGGAAAGAAGGGTGGATGGTTTTGGGGTTGGAAATTGGGTGGATACCTGGGAAAAAGTTCTGCCCAGGATTTGGGAAGTTGGGAGGGAAGTTCCCCGGGTTAGGCGCTTGGCTGGATCACCCCCCTTGGGCTGGAGGAGTCCACACATAACCCAGGATGGGTCGGTTTCCCTTGTAGCGGGGACTTACATAATCAGGGGAGCGAGGGGTGCCATTTGTGGGACTACCTCCTCGACTCCCTGTAAGTGACTGGCCCGAGGGCCTTCTGGGCTGTGAATTATTTGGTGCAGGCAGGTTTTTAGGCCCCCCCATCTCCAAATCTAAAACGGGGGCAACCTTTACCTCTGCCACCTTGGCAGCAGCAGGTGTGCTGTTCGTTTTGGGGTTTTTCTGCGCATTATTTTTATTTTCTATGGGCTTCTGCACCTCATAGATGCAGGTAGCCTGTTCAATGACCCAGTCTAGTGACCTCTTCTTGTGAAAATCTCTCACTAGCTGGGTCATGATGTATTTGGGCAAGGCATGGAAAAAAGTATTGACAAATTCTCTGCTGTCCGTGCGCACCCTTCTGGTGGTCTGCGCAAAGGCACGCTTCAATTCTTGCACGAATTCTTGTGGGGCCTGATCCTCCCCACATTGCAAATTGTAGGCTGCCTTGTGAGCCTCTTGAGGATTTCTATGAACAGAAAAATGTTTCAAGATGGCCCCCCTATATGCGGACCATCTTGAATGGTTTTGGTCCTCCAGCCCTGCAAAGAAACTGGAGTATTCTGGGGAGAATGTCCATTTGACGTACTGGATGCAGCTACTGCTGTCCTTCAAATGGAAAGTCTAAATAATTTGCTCATAGAGCTCCAAGTGTTCCCAAACAGAATACTTGGCGTTCTTATGATAAGGTGTGATGACACTCCTTATTGCCTTTATTTGTTTCAATGGGTCCTTAAGCAAGGCCCTTTTTGCCTTATTGGCCTTTTTGGTTCGGGTCACCCTGGTCCATTCATCCTCTGACTCCAAAGCACTGCTCCCAGAGGTGCCTGTCTGATCTTCCAGGTTTTCCCAGATTCTGCGAGCCTGGGAATGGCTGGCAGAATGTGGGGACCTGGTCTCCTGTGTCCTGTAACGCTCAGAGGAGTCTTCAGGTCCCTCCTTGCTGCCAGGATTTGATGGGTACCCCCCCCCCACTGACCTAACTGGGCAGAGGTTTTCAGGATGCCCTTAATGGGTCCTACTCTCCTGGGGTTCCCCACTAATTTGCACTGTGCTTGGGTGCCCATACCCGGATGCCCGCCCCCACTTTGTAAGTAACTCCAATCAAGCAATCCCACTAAGTCTGTGCCTTGTCTGGGATGCCCAAGGGAAGCCCTTATTTATATATTTTTATGGCAAGTTATAATCTGGATGATGCACCCTTGTATAACACCCCTCTCTCAGAATCCCCCGACCCCGCTGAGCCAAGAAGTAGGTTTGTTTTGCAAATTTAAAAGGTTTATTTGAAAAATTAAACAATATATATATATATCACACTTTTATAATAAATTAATAATTGATATCACACTTCTGAATATAATGTTGATCAACAATGGGTAATCTGACACTAGCACACCTCTTTACAATCAATGAGGAGTTGGTATAGGATGGATAAGGCAGCGAAAATACTTTTATGGTTTCAAGGGAAAAGCAATGAGGAATGAAATGCAGTACAGAAATAACTTGATATGATTTTAGCAAAAGGTAATAAAATCACTTTTTATCTGGTAATTCACCCCCCCTATGCAATGTAAGAAATGGAAGGAGGAGCACACAGTTCTCAGGAATGCAATCAAATACAATACAAAATTCAGTTCCCCCCCAGCAAGCTTAGAGGAAAACAGGTAGAAGTTTGAAACACAGGCGAATTACTTTAATGTGGTTTGCAAGGAAGTGAAAAGGTGCTAAAATTGCTTTTAATTCCCTCTAGAGGTTCAGGGTAGGTGATGGCTACTTTATATTAGTTCAGGCTCACTTTAGCAATGCTCTATGAGTAACTAGTAGGTTAAACGAATTTTAGCAAAGGAAAGCAAGGAGCTGCTGACTTTTTTACTGGAGAAGAAATCAGGCCAAATCGCAAATAGCTGTAAAATTTGCGAGTGCGTGAATCGTGATTACGGCAAAAGTATAAGGAAAGCCTAGAACCTTAGCTTTTAAATGAAAGTTAAATCACGTTCCTAGGACAAACGGTTCCAGCGATATGGAGGATTTAGTAAAGGTAGTTTTTCGGATTTAAAGTAAAACTCAAAATGACAGATGACAGTTTGCAGCTTTAGAATGACAGATGACAGCTCACAGCTTTGGAATGACAGATGACAAGATTACTAGGAGGCAGTTCTACTTAGGTTAAAATAGTTTGCATTAGATTATTTTAACTACGGGATTGGGTTTCGCACAGTTCTGGCAGTACTCACACTATAATTTTAGAAGGACTGGGCCTCGTCACGTATCGGGTCAACTGGACTGGACTTCGGGCGGTTCTGCTCACAGCGTCTGGGTCAGCTCTGCTCTGCTGTCCTGGGTCTGCTAGGCACCGGTTCTCTGGATCGGGTTCTGCCTTCTCTGGACACAGCACGGCTCCTGGTTCTGGATGTTTCTGTCACAGGGTTCTAGGCCAGAATCAAACAGCTCAGCCCGGCTATTTGAAGAGTTCAGTTGCAAAAGATTTTGAGGCCTCCTGACAAATACTTTTGCTTGCAGTGGGCCTTCTTGGTTCAAAGTTCTGTAGTCTCTGTTTAGCTTGGAAGTCTAAGTGTTGGATCTCTGGATGTGAAGTCGTCGGTCAGCACGCTCCGCAGCAAATGGAATTGAATCCCTATCTGTCCTGCACTGTCTGCTTTTATGTGTTTAGAAAGTGGGTGGAGAGGCTAGCTTCACTAAGCCTGCCCGTCTCTTAATTTGATAGGTCAATAGATTCTTTGGTCCCTGATTTGGGAAGGGATAGTGTGTCAGAGTGATGTCATTTTTATGACCTGCAGAAATGACACTCCCCTGGTCAATGTGCACACAAATCTATTTCTGATCCAAATACATATTTCCCAGGTACACAAGTGGTTGACATTACATGTACATATTACACATTGCTTAAGGTAGTCTCTAATCCGACTCTGGCGTTTCTAGGAGCTTGCATTCAAAAATGGCAACTTATTTTCGATTTTAGTGGTTTTTGCAACATTGGTTTTTCATCAAAAATTATACAAATGGACACCCCCCTTCTACACATATCCCAGTAAATTTCCAGGTCGCTAGCTTAAAAACTGTGTCTGCAATATTCATAATTAGCGGGGTTTTGCACCAGAACATCACACAAATTGGAGTTTGGTCTTGAATTGTGGGCACAGTTTTCATTTTAAGGATCCCCAAATTTCACATTTCTGTCATCTGGTTACAACGAGTTATCAGTGTTTTTATGAAACGTATATTTGCCTTCAATTCAACTCCCCACATTTTTTGGGTCGGCCTCCAGAAGTCTGAGTGGGTCAGTGATCACATGTCTCTCCTTGCAGGCAGAGGGCTGTTGACAGGAAGCAATCAAAATTAACATACCCCATTCAAGGGAACGAGTCATTTGTGTGAGCTCCAGCAAGCTGAAGGAAAACCCCTCCTTCTCACTCAGAAGGGCCATGTGATATCCTGCCTCCCGGTGTGGGAATCTCTGAAGTGAGAAGGTTTCCCAGCCTCTTGGTCTCTGGGAACAGCAGGTGGCTAAGATTTTTTAATTAACCAACAGGCTTTGAAGTCCAGCTGACTCGGGTCCTTTTGTCAGCTATTGAACTCAGTTTTCCTGTCAGAGTTTAGACCGCTAGCGCCGCCTTGTGGAATTTGTCGGTACTGCATCCATTTAGGAGTTGTCTTGAATTTGACAGGAGATTTTTGCTATTGTTTTAATGGGCATCCTTACATTAGAGTGGTTTTGTGGAACCTCCCCCCACAAGAAGGTTGAATCTTTAGAGTGGTCTTGTGCCCATTATTTCAGCAACTTTTTGACATCAGTAAAACGGATTTTTTGAACAAAGGTCTCCGGTATTAGCTATCTTGCAATGTTTGGAATGGACATTTGGAGCTTGCCCTCAAAGAAACAGAGGTGATTTAAAAGTGCTTTTGCTCTGAGAGGTGCTGCTATTTTTCCTTTGGCACCACCTTTCACCCCTGGCGCTTTTGGTATGCGCACAACTGCGCGGTTCTCCTGGACTCTGGGACGGAATGATAGGCGGCGGCAGCTCATCCCCACATCTACCCAGTCTATTGATTCAGCATGGGTCAAAACCCTTCACAAGATATACATCGGTAATGCAGGACTAGAATGCTTACTCAGTGGGAATGCAGCAGAAGACCTAGGATTGATCCGTTTCATCTGCAATGTCACGGATTCAACTGACATCTCCAGTCTCCTGGGGAAGTACCCGGGCATCCTCAAGGGCATTGGATGCTTAAAAGGAAAACTCATAAAGCTTCACATCAACCAGACAGTACAGCCCCAGGCAGTATACCATAGAAGGACCCCATACCAATACGAGAACTTGAAAAGGCCGGAATCATTGAACAGGTCACAGGGACGATGCCTTAGGTGTCATCCATGGTGGTGACAAAGAAGCCGAAGCAGCTGGGGAAAGTAAGAATCTACATTGACATGCGCCTACCAAATGCGGCAATCAAAAGAGAACGGCACATCACCCCCATAATGGATGAAATCATTACAGACCTTACAGGGTTGAAAGTGTTTTCGAAAATTGACTTGTACGCTGGGTACCACTAGTTGAAACTACATTGCAACTCAAGATACATCACTACCTTCTTCACACAGCTGGGCCTACGTCAATACAAGAGACTAAGTTTTGGCATCTCCTCAGCGGCACAGGTTTTCCAGCAAGCCATTCAGGAAGTAATACAGGGCATCCCAGGAGTGCTAAATGTCAGTGATGACATCCTCATCCACGCCAGCAACAGGCAGGAACACATGCATCACCTCGAGATGGTGCTCAGCAGGTTGGAGACAGCAGGTTTGACCATCCACTGGGAAAAGTGCGAGTTCCTGAAAGAGGAAGTAACATTTTTCGGGTACGTGTTCAACAACGCAGGAGTGTTGGCTGACCCACAAAAAGTTGTGGACATAAAGGAGGCCTCCCCCCCGACAGCACCCACATAGACACACAGTTTTTTTGGGAATGGCGACATACTGCAGGAGGTTCATCCGCAACCTGGCAACGATGTCCAAACCACTCAGAGAACTCACCAGATCGAACACCAAATGGTACTGGAGTCCCGACTGCGAGGAGGCCTTTGAGCGGATCACGACATCCCTCTCAGCCGAGACAACAATGGCATACTATGACCCAATACTAACAATGGAAATGTATGTCGATGCCAGCCCTGTCGGCCTCTGGGCCATCCTCGTAAAAATATCTCAGACAGCGGGGATGAAGCCCATCGCCTACGCATCCCATGCCCTCACACCAACTGAACAGCGGTACTCACACATCGAGAAGGAGGCCATAGCAGGGATGTGAGGCTACTTCCACATCTACCCCTGTTGCGACTTGATCAAGAACACTATCATATTGGGCAAGTGGAAATCCTTCCTCCGCAATGTGCACAACCGCACGCCAGCGGCCAGGGACTTCTTCATTGGTATGTTCCCTGTATGACAGGATTTGTCTGTCACTAGTAAAGGGTTGATCCTGAGGGGAGCCTGCATCGTCATCCCCAGCAGTCTGCAGGACAGAATCATGGCACTGGCACACGAAGGCCATCAAGGAATGTTCAGGACAAAAGCCAGTATTCGACAGCGAGTGCGGTTCCCTCACATTGACACCAAGGTGGAGCAAATCATTACATACTGTCTCCCTTGCCAGATCACAGGAGCACTGCCGAACCCTGAACCCATACAGTCGGCAGAGCATGGGTCATCAAGATGCAACGCGATCAGCATCGATTTTTGCATGGTTCAGGAAGGGACATATCTACTGGTGGCCATTGATGAGCACTCAAGATACCCAGAGATGTAGATTGTATCCTCGACAGCAGCAGAAATGGTGATACCTGCACTTGAGAAGATGTTCGCCACACATGGCCTGCAAGACGCATCAAGAGTGACAACGGACCACCATTTCAGGGGACGGCGCTCAAGAAATACCGGGATGATCTGCACATCAAACATCACCACATCACGCCCAGGTGGCCACAGGCAAACAGCGATGTGGAGAGGTTCATGCGGACCATCAATAAGTTGCTACGAATATTCAGAGCCCAATCCAGCCCCTGGAGAGTGGATCTACGGAACTATCGAGTGACGCCCCACAGCTTCACAGGTCTACCACTGGCAGAACTCATGTATGGGACATTGGTAAACTCGTCAATACCACATCACCCAAGCAGGGGCATAGACACCTACGACTGCGATCGTACCCAATGAAGGGGAGTGGCAGCGAATTAACAAATACGTTCCAGGAGGCACGCGAGGAAGTCGGGACACCAGGTCGGAGACCATGTTTTGGTGGTGCGAAACCCCACAAAGACCAAGCTTGAAACACGGTATGACAGTGTACCCTGGACAGTGATCCGAATGGAAGGGACAATGGTGACAGAGGCACGAGGGTACCAGACGATCACCAGCAACATGCCGTGGTTCAAGAGGGTGCCCCGACAAATGTGGTCTGATGGAGACAGGCAGTCCCCAGCGGAGGTGGAGCAGCCACCAGAGAGTTCAAGCCATCAAAACGAGAGAGAGGCGACCCCGAGTTATGAGTCCGAATAACAACCTCAAGGACCTGAACAGGCATCTCCAGATGATGAAGGTGAGCCAGAAAGGGGAAATGGCCCAGGGACAGCCCCTCGGTCGAGGCCTGGCCGGTATGCCCCAAGGACAGCACTGAGGGCTCCAGAGAGGTTAAGAGACTATGGGCCTCATTACGAGTTTGGAGGTAGCCATACCCTTAATAATGGCATTGCTGCCCCCAAACTCGGGTCCGGGTTCCCTTAATGGGGAAATACTCGGCCATTCTGACCTTGGAGGGCCCGGTATTTCCCCATTCAGGGAACCCGGACCTGGTCCATCCACATTCCCATTTGAGCCCCCATAGGGCTCAATGGGAATTAGAAGCATGCTAACAACGGGCCCTTTAATGACGGGCCCGTTGTTAGTATGCTGGGCCGCTTTCAGGACCCGCTAAGGACGCAGGTGGAACAAGGCGTCCTGAGCGGGTCCCACAAGCGGACCTCGTAATAGGACAGTTAGGGGTTAATGGCTCCGGCACCTTTACCTAGGCCTTTTACCCCTATGAGTGGTAAAGTGACAAGGTGGGGAGTGCGGTACTGTGTTGCACTTGAATGCACAGAAGAGTTAATCTGTTTGTTGACATAGTCACATGTGCTGTGTGTTATTGGATTTGGTTGGAAAAAAGGAGGATTGTTATGTACGCCTTACGCCCCTCAAGAGCAGTGACATAAGGCGCATCGGAATAAGGGGCCCACCCTGCCGGAAGGCAGGCAGTTCCGGGCACGAGCTACACGTAGCTTGTTGTGTCTTTTATTCAGCTCCCCAGCCTGGGCTGCATGCAGGCCCTAACTCTCTCTCCCTTCCGCCGGCTGCACTGGCAGGGAGGGGCATAATAAGCAGCTGAGCAACTAAAAGTAAGAAACCCAAATATTAAAATGCCATATTGCACAAAGAAAAAATAGTTTGGTAAAGTTTATCAGTTCTGTGTGTGTTACTCACACACTCATTCAAAAGTTCAAGAATTCAAGTGAGCAATTAAAATCAATGATAAGCCATCAAAAGTTGAAAAAAACGAAGCACTGACTAACAAACCATCATCCTGATACTGCAAGGCCTGGAATTTACAGCTGAATGCAGAATACAGAGCGCAGAACTCACTCACAAAAAATACCTATTTTAAACGTTTCCTGTGGAGCGTGACATGACGTGGCGGCCTCACTCAGTCCCTCTGAGGCAGCCAGAACGCCGAAACACTCACAACACTCCCGCTTGAGGTAGGGGATATTTATAAATTGAAGAGCATGTTGTTAGTCAAAATGAAAAACAGACTGCTCCTGCTCTAAGCTTCAACACTGCTAATCCTTCACCGAAACACTCACAGCACTCATTCACTTCAGATAATTGGTGCAGTAAATGAATTGAAACCTACTAACCAATTGGCATTTCGCTGATGCTTCTCGATCCTGTCCCAACTATTTCATTCTCACGCTTGTAACTAAAAGGATGGTGGAAAAGGTGGCATATGCCTCTATAGATGATTGACTTTTCATCCACATTTAATTGTGTTAACAGATCAATATTATTGGCAAAACGTGTTGTCTGGGGAATCCCGCCTCGATTTCTATCCCTAAGCAAAGGTTATACTTTAAAACTAGGGTCAGAGTAAGTTCGAGCCAAGAAAGAAGGGTGTTGGAAAAGATCAATACGAACCCTGGATTAAAAGAGGTTTGTGTTTTGGCACCCCTTTTATTTAATCTTCATGTAACTGACCTCTGAGGTGGTGCTACAGAGTGGCTGACTGTTTCCACTTATTTGACATTTAGACACATCCATATTTTGTCCTGCATAGATGACACAGTTCTCCTATGCCAGTCTCTGGTAGGCTTGCACCACAGACTGGATGTAGTACAGGAATATAAAGCAAACAAAGAGCTAGGGATACATTATATATATATACAAAAGATCATGTGTTTCGGAAAAGGGTACGAGAGAGCATCTTGGCAACATGGGCCAAACAAGCTGGAAGTTGCAAAAGAGTATGCCCAACTGGGTCTTATGTGCATACTGGGCCTCATTATAAGTGGCATACACGCATTTCACTGCGGTATTTTTCATCGCAGGTTTTTTCATCGCCGTTTTTATTTCGAAAAAAAACTCATTGTTTTTTTCTTTTTTGGGGGGGGTTAAAAAGTTATATGGTTATGGGTGTAAGGGAATAAAAAAAAGGGGGGGTTGGGGTGGTAATCCCCCCAAAAAAAAAACCCAAAAAACGAGTTTTTCAAGAAAAAAACGGCAATGAAAAAACCTGCGATGAAAAATACTGCAGTGAAATAACATAGAACCTTATAAGTATGGCGGTAAGGCAACAATGGTGCCGGTAGTGCTATCGGCACCGTTGCTACCGTACCACTATACTACAAGTTCTGCTTGCGGGTGCCTTTTCAGCCACTAGGTCTGACCTGGTGGCCGTACCAGCACCCACGAGCAGAACATGACAGTACCACTGGTACTGTTATTAACGGTACCGGTACTACCACCCTCCCCATTCCCTATGGGGCTCAAATGGGAATGGGGAAGAATTTTTTTCCGGCGCCCAGAAAAGGGCAATTGCCAGGTCCGGCAAGGTTGTAAAGACCCGGTAATTGCCCTTTTCTGGGTGCCGGAAAAAAATGAATACCGGCGGCAGCCGTGCCTGTACTACAAGCACAGCTACTGCCAGCCTCATAACGAGGCCCACTGTGTCTAATATAAAATCCTTGAGAAAAAGAAAAAAAGATACACTGTTTGCATCTCCAGCTCTGTGGAATTTTAGTGTGAGATATGGTGCTAATAGCACTCCCTATATAGTGGAGGTTTATTTTGGTAGTTTGATACCTATCTTCATATATGGGTCTGAAATTCGGTGTTCCAGCTGGGGTTGTGAATCTGAAGAGGTTGGAATGAACACTTTGCAACTTCTCTTTAGGATAAAGGCAAAGCCGTTTGTCCAAATGATCCCACTCGAGCTGGGCTTCTGATTGCAGCTTCACAGGCAGAGCAGAAATCCATGTTTACGTCTGTGCCAAAATTGCTGCTGCTTTGGAAGGTTCAAGTTGTGTCCTATTGTGCAATGTCATTTTTGGAAATCAAGATAGGAGTTTTGGTTTGTTCAAGTACTGCAAGGATTGAAAATAAGAATGTCCCAAGGGAAAAGGATCCCTCTGAACTTGGGAGGATAGCCGAGGGGCAACGCGTTCACCTTGGAAGCAAGACAATGCGGAGCAACATAGGTCCGATCACCGGGTCCGCGCTTAGAAACCTGTGGGTATTAAGCATCTTATAAATAACCAAGTATTATACTTATACCGCGGGACGTAGTCTAAAATTTAATTAAGGGATGGGCATTTGTGCAACTGCAGTCAGGGAATTTTCTAAACGGGAGCCTAGAAATTACTTTTTCCTTCCTTGTCTTACTGCTCAAATGTATTTGTGTGCTAAATTGTAAAAAGTATTTTATGCACATCGATCTATGGGCCTCATTACTGGGTTGGTGGGTCAACCCACCGGTAGCCGGAGGGTTGCTGCCGCCCCCGTAACACTGTTTCCTCCACCTGACATCCCAGTGATACCAGGATGTCATAGAAGGCAGCAGAATGGTCATTTCCCATTCTCATGGAGTCCCGTAGGACTCCATGGAAATGGGAAACCGGAGGCACCGGCACTGTTACTAATGGTGCCAGTGCTTCAGGGAAAGCATGCCGGTAGGGGCCTGAACTCCTGGCAGGTCAGCCCTGTAGGGAATTCCATGCTCCTACCGGCAAACGTACAGTTTTGTGGTCCAGAAAGGGTGCCGGCGCGTTGCTACCTGCACTGTCATTTCTGGACCACCACACTTGTAATGAGGGCCACGTTTAGGTGTGTTTCTGTACTCAGCTGATGCAATTCATCAGTTTTAGGTTGCCTTCTACTGTCCAAATGGCAAAGTGCACCTCTGTGTGCCCTTCCACTTCAACAACAGCTATTATTTTAACAATCAGAATGAGCATGGTTCTATGCTGTCACCTTCACCTTCCACTGTCGCAAACATTTAGAATCATTTCAAGTTACTTCTTTCCACCCCCACTTCTCTTAATCCAGGGCACAGTGGTTTCAGTGTCAATGAAAAGTGCATTACCGGCTCAACATTTCAGTCTCTAAAGAGTGAAACGCTGTAAGACGAATGCCTCCTCACAAGCTAAAAGTAGGCGCTGTAATTATGCTACTACACAATCTTATGCTGTCACAGGGACTCTGCAATGGAACAAGGTTGAAAATAACATGTCTGCTAAGACATATCATAGAGGCCTGTGTAATCGATGGAACTTAGATACTGTTCTTATACTGCACATACCTCTCATTCCATCTGAAACAAATATGCCTTTCAAATAATTCAAAAGAAGACAGTGGGCCTCATTACGACCCAGGCGGTAAGGGGTTTACGGCAGCGTAAACAGCGCCGACCCTTACCGCCTGAGTACGAGGTCCCTTAGCGCCATGGAGCTTTTAACACCTGCTTTTAGCAGGTGTTAAAATCCATGGCGCTAAGGGACCATGGAGTTAATTACGCCACCGTAATTTACGGTGGCGTAATTAACGCCTTCCCCACTCCCATTATGCCCTATGGGGCAAAAATGGGAATGGGGAAGGGTAAATGGGGATTGGGGACTTACCGCCCCGCCAAGGTCGGAATGGGGCAGTAAGTCCGCCAACCACCATGGCGTAAACGTAGTTTACGCCATGGTGGTAAAGTCACGGCCCAGGCGGTAACTTACCGCCTGGGTCGTAATGAGGCCCAGTATCCTATACATTTAGCCTGTTCAATGACCATTAACAAGTCACAGGGACCTACGCACCCCTTCCTGGAAGTGATCAGTGGTAATTCTGATATTTAAGAAGGGAGACAGAAGTGACCCTATAAAATACAGACCGATATTGACCTTTCAGATATGCTCGAACACTGTACGTTATGCAGGGAACAGCTAGGGATTTTTAATATTACCTATGTGAGAATACATTTTTATATTGTATTACTCCCTTGGTATTTAAAACTTGTCATGTAAAGTTGAGAATTTTACATTCTGGTATTATGTGCTTGACATTTTTTGTGTGTGTGTTATTTTCTGTTGTTTTGGGTTTTTTTCTGCTCATTTTACATTTAACTAAAAGTGTACTTTTAACATAAATATTGTTTTAAAAATAGTTGATTGGTCCTTATCCTAATCCCATTCAGGATTTATCCATTCATCAGTGTAAGAGAATTGAGCAACATAGATAGGAATCCCAAAAACCTGAATACTGTGACAAAGTACCCTGCCTAGGGTGGTGGATGGGTTGGTAATGGGGGCTTGGTGCCACCAGCCATGTTGTGATGCTGTACCAGAAGAAGTGCACATGGATTCCCATTGACCCCCCTAGAAACCTCCAGGATTAGCACAGGGTAATGTCACGGCGGTGTATCATTGTTATTCTGGCCCCCAGCACCTCTCTTGCAATTCCATGCCTGCCGCATGGTCCCTCCGCACCTCACATGCACACAGAATTGATAATCTGTGCATACGATGCACTGGGGGCACAGGAGTCAGGCATGGCATATTTTACCAGACATCTACCACAGATGTCCAGTAACAAATGTAAAAAAATGAATTGCATGCCCCTTAGGCCACTCAGTGCCTCCCCCACACAAACATATCATTAATTATGTGTGCATGTGAGGCGATGGAGGCTCTGCAGGCTGGCATTGGAGTCTTTACTGGGCATCAATCACAGATGGCAAGTACAAAAAAATATCATGCCTGCCATGTGGGACCCCAGCACCACGAATGCAATGCCATACCCTATTATTGGGCCCCCCAAAGCCTTGTCTGAACACATAATTGATTATCTGTGTGTTGCTGGGTGGCCCAGGAGGCAGTCGTGACATTTTCGACTGGGCATCAATGATAGATGCCCAGTAGAAACTGCTATGCCTTCCTCCTGAGTCCCCCAGCACCTTGCATGCACACATAATCGCAATCCATGGCATCTATGCTCAGTATAATGCCATGGCTGCCCCCAGTGCCTCACACACATAATCTGTACCCAGCGCCACACACATACCCTTAATCATATTCAACATGCATATGATGATGTGGGTGAGGTGCTAGTAGGGCCTAGGAGGCAGGCAAGACATTTCTACTGGGTATGTCCAGTAAAAGAATAACATGCCAGTCCCCTGGGCCTACAACGCCACTCTTGCAATGCCATGCCTGTCAGTGGGCCCCTCAGCACATCACATGCACACATAATTGGTTATCTGTGCATACAATGCACTGAGAGGCACAGCAGCCAGGCATGGCATTTTATTACTAGGCATCTATCATAGATGCCCTGTACAAAATGTAAACAAATGAAATGCATGACCCTTAGGCCACACAGTACCTCACACACAATTATATGTGTATTTGAGGCACTGGAGGCCCCAGAGGCAGGCATGGCAGTATTTACTAGGCATCTATCACAAGTACAAAATATCATGCCTGACCTGTGGGGCCCCCATCAACATGAATGCAATGCCAAGCTGGATCCTTGTGCCCCGCCAAGGCCATATAATTGATTATATGTGTGTGCGAGGTGCTGGGTGGCCCAGGGGGCAGGTATGAAATTTTTGACTGGGCATCAATGATAGGTGCCCAGTAAAAACGGCCATGCCTGCCCTGTGAAGCCCCCAACACCTTACATGCATGACACTTGAAGGTAATCTGGAATAAGCGTCTCCCACTAATCCACACAGACACTCACACATATCGATATGCTCACTTTCTGCTCTACATCAACAAAAAATAGAATGCAGCTATAGCCCTCGATCCATTTTGACCTAGCTGCACACATACCTACACACCTCCATGAACACCTCAACAGTCTTTAGAACGCAGCTATACCCCACGAAATAAATGGGCCTAGCGGCACACATAATCTCATACACAAGCTCCACCACCCCCAGAATGCAGACTCTGAGATCAACAGCCTTGCTGAACTCACTCTTCTGATCTCAGATAAACACTGCACCACACCTAGCATTAGAGGGCAGCTTCACACCACGTAAACTGCATTGGATCCACACATACTGAGTGCAACCAAGCACTAGTTACTACCCTACTCTCTTCACTGACCTGGACTATGGTCCCTGAGGACATTCGACCCACACAGCATTGAGATCATACCAATGGTAGATAAGGCGTTATGAAAACGCACCATAACATAACATAACATGATCATAATCCATGGCATATATGCTCACTAAAAAATGCCATGGCTGCACCCCTCACCCCCCAGTGCCTCGCACACATAATCTGTACCCAGCAACACACACATACCCTTAATCATATTCAAAATGAAAGTGGTAGTGAGGTATAAGGGGCAGGCATGGCATTTTGTACTGGGATCTATGTTAAAATAAGCATGATAAGTATTATTATATGACCAGTCTGGCATTTTAGTTCAGCCAGTCTAGCCATTTCTTATTGTGGCATGACATTTTTTACTAAGCATTTTTGATAAAGCAAGCATGGTGTTATTACCTGACTAGACTGGCATTTTGGTGCAGTCAGTTTGGACATGCTTTCCTATTGTAAGTGATTTTAATCCGGCACTTCACCTAACTCAACGCCTAGTGCGGAATGCACAACTGAAACCCTTAATTAACTATTTGTGTCCATAAATTCTTTTATTCTGAAAGATGTACCACGCCTCTCTCTTTGATCCCCCCGGACACACTGAACCAGGAATCAGGCTGGTTTGCAAAGTTAAAATATTCATTTGATATATATTCAATATATATATATCACACTATTTTTAATGGGTATACAATAATCACCAAAAGGGTGAAGTCACACTAAACAATTGCTTTAATCATAAGGAGTACAAATGAGCAAAAATAATGCAGCACAGCAATAATACTTTTGTGGGTTTGTTCAATCAAATGGCAATATGGTAACTATTTTCCCCCTGCACACCCCTCAATCCCCCCAATATGCAATATAAAGAGATAAAAGGGGAGAGAACAGGTTTTAGGAATGCAGAATTCAAGCAAAAGTACCAATCCCAATTTCCCTCCAGCAAAAACAAGAGAGAAACAGGAATGATTGGCAAACTGTCAAAAATGGTTTTAAAGTTGGCTTTGAATGAATTAGGTAAACCACTGAAAATTGTTTAATTCACTGAAATTGTTGAAATTCTAATGGGAGCCACTTTATCTGGTTTCAGACAAACACTAGCAATGATTTGAGAGTAATTGGCAAGTTGAAAACTTAATTTTGAGGTTGAGTGCAATGGAAAGCTATTTTACATTTTATAGATTTTTAGCCAAACAAAACATTTGCGGTACACTTTTCCATGCGCGGTAATCGCAATTGCAGAAAAACTATGAGATGCAGGTTTGAGTTCTGTAGAAAGTGTAGGATGTTAGCTTCAAGTAGATACTTACATTCTGTTTCTAGCATAAAATATGAAGAAGTTATGGACGTTTTCGTGGAGGTCGTTTTTGTCAGATAGAGGCAAAATGTAAAACAACGTGCGC
Organism: Ambystoma mexicanum; assembly: GCF_040938575.1. Lineage (NCBI taxonomy): Eukaryota > Metazoa > Chordata > Amphibia > Caudata > Ambystomatidae > Ambystoma > Ambystoma mexicanum. The sequence goes on along the minus strand of NC_090928.1, from coordinate 318,229,489 downwards.
TTTTAAAATACAAGCAAGGTTTCTTTACACTAGGGATGGACTATGAAGAAGCAATGCTACACGACAGCACAGCCACCAGACCAAGACATCTCCGATCAGGTTTTTGCCCGCCGAGACACTTGCCATCTTCAGATGAAATATGTCAGCACAAAGGATAATTTTAACAATATTCTTATAGAAGGACTCTAGGATAAGAGAGAGAGTTCAGGCAAGACAAAAAGGATTTCTAACAATACAGTTCTGGATATAAGATGGATTTGATTTGGATAGGGATGACTATGGACAGTACATAGGCTAGTGACAATCCTATACTATGGATACTCACTACCAAGGTTTTGAATGGAACCGTCAGGGATTCTGGTCAGGTCACAGATACTTTCTGGGACAGACTGCTGGGCACACCAGACTGGTCTTGTTCCACGATCAGCAATGCGCTCTGGACACTGCACGGCAGGATTGGACAGCAAGACACTCTGGTCTACACTGCACACCACTACTGGACTGGATCTTCAATGGCTCTCTGGTCTGCACAGCACAGCACGGCACCAGACGGGGCTTAATCTGCCTTTCTGGTTATGAAGATAATTCTTTGGCAGGCAAGCAGTTAAAGCACAACCTGGCTGCTTCTTTGGTTTCCCCTTTAAGTTGAGGATGGGTTCTGGAAGTTAGGCCCAGCTGAAAGTGGTTCAGCTGTGCTCTGAGCCTTTCTGCTTGGAACATTTCTGTAGTCTGGAACAAGGAGTATGAATGGATCTCCTTCAGAGTGCTTCGCCAAAATCGGGATGGTGGGTGGATCAGTGTGTCTTCCTAAGTCCTCAGCTGTCTCTATTTATGCATGTGGTAAAGGGGTGGGTATGCTGAGTTATCCTATGTGCACCCCCTAGTTAGTCTATTGGCTAGAGTCTGCTCTCTCCCTTGATTGGAGGAGAAAACAGAGTGTCATCATGATGATGCCATTTATGAGGCAAAACGTCCTCCCCTTTGTCTTTTGCACATAAAACCTATTTTTGATATAATACATCTTTACATGTGTACAATATTTATACTAATAACATACATAGATCACATATTTTGTGGAGCGCACCCTCTTCCAAGCCTCGTTGCTGTGAGATCTTGGGTCTGGATTTTACAAATTTTCGCACTTTTTGTCCGGGACACGATATCTAATTTGTCCAAAATTTTGTACATTTGTGTGCATGATATCTGGGTAAAATCGTATGAAGTTTCATGCTTCTGACATAAATACAATCGCTACAAAACCAGAATATTCACTGCACCTTCTCAGAACATTGCACAGAGTTCTGGGTCCTCTTAAAATGTGCACATAAAAATCACAATAACAATGCTGTTAATTCTATATTTTTTTCAAATTATTCACAGTCATTTATCAGTCTTTTTCAAAAATATGCTTTCTGTGCTTTGTGAATCAACAAAAGTATCTGTCTCCACCTCCATCTCCATCTTGCAGCTCAAGAGCAATCTCTGCCCTCTTCCTTCTGGCAGAGGCCACCTTGACACTTTACAATCTAAATATACTTTCAGCCAAGGAAGGTCCATTGTGCTCCTCCAGCAGCAGCCCAAAATCTCCTCCCCTGATTTAATCAACACAAAGGTGTAAGTTCCTGGCCTTGGTGGGGAGCAAGAGAGATGCCTTTTGTTGAGGGAAGCTGGGGGGAACTGGTTTGGTGACTTTGAGTTCAGCTTAAATTGACTGTCAATTTCTTACATTTTTCTTGCTTTAAAATAAAACTTGCAATTTTTAAACAAGCAGCTAGAACACTAATTCCAGTCTCTAAACCATGGAGATTAAATAGTTACACCCTAGGTTACTTTTGATAACAGGTCACTTAATGTCCAGACATTTGATTTCAATTGCACAAGTTTAAGCTTCTGATGCAACTAATGACAGCTGTCATACAGGCGGCCGCTGGTACTGCGCCCATATTTTGACAGATTTTCACAGGCAAGCACACTTTTTACTGTGGATATTTTGATGATAGATTCCGCTTTTCATGACATTGTATGTTCATATTGATTCCCTAAATGAAGTGGCGGGTAACACCTAGCAAAGATATTGGATGTTTTGTGGTGTTTTGGACCGGTATTTTGTATTTTCAGCAACCAAGAAAAAGGGATTTAAGAGCAATTTCTGTGTTTCTTTCAATAAAGCACTGCCTTTCATGCGGTTTCCATTTTTCCTTGGTAGGCAGCCCAGTGACAGGTTTCAGCAGTCAGGCAAAGTAGATTTAGCAGCCATCTTTTCCATTTTCAAAGTGCAATTTTCATAGGTTTTGGCGCACTTAGGGCTTTTGCGGCCATTTTGACGATTCTTGCACCATCAACACCCAGGAATGTCGCAGGACAGAGCCTAGTGGGTTAAAACATCCCACACTATTGGGGCATTGCCTTTCTCATGGAAAAGCCAACCAGAGTATATTCTGACATTGGGATTCTCACAGATGTTGACAGAGAACTCCTGGACATGTTTTCCTAGAGTATAATTACCTGCACTATGCACAAAGCAAACACAAGTATGTTCTTCTATGGGAATACTGGCATATATTGGTGTAGCCATCATGGAATGTATGAGCACAGCCAGCTTAAAACTGCTTTTATAATGGCATATATTTAGGGCAACGGCATCATGAAAATTCATTGGGAAATGCTCCTGTGCACTTTTGGTGAATTGCATCTTTTGTGTTTTGGGATTTGAGTTACCCAATAAAGCCAATTTCAAACTGGCTGGCAATTTATCCAGTTTCTCACATCTTTTCAAGCCATTATTTAACATAATTGCTTGGGGTAAACCCCGCAAAATCCCCTTTGGTTAGTTTTGGCTCCCTCGCTAAACTCTATCGCTGTAGCATATCTGTGGTCATTGTTTACATCCCTCCAATTTAAGAATACACCAGCCATCACTGGGTGACTGGCTGGTGGGTGAATTGGCATTAATGGGCTCTGTGTTGAGCGAGCTGTTATGATTATACATAACATAATTTCTTTATTTTCATCAAATATCACTTCAGCTGATCAGTTATACGTCATTCGGTGCCTGTTTAAGAGAATGAGCCCACAGATTAGGTAGACAAGAGATACAATCCACACAGGATATCTTCACTCCTAAGAATGACCAACTCATATGTTTACTTTTTCTCAGGAGGATAGCTCAGGGCCAACGCACTCAGCATGGAATCAAGACAAAACGGATCCACACAGTTTCGATCCCAGGGTCCGGGCTTAGAAACCTCTGGGTATTAAGAGGGTTATAAATGACCAATCATAATCATATATTCATTTGGACTTCATGAACAAATTCGGTCTGGGTTTGGGGAATTGCCCACAGCGAGTTTAATTTTCAATGTTGTGACCAATACATTTTAGCTTTAGAAGTGAGGGCTGGGGGAATCTCTTCTCTCTATATCATCTCTTATTCATTACACCATGTGAACTGATCCAACCATTCTTTCAGGGTAGGAGTCATACCCCTTAACTATAACCAATTTTACCATTAAACATTTCATGTGTACAGATCTATGTGGTCCAAGACATCTGCAACCTGTGGCTTTCTAGAGGCATTGGACTATGACTCCTATGATCCTTCACCATTGACTGCTGTCTAGGGTTGATGGGAGCTGTAGTCCAAAATATCTCAATCGCCAAATGTTGCAGTGCCTGTTCTAGAGTGTCAAACAGACCCAACATGAGGACTTAGAAAAGCAGGGACTTTAATAGTGAGGAAAAGAGTGGCAAGGAGGGAGGGACAATATGAATCTCACTTGGCACTGCCTGCAGATCCATGGTGGTGTAGTGTAGAATGATACCCATGAATGAGCACTAAAACCTTCACCATTGTGGTTCGGGAGATGCACACAAGCCCACATAGCAGCATTTGAATCCATTATGAACTATCTACAAGAGGTTTGTTTTTTTACCGGATCCTGTTGATGACCTTCACATTTATATCCAACATTCTGTGGAAATATAGAAGCGTCTCATTACTTCAGATTACTTTGGAGTACTGCACATTACTTTTTCATTGCTTAACAATTCTTCACACTACTTGGATTACTTCAGATCACTTTTGTTGTGATTGGGTTAGCTCAGATTATCTAGCAACTCTTATTTTAGATGTGTTTTTCATTGCAGCTGGTATGGCATGGTTTGTCTGTACTGCAGTGTAATTAAAAATATGACCATGCCTGCTTTCTAGCATCTCCGGCCATATAGAGATTCGACCAAAACATACCTTATAGATTAAAAAGGTGAACATATTATATTAAATAGCATTGAATCGAATTTAACAGGTGGCCAGTGTGTGCCAATATGTTTATCTTCGTCTTTAAGGTTGGAGGTTGTAATTCAACGAAATCAATTCCCTAACAGACACACTTGGTCAAGAAGTTTGTAATAGTTTGATTGCCTTTTAGGCATCTGGGTCTGTTCTAAATCACTGTAATGCAATAACGGTCAAGTTACAGATATTCTTTAATAGCTGCAATGAACCTATTATCTTTTGACCCATGGCTTTTCAGGCCAAATTGGCTGTTAAAAATCAATTTAATGTGACAGGTGTTTAGATAATACAGAGAATTTGCTTCTGGTTATGTGACTGGCAGAGGTATGAACCACTGAAAATACAATAATCGCCTCTTATTACGATAAAGCTTGGCTACATAATTGTTGCTCATTTGACAACTTGTGCCCAAAACATAAGAAGTAAAAATAAATAGATTTGATGATGTAAGTTTCACACATTACTAATGCACAGAGACAGTTTGTGGTGAAGTATTTCCCTCGCTACATTGCTCTGCATATATGTTTTAGGCAACAGAGCACCCTTTTCTTCCACATCACATGTATCATGTTATGCCCTTTCATATATATTCTGACACTCCCTGTACATATTCCTTGATGCCCCTGTTTGGATGTATTGTCCACAGTTCATGCTCCACCTCACCCCTACCATAGCCTGGTTTCATTTTCCTGCAGCAAGTTCTGTATGAAGGCACTGGCTCACAGGGCTGCCTCGACTACTTTATTTTCATGTGTATCCGTTCTACATTGAAATGTGCAACAACAGTGCAACAAATAGTGCAAACAAGATGTGCAAAAGGAGGATGAAGGATTTTCAAAGTGGAAGGAAGGCCTGGAAAAAAGTCCAAATGTACACATGCCCAAGGGAATCATCGGCAAAGGTAGGCCAACATACTGACACATTCAAATCCACAAAAGTTTAGCAAAATATTTTCTCCAAAAATGCCCAGCTGCATTTGCTCCAAAAATAAGTGGAGCAAGTGGTCCAGCAAATTGTGAAAGTCAAGAGGTGACAAAATCGAGTGGCAGGTACCACACAAATTACCCGATTCGACACAGTAGAAAAGGTGGCCGCGCAGACAGATCCACGATGGCTGAACCGGGAAGCCTCCTACTGGCATCTCACCTCAGAAGGCGGAGGCGAAGGGTGTGCATTTAAAAACATACAAGGCGAGGTTTACAGCTTTTCCCCGGGAGGACGGCATGCATAATCGTTTCGCCCCTGGATGGCAATGGGCATTAGAAAAGAGTGCTACCCATTATTGGGGAACAGGTTCAGCCACCTGTGAATTACCTAAAGGAGCCTCCTAAGTCAGATGGGATTCCGCATGGGGCAAATTGAAAAACGTGTTTTTTTCTGTTTTAACATCAGACCAGAATAGGAAAAAATGAAAAGCAAAACACTCTAACCCCAACTGACAAAGCATACCCAAATGCAAAACCGATCCTGTCAAACAAATACAGTGTTTACAAAGGTGCTAGTGGGAATGCCACTTGCTATGGCGAGGGCTTGCACATTCCTGGATCCATCTTCCCCACCATTTGGTGCCCTGGCATTTATGGCTTTCTGGGCTGGCAGAGTCTGTTGTTGATTTTGGGAAGCCAACCTTGGCATGGAACTACCACTAGTAGGATCAATCAATGCATTTATGTGGTTAGATGCATCAATGCAGTCAGAATGCGGCTGCATGGACTGGTGGATCTGCTGCCTTGCAGTGGGCGCACGTTAGTATGCAGCTCCCCAAACCCCTCCTCAACTACGCAGCGGGTGGACCTCCTTGCCCTAATCTACCGGGGCCTGCCTTGTTGAGACAAGCCTCCTGGATATTCCTGTGACATCCTTGGGGACAACCTGCAGTCCCTCACCAAGAGTTAAGTGGATGCAAGTGAGCTGTGTCCTGATTGGACGATGATGCTGGCTCATCTTCTAGTCCCATTGAGATAACGGGTATCTGGTGATTGGTGTATCCATCCGGAGGACATGTCTTAGTATGAGGTGATGGTGTCAATACCGTCAGCTAGTGGTCCCCTGGCCTCATCTTCATGGACAAACAATGTACAATAACCTCCACAATGCCACTCGCAGGCATGATGCCCTGATCCCGGTGTGTTGCTGTGGACATTTTTTACTGTACAGCCTCCTCCATGTTGTCACCCTTGAGAGGTGGCATGTCCTCATTGATATCCCCATTGCTGGTGTCCTGCTGAGTGGCATCTGTGTGAAAGAGGGAAGGGTTCCTTGGATGTGTATGCATGTATATATGTATGTCATGATCTGTTTAATTTCACAGCCTTTTCCAAAGTACTCACTTATCACACAGCACCCTTTTGTCATCATTGGGCCTCATTACGAGGTTGGAGGTAGTCATGGCCTCAATAAGGGCATGACTACCCCCAAACTCGGGTCCGACTCTGGGTCCCACGAAAGGGGAATTACCGGGCCATTCCGATCTTGGAGGGCCTGATAATTTCCCTTTTGCGGGACCCGGAGCCGGTAGGTCCCCATTCCCATTTGAGCCCCCATAGGGCTCAATGGGAATGTGGAGGATGGTAGCAGCGGTACCGTTCATAACAGGACCATTGCTACCATCCTCTTCTGCTCGCGGGTGCCGCTCTGCACGCCTGTTCTGACCAGGCGTGCAGAGCGGCACCCGCAAGCAGAACTCGTAATGTGGTGGCATGGTAACAACGGCACCGGTAGCACTACCGGCGCCGCTGTTGCCTTACCACCACAGACATAATGAGGCCCATTGTCTTTGTCCATTGATGCACATTTGCCCTTTGATACATAGCAGAACATTCTCATAAACACTCTGATATCCACTATGGCTACAGGAGAGTTAGAGGCTCTGGCCATGGTTTCAAGTGCATTGATACACATGGAGTAGCCAGCACAACACCACTGTTATCTGCGAGGGTGTTGTCATGTACCCTCTCAGAATTGGAATTTTGTGAGGCTACTGGACAGCACTTTACTCCACATTCTACTGACTACTCCAGTCATGTAGTGGCTTACACATGATAGGGAGGAAGGGTCTGTTACATAAGCACTCTGCCAACCAAGCATACTGTAACCCATGTTTACACAGCAGATCTTGACAAGGCACTCTGATGGTACAATGCGCTATTGTGGCTGCTTACTTGCCTGTGCTGCAGCTGTGTCTATTCCCCCGTTGTCAACGACAGCTATAGTGCTGGTCATCGTGGAAACAGTGTCTTTCGCAGATGTCAAGCAGATTTTGATGGCTATTCCTCTCCCCGTGCCAATGGCATTGGCTTGTTGGTTGGCCAACTTCTCCTTGATGCATCGTTTAATGCCATTCCAGTGCTTCCTTACCTGTTTGGATGTCCAGGGCAGCACCTATGGCACTAATATTGATGTTTACTTGCATCCGGAGTGCCTTCTGAACCACCATGGCTGATCACATGCCATGAATCTAAAATATGGTGCCCTCAGGCTCTGACAAGTATTTTCTAGTGCAGTCAAACTCTGCAGTGTGGACATTCTCAGCCCTTCCCCTGTTTTCCACAACCTTGCAAACCTTCATTATCTTTGGATGTCATCTGTTTATAGCGAGTGGATTTGGATGGACTGTACAGCCTTCAAGTCAATTTACTGGTAATGCATCGAGTTTTGAGGCTACTTCCTGTCTTGTGCGTGTTTTGGAGTATGTGCACATATCTGAAACAAATCTAATTTGATGCACAGATGTTGGCATAATTTGCACATGAAAAATGCACATCTGAGGGATGCGCCATTAAATGCTGATTTATTTGAGCATCTTTTCTTCAAATAATTGCACTGTCTTGTCTGATGAAATGCCATCTCGCAAGGGTGTGAAAGCCCTGACTATAAAAAAAAATGTAATAAAATGTTGCAGGTAATTCCATCTCTGAAAGGGAGATCGGCTAATCAGATTCCGCTGTCATAAGCTCCATGCCAAAAGCATAGTGTATACATGTGCCCCGTTGCACCAGAATCCTGATTCACAGCACCTGCTCTACCAGTGGCAAAGAGCAGGTTCAGAGGTCACATGTGCCCTCTTGACAGCTGCAGTGACAACCAAGTCTCTGAAGAACAGGGGCAGCATGTAAAATAAGCACTCCTGTTCCAAAAACTGCATTACTCTGGAGATTCTGTCCTGGTGGCACACTAAACTGTACATATAAGCCATACTTCAGTTACGGTATGGTGGCCAGCATCTCTCGGAGTAATCCTAGCCGCATTAAATTGATTTCGCCTTTGGACCCATTTCGGCTGTGGAATGTTTATATGTATTCTTCCCAAACAAGTCTCACCCCTGTACACTGACAGGACTGCAGCCTTGGGAGATTCCTTATCTTTGTTCCTTTGTGAGGGCAGTTAACACCCTTTACCCCAAGACAGCTACTCCACAAGACACTGGCCTGGGAACAGGAAATAAAAGGGCACATCCATTCACAGAGAGCCAGGCCTCACACCATTTCTAAAGGAATTTGATCCTATTGAGAAGGAAAAGGGGCGGGGTTAGTATAGCCAGAGAGGGATCTGTACAGTATTGGGAGGGTATTGCCATCTTGACTCTCTCGGCCTCGGCCTATCTTTCTCTTTCCTGTCCCCTCAAAGCACTCTGGGTGTGACATCATAAGGGCAAAGTCCACACATTTCAAAAGCAGGGATTGGGCTCCTAAAGCAAACTACCTTATGTCCAATCAACTGGGGGCTTTTGCCTATAAGAGAAGGGGTCTCCCCCCACTTCTTGGAATCATCTTGAAGCATTGTTGGATCATTTGAGAAGATTTTGTTGAAACCTCCTTTCTAAAGACCTCCAGTTGTGAGGTGAAGAAAGGGCTTCCAAAGGTCGAGGCAAGCTCTGTCCCCTAACAATCCTCAGGGACCATTGGGGTGATCTGCCGCTGGAACAGGACCTGCCTCTCCCACCAGCCACAGTGGAACCCAGGACCTCATTGTGTTAGAGGACCCCTGCAGTTGTGTGCTAGCCTCCCCGAGGTTTGGGAGTCTGAGAAAAGGACTCATCTTGTCCCTGAGTCTCTGGATTGGCACACACACAGCACCCTGGGAGCCAAGACAGCCGGGACCCTGCTTTTTTTGCCGTTTAACTGTTTGGAGCCTCTTTCAAGAACTGTTCAACATATTTGAACCAGTATAACCCTCTATTGCTGCCTTTTGCTCTCTCACGATCTTCCCACAATGCCAAGAACTCTGGCTCGGCGCTGCTGAACCACCAAGAACAGCAAAGAAGTTACTATTGACTGCTATCTGCTCCCTTGGTCCATTTTGTGGGCCCTGGAGACAGGCTTGGTCACTTTGAACCCTTTGTGTTCACAAATTAATATCCTTTTTCAAGAACAGTTTTGCTTTTTATTGTCTTTGACCCCTGATTCATTACCCAGAGTATTGCATCTACTATCTTTGCTTATTCTGTGTTTGTTCCTCTTTGGTGGGTTTTGTGTAGTGTTTTTCTAGTCATGTATTATTGTGCATGGTGTGTTTAATTAAAATGTATATATTTTTAAAGAACCTTGATTGAACATTCCTTTATTTTGTACTGTTATACTTTGCTGTTTGGGCTGCGACCGAACCACATTCACCACCCGTCTTGTGAGTGTAGCCTTCCTTTGGCCCACGTTACCACAAAAGGCAAATGAGGTATATCTCTTGACTGTACCTATTTTACCTACATGATTGCGTTGACTCCTGGTTTGCAGTAGTGTGAGTACTGAGTGGGTGTTTTAGCCTCTACTCATCCTTGTACTCTTGCAGGGCAGAAGTCAATTCCTCACAATGAGATGCACAATGGTGCAAGTGTATCTTTTACACACATGCACATGACCTTGAGCTGCACATGATTTTGAGACTGCCCTAATGTCCTGAATAAATACACACAAAATACAAATATCAAAATACTTTATTTCTAGGACTGCATTTCTCGAGCTAGAGTTAAAAAAACAAAAATGTAGACAAGGGAAAAGGTGAGGTCTTGTGGCTAAGTGGTCATCCTCGGACCCAGTTCACAAAGCCAAAGGTACAGAAAAATGTCAGAGATTGCAATGCTTCCAATTGCTAACGCTAGGAAATGTGCATTAATTCACAAAGGTAACTTGCGGGCCATGTTCGGATAATGTGCTGCCTGGTCCAAATTAATACATTAGTTCACATGCCCAACAATGGTGTATTAATAGGTCACAAGCAGGCATGAAGGTGCTGAGCGTACATTTCGAAATGACGTGCCAAAAAGACCTGCTGTCATAGTGAAACATTATATCATTTGAAAAACATTTCTATTCCCTCCAAGACTGAATTCCTACTCCTCACCAACAACATCGAACACCCAGACATACAGACCTGGCTACTATGTACTCTGAGGGCTTCACACACAAGCTCACCTCCTACAGCAAGTCCCTGTGGTTCCACGTTGAGAAACACCTCTCCTTCAAGACAACATAGCTAAAAAACTCAGACAGCTTGGTATCTGCTCTCCCTCCTGCAAAAAGTCAAGCCTGTCCTCCTTTCGGACAGCTTTAGATCCACTATTCAAGCAATGGTCCTATCCCACCTGAATGGGGGCAATGCACTCCTCTAAGGCCCCCCGTCATCCTCCCTTGTGCCCCTGAAAAGTGTCCTACACGCGGCTGCATGCCGCATCAAGGGTTTACGCAGATACGGTGACCTCACCCCGGCCCTCATCAACCTTCACTGGCTCCCACTGCACACACAAATCACCTTCGGGTCTTGCTGCATCATCTATAAGGCAGTCACCCTCAAGTCAGCCAGCTACCTCACATAGAAACTCTACATCTCTAGCAGACAGCGCACCACCAAAAGCTAGGACACATTCAGACTCAAAACCCTCCGCTGCAAAAAGGAAAGGACCAGAAAACAACCCTCAACACTATGGAAGCTCCTCCCCGTTGGCATCAGACTCGCCCCTACGCTCCTACAATTCAGAAAAGAACTCAAGACCAACCTCTTCAGGGAGTCTCTCCTCCTCAACACCTAGGCCATCACGTCGCCCTTCTCCTCCCTGCCCCCTGGTACAGCTGTACCCCTCATTTGTCCCCCTCTGTATCCTATCCCTCACTGTATATCTGTTCTGTTGTTACCACTGAAAAGCACTCTGTTATGCATTTGTAATGCTGTACACCTCTGTAAAGCGCTGTTATATATCTGTATTGGTGTATACCACTGTAAAGCGATCTGCTGCTTCTCGAAGCGATGTCTGCGCTCAATAAATACAATAATAATAATAATAAAATATCAAAAGGGGTAGAAATGCATCTGTGGCTATAGCAGTTTATATTGATTTTGATATTGATATTTTATTTGTATCGCGCTCAAACACAAGTGTTTCAGAGCGCAAGTTGTCCTGAGAGAACATAACTTCACACAAGTGTCGGAAATAGCTCTGCTGTGAATTGTTCATCCCCCGACCTCTCATCAGAAAGTACACGTGATTGTCTTCTTCATCCAGAGAACTGCCCACTCAACATCCGGGATTCGCGCTTGCTTACACACATATTCACAAAGATGCACATCAGGTATGTACACAGTCATATCACCTTTTCAATCACCCACATCTTTCTTCCACACAAGTGAAGAAGATGACCATGCAACAGGGACGTCATTTGGGGGTCGCCACTGAGGTCCATCCCTGTGGTCTCCCTGGCTGCCCCTACATTTTTTTTTAAAAACATATTTATTTGTTGTTTGTTTTTAAATTGACCTCCTGGGCTCTGGCCAGCGCCATGTGGCTCTTTGTTTACGGGGTGGCTGACATTCTTGTTCAGGGCTCTGAAAAAATCAGGGGTTCCACAAGTCTTACACTTTGAGCAGTGACCCTCAATAAGAAAGAACAAGAATAACAAATAGTCTTTCTGGAATTCTAGGCAATAATTGCTAGACTCATTCAAGATGTATGTTAGGCACATCTCAGGGGTGAGTCACTGATTAAGTCTGATTTACTCTGTCCTTAAACACCTCAAATTCACAATGCAGACAAAAACTATATGCATTTTGATTTTCGCAAGTTGCAGTTATAGCATGTTATTTTCTGCCGTTGTCTCTGTTATGATCATCACAAGACATTCAATCTCTGTGTCCTCGGTCAATTGGCAAAATCATTGTGCCTAAAAACGTCTGTACAGTGCAGAAATGTTTGATTGTAGCACATCAAGTGGCCCTTAATTTCATTGTACCGCAATTAATGCTTTCTGTAATGCGTCCATCTGTCCTATCTCCCTGTCATGCTGGTCAGGATGTTTGTTTGCATGTATGAGGTAACGAGTGCCCAGGGTATGGGATGCTGTGTGAGTGCGCTGCTTTCCCTGCGCTACTCTAAATTATTTAATACTCAGTTATGAGCCTTCCCAATGATATGTCTGTTGCCAACCTCTGAAGCCTGGAAAGTAGATGCATGCAGGCTTGACACGTGGCCAACTTTGCACCAGACCTGCAGATGCACTGGCCTGCTGTTAAATCTCAGTTACCAGTTTATTGGTATCCACTGCAGAGTTTAATTTGCTTTCTGACTTTGAGAGCATTCAGACATATAATTGCAAACTTTACTATAGCTGGTAAGATAGCTCAGTGGGTTGAGCGCTCGCTGCTGCGATGTGTTTGTGTGTGTAATCTGCTGGTTGCAGGTTTGAATCTCAGTAAGGCCGACTCAGCCTTTTATCCTTCTGACCTCTATAAACGAGCACCAACACAGGTTGGATGATATTGTCGTAAGTGCCTTATAATTACTTATAATGTGGCCTTGAACGCCTGCTTGCATTCACAGTAATTTGATAATATAAGCCTAGATCGTAACCATATTTATTGTAGTGTACTTAGGTATAATGCTGTGTGATGCCACTTCTTGCTTTGTCAAGGGGTGAAAGGTTGGGTTCCATAATATTGCGTCCCGTGATGTCACTTTGGGGTGGGGTCAAATGCCCAGTCCTCAATTTGTGGGAAAAGTTTTCGTTTTCATTTAACCATGTCCTTTTCCCTACCTTAGTCTTGATAACGACTGGAAGCTTGCACACACAACCAAATGATGTGACCCTGGGCAAATCACTTCATGGATCGCTGCCTCAGTTCCAACTTTCCTCAAACCTGGGATCACCTGCAAACAGCTCCGTTTGTAGTGTGTGCTACGTAGCTATATTCATTCAGTGCTTCACAGGATATGCATTTCATTTTTTTTTTTGTGAACAAAGTTTTGTTTTTAATATTGAAAACAGAACAACTGTGGACACGAAAGCTTGTGTTTTTGTCGGCTCCCTGCAAGTTGACCACAATTTAATGCTTTAATATCCAGGCAGTACACTATGATTTGCTTTATTGGAATATTGGAACCATATGGCCGACTAGCAAAACGCTTCAATGTGCAGCGTGGAGGGGAGCCGCCATTACCTCCAGCTAGTTGTTCAATTCGCTTTCAGGATGTGCGCATTTGCATACTTAATCCCCAAGCGCTGTTGAAAATAGTCCAATCAATCCATGCGCAGGAGTTTGCTCGGAACAAGATGTTTATCGTGACTGCTTACTGTTTTCATAAACGCTGATTAGGCCAAGCGTGTTTCCTTTATCCACTGCGAAATCACAGGCAAGCACGGCCCGCACAATGCCCTTACACACTGAACCCTGCACTATTTCCATCCGGGCTAATCAGCTGATGAATGGAGGCCCAAAGCTTTCCTGGGATTGTACCTGTTCAGATGTACAGGATAGAACTGGGTAAGCCCGCTGATCAATTTCTGATGCAGTAAAAAAAAAAAAATATATATATATATATATATATATATATTCAGTAAAAAAAACGTTGTTAAAGGGACTTATGGTTCCAAGTAAAACCGAAAAACCTCTGAAATTCGCCAGTTATGATAAGCTAAGCAACCATAACTCGCGCCACCACCATGCACTGCTAAGACTAACACCCAGGACATCAAAGATGACATCACAAATGTCATTGATGACATCACTGATGACATCACATGTCTGGCTCCCCCTTTTTTTCCTTTACTGACATATCTAGGCCACATGGTTTTCTTCAGTAACAGTCAGGAAATAAAAATTGAAAAGGTACTATATTTGTAGGCTTATCCTTCAAATATGTTCTTACAGTAATTCCCTTAGGCAGACCCTCCAGCTTATTGCGATTTTGCGATCCTGCAAAATGCCGCGAAAACGGCCGTTTTGTGCAAAAACAGCATCTTTAAAAAAAAAGAAAAAATTACTTTTTTAAAAAATTTTTTTTTAAGTAATCTGCAAAAATTACTGTTTTGAAAAAAAGAATCCTCAGGGTGCCAGGTTCTCAACTTTTTTTTTTTTTTTATTTACACAAGAAATGAAATCACTTGCGCCCCAGAAATTGCAGCCCAATCCACAAGGGACACATGAATGGGCACATTTTATATGCACGCCCATTCAGATGGCCTTTTTCACCTCCTTGATCAAATAAAGTGGCGTTTCTGTCAATTTAAAAGCACATCCCTCATTTCCAAGCAAGATGCACTTTTAAATGTGCAGAAATTGTAGGCAACCCTACGCGCACGGGATGTGGGGCTGCTACTGCATGACAGGGTCTTTCCTGACCCTGTCATGCATTTCTTTTAAGGTATGAACCGCTGCTGAGTCGCTTGCATTTCTGTTCCTCAAACAGGATAAAAATGCATTTTTGGGGTCACATTTTACAGCGGCAGGCACCTAGAGTGCCTGTCCCTGTGAAAGGCGCTGGGAGCTTGCAGAACACTGTCGGGAGAGCGATTCTATTCAAAGTACTGCCCATTTTGATGACAAAAATCTATCGAATGTTACAATTTGACCAATTACGTCCAGTACTATTCGATCGATTTTTATAAATACTGAACATGTGTTGCGGGGGTGTCACCCGCTCCCCTTGTTCAGTATTTTTGGTCTAGGGTGGTTGCAGAAGTGTTTTCCCCTTTTTCCTCACAATTGGAGGCGGGGACAGAAAAAAAAAGAAAATAACGAAAAAAGGACCCTGCAGAGTTGAATCCGACCCGCGTTAGAGGGACGGATCCGTCCCGCGTTAGAGGGACGGATCTGGCACCGCAGGGTTGCAGGGGAAGCGGCAGCGACCAAGCAGTTAAGTAGGGGAGGGGGTCGGGTGGTGGTAAAAGGTACATTTTGGGTTGTTTGGCTGAAGTGCAAATCAATTTGCAGCAAAATTGACTACGGTCAATTCAGCCGCAAATAATTACACTTCGGTCAAACAACCCAGAACACCATTCAAGGCAGCTGCCAGCGCACAATTTGCGCTACAGCTCAAGCCTGTGGAAATGCGCCGGTCACCTTTGAGAATAAGGTGACCTGCTCATTTCCAAAAATGGGTTGTCTAAAAATAGCATATCCTCCGTTCTTTTTTTAAATGCCCCATCATTTGAGGAACTGGGTCAAATTCTACATTTAAAAAAAAATAAAAAAAATGGTTACACTATGAGAGAGAGGGAGAGTGATGGGTGAGATGTGAAGTGATGGGCAAGAAAGCAGAGGAAGAGCAGTGGGTCAGAGGAGGAAGTGCTGCACAAGAGAGCAGAGGAAGCAGTGATGCGGTGGGCCAGAAATCGGAGAGCGAGCAGAGGTACAGAAAGTAGAGGAAGCGGTTGGCCAGAAAGAGGCAGTGAGCTGCAGATTGGGAAAAAGGATGAGGGAAGAATGTGATAGAATGGGAGAACAGATGCAAGATGCAGAAGCAGCACAAAAGAATGAAGGACTGTATATTGAGGGAGGAATTGTAGAGTGTAAGGTGTGAGTTGGGAGTATGATTTGGAGTGTGGCAGGGGCTGGGCAGTGCAGATTATGACTTGACAGTGTGACATAGCACGTGAGTATTTGTATGACAGAGTGAGAGGTTAAGGAATGTAAGTTGTGATGGAGAGTTGGTGAGATGTGTGTGGGTGTTTGGGGGATTGGAGAACATAGAAGGGGAATATTTTCAGCATTACAATTGATAATGATCAATTTAGTTAATACTATTAAATAGGCATGAACTTTAAACCAGAAATGTAGCCAAATCAAACACTGTTCTGCCAAGCCAGAGACATCTGGGACTCTCCCTATTAAATTAATACAAAAGACACATAATAATGATACCCTGGCTCTCTTCTAGCCTTGCACTCTACCTATTTCCTGCAATGTGGCAATCTTACACCCTCCAGTTAATACAAAATGTCCCGCAAAAATGCCGCAATAAATAAAGGTTTGTGCCACAAAATTTGCCATTTCATGCCGCAAAATTTGCCATTTCATGCCGCAAAATCCTGGAAGGTCTGCTTAGGGTCTAGTCACATCATATGAAACATACACATAAGGGAAGACACAGGCTTGAAAGACAGCAATGGTTTTTGTTCCTGAAGATAATCAGTAGGGTTATCAGCACTTTCTGATATATTTTTTTATTACTGTACTTTCCCTGTACATGCTCATATTTGAATACATTGTATTCATGCTAGTTTCCTTAGGGTCCAGTTACATCACGTGATACACATACATAGGGAAAGTAGCAGCTTTGAAACAGAGCAATAATTTCTCTGCATATAGATAATCAGTAAGGTTATGAACTCTTTCTGCTACTATTGCTGCTTTTTTGCTTACTTCACGTTCCCTGTAGATACTCATATTTGTATGTGTTGTTGTATCTTTGTATTTTATCCGTAATAATGCAATTATGTACTAAGTGGGTTTTATTAACTAATTATTACATGTTTCACAGTACACACACTCTAATAAGAAAGCAGTTATCATTTCATTATTCAACAGGTCAAGATTATGAATATTGCACATTCATCATGTATGCTGCCCAGAATGCCTATGTTTCTGCATGAGTAGCTTAGTATACTGGATAGAACTTCATAATAGAATGCTATTTATATCAATGCATTACTTAATGCACTAATTAGCTCATGATATTTATTCCAATGATCCTTGACACTTTATCAACATTATAATAAGAATCCCTTGTACAGACTTTTCATGAAAAGTAAATGCCCATGTGATGTCATCAATGACATTTGTGATGTCATCTTTGATGTCCTGGGTGTTAGTCTTAGCAGTGCACGGTGGTGGTGTGAGTTATGGTTACTTAGCTTACCATACCTGGGAAATTTCAGGGGTTTTTTGGTTTTACTTGGAACCATAACGTCCCTTTAACAAAGTTTTTTGACTGAATTCCATAGGTTTTTAGTAGCGCAACTTAACCATAACGTCCCTTTAGCAAAGTTTTTTCATTGAATTTCATAGGTTTTTATTAGTGCAACTTAACCATAACGTCCCATTAACAAAGTTTTTTTTACTGAATTTCATAGGTTTTTAGTAGCACAACTTAACCATAATATCCCTGACTTTATATACATGTAACATAGAACATACTGAACCCCCGCTAGTGATTTTGATGTCCGCGGACCCTGCGTATGTCCGTAGACAGACGCGGACAACAGCAACACTACCCAAAAACTCAGGGGGTATCTTAAATTGTTATATCATGCCATATGTACACTGCACACGTTTAAAAAACAGCACACAAACACATGGTATGTAGTAATAAATAAGAAGTGTAACCTATATATGTAACACATCAACCATCCATTTAAATACCATAATTACTAAAATGGAATATACCAAAAGAAGAAAGATAGGCTTCCAACATAATTACCTCACAGAAACTGCACAACTAGGAGCAACAGCAGAGCTACAAACCTGTAAGAACAAAACTTACCAGAAGCTAGTAAGTGTACTTAATTTTTCTAATATATTTCTAAAATTTCTGTATTAGATACAATAAAAGTGATATATTATTCTTTTCTCACCAAAATATCCAGTAGTTTGGAGTGGCTTGAGGAGAATTTCCCACGTGAGGAAATATCTGAAGATAGTGAGCCTAATGGTAGACACTTCACTATATAAGCCAATTAATAAGCATTACTTTATGTACAATTAACATATATATATTTTTTTTTACAGACCATACAAACATTGAAAATAATACACCAAAAGATATATTGGATAAGACTCTCCAGCGCATGGAAGAAAAAATGGACATGCTCATGGCAAATTTCAACAATTTGAAAAACTTTGTGGAGGACCACATAAAAGAAAATATTAGATACCATTGTCCCACATGTATCTGTCCCCCCCTCCATATCCCAGTCAATTATCCCCAAACCCTCTCCACGAAGAAAAACGTTTTGATGAGACTTCCATTCCTTCATTTCCTCCTATTAATCCTCTTGAAACCCCCAATTCTCCAGTGTTTGTCTGATTTTCTGCTTCCCCTTCTCTTTCATAAATTTTACATCTATATATAATAAAGCAAAAATATTATATGTGTCCTAATTCAGTTTTTTGTGTGCTTTTTAAAAAAAAAGGCAGTTGAGGTGTCCGCGGACAGGGTGGGTGTCCGGGATGTCCGTAATCAAACGAAAAATCAAACGAAAAAAGGACAATATTCCTGTCCGTAACGTTCGCAGGCAAATTGAAACTGTTCTAAGAACACACAAGGTGTCCGGGATGTCCGCAATTAACCAAAATGGAGGTGTCCTAAGGACACTATACCTGTCTGTATTGCTCGCGGGCAAGTTGAAACTGTTCTAAGAACACACTCGGTGTCCGGGATGTCCGCAATTAACCAAAATGGAGGTGTCCTAAGGACACTATACCTGTCCGTATTGTTCGCAGGCAAGTTGTAACTGTTCGAGAACACACTCGGTGTCCGGGATGTCTGCAATTAACTAAAATGAAGGTGTCCTAAGAACATTATACCTGTCCGTATTGTTCGCATGCAAGTTGAAACTGTTCTAAGAACACACTTGGTGGCCGGGATGTCCAATTAACCAAAATGTGGGTGTTCTAAGGACACTATACCTGTCCGTACTGCCTAAAGAACATCTACGCACATGTGTACCACACCCGTAAGTTCTCCGAACGTTACTGTTCGCGTTGCTTGTGTCGCACTTTTAATTAATTTCAGGACCTGAACACTGTCTGTAGAACACCCGCGCGCATGCGCAACACCGTTCCTGTGCATTTGATGTCCTGCGGACACCCGTTCCCTTCGTGGACATGTTCGCAACGCCATCATGTGACTGCACGCACGCTGAGCATGTGTCCTGAATTGTGGACACTGTCCGGGTCCCCAAACATTTTAAAAGTACCTTTTCGGGCAATCCACAGTATTTTATACTAAAAATGCACCATAGCACATGTCCTAGACTATAACCCTGACTTTCAACATACTTTTTAGAACTTTTTCAGCCCTTTTGGGGTGTTCGTTATGTCCGCGGACAGCGTGGGTGTCCGCAAACCACGCACCAGTACCCCTATAAAAGGCCACACCCCAGAGCTCATCCTCATTGTGTTTCTGGCTACCTTACTGAACACTGTGTATTTTGCTGCCAATTTTCCAGATTTTATTCTGAAACCTGATGGCATGCATGGCTCCTCTACTGCCACCTGGTGCTACATCTGCCTCAGCAGCACCCCGAACCCCTCCACCACCAACACCTCCCTAAGGGCCTGAAGAGGGGAACGGGTGTGAGGATGTAGTGGAGGATGAAGAGGATGACGAGGATGAGGTAGTGGAAGTCCCTACTACCAGCACTCGCCGTGATTCTTGGGTGTGTTGCGGTTATTTACCATTCATGGTAACGTATCCAAGGCGCGTGCAAACAAAGTTACCTGCAACCAGTGCAAAATGGTGCTGAGTTGTGGGAAGCTTGGTTCGTACAGCTTTGGTACGACTACTATGAAGCGACACCTAAGGTCGTTCCACGGTGGGGCCATTCGCAAGGTTGTACCTTGCGAGGAGCGTAGTAGGTTGAGTTCCTCTACTTCATCCTCTGTTTCCGCTCCTCTCACCACAAGAGGCACTCCTGTGGGAGAGCGCATCCCTACAGCTGCCTCACAGGCTATTCACAATGCTGATGACCCTTTCCTTTCGAGGGTCACAGTTTTGTTTATGTACTGCGACACAATACTCTGTAGGGGGGAGAGACTTTGAAGTGCTTTTGAGACTCTGGTCTCAGAGCACGAAAAGACCTGCCCACTAACTAAGTAAGGCCCACCCTACATCTTCCTCTCTCCATCTGCCCTTTCTTATCCCAGTGGTTGATATCCCCCCTTACCCTCCTTTCCCCTCCTCTCCTAGTGTGTCATGTGTAAAAAACCGAAACAAATATAAAACAACAAAAAAAACCCAAAAAAGGCTCTTTTCAGAGCCGCCTTTCACAGTCTAAAAATAGAAGTGACAAATGGTGCAGGGCCCTGTGCATTTTTTTTAGAAGTCTGCGGACAGTTCGCGAACATCCAAAATTTTGGGGTGCTGCCCTATCAAAATCATTTCACTTTTATCTGGGAGGAAGAGGTGGCTCTGAAAAGAGCCTTTTGGTGATGTTTTTTTGTATTTGAAAAACTTGAAATAGTGAACACATACTGAAAAATGGATAGCTGTAATTCCACAAAAGGACGCAATGCATTTTGTACATTTCGCAAAAAAAAAATTGATTACCAGCATAAGTAAGATGGACTCCACCTCTGCGAAAAATGTATGTGCTACGAAACATAATATTTTCATTGTGAAAAGAGGACATGCCAACATCTCCTAGAAAGGCAGAAACAGCCTTATTAACATTCCGCCTTGCTTTCTCCATTTGTGGACCAAATGAAGAAGAAGGCAGCCACATTTGTCTCCGCGAAATACGAGAAAATATTACTTGAGAATGTGGAATCATTTCCATGACCTTCCCAAGTCCTTCTTTCATCGCAAATTGCATAGAAATTCCTGACACATGTCCTAAACTGTTCCCTCCACAATGAATTATAATTATGTCTGGATGAAGCTCTGTCTCCAAACTAGCACATAGAGGTACCAAGTCTAGACATTTTATTCCACGCACTCCATGCCAGTTCACTTCCACATGAGGGAATCCAAGATCTGCAGCTACTCCACAGCATTGTGCATGCACCTCCAACCAATGTATCCATGAGTCTCCCAAAATCCACACAATCTGTTTTATGAAACACACAGCCATAGCTAACTGTTCTTCTCTCAGGAAAAAGACCTTCTGACAAACTCTCTCTTTACACAACACACCCACCAAACTTTACTGACCGATCAATTGCTCTGCTCATTTCATTTGCATGCCTCTCCACCCCAAAATCCCTGTATGTAATACGCGGTGTCCGTGGACTACCGCCATGTCCACGGACATATCGTAACCTGGACAGCCCTTCTACAATTTCCACTTCACTCTTTGTGCCATTCCCTCATTGGATACAGCTAAACAGTCATACAACCATCCACCAATCACATCCAAGACCTCTACATCTAACTGCATCATCAGAGTTCAGCACTTCAAATGTACTGTAGATTACTCTGAGTACAAGTCTCATATCATTGGAAAGCACCTACTACAAAAACTACTGTACAAGTCTCCAAGATTTCTACTTGCAGCTGCTTGCATATCCACATGCATCAATACAAACTACAGGTATGCATATTTTCTGCACAGTACATGTACAACTCTTGTAAAAGAATATAAACAGAGTAAGTGCCACTTAACCTGTATAGCCTATAAAATGAATTTATTGTCATTTTTCCCATCTACTATAATCAACTGTCACTTCCAAACCTATCTACTATCTAAACATTTTTTTAGACACAACAGTATAATTGTAGAAAAACACTAAGTAGTGTATTATAAAATTACACACAGCCAGGATAAGGTCATGAACCTTCATACACTCACACAGATAGACACTATCATTGAAAAACTCCCAACTGCAATAACACCACTGCCTGTAAATCACATCCTTCTGATTTATTACCCACATCTTCACAAATGCATGCATTCCATGCTTTTCTATACAGTATCTGCCATTTACCTTATAAAAATTGCAAAATAAGTATATCATTATTTCTTCTTTCTCCTAAAATTCAATATCAAAGCCATAAAAAACCAAGCGAGTTTAATACACTTCCTATTCTACTCATTTGCAAAGCATGTTGAACTAACATATTTAAAATAAAATATAAAGACTGCACATAGTCAAAGGAAATTGTATGCTATATACACACAAAATTACTAACTTCTTTCCTTTACAATTACAGTGAAGACCACTCTACTGAAAAGCAGCAGAATCCGAAGTACAAACAACAACTCAGAAGAAACCTAATCATTCCACACAAAAAAGTAAGTACAATACTACCATAATATTCTTACTGTTACTCAAACACACTGTGCGGTTGATTCATGGTATTTGTGCACCAAAAAAAAAGATTAGTGCACCATTCTGCCCACAAATCCCCATTTGTTAAACAGGGATTTGCAGGCAGAATGCCGCACAAATCCCTGTATTTCGGCGCACAAATGACATAACTCAGCCTCTAGAATGTTAGTATTGCAGAACAAAGAACTGTTTTAATTCTATACCATTAGATTTAGTATTTGTGCTTCACCTCACCACTAGCTTACTTTCTACTGTCATCTGAACCCCAGTATAGTAACACACAAATACAAGAATAGCCTTCCCAACTAGTTGTAGCTGCCCAATGCACAATCACACACCATCACATACATCTCTACCATCATACTCAGACACTCATGCATACAGCACACATGCATCGCAGAACAGCCCAACCCATACCTTCTTTATTTTTTTCAACAGACCCCAAAGAATGCCTACCAAAAAGCAAGCCCGTAGAAAACAACGTAGAAGTAGTGCAAATGAAAAAAGAAGTGTCCAAAAGAAGCATCCATCTCTAGCAGAATTTGTACAAAAAGTTCAAACAAAGCAGCTAATACAGTAATTTAGCAAAACAAAACATGCTTCAAGTACAGAAACTTTGCCTCCTCTATCAAAATGTAAAACGAAACAGAAAACGATTATCAAGAATTCAGCTACCACTACTGCTAAAACTGCTCCTATGAATATTGATATAATGGCAAGTAAGCATACCAAAAAAAGTATTTTAGAAAAAATGTTCCACTACAGAGTCCTTCAGAATCTTATAAAAACAGGAGAGAAATCATACACAACCCTTAAAACTTACCGTAGAAAATTAATCTTATAAGCTTTGATAGACAGTGCAATCCTTCTCAAAAGAAAGTTATTTATTTTAGTGTTAAACATAATGAAACCACTAACAAAACTAATTCGTAAATTACAAAAAAGACTTCTCAATAAACAAAATATAAACAAAAATAACTTCTTAAATATCTGTGGAGGTGAATGGAGACACACCGCAAACACAGAACCATATTTTAATGAAGACACATACAAACAAAAGCAAACAAATACAATTGCTATACATAGCAGTGGACAAGGTTATGAAAAACGTAATAATACCATAATGGAACAAGAAATACTGCTTACAAAAATATCCCCAGAAAACTCAGAATTACCTCTCCATTCGACTGGACCAAGACATCCAGTATAAAAATGGCCATGCACGTCAATGTTTAACATTCCCAAAAAACTTTCAAATCTTTATGCCAATTCCTCAATCAGTATGTGAAAGGCAAAGACAAAATCAAAATGAAACTGCTGCAAAATATGGATACCTGTCCAGTGCGTAAATACACAGGACTTACAAGGACATTCATTAGCCTGCATTTCAGGACCTATTTGCAAAAGCACCTTCCATCATATCAAAATTATATCAACACATCATTCAACTATAAGAAATCTAGTCTATAAACTGTACTATGCTAAAAGTCCTGCTTTTGCACTAGCCAAGTTAAATAACAATCTTCTACATGGTACAGCCAAAGAAATACGTGAAGAAATTGACCGTATCCAGAAAAAATAATTTGGAAGTGAAAGCCACTTACAAAATGCAATAGCTTTACAACAGACTAGCAACAATTGTACACATGGCAACCTTCTACTACACACATACAAAAAAGAAATACTAAAATTTAAAAGTACATCCGCTGAAGTACCAAACCATGTGTGTGTGTGTTGCCGCAGAACATTTTATAAAACTAACACAAAAACTATAGACATAACATACAAAATAGAGGACAATGAAGATTCTAAATGGTTTGAATTAGCTCTCTACCTTACAGCAGAAAACAAATATGACATAACTGACCCCTTAATACTTTGCAGTTACTGCACTACAAAACTTGACAACAACCAAACTCCTTCACGCGCTATCACAAATAACTTGGAATTATTTCCACTACCAAAACCCCTACAACAACTCAATTTATATGAGAGCATCATAATTCAAACAGTGCACCCCTTTCACGCAATAATACGCCTTCGACCAAAAACAGCAAAATTACCTCCCTCTGAATTGGTGAAAGGCATTTGTGGCAAAGTAGTTTATTTACCATTAGATCTGACCTGACAGAAAATGTACACACTCTAGGAGTGCAACATCCAATAGAACAATCTTAAATTATCTTAGTAAATGGTGTACCAACAAAAGACAAAACAATTTGGCAACAACTCATCGACTTAGATAAAGTTAGACAAGCCTTGCAATATCTAAAAGACAATAATGAGTACTACAAAGAAATAAATATTGAAGAAAACTTAAGAGGAACAACTGAAATAATTCAAGAGTCACGAGAAACTGGTCAATTTGAACTTCTGGATCCAGCTGCAGTATCCAATATTTTAGACCATTATACAATTCATCCATTGCACTCTAAAGACAGCATAGGTGATGCACTAGAAACGTACCAAATGCGACAAACCAAAGGATCACCAATGAGCATATGGGAAAAAAGTATAGAAGCACGTGCTTTTCCTCTACTATTTCCTACTGGCAAAGGAGGAAGATACGATGATAGATCCACTCAGATAACAGCATCAGAATACCGCCCATTACGAATGTATTCTGATGCTGTTATCCCAGATTTAGACAAAATGTGGAATACATATTCCACCTACTCTTTGAAAGTGAACTAGCAACTCTATGTTACGGAGTTGCAAACATTTTGAAATCGGGAACCCACTTTCAAAATATGTCAGCTATGCAATTAATACAAAAAGTGCAAGAAAAAGATGAGGTTTTACAATCAAGTATTACAAATCTGTTTGCAAACATGCGTGGTACAAAAGAATACTGGTTCCAACGTCACAGAGATGTACGTTGTATGATCAGAAACCTTGGACCACCCACTTGGTTTGTTACAATAAGTTGTGCAGAATATGCATGGGAAGATTTACATGTTTTCCTACGCATATCAAACAAAAACAAAACAAACAAAGATATACTAACACCTGGAGAACTTTGCTCTCTAGGTCCTGTTAATGTTTCAAGATATTTCCACAATCATTTCAGTGCTATGCTACACTTTATTTGTAATAAAACTGTTCCTCCACTCGGAGAAGTGCAACACTTCTTTTGGAGAAATGAATACCAAGCCAGAGGAGCACCACATATCCACATGCTTTTATGGATTAAAGATGCTCCTAAATTTGGTCAGGACAGTGATGCCACTGTTTTGCAGTTAATCCAAAAATATGTCACTTGTGAAATCCCTTCACAAACGCCACATAGTGACCTTCATGCACAAATTGTACTATTTCAAAGACACAAATGTGGCCAATATTGTCGTGGCAAATACAAAAAGAAAGGGAAATACTACCCCAAATGCTGCTTTGGTTTCCCTAGACCAGTTACAGAAACAGGTGAAGTAAACAACTTCATGTCTTCTGTCAGACATAGTGTTAAAGGTAAATCACCTAAGAACACATATTACAAAAAAAGAACAGAAGAATCAAAATGTATCAGTGATTACAATGAAATCATTGCCCACTTATGCAATGCAAACATAGATGTGCAGTACATTGCAGACAATTCCACTGCAGTTGCACGATATGTTACAGCCTACTTAACAAAAGCAGAAAAAACAGAGCTTCAAGACCTCTGGAATGACCTATCATCAGACAAAACACTATCTCAGAAATTGTACTGCTTAGGCATAAAAATGCTCTCTCATAGAGAATGTGGTGCCTACGAAGCTACAGATCGTTTAACCGGTACTGCTTTGTATGGAAAATCTGAAAATATAGTATGGCTAAGTCTTGGTACTGCTAAATCTAGAAAAAGAGTTCTCAAATCATATGACGACATAGAAACAATAGCCAAAAATGATCCCAACAGCCAAGACATTTTGAAAAACAATTTGCTACACATACTACCCGAACAGGAGTACCACTTTGAAAAACATGTGTCTATACCACATAGTCCAAAACTTTGCATACAAAAATAATATAAAACCCGATGAAAACAAAGGTAGATATAGAGTGACAGATTGTGAAGGCAGCTTAGTGAAACTTACCAAAGGAAGCTTAATTAATCATATCAAATTGTCATTAAAAACTCCTCAACATAAAGAACTATATTACATGTCCCTGCTACAACTTTTTAAACCATGGAGAAAAGAAGAAGAGATACTAGATAACTATGACTGCTATGAAGATGCTTTCAAAGCAAATGAAAGCACTATCATCGATGTGAACTTTATGCAGTACAAAACAATGTTGCAAAATGAACAGCAACATGGAGAAGAACTCCAGGCCCAACTAGATAAGGACACTCTCGACAGTAGTCAACCTTCTGTAACAGGAAGCCAAGAACCACTGGGACAGCCACTAATAGCAAATGAGGCAGAATTAGCTATGACAGAAGTAGAAAACACCATGGCCCTCATTACGACCTTGGCGGAGGAACATGGTGCTAATAGCACCATGGTCCATGGCACTAAGGTTGCAATTCCGCCATGGTGGTTGGCGGACTTACCACCCCATTCCGACCTTGGCGGGGCGGTAAATCCCCAATCCCCATTTACCCTTCCCCATTCCCATTTTTGCCCCATAGGGCATAATGGGAGTGGGGAAGGCGTTAATTACGCCACCGTAAATTACGGTGGCGTAATTAACTCCATGGTCCCTTAGCGCCATGGATTTTAACACCTGCTAAAAGCAGATGTTAAATCCGCCATGGCGCTAAGGGACCTCGTACTCAGGCGGTAAGGGTCGGCGCTGTTAACGCTGGCGTAAACCCCTTACCGCCTGGGTCGTAATGAGGCCCCATGTGTCACTATGAAGAAGATACAAAAGACTTAACTGCACTGCAATCAAAACTAAAGAGCAGCACACCATTTTTAAAGAAGTAACAAAAGAAATTGCACATGGTGTACAACATGAAAATAAAGAATGTACCTGCCAAAATTACAAACCTATGCTACTATAAGTCAGTGGTGAAGCTGGTTCAGGCAAAACATTCTTAATCAAAATGATCAGCAAGTTCCTTCAACAATTGACAAAAAAAAACGGTCAGCTGTTGTCACTGCCCCCACAGGTTTAGCTGCCTACAACATAGGCGGTGTCACTTTACACCGATTACTACTCCTTCCAGTAGAAGACCAAAACAAATTAGATTATTACAAACTTTCTACAGAAGCTGCAATGGAACTACGCAGAGTTTTGAAACAAATGAAAATGCTACTAATAGATGAAGTGAGCATGGTCTCCAACCTAATGTTGGCTTTGTTTCATCTCAAATTGCAAGAAGTACTTAAAAAAACTACGAAGAGGCTCCGTTACTATCCACGCAAGCGTAGTGTGAACATCGGTAAACGGGGTACCTGTTAGTTGCAGTATTCAGACGTTCTGTGGTCTAAATTGTGGGTAATACGCTCACATCTAGGTTGTGAGGCAGCGGGAACTGTTAACAGGGTGTTGGCGTGTCTACCCTGTTAATTTCCTGGCGGTCTCGAAGGGAAATTGTTGCAGAGACACCATTGTTTGATCTCCCGCGTTGGGTGGATCAACCCTGTGCTGCTGCAGCGCCTGTGTTCGCTTTGGAGGCTGAGCGACTGCCGGACTCTTCTATCTTCTGAGAGGACACCAGTTACTCAACTGCAGCAATACCGGAGCGGTGAGCGGAGCTGTGAGCCTGAGGTGTGAGCCAGTCTACTGCAGCTATCCACATCGTTGTGCTAAACCAGCAGGAAGTGCCTATTTCTGCTGAGAAACACCGCAGAGCGGTGAGCGGAGCTGTGAGCCTGAGGTGTGAGCCAGTCTACTGCAGCTATCCACATCGTTGTGCTAAACCAGCAGGAAGTGCCTATTTCTGCTGAGAAACACCGCGGAGCGGTGAGCGGAGCTGTGAGCCTGAGGTGTGAGCCAGTCTACTGCAGTCCGCTGCGGACGCGAAGCCAAAGCCAAATGGAGCCAGAGGTACGTCCAGAAGCATGTCCTTTGAAAACCTCTAAAGTATTCAAAAGCCCAAAAACACTCCTGAAAGAGTCGCACCCGAAAAAATCGGCATACCCGGAGGGGAAATCTAACCCTGATATGAGGTGGAGGAGGAGCAAGTCCGACTCGACTCCTGGACTGGGGGCCTCCCAAACGGTGCCTCCATCGATCCTAGAATTGTTACACACGAATCAGCAAAACTCGAAGCCTGCGTTATGCAAGGCACTGAGGAATACTCAAGATGCAGCCATGGCGCCCGAGACGCCAGAGAATACCAAAGCAGGAATGACGACCTTACCTGACCCACGAGGACAAGCGGGGGAGCTTGTCGTGGTGGCGGTTCCTCTGCTGGTGCCGCCGCCGCCGCCGCCGCCGACGAGAGCAGAAAAACAGCTCTCGAGTATCTGGGCGTCGCGGTCGGCGGCCGTCCTCGGCTCACGGGACGTTGAACTGAGTCCAAGGTGTGGGCTCGGAGAGGAGCCCGGTGCGGCGTAAGAGACAGACCAGCAGGATCCATACAGCCAGTTGAGTCACGGTGGAGAGAAAGACCTGAAAGACGCGCAACCTGATGAAAAAAGTGAGCACCCTGGAACACCTACCCCTCCAATCCAGTCTCATCTAAAGAGGTGAGATGGACTGGAGTGAGAAACGCTACTATTGCCAACAGTGCCAATGGTGATTCAGATGGGACAAGGGGGATAGCGCACCAAGAAAAAATATCGGACAAACCAGAAAAAAGAGAAACAGCAAGTCACAGCAAACCCATTGAGGAGGGGGAAATAAGTCTTGCAGTGGAAGGAATAAGGGCGACTAAATTACCCTTAGTTTCACCAAAGGAAAACTCCATGCCTAATGGGATAGCCATTCGAGCCCAGCTCCACGCATTGGAGCAGGACACTGAAAAAACAGCGCAAGGCCTGGGGGAAAACCAGGCAAAGATTGTAAAGCTTTCAAGGGAAGCCAGTGACTTTGTGAGAACTCCCGATCATGATAAAGACACGGATTCGGATAATGAAGACTCTGAGAGTGAAAACTCTTTTGAGGGCGAGCCGGATGACTCCAATAAAGAAACAGATGGGGAACAGCTAAAAATGGGCTCTTGCCCTAAAAGAAAAAAAGAGGCAAATCAAACACCATAGTAAAATCTGGGCCTCAAGGAGCAACAAAAACAGCGAAAATACGAGCGCAAAAAAATACCACACTGGGGGATCAAAAAGCGAGAAAATGAAACAAAAAAGGGCTGCCAAATCCGTTACTTTCACGCCCACTAAAAGCCTTTTTCACACTGCAACAGAAAAGAAAACAGAGCGCCGATACCGAAGTATCGGACGCAGAGATGTTGGAAATAGCAAGCCTAACCCAGCCGGTACAAAAACAGAGAAAAACTGAGCCGCTTGTAGCGGCAACAGATAAACAAGTCCGGCCAAATGGATGTGTGCAGGATAAAATCATGGCTATCTCAAACCTAAATAGTGGTATCAAAAATGTTAAAGGACCAGAAACCACTGAAATTAGCCAAGTGGGCGAAAAGGACCTCCCAAGAGGTAGGACCGAGATTCCTCAGACTATACCCACGCCTAAAGGGGTTCCTCAATTTATAGAGGAGATCTTAGTGTCTGACAATGATCAGGAAGAAGAGCCCTCTGAGGGGGCTTTTCTCGACTGGGAAGCCAACCGAACGAATCAGATACAGCAAGATAAAGAAGAGCGTTTGGCTTGGACAAAACCCCATCTTGCCAGGAGGGCTGACGCTGCGTCTCCGCCTCTATTGACGAATTCCGAATTTCAAAGAAACCCTTCAAACAACGACAGAAATGTAAGATCAAGAGGGGAACGCCCGGATCTTAACTCTTCAACACCTTCAAGAAGATCTGACAAAAGTCAACAGTCACCAAAAATGAGACGTCTCAGCAAAATCGCTGTGGCTCTACAAAACGAATCGCCAAATAAAAAAACAGAAATGATTGCCATCATGTCGGCAATGACAATCGTACTGGCCCCTTTCTGCAAGCTGCACGAAACAATTAAAGACAACGTACAAGACAATTCAGCATCCTTTCCAACCTAATGGCTAAATTAGCCAAGATGGAGTCCAATTTACCAGGAAATGCAGACCTCATGCTCAATCAGAAACTTTCGTATGAAAGGAAACTTGAAGCATTGGAAAAAAAGATCGAGAACTTGAAAAATGCGATGGGGACCCAAGGTGAGAGAGCGATAGACAGATCGCAAATGTTGCCTAATCAGAAAACAACGTGGGAAACCAACATTGAAGCATTGGAAAAAAAGATCGAAAGGTTGGAAACCTTGAATAAAGGTTTCTCAACCATCCCTACGATCTCAGACGAAGGAGCAGACGAGTCACTGACCCACGTGAATTGAAAAAAGAAAACTGTGCTGATTCTGGCTCAAGATAAACCAGATGGTAGGCTGCAGGCTAAAGCACAAAAGACGCATCTCGTAAAAACGGATCTGAGTAAGAAAATAATAAATGAACAAAAGGAAGCCATATCATCGGATAAAGAAGTCAGCATGGGGCAGAGGCCTAGCGAACCGCTGGCGAGCAAAAAACGACAAGAGTCAAGCACTAAATCAGAGGCGAGTGGCCTGATGCGATCACCACGAACAACAGAGGATTTCCTACAATGCACCGACTTAATGAATATCTCTACTCATTCAGATAATGGGTCAGTTAAACTAAAGGATGACAACAAAGAAGTAGGGGAGAAAAAGTACAGAGATCTTGCAGAAACACACACAGCAAAGTCTAAAAATGACAGTGAGAGACCTAGCCAGATGGGAAAGACTGCACCAAGTCTTTCTGGTGGACAGGGAGCTGTTTTTCAACCAATGCCGGAAAGTGAAAAAATTCAAACGGAGGGGGAGAAAACAAGAAAAAGCCCTCATAAACAGCGACCAAGGTATGAAGGTGAAGACTGTCAAAAAAGTCCACGTAAGCATCGAATGGAAAGAAGAGATGTGGGTAACAGAAAGGTACCCAAAGACGCGATACGAATTTTCAAGCTGGAGCAAAGGGAACTGGAGAGAAACTTCCATATTTTGAAAAGACCAACAATACTCCAGATAACAAAAAAAATGAAAACCCTAAAAAAACTTAGGACAGAGGATCTGGTGCTTGTCGAACCCTATCATAGGGAAAAGAAGGCGAAAGCATTTATACACCTGAAATCAGCTGCCATCGAACATATCGACGAGGCAGTCTATGAGGAATTCCAGCAACTAGGCCTGTCCTTGATGGAACATAAGAGAATTACGGAGTACCAAGAACCCGAAGAGGAAAGGACAGTGAAATCCAAATGACAAATTCACTACAGATCGAAAACGGAGGATCTATACCAGCAAACCCGAGGGTATAACACTTGAGAAAGTAAGGAGATGCACAGACGACCATTCTACCAAGGCCGGGGTACAAGACGGCCCTCAGATAGGAGGGGGAGAGAATATATAAACCAAATTCATGGCCAATACACCAAAATACACTCTGACCGGATAGAAAACACTGCAAAAAGCAATAAAATTGATCAGAGATCTATTAAATACTCCTCCAGATCGGACTGTCTATCGCCCGAGGTGTTCACAAATAGTTCTGACAAGCATCGGAAAAATACAGAAGATGAAAGAAAACCGAAAGGCCCATGGAAGTGGCTCATGTCAAATTGGTCGAAAAAGAATGACAAATAGCAACGACCTGGGTTAGCTTGTCGCAGTGACTTTAACAAAACCTGCAACGATAAATGCAACAAGCAACCCGTAATGGCAGCCTTAAATTTGGGCTCATGGAATACGAGAGGCCACATGCACCTCACGTCACCGGGAGATGTCGATCTGGGTGCCTATGATATTCTCTGCCTCCAAGAAACCTGGCTCGTCCACCAACCGTTTCTGGACGGGTTCTCTGTGAGGATCTCTCCTGCAGTTAAAGGCCTCTTAGGTAGACCGTCATCGGGTTTACTTACAGCTATAAAAACAGGGACAGGACTGAGTGAACCTAAAAACTGGAAACAGTCCTACGAAATGCTTGTCATCCTGACATCTATATCCCAGGGAAAGATCAAAAGGAAAAATGGCCACCAAAAGACGATAGCTATTATAAACTGCTATTGGAACCCCCAGCGAATGTCTACCAAAATATTCTGCAACAACATCGCAGAAACAATTGACCAGCTATATGCAGAATTCGATAAAATCGAGCTCATCATATGCGGCGACATGAATGCCAAATGTACCGAGGTCTTGGAGTCCATTCCGAGGGTCCATTGGGGAGACATGGATTCTGCTACCGAAAGAGGCAAAGCTTTGAACGAAGTTATGAGTAAAAGAAATGTCCAAAATGTGGCGATGTTATTCCCCAATCAAATTAACTGTCCGACATGGGAACGTAATGAATCCAAAGCAACTTTGGACTACATCTTTATCTCCAATGGCTTCATCCGGGAGCTGTCAGGTTTTGAGGTCAAAAAAACCATCCATAGTGATCACAACCTTCTGTGCTGTTCATGGAGTATCACTACCAGGATATCCAAAACTTACAATTGGACGACAGAGGTAAACCAGCAACAGACTCGCCTGCGGTTAACCGAACGAAACATTGAGAAAATTAGAAATACCTGGGAGATGAGAGTAAAAGATCAGGCTTAGACCGACAAGAGAGAAAGACCAAACTACCTACCGTTATTGCTAGCTTTCCAGGTCAAAGGAGCAGGGAAAGCGAAGAACACGCCCCAGAACAACCATACGTATGATAAGACGGTGGTAGAAAAAAGAAAAATTGTCCGTCGTTTGCGAAGAAAAGCTAAGAAATCCAACGATGAGTTTATTTGGGAAAATTGGCGCAAGGAAAATATAGGCTACAAAAATTGGCATAAACATCACAAAGCCACTCTTTACCAAAACGATGCTGAGGCGATGATGCAAAAACTTCATACAAAAAAATCTAGTGACTTTTGGGGTTTAATAAAAGAGATGAACAGGCCCCAGTCCGCCGCAATGGGAAATGCTGTAGCGGAAGAAAACTGGATCCAATATTTTACTGCTGAATTCGACGGCCCCACCAGTGATATCCAAGGGGCTAAGCAAAACCAAGTGATAACGTAGGTCGATCTGTCTAATACTATGGATATCGAAACAGCCATACATAACCTGAAAACATCTAAAGCGCCGGGCCCTGATGGACTCTCCAACATGGACCTGAAAATGTTCCCGAAAAAATGGGCTGAAATGATCAGTGGTATCTATTCGGAATGTGGTACAACCAACATGGTGCCGGAATCATGGCAGAAAGCAGTAATTGTCCCGACTTATAAAAAGGGACCGAGACAAGAACCGGCGAGTTATAGACCTATCGCCCTTTTGGACATTCTGGGTAAAATCTATGCGACCCTGCTACTCGTCCATTTTCGAGCTTGGGAAAAAGTCAGCCAGGCCAAAGATCAGCTTCAAACTGGCTTTCAGAAAAATGGGTGTACATCAATCCACCTCCTCATACTTAACATCATGAAAGCCAAAATCAAAGACGGGGCGCCTGAAGTATATTTGGCATTCGTGGACCTCTCAAAGGCCTTTGATAAGATCGACAGAAAAAGCCTGTGGACGAAGCTTCAAGATTGGAACTGCCCGGCAAAAATACTGGAGGCAATAAAAGCGCTCCACTCGAACACCAAAATAAGAGTTAAACTCAACAATCAGGGCATGCTCTCAGAGGAGATAAATGTTAAACGAGGAGTGAAGCAGGGATGTCCTTTGGCACCGGTACTGTTCACAGCTTTCTTGGGCGTCTATCAACTCTCCGAAGAAAAAATTCGATCTTTTCCCCCCCAAAATCGGGAAAACTGAGATCCCACGGTTACTCTATGCAGATGACATCATTGTGATCGACCAGACGAAGGTGGGCCTGCAAAGAAAACTCTGTAATTTGGAGGCCTACATCCTGGAAAATAAGCTGGAACTCAACAAATCGAAGACAAAGGTCATGGTGCTCGAGAAAGTCCCCTGCAAAAAGACGAAAAATCTAAAGATCTTCCTGGATGAGTCAAAAATTGAAATCGTAACCAATTTTAAATATCTGGGGATTCAATTAGACAGTTCAGGTGTGGAAAAGAGTCTTGTTGACCAACTCTGGGAAAAAGTGAAAAGACTGACTACTCAAACCAGAGCAGTAGACCGCAAATATCGCAAATTCTCCCTGATCCCGGCTATAACTTTCTATAACGCTAAGGTTGTTCCGGCCCTGATTTATGGTACGGAGTGTGTGCTATATCTCCAGCGCAACATCTGGAGTAAAATCGAAGGCCACCTCTGGAAAACGGTGTTAGGCCTACCCAAATCTACCGCCATGCCAGCCATAAGGAGAGAGTTGGGGCTCATATCATTAGCATCGACAGTGGATCAAAGCGCCTTGCGCCTCTACAGACGAATCATCATGTCTGACACCCTACCCATTTATAATACCAATACGGGAAGAAATTGATTTAGGCAAATGTACGGCTTTGAATAAATGGGTGGAAGCGAGAAAGAATGATCTGAGAAAAGTTGAATGCACTGAGAAAGAGCTAATAGAAAACCCAGAAAGAATTTAAAAAAAGACGGGAAACATGGACTGGATTGTGACAACAGAAAAGGTGGTGGAAAATAAACTCCTGAAACATCTCCCACCCACTTTCAACAAGGGGAAAAAACCGCTCCAGTACTGTGTAAAGTTTCCAAATAAGAAGCTGAGAATTTCTGTCATGAGAGCTAGACTCAACCTCCTCCCTATGAGAGAGATCATAACTTAAGAAGAAATGGAACCGAAAGCCGCTGCCGTTTATGTAAAAACGAGTGCCCTATTGAGACTTTAAAACACCTCGTGGTCGAGTGTCCCAACACAATGGAAAACAGAAAGCTATACCTCCCCTGCCTGGCCGAAAATATGTGGATTTTCCAAGTAGATGAACTATGGAATAGACTGATATCGGGCGAGAAGACAAGATGGACCCTGGCTCTGGCCAAACTCATCGACCTAGTATTTGAACAAATTAACAGTCTTCGGACTGAAAGTACTTCGGTGACGGTCTCTGACCCTGTTGAATGAGGCTTTTCAACTTCCCGGACAGGGTTTAGGACTTGGACTGTGGCCCGGTCAGCCAGCCTTTAGGGGAGGTTTTTGTGCTGAGCTACCCTTCGTGGGTTCGCCTTCTTTTATGATATGCAAGATAGAGAAGGTTTTTGACAAAACTCAGTCTTTACTGAGTAAAGTTCAAATAAATAAAAAAAACAAAAAAAACTACGAAGAACTCTTTGGAGGAAAACACATTATTGTTTTCGGAGATCTTCAATTGACACCAGTGAAAGGTGAACCTATTTTTAAAACCTTAGGACACAAACTCTGCCGTAAAACTATTGGCAGCATAGGAAATGTCAACCTTTGGCAACCTTTCCAATACAAAGAATTAACAGAAAACATGCGCCAATCTGCAGACCTCACCTACGCCAACATTTTAAAAAGTATTGGAGTTGGTGTACTATCTCAAGAAGCACAACCAATATTGAAAACCCGGCACATCCATGCACTTTACGGTGATAACTCATGTGCTACTGATGTTATGGAACAATTAGCGCAGCAAAATGTCAATTGTATGGCCTTAATGCCAACTCTTTCAAGCTGTTCCAAATTCAATTAAACAATGTTAAAACAAGAAATGCAACCAATAATTGAAATTTGCTCCACAGACAAAATGGACGTACATGGTATTACACTACCAATTTGTCAACAAACCACAACAAGACTAAATACCTTAGAAAATTCTATCTCCAACACAGCTGGCTTTGAGAAAATATTAAAATTATCCTTAAACTGTAGAGTAATGCTTAAAAGTAACCTTGACGTGGAGCAAGGACTAGTTAACTAGTTAATGGAGCACTGGGTACAGTTGTTGGCTTTCAAACATACCCATATGACAACAACATTCAGTTTGTCAATATTCTCTTCAACAAACTTTCAGAAGTAAAAAGGATAGTGCGCTCAACAGCTCGATTCCTTCTCTTCAAAGACATGTATGTACGCAGAGAACAATTTTCGCTAACTCTTGCATATGCAGTCACAATTCATAAATCCCAAGGTCTTAACCTAGACAAAGCATTGATAGATATTGGTAACACAGTCTTTAAAGAAGGCATGAGCTACGTAGCACTATCACGCTTACGTACACTTGACGGTCTATTTCTAATCAACTTTGATGCAAGTAAAGTCAACGCTGATATTCCTTGCATTCTAGAATACAATAGAATACGTACACTATACACCCCCATCTAAAAGCATATCCTGTTCGACAAAAAGGAAAACGTTGTAAAGAAAACTAATTCAAACCGAAATGCAACAGAATCTGACTGCAAATCCTCCAAAGAGAGTAATAGAAGCTAATACTTCATCATTTAGCATAAGTAAAGAAGAAGCTATTAGTCAAAGTAACTCAGGTACTTCTTCAGAGAAGCAACACACTCTCCGAAAAAATTACTTGGACACAGAACTATCTGGTCCATTCAAATGTTCAAATGTAACTGATGTAAGTTATTACGCAATTGAAGCAATGAATATTCTATTTCAATTGCCACCAATTGTTGACAACATTTACTTAAAGAGTACAGACCAATTGTGTTTGCAAATGTTAGTCCTTTATAGAAACGCAACAAACAATCCTGACAACACGTATAGTGTTCACGGAGTAAGACAAGAATTGGACTACTGTGCTGGAATGGTGACATTCACTATAAACTCACAAGAAGATCCACAAGAATTTCTAATGTACTTACTACAAGTATCGGAAAACAAAAACATACCTATAAATGAAATCTTCCAGATTTCATACATGTGGAAACATACCTGCACTCTCTGCAACAATGTTACACAAGAAGAAATCCCTAACGAGCGCTTCATGTATGTATCCATACCAAATTGTGAATCCATTCCATTTCAGCAACTTGTACAACATGCAAACCATGGCAGATTATGTACTACCTGCAATTCAGATAATCGCTCCACCTTACTGATACAAACACATAATAACTACTTAATACTAATGCTTCTACGTTACAATGCAGATGGTATCTCTCCAGGACTGAAATCGCTACACTGGCTCCCTGTGGCTGTGAGGATTAAGTTCAAAACCCTCTGCATTGTCCACAAGGCCTTCTGGGGCCTGGGGCCAAAATACCTTCAACTCTCCCTTCCTAAATATCTTCCTTCTCGAGCACTTCGCTCATCCGCCTCCAGCTCCCTCAGGGTCAGCCGTTTCTCTAAGCAACGAGTTGGTGGGAGATCTCTCTCCGCTGCAGGGGCCTCCCTCTGGAACAGCCTTCCTGCCTCCCTAAAACTTGAGGAGAACCATCTCCGGTTCCGGAAGCGCCTCAAAACCCTCCTCTTTGCTTCTGCTTTCTCTCCCCCTGTCCCCTGCTAAATCACTGAAATTGTACTAAATCAGCAACTGGGCCACTCACCAATCTTGGTCCTTGGCCCAGTCACTCTCCCCTGCACTGCCTCCCCGGCAGCCCAGGATTGGCACTGCGGGACTGTCTCTGTATCCCTACAGCCCCTCTTCCCAGCACTTGCCTGCACTTATCTTGCATTTGCCACCAGCTGGCCCTTATTATTTATCTTGTTAGTTACTAACCGTGTACTGCACTTTCCCCTCTCCCTTTCCCCCTTGCACTTTTCCCATCCCCTTAACCTTGCACTTGCGCGATCTGAATGACACCTGACCTAGTAGGATCGCTGTCTGTCTCCCTTTGTTCCCCCCTCCCTGCCTCGTCGCGCCTTGAAACACTTGTGTATAGGCACGTTACAAATGCCATATCATATCATATCATATCATATCATATCATATCATATCATGGTACCAAAAACAACTGCAAGCTGACTAGATTCACACATGGTCAAGTATCACTTGGTAAGAAAACCTTGACAACAATAGGTATAATCTACCACGCAGGAGCCACAACCAATGCAGGTCACTACACTGCATATATTAAAAAGAAATGTGGATGGTTCGAATGTAATGATAGTACCATTACTCTAAAGCAGAGATCTGTACTTCAACATTAACAAAAATTCAAATAAAAAACTATAAACAGTTAGAATACGCCAACAGGTATCTAACTGTCCAAGATTCTATAACAACCAAACAAATACATGAATACCACTAAATTGTAATAAAAAAAGACAGAATACACCAACAGGTATCTAACTGCTTCAGAAATCTGCAACAATCCAACAGATAGAAACAAATAGACTGTAGCATAACAAAAAAAGTTTTTTTTTTAATCCAACAATGATTTCTTTTTTCCCACAGACCCAATGATTTGAAAAACAAACACAGAAACTGAGCAAAATGCACAGTACACTGGTTTGTAAACCAAATATGAGGGTAAAAAAAAAACTGAAATATCTATTATGCAATGTAATAAGTCTTTATAGAATACACACACTAACATGCTCTTTTCTTTTATCACAGAAATTGAAAAAGAATATTTCCTCCAGGTACCAAACTCATGTAAAAAATATATTGAATCTCAACAAATCAAACAGTAAGTACAATTGCAACCATTTGATAGATATTCAAATCTATAAGTGTGATCTATGGCTGTTATATTGTGCAGTGCTTGTGGTCAAGGCCTAAAGTCTTGGGTGTATAGCCTACAGCCTACGTCCTTCACCCATGCATCCAACACTCTACGTCCTGCCCACAACCAGCACACTGTATGAAACCCATGGTGGCTTATAACTTCAGTGCTTAAAACTTTGGAATTGGGTGCATAGCCTTTGGCAATGCACCCAAGACACTAGGTCCTGGCCACAACCAACGCAGCATATCACACCCATTGAGGCTTATAACTTCAGTACCTATAACTTCGGTCTTGGGTAGGCCCTGCCACAACCACCACAACATATTACACCCATAGTAGCTTATAACTTCAGCACTTATAACTTCAGTCTTGGGTAGACTCTGGCCACAACTCCGAAACATATCACACCCATGTTTGATTCTATGGGTGTGATCTATGGGTGTGATATTCTGCGGTGGTTGCGACCAGGGCCTAGAGTCTTAGGTGCATGGCCTACGGCCTTCGGGCATGCACCCAAGACTCTAGGCCCTGGCTGCAACCACCGCATCATATCACACCCATAGATTACACCCATAGAATCAAACATTTTTAACTATGATCTCACCCATAAAATCAAACATTTTTAACTAGGCCTCATGGCATTTTTCTTATGTCGGCAGACACCTTGGGTGTTCTTAGAACAGTTTGTACTTTCCTGCAAACAATATGAACAGGTATATTGTCCTCAGGACACCCCCATTTTCATTTATTTGTGGACATCCCGGACACCGCGTGTGTTCTTAGAACAGTTTCTACTTGCCTGCGAACAATACGGACAGGTATAGTGTCCTCAGGACACGTCCATTTTCATTATTTGCGGACGTCCCAGACACCGAATGTGTTCTTAGAACAGTTTCTACTTGCCCGCGAACAATACAGACAGGTATAGTGTCCTCAGGGCACCTCCATTTTCATTTATTTGCGGACATCCCGGACACCGCGTGTGTTCTTAGAAGGAACAAGTTACTTACCTGTAACTGTTGTTCTCCAGCATGGGTCTGGCATGGATTCACATGCTCATGAATATTCCCTGTCGTCAGGCTGGGAATCCTCGGTAAAGAAAAATCAGTATCAGTTTCGTTTCTGATCTGTCTTTTGTAGTAGTAACCAATCACTGATCTCTGCGTCATACTGACCAAAGCCAATGACTGCCATCTCCCTAAGCCCCGCCTCTGGCAGCCATCTTCAGATTTGGTAGCACGTGAAGAGGCAGTATGACCAAGTAAAGAGCCGCAGAGGGGTAGGCGGGAGGGTTCGCATGTGAATCCATGCCAGACCCATGCTGGAGAACAACAGTTACAGGTAAGTAACTTGTTCCTTCTCCAGCATGGGGTCTGGCATGGATTCACATGCTCATGAATAAAAGAATACATAGCAGTACACACATGCACAACCACGGGAGGTGGCAAAGGCTCAACATTAAGCATTACATCAAAACTCAACATTAAGCAATTCTTACCTCCTCACCAGGCTCACCTTAGGCGAACAGGTTGCGCAGCACTGCTTGGCCGACCCTGGACTCCTCCCTGGAATCCCGATCGACGCAGTAGAATTTCGTGAAGGTGTGCGTCGACCTCCACGTAGCAGCCCTACAGATGTCCAGCAGGGGCACACCAGATAGGAACGCCGTGGTAGCTGCGATCGCTCTGGTGGAATGGGCTCTCGGACGGCCAGGCAGCGGTCGGTTTGCCAACCGATGGCAGTACATGATACAGCCGGAGAGCCATCTGGAAATGGAAGCCTTCGAGAGAGCCTTCCCCTGACAGGTCCAAAGTTCACAAAAAGTTGTGACGTCTTCCGAAAACTCTTCGTGCGGTCCACGTAGAACTTCAGCGCTCTAGCCACATCCAGCGAGTGCAAAGTCCTTTCAGCCGGCAACGAAGGCGACGGGAAGAAAACAGGCAACACCAAGGGTTTGTTGAGGTGGAAGTCCGACGGCACCTTGGGCATGAAGGAAGGGTGCATCCTGAGCACTACCCTCGTGTCGTGAAACGTCAAGTACGGGGGCTTGCAGGAAAGGGCCTGGATCTCTCCCACCCGTCGTGCGGAGGAGATGGCCACAAGAAACGCTGTTTTCCACGACAAGAACTTCAACGGAGCCGAGTGCAGAGGCTTGAATGGAGGTCCCATGAGCTTGGTCAGCACCACGTTGAGCTCCCACACCAGGGCCGGGGCCTTCACCGGCGGGAACGATCTGAACAGTCCCTTCATGAATTCTTTCACCAGACGATGAGACCACAAAGACGACCATCCCGTGGTTCTGGTGCATCGGGAGATCGCAGCAAGATGAATCTTGATGGAAGCGTGCGCCAGTCCAGCCTTGGCCAGCGTCAGCAGGTACGGCAGTACTTGGGGAGCCGTAATCCGTAGAGGGTTAATCTTCTGTGCGTGGCACCAGACAGAGAACCTCTTCCATTTGTGTCCGTAGCATTTAAGAGTTGAGGACGCCCTGGCCTTTGCAAGAACCTCTCTGCAGTCGGCCGGTATGTCGTAACCTCCAAACTCTAACGCTGCAGGAGCCAGGCCTGCAAGTTCAGTGACTTCGGGTCGTGATGGAGGATGGCACCTCCTTCCCTGGAGAGAAGATCTGCGTCCACTGGCAGTTTGATTTACGGGGACGCTGACAAGTCCAGAAGGTCCAGGAACCATATCTGCCTTGGCCACGCAGGTGCGACGAGGATCATCCTGCACCGTGACCTCTTGAGCTGGTTGATGAGCCGGATCAGCAGCGGCAATGGAGGGAACGCATATAGGAACAGGACCTCCCAGGGGAACGAGAAAGTATCGCCCATGCTCCTCGGCTGGGGAAACCTGCTGGCGAACCTCCGGCACTTGGAGTTCGTCGCCGTCGCGAACAGGTCTATCTGGGGTGTGCCCCACCGTCGGAAGAGGCGGTCCAC
Organism: Ambystoma mexicanum; assembly: GCF_040938575.1. Taxonomy (NCBI): domain Eukaryota; kingdom Metazoa; phylum Chordata; class Amphibia; order Caudata; family Ambystomatidae; genus Ambystoma; species Ambystoma mexicanum. The sequence goes on along the minus strand of NC_090928.1, from coordinate 318,187,393 downwards.
TAGATCCTGTCGTAGTTCCCACTCGTGGCACGAGCGCAGCTCTCTGCTGAGCGAGTCGGCGATGGTGTTTTTTATTCCTGCCAGATGAAACGGCACCAGAAACATCCCTTGGGCGACGGCCCAATGCCACAGATCCTGTGCCTCCTTGGACAGGGCTGGGGATCTGGTACCGCCCTGCTTCCTGATGTAGAACATGGTGGTGGTGTTGTCGGTGAAGATCCTCACCACCTTGCCCTTGAGGGACGGAAGAAAGGACCTGAGGGCCCAAAACACTGCACGGAGTTCCAGGACGTTGATATGGAGGGACCTCTCTGCCGGCAGCCAAAGACCCCTCGCATGCAGGTTTTCGGTGTGCGCTCCCCACCCCTCCAGGGAGGCATCCGTGGTCACTGTCTTCTGGTGGCCCGGGGTCTGGAAGTCCATGCCCGCCGTCAGATGCGCGTGGGTGCCCCACCACCGGATCGCTCGTCGGAAACTCTCGTCGAGTGTGATCCTGTCCTCGAAGCTGCCCGTCGTCTGGATCCAGCGCGCATCCAGGAACTCCTGCAACGGGTGCATCCGGAGCCTGCACAGGCAGATGAGATAAATGCAAGAAGACATCATTCCGAGGAGGGACTTGATGGACCTCACCCTGGCCACGTCCGCAACCAGCATCCGCTGCACCTTGCCCAAGATGGCCCTCGTCCTTTCCTCCGACGGAGAGGCCAAAAGCGACACTGTGTCGAGCTTCGCTCCCAGAAACAGTGCGTCTTGCGCGGGCACCAGGTGGGACTTGGCGTAGTTTATGGAGAATCCCAGGTCCGTGAGTAGTTGGACGGTCCTTGCCGTGTGCTCCACGGCGAGCTCCTTCGTCTTTGCTCGGATGAGCCAGTCGTCCAGGTAGGGGTAGACGTGGATCCCCTCTAGGCGCAGCCACACCACCACCGGTGCGAGGCACTTGGTGAACACCCTGGGTGCCGAACTCAATCCGAAGGGAAGGGCTCTGAACTGGTAGTGACGCCCTTGGACCACGGATCTGAGAAACTTTCGGTGTCCCTTTAGGATGGGGATATGGAAGTAGGCATCCTCCAAATCCAACGACGACAGGAAGTCTCCCTCCTCCAGTTGACCCAGGATGTGTTGGAGGGTGACCATCCGGAACTTCTGTGCCTTGATGAATTTGTTCAGTCGTCGTAGGTCCAGGATGGGACGCCATCCTCCCGTCTTCTTCTTCACGAGGAAGTATCTTGAGTAAACTCCGGAGCCCCGAAGCCTCTTTGGGATGAGCTCGATGGCGCCCTTCTTGAGCATCGCCTTTACCTCCAAGTGAAGTTGAGGGAGGTGATATTCCTTCCTGGCCACAGGGGGGACGCGCGGGCACCTCTTTAGAAACTCGAGCGTGTGACCCTGAGCCAGGGCGTCCAGCACCCAACGGTCAGTGGAGATTGACTCCCACACGCTGACGAAGCTCGCCAGCCGGCCTCCCACCGGGGTGCTTCGGTGGGGGCCCAACCCCACGGCCGGTTCAGTCCTGCTTCGATGAGGCTTTGCCGCCTTGTCCTCCTTGGCGACGACGGCGGGGTCCGCCCGACTTGCCTCATCCCCTGTAGGCTTCCTGTGACGACGAACGGGCCGCTTGACGATAGGTGGAAAATCCGCCGCTGGAACCTTTGGAGGCACCCTGTTTGCCTCCGCCGCTCCGAAAGGGCGGCCGTCGTTGCTGGAGAACACCAAGAGCCCGGGCCGTCTCCATGTCCGTCTTGATGGCTTGTAGGGAATCGTCCACTTTTTTCCCAAACAGGTTGCTCCCGTCGAACGGCATGTCCAAGACTCTGGTCTGCACGTCCTGACAGAAGTCAGTAGCCTTGAGCCATCCACGCCGCCTAAGGCACATGCCGTTGCCCAACTGGCGAAATCCAGTGTCAGCGATGTCCGTCGCTATCGTAATGTCATGGTCCGACGCCACTTCTCCTTCCTGCAAGATCTCTAGGGCCTCCGCCCTCTTGTCGTCTGGTAGGAAGTCCAGCAGGGGGGCGAGTTTGTACCACAACTCCCTGTCATAGCGGGCTACGATAGCCAAGGCGTTGGCAGCCTTAATCGTCGTCGCTGCCGATGAGATGACTCTGCGTCCCATCGTGTCCAATTTCTTTCCCTCGCCGTCCGGCGGGGAGGTTGATGTAGAGGCCGCGCCCCCCCCGCTTTCTTCCTGGCCGCCGCGGAGATGACCGAGTCCGGGGTCGGCTGTGCCCGAAGGCACAAGGGGGCCGCGTCCGGGACCCGGTACTTCTTCTCGTACCGATCCCTTCTCGCCGGCGTTGTGGATGGGTTCTTGAGGAGGGAGAGACCCTCATCCCAGATATCGTCCAGTAGAGGTACAGCGAGGACCGTCTTCCTCTTGGTCTTGCGCCGTTGATAAAGGAAACCTTCCTTCTTCTTCTCTTCCGGGCAGAGCTGGAAAAGCTCGGATGCCCTGGCGATCATGGCGTGAAATGATCCAATCTCGTCGGGCGGGGAAGCCCGGGTGGGAGGTGACGACGGGAGATCCTCGTCGTAAACCTCGTCGTCTGTATCCGTCGCGGCCGTGTCAGTCCCCGTATCATCCCCACGTGTCGTGGACGGGGAGGAGGGCTGAGCAGGGCGCGATGGTTGAAAAGGAGGTGGAGGATGAATCCTTCTTCTCTTAAGAGGAGGGCTCCCAGAAGGGCCTGGCTCCGGGTCCCCCGTCGGGAGCGGTTCCTCCGTTGGTGGTAACGGCAGTCTTGTCCTTATCTCCGAGCATAAGGACTGTATAGCCAACAAAATGGCCGCCGAGTTGTCTTGCGGCACTGGTTGAGGGGGTTCCGATGGGCGATCAGGAGCCCCGTCGGCACCCTTGACGTTCTCGTCGTCTCCCACATCGGGGTCCCTCCCGACAGGATGGTCTTCTTCCACGCCAGCGCCGTGGCCTAAGACTTCGATCAGCTCCTCCTCAGAGGTTGAGGCCGAATCCACGACGACCTCCTGCCCCCCCTTTTTCTTCTCCGTCGGAGGTTTCACGGGGTCCTGTCGATGGGCATGAAAGAGGACTCCCTCTGCGGTGGCAGGGAGATTCTGGGCCCCGAGGTCGCCACCACTGGTGTAGCCTCCACAGGCTGAGCCAGGGCCGCTGCGACTGTCTCGATAGAGGCCTTGGCCTGATGGATCAAGGCTTTCACCACCTTAGGTGCGCTCACCTCCTTCTCCTTGGGGGGAGGGTCACCACCTCGCTCCCCCTCCGATGGGGCCTTCGAGCACGACCGGGGTCTCTCCAGGAGCTTCGCCGGGTGCTCGGCCTTCCTCTTACCCGAGCCAGAGCGTTGGCTCATGGTTGATGGCGCCGGGGAGGATGCGCCCTGCCTGGCGCCCGTAGAGCCTGACCGTTCGGCGCTCCCGGTGCCAGCGGACTCGCGGTGCTTGGCCTTCTGTTGGACCCCCGTCGCCAGGGCGCCCTCAAAGGTCTTAGAAGACCGCTCGGACTTCTTCTTCTTCTTCTCGCCTGACGGGCTCTTCCCTTCCAGCCAGTTGGCGAGACGCAGATGGCGATCCTTCATGGTCCGCTCCGACATATTGCCGCAAAATGCACAGTTCTTCTCCACGTGCGTCTTGTCCTCATGCAGGCAGTAAAGGCAAAGGGAGTGTTCGTACTCCTTAAAGACATTCTGAAGCTGGCATCCAGGGCAGACCCTGAACAGCTTTCCGGGCGTCGAGCTTCCCTTCTCCTGGGCCATGCTCGAGAAGGGCCTGAGAAACTTCTGGAGTCCTCCAAAAGCGTGGCTCGACGAAATCTTCACCCTTGAGGGCCGTAGAAGAATCCGACACGGGTCCCCGTCGATCGGATAAAGAAACGGTGGAGCTTGAGGCTCTTTTGACCGAAAAAGAGAAAATTTTCCTAAGAAAAAGCGCGAAAAAAGCACTAACGCTCGAAAGCAATAGCACGAGGATCCCAACACTTGAACGTGCGGTAAAAATATGAAGATGGCTGCCAGAGGCGGGGCGTAGGGAGATGGCAGTCATTGGCTGTGGTCAGTATGACGCAGAGATCAGTGATTGGTTACTACTACGAAAGACAGATCAGAAACAAAACTGATACTGATTTTTCTTTACCGAGGATTCCCAGCCTGATGACGGGGAATATTCATGAGCATGTGAATCCATGCCAGACCCCATGCTGGAGAACAGTTTCAACTTGCCTGTGAACAATACGGACAGGTATACTGTCCTTAGGACACCCCCATTTTCGTTTAATTGCGGACATCCCGAACACCATGTGTATTCTTAGAACAGTTCAACTTGCCTGCGAACAGTACGGACAGGTATAGTGTTCTTGGGACATCCCCATATGGGTCGATTGCGGACATCAAGGACAGCGCGACTGTCCGCAGACACAATGAACAGAACAGCGGTGCCTACCACCTAAATAGATACAATATTTGAACCATCTCTTATCCCCCACCATCCCCAAACAGTCTTACAGACCAACACACTCACCAAAATTGTATTTCCCCACCATTTGTCACTACGCTGTCCGCGGACGTCCGCGGATACTAAATGGCGGGGTTTCCAAAAATCTGACGCACACCACGCTCTCCACCATCCAATCGGAGAACACGGCGCATGTCCGCGGACATGACGCAAGTCAATTGGCCAATCAGGATACTGTCCGTGGAGCGAACAGGAAAGTGTGTCCGCGGACCGAACATAGATATCACTATTTTTTTTTACCTACTTTTTGGTCATTTTTAAAAAAAACCACTGGACGGATTTTCACCAAATTTACAAAAGCACGCTTTCTGGACCAAGCCGCTGCTCCTGCCGCAAATTTGGTGAAAATCCGTCTGGCTGTTTGGGCTGTAGGCGTGAGCAAATTTTTTCTCCATTCAATCTATGGGAAAAAAGACATTTTGGGAGCCCCCTATAACTTTGCCCTCCCTGGACCAAACCTCACGAAACTTTGCAAAAATATTCAGAGTAGGCCATATACTTGTATTGCAAAGTTTGGTGAGGGGAGCGAAGTTATAGGCCACCCAAGAAGTGCTCTTCCTATGGAAACAGCAACTTAACCATAACTACACAGCCACTACTGTGGCTGTGTAATATATATATATATATATATATATATATATATATATATAGAGAGAGATATATAAAATTACTTGGACAACACCCACACTTGGCTGTTTGGAGAAATAGTGTTCTGTCTGGTGAGGCACAGCCATCCTATACTGATGGACTCACAGCAGGCCGCGCTTTAGCCATCACATGCCAGCCATATACTCAATATGCCATTTGATTTCTGTGAAATTGGCAAGAACGTTCATCAAATGCTACATATTGCTATTAAAGGCTGGCACCAACGAATTCCATCCATCTGGCACATGCTCACCCGATGTGGCATGCATTGGCATAACATGTCCAGGTACTCACTACACTGCCACTCATTGTTAATTAAACTGCAGCTACTCACAGCATTTACAGTGATTACCATAAAATGCATATGAACCCACCCAGCTGGAAAACTATTGAGCAAGAGTGAAGAGGGGGTACAGTACATAGATCAATCATAACTACAGATGCAGGGGCAGGTGTAATGGGTTAAGAGGGAGTGATGGTGAGAGAGGCGAGGGATAATCAGAGACACTGCATTAGTATTAAACACAGACTCTTTGAAGAGCTTAGTCTTCCCTTTGTTCCTGAAATGCACAAGGTGAGGTGCATAGGGAGGTTTCTCTTGAGACTCTGGTATAATAATTTGTGTTCTTATATAGTGCTTCATATTGTATTCCTCATGCTTCTAAGCACGGTATGATAAACCTGAAGGTGTCTCCTTAGCTTGTCCCCGGGGATCTGTCATCCAGGTGGCCAAGACACGGCCATCGCTATTGGATCAAGTTCCTGTGGGTGGACCAGGAAGGGAGGATCACCTGGATGGGGGGGTCCTCGGGGAGTGGGACATTGACGGGTGAGACACGAATCCTCCTTCATTTAAAACCTTTTCCCCATCCTCTCACGTAGGACATTCTAAACCACTTCCCCCCACCCCTTTCCACCGTGAACACTTTCACACAACACAACAGACAACAGACTCACACTACAGCCATTTACCTGACATGTCCCAATACCAGGGTCAGGCAAAGTCAGGCAATTGACTCCATTCACACACCTGACAGCCCTTTCCCTTCCCCACAGGGATAAAAGGTGGAGCCGATGAGCACAGTACGAGCAAGACGGATACGACAGGCAGCATGAGGAGACGGCTAATAGAAGGAAGGAAAAAGGTGCCAAAAGGCAGGAGTGTGGCAAGGAGAGGCAATCTTGCCCTTTTCACTCCAGGCCTGCAGAACATTTGTGGAGAGGAATCTGAGACCATGCACAATAGAGAAAGTGTCCTGCTGCCGATGTCATCGGTACAAGGGGCAAGCCTATCCTGATAAGGCAGAGCAGAGGAGACTCCCACACCCATGGTACCAGCCTTGACTCCAGAGAATCCAAAAGCCAAGCGGTTCATCACATCCAGTTAGTCAAGGGGAGAATCGATAAGCGCTGGCCTGTGTTGAGTGAGAATCGGAAAGTGGCAAGTTTTGAACAAAGCTAATGAACTTTAAAGGAACTGTTGAAAGTGCGAGGTGGAGACCAGCTGTAGAGGGAAAGCGGCACTGCGTGGGTGCTAACTCACAAGACTCTGGTCGAGCCCGAAATTGAGAAAGTACAGAAACCAGAATGCCATAGAAAGGCCACCAAAGGAATGCAAAGTGGTCATACGTGAGGGTCCAGCAAAAGCCCTGTACATTCGAAAGACTTTGATTCGTGAATTGGCGTGAAGGCGAGGGAAGTGAATCTCGAAAGCTGTGAACTGTATAAAAATAAGACAGAGAACATTGAAACCAAAGCAGGGTCAGCCCAGAAGAGCGGGACCCATGGGTGAAGCCATCACCCTATCTAAACTATAGATTATAATTGACAGGAGTCAGCCCGGAAGAAGGGGAGCCAGGGGTGAACCCTTCGCCCAACGAATATTGGGAACAAACGTTCATTTGTTTAAGGAACTTTTGTTTTGTTGGTTATCTGAACACACCAGGTCCCAAAGGCAGGAGACTTTCTAAGGAAATGAGACTTGGCAATCAATGGACTGAGAACTGTCGTCTCGTGCTAGAGAAGCCCTAGACTGTCTGCCATTGAAACTGTCATCTCAGGCTAAAACATCGGGAAGGGAACCCAAACTACTGCATCCTGACTTCTTATTTTGAACACGTCTCTCTTTTCTTGAGAACTATACCACACCCTTTTCTGTACTAGTTGTAAGGTTTGGCAATATGTTTCTTAGTATAGGCCCTTTTATTTTGGCATGACACCACTAGGACTGCCATATTTTTCATTTGATGGAAGTTAGAGATAGATGTCTTAGCGGGCGTTATTGATCCTGACTTCCGAGGGGATGTGAAGGTTCTATTACAGCATCATGGGGAAGTCCCTTTTGAGGTACATCGGGGAGACCACATTGCCCAGGGAATTTTGGAGAGAGTTATTTTCCAAGAAAGTGAACCAGATGACACAGGCAGAGGTAACTTAAGCTTTGGAAACACTGATAAATCCCCTACCATCGAAGAAAGGAAAGTAGAGGAACCCACCATCTATCCCGCCTTGCACAGTGAAATGATCCAGCCGTCGCTGAAGCTTTTTTATAAGAAATCCCAGAGGAAGAAGGCCTAGAGAAGGGAAGTACCTGTTTCTACGTAAAACTAGGATTACTTTACAGGAAGGAAACCTCCCCTGAGGGATTAATAAAAACTCAACTGATAATACCTTAAAGTCACAGAAAGGTCATGCTAGAGTTTGCACATTCCCATCTCACGGGAGGATATTTGGGACAAACTAAAACACAGGCGCATATATTAGTGGAAAGTTTTATTGTCTGGTTATTCATTCTGACATCAAAACTTTCATACAAACTTGTGAGATATGTTAAAAGACTAACCCACACATTCCATTACCTGCGCTTTGTACCCACTGCCAATTATAGAAGTCCCCTTCTCACGAATTGGCTTGGACATAATAGGACCTCTGGAAACATCTAAATTTTGGAGAAAGTATGTCCTGGTGATCGTGGATTATGCAACCCGATTTCCTGAGGCATTTCTAATGCGAAATAATACCATGCAGCAAATCTTAAATCATCTTCTACCATATTTCTCCAGGGTTGGTTTTCCCAAAGAAATACTAAGCAACCAGGATTCACATTTTATGAGTAAGCTTTTGGCCAAAGTCAAAGAGCTACTCCACATTACCACCTTGCAAACTTCTGTATACCATCCCCCCACCGGTTTCTCTTCCTTTGAGCTATACTATGGAAGAGAACCATGAGATGGCCTAGACATGCTCTGGGAAACCTGGGAAGAACGCGAGGAGGCCCCATTCCAATATCTCAAACCGCCACTATAATGCGAGAACATATGAAGTTAGTCCGGGACTTAGTTTGTACTCACCTGGGCAAGGCCCAAAACCAGTAAAAGGCCAGTTAAGACAAACAGGTAAATTTAACATCTTTTTCTATCGGACAAAAAGTACTAGTCCTTTTACCCACCTTAGAGAACAAAATGGTCTCCAAGTGCCACTGACCCTATGAGATAATGGAAAGAAAGGGAACATGCGCGTATAAACTAGCCTAACCAGACCGAAAATAGAAAATCCACTTATATCATGTTAACCTTCTGAAAGAGTGGAACGAAAACCCATCAACCACCCATGCTAAAGTTGTTGCTTGCCTGTTTCCCGAGGATATAGATAACTTTGACTTCATTCCACCTGAGTTATCTAGCCAATAACGAAAAGATCTGAAGGAGCTAATAATTTCGTTCCCTGATGTATTTTCAGAAAAACCGGGAATAGTAAAAGGTACCTATCATTATATTCGAACACCTCAAAATAAAGTAGTTCACCTAAAACCTTATTGTCCACTGGAGGCACGAAAACAGGTAGTGATCGCGGAAGTAAACAAATTGTTGAAGGCTAATACAATTGAACCTTCTTCAAGTCCATGGTCCTCTCCGGTCTTGTTAGTCACTAAACCTGACCGGTCGTGGAGATTCTGCATCGACTTTCGTTAAGTCAATGTCATATCGGACTCCGATGCCTATCCCATGCCACACATCGATGACCTAATTGATAAACTAGGGAAAGCCACCTATCTATCAACCCTAGATTTAATAAAAGGATACTGGCAAGTCCCCATATATGGGCCAGATAAGGAATAAATTGCGGTTTCAACACCCCTAGGGTTATTCCAGTTTAACGTCCTCCCTTGTGGCCTACACAGTGCGCCAGCTACATTCCAACATCTTATGGACAACATCCTACAACCCTATTCAGACTTTTGCAGGGCTTACATTGGCAATATTGTCATTTATAGTAAGACCTGGGAAGACTATTTTTTCAATCTTTATACCATCATGAAAGTCGTTAGAAATGCTGGTCTAACTGCAAATCCAGCTAAATGCAGACTAGTCCAATCCACTGTAAAATATCTTGACTTCTTCATGGGGAATGGAACAGTAAAGCCCGAACATAAAAAGGTGTAAGACATCTTGGACACTCCAACTCCCAAGACCAAAAGAGACGTTAGAGCTTCCCTTGGGTTAATAGGTTATTACCATAGGTTTATCCCCAACTATTCAGATAAAACGGCACGGTTAACAGATAAAAATGCTGAACTTTTAAGCACTTAAAAATGCTGAACACCAGCAACTTGAGTGGAGCGAGGTACGCAATGACATCTTGAAACAAATACTCTGTCAAAACCCAATCCTAAAGGTAGCTGAATTCTCAAAGGAGCAACAAAAGGAGATCCAGATACTGCTATGTGCTGAGGTTCAAAATAATTTTATGTGTAATTATTCGATTGATACAAGTATATCCTCAAATCTGTAATTTCACTCATTGTATGATTGAATAACTAATAGTATAGACAATAACAATCACATTAAATTAAATGATACAGTGTGCCTCCGCCATACTGATAAATCAAGTCCAACTTGACAGTAAGTGCCAGGTAAAACATTCCATTACCCCAACCTAACAAAAAACTACCAAAGAAAGCAACATATCAATATCTAACAAACAAAACATCACATAAATCACCCCAACATTACCTGATTAGCAAGCACGTGCTAATGTTTCGCCCATTTATTGGCTTTGTCCAGGCAAGATTCTTGTTATTTACAGGGTAGGTCACAGAATTTAGCGCAGAAGTGGCGCAGGCGGCTGGCGCACAGAGGGAGCGTGCACCAGTCTGCGCCAGCCGCATGCGCCAAAACCCATTTTGACGTACAGCGTATTCATGGATACTAACATCCATAACCAGCCGTAGCGCAGAGTGGCGCAGCGACCTTGCAGCAGCGCCAGTTACACCCCCCGCCCCGCCCTGTGCGCCAAAAACATTGCACAAATCCCGTATATGGCGCAAAGGCCAGTGGACCAGCATACAGACCCCCAACCACGAAAATGCACTCAAAATGCCACACAGCCCTCACGCGCCAGAGAAAACGTGTGTGGGTACTCCCTGTGCACCCCTCGGAATACGCGTACCCCGCTCACGCCAGCGAAATTGCGTGTAAAACTCCCTGCGCACCCCTCGGAATGCACGTACCCCGCTCGCGCCAGCAAAATCACGTGTAAAACTCCCCGCGCACCCCCTGGAATGCGTGCACCCCACTCGTGCCAGCGAAATCACGTGTAAAACTCCACGCGCACCCCTCGGAATATGCGTACACCCCGTGCACCCCTCGGAATACGCGTACCCCACTCGCGCCAGCGAAATTGCGTGTAAAACTCCCTGCACACCCCTCGGAATATGCATACCCCGCTCGCGCCAGCGAAATTGCATGTAAAACTCCCCCTGCACCCCTCGGAATACACGTACCCCACTCGCGCCCGCAAAATTACATGTAAAACTCCCTACGCACCCCTCGGATTACGCGTACCCCGCTCGCGCCAGCAGAATCACGTGGAAAAAGTCCCCCATGTGGTGTGGGCCGCCTGCGGGGCATGGACTGGGGTGATCTGCCTGCGGGGCATGCCCAGCAGTGAAGGGCTGCCTGCGGGGCATGCCCAGGGGGGAAGAGCTGCCTGCGGGGCATACCCAGAGGAAATGGGCTGCCTGCAGGGCATGTCCAGGGGTGAAGGGCTGCCTGCGTGGCATGCCCAGGGGTGAAGGGCTGCCTGCGGCCCATGGGGAGGGGAGGAGGGCCACATCCGGGAGGGCCCACACTGCCAAATCGCGTGTAAAACTCCCTGTGCACCCCCAGAATACGTGTACCCCACTTACGGCAGTGAAATCGCGTGTAAAACTCCCCACGCCGCCCCAGAATACATGTACCCCACTTGTGCCAGTGAAATTGCGTGTAAAACTCCCTACGCACCCCTCGGAATACGCGTACCCCGCACCAATGCACCCACTCCCAAATTGCCATGACAGTCTGAAAAGAACCAGCATGGCCATGAATAAATGTACAAAAAAGCCACACAGTGGCAACACATGACTGAGGCAATGCTCATAGAGACATGCACAAAACCAATGAGCGTACACAACACCAATAATGAAGATATATTAAATGTATTAAAAAACATAAAAAATGACATAATGAAAATCACACATGCAAATGAAGAAATGATGAAAGCAATACAAAAAATAAAGTAAAATCCAATGAAAAATAAAAATCCACGACATGAAAACTGAAAAGTGGTCCATCGCCAAAGTCCATATAAAGTAAATAAAAAACAAAAGCACAACAAATCATTGCTCCATGGGATGAGGAAATAACGAAAGTATGTACAAGTCTGGTACGATTTACATTGAAAGTCAGAAGGGTCCATGATCCCAAAACAAAAGGAAACTTACCAAAAATCCTATGACATATACAACTATATACAAAAAGTGGAGCAAAGTCTGTGAACTACAAATAAAAATATAAACCAAATGAAACCTAAGCCTAAATAACTATATACAAAGGCGGCGGGCTAGTCCGATGGCTCACTTTTTGATTTTCCGGGCCAGGGCATCATCGAACTCCACGTCGATGATACGGAGGCGGGCCTCTTCTCTGGCCTCCAGGTCTTGCAAGGATGCAGCCATGCCCTCCTCCAACTCCCTGCGAGTTGCCTCGAGGCACTCAGCCTGCCTCAATACCCTGTGCATGGAGTTCTCCGCCCTGACCATTGTGAGCTGTGCCCTCTCCGCCCGCCGCCGATCTGCACTATTTGCTGGCCCAACCGCTGCCACACAGAAGACACTCCCAATCCTGGGTCCTCCTGCCCGCCGGCCGATGCCTGCCACAATGATGTTGATGGCCCCGAGGCCACATGCCTCCTACGCCGAGCCTGCTGCCACTGCATTTCTGCTGCCTGCCACCGCCACCACGACTGCCTCTGGGTAGATGGCAACACCTGGGACCGTTGTGCAGGTGCCCTGCGTGAATGTGCCTGCACATTGTCCATTGCCAGGGGTCCAGTTGCTGGGGTGACCACCTGTGCTGGAGCTCCGACTCCCGACTGTGGCAGGGATGGGATCTCCACCAGCCTGGCTGCGTTGGTTGAGGCAGGTCCACAGGGGGCCCTGGTGGCATCTGAGCCGGAAGACAGCACGGAAAATGACTGGCGTATAGTGTGCACAGAGGAGGAGAGGGCCGCAAGACAGAGCGACACATGAAGGAAACCCCCGACCACGAGCCCTCTCAACTGGGCCATGTTGGCACACGTCTCTTTGTGATGACGTGCGTGGTCCCCCCAGGAAGCATGCCCGTCATCACGAATTACAACTCGACACTGATGAGGATGGACTCGATCCTGTCACAGGTCCCACGTCCGCAGATAGAGTAGTGCCAGATGACGTGGACCTCCCCCCTACCTGTGGATGGGCCTAGGACGGGGCATCCCTGCTGGTGCATGGTGATGCAGTCACAGTGTCAGGGACAGTGACATCCACAGGCCCCTCAGCGGCAACCTCTGCTGCCTCCTGCCCCTACCCCTGGACTGTTCCACTTGCACCAGTGGTACCACCCCCACCAGGCTCCATGTGCAGCTTGGATGCGGCCTCCTCCTCCTCCGTACACACCACCAACCTGGATGGTTCAGCACCGTTTTCCGCCGTCGCAAGCCCCTGAGAGGATGACTGGGCCTTGCGTTGCCGGCCGGTGGAGGCATCCCTGCCGCTTTCCTCCACAGCGCTGTCTCCGCCCTCTTCTTCACTCGCTGCTGTGTAAAGGGAGATATAGAACACAAGCATCAGGGTACTGTACAATAGTCCCCTAGACACAAAGAAATAGCACATGAGTGCCACTGTCAAACGTCACTTCCATCATGTCCCTCCACAACACATGGGTCAGTGCAGGCAACACACATGCAGAAACAGGCATGGCACATGCAACAAACATGTGCATCCATGTCCAAGGCACTGTAGAAACATCCAATGGTGGGTTGAAACTCACATGCATCATGGGACATGCTGAACACATGCACACACATTACCGGACGGTCATGCACCTGGCCTCGTATACCCCCAGACACATTGATACAAGGATGATTACACTGTATCTGTGAATCAACACATCGTCACGGACATGTGTCATGCATCCATGGTGTTTACCAGTCACTCACACACTACTCAGACACACATACATGTATACCATGCATGTCCATGACAGCAGCACCCATCTCTCACACACCAAACATTTCCAAGTACAGAGACAGGCATGCATACATGTGTGCATTCCGCATGCTGCTCCGCATGATGCATTGTAACACATACACCATCCATGTGGTTCACGCCTGACTGGACTCACATGCAGCACCATCATGTCCCTGCACACACACATCCATACATGACCCATGTCACACATACAGCCAAGTAGCTAACTACCAACACACTGAACATGCACTGTTTTACACGGCAATGCATGGGCACTTACAGCGCGACTCCAGACAGGCCTGCATCCTGAGGATCTGGTGGTGAAGCACTGGGCGAATGCGCTCCAGGACCCTCATCTGCTGAGTGGTAAGCTGACCCCGGCGCCCCACTGCATCTGCTGCGTCTAAGAGGCACCGGGCCTTCTTGAGGGTCCTGGACTTGTAGTCCTCCCAGCACTTCTGGACGTGTTTGATGTCACGGGGTGCCACCCCCTCCGCGTTGATGGCACCCACTATGTCCGTCCAGATCCTCCTCCGTCCTTCCTTGTCGTCGTGCAAGGGTGAGAAGAGGGTATCATAATGCCCCAGGACTTGCTCCACCAGGATGTCAACTTCATTGGCTGTGAAGCTGGCAGCCCTCTGCCTCTCTGCTGGGGGGTTGCCACTGGTGCCGGATGGTGTTGGTTCAGACATGGCAACCCCCGAGGCAGGTGTGGGTGGGCAACTGGGCCCTGGGGCTGGGCTGTGGAGCAATGGAACACCAGTCGGGAGTCTTCTGTTCCAGCAGGGGTGCTCACATCAACTGGACCCCTGCAGATGGCTGATGTGTAGGCACCAAATCGCAGGGCACTGTTGGCAGTAGGCAGGCAGGCAGCAGCAGATGGCTTGTAGGAGGCACCCCGGGGCTCAGGGGGGCAGGTAAATGGCCTTCTGTGCATGAGCGTGGTATTCCGTGTGTTGTTACGTGGCCAGCTTGATGCAGAGTGAATAGGCATGTGAAAAAACAGCACGTCAGCGTGTAATTCGAGGAAACGGCCTTATTGCATAAGCACATATGTGACGTAACACGCGCGGGTGTTTCCCTCGGCAGGGGTGCATAGTGAGTCAGCACGTGAAAAAACAGCACGTCCGCGTGTCAATGAGTGTAATTTGAGGAAAGGGCCTAAGCGTGTAAGTGACGTTACGTGCGCGGGTGTTACCCTCAGCACGGGTTAAAGGTGAGCAGGGCCAGCAGTTTGCTGTACGTGCTTTTCATGGAGACCAACGCGTGTGTTGCTACTTCTGGTTGTTTTACACGCCATCACTACTTCACAGGGGATCAAGGACGTATCTCTTCTTTTGGCAGGGGTATTGGCTACGTGTATTTTTCATTACCACGCTAGTCAGACGGTGAGTCGCACACGCTATTTTTCCGACTGCTGGTCCCCCTGTGTATCGCGTACCCGTTTTCGAGGTCATAGTAGCCTGCGTGTTCAACGCGTATGTGTTTTTCGTGTCCCTGGTTGCCACCATGTACTGCGGGAGGTTAATTCCACACATGTGGGCTACCGGGGGTTGCGTGCAGGGTTTTACTGCAGTTTTGGGGTGCCTGAGCATTGCGTGAGCTGTCACTTTATCACTGGGGTCACATACAGCCTTGCAGGCGCACAGGGGTGCTGTTAACATCTAGTACACCACCTCCGCACAGGGGTGCTGTTAACATCTAGTACCCCACCTCCTTCACCCCAATTGCCCAGGAGAATTGTCGTGTACACCGCCCATTGGCACCACTACATCTGTGCAATGGCTGGGAGGCCACAAAAGGTGAGGGGGCGCCTCAGCTGGGCATCCTCCTCATGGCAGGCGTGGTCAGGGACGTGGCCGAGGTGACCAGGGAGCAGGGGGACTCCAGGGTGTCCAGGGTGGCTGCAGTGGGGGAAGCACCACTTCGCCAGGATGTTCTGCCACATGTTGGTGCAGTCATGCCACCACCCCCTGTGGTTCTGGGAGATGCAGCTCTTGCATCTGGCACTGGCACCCATGTGACCCGGCATTCCGTTTCATCGACTGCCACGGACCCAAGGGTAGTGGTAGCTACAGGTGCAGCTGTGGCCACCACCACCCAGGCTCAGTGTCTGCCAGCGCATGCTTCGTTGGCATCTGAAGAGTCCCAGGATGATTTCCAGGTGTTCATGAGGCACGTGGTAAGTGCATGCAGGGCTGCTCTGACAGAGGCACATGTCCCTGGGGCAGTGTTGTCATCTGCTACCCAGAGCAGCCGGGTGTTGGCAACTGCATGCGCAGATGCAGCTGACACCACCCCGGCTGTGAGTCTGCCAGCCAGGACAGTCTCGGTCAATGACCTTGGCACATTGGCTGTAGCTACGCAGGGTCCAGTCAAGAGCACCCAGCAGCCACTGACACAAGTCAGGGCTTCCATCCTAGTTCCACCTGCCACTCCCTTGGTTCAATCCCCCAGCGCACTGCCCCTACTGATCAGGGCGGCACTTGCCAATCCGGCTCCGGATCACTGCCCAAGAGGAGGAAGGTTGCACCTGCACAAGAGGCTGGGACCCCAGACACGGCTTCAGTCTCCGGCACGTCAAGGAAGAAGCCTTTCGGCAAGCAGGAACTGGACTTCCTTGTGGACTTTGTGTCAGAACACGACCGTGATATGCTGGTGGGCACAAATTGTCACACTACGCCTTCCCAGTGTTGGGACCACTGGAAGCTTGTTGCGGAGGGTGTTAGTTCATTTGGACATGAGGTGCGCACAGCGCAGGAGTGCAAAAAGCATTGGGATGACCTCCGACGCGGTGCTAAGCTAAAGTGTGCCCCCAATTATGCTATGACTCGGGTGACTGACAGTGGGCCACCACCTGAGGAGGAAGAACTGAATCCGCATGAGGTGATCGCTGCAGAGTTCATACCGGCAGAATTGTTCCAAAGAGTGGGAGAGATGCTGGATTTTGATGCCCCGTCCAGTGAGTGTTGCTGTGTGTTTGTCCAGGCCATGTGTGGTTTGCTTGTGCGATGTGTTGTTACTGCCATTACATGCTATGTGTACATGGTTCTCATGTGCAAGTCATGCAATGCTTCACTAATGCGTGCCTGCTGTGCACCATGCTGGACATGTAGCGCAGACACAGGCTGTCCTCATCACCACACTTGCACCCTACTCACATGCTAGTCACCCGGCTGCCCCTCCGGTCCATGTTCCAGCTGGCCCTTCTGCATGTAGCCTGGGGTGTCTTTATACTCATCACTCAGACTACGTCATCGCATGACTGATGTGCATGTGTGTTCTGCCTGCATGCAGGGACTCGACGTAGGCATGCTCCGTTGCCCCTCCACCCCCTGCACCACTATTACACCATTGCACTGGTGGGTAACATGTCGGACTACTGCAATGGCCTGTTCAACGCTCATGTGTACATGCACACTTCTCCCTGCCAACCTGCCAGACACATACTGTGGAGTACATCCTTTGCCCTTGATGCAGGGTATCTCACTTGGACTGTGCAGATGGCAGATGCTCTGCAGGGACATGAGTGCCCATTCATGCTCCATGTGCATTCCATGCATGCCCCTATTTGTCCTTGGCAGGATGATCATTGTAGTACGTGTCCAGGATGACATACATTTAATGGCATTTGATCATCCATTCCATGCTTACTTTGGGTCAGTCCTGCATCATGCACATGTTTAGGGTGTCATAGTCTGTGTGGGGTACAGGCCTCCCCCTGTTTCAGGCCCCCTGACTCTGTTCAACTGGTGTTGTGCCTTCTGCACACATGGGTGTACTACAGAGAGTTCATCACGCGTCCTGCTTACTGTCCCATTCTCATCTGCTGTGTTGTCAGTCGACTCAGATGATGCAATTGACGCTACTCAACACTGTCTGCCAATACACAGTTCTCTGGTCAACCTTTCACTGCCATGCTATGCCTCCATGAATTTCTGCATTTTCACTAAGGGGGGTTGCCTGCAGCCATGCAACCCATTGCATGCACATAGCACGTGATGCCCGACCTTGCCCTAACACTGCCTTCATGTTTATTGATTGACATCATAATGTACTTGTTGTGGATTGTCGTTTACGTACACATGTTCTGCACTGCACCAACTCATTTCTGAGCCATGTTACACCGTTCTACATGCCGACTCACTGCTACAATGTCAAAGTGACCTGGCATGTATGGTCATATGGTCATCCCTTCACTGTCATGAAAGGCACGGGCAAAGGTGCATCCTGTGACACACGTACTCAGTATTGGAACACCCTAGCGGGTGTTTAGCAACGTTGATAGGTCAATCTGCGGCCTATTCTAACTGGTATATGCTGCAGATTGACTATAGCCTGTCAATCGGGTTGTAATGACTGTGGAGCTGCCTGCACATGTGTATGTGTACACTTTCACATACATCAAAGCCATCAGCATTGTAGCTGCTTGCTTTGCTGTATAGAATGATGTTCATAATCACCATAATGGTGTATATTTACACAGGTGTTTTTCAACAATTTCACATGTACATATGCAAGAGCTTCAACGTTGTGTACTGCAACATTGCGGCTACTCACACTTATGTGTGTGTGAAAGTGGTAATTTACACATTTTTGTTGCATGACTAATATGTAGTTGATTAATGTTGATGCTGCAGAGATTTCAGCATTGCGCCTGTTATGTTCAACTGGCACAATCCTGAAGGTGCACTGTGTGCAGTATGTGTATGCCCAGGCCCACTTAGTTAATCTGGTGGGGCCTGGCCATGATGATTTGACACACTGAATAATGGATTAGGGCACAATCAATGCACAATGTGCTCAATCAGGCCCTGAGGGGTGTTCTGGAGGCTTCATTGCCGGCAGCTCGGACCGTACTGGGTGTAATGCTCCCTCATGCCTGGTTGCAGGCCCTCGCTTTGCTCGGGACATTCACTATGTCTACATGGCCCATGACGCCCAGTACGGGCCGAGCTGCAGATGGATGAAGCTATATTGGTGATGATGATTTAGTGATGCATGTGCACATGCATATTACATGTGTAATGGTGTGTTTGGATTCACTTGCAGCTGTGGCCATTTTGCAGTTCAGACTTGCTTATGGTATGTACCATCTCTTTGTTGCCATCTGTCATTTCTGCCTGTGACATGTGCCTGACAGAGGTGATGTGTGATGGAGGTGATATACTACATTCTGTACATGTGTAGGCTTCGCTATTTACCTACATCCATTTCTGATTTTGGGATGTGTTTGCAAATCAATGCCACTGGATGCATGTGGGAAGTTCATTTGTGTGTGATATGTCTGCTTCATGTGTTGGCTGTCGAAGTGATGCCTATGTGTGTGTGGGTTATGGGCTTCTGACATGTGTCCTCATTTTTGTTTTTTCCACATTATAGATGATGACGCAATGGAGCCAGAGGATGGTGATGTCAATCCTGACACGGGGTTGCTATTACATCAGCAACCCTGCACAAGTGGGGGTCGTGGGGTGGTAGGCCACGAGAACCCACTTGTGCTCCAGACCATGGTTTCCAGGGCTGGCAATGAGTCTCGCTCGGATGATCACTCTGACAACAATGTTGAGTTGGATATGCGTCATGTCCATTCATCGACGGTGAGTGATTCTGATGTGGATGATCTTCTGTCCGCGACACCTGCACTGAGGGATCAGACAGTGTTGGAACCTCCGCCTGTGGTGGATTGGGATGCACTGTCACACTCCACACCAGTTGCTGATGTGCCTAGGGCATCACGTCAACGGAGAGATGTAGTCCTGCAGCCGCGGGCGTGCCAATCTAGCAAGGACCACGGCTCCTTGGGCCCCGTGGGGGTTGAGTCCGACAACGCGGTGGCCGTGCGACACCGGGCTATACTGAGTGGGAGCAATCCATATATGCCAAGTCCAAACAACAGGGGGCACATAGCAATCCATATATGCCAAGTCCAAACAACAGGGGGCAGCTATTGATCGCTCAGAGCATGGAACATGTGGCCCAATCTGTGTTCCCCCTGCTAGGCAGGTGGATCTGCAGCAGCGGGCAGCACAGTCCATGGGCCGCTCGCTCAGGCTGGGCATGGCGGCCTCATACAGGGCACGCCGGGCTGAAATGGTATCTCTGCATCAAGCACTTGCTGCTCACGCAGAGGCACACAGGAAGGCCCTGAAGGATGACCATCAATCCCTCAGATCTACTCTGGGTGAGCTCAACATGTCCCAGAGGAAGCAGTTAGAGGAGAGGTTGGGGCAGCTTGAGAATACCATCTCGGCTGAGCTACGTGCATGCCGGGGGGTGCTCCGGATGTCATGCTAGGCCATGCAGGAAGAACTCTGTGTTACATGTGCTACCTTGCAAGAGGAAGCACGCGTATCACGTGAGGTGCTGCATTCTGACCTACGTGTCATCGCTGCACAGGACCAGGCTTACCAGTCCCGCAGACTTGCTGCTGACGAGGGGCAAGCTGTGCATAGGCATGGTCAGGGTACTGTGCCACGTCCACCTTCTGCTTTCCATCCAGAGGCTGACTCGGACAAAGAATTAGCTCCTACACAGGTCGGGCCGTGCAGGCGTTGAGCCCATGGAGGTTTTTTTTTTAATCTCAACATCATCGCATGTGGATGTTGAGGTGCACCGTCTACCTCCCCCTCCTGGGTACCCCACCACCCCCTGGGTCATATGTGGCCATTTTTTTATTTTATTAGTTAGTTTAATTAGTTCATATATTTTCAAATTGTTTGTCAATTGTGCATTCATGTGACAGTGTGGTGCTTTATGGCTTTTGAAAGGATCCACTGTCTGTTCCAGCTGGTCTCGTGTATGTGTTTTTGGCTTGAGGTCCTGACACATATGCCACTCCTGCTTCCCCTTTCCATGGGCTTGCAAGGATTGCTTGGTGTGACAACCATTTACTCAAGGGCATTGGACTTTCGTCATATCTGTGGCCTGTCTGCTGCTTTACTACTTGTATTTACACCCCTAGTGGGGAATATGGATGTTTACTCCATGGCATGTCTGCAATCAATTTTGGTGAGTACATTTTTGAACTGTCCATGTATTGATGTTGATTGTGATGTATGTTAATTTCTTGCCTGTATACGTGCTTGATGCACTTCATAGTTGGTACGTGTTGAGTTCAGCCCCTGAGGATTGTGTCAAAGGAGGATGCATTAGGAATGTGACCCCAGAGGCACAACTCACGGTCCAGTCCTCACCTGAGATGTCCGCCTATACTACTACTATTACGCTCCGTTCCATTTGGGTGGCACGTTGAATCTGTCTTCCCTCTTGGAATTTGATGCTGCCTGACGGTACAGTTTTCATACTGGACTACAGCTCTTTTACTTGTTTTTCACACTCTGGTGCCTTTAGTCCCTGTTTTTCTTCCTGCTACTGTCCTTTTTGCATATCTGTACATCCGTCTCGGGGCAGTTATTTCCACGTACTCTTACATTGCCTCGGTTTGCCTCTGTACACTTCTGTTCAACAGCATCTCTCTGTCGCTCCTCCTGTCTTTCATCTATTACATCCATGCCTTTATGTTGACTTTTGGATTTTACCAATGCTATTCAACTGTTGTGGCTCTTAACTTGCTGTCAGCTGTTTCTGGCTATCTCACATTCACTCTGCCTTTCCAGACTTGTGCTGTCTCTGCCTTTCTTTGTTCACGCTATCAAGGATTGATTGGGTTTCAGCTTAACCATCCAGTTGTTCCAGCCTCCTTGGTTATTTTCTACTCAAGTTCCAGCTCTACCTGTCAGGGTACAGACCCTGGGGTTGTGTGGGAGGAGGTCAGATGTAGGTCTCAGACATGGCCCAGTAACAAGCAGCATTAAGACACACACACAGAAGAGATTCCAGCCTTATAAAAGCCTTTTATGCCCTTTCTGCAGGAAAAGGGGACTCCAGACTACCTTTTACAGCAGACACCGGCCCAAGAACTACAAAACCCTGCCAACGTTGGGTGGGGCACACGTGCGCATGCGCGCGCGAGCAAAAGCACAGGGCTTGTGCTCAGATGTCCAACAGAAGCAGATGTGTTTCCAGAAGCTCCGAGCAAGGGGAGCAGCATGAGGGTCCATGCCCCAGCTGACCTCCCTCCAGGCCCCTCGCACATGCAAGCTAAGTAGCACCAGCGCTGGGGAGCTTAGCCAGGCGTTGGGGAAGATACGCACAGTACAGCAAAGCTTTGCTGAGGAGAAAATGCCAAGAAGCTTTCCAAGATGTCATGGGCACACGCAGGGGGCGTCGCCCATATCCTCAAGTCCCCCCTGCTCCAGAGAAGCTAAGTTATTAGCGTAGTAGCGTTCCTAGCCACAAAATAATATGGCGCAAGGGGGGGCACCCAGCGACGCACAAACTCGGGTCCAGTGCATATCATTAGCATATGCAATTAGCCATGTGCGCTGCCTATAGAAAGCCGCGGCTGGCAGAACGCGACTTGTACTGAAGTCGCACCTCGCCACACACGTCTAGCAGCAAATCCAAGGCACATTCTATCATGAGTGATTCTTAACACAGGGTCTTCCGTTTAACGCGGGGCCATGGGCGGCTACCTTACTGCATTAACAGTGTATAAACCATCACGGGGCAAGCAAAACTATACAAATGAAGCAGCAGACAAGAGTGCTTGTTTGGGGAGGAGTTACTAAGTTCGAGGCATGAATGGTGTTATGTGTGTATGGGGAAAACACACACAGAATAGTAACTCACGCTCTCTTTGCAGCATTGAAGTGCTCCTGTTACCAGACCTGAGAGTGTACAGGCAGGAGGCCAGCACTCACCCCAGAGATAAGTCTCTCTTTTCTCGCCTTTGAGCCATTTTGTACAATGTGCATGAAGTACATGGTTTCTCTGATTGAGTATGTGTAATTGTTAATAGTTGTATTTAGTATTTTTACTACTTTCCCTTGCCATCCACCTCCCCTCTCCTGACCCTCTTTCCAGTTATCCTGAATACTGATGCCTATCCAACCAATGGATCCCTAACCCTCTTTCCCTGCCGGGGTCTCGGAGGCCTGTGTAAGTTTTATTTTGCAGGCGCCCAGACCGCAGAGGGGTTGGTTGGTTCGTGCTACTCCTGTGCCTGGAGACCGGAGCTGTGACACTACCCATCAGTTGTTGCATCCTCATTGATTATTGTCTACTGAAATTGCTACCCATCCTGTTGAACCATTGTTCAACTTCGCTACCTTGGTAGTCATTCTATCATTCTGCTTGGACATTCGCTTGGCCATATTCAGCGACTTCAAGTCATCTACTGGAGACTCTTCCAGGGTTTTTTGGTGGCTACAGGCTTTTTCCCTGGTTTGGGGGTTTGGCTCCTTGGAGTTCTCTGCGATTTGGTATTTTTACCAGTCAAGGTGGCCTCTGAGGCGGCTGGACTCTATTTACACCAAAGGTAGAACAAGGAAACCAATGGGTAGGGGGATCCTGAAGCCAGGAAGACTAGAAGGAAGAAGCCAATGGACCCCAGACACAGTGCTTCTGAAGGTCATGGTGATGAGTAAATGAGGGAGGGCCTTTTGTTGTCGGACAGTACGGTTGGGCTACAGTGTTTGGGCACTCTCTGACATTCTCATTGTGGAGTACTATGTACATGATGTGTTCTGCTGGTCAATGGCTGTTCCTGTGTTGGGTTTACTTTTCAGGTGTCAGGGGATTGTTGTGATTTGACATACTGGGGTGTACACATGGCCAGTGTTCACATGTGATGTGTACAGGACACTGAAGGGCACTTGATTTCACATGCATGTATTGAGTGCATGTCCCTACTTACACACACACTTACACAATGCTCCACCACACATACAACCACCCTTCCATGCCCACAAGTGCACACAGATTGCCTTCTCGGGCATGCTGTGTCCCTGCAGCGCATGATCACTTACCATTTGGGGATCGTGTACATGCGTCAGTAGGGTATTTTCGTTGCTTGTCCTTTTTATATGATGCTCAAGGTGTATCCCCAACACAATGGCTGCTCACTGTGCTGTACGCTGAGCGGTGTGTTGCAGGAGACACACACAGCACACAGATTTGGGATTTGCGGATTTGGATTGGCCAATGTGCATGCCAGGCATTCTGTCTTTCGTTGATGGTAACGCTGGTGGCATGCATTTGTGTATGACTTTGTATGCGTGGGAGGTTGTTAGTCAGTCATTTCATCTGATTCAATATCCGGTGTGATTGTCTCAGGCCTCTTTCCATTTATCACGTGTCACTTTGTATCTAATTGGTCATGTATTGTGCTTTTGGTTTGCTCTTTTGCTGTTGCATGCCATGTCATGGTGTGGCTGACAAGTGTGATGTGGGTTGGGAGGGTTTGGGTGGCATACCACTGATTGTCATGGCCTGTTTTGCAGGGGGGTGGTGTGATATACACCAGGCATGTGTTCCTTTTGGTCACACAGGATTGGTTATGTTTAAGTAGCTAGGGATGCACACAATGTAGCACTTCCGTGGCAACATTCTCAAGGTGGTAAGGTTGTGACAGTTGACTGTCTCTTTGTCAACATCGATTGTCACCTGGTATGTGCCAGGCCTGTGTGCACTCCGCTGGGGTGGGAGTTTAGGTGAAAAATGTGGCCACAAACTGGGTCTGGGCTGCCTCGCCACGTGCCCCTTCCGCTCCCATGAGCAGTGCCTGTGCCTGTGGTTGGGGAAGTGGGGGCACCACCATATCCACCGGTACGCCCCGCTGTGCTGCAACATTGTGCCGGACACATGCTGCCACAATAATCCTGCACACTACTGGGGGTGCATATAGTAGCTGCCCGCCAGAGCGGTCAAGGGAGCGGAAGCGTGACTTGAGCAATCCGAATGTGTGCTCCACTATGCCCCTGGTTGCAATATGGGCAGCGTTGTATCTTACCTGGGGTGGTGTGGTGGAGTTCCGTATTGGCCTCATCATGTGGTTGTTCACAGGGTAGGCACTGTCCCCTGGGGAGGTGAGGATGTTTGCCATTAATTGGGTTTGTGTATTTGTCTGTGTGTGGCATGCATGCATGTGCACAGACATTTGTACTCACCAATGAGCCATGTGTCGCCATGCTTCCCAGCTTCCAGGTCCCGGCTCAGGGCGGACATTCTGTATATGAAACTGTCATGGGTAGACCCAGGATAGTTTGGATAGACAGAGGTGATGATTCCATGGTCATCGCATACAACCCGTACGTTGATGGATAGATGTGCTCAGTGGCCCTAGGTGGACATAGGGCCACATGGGTGCAATCTATGGCACCGAGCACTATGGGGAAGTGTGCCACCTTGTAAAAGTCCTGGACCACGGCCTGTCTTTCTGCAGGTGTTCTGGGCATGTGTATGTGCCTGCGGACTGAGGGGCGTGCAGTCATGATTGCCAACACCTAGTGTAGGCAGCGTGACTGCATGGCCTGTGAGACATCCCCAACTATGGCAGTTGTCCGCTGAAATGACCCAGTGGCCAAAAAATGCAGGACATTGATCACCTTTTTTCGAAGGGGCTCTGTGCTTGGGAGCACAAGGTGGGTGATGTGAGGTCATCCTCCCACTCAGTGACCAGATCTAGGATGATACGAGGTGGAAACCTATACCTGCCATAGACCTCGTCATCAGGCATCCCAAAAAGGCTGGTCCTGAGCAAAGAAATGCGTGGCCTGGCTATTCTCTTCCTCCTGCGGTGTCCCACGATCAGTGCTGTGAGAAATGGGAAATTCATCGTAGCTATATATACATGTTTGTTGCTTGCGTGCACATTTATATTGCGCGTGGACCCTTCCGCCTGCCTTCGTGTGGCGGACATGTTTATGCCTGTGTGTGTCTTTTGGTGTGCGCAGGATTCCCATATTCGATTCCATGAATACGTGTTGTTCGCGCGCGTGTGGGAGTTCCGTGTATTTCCCAGCAGTACTTCCCCAGTTACGGCTTCATTTTCACACGTTATTCCCCATTCCGCGTGTTCCGACCCCTTTTTGCTGTGTGCACTACATGTTGTGTTGGGATGTTGCAGTGACATGTGCCCCCGTGTGTGCCATCCGAGGATTTGGCGCACATCCCAGGGAAAACACACGCAGGGCCTTCCATGAATCGGACGCGTGCATGTGCGCTTGCTTTTTCACGCTTGCGCCACAAATTCCGGCGCACATTTGTTCCATGAATCGTCCCCTTAGGCCGTTGATCAGGCTCAATCATGGCAAAATTCATACATGGCACAATCCATACATAGGGGGTCATTCCGAGTTGGGCGGTAAGGGTTTACGGGCACCGGTAAGGATGCCGGTGCCGGTAAACCCTTACCTCCCTATTCTGAGGTCCCTTAGCGGGTCCCAGCAGGAACGGCAGGTCTGACCAGCTGTTCTTTACGGGACCCGTTAAGGGACCTTGGAGCTAATCACGGGCCCGCAATTTGCGGGCCCATTATTAGCGCCTTCCCCATTCCCATTGAGCCCTATGGGGGCTCAATGGGAATGGGGAATGGTTTACTGAATGGGGATTTACCGGGTCCTCCAAGGTTGGAATGACCCGGTAAGTCCCCATTCAGTGAGACCGGACCCAGACCCGGGTTTGGAGGTAGCTATGGCGCTAATATCCCCACGGCTACCTCCAAACTCGTAATGACCCCCATAGTCTTGCTACCCGTTTATTGTGGCTAACACATAGTAAGAGGATTTTTGTCCCCCTTTTTCCCCAAATTCTTTTAGTCATATAACATTCATTAGAGAGTTTGATTCATTGGTGCAATTTCCCATTATTCTGCAACAAAAACAGAAAGAGGGGGGGGAGCACAAGCATAAGAGTGAGTGATTGTGCATGGTTATTTGTTAACAGAAGACTATTGCTTCATTGCATTTCTGCATGCCCGAATACATTTAGAAAGTGTGCCGGGTAACAGTCTTGTATCCCTGTTGGTAATTAGTGGTTCCAAATCCAACATTGCCGAGCTTTACAGCCATTCTGCATACTTTAATAATTGCAAGTGTCTACTTTGAGAGCAGTTATAGGTTCTAACACCTAAGCCTCTCAAACATACTCTTAAGTCCAATTTAGACATGTATGAGCATCCCTTTCTTACCTATATTTGCATCTTGTATGTATCCCATCTATTTAAGGGTCCATTCACTTCAAATGTTAACATATGGTCCTTGGCCCTATATTGTAATTGAAAAGATATTGGATAATCATTGTATTTATTAGTGTGGTTTGTTCCAACAGATTTAAAAAAGTTTCTTGTACCTGATCATTTATGGTGTGTTGAGTTCTGCTGCGACTCGGTGTGATTACACATCCCAACTTTATTATCCATTATTTTCTATCTTTAATTTTGTGCTTCAATTTGTAAGAAATCAGATATTCACACATAAACTAAAGGGAATGTGTATTTCGTATTCCCCTGTCATGGTTGTGTTATGATTATTGTATGGCCTTGTCACTAGCAGTCTCAGTGCACTCAATACACGTGTCTATGCTCCATTCAACAGTTTTGTTTGATCCTCACTTTAGCACCATTATGCTATGCACCGACCTTCAAAATAATTGTTTCTAATGCCAGTAAACTGTATAGCTACTTCAAACTGTGCGGCTAGAGCTTCTAACTACGTGTCCTAACGAGTTGTGCAATAATTCAGCCTCTGCGGGCAGCACGTCTTGAGTTCAGGTCCTCCGCCGCCGAATTGTGTACATTATTGGTAATGTCACGTTTGTGATGTCGTGGGACATCATGACATCATGTGCGGCATGATGTCATCACATCCCAAAGTTCTGCTGTTGTGTGTGTTCGTGTGTGGTTTCCTAGCTAGTCCTAGGCAGCCGGGTTACCTTTTTAAGGCAAGATCTACCCAGTTGGCACTGTAATTCCAACCTTCAAGTCCTACTTGTACTCAAATTTGGATATTGCTTAGTGCTGTATGTCGTACATGAACATGACCTTTTGGTACCTGCTAGTAACCAGTAGTCATTAGTTATTGTGTTTAGTGCCTAATAGAATACAGTGCATCTCTACTCATGAGATACAACGACACAACCTATTGTTATGAAATCAACTTCTTCCTTTGCCTCCTAGCCGCCACTTACGTAAATTGGCTATTATTTCACCCAAAACAATTTGGTATGTTGTGAACAGTGTTGTTGTTCTGAGTCGGTGTCCAGATAGATAATATTAGCTTGCTAATAACCATACTGGTGGCCCAATATATATAATGGTCTCATGTCAGTGTCCAGTTGGGAGTAATGACCAGCAATATTGAAAAGTGGTCCACACATAGCATGGTAGGCAGCCTATATTCACTCACGATATCCACTTGATTGTGTGCCCATGTTTGCACAGTTGTTAGACACATACCATTGTTAGACACCTTTTGCATAGGTTTAGGCAGTCATACAACCCAATTACATTGTTGATCTGTCTCTATAGAGATTTGCATTTCTGTATCCTTTTTGAGTCCAAGTGTGGTACATTTTAGTCTGCATATCAACTTTTTCTCTTCTTGTTTCAGGATAATTTCTCGATCTCCCCATCTTATGTTCGGATAGATGTGCTTCACTCCGATGAATTTCATCTGTTCTTTGTCATCCATCTAATGTTTCAGAGCCCAATGTTCTTGTATGAGTAATCGTTTCTCAGGATTAACAGTCATATTAAGGTGTTCCCTGTACAAAATCTCAGTTCTCTTATAGTTGATCCCACATATCTCTGATTGACCCTCCCAGGTCCTACTTGGTTCCTTCCTCTCCTCTTTCTCTATCTCCACCTGTGGTGTTCCCCAGAGGTCTAACCTCTCTCCCTGGCAGTTCAACCAACACCTGGCACTTCTTGCCCATCGCATTGCCGCTCTCTGCTCCAACTTTCAGTGCTGTGTGGATGAACCTCAACTCCTTTTCAGGCTCCCTTCTGCCACCTCTTGTCCTTCTCTCATCTCTGACTGTCTGTCTGCTATCCAGGAGTGGTGTTCTGCCAGTGATCTCTGCCTTGATACCAGTAAGACCGAATTTCTCCTCATTGGCACTCCTGCTCCCTCCTTTCCTGTCACTTTCTGGCCGGCCTCTCTTGGCCCTCTTCCTGCTCCCACCTGTGAGGCTAAAAACTTTGGGGTAATCTTTGACTCCACACTCCCCTTCTCTCCTCACATCTCTGACGTCTCTAAGAAGTCACAATACCAGCAGCACCTCTTCAGGAGGTATTATTCCTTTCCTCTCCTTCCCCCATAAGCTCACTGTCTCTAGAGCTCTGGTTCTCTCTAGCCTGGACTACTGCAACATCCTCTTTCTAAATCTGCCTGCCTCTACTCTCCGCCCTCTGCAACTCATCCAAAACAGGATTGCAAGACTTGTCCTTGGTCTCAAGCCCAGCGATCGTATCTCTTCAGGACTGAAGTCTCTGCACTGGCTCCCAGTGGCAGCGAGGATTAAGTTTAAAACCCTCTGCATTGTCCACAAGGCCTTCTGGGGCCGCAATACCTTCAACTCTCTCTTCCTAAATGTGTTCCTTCTCGAGCTCTTCGCTCATCCGCCTTGAACTCCCTCAGGGTCAGTCACTTCTCCAAGCAGTGAGTTGGTGGTAGATCTATTTCCTCGGCTGGGGCCTCCCTCTGGAACAGCCTCCCTGCCTCTCTGAAACTTGAGGAGAACCATCTCTGGTTCCGGAAGCACTTCAAGACCTTCCTCTTTGCTTCTGCTCTCTCTCCTCCTCTCCCCTGTTGATCTCCTGGCTGAAACTGCACTGGTTACCTGGCTACCCTATCATCTCGGGCCCAGGTCCCCTCCCTGCCAGTTTCACACCTGCACTGCCCCCCTGGCAACCCTTGCACTCGGGGGCTGTTTCTGTATTCCTACAACCACCTACCAGCACCTGACACCTGATGTCTGCATTTACCCTTCCACTTGACACCTACTGGCCACACTTTTTTATTGTTTTATTTATTTTATTGTTTATCCTATGTACTGCACTGCTCCCTCTCTCCTTCCCCCTGCACTTTCCCCCCCTCCCATTCCTGCACTTGCGCGATCTCAATGTCACCTGGCCTAGTACGATCGTTGTCTCTGTCTTCCCTCTGTTCCCCCCCTCTTGCCTCATCGCGCCTTGAAACACTTGTGTATAGGCGCGTTATAAATGCCATATCATATCACATACAACTTATTGCAGACACAAATTACTATATAAATGACATGTTTGGTCCCATAATTAATGAAATCATGTCTGTGTACCCGTTGATTGACCCCCGTAACATAGTTCTGCATATTATTCAAAGCATATTTGCAAATTGTACCGTTGGCTGGTTTGCCACTGCATGCACATCTTTGTGCATGTTCAACTATGTTGTTCATGAAACTAGGACTCAACATTACTTTTAGAGTTGGTGCCGAGTATAAACAAAATCTTGTTTATCGGCAAAGTATTGTTTTAGAACATCATCCAATTGTAAAATGTGCCAGAGTTTCTGGAAAAGTTTTTGTATTTGTTGGTATCTCTTGAAAATTGAGTTATCATTCTGGGCCTGTTGTCAACTTCCAAATGTTTTACTTGTGGTGTTAGAAGTGTTTCTCTGTTTAGGTTTGCCACTTTGTGTTTGGCCTCATCAATACTTTTTCTGGGTACCCCATTTCCACGAATCTCTTCCCTATCAATGCCTCTTTAATATCGTAGTAACTTGTTTTGGAACAATTCCTTTTTGCACGCAAGAATTTGCCTTTTCGATATGTTGTCAATTACAGTCTTTTTATGACAACTCATTGAGTGCAGAATGGAATTGACTTTGGTTTCCTTCCTAAATGTTTTTGTATGTAGTTCTCCATTGATAACACTAATAAGCAAGTCCAAAAATGTAATGTTTGTCTTGCTGCTTTCCAAGGTCAATTCCAAATCGAAATTATTATTATTCAAATGTTGGTTAAATGCTTTCAGCTCTTCCTCTGAACCTTTCCAGATTACAAAAATATTGTCAATATACCTCACCCAAGTGAGCACCTTATTAACTACATCTGGATATTTTAACATATGTGAGTATTCAAACTCTCCCATGAAAAGATTGGCGCATATCCTGCCCCCATTGCCATACCCTTAGTCTGTTTGTACAATGTATTGTCAAACAGAAATCCGTTGTGGTCCAATGAAAAGGCCACAAATTCCTTAAGCATCATCATATGTTTAAAAAAAGAAGCAGATTTGTTGTTGTAAAAATAGTCTACAGTTTGCAGAGCTAATTGGTGATCTATGGACGTGTAAAGTGTATTAACATCCATTTCTGCTAGGATCAACTGACCATTATATTGGATCCCCCTTAAAATATCTAGCACCCGCATGGTGTCTCTAACATATGATTTGAGTTTCATTACTTCTGGTCTCAACATCAGATCTATATATTTGGACACATTTTCCGTTAGCCAGCCATTGCCACTGAAAATCTGCTGTATGTCTGGTAAATCATTGTACTTCTTGTGAACCGTTGGTAGGAAATATATTGTTGGAATGCGTGGTTTCTCACATGCCATAAAACTATGTTCCTCGTCAGTAAGCAATTGTGTGTGATGCCATTTGCTTATCAAATCTTTATGTTCACTGATTGTTTGTCTCACATACCCTTGATAAATTTTGGGATAGCACCCTGGTTGTTGTAGGTGCCCATTAGCCATTTCTATGTATTCCTTCTTGTCTAAAATAACTAATTATCCGCTTTGCCTGCCTCTTTAATAATCAAATCCTCATAGCTGCTGAGATTGTTAATTGACGTTCTTTATGCTGATGTTAGATTGAATCGAGCTGGTTTCAACCTCTTAGGTCCCTTTTCCATAAGTTTGTGTATATCTTGAATTACAGCTCGATTAAATATATCCGTTAGACAACTTTGTTGGGCAATGGGCACAAATTTGGATTGCACTTTCAAATCGGTTTCTCTAAAAACTTTGCTTGCAATATTTTAATCCATCAAAATGTCATAAATTACTGGTTCCTTGTTACACAGCAAAGATACAGCTGTGTTCTGTACATTCCTAATTGTTAGAGTACTGAATTCTGGATGTGTTCTCTTTTGCTTAGGTTTCCAAACTGTATTATGAAGGAATTTCTTTAACTTTAACTTTCTGATAAATTTGTATGTATGTATCAATTTGTGTTTGTGTGATTTTATTCTCTCGTGGGTTCAAATGACAACCCCTGTTAAGAACACTCAGTTCTGTTGCATTAAGAGTTCTTTTCATAAATTGAGCACCAGATTAACATGCTTCCTTATCTCTGTCTCCTGGTTTCTGATCTCGTCGTTACCCCAGATTTGTTTACTGATTGACTTGTTGGGTCTCCTACCACCCTGCTTGCTCCTTGGATGGGTTCTGTTCCTATAATATTTGTATGTATGGGGTTTTGAAACCGTACCTGTTTGATAATAGGACGGTTTCCCTTGCGATAGCGCCTTATTTGATTTAAAAAACCCTTTTTTTGTGGTAGCCTTGTTTCCTTCAGTAGTGGTTAACCATCACCATCGCTTTCCACATCCGAGTTTGCTGGTTAGGAGCCCAGTGTGCTACTTCTGGATGTGGTGCTCACCCCTTTGTCATATTTTGGTTGAAAGGTGTACACCCTATCTAATCTGTAATCTCTATCATCTCTTGCAACCTTCCTTGCTTTTCGTGATTTGACTTCTTCATGATGCCTTCTTACTATGTGGTCTAATTTCTTTTAATTACTTTGTTTACTGGACGCTGGAGCATCCATCTCCTCAATATCTTTCTCCAACACCTCCATCCCACCCTCAACTCTTTTGTGTTCCCTATGCGCATGTTCTACCAGTAGTAATGCAGAGGGTTGGTACTACAACACAGAAGATGCTGAGTGTCTGGGTCCATGTGTAGTATAAGGTTCTTAGTAGATTGAGCGGTGAGTCAGTTTGTTGGAGAAGGGATGAAAGAGGCCCCTAGGGGACCCTGACGTCTATGTTAACAAGGCGGGTCACCACACACGATAGAGACGGCAGACACAAGGTTGTATTCCCAAAGCTAGGGTTTTATTGCAAAGCAAAAGTCTCAGTTGGCCAACTCGGTCTCACGCCCCGCGACGTGTATCTCTAGACCTCGAGGGACGCAAGAGAGCGAATTACGTACATCAGTTACATATATACAAAATGCATATCAAACAATCAGCTATGACATGTTTAACACCCCCCCTTTATTGGGTTTCTTTGAACTTGGTGTGATGATGGACATCTCCGACCACCATGACACCTTCAAACATCTATTCTAGTAACAATTTGCAATTTGTGAATGTGAAGGCATCTCTTGGTTATTGAATAGAACACAGCGCTTCTGTTCTTGGAAGCGAACTACATACGGGGGGGAGTTGCGCTCCGGACCTTGCTATCTATCAGGTAGTATTCGCGTCCTGGGAGCCGACATGCTCTAGCGGGCTCAGCAAAGGGGGGCTGTTAGAACAGCATAATTCACAATAAAACACAATAATCAGTTGCTATTAAAACACTTTTGTCAGTCCTTTTGACTCTAGTTCTGGATAATCTGGCCATGGCTGCTGTTTCTAATTGGAATATTTCTGAGAACAGTAGCCCTAGGTAACATGTACCTCCCCAGTTTCTGGGCAACCAAGGGTATGCTTTCTCTCCACATATAAAATAAACTGGATCACCTACGTATGCTGGTTCTATTTCCCATTTTAGTACCACTGTATTCATACAACCAGTATGTGTTCCGACTGGAAAAGTGCCTTTCTTTTTAGACAAAAAAGGACAGTTCTTGGGCTATAATTCACTGTGTAAGATGGGGGAATTGCATCTTTGTCCCCTTTTGTTCTTACACAAAATGTCATTACAGATGTTTTTCTGGCGGGGACAATCTATCTCGTCTATTTTGTCGTGTTATCTTCTGTGTACTTTTCCTCATGGGCTCTGGGCCTATTACTTGTGCTTTATGGAAAATGGAACAACCCACGGGCTTCATTATCTCCTCAAACTCATTCATGTTGGTTCTGTCTATTTGACCCGTATTACTCTTATTCCATTTCCCATAGAACATTGCACCTTGCGGTACCGTAATTAGCTCCCTGGTCCCTTTGCGGGTTGGTTTTTGCAAAAAGCAGGCGTTAAATTCTCCAACCCGCAAAGGGACCTCGTAGTAAGGCGGTAAGGGTTTACCGGTACCAGTAAAATACCGGTACCGGTAAACCCTTACAGCCTACCATGTATAGTCTTTATAACTGACTCATTCTCAGCAGTGGTGGTGCAGGAGGAGGCTGGAATCTGTCCCGGTATGTTTCTCGTTGTCCTTCTTCTTCCTTATCACAGTTCGTTGTGGATATCTCTCTTCGCCGCGCTTGCTCTGATGTCTATAATTTCAATGGAATTCTCACAGTTCAGTTTTGCCTGTCCTTTTTAGCCTGGATTCGATTATTCGTTTTTAGGCGAAATCACTTGTCCCTTCTTCTACTGCTCAGAGGACCTTTGATCAGTTATCGCCTCAGTATCATGTGTGCCCAGCTCGTCCGCTCTGGTTCCGGACACATGTACTGTTAATCAATTATCTCACTTGCCATAGTACCACATGCGCCCAGCTTGTCCGCTCTGGTTCCGGACACATGTACTTTTTATGATCGCACCGAGGAGCCGCGAGTCTTGAATTGTCCGATTTGCACAATTCTCACGCTTCTCTCCTCTACACCCCTGGTTCCTTCTCCGTCCATGAGCTGAACCAGAAAAAGAATGCGGATCACTTTGTCTTCTGAGGCCGCAGGTTGTATCGCCTTGCTCCTGGTATCGTATGATCCGTGAACAGTGCCGGTGCACTTTCAGATTCAGGCTTGAAGTCAGCCTGAGGCGCTAATGCAGGTGCTCGTGTGCGCCGCGCCAATGATGCAGATCCGTTTTTTGGCGTGCTGGCAAGTGCTGGTGGGCGCCAAAGGGGTACACGATTTGGTTTTGCTGGTATCTGCAAGGCAGATTTCACGTCGGTCAGCAGTGATGTCGATTCTGCTGGGCAACGTTGGGGCACTCTTTTCCCTTCCCCCTTTTTGGCAATCGTCTCAGGCTTTGTTTCGAGTTTCACTTCTCTTATTGGCAGATTAGGCGGCTGCTCACTGGCAACAGTTTCTTTCGTTTCTGGGACCACTGTCTCTTTCCCGTCATCAGTGTCAGGCAAGACTTTCAGTGCAGTTGGAATCTTTTTGGCATGGGTGGCATGGATCCACAACTTCCTTCCATTCACCCGTATTGCCGTCTGCGCCGCCAAAAGTACTTGATGGGGCCCGCGCCACCTGGGTGCTAATGATGACTTTCTTTCAAAGTTTTTTAGCAGCACCCAGTCTCCTGGCTCCAGCGCGTGCCCCGGACTGGTGTACCTTACTGGTAATGCCTCCTGCATCTGCTGACAAATCAAACGCAATTTCTGCATTAAAAGGCCACAATAAGTACTAAGCACAGGATGTTCTATTTCACTAAGTCGTTTTGGCTGAGGTGCTCACCAAACATTTGCCGGTCCCCCCATTACGATTTCGTACGGGGAGAGCCCAGTTTTAGCCTGTACAGACGTACGCATGCATGATAGTGCTATTGGTAATGCATCCACCAACTAAACTTGCTTCCCGCACAAATCTTGCTAATCTTTGATTTAAGAATCCCGTTGTGCCTCTCCACAAGACCGGCAGAACTCGGATGCCTTGGAATCTCTTATCAATCTGGAGACCAGCACATATCTGTAATACCACTGCACCCACAAAATGTGGTCCATTATCAGACCATAGGACCTGGGGCAAGCCAAATCTGGAAAAATACTCCTTCAACATTACTTTTGCCGTACTCATTGCTGTGCAATCTTTCAAAGATTATGCCTCCACCCACTTACTGAATGCACAGATTACCACCAAGACGTATTTTAAGTTTTGGCACCTCTCCATCTCTATGAAATCAAAATGAACTACCTCAAACGGCAAAAACTGCCTGTTGGAGTCACTGTTCCCTTTCCTACATTGTGTTGTAAACACGTGATACAGTTCTGTACCAACCTCTCTGCATTCTTGTTTATGTTTACATTCTGCCATATTGTAGAAAGGTGCTGTATCATTTACTTGGCACAGATGTGCGTAGGGCTGTGGGCCATTGTGACCATTGCAGTCACATACAAATTTGGCAACATCCAGTTTCTAGTTCCCTTGTCCACCCAACAACCCTCCAAATCCAACTCAGCAGATCCCTCTGCCCATCCCTGTATTTCATCGGCCGTAGCCTCGGCCTGCATTTCGTTGACTGTCGCAATTCCATCTTCTGTCATACAGGGTACTTCCTCTGTCTGAACCGTCATCATCTTGGTATTCAAATTAGTGGCAGTTTGTTTCGCAATTCTGTCTGCAAACGCGTTTCCCTCTCCTATTTTGCATGTTACTTTTTTATGTGCCTCGCATTTCACTATTGCTAGGCGCTTTGGAATCGTGAGTGCAGACAGCAATCGTACAATCAAAGGGCCATGTTGAATTCTGGCACCATGTGATATCAGAAACCCTCTATCAGCCCAGAGTCGACCAAAGTTATGAACCACTCCAAAAGCATACTGACTATCAGTATATATATTCACATTCAAATTGTCAGAAATCTCGCAGGCTCTGGTTAATGCCATTATTTCCGTGGCTTGTGCTGAATTATAGGGGATTCTTTTACTTTCTACAACACTCTCTAGGGTAGTGATCGCGTATGCGGCAGTTGTCGTGCCATCTGGTAATTTAAAACATGAGCCGTCACAAAATAACTCTCCATCCGGCTCTTTCTGTGGAATATCACTTAAATCAACTCTTCCCTTGGTTTCTTCCTCAGTGACCATTAAGCAATCGTGGGGGGGTGATTCATTCTTCACAATTTCTTTTATGGTTAGTGGCATTAATTCTGCAGGATTCAAAGCGCTACACCTCATAATATGTATATGGGGCGCAAACAAGATAATCTCATATCTTGTCAATCTAGCAGAGGTGAGGTGTTGCGTCTGTGTCCTATTTAATAGAACGTCTATGGCATGTGGCACCATCAGAATTAAAGTATGCCCCAATACCATCCCTTCCATTTGTTTCACTGACGCAGCAGCCGCTGCGACAGATCGCAAACATTGTGGTAGTGCGCGCGCTACAGGGTCCAGCGCAGAAGAAAAATAGCCACATGGCCTATTTCTTCCACCTTGTTCCTGTGTCAAAACTGACAATGCACATCCTTCACCTTCACACACAAATAGTCTAAACATTTTCTCATAGTTCGGCGTACCTAAAACTGGAGCCGAGCATAATACAGTTTTCAATCCATCAAATGCTCTCTGACATTCCTCATCCCACTGCAAAGGCATAACCGCATCTTTTCTAGTCAAATTCACTAATGGTTTCACAATTAACGCAAAATTACCAATCCATTGTCGGCAATATGAAGCCATGCCTATTATGGCTCTGACTCCTTTTTGTGTCTTTGGAATAGGCATACAAGAAATACTTTCTATGCGTTCTGGCATTAGTCTTTTCCCTCCTTTCGAAAGTAGGTAGCCCAAATAAGCCACCTCCTTTCGATTATACTGAAATTTCTTCAAACTAGCTTTATGGCCATGTGCCGCTAGGTGTGACAATAGTAATACAGTGCTTTCTTTACAAATCTCCTTTGTGTCTGCA
Organism: Ambystoma mexicanum; assembly: GCF_040938575.1. Classification (NCBI taxonomy): domain Eukaryota; kingdom Metazoa; phylum Chordata; class Amphibia; order Caudata; family Ambystomatidae; genus Ambystoma; species Ambystoma mexicanum. Next base: position 318,150,140 of record NC_090928.1, on the reverse strand, counting down.
GCTAGCAATAAATCATCGATGTATTGCAAAAGTACACAACCCACGGGTAATTCCAGCATGTCTAGCTGTTCTTTTAATGCTCTACTGTAAATACTTGGACTTTCCATATAACCTTGCGGAATCCGCGTAAATGTAAATGATCGTCCTCCTAATGTGAACGCAAACAAATATCTACTGTCCTTGTCCACTGGAATACTAAAGAATGCGTTTTTCAAATCTATTATACTAAAATATTCTGCTGAAACAGGTATCATTGTCAATATTGTAGTGACGTCTGGCACTAGAGGAAACTGCGGATCTACTACCTTATTCAATGCGCGTAGATCAATTATGAAACGGTATGGTACCTCATTACCTCTTTATATATAAACCGGAAGAATCGGGCTGTTGCATGTACTGCCTGTGATTTCCTCTATTACCCCTAATTTCACCAAATCGGTAACAATACTCTTCAATCCTTTCTCACCTTCAACCGAAATTTTGTATTGGGGTATTCGCGGTAGGGTAACACCTTCTTTTAAAATAATCTTTACTGGCTCTATCTTTAAACATCCCACATCATTGTCATGCATTGCCCATATACAGGTTGGTACTTTACTTAGTTCCCCTGGTAACGCTTCGGACATGAATTCTGACACAGGGGCATCATGTGGCCATATCGTTAGAAACACTCCGTCTGCCGTGCAATGTATAACAGAACCTAGTTTTTTCAACAAATTTAATCCCAACAAATTTTCTCCACAAGTTTCTGTTAGAAGGAATGGACAATGTTCGGTAAATGGTCCTATGGTAACTGGGACTGGTTTGGACTCTGGGTTTATGACTGGTGTACCTGCGAACCCTACGGAAACATTCTTTTGCCCTGACAGTGGTATATTCGGAACCAAGTGATGGTCTATTGAACACTTCTGTGCTCCTGTATCTACAAGAAAGCGGTGCTCCTCATTCCCGACTCTCATTTCTACGTAGGGTCCTCTCTGATTCACGGGAATAGACACTGGTTCCGACCCCTGTCCTGGGCTGTCCTATTGGGGAAATAACACATCGTCCGATGTGTAATCATTACTATTACTGTAATACGTGTTTGGCTGTGTATCAAAAACATTTCCACTCTTCCCTCTATTTCCCCCACTCTGATTTCCATATTGTTGATTTTGCTGTCCCTGACTCTGGTTTGGGGCATTTTGGTTTTGGCCTTGGTTTTGATTACCTCCGTTATTATGATGCTGCTGCATACTATTCCTATTTGGTCCATTCGCTCCTGGGTGTCCTCTATGCTGTATCCTCTGACCAGACCCATTTCTATTCTGTAGATGCAGACATTGCGCTCGCCAATGTCCTTCCTCTTTACAATATGCACACTGATTCGGCCCCACTGTTCCCCCATGCATATTCAAACTACTCCTTCCTTGTGCGTTCCCTCGCCCTCTATTATGTCCTACTACTTGCTGCAATAGTACCTGTGTTCTAATTAGACATTCCTTCAAGTCTGCCCCCACCTGTTTTAGCAACGATAATTCGTTCACAATCTCCTTCTGCCGATGGTAATTTCTGCCGTTTATTATGCGACCCCTTTTCCCCCTTCCCAGGTCTCCCGACTTCCCTACTCCTGTACCCAGGTGCAGTAAACATTTCAGCATAATCATTATCTAATTCATCTTTAAGCTCAAAAAGTCTATACACATGTTCTCTCACTTCTTCATCCCTCTCCCTACAACGTGCTAATGCATTCAAATCTAACAATCGCTGCGGTGGTAATTTCCCAATTAGCTGTTTCCATTTCTCCACCAAATATTCACCCATGCATTCCAACACTACCTGTCTTTCGTTGCTTCTACGAAAGTCATATATCGAAGCCAATGTTGCCGTCCAATCATTCCCTTCTATATACATCTCTGCCTGTTGCTGCAATTCCACCTTCTTTTCTTTGCTGATTGCGCTGCGGGTTACCGTCGTGCACTCCCTTTGGTCAGTCCCGCCTCTTGCCCCCGCGGTTTCAACTTTAACCCCGGGAGGAACGGACGGTACCGAGTCTGTGTATAAGGCGGGAGGTGCGGATGGGACAATGGGAACAGGGAGTGTCTGCTGTGGGCCTGGTTGGTTAATAGGAAGTGTTACATGTGCAGTCTGGCTGTGGGAGGGCTTGAGCTACCGGAGGGGGAGCTTGGGCTACGGGCGGGGTCTGGGCAATAGCTACTGACGTGTCTGGTCTTACTTCTGATCTTGGGCCTTGTTTTGTATGGGTCAATATATTTTCTATCAATTCATCTGCTAAGTGTAATTCACGCTGCGGGTATATCTTTTCTATATTCAACTGGTCACGCCTGCCTGCCCTTCTTAGACTCTCAGTCCACTCCTCCTCTTCTTTTCCTTCCGCTACCTCACCTTTTGATTTATGCCTGCGCGCATGCTTTGCTCTGCTTTTAATTCGGTGCATTGCTTCCTTTCTCCAGTCTTTAATAGTCTCAAATGCTGCAGGACACGCTTTCTTTTTTATCAACACCCTTTCCAAGTTATCTATCCTCGCCATCTCAATACCATTAATCGGCCACTGATGGTCTTGTTGCTTTCTGGTTTGCCTATGCCAAGTCTCACAGAATATTATCGCTCCCACTCCATACTTCACATACATCTCATACGTCGGCATTCCCCCAGGTGGTACAATTTGGCCATCTTCCAAAAATTGTCTACCACAGCGGAAAACCCCCACTAGGGTGGACAATACCCCAGGCATGTTTCAACCTTCCCTCTGGTTAATCAACCTTACCTAGGGCGTTTGATTTTGCAAAGTCAACTCTCAACCAATATCAGGATGCTTTGAATCGGGGAATGACTCACCTGATAAATCAAGTCGTCTGTATACTGACGCACCAAAGGACGTTGTGTCTGCGTTTCTTGGCTTCCGCCTCATTTCGGGACCCTCGCCTCCTTGTTCTCTAGCCAGGCACGTCGATCAGGGATCAGATGTGTGCAGATCTGCAAAGGAGTCTCTCATCACTTTAACAGGGTGCCCCGAACACCTCTTGATCCCGGCTCGATCGTCCCGTCCTCGCCGTTCTCTGCCTTTCTCAATTACAACGTTACGCGAACGAACAAGTGGGGGAGGGTCCCTATTCGGGAGCCATCTTGAAAGGGGCCCCTAGGGGACCGTGACGTCTATGGAAACAAGGCGGGTCACCACACACGATAGAGACGCCAGACACGAGGTTGTACTCCCAAAGCTAGGGTTTTATTGCAAAGCAAACGTCTCAGTTGGCCAACTCAGTCTCACGCCCCGCGACGTGTATCTCTAGACCTCGAGGGACGCAAGAGAGCGAATTACGTACATCAGTTACATATATAGAAAATGCATCTCAAACAATCAGCTATGACATGTTTAACACCTCCCCTTTATTGGGTTTCTTTGAACTTGGTGTGATGATGGACATCTCCGACCACCATGACACCTTCAAACATCTATTCTAGTAACAATTTGCAATTTGTGGGTGCAAAGGCATCTTTTGGTTATTGAATAGAACACAGTGCTTCTGTTCTTGGAAGCGAACTACTTACGGGGGGAGTTGCATTCCGGACCTTGCTATCTATCAGGTGCTATTTGCGTCCTGGGAGCCGACATGCGCTAGCGGGCTCAGCAAAGGGGGGACGTTAGAACAGCATAATTCAAGCCTTTAGCGGTATTATTCTAACATATTCTATCATATAACAAGAATGACTGGCAGCTGTGAAATGATTAAATGCCCTGCAGCTCGGCCTCAAGGCTACATTCGGGAGGGAGCCGGGCATTCTTGCTGGCACTGCCTACGTTTGTGTTTCAGCAAACTCTTGTTATCCTCACGGCCCTGCGGCCTTGTCCTTTTCACATACAGACAACAATGTTCCACAGTCGAGCAGTGTAAGCGGAAAATATACTGCGAAACAATAGGAACAGAAAGCAATGAGCAATGGTTAGAAAACAAAATGGCGATTCTTGCTACATCAAAAATGGCCATTCATTGGCAAACTCGAAAACCTATATTCTGTCGTATCGTGCATGAGACGGTTGGTCCACGGCCACCAAAATGCGTTTGCGGTCTCAAAGTAGAGGTATCCATATTTCTAGACTGACAGGGAGAGATTGATTGGGCTCTTGATGAGTCCTGTTACTGGGTTTTAGGGCATGACTAAATGGCTGCAGTTCCAGTCTCTGGCTGAGCTGAAAGCACAGGTTCATCATCTTGCTATCCATCGGGATGAGTTGTTTCTTTACAGTTGTGAGTTCAATTTGATGACAGGATGAATTTTTAGGTGGGTGTTAAAGTCATATCTTGATAGGATTTGTGCCAGCCCTCCAGACTGCAATGTTTTTTTGGCGAAACCTTACACGTGATATACCTTGCAAGTGGTAACTATATGAGTTGTACGATTTCATTACTGTGCATTTGGTGACTGGCAACACCTGTTGGCTTTGCCCGTACCTGTTTTAATCTTATGGAGTGGAGTGGAACGATCGTCAGCCTGATAAGCGTGTGGCTAGGAATGTCTTCTGTGAGCTGCAATTGAAAGTTGTTGAAACTGGCTACATGAAATAAGCAGCATTAACCTTTTGTGATAAGTTGCATACATTAAGCCATTGTTTCATTTCCAGGAACCTGTAACAGACGGCCGATGTGCGATTTTCGTGTCTACATACAGGGGCTGATCCACAAAGATGCTTCGGTTCCAGCTGCAGCGGGATGTTGTGACTGCGCAGCAATCTTCCATGGAATGACGCAGCTGGCAAATGGCCTGCGCAGGAGGATTCCAAAACTGCACCTCATTAAGACTTTTTTAGAAGACAGTCATGGCCCTGCGATTACTTGCACACGTCAGAAATCAAGGTGTGAAGTCATATTTGGAGAACAATTTGCATGTTTTATGAAATCAGTCAACCAATCAATATAACCTTTATTCAGCTCAGAGCCATACAAGTTAACTCATCAGTAAACACGTTTTCTATAGGACAAGATTATAAAACATTATAATTCATCACGTGATACACATCCAATATATAATTAAAGGTATCCCTATACATTATTAAATGTATCCCTCACAATATTAGTCAGATTTTGAGGTTGGATGACCAAAGCTTGTTAAACCTCGTGTCCACTACACCGACCCGTCCTACTCCCTCCAGTAATCAGCTCAGTACTTTTTAGCCCCCATCTGTCGTACAGCTTTGTTTTCGTCTGGGAATAATGCAAGCGCGTTTTCCTTTCTCTGCTTCATCAACTGCCATTCTTTCAGGCTGAATCACAACACACGTGACATGTGGTCATCGTTTGTTAGAATGCGGGCATTTGGGCATTCTAATTTGAAATTCACAGACATCAGGATTTAAGCATGTAAGCAACAACAGATCAGGACCATTGGAAGCGCCTTTTCTTAGAAGAAGAATTCTACCCTACAATGTAACCCTGTGTCTGGATACAAATAAACCAGCACCAGGGATCAATTGTTTGGAGGAATGGACCCAAACCACGTGGCAGGAGACTCCCTTCGTGTGTGTGATAGTATTCCAGTCGACACAACGTGATTTGCCTTTTACACTGACATCAAAAGAGGAGCAGAGAGACAGCTGTTACAATAAACAAGAACACAAGAAACCTTAATACTCACAGAGACTAAACCTGGATAATATAAACAAGAATAAGGACAGCCACTTCTTACCATCGGATGGATAGCAAGCATTCCACATAGAATCAATGCTCCAATAAGACCGCCAGGTACAGGGGTATAGGACTATTCCCGCCGGCATGTGTACGCCTAGGGGTCGGAAGTCCCAAAAGGAATACCCTTCGAATCGAGGACGCTCCAACCTCACCCTGAGTTGGTACAACGGCATTCTCTAGTCTGTACCGGGGTGAGGTGAGGAGGAAGGTACCGACAGTCTGACTATGGAGCTCTTGTAGTCACGTGGATCCTAAAAACAGGAAGCAATCCTATGCAGTCCAAGTCGGTAACAGGCTGGCAACAACGTGGATCAGGCAAAAGACAACACAATCCTTAAGGCAGTCCAAGTCAGATATTGGGGAACCTTCCAAAAAGACAGAACGTGAGACAAGAAATAATACTGGAGGAGGTCCGGTTCGGTAACAGAGAGTTCAATAATGACCAACGCGTGAGACAAATAATAGTTCCTGGATGAGGTCCGGTTCGGCAACGGGGAGTTCAGTATTGACAAAAACATGAGTCATAATCGATTCCTGGAGGAGGTCCTGGTCGGTAGCAAAGAATAGCGCAGCAGAAAAGGGGCTTGTTCAGCGGAGAAGCAGGGAGTACGAAGTAGCAGGAGGTGATAGGTATAACGGGGAGGCACATACAGGGCAGAGATGACACAAGGGGATTTCAAAGACGGAAGTCATAGCTGCGTGAACTTTGGATACAAGGTTGAAGCTGGAGAGCAGAAAGCGAGGCAGGGATAGCAAGGCAAAAGTCAATAGCAGGTACGAAGACTTGATTCAGGATACGTAGCACACTTCATTCAAAAATCAGAAGCAGCAAGTTTACTGCGGGCTAGAGTTTATCTAGTTACAGACACATGACTAACGTGCACCTGACGTGGTGTGTATCCAAGACCCTACCCTAATCTCCATGGCAACCGCCACCGCAACCAAAAAGAGGGATAGCGTTTTATTAACTTCTTGCGGCAGCGAATTAACCCTCTTTTACGAGGAAGATGATGAGATAGCAATCTCCGGCGCATCGTGGATTGTCCCTGTTGTGTGTGACACGATTGGGACGGCACTTGACTTGTTTGACTCCTAGTAAGCCCGGGCCGATTCCTGACAGTAAGTCACATGGGAAACCAAATAGGGCTAGTGAATCCTATGGTGCTCAACCAGAAGGAGGTCAGCAGAAACCCCCATTCCAGAGAGCATTTGGTAAATGCTATGCGTGTGGGTCAGGTGACCATGTGAAAGGAGATCCCAGATGCAAGGGTAAACCTGCAGGGATCAGCACTGCCTTCTTAGCCTTCTCCCCAGAGGAAGAAGTACAAATGGCTAGTGCCCACTTTCAACTATTTGCTGAAGCACCCTTGGGTCTTCAGGCAACTGTATCCTTAGAGTCATGGGTCTGGGTAAGAAACAGAATATGGATGTGTACAGCTCCATTCCAGAGAACTCTAGAGGGTATTATATGGACAGTGTTCTTGTCAATGGCCAGGATACTCCTGCCAGGAGAGACAGCGGGACCAGCAGAACCATAGTGGATGAAAGCTTTTTCAAGCCCGAGGATGTTGCTAAGGCACCCAAAGCTCCCACTAAATTCTCTGAAGGCCCTGTCCAGTTGATTCCAATTCATTCAGTGTAATAATATGACAGTGAAGATTCCTGTCAGTGTCCAGAATGAGGTGCCTGGGAGAGTCCTGTTGGGGAATGATTTAACAACTCTAGGAGTAGTATCCAGTACCCCCTGGCATCCCAGTGAGAGGAAACAGAACCAAACCAAATTGGCTAGAGAGGCATCCTTAAGAGACCACTCTGAGCCTGTGGGAACCTCTACAGAGAACCCCACTGCAAGCCCTGGTGTTAGTAAGTTGACCTCTAACCCAGGCAAATCTGAGGCTAGTATAGTAGGGAAATCAGAGCCCCAACCAAGCTCCATCATTGCCCATCAAATTGTTGAGTCTTTAACCCCCCTGCTTCTGAGGAAGATGTGGATAGAGACATTGGACCCCTCTCTAGGCCTGTGAGAACTGGTAATTCTTAAAGCTGGTGGAAAACCAGAAAAATAGGTCTAAGGCTAAACACCTTAAGATTGTTGGATCTTCTACTGAAGACTCCAATGTAAATCCTAGTATTGGGAGGGAAACTTCTAGCATAGGTAAGATCAGATCTCAGAGGAACTGGCAGCATGTACCTTGCTTGAACACAGCCCCTCCAACCAAAATACCTGAGACCCAGCCTGCTCTTGTGAGAGAGGCGGTGAGGAACCATGGAGGCCCTTCTAGATCTAAGGGATTCCTTTGCAAGGACCCCTTGAAAAAGCCTATTGTAGATTCAGAGATTGTTACAACTTCTCAGGGACTGTTAGATCAGATACCCTATACCTTAAAAAATAGAGATGTACCACAACAGGTTTGTAGGTCATATAGTTTACAACTGAAAACCACTGATAAAAAGGTTTGTAGCAAGGGTTACAAAAGGTTGCTGGTGTACTCAGCAGTCCATTTAACTGACTTGCAATAGGAGATTCATCCTGGTGGGGATTAGATCCTCCTGTCCCTTAGTCTGGGAGGGATGAGTGTTAGGGAGATTTCTCACCCAAGTTCTTAATTCACTCTACCTTAGAGCCCTCAAGCTCTTTTGCTATATTTTAGGGCTTTGAACTTTTCATTTTGTGTGTGTTTTACTTTTGTGTTCTTTGGTAATGGAGCTTTAAAACAACTCCTTAGGCATCACCTTTTTCTGTGTGTCACACAGCACCTTCAGTGCAGTGGCACAGGGATGTCTTTATGACTTTCCAAGGTTTAAATACCATCTCTGGGAATGACTACCGTCTCCCACAGCATGTAAAGTTAAATTGGCTTTACTAGTCGTTTTAAATGTACAGGCCCAGCACACACTATCTTCGTATAGAATGCTGGAGGGGTTGGCTAGCTTCCCCCGAGTCAAAACACTCATGCAACAGTAAAATGTCACTTTATTCTGCTTTAAATGGCTGGTGGCAGTGGTTTAGATCAACTACTGTGATTTTTCCCAACCGCTAACAACAGTAGCGAAAAATCGGGTCAGCCATGTTTTTCAATATGGCGCCCCAGACCTATCTGTAAAAACAGACTCCGGTCATTTTTTTTCGACATTTCTTTTAGAAAAAGTCCTTCTTGTGTTTGGCTCTGCGCGCCAAACCAGGTTTGGTCCCTTTGTTCGTTGGCCTTTGGCGGGCTTCAGTGCTGAAGCCCCCCTCTGACCCCTGAGTGTCTGGGGTGGACAGGATGTGAGGGAGGTGCCCACAACTCCCTGTGCTTAGTCTCCTAGGAGACCCAAATGCACTCTGGCATGATTGGCTGGCTGTCTGGCAAAGACAGCCACCCGGCTGGGTGAGTGACAGGTAGGCTGGAATGAATGGAAGAAAACTGTTTAAAAGGCGAGTCTCCAGGATGGAAAGCAGAGTCGACCACTGGAACGAAAGAACCAAAGACAAGCTGAAAGAGGACGGCTGCTGCAACTCCTGGACCATTGGTTTGCCCGGTGAAGCCCTGCTGCAGGTCTGAATTGCCAAACTCCATTCGACAGAGACGCTCCTTCAAGGACGGCTTCTTCCTTTGAGTTGGTGGGAGCAATCAACTCATAAGGCACCCGAATACCATTCTCAAGGCTGGTTCGGATGAACCATGGTGTGGGAAACCAGCTTGTGTTCTTGAATCTACAGCTACTGGAAATGAAGTGACTCCATTTTGTTTGCTTTCTTCAACGATCCCATGAAGTGCATGAGTCCCCCAACATCCTCCCACTTGTCCCCATGACTGAGGCTCAGGAACAGTGAGACCTGCAGGACCTGCCAGGAACCACAACTTCAGCAACATTTGTTTCTTCATATAAAAGGTACTGTGTCAACCCGATTGAGAGAACGCCACTCTCGTGGTGAAAGTTTGTTAAATTTTCCCAACTTACAGGCCTAATCAGCTTGTGACTCAACATATGATTCTTTTTAGCCTAAACTACTTCTAAGAACTTTCGCAAAGACTTTACCGTTTGATACCAGAACAGATCTTTCCTATCCAGAACACTAGCCCATTGATTTTGGCATGGCCTATTGACTTGAAATGAACTCCTCTGGTGAACTGAAACTATTTGCACTGTCTAAAAAGTATATATGATCTATTTTACTTACCTTGTGCCTTTTGCACCTTTCTAAGTACTGAACTGCTATTTGGCTACTATTTCAGGGTGCTCAAAGTGTCTCAAAACATTAGAATTTTGTATTGAAGTGTATTGGTTTATAATATTAAGTTGCCTTCTTCTAGTGAAATGTTTTCTAAATGATTGTGTAATAAATTAATATGTGTTTTTACCAAGAAACCCTGAGTATAAGTGTTTACTTGAACCACTGTGAATGAAAGTACTTTGTGTAACTACTTGTACTGCTCACATTTACTTTTCAGATAAGCGTGGCTGCTCAGCTCGCTACCAAAAACTGTGTGTTACAGACTTATACCAGAGGATGGTTTGGCTAACACCTGTAGGCTTAATTCTGTGTAGTGGTCCCAGAGGGTACTGCCTGCAATTCTGCCTAACAGTCGTTGAACCACCATGTCTGCTTTAAAAAAAAAAGCCTTCATTTTTGCATTACAACATAATGATCAAAGGTTTAATGGATGAAGATGCATCGAGGAACTGGCAATAACGGATGAGATAAACAAATGTTAGATAAACAAATGTGCTGGTCTTTCTTTCTCTGAGCCATTTGTAATGGTGCCATGGAAATAAAGTTACAAAATTTTATACCTAAAAAAATTACAAATTAAATTGGCCCTCATTACGACTTGGGCGCAAAGGGGTACCTGGCACCGGTAAGGACACTGGTGCGTGTAATCCCTTTGCGCCCTATTCCAAGTTCCCTTAGTGAGTCCCTTCCGTAACGCCTGGTTTTACCAGGCGTTAAGGAAGGAACCCATTAAGGGACTTTAGAGCTAATAACGGTACCACAATTTATGGTACCATTATTAACGCCTTCCCATTGAGCCCTAAGGGGGCTCAAATGGGATGGGGAATGGCTTTTTCAATCGGGATTTATCCATCCCGCAAAGGTCGAAATAGACCGGTAAGTCCCCATTGAACCAAGGCAGACTCTGTACCGGTATTGGAGGTAGTCATGGCGCTAATAGCGCCATGATTACCTCCATACTCGGAATGAGGCCCATTGTGTCAGTATATCCTCAAAACTGAGCACGCACTTCCAAGTAAAGTATTTTCTTGCAAATGGGTTGAGTTGAGGCTGACACCTTGCAATTAGTGCACTTGTGCTCTAATCTCTGAGACAATGGGCCTCATTACAAGGTTGGAGGTAGGCATGGCACTATTAGTGCCATGGCTACCCCCTTACCACATACTGGGTCCGAGTTCCCTGAATGGGGAATTACTGGGCAATTCCAACCTTGTAGGACCCGGTAATTCCTCATTCATGGAACCCAGACCCGGTACATCCCCATTTCCATTCGACCCCCCATTGGGCTCAATAGGAATGGGGACCATGCTAACAACGGGCCCGTTAATAATGGGCTCGTTGTTAGCATGCTGGTCCTTTGGTGGCTCCCACTAAGGGCGCCTGGTAAAACCAGCCGCCCTTAGCGGGACCCGCTAAAGGACCTCGTAATGCGGCGGTAAGGGGTTAACGGCACTGGCATCCTTACCGGTGTCATTAACCCCTTACCACCAGGGTCGTAATGAGGCCAAATATGTCTCCCTAAAGAACGACTTGCTTTTTGCTTTATGACATGGAAGTCAAAGTTGTCATGGAAGGGAGTGCTTCGAAGATCTAGCAATACCGTTAGAAAAAGAAAGATTCGGTTTTCTCTCTCTGAGCGATTTGTAATGGACATAAAGATAAAAGAACAATTTATAACTGTAAGAAAATGTTAGATATGACATATTTTAACTATTTCCTCTCCACTTCCAAAGCAACATACCATTCAAACATTTTCATGCCAATGAAAGGTCTTGATAATGCACACTTGCCATTGGAAAAACCAATGCTCTAACATCTGAGCCACCAGGTCTTTTTTTTTTTAGAAAACTTTGCTTTTTGCTTTTTGGCATGGCAGTTAAAGAGTTAATGCACAATGGTGCATCTGGGAACTAGCAATACTGGTTCGGATACACAAAGTTACTGGTCTCTCTGAGACATTTCTAATGGTAATAAAGATAAAACAATATTGTATAACTGGAACAGAACGTTTAACAATATAATTGTTCCAATTTCCTCCCTTCTCTGAGATCAACCTACCAGTTTGAGGATTTTCCTGTCAATGGGAGGAATAAAACCTGCAATCTTGCTATTAGTAAACCCATTCTTTAACTACTGAGCCAAAAAGTCTGATTTAAGAAATGTTTGTTTTTTCATTTAATGCATGGCAGTCAAATGTATAATGAGAAAAAGAAAGGTGGGCCCAGGCTACCCCGGCCGTCTATATTCCACATCAGTGAAGGCTACAGTATAGTTATGTAATTAAGACACAACATATGGTCAAGAGACATATGAAATCATCATTATTTTTATTGAAAAAAATGAAACAAATATTGAAAAAAAAGGTATTTTGCAAAAATACATAAATATGGTATGAGAAACATGGCACACATATTTTTGGAGAGACGTGATGTCATGAGCATTGCTGTGGAATTGAAATCCAAAGATGGTATAAACTGTTAAAGTGACTGTGAGATTAGTAACAGTGACATCCTAATCACATTTATCCGTAATAATATCACAGCATTTCCTTGATAGATCGTGAAATGTGGTAAATGTTCGATCATTGCTCTCAACAGATCCACACATTTGTGCTTCCAGCTCATGAGGTGGGCTGTGTCTTGCATCAGATCTCACTTCAAATTGTCCCTCTGAGCTTTCCTCAGGACCATCAGCACAACATCAGTAGTTTAAATGATTTTAACTATTGCTACAAAAAACGAAAAAACTAATTTAAAACTGTGACCAAAAGATAGTATAGCTTTGTGTCCTATCTTAAAACTGTAGTATCACACCCACCTTTTCTTTTTTTGGGTATATCGGGCTGTTTATTAGTTCACACGTAAGTGTTGGGTGTGGTACGGAGATATCTAAACCATCAGAAACAGAAAGAAGAAAGGAGAAGAAAATGCTCCCATTATCGGTGTTCCCCTGCAGATATTCATGTATGCGTATTGTATTGAAAGTATGTACAATATAAGCTGTCATCTACCTATAATCGAGATACATATGTGGCTGCTGATCCTCAATAAGAATTCAAAATTTGGTGTTTGCCAATAGCTGAATGCCCGCAGGGTACTTTTCAGCATGCAGTTCCGGTTCTGTGAGACAAAAAATCTTCAGTCTATAGAAAAAGCAGAGGGTGCATGGTTTTTTATATGTATGATCACCAGGATCTCCAATATAATTCATTTTAATATGCAGTCCCCACGCTTTGTGGGGCTGCATTCGGGACCACAGAATAGATGATTTCTCACATTAACTTATATGCCACTTGAGTATCAAAGTTTCTGGTCTCTAAATCTTTGCTCAACTTAGCGTTCCCGCTCTCAACCTGTTAAGAAATACAAAAAAATATATAATTGTAACAAAGCGTAAAAAAAATTAAATGTTACCAATTTCCTCTGAACTCTGAGGTCAACCTACTAGTTTCAATATTTTCCGGTAAATAGAAGGACTTAAAGACACAATCTTGTCATTGGAAAAACCATTCTCTAACTTCTGAGCCAAAAGGTCTCACATTGGGGTTTTGCTTTATGGCATGGCGGTCAAAGGTATATTGCATGATGGTGGGAACAAGCAATGCCGGTTGGGATAAACAAAGGTGCTGGCCTCTCTCCCTGAACCTTTTGTAATGGAAATAAAGATTAAACAATATTTTACAACTTTAACAACATATTCAAATTCCAAAATGTTTCTGTTTTTTCCAAAATCTTAGGTCATCCTAACAGTTTGAAAATGTTCATGTTGATAAGAGTCTTGAATCTGCATTCTTGACATTGATAAAACCTCCCTCTTCCATCTGAGCCAACACCTTATCCTTTGTAAGAACTTGCGTTTTCCTTTATGGCATGGTCATCCCAGCTGTAATGAATGTTATGTACATCTGGGCACTAACATTTCAGTTGGGATAAACAAAGGTGCTGGTCTCTCTCACTCTCAGACATTTGTAATGGAAATGAAGATAAAACAACATTTTGTAACTGTAACAAAAATGTAAGAATTAAAGCTATATCTATTTCCTCCCAACTCTGAGACCAACCTACTAATTTGAGAATGTTCATGCCAGTGAGAGGACTTGACCTTCCAACATCACAGTTGGTAAGCCATGCTCTGACATCTGATCCACCAGGTCTCCTTTTCAAAAGCTTTGCTTTTTTGCTTTGTGACGTGGCGGTCAAAGGTGTATTGCATGACGATACACCTGTGAACTAGCAATGCCAGTTGGGATAAAAAGAAAAGGTGTTGGTCTCTCTCTCTCTGAGCCATTTGTTATGGAAATAAAGATAACACAATATTTTATAACCAGAACAAAACATTGATGTGTTTACCATTTCCTCCTACTTCAGTGCTCATTTACCAGATTATGTATTTGCATGCCAATGAAAGGACTTGAACCTGCAACATTCCCATTGGTAAACCCATGCTCTAGCATGTGAGTCACAATGTTGCCTGCCTGTCCAAATATACTTGCTTTTTGCTTTATGACATGGTGGCCAATTGTGTCCTGGATGACGGTGCATCTGGGAACTAGCAATGTAACAGGGAATAAACAAAGTTACTAGTCTCTCTCTCTCTCCCAGCCATTAACTGTATTAAAAAGTTTGTTTATTTGCTTTCAACATATTTTTATTCCAGAAACGTGGCTTGAACCTGCAATCTTGCCGCAGGTTTAACCCATGCTCTAACCTCTGAGCAACCAGGACTCGTTTTGGAAGCTCTTGAATGTTGCATTATGACAAGGCATTCAAAGGAGTAACGCATGAAGTTGCATCTGGGAACTAGCAATGTCGGTTGGGAGAAACAAAAGTGCTAATCTCTCTCTGAACAATTTGTAATGGAAATACAAATAAAACCATATTTAATAACTGCAACAAGAAACACCACTCTATTTTCTAACAACTGTGAGCTAACATAACAGGGTTAAAATGTTCATGTCCATGACTTGCACCTCTTGCTCTGTCATTGGTAAACCCATGCTCTAACGTCTGTACCACCATTATTCTCTTTGGAAAAAATTGCTGTTTGCACTATGACATGGTGTTCATAGGTGTAATGGAGGAATGGATGAATGTGCCTACCAGTTTTAACATTGTCATGCCTATGACATGAACCTGCTAATTTACCATTGTTAAACCTATGCTCCAACCGCAGTACCACCATTATTCTTTATGGTAAAAAATAGCTTTTTCCATTATGACATGATGTACATACGCGTAATGGATGATTGTGCCTCTGGGAACATGGAATGCCAGTTGGGATATACAAAGGTACTCGGCTATCTCTCTGAGCTATTTGTAATGGAAATAAGATAACATTTGATAACTGTGACTAAACGTTAAAACTTTAAACTTTACCTGTGTTCTCCCAACTCAGATCAACCTACCAGTTTTAGTGTGTTAATACCAATGAGAGGCTTAAACCTGTACCTCGTCAATGCTAAACCTATGGTCTAACCTTTGACCCTATAATCTCATACAGAAGCAGTTAACCCCACCCTCACATGTGTTCCGGTCCAGCACTTTATTGCATGATCAATTCATAAAGGCCATTACATATCCAAAATTCAACTATCTCATGCTCAATATTCTAAAGAAAATATATAATCACAGTTATTATTTTTATCTTCATGATAAAGATTTATATAGTACAATAAAAACTGCATTTCCTATATGTATATTCCCTAATTTCTGATCAACACATAACACAATTACATTAAAAAGAGTTGCAATTTCACTACAACCATACAGTGCAAAGTAATACAATGTCATTCGTACTCTTTTGCAGCAAGGTTAGTACCAGTGTGCGTATAAAATAAATCATTCTAGTTTCACTATAAAAACCTATAGGAATCCAAAACTAATCACCCTTCAATTTATTTCGAAGGTCATTGTGGCAAAGAAAAAAATCTTAGAACAGGTAAAACATTTTTGTTTGCTAATTGCCTGTGTGGCTATATCTCAATATAGACATTTACTACCAATCCTATGATGTTGGTTCAACTACTCTGACCCACTAGGTCTCCCTTCAGAAAGACTCTTTTTGCATTGTCATAGCTTTCAAAGGTGAAGTGCATGATGGTGCATCTGGGTACTAGCAATGCCGGTTGGGACGAAAAAAGGTACTAGTCTCTCTTTCTGAGCCATTTGTAATGGAAATAAAGATAACACCATATTTCATAACTATAACAAAATATGAAACATGAACATTTTTACTTATTTTCACTTCAAGAAGGGGATTTCAGTCTGCCTTCTTGCAAATGGAAAACCCATGCTTCAACCTCTCAATTGCGTTCATTTTATATTCTGACACAGCGGTCACAGGTGTAATGGATGATGGTGCATCTGGGAACTAGCAATGCCGGTTGGGATAAACAAAGTTGCTAGTCTCCATCACTGAGCTATGTGTAATGGAAATAAAGATGAAACAATGTTTCATAACTCTAACAAAACATTAAAAGCTGAAACTTTAACGATTTGCTCCCAACTCTGATCTCAACTAGCAGTACCAGTTGGGATAAACACTTGTGCTGGTATCTCTCTCTCTCTCTGTGAGCCCTTTTTTAATAAAGACAACACAATATCATGTAACTGTAACAAAATATGAAATATTGCACTTATATCGTCCCAACTCTGAGAAATCACAGTTTGAGCATTTTCATGCCACATGCTCTAACTTGTGTGTCACCATGTCTCCTTTGGGACTGCATTGCTTTTTGAAATATGACATTACAGTCAGGGCGTAACTGATGATGGCCCATCTGGCAACTAGCAAAGCCGGTTGGGATAAACAAAGGTGCTTTCTCTCTCTCCCCTCCTCTCTCTCTCTCTCTCTCTTTCTCTCTCTCTCTCTCTCTCTCTATCTTTCTCTCTCTCTGAGTCATTTGCAATGGAAATAAAGATAAAACAATATTTTATAACTTTAACAAAATGTTTAAAATTAAAACTTTATCTATTATCAAGTGCCAATTCTGAGCTCAACTTTCATGATTTTTATGTTCATATGGGAACTTAAACCTGCAAATTTATCAGTGATAAATCCATGTTCTATGATCTGAACCACAAGGTCTACCTACTGTCAGTGAGTTTTGCATTTTGCATTATGACATGACCGTCAAAGGTTTAATGGATGACAGTGCATCTATGAACTAGCAATGTCAGTTGGGCTAAAGAAAACTTCTGCCCACTCTCTCTGAGTCATATGTAATCAAAATAAAGAAAATATCAATATTTTATAACTTTAACAAAATGTTAAATATGAAATTGTGTATCTATCTTCTCCCAACACTACGCTCAACAAAACAATATGAATATTTGCGTGCCTACGACAGGTATCATACCAGCACACTTGCCATTGGTAAATATAACACACCAACCTCTGAACTACCAGGTCTCCCTGCAAGGAGGTCTCCCTGCAGAAAGCCTTGCTTTTTGTATTATGACATCCTGGTTAAAGTTGTAAAAAATGGCATTGCATCTGTGAACTAGCAATTCCAGTTGGATTAAACAAAGCTGATGATCTCTCTCTGTGGGCTACTTGAAATGGAAATACAGATAAAAACTGTCTTTATACATAAAGTGGAATGTATGTGTGTGTGTGTATATGTTTGTCCGGCTATACAAACCCACACTGTTGAACCCACTGATACCAAGTTTTGCATGGATTCCTCATTTGTCTGAGGGCAAGATTATAGACTATGTTTGGTTGCAAAAAATTCACTCCATAGACACCCTCGTTTACTGATGCTCACCCTGATTCACTACAGTAGGAACTAGAACGTGGCAACATTTTGAAAAGCGTCTGAAGAAAAATGTTTGATGTTTTGGTTATTCCTTTTAAATGTAATACTACTGTATATAGTTCAAAAGTGGTTATCAAAGCATTTTTAAAGGGAATTAAACATTTTTACTTTTTATCATCCCACTCCAATTATGGGAACTGGCAAGGTTGCAGTTTACTTAAGTTCATTCACGAGAAGAGAGCACAATCAATCAATGTTTCTTGGACTTTTTCTGAAATGTGCTCAATCCATTGAGTGACTGAAACATGCTGCATGAAAAACGAACATCACTTGGAAAAGCTTCATCTGATGCAAAGCAAAAATCAACATCAAAAGCTTTTGAAACACAACAACAAACAGAAGCACGACTTTCCGACGAGAGGACAAGAGCAACTTTCTCCAGGGCAAATGATATGCCAGAGGAAACTGAAGCAAGACTTGCCGACAAGAGGACAAGAGCAAAATCCTCCAGGGCACATGAGACACCACGTAATCAGGACACAGGCAGAGCAAACTGGAACAAGACTTGCTGACATGAGGACAAGAACGACATCCTCCAGGGCACATGAGACAACAGAGAAAACTGAAGCAAGACTTTCCAAAAAAAGGACAAGAGCAACATCCTCCAGGGCACATGAGACACCACTCGATCAGGACACAGGCAATGCCGGGTACCCCAGCTAGTAATTTATAAATGCAAGAAAACATTAAAAGTTAAAATGTGCACCAATCCACTCACAGCTTTGAGCTTATGACATGTCGGTCGAAGGTGAAATGGATGAAGGTACATCTGGAAAATAGCAATGCCGGTTGCAATAAGCAAAGCAGCTACACTCTCTGAGCCATTTGTAATGGAAAAAAATATAAAACAATATTCTATAACATAGCATTAAAAATGTACCAATTTAATCCCAACCTTCAAGTTTAATAATGTTCATGCCCTTGTGAAAGCTTAAACATGCAACTATACTATTGCTAAATCCATGTTCTAAGGTCTGAGCCACAAGGTCTACCTTCAGAAAGACTTGTTTTTTGCATTATGACATGGCGATCTAATTAAGCAATAAGGCCCAAGCAGGGGGCCATTACCACTTCAGATAATGCCCCGGGGCCCATAGTTACCTGAAGTGGTAATGCCCCCTGCTTGGGGCTTATTGCTATTAATACCCCGGCCCGTAAGGACGGGGTACTATAGAAAAACAAAATGTCAAAAAATGGCCGCTGGGGAAGGGAAAACAAAGTCTGTTTTCTCTTTCCATGGCAGCCATAGAAAAAGGTAAATTAAAAAAATGTCTTACCTTCTTTTCAGTCCATTTCGGGAGTGGACACACTGGGAACACTTATGTCCCAGCATGCCCACTCCCGATCTCCGACATGCCATCATGGAAAGGAAGAAGGGACTACACGTAATCCCTTCTCCCTTTCCATGGCACCCATTACAAAAAGGAATAAAAAAATGGCCACCATGGAAAGGAAGAAGGGACTACAAGTAGTCCCTTCTTCCTTTCCATGATGGCATGTCGGAGATCGGGAGTGGGCATGCTGGGACATAAGTGTTCCCAGTGTGTCCACTCCCGAAATGGACTGAAAAGAAGGTAAGTGGGGTTTAAGGGGCGTGGAGAGAATTCTGTGGATAGGGAGGAGGGAGGGAAGAGGGGGAAGACCACACTCACCTTGTTCCCTGGTGGGGGAAGATGCCAGCCTCCAGCTGTGTTGCGGCTCGGGATGGGGATTACCACTGGTAATGCCCCCGTTCCGAGCCTCCACATTGGCTGAGAGGCTGCCACACCCCCCACACCTCCGCCAGGTACTAATGTGTAATGGATGACAGTGCTTCAAAGAACTAGCCCCATTTGTAATGGATGTGAAAAGCTAAAAGAACATTTTATAACTGTAAGAAAATGCTAAATATAACATATTTTATCAATTCCCTCTCCATTACCAGATTAACCTACCTCTTTGAACATTTTCTCGGCAATGACAGGTCTTGAACCTACAAATTGACATTGGAAACCCCAATGTTCTAACTTCTCAGCCACCATGACTCTTTTACATAAACCTTGCTTTTTGCTTTGTGACATGTCAGTCAAGGATGAATTAAACAAAGGTACTCCTCTCTCTCTGACTAATGTCTAATGGTAATAAAGATGGAACAATATTGATTGATCCGGGGAAACTCCTTGATTCTCTTTCCACTAAACATCACCTCATTCTCATAGGTGACTTTACCCTTCCCTCTCCAACCACTTCTCGGAAATCTGAACTTCAGCCTTTTCTTTAGTAACCACGCTCCCCACTCTATCCATATCCTACCTAGCCAAACAGGGGATAACTCTTTGGATCTCTTATTCATCTCCACCTCTCTCTTAGCTACTAATAATACTGTCACACCATCCATATCTGATCACTCAATTGTTTCCACCCCCATCTTCTTTCCACCCTCTGACCTTTCCTCACCACTTCCTTTTCCCTTTTAATAAAAGGAAATTTAAACCTTCTGCCATTACCCCTTTTTCTCTGACCTACAGTACTGACTCTCCTCCTTCACACCGATACCTCTTCCACCACCACTGCCTTCTCCAGATTCCAATCCCTACTATATGACTGTTTCTCCTCTAAATTCCGAGTGCTTACGTTCACCCTAAATCACAGCATCCTCAACCATGGGTCACTCCATCTATACACTCTCTGCATGCATTGGCTGTTGTGCAAATGGAGGTGTACCAACTCACATGAGCACCTGAAACTTTACCTCTATGCCCTGAACTCTCTCAAGTCCACTCTTGATAGAGCTAAAGGGGAATTCTACGTAATCCCCATTGTCTTTTACTCCAACCACCTCACCAGCTACAAGGCACCCGAAACTCACTCTTCACTCCTCCTAAGTCTATGACTATGAACTCCACTCTCACAGCTAATAACCTAGCTGAATACTTCGCTGCAAAAATTACCAAAATTAGAGACTCTCTCCTGACCTTCCTCATGCTCCCTGCTCCTACATTTTGCACTGGGCCTACTCTACCATCCTCCTCTCCTTCCATCCCCCACATTAGTCACACTAATACTGACAAAGTGCTATCTGTATTGATGAAGGCCAACATATCTTGTGCCCCATCAGACCCCCTTGCTCCTCGTCTAGTCAAGCCTATTGCCCCTGTAGTGGCTTCTCACCTCGCTGAAATCTTCAACCAGCGCTTTGACTCTGCTTGCTTTCCCATTGTTTTCAAAACAGCCAGGGTCATCCCTCTCCTAAAAACTCAAGAGGCTATACCAAACCTACCATCTATCTTTCACCCTGTGTCTCTCATTCTGCACTACTTTAAAGTGCTCAAAAGGGTTGTGTTCGACCATCTTACCAATTTCTTAGACATCCACAAACTTCGATACCCCTTACAAGCAGGTTTTTGCTCCTGTCACTCCACAGAAACTGCTCTCGTAAATGTGTCCAACTTCATCTCCTCTGCTAAGCACTCAAACCTATCCTAATTCTCCTTGACCTGTCTGCTGCCTTTGACACTGTCGATCACACACTGATCTCCTTAATACTCTCTTTCTTCATGGGATTCACATTCAAGCCCTTGCCTATATTGAATCCTACCTTGCATCGTGCCAATTCTCTGTCTCCTGGAGCAACAACATCTCTCAACTCACTCCTGTAATTGTTGGCATTCCAAAAGATTCTGTCTTAGGTCTGCTCCTCCTTACACTCTATACTTCTGCTCTTGGGGCACTAATCCCCTCCTTTGGTTTCTCGCACCAACTCTTCATGGACAACACCCAAATCTTCTTCTCTTTTCCTCCCATTAAATATTGGATGGCTTTGCACTCTCTAATGTTAAACTCTACCGAAACAGAGGTAATCTTCTTCCCAGAGGCATAGCCAGGATTGTCTAACAAGTGGGGCCAAAAGCTAATGTAGTTGTGCCCACCGCAGTGACATTAACATCTGTAAAATGCCCACACAATACACCTGAGTGTGCATTTACAGATTTTGGGTGGGCCTTGCCCGCTAAGGGCCTGCCCTGTCTATGCCTCTGCTTCTTCCATGCTCTCTCTCATCTCTTCCTCTGCCGATCCAGTTGCCACCTGACACCCCCTTACACTTCTTCATCCAGAAACCTCTGTGTCATTTATGACCCTTCTCTCACCTTCGCTACCTTCATCTCCGAAACTGGAACAGCAGCTCGCCGCAACATCCTAAATATAAGGAAAATAAGGCGCATTCTTAGTTTCAAAACTGCCAAGCATCTCTTAACCACTCTGTCTTCTCTAAACTGGACTATTGTGCCAGCATCCTCTTTGGTCTCCCAATCTATGCTTTCTGTCCTCTTGACAAGATCATTACCTTCGCTACCAGGACTCTCCTTGAACTCCCTCCATTCACATCTACATCCTCGTACCATCACCAGGCTGGATGGCTGATGATGCAAAACAGGGCCAGATTTGAATTTCTTCTCCTGGTTCACAAATCTATCCACAGTAAGACATCACTGTACTTACCCTCCTCTATTCAACTCTATAAGCCTTCTCGTAATCTCTGCTCTTTCTTCTCAACTACCCTTGTGGCTCCTCGCCCTCCTCTCGCTTCTGCTCTGTCTCTCTTTTTGCTTCACTTGCATGGAATTCTATTCCCCCGGACATCCGAGAAACAGTCCACATGGATTTATTGAAAACCAAACTAAAAGCCTAACTCCTTGCCTGTAAATTACCCTCTTAACGTACCTCTCATCTGCCTGCTAGCTAAAAATGTTCCCTGTACTCTAACCTGCCTCTATCTCTCACATCCTCTGCCTCCTTTCTAGCACATAACCCATCATGGTCATGTCCTGAGCACAGCTGGCCATACTACCTACATGCACTTAAAAAGGTACAATGTTGGTTGCCCTTAATCTATGTATGTCCACTTATATATTTTCTCTGGTGACTGGTCCATTTACTCCCCTACACAACCTGGTCACAATATCCCTCAAACTCACCCCATTGGAAGAAGCTTGCTGCTTCCCATCAATTCTGATCAAAAGAGCATTGTTCCTCCTGTATAAAACTAAATAGGAAATACAAAAAAGTATATTTGTAACAAAACGTTAAAAAAACAAATGTTACCAATTTCCTCTGAACTCTGAAATCAACATACCAGTTTGAATATTTTCCTGTCAATGGAAGGACTTGCAAACTTGTCATTGGAAAACCCATTCTTTAACTTCTGAGCCTAAAGGTCTCGTAGTCTGAAGCATTTGGCTTTTGCTTTATGGCATTGCGGTCAAAGGTTTAGTGCATGATGCTGCACCTGGGAACTAGCAATAGGGCTTGGAATAAACAAAGGCTCTGGCCTCTTCCACTGAACCGTTTGTAATGGAAATGGAAATAAAATGAAACAATATTTTACAACTGTAACAAAATGTTAATTAAAATGAGTCAACCTATCAGTTTGAGAATGTCCATGCCAATAAGAAGTCTTGCATCTGTATCCTTAACATGCTCTTCGATCCGAGCCAACAGGACCCATTTTGCAAAAGCATGCTTTTTGCTTTATGACATGGCGGTCAAAGGTGTAATGCATGTCACGTGCATCTGGTAATGGGCAAATCCGGTTTGGATAAACAAAGGTTCTGGTCTCTCTCTCTCTCTCTCTCTCTCTCTCTCTCTCTCTCTCTCTCTCTCTCTCTCTCTAAGACATTTGTAATGGAAATAAAAATAATAACAATATTTTGTAACTGTAACAAGTTTCTGAGATATAGCTACTAAATTGAAGATGTTCATGCCTATGAGAGGACTTGACTCTGCAACATCACAATTGGTAAACCCATGCTCTGACTTCAGAGCCAACAGGTCTCAAGTCCGATAGTTTTGCTTTTTGCTTTGTGCCATGGTGGTCAAAGGTGCGATGCACCTGTGAACTAGCAATTCCGGTTGGGATAAAAAATAGGTGTTGGTCTCTCTCTTTGAGCCATTTGTTATGGAAATAAAAATAAAACAATATTTTATTACCATAACAAAATATTGAAATGTTTACCCATTTCCTACTAACTCTGAGCACACACACTAGTTGGAGTATTTGCATGACAAGGAGAGACCTTGAACCTGCAACGGTTCCTGTGGTAAACCCATGCTCTAAGCTCTGAGCAACCAGGTTGCCTGCCCTGATATTTGCGTTATGACATGGTGGTCAAATGTGTCATGGATGACGGTGCATCTGGGAACTAGCAATGACAGTTGGGATACACAAAGGTTCTAGTCTCTCCCTCCCAGCCATTTGCAATGGAAATAAAGCTAAAACAAAATATTTTAACTGTATTTAAAAGTTTAGCAATTTGCTCTAAACTTGAGTATTGTGATCCCAAGAGTGTGGCTTGAACCAGCCGGTTGGGAGAAGGAAATGTGCCAGTCTCTCTCAGTGAACCATTTGTAATGGAAATTAAGATAAAACCATATGTAATAACTGTTACAAATTTCAACACACCACTGTGAGCATGTTCATAGCCATCGCGTGACTTGAATCTGCTGTCCTCTCATTTGTAACCCCATGCCACTATTAAATATTTTTGGAAAACATTGCTTTTCACATTATGACATGCTGATCATAGGTGTAATGGATGAATGTGCCTCTGGGATTGGCAATGTCACTTGAGATAAACAAAGGTACTCAACTCTCTCTCTCTGAGCTATTTGTAATGGAAATAAAGATAACACAACATTGTATACCTGTGACAAAACATTAAGGGGGTAATTCATAGAATTTAGCGCACAAGTGGCGCACGCGGCTGGCGCACAGTGTGCGCGTGCGAATCCCTGCGCCAGCCGCGTGCGCCAAAATACATTTCCGCGCACATCGTATTCATGGATTCCAGCCACCAAAACCAGCCGTGGCGCACAGTGGCGCAGCGACCCTGCAGCAGCGGCAGTTACGCCCCCAAGAACGCCCCTTGCGCAGGGAAAAGGCATCAAAATCCCCAATCCAGCGCAAAGGGCTGCGCTAACCCTGTACCAGCACGGCAAGCGGGGTACGTTTATCACTGGGGTGCGCGGGAAGTACCTCATGTTATTTCAGCTGGGTACGTGTATTTCAGGGGTGCGCGGGAAGTTCCACACGCAATTCCATCAGGGTACGTGTACATCAGGGGTGCGCAGGAAGTTTCACATGTGAATTCAGCAGGGTACGTGTATATCAGGGGTGCGCGGGAAGTTCCACATGCGATTCCATCAGGGTACGTGTACATCAGGGGTGCGCGGGAAGTTTCACATGTGAATTCAGCAGGGTACGTGTATATCAGGGGTGCGCTGGAAGTTCCACACGCGAATGTCCTGGGTACATGTATTTCGGGGTGCGCGGAAACTTACACACGGGAATTCAGCAGGGTACCTGTATTAATGGGGTGCGCGGGAAGTTTCACATGCGATTGGCCCTGTGCGAGCGTGGTACGTGTATTTCAGGGGTGCGCTGGAAGTTCCACACGCGAATGTCCTGGGTACGTGTATCTTGGGGTGCGCGGGAAGTTTCACATGCAATATCAGCAGGGTACGTGTATTTCAGGGGTGCGCTGGAAGTTCCACACACGAATGTCCTGGGTACGTGTATCTTGGGGTGCACGGGAAGTTTCACACGCGATATCAGCAGGGTACGTGTATCTCAGGGGTTCCGTGGAGTACTACACGTGAATTGGCCTTGTGGGTCCTCCCAGGTGTTCGCTCTACAACCTCCACGGCCCCTGCAGGCAGCCCACACCATGGGGGACTAGCCTGCACCCCCACTCATGTCCCCCAGCACCCCCACCCCCCAGCACTGTGGGGCACCCTCCACCAGGCCCCCACTCATGTCCAACTCATGTCCCCATGCACCCCCACCCCCCCAGCACTGTGGGGCACCCTCCACCAGGCCCCCAACTCATGTTCCCCTGCACCCCCACTGCCCAGCACTGTGGGGCACCCTCCACCAGGCCCCCAACTCATGTCCACCTGCACCCCCACCCCCCAGCACTGTGGGGCACCCACCACCAGGCCGCCAACTCATGTCCCCCTGCACCCCCACCCCCCAGCACTGTGGGGCACCTGCCAGCAGGCCCCCACTCATGTCCAACTCATGTCCCCCTGCACCCCCACCCCCATCACTGTGGGGCACCTGCCAGCAGGCCCCCACTCATGTCCAACTCATGTTCCCCTGCACCCCCACCCCCCAGCACTGTGGGGCACCTGCCACCAGGCCCCCAACTCATGTTCCCCTGCACCCCCACCCCCAGCACTGTGGGGTACCCTCCACCAGGCCTCCAACTCATGTCCCCCTGCACGCCCACCACCCAGCACTGTGGGTCACCCTCTACCAGGCCCCCACACATGTCCAACTCATGTCACCCTGCACCCCCACCCCCCACCACTGTGGGGCAGCCTCCGCCAGGCCCCCAACTCATGTTCCCCTGCACCCCCACCCCCCAGCACTGTGGGGCACCCTCCACCAGGCCCCCACACATGTCCAACTCATGTCACCCTGCACCCCCACCCCCCACCACTGTGGGGCAGCCTCCGCCAGGCCCCCAACTCATGTTCCCCTGCACCCCCACGCCCCAGCACTGTGGGGCACCCTCCACCAGGCCCCCAACTCATGTCCACCTGCACCCTCACCCCCCAGCACTGTGGGGCACCTGCCAGCAGGCCCCCAACTCATGTCCCCCTGCACCCCCACCCCCCAGCACTGTGGGGCACCTGCCAGCAGGCCCCCACTCATGTCCAACTCATGTCCCCCTGCACCCCCACCCCCCAGCACTGTGGGGCACCTGCCAGCAGGCCCCCACTCATGTCCAACTCATGTTCCCCTGCACCCCCACCCCCCAGCACTGTGGGGCACCCTCCACCAGGGCCCCAACTCATGTTCCCCTGCACCCCCACCCCCTAGCACTGTGGGGCACCCTCCACCAGGCCCCCAACTCATGTTCCCCTGCACCCCCACCCCCCAGCACTGTGGGGCACCTGCCAGCAGGCCCCCAACTCATGCTCCCCTGCACCCCCAACCCTCAGCACTGTGGGGCACCTGCCAGCAGGCCCCCACTCATGTCCAACTCATGTCCCCCTGCACCCCCACCCCCCAGCACTGTGGGGCACCCTCCACCAGGCCCCCAACTCATGTTCCCCTGCACCCCCACCCCCAGCACTCTGGGGCACCCTCCACCAGGCCCCCAACTCATGTCCCCCTGCACGCCCGCCCCCCAGCACTGTGGGGCTCCCTCTACCAGGCCCCCAACTCATGTCCCCCTGCACCCCTACCCCCCAGCACTGTGGGGCACCCTCCACCAGGCCCCCACTCATGTCCAACTCATGTCCCCCTGCACCCCCACCCCCCAGCACTGTGGGGCACCCTCCACCAGGCCCCCAACTCATGTTCCCCTGCACCCCCACCCCCCAGCACTGTGGGGCACCCTCCACCAGGCCCCCAACTCATGTCCACCTGCACCCCCACCCCCCAGCACTGTGGGGCACCTGCCAGCAGGCCCCCAACTCATGTCCCCCTGCGCCCCCACCCCCCAGCACTGTGGGGCACCTGCCAGCAGGCCCCCACTCATGTCCAACTCATGTCCCCCTGCACCCCCACCCCCCAGCACTGTGGGGCACCTGCCAGCAGGCCCCCACTCATGTCCAACCCATGTTCCCCTGCACCCCCACCCCCCAGCACTGTGGGGCACCTGCCACCAGGCCCCCATCTCATGTTCCCCTGCACCCCCACCCCCCAGCACTGTGGGGCACCCTCCACCAGGCCCCCAACTCATGTCCCCCTGCACGCCCACCCCCCAGCACTGTGGGGCACCCTCTACCAGGCCCCTAACTCATGTCCCCCTGCACCCCCACCCCCCAGCACTGTGGGGCACCTGCCACCAGGCCCCCAACTCATGTTCCCCTGCACCCCCACCCCCCAGCACTGTGGGGCACCTGCCAGCAGGCCCCCAACTCATGCTCCCCTGCACCCCCACCCCTCAGCACTGTGGGGCACCTGCCAGCAGGCCCCCACTCATGTCCAACTCATGTCCCCCTGCACCCCCACCCCCCAGCACTGTGGGGCACCCTCCACCAGGGCCCCAACTCATGTTCCCCTGCACCCCCACCCCCTAGCACTGTGGGGCACCCTCCACCAGGCCCCCAACTCATGTTCCCCAGCCAACATGTCATCACAATCTAGATCCCTGGTCCCTATGGTCAGCCTCCAAATGCCAAACACCCACCCGAGTATTGCATCCACCCACTTATAAATGGCAATAACATGATAGAACCCCAATTGCAAGTTTGGAAATGAACACATGTCCCTCACATACACCCAATGGGTGTCAGTGAATCTCAAAACCCATATCATGATATGCATGAGACCAATGAGATGATACTACACATTGAAGTTTGAACAAAAAATATGTATTAAAGGAAACTTAAATTGAATCAAAAATAAACAAACAGAAATGGGAATTAAAAAAAATAAAAAGCATCATGTCCGTGAAATAATGCAAAAGCAAAAATCATAACCCAAAGGAATGGTGTCCAAAGTCACAGTCCACAAAAGAAAATCCAATGGAAAATTATAATTGAAAGCCATTGCTCCATGGGTAAATTGTAAAAAAAAAAAAATCCAACAGTCAACTATATACAGATGAACAAGCCAGGGTCGATGATCCCAACAGAAGAAATTAAACCTATCTAATAACACTACCTAATAAAAAAAAACTATGTACAAAAATGTGGCCCATTGTCCAAAAGGTCCAAAAAAAATGCAAAACCAAAGGAAACCTAACACTAACTACAGAACTATTTACAAGGGCAGCGGGCTAGTCCGACGGCTCACTTTTGGATGTCCCGGGCCAGGGCATCATCGAACTCCTGCTCAATGTCCCGGAGGCGGTCCTCCTCGATGGCCCAGAGGGTCCGCAGGGCCGTTGACATGTTCACCTCCAGCCCCCTGCGGATTGCCTCGAGGCACTCGGTCCGCCTCAGGGCCCTCCGCATGGAGTTCTCCGCCCTGACCATCGTGAGCCGTGCCTCTTCCGCCCGCTGCCGCTCCGCATCTATGGCGTGGCCCAACCGCTGCCACACGGAAGACACTTTCCGTCCTGGATCCTCCTGCCCTCCGGCCAATGCCTGCCCCTCCGATGTCGAAGGCCCCGAGCCATCATGGCTCCCACCACGTTGCTGCTGCTGCTGTGCCTCTGCCCGTGCACTGCCTCCTGCTGCCTGCACATCCTCCGCTGGCTGGGGTGCAGTCATTGATGTGGCCACCCCTGCTGACGTCCGACTCCCAACTGTGGCAGGGATGCCTCCTCCACCAGCTTGGCCGCACCGTCAGAGGCAGCTCCACAGGGCACCCAGGTGACTGATGGGTGGGAAGAAGGCCTGGGTGACCTGTTCCAGTAGGCCGACGTGGTCAACGAGCCATTCGAGATGACGTGCAGTCTCCTCACGAAAAGACTGCAGGTCACCTCGCATGGCCGTTGACGCAACACCACACCAGTCAGGACAGGCTCAACCTGGACCCGGATAGCCACGTCCGCAGGCAGAGGAAGGCCAGTTGTCTTGAGCTCATCCCCTGCCTGAAAACGGGTCTGGACGTAGGCATCCCTGCTGGTGCAAGATGATGCAGGGACAGGATCAGGAACAGGATTGCACACAGGCACCTCCACGGCGGCCTGTGCTGCCTCCTGACCCTGGTCCTGCACTGCACCACTAGCACCAGTGGAATCCCCACCTCCAGACCCCGTCTCTGTTGCTTGCACGGCCTCCTCCTCCACCAAACCCCCTACCAACCTGGATGACTCCGTGCCATCGTCCCCCGTTGGGCCCTGTGGGGTCCCAGCTGCCCCTTCTGCTGCCGAGGAGTCCAACTCCAACCTCCGCCTCTTGGACCTCCCCCTGGCAGCTGCGGCCTGGGACGCGGCACCGGACTCCTCACTCCCCGACGAGATCACAACCTGGGAGGGGAGCCAGGCCTTGCGTCTCCGTCTGGCGTGGGATCCCCGCCGCTGTGCTCCACAGCACCTTCTCCGCCATCTTCATCAGTTGACGCTGCAGACAGGGAGAAATAAAACACAGGCATCAGAGCACTGTACAATGGACACATACACACATGACAGTTGTACATGAGTGGCATTGGTAAACCTCAGACATGCCGTCACAATCCCCAACACACATGTCATTTCAACTTGCATACATGAGCCATACCACAGCCATATCGCAACTGCCAGCACCATCCATACACATACAACAGCATGAGCAGGCAATGGTGAGCCAGACATCACATGCAACACAGGGAGTGCACTACACATGTACACACCCCACCACACTTGCATGCATGTGTACACCTCTGCCAAGTGTCGCAGTGTTCAGATGGGCATCCATGTCACATCTGCCAATCAGGCTTCCACATCCCGCTGTCACATGCATCCATGTTGCATCACTGTTGCACCCTTGTCAAATACACACACATGCACATGTACACAGTGCTGATACATGCAGCTGAAAACAACATACATGCGTGACATCACGAACATTTCTACTTACATACACATTCATCCAAACATGTGTGCCCACACAACTGCATTTGGCATGCAAGCCTACACACACAAGCACCATCCATGTCTCACACATTACAGCCCTCGCATGTGTTAGCCTCACGGCCCTGTAGACCCCCACCCATACTCGACCCCATACAAACACATGTGCAACCTGCACACTACTGAAACATCACCACACGCACAACTCACAATCAGGATGCATGTACACTTACTGCTCGACTCCAGACGGTTCTGCCTCTCAAGGACCTGGACGTAGAGCGCTGGGGATATGCGTTCCAGAACCCTCATGTGATCTTCCGACAAGTGGCCCCGGCGCCCCTTAACATCCGCTGCCTTCAAGAGGCGCTGGGCCTTGTTCAGGGTCCTGGACCTGAAGTCCTCCCAGTGCTTCTTGACATGTTGGAAGTCGCGGACTGCCACCCCCTCCGCGTTGATGGCAGTCATGATGTCCGTCCAGATCTGAGTCCATCCTTCCTTGTCGGCGCGGGAACTTCCGAAGAGGGCATCATACTGCCCCAGGTCTTGCTCCACCAGGACACCAACTTCCCTGGCACTGAAGATGGTGCCCCTCTGCCTCTCTGGCCGGGGGTTGTCAGTGGTGCCAGATGTTGCAGTGCCCGACATGACAACCCCAGAGGCAGGAGTGGGTGGGCAACTGGGTCCTGGGGCTGGGCTGTGGAGCGATGGAATCCCAGTCAGGAATCTTCGGTTCCAGCAGGAGTGGTCACAGCAACAGCACCCTTGGCTGATGTGCAGGCAGGTGGGAGCGTGCTCGGGGCTCTGAGGGGCAGTAATTCGGCCTTCTGGGCAGGAGCGTGGTCTTCCATGTGCTTACGCGTGGCCAGCTTGATACTGAGTGATTTGGCACGTGAAAATTCTGCACGTCAGCGTGTAATTCGAGAAAAGGCCCATAGCGCGTAAGCGCGTCTGCACGCATACGCAATTTCATTGGACAGAAGGCCCCTCAAGCGCAAGCGCCCCTGTGACGTGACGCGCGCAGGCGTGCATGGGCATTTCAGTGCGCGTGAAAAACCACATCCGCGTATAATCCGAGGAAAGGGCCCATGCGCGTAAGTGACGTGACGCGCGCGGGCGTTTCCCTCAGCACGGGTTAAGGTGAGCGGGCCCAGTAGTTTGCTGTACGTGCCTTTCATGGAGACCGATGTGTGTTGCTGCTTCCTGTTGTTTCGCGCGCCATCACAACTTCACAGCTATCAAGGACGTATCTCTGCTTTTGGCGGGGGTATTGGCTGCGCGTGTTTTTCTGCATCGCGCTAGTCAGACGGTGAGTCTCACACGCTCTTTTTCCCACTGCGGGTGCCCCTGTGTATCGCACCCATTTTCGATGTCATAGTAGCCTGCGTGTCCCACGCGTACGCGTTATTTGTGTTACTGCGGGAGGTTGAATCCATGCACGTAGGCTGCAGGGTTGCGTGCACGGTTTTACTGCAGTTTTGGGGTGCCTGAGCATTGCATGACCCGTCACTACATCACCGGGGTCACATACAGCCTTGCAGGTGTAGGGGGGCTGTTAACATCTTGCTTCCCACCCCCTTCACCCCAATTGTCCAGGTCAATTGTGGTGTACACCTCCCATTGGCACCACTCCATCTGTGCCGGCACTACTACATCTGTGCCATGGTTGGGAGGCCACCAAAGGTGAGGGGCGCCTCAGCTGGGCGTACTCCTCGTGGCGGGCATGGTCGGGGACGTGGCCGTGGTGACCAGGGAGTAGGGGGACTCCAGGGTGTCCAGGGCGGCCACAGAGGGGGAAGAGGCAGGGGTGCGCCACTTGAGCACAATGTTGTGCCATGTGTCGGTGCAGTCATGCCACCACCCCCTGTGGTTCCGTGGGATGCAGCTTCTGCATCTGGCACTGGCGCCCCTGTGACTCGGCAGTCCGTTCCATCGACTGCCACAGGCCCAAGGGTAGTGGTAGCTGCAGGTGCATCTGTGGACACCGCCACCCAGGCTCAGGGTCTGCCAGCGCAGGCTGCGTTGGCACTTGAGGAGCCCTTGCTAGATCTCCAACAGGCCAGGAGGGAAACCATAGGGGCAGGCCGGGCTGCTCAGACCAAGACACGTGTCCCGGGGGCAGTCATGTCATCTGCTGCCCCAAACAGCCGGGTGTTGGCAAGTGCAGGGGCAGATGCACCCAACAACACCCCGGTTGTGAGTCTGCCAACCAGGACCGTTGCGGTCAATGACCCTGCCACAGCTGATGTTGCTGCGCAGGGTCCATTAGAGGGCACCCAGCTGCCACTGACACAAGTCAGTCCTTTGGTCGTCCCTCCACCTGCCACTCCCTCGGCTCAATCCACCGAACCCACTGGCCATACTGGTCAGGGCGGCATTGGCCAGCCACGGTCTGCGCCACAGTCCAAGAGGAGGAAGGTTGCACCTGCAGCACAGGCTGGGACCCCACACACAGCCACGACCTCCTGCACATCGAGGAAGAAGCCTTTCTGCAAGCAGGAACTGGACTTCCTCATGGACTACGTGCGGGGCCACAGCCGTGACATGCTAGTGGGTGCCAATAGTCAGACTACGGCTGCCCAATGTGACAACCACTGGAAGCATGTTGCGGAACATCTCAGTTCATTCGGCCATGAGGTGCGCACGGCGCAAGAGTGCAAAAAGCGTTGGAATGACATCAAACGCAGCACTAAGGCTAAGCGTGATCTAATTACAACTTGACTCTGGTGACTGCCTGCACCAGAGGAGGAAGAGCTCACTCCGCATGAGGCACTCGTTGCGGAGTTCATACCACCTGAATTGGTCGAAGGAGTGGGAGAGATGCTGGACTTTGATACCCAATCCAGTGAGTGTTGATGCGTGTTTGTTGAGGACGTGTGTGTTTCACTTGTGGGATGTGTTGTGCATGATTGCCACTACATGTGACGTGTACATGGTTCTGATGTGTAAGTAATGCAATGCTTCCGTGATGCATGTCTCCTCTGCCTGCATGTGGGGACTCCATGTAGGCATGCTCCCTTGCCCCTCCTCTGCCACTCTGCACCCCAGTTCCACCTTTGCACTGGTCTGCTTCAATCTTGCCAATGTGTACTTTCTTGTTCATGCGTCCTGTGTAGATGCTAACTTCCAGCGCAGAATCTGCCAGACATATGCCGTGTGGTACAGCCTTTGTACTTGATGCAGGGTATCTCACTTGTACTGTGCATAGGTCAGATGTCCCGCAGGGACATGAGTGCCCATTCATGCTCCATGTGCATTGCATGCATGCCCCTATGTGTCCTTGACTGGATGATCACTGTAATACAAGTCCTTGGTTACATACATTGCATGGCATCTCATCAGCCTTCCCATGTCAACTGTGGCTCAGTACTGCGTTGCACACCTGTTTAGGGTCTGACAATCTGTGTGGCTCACAGGCCTCAGCCTGTTCAATGGCCAATGACTCTGTCCAACTGTTGTTGTGTCTTCTTCACACATGGGCGGCATCCAGAGTTTTCATCATGTGTCCTGCTTACTGTCCCATCATCATTTGCAGTGTTGTCACTTGAATCACATTAAGCTGTTGATGCCAGTCAACACTGCCTGTCAATACACAGGTGTATGGTCAGCCTTTTGATACCATGCTAGGCATCCCTGCTTTGGTACTGGGGTGGAGGGGTGCTTGGCTTCTAGATATGGTACACATTGAATGCACAATGCACGTGATGCCTGAATTTCACATTGCACTGCCTTCACAATTCCTGGCACACACCATGGAGTCCTTGTACATGTAGGTAGTGGGTTGCGTACACATTTTCTGCACTGCATAGACCCACTTCCTTGAAAAATGCCACCTTTCAACAGGTCTGATCACAGAAGCAATTCAAAGTTGACCCAGCATGCATGCCAGGTTATATGTTGTGTGTCACATGTCTGCCTGATGCGTTTGCTGTCGGTGTGTGTGTGTGTTGTGTGCTTCTGACATGTGTAGTGACCTTTTTTCTCTCTATTTTTCAGGTGATGACGCAATGGAGGCGGAGGATGGTGTTGTCATGCCAGACACAGGGTTGTTACCACTACATCAACCCGGCACTAGTGGGGGTCGTGGGGTGGTAGGCCACAAAAACCCCCTAGTGCTACAGTCCATCTTGTCTCTGGCTGCCTATGAGTCCAGCCTTGATGACGACTTTGACGTCCATGTTGAGTTAGATGAGCATCAAGTCCATGTGTCAGGGGTGAGTGATTCTGATGTGGACACTCCTCTGTCTGCGACACCTGCACTGAGGGATCAGACAGTCTTGGTTCCTCCGCCCGTGGTGGATCGGGACGCAGGGTCACCCTCCACACCAGTCACTGATGTGCCTGGGACATCACGTCGACGGGGGCATGTAGTCGTGCAGCCGCGGGCGGTGCCAACACAGCGAGGACCCCCGGTCCTTGGGTCCCGCAGGGGTCAAGCCCAGCAACGCGGTCGCCGCACGCAACCGCAGTATACTGAGTGGGAACAAGACATGACTGCCAATTCAGAACAGCAGGGGGTAGCAATGGAGAACATCGCTGAGAGCATGGAGCGTGTGGCCCGATCTGTGCTCCCCCCTGCTAGGCAGGTGCTTCTCCAGCAGCAGGCGGCACGGTCCACGGCCCGCTCGCTCAGGCTGGGTATGGCAGCCTCAGACAGGGCACGCCAGGCTGAAATGTCATCTCTGCGTCAAGCAATGGCTTCTCACGCAGAGGCGCACATGGATGCCGTGAGGTAGAGTATGCTTCCCTCAAATCCACTCTGGGTGTCGTTATGATGTCCCAGAGGCAGCGGGAGGAGGAGAGGTTTGCACAGCTTGAGCGTACCATCTCGGCTGAGCTACAGGCTTGCCTGGAGGTGCAGCAGTTGTCCAGCCAGGCCTTGCAGGAGGAACTCCGTGTTACACGTGCTACCTTGCAAGAGGAAGCACGTGTATCACATGAGGTTCTGCATGCAGACCTACGTCACATCGCCACACAGAACCAGGCTCACCCGTCTGGCAGACTTGCTGCCGACGAGGGGCAAGCTGTGGCTAGGTGTGGCCAGGCCACTGTGCCACGTCCTCCTTTCCAGGATGAGCTAGACTCGGACGACCATCTATCTCCCACATAGGTCGGGCTGTGCAGGCGTTGAGCCCATGGAGGTTTTTTTTTTTGGCTCAGCATCATCGCATGTGGATGTTGAGCAGCACCCTGTACCTCCCCCCTCCTGGGTGCCTCCCCTCCCCCCCGGGTCGTATGTGGCCATTTTTGATTTTTCTTTTAGTTTAGTTAGTTAAGTTTCTGCTTGATAGTTAGTTTAATTAGGTAATGTAGGTTTTCCATAGTTAGTGTAATTAGTTAATATAGTTTAAAATTGCTTGTCTATTGTGCTTTCATGTGACGGTGCGGTGCTTTGTGGCTTTTGAAGGCATCCACTGTCTGTTCCAGCTGGGCCCTTCAGGCCTGTCTTGTTTATGTGTTTGCTGCTTGGGGTCCTTGACTCACATATGCCACTACTGCCTCCCTTATCCATGGGCTCGCAAGGATGGTTCGGTGTCACAACCTATTACACAAGGGCTTTGGACGGTCATATCTGTGGCATGTCTGGTGCTGTGTGACTTGTGTTTACACCCCTAGTGGGGATGATTTTGGTGTTATTGTCCACTGTTCAGCTTTTGCTAGATGGGGTGTTTCATGATTAATGTGTACATTCATTGCTATGCATTGTGTAGTATGTTTCTTATCTTTAGTGTACGCGTGCTTGTTGCAATTCATGCCGTAGATAGTGTTCCACACTTTAGATGTGAAAGACGGACTGATGATGTGATTTCTGATGTAACTCTCTGACATTGTCGAGTAATGAGATGCCTGAAGAGACACACACAGATGACTCTAAAGCATTAATCATGTGTTTCATGCCCTTTCTGCAGGGGGATGAGCCTCCAGAGCACCTTTGCCAGCAGACATGGCCCATTGGACGTCGGAATTCTGGACACGTTTGTTGGTGCCCACATGCACACGTGTGCACAAGCAGAGGCACAGGGATTGCAGACCTACATCCTAGAACTGCTGACGTGTTCCAAGGAACTCCAGGCAAGGTGAGCAGCACAGGGGGGCCACAATACAGCAAAGCTTGCACCAGGCGAGTTGCACATGCAGGCTTAGTCACAGCACTGAGGGTGAGCTTGGAAGAATATTGGTTTTGAAGCACACAATGCAGCTCAGATGTGTTGGTGGACTGATGGTTGTTGATTGTAAGGTTGTCTGGGACACCTGCAGGGGCAGTGGCACATACCCTCCGGTACACAAAGGTCCATTGAGGCACTTGTATCAACCATGTAGCCTTCCGAGACATGGAAAGGGGCAGCTCACAGGGACATACAGCAAGGGACATACTCGGGTGCAGTGCATTTCATTTCCATGTACATTTTGATAAATGCACTGCCAACTTTGTTTCGGTCATGGTGGTACACAACTTGCTCTGAAGTCATGCCTTGCTATATGGGTCTGTCTGCTTACCCAGGGAACATTGCATGTAGTGTGAATTGTGACACATTGGTGTTCCATTTGCCACGCACCCACCGGCGGCTGGCTTACTGCATTGACTGTGTATGACCCATCACAGGGGTAATGTTATATATGGGTACAAAGCATCTACACCAGATTGTCTGTTTGTAGAGTAGTTTGTTGCTATGGGGCATGTTTGGTGGTGTGTTTTTGTGTAATGGGCACGTACAGGTTGTTGACTGTGGCTCTCTTTGCAGCATTGCAGTGTTCCTGTAACCGGACCTGAGAGTGCGCAGGCAGGAGGCCAGCACTCAAAACCAGAGCTAAGTGTCTTGTTGTTTTTCTTTCAAACTGCTCTGCATAGGCTTGCTGGGGGGTGCACTAATGCATGGATGAATGTGTAATTCAATTTGGTATGTTTTTTTCCCCCTAATCAACCGGAATCCTATGCAATTTTGAACCCTGTACCCTCTACCCGGTGTTCCTGCTTCCCGTACCTATCCAAGCAACGTTCCCTAACCCTCTTTCCCCGCTGGGGTTGTGGATGCCTGTGTAAGCCCCAAACTTGCAGGCGCCAAAACCCTAGAGGGGGTGGTTGGTTCGTGCCACTCCTAAGCCTGGACTACAGAAGGCCATGACAATGATGTCCAAGTTTGTTTGGATTGTGTATGTGTTCTTGCAGGTAGTACATTTTCGTGCATTCCCAACTTTCATGTGTCATTCCTCTTCCCCTCTCCTGCCACTCATTCCAGTTATCCAGTGTGCCAACACCTTTCCCGACTGCATATCCCTGACCCTCCTTCCCCACAAGGGTCTCAGAGGCCTGTGTGAGTTTGACCTTGCAGGCACCCAGGACACGGTGTGGGTGGTTGTTTCGTGACACTCCCGTGCCTGTACACGGGACCTGTGACAGTACACATCCGTTCATGGTGCATCATTCTATGTTATGTACCACACATGGTTCACATCCTGTTGTCACATTGTTTTACTGTGCTACCTTGGTTGTTACATCATTGTGGTAGTACTTGGCCTTTGTGAGGTACTGCTACGTCAAGTCATCTACTGGAGGGTGTTCTGGTTCGTTTTTCTGGCTTGGATTTTGTGATTTTGGTAATGAGTGTGGACTCTGAGGGTGCAGGCACCTTTTTACACACAAGGTGGGAGATGGTGACGAAGGGCAAAGGTGATCCTGTGGCCAGGTGGAATTGAGGGTTGAAGGCTCCATGACCCAGGTGCAGTTGTTCAGTGGGTCATGGTCATTTGTGAGGGAGGGGGGGGTTTGTTGTTGATAGTTGCCTTGCCCTGCAGTGTGATGGGAACCCTGACATTGTAATGGTGGTATCCTATGTACATGTTGTGTTCTGCTGATCAATGCCTGTTCTTGTGTTGTGTTTACCTTTCAGGTGCGAGGGGATAGTTGTGGTTTGACATGCTGGGGTGTACACATGGTGAATGTTCACATGTGATGTGTAGAGGACACTGATGGTCACTTGATTGCACATGCATATGTTGAGTGCATGTCCTTACTGACCCACACACTTGCACTCTGATGCAATACATGCACAACCACCCTTGCATATCCACGTGTACACTGTTTGCCTTCTGGTGCCCACTGTGTCCCTGCAGCACATGTTCTGTGACCAATTATGGATTCTGTACATGCCTAATTTGCTTTTTGATGTGGTCTGTCGCTTAGATGTGATGCTCAGGGTGTGCATCACACACAATGGCTGTTCGCTGTGCTATGCGCTGAGCAGTGTGTTGCAGGAGTTGGACACAGCACACAGAAGCTGCAGTGTTGATTTTGCAATGCACAATGTGCATGTAGACAGGCATTCATTGTTATGTTACGTCTTTAACTCTTGTAATGCATTTGGAAATGACTTATTTTGGGTGGGAGGTTGTTGGTCAGTCATTTCATCTGATTCCATGTCAGGCATCATTGTCTGATACCACTGTACATTTTGGACATGGCAATGTATACCTTATTGTTACTGTGTTGGTGTATGGGTATTGCTTGCCATGTCATGTTGTGCTTTGGGAGGGTTTGAGTGGCATAACAGTGATGGCCATGGCCTGTTTTGCAGGTGTGTGTGATTCACACCTTGCATGTCAGGGTCATCCGCTTCTCAAAGCAACTAGCTGGGGGTAGATCTCTCTCTGCGGCAGGGGCCTCCCTCTGGAACAGCCTTCCTGCCTCACTGGAACTTGAGGAGAACCATCTCCGGTTCGGGAAGCACCTCAAGCCCTTCCTCTTTGCTTCTGCTTTCTCTCTGCCTCTCCCTTGCAAAATTCTTCACTGGAACTGCACTGGATCTGCAACTGGGCCACTCTCACCGACCTCGGTCCCTGGCCCAGCCACTCTCCACTTGCACTGCCTCCCTGGCAACCCCTGCACTGCGGGACTGTCTCTCTATCCCTACAGCCCCCCTTTCCAGCACTTGTCTGCACTTACCTTTGCAGTTGCTACCAGCTGGCCTATGTATTTGTTTTTTAGTCTACTTACCCTGTACTGCACTCCCCCTCCTCCCCTTCCCCTTGCACTTTTCCCTTCCCCCTGCACTTGCACAATCTAAATGACACCTGGCCTAGTAGTATCGTTGTCTGTCTTCCCTTGTTCCCCCCTCCCTGACTCATCGCACCTTGAAATACTTGTGTATAGGCCATATCATGTCATGTCATATGTGTGCCTTTTGGTCACACAGGATAGCTTGTGTTTAAGTAGCTAGGGATGAAGACAATGTGGCACTTCCATGGCAACTATCTCAGGGTGGTAGGGTTGTGACAGTTGACTGTCTCTTTGTCATAATCGGTTGTCACCTGGTATGTGCCAGGCCTGTGTGCACTCCGCAGGGGTGGGAGTTTAGGTGAAAAATGTGGCCACAAGCTGGGTCCGGGCTTCCTCGCCACGTGCCCTGTCCCCTCCCATGGGCAGCGCCTGTGCCTGTGGTTGGGGATGTGGGGGCACCACCATGTCCACCAGTACGCCCTGCCGTGTTGCAACATTGTGCAGGACACATGCTGCCACAATGATCCTGCACACTACTGGTGGTGCATAGAGTAGCTGCCCGCCAGAGCGGTCAAGGGAGCGGAAACGTGACTTGAGCACTCCGAATGTGCGCTCCACTATGGCCCTGGTTGCAATATGGGCGGCGTTGTATCTTACCTGGGGTGGTGTGGTGGGGTTCCTGATTGGCATCATCATGTGGTTGCTCAGAGGGTAGGCACTGTCCCCTGGGGAGGTGTAAATTGTTATGATTATTGGGGTTTGTGTATTTGTGTGTGTGTGTGTGACATGCATGCATGTGCAAGGGCATTTGTACTCACCTAGGAGCCAGGTGTCGCCATGCTGCCCAGCTTCCAGAGCCCGGCTCAGGGCGGACATTCTGTATATGAAACTGTCATGGGTGGAGCCAGGGTAGTTTGCATAGACAGAGGTGATGATTCCCTTTGCATCGCATACCACCTGTACATTGATGGAATGCCAGTGCTTGCGGTTTCGGTAGATGTGCTCAGTGGCCCTAGGTGGACGTAGGGCCACATGGGTGCAATCTATGGCACCGAGCACTTTGGGGAAGTGTGCCACCCTGAAAAAATCCAGGACAACGGCCTGCCTTTCTGCGGGTGTTCTGGGCATGTATATGTGCCTGCAGACTGAGGGGCGCACTGTCATGATTGCCAGTACCTGGTGTAGGCAGCGTGACTGCGTGGCCTGTGAGACCCCCCCCACTATGGCAGTAGTCTGCTGAAATGACCCAGTGGCCAAAAAATGCAGGACATTGAGCACCTTCTACAAGGGGCTCAATGCTTGGGAGCAAAGGGTGGGGGGTGTAAGGTCATCTTCCCACTCCCTGACCAGGTCTAGGATGATATGGGGTGGAAACCTATACCTGCCGTAGACCTGGTCGTCAGGCATCCCAAAAAGGCTTGTCCGTGGTGCGAAAATGCGTGCCCTGGCTATTCTCCTCCTCCTGCGGTGTCCCACGATCAGTGCTGCGACAAATGGGGCATTCATCGTAGCTGTATATACGTGTTTGTTGTTTGCGCGCACTTTTATACTGTGCGCTGGGATGCTTCCGCCTGCCTTCGTGTGGCGGACGCGTTGACGCCTGTGTGCGTATTTTGCCGTGCGCGGGTTTCCCGTATTCAAATCCATGAATATGGGTTGTTGGCGTGCGTGTGGGCGTTCCGTGTAGTTCCCTGCAGTACTTCCCCAGTTACGCCTTCTTTTTCACGCATTATTCCCCATTCCGCGTGTTACGCCCACTGTTCCGCCCACTTTGGTTGTGTGCGCCGCGCTATGTGCGCTTTTGCTGTGTGCGTAGCGCACGCCGTGTGTGCCTGTGTGTGCCATGGCAGGATTGGGCGCACGGACAGTGGGAAACACGCGCAGTGTCTTCCTTGAATCGCACGTGTGCGCGTGCGCTGCGTTTCTCACGCTTGTGCTACCTTGCGCCTGCTTGCGCTGGGATTTTTCGGCGCACGTTTGCTCCATGAATCGACCCCTAAATCTTAAAACTTTACCTATTTTCTCCCAACTCTGAGATCAACTTACAAGTTTAAGTATTTTAATACCCATTATAGGCTTAAACCTGGACCCTCATCATTGCTAAACCTATGGTCTATCCTCTGACCCTATATATTCATACAGAAGTAGTCAACCCAACCCTTACATGAGTTCCGGTTTACCGCTTTAATGCATGATAATTTCATGAAGGTTGCATGTCTTTATACCGAAATCTTTTATATTGAATGAACATATATCGGATATTTTATAATTAACATTTTTCTAGAGAATACACTTTTTTGTTTTTGGGGCGTTCCTTCCCCAAACCCCAATTTCCCACCCTAAAAGCACACCTAGACCGTTTCCCAAAAATATTTAACCCTTTCCCCACCCCTAAATGCATTCACTATAGAATTTCTCATTGTAAAAGATTCAATATATGCTCATTCAATATAAACGATTCGATATAAACACTGTATACCTTCATGAAGTCCATTATAAATCCAAAATTGAACTATCTCACGCTCAGCGTTCTAGAGAAAGTATATAACCACATTTATTATTACATCCTCATGATCAACATTTATATTGAATAATGCAATACAAACTGCATTACCCATATGTACATTCCCTAGTTTATTATCAACATATAACACAAACAATTACATGAAAAAGAGTTGCAATTTGACTACAACCATACAGTGCAAAGTAATACAATTTCATCAGTACTCCTGTGCAGCAAGGTTAGTACCAGTGTGCATATAATATAAATCACATTCTAGAATCAGAATACAAATTTATAGGAAACCAGAACTAACCACCCTTCTCTTTATTTCAAAAGTTGTTGAGGCGAAGAGAACAATCTTAGAACAGATACAATTGTTTTGTATGCTCATTGCCTGGATGGCTATATTTCAACATAGGGATTCACTACCAATCCTATCACCTAGCTTTAACCCCTCTGTCCTACCAGGTCTGCCCTCAGAAAGACTTCCTATTTGCATTATATCATATCGTTCAAATGTGTAGTTCATGATGGATGAGTTTGTGTTGAGAAGGGTGTGTATGTAGCATTTTGAGTGAGAGTATGAAATGTTGTATGTAAAACCTACTTTGTATTTTTAAACAGTTGCATATTTGCACAAGCATACGACACTTTCAGTAGATACCACAGACCCTAGAAGGTTGTGACATTGTTCTAGCCTCCTACACCTACAAGACTTACTGGGCCTCATTACGAATCAGGCGTTAAGGGGTTAACGGCGCCGTAAACGGCGCCAACCCTTAACGCCTGATTACAAGGTCCCTTAGCGCCATGGTGATATTAACGCCTGCTTTTTGCAGGCGTTAAAATCCATGGCGCTAAGGGACCATGGTGCTAATTACGCCACCGTAATTTACGGTGGCGTAATTAGTGCCTTCCCCACTCCCATTACGCCCTATGGGGCAAAAATGGGAATGGGGAAGGGTAAAATGGGAAATGGGGATTTATCGCCCCACTCACCTTGGAATGGGGCGGTAAATCCGCCATCTACCATGGTGTAAACGTACTTTACACCATGGTGGTAAGAGTACGACCCAGGCGGTAACTTACCGCCTGGGTCGTAATGAGGCCCACTGTCTATTTTATGCTTGCACTGTTGTTTGTTTGTTTACTGTTGGAGCTGAATAACAGGAGGGACTTAGTATAGTGGAAGTAAACCACACTGCTCTATTTCCCCAGATCTATTTCCAGACTTATTGCCTGTCAGTACATTATTTGTGGATTGTGTTTTTTTGATTACATGTGTTTGACTTTTGTACATGAATAACATTATTTATTTTTTTAGACCATTGATACTGCCTGTTAATTTAATTAAATAAGAGGCAGACCACCATCTATTAGCTTTGTCTGGTCCTGGTGTTACCTGTGAGAAATGGAATCTAGAGGCCCGTTTGACCCTAATGTTGCGTACTGACGGTTGTTGCCCTTTCTGAGGGGTGGTTACAATACGGGTTTGCCTTTCCCTTTTGCCTCCTTTTTGTGTTATTGATCATGATTGTGCACCTGGGAACTAGCAATGCCAGTTGGGATAAACAAAGTTGCTGTCTCTCTCTCTCAGCCATTTACAATGGGAATAAAGATAAAACAATATTGTATAACTGTAACAACATTTTCTAAATGAACATTTTTACTTCAATGAGTGGACTTGAATCTGCAATCTTGCCAATGGAAAACCCATGCACCAATCTCTAAGCCACCAGGTCTCCCTTTTAAAAGCGTTGCTTGTTGCTTTATGACATGGCGGTCAAAGGTGCATCTGAGAACTAGCAATGCTGGTTGGGATAAACAAAGGTGCTGGTCTCTCTCTCTGAGCCATTTGTAATGAAAATACAGATAAACAAGATTGTATAACTGTAACAAAACATTAAAAATGTCCTAATTGCCTCCCAAATCTGAGTTCAATATAATAGCATGAATTACTCTTGACAATGTTAGAGCTTGAATCTGCAACTTTGCCGTTTGTCAACCCTTGCTCCAACTTCTGAACCAACACGTTCTATTTTAAAAATGTGTGCTTTTTGCATTATGACACGAAGCTAAAAGGTGTATTGCATGATGGTGCATCTGGGAACTAGCAGTGCGTTTGGGATAAACATAGGCTCTCTCTCTGAGACATTTGTAATGGAAATAAAGATAAACCAATATTTTGTAACTGCATATTTATTTTATTTATTTGTATTTATCATTAGTGTGTTTAGCTCATTCAGAACTTTTCACACCAAATAATACATTCTATCTCAATATTCTAAAAGACATCATATGATTATATAATAAAATAGACTTAATTTATATTACATTACAGT
Source organism: Ambystoma mexicanum (assembly GCF_040938575.1). Taxonomy (NCBI): domain Eukaryota; kingdom Metazoa; phylum Chordata; class Amphibia; order Caudata; family Ambystomatidae; genus Ambystoma; species Ambystoma mexicanum. The sequence continues at coordinate 318,106,087 of NC_090928.1, read as the reverse complement.
GCATATGTTGTTAAACTTCACCCTCTGACTCAGTTACTTGTTGACAATTTTGGATCTATGTTATTGCTGCATGGCCAAAACTATCGCAAATAGAAATTCGGAATGTGAGGGAGCTGCAAAGTGATCACATAGATTTCACATCTTTGTGTAACTGCCCCAATCCCTGCCTTGTGACTGCAGCCCCCCCGTGGGATGTATTGACCCACTTTTCTGTGCTATGCGGTATCACTCTGATAGTATGGTGCAAGGAAATGCAACAATGGCGGCAAAACTCTTGTGCGTGCTTAAAACCTACAAAAAACCTACAAAAACCGCGTTCTCAAACACACAAAAAGATGGATGCACAACCCCATGGTGCATGTGTGGTGGAATAGAGCACACACTACAGAATGTGTGCCAGTGGTCTCCATGACCAGAGTGCAGAGAGAGAAGCAGCGCTTTGTAAATAAAACTTCAAAATGTGCCTACAAATGATATTTGCTTTGGTGCTAAAAACTCCAAAATGCCTATAACACAACACTTCTTAATATTCAAAATCTTGCCTGGCGATAAAGTTCATGTAATCTAATGAAGCATTGCAAACATACAAAGTCCTAATGTGAAGAGCAAAACATCCTTCAGAAAAACTGGATGGTATGCAAACTGACAGCCCCTGTCAGAATCTGGGTGCAGTACTCTGGGCTACCTGAATGACAGCTGTCAGATGAGTTACTGATGAAACTTTAAAGTGATCTACACTAAAAAGTCTGCCGGATTAGCCAACATAAAAAGGATTGTGGCTAAAAAGAATACAGTTAAAACTAAGAAAGTCATGTATTTATGTTTGATGCAACAAGTTTGGTTTTTCCTGGATTTTTAATTAAGAATAAATTAGCTTGGCGGAGATGCAACCCTTTGTAAGTGGACAAACAGGTTTCTCCCAGGGGGAGGGGTATCCTCTCAGCAGAAACTCACAGGGAGAAGATCATTGTGGGGTAACACATACTTTTGTCTACAGAAAGAGAATGAACAATAGCAGACCCTTCAGACCAGGAAACAGAGGTGTAAGAGGGTCATAAATGGCTCCTGGAAAGAACAAACAAGGAGGGGGATGCTCCTAGAATCCAGGGAGAGAAAAAGGGGCGTACCATTTGCTGTTAAGCATGAACAAAGAAGAATTTTTAAAGACTCATAACTTGTGATTCAAAATGGTGAAAAATATACCAAGGACATATCTGTTAGTCTAATTTCTGACTGCACGTTTTAAGAGGTGGCAGAACCGTGTAACATGTTCTGGACAGGAATGGCAATATATGTGGTTTTATGTGAAATGTATGAATCCTAGAATTGTGAAAATTTACACACACACATCCCTATGTTAAACACACACATTTGTAGAAATTTGCATAAAGTTTGGAAATTGTGTTCATAGCAAAAAGGACAAAATTCTGTAGAAAGTAGAAACAAGACCCCACAGCTGAGAGATTTTGATGAACAGATGCTACATAAAACATGGCATCTTTGTTAGTGATTTGTGTAAAAGTGACCAATGTAGAAATGTGTATTTAGTATAAAATCCAATTTTGAGACCAGTAGATAAAGGGAGATTTCTAAGGACTGTAAAGCAAACCATAAAATGTGACATCATCTGGCCTTGATCCAATCACTCAAATGCAAGACGGAGATGGAGTTTTGACCCAATCCCAGCTCACAGGGGAAAGCTTAGCTAAGCCAGCCCATACACACTTTTTGTGATGTCATTTGAAAGGATAAATAGAGATAGCTGACAACACATAGGGACTCACAGATGCACTCACTTCCCTGATTCCAAATCACTCTGATCCAGTATTCTACATCCAGCTTTAACATCTTTCCAGATCCAGATGCCAAGACTCTTGCAAGCAGTAGAGAACTATTGACTATCTGCAAGGCCAAAATCTTCAAACTTATTCTTGCAACCCAGTGAAGCGCTGTGGTATGAGAAGGCCTTTTGAACTAGTATCCACAAATTCTCTGGCTTGCTACCTCTAGGCTTGCCGGAGGAACTCGCTATCCAGCTGATTGAAATATCCACAAATAAGAAGGACAGATTCCGTGCAAATCCAGTGACCGGCCTAGCTGATCCGATTCCATGCCTGATGTGCTGTTCTTCCTAGACCAGATCCAATTCATGACCAGAACTGATGGTCCAATGTGATTCTCCCGTTATAGCGAATATCGCATAAGGAAAAGTTTGCCGTGATTTTACATTCTGAGAAATTTTACACGTGTGAAATAGCTTTAAGTTGTTTCCGACTTGGACTTTGAGATTTCCATTGTTTTCTTTTGACTAAACCATTGCTTGTGATTGTGTGCAACTGTTCAAAGCGTCTCCCATAGGAATTTATAACTATTTAAGTATTTTTGACTACATTTGGTGTTTTTACTCAGTCAATTCCAAAAACAATTTCAAGGTCATTCTGACAGCTGCAAAGTCAATTCTGTTTTTCTCTTGTGTTTGAAGGGGGAAGTTGGGACTGAAATTCTGTTTGATTTGTGCTATTCCTGAATACCTGCTCTGTCCTCCCATCTCTTTACATTGCCTATTGGGGGGCTCAGGGGTGTTGCAGGGGGAACTCCTAACCATAGTGCCATCTGTTCTACACCCATTCAAAGGTATTCTTTTCTGTGCTGCATTTGTCTTTGTGCTCATTACTTGATTCCTAGTGTATTAAAGATATTACTCATTATTATGTCACCCCTTTGGTGATTGTTGTTACCTATTAAAATATATTGTGATTATATTTTAAATACATAAATAAATATTTACCTTTGCAAACTAGCCTGATTCCTGGTTCAGTGTGACCGGGGAGGAGAGATGGGTGTGATACGAGTGGTATATCGTTCAGAATATTGAACTTATAGATAAAACTAAATAAGGGTTTCAATTGCGCGCTACATGCTGGGTGGGACTTGGGTGTGTGCCGGATTGAAATGACTTACACGCCGCAACATCTGAACCAATTATACCATACAAGGGGTGCGGGGGACATCTCTGCAACTGCGGCTCCCCTTGTTCGGTATAATGGTATTTTACATTTTTTTTACTGCCGAATGCGCAGTAAATGAGCATTCATTTTTTTTCTTCGTTAATTTTGTACGATGCCACAATTTTACATTAACCAGTTGCCAGATCTTAAACAATGCAATATTTAGAGAAGCAGTCCTCCCGCTTATACATCTTTGCCAAAACAATTTTTTTTCTTTTCCGACTCTAGATCATGAACACAATTTTGTAAATGACAAATGAATATAACTCTTAACATAAGGCAGCTGGTCATAACATATCTGTTTGTGACAAATCAACTTCTGGGGCACCCGTGGTTCAGGGATGAATATCGGTTTCTAAACAATCAACCCGCCCCACACCGAACAGATTGGAAACACAAGTCAATTATAAACCTCCTTGTCCAATTTTGGTAACGTGGACGGAACGGCAAGCTTATCTCCGCAAGGTCATGGATCCTTGGTTAGTTGCAACACAGTGAAAATACAATTATTACCCAATGATAAAAGGGAATGTCCAGACAAGGTTGTATAAACTATCTACTTTATTATTATTATAACAGACAGTTCTTGCACACTACAAAATACAACCTAGGAAGACAGAGGGCAGACAGTTTCACGAAGGAAAGTGATGCACTCTGGATTCTGACAGGAGGGTAGTCGGTAAAGCAATCAGTCTTAACTGTTCAAAGTTATTAGGTTTCAGCACCAAAGGAGCAAGGGGTCGTAAATGTCACTAGGAGCCTTTGGAGAAGGTCCAGGGTGACAGAACCACAATATACCTGGTACTTGAGATGATCTTGATGCTCGACAGAGTCGAGTCAGTCCCAGGACGCCTTGCAGCTCCTGAGGTAGAGTTCAAGAAGGGAGACAGCAGTGGGTATCAGGCGGCCGGCAGTTCAGCATCAAGAATCAGTGTCTCTGTGCTGGTTGGCGGATCTGGAATGCTGGCCGTGGTGTCTAAGACAGTTTTAGGGACTGCAGTGTGACAACAGTCAGTGGTGCAGCCGGTCACTGTTCGAGGTCTCGATTGCCTCGGAAATGGCCTTAAAAGATGGACACTCCATTGATGCTTATTGTAGCACTCTTCCTAGCTTCTTCATTGTGCACATGTCATCCTTTAAGGCGGATGGGCCAAAGCTGAGGAGAGTGTTTACAGGCAACAGCCTTGTCCTTTGTACAGAGACTCTCTGGCACTTCCCACCTAGGAGGCTTGCTAGCAGACCCTCCATTCTGGATCTGCTCGAAAGAGTCCTCTGAGGCCGATATCTCCCACTGTTCCCTGGGAGATGTTTAGGGGAGGGATATTGCTTCCCTCTTGGGAATCCTGGCCTTCCTTCACTGGCAGATGCTGTAAGGTAGAGTGTACCTTCAGCCAGGTTTCAAATGAGTCCTTCTTCTTACTCCTTTTCAAAGTCGTCAGATGATCTCCTAACAGTGAGGCTCATCCCTCTTTTAAAGCCAAATGGGTCCCAGTGATTGGCGCAGGCTAAGCCTACCTTAATGAACCAATCCTGGCTCCCCACCAAAAATCTTCTGTTATATGTGATGTCATAAACAGAGTGCTTTGCAACAGGAAAGGTAAGGGGTGACAACATGTACTACTAGGTACCACCCATCTCCCTGTCTGTTGTGGATCAACATGTCTCTCTGGTTAATTGAGCTCTCTGTGGCTCCTGATCAAAGCACATGTCTCCCTTGATGTGTGTGGCGAGAACAGGCTTTCTGTCTCCATCAAATCACATACTTATTCCCTCTGAAAGGGGATCCCCCTTGTAGGGGTTGCCTACAGTTGTCCCAGATATGACATTCACTGCCCTTCATGCATAGGGGGGGTAGCTAGCTTCAAGTTGACACATTGCATATTAGAGAAGTGTTGGTTTCCTGTCCCCTTTTGCTGGTTCTGCGATCAGGCTTCTTGCAGGCCTGTTTCAATTAACTCTCATCCGTATGCGCTGCCACCAGCAGAACTTTAACAATAGACAAGGTGGATCCATGGAACCTTCGATATTTAATTAGGCTGGCCATGGCAGGAGGAAGGTGTTGCCTTCCCCCTTCCTTGGATGCTTTGATGTACCTGTGGCTGTCACATTCCAGCTGAACATGACAGGGGGACTGCACATGTAGGCTGTGTCCACCCAGAGTACACGTGGCTATGTTTTTGTTGTGGGGCAAGCATAGGAACATGTGTGTGGGTTGATCCTCCATCATTCAGTTTCTTTAAAACATATTTAAAAAAGCCCACGTGAGTGTACACCTGTCGTGCAGATGGTTGAATTCCTTGCACTGTTTGTTTCTAGTTTATGTGACAATCTACACAATGTGCAAGTCATTTCGGTCCTCAGTATGCCCAATCTGGGTCCAGAGACTGATACGCTTGGCAACTGATTGAGTCTCATCAGTAGGACAAACCTCCTTCGAAGCGGAGAAGGTAGTTATCACCACATATTTCTGCTGATGCATATAATACCTGGTGCTTTTTTGGAGTATTCTGTTAATATCTGTAATTAAGCAATATGGGCATGGTTCTTATTCAAATCCCATAATCTTATTTTTTCTGTGACATCGGGTGACCACTCTATATCATCGAACACCTTTAGGTTGAATTTTTGTAATTTACATAAAGGATGCCCCATTGTATGCATCCTATTTTCTCCCAATAATTTGACAAGAAGACAAAGTGGATCATTTCCTGCCTTTATGTATAGGAGTCCTCGTTTTAGTAGTAATAATCCCATCATAGACATAATACCCAGCTCCAATCTTATCACTTCTATTGAGACAAACCGTGGTAGTCCCAAAACTCTGCATCATATGTTCCCCTTTAAGATCTTTAACCAAGTGAAGTCGCCATGCAATATGGAGGGAATCAGAGATAGTTTACATACTAAAATGACTCCCTTCAGACTATAGCCAGTGATACGTTCTGAAAATGTTTTGTTCAATGTCATTAGTGTTATGGCCGTGATCTGCTTAACAGCAATCAAGTCCTTATTTTTGTTTGTCATATTGCAATATTGCAAACAACGTTTCACAAGTAATTATACGTGGTGACTTGTGCAATTGGACCATCCAAAATATGTAATGTACATCGGACTTGTCTGGCTGTGCCAAAACATATCAGCTTGGTTTTATCAAGCATAGACTTGAGTCCGTTCTCTTTGGCATATGGGCACAATTCCATTGCAGATCTTTTTAAGCCAATGTATGTGTGGTCAAGAAGGACCACATCGTCTGCATATGATACCCATCTTATATGTGTCTGTCCAATTTTAGGTGCTAGATTGTTAGTCTCTGCCAATCTGTTCGGAAGTCAGCCAGGTACAAGTTGAAAAGCTTGGCAGCCAACACACACCTCTGTTTAACTTCTATAGAAGTGGCAATATCCTCAGCGCAGGCACCCATGCTGCTCAACTTGACATGTACGCTAGTATTTTCATGCAATTGTACAATTGAAACAAGCAGTCCTCTGTTCAGATGCCATCTCTGCAATTGTCCCCATAGAAGATCCCTGTCAACCGAATCAAAGGCGGCTTTCAGATCTACATTTAGAACGTAAAGGGGAGGGTCTAGTTCTCATTTGTGCAACACAAAGGAGTGCGTTCAGAGTGAGTATATTATGGCCTGTGGCCGATCCAGCTTGAAATCCTCTTCGAAAATTACTCAAGATATTTGTTTCGTTACCCTATCATTGTAATTTCCTTGCAATAAATGAGGCAGACACCTTGCTCGAGACATCCAGTAGGGAAAATGGCCTATAATTCCTAGAGTCATCTTGTGCATTTTTCTTGTGAATGGGTATTAGTATGGCTCTCTAACATGACGTTGGAATTATTCCTTCAAGGAAAATCTTTTTAAGCAACACTACAAGGATAGCTGCCCATATCTCAGATTCTCTTAACAATATTACATTGGCTAGGCCATCTGGGCCCTGGGCCTTAGATTTCTTTAATTGTGTTTGTCATACCACATTTTCTTAGTCAAATTTCATCACTGTTGATTGCTTTGTGTATCTTGATGTAGTGTTTTGCCGGCTCAGATGTGCCAATATTTCAATTTGTTTTATTAATGTTAAGATAGTATATTACTGCTTAATGAAAGCGTTAAGTGCAGTTATCATTATTCCCCAACAAATATGTTCTAATGTAAAACAAGAGAAAACATATCCACATCAACATAACATTTAAAAAATGTATTCTATCTCCCCACACAACTTTGTCAGATGGTAAATCAGATATCCCCATTACCCTCAATGTATGTGGACCATAAATTAGACATACTGACATGATTATAATCTACACAACAAGCTAACAAAGAGGATATTCTAATATCATTCAGCGCTACGCCCTCAAGCAGCAAGTGAGTAGAAGTTTGCAGGTTGCAAACCCCATACAATCTACACCCACACAAGTTCCTAGCTAATCCCATACAACCCCCAACAACTTCAAACGGTGCAACAAAATTAAACGTGATTCTTACATGTTTTGCAATAATTCAGTTGTGAGGGCATGCAGTCAAATAGTCGTTAACCCCCGAAAACCTCATACAATGGTAAATATATGCCAGGGATAAGGGGCCTCATTACGAGGTAGGAGGTAAGGGAAAAACGGTGCCGGTAAATGATTACCGGCATCGCTTACCGCTCCGGTCTATTACGACCCGCCAACCCGCTATTAGCGGCACCGTAAATAACGGTGCCTCTAATAGCGCCATTGGCACGGGCACGCGACCCTACATGCCGGCAATAACGGCATGGCGTAAACAGGAGCTGAACACAAGTCAGGTGGACATGCAAATAACGGCCTACAGAAGCCCGAAAAGTACCTTACCGGCATGGAGTAAATACCGGCATCGCAAACCACCCGTAAACGGCCATGTGCAGTGTTCCCAACTGCCACAGGTGCACACAATCATCACAGGAGGAGGCAATATAGACTGGGCCAGCAAAAAAGGAGCATACCCCACCCCTTCCCACACCCAGTCACACACAAAAATGATTCCATTACTAACAACAATGTTGGGGCTGGAGGACATGATTGCAGTGGAACTCCAGCAACAACAACAACAGGCAGCACAGAGGAGATGCAGGAGGAGAAGGAGGGTGAGGCAGGCACAGCCTGCACCACCAGTGCAGGCAGTTGTACCACACTGGCAGCCCCCAATCCCTCGAATCAGAGCCAATCCATTCAGCCTAACCCCTGAGCAGATCCACATCCTGTACCGTCTGGACCGGGACACCATCACCACCATTGTGGACATGATACATAATGACATTGCCAGCCTCATAGACATCCGTACCGCCATCCCCCCTCTACTGAAGGTGGTGTCGGTGCTCCACTTCCTGGCCACAGGCACGTACCAGCACACAGTAGGGCAGATACATGGCATATCACAACCATTATTCTCACGTACGCTGAACCAAGTGCTCGATGCCCTCCTGAAGCACACAGGTGACCACATATTGCTACCACGGACAGCCCAAGAGATCTCCAACACCAAAGTTGGCTTCCATTCACTGGCAGGCATCCCAGGTTGCATTGGTTCCATCGACTGCACCCATGTTGAATTGGTGGTCCCACATGCCATGGAGGAAGTGTGCCGCAACCGTAAGTTATACCACTCCATCAACGTGCAAATTGTATGTGACTCAAACAAGATCATCACACATTGCTGTGCCCGATTTACTGGATCAACCCATGATTCAATGGTCATGCAGAACTCCACGATACCACGCTACATGGAGCGACACGCAGGGCGAAGATCCTGGCTACTCGGTGAGTTGCATTCAAGCTCATGGCAGCATGATGTGGGGAGATGATTGGGGAGAGAGATGCATACTTCATCTGGCTGAGATGGGGGTGGGAGATGCATACTTCACCTGGCTGAGATGGGTGGGGAGAGATGCATACTTCACCTGGCAGAGATGGGGGGGATGCATACTTCATCTGGCTGAGATGGGGGGGAGATGTATACTTCACCTGGCTGAGATGGGGGGGAGATGCATACTTCACCTGGCTGAGATGGGGGGGGGGTGCATACTTCACCTAGCTGAGAGTACCTGAGAGGATGGACCATGCTCATACCCCAAAGCAGGCCAGACTAGACCTGACACCAAAATGCAAGACGTAAGCTGCCCTACTATGAAAATGAGGCAGTGCTACAACCAATCCATTGCCATCAACATGTACACTGCACATAATCAGACTGTAGCCCCCGCAACACAAAGCAGCGACAAGCATTTAGTATGGCCAAAGCACAGGACCAAATTCCATCATCAAAAAGGACAGTTGTCCATTACTGCGTACAAAGGAGTCACATGAGGGCAAAATACATGAACCCACTCCTACACCAACACAGAGGTCCAGCATAACAGCATGGCAACATCTGTCGTGCAGAGTGAGATCATCAAGAGTCTGCCATCAACGGTGACAGGATGAAAGCATACAATTGACTACACATCACCTAGATCATGGGAACAACCAGCGTGGACAATCACAGTGAATGAGCACTCATAAGGAATAGGACACCCCTGCACCCACGTACACCTGTCGATCAGATGAATTCACACATTGCAGTTACTTTATGTGGCTCTATTCATGCATGGATATGTGGATGCAAACACGAAATATATGCATTCTATTGTGTCATTGATATAGGTTCCATTTGATGTAATCACCTACACATAACCATTGTTGCACACATGCAGGTGATGCTGGCTATCCCTTGAAGAGGTGGCTCCTTACCCCTGTCCGGAACCCGCAGAGCAGGCACAAAGAGGACTACAATTGTGTGCATACACGTACCCGTGTGGTGATTGAGCAGACATTTGGCCTTTTGAAGGCACGGTTTCGCTGCCTTAGCAGGTCTGGTGGGGCACTCCTGTACAGGCATGAGAAGGTGGGCAAAATCATCATCATGGCATGTGTCATGCTACACAATATGTGCATCAGACGGAATGTGCCTCTGCCCCCTGACGCTGAACTGCAACCACCTGACGATGGGGATGAGGAGGGTGGAGAAGGGGCTGCACTTCAGTGAGGTAGCGATGCACAGGAGGGACGTGCCGTGCGCCAGACTTTGATTAACCAATGTTTCTAGCACACATGGATGCAGAGTGTGCCGTGGAGGTGGGACTCAGGGCACTGGGTGTGACAGGGATATGGACACGGTGCACTGTTCACCAATAAAGCACACGTACACAATAAGCAATGTCCGGTCATGTGAATTCTCATTTCACAACAGGTGTATTGAAGAAATATAACATAGAAAGTGCACAAGCCCTCCTCTCCCCCCTCAACTTCCCTACACACCCTCACCCCCTCCCCCTGAACTTCTCCACACACCCTCACCCCCCTTTCCCTCCCCCCTTAACTTCCCCACACACACTCTCCGCCCTCCCCCCTGACCATCCCCACACACCCTCACCCTCCTCCCCCCTGACCTTCCCCACACACCCTTTCCCCCCTCAACTTCCCCACACATGGTGTGCACTCTCATTCACCATTACTCTTCATGAGTTCCAAATGGCAGGCTGCACCTACACCTCTTGTCCACTGCCAGCATCAGATGGACCCCTGTCCGACCTGTGCAAGTTCCGCCCAGACCTACGCAGGGGGCTGGTCTGAGTGTAGCTGGCATTTGAGGAGGCGCCAGGTTGTTCAACCACCTGTGCGGGATGCAGGGCCTCCAATGCTGCCACCGTGTGGGTGAGGACCTGCCTCACAGCCGCCAATTCGTGGCATATGTCTTTGGAAGTGGACTCAATGGCTGATTTGAGGGACGCTGCGCATTTCCTGATATCCTCCCTTGCCTGGCCACATTCGATGATGTGCTGGGTCACCAGCCCTGTCAGCTCCTACTGGTGCTGTTGGACTGCCCTGATCCCCTCTTGCCTGTCCCGGACACTGGTGGATGTCGAAGGTGCATGCAACATGGTTGGTGCTTCATGCATGCTCGCCGTGGGGCTGAGGCTCCCTGCCCATGACTCCACAGCAGACAGCACATGGCTGCTGGTATTGTGTATGCTGGGTGGGGAGAGGTGGGGTGACTGCAGGGGACCTTTAGCGGTCGGTGTGCCAGGTGTCAGACGATGTGCCTCATCATCTGACATGGCTGCTGTGGCAGCTGCCTCTCCGGCAGTACTGCTGCGTGTGGATACAGTGCCTTCAGCCACTGGCTCCTGTGTGGTGGTGGCTGGCGTGGGTGCTGTGGTGGTGGGCATATTGCACATTGGTGCTGTAAGTTCTTCGGTTGTGTGGGGCTTGTGAGGTAGTGCTGGTTTTGCTCTTGCCCTTGATGTTGAGGGCCTGTTTGCTCCCTCCATGCCCCTGGACTTCTTTACTGGTGTCGCAGACTGCTCCTTGGGGTCATGATCATTGCTGTCAGATTGTGTGCCTGTGGGGGACGAAGAGAAGAGAGGGAGAGCATTAGCGATGGTTCTACGTGCATCAGGCATGCATTGGGGTAGCAGCATTTCTATGGAATGGGGGTATTTGCCGTTGGAGCAGTGACATACGGGTTGCTTGCCTTTTGGGTGGGTCATGCAGGGATGCATCTGGGCTGACACATGTATGGGGTGCATCATGCATGCGGACAAGATGGTGCTGTGCACTGCCTGTAGGCAGGTTTGCGCACATGTGTCTGGTGGCCTCTGCTTTGCATCATTACACTGTCAGTTCAGGGGGACATCTTCATGGTTTCCATTACACTGGTTTATTTGGGACACCTACCTGCATCAGCCAATGACGGGGCTCCTCGCTCCATATCCCCCACTCCCTCAATTGCCTCCATTCCGATGGTGCTCGCACAAGTCTCCTCCCAACGAGTCATCTTTATGGGTGAGCCACCTCCACCACCTGTTGCCATTCCCTGGCTACGGTTTGCCGAGATGATATTCCGGACGTGTAGCCGCAGGTCATCCCAGCGCTTCCGGACATCGTTCACTGTGCGTGGGGTGGTGCAAACCGCACTCACTTTACGCGCCACCTCTGCCCAGATTTCTTTTTTGCGCAACAGTACAGGTCGGCGCATGTCATTGGAAAACACAACATCCCCATTTTATGCCAAGGTGTCAGCGAGAATGTTGAGCTCTTCTTCAGAGAAGCGCTCCTTGCGCATGCGCGCAGCACCTTTTTTCAGGGCCTTGGGCATTCTAATATGCTGCTGGTTTGTTTTGGGACAGGTGTGGTGGTGATGTGGATACTGGGTGCAGAGGATGGCAATGGATTGTGTTTTTCAAGATGGCCACCATGCTCTTTCCCGTTCCTGTGCAGTGACGCTACTTTCGGTTCTGCCTATTTGCTTCTCCATCATACTCAGACTGGCCGCTTGTTTCTTAGCCTCAGTTCCGTACAACTTCACAGCCTTAATTTAGCTTTGTACAAATTGAATAGAGTGATGAGTGATTAGTTGTTGTTTACATTAGCAAAGTGTGCTGCTTCTGCAGTTCATTGCTGAATTCTGACCTCTAGATTGCTAACATGTGTATCCAAGCTTAGCCAAGGGTCTTCTTTGCCTTGTGTTTACTAATTTTGGAAAAACATAGATTTAGTCTTGGAGACAATAATGGCCATGCCATTCAAGAGGACATACTGTTGTAATTTATCTAAGGTGTTTTGGAGCCCACTGGGTGTGTAATCTAGGAGAACCAGTTCATCTGTGTAACCAAGCCAGGGGATCTGGCAGGTGCCCAATCGTGCTGGGCACACATTATCTGTGACCAGGGCCTACAAAAGATTGGCAAGATATACATTAAATAATAAAGGAGTGAGACTACACCCTGGTTTTAAGCCAATACTAGTGTCTAGATGATTCATTATGGCTCCAGGGTTAGATAAGCTAACCCTGACTTTGGTCTCAGTATACAGTGAGACAAGCATCCTAAGCAATTAAATAGGTATCTCCCTGTTACACAATTTCCTCCACAGTCACGTGCGGAAGACAGTGTTGACGGATGCACTAAACTTGACAAATACTGCGTAGGTGCACTGCTTCCTAATAGTCCATGAGTATTCAATCAGATTGACTAGCGTAAGGAGGTTAGTCAAAGTGCCAGCCTCCTTACCAAAGCCAGTCTGACATAGGGGTATGAGATTAGCATCACTAGCTCAAGAACCCAACTCCAGCAGCAATACTCTTTTGAATAATTGTGCGCGTGCATCCAACATAGGGAGGAGCCTGTAATGTGTTGCCTCGCCTCTCAAGCTCTATTTATGTACAGGCATGACAATGCTTTCGCACCAGGTTAGATGAATGGTGTTAGAATGGCCAATGGACTTACAAAGACTAAAAAGCATGTTCGCCCACAATACCGGATTCACTTTTAGGAGTCGGTTGCATACACCGCCGGGCCAGGAGCTTGTGAGTTCTTTAAGATGCAAATAATTTTACTCAAGTCAGCAGATGATAGACTGAAAGTGCAACTCGCCTTCGTTAAATCGTTATCGAAGGAGGTCATAGGTGTCCTGCCAATAGAATCCCTGACAAATGCCTCTCAATCTACGTGCAAGGCAGCAGAAGTTATCCACAACAGGTGGGCAGTCAATGATAGATAGAACAAGAGACAGAAGCAATCCTCTTTCCTCCATTCATAACAAAACATTACAAATTAAAATATGTACCTATTTCCTCTCAACTTTGAGCTCAATATAACAACAGGAGTTTTTCTTGGCAATAATAGACCTTGAACTTGTAAAGTTTGCCATTGCAGAACTGCTCCACCCTCTAAGCCACCAGGTCTGCTTTCTGCAAGCCTTGCGTTTCACTTATTAAGATGACTGTCAAAGGTGTAATGGATGGCAGTGCATGTGGGAACTACAATGCTGGTTGGAATAAACAAAGGTTCTGGTCTCTCTCTGCGCAATTTGTAATGGAAATAAAGATACAACTATATTTTATAACTGTAACAAAGCATTACAAATTGAACTGATTACCCATTTCCTCCCAATTCTGAGCTCAACATACCAGTTTGAGTATTGGAACAAGTTGGCTGGAGGAAAACTACCTGACATTCAGGAAACTATTGAAAACACACTTGTTTGAATAATTATTGCCACTCGACATCTCAGCCTCGCTAGCCATCTGCTTTATTTGTTGTAACTCGTCCGTCTGTTTGTCATTTGTCCCTGCGCCCTGATGCCCGCAGGCTTTTGGCACAATATAAGTATACAGACATAACATAACCTTCAACCTTATCATTGTTAAAACAACACGTTAACCTCTGAGCCACTACATTGCATGCATAAGGTACAGCTTTTTGCATTATGACATAGCAATCAAAGTTGTGACAGATGAAGATTGCTAAAGGGAACTAGCAATGCCATTCATTATGGAATGACTGTCAAAGGTGTAATGGATAAAGGCGCATCTGAGATCTAGCAATGCTGGTTGGAATAAACAAATGTGCTGGTCTCTCTGAGCCATTTCTAATTAAAATAAGATATAATTATATTTTATAGGGGTAAAAAAAATTAAAAAGTTCACCTGCTTTCTCATAAACTTACAAGTTTGAGCACTTTCATGCAAATGAGCAGATTTGAATCTGCAACTTTGTCAATGGTAAATACATGCGCTAACCTTTGAGCCACCGGCTCTCCACGGTGAAAGATTAATATTTTGCATTGAGACATGGCAGTTAAAGCTGTAATGGATGATTGCATTTCAGAACTACCAATGTCGGGTGGGATAAACAAAGGTGCTGGTCACTTTCTCTCAGCTATTTGTAGATGAAATACATATAAAATATTATAACCGGAAAAACAAAAAATGTACCTACTTTCTCGCAACATTGAGCTCAACCTATCCGTTTGAGCATGTTCATGTCACTGAGGTAACTGGAACTTGCCACCTTGCCATGGGTAAACCAGACACCAGGTTTCCAGTTTCTGTTACTACAATTTTTTTGGTACACTAGATCCAATTTAGAAGTAATTTCACCTTAGGGGTGCCAACACATATCTTTTACTGCTATTTGTGGAAATTAACCTTGTTTAGAAGCAATTACACCTCTAGGGGTGTCAACATATCTCTTCTCAATCATGTATTGTTATTTGTGAAAATTAATTATATTTTCTAATATAACTATATTAGCCTCTTTCTGTGTGTTTCTTTTCGGACAAACCTTTTAAAAACATATTTTATTCATTCAATCAGTAATACTGAGGGTCCCTAATTTGGTCTGGACAACATTTGACCAACATGCGGAAGACCCCCTGGTAGCAGTACATCTCCCTCTTGTTTGTTCGTTTCCATTCAGAAAGCCTTGCTTTTTGCTTCACGGCATGGTGGTCAAAGGTGTAATGGATGAAGGTGCATTTGGCAGCTAGGGATGTTGGTTGGGATAAAGAAAGTTGATGGTCGCTCTCTCTGAGCCATTTGTAATGGAAAGAAGGCTAAACAAATTTTTAGAATTGTCAACAAACATTTAACATGTACTTGTTCAATCAGAACCTACCAGTTTCAACAATCTCGCCCCAATGAGCACACTCAAACCTGCAAATGTGCCACTGTTCAATACATGTTTTAACCTCAGAGCCAACAGGATGCCTTTCAGAAACCTTTGCTATTTGCCTTATGACATGGTGATCAAAGGTGTAATGGATGACTGTGCAGCGGGGAAATAGCAATGCCGGTTAAACCAAGGTACTGGGCTCTCTCTCTGAACCATCTGCAATGGGAATAAATAGAAACTATATTTTTATGACCGTAAATAGTTTACCTATTTTCTCCCAATGTATAGTTCAACCTACAAGTTTGAGTATCTTAAAACTGGCACAGATTTCCTACCAGATAGAACAATTTGATCCCAACAACAGGACTCATCCCTGCAACTTTGTTATTGGTGGCTTCATACTCCAACCTCTGAGACACTTTTTGCTTATGGCAATATGGTCAGAGTTGTAATAGTTGAGCTGGCTGGGAAAAACTAGGTGCTGGCCTCTCTCTGAGCCATTTTGTAATGGAAATAAAGATGATACAATATTTTATAACAGTCAAAAACATTAGAAATTAAAATGTTTACATATTTCCTCCGAACATTCAGCTCAGTATGTAAGTTGCATTGTTATGCCATCAGGAATACTTGAGCATGCAATCTTTCCATTGGTCAATCTGTGCTCTAACCTTGGTGCCACTGGAATCATATCTTTTTATATAACGACATGTCACTCTAAGATGTAATGAATGAAAATACACCTGGGAACAAGCAATGTCAGTTTGGATAACAAAGTGGTATTTTCTCTCTAAGCCATTTGTAATAGAAATAAAGATAAATGTTTGTATAAAAGTAAAAACCATTACAAAGTAAAAACGTTACCTAACTGCTCCCAATGCACAACTCAACATATCAGTTTGAGTATTTTCATGCCAATAAGGAGACTTAAACCCGTAATCTTGCCATCGGTAAATCCAGGCTCTGATCTCTGAGGATATACAGTGTTAATAACAAAAAATAAATAACGAATGGCATTAATAACGAAACATAAATCACGAAAAATACTGAATTTTTTAAAGAAGATATATGTGGGGATGGAGTAAAGGGGTTACATCATGTGGGAAGGGGTCTGGGATGGGTTTGTAGCAAGGGGAAATTGGGCTTTTGAGGGGACCCACACCAAAAAAAGAAAAAAATAATTAGCTATTTGTTCTGCTATTTTTTTTCTTTCATTATAATTCCTTTGTTGTTAAGTTTGTCGTTAATAAGACATGGAACCACCTGTGAGTCACTGGATTTCAAATGTAATGAATGAATCAGACATCTAGGAACTAGCAATGCTTGTTGTGCTAAACAGGTGTGATGGTCTCCCTCTCTCTGAGCCATGTGTAATGGAAATAATGATAAAATAATAATTATATACTAGCCAAAACATTAAAAGTGTAACTATTTCCCCTTAATGCCAAACTACCAGTTTGCATATTTTCTTAACAAAGCAGGGAATTGAACCTGCAATCTTTCTATTAGTAAACACATGCTCTGTCATCTGCGCTACTTGATATACTTTAAGTAAGTAAGGCTTTTCTATTGTGACATGGTGGTCAAAGATGTCCTGGATGACGATGCATCTGTGAACTAGCCAGGCTTAGACTGGGGCATGAAATAAATCCTGGCACCAATAAAGAAGTGGCCCACAATTGCGCATTGCAAATCATTATTGTCCAAAACACACTGCTTGAGTACTACCCAAGAGTTTGTTTTTGGTAAACATATATCGGAAATACTGCATTTGAAAACATATGTATTAAGTTACTTGTTTACAACTAGTATAGTAACTTATGAAACTGGCCCACGCTGGCCAGAAACGTGGTCAATTCTGGCTACAAAATCTGGCCAGTACTAGAATCAGGAGCTGACACTTTGGGCATTGCACAGTTGTCTTAAAGTCTGGTCCTAGCATTGCTGCTTTGGGTGAACATTGGGGGCTGCTCTCTCCGAGTAAATTTGTAATATAAACTAGGATAAAACAATATTTTTATAACAGTAAAAATGTTACTTATTTCCTCCCAATGCACAGCTCAACTTAGCACTTGGGTATTTTAGAGCCAATGAGTGGAGCTGAACCTGCACTGTGGAATTAATTAACACACCCTCTAATTTTTCAGTTATCAGATCTCCATTTAAGGAGAAAGCTTTTTGCATTATGGCATAGCTGTCAAAGATGTAGTGGATGAAGATGCCTGTGCGAACAAGCAATGCCCCTGCAGATAAAGAGAGGTTTGTGTCTCTTAGGGTAATGTTTGATGGAAATAATGATAAACCACTATTTTATAACAGTAGAAAAGTGTCAATGTTTTCAAGCAATGAATGGCTCAACTTACCAGTTTCAGTTTTTTCTTGGAAATAAGTGGATTGGATCTTGCAGCCTTGCCAGTAATAAACTCTCACTTCAACCTCTGAGCTGATGGGTCTCTCTTTAGAAAACATGGCTTTTAACATTATAACATGGTTATAATTTGGTTGTTTAGCACTTGTCGTGCTAAACAAGGTTGATGGTCTCCCTCTCTCAGAGACATGTGTATTGGAAATAAAGATACAGTAATAATTTTATACCAGCCCAAAACATCAAAAGTCTAACTACCCTCAAAGTCAACCTACCAGTTTGAGAATTTTCTTAGCAACAAAAGAAATTGAACCTGAAATCTTGCTAAACACATTCTATGACCTCTGAGTCATTTGATCTCCTTTCTGAAAGTGTGGTGTTTTCTATTATGACATGGTGGTCGAAGATGTCATGGATGATGATGCATCTGTGAACTAGTGAACAAAATAGGTCATGGCACAAATGAAAATGTGGGCCACAATTGCAAATTGCAAATCATTGCTATCCAGAGCACACTGCTTGAGTACGATCCAAGGGGTTGTTTTTGATCAAAGAATATACTGCAAATACATTTGAAAACACATGTGCTTAGTAACATGTTTAAAACTAGTATAGTAACCTATGACACTGGCCCACCATGGCCAAAACAGTGGTCATTTCTGGCTACAAAAATTGGCCAATACTGGAATCATGAGCTGACACTTTGAGCATTGCCCTATTGCCTTATAGGCCAGTCCGAGCCTGCATCTAGCAATGCTGCATTGGGTAGACATAAGGGCGGCTCCCTCTATCTGAGTCATTGGTGATAGAAATGAGGATAAAACAATATTTATATCACAGCAAGAATGCTGCTTATCTCTTCCCAATGCACAGGTTAAGTTATCAATGAGAGTATTTTAGAGCCAATGAGTGGAGCTGAACCTGTACCTTTGCACTAATGAACCCACCCTCTACCCTTGTAGTTACCAGATCTCCCTTTAAAGAGCCTAGCTTTTTGCATTATGGCATAGCTGTCAAAGATGTTGTGGATGGAGATGAATCTGGGAACGAGCAATGCCAATTCGGATAAACAGAGGTGTGTGTCTCTCTCTCTCTCTCTCTCTCTGAGAGTAATTTTTAATGGAAATAATAAAAAACTCTATAACAGTAAAATACATTACAAATGTTACCTTTTTTCTAGCAATGAACAGCTCAAACTAGAAGATTGAGTAGTTTCATACCAATGGGTGGATTTTATCCAGCAAACTTGCCACTGGTGAACCCTCACTTTATCCCCTGAGCTGCTATGTCTCTCTTCAACAAATATAGCTTTTAATATTCTAAGATGGTTGTTTAGTACTTGTTGTCCCTAAACAAGGTTGATCTCCCTTTCTCTGGGCCATGTGTAATGGAAATAAATATAAAACAATATTATTATACCACCCCAAAACATCAAGGGCTTTACTATTTCTCATCCACTTACCAGTTTTAGTATTTTCCTATCAATGAGGGGAACAGAATCTACAATTTTGCTATTGGTAAACAAATGATTTATCATCTGAGCTACTATATCCCCTTTTCCAGTGGTGTGGCTTTTTATGTCATGACATGGCGATCAGAGATGCAATGGATGCAGATGCATCTGTGAACTAGTCAGGGTCAGACTGGGGCACAAAATCAGTCCAGGCACCAATAATAAAGATTCCCAAAATTACATATTACACTTTATTACTATCCAGAACGTAGTACCACCCAAAGGGGTGTTTTTGGTGAAATATGTTTCAAATAATGAATTTGAAAACATATTTGGTGGTAACATCGGTTAAAACTAGTGTAGTAACTTATGAAATTGGCCCACTGTAGCCATAAAACGGTTCATTAAAGCTCACAAAATGGTTTATTTCCCGACAGGTCAGATTGAGCCAGGTACTGTGGGATAGTTTTACCCATGCCGATGTGCCCCACTGCGCCACTTTACAAATGGGGAAAGGAACAGCCAAAAATGGATGTGTTAACCCCTCTGCGCGCAAAAATCTGAAAAACTGCGTGTGGGTCACAATCACAAAAGACTGCGCACCCCTGCCACACAATCAAAGTGGGGGTGAAAACAGAATTCTCATGCCTGTGGGTGCTGTTCCATTCAACATGAAGCAAGGCCGCAGAATTGGGCTAAAAAACGAAAATGCCTTTTAAGATGCAGCTTTCCAACCTTCAAAGTGCTGTGTTGGCACTTGATCCATTCATTTTCCAGTGAACCATTGAAATTAAGAAACTACAGATCATCCAGGTGGCTCAGAGGACCCGGGCCTCATTTACTGACAGCAGCTAAGAAATGTATGTCATGAAAAACCAGCTCAGAAACATTTGTTTTCAGTTCCACAGGAAAAATGCCGCTAAAAATGGGAACATGTAACAATTTCAGCTGTGCAGAGAGAACTCCAAGCAAGGGTTGGATACATACATCCAGACTGCAGACAAATCCCAGCACTCAAGGACAGAAATAATGCTGAATTAAATGTGTGTGCTGCATAAGAAAATTGGATTTAAAAGGACTCCGTTTAAGCTGCTTTTCCCTGAAGAAAGTGCAAAATCGCCTGTTTAAAAGCATGTTTGTTGAAACGCCTAATTCTTTAAATGTCAGATCCACCTATAACTGTGTTCATTTATGTTTAATGAAAGATATAGGTAACTTAAAGTCAAAACCCAGTCTTTAGTAAATTAAAATATTTAATTCTGGGCTGACAGCTTCAGCCTGGGAATGGTTGACACCTCGCCACTGACAGGAAAGGACTAATTTCTGCTGGAAGGCTTTCGCATACACAGAAAAAATAACTCATTAGACATTCATCTGTGGCCCAGCAAAAGACAATGACAGGCTGAACACTCATCCCTAGAGGGGAGGGGCCGGAAGCTTCCCTCTCAAGGAAGAGGACACCCCACCCTGATCAAAGGAATTTGACAGCTTTTGACAGTGAAAGAAAAGTAAAAAATAATTGTGGGAGTTCCCAAGTCATATCATGAAATAAGACAGCTCTTTCTGTCTTCCAACCAGAAAAAGGCAAGTGCCTGTGACCTATCACAGCCTTGGGGGTGTAGATTCTAATTCTGCCCCTACCATAAACTTAGTGATGTCAGTTGGCATGATAAATAAGGGAACTTCACCACACACAGACACACTGATTCCTGACTCCATCCTGATTTCCGCGTGACACCCTGTTCCAGAATTTTTCATCTTGTCCTGTTCCAGGCTACTTTGTAAAACCAAGGCCATCAGCATTCACCCATTTTTATTAAAAATTGCATAGTGAAATTTAGCCAGGAATTCACAATTTTGCAAAAGTTTCACATGTGTGTTTTCCCATTCAAAGTATTTACAAACTCCCATTCTGATTTAAAGTGTGTATTGTTGCTCATATTGTAGCTTATGTTTGTTAGGACCTGGTCAGTGTTGCTCCCATAGGAATGTATATCAGTTTAAGGATTTTTGCACACTTTTCATTATTTTTCTAAGCCATTTTCAATTGTCATTTTAAAAACCTTTTTCTCTATTGTTTGGGGAGGGAAGATTGCATTCAAACCCTATACACTGTTCTTTCATTCTTGAATACCTGCTGCTTCCTTGCATCTGTGTAGAATTGCTCATTTGTGAATTAAGAACTTTGCAGGGGGAAATCTTAACCTAAACGGTATCTTTTCAAACAAACCAAAACTGTTCTTTTCCCTGTGTTTTATCTTCTGTATTGCTATAACTGAATCCAATTGCCTTACTTACTTTCTGAATTGTTGCTGCCCCGTATATATTAATGTATGTTTGATTTGAATTTTAAATAACTAAATAAATATTTACCTGTACCAACAAGCCTGATTCCTGGTTCACTGTGACCTGGGTGGTATTTTGAGAAGGGTGTGATATGAGTGGTATATCACTCAGAATATTGAACCGATAGACACAATAAATAATATTTCATTTGCGCACTACATGTTAGGTGAGACCCGGTTGTATTGCCTGATTGAAAGCCTTAACAGTACTCACCTAATATGTGAGGTTTTGCCATAAAATGTCCATGTGAAGATATACCAAAAATAGTCCCATTTTATATCCAGCATATGTCGAAATGTTGACATCATTAGTCACACTTTGCCTAGGTACTAATACCATATTATAGTCTCTTCATTTGTTGCACCCTTTAGTCAGTGGTTTAACACAAAATTTGGGGGCTCCCCTGAGAGCCATGCTGTGCCTCCCCCAAATCAGCAACAAGTCACGGGTTGCACCACACTGTGGGCCGCCCTAGATTACCACCCTTGCACAATATGCACAAAAGTGCTGTTGCAGGGGTTGCCGCACACTGCATGAGGAGAAAGATATAAATATGTGTTTTAATGCATTAGACAGCACACTTTCTGAGAAAATTGGCTAAAAGGCCAGAGTGTTTGCAACTGTTTTGTCGGGTAACAACAATCTAAAAATCCAATACATGCAAGTCACCAACAGTGCACAGGAACATTAATGATTTTATTCATATAATGCTTTGCTATTAAAAATGCCATGTCACAATGAAAACATGTCCATCCAGCTGAACAATGTAGACCAGTCTAGACACGTAACAACATCTTAAAGTAAAGCATGCCAGGCCACATTTAGACATATCTAGACTAGTTGCACCAAAATGGCAGTCGAAGCAGTAACACTTATCATGGTTATTTTATTTGATCACAGATGTCCAGAAAAAGATACAATGCCGCAGTAAGAAATGGCTAAACTGGCAGCACCCAAATGCCAGTCTAGCCAGATAGTTACACTTAGCAGGACTGCTTTATCAGAGATGTCAATTTAAAAAAAAGTCAAGCCAAACTAAGAAATGACTAGACTGGCCGCACTAAAATGCCTTTCTAGCCAATAATACCACGTATCATGCCTGCTTAGCCTGGCCATGGATGACCATTAGGATTTATTGCACAATCCCCATCCCACCATCACCACATATCCCACATATCCCTTCTCCCTCCTGCGCCAGCCCCCAAAATCAGCTTCTCGGGCCAGAATTACCTCCACATCCCTTTTCCTTGTCCCATTGCTTATGTATGAGGCTCCTTGCCTCATAGGTAAGTACTGGGATGAGAAAGAGTGGGACTAGGAGTAATGAAGATTACAGGTAACTAATCCAGGCATTACCTCTGTGTCCGTCTACCTCATCCCAGTAGGTATGAGTCAAAATGCCTCATACACAAGTACAGAAGTATAGGGCTATGAGTAATGAAGATTACCAATAAGAAACAAAGGAATAAAACACAAGTATTGGCGCAACACCATTGAGCTAACTGGGCTCAGCCCTCCCTCCTCAACTCTCCCTCATATTCTGGGCTATGTTGCCTCGACCTGGCTGACCTACGGAGCTATTGCCGGACAGAACAGGACACAGATGTTAAACGTTACTTGGGTTTTGCTGTTAACAAAGGCCCGACAATTACTAACATAAAGTATTTCACTGTTAGTACCTGCATTCAAATTGATAATTCTTTAGGCAATTGAAATCTTCATATGGGTTTAGTACTTGCATGCCAGGGAAGTTATTAGAAGGGTAGAGAGGGGACAGAGACCACTTATTCTCACAGCCATTCATAAGTGGCTACTTTCAGACTTAAAGGAGTGAGTTAACTGCTTGTATCAGCTGCACTAGAATAGTCTCATTAGAATGCATTAAGAGGTTAGATGCCCCACACAAATAGGTTTGCCCCTAAACCACCACCTGTGAAGTTAGCACCTCTCGCAACATTTGAAGAGTTAGCACCTCCACCCGAAATTTTTGTTTTTGTAGAGGAGCAGCTGTGTGCATCTGCAGGAGATCTGGCCCCCCACCTCCTGTGTATTGGAGACATGAAACTGTGCTGTGTCGTGCCTAACACCAACCATAATACCAATACCGCAGCAAATGTTTCAAACTAGATTCCCATTGAGGCAACCCTACGGAATGTACCTTCGACGTGATGATAAAACCTGAAGGAATGTGTCAAGAAGCTAACCAATGAATTGATGACATCATAAAGAATTGTGGACGACGTCTCAAGATACTGGATAAGATGATGTATAGGTCCTGAAGAAACTAATGTGAAGTAAAGAATCAAGTGAGTTTCCCAATATAAAAAAGGAAGATTACACATGCACAAAGTGCTGCAGAAAAACAACTGTTCAATAAATGTACAGTTGCTGAAATGCAAGGTAGATTAATTCATCATAGAAGCTGGATATGATTAGTAAATAGAATGCAGGCGAAGCCGCCATTGCATAGAAACTGGACATTGGGATCATGAATTTAGTAAGCCAGAACACATGAAGCTGGAATAGAAAACCTTGTTGCACCAAGAATATTAGGCTTGTGTACGTATGGCAAGGCTGCCTGGCCAGGAGTCAAGATTCAAGAAGCAAGACAATTGAATTAGTCGATATAACGAAGTGCCTTATAGTTTGAAGACCAATGAGAAACTGGTCCTCATTCCAAGGTTGGTGGTAGTCATGGCGGTATTAGCCTTCATACCGGGCATCTCATCATATAACTCAACATGCACATGATCACCTTATTTTACAGGGTCAGTTACAAACGTGGCTAGATTCACTATCTTACATCTTACAATTTTAATCGCTGGATTGGAAGTCATTACTTCATAAGCAGAAGCTCTTTGGGTTGTTAACGCACACTTGGGTTTTTCTAAAATAGAAAATAAGTCATGCTCCACGTAAAGAGTCATAGAACAGCCCAGGACAAAACTTGTAGACTTCTCAATTCGAGATGCGGCAGCCACCAAAGATTGTTTGCAAGGGAAATGTCCTCTCATAACCATGTCTAAAATCCTGCTGTAATACGTCAAATGTTTGTACCCCAATGTTGTCCTTTGTGTAAGCACCGCTGTGATGACTGCCCATTTGTGTGCGAAAATAGATAAAATTCCTTGTTGTAATTGGGAATCCCTAAAACTGGAGCTGTAGAAACTGCTCTTTTTAACTCCTCAAATCCGTCCTCATTTCTTCAGTCCATTCTATCTTTTCGTTACCAACTTGTGTTTTCTTTAATGCTTGCAAAAGTGGCTTGGTATATGTGCTGTAATCAAACACCCAGGCTCTGCAGTAATTGCACAAGCCCAGGAACTGCTGCATCCGTCTCACTGCATTTGGTTTCTGTCTTTTCATAATTGCCTGAGCCCTTTCAGGTGACACTTTCTTCCCCTCATGTGAGATTAACTGACCTATTTACAGCACCTCTTTCTGGCAATACTGTAATTTCTCCTTGTCCACCTTATATCCTTTGTCTGCTAAAATAGTCATTAGTTGGACAGAGTCCTGTCTACACTCATTCTCTGTGGTACTGCAAATCAATATGTCATTTACAAACTTTATCACCATACTCTTAAGATCGATATTACCTAGATCCATCTGTAGGATCCTGTTAAAGATCAATGGGAACTCACAGTACCCTTGAGGCAAACAAGTACCTTTTTGTCTTTTTGTCTAAACGTAAAGGAAGTCTGGTCTAGCGAGTCCTTATGCAGCGGGATCGAGAAAAACACATTTTTCAAATCGATCACTGTGAAATACTGAGCCTCAACTGGGATGCTGCACAATATTGTCACAGGATTAGGAACTAAAGGAAACTCTGCATCGACAATTTGGTTGAGAGGTCGCAAATCCTGGATAAATCGGCCACAACCCCAATTTAGATTTTTTAATTGGATACACTGCGGTATTGCATGATGACACTGATGACACCAAGATGCTATGATTCATCAATGCTGAAATAGTCTGAAATATACCTTCATCAGCTGATCACGACATGGGGTACTACTTTGCTCTGGGTAAAGTTGCTCCTGGCTTAAGATTTATTTTAACCTCCCCTATTTCCTTCAATAAACCTATGTCATAGGGGCCTGTGGTCCAAAGGATAACTTGCCAGCTTTTTTAGATCTTCCTGAAAAAATGATGGTTGTTGCTGCATTATCGCCATTCGCTGTAGAATTTCTCTCTTCTTGATCATTATCCAGTATGTAATGCTCATAAAGAACACCACTTCGTAATCGAAATGTTCATCTCTGAACCTATCTTCATCTGTTATGTCAGTCAATCTATACCCCTCTTCAAGGGCTATCACTGTTCTCCATGATCTACCTTAGTCATCTACCCCTTCGAGCATTGCTATCTCCTCTCGAACTATAGCTGCTTCCATCTCTATAGACATAGTCTGTCCATTTTCCTCATCCATAGGTATTTGTGGTCTAAATAAAAATTCATCAGGTATCCTCACAATCTTCTCTACCAGACCAGATAGCCATGTCAGCAAAATGCTTACTCCATAGAAAAAGACTTCTGGATCTACTGGGACGCCTCGCAGAGCTACTTGCTCTGTGAACACCAGTATGAACTCTCCTATGTTTAAATAGCGTATTCATGGAATGGAGCACACTATTCCTTGATCGGTAAATGAAATCGTCATGTTAAATTTTGTCATCAAATCTCTTCCTAAAATGTTAACTGGTGTCTCATGAATATCACAAAGGAAAGGACATGTCACATTTCCCTATAGAGACCGGTAATTTGACAGTAAAAGGAACTAAATTGGTAGCTCCAGAGAACACTTGTGCATTCATGGCAATAGCTGACATTGTGTATTTTTCCTCCCGTAAACACAAACAAGTTTACCCAGTGTCTACAAGAAAAGAAAGGATTGTATGGATAATTGTCTATTGTATCTCTTTGGTACATTGATTTCTTCTGTTAATATTTAATAAATTGGTTCAGACAATAGAAAAAAGAAATAAAAAAGAAACAAATAAAAAATAAAAGAAAGGATTTGCCACCTATCATCACATCAACCCGAGGTTCCTCTTGGGGGTATGGTGTCACAGAGAGTACTGAACACATCAAGTCACCATTCGAGCTGTCCTATTGAGGGTACAAGCGCATCCCCATCCCAGTGAAAGGATTTCCTCCTACCACAGTGATGCCTCCTATTCCAGGTATCAGTAATTGACCTGCATTTGCATATTGCTGTGTTTGCATAGGTGCTTGTTGCGACTGCCCTTGTGGTGTGTGTATTTGTACTTGTGCCTGCTGCTGTACTTGCGGCGCCTGTGCCTAATAGGATGTGTAATCCTAGGCAAAGCCCCCTCTTGTGTGTGTGCTGTATGGTGGTGGATAAGCTGTCCCTCCTCTTGAAAACTGGCCATTTTGTACAATCCCTTGGCTTCTGCACACGTGCCCAATATGCCCTGTTATTCTGCAAGTCCAACACACTGGGGGTGGCCCTCTGGCAAACCCTCCTTGATTGTATCCTCCCTGAGAACCCTGGTACTCACTCTGTGTTTTGGAATCCACCTTGGTTGTTCTGAAATCAGCCTCCTCTTCCCCTAAAACCCATACCTCTGCCTCGTGGCACAAACCCATACCCACCTTGATCCATCGGGTGTGAATTATTCACCTGCAATGTACCTATTGCTTCCTGTATTCCCAATTCTTCTCCACTTGTCAACACGGCCCCTTCCATGGCAAAATTGAAAAAAAATTCTGAACTAATTTGGCTTCCTCAATTTTTCTATTTTCATCCTTTTTTTGTTCTTCTCTTGTAATAACCGACAGTGATGTACTATTGTAAACTGTATCTCAGCCCATGGCTTTGCTTCCATCTGTACTTGTTTTTTCTTCTGTCTTTATACTGGTTCTGGTAACGCCTGACATAAAATATGTTAAAATAGTGCCACTATCTTTTCCCATGGCTCCTGAGTTTCAAGCTGCTATTTCTCATGAAAATCCTGAATATAAGCAATAGGGTCTTCATGCTCCTTCATTTTTTGGATCATAATTGCACCCATATCTGATGTGTCAGGATACTGTACCCTGAGAGCTCTCCAAACATCTTCCCTACAATTATTAAATGGTGCTCCATCATGCGCTATGTTTTGCGCAGTCACACTTGAATACCCCGCTCTCCTCCATATGTCGTCAGTCCTCTCCCCACGATTTTCGAAGAACCATTTATTAAAGGTTCTCCGAAAATTGACCAAACCCGTGGGGAGAGGCATTCAGGCTTTGCAGTAGTAAGACCCAGATTAAATGGTGAATTTGAAGTAGTGGTGAGTGCAAGACGACTGTCTCACTTTTCAGCGCAAGCAGCAGAATTAGTAGCGCTTATTGTCACGCTCGAGAAACATGAAGGACATGAAGTGACGTGTGCAGTTGACTTCGCCTATGTGATGTCAACTGTGCATGCAGGGCTGTCACATTGGAAAAGGTGGGGCTATCTCTGTGCAGATGGCTCTCCAGTACAACATGCCTCCTCATTGGACAGACTCATCAAGGCACTACAACTCCCAGTGGCCAGAGCGGTCGTAAAGGGCGAGGCCCATACTAAACAAACAAACTGTATCTCTTGTGGAAACAAAGCCGCGGACATAGAAGCCAAAAGAGTTGCATATTCCCCAGATATTTCAAGTTTCGATACTGAAGATATTAACGAAGGCTTAACTAGAGTCATGTTAGTACGAGAAGGGTTTAATATGCTGTCAATTACCCAATTAATAGAGATCCAGGGAAGAGTGCCACAGGAGGAGCAAGAGCTGTGGAAGCGAAGCAGGTGTTCTTTATCCCCCTCAGAAGAGTTATGGTGATAGGAAAGCACTGGAAAGCCAGAAATGCCAACAGCATTATTGAAATTTGCACTCGAACAACTGCATTACCCCACGCATATAACCAGAGAAAGTCTTGCTGCGACTATTTCAGAAGACTGGTTAGTTCCTAATTTACTGGAAGACGCTGCACAGTTCATGGCAAATTGTATTGTGTGTCAAAAGGTTACTGCTGGGCATACGCTAAGAACAATTAGAGGAGTAATACCTCGACCGAATGGTCTTTTTCATCATTTACATATCGACTATGTCGAAATGCTGCAGACATGTAATGGTTAGAGATATCTATTAGTGGTGGTGTGTCCCTTGTCCAGGTGGATCGAAGCCTGTACATGTGCATACCCTGATGCCACTTGCGCAGCTAAGTTTTTAGTGTGAAAAGTCTTCCCAAGATGGGGTGTGTGCAAAGTACTAAGATCCGATAATAGGCCCCATTTTGTAAATGAGTTATTTGAACAGATAGTGCTTCTATTAGCATAAAATACAAGCTTTCTTTTGCTTATCACCCGCAAGCAAACGGAATATGTTGGAGACTCAACGGCCTCCTCAAGGAAAGAATAGCCAAGATTAAATTGACTTTAAAGAAGGGATGGCTATATTGCTTACCCCTAGCCTTACATGCCCTTCGGAATCAGCTAGGTTCTGACCACCACCTCACCCAGCCCAAATTAGTGATGGGGCATCATATGAGAACGCCTCTTACACTTCCATCTAGAGTCAGGAGTGATGCCCAGAGTGTGGGAAAACTCAAGCGATGAAATGCATGATTATTTGACATGTATTACTACAAGTATTTCTTTCATTTCAGATCACGTCAAGCATCTGGGTGAGAGGTCTAAGAACACGGAAGAGGATGATCCAGTGACCAATACAAGTGAACTATTGCCACCACCAAAGTTATATGTTGGGGACCTAATACTGATAAAAAAAACTTCACCAGAAGGTGGCATGAACCTAGGTTCAATGGCCCCTTTATTGTTGAGGAAGTTTCCCCTTCTGCAGTTAAGGTATCGGAAAGACAAGCTTGGCTGCATTTGAGTGATGTTAAGTTTTACAAAGGTGAGACCCGCTTCCAACGGTTGCAAACCCAGAAGCAAGAAAAGAAGAAGAATGTCTGCATGTGCAGACTCAATCGATGACCAAGAAGAATGACGATAAAGCAGCAAGTGGTTAGCACATGTTTTTATTGGACTGGAATATAATGGACACTCCTTATATATTTTAGCAGGAAGTGCAAAGACTTGCAGAAGAATTCCAGAAGTTGAAATTAACTTTTAGAATTATATTGAGGAAATGATTAATGCATCAGTATTATACATAAATGTCAGTTTTTGATTAGAAATTGGAAAACAGATCAATATCCAGATTCATTTCGTGGGGGATATCTGTTTTAATCAATAAGATACTTAATACCTGTTGGCACTAATCGAAACAGTCTTGTGGTTGCTAATTTAAGTTCTTAGTTCAATCCTACCCTGCCCTTGTTAGGAGAGACGTTGATATTCACACCTTTTTACATGATCCCAAGAATGGTCAAGTTATAAGAAGACTATTGACAGTGATTATTGAGCAAATTGTACAATAACAGATGAGGAATTGAATACTTACAGTAAAAATGATTCAAGAAGAAGGCAATGTGGTTATAGAGAGAGCACTAGCTCAGCAAGCATTAAGATGGCACAAAAAATGGTTCTCCAGACTTGTATGCATAATATACATATGCATGGGTATTCTCTTTATCTTTCTGTATCTTACATTTCTGAAATTGAAAAAAGATCATTTATGATTCTTTCTGAGGCAGGTACAAATGATGATAATTTTGTTAACCACTATGAGCATGTTAAATGACATAAGAGAGATGCAAAAGAAGATAATCAGGGGATAAATACTTACCTTGTTAACGCAGCTCTCTTGGGAAATAATATGTGGTATCAGCACATGAAAGATGTGGGGCAAAGAGCATCTGATGAGATATGCTATGTCTGCTCTCTCATCCCATATGCCAGGAATACTGTCAAAACATTCATTTCAAAAGAAATGCTGTCACAGGATGTGAAGTGCCTTAGTCATCTAGCAGCATGCACTACCACAGTACAGTTCCAAGGGAGCTGCTTGACATTACGATGGAGATCGAGACAATCGTTTCTATACCAGGATGTTTATATCAAAGCAACACAAATGGAGAAGGAACCTGGATGGACAAACAAGATGCTTGTGTATCCAGCTGCAGGCCAAGATGAGTTGATTGGTGAAGAAATGAAGAGAATTAACTTTTTTGACATGTCAGAGAAGACTGGAATGCCTGGATGCTGGGAACGGTCACAACTGTAGATCTATGGGCGAGTACAAACCAGTAAAAGATGGGAAGATGGAATGATGTCCTGTGCAGCTCATCCACTAAGTAAAGAAGCAATGCAAGGAGTGTAGAAGGTACATGATGAGTGTTTGAAGTCATGGTCTAAATACTCATACTAAACTGCTGACATGGGTCGAGGCCAAAGCTGGGCCAGTATCCGCAATCCCATTAAGAAATGCAACTATGTGCTATCAAAGCAAGGAAAATCATTATGTCTGACATAGTAAAGGGTGTAAAAACACCATGGATGTTCCAGGAATGAGGAGAGGGACGGCTGTACTAATGGATCGGTATTGGGGCTGCGGATCTAGAGCATATATGAAGTTACCTAGGAATTGTGGTGGAGTGTGCTCTCTTGTTTACATCCATGTTCCTGGGTTGGTGACCCCACAAAGTGACCTGAAGATTGAAGAGTTCCCAAAAGTAGATGATCACCGGAGAAGAAGAAGATCAATAGAACTCCAGCAAAGAAAGAGATTGAATTACTTCTTAGCAAAATCAAAACAAGCTTTTGAAAATATTCCTGAAAAGCACACAGTTTTCAGTAAAACTGCAGTGTTTTTCACATCCATGTTCATGCCTGGGGTTCAGACTGATGTAAACACCAGGTGGTTACAAATCACCAGGTGGGAGCTGCTCCAGACAATCAATGCCACCATAAAGGGATTTAACGTGATAAAAGAAGAATTGAGGGCCATAATGCTGATGACCCTCCAGAACAGGTGTGTCCTCGGCATGATCACAGCTATGGAAGGAGGTGTTTGCGCCAAGACCGGGCCCTGATGTTGCACATTCACACCATCTCATGACGGCGAGAATGGAAAGTTGACAGAGGCCATATCAATGCTGACAGATTTGCACATAAAAATGGTGGACGAGAGATGAAGATGACGGTTGGTTTGCCTTTCTGTTTTCCTGGATTCCTTATTGGATGGCAAACTTCTTCAAGTTTCTTGGAGCAATATTGGTGATAATCATATTTGGATTTTGTTTGATAAGGATAATAATTACACAATGTAAGAAAACTGCCAAGAAAGCAGTTGGAATGAAGATCATGATTGATGCTAAAGGTGAACCAGAAGTGAAGGAGATGACTGATAATGCCATCAGAGATTACATAAAGGCCAGCATTGTAGCATCTGAGGGAACAAAGTTCTTGTATCCAAAGGATCATAGAAATACGTGGGACGATGGGTCTACTGTACCCCAAAAGGACAGTGTAACTACATGACATGGAGTGTGACAAACACATGAAAACAGCGTGAGCCCTGAGGGGGGTGACTAAGATATGGACACTGAAGAGACATTTCTTTAATAGGAAATACAAGGACACCGAGAGAATTGAGGAGGTGGTCGATGACTTGACCAGATGGGGAATGTAGAGGAGCAGCTGTGTGGAGACATGAAATTGTGCCGTGCCTAACACCAGCCATAAAACCGATACTGCAGCGAGTGTTTGAAAGAAGATACCCATTGAGGCAACCGTACTTAATGTACCCTCAGTGTGATTATAACCTGCAGGAGGAAAATCCTGAAGGAGTGTGAAAAGAAGCTAACCAATGAATAGATGACGTCATAAAGAAATGTGCACAATGTCTCAAGACACTGGCTAAGATGATCTATAGATCCTGAAGAAACTAATGATGAAGTAAAGAATCGAGTGAGTTTCCCAATAGAAAAAAGCAAGATTACACATGCACGAAGCGCTGCAGAAAAACAACCGTTCAATAAATGTACAGTTGCTGAAACGCAAGGTAGATTAAGTTATCATAGAAGCTGGCTATGAGTAGTAAATAGAATGCAGGCAAAGCCGCCATTGTGTAGATACTGGACATTGGAATCATGAATTTAGTAGACCAGAACCCATGAAGCAGGAAGAGAAAACTGTGTCGCAGCAGAAATAATAGGCTTGTGAAGCTCTATGGCTAGGCTGCCTGACCTGGAGTCAAGATTCAAGAAGCAAGGTCAGCTATTTTCTGAAGAAGAATGAGTATGCAGAGGATGAACCTTCTCACATTAAGGTGCAAGATAGAACACACAGGATGCCAAACTTTAATTCATTTAGAGCATTTCAAAGCTGCAAAATGGATCAAATCGTGGTCTCCCGTCATGTGAGTCAAGGATGGAAATAGAGCTTGAACTTGAAGTCCAAGACATAATAGCGAGTTCCCTTACTCCCATGCATTCTCAAAGACAAGGATATTCTGCAAGGCCAAGTACAAAGACAATTTCATGGCAGAAGGCATGGGCGATGAGAGATGCTGGGCTAATTGGGTGGTGAGGTAGATTCATGTCCTATCTCCCTGAACCTGGGTCTTGGCTTATGTGCTGCTAAATGAACCAAATGTTCCAGATGTGAAACAAGCGTGTGAACCAATTGTATTAGTCCATATAACGAAATACCTCATAGTTTGAAAACCAATGATAAACTGTGTATCTGTTTCTAAAATCACATGGTTTTAGACTTAGGCATAAATTGATCACCTGATAATGAACAATCAATAACAATTATAGCTCCTATAGAAAAGTATACTTAGATGTCTCCCTTAACCAATCCCGTCCCTTCATAGGTTCTTTTCATTATTGCCACGTACTATGATGTCATTCTGAAATATTTTTCATATAAAAACCATGTTTTGTTTAGAGATCATTGATTAGCTGAGCGTTAATCCGTTGATTTTCATTGTAACCTCACTGTTTTAGACAATTGCTAATAAAACAGTACTTTGACATCTTTCTGAGTTGGTTCCATTATTTGGACTTAGAAATATTCTGGTGTGATCCCATCCATTACATATGGAAGTTCCTAAAGGGCTCTATGCTCATTTTGTTGTGGCCATGAACACAAGCACACACATCATTCACCATACACACACATGCACACTCAGCCACCCATACATTTAATTGTGCATCCTTTCACCATACAGGCACACCCAGGCAGCCACCATACATTAAAGTGCACACCCTTTCACCATACAGTCACACAGGAAGCCACCTATACATTTAAATGTGTACCCTTTCACCATATAGGCACACCCATGCAGCCAACCATACATTTAATTGTGCACCCTTTCACCATACAGTCACACAGGAAGCCACCTATACATTTAAGGATGCACTCACACACGCATATGTCATGAGGCTGAGGGAAGCCCTATTACTTCAAAACGAAATGGTTACTTTTGGAAGTCACTCCGACTTCATAACGAAATTATTTCCGTTAAGGAACAAACCACAATGGAAAATAGTCCTTTATGAAGGCAGAGTGACTTCAAAAATAAACTATTTCTTTTTGAAGTCATAGAGCTACACCCCACCCCATGACATGGAGGTCTCCAGCCTAGAGGCTTCCATGTCATGGGGAGCGGGGAGCCCTCAGAAATAGTTTCTGTTTGTAATCACTCTGCCTTCATAAAGAAATAATTTCTGTTACACTGGGTTATATGTGATCTTACCCACCACAATTACAGGGTGGTAAATTTGATCACAGACAAAATACCGAAAAACACTGAATTTGTGTTTTTTCTATTTGGGCCCCCGCAAAATCCCCTGTTTTTTTACCCTTATAACACCACCCCAACCCTATCCCGAACCATTTTAACACCTTTACCCCGCTACCCTTTATTAATATTTGCAGTGGTTTTCGGTATTATGGTCCACTCTGAAATTTACCACTCTGTGATGTTTTAGATATATTGACTGGATAACTTATGCAGCAACAGAAATAATTTCTTGATGAAGGCAGAGTGACAAAAAAAATTCTATTTTTTTAAGGTCCAAGGGGGTCCCCCTTCCATGACATGTGGTGGTGGAACACCCCGCACAGCAAGGGCTGCGGAACACCGTTACGCCAGTGCCTTTTGTAGGTATTCCTCTCATATTACAAGGTACCCTTGCAATGTGGTAGGTTTGCCATACTATATAGTGGATCTTCTTTCATTTATTAATCCGTACCATCAAATGCAAAGGTACTCATCCAAAGTGGAAGGTTTTTTCATCAAATAGTCAAGTATTAAAGTAGTCTGAACGATTTGACCATTATAACAATATTAACCAAAACGGCCAACTGGTAAGCAGATGTTGAATATTGCAACTGGACACAACATTGTAGATCGAGATAACCTTCCTTTCTTCCCTCGTACCTTTTCTGCAGTCTCGGTAGTGAAGCGGTTCCATTGTTTGGGGTTTCAGATCATTGAGGCCAAACTTGATGCATGGCGGGCACTGGAGCCTGGAGAGTTTTTTCATCAAACCTTAAAATACTTGGTCTGCCTTGACTGCCATGGCTGGCCGTTTTACAGCTCTGATATTATTTCGTCAACCTTGCCTTCCCAGTGGAAATGGGGTTGCAGAGAGGGTGAGCGAGCGTTGGGGGCACGCGTGGAGGCTAGAGGACTTTGGACATGCTTTGTGGCAGGAATGATCCACATGGCCAGATTGCCTTTTCCCAACCACAACCCTGCTGAAGACACAAATTAAGGAGTCATCGTTTGACTTCTGGGTTCACAGTGGCACAGAGGCACAGAGAGCCGCAGATTTAGAAGGCATCCAAGCAAGGGCTTCCCAATAAATACACTTAGGGCACTCGTTATCAAACTGTGGGGCAGGCCCCCATATGTGGCCCGAAGGATGTCCCGGAGGGCATGAGACTCCTCCAAGTGGGATTATGGTGTCTGTTTTTAATAGAAAGTGTAAGCGGATATGGCATCAGGGGGGCTGGGCCACAACATTTTTACTCAAGGGGGGCTCAGAAAAAAAAAGTTTGAATACCACTGACGTAGGGGCTTATCGTAATACCCTTTTAGGAAAAACTGTCTTGCTGTATGCACGTTACCTTCCTCAATGTTGTGTGATTCTGAATGAAGACTCCTTTTAATGTCCTATAGTTTGGGTGCAGGGTAGACATATATATGCTAGTGCGGGGTGCAGTGTTTGGTCTGCCTGAACCTCCTCACCCTCCAAGATCTCACTGCAGGTGTGGGCACAGAAGGTACATAAACGTACAGGTGGTACTGGCGCACTGGGGACAATGAACAACAGATGCTCTTTGCGGGGCTTGTGGGCTCAGTATAGAAAGTGTGGGTGTGCAGTGCAGTGCTCAGGATCAGTGCCTGGGATCACCAAAGAACATGTTGAGAATAATTGTAATTTATATAGCAACCTTTCCCGATTTGTAAGGCCTCAAAGCGCTTTGTGGTTGGAACTCCCTCGGGGACCGAAGTCCATGTGTGGGAGATTCTAAGAGTTAACTTTAAGATACGTGCATGCATTGTGTAAGGTTACGATTTAGGAGGGCTGGCTAGGCTCCAGTTAGCAGCCCTGCGGTCAGGCACGTGGGTGGATTAGGATAGAGTGCTAGCGCAGGAGACTCAATGTGTTCCCAGCTTGACCAGCCTTTTCGTAGGTTGTCGCTGCAGACTAATGGTAGAGGTGTTGAGGCACGTCAGGGGTATCAGTGTGGACGGCTATGCGAGCTGTTTGACCGAATTTGCATTGGGGAGCCGTGCCTGCGGCAAGTGTCCACAGACGTGGTGCGAGTTGTACACACCTTAAACTCGGATGGAGTTACTCTTCAGTGTTGCTTTCCTAGGTCCAAATCTGTTGACTGGTTTCACTGGCTGTGCACTCCCTACACTTGAGAGCCTTAGCAATGGGGGAGATGCCCAAGTCTGAGGGCACCAGCAAAAGGTGCCAACCTTTTAATGCCGAAATGTATAAATGTGTAATAGTGGACGCCAGTGCATAAGGTGTTGCAGTTACCTTAACTGTATAAAATGGCTTAGAAGAACAGACATGTGTCTGTGCCACTAAGGTAATAACTACAGTATCGCAAAATAGTGATGGAAATGCTTACATGTTCACGGGCCTACAGTGCTTAATTTGTGAATAAATAGGTGCAAATACCCAAACATTTTCTAGCATGTCTGTGCCATGTCAGGGCATCAGCCCAGCAGTCACAGCTGCCCCTTCCCACTTCTTCTCTCCACAGCGTCAACATATTTGGGTAGCAGCTGAAACTCTTGGCAGCTGATTGGAAGTGATGCCTGAACCACTAAAGGCAGAAGTGCGACTTACAAATACCAACATATCATAACATAAAAGATGCAGATTTGAAATGTGAGCCCAATATTGAAATGCCTTTTGAACATAGCACCCATTTCCCTCTGATTCGATTCGTGGCAAGTAGAACAATTTGACCATCAACCTTCAGAGCAAAGAGTGAAGATGCTTGATTCTTGTAGTGAAGGAATGGACGAATGCAGGCAAATAACTTGCCAGTCTAAAACCTCAGCAAGATGTCCTTCTACAGGGCTACACTCAACGCAGGCACTGCTCGCGGGCAGTGACCTTTTCCCTGGCCATGTTCCCTGGAAGGCGGTGCCTGTGAGCACCAAGGGAACACGCTGAGACTAAAAGCTCGGCATGATAGCACAAGTCGCCGAGTATGTTCCATTCATTTCTGACTCAAAGTGTCCACTCACCACACTGAGCTTGCATGTTTGCAAATACTTGTTTGCGGTCTTCCTAGCAGGAATGTGCACCCATGGAGTAGACTTGGATTGAAAGACGCTGAGTCAAAATGTGCCTTTTCCTTTTACAGGCATGTGGCTTTAATCAAACTCTGAACCAACTTCTTGCTTAGACGGATTTGGGTGTGTTTTTCTTTCTCGTTAGGGTCTGTTGCACATGTGGTAGGCCTGTGAGTGCACAGGGGGCGCGGGCTGCATGGTGGGAGCTCTACTCTCCACTAACGAAATTGCTGTGCACTCGGCTGGCATTGCATACAGACACCCCAAGCAGGCCCGTCACTCTAAAAGCCAGGAATCTTTGCCACACACGTGCAACCCCCACGCATGCTTGCAATGCACTGCACGGATGCAAAATGTGGGCGTAGGACCATGTGCGCTGCATGTCTTCTGGGTCATTTTGCATACTGATGCTTGGGAAGTGAGGACCGGTTGCGGAGTTCTATGGGAGAAAACGAGCGGCAATGTTGTGTAGGACACCTCATTGCTAATGTTTTGTGTCTTGCATGAACTACCCGTTAGGGCTGAAACATAAACATTGCCGTTGGTATGCGCCAAGATGAGTCCTCATGCATGGAGTGGACTGGCCTTGGAAGGGATGGACGAAGAGGTATGGGGGCGCAGAAGAGCAGCTATTGACTGGGGATTGGACCTGCAAAGGCCGGTGGATGGTATGGCCTGCTGGGTGCTTTCGGGAGTCCCTGTGGGGAGCTGCGTCATTGGTTTCCTCTATTGTTTGGCCCCTCCTCTGGCCATTCCTTTGAGATTGTTTTCCGTGCTTTCCTACATGTGGGAACAGACATTGGCTGGCCTACTGAGCATTTGTGATTTAGGCAACGTATGCACAAAGATTGTTTTTGGCTTACTGCACAAAAACCCAGACTCATTTAAAAGTGTAAAAGGTCGCTTTAAGCCTGGTGACAGGCCAAAGCTTACAATCAAACGCTTAACTGGCTCCATGGCCTAACAAACTAAAGAAATATTTTAACAACCAATTAAATAAATTAAACATTTTCATTTTCCCCCAACAATTAAATAATTAAATAACCCATTTCCTCCCTAATGATCCCTTGGATCCTACCGTCTCCTTGCCCCTTTTCCAGGCGTCCCGCTTTCTCCCAGGGGCCATGCCCCTCCAGGCTCAATACCTGTTCCCCCGGGGTGACTTGCTTGTGCAAACAGCGCCACCCCATCCTTTCCCGTGTCATTCCCCCATTGTGCTTCCCTCCACCCACATCAAAATGGGCCATGCCCCCGGCGCCCCGACCCACTTCAACACCCTTCAAACTCCCCTCTCCACCAAACTCCCCCTTCCTATGACCTGCAGTCAGCCTGACCTGCCACATCAGCAACATATATTACACACACTTTCACAATGCCCTGACCTGTCACACAAAACTACCAACCCCTACCCTCCTATCAGACCCCAAAACTCATAAAAAACTCGCCATGTCATCTAAAACCCCCCGCACAATCCCATAAACAATGGACCCCCCCATATTACATAACGAGACCTCTACCCTAAAACGAAAATGAAAGGGGTGGGAGGGCAGGACAATCATCAAGTCCTAACCGTCGCCTGCCCCCCGAACCTTCCCTGAGCCCTTAAATACCCCCCAGGAGGCGCTCTGCCCCCACGGCCACTCGCTGGCCGTGTGCAGCGCCAAAAACTCCCCGGGGGGAAACACTTTGCGTTCCCCCCAGGTCACCCCTTTTGGCTTACTGCACAAAAACCCAGACTCATTTAAAAGTGGAAAAGGTCGCTTTAATGTGACAGGCCAAAGCTTACAATCAAATGCTTAACTGGCTCCATGGCCTAACAAACTAAAGAAATATTTTAACAACCAATTAAATAAATTAAACATTTTCATTTTCCCCCAACAATTAAATAATTAAATAACCCATTTCCTCCCTAATGATCCCTTGGATCCTACCGTCTCCTTGCCCCTTTTCCAGGCGTCCCGCTTTCTCCCAGGGGCCATGCCCCTCCAGGCTCAATACCTGTTCCCCTGGGGTGACCTGCTTGTGCAAACAGCGCCACCCCATCCTTTCCCGTGTCATTCCCCCATTGCGCTTCCCTCCCCCCACATCAAAAGGGGCCATGCCCCCGGCACCAGAAAAACCCTCCCCCAAGGAGTTCTTTCTGCCCCCCCCAAACTTTTCTACCTCAGACTTTTTACCCAGTCTCCCAGCCAAGAACCTAAGAAGAGCCACACCCGTATCCCTTACCAGATCATTTTCCCCAGCAAGACTAATCACCCCCCATCTGGAGGCCCATAGCTTTCCCTCACCCCAGCCAACATAGGAAGCAACTAATCCCAGCCCATCCCCCCAAACCCGGACATCTTACCACAACATCTTTATAGTTGCACCCCAGTTGCCTACCAACAACCCTTTCTCAGCTTCTTTCCCCACCCACTTAACCCTAGAATGTCCCAAAAACCAGATTTTTGACATCTGACCGGACCTCCTAGCGGCATCTGAAAAAGAATTTACAAAATCACTTACAAATCAACAACATCCTAATAAATGCAACACTCCTGCTGCCTACTGAAAAAATTCTATAAAGACATTCCGTTTGCCCCGGTCCCTGACATACCCTTTGTATCTCCCTTACTCCCAGCGTCCCAACCTTTTCACCTACTCCTCTTAATAGCCCAGCCTGCTACTTTCAGATGCTGCACCCCTCCTAAATGAATGAGTTCCAACCTCCTAACCTTTCCCACACCACTAGTAACACTTCCTCAGTAACCCTATCCATTCTGGCCATCTCCTTAACCCTCTCCGGAAACACCCCAGGTCTTCTCCTACCGTCCCCCTATATTTCGCCCCTTTCACCTAACCTTTAAACAATACACCTAAACCCACTTAGACCCCCTTTTTCCTCTAAACTATTACCCTCCTGCTCCCCCTTGCCCCCCCACCTTCCATCACCTTATTAATATTGGCCCTGCGTTGCCCCCCCCTGCACCGGGGGCCCACGTGCACCCCTGTCCATGCAGGCCCTTTACTTTATTGCTCCTCTCGCCACTGCACCAGGGGCCAAACCTGCACCCCCGTCCATGCAGTCCCTTCCTTATAACTAATTTTCAAGATCTTGCGTCCATTACCACCTGTTTCCCACCTGCACCAGGGGCCCTAGTGCACCCCCGTCCATGCAGGCCCCTTTTCTGCCTTACTCCTCTCCACCGCTGCACCACGGGCCAAACCTGTGCCTCCGTCCATGCAGTCCATTCCACATAAGTTCCTCTTCCAGCACCTTGCTTCGTTGCTCCACTTCTTTCCCGCAGCTGCACCAGGGGCCCTAGTACACCCCCGTCCATGCAGACCCAGCTCATCACTTCCCCTTGCTGCACCAGAGGCACTCCCGCACCTCCGTCCATGCAGCCTGAAGCTTACTCACCTTGTCGTGCGGCAAGAGTGAGGGCTTCGCCACCGTCGTCCATGCCCACCAAACGACGGCCACCACCCCTTAACAATTTCCACAGTTACATCCCCTCGGCGGCCCTCCCCTACCTACGCTTCTTCCTCCTCACCCTTCTCCTACCCCCTTTAAGTCGCCCCCAAAAACCTTACATCAAACCTTGTGCCCCCCCTCCTTTTATGTTAAACTGAGCCCGACCTACCAGCACACCCCAATTTACCAGGCATGCGGTCCTTCCCCCCACCTCCTTGCCCCGCTCCTCGCCCTGACCCACTGTCCCCTTCCTGAAAACAATCTGTAACTGGATGCCGACCCGCACACCTGCTGCACTCGTGTTTAAATTTGCACATCCACCTCGGGCAGCCTTCTTTATTGAACGCCCAACATGCTGTCGAGGGCTGTCCTCTGCCTCCTCCCCCGCCCCTTCCTGGGCGGGGCGACCAAGAAAGGGCCGGTAAGGCACAGGCAGCCCACTTGCTGTGTGCAATGTCAGGGCAGGCCTCGTTGGAGCCATCCATTGCAGCCAAAGATCCATGTCTATCTCCCCCCAGACCGCCTGACTGTCCTCCGCCATCCTCGCTCTGAATTCCTCATCATGGCGTACCCAGGCAAAACCCCCAAAACTCGTGAAAGCCTTCCTAATTACGTCCATATATTTAAGCAGGGCCACGCAACGCTCCGGGAATTTTTCACAGTACACACTGGCATAAATGATAAACGCCGACGTCCAATTCTCAATAGTCACCGGGACCCTTGGGCGTGAAGCCAGTTCCCTCTCTTCCTTCTTAGACCCCTCCTTTGCTCTCACTTCCCTATGGAGCAATTTAAAGACATCCACAAATTCCCCCGCCTGAATATTCTCCCTGGTCGCTGCCATCAAGTGCGTCCCCAATGGTTTTGTTATCCCCATGTATGGCAATTTTTTCTCCTTTCTTTTCACTTCACACTCCTTATCTTTTCCGGCTTGCACTCCGAGCACCAATGGCTCCCCTACCTTGTCCTTTTGGACCTCCACTGAGCAAATGCTCTTCTCAACCCCTGCGGCTCCAATGGCCTGCACACCAACTTCTTTCCTTACACTTTGCAGTCCAGACCCTTCATCCCCTATGCCCCTTCTCGTGTCCCCCTAATGCCATGCAGATTCCCATTCCCTTTCCCGCTCACCTCTTTCCACACAGCCCGTCTGTGGTCTGGCATCCACACCGATGCTCCTCATCTCTTTTCTTAGAGGGCTCCTACTGCGGGGACAAAACATATCAGCAGACTCACCCAGCCAATAGTTCCCCCGACCTCTTGCCCCCGACCACCCTGCACCTGCCTTTCCCAATCCCACCTCAAACTTCTTCTCTCCTCCCCCCTTTCCCTTGCAGCCCTATAACCGTCTACTTCCCATTGCCCCACATATTCCTCCAAACCAACTTCATCACCCTTTAAATACCATTGCGGATGCGAGCTCATGCCCGAGTTGAGTTGATCTTCTTCTTGCGAGCCCGGGGCGTCCGCCCCGCCACTCCTTTGACGTCTTCTCAGCGGGGTTGCGGAAACCCCTGCCTGGTCCTCTTCTCTCGGGCGAGGCGTTCCGTCCTCCACCCTGGAATCCTCATTGCTAGGGGCCGTGCTGCACCCTCTAGGCTCTCCTTGCGCTGACCGAGGAGGGGCCGTACTAAAACCCTCTACCTCCACCTGACCAGCGGGGACTGCGCAGCGCCCTCCGCCCTCACTCCTCCTACCCGGGGGGGCCATTCCGCGCCCCACTCTAACCTCCTCAATTGATGGGGATCTCTCCCTCCTTCTCCCACCTGCACTCTTCTGCAGGTATTTGCCCCCTCTTCCCCTCTGCCCTGTCACCCCCCTCTGCACCCCATCACAGGCCCCACTCTCGGTCCTTTGATACATCTCCATCTGAGCACTCCTATCTTCCCTAGGGCTATTACTCACTCCCTCCCTCAATGGCTGCCCACCCGAAATCATTTCTCCCCCGGACGCCCTCCTGTCTATCTCTCTCCTCAACTTCCTGCCCCTGGCTTCCCAAACCTCCCCTCCCCCCGCCGCGGGGGTGCAAGCCACCACTGCCGCGAGAGCCCCATCTGCCGCTGCTCTACGCTGCGGCCTACCGCCACTTATCTCCCCCTCCCCCGTGACCTCTCCACCAGTGACCTCCCCCACTGCTCCCTCCAACTGGGCCCTGGATGCCCTACTAATTATTTCTAAGGCCTCCCTCAGAGCCTTAGAATCAACCAGACCCTTCTTGCTGGCTCCCTGGCCCACCATCATGCACTACTAATCAGAATGTGCACTACAATATATATTCCCCTTGAAAAATTAACCTAGCAAACCTAAGCCCCCAAGCCAGAACCTACCCGTGGATCCCTAACCTAGGATGGGAAAACAAAACCCAGAAAAAGGAAACTGGGCTGAAAATTTACTAACTTTTTGTAAAGAGGTAATTAAACACCTCTAAATCCTTATTGGGAATAAATAATAAAATTATTTACCTAAAATCCCCTTTTCTTTATTTTTTTCTTTTTATTTATTTATTTATTATTTTTTTTTGCTTCTACCCCACCTAACAACTGCCCTCGCCCTCAAAAACCCCCTACCCTGGCTCCTTAATTGAAATGAAATAAAACACCAGCAGCCCACTAACACTGGGGCCGCTAAGATCTGCGTAGCACACTGCCTCCTACGGCATGTAATCCACACCGCACTGAAAAGAGAAATTGGCGCGGTCCCTTTAAGACGCGCGCCCTACCCCCCCTTAGTCACTCGACGGCTACCGCACACCGCTTCCCCCTCAATACGCGCACCCACAGGACCCGACGCGCGACCGATGAAAATAAAAACTGCCACCCACTAACCCAGAGGACCCGTGGCAGCAAGGCACTTGCCCTGAAATGCCACCTAAAATGAAACACTCCTACACCCGAACCACGTACCCCAGCACGTCTGTACTCCTGCCCAGCAAACACAAGCCGCAACGCCGAAACAGACAAGAACCCAGCAACCCCCGGACCCTAACAGAGGCCGGAGCCTGCTACAGTAAGCGGGGGGGGGGGGTACCTTATCTACGGTACCTCCGACTATAAAGAATTCTTTTTTTTTTTTTTTTTAATATTCCTGCGCTGACTATCCCTAACCTCCCCCAAAACCCACACCCTAGCCCTCTCACCTACACTACACTGCAGCACTGCAGGCCCAGCTACCTCAGGGAAGGCTCGGGAGC
The DNA here is from genome assembly GCF_040938575.1 of Ambystoma mexicanum. Classification (NCBI taxonomy): domain Eukaryota; kingdom Metazoa; phylum Chordata; class Amphibia; order Caudata; family Ambystomatidae; genus Ambystoma; species Ambystoma mexicanum. Next base: position 318,062,070 of record NC_090928.1, on the reverse strand, counting down.
AGGTGACAGGACAATCATCAAGTCCTAACCGTCGCCTGCCTCCCGAACCTTCCCTGAGCCCTTAAATACCCCCCGGGAGGCGCTCTGCCCCCACGGCCACTCGCTGGCTGTGTGCAGCGCCAAAAACTCCCCCCGGGACACCCCTTACCGTATACCTGCTATCCCACCTCCGCCCCGCCTTTCCTCCATTCTCCTTCTCACTGCCTTTCCCTGCTCTGAAGAACTAATAAAAAGAAATGACAGCAACAAGGTCAGAGGACTGAGTCCTTTCATTGTTTGTTATCACTGTTGCTCTTACAGTTTCATCTGCAAATCATGGATACTTCCATTTTATTCCACTCTCTGCTTAGAACCCCATGGACATATCTTTGTCCCATACTCGCCCACACTCCCGCCGCCCAGGTCCTTCCCTCGTCTCAACAGAATGTTCTCTGAGATCAACGCCCCTTAAAGGTCTGCCTGCAGTTGGTCACCCATTGCCAGTCTTCCAGACATCTGCACTAAATACATTTCTGTGCCATGACCCATTTTCTTTAACAACAGTGGGAGATATAGTCTCCCCTTTCAATGAAAAACACAGAACATTAGAAAGCAAGCACTGAAGAAACCAGTTCCCCCAACTATGCACTCAGTGTCACACCATCGGGCTTCACACCCATTTCTAAAAGAAGAAAGCACATTATGATTGTATCTTAGTTCAATATTCAGTCATCTTCTGCCCTAGCTTTCATCCAAGGGCTGAGTCTGACAGGTGAAGGTCATTGCCATCTTCCTCAGCCTGCTCTGATGAACACACAGAGATAGCAAGGGAATGTGGTCTCAACATTTTCAAGGAGAGAATATGAGATCTGGGTCTTCATTTGAGGTAACAAAAAAGTATGTTGGAAACCTGGTAATCCAATGACTATGTCAACACCATCCACGAGTCAATTCCCTTTCTGTAAAATTTCAGTTGGAAACTTCAGAAAGAGAGCTCGATGCATAGCAGTCATCTACAGGAAGCATGTATTAATCTTTACCAACCCTTCCTTCCTGGCTCCAGTTGTGAAGTGTTGTTCCTTGAATGGTACCCTCCTTCATGATTCCTCCCCTTCCTCCTAATTTGCAGGCCCCAGGTCACAGTGCCTCTATCACCAATGCCTGTGGCGATGCTATCCCTTCCAACCGCCTCTCCCTCTCTTACCTGTCCACTCTGAGAGATTTCAAGATTTGGCTTCACAGTCCTTCTAAGCCATTCATATGTGACGAATTTCCGACATCATAGCTCTTCAAACTCAGCAACTGACCACCATGCTAACCCACTTGGCAGGATTCAACTTGGATGCCGTTTTAACTCGGTGTGTGGCATTGCGAAAACCAAATCACAGTCCATCCCCATGATGAGTCACTTGTTCATCCCCTGAGACATCTTGGCTCTGCACCTGTGTTCAACCTGTGCACCTGTGTTCAACTAATTCCTCCTCATCCCTGTGCCCAACAATTGTTTTGTTGGAATGTCATTAGGTGTGTCCCTGAGCTTGCACATACTGATGGCTGATCAAAAATATATCTGTCCCCTTGTCAAATATTCAAAATTGGCTTGCTGAGTACGTCTACTTCTTGGTCAGCTTAAATCAAGTAGGATCATAAAAAAAGCAGCAGGCAAATGATTCATGTTTCAGCTAAGGTAGCTAACACTCTGACGTACGTTGTGCATGTTGTGTAAGCCAACTCTGCGCCCATGTGCTCTACCTGTCAGAGTTAGGATACTACAGAGCTGCAGTCCACGATGCTAAGACATTTTTGACTTTAACAGGTCATATCTTTCCCAAAGGACTTTCTCGGACTCTGTGGCTGGATCGACTTTGACACTCTTCCACTCGTTCATGGTGTTCCCCAAGACTGTCCTCGGCCCATTTTTGTTTTACCTCTATATTTCCCCTCTGGCTGACGTTATCTCGTCTTTTAGTCTCTCTCACCATTTCTACCCAGATGACACTCAACTTTTCTTATCCTTTTCTTCTTTCACTTCTGAAATTCATAATAAACTCTCCTCATGCCTATTGGCTATCAATTCCTGGATGACGGAACACATCTTCTTGTGCCTGCCGTTATCACTCATATAACATACTTAAGGCTCATCCCTTAACTTTTGTTGCTACTAAACGTTTGATTTCCTCATTAATTCTTTCTCTACTTTTTTATTATTTGGTTTCTCCATTTGGTCTTCCTCTCTCTCATCTTGCTCCATTGAAACCAGTTTTCAATGTTTCTGTTTGGCTTCTCTATCTTCTTCCTCCACGTGACTCTATTATCCCTTCCCTTTCTACTCTTGGTTGGCTCTCTTTTCATTCTCGTCTTAAATTCAATTTTCTGTGCTCAGTTTTTAAATCTCTCTATGGCCTTGCACCGGCCTATCTTTCTTCTCTGGTATCTTTTATATTCCGACACATTTTCTTTGCTCTCAGTCTCAGTTTCTTCTTGTAGTTTCTTGTCCTCCCTCTGCTAAATATTGTTTCCATTGTTTTTCACTGTTAGTGCCTTCTCAGAGGAATTATCTCCCACTTTCTCTCCTCTCTATTTCCCTATTCTCCTTATTTATTCTTCACTAAAGATTCTTCTTGAAACTGCTTCCCAAGGTTGAGTGATTTATTTTGTCATTTGCATTTTCATCTTATTGTGCTGTTTTTGGTTTAAAGCACTTTATAAATCCCAAATAAATTACAAAACATACAAAAATCTCCAGGTTGCCCTGAATGACCAACAAGCTTCAGTGATCTGTGAGCTCTCTAAACTAGCAGCCTGAAAAACTACTATTCATCCTCACAATCACTCATTTAGGTTGCTCTCAACAATTGAACTGTATGAAATGGTAGCTGTGAGCAATGAAGTATAGCTCCCTTGTAGGCTGCTTCCCAGAGCCACTCCTAAAGGAAATTCTCTGTTTCCCCATCTAGGCTTCAGTTTGCACAGTTCGCAGATATATTTTCTTCCTGCTTTTTGTCCTCAGATTTTAAGGTGTCATTTACCACTCCCCTTCTTAAGAGGCCTGTTCTAGCCTCAACTACAGAGTTTTTGCAAACTGCTAATCCATAGCCAAGCAGACTGATATGTTCAAATACTGTTTAGGTAAAATCCTATTCAATACCACCCAGGCAGGCAACAGACTTTGCAAAGAGAAATAAAAGATCATTATATCCATTTAATAGGCCGTGAGGAACGAAGTGGATAAGTAAACCGCAGTGGTACCTGTCCCACTGCATCTCTCCTGGGAATGTCACAGGATTGATCACACCACTCTTGCCACCCTGGTCTGATAGCACACAATTTGTGATAGAACCCCTAACTTCATCCTCTTCTTTCACTCCTTCCAAACACAAATGATGCCCCTCCCAGTACTGCATGCAACATCCTATGGCATTCGGGGTCCTGAAGGGTTCCTTCATCTTCCGCCACCTCTTCCACATCTATCTTAGGCTGCTGCTTGGGTTTATCCAATCATTAGGACTGGCTTGATGCAATTATGTAGATGAAACACAAATTGTCCTCAAGATATGCACATCTTCAGGCACTCTTCATCCTGACTGTATCCCCAGTCTCCAGTTAATCAACTAATACATGACCAAAAACAACGTCCAGTTTAACCCATGAAAGACAGAACTCTTGTTGTGTGGAAATTCCTCTCTGATACCCCGCCTACGACTATGGCTTCCTATACAAGGGACCCCCAACTACTCCTCCCAAACTCATTAAAGGAGTAAGTGTTTTTGTGGACTTGGAGCTTACACTGACAGTGAAAGTCAACATAATGGTCAGATCCTGTTTGCACCACTAGAATCTGCCTAGACAAATCTTCTATTCATGTTATTCTTCCAGAGAGCGACTGCTATCATGGCCATAATATTCTTGAACCTGATCACCTCTACAAGGGATCCCAAATCTATCTACCAACAAACCTCCAGTGGATACAGAACACAGCTGCTATGTTCCTTTAGCATCTGGGCTATAGGAATCAGATTATTACGGCTCTGCAAGTTCTGCATTGTCTGCCCATCAGCTGCCATGTCACAATCTAGGTTCTACATATTACTTGCTGTGCCATCAACCAGAAAGTGACCTGACCTCTTCCAATACAAAAGGGCACCTATAGCTCAACTCATTACTTGAGATCCTCTAGCAACTAGGACTTTCAAACCCTAGGATCTCAATCCCTTCGTACACCCATAATCGAACAATCCCTGCCTCCACTCCCACCCATCGTCCCGAACTTGCCAACCCATCTCAGCAACTACAAAATGCATCCCTTCCCACCACACAATTCAAACCCTAAATGTCCAACCCAAACATTTGGATCCAAAAACCCCAAACCCTGCACACTGCTCAACTCCCACCCCAACCTTAATTGACACCGCTGACCATTCTGACTCATCCACCCAACCCTACGGCCCTCCTGACCCAACTAGGTAAACCCTCCACTGCTCAACAATGTGCCGCCCCTCCTTCTTATTACCTTGCCTTATATATGCCTGCCCCTCAACCCACAAAGTCCATTATATATTAGCGTCTGACACTCTACCCAGTCCACATCACCAACCGGACTACCCAATTTCCTGGTTAGGTATTATGAATCCAAAATTTTTTGCTGGAATATTGACAGAGAGTTGTGCACGGTTAGGAATCCTTAAACAAGTCTAATTCTTAAGTTACCTAGCTTTACTTTGGGAAATAGAGAAATAAGCAGTACCCAGAGATGTATGGTATGCCTATCAAAGGATGCAGACATACTTCAATAAAAAAAATGAATACGGCAAGAAAGAATAAGATGTGAATGATGCATAATCAGAAGATCAACAATCCATCACAATTGTTGTAGGAGGATAGCTCAGGGGCAAACCTCTGGGTATTAAGCTTGTTATAAATATCATATAATATCAATACCCTTAGAGGGGCATCAAACAGCATTCCAGCCTTCTCTGAAGGCCCCTCAGGCCCTTGGCCTTAGATATATAGAAGGGCAAGTCAAATATTGCACAGGAGGCAGGTGGGAAGAAGCCACAGTATGTATGAAAAGGTAAATCACATTTTTGTACAGAGTTTCACCCTTTCACTGCTGGGACTTCAATGCTTCTATAAGGAATTAAGACGTGTGTGTGTGTACATATAGATCACCAGGGCAGAAAAGGTGTAAGCATACAGTCGACACTGAGGCTTGCAGTTCAGTGGCATTCAATGTTTGCTGTGCGCCTACTGCTGAAGCTGGGGACTCTGCCTGTAATATTGTGGCCACAAATGCATGTACGTCCCCACGAAACAACAAAGAAAAAAGGGAGAGGGAAGAGAAAAAGTCAGTGAGTGAGATGAAAAATATCTTCATTAGAAGAAGACACTTGGCAGTAACTCAGCCTTAAGAACTGTTTCAAGCTGCTGACAGCCTGATGAATGTTCACTTCACCGGCACACAAGCAAATGTCTTTCCCTTCCACATTGGGCCAATTTGTGTTGTGTTCTTTGCTGAAAAAAATGGCCAGATGTGAGCTGGGATCAAAAACAGTATTCCTTTGCAATCAGCTTACATTGAACCGGGAATGGTTTATTACTGGGCAGTGCCATTTGCTGTCTCCATTGGGGAAGGAGTAAGGAAGGGTTTACGGCTCTGGCATTTAACTTGGGAAGGCAGTCATTTTGGAACATTTTTTAAAAAGCAGAACATCATCTTCCTGAAAGGTGGCGGTTCAGGACTAAATTTGGGCAAAACCTAATCAAGGCAGCAGTTGAAATAGGGCAGAGCTTGTCATAAGGGAATATTGATGTGTGCGGGTTAAGGAAATGCTTGGACATGTATGAGATAAAGAATGCACACATATTTTTAATAGATTTTTGTTTTTTCAACACCTTTTATTCAGGCTGTAGATCCAAATATGGAATACAGTCAACTGTAACCTGCACAGCAGATGATTCTCTATAAAAGAGGCCGCCACGTATGATGGTCGGCCATTTTCTGTTCTGATTTGGAAATAAGATGATGATAACATGATGAGATGAGCCAGCAAGTCATTGGCATGATTGTCCAATGTTTTTCAAGTGTATAGGGTCAGATTGGCAGTTCGCAACCATTTGACCTGCAAGACATGTACAACCATCAGCAGTATTTCTATTTGTATTTATTTGCAGAACAGGAATGTCCATTTTGATTACAAATAACGTACAATAGCACATTTACATATGATAGAGGCATTCCCAAGAAGGATGCCTGTACAATAGGACACACATGAGTGGTGAGCCAGTTTCTGAGGGTGTAAAGAACAATATATATAATCTATAATTATATATATATATATATATATGCTTCACTGCAAGGTGTAAGATGGTCAGGTTGGGAGGTTGGGCAGAGGGCACTGGGAACACCTTCTTTTAAGTCGAGTTTTGAAGAGTTCAACAGTTAGGCTGGCTCTGATTGTGATGAGCCGCGGGTTCTTGGTGTAATAACTGTCTGGTACAAAAGTAGCGCCCATACTAGTCCCATGAAATGCTTGATTCATTGGACACATCTAGCAAGATGCCGATCCAGACAGGGGTCAGTATACTGCAGTGCCTCTGCGCTTTGGTAAGTAATGGATGTCTCGACACGGCCGAAATATAATGCTCCTCTCAGACAAAGGTCGGGATTTTGAATCAAGATGAAGAGTGATAAAGCCTGTATTATTGTGATATGAGAAAGTGGAACAGTGGCTAGTCAGAGCTAGAACATCAATATCTTTATATCTCTATTCATGGTCCTTGTAGATATTCCAGCATGGCGCCCTTAAAACATGCACACTTGTATACTTTTCAAACATCAGGACTAAACTCTGTGATTTATGCTCCTAGAAATGGCATAACATTCTTTTTTTCACATGATGTGCCATGAAAATTGTCAAACCACACATGATGAACAACGTGAATATGGCTTTGATAATGATTTGCCTATGGTTCCGCACAGTCCAAATTGAACAGACTGACTTTAAAATGGCGCACCATTGAGACAAACACGTAGTATGCCAGGCACTCCTTTCCTCTAATTTGTAGACCGTGGAATCGAGACTGGCGTTCGTTTGTGTTTCTTAAATGCAGAAGGAGAAATCTAAACATCAATTCTGGTAAGAGGTCCTTTCAATAACTTAACCATTGAACTGTATTAAGCAAGGACACAGTTGACTAAGTGGGACATAGACACTGTTGAAAGTGATATATGTACATTTACTGAGAAACTCGCTGAATTAATGGTTGGTGACAGATGAGATGCACTCATTTTACTCCTAGCTTGAGTAGCAGCCGAGTCTTGAAGGAAACAGTAGGTTGATTTATAGAATGACTTACGCAATAATGATCATTAGCATTATTATTAAAAACCCTCCCTTCGCCCCCTGTTTCAAAAACCCAGGATAGAGCATTGGGTAAAAGGTGAAAGATATTCTACCTGGTGTATGACGAAAACCAATGGAAGGTCAATTGAATGCCCCAGTATGGCCACAAGTTGTTGTGAATAAAAGGTTATACAATGTAATAGGATATATAAAGTACTTGTAATTGATTTTAGATGATTCTGTGTGACTATGATGCAGTCAAAATGTGCTCCCTTGAACAACTACGCAATAAGGTTGGTAGTGTGTCCAATATATTCCAGTTTATTCAGTAGATCTGCGTATTTATGAAAATATTCCAACTCACAATATATTTGCTTTATATATGTTTTAGATTACACACACATGAATGGGTTACAGAAGATCTTGGATCTCAATGGAATTATGTTATAAGTCCTGATGAAGGCCTATGAGGAATTGTTTAGGGATCGCAATGGATGGGTGAATCCCCTTTTGAAAAGGCTGAAACATTGTGTATCGACATTATATTAAAAGTACATCCTCTGATAGCTCAAAGAGGGTAAATGAGAATTCTGAAGGGAAGTGCATGTCATGTCAAGCAATTAAAAGATAGTGAGTAATAGGTGAATATTGAAGCAACAGGCACATACATGTTTCTTGTACCTCACTATACTGTTAAAGGATCGTGTTTGGATAGACTATGCCACTCCCTGAGACCAATGTTTGAGCAGTAGTTGAATATTGTACTGTATTTTGTTAATTTGAACATTTTCTTGGCACTTTAAACTAACCCTATTCTACACAATTGCACCAATTGCACTTCCGACTGAGATATGAGATATAGGTTTTGTTTTTAAGAGTGTTTAAGAGTTTTGTAATACATTTTTTTTATTTTACTCAAAAACAGAGATGGTTTTGAATAGGGTTTGGTTCAGGAATGTGTTGAAGCATATAGATGATTAAGTTATTTAATTGCTCAGCAAGGCATTTATAGGCAATTAATCAAGAAAACAGGAAGAGGGTATAGCTTGTGGTTATATGGTTTTGCTCTATGCAACCTGGAACTATGACAGTGACAAGCACTGTGGAAACCAGTCCAGAACCTATGCAGATCGGTTCCATTCGTGGTCCTTTGTCCAAAGCTGAGAGATGGCGCCGCAGAGCAAACAACCTCTTCCTGTACTGCGGAAAGTCTGGGCATTATCTGGGATCCTGTGCAGTTAGACATGTGAAGCCATCGGGAAACTAAAGGGCCTGCCTTCAGATGGGGAGCAGAAGGTAGGCCTCACACCAAGCATTGATCCATCTCCCATACTGCCCGATTGTCTGATGCCCTTGACTCCTTTGTTTGTTGTCCAACTTCGGCTTACATGGGGTTCCAAAGACACAGAGCATCTCCTTGTCCCAGTGTGATGCTGGAAATGAATCGGAGGGACAGGGCCTCCGTATCCTTGTCCTTTACTGCTTTTTATCGTGTGTTCTGTTGTGTTTTCCGTGCAGGAGTTCATGTGAGACTCCTGATGGTGCAGCTCTCTCTTTTGTTTTGCTGTACAGACCCATGGAATACTCTTATGGCACCCATGGGGGGGTGCAACCCTGTGCCCCTAGTGTATGTTTTTGGGCACCTGTGTGTGGCCCACTGCATTTTGGGCTGGTGGTAGCTCCATGCCGAATTTGACAGGTGCCCTGAGTATCATCCATTTTGGGATACCCAGGCCTGCCATTGGAATCAGTTGATTCCTGATAGGAAACAAGATGGCCCCTGTGGCCTCATGGTTTCTATTGCCTATTACCTTGTTTTCCCGAAGTCCTCGGAAGCCCTGACTCTGTCCCTTTCCCCTGACCGGCTGTTGGGTGGAAGTTCCATGTATGGTGTTGTTATGAAGTCCAGGCCAGACTGGCTGGAGCCTTCCCAGTGACTGTATGGTGTGGGTACACCCTGTGGGTGGGACCTGGGTGAATGGAGTGTGTGACGAATACGCATTCTGTGTTGTGGGTGTCTAGTATCTGCTGTTTGACACAATGACTGAGACAGCCCTACCCGAAACTGGTATGAATGCAGTGTGGAGTGTTGAATGGCTGGGTACTTGTCCCAAAACACATAACTTGTTGTGAGTGTCTGGGGAGGAGTGAATGGCCTGAATGCACTATGCACCTGATTGGATGCCTGCCTGCATGAATGCCCTTGTGACCGATTGGTTGCCTGAGTGTGACCCAACAGAATGAATGGGAGACCAACTAGTATATCTGGGGGCCTCTCACTGCTAGAATTCGTGTTCAGAAGCTGAAGTCCACTACCATGAGTAACTGGAGTAACTGAAGCTTGACATTGAAGCCCTGCTGGACGAGAAGAATTGCTGTTGCTCTCCTTCACAATCTGAAAGCTGCTCTGCCTCCAAGGACTGACCCACAGAGGACCCGGTAAGGTGCCCTCTTCCCGAGCTACAAGGGACCATCGTGCACCAGCAGATCTTTGCCAAACTCCTTGGTAGACAGACTTTCGACAGGCTGCCGACCTGAGATGGGGACCGCCACAGAATCTCAAAGAGAAGCACCCGGACTGTTGTCCGCCACTGTCGCCGACTGCCGACGCCGACCTGAACTGCCGTGCTCCCAAGAACTTTCGAATCCAAGGACGCTCTCGCCACTGTATCCTGCTGGAGAAGGCCTGATCGTCGACGCGCAGAGGAGCATCCACCGGTGGGTTTCCCGCCACCCAAAGACCACCGAGACGCCGACGACTCGATGTCCTCACGGGGCCCCAGTTCTTTAAACTCTTTGCAGTCCAGAACTATCGACACCGACATGCCCCGCACGCCTCTTCCTTGCAGGATGTTTACGCTTCCCCGTCAACGAGCACCGCTTGGAACAAAGCTGCCACTTCACCATCATAGCTCATCCTGTTCTCTGTCAGATGTTCAATGACCCGTGACACCTGAGGGCACTCAAGAAGGGCCGTCGATTCTCCGCCGAGGAACGCTACAATGCCAGGTACTTTGGGGTTGCAGAACTATTGGGAAGTCTAGTGTGAACAATATATGGACTGGACTTGTATCTTTGCTTTACAGGTTGCCCAGGTGGTGGGATCTCCACACAGAACTGTGCCTAGTTGGTAGGGGCCAGTATTCTGCCAATTGTTCAACCATCTTGCTTTCCTTCCTCTCTCTACTGCTGGTTTCCTCCTTATTGATCGACATTTTGACAGTATAGTTGATGCACTTTAATGAGATCTGATAATATTTGTGGTACCACTGTAGAACTGTATATATTTACCATTATTGATTTCTGAGCGCAAAGTAAGTTATTGTGATAGTGTACATAACCTTAAATATTAATTATATAAAGACTGTGTTTTAATTAATACAATGTGTGGACATTCCTTTGTGGGGTCTTGGGGACTACACTGTACTTAAGAACCAGCCTGCATCACCTCCTGAGAAGCTATGCCTCGATTGCTCGACCACGTACCAATAATAGAGAATCTTGGCTGGGGTCCTCTGTGCCTCTCCTCTACCATACTGAGAGCAGAGGTACAGACACCCCCCTCCAGTCTTTACACCTAGCATTGTTAAACTATGGAGTAAGGGGGAATTATCTGTATGAGGAATTTGCACAAAAGAACAACATCCCCAGAGTCAGAAAACAGCAATGTGCTGACATTCAAGTGATTGCTTGTAACCCGTTATCCTCTGATCCAGTTGTTTTTCAGACATTACCTTTGCTGATGGCCATCAATCAACACAATGAGCAGCTGGCCTTTGATATGATCCGCACACAGGCCTATCCTCTGGTCTTTGGGTTACCTTGGTTAATGAAGCACAATGCCTACGTAAAATTGCACCACCTGCGTTCTGATCTTCTCATCCGATTTCTGTACACTGCTGTGCATCTACTGCTCAGACCACAATGGTGGACTCTTTACGAAGGGGAACCCAGAAACATCAAATGCAGAAGATGTCATATTCATCCCTGCCCATTGAATACCATCACTATGAAGATGTCTTTAGAGAACTTGAGAATATACCTCTTCTTCCACATCGTGATTTTGATTGTGAAATCAACCTGGTTCCTGAACTTGTCCTGCCCAACTCACGAATATACTCTTTGATGGAATCTGAAAGAATCGAACTGAAGAAATACCTGGCAAACTGTTTACGACATGCGTATATTTTACGCCATCCGCGTCACCCATGGGATCTCCTTTGTTTTTTGTGCCTAAAAACGAAGACACACTCAGACCTTGCATTGATTATCACCTGCTTAACAAAATCAGTTTGAAAGAACGATACCCATTGCTCCTGATCACTGATATTCTTGAGTCTTTACATGCCACTAGATTGTTCACCAAATTGGATCTTCGTGGGGCCTGTCATTTAGTACGCATTCTATCCGGGGATGAGTGGAAGATTGCCTTTAAAACACCTTTTGGCCATTTTGAATACAAAGTAATGCCCTTCGGTCTTTGCAATGCCCCGTTGGTCTTTCAGTGGATCATGTATTTGGTGTTTTCTGATCTATTGGGGCAATACACATGGGTTTATTTGGATGACGTTCTAGTTTTTTCACCCACCGGAGAATCACATATCTCCCATGTATCTGAAGTCCTCAGAAGGCTACAACAGAACCATCTGTATGCAAAACTTGAAAAGTGGCAATTCCATGTGTCAGAAATGGAGTTTCTGGGGTATATCATTGGTGCTGAAGGGATATATAGGGACCCCAAGAAAGTGAAAGTTACAATGTCCTGGAAAACCCCACATGATTTGAAGTCTCTGCAACATTTCCTACAGTTGCTAACTATTATAAGTGGTTTATCCATGACTTTGCCCTGATTGCCCAAGGGTTAATCAGTCTTTTAAGCACCAAACATCTGCTAACTTGGACCAAAACAAAAGAAAAAGCATTCTGTACCCTTCAAGACGCTTTCCCCAGGCTCCAGTCCTCCAACATCCTGACAATTCTCTAGCTTTTATAGTGGAGGCAGACACTTCGAATTCTGCATTAGGGGTGGTTTTGCTTCCAATGGATCCAGGTTCTAATACTGAACTGCCTGTTGCCTATTACTCACGCAAATTAACATTGTTATTGTTATTGTTATATATCTTTTGTATGGCACAACTTGCCCAAAGGCCTCACTGTGCAGCAAGTCAGAAAGGAGATTGTGGAGGAACGGGTAGATCAGGAACCAGAAAAGCATAGAGAGGATGTAAATCTAGTTATCAGAATCAAAGAATAATATTTTAAGAGCTTTTTTAAAGAAGGATAGTTCTTCACAAAGACGGAGAGAAACAGGAAGGATATTCCACAGACAGGGTGCAATGGAGTCGAAGCTAATGCCACCATAGCGCTCTAGCTTATATCTAGGTAGAACAAGTTTCATAGTGAAGTTGGACCAAAGTGAAAAAAACGGAAGGAGAATGCCTAATGCGATACTTAAGGTATTCTGGTGCTTTTTCATAAAGATATTTGTGAGTGAGTTGTAGGGCCTTATACGTAATGCAGTGTTTGACAGGAAGGAGGTGCAGTCCTCAGTCACATGCTGTCTTCTGGAGAGGCCACTTACAGAATGCACCATATTATACTGGGAAACCTGAAGCATTTCAAATTGGATTTTGAAGTGCAGCCCAACAGTCAGTTCCCATAGTCAAGTTTGGAAGTGACCAGGGCAACTGCGAGGGAGGCAGTATTAGCTTCAGATAAAAGGGGTTGCTTTGCCTAATGAGATGAGTAGTGTAGGCACAAGATGCTTTCACTTGACTTGCATGTTTTTTTCATATTTAATGATGAGTCTAAATAAACACCCAGGGTCTTAGCCGAGGGGCTAGTTTTGATAGAAGAACCCGCAATATCAAATGCAGAGTATTTAGGGTCCAGCTCTTGCAGAAGTTGAGTAGTATCAATGAGCATAAGCTCAGTTTTGTTGCCGGTGACGGTCAGGGAGTTGTGTATCATCCAGTTTTCTAAAATGGCATATATGTGTGTCATTTTTTGAAGGTCTTTCTCATAGTTTCCAGAAAGTTTAATGATGACCTGAGTATCATCGGCGTAGTTGGTGTAATCTATGCCGAGACTGTCAAGGAGTTGAAAGAAAGGACAAATGTACAAGTTGAATATAGTAGGAGAGAGACAGGCTCCCTGTGGACGCGACAAGTGAGAAGTTTCGGGAGGACTTAAAATCATCAGAAGCTACCCGGGCAGATCTAGGACCCAAAAAGGAGGCTAGCGATTGTAAAGCGCTGCTAGAACAGTAGGCAATAGGTCCAAGTCTCTCAAGCAGCAAAGAATGATCCACAATGTCAAACGCTGCTGAGAGGTTGACGAGCATGAGAAGCATGACCTGACCCGAGTCTGCAATGTGACACAAATTAGCCTTAAGGTCAATCAGGGCATTATCTGTGCCACCTAGGATTAAAGGCCAGACTGGAGAGGGGTAAGAAGGTTATTGATTTCTATATGTTGTTGAATCTGAGAGTAAGCAACTCCATCAAGAATCTTCATAAGGAAAGTAGCATTGGTGATAGGACGATAGTTAGCGACTAAGGAAGGATCGAGGGAGGCCTTTTTAATCACTGGGGAAATCCGTACCTTTTTCAGAGACTCAGGACAGTGGAAGTAGTAAAAGAAGAGTTAACCAAATGTGTAACCAGAGGGATCAATCAGGCAAATGATTCTTCAATTTTGTTGGAGGGCCAATATCAGCACATGAAGACGGTTTGAGGTGTGAGACAGTGGTAGAAAGATCAGTTTCACTGATTGCTTTAAAATTGAAGATGGGAGTTGGAGGAGCAGAAGGAGTGTGAACATAATGAGGTCTAGGAGTACTATTTGTGGGTCAAGATGGAGAAGATCGCAGAAATACAATCTTACGATGGGAGTTCAATTTATCACTGAAGCCCTGTTGGATGTCAGAGCACCATTGGTCACTTTTAACCAGGGCAGGGAAGGAATTATCCCTCCCTTCAAAGTCCCTAAGGATAGAGAAAAGCTCTTTATGGGAGGAATTTGCAGATTTGATGTGTTCTTCATAGAAGTCTCTTTTGGCCACAATAATAGCAGTCTTATAATTAGCCGCCGCCTTATGATACAGAGCAAGAATACAGTTGTTAGTGTTTTCCTGCCATACCTGTACTTTTTGTCTCTTGAGTGTTCTTAGAGTGAGAATTTCCTCAGAAAACCAAGATTTACCCGAAATTTCAGCTTGAACTGTTTTGACTGATGGGGGAGCCAGAGTGTTTGTGATAGTAGAAATGATCTTGTTATATTGGTCAACAAGGGTGTCAGTACAATTAGAGTGTGAAAGATTAACAAGCAAAGGAGAGGCTAGTTGAGACGCAGAAAGAGGGGTAATTTTGCGATAGTTCCTTACAAATATTTTAACACTATAAACAAACCCATGATCAGGCCATCGACTGGTCAAAATTATTCAGAGTTAGACGATGAGAGAGAACACAATCCAGAATATGACCATCTTTATGGGTGGGGGTCTTAATATATTGATGAAGGCCATTGGCTTCTAAAGAATAGGCTAGGTTGGTAGCTTGATGGTCATCGATATGAGAAGCGCAGAGATTGAAGTCACAAAGGATGACAACCTAGGAAGCAGTCTTTATAAGGTCTCGGAGAAGCATGAGGATATGTTCCTCAAAGAGTGGTATAGCCATGGGGGGGTTGATAGATGATGACAATACAAATAGTAGTATTGGCATCAATATCAATTTTTATAACTGTATGTTCACAGTCATCAATAAGAATAGTATGAGGTCTGTAGGCAATAAGAGAGTTTTTTTATAATAATATCAGTGCCACCACCCCGGCCAGAGTCCCGATCTGTATGAAAATGTTGGTAGTCCCGCGGAGTCACAGCCATGGCAGCTTGATAAGTGACATTGGAGAGCCCAGTCTCCGTAATACAGAGTAAATCAAGTGTTGGAGTATAAATCAAATCAGCAACCTCGTCAGCATGTTTGACCAGGGAGCATGTGTTAACAAGTCCGACACGCAATAGAGGATTGGGAAAGTGCCTCTCTGCAAGAGGAACCATAACTAGATAATTGGTAGCAGCAGGCTGAAGAGCTAGCACTTTGGGAAGGGCGCTAGGCAGAACTAACCTAGGTGACATTAGAAGAGCGTTGGAAGTAGATCAGTAAGAAAGGAGTATGCTGCAGGAAGCTGTCTTGCCGAGAGTTAAGACAAACAGCAGGGAGGGAGAGTCCAGGAGAAAAGGAATCCCGCACAAGCAGGAAGAGGACCAAACACGGACCAACACAGACCGGCCTCCCTCACGTGCTGGCGCTCGTGCGCCTGTTTGCAGAAAATGATGGAGAGGGAACTACAATGTAGATGGGAAGTGTATAATTCTGATTAGTAACCCGGCGAGAGACAATCAGAAGGCAAGAGCCATTCTGATTGGCTCTCGCCAGGTCCCTACCCGGCCGGGAATCCCTTCATCGGGATTCCACGGCCTTTGTTCCCGGCGGGGGACGTGGCAGCCCCTCAGCCAATGAGGAGGCTCAAAGCGGGGCCATCCCCGCTCCGAGCCTTCCCGCGGCTGAGAGGCTGCCTTCGCCCCCCGCAGGGGACTCGGGTAAGGAATTTCTTTTTTTTCTAAATCACCTCCCTCCCCACCTCTCCCCTCCCCCCCACTTACCTTCTTGTTCCTGCGTCCCCGGCGGGGGACGAGGAAAGCCTACAGCCGTGTGGAGACTCGGAGCGCGGCCATCCCTGCTCCGCGCCTCCAAACGGCTGGAGGCTTCCCTCGTCCCCCGCCTGGGACGCAGGTACATTTTTTTTTTTTTATTATCCCCCATCCCACTCCCGCCCTCCAAACCCCACTTACCTTATTTTTGATCCTTTTTTCGGGAGCGGGCGCGCTGGGAACACTTGTGTTCCCAGCGCGTCCGCTCCCGATGCCCGCCATGGAAAGGGAAAACGGACTCCGTTTTCCCTTTCCATGGCGGCGGCCATTTTCTTGGTCGTTTTTTTTTCTCCTGAAACCCCGCAGCGCCGAAACGCCGCAGTGTTTCAGGACAAAAAAAAATAGCTTTTAGTGCCCCGGTCACGCAATTTTTGCGGGCCGGGGTACTAATAGCAATAGAACCCGAGCGTCGGGGGCATTACCGTCTCAGGTAATGCCCCGGGGCCTTCGGTAAGGCCCTTGCTTTGCTCGGGTCCTTACCTATGGGCCCCGGGGCATTACCTGAGACGGTAATGCCCCCGACGCTCGGGTTCTATTGCTTAATTAATGTGGGTTTCGGTGGGGGATTCCGCTGCAACATGAAGTCACTGATTTAAGTTGATGAAACTAAGTTAAAAAACGAGTGCTCTGTCACATTGTGTGCAGCCTAAGAGTATATCCACTACTCTCTTGAGTGAAATGACACAATAAAATGCTACCACACAAATTGCGCCAGATAGAGATGTTTTAAAGTTTATTTTGTCTGTTGGTTGACACGTGTTTCCGGCCTTGGTCTTCTTTTCAAAACCAGACAATTACTATATATAAGAACAACGTTAAATGCAAGTACATAAGGCAAAACATTTACAGAAACACAATTTATGAGAGATAGAGAAAGAGAGAAGAAGGGGTTGGCAAAGGGTACAGATTTGTAGGGATGAGACAAAAAATTTAACAAATGAGACGTTTTTTTAGTATCTCTCATCCCTGCAAATCCATACCCTTTCCCAACCCCTTCTTCTCTCTGTCTCGAGATCCCACAAATCTAGTGTTTCTGTTCATTTTTTGCCTTATGTACTTGCATTTTACGTTGTTCTAATATATAGTAATTGTCCATTTTTGAAAAAGGCAAAGGGCCGAAACACGTGTCAACGAATGGACAAAATAACCATTAAAACGTCTATATCTTGCGTAATTTGTGTGGTGGCATTTTATTGTAGATGGGAAGTGAAGTTCCCACAACAATCTCAGACTGCAGTCTGTTATCAAAGACAGAGTTAGCAGTAATCAAGAAAGAGTAGCAACCCTAGCACGATCAACACAGCAAGGAAATTAATAATGATAAAATTCAGATATTGAGAAGGAAGATTTAAATAATAGTCGCAAAGTAACTCACAAATTAAACACAGGCACTCAACACACTCACAACAGGCACTCACCTTACTCATAACAATCAATTACAACATCTTGCAAAAGAACTATTCCGTTATAGAAAATGAACTGTTGGCTATTAAGGTAGCCTTTGAAGAATGCTATCAGCATCTGTTGGGAGGCCATCACAAGGTTGCGGTTTGGACGGATCACAAAAATCTGCAATACCTCAAAACTCAGCAGTGTTGAAATAGCAGACAAGCAAGGTGGGCGTACTTCTTTCTACAATATGATTTCTTTCTCACCTACATTACAGGATCACAAAATAAGAAAGCGGACACCTTATCTCATTCCCTGCAGGAAACTGAACCTTGCAAACATCCTGGTTATATTGTGTCTTCTGTCACACACTTATTGGCTGTCGTGCACTAGTGCTTTGTCAAAAAGTGCAAGACACAGCATCCAACCCATCCCTCTCTGAACTACTCACCCATGCACAGATCAGTTTGCAAAACGGCCTACTTTTCTATATTGATGGACTGTACATGCCCTCTGATTCTCTCCGACAGATTGTACTGTCACAAATGCATGACTCTAGATTGGCCGGGTACCGTGGATATCGTGCCAATACTGACCATTAAGAGACAGTTCTGTGTAATCATGTTAAGAAATACATACTTTCTTGTCCAGTATGCACTCAGGCCAAGGTGGAACATAATCACCTGGTAGGCCTGCTACATCCACTGAAAACCCCAACATGTCTCTGGCATACCATCGTAATTGTTTTTCCAAGATGGCACATTTTCTGTCTTTACCCAGTTTGCCTACTACCCTACAATTTGTGAAACTCTTCTTTGCCCATGTGTATCGGCTCCATGTCCTTCTTGAGAAGATTATATCGGACCATGGTGCGCAGTACACGTCACAGTTTTGGACTTCTTTATGCAAGCTCATTGGTGTTTCCAATGCCTTCAGCTCAGGTTATCATCCACAAAAAAATGGCCAGATTGAGTGGAACAACCAAACACTAGAGCAGTACTTGTGTTTTTTTACTAGTGGCATGCAGTCGGACTAGAACAACTACCTTCATATGGCTGAGGTGGCCTATAACAACACTGTCTACTCAGCTACTGGGGTTAGTCCGTTCTTTTTTTGTATGGACTACCATCCTGCTCTGTATCCCTTGTCTCCTGTTACACCAGATGGTATTCAGGTCTGCCCTTGTTCTACGTCTACAGGAGGTGCACCAAAAAGTGCTGGAACATCTACAATCCTCCGAGGCCATGATGAAAACTGCTTCCGATAAACAACGTTCTGTGGAACCCCAATACCAGGTGTGGGATGGGGTCTGGCTCTCTACAAAAAATCTGCCTCTATGTAACATTCTTAGGAAACTTGCTCCTTGCTTTGCTTGTCCTTTTTGGGTTTCCCATTATATTTATCCAGTGGCTATTCATCTTACTTTACCTGTCTACTGGAGGATACACACGTTCTTTAACGTTTCCCTTTTGAAACCTTATTGTCCGGATGAATAGCATTGCCACACTCCACGACCTGGTCCTCTACATGTAGCTGGTGCTCCAGAGTGTGAAGTGGATGACATCTGTGATGCCCAGATCCAACATGGCTGCCTGTAGTATCTGGTGTCCTGGAAAGGCTACGCTGCTTGTGATAATTCCTGGGAACCTGCCTCTGGTGTTCATGCTACCTGTTTGTTTAGCCGTTTCTCCCTGTGATGTCCCTGGAAGCCCAGTGCTCCCTCTAGTCCTTGGTGTGGGTGGCATGTCACAGGACGACCTTACCACTTATGCTGTGCTGTACCTTGCTGGAAACCTACCTGGAGGCTCCTTGACTGGAAACTGCAGGTGCTTTGGTGACATTGCTCAATGCGGCAACCCTGATGCATGGGGGATGCCATCTTCATCCCGTTTCTGTGCATGCACAGTAAAAGCAGCATTGGTAGCTGCCCATAGCAACACAAATCACAGACACGTGCCTGCAGACCCATAAAGAGGTCCCAGACTGAGTCTGCAGTGCATTGTAACCTTTTCTGAAGGGAAGCTTGCTGCTGCTGGTCTTTCTGCCTACTGCAGACTGATTGCGCCTTTTTCCCAGTAATTGCTGCTGCCTTTTTTCCCCTTCCTAATGGCTGGTCTTGTCCATCTGTCTGATTTCCAGCATCCTTGCTGAAACCCTCTCTCCTCAGTTGCCTTCCTTTCCCTTTCCTTCTTTTTGATTTCTTGTTCCCAAAATTATACTTTCCTTCTCATTTACAACTTGCTTCCTTTCTGTCATCTTTTTGGACCGTCCACATCAATGCTTTGGCCTGCCTGACACCACGCTATTACGTGGTTGGTCCTTCTTTGTGGTATTGGGAAGTGGCTCCCTGTTCCTGGCTACTGATATATATATATATATATATATATATATATATATATATATATATATATATATACATGGACCGGGGTTCCAGAGGTTGTCTTCCCTAAACGCTCAATACAGGATCGGATCGGCTGTAGACCTTTCCCTGGACTGACAAAAAGGCAAAACATCAGGTACGCCAGAGTCACGGGGGGCACAGCTTGATAATTACACACAAGTGCCTTTATGGCAGTAGTCCTATGTACCTATCTAGCAGATTCTCCTGGCAGCCTATACAGAGGGGTTTGAGGTCCAATAACTCCTTTTCTCTAAAGGTGCATAGGGCCAAACATACTATGGTTGCCCAGGGGTCCTTTTCCCATGCAGCTACGGGAAACTGGAATTCCCTTCCTCCACATGTGAGGGACTGTCACTCATTTGCCAGCTTTAATCGTGGATTAAAGACAGCACTGTTTTATTGACCTTTCTTTTAATCTGATTCCCTTTGACGCCTTGCCACTGGTTTCTCTGTTTCCTGTTGTCTTTCATGTTAGCGCTCCTATGCCTGCGTGACATGTCTCCAGTGCTATAAAAATAAAGTATACAAATAAATTAAAGTGTATGTTGGCTTTGCTGACTGCCATTAAAAGATGTTCACCAATCCACTGGAAAAATCTGTGGTTGTTTTTCCCAGACAAGATTGGTACCTCTGTCGTCAGATTCCTGATGCACTGCGGCCAAACCCAAGGGTCAATGAAATGAACGGGAATCACAGTGATCTCTGTGGGTCCAGGTAAGATGATTTAGTCATGCTGGAAGCTGGAAGGCACAACCAGGGATTTGGGGGAGTAGACAGAGCAGACACGTAAGGTGAGCCAACTGAAAGCCGTGGGTTGTTGAGGTCAATTAATTGCATTGCTATTTGTCATTTTTTGTATAGTGTTGTCTGAAATGGGTCAGGGTTACTGTTTATCTGTGGTAAAAGCATTTTGAAATATGGAAGCTAGAAATTGTCTTATGTCCTAGGACATAGGAAGGAAGGCACCCTGCCTATGAATGAGTTTAATCTGATCATAACTAAAACAGCTAAAAACCGCTAGCCACCACAGTTAGGAGAAATTGTGAAGCAGCGCATCCATTCACCCTACTGACTTAAGATGACAGTGGTCGCTGTGCCGGTCAGAGTAGAGTAGAATAGACCAGGAGCTGGGATGAGTGTATCTTGTATGAGTGTAATGAAAACATTTTGGATGTGAGCCTGCCCTTGCCCTACATACTACTCACCCAAAACCTGTATATGTCTGGATAAATGACACAATTATACACAAAATGTGTCACCTAGACACTTCCCGAAGGAAGTCTTATTTGAGAGACTGAGTACTCCAACCTATAGGACCCTGCCAACAAAATCGGGTATAAGCTCCTATACCCGTCATCCAAGGGGCGCGGCCACTGAATGAATCCGCTGAGGACATTCTGGTCTCTTACAATCCACCCATTTTAAATCGTGCACCTCGCCTCAGACAGGTAGCGTCTTTTCCTTGGCCAGTCCGGATTCCACCCAACCACTGTCCTCTCTGAGGTCTACCCCGATGAGTTCCATGACTAGTTCGAACCCAGCCACATAAGAAGCTCAGATCTCCAACCTCTTTCAGTCGCCATCTCAGATTCCCCTATAACTACCCCGTAACAGCCCGCAACAGTGCATTCCTGCTAAGGCAGCTCCCTAGTGGAAGAAGTATCATAGTCACAGTGCACACACCATGTAGTGCTACCAACCGATTTAATATTGTTCAAAAGTTCCCCATGGCATTAGATGATCCAGTCAAGTTCCAGGAGGAACTGCAGCTCATCATAGACTGTTAACGTTCCACGTGTGCAGATCTGAGCCAATTGCTGCAAGCAGCCCTTCCTACTGACACTTTTACATTGCTAAAACAGAGTCGAAACTGGCTAGACGAAGTACCCCAACTGAAGGGTTGAAAGCTTTTACTTGGAGACTAGTGCATATCATTATTTTAATCTGTTGTAGAAAGACTGATTGTGCAAAATCAACGCCTGTAGGCTGGGGAAGGGTTCAAATCCTGCAGAATATCTTGAGCATCTGAAACAATGTTTTTAACAGTATTCGGCAATCATTGATGCAGCTGTCATAGCGCTCCAGGCCAGGGTCGGACTGGGACAAGAAATAGGCCCGGACACCCAAAAAAAAGTGGCTCACCTCTCGCCTCAAAAAAGTGTCCCACCCCTCGCCTCACGACCCTCGATCTCTGATGACATCAACAGAAGTGATGTCATTTGACCCCACCCCAAAGTGACATCCTGGGAAGCGATGAAAGACGACCTTTCACCCCTTGACAAAGGAAGTGGCATCAAATAACATTGTTCCTAAGTGCACTATGAAAAATATGGAAAAATATGTTTTGGCAACAACAAAAAAATCCACTTTTTTTTGTTTGTTTTTTTCAAAACTGGCTCAGGCATGGGCAGAAACCAGCCCCCACTCCCCAGGGACGATTTCAGCCGAGCCACGGGCCGAAGGGCTAAGGGGCCAATCCGACCCTGCTCCAGGCTGTAGTGTCACAATGTATTATGGGGTTACAGCCAAAGGTGGCAGAAGAGATAAGATCTCTCCTCATAGATTGGGAGGGAAAGAATTTGAATGAGGTTCTGCTCGCTATTCAACTTTTACATGACAAACTAAAGATTCAAAAGGAGTGTATGGAGGCTAAGAACCTGGCACTAAAGATACAGCAATTACAGCCTCCCCAGAGAAGGGGAGGGTTCCGCTCCATGCTAGTGGACCGGAGAAAGGGTTGAGGTGCTTTTTGGGACTCATGAACAGGTCAGGGTAATGATAGATATCACATGAATGCATATAGTGACCAGTGTAAGTACTCTAAGAAGTTTGGACACTGGAAAGCTGAAAGTCTGAATCGGCCACAGTATGGCGGTCGAGGCGGGCAGCCAACTGTACCAATTGGGTTGGCGGTGCCCCCGCCTCACTGCTATCTCCACGGAATGCTCATTAGGATTACCAAGAGGTCCCAGAACTTGTTGTACCACTCAGACCGCTTAATTTCTCTGCTCCCTTTGTTGATTGTACTATTGCTGGTTAAAAGGTTTCATGTTTGGTTGACACAGAGCCTCACACTCAGCGCTCAAGGCTTCTAAATTTCCACATATTGTGCACTCTGATGAAATAGTCAATGTTGTTGGTACTGGAGGCATGTTGATATCTCACACTATGTCTCCCCTACTTATGGTCATGTTTGGTCCTATTTCAGGCAGCCATGCTTTCTTGTGAAGTCCCTGTTCCCCTGTCAATTTGTTTAGGGTTAGATTTGTTATGTGAACTGAATTGTTCCATTTATTGTTCCCCTTATGGCATATGTCTTGACATCCCTGCCCACAGACTTCCCCATTCAAACCCTGGAGACCGAACAGTGCTCCCTTACTGCATCAACAGATTGTTGGACAGAGTTCCAGACAAATTGTGGTCTACTCATTTAAATGAAGCTCATTATTTGCTCAATGCCGAGCCAGTCAAGATCGCCCTAAACCCAGTCAAACCTCTGCCATATCTAGACAGGCATAACAATGTATAAACCCCATAGTAGAGTCCCTGCTTGAACAGTGCATTAATGAGCCCACACAAATCTCCTGTACCTCGATTATGCCCACCAAAAAGCCAGGAAAAGAGGTCTACCATTCATACAAGGCCTGCACAGGGTTAATGCTGCTGTGCTGACAGCCTTTCTGGTGGTCCCTAATCCAGCCACCACCATGTCCTGTATCCCACAATCAGCCTCCTATTTTACTGTTGTAGATGTGTGCTCAGCTTTTTTCTCCATTCTGATCCACCCTGACAGTCTGTATCTGTTTGCATTTGCTTATAAAGCCGCTCAGTACATGTTCACATGTTTTCTTATTGGATACATAGAGAGCCCACCCTTGTTTTGCCAAACCCTGAAGAAGGATCTTAACTTAGTGATATTCCCAGGAGGGTCCATGCTATGCAATATGTAGATGATCTGCTACCAGCCTCGCCATCCTTGGAAGCCTGCGAGCAGCACTCCCTCACTCTGTTGACAGCGCTTGTGAAAAGGGTCACAAACCATCTAAATACATGGCATAGCTGTGCTTACCCTATGTGTGATATCTGGGCCATAAGATTTCAGATGGGGAAAGACACATATCCCAGGATCATATTGTGGGGAGTGAAATACAAATGAGCAGAAGGGGTCCTCTTTTTTTAAGGGGGCTCTGTGGAAATCCAGAAAGTCCCCAAACCCAGAGCAGGAAGCAAATGAGAGGGTTCCTCAGGATGGTCAGTTACTGTAGGCAGTGGGTTCCAGGGTATGCCACTATAGTTAAGCCCCTTCAGACTCTCATGCATGATTTGACCTCAGAACCTTGCGATTGCCCCAGGACCATGAAGATGTCTTTGTCACTATTAAGCAAGCACTCACAACAGCTCCAGTTTTGGGTCTGACTGACCATGGTAAGCCATTACATGTTGTAGTGCTATGAACAAGATGGATTTGCCCAAGGAGTGTTAACACAGTTGCATGTTGATAAGCATTGGCCCATGTCATACCACATTGCAGCGCTAGACTCAGTGGTGACCAGACTGTCAGCTTGCCTGTGTGCTGTTTCCACTGCTTCCCTGTTGACTGAAAAGATGGATTCATTGGTACAGAGTCACAATATCACAGTCTCAGTGCCCCACTCTGTGCTGGCCCTGCTGCTTAAGGGGAAGACACAACACATGTCCAACACATGTCCTTTCCAAATATGAGAAACCCCTAATTTCTGCTGCAAATGTAACATTGAACCACTGTCCTGTCTTGCACCCTGCCTCTCTGTTAGCAACCCCACAGTACAGTTAACCATATGATTGCCTAGTAGTTGTCGAAATTCTTCTATCACCCTAGGCTGATTTATGAGATGTACCACGGCCGAACCCTGACCTGATACTCCTCATGGATGGTTCATGTCTGCATAGCCAGGGGACAGCAGATCATGTCTCTGGCTATTCTGTATGTACACCCCACCTCATGCTTGAGGCTTATCGATTGTCCACTGCCAAGTATGCAGAGCTAGCTGAATTTGATGCCCTCACACAAGTCTTTGCTCTGGTCTCAGAAGTTCGGCTACATTTTACACTGGGCCTCATTACAACTATGGCAGTAAGGCAACAACGGTGCTGGTATCGCTACCGGCACCATTGCTACCGTACCGCCATACTAGGAGTTCTGCTTGCGGGTACCCTTGCAGCCACCAGGTCTGACCTGTTGGCCATACCGGCACCCACAAGCAGAACAGGATGGTAGCACCGGTGCCGTTAATACCAGTATCGGTGCTACCACCCTCCCCATTCCCATTATGGAGCTTCAGAGTCCCTTATTACCAGCACCCGTGAATGGGCAATTACTGGGTCTGCCAAACTTGGCACGACCCGGTAATTGCCTATTTGCGGGTGGCGGAAAAAAATGGATACTGACGGCATCCGTGTCTGCTCTACAGGCTCGGCTACCGCCAGCCTCGTAATAAGGCCCACTGACTCCAGGTACACTCACGGTGTTGTGCACAGTTTCTGTGTCCTGTGGAAGCAGGGTGGTTACTTGACATCCAATGGTAATAGAAAATATGTGTCAGCCTTACTGCATGCACTATTGCTCCCAACTCCCCTGGCCATTGTTAAGTGCAAAGGGCATGAGCCTTCCCAGTCCTTCGTTGCTCAAGGAAATACTCTAGCAGAATGCAGCTCATTCAGCAGCCTTAAATGGGCCCCATGGCTCCTAATGAAACTCTTGTTTGTGTTGCAGTGCAACAGTCAACAATTGTCTCCCTTTCCAGCTTGTCCATACTATAAGACCACACTCCTGGAGCGGCAAAGGTGAACTGGACTCTGTGGCCATGAAAATTAGGACTGTATTCTCTTTTGTGTGGCACTCAAGGTACTCCTTCGATAAGTGACGTGAGCAGCCCTCAGCATGGCCCACTCAGGTAAATATGCAATGTTTGCTATAGTGAACTGAGATTGGTTTTCCCCCCGTTTCGCATCAGTAGAACAGGATTATTGTTTGAGATGTGCCACATGTCTAGAGCAGTGAAAGCAAAGCTGTCTGCATGTCCAGTACCGGAGGGTCCCTTCTTAAACATGCAGCTCTCCATGTGTATGAAGTTTTCATATTGTTTATTGATAGTAGATGTTTTCTGTGGGTAGGTGGAAGCCTACCCTTACAGGTGGGTGCATGCTGTCAAAGTCGCAAAAGAAATTGCTTGCTGAAGTTATACTTCAATTTGGGCTTCCCCTTATTATAGACAGTGACCGGGGTACCCGTTTTACTGGTCAAATTGCTGAAGAAGTATGCAAGGGTCTAGGAATCTCGTAGCAGTTTCATTGTGCCTTCCAGCGCCAGTTGAGCTGTTTTGAAGAACGCTGCAATGGGTACCTCAAGCTTAGGTTGTCCAAAGTGTGTCAGGAGACACATTTGAAATGGCCACAGGCATTGATCCTAGCATTGTTTGCCATTTGTAATAACCCCCAGTGCAAGCATGGCCTGTCTGTACACGAGATCCTTACAAGACACCACATGCGAGTAAGAATTGTTCCCACTGCCACTCCACACCTCTTGAATCTACACCTTGAAGATTAAACTGTTCTTGAGTATTGTTGCACGTTGGTCAAAACCGTTTGCTCTCTTCATGGCCAGGTTGGAGACACCCTAACAGAACCAGCAACTGAGCGTTGCCATCCTCTGGAACCAGGCGATTGTGTCCTCGTGAAGATTCACCAGCGGAGGTCTGCACTCCAGCCCTGGTGGCGCGGACCGCATCAGGTGCCACTGATAATGCATACAGCCGTGAGGTGGTCCTATTAATGTCCTGGAAAAATGCTACCTACTGCCGCAAGGTCCCCGCCCCCACCGAAGATACCACCTCCACTTCATCTAGACTTCAGGTGCCAAGTCCCAGCCCAGCCACAACCTCAGACACCAACGCCAGTGGCCCAGCCTCCAACCTGCCAATGCCATCCCAACCTGATACTGCCGGGCTTCCAGAAGCAGTGCCAGAAGCGTAGTCTTCTTTATAAAATACTGTTTAAGTTCTTTCATCATGCGATAGAAGCACTGGAGGGAATGACCCCAGTTCAGTTCCCGTTCCTTGTATACCGCCTCCATGACCTGACCCCACTGGATCTCTCAACTTAGACCTGGGAAGGTACACCCTGCTGTCATGTGGGGGGTTGCACCCAAGGGTCAGTAACCCAGGACAGAGTTCCAGGCAGTTCACCCTCTCACCCCTGGATCTGACCACTCGATGATGATGATGAATCCTCCTGATGTGGTAGTACACTGGCATACATTGGAAGCTGCTACCAATGATATGCCAGTGCCTGCTGGTTTTGTACCTGTTGTTACCACCTCTTGGTCATTTTCTTTGTCCTGATGACCACTGTGAGCACACGTCTCTGGTTCTATGGATATTGCTGTCTTGAACTTTTATTAGGGAAAGCACTGACACAGCCACAAACACTGAACAGTATAATTTCCACTCAGTACCTAGTCCAGTTGGAACTCGTCTGAATATTGATCTTTTTCCTGTTGCTGAACTATTAACTGTGAAGCCCTAAACTGAAGGGATTTTGGTGGACCACACCATGCACACAGCCTTCCCCATATGATCTATTCCCCTGCCACCAACTTTATTGCTGCAGTGTGGGCCAGATTCCCAGGATTTTGACATTTAGTCTAAGCATCTCGAACACGACATGTAGGATTATTTGACTACTGTTATTATTGTTGTCAGCTCATTGATTTACTGCCATCTCACTGTGACTGCTGCTTTTAAAACCACATGCCATGAAACAACTGTCCATCTGGTCACCCTTGAGTTCACAGTGAGAACACCTACCTTCACCTCACCTGGCAGTATGCCTGCATTATTAATAATTGATTGTTGGGTATGTGCACATCTGCCTCATGACTTGTCCTCCAAGTTCCCATTAGCCCCTATTCCCTTTAACTGGAGGTGTGTCTGCCTCAATCTCAAACTGGTCACACGATCCTGAGTCACAGGACCCTGTAGTAATTTACATTCCCAGCTGGGGTGTGTTTTCTCCAAATTTCCCCACCCCAGACCAGGTACTCAGGAGGCCAGCAGAACTTCACCTTTCATCTCAGGCTCCTGGCCTTGTGTGTTACGTCAAAAGGGGTAAACTATTGATAGGAGACAGCAAGTGTCGATATCATCTTTCAACCAACACTACTGTACTCATCAATAATGTCACATTTGCCTATGATCCTCATTTTTCCTTTACCCAATCCGGGTGCACCACTTATTCCGGGCCCCATTTCATCTGTGAGGACAAAGCTTATCCCTGGCTACCCATTAATTGTGGAGGAAGTTGTTACATGGAATATGTCTTACCCGCCATTCGGCATGCCTGCACCAACCCAACACAGCCCCAACAGTATAGAAGCACAGCTTCGGAAGGGTTTGTTTTGCTGAGATGTGTTACTTTATACCAGCCCTTGGGCTCAAGTTAAACTGGGATTGCCTGACCCGATTGTCATGACTGATTGAGGATATTGCAAATGCCACTGCAACCTCCCGGATACTACTGTTCCATGAGCAAATCGCCATCCGAACTATGGTTCTCCAAATGGTATGGCTCTGGACACCCTCTTAGCCTCACAAAGAGGGGTGTGCTCAATTGTGCACTTTCATACCCATTTATGTCAGCAACATTCCAGATATTGTCACCCACAAATATAATACAGTGAGTCACCTCCACACCAGCCCTGAGACCACCTGGACCTTCCAATCCTGGGTAGCAAATGTTCTGGGACTACTGGGCGTGTCCATCGGCCAAGTTCTGCTCATAGGGCCTCATTCCGAGTAATCCGCTAACAATCTGTTAATACCGCCAATCCGGTATTAGCATCTCCGGCTGGGCATGCAGCAGAAACCCTGCATAACAACGAGTAGACAGGCATGCGCACAAACCCATTCCGGAAGCATTAATGCCCAATTGATGGTATCAACAGACAATTGGATAAAACATATAGCATTGGCGGACAAGAAATGTCGTCCCTACCATATCCGCCCAAAAAATGGCGCTAACACCGGAATGGCGGTAATACCGGTGCCGGACATCGAAATGTCACAAAAACCGGAAGTATGCCACGAGCCATTACAAGAATCCACCTCAATCCACTACAATCTACAGCCATCCAGGCCAAGAAACATCAGACAAACATGTCCCAGGAACACAGGATCCGAGGCAAGGACATACGCCAATGCAAACCTAAGTTTGCAAATGCTGACCTGACAGCCCTGGTGGCAGTATGCTGAGGAGCTGTTTGGAGCACGGCAGCGTTAGACGAGCTGCCAGAGGAAGAGCGCCATATGGAGTGAGGTGGTGGCCAACGTCACAGCTGTTGGGACCGTGCCCCATACGAGAAAGGATTATCGCAAGAGGTGGGACAACCTCAGGTTCAAGGTCTGCTCAGGCATTGCAAAGCACAGGAGGTAGTGTGCAGCCACAGGTGGAGGCACTGTGGAGCCACTACGACTCATGCTGTGTGTGGAATGCCTGAGCAGCATTGTTTACTTGGAGGGGATCGAGGGCATCGGAGGTGATGAGGCCGGAGCGGGACCACAAGGAGAAGACAGTAAGTACAAGTGCATGCACATGTGCACCCCCCTCCTTTTGCATGCCTCCACCATCAGGGCGCAGAGCAATGGGCAAGCCAAGTTGCCGGACCTATGGAATGGAACGCACTGACCACCCTTCAATGGCTGTACCCCCTTGATAGACACACAAGCATGCACATTGCACACATCCTGCATGTACTGCCCCCCCATTCATGAGCCCCACCCCTGCAAGGTCATCCACCAAAGCAGCTAGACCCATGTAAGACAAATGCCACCAACAACACTGTCCTGGGATGTGCATAATGCATGATGCATGACTGAGGACATGTGGGGAAAACATCTGACAGCACATCTCGTCCCCCCAACAGGTACCCACTCCACGGACAGCAATGAGACAGAACCATCACATGCACTCACCTGGAGAGGCACCCCACCTGCACAGGCCAGACACACTGCCGCCCATAGAAAGGCAGCATGGCAGTGGGGTGACACCAGCACAGACAGCAGTGGGATCAGCTGCAGGCGCCCTGCCACCACCACCCCATGCAGTGCCAATCCAGCCTCCACCACCTGTGGCAGTGTCAGTCCAGCCTCCAGCACCTGTGGCAGCATTAGCCCAGCCACCACCACCTGTGGCAGTGCCAGCCCAGCCTCCACCACCTGTGGCAGCATCAGCTCAGCCACCACCTATGCAACCTGCACACACAGGTGCTGTGTCCTACGACAGCACAGGCAGTGACAGTACACATGTGACCCAGGACAGTGCCTGCACATCCACCAGCACCCCCATGTGCCATGGCCGCAGAGAGATGCTGCATGTGACATGGAATGCACTCTCCGTCATTCGATGGCTGTACCACCTCGATAGACACACAGGCATGTACCCCCCATCCATGAACTACCACTCATGCACGGTCATCCACCAAAGTAACAAGACCCATGTGAGACAAATGCCACCAACAACACTGTCTCTCACTTCACTCAAATGGTGAACAGGAAGTGGCCATGGAGTGCTATGAACAATATGAGGGAGGCACCACACCTGTATTCATTAGAGCCACACCTCCAAGCCCACACAGCCCACGACCACTGCCAGATGGTAACCTGCGTGCAATAAGGGCATGGCTGGACCAGATTGAGCGCAGGTGGAGATACACACAGTGGCTGGTGAGTAACTCACCAATATGCGGGAAATCTGCAATACCATACAGGGGAGCACCCGCCACATGGCACGTGCCCTTAGACAGGGAACATCTGCCATGGTGACACTTGGGCAGAGGGTGCGCGAACACACAGATGGTTCATCTGCCACAGCGGAGTCCCTTTCACAGACCATTCAGTTGACATTGCAGTACATCTGTGCCCAGGGTTATGAGCCCTCAACCAGCAACACGCACACCGAGGGCTCACTAGAAAGCACCCCAATGCGAAGGTCCATCTGCCGCCTCAGAACAAGGCTCCAGGAGTCAGACCCGAAGGCCAAATGTGCCCAGAAGTAATGCATGGATACCGTGGTGTTGGGAAGGGGGCAAACCCGTCCCACCCCCTAAGCACTTTAGAGTGAGGCGAGATGCATTTGAAGCACAATGATGGGCCAGAGGGATGGGGGGAGCGAAAGGACCACCTCCCAATATAAAGGACCCCACTTCAATATAATAAAATATAATTAACCCACATAGTTTAGCGCTGGGTGCGAGCAACATTGCTATTTTACGTAGATATTAGTAATCATAGGTAGAAGGTAAGGCCTGTACCGCGAATGCGGAATTGCATGCACTAGGCCCAAATTGCGAGAAAAGGGAAATCTCCAACCATGCCCGAGCTCCCATGAGGACAGCCCACACCCCCAACCACCACAATGCTTATTCATTGTTTTAACAGTGTTGCAAAGATGTGTATTTTACTCAAGAGGAAAGTGCCCTACAAGGCCGTGATCACAGAACGGCGCCTGGTGTGCAGGGTATCTCTGACCAAAGCATGACCCGGCCATACCCAGGCAACCACGAGTTATACCCATATAACTGACTAAACGTTAAGATCCCTGAATTCCATGGCACCAAGTGCCCTTTTACCAGCAACCCCAAAGTAACAAGTCCTGAAATGTTCAAAGAGGACTGACAGGGAACATTGTTGAGCAACAATCGTATGATTTGCATTGCGAGGTGCTGAGAGGGATACATTATAGTTCAAAACAAGGGTGGAGTCCTTGGAGCCGGATGGTGCGGAAGAGAGTGAGTGAAATGTGTGTGTGAAGGTTAGAGTGACCCAGAACCTTTGTTGTGCCCGTCTTAAGGCCTGGCAGGTGCACAGTATAATGATAAAGTAGCATTATATTAGGAGTTGAGCATTAGAGCCCTTTTGGAAGCATGCATGCAATGGATGGGTTACAGAATAACTCTGACACCAAATAATCGAAACAACTCAGGAAGATGGCAAATATTTTCTGTTTTAATATCAATTATCTAAAACAGGGAGTTACAACGGACATCAACGGATTTCGCACAAGCATTCTCAAAGCATTCTCTAGTGCAAGTCTTTCTTCATAGTTATTAAGAACACAGTATTTTATTGGCTCTCAAAGTAAAAGAGCCTTTGTTATGTGGCCCTCTACAATTGGTTGGCACAATTGTGCCAGTCTGCAACATTTGGTTCTCTAGCAGCATGTAAGCTCATACCCCAGGTGCCAGGGGGTGGATTGACTTCACCTCCCCACCCAATTAGCCTAATGTCTCTCATCACCCATGTCTTCTGCCATGAAGATTGTCTTTGAACTTGGGCCTTGCAATGTATTCTCATCTCTGGGAATCGAAGGGAGTATGAGCACGCGCTATCGTAGTTTTGGAAGTGCATGGTCAACTCTGTGTCCATCCTTATCCCACATAACAGGAGACTGCAAATCGATCTGTTTTGCAGCATTTAATTGTCGTAAATTAAATGTACAAACTTGGTACTCATGGTGTTATTTATTTGCACCATAACAAGAGATGATTCATCATCTCAAGTTCACTGCCGTCAGGAATAGATAACCAGTCTTGGCTGCTTAAGCCTTGACACCAGGCCAGACAGCCCTTTCTCGATTCTTCCACGTTTCTTGACTAATTCTTTGCTGCGACACAGCTTTCGCTACTTCTTCTCCATGGGTTTGAAATTGCTATATTTGTGAACCCGATGTCCAATTTCTATACAGTGGCGGCTCAGCCTGCAATTTATTCTCTATGTATTGCCAGCTTCTATGATCACTTAATCTACTTGCGTGACTGCATCTGTACATTTATTGAACTACTTGTATTTTATGCAGTGCTCTTCACACGTTCAATCTTTTTTTCGCATATAAATGTCTTCTCAATTCTTTATTTCATCATCAGGTTCCATACAGTCCATACACATTTTTCACCCTATCTTCTTAATACGTCATGCTCATCTCTTGTGATGTCACCAGCTCTTCTTGCAGAGGCATGTAGCTGCTCCTCTACAGAGTGTAGTTAATTTTTTATTTGACCTTCGAATTGAGAAGATGATCGCTGCAGCACCCACGTGATGGAAGATGGACAAACTGGGCTGGAACCAATGACCTGGCATTTCTTATGGAGAAGGTAGATCATGTATAGGCGTACACCAATAAGCCGTGTGGGTTTTTACTGTATGTACTGCATCATCTATGATAATGTTTTCCTTTGTAAGATTCTGCTTGTACCACATTTCGGCAGAACGTTCTTAGCAGCAGAGTTCTTTGCTGTTGCTCTCATCTGCTTGTGAGATTATAACTTGTTATACTTACAAGATTGACTTGGGCCTTTCTCACCTAGCGGGTTGCATTCTCTCTGGTGTGAGTGTTCAGGGACTTGCCTTCAGTGGTGATGTTGATGCATACTGTTGGCGTTTTTGAGTGGGTAGGTTGGTTTTGGCGTTTTCCAGTTGGTACAGTGTTTTGTTTTTTTTTGAGTGGGTAGGGTGTCTTTGGGGTTTAGAGTGGATAGGGTGTTTTTGAGGTGGGTGTTGGGATGGGATGTACTCTACATGTATATCCTGAATTGCACTTCACATCACAAAAAGATAATTCAAACTTGCAACCTTGAATGGACATCAATCATTGTGTGCATGCATTTATTGTGTAACATGAACAGTGAAGTTAGCATTGCCCAGGTAAATGGCAGGCAGCATCAAAAAATGTCCTCTATCAGCTCCTGACGGGTGATGCAAGCAGGTCGTGCCTCTGAACACGTGGTATCCGCATGTGCCCAATCCACATGCACGCCTTCATCATCCTCAGGGTGCGGGCATGTCCACATCTGGGTGCAGGGGTACGTTGCACTGAATGCAAATGTTGTGCAAAGTGGTGCATGCCAACATGATCTTGCCCACCCTGTCTGGCTTGTACATGAGGACCCTCCCAGTACGATGTAGACATTGGAAGCGTACCTTCCACACACCAATTGTGTGTTCAATTGTCACCCTGCTCTTGATGTGCGCACAATTTATGCCATCTCCTGTGGTTTTTGTCGATTCCTCACGGGGGGTCATCAGCCATTGGAGCTGTGGTTATCCAGAGTCACCTGCAAGAGGGACAGACATAGGCCATGTCAGTGGATACAGTGGATGAGTGTACCCTTCAAGCACTGTGACAATGGTCAGGGTAAGTAGAGTGCCCATATGCAGATTCATGTTATACATTAATGCATGTGGGCCACCGGATGAGAGGTGTCCATTCATGTCAGCATGTTATCTTGGAACTATTTTGATACCATGTTGCCCCAATACTACAGGATAGTGTTTGCATGCCCAACATGGGTAATGGTCAGGAGGTGCACAGTAATCACACCATGGTTCAGTTCATGTACATTTGGTGGCCCATTGGTACTTGTGGCATTCTGAGCTCCAAGTGTTGCAATGGGACGTGCATGTTACCGGGGAGGGGGGCAAATGGGATCTACAAGTGCTCTTGCAGGCCCGGAAGTGGTTGCTGATGTGTGCCATGGTGGGGGACACTGGCTGGGTGATAGGCCGGGGTGGACACAAGTGTGGTGTGCACATCCACCGGGTATGGTGCATGCTAGGGCATGGGTGGGAAGGGAGGCAGGTGGTGTAGAGTAGGTAGGGGCTTGGTGCCCTTTGAGTGCCATTTGGCTTTATAATGCCCAGTGACGGTAAAGGAGGGTGTTTGCTATGCTGAGTCGTGTAGTATTGTTGGGTTGCTGTTGTCCTGTGTATGCTGGCTTTGGAGTGGTTTCTAAATCCTTCATGAGCACCCCCAAGAGTGGAACAATGCC
Source organism: Ambystoma mexicanum (assembly GCF_040938575.1). Taxonomy (NCBI): domain Eukaryota; kingdom Metazoa; phylum Chordata; class Amphibia; order Caudata; family Ambystomatidae; genus Ambystoma; species Ambystoma mexicanum. The sequence goes on along the minus strand of NC_090928.1, from coordinate 318,027,388 downwards.
ATTAAACTTATCACAGCATGTTTTGCTGTGTGTGAAATGGTGCCTTCAGCTCACTCTGTTTGTTCTTTGTGCATCAGAGGTACAAATCTACATGCCACTCCCTCAAGTCATTACCCAATTTAAAACTGACAGCACACCACTTTTCTGAGTATATCATCATTATTTTCATAGTAACCATTGATCTGCGTTTTGACAGTGGTAAATAGATAAACCCTAGGGACATGGCTAACATTTTTTAGACCTACCCAAAGGGTCACCATCTATATACAGCAGTGCGCAGGCCCATCTGTCACCCTGGCCCAGTGAAGTAAGTCCCAGCAGAGTGTGGCAGCTGAGTGTGTGCTGCAGTCAGTGAATTCAGTGGAAACCAGTCTTTTTACTGTGTCTATTATTGGAAGGAGGAGCACACTGCCCGTAACTTTCCCCTTACATCTTTAAAACCTCAGTCCAGCTGCGGAGAGGGCCGTGTAGTGTGGCAGCTGAGTGTGTGCTGCAGTCAGCGCAGTCTGTGCACGGACGGGCTCTCAGGCGCACAGAAGATCTCCTGGATTATTCAAAACTGAAGGTAAATGCCTGCGCATTGGGGATCGTAAACTTTATCCTCCTTTCTGCTGCAGAGGCTGTCTTAGTAGCTCTGTGAAAGCAGCCCCCAGGCCTATGTAATAGGGTACCGTGTTTTGCTAAGCCATTTCCCCAAGCGTGTGTCTTCATGGTACGGCCGCACAAACTTCTTTATCATTAGACATCATTGCATAGACTTTATAGTAACTTACGCTATTCCCCAGTATCAGTGGGCTGGGCCTTGGAATTTAAAGAGTGAGGGAGGAATAGTAAAACATGAGCTCCAGTCACTCATTTAGAGGCTACGTCCTCAGGATACTACGGCCCACGGGCCAGCAAAACAGCTGGTGGTGAACTTTCTCATAAAAGAACATCTGCACCTTAAAGGGGTCACTGCGGGCGGAAAGCATTTGAACCGTTATGCAGACTCTAGCGACCATATGTAAAAAGACTGCCATTCTCAAACTTGAAGAAGAAGTCTATTCAGCTGTTTGTTCTTCAGCACTGGAAAAAATAAGCCTGGTGTTTTAGTGAAAATGTCTAAAACACAACCTTTGAGGTGCCCCACAGGGTAATAGCTCGATTCTGACAAAATCAGACTACGCTCTTACTCCTAACCAAAATATCAACATAGCAGAGAAATGCACTTTTAAATGCTATAAGTCAGGTGGGGGCATTTTTATTCCTCCACAGAGCGTTACCCGACAGATGACCATTTACCCATGAGTTCGGGGCTAATGGGCTCTCTGAGAGACCCCAGAAAAGAAACTGGGGAGTCCACCCCTCTTTACCAGCCTTTTCAAAATTCACTTACATCCAATCTAAATTATACTGTACGAACTACAACAACGAAGAATGCTATCTTGAATCACTTTGCCTTATGCACAGTGGGGCAGATAGAAGAGAGTATGAGAGAACAATATCCAGGATCGGATTAAACATCCTGGTGGTCAACAAGGAATCACCACAAACCCCATTGACTTGCTGGATGAAGAACTTTTGGAGATGGAAAATGTAATCCTGTCCAACTCACCATATGAGCTGAATGCAATATTGGTGGCATGGGAAAATGATCATGGTCGGATGCGGACCCCCGTGAATTTACCCCAGAAAATAATTAGCCCTGCTGCCAATGGCATCTCATTGGCTGGTAATAAATTAAAAGAACTATGTCCGCCTAAAATAATGGCTTTAAACTTTGCGCTAAATTCATTAGTCAAAGTCTTTGAGAACTTGAAACAAGAAGCACAGCAGCATTCGGGCATACTTCTAGAGATCACAAAAAAACTAGAAATAAATGAGATAACTATGGTGGTAATAAAATCAGAAGTCAATGATTCACTTGGAAAGATCCTGGTGGAAATCTGCTCTGCAACAAAGGCTGAGGCTGCAAAAGTGGATACCATGACTGAACAGTGGGGGGATATAAAGGAAGAGCTAAGATCTTTTCTGGTTAGACATGTCAACTCTGCCCAAGCTAGGTGTGAGAGTGACTCCCCGCCCCAATTGAATGCCAGCTAAAAAAATCTTCCAGACGATACCCCTCTATCAGCATCGGTCATGGAAGAGTTCTTACGGTTGGCGCAAGTGGTGGAGTCCGAGTCCCTCCCTAAAAAGACTGATGAGGCACCTGTAGTAGAAATATCCTCAATACTAGAGGAAGAACAAGAGTCTCAGAAGAAGAAATCCAATAGGAAAACAAAAAAGAGGAGGAAAAGAATGAATAGGGGCTCTGGTGCAATTCCAGTGGCAGAACTTAATAAACAACCCAAACGAAAGAAGACACAGCGAACTACGGATACAAATCGCTTTAATAAAAAGTTGAAGGGGGTCCTGGGATCCGAACTGAAACAGGAGAAACTAAAGAACTAAATGATGAAAAAGGAACAATGAATAAAAAGACCACTAAAACTCTGGAATCAATGGGGGGAGGGATCATTTACCCCAAAGGAAATAACAAAAAGCATAGTGTGTATCCAAACAGAGCCAATCGAGCTCTGTAGAAAAATTGCTCTGATTTTTCTCCTAGAGAAGCAGAAAATGAGGATTCCTGTCCGGAAGAGTGCGCCTATTTTTCTGACGGCCTGTCAAAAGTTAGACTCTAAGAATTCAAACAAGTCGACTCTGGTCAGTTCGGAAAAGGTTGAAAGCAGTACAGGCACCACAGATCTGCTAGTGGGAAAAGATGAGCATTATCTAAAGGTCAATGAAACCTCGTGGTCGTCCCAACAGATAGATCACTGGGGCATCAGATTTAGGGAGCCGAACATTTGGCCCAGCTCTAAAACAATTTCTGTCGACTAAGGCATTTGACCACCGGCATCAAAGTCCAAATCCTCAGGAAAAGCCCTCTGAGTTGAAAGTGTTCCTATCGAGAAAGACCTTTAATAAGCATGAAAAATCACCACAGAATCGATCAGCAATACTATTGGAAATGAAGCACATTGTGTCTTTAAAGTATTTCTCATCCTCCGATATTGAACAAGTGAACTTTCCCCTTAGCCTGAATACAAATATAGCCAAAGTGGTCCTAAAATCAAGACTGGGGCAGGAGTCCATTATGGGGCAACAGAGGACTGGGCCTCAAGGGGCTTGTTGATTTCCAAACAATGTCAGGTGATTGAGGAAAAACAGACATTGAAAGCCCCAAGCCAGGACATAAATCAAGCTCGGTTTGGTAAAGAAAGAGATGTGTCCCCCCTAACAAACATGTGGGAAATGGTTCCAGAGATCATTTCCCAAGTTTTTCTTGAAATGGGTATTCCTTCACAGAAGCTCTAGTAAGCACTCAGATCAGTCTTCTCTCTTGGAACACGAGGAGGCACATCTCTTTCCTTCAAGAATCTAGAAGAAGTTATATATTCCAGAAATCTGACTTGATTTTTCTTCAAGAAACGTGGCTAACTTTGGCTCTGGGTGTTGAAGGTTTCTCGACCTATCAGCAAATAGCCTTGGGTTTGGGAGGGAGGAGACCAACTGGGGGTTTGCTAATTGCTTATAAAAATGACACCTTTTGTACCTCAAAAATGCTTTCAAATGTAAATCAGGGTATTTTGGTGGTGAGAGAGAGAGAAGTGGGTTGAAGTCTGGAATGAGCTGGATTGTAGTAAATGTTTACTGGAACACCCAGGCTCTTTCTCGAACTGAGTTTTTGCTAAAGTTATCCTTTTGCTTAGTAGAGTTTTCATCTCTATTTCCCTCAGATGAAATAATAATAGCGGGAGATCTGAATTCACAAAGTGTTACAACAAAAGATCTGGATTCTGAAAAAATCAAATTTAAAAATGGAAATATGTGGCTATATTTCATGAGGGACTGGCATTTATGGATGCTTAATGGAAATGTCCGGGGTGATATCCCTAGCGTTCCGTCTTAGCAAAGGGGTACCTCCTTCTTGACGATTGATTATTTCTTTGTTACCAAAAATATTTTTCTAAGGTCTATGGGCCGTCAGAAATAGTGGTAGCTACAACAAATGCAATCTCTAAGTGGTCATTGGCCTTTTCTAGTGACGACATCGAAAACTTGATTAAGAAATCCTCCTCGACGAGGGTGGTGGGTCTGAATAGACTGAGTAACTCAACCCTAAAAATGAATCCGCCCGTTTGGGCTAAGGTTCCAAAAAACCTCTTTGACAATATCATTATTACAAAAAACCTACAAGAGTCATGGAGAGCATTCATTGTAATTCCGATTTATAAAAGGGGGGATTGGATGGCAGCCTGGAATAACATCCAATCTCATTATTAGATGCTGACAGTAAGGTTTTGCGGGTCTGATATTAGATGAACTTCAGACTTGGGCCAAATCAAAGGACATAATACCCAAACAACAAACAGGTTTTAGGAGAGGCTTATCAACATCTTTAAATGGTTCAGTCATAAGCTGTGTGACGGCGGAATCCTTTTTGAAGGGTAGTACCCCCTTTTTGGTGCATGGATAGAGCTATCTCAGGCGTTCGACACTGTCAATAGAAATCTTCTGTGGAAGAAATTGAACCCCTGGGGTCTTCCGCCCAACCTATTATCTATCTTGATGGAACTCCACCTGAACTCGATAATGAGAGTTAGAATTTCAAGATCAGGAACACAGTCAGGTCCTATTAAGATTGAAAGAGGTGTGCAATAAGGGTGCCTGATTGCACCCTTTCTTTTCATTCTTTTTATGGCTGATTTATGTCAATGGATCCAGGAGATTGGCCTAATCACCCAAAAAATTGCAACACTAAATTAAATTGGTTGGCCTACGCCGACAACATTGTGGTATTGGACCACTCACAAGTCGGACTGCAATGTATATTGTCTGCTTTGGTGGGCTATGCCCTAAAGAACAATCTCAAATCAATCCAAGCAAGTCAAAGATACTAATCTTTAAGCACCCAAAGAGACTAACCAAGTCCTATACCTTGGAACTAGGCAAGCGGCCAATTGATGTAGTCAAGGAGTTATCTCACTTGGGTGCCGAAATTAAAGCCTTTCTGACCAAAAGTCTTCTCCTCTCATCCATTGACATAAAGTCCATAAATCTGGGGTCACAAATGAAAAGGATTCGCTCGACATTTGGAAAAGTGGTTCCTATCTTCTTATTCTGTTTAGAATCAAGTCCATTATCCTTTGATATAGAATGGGAACAAATTGAGGCTAAGCTCTGGAAGAGATCATTAAATCTGCCCAGCTGTGTCCCCATAGCCTTTGTAAGGTATGAATTGGGTTTCACCTCTTTGTTGGACTGGATGGAGTGGAAATGGCTTGCCCTGTTCAGGTTAACTCTAGAACCTCCGAAGGGCTCCCTTTACGAGGATGTGGCTTTACTGAAGCGAAGAGATGATAATAGGGTTTTAATCAAGTTAAGATCGAAGTGTTGTGAAATACTGGCTGACTCCGAGTGCTCCGTCGATCTTCTTATCCAAAATCCTTACAAAGTAAAAGAGAGTATGAAATTCATGGATTGGATACGAACGATTGACAAAATGAGGGCTGCTAAAATGTCAGCTTTACTTACATCAATTGACAAAAGAAGGTCAGTATTGCCCCATTATTTAAATAAATCACCAGATCCAGACTCAAGATCAGAATTTCTGAGATTTAGGTTAAACCTGCTTCCAACCTTAGAAATGCTGTCAAATAGAGACAAAAAGAAATATACATCTGACATATGTGATAAATGTGATGAGAAAGAAGAGCAGTCACTTCAACATTTGTTGTCGAAATGTCCTGGTACCTGAGAGTGGCAAGACTCCAAATATTTGTTACTGATGCACGCTGGTTGAACGCTGATGAGTTTTGGGAGACACTAATATTGTGTACTGAAACCTTTTTGACTGAACTTGGAGGGGAGAAGGGAAACCGAGTCGAACAGCAGCTGAAATTAAATGGACTACTCTTTTTCAGTTGCTTTGAATTACTCCTATTGGTGGGGTGGTCACTCCCCTAAATTGGGGTACCAGATGGTGTTATACTATCTGTCCAATGAATTTATATAGTGGTTCTCCAGCCTGGTGAGATCCTTTGCCTTTATTTACTTGATCTAGCCTTATGCCTTAGAGATGTGTTGTTTCTGATTTGAGCGAAGTAACTGTATTGACAATTTTGATGAAAAATATTTATTTTTAGTATATTTATGTGTATGGTTTGTGATATGATAGGACTTTTACATCTATGGATTCTTCTTTCTTTATCTTTTTTTATATGTCTATCTGAGCAATATGTTATCTTGTTTTAAGGTTTTTAACTTAAAGAGTCTTTTATTTAGGGTACAAGATGTGTTAAAAGTCAAAATAGTGTACATTTCTTTTTTTTTGCTAAAACACAATTGACAGGACCAATACTACTCAGCGTGGTCCCTTGGCTCCCAGCCATTGAGATTGGATCACTTTTCACAATTCCAGTCAGTGTAGCAACGGATCGAGCTACTGGCAGCAGCCAGCATGGGAGTTGTGTTGGAGCCGGCACTGAAATCCATCATTGCTGTTGGCCTTGGGTTCCCTAGTTTACAGTCATGACAACTGAGTGGCTCCATCTTCAATGTCCCCAAGCTATTTATTAGCTCTTGCCCAAGATCATCCTTACTTGTCATTGCAATATGTCTCCCTCTCAAGCCTCTCTGCATCATTAAAGCACCCCCATTCATGTTGCCTTGTCGCCGTTTAAATTATATTTTAGCTTTTTCCTCTTCACTCCAATATCTGCAATAATTCTTTGGTTGGTTGTTTCTTCCCAATAGTCAACCACAGAGCCCTTACCCACCTTCTGTTCCATATCTCCTGTCCACTTGCTTTCCTTCCCCTTGCCCATCTCCTCTTCCTCTTTCTTCCCAAAGCTGTTCATTCCCTAGGACTTGAACCAGCAACTCTTGGGAACCTCCCAACATACCGGATGCAGCCCTATAGAATACAATATATAGCACGTTAATTAAATGTTGCAAATTATCACTCTTCTTCTTTCTAAAAAGATTATTTTAATGATGCCATCATATTCCATCTTTAGTTAAAGGAAATGAGGCTGACAGTGCTTAGCCAATGCATTTCGTTCCCGTGGTCCATCATCAGGGCATCAAGCTGAATTGAGTATGATATTTACAATCAGACTATGACCACTAAACATCATCATAGTATATTATAAAGAAATATGAATACACACAGAAGAAGCCTTCCTCATCACAGGCATTGGACCTGCTCCCACCATGGCAGTGAAAGGTTTCCCTGTGAGGGTGATAGCACCAACATAATATACTATTACCACCTTTCAAGCATTGGACTCTTTGGGGTTGCGTCTCATGTTCAGGACTGCCCTAACAGAAACAGTAGCAGAATATGCCCAGGGTAAATACATGCAGGCAGAAGGGGAATACACATTCATTCAGTGCTGCTGGGGGATATTGACAAACAAGGGGACATGTTTGTCGACAGCTAGTTTACGGAGACTAACATTTCTGAAAATGAACCAGAACTTAATACACAAAACCCCTTTTCTGCCACCCCTTTCAAGATAGAGTTGACAGCAGTGGTGGCCACAATGGGTTGCAGTGGTGATATAGTTCTCACTGCAATGATTATGAACATGTTGCTGTCTTCCTGCAGTCTTTTCTTGAGCATTGCGAAGTTGCCACGGTTTGAAAAAACATGTATTTTGCAATACAATGGACAAAGAGAAACTGGACTCTGTTATGTTAGTCTTGTGTGAGAGAGAAAGAGGAGAGAGACTAAGTGTGAGAAACAAGAAATGGAGAGGTACTTACCTTTTTCAGAAGCGCAGCTCTGGCAGGTCCTTTTTGTCATCTTCTGGTGAGGCCCCAACACCGCTCCTTGCCCCACCATTGCCACTGCTCTCGCCCAATGGACTCTGATGGAGGAGAGAAAAGAGAAAGTGGTTAGTCAATGTGCATGTTTGTGTGAGAGAGACAAGAAAGAGCGAGAGATAGCAAGGGAGAGATAGAGAGAGATAGAGAGAGATAGAGAGAGAGAGAGAGAGAGAGAGAGAGAGAAGAAAAAGGAGAGGCATTTTTCTTGTCCAGAATTGCAGCTCTGGTATGTCGATCTTGTCATCTTCTGGTGTGGCTCTTTTCCAGAAGGGCATCTCTGGCAAGTCCTTCTTGGTACATTCTGGCAGGGCTCCAACACCGCTCCTCGCACTTCCATCACCACTGCTCCCTCCCAAAGGACTCTGCTGGAAAGGAAAAAAGAGAAAATGGTTAGGTGGTTAGTCGGTATGTGTGTGTTGGTGTGTGTGTGTCCGTTTGTATATGTGTGCGTGTGTGCGTGTGCGAGTATGTAGGTGATGGACAAGAGAGTAAGTGAGAGATAGAGAGCAAAAAAGAGTCTAAAAAAAGGGAGTCCTCGTTATCGTCTTCTGGTGGGGCTCCAGATCAGGTTGAGGCTACTTGTCTAGCAGGTGTGGTGGCAGCTGTGGTGGCAGCAGCTTATATCTAGCAGTAGTGGTGGTGGTTGCTGGTCCGGTAGTGGTGGCTTCTGGTTAGTGGTGGTGGTGGTGGCAACTGCTGGTCTGGTTCTGGTGGCAGTGGCTGCTGGTTTAGTGGTGGTCACTTCCCACTTTAACTTCTGTGCTGGTGGTGAGTACCTCTCCTCTTCCTCACTCTCACTATCTGTGATGCAGACTCTGTTGGTAGGCCCCTTGACTGGCGCCAGAACACGAAACGCTGTAAAGTAGCACATAAAAAGGAGAAGTGCACTGTTTTGCCTCTTTGTTCTGGCTGATGATGGTGGCTTCATTGGAATCTGATTCGGTGGTGGCGGGGTGGAATGCAGGCACTGCCAGTATAGCGCTGGCATGGCAGTGTTGGCAACGACTGCTGGTATGGCAGTGGTGGTGGCGGTTACTGGTTCAGAGGTGACGGCTGATGATAGCAGAAGCTGCTGTCAGGTGTTGGTCGCTTCCCGCTTCTTCTTCTACGCTACTAGGTCCTCCTCCTCCTCCGGCCCCTTGACTGACAACTGAAGATCAAGCACTGCAATGTAGGACTTAGAAGTGGCAACCTCATAATCTTCATCTTCCTGGCCAATGATGGTGGCTTCCTCAGAGTTTGATTTGGTGGTGGCGAGGTGGAATGAAGGCCCTGCTGGGCTGATGTTGAAAATGTTCTTGCTGAAGCAACCATTTGAAAGTTAGAAATTGACGGGCAGGAAAGAGAGGAAGAAGAGAAGGAAAACAATAAAGGGAAAGTGGGGAGAAGTGAGTGGAAAGGAATGGAAAAGAAAGGGAGAAATTGGTGTGTTACTGCTGGTGCTCCACCTGCTTGCTGCTGGAGCTGCTGCTGCTCCTCTCCCCAACTGAAGGGATGTGGTGGGAACTGGAGGTAATGATCACTTAAATAGGTGGGGCTGCACATGAGGCAACTAATCTCTTGGCTCAATTTCATGTGTGATAGAAAGATACGCTTCTGACCACTCAACGTGAAGCGTGGTGTAATTCACATGCAAGCATACGAAAAACATATCTTTTACGTAACCTGACAAAATGTGTAGTGTAAAGTGTATTTGCACATGAGATAAATGTTGATTCAAGTCACTTGACATGATGCGTTGTATAAGATGGATGTACATGCAAGAGAAACATGGGCTTCATTTCTTCAGATGTGACATATTACGTAAGGCACATGCGCGCAGAAGAGAAATGCATGCATTGTGTTTTCCAAACTGAAGGGTGTCTTTAGGCTGAACCCACTACTGCATACTTGCATTACGGAGACGCAGGAGTCAGTGAGTTTGGTGGGTAACTAGCACACTGGAAGCCATGTGCCCCTTTTATTAAGCTGATGACATGGTGTGTCCCGTGTCCCTAAACACGTGACACTGCAAAAGCCCTACTGCTTAGTCCAAAACCAAGACCAGTCAACAAGATTTTGCAGAAATAATTTTGAGATCCAAAAAATCTTTAGAAAGCATTGGCATATCCTACTATTAGACGATGATCTAAGAAACTATATTTCAGACAGGCCAGACTTTGTGTTTACCAAAGCCCCTACCCTGAAACCTAAACATAGTCCTAGCATTAAGCAGAACAACAAAACAGGAAGCACAGACGTGTATCTTCTATGGGCTTAGAGCCAGGGATTTCTACAAGTGTATGAGTTGTACAATGTGCAAATATGCCTAGAATAATGTAAAAACGTTTTTTACCAATGATAACCAGAAACTAACAATTTTTGATCTTATCACTTGCAAGACTTCATTTGTTATCCATATAATGTCAAGGAGTTCCCCCCTTCTCACCTGAGTCCGATCTTTGCTGGATTTCTTCGTCGATGCCTTCTTGCGGATGGATCGTGTCTTGAATAAGGCTGCACGAGTCTCTTCCGACTCCAGCGTGCGTTCAAAGTTCCGGGATGCAACAATCCAGGAATCCGGGAAAGTAAGAGGGTGCACTAAACAGCACACGAGTCCAGGAAGTAAGAAGGAAAGGAGAGGGACTAGGAATGGAGTTTAGAAGAGATAGAATCAGGGAAAACAATACCGCGAGCTACGGAGCACACGTCTGGTCGCTACTTCGCAATAGCATTGAGACGCGCGGAGCAGTGGGGGGCGTGGTCTATTAATAGAACACGCTACGTCCAACGTGTGGAGCGAGGAAGGTGTTTCACGCTGGACGGCCATGTTGGGAGTACCAGGGAGTGTAAGCCCTGCTGAAACAATGACCAGGAAGTCCAAAAGGGGCACGTTCTGTAGGTCATGACAGCATGCCTCCTCCGAAGACCCGTTCCTCCAGGTTTGCCCGGGTGTATGAGGTGACATTTTCTGAGCAGTCGAGGGGTCTTGAGATTAGAAAGTGGTTCCCAGGTTCTTTCACTAGGAGGATATCCCTTCCATTCAACCAGGTATTGAAGCTGACCCCGTTTATACCTGGAGTCGCATATACGGGACACTTCATATTCCAGTTGGTTGTCGACCAGTAGAGGAGGGGGTCTGCAGGATTTCCGAGAGGATTGGATGTAGGGTTTTAATAAGGACGTGTGAAAAACTGGGTGAATTTTCCTCCAGGAGTCTGGTAGTTTGATCCGGTATGAGACTGGATTTATAATTTCTTTGATGGGAAATGGACCATAGTACCGAGGGGCCAATTTGTTTGGCCGTAGATGTCGGGGTAGTAATTTCGAGGACAACCAGACTTGATCACCAATTGCATAAGAAGGCCCTGCTCTTCTTTTGGAATCTGCATACCTCTTAGTCTGTGTTCTGGCCTTCTCTATGTTTTCTTTGGCCTCCTGGTGTACATTGATGAGGGTTTCGATCCAGGAGTTGACAGTAGGTACCGGCGTGGGATGAGGGAGAACAGAGGGTAGAACCAATGGATGGAAACCTTGGCTACAATATAAGGGACTAGTCTTAAGTGCTGAATGATCGGAATTGTTGTAGGCGAATTCAGCCATGGGTATCAGGAGCGACCAGTCATCCTGAACCTTGGTGGCGAAACATCGAAGATACTGTTCCAGGGTCTGATTTGCATGTTCTGTAGCCCGGTTGGTTTGGGGATGATAACCTGATGAGAGGGCCCGTTGGATTCCCAAAATGCGACAAAGATGTTTCCAGAATTGTGAGACGTATTGAGGTCCTCGATCAGATATGATCTTGGAAGGAAGTCCATGCAGACGGAATATGTGTTCCAGAAAGATTCCAGCAAGTTTGGAAGAGGATGGTAACTTACACAGGGGTGTAAAATGAGCCATATGAGTGAACAAGTCAATGGTAACCATGATAGTCGTGTATCCTCGGGAAGGTGGTAATTCCACAATGAAGTCTGTAGCAATGAATTCCCATGGCCTTGTTGGCAGTGTAGGTTGCAGTAGAAGACCCGCCGGTCTCTTGTTATCATGTTTATTTTGACTACAGACAGCACAAACCTGGACGTACTGCTGTGCGTCGGTCTTCATTCCAGGCCACCAAAACTGTCTTTGTATGAGGCGGAGGGTGGTGGTTATGCCATGATGTCCGGAGTTAAGGGTATCATGACAGATGTTTATTAATCTTTGTTGTAATTTCTGTGTGGGAATGACCAGTGCATTGTCCTTAAATAAATATCCTTCCTTGACTCTTAGATTCCATTGATTCTTCCTTGAAATATCCTTCCATAGATCAGAGGATTGGGTTTGCACTCGAATTTCTTGCAGGAGATTGACTGCTTGAGCTACAAAGATCGTGTGGGGAAACATCTTAGGGTAGGCCCTATCTTCAGTAGTTACATAGTCAGGACGTCGAGATAAGGCGTCATCAATCACGTTTCGTGATCCAGGAACATGAGTGATGTGGAACTGGTACTGGGCAAAGAAGTAGGCCCAACGCGCCTGACGACTGTTCCTACACTCCAACGACTGTAGAATTTGAAGATTCCGATGGTCCGTGCGGACCTGAACTAGATGTCTAGCACCCAGAAGTAGATGTCGCCATTCAGTGAAGGCTTGGCGGGTGGCTAACAGTTCCTTTCCCAGGATGGAGTAGTGTGTCTCACTGGGAGTCAGGGTTCGTGAAAGGTAAGCAATGGGGTGTTCCAGCTTATCCTCAAATTCCTGCTTCAACACCGCTCCTATGGCATAGTTAGAGGCATCCGTTTCCACTAGGAATGGTCGATTTATGTCGGGTTGGGCAAAGATGGGGGCTTGCGTGAACTCTGCCTTTAAACGTTGGAATGCCTTATCTTGCGGTGTAGACCAGATAAAGGGGGTGTCTTTCTTCAAGAGAGCAACGATTGACTGAACGATCTCGGAAAAGGTGGATATGAACTTCCGGTAGAAATTGGCAAGCCCCAGGAAGGATTGAACTTGTTTCATGGATGTGGGAGCGGGCCATGCCAGTATGGCCTTTACCTTTGAAGGGTCCATACCAATTCCTTCTGGGCTAAGGATGAATCCTAGGTAGTGAACAGAAGTAATGTGAAACAAGCATTTTCCGGGTTTGGCTAAAAGTTTGTGTTCACGGAGTCGTTGCAATACTGCCTTTAGATGTTCTTCATGCTTTAGAAGGTCCTTGGAAAAGATCAATATGCCGTCCAGATAGAAAATGACGAAGAGGAATAACATGTCTGAGAACACCATATCCATGAAACGTTGAAAAACTGCGGGGGCATTAGCTAGTCCAAAGGGCATGACTAGATATTCATAGTGACCAACGGGTGTTCTAAAACCTGTTTTCCATTAGTCTCCGTCCCGGACACGGATCAAATGGTAGGCACCCCGGAGAACCAACTTCGTGAATATTACAGCACCTCTCACAGCTTCCAGGATATCCGAGATCAAGGGCAATGGGTACCGGTCTTTGAGGGTGCATTGATTTAAGCCACGATAGTCGAGGCAAGGTCCGAGTTCCTTGATGTCCTTCTTGGGAACAAAGAACAACAAAGCACCCACTGGAGATTTTGAAGGTCTTATGGTGGCATTTTCGAGGTTGGTATCCAGGTATTCTCGGAGGGCCTTCTTTTCAGGTTGGGAAAGGATGAACATTCTGCCGAAGGGAATCACTGCTGAGGGATCTGTATCTATGGCGCAGTCTTCAGGTCTGTGAGGGGGTAAGGCCTGGACTATGGCAGTTGAAAATACATCAGCATATCCTTGATAGGCCTCAGGGACTTGTATGATATTGGAAACCATGAGTGGTGTTTGCTGGTCTCTTGGTGGTTCTTTAGGGGGTCTCAATGAGGGATCAAGGAGTAGACAGTGAGACATACAAAACTCAGCCTAGGAATAGTGATCCTGCTGTCCAGTTGATATACGGATTGTGCTTCTGTAACCAGGGCATACCCAATACCATGGGGTAATGAGCTGACTTAATGATGTCGAATCTGATCCGCTCTTGATGATGGTTTTTAGAAAGCTGGATCTCTTTAGTCTGCAGGCTTATGGGCCCTGAAGTGAGGGGTTTTCCGTCGATTGCTCCCACCGGCTGCATGATGCTTCGTGTCTTATATGGACTATGATGACTAACAACCCAATCTTGATCAATGAAAATTCCCATAGCTCCGCAGTCTACCAATGCCAAGACGGGATAGGTCTTATTCTTGGAGGGCAATACGAAGGCCTGCAGTATCACCAAATTGTTTTGTCCAGGAGAGTTCAAGGATGGAATTGATGTGGAGCAAACATCTCTCTCCCAAAGCTCTGCTCCATCTAGGATCGGGAGCTGGTGTTTCCCGAACGCCGAGGAGGGGCTAGAGGACACTCCCTAACCAAGTGTTTATCTGAGGCACAATACATGCACAACCCCGTATGGATCCTTCTCATCCTTTCTTGCGGGGATATGGGTCCACGGAAGGCTCCTATCTGCATGGGTTCTAGTTCAGTGACTGAGCCTGGTTTTGTGTCCGTCTTGGTGGTACTCTCAAAGGACACTTTCGGAGGATTTCCTCTGGATTTCTTCTTCTCTGCCTTCCTTTCCTGGATTCGAAAGTCTATTTTGCATGGCAAGGTCCATTAGTGCCTGGAATGAGTTTGGGCGAGCCACTCTTCTCATTCAGTCCTCTCCTGAAAAGGGTAAAACTCGCCTCAGGGGACCAATCAGCTTCCTTGGCTATTTGCTTGAATCGGGTTACAAAGGTGAATATATTCTGGGATCCCTGCTGGAAGACTAACAGGTGTTCCTGAGCACTATAGACCTGCTCTTGGCGATCAGACATGGTTTTAAGGGCCTGTATGAACCCATCATAGTCATCTAGGAGGGCATCGCCGGAATTAACGAGGGGCGTAGCCCAGGTTAATGCATTTCCTGAAAGGTGAGAAATTATGAAACACAGTTTAGCTCTGGGAGTCGAAAAGTAGTAGGGCTTAAAGGTAAAGTGGACCAAACATGAATTCAGGAATCCACAAAGGGTTTTTGTCGACCCATCGTATTTGTCAACTATGCCGCCCAGCAACACACTTTCTTTTGTGGCAGAATCACGGGATAGACCCAATTGCTTAAGAGCAGTGTTTTCCACCTTGAGATTCTGTACTTCGGTTGATAGTTCTTGCATGCCACGCATCAGGTCCTGAATGGCCACTTCCATGTCCATATCGAGTTCGGTCGGGTGGCGTCTCAAACTGTCAAGGAGTTCCCCCCTTCTCACCTGAGTCTGATCTTTGCTGGATTTCTTGGTCGATGCCTTCTTGCGGACGGATCAGGTCTTGAATAAGGCTGCACGAGTCTCTTCCGACTCTAGCGTGCATTCAAAGTTCCGGGATGCAACGATCCAGGAATCCGGGAAAATAAGAGGGTGCACTAAACAGCACACGAGTCCAGGAAGTAAGAAGGAAAGGCGAGGGAATAGGAATGGAGTTTAGAATGGACAGAATCACGGAAAACAATACCGCAAGCTACGGAGCACACGTCTGGTCGCTACTTCGCAATAGCATTGAGACACGTAGAGCCGCGGGGGGCGTGGTCTATTAATAGAACACGCTACGTCCAACGTGTGGAGCGAGGAAGGTGTTTCACGCTGGACGGCCATGTTGGGAGTACCAGGGAGTGTAAGCCCCGCTGAGACAAGGACCAGGAAGTCCAAAAGGGGCGCGTTCTGTAGGTCATGACACATAATCATCTGCACTTGCAACAAACTGTATGTTGGCTCAACGATACACAAACTCAGATTCAGGATCAGGAAACATCTGAATATGTCAACCACTTCAGACAAAAGATCCCCATTACATGAACCTTGGGCATCAAATCTTCAAATGGCTGATAAAGAGACACTCAAATGTAATGGCATCAAGAATATTCCCCAAGATGTTAAATGGGGAGATTGGGAGTTGACGCTCAGACGAGAAGATGCCAAGCTGACTTGTAAACAATGTAGCACAGTACATGGACTAAACAAAGATAATGAGATGCAGGTGTTTCTATACAGACGTTATCTGAACTATCCATTCAAGAAGAAGTGAGATTCTCTAATGTTTCATTGGATGTGTTTGGGGACTGGGATGTTTTATAATTTGCCATGGGTACCATTTTGTGCTTTATATGAGAAAAGGAACACTGGTTATTAGTGACAATTACATCAAAATGATGTGATGTTGAGCATGTCTGTGGGAAAGCAAGAGTTGGGGTGACTAGGTAAGAGAAACAAAAAGGAGAAAGGTAAATCATGTGACATGATGTAATACAACTTTGGATGTGGTGATGACTTACACTGCACTGTGCACACCAAGTTCCAAGACATATATAGCAAGCATATTTAAATCGCAAAGATGGAGACCTACTCACACATCAAAACATAATGTGGTGGGAATGGACAGGTGGCTTACTAGCCACCTGGGTATACTGACTGAAGTAACTGCATGTTACATAAACATTATATATCAGAAAAAAGCTAAGCAAGGCTTCAGAAACTACCTTTCTGCAGTAAGTACATTGGGATCCATGTTCCCCATATAATCTTACGGAAAAATAACCATTTCAATTTGATGCTGTGCGAATATAAACAAGTGACAATTGGCTCACAGACATAACATAGTTACTCATCTAAGTCAAATAATGTTGAGTAAATAAAAGATTTTTATATCAGATCGCAATAGGTCTGCCCAAACATGTACTTCATGTGTTGAATCACGATATATATATATATATATATATATATATATAGATATATATATAGATATATATATTCACTGAAAAAACTTTGTTAAAGGGATGTTATGGTTAAGTTGGACTAATAAAAACCTATGAAATTCAATGAAAAAACTTTGTTAAATGGACGTTATGGTTAAGTTGCACTAATAAAAACCTATGAAATTCAGTAAAAAAACTTGGTAAAATGATGTTATGGTTACAAGTAAAATCGAAAACCCCTGAAATTCGCCAGTTATGGTAAGCTAAGCAACCATAACTCGCGTCACCAACGTGCACTGCTAAGACTAACACCCAGGACAAAAATATCATTGATGACATCACAGATGACATCACATGTCTAGCCTCTTCTTTTTTGTTCACTGCCATATCTAGGCCAGGTGGGTTTATTTACTGACAGTCAGAAACTTAACTTTAAAAAGGTATTACATTTATAGATATTCCTATTCTCACATGTTCTTACACTACTTTCCTTAGAGTTTAATCACATCTTATAATGTACATATATAGGGGAAGAAGCAGCCTGAAAAAGCAATCATTTTTGTGCATGAATACATTCATGTAGATTATACACAGTTGCTATTGATACTGCCTCTTGTTTGCTTACTTTACTCTCCATATATAAGCCCCATATGTGTATGCATCGTAGTCTATTTATGTTTTGTGTGTATTAGTAGAAATATGTAGTAAATGATGCATTATTAGCTACTTAGTACTTGTTTCAAAGACCGGAAATCTCTGATACAGAAGCAATCACCGTTTTATTATATAACTTTGGAAAATTAAAAATATAGCACCTCTGTGGTGTATGCTGCAGCCAATACCTACATTTCTGTACGAGTAGGTTCCTGTACTAGAAAGAACACTGCAATGGAATTTTCCTTCGAACAAACACTACATTGCGTGAAGAAGTATGTATTTTATTACACATCTCCCGATAATCCCTGATACTTTTTTGCCAACATTACATTCACAACCCCTTGTATGAAAAGTAAATGCACATGTGTGTCATCAGTGATGTCATCAATGATATTTGTGATGTCATCCTTAATGTCCTGGGTGTTAGTCTTAGCAGTGCACGTTGGTGGCGCGAGTTATGGTTGCTTAGCTTACCATAACTGGCGAATTTCAGGGGTTTTTCGATTTTACTTGTAACCATAACGTCCTTTTAACAACGTTTTTTCATTGAATTTCATAGGTTTTTATTAGTCCAACTTAACCATAACGTCCCTTTAAAAAAGTTTTTTCAGTGAATTTTATAGGTTTTTATTAGTGCAACTTAACCATAACGTCCCCTTAACAAAGTTTTTTCATTGAATTTCATAGGTTTTTATTAGTGCAACTTAACCATAACATCCCCTTAACAAAGTTTTTTCAGTAAATTTCATTGGTTTTTATCAGTGCATGCTATTTTCCTACAACTTACTAATATCATACTTACCAAATATAACAATATTTGTGTCCAATTTACAAAGTGTCACCTTAAAACTCTGCCTGCCATTTCCCACCTTCTAGAATCATTTTTAACACTTCTATACACTTTTTGCAACTATTTCAACTAGTTTTGCATCCGTAGACATCTACGAACATCTGACTTCATTGCAGACCTTCCGGACAGTGCCACATGACCATACGTTGGCACGCGGCATGATGACGTGTCGGAGAATCCGTCCACACTGCACAATAAGATCCGTCTTTCGCAGACAGTTCAGAACTGCATTTTCTACTGATCTATGAGCTTTCAACTTCAAAATTTCCCTAGCACACCCCCTACACCTTTTCGTACTCATAATCCATTACCAATCTAGTACACAGTACATACTTGGAAGAAATGTATCAAAACTGCTATTTATCTTAAAAATGGCATCAGTTATTGCCATCCCTCCTCCCCAAAAGCCACCACCACCACCAGCTGGAGAACCTTCACAAAAAAAAGCACATTACTTTCAAAGACAATGGAGAGGACCAAGAAGATGAGGTAGAGGAAGTGCCTACTTCCAGCACCAAGATCGAACCATGGGTGTGCCAGTTCTTTGCTACTGTTGGGCGTGTACCAAAGGTTAAAGCTACCAAAGTGAAATGCACTGAGTGCAATGTTGTACTCCGTGGCAGACTACCTGGACAGTACTCCTACGGGACAACCTTCATGCGCCCACAACCAATCCAACCACAGGAATGCTCTCAGAAAGGCTGTTCCTTTCTCAGCAAATAGTAAGCTGTCTTCCTCCACCTCATCTTCCTCAACAAATACTGTAACCACACAGCCTGATGTCTATGGGCATTGGTGCGTTATAAATAAATAAAATAAATAAATAAGGAGGGCTACAGACCATTATCGTCGATTGCAGCCCCTGAAATGGGGGATAAAGGCCATTAGCACCCCTGGTTCCCAAAGCGGGAACCCAGGGTGCTAAAACATAGATTTTTATTCCTATAGCGGGACGCCTGCGGTGCCCCGCTGCAAGAAGGAAAGATTATTCTTCCTACAGCGGGACGCTGCAGCTGAAGTGTCCGCGAACATCACTGGACTGCCCCAGGACATCCGGAGTGTTCGCAGACTTTCGGGGAGGTGAAACAACCCATTTTTTGGCTTCTTATGGCTATATCCAATCCAATACTCATCCCCCTCACATCCCTAGAGATTGTTTGTCGAGTTTGACAAGTGAAATGCTTTTTTTTTTAAAGTTTTCACCGCACTGTTCGCGGACCCCAAAAAAGTCCACAAATCCAAGATGGCGAGCATTTCAGGGAAACCGACGCATTTCACGTTTTCTCACCATCCAATCAGCGGCTGCGTCCCGGTGTCCCCGGACCACGCAAAAGTCTGCTCATTTTTCTGGATAACCGGAGGCCAGTCCGCGAACAGTGCAGCCAATCAGAGGCCAGTCCGCGGACCGAACAGGGAAGTGAGTCCGCGGAGCGGACATAGATATCACTAATTTTTTTGCCTTGCGTTTTGGTCATTTAAAAAAAAAAAACTACTGGACGGATTTACACCAAATTAACAAAAGCATGCTTTCGGGACCAAGCCGCCGCTCCTGCCGCACATTTGGTGTAAATCCGTCCAGTGGTTTGGGCTGTAGGCGTGAGCAATTTTTTTTCCCATTATGTCTATGGGAAAAAGAAATTTTGGGACACGCCCTATAACTTTTCCCCCCCTGGACCAAACCTCACCAAACTTTGCCAATTGCAAAACAAATCAGAGTGGGCAATATACTTTTTTTGCAAAGTTTGGTGAGGATTCGTCCAGGGGGAGCAAAGTTATAAGCCGCCTAAAAGGTGCTCTTCCTATGGGCTCTTCCTATGGGATCAGCAACTTAACCATAACTACCCAGCCACTACCGTGGCTGTGTAATATATATATATATATATATATATATATATATATATATATATATATCCTTCTATAGATTTTTAAAACAAGAGTTTTCTCAGAACAAAGTAGTGAAATCACCATCATGGAATCATGACATCCTCGCGCTACCGCGTAGATGATGGCCCACTTATAAATAGCAGATTCAAAATGGCAGCGGCATCTGAAACATGCAGAACGCTGCAGCCGTTTTGACACAAAATCGGGGCACATACACAGGTGAGAAATCGCTTACTACGGAGTAATGAATTTAATACCAACTAGTGCAGGCAATCATCGGTCTGAATGTCCACAACTTTTGTAGATTGTAACTGAAATAACATACCAAAGAGTTACTGTGAAAAGACTTCTGAAACCAGGTGACGCCCTGTAAATAAGAATTGAGGCAATTTAGCGACAATGTGCATAGAGCAGATGAGTGCGTAGAGCGGATGAGTGCGTAGAGCAGAAGAGTGCATAGAGCAGAAGAGTGCGTAGAGCGGATGAGTGCGTAGAGCAGAAGAGTGCATAGAGCAGAAGAGTGCGTAGAGCAGAAGAATGCGTAGAGCGGAAGAGTGCATAGAGCGGAAGAGTGCATAGAGCGGATGAGTGCGTAGAGCGGGCGAGTGCGTAGAGCGGGCGAGTGCGTAGAGCGGGCGAGTGTGTAGAGCGGGCGAGTGCATAGAGCGGACAAGTGCTTGAGCGGATGAATGCATGGAGCGGATGAGTGCGCGGAGCGAATGAGTGCGTGGAGCGGATGAGTACACAGAACGATGAGTGCGTAAAGCGGCTGTGCACGTAGAGCGGATGTGTGCACAGAGCGGATGTGTGAGTAGAGCGGATGCGTGAGTAGAACGGATGTGTGCGTAGAACGGATGTGTGCGTAGAACGGATGTGTGCGTGGAGCGGATGAGTGCGTGGAGCGGATGAGTGCGTGTAGTGGACGAGTGCGTGGAATGAACGAGTGCGTGGAGCGGACGAGTGTGTGGGACGGACGAGTGCATAGATCGGAAGAGTGCATAGAGCGGATGAGTGCGTAGAACATATGAGTGCGTAGAGCGGATGAGAGCGCAAAATGAATGAGGGCATGGAGTGGATGAGAACGTGGAACAGATAAGAGCGTGGTGCAGATGTAGATTGTGGTGTGAAGGTATATTGTATGAGTGGTTAATAGAGTGGGGCGGATGTATGCTGTCCAACAGATTTAGGGTGTTGAAAGGATGTAGGGCGTGATGGTCTCGAACAGACCTAGGGTGTTGAGTGGATGTAGTGTGCGGTGGTGTTCAGCCACTGTAGGGTGTTGAGCAGATGTAGAGTATGGTGTGGGTGCGGAGCGGATGTAGAGTGCAGAGCGGATGTAGAGGGCGGAGCTAGGTGTAGAGGGCGGAGCTAGGTGTAGAGGGCGGAGTAGGTGTAGAGTGCGGAGCGGGTATAGAGTCCGGAGTGGGTGTAGAAAGCGGAGCGAGGAACGGATGCTGAGTGTGGAGTGGGTGGAGAGAGCGGATTGGGTGTCGAGCATGGAGCAAATGGGTGATGTATGTAGATGAACGGGTGAAGTGGTTGGAAGGAATGGATATAGTAAAGGGAGGAAACGGCTAGTGGGTGGCTGGAACGAAGGATGGATCTGGAAGAACGGGCGATGTATATAGATGAGACGGGTAAAGTATGAGGAAAGAATGGGTGAAGTGTGTGGACAAAATGGGTCAAATATATTGAATAGAACGATTAAAGTATGTGGATGGAATGGGTGAAGTGGATCGATTGAATGAAAAATGTATTAGAACGAAGTAAGTATGGAAGTATAGGGTTGGAACAATTGTAGTATGTGAGTGGAATGAATAATCTGGGTGGAACCGATGAACCGGGTGAAACGGATGACCCAGGAGAAACGAGAACGAATGGAGCACATGGAACTATCGGAGTGGGCCCGATCTCAAACACTTAATGTAAACCACCATATCACATCTCCACGCTTACTCTCTTCTTTACACCACCACTCAACTAGAACACAGCGATACTATGGGCCTCATCACGACTTCGGCGGTAACCCTTAAATCCGGCAGTCGCGCTATTACCGCCGGATTTAAGGGTCCGCTGAATCAGGGCTTCGGCGGATTTCACCCCAGCTCTGAGCTGGGGGGAAATCCGCCGAAAATTCACGCTGTTACTGCCGGCGGGAAATCCGCCGGCGTTAAGAGCACGGAAATACCCCATTGAGCCCAATGGGGCATTACCGAATGGGCTCAATGGGGAATGGAGAATTACTTTACTGCCGAACTCGTGATCCGGCGCTATTAGCGCAGGGAGTTAAGGCAGTAAGGCTAATACCGCCGGCAGTAATACCACCGGCGGTACCGCCAAAGTCGTGATGAGGCCCTATGACACCATTCGGTATAGCTCTTCTCATACCATCATCTGCCTCAACTCCCCATCACTCTAACTAAACACTGCTGGTTACACACCCTCCATCCTGGGCGTTCTCTTCAGGCCTAACGCAGCCAGAATCGGTATGGATAAAAACCTGCCAGAACGAACACATACTCCTGATCTCGCAACCACCACACCTACCGCTAAGAAGCAGCTATCACACGAATGCCACACCAGCTGGACACATATCCGGTGCTCACACGCACCTTTAACTCTCTCTACTGACTTGAACTTCGGTTCCCGAGGGCGTTCAACCTACCAGCGCCTTGAGACCATACCAATGGTACATAAGGCGCTATATAAATGCAAAGTAACATAACTTAACAATCTATACTGCAGACATATTTAAACTTGAATGTATACATCTCTTGTAGGTTCTGAACCTCCAACCTCGTTGCCAATATTATGGGGCCGGATACGGCTGGACCCCCCCAGAATACTTGCATTACAGAGACGCAGAAGTCAGTGAGTTCAGTGGGTAACTGCAGCACGGGAAGCCATGTGCCCCCTCATTGAGCTGATGACATGGTGTGTCACGTGCACAAGGTGTATGCGCCCAAAAGAGACCTGTGAGGCGAAGTGATAATGCTTAAGAGAAACGCGTGCCTCGCATTGCTCGAAGGGGACATGAGGGGCAAACAGAGAAATGATATGAAGCAGAATGCTAAAAGTGCGCTTGCACACGATGGGCGGAATTTCACATGCCACAATTCAGTGACATTAGTTGGTTACCAGTCATTTGGTCGAAAACCAAATGATCGAATGCCTTTTGATCGAGTCAAATGGTCGAATTTTTTTTTCATTTTTTTATTATGGGGGGTTCCCCCCCAACCGCCTTTTTCTATATTAATTTTTTTTTTACCAAACAAAACTAAAAAATATATATAAATAAATAAAAAAATGTGACCATTTTTTTTTCGCCCATTTGACTTTCGATCAAATGGTCATTCAATCTTTTATTTTCGACCATTTGACCGGACACCCTATTAGTTGGCTATTCCATAATACTCCCCAGCACCACAACAAAATTCAACAGATTTGTAATGATTTTACCAGCGGGGTGCACAGAGCAAAGTGGACATATTAGCCCACTATTGTGTAGGACCTATAGTGTTCCTTATTCTTTTATATGTTTAAACCTACTACTCTCCGCATGCAATGGCAAAAGAAAGTTGAACGTCATCACTAAATGTGGGGACTGTGCACAAATGGAAAATGGGGCTGTTTTAACTACAGGGGGAGCACTTTGAAATTACAAAAAGTGACTTGAGACCCCTGTCATACTGAATATGTGCCCGCTGACTTTGCAATCATCCGTTGCAAATGGGGCACTCCCTAATATGCTGAAGGAGGCCCATTGCCCGTGCGTATTGTTTGGTATAAACATGGGTGCAGGCAATCAGGTTCTAGCAGTGCTTTAAGTGGGGTAAGAAATTGAGGTTGCCCCTCATTCATGGGCGTGGCTTGCATGATAGGCGTGGTCTAAAACGTGATGGGTGTGACCTAAATTCAAACATGTAAAAAAAAGTCTGGCCTATAAAACGAAGTGCATATTGCAACACAGTCTGCTTGGTATAAACTAAAAAGATAAATCAGCCTGTCCACCCAGCACACACTGCATAAATAAATAAATAAACTGGGTCGTGTATGGAGGTGGGGCCTTGTGACCCAAGAACTGTTCCTGCTCAGCATAGGACAAGGTTCATTTATTTATGCATTGTTTATGTGATACGCCTGTAAACACCTCTACCACAACTGTTCCCTACTTATCTCTCGTTTTAATCAATCTGCTCTTTTCTCTCCTTTCATGTGTCTTTTCTCTTTTCTCTCCCTCTCTCTGTTGTTCCCTTCTGTGCATCGCTTCTTTTCACCACGTTTCATTTAGCTCCTTGAACAGACATGGTTTATTCATTTATTTATTTAATTGTGCATTGTTTGTCGGACACGTGTATCAGACAAACAATGCAGGAATAATAAATTAACCACGCCATGGGCAGAGCGGGAACAGACCACGACCCGGTTTATTTATTTATTCATGCACTGTTTGTCAGAAACACGTATGCGACAAACAATGTATGCATACATAAACCCAGTCCGTTCAATCTTGGGCTCTGTGTTCGAATCTGCATCGCACAGTCCCCAAGTTCGCCGAGGGTGTGGGCAGGATTGTGCGCACAGGCAACAAAAGGAATGTGACTTCGTCTCAGGACCGTTTGTGAGGGTTCAGGAGAAGAAGTTACAGTTGAAGATGCCACAGTGTTGCATGACTGACAGAAGTGCCAGCCACCCACAGTGTCGCTCAAACAGTTAGGGCGACGCTGTGGCTGACTGGCACTTCTGTCAGTCACAGCTGCCTGTTTCAATCATGGTTGTGGACTCATCCCCCATCGCAGTTACGGCCGTGGCGCGATAATGACCCGCCACAGCGTGGTGGGACAAGGGCCCTGCAAGGGCCCTGGCTCAGCCTCACTTTTTGGAGACTGCTGGGTATCTGCACTGGCTGGCCCCGGCCCACCTAAAGCACTGGGTTCTACACTTATGCATACCACAATTCACAGGTGCACTTTGTAGGGGTAGAGGAGAGACTCGAGGAGTCTAGGACTCATCCATGCAAGGGCAGAGTGTAATGTCAGACAGTACCTCCCCTTGCCTGGGGGGCCCTAGTCCCCTTCCAGTGCAATACCTGTGCCCTTGCGCTAGATGGTTAGATTGGGAGAAGTGCTTTTCTTTTGGGGTGCACTACCCTAGCTGCGACTTGCTCAGCCTCTGTGCACTATGCAAGTCTGAGGCTTTGCTACTCTGTCCCCGAGGCCGGCTGATGGATATACCCCTGGTTGAGGGCCAGTTAACATGGTAGCATACTCTGTTCCATCTTGCTTGATGCATGGAAGTGTTTTATAATGGCGCAATCCCATAGGAAACTGTTCCATGAATCAAAGATTTGCAAACACTTTCTTACGCCAGATTCAAATTGCCTAAAATAAAACATGTAAGCCTATCAGATCCGACGCAGAAAAAGATATCTGACATATGGCTATGTTAACAGTGAAGAAGGACGCTTTCAATGATTTTCTTTAGACATGGAAAGCCTGCAGTAGTTGACCTTGTTGGCGAGCCCGGAAAGTCATCACAAATTGAAATACATTGCGCCACAGTCAGCATTTATCTAGGCAGTAAATTAGCTTCAGTCCTCCTCCTCCCTAAACTTTCAGAAGAAGAACATTTGTCTGCTTAATGAGCTAGGGACTGTTGATACGCTTTCCCCAACAGTCAAGCCCTCAGCAAACTCGTAAGATAAGGGTCCTCTGACTGAGAACCAGAAAGTGCAGCGATTGAAGCATCTCCACAGTGACAACTCTATTAAAATAGTTCTTCTTTCATTACTGAAGAGAGACACGCAGCTTCCGACAGCAAACAAGAGAGCAGCGGGACAACACATAGATAAGCACAAGACGACGAACACAATATCATGCACACTGGCGCCAGGTACATGGGGCACACCGTAAATACCGCCCCAAGCTCCACCTGGCCAAGCAAGTGGCCTCCAGCCCCTACACAGGATTCTGATTTACCGATTTGAAAAATGAGGTCACTTTCGATAAGACGCTATTGCCATCTTCCGCTTGTAAGTAGTGCATAATATATGCTATTGCTAGACAGCTCCATGGCCCACAATTCATCAACCTTTACAGGAATAAAGACCAAAATGAACTCCAATGAAATTCCAACCTGTGGCTGGGGGTTACAGACAGATCTCTGAAAAAAAAACACTTAACACTCTGACCTGATCTTCTCTTAAATAGGAACATAAACACGCTCGCCTTCAAAGCAAGACGACGCGGAGCAACACAGGTTCGATCCCCGGGTCCGCGCAAAACGACACGGAGCAACGCAAATTCGATCCCTGGGTCCGCGCTTAAAAGCCTTTAGGCGCGCTGTAAATAACACATTACAATTACATATTCAGTGTATTGGCGACCAGGTCTGCTACAGAACTCATGAGCAGCAACTCATGTATGTGCCCCTGTAGTGTGGAAACTATTAGAGACATTGCATGCACTTCATAGGAGTCCCATCACTTCTGAAGAAGTCTGCTTCACAGTGTTCTATGTCACCCCAATGCAAATTAAAAATGCAGTGATCGGATCGATGTACATGTACTGTTTCGGCATTCATTGATCTGTGATAATACAAATCACTAGTACTCCAGATACCAGTCTACAGCCAACGAACATGTTAGCAATGGTTAAAAAAGAATATGAGATGCTGTTAACTATAGCACTTTTTTTGCTCTAATAATTCAGGGTGCTATGAGTCTGTGGGCCCCAACCTGCCAATTATAATGCTCAAATGCACTGTGAAGTTCTGAGATAGGTCACAATGCTGCTTAAGGGCTCATAAATTCCTGGGTCCGGAAGAAATGCTAGGAAAATGCTGGTAATTCTGGCATCAGCATTTGTCCCGGACCTGGGAAATACAAGTTTGCCAGTGGGGGCAGTGATCTACCGCCAGGCCTGACCTGCCGTGAGTTCAGGCCCCTACCTGCAAATATATGCCAGAATCACTGCAACTACCGGTGCCGGTAATTCCGGCAATCCCATCCATGGAATGAAATTTACCGGCGTCTCTGTCATCCATAATATCCCGGTAATTCCAGGATATTGGGCGGCGGAAATGGTAAGGCAGTTTTGCCGGTATCCCACCAGAATTACCAGCGGGGTAGCGGCAAAACTTTAAAGATGGCCTTAATCTGTCAATCATTCAGCTTCCACATTGCCATTCCCATTTCAACATTGCCCCAGATAAACATAAATGGACATAGAGAGCTGATGGGAGTTTGTATGTGCAGCAGCAGTGTGGCAAGATGGCGCAGGCATTCAATATTGAGTGGTGCCACCACTACGTGGGCCAAACACTAAACAATATTACATTTTGAGCAGTGCACATCGTATTCACTACAGTATTTATTTTTTAATTTTTTTAAAGCACTCACACAGCTTGGAGGCATCGAGGCGCTGTTACAGGAATTGTTTGTTTTAGTTGAGTAGTTGTTTGTCTTAGTTGCATATTTATAATGCTCTCAGCGCGGATCCGGGGATCGAACCTGTGTTGCTTCGTGTTGTCTTGCTTCCAAGGCGAGCAAGTTGCCGCTAAGCTATCCTCCCATATATACATATATTTATGATGTGTTCTATGTTTCTGGTTGCAATAACCCCAATACAATTGCCATTGATTCCACAAATCTGTCAATGAAAAAATCCAGTGGAGGAAATTGTGGGCAAAAACACAAACCACAAAACCCTATATGCAAAAGTCTTTCATGATTTTCCGTAATTCCCTGAAATGAGTTTGAAATGTTTCACTCTCGCATGGCTAAGGCCGTTTAAATTCAGCACCACAAATGCACATTTTTGGTCCTTTTTCAAGAGCACATACCTGCAATGTATTCAAAATGAACAGTACATAGGAATACCAGTATTTAATACACATAAGTAATACAACAAAATCACAGAGCACAATAAAGCTAAAAGCTCGTTATAGTAGCAAAAGTGCAAAACAAAATAATACAGCATAAAAAGTACAAACTCTAATTACATCTGTGATGGATGGCAATGAGACTACAGAGCATATCAATAGCAAAAGTAACAGGATAACCCTGTTCCAGAGGAGAAAATGACAAAGAAAGAAAATTAGAGGAAAGAAAGAGCAAATGTCATATGCAAAATAGTCAAAATCAAACTGAATCACCATGTTCATTTTCCCCCCAAAAAACGGAGCATGCAAGACAACAAATAATAGACACAACCATCTCAATCCCCCAACAACAACCAGGTCAATCATGCAAATGACGCCTTATAGCACCACAATGCAACTAATCAAACCTTCAAATGCAAAGAAAAAGCTTTTACTACCCGCAAAGGTCCAGATCTCAATATGAACTGACCAAAGTGAATCCAGCCAAATACAAAGAGAATTCCTACTACAACATGCAATACAACATGCATACAATGCATACATTGCAAGGCATACAATGCAACGCCAATAGTGACGACCACCTAGAAATAGCACACAAAAAGCAAAAGCAAAAACACCTATCAATGCTCCCAGTATCCCCACTGTAATCCTAAACAACTAATGACCATGTGCATAACCACCATTATCAGACTATTTTCAGAATATAGAGAAAAACAAAAGCAAACAGATACTTTCTCAACTATTGTTCTCATGTGGCGTACAGACAAAGGGCCAGAGTCATGGAACTTTTAGCGCGGTGCAAAGTGACTTTGCAATGGTGCAGAAGTGGTGCAAAGTCAGTCTGCGCTGCAAAAATACACTCTGCACCTCCCTGTGAATCAGGCTGTTTGTTGGCAGTGTAAATTCCCTTTGCAGCACGCTAAAAGTTCCATGAATCGGGCCCCCTAGGGCCTAACACCTAGCATTCAAACAGCCCACGTTAGAAAAGCAGCCCAACTATAATCGTTGAAAAACAAAAGAAAGGCTACTTGACTCATATAAATTACAGACTCAACCAGGCCCACACACGAATACATATAAACATTATTCACATTACTAACAATTGGAAAAATGACATTTCAAAAATCTAATGTAAAATAAAAATAAGTTAAGACAACTATCTTAACTAACAGACATCAGGAAAGAAGTACATGTTAACAGGACACACCAAGTATCTGGATCCAGTAATTAAAAAGAAAAGGACTAACCTATCTTCCTCCACATCAGACATAATGGGGGTCATTAAGCGGTCAGAGTTAACCATGCTGCTATTAGCGGCATGGCTACCCCCTTACCGGGTACCGGGTCCACGTTCCTTGAATGCGGAATTACCGGGCCATTCCGACCTTGGAGGGCCCGGTAATTCCTCATTCAAGGAACCCATCCCCATTCCCATTCGAGCCCCCATAGGGCTCAATGGGAATGGGGAGAGTGATAACAATGGGCCCATTAATAACTGGCCCATTGTTAGCACCCTGGTCTGTTTGCGGGACCCGCTAAGGACGCCTGGTTTTACAAGGCAGCCTTAGCGGGTCCCGCAAGCAGAACTCGTAATGAGGCGGTAAGGAGTTGACTGCTCCGGCACCTTTACCAGCGCCGTTACCACTTACCGCATACCTCATAATGACCCCCAATGTCTCTCTACTTACATCGGGCGTAAATGTACCTGGCCACACAGGAACTCCTGTCTTGGTGAACAACCAATGCAAAGATGGTGCAGGCAGCCTACTTAGCATGAATTGCTATTTTGAGGGATCCCACACATTATTCCTTGGAGATGAGAGAGCTTAAAAGGAACTTGGAGGGGCCCTTGTCCTCTCCCATCCCCACTGCCACCACCAAAACTTATATGCCTGAACCACCCAAGTCCATTCAGAAATGACAATGCACATTGAATGGCTTCCACATTGAATGCCCTTCCATCAGGCTCAGAAGGATGATCATGGTCATGTGGCCAGCTCCACATCCTCCAGATTTTTGTATGAAACAGTGAATAGCTCTGTCTCCTCCAGCTTTTCAAACCAAAAAGTGATTGCTTAAGGGCTTGGTCTTTTTGCTTCCCTTGCAGTGCTCTTCTACCAAACTCAGAGGATTATCCATAGATTCACGACCAACTCCACCTCGTCAGCTTTTCATGCCAAAATGTTACTAGCTCTGACGTCTCTTAATTGTCCCATCAAATGGTGACTACTCAAGACATAATTTGTTTTCCTTCCCTTGCAGTGCTCTTTAATAAGGTTCAGTGGCATGTCCCTGGTCACCTGGCCAGCTCTGCTTTCTCCAGCTTTTCGTGCCAAACAGTGGCTAGCTCTACCTCGTTTAGCTTTTCCGCCATACATTGACTACATAAGAGCTAATTTTTGTTTTCCTTCCCCTGCGGTGCCCATCCCTCAGGCTTAGAGGAGTGCCACAAGACACATTACCAGCTGTGCCTCCAGCAGCCGGTCAGGTGCCACCTGATCCTTCTTATAACAAGGTCTCTAGGTGCCCTCATTGCTGGCATCCTCGTCTAAGGACGAAGACAAGGACATCATCTGTTTTTTCCTGTTCGGGCCTAAATAGGGCCAATGTCCACATCCCCTACCTCTACAATATCAGGTGTTTCATATAATCACAGTCTGTTGCCATACTCTTGGGGGCATAAGCTCACACGTTGGTTGGGAAGGGGACATACTCTTCCCACACCTCTGAGTGCTTTAGCATAAGGCAAAGGCCATTGTCAGTAATTTAACACACCAGGGGTGAGGAGGGTGCCCTTACTGGTGTCCACACGATTACATTATTGTGCATTTTACAGGTGTAGCATGCATGCAGGAATATCAGCAAACCTAGATATTAGCAGCCATTTTGTAGCCCATAGCTTAAAAGTGGCGCAGCAGACAGCACCCCAGGCCTAGGTCGCGAACAGGAGTGCAGGAATAGGTTGTATCCCAAACACTGATGAGAAAGCCCAGAGCTACACGGATCCACAAAACCCCTCATTGTTCTAAAATGCTGACAACCTTTGCGCCCTCAGAAGAATGTGCTATGCAAGGCCACGGTAAGAGGGCTGGGTGCTTGTGAGCAGCACAATCCCATGAGAAGGAGGGCACATGCCTCCAACCCCCACCAGCTCTAATCCTGAATTATAGCCCCTGACTGCTTTGGTTTCAGGACCCCTGAATGCCAGTGTACCAGATAAACCTAGATCTCTATCCATAAAACCTGCTGGACCGCCGATCGATCAAACGATCAGAAAGCAGAACCCTTCTGCCTTCACTCCTAGCTCAGGTGATTTGTGCTGCAAGGTGCTGGGTGGGATGAAATTATAGCCCAATGCGAGGGTGGGAGACCTAGGAGGAATGCAGGCCTGTCTGGGAGTGAGAGAAGTGTGTGTCATTAGTGTGACCTGAGCCTTCCCCAGAACCTTTGTCTGCTATGTGCCAGGTGCCCTAGTACATAGAGATAGATGTGTCTTCTTAGATAGCATTACAATTGTTACATGATCATCGGCTGACCAGTGACGGCTGCAATATTACCCGCGTGGACGGAGATGGACAGGGGAGGCAGAGACCAATGTCCTGGCATCCCCTATGGAGCAGATGACCTATATGTAGGGTCTCTCCAATTAGCAGCATGGGTTTCTTCTGAATGTAATAACATCACCAGTGACGATGCCTACTGTTATAATATACTGCACATGCCGAAATTGCCACAACGTTTCACAGCAATAGTTATTTGTAGCCGCTTTTTTCCTTTTGTATGAATTAAACCTTGTTATCCTTGCAAGAGGTGTGCTGGACCTTTTTCCCTAGTGGATTGAATTCTTTCTGGTGTGAGCATCTGAGGGGCTTTCCTACATTTGGTGACCCCGACATGATACCAGCGACACCGTGACCACAGAGGTTTTCAGGCCGTTTCTCTGAAGGGGCCACACCCACCTGCAGCAACTGATGTGCAGGAGCCATTTTTACAGAATTCCTGTCTGCTCTTTGGAGTGGAGTGTGACTCCTAGGAGAGTGTAGACTGTTATTGAGACCCTGTGATGGAGGAGCTTGGGTGAGCATGCAGATGTGGGAAGACCCCTTGCGAGGAGTGTGTGTGTTTGGGGAGTGGGATATGCAGAGTGAAGATAGCCTATGGTGAGGCCACGCAGCAGGAGCTAAGTTCTTTTATCATTATTATTATTATTTTTGGGATATTAAGGAGGATTTTACGGAGGAAAAATCAGAGTGTAGGGAAACTTTACGAGTGAGGGAAGATCATGACATAATTTTATTGTGTAACAAGGAGATAACAAGACAAAATTAGTAGCTGTATATAATTAGTGTGCTCGGTGGAAGTAGTGGTTGTTGTTTTAGTTTGTTATTTTAGCTTGTTGTTTTAGTGTAATACGCCAGAGGCAGGCCAATGCTGATAAGTTGCTTTTGGGAGTTTGTGGTGTGTCTGTGCGTGTGAAAAGGGGGGGTTCACAAGGGGCGACGGGGAGGCGGGGTCAGTCGACTGATATGGGCGTTGTATAATTAAAGTGCACGCAGCTCATATTTGTGAAGAGGAGCTTTTGTGGGGCGCGTAACTTGGGGAAATGGGAGCGGAGACACCATTAGAGCACATGTGCAATACATTGCCATTGTATAGGGACATAATAGAAACATATCACACACAATGGTTAGTAGAGACAAAAGGGAATTGGGGATGCCTCGCTCCTGGCCAGAGCCAGTCACCCATAATAGGGCAATCCTGGACCACATGAGCATGTTCTTAGCTGCTAAGTATAGAGGAAAACAACTCCAAAAGAGAAAATAGATATTGAAGCTATGGAAACTGATTGAGGATGGGTATGAGGATGGGACTCAAAACACTAAAGGGACCATCCTAGAGACAATGGGCCTCATTACAAGTATGGAGGTAGCCGGGTCCGGGTTCCTAGAATGGGGAAATACCGGGCCATTCTGACCTTGGAGTGCCCAGTAATTCCTATTCCCGGGACCCGGACCCAGTACATCCCCATTCCCATTTAAGCCCCCATAGGACTCAATGGGAATGGGTGGAATGCTACCAATGGGCCTGTTAATGATGGGCCCATTGTTAGAATCCTGATCTGCTAGAGGGTCCCACTAAGGACACCTGGTTTTACCAGAAATCCTTAGCGGGACCCGCGAGCAGACCTCGTAATGAGGCGGTAGAGTGTTAACGGTACCGGCAGCTTTACCGGCGCCATTAAACCTCTGCCGCCTGGGTCGTAATGAGGCCCAATGTCTGCGACAATGCAGGCGAACAGGACTGGGTCCATGCATACAGGCCTTTACCCGCTCACCCCTCGCCCAGCCATAGGGTGCACTAATCCAATATATGTGCCCACTCTGGTGACAGCGCCACCTCCTTACATTCCACCACCCAGTACTATCCCACCCTTGGACAGCAAGATACAGAAGGAGCTAGAAGAAGCATTGGATGCAACACGGGTGACGTCATCTCGGTTGAGGACAACACAGGACGGAGGGGGGAAGAAGGCAAATCGGTTAGACAAATGACGAGCTGGAGATATTTTGTTCAGGTTAAACAGTTGTCAAGGATGTGCACATCCAAATGGAGGGAGGCAGCGACATGCCAGTCGGAAGCATCGGGTACGGGACTGTCAGGTCTGACAGAGGTACAGACCGGGAAATAAGGGAAGATGAATGGGACATCATAGAAGAGTTCAAGGATGAGGATGAGAATGACCAGTTGCCGGAGATAGCACCACAGATAGACATTTTGTGGAGGACGTGGTTAAGAAACAGGTTGGGCCAGGTGGAAGTAGCAAGGAAAAAGGGAATCAGTGGACGGAAAGAGGGAAAAAACACAGATACTCAGATGCCGTTGTTGCACAGAGGCATAGGCAGAACTCACTATGTGCCGTCGGTGCAAATGGATAAGAAAAATTTGATTAAGCAGCTCCCACCCCTCACTTCCGAAATGGGAAGTGGATATATGCTTTTGAAAAACAGACAGCAGGGATTCCCTTAGCTGTGGGGGATATGGAAAGTTAGCTTGTCACAATAGTGGGGCACCAAGCTGGAGACCTGTGGGTTAAAGCAGGATATCCTGGAGTAAAACTAGACAATGACGCACCCGATGGTGCACCATTTAACAACAGATCGCAGGTGTGGGACTCATTGAGGTGAACGTTCCCTGATACACCAGATCTGCAGACTATCATGCAGTATACCATGGGAGATGACGAAGATCCTGTGCAATGCATTATTAAGGTCCAGGAAATGTGGAGGGTGGAGATGGGGGACCAGTGGGACCG
The DNA here is from genome assembly GCF_040938575.1 of Ambystoma mexicanum. Classification (NCBI taxonomy): domain Eukaryota; kingdom Metazoa; phylum Chordata; class Amphibia; order Caudata; family Ambystomatidae; genus Ambystoma; species Ambystoma mexicanum. The sequence goes on along the minus strand of NC_090928.1, from coordinate 317,993,221 downwards.
CTCAGTTCCTCTTTTCTATTTTGTTATTAAAAGGCATTTGCCCAAGGAAGTTCAGAAAGCACTGGAGAAAATTGTGGGCATTGAAGCAAACGGGTGGGTGGAGATACAAAATATCATAATACATTTTTGCAAAAGGATAAAGGAAAGAGAAAAGGAAATAGCCCAATGGCTGCAGGCAGAGGAAGCGAAACTAGTGCAAATGAAATTGGCGAAGATTGCAGTACAGGGCGGCACCATTGAGCATGTGAACAGAGGTGGCGGAGCAGACACTGTCCCTCCAAATGTCAGGACAGCAGCATTTTGGCCAGGAGTAGGACAAGGACAGTGGGTAGGTAGGCCGCAGGGTCCTCTACCCTGAGTGGCAACAAGGGGGTTAGCAGCGCAGGAGGGTTGGGTTCAGAGAGGGGCGAGGGGATATTTGAAGGATGGGACCCTGGTGAGCAGGCATGGGACCCTCGCAATGTTGCAGCTGTGGGAAATGGGGACATTTTGCAAGGGAATGTAGGAGTAGGCAGGGGGTGGGATACAACCCCTATGGCAATTATTTCCCACTGCCCCAGCCCCAACCACAGGTTCAATTCACAAGACCAACCTCTATACTCTACGAGATACAACAGGCGTATACACAATTGCCACCACGACCCCTGGGCGCCCAAGTGCCACATCAACCAATGATACAACCATCAATGCCCCAGCAGAATGCCCGGTATGGTAGTAGCATACCAACAACAGACGCAGTGCCGAACGGCACAGTCGTGCCCTACTGAAGGGTGAGCTTGGTGGGGAACAACCCCTTCATGTTCTCCGGGACCAATACATCCCCTGACTAGGACAGCCCACAGAGCACTCTTGCATGCCCAGTACTGTACATGACAGTCCACCCTGATGAAGAACCCTTGGTGGGCACTGAGATGGGTAACAAGCAATTTATCTTCATCGTTGACACAGGTGCCACTAAATCATGCATCATTGAGGGAAACATCTCGCTATCAGGTAAAACTCTTGACACACAGGTCTTCTCTAGTGTCACACACCATGTCATGCATTCCCCTACCTCTCCTGTGGTCTGGTGTCCTACTGGGGATTCGGCCCGGCAGCCACGGAGGACACTGCCATCGGGCCCTGCGCCTGCCCGGAGTATGCACTTGCCCATACTCGCCGCGCTTCTGCGGTGCTTCATGGCTTCACGCATTTGGCGGCGTCCTTGGCATTGCTGTCCTCGTGCATCCTGGGGGCAGCCATGAAGCTTATTATCAAGATGGCATTCCGGGTACTTACGTGACCGTTCGCGCAGCATACTACAGAGTAGAAAGCGCTCACGCGTCGGTCACTTGATGCAAGTAATGCAGGGACAGTTTGCTGTGAGCATGCACGTGCTGCAGCATCATTCGCTATCGAGAAAGGTTCTACCATTGTCATGGGGAGCTCCAAAACATTGTAGGTTGAGCATGCAGTGTTCGCCATCTTAGAATGGTCCCAGTCCACATTGACCACACAGAGAGCATACACATATGAGATTATTCTGTCCAGCCGAAACAGTCACATTGTGCGGTGCAAAACAGTTAACCCTGCCACTTTCCTGACAGAAATGTGGTCTGATGAAGATTTCGCAAATCATGACTGTGTAACATTTGAAGGTGAGGAAGATGGCATACCAAAAACACATGACAGGCCGGCTGAAGGGGAGTGAGTCCTCTTCGTTGATGGGTCAGCAACAATCGAACAGGACATGGGCTTGAGGCACAAGTGCACAGCAGTGGTCTGTTTGGTGGATGGGGAATATGAAACATTGGTGCAAAAGAGATTACCAATGCACTTCTCGGCCCAGCAGTGCATGATGGTGGCGCGAGTTATGGTTGCTTAGCTTACCATGACTGGCAAATTTCAGAGGTTTTTACTTGTAACCATAACGTCCCTTTAACAACGTTTTTTCATTGAATTTCATAGCTTTTTATTAGTGTAACTTAACCATAATGTCCCTTTACCAATGTTTTTTAGTGAATTTCATGGGTTTTTACCAGTCCATGCTATTTTCCTGCAACCTTCTAATATCATACTTACCCCAATATAGCCAAATTTTTGTCCAATTTACAAAGTTTCACTTTAAAACTCTGCCATTTCCCACCTTCTAGCATCATTTTTACCACTACACTTTTTGCAACTTTTTCCACTGTTTTTGAGTCTTTTAATGTACGCGAAATGTCTGACATCATCGCGGACCTTCTGGACAGTACCACATGACCATGCGCATGTGTGCGGCATGATGACGTGTCTGCGAACGCATCCTGACTTCACGATCGTGTCCGTGCTTCGAGGACAGTTCGGAACTGCATTTTCTACTTATCTAGGAATTTTCAAGCTCCTACACCTATTCTTACTCATTATCCATTGACAATCTGGTACAAACCACATACTTGGAAAATTATAAGTAAAACTGCTATTTATCTTAAAATTGACATCAGCTGCTATTGCCATCCCTCCTCCCCAAGAGTACCACCACCACCAGCTTGAGGACCTACACAACAAAAAAAGCACAGTACTTCAAAAGACAATGAAGAGGACCGAGAAGATGAGGTAGAGGAAGTGCCTACCTCTAGCACCCAGAGAGAATCATGGGTGTGGCAGTTCTTTACCACTGTTGGGAATTTACCAAAGGCTAAAGCTACCAAAGTGAAATGTACTGAGTGCAACTTTGTACTCAGTCGTGGATTACCTGGACAGTACTCCTACGGGACTACCTCCATGCACCACAACACCATATGCAACCACTGCAATGCTCTCAGAAAGGTTGTTCCTTCATTAGCAAGTTGTAGGCTGTCTTCCTCAACCAATACTGTAACCACACAGGCTACTTCTGTGGGAGATAAAATCCCACCAGCTTCCTTGCAAGTGATAAAAGAGGCTTTTGATCCATATCTTTCAAAGACAGCAGTCCTCTGTATATACTGCAACACATCACTCTGCAAGGGGGAGCAATTTCGAAGTGCTTTTGCAGCTGTATTCAAGGAGCATGAGAAACAATGCCCCCTATCTTAGAAGTAACACACGCGCAACATCTTCCCCTGTCCACCTGCCCCTCAATATTAGTGCTTGGTGCCTCTTCTCTCATTTCCCCTCCTCACCTTACGTTCTAACCTATCCTGCTAAAATAAAATACATAAACAAACAACAAAAGAAAGATTCCTTTAGGAACCACCTCTCACAGTTAAAAAATAGAACTAAAATCTTATAGACTCTGTCTACTTTACATTTCTCAGTAAAGTACGTAGACTCAGATTTTCGAACATTTCCATTAGCATTTTGTGTCATGCTAACGGAAATAATGTGGGGTTCATCCACATTGCAGGGACTGTAATAGGGGATAAATAACGGCCTGGCAGCCCAAGTTATCGGCCCAAGCAAAGCGAGGGTGCATAAAAAGGGCTCTGACCATTATCCCCCATTCCGCCCCTGCAATTGGGGATGAAGGCCATTAGCACCCTAGGTTCCCAAAGCGGGAACCCGGGGTGCTAAAAAAAAGATTTTTCTTCCTACACCGGGACACCTGAGGCGTCCCGATGTTGGATGGAAAATCCTTTTTCAAGATGGCCACCATAGAAAGGGAAGGACGGGCTGCGTACAGAGTCCCTCTTTCATTTCCATGGCAGCCTGCAGAAGGCAAAGGGAGAACCCTATGACCATATTACCATGAGCACATTATTTTTTCCCTTTCAAACCTATCCCACTTTCGAACAACTTTACCACAGAGCTGGTCCCAGGTGGACATGGCCACTTTAACCCCATTTGTCGTCCCTCTTGGTCATGACCAGTAGCCAGATTGTCCAGGTCATGACCTTATGCCATGACCCAGACAATCTGGCCACTGCCCATGGCCACAGGCTATACCTTAGTCACCAAAGGTATATCAATATTTTTGGTACCTGCATTATGACACTTGTCAAAAAATAGAAACACGGGCACATTAGCAAAACCATGCTTTAAAGACCTTGCCAATGCTCCTGACACGAGTTTGCTGGAAATCCACTGACGTTTTATTTTTTCAAAAGTGTCAAAATGTATGTACATAAAATAGTCATATACTTTAGCTCCCAATTGACAAAATCCATTCAGACTTTACACAAACATTCAAGGTTGGATCTATAATCTTTAGGAAAATTGTTGTCCACATTCGTCAAATGGCAACAAAGTTATAAGCCATCTAAAATTGTTGAGACCCTCACTAATTTTGCCTCCTCTTGACAAAATCCCACCGAACTTTGCAAAAACATTAATATCTAGACTTAAAATCGTTTTGCAAACTTTTGTGCAGATTCGTCAAATGGCAGCACATTTATAAGCCTTTACAATATTTTGGGACCCCCTTCTAATTTTGTTCCCTATTGACAAAACAGCTCCACACTTTCAGAATCAGGTCTAGAATAAAATTCAAAAATGTCATGCAGTTTCATTGAGTGGTGCCAAAGTTAAAAGCCATCCAAAAACTGTTTTTCACCAACTCTATAATACAGAAATAGGCATAGATGTCCTCGAACATCTCAAGTGTTCGCGAAAATCACAGGACTGTGCCCGAACATCTGGAATGTTTGTGGACTTCTGGGATGAAAAACACCTGTTTTTTGGCTTCTTACGGCCATATCCCATTCCATCCTCATCACCCCTCACCTCTCCAGACATTGTTTGATAAGTTTGACAAGTGCAATGTTTTGTTTTTTAATATGGTTTTACTGCGATGTTCACGGGCAACGGCGGCTGTCCATGAAAACATGGCGGCCGTTTCCAAAAATCAGACGCACTTCATGCTTTTCACCATCCAATCAGTGGGCATGTCCAAACATGGAAGTGAGTCCGCAGACGAAACCCAGATATCACCATTTTTTTACCTACTTTTGGGCTGTTTTTAAAAAAACGACTGGACGTATTTGCACCAAATTTACAAAAGCATGCTTTCGGGACCAAGCTGTCACTCCTCCTGCAAATTTGGTGAAAATCCATCCAGCGGTTTGGGCTGTAGATGTGAGCAACATTTTAGAAATGTTGGGACCTCCCCATAACTTTGAGAAAACCTCACTAAACTTCACAGAATCAATCTGATGGAGCCATATACTGTTTTTGCAAAGTTTGTAAAGTATTTGTCCAGGCGGGCCAAAGTTATAAGTTATAACCCTATGGGTTGAGCAACTTAACCATAACTACAGGGCCGCTAGCCTTTTCTACTTTCTTCCTTCTTAGCTCTCTATTCTTCCCTATTCATTGTTTCTTATTCCATTGCCTACGTTTCCTTCTCTATTTTATTGCATCTCGCTCTTGTTATTAAATAATTGTTTTTCAGCTAAAAGCAGCAATGGTTCCTCTGAGCTCCAATGACTCTATATATATGAAAACAAGTAATGTGTACAGTACTATGTCCACATGCTCTTACTATTATATGTGTGCAATGCATTATATTGCTGGCCTATTTGCTATATTCATGTTGGCCTTGCACATATATTTAGGGGTAGTTTTATATGGGCTTGGCATATACAAGGGGAGCTATATACAAGCAAATGTTACAACCAATGACTACAGTTCCAAATTAGCTGAGAGGGGAATGCAGAATGTAAATATGTGTGAAATATTTCACACACGTGACGCTGTGGCCACAGACACCAATGGTAATGTTACACCTGTTAATTTTACCACAATGTCTCTTGAAAATGTGTATAGCAGAGCATTAGCATGTCAGAAAAGGCACCTCAGAAAACAACGATACGACAAATAGATTCAGTAGAAAATGTGCATCATCCTGAATGTTCAAACAGTTGGTATGCTGACATGAGCTTGGTGGGGAAAGAATAGAGTGAATGGAAGTTGTTTTGTTTGTTCATTGATAGCACATGCATCAGGGGCACCCAATGTGTTAATTCCAATTGGAATTACCAATTATAGAGGCTCAATGCCTGGGTCATGTGGCACTGTGTAAGCTGCAAGGCACATTCCAGGTACAATCTGTGTCACTAGAGACTATGGATCCTGATCTGCTGCAATGCAAGCAAAACCCCAAAAGCTCCCAGTGCCTGCGGAGGCTGTAACATGAACTTGCAAGGAGTGAAATACATAGACAAAAGATGGCAAGAAACTTCAGTGAGCTGTGCAGCAGGAGGGCTACTGAAATTCGGAGATAATGTGCTGACTAAAGTGAACAAAGTGTGTCCACAATTCTGGAATGAACACGTACGTCGCAAAGCTAACGTGGGTGACAGCAATTGAAAAGCCAGTAACAGTGCAGCAGAAAGAAAATCATGAACTAATCTTTTACAATGAGGGAACTGTTTTCGTGCGGGCCAATTTCAAATGCTACAAGACATTGCTTGTTCCAGACCTCAAAAAATGTACTGAGGCAGCGATGGACTACTCCTGGATGTGTGGTCAGCAGGCATTCTTGCACCTCCCGCCATCATGGAGGGACTATTTCTCACTGGCCACACTGCAATCTGCAATTCTTGTGATCCTGAAAAACACCTCGCAGTGGGGTCTAACACTTTGCCTTCCCCAACCCCAGCCCTGACTGCAATGGAGCTCACAAGAAACCCATCACCATGTCCCATCTTCCGTATCTTGCCGGAGAAGGAAAGCTGCGTAGAAAAAGAACTATTATGTGTCTCAAGACCCATCCGAATTGCTTAAAGAAATACCCAATGACTATAGATTGTTCAGCAATGAAGAGACATTTTTTGCATCTCTACTTTTGCCTGTGGTCCAAGCAGCCACAAACGCAAAATCGCTGCAGATAGTCAGGTGGGAGTTCGTACAACTGGACAATGATACAGAACAAAAACAAGGCCTCAATGCAATAAAGGTCAAGATGCGTTCCATAAGAGTGAAGACCCTTCAGAATCGCTACATGCTCAAGGCAATGGAGGGAGGAGTCTGAAGAAAAATCTGCGATTCTCACTGCACATACATACCTCCAAACGATGCAGAAAATGGCTCCTTGACGCAGATAATAGGAGCACTGCACACCCTCGGATCACACATGCAGACTGAAGCAGGCACACAGGAAGAAGATTGGTTTGATGGTATTTTTGCTTGGGCACCATCCTGGATGGGGGCGATCATGAAAATGCTGGTGCCTGTCACTGTGTTCATACTGGTCATTTTCTGCACCTCCTAATTCTTCGTTCTTCTGCCAAAATAGTACCTAACAGTGCCAGGATGATGGTTTCAATTGGGGGATTAAATGCACTTCAGGGTAAAAAACACAGTGCTGTCCAACCAGATGATCCAAACAAACCACACATGGCAAGAGTAGAGCAGCGTTTGCACCCTCCCAGTGCTATCACTACACCTTCGCCCGATCCTGAGAATTACGCAGAGCATTAGGTTGATCTAACAGGGGATGGGGTTGTATATAAATGACTTGCACCCTGAAAAATACGCACACAATGGCCACAGTTTACGTCATGTATGTAGAGCATGTGTTCCAAAGGATGGGTCGCCACCTTATTTAGGAGCTGAACGTTTGTAAGAGGAGTGTCGGAGGGGACCAAGGAAGGGTGGGCTCATAGGGGAGTTTGTTAATGTAGAATCAATGAAAGGGGGGAATGTCGGAAGGGGGCATATTCTTCCCACACCCCTAAGCCCTTCAGAATAAGGCTCAGGCCATTATCAGTAATGTAAGAGACCAAGGGATATGGGGTTTCCTTACGGTCGTACACACAATTACATTATTGTGCATTTTGTAGGTGTAGCATGCATGCCGGATTAGCAGCCATTTTAGATATTAGCAGCCATATTGTAACCCACAGCCTAAACGTGGCACGGCAGACAGCACCCCAGGCCTAGGCCACAAACATGAGCGCAGGAATAGGTGGTGTCCCAAATAGTGATGAGAAAACCCAGAGCTACACAAATCAACAAAACACCTAATTGTCCTAACATGTTGCCAACCTCCGCGCCCTAGGAAGAATGTGCCCTGCAAGGTCACGGGAGTTTGGCTGGGTGATTGTAAACAGCGCAATCCCATGAGAAGAAGGGCTCAGGCCTTCAACTCCCACCAGCACTAATCCTAAATTGTAGCCCTTGACTACTTTGGTTCCAGGACCCCTGAATTCCAGTGTACCATATAACCCAGACCGCTGACCATAAAACCAGCTGGTCCCCCAATCGAACAACGGATCAGAAAGCAGGACCCTTCTGCCTTCACTCTTAGATCATGTGATGTGTGCTACGAGGTGCAGGGTGGGATTAAATTATAGCCCAAATCGAGGGTTGGAGAATTTGGAGGAATGCTGGCCTGTCTGGGAGCAAGTGAAGTGTGTGTGAATTAGTGCGACCTGGGCTTTCGCCTCGAGCCCCTGTATACTTTAGGCCAGGTGCCCTAGTACATAGAGATAAATGTGTTTTCTTAGATAGCATTACAATTTCATCAGCTGACCAGTGACAGCTGCAACATCACCCACATGGACAAAGGTGGATGCAGGAGGCAGAGACCAATGGCCTGGCATCCCCTATGGAGAAGGTGACCTATGTGTAGGGTCTCTCCAATTAGCAGGGTGGGTTTGTGCTGTATGTAATGACATCACCAGTGACGATGCCTACTGATATAATGTACTGCACATGCAATATTGCCAGAACATTCCGCGGCAGCAGAGTTCTTGGTTGGCGCTTTTTTTTCCTTTTGTATGGAAATAAAACTTGTTATCCTTGCAAGAGCTGTGTTGGGTCTTTTTCCCTAGTGGGTTGTATTTTTTCTGGTGTGAGACTCTCAGGGCCTTTCCTACACATGCTCACCATACTAATGTTCCACAAATCATCTCTGTCTCACCCACTTCCTCCTCATGAACATACCACCTTCATCAACCCGCTTCTCTCAAAAACTAATGCTAATTAATGGACACTCAGTCATACTCCATACCAACCAAATTAAATCTACCAGGGATCCATGCCCCTAACGGCATTGGGGACACTCTCCTCCACGTCATGGAATCAATCGAGATAAAACAGCATGGTACTAAGCCCCACTAACATAAATGGAACTATATTTAGCCATATATTCTCTGCATTGTTCCTGAGACAATGGGCCTTAGTTTGGAGGTAATTTGGTGGTAATTCTGCCGAATTATTGCATGATGCTGGAGGTAAATTCTCCACGTCAAAGCAAAACTCAGGATTTGTAGAGCAGTAAAAACAGCGGTAATACCTTGACTGCAAAAACAGTGGCAGTAATTAAATGATCAAAGCAACACAGGGAATGGGTACACCTCTACTTCGCTGGCAAAGAGGAAGAGACAATTATAATATACATGAAATATGTCAGCGGAAAAGTTAAGTTAAAGAGGAATCCGACAAACGGACAAGGTGAGGGGCAGCCAAATTCGGAATCGCAGATCATACCATACCAAAGACAATACAATTAGAAAACATGAACATTTTATTTATATTTCATTATTTGTTTAAAACATACATGTTGAATCAGGTTTCAAGCTCGTTATCCACATAACATTAAGGGGGTAATTCATAGAATTCAGCGCACAAGTGGCGCACGCGGCTGGCGCACAGTGTGCGCGTGCGAATCCCTGCGCCAGCCGCGTGCGCCAAAACCCATTTCCGCGCACAGCGTATTCATGGATTCCAGCCACCAAAACCAGCCGTGGCGCACAGTGGCGCAGCGACCTTGCAGCAGCGCCAGTTACGCCCCCAAGAACGCCTTCCGCACAGGGAAAAGCCATCAAAATCCCCAATCCAGCGCAAAGGGCTGCGCTAACCCTGTACCAGCACGGCAAGCGGGCTACATGTATTTCAGGGGTTCACGTGAAGTTTCTCACGCGATCGGGCCTGGGGGAGCGTGCTACGTGTATTTCAGGGGTTCGCGTGAACTTTTTCACGCGATCGGGCCTGGGGGAGCGGGCTACGTGTATTTCAGGGGTTCGCGTGAACTTTTTCACGCGATCGGGCCTGGGGGAGCGGGCTACGTGTATTTCAGGGGTTCGCGTGAAGTTCCACACGCGATTGGCCTGGGCGCGTGTATTTCAGGGGTGCGCGGGAAGTTCCACACGCGAATTGCCTGGGCGCGTGTATTTCAGGGGTGCGCGGGAAGTTCCACACGCGAATAGCCTGGGCGCGTGTATTTCAGGGGTGCGCGGGAAGTTCCACACGCGAATAGCCTGGGCGCGTGTATTTCAGGGGTGCGCGGGAAGTTCCACACGCGAATAGCCTGGGCGCGTGTATTTTAGGGGTGCGCGGGAAGTTCCACACGCGAATAGCCTGGGCGCGTGTATTTCAGGGGTGCGCGGGAAGTTTTACACGCGATTTCAGCAGGGTACGTGTATTTCAGGGGTGCGCGGGAAGTTCTACACGCGAATAGCCTGGGCGCGTGTATTTCAGGGGTGCGCGGGAAGTTTTACACGCGATTTCAGCAGGGTAAGTGCATTTCAGGGGTGCCGGGGAGTCCTACATGTGATTTGACAGTGTGGGTCCTCCCAGGTGTTCCCTGTACACCCTCCACAGCCCCTGCAGGCAGCCCACACCACAGGGGACTACCCTGCATCCCTGGTCATGTCCCGCAGGCAGCCCACCCAACATGGGCATGCCCCCCAGCAAAGGCACATGTCTCCTTGAACTAATGAACACCAACTCATGTCCCCCACCACCCCCACCCCCCAGCACTGTGGGGCACCTGCCAGCAGGCCCCCACCCATGTCCAACTCATGTCCCTCACCACCCCCACCCCCCAGCACTGTGGGGCACCTGCCAGCAGGCCCCCACCCATGTCCAACTCATGTCCCCCACCACCCCCACCCCCCAGCACTGTGGGGCACCTGCCAGCAGGCCCCCACCCATGTCCAACTCATGTCCCCCACCACCCCCACCCCCCAGCACTGTGGGGCACCTGCCAGCAGGCCCCCACCCATGTCCAACTCATGTTCCCCACCAACCCCACCCCCCAGCAGTGCAGGGGCACCCACCACCAGGCCCCCACCCATGTCTCCCACCACCCCCACCCCCCAGCACTGTGGGGCACCTGCCAGCAGGCCCCCACCCATGTCCAACTCATGTCCCCCACCACCGCCACCCCCCAGCACTGTGGGGCACCTGCCAGCAGGCCCCCACCCATGTCCAACTCATGTCCCCCACCACCCCCACCCCCCAGCACTGTGGGGCACCTGCCAGCAGGCCCCCACCCATGTCCAACTCATGTCCCCCACCACCCCCACCCCCCAGCACTGTGGGGCACCTACCAGCAGGCCCCCACCCATGTCCAACTCATGTCCCCCACCACCCCCACCCCCCAGCACTGTGGGGCACCTGCCAGCAGGCCCCCACCCATGTCCAACTCATGTCCCCCACCACCCCCACCCCCCAGCACTGTGGGGCACCTGCCAGCAGGTCCCCACCCATGTCCAACTCATGTCCCCCACCACCCCCACCCCCCAGCATTGCGGGGCACCCTCCACCAGGCCCTCGCCCATGTCCCATCCATGCCCCCCTGCACCTGGGTCCCAACAATCCCCAATCATGTCCGTAATGGCCATCCTCCCCTGCCAAAAGGCCCAACCAACTATCACATCCACCCACATATCAAAGGCAATTACATGTTACACACCCAATGTAAATGAACACATGTCTGTCACACACAATGGCTGCAAGTGAATGTTAAAACACCCAACATGACATGCATGAAAGCAATGAGATGATACGACACATTGAAGGATGAAAGTAAAAATGTATTGAAAATCAACTAGAATGGAAATGAAATGAGAAAAACCACAAAGAAAAACAACAAAAAGAAGATGAATGTCCATGAAAAAAATCCAAAAAATCAAAAAATCCATAGAAGAACTATTTACAAGACAATCCCGGGTCCATGAGCCCAACCAAATGAAACCTAACTATGTCAACTAACTAAAAACTGAACTATATACAAAAAAGTGGCGCATTGTCCAATCGCAACCAAATTAAAAAAAATAATTTAAAGGAAACCTACCACTAACTATATAACTATATACAATGGCAGCGGGCAAGTCCTGCGGCTCACTCTGTGATGTTGCCGGCCAGGGCATCATCGAACTCCATGTCGATGTCCTGGAGGCGGGACTCTGTCCTGGCCCCGAGGTCTCGCAGGGATAACCCCATGTTCACCTCAAACTCCCTGCGAGCTTCCTCGAGGCACTCAGCCCGCCTCAACGCCCGACGCATGGAGAACTCCGCCCTGACCATGGTGAGCCGCTCCTCTTCCGCCCGCTGCCGCTCCGCACCTATCCGCTGGACCAACTGCTCCCACACGGAAGACACTACCATCCCAGGGTTCTCCTGCCCTCCGGCCGATGCCTGCCCCTCTGATCTTGATTGCCCCGAGCCATGATGCCTCCCACGTCGAGCCTGCTGCTGCCTCCGACGCCACTGCCTCTGCCAGCACGACGGCATCCAGGATGATGGAAACCACCGACGCCGTCGTGCACGTGCCCTGCCCGATGATGCCGTCACATCCTCCATCTGCTGGGGTCCAGTTGCTGTGTTGTCCACCCCTGCTGGACCTCTGACTCCCGACTGTGGCAGGGATGGGATCCCCACTGAGCTGGCTGCATTGGTCAGGGCAGGTCCACAGGGGGCCCTGGTGGCATCTGGGCCGGAAGACGGCAAGGAGAACGACTGGCGTATAGTCTCCACAGAGGAGGAGAGGGCCGCCAGATTGGCCGACACATGCAGGAAACCCCCGAACATGGCCGATCCCAATTGGGCCACGTCGGCACGGTGCTCTTCGTGATGACGTGCGTGCTCCTCCTGGGAAGCACGCACGGCATCACGAATCACAGCCGTGCGCATCGCGACCCCAATCAGGACCTTCTCCACACGGCCAGGGGTCCCCTCGTCCGCAGGTGGAGGGGAGTCAGATGACATGGACGTCCCCTCTACCTGCGGACAGGCCTGGGACGGGGCATTCCTGCTGGTGCAAGGTGGTGCACCCACAGGTTCAGGGACAGCGACATGCACAGGCCCCTCCACGGTGACCTGTGCTGCCTCCTGCCCCTGCCCCTGGACTGCACCACTTCCACCAGCAGGGATGCCCCCACCAGGCCCCATGTGCGCCTCAGTGGCGGCCTCCTCCTCCTCTGTGGAAACCACCAACCTGGATGGCTCCTCGCCGTCTACCGCCGTAGCAGGCCCCTGTGGGGGCACACCCACCCCTTCCGCTGCAGCCGTGGGGGCATCCCCGCCGCCTTGCTCCACAGCGCCGTCTCCGCCCTCTCCTTCACTAGCCGCTGCGTAGAGGGAGACATAGAACACAAGCATCAGGGTACTGTACAATGGTCCCCTAGACAGGAAGCAATAGCAGATGAGTGCCACTGTCAAAGTACACTTCCATCATGTCACACCACAACACATGTGTCAGTCCAGGCAAAACACACACAGTGACAGTCATGGTGCGTGCCATGGACATTTCAATGCATGTCCAATGGACTCTCGAATCATACAATGTAATGGGACTCACATGCATAATGGGTCATGCCTATCACATGCACACACTTCACCCCAGTCACATCCATCTGGCCCCGTACACCCCAATCACAGTGCATACAAGGATGACTAGGCTGCATCAGTGAATCTGTACATTGTCACAGACATGTGTCATGCATCCATGGCACTCACAAGTCACAGACACGCAGGTCAGGCACACAGACATGGATACCACATATGTATCTGGCATCAGCACCCATCCCTCGCCCCCACCCATGTCCAGGAACAGAGACTGCCATGCTCTCATGTGTGCAATCTGCACAGGGCTCCCCATGTCGCATTCAAACACATGCAACAACCGTGCGGTTCACACATTACAGGTCGCACATGCATTCCCATTATGTCCCTGCACACATACATGCGTACATGGCCTATGTCACACATGCAGGCAAGTATCAGACAACCAGCACACTGCAACATGCCCTGTCTCACACAGCAATGCTTGGCCACTTACCGCTCAACTCCAGACGGGTCTCCCTCTCAAGGACCTGGGCGTGGAGCGCTGGGTGTGCGCGTTCCAGGACCCTCAACTGGATGGAACTCATGCGGCCCCGGCCCCCCTCCACGAGGCGCCGGGCCTTCATGAGGGTCCTGGACCTCAAGTCCTCCCAGCGCTTCTTGACCTTCTGGATGGTGCGGGTTGCCACCCCCTCCGCGTTGATGGCAACCACACAGTCGGCCCAGATCCCCTCCCGTCCTTCCCTGTTGGCGCGGGACGATCCGAAGAGGGCATCATACTGCCCCAGGACTTGCTCCACCAGGACACCAACTTCGGTGGCAGTGAAGCTGGTGCCCCTCTGCCCCTCTGGCCGGGGGTTGCCACTGGTGCCAGATGTTGATGTGCCCGACATGGCAACCCCAGGGGCAGGAGTGGGTGGGCAACTGGGTCCTGGGGCTGGGCTGTGGAGCGATGTTATCCGAGTCGGGAGTCTTCTGTTCCAGCAGGGGTGGACACAGCAACTGGACACCTGCAGATGGCTGATGTGCAGGCACCAAATGGCAGGGCACGGTGGCAGCAGGCAGGCAGGCAGCAGCAGATGGCACGTGGGAGGCTGCTCGGGGCACTGGGGGGCAGTAATTCGGCCTTCTGGGCAGGAGCGTGGTCTTCCGTGTGTTTTCGCGTGGTCAGCTTGATACGGAGTGATTTGGCACGTGAAAAATCTGCACGTCAGCGTGTAATTCGAGGAAAGGCCCTTAGCGCGTAAGCGCGTCTGCACGCATACGCATTTTCATTGGACAGAAGGCCCCTCAAGCGCCCCTGTGACGTGACGCGTACAGACGTGCATGCGCATTTCAGCGTGCGTGAAAAACTGCGTGTAATCCGAGGAAAGGGCCTATGCGTGTAAGTGACGTGACGCGCGCAGGTGTTTCCCTCATTGCACGTGATGACAGAACACACGTGGATTTCCACCAATCGCGTGTGAAAGTTCCCGGCACCCCGGAACACACGTACCCAGGCTAATCGCGTGTGGAACTTCCCGGGCACCCCGAAACACACGTACCCAGGCCACTTGCGTGTACGCACACTCCCCTCCGATCACACGCGATGACACTCGGACCGTATCCAAACACGGGAAACACGCGCACGGCAAAAGACGTGCACAGGCGTCAACGCGTCTGCCACACGTAGGCAGGCGGAAGCGTCCCCGCGCACAGCATAAAAGTGCGCGCAAACAACAAACGCGTATATACAGCTACGATGAATGCCCCATTTGTCGCTGCACTGATCGTGGGACACCGCAGGAGGAGGAGAATAGCCAGGGCACGCATTTTCGCAACACGGACAAGCCTTTTTGGGATGCCTGACGACCAGGTCTATGGCAGGTATAGGTTTCCACCCCATATCATCCTAGACCTGGTCAGGGAGTGGGAAGATGACCTCACATCCCCCACCCTTTGCTCCCAAGCATTGAGCCCCTTGGAGAAGGGGCTCAATGTCCTGCATTTTTTGGCCACTGGGTCATTTCAGCGGACCACTGCCATAGTGGGGGGGGTCTCACAGGCCACGCAGTCACGCTGCCTACACCAGGTACTGGCAATCATGACAGCGCGCCCCTCAGTCCGCAGGCACATATACATGCCCAGAACACCCGCAGAAAGGCAGGCCGTTGTCCTGGAATTTTTCAGGGTGGCACACTTCCCCAAAGTGCTCGGTGCCATAGATTGCACCCATGTGGCCCTACGTCCACCTAGGGCCATTGAGCACATCTACCGAAACCGCAAGCACTGGCATTCCATCAATGTACAGGTGGTATGTGATGCAAAGGGAATCATCACCTCTGTCTATGCAAACTACCCTGGCTCCACTCATGACAGTTTCATATACAGAATGTCCGCCCTGAGCCGGGCCCTGGAAGCTGGGCAGCATGGCGACACATGGCTCCTAGGTCAGTACAAATGCCCTCGCACATGCATGCAAGTCACACACAGACAAATATCCAAACCCTAATTATCTCAACTATTATCATCTCCCCAGGGGACAGTGCCTACCCTCTGAGCAACCACATGATGACGCCAATCCGGAACCCCACCACACCACCCCAGGTAAGATACAACGCCGCCCATATTGCAACCAGGGGCATAGTGGAGCGCACATTCGGAGTGCTCAAGTCACGTTTCCGCTCCCTTGACCGCTCTGGTGGGCAACTACTCTATGCACCACCAGTAGTGTGCAGGATCATTGTGGCAGCATGTGTCCTGCACAATGTTGCAACACGGCAGGGCGTCCCGGTGGACATGGTGGTGCCCCCACATCCCCAACCACAGGCGCTGCCCATGGGAGGGGACAGGGCACGTGGCGAGGAAGCCCGGACCCAGCTTGTGGCCACATTTTTCACCTAAACTCCCACCCCTGCGGAGTGCACACAGGCCTGGCACATACCAGGTGACAATCGATGATGACAAAGAGACAGTCAACTGTCACAACCTTACCACCCTGAGATAGTTGCCATGGAAGTGCCACATCGTCTGCATCCCTAGCTACTTAAACACAAGCCATCCTGTGTGACCAAAAGGCACACATATGACATATGACATGATATGGGCCATACACAAGTATTCCAAGGCGCAATGAGGCAGGGAGGGGGGAACAAGGGAACACAGAGAACGGTACTACTAGGCCAGGTGTCATTGGGATCGTGCAAGTGCAGGGGTAGGGGGAATGGGAAAAGTGCCAGGGGAAGGGTGGGGGGGGAATTCCAGTACAGGGGAAGTAGCCCAAAAAAATAATACATAGGTCGCCTGGTGGCAACTACAAAGGTGAGTGCAGACAAGTGCTGGGAAGGGAGGGCTGTAGGGATAGAGAGACAGTACAGCAGTGCAGAGGTTGCCAGGGAGGCAGTGCAAGTGGAGAGTGGCTGGGCCAGGCACCAAGGTCGGTGAGAGTGGCCCAGTTGCAGCTCCTGTGCAGTTCCAGTGGAGAATTCTGCAAGGGAGAGGCAGACAGTAAGCAGAAGCAAAGAGGAAGGACTTGAGGTGCTTCCAGTACTGGAGATGATTCCCCTCAAGTTCAAGTCAGGCCGGAAGTCTGTTCCAGGGGGAGGGCCCTGCTGCGGAGAGAAATCTACCCCCAGCTAGTTGCTCTGAGAAGCGGATGACACGGACATGCAAGGTGTGCATCACACACACCTGCAAACCAGGCCATGGCCATCACTGTCATGTCACACAAACCCTCCCAAACATCAACATGTCATGGCACGCAATACCCATACACCAATGCAGTAACGATAAGGTACACATTGCCATGTCCTAAATGCACAGTGGCATCAGACACTGCTGCCTGACCCGGAATCAGATGAAATGACAGACCAACAACCTCCCACCCAAAATAAGTCATTTCAAAATGCATTACAACAGTCGTAGACGTAACATCACAATGAATGCCTGTCTACATGCACATCATGCATTGCAAAATCAACACTGCAGCTCATGTGTGCAGTGTCCTACTCCTGCATCACACTGCTCAGCGCACAGCACAGTGAACAGCCATTGTGTGTGATGCACACCCTGAGCATCACATCTAAGTGACAGACCACGTCAAACATCAAATCAGGCATTTACTGGATCCATGATCGGTCACAGAACATGTGCTGCCGGGACACAGTGGGCACCAGAAGGCAAACAGTGTACACGTGTATATGCAAGGGTGGGAGTACATGTAGTGCATCAGGGTGCAAGTGTGTGGTTCTGCAATGACATGCACTCCACATATGCATGTGCACTCAAGTGACCATCAGTGTTCCCTACACATCACATGTGAACATCCACCATGTGTACACCCCAGCATGTCAAACCACTACTATCCCCTCGCACCTGAAAGGAAAACACAACACATGAACAGGCATTGATCAGCAGAACACAACATGTACATGGGATACCACCATTACCATGTCAGAGTTCCCATCACACTGCAGGGCAAGGCAACAATCAACAACAACCCCCCCCCCCTCCCTCACAAATGACCATGACCCACTGAACAACTGCACCTGGCTCATGGAGCCCCCAAACCTCAATTCCACCTGGCCACAGGATCACCTTTACCCTTCGTCACCATCTCCCACCTTGTGTGTAAAAAGATGCCTGAACCCTCAGAATACACACTCATTTCTGAAACACAAAATCCAAGGCATAAAAACGAACCCAAACACCCTCCAGTAGATGACTTGACGTAGCAGTACCTCACAAAGGCCAAGTACTACCACAATGATGCAACAACCAAGGTAGCACAGCAAAACAATGTCACGACAGGATGTGAGACATGTGTGGGACATGACATAGGATGATGCACCATGAATGGATGTGTACTGTCAGAGGTCCCCTGTACAGGCGCGGGAGTGCCACGAAACAACCACCCCCACTATGTCCCGGGTGCCTGCAAGGTCAAACTCACACAGGCACCTGAGACCCTGGTGGGGAAGGAGGTTCAGGGATATGCAGTCGGGACAGGTGTTGACACACTGGATGACTGGAATGAGCGGCAGGAGAGGGGAGGTGGAATGACACATGAAACTAGGGAATGCACGAAAATGTACAACCTGCATGAACACATACACAATCCAAACAGACTTGGACATCATCGTCATGGCCTTCTGTAGTCCAGGCTCAGTAGTGGTACGAACCAACCACCTCCTCTAGGGTTTTGGCGCCTGCAAGTTCGGGGCTTACACAGGCATCCGCAACCCCAGTGGGGAAAGAGGGTCAGGGAACGTTGCTTGGATAGGCAGGGGAAGCAGGAACACCGGGTAGAGGGTACAGGTTTCAAAATTGCATAGGATCACGGGTGATTAGGGAGAAAATAACATACCAAATTGAACCACACATACATCCATGCATCAGTACACTCCCCAGCAAGCCTATGCAGAGCAGTTAGTAAGAAAAACAACAAGACACTTAGCTCTGGTTTTGAGTGCTGGCCTCCTGCCTGCGCACTCTCAGGTCCGGTTACAGGAGCACTGCAATGCTGCAAAGAGAGACACAGTCAACAACCTGTACGTGCAAATTGCACAAAAACACAACACCAAACATGCCCCATAGCAACAGACTACTCTACAAACAGACAATCTGTGGTTGATGCTTCGTACCCATATATAACATCACCCCTGTGACGGGTCATACACAGTCAATGCAGTAAGGCACCCGCTGCTGGGTGCATGGCAAATGGAACACCAATGTGTCACAATTCACACAACATGCAATGTTCCCTGGGTAAGCAGACAGACCCATATAGCAAGCCATGACTACAGAGCAAGTTGCGTACCACCATGACCGAAACAAAGTTGGCAGTGCATTTATCATGAAGTACGTGGAAAAGACATGCACTGCACCCGAGTATGTCCCTTGCTGCATGTCCCTGTGAGCTGCCCCTTTCCATGTCTCGGAAGGCTACATGGTTGATACAAGTGGCTCAATGGACCTTGGTGTACCGGAGGGTATGTGCCACTGCCCCTGCATGTGTCCCAGACAACCCTACTATCAGCAGCCATCAGTCCACAAACACATCTGAGCTGCATTGTGTGCTTCAACACCAATATTCGTCTAAGCTCACCCTCTGTGCTGTGACTGAGCCTGCATGTGCAACTCGCCTGGTGCAAGCTGTGCTGTGTCGTGGCCCCCCTGTGATGCTCACCTTGCCTGGAGTTCCTTGGAACATGTCAGCAGTTCTAGGATGTGGGTCTGCAATCACTGTGCCTCTGCTTCTGCACACATGTGCATGTGGGCACCAACAAACGGGTCCAGAATTCCGTCGTCCAATGGGACATGTCTGCTGGCAAAGGTGCTCTGGAGGCTCATCCCCCTGCAGAAAGGGCATGGAACACATGATTAATGCTTCAAAGTCATCTGTGTGTGTCTCATCAGGCATCTCATTACTTGACCATGTCAGAGAGTCACATCACAAATCACACCATCAGTCCGTCTTTCACCTACAAAGTGTGGAACACTATCTACAGCATGAATTGCAACAAGCACATGTACAGGAAAGAAATGAAACATACTACACAATGCATAGCAATCAATGTCCACATTAATCATGATACACCCCATCTAGCAAAAGCTGAACAGTGGACAATGACACCTAAATCATCCCCACTAAGGGTGTCAACACATGTCACACAGCACCAGACATGCCACAGATCTGACAGTCCAATGCCCTTGTGTAAAATGCTGTAACACCGAACCATCCTTGCGAGCCCATGGATAAGGGAGGCAGGAGTGGCATATGTGAGTCAACGAACCCAAGCAGCAAACACATACACAAGACAACCATGAAGGGCCCAGCTGGAACAGACAGTGGATGCCTTCAAAAGTCACAAAGCACCGCACCGTCACATGAAAGCACAATAGACTAGCAATTTTAAACTAAATCAACTATTAACTAATTATAAAGGTAGCGCCTTTGTTAAACTATTTGTTAAGGAACCTGGGATTGGTAACCCTAGGTCTCCTGGGGGCAACCAGACGTGGTCTCCCTCTCACTGTGCTTAGAGAGGCATCAGCTTCACCTCACTGATGATCCCCAACAAGGGTGAAACACGTGTATGGGGTTGCTGGTGGTACTCTCGTTCAGATTGGAATTGCCATTGTATTTCGGTGCTGGACTGCCCCTGGGCAGGACAAAGACTGATATGCAAATGGATATTTCCCATCTGTGAAAGGCACAGTGAGTAAAAGCAGTGGCTGCGAACTCTCAAGTGGTTAATAACCACTGAACAGGTTATCATGTCTGTTCTTGCGAGAGAGGGGCGCCCGCTACCTTTGTTAAACTATTTGTTAAGGAACCTGGGATTGGTAACCCTAGGTCTCCTGGGGGCAACCAGACGTGGTCTCCCTCTCACTGTGCTTAGAGAGGCATCAGCTTCACCTCACTGATGATCCCCAACAAGGGTGAAACACGTGTATGGGGTTGCTGGTGGTACTCTCGTTCAGATTGGAATTGCCATTGTATTTCGGTGCTGGACTGCCCCTGGGCAGGACAAAGACTGATATGCAAATGGATATTTCCCATCTGTGAAAGGCACAGTGAGTAAAAGCAGTGGCTGCGAACTCTCAAGTGGTTAATAACCACTGAACAGGTTATCATGTCTGTTCTTGCGAGAGAGGGGCGCCCGCTACCTTTGTTAAACTATTAACTAATTACACTAACTATGGAAAACCTACATTACCTATTTAAACTAACTATCAAACAGAAACTTAACTAACTAAACTAAAAGAAAAATCAAAAATGGCCACATACGACCCGGGGGGGAGGGGAGGCACCCAGGAGGGGGGAGGTACAGGGTGCTGCTCAACATCCACATGCGATGATGCTGAGCCAAAAAAAAACCCTCCATGGGCTCAACGCCTGCACAGCACGACCTATGTGGGAGATAGATGGTCGTCCGAGTCTGGCTCATCCTGGAAAGGAGGACGTGGCACAGTAGCCTGGCCATGCCTAGCCGCAGCTTGCCCCTCGTCGGCAGCAAGTCTGCCGGACGGGTGAGCCTGGTTCTGTGTGGCGATGTGACGTAGGTCTGCATGCAGAACCTCCCGTGATACACGTGCTTCCTCTAGCAAGGTAGCACGTGTAACACGGAGTTCCTCCTGCAAGGCCTGGCTGGACAACCGCTGCACTTCCCGGCAAGCCTGTAGCTCAGCCAAGATGGTACACTGAAGCTGTGCAAACCTCTCCTCTGCCCGCTGCCTCTGGGACATCATAAGGACACCCAGAGTGGATCTGAGGGAAGCATACTCCTCCCTCAAGGCATCCATGTGCGCCTCTGCGTGAGCAGCAATTGCTTGACGCAGAGACATTTCAGCCTGGCGTGCCCTGTCTGAGGCCGCCATGCCCAGCCTGAGCGAGCGGGCCGTGGACCGTGCCGCCTGCTGCTGGAGAAGCACCTGCCTAGCAGTGGGGAGCACAGATCGGGCCACACGCTCCATGCTCTCAGCGATGTTCTCCATTGCTGCCCCCTGCCGTTCTGAATTGGCAGTCATGTCTTGCTCCCACTCAGTATACAGCGGTTGCGCGCGGCGACCGCGTTGCCGGGCTTGACCCCTGCGGGACCCAAGGACCGGGGGTCCTCGCTGTGTTGGCACCGCCTGCGGCTGCACGACTACATGCCCCCGTCGATGTGATGTCCCAGGCACATCAGTGACTGGTGTGGAGGGTGACCCTGCGTCCCGATCCACCACGGGCGGAGGAACCAAGACTGTCTGATCCCTCAGTGCAGGTGTCGCAGACAGAGGAGTGTCCACATCAGAATCACTCACCCCTGACACATGGACTTGATGGTCATCCAACTCAACATGGACGTCAGAGTCGTCATCAAGGCTGGACTCATAGGCAGCCAGAGACAAGATGGACTGCAGCACTTGGGGGTTTTCGTGGCCTACCACCCCACGACCCACTCTAGTGCCGGGTTTATGTGGCGTTACCAACCCTGTGTCTGGCATGACAACACCATCCTCTGCCTCCATTGCGTCATCACCTGAAAAATAGAGAGGAAAAGGTCAATACACATGTCAGAAGCACACGACACACACACACACCGACAGCAAAGGCATCAGGCAGACATGTGACACACAACATATGACCTGTCATGCATGCTGGGTCTACTTTGAATAGCTTCTGTGATCAGACCTGTTGAAAGGTGGCAGTTTCCATGGAAGTGGGTCTATGCAGTGCAGGAAATGTGTACGCCACTCACTACCTACATGTACAAGCACTACATGGTGTGTGCCAGGAAATGTGAAGGCAGTGCAATGTCAAAATCAGACATCACGTGCATTGTGCATTCAATGTGTACCATGTCCAGAAGCCAAGCACTCCTCCACCCCAGTACCTAAGCAGGGATGCCTATCATGGTATCAAAAGGCTGACCATACACCTGTGTATTGACTGGCAGTGTTGACTGGCATCAACAGCTTAATGTGATTCAAATTACAACACTGCAAATGATGCTGGGACAGTGGGCAGGACACATGATGGAAACTCCGGAGGCCCCCCACGTGTGAAGAAGACACAACAAGAGTTGGACAGAGTCATTGGCCATTGAACAGGCTGAGGCCTGTGAGCCACACAGATTGTCAGAGCCTAAACATGTGTGCAACGCAGGACTGAGGCACAGTTGACATGGGAAGGCTGATGAGATGGCAGGCAATGTATGTAACCAAGGACTGATATTACAGTGATCATCCAGTCAAGGACACATAGGGGCATGCGTGCAATGCACATGGAGCATGAATGGGCACTCATGTCCCTGCGGGACATCTGACCCATGCACAGTACAAGTGAGATACCCTGCATCGAGTACTAAGGCTGTACGACATGGCATATGTCTGGCAGATTCTACGCTGGAAGTTAGCATCTACACAGGACACATGGACAAGAAACTACACATTGGCAAGATTGGAGCAGACCAGTGCAAAGGTGGAACTGGGGTGCAGAGTGGCGGAGGAGGGGCAAGGGAGCATGCCTACATGGAGTCCCGCATGCAGGCAGAGGAGACATGCATGACGGTAGCATTGCATTACTTACACATCAGAACCATGTACAGGTCACATGTAGCAGCAATCATGCACAACACATCCCACAAGTGAAACACACACGTCCTCAACAAACACGCATCAACACTCACTGGACTGGGCATCAAAGTCCAGCTTCTCTCCCACTCCTTCGACCAATTCAGGTGGTATGAACTCCGCAACGAGAGCCTCATGCGGAGTGAGTTCTTCCTCCTCTGGTGCAGGCCCACCGCCAGTCACCAGAGTCAAGTTGTAATTTGAGGCACGCTTGGCCTTAGTGCTGCGCTTGATGTCATTCCAACGCTTTTTGCACTCCTGCGCCGTGCGCACCTCATGGCCAAATGAACTGACATGTTCCGCAACATGCTTCCAGTGGGTGTCACGTTGGGCAGCCGTGGTCTGACTATTGGCACCCACTAGCATGTCACGGCTGTGGCCCCGCACGTAGTCCACGAGGAAGTCCAGTTCCTGCTTACAGAAAGGCTTCTTCCTCGACGTGCAGGAGGTCGTGGCTGTGTGTGGGGTCCCAGCCTGTGCTGCAGGTGCAACCTTCCTCCTCTTGGACTGTGGCGCAGACCCTGGCTGGCTAATGCCGCCCTGACCAGCATGGCCAGTGGGTTCGGTGGATTGAGCCAAGGGAGTGGCAGGTGGAGGGATGACCAGAGGCCTGACTTGTGTCAGTGGCAGCTGGGTGCCCACTAATGGACCCTGCGCAGCAACATCAGCTGTGGCAGGGTGGTTGGCCGCAACGGTCCTGGTTGGCAGACTCACAACCGGGGTGCTGTTGGGTGCATCTGCCCCTGCACTTGCCAACACCCGGCTGTTCGGGGCAGCAGATGACATGACTGCCCCAGGGACACGTGTCTTGGTCTGAGCAGCCCGGCGTGCCCCTATGGTTTCCCCCCTGGCCTGTTGGAGATCTACCAAGGGCTCTTCAAGTGCCAACGCAGCCTGCGCTGGCAGACCCTGAGCCTGGGTGGCGGTGTCCACAGCTGCACCTGCAGCTACCACCACCCTTGGGCCCGTGGCAGTCGATGGAACGGACTGCCGGGTCATATGGGTGCCAGTGCCAGATGCAGGAGCTGCATCCCCCGGAACCACAGGGTGTGGTGGCATGGCTGCACCGACACATGGCACAACATTGTGCTCAAGTGGCGCACCCCTGCCTCTTTCCCCTCTGTGGCTGATCTGGACACCCTGGAGTCCCCCTACTCCCTGGTCACCACGGCCACGTCCCCGACCACGCCCGCCACAAGGAGTACGCCCAGCTGAGGCGCCCCTCACCTTTGGTGGCCTCCCAACCATGGCACAGATGTAGTAGTGCTGGCACAGATGGAGTGGTGCCAATGGGAGGTGTACACCACAATTGACCTGGGCAATTGGGGTGAAGGGGGTGGGAAACAAGATGTTAACAGCCCCCCTGCACCTGCAAGGCTGTATGTGACCCCGGTGATGTGGTGACGGGTCACACAACGCTCAGGCACCCCAAAACTGCAGTAAAACCGTGCACGCAACCCTGCAGCCTACGTGCGTGGATTGAACCTCCCGCAGTACGCGGTGGCACCCAGTAACACGAATAACGCGTACGCGTGGGACACGCAGGCTACTATGACATCGAAAATGGGTGTGATACACAGGGGCACCCGCAGTGGGAAAAAGAGCATGTGTGACTCACCGTCTGACTAGCGCGATGCAGAAAAACACGCGTAGCCAATACCCCCGCCAAAAGAAGAGATACGTCCTTGATAGCTGTGAAGTTGTGATGGCGCGCGAAACAACAGGAAGCAGCAACACACGTCGGTCTCCACGAAAGGCACGTACAACGAACTGCTGGGCCCGCTCACCTTTATCCCGTGCTGAGGGAAACACACGCGCGCGTCACGTCACTTACGCGCATAGGCCCTTTCCTCGTATTACACGCGGACGTGCAGTTTCCACGCGCGCTTACGCGCATGGCCCTTTCCTCGTATTACACGCGGACGTGCAGTTTCCACGCTCGCTTACGCGCATGGCCCTTTGCTCGTATTACACGCTGACGTGCCGATTTTTCACGTGCCAAGTCACTCCGTATCAAGCTGGCCACACGCTCCTGCCCAGAAGGCCGAACTACTGCCCCCCAGGGCCCTGAGCACGCTCCCACCTGCCATCTGCTGCTGCCTGACTGCCTGCTGCCCACGTGCACTGCCATTTGCTGCCTGCACATCAGCCAGGGGTGCTGTTGCTGTGACCACCCCTGCTGGAACCGAAGACTCCCGACTGGTATTCCATCGCTCCACAGCCCAGCCCCAGGACCCAGTTGCCCACCCACTCCTGCCTCTGGGGTTGTCATGTCGGGGCAAACACCATCTGTGACCACTGACAACCCCCGGCCAGAGAGGCAGAGGGGCACCAGCTTCAGTGCCACCGAAGTTGGTGTCCTGGTGGAGCAAGTCCTGGGGCAGTATGATGCCCTCTTCGGAAGTTCCCGCGCCGACAAGGAAGGACGGACTCGTATCTGGACTGACATCGTGACTGCCATCAACGCGGAGGGGGTGGCAGTCCGCGACTTACAACATGTCAGGAAGCGCTGGGAGGACTTCAGGTCCAGGACCCTGAACAAGGGCCGGCGCCTCTTGAAGGCAGCGGATGCCAAGGGGCGCCGGGGCCACTTGTCGGAAGAACAGATGAGGGTCCTGGAACGCATATCCCCAGCGCTCCACGTCCAGGTCCTAGAGAAGCAGACCCATCTGGAGTCGAGCGGTGAGTGTACATGCATCCTGATTGTGAGCAGTGCATGTGGTGATTATTCGGTAGTGTGCAGGTTGCACATCTGTTTGTATGGGGTCGAGTATGGGTGGGGGTGTACAGGGCCGTGGGGCTGACACATGCGAGGGCTGTGATGTGTGAGACATGGATGGTGCTTGTGTGTGTAGGCTTGCATGCCAAATGCAGTTGTGTGGGCACACATGTTTGGATGAATGTGTATGTGAGTAGACATGTCCGTGATGTCACGCATGTATGTTGTTTTCGGCTGCATGTATCAGCACTGTGTACATGTGCATGTGTGTGTATTTGACAAGGGTGCAACAGTGATGCCACATGGATGCATGTGACAGCGGTATGTGGAAGCCTGATTGGCAGATGTGACATGGATGGCCGTCTGAACAGTGCGACACTTGGCAGGGGTGTACACATGCATGCAAGTGTGGTGGTGTGTGTACATGTGTGGTGCACTTCCTGTGTTGCATGTGATGTCTGGCTCACCTTTGGCTGCTCATGCTGTTGTATGTGTATGGATGGTGGTGGCAGTTGCGATATGGCTGTGGTATGGCTCATGTGTGCGAGTTGTAATGACATGTGTGTCGGGGATTGTGAGGACCTGGTGGAGGCTGCCCATGGTGGCTTGGGGGTGGGGGTGATAGGGGACATGAGTGGGGGCCTGGTGGGGGCTGGCCATGGTGGCTGGGGGGTGGGGGTGGTGGGAGACATGGGTGGGGGCCTGGTGGAGGCTGCCCCTGCACTGCTGGGGGTGGGGGTGGTGGGTGACATGGGTGGGGGCCTGGTGGTGGGTGCCCCTGCACTGCTGGGGGGTGGGGGTGGTGTGAGGCATGGGTGTGGGCCTGGTGGATGCTGCCCCTGGTGGCTGGGGGGTGGGGGTGGTGGGAGACATGGGTGGGGCCTGCTGGCAGGTGCCCCACAGTGCTGGGGGGTGGGGGTGGTGGGGAACATGAGTTGGACATGGGTGGGGGCCTGCTGGCAGGTGCCCCACAGTGCTGGGGGGGGGACATGAGTTGGACATGGGTGGGGGCCTGCTGGCAGGTGCCCCTGGTGACTGGGGGGTGGGGATGGTGTGAGACATGGGTGGGGGCCTGGTGGAGGCTGCCCCTGGTGGCTGGGGGTGCAGGGGGACATGCGTTGGGGGGGAGTAGTGCAAGTTGACATGTGGGTTGGCTGGTGGGCATGGGCATGGTGGGTGGGGTGCCTGCATGACATGTGCTGGGTATGCCCCTGTGGTGTGAGCCACCTGCAGGGGCCGTGGAGGGTGTAGAGGGAACACCTGGGAGGACCCACACGTGCAATTCAAGTGTGCTGCTCCCCGCGCACCCCTGTAATACACGTACCCTGTTGATATCGCGCACACCTGTAATACACGTACCCTGATGGAATTGTGTGTAACTTCCCGTGCACCCCCGAAATACACGTACCCCGCTCAATCGCGTGTGTCACTTCCCGCGCGCCCACGAAATACGCGTAGCCCGCTCCCCCAGGCCCGATCGCGTGAGAAAGTTCACGCGAACCCCTGAAATACACGTAGCCCGCTCCCTCAGGCCCGATCGCGTGAGAAAGTTCACGCGAACCCCTGAAATACACGTAGCCCGATCGCGTGAGAAAGTTCACGCGAACCCCTGAAATACACGTAGCCCGCTCCCCCAGGCCCGATCGCGTGAAAAAGTTCACGCGAACCCCTGAAATACACGTAGCCCGCTCCCCCAGGCCCGATCGCGTGAGAAAGTTCACGCGTACCCCTGAAATACACGTAGCCCGCTCCCCCAGGCCCGATCGCGTGAGAAAGTTCACGCGAACCCCTGAAATACACGTAGCCCGCTCCCCCAGGCCCGATCGCGTGAGAAAGTTCACGCGAACCCCTGAAATACACGTAGCCCGCTCCCCCAGGCCCGATCGCGTGAGAAAGTTCACGCGAACCCCTGTAACACAGTAGCCCGCTCCCCCAGGCCCGATCGCGTGAAAAAGTTCTCGCGAACCCCTGAAATACACGTAGCCCGCTCCCCCAGGCCCGATCGCGTGAGAAAGTTCACGCGAACCCCTGTAATACACGTAGCCCGCTCCCCCAGGCCCGATCGCGTGAATAAGTTCACGCGAACCCCTGAAATACACGTAGCCCGCTCCCCCAGGCACGATCGCGTGAATAAGTTCACGCGAACCCCTGAAATACACGTAGCCCGCTCCCCCAGGCCCGATCGCGTGTGAAAGTTCACGCGAACCCCTGAAATACACGTAGCCCGCTCCCCCAGGCCCGATCGCGTGAGTAAGTTCACGCGAACCCCCGAAATACACGTGCCCCACTCGCACAATTGCTGTATGTTGCCACTTTTGTAATGCGCAGGGACGCTACCGCCTGCCTTCGTGTGGCGGACGTGTTTGGGCTTGTGCGTGTCTTTCGCTGTGCGTGGCTTTGCCCTATTCGATTCCATGAATACGTGTGGTTCGGATGCGTGTGGGCGTTCCGTCTGCTTCCCTGAAGTACATCCCCAGTTACGCCCTTGTTTTCGCGAGTTGTTCCCCATTCCGCGCGTTACGCCCCGTGTTCCGCCTACTTTCTAGTGTATGCGCAGAGGTTGTGCGCTTTCACTGTGCGCGTTGCGCACGTCTTTCGGGATGTTGCAGTGACGTGTGCGCCATGCACGGGTTTGGCGCACATCCCGAGGAAGACACGCGCAGGGACTTCCATGAATCGCACGCGTGCGCGTGCGCCTCTTTTTTTCCGCTTGCGCCTGCTTGCGCCTGCTTGCGCCTGCTTGCGCCTGCTTGCGCGTAGATTTTCGGCGCACGTTTGTTCCATGAATCGGCCCCTAAATTGGAAGCTATAATACATAATTAAGCAAGAATGCTTATCTAAAAACACGAATGAGGGGTGCTGGCTTAATGTAACCAAGCACTCCGAACATGATGTATATGGACATGGCAACAATTTGCTTGCCCCAGTAATTTTTGGAAGTGTTCTGAACCATTAAAGAAAAGAAGTGATTTAGTACTAGACTGATCACTATAATATGAGCACGATTTGCCATGCAAGTTTAAAATTAAAATATTGTTTACTCACTGTTCATTACTATACTCATTTGTCTATTCAGTTTTCGGCGTGTCTATGATAACATGCAGAACATCACATCGTCCTGGTGGGACACATCCTCTTCCAGACGTTTCAACGTTACCTGTCGTCTGTGACATAAGGTCTTGATTGACTTTTATCTTCTGTCTATTCTTACACAGGTGAGCACTATTGTGTTTTGATTTACTATTTGCATTGGGAAGGACTGCTGCTAGGTGTTTTTTCACTGTTCTTTGGAGTGGTTTTCAGTCATTTGTTACCCCTCCTGGATTACAACATGTTCCTGTTTTTGTTCTTTGGTTCTTGCAGTTCTACTTGGTAGAGAACTTGCCCTGTTCGACTTCATTCATTTCTCAGGATTTATATTCGGGAAAAGGTGACCAGCTAAACAGTTGAGATAATGGTAAAATTGCAAATTAAACTTCCAATCCTTTTCTCCTGTACAAAAGTATGGAGGGTTTTTTCTGGGCCTGCTCGGAGGGAGGCGGGCATCCTATTTGTCATTCACAGATCAACCTTATTTTTAATATTTAATACTTTTCATATTTCTAGTCTATGGCGTTAGCATTTAAATTTGTAGGGTTTTAACCATTGTATAAATCTGTTCATGAATGTGTTCTGATCTTGGTTTTTGTTTTTCCTTTTGTCTGATGTTGTAGGCAAAATTATGGATTCAACTTGTATAAAAATCCTCAGCTGAAATGAATATCACTCAATATACGCATGTTTCTATAAATGTCTGTGGCATATATCTCGATTGGAGTGCACCGTCCTGAAGAAGATGGACATCAATTGTGAAAAAGCTTAGATGCTCTGTACCATCGAAACTACTGTCTGTTTGCATGTCAGACCTAGTGGATGCAGTAGGTCATGACAGTTTAGTAGTTGACGTACGGCACCCCTTTACAGTTTCAAATCCAGAAGTGACCATTATTGCCTTGTTTATGTATTTGTGGTTTTCTTTACATTTTCTAATGTGGCCATAGCCCCTGACCACCAGCCGGATGATTCCCTTCAACCGGTCTGATGTTCGGAGTGCTTGGTTACATTAAGCTAGTACTGACTGAATTATCAGTTGTGTTTTTAGATAAGCATTCTTGCTTGATTATGTATTCTACCTTCCAATTAAATGTTATGTGGATAACGAGCTTGAAACATGATTCAACATGTATGTTTTAAACAAATAATTAAATATAAATAAAATGTTCATGTTTTCTAATTGTATTGTCTTTGGTATGGTCTGATCTGCGATTCCGAATTTGGCTGCCCCTCTCCTTGTCCGTTTGCCGGATTCCTCTTTAACTTAACTTTTCCGCTGACATATTTCATGTATATAGTAATTAAGTGATCACCACTTTTTTTACCTCACCGCCAAACTCGGAATGAGGCCCAATATGACTGTACACACATGAAGCTGATGCAAAGCACGATGTGCTACACCAAGAAATCAAGGGTAAAACTGGGCAACATGATGTCGCTCTGAATTTCTTCTAGCCCGTGCATGATGTGCTTGTATGAGTAGTTGTGTTTTTTCAATTTTAATAAAATAAATGTTTTTGCTAACATTTTGCAATTTTTAATCTGTAATCTCATTCATCAATCTGTCACTATTACTATGGGTCATTGTTGTTTCACTGATTTTCACTGATTATCATTGAAGAGAATACATTTGAAAATAAATAATGCTGTATTTTCAAAGAAAATGTTTGTTTTGATTACTTTTTCTTATACAACCTTGGGGTATGTCACCCCTAGGTAAACATATATGACAATATATTGTATGGAATAATTTTCTGAAGCCCACACCACCTTTCCTTAGTCAACATTACTGCACAAACAAACACTGGCAATGTCAACAGTTTTGGCTTGTTTGTAGACCTGAGAAAGACATTTGGGAGGCACTAACGAATAGTACTAACTGGCCATTAACGGTAACAGCTGCAAAATGGTACAAATACATGTGCATATAATAGCAGTGTCTGGGAAATGCCTACTTAATATGCAAGCAGAAACTGTTGGCTTTGCAGAGCTTCAGCTAAGGACACACATACTGCTTTAAATCAAGTGGTTGAAGGCAAACATGGTCAAGACAGCTTTATTACAACAATACTGCATTTGCAGCACAAAATTAAATCATTAAATCTCGGAAGAAAGCTTAGAAAAACACACTAGCAGCCACCTCAAATTCAAAGTTGATGTCAAGGTTTGATAAAGTTAGATCGAAGACTTCCCAGTTTTTGATTAGTGATGGGCAGGAAGTAGGTGGGAATGGCCATAGGGATTAGCCGGTCAATAGCAGTCAATAGGTGGGAACATACCAAACAAGAATTGTGTCCTTCCTCATATGCCATCTGCCCCTAGCAGCTGTAATCCGTTTCAATAGTTTTGACATACAGGCGGCGCTAAAGCACCACCTTATACGCAAAATAAAAAGTAGTATTTGCTTCCAGGGAAGAGCTCTCAACCAAAAAGGTGGCCAGAAACATGAGCTGATACTGCAGTTGTCCGCCCCATTCCACCAGCCACCAGTGGCCCTTCTCTGTTTAGTTAGTCTTGTGGAACTACGGAGTCTGAAGTTGCTCATTTGTATGACTTTGTGCCGGTCCAAGAGTCAATATATAAAACAGTTGGAGATGTGAGCCTAAGAAAACAATTCTGTATCCCGAAAGGCTAATCGAAGTGAGCTAGTTAACCGTGTCAAAGATGACAGAGTGGTCGAGGAGCACCAGGAGGCATTAGTCACCTTTTTACGTGGTTTGAAGGTTATTATCTGCCTCGTCTACAGTGGAATTTTCAGTGCTACAATTTGGCTTCATTCCAGATCGGTAATCATGGAGTAGGCTGTGTTGGTTAATCCGATCGTGGAGTTGGTTGGAAATTGCTTCTCATTAATTTTCAAATGAATGGGATGCCAGTGATCAGGCAGTAGTTTGCTAGATCATCTCAGTCCAATGTGTCTTTTTTTTTAGGAGAGGGTGGATTAGTACTGTCTTTAGGGTGCATGTCAATATGCCTTGTGTGAATGAGTCATTTACTATTTTGGGGAGGGTGAAAGGGTGGCCTCGTTGATCGCTTTAGGATGGCAGTTGGCAGATGTCATCTTTGTATACAGTTGCTTTAAGTAATACAGGAGTGACAGTGATATCTTTGGAGGTGAGGGTAGTAAGGTGGTCCAGGTGTGTGTTGTGCACCATGGGATCTAGAGTAGGGGCCGACCAATTTTGCAGTATTTATCTGTTGGAATATGTTATCTATCTTGTTGATCAAAAACGTGTTAGTAGGGCTGCATGTTTCTGTTTTCTTGGGGATTACTGTGTATGGCAGTGGGTTTGAGCAGTGAGTTTACACGTGTTGGAAGCCACTGAAATAGCAGCTGAGTAATATGTGGATTTAGCTTCAATGCTGAGGGACCAAAGTTCATGAGGATTGAGCAAGAGGAGTTATGTGGTCCTCTGTATTCTATGCCAGCATTTTCCAAATGACTAGATGGTGCCCTTATTGTTGGTGCCTTTATTGTTGGTTAGTTGTTCCGTTTACCAGGCAGCTGAGTGTTTAACCCCAATGTGTCATCATCTCAAGGGCAATGTCCAACAGACAGTTCTGGTTTGGTTAAGAGTTGAAAAGTAAGCATCAAAGTAGGGGTGGTGGGGTTGATAAGAGTTGATAGTTAATGTTCTAGTTTTTGAAAGGGGCTGTCCTTAAAAGAGCAACTCGAGGACATGGTGGAATTACCCTGAACCTTGTTGGACTGGAATGTATGTGTAAGGATAATAAGGATGGCTGAATGGTCTAGTCGGTCAAATTGTGACAAATTGACTTTCTGTTTTGGGAAGAGGCTAGAGCTTTTGCTCTGTACTGTTTACACTTTTTGGAGTGGCTCAAGGCCTCAGCTCTGGGTGTGCTCCTCTATCTGCCTCAAGAGACTCGCTAAATGGGACAGGCGCTCTGTACCCTAAAAAGTCAGCCTGACATGGGGCTCCAGCTGAAGACAACTCACTCAGTTCTGATAGACATCACATGACCCTTGACATCTGATGACATCACAGGAACTGATCTCGGTTGACCCCACCCCAAAGTGACATCCCAGGAAGCAATGGAACACGACCGTTTACCCCTTGGCAAACCAGGAAGTGGCATCACATAGCTTTGTTTATAAGTACACTATGGAAAATATGGATACAATATCAATTTTGCGAAAAGCAAAATACATAGTCAGAAATGGATGCTTATTACTCGTGGAACCCCCTGTTTTTTTTAAGAAGCCTGAACAGGATAGCCAGCCACTCTAGAAACAAAGAGGCACATGGCATTGACCACAGCCCAGGAGCTTCAATTTGTAAAAAATACAAAAAAATAAAAAAACTTTTTAGTTTTTTTTATGGGTAGCAAGGGAGACCACAGGGGTATCAAGGGAGAACCCAGCAGTCGCAAATGCGACCCCTGGCAACCCCTAAATGACGTCACTGGCCTAGAGACCCAATCTACTCCTCACTGATGAGCCCCAACAAGGGTGAAACATGTTTGGGGATGCTTGTGGTCTCGTGCAGAAGGGATGTGACCTAGCAGTTCGGGATAGACTTCCCCTTTTGGGGTGGGGCCAAGCCTGATTTGCATATGGTCTTTCCCCTTCTGTAATGGCTTGGAAGGTGAAGAACGATGGTCTGGAGGGTTGCCCCGAGCAATGCCAGTGGTTAAGATCCTGTCTAAACCTTCCAGCCATCACCTCTTTGTTTTTCCACTGTATCCCTCAACAGACCGGTTAGAGTGGAACAGGCCTGCTGTTCCTGGAAACAGTCACCCTAATCAGGGACTATAGCTGGTGAAAACTCATTCAGTCCTGGAGTACCCTTCAGGCTAGAAACTACAGTATCCAACATTCCACGTTAATTTTTTATTCCAGTAGAAAACCCTGAGATCACTGAACCTGGCATTAATGCGTTAGTCACCTCAGTGGTCACTAAGCCCTCTCTTGCAAGAGTAGGGACCTCAGGGGACTTCAGGTTTGGACAGGGAGCTACCGGTCCCTTACATTCTCTGGTTGAGGAAGCTTCAGGGCCACCACCTTCAAGTTCTTCCTTCAGTGATGCTCCCAGAGCTTCCACTCAGTAACTGCTATGACTGCATCTGGGACATGGAGGTCATTACTTAGCAGACACCCTATTGGAATGGGGAACATAACTGCAATATGGTACAGGGAAGGTGCAACACTCCAACTAAGCCTGCATATTCTGAGGGACAGAAGCTCAGACTGTTAAACCCTGTTATCTGCGGGTTTGGTCTTGAGGTGTACTGCCCTACCTTCACCAGTTGCTGGAAATCTACGACACTAGCAGCAGTGATACGCAGGGTGGGAGACTTTTCCCTGCCTCAGGAGACACAGTCCAGAAACATCTGAACCGTGGCAGAAACTGGGGACCCACACAAAGGACCTGGTAGCATCACCACTCAGAGGGAGGGAGTGTTTAGCCACTCCCTGGCCTACTGGGACCTCATCTGTTAAGATGCCCATGTTGACTGTGGCCTACTCCTCGAGGAGCCAAAAGTCGCAATTACCTGCTTGGGATTCTCCTTGCAGGCATGATTTCCCTTCTTATGCATCAAATCTCTATATGGCAAATAGCCCCTGGTTGTAGACTGCATGGGTGCCTCAGTGTTGGAGATGACCACAGTCTGCTGTCTGGTGGGAGTTGACCTACCAAGGTTTTAGGAACTCCTTTTGGATTTTTGTGAACCTTTTTTGGAAGTAGGGTTAGAACCTCTGCCCTTTCCCTTTATGCATTAACCATGACCAGTTGCCATTGGTTTGGGTGCCTGCCCCTTAGCCTTATTGTGATCTTAAGGGTTCACCTACCTGCATGGAGCCTTCTCAAGCTCCAAAGAGCTAGTGCAACTCATGTTCCCTAAACACTGGTGTGGCTCCATATCTTACTTTTCAAGGATCTTCTCAAACACGTCTGAATTAGATATGCCCTGAGTTATGTCAGCTCTTTTACAGGTTGCCCATCCAGACCAAGAGTCTAAGGACTGATGTGTAAATACCTCAAGAGGTTTATTCTCCACCACAGATGCACTATGTGCTTAAGGATGTGGCACCTAAGCTGCCTTTGGGTGCCACTACCTAAGAGGCTTCCTTCCCCACTGGAAGTTTTGTGAGTTTTCCATTCAAATGAAATTCCTCCTGCAACTAGTAATGCTTTGAGATTGTTCAGCAATTCCTTTTTTCTAACCTTACTGCCATGTGGGAGACCCAACCTCTCACAACATCCTTTTCACAGACTATGTACTAGGTTCATGGACAGCCACATCATATCAATAAAAAAAATACCTTGACAGTGAATCTAACATTAATTGAACACTATTATTTTGTCTGACTATGCTGTAGGCACAGTCTGCCTCAAATCCCAACTGCTGCCACCAATATGACTCCTGCCCCACAGAAGTATAAGGATGAGCAGAGGCTAAAACGCCAACCTTAGCCCTCACACTGCTACCAACCAAGAGCCAACGGTATCCAGTCATTTAATCGAATACAAAGCATTGAATGCCAAAAGCATTGAAAAAAAAGCATCGAAAAAAAGCATCGAATGCATTTTTTTCAAAAGTAAAGTTTTTATTTGAATTATAATGTGCTTGAAGGGGTAAATGGGGGGACCCCCCATAAAATAAAATGGAAAAAAATGCATTCAATGCTTTTTTTCGTTGCTTTTTTTTAGATGCTAAGGCATTTGATGTTTTGGCATTTGGTGCAATCACTATAAACCGAGCCAACACAATCATAAAGGTAAAATAGTCACAGTTAAGAGATATGCCTCCTTCGCCTTTTGTGATAATGTGGTCAGAGGGAAGGCCAGGCTCTTAATTGGGGTGTAAATGTGATCCAGTAGTGACTCAACCAAACAACACAGTAATACAATCGGAAATAAAGGGAATGTGTAATCAAGGTTCTATAAATATATATATATACTTTAATTAAGCACACAATCTACAAGAAAACTAAATAGAAAACAAAGCACAAAACCCACCTCTGTGGAAGGAAATGAGAAGATTCAATAGATCGAAGAATGTAGCACTCTGAGCATGAATACGGGGGTGATAGGCACATTATAAACCGCAAAAAGGATATGTCTTCGGATGAATAAAATGCATGTGACCTAACCAGTCTCCAGAGCCCAAAATGGAACAAGGGGCAGTTATTGGTCAGTAGTACCTTTTTTCAGTTCTTTTGCAGGTCGAATGCATTGAGCGGTGATGCAAGCAGAATGAGCTCAGTTCGGGCATCTTAGATCAGGTGGGTCCAAGCAGCAAGTGGGTGTCAAGCGCTTAACATGCATTTGAAGGCAGCTTTCCGCAAAGCAGGTCGGGCTAGTCTCCAGGATCTGCTAGAGGTTAGCTGTGTCAAGTTGGTTTGTAGCCACCGAAAAGGGTTGATGAGCGAGGCAGATGGAAATGGTTCAAAAATGTTATCCTGTTTCTCTGGTTGGTGTTTTGGTGAAATGGAAGTTTGAGGGTGAATCAGGTCACGTCATGGCGTAACCCCTGGTTCGAGTCAGCAAGTGACTCTCCAGCGGTTTGAATTGGGTTCCAGCATTGAGCGGTTGATTTGAGCATCGCAGTTGACGGTCTCAGCAAGAGCACAATCTAGCATTAAGTGGGCTTATGATGCAGTCATGGTAGTTGTAAGGCTCAGAGGAGGGCCAAAAAGCAGCACTGGTGGGATCAATCTGACATTGGTTTTGAGGTGGCAGAACAGGATGCCTAAGCTGATCAAGTCTTCCAGATGCTGAGAGACCCACTTCATGGGCTCAAGGACAGGATGAGTCCTTTCAGGGTCTGCTCTTCCAACCATTGGAGATTCTGGTGCAGAGTGGCACAGCCTGGACCACAGCAAGAGTCACATCAAATGTGTCCTGGAATGTTTAGGGGCAGAGCCGTGGACTATTCCTTCTTCACCTGGATGAGGGATTTGGAAATTGCAACTCTCCCAAAAGAGGTCCAAAGAATCCTTCTAAGGTATTCGGTCAAGAATTAATCCAAGAAGGAATGGGAGACCCTTTCTTTTAAAGGCAAAGGGCCACGAGTAATTGGGCTAAAGTTAGCCAGCTTTAGGGATCCAATCACTCTTCTTAGAACAAGTGGGCTTTGCCTTTTGACATCACATCCAAAGAGCTTTGTCCAACAGGAAGTGGAGCGGACAGGATGAAATGATATAGTGGTAGAGTGAAACAAGATGCTGGAAGCATCTTCCCATTTTAAAGAGCTCCCTCTGTCTACACTAATCGGACCCTCTTCCCTTCTCCATAAAATCAAAGACCTTTAGATATGCAGCACACTAGTTTCTCTATGGGGTGGATGTTGCCTGCCCTCACAAAGGAATAACGAGAGGCAATCCCTCAGGCTACCTTCCTGCCTGCCAGCACAGGCAAGGTCCAGCCTGCCTGGGGAGAATACACATTATCCTTCCACAGCTGTACTGGGCTCACAGAGCTGACACGTGTGTGATACCAAATTGCTGTGTCTTGTAATGATTATGAAAGATAGCATCTACCATACCATAACTCAGGTATGGCTTATATTTCGATGAGACCCCTCATTGCATTCCATAGAATGAAAGTACTACCAATTTTGACTTATGGGGCGAAAAGTGTATTCTCATTCCATGCGGACAACTGGTCCCTTATTGAGGGGATATTTTGGAAAAGGGTCCTACGGACTCCAAAGAGTACACCCGTTCAAGCACTCCAAATGGAGTTGGGCCTGACAGCTAAGCAGACTATAGTAGTCTGGAAGTCGCTATCATTCTACAGAAAATGCCAGGAAGCACCAGATACAGGAGGTTTTGTAGTTCTTAAAATAGTCCTAACCCATAACAGTGAAGCAACCCTGACTGAATGGAAACGGATATGTCAGGCTATCATTGAAGATCTGGGAGAAAATGACCAAACCCTAAGGGAGAATCCTGATAAGGTCAAACGGAAATTGTACATTAGAGGTTGGATTGCAACACAAGACGAAAGACAGGGCCTGAAAGCATACGGAAAAACATTTACTAAAGCAAGAAAAATAAACTCACTACCCTAGTACCTCAACCAATTCCCAAATTGGTTCTTTAGGGAGAAACTCATGAGATTCAGCCTAAACCATTTTCCGACAGGCAAGTGACTTAGCTTTAGGAAAAAGAATTCGACCCCTGCCAACTGCAGACTATGCCAGGAAGAGTCCTCTGTCGAGTCACTAAAGCACCTGGTTTAATCCTGTGTCACAATCTGGGCTGGATGGCGGTGCTGCCGTGATTGCGGCTCAGCCGCCATTGATTGTTCCACCACGCTTTCCCCTGTATCACTGCAGTGCTCTAGTCTTTCCTGTTTTGTCCGTCAGCGGGGAGTACTTCCTTCCTGCTTTTCTTGCTGGCGGCGCGTTGCAACCGTCTTTCGCTAGACTTTCTGCTTTGCGGTTAATATGCTGTTTTCCCCTCTGCTTCGTACGGAAAGCCTATCCCTCGCCTCTCCTGTCCCGCCGCCTTCACGGCTTTTTTCATTTCCCTGTTTTTCTCTCTCTTTCGTCGTTCTCTCCTCAGTCTCCTCCTTTGGCTGTTTCTCGCGTACAGTGGTACCCTACATTTTCCCGGTGTCACGGCACTAAACCTCTTTCTCCTCACCTGCAGCTTCCTTCTTTTTCTCTCAGCTTTCCTGTTCCCTCCTCTAGGGACCATCTGCCTTAGTTACTTACCATCAGCTTCTTTTTGGCACATCGGGGGTCTGCTGAATTTGCTCAAGATACCGTTTCATTCTGTCCTGTGGCTCCAGCTACTTCCAGACCACCCAGGAGGTTTGTTCTGCTCTAAGGCTTTTTCCTCCTGTATTGCCTGGCACAGGCTGAGGTCGTGAAGTGGTCTCAAAGTGGATCCACCACGGCTTCTATCTGGGTCAGGTCACCAGCACTTAAAAAGGAGAAGGACTACCGAGCTCATCGTCAAGGCATAGAAGAGACTGACTCTGGACGACAGGTGAGGGGAGTGGTGCTGCGGTTTGGGAGTTCGGACCCTTAAAAGCATCCCCACAAGGTGGTTTAGAGGGGAAAATTGACAGTTTGCAATGCCTAGGAGTTACGATGGCCACCTCAGAGCAGTTGCAGGAGCAAGTCCAAGAACTTTGGAGAGCAGTTCACAGCCTCTCCCAAGAATTGCAGACGGTGAAGGCTGAAAACGTAGTTCTTAAACAGCTGGTTTCTAGTCACGAGCAACCTCCCCCTGAGTTACCTCCGATGGCTTTATCTTCAGGAAAATTTGACGGTTCTCCCAAGAAGCTGAGGGAATTTTTAGAAGCAGCTACCGTGTACTTCACTTTTCGACCCCGGATGTTCGCTACAGATCAATCCAAGGTCAGATTTTTGATTTCCAATATGACAGGCAACGCATTGGCCTGGGCGACTCCTTTAGTCACGGGAGAGAACCCAGTGTTGCAAGATTATGCAGGCTTTCAGGCTTTGTTAAAACAGACCTTTGAAAGGCCAGAATTGACCTATACAGCCTGCGAAGACTTATTAGACGTGCGTCAGGGCACTTCTGATCTTCTTTCCTACATCACTACCTTCAAGACCTTGGCTGCTACTGCGGGCTGGCAGGAACAAACCCAGTATGCAATATTTCGCAGGGGTCTTAAAGAGGACCTAAAGGATGAGCTGGCTCGCTCTCCATGACCTATCTCTTTTTCTGAACTCTTGTCCACCGTACTACAGATTGAGTTTAGGCTCCAGGAAAGGCGTCATGAAAGAAGGCGCTATCGGGGAAACCTTCCTACTAGTGACCTGTCTACTACTTCAAGTTCTATACCACCCTTTCCCTGAGAAGAACCAATGCAGATTGGAATCACCCAGGCACCACTCTCCGCGGAAGAAAGAAGATGCCAAAGAGAGAGAGGTTTGTGCGCCTACTGTGGTTCAGACAAACATCAACTAAAAGACTGTTCTGAATTACCACCAAGACGCTCGGGAAACGATTGGGCATTAAATCAGCTGAGTTTTGAATCTAACTATTGCAAACAGCACTGCCTCCCTAAACTGCAGCTTGTTCCGCATCTCAACCAAGAAACTGTAAGCATTCATGCCTTACCGCGCTACTGTGCGTAATACCAAGGCGTCTTTAATGAAGTAAAACCTGCTATTTTTCTGCCTCATCGGCCAGAAGACTACGCAATTGAGTTGGTACCCAACGCCTTATTTCCGTTTGGCTGGATGTTTCCGCTTTCCCAAACCGAAAAGGCTGTTTTGCAAACCTACCTAGATACCAATCTTCACAACGGTCTCATACAACCTTCCAAATCCCCAGCAGGAGCCCCTTTGTTTTTCATCTCAAAGAGGGATTCTAAATAATTAAGGCCCTGCATTGATAACAGAGGTCTCAATAAAGTCACAATTAGAGATTGTTACCCCATGCCTCTGATTACGGAGATATTAGAATCTGTGCGAGACGCCAAGATTTTCACCAAATTGGATCTCTGTAATGCTTACCACCTACTACGTATTGCAAAGGGGGATGAATGGAAGACCACATTTCGTACACCTTTTGGGTTGTACGAATATAGGGTAATGCCATTTGGTTTAGTCAACGCCCCAGCAGTATTTCAGCGGTTCATGGACCGTTTGTTCTCAGATCTACTGTTTTTTTCGGTCATTATCTACCTGGGCGATATTTTGATATTTTCCAAAGATAAGGAGGACCATGAGCTTCACGTTCTTGTGGTACTGGACAGACTTCAAAAGAACAGTCTACTGGCCAAACCAGAGAAATGTCAATTTGGTGTTACCTCCATACCTTACCTTGGGTTCATTCTTTCAGAGCACGGTATTTCCATGGACCCACGTAAGGTTTCCGCTATTTCCGATTGGCCCACTCCTTCTTCCATCAAGGAAGTTCAACGGTTTCTAGGTTTAGCTAATTTCTATAGAAGATTTATCCCTGGATTTTCTGAGACGGTACTACCTTTAACCTCACTACTGAAGAAGAATGCAGGCCCGTTTGCATGGTCCACTGCAGCTGAAGAGAGCTTTAAGCTGCTTAAATTCTTATTTTGCTCCCCCCCAATCCTACACGAACCCGATCAAGACAAACAGTTTATTGTAGAAACAGATGCTTCCTCGGCCGCTATCAGAGCAGCTCTTCAAACTAAATAGGGGGTTGAACACTCCATGGCATATCTCTGCCGCACACTCACAGCTATCCAATTGAACTATTCAGTGTTGGAGAAGGAGTTGCTGGCTATGAAACTGGCTTGTGAAGAATGGTGTCATCTCCTGTTGGGCGCTAAGTATCAGTTTTTGATCTGCACGGATCATAAGAACCTCAAGGTACTACAAGCCATGGAATGTTCCAACTCCCGTCAAGCCGGATGGGCCTACTTCTTTGCCCAATACAATTTTCTGGTAACATACCTTCCTGGGTCCAAGAATGTTTTGGCTGACGCTCTGTCACGTAAAGAGACAGATCCCGCTTCTGAATCTGACGGACCAGAACTTATGTTTCCTGATGGCCGTATCGTGGCACAAATCAACATCTTTCTTCAAGAGGTCAAGGAAGCCATGATAGATGATCCCTTGATTAATGTACACAAACAGTCTTCCTCCTACCAAGTAAGAGATGGCCTCTGGTTCTTTCAAGATCGTTTGTACATCCCCCCTGGCCACCTCCGTAAAAAGATTATATGCTGGTGTCATGACTCCAAAACTGCAGGTCATAGAGGTCAGTCTAACACGGTAGAACTCATAAGACGGACCGTTTATTGGCCAGACATAAAGGAAGACGTCAGATCCTACATTGTGCCTTGCCCTGTTTGTGCCACAGCTAAGAATCCCATAGTCAGGCCATTCGGTCTTCTCACACAGCCAGACATACCTCAACGTCCTTGGGGCCACGTTTCGACTGATTTTATAGTCGACCTTCCTCCCTCAGATTCCAGTACTTGCATTATGGTGACTATTGACTCTCATACCAAGTTGGCTCACTTTTCTCCTCTCCCAGGTTTCCCGACTGCTGTTAAGATGGCTGAGGTGTTTGCAAGAGACATCTTCCACTTGCATGGCCTCCCAGACAAGATCACTTCTGACCGAGGCAGTCAATACATCTCGAAGTTCTGGAAAGCGCTCTGCAATCGCTTGGGTATCGATCGAGCTCTCTCCTCCGGCTTCCATCCCCAGACTAATGGTCAGACAGAGTCTTAACGCCACCCTTGAGCAATATCTTAGATGTTACAGTAACCAACTGCAGGATAACTGGGTACTGCTTCTTCCCACAGCAGAGTTCGCCTATAACAACTCCAGACACACGACCAATGGACTTACTCCTTTCTATTGCACTTATGGGGTTCATCCCAGGGCACTATTACCTGTAACCTCTCTCCACAGTAATTCCCCAGCTGTAGAATCTATCTTGACCGATATTTCCCAGGCTCATCAGACAGCCAAGATCAGCCTAGAGAAGAGTCTCAGGCTTTACAAGAAACAGGCAGATCGCCATCGGCGCCCCGCTCCGGAATGGGGGAAGGGAACTAAGGTATGGCTCTCGACCAAGTTTTTACCTAGATGGGTCCCCCCTTCCAAGATGTCCCCCCGTTTTCTGGGTCCCTTTCCCATCCTGGGGAGAATTAACCCGGTGGCATTTAAGATTAAGTTACCTCCCTATCTCAGTCGCATTCACCCGGTTTTTCATTCCTCTATTCTTAAGAAATACATTCCTGATCCTGACCGCAAACCTGCTCCCCACAAGAGTACCTTCCGAGACGCCTCACAAGAAGAATACGAAGTCTCTAAGATCCGAGACTCCCGGTACTATAGGGGACGTCTCCAGTACCTTATCTTTACCCCAGTTCTGAGGATTCATGCGAGCCTGCACATTTCGTGAAGGCCCCCAGACTCTTAAGACGTTTTCATTGCACTCATCCTGGAAAACCTGGGGGAGCAGGTATTAGAAGGGGGCATACTGTCACAATCCGGGCTAGATGGCGGTGGCTGCCGCGATTGCGGCTAAGTCGCCATTGATTGATCCACCACGCTTTCTCCCGTATCACTGCAGCGCTCTAGTCTTTCCTGTTTTGTCCGTCAGCGGGGAGTACTTCCTTCCTGCTTTCTCCGCTGGCATCGCGTTGCAACCGTCTTTCGCTAGACTTTCTGCTTTGCGGTTAATACGCTGTTTTCCCCTCTGCTTCGCACGGAAGCCCTATCCCTCGCCTCTCCTGTCCCACTGCCTTCACAGCTTTTTTCTTTTCCCTGTTTTTCTCTCTCTTTCGTCGTTCTCGCCTCAGTCTCCTCCTTTGGCTGTTTCTCGCATGCAGTGGTACCCTACATTTTCCCGGTGTCACGGCACTAAACCTCTTTCTCCATACCTGCAGCTTCCTTCTTTTTCTCTCAGCTTTCCCGTTCCCTCCTCTAGGGACCATCTGCCTTAGTTACTTACCATCAGCTTCTTTTTGGCACATCGCGGGTCTGCTGGATTTGCTCAAGATACCGTTTCATTCTGTGCTGTGGCTCCAGCTACTTCCAGACCACCCATGAGGTTTTTTCTGCTCTAAGGCTTTTTCCTCCTGTATTGCTTGGCCCGGGCTGAGGTCGTGGAGTGGTCTCAAAGTGGATCCACCACGGCTTCTATCCGGGTCAGATCACCAGCACTTAAAAAGGAGAAGGACTACCGAGCTCATCGTCAAGGCATAGAAGAGACTGACTCTGGAACCACAGGTGAGGGGAGTGGTGCTGCGGTTGGGGAGGTCGGACCCTTAGAAGCATCCCCACAAGGTGGTTTAGAGGGGAAAATTGACATCCTGTCAGAGAATGAAGGAGAGAACCTGTCTTATGGAAGAATTTACCAAGAAGCAGTGCTGGAGAACCACAGAGGACTGGTGGTTAGAACTTCTCAGGGGAAATCAAATCCCGGATTCTCGGGCACTGGTGAAATTGCTGTTAGAAATCTAACTGAGACTAACTGAGATTAAAATTTGATTCGAAGCAACATTCCATCAAACAAGTGAACTCTTTTTTTTTCTTCTTGGTAATAGATGTTCTTTTATGAAAAATGAAGGCAAACGGTTGTCTGTATTCTAGAACCAAATAAAGCCTATAAAAAAATATTTAAAAAATAACTCAGGTATGGCTTATATTTAAAGATGTCTCTGCCACCAGGAGGGTAGACTCATAATTATAGATTCTTTGCAAAGGGGTGCATATCTCAAATGTTGCCCCACA
Organism: Ambystoma mexicanum; assembly: GCF_040938575.1. Classification (NCBI taxonomy): domain Eukaryota; kingdom Metazoa; phylum Chordata; class Amphibia; order Caudata; family Ambystomatidae; genus Ambystoma; species Ambystoma mexicanum. The sequence continues at coordinate 317,948,673 of NC_090928.1, read as the reverse complement.
GCTGAAGAAACTTGGCTGTTACTGCAGCTGTCAAATGGGCACCTATGACCTCGGAACCTGCTCTGTGCCACTAGTAAAGCAGGTGGTGCAGATCGGTATACTGATGCAGCAGGGCCTAGATACATACTATGCTTTTGGCATGGAGCATATGAAAGGGGAATCTGATTGGCAGATGACCCTTCCAGAGATGTAATTACCCTTATCAAGTCATTAAATGAACAAAACTAAAAATAAACCAGTGCTTTGTAACCTTGCCAATTGGCAATTTGTCACACAAGTGACATAGGCTTAAGAATGGTCTCATTACAAGTTTGGTGGTATTTCAGCGGTACCAAACGGATTTACCGTTACCAGCACTTGGTCCTCGGAATTATCACTAGATTACGAGTGGTGGTAGGTGGTGTTAGGCCCCATTTATCAGAGTTCATAGAACTCCATGGGGATTTTGGCAGAATTACCACCGGCAGTAATTCCGCCTGCTCGTAATTCAACCAATTTACCCTTTTTTGTGCTGTAAAGCAGAGGAATTACCTCCAGCATTCTGCTAGCGGTTTTTCCTCTGCCTTACCTCCAAACCTTTAGTTTGGTGATGTGGTAATGCAGTGATAATTGTGTTACCGCTGCTTTACTACCGTTTTTGGCCACACCACCGAACTCATAATGAGGCCCAATTGTACCTATTTCTGTCACATTGTGAGGGTGCACACGTGGATCATCAACCAAGGTTTGAGGGGATGTTCAATGTCACCTAAAAATAGATTATGTTTTTATCAATGCAATTGTCAGGCAATTGATAAGGTCATCACACGAAAGCATGGCTATTTATAAAGCAAACCTCTTAAATTAAATTAAACCTCTTGCTAGATTTGTCCTTTACTGCACGGTGGCGATAATGTTACTACTCCATACGGCTAGTCAGCTGTCTTACATCTTAAGTAAAAACAGCAATTCCTAGAAACACAAATCTACAAAACGTTTATACCATAATCTGAAGACATAATTGAATAATTGAATGGTGTAAGAACAGCAACGTTTCCTTTACAGAGAAGCCAATTCCTTTCATGTCGAGCTATAGAAGATGCATTCGGAACACCACTAGTACGGATTGTGTGCTCATCTAGGAAAAATGCTACCAGAGTGCATGATAGGTCTGATGCAAAAGGTCATTGCACATTGCATAGTGCAGCGTTCCAGCTGAGGTGTTTGCGTAATGTTCATGCTGTCAATAGCTCTATGGGGCTCAGGTTGGTTAAAGGCATCATTTGACAGCAGGAAGCCGTTTAGATTTGCAAAGCAATGTAAACGACTCCCGACGCCAAATTTTGATCATTTGTACAGGTGAGTGCAAAAGTGCGTGGCAAAAGACTGCATACACGTGTGAACACTGCCTTTTGCACTCCGCCATGCAAAGTGAGTAAACGTTTCCTGGCAGTGTTTACTTCTAATTGTGAGTGTTGCTTGCCATGCTTGCGTGGCAAGTGGCGCTCACAAATGCAATTAAATTCTCCAATTGTAATTGTATACGTGCATGACAGGGGGCATGTACAATGGATCCCTATGGGGATGGCCTGTTGTATGCTGTTGCAAAAAGCAAACAAACACCATAGCAGTTATATCTAGTACTTGCACCTGCATGAAAATCTATGCCGACGCAGATGCTGGAACATTTGTATGGCAGTGACGAAGGAGATGGTGGAAAAGACTGCAAATTTCATTCCGCCACTCCTCTCCGCCATACAAATGATTGCATATGAGCCATAAGGTAAATGAATGGTGTAAAAGCCTTATGAAAGGCTTTTACGTCATTAATTTGCGCTACGTGATCATAGAGTACAAACTACTATATGCTCTGAACCTTTCCCCTTATGATGCTCCCAAAATTGTTGTCAAACAGCAATAATACTATAAAATACTAACAAGCTTTTTTGTCCGATGAGCTAGGAGACAAATTGAGACATGGATACTACTATTTCACTAGAAACGCTATGCAACACTTGCCAAAATATGCACCCAATCTCTTCCGAAACCTGAACTACAACAATGTATGCCCTACCACTGGTAAGAATGATCATTCGGCTTGGGGTGTGCTTTAAATGCGGGTAGGCAGAAAAGGATATCAAACATATAACAGCCTTCAGAAGCAGGTTTTTCACTAAATTCCAAAGGTGTTAGATCTAGACACTCAGTGGGTGGGATGACAAACAACACATGATACTCGGCTTAGTATTCAAGCTAATACAGATTTCACAACTTCAGGTTGCCTGATTATGGGTGAGCCTCATCACACCAACAGTCCAGGGGAGGGTGTCAGAAGGTTGGTAAATGTATCATAGTGAGAGATATATGTTCTGTAACCAAAATAGAATTGTAATGTTTCAGCAACTCTGGCTCAAGAATCTATCCCACTTTTGCTGCATGCAATTTCCTGCCGGGCAACTTTCACCAAACAGCAGCTTGTTGGAGAACAACGTATGCGCTTACAGTGCATCCAGGAGGTGGGCCTGCGGCGATGGTGGCAGCGTGAGGTGGTTTGGGGAAGGGTAGGGGTATGTGTATGCATGTGTGTATGTTTTGTATGTATGTGTGTGTGGGGGTGCGTGTGTGTGTGTGTATGAATGCGTAACATGTGTAATAGGAGGGTGGGCAGGGACTCCAGATGTGTTGGGGGTGTCCCCCGCAGAGCAGATTACATGGTGTGGGAGGAGGTTTGGGGAAAGGGGTTGTTGGTGTGTCCCCCCCATTGGGAGATAACAGGGGAGAGAGGGCACTGAGGGGGAATCATGTTTCCCCGTTGATTCGGCAAAACAGGTTTTGACGATATTGGCATGCAGGAAAACATCGTAGAACTGGCTCAAATGGGGCACTAATTATATTGCTCAAGCGATCCTTCAAGTTAACTTTATATGTATGGTGCACAACCAGTGCAATGGGTGTCATATAAAGCATTGATAGAGGCAATTCTATGTCAAGACGGAGGCAAGCATTATGCTTCATCTTCATTTATTTCCTCTCTCCAGCAGTTTCAACAATAACACAATTTCAACTTTCCAAATTGAGTAAAAAACATATATATATATTTTTTTTTACTTTTTCAAACCAAAACTACATTTCCCTTCAGTCCTAGGCCCACAGTAGTCCCAGTGTCCTTGTCACGTGACCTTAGTCCATTCACTTCCTGTACTCTCACTCTTCTTTTCCTGCTCTCCAAGAGATAAGTACCTCTAATTTTGACTGCATACTTCAGACAATTATAAGTGTGTATTGACGTGTGCCTGAAGGCTAATTGATTCAGATTAATACCGTAAAGCTGATAGGGAACGCGCACAGTGTATTGTTGGTATTTTGTATGTTTTTTATACCTTAGTGGAGTGGGCGGCCCTGTGCCGCACTTTCGGCACGTTTGGGGCTTGCTGGCCTCACACACATACTGACAAAACCAGGAGCGAAGACGTGCTCGACACGTTCCTGGCAGTGGCAGAGCTACGCTCCCGAGCACAAAATAACGCTCCCCACGAGGCGGTCTAAACGGCCCCCACCTTAGTGCGGTCTGGGCTACTACCCTAGGACACGGCAGTGTCATCGTGCAGCAAAGTGAGGACGAAGCTCATTGGAAGGAGCAAGTGCCCCCACCCTCGGGGGCGAGGGTCCTAAGCGAGCGAGGAAAACAGACCATAACGCTTTCCTCGTCTCACACTTCGGAAGACATCTCCGGAGAGTTATACGTTTATTTACAGCCTATTCTGAATATCTAGCCTATAGTTTCAAAGAGGTGCTCGGGGACTCACTAATTGAGGCAGTGGGTCAAGGCCCTCCAAGACAGGTTGGAAACAATCGAATTGTTCCTGAACCAGAATGAGAAAAGCACCCTATCCATGGCCAGCACATCCACAAGGGTCACGCCAGAGGACCCACAGGTGTGTATGAAGGACCGGAAGAGCAAGAACTCTTCTGAACCCCCCCCCCCGGTCAGACAGACGGGGCAGACCTAAAGGCCCCTGAGGCTACCCACGCATTTAACAAATTGTGAGACGCATTCATGATTAAGTCGTGAGTGCTGAGTCGCAAGACCCCCTACACAGGGGAAGATAATATGGTCAATGAAGGGGAAAGATTCCCCAAGGAGGAACCCACTGGGTCTCCGAGTTCCTCGCAGGAGGACGCCGACAAAGATGGAGAAGAGCAGGTACTGCCTCCGCCGAAGAGAAGGTTGACCAAGCTCAACAATATAGAAGACCAAGAGACATCGGATATTTTCCATCCGGAGGACATCCGTAATCCAAAGTAGTCAGAGTGGTTGCCATCTCCCAGGGTCACTGAGTACATGACCCAGAGACTGCGAAAAGCACTAGAAAAGGAAATGAGACAAAGGATGAGGGGGGAATTCCCAAAGCCAGAAGTGCCAGGGAAAGTGGCAGAGGCCCCAGAGCTGGACCCGAAGATGTTGGTCTTCATGGCAAAGACCAACAGAGATCCCAGAAAAGGGATTGACCGATCATGGCGAAGTTGCCAAGTAAAGGTCCTGGATCTAGCGGGACCACTAGCAAAAATCATGGATTTGGCCGAGCGAGCAAAGGACACAGGGGAGGAAGTAGACCCGGAAGCATTTGCTAACTGGGCCCAGAGAGCAGTTTGCCTCTTAGGAAACGCTAACTGTGCCATCTCATCCGAGCGCAGAAGAGGACTGCTCTTCAAAATAGACCCCAAACTAGGGGACTTGGTGTCCTACGTGTCCTACGAAGCAGGCGAAGCCCAGGGACTGCTATTCCGAAAGACCTTCAGGAAGGAAATGGGGAGGTTTGTTGGAACAGTCCAACAGAGCCCAATATTGGGAGAACAAACAGCCATACACCTTTTTTCCGCCAAGAAGCCGTTTCCCAAGAGGAAGGCGAAGCAGAGGCCAGGGAAGAAGACAGAACTTCTCTGCAGGTGAGAGTTTACATATATCCGCCAGTAGGGGGGAGAACAGCGAGATTCTGGGAAAATTGGCAAGCGCTTTCCAGCGACGCTTGGGTATTTCAGACAGCCAGAGGCCTACACATAGAGAACCCAGCCCATTATACTCCACGCAAGCAGAGAGGGAAACTTTGCACACAGAGCTACAAAGCCTAGCGAAAAAATGAGCAATAGAACCTTGCAAGGCAACTCCAAAGTTTATAAGCAATATGTTCCAGGTACACAGGAAAGAGAAAGTAAAGGCCAGTGATAAATGTAAAGGAAATAAACAGTTGGATAGTCTACCACCATTTCAAGATGGAAGGGACCCATCAGCTCAGGGATACACTCAGACAGGGCGACTGACTTTCGAGGATAGATTTAAAAAGATGCTCATCTTACAATACCAGTGCAATAGGAGTACCATCCCTTCCTGGTGTTCAACTGGGATTGGCGATTCTGGCAATTTGCGACGATGCCGTTTGGGCTAGCGTCAGCACCGTGGGCGTTCACAAAACTCATGAGGACCATAGCCGCAGCGATCAGAGAGAAAGGGATAAGAATGATCATGTACCTAGACGACATTCTGCTGATGGCAAACAGTAGAGACACGCTCCTGTACCAGACAAACTGGGTGGTGAGCCTCCTGATCTCACTCGGGTTCCTAGTGAATCGAGAGAAGTCAGAGGTGATACCAGTGAAGAGAATAGAGTTCCTAGGGTTCGTCATAGACACCAGGACAGATACCCTGGAATTTTCAACCATAAAGATAAGAGATATAAAAAGAGAGATGAGGAGTTGTCTCAGCAAACCGGTCATATCTCTCTGGACGATAGCTCGAGTTGTAGGCCTGCTAGCAGCAGCTATACAGGCGACATTTCCAGGGCGCCTGCATTATCGGGCCATTCAGCGGCTGAAGATAAAACACTTGCAGCAGGGTTTACGGTACCACCAACTAGTACCTTTAGATCCAGTGTCCAAGACGGAACTCGAATGGTGGACACAGAACATGGAAGCTTGCAACGGGAGAGCCATATTTGGCGACCAGCCCGACATAGTGATAGAATCAGATGCCAGCAGAGCGGGCTAGGGAGCTCGCTGCGCAGAACTGCAGACAGGAGCAAGTTGAGTTCGGAAGAACTCAAACTACACATCAACTGTCTAGAACTGTTACCCGGATCCTTTGCAATCAAGGCCTTCACTAAAGACATAGTGAATTCATGTATCCTGGTGAAAATGGACAACATATCAGCGGTCAGATACATCAATCACTTAGGAGGGACGAAGTACAGATTATTAGCAGAAATAGCCAAGGACTTCTGGCATTCCTGCCTAGAGTCAGGGACATCGGTGGTGGCAGAATATCTCCCAGGTTCGCTGAATGTAGTAGCGGACTGGAACTCCAGACACTTGGCAGATTTCAGCAACTGGATTTCAGAAACTGGATGCTGGACAGAGATATAGTCCAGCAAATAGAAGAGATCTGGGGACCAGTACTGTTTGCGTCCAGACTGAACGCTCAGAAGAGCACATTTTTCAGCTGGAGACTGGACCCGACGGCGGCAGGGTTAGATGGATTTCTGCAAGACTGGAGAAGAGAGATGCACTACGCATTTCTGCCATTCATGATGATGAGCAGAGTGCTAACAAAGGTACGCATGGAGGCAGCAACACTGAGAGTAGTGGCCCCGATATGGAAATCACAAGTATGGTTTCCCGCACTCTTGGAGCCAGCTAGTGACAGATTACCCGAGAATTCTTCCACCAGGAGAAAACCTTCTCACGGACCCAGCTGGGTCATATCATCCTCTGAGAGTGAAGGGGATCCTACGGTTGATGGTGTGCAGGATAGCAGGAGATGCTGGAATGTCCCTGTAATTTCAGCGCAGGCTGCTAGCCTCATGCGGAGTCATGGGCTGCATCGACTAGAAGGAGCAACAACGCAGCTTGGAACAGATGGTCACCATGGTGCAAAAGGAGAGGTGTTCATCCCGTTTTAGCCCCTTTAGTGGAGATACTAAACTTTTTAGCTGAGCAGTTATTCGGTTGCTTAACGATATAACATTTAGAAAACCGCCACATCCGAAGTACGACTCATTATGGGACATGTCAGTAGTGCTGAAATTGCTAGTGGACTCGCCCAGGAACAAATACCTGTCATTAGAGCAACTGTCAGGAAAATTGGCGATGCTGTTGTGTATGGTATCATGTAGAAGAGTAGCAGACATCAGGGCATTAGATGTGGATAGGAAAATATATGGGCCAGAAGGAGTGACTTTTACTCTAGTCACGAGAACGAAGACAGACTCTTTGAGGATAGTCTATCCATATATGCAAGGACACCCTAAGTGGTGTCTAGCGGGTTGCATAAAAGAATATGTGAATAGGAGAGCAGAGTTTAAGCCAATAGGGATGACCCAATTGCTTATAGCGTGTAGAAAGCCACACAAGGGTGTAGCAGCAGCCACCATAGCAAGATGGGTCAGAGAAGTGATGCACTTAGCAGGAATAGATATGACTAAGTTTGTAGCACATTCTGTTAGGGGCGCAATGGCTTTGATGGTGCTAATACAGGCCGTGACTTTGCAAGATATCCTAATAGCGGCTGATTGGGCTAGTGATACCACTTTTGGAACATTCTACTTTAAAGCTGTTCATGCAGTAGAAGTGTCAGTGGTAAGAAGCTTTGAACAAGCATAATGTTCACCTATGTCTTGACATAGAATGAAGATTACCCCTGCTAATAGCACAGGGAGTCTTGATTCTATTAAAGACGGGGAGGCGAGCATTACTTTCCCGCCCTAGATACACTGGAGAGTTAATGTTGATCCATAATAATTAAATGTTGAGTTATATCAACGTGCTTACATTAATACTTTCCGTGAATAGGGTGTGTATCCGCCTCCCTAAGATGATCTGTTGTTTCTATCATTAGGAGAAGATCAGAAGAACAGTTGAGATCACCCGGGAAGAAAGCAAAAGGTGGTGAGCAAGACCACAAGTTGGAATGCGGCAGAGCAGCTCAACAGAGTAATTGAAGTAAGAGAGACTATGTCGGTCTAGTTGTCAGTTTGGTTTTCGGTTGGATTGCAGTTGGAAAGCAGTCAAGAAGAGGGAGAGTACAGGAAGTGAATGGACTAAGGTCATGTGACCAGGACATTGGGACTACCGTGGGCATAGGAGTGAAGGTAAATGTAGTTTTGGTTTGAAAAAGTAAAAAAAAAGATTTCTTTTTAGTCAATTTGGAAAGTTGAAATTGTGTTATTGTTGAAACTGCTGGAGAGAGGAATTAAATGAAGATGAAGCATAATGCTCGCCTCCCTGTCTTTAATAGAATCAAGAATCCCTGCGCTATCAGCAGGGGTAATCTTCATTGTTTCATATATTTCTTTCTTATGCTTGCTTTCTCTTTCTTTCATTTCTTGCTTAGACAAAAAGTGAATGCAATACTGCTTTGTATAAAATAGAAAAAAATAATTAAAAAAATCCCAACAAGTCAAGTAAATACATCAATGTAGCTATCCCACTGCTTAGGAGGCGTTCAGGGGGCGGTAATAGCCTGCCAGCTGTAGGTTAGGCAGGAATGAACAGAGTGAGGGCCTTGGCGACGGCTTGGGGTCACTATCGGCACTGTATGCCTCAAAAAGTGGGGATGATTGCTGTTCAGTCCCCATGGGCTGTCCGTCGTGCAAATAGTTGCAAATAGTTGCAAATGGTTGCATCATTTATTTTTTATGGGAGAGGGCCACGCATGTATTGTGCTTTACTGAGTGGATGCCCTTCCTTGGTTCCGCTGGTGCTGTTGCTGGACCCGCCTCCACACAGAAGCAGCACTAAAGTGCCACTACATAATTGGAGGCGGCTAACCCTTGCGGCAAAGACTGCTTTACTGGGTTGCTACCCTTCCTTATTGCGGCTGGTGCTGTTTCTGGCCCCGCCCTCACAAGAAAGCAGCAGAGGAGCACCATTTCATTACTTGGGGTGAGTGACCCTTGCAGTGAAGACGGCTTTACTGGTCTGCCGCCCTACATTGTAGCCAGCAGTGCCGCTGATGCTCGCTCTGCCCCCCCCCCCACCCCTGGAAGCAGTACAGGAGCGCCACTACATTACTGGGGACAGGTGACCCTTGCGGTGAAGCCCGGTGCAGCAAAGGGAGTTGCTTTTGTGTGCTGTTTGAGGATGTGGGCATGCCCCTTGATTGCGGTATACCATGCTAGATCTGGCTGGACAAACGTACAGGAAGGCAACGTAGAGGTACTTCTTTCCACATTCTTTTACATCGCTCTTATTCACCAACACAGCAGTTGGCAGTTGAATAATCAGGGGAGTGGGTTTGGCTTATTGGTTGACTCACTTAGTGTTTGGACTACCCTGAGTCCACGGGAAATTGCTGGAAATTTGTTTTTGCACTTATTGCCCATTCTCCCTGGTGGTTGTATGAACAAAAACTGGAGGTTGATAAGGAGTAGGTGAGGGTGGGCTCTGGTAGCCCCTCAAGTTGTCGAGGCATTCCTTTACTACTCATTTGTAGCCCCTCGATTTCAGCACTGTTTGTATCTGCCATTCTACACTGATAGATTATCTATTTTCGAACTTACATCCTACAATTGTAGGCAATAACTGAGGGGAGTTAGACTCTGGCAGCCCCTCAAGCTGTGAAGGCATTCCCTTACTGTCCCCGAAGTATTGGCCATTTCCCCTGGTGATCTTCAATCAAGTGAAAAGTTTTATAACTTTTTACCTATATGGTTTTAATATATAAATATCATTGTGTCTTTAAGGCTAAATTTTAAATTATTTAAAAGTGTGATAGTCCTTAATCACATTGATCAATAATAGGTCTTTCAAGATTATGTCCTGTTTTAAAAGTATGACTACGCACAAAGCTGCTTATGGCCTCTATCCACACAATGTGGCCTACAGAAGAACATTTGATATCTTAAAACTTGTCAATGATGCTAGTAAGCTTATTGGTGAGATACAAAACCTGCTGGTCGAACTGGAAGATCACCCATTACCTGATAAACGTTATTTTATGGCAACACATCATGGTAAATGCATAAAGGGAAAGGGCAGAGGTTCTGACCCTTCTACCAAGAAAGGTCCACAGATATCCAATGGGAGTTCCTAGATCTTTGGTACGCCGACTCCCACCAGAAAGCAGAATGTGGTCATCTCCAGCACTGAGGCACCTATGCACTCTACAACCAGGGGTTGTTTTCCATGCAGAGATTTGACACATAAGAAGGGAAATCCTGCCTTCAAGGGGAAACACAATCAGGCCACTGTGACATTTGTCTCCTGGGAGGAGCAGTCCACCGTCAACGTGGGCATATTAACAGATGAAGTCCCACTAGGCAGAGTAGTGGCCAAAAGTTCCCTCCCTCTGAGTGCTGATGGTACCAGGTCTTTTATGTAGTTCCCGCCAAGGGTCAGATGTTTCTGGACTGTGTTTCCAGGAAAAGGGAAAAGTCCCCCACTCTGCGTGGCACGGCTGCTAGTGTCATAGCTGTCGAGCAACTGGTGAAAGTAGGGCAGTACACCTCAAGAGCAAACCCAAAGGTTAGGGGGTTTAACAGTCTGAGCTACTGTCCCTCAGAATTGAAAGGCTTAGTTGGAGGGGTGCGCCCTCCCTGCACCATATTGCAGTCATGGTCCCCATTCCAATAGGGTGTCTGTTAAGCTATAAACACCATGACCCAGATGCAGTCATGGCAGTTACTGAAGTGGAAACTCTGGGAGCATCACCAGAGGAAGAGCATGAAGGTGGTGGCCCTGAGGCTTCCTCAACCAAAGAACGCAAGGGACTGATAGATCCCTGTCCAAACCTGGAGTCCGCTGAGGTGCCTGCTCTTGGAAGAGATGGCTCAGTGGCCACCGAGGTGACTAATGCATTAGCGCCAGGTTCAGTGATCTCAGGTTTGCCTACTGGCATAGAAAGGGAACCTGGAATGATCGATAGAGTTATTTAGTCTGAAAGGTTTTCCAGGACAGAGTAAGTTGTAACCAGCTGGAATCCCAGGTCAGGGTGGCTAGTGCCAAGAACAGCAAGAACATACCTCTCTAACCGGTCTGTTGAGGCAGACAATGGAGCAGGCACAGGGCGGGGGTACTGAACCACTCCAACTGGGAATGCGGGAGACCGGACTCATTGGGACCTTCCAATCCAGACCAGAAGTCACCTGAGGTACCTACTCTTGTGAGAGAGGACTCAGCAGCCACTGTGTGACTGTTGTGTTAGCACTGGGTACAGTGATTTCAGGGATGCCTACAGGCATAGGCATAGAAAATGAACCTGAGATGTTGGATATGGAAGTTTAAGACCTGAATTGCCTATTAGAACTGAAGGAGTTGTCTTCAGCTGGAGTCCCATTTCAGGCTGATTTTTGTGGGATATAGAGCACCTGTTCTTCCTAATGAGTCTGTTGAGGCAGATAGAGGAGCAGGCCCAGAGCAGAGGTCCTGAGCCACCCCAAAAAAAGTGGAAAATGTGCAGAGCGAAAGCACTGGCCTCTTCCAAAAACAGGAAAGCCTTGCACAGTTCAATGTGGTGGAACCTTACAATTCTGGGGCAAAGCACAGGCAGAATTACATTTTTTACCCAGGCCTCAGGAGTTTCCTACCTGACTTGTCCCCTGAGCCCCCGGCTTTACACTTTATTTTGGATTTTGTTACTATGTTGTCTGTGTTGCTACTGGATCAAACTCACACCCCTCCTTCTCTCGGTCCATGTTACCACAAAAGGCAAAGGAGGTACATCTCTGAAATGTGCCTCTCTTACCTTCTTGATTGTGTTTGCTATTGCTTTGGAGATGTGTGAAGGCTGAGTTTGTGTTTTAGGCTAGACACCTGCTGAGTAGATGTCAATTTATCATAACTTGTCCGACCTGACCATTCTGCCACCATCATTCTCCTTACCCATCCATTCCAGTCCAACAAGTTTCAGGGTAATCCACGGTGTCCTCAAGTTGTTCTTGAAGGACTGCCCCTTTGAAATACTGGAATATAAACTAACAACTCTTATAAACCCCACCACCCCTACTTTGATGCTGTCTTTTCAACTCTTAACCAAACCAGAACTGTCTGTTGCACATTCCCCACCAAAAAGACGACACATCGGGGTTGAACACTCAGCCCACTGGTATACAGAACAACTAAACAGCAATAAGGGCACCAACAGTAAGGGCACAAGCCAGTCATTTGGAAAATGCTGACATAGAATGCAGGGGAACAAATACCCCCTCCCTCTCAATCCTCATGTGGCATACTCTGCTCCTTCATCATCGAAGCTTAAGCCACATATTACTCAACTGCAACCTCAGACTGCCAACAAATAGAAAGCTCTCGTTATAGCATTCAAACACTTCTAACAATCACTGCTCAAACCCACTGCCTGACACATTAGTCCCCAAGAAAACAGAAACATGCAACGATATTAACAGGTTTTTCATCAGCAAGATCAATAACATATGCCAACAGATAAATACCTCAAGAAATTGTCCGACCACCACTCTAGATCCCATGTTACAACACAAACGTGGACCACTTTACTGCCCTGACCTTTAAACATATAGCTGTAACTCCAGTATTGTTTAACACAACTATAGACATAGATGAAACCCCCCACTGCCATCCTAAATAGATCAGCAGGACCACCCTTACACCCTCCCCAAAAACGTAAATGACTCATTTGCATATGTCATGTTAACAAGCACCCGAAAAACAGGATTCGTCCACCCTCTCCTAAACAAATCACACTGGATCAAAATGATCTAGCAAACTACTGACGGATCACTGGCGTCCCATTAATTTGAAAAATAATTGAGAAGGCAATTGCCAACCACCTCCAGGATCGGACTAACTGACACAGCCTACTCCATGATCACCAATATGGAATGAAGCCTAAATGTAGCACTTAAGCTGCCATTGTACTGGTGGCAGATGACAATCTTCAAACCTTGTACAAAGGTGACTCATGCCTCCTCGTTCTCCTGGATCACTCTGCCATCTTTGACATGGTTTTCTAGCTCACACTGATTAGCCCATTTTGCAGCTGTTACCATTAATGGCCAGTTAGTACGATTCTATAGTGCCTCGCAAATGACTTTCTCGTGTGTACACACAATCCAAAACTGTGGGCATTGCCAATGTTTTTTTGTGCAGTAATGTTGACTAAATAAACAAACAAATAAGGACAGGTGGTGTTGGCTTTTGCAAATTTTTCCTTTCAACATATTGGGCCTCATTACGAACCTGGCGGTAAGGCAACAACGGCACCGGTAATGCTACCGGTGCCGTTGTTGCCTCACCGTCTCATTACGAGTTCTGCTTGCGGGGCCGCCCTGTATGCCTGGTCAGACCAGACGTGCAGAGCGGCACCCGCTAGCAGAACAGGATGCTAACAACAGTCCTGTCATTAACAGGACCGTTGTTAGCATCCTCCCCATTCCTATTGAGCCCTATGGGGGCTCAAATGGGAATGGGGACATGACGGTTCCGAGTCCCGTGAATGGGAATTACCGGGCTCGCAAAGGTCGGAATGGCCCGGTAATTCCCATTTTTCGGGACACGGACCCGAGTTTGGGGGTAGCTATGCTGCTAAAAATGGCATGGCTACCTCCAAACTCGTAATGAGGCCCAATGACCTATATGTCTACCTACAGTCGACATAACCCCATAGTTGTATAGGAAAGGGCAGTCAAAATAAATGTTTCCTTTGAAAATACAGAATTAAAACAAATGCATTCTCTTCAATAATATTCAGTGAAATAACAGTGACTCCCAGTAATAGTGACAGATGGATGAATGAGTGTACAGATTAAAACCTGCAAAACGGTAGCAAAAATATGTATTTATTAAAATTGTAAAAACACAGATAAACAACTAGCCATACAAGCACATCATGAATGGCCTTGAAGAAGTTCAGAGCTACATCATTGTGCACAGATTAAACCTTGATTTCTTGGTGTAGCCCATCGTGAATTGCATCAGCTTCATGTGTGTACAGTCATATTGGGCCTCATTCCGAGTTTGGCGGTGAGGCAAAAAAAGTGGTGTTAATTCCATTACCGCCACTTAATTAACGCTGTTTTGACAGCTCAGCCAAATCCTGTGTTTGGTGTTGAAGTGGATGATTTATTTCCAGCATCATAGAGTAATTCGGTAGAATTGCCACAAAATTACCGCCAAAAATAGGAATGAGACTCAATATTGTGTTTTGTCGCAATGTTGTGTAAGATACAGCATATCCCTACTATGCAGCAAATTTTCTCTGGTGACTAAAGCAGCTCTCGCTCCGCTAAAACAATGAAGATATCTGAACCTGCTCTTCCACAACTAAAGATACGTTCTGCAGTGTTGTGGGTGTGTAGGTGCAAGGCAATGGACCTTATTACAAGTTTGGCCGTATCCTGCTATTACCGCTGGATGATGACTGCCGGTGTCGGTTGTAAATCCCCATTCCATGGAGTATAATTGGACTCCATGGGGGATTTTGCCAGGAATACCGCCGATTTGTGCCGGTAAGGTGACTGACTTACCTCCAGCTCTTAGCTGGATGTAATTCGGCTACCTCACTGGCAAACTTGTAAATGGCCGTAAATGCTAAAACATGCCAGTAAATGTTAATACCGGCATGATAATTCTGCACCGGCCAACTCATAATGAGGCCCAATTGAACCTCCTAGTTTCTGTACCTACTTTCTGTCGCACTGTGAGGGTGTACATGTTGATCATCAACCAAGGTTTGAGGGGATGTTCACTATCACCCACAAAAACAGCATGCTTCATTAACACAACTGTAAGGCAATTGGTAAGGGCAGCACACGGAAGCATGGGTATTTGTCAATGAAAACAAACCTCTCGCTACATTTTTCCTGTACTTCAGAATGGCGATGCTGTTACTATTCCGTACGGCTCGCCAGCTGTCTTACATCTTAAGTAAAGATAACAATTCCTAGAAACACAAATCTAAAAAAGGTTTATAGACCATTCTAAAGACTGAATAATTGAATGGTCTAAGAACAGCAAAGTTTCCTTTACCGAGAAGCCAATTCCTTTCATGCTGAGGTGTAGAGGACGTATTCGTAACGCGACTGCTCCCTATAATCAGTTGTGTGCACGACCAGGTAAAGCGCTATTAGAGTGCACAATATGTATGATGCCAAAGGTCATTGCACGTTGCATACTGCACATTTTAGAGGAGGGATTTGTGTAATGTGCGTGCAATCAATAGCTCTATGGGGGCTCATGTTGGTTAAAGGTGTAATTTAACAGCGGGCAGCCGTCACTGCAATGTAAATGGCTCCCGCTGCCAAACTTTCATCATTTTCATGGTGAGGTGCAACAATGTCGAGCAAAAGACAGCATTCATGTGTGTAAACCGCCTTTTCCCTGCACTTTTGCCCTCTGCCGTGCAAAGTGAGTAAACACTGCCTCAGAGAGATTACTTTTAATTGTGAACATGTCGGGGAGGGTTTAATTTTAATTGCACACCCTCATGACAGGGAGAGTGTGCAATGTATCCATATGGGGACTTGGTGCATAAAGCAGACGGACACCATAGGGCCATCCTGGATTTGTGGCGGCATGAAAATCCAGGCCAGCGCAGACGCTGGAGCATTTGTATGGCAGAAAGGAAGGAGGTGGCGGACACGCAAATTACTTTCTGCCCCTCTTCTCTGCCATAAAAATGATTGCATAAGTAATGTAAATGAATGGCGTAAAAGACATAAGGCTTTTACGTCATTAATTTGCGCTACGTACTCATAGAACATGAGCCCCGAAATGTGCTCAGATCTTTTCCCGTTATGATGATGCCAACATTTTTGTCACAGCAATAAAACTATTAAATACTAACAACCTTTCTGTCTGACGAACTAGCAAAATAATGGCGAGAACATGGATGCTACTATTTCACCAGAAACTCTGTCACAACTGCCATAAAATGCACCCAATCTCGTCCAAACCTGAACTACCACAATATATACCTACTTTCAACATTGCGTGCCCTACCGACGGTAAGAGTGATATCTGGCCTTGGGAATCGACAGTGTGGTTTAAATGCGGGTAGGAAGAATAGGATACAAAACATGTAACAGCTTTCGAAAGCAAGTTTTTCTCTAAATTTCGGGCCTCATCACGACTTGGGCGGTAACGCCGGCGGTATAACCGCCGGCTGTATTAGCCCTACCGCCGAACTCCCCGGCGCTAATAGCGCCGGATCACGAGTTTGGCGGTAAAGTAAATCCCCATTCCCCATTGAGCCCATTCGGGAATGCCCCATTCCCCATTGGGCTCAATGGGGAAAATTTGCGTTCTTACCACCGGCGGATTTCCCGCCGGCGGTAATAGCGCAAATTTTCGGCAGATTTCCTCCCAGCTCAGAGCTGGAGCGAAATCCGCCTAAGTCCTGATTTGGCGGACCCTTAAATCCGGCGGTAATAGCGCTACCGCCGAATTTAAGGGTTACCGCCGAGGTCGTGATGAGGCCCTTCTTACATCTAAACACCCACTGGCTGGGATGACAAACAACACATGATGCTCGGCTTAGCAATCAAGCTAATACTGATTTCACAACTTCAGGTTGTCTGCTTATGGGTGAGCCTCATCACACCAACAGTCCAGGAGTGCATGTCAGAGGTTTGATACATGTATCATAGTGAGAGATATATGTTTTGTAACCAAAATAGAATTGTGATGTTTCAGCAACTCCGGCTCAAGGGTCTGGCCCACTTTTGCCTCATACAATTCCCCAAAAGGCCGCTTTCGCCAAACAGCGGCCTGTCGGGGCACAACGCATGCGCTTACAGCACATCCAGGAAGTGAGGCTGGTGGTGGCAGCGTGAGCGGTGAGGTAGGGAAGTGGTTTGGGGAGGGGTATGGGTATGCTTGTGTGGGTCTGTATGTTTGTTTGTTTATTAATTTCTAATGCGCACCAGACCCAAGGGTAACAGGGTGCAGCAATATGGGAATGCACAGCTTATAAAGTTACAGATAGATCATGATATAGATCATGATATTACAGTCAAGACACAATATACAATATAGTTACTGCAATGATTACAAAATGAAGAATATACAAGTGTACATGTTATATACAATAATACAAAATACAATTCCGGTCCTGAAACGCTGCAGTATATTTACATGGGGAAGCTAGGGTAATATACATCGGACACTATTGGGCAGTGGAGTTGAGCAGGTTGATATTGTTTTTTCTAAAGTGAAGGTATGGTTTGTCTGCTCTGAGCTCAAGTGCCAGGGAGTTCCAAAGTTTAGCGGCCTTGACAGGGAAGCTATTACCGCCAATCCTGGAGAGTCTAAATCTTGGCACTGAAAGACAATTGGTATTGCTGGCTCTAGTTGGCCTGTGGGTCGCTCTTCTGATTAATCTGTTTGAGAGATAGCTTGGGGCAGCGTTGTTTGGTGCTTTGTGGGTCAGGGAGACAGTTTTCAGCAAGATTTTGTTGTGGGTGGAGAGCCATTTATAGTGCCTTCTAGTAGCGGAGATATGTTCTCTTTTGTTAATGCCCAATGCAGATCTTAAGGCATTTTTTGAAGAGTTTGTCATCTCTGGATGTCTGGATGATAGCTTTGTTGGTGCCACTATATAGAACATTGCAATAATCCAACCTCAATACTACCAATGTTCTAGCCAAAATAATACAGGTATCATTTGATAGTAATGGTTTGCCTGCTCTGATAAGCTTACAAGTGTAAGCAGTGGACGATAGTGACTTCACTTGTTTGCCAAAGGACATGGTCAAGTCCAAGTAGAAACCAAGGGTTTTAACCTCCTTGGATACCTTGATGACATTTCCATCTATGTTAAATGAAGAGTATTTGTGGTCAAGTTTGCCGAGGTTTGAGTGGGTACCCAAAATTATCAGCTCTGTCTTCTCATCATTCAGGCACAGTCCACGTGTGGCCATCCATGCTTGGATGATGAGATATACCCTGTTTACCAGCGCCAAATCCCTGCCATAATCCCCAGAAAGAGGGAGGAGAATCTGTGTATCATCTGCATAATTAGTGTAGGTGATACCCAGAAGGTCCAGATCATCGAACAGAGGTTTGGTGAATATGTTATACAGAGTGGGGGAGACGCAAGAGCCCTGGGGTACACCGTACATGATAGGCATGGGGTCCGCAGCTGCTGAAGGTGAGACGACCCTAATGGTTCTCTCGCTCAAGAATGATTCAATCCATTTGATGGCATCTGCGGAAAAGTGAGCTACTGAGTCCAAGTGATTACACAGGACCTTATGATCCACAAGATCAAATGCAGCTGAGAGATCTAGTAGCAGGAGGATGGCTATCTTGCCATTATCTCTCAGCTCATCAATCTGGGTTTTTAAATCAATCAAGGCAGTTTCAGTCCCATGTAGAGGGCGGAAGCCAGATTGTTTTACTCCTAGGATCTTGTGTAGTTCGAGAAATTTTTGTATCTGTGTATATGCAACCTTATCCAGTATTTTGAGAAGGAATGGTACTGTTGTGATCGGTTGGTAATTAGTAGCAAAGAGTGGGTCTAAGGTTTGCTTCTTTAGGAGTGGTAGTACCCAAGATTGTTTTAGGTTGGATGGGATGGAGCCAGAGGTAAAAGAGGCATTAATCAATTTAGATATGAATGGGGCCAGGTCTCTGGCGGCATCTTTTATACCTCTAAGGTTGTAGTTTTGGTAAAGTAGAATCTAGTGATCTGGTCTGTATGAGTAGTGTCGCTGGGACAAGGAGTGCTAGGGGGGCCCTATATATTCAGAGAGTCTTTTTTAAGGTTTATTTTATTTTGGAGAGTCTTTATTTTATTGGCTAGGGCGTTTTGAATGTCTGAACACCACGTTTTGTTTTTGATGCAGATGTCAGGTGTGGGAATCGGAGACTCTAGTTCTTTTAGTATGAGGAATAGTTCCCTCATGCTTGAGTTGGAATTGGTTATGCGTTTGTTGTAGGAGTTTTGTTTGGCCAGACAGATTTCATTTTTATCTTGCGTGGAGATATTCGGTAATCTAGCTTTATTTTCAATGGACAGGCAGAGTCGCCAAGTAGATTCACATTTTCTTTTTAGGAGGCGTAGGTACTTTAATTGTGAGATGAACCACTTGTTTAGGTGGGCTTTAGGCTTAGTAGGTATAAGTTTGAGTGGAGCGATCTTATCCATTGTGATGAGCATAATTTTATTATATTCATGGACCAAGTAATCAGGGTTTGAATTGTTAGGCAGTGAGTTTAATGTGGGGAGAATGGCAGGGATCACTTTGTCCACTGCAATATTCTTTTTATTTCTAGTTGGACAAGGTGGGACCGTTTGGACGGCCATGGGAGGTGCTCTAGTAGTTGCTAGTGTGAAGGACACAAGAGAGTGATCTGTCCACACTAAGGGTGGGATAGATGTAATAGTAGCGGTGCAATTACAGTCTGCAACCCAGTCTAGGGTTCTCCCTTTGATATGGGTAGGTTTGTTAGATTTTTGTGATAATCCCAATGCCGTAATGATGTTGGCTATTTCTTGGGTCTATGTATGTGCAAGGGTGGGTGTGTATGAATGTGTAACATGTTGGGAACGGGAGGGTGGCCAGAGACTCTGGGGCTGGAGGGGGTGTCCCCATTGGAACAGATGACATGGTGTGTGAGGAGGAGGGTGGGGTGGGAAAAGGGTATGCAAGGGTGTCCCTGCAGTGGGAGATAACAGTGGAGGGGGCGCTGACAGGTAATGATGTTTCCCCACAGTGCCGGAACCAGATTCGGCAAAACCAGTTTTGGCGAAATCGTCCTGCAGGGAAACATCATGGAACGGGCTCAATTGGGGCATGAGGCTAATAATTATATTGCTCATACGATCCTTCAAGTTAACTTTACAGACTGGTGCACAACTGATGCAATGGGTGTAATACTAAGCATTGATAGAGGCGAGTGTGTCACATATTTCTTTTTCTTTGTTTGCTTTTTCTTTCTTTCCTTTCTTGCTTATAGAAAAAGTGATTAGAGATATTGTTTTTCTGTGAAAAATAAACGCTTTGTATAAAATAATAAAACGAATACAAAAAGTACCAACAAGCTAAGGAAATCCATTAATGTAGCAACCACACCTGCTTAGGGGGCGTACAGGGGTGGTAACAGCACTCCAGACATAGGCTGGGCAGGCTTGAGCAAAGTGAGGGCTTTGGCGCAGGCTCACTCAGGGCCACAATCGGCCCTGTACGCCTCGCTAGGCGGGGATGATTGCTGTTCGCACCCCTGGTTTCATCCGGGTTGCAAATAGTTTCATATTTTTTGTCTTTTGCAGGTTATGGGGCCCACATGCAAACACTGAAAGGAGCAGGGTAACTCTAGCCTCTGGACCAGAGTATTATAATAACATCAAGAAACAGAAAAGATATGTCCAGAGCAAAATATGTTTAGAAAAAATGTATCCAAATTTATTAAAGGTGATACAAAAATTGAAAACTAGTGAATAAATCACTCAAAATTATTATACACTGATCATTTTAACATAACAGAACAGCAGCAACAATATGCCGAAAATCGGCTAAAACTTCATCACTCATACTCAACATACATAGTACATACATACACACACAACTCATCATACCGTGGCATACATCCAAAGTACTAAAAACACAGAAAACATGCTAAGAACCAATGGGGAAGAGGAATTCATAACTAGTCCCCATAATAACACTCATTATTGCGGTGTTTACAAACAATAGAAATAATTCACAAACAATCTATTGTCAGGGTGGATAGGAAGAACAAATGCAAAGATCACATCCCTGTAGAATTTTTTCTCTCGACCGGTTTCGACGTGTAGTGGTGGTTAACTGAACGTCTTCCTCAGGAGGTGGGTGTTACCATTCTGAAAAACAAGTACGCAAAAGCGACTATAAGCTACTACATGAAAAAGTCTTTGCCGACTGCCTGTAACATACAATTAAAGAAGGAGAAAAAGGACTGCTGCTAGCAGCCTAAGTTATTAAAAACAATTAAGAACCGTGTATACCATAGTGAAAATAAGCATATACGGCCCCCGCTACAACAGCTGTGTAAACCAGAACAAGAGGGTAAGTGACTCCCAAAAGAGAACCGTGCAAGATGAAAGGGAACCTTCAAGACCATGGTGGATCGGCAACAAGAATGTATATATATAATAATATATATCTAAATACCAAAAAAGCCTGACCAATGGCAATGTCTGTATCTAAAAAGAACTAGTAGTGGACTAACCTGATGAAAACCTAGCTGCTGCAAAAATCTATGCAGTGTAGTGTGGCCAGTCACGCGAGACAATTCAGGACTAAAACATAACCTGAAACCAGAAACAAGACCAGAATGCACTAGGTCAGATAAATAAAAAAATATATATAAAAAAATAAAAAAATAAATAAAAAACCTAGGTTCAAAGTGGAGTGCCTATGACTAAGGCAAAAATAATAATAATAGCTCACCTGGAGGGCGCCCCATGCAGTTTAAGATGATCCAGCGCTGCATGTATTTGAAAAGTGAAGAGGCAGCGCAACTTAGCCTGAGCCTTCAACGCCGTCTGTAAATGACTACAAAAGTGGCAAAAGAGCTTCATTACAATGTTAAATGGCAAGCAGTGACCCACGGCTTACCAGAGTACAAGGGCACTGTATGAAATGCCTCTAAAAGATCTCCAATAAAATGGGAGGAAGCCTACAGACAACCACACCGTTCTGGGGGATCCAAAAGGTGTTTAAATGTAAATGCACAAAAAGCCCAATAAATCAAATGGAGCTACGAGCACAATTGAAATGAGAAGGTAAACTTAAGGGCAAATGGCAGCTATCTAAGATAAACAGTGCTATGTTTAAATATAAACACACGAAGTGCCAAATAAATCAATTGGAGCAGCTCGCACAATTGAAATGTAATAGTGAGCTCAAAGGCAACAAACAGTAGTCTAAAGGGCGACGCTGCAAAGTTAATTATGCAGAGGACTGAAGCTGAAAAGCTATTAAAATTGCAGGAAGGCTGGCCACACGCTTACCTGCAAAACGGTTGCTGTATAATGGAATTGTCCAGCAACGAGGGAGAACAGATGGTAATCTCTTTGTTTGAAACTAGTTGTAAATTCGAAACGCTACGCATGCGTGTAGGGACCTGCAAGGAGTGGCTGGCTACAGCCAATAGTAAACAAAAGCCTTTTTAAAGGCAAAACTAAAGACTGACTGCGCATGTCAGCAAGTGCTGCCAGTAAAGACATTCCACGAGCAGAACAAAGCGCAAATAATGCAAATAATGCAGCCCAAATTAAAAGGAAATGATGATGAAAAAAACGCCGCTGCTGATAGAAAAAATAATACTAAATAAATACTAGAAAAGGATGAACATCAGACTAAAAAGCAGCGTAAATACATTTTGGGCTGCCATCACCACACCAAGTGAATTCTGGGAGTTGTAGTCCAATTTAGGCCAGAACCATATAACAGGCCCTGTATCTCTAAGCAATTCTGGAGCTACTATACAATGACTAAAAGAGTGTTTTTAGACCAGAGATAGGCAAGAAAGATGGTAAAAAGCCTTGGCTGAAAAGGCGATAATCTAATGTAAAAGATGTTAAATTGTGTCAATTAAACTAAATAGCTAAACAGTCATAATAGCCATAGAGGGCAAATAGAGAAATGCAGAACAAGCTTGCTAGCGACTATTGAAGTCCCACGACTCCAATGTGTTAAGGCCTTTGTGGAGTGTTTTTAAATTAAACATCCACATTTGTTCTTTGTAGGACAATTTATTAGCCAGTTGTATTGTATTATTAGCAAAACATTTTTCCAAACAAAACCAGATTAAAGAGTCTGGGTTGTGTCCCATTTCTACGCAATGAATCACTAGTGGAGCCGAAAGGTTGCGTGTTCTAATTTTAGACCGGTGCTCATTGATACGTAGATGGACTTCCCTAGAGGTTTTTCCTACATACAAAAGCTGACACGGGCACTGGATAGCATAAATAACATTCTTACTTTTGCACGTAGTGAATGTAAGTAGTGCCCAAGATCTACCATTGTAAGAAAAGTCTGTAATTTTTTTAGAAAATTTACAAGCTGCGCACGAAGTGCACGGATAATGGCCTTTAACCTGATTCAGGTTAATATCTCTGACCTGGTTAATGCGAACAGGAAGTCTGGAGGCTCGGGTTAGTTTCTGCCCTAAATTTTTGCTTTTTTTAAAAGCAAATAAAGGTTTCTCTAGCTGGAGATCTGTGGAATTAAGGATCCTCCAATTTTTCAGAACAATAGCTTTAATTGTCTCACTATGTTGGCAAAAAGTGGACACACAAACTAACTGTTCTTTGTCCACAATTTTGTTTTTAGGTCTTAAAAGGGCATCCCGATTGGTATATCGCGCTCTTTTTCTTGAATGTTTGATAAGTTTACGCGGGTATCCGCGATCTAGCAATCTAGTCTGTAGTACGTCCGCATGTGTATTAAATTGTATAAGGTTGGAACAATTGCGGCGTAACCGTAAAAACATCCCATAAGGGAGATTACGTAAAAGACTTTTAGGGTGTTGGCTTTCAAACTGTAGTGTCATGTTCCTTTCTGTGGGTTTTCTATAGAGCTCGGTCTGCAGGAACCCATCCTCGCTGTAAATAGATAGATCTAGGAACGCGATACGGGAGGTAGAGTGTTCCAGGGTAAATTTGATGTTGATGTCTACTTGATTAAGCCACTGAACAAAAAGTTCAAGTGTGGCAATATCACCCTCCCATAGCAGTAAGATGTCGTCAATATACCGACGGTATAACTTGATGTTAGTAATATAGGGATTACCATCATTCAGAACAAAATTCTCTTCAAACAAGGCCATAAAAATAATAGCCAAGTTGGGGGCAAATGCACAGCCCATTGACGTGCCTTTAGTTTGTGTGAAAAACTCATCCTTGAACTTAAAAAAACTGTTACAAAGAACCAATTCCACACATGTGGTCAAAAAATTAGTGGGAACCGTATGTGCAGATGGTCGGCGGTCCAACATAATTTGTAAGCACTGAATAGCCTTATCTTGGGGAATATTGGTATAAAGAGCCTCTATATCTAAGGCCACCAAGATCTGTTTGGAGGCATCAAATGGAAGGCCTTCCACCAAATTAATAACATCCCTAGAATCTAACAGAAATGTAGGCGTCGCCATTGCCAAAGGTTTAATAAACACATCTATGTATTTGGATAACGGCTCTAAAATAGAGCCGCATCCCGAAACTATTGGACGGCCAGGCGGGTTAGATGTGTTCTTATGAATCTTGGGGATGATATAAAAAAGGGGAGTTCTTTCCTCTGAGAAATTAATAAACTCAAATTCTTTTTTAGACAATATTCCCTCTTCAAGTGCTTTTTCAGAAAGACTGGAGATCTTCTTTTTAATCAAAGCAGTAGGATCGGCAATCATTTTACGGTAATGACCTGGAATGTTAAGAAGTCGAATGACCTCTTGATCGTATGACCCCGAATCCCAAACAACTATACCTCCGCCTTTATCAGCACTCTTTATCACAATGGATGGATCTTGTGAGAGAGATTCGATGGCGTGAAATTCAGCTAGTTGAAGATTGGGCCTCATGTTATTTCTGGGATTCTCGAGACATTTAGCAAGTTCTTTGAGCACAATTTTTTCAAAGACAAGGACTTCAGCCGGAAGTTCCGCTATATTGGGAGTAAAAGAAGAAGGTCTGACCAGACCTGACTTATTAAGCTCAGAAGTGTTTTCTTTGTCAGAAAAAAAGGCTCTTAGCCTAATCTTACGGAGGAATTGTTGGATTTCATTTGTAAGGTGCATAGCACTCGGGGTCTGTGTCGGAACAAAGGAGAGGCCACGTTTTAGGATTGCCAGCTCAGGTTCAGAAATAATTCGAGAAGACAAATTAAAAATGGGAAGGGCCTCTTTCACCACCGGTACGACCGGTTGCGGGTTTGAAAATCGCGATGTCCCTGACCTTGTGGAGGGGCGTTTAAAGCCTGCGAGTAAGGTTGCCCGTGGGGGCCTCTGCCCTGTTGGAAATTCCTGCGGCCTCTGTGACCGCCCCTTCCTCGAAAAGGGTGGTTCCCCAAATTCGAATTAGTAGAATCTTCATTACTAGAGGAACTGGAAGATGTGTCAGAAAAGGTGACCCCACGTCTTCTGTACGACCCCACATTCTGGATACTGGATTGTTTCCAGAACGTTTGGAAGTTAAAATCCTCAGCCAAATAAGGGTATACACTCTCTTTTTTGAACATTGAGATATCTTTTTTTAGTTTGTTGGTCTTTTTTTCTATAGTGATGTTTTTAAATTCTTGAAGAGATTTCTCAACTTGTTCAAGTTTTTGTTTGGCTTCGGAAATGAGAGGATTTAATAAGAAGGCTTTCTCTTGCTCCAACACTGTTTCCATAATTTTCTTGCTGACTCTCTGAGCGGTAGTAATCGTGAGAACTAGGAGGTCACGGCTGCATTTTGTGGCAACCTGACTAAATGCTACCTTATATTCTGTGTCGTCCAGGAATAGGCACGGGATAATTTTAACTTGTAAACCCTGTGGAATAATACTGGATTTAAGATATTGTTTTAAAACATGCCCATGCATTTCAGTGCGAAACTGCTTCTTTTTTAGTCTAAGGACCGCGTCCCCCGAGATATTAATCTCTTGGTTGGGTAATTGTAAATTATCAAAGAATGAAGGACCCTCTATAAGCTCGGCTATTTGGGCTTCTGTAAACGAAATAGTATCCGATTCAGCCATGGTCTATCTGGTTCTCTCCACTAGACTAGTCACGGATCTGGTTCTGAAGAATACAAAGCTGAAGTAAATTATTAAAAGGGAATTCACATCCAAACAACAAGAAACTACTTAACAAACAGGAAAACCTGCACAGCCGTGGGCTGAAATAATGCAAACACTGAAAGGAGCAGGGTAACTCTAGCCTCTGGACCAGAGTATTATAATAACATCAAGAAACAGAAAAGATATGTCCAGAGCAAAATATGTTTAGAAAAAATGTATCCAAATTTATTAAAGGTGATACAAAAATTGAAAACTAGTGAATAAATCACTCAAAATTATTATACACTGATCATTTTAACATAACAGAACAGCAGCAACAATATGCCGAAAATCGGCTAAAACTTCATCACTCATACTCAACATACATAGTACATACATACACACACAACTCATCATACCGTGGCATACATCCAAAGTACTAAAAACACAGAAAACATGCTAAGAACCAATGGGGAAGAGGAATTCATAACTAGTCCCCATAATAACACTCATTATTGCGGTGTTTACAAACAATAGAAATAATTCACAAACAATCTATTGTCAGGGTGGATAGGAAGAACAAATGCAAAGATCACATCCCTGTAGAATTTTTTCTCTCGACCGGTTTCGACGTGTAGTGGTGGTTAACTGAACGTCTTCCTCAGGAGGTGGGTGTTACCATTCTGAAAAACAAGTACGCAAAAGCGACTATAAGCTACTACATGAAAAAGTCTTTGCCGACTGCCTGTAACATACAATTAAAGAAGGAGAAAAAGGACTGCTGCTAGCAGCCTAAGTTATTAAAAACAATTAAGAACCGTGTATACCATAGTGAAAATAAGCATATACGGCCCCCGCTACAACAGCTGTGTAAACCAGAACAAGAGGGTAAGTGACTCCCAAAAGAGAACCGTGCAAGATGAAAGGGAACCTTCAAGACCATGGTGGATCGGCAACAAGAATGTATATATATAATAATATATATCTAAATACCAAAAAAGCCTGACCAATGGCAATGTCTGTATCTAAAAAGAACTAGTAGTGGACTAACCTGATGAAAACCTAGCTGCTGCAAAAATCTATGCAGTGTAGTGTGGCCAGTCACGCGAGACAATTCAGGACTAAAACATAACCTGAAACCAGAAACAAGACCAGAATGCACTAGGTCAGATAAATAAAAAAATATATATAAAAAAATAAAAAAATAAATAAAAAACCTAGGTTCAAAGTGGAGTGCCTATGACTAAGGCAAAAATAATAATAATAGCTCACCTGGAGGGCGCCCCATGCAGTTTAAGATGATCCAGCGCTGCATGTATTTGAAAAGTGAAGAGGCAGCGCAACTTAGCCTGAGCCTTCAACGCCGTCTGTAAATGACTACAAAAGTGGCAAAAGAGCTTCATTACAATGTTAAATGGCAAGCAGTGACCCACGGCTTACCAGAGTACAAGGGCACTGTATGAAATGCCTCTAAAAGATCTCCAATAAAATGGGAGGAAGCCTACAGACAACCACACCGTTCTGGGGGATCCAAAAGGTGTTTAAATGTAAATGCACAAAAAGCCCAATAAATCAAATGGAGCTACGAGCACAATTGAAATGAGAAGGTAAACTTAAGGGCAAATGGCAGCTATCTAAGATAAAGGGTGCTATGTTTAAATATAAACACACGAAGTGCCAAATAAATCAATTGGAGCAGCTCGCACAATTGAAATGTAATAGTGAGCTCAAAGGCAACAAACAGTAGTCTAAAGGGCGACGCTGCAAAGTTAATTATGCAGAGGACTGAAGCTGAAAAGCTATTAACATTGCAGGAAGGCTGGCCACACGCTTACCTGCAAAACGGTTGCTGTATAATGGAATTGTCCAGCAACGAGGGAGAACAGATGGTAATCTCTTTGTTTGAAACTAGTTGTAAATTCGAAACACTACGCATGCGTGTAGGGACCTGCAAGGAGTGGCTGGCTACAGCCAATAGTAAACAAAAGCCTTTTTAAAGGCAAAACTAAAGACTGACTGCGCATGTCAGCAAGTGATGCCAGTAAAGACATTCCACGAGCAGAACAAAGCGCAAATAATGCAAATAATGCAGCCCAAATTAAAAGGAAATGATGATGAAAAAAACGCCGCTGCTGATAGAAAAAATAATACTAAATAAATACTAGAAAAGGATGAACATCAGACTAAAAAGCAGCGTAAATAAATTTTGGGCTGCCATCACCACACCAAGTGAATTCTGGGAGTTGTAGTCCAATTTAGGCCAGAACCATATAACAGGCCCTGTATCTCTAAGCAATTCTGGAGCTACTATACAATGACTAAAAGAGTGTTTTTAGACCAGAGATAGGCAAGAAAGATGGTAAAAAGCCTTGGCTGAAAAGGCGATAATCTAATGTAAAAGATGTTAAATTGTGTCAATTAAACTAAATAGCTAAACAGTCATAATAGCCATAGAGGGCAAATAGAGAAATGCAGAACAAGCTTGCTAGCGACTATTGAAGTCCCACGACTCCAATGTGTTAAGGCCTTTGTGGAGTGTTTTTAAATTAAACATCCACATTTGTTCTTTGTAGGACAATTTATTAGCCAGTTGTATTGTATTATTAGCAAAACATTTTTCCAAACAAAACCAGATTAAAGAGTCTGGGTTGTGTCCCATTTCTACGCAATGAATCACTAGTGGAGCCGAAAGGTTGCGTGTTCTAATTTTAGACCGGTGCTCATTGATACGTAGATGGACTTCCCTAGAGGTTTTTCCTACATACAAAAGCTGACACGGGCACTGGATAGCATAAATAACATTCTTACTTTTGCACGTAGTGAATGTACGTAGTGCCCAAGATCTACCATTGTAAGAAAAGTCTGTAATTTTTTTAGAAAATTTACAAGCTGCGCACGAAGTGCACGGATAATGGCCTTTAACCTGATTCAGGTTAATATCTCTGACCTGGTTAATGCGAACAGGAAGTCTGGAGGCTCGGGTTAGTTTCTGCCCTAAATTTTTGCTTTTTTTAAAAGCAAATAAAGGTTTCTCTAGCTGGAGATCTGTGGAATTAAGGATCCTCCAATTTTTCAGAACAATAGCTTTAATTGTCTCACTATGTTGGCAAAAAGTGGACACACAAACTAACTGTTCTTTGTCCACAATTTTGTTTTTAGGTCTTAAAAGGGCATCCCGATTGGTATATCGCGCTCTTTTTCTTGAATGTTTGATAAGTTTACGCGGGTATCCGCGATCTAGCAATCTAGTCTGTAGTACGTCCGCATGAGTATTAAATTGTATAAGGTTGGAACAATTGCGGCGTAACCGTAAAAACATCCCATAAGGGAGATTACGTAAAAGACTTTTAGGGTGTTGGCTTTCAAACTGTAGTGTCATGTTCCTTTCTGTGGGTTTTCTATAGAGCTCGGTCTGCAGGAACCCATCCTCGCTGTAAATAGATAGATCTAGGAACGCGATACGGGAGGTAGAGTGTTCCAGGGTAAATTTGATGTTGATGTCTACTTGATTAAGCCACTGAACAAAAAGTTCAAGTGTGGCAATATCACCCTCCCATAGCAGTAAGATGTCGTCAATATACCGACGGTATAACTTGATGTTAGTAATATAGGGATTACCATCATTCAGAACAAAATTCTCTTCAAACAAGGCCATAAAAATAATAGCCAAGTTGGGGGCAAATGCACAGCCCATTGACGTGCCTTTAGTTTGTGTGAAAAACTCATCCTTGAACTTAAAAAAACTGTTACAAAGAACCAATTCCACACATGTGGTCAAAAAATTAGTGGGAACCGTATGTGCAGATGGTCGGCGGTCCAACATAATTTGTAAGCACTGAATAGCCTTATCTTGGGGAATATTGGTATAAAGAGCCTCTATATCTAAGGCCACCAAGATCTGTTTGGAGGCATCAAATGGAAGGCCTTCCACCAAATTAATAACATCCCTAGAATCTAACAGAAATGTAGGCGTCGCCATTGCCAAAGGTTTAATAAACACATCTATGTATTTGGATAACGGCTCTAAAATAGAGCCGCATCCCGAAACTATTGGACGGCCAGGCGGGTTAGATGTGTTCTTATGAATCTTGGGGATGATATAAAAAAGGGGAGTTCTTTCCTCTGAGAAATTAATAAACTCAAATTCTTTTTTAGACAATATTCCCTCTTCAAGTGCTTTTTCAGAAAGACTGGAGATCTTCTTTTTAATCAAAGCAGTAGGATCGGCAATCATTTTACGGTAATGACCTGGAATGTTAAGAAGTCGAATGACCTCTTGATCGTATGACCCCGAATCCCAAACAACTATACCTCCGCCTTTATCAGCACTCTTTATCACAATGGATGGATCTTGTGAGAGAGATTCGATGGCGTGAAATTCAGCTAGTTGAAGATTGGGCCTCATGTTATTTCTGGGATTCTCGAGACATTTAGCAAGTTCTTTGAGCACAATTTTTTCAAAGACAAGGACTTCAGCCGGAAGTTCCGCTATATTGGGAGTATAGTGGGGCCCACATGTACTGCATAAACCCAATCACCTGTAAAAAAAAAATTCAAAGCAAGGTGGCCACCGCCATAGAAAATAGAGAAGGGATGACATCTCTTTTCTATTTCTATGCCAGCCGGAATGGGAAGGAGTGGCAGTGTCGGGAGCCCTAATAGGTAAGTGGGGTGGGGTTGAGTGTACGGGGAGTTTGGGGGCTGGGTAGTTGCTTGAGCATGACTTGGGGGCAGGAAGGGGATTTTGCAGGGGGAGGTGCCAAAAAAACAGCAGCACCCAGGGAAGAACCACAGTTTCCTTGTAAAATTAAGGTAGTACACTTTGTCTTCTCACTTGCGTTTGCAGCCACCTGATTGGCTGAGCGCACTTCCCCGGGTGCGAATGGAAGAGAAATCACTTTCCACAAATAAAAGGTAAAAAGGGGGTTAAAAAAACAATGCACCAGGAAGGCATCATTTTAGTCAGCACTTGATAAACTGATGATCACCCGACTCAACTCTAATTCTCCATCTCTTGAGCCCCCCTGGTTCCCATGATCGATTCCAGCTCCCCTGCAATCCTGCTCGTCGACTTGTAACTCCTTATTTGCGTCTTTAGTTTACAGCGATCGGTTGCTTCACAGCTAGGCTCGTGCTTTATTAAAAAAATGGACCAGGCAATAGGGGCATAAATGGTGAAAGTTGCTCAAAATTTAAATACTGGCAATAACTTCATAAGTGGGGCACCGCTATTGCCGTTGGATTGCAGATCATAATTATCAAGTTTAGGAACCTAAAGAATTGTAACCACATCACACCTGTAGCAGGGGTGAACTGAGAACCAAAAGAATCCCTGGTAATTATTTTCAAAGTGGCCCGAGAATACACATTTTGAGCAAGCTCAACCCCTTTTCCATTGAAGTTTGGAAATAAAGACCATTGTAGCAAAGGCCTACCATGAAATCTCCAGAGGTCCATGTAGGCCGTTCCACATTTTCCAGTGCCGGACGGGCAACCCGCAATACACCAGAGCAGAGGAAACTCTGGATGACAAACCTCTGACTTCACTTATGTCAAACACCTAATACCGCACACAGCGCCATGTATGGGGAACAACACATCTTCTGTGAAAACACTTGAAATCAGTGAATTCAATATATCTAATACTGCATACAGCGCTGCGTACGGGGACCCGCCCATCTTCTGAGCGCACTAAGGGATCAGCGCAATAGATTTACAACTCCACAAAAAATGAAAACAACATATTTTAGAAACATATTTAACATACATACATGTCTTTTGCTTTGAGAACTTAAATAATATATGTGTGTGCCATTTTGACTTGAAAAAGCCCGCGAGGGCGAAACTGATGGCCATGCAGCTGGCAAACTTTCTTTAGTTGTTTGTAATTGGGGAGATATTGTAAGTTGATGCATAGATGTCATTTACTAACCAACTCACAAATGAGTAATGAGTAAAAAGTCTGACTAAATACCTTATGTTGGTTTATGAAGCTAATAAACCAATTTATCTTTACGCAATGTACTTACCATAAACTATTTAGGTTTGGGAGCAACTGCATAAGGGTGAATTTTCTTTACACCTACTAATGGTTTGTAACAGATTTGGTTGTATGGTACTCACCCGGCAGCAGCAGCTCACGTTTCTCAAATAATACTCTCACGCATAGACGCGCTGGTCCAAACAACCACCCTTTAGCTTATGCACCCCTGGCCTGTAGTCTTTCAGGACTTACTCTTAATTAATTTAAAACACATTCACACAAACCTACATAAGTACATTATACGGTTTTTGATTATTGGGTCATTGAGTACCAGAATAGACAGTCAAAGCATTAGCCCTTCATTTATAGCCTGCAAGAAAGACCCACACCAACAGTTTGATAAGGAATGGCATTTGTCGGTGTTCCAAAATGTGGAAGAATGATCTCTTCTGATGGTTTTCTACCAATTACATGTGCTTCTTGATAACCCCCGTAATAGGGTTATTCTCCGAATGCTGCAATAGATAATTTGCCGCCCATAATGGCTGCCTCATGATTCCCCTTTATAAAATGTTTGCTCCATATTTTCTGGCTTTGGGTCACAATATTCTGCACTTGGAAAGATTTGCATTTTACTCAAACTGGAGAAGAAAACTGTGACATGCCACATTGCTGATCATCGCACGCACATCAGTGTCCTCCCAATAGTAACTTTACAAGCAGGTGTACACAGCATTATGGAGTAAGAGATTGTTAGAACAGAACGTTCACTATAGTAATTGATTAGAGTAACATCTAGCAGACTGCTAGTGGTATGGTTATGATCCTTTCCCTACACCTCACCCCAGATCCAATCCGCAGCCCGCTCCCTATCTCCATTGGACCCACCTCCTGCATAGTACAGGACTCTGTTCCTTGCTAGCCCGCTCTAATCCAATTTATACCCCATGCAGCTTCCCAAGGCTACCCTTGCACCAGCACGTTATAATTGTGGTACCTGCCCCTTTAAGGGCGTACACATGCGGCGGAGTGACGTGTCACTCTGCCGCATGTGGTATAAATAAACGGGTCGTTCCCGGCTGTGGCAGAGCGATCGGGGAGCCCGAACCGTACACACGTGTGCGTGTGATTCTGTGTGTGGGAGGACTGCCGGATGGAACCGGAGCACCACAACAATAATTAGGCATTTGGTTTTTGGTGGCCATTGACAGGTGATGGGACTGTCCAAAGGACAGTGAAAAGCAGACACTGCGCAAATCTCCAGTTTCAATTCAAAATGCAGCATAAAGAGGTTTCCTATATTTACAACCCTTTGGTTGTAAATGTTTCCACCCTCTGGCTGACTGCGTCACATTCTTTGACCTCAAGTGATAATGCTCACAGAACACATGCAAACAATTTCAAAACTATTAGGCGAGAGAATGGCTTGCTGATGGATCGATGACGTATCTCCTTCAAAACGACTCGGGCTTTCCTGGCTTGCATTCATTTGTTTACTCAAACTTTCTTTTGGAGTATTATCTGACAACGCAGACCTTACGCTGCCTCCAACTTTGCTCGAAGAAGGAAAACATAGCAGCTTGAAGTCTGACCTCCCATTAGTAGGCATGCCACATGTATCGTGTAACAACGCCCTCCAATTTATTTGTTTTGCCAACAAAACTCACACAACTTTTGTTATGTATAAAAACCCTAACGGGCATGAATGCCTATCTAATGCCCTTTGAAGAGCCCACACTTTTTGCTTTGCCGCTTCTCGTTTTTTACAGGAATTCAGTGCAAAGAACAGATACAATAGCACACTTAATATAGCACCCAGAAAGTAGCCCAGTCCAAAATCAGGCAACCTGCATGGATTCTTTTTCGCCACAGAATTGGATTTTATTTAGCCAAATTCTGAGCCTCACTATTCTTTAAGCCAATCAAATTCTCTCTATCCGCCTCTTGAATCCACAAAAGGCATTTCAACGTATGGCTTTGGGATGCCCACAGATCTCAAGAGTAGGTGCATTAGCCCACCTGAGCGCATACTGATAATAATGAGGTCAGCAAGATCACAAGGCCGGGGATGGAAAGAGCGGTCGGCTGGAAATACAGAAGTGGCCCAAGCCTGGCCAATCAATGTGCAGCTTTGATGGTCACTTTCAAAGTATTTCCTCTACACAATTTGATGCTTCGGTGTTGTTACAAAACAAAAAAAGACTACTTATTTAAAAATCTGCAAAATAAGGAAAAGAAGTTGTCAAATATACTTCTATGCTCAGTTTTGAGTAAACCTCGAAAATGATGTCTTGCTGCATACAGCAAGTACACAAAGTTAGTCAGGAGCTACAAGCACTAATAAACTAATAAGGACCTGTAGACCATGCACCTTTTATGAGCAGCTCACACGGATGTTCTAAAGTTGATGCTTCCATCCAGGGACGTCATTTCACCAAAATGCCAGGGGTAGCGGAAGTGACATCACATGAGCCTTGACCTCTGATGACATCACAGGAGGGGATGTCATTTGACCCCACCCCAAAGTGACATCATGGGAAGCGATGGAACACGTCAGTTTACCCCTTGACAAAACAGGAAGTGGCATCACGTAGCATTGTTTCGAAGTACACTAGGAAAAATATGGTTACAACATTACTATAACTTGATATACATTTCATACCAGAATGGATCAAATATGTATTGGCATAAAAAAACATGCTATAACTATAACTTGCGAAAAGTAAAATACATTGTCCGAAATGGATGCTTATTCTACTCTAGATGCTTTTTGGAGGACTTTGTGTGCAATGTGAATTTGAGGTGTTTAAGAACAGACTAAATCAGTGACTTACCACCTGAAGTGTGCCTGAAATTAACCTTTAATGAGTCTAGCAATTATTGTATGGAATTCCAGAAAGAAATATAGCTCAAATAGCCACATGGCATTGGCCACAGCAGAGGAGCTTCAATTTGTAAATAAAAGAAAAAGAAAAAAAAAAGTCTTTTAGACCACAGGGGTAGCAAGGGAGACCTCAAGGGTCGCAAGTGCGACCCCTGGCGACCCCTAAATGACGTCCCTGCTTCCATCCTTGACTGAATAGTGGGGAATACAGATTTGATCAACTAAAACACAACTCTGCACTGAATGAGCTGAACAATCTTGCTGCCAAGTTCACCAACAACCAGCCTTGACTCTATCTACCGAAGAGGAAACACATAAACATTGTAATCCACGCCTATTCTATGATGGCGTCCGGACGAAAGGACAAGGTTTCAAGTGTGAATGTCGTCCAAGACATATGAGTGCTGTGGAAAAACGGTATGGTGTTACACGAGATAATAAGGTCCATAAAGTCGTGTCAGGTAGTGCGGGACGGACAATCCCATAGACTAAATCTAGACTGTAACTCAGGAGAAGTGAAGTATAACAGATGTGCGGAACTGGCACTAACCAATTTTATTCCAACAAGGCTCTTATTACACGAACAAAAGGTGCAATGTGGCATTTATATGTTAATACAACTACGTATAATAACAAAAATCTAAAATGCTGCATGCATTACCTCATCACGGAGCTATTGGAAAGAAATGGTCTTGATGTCCTGTGGTGTCAAAAATCGAATTCTCGAATAGTCCTGACAACGTCCGAGTATCCAGAGTACGTCAGGGAAACTGTGACAAATAAATACACAGGGATATGTAAGTGTACAGGATACGGGTCCAAAGGGGAAATATCCACACTTTAAAATTGGCTAAATGTAGACACTGCTGTATACCCCTAAATGACGTCCCTGCTTCCATACTTGACTGAATAGTGGGGAATACAGTTTTGATCAACTAAAACACAACTCTGCACTGAATGAGCTGAACAATCTTGCTGCCAAGTTCACCAACAACCAGCCTTGACTCTATCTACGGAAGAGGAAACACATAAACATTGTAATCCACGCCTATTCTATGATGGCGTCCGGACGAAAGGACAAGGTTTCAAGTGTGAATGTCGTTCAAGACAGATGAGTGCTGTGGAAAAACGGTTTGGTGTTACATGAGATAATAAGGTCCATAAAGTCGTGGCAGGTAGTGCGGGACGGACAATCCCATAGACTAAATCTAGACTGTAACTCAGGAGAAGTGAAGTATAACGGTTTATAGTCATAATACCGAAGTTCGAAATCTCGAAAAAAAAAATCTCGAAAAAAAGGCCGAAAAAAAATGTCGAATTTTTTTTTATGACGTTTTTTATTCGAAATGGGGGGGTTCCCCCCCAACCCCCCTTTTTTTTATTTTACCCCTTTTTTTACTTACCTGACCCCAAAAACACATATAAATAAATAAATAAATAATTTGATATTTTTTTTTTCGAGATTTTTTTTCGAGATTTTTGTAATTCGATATTATTTTTTCGGCCTTTTGACTGACCACCAAGTATAACAGATGTGCTGAACTGGCACTAACCAATTTTATTCCAACTAGGCTCTTATTACACGAACAAAAGGTGCAATGTGGCATTTATATGTAAATACAACTACGTATAATAACAAAAATCTAAAATGATGCGTGCATTACCTCATCACGGAGCTATTGGAAAGAAATGGTCTTGATGTCCTGTCGTGTCAAAAATCGAATTCTCGAATAGTCCTGACAACGTCCGAGTATCCAGAGTACGTCAGGGAAACTGTGACAAATAAATGCACAGGGATATGTAAGTGTACAGGATATGGGTCCAAAGGGGAAATATCCACACTTTAAAATTGGCTAAATGTAGACACTGCTGTATACTAGAGTCAATGGGAAACAATCAAGTACCTCAGTGCATAGGCTTCTAACGCTCAAGGGTCATCTCGGAAAGGAGTTGCCTTGGATACAGTGACGCCCGCGTGTAATGCGGCTGCCGAGCGTTAGCAGTGTTCTAAAGCAGGAGGTGCACTGCAAAGTAGAGCAATTATAAAGAGCACGCTGAACATGTGTCAGCTAATGTGTGGATTGAAAACCCCACTTCTACTAGTGCTCAATAAGCTTAAAAAAGCTTACGATCGCTTACCTATTTCATCTTACTTGACGGCAGGAATCGGCAAGCAGGACCTCTGCACGATCGTTACCAGGGAGACGATCTACGCTGGAGTTGCAGGCCGCCATATTTGTAAAGTAATAGGGAAGTCAAATAGAAATAAAAGAGGGCACTCAACCAGCTGCGCGTCGCTAGCCTCCATCTTGGAAAGGTGTTGGATGTAATGTACCCCATAGGGTGCAATGTAAGAATTCTACCAAACCAAAAGGTGGAGTGGTAGAAGTCAGTAAAACGATTAAGGGGCCCAAAAGCACCCGGAAGGATATTAATAAAGGAAATTGTTAAATGCTAAAAACGTAGTGTCAAAAACGATCTCCAAAATAGGAACGGAGTACTCAACCAAATGAATATGGAGGAATAAAAAAGAAGACAGAGATACGTCCAAAGAAGGGGACATATAGGGGGAAATAATGTAAAAACGGGACTGACCGGAATAGCAGACATACCAGGCGGCTCAATGGCTTACTATTGACCACTGAATTGTATCATGCAGCCATATTTATCAGAATGCATAATTTTCCATACAGACAAATTCACTGCAATAATGGTTAAGTAATTAACAACGAGGTTCATAGATGTAGTCACCAATGAAGAGTAATACATAGCACAGGAACAAAAATCATGATATTATATGATGTGATTGTACAAGCATACTTAGAGATGTAAATTCAAGGGAGCGAACAAATAACAGATACAGCTACAGCAGATACAGGGACACAAATCTAGATATTCTTTGATGTGATTGTCTAAACATGCTCAGAGCTGCAAAATCAAGGGAGTGACCGATTACAGGGTACAGATATGTACAGATTGCAATACTTGAAAATTGCAGTGTCAATATCAAAGTCAACAAGCAAGAAAGAATGGTCTATCAAGTTCAAACAGATGAAGAAAAATGTATTGGTCATACATAGATCACATTTCGATCACATGGAGATCTACGAAATCAATTCTTTAGGATGCAAAATTGGTCAGGAAAAGTTGCCTCAATTCAAAATGGGTTGATGTGACATATTATTAAATGTGTCATTTCTTTATAAGAAACAGCTCAGGGAAAATTCCTCATTCAAACCCTTAGGTTGTAGGGTGTCTAATGTATGTATCCAGTATTTCTCTCGTTTTGATAGAAGAGATTGGTAGTTACCGCCCCTTAGTGGTCGTTTGACAAACAAAGGCATTTTAGCAAGTAGATGACTCCTGTTGAAAGGCAGGTGGCAAAATCCTTGATTTTAAATTTCTTGCCCATTTGGGTATGAGATATTGTTTCACCTTTGATCACATTATTGCAGTTAGTGCAATTAAGGCAGGGGAAAGTACCTTTTTTCCTAGTACTTAGCACAAGTTGCTTGTCTTTGACAGGTCTCTCTTTACTTTACTTTACTTTAATACATTTGTATAGCGCGACCATGAATCCGAAGGCGTGAGGGCACTACAGGACAAAGATAACAAAAAAAAACAAGAAGCATATTCATGAGGCAGGGCTGCACGAGATTATATCAGTGGCATAAAGGTCGTTTAGTGAAACAGGTAGGTCTTTAATCTTTTTTTAAAGAATTCTAAGGAGTCCATGGATCTTAACTCCAGCGGAAGAGCGTTTCAAGCTTGTTCTGACAGTATGGCACTTTGGTTCAGATAGGAGAAACAAGTTAATTGACCTCAGTGATCTTGTATTAGTTCTTATGGATAATAGCTGTTGTAAATATCCAGGCATCTTCCCAGATCTGCACTTATGTATAATATTCAGGGTGCGGAATAGAAATCTAGAGGCCACAGCCAACCAGTGAAGCTCACGTCTCGCTGGTGTAACATGGGCTCTGTGTTTGAGTTTCATAACGGCTCTAATAGCCCCATTTTCACAGATTTGCAGCCTGTTATTGATTCCCATAAAAAGGCTAGAGCAGTAATCTATTTTTGAGCCTACTATTGCTCTCGCAATAGTTTCTGCATTGTCCAGTGCAATAAGAGGCCTTAAATGTGCTAGAAGTTTAATGTAGTATGCACATGATGAAACAATACTACTGACATGCTGTTTCATAGTCAAGTGTTGGTCGAAAGTCACTCTCAGGGTTTTCACTTTTTTTAGAGGTTTGATGGATTCTTCTCCCAGCTGGAAGTTATCATACTGTGGACCAAGTTTATTAATAGTATGTGGTGAACCAACTACCAATAGTTCAGTTTTGGATTTGTTCAGTGCTAACTTATTATGAACCATCCAGGTTTCAATTAAAGTAAAGACTCTATTGATGGCAATTTCATCCAATCTGTGGGACCCATAGAGCGGGATGACACATTGAGTGTCATCCGCGTAGTTGGTAAATATAATGTTCTCATGGTCGAGCATTGCGAACAAAGGAGCCGTGAATATATTGTAAAAACAGGGGGAAGTGCAAGCACCCCGAGGAACACCACAGGTTGTAACAAAAGGCTCGGGTTCAGCACTGACTTGGAAGACTCTACTGTCTCAATTATTGAGAAATGACAAAACCCATTTGCAAGCTAGTGGGGAGAAGTTGGCCACTTCAGACAACCTGGTGGCCATGATATCATGGTCCACCAGGTCGAAAGCCGCAGAGAGATCTAGCAGCATAAGTAGAGATGCCTCCTTATTATCCATACGTGCCATCAATTTAGACTTGAGTTCAAGAAGCGCAGTTTCAGTACCATATCCAACTCGAAATCCCGACTCATGGTCATTAAGGATGGGGTATGATTTTAGGTGATCTGCAATTTGTATGTACGCCACACAGTCCAGAATCTTAAGCAAGAATGCTGTGTTGGTAATAGGGCAATAATTGTTTGGCATATCAACTGAAAGCCCAGGTTTTTTCAGAATTGGCATAACCCAGGATTTCTTAAGATCCTGAGGTACTGTGCCGGTAGATATAGAAGTATTGACAAATTGGCATATGGAAGTAATTAGGGAAGGGGCACAAGTCTTAATTATCATAGTAGTGTGCATGTCGTTTTTACATCTTGTGGGCTTTAGTTGGGTGATAATAGTTTCTAAGTCCTTGGCCCTCATTACGACCCTGGCGGAATTCGGAAAACGATGGCGGAAATGCAATACCGCCATCGAATAGCGCTCGGTGCGACTATGACCCGTCACCGCAAAGTACGAAGCCATTAGCGACACCGTAGTGAACGCCAACGCTAACTGCACCAAGCACGCGCGCGCGCGCCATGCCAAACCGTAAATACCACCATGGCGCAAGGGTACGCTAATTCCGACCCTAGCGGACATGTACCTAACGCCATCAAGCATGGCGGAATGTACCATTCCGCCATGGTGAGAAGTACGGCATCGCGAATCAACCGTAAACGGCCCCACTGAGTGCCTGTACACCGCTCCCTGCCCACAAAGTACAACTCCCCGTAGGTGCAATGAAGTCACAATGCAACCAGTGAAATGTACAAGTCACCCATGCATGCCAACGAACAAAAGAAACACAAGAGGGGCCAATGGGAGCTGCAGGGCACAGATGGCACGAATACAGAAGCCAATCCAATGGACATGACCACAGTCCCCCCCCCCTGAAACGCACGCAAACACAGGCACCTGTGACCAGCAATATTCCGAAAATCACATCATTCCACCAGTCCACCTGGCTGACCGGCATCTGTTACACAAAACCCAATCCCCCGCCCCTGAGCATGACAACATTCAAACAGTCATATTGGCAGCCCCCATCCCTGACCTCACTAGGCTTCGTAGGCAAACGCGCCCAGTACAGTACCACGCAACTAAACTCCGAAGCTGGAACCCAATGCAGATCTCCTCCCAATACATCGCTCCCCAAATAGGAATATGCCACATCACTTGCAAAGAAGAACGCTACACGGGCCAAATCAGAATAGAAATTTAATGCACAACAAAATCACCAAGCCCATACAGCCATTAGGCCATGAACTCCAAAACACATTTCACCATTGTGGGCTGCATCCGCAAGAAATGACCAGCCACTACTTGTGTGACGCCCTGTTCCATCATGGTACACAGAGCCACATTCACGTACGAAAAGGCAACATGGAAGCGCACAGAACCGCAGGGCCGTCCCAATGGGGAGGCACTAGTCCAGCTGAAAGGCCGAAATGTTGCTCCGAGCCACCAGTACTGCGTAAGGGCATGTGGCCCATTGGCGATCATCCCATAAGATCGTAATGCTGCTCCACTGATTAACACGAAGCAGTAGGTGTCGGGAGTAAAAGCCATCTGCAGGAGTGGCATACAGATGGCAGTGGCAAAAGGGGAGGAGATACCTGTCAACCAAAAGAAAAGAAAAAGAACAGAATGGCAATCAGAACTACATCCGAACAACTCACTTCAATGATCACACTAAATCCACAGCCATATGCATGCTAGCCCACTCCAAAGGATCATCACCACCCCAAAACCACGTGCGACTCATAACCATCTATATCGAGGTGTAAACACCATCACAAACGAGTGTACCTGTGCATGCGTCTGTCAAAACAGAATCCATCAGATGGGATTGGTAACGTGCATGGACACAAGTGTCTGAGGGCGCGTCGAGACAGGGAGGGCTCAACAAGGCCAGATAGACG
This sequence comes from Ambystoma mexicanum, assembly GCF_040938575.1. Classification (NCBI taxonomy): domain Eukaryota; kingdom Metazoa; phylum Chordata; class Amphibia; order Caudata; family Ambystomatidae; genus Ambystoma; species Ambystoma mexicanum. The sequence goes on along the minus strand of NC_090928.1, from coordinate 317,907,389 downwards.
ATGGTCCCACTATGGCAGCCCTGCATCACATAGCGCAGGGGAGGCGGATAGATTCCAAGAAGCCCTGTACATGGCAAACTCTGTATCAAATCACCTGCCCATGCATCCATTCATCATTCCCTCATCCCGGGATTAAAACGCCTGAATATTTACTCACATAACATTAGAAATATCCATTGAGTCTGTGCGTTATGCAGCCTGCAAAATCCACAGTGCCCCAGCCCGTAATTCCAGTGTAGTGAAGTAACATGTATTTGGGAACGTCCGGCCTCATCGCCCACGTCGCTATTGCGCATCCCAAACCATTCATATCAATCATTGCATCCTCGCCATGGCCCCTATCTCAAGGACATTGAACAATAGAACGTTATATTTGCAGTCAGACCTGTGGGCATTTCCTCGCCGCTAGCTGAAAACCGAAAGCGCCGCCCTTCGAATTCCTCATTTGCAACATCACGTCGAAGAGGCATCTGTGGCCGTTTGAAATCACTAATTAATCCATCTAGTGCGGCTGTGTGTGAAAATGGCAACTGCCTTCACCCACAAATGGGACGCCCCGCCCGTCGTTGCAACTCGGTACAGTGATGCATGAGGGCCCACCGTTACTCGAGTACTACGTTCCACTGACCCTTCACAAGTCTGTTCGCGACTGCACAGATAGTATGTGAAACAATGGGACCACAGCAGAATGAACATATCAACCAATGTTACACGGCCATCGGGTACAAATACATGATTGCAATAGCAAGATGCCATTCCTCGAATTGCAGCGTTGTGTGCGGGACGTGCTCGGCCAAAGGGGAGAGCAGTTTGCACAGGTGGAATGAATCACCACAGGTGGAGGCCATACAGCCTGAAAACACATAAATTGCACACCCAGTCTCCTCCCACAACCACACCCACTCCGAAATGCTACCGGCAGGACTCGCGATGTTGGCCCTGGGGGACCTGATAGCACTGCAAGTACTCCAACTCCAAGAAGAAGACGAACACCAACTACAACCGGCCGCACGGAGGAGACGCAGGAGGAGGAGGAGGGCAAGGCAGGGCCAGCAAGGGCCGCCAGCACAGCCACTACCACCACGCAGGCAGCCCGCAATCCCACGCCTCCGAGCACATCCGTTCAACCTCACTGATGAGCAGATCCACACCCTCTACCGTCTGGACCGGGACACCATAGCCGCCATTGTGGACATGACACAGGCTGACCTTGTCAGCATGATAGATATCCCAACCGCCATCCCACCCCTACTGAAGGTGGTGTCTGTACTCCACTTCCTGGCCACAGGCACCTACCAGCACACAGTCGGACAGTTGCATGGCATTTCTCAGCCACTGTTCTCACGGACACTATTGCAAGTGCTCGATGCCCTCCTGCAGCACGCAGACGACTACATCTCTCTACCACGCTCGGAGCAGGAAATTACAAACACAAAAGTGGGATTCCATGCACTTGCCGGCATACCGGGTTGCATTGGTGCCATCGACTGCACCCATGTGGAATTGGTCGTCCCACATGCCATGGAGGCCCAGTACCGCAACCGTAAACAATTTCATTCCCTGAATGTACAAATGGTGTGTGACTCCAACAGGATCATTACACATTGTTGTGCCAGATTCCCTGGATCAACCCATGATTCTATGGTCTTGAGGAACTCTACTATACCACGCTACATGGAGCGACACGCAGGGAACAGATCCTGGCTACTCGGTGAGTCTCATTTCATGCATGATGATGTGGGGTATGTGATGCGGCAATGACCTGGCAGGAAGGGGGGGGGTGTGCGTACGTAGCAATGGCATTCCACATCATACGTTTCTCGTCCACATACAGGTGATGCTGGGTATCCACTGAAGAGATGGCTCCTCACACCAGTCCGGAACCCACGGGACCAGCATGAGGAGGACTACAACCATGCCCACTCACGTACCCGTGTAGTCATAGAACAGGCATTCGGCCTACTGAAGACTCGTTTCCGCTGCCTCAGCAGGTCTGGCGGGGCACTCCTGTACCGCCATGAGAAGGTTGCAAAGATGGTGATGGCATGTGTCATGCTCCACAACATGTGCGTACGTAGAAATGTGCCCATGCCCCCTGACGCAGAACTGCAAGCACCTGATGATGGTCATGATGAGGGTGGGGATGTGGCAGCACCTCAAGGAGTCTGCGAGGCACCGGAGGGCCGTGACATTCGTCAGCATCTCATTGATGCATGCTTCTAGCACTCACGCCTGGTGGCTGATACATGGACACGGGACTCGTGGCACTGTGTGTGTCTGGGACATGCACAATATGGACTGTACGCCTATGATGGCCTAGTACACAAAGATCAATGTCCACACATCTCATTGGTTGATCGTGCACTGTTTATGGCATATGTGATATCATGTTGAACACCCTATCGACCCGCCACCCAAGTGAGCCCAACACACCCCCTCCACCCTCCTACCTCCCCCCCGAACACCAGTGTCCAAAGATGCTCATTGTCAGTGGGCTGTCGCTATTGCAAGCCCCCTCTGCCGGTATCAGGGGCACCCCTGCCTGTGGAGCGCAGGTTCCTCCCAGATCTACGTTGGGGGCTGCCCTGGACGGAACTTGCAACGGATGATGTCTCTGCCTGCTCACGTCCATGCATGTCCCTAAGGGTTTGCGAGAGCTCAGTGAGCACACGGCGCACTGCGGCAAGTTCGGCACATACGTCTTTGGACGTCGCATGCAGTTCCCCCCTCAGGCTCTCGGTGCTTCTCTCCATTTGGACTCTCAGGCTCTCGGTGCTACTCTCCATTTGTGCCCTTAGTGTCTCTGTACCTCTCTCCATTTCTGCCCTAAGTGTCTCAGTTGATGTTTCTATGTCTGCCTTAGTGCCCCCACATTCATCGGCATGGTCCTTGAGGAGCGTGGCCAGTTGCTGCTGTTGCACGATTAACTGGTCGAGGGACTGTTGCCTCTGCTGGGCCATGGCCATTTGCGGGGGTGTCACAGAGGGGCTGTTGACCTCATGTTGCCTTGCCACAGGGCTTGTGGGGGATGGCCAGTCGTCGTCTTGTGGGTGCCCCTGCGTGGTATCCTCATGTTGTACGGGATGGGACAGACAGGGGGATTGGGACAGGTCATGGATGGATCTGACTTCGACATCCCCGTCTTCTGTGTCGGAGCATGCTGCCATCAATGGGGTGTCACCTATGGTGCTGCTGCCACCAGAGGCAGTGCCTTCTGTGGCATCCGTTGGGGGGACCTGTGGTGGTGGTGGTGTGGGCATGCTGGTTGCTGGGGTGCCTGTTGATGTTCCCTCCTCTGTGCTGCCACCTGATTTGTGCTGCTGCCGTGTCTTGATGCGTGCAGCTGAGGTGGAGGGTCTTTGGCCGTTGGTCTTGGCCCTCTTTGCAGGTGTGCTGGTAGGGGTGTCCTGATGCTCGTCGTTTGGATCGGACCCTGTGGTGGAGTAAAGGAGGGCGAGGGTTATTAATGGGTCTGTGGGAATTGGAATGGCATTGTATCACATGCATTGGGGTGGTACCTGAGGGTGATTTGGGTCGGGGCCTTGGAGGTGCTTTCATTTGTGTGTGGAGTGAGGGTGCAGTTGTTTGGCAGCCTGCAGTTAGGGTGTGCCTGCTGCACGTGTAGTGCGTGTTTTAGGGGTTTTTAATTAATTATGTATTTATTGTGGGTTTTAACGTGCGCTATCAGGCCGATGTGTGTGGACGTTCTCCTGGACATGTGTTTCTGTTGCACTATGTGGACACATGGTACTTCACATGATTGGACTTTGTGGATTTGGCATTGTTTTATCTGGCCCACCTACCTGAATCTTCGGATGTCTGCACTCCTTTCTCCATCCCTCCGACTCCCTCTATGCTCTCCATTCCGATGGTGGAGGCACAGATTTCTTCCCAGGGGGTCAACTTGATGGGTGATTCAGGACCTCCCCCGGTGGCTGTGGCAATGTTGCGGTTGGCAGAGAGTATGCTGCGGACGCGTATCCGCAGGTCGTCCCATCGCTTTCTGCATTGCTGTGGGTTGCGGGGTGCGGTCCCCACCGCACTTACCCGCTGTGCCACCAGAGCCCATATGGCCTTCTTGTTCGCAAGTGCCGTCCTGGTCATTTGCGTGGAGAAGACGACGGCTGCATTCTCCTGGAGGGTCTCTGTTAGCACGGTGAGTTCCTCACGGGAGAAGTGGACCTGCCGCTTGCGGTCGCACGCTTTCTTCGCTACTTTTCCCATTTTTCTTGGTTTCGCTAGGGTGGATGACGGGTTGGGGTGTGTCTCAGGGTAGTGTTTTTGGTGGTTGTGTGGTTTTAGTGGTTTTATAGGTGTACGGCGGGATGTTTCCCGTTCCGGGCCCATGTTTTTACTTCCGTTTCCGTATATTTCCGGTCACCGTACTTTCCGGTAGGCGCACACTGCGGTGTCCGCTGTGATGGGTGGCGGTATTGCACCTAGGGCGCCGTACGGCGGCGGTGTGGGCCGTTTTGGGGTCATTTCCGCCATCGCGGACTTTGCACTTCCGCCATGCCGTGGTGCTCGTGCCCGATGGGTCGGAATGGGCCGCACTTTGCTCCTTCGTGCAATGGCGGAAACGCTATTTACGCTGTGGCGGTCCGGTCAGTCACTTTCCGCCAGGGTCGTAATGAGGGCCCTTGTCTGTTATGGGGGATTAATTAAAGATAGGAATCATTGATGCTCTCTGAAAGGACCATTCTGCAGATGTAAGTTGTTACTTTTCTCTAGTATATTTACCTTGATGGTATCTCATTTTTTATGCATGGCTTGTTGCATAACGTTGCACCAAAAGACATCATCCGAGATAAATCTATCTGGGATGGTATGGTTAGTCCTTTCTTGTTCCTTCAGGATGCAAAAGAGCTTTTTAGTATTGTGCTGAGCGTTTTGTATTCTATCATTAAAAAAGCAAGATATAGCTTTAATAATAGCCTTTTTGTAGATCGAGATGGAGGCTTTATATTTGTTGAGAAGCAGTGGGGTACTATGCTTCTTCCACAAATAATATGATTTGGTAGTGAGTGATTTCAACGACTGAAGCTCTGAAGTAAACCATAAATTATGTTTAGTTTCAGTTTTGGTCGTTTTCATCTTTATAGGTGCAAGAATTTTGGCAACATTTTCTAGATTGAAGGAAATCCTTTTTTCTAGATTTTCTGGGGTATCAAATATAGGATCAGTTATAGTATTAAGAATTGATTCTACCTTATTCTCTCTGCTCTCTTAAAATTTCATCCACGTTTAAAGGCCATCATGGGCACTCTGGGGAATATTTCAAGAGATCAGGATCATTATGCAGAATGGTCCAGTGCTTTCGCAGCATTTTACTGATTTGGAAAATCTGGCGTGAGTACTTGGAGATGTATAGTAGTGGTGTTGCCTTAGTCTTGACCTCAGAATTCGAAGTTGTTCCTTCGTGAAAATGGACAATTTATTGCGAGCTTCTCCTGTGACCGTCTCTGGATAACCCCTGGATTCGAATCGTTCAATGAGAAGTGAAAATTCTGAGTCCAGACCAGCTGGATCTGAGATAATTCTCTTCAGTCTAACATTTGGCTAAACAGGAGACTTTTGAACAAAGATTTCGGATGAAAACTACTGAAGTGTAGAAGATTGTTGACGTCTGTTGGTTTATGGTAGACCGTAGTGTTGATGTTACCCTCCTTAATCAGTAGACTCACATCTAGGAAATGTAATGATGGTTCTCTTATTTCCATGGTGAATTTGATTGTATTGTTTACTGAATTCAAATATTCCAAAAAGAGGTCCAGTTCCACTCGCGTTCCACACCAGATTCCGAAGATGTCCTCTATGTATCGTTTCCATAGTAAGATCTTCAATGACCAATATGGATGATCCAATACATTTTCCTTTTCAAATTTATACATGTTTGTATTAGCATACACAGGTGCCATGGCCGACCCCATGGAGATGCCTGCGGATTGTGTATAGTATTTGTCCTGAAAGCCGAAGTAGCTGTTATGCAGTATTATTTCCAATAATTCCACGACAAATTCCTTGTTCCCTCTTATGTGTGAGTGATTCATCAGGAGCCAGAGTACAGCACTTATCCCTTCAGCATGGGGGATCGAGGTGTATAGGCTGAATACATCCATGATGAAAAGGATGCAGCTTGTATCTAGAGCTGAAATCTCCTGTAAGCAGTTTAGAAAATCTGTTGTGTCTTTTAGGTAGGTTGGTATTTCCTGGATTAAGGGTTGAAGTAATCGATCCACATAGATAGCCAATGGATCAAACACACTATCAGTGCCTGCTACTATTGGTCTTAAGGGAGGATTTTTGTTATCTTTGTGGATCTTTGGTAGGCCATAGAAAACAGGCGTGATTGGGTGTTTATTCATTAAGAACTGACATGTTTTTTCGCTGATCCAATCATTTTCAAATGTGTTGTCAATCGCTTTCTCAATGATGGCTTTAATTCTATGTAGTGGATCACTATCCAGTTTGGTGTAGGTAACAATGTCGTTAAGTAGTTCCAGACATGTTTGTTTGTAGTAAGAAGTGTCCATAATCACAATTGCCCCACCCTTATCAGCAGGTTTGATGGTAAGTTCTTCGTCATTTGCCAACTTCTCCAAATGTTCTAGTTGACTATTCCTAATGTTCACTGGTATAGTACTATGATAGTTAATTCTCTTTAAATCATTAATGACACTTTTCTCAAAAAGATCCAGAATCTGTGGATCGAAAGTGCTTTTAGGGCGTAGTTCCAAGTTGTTGTCATCCAACATCTGGAATTCTTGTTCAGAATCAGATTCGAAAAACATCTTCAATCTGAGTTTCCTCAGTAATCTGTGAAGGCAGATTTTTTCCTCAAAAAGTGAGGTACTACAGGCTGGTACAAAAGAGAGACCACGGTTCAGGATTTCAAGTTGGCCGCTTGTAAGACTTTTGCTTGATAGATTAATGACCAAGTTTTTACTTATTTGTTTCTTCCCTTTTGTGTTGTTCTTGCCTCGTTGTGGTTTTCTTTTTCTCTTCGTCTGTCCCTCAGACCTAAAAAAACACCTGATGTACTTGCAGTTGTGCCTGCTTGTGATGCTGTTGGGTGGGAAGTCAAGGGTGCCAGGTGTTTGTCCTCAATTTGTAGTTTGGTCTTGCGTTTGATCTCTTGTTATTGGTTCACCTACACTGCTGTTGCTGCTCTCGCTGCCCGAGTTAGATGTATTGGGGTTGTTGGTTCTGCCTCTATTAAGGTTGCAATGTTGGTAGAACTCCTGCCAGATATAAACAATGTCGTTCAAATAGTCAAACGTATCTCGTTTGAATTTGAAGAGTTTTCTCTGTTCTATGTCTGCTTCGTAGTTACTCAATTTGGAGTTAATGTCATCCAGGAGTTGTGTCAGATCTTCGGTTGACTTAAATTCCGATAGTTGTGTTGTAAGTACTGCAATTTCCTTGTCGATAGATGTCAAGGATTTGGAAAGTTCTTCAATGGTGAGTAGGATAAGGTTCAACGAGCACTTGTTCAGAATCTGATCCCATTGAGCAATAAATGCTTTACTGTCACCGCACAGTGTTGGTCTTAAGTAGACCCTCAAATCTCTAGGTATTCTCTGTGATTTGTAATACTCGACCAGGGTGCTTGCATGTAGTTTTTGCGATATCGCACATCTGATCAATTTTTCTAATTGGAAAATTAATTTATCCGGGCTGAATTTACTCTGTAAAGATGTGGATATCGTTGCACAGAAATGGCACGAGGCAGTGAGTCACATATCCTAGCATTTGTGCCAATAAGCCCATTATTAATGGCTGGGAATAGAATTTGTATGTAAAAGTATCAGAGCACAAAAGACAAACATTTGTAGAAAACACATCCCATGTTGTGCCGAGATGAAAATTGCATTATTTGATTTGTCTGGGTAAGAGCAATCGTTTTAATCGATTAGTAACATGAACACATGTGAGGAATATGATGTTTTACAAAGTTACAATTGTTTAATGTCAACATCTCAAAGATTACATCACATCAAATGGGAGAGAAACTGGGTGTAGAAGTCACTCACTTTAGACTGCTCTCTTCATTTAAATGCCCAAGGAACAAGAAAGGGTGGTTTAGTGTAATGTCATTTTGGCACAGACCCTAATTTATGGAGCTGAAGCGGTTCTCCGCCTCTCATGTGAGTTTTGCGAGAAATTGGAGGGTCATTTTTGGTGTAAGATATTGCACCTGCCAAATTATCTCGCACTGTGTAAAATTAGGTTTGAACTTAGGCTCCAGTCCTTGGAGTCACTAGTAGCCTGGAAGACGGTATCACTGTACAGGGAATGTGCCTTAGAGAATGTTGGCAAAGCGTTTAAGATCCTGGCCTTGGAGAATAGGGTGGTCAACTGACCATTTGAAGAATGGAGAAATAAGGTGGAAGTCTTTATGTGGGATAAAGATGTGTCCATCGATCTGTTGTTGTGTAACACAGTGAGTGTGAGAAAGAAACTGCTGCTCTGTGATTGGATTACCACCATGGATCAGTGCAGTGGTCTAATATCTAAAGAACCACTGTCCGTGGAGGGGGGCAGAGTTAATGAACTTCCAAAAGTTATGGTCAAATTCCCTGACCCCAAATATCGTGATCTTCTACTTAGATGTCACCTAAATATTTTACACTCAAGAGAGATTCTGTTTAAGAGGAAAATGGTGGGGATCGAAAGTGCTAACTGTCGATATTGTATGAGTGACTGCCTTGTGGAAACCCTCGAACATCTAGTAATGTATTGTGAAGCTTTGACTAAGATTTGAGTGCTATATTTAGAGGAGCCTTCATGGAATGTAACAACTCTCTCAAAAGGGGAATGGTGGAAGTGGATGTTAATTGGTGACAAGCCTAGGATGGCTATAGCTGTAATTAAAATGTTGGAGGTTGTGCTAATCAACCAGGGTGAAATAGGGTTGGAGGATGGGGGGTAAGGGAGCTTCGATGGATGCAAGCTCATTCTAATTGTCCAACTGTCAATTTGACATAGTATCATCTCATGAATTGGTGGAAGGGATGCTGTAGTATCTATGGATGGTATGTAGAATGGAGCTGTAAAAGGAAAACGTTTTTTTTCTTTTTTTTTTCTCTTGGGAACAAAGAATGTTAAAGGTTTTTTTTAAGTTAATGATGTTTTATATGTTTGACTTTTAACCAATAAAACATTACACAAAAAAAGTATTTTTTGGAACCCTGTTCAACCATATACATTGATCAATTCGATTCAATCGATTATACACACCTCTAAAGGGAGTGGTTTCTGCTCTATAAAGGTTAAAACCCACAAAATCTGAGGACACTCACTTGCTCGCTCACTCACTGATTGCCTGACTGACAGGATATAACAGAGAATTGATAACAACAGAAAGGAGAATGAAATAGATTGGTTTCCTTCTGGACCCATTTTGGATAGCTAGTTGTCCAATGCAAGATAGGCATACCTGAAGTTAAAGTCCCAGAACTTCTTTTGTGGAAAAAATACCAGACAGGCCTAAATTCAGAAAGAAGGAAACTAGACTGTGGAAGGAAGATGACACCATCTTGCCGTCTGATGCCTTCCTGTTCTTGAGCGGTGGCATTAAACCAGTCAGTAACAGGGTGCCCAACTATTTGTGAAACAACCAAATGAAATGCATATCCTAGTATAATATTATGGGGAAATAAAGCCAAGGGGAGCAATACTCTAAAGGGGAAAGATTCAATCCCAGCACTTTGAGAAATGTACACTTTTATATGTTAATGCAATAGATTCACAGGCAGGAATGTTAAGTAGCTTATCGTGCAATTGAGTTTTCTAGAAACACTGTTTGAGATTCTGACATGTCCACTGAGTGGGGGGAGAGGGCTAGTTATTTGCAACAAATAATAAATAGAGAGTCTTAGATAGGCAGGGATGTTCTGATTTAATTTGGCTTCAAATGAAAAGAATATTTCATTCACAGTCCTCAATTCTTTTTCAATCCATGGTGGATGGGTGCTCAGGCTAAAATAAATGTATAGAAGGTGATGTGCATGTTTCAAAAGTTTCTATTGCTGTAAATGGAGCATGGAGAATTGAGGTGACTAGTTTATTGATCACCATTGAAGTTGGAATTTTCATAGATGCATAACTGTTTATATTCAATTGACTCAATTATTTCTATTTATTAATACCAATACCTACAGCACAACCCTGTGTGTTTCTTGTACTGAAAAGGGAGGGAGGTTGTTGGGAATCAATATTGTTAAATTGGGGATCCCAGGTTTATAAAAATGAACTTAAATAAATAAACCAAAAATGTGCGTGCCCGGTTTGGGGTGGGTTGAAAAAATTCCCCCAAATTAGACCTTGCCCGATTAAATCATCCCACAAAAGACAACAATTGAGACAAGTGTTTTGGGCATTTCTGAAAATCTTCCTATGATTGTGGACATATTTCCTTTCATTACAAAATAATGCCTGTGCACCATAATACAGTGGCAGTATGTGTAAGACAGGACAGGTTTCTTCTCACATCCATGTAATCACTCACATAAATTATCAAGAAATTAGAATCTGTGGGATTATTTATCTAATCCATGGTACTTTTGTTTTACTTAGTACTAATAATATTAAAATGAAATGGACAATGGAAATTTGGTCCTGAATGACGGGAAGTGAACATTAGGGTGCACATGTTAAAATGGCCTCTTCCTTATCTCTATCAGGGACTTGCATAGATCAAGTATCCGGTGTCAGTACTATGTGATCACCAATATAAAATGTCTTTACATTTAGGGGTAACCATACAAATAGACCCAAACACTGTATGGGTACAATAACAGCAGACATTAATTCAACATAAAGCCATTCAACTTAGAGCAGACGGACTCTCAAATAGAGGCTGTGTAATGACTGAAAAGAAGTCTCCCAAGCTCCTGGTTTGGCTTACCCTATTAAAAATAAAGCATTTTTCTCACATGATTTTACGACACCTGTTGAACTACTGTCTTATATCAGAAGAATGACCAGGTTAATATGGTCATTTTATATAAAAGTAAAACATTATCACCTGTCAGGCTTAAGTTTAAAAAACATGAGAAATCACTCCTGGCAATGGTATGGGCATTGAAAAACATCAGTCCGTTGATCCATGGGGAGCATATTATAATTGAGAGACCTGCCACCAGCCTCAACAATATGACTCTAATTCAAAGGTTACTTCCTGCATTCTTTTGATGCAGGCCTATCCTTTAGAAACAAGATATGACCAAAATACAATTAGGCCAATGGCACAAGAGATATTAGATCTACATGATTGTGTCAACAGTGACTGTTTAGATGATGAACAATTAATTTATTTTAACATTTATTTATTGGTATTTCTTAAGGTTACCACAGTAGCATGTCTGAGCTGGCATGCTACAACACTGAGTATTGCAGATGATGAATAACAAGGCAAAAACATTAAATCAACATTAACTGTCTCCGTGTGAGTGATGGTGCAGTCCGGTATGGACAAACAATTAATAACAACCAATAATATATAGGCATATCTAGCTTCCCCTCACAAGTTTTATAAAGAAAGCACCTGTCACAGAATACCCATAGTTTATGTAAATGGATGCCCTTACCATATTAAAGAAAAAAACAAGAAGGAATTAGTAGCTGTTGTTGGCTATATTTGGGTGAATAAAACACTGAGCCTTTAGCTGGCTATACAATTGGTCCCTGAGTAGCATAATGACCAAATGTATTGCCATTTATAAAGCTGCCCTTACTGTCGTAAATAAACAAATGCAGGAACTAGTAATAATAACTTATTCAGACTATGTCGGAAATGGATTTGTTGAGCAGTTGGACAATTGGAAAGCCAGAGTTATGTTCTATGTTTACAGCAAAACCTTGAAACACGGCAAGCTAATCCAAAATATAAAGGATTTATAAATGTCAAACAATATTACATTGGTTTGGAAGAAGAGGTCACTCAAAAGTTGAGGGCCCTGACAAAACAGGATATGATTTAGCAGATCAATTAACCAACACTGCTGCGGTGGTTGGGGCCAGGGCCTAGAGTATTGGGTGTATGGCCGTAGGCCATAGGCCATAGGCCATGCACCCAAGACTTTAGGCCATGGCCACAACCACCGCAGCATATCACACCCATAGTGGCTTATAACTGAGGACACTATGCCTGTCCGTATTGTTCATAGGCAAATTGAAATTGTTCTAAGAACACATCAAGTGTCCTGGGATGTTCGTAAATAAACAAAATAGGAGTGTCCTGAGGACACTATGCCTGTCCCTATTGTTCGTAAGCAAGTTGAAACTGTTCTAAGAACACTCATATTGTTCGCAGGCATCAAAAGTGCCCATATGGCATAGTTAAAATGTTTGATTCTATGGGTGTGATCTATAGGTGTGATATGCTGGTGTGGTTGTGGCCAGGGCCTAGAGTCTTGGGTGCATGGCCGTAGGCCGTAGGCCGTAGGCCATGCACCCAAGACTGTAGGCCTTGGCCACAACCACACCAGCATATCACACCCATAGTGGCTTATAACTTTGGCACCCAAGACCAAATTTATAAGCACCGAAGTTATAAGCTACTATGGGAGTGATATGCTATAGTGGTTGTGGCCAGGACCTATAGTCTTGGGTGCATGGCCAAGACCAAATTTATAAGCACCGAAGTTTTAAGTCACTATGGGTGTGATATGCTGCGGTGGTTGTGGCTAGGGCCCAGAGTCTTGGGTGCATGGCCAAGACCAAATTTATAAGCACCGAAGTTATAAGCCACTATGGGTGTGCTGCGGTGGCTGTACTTATTATAATATACTTACTATTTGGTTTCGTAACTGGAGTACATATATTCCTTGTCAATTTCTGTGATAAAAGAAAAGATCATGTTAGTATTGGTAGTTTGTAACGACTCATAACATTGAATAATAGACATTTTTTATTTATTTTGACCCTCATATTTAGTAGATTACAAACCAGTGTACTGTGCAATTTGCTCAGTTTCTGTGTTTGTTGCTAAAATCATTGGGTCTGTGGGAAAAAAAATCCATGTCGGATTAAAAAAAACCTTTTATTGTTATGCTACAGTCTATTTATTTGTTTGTTTTCAGTGTTCACTTGTTTCTGGCTAATGTTCTATCTGTTGGCTTGTTGCAGATTTTTGGAGCAGTTAGATACATGTTGGCATATTCGAACTGTCTATTTTTTGTTATAATGTAGTGGTATTGATTTATCTGTTTGGTTATTGCAAAATCTTGGGGCAGTTAGATACCAGTTGGCGTATTCTAACTATCTATTTTTTGTTATAATGTAGCGGTATTGATTTACCTGTTTGGTTATTGCAAAATCTTGTGGCAGTTAGATACCAGTCGGCATATTCTAACTGTTTATTTTTTTTATATAATTTAGTGGTATTCATTTATCTGTTTAGTTGTTATAGAATCTTGGGGCAGTTAGATAGCTGTTGGCATATCCTAACAGTTTATAGTTTTTTAACTGAAGTTTTGTTAATGTTTAAGTGCAGATTAGTTATTAAATTTTGGTTTTAAGAAGATTAAATAAGCGTTTGTAAGATTTGCTGGTAATCTCTGCTTTAGAGTAATGGTACTATCATTACATTCGAACCATCCACATTTTTTTTTATATGTATGCAGTGTAGTGACCTGCATTGGTTATGGCTCCTGTGTGGTAGATTATATCTTTTGTTGTGAACGTTTTCTTACCAAGTGATACTTGACCATGTGTGAATCCAGTCAGCTTGCAGTTGTTTTTGGTACCATCTGCATTGTAACCTAGAAGCATTAGTATTTCGTATTTACTATGTGTTTGTATTAGTAAGGTGGAACGATTATCCAAATTGCAGGTAGTACATAATCTACCATGGTTTGCATTTTTTACAAGTTGCTGAAATGGTTCGGATTCACAATTAAGTATGGATACATACACAAAGTTCTCATTAGGGATTTGTTCCTGTGTCACATTGTTGCAGAGAGTGCATGTATGTTTCCACATGTATGCTGGAAGATTTCATGTATAGGTATGTTTTTGTTTTCCAGTACTTGTATTAAGTACATTAGAAATTCTTGTGGATCTTCCAGTGAGTTTATAGTGAATTTCACCATTCCAGCACAGTAGTCCAATTGTTGTCCTATTCCATAAACACTATACGTGTTGTCAGGATTGTTTGTTGCGTTTCTATGAAGTACTAACATTTGCAAACACAATTGGTCTGTACTGTGTAAGTAAATGTTGTCAACAATTGGTGGCAATTGAAATACAATATTCATTGCTACATTTGCGTAGCAATTTACACCAGTTATATTTGAAAATTGAAATGGACCAGATAGGTCTGTGTCCAAGTCATTTTTTCGGAATGTGTGTTGTTTCTTTGAAGAAGTAGCCGAGTTACTTTGAGTAAAAGGTTCTTCTTTGGTTGTAGTAATTGATGAAGTATTAGCTTCTTTTACTCTCTTTGGAGGATTTGCAGTGACATCCTGTTGCATTTCTGTTTGAATTAGTGTTCTTTTACAACGTTTTACTTTTTGTGGAACAGGATATGTTTTTAGATGGGGAGTATATAGTGAACGTAGTCTATTGTATTCTAAAATGCAAGGAATATCAGTGTTTACTTTACTTGCATCAAAGTTGATTAGAAATAGACCGTCAAGTGTAAGTAAGCGTGATAGTGCTGCGTAGCTCATGCCTTCTTTAAAGACTGTGTTACCAATATCTATCAATGCTTTGTCTAGGGTAAGACCTTGTGATTTATGAATGGTGACTGCGTATGCAAGAGTTAGAGAAAATTGTTCTCTGCGTACATACATGTCTTTGAAGAGAAGGAATCAAGCTGTTGAGCGTCCTATCCTTTTCACTTCTGAAAGTTTGTCAAAGAGAATATTGACAAACTGAATGTTGTTGTCACGTGGGTATGTTTGAAAGCCAACAACTGTACCCAGTGCTCCATTAACTAGTCCTTGATCCACGTCAAGGTTACGTTTAAGCTTTACTCTACAATTTAAGGATAATTTTAATATTTTTTCCAACCCAGCTGTGTTGGAGATTGAATTTTCTAAACTATTTAGTCTTGTTGTGGCTTACTCACACATGGGTAGTGTCATACCATGTACGTCTAGTTTATCTGTGGCGTTAATTTCCATTATTGTTTGCATTTCTTTATTTAACATTGTTTCATTGAATTTGAAACAGCTTGCAAGAGTTGTTATTAAGGCCATAAAATTGACATTTTTGTGCGGTTATTGTTCCATAACATCAGTAGCCCATGCATTATCGCCATAAAGTGCATGAATGTGCCGGGTTTTCAATATTGCTTGTGCTTCTTGAGATAGTATACCAACTCTAATACTTTATAAAATGCTGGCATAAGTGAGATCTGCAGATTGCCACATATTTTCTGTTAATTCTCTGTATTGGAAATGTTGCCAAAGGTTGAAATTTTCTATGCTACCAACAGTTTTACGGCAGAGTTTGTGTCCTAAGGTTTTAAAAATAGGTTCACCTTTCACTGGTGTCAATTGAAGAAGATCTCCAAAAACAATAATGAGTTTTCCTCCAAAGAGCTCTTCGTAGTTTATTTTGAGTACTTCTTGTAATCTGAGGTGAATCAAAGCCAACATTAGGTTGGAGACCATGCTCACTTCATCTATTAGTAGCATTTTCATTTGTTTTAACACTATGCGTAGTTCCATTGCAGCTTCTGTAGAAAGTTTGTAATAGTCTAATTTGTTTTGGTGTTCTACTGGCAGGAGTAGTAATCGGTGTAAAGTGACACCGCCTATGTTGTAGGCAGCTAAACCTGTGGGGGCAGTGACAGTTTGTTGTTTGTCATTTGTTGAAGGAACTTGCTGATGATTTTGATTAAGAATGTTTTGCCTAAACCAGCTTCACCACTGACGTACAGTAGTATAGGTTTGTAATTTTGGCAGGTGCATTCTTTATTTTCATGTTGTACACCATGTGCAATTGCTTTTGTTACTTCTTGAAAAATGCTACGCTGCTCATTGTTTAGTTTTGATTGTAGTATAGTTAAGTCTTCTTTATCTTCATACTGACACATGGGGCCTCATTCCGAGTATGGCGGTAAGGGATAGCGGCCACCGGTAACGAGACCGGTGGCGGTGATTCCTTACCGCCATACTCCGAGTTCCCTTTGCGCCCTCGCCCTTAACGCCTGCTTTGAGCAGGTGTTAAAGTCGAGGGCGCAAAGGGGCCTCCAAGCCAATAACGGTGACCGTAATGAACGGTCACCGTTATTTGCATCTTCCCCATTCCCATTGAGCCCTATGGGGGCTCATTTGGGAATGGGGAAGAGCCTTGGTGAATGGGGAATTACTGCCCCGCCAACCTTGGAATGGGGCCGTAATTCCGCCATCCACCAAGGCGCTGCCGGTCCGGGTACGGCGTCAACCAAGGCGTTAATAGCGCCATTGGTTAGCGCCGTACTCGGAATGAGGCCCATGGTGTTTTCTACTTCTGTCATAGCTAATTCTGCCTCATTTGCTATTAGTGGCTGTCCCAGTGGTTCTTGGCTTCCTGTTACAGAAGGTTCATTACTGTCAGGAGTGTCCTTATCTAGTTGGGCCTGGAGTTCTTCTTCATGTTTCTGTTCATTGTGCAACATTGTTTTGCAGTATGTAAAGTTTACATCGGTTATAGTGCTTTCATTTGCTTTGAAAGCGTCTTCGTAGGAGTCATAGTTATGTAGTATTTCTTCTTCTTTTCTCCATGGTTTAAAGAGTTGTAGCAGGGACATGTAATATAGTTCTTTATGTTGAGAAATCTTTAATGACAATTTGATATGATTAATTAAACTTGGTTTGGTGAGTTTTACTAAGCTGCCTTCACAATTTGTCACTCTGTATCTACCTTTATTTTCACCAGGTTTTATATTATTTTTGTATGTGAAGTTTTGGGCTATGTGGTATAGACACATGGTTTCCAAAGTGGTACTCCTGTTTGGGTAGTATGTGTCTAGTAAATTGTTTTTCAAAATGTCTTGGCTGTTGGCATCATTTTTGGCTATTGTTTCTATGTTGTCGTATGATTTGAGAACTCTTTTTCTAGATTTAGCAGGACCAAGACTTAGCTATACTATATTTTCAGATTTTCCATACAAGGCAGTACCGGTTAAACGATCTGCTGCTTCATAGGAACCACATTCTCTATTGGAGAGCATTTTTAGGCCCAAGCTGTACAATTTCTGAGACAGTGTTTTGTCTGATGACAGGTCATTCCAGAGGTCTTGAAGCTCTGTTTTTTCTGCTTTGGTTAAGTATGCTGTAACATATTGTGCAACTGCAGTGGAATTGTCTGCAATGTACTACACATCTATGTTTGCATTCCATAAGAGGGCAATGATTGCATTGTAATCATTGATATATTTTGCTTCTTCTGTTCTTTTTATGTAATATGTATTTTTAGGTAATTTACCTTTAACACAATGTCTAACTGATGACATGAAGTTGTTCACTTGACTTGTTTTTGTAACCGGTCTAGGGAAACCAAAGCAGCATTTGGTGTAGTATTTCCCTTTGTTTTTGTATTTGCGAAGACAATATTTGCCACACTTGTGTCTTTGAAATTGTAAAATTTGTGATGAAGATCACTATTTGTTGCTTCCGATGGAATTTCACAAGTGACACATTTTTCGATAAACTGTAACACAGTGGCATCATTGTCTTGACCAAATTTAGGAGCATCTTTAATCCATAAAAACATGTGGATATGTGGTGCTCCTCGGCGTGGTATTCTTTTCTCCAAAAGAAGTGTTGCACTTCTCTGAGGGGAGGAACAGTTTTATTACAAATAAAGTGTAGCATAGCAATGAAGCGATGGTGAAAATATAATGAAACATTAACAGGATCTAGAGAACACAGTTCTCCAGGTGTTAGTTTTGTTTTTGTTTGATATGCGTAGGAAATCATGTAAATCTTCCCATGCATATTCTGCACAACTTAATGTAACAAACCAAGTGGGTGGGCCAAGGTTTCTTATCATACAACGTACATCTCCATGACGTCGGAACTATTACTCTTTAGTACCACGCATGTTTGCTAATAGATTTTATAATACTTGATTGTAAAACCTCATCTTTTGCTTGCACTTTTTGTAATAATTGCGTAGCTGACATATTTTGAAAGTGGGTTCCTGATTTTAACATGTGTGTAACTCCGTAACATAGAGTTGCTAGTTGACTTTCAAAGAGTGGGTGGAATATGTATTCCACATTTTGGGCCTCATCACGACTTCGGCGGTAACCCTTCAATCCGGCGGTAGCGCTATCCAGCCAGATTTAAGGGTCCGCCGAATCAGGGCTTCGGCGGATTCCGCCCCAGCTCTGAGCTGGGGGGAAATCCGCTGAAAATTCGCGCTATTACCGCTGGCGGTAAATCAGCCGGCGGTATTAGCGTGAAGATTCCCCATTGAGCCAAATGCGGAATGGGGCATTCCCAAAAGGCCTCAATGGGAAATGGGGACTTCCAAGTCCGCCCAACTCGTGATTCCGCGCTATTAGCGCCGGGGGCTATGGCGGTCGCGCTAATAGCCCCCGCGCTAATAGCGTTAGCGTTACCGCCGAGGTCGTGATCAGGCCCTTTGTCTAAATATGGAATCTTCAGAATACATCCGTAACGAGTGGTATTCTGATGCTGTTATTTGAATAGGTCCATCATCGTACCTTCCTCCTTTGCCAGTAGGAAAGAGTAGAGGAAAAGCACATGCTTCTATACTTTTTTCCCATATGCTGATTGGTGATCCTTTCGTTTGTTGCATTTGGTACGTTTCTAGTGCATCTTCTATGGTGTCATTAGAGTGCAATGGATGAAATGTATAATGTTCTGAAATATTGGATACTGAGCAGGATCTAGAAGCTCAAATTGACCAGTTTCTGGTTACCAGTTGTTGCCAATTTTTTTTGTCTTTTGTAGGTACACCATTTACTAACATAATTAAAGATTCCTCTATTGGACATTGCACTCCCAGAGTGAGTAAATTGTGTTTTAGATCTTATGGTAAATACACTACTTTGCCACAAATGCCTTTCACCAATTCAGAGGGAGGTAATTTTGCTGTTTTTGGTTGAAGGCGTATTATTGCTTGAAAGGGGTGCACTGTTTGAATTATGATGCTCTCATATAAATTGAGTTGTTGTAGGGCTTTTGGTAGTGGTAATAATTCCAAATTATTTGTGATAGCACGTGAAGGAGTTTGGTTGTTGTCAAGTTTTATAGTGTAGTAACTGCAAAGTATTAAGGGGTCAGTTATTTCGTATTTGTTTTCTGCTATAAGGTAGAGAGCTAATTCAAAACATTTACAATCTTCATTGTCTTCTATTTTGTATGTTATGTCTACAGTTTTTGTGTTACTTTTATAAAAAGTTCTGCGGCAACACACACACACATGGTTTGGTACTTCACCAGATGTACTTTTAAATTTCAGTATTTCTTTTTTGTATTTGTGTAGTAGAAGGTTGCCATGCGTAGAATTGTTGCTAGTCACTTCCAAAATATTTTTTTCTGGATATAGTCGATTTCTTCGAGTAGGTCTTTGGCTGTACCATGTCAAAGAATGTTACTTAAACTGGCTAGTGCTAAAGCAGGACTTTTAGCATAGTACAGTTTATAGACTAGATTTCTTATAGTTGAATGATGTGTTGATATCAATTTGATATGATAGAAGGTGGTTTTGCAAATAAGTCCTGAAATGCAGGCTAATGAATGTCCTTGTAGTCCTGTGTATTTGCACACTGGACAGGTATCCATATTTTGCAGTAGTTTCATTTTGACTTTGTCTTTGCCTTTCACATACTGATTGAGGAATTGGCGTAAAGACTTGAAAGATTTTTTGGGAATGTTACACATTGACGTGCATGGCCATTTGTATACTGGACGTTCTGGTTCAGTCGAATGGAGAGGTAATTCTGAGTTTTCTGGGGATATTTTTGTGAGCAGTATTTCTTGTTCCATTATGGTATTATTAAATTTCCATAACCTAGTCCACTGCTATGTATGGCAATTGTATTTGTTTGCTTTGTTTGTATGCTTCTTGATTAAAATAAGGTTATGTGCTTGTGGTGTGACTCCATTCACCTCCAAAGATATTTAAGAAGTTATTTTTGTTGACATTTCGTTTATTGAGAAGTCTTTTTTGTAAATTAGTTTTGTTAGTGGTTTCATTATGTTTAACACTAAAATAAATAACTTTCTTTTGAGAAGGATTGCACTGTCTATCAAACTTTCTAAGATTAATTTTCTACGGTAGGTTTTAGGGATTGTGCATGATTTCTCTCCTGTTTTTATAAGATTTTAAAGGATTCTGTGGCGGAACATTTTTGCTAAAATACTTTTTTTGGTATGCTTACTTGGAACTATATCAAGATTTATAGGAGCAGTTTTATCAGTAGTGGTAGCTGAATTCTTGTTAATTGTTTTCTGTTTCGTTTTACATTTTGTTAGAGGAGGCAAAGTATCTGTACTTGAATCTTGTTTTGTTTCGCTAAATGACTGTATTAGCTGTTTTGTTTGAACGTTTTGTACAACTTCTGCTAGAGATGGATGCTTATTTTGGACACTTCTATTTTCATTTGCTCTACATCTGCGTTGCTTTCTACAGACTTGCTTTTTGGTAGGCATTATTTGGGGTCTGTTGAAACAAATAAAGAAGGTATGGTTAGGGATGTTCTGCAATGTATGTGTGCTGTGTGCATGAGTGTCTGAGTATGATGGTAAAGATGTATGTGATGGTGTGTTATTGTGCATTGGGCAACTACAATTAGTTGGGGCAGCTATTCTTGAATTTGTGTGTTACTATACGGGGTTCAGATGAGAGTAGAAAGTAAGCTAGTGGTGAGGAGAAGCACAAATAGTAAATCTAATGGTATAGAATCAAACAGTTGTTTGTTCTACAACACTAACATTCTAGGGGCTGAGTTATGTCATTTGTGCGCCGAAAAACGGGGATTTGTGTGCCATTCTGCCTGCAAATCCCTGTATAACAAATGATGATTTGTGGGCAGAATGGTGCACAATCTCTGTTTTTTGGTGCAGATATACCATGAATGAACCCCACAGTGTGTTTGAGTAACAGTACACATATTATGGTGGTATTTAACTTACTTTTTTGTGTGGAATGAGCAGGTTTCTTCTGAGTTGTTGTTTGTACTTCAGAATCTGCTGCTGCTTTTCAGAAGAGTGGTCGTCACTGCAATTGTAAAGGAAAGAAGTTAGTAATTTTGTGTGTTTATAGCACTGATGTTAATTTAGACATAGTGTGTGCATGCAATTTTGTTTGACTATGTGCAGTCTTTATATTTTACTTTAAATATGTTAGTTCAACATGCTTTGCAAATGTGTGTAAAAACAAATTAAATAGCTGATAGGTTTGGAAGTGACGGTTGATTATAGCAGATGGGAAAAATGACAGTAAATTCATTTTATAGGTTATACAGGTTAAAAGGCAGTTAATCTGTTTATATGCATTTATAAGAATTGTACATGTACTATACAGAAAATATGCATACCTTTAGTTTGTGTTCATGCATATGAATATGCATGCAGCTGCAAGTAGAAATTTTGGAGACTTGTACAGTAGTTCTTGTAGTAGGTGCTTTCCAATGATATGACACTTGTACTCAGAGTGATTAACAGTACATTTGAAGTGCTGATCTATGATGATGGAGTAAGATGTAGAGGTCTTGGATCTGATTGGAGGACGGTTGTGTGACTGTTTAGCTTTATCCAATCAGGGATTGGGACAGAGAGTAAAGTGGAAATGGTAGAAGGGCTGTCCATGTTACGATATGTCCGCGGACATGGCGGTAGTCTGCGGACATCGCGTGTTGGGTACGGGGATTTTGGGGTGGGGAGGTATGCAAATGAGAATGAGCAGAGCAAGGGATTGGTCAGTAAAGTTTAGTGGGTAAGTTGTGTCAGGAGAGAGTTTGTCAGAAAGTCTTTTTCCTGAGAGATAGCTATGGCTGTGTGTTTCAGAAAACATATTAGCTGGATTTTGGGAGATTAGTGGATACATTGGTTGAAGGTGCATGCAGAAAGCTGTGGAGTAGCTGTAGATCTTGGATTCCCACATGTGGAAGTGCACTGGCATGGAGTGCATGGAATGAAGTGGCTGGACTTGGTACCTCTCTGTGCTACTTTGGAGACAGAGCATCATCCAGACATAATGATAATTCATTGTGGAGGGAATAGTTTAGGACATGTGTCTGGAATTCCTTTGCAATTTGCAATGAAAGAAGGACTTGGGAAGGTCATGGACATCTTTCCATATTCTCAAGTAATTTTTTCTCGGATTGCACAGAGACAAATGTGGCTGCGTTCTTCTTCATTTGGCCAACAAATGGAGAAAGCGAGGCGCAATGTCAATAAGGCTGTTTGTGCCTTTCTAAGAGATGTTGGCATGTCCTCTTTTCACAATGAAAATATTATGTTTCGTAGCACATACATTTTTCGCAGAGATGAAGTCCATCTTACTTATGCTGGCAATCAGATTTTTCTGAGAAATGTACAAAATGCATTGCACCCTTTTTTGGAATTACAGCCATCAATTTTGCAGTAGGTGTTTACCATTTTAAGTTGTTCAAACACAAACAAACACCACCAAAAGGCTCTTTTCAGAGCCACCACTTCCTCCCAGAGAAAGGTGCAATGGTTATGATAGGGCAGCACCCCAAAATTTTAGATGTCCGTGAACTGTCCGCAGACTTCTAAAAAATACACAGGGCCCTGCTCCATTTATTTGCCACTTCTATTTTTAAACTGTGAAACGTGGCTCTGAAAAGAGCCTTTTTTAAATTTTTGTTGTTTTATATTTTTTTGGTTTTTTACACACAACACACTAGGAGAGGAGGGGAAAGAAGGGTAAGGGGGGAGACACCAACCACGGGGATAAGAAAGGGCGGGTGGAGAGAGGAAGATGTAGGGTGGGCCTTCCTTAGGTAGTGGGCAGGACTTCTCATGCTCTGAGACCGTAGTCTCGAAAGCACTATGAAGTCTCTCCCCCCTGCAGAGTACTGTGTCACAGTACATACACACAACTGTGACCCTCGAAAGGTAAGGGTCATCAGCATTGCGAATGGCCTGTGAGGCAGCTGGAGGAATACGCTCTCCCACAGGAGTGTTCCTTGTGGTGACAGGATCGGAAACAGAGGATGTAGTAGAGGAAGTCAACCTACTACACTCCTCGTAAGGTACAACCTTGCGAATGGCCCCACCGTGGAATGACCTTAGTTGTCGTACCAAAGCTGTACGAACCAAGCCTCCCGCAACTGAGCACCATTTTGCACTCTTTGCAGGTGACTTTGTCAGCACGTGCCTTGGGTACATTACCATGAATGGTAAATAACCACCACACCCAAGAGTCACGGCGAGTGCTGGTAGTAGGGACTTCCACTACCTCATCCTCTTCATCCTCTTCATCCTCCTCTACATCCTCACTCCTGTTCCCCTCTTCAGGCCCTTGAGGAGGTGGTGGTGGTGGAGGGGGTGGGGGTGGTGCTGAGGCAGATGTAGCACCAGGTGGAAGCTTACGAACATTTCAGGATACCGCGTGTGTTCTTAGAACAGTTTCAACTTGCCTACGAACAATACGGACAGACATAGTGCCCTCAGGACATCCCCATTTTGTTTATTTATGAACATCCCAGGACACTTGATGTGTTCTTAGAACAGTTTCAACCTGCCTACGAACAGTACGGACACCCCCATTTTGTTTTCTTACGAACATTTCAGGACACCCGTGTTGTTCGCGGACACCAAAACTGACTTTTTTTTTTAAAAAAAGCACAAAGGAGTAAATTAACACACACATAAGATTTATTTTTCATTATATTATACATATGTACAATTTATGATAGAGAAGGGGAAGCAGAAACAGACACAAACACAGGGGAATTGGGGTTTTCAAGAGGATGGACAGGAGAAGATGAAGGGATGGAAGTCTCATCAAAACGTTTTTCTATGTGGGGAGGGTTTGGAGATAATTGACTGGGATATGGAGAGGGGGGACAGGTACATGTTGCACAATGGTATCTAATTTTTTCTTTTATATGGTTCTCCACAAAATCTTTCAAAAGGTGGAAATTTGTCATGAGTTTGTTCATTTTTTCGTCCATGCGCTGAAGAGTTTGTTCTAAAGTATCTTGTTGTGTATTGTTTTCAATGTTTGTATGGTCTGTTAAAAAAATATATATATATATATTTATTAAGCGCACATAAATTAATGCTTATTAATTTGGTTATATGGAGAAGTGTCTACCATTAGTTTCACTATCTTCAGATATTTCACCATGTGGGAAATTCTCCTCAAGCTATTCTAAAGTATTTGACATTTCTGTGAGGAAAAAAAATATATATATTACTATTATTGTATGGAATATAGACATTTTAGAAATATATAAGAAAAAAGAAGTTTACTTACTAGATTGTGGTAAGTTGTCTTCACACTGTTCTATAGATCTGCTGTTGCTCCTAGTTGTGCAGTTTCTGTGAGGTAATTATGTTAGAAGCATATCTTTCTTGTTTTGGTATATTCCATTTTATTATATATGGTATTTAAATGGATGGTTTATGTATTATATATATACGTTCTACTTCTTATTTCTTACTACATATAATGTGTTTGTGTATTGGTTTTTCAACTTGTGCAGTGTTCATATGGCATGATATAACAATTTAAGATACCCCTGAGTTTTTGGGTAGTGTTGCTGTTGTCCGCGTCCGTCCGTGGACATTCGCACAGTCCGCGAACATCAAAATCTCTAGGTGGGAGTTCAGTATGTTCTATGTTACTTATATATAAAGTCAGGGATATTATGGTTAAATTGTATTTCTAAAAACCTATCAAATTCAGTAAACAAACTTTGTTAAAGGGACGTTATGGTTAAATTGCGCTACTAAAAACCTATCAAATTCAGTAAAAAAACTTTGTTAAAGGGACGTTATGGTTCAAAGTAAAACCAAAAAACCCTTGAAATTCGCCAGTTATTGTAAGCTAAGCAGCCATAACTCACGCCACCGTGCACTGCTAAGACTAACACCCAGGACATCAAAGATGACATCACAAATGTCATTGATGACATCACTGATGACATCACATGTTTGGCTCCCCTTTTTTCCTTTACTGACATATCTAGACCACATGGTTTTGTTCAGTAACAGTCAAGAACTAAAAATTGAAAAGTACTATATTTGTAGACTTATCCTTCAAGTATGTTCTTACAGTAAAGGCCATGAGAGCATGGGAATTTAAGGGGATTAGAATTTCTTGTAATGGGTAAGCCAATCATGTTTGAGGGGATGACTTTGTAACAAAATATGTGGGAGTGTGTTAAATATTGCAACAATGTATATAAAGTGTAACCTTTGTGTGGCTAGAGGAGGACCAGGTTAGTTCTGTCTCGAAGGACTCATTTAATCCCTCCCGGCTGTTTGTATGCAATACACTTGCTTTACGGACAAATGTGTACTCACTTCTTAAGAGGTGGGCCTATTTTTGGATAAGGAGATCGGAGGTCCATCTCTACAGTTGGTTCGGGTAGTGATGGACACTGTGACACTGTACCCCTTGGTTTTCGGTTTAGTCTGGTGTGAGTCAGGGATGTGTGTTAGCTCCATTAATTTTTTCTCTATACAACAACGGGCTTACAGACTATCCAAATGACTGTACCATTGATGTTCCACATTTTACCTACGCACACATCTCTTTCTTGGCAAATGCCAACGGATACTGTTCTTTTGGTGCAAACTCCACACTTGCTCCAGAAACTCATAGATGCCTACACAAAATTCATGAGTGGTCTAGATCTACAGACATACATCTCTAAGTAATAGTGGATGCCCATGAGTACCTGGGAATCTCTTTTTCAACTGGGCACAATCGAAAGGCACACAATAATAAACAGGCACTTAGGATGTGACAGGGGACAGGGGCTAGAGAGAGGTTTGCAAAAGATTATGAAGCACAACCCATGCTAATGATGCTTCGGGTCTACAATACCTTAACACAGGCAGTGGCACTTTATGGCACTGGTATTTGCGGATATCGAAACATTTAATCATTAAATACTTGTGAAAATGCCTTTTTGCAATTAATTTTAGGACTGCCTTTATCCGCACTGAAGGATGGAGTCCTTAATTAATTGAATATTCCACACCTGGAGGACAATTTAAGAATACAACCAATTCAGTCTTGTCTCAGAGTGTGGAATAATGACAAGACAATTTTGACTAGACTTATTCTTATCAGTATTCTAAATGCAGAAATAAATGCTTTGAAGCTTTCATGGCTGGCTATATAAGACAATCTTTAGCGGCAGTCGACTTTGCTTGCTATTTAATAAGCTGCCAAGTCCAAGCATAACAAGATCGGTGGCCAAAAAGGTTACTTTGGATCTATTAACCAAGCACATCACAGACTGAGAGCAATGCGAACTCAAATTTTTAAATATTCTATAAATATCTCATATACCTGGAGCTTAGAAGGAATCGCTGATTTGTGAGGGTCGAGAAATTCATGTAATCACAAAAGTGTATTCATGATTCAAATAATTCTTAAAAAACAGCACTGCAGTACACAGCCATAAAATTACCACATAGAAACATCACACTAAATGACATATACAAGTGTTAAACAAACACGGACAATACTATCATGCTGCGCTGTTGGCCAAAGCTGCATGACTGTATCAAGCACCTCTATAAATCGAAAAATGTGCAAAAATAGTACACGTTTGCATCCATGCACAAAGTCATGCGCAAACTACCCGCAATGTGGGAGAAAAAATATGCAAATTCACATTCGACCACACACATGAGTTATAACATCAATCGGAGTGGATAAGGCATGTCCATAAAAGGTTCAAGCAAGGTGGGAAAAGTGCTTCCAAAAATGAATACCAATAAATCTAATTTCTCAATATCATACAACGATGAAATGTGCATATATCCTAAATGCACAGAACATTACTATTAATAAAGGTCCATTACTATAAACAATTGACCATTGTTTATAGTAAAGGACCTTATATCTTATATACCAATTCTTATACATTGACCATATGGACAAACAAGTTACATGACAGAGTATTGATTACTCTAGCATGTTTTAATGCTAGTAACTTAAATGTGGTTACTGCAAAGTGAACGGGCACTGAGCAGGACAATAAAGTATGTTGGATCTGCAAGATCTATTGCATGTATTGCTCTTCTGCCCTGCCTTTGGGAAACCAAATCAGCACTTTTTATCCCCAATTTGAAGACGCTTGGATTTTAGACAATATAAACCTGCTTTGCAATACTTGTTAAGTGCAGGGACCCATGTTGTAGAGAGGCTGTTAAAGGCAACAGAAGTAACTACATTGTAATAATGCACGTGTCACGACATATGCAAATCATTATGTTTAATACAATTATAGAGGTTCACCTGTTTGTATGTAATGATTGGATTGATGAATGTATGTACGGAATGTCTGAAAGCATTGGAAAGTATTGTCACAGCCAGCGTGAACATGTGTTTTGATACTGACCTATGGGCATGGCATCATGGAAATAGCTCCTTTTTTTCACGAGTAGCTTCAAAACCAAATGAATACTGTTCTGCTTTTTGCCCAATTTTTCACTCAAAGTGTGCTGTAAAATGTAACATTTTAACCCATTATTCAAAAAATAGTTCTCAGGGAGAGAACCACCCAAAACCTCCTTGGTTTCTTCGAGCTCCTGATTGTTCTCTGTCACTAGCATATGTGTAGGAAATATGTACGCTTCTCCAATTAAACAATTCAGCAGCTTGTGTCACAAAATACATCTTCCCTGGGAAAAAATCTCCAGGGGAGGAATACTTTTGTGCCCCAGCCAGATTGATTCTCCAGGGGAAGAATACTTTTGCGCCCCCGCCAGCGTATGTTTTAAAAGACTTGACATTTTATTAATACACACATTTTAAACACCTAAGGGAGGATTCGAACCTGTGTAGCATACCATGTTATTACACCAAGCTGGAGCTTAGTGCAGTGAGCTATTTGAGAGACCACTCTAATCCTATGCGAAACAGTATGTATTCTTCAAATGCAAAAACTGTCCAGTGATCCCTGGTATGGTTTATATTATGTTTACATTGTACTCCTCTAATTAACAAACGTCTGGCGCTGAATGATCAAAGCTCTTCTCCCAGCATTCATTTTATCTATTTTTTTGCATTTATTTATTAAGCGTAAACCTAGCTTTGGAAAGGGCTTTACAGAGTAATTGATGCCAGTTTTTATTTTGGTATTTGATTTTATTTTTACATATAGCAGGAACACTGGCCCAACTTCAAGCCAATTTTTAAATACATTTGGACTGATAATACCTAGTGCGCTGAAATCATAGTTCCCATGGCCTAACTTCACGCCAATTTGATTTGCCCATGGGCTCTATGATTTCAGCTCACTGGATATTTCTGCAAGTTTAACAGTCCAACAGTATTCAGTCCCAGAGACTGAAATTCCGTTGCTATTAGCTCCACTAATAAAACCTAGCTCGAAATACATCATCCTGGGTGACCTTAACCTAGGTTTCAATGACAGCCAAGATGCCAAAGCAGAATCACTGCACTCCGCCCTGAAGGACATGGGTTTCAGCCAACTAGTTAATGCACCCACACATATCAAAGGCAGGACTCTTGATTGGATCCTCTCCCTTAATACCCCCGTAACCATTGAGGTCATCTCCCCTCTTACTTGGACCGATCACCATAACATTGTATTTACAATCAATCCCTCCGAACCCACACAAAAGAAACCTAAAACTATGATTACCTATGAAACTAGAAACGCCCGTAAACTCACGCCAGAAAACTTCACGCCTCCTCTTTCAAAAATCCTAGCTTCTACCTCGATCACCAGTGACAACCCCTGCCTCCTAGCAGACATATATCACAACTGCCTCACTGCAACCATTAATACTATAGCACCGCTCACCACCAAGGCAAAACGCTCAGACAAGCGATCTAGCTTCTGGTTCAATGATGATCTTATCGCCCTCAGAAGAACCAAACGCGCGTGTGAACATGCCTACAGAAAGCATCCTACTGCAGAGGCAGAAAAAGCCTACCAAGAAATAAACAAAACCTATAAAACAGCTACTATTGGGGGCGTGGCTTGGAGCCATGGCGGTCGGAACGGCTCTGTAGGAGCTCCCGGCTGGTGCCACGCTGCCATCCACAATGCCCGGTGAAGCCTGAGTCCACTACCTTAAAAAATGACTGCTGCGATGCACAGAAGCAGGGGCACGCTCTAGGTGCTCTCCGATCCAGCTACGGCGCTGCATCTGGTTGATTTCTTAGGCTCGAGGAGACGGGGAGCCCGCCACGGAGCAGATTCAAAATGGCGGACCCTACTGCAGCCGAGGCTTGCCGTCGATGAAGGAGACTAAAGGTCAGCCCGCGGCTACCCCGGGTCGCGGACTCGGACTGGGGCTGTCCGCCCACCCGTGAGCGGGTCGCCAGCTTTCCTGGGCTCTATCGGGCGTGGGACGCCTTGATCGGCGCGAGCGCCGCGCTTCTTCCGGGGCCGGGCCGGGGAGCGGAGCCCGCCCGCCGAGTGCACGCCTACTGATCAGCACGGAGCCCCTCCAGGCTCCGAACAGAAGATAGCAGCTGTCTGGGATCCTGCTGCGGTGCCTTCTCCTACCTGCTCTCGGCTGTCTTCACTGCCTCCGTCCCGGGGACGGCGCCGGGAGGAGGGGGAGAGCCTCGTCTGACCTCGGCGCTGCTGCCGGCCTGTGGGGATTCCTCGCCCTGCCCACCCGGAGCCTCGCCCGTGGGGGTTTTGGGGCTGGTCCTTCAGCCCTGAGTTGCCTCGGCGGCGCCGGCCGCGGACGGAGCCGGGAGCGGCCTCGGGCGGAGCTGTCACCTCCCCGCTGAGCTGAGCCGCTGCGTGACCGTGGGCCTCCCCGCTTCCACCCTCCCAACCCCCGGATAATCTCGGCGGCGTCTCCCGTCTTCTCCCTGTCCTCGGCGGGGGCGGCACTCGCGTCCATCAGCGGGCTGGGCCGGCCGCGGCGAGTCAGCGTGGCCCCGGCCCCCAAGTCAGCAACCCTGCGGGACGTGCCGAGAAGCCTCCAGCTCCGAACCTGGATGGCCTTAAGTTAATATCCGCCTCCCCCCAGTTGCTCCCCTCCTGCTCCTGTCAGCGGAGGGAGACGGCCCGGGGCCTGATCCTCCCGCTCTACGACCCCCGCCCTCCTCTCGCCGCCCCTCGGCTTCAGCTGGCGACTGGCGCCTGGAGCCGCCCGCTCTGGTGTGGACGGAGCCGGCCCGCCTCGGGGGCCCGCGGAGACCGCATCTTCCAGCGCAGCCTCCAGGGTGGGGGCCCATCTCTGGAACCAAGGCGATCCTCTCACGCGTCGTCCCCCCCTCTGTTTCAGCAGCACATCTAAGGCTCTCCCTCCATCGTTGCCTGCCGCGACCCATGCGGTGGCCCTTGACCTCGCCGCTCCCCCCTCAACGCACTGAAATCGTAGTCAGGAGACTCGGCCCGAGGCCCTGGGGCCTCACTGCTCGAAGGACTCTCCACGCATCGGGGCACCCATCACCGCCTGTCCCGCACCCCAGGGCTCCTGGACTTTCTCTCGCAAAAACACGCTTCTGGCCCACCTCCGGAGGGGGGAGGCAGACTTTCTAAACCACCGCCACAAGGTAAGGCGGCACCTGCCGCACCCAATCCCACCTGGACGCTCCGCTGCCCTCCGGGCCTGGCTGGTTGCCCCCTCTCGCCCCTGTCCTAGCTGCAGGGGCTGCTCCAGGGCGACATGTCTAAATCGGGCAAAACCTCCAAGCAATCTGACATTTCTACACTTTTAACTATGCCCGCTGGGGGGGAAAAAAGCAAGAAGGGCGAACGTAATGAGGTTGGGGCCGGGAACGGCCACCCTGAGGACCAAGCATCACAAGCGGTCACGAAGGCAGATCTCCAGAACCTTCTATCGGCCCTCACCAGGGAATTCCATAAGGGCACTGAAGAAGTCAAGTCCCAAATTGCCCAGCTGGACAAGAGAGTGGGGGAGGTGGAGGCAAGAACCGAGGAGATTGAGACTACACTATGCGAGCAGAACTTTGAGATCGGAGAGGGGGCGGATAGGATTAGGGCCCTGGAGTGTAGGTGTGAGGCGCTGGAAGATAGACAAGAGGACGCCGAAAACCGCTCGAGGCGGAACAACATCAGAATCTGGGGAATCCCGTCGGCAGTCTCGGAGAATGATCTCCCATCTTATGTCTCCGATCTCCTCCGCCACATCATCACCCTCCCAGATGACTCCCCCCTGGAGCTGGACAGAGTACACAGGGCTAGACCCAGGCAGAGATCCAACGGGGCAGCCGATGTCCTGGTCAGGGTCCATTTCTATAAACTCAAGGAGGAGATTATGCAAGAGGCCAGGGCCATGGGTCAAATCCACTTCCGCGACTCAGAGATAGCCCTATTTCAAGACTTAGCCGCCTCCAGCCTAGCCAAACGAAGAGCTCTGAAACACATGGCTGACTGGCTACGGGAACGCAAGATCACCTATCGTTGGAGCTTCCCTTCGGGCCTCTCCTTCACCTGGGAGGGAAAACCTCAGCAAATCCCATCTCCACGTGAAGCGGCAGCATTTATGGACCCAGACACGGAGGAGGTGGTCCCAAAGGGTCCGGCCCGCTCCCCCGAGGGGGCTGTGGGGGGATCTCTCCGCCCCTGGTCCCGGGTGGTCGGTCGACGCAGGATACGCGGCCCTCTGGCAAGGGGGAAAAACACTGACACTCACTGAGAACCCGAATGGCTCAGTTCCATGCTGCTCCTCATCAAAGTCACACAGCATCCTCCTGACCGCCCCCTGGAAGCCTAGTCCTCAAACCTAGAGCCTTACGACCTCCTAGCCCAGCAACGTCGCTACCGAGTTACCCTCCAACTACACAAGCCTATTGGCCTGGACAGCCGGCAGCAGGATCTCTCACTCTGCAGGATCTTCACCACTATAGCATGAGACCTCCTGGTCTCCGTCACGGATGGCACCTGTGGCCCAGCCGACAGCCCTGTTGGTAGAAGGCTGGCCTGGATACCTTTATCTGTTTGTTGTTTTAGGTTCTGTTCTAGTTTAGGTTTTCGGTTCTCCTTGGTCAGGGGGAAGTGGGCTGGAATTCGAGCAGATGGCGAGAGGGAAAGGACAGCCAAAATGCAAGCTGACGATGCGCGCTCCCCTCTGCCCGGCGTCTCCAGGGCAGTGGCGAAGAGGCCAACCAGTTCTGAGGGGTCCCCAGCTCCGCAATCCAAAATACCCAGGGTAAAAGCCTCTATCAATCCCACCCAATGATGTCTCAACTGGATAGGGAACTCTCGCTCCTGACCTGGAACGTTCAGGGTCTGAATTCCCCCAGGAAAAGGAAGGCCGTGGAGCACAGGCTCTCCCGACTGGCACCCGACATCATTTGCTTGCAAGAGACTCATCTTCTCAGGAGTGACGAACGCCGCATAACTTTTCAGCGCTACACCAAAAGATTCTTCGCCTCCGCGGACCTCAAGAAGAGAGGGGTGGCCATTCTGCTAGGCCGGGACTTACCCTTATCCAATATCACCACCAAGCGAGACCCCGAGGGTCGTTATCTCCTACTAAAAGGCCTCCTGTTGGAACTTCCCATCACGATAGCCGCTATATACTGCCCAAATACAGGGCAAAGCAGTTTCCTCCGGAACCTCCTCCCAATACTTAACGCCTTCATAGAAGGTCGCGTGTTTATAGGGGGCGATTTCAACCTGGCTCCCGACCCAAACCTAGACAAATCGCTCCCTCCATCAAAAGAGGATTTCAGCAAAGCTATTGCCATGGCGGAATTCCTAAGGGAGACTGACACTATAGATGTATGGAGACTGGCCAACGAGAGGGAAAGGGACTACACTTTCTTCTCCCACGTTCACCTGGGCCACTCACAGATCGATCTGCTTCTAATCTCAAGCATCCTCATACCCTGTGTCGAATCCATCCAAATCGGGCTCAGAGCCCTCTCGGATCATGCTCCAGTTATTTTGAACCTGAGGGTATCAGGCCTCCCGGAACCTCCCCAGAGACAATGGAAACTGCAAGACCACATCCTATCTGACATCGCAATCAGAACAGAAATGGCAGAAGCCCTCAAAAATTACTTCAGGGAAAACACCACCAAAGACTCCTCGCTGGCAATGGTATGGGACGCTATGAAACCTGTCATCAGGGGCACGGCAAACGACTGCACAGCCCGACTCAGACGACTTGGCAAGTTGCAACAGGACGCACTTGAAGCGGAGGTGGCAGAAGCGGAAAATATCCTTAAACGAGGCCCGAACAGGAAAGCGAGCCGCATGCTACAAAGGGCGAAACGCTCCTTAGAAATGCACCTAGCCGACAAAGCGGCCAGGGCGCTAACATATACTAAACAGTTTTACTATGTCCACAGCAACAAAGCAAACCGGCTCCTGGTCCACAAACTAAAAAAGCTACGAACGAGAAACCTCATCCATAGCCTCGCAGATGCGCAAGGGACCCTCCGCTACTCCATCAAGGAGAATATTGAAATCATGACCTCCCATCACAGATTGATCATGTCGGGTGCTCCCACGGCCGAAACAGCGCACGCCAAATATCTTGCAGAAACACATATTGCCGCCCCAGCCCCACAACTTGACGCCCTGGAGGCCCCCTTCTCGGCAGAAGAAGTCAGTGAAACCATATCTAAATTGAAAAACTCAACCCCTGGCCCAGATGGGCTTACAGCCCAATTCTACAAAAAATTCTCATACATCCTATCGCCCCAACTGGCTACCTTATTTAACTCGTTCCTCCTCTCAGGCACGACCACCCCCTCAATGGAAGAATCAACAACCGTGCTCCTGCTGAAGTCTGGAAAGGATCGGAGCCAGTGTGCCTCCTACAGACCTATCACCCTTCTGAACTATGACGCAAAAATCTTCACCAAATCCCTCGCGAACAGGTTGGCCCCCCTGCTTCCCTCAATCATCCACCCGGATCAGACGGGATTCATACCCGGCCGCTGCACCCACGATAATATAAGAAGAACCATCAATGTCATCGAATCTGCCAATAGAAGGGGGCAGGCATTGATGGTACTATCATTGGATGCACATAAAGCCTTCGATATGCTTGACTGGGGCTATATCCGAAACTCACTTACACACTTTGGCTTCGGCCCAAACTTCATAAAATGGACACTAGCAAATTACCAACACCCATCTACCAGCCTCAGAATGAATGGAGCTAAGTCCGACCCGATCAAAATCTCAAGAGGCACTAGGCAGGGGTGTCCCCTGTCCCCCCTGGTTTTCGCCCTCTCCATGGAGCCATTCGCGATCAGGGTTCGCCACAATGCAGGGATCCAGGGTCTGGCAGTCAAGTCCCATACATATAAAGCCGCCCTGTACGCCGACGACGTCCTCCTCACCTTAACCAAGCCAGAGGATTCCATGAAAGCCCTGTGGAAAGAACTGCTAGATTTTGGGGAAGCCTCGGGGTTTAAGGTCAACCTCACCAAGTCCACAGCATTAAGCATCAACCTTCCCAGCCAGCTACTATCGGACCTGGAGAGAGAATGTCAGATCCCCTGGGCCAGAAAGAACCTCCCGTATCTAGGGGTCCAGCTCCCCGCCGCTTTAAGCAGACTATACAAAGCCAACTTCCCGGCACTCCTGAAAGAGCTCAAATCCGATCTCTCACGCTGGCAAAAACAGGAGATCTCCTGGTTGGGAAGACTCACGGCCGTAAAGATGAACCTCATACCCAGACTCCTGTACCAGTGTGCGGCCATACCCACTACAATCCCGAAGCAAGAGATCCAGAAGTTACAAAAGAACATCATGAGCTTTATCTGGGAAGGGAAACAGCCGCGCATCCCGCGAAAGATCATGCTCCGGGGTCGGGAGACAGGGGGACTGGGAGCACCCGACGTTGCAAGATATGCTCTGGCCGCTCAGCTCTCATCGGCGTTCGCTTGGCTCCCTGCCGCCTCCAAGCCCTGCTGGCTGGAGCTGGAGGAGGCCTGGAGTCCAGTCCCTATATCCTCACTGCCACACCTGAAGGACCCCAACGCAAACAAGGGAATGGGTCCTCTGTCGGCAACTGAAAACACAGTAAAGAGCTGGAAGAGAGCGGCGCGACTATGGAATGTCCGCGGCACGACGGGCCCACTCACCCCGGTCTGGGGAAACCCAGAATTCACCCCAGGCTGCATCCCCAGTAACTTCAGGAGATGGAAAGCTGGAGGGCTGGAGAAGATACAAGATTTTTACGAGGAAGGAAGCCCTCTAGACTTCGAGGCCTGTAAGGCAAAGTTCGACGTGCCGGAGAGCGAAAGATTCAGATACACCCAGCTCCGCCACTGGCTCTCGAGCAGAGAGATGAAGCGTCACGGAACTAGGGCCCTTACAGCCCTGGAACTCACCCTCACAGGCTCCCCGCCAAAGGGTAGAATCTCCACCCTCTACAAGCTCTTGGACAGATCAGACCCACCCCGCAAAGAACCATATATGCTGAAGTGGGAAAATGACATCGGGAGGCCAATTGAGCTGGAGGAGTGGAATCACATCTGGACAAGAGCAAACAGAAGCTCGAAGTGCGTTTCCAACAAGGAAGGAGCATTCAAGGTATGCTTCAGATGGTATCGGACCCCAGAGACACTAAATAAATGCAACCCTACGATTCCCCCGGCTTGCTGGAGAGGATGCCCAGACAAAGGCACTCTCTTCCATCTGTTTTGGTCATGTCCCAAAGCTATCCAATTCTGGAAAGCAGTGCTGGACCACATCAAGCAAATCACAGGTCTCTCCATTCCATGGGACCCGGGCATCGCTTTATTGGGATCAAGCGGGGAGGGCCAATTCCCCCTCTCCGGGCACAGAGCAGAGTTATGCTCCCACCTGTTGACGGCCGCGAAAATCTCCATAGCTAGGCTGTGGAAAAACCCAGAGGGCCCAGCAGTACAGATGTGGTGGACAAAATGTTGGGACATAATTGCAGCCGAAAAGATAACTGCCCTCCGATTCGGAAACAGAGACAAATTCTCCCAAACATGGGCTCCCTTTTTGGACTACACCCAGAAATTCCCAGGGTTGGCACGACAACCCCCCTCCCTGCGATGGATGGACAAAACCTAATAAATACAGAAGGGACAATGCAGTAGCAGAGGTCTAGATTGGCCCAAGACCCCGTCGGCGATGAAACCCAGGAATAATGCATCAAGGCCCGGACAAACTGACACTCGCTGCCACCCACTCATGACCCAGCGCCTATAGTACTTTCAAGGATCCCCTCCCGCCCACTTGTAACCTATCACAGCCCACCAGGGCTAAATTAATCGTTTGCCCTTCCCCTTGAACTGTCCCCTGACCTGTTATTACTGTTGTTTTGTTATAATGGACACAGTCCTTGTTGTTTTACTACTTGTATCTTGAAGCTCAACGTCGCTGCTCGCAGCGCTCTCTATGTATTCGCTAACACCTGATGCAATGTTTGTACTAAAACCAATAAATATATTTTGGGAAAAAAAAAAACAGCTACTATTACCTACAAATCTAATGCGTATAATAATAGGATCAGCAATGCTACTTCAGATACCAAGGAATTATTTGCCATTCTGAAAGAATTGGAAAACCCCACTCCAGCCATAAACCCAACCATCCCCAGCAAGGAATGGTGCACCACTATACAAGACGCACTAACAGCCAAAATTGAACTACTCCAAATAAAAATCACATCCAAAAAACAATCACTAGCCAACAAACCTGCCCTCCTTAACCTAAATCGACCACATCAGGAATTCACCAGCGCCCCATTCCATTTCACACCAGTATCCCAAAATGTAGTGTTTGACACCATCGCCAAACTTAAAGCCTCCAACTGCAAAGGCGATTCTGTCCCCGCATCAGTAGTCAAATCCTGCGCTCACACCCTCACCCCCATTATCACCAACTTCGTCAACGCTTCCTTCAATACTAACCTAGTACCAGCTAGCATT
This sequence comes from Ambystoma mexicanum, assembly GCF_040938575.1. NCBI lineage: Eukaryota > Metazoa > Chordata > Amphibia > Caudata > Ambystomatidae > Ambystoma > Ambystoma mexicanum. Next base: position 317,870,378 of record NC_090928.1, on the reverse strand, counting down.
AAAGAAGCCTGGGTCACCCCTCTCCTGAAAAAACCTACCCTAGACCCCACTGTGCCCACTAATTACAGGCCAATAACAACTGTCCCATTTCTCCTCAAAATATTGGATAAATTAGCATACAACCAAGTCCAAACTCACCTCGAACAAAACCACCTCCTTGGCACGAGGCAATCAGGCTTCCGCCCCAACCATAGCACAGAAACGGCGCTCCTTGACTTAAAAATCCAGATGGATACCATCAGAGACTCAGGGAAACTCTGCATCCTCCTCCTACTCGATCTCTCCGCAGCGTTTGATTTAGTAGACCATAATAAACTGTGCGCCACACTAGCGAAAGACTTCAACTTCTCCACCGAAGCTACTACCTGGATCAAATCCTTTCTTGCTGACCGCACCTCCAGGGTCGCCATAGGTAAACAAGCCGCCAACCCGATCATAGTACCCATTGGTGTCCCCCAAGGTTCCTGTCTCTCACCAACATTATACAATGCATACACTAAACTTCTCTTCTCAGCGCTAGACGACATGGGTGTCATCTACACCAACTTTGCAGATGACACCCAGATCCTCATCCCTTTATCGGGAGACTACACTCAAGACACCGACACTATCAACAAAATATATGCCATAATCCAAAATTGGATGGCACTAAATAGCCTCTGTCTCAATGATGAGAAGACTGAGGTTCTCATTGTGGGCTCCCAATCCAAAATAGAAGCATTACATCCTGATTACTCATCCATCAACATTGATGGCACAAACATATCAGTACTCAAACAAGTGAAAACACTAGGTGTCTACCTTGATGCCAACCTCACCATGACCAAGCACATCAACGCCCTCTCTTCCTCTACATCCTACACCGCAAAACTTATTGCTCTCAGTCGCCAATTCTTGACACCCACCAATTGTATCACGCTGGCAAGAGCTTTAATCTTATCCAGGCTCGACTACTGCAACGTACTTTACCTGGGTACCTCAAAAGCCAATCTAAACAAACTACAGCTTATCCAAAATAAAGCCCTTCGGGCGGCCCTTGGAATAAGGAAGTCAGATCATATCTCAAATATTAGAAGAAACCATCACTGGCTCCCCATCAAAGCCAGGGTTACATTCAAAGCTCTGTGCGTCTCATTCAAATGCATCCACTCATGTGTCCCCATCTACCTCAACCACGCCATCACCAGAAAAGTATCTAAGAGGTCCCTCAGATCTAACAGACAATTACTCCTAGCTATCCCCCGCTACAAGACAACCAAGGCAGGAGGCAGTAGTTTCCAATACCTCACACCCACATACTGGAACACTCTTCCCCTCCCCATCAAAAATGAGCAAACATTCTCAGGTTTCAAGAAATCTCTGAAAACGTGGCTATTTAACCAAGACTAAAAAATCCCCCTCCATGCTTCAGGAAATATCATTGTACTGAAACCCTGCATTTAATGTCTTCATGTATGATTATTTGTATTCACATGCACTGCGCCCGATTGGCAAAGTCCAAGAAATGTTTTAACCAAGCTGTCTGTAACATCGCCATGGTACCCAAGGGTTTGGGCGAGTAATAAATGCAATAAATAAATAAATAAATAAATAAGTATTTTTATTGAACACTAAAGTAACACAAAGGCCAAGTTTGTATTGCTTTTACAATTTTGCACATGCAACAGACCTTGGCAACTCTCCCCATAACACTATGCCTGCATTTTGCTGCTTCAGCTTGCCATAAAGGCAATGCTATATTCAGTGTTGGCTGGTGAATTTTTTTATTGGAGGGGCGTAAATACTTCCTACAAAACCATGCAGGAGTGACTGAGATTTGGCAGGGACCCTGAACCAATAATGGGGAGGGTCGTGTGGGTACCTCCCTGAGAAATCAAAAATGGGTAAAAATGGTGCATTGTACTAGGATCTATGTGATCACTGCGCTGCCCGAAATGCCGACGCCATTTACAGCGCGGCGAAGTGATCACATAGATCACTGTGCCCGCTTCCCGGCCTGCTTTTCCCTTCCTACCCCCAACTTACCTCTCACGGCGGCACACTTCTGTGTGTGCCGCCGGCACCCTGCTATCCCTGCGGCATCAGCTCCTCCCACTAACGTGGGTTAGAGCTGAAGCCGCAGGGAGCTTTTCTTTATTCTTTTTTTTTCGTGTCCTCCGCTTACCAAAATGGTAAGTGGGGGACACCCCCGCAAGCCCCGACACCCGTTACGGCGCCCAAACAGAGCGAGGGACACCCCCGCAACCCCGCTCTGGTTGGGCGCAGTAAATGTCGCCCTCATTTTGTGCGCCCCCAAAGTCGCAGTAACTGCTGGGGTGCACAAATGAGGGCAACATTTTTGGACGATTCCATTTTACCTCGTACTTTAAGTGAAAAATTGGTTGAAAAGGCAGTTTGCAATTGTTTTTTTAGGGTACCTCATGCAAAAAGCAAATTAGATGAGAGCCACCAGCAGTGTGATATTTGGGAGGGACCCTGAACCAATCATTCGGAGGGCCGTGGGGGTTCTTCTCTGTTAGGGCACATACATTTATATATGCCAGTATTCACATAAGTTAACATATTCATATTTGCTTTGCGCATAATATCAGTAACAATACTATAAGCACACCTGTACATGCTGGTTCTGGAAATATAGGGCATTGTTTCCACATAAGAACATAATCCTGTTGGCTTCGCCATTAAAAAGGCCATGCCACAATATGAAACATGTTTAAACATTGAAAGCAGCACCATCATGCCAGTCTAGCCATGTAATAACATATCATGCTTGCTTAATCATAATCTCCGGTAGAAATGTCATGTCACAGTAATACATAGCCAGACTGGCTGTACCAAAATGCAAATCTTGTCACGTAATAACACATCATGCTTGCTGTAACACAGATGCCCAGTCGAACAAGCATTGGCAAACCTAATAGTTTTGACATTTGTAGTTGTTTATAGTATTTAACATTTAGCACGGAGGAATGGCCAGAGAGGTTGACAGCATGGAAGGGCATGAAGTGCAACACGGAGGGGTGAGAGAAGCACTCTGTGGGGAGAAATAAGACATAAATGGCATCACAAGGAAGAATACAAAAATCCAATAGCTGAAAGATAGGCCATCAAGAGTACACAGGAGCATTGTACAACATTTGAATGAAGCAGTGACAGCACAAATGGGGGAAGGAGTGAAAGGGCAAATGGGGGCAGAGCAACAGCACAAGACGGCTGATCTACATCGCAAAGGTGGGTGGAGTGACAGCGTGATGGTGGGTGCTAGAGTGGGAAGAAGTGATAATGCAAGGGGGAAGGAGCGACAGCACAAGGTGGGAGGAGCGACAGCACATTGATCACATCGGGAGAGGAGCGAAAGCGCAAGTGCAGAGGTGCGGCAGCACAAAGGGAGGAGCAACAGCACAAGGGCGAAGGAGGGACAGTGCAAGGGAGGAAGCACAGAACAAGGGGGAGAGGAGGGACAGTGCAAAGGGGAAGGAGGGACAGTGTAAGGGGGAGAAGAACAGTGCAAGGGGAGCGGGAAAAGTACACAGATATGGTGCTCTGCAACAGAGACACCTCCAAGGTCAGTGAGAGCGCTGGATTCCTAGGGAGAGTGTGCAGGGATAATGGTCGAGAGCTGCGGCCTGGTGCTGCCAGAACGCCCGTATCAGGGCTGTCACCACCTTACAGCTTTTTTTTTTTGAACGGGGACAGCCACATTACTTGCCGAGCATAAGCGTTCACCGGACGGAGAGGGTTGCGCTCACACAGGTAGTGGGTGCATGTGCTTGCCAGTAGGTGGAGGCTTTAACCGTCTGCGCTCGCAACTGCAACGGGTCACTCAGGCGGCATGGAGATTACTGCTGTGTCCGTGTGGTAACCTTGCATGTGACATTTCTGTGCTCTGCGTTCTTCAGTGCAGGGGTGCATGGAGTCCAGCTGCTTTCGTGTTGGCCATTACGGCCCTGCCACCCACGCGGTCGACAGCAGTTTCCAACATATTCTCTTTAAAGTTTATTTCACTTCTGAAACGGTGCATAGGGTATCGGAATACAAGGCTTGCACACGTAGTTGAGGCATGTGTGGTTTTTTTTAAGGCTATCGCATAAGGTTCTTCTCTGAGAAGCGGAGACCACTGCATGAGGATGTCAATCTCTGATGGATAATCTCTATGTCATGATCACGTAACTGTGTAACAAAGTTAAACGTGCTGTCAGTATCCGGGCGAGGTCAGGGCTTGTCCTGAGCAGTACGAAAAACCAAACAGGGTATCTAGTATAAACCTTCACATCCTGTTCTCCATTGGTAACTGCATGAATCAAAAAACAAACTGCAGGTGGAGCAAACAAGTTATACTATAAATCTATAACTTGACTACCCCCCACCCCAACACAAGTCCCAACAGGCAGTGTCGTATTTAGGTGTTCTCCTGCCCTAGTCCCGTCTAAATGCATGTGTCCCACCCCAACTGTACTCCCTCTTTTCCAGACTCTGCACCTTTACCCGATTCTGCCCCTTCAACAAACTCTGCCCCCTTGGCCAAACAACCCCTCTTTACCATCATCTTGTCCCATAAAAACATAAGGCTCAATAACAACATAAGGACGTTTTTAAGGCTGAGGGGATTCAAAATGTATTGCCTCCACTCTAAAGCCTGTTATCTTCTATGACATGTTAGTTGAAAGAGTGTTTTCTGACCTCTGCTGCCCAGGATTGGGAGAAAAGGGGTGCTCTACTGTTGAGTGCAATAGAGCTACCTGTTGAGGCCAATTGCCTTCTTATCCAGTGTTTAGGATCAGAGCATGGCATGTAAGAGGCACAGGCTGCCTAGGGATTTGTCTGATTATCTTATAGCACAGACAGGGGTTCTGCCATGCATGAACCTTTACTTTGAGCAAAATAGTGCTCCAGGAAATGAAAAACACAGAACTACCATGCACAAGGGACATGCCCAGTGTGCAGTGGGGCATCCTTAGACTTATGCCAGACCGGGAACCCCATTGGTCACAGACACATTTTCAGGCTCCGGTTAGGCAGAAGGCAGACTCTCTCCTCCTTTGTCCATGTAATGTGTCCCAATGTTTCCTTTAGGTTGAAAGACCCTCTCACATGGCCTACAAGCAACATGCCAAATATTAGCATGCTCACCTGGTGTTAAGACATCTTCACAACTTTAGTTTCAGAATGCTGATGATATTCATGCCAAAGCCCTTCATGGGAATGTTGTAGTGGTTGGTAGATTTGTTGTGGTTGTAAAAATGTTTTTTTCCTCTCTCAATTTTAAGATATACAGGAAGATGATCAGGTAGCAGTATTTGCCAATGCACTTATCAAACCCCTTTTAAACTTAACTCTAGGTTCTCAAGGACATGAAAATCAGAGACGTCTGGCTGTTTTGTGCAGGAGTAATGAAGTCCATGAAACAACTGCAAACAGTACAACAAAACACTGAAGGTAACTTGTCGAATCAGAAGACAATGGGGTAAGTGCCAAAATCATTGAAGACTGTGGATGCCATCGACTAGAAGAATACATGTTCTCTGGAGAAATATTTTCCCTCTCCCCTTTTATCCTGGCTTTCCCCCATCCCTATACACACCTATCCGCCCCTGTGCCCCCACAATTTGATTTGACTCTGTAGTCGTGTTGAAATAACAGGGTGGATCCCCATAAAGAGAGAATTTGGGTTCATACACTTCCCATGGCAAGATGGGCCTTGACACGCTGTTACATATGATGATCCGTCCTTGTATGAAATGTCACAATACAGTGATATCGTAACCATATTTGTCTTAGTGTACTGAGGGATAATGCTTTCTGATGCCACTTCCTGTGAGGTCAAATAACATCACATCCTGTGCTGTGACATGGGAGGTGGGCTCAAATGACATCACTTCCTGTGATGTCACTCTTGGGGGCATGGCATTGTGATGTCACTTCCACTACCCCTGGCATTTTGGTGAAATGTTAGAAGGTCTTCAGCATCTTTCCTAGGTGGATGAGGGGCAGTGCGACAGTATGCCATTAAGGCATTAGGCAGGGATGGGGTATCCTCAAAAAACAGAAGGGGGATACCATGTCTCATCTGACAAGTCACCTTTACCTCCACGAGGGTCATCTCCCCCTGAGTGATCCACCCTCAAATAACAGCCTCAAGGGTTTGGATCAGAGAGCTTCTGCCTCACCCTGGTCACAACAGGGAGGTTCACCCCATGGAACTGTGATGACATTGCCAGATTCATCACACTACCCAGGTGTCAGCCTTCTTCACTAGAATGTCAAGCACTTGATCAGAATGGAACATAGCCGTATCCCGCATGGGAAACGGCCCACACACCTCCATACACCAGCAATAGACACTGCTCGACTTCACCCACTCTAACAAACACAACCACCTTCAATACAATACAGCTGAGTATCACTGAAAAATGTGGTCGAGCCATTCACATAATCATTCAAATGACTGACCTAATCCCCTAACAATCTATCACAGCACCCATCCTCTCATCCAATATCTATGGGATGTTATTACGGACCTGGCCACTCCCTTCTTATCTCATGATAGCTAAAAATGCACACAAGTATTTTAGAAATCTTTCCTTCACATCTCATATCTCTGACTGCTGTCTTCCAAAGAGTGTTCACCCCCACAGCGCTTTGAGGCCATACCAATGGCAGTAGGTGACATACAAAAGTCATATAACATAACATATAGTACATTTTAATCAGCCATCAATTGTTTTGCATAAATGGTGCTACCACATAGAGTGTAGAATTTAACAATCATCATGTCAGGTTTTGATTTTGAGTAAGAACCAGCATGTTAGCTGGAGATTGTAGCTGCATAGCTTGCTATCTCATTAATCGTAGCACCACAACCACACTCCTGCAGCGTAGGGAACTTAGCCCATGATAATCGGGCCCTAAGGGAATGTTACTTAGCTTTCCCACTGAGAGGGTATTGGGCATGGTGAGGGTAGCCACAAGTTGTAAAATACATTGAAGAATGTGTATGGGTAGGAAGTTGTTCAATTACATAAGTTTGGTAGTGCTGAAGTGGATCAGGTGGTGTAACAGGCACTGTTGCACTCAGTATCGAATGGATGTCAAAGTTAAATGTAATGTAATTTGTCATTTGGATAGTGCCTTTTCCCATTAGTATGACCTCATGGTGCTGTAAGCTGAACATCCTTGGGGACCGAAGTCGAAGGTATGTGTGCATTTTAGTCAATACGAAGGTGGGAAGGGGTGGCCAAGCCCCTACTAGCTACCCATATCGAGCTGGCCTGTGGATGGGTGCTGTGAGATGGTTTGGCATCGGTTCATCAGGATGCAGGGGGGAAAAGCAAGGTCTTAAGGGCCTTCCGGAAGACAAGGTGATCCTCTATGAATCCGACACTGAGGGTAATTGAGTTCCAGATTGAGGGGGATTGGACGGAGAAGGAGGATCCCCCTATTCTTTTCGATTTGAAGGGAGGGATCACAAGGAGGAGATACTCTGACTGATCACAGGTTTCTGTTGGGTTGGTAGCAGATGAGTTTTTGTTGAAGGTATTCTGGCCCTGTTTTGTGGAGGGCATGGTGGGTGATGCACGTGTTTGAAAGTGTTTGAAAGTGGCCTGTAACCCAACAGGGAGCTGATGGAGCAGGTGTGTTGTGTTCTCTGGGAGAAGGGCCAGGAGGAGCCTAGCTGGTGTTGTACCCTTTGGAGCTTTCTGAGTTGATATATGCGGGGGCACCCAGGTAGAGGAATTGGCCCAGTCTAGGCAGGAAATGATGATGGCCTTAATTGCAGTGACTCTGTGAAGGGAGGAGAGGTAAGGGAAGATGCATCTGAGTGTCAGATCAGGATCCATGGTGCAACCCAGGTTCTTTACTAAAATTGGATAAAGCAGGGGGAGGATCTAGAGAGGATGACCAAGGGGTGGGTTGGGGGACGAGAGCTGTTTTCCTTCAGATCATGATTCTGTTTATTTTTCCAGTGTTGAGGAGGAGGTGGTTAGCCGTCATCCAGTGGTCGATGGCTATGTGGCAGGATGTGAAGGTTGGGGTGGGGGACGGAAGAGTCCTTAGGGATCTTGAAGATGATCTGGGAGTCATCTGCATAGTTGTAGCAGGTTAGGTTATGTAAGCAAATAAGACCAGAAAGGGGGCTTATCTAGAGGTTGAAGAGTACCCCCTACTGACAGGATGGGGGGCCGAGGTGAAGAGAGGAAGGATGGTGATTTGTGATCTGTTGGCAAGGGAGGTGTAAATCCACCTGAGCGCTGCATCCCTTATCCGAGCGAGTGGAGTCTGTCAGTGAGGATTGTCGAGTATTTTTATCCAAGCCAATGCGCCACACTGCACCCCTTTGGCAATGGGGAAAGAAAACTGCCAAAGAATGGAGGCAATAACCCCTGTGCGCACTAAATCTGCAAAATTGTGCATAGTTCGCAACCCACAAAAGAGCTGCACACCCTTCCACGCACACAGGCAAAGTGGGTGTAAAAACAGGAATCACTGCTGTCACCTGTCATCTGTCATCTGTCACCTGAAACAAGGCCACAGAAGGGCCTAATCTGAAAATGCCCTTAAAAATTCTGTCACTTTCCCAGAGAATTATGGAAAGGAAAGTGTGCTGAAACCATGGATTCTCCAGGCAGTCAGAGAAATCCAGGCATCACTGCCTGACAGCTGCCTAAGGAAATTGGCTGTCAAACCCAGTTTTAATGCATTTTCTTTTTCCTGAAAAATGGCAAAATCCACTATTTCAAGCATGTTTGTGAAGGGCTAATTCTTTTTACAGGTTTACATCCTTTAGAAACTGTGCTTATATTTTATATGGGAAATGAAAAGACATTGATGTCAAAGAGCCCCGTCTGGGGCCAATCCACTATTTCCTTCTGATCTGACAGCCTGGCCTGGGAAAACTGACATCTCCGCTTGACACTTCCTTGAGAACAGGAAGGCGAATGGCTGTTAATGGTTCCTGCATAATGCCAACAAGCCACACAATGGGGCCACATTAGACATTCGTCTGCTGGCTGACCATAGAACACAGGACAGGCTAAGCATTGACCTATGCAAGGAGGGGCAGGATGTGGAGGAGGTTTATCAGTGAACTTAAAAGGACTGGACAGCTGCTGCCTGAAAAGAGGAGGTTACACAGGAGGACTTTGGTGTGAAATCCTTATTTTTGATTAAAGTTTAAAACTCTTTAACTGGGCAACTTAAAGATGGATACATCTGAAACTTGGTAGACATTAAACTAATTTCAGCCTTGTGATTTAACGACATTGAGGAAACTTGTACCATTTAAGGACCAAAGTTATAAAAAATGTCTGATTGTGTCAAAACTATTAATGTTCCAAACTTACAATTGTATGTACATGATCCACTGATAAGTGCCCAGAGATGTATCAAATTAGAATTGATTAATCCAAAGTGTTATGGGTAAAATTGATAAAAATCCATAGAATTACCAATACAGCTCTCACAAAGATGGGAAGTGAATGCAAATGTAGACAATCAAATACAAAGTATATATATACAATTTGATGAGGGTACATAATGGTAGAAATGTACATTTGTGCAAACGTATGTTTTGGGTAAAAATCCTGGTGGGAGTTCCTAAATCCTGTCAAAGGATGACAGCTCGGTTCAGGCTGCCAACCAAAACCAAGCACATACCTGTAGCCCCTCACAACCATGGGGGTGTGTTTTGAAATTCTGCCCATGCCATAAACTTTGCAATGGATAAATATAGGGTTTCACTACACATACACAGACTGCTTCCAGGACACAGCTTCCAGAACACTGCTTCCAGAACCCACCCAGATGTCAACGCAGCACCTTATTGCAGAACTTTTCATCTAGTAGCTGACTCCAGAATTCTTTGAAAGATCCAGATTTCTTTGCAGCATCCAGACTCCAGCATTGCAAAATTATTGCTAGCCTGACCCAATTGCAAACATCCCAAACTTGAAGGGATTTAATTCTGTTTCACTTTGGCTTGCTACCATTAAGGCTTGCCCGCTGAAAACTTGCATCCTGCTATTTACCGTGTCCAGTAACCAGACTGGCCCTTCCAAATTCAGGCTGAGGTGCAGTCCAAATTGACCAGAACTGCCTTGCTGATCCAATCCTGCTAGAGGTGCCCTGCTGCCAGTAGACCAGATCCAATTCATTGACCAGAGCTGACGGTCCAATTTAATAACTTCTTCTGTAAGTATTAACAGGAACAGCGGCCCATAGTATATTTGCATTGTATTATCCCTGTCTCAACCCATCCCATCTTTAATTCAGAACTCCAGTATTGTTAGAATCCTTCTTGCGCTGATTGTCTCACCTGTGTTACAAAACCATAACTCCCTAGTGATTTTGAATAACTAAAAACTAAAGAAAATCCCAGGAAGAAGTAGAGTATCCACAATGGGACGGGTTACGCTGATCACGTGACTGTAAGATCCATATGTGGCATTCTCTTTTTCATAGTCATAATATAGTGTAATCAAACCCATCTGTCATTTTCAAAAGCGCATTTCTGTTTTCATCTTCACGCCTATTTTTACAGTGTATTTGACCCGTTTTTCTTCAATATTTTTCTTCTTTCTTCAATATCGCATAGTAAAATTTTGCTGTGAATTTGCAAAATGTACAAGTTTACACGTGTCATTTCCTCATTTCAAGTGTTTTTCTTCCATCCCATCCTGATCTCAAGTGTGTATTGTTGTTTATATTATAGCTCATGTATGGTTGGACCTGATTAGTGTTGCTTTCTTTAGAACTTGTCTCCATTTAAGCATTTTTGCACCTTTTGCAGTATTTCACAAAGCCAATTTCATGTGTCAGTTTAAAAGTGTCATTTGGCCACACGGTTTTCTCTCTGCTTGGGCAGGGAAGATTGCCTATAACTCTAGACATTGTGTCATGACCCACAGTACGCGCCCCTTCTGGACTTCCTGGTCCTTATCGCGACGGGGCCTGTATTCATTGTTTCTTCCAACATGGCTGTATCACATGACACGCCTCGCACCAGCCTTCATGGCGGACGTTGTATGTCCATAAATGTGCCTCGTCCCCGCAGGCCCGTGTATCTCAATGCTATTCAAAAGTAGCGACCACACGTGTGCTCCGTAGCTCGCGATATTGTATCCTTGCTTATTCCTGCTTACCCCATCCTAGTCCTATTCCTCCCTTTCTTGGTTCCTGGACTCGTGTGCTTGTTGCACACCCTGTTACTTTCCCGGACCCCTGCATCCCGGAACCTTGAACGCACGCTGGAGTCGGAAGAGACTCCTGCAGCCTTATTCAAGACTCGATCAGTTCGCAAGAAGACATCGACCAAGAAGTCCAGCAAAGATCGAACTCAGGTGAGAAGGGGGGAACTCCTTGACAGTTTGAGACGCCACCCGACCGAACTCGATATGGACATGGAAGCGGCTGTCCAGGATTTGATGCGTGGCATGCAAGAGCTATCAACCGAGGTGCAGAATCTAAAGGTGGAAAACGCAGCTCTCAAACAATTAGTTCTATCCCGTGATTCTGCCACAAAAAGGTGTATTGCTGGGTGGCATATTGGACAAATACGATGGCTCGGCAAAAACCCTTCGTGGATTCCTGGATTCATGTTTGGTCCACTTTACTTTTAAGCCCTATTACTTTTCACCTCCCAGGGCTAAGGTGGGGTTCATAATTTCCCACCTTTCAGGAAATGCCTTGACCTGGGCCACGCCCCTTGTTAATTCCGGCGATACTCTTCTGGATGACTATGATGGCTTCATACAAGCCCTTCAGACCATGTTTGACCGTCCAGAACAGGTCTATAGTGCCCAGGAACGCCTGTTAGACTTCCAGCAAGGATCCCAGGATATGCTCACCTATGTTACCCGATTCAAGCAATTAGTCAAGGAAGCTGATTGGTCCCCGGAGGCGAGTTTTACCCTTTTCAGGAGAGGACTGAATGAGGAGATTAAGGATGAGTTGGCCAGAGTGGCTCACCCAAACTCATTTCAGGCTCTAATGGACCTTGCCTTGCAAATAGATTTCCGTATCCAGGAAAGGAAGGCAGAGAAGAAGAAATCCAGAGCTAATCCTCCGAAGCTATCTTTCGAGAATACCACCAAGACGGACACAAACCCAGGCTCAGTCTCTGAACCGGAACCCATGCAGATAGGAGCCTTCCGTGGACCTATATCCCCGCAAGAAAGAATGAGAAGGATTCATACGGGGTTGTGCATGTATTGTGCCTCAGACAAACATTTGGTTAGGGAGTATCCTCTAGCCCCTCCTCGGTTTTCGGGAAACGCCAGCTCCCGATCCTAGATGGAGCAGAACTTCGGGAGAGAGATTTTTGCTCCACATCAATTCCATCCTTGAACTCTCCTGGACAAAACAATTTGGTGATACTACAGGCCTTCCTGTCGCCCTCCAAGAAGAAGACCTATCCCATTCTGGCCTTGGTGGACTGCCGAGCTATGGGAATCCTCATTGATCAAGACTGGGTTGTTAGTCATCATATTCCGTACGAGACACGAAGCACCATGCAGCCGGTGGAAGCAATCGATGGAAGACCCCTCTCTTCAGGACCCATAAGCCTGCAGACAAAAGAGATCCAACTTTCCATGAACCATCACCAAGAGCGGATTACATTCGACATCATTAAGTCAGCCCATTACCCCATGGTATTGGGTATGCCCTGGTTACAAAAGCACAATCCGTATATCAATTGGACAGCAGGATCACTATTCCTAAGCTCAGAGTTTTGCATGTCCCACTGTCTATCCCTGGATCCCTCCTCGACACCTCCTAAAGAACCACTAAGAGACCAGAAAACACCACTCATGGTTTCCAATATCATACAAGTCCCAGAGGCCTATCAGGGATATGCTGATGTATTTTCAACTGCCATAGTCCAGGCCTTACCCCCTCACAGACCTGAAGACTGTGCCTAGATATAGATCCCTCAGCAGTGATTCCCTTCAGCAGAATGTTCATTTTTTCTGAACCTGAGAAAAAGCCCTCCGAGAATACCTGGACACCAATCTTGAAAACGGCACCGTAAGACCCTCAAAATCTCCAGCGGGTGCTTCGTTATTCTTCGTTCCCAAGAAGGACACCAAGGAACTCAGACCTTGCCTCGACTATCGTGGCTTATATCAATGCACCCTCAAAGATCAGTACCCACTACCCCTGATCTCGGATATCCTGGAAGCTGTGAGAGGCGCCGTAATATTCACGAAGCTGGATCTCTGAGGTGCCTACCATTTAATCCGTGTCTGGGAAGGAGACAAATGGAAAACAGCCTTTAGAACACCCTTTGGTCACTATGAATATCTAGTCATGCCCTTTGGACTAGCTAATGCCCCCGCAGTTTTTCAACGTTTTATGGATAGGGTGTTTTCCTCTTCGTCATTGTCTATCTGGATGACATACTGATCTTTTCCAAGGATCCTCTAAAGCATGAAGAACATGTAAAGGCAGTATTACAACGAATCTGTGAACACAAACTTTTAGCCAAACCCGAAAAATGCTTGTTTCACGTTACTTCTGTTCACTACCTAGGATTCATCCTTAGCACAGAAGGAATTGGTATGGACCCTTCAAAGGTAAAAGCCATACTGGCTTAGCAAGCTCCCACATCTGTGAAACAAGTTCAATCCTTCTGGGGCTTGCCAAGTTCTACCGGAAGTTCATTTCTACCTTTTCCGAGATCGTTCAGCCGATCGTTGCTCTCTTGAAGAAAGACACCCCCTTTATCTGGTCTACACCGCAAGATAAAGCATACCAACGATTGAAGACAGAGTTCACGCAAGCCCCCATCTTGGCCCAACCCGACATAAATCGCCCATTCCTAGTGGAAACCGATGCCTGTAACTACGCCATAGGAGCGGTCTTGAAACAGGTACTTGAGGATAAACTGGAACACCCCATTTCTTACCTCTCACAAACCCTGACTCCCAGTGAGACACACTATTCCGTCCTGGAAAAGGAACTCTTAGCCATCCGTCAAGCCTTCACTGAATGGCGACATCTACTTCTGGGTGCTAGATATCCAGTTCAGGTCCTCACGGACCATCGGAATCTTCAAATTCTACAGTCGTTGGAGTGCAGGAACAGTCGTCAGGCGCGTTGGACCTACTTCTTTGCCCATTACCAATGCCAAATCACTCATGTTTCCGGATCACAAAACATGATTGCTGACGCCTTATCTCGACGTCCTGACTATGTAACCACTGAAGACAAGGCCTATCCTAAGATGTTTCCCCACATTATCTTTGTAGCTCAAGCAGTCAACCTCCTGGAAGAAATCCGAGTACAAACCCAATCCTCTGACCTCTGGAAGGATATTTCAAGGAAGAATCTATGGAACCTAAGAGTTAAAGAAGGATATTTATTCAAGGACAATGCACTGTTCATTCCTACACAGAAGTTACAACAAAGAATGATAAACCTCTGCCATGATACCCTTCACTCCTGACATCGTGGCATAACTAACACCCTCCGTCTAATACAAAGACAGTTCTGGTGGCCTGGAATGAAGACCGACGTACAACAGTACATCAAAGCTTGTGCTGTCTGCAGTCAAAACAAACATGATAACAAGAGACTGGCGGGTCTTCTACTACAACCTACACTGCCAACAAGACCATGGGAATTCATTGCTACAGACTTCATTGTGGAATTACCACCTTCCCGAGGATACACGACTATCATGGTAACCATAGACTTATTCACTCATATGGCTCATTTTACACCCCTGTGTCAGCTGCCATCCTCGTCCGAGCTTGCTGGAATCTTCCTGGAACACATATTTCACTTACATGGACTTCCTTCCAAGATCATATCTGATCGAGGACCTGAATACGTCTCTCAATTCTGGAAACATCTCTGTCGCATTTTGGGAATCCAACGCGCCCTTTCCTCTGGTTTTCTTCCTCAAACCAATGGGGCCACAGAACGTGCTAATCAGACACTGGAACAGTATCTTCGATGTTTTGCCACCAAGGTTCAAGATGACTGGTCGCTCCTGATACCCGTGGCAGAATTTGCATAGAACAATTCCGACCATTCAGCACTTAAGACCAGCCCCTTTTTTTGTAGCCAAGGTTTCCATCCATCGGTTCTACCCTCTGTTCTCCCTCATCCTACACCAGTACCTACTGTTGACTCCTGGATAGAAACACTCATCAACGTTCACCAGGAGGCCAAAGAAAACCTAGAGAGGGCCAGAACACAGACTAAGAGGTATGCAGATTTAAAAAGGAGACCAGGTCCTTCTTATGCTATCGGTGATAAAGTCTGGTTGTCTTCAAAATTACTATCCCGGCATCTACGGCCAAACAAGTTGGCCCCTCGGTACTATGGTCCATTTCCCATCAAGGAAATTATCAATCCAGTTTCATATCGGGTTAGACTACCAGACTCTTGGAAGAGAATTCACCCAGTATTTCACACATCCTTATTAAAACCCTACAACCAATCCTCCCAGAAATCCTGCCGACTTCCTCCTCTTCTGGTCGACAACCAATTGGAGTATGAAGCATCCCGAATTTGTGATTCCAGGTATAAAGGGGGTCAGCTTCAATACCTGGTTGAATGGAAAGGATATCCTCCTAGTGAAAGAACCTGGGAACCACTTCATAATCTCAAGGCCCCTCGATTACTCAGAAGATTTCACCTTATACACCCGGGCAACAGGGTTTCGGAGGAGGCATGCTGTTATGACCCACAGTACGCGCCCCTTCTGGACTTCCTGGTCCTTATCGCGACAGGGCCTATATTCGTTGTTTCTTCCAACATGGCCATATCAAATGACACGCCTCGCACCAGCCTTCACGGCGGACGTTGTACGTCCATAAATGTGCCACGACCCCGTGGGCCAGCACGTCTCAATGCTATTGCGAAGTAGCGACCAGATGTGTGCTCCGTAGCTCACGGTATTGTATCCTTGTTTATTCCTGCTTACCCCATCCTAGTCCCTTTCCTCCCTTTCTTGGTTCCTGGACTCATGTGCTTGTTGCATACCCTGTTACTTTCCCGGACTCCTGGATCCCTGCATCCCGGAACCTTGAATGCACGCTGGAGTCAGAAGAGACTCCTGCAGCCTTATTCAAGACTCAATCAGTTCGCAAGAAGAGATCGACCAAGAAGTCCAACAAAGATCGAACTCAGGTGAGAAGGGGGGAACTCATTGACACATTGTATTTTATTCCTGAATACCTGCTGATTACTCACTTTGGTGTAGGATTGCTCATTTGTATTTAAACAAAACTTAGCAGGAGAAATAGTAACCTAAATGCTATCTGTGCACAAAACAACAATGTTCTCTTGCCTGTGTTTCTATTCAGCATTAGTATAAGTGAATTCAATTGCTTTGCTTATTTTTGAATTTTATTTTCACCCTTTGGGTGATTGCTGCCCCATATATATATCTATAGTAAACCCATGTGTGGTTTGAATATTTAAGTAAATAAATAAATATTTACCTGTACAAACTAGCCTGATGCCTGGTTCAGTGTGACCTGGGGGGTATTTTGAGAAGGATGTGATATGAGTGGTATATCATTCAAAATATTGAACTTATAGACAAAAATAAAATAAGGGTTCATTTGCGCACTACATGCTAGGCGAGACTTGGGTGTGTGCCTGATTGAAATCCCTTACAGCTGGGGGCTCGTGTCGCGATTCTGAATTGAAATACCACCCGTGACAGTCTAACACAGCATACTAGCCTGCAGGGTACAGAAACCTTGATAGGTTGGCATACTGTGCTACACGGTACAAGAACCCCTCAAAAGAAATACTCAAAAGAATTTGGCCTGTTTGCAAAAGAAAATTAACCCTGAAATAAGCCATAAGGAAATAGGTATTTCAGAGATGGCGACCCCAGTGGAAATTCATATTGCTAAGGAACACTACCTGCACAAACTGTTTGGCAGGGGTGAGTGGCCAGAACAGGATGAACAGGTATGGCTGCAGGAAATAAAAGAACAAGTCATTGCAATAGACCTGAATACATGGCAGGACAAGGGTCCATTACATCAAGCGCTTAGCGAACTGTACATGGCCCCAAAAATAAAAGAGGAGCAGTGTAAAATTGCCAAAATAGCGGCCTACCTGTACCTCCACATAGGAATCATACAGGAAAACCATGCAGACAACATAGATCTGGAAAAGAGGCAAGGGGAAACACTGCTGAAAATCCACACTAATCTGGACTCTGCAGAACAAATGCTCCAGAACAGCCAAGAATCCGAAACAGAGGCTAGGCAGTATATTACCAAATTAAAGGAAGATCTGGATCTCTTACAGCAAAAGAATGTAGAACAAGATCTCAAATTACAGACACTGCAAGATGAGTATCAGGAAAGGGTTGACTTTTTAAAACAGAATCAACAGATGCTGGAACAACAGTTAAATTACAACAAAGCATGTGCAGAATAGATAGTCACCTTACAAAACCACCTAGAATCCTTGAAAGAGGCAACTAATAAATTAATTATTAAAGACATCCACTCTCAAGAGGAATTTGATGAGGAACACCAGAACTCTAGTGCATTTAAAAACAGAGGGATGACCTGGCTGAGCAGAGGGGCAGTCTAACTCAGGAGAGGGACGCCTTAGGCCAGGAAGTCAGCCAATTAAAAACTAAGTTAAGAAAGAAAACTGGCCCTTCAGGAGTTTAGTGAAGTTAAAACTGAATATGAGAAGCTACTAGAGCACACCGGGCGGGTGGAGGATGTTCTGGCAAAGAACACTCAGACCAATAATGACAAAACTCTGGAGGTGAGTCTCCTGCAGCAAAAATTGGCCCAGTATTTCCAAACCAGGCAGGAATGACACAGAGACAATCAGGCTCTCCTCTGTGAAAAGAATGACAGGCTCCACAAACAGATAGCCATGCAAGAGCACATCATTGAGACCAGTAAGGCCTTAAAAAGGAGCAAAAGAGTCAGATTTTGGCATTTCACCAGGGAATAGGGCCTGCATGAGATGAGGTAAGAAGGGACAGAGAAACCCCTGAGCATAACATCAGGACCCCTGTCATCAGGGACTTTAACCCCTTCAGTACCATGGACTCTGCCGCCCTCATGTCCACCTGGCTCATAGGATCCAAGGGCCATAGGGATGGTAGACTTCAGCAGAATGGGAAATATGGGACTGACAGATCAGCGCCTCCCAGAAATGGATGAGCGGGCATCGCTGTACAGATTCCCAAATGTTAGGGCTAGCCTCTGTGATCAGGAAGACTCCAGTGAGGGGAGAATCAGAGAATTGGATCGTCAAAAATACTGCCTCCCAAGGGATCAGTCTGTCAAATTTGGTGGGGAACTCCATGAAACTAGACGCACAAAGAGCATCTTAAAAAGCTCTTCCCATCTAGGACAGTGGGGGGGTTACTCAGCCAATCCTGGGAGTAAGGGAGAGTCAGAAGACTCTTCTGAGCGCCAAATGTCTTAAGAGACTAGGCCTCCACATTCTGCAAGCCATTCCCAAGCTCGCAGAATCAGGGAGAGCCTAGAGGATCAGATAGCCACCTCCTCTAACATTGCCTCTGAGTCAGAGGATGAGTGGACAAGGGTGACTAAGACTAAAAAGGCCAACAAAATTAAGAGAGCTCTAATGAAATATCCCCTGAAACAAATCAAGGCCATTAGGAGTGTCATAACTCCCTATCATAAAAATGTCAAGTATTCAGTTTGGGCGCACCTCGAGTTATATGAGCAAATGATGGATACTTTACATTTGAAAGATAGCCAGAGTTGCATTCAATATGTTGTGTGGACATTTTCCCCTGAATACTCCAGCTTCTTTGCGGGGCTGGAGGATCAGAATCACTCAAGATGGTCCACCTATAGGGCCGCCATCTTAAAACATTTTTCCATACATAGGAACCCTCAAGAGACCCACAAGGCAGCCTACAATCTGCAATGTGGGGAAGACCAGGCCCCACAAGAATTTGTACAAGAATTAAATGTGCCTTTGTGCAGACCACCAGGATGGTGCGCACAGACAGTAGGGAGTTCATCAATACCTTCTTTCATGCACTCCCTAAATACATCATGACCCAGCTGGTGAGGGACTTTCATGAGAAGAGAACACTATACTGGGTCATTGAACAGGCAACTCGCATTTATGAAGTGCAGAAACCGGTAGAGAATAAAAGTACTAAAACCCCAAACCAACCAACACCCCTACTGCTGCTAAGGTGGCGGAGGTGAAGGTTGCCCCATTTTAGATCTGGAGATGGGGGGGCCTAAAAATATTCCTGTGCAAAATCCTGCTAAGCAAAGACCCAGAAGGCCCTTGGGCCAATCCCAAACAGGTAGCCAGGGAGGTAATACCGCAAATGTGACCCCTAACTCCCCTGATTATATAAGCACCCGTTACAAGGGCAACAGACCCATCCTGGGCTATGTGTGGACTCCCCCAGCTCAAGGGGGGGGTCCAACCAGGTAGCTGGAAACCCAGGAAACTTCCCTCCTAACTTTTTCCAGGAGGGCAGTAATCCCCCAAATGCCGGGTTGAGCTTCTTTCCCCGGTACCCGCCAAACATCAACCCCCAAAACAACCCTTCTTTCTTTCCCCACTTTCCTGAGGCCAGACAGCCCAATCCGGGAGAGGGGAGGCCAAGGGTGGAGGGGTACCAGAACTATCCCAACCAAGGGTATTATGGGAGAAGGGACAGTAACCCATCCCGTGATCAACATAGGATGGACCAGAGACCCCCGTACCAGCCAGAGCGGGTGTCCCAACTGGAGCGCCAGGTCCAGAACTTGTCACATGTTGAGGGGTCAGCAGAACCCTCAGATGAACATGGCGACTCAGAACCCCTCAAATCAAGGGTCAGGTACTCCAGAGCAACCGTTTTTCTTCAATATTTTTCTTCTTTCTTCAATATCGCATAGTAAAGTTTTGCTGCTAATTTGCAAAATTTACAAGTTTACACCTGTCATTTCCCCATTTCAAGTGATTTTCTTCCATCCCATCCTGATCTCAAGTGTGTATTGTTGTTTATATTATAGCTCATGTATGTTAGGACCTGATTAGTGTTGCTTTCTTTAGAACCTGTCTCCATTTAAGCATTTTGCACATTTTAGAGTATTTCACAAAGCCAATTTCATGTGTCAGTTTAAAAGTGTCATTTGGCCAAACGGTTTTCTCTCTGGTTGGGGAGGGAAGATTGCCTATAACTCTAGACATTGTATTTCATTCATGAATACCTGCTGATTACTCATATTGGTGTAGGATTGCTCCTGATTCCTGTTTCAGTGTGACCTGCTGGGTATTTTGAGAAGGGTGTGATATGAGTGGTATATCATTCAGAATATTTAATTTATAGACAAAAATAAAATAAGGTTTTCATTTGCGCAATACATGCTAGGCGAGACTTGGGTGTGTGCCTGATTGATATCCCTTACAGGATTCTGTGATTGATGGTGTTAAAGGCTGCCATAAGGTCAAGGGGGATAAATGCGGCACAGCCTTCTATGTCTGTGGTGCTTTTGAGGTCATCCCAGATTGAAACTAGGGATAATTCAGTTCTACAGAGGGGTCTGAAGCTGGAATGGCCGGGGTCCAGGAGGAGTTTGGATTCGGTGAAGAGGCAAAGCTGGGAGTAAGCTGTTCGATCAGTATATTTGGCTGTGAAGCAGTTGTTAGAAATAGGTCTGTGGTTGGAAGGAGAGAGTCACAGGTTTTTTTTAGTTTTCTTTAGGGAGGGATTTGATGTCTGATGTCTTCAACACTGCTGGAAATAAGCCTGATGTGAGGGAGGAGTTGATGATGAATCCCGTGATACTACCTTCACAGTTTGAAGAAAAGATTTCTTTGAGGAGGGCATGGATCTATTGAGGATCCAGATGGCGACTGCTAGCAAGTAGCTTCTGGAACAACATGTTGGCCTTGAGAACGACCTGATGGTCAAAACATGTATCGGCTGTACTTGAATTAAAGATCACTTTTCACATATTGGACACTGCTCATCTAGGAATTTCGAATTTGTTATAAAATTGGAATCCTACTTAAAGAGTATTGGATACTATGACTGACTAGTCTGTTTTGCGCAACTGAATTATACAACACTACCACTTTAAGCCCTAATATAGACTCTGTCAATTGCACCATGCATAGCAGGAGCTGAAAACAGGACATTCTGGAAAGTCATGGGCAGCTAGGCCTGCGCCAGTCCCTGCAGTAACTTAATGATAAGAATCAGCTGAGTGTGGTCATCAGCTTATGGCCCCAGAGGAAAGGCAAAGCACAATAAAGACTTCTGGAATTAAGGGCTGGGTGTGAGTTTCAGGAGGTGGCAGACAGATAGTGGAGATGGGCAGTGGCAGAGAGAGGAGGAAGGTGGGAATTGAAAGAGCTTGGATTGAGAGTTAGGAGTAGGTTTGGGATAGTGTGGAAGGTCGGTTGAAGGAGTGCAAGGAGGAAGTCTGGAGGAGATTAAAAAGGAGATTAAAAAGGAGGTTTAAAGGAGAGTAAGTAGGAAGGTTGGAAGAACTGGGTAGGAGGTTGAAAGCAGAGTAATGAAGATGGTTGGAGTAGTCTAAAGGGAGGACAGAAGGAGACTAAAGGTGAGGGTTACAGGAGACCAGAACAGAGGGGACCTGCGGATGACTAGCAATTAGCAGGTATTAGGATGAGGCTAAAATGAAAGCGGAAGAGAGAGGTATAATGTGGTAGGAAGAATAAGGAGTAGGAGAATGAATTACACATCATAAGCAAGCAGGACAGGGTCGAAGGGGGAGAGGGATGGTAGAGTGAGAAGGAAGGAGAAAAGAAAAAAACCTCAGAGAGAGTCTTAGTAATTAGTTGTGGAACATTGAGTAGAATGTACAAGAAGGTGTGGAGGAAGAAGTGACAGGGGCATGGGAGGAATGGAAGGGAGAGATGGGAAAGTAGGAGGCAGTGCTAACCAACCTTTAGGAAGGAGAGATTTGCGGATGTTGAGGAGGAAGAGGAAGGAAGGCAGCAGTAGAAGAACAGGAGAAAGGAAAAGGAACAAAAGAGGTAGAGTAAATTGATCCAACATCACATTAGGCATGGGAAGGTTGTGATCCTTTTAGGAGGCAGAGGTATGGAGCTGACAACAAAGCATGTGCAGAATAGATAGTCACCTTACAAAACCACCTAGAATCCTTGAAAGAGGCAACTAATAAATTAATTATTAAAGACATCCACTCTCAAGAGGAATTTGATGAGGAACACCAGAACTCTAGTGCATTTAAAAACAGAGGGATGACCTGGCTGAGCAGAGGGGCAGTCTAACTCAGGAGAGGGACGCCTTAGGCCAGGAAGTCAGCCAATTAAAAACTAAGTTAAGAAAGAAAACTGGCCCTTCAGGAGTTTAGTGAAGTTAAAACTGAATATGAGAAGCTACTAGAGCACACCGGGCGGGTGGAGGATGTTCTGGCAAAGAACACTCAGACCAATAATGACAAAACTCTGGAGGTGAGTCTCCTGCAGCAAAAATTGGCCCAGTATTTCCAATCCAGGCAGGAATGACACAGAGACAATCAGGCTCTCCTCTGTGAAAAGAATGACAGGCTCCACAAACAGATAGCCATGCAAGAGCACATCATTGAGACCAGTAAGGCCTTAAAAAGGAGCAAAAGAGTCAGATTTTGGCATTTCACCAGGGAATAGGGCCTGCATGAGATGAGGTAAGAAGGGACAGAGAAACCCCTGAGCATAACATCAGGACCCCTGTCATCAGGGACTTTAACCCCTTCAGTACCATGGACTCTGCCGCCCTCATGTCCACCTGGCTCATAGGATCCAAGGGCCATAGGGATGGTAGACTTCAGCAGAATGGGAAATATGGGACTGACAGATCAGCGCCTCCCAGAAATGGATGAGCGGGCATCGCTGTACAGATTCCCAAATGTTAGGGCTAGCCTCTGTGATCAGGAAGACTCCAGTGAGGGGAGAATCAGAGAATTGGATCGTCAAAAATACTGCCTCCCAAGGGATCAGTCTGTCAAATTTGGTGGGGAACTCCATGAAACTAGACGCACAAAGAGCATCTTAAAAAGCTCTTCCCATCTAGGACAGTGGGGGGGTTACTCAGCCAATCCTGGGAGTAAGGGAGAGTCAGAAGACTCTTCTGAGCGCCAAATGTCTTAAGAGACTAGGCCTCCACATTCTGCAAGCCATTCCCAAGCTCGCAGAATCAGGGAGAGCCTAGAGGATCAGATAGCCACCTCCTCTAACATTGCCTCTGAGTCAGAGGATGAGTGGACAAGGGTGACTAAGACTAAAAAGGCCAACAAAATTAAGAGAGCTCTAATGAAATATCCCCTGAAACAAATCAAGGCCATTAGGAGTGTCATAACTCCCTATCATAAAAATGTCAAGTATTCAGTTTGGGCGCACCTCGAGTTATATGAGCAAATGATGGATACTTTACATTTGAAAGATAGCCAGAGTTGCATTCAATATGTTGTGTGGACATTTTCCCCTGAATACTCCAGCTTCTTTGCGGGGCTGGAGGATCAGAATCACTCAAGATGGTCCACCTATAGGGCCGCCATCTTAAAACATTTTTCCATACATAGGAACCCTCAAGAGACCCACAAGGCAGCCTACAATCTGCAATGTGGGGAAGACCAGGCCCCACAAGAATTTGTACAAGAATTAAATGTGCCTTTGTGCAGACCACCAGGATGGTGCGCACAGACAGTAGGGAGTTCATCAATACCTTCTTTCATGCACTCCCTAAATACATCATGACCCAGCTGGTGAGGGACTTTCATGAGAAGAGAACACTATACTGGGTCATTGAACAGGCAACTCGCATTTATGAAGTGCAGAAACCGGTAGAGAATAAAAGTACTAAAACCCCAAACCAACCAACACCCCTACTGCTGCTAAGGTGGCGGAGGTGAAGGTTGCCCCATTTTAGATCTGGAGATGGGGGGGCCTAAAAATATTCCTGTGCAAAATCCTGCTAAGCAAAGACCCAGAAGGCCCTTGGGCCAATCCCAAACAGGTAGCCAGGGAGGTAATACCGCAAATGTGACCCCTAACTCCCCTGATTATATAAGCACCCGTTACAAGGGCAACAGACCCATCCTGGGCTATGTGTGGACTCCCCCAGCTCAAGGGGGGGGTCCAACCAGGTAGCTGGAAACCCAGGAAACTTCCCTCCTAACTTTTTCCAGGAGGGCAGTAATCCCCCAAATGCCGGGTTGAGCTTCTTTCCCCGGTACCCGCCAAACATCAACCCCCAAAACAACCCTTCTTTCTTTCCCCACTTTCCTGAGGCCAGACAGCCCAATCCGGGAGAGGGGAGGCCAAGGGTGGAGGGGTACCAGAACTATCCCAACCAAGGGTATTATGGGAGAAGGGACAGTAACCCATCCCGTGATCAACATAGGATGGACCAGAGACCCCCGTACCAGCCAGAGCGGGTGTCCCAACTGGAGCGCCAGGTCCAGAACTTGTCACATGTTGAGGGGTCAGCAGAACCCTCAGATGAACATGGCGACTCAGAACCCCTCAAATCAAGGGTCAGGTACTCCAGAGCAACCGTTTTTCTTCAATATTTTTCTTCTTTCTTCAATATCGCATAGTAAAGTTTTGCTGCTAATTTGCAAAATTTACAAGTTTACACCTGTCATTTCCCCATTTCAAGTGATTTTCTTCCATCCCATCCTGATCTCAAGTGTGTATTGTTGTTTATATTATAGCTCATGTATGTTAGGACCTGATTAGTGTTGCTTTCTTTAGAACCTGTCTCCATTTAAGCATTTTGCACATTTTAGAGTATTTCACAAAGCCAATTTCATGTGTCAGTTTAAAAGTGTCATTTGGCCAAACGGTTTTCTCTCTGGTTGGGGAGGGAAGATTGCCTATAACTCTAGACATTGTATTTCATTCATGAATACCTGCTGATTACTCATATTGGTGTAGGATTGCTCCTGATTCCTGTTTCAGTGTGACCTGCTGGGTATTTTGAGAAGGGTGTGATATGAGTGGTATATCATTCAGAATATTTAATTTATAGACAAAAATAAAATAAGGTTTTCATTTGCGCAATACATGCTAGGCGAGACTTGGGTGTGTGCCTGATTGATATCCCTTACAGGATTCTGTGATTGATGGTGTTAAAGGCTGCCATAAGGTCAAGGGGGATAAATGCGGCACAGCCTTCTATGTCTGTGGTGCTTTTGAGGTCATCCCAGATTGAAACTAGGGATAATTCAGTTCTACAGAGGGGTCTGAAGCTGGAATGGCCGGGGTCCAGGAGGAGTTTGGATTCGGTGAAGAGGCAAAGCTGGGAGTAAGCTGTTCGATCAGTATATTTGGCTGTGAAGCAGTTGTTAGAAATAGGTCTGTGGTTGGAAGGAGAGAGTCACAGGTTTTTTTTAGTTTTCTTTAGGGAGGGATTTGATGTCTGATGTCTTCAACACTGCTGGAAATAAGCCTGATGTGAGGGAGGAGTTGATGATGAATCCCGTGATACTACCTTCACAGTTTGAAGAAAAGATTTCTTTGAGGAGGGCATGGATCTATTGAGGATCCAGATGGCGACTGCTAGCAAGTAGCTTCTGGAACAACATGTTGGCCTTGAGAACGACCTGATGGTCAAAACATGTATCGGCTGTACTTGAATTAAAGATCACTTTTCACATATTGGACACTGCTCATCTAGGAATTTCGAATTTGTTATAAAATTGGAATCCTACTTAAAGAGTATTGGATACTATGACTGACTAGTCTGTTTTGCGCAACTGAATTATACAACACTACCACTTTAAGCCCTAATATAGACTCTGTCAATTGCACCATGCATAGCAGGAGCTGAAAACAGGACATTCTGGAAAGTCATGGGCAGCTAGGCCTGCGCCAGTCCCTGCAGTAACTTAATGATAAGAATCAGCTGAGTGTGGTCATCAGCTTATGGCCCCAGAGGAAAGGCAAAGCACAATAAAGACTTCTGGAATTAAGGGCTGGGTGTGAGTTTCAGGAGGTGGCAGACAGATAGTGGAGATGGGCAGTGGCAGAGAGAGGAGGAAGGTGGGAATTGAAAGAGCTTGGATTGAGAGTTAGGAGTAGGTTTGGGATAGTGTGGAAGGTCGGTTGAAGGAGTGCAAGGAGGAAGTCTGGAGGAGATTAAAAAGGAGATTAAAAAGGAGGTTTAAAGGAGAGTAAGTAGGAAGGTTGGAAGAACTGGGTAGGAGGTTGAAAGCAGAGTAATGAAGATGGTTGGAGTAGTCTAAAGGGAGGACAGAAGGAGACTAAAGGTGAGGGTTACAGGAGACCAGAACAGAGGGGACCTGCGGATGACTAGCAATTAGCAGGTATTAGGATGAGGCTAAAATGAAAGCGGAAGAGAGAGGTATAATGTGGTAGGAAGAATAAGGAGTAGGAGAATGAATTACACATCATAAGCAAGCAGGACAGGGTCGAAGGGGGAGAGGGATGGTAGAGTGAGAAGGAAGGAGAAAAGAAAAAAACCTCAGAGAGAGTCTTAGTAATTAGTTGTGGAACATTGAGTAGAATGTACAAGAAGGTGTGGAGGAAGAAGTGACAGGGGCATGGGAGGAATGGAAGGGAGAGATGGGAAAGTAGGAGGCAGTGCTAACCAACCTTTAGGAAGGAGAGATTTGCGGATGTTGAGGAGGAAGAGGAAGGAAGGCAGCAGTAGAAGAACAGGAGAAAGGAAAAGGAACAAAAGAGGTAGAGTAAATTGATCCAACATCACATTAGGCATGGAAAGGTTGTGATCCTTTTAGGAGGCAGAGGTATGGAGCTGAGATAAAGTGCTAGCACTCTGAGAGAGCAAAGTGGTGAGAGAGCTCAGCAGGGAAGGCTTCGCTATTTTAGATCTGTGTTAATTCGGTGAGAAGCCTTAATTCAACATCCTATCCCAGACCAGGCAAATTGCTGCAGAGGTGAAGCCCAGATCCAGGTGCTGAATTCAATTTGTTGATATCATGACATGGCAATACCTGGATCTGAATGGACAGTATCGAACAACTCGAGGACGAGAAACAGACATGAGAAGTTTGATACTCAAATGTTAAGAAGGACACGTGGGAATACTTGAAAGCTTAAAAGTGAAAGTAACTCTTTGTGCATACAGGGTGGAGGGAGGATTCACAGGGCACTAACGGTGGCTTTATGACTTTATGCACTTAGAGGAGAAGCTATCCTAAAATGTGTGTTGTGTTTTGCATTTGCTTTATCTTACACACTTCTCCAACCTTGCAAATACCCCAAATAAACCCTGTTTTACTTTTGCAATGCAATATAGCTCCAATAGTCTTCATGGCAGTACATAGTCCCAATTTTGGGTGTGACATTTCCAGGTAACAAATCTAATTGTGTGGATTGTTGCTTAGATTTATATCCCAAAGGAAAAGAAATATGAAAGAGTCTGCCTTGTAAAGGCCCAAATAATAGCTGACTGTAAAGAATCAATTGGCAACACAGGGGCTACCAAACAAATGTTGAACAGGGGTTCTAAGGACAACTTGAAAGCTTGTGAAATCTGACCAATAGTCCAGCAAAATGGAACTAAGGGGCAATGTAACAACCGCAATCATGATTAGATTCAGGTGTTGCGACAAACGGGCACTGCTTCCATGTGAATCTTGCAAACCTAGTCATTACATGTCACTGACCTTGTTTTGAATTACTTTTAAGATGTTCTTTGTCAGATCGGTGGTCCCACAGAAAGTATATTCATCACAAGTCCATTACATCCAGCTGTTTACATCAGAATAGATTACTCTCTGTGTGGGCATCACCGTATTATGATGTGCAAACACGACAAACTTTAGCTAAACATTTGCACTGCTCCCAAAGAACAAAAAATAAAACATACACAGTACAATTCAGTTCACTATAATATACTGCATGGCATAGTGCCAAATGGTATACTTAAAACAACTACACCACAACTGAAGTAGTGATAATATAATAGCAGATAGCTCAGGGGCAATGTGCTGTCGGGGTAATTTCCCGAGGGCCGGCAGGAGTATGAGGCACACACAAGAGCAATGAGTTACTGCTGTTTATTACATAAAACAGGCAGGGACAAGCTCTCAGTTCACGGGCATCCAGGAGACCTCTCGATCATGGTGGGCTCACAGGCCCTTTTTCTAGCTGTATGACACGGCTACTAGCTCCAAACCTAATGCCACCTCTGGTTGGCTTCCCGAGTGGTAGGGTCAGTATAGATACATATAGGAAAGCTTGTCAGTGGTGGAGGAAGGGTAAGGTGGTACGCTTGGGTCATCCCTACTAATTGCTACAAGAGAATTGTTACAAGGGGACAATTAGTGATTGGCTAAATTATAATGGCATCAATGGTGGGCCCCTCGTATTCTGATTGGTCTACCAGCAAGCCCCCAAGCCTGAGACCATCTCTGTTCCCAGCTCGCGGTGTGCCTGGTGTTGGCAACAAAGTATGACTATGTGTCGTTGGCGGACAATGGACAGGTCTGACTATTAACTGGTGTGCATGTCTTTCCCATCACTGTCGGTGTCAAATTTGTCACTTCATTGTTGAGGCGGTGTCTCAGACGTGAGACCCCAGCTCTTCTCTGGTCCATGGGGCTTGGCATTGTATCAGGTCGGCCTGGTCACGTGTTGTGAGACCGTGGCTGGAGCAGAATTATGAGAATTTGAATTGTATTTCGGCTCTGGGGAGCATTTAGCAGTGGCAGGTGTAACCTTGGCGAGGGGAGCGCGGCATGTAGATTGCAACATTGCGGCCTTGTGTAACGCTCACCTGATTCCCGTAGAGGCGCCGGTCTTGACTGGGCGTATACCGTATCTTCAAAGGTGATGTGTAACACACGGCTGGCTCTTTGGGCTGGACCTCTGTGCACTGTATGTCTGACTCGAAGGGTAAGATGTCTGCAGATAGAAAATATGGGATTAAGGAACTGGGTTATTGAATGTCTCTCTCTTCTTCCCTTTCTCTTCTCCTGTAGAACCCCAAAGGTTAACGCTCTTACCTTAGGTAAGTGAACGCCGTGCTCTCCATCTGCCTCGGGGCAGGGTGCTGTAACCAGTTTCTTCACTGGATAAGGGGAGCAGGCCTCTTGACTTCAGAGGACTGCTGTCCGTCGTTTACTGCACGAACGGTAAGTTTCGAGTAATTCTAATGTCTTTAAAGTCTTTAGTAATGATGTTTCTTGTTTTGCAGGGTTCCGGCGATGGCGGATGACGGGCTGAAGTGAGTTGAAGATGGAGCCCGTGTGATGAATAGAAGCGCCTGGAAGCACGTAAGTAAGCGCTTGTTGCCTGCTTCACGATGCGCTCTAACTGTCTTTTTATTTTGCAGGTACAAGATCGGAGCGGCTGCAGGGTGCCGGAATACCCACTGGGTTAGATGTGGAAAGGAGTAATGGCACGTGAGTATTAAAGTTCCCCAATGTCTTTAAACGCACCTTGTTTTGTCTTTCAGATGCGGGATGCAGCGCCGAAGGCCTCCGGAGCGTGCGAAGAGTTGGTAAGCTTTTGTCTTTCAGATGCCGGAATGCAGTGTGAAGACCTCCGGAGCGCACGAAGAGTAGGTAAGCCTTTGTCTTTCAGATGCCGGAATGCAGCGCGAGGCGTTGGTGACAGCCGATGGACCAGGTAAGTGAAGAGCTGTCACTGAAGACCGTAATGCTAACCTGTTCTTTCTTGTCTTTATAGGTGTTGCTGAAGACTGGATTCAGGATGGTAAGCCTTTTTCCTTAGGCCCAGGATCAGATGCAGAAGACACGATGAGCGTTCTGCTGCAGAGGATGCAGAATAACGCAAAGCAAGATTCATCCATCGGGTGTGGTTTAAATAGCCTCCTGTAGTGCTTAGGTGTCTCCTTCCACAGCCACGCCTAGGTAAGAAAAGAGTTCCTGCTTTCCAGAAGAGTTCCAGTGTTCTGAATCTAGGGAGTGGCTCCTGCCCCACCCAACAGGAAAAGTAGTTCCAAACAGAAGAGGATCAGAGGCTCAACTGGCAGGCAAGTAAGCAGCATGGTCTGCTGCAGGTAAGTCCACCCAAGCATTATGAGCCCGGCGCTTCCAGCGCTGGGACTGGGCATATTTATGAGCCTGGTGCCACTGGCGCCAGGACTGGGTCCAAAATGTCCCAATTGGGACTGGTTGGCACTCGGAACCTGGGTTATGGATCTGCTTCCAAGGGAGTTGGGAAAACCCTGACCTTTTGGAAGCAGAGATCATGACAGTACCCCCCCTCAAGGCCCCTCCCAAACCGGGCTTCTCCGGGGGTTTTGGCTTGTCAGGAAATGTTCGGTGAAATCTTCTGATTAGGCGAGGAGCGTGGACATATTCAGCAGGTTCCCAGGATCTCTCTTGGGGGCCGTAGCCTTTCCAGTCAATTAGGTAAAATAGTTTAGATTTGGAGATCTTGGAGTCCAGAATGCTTTTGACTTCAAACTCGAGTTCTCCATCAACTAGGATAGGTTTTGGAGATTTAGTTAGTCGGGTTTGAGGTTGCACAGGTTTTAATAGAGAGACGTGGAAGACCGGATGTATCTTCATGTGCGGGGGCAAGTCCAACTTGACCGCTACTGGGTTTACTATGGTAGTGATGGAATAGGGACCAAGGTATCTTGGGTTGAATGTGCGTGGCCCTTTTAGAGGTAGATATTTGGTGGATAACCAGACTTGATCCCCTACTTGATATTGAGGGGCTTCCTTCCGATGTTGATCTGCTCCTTTCCTGTATTGTTCTTTAGCCCTTTGAAGGTGAGAAACAGCTTCCTTAAAGGCTTGGGTGATTGTAGAATGCAGGTAGTCTACTGCTGGTGTTTCAAGATCTTGGAGGGGATCCAACTCCGAGGTTCGAGGGTGACTGCCGTACAAAAGAAAAAACAGGGTTTTCCCAGTTCCCGAATGGACAGAGTTATTGTAGGCATATTCGGCTATCCAAAGGATGTCTTTCCAAGTTTTTTCAGTTTGTTGCAGCATGCAGCGTAAATACTGTTCCAGAGTTTGATTGGTCCTCTCGGTTTGTCCGTCGGTCTGAGGGTGGTGACTGGTCGATAGTCTCACATCAATTTGAGCCGACCGACAGCAACTTCGCCAAAAATGAGAAATAAATTGACTACCTCGATCCGAAATTAGAACCGAAGGAAAACCGTGCAGTCGGACGATGTTTTCGAGAAATTCTCGGGCCAGAGTTGCTGCTCTTGGCAAGCCTTTGAGTGGAATGAAATGCGCCATCTTGGAGAATAAGTCCACGATTACTAGAATCGTATTGTATCCGGAGCATGGAGGTAGAGCGGTGATGAAGTCCATAGAAAGCGTATGCCAAGGGCGAGGTGGGATGTCAATAGGGCGTAAGAGTCCTGCTGGTCTTTCCTTTTGACTCTTGTTTTGGGCGCATACTCCACAGGACATTATAAAGTCTCTGATATCTTTTTTCCAAGACGGCCACCAGAAGTAGCGCTTGATCTTTTCTGAGGTCTTGGCCATTCCGGGATGTCCTTCCATTAAAGAATCGTGATAACAAGAGATTACTTTTTTCTGTAAATCTGTGCTGGGTAGGTATAATCGTTCTTGGAAATACAATAAGTTGTCCTTTACTGCAAAGTCCTTTCCCTGCAGATGCCAATTCTGTATGTCTGCTGGAGTTACAAGTTGCCTGGCTTTATCCTTAACTTCCTCTATGGATTCTGTGGCGATTACACCTAGAATTCTTTGTTCGGGAATGATTGGTACAGGTTTAGGGTTGATCAAGTGTTCTTCCACTCCCATCCGAGAAAGGGCATCAGCTTTACCGTTCTTTGTACCAGGTCGATAGGTAATTATGAAGTCAAACTCGGCAAAGAATAATGCCCAACTGAGTTGTCTAGAGGATTGGGCTTTTGCGGTTTTCAAATATTGCAGGTTTCGGTGATCCGTAATCACAGTAATGGTGTGTCGGGCCCCCAGCAGATAATGCCGCCAAGCCTTAAAGGCAGACTTGATAGCCAGAAGTTCCTTGTCAGTAATCGTGTCATTGATTTCAGGAGGCGAAAATTTGCGGGACCAAAATGCCACGGGATGCAACTGATTGGTTACCGGGTCCTTTTGTGATAGAACTGCCCCCATGGCAAGGCTTGAAGCATCAGTTTCCACGATGTAGGGGAGTTCGGGGCGAGGGTGTTTTAAGATTGGTGCAGAGATAAATTTAGTCTTCAAATCCTGGAAAGCTTGTTCCGCCTCGGTAGACCATTCAAAACGTTTGGTTTTCTTTAACAAGGCAGTGATGGGCTGGACTATTCGAGAGAATTCGGGGATAAACCTGCGGTAAAAGTTAGCGAAGCCTAACATGCTTTGCACACCTTTTACGGAGGATGGTGATGGCCATTTGAGAACTGCATCGACCTTCTTTGAATCCATACGCACTCCGCCAGGTGATAATATGAATCCCAAGAATTCAACTTCAGTCACGTTGAAAACACATTTTTCCAACTTAGCGAAAAGTTTGTGTTGACGCAATCTTTCGAGGACCATTTTCACGTGTTTCCGATGTTCAGATTCCGATGAAGAATAAACGAGGATGTCGTCAATGTAAACAACAACACACACATCTATGAGCTCTCTGAGGACATCGTTCATAAAATATTGAAAGGCGGCCGGGGCATTGCAAAGTCGGAAGGGCATGACTTGATATTCAAATAGCCCATACTTGGTGCGGAAGGCCGTCTTCCATTCATCGCCCTCTTTTACTCGTACCAAGTGGTAAGCTCCTCTAAGATCCAGCTTTGTATATATGCATGCTTTTCTGACTTGGTCCAGGAGTTCAGGGATCAAAGGTAATGGATATCTATTCTTAAAGGTGATCTGGTTCAGGGAGCGATAATCTATACAAGTTCTAAGGTCTCCTTCCTTTTTTGGAACGAAGAACAAAGCTGAAGAAGCAGGGGACTTGGAAGGATGAATAAACCCATTTGCCAGGTATTGATCCAGGTATTGTCGAAGGTGAAGGTTCTCAGGCTCGGTGAGGGCATAAATTCTACTACAAGGAGGAGTAGATCCAGGTATCAGGTCTATCTGGCAGTCATAAGACCTATGAGGAGGTACAGAGTTAGCCTGATCCTTCCGGAAAACATCTTGGTATTCTAGGTATTCGGGAGGTAACTGGGGAGTCTCTGAAGAAATTGCTGCCAGTGCAACACCAGGTGGAGGATGACAAGTAGAGACACATTCTGGAAACTGGACCGTTCTTGCTCGCCAATCGATCAGAGGATTGTGTTTCTCTAACCAAGGTATTCCTAGAATAATCTGAAACTGAGGGGCCTTGATCACATCGAACACGATCTTCTCATGGTGTCCATCTTGACTTACTAGCGTCACCTCTTGAGTGGTATGCGTTACTGGCCCGGAGGCTATCTCCGTACCATCCACCGTAGTAATGACGTCCTTTACAGCCTTGGGACAAAGAGTTAGATTCATCCTCAAAACCATTTCATGATCCACATAATTGCCGATGGCACCGCTGTCGACGTAAGCTTCAATTGCATGTAATCAATCCGGATTATCAGGGCTAATGAGGACCATAGGTATCACGAAATGCGAGGTCACGGAACTGGTTTTCACGCTCGGCAAGAGAACCTCTATTCTTGTCGGGCGAGGTCGTTTCCCTGCTCAGAGTTTGTAACTTTGGTAACTGCAGCTCCTACTGCCTTCTTGGCAGGTGTCACCGGACAGTCTCGAGGAAAGTGCCCTGAGTTTCCGCAATAGAGGCATAATTGAAACTGTTTTCTCCTTTCCCGCTCCTTTTGTGTTAGAGGACCTTTCAGACCCCCTATTTGCATGGGTTCCCCGGAGTCTACTCCTTTGGAAGGAGTTGGCGGTTTGGAAAATACTCGAGCATCAAACTTGGAACGATCGGCCTTCCTGTTCTGCAGTCTGTGATCTATTTGAACGACTAAGTCTATATAGTCCGAACAATCTTGTGGGGGATTCACTACTTGGGCTAACACATCTTTGAGCTCTCCACGTAGACCTCTATAAAACAGCGTAATCCTTTTGTCCTCAGGCCATTGAGTTTCCACTATCAGTCTGTTGAAAGACGCAATATAAGCCAAAAGGTCTTGATTACCTTGACGCAACGAAAGAAGCTCATTGTCCAAGGCCTGCCCCTGTGAATGTCTTGCGAACAGTTTTTCCATACTGAGCTGAAAAGCTTGAAAATCATGGAGGACCGGATCATCTTGATTTACTAGAGGGATCGACCAGTCTGCCGCATTGCCACTAAGGTACGAAAGCACGAAAGCTACTTTAGCTTGATCAGTTGGAAAGGCTGCTGGCCGGCATAAGAAATGCAACCGGCACTGATTGATAAATACTGCAAACCTCTTTGGGTCACCAGAAAATCGTTCGGGCGGAGCCAGAGGTACATTCCCAGGTAGGTTGATCTGCACTGGATTCATAGAGGATGTAGAAGGAAGATTTCCCCCAGATGCGGGTAACGGGGCCTGTCCGGCTTGTGACTGTAGCAATTGTCTAGCGAGATCATCTGTTCGCTCCTTGGAAATAATCAGTTCCATTCTTAGAGCGTTCGTTTCCTGACGGGGTGCATGCACTTCTGCCCTTAGTTCCCCAAGTAACTGGGCTAGCTGGTCGGTATCCGAGGTTTCCATAGCGCCTGGACGGGAGTTTTGTGGTAGGCTTTGCGTTCTGTAACGCTCACCTGATTCCCGTAGAGGCGCCGGTCTTGACTGGGCGTATACCGTATCTTCAAAGGTGATGTGTAACACACGGCTGGCTCTTTGGGCTGGACCTCTGTGCACTGTATGTCTGACTCGAAGGGTAAGATGTCTGCAGATAGAAAATATGGGATTAAGGAACTGGGTTATTGAATGTCTCTCTCTTCTTCCCTTTCTCTTCTCCTGTAGAACCCCAAAGGTTAACGCTCTCACCTTAGGTAAGTGAACGCCGTGCTCTCCATCTGCCTCGGGGCAGGGTGCTGTAACCAGTTTCTTCACTGGATAAGGGGAGCAGGCCTCTTGACTTCAGAGGACTGCTGTCGGTCGTTTACTGCACGAACGGTAAGTTTCGAGTAATTCTAATGTCTTTAAAGTCTTTAGTAATGATGTTTCTTGTTTTGCAGGGTTCCGGCGATGGCGGATGACGGGCTGAAGTGAGTTGAAGATGGAGCCCGTGTGATGAATAGAAGCGCCTGGAAGCACGTCAGTAAGCGCTTGTTGCCTGCTTCACGATGCGCTCTAACTGTCTTTTTATTTTGCAGGTACAAGTTCGGAGCGGCTGCAGGGTGCCGGAATACCCACTGGGTTAGATGTGGAAAGGAGTAATGGCACGTGAGTATTAAAGTTCCCCAATGTCTTTAAACGCACCTTGTTTTGTCTTTCAGATGCGGGATGCAGCGCCGAAGGCCTCCGGAGCGTGCGAAGAGTTGGTAAGCTTTTGTCTTTCAGATGCCGGAATGCAGTGTGAAGACCTCCGGAGCGCACGAAGAGTAGGTAAGCCTTTGTCTTTCAGATGCCGGAATGCAGCGCGAGGCGTTGGTGACAGCCGATGGACCAGGTAAGTGAAGAGCTGTCACTGAAGACCGTAATGCTAACCTGTTCTTTCTTGTCTTTATAGGTGTTGCTGAAGACTGGATTCAGGATGGTAAGCCTTTTTCCTTAGGCCCAGGATCAGATGCAGAAGACACGATGAGCGTTCTGCTGCAGAGGATGCAGAATAACGCAAAGCAAGATTCATCCATCGGGTGTGGTTTAAATAGCCTCCTGTAGTGCTTAGGTGTCTCCTTCCACAGCCACGCCTATGTAAGAAAAGAGTTCCTGCTTTCCAGAAGAGTTCCAGTGTTCTGAATCTAGGGAGTGGCTCCTGCCCCACCCAACAGGAAAAGTAGTTCCAAACAGAAGAGGATCAGAGGCTCAACTGGCAGGCAAGCAAGCAGCATGGTCTGCTGCAGGTAAATCCACCCAAGCATTATGAGCCCGGCGCTTCCAGCGCTGGGACTGGGCATATTTATGAGCCTGGTGCCACTGGCGCCAGGACTGGGTCCAAAAGGTCCCAATTGGGACTGGTTGGCACTCGGAACCTGGGTTATGGATCTGCTTCCAAGGGAGTTGGGAAAACCCTGACCTTTTGGAAGCAGAGATCATGACACCTTGGGTGTGGGCTCTTGTCAGGGCTCGTTCTGCGTGATCAGCTTTGTCTGAGCTGCGCCAGCCTGGGGACTCTGGTTTTGCGGCCTACCTTGGCCTGGCTTATGGGTGGCGGTACATAGTCCATAATATGGGGGGTCGCGAGGGGCGACAGAAACTCATATGCATTAGTCCATATACAGCATTACATCTTCATGTTTTTAGTGGCGAGGAAGCATCTGCAAGCATCTACACAAGCTGTTCTGGCGTCTTGCGTTTCTGCGGTGCTGTAGTTGGCCTATGTGGAAAATAACAACGATGCATGTGTGAGTGTAAGTGGTCCTCTACGTCATAGCACGGAGTATGTTCTTCATGCAGATTGGTATGTGTGTGTGACCAATGTGCTTGGTGGCACGTGTGTTCTTGTCCGCTGGCTATGTTGTCATGGCATCTCTAAGGATGGCAGTATTTTGTGGTTGTTGTCTAATGAAGTTGATCCATATGGTCAATGTCAGCTCCACCTGAGGTTCCAGCACGTGGTTTGATTGACGGGCAGCTTCCCTGCTATGGGGGGCATGGCCACAGTGGATCTTGACATCTGGGGCGGCCGTGAGCGGTTCAAATTCCTCTTGTGGTGGGTCGTGATGTCCTAGGCCATAGTCTGGATGAGAATTGGGGGAAGGGATCGTCCCATTTTCCCTCTTCAGTCCCCCCTCTGGTCGACTTGTCGACCACAAAATTATCCACCCTCTTGTTTCCTCGTACTCGCCATACCTTAGTTATTCTGGCCAAGTCTCCGTACCGGTCCACATGATCTTCAAATGACCATTACATATAAACCATCCGCCACTGGGTTTGCAATAAACCCATTTCCCAACGTAGCTTTTCAGGTTCCTTGGGTTCTCAACCTTTATTGATGGTGGGCACAAATCTGCTTCTACTATCTGCTGGCGCAGCCGTTCACATTCCTTAATAATGACGTCTGTGTGTTGGTCGTCTTCAGCTGGCATTAGGATGTGCATGCCGATCATTTCTTCAGCAGAACGCTTAGACCTTTCCTTCCATACCTTTATCCCCATCACCAAAGCCATTCCTAAAATTATGCATCCTGTTATAACCTTAAGACCATCTGGGAGCCAAGATGGCATCCAGGACCAGATGTAATAGAACCAACTACCGTCCTTCTTCACTCCCTCTGCTTCTTCTTTCATCTTGGCGTGCATCTTGGCCAGCTATGATACTGTCTCAGATAGCGTGCCATTGTCCTCGTCGTTGGCAGGAATAAACGTGCAACATGAGCTCCCAATTTTTGTGCAAACACCCCCTTCCATTGCTGTCAGGAGTTCCAGCACATATCTGTTCTGTAGGGCTACCATCCTGATCGCCCTTAGCTCTTGCTTTATCACGTTGAATCCGTTAACTGTGGAATTTATTGTCATCATTAGCTCCCATCTTGTCATCTGGAGCCACTTCGCATTTGCATATGCCTGTACCCCTGGATGTACGATGCAGGAAAAGAACATTGCCGCTCTGCTAAATAGTCTGTGTGCTGGTGGAATGTCACTCAGTGCTGTTTCTGACTTTCCCCAAAGGTAGTTCCCTGTCAGTGGTTCTCCTTGTCTTTTTTACTCTGGGTAGGTGGGTAGTGTTGTTCCGTTGCTTGCCTCCTCCCATCTTCAGTGACCTTTTCTTCCTTTTATTTCCTTCGTCCATCAAGTTCTCCATGTTGACGTGTTTCTGCGGTACTACCACTGATGGTACGTTGATGTGTACCATGGTGCACACTCCATTCCACAATGGTGGCAAGCTGTTGTATGCCTTCGCTCCACAGGCCCAATAGTGGTCCATCAGAACTGCTGTTCCTGCACCCCCCTCAGTAATCTTTATCGTTCTTGCAACCTTCATTTGCTCCACAGTCAACTTCTCCATCATGCTGGTGACACAGTGTTGGTGCTGTGAGCGGAAGTATTGTTATGGGTTCCTCCTCTTTATCTAACCATGTCACCAGTGCTGCACTCTTTGTCCATTTCTTGTAGCATTTGTCGTTTTCTTCTTTCACTGTCGTCACTGGTGACTTTGCCAAGGTCAACATTTTACTTCCTACAACTCCATCCACCCATCCACCTTTAGTGTATACCTTTCCATATATTAATATTGGTGGCCTTTCCCAGCATCCTGGTTCTCCAGCAACTTCTTTTGCGTACCGCTCGCATGGTAGGTAATTCTATGTAACTTCTTCTGTCTCTCCTTTGACAGGTCTCTCTGTTATGTACTTGAGCCCTTTGGTCTGCTGCCACGATTTGTCATACATTGGTAGTGTTTTGATGAAGTTATCTTCATAGGGGTACGTTGATCTTGATTTCCATCTTAGTGTTGCTCTTTTCCCTTGAAAACGCCCACGTGTTTGGAACAATGCTAGATACAACATCATCAATGAGCACGCATAGCAGTTGTCCTTTGTTGTGTCCTTACCAATCCAATTTTGGACATGTGCTTGTACCACATGTTGTTAGAAACGTGTGCTGATTCTGTAATATATGTGTCCACCCCATGTACATCAATAGAAACACTACGTTTATCCCTCTTTATATTGTGCTCCGTACTACTTGAACCACATGACACTGTGCTTGTTGCAGCCATGGTAGGGGAGATGTTAGTAGAGGGAGATGCCATCACATAGAAAACATAGTAGGCCTGCCAGACAGAGGCAGTAATCAGACCAGTGGTGAAGAATATCCCTAACATTTTTATTACAGTTGCTAATACCACTGGCATGTCTCTCTTACCTTTGCTGCGGTCCTGCAGCTAATTTTACTTTAGATGATATAGGTGCCCGCCTGAAAATCGCTCAAAATATGCATTATTATTGTTAGTATTTTTATTCAAGCCCTGCTTATCAAATAATCGTTCAATGCCCAGGCAAAAAGCTGTTCCCACGCTTTCTTTACCGTCCTAGCTCTTTGGGCGGATAATGCTGCGTGGAGATGTGGAAATGATTGAGCTATTATCATAAGGAACGTGTTATAATATACACGTATTCTTCTTCTTCTTAAGTATTTTGGCCTTTTCATAACTTATGCAAACTGGTGTGACAGTGCTTCTGGGGTGTTATCGTCCGCGGATAGCATTTACTCCTGGGCAGTGACGTCTATTTCTTGTCTTTTGTTACATACACAATAGCAATGTGCAATACCTGCATGTGCAAGACAAAAAAAAAAGAAGAGAGCATGCACGTGTTTACACAGTGTGGTGTATATTGCAAATTGTTTGACAATGATCTTTATTAACTTGTTGTTGGTAGGAGTTAATTTTAGCTAACTTATGTGCTTTGCCTGGGATCTTGTGATCATAGGGTGGTCTATGGGTGTTTTGTCTTTTATGTCCCTTGGGGTATCTGGTGTCTGCACTGTGTCGTTGTTGTTGTCAGTTGTCGTTGTTGAAGCGTTGGCCCCTTCGCTGAGGTGAGGGAGGGTCTGTGCTTTGTAGGGCTTGATGTCGTGGATGTGTGTCCATACGTCTTTACCCTTTATGTTTATCGCTCTGGGAGCTACCTTGTCCACCAAATGTGGGCCTGTAAATCTAGGATTCCATGTTCGTGGATAATTCTTCAGGAGAACCTGATCTCCCTCTTTCACTGTCCACTGTGCTGGTTGTTCCTGTTCCTCGTTGGTTGCTTCTCCTTGCTGATTGTTCTTCAACCCGCCCTGTGTCCGTTCGATCTGTTGAGAGATAAAAGCGGCACTAGTAACCAAGGAAGAGACATATTCGTGCATTTTTTCACCAGAAACAGTGCTGGTTGCTTGCCAGTCGGCTGTGGCCCTTGATGGTGGTGTGAGTGGGAGGTGCATCTGACGTCTGGTCACTACCTCGTGGGGTGTGAGGTGGTGGTCCGACCCTGGTCTGTTCCTCAACTCATACAAGGCCAAAGGGAGGCAGTACAGCCAACTCTTTTTGGTTGTTTGTTGTATTTTTGCTATCTCTTTTTTTAGGAGGCCATTGAGGCGTTCACAGATGCCATTTGCTTGCAGGTGATACGTGCATGCAAACTTATGTTTGATTCCCAAGAGGGCAGTTACATGTTGAAACAGTTAATTCGCAAAAGTGTGGGCCATTGTCTGACCGCAGCACTTCGCATACTCCCCACCTCGGGAACACCTCCTGCACCAAGAATTTGGCTGCCCTGAACGCATCTGCATGAGAGCATGACCAGCCTCGATCCACCTTCAAAATGGGCACACTACTACAATCATGTATCTGTAGCCTTGACATTCATTGATCATGTCAACGTAGTCAATGTGTAGGTGCAGGAAGGGTCCTTCAGGCTGGGGTATGGTACCTTCGATCACTTGCACATTGTGACCGGCCGTAAATTGCTGACATGTGAGGCAGTTGCTGATGAAATTTGCAACATGTGAGTTTAACTCGGGACAGAACCATGATTATTTTATTTGTGCAGCAATTACTTCTTTCCCTGTATGCGTGGGACAGTGTAATTGGGTCAGACCTATTTTCAATAGGGCCAGGGGCATCGCAACTTTTCCTGTATTATTCTGCCGCCATAATGCGTCTGTGGGGGACATGGTGCATCCTCTTTTGACCCATAGTTCCTTTTCTGCCATTGGTGCTGCTGCCTGTAGTTCCATGATCTCTGTCTCTGGGATGTGTGTGTACCCATCCTTCATCAACATCTGCCTTTCCCCCCCTTATCTTTTTGTTTTTCTGGGAGGGCCCATGTCTCGCCAAAGTACGCAGCATGTTTTGCATGTGCGTCTGCTATTTCATTACCTCTTGATATTGGGTCATCCCCATTAGTGTAGGCCTGATGCTTTACCAATGCTACCTCTTCCGGGTAATTAGTTACTTCAATTAGTTCAGCCAGTAGGAGAGCAGGTTGTACCGGAGTACTGTCTGCTCTTCTGAATCCTGTTCTTTGCCATTTTATCAATCCTGAGTGTACTGTTGACATAACATATGCACTGTCAGAGTATATAGTTACTCTTTTCTCATTGTTTTCTTGTAAGGCTAAAATCAATGTTACTAGCTCTGCTGTTTGCACTGAATAGTGTTGTGGTAATTGTACACATTTCACTGGAACGTAAGTCCAGTCTTCCCTCAATCGTACTACTGCTGCTCCTGTCCTTCTTATCCCATCGCTTTGGTCAATTGTTGATGACCCGTCTATGTACATTATCTCTCCACCCT
This sequence comes from Ambystoma mexicanum, assembly GCF_040938575.1. NCBI lineage: Eukaryota > Metazoa > Chordata > Amphibia > Caudata > Ambystomatidae > Ambystoma > Ambystoma mexicanum. Next base: position 317,829,133 of record NC_090928.1, on the reverse strand, counting down.
CCAGGGCATTTTCTTCCACTCTCCTGGTACTTGAGTAAATTTCAACAGCCTGTGTGCAGTCATGTGCGTGCTCTCCATCTTCCACTACTTCTGCCATGAATCATGCTTGGTTAACATTACTGCACCTTACTATTTCGAGCTCTGGTCTGGAGAGTATAATCTCGTAACCTGTAGCTCTTTGGGTAGTCAGTGTGGATTTTGGCTTGTTCAGTATTGCAAAGAGGGTGTGCTCCACGTACAGTGTGGTGGGGCATCCCATTGTGATTGAGGAAGAATTTTCTACTGCAAATGCTGCAGCATGGCTGGGTAGCGACTCGGACACAACAGCAAAGACAATGGAGAATACCCTTGATGCCTTAGGTTTTGACCATCACACATTAAGGGCCATACATTGGATGGATATCCACCCTTAATGTTCCTATAACTAATGTAGATGTACAACCATGTCCGTGGTCAGACCACTTTAGTATTAGCTTCCAATCCAAAGTGGAATCCTTTAGGACTAAATCTTCTCTCCCCAAATTATTCATCAACAGCAGAAATCGAAAAAATGTGAATAAAGAGGCGCTACTTCCCTGGGCTCAATCCTTGAATACTGATATAGGCAAATTAGGGGATCTAGATGCTATGTCGGACATGCTTACAAATTCACTGATAACAGTGACCAACAAGCTTGCGCCCATCAAAAATAAAATGAAGAGAACTGATCATAATAATAATTGGTTCTCTAAGGAGTTATTAGAACTAAAATCCAAGAAAAACAAACTCTATCATGCGTGGAGAAATGATAAATCCTCCAGTAACCTAAAACTATATAAATGTAGTGCTGCAATTTTAAAAACGAGGTTATAACTGCTAAAAAGGAGGCATTGAATGAGAGGATCACCAATGCCAGATCAGACTGCAAGGAGCTGGTTAAAATATTTAAAGAACAAACACACACGTCAGGACCCACAACAGCCCCGAATATTAAAAACAAGGCCTGGTGTACAGAAATTCAATCATCTATGTCTAACAAATTAGACAAGAACAAAGAAACCATAGAGATTAAAAAACTCTCCTTGAGCATATCAGATCAGCAGGAGAAGATTATACACTCCCCAGCTAAAGATAAACCCTATATTTAGTTTCTCGCCTATTTTGGAAGAGGAATTAGCAAAAACTATTAGTCAACTTAATAGCACAAGTTGTAAAGGCGATCCATGTTCAGCCATCATAATTAAGGAATGCCTACCCACTTTAATACCAGCTCTTACAAAATTTGTCAATGCCTCATTTGAGTCGAAGGTAGTGCCTGCTAATCTGAAAAAACGCATGGATTACACCTTTATTAAAAAAGCCCAATCTATGCCTGCTTACCCCTTCTAGTTATAGGCCTATTACCAATACTGCCTTTCTCCTCAAGATATTAGAACGGGTGGTGTACAATCAGATTTCTTTATTCCTAGAACAGAATCAAATTGTGCATAATTATCTATCAGGGTTCTGTGCCAATCACGGCACGGAAACTGCGCTTCTTGCCCTCAAATCCCATCTCATTCAGGGTATGGATAAAGGTCAGATTGCCTTATTGATGATTTTAGATCTTTCCACGGCCTTTGACCAGGTGGACCATTCGATTCTGTCCACCAAGTTAAGAGAAAATGCGTCTTTTTCTGAAGAGGCCACCCAATGGATATTATCCTTCCTAAAGGATAGACAAATCAGAGTTGCCAGTGAATTGGCAGAAGATGACCCTATGCTTTTATTGTACGGAGTCCCACAGGGAGCATGCGTGTCTCCGTGTTTTTATAATGTCTTCATGATCCCCTTCTTCCAGATGCTGGAAGAGGAAGGGATCGTGTTTGCCAATTATGCGGATGACACGCAATGCATCCTACCTATCTCAGGAATACATAAAAAAGATGAAGCCTTCATTAATGTAATCTATTTGAAGATTCAAAACTGGATGGTGTCCAATGGTTTGGCCCTGAACAGTGCTAAAACTGAGCTTCTCCTCGTAGGCTCTCCAAGCAAATTGAATAAATTAGGAGCGGAATATAAGAATGTCAACTTGGACAATTGTGTTATTAAAACTTTATCCAAGGTTAAGACTTTGGGTGTATGTCTGGATAGACATTTAAATATGAAGGCACAGGTGAATAGCCTTGTCTCATCAGCCTCCTATTTTCTTAAACTTTTCCGCCACCTTCACCCATTCATTTCTGAAAAAAAATCAGAAACTCTGGCTAGAGCCATCATTGGCTCAAAATTAGATTATGGGTGCAGTCTTTTGGTGGGAATCCCCCAGACTGAGATCCATCGCCTTCAGGTAATCCAGAATGGGGCAGTAAGAGTAGTGAAGGGCCTGAGAAAAAGAGATCATGTCTCTGAGGCTAGAAGGAGCCTTCACTGGTTACCGGTTGGAGAAAGAATTCGGTTTAGGCTCCTTCTGATCACTCAAAAATGTATTGTAGGCCAAATGCCATCATACCTGAAGGAAGCCATAATCATGAAAGATAAGGGAAGGTCACTGAGATCGGATAACTCAAATATACTCATTGTACCTCGGCATAAGACCAACAAAACAAGGCAAGGGTGTTTTGAAGTAGCGGCTCCCACCGCCTGGAATGCCCTCCCAACTTCAATAAGAACGCTTGTCTCAACAGAACTTTAAAAAAAAAAGCTGAAAACATCACTCTTTGTTTAGATCCTTGCTAGTTGTAACAACGGACAGCTTATAGTTCTGCTGCATGTGTAGTTTTGGTTTGTGTTTGTCAGTCTGCGCCCATCAGCCTTCGGGTATCAGGTGCGCATTAAAAATCCTTTAACATAACATAACAGCAGCTAGGGTCTGTTCGCACGGAAAGTGGCCCATCATTACAGGATCCAAATGGTCACTGTAAAATGCCACTGGTTTGCGCCCCATGCTTGTCTTTTGTGTCAGTTCTGCTTTCATTACTGCAGTATCACAATGTGAAAATATGTAGAATTGTTCTTTGTAGTTGGGGGTAGCTAGTACTGGTGCAGATGAGATGGCGTGTTTTAATTCATTGAATGTCTCTGTCATTTCTCTTGGCCTTCCCAACTTCCTTTCCCCCCTCTGTACTTCTCTAAGGGCCTTGAGCAGTGGTCCTATGTATGAGCTCTAGTCAAAGACCCATGCCCTGTAGTAGTTGCATAGGCCCAAAAATTGCTGCGATTCTCTTACTGTCTGCGGCTGTGGTGTATTCGTTATTGCTTGTGCTCTTTGTGGTGCAATGTTCCTTCCTTTTTGTGAAATGATCTGCCCAATATAGAGAACTTGTTATTGACAGTACTGCAATTTTCCCTTGTCAACTTTGTATCCTTTCTCAGCCAGTACTGTGAGCATCTTTACAGAGTCCCTCCTACACTTCTCCTCAGTGGTGCTGCAGATGATGATGTCATCTACATATTGCAGCACCGTGCTTTCCATCTCTATGTTTCCCAGGTCCATTTGTATTACTCTGTTGAAGATGGATGGTGACTCGCAGTACCCTTGGGGTAGTCTAGTGTGTTTCCATTTTGTGTTGCGGTATGTGAAACTTGTTAGGTCTTGTGAATCAGGGTGTAGGGGTATTGAGAAAAAGGCGTTCTTGAGGTCGGTCACAGTGAATTGTGACGCCTCTGTGGGTATTCCTCACAGTATTGTGGTTGGGTTAGCTGCTATGGGGTACTCTGCCTCTACAATCTTTTATGAAACGCCAGGACCCTCCCTTTGCCTTGCGCATAGGATACACCGCAGTGTTGCACAGTGACTCTGATGGTACCAATATTCCTCTATCCACTAGGGCAGTTATTGTTTCATAGATCCCTTCATCAGCTTCTTTGGATAGTGGGTACTGCTTCACCCTGGGCAGCATTGGTTTACTATTGTGAGCTGTATCTCTGGCCACACCTTTGCTTCCATTCCTACTAATTTCTTTAATTGTCTCTGCACTGGTTCTGGGAGACCTTGGATCAATATGTGGTAAAAAATTGCTAGTGTTTTGTCCCACGGTTCCCGCGTTTCCAGGCGCCACTTCTCCTGAATTTCCTGGATGTAATCAACAGGATCTTCATTCTCACGCATTTTGCGTGACGTTATTGCTCCTATGTTTGAAGTGTCTGGGTATTGCACCCTCAGCGCCTGCCACAGTGCGTGTCTGCAATTTGCAAATGGCGCCCCATCATGTGATGTGTCGCTTATAGTTACCCCTGGGAATCCCGCCCTCTTCCAAATGTAATCTGCTGCATCACCTAATATTGAACTTAACAGCCCCTTTACATCAACCACCGCTAGTTTTTGCCCTGCCGTTTGTTTTTCCATTTCATATATCCATTTCCTGGCCCCTCCACTCAACAATGGAAGCCTGCATTTGATGTTTTCTTTGTCTGCATGTTACCATGGGACATATTGTGGCCTTGCTCCCCCTCTCTCTAGTAATGGCATTAGAGTGTACTCCTTCTCTTCCCCCGGCGTTTGCCTGTGCAGGAATGTGTGCATGTATTTGCTCTCCTCTTCCATGTCAGAAAGTTCTTCAATAAAGTCAGTGGGCCTCATTACACGGATGGCGGAGAACCATGGCGCTATTAGCGCCATGGTCCATTCCGGTAAAATACCGGCACCGCCTTGGCGGAAAGGGGAATTACCGCCCCATTCCAAGGTTGGCGGGGCGGTAATTCCCCCTTCCACCATTGCCCTTCCCCATTCCCATTTTTGCCCCATAGGGCATAATGGGAATGGGGAAGGCGCTAATTGCGGTACCGCAAATTGCGGTACCGTAATTAGCTCCCTGGGTCCCTTTGCGGGTTGGTTTTTAACGCCTGCAAAAAGCAGGCGTTAAATCCCCCAACCCGCAAAGGGACCTCGTAGTAAGGCGGTAAGGATTTACCGGTACCGGTATTTTACCGGTACTGGTAAATCCTTACCGCCATCCGTGTAATGAGGCCCAGTGATATGTTGTATTACTCTATCACCTCCTATGCTCTTGCTCCTCCTCTGTTGACCCACCTGACCCTTCCTATGTGCATCAGCTGATTCTTCCATTCTGCGTCCTGGGAGGTCTCTGAGTCTATTAACATATGGCGTGTGTTGTGCTGGCGGTGTCAGTGGCCGTGGTGTTCTTTGTTTTATGTGTTTTTTACTTTCCCTCCCTGTGTTTTTTCTTCCCGTGTCTCACATTCCCACGATGACCCACAGTCTGTGCATGTTATGTATAATTTGCTTAGCCCCTCCCCACTTCCATCACTTCGTCCCCCACAAGATCCCTCCTCCTCCTCACTGCAAAATCCATCTGAGAATGCCAACCCTGTACCTGGGCGTTTTCCCCCCACTGTAACTGTCCTTAAGCCTATGTCTGTGTACTCACCTGTCTTCTCCGCGCCCCTCTGGGCCGGTGTTGTCGCTACCTCCTTATTGCTACACGCGTATGTCTTGACCCCATGTTCCTTGCTCACCTCTCCTAGCGCTGTATTGCTTTGCTGGCTCACTTCACCACTTACCTCCACTCTTGCTCTACAAAGTTCACTCATTATTGCATCGCTTACTTGTTCTAATACCCTTTCCTCTTCCTCCATGTTGTTCCATATTCCGCCCTCCCTTCCCAGTATACTTTCTATAATTCTCCCCTCCTCATACTTTCATGCACTTTCCGATATAACCTTCTTTCTCCATAGTCCCATTTCCATGTCATTTTCTTCTTGTTCCTCTTCTTTTCTCCTTACCTCCCGCTGCTCCGTGCGTGCCATCCTTTCTGCAATTCTCCTTATGCGGTCCTCTTCTCATTTCCTTCGCTCTTCCTCTTGCTGTTTTAACCCCACCTTGTCCCCCTTACTTCCTTTCTTCTTCTCCTTCCTTTCCCGCTCTTCCTGCTCAAACTGTCTGATCAGTGCTCTCCGTGCTTCCCTCAGTTCTGCCAATTCCGCCTCCAGCACCTCCTCTTCCTCCTGCGTCATTCTTCCTTCTTTGTAGTTACCCCGCACCCCTCTGTGTGTATTCTGTTTTTTCTTTATCTACCTTTTTTACTGCCTCTTCCTCCTCCCCTGTTAATGTCCCTCAAAGCTTCAGTAGCAACTGTGCTGCTATCCATTCATCTTGTCCTATACTTGCTAAGTCTACTTGTGCCCTTTTTTCTCCCCCGGTGTTTACCTGTGTTTTTTTCGCATCTGTTGCACTCCTCGCACCTGCCCCCTTTTGATAGCTGTCTGCTGGCGCGTATGGTGGTGGGCTGTATGTAGGGTTGGAGTATCCTTCAGCTGCTGTTAGTTGTGATCGTGTGGCTTCCCTCAACGCTCTCATTGGATACAGGGCCTCTGTTTCCTTCTTTACTTCTTTAGTTATGGGTGTCTCTTCCTCATCTTCCGTTTATACCTCTGCAACTGTGAATGATCCTTTTAATTCTTCCTCACTTTGCTCAGCACTGGGTGTTTTTCGGGGCACGCTGCACTCGCCCTCTCCGCTGATCTTTTCCTCCTTTACTCCCTGCATTGTGAACATCCCCAGCACTCCTGGTGCACACCCTTGGAACATTTTCCAGAGGTTGAAAACTTCTAGGTGGCTTGCTAATTTCTTCCCCTTATATGTGTTATGTAGGTACGCTAGCAGTGAATGTTGAGTGGACATGTCCAACTGCCGTTGGGCGGCCATGGTATCCTTGGTTTGTTATCTGACCCTTACATCCATTCGATACTGTACTTTACTATTTTATCTCTGTGCGGTGTTAGTGTTGCACAGATATGTTGGAGTGGTGTTGTTAAGGTGCTGGCCCTATACTCTGCCCCTATCCCATAATACATAGACATCTTTAAAAACTTTACTTTCTCAGCACCACCGTTACCTGGCCCCGTAAATTGGAGTCTTCCTACTTTCCGCTGCAAGGAAAAGCAATTTCTATTACAATACGTTTGTGCTGGGTGCCACCGCCCTCTTTACTTTTACAGCAATGTCACCTTCCTTTATGCTTCTCCTTCTGGAGCTAGGGCCCCCTTTGACCTGTGGCGCACAAAGCCCCCTACGGCTGTGTGCCCGGCGCAGCGTGCTTTTGAGCTGCCCCTCCTTTCCGGTGCCGCCGCTCCTTGGCACACCTGCAACGTACTTCTGACTCCTCCTCCTTCTCCTCTGCCCTCACTGCCTGCACAGTGTACACTCTTCTGGTCCCACTCCCACTGGCCGCACCACCTCCTTGTACGACCCCTGTTGTCGAGTGCGTGCCGGCGTTCTCCGTGCGTGGCCACCTCTCAGCTTCACCCCTCCCTTACCGTGTGTCCCTGCCCCGATCACTGTTGGAGAAATAAGACTGTGGTATCCTATGCAAGCCCATGGGTGACGTTACCAACTACTACAAGGGGTTACCGGTACGTACAATTACGGGAAAAAATGAATGCACACCATATTTGACAATCTTGTTCCTCGTTATACCCACAGCTGTCTTCCCACCACACCTCGAGTGGAGTACTCGTCAATTATTTCGTTATTATAATCAGACTGCAAATGCTGCATCGCCTGGCGTGTGATACGCCCCCTCTCTAGGGGAGCTTAACCAGCCAATTATCTTCCGCACTGAGAACAATCTAGCTACCTCCTGCGGGAATACGTCATCTATTCACAGAGCTAAAACACTCAATCAATAGGAATCTTCATCTATTCATTGATCTACAATGCCAACTCGTAGGAATGCCACACCCCCTTATACAGGTGTCCGTGATCTCGACCAATCAGCGCGATCCGTCAGTCACACGTGGGTGCTTGAAGCCCCACGCAGTCTGCTCTGTAACACTAGAGGGGACGGCCCTCGTGCCAGTCCCGATGAACAAAATCTTTTCTTAACACCCTGTAAGAGCCACCCGCCACCCTGTCTACAGTTCCTCCCACCTCCCGCACGACATTGTATTGCTGGTTGTGTGAGCCGTACTCACATCGAGTTCTCACCTGCCAGTGCCGCTCGACTGCGGGCACCCCTCCCAATCAGCTCACCGCCTCCCCTCGTCTGGACCACGCCTGGACACTCGCCAACCGCGGGCGGGATACTTCTCAATTCGGCTCCCGACGGCCAATCTCCAGATTGCGCAGTCCGGTCGTCTTGCAGTTCCGCAGTGGTCCTGTAGTTCTCCAAAGGGGCAACGGCAGAGGGGGCCCTGTTGCCGGGCCACCTTGACGCAAGCGGCCTCGCTGTGATCTCAGCAGTGCCTCCAACTTGTTGGGGTAATTTCCTGAGGGCCGGCAGGGCCATCCGCAAACCTCCAGGGCTGGGGAGGCCCCAACTCCTCCCGCGTCCCAAAGGAGTATGAGGCACACACAAGAGCAATGAGTTACATCCAGGAGACCTCTCGATCATGGTGCGCTCACAGGCCCTTTTTCTAGCTGTATGATGCGGTTACGTGCGTCACCTGGGAGAACTAGCCCCAAACCTAACGCCACCTCTGGTTGGCTCCCCGAGTGGTAGGGTCAGTATAGATACATATAGGAAAGCTTGTCAGTGGTGGAGGAAGGGTCAGGTGGTACGCTTGGGCCATCCCTACTAATTGCTACAAGAGAATTGTTACAAGGGGACAATTATTGATTGGCTAAACTATAATGGCATCAATGTTGGGCCCCTCGTATTCTGATTGGTCCACCCGCGAGCCCCCAAGCCTGGGACCATTGCTGTTCCCAGCTCGCGGTGTGCCTGGTATTGGCAACAAAGTATGACTATGTGTCGTTGGCAGACAATGAACAGGTCTGACTATTAGCTGGTGTGCATGTCTTTCCTATCGCTGTCGGTGTCCAATTTGTCACTTCATTGTTGCAGTCGGTGTCCCAGACGTGAGACCCCAGCGCTTCTCTGGTCCATGGGGCTTGGCATCGTATCAGGTCGGCCTGGTCACGTGTTGTGAGACTGTGGCTGGAGCAGAATTATGAGCATTTGAATTGTATTTTGGCTCTGGGGAGCGTTTAGCAGTGGCATGTGTAACCTTGGCACGGGGAGCATGGCATGTAGATTGCAACATTGCGGCCTTGGCTGTGGGCTCTTGTCGGGGCTTGTTCTGCGTGATCAGCACCTTACAGCTTTGTCTGAGCTGCACCGGCCTGGGGACTCTGGCTTTGCGGACTACCTTGGCCTGCTTTATGGGTGGCGGGACATAGTCCATGATATGGGGGGGTCACGAGGGGTGACAGAAACTCATATGCATTAGTCCATATACAGGGTTACATCTTCATATTTTTAGTGGCGAGGAAGCATCTGCAAGCATGTACACAAGCTCTTCTGGCGTCTTGCGTTTCTGCGGTGCTGTAGTTGGCCTATTTGAAAAATAACAACGATGCATGTGTGAGTGTAAGGGGTCCTCTACGTCATAGCACTGAGTATGTTCTTCGTGTGGATTGGTGTGTGTGTGTGACCAATGTGCTTGGTGGCACGTGTGTTCTTGTCCGCCTGCTATGTCGTCATGGCATCTCTACCGATGGCGGTATTTTGTGGTTGTTGTCTAATCGAGTTGATGCATATGGTCGATGTCAGCTCCACCTGAGGTTCCAGCATGTGGTTTGATTGATGGGCAGCTTCCCTGGCTATGGGGGGTGTGGCCACAGTGGATCTTGACATCTGGGGCAGCCGTGAGCAGGTCAAATTCCTCTCGTGGTGGGTGCTTGAGTCGTGGCGTCCTAGGCCATGGTCTGGATGAGAATCGGGAGAAGGGATCGTCCCATTTTCCCTCTTCAGTGCTCACATCAGTAATAAAACAAAGCCTGTAATGTCTGTTTTAATAAATGGGAGAGTTTATTCTGCTATGGATTTTCCCATTTGAAGGGAAGAGTTTATTCTCCTGCAGAGCTTGGCCTTCAAGGGGGGAAAGTGTATTCTGATACAGAGTCTCCCCTTCAAAGGAGAGAGTTTATTCTGCTACAGACATTCGCCTTCAAGGTGGGAGAGTATATTCTGATACAGAGGCTACCCTCTCTGCGCTCAATGACACCCATGACACCCTTGGTATCTCAGAGCAGGCACTGGACTGGCTGACCTTTTTCCTACCTGACCTCTCCTCCCAAGTCATCCTGGGTACCTTCTCTTTTCCTACTTCCTTCTCCACCTGTGGTGTCCCCAGGACTCTATTATCTTGCCTTGGCTCTTTAAAATCTACCTTATTCCGCTGGAAATGCTCATCTCCTCCTTCTCCCCCAATTTATAGTGTTACACTGATGACAACCAACTCTTCTTCAAACTACTTGCTGACCCTCTTGCACCTTCCATCATCCCTGACAGCCTTTTTGCCATTCAGGACTGGTGCACTTCCAATGATCTCTGCCTCAATGCCAGCGAAAGGGAGATCCTTCTGATTGGGACCCCTGCACCTTCTTCCCTTCACTCTGGCCTTCTTCCATGGGTCTCCCCCTGCTGCCTCTTCTGAAGCCAGAAACCTCAGAGTCATCTTGCGCTCCTCTCTCACCTTTCTCCCTCACACTTAGAACATTGATAGAAAGTCCTACTCTCAGCTCTTCATTCTCAAAGGAATTTTACCTTTTTTCACCTTCCCACAGAAGCACAATGTTACCCGAGCCTTGGTTCTCTCAAGGATTGACTATGGCAATAGCCTCCTCCTAAATCTACCTTCTTCTACTCTGCGACCCCTCTAGATAATCTAGAATAGGGCAGCAAGGCTTATCATTGGCCTCAAGCCCAAGGACCGCATCCCTGCTGCCCTGAAAAGTCTTCACTGGCTCCTGGTTGCTTCACGGATTAAATTTAAATCCCTCCATATCATCCACAAGGCTGTCTGGGGCCGGGGACCACACTATCTGCAACTCTCTCTTACTAAATATTCCCCCTATAGACCTCTGCGCTCCTCTGGCATCAACTCCTTGTGTGTAAAGCATTTTGCTAAACAGATGGCAGGAGGTTGATTGCTTTCCTCAGCTGGCTCCCTTCTTTGGAACAGCCTCCCCCTCCCTCTTCATCTTGAGCAAGATTTTCTTGAATTCCGGAAGATCCTTAAGACCTTCCTCTTTACCTCCTCCTTCCCTGCCTCTCTCCTCTGCTAATCTCACAGTTGCTTGTTTGGTGTTCACAGCTCTTATGCATCCTCGGGGCCCTGACCACCCACACTGAATCGCCCCAGCTTCTGTCTATCCTCAGAACTTGTCTCTGTTCACCCTCCACCCTTGGAGGCTTGCACTTACCTTACATTGCACTTCACCTGTTGCTCACCCATGAGCACCCCAGCAGCTATCCCATTCCCTCTCCCTTCTGCACTTGCAAGTTCTGAACACTCACAAGGCAAAGTAGGTTCATCCTCCACCCGCCCCACTGTATAATTGTTTCTCATCCATTGTCCCCTCCCTGTTGCCCAGTGGGCACTGTGAAACAGTATTTACTTCCTGTATAAGTGCCTAACACTTGAACAATAAATACATACCATAAAAAATATACAAATAATAATAATAATCAATGGGGATAGTTTATTCTGATACAGAGTCTCCCCCTTTAAGGGGGCGAGTTTATTCTGCTACAGAGTCTCTCAGCTACAGAGTCTCCACTTAAAGGGTAGAGTCGATTCTGGTACAGAGTCTTCCACTTCAAGGGGGAGAGATTATTCTGATACATAGTCTCCTCTTCAAGGGATAGAGTTTACAATGAGACATTGTCTCCCCCATCAAGGGCAAGGCTTTATTCTGCAACAGAGTTTACCTTTCAAGGGGGAATATTGTGATACAGAGCCTTCAAGGGGGGAGTGTATTCAGCTACAGAGTCTCCCCTACAAGGAGGGGTGTATTCTGCTACAGATTCTCTCCTTCAAAGGGGAGAGATTATTCTGTTACAGAGTCTCCCCCATCAAGGGGGGAGCTTATTCTGCTGCAGTCTACCATTCAAGGGGAGAGGGTATTATGCTAAAGAATCTCCCCTTCTAGGGGGAGAGTTTATTCTGATACAGTATCTGCCACATCAAGGGGGGAGTGTGTTCTGCTAAAGAGTCTCTCCATCAAGGGGGAGAGTTTATTCTCAACAAAGTCTCCCCCCAAAAGGGTAGAGCCGATTCTCGTACAGAGGCTCCCACTTCAAGGGGGAGTGTTTATTCTGATAAAGAGTCTCCCCTTCAAGGGGGAGACTTTATTCTGATTTATAGTCTCCTCCATCAAGTGAGAGTGTTTATTCTGCTACAGAGTCTCTCCTTAAAGGGGTTGAGTTGATTATGATACAGAATCTCCCCTTAAAGGGTAGGGTTGATTCTGGTACAGAGTCTCCCACTTCAAAGGAGAGAGTTTATTCTGATACAGTGTCTCCTCTTCAAAGGGGAGAGTTTATTTTGACATAGAGTCTCTCGCATCAAGGGGGAGAGTGTATTCTGCTACAGTTTCCCCCGTCAACAGGGAGAGTGTATTCAGCTACAGAGTCTCCCTTTCAAGGGGGAGAGTTTATTGGGCAGAGTTTATTCTGCTACAGAGTATCCCCCATCAAGGGGGAACGTTTATTATGCTACACTATATTTCCCATCAACTGGAGAGTTTATTCTGATAGTCTCCCCTTTCAAGGAGGAGAGTATATTCTGAAATAGAGTCTCCCCTTTCAAGGGGTAGAGTTTATAATGATACACAGTCTCCCTATTCACTGAGGAGAGTTTACTCTGATACAATATCCCCCATAAAGGGGGAGAATTTATTCTGATACAGAGTCTCCCTTAAAGGGGTAGAGTTGATTTGGGTACATAGTCTCCCACTTCAAGGGGGAGAGTTTATTCTGATACATACTCTCCCCCTTCAATGGGAAGAGTTTATTCAGCTTTAGAGTCTCCCCTACAAGGCGGAGAATGTATTCTACTACAGAGTCTCCCCATCAACGGGTAGAGTCGATTCTGCTACAGAGTCTGCCATTCAAGGGGGAGAGTTTATTCTGCAACATAGTCTACCACAACAAGGGGGTATGGAGTTAGTCTGCTGCAGTGTCTACCCTTCAAAGAGGAGAGAATATTCGGATATAGAGCCTCCCCATCAAGAGGCAGACCTTATTCTGCAACATAGTCTCCCATTTAAGGGGGTGGGGGCGTTTTTCTGCTACAGAGCATCCCCCATCAACAGGGAGAGTTTATTAAACAACACAAAATCCCCCATCAAGGGGGAGAATGTATTCTGCTATGCAATCTCCCCATCGAAGTGAGAGTGTAATCTGATACAGAGTCTCCCCTTTCAAGGAGGAATGCTTATTCTGCTACAGAGTCTCCCCTTCAAGGGGGAGAGTTTATTCAGCTACAGAGTCTCCCCTACAAGGGGGAGAATGTATTTTGCTACACAATATTCCCTATCAAGGGGAGAGTTTATTCTGATAGTGTCTCCCCTTTTAAGGGCGAGAGTGTATTCTGATATAGAGTCTCCCCTTTCAAGGGGTAGAGTTTATAATGATACAGAGTCTCCCCCATTCAAGGGGGAGAGTTTATTCTGATACACAGTCTCTATGTCCAGATGGAAAGGGATCAATTTGAATAAATAGACCTTTGCTTCATTCTGAAAAAGAGTCCCTGCCTTCAAGTGGAAGGTTTCACTTGGATAAAGCACCTCTACCTTCAAGGGGGCTAGTTTATTCTTATAGATTTCAAGGGGGAGAGTTTATTCTGCTACAGAGTCTCCACCTTCAACGGGGAACGTTTATTCAGTTACAGAGTTTCCCACTCAAGGGGAGAGTTTATTCTGCTACAGAGTATCCCCCATCAAGGGGGAAAGTTTATTATGCTACACTATATTCCCCATCAACGGGAGAGTTTATTCTGATAGTCTCCCCTTTCAAGGAGGAGAGTATATTCTGAAATAAAGTCTCCCCTTTCAAGGGGGTAGAGTTTATAATGATACACAGTCTCCCCATTCACTGAGGAGAGTTTACTCTGATATAATCTCCCCCATAAAGGGGGAGAATTTATTCTGATACAGAGTCTCCCTTAAAGGGGTAGAGTTGATTTGGGTACATAGTCTGCCACTTCAAGGGGGAGAGTTTATTCTGATACATACTCTCCCCCTTCAATGGGAAGAGTTTATTCAGCTTTAGAGTCTCCCCTACAAGGCGGAGAATGTATTCTACTACAGAGTCTCCCCATCAACGGGTAGAGTCGATTCTGCTACAGAATCTGCCATTCAAGGGGGAGAGTTTATTCTGCAACATAGTCTACCCCAACAAGGGGGTGTGGGGTTAGTCTGCTGCAGTGTCTACCCTTCAAAGAGGAGAGAATATTCGGATATAGAGCCTCCCCATCAAGAGGGAGACCTTATTCTGCAACATAGTCTCAATTTAAGGGGGTGGAGGAGTTTTTCTGCTACAGAGTATCCCCCATCAACGGGGAGAGTTTATTATACAACACAATCTCCCCCATCAAGGGGGAGATTTTATTCTGCTATGCAAACTCCCCATCAAAGTGAGAGTCTAATCTGATACAGAGTCTCCCCTTTCAAGGGGGAATGTTTATTCTGCTACAAAGTCTCCCCTTCAAGGGGGAGAGTTTATTCAGCTACAGAGTCTCCCCTACAAGGGGGAGAATGTATTTTGCTACACGATATTCCCTATCAAGGGGAGAGTTTATTCTGATAGTGTCTCGCCTTTCAAGGGCGAGAGTGTATTCTGATATAGAGTCTCCCCTTTTAAGGGGTAGAGTTTATAATGTTACAGAGTCCCCCCCATTCAAGGGGGAGAGTTTATTCTGATACACAGTCTCTATGTCCAGATGGAAAGGGATCAATTTGAATAAATAGACCTTTGCTTCATTCTGAAAAAGAGTCCCTACCTTCAAGTCGAAGTTTTCGCTTGGATAAAGCACCTCTACCTTCAAGATGGCTAGTTTATTCCTATACATTTCAAGGGGGAGAGTTTATTCTGCTACAGAGTCTCCCACTCAAGCGGGAGAGTTTATAGTATCCCCCATCAAGGGGGAAAGTTTGTTATGCTTCACAATATTCCCCATTAAGGGGAGAGTTTATTCTGATAGAGTCTCCCCTTTCAAGGGTGAGAGTGTATTCTGATATAGAGTATCCCCTTCAAGGGGGAGAGTATATTCAGCTACAGTGTCTTCCCGTTCAAGAGGGAACGTTATTCTGATACAAAGTCTCTATGTCCTGATGGAAAGGGATGAAAAAAATAGACACTTGCTTCATTCTAAAAAAGAGTCCCTACATTCAAGTGGAATGTTTCATTTGGATAAAGCACCACTACCTTCAAGGGGGCTTGTTTATTCTGATAGAGAATCTCCCTCATGAAGGGGTAGATTTTGTTCTGATACAGACTCTCCCCTTCAATGACGAGAGTGTATTCATATGTAGAGTCTCCCCTTTCAAGGGGGAGATTGTATTCTGCTACAATCTCCTCCATAAAGTGGGAGAGTTTATTCTGATACAGAGTCCCCCTCTTCAATGGGAAGAGTTTATTCAGCTATAGAGTCTCCCCTACTAGGTGAGAATGTATTCTACTAGAGTCTCCCACATCAAGCTGGAGAGTTGATTCTGCTAAAGAGTCTCCCATTCAAAGAGAGTGTATTCTGTTACATAGTCTTCCCCCATCAAAGGGGAGGAGGTTCTGCTACCATGTCTACATTTCAAAGGGGGGGGTATATTCTGATAAAGAGCCTCCCCATCAAGTGGGAGAGCTTATTCTGCAACATAGTCTCACATTCAAGGGGGCGAGTTTATTCTACTACAGAGTATCCCCCATACAGGGGGTAGAGTTTATTATGTAACACAATCTCCCCCATCAAGGGGAAGAGTTTATTCTGCAACGGAATCTCCCCCATCAACGGGAGAGTCTATTCTGATACAGCATCTCCTATTTGAAGGGGGAGAGTTTATTCTGCTACAGAGTCTGCCCCTTCAAGAGGGTGGGGGTTATTCTGCTACAGTGTCTACACTTCAAAGGGGAGAGAATATTCTGATATATTGCCTCCCCATCAAGGGGGAGAGCTTATTCTGCAACATAGTCTCCCATTCAAGGGGGGAGTTTATTCTGCTACAGAGTATCCCCCATACAGGGAGTAGAGTTTATTATGTAACAAAATACAGAGTCCCCCACGTCCCTTCAACGGGAAGAGTTTATTCAGCTATACAGTCTCCATACAGTCTCCCCTACAAGGGGGACAGTTGATTCTGCTACAGAGTCTCCCATTCAAGGGGGAGGGTGTATTCTGCTACATAGTCTCCACCATCAAGGGGGTGGGGGTTATTCTGCTACAGTGTCTACACTTCAAAGGGGAGAGAATATTCTGATATAGAGCATCCCCATCAAGGTGGAGAGCTTATTCTGCGACATAGTCTCCCATTCAAAGGGAGGAGTTTATTCTGCTACAGAGTATCCCCCATACAGGGGGAGAGTTTATTATGCAACACAGTCTCCTCCATCAAGGGGGAGAGTTCATTCTGCAACGGAATCTACCCCATCAAAGGGAGAGTCTATTCTGATACAGCGTCTCCCATTTCAAGGGGGAGATTTTTTCTGCTACAGAGTATCCCCCTTCAAAGGGGAGAGTTTATTCAGATATAGAGTCTCCCCTACAAGGGGGAGAGTTAATTCTGCTACAGAGTCTCCCATTCAAGGGGGAGAGTTTATTCTGTTACAGAGTATCCCCCATCAAGGGGGAAAGTTTGTTATGCTTCACAATATTCCCCATTTAGGGGAGAGTTTATTCTGACAGAGTCTCCCCTTTCAAGGGCGAGAGTGTATTCTGATCCCCCATCAAGGGGGAGAATTTATTCTGCTATGCAATCTCCCCATCGAAGTGAGAGTGTAATCTGATACAGAGTCTCCCCTTTCAAGGGGGAATGCTTATTCTGCTACAGAGTCTCCCCTTCAAGGGGGAGAGTTTATTCAGCTACAGAGTCTCCCCTACAAGGGGGAGAATGTATTTTGCTACACAATATTCCCTATCAAGGGGAGAGTTTATTCTGATAGTGTCTCCCCTTTTAAGGGCGAGAGTGTATTCTGATATAGAGTCTCCCCTTTCAAGGGGTAGAGTTTATAATGATACAGAGTCTCCCCCATTCAAGGGGGAGAGTTTATTCTGATACACAGTCTCTATGTCCAGATGGAAAGGGATCAATTTGAATAAATAGACCTTTGCTTCATTCTGAAAAAGAGTCCCTACCTTCAAGTGGAAGGTTTCACTTGGATAAAGCACCTCTACCTTCAAGGGGGCTAGTTTATTCTTATAGATTTCAAGGGGGAGAGTTTATTCTGCTACAGAGTCTCCACCTTCAACGGGGAACGTTTATTCAGTTACAGAGTTTCCCACTCAAGGGGAGAGTTTATTCTGCTACAGAGTATCCCCCATCAAGGGGGAAAGTTTATTATGCTACACTATATTCCCCATCAACGGGAGAGTTTATTCTGATAGTCTCCCCTTTCAAGGAGGAGAGTATATTCTGAAATAAAGTCTCCCCTTTCAAGGGGGTAGAGTTTATAATGATACACAGTCTCCCCATTCACTGAGGAGAGTTTACTCTGATATAATCTCCCCCATAAAGGGGGAGAATTTATTCTGATACAGAGTCTCCCTTAAAGGGGTAGAGTTGATTTGGGTACATAGTCTGCCACTTCAAGGGGGAGAGTTTATTCTGATACATACTCTCCCCCTTCAATGGGAAGAGTTTATTCAGCTTTAGAGTCTCCCCTACAAGGCGGAGAATGTATTCTACTACAGAGTCTCCCCATCAACGGGTAGAGTCGATTCTGCTACAGAATCTGCCATTCAAGGGGGAGAGTTTATTCTGCAACATAGTCTACCCCAACAAGGGGGTGTGGGGTTAGTCTGCTGCAGTGTCTACCCTTCAAAGAGGAGAGAATATTCGGATATAGAGCCTCCCCATCAAGAGGGAGACCTTATTCTGCAACATAGTCTCCATTTAAGGGGGTGGAGGAGTTTTTCTGCTACAGAGTATCCCCCATCAACGGGGAGAGTTTATTATACAACACAATCTCCCCCATCAAGGGGGAGATTTTATTCTGCTATGCAAACTCCCCATCGAAGTGAGAGTCTAATCTGATACAGAGTCTCCCCTTTCAAGGGGGAATGTTTATTCTGCTACAAAGTCTCCCCTTCAAGGGGGAGAGTTTATTCAGCTACAGAGTCTCCCCTACAAGGGGGAGAATGTATTTTGCTACACGATATTCCCTATCAAGGGGAGAGTTTATTCTGATAGTGTCTCGCCTTTCAAGGGCGAGAGTGTATTCTGATATAGAGTCTCCCCTTTTAAGGGGTAGAGTTTATAATGTTACAGAGTCCCCCCCATTCAAGGGGGAGAGTTTATTCTGATACACAGTCTCTATGTCCAGATGGAAAGGGATCAATTTGAATAAATAGACCTTTGCTTCATTCTGAAAAAGAGTCCCTACCTTCAAGTCGAAGTTTTCGCTTGGATAAAGCACCTCTACCTTCAAGATGGCTAGTTTATTCCTATACATTTCAAGGGGGAGAGTTTATTCTGCTACAGAGTCTCCCACTCAAGCGGGAGAGTTTATAGTATCCCCCATCAAGGGGGAAAGTTTGTTATGCTTCACAATATTCCCCATTAAGGGGAGAGTTTATTCTGATAGAGTCTCCCCTTTCAAGGGTGAGAGTGTATTCTGATATAGAGTATCCCCTTCAAGGGGGAGAGTATATTCAGCTACAGGGTCTTCCCGTTCAAGAGGGAACGTTATTCTGATACAAAGTCTCTATGTCCTGATGGAAAGGGATGAAAAAAATAGACACTTGCTTCATTCTAAAAAAGAGTCCTACATTCAAGTGGAATGTTTCATTTGGATAAAGCACCACTACCTTCAAGGGGGCTTGTTTATTCTGATAGAGAATCTCCCTCATGAAGGGGTAGATTTTGTTCTGATACAGACTCTCCCCTTCAATGACGAGAGTGTATTCATATGTAGAGTCTCCCCTTTCAAGGGGGAGATTGTATTCTGCTACAGAGTCTTCCTCTTCACGGGGGAGAGTTTACTCTGATACAATCTCCTCCATAAAGTGGGAGAGTTTATTCTGATACAGAGTCCCCCTCTTCAATGGGAAGAGTTTATTCAGCTATAGAGTCTCCCCTACTAGGTGAGAATGTATTCTACTAGAGTCTCCCACATCAAGCTGGAGAGTTGATTCTGCTAAAGAGTCTCCCATTCAAAGAGAGTGTATTCTGTTACATAGTCTTCCCCCATCAAAGGGGGGGGATTCTGCTACCATGTCTACATTTCAAAGGGGGGGTATATTCTGATAAAGAGCCTCCCCATCAAGTGGGAGAGCTTATTCTGCAACATAGTCTCACATTCAAGGGGGCGAGTTTATTCTACTACAGAGTATCCCCCATACAGGGGGTAGAGTTTATTATGTAACACAATCTCCCCCATCAAGGGGAAGAGTTTATTCTGCAACGGAATCTCCCCCATCAACGGGAGAGTCTATTCTGATACAGCATCTCCTATTTGAAGGGGGAGAGTTTATTCTGCTACAGAGTCTACCCCTTCAAGAGGGTGGGGGTTATTCTGCTACAGTGTCTACACTTCAAAGGGGAGAGACTATTCTGATATATTGCCTCCCCATCAAGGGGGAGAGCTTATTCTGCAACATAGTCTCCCATTCAAGGGGGGAGTTTATTCTGCTACAGAGTATCCCCCATACAGGGAGTAGAGTTTATTATGTAACAAAATACAGAGTCCCCCACGTCCCTTCAACGGGAAGAGTTTATTCAGCTATACAGTCTCCATACAGTCTCCCCTACAAGGGGGACAGTTGATTCTGCTACAGAGTCTCCCATTCAAGGGGGAGGGTGTATTCTGCTACATAGTCTCCACCATCAAGGGGGTGGGGGTTATTCTGCTACAGTGTCTACACTTCAAAGGGGAGAGAATATTCTGATATAGAGCATCCCCATCAAGGTGGAGAGCTTATTCTGCGACATAGTCTCCCATTCAAAGGGAGGAGTTTATTCTGCTACAGAGTATCCCCCATACAGGGGGAGAGTTTATTATGCAACACAGTCTCCTCCATCAAGGGGGAGAGTTCATTCTGCAACGGAATCTACCCCATCAAAGGGAGAGTCTATTCTGATACAGCGTCTCCCATTTCAAGGGGGAGAGTTTTTCTGCTACAGAGTATCCCCCTTCAAAGGGGAGAGTTTATTCAGATATAGAGTCTCCCCTACAAGGGGGAGAGTTAATTCTGCTACAGAGTCTCCCATTCAAGGGGGAGAGTTTATTCTGTTACAGAGTATCCCCCATCAAGGGGGAAAGTTTGTTATGCTTCACAATATTCCCCATTTAGGGGAGAGTTTATTCTGACAGAGTCTCCCCTTTCAAGGGCGAGAGTGTATTCTGATCCCCCATCAAGGGGGAGAATTTATTCTGCTATGCAATCTCCCCATCGAAGTGAGAGTGTAATCTGATACAGAGTCTCCCCTTTCAAGGGGGAATGCTTATTCTGCTACAGAGTCTCCCCTTCAAGGGGGAGAGTTTATTCAGCTACAGAGTCTACCCTACAAGGGGGAGAATGTATTTTGCTACACAATATTCCCTATCAAGGGGAGAGTTTATTCTGATAGTGTCTCCCCTTTTAAGGGCGAGAGTGTATTCTGATATAGAGTCTCCCCTTTCAAGGGGTAGAGTTTATAATGATACAGAGTCTCCCCCATTCAAGGGGGAGAGTTTATTCTGATACACAGTCTCTATGTCCAGATGGAAAGGGATCAATTTGAATAAATAGACCTTTGCTTCATTCTGAAAAAGAGTCCCTACCTTCAAGTGGAAGGTTTCACTTGGATAAAGCACCTCTACCTTCAAGGGGGCTAGTTTATTCTTATAGATTTCAAGGGGGAGAGTTTATTCTGCTACAGAGTCTCCACCTTCAACGGGGAACGTTTATTCAGTTACAGAGTTTCCCACTCAAGGGGAGAGTTTATTCTGCTACAGAGTATCCCCCATCAAGGGGGAAAGTTTATTATGCTACACTATATTCCCCATCAACGGGAGAGTTTATTCTGATAGTCTCCCCTTTCAAGGAGGAGAGTATATTCTGAAATAAAGTCTCCCCTTTCAAGGGGGTAGAGTTTATAATGATACACAGTCTCCCCATTCACTGAGGAGAGTTTACTCTGATATAATCTCCCCCATAAAGGGGGAGAATTTATTCTGATACAGAGTCTCCCTTAAAGGGGTAGAGTTGATTTGGGTACATAGTCTGCCACTTCAAGGGGGAGAGTTTATTCTGATACATACTCTCCCCCTTCAATGGGAAGAGTTTATTCAGCTTTAGAGTCTCCCCTACAAGGCGGAGAATGTATTCTACTACAGAGTCTCCCCATCAACGGGTAGAGTCGATTCTGCTACAGAATCTGCCATTCAAGGGGGAGAGTTTATTCTGCA
Organism: Ambystoma mexicanum; assembly: GCF_040938575.1. Taxonomy (NCBI): domain Eukaryota; kingdom Metazoa; phylum Chordata; class Amphibia; order Caudata; family Ambystomatidae; genus Ambystoma; species Ambystoma mexicanum. The sequence goes on along the minus strand of NC_090928.1, from coordinate 317,807,825 downwards.
ACATAGTCTACCCCAACAAGGGGGTGTGGGGTTAGTCTGCTGCAGTGTCTACCCTTCAAAGAGGAGAGAATATTCGGATATAGAGCCTCCCCATCAAGAGGGAGACCTTATTCTGCAACATAGTCTCCATTTAAGGGGGTGGAGGAGTTTTTCTGCTACAGAGTATCCCCCATCAACGGGGAGAGTTTATTATACAACACAATCTCCCCCATCAAGGGGGAGATTTTATTCTGCTATGCAAACTCCCCATCAAAGTGAGAGTCTAATCTGATACAGAGTCTCGCCTTTCAAGGGGGAATGTTTATTCTGCTACAAAGTCTCCCCTTCAAGGGGGAGAGTTTATTCAGCTACAGAGTCTCCCCTACAAGGGGGAGAATGTATTTTGCTACACGATATTCCCTATCAAGGGGAGAGTTTATTCTGATAGTGTCTCGCCTTTCAAGGGCGAGAGTGTATTCTGATATAGAGTCTCCCCTTTTAAGGGGTAGAGTTTATAATGTTACAGAGTCCCCCCCATTCAAGGGGGAGAGTTTATTCTGATACACAGTCTCTATGTCCAGATGGAAAGGGATCAATTTGAATAAATAGACCTTTGCTTCATTCTGAAAAAGAGTCCCTACCTTCAAGTCGAAGTTTTCGCTTGGATAAAGCACCTCTACCTTCAAGATGGCTAGTTTATTCCTATACATTTCAAGGGGGAGAGTTTATTCTGCTACAGAGTCTCCCACTCAAGCGGGAGAGTTTATAGTATCCCCCATCAAGGGGGAAAGTTTGTTATGCTTCACAATATTCCCCATTAAGGGGAGAGTTTATTCTGATAGAGTCTCCCCTTTCAAGGGTGAGAGTGTATTCTGATATAGAGTATCTATAGAGTATCCCCTTCAAGGGGGAGAGTATATTCAGCTACAGGGTCTTCCCGTTCAAGAGGGAACGTTATTCTGATACAAAGTCTCTATGTCCTGATGGAAAGGGATGAAAAAAATAGACACTTGCTTCATTCTAAAAAAGAGTCCCTACATTCAAGTGGAATGTTTCATTTGGATAAAGCACCACTACCTTCAAGGGGGCTTGTTTATTCTGATAGAGAATCTCCCTCATGAAGGGGTAGATTTTGTTCTGATACAGACTCTCCCCTTCAATGACGAGAGTGTATTCATATGTAGAGTCTCCCCTTTCAAGGGGGAGATTGTATTCTGCTACAGAGTCTTCCTCTTCACGGGGGAGAGTTTACTCTGATACAATCTCCTCCATAAAGTGGGAGAGTTTATTCTGATACAGAGTCCCCCTCTTCAATGGGAAGAGTTTATTCAGCTATAGAGTCTCCCCTACTAGGTGAGAATGTATTCTACTAGAGTCTCCCACATCAAGCTGGAGAGTTGATTCTGCTAAAGAGTCTCCCATTCAAAGAGAGTGTATTCTGTTACATAGTCTTCCCCCATCAAAGGGGGGGGGGATTCTGCTACCATGTCTACATTTCAAAGGGGGGGTATATTCTGATAAAGAGCCTCCCCATCAAGTGGGAGAGCTTATTCTGCAACATAGTCTCACATTCAAGGGGGCGAGTTTATTCTACTACAGAGTATCCCCCATACAGGGGGTAGAGTTTATTATGTAACACAATCTCCCCCATCAAGGGGAAGAGTTTATTCTGCAACGGAATCTCCCCCATCAACGGGAGAGTCTATTCTGATACAGCATCTCCTATTTGAAGGGGGAGAGTTTATTCTGCTACAGAGTCTGCCCCTTCAAGAGGGTGGGGGTTATTCTGCTACAGTGTCTACACTTCAAAGGGGAGAGAATATTCTGATATATTGCCTCCCCATCAAAGGGGAGAGCTTATTCTGCAACATAGTCTCCCATTCAAGGGGGGAGTTTATTCTGCTACAGAGTATCCCCCATACAGGGAGTAGAGTTTATTATGTAACAAAATACAGAGTCCCCCACGTCCCTTCAACGGGAAGAGTTTATTCAGCTATACAGTCTCCATACAGTCTCCCCTACAAGGGGGACAGTTGATTCTGCTACAGAGTCTCCCATTCAAGGGGGAGGGTGTATTCTGCTACATAGTCTCCACCATCAAGGGGGTGGGGGTTATTCTGCTACAGTGTCTACACTTCAAAGGGGAGAGAATATTCTGATATAGAGCATCCCCATCAAGGTGGAGAGCTTATTCTGCGACATAGTCTCCCATTCAAAGGGAGGAGTTTATTCTGCTACAGAGTATCCCCCATACAGGGGGAGAGTTTATTATGCAACACAGTCTCCTCCATCAAGGGGGAGAGTTCATTCTGCAACGGAATCTACCCCATCAAAGGGAGAGTCTATTCTGATACAGCGTCTCCCATTTCAAGGGGGAGAGTTTTTCTGCTACAGAGTATCCCCCTTCAAAGGGGAGAGTTTATTCAGATATAGAGTCTCCCCTACAAGGGGGAGAGTTAATTCTGCTACAGAGTCTCCCATTCAAGGGGGAGAGTTTATTCTGTTACAGAGTATCCCCCATCAAGGGGGAAAGTTTGTTATGCTTCACAATATTCCCCATTTAGGGGAGAGTTTATTCTGACAGAGTCTCCCCTTTCAAGGGCGAGAGTGTATTCTGATCCCCCATCAAGGGGGAGAATTTATTCTGCTATGCAATCTCCCCATCAAAGTGAGAGTGTAATCTGATACAGGGTCTCCCCTTTCAAGGGGGAATGCTTATTCTGCTACAGAGTCTCCCCTTCAAGGGGGAGAGTTTATTCAGCTACAGAGTCTCCCCTACAAGGGGGAGAATGTATTTTGCTACACAATATTCCCTATCAAGGGGAGAGTTTATTCTGATAGTGTCTCCCCTTTTAAGGGCGAGAGTGTATTCTGATATAGAGTCTCCCCTTTCAAGGGGTAGAGTTTATAATGATACAGAGTCTCCCCCATTCAAGGGGGAGAGTTTATTCTGATACACAGTCTCTATGTCCAGATGGAAAGGGATCAATTTGAATAAATAGACCTTTGCTTCATTCTGAAAAAGAGTCCCTACCTTCAAGTGGAAGGTTTCACTTGGATAAAGCACCTCTACCTTCAAGGGGGCTAGTTTATTCTTATAGATTTCAAGGGGGAGAGTTTATTCTGCTACAGAGTCTCCACCTTCAACGGGGAACGTTTATTCAGTTACAGAGTTTCCCACTCAAGGGGAGAGTTTATTCTGCTACAGAGTATCCCCCATCAAGGGGGAAAGTTTATTATGTTACACTATATTCCCCATCAACGGGAGAGTTTATTCTGATAGTCTCCCCTTTCAAGGAGGAGAGTATATTCTGAAATAAAGTCTCCCCTTTCAAGGGGGTAGAGTTTATAATGATACACAGTCTCCCCATTCACTGAGGAGAGTTTACTCTGATATAATCTCCCCCATAAAGGGGGAGAATTTATTCTGATACAGAGTCTCCCTTAAAGGGGTAGAGTTGATTTGGGTACATAGTCTGCCACTTCAAGGGGGAGAGTTTATTCTGATACATACTCTCCCCCTTCAATGGGAAGTTTATTCAGCTTTAGAGTCTCCCCTACAAGGCGGAGAATGTATTCTACTACAGAGTCTCCCCATCAACGGGTAGAGTCGATTCTGCTACAGAATCTGCCATTCAAGGGGGAGAGTTTATTCTGCAACATAGTCTACCCCAACAAGGGGGTGTGGGGTTAGTCTGCTGCAGTGTCTACCCTTCAAAGAGGAGAGAATATTCGGATATAGAGCCTCCCCATCAAGAGGGAGACCTTATTCTGCAACATAGTCTCCATTTAAGGGGGTGGAGGAGTTTTTCTGCTACAGAGTATCCCCCATCAACGGGGAGAGTTTATTATACAACACAATCTCCCCCATCAAGGGGGAGATTTTATTCTGCTATGCAAACTCCCCATCAAAGTGAGAGTCTAATCTGATACAGAGTCTCCCCTTTCAAGGGGGAATGTTTATTCTGCTACAAAGTCTCCCCTTCAAGGGGGAGAGTTTATTCAGCTACAGAGTCTCCCCTACAAGGGGGAGAATGTATTTTGCTACACGATATTCCCTATCAAGGGGAGAGTTTATTCTGATAGTGTCTCGCCTTTCAAGGGCGAGAGTGTATTCTGATATAGAGTCTCCCCTTTTAAGGGGTAGAGTTTATAATGTTACAGAGTCCCCCCCATTCAAGGGGGAGAGTTTATTCTGATACACAGTCTCTATGTCCAGATGGAAAGGGATCAATTTGAATAAATAGACCTTTGCTTCATTCTGAAAAAGAGTCCCTACCTTCAAGTCGAAGTTTTCGCTTGGATAAAGCACCTCTACCTTCAAGATGGCTAGTTTATTCCTATACATTTCAAGGGGGAGAGTTTATTCTGCTACAGAGTCTCCCACTCAAGCGGGAGAGTTTATAGTATCCCCCATCAAGGGGGAAAGTTTGTTATGCTTCACAATATTCCTCATTAAGGGGAGAGTTTATTCTGATAGAGTCTCCCCTTTCAAGGGTGAGAGTGTATTCTGATATAGAGTATCCCCTTCAAGGGGGAGAGTATATTCAGCTACAGGGTCTCCCCGTTCAAGAGGGAACGTTATTCTGATACAAAGTCTCTATGTCCTGATGGAAAGGGATGAAAAAAATAGACACTTGCTTCATTCTAAAAAAGAGTTCCTACATTCAAGTGGAATGTTTCATTTGGATAAAGCACCACTACCTTCAAGGGGGCTTGTTTATTCTGATAGAGAATCTCCCTCATGAAGGGGTAGATTTTGTTCTGATACAGACTCTCCCCTTCAATGACGAGAGTGTATTCATATGTAGAGTCTCCCCTTTCAAGGGGGAGATTGTATTCTGCTACAATCTCCTCCATAAAGTGGGAGAGTTTATTCTGATACAGAGTCCCCCTCTTCAATGGGAAGAGTTTATTCAGCTATAGAGTCTCCCCTACTAGGTGAGAATGTATTCTACTAGAGTCTCCCACATCAAGCTGGAGAGTTGATTCTGCTAAAGAGTCTCCCATTCAAAGAGAGTGTATTCTGTTACATAGTCTTCCCCCATCAAAGGGGGGGGGGGGATTCTGCTACCATGTCTACATTTCAAAGGGGGGGTATATTCTGATAAAGAGCCTCCCCATCAAGTGGGAGAGCTTATTCTGTAACATAGTCTCACATTCAAGGGGGCGAGTTTATTCTACTACAGAGTATCCCCCATACAGGGGGTAGAGTTTATTATGTAACACAATCTCCCCCATCAAGGGGAAGAGTTTATTCTGCAACGGAATCTCCCCCATCAACGGGAGAGTCTATTCTGATACAGCATCTCCTATTTGAAGGGGGAGAGTTTATTCTGCTACAGAGTCTGCCCCTTCAAGAGGGTGGGGGTTATTCTGCTACAGTGTCTACACTTCAAAGGGGAGAGAATATTCTGATATATTGCCTCCCCATCAAGGGGGAGAGCTTATTCTGCAACATAGTCTCCCATTCAAGGGGGGAGTTTATTCTGCTACAGAGTATCCCCCATACAGGGAGTAGAGTTTATTATGTAACAAAATACAGAGTCCCCCACGTCCCTTCAACGGGAAGAGTTTATTCAGCTATACACTCTCCCCTACAAGGGGGACAGTTGATTCTGCTGCAGAGTCTCCCATTCAAGGGGGAGGGTGTATTCTGCTACATAGTCTCCACCATCAAGGGGGTGGGGGTTATTCTGCTACAGTGTCTACACTTCAAAGGGGAGAGAATATTCTGATATAGAGCATCCCCATCAAGGTGGAGAGCTTATTCTGCGACATAGTCTCCCATTCAAAGGGAGGAGTTTATTCTGCTACAGAGTATCCCCCATACAGGGGGAGAGTTTATTATGCAACACAGTCTCCTCCATCAAGGGGGAGAGTTCATTCTGCAACGGAATCTACCCCATCAAAGGGAGAGTCTATTCTGATACAGCGTCTCCCATTTCAAGGGGGAGAGTTTTTCTGCTACAGCGTATCCCCTTCAAAGGGGAGAGTTTATTCAGATATAGAGTCTCCCCTACAAGGGGGAGAGTTAATTCTGCTACAGAGTCTCCCATTCAAGGGGGAGAGTTTATTCTGTTACAGAGTATCCCCCATCAAGGGGGAAAGTTTGTTATGCTTCACAATATTCCCCATTTAGGGGAGAGTTTATTCTGACAGAGTCTCCCCTTTCAAGGGCGAGAGTGTATTCTGATATAGAGTCTCCCCGTTCAAGAGGGAGAGTTTATTCTGATACAGAGTCTCTAAGTCCAGATGGAAAGGGATCAATTTGAAAAAAAAAGACCCTTGCTACATTCTGAAAAAGAGTCCCTACCTTCAAGTGGAAGGTTTCATTTGAATAAAGCACCTATACCTTCAAGGGGGCTAGTTTTTTCCGATACAGACTCTCCCCTTCAATGAGGAGAGTGTATTCAGATGTAGAGTCTCCCTTTTCAATGGGGAAGAGTGTATTCTGCTACAGAGTCTTCCTATTCACGGGGGAGAGTTTACTCTGATACAATCTCCCCCATAAAGTGGGAGAGTTTATTCTGATACAGTGTCTCCCCTTAAAGGGGTAGAGTTGATTTGGGTACATAGTCTCCCCCTTCAGGGGGGAGAGTTTATTCTGGAACATAGCATTCCCCCATTAAGGGGTAGAGTTGATTCTGATACAGAATCTCCCCTTCAATGGGAAGAGTTTATTCAGCTGTAGAGTCTCCCCTACAAGGGGGAGAATGTATTCTGCTACAGAGAGTTGATTCTGCTACAGAGTCTCCCATTCAAGTGGGAGAGTTTATTCTACTACATAGTCTGCCCCATCAAGAGGGGTAGGGGGTTTTGCTGCTACAGTGTCTACCCTATAGAGCCTCCCCATCAAGTCGGAGAGCTTATTCTGCAACTGTAACGCTCACCTTGTTTCCATGGGGATGCCTCACGATAAGTCGGGATGCTCTTCGGGACCTCTCACCTTTCCTGGAGTTCGGGCTGTCGAGGATCGGCTCTTAATTTCTATAAGGATGCGCTCTCCATCCTGCCGCACTGGGCAGGGGCGTGTCGTTAATGGCACTGCATCGCCGAGTTTCTTCACTGGCGAGGGCCGGAGTCCAGACCGGTTGCAACTCCTTCTTTTCAGGTAAGTCTTGTAAGGTGAAAGCAATGTCCTTGTTGAGATTTGCACTAAGTACCTTCTCCCTTATTCTTGCAGGTGTTGGAAGCTCCGGTGGAAGCCGGAGCCGAGTTCGAGAAGGTAAGATGGAACGCCAAGCGGCGCTGAGAGCATCCTTGCAAATGGCTAACCTGTGCTATTGTTTGTCTTGCAGGTCGAGAAGAACTGAAGATGAATGGTTCTCAGGAATCCAAAAGGACAAAAGATATCTTGGAGGTGATGGACTTCCTGACGAATTGGTAAGTAGTTGCCAAGATGTTCCGTTCCCACGTTACCTTCCAGTGGTGGAGCCGTAGGAGGACAACGAGAGTTGGACGACTTTGATTGCTGGAAGATGCTGCAGAGCAGGTAAGGATGGCGATGGTTCTTGCCTCTTCTCGTCCCAGAAGGTCAGGATGCAGAGCAGGACCCGGTGAACGTCACGCAGCTAGAGCAGAATAACACGAAGCGTGTGCCTCTAATCGGGCGTGGTTTAAATAGCCACGTGGTGGTATCCCAGGTGCTAGACCGCTGAATGCAGTTTCCCATTATTCCTTATGGGGGAGGCCATGCTTGTCCATTGCCCATTGAAACCCCGTCCCAGCATGTGTCTCCGATGCCAACAGCGCCAGGACTGGATCCAAGGAATCCGAGGGGAGCCGAATAATGTCTTTAGGGCCCTGTGAACCCTCGGTGGGGATGAGATTGTGACAGCACTCCCCCCTAAGGCCCCTCTCAAAGTGGTTCTCCGACCTGGTTTGGAGGGAAACGCTCGATGGAAAGGTTGGAGTAAGCGTGGGGCATGGATGTACTCACTGGGTTCCACCGTTCTATCCTGGGGTCCGTATCCTTTCCAATCTACTAGGTAATAGAGTCTAGCCCTCACATATTTAGAGTCCAGAATTTCCTTTACCTCATATTCTGGTTTTCCCTGAACGATAATCGGCTCAGGTGGCGTAGGTACCCGGGTTCCCGGCTTGACTGGTTTCAGGAGAGATACATGGAATACTGGGTGAATTTGCATGTGGGCTGGTAGTGTCAGTTTCATAGCTGCTGGGTTAATTATGGTTTCCACTGGGTATGGTCCCAAGAACCGCGCGTGAAACGTTTGTGTTCCTTTTATTGGTATATGCTTGGAGGCAAGCCACACCATATCTCCCACCTGGTAGACAGGGGCTTTGGAGCGAAGCTGGTCCGCACATCTTTTCTGGCGTGCTTTAGCTTGTTGCAGGTGTTCTTGAGCTTTTGTGAAGGCCTGAGTGATGGTTGTGTTCAGGGTCTCGACAGCCGGTATTTCCAGGGTTGTGGGGACGTCTAATTCAGAAGTGCGTGGGTGTCTTCCATACACCGTAAAAAATGACGTTTGTCCTGTAGTGCTATGCAGCAAATTATTATAAGCGTACTCGGCAATCCATAGAAGTTCTTTCCAATTTCCTTCACCCTGATGAAGCATGCAGCGTAGGTACTGCTGGAGAGTTTGATTTGTTCTCTCTGTTTGGCCGTCGGTCTGAGGGTGGTGAATAGTGGACAGACAGACGTCTATCTGGGCCAATGAGCAGCATTTCTTCCAGAAGCTGGATACAAATTGCATCCCTTGGTCTAATATTAGAACTGAAGGGAATCCATGCAAGCGCACTACGTGTTCCAGGAAGACTTTGGCGAGGCCAGATACAGTCGGTAGACCTTTGAATGGGAAGAAATGAGCCATTTTAGAAAATAGGTCCACGATCACCAGGATGGTATTGTAGCCTTGACATGGAGGAAGATCCGTTATGAAATCTAGAGACAGGGTGTGCCATGGGGCTGGCGGAATATCCAACGGCTGTAGGAGCCCGGCAGGTCTTTGCTTGACAGATTTATTTTGGGTACAGATACCGCAAGATGACACAAATTCGATTACAACCTTACGCCAAGTTGGCCACCAATAGTTCCTTTTTATCTTGGCCAAGGTTTTGGCGATTCCTGGATGGCCTTCAATGAGGGAGTCATGGTGCTCAGAGATGACCTGTCCTTGCAATTTCTTCACTGGTACGAATAGCCGGTTTCGGTAATAGGGCAGTTGATTCTTGATACAGTAATGCTCCCCTCTGGAGCCCCACTCTTATAGCTGCTCCTAGGTGAAAACCTGTCGAATTTCATATAGAAGCTCACTCTGGGTCATGGTGGTTGTGATGCCTAGGACTCTATTCTCTGGAATAATGGCCACCGGATCTGGTGGCATGTGTGCCATTTCGTCTGTGCCCATGCGGGAGAGTGCGTCAGATTTGCCGTTTTTAACCCCGGGTCGGTACGTAATCACAAAATCATATTCTGCGAAGAAAAGGGCCCAGTGTTGCTGCCGTGACGATAGAGCCTTTGCTCCCTTTAGATGCTGGAGGTTTCTGTGTTCTGTTATCACGGTGACAGTGTGCCTGGCCCCCAGCAGGCAGTGTTGCCAGGCCTTGAAGGCAGCTTTAATGGCCAATAACTCTTTATCTGTGATGGCGTAATTGAGTTCTGCTGGTGTGAATTTTCGTGACCAAAAGGCCACCGGATGCAGTTGGCCTGTTAATGGGTCTTTTTGGGACAAAACCGCCCCCATTGCAAGACTGGACGCATCAGTTTCCACAATGTAAGGAAGGTCTGGACGTGGGTGTCGCAAAATGGGGGGGTGGTAAACCTTGTCTTGAGTTCTTGAAAGGCCTTTTCAGCTTCTCCAGTCCAGTTAAATGTCTTGTTGCATTTTCTGAGCAATGAAGTAATCGGGTGTACAACTTGGGAGAATCCAGGGATGAATCGACGGTAGAAATTTGCAAACCCCAACATGCTCTGGACTCCTTTGATGGAGGTGGGGGCTGGCCAATTAAGGACTGCGTCCACCTTATGAGCGTCCATTCGTATGCCTTTGGGGGACAGGATAAAGCCCAGAAACTCCACTTCCGTAACATGGAACAATCACTTTTCCAGCTTGGCGTAGAGATGGTGTTCTCGAAGTTTGGTCAGGACTGCCCGTAGGTGCCCAATGTGCTCTTGCTCAGATTTTGAATATACCAGGATGTCATCGATGTATACAAGAGCGCAGACGTCGATGAGTTCTCGAAGGACGTTGTTCATAAAATACTAGAACGCAGCGGGGGCGTTGCATAGGCCGAACGGCATTACTTGGTACTCGAACAGGCCGTACTTAGTACGGAATGCCGTCTCCACTCATCGCCTTCTTTGATGCGCACCAGATGATAGGCCCCTCTCAGATCCAGTTTTGTATAGATCTGGGCTTCTTTAACCTGGTCCAGTAACTCCGGGATCAAAGGCAGTGGATAGCGATTTTTGATGGTTACTTGGTTTAATGCACGATAGTCAATGCACGTTCTCAAATCGCCTTCCTTTTTTGGTACGAAGAATAAAGGCGCCGCGGCCGATAACTTGGATGGGCGGATGAAACCGTTGGCCAGGTACTTCAGGTATGTTTTGAGGTGCTGGTTTTCGGGCTCAGTGAGTGCATAAATGCGCCCACATGGAATCTGGGCTCCTGGTAGAAGATCGATTTGGTAGTCGTAGGGTCTGTGGGGGGGGCAACGTGTTTGCTTGCTCCTTCTGGAAAACATCTTGGAAATCTTGGTAATGAACCGGCAGGGTCACGATCCCTCTGAGGGCATGAGCCTTTCCATCTCGAACCAGAGAACTTGTGTGTTTTGCTTTTCACCCATTCAGGTAACAGGTGTGCGTGCAGATGTGGGCGAAAAACAATTTGCGAGCTCGCCAGTTGATTTGTGGATTATGAGCAACCAGCCATGGCATTGCCAGGATCAGCCGAAATTGGGGGGCTTTAATCAGATCAAAGGCTATGATTTCGCGGTGCCCATCTTTGCACAGGAGGGTGAGTTTGGTGGTGCACTTCGACACAGGGCCCGAGGCAATTTCAGTACCATCAACAGTGGTTACCGTCTCTGCGGTTGGCTTGGGGCAAAGGACTACCCCCATCTTTGCTACAAGGTCTTGATCAATGTAATTCCCCACTGCTCCGCTGTCGATATAGGCTTCCAACTAATGCATGTCGGAGGGCTGTTGATGGGGAATTAAGATCACAGGTAGTGCAAAATGGGAGGTCTGGAACTAGATTTCTTCACTCGAAAATTGGACCCCGACAATTGCCGGGTTTGGTCGTTTCCCGATTCCTCATTAGGGGTTTCTTTATCCGTTGCTCCGACGGTTCTTCTGAGTGGTTTAACCGGGCATTCCTTTAGGAAATGGCCTGCTTTTCCACAATACAGGTACAATTGCAACTCCCACCTTTTATCTCGTTCAGCTTTGGTTAGAAGGGGCCTCAGTCCTCCTATCTGCATGGGTTCACTGGTCCCGTCGGGGCCCGGCAGAGTTTGATCTTTGGATCGTACGAATAAGGGGCGTGAACCCGGTTTCCCACGATCGTTCTTCCTATCTTGCAGTCAGCTATCCAACTGGACCACCAAACTAATGAACTCGGCACAATCCCAGGGTGGGTCCACCACTTGGGCCAAAACGTCCTTTAGCTCCCCACGAAGACCCTGGTGAAACAATGTAGTCCGTTTGTCCTAAGGACAGTCTGCCTCGACCACCAGTCTATTGAAGGTTGCGATGTAAGTAAGCAGATCCTGGCTCCCTTGACGAAGGGACAAGAGTTCGTTGTCTAGAGCCTGCCCATGGTAGCGTTGGGCGAAGAGTTTTTCCAGCTCCCGCTGAAACCCATCAAAGTCTTGTAACAGAGGGTCATTTCGGTTAATGAACGGTACTGACCAGTCTGCCGCACTCCCACTAAAGTAAGATAGCACGAAGGCCACACGTGATTGGTATGTGGGAAACGCCCCAGGCCTGCACAGAAAGTGAAGGCGACATTGGTTCATGAAAGTAGCATATCGACGAGGGTCTCCCAAAAACCGTTCCGTAGGGGCCAGTGAACTGGATTGCTTGCGGTGGCTGAGGTGGACTGGCTAATTCCAGGCAAAGGGGCTTGTCCTGCTTGTGACTGGAGGAATTGCCTCCTGAGGTCATCCATCCTCTCCTTGGCCACAATTAGCTCCCTTTGCAAAGCATAAGTTTCCTGCCGCGCAGAATGGACCTCCGAGCGTAATTTCCCCAACAACTGGGCTAACTGATCTGTTTCCGAAGTTTCCATACTAGGCGCCCAGGTGGATAATTAAGTTATGGTCTTCGCGTTCTGTAACGCTCTCCTTGTTTCCATGGGGACGCCTCATGATAAGCCGGGATGCTCTTTGGGACCTTTCACCTTTCCTGGAGTTCGGGCTGTCGAGGATCGGCTCTTGATTTCTATAAGGATGCGCTCTCCATCCTGCTGCTCTGGGCAGGGGTGCGTCGTTAATGGCACCGTACCGCTGAGTTTCTTCACTGGCAAGGGCCGGAGTCCACACCGGCTGCAACTCCTTCTTTTCAGGTAAATCTTTTAAGGTGAAAGCAATGTCCTTGTTGAGATTTGCACTAAGTACCTTCTCCCTTCTTCTTGCAGGTGTTGGAAGCTGCGGTGGAAGCCAGAGCCGAGTTCGAGAAGGTACGATGGAACACCAAGCGGCGCTGAGAGCGTCCTTGCAAATGGCTAACCTCTGCTATTGTTTGTCTTGCAGGTCGAGAAGAACTGAAGATGAATGGTTCTCAGGAATCCAAAAGGACGAAAGATGTCTTGGAGGTGATGGTCTTCCTGACAAATTGGTAAGTAGTTCCCAAGATGTTCCGTTCCCACGTTACCTTCCAGTGGTGGAGTCGTAGGAGGACAACGAGAGTTGGACGACTTTGATTGCCGGAAGATGCTGCAGAGCAGGTAAGGATGGCGATGGTTATTGCCTCTTGTCGTCCCAGAAGGTCAGGATGCAGAGCAGGACCCCGTGAACGTCACGCTGCTAGAGCAGAATAACGTGAAGCGCGTGCCTCTAATCGGATGTGGTTTAAATAGCCAGGTGGTATCCCAGGTGCCTTTGGGGCGGGCTCCGCCCTGGATGCTAGACCGCTGAATGCAGTTTCCCAGTATTCCTCATGGGGGCGGCCATGCTTGTCCATTGCCCATTGAAACCCTGTCCCAGCATGTGTCTCTGATGCCAACAGCGCCAGGACTGGCTCCAAGGAATCCGAGGGGAGCCGAATAATGTCTTTAGGGCCCCGTGAACCCTCGGTGGGGATGAGATTGTGACAGCAACAAAGTCTCCCATTCAAGGGGAGGGGGAGTTTATTTTGCTACAGAGTATCCCCATCAAGGGGGAGAGTTTATTATGCAACACAATATTCCCTATCAAGGGGAGGGTTTATTCTGATACAGAGTCTCCCCTTTCAAGGGGGGAGTGTATTCTGATTTAGAGTCTCCCCTTTCAAGGGGTAGCGTTTTGTAATGACACAGAGTGCCTCATTCCGAGTAGGGCGGTAACGGATACCGGGCACTGTTAAGGAGACCGGTGCCGGTAATCCCTTACCGCCCTACAAGGAGGTCCCTTAGTGGGTCCCGCTATGGACGCCTGGTTTTACCAGGCGCCCTTAGCGGGAGCCGCATAGGGACCAGACAGCAAATAACGGTTCCGCAAATTGCGGTACCGTTATTAGCTCCTTCCCCATTCCCATTGAGCCCTATGCGGGCTCAAATGGGAATGGGGATTGCCTTTTTCAATGGGGATTTACCGGTCCCGCAAAGGTCGGACTACACCGGTAAGTCCCCATTGAACCAGGTCGGAGTCGGTACCGGTATGGGAGGTAGTCATGGCGCAAATAGCGCCATGACTACCACCATACTCGAAATGAGGCCCAGAGTCTCCCCTTTAAAGGTGGAGAGTTTGTCCTGAGACAGAGTCTCCAAGTCCAGATGGAAAGGGTTCAGTTTGAATACATAGACACCTACCTAAAGGTAGAGTTGATTTGGGTACATAATTTCACCCTTCAAACGGGAGGGTTTATTTAGATACACACAGCCTCATTACACGGATGGCGGTAAGGATTTACCGGTACCGGTAAAATACCGGTACCGGTAAATCCTTACCGCCTTCCTACGAGGTCCCTTTGCGGGTTAGGGGATTTAACGCCTGCTTTTTGCAGGCGTTAAAACCCAACCCGCAAAGGGACCTCGGAGCTAATTACGGCACCGTGAAATTGCGGTGCCGTAATTAGCGCCTTCCCCATTCCCATAGAGCTCTATGGGGCAGAAATGGGAATGGGGAAGGGCAATGGTGGAAGGGGGATTTACCGCCCCTCCAACCTTGGAATGGGGCGGTAAATCCCCTTTCCACCAAGGCGGTGCCGGTATTTTACCGGCATGAGCCATGGCGCTAATAGCGCCATGGCACACCGCCTACCGTGTAATGAGGCCCAGAGTCTCTCCCATCAAGGGGTAGAGTTGATTCTGAAACAGAGTCTCCCCGTTTCATTGGAGAGAGTTTATTCAGCTATATAGTACCCCTAAAAGGAGGGGTGTATTCTGCTACAGAGTCTCCCCCATTCAAGGGGGAGCGTTTATTCTGCTACATAGTCTCCCCATCAAGGGGGGTGTGGTTAATCTGCTACAGTGTCAACCCTTCAAAGGGGGGAGATTATTCTGATATAGAGCCTCCCCTATCGAGGAGGAGAGCTTATTCTGAAACAGAGTCTCCCATTCAAGGGGTAGTGTTGATTCTGATATAAAGTTTTCCCCTTCAATGGGGTGAGTTTATTCTGATACAGAGACTCCCCCTTTCAGGGGGATAGTTTATTCTGATACAGAGTCTTCCCTTTAAGGGCAGAGTGTATTTGGGTACAGATCCTCCCCTTTCAAGGGGGAGAATTTATTCTGCTACAGAGTCTTCCCATAAAGGGGGAGAGTTTATTCTGGTACAGAATGTCCCCCATCAAGGGGAGAGTGTATTCAGCTATTGAGTCTCCCCTACAGGGGGGAGAATGTATTCTGCTACAGAGTCTCCCCCATCAAGGGGTCACGTTGATTCTGATAAAGAGTTTCCCCCTTCAATGGGGTGAGTTTATTCTGATACAGAGACTTCCCCTCAGGGCCGTAGGAGACACACAAAATCTTTGGGGGGGGCAGGGGACTTCTTCATCGGGTCTCTCCTCCTCACACCTAAGCCATCACATTGCCGCTGCACCACCTGACTCGCTAGACGCTGTCCGCCCCTCTCCTCGCTACCTCCTTGTATAGCTGTAACCCACTTTGCATCCTATCCCCCCCTGTATATGTGGTCTGTTGTGACCTCTGTACAGTGCTCCATTGCTTCTCGAATCTAGGGCCACTCTCAATAAATACCATAATAAT
This sequence comes from Ambystoma mexicanum, assembly GCF_040938575.1. Lineage (NCBI taxonomy): Eukaryota > Metazoa > Chordata > Amphibia > Caudata > Ambystomatidae > Ambystoma > Ambystoma mexicanum. The sequence continues at coordinate 317,792,472 of NC_090928.1, read as the reverse complement.
AAAATAAAAAAATGTAATAAGCACAGGTCTCCTCTCCAACCCATCACATGTTGAATAGGTTGGCAATAAACCAAAGCACAAAAAAGATTATCGGATGAACCAGGTGTGCAGTATGTGTAGTCCAGTAGTTCATTCCTGAAAAAAACAAGACATTTTATGTTACTGTGCTAAAAAGTGCTGGTGGCACAGTCGTACAAAGAAAGACTTTCAAATGAATTCCTTTATTCAAATTTATAAAATACTTTAGGCACTGATATCTTATATAACTGAACCAAACATCATGTTAAGAAAGTCCCTGTGTAATGTGTTCATAGGACATACATTTGTGCATAGCATTTAACCATTGCCTTTCCCCAAACTGCAGTAAAATAGTTCAATTAAGGTAAGAATTAATGGTTGTGGGTTGTCTGGGATTGTTTGTGTTACAGGAGTTGGTTTTAGTAAGCTGAGGCTTTTGATTTTCATTGTAGGAAATGCTATACTGTACGTTGGAATCATATTTTTAGAGCTCTTAGCTTGCCATGCGTGAAAGTCACCCATCTGATCCCTGTTTTTGTTCTTGGAAGTCTGTGATGTGTAGTTTTTTCTTCTCTTTAAATGGAGAACTGCAAATTCACAGATTTAACAAAAAAACATAGGACTGGATGATTGCCACGCGTGGCATGGGGACACTTGATCGCTCGGTATTTACCCTGCCTCTCAGCTCGTGCATCACCTGCTGTCACCAGTGCCAGTGTGAGCAGAGTGTGAGGAGGGGGAATGCAGCTCTTTCTTAGCATTCTTTGCAGGAAGGAAAGAGAACATTTGAAAAGGTGACTGATTTTCCAAGAAAAAAGGAAAACACATCTAAAGCCCACGGTATTCGCACCGCACAGAGCGCACAGACCAGTCCTGTGCCAACCAATCTCCCTGTGTATAATTGCCTGAAGTGCGAATATTGCCCCAAAGTATAGGGTGGGAAGTGCATGGGTGAGTTCAAAGGCAGCTGCCTACCGAGAACACCCACCGACCACGGTGTCAGGTGCATGTGCACCAGATGCTGCGACCAGGCCTCGTTCATTTTTACCTTTCAGTACCAGTAAAAACAACCTATGCTGCCAAATTAAATTGTAAGTACTCAGGAGAGAGCGAGGACGGAATGGTAAATTTTCATCTTCCCCCTTGCAATATCAAAATTAGAATGCCAGCCAACCGCACATCCTTCCATGGTAAAAACATGCATGAAAGGTGCAGGTGTTCAAAATGCATTACAGCACTTTTTTTACATAGGGCCTCATTACGAGGTCGGCGGTAAGGGATTAACGGCACCGGTAAGGATGCCGGTGCTGTTAACCCCTTACCGCCGCATTACGAGGTACCTTAGCGTGTCCTGCTAAGGGTGGCTGGTTTTACCAGCCGCTCTTAGCAGGAGCCGCCATAGGACCAGGGAGCTAATAAAGGGCCCTTTCTTAGCTCCCTCTCCATTCCCATTGAGCCCTATGGGGGCTTGAATTGGAATGCGGATGGGTATTTTGGATGAGGAATTACTGGGTCCTCCAAGGTTGGAATGGCCCGGTAATTCCTCAGTCAAGGAACCCGGACCCGAGTTTGGAGGCAGCCATGGCGCTAATGGCAACATGGCTACCTCCAAACCCGTAATGAGGCCCATAGTCTGTTGAAATGGAAATGGGGCAATTTGTCAAAAAAAGTAAAACGGTCATTGTGAAAGATATTTTGGAGAGGTATGTTTTGGTTTATGGAAATAGGCTGTTCTCACATGAAATCAAAGTGAATCAAAATCAATGGCAGCACCGCCCCGACTCGAGCACTGGCCTGAAAAGAGCATGCGTTACTGCCTGCTTGTGTTCCTTGACTCCTTGTCAACGTGTCAGCTCAAGAGGACACTTGGCACTGGTCATTCCCCTCCCCACTGGGCTGCGCTGCAGTGCACTACGCATCAAGTGATGCAAGCATGTTGGAGGATGCACAGCAGTTACTTCCCCGGGCGGTGCCCCCCAAATGCGCATATGCAAGCCGAGCTCAGGCAGAAAACAATATCACTAGTCTGGCAGGCTGCAGACAACGCCAGCAGCAACCTGGAAATGGAAGCCAGTGTGATGAGCGAATGTTGCTCGCTCATAATACAGTCCAGTGAGTGAGTCCAGGCTGTTCAAACCTGATTTCAGTTAACGCTGGTTGACCCTGCTTCTTCAGATTGTGGGGGGATATATGGCATTATATCCCCCTGCTTAAAATTGTGGGGGGGTATTTGTCTCCTCTGTACTTCCCGTTTCCTACGCCCATTCGGCCCCTTTCAGGGGGGAGTTTATTCTGATAGAGTCTGCCCTTCAAGGGGGAAGAGTTTATTCTGATACAGAATCTCCCCTTCAAGGAGGAGAGTGTATTCTGGTACACAATCTCCCCTTTCAAGGGGGAGAGGTTATTCTGCTACATTGTCTCTCCCCATCAATGGCTGAACATTATTTCAACAGAGACTCACCTGACTAGATTTTTCCAAAACCCTCGCTAGAAGAATAAAGACACAATAAAAATAAAAAAGGCAGATGTTGGAGCATTCAAAATGAGAGGAAATTCATTTCTTGTCATGGGGGAGAATTTATTTCACAGAGGGAGATTCAATTTCAGAATACATTCTCCCTGGGAGACGGATGTGGGTGCATTGCAACACAACTATTCTCAAAAGAATAGTAATTCTCAAAACGCAAAATAGTTTTGATTTTAAACACAAAAGCCAGTTCCATTGCCATTTCCACGCTTGTTTCAGAAATGCAATTTCTACTGTGTCTACATATTATCATATAAACGGGTAGTAAGCGAAGTTCAAACTGAAAAGTGTGTAATTTCTTAGTTTCCAGCAAGAAACCAAACTGCTCCTCCCAGATGCTTTCTATATTCATGAGCATGCCACCACAGAGCTATACAAAGGACTGAAAATGATTAAATGGATGCCAGATGAAGAGACGAGAAGCACTTTGGCATCGAAAGACAGAAAGAAGCAGACGTTTTAGCAGTCAGAAACGTGCTATCTACCTTGCTAGATCTCTCGCCGGTCCTGACAGACTTTGTATCAAGACAGCAGGCATTCTCTCCCGCCAAGAGTGGAAAGGAGACACTCTTCTGCCGCAAAAGGCTAATCCTGTTGCCTAGGTGAGTATCTGCGTCAGACGGATTCATTTCCCACTGGCTCCGGCTGGGCTTGGAGGGCATACCCTTACACGTCACTGGGGTCTACTTTTCGAAGACACAGATTAAACATGCTGGGAAGATATTAGTGACGCCTGCTGCAGGTCCTGGAGGCGGTTACAAAAGTGATGTCCAACAAAAAACCCACGAGCAGACATCATTATTAGAAGCTGACAACGGCTCCTCTGCCGGCGACAGCAGCTCGCGGAGAGACAGGAAGTGTGCGTGTGGGGGGAAAGGTGAAGCTGCCTCGCTACTGCCATTTCGGTTTCTTTCCCATCACACATAAAAGCACGCGTCAGGGAATTGCCGGAAATGCCTCGTGCTCATTTATCTCAAGGTACCATGCATAAACCGAAAGCGGCGTGAGCTTTTCACATCCTGTGCAGCGCTTTGATTATCAGACAGGGACATGTATAACAAATGTTGCTCCTATTTAAAAACAAATTCAGCTTGATTTTCTAAATGACATGCTAGGGACACCCAACATTGGGATTTATGTGCTGTTGGTTTCCGAGCGTGCACTTTTCAAAATTCACAAGGCAAGAGTGGAAAAAGAAAGAAGCAAAGGGGGAAAACTCGCTTTTCATCTTTCTTTTTCCTCAGTGTCTTGTTAAAACATAAACGTCGCCTGCATTCATTAATTTGTCATTTGTTATAGCGCCTAGCACCATAATTATGGCCCCAACGCGCTTTTGGTTGAAAGCCCTCAGACGGACCGGAGTCCAAAAATGTGGGAGAGTTTGGGAGGTGCTATTATGCGTATGCGCATTTCAGCCATTCAAGTTCTGCAAGGGTGGCCAAGACCCTGGTAGTCACCCCTCAATTTACATCACTAAGTGCATACATTTTATGGTGGTGCCTTGTTCCCACTATGGTGATATCGATGTGATCTGCCTTCAATAGTCGTTGTGGTTGTACCCACACAGGCTTTAAGTGAGGAGTCCTGCACTACCCCTGCTTACAGGAACCCAGGAAGATGGGAGCAATTAAGCGGAGAAGACTTATAAACAGCAATTCGCCTACAGAATTTACTGTGCAGTAAACTAATACCTGGAAACATTTGAAATGTTGAGGTTTCCCTTTGATCAGACTGCAGCCTAAAGGTCTTACGATAATGTAAGGTGCATTGGCGCCGTTCTCCTCAATTCACCATCTTGTCTAGATTGCGGTCTGTTTTCCTTGCAAAGGCTTTAATTCATTGGTTTTCTGTACACGAGTGCTGTTGGAGAGATAGACTACATCTTCACGGTGGCAGGCACAGGCATACAATGAAAGTAAACCATTTCCTCTCACGGCAGCCATGTTTTGTCTTGGTTGTTACACGAACATAAACTGAGCCGCCTTGCACAGCGATCCCAACGGGCTCCATCGTTTGCCACTTCTGCTGTTCCTTCCCCAAGTGGCTAATATTAGAGACCCATCTCATGGAGCGAGACTACAGTGGAAGGGGCTACCAGGAGACAGGCACATCGAGCTATATGATTATATTAAAAGTTACAGGAAGTAACTCTGATTGTTTTTATCCCTAGCTTACCCTTCTCGTTCCAGGAGCAAGTCAAGAGTAAGTCTAAAGTAACTGAGGGCCACATCTTTGAGAATCTAACAGTACTTCTCCAGTAAAACCAGAGTAAATCCGATGTACTACTGCTAACTTCTTTGTGGATCAGCCCAGACATGTTTATGAAACCAGTCCTATATTGTAGCCAATTTACTGAGCAAGTTAAACATTTCCAACAGGGATTTCGAGACTCAAACATATTTCAATCAAATGGAGACAAATGGTATATTTTATATAATATTGTTTAAACTATACTGACTCAAAATCCTTAGGTTTTAGAAACTGTTTTTAAAAAGAACAAAATGATTGTGACACTGGTAAAATAGTGTCTATCAGGAGTTTCCTGGTCACTGTGGCAGAGTCAGTATCAATGGGTACATATGCGGGTTCTTCAGAGAAAAAAAAAAACAAATCTTTAAGTGGAAGCATTCTGAAAGACTTATATGCTAAAGTTGAGTGAAATGTAGGGTCACTGTGGTCTAGGACTCACAGCTGCTCATCAGTATTTCATGATGTCTCATAGCTCTCACAGTTGCATAGAGGCCCCAAGGAAACATCAGACCTTCTCCAGCCTAGCCACATTATTAGGCTAGTGTTTCTGGTAAAAAAAAACACACAATAGCTCATTGGCTGAGCAGGAGATGGTCCACACAATAGCTCATTGGCTGAGCAGGAGATGGTCCTGATGCTGAGCTTGGTTAATGTTAAATGTTAAAGTCAGACAGTTTGGGTGCAGAGAGAAAGACCACCATCAAGATGCATTGCAGAGTAATCCATTGCCCACTGCTAAATAGTCCAAATGCAGCACATAGTCCACCCCCAAGTCCATACAGGTGCAAAATATTTCTCACCTTCAATAATAAATCTAAGTGCATTATTCATGCCCCCCACAGTGTTCTTCTAAGTGTGATATGCTGCCCACTCTCAATTCCATTCAAATTCCATGTGTTACCCCCACCAAGGCAGTTCAAGTGCAGAGAAAATGCCAGAATCACTGGTAGTAAAATCTTTGGGGCTCTCGCCTCTGTTGACTCTGTACTCTCATGTAACAAATTCTTCAGTGCTGGAGCATCAATTTTGGACACTATCTGTAACAAAATGGCCCTGTTAAAACCCACGTCCAGAAAAGTTTCTCAACCCTGGTTTTCCCAGAATCTGCAATGTCTGCGGAAACTAGTCAGTAGGACTAACCAGATTTGCCAAAGGAAGCCAACTTTGGAAAATAAAACTCAAGCTAAAAACACAGTTTGGGATTATAACCTAGCTATTTTCCTGGCAAAAAAGGATTTCTTGGGTGAGAAACTGAAAATGTCCAATAATCAATCAAGGGAATTGTTCTCTATCGTATCCAACTTCTGTAATCCTAACTATAAAGTGGCAGTGCTGGATGTTTCTATGGTGCAGGATAATCTTTTTAATTCCTTTTTTGTGGACAAAATTGAACGGATTAGGGCCAATATTGAACAGGAGGCTTCCAGCAATCCACCTGCGTCCTTGTCTAATCAATCTTCAGGCAACTTGGATGATCTACAGAATCAGACACTAGCACCTAGTTTTGAGTTTCACCCAGTTGCTGAAGACGACATACTTAAACTCATTAGGTCTCTTAAACCTACCATCGACTCCCTATCTACATTGCTGGCTTATGCAGCAAAGAGAATGGCACAGGAACTTACCCCATTCGTCACCACTTTTGGCAATAAATCATTGACATGTGGGATTGTCCCAGAAAATTTGAAGCTCTCTATTGTTTCACTTCTTTTGAAAAAGCCATCTCTAGATGTGGAGATCCTTCAAAATTATCGGCCCATCGCAGGACTCTCTTGGCCAACTAAAATACTTGAAAAAGTTGTTACCAACCAGTTGCAGGAATTTGTTTAACGCAAATTGTTACTGGATAAGTTTCAGTCTGGTTTCCGGCCAAAGTATGGAACCGAGATTGTACTGTGGTTGTACAGGATGAATTGTTAAAGGCTGTGGACCACATGGAACTCTTATTAGTGGTAATGTTGGAATGCCCGTAGCCTTTGACACTGTGAACCATGATATTCTTCTGGAACAGTTGCAGGAAGTAGGAAGAGTCTCCAACTCGGCATTGGGCTGGTTTAGGTCTTTTCTAACTGACCGTTAACAGCAAGTGAGGCTGGGGGAGTTCCTATCGGACCTCATCAATTTAAATTGTGGAGTCCCACAGTGATCCTCCTTGTCCCCTCTGCTGTTTAACCTATACATCTGACCCCTTCTGGAAATTCTGAAGCGTTACGGGTTGAATTTTTACTCATACGCAGATGATACACAGATCTTCATTCGAGTTGTCAACTTTGAGGAGGCATTTAATCGACAAGGCCAGTGCCTGCAAGAAGTAAGTGGCTGGATGTCAAAAAATGATCTACAGCTCAACGCATTAAAGACTGAGTTTATCTTATTTGGGCCAAAGCATCTGTTGCACACTGCAAAGATATTACCTATTCCCCTGCTCTTGGGCAAAAACTTAAAATTTGTATCTAAGATAAAAAATCTGGGTTGCATCTGGCAGAAGGACCTTAGTGTTGAAGCCCAGGTCGGAGCTAAGATTCAAGCGGTGCACTTTGTTTTGAGATTGCTGCGTAGGTATATAAGAAAGAACTTTCAGAAGATCAGGCGGTTGTGGTGGGAGCCTTGACAAGTGCCAACCTGGACTATTGTAATAGTCAATTGCTGGGTATCCCTGCTAAACAACTTCAGCGACTTCAGAAAGCACAGAATGCAGCGGTCAGATTGATATAAAAGTTGAAGAAAACTGCTCATGTATCCCCATTTCTTCGCAAGCCACATTGGCTCTCAATTGAAGACTGTATTAGGTTCAAGTCAGCTTGCATTGTTTTCAAGTGTGTAAATTGTATCGCCCCTTTATATCTGAGGGAGCTAATTCAGCCGGATTCACCTCGTGAGGCAGTTACGCTCCAGAGATGGGCATTTTTTGGCTATCCCACATTCAGTCTATAACTCACAGGGCGATAGAACATTTGCTGTCTTTGGTCCAAAGTTGTGGAATTCTCTGCCACTGGAACTGAGGACTATGAGTTTGCTTCTTCAGTTCTACCGAGCACTAAAGACCTTCCTGTTCAGATAGATAACCCTCTTTATGAGGAGGGCCTGATATTAATTCTGCTAAATCCTCTATCTATTATGATTGTCACCTGCGCCATTATACAGTTCATTCTGTTCAGTGCATGTTATAAATCCAAAAATCCAAATACAAAATACAAATACAAAAGCAGGGGCACCAAAATAGAGGGATGTGGAGTAGTCTCGGCGGGATAGGATGATGGCCATGATTGCTAAGATTCTTTGAGAGTAGAAGATAAAAGGAAATATCTGCTTGAGCATTCAGAGGTGGAAGTGGCAAGAACTGGAGACGGGATTAATGAGGTAGAGGGTGGGGGCCCTAACGAGGGTGGCCAAGCAGTGGGTTAAGGAAGGACAGTGGTTTTCCTGCCAATTAAGATTTCTGTTTGGCCAGGATTGAGAAGGTGGTTGTTGTTTGTCATTCAGTGGTCTATGTTTGTGAGGCAGGAAGCAAGATCTGGAGGGTTGATCACAGGAATTTAGGGATCTTGAGAATGTTCTGTGTGTTGTCAGCGTAGTTGTAGCAGGTGAGGTTGTGGTAGTGAGCGGATTAGTCTGGATGAGTCCAGAGAGTGGGGGTAGGAACATTTTGAAAAGGAGAGGGGAATGGGAAACTTCCTGAGGCACTCCATGGGGGACCTGCCGGGGGGCAGATGAGAACGTTTGTAGAAAGCTGATTTGGGAGCAGTCGGAGAGGAAAGAGGAGATCAATCTTAGGGTGAAGTCCCTGATGCCTAGGGAGAAGAGTCTGTTAGAGAGAGTGGTGTGGTTGATCTTGTTGAAAGCTGTTGAGAGGTCCAGGCGGTCCAGAAGGTTAAGTGTGGCACAGCCTTCTTTATATGCTGTTCCTTTCAGTTCATCCCAGATTGAGACAATGGAGACTTTGGTTCCATGGAGGGGTCTCAAACCTGATTCAGCAGGGTCTATAAGGGCGTTGGATTCCGCGAAGAGGCTGAGGAGTGAGCTGTGTGATCCAGGGGTTTGGCAATTAAGCAATTGTTAGAGATGGGGTGGTAATTGGATGGGAGTAGGGGGTCAAGAGAGGGCTTTTTTGTAAAGATTTGATGTGAGAGGTTGTGTATGTTTCCATGAAAATGCCTGATGTCAGTGGGTGGTTGATTAAGGATCTGGTGAAGCTGCCTGCACATGTGGAAGAGAGAATGTTCTTGAGGAATGCAGGGGGTGCAGGGGTCTCCAGTGGAGCCTGAGGGATGGGTATTTTAGAGGAGGCTTAAGGATTCAGGGTGGAGATGTCAGGGAAGAAGCAGAACAGGGAGCGTGTTGGGGCGGGGATTGGAATGGATGAGATTGAGAATGAGGGGGAAGGTTGCTAGTTTATTGAGGATGGAGAGAATTCTTTCAATGGCTTTGTTGTAATAGTGGTCTATTTGGGAGACAGTAGGAGGGGGGTTGCGCAGAGCGGGGACTTGAACTCTGTGATCAATTTTTTGAGTTCCTTACAGTGGTTGTTGGCGTTGGAGATGCGGTAGCTATTAAATTATTTTTTTGCTTTACTGATTTCCATCCTGTAGACCCTGTTCTGTCTAGCAAGGGTGCCTTTTATCTGGGAGGAAGGACTGGGCCGCCAGTGGTGTTTCAGGTGGTGGTTGATGGTTTTGAGTGATTTGAGAGAGGAGTGAACCACCTGGGGGAAAGGCCTGTACAGTTGGAGGTGGAACTCATCGGAGTGAAGGGCGAAAGGGCTTCGGAGATCCATTGGTTGAAGAGTTCAGGAGAAGTGTTTCCTCCTTGTAGGGGGGGTGAGGGAAGAGAGGAGAGTAGGGAGTTGGGCAAGTGCAGGGTAATAATGACCTTGTTCCATTAGTGGGTCCGGGAGAGGAGAGTGTGGGGGGGGGGCAGGTTGTTAGGAGTGAGACATAGATGGTGGGGTGATCAGTTCAGATTAGGGAGCAGATAGAGGGATTAGATTGGTGGTGCTGAACACTGCCGACAGGGTGCAAGCTGTTATGTGGGTGGGCCCTGATATAAATTGTGACAGATTGAAGGCTTCCAAGTTGTCAATGACATGACGGGTCATGGGGTTGGAGGTCATGTGGAACCAGATGGTCAGATCCCCTAGAAGAGTGAGTAAGGGGTGCAAGATCATAATGGTGGCTACACAGTTACGAAAGTTCTGTTATAGCCCGGAGGGCTGTAAAGGCGGAGGAGGAAGGAGTCGGTGAAAGAGGGTGGAATTTGTAATTTGACAAGCAGGGATTCACAGTCGTCGCTGCAGGGTTCTTTCTCGGAGGCATAGTTCAACATGTATACCTCCTTTGCCTCATAAAGAGACAATGGCTCGAGGGCAGGCTATATTCTTCAGGAGGGATATGAATTAGCGCAGAACAGAACACACTACAATAATACTCTGGTACTAAAATCAAAGAATATCCAACCCAGGTTCTAATAAGCTGCCACTACAAACACATTGATCAAAAACATTACAACCCACCCCATGCAAAATAAGAAACAAAATATGCAGACTTTGAGATTGCAATGGTACAGCCCAGACTGAAATTTTTAGTATGGGAGTTCTGGAAGACAATACCCCATAATGAACTGAATCTGAAAATAGGGGTGCACAGGCAATAGTGTCAGCTTGAAACATCTGAGTGCTGACTCAGCCCATTTAAATTACTTAGAAGCCTTGCTTAGCTTTGCTCAGCCCCAGGAACAAGTTTTTAAAGGTATGTTGTGTTTTTCTGTCCCCCTGGCCAACTTTAAAGGTCTCTAATGACTAGTAAGACCCAACACTCTACCTATTTAAAGGGCATGTTGAGTGAGCTGACATTGCTGAAATGATTGCCTGCGCACCTGTTTCAGGCTTCAGTCTGGGCTGTAGCTTTGCATGCTGAAATTCACTAAAGGAAACCTGCTGTGTGTGGGTTTGGGGACATTCAGAGAGATATGATGCATCCTGCGACTCTATGGCAGCTTCTAGTGTTCATCTTCATGGTCAAGTCATTTCAGGTTGATGCAGGTACAGTCCAAACATTGGGGGGTGATAACTCTGCATTGCTATGCGTTCAATGGAACCTTTCCCTCTGCTAGTTGTATTGAGCTTTGGACAGGGAATGATTTACAGTATTGTGGGCTGCGCTTTAGAGCACTACAGCATTGCTCGAATGCCCTGTCACTCCAGGTCAGCGCTTCTTGTGAAACAAGCAGTATGCAGGATGACAGTGGCGCATATACTTAGAGCCATCACAATATGCATTATCAGCATTGTTTTGTTATCATGGAGTGTTTTTCTAAAGGAGGTTGATCTTAACTCCCCCACCTTACTGGACCCTGATTGTTTGGCCGTTTTTTTAGTAGCGTGCCCTTAGCTTTGACATGTTTGTCTAAGCCTTAGTAAGCACGGTGGAAAAAAAGAAAGAAAAGTGCATCTCTTCCTCCTCATTTAGATGTCCCTCCCTGAGCACATCTGGTCATGAGCATCAGCATTGTTGTCACAGAAAGCATTTCAGGTCTCTCTAATGGTTTTCAGGGGATCTAATTGTGCAATTGGACTCATTATCAGTGTTGAGCATAGGATGGAAGTGAAGGGTTCGACTTCCACACAGCTTTCACACAAGCAGTTGAGGCGTGTCAACAAAAGTCCATGAGAAAGCTCCCATTGCTGCCATTGCTGGGTACCATTCTTTGTATCCCAACTTGAATAATTTTAGAAGTCCTTCAGTAACAGGAAACATGTTCTGCACTATAGAGGGAGAGGAAATGCATTTGCGTTGCAATGCAAGGTGCCTCATTGTCAGCCCCTTCTCCTTCATCAAGAGGAACATGTTCTCTTAGTGGACACCAACTTACAGAAGCCATGGGGACCTAATTCCAGTCATTGCATACATTGTAGGGACACTGGCTTATTGATAGGATATGAAGAACCTGCTGCAGGCAATGCCCCTGGCTCCAGAAAACTGTTTACTATTGGCAGTGGGTGCCAGCATCAAATGTTGAGTACTTTCCAATGTCTCTACTCAATCCCTCTGGTCTCTCAAGGAGGCCTTGATTTTCTCCAACTGGAATTAACTTTCAGCAATAACCATGACCTTAAAATATTTTCAGGTTGAAGTGGGAAAGAAGAGAGAGGGACCTCATCTGAACTGACAATCGGGCGTTGAAGGCATAAGTTAATAGACAGGGGCATGAGGAATGTTCTCCATAGTGTCATACCATCAACAGTCAGACAGAACAACTATAGGCATGGGAAGAGCTCCGGGCACATGAGGTGTCAAATTGGCACATTTGCTGAGCAAACTAAACCAGGAGCCATACCACCCAACAGACCTCTGGTCATAAGTAGACTTCTGTCAATACCCATAAGAATTCCAGTCTTTAGCAGCCCCTAGGGTACAGCCATGGTTGGTTTAATGAACACACCTTTCTCACAGTGTGCATCCAAGGAGGCCAGGCCAGCAATTTGGGTAGTAGATGTTCTCTCAGCTTCATGGCACGCATGTCTCCTTTTTGAATTGCCTTCATTTTTCCTGATTCGTCTGCTGCTCAGTAAAGTCTGTCAGGAGAAGCAGAGGGTGATCTTGATCTCGCCATACTGGACAGGAAGGCTTTTGTTTCCTTTGCTGCTTTCTCCTCACAGAGAACACCTTTCATCTGCCAGTGTTGACTGCAATATTGCCTATACTGATACTTATGATACCTCTGCTGTCTACATTCAACATTTCCAGATGATGGACTGAAAGTTGAACTGACCCAGATGATACAGCTGTGAATGCAGGAATTGTAGAAGTCTGGACAACCTTCTAAAATAGAGGCGTTAAACATCACTGGTCATTATTTGCAGCTTGCTATGTGGCTTGAGTCCTGTCACCTTGTTCTGGCAGCTCTTGGCTAATGAGGGACCTCCTATCCAATGGTTTCAACATTAATCTCCCATTCTGACTCCAGCGGGCAGTAATGTAGGCGTTTCAGGTTTTAACAAACATTAATTCATCTGTTTATCGTTTTATCCGGAGTTGTGATTTGAAAAAGCCAGCCATTAGAGTTATCCTTCTATCATCATATCTATTGCTAGTACTCAGGCAAATATAGCTCCTGCCTTCCGAAGCCACCAAGAAGTTGGCATGGCGTTGTATATGTTTTGTGGAACTCTTCCTATTCATGATTACTTCAGTCAGACGCATTGATGAGTTGGTGCCTTTGTAGTTTCACAACCCAACCTCCGACTTACTCCCCAATTGATAGTTCTTGAAAAAAAGGTTGATACTTCACCCCCAAGATCTGCACACAGTTCCATTTAAATCCTGCAACTGTGCCCCGCATCCTTTGAGGATGCATCTCTGCAAACTCTGGATGTGTCTGGCGTGATACAGCTCTCAAAGAACACAGGATCTACCTTCCAAAAGGCTGAAACTTTTATTTTTATCCTTTGGGGGTGCTGAAGCCAGCATCTGCTATCTTGGGCCAGTGGAATCGAACACCTTTATCACCGCTTCTGAGGTGCACATTCTACTTCTGTGAAGCATCCAAAGTCCCTCTAGAGGGATGGCGTCTCATAGAGAGTGGCACACGTGTGCCCATCATAAATATCTGAAACACAGAAAACTGGGCCTAACATAGCACCTTCTGTTGACATGACAACAGGACGCTTATCAGCAGGGTTTTGAACTACGACCCTCCAGGCTAGTTACAAGGGAACTTGAATACATTTGATGAGTGAACAGATTTCTGTGTACATATTCTGGAAAACTGCTCGAGAGATCATCACATGAAACACCTGATGTACCTCAACACCTCTGCCACCAGCATACAACGACGACCAAAGAACAAAAAATTCGGTATAGCTGGCCACACATGGATTTTTTTTCGAACACTAGTACTCTATCGCAAACCACAAATAGCAGCCACCCACATGCCTGACGATTTTGGGCTGCTTAGGCGAGTCTAAGCAGCCACCTAAGTCCTAGTCTGGCGAAAATGCACACATACATCTTCGAATCTAAAACTCTTAAAACCTCCAGCACATTGACTATGGTCACAAGGGCGATCCAACCACAAAGCGCATGGAGGCCATACAAATGGGGAAATAACGCTATATAAATAACCAAATACCAATACAAAATACATAGTAAAGACTGTGATGAATAGGGAGTTACAGGAGTTGTCAGAATACATATTTACCCTTAGCCCTATTGACTCACCACAGTCCTCAAGTTCGACTTGCTTAAGGCACTGGCCATCCTTGTTAAGGAGGAAAACAAAGGATGAAGACAGAGAAGATTGGGGCTCTTGGGGATCGGGTAATGTTTAACAGAATTTTAAGGCAGATTTCCTTCAGCTAGTAAGGACTGTGATGAGTTGGGATGACTAAAAATAATGCAGAAAAATAGAGGGTTAGCAAACTTTGACTTCGAGTCAGTATTTGGCTAACGACCAGCTGTAATCCAGCTATTCGCCTTCGCCTAGTACTTTCTGGAGTTCTGACTCAAATCTGAAGTCCTCTTTATATGTTAAGATATCTTCTCTCTGTTTGAAAGATTACAGCCAATCATAGAGAATGGTACACTTCAGGCAGCAGAGGATGCAGGATGCAGAACCAATAGTCTCTTTGCCTATAGGCTGCTGCAGCCTGCCCAAAGAACCAAGAACCAGGGCCTGCTGGAAAAAAAGAAGTGTGGAATGGTAACAATGTTCCATAATTTCTAATTCCAGAAATGTTACAGACCAGAGGAGCCAAGATTGTGGTATGCCTATCCACTTCTATTTATTTACCTAGCATGTCATGCCCAAGCACACCATCAAGCTGGCCCACTTGATTTCACAATGGGCCAGATATCTTACTGGTGCCTGCACATGCTTAAACCCCTGCATTCAAATTGACATGCTGACCAGGGTCCAACAGGCTTTGTTCCCCTGTGGGCCTGACTTTCTTGAAGGATGTCCACCATGTGCATACCCCATATTGAGGGCCACTGCACATACTGGAAGCCCCGAGATTTGTTGGCCCCACAGTACAAACCACATACACTGATCAGGGGCTCCCTAGCGGCCTCAGCGTAGCTAGAGGATGCTCCTCTGCATCCTGTATCTGTGACATTCCATCCATCATCAGCATTGACCGAGAATCTATTTGTAGTGTTTTTATGGGGGGGCTGCCCTCCCAAAACATATTTCTACTCCCCTCCCTCACCGACCCTCAAAGCCCCTATTTTACTTCCCATCGACATGCAAACTGCTATAAAAGAATCTGGTGAAATGTTCTCTGGGGAAAGGTCTGTGGTGGTCGGGGGTGTTACTGCCCACGCACCTGACAAAAAGCTCTGGGCCACAAGTGCAGTAGCCCCCCCAGCTTATTTTCTTCATCAACCCCATACATGCTTTCCAGGGGCTGCCAGACTTAATGTTATCGCTGCCTATTGGCGTATTTACGTCTATAGGATTATGTCTTGTCTTTACTCCTTTTCTCTTGTAATTGCTTGAAATTCACTTAAAGAATCTGATGGTTTGATATTTTCAGTTCTTTTGTTTTGATTATTTGTTGTACAGCTGTTAGGATAGGAGTTCTGCGTGGATGTAGGGAGCGTGCCACGTATTGGCATATGTGGTGGGCCTGAGACAGAGTGCAGACATTTTGGGCTGAGGTGTTGGGTTGGGTGAATTAGGTGGACGGAACGCTGTACCCCCTGTACTCCATGCTGATGTTATGTGGGCCGGAAGAGAGTGATGGTTAATCTAGGAGCTAGCCACATATGGCACATTATCTACTGCCGGCCACTAGAGCGTGCTTGGCCAGCCAATGGAAGAGGCAGAGGTTGCTGGGACGTGGCGAATGGCTGTCAAAAGCTAAAACTATCTACTTGATGGGGGAAATCACTACAGCCCTGCATGGTGGGAGTGCAGGTTGGACATGGCAGAGGCTCCATGCTAAACACACGGAGTTATGAAGAATGATTGTTGTTAATACTAGTTGGTGGGCATCAGGCCAATCTCCCCTGGAGTCTAGGGGTGTGCTGCTTTTGAAATGGGCCTGTAGCTATTTGAACAGCATGGCATAGCGGGGAACAGCCCCAAGAAATGCTGCTCTTAGGCCTCAACAAAACGTCACGTTGCAGCTCAATGTATTTGGGGTTATATTTTGGGATAGGAATCAGTTTATAGTACTAATGCACCACTGGCGTAGTTGGACTGCACTTAGTATGCAGTGATTATGTGGAATCAGAAAATAACTAATCCAATTACAATGAATCCAAACAAACTAATTCCAAAATAGCGAATGTGGGGAGAAGCTAAAAATGGGGTTGGGAGGGGGAATATTGGTTTTGGGGGTAGCGCAAAAGTAATAGGAACAAGAAATGGGAGGGTTTGGGGGGAACCCCCCCAAAACAACAAAAAAGGAATTTGTTATTTTGGTATTAGTTGTTATTGGATTAGTTATTTTGTGATTCCACATAACCACATGTAACCTTAGAACATTAGTAATAAAAAAGACAGCACTACACTCTTATTAATAATACTAGTACTAATGATAATAATAAAAATAACAATAATAATAACAATAATAATAATAATATTTAATTCATGCTTATAATAATTAATGCAGGTATTCAAACTAACACAAGTTTCTTGTTACCTTCCAGCATCCAGCACCACTGAGCTTTGCTGACTACAGAACTTCCATAAGAAGACACCAACAATTTAAATCAATCTCAATGAATGGTTCCCTCCTGCCTGCCTCTTCTTGGGATCCCCTGCTCGTTGCTCCTGGAGTAGAAATACCCATATGCTTTGCCAACAGACTGACATGTAGATCTGGCATTGGACAAACCATCTGTGCTGCAGTCCTTGGAGTTGCCTTATGGTGTAAAGTATTTAGTAGACTTATGTTGTAATGCCCTGCCCTTACTAATTGTAGTCCGGACTCCAGATGCTGACCTGGAGAAGCATAACGCGCAAAGAGTGCTGTGCGTCAGTCAACGCGCAATAGTGCATTGCACTTCTCTCGGGCAACCGCTGGAACTAGGGGCAGTTTGGGCGGAAGCAACGTAAGATGCGAGGATGAGGGAAGCTAAGTGGTGTAGCTGGGGGAATGGTGTGGGAGGTGGTGGGAGCAGGTGGCTCGGGCACCATGGTCATGGGGTGTGTGGAGGAAGGACCCCCCTCAATCAAAACTAGTCACGGGCTGTGTGGAGGAAGGACCCCCCCTCAAACTTGGTGAGGGTCACAAAAGTTGAGAGTGTCCTTGCAGAGGAGTTGCCCACTGCATCGTGGTTCTGTGGCGGGCAATATAAAGGCATAGATCCACCCCCTCACATGATTCCTTTACTTTTTAATGTTTCCCCGTCCTATAACTGCTTTGAAAAGACACAGAACCAAGAAAGCCCATGCCCAAGGCATGCTTGCCAGACCAACTTGTTGTGACTAGCCACCTACCAACCCGGCAAATACAATAGGTATGGGGGCGAAGGGCAAGTATGTGCTTTCGAGGACCTTCAGGTGGAGGGTGGGCACCACTGAACGTGAGATGGTGGACTCAAAAGTGAGATGGTGGCCAATGCTAGATTCAGCTCCTTTGTATAGTATTTATTAACTTATTTACCTTCTTTTTCAAATCGGGTAAAATACTGATATAAAAGCCAGAGTTTGGTACAACCCTGCCAAAAAATGCGCAGATGCGATGTTTTTAGGTAACCGTTTTCCTGCCACTGGTATGTTATTCCGAAAGGAGACATTGCTACCAGCCCAGACGAAACTCGATCCCACAAGCAAAGCTTCAGAGATCTTCCTTGTCAGCACGGGGAGCATCGCGGAAAAACAAGCCTCGCTTTGGATTACGTTGCTGCTAAACCTGATGACAAGCCCAAGGTGCGTGTGCTCCGCGGTTTTGTCTCGTGACTCATCAAAATCTAAACAGTGCAGCACATCTGCACTGACAAATCATCTGCATTCGAAGCATTTCAATGATCCTGCACGTGTGCAAAAAAATAAATAAATAAGTAATAATACAAAAAAAGATACGTTGTCACAGGGAGAAGCCCAGCGACGGAAATGCCCCAAATGGGAGGAAAGCCTTCCTGCAATTTACCATTCAAGACAGGCCTCTGGTCACCCTTGCTGCATGCGCTGCGCATCGTAAGAATGGTACAATTATTGTATTAAACTTGCAACCATTTCCTGGCATCCTGGATGGAAGTTTTGTGCATTTGTTGCTAAATAAACTGGAGCCACGGTACAATGTACCATCCTGTAAATATTTGTCTGCCAACATATGTCATTCCTGACATGCGTGAAAAAGTGTGTCAGAAGATTGCAGCTCTGGTACAGTGTGCTGAGAAAATAGCATGTATTAGCGTGTATAGGAAGCCACAGACACAATTTGATAGGTAGAGTGAATCTGAAATATTCTGTGAGGAGCAACAGTAGCAATAAATACAGCTTCATTTAAATAATCATTTATGGTTTTAAATGTTTTCTTAATGAACATATCTCCGTGGGCCCTAAGGTTCCTTCACCAGGAAGGAGTAACCCACCCCAAACATTTCTGGCCTTGAGGAACCCTTAAAGGGACGATGAAACATCTTGCTTTAGTTTGTGCATCTTACATTTGGGCCACTTTTAGACAATTAGTGGAAGGGACATGAACTTCCCAACTGCTCACTTTTTAGAACACTCATGTCAGCTGCTTTTAAAGCAATATTGGCCAATTGGAAGGAAGCAAGCCATTTATCCTATGCTAAATGGTAGAACTCCCTTTGCACCTTATGCATACAATTAAAGATGACCCCAATAGGTGCACAGAACACATTTTCGTGTGTGTTAGTCTGGCCTTTACTAGAAGGCTTCCTACATTTTGTTCACAAAATATACTCAATAGAATATCTGATGAATTTAGAAAACCTGCATGAGGGATTCCTTGCAACTGCCATAGTCCCCCTGCTCCCACTGTCTGCATTTCTTGCCCCACTGCTCCCACATCCACATCTCCCGGTCTTCTGCTTGTACACCTCACATCTCCTAGACCCTCTGCTCCCACACCTTCCATCTCCTGCCCCACCCTACTCCTCTGGCCCCCATCCTCTAGTAACCCTGCTCCCACACATACAACTCCTGGTCCCCCTGCTCCGACAGACCACATATCCTATTGCCCTGCTCCCACTGCCTGCATCTCCCGCCCATCTGCCCTGCTCCTCATGCTTGATGTGGTCCTCTTCATAGATTCTCCTCATCAAGATCTTTATTATCTGGGGAACATAATGGGTTATCTTCATTTGCCTGCATCTTTTGTGGCAGGCTGAGACAACACTTGGACAAATATATAATAATGCATATATTATTTTGTGAGATGCCTTTCTTGTAAATTCTTGATGTGCCTAGTTATGCCTAATTGTTGAATATGTTTTTTGTTTTTTTGTCCTTTGGATGTATTTTTTTTGTACAGTCAGAATAAACTATCCAAACATAAAAAGAAACATGCTAGGCAACAAGTTTCAGAAGGTAGCGGGCACATTTATCAATAGTGACAAGTAAAGATGTGCACCAGGAAGAAACACCTCCACTATTGTGATGAGATAGTTTCATGCTGTACAAAACTAAAGGATGTAAATGTTCAATATGGCAAAGCTTCCTCTGATGTCAATAAGGAATTTTAATCTATAGGATGGGAGCACATGTTCCAAGTACCAGAATGCATTCATATAGGGCTATAATTAATAATCTGAACACACCTACTGTTAATAACCCCACAGCTACAATCCAAACACGAGCAATGATACATGAGCTAGCTTCATGGTACAGTGAGGCAGAAGATGTGCTGTTCCTCTTCACACTAAATATTGAATCCCCAGCAAAACATAATTATAGAATTCTATTGAGATAAGGGGATCCTATAAGAAGGCAGGGCACATGATATTCTTGTGTGCAAATATCCTGCTAACATCAGGAAAATCCACCACTCCTCACTTTGAACACCACCAAAACCCCCACATTGACCGACCCCGGCACTCAGCTGTCTTGAGTACTGTAGCCATTCCTCCTTGGCCTCCCACTCTAGTTGTTCTCCTTGCTTGCCAAAGTACTCAAGTTCAACACATGTACGCTTTACAATATCCCATTCTCCTCTGCCAACTCAAAACACTTCCTCCAAGCTGGCTGGCTTTGCAAAAACTGGTCGCTCTTCGAATTCCCGCTGCATGGCTACAAATCAGTGAATGAACGTGCTCTCCCCTACCTTGCAAACACTATCTCCCGATACTGTCCTGCTTGCATTCTATGGTTGGCCACACGTCCTAATCTCACCATCCCCCAAACGCCCTGCGCTTCCTCCTGCTTTATCTCCTTCTTCCTTCTCAGTCTGCGCCGCTGGAACACCCTTCCACTTGAGCAGATATATAAAACAGAACTAGTTTTAGATTGAATGGGCATTGCTTTAAACTAACAGACCACGCACAGGTTGGGCAGCTTCACGTGCTCAACTGTTTCTTGCTTGGTTAATTTCTTTTTAATTTGCACTGCATTAGTGTGCCAAACCACTGATAGCCATATTTGCTCTCCCTAAGGTACAGTGTTCTGAACTGTTCCAATGCAATCCCCAATCCCCCCAATAATACGAAATTAAAGAAATATTCAAATGGCACAGTGCAGTTATTTTGCACCATTACAAACGTTGCTCCAGTTACACGGGCCCTGACAAAAAAACATAATTGTTCATTAAGTACCCAGTAAGAATACTGCTAAAATAAATGTAGATTTTTGAAACAGGTACAACATTGGACACCTGCTACAAAACCACATAATTCTTCACAAATGTGCACCCAGGGAAGGGTGCTTAGCAAATCAGGTGGCTGGAACAGCGTTTGAGAACACATTTGTACCAGCCGCTGTTTCCAGCCACAGGAGGTTCTCACTCAGGTAGCACCATCGTGATTGTGGGAAGACAACATGGATCCTCTCCCTGTGGTCTCCTCAAGTCCCCATCCTCCCGCACCCACAAAAACATATTACACCCTTTCGCCACCCCCTCCCTCCTTCACCTGCAGCACCAGAGTTTTCTGCTCCGGTCCGGTGCTCCTACCGTCTGCGGCAGCCACCATGGACATGGAAAAGGGACTAAGCCCCTTTTCCTATGTTGCTGGTCATATTGTTGTTTTACTTTTTTATGGGAGATTGGGCTTGTGCAATATGCGCACTGCCCATCTCCCATAAATAAAAATGAATGACAATGTAACTATTCCCACCCTGGATGAACTTCAGGCTGTGAATGGCTCTCACCCACTTCTTGGCAAATGACATGGGCAGTTCACAGCCCTCGCTGAGGCCCATTACCTGCCATGACCACCCCTGACATGGGGGTGATTGCCCTATTAGGATCTCATGACACTTTTTACTCTGGTCATTGCTCTTAATATAATATTCATACATTTGTATGAGTAGTAGTAGTTATAGGAGTAATAGTAGAAGTAGTATACAAATATGTATTTGGCTTTGGACAAAAAAATGGGGGTTCAGTGAATAGTGTTTATCCAGTGGCCAGAGGGTAGGGGGCAGTGTAGGCTCCTTTGATACTGTGACAAATAAATGGGGCAACCACTTAGAATAAACGAGATAAAAGGCAAAAAAGAATACAATTGTATTGACATTTGACAAAGGTATAATGAAACAGCAAGGTCCGTAGATAGGTTTTGTGTTAATCACACAATAAAGTTGGTGCCAGTACATAACAGAGATGATCAGATTGTTTTTCGAACGTAATGTCTATCAAGAAAACTGCTGCAATCCCAAAGAGCGGGCAAGTAGAAGTACCTCTTAGTCAATAAAGGCATTGTACTAAGAGGACATACTGTCACAGTGATTGGGGTATTCAGGGATGGGAAGTTATTTTATGAAAATTCAAGGTGAATGTTTCCAAGGTTATATCTGCACCCATATCACATTCATATTGAAGATTGCAGAGAAACAAAATGGAAGTCCTACCTTCACAGAAACAGCTGAAAAATGCAGACAGGAGAGATGGACTGGGACTGGGTTTGGGACGAAGCAAACGGTCAGGCTAGGCAATGTAGGGAGTGGAAGGGTGTGGGGGCAGGGAAAGAATGCAAAGCCATCAATGTCATTTGGGAGGGCATCACCTGGTACAGATCATTTAGCACTAGCATTGAGGGCATGGTTGAATAAGGCTCTTCTATGAGCCAGAACATGGTATATATGCCATTCACTGTGTTGTTACCACTGTACGGTGGTGGCACAAGTTATGGACAATCTGCTATGAGCTTTCTATATTGGTGAATAGGGACAGGGTGAAGTATTGGGAAATGGCATAATGCACATTGATGTACTCCCAGAGGGGCTGGCATACTCATGCTTCTCAATTTACACACAACACATGTGCAATACAAAAATGTAACAATAAAATAAAATAATCAACTTGGCATACCTTTAAGTGGTTCTGGGGAGCCGGGGTGTGAGCACCAATTTTAAATAAAGCAAATCATTTATTGCAAACCTGCGGTTAATAACATACTACTCAAGGTGCGAGCCTACAAATCACCCACGCACAGGATGATGTAATACACCTAATAAAAAAAGACTGAGGAGCAATACCCAAACTGATGGCTCGACATTTTTCATTAGTGAAAGATACTATTCTGATCTGTGAACCATGGTTCCAAAATAAAAACATCTTTCATTGTCTTCTTAATAAAAGACAATGGCCCACATTCCGAGTTTGGAGGCAGCCATGGCGCTAAGAGCACCATGGCTGCCTCCAAAATCGGTCCGATTCCGGTCTGGTGAAGGGAGTAGTTACCGGTCCAGTCCAAGGACGGCGGGACCGGTAATTCCCCATTCACCAGAGCCATTCCCCATTCCTATTTGAGCCCCCACAAATTGCGGTACCGTTATTGACCCCAGCATCCCTTTGCGGGTCCCATCCATAATGCCTGGTAAAACCAGGCGTTAAGGGAGGACCTGCAAAGGGACCTCGGAATAGGGCGCAAACGGATTACCGGTGTCATTACCGGTGCCCGGCATCCCTTTGCGCCCAGGTCGTAATGACCCCCAATATCTCTAGTATATCAGAATTGGTGGGAAAATCCTTAAATATATAAACAGGCTGACATTAATAGACAATGCATTTTGGATGTCAAGTGATCTTTGTTTAGGGAAAAGTGTGGCCGGTGGATTTAGTGTAAAAAAACGTCAATCAACAAGAACCAAATCTTGATCTGGTATATGAGTGATAACACCTTAACCAGATTTGAGTAGGCCGCTTTGTAGTTTCATTGATCCCGGCAGAGCCTGACTGCTAATGCATTTCATCTATTGCAGAAGTCAATATTCCTACTATATATAGTTACAGTGTCATCACTCGCATACCAAATCAAGACGTGGTTCTTCTTAATAATTTCAGGACGAAATAATTGAGTAGTAATGATTGAGAAAGATATTTTTCTGAAAGAAATGATCACAAGTAACCAACCCACAGTAGAATCTTTTTTTGAAAGTCTTTTCAATCAGCAATTCGTTGGATAGAGGGGATCATGCTACTTTTTGGCTCCATGATATCTTCTTCTTGAAACCAAATGTGTCCATCAGCACACCATGAGTGATTCTAGCAATCTGCATGCACAGTAATAGGTAGTAAGATTATAAGATACATAGGGAGTGGCTGCAATCCATAGGTAAAGGACAGTGGGGCAGTGGACAAAATTAACACCAGTTGGGGTCATATATTATTAACTTTTTTTGGCTGAATTACATTTCACTTTTTTTAACCATTTTAAGTGAAGGGAGACACCTTCACTCCCTCTCACCTACCCCTTCATCCCCAGTTCTATATAGATAATCCAACCCATTATCAATCTATTTTGTGGCAATAGTAGATAAAAATGGGGAAAAATGTAATTCGGCAAAAGGGTAGGTCAAGAAAAGTGTGGAATGTCTATATTATGATTAATGAGCCCTGTTTTCCGTTTTTGCTGATTTTTGCACATACATACAGATGGAAATGACTGTTTCCTTTCGTTATTTATTTAAAAAAATGGCAAAATATGAAATGCATGTCTCTTGGTGGGTCTTTCATTTTTCAATCATGCTTTACAGTCCAATGGCTGTACAAAGTAACATAACAGAAAGGTTGAAAAAGGAATTTAATTGTTTAAATGGCTGAAAATAAACCAACTCCTACTTGTGCAAGAATCTAGCTCTATGAGATTCCCACTGCAGACATTCAGATGCTAATATTTGTTTTTTCATGCAAATAAATTTGGACAAATACAAACCACAGCTAATTTTTTCACATAGCAAAAAATAAACATGGATAATTACAGAAAAAATGACCAAAACATAAATATGGATACGTTGTGAGGAATTGCCATCTGGTAAGGGTGAAATGCACTGGCTTTTAAAATGTGTATTAATATATAAAATGATGCAGGAGGTTCCTTCTCAAAAGGGCTAATCTGCTAACAAGTACACCTTTATCGCAGCTCCATGCTAAAAGCATGTGGCACAGAATGGGTTCGAAGGTCACAAGATGTCCACTCTACAGCAGTAGTGGCAGCAAAGCGTGAGGGTTCCGAAATGAGAGATGGACACAAGGTTGTGTTCTTAAGGACAGGCATTTCATTAAATAAAAAATAAATGAGTTGGAAAAACGCATCTACCCCTATCCTAAAGAGGAACTTTCCAACCTAGAAACTAAAACTAAGGATCTGTCTGTGCCAGCATGTCAGTACCTGAATAACCAACTCTGGGTCCAAAACAACCTATCCTGACCCTCACACATACAAACATCAAAAGGTGCAAGGAAATGCCTTTAACTTGATGTTAGAAAAAGTGTTCAAAACCATAAGTTTAAGGATGACTGAAAAAAAAGAACATTCTCCAAGGTAAATACCCCTGACTCCAGACGGTAGTCCCTTCCCCTTGGACTCTTAAACAGGATGGCAAAATCTCTCTTTAGCTAGCAGTTCCTTGGTCTCATTACTGGACTCACAAAGATCTTATTCAACCAAAATGTTCTGTTTAAGCAAAACGTTCTGTAACAGTCTTTCTGTGAAAGATTGTGTATATTTGCAGATTACATGGTATAGTCCCTGGCCAGGAATCTTTGTACCACATCCACTGCCTGGGGTATTCACCTGCCAGGGCTTTTTGCACAACTTCTACTGCCTGGTATACCCACCTGCCAGGACTTCTCATGTGTTTCACAGTTCTTTGATTCAACTTCAGCTTCCTGTGGTATTCACCTGCCAGGGCTTTTATACATCAGACAGTTCTTAGATGTCCTGCAATATCATATACCATGTTGCACTTGGTATTTCTATCTGTATTCATATTTTATTCAAATGTACTTGCTCAAACATCTTTCCCATATTGGCATCTCATGCTTCGGTATTTGATTGGGGATGTCTTTATACTTTGTCTGGTCTGCATACAAACATTCTTCTTATGACACCTTGCCTTTGTACTTTGCCTTGGCTTCATTTTTTTTTTAATTTTTTTTTTTTATTGAATATAGTTGAAATTACATCAACTTTTTCAATTTATAAGAAATAGAAAAATCCATAAACATCAAATCCAAATAACACAAATATTCATAAAAGATTACAAAATGCTAAAATATCATCATACAAATTTTTTTCAGAAAGGGATAAGCAAAGAACTCTTAATTTCATTCCATATTCAAGGCTTTTAAAAAATGGATGGTTGCAATTCTTATACACATGCATTCAGTGGCTGCCATGGCGATCCATCTTTTTCTAGGATCAATTTGTGCAAAATACGCAAAGTGGTTAACAAAGTGCAATTTTCTTAAAGTAGATAGCGCAGGACAGTTCAGTAATAAATGTTGTAAAGTTTCGACAATCGTTATATTTTTGCAAAACCTACACCAGTTAAGGTCAGAGGGGATTTGCTTTCTTTTTGTTTTAACCTCACGGGTGGGCCAGATGTTAAACCGCAACCGAAGAATGGCCGTTCTTATAGCAGCAGATGGTGCCAAACGTAAATAAGCAGCTATGTCTTTATAACGCTTGGGACCAAAGATTGCAGAGTCAAAGTCTTTGTAGGTTAAGCACTGAGTTCTTGTATCAATCCAGTCTATCATGTACACCTTCTTCTTGGCTTGCTCTGGATGAAGTACAAGAAACTCAAGTGATATGTCAGCGTTCACCATAATTGATAAGATTTTTGAAGACCAATGTCTCGGAAATTTTTCTGCGGAGCTAAGTAAATAGCTAGAAATGGAAGATAGTGTGGAGTTATCACATGGGGCTAACAAACATTTGCGAAATAGGGCACATAGACGCCAGTTATATATGGCAGTTAGAGAGGTTAATCCCAATTCATAGCGTATCAGCACACCAGGGATACACTGTGGAAGATGTAAAGTTGCACGCCAAAACTTGGCTTCTAGTAAATTGAGAAAACCTGGGGGAACAATTAATGTTTCTAAACCATAAAGGATAGTTGCTACAACATTCTGATTCCAATATGTGATGGCAGCTTTGATAGAGAATTTGCCATATTTAGAAACAATTACTCGAGTTTGACAGATTGCCGTGACTAGCTTATGTTTAATTTTATTCAAATGTGAGTCTAGCGTTGGACAACCATCAAAAGTTAGGCCCAAGTAAACGTAATTTGGTACCATCATTATGGGTATTCCCTCAATTTGCCATTCTAACAAGTGTTTACGTAACCCTTTCGGGACATACGTGACAATTTGTGTTTTTCCAGTGTTTACTACTAGTTCATTTTCTTTAAAATATGAGCATAGTGCTGACAAAAGATTACGTAAACCACTGGGAGTTTTAGACACTAAAACAAGATCCTCCGCATACCACAAGGCACAAATTTTTACACCGTTCAGTTTAGGAGCATCAGTTGTTATTTTGCTAAAGATCCAGCGTACGTCGTTAATAAAAAAATTAAACAGGGCGGATGCTAAAGTGCACCCCTGTTTCAAACCTCTAGATGTTGGAACTGGTGATGAGAGCAGACCCTCAGAATTCAATCTCACATAGACCTTAGTGTATGAATGGAGGGCAAAAATAATACCAATAAGAGTTGGAGGACACTCCGCTTTGAGTAACTTATCTATGAGTTTTGGTCTTGAGACCGAGTCAAAAGCGGAGTGGAGATCTATAAACGCAAAATATCTGGCTTGTCTCTTATTAACTGCTTGTTGTCTTATAGCATTTAAAGTAATTAAATTGATGCCAGTACCTAAACCTGCAACAAAACCAGTTTGTGCTGGGTCACGTTGATTTGCTTTATTTGACCAAGCATTAAAATCTCTTAATACCAACCTAGAGAATATTTTGCCTGGAACATCCAGTAACGTTATTGGACGATAGCTTTTCGGGTCCATTCGATCACCTTTTTTATAGATCGGAATGATCACAGAAGAGCGCCATGAATCAGGAATATTTTTGGTTTGTATGATGTGGTGGAAAGCATTGTTCAAAATTAGTGCCCATTCTGTTATATTTTGTTTGAGCATTAAATTAGTAAGACCATCCAGGCCTGCTGCTCTAGATGAAGAAGATGATTTGATAAAATCTTGAATAATAGATCTTGTACAGTACAGAGCCCACCCATTTATAGAGCTACTGTTGTACCCATATAGCCAGTCATCTTGGAGTCATCATATAGAGTAGCAAAATGTGTGACCCACACTGATTCAGAAACTCCATTGAGTTGTATATGACCTTGGGGTGATGTATTACATTTGTTCAACAAATCCCAAACCAATGCAGAGTTTTTGCTACGACAAGCTACCAAAAAGTGTTCGCTGTCTATTTGATACATAGTTGCTCGCCTCATGCGAACCCAATTTCGATATCTCGATGCAGCAACCTTAACTGCCTTAATTTGATCGATCATGGGGTGTTTACGATGATTTCTGATCTCTCTTCTGTAAGCCTTTTTTCTTTCACAGAGAGCTAGATCAAACCCATGCACATGTCTTTTAGGTAATTTACTATGAGTGGGATAAAGATTCGAAAAAGTGCTTAACACGTCTATATACAAACCAGTCTTATGTAGCCGTTGGTTGTCTAGAATAGCACCATTCAGGGCTAGTAATTTATTAACCGACCATTTGAAGCGGTTTTTACCATTATTAACAGATACAGATTGATTATAGTAAGATGCAGTTTTCGAATGATTTTCAATTTCGGCCGCCCGAAATAGTGCTAAAAGATGGTGATCGCTAGATGACTGTTTTACTATGATAAATTTGGTGGTATTCGTAAAAATGCTATTGGACATACAGATGTAATCAATTGTAGATTTTGAGTTGCCTCTCTCCCAGGTGTTCATTGGGGGAATGTCACCTATAATCCCACCATTTGCCATCTTTAAATCGTGATCTTCCATATAGGAGATCCATTTTGCACCCTCACGATTCAACTTTCTAGTGTGCGAATCAAAACAAGAAAGGTTCAGATCACCCATAAGTAGGATTCCAGAGATATTTTTTTGTGCAGAAATGTACTCGAAGAAAAGAGAAAGCGTATCATAAAAACAGTCATCATTGATTCCTACCGGATTTCTGTAAAGATTAATAAGTGCGTATATGTGTGAATTAAAGGAGATTTTAACCAATTGCATAAATTTATTTGGTGCTTTCCAGGGAGATATCTTTAGACCCCTACTCACTTTCACTGCAACTAACAGTCCAGCTGTAGGTCTACCTTTATCAGCTTGAACTGCTGGTAGCAGACTAATCTCATGGTTATCCCATATAGGGGGATTTACTAACCACGTTTCTTGCAATGCCACTATATCATAAGTGTTCAATTCATTGTTTATAGTCCACTGCAGGTGAGAATAGCCTATGGTATTACAGCTAGCAAGTGAAAGATCAGTAGTGGGCATAACTGCTCGTGGTTATAAGCGAGAATTACAAGATGCTCTGGGGTCTGATGAAGAGTCTTTAGTGCAAAAATTGCAGGCACAAGATGGTGCAAGGG
This sequence comes from Ambystoma mexicanum, assembly GCF_040938575.1. Classification (NCBI taxonomy): domain Eukaryota; kingdom Metazoa; phylum Chordata; class Amphibia; order Caudata; family Ambystomatidae; genus Ambystoma; species Ambystoma mexicanum. Next base: position 317,763,690 of record NC_090928.1, on the reverse strand, counting down.
TGGTACCTACGACAGATTTGTTACCATCAATCTCCTTAGATTGCTGACGTGCTGGATCTTGGGCTAGTAAAAAGCCAAGATTGAATAGATCCATTCTGGCGTTCCACAAAGTATTACGAACAATTCCAGACTTTATCCAGAGTCTAACGATGGAAAGATTTTTGTCACACAGAAACTCAACTTGATCCAAATCAGTGGAAGAGATGGCATCTAACCCCTCAATATCTCCAAATATATTTAGAACACTAGCACGACATAAGTCGTATTTTGGAAAGGACCCATCGCGACACTTCAAAATTAAAGTGTGGAATTGATTAAGTTTCTTTGAAAATGCAATGTTATCATCATTTATGTAAGGTTTGGTGCCATCATTACGTAAATCAGAATATCTCTTATTGTTTTGTTTTGAAAGATCTTGAGGACAATTCCTATTACAATGAGAAGGTTTAGAATTCATACAAATATCTGATCTGCTTGAAAGAAGTGAAGCTTAATTTTGGGTATTATGAGAGGGGTTATATGTTTGAAGGGGTTGATCAATGGTATGTGAAGCTTCGGGCAACACCTCAGAAATTGTTTTTAGTAGATAGGAGTCTACAGCAGCTCTTAAGGAGCTTAAACGGTCTTCAACTCCCACTGTAGAAGCAACAGAGGGAGGTAATTTACTAGCAACTGTGTTAATGACATCACATTGAGTAGGTAATGATGTTTGTACAACAGGAAGGGATTGTTTTATTTGTATATTATCAGGCTTAAATGTTAACAGATGTACCAACTCATTCAAGGGATCATACATAGGAGGCGACCTTGAGACTTCCTTTAAAGCAGCTTGAGAAGATGGAAAGTTGGCTGGCATAGCTTTAACAACAGGAGAATTTTCGGCTATAGCGGCTAATTCGCTATTCGTGACCACATCGCGACTATCTATAGGGGCAGTAGCACTGTGAACAGCAATTTCCATCACCGCCAAAGTTTTTTTATTTCTTTGTGTAGCTTTGGATGAGACAGATTTTGTCTTTTTGTTGTTCACTAGTGAAGACCCAATTTTTCGTAGGTTTTGGTTGACGCCCCCCTTTTGTTTACTGGCAGCAGATTGAACATCACTCTTCACAGGAGAAGCCACACTGATCCAGGACTCATTATTTTTTGAGGTCACAATTTCCTCCACACATTCAATCGGACGGATAATTTTAGAAAATGTTGGCAATACTGGGGTAATAGTCAAAGGGTTTCGAGTCAAATTTTCTAGATGTGAGAGACGTTGTGTAATGGGTACCCCAGAGTATTCATTTGAACCTTGATGGGATAATATATGGGATTCTAGATGAACTACTCTTTGTTCCAGGTTTCCTAATGAAAGACTTTTAGCACATTTAAGTGAGGTGTCCTTCATCCAATCACTTATATGGTCTAGTTTAACAGTTTGAACAGCTATCTTCTGATCTAAAGAGTTGAAAAGCTTAAATAGAGTGGACACAGTAGTGTTAATGGCCCCCAAAGTAATTTCTAATAAGGCAGGATTAGCCGAGGTAGCAAAAGATTGTTGTTTCCTGTCAGTAGTTTGACAGCGGCGGGGGGTCGGATGCAAGAAAGACACCTCCTCGTCGAGTCTTATTGAGTCCATGGAGCACGGTTGTGCATAGTCAGTCATTATAGAAGCTCTTGAGCTTTCTAAGTCTCTGCAATCAGGAGAATTTTGACAGGGAGGAGATGTGGATTTATTTGGACTGGCATATCCCACGTCTTCAATAATTACTGAGGCCAGCGAGACGTTCTTGGTCAAAATATCACGTGCTACATTATGGCTTTCGATTGTCGTGTCTTCAATATGAAGAGTCGACTCTTCTAAAACAGTAGCAAAGGTTTGAACGGATCTGATAGGTTTAATAGGAAAATGGGGTACAGTTAATAAAGTTTGATCCGAAATAGTAGAACTCAAAGGGCAAGTAGGAGCCTCGTTGTTAATGGTGGGATATTGATTTGGAGGTTCACTACCTGGACAACAATTAGGAAGCTGTGGATTCGAAGCAATCTTAACAAGAGATGCCAAGTTAATCGGATCAGACATTGCTATACCATCTGACTTTGTCTCATAGAACTTACAAATGTCAGGTTGAGTGGGAGTTTTATTAATTGGGGTTAAAATTATATTTTTCTTAGAAATACGAGTTCGACTTTTGGTCTTTTCCTGTGATTTTGGGATATTTTGGTTCACAGGTGTCTTTGAAAGCAAGGCTAGATCTGATGAACTAGGCATAGAACTTGGAGAAGTAACCATAGGGTCTCTGGTGATCTCCGATGGCATGCCTGTTTTCAGGGTAAACATGGAATGATTTATTAGAAAACGTTAAAAGGCGATGTAATTTTCTCCTTTGATAAAAATGCAGGGCACCAACTCAAATAGCAATAAATGCTGATAAAATTTCAACCACACATCAATTCGGAATGTAAGCGATTAATGTTAGTAGGTTGTAAGAGGATTCAATTCAGCACTACAGCTAAGTTAACGCCTAGTCTAGAAGACTGAATGAAAACCCTTATTGATATATCTTTAGGTCCAGTTCATGCGTTCTGGATGACTACCCTTGTATAACACCCCTCTCTTGGAATCCCCCTGACCCCACTGAGCCAAGAAGTAGTTCTGTTTTGCAAGTTTAAAAGGTTTATTTGATAATTTAAACAATAGGTATATATATCCCACTTTATAATAAATTAATAATTGAATAGCACACTTAATCTGATATGATAAAGATCAACAACGGAGAATCTAGCACTAGCACTCTTCTTATAATCACTAATGAGTTGACATGAATGGATAAGGTAACACACTGGTAAATAGGAACAAAAGTATAATGTGGTAGAGGATGCTTTATGTAAGCTCAGGTGGATGCAATATTCAATGAATGCAGTACAGAAAATACTCAATATGATTTCAACCAAACAATGTAATCACTTTTCTCTGGCTATTCACTCCCCCCCTCTTTATGCAATGCAAGGGAATGGGAGGAAAGCACACAGTTCTCAGAAATGCAATCAATGTAATCAGTTCAATCCAGCAAGCTTAGACAACAGAAAACAGATAGGAGATTTGAAAACACAGGCCCAAATGCTTTGATATGTGCTAGCAATGGATGAGAAATATGCTAAGCGCTTTTAATTCCCTTACAGAGGTTCAGGGTGAGTGGTATCTAGTTAATATTAGTCCAGGCTCACACTAGCAATGATGCAGGGATAGTTAGCAGGTCAAACGAATTTCTGGCCAATGGAAAGCAAACAGCAGCAGTTTTTACATGTGAAGAAATTGCAAATCGCGGTAAAATTCGCGGATGCGCCGAGCGCTATTACAAAGGAACCGCAAGGACTATCTCTACCGTTTTGGGGTCCTAGAAAAGCCTGGGATCTCAGCTTCCAAATGAAAGTTATTGCAAGTCTCTAGCCCAAACGGTTGCGGAGATATGAGTAATTTAGTAAAGGTCGTTTTTGGTTTTGTAAATTTTAAACGCACACTTTTTCAAAATGACAAGTGACAAATTTTTTTGCAGCTAGAATGACAGGTGACAGCTAGGAGGCAGTTCTACTTAGGTTAAATAGATTGAATTAGATGAATTTAAACTAAGAGATGTGTTCTGAGTTTTGCTAAGTACTCACAAGAGATTTTGAACAGGAAAGCGACTTGGTCACGGACTTCAGTCTGGTCAGGTCTTTCCGGGTTCTGCTCACAGCGCCTGGCCTCTGGAACTGCTCACAGGGGTCTGGTCTCTGGAACTGCTCACAGGGGTCTGGTCTCTGCTAGGCACCGGTTCTTTGGGTCTCTCTGCTCTGGATAGATTGAAGTCTCTAGTTTGGCTTTCTGGAGTTTTGATGAATTTGAAGTCTGGATCTCTGGATGTTGTATGGTCCGGCAGAGTGCGTTGCAGCAAATGGAATTGAAGGTCCTATCTGTCCTGTCTGTCTGCTTTTATGTGTTTAGAATGTGGGTGTGTTCTAGCATCACTGACCCTACCTCTCTCTCAGCTTCTAATTGGTCAAACTTCCATTTCTTACTTGATTGGGGGAATGAAATGAAGTGTCATCAGGATGAGGTCTGTTTATGATACAGAGAACCCACCCCTGTCAACTTTACACACAATCTATATCTGACCTAAAAACATATTTGCACAGGTACACATTTGTTTAAAATTACATATACATGGTGTGGCTGAATTTAGCCATGTCTATGTCCAAATCTGCTCATTCTCGGAGCTTGCATTCAAAGAGTGTACATAATTGACTTTTTAACTGCTTTTCCAATTTCCGACATGGACCCAACTTTACATACATGTGTGCAGGGGGTAGGGACATTAACTGATGAAGTTTCAGATTTTTAACATGCACACATTTAGAGTAATATCCACTTTTCCGCTAAAACCCCCCTGAACATACCACCGGTTCCTACCACGTCTTAAACTGTGGGCAGAAAAATCACAAGAATTATGGTATCATTTATAAAATTTTCACATGTCCGCTCTATGAATTATCCCCCTTTTTATAAAACCATATCCTTGCTGCAGGGGTGTGTCTTTTCAGGTCACATGGTACAGAAACCAGTCTTTCCAGTTTCTGCCAAGCCAGCTTGCTTCTCACAGGCAGTGCTCCTCCCAGCTTCTCCAGGAGGAAGCCACTTTTTACGACGTCTGTAATAAAAAACCTTTGCCTGAGTGGAGAGGGCTTTGTTCACTCTCTGGCAGAGCACAGGAAATTCAATTATCAGATAGATGGCATATCCTTAGCCTGGGCAGCAAAAGGAAGGTTGGCCTGGGAACACAGTGGTGACTCAAGTTTCACTGCTGATGGGTAGTTGCCAGGCAGAATCAAGTTCCTTAAGCCAGACTTTCAGCTACTGTCATGTTATTTGTTGCTTTTTAACTTAACTTGCAATTTTACACATGCAGCTAGAATGCTGATTCTAAGTGCAAAACTATGACATTTCAACAGTTACAAAGGCATGTGACACCAAACATAGGTCACTCATTTAATTTAACATTTTCGATTTTGGTGGTTTTAAATCCAGTTGTAGTTAGGCTTAAGCTGCTGACTCCATAGCATTTTTGTTATAAGCATTGTTTTTGGGCTCTTCATTTCCCAGATTTTGTAGGCACACAAAACTCCATTCTGCCAAATGTCTGCTGGTGTTCAGTGAATATTTTGCACATGTTGCAAGGTTTGAAATAGGCATTTTGCTTGCCTTCAGAAAAACACACAGAGTGGTTTTAAAACGCCGGCTTTTGGATAGTGGTGAGTACTGGTACTGCACTCATTTTTGGGATTTAAGAAATGAATTCCCCACACTTCTAGGTTGCATTTGGCAATCAGCATTGCCATTCCCAATGGTTTCAGACTACTGTGCGGGTAGTCCAATGGTGGTTTTAAAGCGCTTTGAAACTAACCGGCGCTACTGTTTTTCCTTTGGCAACCCATTTCCCTCATGGCAACCCGGCCTTTCATTCTCGCACTGGTGGGTGGCAAGTGAGGCAACCATTTTGGTGGGCGCACAAACTGCGCAGCTTTCCTGGATTTCGGCGCACATGTGGGTTTTCCGCCATCTTGAATTTCCTAAGCCCACAGCACCAAATGTTGTAGCAGGATAGCTTAAACGTGGGTCAGGACACCCAACAAGTCCCCCCCACGCGACTGCACTTTGAATTTGAGTCGATGGGGAGTCGCGTGCACAAGGGTTTTGACCCATGCACCGGTCTGTCCGCATAATCTTCTTCCTCTTCTGTAGATGGCACAGTTCAGCATCTTCTTCTCCATCCGGTACTGATCGATCGGTTCTCCTCGCCGGTCCTGATGGGAGTATTGGGCGGTCCACTGGGCCCATTGGATCTCCGTTCCCGGTCTCCGAATCGTCCTTCTTGGTCATCCTTCATGGTTTCATCTCTCCTAGGATGATAAAGCAAAAGCGGCAATATCTACTCATAGGCGATTTTTTCCACCACTGTTGAGATAGTGGGGCAGCATATGCATTTTATCATAACAAAACATTACATTCTTATTTTAATAAAAACAGTATGACTAAGAGACAGTTTCATACAATCACAATATTTTAGAGACTAGATGTGGTATGTTTTATGATTGGAACTGAATTAGTCTGAGACAGTACCCGCTAGGATTCCAGAGGATTCCTCCAGTTGTTGCAGAGTGTGCCTGGGATGGCAACATTTCAACTGGTTTATGTGGACCCACTTGTCTTCCCCCTCTGCCGAACCGCCTTTGGGGATGCGGATCTTGTAGGCCACAGGGGAGATCTTATCGACGATCTCAAAGGGTCCCTTCCATGTAGGCAAAAATTTGCGCTGCTTGGCCTGGTTCCTTTGGAAGTTGTATAGATAGACCCGGTCTCCCACCTGATATTCCTTCCTGGAAGTTTTCAGGTCATAATGGGTCTTCATGCTATCAGCCGATCTTTCTAGATTCCGCTGAGCATAAGCAAAAGCATGTTGAAGGTGTTTCCTTAAATTCTCTACATACTCATGAGTAGTGGAGGCATTTATCAGTGTCTGCTCTTGGGTCCTATAGAGCAAATGCTGAGGAAGCACCATCTTGCGCCCAGTCATCAACTCAAATGGTGACATTTTGGTTGCAGATGAAGGGGTAGATCTGATAGCCATTAGGACCAGAGGTAATCGGATATCCCAACTTGGCCCAGAATCTGCCACAAACTTCTTTAATATGCTCACAATTGTCCGGTTATATCTCTCTACTGCCCCAGAAGAAGCTGGTCTATAAGCAATATGCAGCTTTCTCTTGACCCCCAGTATCTCCCACATCTTTGTCATTACTTCACTGGTGAAGTGGCTACCTCTGTCTGACTCAATCCTTTGAGGTAGACCAAAACGGGAAAAGATGTGGTTAATCATCAAGGCCGCTGCAGTTTCTGCCTTGCAATTTGGGGCTGGGAGACATTCCACCCACTTGGTAAACAAGCATGTCACGGTCAACATGTACTTATTCCCCCTAGCCGAGCGAATCACAGGGCCCACAAAGTCGATTTGTAAATCTGACCATGGCAGTGTCATTCCCCTCTTTTGTAAAGGCGCCCGGTGCGTGAGGGATGATGGCTGAAATTGTGCACACACAAGACACCCCTTCAAGTATTGGTCGAGGTCCTGCCCCATGTGTGGCCAGTATGCAACCTCTCTTAAGATTTCCAATGTTGTGTGAAACCCCCTATGACCGGCGGTGGCCGCATCATGGGCGTGACTTAACATCAGGCTTCGGAATGAGGTAGGAACCACCCACTGATCGTGGCCAGCTTTGGATTTCCTTACCAACAAACCGTCTTGGATCCGGAACATTTTGGGACATTTCATCAACACTCTTAGGTCCTCTTTCCCAATGTAATCGGTATCCGTCAGGGGAAAGTTCTCAGGGTCCTCAAGGTGCTGGTAAAATTTACCAATTATTGGATCCCCCTTCTGAGCAGTAATCAAATCAGCATCAGGGGTCTCCTTACTCCATTGTGCAATTGAGAGGTCGTTGTGAGCATTTGTCTGGGACCTAGTGATGGCAGTGACCTGGATTTCCCCCAACAGGGACTCAATCTCAATTAGATCCCCTTGGATGGCCCCGGTTTTGGCCAGCTGATCAGCTAAGTCATTTCCAGTTTTGTCTGGTCCCTCTACTTTGGAATGACCCTTGATCTTCTTCCAATAGATGGTCATCTCATTCGAGGTGACCAGATCATCAATGTTTTGGATCAACTTCCCATGTTTCAAGGGTTTGTTGTTAGCACATAACATGCCTCTGGTTTTCCAATTAACCAGGTGCTCCACGAACCCGTTCCGTACATAATCCGAATCTGTGATCATGACCAGTTCGTGGAGTTGATGCTGGATAGCAGTGAGGATGGCCTGATGCACAGCCATCAATTCTGCCACCTGACTACTTCGGGGACCAATTTTGTATCCAGCGGAGGGTTCTGGGGACTCATTCACCCATGCATTCCCTACGCCGGCCACCAGTTCTTTCTCCCCGTTGATGTCGACATGGTAAGAGCATCCATCCACATACACAGTGGGCATTCCCTCACACTTGTCTTCTTCAAAGACTTTGTGGGGGGAATTAAGGTATGCCTCCATGTTGTCCTTTATTTTTAGACTTTCGTCCTCGAGACAGTTTTCTCTGGCACAATCATGCAAGTCAGCCAGACCTTGCGCGAGGGGACTCTTCTTGTTTTGGCCATATCTGACCTCCACAGGAAAGCCTTGCATTGACAGAATCCAGGAAGTAATTCGGGAATTACTCACATTTCCGGCCCGGATTCTGTCACTTTGGAGATATTGCAGAGGCTGGTGTGGAGTCTCCACTATGATGTGTTCCCCCTGGATAAACGGGCGGTAATTCTTCAATGCCCACACCGTTGCCAGGAGTGCCTTCTCACAATCGTTGAATTTTTCCTCCACAGAGGATAAAGTTTTGCTCGCATAGGAGATTACTTTATTGACCTTGTCATGCTTTTGGTATAATACTGCCGTCAAGCACGTATTAGAGAACCCTGTCTCCAGGAAGAACTCCTTGTTTCTGACAGGGTAAGCTAGGCAAGGCGCTTGTGAGAGGCTTCTTTTGAGTTGTTTTACTGCCTCGGCTTGTTCTGGACCCCATTCCCACTTGACCCCCCCCTTCAGGAGATGAATCAGGGGTCTGGTGATCTCTGCGTAGCCCTCAATGAACTTTCTGCTGTAATTAGTCAGTCCAAGGAGGCTCCTTAGTTCCCGCAGAGTTGTGGGGTCTTTCAGTTTCTGAAGTGCTTCCACTTTCTTTTCCTGGGGACAGAGACCCTGAGGAGTAATCTCATGCCCCAAGAAATTAACACGGGTTCTACACCACTGTGCTTTCTGAAAGGAAAGTTTTGCTCCGGCGGCCCTCAACTGTGTCAGAACATAACGGATCTCTGCTATGTGTTCCTCCACAGATGAACTTTTGATGAGGACATCATCTACATAAGCCAGGTTACCCCTCGTACCCAAGTCAGGCATGGCCTTGTGTAGAAAAATGTTGAATTCATTACCGGAGTTGAGGTATCCGAAGGGAGTCCGGGTCCATGTGTACTGCTGGCCCCCAAAGGTAAAAGCCAGTTTGTATTGGTCCTCCCTACTGACAGGCACGGTCCAGTATCCATTGGTCAGGTCTATTGCAGTGAATACCTGTGACCCCTGGATCTGGGCCAGCCCTTGGTCAATGTAGGGCAGAGGCCATCGGGAAGTATGGACCCGTTTGTTGAGCTCCCTGAGGTCGGCGCAGAGTCTCCACTGGCCGTTTGGCTTCAATATTCCCAGCACCGGATTATTGAAGGTGCTGTGGACTGGACGGATTATTCCCCGGGACTCAAGGTTCTTAATTATTTCAGTAAGGGACTCCATTGATGCGAGAGGCAAGCGATATTGCTTCACAAACACAGGAGTCATGCCAGGGTCCGTGGGGATTGTTGTTGTGTGGATGTCAGTGCGACCACAGTCATATGAGTCTACCGCAAAGAGATCTTGGAAATCCAAGAAAACTTGTTTCAACTTTTGCTTTTGTTCCAGAGTCACACAGGCATCAGCTAGGTTGACTCTCTCTTCCACCATCTGCCTGAAGCCTGGAAAGACTTCTGGTTTGGCTATTTCAGCGGCCTCCTCCAGCTGGGTGGAGAAGTCCCTGGTTAGAGTGCTGATTTGGACCGGAGGCTTCAGGTGGGAAAGGCAGCCCTCATGGACTTGGAAAATCACCTCATCCCTCCTGAAATCACAAGTCACATCTTCCTTACCATAGGGGCAGGAAGTGTACACCAGGAAGTTCCCCCCATGCCGGGTAAAAATCCTGTCTGGTGTCGTGTGGTCCTCACTGTCACTGTCAAAACAGTCCTTGGGGATTGGTCTTAACAGTTCATTTACAAGATCAATGGAGAAATGTCGGTCATCAACCGCCATTCCAATAATGGTGCCTGCGGCTAGAGTAATACTCTTTAAGTCGCTGTTATCCACCTCTATTAGAATGGGGTCATGTTCTATGTTGACTAATGGAGTCGGGTTTACCCCCAACCCTTGCTGTTGGAGAGAAGCATTTAGATGTATGTAAGCATCAGGGTTTTTCAACTCTTGTCCCCTTTTAACTTTCACTTCCAGGGAGAATTGTCGGGTCCTTTCTGGGATGGTGACTTCCTCTTTGATCTGAATTTCAACTGCATAAGGTAGCAATTGAGCTGACCTAAATGCTTTTTCTGGGTCATCAAAGCCCATGGGATTATCCGCTAATCGGGACCAAGCTTTGAAGTTTATTAGGTCCAAACTAATGGCAAAGCGATTGAGAATGTCACTGCCTAAGTAAAAGGCGGCAGTGACGTCTCGCACGACCCAACAATTGTGGACTATGCTCTTGTTGCCAATGGAGATTTTGAGCATACACCTGCTTGGCAGGAGATGTTTGGAATTAGGTGCTTCCAGGTCCATTTCCCATTTGTCTATCAGTTTGAAGGTGGGAATGGCTGGATCTTTTGGGAGTTGGCGGAACATGGCTTCGCTGATGAAGCTCTTACCGTTGTTTACACACACTCGAGCGAGAACAGAGTCCTTCCCATCATTTAACTGAACAGGGATGAACAACTGCTCTTCAATTTGCTGAATCTCAGCCAGGCTCTGAGCTGATTCCACATCTTTCTGGACTATAGGAGTGGGAGTTTCTGATTGTGGATTAGTATAGAATTTCAGAGTGTTTCCTTTCAGCGTGGAATACCACTTTAGACTGGAAGGAAGGTTGATTTTCAGAAATAGAGAGGACCCCCCATCACCAGTCTGTTGTCCTACTGCTATTACTGTCACGTCTGGAATCTGGTTGTTCTGGAAGTGAAATTCTACTTGGTCAGATTTTTGTTCAACCATGTGGCATGTGCCGTTTAAACTAACATGGTTGACACTCTGTTTCAATTTTATTGGTCGGCTAGTCTGGGTCCAGAGGACCTTGTTTACACAATCTATTAGGGGTGACAACCTTCTCAGGAGGTCATTCCCTAGTAAACAAGGGGTGCCCTCTGGGGTCACAACTATGACCGGGTGTTTCAACTTGTGTCGCCCGATCTTAATGTCCAAGTCTGCCGTCCCCTCGACGGGAATTTCCTTCCCGTCAAAGTTCTGCAGTTGTCCAGGAAGAGAGGTGAGAGGAATTTGGTAATTCTCTCCCCTTCCTGCATTCAGTTCGTCAAAGGCCCTTCTGGACAGAAGGGTAGCTTGAGATCCAGTGTCCACCAGTGCTGAGATTGTACCCTGCCCCTGTACTTGTACCGGGGCATAATATCTTCCCTCCTTCTCCTCAAGGGGGCACAGATAATGTACATTTTTGGACAACTGGTGGGCTAATTTTCTGGTTTTGGACATCGCTAGCGAGGAGATTTGGGCAGAATTCTGTGGAGAGTCTTGGGAATCTGAAAGAAAAAATTTGCAACTGGAGATCAGAGCCATTGTGGGTTCCCCTGGCTCCGTTTCTGGGCCGCCCCCCCCTTTTTGGAGGCAGTCACCAGGATGGGTTTGAACCAGGGGATTTTCTTGCTGTTGGTTCTGGGATGAGATGGTGGGCGGCGGTAGCTCAGTCTCCACATCTCCCCAGTCTGGATTTGCATCCCTAGGGACCCATTTTTCTTTGGGAGGAGTTCCCCCCTCTCTGAAGGAGAAGATCCTTTTCCCAGGATCCTCTGAGGATCCCTCTCCCTCAAATTGGAAGATCTGTACCTCCTCCTCAAACTGAGTCTGTTTGGGTCTTTTGTTTCTCCTACCCCCCCTCTGCTCCTTAGGAGGCAGACTTTCAGGGGCAAGAGATTTTGTTTCCGGTTCCTGGGTTTCCAGGGGCTGTTTACAAGTGAGGAAGGAAGCTTCCTCCAAGGCTTTACACCCCCCTTCCCTTTGTGCCTCCTCCCTGGGAACCGGTGATTTATCGGGGTGCTGCCCCCGTCATTGTTCTGGAGCACCAGGTCCAGAGTTGGGTGCGTTCTGCGCCGGCATGCTGATCTGAGGGTTCTGCTGTGCCCTCAGTATATGACCCATATCCCGCGCCATGTTTTGAACCTGGCGCTCTAACTGGGAAACCCGCTCAGGCTGATACGGGGCCCTGTTTTCTCCCCTGGGCTGATCCCGGGAAGGGTAGCTGTCCCTCCTCTGGTAGTACCCCTGGTTGGGAAGATTTTGGTACCCCTCCACCCTTGGCCTCCCCTCTCCCGGATTCAGTGGTCTGGGCTCAGGGAATTGAGGAAAGAAGGATGGATGATTTTGGGGTTGGAAGTCGGGTGGATATCTGGGGAAAAAGTTCTGCCCAGGGTTTGGTAAATTTCTGCCCTCCTGTGGGAAGTTTGGAGGGAAGTTCCCTGGGTTAGGTGCTTGGCTGGATCCCCCCCCTTGGGCTGGAGGAGTCCACACATAACCCAGGATGGGTCTGTTACCTTTGTAGCGAGGACTTACATAGTCAGGAGGGCGAGGGACCCCATTTGTGGGGCTGCCTCCCTGGCTCCCTGTCTGTGACTGGCCCGAGGACCTTCTGGGCCTAGCATTATTAGGTGCAGGTAGGTTTTTAGGCCCCCCCATCTCCAGATCCAAAACGGGGGTGACCTTTACCTCTGCCACCTTGACAGCAGCAGGGGTGCTGTTGGCTTTGGGGTTTTTCTGGGCATTGCTTTTATTTTCTATGGGCTTCTGCACCTCATAGATCCGGGTAGCCTGTTCAATGACCCAGTCTAAAGATCTTTTCTCATGAAAATCTCTCACGAGCTGGGTCATTATATATTTGGGCAAGGCATGGAAAAATGTATTGACAAACTCTCTACTATCTGTGCGCACCCTTCTGGTGGTTTGCGCAAACGCACGCTTTAACTCCTGCACAAATTCTCGTGGGGCCTGATCCTCCCCACATTGCAAATTGTAGGCCGCCTTGCGAGCCTCTTGAGGATTTCTGTGAACAGAAAAATGTTTCAGGATGGCCGCCTTATATGTGGACCATCTTAAATGATTTTGGTCCTCCAGCCCCGCAAAGAAACTGGAGTATTCCGGGGAGAATGTCCACTTTACATATTGAATACAGCTTTGGCTGTCCTTCAAATGGAAAGTCTCCATCATTTGTTCAAACAACTCTAAGTGCTCCCAAACAGAATACTTAGCGTTCTTATGGTAAGGCGTGATGACGCTCCTGATCGCCTTAATCTGCTTGAAGGGGTCCTTAAGCAAGGCCCTTTTTGCCTTATTGGCCTTTTTGGTTCGGGTAACCCTTGTCCATTCTTCCTCGGACTCAGAGGCACTGCTCCCAGAGGTTCCCGTCTGTTCTTCCAGGTTTTCCCGGATTCTGCGAGCCTGGGAATGGCTGGCAGACTGTGGGGACCTGGTCTCCTGTGTCCTGCGCAGTTCAGAGGAGTCTTCAGATTCCTCCTTGCTGCCAGGATTTGATGGGTACCCCCTCCACTGACCTAACTGGGCAGAGGTTTTCAGGATGCCCTTAATGGGCCTACTCTCCTGGGGTTCCCCACTGAACTGTATTGTACTTGGGTGCCCATACCCGGATGCCCACCCCTCCATTCCTGGATGGTACTGGCCTATGAGCCCCATGCTTCTGGCTGGATAGTAATCTGCCATCCCTGTGGCCCTGTGCTCATGTGCGCCAGGGGACATGGGGATGGTAGAGTCCAGGGACTGGGGGAGATGAAGGCCCCTGGTGTTAGGGCTCCTGCGGTTATGGTCAGGAATCTCTCTTTCCCAGCGGACCTCATCTCTATCCGCCCCTGCTCCCTGTTGCAATGCAAGAGCCTGCATTTGTGCTTTCAGTTCCTCTGTTAAGGCCTTACTCGACTCTATCAGTTTCTCCTGCATCGCTACCTGTTGCTGGAGCCTATCATTGTGTTGACAGAGGGCCTCATTCTCCCTCTGTGCTTCCTGGTTGGTCCTGGAGAACTGGGCCAGTCTTTGCTGCAGGAGGTTTACCTCCTGGGCAATGTCCCTATTGGCCTGCTCCTTTCTTGCTAGAGCATCTTCCACCCTTCTGGTGTGCTCTACCAAGTTCTGGTTTTCTTTTTGGAGATCACCCAGCCCCTGGTGGGCCAGGTGATTTTCTTCCATTTTTCTTTTTAAATGGCAGACTTCCTGGCCTAAGGCGTCTCTTTCCTGACTAAGAGCCTGCATTTGTGCCGCCAGGTCGTCCCTTTGCCTTTGGAAGGCACCAGCTTTCTGGCGCTCCTGATCAAACTCTGCCTGGGTATCCAGGTCTTTCAGAATCAGTTTATTGCTCTCCTCCTTCACTCTATCTAGGTGGCCTTGCAGGGTGACTACCTGCTCAGCACATGCCCTATTGAAGTCTAGCTGTTGCTCCAGCTTTTTCTGGCTTTGCAGTAGGGAGTCCAAACCTTCTTGGTGTTCCTTCTGCAAGGCCAGAAATCTGGTATCCTGTTCTGACTTTTCCTTTTGCAGCACATCCATATCCTCCTTTATTTTAGTGATGTACTGTCTGGTCTCATTTTCTGACTCCTGGCTTCTGTGCAGCCTTTGCTCAGAAGAGTCCAGATCAGATTGGGCCTTCTCTAACGCCATCTGTTGCCTTTTTGCCAGATCATGGCCTTCAGCACATTTATTCTGTATGGCTCCCATGTATAAATATAAATATGCCGCTATCCTAACAATCTTGTCGTGCTCATCTTTGGCCTTAGGAGCCATATATAGTTCACTCAGGGCCACGTGTAATGGACCCTGACCTCTATATATATCTGACCCTGTTTCCGTGACCTGTTGCATGATGGCCTGCAACCAGACTGTTTGGTCCTGGTGAGTCCACTCACCTCTCACAAATAACTTATGTAAGAAGTGCTCTCTGGCTATTTTCATATCTACCAAGGTCGTCATTCTAGAGATTGGTCTCTGTCCTGACTTACAGAAGTTAGTATTTTAGTTTTGCAGAACAGAACTTTTCTTGGAGTGTCCCTTTTGAGGAATGCTTCACAGCGTAATGCAGCGTGGTGATCCGACTGGATGTATGTATCCCGTCAGTTAGCACACTGTATTAAGCTGCACAAGTGGTATTCTAACCCAGAATCCCGGACGAGCCCCCACTTTGTAAGAGGATTCAATTCAGCACTACAGCTAAGTTAACGCCTAGTCTAGAAGACTGAATGAAAACCCTTATTGATATATCTTTAGGTCCAGTTCATGCGTTCTGGATGACTACCCTTGTATAACACCCCTCTCTTGGAATCCCCCTGACCCCACTGAGCCAAGAAGTAGTTCTGTTTTGCAAGTTTAAAAGGTTTATTTGATAATTTAAACAATAGGTATATATATCCCACTTTATAATAAATTAATAATTGAATAGCACACTTAATCTGATATGATAAAGATCAACAACGGAGAATCTAGCACTAGCACTCTTCTTATAATCACTAATGAGTTGACATGAATGGATAAGGTAACACACTGGTAAATAGGAACAAAAGTATAATGTGGTAGAGGATGCTTTATGTAAGCTCAGGTGGATGCAATATTCAATGAATGCAGTACAGAAAATACTCAATATGATTTCAACCAAACAATGTAATCACTTTTCTCTGGCTATTCACTCCCCCCCTCTTTATGCAATGCAAGGGAATGGGAGGAAAGCACACAGTTCTCAGAAATGCAATCAATGTAATCAGTTCAATCCAGCAAGCTTAGACAACAGAAAACAGATAGGAGATTTGAAAACACAGGCCCAAATGCTTTGATATGTGCTAGCAATGGATGAGAAATATGCTAAGCGCTTTTAATTCCCTTACAGAGGTTCAGGGTGAGTGGTATCTAGTTAATATTAGTCCAGGCTCACACTAGCAATGATGCAGGGATAGTTAGCAGGTCAAACGAATTTCTGGCCAATGGAAAGCAAACAGCAGCAGTTTTTACATGTGAAGAAATTGCAAATCGCGGTAAAATTCGCGGATGCGCCGAGCGCTATTACAAAGGAACCGCAAGGACTATCTCTACCGTTTTGGGGTCCTAGAAAAGCCTGGGATCTCAGCTTCCAAATGAAAGTTATTGCAAGTCTCTAGCCCAAACGGTTGCGGAGATATGAGTAATTTAGTAAAGGTCGTTTTTGGTTTTGTAAATTTTAAACGCACACTTTTTCAAAATGACAAGTGACAAATTTTTTTGCAGCTAGAATGACAGGTGACAGCTAGGAGGCAGTTCTACTTAGGTTAAATAGATTGAATTAGATGAATTTAAACTAAGAGATGTGTTCTGAGTTTTGCTAAGTACTCACAAGAGATTTTGAACAGGAAAGCGACTTGGTCACGGACTTCAGTCTGGTCAGGTCTTTCCGGGTTCTGCTCACAGCGCCTGGCCTCTGGAACTGCTCACAGGGGTCTGGTCTCTGGAACTGCTCACAGGGGTCTGGTCTCTGCTAGGCACCGGTTCTTTGGGTCTCTCTGCTCTGGATAGATTGAAGTCTCTAGTTTGGCTTTCTGGAGTTTTGATGAATTTGAAGTCTGGATCTCTGGATGTTGTATGGTCCGGCAGAGTGCGTTGCAGCAAATGGAATTGAAGGTCCTATCTGTCCTGTCTGTCTGCTTTTATGTGTTTAGAATGTGGGTGTGTTCTAGCATCACTGACCCTACCTCTCTCTCAGCTTCTAATTGGTCAAACTTCCATTTCTTACTTGATTGGGGGAATGAAATGAAGTGTCATCAGGATGAGGTCTGTTTATGATACAGAGAACCCACCCCTGTCAACTTTACACACAATCTATATCTGACCTAAAAACATATTTGCACAGGTACACATTTGTTTAAAATTACATATACATGGTGTGGCTGAATTTAGCCATGTCTATGTCCAAATCTGCTCATTCTCGGAGCTTGCATTCAAAGAGTGTACATAATTGACTTTTTAACTGCTTTTCCAATTTCCGACATGGACCCAACTTTACATACATGTGTGCAGGGGGTAGGGACATTAACTGATGAAGTTTCAGATTTTTAACATGCACACATTTAGAGTAATATCCACTTTTCCGCTAAAACCCCCCTGAACATACCACCGGTTCCTACCACGTCTTAAACTGTGGGCAGAAAAATCACAAGAATTATGGTATCATTTATAAAATTTTCACATGTCCGCTCTATGAATTATCCCCCTTTTTATAAAACCATATCCTTGCTGCAGGGGTGTGTCTTTTCAGGTCACATGGTACAGAAACCAGTCTTTCCAGTTTCTGCCAAGCCAGCTTGCTTCTCACAGGCAGTGCTCCTCCCAGCTTCTCCAGGAGGAAGCCACTTTTTACGACGTCTGTAATAAAAAACCTTTGCCTGAGTGGAGAGGGCTTTGTTCACTCTCTGGCAGAGCACAGGAAATTCAATTATCAGATAGATGGCATATCCTTAGCCTGGGCAGCAAAAGGAAGGTTGGCCTGGGAACACAGTGGTGACTCAAGTTTCACTGCTGATGGGTAGTTGCCAGGCAGAATCAAGTTCCTTAAGCCAGACTTTCAGCTACTGTCATGTTATTTGTTGCTTTTTAACTTAACTTGCAATTTTACACATGCAGCTAGAATGCTGATTCTAAGTGCAAAACTATGACATTTCAACAGTTACAAAGGCATGTGACACCAAACATAGGTCACTCATTTAATTTAACATTTTCGATTTTGGTGGTTTTAAATCCAGTTGTAGTTAGGCTTAAGCTGCTGACTCCATAGCATTTTTGTTATAAGCATTGTTTTTGGGCTCTTCATTTCCCAGATTTTGTAGGCACACAAAACTCCATTCTGCCAAATGTCTGCTGGTGTTCAGTGAATATTTTGCACATGTTGCAAGGTTTGAAATAGGCATTTTGCTTGCCTTCAGAAAAACACACAGAGTGGTTTTAAAACGCCGGCTTTTGGATAGTGGTGAGTACTGGTACTGCACTCATTTTTGGGATTTAAGAAATGAATTCCCCACACTTCTAGGTTGCATTTGGCAATCAGCATTGCCATTCCCAATGGTTTCAGACTACTGTGCGGGTAGTCCAATGGTGGTTTTAAAGCGCTTTGAAACTAACCGGCGCTACTGTTTTTCCTTTGGCAACCCATTTCCCTCATGGCAACCCGGCCTTTCATTCTCGCACTGGTGGGTGGCAAGTGAGGCAACCATTTTGGTGGGCGCACAAACTGCGCAGCTTTCCTGGATTTCGGCGCACATGTGGGTTTTCCGCCATCTTGAATTTCCTAAGCCCACAGCACCAAATGTTGTAGCAGGATAGCTTAAACGTGGGTCAGGACACCCAACAAGGTGCAGCGGCAATAAACAGTACCTGAGGCAGGGTGGTATAATGCCACCATCCGCCAAACAGCTGCTCAACAGCCAGTGGACTTGACGCCACAGGGCTTATCGCCGCAAGGGTCCCTTCAGCTGGTTCAAATGGTGTTCCAAAGTCACGTGATTGAACACGTGAGCGACACGGGTCCTGCCTCCTCCTGCAAACACGTGACCAGTAGCAAGAGCGCGACTCGCTCGCAGTGCCACTGGGAGGTGAAAAAGTACTTGTGCAGCTTGTGCACAGTTCAGGAAACCAGTTTTAAAAAACACACGTTCTTCCTGGACAGAACGCAATGCACCGCTCGGGCGCCTTCCGCCGGCTCAAATGGTGTTCCAAAGTCACGTGATTGAACACGTGAGCGACACGGGTCCTGCCTCCTCCTGCAAACACGTGACCAGTAGCAAGAGCGCGACTCGCTCGCAGTGCCACTGGGAGGTGAAAAAGTACTTGTGCAGCTTGTGCACAGCTCAGGGAACCAGTTTTAAAAAACACACGTTCTTCCTGGACAGAACGCAATGCACCGCTCGGGCGCCTTCCGCCGGCTCAAATGGTGTTCCAAAGTCACGTGATTGAACACGTGAGCGACACGGGTCCTGCCTCCTCCTGCAAACACGTGACCAGTAGCAAGAGCGCGACTCGCTCGCAGTGCCACTGGGAGGTGAAAAAGTACTTGTGCAGCTTGTGCACAGTTCAGGGAACCAGTTTTAAAAAACACACGTTCTTCCTGGACAGAACGCAATGCACCGCTCGTGCGCCTTCCTCCGGCTCAAATGGTGTTCCAAAGTCACGTGATTGAACACGTGAGCGACACGGGTCCTGCCTCCTCCTGCAAACACGTGACCAGTAGCAAGAGCGCTACTCGCTCGCAGTGCCACTGGGAGGTGAAAAAGTACTTGTGCAGCTTGTGCACAGTTCAGGGAACCAGTTTTAAAAAACACACGTTCTTCCTGGACAGAACGCAATGCACCGCTCGGGCGCCTTCCGCCGGCTCAAATGGTGTTCCAAAGTCACGTGATTGAACACGTGAGCGACACGGGTCCTGCCTCCTCCTGCAAACACGTGACCAGTAGCAAGAGCGCGACTCGCTCGCAGTGCCACTGGGAGGTGAAAAAGTACTTGTGCAGCTTGTGCACAGCTCAGGGAACCAGTTTTAAAAAACACACGTTCTTCCTGGACAGAACGCAATGCACCGCTCGGGCGCCTTCCGCCGGCTCAAATGGTGTTCCAAAGTCACGTGATTGAACACGTGAGCGACACGGGTCCTGCCTCCTCCTGCAAACACGTGACCAGTAGCAAGAGCGCGACTCGCTCGCAGTGCCACTGGGAGGTGAAAAAGTACTTGTGCAGCTTGTGCACAGCTCAGGGAACCAGTTTTAAAAAACACACGTTCTTCCTGGACAGAACGCAATGCACCGCTCGGGCGCCTTCCGCCGGCTCAAATGGTGTTCCAAAGTCACGTGATTGAACACGTGAGCGACACGGGTCCTGCCTCCTCCTGCAAACACGTGACCAGTAGCAAGAGCGCGACTCGCTCGCAGTGCCACTGGGAGGTGAAAAAGTACTTGTGCAGCTTGTGCACAGTTCAGGGAACCAGTTTTAAAAAACACACGTTCTTCCTGGACAGAACGCAATGCACCGCTCGGGCGCCTTCCACCGGCTCAAATGGTGTTCCAAAGTCACGTGATTGAACACGTGAGCGACACGGGTCCTGCCTCCTCCTGCAAACACGTGACCAGTAGCAAGAGCGCTACTCGCTCGCAGTGCCACTGGGAGGTGAAAAAGTACTTGTGCAGCTTGTGCACAGTTCAGGGAACCAGTTTTAAAAAACACACGTTCTTCCTGGACAGAACGCAATGCACCACTCGGGCGCCTTCCGCCGGCTCAAATGGTGTTCCAAAGTCACGTGATTGAACACGTGAGCGACACGGGTCCTGCCTCCTCCTGCAAACACGTGACCAGTAGCAAGAGCGCGACTCGCTCGCAGTGCCACTGGGAGGTGAAAAAGTACTTGTGCAGCTTGTGCACAGTTCAGGGAACCAGTTTTAAAAAACACACGTTCTTCCTGGACAGAACGAAATGGCTGCATTTAAACAAACTGTGTCTTTGTACTTTGGCTTGGCTTCATTCAAACAAACTTTGCCTTTGTGTATTTTCTGTATTAAACATTCTTCTTTTAAAAAAAAAAACGTTTCTACATTTTGTTTGTAAGTATACAAAAAGACCCCAACTCTGGACAGACTTCCTTCCTGCAGTGCAATCATATATGTTTACATGTCTCTGTATAAAGCTTCCCGCTGGCTGTTACCACTTCCTCCTGCCATTTCCCGTTCCTCCAACAGTCTCCTTGTTGCAACCATGTCCATAGTCTATTGCATGTCCTTGCCGCCCGCCGCTCCTCCATCCTCTCCTGCCTCCCTTTTACTGCCCTTGGGTAAATGCCTCCATTCGTACATCCGTGTCCAGGGAAAACATAGACTGTGTTAATGCATTCGCGGCTTCTACTTTGCTCCTTTCATGCATTCCTCCTTGTAGTGTCCTGTACCACACTACAGTCTCTGCCAGTGACAACCTTTATAGGTCTGACCACCATGCTTCTATTTGGGGGCCCTTGGCCGATTTCCACGCCATCGCTATTCTTCATTGTGCTAGTATATTAATCAAATCTTTCATTTTGGCATAGTGAGCAACTCGTCTTCTGCTCCTCGGGTATAGGCCTAGCAGACAGGCCTCAGTCACCAGCTGTACCCCCCTCTGTCACCCTTTCCTCCACCTCCTGCCATAATTTCTCAATCACTGGCCATGCCCAAAACATGTGCATCATATCTGCCCCGCCATGTGAACACCTCGGGCAGGCGTTGTTGTAATCCCCCATTATATGGGTGATAAAACATTGTTCTTATGGTTCCATGTAATAAAGTCACCATAATAAACCATGTGGTAAAAAATGCTGAATTGATTTCATTTAAAAAAATACATTTATCACATATACATGTGGGGGAGACCCCTGCACCTCCCAATACTTCCCATGAAATAAAAACTTACCATTACCCACCCCCCACATATATAAGTGAAAAGGTGCTTTAAAAAAAATAAATCACATTTTTTACCACGGGAAAATCTCTGCAACTTTATTTTTTATTTTTTTATTTTTCTATTTGTTGTTGGTTTATTTAATTAAACCTTTACAAAAAAAAATAGCACAACTTAAGATTTCACAATTTTGCGATAATTTCGCGATATGGAAATATAATAGCATTGCCAAAACTAAATACTTGAGAGAGAAATGAATATACAGAAAGTTACAAGTAACTTCAACAAATCTTCAAAAGTGTCATTAAAAAACAATGATATAAAATATTATAGCATTGCCAAAACTAAAAACTCCAAAGAAAAAATAATTTACAAAATACATTCTTATGAAGTTTTCAGAATTTTACATATATAAAAACCTACAAATGTAAACAAATTCATTATTAGATGTAACTTCGAATCGCTTCACATTATTTCACACACATTTTTTAAATTAAAAGGCAATCTGTCTAATTTTCAGTAAAATTACATGTCCATGAAGCATTTGAAACCACATTAACTCTCTGTTGACTAGGGAGATAGAATTCACAAAATTAGAAAAATATAGAATTCTCTGCGGAAGCAATGAGGGGCACACAAGCTTTATGTGCTGGAGGGTTTTTTCCACACATACGATTCCACAAAAGCAACAACTATTCCCATTGCCCTGATTCATATGAATGATGTTTAATATCTCTTGTGTCTTCATGACGTTCATCCTAAAACGCATGGTTGCCTTTTTGATAGGCCTACTTAGACATTTACTTAAATACCTTTCTAATTCCGGGTGGAATTTCCCAGAATGATACTACTTGGAAATAGATTCTTGAACGCAAAATAATTGCACTGTTATCATAGCAATCATTTCCTCTTAATATTTTCTTCACCTTATCCGGATGTTCAATCAAAATTTGCGTTGATACTCCCAGATTCAACAACGTACTTTCTACCTCCATCTTAAGTTCCATCATGAAGACATCTGAGATATCAGCACCAATAATTGCATACAAATCTTCCTTTTAGCAGTCAAACACTTGTGCCATAACAAGATTCTTTTCCATTGAGCACTAGATTTCAAAGACTGCAAACCAAATTTGTATCAAATTAATTCTATTGGTACAATTTTTGGCAGATAAAACAATACTCCCCTCCACACCATTCCTTCCACCACTCTTAGGTAATCCATAAGGTCACAAGCGAGGAATTCTAACCCATATAGGAGTTGTGGCATCACTTTTGATCTGTAGAACTCTCTTCATGGTACCATAGAAAATGTCCCGTATTTTCTTTCTACAAGGCGCATTTGTCTTAAGGCTGTCTGGGCATTCACCTTTAAACAATTTTTGGAGAACATTTTGGAACTGGTATAAAACAGTATCCCAGATAGTGTAAGATGTTTTGACTTTTTATAGTTTGCCTTCGCATAGCCGTTTGAATTTAATATGAGCCTTGTTTCTTCTGCCTATGCGGAGAATTACAGTTTTTGTAGGGTTAATTTTTAATTTTAGTTCTTTAACAAATTGTCTAAATGCATTTATCAAGTTCTGTAAACCCACTTTTGTGCAATCAAGGAGAAGGAAATTATATGTGTAAGATTTCCATCCTACGCTTAGTGCTCCTAATTTAGGGGCTACCATTCCACTCTTATCCAATGATTTCCCTGCTCTCGAAACATATAATTTGAACAAAGTGGGCGCAAGTGTGCACCCCTTTCTAAGTCCATTTGTAGTTTCGATTTCCTTTGACATTAGGCACTCAGAGTTTAACTGTACCCTCATTTTAGTGTTGGAATAAAGAAAAATAATGAAGTCTAACAAACCCTTTGGTATTCCCAAGTCAGATAGCCTCTGCCATAGTGTAGGATTGTCCATCATGCCAAAGGCCATTGAGAGGTCCATTGAGGCTATAAATACTGGCATAACATCCTAAAACCACACACTCTTTTGTAGATTAGTAGACTTGTAAGGACAAGACCTCCACAATCAGTTCCCATATTTAAAGCCTATTTGTTTATTGTCTAAGATATAATTTTCATCAATCCATTCCTGGATATGAAGTAATCTTTTTTGAATCAGTGTCCGCAAAGGCCATCGGCCGGTAATTCGATGGGCTTAAACGACTGCCTTTTTTAAAAATGGGAAGTACATATGATAGTTTCCATGATAAAGGCATCGTTTTAGTCTTAATTACATCAGCAAAGAGAAGATATAGAACTCTCGACCAAAATGCAACATTATATTTGAGAATATTATTAGATAAGTTATTTGGTCTCAGTGTTTTCGAGTTCTTAGAATTCAAAATTAGTCTCGAAATAGTCTCAACTGTGTTGTCTACGTTCCATTCATAGCTCTCCTTACTTCGGTAACAATAACAAGAATCATTTCCTTTATACAGGTTTTCAAAATAATCTACCCATACCTTCTCCTCAATAGCGTTAATGGCTAATTGTACTTGGGTTGTCGCTAGATTATTCACAAGCACCCAAAAATTGCATGAATTATGTCCCTTCAGAGAGTTCAACATAATTTCTAAATTTCTCTGGTATAACTTCGCCCTTTGATAGATTACCAATTTTTTATATTGCTGCCTTAAGTGTTTTACATTAGCTTGTATTACCAAAGCCTTACATCCCTCTTTACATATCATTCTTACTTTTTTGCGCATTTGTGCTTTATGTTCATGGACTAAAATATCTGAGGTATGCTTGTGGTTCTTTTTATTGTTTGAGGTTGGAATTTTCTGACTCTTCATATTATTCAGATTTGCATCCAGATAACCAAAGTTTACAACTGAATATTTTAATATTATTTTTTCTAACACAGAAGACTTATAATCATGAATCATAGTCATCATAACATCTTTTGTTTTCTGCTGCGTCCACTTGACTCTAGTACCTCTTACGTTTACCAAAACCCCTTCCACAAAACAGTTCAGATTTTCCCTTCTCCCCAAACAATCAAAGTTCACAATAAGCATCGAATGATCACTGTTCGAGGACGGTCTCAATTCAAATTTCTTCATACATTCACTCAGTTGACAAGATGTAAAAACATAATCGATCACTGACGATACCCCTCTTGCATTCCAAGTTGGTAAATTTTTAACAACCATCTTTAATCCCCAACTATTTGCAAATGCCTGCCACAGTGATCCGCAAAATGTTCTTTTACCATTTTCTGGTGCAGATTCCTCTGCTTAGGCCATCAGTTCCTCACCTTCCATTGGATCCAAATTACAATCAGCATTTAAATCTCCAGCTAACAAATGTGTCCCCCTTGGTTCACATAAAGCCACTGATCTATTAATTCTTCCAGCCTTAATAAGTCATATTCCAGCTGAGTGTCTGTGTAATCTAAGGGATTCCAGCATACATTTATTATCATCATATGGAAAAAAACCCATGTAACTATCTAAGCAAAAGTTGGCAATCAACATTGAGTTCGAAATTTGCCAGTCTGCCACTTTCTGTATCTGTTTCCCCTGTCGATAACACAAGAATAAGTCACCTGTCACACGGCCACACAAAACCCCTATTGCTTGAACGCATAGAACATCAAAATCGTTCCACATTAAATTCCCTCTGGCCCATGTCTCCTGCACCAGGATGATATCAAAGCAGGACAACTCCACAATTAATTTTTCATTCTTGAATTATTGTGCATTACCTCTGGAGTTCCAGTAGAGTAAACTCAGATTACCTGGAGAGCTACAGGGGATTACCCAAGGTTTTTAGTTGAGAGATTGAGTCTCATAATGATATGGCCAGCCATCTCCAGTCTTGAACATCTATACCTTTTGGTTCCTCAGTAATAGAAGACTCCATCATTCAGGTTTGAGTATGACCCTCTCCAACTGTGGAGATAATATTCCTGATTACAGACTTAACAATACATGGTGGATGATTGAAGGTAGTAATATCAAACCCTCTTTTATGCAAAGACCCCACCTCCTTTAACAGCAGAGATCTTACCAGAGGTGAGGGTATAATTAGTCGAACAAAGTCATGTCTTTGTTGATGTATAAAATCAATGAATATAATGTCTGCTGATGAGATTAGGCATAGTTCAGGAATTTCAGAAAATAAAGAAAGAATATAGGATCTGTTCAAGGAATTGGACTCACCTTCCTCGAACAGATAGTTAATTATCAAACTGGGAGATTCAAGGAGTACAGGCAGTCTCAGTTCATTCCTAAAGCCCCTCATACTTCAACTTGCATGCACTCACACCAATTTATCTCCTTCCTGACTTTTAGTGTCTTGCTCACTCCCCTTACCAGACAGATCATGTTTTTTATCTAAATATCCAGCATGGGTGGCATCACCTTCTACCGTATTGCCTCTGTAGGGCTTTTCCCAGGAATACCCATCCCTTTGGTGTTGTAGATCCCCTTTATTTGCGTTCCTAATCCCAAGCATATTTTCTATTATCTATTTCACAGCTACTTCATCCAAACCCTCATTTTTGTGGCTTCTTTTTTCTGCTACTATCAGAGCATTTTCTGGAATATTTTCATACCTTACGCATTCATTTGAGGATTCCTTCCCCCTAATCTCTGCATATCCATATTTATGAAGGTATTTAGTTCTAACAGTATTCCTTGATGTCCCAAACCAGTGTTTACAGAGTGCACTATAACACCTCTTTTGGGCAGTACTTGAGCTTCAGAAGGAAACTCTGTTTGGTTACTAATTGGTCCATTGGTCTGATCCCTATTGCAAAATAGCGTATCAGTTGTAAGTTTCTTAGGAACGATTGGACCTACCGACACTGGTGTGACTGTTCTGGATGGTGCTGCAGGATTCTTACATATATCAAAAATATCATTAATTCCATACTCTATAGATTTCAATAGCATTTCTATCCTTCCAGAGTCTTTTATTTTTATTTTTCAGGGCATCTGAAATGCTGTTTTCACCATCTTGATATTCGCTTTGTGTAGCCTGGTCAATCCTAAATTTCGCCGGCTTTGGTCTACAGGGGACAGATTCGTGTACTGCTATTTCCCTAGGTACTGCCAAGTCATGGGATTTCAATGAAAACCTCCTCCTGGCATTCCTCCTCTATCATATTACATAGTCCCTTATCTCCGAGCAACTTACGTGATGATTTATTCTGCGTTCTCTGTACCTGAGCTTGTTTTTGTTTAATTTTTATTTCCTTTTTTTTTAAATGTTTACTTTAATTTCAGAGGGATCTGTTGGTGTAGGGTCCAAATCAATTATTTCAGCAATGACTCCATCCTCAATTATACCACCCTTATCTTGCCCATCCTTTAGAACTTCTTTTACCGGGAGTTCTTTATTCGCTTGTAATTCCCGTAACATTTTTATTGTTGAAATCTGCAAAGACTCACTTAGCTTATCAGGAAGCAAACCAACTTCCTTCAAAACCTCATTCAGCACAGCTGTTTGATTGTGTAGTTCTTGTTTGATTAGTTTGCTGTGTGCACCCATTTTGGTAATCAGCTTAGACATGCCCTCTAGTGAAGATTCCACCTTAGGAATATCACTTATCTCATAACAATCTGATTTCTCTTCCACTTCCTCATCATGCGTGGATAGCCCTGACAGTGTTTTCTCCCATCTTCGAAGATTTTCGGCGTTACCAAAAAAGAACGATTTGAGCTTTGACCTATTTGCAAATTGCCAACAGCATCCGGGATTAATACATTTGGTACATTCTCCCCAACTTCTCTCTCACGGTCCTCCACAAAGAGGAATTCTGAGGAGTCAGTACTTTCAATTGTCTGAATTTACAGGGACGTTTTATTTAAGCTCATTTGAGCATATTTGAGCACATTCGAGCCTCTCTTCCTTATTTTCCAGAGACTGCGGTAACGATAATAATGCAGCTCTGGCTAAACTGGCCCTCTGCATTTTAATGGGAGCAAAAATATCTGTCACAGCGTCCATTTTTAGTAACAACATTTCTTTCCTCATATTTCTTTTACATGAACTTTCCACCCTTTGCAATTAACTTTAACTTCAATATCCAATCAGGGAAACAATGAACAGATTTACTTTCAAGACACAAAGTAGGAGATACTGCGACAGAGAGCCTGTGCCCCAGGCCAGATAATGACTTAGTACAGCAAATGGAGCGTGATCCAGAACAAGGGAACTGCAAGACGCACCAAAGAGAACGCATACCCACAAAACTAAAACTCCTACAGCTGCCGCTGCACGCGAAGCAGCGAACAGCAAACAACAACTTGTGAGCTACTTTGGAGCGTGCGCGCAGGTCACGGGTGATGTAGTTTCCCAAAGTGAGGGGGAGGAGTCACAATTCATAAAGTCCTGAAAACAACAATTATTGTCCTTATTTGCAGAGCTCCATACCATTGTTATTTTGCAGACAGAATTCACAGGATTCCAGATTCACAGGAGCAGCATCTCCCACAGCAAACAGCTACTTGTGAGCTACTACGGAGCATGCCTGCGACTTTATTACTGGATACCCTTCTTAATGGGTGTTGAATTTGTACTTTGCCTTTGTATATTTTTCTGCATTAGCAACCTTGCACCATTCGATCACTAGGCGTGGTTGTCGAAACACCTCTGGGTCCGAAGCTGCTTTGGGTAGACTCCCCGGTCTTTTCCAGCACCCTCAATGTTGCTCGTGCATCTGCATTATGGCTTCTTCTTATGCCTTCAAGGCTGGAGTGTGCGGACACTCCTCCAGCACCTGGCACGGCTCCATGGTCACATGCCAACTCTCCCTCTTGGCCCGGGATGAAATCTGCAGCCTCGCCGAGCCACCAAACCCGCAGGAGCTACAGCTCTTGTCCCGGCATCTCCACAGCACTTCTTGCTCATACGCAGCATTCCTCTTCCTTTCCTGATGACCTCCTCTGCTTTGCCGGCTCTATCTGTGTGCTTTGCGTTTCAGGAGCCCGGCATGGATGGCAACATCTCCTTCTGCACTGCTCGCTACACCTCCCTCTACCAGATTGCAGTCACCATTTTTAAATGTCACGGTCATTGCAGGTTTGGAAAAACAACTAGTCCACATATTGTATTTCAAACTCCTGTCACTTTGCACAAACTCCCTTGTCCTGCTCCTCGTCTTAGTACCAGAGTGGTTATGGGAGTTGAAGTCCATAACTTTCAATGGCCTTTTAATTCCTGGAGGTATTTCCCATGGAATTCACAAAAAGGCACATTAAGATTAGAGAGCATGGTATCCATTGGACTCTTAACTCTTAAATGGGTTCTCTCTGGGACTTTGCACAAAGGTCGCACAAAGGTACATCAAGAAGAAAGCATATTATGTGTGATTTATTGGTGTTTGGGTGGAAAGTAGCGGCCTGACCAGAATGATGTTGAGAAAAGGTTTTTCGACTTACTTTATGAGGGTGGAATCATAAGCTGACAATATGCCATTAAGGTCTTGGTGGGCAGGTTGTCTTTCTCATGGGAAAGGAGCGAACACTGTCACTCCTCCAATGAAGTCATAACATCCCCCGGTAGTTGTCTCCTCCCATTTGATCCTCCCTTATGTAACTGCCACCAGGGTCACGATCAAGTAGTGGCTGCCGTCCCCTAGCCACATGGAAGGAGGTTCCCACTGCGGAATCTGTGATGACTCCATTGGATTCATCACATAAGCCACTGCAGCACAGGGGCACCATTTAAAATATGTGGACGCCATGCTGGTGGCAGGGTAATCTCTTAGAATAAACTTTGCCTAGTGCATGACACTACTTATTATCATGGCTGCCACAACCCAATTGATATCGCACATGTGTCAACTCCTGTGAGTCAGCTTTGCTGTGGAAGGGATGTCTGTTGGGGTCAGATGGGCCGTTACTGCCACATGGCAGGACAGAAACCCTGTGGACCCGGCCTCTCCTTGATTATCTCTGTGAGGTCTGGTAACCCCCTCATCCAGAGACAGCCACACAGCAGGCGGCTGTCCTGGGCCTAGGTATCCAAAGAGCATGTCCATTCATAAGGAGTAGCCTCACACCAGGGTGTTGCATGTCTAAAGGTCTTTGTTGTCAGTTGGAAGGAAGGGGCAGGGTTAGGATAGGCACAAGCACTCTGGACACTGGAAGAAGCCTTCACCATCTTGTTTCTTGCTGTTTTGCTTTTCCCTTTCTTGTCTCCTCCACTTCCTTTGGAACAAAGCACTTTGGGTGTGACATCAAGAAGGAAGGCAAAGTACATTCCAGCCAGGAGCAGGGATTGGTCCCCTAAAGCAGGCTAGATTTAGACCAATCACCTGGGGGCGTGTGCCCTTAAAAGAAGGAGGTTCATTCCCCTTCAGCAGAATCCCCTCAGTTCATTGAGAGCCATGTAAGGCTGAAGAGACATTCTAAAGATTCTCAGTTGGTCTTCCTTTGGGACAGAAGCACTTTCCAAAGCCCTACGCCAGAGGTGAAGAAGGAGACATCTAATATCTGCCCCATAACCACTTCCAGGAAACTTCGGGAGTAAGCAGGTCGGTGGACCAAGACCAACCATTCGGCAATCAATCTTATGTGCCAGAGGAGCAGACCCTGAACTGGAGCATCCTCCTTTTCAAGTCCTTTGTGAAGGCATGACAGCAACCGGAGGGCCAGACCAGCCACAGCTCCCTGTTCTCTTGCACGGAACCAGTCACACTTTGTTCCCCTCAATTTGAACAACAATCGGGAAGGCGCTGGTACGGGTGTCTGCATTCCTCCATCTAGCCAAACCTTTGCACTGCATCTAAACCAGCTTGACACAGCATTGTGTGCTAACGAAACACGTCACCTGCTAGGCCCAAAGCATCTGCTCAATGCCGGAACCTGGACCAGATCCCTGGAGGGTCACTCGCCAACTCTAACTGGGGGTCACAACCCCATCTTGGCCCAGCCAGTCAGAGAACTGCTGCCTCATTAATTGCACATCAATGCACCCTTGATCACCACTTCAACAACTGTTGTACATCGACTCAAACTGCTTGAGTGTCACTCTCTGAACTCTCTCAGTGGCCAAAACCGAACTTAGCCTGGCCAACTGCAAAACGTTCTTGGGCCCGCCTTGACCTGCATCATTTTAAACCACCATGATTTGACCGCACGGAGCACCTGCATTCGCCCTTGATTGATGTCCGCTTGCTGCTAGGGTCTCCACGATCCTACATGCCTGACTGAGCGTGATCAGATTGCATCAACGTGCAAACCCAGGTCTGATACTTCAGCCCACCAAGAAATTAATCTAGGTACTGTGGCACTATACAGCCCCCACGGTCCACTTGGGCCCTAGAGACTGGTTAGGTCATGATCACTTTTGTTTTCTGCAACATATCTTTTTTATGGTAATACCTTATCTACCAGTCCTGTAACTACACTCAGTGTGCTACTTTCTCCAGTCTCTCACTTCTCTCCTGTTCTTTCCTTTGGGGTGGGTTTGTGTATACCAATCGATTTTTGTTCTACTTGCAGATGGTGTGTTTTATTAAAGTGTTTACGTTTTTATAGAACTTTGATTGCACATTCCCTTTATTTTAGACTGTGATACTGTGTTGTGTCACTAATGCCGTTGGGAGAAGGCCTTCCCCCTTCTCTGCAGTTCCGCTGCGAGGGAGACCAAATTCACTGAAGAATCCAGCCACCAATGTTCGTGTGAAGCACCACTGCGCCTCCCGCCCCTGCTCCGCCTCGTCGTGACCCACGTGGTCTGTGGGCAGCACTGGCCGTGAAATGGCCTCCCTGGTTGCCCAGACAACCAGCAGCAACATACTGGAGCCCGGGAGAATGCCCGCGAAATTTCACGCTGCGGCCCAGGCCCGCAATAGGTCTGACTCACCTGCCAGCCCCTCCCCTCCTGCTTTAAAGAGAGTGGGAGGCAGCCGCCAGGCGAAGCTGTCGGGAGAAGGCCAAGGGAAAAGGCCTTCCCCCCTCTCTGCAAGTCCGCTGCGAGGGAGACCAAATTCACTGAAGAATCCAGCCGCCGATGCTCGTATGAAGCACCACTGCGCCTCCGGCCCCTGCTCCACCTCGTCGTCACCCATGTGGTCTGTGGGCAGCACTGGCCGTGAAATGGTCTCCCTGGTTGCCCAGACAACCAGCAACAACATACTGGAGCCCGGGAGAATGCCCGCGAAATGTCACACCGCGGCCCAGGCCCGCAATAGGTCTGACTCGCCTGCCAGCCCCTCCCCTCCTGCTTTAAAGGGAGAGGGAGGCGGCCGCCAGGCGAAGCCGTCGGGAGAAGGCCAAGGGAAAAGGCCTTCCCCCCTCTCTGCAGCTCCGCTGCGAGGGAGACCAAATTCACTGAAGAATCCAGCCGCCGATGCTCATGTGAAGCACCACTGCGCCTCCCACCCCTGCTCCGCCTCGTCGTCACCTACGTGGTCTGTGGGCAGCACTGGCCGTGAAATGGCCTCCCTGGTTGCCCAGACAACCAGCAACAACATACTGGAGCCCGGGAGAATGCCCGCGAAATTTCACGCCGCGGTCCAGGCCCGCAATAGGTCTGACTCGCCTGCCAGCCCCTCCCCTCCTGCTTTAAAGGGAGTGGGAGGCGTCCACCAGGCGAAGCCGTCGGGAGAAGGCCAAGGGAAAAGGCCTTCCCCCCTCTCTGCAGCTCCGCTG
This sequence comes from Ambystoma mexicanum, assembly GCF_040938575.1. Taxonomy (NCBI): domain Eukaryota; kingdom Metazoa; phylum Chordata; class Amphibia; order Caudata; family Ambystomatidae; genus Ambystoma; species Ambystoma mexicanum. Next base: position 317,731,750 of record NC_090928.1, on the reverse strand, counting down.
CGAGGGAGACCAAATTCACTGAAGAATCCAGCCGCCGATGCTCGTGTGAAGCACCACTATGCCTCCCGCCCCTGCTCCGCCTCGTCGTCACCTACGTGGTCTGTGGGCTGCACTGGCCGTGAAATGGTCTCCCTGGTTGCCCAGACAACCAGCAACAACATACTGGAGCCCGGGAGAATGCCCGCGAAATGTCACGCCGCGGCCCAGGCCCGCAATAGGTCTGACTCGCCTGCCAGCCCCTCCCCTCCTGCTTTAAAGGGAGAGGGAGGCGGCCGCCAGGCGAAGCCGTTGGGAGAAGGCCAAGGGAAAAGGCCTTCCCCCCTCTCTGCAGCTCCGCTGCGAGGGAGACCAAATTCACTGAAGAATCCAGCCGCCGATGCTCATGTGAAGCACCACTGCGCCTCCCACCCCTGCTCCGCCTCGTCGTGACCCACGTGGTCTGTGGGCAGCACTGGCCGTGAAATGGCCTCCCTGGTTGCCCAGACAACCAGCAGCAACATACTGGAGCCCGGGAGAATGCCCGCGAAATTTCACGCCGCGGCCCAGGCCCGCAATAGGTCTGACTCACCTGCCAGCCCCTCCCCTCCTGCTTTAAAGAGAGTGGGAGGCAGCCACCAGGCGAAGCTGTCGGGAGAAGGCCAAGGGAAAAGGCCTTCCCCCCTCTCTGCAAGTCCGCTGCGAGGGAGACCAAATTCACTGAAGAATCCAGCCGCCGATGCTCGTATGAAGCACCACTGCGCCTCCCGCCCCTGCTCCACCTCGTCGTCACCCATGTGGTCTGTGGGCAGCACTGGCCGTGAAATGGTCTCCCTGGTTGCCCAGACAACCAGCAACAACATACTGGAGCCCGGGAGAATGCCCGCGAAATGTCACGCCGCGGCCCAGGCCCGCAATAGGTCTGACTCGCCTGCCAGCCCCTCCCCTCCTGCTTTAAAGGGAGAGGGAGGCGGCCGCCAGGCGAAGCCGTCGGGAGAAGGCCAAGGGAAAAGGCCTTCCCCCCTCTCTGCAGCTCCGCTGCGAGGGAGACCAAATTCACTGAAGAATCCAGCCGCCGATGCTCATGTGAAGCACCACTGCGCCTCCCACCCCTGCTCCGCCTCGTCGTCACCTACGTGGTCTGTGGGCAGCACTGGCCGTGAAATGGCCTCCCTGGTTGCCCAGACAACCAGCAACAACATACTGGAGCCCGGGAGAATGCCCGCGAAATTTCACGCCGCGGTCCAGGCCCGCGATAGGTCTGACTCGCCTGCCAGCCCCTCCCCTCCTGCTTTAAAGGGAGTGGGAGGCGTCCACCAGGCGAAGCCGTCGGGAGAAGGCCAAGGGAAAAGGCCTTCCCCCCTCTCTGCAGCTCCGCTGCGAGGGAGACCAAATTCACTGAAGAATCCAGCCGCCGATGCTCGTGTGAAGCACCACTATGCCTCCCGCCCCTGCTCCGCCTCGTCGTCACCTACGTGGTCTGTGGGCTGCACTGGCCGTGAAATGGCCTCCCTGGTGCCCAGACAACCAGCAACAACATACTGGAGCCCGGGAGAATGCCCGCGAAATTTCACACCACGGCCCAGGCCCGCAATAGGTCTGACTCGCCTGCCAGCCCCTCCCCTCCTGCTTTAAAGGGAGTGGGAGGCGGCCGCAAGGCGAAGCCGTCGGGAGAAGGCCCAGGGAAAAGGCCTTCCCCCCTCTCTGCAGCTCTCTGCTGTTCGGAGCTGCGAGCTGCAGGAATCCATGCTTGCGCCCGCAAAAACAGCCTCTCCATGGCCCCCATGGACCTCCCACCTGAGCTCAGCAGGAGAAATGAACTTCTCTTGCTGTGAACTGGCACACGGAACCCGACCGCCTATCAGCCTAGTCCTGCATTAAGGAACGTTCGCTTGCGATCGAGATATGCTGTACTAAGCCGCATTCAACGCTCCGCATGTGTACTCACCAGCCACCTCACCGCAAGGCCCTGCTGGTCTGCACAACACAGCCCACAGTTAGCCTATATCCATCCCCATCTCCAGTGCCGTACAGCACCAGTAGGTGCACAGAATGCAACCGTTGCTGTTTGCCATCAAGCCAGTCGAGCAGATCTAACCTGCAAGGCACATTCTTTGTCATCCCGTGCAGATCCACCGTCCCATGAAACCCCAGGTCATGGATCTTCTTACCGATGCATTCTCTGCAGCACAACATGTAAGTTCAACGTGCACTAAACAAGATGTTCTTCCTGCTCACTCTGATTTGCTATGCAATGTTGATGCCCCCTCTGCCCTGCTGGTCAAAGGTGCCCCCACTGCTGTGTTATGCAATGTTGTTGACCCCTCTGCTGTTGTTGACCCCTCTGCCCTGCTGGTCAAAGGTGCCCCCACCTCCATGTTATGCAATGCCACCAATGCCGTTACCATGATCAACTGTACCCCCACTGCCCTGATAGCTAACGATAGGCTGGTTTATGCTCCCCACACCTCCAAACTTGTATCTACCACGACCCCCGACCAAAGACCTAGCTTAGCCTCTTCTGCTAAACTTTGTAGTCCCCTCTCCAAGCACCTAACGTGCGCCCTGGTGAACGCCCGCTCCATCCCAGCGCACACTCTTGATGTACACAATCTCATCAGCAGAGATAATCTCGACATTCTTTTTATCTCTGAGACCTGGCTACAAGACACCTCCGGACCCGCACTCTCGCTCGCCATCCCTTCTGGTTACATCATATTTAGGCAGAACCGGATAGGCCAAAGGGTGGGAGGTATGGCATCATAGCCAAGGATAGCCTAGACATCAGAAGAATTCAGGGTGAACTAGGGCACAACACCGAGTACTTCCTCATCAAACTCAAAACGTCTCCCAATTCCACCATTGCCTTTCACCTTGTGCATCGCGCACCAGGCCCTCCCACCGACTTCCAAGAAACCCTCATCCATTCTCTGTCCCACAACCTGAAAAAAACCACCAAAGTGGTAATACTGGGTGACTTCAACTTAGGGCTCAACGACCCCCTAGACTCCAATGCCACTGCCCTACAAAAAGGACTTACCACCTTAGGGTTTGTCCAAGCCATCACCAAGCCTACCCACACTAAAGGTCAGACCCTTGACTGGGTTGTGCAACACAACTGCCCCATTCTCCATTCTACCATATCACCCATCGCTTGGTCAGACCACTCCTGTATTAACTTTCACATCGACATCTCTACAGCGCCTTCAAAACCCACCTTCTTTCTCTCTGCTGCACTATCTAGGAGCTCCAAGAAACTAACGAAAGATACCCTCCTTCCATACCTACAGGTTCCAGCTCTGCAACCACCATTTGCCAATGATCCTGCAATATTAGCCAACACCTTCAACCATATCATAACCACTGCAGTAGACACTATTGCTCCCTTGACAGCCAAAAAAGCTAAGAAAACTAAGCACTCCAATGCTTGGTTCTCCCAAGCACTCATGGATCTTAGAACAAAAAAAAGGGCTTCACTTGTCACATGGAGAAGAAACCCTACTAAACTGAACAAAGTTGCCTTCAAGGCCATTGCGAGAGAATATAAAATTGCTATCACACAGACCAAAGATGAATCCTACAACACAAGACTTAATAATGCAGATTCCGGGACTAAAGAAATCTTCGCTATCTTTAGGGAACTTAAATCCCCCTCAACCTCACCACCCAGCATTGTCAAAGACGACACCTGGTGTAACCAAATTCAAAGAGCTATGCTTGATAAACTCGACTCTCTGCACACCAAAATCCTAGCCCATCAGAAAGCTATCTCCTCCTTACTAGCAGCCCAAACGGCACACCCTACACTGGACACATTCAACCAGGTACCCAAATTTGACTTCTCTCCCATAAGCGAATCGGAAGTCATCGCCCTCATTAAGTCTGTTAAGCCTTCTAACTGTAAGGGAGACGCCTGCCCACCTCACATCATTAAAGATTGTGCGCCAGCCATCGCCCCCTTTGTGACTGCTTTCATCAACTCCTCCTTCCAATCATCCACTGTACCCAGCTCCCTGAAAGAAGCGTGGGTCCGACCTCTACTAAAGAAAACATCTCTTGACCCGCTGATACCTGGCAACTACAGACCCATTACTACGGTCCCCTTCCTCTTAAAAATCTTGGTCAAAGCAGCCTATCTGCAAGTTCAGAAATTCATTGAGGACAACCACCTTCTTGGCCTAAGCCAATCCAGATTTCGTCCTCGTCATGGCACTGAAATTGCTCTACTTGATCTAAAAAAAAGATGACATTAGAGATGCAGGCAAAAAGGCACTCCTTTTGCTCCTAGACCTCTCCGCGGCCTTTGACTTGGTAGAGCACAAAACCCTATGCCACCACCTCGCAACCACTGCTAACTTCTTCCCAAAGGCTTGCGCCTGGATCAACTCATTCCTGCAGGAGAGAGTTATGAAGGTTTTCTCAGAATCCTCTAATGCCACACCTAGTCTGATCAAATGTGGAGTCCCCCAAGGCTCCTGCATTGCTCCTACTCTATATAACCTCTACACCAGACCTCTGTTCCGCATTCTGGACTCACTGGGCATCTCATATACCAACTATGCAGATGACACCCAGGTGCTTATACCGCTATCAGGGGACTATCGCACTGATGCGGATACCCTCAACCTCATCTACTCCACCATTCAATCCTGGATGGCAGACAATTGGCTCTGTCTAAACAGTGAAAAGACTGAACTCCTTCTGATCGGGTCCCCCTTCACACTGAGCAAACTTGACAAAGAGTATCAGGCCTTCAATATAGACAACACCTCCATCGCTGTATCACAAACCATCAAGACCTTGGGTGTATACCTAGAACCTAGCATGACCATGGACAGGCAGGTTAATTTGCATAGCTTCCTCAGCAGCATACCACTCCAAACTGATTAATGCTATCAGGCCATTCCTCACCAAACAGAACTGCATCACCATAGCCAGAGCTATCATTGGCTCCAGACTTGACTATTGCAATGCCCTCTTCATCGGTACCTCTCAAAGAAACCTTGCTAAACTCCAGATTGCCCAGAACAATGCCTTAAGAGCTGCAACTGGCATTTTACAAAGAAAACACATCTCATTGGCTAGGAGAGAGGCACACTGGCTACCCATCAAATAAAGGGTGGTCTTCAAAACCCTTGCCCTAACACATAAATGTCTTCATGGACTCGCACCCCCCTATCTCGAACAAAGGATCCACAAACAAACAGCTTCCAGACCCTCCATGGCTGCTTATGCCAACCGCATCCTGACTCCTCACACGCGCAGAGTGCGTGCTGGGGGATCGAGCTTCCTATCAATGGCAGCCTCTCTCTGGAACAAACTCCCAAACGAGATCTGATCAATTCAATCCCATTCTGCCTTCCGCAAGGCATTAACAACTAGGCTATTTGTCTAGAGGGCTCAGCCATGTACGATTCCTGACACATGCTCCATCTCTGAATATTAAATATCACACCTTCATTGTATGTATAAAACTGTTTCTCTGTATCGTACCAACCAAAGCAAAGTTTTTCTGGGCCGCTTATTGTAACCCTCAAGCAAGCCTTCTTAAGTATCCTTGATAGCGCCTCTATGCCCGTGGGCTGCAGTGCGCTTTACAAATGCAAAATAAATATAATGGATCACCTACACACCCCTCTTAAGAGTATAGCCTTCCCTCAGACTGCGTTACCACAAAAGGTGAAGGAGGTATATCTCTTTATTGTCCATGTTTTACCTTTGTGATTGCATTGTGTTTTGGTTTGTAGAAGTGTGAGGCCTGAGTGACCCATTTTACCCCTACTCATCCTTGCACTACTGTGAGACAGAATACAATTTGTCACACTGGTGGCAGTGGTGGGATTTGAAGCAGACTGTGCCTACAACTTAGCCAGCCAAAATAAGTGTGGGCAGTTAACATTAGCTTTTATTGGCAAGGCATTTTTACAACCATGGAACTGGACATCAGCACAGCGCAAACATTGACAGCAAGTGTCTTGCACGACCTCTGTTAGAAGAGCGGGCTCCCTCATGGCAGTAAGGTTAAGAAGGCTGAACTGCTGAAAAGCCTCCAAGCTTTCAAGGAAAATAGGGGGATGGAGGGCTGTGCGGGGACCAGCAATGAGCTAGATCCCCTAGCCCTGTTGCCCATGCACCTGAGGGATGTGGAAACTTCTGAGGAGAGCAACAGCTACCGCATTTCTCAACATTCCTCCCACCGGGTAGGCCCGGTGGTCTCCTACCAGTCACAATCCTCCCATAAATTGCAAACATCTGTGGGTATACACGGATAGAACAAGCCTACTGGGCATCTTGCTGTGCTGAACTCCGACAGGCTATGACTCCTGGAGGAACAGAAAATAGCCCTGCAGGAACGGAAACAGCAGGCAACCGAGGCCATGGCTGAGAAAAAGCAAAGGAACTTCGTGATACTGAGCAAGATAGGGCTTGAAGCCCAGAAAGAGGCCACCAATATTTACAGTGGACAAAGATGTATCTTCACTGGTGGCTCCCAAGGAAAGCCTAGGTGCCATCTCCCCAAGGACCTAGTCCAACCATATAAGGAGGGAAAGGATATTTGCAACTGGTTTTAAAAGCTGGAGTTAGCTTACTGCCTCCAGGAGGTGAAAGGGGAGTTGTTGGGACGTCGAATATATCTTTTTTGACATCACTAGCTTCTTTCTTTGCTCTTTTTCATATTTTATCAGGGAGTTCCCCCCTTAGTTTGCCATTGCTTAAGGGATATATTTGGTACGGTTGCCTTAATGGGTATCTTCTTTCGAACACAAGTCCAGTATTGGCACAACTGCTGGTGTGAAACACGGCACAATTTCAGGTCTCCAACATATGGGAGGTAGGTGTCAAGGAGTTCCCCCCTTCTCACCTGGGTCCGTTCTTTGCTGGAGCCCTTGGTCGCTGCCTTTTTGCGGACTGACCTGATTTTGAACAAGGCTGCCCGAGTCTCTTCCGACTCCAGAGTGCGTTCAGTTTCCGGGACGCGGGTGCAGGAATCCAGGAAACTAGGAAAGGTGCAACTAGCACACGAGGTCAGTAAATAGAAGGATAGGAAAGGGCAAGGAATGGGTAGATAGACAGGTACATGGAAACAATACCGCGAGCTACGGGACACAAGTCGGATCGCTACTTTGCAATAGCATTGAGATGCGCGGAGTCGCGGAAGGCGTGGTCTATTAATAGAATACGTTATGTCCAGTGCGTGGAGCGAGAAAGGGGTTTCATGCTGGACAACCATGTTGGGAGTATTATGGAGTGTAAGCCCCATTGTGACAAGGACCAGGAAGTCCAAAAGGGACGTGTCCTTTAGTTCATGACAGCATGCCTCCTCCGAAGTCCCTTTCCTCCAGGTTTGCCCGGGTGTATGAGGTGAAATCTTCTGAGCAACCGAGGGGCCTTGATATTAGAAATAGGTTCCCAGGTTCTTTCACTAGGAGGGTATCCTTTCCATTCAACCAGGTATTGAAGCTGGCCCCGTTTATACCTGGAATCGCATATCCGGGATACCTCATATTCCAGTTGGTTGTCGACCAGCAGAGGAGGAGGTCTACAGGATTTCCGGGAGGATGGATTGTAGGGTTTCAATAAAGAGGTATGAAAAACTGGATGAATTTTCTTCCAGGAGTCTGGTAGTTTAATCCGGTATGAGACGGGGTTAATAATTTCCTTGATGGGAAATGGACCATAGTACCGCGGGGCCAATTTGTTTGGTCTTAGATGTCGGGGTAGTAATTTTGATGACAACCATACTTGGTCACCGACTGCATAAGAGGGGCCTGGTCTTCTTTTGGAATCCGCATATCTCTTGGTCTGCGGTCTGGCCTTCTCTAAGTATTCCTTGGCCTCCTGGTGTATGTTGACGAGGGTTTCGATCCAGGAGTCAACAGTAGGTACCGGTGTAGAATGAGGAAGAACAGAGGGAAAAACTGATGGATGGAACCCTTGACTACAATAAAAAGGACTGGTTTTGAGTGCTGAATGTTCGGAGTTGTTGTAGGCGAATTCAGCAACGGGTATCAGGAGTGACCAGTCATCCTGGACCTTGGTGGTGAAACATCGAAGATACTGTTCCAGGGTCTGATTCGCATGTTCTGTGGCTCCGTTGGTTTGGGGGTGATACCCTGAAGAGAGGGCACGCTGAATTCCCAGAATTCGACAGAGATGTTTCCAGAATTGTGAGACGTATTGAGGTCCTCTATCAGATATGATCTTGGAAGGAAGTCTGTGCAGGCGGAATATGTGTTCCAGAAAGATTCCAGCTAGTTCGGTGGAGGATGGTAGTTTACTGAGGGGAGTAAAATGAGCCATATGAGTGAACAAGTCTATGGTAAACATGATAATAGTGTATCCTCGAGATGGTGGTAGTTCCACAATGAAGTCTGTAGCGATGAATTCCCATGGCCTAGTTGGCAGTGTTTGTTGCAGTAGAAGACCCGCCGGTCTCTTGTTATCATGCTTATTTTGAGCACAAACAACGCAAGCTTGGACGTAGTGCTGTACGCCAGTCTTCATCTTAGGCCACCAGAACTGTCTCTGTGTAAGACGGAGGGTATTGGTGATGCCACGATGCCCGGAGCGAAGAGTGTCATGACAGAGGTTTATTATTTTCTGTTGTACTTTCTGTGTAGGAATAAGCAGTGCATTGTCCTTGAATAAATATCCTTCCTTGGCTCTTAGATTCCATTGATTTTTCCTTGACATGTCCTTCCATAACTCAGAGGATTGGGTTTGCGCTCGGATTTCTTCCAGGAGGTTCACTGCTTGAGCTACGAAGATTGTGGGGGTAAACATCTTAGGAAATGCCTTATCTTCAGTGGTTACGTAGTCAGGATGTCGAGACAGGGCATCAGCAATCAGATTTTGTGATCCAGGGACATGAGTGATGTGGAACTGGTACTGGGCAAAAAAGTAGGCCCAACGCGCCTGATGACTATTTCTACATTCCAATGACTGTAGAATCTGAAGATTCCGATGGTCCGTACGGACTTGGACTGGATGTCTAGCTCCCAGAAGTAGATGCCGCCATTCAATGAAGGCTTGGTGGATGGTTAACAATTCCTTTTCCAGGACAGAGTGGTGTGTTTCACTCAGAGTCAGGGTTCGTTAAAGATAAGCAATGGGGTGTTCCAGCTCTTCTTCAAACTTCTGTTTCAACACTGCTCCTATGGCGTAATTAGAGGAATCCGTTTCCACTAGAAATGGTCAGCTTATGTTGGGTTGGGCTAAGATAGGAGCTTGTGTAAACTCGGTCTTCAAACGCTGCAACGGTGTGTCTTGCTGTGTGGACCAGATAAAAGGGGTGTCCTTCTTTAAGAGAGCAACGATCGGTTGAACAATCTCGGAAAAGGTGGATATGAACTTTCGGTAGAAATTGGCAAGTCCCAGGAAGGATTGAACTTGTTTCACGGACGTGGGAGCAGGCCATGCCAAAATGGCCTTTACCTTTGAAGGGTCCATAACAATTCCCTCTGGGCTAAGGATAAATCCTAGGTAGTGAACAGAGGTAACGTGAAACAAGCATTTTTCGGGTATGGCCAAGAGTTGGTGTTCACAGAGTCTTTGTAGTACTGCCTTTACGTGTTCTTCATGCTTTTGAGGGTCTTTGGAAAAGATCAATATGTCATCCAGATATACAATGACGAAGAGGACCAACATGTCAGAGAACACCCTATCCATAAAACGTTGGAAGACCGCCGGGGCATTAGCTAGTCCAAAGGGCATGACCAGGTATTCGTAATGGCTAAAGGCGGTTTTCCACTTGTCTCCTTCCCGAATATGGATCAAATGATAGGCACCCCGGAGATCCAACTTGGTGAATATTACCGCTCCTCTTAAGCTTAAGGCGCTACTTGATCTAAAAAAAAGATGACATTAGAGATGCAGGCAAACCGGCGCTCCTTTTGCTCCTAGACCTCTCCGCAGCCTTTGACTTGGTAGAGCACAAAACCCTATGCCACCACCTCGCAACCACTGCTAACTTCTTCCCAAAGGCTTGCGCCTGGATCAACTCATTCCTGCAGGAGAGAGTTATGAAGGTTTTCTCAGAATCCTCTAATGCAACACCTAGTCTGATCAAATGTGGAGTCCCCCAAGGCTCCTGGATTGCTCCTACTCTATATAACCTCTACACCAGATCTCTGTTCCGCGTTCTGGACTCACTGGGCATCTCATATACCAACTATGCAGATGACACCCAGGTGCTTATACCGCTGTCGGGGGACTATCGCACTGATGTGGATACCCTCAACCTCATCTACTCCACCATTCAATCCTGGATGGCAGACAATTGGCTCTGTCTAAACAGTGAAAAGACCGAATTCCTTCTGATCGGGTCCCCCTTCACACTGAGCAAACTTGACAAAGAGTATTAGGCCTTCAATATAGACAACACCTCCATCGCTGTATCACAAACCATCAAGACCTTGGGTGTATACCTAGAACCTAGCATGACCATGGACAGGCAGGTTAATGCTAGAGCTTCCTCAGCAGCATACCACTCCAAACTGATTAATGCTATCAGGCCATTCCTCACCAAACAGAACTGCATCACCATAGCCAGAGCTATCATTGGCTCCAGACTTGACTATTGCAATGCCCTCTTCATCGGTACCTCTCAAAGAAACCTTGCTAAACTCCAGATTGCCCAGAACAATGCCTTAAGAGCTGCAACTGGCATTTTACAAAGAAAACACATCTCATTGGCTAGGAGAGAGGCACACTGGCTACCCATCAAATAAAGGGTGGTCTTCAAAACCCTTGCCCTAACACATAAATGTCTTCATGGACTCGCACCCCCCTATCTCGAACAAAGGATCCACAAACAAACAGCTTCCAGACCCTCCATGGCTGCTTATGCCAACCGCATCCTGACTCCTCACACGCGCAGAGTGCGTGCTGGGGGATCGAGCTTCCTATCAATGGCAGCCTCTCTCTGGAACAAACTCCCAAACGAGATCTGATCAATTCAATCCCATTCTGCCTTCCGCAAGGCATTAACAACTAGGCTATTTGTCTAGAGGGCTCAGCCATGTACGATTCCTGACACATGCTCCATCTCTGAATATTAAATATCACACCTTCATTGTATGTATAAAACTGTTTCTCTGTATCGTACCAACCAAAGCAAAGTTTTTCTGGGCCGCTTATTGTAACCCTCAAGCAAGCCTTCTTAAGTATCCTTGATAGCGCCTCTATGCCCGTGGGCTGCAGTGCGCTTTACAAATGCAAAATAAATATAATGGATCACCTACACACCCCTCTTAAGAGTATAGCCTTCCCTCAGACTGCGTTACCACAAAAGGTGAAGGAGGTATATCTCTTTATTGTCCATGTTTTACCTTTGTGATTGCATTGTGTTTTGGTTTGTAGAAGTGTGAGGCCTGAGTGACCCATTTTACCCCTACTCATCCTTGCACTACTGTGAGACAGAATACAATTTGTCACACTGGTGGCAGTGGTGGGATTTGAAGCAGACTGTGCCTACAACTTAGCCAGCCAAAATAAGTGTGGGCAGTTAACATTAGCTTTTATTGGCAAGGCATTTTTACAACCATGGAACTGGACATCAGCACAGCGCAAACATTGACAGCAAGTGTCTTGCACGACCTCTGTTAGAAGAGCGGGCTCCCTCATGGCAGTAAGGTTAAGAAGGCTGAACTGCTGAAAAGCCTCCAAGCTTTCAAGGAAAATAGGGGGATGGAGGGCTGTGCGGGGACCAGCAATGAGCTAGATCCCCTAGCCCTGTTGCCCATGCACCTGAGGGATGTGGAAACTTCTGAGGAGAGCAACAGCTACCGCATTTCTCAACATTCCTCCCACCGGGTAGGCCCGGTGGTCTCCTACCAGTCACAATCCTCCCATAAATTGCAAACATCTGTGGGTATACACGGATAGAACAGGCCTACTGGGCATCTTGTTGTGCTGAACTCCGACAGGCTATGACTCCTGGAGGAACAGAAAATAGCCCTGCAGGAACGGAAACAGCAGGCAATCGAGGCCATGGCTGAGAAAAAGCAAAGGAACTTCGTGATACTGAGCAAGATAGGGCTTGAAGCCCAGAAAGAGGCCACCAATATTTACAGTGGACAAAGATGTATCTTCACTGGTGGCTCCCAAGGAAAGCCTAGGTGCCATCTCCCCAAGGACCTAGTCCAACCATATAAGGAGGGAAAGGATATTTGCAACTGGTTTTAAAAGCTGGAGTTAGCTTACTGCCTCCAGGAGGTGAAAGGGGAGTTGTTGGGACGTCGAATATATCTTTTTTGACATCACTAGCTTCTTTCTTTGCTCTTTTTCATATTTTATCAGGGAGTTCCCCCCTTAGGTTGCCATTGCTTAAGGGATATATTTGGTACGGTTGCCTTAATGGGTATCTTCTTTCGAACACAAGTCGCAGTATTGGCACAACTGCTGGTGTGAAACACGGCACAATTTCAGGTCTCCAACATATGGGAGGTAGGTGTCAAGGAGTTCCCCCCTTCTCACCTGGGTCCGTTCTTTGCTGGAGCCCTTGGTCGCTGCCTTTTTGTGGACTGACCTGATTTTGAATAAGGCTGCCCGAGTCTCTTCCGACTCCAGAGTGCGTTCAGTTTCCGGGACGCGGGTGCAGGAATCCAGGAAACTAGGAAAGGTGCAACTAGCACACGAGGCCAGGAAATAGGAGGAAAGGAAAGGGCAAGGAATGGGTAGATAGACAGGTACATGGAAAAAATACCGCGAGCTACGGGACACAAGTCGGATCGCTACTTTGCAATAGCATTGAGATGCGCGGAGCCGTGGAAGGCGTGGTCTATTAATAGAATACGTTATGTCCAGTGCGTGGAGCGAGAAAGGGGTTTCACGCTGGACAACCATGTTGGGAGTATTATGGAGTGCAAGCCCGATTGTGACAAGGACCAGGAAGTCCAAAAGGAACGTGTCCTGTAGTTCATGACAGCATGCCTCCTCCGAAGTCCCTTTCCTCCAGGTTTGCCCGGGTGTATGAGATGAAATCTTCTGAGCAACCGAGGGGCCTTGATATTAGAAATAGGTTCCCAGGTTCTTTCACTAGGAGGGTATCCTTTCCATTCAACCAGGTATTGAAGCTGGCCCCGTTTATACCTGGAATCGCATATCCGGGATACCTCATATTCCAGTTGGTTGTCGACCAGCAGAGGAGGAGGTCTACAGGATTTCCGGGAGGATGGATTGTAGGGTTTCAATAAAGAGGTATGAAAAACTGGATGAATTTTCTTCCAGGAGTCTGGTAGTTTAATCCGGTATGAGACGGGGTTAATAATTTCCTTGATGGGAAATGGACCATAGTACCGCAGGGCCAATTTGTTTGGTCTTAGATGTCGGGGTAGTAATTTTGATGACAACCATACTTGGTCACTGACTGCATAAGAGGGGCCTGGTCTTCTTTTGGAATCCGCATATCTCTTGGTCTGCGATCTGGCCTTCTCTAAGTATTCCTTGGCCTCCTGGTGTATGTTGATGAGGGTTTCGATCCAGGAGTCAACAGTAGGTACCGGTGTAGAATGAGGAAGAACAGAGGGTAAAACTGATGGATGGAACCCTTGACTACAATAAAAAAGACTGGTTTTGAGTGCTGAATGTTCGGAGTTGTTGTAGGCGAATTCAGCAACGGGTATCAGGAGTGACCAGTCATCCTGGACCTTGGTGGTGAAACATCGAAGATACTGTTCCAGGGTCTGATTCGCATGTTCTGTGGCTCCGTTGGTTTGGGGGTGATACCCTGAAGAGAGGGCACGCTGAATTCCCAGAATTCGACAGAGATGTTTCCAGAATTGTGAGACGTATTGAGGTCCTCTATCAGATATGATCTTGGAAGGAAGTCTGTGCAGGCGGAATATGTGTTCCAGAAAGATTCCAGCTAGTTCGGTGGAGGATGGTAGTTTACTGAGGGGAGTAAAATGAGCCATATGAGTGAACAAGTCTATGGTAAACATGATAATAGTGTATCCTCGAGTTGGTGGTAGTTCCACAATGAAGTCTGTAGCGATGAATTCCCATGGCCTAGTTGGCAGAGTTGGTTGCAGTAGAAGACCCGCCGGTCTCTTGTTATCATGCTTATTTTGAGCACAGACAACGTAAGCTTGGACGTAGTGCTGTATGCCAGTCTTCATCTTAGGCCACCAGAACTGTCTCTGTGTAAGACGGAGGGTATTGGTGATGCCACGATGCCCGGAGCGAAGAGTGTCATGACAGAGGTTTATTATTTTCTGTTGTACTTTCTGTGTAGGAATAAGCAGTGCATTGTCCTTGAATAAATATCCTTCCTTGGCTCTTAGATTCCATTGTTTTTTCCTTGACATGTCCTTCCATAACTCAGAGGATTGGGTTTGCGCTCGGATTTCTTCCAGGAGGTTCACTGCTTGAGCTACGAAGATTGTGGGGGAAAACATCTTAGGATATGCCTTATCTTCAGTGGTTACGTAGTCAGGATGTCGAGACAGGGCATCAGCAATCAGATTTTGTGATCCAGGGACATGAGTGATGTGGAACTGGTACTGGGCAAAAAAGTAGGCCCAACGCGCCTGATGACTATTTCTACATTCCAATGACTGTAGAATCTGAAGATTCCGATGGTCCGTACGGACTTGGACTGGATGTCTAGCTCCCAGAAGTAGATGCCGCCATTCAGTGAAGGCTTGGTGGATGGTTAACAATTCCTTTTCCAGGACAGAGTGGTGTGTTTCACTCAGAGTCAGGGTTCGTTAAAGATAAGCAATGGGGTGTTCCAGCTCATCTTCAAACTTCTGTTTCAACACTGCTCCTATGGCGTAATTAGAGGAATCCGTTTCCACTAGAAATGGTCAGCTTATGTTGGGTTGGGCTAAGATAGGAGCTTGTGTAAACTCGGTCTTCAAACGCTGCAACGGTGTGTCTTGCTGTGTGGACCAGATACTTTTATCTGTCCTTCTTTAAGAGAGCAACGATCGGTTGAACAATCTCGGAAAAAGTGGATATGAACTTTCGGTAGAAATTGGCAAGTCCCAGGAAGGATTGTACTTGTTTCACGGACGTGGGAGCAGGCCATGCCAAAATGGCCTTTACCTTTGAAGGGTCCATAACAATTCCCTCTGGGCTAAGGATAAATCCTAGGTAGTGAACAGAGGTAACGTGAAACAAGCATTTTTCGGGTATGGCCAAGAGTTGGTGTTCACAGAGTCTTTGTAGTACTGCCTTTACGTGTTCTTCATGCTTTTGAGGGTCTTTGGAAAAGATCAATATGTCATCCAGATATACAATGACGAAGAGGACCAACATGTCAGAGAACACCCTATCCATAAAACGTTGGAAGACCGCCGGGGCATTAGCTAGTCCAAAGGGCATGACCAGGTATTCGTAATGGCTAAAGGCGGTTTTCCACTTGTCTCCTTCCCGAATATGGATCAAATGATAGGCACCCCGGAGATCCAACTTGGTGAATATTACCGCTCCTCTTAAGCTTAAGGCGCTACTTGATCTAAAAAAAAGATGACATTAGAGATGCAGGAAAACCGGCGCTCCTTTTGCTCCTAGACCTCTCCGCGGCCTTTGACTTGGTAGAGCACAAAACCCTATGCCACCACCTCGCAACCACTGCTAACTTCTTCCCAAAGGCTGGCGCCTGGATCAACTCATTCCTGCAGGAGAGAGTTATGAAGGTTTTCTCAGAATCCTCTAATGCCACACCTAGTCTGATCAAATGTGGAGTCCCCCAAGGCTCCTGGATTGCTCCTACTCTATATAACCTCTACACCAGACCTCTGTTCCGCATTCTGGACTCACTGGGCATCTCATATACCAACTATGCAGATGACACCCAGGTGCTTATACCGCTATCAGGGGACTATCGCACTGATGGGGATACCCTCAACCTCATCTACTCCACCATTCAATCCTGGATGGCAGACAATTGGCTCTGTCTAAACAGTGAAAAGACCGAACTCCTTCTGATCGGGTCCCCCTTCACACTGAGCAAACTTGACAAAGAGTATCAGGCCTTCAATATAGACAACACCTCCATCGCTGTATCACAAACCATCAAGACCTTGGGTGTATACCTAGAACCTAGCATGGCCATGGACAGGCAGGTTAATGCTATAAGCTCCTCAGCAGCATACCACTCCAAACTGATTAATGCTATCAGGCCATTCCTCACCAAACAGAACTGCATCACCATAGCCAGAGCTATCATTGGCTCCAGACTTGACTATTGCAATGCCCTCTTCATCGGTACCTCTCAAAGAAACCTTGCTAAACTCCAGATTGCCCAGAACAATGCCTTAAGAGCTGCAACTGGCATTTTACAAAGAAAACACATCTCATTGGCTAGGAGAGAGGCACACTGGCTACCCATCAAATAAAGGGTGGTCTTCAAAACCCTTGCCCTAACACATAAATGTCTTCATGGACTCGCACCCCCCATCTCGAACAAAGGATCCACAAACAAACAGCTTCCAGACCCTCCATGGCCGCTTATGCCAACCGCATCCTGACTCCTCACACGCGCAGAGTGCGTGCTGGGGGATCGAGCTTCCTATCAATGGCAGCCTCTCTCTGGAACAAACTCCCAAACGAGATCTGATCAATTCAATCCCATTCTGCCTTCCGCAAGGCATTAACAACTAGGCTATTTGTCTAGAGGGCTCAGCCATGTACGATTCCTGACACATGCTCCATCTCTGAATATTAAATATCACACCTTCATTGTATGTATAAAACTGTTTCTCTGTATCGTACCAACCAAAGCAAAGTTTTTCTGGGCCGCTTATTGTAACCCTCAAGCAAGCCTTCTTAAGTATCCTTGATAGCGCCTCTATGCCCGTGGGCTGCAGTGCGCTTTACAAATGCAAAATAAATATAATGGATCACCTACACACCCCTCTTAAGAGTATAGCCTTCCCTCAGACTGCGTTACCACAAAAGGTGAAGGAGGTATATCTCTTTATTGTCCATGTTTTACCTTTGTGATTGCATTGTGTTTTGGTTTGTAGAAGTGTGAGGCCTGAGTGACCCATTTTTCCCCTACTCATCCTTGCACTACTGTGAGACAGAATACAATTTGTCACACTGGTGGCAGTGGTGGGATTTGAAGCAGACTGTGCCTACAACTTAGCCAGCCAAAATAAGTGTGGGCAGTTAACATTAGCTTTTATTGGCAAGGCATTTTTACAACCATGGAACTGGACATCAGCACAGCGCAAACATTGACAGCAAGTGTCTTGCACGACCTCTGTTAGAAGAGCGGGCTCCCTCATGGCAGTAAGGTTAACAAGGCTGAACTGCTGAAAAGCCTCCAAGCTTTCAAGGAAAATAGGGGGATGGAGGGCTGTGCGGGGACCAGCAATGAGCTAGATCCCCTAGCCCTGTTGCCCATGCACCTGAGGGATGTGGAAACTTCTGAGGAGAGCAACAGCTACCGCATTTCTCAACATTCCTCCCACCGGGTAGGCCCGGTGGTCTCCAACCAGTCACAATCCTCCCATAAATTGCAAACATCTGTGGGTATACACGGATAGAACAGGCCTACTGGGCATCTTGCTGTGCTGAACTCCGACAGGCTATGACTCCTGGAGGAACAGAAAATAGCCCTGCAGGAACGGAAACAGCAGGCAACCGAGGCCATGGCTGAGAAAAAGCAAAGGAACTTCGTGATACTGAGCAAGATAGGGCTTGAAGCCCAGAAAGAGGCCACCAATATTTACAGTGGACAAAGATGTATCTTCACTGGTGGCTCCCAAGGAAAGCCTAGGTGCCATCTCCCCAAGGACCTAGTCCAACCATATAAGGAGGGAAAGGATATTTGCAACTGGTTTTAAAAGCTGGAGTTAGCTTACTGCCTCCAGGAGGTGAAAGGGGAGTTGTTGGGACGTCAAATATATCTTTTTTGACATCACTAGCTTCTTTCTTTGCTCTTTTTCATATTTTATCAGGGAGTTCCCCCCTTAGGTTGCCATTGCTTAAGGGATATATTTGGTACGGTTGCCTTAATGCGTATCTTCTTTCGAACACAAGTCGCAGTATTGGCACAACTGCTGGTGTGAAACACGGCACAATTTCAGGTCTCCAACATATGGGAGGTAGGTGTCAAGGAGTTGCCCCCTTCTCACCTGGGTCCGTTCTTTGCTGGAGCCCTTGGTCGCTGCCCTTTTGCGGACTGACCTGATTTTGAACAAAGCTGCCCGAGTCTCTTCCGACTCCAGAGTGCGTTCAGTTTCCGGGACGCGGGTCCAGGAATCCAGGAAACTAGGAAAGGTGCAACTAGCACACGAGGCCAGGAAATAGGAGGAAAGGAAAGGGCAAGGAATGGGTAGATAGACAGGTACATGGAAACAATACCGCGAGCTACGGGACACAAGTCGGATCGCTACTTTGCAATAGCATTGAGATGCGCGGAGCCGCGGAAGGCGTGGTCTATTAATAGAATACGTTATGTCCAGCGCGTGGAGCGAGAAAGGGGTTTCACGCTGGACAACCATGTTGGGAGTATTATGGAGTGCAAGCCCCATTGTGACAAGGACCAGGAAGTCCAAAAGGGATGTGTCCTGTAGTTCATGACAGCATGCCTCCTCCGAAGTCCCTTTCCTCCAGGTTTGCCCGGGTGTATGAGGTGAAATCTTCTGAGCAACCGAGGGGCCTTGATATTAGAAATAGGTTCCCAGGTTCTTTCACTAGGAGGGTATCCTTTCCATTCAACCAGGTATTGAAGCTGGCCCCGTTTATACCTGGAATCGCATATCCGGGATACATCATATTCCAGTTGGTTGTCGACCAGCAGAGGAGGAGGTCTACAGGATTTCCGGGAGGATGGATTGTAGGGTTTCAATAAAGAGGTATGAAAAACTGGATGAATTTTCTTCCAGGAGTCTGGTAGTTTAATCCGGTATGAGACGGGGTTAATAATTTCCTTGATGGGAAATGGACCATAGTACCGCGGGGCCAATTTGTTTAGTCTTAGATGTCGGGGTAGTAATTTTGATGACAACCATACTTGGTCACCGACTGCATAAGAGGGGCCTGGTCTTCTTTTGGAATCCGCATATCTCTTGGTCTGCGATCTGGCCTTCTCTAAGTATTCCTTGGCCTCCTGGTGTATGTTGACGAGGGTTTCGATCCAGGAGTCAACAGTAGGTACCGGTGTAGAATGAGGAAGAACAGAGGGTAAAACTGATGGATGGAACCCTTGACTACAATAAAAAGGACTGGTTTTGAGTGCTGAATGTTCGGAGTTGTTGTAGGCGAATTCAGCAACGGGTATCAGGAGTGACCAGTCATCCTGGACCTTGGTGGTGAAACATCGAAGATACTGTTCCAGGGTCTGATTCGCACGTTCTGTGGCTCCGTTGGTTTGGGGGTGATACCCTGAAGAGAGGGCACGCTGAATTCCCAGAATTCGACAGAGATGTTTCCAGAATTGTGAGACGTATTGAGGTCCTCTATCAGATATGATCTTGGAAGGAAGTCTGTGCAGGCGAAATATGTGTTCCAGAAAGATTCCAGCTAGTTCGGTGGAGGATGGTAGTTTACTGAGGGGAGTAAAATGAGCCATATGAGTGAACAAGTCTATGGTAAACATGATAATAGTGTATCCTCGAGATGGTGGTAGTTCCACAATGAAGTCTGTAGCCATGAATTCCCATGGCCTAGTTGGCAGTGTTGGTTGCAGTAGAAGACCCGTCGGTCTCTTGTTATCATGCTTATTTTGAGCACAGACAACGCAAGCTTGGACGTAGTGCTGTACGCCAGTCTTCATCTTAGGCCACCAGAACTGTCTCTGTGTAAGACGGAGGGTATTGGTGATGCCACGATGCCCGGAGCGAAGAGTGTCATGACAGAGGTTTATTATTTTCTGTTGTACTTTCTGTGTAGGAATAAGCAGTGCATTGTCCTTGAATAAATATCCTTCGTTGGCTCTTAGATTCCATTGATTTTTCCTTGACATGTCCTTCCATAACTCAGAGGATTGGGTTTGCGCTCGGATTTCTTCCAGGAGGTTCACTGCTTGAGCTACGAAGATTGTGGGGGAAAACATCTTAGGATATGCCTTATCTTCAGTGGTTATGTAGTCAGGATGTCGAGACAGGGCATCAGCAATCAGATTTTGTGATCCAGGGACATGAGTGATGTGGAACTGGTACTGGGCAAAAAAGTAGGCCCAACGCGCCTGATGACTATTTCTACATTCCAATGACTGTAGAATCTGAAGATTCCGATGGTCCGTACGGACTTGGACTGGATGTCTAGCTCCCAGAAGTAGATGCCGCCATTCAGTGAAGGCTTGGTGGATGGTTAACAATTCCTTTTCCAGGACAGAGTGGTGTGTTTCACTCAGAGTCAGGGTTCGTTAAAGATAAGCAATGGGGTGTTCCAGCTCATCTTCAAACTTCTGTTTCAACACTGCTCCTATGGCGTAATTAGAGGAATCCGTTTCCACTAGAAATGGTCAGCTTATGTTGGGTTGGGCTAAGATAGGAGCTTGTGTAAACTCGGTCTTCAAACGCTGCAACGGTGTGTCTTGCTGTGTGGACCAGATAAAAGGGGTGTCCTTCTTTAAGAGAGCAACGATCGGTTGAACAATCTCGAAAAAGGTGGATATGAACTTTCGGTAGAAATTGGCAAGTCCCAGGAAGGATTGAACTTGTTTCACAGACATGGGAGCAGGCCATGCCAAAATGGCCTTTACCTTTGAAGGGTCCATAACAATTCCCTCTGGGCTAAGGATAAATCCTAGGTAGTGAACAGAGGTAACGTGAAACAAGCATTTTTCGGGTATGGCCAAGAGTTGGTGTTCACAGAGTCTTTGTAGTACTGCCTTTACGTGTTCTTCATGCTTTTGAGGGTCTTTGGAAAAGATCAATATGTCATCCAGATATACAATGACGAAGAGGACCAACATGTCAGAGAACACCCTATCCATAAAACGTTGGAAGACCGCCGGGGCATTAGCTAGTCCAAAGGGCATGACCAGGTATTCGTAATGGCTAAAGGCGGTTTTCCACTTGTCTCCTTCCCGAATATGGATCAAATGATAGGCACCCCGGAGATCCAACTTGGTGAATATTACCGCTCCTCTTAAGGCTTCCAGGATATCTGAAATCAAGGGTAGTGGGTATCGGTCTTTGAGGGTGCATTGATTTAGGCCACGATAATCGAGGCAGGGTCTGAGTTCCTGGGTATCCTTTTTGGGAACAAAGAATAACGAAGCACCTGCTGGAGATTTTGAAGGTCTTATGGTGCCATTTTCAAGGTTGGTATCCAGTTATTCTTTGAGGGCCTTTTTCTCGGGTTCAGAAAGGATGAACATCCTACCGAAGGGAATCACTGCTGAGGGTTCCGTTTCTATTGCGCAGTCTTCAGGCCTGTGTGGGGGTAAGGCCTGGACTATGGCAGTCGAAAACACATCAGTGTAACCTTGGTAGGCCACAGGGACTTGTATGATATTGGAAACCACGAGTGGTGTTTCTTGGTCTTTATGCGGTTCCTTAGGGGGTGTTAATGAAGGTTCCAGGAATAGGCAGTGAGACATACAAAACTCTGAGCCCAGGAATGGTGATCCTGCTGTCCAGTTGATATACGGATTATGCTTTTGCAACCAGGGCATACCCAATACCATGGGGTAGTGGGCTGACTTAATGATGTCGAACCTAATCAGCTCTTGATGGTGATTTATTGAGAGCTAGATCTCCTTGGTCTGCAGGCTTATGGGCCCTGAAGTGAGGGGTCTTCCGTCGATGGCTTCCACAGGCTGCAAGGTACTTTGTGTCTCATACGGAATCCTGTGACTAGCAACCCAATCATGATCAATGAAGATCCCCATTGCTCTGCAGTCTACCAAGGCCAAAATGGGATAGGTCTTGCTCTTGGAGGGTGATAGAAATGCCTGTAGCATGACCAATTTGTTTTGTCCAGGAGAGTTCAAGGATGGAATTGATGTGGGGCAAACATCTCTCTCCGGAAGTTCTGCTCCATCTAGGATCAAGAGCTGGCGTTTCCCGAACGCCGAGGGGGGGCTAGAGGACATTCCCTAACCAAATGTTTATCTGAAGCACAATACATACACAACCCCATATGAATCCTTCTCATCCTTTCTTGCGGGGATATGGGTCCACGGAAGGCTCCTACCTGCATCGGTTCTGGTTCTGTGACTGAGCCTGGGTTTGTGTCCGTTCTGACGGTGCTCTGAAAGGACACCTTGGAAGGATTTCCCCTGGATTTCTTCTTTTCAGCCTTTCTTTCCTGGATACGGAAGTCTATTTGCATGGCAAGGTCCATTGGTCGAGCCACTCTGGCCAACTCATCCTTAATCTCATCATTCAGTTCTCTCCTGAACAGGGTGAAACTCGCCTCAGAGGACCAATCAGCTTCCTTGGCCAATTGTTTGAATCGGGTCACATAAGTGAGCATATCCTGGGAACCCTGCTGAAAGTCTAACAGACGTTCCTGGTCACTAAAGACCTGCTCAGGGCGATCAAACATGTTTTTAAGGGCCTGTATGAACCCATCATAGTCATCTAGGAGGGCATCGCCGGAGTTAACGAGGGGTGTAGCCCAGGTTAAGGCATTCCCGGAAATGTGGGAAATTATGAACCCCACCTTAGCCCTTGGAGTCGAAAAGTAATAAGGCTTAAATGTAAAGTGGACCAAACATGAATCCAGGAATCCACGAAGGGTTTTTGCCGACCCATCGTATTTGTCAACAATGCCGCCCAACAAGACACTTTCTTTTGTGGCCGAATCCCGGGATAGAACCAATTGTTTGAGTGCGGCGCTTTCCGCCTTTAGATCTTGGACCTCGGTTGATAGTTCTTGCATGCCACGCATCAGATCCTGAACAGCAGCTTCCATGTCGCTATCGAGTTCGGTCGCGTGGCGTCTCAAACTGTCAAGGAGTTCCCCCCTTCTCACCTGGGTCTGTTCTTTGTTGGAGTCCTTGGTCGCTGCCTTCTTGTGAACGGACCTGGTTTTGAACAAGGCTGCCCGAGTCTCTTCCGACTCCAGAGTGCGTTCAGTTTCCGGGACGCAGGTCCAGGAATCTGGGAAACTAGGAAAGGTGCAACTAGCACACGAGTCCAGGAAATAGGAGGAAAGGAAAGGGCAAGGAACGGGTAGATAGACAGGCACAAGGAAACAATACTGCGAGCTACGTGACACAAGTCGGATCGCTACTTTGCAATAGCATTGAGACGTGCGGAGCCGCGGAAGGCGGGGTCTATTAAAAGAATATGTTACGTCCAGCGCGTGGAGCGAGAAAGGGGTTTCACGCTGGACGACCATGTTGGGAGTAATATGGAGTGTAAGCCCCGTTGTGACAAGGACCAGGAAGTCCAAAAGGGACGTGTTCTGTAGTTCATGACAGTAGGGGAGTCACGGTTTCCTGCAGAGGCATGAAGCTGCTACTCTAAACTGTGGAAACATAGGCGGGAGATCCCACCTGGAAAGGTAGACCCAAGCTGGTGTTAGTTAGTGCTATGGTCATGGAGGACAAAGAAGAGGAAATAGTCAATGTGGGCATCTAAGATGATGAATTCCCCCTTGGCCTGGGGTTGACCGAATGTAATCTTGTATCCCTGAGTGGGAAAAGTACTGGGTCTCCCACTGAGGCCCTGGTTGCTGCTAATATGAAAATCTTTTTGTATCACATGTTCATTAAGGGAAGCACAGCCCCAGCACTTCAGGGTTGTGCTGCAAGTATCACTGCTGTCAGATGACAGTGGGTGCGAGAGGACCAAATCATCTCTGGTCCTTCCAAATTAGTCAGGGGATTCGATGGTCTCACCTGATTCCTACTGGCTATCATGGAGTTCAGTTGAAGGAGAAAATCTCTCAACTCTGCATCACTGTAAAAGATGCCATTCCAGTGGTTCTATGTCATTTTTCCACTTTCCAAAGGTCGTACATAAAAAAGACTAATTTATTTCAATTGATTTTGGTGTGGCTCAGAGAAAGCAAAAAAAAGACATTACTTTTTTTTTTTTTACTTTGAGGGGTTTCACCCCCTGGCCCACCTTCGCTCCTTGCCTTCCGCTTCCCCACCCTCTCCCTGCATACACACACAAACACATTTATGTTCATTTCCCAAAATCTTATATGCACACACACTACAACAACACATTACATGCACACACACTCACCTGACAATCCCGCAGCTCGTCCGATGTCTTGCCTTGCCTGTCAGACCCTGTGCACACTTGTGTGAATATCAATTTAGAAAGACTGCTCTGCGTGGTCACAGAGCGGTCTGTATAAATCACTCCATTTTTGGAAAAGATCTTTATAAAAAGATTTTTTCACCTAGTACCCATTCCAGTAGACGATAGACCTGATGCCAACATCTCTGCTGCTGTCACATGATCAGGGTCAAGGAAGCAGCTTGGGTAGCAGCCCTGGCTGCCATGAGTCCAGGGACTCTTCCGGCTGATGATGGCATAAGACTGGTTCTGCCAGTACTACCCAGTCCAGATCCAGACTCCACAGAGATGTTGAGATGGTCAAGTGGCCACTGAAGTGCCTGCTGCAGCTTCACCTGACTCAGAGACCTCAGGTTTGCTTAAAGGCATAGCACCCGAACCTGAGGTGGAGGACACAGTAGATTCAGAGGTCCTGGATCTCCCCAAGCTAAGTGACTTCTCCTTAGCTGGGGGCCCAAGGCAGGCTGACTTTTGTAAAGCACAGTACCACCGTCCAACTTTGGCAGATCTGCGTGAGCAGGCAGAGAAGCAAGCCCAGGGGAAAAACCATGGGATGTTTGAGGTGTACTGGGAGAACGGACCGCTGTACAATAAGCCCAAGACTTCCGAGATGGGGGCCAGATGGTGTTTGGTGGTTCCCCAGTGTCACAGAAGGTTCCTGCTGGACTTGACTTGCGACATTCCATTGGCATGTTATCTTGAGATGACGAAGACAGATGACCAGCTGTTGGCCCATTATTACTGCCCTCAAATGCGGTTGAAGATAAAAACATTTGTCTGGTCCTGCCACACTTGACAAGCATCCATAAAGGTAGGCGGAGCTACCAAGCCCCTTAATTCCACTACCCGTGGTTGAGCAGCATTTTGAGAGAGTAGGCATGTACATTGTGGGTCGTTTGGATCTTCAAACGTCATCCAGATACCGGTATATCTTGATTGTAGTTCATCATGCCATCGGGTACCCCAAGGCTGCCCCCTGAGGAGCATCAAGGCACCCGTGGTCACAAAGGCTCTCATTGGGGTAGGGGATCCAACTTCATATCTGTCTATATGAAGTCAATGGGATGAGTGCAGAGTTACCTATAAGTTCTCCACAGCCTTTAACCCACAAACTAATGGGCTTGTTGAGCAGTTCTACAAGACCCTTGAGGGCATGATAGTGGCTTGGAAGAACCACTCAGGAGAAAATTGTATATTCTCCGGCCATGCCTCCTGTTATCCTACCTGAAGGTGCCACAGAGTGGTGTTGGGTTCAGTCTATTCGAGCTCCTCTTTGGTCATCCCATTAGGGGTCCACTAAGTCTGGTGTGGGAAGAATGGGAGGGCAATCTACAAACTCCTTCCCACGACATAGTGGACTATGACCACCCAGAACCTGGATAACAGCTGGGGCTCAGGAATCACTGGCATGACCAGAAGGCGACCATGACAGAGTGCACGCCGGGCGAGATTGTCTGGATAATGGAATCCGTCAAGTCCAGTGCCTTGCATGGCAATTGAACTGGGCCCTAAGTGGTGCTGGAAAGTGTTAGGGAGAATTCTCTGTTTAGGCTGAATTTCCTAACCTAGTGAGTCCCCCAGCAGCTTTGCTGGATTTCTGGAGTTTGTTTTTTTCCATCCTGCCAAGAGTGAGACTCTTTTTCTCCCACTCTTGGACATGAATGTGTGTAATTCCATTGAATGTCAATGTGTTCTATGGGCTATGGGGTCTTTTACTCCATAGGGTCTCATATGTTTTTCTATGTGTGTTACACCGCACCCTACGTGCCGTAACACTGGGGCGTCCTAGCGGACCTCCACCATAGACTCCATACCCGGGGACTGACTACTGTCTCCCCGGGCATGTAAAGTCACCATTGGCTTTACTAGACCTAAATTTACTAACAGAACTAGTACAAACCATTTTATTTTGGACATGCTAGTAGGGGTAATTCGATTACTCCTGGGTCTGTTACTCGAGGGGGCACTGTCCCGTCCCCCCTCGTCGAGTTTTGGCTGGTGGCAGTGGAAACTACTTGTTATGTTCGACCTCGAACGTAACCCTATGGGATTCGTCCCATTGTTGGAGATTGATACTTTTCCTCGTTAATCTCTAACGTACCACCGGTCTACTTATCTTAAATAAGTTTATCGGATGGTATTTTCTGCCAGAACTCGGTTTTTAAAATGGCGTCTGTGTTCATCTCTGTGACTCCTAAACCAAAGGTTGAGCCCTTTGTTCCACTTTTGGCGGGCCTCTGTACAGAGACCCTCCAAAGTGGTGCCATTCTGTCTGGGTTACCACTTGCCAACCCCGGTCGCACTCTGGTGTGATTGGCCCAAGTGGTGAGCCTCCCCGCTCACCACTTAGCAAGTGTTGATTGACAGCTAGGCTGAATGAATGGGGATTTTCTGCATAAAAGCAGGGCTTTTGGGACTGGATCTTCAGAAGTCGCCACAGGACCTAAGAATCCAACGAGGGTAACGCTGAGCCGACCTGCAACGACGACACCTCCGGTGGAGCCCTGCTGAACCGACTCACCACTTCCCGACGACAGAGGAGATCTCCCTGCCGGAGAGTCTCTTCCCCTGACTGGTGGGAACAACCAGTCCCCTTTGCTTTTTCTTCGCCTCAGGACGCGGTGGTCGAATTGCCAGTGCAGAGCACCCCGGCAACTGGATAGCCACTACCCCTGTACTGCAACCAAAAGGTGGTGCCTTGTGACGGAGCACTCCGCGGCTGGTCTCTTCCCTGGTGGTGCACCGGACTTCACTTTTCTTCGACGACGAGATCATCTCTACTCTTGGCAAAGACCCGACGTGCATCCACCACCAGGAACAACTGCCCCCGCCGGAGCTGCCCTCCACAACAAGGTACCGTGTCCGCCTGGCTTCCCTTTCGATCGGTTCGAGTGAGGTGTCTTAATCCTCTCCTTTCCGTTGGTTCGCCTCCAAGCTTTCTCACGTGTTGTTCTGAACTAGTTCAATCTGCCGATAACAATTTGCTACAAAGACTCGAACGCATTTCCACTAGAGGCTTTTTGGGACATATCGCCTTGCCTCTCTCCGAGTAGGCCTGGCCTCTGAACTTTATGATCTATTGTGGTTCTTGCCTTCTTGCCTTGCATTTTACCCGTGAAGTATTGAACTGTGTTGATTTCGTAACCTGCCTATTTTTCTCTCCCGTCCTAACTAATATTATAGTGCCATCTAGGTTGAGGTATACACCTCTGTCTGTAAATAAGTGATGCCGGTAGAACCTAGACTTGTCGAAATATTGTTAGGGGGTTTGATCGTTTCTACTTCGTAGAGTAATTGTAATTGAATTGTTTGCCGTGATCGTGCCATAGTGTTTTTCATAGATGTTCCGTTATAAATAAATACCTTAATATCTTTACACTGAAGCCTTGTTGCGTGTTTGCTTATCTTACTGTGAAGAATTGTCCTATATTGTATACTCCACATACTGCTTGACTCTTCTTGAGAGAAGTCTGACTGCTCAGCCACAGCTACCAAGTGAATCTGTGTGGTACAGACTGCTACCAAGTGGGTTCACCGCCAAACACCTGTAGTCCTAAATCTTTTGCAGTGGTCCCAGAGGGAACTGCACAGGTTTCCGCCTAACAGAAAGGATCAGAGTAGTTAACCACCTCATTGATATGAAGACCCTGTGGCAGACGCATTGGGTCTTTCACATCATCCAGCTAAAACCCCATTACAGCTGGGATGACTTGGTAATGGCTCTGGGCACAGATGACGAGACTGTATGCAGGCTTGATCTCCCTGACTCCTGGGAAGAACAATTGGTGCGTCCATGACATCAACACTGGGGCCAATAAGGTGGTGAAGAATAGGATTCACTGGATGTTGGACAAGGTCAAACATACTATTAAGGAGGAGGTCTCCAGGATATTGGCCTTGGGGGGTTATTGAGCCTTCCTGTAGCCCCTGGGCTAGCCCAGTGGTACTGGTCCCTAATATTACAGTAGCAGGAAGATCAAGGTCCGCTTTTGCATGGACTGTTGGGGGCTCAACTCTGTCACAAAGACAGATGCACACCCCATCCCTCGGGCAGCTCCTGATCGACCAGTTAGGAGCTGCCAGAAATGGTGGAAAAATAAATACCATAAAAGTGGGAACATTAATTATTAAGTGCATGGGTTTTCGCTACCAAGATTCCAGCAGCCTGCATAGGCACCCTTAAGTAAGAAGATAATAAGATAAGTAGGGAGTGACTCCAGATTTCTTTGCAAAGTACAGTGGGGGACAGTGTCCACAGGCAACACGACTTTGGGTTTCACATGATGATGTATCTTGGTCTTTGGGCAGTAACTCAGAGCATGGATATCTCCTAAACCCATGCGACAAAACATCCCCTAAAACCATGATATAGGAACATGCAGTGATTCTGTATATTTGTTAAGTTTAAAATCGAAGGTGAAATTGACCAGCTTTTTAATAGTCTCATGACCATTTAAAAAAATATATGTATTTCAACCACATTTGGTAAACATAATGCTGGAAACATTGCAATGAAAATGACGTAACAGGCACAGTATTGATTAGCTGTCGGATGATTTCATTTCCAATCTTGCAGAACAAATTGCACAGAAAAACTAAGTACAAAGGAAGCACTAAAGAATAAATTACATGCAGGAGTTTCCAACCCGTAGCTACTTATGGATATAATATAGGTTCCACATGCCACTTTGTGTCAGAAATGAGAAACCTATTGAGTGTTTCCCTCGCATCTCTTTTCATGCGTGAGACTCATTGGAAAGGCATCTGGCTGGTATAGGTTTGTGGGAGCCATTTTGATTGTTTCTTTGAACAGCTGGAAATGGCCAACCTATTTCCCTTTCATTGTTTACTTCCATTACAATGTCATGGGCCTTCTTTTTTGGGCCTATGCCTATGGAAAGACATTGTAATGAATCAGTGGTAACCGTGTATTTTGGGCCCACCTCATCTGATGTTGGTGGACTGTGGTCAACCTTGTACCAGGTGTTCTACATGTCATAACCAACCATTGTAGAATCAATAAAGTTAGATGTACTCACAGGTTTAGGGCCCTATTTAATCAATGCATTTGAAGTTTTATTTTACATATGCATGTTGAAGCAGTGGTAAAATTAAGCATGCTTCTTTTTTTAACATTTTAGAAAATTCCTAATGTAAACCATAATATAATCAAAATGTGTTGACATAATTAGGTGTTTTATCTGTAAAGGTTGTGTAAATGCTGCAGAGGGCAAGTGGGTTGTTTGCAAATAAATGCACCCGACTTGAGCCACCTCAGAAATACTACTGAGGCACCTGTTGCATGTGCATAGTAGTAGTAGTACTAGTAGTAGTAGTAGTAGTAGTAGTAGTAGTAGTAGTAGTAGTAGTAGTAAAAACATTTATTGAGTGCAACATATTACCAGTGAACCAGTTTCTAGGCACTTTACATATAACAGAGAGAAACAAGACTACAAATACGCAAACAACATAACATTGTAAAAAATGCACAACATATATAAAAACATTACTCAGTGTGTATCATATCCCCCCTCATGCTGTACTTTTGAGTGTAGTAAAAAGGGTGTGTGTGTCGTGGTGTATGATGTATGCGTGTTGAGTGTATGTTCCCTTATCCTGTGAATGTGGAGATGGCAAAGTTTCGGGTTTATCTGTTTCTTCATCTGATTGTGTTTGTGTCCACCTATTGCACCATGCACGGTTTTCGTTACTTGCTTCTGCCTCTTTTTTGCAGTAGTCCCCGAGGCCAGGGTGTGTGCACCTTCAACTGTGGTTTTGTGCTTGAGAGTGCCAGTCCCGATGCTTGGGGGTGGTGGGCGCAGGTAAAAGGAGTCTCTTTTCTGTATTGTTGGTTGAGATTTGCAGTGTTTGTAGCCCATTGGATGTATCGGGTTCATGCTTGCTGGTGGCAGGATCAACATCCAAGAGTGGCAGTATTGCATGGGAGGTGTTCGGTGTACCTGGGTTGGTTGAGGATGTTGTAATGTTATTTGGGCATGCTGGCAGTGGTTAGATTTAGGAACTGAGATCCTGCCTGGTGCATGTTTCAGATATGTTGGTTTTATGAAAGAAGGAAGGTGTGTTATGTCTTGATCCCTTGGATGCTTGGCTGTATGATGTCACAGAGAATATTGACTGTGTGCCTGGAATGTTTGGATGTGAGCTGGGTTCCAGCCCAGACAGCTGAAGTTATATGCCTGGGTGGTGGGTGACAGTGGGTCCCTTTTGGGGCTCATCCCTATTCTTGAGCTACCTACCTGTACAACTTAATAAATGGAACTTAAAACATCTTACCTGCTGCCTCCTGGAGTCATCGTTACAACAATGACTGTCAGAACACATTACAATAACAGATCATACAGGAGAAGGTTCATTATGCTTCAAAGATCACGTAATAAAAAGAGGAATGGCATTAGGCATTGCTCACCTGTGTTTCTTACTGCACACAGGAGAGAAAGCAGGATCGAAGGCCTGTGAAGAACAGTAAGTAGGTCTTCCCTGTAATTGCAAGAGGTCTTGCTTTACATACCTTGAAAAAAGACTGCGGTCGCAATGCAAAGCAATGGCCGCACTGTGATGAAGAATTCAGGGCTGCACATATCACAATTGGGGGTGGTGTGCAGCTATGGGCACACCGTAAAGCCTTCAGCCCAAAAGCGAAGTGCAGCAATTAAATTCCATGCTCATGGGGACAAGTAAGTGACCGTTGGAGCAGTTAGCGAGAGGGGCAGCAGAGCCCAAGGACAGGTGGTGTAATGTTACTGTGCACAGGGAAAGGCATGGCATTGTAATCGCCTTTTGATGATTCCTTTCACTGTTGAGGAAATGGGGCAGGGAGAAGGATTCTTGCATGATCTTCACTCTCAGACTGGGCGTTACTCCTGTTGGGTTGTCGGTCATTTTGAGTGAATTGTGTAGCCCTTTGTCTTGCTTGCTTAGTTAATGTATATGTGGTGCTTGAGTTCGATAGTTTAAGAGGGGGATGAAGATGTCCTGGTTGTGTTTTAGAGGTTATAATTATGAATTATGGTAAGATGATCTTGTGAATTCATGACATGTGCTTGTTTTGACTAGCAGCAATGGATGTTAGGTCAAAGCAGTGATTGATGGTTGCATGCTTCTGATGCATGTTGACAAGGGTGCAAGTGTGGCTGCTAGTCCCTGGGATGTTGTGATGCGGAATTGGGTTTTTATGTGCACCTGGGGGCTGGGGGGTGCGTGTGTGTTTGCTAGTTCCTTTGATGTTGTGAATTTGATTTTACATGCATGTATGGATCGGAATGTTTAGTGCCAATGGCAGTTGGGAGAATTGAGCTTTAGTGGTAGCCAAGTAGTATCGGAACGACGTTAAAATGAAACATTTCTTACTACAAGGTAAAACAACACATTTTTTGTATTTTTAATGTTGGGGGCGACCCCTGTATCACCCCCACTCCTCCCCACTTTATTAAATACCCCAACTCTGTATCAAGTTTTTGGGGGAAAATCATTATTTTGCATATAAGATTTTTCTACCTCACAGTAATATGATTCAGTATTTTGTAGTGATATTTTAGCACCTAGGCTCACTGAGTGTCAGTGCCATGCCTGGAATTACTGTGATATAATAGTGTGTAATTCCCTTGTTTATCCTTATGTTTCTGTCTTGTCATGTTTTTCTCGTGGGGCTGAAGTGTTATGATATGAATCTGCATGAACGGGTTGCCTGTGAGAGAGGCTGGTGATGATGTCAAGCAAGTTGCTGTGGAATTGTGAATTATGCATGAACCTGTGACCGAGTGTACAGGGGCAGAGGTTGTTCTTTCTTGATGCAGGGAAAGACAAGGTGTTTTGCCATGTGCATTAACCTAACACTTACCTTAATAGAATGGTGCCACAGACACTATCCAGAAAGGAGACCCCTCTCTGTATGTCTCTATAAAGATTAGCATTAACACAGAATAATACACAAGTATTGCAAACACATTGTTTAAAGGCAAGTCATAAAACACTGGAACCAGGAAACAAAAAAGATAGAAATAATGTTACTAAAAGAGATAATAACAGATGCTATCATTGTCACATGTAAGACTCTCATAAAGTGTGTCTTTGATCCATGTCATAAAGTGTGTCTTTGATCCATGTCATAAAGTGTGTCTTTGATCCATGTCATAAAGTGTGTCTTTGATCCATGTTGTAGTTGGATCTGTAGAGTTGAATTCAAACATATCTTTTACTACTCACATTAACATATGTTTCTCATTCTGTTTAGTTATTGATTATTGGTATTTTGCTCATCTTGTCCATCAATGAGATTATCATATATTGAAGATGGTATGTGAACATAAACGTTGTTAGGCAGATATAACTACTTGGTATTCCCTCTGTCGAAATGTCCAGTAGAACATTCTGACTAATGTGTCTTCTTCATTATGGCTATTTCTTTTAAATTCACACTATCCTGAAAATATCCTATCCTGAGCATTTAACATTTAATCTTCATTACCTCAATTCCCTTATTTATTTATCTCACATTAACTAGCCTCCTGTTCATAATAGCTATTGCTTAAATGTCTCCTCTTATTCCAGGAAGGGAAGTTCATGAAATGGCTGCTTAAGGATTGATGTACTGGTGGGTTTGGGGTTACATGCTATCCATTAATGATGACTATTTACCTGTAACTGATAGGAGACATGCAGATGCTTACTTGTCCTAATTGCAACCGTGGTGTGTTCAATAGGGTCCGAATGTTTCATCATCCTTTGCCCTCAGGAGCTCACCTGTTCCAATCAATCTGGACCTGATCTTTGCCTGCCCATTTTGACCCTCAAGTCTCTGTGGTTATTGCCTGCGGAGTGGATGAAAATACAGTGATCCTCCTCCTGCGCAGCTGTCTGGTATTTCATCTCTATCTTTCATTGTAGCAGTTTGGTCTGTGTGCCTAATTAATTCACCTAAGTCATTTGCATATTTCATCTGCTTTCCATTCTTAGCAAAATTCCCCACACTTTCTAAGGCACCCCTTGACTGTGGCTTATTTTAAGCCCTCTGATCCCAGTTGGGGTATGTGAGTTTTTAGTGAATTATTAGGAGCTCCTCCTCTCATCACATTTTACTACCAATCATTTTATTGACGTAGGGTATTCGTGATTGTCTAATTCACTTCCTGTGCGTCTTTTTCTCGCTTTTGTCCATGCTCTCAGTCTCTTCCCTCACAGCTGCTAATCCTGGTTCAAATTTTTGCCACCTGGCTCCTCTTCCAGAGCTGGCTAAGCCCTCTATAACCTCCATTTTGTCAATTTTTCCTAATTCATATTCATTGCATCACACCCCCGTGGTAGGGCTCTAACCCGCAACAGATGGGTTCTACACCCAGACCTCTGGCCCATTAACAGCCTGTCCTTGTCAGGATACTGGCAAAGCAGTGTTAGTCTCTCTCCTTTAGCCCAGAGAAAATGAAAATGGTATCCCTTAGCCGCCCACAAGCTCTCTACAAAAAACAGAGACACACTTTTGAAATGTGGCTTTTAAGTTTACATGGCAATCTCTACTATGTAAGTATCAATGTAAACGAAAGTATTTATATTGAAACATTTGATATGATATGTTATTTAAAACTAGCTTAATACCAGCGGTTTCTAAGCGCAGACACAAGGACCGAACCTGTGGTGCTTCTTAACGTTTGCTTCAAAAGCGAGCACGTTGCCCCTGAGCTATCCTCCCGAGACCGTTTATGGAAATGGTTTAATTCCTGACATGAAATAAAAGTGAAGTAGTCTCTCTTCTTTGAGCCAGAGAAATGACATTCGTGCCCCTTAGCCACTCGGCTACTTCTCTACAGAAACCAGAGGCAAGCAGAATAGTCCAGGGAAAGTGCTGGGTCGGGGAAAAAGCACCAGGCAAAACAATACAAGAATATATAGACTCTGTGAGGAAGAATTACATAGAAAACAAACATCCCAATATCCTGGAGCTGGGCAGTAACAATACATGAAAGAAGAGCTGTGATGCTGCATCTGTTCCCCATCTGCTTACATTCACAGCCGCAGCCTTTGGAAGGGAATAAAGCCTCAGCAGTGAAGGACATGTTAAAAGCGGATGAAAGATATACATTCTGCAAGCATCACTAGAAATAAAAAAAGAACACGTACATAGCTGCCATCTCTTGATGGAACTCAAACCAAACCTTTCTCCGTAACTAAGTTGCACCTGAGGTTCTAAATGGCAAGCAGTAATAAAAGTGACATAACAACACCAAATCCCTCACCCCACGGCTTGGCTCAATGGCCATGGGTGCCAAGCTGGAACGGCCACCTGAAGTCACCATAAAGCGATAAACCGCCACTGCCACCATGCCACTCACAATGCTTTGGTGTGAAATGGTGCTGCTGATGTACAGACATAAAAAACCTAGCATCTACCCTCCACTCTTGCTCTGCTCAAGTCTCCTGATAAATACCTCTTCACTTTAGCACCTCATCAATTGACCTTTTTGCTGCAAAATGCGGGAAGAGACACTCCGCCCCGCCACCTCCCACTCCCCACCATCTCCACTTCCATATTGCCTTACCAAAACCTCCCCGTGCATTCTGTGCCCAGAAATCTGGTGCAAAAACACAATAATAATGATTGCTGTGACATTTCTGCAGTAAGAAAACTGGAGACCGATCTGAAATTTCATCCAGCCCCAGGATGTAATGCAGGAGACAGCAGACGAATGCTGGACCAACTCAGTTCTGCGGTGCCAGTTTTTGAACACCAGTTGTGCTGTTTGGGAGCTTGTGGGCATGGCCAGGCTGCTATTCCATGGTCTGTCACCACCCTTGGTCTCAGACATTTATTGCATCATTTTGGAAGACTGGTGAGGCAATATGGTATGAAGTAGGCCATAAGTTCAGCTGATCTTTCACAGTGACTCTCACTGCCCAGTTCAGCATTCATGTCCCACCATGGCATAACATGCCCCAGATAACGTAGATTTCTCTCTAAAAAGTACTCCCACTGTTGCTATTCCTACAGCTTACATGATATATCTACCTTGGGGACTACCTGGATATCTTCACCATCACTGTACCCTTTCACAGGCCAGACTGTCTGGTACTTGTATGCTGCCCAAGAGGCAGAGGGCTGGAGGAGGCATACTGAGTACATTTGTTTGAAGCAAGCTACTAAGAGCTGAAAGGGCCCCGATTGCATTCACCTGTTCCAAGCTACTGCAGGCTAGGATGCTGAGAGCTAAAGAGACTTTTATTACAACTACTGAAGCAGGGGCTGGGCTTAATTGAACGCAACTGACTGAGAATGCAATCAGCTCCACCCTGTTGGCCTGTTGGCTGGGAGGGCCTTTACTTTGCTTCCACTGGGAGTTTGTGATATTGAACCTTTTCTGAATAACCTGATTTTGACTTTTGAATCCTGTTTGTTGTTACTGTTTTGCAGAACCCTTTTCAGTCTGCCTTTGTAGTTTTCTTGCCTTTGAACCTTTTCTTGACTTCCAGCTTTTTATTTATTTATTTATTTTTCAATTTGTAAAGCGCACTACAGCTCGAGGGCATCGAGACGCTGATGCAAGAAAGTGTTACAGGTAAGAAGGCTTTGCTCACGGTTACAGAGAGCAAAAGCCTAACAAAAGCAGTGAAGCACATACATAGTTAGTTGTGTGTTACAAATAACATAAATTGGCAGAGAAGGTTTACAGTGCATGGAGAGAAGTAGCATACAACCCGAGAAGGCAACATGGCCAGTCGGGCCCAGTTTATACAAGCAACAGAGTTTTGATTGCTTTCCGGAAGGCTGTGTACGAATCAACGCTCCTCAATTGTGGTGGTAGGGAGTTCCAATGGGTCACGGCAATGACAGGGAAGTGAGATCCTCCTGCGCGGGTCCTCAGGGTTTTAGGAATGGTGATTCGGTTTGTGTATGCGTTTCTTGTGGGTCTGTCTGAGGTAGGTTTGGCAAATCTCTGTGATAGGTAGCAGTGGAGGGGGCAGTGTTATGGAGATATTTGTGTGTGAGGGCAAGAGTTTTGAAAATGATGTGTTCCCTGATGGGGAGCCAGTGGACTAGCTTCCTGGTTGCTGAAATGTGTTCCCGTTTGGATATGCCAGGGCAGCCCTGAGGGCATTGTTTTGGCTAATCTGGAGTTTTCTGATATTTTTAGCAGAGGTGCCTGAAAGGAGGGCATTACAATATCAAGCTGAGACCCGATTATTGCTCTTGCTATGGTGAGGCAGTTCTGCTCAGACAGGAAAGGTCTAGCTGCATTAAGCAATTTAGAGTGGTATGCCACAGCAGATGCTATGGCATTAATCTGTCTGATCATTGAAAGGTTGGAGTTTAGGTAAACCCCTAGGGTTTTGTCCGCCTGGGAGACGGGGATTTGAGTGTTGTCGATTGTGAAAATGCTGTAATTTTCATCGAGTTTCTTTAGGGTTGCTGGTGATCCCATAAGTAGAAGTTTGGTTTTTTTCATCGTTAAGGCAGAGCCAATTTTTTGCCATCTAGCTCTGAATTATTGTGGAATAAATTGAGTTTAGAGTTTCCCTGTCAGACTCATAGTTGCCAATGAAGGGGATGAGGACCTGCGTGTCATCAGCATAGTTTGTGTATGTGATGCCTAACGTGTCCAGGAAGTTGAATAATGGCCTCATGAATAAGTTGTAGGGTGTGGATGAAATGCAGGAGCCCTGTGGGACTTCGACATTTGATCAAATTAGTGTTAGGCGGAAACCTGTGCAGTTCCCTCTGGGACCACTGCAAAAGATTTAGGACTACAGGCGTTTGGCGGTGAACCCACTTGGTAGCAGTCTGCATCACACAGATTCACTTGGTAGCTGTGGCTGAGCAGTCAGACTTCTCTCAAGA
Source organism: Ambystoma mexicanum (assembly GCF_040938575.1). Lineage (NCBI taxonomy): Eukaryota > Metazoa > Chordata > Amphibia > Caudata > Ambystomatidae > Ambystoma > Ambystoma mexicanum. The sequence continues at coordinate 317,694,760 of NC_090928.1, read as the reverse complement.
AAAGTTGAGCAGTATGTGGAGTATACAAAATAGGGCAATTCTTCACAGCAAGACAAGCAAACACGCAACGAGGCTTAGTGTAAAGATATTAAGGTATTTATTTATAACAGAACATCTGTGAAAAACACTGTGGCACTATCACGGCAAACAAATCAAACACAATTACTCTACGAAGAAGAAAACGATCAATCCCCCTAGCAATATTTGGACAACTCTAGGTTCTACCGGTATCACTTATTTTCAGACAGAGGTGTATACCTCAACCTAGATGACACTCGAACATTAGTTAGGACGGGAGAGAAAAAGATAGGCAGGTCATGAAATCAACACAGTTCAATCCTTCGCGAATAAAATGCAAGGCAGGAAGGCAAGAATCACAATAGATCATGAAGATCAGAGGCCAGGCCCAATCGGAGAGAGGCAAGGCGCGATGTCCCAAAAAGTCTCTAGTGGAGATGCATTCAAGTCTTTGTAGCAAATTGTTATCGGCAGGTTGAACCAGTTCAGAACTATAAATGAGAAAAGCTTGGAGGCGACCCAACGGAAAGGAGAGGATTAAGACACCTCGCTCAATCCGATCGAAAGGGAAGCCAGGAAGACACGGTACCTTATGTTGGAGGGCAGCTCCGGCGGGGGCAGATGTTCCTGGTGGTGGATGCACGTCAGGTCTTTGCCAAGAGTAGAGAGGTTCTCGTCGTCGAAGAAAAAGGAAGTCCGGTGCACCACCAGGGAAGAGACCAGCCGCGGAGTGCTCCGTCACAAGGCACCACCTTTTGGTCGCGGTACAGGGGTGGTGGCTATTCGGTTGCCGGGGTGCTCTGCACGGGCAATTCTACCACTGCATCCTGAGGCGAATAAAAAGCAAAGGGGGCTGGTTGTTCCCACCAGCCAGGGGAAGAGACCCTCCGGCAGGGAGATCTCCTCTGTCGTCGGGAAGTGGTGAGCCGGTTCTGCAGGGCTCCACCGGAGGTGTCGTCGTGCAGGTCGGCTCAGCGTTACCCTCGTCGGATTCTTAGGTCCTGTGGCGACTTCTGAAGATCCAGTCCCAAAAGCCCTGCTTTTATGCAGAAAACCCCCATTCATTCAGCCTAGCTGTCAATCAACACATGCTAAGTGGTGAGCGGGAAGGCTCACCACTTGGGCCAATCACTCCAGAGTGCGACCGGAGTTGGCAAGGCAACTCGGTCCAGGGTGCCTAAACCCCCTCCCACACCCCTGTGGTAACCCAGACAGAATGGCACCACTTTGGAGGGTCTCTGTACAGAGCCCGCCAAAAGTGGAACAAAGGGCTCAACCTTTGGTTTAGGAGTCACAGAGACGAACACAGACGCCATTTTACAAACCGAGTTCTGGCAGAAAATACCATCCGATAAACCTATTTAAGATAAGTAGATCGGTGGTACGTGAGAGATTAACAAGAAAAAGTATCAATCTCCAACAATGGGACGAATCCCATAGGGTTATGTTCGGGGTCGAACATAACAAGTAGTTTCCAGTGCCACCAGCCAAAACTCGACGAGGGGGGACGGGACAGTGCCCCCTTGAGTAACAGGTCCAGGAGTAATCGAATTACCCCTACTAGTACGTCCACAATAAGATGGTTTGTACTAGTCCTGTTAGTAAATTTAGGTCTAGTAAAGCCAATGGTGACTTTACATGCCCGGGGAGACAGTAGTCAGGCCCCGGGTATGGAGTCTATGGTGGAGGTCCGCTAGGACGCCCCAGTGTTACGGCACGTAGGGTGCGGTGTAACACACATAGAAAAACAGATGAGACCCTATGGAGTAAAAGACCCCATAGCCCATAGAACACATTGACATTCAAAGGAATTACACACACATACATGTCCAAGAGTGGGAGAAAAAGAGTCTCACTCTTGGCAGGATGGAAAAAACAAACTCCAGAAATCCAGCAAAGCTGCTGGGGGACTCACTAGGTTAGGAAATTCAGCCTAAACAGGGAATTCTCCCTAACACTCGCCCCCCCCAGACTAAGGGACAGGAGGATTTAATCTACTCCTGGATGAATCTCACACCTCTAGTCGATGACATACATCCTAGAGAGACCATCAGCATTTTGGTGGTGACATCCTGACCTGTGCTCAATGGTGAAATCAAACCCTTGCAGGCAGATCGACCATCTCAATAGTTTTGGGTTTTCCCCTTTCATTTGCATTAACCATCTCAAGGGTTGGTGGTCAGTCTGAATGACGAAAGTAGAACCATACAAGTACGGCCTAAACTTCTTCAGAGCCCACACGATAGCAAAGCACTCTCTTTTGATTGTTGCCCACCTTGTTTCAGGATCCTTCAGCTTGCGGCTGATGAAGCAAACGGGGTGCTCCCTACCTTTCCCATCCAGTTGACTGAGTACGGCACCTATCCCTACATTGGAAGCATCTGTCTGCACAATGAAGTGTTGGCGGTAATCAGGAGCTCTGAGTACTGGGGCTTGGCAAAGAGCCTTTTTCAGGTTTTCAAAAGCCTGATTGCACTCCTCGTTCCATTTAACCTTTTTAGGAAATTTGGGCAAGGAGATGACATTCAGTGGAGAAGCTATGGTCCCATAGTTCTCTATGAAATTTCTGTAATACCCAGTGAGGCCTAGGAAGGCTCCCACCTGGGTTTGAGTAGTCGGTGTTGTCCAATTTTGCACAGCTTCAATCTTACTGAGCAAAGGCCTTATTTCTCCACCGCCTACCTCATGCCCAAGATAGACTACCTTACTCTGTCCAATTTGGCATTTACTCGCCTTTATGGTCAGATTGGCTCGTCCAAGAGCCTGCAAAACATCTCTCAGGTGGGTTACATGTTCTTCCCAGGAATTGCTGAACACTGCGATGTCATCCAAGTATGCCATGCAGAAGTCCTCCATCCCATTCAGAACCTGGTTTACCATCCGTTGAAACGTAGCAGGTGCATTTTTCAATCCGAAAGGCATTACCTTAAACTGGTATAAGCCAACGGGGGTAGAAAATGCAGTTTTCTCCTTGTCATGGTCTGTCAGGGCTATTTGCCAATAGCCTGATGTCAAGTCAAATGTGCTGAGGAACTTGGCGGCGCCAAGTTTATCCACCAACTCATCTGTTCTTGGCAAAGGGTGGGCATCAGTCTTGGTGACTGCATTAAGAGCTCTATAATCCACGCAGAATCTAAGTTCTTTAGATCCGGCCTTTGGTACTAACACAACTGGGCTAGACCATGGACTAGTAGAGGGCTCTATTACCCCGAGATCGAGCATCTTGCTGACCTCACCTTTGATGTGGGTTCGTACGTTCTCTGACATTCTGTATCCTCTGCTCTTGACCGGCAGACAGTCACCAGTGAGTATGTCGTGCTGGCCCCAAGGGGTCAAGCCTGGTGAAAGCGAGAACAGAGAGGCAAATTGATTCAACATAGATTTGCACTCTTCTTGTTGCTCGGGTGTCAGATTGGAGGAGAAATTTACTCCTTCAATTTTTTCGTCTAAAGGCAAGCCTCTGAGGAGATCCGGAAGAGCTTCACTCTCTTCTTCTTCCTCGGATGATGCTAGAAGCAACGCTCCTACATCAGGTCGTGAGACATACGCTTTAAGTCGGTTGGTGTGAAAGACTGTCGGAGCCTCCTTGGGATTGCCCAAGTCCACCAGATAGTTAACCTCTCCGAGTTTACCCACTACTCGGAAGGGTCCCATCCACTTATCTTGCAAGGCCGTCTGCCTTGTTGGGATCATAACGAGAACGAGCTGGTCTTGAGCGAACTCAACCACGTTAGCCTTTTGATCGTGCCAGTGCTTGACCAATGCTTGTCCAGCTTTCAAGTTATCGCTTGCTTCCGTCATCATGTGTGACATTCTCCTCCGGAGACCTATCACGTAGTCAGTCACTCTGACTGGCTTGGGGGAAGGAGCACTCTCCAACCCCTCCTTAATCAGGGCCAATGGACCTCTGACGGGATGACCATGGAGTAGTTCGAAGGGAGAGTAACCTACTCCCTCCTGAGGGACATCTCTATAAGCAAAGAGAAGGCATGGCAGTAGAAGGTCCCACTTACGCTTAAGGGGTTCCTCTAAAGCACCTATCATGCTCTTCATGGTTCGGTTGAACCGTTCTACCAACCCATTGGTTTGTGGGTGGTAAGCTGTTGAGAACTTGTAAGTAACTCCACAGGTTTTCCACATGGCTTTCATGTAGTGGGACATAAAGTTTGACCCCCTGTCAGAGATTACTTCCTTAGGAAACCCAACCCTAGTAAAAATACCAAGGAGGGCCTTAGCCACAGCCGGAGCTGTAACAGTCCTCATAGGAATTGCCTCAGGATACCTAGTAGCATGGTCTACTACAACAAGTATAAACCTGTTGCCTGAGGAGGTTGGAGGATCAAGGGGACCAACGATGTCAATCCCTACTCTCTCAAATGGGACTCCCACAATTGGGAGAGGCACTAAAGGTGCCACATTCTTGGAGCCCACCTTACCAGAGGTCTGGCAGGTGTGGCAGCTCCTGCAGTGTTTTTCTACTTCAGCCCCCATCTTTGGCCAATAGAAATAGAGAGAGAGCCTTTCCTTAGTCTTCTTGAAACTCAAGCGACCAGCCAAAGGAATCTCGTGGGCTAACGGCAAGAACTGTGGTCTGTTCTCCTGGGGTACTACAAGTCGTTTGTAGTCTCCAGGTGCAGATTCGGTCGGTTCACTGTAGAAGAGGCCATCTTCCCAGTGCAACCTGTATTTCCCAGGCTCTTGCCCTTCAGCCTGAGCTTCTGCCTGATGGCGAAGACCTTCCAGAGTTGGACATTCTCTCTGTCCCTTACTGAAGTCTGCCCTGCTGGGTCCCCCTTCTGCCAGTAAAGACTGCAGCTCAGGATGGTCAACAGGATCCAGATCTCCAATGAGTTCCTGGCCTTCCATTAGCTCTTCCTCCGAGTCTAATTCTACCACCCAGGGTTGTACCTCCCTCTCAGCCTCGGCTGGAGGTGGAGTTACGGGTGTAACTGTGGACGACCGCGGGGAAGTCCGGGTTGTCTGCACTGGAATGCGGGCTGCTGGTTTCGGGGTAGAAGCCTTAGGTTTCCCTTTCGCTTCTGGTTTCTTGGAGACAGCGGCCGCCAATTCCAGTGGATCAGGAGTGATATCTTTCTTCATCCTCTCCTGGAGAGTACCGCGCATGGTCCTCTCTCTTGCAGGTCTGGTTAGCTCCTGTAACCGTTTACTAGGAGGTCTGGGAGTATGCGATACAACTCCGAGGGTTTTCAAATCGTTACCCAACAGTACGCGTCCTGGTACCTCACTCTGTATGCTGACAGGTATCTTCACAGTCATGTTGTTACACTGGATGAGAACTGGTAATTGGGGAAGCATCTGCACAGGCCCTCCAGCTAACTTGGTGAGGCGTTTGGGTGCCTTAGCAACATCCTCAGCCTGAAAAAACAATTTATCCACCACAGTTATGCTGGCCACAGTGTCCCTAATGGCAGGCGTCTCCTGACCATTCACCTGGACACTGTCCTTATAATACTCTTTAGTATTATCGGGGATAGAATTATAGACATCTAAATTCTGTTGTTCCCACAACCCCAGAGATACTAAAGAAACGCTGGCTGAGACTCCAATGGGTTCGTCAGCTAGCAGTAGAAAGTTTCCACTTGCCATTTGGAGTTCCTCCTCTGGAGCGAAGGCTAAGGAGACAAGCTTGACCCCTGAAGGTTTACCCTTACATCTGGGATCTCCTTTCATGTGGTCAGTCGAGCCACAAACAAAGCATTTTCCAAATGCTTTCTGGAATGGTGGCTTGTTCTGCCCTCCTTCCGGTTTGGCACCAGAAGGCACACTATTCTGCTGTGGTTTTCCCGGTGGCTTACCCTTCTGGTTTTGTTTGGGGCCCTCTTTGGAATGTAAGTTATTAGAATTCTCTTTTGAGTCTTTTTTAGGCTGTTTTCCCTCCTCCTTTTTCTGAGTTGCCCCAGAATCCTTATGAGTAGCCCTGTTGGCAACCCACAAGTCAGCAGCCTTAGCTAGCTCCCTGGAATCCAATTCCTCCGAATCAGCCAAGTGCTGTCTGAGCTCAGGAGAACAGGCATCATAAATAGACTCCAACATAAAAAGATTCCTCATACCCTCATAAGTGTTCACTTTGTAACCCTTAATCCATCCCTCTAAGTTTTTCAACCCTTCACTCACCCAGGTAGCCCAAGGGGTACCATCATGCTTTTTGAGGGTTCTAAACCTCTTAAGATACTGGGAAGGGGTCTTCCCGAATCTAGCTATTAAAGCTAGTTTCACACTTTCGTAATCCGTCTTATCCGCCTCCCCCAACTCCATTACCACATCAGTCGCAACAGGAGGGAGCCTAGAGAACAACCAGGGAAGCAAAGCATTCCCGGTGATGTCCTGGAGCCCATGATTGTATTCAAACAGTTTCAACCAATCCAACACATCCAATCTTGGTTCATACATACCCACTAATTCCTTCGGCATCCGGGGTCTTTTGGAACTGGAGCTCCTAGAGGAACCAGAGGAGAGAGAAGCATTTTTCATAGACAACTTTTTCATCTCTAACTCGTGATTAAGTTCTATTTCCCTGAGTCTTAACTCAGCTTGCTTCTGCTCAGCCTGGGCATTCATCCGTCTGAACTCGAGCTCTTGGTTTCGTTCAGATTGAGCCAAGAACCGTTTGTATTCTAGTTCGAGCTTCATTTTTTCAAGTTCAAAATAAGCAGGGTTACTTGTGGGACCTGGTATGGGCCCCGTAGGCACAGCTGGTAAGGCGGGTAGAGGAGCAGGGGAGACAGTTTCGTTAGCCTCGCCGTCCTCGTCAGCCTCTTCATCGCTATCATCAGAATTACAATTCAGATCAACACCATCACTGTTATCTATAGTCGCTGGAGAGATTGGTTCCTCTGAACCAGTACCCAGACTTTGGTTCGCCAGCAATCTCTCGATTAGTTCTAACTTCTTGCCTCTTACAGAAAGATTCTCTTGCCTACAGAGAGCTCGCAAACTCTCAGTATTTTCACCTGACAAGGACTCTTGACTGTAAGTTTCCATCGTAGACATGTTTTTGAAAGTTGCTTTTGTGCAAAGTTTTGTGGTTAGTTATCCTACAGTGTCGAAAAGCACTCTAAACTGTATACTCGATACAAATCCCACCGCTGTACACAAGTGTTAGGCGGAAACCTGTGCAGTTCCCTCTGGGACCACTGCAAAAGATTTAGGACTACAGGCGTTTGGCGGTGAACCCACTTGGTAGCAGTCTGCACCACACAGATTCACTTGGTAGCTGTGGCTGAGCAGTCAGACTTCTCTCAAGAAAAGTTGAGCAGTATGTGGAGTATACAAAATAGGGCAATTCTTCACAGCAAGACAAGCAAACACGCAACGAGGCTAAGTGTAAAGATATTAAGGTATTTATTTATAACAGAACCTCTATGAAAAACACTATGGCACTATCACGGCAAACAAATCAAGCACAATTACTCTACGAAGAAGAAAACGATCAATCCCCCTAGCAATATTTCGACAATTCTAGGTTCTACCGTTATCACTTATTTTCAGACAGAGGTGTATACCTCAACCTAGATGACACTCGAACATTAGTTAGGACGGGAGAGAAAAAGATAGGCAGGTCATGAAATCAACACAGTTCAATCCTTCGCGAATAAAATGCAAGGCAGGAAGGCAAGAATCACAATAGATCATGAAGTTCAGAGGCCAGGCCCACTCGGAGAGAGGCAAGGCGCGATGTCCCAAAAAGTCTCTAGTGGAGATGCATTCAAGTCTTTGTAGCAAATTGTTATCAGCAGGTTGAACCAGTTCAGAACTATAAATAAGAAAAGCTGTGAGGCGACCCAATGGAAAGGAGAGGATTAAGACACCTCGCTCAATCCGATCAAAAGGGAAGCCAGGCGGACACGGTACCTTATGGTGGAGGGCAGCTCCGGCGGGGGCAGATGTTCCTGGTGGTGGATGCACGTCGGGTCTTTGCCAAGAGTAGAGAGGTTCTCGTCGTCGAAGAAAAAGGAAGTCCGGTGCACCACCAGGGAAGAGAACAGCCGCGGAGTGCTCCGTCACAAGGCACCACCGTTTGGTCGCGGTACAGGGGTGGTGGCTATCCGGTTGCCGGGGTGCTCTGCACGGGCAATTCGACCACTGCGTCCTGAGGCGAATAAAAAGCAAAGGGGGCTGGTTGTTCCCACCAGCCAGGGGAAGAGACTCTCCGGCAGGGAGATCTCCTCTGTCGTCGGGAAGTGGTGAGTCGGTTCCGCAGGGCTCCACCGGAGGTGTCGTCGTGCAGGTCGGCTCAGCGTTACCCTCGTCGGATTCTTAGGTCCTGTGGCGACTTCTGAAGATCCAGTCCCAAAAGCCCTGCTTTTATGCAGAAAACCCCCGTTCATTCAGCCTAGCTGTCAATCAACACATGCTAAGTGGTGAGCGGGAAGGCTCACCACTTGGGCCAATCACTCCAGAGTGCGACCGGTGTTGGCAAGGCAACTCGGTCCAGGGTGCCTAAACCCCCTCCCACACCCCTATGGTAACCCAGACAGAATGGCACCTTTTTGGAGGGTCTCTGTACAGAGCCCGCCAAAAGTGGAACAAAGGGCTCAACCTTTGGTTTAGGAGTCACAGAGACGAACACAGACGCCATTTTACAAACCGAGTTCTGGCAGAAAATACCATCCGATAAACCTATTTAAGATAAGTAGATCGGTGGTACGTTAGAGATTAACGAGAAAAAGTGTCAATCTCCAACAATGGGACGAATCCCATAGGGTTATGTTCGGGGTCGAACATAACAAGTAGTTTCCACTGCCACGAGCCAAAACTCGACAAGGGGGGACGGGACAGTGCCCCCTTGAGTAACAGGTCCAGGAGTAATCGAATTACCCCTACTAGTACATCCACAATAAGATGGTTTGTACTAGTCCTGTTAGTAAATTTAGGTCTAGTAAAGCCAATGGTGACTTTACATGCCCGGGGAGACAGTAGTCAGTCCCCGGGTATGGAGTCTATGGTGGAGGTCCGCTAGGACGCCCCAGTGTTACGGCACGTAGGGTGCGGTGTAACACACATAGAAAAACAGATGAGACCCTATGGAGTAAAAGACCCCATAGCCCACAGAACACATTGACATTCAAAGGAATTACACACACATACATGTCCAAGAGTGGGAGAAAAAGAGTCTCACTCTTGGCAGGATGGAAAAAACAAACTCCAGAAATCCAGCAAAGCTGCTGGGGGACTCACTAGGTTAGGACATTCAGCCTAAACAGAGAATTCTCCCTAACAATTAGAGCTGGAACAGGCTTGGTCAGAGAAATCTTTCAGAACTCTTTCCTGGAGAAAGGATGTTATCCAAGCTGTAGCACTGGGGGAAAAATTGGCAGCGGAGGAGAGATGATGGCAGAGGGTCTTATGGTCCACCAAGTCAAAAGCTGCAGATAGGTCAAGGAGCAGAAGGAGGACTGGTTTGACTGCGTCTCTGAACTCATCGATTTGATTTTTGAGGTCTAATGCGGTTTCGGTCCCATGGCCAGGACGGAAGCCTGATTGGTGGAGACCAAGAAGGTTATTTGCCTCAAGAAATTGTAAGAGAAAAGGGACTGTAGTAATGGGTCTGTAGTTCCCTGGGATGGTTGGGTCGAGCGCAGGTTTCTTCAGGAGCGGGCGCACTCATGCTTCGTTGAGGCAAGCTCGGACATACCCTGACTTGAAGAACACATTAATAAAGGCTGTAAGGAACGGGTTGAGGGTGGGGGCACATTCCTTAATAAGTTGTGTGGGACTGGCGTCCCCTTTGACTTCTGAAACCTTGTCCTGTTTTTCTGGTAAAGGCATTCAGCTCTTTGCTGATATCTTTTCTGCCTTTCTGACTTTCTGTAAACAAGCTGTTTTCAGGAAGAATTTCTGCTTCACAGATTTATCCTAATTCTGCCTAGCTTTCCTCTTTTTCTCTCTGTAATCTCAGTCTCTTGAAGTTTTCTTGTTTGTTCCTTGCCTACGATATTACCAGACTTAAGTCCATAGTTCTAGTGCCTGTTCTTAAGTACACTGAGTTTCCTGAATCCCTCATATTCGCTTTGTTGGCAGTGACATAGCTTTCCTGAGTCATTTGCCTTATGTATTCTGATATTCCAGTCTCTGTTTTGTACTTTGTTTCTCTATGCTGTCCTGTACCTGGTTACTTTTTTCAACAATGCTTTCTGCCTTTATTACATCATGATCCACTGCTGTGCCTCTGCTCTGTATCCATTTACAGCGTGGTTCCTGTGTTGGTCTCCGTTCAGGTCAGATAAGGGAAACACTTCTGGTGCCTTTGCGTAGACCATTGGAATCTTACATCCCTCTGTCTCCAGTTTTACCCTTACACTGAGTTCAACAGACTATTTGGCATGCCTAATTTGTGAAGCTGTTGTTTGACAGTTGTAAGATTATTATGCTGGTACCAATCCCAAGGGCTTTCCCTAATTCATGGAGACCCCTTATCATATTCCAGTATGCCCTTTATTCTGATCAATCTGTGTTGCCCAGTATATTTGCTTGTCTCTTTACTTCTAGCCAGCTCCAGCTCCTGACCCAGAAGTTCCTGTGAATATACCTGTCTCAACTAAGATCTTAGTATGTATCCTTTTTCTGTTATATGCTAGCCTCAGGAATCTACCCTAATCTACAGTGCAAACTGTGAGATATAGCTTTTGCCCTGTGCTCTCCGGCCAGACTCCTGACATGTTGACACCGTAAGTCACATGATCCTCTTGAGAAAACTGGAAGATATTTGTGATTAAGAAACAGCCCTACACTGGATCACCTACTTCCTCATGGGTAGAACAAAAACCACTTACTTGTGCCCCAAAATTTGCCAGCCTCACCCAATTGCCTGCAGGGTACTCCAAATATCCACACTCTCACCTCTACTTTTCAACATATACATGGCACCCTTATTAGACAACAGCAATACATCTGGAACCTCCTGCTACACTGAGGTGGATTACATACAAATAATTGACACATTTTTGAACCACACATCACCAAATGCCCCTGTCATTAAAAACTGACTTGTAAAGGTGGACAAATGGATGACAGCAAAAAGACTAAAACTCAACCCTAAGAAAAAAGAATTGATGCTCTGTAATCCCTTGGCCCATGGCCTGATGAGATGCTTAACCCCAACAACCAGAGTAAGGAATCTTGGAACCCCAATGAATAACACTCTCACTCTTGATTCACAGGTCAATGTCATCAACAGAAGCTGTTTCCCCCATAGCGTCTGCTACGTCTCATCTTATCATCCTTAACATTCACCCACATCACCATGGCTATAATTTCTCTAATGCTATCCAAATCAGACTGTGCAAACAGCACCTATTTTGGACTCCCAGATTACCTAATGGTGAAACCACAAAGAGTTCAAATGCAGCAGCTAGACTAGATCTCAGAAAGAAGCAATTTGAACATATCACACCGGCATTGCACATTCTCCACTGGATACCCATCAAAAAAGGGTTAATTCTAAATCCTTTTGCATTGTATATCAATCATACCATGAAGGGGCCCTTTCCTCCTTCAGAAGTAAGTTTCAACACTACACTCCTTCTCGAACACTTAGGTCCAGCAATGCTGCACTAGTATTAGTCCCCAATTCCAGCAAGAAACAGCAAGGAGGATCCTCTTTTGCAGTTCTGGCCTCAATTGTGAAACACCCTACCCAAGCCTCTTTCCTTGAAGTGAACCACCTGACTTTGAGGAAATAGCTAAAGACTGGGCTTTTCAACCAAACACTTTGAAAGAAATTAAAAATGATAGCAACCAACTAAAAACTGTGCACCAGAAACTAGGGCTAATTTACGACAAAGGATTTTCAAAACTTTTGACATTACTGTCTTTGGGAAACCAATTTGATTCATAGAACCTCTGATACATGACACTGGTAGGCATGTTTATTCTCAGTGATATCTATAAATAAGAACCAGGAAACAACAAGATACCCATTCCCCCACCCTGATCCCTATGCACCCCTCACCCCTCAAAATAACTCCTCACTATTAAATTCTTGCATCCTTACAATTCCCACACTCCTTCAGACGACCACCAGACCTAGTCTACTTAAAATATTCAGACCCTATCCATCTTATATCAATATCCATACTGTCCATTTTTGCACTCCACAATCCAAGGGCTGTCCCTATGGTTAACATGCCCAGTCAGTACCACAACAAATAACATGCAATTGTCCATATTGGCACAGTACTTCCAAACTGCATCCATCAACATCAAGGGTTTCTGTATTTGCCTTCGTGCTATCTGACTAACACATCCTGCCCTCCTTAAATGGTCAAGCTCACTGAGGCAAACATTATTGGAAGACGGGCACTATATAAGACCACTTTACATTCTGAATTGGGTGATCTCTAGCCCTTTAAAATGAGTAGCAATACCCTTGAAATGGATGTGGATGCAGAGTTAATTCATACATCAATAGTTGAAACAACTCAGGTAGTTGGCAAAAAGGATAACTGTTTTAATATCAATTATCTAAAACAGGGAGTACAATGGATATCATCCGACATCGCAAAGCAAATCTCTCAATGCATTTAAAAAAAAGTTATTTTATATAGCAAAAAATTCTCATAGGTGACGTTCAACCAGCATATTACTGAGATCATCCTATGTGGCAAACTTCTAAAACCTATCGAAGAAAGTGATTGCGTCTAAGGCACTAGCTAAGTATACACTCTATACTAGTATAGGACAATGAGTGAACGTGATAGGTTTCTTAACATCTGGTGGGGCAACCAAGCCCTCCATTCAAAATGGCCACTATGAACATTACTAACTACATGACTTCCCAAGTTGCGCCTTGAAACACTTGTGTATAGGCGCGTTATAAATGTCATATCATATTATATCATTGGCTATTCAACTATAGGACCCCTAATTACGTGGTCCCCCACAATTGGCTGGAACTCTAACCTTCGTCAGTACTTTTCCACCTAGGCCTAGCAGCACACAAATTGGACTTCCAGGTGCTGCTGAACCCGTCTAAAGCAGAACGTCCCACCAATTAACATATCCATCTCTCATCACCTTATTGGTCTGCTGACAATTAAGACTTTGAACTTGTCATTGGGAGTGTTCTTAGCTCTGGAGAATTCAGGGGAGTGAAGGCAGGCTCTGCCCTCATGCGTATGTGTGACCATCTCATCCGTCCAACTTCATCTGTCCACGTGACTGTAGACCATGATTTTGAGCTACTTGTGTATTAAAGGACAGACTATTTTCTAATAGACCTCTGAAGTCTTCCTTGTTTGGTTCATGCCTTCTGAACAGGAGTTTTGTACTTTCACGTGATTTGTATCCAATGCCTGCTCACGCCAGCCTGTTAAATCCTTGACTTTCTTGGCTTGGCTTCATGGCTCATCCAACCTCGCCTTTCTGAGATTCACTTTTAATTCATTTGTTTTCTTTACTTCGACACACTGAAAATGAGGCCTTCCCTTTTCACTCCATTTCTGCTATAACACGTAGTGGAAACATCCATCCTTTATTCTTAATGCCTATATATATGTTGGCGCATGCCACAACTTATTCACTACCTAGCTATCCTCAAGAATACTTCATCTGCTTGCATTTCTCTACATCTGTACACGTGTAAAACAACTTGATATCTTCATCATTTCCGTGTCATAAGCTTCTTCACCTTGATTCCAAGATGTCACTTATCCATGATGCTTTCTTGATGCCTTATAGAATATCTTTATTCTCTTGTCTCTGCATCTCTTCTATGCTCGTCAGCTCGATTCTGCATGATGTCACCATTCATCTTGACCATTCATTTGTTCTGCTTCTTCCAGGATTTCATTCAGATGGCCATCATATCATCTCGTATGCAGGCATGGTTTCCTCAATGGGAACCTTGCTTTCAGGATTCTCTTTGGCATCAATATTCTTACTGGTACCGCACGTGTCTCACACTCTGGCTCCCAACGAATTCAGCAATATTGATGAAGTGGTTGAGGTGGGGGTACTTGGCTGCTCCTCTACACTCCCCCTATCAGTGATTCATTGACCACTCTCTCATCATCCTTCATTCCTAGACCTCCTTGTCTGACAAAATGCTTCTTTGGGATCCATATTTTTATGACTCCTTTTAGACATCCTGCTGATTTCACATGCTCATCTTTGTTCCAAGTCATAGGCATGCACTGTCCGCTTGAGCTGCAGTAGATCCATCTTTCCACATACTTCTTATGGTTCTTAGGATACAGGAATCTTGTGCCCTCAGGTACATGGAAGTCTCTGATTTCCTCATGTGTCAAGTCTTTGGCCTTTCATCCTGATTCAACATTAAAAATAATGTTCATCCCTGTGGCTTTCTTCGCTGTCTTCCTTGCATTGTGTAATTATTATCTTGATTACACAGAATCCAAGTAACACCAACACGATCAGGGCTCCAAGGAACTTAAACATATCTGCCATCCATTGTGGAACCCATGAAAAGAGTGATTCAAACCAACTGTCATCAGCAACGTCCTCTACTTTGTTTATCATCTGGACATGCAGCTTTGTTAGCATTCCTATGGCTTCCATCAAGGTTCCATTTTCGTCGTCATGAGAAGGTATGAGTGTGTAACATGATTCTCTGATTTTTGCACAAAGACCTCAATCCATAGCTGTGATCCTGTCTAGGACATATCTGTTCTGGCGAGTCATCAGTCTTATTGCTCTCAGCTCCTCTGTGAGAGCATTGAATCCTTTTATGGTTGTATTGATTGTTTGCAGCAATTCCCATTTGGTAACCTGCAGCCATTTGGTATTTGTTCCAACCTGGATTCTCAGCATAAAGATCAATGTGAAGACTGACGAAGTTTGGCTGAACAGTCGATGCTCATATGGAATGGCATCAAAAGCGTCTATCAACTTTGCTGATAAATAGTTCTCTCTCTTTACTCGATTCAGAAGTTCAGCAGATCTCTTCTTTCTTAAGTGTGCATCTGCTTTTGGAAATTCACTGATGTTCAGATCTTCGGGATCACTAATGCTGGAACATGAACATTCACCAGTGAACATCATCCTCCCCAATCTGCTAGTAGCTTTATATATGCTCTGGATCCACAAGCCCAATAGTGATCCATGATCACTGCTGTTCCAAGTTTAATTCCTGGTACATCAAAGATTCAACCACAGTTCTGGTTCTCTCCAACCTTTCTTGTGCCATTATTTCTGAAGCACAATTTTGCACTTTCCAAAGGACTATCTGCAAGGGTCCTCCTCTGTCTTCGACCCAGGTCAGTAGCTTCGCAAGTCTCTGCCATAGTGGTTTGCATCCATTCTGCACTATGTCAATGGCTGGTTTATAACAACCAACAACAACCCAGACTGTGCAGATAACCACTCATTCTTCCCAGCCATCTGGTGATAGTACTGATACCCAAATTTGCATCTGACCTCTGTTTGTCCATCTACAAACTTCTTCTACACATTTTCCTGGACCCTCAAGATTCTTGTTTACTTCCCATCTGATTCTGGCTCCTTTTACTCCAGATTTTTCATACCTGATCACGTGATTCTTGGTGTGAGCTTTGTCGCTTGTGCTTGTGTCCTGGACATAATCATCTTCATCTGTATCTGTTCATTCAGTTGCCAATTGAGATATGCATCTCGGCCCATGAACTGGCCTCTTGTACAGCAGAGTGTAATGTGCGATAGACAATGTGCTGTCTGGACATCTATTTCAATAGCAATTAAAATCTTAGACTTTCTCATGCTATAAGGCAGGAGTGCACACACAAAGCATTCCTCCTCCGAGGTCCTACTTCTAACTTGCTTCATATACTGATACCATATGTTGTTCACCAAATGTGCTGTACTATCCAGGTAATCATTCCATTCCTCATCATTCTCCCTTGAACTTCTCCTAGATCTTATTCCTTTCTTATGAGTTTCTGTTATCATTTCATGAAGTATGTCAGCATAACTCCTTCTTGCTGGACCAATTACAGAAACATTTGTCAGTGGACTTGGTGTTTTTACGTGTACTATTTGTGTGGGAGAAAGGTCCAGGAGCTTCATTCTATCAACATAGATTTTAGGCATCAAAATATCTTGCATAATCTCTATATAAGATCTCCTTCTAAAAGGTAACCCAGGCTTATTCATCACAGGGACAGGTGCTCTCATGTTTATCTTTAAAGTAGGAATAATCACATAAGGTCTCGGCTGCCTAGTAGATGCTACATTTGTACCTTCCTTCTGTTCAGGAAGATTCACAGGAGTTCTTGCTCCATTTATGTCTATATAATAAGATGTACGCATTGTGAGTGAAAACAATATGACTATAAACAAAATGCAAGCATAAATCACACAAAGTTACGTCATTTTTCAGCAACGGTTCTTGACACATCGTGGATGTCTCTCAGGATCTGGCATGACGATAGTGCTACTAATGCTGCCCATTTTCCTTTTTTAAAGAAGTAAAACACTTTTTAATGGGGCAAAACTATGCACTTCTGGAACCTGCTCAGTCGGCTCTGCAGGGCTTCTGGATCAGCTGGCTGCTTACTGGATGATGAACATAAATTCCGAATGAATGCCAAAAATTGGCCTCTTACCAGACGACATAATGATTTTCTTTCAGCATGAAACAAGAGTTATTTTTCCCAATGGATCTCGGATCTGCCCCTCGAAAGAAAGTCTCATTCAGTTCTCAATGTTCTTTAAGAGTATCCGTTCACTTGGTTTATAATGTCTCTCAAGATTTCATTAAGCGCTGCATTGTTCCTCGGGTCTCTTAGGAACGTTCTGACGTCGGGATGTCTCCCAACAAGATGTGGGCACTCTTCAATCAGTTAATAGAAAACTAAACTGACCAGCCTGTGTGCATCATCCGGTGATAGAGGCATTTGAGATTTCCCCACTGAACTCAGGAAGCTGGAGAATCTGCTCAACAATTGCTATGAGCAATCTCCTTATGATTGGACCATTTTTTGGATCTTGCAAGAAAACATGAATGCTAGTAGTTCTCCCCCACAAGTACAGGGTTTGCATGCAATATTAACACAAAACCTGCAAGAACTATCCTTGAAATGTGGTCATTAGGCACTACCATACGTGCCTCTAAACAGGAACTCAGTAAGCAATGAATCTGGCTACTGCTCTCTTTTCCTATTGTCAAAAATAAACTCCAGATCTGGCATATCCTTTTCTTTTCAATCAAGGCTTCAGCATGCCTCAGTCCAATGTCACCAAACTCATGTGGCTCCAGAACACAATAACTTCCCTTAAGTCCTTTTTTAATGACTGAAAAGAGTGTCCTGAACTAAGCCAAAGTCGAATCAACTCTTTATCCTCCACTCAGCAGCTTCTGAGTCCTTCTTCATCACCATAGATCTAGAGGGTAATTCATAGAAATTTGCACAAAAGTGGTGCACGCGGCTGGCACACAGTGTCCCCGTGCGATACACTACGCCAGCCGCGTGCGAAAAAATCCTTTTCATTGCACTGCGTATTCATGGATGTTAGCCTCCGTAACCAGCCGTGGCGCAGAGTGGCACAGCGACCCTGCAGCAGCGCCAGTTACGCCCCCAAGAACGCCCTCGCGCAAGGAAAAGCCTTCAAAATCCCCAAATCATCGCAAAGGGCTGCGCTAACCCTGGACCAGTTCAAAGGGCTGCCAAACAGCAAACGCCAAGAGGGGAACGTGTATTTGAGTGGTTCGCGGGAAGTTTCACACGCGATTGTCCTGGGTACGTGTACATCAGGGGGTGCGTGGGAAGTAACACATGCAATTCCATCAGGGCATGTGTATTCCAGGGGTGCGCGGGAAGTATCACACGCAAAAACAGCAGGGTATGTGTATTCCAGGGGTGCGCGGGAAGTATCACACGCAAAAGCAGCAGGGTACGTGTATTTCAGGGGTGCGCGGGAAGTATCACACACGATTCCATCAGGGTACGTGTATTCCAGGGGTGCGCGGGAAGTATCACACGCAAAAGCAGCAGGGTACGTGTATTCCAGGGGTGCGCGGGAAGTATCACACGCAAAAGCAGCAGGGTACGTGTATTTCAGGGGTGTGTGGGTCCTCCCAGGTGTTCCCTCTACACCCTCCACGGCCCCTGCAGGTGGCCCACACCACAGGGGCCTACCCTGCACATGTCCCGCAGGCACCCCATCCACCATGGCCATGCCCCCCAGCCAACCCACATGTCACCTTGCACTACTGCCCACCAACGCATGTCCCCCTGCACCCCCAGCCACCAGGGGCACCCTCCACGAGGCCCATACTCATGTCTACCACCACCCCCACCCCCCAGCATCCAGGGGCACCCTCCACCAGGCCCCCACTCATGTCCAACTCATGTCTCCCTGCACCCCCACACCCCAGCAGTGCAGGGGCAGCCTCCACCAGGCCCCCACTCATGTCTACCACCACCTCCACCCCCCAGCAGTGCAGGGGCAGCCTCCACCAGGCCCCCACTCATGTCTACCACCACCCCCACCCCCAGCAGTGCAGGGGCAGCCTCCACCAGGCCCCCACTCATGTCTACCACCACCCCCAACCCCCAGCATCCAGGGGCACCCTCCACCAGGCCCCCACTCATGTCTCCCATCACCCCCACCCCCCAGCAGTGCAGGGGCAGCCTCCACCAGGCCCCCACTCATGTCTCCCACCACCCCCACCCCCCAGCATCCAGGGGCACCCTCCATCAGGCCCCCACTCATATCCCCCTGCACCCCCAACCCCCAGCATCCAGGGGCACCCTCCACCAGGCCCCCACTTATGTCCACCTCATGTCTCCCTGCACCCTCACCCCCCAGCAGTGCAGGGGCACCCTCCACCAGGCCCCCACTCATATCTACCATCACCCCCACCCCCCAGCAGTGCAGGGGCAGCCACCACCAGGCCCCCACTCATGTCTACCACCACCCCCACCCCCCAGCATCCAGGGGCACCCTCCACCAGGCCCCCACCCATGTCCACCATCACCCCCACTCCCCAGCAGTGCAGGGGCAGCCTCCACCAGGCCCCCAATCGTGTCTCCCACCACCCCCACCCCCCAGCAGTGCAGGGGCAGCCTCCACCAGGCCCCCGCTCATGTCTACCACCACCCCCACCCCCCAGCATCCAGGGGCACCCTCCACCAGGCCCCCACTCATGTCTCCCATCACCCCCACCCCCCAGCAGTGCAGGGGCAGCCTCCAAAAGGCCCCCACTCATGTCTCCCATCTCACCCACCCCCCAGCAGTGCAGGGTAGCCTCCACCAGGCCTCCACTCATGTCTCCCACCACCCCCACCCCCCAACAGTGAGTGCAGGGGCAGCCTCCACCAGGCCCCCACTCATGTCTACCACCACCCCCACCCCCTAGCAGTGCAGGGGCAGCCTCCACCAGGCCCCCACTCATGTCCCCCTGCACCCCCACCCCCCAGCATCCAGGGGCACCCTCCACCAGGCCCCCACACATGTCCCCCTGCACCCCCACCCCACAGCATCCAGGGGCAGCCTCCACCAGGCCCCCACTCATGTCTCCCACCCCCCCCCCAGCATCCAGGGGGACCCTCCACCAGGCCAACACTCATGTCCAACTCATGTCTCCCTGCACCCCCACCCCCCAGCAGTGCAGGGGCAGCCTCCACCAGGCCCCCACTCATGTCTCCCATCACCCCCACCCCCCAGCAGTGCAGAGGCAGCCTCCACCAGGCCCCACTCATGTCTCCCATCACCCCCACCCCCCAGCAGTGCAGGGGCAGCCTCCACCAGGCCCCCACTCATGTCTCCCATCACCCCCAACCCCCAGCAGTGCAGGGGCAGCCTCCACCAGGCCCCACTCATGTCCCCCAGCCAACATGTCACCACAATGTAGATCCCTGGCCCTTATGGTCAGCCTCCAAATGCCAAACACCCACCTGAGTATTGCATCCACCCACTTAGAAATGGCAAAAACATGATAGAACCCCAATTGCAAGTTTGGAATGAACACATGTCCCTCACATACACCCAATGGGTGTCAGTGAATGTCAAAACCCATATCATGATATGCATGAAACCAATGAGATGATACTACACATTGAACTTTGAAGAAAAAATATGTATTAAAAGCAACATAAATTGAATCAAAAATAAACAAACAATAAAGGAAATTTTAAAACAAAAAACCAGCAGGTCCGTGAAATAGTGCAAAACCAGAAATCATAATGCAAAGGAAAGGTGTCCAAAGACACAGTCCACAAAAGTAAATCCAATGGAAAATTAAAATCGAAAACCATTGCTCCATGGGGAAATCATAAAAAAAATTGAAAATCCAAAAGTCAACTATATACAGATAAACAATCCAGGGACCATGATCCCAACCGAAGAAATGAAACCTATCTAATAACACTACCTAAAAAAAAACTATATACAAAAATGTGGCCCATTGTCCAAAAGGTCCAAAAAAAATGCAAAACCAAAGGAAACCTAACACTAACTACAGAACTATTTACAAGGGCAGCGGGCTAGTCCAACGGCTCACTTCGGGATGTTCCGGGCCAGGGCATCATTGAACTACTGCTCAATGTCCCGGAGGCGGTCCTCCTCCATGGCCCCGAGGGTCCGCAGGGCCGTCCACATGTTCACCCCAAACTCCCTGCGGATTGCCTCGAGGCACTCGGCCCGCCTCAGGGCCCTCCGCATGGAGTTCTCCGCCCTGACCATCATGAGCCACGCCTCTTCTGCCCGCTGCCGCTCTGCATCTATGGCGTGGCCCAACCGCTGCCACACGGAAGACACTTCCCGTGCTGGGTCCTCCTGCCCTCCGGCCAATGCCTGCCCATCCGATGTCGAAGGCCCCGAGCCATCATGGCTCCCACCACGTTGCTGCTGCTGCTGTGCCTCTGCCCGTGCACTGCCTCCTGCTGCCTGCACATCCTCTGCTGGCTGGGGTGCAGTCGTTCATGTGGCCACCCCTGCTGGACGTCCGACTCCCGACTGTGGCAGGGATGCCTCCTCCACCAGCCTGGCCGCACCATCAGAGGCAGCTCCACAGGGCACCCAGGTGACTGATGGGTGGGAAGATGGCACGGAGGACAACTGGCGCATAGGGGGTTCAGTTGAGGAGGGGGTCTGAGCAAGCCCCATCAAACGGAGGAATCCGGCCTGGGTGACCTGTCCCAGTAGGCCGACGCGGTCAACGAGCCATTCGAGATGACGTGCAGTCTCCTCATGAAAAGACTGCAGGTCACCTCGCATGGCCCGTTGACGCAACGCCACACCAGTCAGGACAGGCTCAACCCAGACCCGGATAGCCACGTCCGCAGGCAGAGGAAGGCCAGTTGACGTGAGCTCATCCCCTGCCTGAAAACGGGTCTGGACGTAGGCATCCCTGCCGGTGCAAGATGATGCAGTGACAGGATCAGGGACAGGATTGCACACAGGCACCTCCGCGGCGACCTGTGCTGCCTCCTGTCCCTGGTCCTGCACTGCACCACTCGCACCAGTGGAATCCCCACCTCCAGACCCCGTCTCTGTTGCTTGCATGGCCTCCTCCTCCACCAAACCCCCCACCAACCTGGATGACTCCGTACCATCTTCCCCCGTTGGCCCCTGTGGGGTCCCAGCTGCCCCTTCTGCTGCCGAGGAGTCCAACTCCGACCTCCGCCTCTTGGACCTCCCCCTGGCAGCTGCGGCCTGGGATGCGGCACCGGACTCCTCACTCCACGACGAGATCACAACCTGGGAGGGTAGCCGGGCCTTGCATCTCCGGCTGGCGGTGCGATCCCCGCCGCTGTGCTCCACAGCACCTTTTCCGCCCTCTTCATCAGTTGACGCTGCAGACAGGGAGAAATAAAACACAGGCATCAGGGCACTGTACAATGGACGCATACACACATGACAGTTGCACATGAGTGGCATTGGCAAACCTCAGACATGGCATCACAATTGGCAACACACATGTCATTTCCACTTGCACACATGAGCCATACCACAGCCACATCGCAACTGCCAGCACCATCCATACACATACAACAGCATGAGCAGGCAAAGGTGAGCCAGACATCACATGCAACACAGGGAGTGCACTACCCATGCACGCACACACCACACTTGCATGCAAGTGTACACCTCAGCCAACTGTCGCAGTGTTCTGATGGGCATCCATGTCACATCTGCCAATCAGGCTTCCACATCCCGCTGTCACATGCATCCATGTTGCATCACTGTTGCACCCTTGTCAAATACACACACATGCACATGTACACAGTGCTGATACATGCAGCTGAAAACAACATAAATGCGTGACATCACGAACATGCCTATTACATACACATTCATCCAAGCATGTGTGCCCACACAACTGCATTCGGCATGCAAGCCTACACACACAAGCACCATCCATGACTCACACATGACAGCCCTCGCATGTGTTAGCCTCATGGCCCTGTACACCCCCACCCATACTGGGCCCCATACAAACAGATGTGCAACCGGCACACTACTGGCACATCACCACACGCACAGCTTACAATCATGATGCATGTACACTTACCGCTCGACTCCAGACGGGTCTGCCTCTCAAGGACCTGGACGTGGAGCGCTGGGGATATGCGTTCCAGGACCCTCATCTGATCTTCCGACAAGTGGCCCCGGCGCCCCTTAGCATCCGCTGCCTTCAAGAGGCGCCGGGCCTTGTTCAGGGTCCTGGACCTGAAGTCCTCCCAGCACTTCTTGACATGTTGGAAGTCGAGGACTGCCACCCCCTCCGCGTTGATGGCAGTCACGATGTCCGTCCAGATACGAGTCCGTCCTTCCTTGTCGGCGCGCACACTTCCGAAGAGGGCATCATACTGCCCCAGGACTTGCTCCACCAGGACACCAAATTCCCTGCCACTGAAGCTGGTGCCCCTCTGCCTCTCTGGCCGAGGGTTGTCAGTGGTGTCAGATGTTGCAGTGCCCGACATGACAACCCCAGAGGCAGGAGTGGGTGGGCAACTGGGTCCTGGGGCTGGGCTGTGGAGCGATGGAATCCCAGTCGGGAGTCTTCGGTTCCAGCAGGGGTGGTCACAGCAACAGCACCCCTGGCTGATGTGCAGGCAGCAAATGGCAGGGCAGGTGGGCAGCAGGCAGTCAGGCAGCAGCAGATGGCAGGTGGGAGCGTGCTCGGGGCTCTGGGGGGCAGTAAATCGGCTTTCTGGGCAGGAGCGTGGTCTTCCGTGTGCTTACGCATGGCCAGCTTGATACGGAGTGATTTGGCACGTGAAAATCCTGCATGTCTGCGTGTAATTTGAGGAAAGGCCCTTAGCGCGTAAGCGCGTCTGCACGCATACGCGATTTCAATGGCCCAAAGGTCCCCATGCGCAGCTATGACGTCACGCGCATGGCCGTAGAGAATGGCGCGTGTAAAAAAAAAGATACACGTCTGAGTGTCAAAGCGTGTAATTGGTGGAAATGGCCTCATCGCGTATGCGCGTCTGTGACGTGTGTATAAAAGGTACGTGTAGAACGCCATTTCCTTGTACGTGCTTTTCGTGGAGAGCGAGTGGGTGAAATCTGTACTTCTTGTCAGTTCACACACGATTTACTTCACGGCGTTTCAAGTTCGTACTCCCTGTTACCTCTGACAGCTTTTTCTCTTTTCCTCTTTTTCCTAGGCCTGTTTCCTCAAACAGCGTTCCCTTCTACTGTTGTCCTGTCTCCTCAGACAGCGTACAATTCTTCTTTTGGCTGGGGTGTTGCCAACGCGCACACGCGCATATTTTTCACGCTTTTGTTCCTGGCAGATGCTGAGTCGCGCACGTATTTAACATCTGTGCTTGCCCTGTGTGTCGCATACCCCTTCAGAGGTCATTCTATGCTGCGTGCGACATGCATACGTTCATTCTTGTGTTTCTGGGTGCCACAGCGTAGTGCAGGTTTATTTTTCCACACACGTGGTCTAGGAGGGGTTGCGTGCACCTTACTTCCCTTTTTTGGGGTGCCTGTGCGTTGCATGACTCGTCATCTTTCCCCCAGGGTGACATACAGCCTTGCTAGAGCACTAGGGTATGATTACCATCTGGTACCCAACCCCTTTGACCCCCAATTGCCCAGGACAATAGTTCACATCGACTCCCCTACGCACAATAACATCAGTGCCATGGCTGGGAGGCGAACAAGCCGTAAGGGTGGCAAAGGTGGCCGAGCCCCAAGTGGTGGCCGTGGTGGATCTGGTAGGGGACGTGGCCGTGACTTGCAGAGTCCCCCTAGCCCCCCATGTGTGGAGAAGCAGTCAGGGACACCCATGCCCCCCCCCGGTTGAGGGTAACGTGGCTGACACCATCCATGCACAGCCCTTGTTGGACCAGCTCACTGTGGAACCAGACCTGGCACAGGGTGACTCCATGGCTGACTTCCAGGTCAGCAGGTCTAGGCCACGTGCGCCGGTGCACGTTGGTGTCATCAGGCCACGTGGATCAGGGGCAGCTAGGTCATCTGCTGCCCTGCGCAGGCAGGCTGAGGAGGCTGCAGGGGCAGCTGCGGCTCCATCCAACCCACCTCTCACACACCCAGCCAGGACAGTGTCGGTCCAAGTCCATCATGCTGACATTCCCCCTGACACCATCACACTTGAGCTAATGCCTGCACCAACTCCCATGCTGAGTGTGCAATCCCACACTCCTAGTACAGAGTCCACCGGGGCTCTTGCCCCTAGTGTCCAGAGCGGCGTAGGACACTCAGGATCCCCACCACCTTCCAAGCGGAAGAGGAAGAGTGCTCTTCCAGTAGAGGCTGATGCCCCAGACACGGCTACACAGTCTGGCCCGTCAAGGAAGCCCAGCTTCAATGAGGCCGAACTGAATGCACTTGTAGAGTATGTGTCCGCACATGACCGCGAAATGGTGATTGTTGCAGGATCCAAGACCACACCTGCACAACGTCAGGCACACTGGCAGACCATCATGGACATCATAAGTGCCCTTGGAATCGTGAGGCGCACAGCTACTGAATGCTACAAGCGCTGGAATGACCTGAAGCGCAGGGCAAAGAATAAGATGGCCTCAAGTCATGCCGCAACTCTAGTGACTGGAGGTGGGTCTCCAGCAGAGGACATAGAACTCACTCCACATGAGCAGGTTGCTGGGACCTACGCCACGGAGGAACATATCCAAGGCGTGGGAGAACTGGCGGATTACGAGGCATTGTCCGGTGAGTGCACATGCATGTGTGTGTCATCCATGTGCATGGTGTGTGTGGGAGGGCTTCCTTTTGGGTGCCAGGTGAGGGTGTGTGTGCCTGAGTGGTTTGGGTCACCCATGTGCCTCATCCAGTACATTCTGCGCACCAGCATTTGGGTATAGCAGTATCCCTTCTGCCAACATTAGACATCCAGCCCAACACCACGCCAGTTGCCCTTGAAGTGTCATCTTTCCACAACATTGTTGCTTATTTTCCTCTGTTTATTCAGGCAGATTGTTTGCATACCACCACTTTTACTCGGCATTTCTCAGTCCTATTGTCACATGTCTGACATGGCTATGGTACAGTGGACTGGCTTTGTTTCCTGGACATGATTTGTTTAGACATGTCCCTGTGCTATAGGACCATTTTTGACTGGCAGCTCCAGGTTAAACATTTGAACCATTTCAATGAAAAAATCAATTTCATGAGCAAACTGGACTGAATGAACAATTGGTGACCTCCTCTTCACTTTATGGCTAGGGTACATGCCATCTGTGTGATGGCATGTGTATTTGACCTGCCAATCACTGGCCAATGTGTGATGCCACTGCTAGGCAGCATGCAGCAAATGTGTTCATCTTCCATCTTGGTGTCATCAATGTGTGCCATCTGCCTACCCTTCACGCGCAGTGACGGTGCATGCATGGGAGGGTTTTAGTCATGTGGGACATGTGTCAATCAAGTACTGTTTCTGTAGCCTCTCAGCCCTAATTGTGTGCCATAGTGCTAATGCCTGTTTCCATTTGTTTTCTTTTATGTCTTTGCAGGGGATGACGCACTTGATACTGCTGGGGTTGTGGAGCTGGTGCAGACCCAGGAGGGGTCTGAGGGCCGACCGACCACCAGTGAGGGACGTGGTGTGGTGGTGGGTGAGAACCCACAACTGCTGCAGGTCGTGCTCTCAAGGGGTTTCTCTGGCTGCACCTCCCCCGAGCTGTATTCAGGTGTCGATTCGGATGATGAGACCTATGTGCCGTCGCAGGTGAGTGTTCCTGGGAGGGATTCTGTTCTGTCCCACCCACCTGCACCAGGATTAGAACCCTCAATGGGGATGTCAGTGTTGGCAGGTACGCCTTTGGTGGTTACGGATGCAGGGTCACACTCCGCAACATCAGATCCTGTTCCTGGGCCAGCAGATCAGACGGGGAATGCAGTCCTGCAGCCTCAGGCAGTGCCGGCACAGCAAGGCGCAGTTCGCCTTTCCCCAGACAGGTGTGGTGCCCGCCGACGTGGTGGCCGTACGCCACCTGGCAATACCGCATGGGAACAATCCATATACGGTATGGCAACCCAACAGGCAGCATCATCAGAGATGATGGCTCAGGCCATGGATAGGGTGGCCACTTCCAGTGTCCCCCCCGAAAGACTGATGAAGCAACTACAGCAGGCAACAGACTTCATCTGCCAGTCACACAGGGAGGACATGTTGGCGTCCGACAGGGACAGGCGGGCGGCACTGGCGACTCTGCGGGAAGCCATTTCCATAGAGTCCCAGGGCCACAGGGAAGCCCTGAGGGTGGAACTCCTTCACCTCAGGACGACTCTTGTTGAGCTTGAGGCTTCTACAAACAGAAGGACAGAACAGCAGCTGGAGCATCTCACATGTACGCTCTCAGCTGAGATGCAGGCAACTATGGCGGAGGTCCGGGCATCCCGTGAGTTGTTGCATGAGGACCTACTCACAATTATCCTCCAGAACGAGACCTACCACACCCACATGCTTGCTGCCATGGAGGAACAGACTAGGACTTTGCGTGGGCTGCCTCCCATAGTGCCACCACCTCCTGATGCAGCTGCAGAGGGTAAGGAGAGCGACAGCAGTGATTTTCCCACAATAGGGTAGCCGTGTAGGCCATGAGCCCATGGAGATGTTTTTTTCTCCGCAAGATCCACACAGGTGGGTTTTGGTGTGCACCCTGTCCTCGGACCTCCTGGGTGGCCTCGTCCACCACCCCCCCCTTGCCTTGTTTGGCTCCCGTGGGCATACGCTGCATTGTGGCTGGGCACATGCAGGCTTGTCATGAATTTGGTTCAGATGCTTGGGTTTGTGTAACACACACCCCTCCTGCTTCCCGTTTCCATGGGCTTGCAAAGGGTGTGCCCAAGATACATTGACGTACATGGTGACGTTGGACTCCCATTCGATGTGTGGGCAGTCTGTAGTCAATACTGTGTATACATTCATAGTGCATATTGTTGTTTTATTGTACACTGCATGGTGTATTGATATGTGCCTCTGCATCCATCTCATCCTCCTAATTTGCAGGTCCATTTCTCATGTCTTCACAAGGCGGTCCACCTTGGAACTGGAGTCCATGTTGTAAGCAGTGCACCTACACTCTTGTGTGGTGCTAACACTGTATACTTGGAAGTGTTCGAAGTGCTGTCATCATCAGGTAGTGAGGCTAGCACATTTTTAAGTCTGTAATGTCATGTTTAAGGTAGGTTGGAGGTTGTGTAGGTGATTGGTACTCTTGGTAAGTATTTGGTAATGTGTGTTGTAGGTCCTGCATTACTGTGAGCATTTCATGTGTGGCCATGTTTCTATTAGGGACGCTGTAGCTGGTGACACTTGGGGCATGTTGTGGGGATTAATTTGTTTGCTCTCACATTGCATGACATGCCATGGTGTGTTGTGTGGCCGTGCCGGGGAGGGGTTGGGTGACATGGCACTGTTCTCATGTTGTATTTTGCAAGTGGGTATTCATTTCTGCAGCATGGAAGTGTGTCTTTTGATGACACTGCATTGGTGGTGTTTGTGTAGGTAGGGATGCACACATTGTGACACTTCCACAAGAACAATCTCAGGCTGCTATGGTTTTGACAGTTGACTGTCCCTTTGTTTGTCATAATTGTCAGGTCGAGTCATCATTGCTTATCAGATGGTATGTGCCAGGGCTGTGTGCACTCCACAGGGGTGTGATTGCTATGTGAAGTAATTAGCCACCAGCTGCGTACGGGCTGCCTCACCGTGTGCCCTTTCCCCTCCCATGCGCAGCGGGCGTGCATGTGGTTGGGGATGTGGGGGCACCACCATATCCACGGCCAGGCCCCAGCGTGTTGCAACATTGTGCAGGACACATGCTGCCACTATGATCCTGCACACAACTGGGGGCGCATATAACAGATGTCTGCCAGATCGGTCAAGGGAGCGAAAGCGTGACTTGAGCACTCCGAATGTGCTCTCCACTATGCCCCGGGTTGCAATATGGGCTGTGTTGTATCTTACCTCGGGAGGCGTGATGGGGTTCCGAATTGGCGTCATCATGTGGGTGCTCAGAGGGTAGGCACTGTCCCCTGGTGAGGAGGTGATAGGTATCATTAGTGGGGTAGTGACATAACTCTGCATCTGACATGCATGCATGTGCAGTGGCATTCATACTCACCAAGCAGCCATGTATCGCCATGCCGCCCAGCTTCTAGGTCCCGGTTTAGGGTAGACATTCGGTAAATGAAGCTGTCGTGGGTGGACCCTGGATATTTGGCATATACTGAGGTGATGATTCCCTTGGCATTACATACTACCTGCACGTTGATGGAATGCCAGTGCTTGCGGTTCCTATAGATGTGCTCAGATGCCCTGGGTGGACGTAGTGCCACATGGGTGCAGTCAATGGCACCTAGCACTTTGGGGAATTGTGCCACACCTAGAAAACGAGGGTGGCAGCCTGCCTTTCTGCAGGTGTCCTGGGCAGGTATATGCGCCTACGGACTGATGGGCATGCAGTGATGATGTTCAAGACCTGGTGTAGGCAGCGTGACTGCGTGGCCTGTGACACACCACCCACTATGGCACTTGTCCGCTGAAATGATCCTGTGGCCAAGAAGTGCAGTACATTGAGGACCTTCTCCAGGGGGCTGAGTGCTTGGGAGCACAGGGTGGGTGATGTGAGGTCATCCTCCCACTCACTGACCAGGTCCAGTATTATGTATGGTGGAAACCTGTAGCTCCCATACACCTGGTCATCAGGCATCCCAAAAAGGCTGGTTCTGGGAGTGAAAATTCGGGCCCTCACTATCCTCCTCCTCCTTTGGTAACCCACGGCCACTGCTGCTAGGAACGGTATATTCATCCTGGCGACTGAGCTTGTTAGTTGTTTGTGCGCACTTTTATGCTGTGCGGGTCGACGTACGCCTGCTTTATGCTGGCGTACGTGTTTCAGGATTGGACCATTTATTTTTCGGCGCATTGTAGGCGAACGTGTGAATGTTCCCGCCCACCCCAGGAATACACGTAACACTCTCTCAAAGGCCCAGTTGCGAGTAAATATTCCCGCCCACCCCTGGAATACACGTACCCCACTCTCACAGGCCCAGTCGCGTGTGGAAGTTCACACGCACCCCGAAATACACATACCCAGGGCAATCGCATGTGGAACTTCCCGCGAACCCCGTAATACACGTAGCCTGCTGGTATCGCATGTGGAAGTTCACGCGGACCCATAATACACGTACCCTGATGGTATTGCATGGGAGACTACCCGCGCACCCCAGGAATACACGTACCCAGGTAAATCGCATGGCTGGGGGGTGGGGGTACAGGGGGACATGAGTGGGGGCCTGGTGGAGGCTGCCCCTGCACTGCTGGGGGGTGGGGGTGGTGGGAGACATGAGTGGGGGCCTGGCGGAGGCTGCCCCTGCACTGCTGGGGGGTGGGGGTGCAGGGAGACATGAGTTCGACATGAGTGGGGTCCTGGTGGAGGGTGCCCCTGGATGCTGGGGGGTGGGGGTGGTGGGAGACATAAGTGGGGGCCTGGTGGAGGCTGCCCCTGCACTGCTGGTGGGTGGGGGTGATGGGAGACATGAGTGGGGGCCTGGTGGAGGGTGCCCGGCACTGCTGGGGGTGGGGGTGGTGGGAGACATGTGTGGGGGCCTGGTGGAGGGTGCCCTGCACTGCTGGGGTGTGGGGGTGCAGGGGGACATGAGTGGGGGCCTGGTGGAGGGTGCCCCTGGATGCTGGGGGGTGGGGGTGGTAGGAGACATGAGTGGGGGCCTGGTGGAGGCTGCCCCTGCACTGCTGGGGGGTGGGGGTGATGGGAGACATGAGTGGGGGCCTGGTGGAGGCTGCCCCTGCACTGCTGGGGGGTGGGGGTGGTGGGAGACATGAGTGGGGGCCTGGTGGAGGCTGCCCCTGCACTGCTGGGGGGTGGGGGTGCAGGTGGACATGAGTGGGGGCATGGTGGAGGGTACCCTGCACTGCTGGGGGGTGGGGGTGATGGAAGACATGATTGGGAGCCTGGTGGAGGCTGCCCCTGCACTGCTGGGGGGTGGGAGTGGTGGGAGACATGTGTGGGGGCCTGGTGGAGGGTGCCCTGCACTGCTGGGGGGTGGGGGTGGTGGTAGACAGGAGTGGGGGCCTGGTGGAGGCTGCTTCTGCACTGCTGGGGGGTGGGGGTGGTGGGAGACATGAGTGGGGGCCTGGTGGAGGCTGCCCCTGCACTGCTGGGGGGTGGGGTTGGTGGGGACATGAGTTGGACATGAGTGGGGGTCTGGTGGAGGGTGCCCCTGGATGCTGGGGGGTGGGGGTGGTGGGAGACATGAGTGGGGGCCTGGTGGAGGCTGCCCCTGCACTGCTGGGGGGTGGGGGTGATGGGAGACATGAGTGGGGGCCTGGTGGAGGCTGCCCCTGCACTGCTGGTGTGTGGGGTTGGTGGGAGACATGTGTGGGGGCATGGTGGAGGGTGCCATGCACTGCTGGGGGGTGGGGGTGGTGGTAGACATGAGTGGGGGCCTGGTGGAGGATGCCCCTGGATTCTGAGGGGTGGGGGTGGTGGGAGACATGAGTGGGGGCCTGGTGGGGGCTGCCCCTGCACTGCTGGGGGTGGGGGTGGTGGGAGACATGTGTGGGGGCCTGGTGGAGGCTGCCCTGCACTGCTGGGGGGTGGGGTGGTGGTAGACATGAGTGGGTGCCTGGTGGAGGCTGCCCCTGCACTGCTGGGGTTGGGGGTGATGGTAGACAGACATGAGTGGGGGCCTGGTGGAGGGTGCCCCTGGATGCTGGGGGTTGGGGGTGGTGGGAGACATGAGTGGGGGCCTAGTGGAGGCTGCCCCTGCACTGCTGGGGGTGGGGGTGGTGGGAGACATATGTGGGGGCCTGGTGGAGGTTGCCCTGCACTGCTGGGGGGTGGGGGTGGTGGTAGACATGAGTGGGGGCCTGGGAGAGGCTGCCCCTGCACTGCTGGTGGTGGGGGTTGGTGGGCGACATGTGTGGGGGCCTGGTGGAGGGTGCCCTGCACTGCTGGGGTGTGGGGGTGGTGGGAGACATGAGTGGGGGCCTGGTGGAGGCTGCCCCTGCACTGCTGGGGGGTGGGGGTGCAGGGAGACATGAGTTGGACATGAGTGGGGGCATGGTGGAGAGTGCCCTGCACTGCTGGGGGGTGGGGGTGATG
Source organism: Ambystoma mexicanum (assembly GCF_040938575.1). Lineage (NCBI taxonomy): Eukaryota > Metazoa > Chordata > Amphibia > Caudata > Ambystomatidae > Ambystoma > Ambystoma mexicanum. The sequence goes on along the minus strand of NC_090928.1, from coordinate 317,663,213 downwards.
GGAGACATGAGTGGGGGCCTGGTGGAGGCTGCCCCTGCACTGCTGGGGGTGGGGGTGATGGGAGACATGAGTGGGGGCCTGGCGGAGGCTGCCCCTCACTGCTGGGGGGTGGGGGTGGTGGGAGACATGTGTGGGGCCTGGTGGAGGGTGCCCTGCACTGCTGGGGATGGGGGTGCAGGGGGACATGAGTGGGGGCCTGGTGGAGGCTGCCCCTGCACTGCTGGGGGGTGGGGGTGATGGGAGACATGAGTGGGGGCCTGGTGGAGGCTGCCCCTGCACTGCTGGTGTGTGGGGTTGGTGGGAGACATGTGTGGGGGCATGGTGGAGGGTGCCATGCACTGCTGGGGGGTGGGGGTGGTGGTAGACATGAGTGGGGGCCTGGTGGAGGATGCCCCTGGATTCTGAGGGGTGGGGGTGGTGGGAGACATGAGTGGGGGCCTGGTGGGGGCTGCCCCTGCACTGCTGGGGGTGGGGGTGGTGGGAGACATGTGTGGGGGCCTGGTGGAGGCTGCCCTGCACTGCTGGGGGGTGGGGTGGTGGTAGACATGAGTGGGTGCCTGGTGGAGGCTGCCCCTGCACTGCTGGGGTTGGGGGTGATGGTAGACAGACATGAGTGGGGGCCTGGTGGAGGGTGCCCCTGGATGCTGGGGGTTGGGGGTGGTGGGAGACATGAGTGGGGGCCTAGTGGAGGCTGCCCCTGCACTGCTGGGGGTGGGGGTGGTGGGAGACATATGTGGGGGCCTGGTGGAGGTTGCCCTGCACTGCTGGGGGGTGGGGGTGGTGGTAGACATGAGTGGGGGCCTGGGAGAGGCTGCCCCTGCACTGCTGGGGGTGGGGGTGGTGGGCGACATGTGTGGGGGCCTGGTGGAGGGTGCCCTGCACTGCTGGGGGGTGGGGGTGCAGGGAGACATGAGTGGGGGCATGGTGGAGGGTGCCCTGCACTGCTGGGGGGTGGGGGTGATGGGAGACATGAGTGGGAGCCTGGTGGAGGCTGCCCCTGCACTGCTGGGGGGTGGGAGTGGTGGGAGACATGTGTGGAGGCCTGGTGGAGGGTGCCCTGCACTGCTGGGGGGTGGGGGTGGTGGGAGACATGAGTGGGGGCCTGGTGGAGGCTGCCCCTGCACTCCTGGGGGGTGGGGGTGGTGGGAGACATGAGTGGGGGCCTGGTGGAGGCTGCCCCTGCACTGCTGGGGGTGGGGGTGCCGGGGGGCATGAGTGGGGGCATAGTGGAGGGTGCCCTGCACTGCTGGGGTGTGGGGGTGTAGGGGGACATGAGTGGGGGCATGGTGGAGGGTGTCCTGCACTGCTGGGGGGTGGGGGTGATGGGAGACATGAGTGGGGGCCTGGTGGAGGCTGCCCCTGCACTGCTGGGGGGTGGGGGTGGTGTGAGACATGTGTGGGGGCCTGGTGGAGGGTGCCCTGCACTGCTGGGGGGTGGGGGTGGTGGGAGACATGTGTGGGGGCCTGGTGGAGGGTGCCCTGCACTGCTGGGGTGTGGGGGTGCAGGGGGACATGAGTGGGGGCCTGGAGGAGGGTGCCCCTAGATGCTGGGGGGTGGGGGTGATGGGAGACATGAGTGGGGGCCTGGTGGAGGCTGCCCCTGCACTGCTGGGGGGTGGGGGTGGTGGGAGACATGAGTGGGTGCCTGGTGGAGGCTGCCCCTGCACTGCTGGGGGGTGGGGGTGGTGGGAGACGTGTGGGGGCCTGGTGGAGGCTGCCCTGCACTGCTGAGGGGTGGGGGTGCACGGGGACATGAGTGGGGGCATGGTGGAGGGTGCCCTGCACTGCTGGGGGGTGGGGGTGGTGGGAGACATGTGTGGGGGCCTGGTGGAGGGTGCCCTGCACTGCTGGGGGGTGGGGTGGTGGGAGACATGAGTGGGGGCCTGGTGGAGGCTGCCCCTGCACTGCTGGGGGGTGGGGGTGATGGGAGACTTGAGTGGGGGCCTGGTGGAGGCTGCACCCGCACTGCTCTGGGTGGGGGTGGTGGGAGACATGTGTGGGGGCCTGGTGGAGGGTGCCCTGCACTGCTGGGGTGTGGGGGTGGTGGGAGACATGAGTGGGGGCCTGGTGGAGGCTGCCCCTGCACTGCTGGGGTGTGGGGGTGCAGGGAGACATGAGTTGGACATGAGTGGGGGCATGGTGGAGAGTGCCCTGCACTGCTGGGGGGTGGGGGTGATGGGAGACATGAGTGGGGGCCTGGTGGAGGCTGCCCCTGCACTGCTGGGGGTGGGGGTGATGGGAGACATGAGTGGGGGCCTGGCGGAGGCTGCCCCTCACTGCTGGGGGGTGGGGGTGGTGGGAGACATGTGTGGGGCCTGGTGGAGGGTGCCCTGCACTGCTGGGGATGGGGGTGCAGGGGGACATGAGTGGGGGCCTGGTGGAGGCTGCCCCTGCACTTCTGGGGTGTGGGGGTGATGGGAGACATGAGTGGGGGCCTGGTGGAGGCTGCCCCTGCACTGCTGGGGTGTGGGGGTGGTGGGAGACATATGTGGGGGCCTGGTGGAGGGTGCCCTGCACTGCTGGGGGGTGGGGGTGGTGGTAGACATGAGTGGGGCCTGGTGGAGGCTGCCCCTGCACTGCTGGGGGGTGGGGGTGATGGTAGACATGAGTGGGGGCCTGGTGGAGGGTGCCACTGGATGCTGGGGGGTGGGGGTGATGGTAGACATGAGTGGGGGCCTGGTGAAGGCTGCCCCTGCACTGCAGGGGGGTGGGGTGGTGGGAGACATGTGTGGGGGCCTGGCGGAGGCTGCCCTGTACTGCTGGGGGGTGGGGTGGTGGTAGACATGAGTGGGGGCCTGGTGGAGGCTGCCCCTTCACTGCTGCATGAGTGGGGGCCTGGTGGAGGCTGCCCCTTCACTGCTGGGGGTGGGGGTGATGGTAGACAGACATGAGTGGGGACCTGGTGGAGGGTGCCCCTGGATGCTGGGGGGTGGGGGGTGGGGGTAGTGGGAGACATGAGTGGGGGCCTGCTGGAGGCTACCCCTGCACTGCTGGGGGGTGGGGTGGTGGTAGACATGAGTGGGGGCCTGGTGGAGGCTGCCCCTGCACTGTTGGGGGGTGGGGGTGATGCTAGACAGACATGAGTGGGGGCCTGGTGGAGGGTGCCCCTGGATGCTGGGGGGTGGGGGTGGTGGGAGACATGAGTGGGGGCCTGGTGGTTGCTGCCCCTGCACTGCTGGGGGGTGGGGTGGTGGGAGACATGTGTGGGGGCCTGGTGGCGGCTGCCCTGCACTGCTGGGGGGTGGGGGTGGTGGTAGACATGAGTGGGGGCCTGGTGGAGGCTGCCCCTGCACTGCTGGGGGGTGGGGGTGCAGGGGGACATGAGTTGGACATGAGTGGGGGCCTGGTGGAGGGTGCCCTGCACTGCTGGGGGGTGGGGGCGCAGGGGGACATGAGTGGGGGCATGGTGGAGGGTGCCCTGCACTGCTGGGGCGTGGGGGTGGTGGGAGACATGTGTGGGGGCCTGGTGGAGGGTGCCCTGCACTGCTGGGGTGGTGGGGGTGGTGGGAGACATGAGTGGGGGCCTGTTGGAGGCTGCCCCTGCACTGCTGGGGGGTGGGGGTGATGGGAGACATGAGTGGGGGCCTGGTGAAGGCTGCCCCTGCACTGCCGGGGGTGGGGGTTGTGGGAGACATGTGTCGGGGCCTGGTGGAGGGTGCCCTGCACTGCTGGGGGGTGGGGGTAGTGGGAGACATGAGTGGGGGCCTGGTGGAGGCTGCCCCTGCACTGCTGGGGTTGGGGGTGATGGGAGTCATGAGTGGGGTCCTTGTGGAGGCTGCCCCTGCACTGCATGGGGGTCGGGGTGAAGGGAGACATGAGTGGGGGCCTGGTGGAGGCTGCCCCTGTACTGCTGGGGTGTGGGGGTGGTGGGAGACATGAGTGGGGGCCTGGTGGAGGCTGCCCCTGCATTGCTGGGGGGTAGGGGTGATGGGAGACATGAGTGGGGGCCTGGTGGAGGCTGACCCTGTACTGCTGGGGGTGGGGTGGTGGGAGACATGTGTGGGGGCCTGGTGGAGGCTGCCCTGCACTGCTGGGGGTTGGGGTGGTGGGAGACATGAGTGGGGGCCTGGTGGAGGCTTCCCCTGCACTGCTGCGGGTGCAGGGAGACATGAGTTGGACATGAGTGGGGACCTGGTGGAGGGTGCCCCTGGATGCTGGGGGGTGGGGTGGTAGGAGACATGGATGGGGGCCAGGTGGAGGCTGCCCCTGAACTGCTGGGGGGTGGGAGTGCTGGGAGATATGTGTTGGTGATCAGTAGTGCAAGGTGACATGTGGGTTGGCTGGGGAGCATGGCCATGGTGGATGGGATGCCTGTGGGACATGAGCAGGGGTGCAGTGTTGTCCCCTGTGGTGTGGGCTGCCTGCAGGGGCCGTGGAGGGTGTAGAGGGAACACCTGGGAGGACCCACACGGCCAAATCATGTGTAGCATTCCCCGGCACCACCGAAATACACGTACCATGCTGAAATCGTGTGTGAATCTTCCAGCGCACCTCAGAATACACGTACCCAGGCCAATCGCGTGTTGAACTTCCCGCGCACCCGAAGTACACGTACCCAGGCCAATCGCGTGTGGAACTTCCCGCGCATCCCGAAGTACACGTACCCAGGCCAATCGCATGTGGAACTTCACGCGCAACCCAGAAACACACGTACCCAGGCTAACCGCGTGTGGTACTTCCAGTGCACCCCGTAGTAAACGTACCCAGGCTAATCACGTGTGGAACTTCCCGCGCACCCCAAAGTACACATACCCAGGCCAATCGCGTGTGGATCTTCCCGCGCACCCCGAAGTACACGTACCCAGGCCAATTGCGTGTGGAACTTCCCGCGTACCCAGGAACACACGCACATGCTATTTTTCACACAGCGGGTGTCCGTGTTTGTCGGTACCCCTTTGCACCTCATTTGTCCTAGAGGGCCACTGTATGGACCATTCATCATGGCTGTATATGGGTGCTTTTTGTTAGCGCACATTTTGGCGCACATTTTTTTCAGGCACAGGGACGCTACCGCCTGCTTTCATGTGGCGTACTTGTTTGGCCCTGTGCGCGTCTTTGACCGTGCGCTGGTTTGCCCTATTTAATTCCATGAATACGGGTTGTAGGCGAGCGTGTGGGCATTCCGCGCACTTGCCTCCTGTACTTCCCCTGTGACGCCCATATTTTCACGCGTTGTTCCCCATTCCGAGTGTTACGCCCCGTGTTCCGCCTACTTTTGTGATGTGCGCCGCGCTATGTGCGATTTCGCAGTGGCCGTGGCGCACGCTGTTGGATGACCAGTGCGCCGGCGTGCGCGGTGCACTTTTTCAGCGCACATCCAATGTTTTTCTTACGCACGGACTTCCATCAATCGATGTGCGCTGGTTTCCCTGCGATTTTCGCACTTGCACTGCGATTTTTGCACTTTTACTGCGAATCGCACGTTTTGGCACCTCTGCGCGGGAATTTTTGGCGCACATTAATTCAATGAATCGACCCCCTAGTCTGCACGTGCTGTGGTTCTTCCCCAATTCTTGCTTCCGATGGTTGTGGGTGTATAGAGGGTTCTCCAGTATAGATTTTTACATCACCTAGCCAAGTCCAAGCAATTCTGCCTCGCACCTTGACTGCAGATGGTGTGACTCATCTTCAATGAAAGGCCGTTTACAGCAAGGTTTGTGCCACTTAAGAGTGGTATTGCGGATTAGAACCTGTTACGCTCACCTGACTCCCACGGAGGCGCAGGCCTGGTTTGAAGTGCTGTTGCCTCTTCTAAGGTGAAGCGCAGGACTCGGAAGATGGCTTGTCTGACTCGCAGAAATAAGCGAAACAGGAGATGGGAAAACCTCTACTTCGCTGACAAAGAGGAAGTAACAACAATAATAAACGTAAAGTGTGTCAGCGGAAAAAAACAAGTTATGGAGGAACCCGTCTATGGAACTAGGAGGGGGGCACCCAAATTCAGAACCACAGATCAAACCATACCAAGAGCAAAGAAATTTAGAAACCATAAATGTTTTATTTGTATTTCATTATATGTTTAAAATATACATATTGAATCATGTTTCGAGCTCATTATCTGAATAATACCGTTTAATTAGAAAATTGAAAAACACAGTACTTTTCTAAAAACACGACTGATAATTCAGTCAACGCTAACTTGATGTAGCCAAGCAGTCTGAACGTCATGTCGGTTGAAGGGGATCATCCAGCTGGCGGTCAGAGGCTACGGCCACATTTAACAATATAAGAACCGCCGTGGCTTACTAGACAAAATAATGTTGGTTACTTCTGAAGTTAAGACCAACAGAAAAAAGAAGGGGTGCCGTACGTCAACTACTATACTGTCATGACCTATTGAATACACTGGGTCCGACATGTAAATAGACAGTAGTTTCGATGGTACAAGTACCTTGTCTAGTAAGCCACGGCGGTTCTTATATTGTTCCTTCTGCGTTAACGGTCCTTTAACTTCACCGATTTGCATAGGTTCTGAAACGTCGGTACTCTTGGGGTTAGCGTGAGTTTTGATCAACACTCTGGTTTCAAACTTGGATCGATCTGCTTTTCTATTCTGAAGTCTGTGATCAAGTTGGACCACAAGGTCTATGTATTCCGCACAGACTTGGGGTGGATTTACTATTTGGGCTAGCACGTCTTTTAGTTCTCCGCGCAGACCTCAATGAAATAATGTGATCCTTTTATTCTCTGGCCACCCAGTTTCCACAACCAACCTGTTAAAGGTTGCGATGTAAGATAAGAGATCCTGGTTACCTTGTCGCAAGGATAGCAGTTCGTTGTCTAGGGCTTGTCCCTGAGAGTGTCGAACGAATAATCTTTCCATGCTTGCCTGGAAGCCTTGAAAATTCTGGAGAATTGGGTCATCTTGATTTACCAAAGGAACTGACCAATCGGCAGCACTGCCGCTGAGATAAGATAATGCAAAAGCTACCTTGGTCTGGTCATTAGGGAAGGCCCCAGGTCTGCATAGGAAGTGTAAGCGACATTGGTTCATAAAAACGGCATATTTCTTGGGGACCCAGCAAAACGTTCAGGCGGGGCCAAAGGCATGTTTCCAGGTAGATTGATTTGTACCGGGTTATTCGAAATCATAGAAGTGGGATTACCCCCGGAACTAGGTAAAGGAGTTTGTCCTGCCTGACCCTGCAACAACCGTTTGGCCAGGTCATCAGTTCTTTCCTTAGATAGGATCAGTTCTCTTTTGAGAGCGTTAGTCTCCTGGCGGGCGGAGTGTACTTCTGCCCGTAATTCCCCCAAAAGCTGGGCCAGTTGGTCTGTCTCTGAAGTTTCCATAGCGCCCCGGTGGGAAATTGTAGGTAGGCTTTGCGTTCTGTTACGCTCACCTGACTCCCACGGAGGCGCAGGCCTGGTTTGAAGTGCTGTTTCCTCTTCTATGGTGAAGGCAGGACTCGGAAGATGGACAGGACCCGGCATTCAAATCTGGCTTGTCTAACTCCCAGAAATATCCTTCTGTGTGTGAAAAGGGAGTATTAACAATCTGCGGGATAATGTGTAAGCCTCCCACTCCCTTCTCACCCTCCACGAAACCCTTCTGCGATTCCCCGTGAAGTCTCACCTTAGGGTCTGAAAGGACGAGCTCTCCATCCTGCTTCTGATGCAGGGGCGCGTTGTAATCCAGTTACTTCACTGGATCATGGATTGTAGAGAGTTCAAGTTTGCTTGACCTTCCCGGTAAAGTACTGTGAGAATTCTGTTTATAAGTATGAGCCCGAAATAATAATTGTCCGTTGTCTCTATTTCAGGTGCAGAACAAAGATTCAGAGATGAGCAATGGAACCGACGAAGGAAACTCAGGTGAGTTGTTTGATGAGAGGTTCCTTTAGTGTCCTTGCATTAATGCACTAATGCTTGTGTCTTTTTTCCCCATAGGGGCCGGGGTTCGGAAATGCCGGAGATATGGCACCGACCCGAAGTGATAGGTGCACTCCCAGTAGATATCAGGTAAGTCTTTAATGAGCGTTCAGGTAATGTCTTAGCATTCACTCACTAACGGTGATGTCTCTTATTCCCCTTAGGGGCCGGGGTCCGGAAATGCCAGGATGCGGCACCGACCCGAAATGAAGTGGGAATGACCCAACAGGTAAGTCTTATGATGGCAAATTAAGGTTTTCTTATTCTCTTCCCTAGCTCACCTTTGTTCTTGTCTTTTTCTCCCTAGGCGCTGAAATGTGGTTGCGGATCCAGATGGTCGATGATGAACATGGAGGCGTCTAGTAAAGGTGAGTGGAATGCGGCGCTGCAGCGATCGATGCAATGTGCTTTGAAAATGAATGTCTTCCTTTTCAGGATCGTTGGCGAAATGTCTCCGGAATGCGGGTTTAGCAGGTAAGGACTCTTCTTTCTCCTATTCTCTTCTCTTCTCCCTTTGCAGGTGTTCCAGGATGCTGGCGGGCGTGGCAGAAGTCAGGATGCAGGAGCAGACACCGTGAGCGTCCAGCTGCTAGATGCAGAACAATGCGAAGCGTGAGTTGCTGCTTGGGTGTGGCTTAAATAGCCTTCAAAGTAGTTCCAGGTATGTATCCTTCCTCTCAGGTATGTATTCTTCCTCCGGCCACACCCGTGTGGTTAAGTAGTCCCCAAAGATAAAGTAGTCCCATTCAGGTCTCTAGATGACCGTGTGTTGCAGCATGGTCTGCATCAGGTAAGTTTGCACCAAGCACCTTTAAACACAAAGTCATCTTTTATGAGCCTGGCGCCTATGGCGCCAGGACTGTTGTCCAATATGAGCCTGGCGCCAAAGGCGCCAGGACTGAGTCCAAAGGGCCCCTACTTGGGGCTGCTGAGACTTCCCTCGGGGACATGATGTCTGCCTCTGGGGTAGCTGGGCCTGGTCTGGCTCCTTGGAGGTAGGCTTCATGACAGGACCACATCTTTGGGGAAAAGTTTGGGAAGACAAACTTCTTTAATTCCACTTGTTGAAACATCTCCTCCTGTGTTCTGATCTGCCCCACACCCTTTTCGCTTGAGCTGATCTGAATTTACAGAGATACGTCAAGTCATACAGATAAGATAATCACGTAACTCCTTTCTAACAGTTCTGTAGTAGACTGGGCATCACTTCTAACCCTAGCCGGAGGTGTGAGGGGTACTCTCATACTCCTCCCGGTCACTATTTCATGCGGGGTAAGATGGTGGTCTGACCCTGGTTGATTTATCAACACATACAATGCCAATGCAAGGCAGTGTAACCATCCGTTTTTCAATGTAAGCTTCCATGTAGCTATTCTTTCTTTAAGCAAGCCGTTGAGCCTCTCATGGGACACTGTTCGCTTAAGCCGATGAGAACTCGTACTTTATGCCAATCAACAAGCTTATTTGCTCAAATACTGTGTTAATGAAATGAGGGCCATTATCTGATCTTAATATTTCACATATTCCTCATCTGGGAAACACTTGCCATACTAAAAATTTAGCTACACAGGTGGAGTCTGGGTGATTACATGGTCCAGCCTCAATCCACCTCGAGAAAGGACATGCCACCACAATCATGTATCTGTATCCATTACATACTTGCAGCATGTCAACATAGTCAATATGCAAATGCTGAAAACGGCCACTAGGTCTAAGACTGGCTTCTCTGATTGTGTGAAATGTATGCCCAGCAGTAAACCTTTGACAAACGATGCAATTCACTACATAGAATGCACCGTGTTCTACCAAATTTGGAATGAACCAATCCTCTGCAATAGTTGCAGCGAGGTTCTCTCTAGTTGTGTGTGCAGGGTAGTGCAGCTGGTATAACGCCACCCTTAATAAGGCTACAGGCATCACTGGTTTACCAGTACTGTCTTGTCACCACATTGCTTCAGAGGGGTTTAAAGAACACATAGACACACTCATCATCACCACCATACTTTCATTCACATTTGGTGTATCAAATGGCATAATGTCTTCTGAATATGCAACACTTTTAGCTTCCTTGTCTGCTTTTTGATTTCCTCATGAAATCAAATCTGCTCTATTAGTGTGAGCTGCGCATTTGACGACTGCAATGGCTAATGGGAGCTGTAGTGTTTTAATAAGCCTGTCCAATAGGGCTGCATGTTGCACTGGAGTGCCCTTTGCTCGGAGGTAGCCCCTCCTTTTCCAGCGTGCTAGCCCTGCATGCACCGTCAACGTCACATAGGCAGAGTCACTGTACACAGTTACCTTCTGGTCTGCGTGATTCTCGAGCGCGACAATCAGCACCACTAATTCTGCAGCCTGTGCTGAAAAATGAGACAGTAGGCGTTTACTTAACAATACTTGAAACTCCCCATTGGCCGCATGCTTTACCAGAGCGGCACCTGTATATCTCTGTACATCATTTTGGTCGATTCTTGAAGAACTGTCAATAAAGCTGCCAATGCATTCTCTTTTACTCTTGGAATCTCATCATAGAACTCTTCATAGTTCAAACAATCATGTGCATGCTCATCTTCTGCCAGTGGTTCAGCTACAAATATGGCAGCATTCACTTTTCCACCCCGTACTATTTTAATCGCCAGATTCAATATGACTACTCCATAAGCAGAAGCAGTTTGAGAAGTCAACGTGCCCGTTCTCCAAAATGGCTAATAATGCATGTTCAACAAATAACATCATGCAACATCCCATTACTATGCTAGCAGCCTTCTCAATGGCGAACGCCAAAGCCAAAGACTGTTTGCCTAGAAAATGACCCTTCATTACTGGATCCAGAATCCCACTGTAATATGTAAGGGGCTTGTACCCCAATGTGGTTCTCTGCGTAAGGACTGCTGTCATAACAGTACCATCCGTGTGCAAAAACAAAAAAACATAATTAGGAATCCCTAGCAGTGGAGCAGTACAAATTGCTTTTTTCAGTTCCTCAAATCTGTCTTCCATTTCCTCAGTCCAAACAGAAAGTTGCCTGTGCTTTCTTCAGATATTGCAATAAGGGCCTTTCGTATGAACTGTAATCAAAGATCCATGCTCTCACATAGTTAAATAGCCCCAAAAATGTCTCCATGTGCTTTATCATCTGTGGCTTTACTGTTTTCAAAATAGCCTCAGCTCTTTCAGGAGTAACCTTATTTCCTTCATGTGAAATTAACTGGCCAATGTTCAACACTTCTTGTTAACAGTACTGTAACTTTTCTCTGTCAACGTTATATTCTTTGTCAGCAAGAATCATCATTAGCTGAACAGAATTGCATCTGCATTTTTCCTCTGTGGTGGTACAGACCAATATGTCATCTACATACTGTAACACAACGCTTTCTAAATCAATATTGCTTAAGTCCATCTGCAAGACTCTATTGAAAATCGATGGAGACTCACAGTACCCTTGGGGTAAACGAGTGCTTTTCAGGCGAGTCTGTCTGAACGCAAATGACGTCAGATCTTGCGATTCTTTATGCAATGGGATTGAAAAAAACACATTTTTCAAGTCAATCACATTGAAATATTGTGTCTCAACAGGTATATTATACAAGATTGTCGCCGGATTAGGAACTAGAGGGAACTCTGCCCCTACAATCTGGATAATTGGCCTTAGATCTTGGATTAGAGGATTGCACGATGACTCTGATGTCACTAAAATGCCTTGTTCCATCACAGCTGATATTGTCTTCAAAATTCCTTCATCTGCCTCTCGAGACATGGGATACTGCCTTGCTCGAGGTAAAATTCCTCCTGGTTTCAAATTAATCTTCACTTCTCTAACCCCCTTTAGTAGGTCTACTTTGGGGTCTTGTTGTCCATAATGAAGCTGGCACTTTTGCCATGTCTTCCTCAAAATACTTGGGATGTTTTTGTGCTAACATCATTTTGTGAGGAACCTCATGTTTAATTGCTCTCACCTAATACTTAATACTCATCTCAAATATCACTTTGTCATCTGATGCATGATCTCCAAACATATCCTCATCGGTGACATCAGTCAATCTGCAACCCTCCCCAATGGCAAGCACTGTGCACTATCGTCTGCCATCATACTCATTCCCATCAAGCAAAGCCCTTTCTCCTCTCACTATGGCTGCTTGTAATCCCAGAGGAAACATTTGCTTTGCCCTTCTTCTTCATCCATAGGTATCTTTGGCCTGAATAAGAACTGAATTCTCATAGTCCTGCCCACTAAACCTGGCAACCATGTTAACAAAATGCATACACCATAGTGAAACACTTTTGGTTCTAGTGGTACTCTTCGTATGGCCAATTGTCCTGAAAATACCATAATAAATTCAACACATTTAAATAATGCATTCCTGGTGTTGCACGCACTATGCCTTCATCAGTAAACGAAATTGTCATATTCAACTGGTCATCAAATCTCGACTCAGTCTATTAACAGGTGTCTGCCTTGAATATAGTAATGGCACCGACATATCACACTCTCCTATAAAGACTGGCTAATCTTTAGTAAAAGGAACTCTGCTTGTAGCTCCTGTGAAACCTTGAGTATTCATGGCATTTCCAGACATTGAAAACTTCCCCTCTCGTATTATCTTTCTTCTTCATGTCTCTTCTTTTATTTGTGCTTTGTATTTCCTCATCTCTATGCCTTTTTTATCCCTTAATTTCTGTTCCTCTTCTTCCACTCTTTTCTTTTCTAATTTTTCCCGCTCTTTGATTGCTCTCTGTCTATTGTCATATTTTCTTTGTTCTTCTGCTCTTTCCTGTTTCTTCAATTGTTCATCTTGATACAATTGTTCCCTTCTTTGTCTATACTTTCTTTTTGCCCTTTCGTCTTTTGATCTTTATTCCCTTTCTTGCTTGTCTTGATCTTCCCCTTGCCTTAAATCCTCGATGCCTTTACCATCGAGCTTAAGCAAAATCTGACCACCAATCCATTCATTTTGTATAAGTGCTAATTCACCAGCCTTATCTCTTTCTCCTTTCCATCTTTTTTTTTCTCACCTTATATCTAAATATGTGCTTGATTGTTCACCTCTCTCTTTATCGCTTCTCTCTTTGTCCTTGGGGACCTTAGAGATTACCTCTCTTTCAGTATGTTTCTCTGGGCCTTCGTCGCTGCTTTGCACAGGTGACTCATATATCCCGGGTTACTATACCCTGCTGCTGCCTTAAGCTACCTTACAGCCCATCATCTTTCTTACTATCGCCTTTCATTTCAGGCACGGCAGGTGGAACAGAAGGCTCTTCACCCCCTCTCTGCATACATTAAGTATTCAATCTCCAGGATTCAATCTCTAAGCTCGCTAATCGTTTATCTAACTTTCTTCCTGTGTATGCAGCACGCAAATATGTCGTCATATGCTGCAAGACTACCCTCGATAATGATCCCCCTTGTGGCCACGGCATGAACATTTTATCTGCAGTTGCCTTAACCCATTCCAGATAGTACTGTCTGAGCGTGGGTGCATGTTTCGGCAGCTGTTTACACAAGTGTATAAGCAGAGTAATATCCTCCATTTTTAACGCATCACTCTTTGAACGTCAATACTCACCTTTACTCTTTGCAATTTTCAATAATGCTTTTTCAAGAAAAATAAAATAATATGAGCGTGCACCAATCGTCACAGGCTCCAATCCCTAAATATCACGTTTTTTTACTTTAATCTGCTAAAAATATCATCAATCCAAGTTCTTTTAAAAAGGACATGCTTAATTCTTTAACTCTCGTGTTTCTCCTTTTTACATTTATCAATCTTATTTATTATTTCACTATCATTAAAGAACCACATAAAACAAAAGAGACAAACAGACACACTTGGCTAGGCACAAATATCCTAGTCTTTCTCCTCAATACTTCTCTTCTTCTTCTAAAAAATACTCCTTTGAAGTTTAAACTGCCCTCTTCAGAACCATCTTTAACCGGGACCATATCCTATGTCTTCCACTATGGGATTTTAGGTGCTGTTTCTTCTGACTGTTGTTTAAAACACAGGTATCTAGGCATATCCTTTCTCGTGGAATTCTCCCCTCATGATATCTCTCAATTGCTTGACATTTACTCTTCAAGCCAATTGCTTAATATTCAACATCTCTTATTTGCCAGGTTACTTTACCCCAACCTCCCTCCGTTACTCGTTTTTCCCCTTATCACTTTTCACATTCATTGCCCATACACAATTTTGCCACCTCGCTCAGTTCTACTCAACATTTGGATATTCGTCTTCTGACTCTTGGGATCGTCCACCTCGTTATCGCCTCTTCGACTTTCCGTTTGTTCAGCTTCCCGTAGACACAGGCGGGGATTCTGTAGAAACCTGGAGACTCATCACACCCGAGCTTGCAAGCATAAAAGTTTTTATGTAACACCACTATCTACAGGGAGCCTCACATCCTTTCAGCCGAATGGCAGAGGTCGTGCAATATTTTTGGGAACATCAAAGCTTACTTTATCTCAATGGATATCTAACCATCCTCTCTCCACTACCACGTGAACTGGGTAATCATTACCCCTTTAAGATGAGTAGCAATACCCTTCAGATGGATGGAGATGCAGAGTTTATTCATACATCAATAATCAAAACGACTCAGGTAGTTGGCAAAAAGGATAACTGTAATAGGGAGTACAACGGACATCATCCGGCGTCGCAAAGAAAATCTCTTAATGCATTTTTTAAAAAAAGTAATTTTATATAGCAAAGAATCGCCATAGGTGATGTTCAACCAGCGTATTACTAACGTCATCCTACATAGCAAACTTCTAAAACCTATCGAAGAAAGTGATTGGGTCTAAGGCACTATAAAAGTATACAATCTATACTAGTTTGGGACAAAGAGTGAAAGTGATAGGTTTCTTAACATCAGGTGGGGCAACAAAGCCCTCCCTTCAAAATGGGCACTATGAACGTCACTAACTACACAACGTCCAATTGGCTATTCAACTATAGGACCCCTAATTACGTGGTCCTCCACAATTGGCTGGAACTCTAACCTTTGTCAGTACTTTTCCACCTACGTCTAGCAGCACGCAGATTGACTTCCAGGTGCTGCTGAGCCCGTCTAAAACAGAGCTTCCCACCAATTAACAAATCCAGCTATAATCACCTCAGTGGTCTGCTGACAGTTAAGATTTTTAACTTGTCATTGAGAGTGTTCTTAGCTCTGGAGAATTCAGGGGAGTGAAGGCACGCTCTGCCCCATGCATAGGTGTGATCATCTCATCCGTCGAACTTCATCTGTCCATGTGACTGTAGACAATGATTTTGAGTTTCTTGTGCAATAAAAGACTATTTTCTAATAGACCTCTGATGTCTTCCATGTTTCGTTCATGCCTTCTGAACAGGAGTTTTGTTCTTTCACACTTTGCGTATCCAATGCCTGCTCACTCCAGCCTGATAAAACCTTGACTTTCTTGCCTTGGCTTCATGGCTCATCCAACCTCGCCTTTCTGAGATTCACTTTTTATTCATTAATTTTCTTTACTGCGACACACTGAAAATGAGGCCTTCCTTTTTCAGTCCAATTCTGCTATAACAGGTAGTGGAATAATATATATATATATATATATATATATATATATATATATATATATATATATATATATATATATATATATATATATTTATAAATATGTTGATGCATGCCACAACTAATTCACTACTTAGCTAGCCTCAAGAACGCTTTGTCTGCTTGCATTTCTCTGCATCTGTACACGTTTTAAACAACTTGATATCTTCATTATTTCCGTGGCATAAGCTTCTTCACCTTGATCCCAAGATGTTACTTATCCTTGATTCTTTCCTGATGCCTTATAAAATATCTTCATTCTCTTGTCTCTGCATCTCTTCTATGCTCGTCAGCTCGATTATGCATGATGTCACTATTCATCTTGGCCATTCATTAGCTCTGCTTCTTTCCAGGATTTAATTCAGATGGCCATCATATTGTCTTGTATGCAGGTATGGTTTCCTCAATGGGAACCTTGCTTCCAGGATTTGCTTTGATATCGGTATTCTTACTGGTACCGCACGTGTCTCACACACTGGCTCCCATGATATATGCAATATGGGCGAAGTGGTTGAGGTGGGGGTACTTGGCGGCTCCTCTACAATTCCATTACATTGCATCAACAGTGCAAATGAATTGTATATATTCTTCAGAAGGCCATGCCTGACTTTTGAGAAAAAAGGGAACTTCGCCTATGTGGATTATCTCTAGGTAAAGGGTAATACCTGGATGAACACCTGGTGACACATTTGTAGATAGCAGGTGCTAAATTATCACTTCAGAAAGCCTAATGTGCAGAACCCTAGTAAACATTCTGGATCATGAAATCACAGCCGAGGCCCTTAACCCTTAGAAAAAGAAGGTTGAGATTTTACTGAAGTTGAAGAACCCCTGACATTTCCAAGAATTACAAAGTCTCATATGCTTGACCAACTATATTTGTCAGTAGAATGAAGTAGGAGTGGGGGGACTCACAAAGAGAGGTTGTGGAAAGTATTTTCCATGCTCCTTGTTTAACTTACCCTTTACCGAACAAGGAATTCTTCCTGAAAATAGGTTGCCGTGATGCCTACATGTCTGTGGTCTTGTATCAGAAGTATGATCAGGCTAATAAGGTAATTTAGGTTCAATGAATGTGAGAAGGAACTCTTGGCAACAGTATGGGCATTGACAAATTACTGTGCATTTATACATCTGGAACATCTTATAGTTTAGACTTTTCAAAAGCAATATTCAATGACCGAATATGGACTGGCAACATCTTCAAATTCATTATTATATTATTTAAAAGACTATCCTATAGAGACCAGAGATAACACATATACAATTGTCTGATGGCTCAATCGCTGACTGAATCGAATGGCTGTGTCAAAGATCATTGTTTAGAAGAAACAAATGATAACAACTGATAATATGGAGGCATAGCTGGATTCCCAGCACAAGGAGTATGAAGAAATCACCTGCAAGTGGATGCTCCCTGCCTATGCGAATGTATGTTCTTGCTATGTTACTGAAAATGGCAAAGAGAAGTTAGAAGTTGGCCTCAGTACTGCTTTAGTGGTTGACACACCTGAACACTCAG
Source organism: Ambystoma mexicanum (assembly GCF_040938575.1). Taxonomy (NCBI): domain Eukaryota; kingdom Metazoa; phylum Chordata; class Amphibia; order Caudata; family Ambystomatidae; genus Ambystoma; species Ambystoma mexicanum. The sequence goes on along the minus strand of NC_090928.1, from coordinate 317,646,247 downwards.
TCCGTTAAAAATCTGGTCACCAAAGTAGTCAGATGAAAGAGCTGATGGTTGATTATAAAGACGTCCTCACTGATGTAAATCCTCAATTCGAGGAACTTGTAATTATTATTGATTCTGATTATCTTCATAATGGATTTGTGGCACATCTGGTCAGCTGCAAAGCCAGGGTTATTCGTTGAGCAAAAAACAAAATTTGAAATGTGGCAAACCGATCCAAAGCTAGATGACCTGGTGACCTTAAGCAATATGATAATATATTTAAGAAAAGTTTTAGGGTAGCTTGAATACAGAGCAGCATGATGAAAGGGGAAATTCATTGGCAGACCATTTAGCCAAAACTAGAGATCTACAGGGGGAATCCATTGCCATGGAATACCCCTTGGAAGTGGTGGCTCATTCAAAATCTCTCACCAATAGTGAACGTTACACTGTTTAATTGAGCAGAGATGCTTCAGATGCCAATTTGATTACTCCTCAAAAAAAAGATCCTACCACGGATACATTTTATCACTACCTTTAAGACACAGTAAACTTTCCCATTTCTGAACAAGATTACCAAGGGACGGACAATTTGAAAGTATTACTTACATTTTAAAAGATGTTCCAAATTCAAGATGAATTGTAGGTTATGAAACAGAAATCTGGTTATGGCCAAGGGGCAGTACCTGTCTCATTTCAAAGTATTATGCTAAACCATGCTCATGATGTGGCTGTCAGAATTCTTCCTCACAAACTTGACCACGTAGTGTAGAGGAAGAATTCTTTCTATCAATATACCTCTCTGAATGGATAAAGGAACATCCAGAAAGATCGATTAATCGAAAGACTGGAATCCTTGGAGACCTCGTGGCTGTGAAGAAAGATACATTAATTAATAAGGAATATTCTATAGCAAAATTTCCTAACCGCTATGTTAGATAAACGGTATGGACAGGTAAGAATAACCTTTGGACAGCCAAAGTGAGGGAAAGGTCCTATCTACCCGTATGGATTGGTGTGACCCACTTTCCCGAACAAAAGGAAAAAGAATAAGAATGAAGCAAGAGTTACCGTACGTGAAGTCAGAATAGTTCCTCTAGATCTCTCCCACGGTGCAGCTGAGGCTGAGTTCGGGTCTAGGTCGTCAACGAGTCCCACGAGGTGGTTAGGATGGAAACACAACACTCCCACGTAGCAGCGGAGGCTGGCAAGATCCCGCGGTGCAGCTGAGGCTGAGAACTCCTAATCCCACGATGCAGCGGAGGCTGGTACTATTCTGAGGTGCAGCAGCGGCTGAACCTTTCCAAACCCGCAAGGAGGCGAGTTAGAGAAAGAAAAAGAAGTCAAAACATGGAAAATCCGAATCCAAAAGGCGTCAAAAACAAGGGGGTCAAGAACAGCAAGCCGAAGTCCAGTCCGAATCAAAACACAAGCGGGCGGTGACAGAACCAGGGAGCAGGCAAGTAGCGAGTCCAGGGACGAGTGCCGTAAGTCAAAAAAAAAAACAGAAGTTCCAGGTACCAAGACAGACTAGGGAAATCCAAAAAGCAGGTCCGAGAAAGCGTAAGCAGAATCACAACAATGCATGAATCGAAGCAGTAAACCAAAAAAAGCTCATTCAGAAGCACTGAACTTAGGACAGGGCAGAGTTTAAGAAGAGGAAGTCATGTGACTAGTGCTTTCTTCCTGAATACCGACTCCCTTCCCTTGACAACGGCTTCCACCGTTGCCAAGGTAACTTCCAAGCCCTTCTGCGTGAATCGGGTCGGAAATGCAGGATTCTTTTGCTGCCTTTCCGTTTTACAATAGGTTTAGCGAGACACTTGGTGAATAGCGGGTTTCTTGGAAACCGTTTCGAGTCCCGTGGCGTGACAGTACCCTCCCCAAAAGGTAGACCCCCCTCTCCGGGAAGCCCAAAAGTCGGCAATCAAGCGTGGGGCATGGATATGTTCCACAGGTTCCCAAGTACGGTCCTCTGGCCCATAACCCTTCCAATCAACGAAATACCATTGAGCACCCTTGGATACCTTAGTAGAGAGGATCTTGTGAACCTCGTATTCCTCCTCGCCCTGTATCTGTAGAGGTAGCGGACGTGAAGGCAGGGAGGTGTTTGGGTAGAAAGGTTTCAGAAGGGACACATGGAATACCGGATGTATCCGCCACTTCAAAGGAAGGCGCAGACGCACCGTCACTGGATTAATTAATGCAGTGACCAAATAAGGACCCACATAACGAGGCAAGAGGGCCCTTCTCCCTGGCAAGTGCAGATTTTTCGTAGATAACCACACCTTCCCACCCACAGAATAGTTAGGGGCTGGAGAACGATGAGCATCAGCATAGTGTTTGGTGCGTTCCTGAGCCAGTTCCAAATGTCGTTTAACCTGACTGCGGATCGACACCAAACGCTCCACACAAGAGGCTGCTGCGGGATGATTAGAAGGACAAACAGGGGACATCGGCAAAGACCTAGGATGACGTCCAAATAATGCAAAAAAGGGCGAGGACTGAGTAGAGGAGTGCAGAGAATTATTATATGCAAACTCCGCCATAGTAAGGACTGAGAGCCAGTCGTCCTGATATTGATGGGTCAGACATCTTAGGTATTGCTCCATGGTGGAATTCAAACGTTCCGTTTGTCCATCTGTCTGGGGATGATATGAGCTAGAATACCTGTCATCAATACCAAAAGAGGTAGTCAAGGATTTCCAAAAATGAGAGGTGAATTGTGAATCCCTATCCGAGATGATAATTGAGGGAAGACCAAAGAAACGGAAGACATTCTTTAGAAACAACTCCGCCAACACCGGAGCAGTAGGTATCCCATGACAAGGTACAAACAAGGCTAACGTGGTAAAATAGTCAATGACGACCCAAATAGTATCGAAACCGGACACCGAAGGCAGTTCAACCACGAAGTCCATAGATATCATATACCAAGGCTGGTCTGGTATGGGCATGGATTGAAGTAAACCTACTGGTTTAGCATGGGTACTTTTACACTGGGCGCAAACGTAACAACGAGCGATGCATTCAGTAACATCTTTACCCATGGATGGCCACCAACACCACTGATGTAATAGATCCATGGTTTTCTTAGTACCGGGATGTGCTGCCACTTTAGAATCATGGCACCAACTAACTGCTTTCTTTCGGGTAGTCTCATCTGGCAAGTATAAAAAACCTTTGGCATACGGAAGACCCCTGATAATATCAAGACTCAATCGTTTAACCTCGTCTGGACTTTTCTGCACCCAAACCAGTAGTTCAGAACGAAGAGTGGTTTTAGAGTACAAGCACATACCACCTGATGGGGTAGAAGCAACTGCTTCTCGGGTCGGTTCACAGAAGGAACACCATGCATATGTGATAATGCATCAGCTTTGGTATGTAAAGACCCAGGTCTGTATGTTATGGTAAAGTCAAACATTGAAAAGAATTCATGCCACCTTGCATGTCGAGCCGTGGCAAATTTAATCGATTGTAGGGCTAGTAAGTTCTTGTGATCTGTGAATACCTGGACTGGTACAGCTGAACCTAATAAGTGATGTCGCCAGGTCGTAAACGCATCCCTGATGGCCAACAACTCTTTTTCTGTTATGGTATAGTTGCTTTCATAAGATGTTAATTTTCACGAATGAAAAGCGACTGGGTGCAACCCATGAGTATCTGGGCATACTTGAGACAGGATCGCACCAAGAGCTATGTCAGAAGCATCAGCTTCAACCATAAAAGGAAGGGAAGGATCAGGATGTTGAAGAATGGGAGCGGTTGTAAACGCTGTCTTGAGATTAACAAAAGCATTAGTACAATCCACTTCCCATATAAACAACTTTTTACTGCTTGTGAGAGCAGATAAAGGAGCCGCCACTGTAGAGAAGTCCCTAATGAATCTTCTATAGAAGTTTGCAAATCCCAAAAAGGATTGGAGAGCCTTAAGTGATTTAGGTATTGGCCAATCTAACACTGCTTTGACTTTAGATTGACTCATTTGTATTCCCTTGGACGTGATATCATACCCAAGGAATTCCACTTCCGTGGCATGGAAGATACACTTCTGTATTTTAGCATACAGGCGGTTCTCTCGAAGCCGTTGTAAGACTTGGGTGACATGTTGTACATGAATATCATAACTAGCTGAGTATATCAAAATGTCATCCAAGTAGATTACAAGGAATTGATCGATCATATCATGAAAGACATCATTTATGAAGTACTGGAACGTAGCAGGGGCATTACAAAGTCCGAATGGCATTACTCTGTATTCAAAAAGGCCATATTTAGTTTTGAATGCAGTCTTCCATTCATCCCCACTATGAATTCTAACCAAATTGTAGGCTCCTCGGAGATCTAATTTGGTAAAGATAGCTGAAGAACCCAACTGATCCAACAAGACAGAGATTAGAGGAATAGGATATTGATTCCTAATAGTGATTATATTCAGAGCCCTGTAGTCGATACATGGACGCAGATCCCCTTCCTTCTTCGGAACAAAAAATAGGGGAGAAGCCGCGGGAGACCGAGAAGGACAAATAAACCCAGACTGAAGAGACTGGTCGATGTGTTCTTTGAGTACTTGGTCCTCCTTGTGCGTCAATGAATAAACCCTCCCAGAAGGTATCTTGGCTCAGGGAATAAGATCTATGGGGCAGTCATAGGGTCTATGAGGTGGTAAAACCATGGCACTTCCTTCATCAAATACGTCTTGGAATTCAGCATATTCTTTAGGTAATTCCCCTGTGAGCACTGCTCTGATGGTGGACGTAACCTCCAGCAATGGAAGACATGGGTTATCTACTGGAGATTTCGACTGCCTACACTGGTTTTCACAATGTTCAGACAGGAATTCAATATTGTTCGTAAACCAATCAATGGTTGGATTATGTGTTCGAAGCCAGGGAATCCCTAGGATTAACTTGAGCTGTGGGGCTGAAATAACATCGAATCCCATGGTCTCAGTATGCCCCTGAAAAGTTTCCATAACCAGGTCAATGGTTTGATGGGTAACCATACCAGACAACAAGGAAGAACCATCAACAGCGTTAACAGCCACTGGTTTGTCCTTCGCAAGAATAGGTAAGGCTAACTCCTTGGCATATAGTGAATCAATATAATTTCCAGTGGCACCCGAATCAAGCACCGCAGTAGCTGGAACCAATTTCCCAGGAGGGAACAGGAACATAACTTGGATAGTGAAAGGCATTACCAAGTTGGAGTCCATTAACAAAGAAGGACTCGACAAACGGACTCCTCTTATTGTCGAGCTTTCAAGTTTCCCTGTTTCTTTATGGGTTTCTTAGTACACTCTTTCAAGAGATGATCGGAAGCACCACAATAGAAACATAAATTATTCTTTCGTCTATTTTCCCTTTCTTCTGGAGAAAGGGGTCCCCGTGTGGCTGCTCCAATTTGCATGGGCTCAGGACCTCCTGCAGTTGGAATGGGGTTAATTGATTCTGGAGGAGGTAACCCCCTTTTCTCACCCTTTCTGGCGGCCTTACGGGCATCGATCTGCAGAACCAGTTCCAACAATCCTGGAAATGTGTTTGGAACAACTGGTACTAAAGCAAGAGTGTCTTTCAATGAATCGGACAACCCTTTGTAAAAGAGCGAGGCCTTCTTATCATCTGGCCACCCTGTCTCAGCAGCCAGTTGATTAAACTTGGCCAAATAAGCCAGAAGGGTTGAATCCCCCTGTTGTAAACTTAACAACTCCAACTCCATAACCTGGGCCTTGTACCATGTATCGAACACTTTACCAATGGCTGCAATTAGTGCATCGCAGTCAAACAGTAGAGGATTACCCTCTTCCAATAAAGGGTTAGCCCATGCTGCAGCAGTACCCCCAAGGTGGGATAACAGGAAGGCTGCTTTAGTTGCGGAATCAGGGAAAGAACCTGGGCGACATAAGTAGTGTAACCGGCATTGATTCAAAAAGGTCCTGAAGTGTTTAGGATCCCCATGAAACCGCTCAGGAGGAGCTAGCGGAAACTGTGAGGTAACGAAAACCGGCCCTGCCTCGGCCTGTGCGGCTGCAGCACCTACACCCGAAGTGGACGGAGGTGGGTGAGCCGGAAGGGAGAGGGGATGCAAGGCCGTTTGTATCTCTAAGATCTGTTGTTGGGTCGTGGCATGTGCATTAGCCATGTCAGTGCGCAAATCTGCCACTAACTGAAACAAATATAGCCAGGGTCTCGTTAGGTTCCATTTATAAGGCTTCTGAATTTGTCAGAATTCTTCCTCACAAACTTGACCACGTAGTGTAGAGGAAGAATTCTTTCTATCAATATACCTCTCTGAATGGATAAAGAACATCCAGAAAGATCGATTAATGGAAAGAATGGAATCCTTGGAGACCTCGTGGCTGTGAAGAAAGATACATTAATTAATAAGGAATATTCTATAGCAAAATTTCCTAACCGCTATGTTAGATAAACGGTATGGACAGGTAAGAATAACCCTTGGACAGCCAACGTGAGGGAAAGGTCCTATCTACCCTTATGGATTGGTGTGACCCACTTTCCCGAACAAAAGGAAAAAGAATAAGAATGAAGCAAGAGTTACCGTACGTGAAGTCAGAATAGTTCCTCTAGATCTCTCCCACGGTGCAGCTGAGGCTGAGTTCGGATCTAGGTCGTCAACGAGTCCCACGAGGTGGTTAGGATGGAAACACAACACTCCCACGTAGCAGCGGAGGCTGGCAAGATCCCGCGGTGCAGCTGAGGCTGAGAACTCCTAATCCCACGATGCAGCGGAGGCTGGTACTATTCCGCGGTGCAGCAGCGGCTGAACCTTTCCAAACCCGCAAGGAGGCGAGTTAGAGAAAGAAAAAGAAGTCAAAACACGGAAAATCCGAATCCAAAAGGCGTCAAAAACAAGGGGGTCAAGAACAGCAACCCGAAGTCCAGTCCGAATCAAAACACAAGCGGGCGGTGACAGAAGCAGGGAGCAGGCAAGTAGCGAGTCCAGGGACGAGTGCCGTAAGTCAAAAAAAAAACAGAAGTTCCAGGTACCAAGACAGACTAGGGAAATCCAAAAAGCAGGTCCGAGAAAGCGTAAGCAGAATCACAACAATGCACGAATCGAAGCAGTAAACCAAAAAAAGCTCATTCAGAAGCACTGAACTTAGGACAGGGCGGAGTTTAAGAAGAGGAAGTCATGTGACTAGTGCTTTCTTCCTGAATACCGACTCCCTCCCCTTGACAACGGCTTTCACCGTTGCCAAGGTAACTTCCAAGCCCTTCTGCGTGAATCGGGTCGGAAATGCAGGATTCTTTTGCTGCCTTTCCGTTTTACAATAGGTTTAGCGAGACACTTGGTGAATAGCGGGTTTCTTGGAAACCGTTTCGAGTCCCGTGGCGTGACAGTGGCCATCGCCAGTCACTGGTGGATTCAAAAGAATATGGGATCCTTCTGGAGTTCACCTATGTGTTTAAATGACTATTTAAAATGCTATTTGGTCTATGAACAATTTTCGACAAATTCTCACACACGATGGGCTCTCTAGTAGGAAGAAGAAATAGCATTACCTGGTCTGATTGACAGACCAATTTCATCAGACCAGTGATTTGTTCCACACAATTAAATACATATATTTGAACTGCTATTTTCCTACTTGCAAAGTGAATGGAATGTCTTACAGCTCAAAATTCTAAGATGCACACGGTTGCAACTTTACTGATAACCACATCTTTTCCTATTTTGGTTTTCCTCAAAAGATTGAGTCCCTCTGGGATAGTCACTTTTCCTAGCAGGATGATGACTAAGATGTGAAATATCACAGGGGTGACAGAGCCACACAACAATGGGCCTTGTGACTTGGTCAAGGGTTAGCTGCCAGTGTTACCGACGGGTTGCCGCCGACCTCGTAATACCGTTTCTGCCACCTGATATCCCGTTCCCACTGGGATTTTCCAGGTGGCGACGGGCTGGGATGTCAGGTGGCGGAAACTGTTATTCCCCATTCCCGTGGAGTCCCATATCTCAGGGTACCTACAAAATTAGAATCCCAAACGGGTATCAGGCAAAATAACACTGAGAACATATTAAACAGCTAAAGAGCTGCCAAAAACAATGATACTTTAAACAGATATTGACTCATCAGATCCCATGGTTAAATAGGCCTCTGGGTAAGCCTTTGAACAAAATCCAAATGGGGGATTAGTCAAAATCTGTCAGAAGGGTAAGTAACCATGTTTATGTGAAAGGATGAATACTAGGATTGTAGATGGCAAAGTATTGTCTGAAATTTATATAGATAGCAGGATGTTCCACAACATCTCTGTGTACATGACTAATGCTAAATTAGTCTTTCTATCTATCTCTGGTAGTTAAATTTATGTAAGTTCTTCTGGACTGGAGATGTGATCCTACGTGAGGCTATGCAAGTGTTATGTCCATGCGTAAAGGAAAGACTGGGATAGAGGAAGAGGGGAGACTGGGACAGAAGGAAGAGGAGTCAAAACACTAAGCCAAATAACCATCTGTAACTGAGGTGTGTGCACATTAGAAAAGTGTGCAATGCTTATAAATTGTGTTCCTTGTGGCATCTGATGACATTGCTATTTCATAACCTAGAATATTACAAGAAGACTTTTGAAAACTTTCTTGGAGAAATTATAATAATTGGATTTAGAATCATCTTTCAATAAAGATAAAACGGAATGTGGCCCTCAGTCCTAGATCAGACAGGAACTTTGCCAGAGTCAGAAATCCTAGTGAAATCCAATTGTTCACCCTATTTTACTTTCAGAAATTTGGAGGAGGGGGTTGCTAGATAATTATGAAATTAAGAATCTATCCAAATACTCTTTTTCATATCATCTTGTGAAAGCACATCTAGTGCTGGTTTGAATTCTTAGTTACTGCCACCAGAATGTAGGGACTACATTACAACTATTTGCATCAAACATTCCAAGTTTCATGCAGAAATAAGATGTTTTTGTTCATTTTGGAAAGTCTAAAGATAGGCATATTTCATGTATTTTTCTGAAAATAACAGAAGGACGTGCTGGCTATATTCTTCTTTAAAAGTTAAAATGGGATTGGACTTCAGTAAAATTCAAAAGGATCTGATGCAAATTCAAAGCATCCATGAACCTGTCAGCTTGTTTTCACTACCCAAGACTGAGGAAACCATTGTGGTTGCTTCACCAGAAGATGATCAGTTCTGTTGACTGAAACTCATCAAATGAATTCAGAAACTATGGCATTTCTGTGGACTCTTTAATGCAAATGAACTTTAAGTGCAGAAATCATTAGTCAAGGTAATGGAGGTTCGCCATGTGAGTTTTAAGCCACCTTTAAGCTAAGCTACTAAAGGATGGAAAAACTCATCCACTTTCTGGAAAATTATTTTAACTTGGAACAAACAGGAAAGTGGATTAATGCCTTTTTACCAGCATGTGCTAGCAATCTCTGATCACTTAAGAACCCTGCTCTCGAGCTAACATTTTCAAAAACAGTTAGCACAAGACACATTATCAATTTAAAGGTCCATTTATTTTAGAAGAAATATTTATAACTTAAAGACCATTTGTCCCAGTGTATTGTGTAATCCAAATTCTGAATTGTTATAACATTCATGTTCAAAGAGATATAAATACTTGTTTAAAAATGTATTTTTCTTCATATAATTAATAAATATCTCTGAAGCCATTTTCTTGCATTAAACATAAATGTGGCTAGTTAAGGTAGGAGTATTTTAATAGAAATCACAACTCCCCCGCAACAGGGCAATTTTTCCCTCCAAAACCCAAACTATTTAAAATTATATTTAGTTGTTCTCATTCCAAAAACAAAATTAAAACCTGTCTGCATTAACCTTTTATTAATTCTCACTTAAAAAACACAACCATTCTTAATTCACTTTCCATTTGTTCTGGTTGGAAATATCCTTATTTATAGATAGGTATTGTTTTAAATGCAACAATGGAATTTCTCAATAGAGTATATTTTCACACTTCCCAATTGTTTACGCTAAATCGTTTGCTACTTCAGTATCCTGATTTTGTTTCCCAAATTTATAAATAACATCAGCAAGGGTTTCTTCCTTTCATCAACATTTCCCTGCCTCCACTCTCATTTCCTCACACCATCAACCATTGATATCTGCAAGTATTCAACAGCTCAGGACAATGATGGACCTGGAACTGTACTAATGGTCCAAAAACCCATTCTCTTTTTCTCCTTGCCTCCCAAAAGGAATCAATCGCTGCTCAATCCCTGCTCTCATTTGTGCTCAGGACTATGCCAAGTCCAACTATTACATTAACCTCATCTCCTCTATTAACCCTCATCCTCTCAAGTTCTCATAACATCCCAGTCCATGAGTCCACCTTGACACATTTCATTTTAAATATCAATCTCAGATGATGACTTTCCTGCTTTTCTCTTCCAAATTCTCTAAGGTAAGAGTCACCCTGTCTGTGCTCTTCTCTCTCCTCCATCCTTCTCGGCACCACCATTCAACTTCACCTTCTAATTAATATCAAACTTTCCATCCTCCATAATAATTGAGCTAGCAACTGCTCTCTGGATTGCCAACCCCTCCTCTGATAATGCTGATAGATTTGAACCACAACAGTAAATGCAGTAGCAACCCTGACCTTCTTTAACTGCTCTCCTCAACATTTAACTCTTCTCTGATATCTTTCTAGCTTGTCTCCATGTGTCCTTCTGCATGCTCATTTTGAAGAAGAGCAACTTTGATTGCAACAACAGAGCCAAATATTGACCAACGTCCCTATCCATCTTTCCCCAGATGCTGACACTCCCACATGCCAGAATGCATATTCCTTTGTTCCCTCCCTTAATCTAAACTCATAACCCCTCCAGAACCTGAATGTCCCACATCTGTGCTGTGCTGCTTCCCTTTTTGACTCCTTCATTCTTCTAGCTCCTTATTCTTTGTAATTCCCTATACCGAGAAAATAAGGACATTCTGATATGCCTAGGATTGATGTCACCTTTAAGATCCACCTTCTGTCTCAGGACAAAGTGCTGTCAAGGGCTAATGATCCCTAACCTTCCCCACCAGTGGAGGGGATATCTGCATATATATATATGTAAATATGCCAATTACTGAAAAAGTAATTAATGTCTATCTGGTGCTTACCTGTTTACTGTTTGCAGCTCGTTCCCTACCACCATCCAGTTTTATCAGTTAAATGCTATATCATGACTGTGCAAAACCACCATCAATATGACTTCTCCTGCAACCAATGTTCCCTTTGCACAGTTTTTCTTGGCAAAAACTTTTCATTTTTCTTTTAAATAAACACAAATACAAAATTCCAAAACTAATCTCACTCGTGTGGTAATATTTAGCTGTCACAACGCTGAATATGGATGGCTTGCATGATTCAAATGAATCAAAAACCACTGGTATTTCTAAAGGTCATTTTTCAGACGACCACCAGATTTGCCTTTGTTATTGTCCCTTTTGTAATGCTTGGCATGGTGAAAAACATTGGGTTTTTGGCAGTTGCCCAGAGCAATGCCAAAAGTGATCAATTCATGCAAAAACTTCCACCTAACAATTTTAGTGGTGTGATAGTACATATTATTTGGGTGGCTATTCCCAGATGTGGTTCTCGTGCCTCCTGTGGATCCTGTGACTAGATTCCCAAACCCCATCTCTCTCATGCTATACAATGAGGCGGAAACCTCTCTGGGTTTGCTTGTTCTCTCATTTAGAAGGGATGTGACCTACCATTTCTGGTTGGCATGCCGCTTACATAGTGTGAACAAGCTTCATTTGCATAAGATCTTTCCACTACACTAAAATATTAAGTCATTAATGTTAAACAGACAATACCCAATATTCAGCAAAGCATGCAGTGTTGTAGGCTGTAATACGATAAAAAGGTAAATGAAAGGTGCTTTTGTATGTTAGTTGTCTTGTGAAAGGGGAATATGATAAACTGTGCAACTGCATTCTATAAGAACATGACACACAAAGTATTACACATCACATTACACTTGTTAAGTATATTTATGAACAGAACACATACATTGTCATATTGTCATTATGAGTAAAAACAATGTAAATAGCACATTTATGAAATGTTAACATTCTCTGTACCTAAGCTGTGAATCTTAGTTCAACTGGAATTGTATGTTTGTGCAAGTGTCAGCTTTCTTGGAAGCAAGAAATTCCAGCACTTGTTGCATTTACTTTGATCAATGCAACACAAAGACTAATGCACTTCTGTGGTTACTTGAAGGCAAGTGTAGCTCATTACAAGTTGGGTGGTGTATTAATGTGGACTAACACTGACGACCTCCGTCTGTAATCTGGCAGAATACCGCCAGACCAAGTGGCAGTCACGGTTTTACAGTTTAATGGTGGATTTATCATGAGATACCACCAAACCTGTTAGGACCCCCAAAATCTTAGTTTCAAAATTACAAAAAAACACACTAAATGTGAGATGTATGCAGGGAATTTTAAGATAGTAAAAGGTCAAAATGTTTAGTGTATAATGAATCACTAAGTGTGTTCTTTATAGCAGATGCAGTGAAAAGGCTCTAACCTCTGTCCTTGGCAGAGCAATACAGCCTCACAAAGAATGTATCCCCATAAAGGACACTATGGAAATGATCCCCTTGTTTCACTGAATATTTGTCTCAGCAGATGTATTGTTCTGTTATAAATGGGCCATGCCCCACACTCACACATGCACACACACGCACACACACACACATACACGTACATCCAATTAAAAGTACATTTTATAGCAAAATGTCCACCAAATTATACATCTAAAATTGACCATTGCATTTTAACTTCAAAACTGCTTATCTGATTGAAAAACAAAGATAGATCTGAATTGAGCAGAAAGTGCAGAGAGGGGACAATGCAAACCACATGCATTTAATAACATTAATATATAATGATACTGAATGAACTACACATACATTCATATATTTCAACAGCTTTAGTATGTATGCAGTGACAAAATCCTAAAGGATGTCTCTGGGTTAAGAATATTATTGCAACTCTGAATATATAATTCGTAGTGATATATAATTGTTATTAATGGTGCAGGCCCATAAAGGGAATTATAAGGAAAAAACAATAGTATAGACCAATTATGACTCCTCATTCATCAGGGAGGTCCAGTCAATAGCTGACACAACACCTTATAAAATAGAGAAATACATTTGGCAAAGGTATCAAGGAAGAGGCCCCTAGTGGGTGTGAGGAAGTGAGGGGAATCTATAACAGGCTGGGTATGTCAAATCCAAAACTGTCACATCAAATAATGTTCCACGGGTGATGGTTGTTAAGTATTTAAACTCAAACATGAAGGAGGGAGACTGTTAGGAAAGCATAACATTATGAGAGCCTGTCCAAAACGAGTAAAGCTAATTGGGTCTCCAACTGTACATAAATGATGAAAAATCTCTTAAAGAAGGCCCTTTTAAGATGTGCCTCTACCAAGACAGAGCCAGAGAACCTGGAACTGATGTTGGGAGCAAGTGGACAGACTGAAAGGAAAAGATTATCAAGAAGTTCAGTTGATGTTCCTACCTGTCACAGGCCTTTGAAAGACAAATCAAAAGTGAGTGCAATTAGCCCAGAGTATTTAGTGAAATGTTCCAATAATTAAGTGAATTCCAAATTAAAATTAGGAGCTTTGTCACTGAAAGGGGATATAATACAAGTTGAATGTGATTTGTGATTAAGAATTCAAAATAAAACCCTATGTAGCTTCATTGTATTAGGGCTTATCACCTGCAATTTGGCATCTCTGGAAGATGAATGTATATCAAATTGAAATGTAAAATCGAACCTCGATTGGTGTCTGCTACAGTCAATAAAGTCACTGAAATCACTTCCTTAAATAAACACATGGAAATGTTGTGTTGTGAGCGTTAATCTGGTTAGTAGAGAATAGTGAGAGGATTAGTCTCCACCTTCCCAGCATTCCAATAAGATACAGAATTAATGTGTATCTGTACCCAAGCTATGAAATAGTAGTGTGTCATAAACAGTGTCCAGATTCCAGATTCACTTCAGTCTTAGAATCAGAGAACCATATGTTAGAGCCAGTATTTGTTTCTGATACCAGTGATAGTCAGTGGTTTTAGAGAAACTAGGTGAATTGATATTTTCCCAAACTTCATCATGAGAACAGTTTTATCTTTTTGAATCAAACAATATGTGTCCATTTGTGGGTCTACATTGGGAGAGGTTTAATCAATCATTCCGAATAGTTATTTATATGTGTGTGTGGATGTTTGTGTGAATTGAAATGAAAACAAACATTAGTGAGACAAGAACAGCAGGTTGTGTTTCTTTTCTGTATAGTATCTACTCTTATTTATTGAATATATTGTGAGTTACTTCCCCAACATTGAAGGTTAGGGGTCTGCCTTTAATAACTTAATGTATCATTTTAAATAAAACAAAATATTATGTTAGAAACAGCTTATACCATCGTTCAAGATTGTGGGTTGTGATTGTTGGGATTGTGGTATTAGATCAGGGAAATGTGTCTGTAAATGATTCAATTATTAGAAATGTAAATATATTCCATAGATATATGTCATTACACAATGGTGCTGTCCTCACACACTAACCATCCATCCTGGCAAGTATAGTGCTTTCTGTATGTTGATTGACAATCTGGATCAGATTGTGGAGTATATTAGCTCAGCGTTTCCAGTCCAGAACCAACCTCATAGACACCCTATAAGAGTTGGAAAAGTAGGTCTTCCATTGACAGCTATCCTGGATAGAACCAAGAGAAAGAACATCATAGAAAGAACATGTTTAATAAGTGTCAGCCAGCTGAGCTGAGACAGTCATCCAACAGATATGTGTGCAACTATGCTTTTTGAGCTTCCCCTGTGTCCCAATGTGTGCTATAAAGGTGGATTCACAATGAGTGAGAGCACTGTGTGTCCATGACAATGCCAAGGTTGTTCTACTGCAAAGACCATGTCAGGAGAGATGTGCTGAAGAATGCTATGAGTGTCTGACTTTTGGAGAAGGGGACAAATAATCTATTTACAAGATTTGCAATGTGTAACCCTGCTATGTGAATTACATGTAGTGAGCTAATGCGAAAGTAACACCAGCCATGGTACCATAAGTTGTCCTGGTGCTACAAAGCTGGGGTGAAATTGTGACAAGCAACCAGCCTACTCTAAGCAAGACCAACTCCATCAGAGTTGCCTGATGGCTGGCATATCTGATTTTCATTGACCGTTATTTGGTGTGTAAATGAATATTCTTAATGTTTGTACCACATTATGTGTAATGCTGATGTTATGAATGAAATTATCAATACTGACAATGGAGGCGCAAAATTGATAATGGTGGTCATATAGGTTGGAATACTCCATTATTTTAAAGTGGACCTGACATGAATTATCTGTGTGCTTCCTATATTAAACAAATGTAGAGGAAGTTTATGTCAATGGTGTTTTTTATATCATGAACGCTGAACGAATTACGACAATTCAAAGTTAACATGATGGAACCATCCTTCAGTGTGTCCCGAGATCACTGTGCCCATCTGATTTGAAGCATTGTGCAGAATGAAAGAGAAAAGCGCTTCCAAACCAGTGGACCAGTGGAGTAACTGCAATGGTGTAGGAGCTGCAAGTCTTGGTGAGCCTGCTTTGATTTTACCTGTCTCTTATGTATTTTGGGCAAATAAAGTAGCCTTGGCATAAACAATGGAAGAATCTGCATCACTTTTGGAGTGAATCATCATACATAAACAATATTAACATGAAGTTTAAACATAATTTCTTGGAGCTGTATTTGCCAGCTATAAACTGAAACTATTGCATTAGAGTACAGATACAGAGAAATGGCATATAACACTGCATTATCCTGGGTATAGCATCGTTTTGCTGGCAGGAGTTTTTTCGATGGGATTTTTACAGACAAAATCCCATTGAATAAACTCATCGAAATATAGGCAGGGTTAAGTGGATAAAAGGGGTAGGGAGGGGTTTAGGGTAGGTATACAAATATTTGGAAAGAGGGAGCGGGGGAACCCCCAAACAACCCCCAATTAAAACAAAAATGTCAATGTGTTTTTTCAATGTCAATGTGTTTTTTCGATGGAATTCTTTCAGTAAAAATTCCATCTAAAAATTCCTGTCGGCAAAACGATACAGAACCATATCCTGTATTGTTCTCAGTTGTGAGTGTTCTGGGCATAAAACCTTTGTACATGTGGGACCAGTGCCCCACAGTCAATGTGCTGCTTGAAGAGGGCTGTTGCCATTATTTCTTCAAAGGAGACTATCAGACCGTGACCATTCTTGGAGATGCAGCATCACACGTATACTTTCACAATGTGCTTATGCTGTGGGTTTCTAAACAGTTGCCCTCTCTTATGAACGACCATCCTACTGAGCAGTTCAAGTCTGATCAATATCTCATCCAAAAATAACATGTCCTTGAAGTCCTCACCGGTCTTGATCTTCTCTTTTTCATGCAGCACCCACTTCTGCTTGTTCAAATCACTGACCACAAGTGATAGATTAAAATGTGACAAAAATGAAACATTTTTCCACTGTAGCAAAACAATGGGCCTCATTACGAGGCTGGCGGAATGGGTTTAACGGCACTGGTAATGGTACTGGTGCAGTTAAACCCACTCCGCCCTATTACGAGGTTCCCTCGCATGGGACACGGAAAGGATGTCTGGTAAAACCAGATGTCCTTTCCGGGTCTCGCGAGGGGCCAGGGAGCTAACAACGGGCCCGTTATTAAAGGGCCCATTGTTACCCTCCTCTCCATTCCCATTGAGCCCTATGGGGCTCAAATGGGAATGGGGATACATTTTTACCAGGTCCATGGAATGGGCAATTACCGGGTCCACCAAGGTCAGCATGACCCAGTAATTGCCCATTCCATGGACCTCGTAAAATTTAATTACTGGCAGAACCCGTGCCCTTATTAAGGGCACGGTTACCGCCAGCCGCGTAATGAGGCCCAATGTATATTAAACATTTTCTAAATTTAAGTTTGCTTTTTAGCCCCTCATGTTCCAGACCCACAGCCCGCAGTGCATCAGGACCTTATGGTCAATGGGAATTATTTCTTCTTTGCCTTGAGATAAAGGCATTAATTGGTGGATGAGCTCACTCTATTCTATGTATGATTTAGACTTGACATGAGTGTGAAATGTCCAGTGCAGGTGACACCCTTGAATTAGAGTGCTTGGAGAAGCATAAATGTTTGTACTGTTCATAAACCTGTTACGTAAGCATAACAGAGAGCAAAAGTGCATCTTTACTCCCCACAAGTCCAGAAAACAAATACTACCTAACTGTGTAGAGGATGCATGCCGGTGAAAGAAATTATTTGTCATGTTTGGAAAACAGCTACTATGTGAGCATAGATGACTGGATTCAAGACCTGCAGACCCTCTCTACTTTTGAATGGATTATATACAAATGCAGAGAAGCCCTTGATATATTCGAAGCAATCTGAAGTCCCTTCTAGAAGACATATGGCTAACCTGTTTACAGCCAAGTGATAAAACTATTTCACCCCAATATCACCCTTCATCTTAAACCCTTCATGCGTTGCACTGAAATGATTATTACACTGATGCACATTATTGTATATGCTTTTGTATGCAATGTTTGATTGGGAAGATCAATACATACTGTTGGGAAATTATATATTGTTAAAGGGACCTTATGGTTAAATTGCACTAGGAAAAACCTATGGAATTCAGTGAAAAAATGTTGTTAAAGGGACGTTATGGTTACAAGTAAAACCAAAAACCCCCAGAAATACACCAGTTATGGTAAGCTAACCAACCAACATGCACGGCTAAAACTAACACCCAGGACATCAAAGATGACATCACAAATGTCATTAATGTCATCGTCTGCGGACAGCGCTGTAGTCCGCGGACATCTGGAAAATTCCAGGCATGGGCTGGGGAAATGAAAATCATTTAAATTGTTTTTTGTGCAAAAATGGTGGCTCTTAAAAGAACCAGAGGCAAAAATTGTTCTTTTAAGAGCCACCATTTTTGCATGAAAAACTATTAAAATGATTTTTCTTTAGTGGTGACTCTAAAAAGAACCTTTTTTTTTGCATTTGTTAAGAAAAACCTTTTTTTTCTTGTTTTGCTTTTATGTACAATACAATAGTACTTTACACTCTACATCTTTCCTTCCAATTTTCTTACAGGAACTCCTAACTCCTAACATTGTAAAGAAAAATCACATTTCTGACATCTATGAAATTAAGTAATTTTCACTAAAAAGATTCACGCCATCAGACCTTATATTGTCATTCTCTGCAGCATATAAAAAAGCAGATACAGCTTTATTCACAAGGCACCTCGATTCTTCCATTTGTAGACTGAAAATATTTGCACATTTCGATGTTTGTCTCTGATTCATAAAAAAAAAAATCTTTGCAGCAGGAAACAGTTCCATTCGGCTTTTCAAAAAATCCTTCAAGGTAAACTGCAAATACTTTGCAGTCACGCACCCCAAATTGTCGCCTCGACAATGCACAATTATAATGTCTGGACATTTAAAGTTAGCCATACTCTGACATAATGAGAACAAGCTTGCCCAGTTTAACGCACAAACTGCATGCAAACAAACTTACACTTCTTCCAATCCAATAGTTCCAGAAATGCCGTGATTTTCAGCATACACTTTCAATAACTGAACCAAAAAATCTCCCAAAATCCACACACTCTGCTTCCCCTTTCCATGACAGGCATTCTTAAAAGACCTGGATGTGACATGTGCCATCCGCGGACTATTGCGGTGTCCGCAGACCCCATACCATAGGGCAGCTATTCCACCCTTTCCACTTTTATGTTTGTAACACTCCCTTATTGGCTGCTTTCAAACAGTCACACATCCATCCACCAATCACATCCAAAAACTCTACACCTAACCCTGTCATCATCAGTTCAACACTTCAGATGTATACTTCAACTCTGGAAGTTCATATCTCCTGTTAATTACAGCCATCTGCATCAAAAACTACTGTGAAACTCTCAAACATTTCTATTTCCAGATTCAACAACATCTGCATCTACCAATACATAGTTCAGGTGTGCTTATATTTTTTTAAGTATTTTCTGTAACGCTTTTACAAATATACATGTAGAGGGTTCCAGATACGTACACTGTAATAAGCTTCTCAATAAGCATATTCTCTTTTTTAACCCCTCCAGCAAAATCCATGCATTGCAGCATTCAGCACCTGCTCACATCGAGCAGCAAATGCTTACAATGCTGTGCATTTATGAAAATCTCTTTTTAGGACCAATTTGATCAAAGTGAAAACATGAATGTGCCCATTTATAGCAGCACTTAGTGCAACTTTTTTCTAACTGAAAGAAAGAGCACAAGCAAAACATTTGCAGAACATTTTTAAGTGGCACTAGGCATGTGCAAGTTTTGCTACAACAACAACAACAGGCAGCACAGAGGAGACGCAGGAGGACTAGGAGGCCACGGCAGGGCCAGCATGCCCCACCAGCACAGCCAGTGCCACCACGCAGGCAGCCCCCAATCGCACGCATCAGAGCCAGTCCATTCAACCTAATCGCTGAGCAAATCCACACACTGCACCGCCTGGACCGGGACACCATCACCACCATTGTGGTCATGATACATGATGATATTGTCAGCCTAATTGAAACACGCACCGCCATCCCACCCCTACTGAAGGTAGTGTCTGTGCTCCACTTCCTGGCCACAGGCACCTACCAGCACACATTGGGGCACTTGTATGGCATTTCACAACTATTATTCTCATGTACGCTGAACCAAGTGCTTGATGCCCTCCTCAAGCACACAGACGACCACATTTCCTGACCACGGTCTGCCCAGGAGATCTCAAACACCAAAGTGGGTTTCCATTCACTGGCCGGCATACCTGGTTGCATTGGCGCCATCAACTGCACCCATGCGGAATTGGTGGTCCCACATGCCATGGAGGTAGCGTACCGCAACCGTAACCTATACCACTCAATCAACATGAAAATGCTATGTGACTCGAACAGGATCATCACACATTGTTGTGCCCGATTCCCCGGATCAACCCATGATTCAATGGTCCTGTGGAACTCCACGATACCACGCTACATGGAGCGACATGCAGGGCAGAGATCCTGGCTTGTCGGTGAGTCGCATGTAATGCCCATGGAAATGTGATGTGGGTAGGTGATTGAGGTACAGATGCATTCTTCATCTGGCTGAGATGGGGGGGATGCATACTTCACCTGGCTGAGATGGGGGGGAGAGATGCATACTTCACCTGACTGTGATGAGGGGGAGTGATGCATACTTAACCTGGCTGTGAGTGCCAGAGGGAATGGAGCAAGCTCATACCCCAAAGCAGCCCAGACTGGAGCTGACACCTGACCACATAATGCAAGATGTAAGCAGGCCTACCATGTGAATTAAGCTGTGTCCCAACCATTCCACAGCCATCTGCATGTGCACTGTACCAAATCAGACCGCATCCCCCTCAACAAAATGCAGCTACAAGCAATGACTTTAGCCAATACACAGCACCAAACACCATCAACTTAAAGGCCAGTCCCCCATTACTGCATACAAAGGAGTCACATGAGGCTCAAATACATCAATACACCACTACACTGACACAGAGGCCCAACTAAATAACTAAACGATCTGTTGTGCGTAGTGAGATCATCATGAGGCTGATATCAACGGTGCCAGGATGAAAGCATGCAAATTACTGGACATCTGCCAGATCACAGAAACAACCGCTGTGGACTATCACGGTGCATGGGCACTCACAAGGAACTTGACCCCCCTGCGCACACTAGTTGATGGCATGCAAAACAGTCCATAAGAGGAATACACACATAGCAGTCACATCGTGTGACTCCATTCGTGCATGGAAATGGGGTTGAAATTAAGAGATAAATGCATGCCATGGTGTCACTTAATGAGGTCAAATCTGATGTGATAACTTACACATACATTGTTGCCCACATGCAGGTGATGCAGGCTATCCCTTGAAGAGGTGGCTCCTTACCCCAGTCTGGAACCCACAGAACAGGCACGAGGAGGACTTTAATCGTGCCCATACACAAGCCCGTGTTATGATTGAGCAGACATTTGGCCTCTTGAAGGCACGGTTTCGCTGCCTCAGCAGGTCTGGTGGGGCACTCCTGTACCGCCATGAGAAGGTGGCAAAGATCGTCATGGCATGTGTAATGCTACGCAATATGTGCATCAGACGGAATGTGCCCCTGCCCCCTGACGCTGAAGTGCAACCACCTGACGAAGAGGATGAGGAGGGTTGGGATGGGGCAGCACCTCAGGGAGGAAGCGATGCACAGGAGGGACGTGCCATGCGTCAGACTCTGATCAACCAATGTTTCTAGCACACATGGACGGGGGGTGTTACATGGAGATGGCACTCGGGGCACTGGGTGTGTCAGGGACATGGAGACGGTAGACTGTTAACCAATAAAGCACACGTACGCAATAAGCAATGTCCACACAATTGAATTATGAGTAACCAAAAAGTGTATTCAATATGCAAAAGTAAGTGAACAGGCCCACCACCCCACACACCCACTCCCCCCTCCCGCCTCTACTCCCTAACACACCCACTCCCCCCTCCCCCCTCTACTCCCCAACACACCCACTCCCCCCTCCCCCCTCTACTCCCCAACACACCTACTCCCCCCTCCCCCTCCACTCCCCAACACACCCACTCCCCCCTCCCCTCTCTACTCCCCAACACATGGTGTGCAGGACTGTGCACAAGTGGACCACGTGGCACCAGTACACAAGGCTGTGCCTATTGGCATCCCCCTCTCCCACACCTGGTGCACCCCTGTCCGATCGCCGCAGGTTCCTGCCCGACCTGCGCACGCGGCTGGTCCTGCTGGAACTTGCAGCCGAGGAAGAACTTGGTTGCTCAGATGTACGCATGTCCCGCATTGCTTGTACCAACTCGGACAGTACGTGCCGCACCGCGGCCAGTTCAGAACATATGTCCTTTGAATTGGACTCAATAGCAGACCTCAGGGAAGCAGCACAATCACGCATATCCTCCCTAACACTACCACATTCTGTGATATGCTGTGTCAACATGCCAGTTATTTGTTGTTGGTGCCTAATAATTTCCTGCATCCCCTCTTGGGTGTTTTGGGCTGTGGTTGATGGTTGAGGGGTGTCCATTATACTGTTACCCTCCTGCACAGGTGTGGTTGGGCTGGAAGTAGTCGGCCACGAGTTTGCTGGTGTTAGCCCGTGGATGCTGTTGTCAGGCAGGCTGCACAGGGACAGGTGGGGGGAATGCAGGGGGCCAGTGGGGGGAGTGTCAACATGCAGCAAATCCCCTTCCTCGTCGTCCAAGATTGCTGTGGTGGCAGCTGTTTCTCCGATGGTGCTGTGTTCAGCCGATGCAGTACCTTCTGCGGACAACACTTGGAAGATGCTGGATGTTGGTGGTGCCGAAGGGGTGGACGTGGAGCACATTTGTGCCGTGCCCTGTGGTGTGCTCTTGGCCTTTTCCTGGCTTTGGGGTTTCCTTATTCCCGTAGAATTGGAGGGCCGGTGTTGTCCCTCTTCGGCACTGGCCTTCGTAGCTCGGGTTGCACCGGTGTCATCATCAGCACTGTCAGATTGTGAGCCTGTGGTGGACCAAAGGAGGGAGAGGGTTAGTGATGGGACTACGGGCATTGAGCATTCATTGTGATGGCTGTATTGATTCTGATTGCTGGATGACTCACATTGGAGGCAGTGACATACAGGTAGTCTCACTCTTGGGTGGGTGATGCATGGAGGCATGTGGGTAGCTACAGATATGGAATGCATTATGCATGTGGACAAGGTGATGCTCAGCACTGCCTGTAGGCTGTCTTGTGTTAATGTGTCTGGTGGACCCTGGTATGTATCATTGCACTTCCCATTCATCTGGATATCATCGTGGTTGTATTGGCATAGTTAGACTTGAGACACCTACCTGCATCGGCTGATAACGGGGCTCCTCTCTCCATGTCCCCAACTCCCTCTATGCACTCCGTGCCTATGGTGTAGGCACATATCTCCTCCCATGGCAGGAGTTTCAGGGGCGACTCAGCACCTCCACCTGTTGCCATGCCGATATTCTGGTTTGCCGCCAGTATGCTCCGCACGCGGAGACGTAGATCGTCCCACTGCTTGCGGCATTGTTTAGGGGTGCGGGGTGTTGTGCCGACAGCACTGACCCTCTGGGCAACCATAGCCCAAATCTCCTTTTTCCTCAACAGCACGGGTCGGCTCATCTCAGTGGCAAACACAACGTCTGCGTGTTCCTGGAGGGTTTCTGCCAACATGGTCAGCTCCTCCCTTGAGAAGCGCTCCTGGCACAGCCGATCTCCGCTCTTCTTTACAACTTTTGGCATCCTGATGTCAAAGGGGTGGTGGCATAGCTCTCAACTCACCCGCTTTTGGCGGGTGTCACCCGCCTTGCAAAGGGCTGACTCACCCGCCAAGCCTCCTGCACGCCCATTCATTCCAATGGGCGTCTCACCCGCCTGAAACAAAATCGGGTGATTTCACCCGCCTTTGCAAGACAAATGGTTGAGAGCTATGGGTGGTGGTGGAGATGTGTGGGAGTTCTGGGGGTCAGATGTCTCCTTGTTACAGAGGATGGCAATGGATTGTGTTTTTAAAGATGGCCGCCGTGCTCTTTCCCGATCCTGTGCGATGACGCTACTTCCGTATCCGCTTATTTACGGTCACCGCTAATAGCAGTTCCCGCTATTAGCGGTGACCGCTAATGTCGATAGCTAGGGTGCCGGAGGTGCTCTTTGCACTGCATACGATGCCGGTAAGTGGCATGGCAGTGATTTCATTACCGGCTTGGCGCAATGCTCGTGCCCGAGAACACGTAATGTGCCGTTTATAGCGGTCTCTTGCCAGCATGGACACGTTATTTGCGCCATGCCGGTAATGACTGATACTTACCGCCAGGGTCGTAATGATGGCCCTGGTGTCCATAACCTCCCTCCATGAACCCCTGCCCAGATCCCCCAGATGAAGTGCTAACTACACATACCAAACCCCTACAGTCTACAGGGTTATTTGCAATGTTAAAATGTGAGTTGAAAGGGGTAAAAACGTATAAGGGTATTGAAGCAAGAATGGCCCCCGCCTGACGCGAGACACCATGTGCCCTGAAGTTTTAATGTAAGCTCTCGAAAAGTCTACCTTGTGCCAACTAATGTTTGCTGCTAATGTACAAAGGACAAAGCGAAAAGCAATACATAGAACGCTTCTGTATGATGTAGTGAAACACGTTTTTAATAGTATGTAGGTCCGCTAAGTTGTTAAACTAGTTTTTGATATAAACAAAAATGTTAAATGAACATATTGCTTCTATGCCCCTGAGTACACGACCCAACCTGATATCACCTCATGTTTGTTATTCGTTTGCCTGTTTTATGAATTCCAATTAAGTGTTCGACTAACGTTACATATCGAATGTGCTACTGCCAACCTTCAGTGTTATGAATGTAGAAATATATGTATTTGTAAAGACAGAAATATGTAATCATCTCAATGCTACTAACTTTAGCATCTGTCCCCTCTTATGGTATATTGTGCATCCCAGTGCATAGAGAATAGCTCTGAGTTACAAGGCCATCTCCCCCTGCTCCCCCCAAGGCCCGCCAGGGCTTGCTGGTGTTCGAACAGCACAGCCTCACCTCCCCTCATTTCTGCTGGACCCGCTTCAAGTATTTACCTCCCCCATGTCAGAGGCCGCCATGGCTTGGCCAAGTGAATTATGTGATACCCGGTCCTAAATCTGATATGTGCCCTTACTGATCAAAATAGTACTCCAGTTCACCCCAAGTTAACGGGCCATAGAGACAGTTATTCACCCCTGCACTAGAATATCATAAAACAATCCCTCACAACATCTTACAGAATAGAATGACAAGGCAGCTTACCCCGTGCGCTCTGACAAGACACCTTGGACTTACTAGGCCGGGTCATTAGGCCAAGAGTAATTGTACACTGATGTATTGATGAAGCTCCACATTGCATGCTGTCTTTCCTGTCTCCCACCTGACCTTAGACTAACATATTGTAGGATTTGCAGGACAACTGGAATTGTATAATGTGATGAGTGTGTGTGTGTGGCCACAAGGGCAAATTGTTAGTGCAGCCACCAATCATCGACACAGACTGCGTCCGGCCTGGCAGCTCCACCCCGACGAGCCCAGCTGACCCATTCAATCCCACGTTGGCACCACGCAGATGTCCACCAATCCTGGAGCAGCTCTTCGACACATCACCTATAGTTTAGTCAACACCACCCAATCCCTGAGACTATGTGCCCCCTATAGCTGACAGGATGCAAGACATATCTTTGTAATAAATACAACTGTCTTTGCTATTGTCAGATAGAGCACTCTCGGAGCTTGCAGAGTCCTTTGCATGCCCTATATTGGTTTATATAAAAACCCTTTTACCTCACCCGCACTTGGTCCTGGTCTGATTCCCTCTTGGGGTGTGCCCTTTATTGCCTCTCACTGAGGGGGGTTACTGCCTTATGGGGGACGTTCACTTTCAGTGGTGACCCCGAAGGCGTGATTTGTTTTTATTGTCCCCTTTTGGCATGAGACGTTCCGGGCCGCAGTGGAGATGCACGGTGCGCCCGCTCAAGAGAGCTGCCCGCCTACGGCAACTGGTATGCTTAGACATGCACACGCAGTAGGCCAAAAGGGTACGTGTCCCGCTCGAAAAAACCCTTTAGTACCGCTCGCCGGAGCCGGGGGCGGCCATTGAGTGTGAGGCAGAGCCGCCTGGACGGATCCAGTCTGGAGACTCTCGGATCAAGGAGGGCACGTGAGTATTAAGTGCGAGTGAACATAAAAGGAGTGGGGGGAGCCAGATTATACGAGTTTGGGTACCGATAAACTAACGGGTACTTTAAAATATTAATACTATTCTCTTTCTCTGCATGTGGCCATTAGGATAATAAGGTGAAAAAAGGGAAAATAAAGACAGGAACCTAGCTCTGCAAAGGGGTAGAAGGCGGTGCCGCATAGGGCTATCTTGACTAGTACTGGGAATAAGTTGAATACTGGAAAAGCGAGGGTGTCTGAAAAAAGGGAGACACGGTGTATACATTAGAAACTGCTTTTTCGCTTCTTTACTGAATAAATATTAGGAGAAACGATACAACCTCTAAGGGTCAAAAGGGAGAATTGGGTGAGGGTCAAAAGGCCTTGTTAAAGAAAAATTGCAGGGCACGAAAAGGGAGGGTCATTGTTATGTGTTGTATGTTAAAAGTTGTTGAATATCTGTCTTGTGTCGCTTATGCTATGTTATTTGTGTTCCAAAATTGCATTGTAAAGAAATGGTGTTGAATTAATGGTATTAGAGGGTTTTGTGGTATGGTCATTGTAAGTGTGACCCGATAAGATTTAAGTCATTAATATTGTAAGAACCCATTTTCACACTAGAATTGATAGTGATAAGAGATATACACGAGAGTCACAGTAATAGTCACTGACAACGCAGGAAGGTGAGCGACGAAAAGCATAACATGGGGGCGGAAACACCCCTGGCTCATATCTGTAAAAATGTACCCGGGTATGCCGAACGTATAAACAAGTACCATGACCGATGGGTCACAGAACTAAAAGCAGAGGGGCTGCCCCAGGTATGGCCACAAGGAGGGTCATTTGATAAGAGTGTCTTGGACATGGTAGCCACATGTATATTCATGAAATACAAGGGAAAAAAGTTTCATAACAGAAGAGAAATATTGGATCTATGGAGACTGTTTGAAGAGATGCCCCCAATCAAAAAGAAAGATACAGTGCTTGACCAGCCCGCCACCACCACCACCCCCATGATGGCGAATGACAAAATGAAGGTGAGGGGGGGGGGAAGGGTCCATAGAGGTAACACGGATATACCTCCTCCTAAACAAACCAGTGCCTGCTGCAGGGTATAGTGATCCCGCATATGTGCCCACCACAGCCCCCACAGCTGCCCCACGACCAACTGCACCACCACCCTATGAGTGCCCCAGATCTAGTGGAGAGGTAAGTACCTCTGTAGTAGACATTGAAAAATAAACAGAAGACTTAGATTCCAGGCTCTCAATGGCCAGAGATGAGCTATAAAGAATACAAAACATATGTGAACAGAGTGGAACATGCAGGCCAAGAACAAAACAAATGCCTAGGGCACCAACACTCGACAAGTCCTTGGAGGAAGGGTGGAAGAAGGGAGAAATTCTATTTAGAATACAGGAAGAACCAACTAGAATAATAGAGTTTGAATCACATGATCTCGGAGAAAACACAAGAGAAGAAGGGATGGCCACTGGGGGAATGGATGAGCTGTGGTGTGATATAGAGGACAAGGAGCAAGAAAATAGAAGACTAGTGGCAACAGTAGGAGGGAGGTTAGAAAGGATGGATGATGCCTCACTGGGGAGAGCTATGGAAGAGGAGTGGACAGGGAGATTGAGGAACAGGATGGGAAGAATGGCCACATTAGGGAGGGAAGGGTTGAAGGTGAGTAGTGGAAAATGAAGTAAAAGTAAACTACAGCTCCCCTTAATACATAGAGGAGTTGGGAGGCCTAACTACATACCATGTGCTCAGATGGAGAAGGCAAACTTACTAAAATCAATGCCCCCGCTATCAGGAGGATCTAGTAAATGGATATATGCATTCGAGAATCACACTGCAGGGGTGCCACTAGCAGTGGGTGATGTCAAAAGTTTATTGGTATCGGCAGTGGGTGACCAAGCAGACAGGGTTTGGACAAAGGCTGGGTTCCCGGGAGTAACATTGGATTGTGACCGCCATGATGGAGCTTCTTTTAATACAGTACGTGCGAGAGTATGGAATGCTTTAAGAGAAACGTTCCCAGACACACCAGATTTACAGTCAGTGATGCAATGTACCATGAATGATGGGGATTATCATATGGATTTCATTTTTCGAGTGCTGGAGATGTCGAGAGCCAAGACGGATACGGCCTGGGACCAATCAATGTCCCTATTCTACATTATAATAAAGAGAGGGCTCCCAAAAGAAGAGCACTTGACAAAATAGCAGGGATTGAAGCGAAGGGTTGGCCAGAAATTCAAAGCATAATAGTTCACCACTGCAAAAGAATAAAGGAAAGAGAGAAGGAAATTGCACAAACAACATTGGCAGACGAGGCGAAGCTAGTACAAATGAAACTGGTGAAGGTCGCCACAGCCTTAGCAGCACTCTCCCTAGATAGGGATGCAGAATCGGAGGAGGGATTGGTAGCGATACAAGGTAGAATGGCAGCGAATTGGGCAGGCAATGGGCAGACACAGTGGAATGGACAGGAGCAGTACGGAGGACCGCAGTGGCAAGTGTGGGCTCCCCGCGGAGGACGAGGTGGGTACAGGGGACGCAGAGGGGCTGGTCAAGCGTACAGGGGAAATGGCGGATATGTGGGGCAAGGACCTAGGGGCGGACAAAGGAACTGTTGGAACTGTGGAAGGTGGGGACAGTTCTCATGAGAATGCAGAAGCAGGCCGAGCAGCAATTACTAAGAAGATCAACCTTATGGTCACCCACACCCGGGGAGTCCGTATGGGTTGCCCATGGGAGAGGGACAAGGGCAACAAGAGCAAAAGTACCCAGAACAACAAAGGGAACAACCACATAATGTACAACAGCACCCACAAAGCCGCGTACATCTGCCATATGCACTGGGCAACCCTTTCACCACAACTGCAAACGGTGCACCTGCACTGTACGGGGGAGTGGCAGTAACATCGGGTAATGTCTTTAGTCAAGGGGGGACCACGAGACACCCCACATAGGACAGCCCACAGAGAGAACTTACGTGTCCAGTACTATCAATGCAGCAGAGGAACCATTGATAGGGGCGCAGATAGGGAATAAACAGTTCATTTTTATGGTGGATTCAGGAGCTGAGAAATCATGTTCGCGTGAAGGCCGGTTTCCACTATCTAATTGTAAATTGGAGACGCAGGGGTTCTCTGGGTCTGTTGTTGAAGTTCCTTATACAGAAGATTTAGATGTCACCGTAGGAGGAAAAAGAGTAAGGGCACCCTTATTGTACTACAAACAGTCCCCGATTAACTTATTGGGAAGGGACCTTCTCAGTAAGCTTAATATGACCATATCCTTCATGGAAAGAGGAATGGTTTGTTCGACTCCAGGGATCTGACCTATGCGCATAATGCTGGTGGTGCACGCGCGAGCAACAGCACCGGAAGTGCGCAGCATACCGGTGGACCCTGACATGTTCATTGAAGGGCTAAAAACATTGGCACGGGTGGTCCCAGAATTGAAAAATCTAGAATGGAGAGTGCCTGCAGAGTTTATATTCCGACTCATAGCACGCCCAGAGATAGTACCCGGGACAGTAATGTCATTAGATTTGCATGTAGTTCAGATCTCAGCCAAAAGAATAGCAGTCAGTGCAATGGACATACACGGCTGCGAATGGCACACAGTATTGTGCATCAATGCCGACATTGCATTGCAAGATTTATCTGATGAAGACCTCTTGGCAGATTCAGAGAGCGAGGGGGGAACAATAATGGAAATAGCTATACCCTGTGATATTATGATACAGGAAAGACAAGTGCCAGTACAGCTAATGGCGGCAGTAGGAGACCCACCATCCTTCTTTGACGATGACATGACATCAGTGCCCAGCAACCTGTGGATCACAGGCCCCCACGATGTGGGACTATTGCACGGGGTCGCACCACTTAACATAAAATTCAAACCAGGAGCCATACTACCCAGGGCGAAACAGTACTCCCTGTCCCGAGAAGCAGAAGAAGGGATAAAAGAGACAATTTGCTAGTAGCACAGGAAATAATAGTGCCCTCAACCTCACCATGTAATACTTGCATTTACCCGATTAAAAAAGCGAAAGGAGGGGCATGGAGGATGATCCAAGATCTACGCCCCCTCAATGACGTCATCCAAAAAGAATTCCCTTAGGTCCCTAATCCAGCATCCATCCTATGCAGCATCCCAAAAAATGCGTCACATTTCACAGTAGTGGATTTAAAAAACACCTTTTTCTCAATACCACTGGCATAAGAGTGCAGATAATTAACGGCATCTACCTTAGGAGGAAAAAGATTTGAGGCCTGGAGACTACCCCAGGGGTACTGCAAAAGTCCCAGCATATTCAACCGAATACTACATGAAGATCTAGGGAACATGACAGCCGATAGTACGATCATCCAATACTTTGATGATTTACTAATATGCGCAAAAAATGAGGAGGAATGTAGGAAAGACTACATCGCTCTCTTGACATTGTTGGCCCACAAAGGATACAAAGTTGACTAAGGGAAATTGCAATACTGCCAACGAGAGGTGTTGTACCTGGAACTATTAATATCAAAAGACGGCAAGAAAATAATACCAGACAGAGTAGCTGGCATCACAGCAGTGGGAAGACCAAAAACAGTAAAAGAGATGCAAACATTTCTCGGCATGTGTAATTACTGCCGAGCATGGATATTGGATTACGCAGCATATACAAGACCATTATTGCAGGGCCTCAAACGAAGCCCAATGAGAAAATTCAGAAATTGAATGGTACATAGAATGTGAGGATGCTTTCACATCACTCAAAGAGCTGATCTCAAGCGCGCCAGTACTTGTGAACCCTGATTATGAGCGCAAATACTACCTGTTCTCACATTGTAAAGGGTCCTTCATGACAGCAGTATTGACACAAAAGACATCCCTGGAACACAAGCCCCTGGCATATTAAAGTGGCACGCTGGATGCAGTCATGCAATGACACTTCGCTTGCGAGCAATCTCTCGCAGACGCAGCGTTCGCCATTAAAAAAAAGTGCACCAATAGTGATGGGGTGCTCCGTGACCTTGTTTGTGGGACACACCCTATTCGCAATCCTGGAAAGATCAAAAAGCACACTCACAACACACAGAGCCTCTGCATAGGAAATAATACTGTCTAGTGCAAACATACACATAGTGAGATGCAAAACAGTGAACCCTGCAAGGTTCATCACAGAACCATGCACATTGGAAGACATGCACGCACACGACTGTGCAACATTCAAGAGTGAGGAGGGAGAAAGCACTTTGGTGAGTGAAAATGCATTAAATGAAGGAGAGGTATTCTTTATAGACGGGTCAGCATCCTACAACTCAGACACAGGTGAAAAGGACGTAGGAATAGCTGTTGTAAGGGTAGAAGATAGTGAGTACGAAGTGATAATACAGCAGCGCTTGCCCGCCCATTACTCAGCTCAAGCATCAGAACTGATAGCACTCATTGAAGCATTGCACGCAGCAAAAGGGTGTGCAGTCACAATCTACACAGACTCAGCTTATATGACCACTACTGTACATGGTGGGTTGGCAAGGTGGGGACGGAGGGGGTTCCATCGGGCCGATGGTTCACCTGTACAACATGCAGAGCTCCTGAAAGAACTTATCGAGGCACTAAAGGACCCCACCATGGTAGCCATAGTAAAGTGCCAGGCCCACACCACCAACACAGATGTTATCTCATTGGGAAATGCAGCAGCAGACGCTGCGGCCAAGGAAGCCTCTTACCTAGTGAAAGAAAGGACAGGTGAGTACTTAATACACAAACAGGTAGTGGAAGGTCTCAAGGATTGGCTATAATGCCATGCCCGTGTGACAAATACTAGAGTTACAAGAAGAAGCAATGCAAGAAGAAAAATAACTGTGGGAAAAGAGGGGATGTAGCCAGTCAGCAATAGATCACTTATGGCGTCAAAGCAACATCGGAAAAGTGGTGATGCCAGTCAAACTACTGGAAATAGCCTTCCAACAATTGCACTTTCCAACACACAATGTATAGCAACATATCGCCGCAGAGATACAAGAAGATTGGTTTGTTCCAGGGTTACAGGAGCAGCTGTCGAAGTTGGCGATGGAGTGTACAACATGTCAGATATACAATTCAGGAATGACATTGAGAACACTGCAGGGGACAATTCCGAAACCAATAGGTCCCTTTTGAGAACTGCATATTGATTATGCA
This sequence comes from Ambystoma mexicanum, assembly GCF_040938575.1. Lineage (NCBI taxonomy): Eukaryota > Metazoa > Chordata > Amphibia > Caudata > Ambystomatidae > Ambystoma > Ambystoma mexicanum. Next base: position 317,614,232 of record NC_090928.1, on the reverse strand, counting down.
GATATGGGAGAGAGATGCAATGGTGCACGATATATGATAGTGGTAGTGCGTCCATTTTAAAGGTGGGTTGAGGCAGGACCATGTCCACACCCAGACGCCAAGTGTGCTGCAAAATTCCTGGTGAGGGAAGTGTTTCCACACTGGGGAGTTTGCAACATGATTTGCTCTGATAATGGCACACATTTCGTCAATGATCTCTTCAAGGAAGTAACAGAATTGTTAGGTATAAAGCACAAACTATGTTTGATTTATCATCCGCAAAGCAACGGTATGGTTGAGAAAATCAACGGCCTCCTGAAAGGGAGGTTGTCAAAATTGTGCTTCTCATTAAAAAAGAATTGGGTACACTGTCTGCCCTTGGCCTTGTTTGAGTTCAGAAATCAGCCCAGCAAGGGCCACCACCTGTCACCGCATGAAATAGTGACAACGAGGCACATGCACACAGCACACTCCCCGCTCTGTAGACATTCAGATGCCCACAGACGCGCCACTGTATTAGGTGAGGAATTCAATGAATAACTAACAAAACTCACCAGAGCAACCCGCATGAGATCAAGACAACTTGCACCACCTTTTACACGATAGGGGAGAAATGAGATAATAAAAGTAACAGAAGACAACCCAACAGGTCAGCTAATGTCAAGTGAAATGGTGTATGTCAGGAGTTTTGTGCGTAGGTGGAATGCCCCAAGATTTCATGGCCCATATGAGGTGGTCTATTGCACGCCGACGGCTGTAAAGGTCAAGGGCCTGAGATATTGGATACATTTGACAGACGTACGAAAAGCCTATGATAGTGTCACACGAGAACACGACGAAGAAGTACAAAGCACAGCAGAAGTGTCACAAGAGTGTACACGGTAATGCATGGTAAAGAGAAAGTGCACTGAAATAAATGGATTTCTGGGGCATGAATATTGTAAATAATGTTGGAACTATGAATATTGAAAACTTTGGTCTTTCTCTCTCTCCCTTTCTTTCGTCCTATGATGAAAATGATATAAAGAACTGTTTCAGTATGCTTAATGCACTTTTATATTTTAACATATAGGAGTAACTATGGCAATGAACGGACAGCCCACAACGAATAATGTTAGGGCAGTTAGAAATATAAATGAGAACTTTGATTTACGCAGATATTCATATGAATGTGGATTGTTTGTGTGTGCTATTCTATTTTTTACAATGATTTTTGGTCTTGTTGTTTACTGGGTTGTTGTATTCATCTCTATCGAGATGAATGAGGGGGGAAGGAATGGAACCAACATGGGGAATGGAAGCAAAATGGTTAAAGAGGGGGCCTATTTTATATGGGATGGATTTCAGTTCATATGGGGTTATGATATGAACTCTACCCCTGTACAGCCCCTAAATAACACCAATAACAGGCCAACCACAAGTCCAATTCCCCCCTATAATGCCTCAGAATACAATGTTTATGGTTTAAATGATCGTAACACTTCTGTTATATCATGGTTATATGACACTACTGCCACAATGCCCACACCAGAAGTTAACCCATCCGAAGAAACTAGACCCCCCGAAAATAGGAAGGAAGAAAATGCAGAGATCGTAGAAAGGTTTTTGGCCCTATATGATGACTGGCAAAAGGGGGGGCGCGGGAAAAGATGGTGTGATACCACAAGCAGCGAGAGATGCAAAACGCTATCTTAAAAGCAGCAGGAAAAGGAGGGCGGCGGGGAGGAACAAATATGATGAGTATTCTGGCCTGGGCCTAGACACAATAGAAGACCCTAGGCATCGACATCAGTCAAATAAATGGCATGTGGATATGAGCTCCACTGTGAAACAGACAACTAATGAGAGTTGTTATGTCTGTTCCCTGATTCCCCATGCCTCAGGCACGCCTAAGTTCTTGCTGCCTAAAGAACTGACTCTTACAGATGCCCAGTGTCTCCTTCATCTCACCCTATGCAGAATTAAGAACACCTTCCAGGCACGCGCAGTATATTTTGAAATGCTGCAAAGCGAGAAAACCTGCTATTCGAGAACCAAAGGAGTGATATATTTAAAATAACCTTTTTTCGTGATTAAAGGGACATTGTTTTTGGACCATAAGTGGAAAGATGAAGTAATACCATGCAAAGCTGAAGCGCTACAAGGACTTCCGGAGGAAAAACTGCAATGGATCGAGAAAACCTGCACACCAGTTTGGAAGGAACACATCACAAAGCTAACATGGGTAACAGCCATAAAAAAACCATTCAAGCTACAAAAGGAATTTCCTACAAACTGTGCTTCCATGGTGAGGGGAAAAACCACATGAGTTCAAACAAGAACTGCAATCGGAAGCTCAATATCCCAGACATGAAGAAAGGGACAGCAGCACTTATGGACACTTACTGGGTCTGCAGTAAACAAGCATACTTGCACCTCCCACAATCCTGGAGGGGCACATGCTCTCTGGCAATGCTGCACTCAGCCTTGATGGTGATCCCGGAAAGTCAAATTGACGGACGAAAAGGAGTGCCGGTCGCCCGTGTTTAGAGAATACACAACCAACAGAAGAACCGCCACTGTATGCCCTGTCCTCGGGCAACATGCAAGATGTGATACCAAGGCAGCGGAGATCGTCCAACTGTATATCCAAGGCCTCATCAGACCTGTGGGCGTAGATTCCTGACAAGTACCGCCTGTTTAATTCCGCTGAAACGTTCTTTGCCTCCCTCGTCCCGAGTAGCCAGGTGCGAGCCAACGCAAAATGGCTCCAGATCATGCACTGGGAGTTGATCCAAGGGTTCAACGTGATAAAGTTGGAGCTAAGGGCCCTAAGGCTGATGACCATGCAGAACAGGTATGTCCTAACCTGTTAACGGCGATGGATGGAGGTGTTTGCTGAAAAATCAGGAGCGCGTGCTGCACATTCATACCTTCTGAAGATGCAGACAATGGGACACTATCACACATTATTGCAACGGTGCACAATCTGGGGGAACGAATTAAGAACAAAGGTGGAGCGGACGCAAGCACTTGGTTTGACAACATTTTTTCCTTGGTACCATCCTGGCTGGGGCTGACAATCAAAAAGGTTGATGCCCATCGTGGTATTTTTACTCCTGGTTTTTTGTGTGTGCCAGTTGGGTCTTCGATGCTGCGCAAATGCAGTACCTAATGGTGCAATGATGATGGTGACAATGGGCAACGCTCGAGGAGCAGCACAGATCATGCAAGAGGCACAAGTACAAACAGGTGAGGACCCTGAACCCAAGTATAGGATGGTGCCATTATACTATGACGGGGACATAGTGGACAGATTATATCACACTACAATAAAGGAGCCCCGGGAACGAGAATGGTACACAGAGGTATGGGTAGATCTTGAAGGAGATGGGGGATGTATATATATGACTTGCACACCAGATGAATATGCTAGGAGGGGGGAAAGTCTCTCGAGGGGTGTGTGGAGCTTGGATGCCAATAAAAGGAACACAGGCTTGGGATGAAGCGGTTGCCAATGAGAAAGAACGCCAGAGGGTGGGCGAGTTGCAGTATTCGTTACTTAAGTAACAAAAGGGGGGAAATGTATGGGAGAATAGGTCTGTAGGACCCCTCCCCCACATTGCCCACCTCTCGTGAGGCTCATGACTTGTTGGCGGCCCCCCATGCACCTGGGCCCGGGAGGCAAGATGGCTGCTTATCGATGCGTGAGGCCACACGATCCGTGGTATAACACAACATAGACACCATTTTGTAAACGGCAAGACTCCATTTTAGATATGCTGACCCGTGCCCAAGCGAAATAGCCTGCGGGCAAAAGCTGCAGCTTGGCCCCTGCTGACCACGCACAGAGAGCCTCGCACTTCCCCCTTGCCTCCACCCCATGGCAGATTGCTGAAGGCCCGTTCTCACGAGCAACCAAACAAGAACAAGTGTATGATGTAGTGAAACACGTTTTTAATAGTATGTAGGTCCCCTAGGGTGTTAAACTAGTTTTTGCTATAAACAAAAATGTTAAATGAACATATTGCTTCTATGCCACTGAGTACACGACCCAACCTGATACTACCTCACGTTTGTTATTCGTTTGCCTGTTTTATGAATTCAAAGTAAGTGTTCAACTAACGTTATGTATCGCATGTGCTACTGCCAACTTTCAGTGTTATGAATGTAGAAATATATGCATTTGTAACGACAGAAATATGTAATCATCTCAATGCTACTAACTTTAGCATCTGTCCCCTCTTATGGTATATTGTGCAGCCCAGTGCATAGAGAATTGCTCGGAGTTACAAGGCCATCTCCCCATCCTCCCGCCAAGGCCCGCCAAGGCTTGCTGGTGTTCGAACAGCACAGCCTCGCCTGCCCACATATTTGCTGGATCCGCTTCAAGTATTTACCACCCCCATGTCAGAGGCCGCCATGGCTTGGCCAAGTGAATTATGTGCTACCTGGTCCTAAATCCTACAGCCTTTGAGGGGCCAGATATGTGCCCTTACTGATCAAAATAGTACTCCAGTTCACCCCAAGTTAACGGGCCATAGAGACAGTTATTCACCCTTGCACTAGCATATCATAAAACAAACCCTCACCACATCTAACAGAATAGAATGACAAAGCAGCTTACCCCGTGCCCTCTGACAAGACACCTGGACTTACGAGACCGGGTCATTAGGCCAAGAGTAATTGTACACTGATGTATTGATGAATCTCCACATTGCATGCTGTCTTTCCTGTCTCCTACCTGACCTTCAATTAACGTATTGTAGGATTTGCAGGACAACTGGAATTGTATAATGTGATGAGTGTGTGTGTGTGTGTGGCCACAAGGGCAAAGTGTTAGTGCAGCCACCAATCATCTACACAGACTGCGTCCGGCCTGGCAGCTCCACCCCGACGAGCCCAGCTGACTCATCCACCCAACGTTGGCAACACGCAGATGTCCACCAATCCTGGAGCAGCTCTTCGACACATCGCCTATAGTTTAGTCAACGCCACCCAATCCCTGAGACTATGTGCCCCCTATAGCTGACAGGATGCATGACGTATTATTGTAATAAATATGACTGTCTTTGCTATAGTCAGACAGAGCACTCTCGGAGCTTGCAGAGTCCTTTGCATGCCCTTTACTGGTTTATATAAAAACCCTTTTACCTCACCCGCACTTGGTCCTGGTCTCATTCCCTCCTGGGGTGTGATATGATATGATATGATAGTTTATTTATATAGCGCCTATACACAATGTGTTTCAAAGCGCTTCAAGGAGGGAGGGGACATAGGAAAAATACAGTTACATTCAGCAAAAGTCCTTGAAACAATACAGAATGTGAAAAACTATCATAATAGGCCTGTCGACATTTCTGATAATGCAAGTGCGTAGAACGAGTAAGGCAAGAGGTAATGGAAAGGAAGGAAAACAGAGCAAGCAGTAACATTACTAAGTCTGACGACAATTTACGCAGTGCAGGTGGTAACAAGAGGCGGGGTGGGAGGGGGGGGCAAGTGGAAGGAGGGGGGGAAGGAGAACAAGACACGCTACTTGAGCAAAAAGTCAGTGACAAATTGAAAAGTAGGGGAGGGGGGAGGGGGAGAACAACAGGGGGGGACAGACAAGCTGCTATCAAGAGTCACAGGACAGATGATAGGAGTAAGTGCTAGGAGGCGGAGTCTAAGAAGGGGGAGAAAAGGAGGGGGGAGTAGGAGGGAAGTTGAAGAGGATGGAAATGAGGAGGGGGTGGAGCGCAGAGCAAGGGGGGGGCAAGCAGGGTGAGGGCACACAGATACTCACGGTGGGCAGGGGGGGCACACAGATACTCACGGGTGGCAGGGGGGGCACACAAATACTCACGGGGGAGGGGGGGCACACAGATACTCACGGGGGGCAGGGGGGTCACACAGACACTACGGGGGGCAGGGGGGTGTAAACAGATACTCACGGGGGGCAGGGGCAGAGGGGGGGCACACAGATACTCACAGGGGGCAGGGCGGGCACACAGATACTCACGGGGGGCAAGGGGGGCACACAGATACTCACGGGGGGCAGGGGGGGCACACAGATACTCACGAGGGGCAGGGGGGCACACAGATACTCACGGGGGGCAGGGGGGCACACAGACACTACGGGGGGCAGGGGGGTATAGACAGATACTCACGGGGGGCAGGGGCAGAGGGGGGGCACACAGATACTCACGGGGGGCAGGGGGGCACACAGACACTACAGGGGGGCAGGGGGGTGTAGACAGATACTCACGGGGGGCAGGGGCAGAGGGGGGCACACAGATACTCACGGGGGGCAGGGGGGGCACACAGATACTCACGGGGGCAGGGGGGGCACACAGATACTCACGGGGGGCTGGGGGGGGCACACAGATACTCACGGGGGGCAGGGGGGGCACACAGACACTACGGGGGCAGGGGGGGTGTAGACAGATACTCACAGGGGGCAGGGGGGTGTAAACAGATACTCACGGGGGGCAGGGGGGGCACACAGATACTCACGAGGGGCAGGGGGGGTGTAGACAGATACTCACGGGGGGCAGGGGGTGTAAACAGATACTCACGGGGGGCAGGGGGGCACACAGATATACAGAGTGCTATAAGTATGCTGTGGTGCCATCATGCGCCGATGCAATAAGCCCCCCTGTGTCCTTTATTGCCTCTCAATGAGGGGGTTACTGCCTTATGGGGGACGTTCACTTTCAATGCACAAATGCATTTCTTAATGTTCATGATTTTTTTTAAACTATCAACATTTTAGATTTGTCATTCAATATAAATATCAGAATTTCCAACCTCACTCATTACATCCCTTACACTTCCACCGTTCCCCATCTGCTCACACGTATCTGTATACTGCCAAAGTATGTATATACAACACTTCACCTTACATATAAAGTACTCTTCGTTCCCAATCTCTACCATAAAATACCAAACACTGCTGCAATAACAATCCACCATTGCATTACCAGTAGGCCACAATTGCCCTATTCTTTAAAAACACTGCAACAAAATACAAATACATTACACCACAAACAGAGCACTTCTTTTATTAAAAACAGTAGCATCAAAATAGCCCATGTGTGCAGTTTTTCCTTACATGCATGTTTGCCCTGTTCCTTCCAAGGTTCGAAACACAAATTAGACTCAAATTCTTCTAACAACATAGTTAACACACTTTAGCACACCATCCACGACACACTTTTAATAATTCTTTTTCCCAAGAACTCCTCCTACCTTCTTAAATAACAACCTGGCTTACTAAAAGTAATTCACCATTACCACGTATACCAACTACCTTTCTTTTACAATTACAGGAAAGAAGAAGATTGCCAAAACTAGCTGCCGAAAAACAAATACCATTCACATCCTACAAAGTAATACATTAATGTACCATGTATATTTCTCTAATTCTAACAATATACTTACACTTTATATTAGCCCAGAGTATTATTCTCCAATCTACATTTAATTCACTCTAACTCATTATATTTCACTATTCACACCCTTTCTATTCCCATCTCGACACCACCATTACCACTCCCAATATTACACATCACAATGTCCCTACTTATTCAATCACAACACCACTCCCTTCCTCACTAACCCTAGTCCATCAAACCTCTACAGACTCTTACTCTTCTAACATTCACACCTACACCTATTATGCCACTTCACAATCAAACAGCACTCTATTCATCTCTAAAATCACACCCACACACCCATGCACCATACATGCATATACATTCCACAACTTTCAAACCCATAATTTCTTTTTTCCCAACAGAAACAAAAAAAGCCTACTAAAAAGCATCTCCATAGAAAAGAAAGAAAAATAGAGCAGATAAGAATAAAAGCAAGCCATATAGTCGTCTGCCTCTAAAACAATACATAGAAAACATTCAAATGAAAGAGCTAGTAACCTCATTCAACAAAACTAAAGTAAAAAAAAAAACTAAAAGTCACAAGTAAAAAAGGCAAGACCCCTCTTTCAGAAACTAAGAGTAAAAAAAAATGTACAAAGAGAATCAAACCTACAAAGAACATTACACTATATCTGCCAGTGTTAACGTAGCCACTTTAAAGCAATCCAAATAATTTATGTTACAAAAAAATGCCCACCGTTCCAAAGCTGAAATTCTTGATCTACACTTAAAAACTACTGCCGGAGACTATTCCTCAAAGCTCTAATTGACAATGCATTTCTAATAAGGAGAACATTGTTTATATTGATTTTAAACAGAATGAAACCACTAACTAAATAAATTCATAAATTACAGAACGTACTTCTAAACATGCGCAATGTGTATAATGATACCTTTTCAAACTTCTGTACTTCTGTGAAGGTGAATGGATTCACACAACCAGCACAGAACCATACTTAAATAAAGAAGCTTACAAAAAGAACAAAAAAAAAACAATTGCCATAGACAGCGGTGTCTGAGGGTATGAAATGGTAAGAGACACCATTATGGCAAAAGAAACCCATATATATATATATATATATATATATATATATATATATACATATATATATATATATATATATATATATATATATATATCATATATACATATATATATATCGATATATCCCTTAAATAACAAACTTGCAAACAAATGTTCCTTTCACCCAAACCGTCCAGTGTACAAATGGACTTGCAGCTCAATGTGTAGCGTACGCCAACAATCCTTTAAATATTTAAAACAATTCCACAATCACTAAATGAAAATAAGGACAAAAGTAAAATGAAAAAATAACAAACCATGGACTCTTGTCCTTATGCAGCCACACTGGACTTTGAGGACATTCATTAGTCTGAAATGTAGGACCTGCTTGCAAAGGCACCTTCCACCACATAAAAATGATAGCAACACACCATTCCGCTCCACGGAATCTTGTGCATAGACTAAGCTATGCAAAAGTTCCTGCTGTAGAACTGCAAAATGTAAATAACATTCTCCTACATGGAACAGCCGAAGAACTCCTTCAAAAAATAGAGCGCATCCAAAGTAATTACTTTGGCACTGAAGTTGACTTAGAAAATTCAGTAACTTAAGAAGACATTACCGAAAACCACACAAACACCAACCTCCTAACAAAACCATACAAAATAGAAATAGCTAAGCTTCAAAACACTTCTGCTGAAATACTAGACCAAGCCTGTGTCTGTTGTTGCAGAACCTTTTATAAAAAGAGCAAAGAAATTGTAGATATGGCCTACAAAATAGAGGACAATGAGGAATCTCAATGGTTCCAGTTAGCTATATATCTCACGTCAGAAAATACATTCAAAATAACTGACCCCTCAATAGTTTGCACGTACTGCAAAACAAAGATTGACAATAACCAAATGTTAACCCATGCTATCACTAATAAATTAGAAATATTCCCACTTCCCAAGGCTGTCTAACAATATAACTTTTATGAGATTAAATCCAAACAGTACACCGATTTCAAGCTATAATACGCCTTCAACCGAAAACAGCCAAATTACCTCCATCTGAGATACTATTATACGTGGCATAGCAGTATATTTGCAATTAGATCTTAAAGAAAATGTAGAAACTCTAGGAGTACAACAATCAATAGATCAATCTTTTATTGTACTAGCTAATGGTGTACCAACAAAAGACAAAATAATTTGGCAACAACTAGTCAACTTAAACAAAGTTAGAGAAGCCCTACAATATGTGAAAGAAAACAATGAATACTACAGAAATATAAACATAGAGGAAAACTTAAGAGAACCCACCCACACAATTGAAGATTTACCAGCAACTGGCCAATTTGAACATGTAGATGATGTTACTGCTGCCAACATTTCAATCCAATATACAATTCACCCACTACACTCCAAATACACTATTGAAGCTGCATTAGAACCATTTCAAATGTGTCAAGCCAAAGGATCCCCAATGAGCATGCGGGCAAAAAGTGTAGAAGCACATTCTTTTCCTTTACTCTTTCCTACACGAAAAGGAGGAAGATCTGATGAAAGGTCCACACAAATTAGTGCATTAAAGTATAGATTTTTACAAATGTATTCTGAAGACCCGGGTGCAGACAAAATGTACAATACATTTTCCACCTCCAGTTGAATAGCTAATTAGCAACTCTAGGTTCTGGAGCTGCACACACATTAAAAACAGGCTCTAAATCTTTAAACATGTCCGCTTCCCATCTGCTTCAAAAAATAAAAGACAAGGATGAAGTTTTGCAGTCAAGTATTACAAATCTCGTGGTACAAAATAATACTGGTTCCAGCATCACACTATGTAATTGTATCCTAGGAAACCTAGACCCACCCACATGGTTTATTACTTTAAGTGAGTATGCATGGGATGACTTGCACGACCTGCACGACTTCTTACATACTGCAAACCAAAATCAAGATGAAATAGATATAAAACACTAGGAGAACTGTGCCTGTCAATGTATCAAGGTACTTTCAACAGTACGTCATTGCCATGCTGCACTTCATCTTCAATAAAACTCCCCCTCCGCTTGGAGAAGAGCAACACTTCTTTTGGAGAAAAGAATATCAATCCAGAGGAGCACGACAAATCCACATTCTTCTGTGTATCGAAGATGCTCACAAAATTGTCTATGACAGTGATGCCACTCTTTACAGATTATTGAAAAATACATAACCTGCAACATCCCTTCAGAAACCACAGATAGTGACTTACGTACGCAAAGCTTATACTTCCAAAAACATAAGTGTGGCAAATACTGCTGATGTAGATATAAAAACAAAGGTAAATACTATACCAAATGTCGATTTGGCTTCCCTAGACAAGTTTTCAAAAAAGAACAAGCAAATAGCTGGATGAGTTCTATTATACACAGCAAATCCCCCAAAAACACACACCATTAAATCATCCAAGTACATCAATGATTACAATGCACTTGTTGCCCTCTTGTGGAATGCAAACATAAACATACAATACATATGACATATCCCAAAACTACTTCTACGAACACAATGGGCCTCATTACAACCGACCCGGTATGGAAACAACAGTGGCGGTAAACCCGCCGCCACCGTTGTTTCCATGCCGGGTGATCACAACTCCTGCAGTCGGAGGCGTCAAACCCACCAGGTCTGACCTGGCGGGTTTAACACCGCCCACCTTCAGGTGGACGAGGAAACACAGGCACCATCACGAGATGGTGCCGGTGTTTCCATGATCCCCGTTCGAATTGAGTCCTATGGGACTCAATGGGAATGGGGATTAACACCATTCCGCCTCCGGAATTCCCAAGTCACTGGGGTTGTAATGCCCCGGTAATGCCGGGAATCATGGAGGCGAAATGATAATATGAGTCCAGTGGTAACTAGGTGGTTTTACCGCCTCGGTTACCACCGGACTCGTAATGAGGCCCAATGTCACACCAGATGAGACAACTGGCAAATATTCAGTCTCAACTTGTGAAGGAAGCCTAGTAGAACTTAACAAACTGAGCCTAATTAATCATCTAAAGTTATCATTTAAATCTCTGAAACATAGAGAACTGTATTACATGTCCCTACTGCATTCAAAGCAAATGAAATCAGTATAACAAATGTAAATACATTTAAAACAATACAAACAAATGTTGGCCAATGAACGCTAACAAGAGGAAGACATTGAAGCTCAACTGGATAAAGTCACTCCTAAGGGCAGTCAACCTTCCCTCAAAAGAAGCTAAGAACCACTTGGTGAACCACTCATTCTAAATGAAGCTGAAATAGCCATGACTGAGGTAGAAAATACCATGTATCAATATAAATAAATCTGAAGTAGACTTGTCAGTGCTCAAATCACAGCTAGATGATGAACAACTCACTATTTATCTAGAAGTCACTAAAGACCCTGAATATGGTTTTAAATTAAAATGTGTAGCTGCACACATTATAAACCTCTGCTCCTGTATCTAAGTGGTGAAGCTGGTTCTAGTAAAACATTCTTAATTAAAATAATCAGCACATTTCTACAAAACTTACAATAACAAACAACAACCTTTAATCTGTTGTAACAGCCCCCACAGGTCTAGCTGCCTACAAAATAGGAGCTGTATCTTTACATTGAATACTGCTCCTTCCTGTAGAACATCAAAACAAATTAGAATAATACAAATTATTAGCAGAAGCGGCTACTTAAGTACACAGAATTCTCAAACAAATGAAAGTGCTCCTAATAGATGAAGTAAGCATGAATTCACCTCAGAATGCAAGAAGTCCTAAAAACGAATTACGAAGAACTGTTTGCAGGAAATCATGTTATGGTTTTCAGAGACCTCCTACAGTTAACACCAGTAAAAGGCCAACCTATTTTTAAAACATTAGGACACAAACAAATGTCAATACAGAGAACTAACTCAAAACATGTACCAGTCTGCATACCTGAAAAAAGCATTAGAACTGGTCTGTTAACTAAAGTTGCAAAATCTATCTTAAATAGTAAACTAATCCATGAGCTATATGGGTGAAACACATCTTCTCCTCATGTCATGGAATATTCACTCAACAAAATATAAAATGCATGTCCTTAATGCCAACTGTTGCAAGCTGTAGTCAATTCAATGAGACAATGTTAAAAAAAAGAAATGCAACCCATACTAAATACCAGCTCCACAGAAAAACTAGAAGTGCATGGCATGACACTCCCTATGTGTCAACAAGCAACACCATGGGCCTCATTACACGTTGTGCGGTAAAAACCTCAAAATACCGGCATGGCGCTATCAATGTGTCCGCCCTCGAAAGAGGGCGCTAATAGCATACCATTATGAGTACGCGCACACGAGCATAGCGCCATGCCGGTAAACCCCCTACCGCCATGGCGGTAAAGACCCAAAAAAGTCACTAACCACCCTCGACGAAAGTGCAGATTGCACCTCCGCCCTCCTGCTGCATGCAAATAGTGGTCACCGCAATTAGCGGTGAGCGTAAAATTGCGGAACCGGAAATAGCGTCATCGCACAGGAACGGGAAAGAGCACGGCGGCCATCTTCAAAAACACAATCCATTGCCATCCTCTGCCCCCTGGACCTGTTTGGAGTGGTTAGCAGTTGAAAATCATCCGGGACACCTTCAACATGCCCAAGGCATTCAAAAAAAGCACTGACAGGCAGCGCAAAGAAAAATTTACAGCAGAGGAGTTGAACATGCTGACCCAGACCCTGGCTGACAATGCTGAGGTTGTTTTTGCCAATGACATGCGGCGGCCGACACTACTTAAAAAAAGAAGCCCTCTGGGAAGAGGTTGCGGTGAAAGTCAGTGCAGTGGGCACCAGCACCCGCACTGTGCATGAGTGCAGGAAAAGGTGGGACGACCTCAGACTGCGGGTGAGGGGCATCCTTGCCGAAAACCACCGAATAGCCAGTGCAGGTGGAGCTGATTCACCCATCAGACTAAAAGAATGGGAGGAGACCTGTGGAAACCTAATCGCTGTGGAATCCATTGAGGGAGTAGGCACCATGGAGCTAGACGTGGGTACCACTTCGGATGGAGGTGAGTGTACTCATGACAGGATGCTATGTGAATGTACTGTTCCCACCATATGTGAGCACAGAATCCTCTCATGCATGGACACATATCCACACATGCATCCATCCCTCACCATGTCAGTGTCAGACCCAAACACAAACACATGCACACATCACCAGAGACAAGTTCCAAACACAACCATGCATGGATGAGGCACTGAACTGGCACATCACCTGCATCCACAACTACTAAGTCCCAATGGCCACAACTGCATCATTGATGTATTCTGCATTAAGTATATTGAAACGCAACCAATGCCATCCCCCTTCTTGTCCCTGACAGGCTCACATACAGATGGTGAGGATGCCGCAAATGCATCCCAGGCACCAGCTACGAGTAAGCGGCCAAGGGCACAGGACTCGGAGGACACCCCAACAACATCAAGGGGTAAGGGGGAAGGTCACACCTGATGAGTGTGAAACATCGTAGGAGTGCCACTGCCAGGGCAGAAGTAGCTGCACCACAAACTGCTGCCCCACCACCGGAGGTGAACCCACAGCCACCAATACCAGCCACTGAGGGCCCACCATCAGCTGCGGCAAGCTCCGCTGGAGAGGCAGCCGCCACAGCCCCCCTATCTGATCCTGAGGACACTATGGTTGGCCCAATGGAGATGCACACCCAAGCCCCCCTAGAACCCCAGAGCCAGCACCATTCCAGACACCTGGGTCTGATGTTACTGTTGAGGACAACATTCCAGCCATAATGTCCCCCATGGTGGCTTCACCTCCTGCAATGGATGCATCTGAGGGCACAGCATCCAGTACACCATCACCCAGCACTGCCCTCCATCTGCCCACCATCCTGCAGCGTCAACAGGAACTGACTGTGCTGGTTGGCCAGCATGTTGAGGAGGCTGCCCATCTCTGGGAGGATATTGTGGAGACGGCAAGGCACTCCACTGAGAGGATGGACGCCTGTACTGACAGGCTGTGTGACAAGATATCCACGCTCAGGGAGGTCCTTACTCGCATAGCCGACACAATGGACCGCCACTTCTCACAACCAGGACAGTCTGCCCCATCGTCATCTGCCGGCTCAACACAGACAAGCCCCCTCCGCCGCTCAACACGCACCTCCAGGCGCACGTCTGGCCATCCTCCAAATGCTGCTACAGACAATGCCAATAGGGGGTTAACGGCGATTCCTCTGCGTGCATGGGCCAACGCAAACATGGCAGACACATGAGGAACTGCTGTGGGGGGTGGGGGGAAGGGTGTCATGGGTCTGTTGTGGGGGGTGGGGGGAAGGGAGTTATGCGTCTGTTGTGGGGAGTGGGGGAAGGGTGTTATGAGTCTGTTGTGGGGGGTGGGGGGAAGGGTGGTGGGATATTTGGGGACATGCACTTTTTTATCTTTCTGTTACTTAATACACTGGTGTCTAATCAAAACACAGGCTTGGACATCTTCATTGTGTTTGTGTACTTTATTGGAGACAGTGTTCATTGCGTACTTTTAAACATACACCATACACCAGTGCATCACTACCCATGTCCATGGGACAGTACCAAAACATGTCCCTCAGAATATTTGGTTGATCAGATGCTGTCTCACAGCACGTCCCTCCTGGCCATCCCCTCTTGCATGTCCTGCATCCCCTTCGCCTCCGTCCTCATCAGCTTCATCATCCTCATCAGGTGCTTTTATTTCAACATCAGGGGGCAGTGGCACATTCCGTCTGATACACATATTGTGCAGCAGGACACATGCCATGGTGATCTTGGCCACTTTCTCATGGCCATATAGCAGAGCGCCACCAGACCTGCTAATGCACCTAAACCGTAATTTCAAAAGGCCAAAAGTCTGTTCGATCACGATGCGGGTACCGGTATGTGCACGATTGTATTCCTCTTCGTGCCTGTTCTGTGGGTTCCATACAGGTGTGAGGAGCCAGCTCTTCAGGGGATAGCCCGCATCACATGTATGGGGGAATGAATGGGGTCCTGTTACTGTTCACCTGCAGAGCAGCCTGTTCATATCACACAAATTGACATTGCATAGTGATTCCAGTACACAGTCAATGGCATACATGCATATGGTCCATGTGACAGCAATGTGTAAGGGTGAGCTCGACCCTGCAAGTAGACATGCCCCATTACTGTCTACAACAGTAATTGACATGTCCTGGGTGAGGCGAAGTCTTAGGTGTCCCTGGGCCCAGGCAGGTTTTAATCCTCACTGTTGTTGTACTGCCATTCCAACATAGATGTTGCCATGCAGTGAGGTGTCACTTCAGTGGTGGTAAAGGTGCGTGGTGAAATGCAATGTGTATGGCTAGGGCTGATCCTTTTGCATGCATCATACGGCACATTGCATTATTGATGTTGTGCTGGACTGATTCCGGATGACTATCTTCATGGCACGCATGGAATCAGGCCATTTTGTGGCGTACAATGTTGTGCAATGTGTATGTGAATGGATGTTTGATGCTACTAGACCTTGAATTTCTGGTGTGTAGTGTAGCTCATACTTGCATGTCGGTTCATCTCTAGTACGTTGCGGCCTTCCCAGATGGACATTGGCGTACATCTTTATGTGCATTTCCCAGACAGATGACAAGCAACACCCAGTTGGAGTATGTTTCTCTCCCCCCCAATCACACTGCCATGTGCTTGACCTGCTACTCACCAAGTAGCCACGAACGTTGTGTGGATTGTCGCTCCATGTAGCGTGGGATAGTTGAGTTCTGCAGGACCATGGAGTCATGGGTTGATCCGGGAAATCGGGCACAGCATTGTGTGATTATCTTGTTGGCGTCACATACCATTTGGACATTGATGGAGTGGAATTGCTTTCTGTTTCGGTAGACCACTTCATTGCGATGTGGGACCACCAATTCCACATGTGTACAGTCGATGACCCCGATGCAACTTGGGATGCCTGCCAGTGAATAGAATCCAACTTTGGTGTTTGCAATCTCCTGGGCAGTCCATGGCATGGACATGTGTTCAGGTGCATGCTTCAGGAGGGCATCAAGTACCTGATTCAGCGTGCGTGAGAATACTGGTTGGGAGATGCCATGCATCTGGGCCAATGTATGCTGGTAGGAGCCTGTGGCCAGGAAGTGGAGCACAGTCACCACCTTGAGTAGAGGGGGGATGGCAGTTCTGATGTCTATGAGGCTCACAATGTCATTGTGTATCATGTCCACGATGCTGGTGATGGTATCCCGGTCGAGACGGTACAGGGTGTGTATCTGCTCAGAGGTTAGGTTAAATGGACTGGCTCTGATCCTGGGGATTGGTGGATGCCTCTGTGGTATGATTAGGTGCGGTGGTGGTGCTTGCTGTGCCTGTCTTGCCCTCCTCCTCCTCCCCCTGAGTCTTCTTTGTGCTGCCTGTTGTTGTTGCAGCTGCGCTGCAATCATGTCATCCAGCCCATGTAATGCTGCTAGTATTGGAACCATCTTGGTGTTGGAAGGGTTGTGTGAAGGGGTGTGGTGTGCTCCTTTTGAGCTGCCACAGTCTCCATTGCCTCCACCTGTGCTGATTGTGTCCACCTGTGGCAGGTGGGAACACTGCTCAGTTCTCTTAACATGTGGTTCGCAATGCCGGTATTTGCGCCATGGCGGTAAGGGGTTTAGGGAGCTTTACCATGCCGCTATTGGTGTGTCCGCTCAACTTGTGATGCTGTGCTACACCACAAACAGAGCACTTCTTTTATTAAAAACAGCAGCATAAAAATAGCCCAGGTGTGCAGTTTTTCCTTACATGCATGTTTGCCCTGTTCCTTCCAAGGTTCGAAACACAAATTAGACTCAAATTCTTGTAACAACATAGTTAACACACTTTAGCACACCATCCACGACACACTTTTAATAATTCTTTTTCCCAAGAACTCCTCCTACCTTCTTAAACAACAACCTGGCTTACTAAAAGTAATTCACCATTACCACGTATACCAACTACCTTTCTTTTACAATTACAGGAAAGAAGAAGATTGCCAAACTAGCTCCCGAAAAACGAATACCATTCACATCCTACAAAGTAGTACATTAATGTACCATGTATATTTCTCTAATTCTAACAATATACTTACACTTTATATTAGCCCAGAGTATTATTCTCCAATCTACATTTAATTCACTCTAACTCATTATATTTCACTATTCACACCCTTTCTATTCCCATCTCAACACCACCATTACCACTCCCAATATTACACATCACAATGTCCCTACTTATTGAATCACAACACCACTCCCTTCCTCACTAAACCTAGTCCATCAAACCTCTACAGACTCTTACTCTTCAAACAGCACTCTATTCATCTCTAAAATCACACCCACACACCCATGCACCATACATGCATATACATTCCACAACTTTCAAACCCATAATTTCTTTTTTCCCAACAGACACAAAAAATGCCTACTAAAAAGCATCTCCATAGAAAAGAAAGAAAAATAGAGCAGATAAGAATAAAAGCAAGCCATATAGTCGTCTGCCTCTAAAACAATACATAGAAAACATTCAAATGAAAGAGCTAGTAACCTCACTCAACAAACTAAACCAGTCACAAGTAAAAAAGGCAAGACACCTCTTTCAGAAACTAAGAGTAAAAAAAATGTACAAAGAGAATCAAACCTACAAAGAACATTACACTATATCTGCCAGTGCTAACGTAGCCACTTTAGAGCAATCCAAATAATTTATGTTACAAAAAAATGCCCACCGTACCAAAGCTGAAAATTCTTGATCTACACTTAAAAACTACTGCCGGAGACTAATACTCAAAACTATAATTGACAATGCATTTCTACTAAAGAGAACATTGTTTATATTGATTTTAAACAGAATGAAACCACTAACTAAATAAATTCATAAATTACAGAATGTACTTCTAAACATGCACAATGTGAATAATGATACCTTTTCAAACTTCTGTGAAGGTGAATGGATTCACACAACCAGCACAGAACCAGAACCATACTTAAATGAAGAAGCTTACAAAAAGAACAAAAAAAAAACAATTGCCATAGACAGCAGTGTCTGAGGGTATGAAATGGTAAGAGACACCATTATGGCAAAAGAAACCCATATATATATATATATATATATATATATATATATATATATATATATATATATATATATATATATATATATATATATATATATACATATATCGATATATCCCTTAAATAACAAACTTGCAAACAACTGTTCCTTTCACCCAAACAAACCGTCCAGTGTACAAATGGACTTGCAGCTCAATGTGTAGCGTACGCCAACAATCCTTTAAATATTTAAAACAATTCCACAATCACTAAGTGAAAATAAGGACAAAAGTAAAATGAAAAAATAACAAACCATGGACTCTTGTCCTTATGCAGCCACACTGGACTTTGAGGACATTCATTAGCCTGAAATGTAGGACGTGCTTGCAAAGGCACCTTCCACCACATAAAAATGATAGCAACACACCATTCCGCTCTACGGAATCTTGTGCATAGACTAAGCTATGCAAAAGTTCCTGCTGTAGAACTGCAAAATGTAAATAACATTCTCCTACATGGAACAGCCGAAGAACTCCTTCAAAAAATAGAGCGCATCCAAAGTAATTACTTTGGCACTGAAGTTGACTTAGAAAATTCAGTAACTTAAGAAGACATTAGCGAAAACCACACAAACACCAACCTCCTAACAAAACCATACAAAATAGAAATAGCTAAGTTTCAAAACACATCTGCTGAAATACTAGACCAAGCCTGTGTCTGTTGTCGCAGAACCTTTTATAAAAAGAGCAAAGAAATTGTAGATATGGCCTACAAAATAGAGGACAATGAGGAATCTCAATGGTTCCAATTAGCTATATATCTCACGTCAGAAAATACATTCAAAATAACTGACCCCTCAATAGTTTGCACGTACTGCAAAACAAAGATTGACAATAACCAAATGTTCTCCCATGCTATCACTAATAAATTAGAAATATTCCCACTTCCCAAGGCTCTGTAACAATATAACTTTTATGAGATTAAATCCAAACAGTACACCGATTTCAAGCTATAATACGCCTTCAACCGAAAACAGCCAAATTACCTCCATCTGAGATACTATTATACGTGGCATAGCAGTATATTTGCAATTAGATCTTAAAGAAAATGTAGAAACTCTAGGAGTACAACAACCAATAGATCAATCTTTGATTGTACTAGTTAATGGTGTACCAACAAAAGACAAAATAATTTGGCAAAAACTAGTCAACTTAAACAAAGTTAGAGAAGCCCTACAATATGTGAAAGAAAACAATTAATACTACAAAAATATAAACATAGAGGAAAACTTAAGAGAAACCACCCACACAATTGAAGATTTACCAGCAACTGGCCAATTTGAACATGTAGATGATGTTACTGCTGCCAACATTTCAATCCAATATACAATTCACCCACTACACTCCAAATACACTATTGAAGCTGCATTAGAACCATTTCAAATGTGTCAAGCCAAAGGATCCCAAATGAGCATGCGGGCAAAAAGTATAGAAGCACATTATTTTCCTTTACTCTTTCCTACACGAAAAGGAGGAAGATATGAAGAAAGGTCCACACAAATTAGTGCATAAAAGTATAGATTTTTACAAATGTATTCTGAAGACCCGGGTGCAGACAAAATGTACAATACATTTTTCACCTCCAGTTGAAAAGCTAATTAGCAACTCTATGTTCTGGAGCTGCACACACATTAAAAACAGGCTCTAAATTTTTAAACATGTCCGCTTCCCATCTGCTTCAAAAAATAAAAGACAAAGATGAAGTTTTGCAGTCAAGTATTACAAATCTCGTGGTACAAAATAATACTGGTTCCAGCATCACACTATGTAATTGTATGCTAGGAAACCTAGACCCACCCACATGGTTTATTACTTTAAGTGAGTATGCATGGGATGACTTGCACGACTTGCACGACTTCTTACATACTGCAAACCAAAATCAAGATGAAATAGATATAAAACACTAGGAGAACTGTGCCTGTCAATGTATCAAGGTACTTTCAACAGTACGTCATTGCCATGCTGCACTTCATCTTCAATAAAACTCCCCCTCCGCTTGGAGAAGAGCAATACTTCTTTTGGAGAATAGAATATCAATCCAGGGGAGCACCGCAAATCCACATTCTTCTGTGTATAAAAGATGCTCACAAAATTGTCTATGACAGTGATGCCACTCTTTACAGATTATTGAAAAATACATAACCTACAACATCCCTTCAGAAACCACAGATAGTGACCTACGTACGCAAAGCTTATACTTCCAAATATATAAGTGTGGCAAATACTGCTGATGTAGATTTAAAAACAAAGGTAAATACTATACCAAATGTCGATTTGGCTTCCCTAGACAAGTTTCCAAAAAAGGACAAGCAAATAGCTGGATGAGTTCTATTATACACAGCAAATCCCCTAAAAGCACACACCATTAAATCATCAAAGTACATCAATGATTACAATGCACTTGTTGCCCTCTTGTGGAATGCAAACATAAACATACAATACATTGTAGACAATTCCACTGCAGATGCAATATATGTCACAGCCTATCTCACCAAAGCTGAGAAAACAGAAGTAAAAGATATCTGGGAGGGCATATCATCTGACAAAACACTGTCAAAAAAATGGTATATCTTTAGTCTAAAAATCCTCTCCCTTAGAGAATGCGGATGCTACAAGGCTGAAGACCATTTAACAGGTACAGTCTTATACAGCAAATCTGAACACATTGTCTGGCTTAACCCTGGTCCAGCTTCACCCCGAAAAAAAGTACTAAAATCCTACCAAGAGATAGAAGCAATAATCACAAATTATCCCAACAGCCAGGACATTTTAATAAAAAACTATTTCATTGACACATACCCAAAAAGAAGTACTGCTTTGAAAAAACATGTGTCTGTATGACATATCCCAAAACTACTTCTACAAACACAATGGGCCTCATTACAACCGACCCGGTATGGAAACAACAGTGGCGGTAAACCCGCCGCCACCGTTGTTTCCATGCCGGGTGATCACAACTCCTGCAGGCGGAGGCGTCAAACCCACCAGGTCTGACCTGGCGGGTTTAACACCGCCCACCTTCAGGCGGACGAGGAAACACAGGCACCATCACGAGATGGTGCCGGTGTTTCCATGATCCCCGTTCAAATTGAGTCCTATGGGACTCAATGGGAATGGGGATTAACACCATTCCGCCTCCGGAATTCCCAAGTCACTGGGGTTTTAATGCCCCGGTAATGCCGGGAATCATGGAGGCGAAATGATAATATGAGTCCAGTGGTAACTAGGTGGTTTTACCGCCTCGGTTACCACCGGACTCGTAATGAGGCCCAATGTCACACCAGATGAGACAACTGGCAAATATTCAGTCTCAACTTGTGAAGGAAGCCTAGTAGAACTTACCCAACTGAGCCTAATTAATCATCTAAAGTTATCATTTAAATCTCTGAAACATAGAGAACTGTATTACATGTCCCTACTGCATTCAAAGCAAATGAAATCAGTATAACAAATGTAAATACATTTAAAACAATACAAACAAATGTTGGACAATGAACGCTAACAAGAGGAAGACATTGAAGCTCAACTGGATAAAGTCACTCCTAAGGGCAGTCAACCTTCCCTCAAAAGAAGCTAAGAACCACTTGGTGAACCACTCATTCTAAATGAAGCTGAAATAGCCATGACTGAGGTAGAAAATACCATGTATCAATATAAATAAATCTGAAGTAGACTTGTCAGTGCTCAAATCACAGCTAAATGATGAACAACTCACTATTTATCTAGAAGTCACTAAAGACCCTGAACATGGTTTTAAATTAAAATGTGTAGCTGCACCCCTTATAAACCTCTGCTCCTGTATCTAAGTGGTGAAGCTGGTTCTAGTAAAACATTCTTAATTAAAATAATCAGCACATTTCTACAAGACTTAACAAACAACAACCTTTAATCTGTTGTAACAGCCCCCACAGGTCTAGCTGCCTACAAAATAGGAGCTGTATCTTTACATTGAATACTGCTCCTTCCTGTAGAACATCAAAACAAATTATAATAATACAAATTATCAGCAGAAGCGGCTACTTAAGTACACAGAATTCTCAAACAAATGAAAGTGCTCCTACTAGATGAAGTAAGCATGAATTCACCTCAGAATGCAAGAAGTCCTAAAAACTAATTACGAAGAACTGTTTGCAGGAAAGTATGTTATGGTTTTCAGAGACCTCCTACAGTTAACACCAGTAAAAGGCCAACCTATTTTCAAAACATTAGGACACAAACAAATGTCAATACAGAGAACTAACTCAAAACATGTACCAGTCTGCATACCTGAAAAAAGCATTAGAACTGGTCTGTTAACTAAAGTTGCAAAATCTATCTTAAATAGTAAACTAATCCATGAGCTATATGGGTGAAACACATCTTCTCCTCATGTCATGGAATATTCACTCAACAAAATATAAAATGCATGTCCTTAATGCCAACTGTTGCAAGCTGTAGTCAATTCAATGAGACAATGTTAAAAAAAAAGAAATGCAACCCATACTAAATACCAGCTCCACAGAAAAACTAGAAGTGCATGGCATGACACTCCCTATGTGTCAACAAGCAACACCATGGGCCTCATTACACGTTGTGCGGTAAAAACCTCAAAATACCGGCATGGCGCTATCAATGTGTCTGCCCTCGCAAGAGGGCGCTAATAGCGTACCATTATGAGTACGCGGACACGAGCATAGCGCCATGCCGGTAAACCCCCTACCGCCATGGCGATAAAGACCCAAAAAAGTCACTAACCGCCCTCGCTGAAAGTGCAGATTGCACCTCCGCCCTCCTGCTGCATGCAAATAGTGGTCACCGCAATTAGCAGTGAGCGTTAAATTGCGGAACCGGAAATAGGGCCATCGCAGAGGAACGGGAAAGAGCAAGGCGGCCATCTTCAAAAACACAATCCATTGCCATCCTCTGCCCCCTGGACCTGTTTGGAGTGGTTAGCAGTTGAAAATCATCCGGGACACCTTCAACATGCCCAAGGCATTCAAAAAAAGCACTGACAGGCAGCGCAAAGAAAAATTTACAGCAGAGGAGTTGAACATGCTGACCCAGACCCTGGCTGACAATGCTGAGGTTGTTTTTTGCCAATGACATGCGGCGGCCGACACTACTTAAAAAAAAAAGCCCTCTGGGAAGAGGTTGCGGTGAAAGTCAGTGCAGTGGGCACCAGCACCCACACTGTGCATGAGTGCAGGAAAAGGTGGGACGACCTCAGACTGCGGGTGAGGGGCATCCTTGCCGAAAACCACCGAATAGCCAGTGCAGGTGGAGCTGATTCACCCATCAGACTAAAAGAATGGGAGGAGACCTGTGGAAACCTAATCGCTGTGGAATCCATTGAGGGAGTAGGCACCATGGAGCTAGGCGTGGGTACCACTTCGGATGGTGGTGAGTGTACTCATGACAGGATGCTATGTGAATGTACTGTTCCCACCATATGTGGACACACATCCACACATGCATCCATCCCTCACCATGTCAGTGTCAGACCCAAACACAAACACATGCACACATCACCAGAGACAAGTTCCAAACACAACCATGCATGGATGAGGCACTGAATTGGCACATCACCTGCATCCACAACTACTAAGTCCCAATGGCCACAACTGCATCATTGATGTATTCTGCATTAAGTATATTGAAACGCAACCAATGCCATCCCCCTTCTTGTCCCTGACAGGCTCACATACAGATGGTGAGGATGCCGCAAATGCATCCCAGGCACCAGCTACGAGTAAGAGGCCAAGGGCACAGGACTCGGAGGACACCCCCACAACATCAAGGGGCAAGGGGGAAGGTCACACCTGATGAGTGTGAAGTAGCTGCACCACAAACTGCTGCCCCACCAGCGGAGGTGAACCCACAGCCACCAATACCAGCCACTGAGGGCCCACCATCAGCTGCGGCAAGCTCCGCTGGAGAGGCAGCCGCCACTGCCCCCCTATCTGATCCTGAGGACACTATGGTTGGCCCAATGGAGATGCACACCCAAGCCCCCCTAGAACCCCAAAGCCAGCACCATTCCAGACACCTGGGTCTGATGTTACTGTTGAGGACAACATTCCAGCCATAATGTCCCCCATGGTGGCTTCACCTGCTGCAATGGATGCATCTGAGGGCACAGCATCCAGTACACCATCACCCAGCACTGCCCTCCATCTGCCCACCATCCTGCAGCGTCAACAGGAACTGACTGTGCTGGTTGGCCAGCATGTTGAGGAGGCTGCCCATCTCAGGGAGGATATTGTGGAGACGGCAAGGCACTCCACTGAGAGGATGGACGCCTGTACTGACAGGCTGTGCGACAAGATATCCAGGCTCAGGGAGGTCCTTACTCGCATAGCCGACACAATTGACCGCCACTTCTCACAACCAGGAGAGTCTGCCCCATCGTCATCTGCCGGCTCAACACAGACAAGACCCCTCCGCCGCTCAACACGCACCACCAGGCGCACGTCTGGCCATCCTCAAAATGCTGCTACAGACAATGGCCAATAGGGGGTTAATGGCGATTCCTCTGCGTGCATGGGCCAACGCAAACATGGCAGACACATGAGGAACTGCTGTGGGGGGTGGGGGGAAGGGTGTCATGGGTCTGTTATGGGGGGTGGGGGGAAGGGTGTTATGGGTCTGTTTTGGGGGGTGGGGGAAGGGTGTTATGGGTCTGTTGTGGGGGGTGGGGGGAAGGGTGGTAGGATGTTTGGGGACATGCACTTTTTTATCTTTCTGTTACTTAATGCACTGGTGTCTAATCAAAACACAGGCTTGGACATCTTCATTGTGTTTGTGTACTTTATTGGAGACAGTGTTCATTGCGTACTTCTAAACATACACCAGTGCATCACTACCCATGTCCATGTGACAGTACCAAAACATGTCCCTCAAAATATTTGGTTGATCAGATGCTGTCTCACAGCACGTCCCTCCTGCCATCCCCTCTTGCATGACCTGCATCCCCTTCGCCTCCGTCCTCATCAGCATCATCATCCTCATCGGGTGCTTCTATTTCAACATCAGGGGGCAGTGGCACATTCCGTCTGATACACATATTGTGCTGCATGACACATGCCATGGTGATCTTGGCCACTTTCTCATGGCCATACAGGAGAGTGCCATCAGACCTGCTAATGCACCTAAACCGTGATTTCAAAAGGCCAAAAGTCTGTTCGATCACGATGCGGGTACGGGTATGTGCACGATTGTATTCCTCTTCGTGCCTGTTCTGTGGGTTCCGTACAGGTGTGAGGAGCCAGCTCTACAGGGGATAGCCCGCATCACCTGTATGGGGGAATGAATGGGGTCCTGTTACTGTTCACCTGCAGAGCAGCCTGTTCATATCACACAAATTGACATTGCATAGTGATTCCAGTACACAGTCAATGGCATACATGCATATGGTCCATGTGACAGCAATGTGTAAGGGTGAGCTCGACCCTGCAAGTAGACATGCCCCATTACTGTCTACAACAGTAATTGACATGTCCTGGGTGAGGCGAGGTCTTAGGTGTCCCTGGGCCCAGGCAGGTTTTAATCCTCACTGTTGTTGTACTGCCATTCCAACATAGATGTTGCCATGCAGTGAGGCGTCACTTCAGTGGTGGTAAAGGTGCGTGGTGAAATGCAATGTGTATGGCTAGGGCTGATCCTTTTGCATGCATCATACGGCACATTGCATTATTGATGTTGTGCTGGACTGATTCCGGATGACTATCTTCATGGCACGCATGGAATCAGGCCATTTTGTGGCGTACAATGTTGTGCAATGTGTATGTGAATGGATGTTTGATGCTACTAGACCTTGAATTTCTGGTGTGTAGTGTAGCTCATACTTGCATGTCGGTTCATCTCTAGTACGTTGCGGCCTTCCCAGATGGACATTGGCGCACATCTTTATGTGCATTTCCCAGACAGATGACAAGCTACACCCAGTTGGAGTATGTATCTCTCCCCCCCAATCACACCCAGTTGGAGTATGTTTCTCTCCCCCCCAATCACACTGCCATGTGCTTGCCCTGCTACTCACCAAGTAGCCACAAACGTTGTGCGGTTTGTCTCTCCATGTAGCGTGGGATAGTTGATTTCTGCAGGACCATGGAGTCATGGGTTGATCCGGGAAATCGGGCACAGCATTGTGTGATTATCTTGTTGGCGTCACATACCATTTGGACATTGATGGAGTGGAATTGCTTCCTGTTTTGGTAGACCACTTCATTGCGATGTGGGATCACCAATTCCACATGTGTACAGTCGATGACCCTGATGCAACTTGGGATGTCTGCCAGTGAATAGAATCCAACTTTGGTGTTTGCAATCTCCTGGGCAGTCCATGGCATGGATATGTGTTCAGGTGCATGCTTCAGGAGGGCATCAAGTACCTGATTCCACGTGCGTGAGAATACTGGTTGGGAGATGCCATGCATCTGGGCCACTGTATGCTGGTTGGTGCCTGTGACCAGGAAGTGGAGCACAGTCACCACCTTGAGTAGAGGGGGGATGGCAGTTCTAATGTCTATGAGGCTCACAATGTCGTTGTGTATCATGTCCACGATGCTGGTGATGGTATCCCAGTCCAGACGGTACCGGGTGTATATCTGCTCAGGGGTTAGGTTAAATGGACTAGCTCTGATCCTGGGGATTGGTGGGTGCCTCTGTGGTATGATTAGGTGCCGTGGTGGTGCTTGCTGTGCCTGTCTTGCCCTCCTCCTCCTCCCCCTGAGTCTTTTTTGTGCTGCCTGTTGTTGTTGCAGCTGCGCTGCAATCATGTCCTCCAGCCCGTGTAATTCTGCTAGTATTGGAACCATCTTGGTGTTGGAAGAGTTGTGTGAAGGGGTGCGGTGTGCTCCTTTTGAGCTGCCACAGTCTCCATTGCCTCCACCTGTGCTGATTGTGTCCACCTGTGGCAGGTGGGAACACTGCTCAGTTCTCTTAACGCGTGGTTCGCAATGCCGGTGTTTGCACCCTGGCGGTAAGGGGTTTGGGGGGCTTTACCATGCCGCTATTGGCGTGTCCGCTCAACTTGTGATGCTGTGCTAATAGCGGCATGGCATAATTTACGGGATGGTGGGTCGCGCTCATGCGGACTGGCCGCTATTAGTGGCATTTACTTAGCGGTGCCACTAATAGCGGTGTGTCGGGTTGTGATTCACATGGGGATTTAACTTTACCGGTATTTCATTACCGGTAATATTAAATCCCTACCGCCTACCGTGTAATGAGGCCCCATGACTAAATAGCTTAGACAAATCTCCAACACAGCTGGATTAGAGAAAACATCAACTTTGTGCCTAAACTGCATAGTAATTCTAAAAATAACATTGATGTAGAACAAGGTTTAGTCAATGGAGCAATTGTTACAGTTGTTAGCCTCCAAACATATGTACATGACAACATTCAGTTTGTCAACATCTACTTTGACAAACTTGCAGAAGTAAAAAAGAATTGGCAGCACAATATCACTTTTCCTTCTTTTTAAAGACATGCACATACGCAGAGAACAATATTCTCTATTTCTTGCATATGCTTTCACTATTCACAAATCACAAAGGTCTAACACTAAATCATACAACGTAGGTCAGAGCACACAACCAAGGGTTTCCAGCCCATGTGTTTCCATGAATTACTGACAGGCCCTGTGTCACTAACAGAGGGTTGGAAATGGATTGCCACAAGGTACTGTGTTGCCATTGTTATAACTAGTTAAAGACTGTGCTGAGGATGTTGGTGGACAGAAAGCTGAAGAGATGGATGTAAAGATATACAAATTGCTCAAAAATCAAGGAGCAAGAGCTACAGTGTTTTGGCCTGTAGGAACTGCCCTCTTCCAACTATTCCGGAGAACATCCTAGCATGTAAAGAAACACTGCAGGACACAACATACGGTTAACCTGTCCACTGGCCCTTTTCCAACTATTCCGGAGAACATCCTAGCATGTAAAGAAACACTGCAGGACACAACATATGGTTGACCTGTCTACTGGATGTCCAGCTGCCACTGCACCGACTGGTCTCCCTTCCGGTATTCAATGGGAGTTTTAACCCCACCACTAACATTGTGACCTCCACAGCCGATTGTGATGCTCCCCATAGATGATCAAACTCAGAAATTGGGATTAAATTCCCGGCAGGGTCCCCTGATGGAGGTAGCCTTGGTATAGTTCATGCCCGCCGAAATGAGAAGAACACAGGGAACTTCCACACAGGACATGTCCCCTGTCTCGGGATTTTGCCAAACAATCGCTTTCCACGTCGGCAAAGATATCTTTGACCTTATGACCCTGGAATAATATTCCATTTTTCTTTCCTTCATAAAATTATTCTTTGTGTACTACGAGTAATCTAGAGACCCAATTTTTTGTGTGCCAGTGCATAACTGATTCATTGATCATGAGCCTGAACTTGGATTTTAAGAACTCCAGAAGAAGGAAATATTTTTTTTCTGCAACTAAACACATTTCAAAGGTCTAAAAAACTTCCCTTTCCCAATCAGCACAGGTTATTATTTACAGCTGGCAACTTTTGGTTGTGATAGAATTCTACACTGTATAAGACTTATGTACTATTCATAATTGTTGATCTAATGTTAAGATGATCACTACTAATGCTTTGTAATCGACACTTCTATATATTTTTAAGTATGTTCTTCTTTTGGTCTTTTCCTTATGCTGTTATACTCTGAAACTGCTAATAGATTTTGTGCCACAAACAGGTATCCGAGTACTTTAAACATTCCCTTAATGATAACATACTTCAAACAAACATACTATCACACTTACACTCACATAAATGTAATAGGGTTTTTACAATCCGGTATGGATTTTTGTTCCCAATGATCCATGATTATTTAATGTCAATACAGCAAAACGTGTATCATACACTAATGTTGTACCAAACAAAGTGCATAGAATGTACAGTTTATGAGGGTAAAAATAAGTATATATATATGTAAAATTGTATGCAATTAAAGCTCTTAAACTAGCTATTTAATAAATGATGCTCTTTTTTCCACAGAAAATAAACCAGAGATTCCAGTTTCGTTACTGTATGGAACTAAGTATCCATATCAAGAATAAACAAATATTCCATTAGCACTATCCTCAATTGTAATACAATCATAAATACCATATACAGTTCAATTATATCATTACACCATTTTACAAAAACGTTATACTCCCACTACATTAGTGAGAAAATAAGCCCCGACATGGTGGGCCATTACCACCCGAGGTTATGCCCCCGGCGCCCATAGATACAGGCCTTAGCATAGCGAGGGCCTTAATGAAGGCCCTGGGGGCATTACCATGGGCGGTAATGGCCCACCGTCGAGGGGATTATTGCCATTAGTACCTCAGCCCATTATACCGGGGTACTTATGTTTTTTTTCCTGGCTGCGAGAAGAGTTGTGTTTCGCAGCCGGAAAAAAAAGTACAAAAAAGTTACACCAAAAATGGCTGCCGTGGACAGAAAAGGTAGTCCGTTTTCTGTTTCTGTGGTGGCCATAGCAAAAAACAGAGAAAATAGCCACCATGGAAGGGGAGAAGGGAGTATGCACAGTCCCTTCTCCCTTTCCATGGCAGCCATTCACTTACATTAAATAAAAAGTAAACACAAAAAATTGCCACTTTGGAAAATGGAGAAAGGAATATGTGTGGTCAGTTCTACCTTACCATGTACCCCTGAAAAAAAAAAGACAATGACACCCAGCGTGTGATGTACGCAAGTGCATCAAACGGATTACACTGTGATATGGCTCAGAAACTATCCAATACACATGAAGTGTATCCCGTGGATTTGCTGCGCTGGGTACTCATTATTATTACTATACACCTATTACTACTATGGTGGTTGTGGCCAGTGGGCAAATTCTTGGGGTCATGGCCCATGGCCATGCCCCCAAGAATCTGGCCACTGGCCACAACCACCACAATAGAATTCAGCCTTATAACATGTATGTACAATACAACTTCAAATAACAAACCTCGCCCTAAACCCCCTGCAATCAAAATGATGTCTGCGCACACCAAAATTGACTGCGGACTCAGCGGTACCTCCAAACCCCTTTCTTACCCATAAAAACAGCTCCATATCATCTTTACTCCACTCCTCCACCCTTTCCAGCCCCTCTATCAACCACAAAATAACCTCAAATGTGCTTTTCACACTTTTCCCTGACTGCTCTATCCGCAGGCACTGACTGCTGTCTGCGGATACAACATGGCGGCCGTTTCCCAAAATTTGAAGCACCTCCGCTTTTTTTTATTTTGATATGGCTTACAAACAACCTTACACAAAGTACAGATATAAAAAGCAATTCATATCAACAAGGCCTTACACAAATCACAAGTACAAAAACAAGATAATGTTTATCAATTGATCTAAAACATCTTTAAAAAAGTGAAATAATGTTAACATTAGTGACACATTTTCCCCTCACATCAACCTAGACCAAAACAAGTTAATTGAACAATCAATGTCAGTAAATGCCAATTCTTTAAAAAAACTCAGTCTACTAGGATTAAATAATTGACAGGCAGTAACCCAGTGCTTTACATTTTCCTGCTAGACAGTGGTGTTGCAAAATCTGCAACTTGTCAAAGTGCTAAGTGCAAGGCAACCCTTCCAGAGTTTAGTCTAATTCAGCCTCAAACACATATGTAAGGCACAAACTCTGTTGCACAGAAAACAATGCAAGTACACTGGCATACAGTCTCTCCTATGTGGGAATTGTGCATACTAAGAATCAATAGGTATCACCCAGTCATACATGAAGAGTTTCTGCTTAGCCCAGGGACGATGGAATAGCTCTACTTCCAACATGACAATCTCCTTTAGAAGATCCTGCATCTAACCTTTGAAACAATTAATTGAATTAATAGATGCATCCCTCATAATAATATTCAGAGCACCATACAGTGAGATCTCTGGAGGGTGCACAATTGTGGAATAGCTCGACAACTGTTTCCACAAGAAGCGTGTCTTCAGACAAGTCAAACAGAGCTTGTGCTGCATAATAGAATTAGGGATGGAGAGTGCTAAACACAACACTTCTGAAGACAAGGGACAAACACCCTCCTTGATGGCATCTGTGGATCAGCCACACAGAGTGTGGACACAAGAGGCAGAGAGGAAGATAGGAACCTGGATTGATTTTCAAACATTCTCTTTATTTAGACATCAGAAATAACAACTCTGAACTCCCAAATTCACTCCCTTTTATACGTTTTTTAGTTGGCACATCTCATTTTATGATACAATACATTTTGATTTGGCCTGACAATTAAGGACTAGCCCTCATGTGCCTGTGATTTGTTGGCTTAACTGCCACTTACCAGTTCCCTATGACATCACTGGCATACAGGCTAATTACATTTGTGTGAGATCCTCTGACCTTTTCTTATAAATCCTCTGATGACTAGAGAAAAAATAGCCTTGGCAGCCTCCCCGAGGTCCTTTTGGCAGGCGATAGCATGCTTCTCTGCTAACAAAGTCTACAGCTGCAGTGGGCTGCCCATGAACCCAACACAATTGTTGCTAGATTAACAGTTGTCTGCTCTATTTTACACCTTCCCAGAACTCTACCTGGCCTCCCTCGACTCATCAATGTCAGAATTACTGCCAAGAAGTCCAAACAAATGTTCCAGACATATCCTCCTTCAATGAACTTTCAAATAACTGCTATTAGAGAATTATTTAATTATTTCATCATGATTATGTGAAATTCAACCATTTTGTATTTCTAGCAGCCATTTTAAAGTCCAGCCTCGTCTGAATATTTAGCTTTTCTACCAAATGGTAAAATAGTTTTGAGCATAACTTATTTTGTGTCCGGTTCCCAGGCTCGATTTTCGATATTCATAATGTATGTGTAATACTTGAGACACTCTCTGCTGCGTAAGGCATTATGACCCTAAAAATATATATGTCACCCTAAAATGTTCTTTTTTGCTTTTAAAGCAATGCAATTCTGATGTTTGCAATACTGTAACTATTGATCAGCCTGACAAGTTATCTGCATTCAGTTCTGGGGTTGGGGGCTTTAACACCTCCTCTACACTTCTTTCCATATTTTCCCCTGAATTACATTAAAAAAATTACCACATTTTCCCCTGAATTACATTTAAAAAATTACCCAAATCAATTAAACACACATCAAGAACGTACAGCAGAAACGGCATGGTCTTCATCTGATAAATTCGTACAATTGGTAAAATTAAAAATGTGCACACTGTTGAAAAAAGACATTTAATTTGTGATGTGAGCCATCAAATTTTACCATGTAAAGTGTCCTTCCACATTTGTTGGGAAGCCATGTTCGTCAAGTTGTAACCCAAGTATCTTAATGTTGGTACCCAGTCTCTCAGAGCCCAATACCCGGTACATGGTTTTTGGTTTGGGACTGCTTGAGAAAATAACAACCTTGGACTTTGCTCCATTCAGTGATAGTTTGCTAATGAATGGGTACTAGAGGAATGAGTTCAACTTGTGTTGTAGACCCAGAGCCCTGTGGAAAAGTATGAAATCATTGGCAAAAGCAAGCCATTCTAGTCTTAAATTTCCTAGCCTGGCTGATGATGTAAACGGTGCATGCCACAAAGAATCCACGTCACTCACGTAGATATTAAAGCAAATCGGTAAAAATGTACAGCCCTGTTTTCTGCCTGCATATGAGTTGATTGTATTATAAAGGGAACCTTTGCGTGTTAGATGAATCCTCAATGAAGTGTTTGTGTGCAAAAGAGCAAGGAGCTGAACCAACTTGGGTGGGATATTCAAATGTAACAGTTTAGACCATAAGACTGATCGGACAACACAGTTGAACGCATTCATTGTGTACAAAGAAGCCATGTAAACAGATCCCGCTCGACATTGTGCAATAGATGGGCAAGTAGGGTAGCATTTAGAGACGTCCCCATGTTTTTCTAAACCCCAATTGAAATCTAGACATGGCATGAGACTTGTACATAGTGGATGCCTGGTCTCTCAGAAGCAGTATCGCAAAAACTTTGCTGGTGGCATCAATTAGTGTAATGGGCCTATAGTTTAAGCGATTTGAGGGGTCACCTTTTTTGAAAATTGGAATAATAACCAATTGAGTCCAAGTGGATGGAATGATGGAATTGCATTGTTCCTAAAAATTTGGTAGAAAAGTGGTTTTAGTAAGGATGACCACAGCGAGGGAGAATTGTTCTAAACACAAAAGAAGGAACGCTGTCAGGGCATGTGACTGAGATGGCTTTACTTGGTCAATTGCCCAAACAAAATCCTTTTCCCCCCTCGGATACCTACCCAGAATTACTTGGACCATTGTGGGGTCATTCAAGTCATGAAAGGGCTCTGAAAGTGAGTATTTCTGCTTGCAGAAATCCACTCATACTTGTTCTGGAATGGGTGAATCCATAGAGAGCCCTGTCGCCATCAGAGTTTGATTAACGGTGGCCCAGAATGTGCCTTCCCTATCATGGCAAAGGTGGTGCAACATAAGCTGGTTGTCCCTTGTGTTACACATTCATCCTTAAAAATTTGAAATTTTGTGGGATTGGCACACCTTTTTCCTGGCATATTTGTACTCAGAAGGTTCCAACCCCTACTTCTGCAATAGAGTAATATTCTTGCACTTTAGCTTTTTTGAGGCCAAAAGCCTAGAGGCAAAAGTGTGCACTGGCAATCTGTAATTCTAAAGGGGTTTATGGTGCATAATCATTTTAAGGGAAACCATGATAATTGTGTAGGATTCTTCCGCCCTTTCCCTTGGGGACCACTCGTCGTTTTCCAGCAGACCCAATTTCAAATACCTGTTCATCACAAGTTGAGTAAACCTAACCACCATTCTGTTGTTCCATTTGAGTGTAAGCCCTCCCCTGTTCCATGAAAGACAAGCAAGGGTGGGTCTCAACTCATATACGCGAAGAGGAAAGTCCAAGGAAAAGTACAAAAGTAAGTCCAATTTGAGGAAATATGAAAATAGTAAATCCTAGAGACTACCTTTCCCGTATAGGCCAGAGAATCCTTGGAATCATTCCCCTCCAGATAATTAATTTCCCATTCCCCAAAAAAAGTTCCCAGGTATTCCCTCTGTCAATATCACACCAAGAAATATTTGCAGTTACACTGGAAACATTCCATACCGACCACTCCACACAATTGGAATTAAAACCACTCCCCAAAATGTTGGAGTTGTCATTTCCCCTGGCAAACCAATCGTTGAAGAGAGCTGATAAGCTCAAATGGATAGATTCCAACGTGACCCTTGCAGGATTCCAATACATGTTCACCGATAAGACAGACGTTTGTGTTGACCACAAAGTAAGCTTGACCTCCAATAGGCACTCTGACAGATATAGTACTTCACACATCAGACTTAAGTTGGAGATCACTACCACTGACAAAATATGACGCAACTCATGCTTTTCACCATCCAATCAGCGGGCGCATACGATGTCTGCGGACATCAGGCTGGACCCTGATTGGTCCAGGGGTGTGCCTGCAGACCGAATAGGGAAGTGAATTTGCAGACCGGACCCAGATATCACAATTATTTTTTATCTACTTTTTGACCATTAAAAAAAAAAATACTGAATGTATTTACACCGGATTTACAAAAACAAGCTTTTGAGAGCAAAAATGTTTTTCCATTGCATCTATGAGGATTTCCACACATTTTGGGACCCGCCTATAACTTTGCCCCCCTTTACAAAACCACACCAAACCTTGCAGAATCATTCCGAGGGAGCTATTTTCTTTTTTGCAAAGTTTGGTGAGGATTCGTCCGGGGGGTTGGGAGGCAGGGCAAATTTATAAGCCATCCAAAAAGTGCTCTTCCTATGGGTTGAGCAACTTAACCATAAGTACACGGCCGCTACTGCAGGGCGTGTTATGTGCATTGTGATTATTTTCATTTTTTTATTATATATCTTTTCACTATCATATACAACTGTTAAGATTCTGAATGTTATTCTGACTTGATATTCGAATCCTAATTATACTATGTATTTGTTATACCAATAAAATTGTCTAGGTAGGAAAACTG
This sequence comes from Ambystoma mexicanum, assembly GCF_040938575.1. Lineage (NCBI taxonomy): Eukaryota > Metazoa > Chordata > Amphibia > Caudata > Ambystomatidae > Ambystoma > Ambystoma mexicanum. The sequence continues at coordinate 317,578,667 of NC_090928.1, read as the reverse complement.
TAAACATTGCAGTTCGCTATTCCCAATCTGGTCTATATTGAGGAGGGTAGATTACTCCACCTGTGATTCCAATCCTGTGCAGAGAGGACTGGTAATGTTTGAGCTGGGTCACAGTTCTTTTGTCATCATCCTTAATCAGGGATTTAATGATCTCACACTGGTACCTAAAAGTGCAGTAAAGGAAAGGTGATGTTACTGTTGTGTTCAGAACTACAATTAACACGCATGACATTGAACTTCTAGGAAGTACAGTAAACAGTACACTACATCATCCCTGTCTCATGCAGTGTACTATACCACAGAACCCAAAAACACCTACACATCCTGATGTTTTATTCCAGCCTTGAATTATTTTCCAATCTGTGTTTTATGTTCATATGAATCAGAGACTGACCCACTTTAATGTTAAAGTAAGGCTACCAGATGACTCCACTTCTCAGGGGAAAACATGGACATGGAGCCATCCGGTAACCTTATGCCCTGGAGTCAAATCTATATCCACCATCTACAACGTGTCGTCAACAAATGTGTTCATATTCCATTGCAGTGATGCCACAGACATTTGCAACTCTGTCTCCAAGGCTATGTGGCCAGTGTCAATATTCTGATTCCTCTTGATCGTCATGTCAAAGGTGCGCTGTGACAGAATGTCATCTGCAAAGGTGGTGATCTCTCTTAAATGTAATTGTTCTTTTGTAACCCAAATTCAATAGTCCTCATGACCACACTGCCAGTAATCTGCCATCATCTGCGGTAAATTTCCATTCCATGGAGTCGCATGGGACTACATGGATTGGGAACCACTGAAGCACCGGCACCATGCGTCAGTGATTTTTATGCGGGTAGGGGCCTGAACTAACGGCAGTTCAGGCCTGCCGGTTACTCACTGCTCCTAATGGCAGACTCAGAGTAACCTGGTCCGGAAAAATGCCAGAGCCAGTAATACTGGCCATTTAACTTGCATTTTTTTTCATACCGGGTTACTCATGATGAGGCCCGCTATGCCAAACAGGACCACTTTAAGCTTATGCTCTTTGGTTAAATAGTGGTTTCAGTGGTTGTACCTGATCTGAATTCGGCCTCATGGATTAAATAAATTAATTACTGGCATCCATCCAGTAGATTAATACATATTTCTGCTGTGAACAGTCAAAATGCACATCTGCAGCAGAAGGGTGAAATGGTCACATTTCAGTCGCTAAAGGTTAGATGCACCTCAAACCCTATCAGTGGTAAAGGATACGAGTCCGCTGAGAATATCATATCAATAACAATAGCCCATGATAAAACTCATTAGCATTCCCATTATTCAATCATACCTGATGGCAGTTTCCTACCATGGTACATTTTGGATTCAATGTAAACCTATATATATAGCGAGATTCTGCCAAAGGAGCTGTGGTATGATTAGAAATAAAGTTAGCCATACCCGTTTAAACAGAAATAAATATACTTTCCTAACACGTATTGGTTTCAAGGGGAAAGAGCAATTTTCTGGTAAAACATCCCCTCTTGCGAATTGCTACCAAATGGTAGCAATCCATTGTAGAACAGTCCTTTATGATCTCAAGTGACAGTTTCACACCTCACAGTAATGTGGCAGTGAGGACTTCTTTATTCGGTCTGAACCCATAACAAACCACTGGAGCCTTTTCAGCAGTACATTTACTTGGCACAAGAGTGTAATTGCAGGCAGAGATTTTTGTTCTGAGGAAGGCAGGACATGGGTTGAGTTAAGCTGTAAGAGGGCTCCAGCACCGCAAAGACACTGCCATTATTCTGGAATCTCATTGCATGTTTAGCTCTGCCCCAAAGTGGTTCCGCTCAGAATTGTGAATTGTTCCATAAGTGGTTGGACACTCCCATTTGATCTTAGTTGGGGGCTTGGAGACCAAAAATGTCCTGCTAGAATTCAGCTATTGTAATTGTAATTGGTTATTTATGACGCGCTTAATACCCAGAGGTTTCTGTGTTGCTCGATGTCGTCTTGCTTCCAAGGCGATCATGTTGCCCCTGAGCTTTCCTCCCGAGATGCAATGTGGGGGCCCGACTGCGGCTTTTTTGTTTAAGCTGTTGAGAATGTAAAGTCCCCTAGCATACGGAGAAGACAATAAATCACAGGAGATAAAGAAACCCTTCCTTCAATGTCCCTGAGAAATCAAAACAGACAACAGCCGGAATACCTTTGGTGCTTGCATGCAGGTGAGGAACAAAACACCAGGACCTCTACGGTAGGTACCCAGAGGGAGACTGTGTTCCTCAAGGTGCATGAGAATAAGCAGAAGGGGGACATTGCAGACGATAGCTCCATCTCTTTGTGGTTCTCTGTGGGAGATAGCCAGCACCCTAAAGTCAAGTGGTATTGCCTATGGCACCTGGTGTCCATCATCAAGCTATCAATCAACGTCAAACTATAATCGAACTGTGACATCTCTTCATGCAGCAAGAAGCCGTCTGAGCTTCAAGCTCCTGCTACATTTGTTGAGCTGCCGAAGAAAGCGTCTCCAGCCTATATGGTTTGAAGCCACACACACTGCAATCAGGCATCTTTGAGCTGCTTGCCCACTTCCAGAGATGTGCACTAAAACGTCCCCTTCACTGCGATCAAGCTGCCCATCGAGACTGTTGAGCCGCACCTACTGGGAGACACTGCCCATTCCAGAATGGTACCAAGTCATCAAGCTGCCATTGGTTAATGGCCACCATGGCAATGGAATATGGGTGAACCAGGATAACACCTTCAAACCACAGCTCAAGTCCATAGAAAGAACCCAGTGCACCAGTATGATGGTGTGGAGCCTTCCTTAAAAAAAATAAGGTGGGGCACTTTGGGCTAGGTGTCATTCATAGAAATGTTGGGTACTCCGATGCCTTGTCCTTATCTTGTCACCTAACGACTGGTTAGACTCCAATTTCCCTACCTTATCAAAAGACATTTCAAGATCTATTTCTTGTTTTTTGGCATTTTAAAACATTTACCTATAATTTCCCTTCTGCAGTACAATTTCAAGAGTATTCAATTGAACCTTTATTGTACATTTCCATCCTGCTTTGTGTTAGTTATTGGCCCTTAGTGGGATGGTTACGAGTGATGTTTAATCATTGCTTGCGTTTTTAGAAAAGACAACATCTTCTTAAAATATTGCTCGGACATTACGTTTGGTATTTACTGCATTTTGTTGTCTGGAAGCTTTCTCTGTTGAGCCACATATATGTGAAACAAAACCAGTCAGAGACGAGGCAGGAGAACTATCTACTTTCTCTTGTTTCACCCTTCTTACTGAATCACCCAGGACTAAATTAGTGGTAAATGGTTTGGCACAGCACATAGAAGACCTACCTTCCTCTTATACTACTACTGTCCAGAATAGGAATTCATCACACTCTCTCAAATACATAAACAGCGCAGTGTTGCGGCTCTTACCATACAAAAAAACTAAAACAAATATCCCATTCATTTTCTTAAAAGCGTCTTATCTGAATCAGACGAGATCTCTAAAAAAAACGCTGCTGATGTACAAGACTTTATACGAATTGAATGATGTGATATTTGATATGACATGGCATTTATAATGCACCTATACTCAAGGGTTTCAAGGCGCGAACAAGAACATGGCTGTCAAATAAAGTTATTGGTATTATTGCAGATTTCACATTTGATTTGGCAAGATCATGTAGGCTGACTAGAAGAATCTTCTAAGGCTTTTTTGGGGGGAGGAATGTAACTATGAAAAAGGAGTGGGACTGCATATAAAAGGGAACCTTAGCATTGGCATATCCTAACACGTGAATAGAATCCAGAGTGGAATAATGTCTAGCAGCACACATGTCAGACCTCAGTATGTTTCTCTGATCTCAACAAGGTGTTCATTTTGTCGAATCTGTGGCCCTTCTGCTTGTAGTCTCACAGCAGCACGCAATGATTCCCGCATACACAGGGTCGGACTGGGACGTACAATTGTCTTGGGCACCAATGAAAAAGTGGCTCCAGCGTTGCAAATGGCAATTCATTCCTTTTGTGACAGACTGTTTGAATAGTACCCAAGCGGGAGGTTTTGATAAAATGTGATGCACATTGTGCATTTTAAAGAATATTTATTCAGCAACACTGGTAAAAACTACTTGCAACGCAAAGAAGTAACTCATCAAAACGGCCAACATTGGCCGGAAAAGTGGACCACTTAAAAAAACGGATACACACTAGCATTTTGCATTTTTTGGTTCGGGAATTGCCCTATTGCCTTATAGGCCAGTCCGAGCCTGTCATACGTTAACGGGATGGCATATGGCATAGGTTATTTCGAAGAGCATAAGCCACAAAGGTTTTGTGGCAGACTCGAATAACTCAATAGCAACGTTCAAATCCGCCTGAAATCGCGTCTGTGGGGAAGCATGGCAGCCTATCCACAGAGACAAAGATCAATGAGCTGTGGAGACATGGCGGCCAGGAGTCCTTGACTGCCAGGGCCGGAGAGACAAGGCAGTGCGACTGCGCGAAACACCTGGTGCCAGCTCCATTGCGGCTCTTGTGGGAGTATGCGGCCTTGCGTAGAAGGTCTGCAGCGGGGCCCAGCTGCTTCAACCGCCCAGAGAAGTGAACGGAAAGCAGGACGAGAGCGTTCCGCGTCGGTCGGGGATCATTAGAAGCAGCTTCATAGCGGCCACTGAAATGCCTTGTGACGCACATTAAAAACATAACATACCACGGTGTACTGACAGTAATGATAGCAGTAGTGATGCTATGGAAAACATATTAGATATAGGCCATTTTTTGTTCACTGCCACTTTAAGAAAGTGTTTTCATAGTTAACTAAAGTATCATTTTTAGCAACAATACAGACGCTGCATCACATTAACAATAATAATAATAATAATAATAATAATAATAATAATAATAATAATAATATGGCGATGTATATAGAACCTCAACTTCTATGCTCTGTAGTAGCCAGTGGCGGTATTATTACCCACTCGAGGCACTCAGCGTGTCGGGTTGCAACAGGTAAGGTCATTGGTAAGTTCGTGTCGACGTTTGCACTTAACGACCATTGCAAAAATGGCATTTGCACTGAACGAACATCACATAAACAACATCTTGCATTTTTTGGTTAGTTAAAATATTGGCTCTAATTTGCCACACACTGCTGCAAAATTACCCGACCCTCCTTAAGATCATGTGATGCTGGTACTGCTGTGGGTCAGCCAACCTGACCATTCACAATCTGAATTTGCAGCTCCTTTAATGGTATTATGATATGATATGATAGGTTATTTATAGCACACTTATTAACCAGAGGTTTCTAATCGCGGACCCGGGATGAAACCTGTGTTGCTCTGCGCCGTCTTGCTTCCTAGGCGCGCACGTTGCCCCTGAGCTATCCTCCCGATCGAGCCCCCGAAAATACTAGCTTCTCCAAGGATTTCATGGTTTTATTTCCTATTGGTGTAATGTACAGGGCAAACATACTGAGTAACACTGTATGTCGTGAATGCAGCCTTTGAGTCAGCCTTGGGGCCAATTAGGACCTCAGCACTAATATTATTTCAGCACTGACATCATATTGAACATTTAAACCAATGCTGTTCAAACTAGACATAGCACAATTATCCAAAACAATTCAGTGTGGTCTTTCCTCCCTTTCAGAGCAAATTTGGTATGTCTGAGTTCTGTAATTTGGTCATAGCATAGCGCGTTGTTAATCCAATAGAGACGGTCTCCTTAGCATAGCCTGCCTGCATGTTTATATTCCCTTGGTTACCTGCTGCTAGCGATATGCTACAGTTATTGCAGAAGTTGGCCCTTCTACGATGTCTACTGGGGTTTATAGTCATTTTTTCAAGAAAAGTCGAATTTTTTTTTTAATACGTTTTTTATTCCCCCCCAAGTCCCCTTTTCAATTTTTTTTTGTTTTACCCATTTTTTTTTACTCCCGACCCCAAAATAAATATATAATTAAAAAAAACGGAATTCAATTTTTTTTTCAACATTATTTTTTCGAAAAAATTGTCATTCGACATTTTATTTTAAAAACATGACTGACCACCGTCTACTGGGCATCAGACTTTTTTAAAACAAGCATGTCTGCTCTATGTCATGCATCTGTCATCACCCACTGATGCTTGCATACTTAAAGAAAGACTGCACTGCTGGCCTGCAGGGCCAGTGTCGTTTAACACAAGATTTTTAACATTAACTTTAAAAAAAAATGTGGGCAAGGGGTTCCCAGCCCTCACTGTGAGTACATAACACTCACATGATTTTGTAAATAACCATGCATGTGCCCGAGGAGACGAGTAACCGTTCTTGGGCCACTTCTAAAAAGTGCTTCCGGGTCTGAATGTTTGAGGGTTTGATTATGACGAATCGGGGAATCTTATTACTTCTTCAAACACATGGAAGATGTGTCTTCGGAAGGATTCCATATGTTATTGTGCGCTCGTTTTTTTTTTTTTACAATGAATTTGACTTTGTCTACTTTTTCTGATGTTTAATTCTCCCAGTAATGTAATGTTACCTTTCTAGTTTTGGCTGATTTGTGGCACAGACGCAACTTGCCAGCTGTTTGTCGTGCACAGTGTACAGGGCTGAGGAGATCGACTGGTCTACATTCTGAATGTCAAAAATAATGTGCGCCTTGTTGCATCTATAGTATATTGCAGAAGAAGGCCTTAGGACACATGCTACTTCAGGCACGGGCAGAACTGAGCCATGTCCCAGTGGTATACATTGTGGTGATATGCAGCAGCTGCCCCTGCATGTTTTCTCTTCCCACGCAAACTTCACAATAACTGCTGGGTGATGTGAGTACAGGGGTCCTCATGGCAATCCCTGGACATGGTAGACGCACATGGGCTTATTGATGGCCATGGCTGCTATATTACAGCAATACATGTCATATGATGCAAGTGTTAGATATAGGGAATGACCGTGGCCACTAGACATACAGTCCTTGTCACTGACATTTGCAATATCGTTGGACATGCAATGTACCCTCACACTGAGTATCTGCATTTCACAAAGCCATCTCCTTCACATTTATCCCCAGCACCTAAAAGAAACGTGAGTACCCCTTGGCACTCTCTCCAAGGTTTGGCAGCAGAGCCAAACCGTACTGCCCATGTGCAAGGATCTAGCCATCTCAACATGTCGTATTGTCTACGGTCCTGCAGCATAGGCGCTCAATGGCACCCCCAAGATGGAACCTAGTGTATTGCTGCGTTTAAGCATTGGTTCTATGGAGGGTCAAATACTTGACTCTGAAACCAGAGAGCAGGCATGAGCTGGGTTTGCAGGTCTTCTGAAAGGTTTCTTTACTTTCAAAAACGTGCTCAGTTTAGGCCCCTGTTCAAGTAAATTGATTGTCATGATAGTATCAACTTTTGACAAAAGTAAGGGGAAGTTTGTTGATGACAAATCTTTTGTATTTACCTTTGAGATGCCTCACTACCACCCACTATAACTTGCATTTTGTGAATTCTGATAACACGATTATTTCTTCTTACAATTCTTTGCCAAAGCTTTCACTAAAAGTCAAAGTGTTACTGGTCCTGGCTAAAAGACTTTTCCACCCAAAAGTAAGAGTATTGGGAAGTCAAAAGAGCCAACTTTTGGGGCATCGGCTGGAACCTCCCATAATGCTTCTCTGCTTCATTCCAAAAAGTTTAAACAATAACCTGGCAATGCGCACCACTGGCCCACTTGCATGTCTACACCAGGTGATGCTGTTAATTCACCCACCTGCATAAAGTAGACTGTTAAGGTTTTAAAGCGGGGTTGAGTTTTAATAGTGCAAGTATTCCTTTTCCCATCCACATGGAATCCAACAAGGCCCACACTCTTCCCTCTGTTCACAAACAGAAATGCATTTTATAGATCACTAATGGTCACTTACAGATGGCCATTGGTTAAGGATATCCATTTAGAAATTGAACATTTGAGTTGACGCATGGCTCAAGCGTGCTCAACCAGGCGGTCTGGAAATGTATGGAATTGTTTTGTCTGTATCTGCTCTTTATACTCTGTACACACGCTGTGCTACCTCTGGGTTTGGGTGCTAAACAAATCTCTAAAATAAAAAATAAAAATCATAGAGAGATTCTGATTATGACAATGAGCCCACATCTATATGACACATTTCGCAGAACGCTGTCGGGGAGAGCTGAACTCCATGGACCAGGCATGGTGATTGTGCACCAATATACTGACTCAACTAATCATGATGACGGACAACCCTTAAACCCAGACTGTACAGGCAATATTTACTTCTTGTCCAGCTGTGAAGAAGGCCACCGGCCGAAGCATATGGGACACACTAGAAGACTATTGTCTTGTAAACCAGTGAATAAACCTATACAAACTAACTGGTGCAGCAAGCGGGGCCGCATCATTCCTATAATTTTCATACCAGAATATAGTGGGTTAACTCACATGTCTGGACGCGCTGTGCCAGAACAAACCAATTAGACTTCACACTCTTGATTATTCATTCAGACAGTGTCGCACTAAGATCCTCTTCAGTTTTCCCACACAATTTTCCTCTTGCATTATGTTTATGTAGCATTGATAGCAATTGCCTCTTAAGCAGTGCTTTAGCTAATTTCGGAATTTTTTATTGCATGCATGACTAACATTGTCCATTCAATATTATCATCATACCACATCACTCTGTGGCTCATACCTATTCCCATTTTTCCAAAAAGCCTACAACACTTGATTTTCTTAGTGGCTTCAAATTAAAATATCTGTTTAGTGATAATCACTACACCGCCACGAAATTACCACGAAAACAGTTGACATTCACAGCAAGATAGCTTGGGTTTGAGTTGAACAAGATGTAGATCTTGCTTGGGCAATTTGCCTGAAATTGCCCATTCAGATGGCAAAGTGAATTGACTCTCAGACAGAATCTTCATTTGCTATAAAAACAAAGTCTATAGCGATCATTTCCTTTCCAGTTTTGATGGTTGAACAGTGTCCATTAAAGCCACATCACACAACACACTTTTTTGCAAGGAAATCACTCTGTTAACTATTATTTTCTTTTTCTATGGTTCTTTTTTAACCAACAATGCATTGATCATATTGCGTAATAAAGAGATCTTTTTTTATTTTTTTTATTTTTTATTGGTTTAAGTAAACCTTTAAAAAGAAATAAACACATAGCAGATCACAAGAACAAATCACAAAAGAGATCATTTAACACAAGTACAAAATCAACAGAATACTTCTTTTAGTTGAACATTTCTTACATTATAAACTACTTCCCCTTTTATTCACAAAACTGATCAAGATATTATTTTTTAAACATATTAATTCATTTATGTATTTATGTATTTATATACAGAATGGAACAATGCTCTTTTGATCACAAAAGAACGTACAATAGATAGGAAATCAGATTTAATGGGGAGCAGTGAGCTTCCTTCAAGGGGTGATTTAGAGTGACATTCTGACCAGGTTTGGAGAGGATTAAATGGAGCAGTCACCATGGATATACATAGATTAAGGACAATCAATATTAGACATTTTTAAGTGCAGGTAGGTGGTATGGCCAGCTTTGTTATGGATGACACCATGATGGAAGAAGTGCTAGAGTGGAGGCAGATAAAGTGAGAGGCAGAAGCAGGTTAGAGGCAAAGGAATCCTGTTAGCTGGAAAGCAGGTGAGAGGTAGTTTAGGAGGCTAACACAGAGGTGAGGAGGTAGGCATTTAGTTTGGTTTCTAACAAATCGCTGTGGACTGTTTCTTGGATGCCTCGGAGAAGAGAATTCTATGTGCAAGTGGAACAAGAAGAGACAAAGAGCAGAGGATGCACAAGAAGGGTGAACTCCCACAAGGGTAGTCAAGGAGGCAGAGCAGTGATTGCGAGAAGGCTTGCAAAGTTGGATAGATACAGTGGTGCCTTAATGTGGATCAATTTGTGAACCAGGAGAAGAAATTGAAATCTGGCTTATTTTGCATCATCAGCCATGAATCTTGGTGATGGTAAGGGGAAGTAGGTGTGAAGTGAGAGAGTTCAAAGAGAGTCCTGATAGCAAAGTTGATGATCTTGTTGAGAGGACAAAACACATAGTTAGGGAGACCAAAGAAAATGCTGGCACAGTAGTTGAGTTTAGAGAAGACAAGAGTGGTTAAATGATGCCTGCCGGTGTTGAAAGAAAGGCGGTGCAAGATTTTCCTAATCATTAAGAGGTTGAGGCGAGCCGCTGTTGTAGATTTGGAGATTAAAGCACAGAAGGTGTGAGAAGGGTCATGAATAATGCCAGGGTTTCTAGCTGAAAAGAGCAGGGCAGAGTGTCAGGTGGGCACTGGATAGGTAGGGGAAGAGATGAGAGAGATTATTTGCGGGGAAGAGGGGAACCTCTGTTTTGGTAAAGTGTGACATCAAAGAGTGAGAAGCCATCCAATATTTATTTGCAGATATACGGTTGGAAATGGTGATAGTTAGATTAGACGAGAGTTCAGGAAAAGAGAAGAATTTGTTGCTGTAATTCGCAAAGAGTTGGTATGAGAATCCAAAGGAAGAGATTAGTGCCCCAACAGCAGAGGTGTAGAGGTTATAGAGGAGGGGAACCAAGACAGAGACTTCTGGAACACCAACAGTTGGAGGAGTGAGTTGGGAGGTGTTGTTGCTCCAACAAGCAGAGAATTGATGAGGTGGCAGTTAGGATTCATTCCAGGCAATGGCTTGATGGTGAATCCCCCCAAAAAGAGAGAGTATAAAGGAGATCAGAGTAATCAACAGTGTCAAAGGCCTTGGACAGGTCAAGGACAATTAGAATAGATACGTAGGAATGCTTAGTAGAGGCACTGAAGTTGGAGACATTCATGACAGCACTTTCCATGGAGTGTCAGGATTGGAAGCCTAGTGGTAGGGGGACTTGAAGGTTATGGATGTATAAGAAATGTGTAAGATGGTTGAACACAACCCTTTTGAGTACTTAGTAGTGCAGCAGGAGAGGCACCAGAGGGAAGGTTTACCTATAGTTAACTGCTTGCTTTTTTAGGATAGGGATGACTGTGGCTATTTTGAAAATAGAAGGAAAGCAAGCAGTGGCGAAGGACTAGATTAAGAGTTCAGAAAGGTGAGATGACACTGGAGGAGCGAGAGGCTTGACTAGCATATGAGCAAGAGGGTCTGATGGGGCACACGTGGGGTTTGCATTCATCACTAGAGATGGAACTTCCTCAGTATTAGTGTGACTTAAGGGGGAAGTAGAGGCAGAGGATGATGGTAGAGGAGGCAGAGTGTAGAATGTAGGAGGAGGGATTGTGAGGAAGGTCAGGAAAGACTCTAATTTTAGATATGTTTGCAACAAAGTATTCAACTAGGTCATTAGATATGAGAGTGGGGTTCATGCTCACTGGTTTAGGAGGAGTGAGTTTACAGTGTCCTGTTGCTGGTGATGATGGTTGGAGAAAGAGTTGATGAGGGTGAGGTAGAATTCTCTTTTTGCACTATAAAGAGAGGGCTTGAGAGTGTTCAGCCAGAGCAGCAGGCGTGCAGGTCCTCATGCAAGTGTGTGTACGTCTCCATTGGCAGAGAAACCGATGCATGTATTTGTGGATACAATGTATTGTTGGCGGACCTTGAGACGAGACCTAGGGGTGAAAGTTAGTAGTGGAAAGTGAGTGGAGAATGAGACATATTGTAGGGATTGTGAGCTGGAGAAGGCAGTGATAGTGGAAGACAAATCAGGTATAAATAAGTTATAGAACTGTGGGTTAGAGAGAAAGAGAGGAATGACTTAAGGCTTACATTTTCCTTTCCTAATAGTTGAGGCACATGGTAAGGAGAGGTCAGAGGGTGGAAAGGTGTTGGCGGTGGAAACCATGGAGTGATCAGATAGGGATGGTGTGACAGTAGTATTTGTGACTGTGAGAGAGGTTGAGATGAATAAGAGATCCAAAGAGTTACTCCTGGTGTGGGTAGGTAGGTTATGGGCAGAGTGGAGAGTGTGGTCAGTAAGAAAAGGCTGAAGTTCAGATTTCTCAGAAGTGGTTGGAGAGGGAAGGTTAAAGTCACCTAATACAACGAGGTGCTGTTTAGTGGAAATAGAATAAAAAAAGTTTAACAAATAGTGATCCAGTAGGACCAGGAGGGCAATAGATGCGGATGATGTGAACAGAATGAGGTCGAGCAATAGTGGAGATGGTGAATTCAAAAGAGACAGGAGAGGATGTGGGAGTGGAGATTTGTGAGGCGTGGATGCGGGAAGAGAGTAGGTGTCCGAAGCCTCCAACTCTGTCAGTTAGACGAGGAGAGGGAATGAAGGATAGTTTTGAGTCATGTAGGGCCACCAGAGTTGCAGTGTCAGATGGAGAAATCCAGGTTTCAGTGATAGCAAGGAGGTCTAGGGAGGAGAGCTGGCATGAATGTATTAAGTGATAAAGGACATTTTGTTGCATACAGACTGAGCATTTCCGAGTGCAACATTCAATTGATGCAGTATCGAAGAGTAGAGAAGTTGAGTCTCAGAGGCACAGAGGAGAGGTGTGTATGTGTTAGGGGAGGTATGGTTAGTTCTTCGGCTTTCTTTGTTGGAAGTAGGAGATGCAAGAGATGTGGAGTAGTGGGAGTTTTGAGATGTGAGTTTTATGATATGGATAGGAAAGGAGGAAGATGGAGCATGATTGGAGAAAGTGTAGGAAGAAGTGAGTAGGAAGAACAGCAGGACGGAATGCATAAAGGGTGAGAACCACAGAGTGCACAGACAGCACAACAATTAACAAGCTATGGGTACTCACAGGTGCAGCAGGGTGGACGGCAAAAGCAAATGCTCATAGGAGAAGAGGGAAAGAGGCTGGTCAATGGCTGGCCTTCGATCTTTACTTTTCTGCCCTTGACTGGGATGCCCCTTGCTGGTGTCCCCTAGGGAGTTCAGAAGTGACATCACACACTCTTGCCTAGACCATCAGTGGTTTGTCTCCCTGATTTTGACCCTTGTGGTGCTGGGATGAGGCCATTTCTTCCTGATTAGTGTTCCCAGAGGTGTCTCTTGTGGCCTACAGCTGGAGATTGGGCAGACTCCAGATGGATACAGGAAGTGATGTCACCAACCCAAGATTGCCACAGGATGTCATGTTGCTGATCCAAGATGGATGCAGGAAGTGATGTCACTGATCCAAGATGGTTGCAGGAAGTGATGTTACAGACAGAAAGTGAAGCCACAAACCAGAAGTGATGACACAATAGGCATTTTCCAAAACAAAAAGCAATGAAAAAGAAGCAAAGAATACAATGATGCCTCAACAGTCAAACCAGCCTAGTGCCCTCTGTCGTGTGGGTTAGACCAAACATATACAGTCCCAAACCAAGTAATCTATAAAGGTCATAAATGTTGGCCATTGTTTTGCATAAAGAGTGTGCAATATCTTCCATTACCAATAAGTCCCAAATTCTGGTCAGCCACATCATCTTAGTGGGAATTTCAGCTTTTTGGCACAGTCTGGGAATGCACCATTTTGCCTCTAGGAGAAGCTTAGAGGTCATATTGTCCAACACCTATCCCCTCCCTTTGCTTGGGTTATGTATCCAAGCGGTATCCTGGCAGGGTCATCTACAAGTTTCCAACCATTTATTTAACTTACACTGGATCTAACCTCTCGCTAAATATTAAGGCAGGCAGGACACTACTACCAGACGTAATAAAAGGTCCCACTCCCGCCTTTACCCTCTCCAAAACAGTGACAATTAATTGGGATATTGCTTAGTTGATAGGTATGGGGTCTGATACCACCTATAGCCTAACTGATAGTGTACCTCTAGTGATTGAAGTGATATTGTGGCCTGTGAATGCCCCACCAGGCATCCTGCCATATGGACTCATGACATTCTCTTGACAAGTCTTTGTGCTAGGTCATTGGGCCTCATTACACGGTAGGCGGTGAGCCATGGCGCTATTAGCGCCATGGCTCATGCCGGTAAAATACCGGCACCGCCTTGGCGGAAAGGGGATTTACCGCCCCATCCCAAGGTTGGAGGGGCGGTAAATCCCCCTTCCGCCATTGCCCTTCCCCATTCCCATTTCTGCCCCATAGGGCTCTATGGGAATGGGGAAGGCGCTAATTACGACACCGCAATTTTGCGGTGCCGTAATTAGCTCCGAGGTCCCTTAGCGGGTTGGTTTTTAACGCCTGCAAAAAGCAGGCGTTAAAGCTCCAACCCGCTAAGGGACCTCGTAGTAAGGCGGCAGGGATTTACTGGTACCGGTATTTTACCGGTACCGGTAAATCCCTACCGCCTACCGTGTAATGAGGCCCATTGTGTGCTTATCTATGCTTTGGACGACATGGGTTGCATTCAATGGGCCAGCCCTCAAAGTTGGATCACTTTACAGTAGCTTGCAATGTTGGAACATCCCATCTCCTGAGGCCTGACCAAATCTTCATGCCCGGCCAGATTAAATCAGATACATCTTTCTGCCAGGATGCCAGAGCATGGTTTTATGTAATTATTAGAGGGTTTGGAAAAGGAATAACAATCTGTGCAGGACATTCAACTTCATGATTGCCAGCTTCCCCAACCTGGACATGGAGACCCCCCTCCACCTATTCAGATCCTGACGTATTTGCTCTATCACCCTTGGAAAATTGTCTCTTTTTATCCTTGATATGTGGATAGCTAAAGTATTTTATGGACTGGTTGGCCCATCAAAATGGTCAGTTTCCCTCATAGATCACTTTCTCTAAGTTCAAAAAATGTCAGGGTAGCTAGTTCTGACATGTTAACTTTGAAGACTGATATTTTAGCAAACTTATCCAAATGTATCTATGGCAGTAATGACTGCACAGAGTGACACTCCAGCCTACTTAGGGGAGAAGAACATCTGCTAAAAAACTATTTGTGAGCTCCTCAGCACCCCATTTAATTCCATGGATATTCAGCTCCCCCAATCAGCGCAAAGGGCTACTTTAGCAAAGCAAACATGAGCGGGAAGAGCAGATATCACTGCTTGGATCCTCAATGCAAAGAAAATTAATGAGAGATTGATCCATTGGTCCGGTCTTCAGAGCAACATACTTGGCCTTGATCATTCTAATTAAGTTTTCTCCAAAACCATTATTTTGAAGAACCTCATCCATCAAAACCCATTTGACTCTATCGAATGCTTTCTAAGAATCCAAAGCAAGAAGCATCAACCTAGTTCTACATCTCCCCACTTTGCCAATTATATGTAGGACTAACACGGTGTCATATTCTGCACTCCTCCCAGGTACTAACCCAGCCTGCTCTGGTGTAATTAGGTATACCAGACCTTTTTCAATGTGGGACACCAGTGTGGGACACCAGGATTCATTTTTTGAAATCCTTAGATTTTTGCATAAATGTTCCCTTTAGGATTTCTTTGTGAGCATCCCATTTCACTCATGGGGAAATATCTTCTGAGTTCCAAGATTCAAATAGTTTCCTATAATGTCCTCAATCTTCATCCCAAACAGTGCATCTCTGAGCAAATTATTTTCTAGTGTCCATAAGCCTTTTCTCCCTTTAGCCCCCATCTGTGTTGGGTGAATCAATTCATGTGCATAATGTGACCAGGTTATATTACCATTGCAGCCCTTGTGAGACTTTTAGTAAGTCCGATAGCCAAATACACCATTTTTATCTGGGAATATGAAAGATGCATATAGGAGTAATGGGGTAGTCTTGCTTCTCAGGGTGCACATTTCTTAACACATCCACCAGTACCAATGTTGCAAAGTTAGCACTAAGTTGATCAGACATTGCCCCAGCAACGGTCGATTGGTCCAATTCAGGGCGTACCATTACATTCAAATCACCAGCCGATATTACTTTCCCTTTGGCATAATATTCAATATTTTTCAGGCATTCTTTAAGAAAGTCCTTTTGTCGCTGAATGTGGGCATAGATGGACATAGTGTCATAGGCCCCTCCCCCAGGTTATCCATGAGACAAAATAACCATCTTGATACTTGATTTCTATAAATGATTCAACTATAAATGAAATACCACTTTTCAAGAGTATAGACATCCCAGCTCTTTTTATACGACTGCATGCAAAATAATGGTTTGGATATTTTTTCATGATTAGCCTATCTGTGACTTCGTTTAACATGTGCGTCTCCTGCACATCACTATTTTGGGCTCATCAAGCTTTAGTTCCTTCAAAAGCATAGGTCTCTCGTGTGGGGAGTCAAGTAGACATTTTATCCATAGTTTCCTGCACCAACCACTATTACAGTGGTAAACAGCTCACAGTCCCCTGTCAATGAAATATACATTTGAATAATGACCTCATTGCTTCACACTATTCTAAACCGTTTAACTGACAAACTAATTTTGACATGAACAACGATCTATTCAATGGGAAAACCAACCCCGAGTATACCATCTCTCTAATCCACAAACCAAATACCACTCAGTGCTCCTGAGAATTATTTCACTAGCATGTCCTTATATACCTGCTGCATCAACTTGCCCCCACCTCAAAACCTTTCCATAACATTGTGTGCACGGGTAACCTTTTCACCAACATGTGTTTCCGAAGCTCCAGTGATGTATCGAGTCAGATTATTTATTTAATCTAGCTGGGCTACTGCCCCCACGCAATGGAGAAAGTCTGGAGAGAATCCATGTATTGTGTTGAGGCGAGGTGAACTCGGCTTAAGGCTTCTACCAATATTACCTCTCTAGCATTTATTTCAGAAGATTGAGCCATTGAGTAGAGATGGGCACAGTCTGAACTCTCAGCTGAAATTGAAGTCCAAATGGGAAAGTGCAATAGGATTTCTTCTGCTGCGGCCTCAGTAAGCCCATCCTGCATTTTAACTCTCCCCTGTCTGCAAGAAGAGGTGGTGTCATGTCATTGTAAAACTGCACAGAGCTACCCAGAAGGGTGATACAGTTTCTCTCCCTAGCCGCCTGCATCATCGTCTCTTGGATTTGGAAGCTGTGCACTTTGACCAATATGTCTCTCAAACTTGTCTCTGTTTGCCCTATGGAAGGACCTACTCTATCAGCTCTGTCCCTGCCGTACTTAGTACCTGGTGGGTCCCGCAAAATGGCAGAAAACAAAAGCCATAGACGTTCTATGTCTTTGAATGTATCCTGGAAACCCTTTGTTGTTTTGCCCACTTCAGTGAGGGTCTCTTGAAAGGGCCCAGATGTGGAGCCGAGAAATGAAACCATGTTTTGCCTTCAAAAAACCACAGAACCTAAAGCAAATGTTGGTCCACACATACGAACAAAAGCACACACAACCTACAACGGTATCCAATGCATGGAGTGTACCATCTATCGTAGGGCATCACAAATGTGGTAATTGCTCTGAATGTGTTCTAACAACATGAAAAGCATAAACCTTGATGGATTACAATGGGAACACAAGAGCTTCATCAACTTTAAAGCCACCTGGCGATATATGGGATAAAATGTCTGTGTCCCCTAATATCTACTGGCAAAAAAAAAGACATCAACCAAAGGATCTGTGAGCATAGGTCTTGCCTAAAATACCAGGTCCCTGAGAAGCCCATGGATGAGCACTTCATGGCAAAAAAAATGCATGCAATGACTTCAGTTGGTTAATTATTCGGACAGTGCAACCCTTGCCCAGAGGAGGCGACTGTGATGTTCCACTAAGAAAGCTGAAGTAGTGTTGGATTTAGCGCCTTGACATGTTAGCAAAGGGTTTAAATACCAGCATTGAGTGAAATCTCTTTATTTAATGTGTAGATAAGCCATTTTGAGCTTTAACTTTCACGTGCTATACTAATCAACTTTGTTCTTTGCTGAGTAATTCCGCACTGAGGTGCCTTCAGGTACTACCATCACCCCAAATATGTGATTTAATCTGAAGTTCTAACCCATTTTACCACACTCATCCAGTGTGGTTTTACAATAGCTAAGGATAAGAGCTACACATGTTGCACAACTATGAATGTACTTGAATTTATCACAAGGAAGAGATTGGTAGATGGGAACATTAGTTTATAGTCAGTGCTGTTAACCAAAAGGAAACACTACTGACAAAAACAACCAGCATTGAATTAATATAAGTCCATCTGATATGTATGAATAAACAAATACACGTTGCTTAAAATAAATAGCACACTAATATTAGCTTTTTACCACAGGTCTGACGGGCAAAGGGCTTCGATAAGAAGAAAAAGAAAAAAGAAAAGAAACTCCAGGCGCAGACTAGTTGCTGAAAGAGGTGTGGTCAGTAAAGCATTGATGTTATTAAAAACTCATTATGCATGAATTAGTGATAGTTAAACTAAGGAAAACTACGAGAAATGTAAAATGAATATGTCGCCGCTACAGGTGCCACTACACATCTAGAAGTGGATGTAAGCAAAATATTATGAGCAAACCCGTACAAAAAGTACAAAAAAGAAAGGTGTGTCTCCCCCATGTGTTAAACAAGTTGCAGGTCAGTGGGCTAAGATGGTGAAGTATATATGATAGAAATTTCTACTGAGATAAAGAGACCTCACTCACTGGTGTTTCATGTTTTGTTACAGAATTCCAAAGAAAGACTAAGGGGTAGTCTAGCGATTTAACTGTTGTGTATTTGAAATCTTATGTATGTCCTGATGCAGGCCAAACAGAACACTGTAAAAGAAGAGCGCCAAAGATGGGCGGATCCTCACTAAAGGGCCAAAACTCCCATGTCGACCAAACATTCTGTGCAATAACATCCTCTTGTAACAAGTGCTAAATGGAATTTGACCACTGGGTAATGGTGAACATGTAAACCACTATGTGGACTGAGTACAGAATAGTATCTGATATCATCCATCTCTGGTTTATTGTAGAGTGACGGCTGTCATCTGTATATATTCACTATATTTATAAAAGTGAAATGTGTGGGTTTGTAGCTGGGTTTGTGGTTTGGCGAAGCATCGTTCCTTATACAATTCCACACTACTTCACCAATCTGCACCAAATTGTGCATAACTACCTGTAAGGACCCTCCGGACATTACTGACTGAATGACATTTGGACACCCCACCCCTTTCCCCAGATTTGAGCACCTTCATACATGAGACAGTTGCCTGAAATCGGCAAAACATCAATGTGGTCGAGTAAGGACTGGTCATCAACCCTACAATTCACGGTTTGCCTGAAATCGGCAAAATATCAATGTGGTCGAGGAAGGACCGTTCGTCAACCATAGAATTCACGGTTTTTGGGACATTTGCACTGCAATGCACTGCAAAGAACTGCACCATGCCAGGGTGAGGCAACAGGCAGGGAGAGAGCACAGTAGGTCCCAGTATATAGCAACACAACAACTCTCGCTCCACCCCAACGTCTGCTCCGAGGTATGTCAGACAGCCACACACAACCATTCTCTGTGTAATTTACTTCAGAGTGCAAAGAACATCCAGCGATAAGCGAATTATAACAGCGACCTATGGGATAATTGATTTTCAACAATTGATGAGAGTGTTGTCATGTCGGTCTAAAGAACCTGCTTGGAGAACGCGTACTTTTAGCTATTAATGATACAAATTGCTTTTGGTTGGCAAATGCTTGTGGCAGTGTTCTCATACCCCCACAGACAAACTTGAACAACTATTCCAATATTGTTGATTGCATACAATGCACCCTTCAATACTAACCCCTCATTGCACTGATGCACTTTAACGAGTGGAGAGAACAGATATGTTAAGTAATCTGCGCAGTAAATAAGATTTTATGTTGAATGTTACATGCATGTCGAATTTCTTTTTTCGTAAGTACATTCTGTGATACTTAGTTTGTTGTCTTAAGAATTCTGTGTAATTGACCTTTATTTATTCAATGTTTTTTATTAGAATTTAAATAAACTTATTTTTAATGAGAAACGAGAGGTTAGGCAGAGTGCATAATTTTTTCCATATCTCCACACACTCCATGGTTGGCCGATTGATCTCCACACAAGAGGGATGGGTAGTATCTTGAGACTCGCATACGTAGCACGGTTGATCATTCTCTGCATTTCGTGTAAAGCCCCCCAAAAACAAAAAATCAGGGAATTACCCAATTTGTTTAAAGCCTCCAACACTCCCACCTTTGCTCCCAAAGCTGCAGTCTCCTTAATGCTTTTCTGTGAAGCTGCAACCATCTCACTATTCATAATCCTTCAGGTCCTTTATAAGGTCTAATGAGGATGCTTCCTTCAGCTTTGTAAGAGTGGGTGGGCAGGTGGCCATCTGCCACTCCAGGCAGATCATGCCTCTATGGGTGCCTGATGACCTTCTTCCAGGATCTCCCACCTGTGATAGCCCCACCTAGGAGCTTGACAGAGTTGTTTAACGTTCTGGCCTCCTATATTCCTGTGCTTATTGAAAAGGCATTTGCCCGAGCGCCGCAATCGCACATAGATTGATTTATAGTACCTTTGTCAATGACCATCCTGCTATATCCAACTGTATCTTCCTGTGATCAGCAAGTAGACTTTTAGCCAGGCACGGAGATGGAAGCCACAGTCAATGAGCATCTCCACTTCCATTTGAAAACACTGCAGTGGTGCCCAATCTCACTGTGCCCCACGTGGATTCCTGATAGTACTCCATGCTCGACCGCCCCCCCTGACCCCAAAGAAATGTTCTCTTCACTCAGCTTTGGGTGTCACCTGGTGACTCGCAGTGCTGGCAGCCCCCGTCTGTGTTTTCTCACCAGTTACTCTGGCTTCGGAAAAGCTGCCATGTCAGGATGACCACCAAGCGCACATCACTCTCTCCCACAGGCCCCTGTCACCGTGTGGGTCATGGCTGACTACCTAGGTTTGTCTGAATGATGAAAAGGTGCACACTTACATGTATGTGTGGCTGCCTGGGTGTGCCTGTATGGTGAACGGGTACACACTTAAATGTATGGGTGGCTGTATGTGTGTGTGTGTGTGTGTGTGTGTGTAGGTTGAATGGTGTGTGTGCTTGGGCTCGGGGGCGCAACAAAATCTACATTTCGGGAGTGGGGGGTGCCTGCCCTTCAAATGTTGTGGGAGATGCTAACTTCACGGGCGATGGGTTAGGGGCAAACCTATTTGTGTGGGGCATCTAACTTCTTTATGCATTCTAATTAGACTATTCCAGTGCAGCTTCAATGTTACATGCAGTTACCTCTCTCCTTTAAGTCTGAAAACACACACGTATGGACTGCTGTGAGAATAAGCAGTCTTCTATCCCCTCTCTACCCTTCCAACCACTTCCCTGGCATGCAAGTACTAAACCCATTTCAATTGCCTAAATAATTGCGCTTTTGAATGCAGGTACTAACAGTGGAATGCGTTACGTTAGTAATTGCTAGGCCTTTGTTAACAGCGAAACCCAGGTGCTGTTTAATGTCTGTGTCTTGTTCTGTCCAGTAAAGGCTCAACAGTTTATCCAGATCGAGTCGAAATAGCTTAAAATTCTGAAGCTCAGCTAGCTTAATGGTGTTGTACCACTACTTGTTTTTAATCTGTTGGCTGCTTATTGGTAATCTTCATTACTCATAGCCTTATTCTTCCTTGTCCCAGTACTTGTTTATGGGCACTTTGACTCATACACGAGTACTGGGATGGGGTAGAGGGAAATGGAGGTAATGCCTGGCTTAGTAACCTGTAATCTTCATTATTCCTAGTCACACTCTTCCTCGTCCCAGTAATTACCTATGAGGCAAGGAGCCTCATACGTAAGGACTGGGATAAGAAAAAGGGAAGTAGTGGTAATTCTGGGCCGATAAGCTGATTTTGGGGTTTGGGGCAAGGGGTGGGAGGGAGAAGGGATGTGTGGGGGAGGTGGTGGATTGGGATTGTGCAATAAATCATAATGGTCATCCATGTCCAGGCTAAGCAGGCATGCTGTGTGGCTTTAGTGGCTAGAGAGGCATTTTGGTGCAGCCAGTGTAGTATTTTCTTTTTTATAAAACATAATTTTATTGGCATTTAAAACATAACTGGCACCAGTGTGCCAAAAATTAACCCCCCCCCCCTCCCTCAATACCGTTCAACATTTTCCAAGGTACAGTTTATCCGCAACCTCATGTATTTCACATAGTGCCTCACTTGGCTCTTCTTTCTCGGCATTCCACATTGGTTAAGCATCTCAAGAAGTCTCCATGTATACCACAGCACTACGTTGTTATGTCCAGTTTCTGCAGTTTAAGCTATGGTGTGGCAGTTCCTGCCTCTACCTCGTCAGTTTGTCTGATCAGTAATTGCGTGTAGGGGTCCGACATGTGTCTAACGCTGTATTGCTTGCGTGACAGCCCCATCCACTCTCCATGTCATTACAGCATAAAATATCCACCCTCCATTGAACTATCATTGGGTTATGTTTCCCTCCCCACAGCATTGCCACCCATCTCTTGGCAGTATCAAAAAGTAATCCCACCAGTTTTTTTTGCATGTTTGTGGATCAGTTTTGTGTAGCCTATCAGTGCCATCAGTAGGTCTGGTTCTACCTCCTGCCCCGGGACACTGATCGTCTCCAATACCTGCTCTCAAATTGCTGTATAACAGAGCATCCCCAGGCCACATGGAGAAAATCGGCCAAAGCGCTGTCGCATTTTGCACATCTCCTGGAGGTTTCTGGGAAGTATCCTTTTAGTTGAGCCGGTGTGTAGTAGAATTGGTGCAGATATTTTGAATTTATTAGTTAAAATCCTACATTAATGGCCGCTTTTATTGGCATCTTGCAGCAGTACCTCCAGGTCTCCTCTGAAATCTCCCGTCCCAGGGCCTGTTCCCTTCTCCTACGAGGGGAGGCTTTTACTTCTTCCCCAGTGTTGAGACTCATGGAATACAGCCCCAATGTTACATTATTGCCCAGTCCCCCCCCAAAGCTGTTTATCTAGTGTGTAAATGGTCTGCGTCTGCCTGGGGAAAGCTGAGAACAATTGCTGCATGGCCACCCTCAATCTGTACTATATGAATGTATCCAGCAAGGATAATTTCCCTTTCTCCTTCAGCAATTCCAATGTTATAAACATACCCTCTGGGAATAGATCCCAAATTGTGTAATTTCCAATCTCGTCATCAGTGCCACGGAGCCAGCCTCACCCATGATAGGGATCTCCGGAATATGTCTTACAGGGAGCCTAGGGGAATATAGGACCCCCCCCTTGTCTTACGTTCTATGCAGATCCAGGCTGCAAGGGGGAAGTTGCCGCTATTGCTCTCTCCACCTCAATGTGTCTTCTATATCCCTGCTCCCCAAACCAGTAAAGGAGAAACCCTGCTTCTGCAATGTTATACTATGTCTCCAATTTCACCATCGCTAGACCACTTTCGTGTATCGGCAATGCCATTTTGTCCCAAGAAACCTTGACTTGCTTACCCGCCCATACGAACTGCAGTAGTGCTGATTTCAACTTCCGAAAGTAATTCCCGGGTACCACTATCGGGGCATTTAGAAAAACATACAGGAATCTGGGGAGTACCGATTCAACATACATACAGGAATACATACAGGAATACAGGAAACATACAGGAATCTGTACCATGTTTGATGTATCCTTGTTGTTAAACTGTAAAGCGCCTTGAATTAAGGTGCTATATAAATACAATAAAAACAAATACAAATCTGGACATGGCTGCCTTCACCTGCTCCAGGAGTCTTAGATAGTTGCTACTATATACAATTTTAGTTTCCCTGGCTATATTAATCCCTAGGTAGCAGGTCTGGATCATGTGCCACTGGAACCCCCAGCCGATCCCACCAAGCCCACATTGATTTCGAAGAAGGTGTCTATGGCCTCTTTTAAGCCCTCCGGGAACACTGTGTCCGTGAGACCCTCACTTTTAAATCTCCAAGGTGGCCTCTGCCTCATACGGCCTGATAGTTCAACAACCAGAAGCACCGGAGCATGGTTTGACAGTGTGCAGGCAAGGATATCAATCTCCTTGGCCTGATCCAACAGCGATTGTGATGTCAAAAAGAAGTCTAGTCATGACGCAGAGTTATGGGGTGCGGAGTGGTGTGTGTATTGCCTCATGCCCTGATCCTCAATACGTCCTCAATCTCCCATGTGACGCCCATGGCCTGTATTGTATTTGTCCCCCTACTCCCTGGGCAATGGTCATTCCCTGTTCGATCCTGTGTTGGGTTCATGACTGCGTTGAAGTTGCCAGCCCAAATTATCTCCCCTGGTGGTAGTTTCCCTAGTTGCAACCCGATGAAATCCAGTGTTTCTATTGTGTTCTGGTTTCGACCATAACAGTTAAATAGGGTCTATAGGCTCCCCTGAATAGTACCCTGGACCACAAGAGCCCTCCCCTCCAGATCTTGAACAACGTTGGTCTGACGAAACCCAATGGAACTATGTACGAGGGTGCACCCCCCCCCTTGCATACGAGGAGTATGACGACAAGTATCTATGGCATCCCCAGCTCCTCCCAAATTTAGACTCCACCTCTGGTGTTAGATGGGTCTCCTGTAAAAAGGCAATCCCTACCTTATGGCAATGCATATATAGTAGGAACTTCTGGCTCTCTGATGGGCAATTTAATCCCCTGACATTCCAGGTAACAAAACTAAGTGGTGTCATTGGGCATTGTTAAAGCACATATATTTCCAGGGGGATAAACCCCCAAGTGATCTGTTGTTATATTGCCCCTATGGACGTACTGCCTGAATCCTGCACACTCTGCCTGCAAAGCAGAGCTTGTATCACTCTTTGCCCCTCTCCCACCTCCACCGACAACCCCAATTCATCAGTATTCTGTGAGCCCCTTCCTGTCCCCCGCTAACCTCCCCAACTTATCATTCGCCTGATTACGCCCCCGCTGATCACTCCAACTCATCAGCTGCCCCCCTTCCCCTGCCCACACACAAAACATAAGCTTTCAGATGATTGATAGCCAGGAGTCCAGCCAACCATCACACCTCCGCAATCTCGCGGTTGCAGCCTGACTCAGACGGATCAAATCCCATTTGGCCTCAAGTGTCGTGCATTATTGAAGGATATGTGGCACCAGACAAGTTTTCACCCATTGTTCCCATGTTGCCGGGGATTCCTCGGTTGCATTTCATCTAAGGCATTGGCCTCCTCCGGAGTGTGGAAGAAGATTGCTTGCCCTTCCTGTTCTATTTGCAGCTTGGCCAAGAACAGCATGGGGTACCAAATGCCTCTGTCCCTTAGTTTTTTCTTGACTTCCATGAATGTCCTCCTGGAGGCTTGTACTTTGTCTGAGAAGTCTGCAAAGAGTTTAATCATGTCTCCTTTGTAGGTCACCATCCCTTTTTCTCGAGCTTTGCGGAGGGCAACGTCTATGTCTCGATAATTTAACATGCAGGCTATAATCAAGCGAGGTGGTGCCCGTGGGATAGGTCTCCTCCCACTGGGTATCCAGTGTGCTCTCTCCACTATGTACACCACGGAGAACTCCTCTGACCCAAGTGCCTCCAGCAGTATCTCCTCCACAAAGGGCTCCATATGCTTCTGCTCCACTGATTCTGGAACCCCGACTATCCATAGGTTGTTTCTCCTGGATCGTGACTTCATGTCATCTTGTTTGTCGGTGAGCTCCTTCAACGCCCGCTTCAGAAGTGTCAAGTCTATGGTCACTGATGCGGATTCGTCTTCCACAGTGGACACTCTTCCCTCTACCTCGTCCAGCCTCCCCCATGCTTGTCCAAGCAGACCTGCATGTGATCAACCTTGCAGGTGAGAGCATCTATTTTCCCATCTAGGGACTGCATACTAGTTTGCAGTTGGTTAAACATTTCCTTAATGTCCTGGAATGCCCCAGTTGGATCTTGGGGTGCTGGCTGGTCCCGCACTCCTGGAGAGTCCTCCATCAATTTGTTGTCTCTCGTTTTGGAGGCATGTCAACGTGCAATTTGGACTGTTGTTTGCCCCCTTTGCAGGACTTGGACATCTCTGCTTCTCTTGGGGTTTATGCGGGAGGGCACACTGTGTTGTATTCAGCTCTCTGTCCTTGGGTATACCCCTTATTGTGGTCACCAGATGTCCTCCTGTTACTGCCACTATGGTCCCTATATAGATCAGGGTCGAGGCTGTTGTCTGGTTTTGTATAACAGGACCCAGGGACATAGCAAGCAGCAGGGTTCCTCACTAACAGACTGGTCTTGTATCCGCTGTCCCCATCTCTCTGTCAACTGGTTTCGCTCCACTGCTCTCCATGCAAACCTGGACCCGGGGAAGATCAGGGCCGGTGCTACTTTTTGTTTATTCAATTGTCTGATAGTTTTGGTTGTCCCTGAGTGCGGGTATTCTAGTTTGTAATGGCTGCACAAACCATTCGTGTATGTGCTCTCCCCTTCAATTCACAGTGCCTCATGTGGTGTAATAAGGCTGAGGTTTTCCGTGAACTGGAGGGCTCCACAGTAAGAGGCTGGTGTTGTTCCCCCTGACCCCGCCTATCCTGGCAGCTTGTTTCACACCAGCATCCACTTCACAAATCTGTATTCGGATCAAATCGGGATCTGGGCCCCCGTTCATTCAAGTGCCCAACGTCACTGGGTGCCCCTTGGTTCAGAGACCACAATCAATAGTGCCCATGAAAGGCCTTCTTATAATGCTCTTCTTTCTTCCCCCCAGTTTGCAAGGTCTCAACTTAGTCCCCTATATTGTGTTGTGGTACCCTGCCCCACTTGATCTACAGATTATTGTCCTAACCACCAGTATTGCAAGGCCCCAGCCCACTGCTGGGGGAAAGCGCCAGCCTCCCCCCCAGCACGGCAGCACAGTATCTTCTGTATAGATGCTATGCGCCATTCAGGGTCCACCTGTGGGCCCTCTAGCTGTCAGGCCTGGATCAGCATTGTGCTATTGCTCCCGCCTATCTGGTGTTCTGTTCTGTTTCAGGAGTCCTAATCACTCCCAGACCCTGAGCTGGGTTGAGACCGGCGGGCCACCATGCTTCCCACATGCATTTTCAGTAACTATGTGCCCCGCCGTGCAGTTCCAAGTGCAGTGGTCAATGATGGTGGTGCGGTTCTGTTGGAGAGTGCCCTTCCCACCCCCTGCCAGCCTACTTGTTTCAGCGCTGTTCAACATTGGTAGGTGATGAGTTTCCATGCTCATGGGGCATTTGTTTGTTGTTCCTCCTGCCCGAACATGCATGGGCTTGACTCTGCCTATGGAGAAAGGTTCCCGCTCCACCCTGCAGCAGGACGCCCCCAACGGTATACTGTCCTGGGTTTTCACTGAATCTGCAGGTCCCACCACCCGATCGGTGGGGGCTGGCAATATGGGAGTCCTCACTTCCTCCCAAGCCATGAAACGGGGCACTTGGTACCGTTCAGCCTCCCCTCTCTGCATCTAGTTCCAATGTGTGCTCACCAAAGTTGTTATCGCCCCCAGGAGGCCTCCTCCAACAACCACAACGAAGAGCGAGCTATGCCAATCCCCCCTCCACAAGCTTCTATATTGTCCTCTGTAGTGCCCGGTCCTCACTGGTACAAAAAGGTCAGGCCGCCAGCACCAACTACTCCAGCTGGAGTCCCATGCTTCTCGACATGCGGCTCATCCAGCTGTCAGCTCTGTGCTGGTGCCCGGGGTCTTGCCGAGTATTCCCCCCGCGTGGGCACGCTGAATGCCGAGCGGGACTCCAACCGTCTCCGAATTATGCTCACGTCCCGGTTCTGTGTGGCAGCACCTCCTCTCTTTGGTCATGGGGCTCACTCGAGCTCCATGCCCAGAGACGGCTCCTCCTCTCCCGCCTCTGCGCCGTTATGCCTCTGGGCCTCTGCATGTCTTCTGGATCTCCACTTGCCCGGCTCTGCACGATTCCAGATTTTGCCACTTGGAATTGTAGGCGTCCTCCAGCACAACACTATATCTGAGTGTTAACTTAGTCGGGGAGCGTCTGGATATACGCTGGATCTGTCGATGTGTGTGGAAGCTCACAGGGTCACGGCCATCTTGGCTGAGCTCACCAGTCTAGTAATTTCATAGTTTGACTTGACTTTTTTTAACTGGGCATCTCTAAAAAAACAGTCCTGCTAAGTGTATTTATCTGGCTAGACTGGCATTTGGGTGCTGCTAGTCTAGCCATTTCTTACTGCAGCATTGTATATATTTCTGGCCATCTGAGATAAAATAACCATGATAAGTGTTATTGCTCCCACTGGCATTTTGGTGGAACCAGTCTATGTATGTCTAAATGTGGCTTAGCATGCTTTACTGTAATATGTTATTACGTGTCTAGACTGGTCTACATTGTGCAGCCAGTTGGACAGGTTTTCATTGTGTGATGGCATTTTTAATAGCAAAGCATTATATTAAGTAAAGCATTAATATTCCTGTGTATTGTTGGTGATTTGCATGTATTGGATTTTTACATTGGTGTTACCGTACAAAACAATTGCAAACACTCTGGCCTTTTAGCTAACATTTCTCAGGAAGTGTGCTGTATAATGCATTAAAACACATATTTATACCTTTTCTCCTAGTGCAGTGTGTGGCGTACCCCTGCAGCACCACCTTTGTGAGTATTGCACTGCGTACATCCCTCACACATTATTGCAAGGCAGGTATAGAATCAAGATCATTGCTTGTGGGCAAGGCTGAATGGAGGTCCGAGCAGGTCTCTGAAGCACAGAGTTGTTGCATCCTTTTCGGCCACCATCGTGGTCACACACCCTATTTTCTATATTTCTTAAAACATCCTCTCCCTCTAAAACATTTAAAGCCAGGTAAAAAAGGAACACCATATGCTGCGTCCTATTCGTCCCCCATCTTGGCCACAACCACTCTTTTCTATGCTGTTTAAACATTGCTCTCCCTCTAAAAGGTTTAATGCAGGTTGAAAATAGAAAATGATATGATATTAATACCCAGAGGATTCTAAACGCGGACCCAGGGATCGAACCTGTGTTACTCTGTGCTGTCTTGCTTCCAAGGCGAGAACATTGCCCCTGAGCTATCCTCCCGAGACATTATGCTTGCGACCACTGTTCTGTATGGCAGCACTCCCTCTCTTCGGTCATGGAACTCACTCGATCTCCGCGAATTAGTAAAACTTGAATGGACTTTATGCCATAGGTGGATTCATTGAAACCCTAGTGGACAATAAGTAGCTATCCCATTGGGTGCAAAACGTGTGTTGTGCATTTCTCAAAGAACTTTCAGAAGTACAAATTCCACAACATTCGTAATCTGTATAGGTTGTGATTGAAGGTATTACATACGAAATATAGTTATTTATTTTGGTACTGTGGACCAAGTTTCCTGGCATAAAACACAGTCTGTTAGCCAACAACCTGAAGGTCTCTGTTACCAGGTAAATGTCTCACTCAGTTAGTCACTCACTCACTTACTCACTCACTCACTCACACACTCACTCACTCTCAATAATTCAATTGATGTAGAAAGATACAACTGGCTGCAATAGCAAGTTATTGAGACATGCTACATTTCAAAATAAGGTAAACAATGGCCATCATTTTGCTATTACTATTCATGCTGTCACCTTCGTTGTCTCCCTGGTCATTCACATGATCTTCAGCTGCACTTATTAAAACACTGCAATCTTATAGTTAATGGTTCTTAGATCTCAAAATGTTTCTGCACCATGTCAGTTTTTTCTAGGCCCCCTTAATTTTGCCCACCTCAATGTGGCCAGCCATGCGCCTTCAATACCATGAATACTCCCCTTTGTTTGCCCCACGAAAAGTTATTTTTGCATAAGAGGCCTCACTCTGCCTATTAAAACTAGGTAAAAGGAGACTCTTACATTAAAACCCTGGAGCTTGGCAGCCTCTTTGAGAAGTGCAACCAGAACAATGCACAAAGAAAAGTCTCCCCGAAATTGGGATATTCAATGCAAAACATTTTAAATCCTTGCACGGTTGGAAATACCACCCTTTCTTGGTTTGTAGAATATTTGTGAGCTTAGCTATGCTATATTTTTGTTGGATCTGACCAACAGGCCTGCTCTACTACGAATTTCAATAGGCTCTTTGTTGCATGCTCTTTTCGAGAGCCTGATTCTTGGCGAGGGGCATCACCAGGCTGTTGCCCTCAACATGGTCCAATTGCCCACCAAATGATTTGGTAAACCTACTGATGTTCACTTATGCTACCCAACACCTCCTAATATAATAGCCCCTGAACACCTATTGGCACTGACCTCAACATTGCTGACAGCATTAATCCTACTAATATTTGGTCATTTTTGTGTGATGGCAGTTTTGGTCGGTCGGGGAGTTTGAAACTCTTTACTGACCCTTCGTATTTATTTGATCAGTTACCTTCCGGGCCAGAGAGAGGGCAGCAAAATCAGGACCAAAATGGGACAACACATGCCAGGAGGGGCAGCAACAACCCAGGAGGTGACAATATAGCCCTGCAGCGAACAACTACATCCAGGAAGGGGGAAGTGGAAAACAATCCTCAAGGCTTAACAAAGGTAGAGTGCCGGGTGACCGATAGGTCCATCCTTTCTTAAATATGCTCAAGGCTGAAAGATTTAATTCAGTACATAAAGGCTTTATCCTTCCATCACTGATTTCCTGCGTCACATCTGAAGCATTAACTCAGTTGCAATACACCGGTGTTAAAAATAGAGCAAATGCAAGTAGCACCACGTAAGGCGCTTTGGTAATAAGGAACAGAATATATAGCTTTTGTCCAAATACATCTTATCTAAAAATGTTTTGCCTTTACGGCTAAACTGAATTCAACTGTTTTTTTTAATGTTTACAGTGTGACATACAATTTCATTCGTTTACTATATAAACATTTTGTTACCCTGCATATTACAATAATAATCTGTTTCTTTGTTGCAATGCCTACACTATCTTAAGATAATACGTGCTGAGGCTACACATGTTTGCTCCATTTCTAATTATTCAAGCAGCAAAAATGGTGCTAAATTTGCTGGATCCATTTTTTGCACAAGAGAAACATGGAGATAACCTGGGCACTGGAGTGCCACATGTTCCGCCTTATGGTGTACACTCACACATAGGAAGTCCTCTCTGAGCAATGTTGACTGATTTCATGACAGGGGGTTAAACCTATACAGCATCCCGGTTACTGCCGGCTTTCCATAGAGCTTCAACAATAATTCGGGGAATCAGTCGTCACT
The DNA here is from genome assembly GCF_040938575.1 of Ambystoma mexicanum. Taxonomy (NCBI): domain Eukaryota; kingdom Metazoa; phylum Chordata; class Amphibia; order Caudata; family Ambystomatidae; genus Ambystoma; species Ambystoma mexicanum. The sequence continues at coordinate 317,547,674 of NC_090928.1, read as the reverse complement.
GCTTCTTGTAACGTCCATGCACTGCAGATGGCTTACTTGATTCCCTGCGGAATCTCTCTGTTCTTTGCAAGGGCGGCAGCCAGGCAGGTTTCCATGCGGAATCCTCCATTTCCTGCCACATCAAATTCGGAATCACGAGGCATCGCAAATGTGCATGGCTGAATCAAACATCATGAATCATGCTCCTGCACTGCTACACACATCCATCAAAATCACATGGCACCTAAAGAACATGCCTAATTAATTCTTTATGCGCCATACGCTCCCTAAACAACTATGGAAATGACCCCCAATATCCTTAAAATGCGAGTGGAAAATGCATTGGCATCATGGAGAGCAGTTTTTCCAATTAGGAAATTACTAAATGAAAATGACCTCTCAAGTAAAAAACATTGACCAGTTCCACCAGACCCAACACGTAGTGAAGAGCTAAGGATGAGTAAGATCGTCCTTTTTGCATAGACTTGATTAAAGCTCAGCAGTTAAGTTCCTTCTGGGCAAGGTTACCAAGAGTGAACAAGGGGTGACCATCGAGCCCACCTATATAAAGAAAGAGGTGGTGGTTCCGACAGCATCAGAAGAGGGTGACACCCTCTCAATGGACTGCTTGGCTCGTACGTCAATATTTTTAGAGCCAGAACAAGAATATTTTTAAAACATAGGAAAATGTGGGTGTGCAATATTTAACATCCTGATTTTATTCTTTGGAGTGAAGGATGAGGAACAGTAATTAGTACTGTTCACACGCTGAATGTGCTTCATGAGGCCGCTGCAGATGATGTCCGCAAGCTACTGTGGGTATTTCAAAGTCAGATTCATTGCATGACGTACACCAAGCCTTACTGCTACAGTTTTATCAGCTAACCAGCAAAATGTGCATGTGCTATATGAAAGACAATGTCCATTCCAGATGGATATTCAATCAGTGCTTTTCTGTCAGATCGAAACATGCAAATGAGATTTCATGAGTTGACTAAGTAAGTCAACAGGTGTTTCATTCCAACTGGCACTTCATCAGGACTAAAAATGGCATGATATCGGTTTCTCTGGGCTGACTGATTACTCTTTTGTCTCCTCACCTGCCACTGACAAAGCAAATAGCCAACCATGGCAGAGAATTAAATATGATGCAACCTTGAGCTTGATGAAGTGCTGGAGCTAATTAAAGTAGCACATATTTCAATATTCATCTGGATTACCCTTCATTTTATGGATTAATCCCATAGCACAGCCATAATTTGTTAGAAAAAGACCTTTGCCTTTAGGTGGGTGAAAAAGCCTTCAAATTGACAAAGAAGAACACATTCCCATATTCCATTCAACAAAAATAAAAGCTGCAAAAGCAAACACCATATATTATTCAAGTGTACGTTTGGCAAGTACGTCTTTGTTTTCAGCAGGTATTTAACTTTACAGGCCTTAAATTCACAAGTGAGGGCCAGTGGTGGTTCTGAGGCATGCAGGAGAAAACAGATGCATTGTGCATCATTAATTAAAGGGACCCTAATGATGGCAAGAGGTGTTGCTACAACAAAATTAAGAGCAGAGGTGATGCAAAACAGGTAGACATTAGGGGAATTGTTTGGTGAAAAGCAAGATTATCACATGAGAGATTGCTCATATAAATCAATAAATGCAAGATAATGTGAATGCAAGGTTTGAAAGTGTGCTGCCATTATGAACAATGAGGCAGCAGAGGAATGCCCATCAGTGTACAGACATATACATGCATTGTGTGAGTAAAATTCTTTCAAGCTGTGTGCCAAACATTTGAGAAGCAGGGATTAGAGACATTTTTTTTTAAACGTATTTTTATTGTTTTCAACATATTATTACCCATATGCTTTTTGACAAACATCCCTCGAATACAACCCCCCTCTCAGGAAGACATAAACCGTGTTTTGTTAGTTCTCGGGAAAGTCTATGCGCTGAATATGTCTGTTATTTTAATATTGTGAGGGCACCATTGTTGCATATAGTCTGACTGTAAGTATTCCAAACCCCCCCCCCCATTCCTTCATGAATGATTCGTTCGTGCCCTGTAGGCAGTGTGTAATCTTTTCCATGGTCATTTGTGACCAGACCTTCTGTAGCCATGTGTATACCAGAGGTGGGTCTTGTTTTTTCCAGTTTTGGGCGATTGTTGCCCATGCCGTGATGACCAGGCCCATAAAGCTCCTCCAACATGCTTTATTTAAGCTTTTGGCCTGTTGATCTTTCAATCCGCATAGCCACACTTTCTCCCCCAGCTGGTCCACCTCCGAAAACATCTTATTCATTTCCTTTTTCACTTCTGACCAGAATCCTTTGACCCCTTGACAGTCCCACCATATGTGTTTCCACGTGCCCGGTTCTGAGCACCCCTCCAACAGCAATCGGACATTTCCGGATACATGGTGTTGAGCCTCTCTGGTGTATGGTGCCATTGGGTAATTCGTTTTTGCCACATTTCCCTGGTTTGCACTGCTCTAGTGAGTTTTGGGACACCGGCCCACAGTTCCATCCATTGCTGTTTTGGGATCTCTTCCCCTAGAGTTCTTTCCCATCTTTTCATGTATGTCCATTTGATTTCTTCACTTTGTGTGTTGATGAAGTTGTAGAGGGAGGAGACTAGTTTCTTGGCTCCTGAGTTAGTTATTAGGTATTTTTCGAATGGGGTTAAATCCCATGTGGCCTGTTGGATGACCTCTGAAGTTGCTAGCCAATGTCTGAGCTGCTCATATTTAAACCTGTCCGCCTCTGTCAGGTTCCATATGCTTTTACATTCATTAAATGGTCTTATTTCTTTATCTTGGATCATTTCCCCAATATTTTTGCACCCTGCAGCCTCCCATTTCTCGAAAGCCCCACGTTCTAGTCCTGGTGGGAATTGAGGGTTCCGACAGATGGGCGTAAATGGGGCCATTGGTGTGGTCATGATGCCCTTCCGAGTTTGTTTATCCCAGGTGTCCAGTGTGGATTTCATAACCTCACTGATGTGGAGATTTGGGTGTCTGTGTTGCTTATGCTTCCATAGAAGGTCCTCCAAAGGGGTTCTTGTGACCGCCCTATCTTGGGTTGCCCATATCGTTTGTTGATCTTCCCCCAACCATTCTTTCAGCACCCACAATTGCGCCGCTTGGTAATATTTCCTAAAGTGTGGGAGTGACATTCCCCCCTCTCTTATATGTGCCGTGAGGGTGGCTCTGGTGACCCTTGGGGGCTTCCTGTTCCAGATATATGCTGAGATTGCCCTGGACAGTGCCTTAAAGAATGTATTTGGGACTGGTATAGGGAGAGCGTGGAAGTAGTACAACAGTCGGGGGAGTTTATTCATTTTCACCGATTGAATTCTGCCCCACCATGAGGCCATTAGCGGACACCAGCATTGTAGATCCCTCTTTACTCGAGCTAGGAGCGGGGGATAGTTACCCTTATATAGCATGTCCACCTTATGTGTGAGAATTATACCCAGGTACTTGATGCCCTCCTCAGCAATTTTTACACCTAACGATCCAGCTGCCCTTTCCAGTGCCCCCCTGTTCCCTGCTAAATGCAGTATCTCTGATTTTTTTCCTGTTTATTTTTAAGCCAGAGATCTCCTCAAAGGCCTCCAATTCTTTTAAGGTTTGCGGTAAGGTCCTCCCCGGGTCGTCCAGGGCCAACAGCATATCATCTGCATAGGCGATTACTTTGTGCTGTGCACCTGCCATCTCGATCCCCCTTACCAGGGTAGATTCCCTGATTCTAATTAGAAATGGCTCCAGGAAGATGGCATATAGAAGGGGGGATAGCGGGCATCCCTGTTTGGTTCCCCTGGTTACCTTTACCCTGTCCGTGACTTCCCCGTCTATTGCTATTCTTATTGATGGGGAGTTGTAGTTGGCTTTGACCATGTCTATGTAGTGGTCTCCAAATCCCATGTGTTTCAATGTTTTAAAAAGTATGGACCACTCCACCCGGTCATATGCCTTTTCGGCATCTAGTGAGAGTAAAATTGCTGAGGTATGTGTGATGCCGATTTTTCCCCCCAGGTGAATTAGTCTTCTTAAATTGTCATGCGTTTGCCTGCCCGGAATGAAGCCCGATTGATCAGGGTGTATCAAGGTGGGCAGAAGCGGGGATAGCCTGGCGGCCAATATTTTGGTGTATATCTTTGCGTCCAAATTTATCAGGGCTATGGGACGATATGAGCCTGGGAGGGAGGGGTCTTTACCTGATTTATGGAACACCAGAACCTTTGCCTCATTCATGGACGGGGTTGTGTTTCCGCTTTCCTTGAAAGTGTTTAATAGTCTTGTTAGAATTGGGGTGAGAATGTCCGCATATTTTTTGTAGAAGGTGGCCGTATAGCCATCTGGGCCTGGTGCTTTGTTGTTTGGGAGTCCCGCGATTGCCCTCTTCACTTCTTCTTCACTAATCCTGGTCTCCAGTGCCAGTTTGTCTTCCTCAGATATTTTTGGGATGGTGAGAGATTGTAAGAACCTGCCCTGGTTGCCCTCGTCCGGGTGCTCAGTCGTATATGGTTTTTGATAGAGTTTTTTAAAGACCTCCCCTATTTCTTTAGTGCATGTAATTGTGTCTCCTTGTGCATTTTTGATGTTTAGTATGGTCATTGATTTTTGCTTTGCGCAGAATTGTTTTGCAAGGTATTTGTCTGCCTTATTGGCTTTGATATAGTATCTTTGCTTGAGGTAGAGGAGGTATTTTCCTGCCTCTGCTTGTCCTTTTTGGCTTTCAGAGCTATCATATATCCCCGGATCACCGCATTGAAAGCCTCCCAAACTGTTCCCAGTGGGACTTCTCCTGTATCGTTTTGCTCAAAATATTCTATAATTTTGTCCTTTATTGATTCTCCAGTTACCAGGTCTGTGAGAAGATCTTGAGGTAACCTTCACCGCCAGAGGCCTCCAGGGCCTTCCCTGGGGTATGAACATCCAACCATAGTGGGGCATGGTCCGATAATGCTATAGTACCTATTTCCATTCCTTGAATTTTGGCCATCAGTCCCACCGACATCCAGAAATAGTCAATTCTCGACATCGAGTTGTGCACATGCAAATAATATTTAAAGCCACTATCTTGCCCCATTCAGTTCCCTCCATGCATCGCACAGTGCCATCCGCTCCATCTTTTGATTGAGATGTCTGGACAGAGCGCCCTGGCTTTGGGGTCCCCCCACACTCCTGTCCAATCGTGGGTACCAGGTCATATTCAAGTCCACCTCCAGTACTACCTCTCCTTTCGCAAACCCCTCAAGTTTCTCCATCGTATCCAGCAGAAAGCTATCTTGCCCCGCATTAGGTGTGTATATCACTGCCAGGGTGAGCCGGAGACCACCTAGCATAACATTTGCAAAGGCAAACCTCCCTTCGCTGTCTGCCTGCTTGTCAATGAGTGTTACGTCCACTCCCCCCTTTATTGCTATCAGTACCCCTGCCCTTTTTTCAGTAGCATTTGATTGCACCCAGACATTGTACCCTCTGAGACAAACCTTCCTTTTATCCTGTGGTCTAATGTGTGTTTCTTGGAGCAGCAGGATGTCCGCCTTCTCCCTCCTGAGCATAGTCTCTACCTTTTTCCTCTTCACTGGAGAGTTCAGCCCCCTTACATTATATGATAAGATTTTGAGGTTCCCCATCTCATCTACGTCAGATCGGCTGACATAGGATCCTGAGTGCTATGATCCCCGCCGTCTTCCAGAGTACCCCTCCCTCCTCCCCCCAAACTCCCTAACTCTCCCCCAACTAGTAACATTGAACCAACTTTGGTCCTGAGGAGGGCCCGGGTACCTAAGGATGCTAGGGCGTTGCGCCTATCGCTCCCTGCCCTCAATGAACTCGGGTTGAACTTTGCGGGGAGTCCTAAACCCTGCATCTTCCTCAGACCTTGTTAACTGTCCATTCCTGGTCCCCAGCCGGGCCGCTGAGTATCACACTCTCCAAATATCTTTCAGTGAATGTCTCTCCGCCTCCTGTATTTGGATCCTGTCAGCTCCAGGACCACTTGCGTGGGTATCTTCCATACTCCACTGTTTGTTTGGTACTTCCTCTTCCATTTTGTTTCTTTTTTTGTCGTACTTCTTCCCATCCTCTCGGCCTCTCATGCAGTTCCCCTTTAGGCCCTGGCGCCCCTCGTTACTACCTCCTCCACCTGGAGGTCCATGATGTGGAGTCCTTCTTCGCAGGTCGTCACTATTCTTTGTTTGCCTTCCCACTCGAACAATAGTCCAAATGGAAACGTCCACTTATACCTTATTTCTTTCGCCACTAGCTCCTTCACCAGTGGGGCCATCTCTCTCCTTTTTAGTAACGTCACGGATGCCAGGTCTTGGTATAACTGAATGTCCACCCCGTTCATCCTAATGTGGTCTACCTGCCTCGCTCTCCTTAAGATTTTTTCTTTTTGCGAGTATGATGAGAGGGCCTCCAGTACGTCTCTTGGTCTTTCCCCGGGGGCGCCAGTTCTTTTAGGGCCCACTCAGTGCACTCTGTCGATCCCAATGATGTCCTCTTCTTGTGCTTCTAGAATGTCCCTGAACACTTCCTGAACCGCATTCTTAAGATCCTTATACGGCACCGATTCGTGGAGGTACTTAATGTGGATACTGGATCTGCGGGATCGGTTTTCCAAGTCTTCACATTGGATTTCTAAGTTGTGGGTTAGCCTCACCAGGTGTTCCTGCGTTTCGCTGTTCTGTTGTGCTTCTTCTTCTGCATTTTGAACTATTCTCTCTAGGGTATCTGTCCTTTCTTCCAGTTTGGCCACATCTAGTTTCAATTCTTGGACCACCTGCTTCATGTCGTTCCTCATTGTCGCAAATTGGTCCTGCACCATTGATATGAATTTGTCTTGCAGCTCCACAAACAAAGTGTGCATGTTGTCCCTTGACGGGGGAAGGCTGCACGCGTTCGGGGGGATGCCGTCTGTTGTGGGGTCTTCTAATGTCCTTCCCCTGGTGCTTACCAGGGTGTCGGACGACCACATCTGAAGCAAGTTTGTGTCTTGTTTGGCGGATTGTGGGATTGATTGGCTTGCACTCCCTTTACACTTTGCCTTGGACATCGCCCCTGTGCCTTGGTGATCCTATGGTGTTACTTGAGCACCTTTATGGGGCAGCTGTGTTGTGTCCTCTGGATATTGCCTTTGTTAGTTTCCTCCTGATGTCGTGGAATGGAGCTGTGGGGGGGTAGGTCTTGTGGTTTTTGTGACGCTGTGGAGAGGGGTATAATCTCTCCTGTCCCCTTGGAGCATGGCCAGAATTTTTTTTGGGTGGTTGTAAACAAGTCTGGCTCCTCCACTGTATCTGGCCTGCCCCCTTCAGCATATGGTTTTAGTGGTGGGAGTGAGGGGGGGGGAGCTTCTCCCCAGTTCTGGGTCAAGGCTTCTGTGATGCTTTATGGGGTGGGGGGAATCTCCCACCTAGATCACACACCCCTCTGTCTTCTTTGCGAGCAGGGTGGGGGGGCGGAGGGGAGCCGCTCACCTTGTGATCTGCCTGTTCCTGTCCCTGGTGCTTCCCTGCATCCGACCCGTGCGTGGTGCTCTGCCTCCTCCCATCACTGTGCTCTGCTGCTTTCCGGCCCTGTCAGCTGTTGCCGGAGCGTGAGCGGGGTCTCTGTGGCCTCGGCGTGCTGTGTTTTGGCACTTGCTGGTGTCGAGCTCCAGAATCTGGGTCCCCCGCCTGGTGTCTTCTCCCCCCCGATTCCCCAACCCTGTGGCTCGGCTCCGTTGTCTCCTTGGAGTGGGAAGGGGTGTCGCTGCCCTGCTGTGACTGCGTTCTCCCCCGTGGTGCCCACATGGCGTCCCAGCCCTATCTGCAGGGCACCAAGGTGGCCACGGAGATCCCACGGGTATGATGGCGCTCTGGTAGCTGAGCGTGGGAGTCTATCCGGGTGCTTTTATGAGTCTAGGCTTCACATCCACGTCTCCCCCTCGGCCCTGGTCGCCCCGGTTGCTCAGCAGTCTTCAGAGGGGGAGGGACGCCCGAGTCTCAACTGCTGCTGCGTCATGTCCGCTGACTCCACGGGGGACATTTCCCCTTAGTTCAGCGCGAGCGGTCTCTGGAGATAGTTTGCTGTGTTTTTTCCGCTAATTGTCTCGGAATGCTGAGTGAAGGGCTTCTGTTTTCCACGGCCCGGCGGGAGCGTGTCTCAGACACGACTCCCTGCGCTGGCTGCTATCTTGGCATCATTAGAGACATTTTTGAAGTGGTTGCATCCGTGATATGATGTCATTAATTTCTTTGGAGAATAGAAGAGGCCCAACTCAATCAAAATCATTGTATAAACATTGTATCAATTGCCTCATGGACAGAGAACTAACAGAACAATAATTCGGGTTCACTGTTTGCAGTCCCCACAATTTGATATGCCTTACACTTGGTTGCTCTGCTTGCATCCGATTAGATCATGCCCCGGAAGGAGCTAAAACCTCTTCTCGTTAAGTGGTATCTGACAGACACACCTTAATGGCAGCATAACCACTCCTGTATTAGGTCCCTGCTCAGCAAAATTGCATCCTTACCTGCCACATACAAGGACGGTTTGCATGGCCAAACACCCAGAGCATGTGACCACAGCTGGACTGCATCATTTCCCACTGTCATTCCTTCCATTGCACCTGAATCTTTTTGATTCCCTGGAAGACCTTTATATCTACTCAACAGACTTCATGCTATCTTGATACTTCTGTTTTTTATTGCTATACTTTTCCTGCCGGATTGAAAGTTCTTTAGTGACAGTGCTTTCTCTAAAGCTTCTTTGACTCCTTTGAATTCAGAGGTGCAGACTGTGTTCCATTCAACAGTATCCTAAAACTAAAGCGTTGTCCCTTCAGGAATGAGTTATATGTTTGAATTATTTAAAAAAGCTAATTTCTTAACAATCGTATTTCATAGTGCTGAACAACATAAATCAAACTATCCTTTCAATTCAATCAAAAAAGGCAAAAAACATATTATATCATGCATATAAATATCCAGACACATAAACCCTTTCGTGTCTGGTACATTCCAAGCATGTGCGCATAATGTACACATATGTAATATGTGTAATATAAAACATATTATATACATAACACAACAAAAAACACCATAACTAACATTGACAAGAAGAAACAAAAAAGAAAACATATTTTTTATAAATTCGCTTCGCCCCGGAACAATGAATTCATCAATTAATGGTCCCCAATTGTGCCTCACTATCTAACTAGTGGGGGAATGTTGAAATTACCACAACCAACTGGACTAAATTGAGGGTTCAGAGGTCTACATATAATGCAGTACGAATCATACAGCAGTAGGGCCTTGCAGATATGTCCACTGCTAATTTCAAGAGACCATACGTTTCAGCGGGTATAACGCTTAGCTTCACCTTCTTCAGGACCAAACAATGTACACCTGAAAACAAAACCATAAATATATATTAAAACACTAATTCACTAGAAAACTTACAATATCTCGTCCGGCTGGCCCATAACCACTAATTATTTGTGAAATCTCAACCCAGCACCAATGCAAAACACCCTGTGTTGACTAATCACTGAGAAAGTGCATGGACAAATAATTCCAACTCAACAAAGAAGAAAAATAAATAATCTGAAACCCACTTGGTAGAATGCTACCAGAGCCTAGGCCTCACCCTTACATTTTTGGGATATTTATATTCACAGGAAACAAATCACGACCAACCATGCAGGCCATTCATATTCCTGAATAAATATAAATTCACCTTTTAGCCATGGGGACAAAAAACATACTTAGGGTATAGTTCCCATCTGTATAATACACAGCCCATCAGTCTGGATACATACCCAAAAATATCCAAGTAGAATTCTTTGAAAAGCACTAATCATTCAAAACAGACGAGCCAACTTAGCAAGTCCAACCATTAGACAGCTGCATCTATAAATAAACAAATGCGTAATGAGGTATATGAAGAATTCATCTTAATTGTGTATACATTGCAGATTTACCATGACAAGAAGGTCCTGCTATGAATGTAGAAAGCTCATCTGTAAATTCATTTGGGTGTAAACAGCCTCACTTTCTGTATCAACGCACAGATGAACGAAAAGCACCAATCTTTCACAGCAAATGAGGTGACTTGGTGGTTTCGGCAAGTAAACAGCTACATCCATGGGTAAAGGAATAACTGTGTGATGTTGTGTATGACGGAGTCATTATAGATTTCCCGCAGTAAAGATGTCCCACTATGAATGTAAAGAACTCAACAGAAAGCACATTTGGGAATATAGATAGCCTTGAGTTCTCCATTACCACAAAGATGAATTCAAGGGCGATTGTCACAAACGTGGCCCGGCTTAATGAGTCATGTGATGACGTGACGTGTTTTGGAGAAAGCTATGTTCTGCATGTTAGAAATCAGTACTCCATGCTGGAATGGTGATCATAGTCCATCAAAACTGATGTGTGCTTGTCTAAGTCGCACGTCAAGAAATGGAATTACACATGAGGCAACAACCATTCAAAAGCAAAAATACAACATTTCCTGTAGGTCACTCACATTCAGTAGTATATATGCATCAATCATTGTCATATTCATAGTTTACTAGACATAGAGCATCCTCATAGTTTGTGTCTCCAATGATGGAGCACTTACCAAATTGGAGGCAGTGATTCATTAAAACCTGTTTGGTGAGAATTAGACAGTAAATCCACCATGCTTCCTTTAACAAAATCATTTTTTGTTGAATAGGAGTGTGTATCAAAAGTCAATTATCCACCATAGCAAGTCATCTACAGTATACTGAAATTCAATAAAGTGAGAAACCAAGGGAGACAAAAGATTTCTACACCGAATTCTGGATTGGCGTTCAGTAATTAGCACATGAGCCACCCTTGAAGACTGACCCATACATTGATGTGCGCAAGGGCACTGAATAAATTATATCACTTGGGTAGATTTACAATTTGACAAGAATTTGAGATGCCACTATCTTTCCCCAATGTTGAAAGATTGAATTTGCTTAGTGAACTTGCAGGCCTTGCAATTGCCACATGGAAGGTGGCCATATTAAGGTTGCAAGTCCCATTTAGAGCTAGTTGTTCTATCCTGTGTTCACCTGGAATGGACCAATTTGTCCTTCAGGTTTTTTGAACGCTTGAAGGCAAAGAGCAGTGTAGATATATATGGTAGACAGGACCCCAAAAGTGGGCAATATTCCTTCATCATTTATTTGAATTGAAAAGAGTTGGTATTATTAGTCATTACACAAGTTAATTAATCATTGTTGGATGTTCGTGATTTAGTTTCAAGGAGGGGTTTCCTGGGAGTAAAATAAGCCCTTTTCATCGAATGAGAAATCAATTTCTAATGATGGCCTCTTGGTTTTGAGCAAACGCTAATATTTTTGCATGATTGTGATAGTTCTGAATAGAAGTACAGTTCCATCTTTGACACAGACATTGGCCAAAGAGGAGATTTTCTTTCAGACCTCTGGGGTGAAAGCTCAAAAAAGTTGTGTTTTTGTTGCTACTCTTTTTATGTAGTGAACATGAAAGATGGCCATCTACAACCATTATGGTAAGATCTAAAGAGTTGATAAAATAATGTTTGAATTCCATGGTGAACATGATGGTATCATGACATAAATTAAGCCAATTGAAGAAGTCATGAAAGGATTTCTCACTGCCCGTCCAGATGAAAATAATATCATCAGTATAACTGAACCAATGACAAATCTTTGATCTAAAAGGATTAGTCAACAGGAAGACAAATTGTTACTCAAATGAAGCCATGAACAATACAGCCAAACTGGGTGCAAAAGCTGTGCACACTACTGGTCCTCTGATCTGTATTCAAAAATATGTCTACGTAGTGCTATGTTCATGAGGTCAATAATGAATTATTAAGGAACCCATTGCTGTGTACTTCCGAGGGTAAGATGTTCCCAAACACGTTTGATCGACTGGTCCTGTGGAATATTTTCATATAACTAATTAATGCCCATTTTGGCCAATAAACTTGAACTGCCATCAAATTGTAAATCCTCAAAACATGTACATGGTATCTTTAATATATGAAGTTATCTTTTGACTGATTGGTTGCAAAAATATGATCTACAATTTTGCAAAGTGTCTCCAAGATGGCGCCACAACCCAACACTATGGGCCTTCCAGGTGGTTTAGATGGATCTCTGTGCATTTTTGGCAATGCATAGCATGAGGGATCCCTAAATTGTGAATGGTTTAAAAATTCCAATTCTTCCGTAGTAATCTAATCTCTATCTTCACCATATTGAGGGTTTGATTACTCTCTTTATTATTAAACAGGTCCATTTACATGGCATTGTATTGTCAATTGTTATTCCTCCCCCCTTGTCTCCCAGTTTGATGATCAATATAGAATCTGTTGCAAGGGGTTGAAGTGCCTCTTTTTCAGGATTTGATCAATTATATCTAACATGTTTCTGGTATCTCAAACCCTTAAGCTCATTAAGGATACAATTTTTGAAAATAAGTATTTCCTTAGGAACTTGATTGTCTAAAGATATGAAAGTCAAAGGGATATGTAACCCTGTACCATCCGCTTGTTCTGAAGTTTCCTGGTCAAGAACTAATTTCACTAAAGAATTGTTTGAGTTCCATCTCTGATAGAAACCAATCAGCATGACTGGTTGGGACAAAGGATAATCCTTTTGACAGAACTTGCAATTGAGTAGGAGTTAGTTAAAATCCATATAAATTGAAAATGGGTAGCTTAGTGGTCTCCATACTCTGCTGGCTACCGTCTTGTGTTGCCTCACAATGTGTTGCCTGTTGTATCGTCTCCTGCGGGATCTCTGCTGCCTACTCCATCCCCACGGTGGGAATTTTGAGGGTTATGAATCCCATTGTTGGCCTCGAGTGAAGCTTCTCCCTAAAAAAGGTCTCGTGCTTCATGTGTGTGGGTATTGAGCGTAGCTGTAATCCATCAGCAATCCAAGAAAGGGTTACAACATGGAATGCAACATGGCCAACATCAGTCATACACTTCATCTGGCATAATCTTGCATAATTCCGCTGGTAGACCATCCAGCCCCAGACATTTCCCTGAGTTTAGGTGGCATGCGGCTCTTTTAAGTTCATCTATGTTCAAATCCTTTTCCAACTTCAATCTCTCCTCTGGCTTCAGTCTTTTAAGGTTACAGATTTCTATATAAACTTTCAAGAGGTCCGGATTCATATATACATCCGATGACTATAATTTTGTATATTATTCATTGAATTCCCTGTTGATCTGAGTTGGCTCAAATGTTATAACTCCCGTCATGCCTTCAATTGTATTCATAGATTTTTCATTTTCCATAGCTTGAAGACGGTGTGCTGGGAGCCGATCACAATTTTTTCCTCCATCATAATAATTGCTTCTTGTTTTAAACAAGAGTACATCTGACTTTTCTGCAAGTAATTTCTCCAGCTTCCTTTTTTTGAGTTCAAGAACTGAGCAAAAAACTGCAGTATATTTTATCATTATGTAATTATCAATTTCTTCAATTTCCACTCCTAGTTTCTTCGCTTCCAACTCCCTGTCTCTTTTCTTTTTACTAGAAAGGCCGATCAACATGGCCCTCATGTAGCATTTGAACGCTTCCCATACACACTCCACCGCTACATCATTGGTCCAGTTTTTCTCTACAAAAAACGTTGCATCTTGTCCACTATCTTCACATCACTATCTCTAAGTGACAGTGTTGTGATGGCAGAGTGGACCTCGCCGTTAGTTGTATTGTGTAAAAGTAACAGGAAACTGAGGGAATGCTGAATTTGAAATCCGCGCCTTGGTCAAATAATGATCCCCACCCACCCCCTACTTACCTGTTGGCGGCACACCTTGTTTTGTGCCACCGACTCATCCATGCCGCTGCAACGCCGGTTCCCTTCACTTATGTGCATGGGAACTGGCATCGCAGGGTCCTCTTTTTTTTCATCTTAGTCTAACTTTATTTTCTCAGGAGAGGGGGACACCCTGTCAATCCCCGATGGCATTGTAGCGAACAAGGATGAGGAGCATGTCCTGCAACCCCCAATCCCCTTGTTCACTATAATGGCACTGAATGGAATATTTTTATTTTTATTTTGTTTATTTATTGAATATAGTTGAAATTACATCAACTTTTTCAATTTATAAGAAATAGCAAAATCCATAAACATCAAATCCAAATAACAACAATATTCATAAAAAATTACAAAATGCTAAAATATCATCATACAAAAAAAAATTTCAGAAAGGGGTAAGCAAAGAACTCTTAATTTCATTCCATATTCAAGGCTTTTAAAAAATTGATGGTTGCAATTCTTATGCTCATGCATTCAGTGGCTGCCATGGCAATCCATCTATTTCTAGGATCAATTTGTGCAAAATACGTAAAGTGGTTAACAAAGTGCAATTTTCTTAAAGTAGATAGCGCAGGACAGTTCAATAATAAGTGTTGTAAAGTTTCGACAATCGTTATATTTTTGCAAAACCTACACCAGTTAAGGTCAGAGGGAATTTGCTTTCTTTTTGTTTTAACCTCACGGGTGGGCCAGATGTCAAACCGCAACCGAAGAATGGCCGTTTTTATAGCAGCAGATGGTGCCAACCGTAAATAAGCAGCTGTGTCTTTATAACGCTTGGGACCAAAGATTGCAGAGTCAAAGTCTTTGTAGGTTAAGCACTGAGTTCTAGTATCAATCCAGTCCATTATGTACACCTTCTTCTTTTGCAAAAAAAACAAATGGAATATTTGTTTGAAATTTTCAGTTGTTCGAAATTTTAGTTCAGCGCAAATTCGAACAAATATCCCATTTGTTTTTTTTTTATTCTAAACTTTCTACGGATACCGGAAACCCAGACTACGTATACACCTCGGAGCAAGTGCTTTGCTCCATACAGACATCCCCTACTGAACATCACAGAACTTTTAAGTACATTAGGCACGGCTAGTTTCTTTTTGATGTTAGATCTCAAGTTGGCCTATTGCCAAGGTCAGCCACACCTAGATTCAAGGGACCTGATTGAATTTATAACACCAGAATGATGAAGAAGGTATTTTATGCTTTCAAAATGAAATGAGGTGCTCATTTGTGGAATGAGTCAGGAAGAACATGAAGGAAGGTAGCAATCATCATTAGAAATAATGGGGGAGGCAGGAATGACATGAGGGAAGGAGAACTGCAAATTGTACAAAACATAGATTCAATATTCAGGGCACGTAATCCCAGAAAGCGATGTAGAAACCTGAAAAGACCTAGTATAAACCATACAGAACATGCCTGCACCCAAAGATAAGCAAGAATTACTGTCATTTTTGGGCATGCCCTAACACTATGCCAAGTTTCTACCACAATTTGTAGAGTCAATACCCACGTCAACACACAGCGGGAGCAAATTAGTGGGGACAGGTGTTTCTGGTCTTGGGTCGATTTGTGTAACTTTATGTTTATTTGAATTTATTTCTGCCCAGTTTTTATTATTTCGACTTCACAGCGGTTCTGGGTCATTTCTCATTATTTTAATTTTTCTTGCCCACAATGGCAAAGAATGCTACTTTGAGTTTCAGGGAAGAGCAGATTTCGGAAATAAGTTGACGCTGTCCCACTTTGATCAACCAGGGACTAGTAATTGTAATCTGGTTTCCTCTTCCATTGAAGAACTACTTAAATTAAAAAATAAAGGGTTCTGAATGCAACTTCACAGACATGTGAGCATCTAATAGCAAATATTATCCCAGCTGGTTTGGTGGTTCGAAAAAACCATGTCTTTTCTTAGATGATGAACAGTACAAGACTAATTTTATTACTATAGCCACCAAATGCAGCCAGCATTTGATGGTTATTACTATTTGCATTGCTCAAATAATTGGTGCAGTGCTAGATACAAATTTGGATAAGGAGGAACAGAAGTTCCTAAATAATGCAGCCATTACCAATGCCCAGGAAAAGCTAAGGGAGATAGCCAATCAGTTCAAATAATTTAAACTAGCCACCAGGTATTCAAGACAGATAAGGTGTACCCCTGTCTAGTGGCCAATTTCCTGGGAACTCATAACAGAGAAGTCACAGCAAACATTTAATATTCGGGGAGGCTTCAGAAAGCATGTCACTTTCTCTGATAGCAGCGATTCCTCCTTAGAGGACTTGTATGTTATGTTATGTTATGTTATTTTGCATTTATATAGCGCCTTATATACCGTTGGTATGGTCTGAAGGCGCTGGTAGGTTGAACGCCCTTAGGAACCGAAGTTCGGGTCAGTAGAGAGAGTAGAGAGAGTCCAAAGGTGCGTGTGCGCACCAGGTATGTGTGCAGCTGGTGCGGAATTCATGTGGTAGCTGCTTCTTAGCTGTAGGTGTGGTGTTGAGAGATCAGGAGTATGTGTTCGCTCTGGCAGGATTTATCCAGACCGAGTGTGGCTGCGTTAGGCCTGAGGAGAATGCCTGGCTGAGGGGTGTGAAATCAGCAGTGTTTACTCAGGGTGATGGGGAGTGAACTGGAGATGTTGATATGAGAACAGTTATACCGAATGGTGACATAGTATCTCTGTGTTCTAGTTGAGTGGTGGTGTAAAGAAGAGAGTAAGCGTGGGGTGTGGAATGGTATATGCTCTTTTAAATGTTCCCTGCATTCCAAAGCATATTACTTCTAGATGCAACTTTCAGAGAGAGGCTATTGGGCACACTTCTAAATTCACAGAGAGGCTATTGGGCACACTTCTAAATGCAACTTTCAAAGAGAGGCTATTGGGCATACTTCAAAATGCAACTTTTCCCAGAGAGTCTATTGGTCACAACTTCTAAATGCAATTGGGTACACTTCTAAATGCAACTTTTCAGAGAGACTATTGGGCACAACTTCTACATGCATCTTTTCTCAGATAGGCTATTGGTCACAACTTCTAAATGCAATTGGGCACACTTCTAAATGCAATTTTTCTCAAAGGGACTATTGGGCACAACTTCTAAATGCAATTGGGAACATTTCTAAATGCGGCTTTTCTCAGAGAGGCTATTGGTCGGAGCTTCTAGATGCAATTGGGTACACTTCTAATGCAATTGGGCACATTTCTAAATGCAACTTTTCTCAGAGAGGCTATTGGGCAGAACTTCTAAGTGCTATTGGGTACACTTCTAAATGCAATTGGGCACATTTCTAAATGCCACTTTCTTCAGAGAGGCTATTGGTCACAACTTCTAAATGCAATTGGGGACACATCTAAATTCAACTTTCCTCAGAGAGACTATTGGGCTCAACTTCTAAATGCAATTGGGTACTCTTCTAAATGCAATTGGGCACACTTCTAACTGCAACTTTTCTCTGAGAGGCTATTGGGCTGAACTTCTAAATGCAATTGGGTACACTTCTAAATGCAATTGGGCCCACTTCTAACTGCCACTTTCTCATAGAGGCTATTGGGCACAATTTATAAATGTGGTTGGGTACACTTCTAAATGCAATTTGGCACACTTCTAAATGCAATTTTTCTCAGGGAGGCTATTGGGCACAACTTCCAAGTTCAACTTTTCTTAGAGAGGCTATTGTGCACAACTTCTAAATGCAACTTTCCTCAGAGTGGCTATTGGGCACAACTTCTAAATGCAACTTTTCTCAGAGAGGCTATTGGGCACAACTTCTAAATGTGATTGGGTACACTTCTTAATGCAATTGGGCACATTTCTAAATGCAACTTTTCTCAGAGAGACTATTGGGCACAACTTCTGAATGCAATTGGGGATATTTCTAAATTCAGCTTTTCTCAGAGAGACTATTGGGCACAACTTCTAAATGCAACTTTTCTCAGAGAGGCTATTGGGCACAACTTCTAAATGCGATTGGGTAACTTCTAAATGCAATTGGGCACACTTCTAAATGCAACTTTTCTCAGAGAGGCTATTGGTCACAACTTCTAAATGCAATTGGGTACACTTCTAAATGCAGTTGGGCACACTTCTAAATGCAATTGGGGGCACTTCTAGATTCAACTTTTCTCAGAGAGGTTATTGGGCACAACTTCTAAATGCAATTGGGTACACTTCTAAATGCAGTTGGGCACACTTCTAAATGCAATTGGGAACACTTGTTAATGTTAATGTTAAAGGACATTTGTACCACACACTATCACCACCGAAGTGGTCCCCTGGCGCTCTGGCGGCTCTGAAAAAGGGGAGGAGAGGGGGTGGGTTAGTGGGAATAAGCTGAAAAAGTGCAAGAGAGCAGTGATGTGCTGTTGACAGCCTCAACACGGTGGGTCCGTTGGCTAGGCTTGGGGTGTTTTGTGGTCCGTAGTCATCGTGTGCTGTTGTGCAAGTCTATGTGTGGTTTGTTTTGTTGTTGCATTGTTGTGAAGTTTGTGCGGATTGCTGCGTTTTAGGTTTGTGGTTGTGTTTGGTTATAGTTTGAGAGGTGTATGCAGAGGGATGGAATTGTTAGTTGGTTGGTTAGTTGGCATTGCTGTCCTTGCAATTGTGGGATTCCATCTAGGTGTGGCACATGCAGACAGTCACATTTCTGTCTAGATGCGACGCAAACTAGGTTCAGAATTCTAAGTGAGATGCATGCTGAGAATCATATATGCTAACAGTCACATTTCAGAAATTCCATCTAAGTGTGGCATATGCTAACAATCACATTTCTGTCTAGATCTGGCGCAGACTACACTTGATAAATTCCATCCAAGTGTGGCATATACTAACAATCACATTTCTGTCTAGATCTGGCGCAGACTAGGCTTGAGAAATTCCATCTAAGTGTGGCACATGCTAACAGTCACGTTTCTATCTAGATGCGGCGCAGGCTAAAGGCAAGAGTCCCGAGTGTGGCAAATGCTAGCAATCACACTTCTATCTAGATGCAACGCAAGCTAGGGTTCAGTTCCATAGATGTGTGGCACTAGCATATTCATCTCATGGCAACATTTACATTCCATTTACAGAGGTCACAAGTCTTCATAAGTATATATTATTAAAGTCTATGGCAGTCTACGCTACGGAAGGTAAGGTAGAGTGACAGGGGCTTTCTGGAGTAGAGTGATTGCTCTACACACCACCCCTGCCACACTCACAGTTTTGTTGGTGTCTGCTGGCTTCCTTGGCTTCCCCTGCTGACACCTGCAGACACTTTGTGTATCCGTCCTTCACCTCGGGGTCCTTAGTTGTAGGGGCTGCCGGGCAGGGGCTGCCCTGGGAAGGTGGCTTAAGAGCCTTGATGGACCAATAGGGTTGAGTGGGTGGGCAGGGAGGTGGGAGGAGGGAGGGAAGGGGGGCCGCAGGAGAGGGACGCTTCGAGGCATGGCAGGGGCTTGCCGGGGCCACTGCTGGCCAAAATGGAGGCAGCGCATGCCCAGCTTTACCTGGAGTGCCGCACTCACCTGCAACGCCGCGATGGAATCAGGCGTGCAGGGAGCGCTGGCAACTCCATATTGAAAACATAGGCCTCAGCCTGGCCAATCACTGGACAGGGGCGGGCAGGGATGCAGGAGGAGGGAGGGAAGGGGAGCCGCAGGAGAGGGATGCTATGGGGCATGGCAGGGGCTTGCCGGGGCCACTGCTGGCCAAAATGGAGGCAGCCCATGCCCAGCCTTACCTGGAGTGCCGCACTCACCTGCAACGCCGCGATGGAATCAGGTGTGCAGGGAGCGCTGGCAACTCCATATTGAAAACATAGGCCTCAGCCTGGCCAATCACTGGACGGGTGCGGGCAGGGAGGCGGGAGGAGGGAGGGAAGGAGAGCCGCAGGAGAGGGACGCTTCGGGGCATGGCGGGGGCTTGCCGGGGCCACTGCTGGCCAAAATGGAGGCAGCCCATGCCAAGCCTTACCTGGAGTGCCGCACTCACCTGCAACGCCGCGATGGAATCAGGCGTGCAGGGAGAGCTGGCAACTCCATATTGAAAACATAGACCTCAGCCTGGCCAATCACTGGACAGGTGCGGGCAGGGAGGCAGGAGGAGGGAGGGAAGGAGAGCCGCTGAAGAGGGATGCTTCGGGGCATGGCGGGGGCTTGCCGGGGCCACTGCTGGCCAAAATGGAGGCAGCCCATGCCCAGCCTTACCTGGAGTGCCGCACTCACCTGCAACGCCGCGATGGAATCAGGTGTGCAGGGAGCGCTGGCAACTCCATATTGAAAACATAGGCCTCAGCCTGGCCAATCACTGGACGGGTGCGGGCAGGGAGGCGGGAGGAGGGAGGGAAGGAGAGCCGCAGGAGAGGGACGCTTCGGGGCATGGCGGGGGCTTGCCGGGGCCACTGCTGGCCAAAATGGAGGCAGCCCATGCCAAGCCTTACCTGGAGTGCCGCACTCACCTGCAACGCCGCGATGGAATCAGGCGTGCAGGGAGAGCTGGCAACTCCATATTGAAAACATAGACCTCAGCCTGGCCAATCACTGGACAGGTGCGGGCAGGGAGGCAGGAGGAGGGAGGGAAGGAGAGCCGCTGAAGAGGGATGCTTCGGGGCATGGCGGGGGCTTGCCAGGGCCACTGCTGGCCAAAATGGAGGCAGCCCATGCCCAGCCTTACCTGGAGTGCCGCACTCACCTGCAACACTGCAATGGAATCAGGCGTGCAGGGAGCGATGGCAACTCCATATTGAAAACATAGGCCTCAGCATGGCCGATCACTGGACGGGGGCAGGCAGGGAGGCGGGAGGAGGGAGGGAAGGGGAGCCGCAGGAGAGGGACGCTTCGGGGCATGGCCTGGGCTTGCCGGGGCCACTGCTGGCCAAAATGGAGGCAGCCCAAGCCCAGCCTTACCTGGAGTGCCGCACTCACCTGCAACGCCGAGATGGAATCAGGCGTGCAGGGAGCGCTGGCAACTCCATATTGGAAACATAGGCCTCAGCATGGCCGATCACTGGACGGGGGCGGGCAGGGAGGCGGGAGGAGGGAGGGAAGGGGAGCCGCAGGAGAGGGATACTTTGGGGCATGGCGGGGGCTTGCCGGGGCCACTGCTGGCCAAAATGGAGGCAGCCCATGCCCAGCCTTACCTGGAGTGCCTCACTCACCTGCAATGCCGCGATGGAATCCATCAGTAATCCAAGAAAGGGTTACTTCCTCCAACCACCAGACATGCCAGCATCTCATTATTTTTGAAACAAGAGAAAACCTCTGTGAATTTGAGTAGCTACAGGCCAATAAGTCTGATTAACACAGATATTAAGATCCTCACAAAGGCCATAGCAACAAGACTTGAAAACTTGTTGCCGGAGATCGTTGACCAAGAACAAGCTGGCTTTGTTTGTAAGGGAGACATGCATCCGAAAACATGCGCAGATTGATCCTAACCCTATATGAAAGCAAGAAACTACCAACAGAGTTGGCGGTACTGTCACTAGACACTTAGAAAGCATTTGATCACATCGAGAATACATCATGGCCACTTTAGAAGGTACCGGATTGGGAGAAAACAAACTTGGATTGTTAAAACTGCTCTACTCAAAACCAACAGCAAGTATAAATACAAATGGATTTTCCTCAGAATGTTTTTAATTGGGCAGAGGAACAAGACAAGGGTGTCCACTTTCACCACTGCGTTGCCATTGAAATGGTGGCTTAGCAGCAAAGATCAGAGGAGATCCGTTGATTTAAGGGGTTCAATTCAGAGAGGCTTTACAAAAACTTTGACTGTATGCAGACGATATGCTTCTGGTCGTACAAGGTATAGACACATCGGTCCAGGCAACAATGAATCAAATCACGTGTGTCATGAGTACTACAGATACAAGATAAACTGGACAAAATCTGAAGCAATGCTGGCTTCAAAAGCATGTACTAATCAACGGCTAAGTGATTATGGCTCTAGTTGGTGTCAGGAGAAAATGCAGTACCTGGGCATTTGGTTGACAAAGGAAGTGAATCATCTGATGGATGTTAATTTGCATCACACCTCATATTTATATACCAAAAAAATTCAGAGCAGGCCATATACTTTTTAGACAAAGTTTGGTAAGGATTCTTCCAGGGGGAGCAAAGTTATAAGCCAACCAAAAAGTGCTCTTTTTGTGGGTTTAGCAACTTAACCATAACTATATGGTGGCAAAAAAGAAGGTATTGAGGAGGATGAAGAGCTTGATACAGTCATTCTTGTGGGATGAGAAACAACCTTGACTGAAGCTATGGAAATTACAAATATCAACTGAAAACGGTGGATTGGCAGTCCCGGATTTTGAAAATTATCATCTGGCCTTCCGAGCAAGACATTTGCTTCCCCATCATTGAGAATTCATTGGATGTTTGTACACAGGAAGAAACTTGCAGATGTAAACCACTGGCTCAGAGGGTGATGCTGACATCAGAAGATGCACATGCATGCAAATCATATGCGCCAACAAAATTCCTGAAGGAATGCTGGAAGGACCTTATGAAGCGAAGTAATAAAAAAAGTCTCCTGCTCAAGTATCTCATCATTGTGGCTAAACCCTGGGGTTAAGTTGGAAGGGAAAACGTTGTTTTGGCCTAATTGGTGTTTGAGTGGTATCCAATGGCTGGGCAATCTTTTCTAAGGCGCAACATTGATCACTTTCGGCAGATTGACTATGGAAAAGGAGCTAAAGGATTACACATTTGGGGAATATCGAAGACTGAAGAAAGCTGTGGGGTACAGAATTCCTGAAGAGTGCAAAGATGGATGTATTGGTTGCGAGAATTCAAGATGGATGGACACATTGCCTCAAAAGTATATAAACACCTGGTACAATATAAGCTAGCTAATGGGAAATTACTGGACAAATGGTCAGATGTGATAGAATCAGAAATGAGTGTGAGCAGATGGAATAATAAATGCAAAAAATGTGACATTGACATCGTTCAATCAAGGAGAAAGAGCAAGATGGATTAAGACCTTGAGCAGGGTGTACTGGACACCACAGAAACTGTATGAAAGGGGCCTGTTAGAGTCAGAGACCTGTTAGAAATGCAAACACAGAGTGGGATCTTTTGAGCATGTGATGTGGGCATGTGGCAGTTTGAGGGAATTCTGGAAAGAAGTGACATTGACGATGAATAAAGTACTGATGATTGATGTGGAGTATGATTTTACAAGCATTATTCTGGGGGAGGAGGAGCTGATAGCAGATCTGTCTTTTCCGCAGAGCTGTTGGTTCTTCAGAGCATTGCTTTCGCAGAGAAAATGATATTGTAGAATTGGAAAAGTGAGCAAATGCCCTCTATTTCAGCATGGTTGATAGATTTACAGAAAATGTCAAAAATAGAGAAAGGGATCATGTAGAGGAATAAGAAAAGAAAGCTATATGAACACATTTGGGAAAGATTCTTGGATATGTTATCTATGCCTCAGTGACTATATATTGTTTCAGAGTACATTGATATAGATGGAGTAAAACTTCTTTTGTGCTATTATTTATACTGCAACTATGAAGGAGGGTGGGTGGAGTTAATAAATGTTGTGTCATTTGTAAAATGTGATGTAACATTGATTGTCATCTTTAAATTCTTAATAAAAATGTAAATACAAAAATATACAACACTGTCAATTACTACTTTTTTCCATTTAAATTAGTTTAGCCTTGACATCGTGTTGTATGCTTATGGGCACACTACTAAGCTTGTGTATACCACTTGAGTCGATCCTGCTTTTAATTTTATGCAATAAAAACGTTTGAGGCCTCCTAGTTCTTCCCTAAAGACATTGGGGGTCATTACGAGGTTGCCGGTCCGGAAACAACGGTACCGGTAAGCGTGCCGGTACTGTTGTTTCTGGACCGGCAAAGTACAAGTTCTGCGTGCGGGTGCCTTTTCACCCACCAGGACTGACCTGGCGGGCAGAAAGGCACGTGCTCGCAGACCTTCACGGATACACTGGCACCATTAATGAATGATGCCGGTGCATCCGTCCTCCCCATTCCATTGAGTCCACTGGGACTCGAATGGGAATGGGGAGTAATATTTTCTGGTGCGGCAATGAGGAATTACGGGGACACCGGGGCTTTAATGCCCCCGTAAATCCCCATTGCTGGGCAGCAGAAAAAATGACTCTGGCATAAGCCGTGCAGTTTTTACCGGCACAGCTACCGCCGGACTCAGAATAAGGCCCATTTTGTTCCTGTGAGAATGTGAGGCTTGCAATTGGCTTTTGACCCAGGCATTTTACCTCCTCACACTAGAACACTAATTGTCTAGCCTTAGAGTTTAAGCGTATTCCCTGTCTTTTTTTGTGTGAACAGCTTAGTAACGACGCACCCCCAGCATAAACCTTTCCTTCTGTGACGCAAACCTTGAAGTTAAGTTCCGCTTTGAAACAACTGACTAGTTGAATGGGTTTGCCTGTGCACACCGCAGGGTTTATGTCTACCTTGTTCAGGTTCCCATTGTGATGGAAATTAGAGCAGTATACTTACTTTGGCAGAAGTGTGTTCTTCGCACGTCAATCAGAGAAGTGTGTAATTTGCTTGTGAATCAATCACTATTTCTATTATTTTGTCAGCTGTCCCTATCAGTGCCATGGGTTTCTGTGTATATCCATTCTCATCTTCAACCATGAATACAGACTCATCCATTTGGTCACATAATTCCTCAATCCAGTTGGCTGTGGTCACCCTGTGGAAACACTTTACCATGTCCTCTTCATTTACATCCCTTGCACACTACGTTGGTAGCTGGGCACATTTCCCTGTTAGAGAGGTGGTATAAACGATCACAATGATAGCACTTTATCTTGGCCTCTTTTTATAAGAAATTCTCATTGTTTTTGCTTACGTTCCGTTCTGTGAGGCCACCTCCTTGCCGGAGAGAGCTTGGTATGTTTAGGTTGAACTATGTTCACCTCTGACATTGCATGCAAGAAATGTGCTTGCTTACTAATGTGTGCTTTCTTTTCCACTTTTTCCACACACTGGTTCGTGCGCGCTACACCTTTAGCCACACGAAGCACTCCTTCTAAAGTGGGGTTACCTTTGGCCGATAATGCGTCTCCCACTTTGCATTCACTGCACTCAAGCATAAAGTGGTCCCAGGAATGCTCCTCTGAATTCAGGCCAAATACATAGGTTGGGGCCAGGCCTTTTGTATTGCTCAATGGATTCTCCTTCAGCTTGGGATCTTTTTCTCATAGTGCATATGTATTAGCTTTAGTCTTTATGTATTTATCACACACGTTGAGTCATTGGATTTCCACTTGGGTTAAGGTTAGCAGGTTTTTTAACTGGTCTTGACCAATTGTGCCCAGTCATTTAAAGAGGATAGATCTCTTCCTCTGAACAGCAAAGCTAGGGCCATGCGCCGCTTGAACATAATGCTCAAACACCTTGTTCCATTTCTTCCACAGCATAAGTGGTTTCTCATTTCCTGGTAAAAAATACATGGGGAAGAAGTCACACTTTGCATGTTTGAATTGGGAAAGCAGTTGTGTGTTAAAGGTGGTTTTGACAGCACTGTGTAAGGTGTGTGTCACTCACTTTATATTCTTTTTTTTTCTACTGCTCCTTTTCCATTTTTCCTTAAGACTTCTCAGTATCTCATTACTATTATCATTTGTCTATTTATTTTTCAGAGTCCCATTAGTGTCTCCTTTCCTTCCTCTCCCCTTCACTCTGTTTGTTCCTGTTCAGGTTTAGTTAAGCACGGCATTTCACATGCAGACATACGCAATCTCCAAATGCACCAGATGCAGTGTCTCCTTGCTGGGATAAGAATTACACTGGCACCATGTCACAGGCGTGCTGTTACGCTGTCAATGGTGCATCGGTGGGTGGGGCACATGCTCGGTATTGGTGGGAGCCCGGTGCTGTTACAAAATGGACTGTAGCACCTGCTTTTTTTTCCTTTATGCCACACAGTGTTTTAATTGGTTCACCTTAGCTTTCTACAGCAACACCTATTAAGGCAAACAGGGCAGCAGTCTTCTTTTACTATTGCCACCCTTGCCAGCATCAGGCAAGCAGGTGCCTCCCAGGCTGCGGCTACAGTGGGGCAGGCTGTGAGCTGCTCATCACTGGTGAAAGCATGACTCTGGGCATGAGTTGCGTTTCTACTTGCAACTAGTCAAATGTGTCAGCTTATTTCATTGCATCCCACCATCACTCCTCTCAGCAACCATCCTCCTTCCTTCTCGCTCACACCCGCATTCTAGATCTCTCTACAGCCACTGTTCCACAGCTTGTGGATGCCACAACCACATGTTCTTGTCTTTTTTATATGGTATCAAGACATTAGAAAGAGGTGGGTGATCCCACTGCTGAAAAGCTTTCACTGTTCTGTGTAAAGAGGTTCAGAAAAGGTTCAGCTTACTCTGACCATTCAATTGGCTCTTCATAAACAAGCAATGTATACCTTATTAATGTTGAAAACTAGAGCAATGGCATTGCAATTTGAATGATTTTCTCACTATGATGAATTTTTAAAACATGTTGTATTACTATAGTATTGCATTTTGACAGATATTAAGATAATTGATATATTTCAACAACTATGCAGTTAATGTATGTAAATGTGTATGTCCATGATTTTGTAATTGTAACCTTCATAATGCATATGATCATTTTGTGTATTGTTGCTGTATGAGCTTTTATGGGGTAAACCTCTGAAATAAAACTATTAGAAACTCTAGGCTATGAAATGGATGTACTAGTATGTGACCCTACATTAAGGATGAGGATCCCTGAGAGGAGGAATGGTCCAACTCAAGTTTGAGAGAGGCAGGGAGGCTGTTCCAGAGGGAGGCCCCAGCTGAGGACAACGATCTACCCCCAACTCTCTGCCTGGAGAAGCGTCTGACTCTCAGAAAGCTGGAGGTTGATGAGCAAAGGGCTCCAGAAGGAAGATGCTTAGGAAGAGGAAGTTGGATGTAGTGTGGTCCCCGTCACCAGAAAGCCTTGGGGACAATGCATAGGGTCTTGAACTTGATCCTTGCAGCCAAAGGGACCCTGTGAAGAGGTTTCACGGCTGGAGAGATACTATCCTTGGGCTTGAGGCCAAGGACAAGTCTTGCAGCTCTGTTCTGGATTAGTTGTAGAGGGCGAAGAGAAGAGGCAGGCAGATTTAGAAAGAGGCTGTTGCAGTAGTCCTGCCAAGAGAAGACCAGGTTCTGGAGACAGTGAACTTCTGTGGGATAGTGAGAAAAGGAAGGATACGTCTGAGGAGGTGCAGCTGATAGTGTGTGTGAGAAGGAGAGGGTGCAGTCAAAGATGACACCACAATGTTTAGCCTCACAGAAAGGTGCAGGTAGAGGGCTCAGTGTTGGCAGAAAGAGTGAGAGAGGGAAGGCGGAAGCAGGTGTCCCACTGAGGAGGGTCTCAGTCTAAATGGCATTAACGCAGAGATCGTTGGAAGCACACTATTCCTGAATTGCAGAAAGACAGTCAGGTATGAGAGAAGGAGCAGAGGAGGCTGAGGGGAGCCTGAAGGAGAGCAGGGTGTCATCTGCATAACACTGAAAGTTAGAACAGAAGGTAGACATGTGGTGGGCCAGAGGTGCCAGGTAATGGTTAAAGAGGCAAGGAGAGGGGTTAGACCCCTGGGATCACCACATGTAGAGAGAGAGATAGAAGAGAGGAAAGACCAAAGTTGAACCAGGGAGGGTTGATCTAAGAGAAAGGAGGTCAACCAGGCTAGGGGCTGACCAGAGATGCCCAGGTTGTCACAGAGACGATTGAGCAGGGTGGTGTTGTTGACTGTGTCGAAAGCAGAGAATATATCAAGGAAATGAGGACAAAAGGAATGTTAGAGTCTAGATTAGAGAGCAAGTCTTCATGAGTGTTCAGGGGAGCAGTTTCTGTGCTTCTGGATGCTCTAAAGCCAGACTGGTGGTCATGGAGACAACCACCAGATTCAGTATGTAGATTCAGCTGGGAGATGGCCACCATTTCCAGGCGTTTGCCCAGAAAAGGAGTGATGGAGATCGGGCAGTTGTTTGCCGCAGAGGAAGGATCAGCAGAGGCCTTCTTAACAAGGTGGTGCACAAGGGAGTGCTTAACGGGGAGGGGAAAGTTCCAGTGTCAAAATATTGATTGCAGAAATCGGCCAAGGCTGGAGCAAGGGTGTCAATGTGGTCCTTGATGGTTCTGGAGGAGCAGGCGAGGACCTGCTTTGATGAAAATTTCATAGATCGGACTTGTCTAAGAAACCTTGTCGGGAGTGAACAGGGAGAAGGAGGAGAAAGAAAGAGGAGATATGGCTGGAGTGGGGCCGGGAATGGTAGAGGGAGAGGGAGAAGAGGTAGAGGAAGAGGGGACAGTGAATAGGATGTCCTGTGTTTTAGTGGTGAAATGAGATGCCAGAGCCGTACAAAGGGCCTGGAAGGGAACAGAAGAGGTGGAGGCTGCAGCAGTATTGGCCATGATTGTGTTGGAGGGCTGGGCAACATGTCAGTGGGGGGACTGGGATGAGGGCAGACTTATGGGTTCCAGCCTGAGTTGAAGGTTTGGGGCACAGGTCAGAGGGACAACTGTGACGAGGGTGGAATTGCGGATGCCACCTTGGGTTCAGGGGTTGGGACGCAGCTCAGTGGGGGGATTGGGATGAGGGGGGTTTGTGGGTGCCGCATTGGGTTCAGGAGTTGGGGCACAGGTCAGTGGGGGGACTGGGATAAGGGTGGACTTGCAGGTGCTGCTTTGGGTTCAGGGGTTGCGGCAGCTTCCCCTTCATTGCTGCCAGACAATGGAATACCTTACCACTCTTCCTCAGAATGAACGTTCCCATACTGCATTCTGCAAAGTCCTCAGAACCTGGCGGTTCCTCTAACTTCTGTGCTACTATTCTTTCCCTACCCCACAGCACATTCCATGTAACCAAACAAACTTTGTACACTTGTTTTGCCATGTACTTTACCACTGTAACTAAGCAGCTTACCCACCTCTGTAACAGTGCCACAATGCACACGTGCTGTAGGGCGCTATGCAAATGAAAAATAATAATAAATAAATAAGTCAATGGGAGACTGGGAGGAGGGCAGGCTTGCAGGTGCTGCCTGGGGTTGGGTGTTGGGTCAGGGGGTACTGGACGGAGGGCAGACTTGCGGTTGCTGATTTGGTTTAGAGGAACAGGGTGCAGTTTCGCTGAGGTTTGCAGGTGATGCTTTGGTTTAGGGGGACAAGGCTCAGTTTTGCTGGGGTTCCAAGGTGCGGCTTTGAGGTAGGAGGATGACACACAGTTTTGCTGAGGTATGCAGGTGCTGCTTTGAGTTAGGGGGATGAGATGCAGAATTGCTGGGGTTTGCTGGTAATGCTTTGGTTTAGGGGGATGAGGTGATGTTTCCATAAGGTTTGTGGGTGCTGCTTTGAGTTAAGTGGGACAAGGTGCAGTTTTGCTGGGGTACGAGGGTGCTGTTTTGAGATAGGAGCTTGTGGCACAGTTTCAATGTGGTACACTGGTGCTGCTTGGTTTTGGGGGATTAGGCACTATTTTTCCTGTATACGTGGGTGCTGCTTTGAGTTAGGAGGTCGGGGTGCAGTTTCGCCGGTGTACTGGGTCGAAGACCTGTGAGTCGCAGGAGGAGTGGATGTAATGGTGATTGCTTGAAAGTAATCCTTGATTACTTTTTTACATGATCCGACTGAAAGGTTGTTTGAAAGCACCGGCGGAGTGTTGTGGACGATCCAGGCGCAGTTTGTTATTGTTTGCACAGTAGGTTTCTTTGTGCTTTTGATTCCATGAATCGGCTCCCCGTGCAATTCTTTTCATCCACGCAATCTTCTATCTGACGCAAAGTAGTTAGCATGGACTGAGCTTTTTTTTGTAAATCAGCCCTTTAGGCTTTTCATCTTATAAGGATGATATAACAGGGTTTCATTCGAAATCAATCATTAGAATTGTCTCCCTATTCATTTGGTAATAAAAGTCAAGTATATATGACCATTAAAAATTAGTAGTCTAAAACTGAATTCCCATAAGTGCCCACATAGAGATTAAGTATCTAATACATGAAATATTTTAAACATGAAAGGAATACTGTAAATTGTGGGAATAGAGTGGAATTGCTGCATGTTTTTAGTAATATAGTTGGAAGACAGATGAATATGTCATTAATAGCTTCTGCCCAGCCCCCAGTCCAATATCCCACAGGTGAGAAACGCTACTCACTGAGGAAACTCTAGCACCTTTATTTCAGGCAGGTACAGCAGGAGATGGACACAATCTGAGATTAAGATGGCAAGAGTAATTAAAATAGCGGTGTGACAATATAGGTGAACGCATTAGACACAAAGCAAACGTGCACTCAACACGAAGAAGCATACATTATGTAAAATATGCATTTATACATAAAGAATATTAACATAGCATAAATAAAACATGAAGAAAACTAACATAAGCAATGTTTAAGCTGAATGCAACATGAATGACATGCAAATATAGCTCACTAACAGAGAAACTTAACACTAATGGTCAGCCATCCATTCCAGAATGGAATCCAGAATATGATTCTAATTAAAACTAACGGACTCAAGGCTTCGTGAGAACTCACAATTCTGAAATCAAAGAAATACAGGTCCATGGAAAGCTCAAGCAGCAGTCTACAACAACAGCCAAGGTTATAGTGAATTAAGGGAGGGTCAAATCTTTGCAGTGAAAGCATGAGATAGCAATTCCCAGGATTTAAGAAGCACCCTCCCAGGTTAATTGAAGTTTTATAAGAGCACAACCAGACTTTGTAAGCCAGGTTCTGACCTACTGTAAGCAAAAAGACGCCATGAAGAATAACTCAATTGTGTCCGCAGTGGCAGGGGAAAATATAACACTTGCATCAATATTAGCTAAAATCCCAATAAATTAAGAGTGAAATCATCCCAAACACGGTTCCATCATACTTGACTTATGGCCTAGAAAGGATAGATGGTATCTACTTTAATTGAAAGGAAAAGACTCGTGGACCTCTCACCCCCTACTCCTGTCTGGCTCATGTCTTGACAACCTGTCAGTTGTCCATGGTTAGTTAGAACGAAGCAAACCAATTCAAACCCCCAATGTTACGGCGCACATGAAGTAAGGTGCCAGCAAATTACATATTGCAGAGATTATGCCTTTTTTACCTTTATCAATTTAGAGGTGGTCGCAGGAGGAGCCATCAGACATGCGTTACCCAATTAGAAATGTAACCTCTAAAGAATCACAAATATTATCCAATCCCCGTTCCCCATAGTTGTTGGTAACTAAATTACAGTATGATGTCAGTTATGACAAATGTTGAATATGTAAACCATTGTTTTTTATGTAACAGGTGAGAGTGCCAGGAATGTTGTGCTTGTATGCTGTCCCTGCTTTATTCTGATGACAATAAAGCTGGGTTTTGTCTTGCACTTTGTCTGTTTCCGTTATTGAGTGCGGTTTGAGCTGGCTCCAGAACTTTTGTGTAATTTAGGCACTTTCCAGGCAATTGTTACAATATATTTGTCCTGATGACAGCTCATGTGTAATTTGTTATGAATGTTGTTGGTGAGCTGTACAATTATACGTATATTATTTTTAAAGAATGTGGTGTGTTAATCTATGGGATGTGTTTTTTTTATCCAGGGATGGAAGTAAGCCTCCTTGGTCCCTCGTGTGGTGGAACTTACATGTGAAATATGCAAGCAGTGTGCTATTCTCCTCAAGTACACACTAATACATGTAAACTGCCTAACAAAGATTGCATGAACGTGTACATATTTGTATTAATGATGCAGTTTACTTATGGAAGAAAGAGAGTCTGAAGATATATGTGTAACCAAGGGGAATTAAAAAAAGCAACAACACCACCTCTGTTGATTTATAACGCAGAAAGCACCTAGGGCCTAATTTATAGAAGCGTTTTATAATGCAAAAACACCATTGGAAAATGTTCTGTGAATTAGGCCTTAGTAGGCGAATTATAGTTAACAAGAGAATGCTTTATTAAATGTGTTCTTCCTCTCTGACAGTTGTGATTTTATTTGTATGAGTTAATTATCCCTTTACACATTGAGAAAAAGGATGCTCTAGATTTTGT
Source organism: Ambystoma mexicanum (assembly GCF_040938575.1). Taxonomy (NCBI): domain Eukaryota; kingdom Metazoa; phylum Chordata; class Amphibia; order Caudata; family Ambystomatidae; genus Ambystoma; species Ambystoma mexicanum. Next base: position 317,515,807 of record NC_090928.1, on the reverse strand, counting down.
ATTAGCAGGACAGGTAGACAAACAGGACCTACCATCTCTCATTCTCTTATACACCACACAAATGCACTCAAACACTCAGCCACACATTCATCTACTCAGTCATGCTCACAGCCACTCAGTCGTACAGACCAACAACTTCAATTCTCCTCACACTCTAGACACACCACATAAAATGTGTTCAAGTGCCACCCAACCACATACCTCACTTCCCAAAAGGGAAACACGAAATCAAAACAACCACAAACAACAGGACAGGTTATATGCAATCTCTAAATTTTATGGCATGGCATGGAGATTTATTTTTATGCATTTCACTCTCCACAGCAGTAATAAAAAGAAAACATCAAAGGATTGACTACCTATCTGATAAACACTCTCAGAACGTCCCAATATGTGCACTATAAACCGCTGGTCCACTCCCGTTTGAAGCACTCTTTCCTCTTCTTACTGCTCCACAAGATAGGTGTTGCATGCTAGCGGATGGGAGGCAGGAGAGGGGAGGGGTTTACCTTGCAGGGCTGACTGAGATCCTTTCAGGGTGCTTGGAGGGGAACAATGTTTCATCCAAAGTTGGCTCCATTTATATGACAAAGGGTATCGAGGCGTGAGGCTTCATTCCAGCAGGGAAACAAGTATTTAGGTCCAGGGAATGGGAGCAAAGCATTGCTCATGGCCCAGGCACCACCGCAATTTGAGGACAAGATTGATCCCAGTCTATTTTTCATCTGCCGCAGTGCCGCATACATGAAACTGAGGCTGGGTCAGCTGTGCAAGCATAGACCACACCTTCTCTCATTTGTGGTACATCACAGCTACATAGGCAGACAGTGACCGGTCTGCTTCAGTAATTTTTCCTTGTACATGCTACGTGCAGTTTAGTGGAAAGTACACCTTAGTATGGGGCAGCGTGCATTCCCAACAATACATTTGATACATTTCTTAGTACTCGGAGGGGGTTTGGTTTCATTACTGGAAGACGTTTATTTCTATCTCACTGCCCATCATGTCCTAGGATCTTAGGGAGTCAAACTTGCCAATTCTGGACATTATTTATAAAACGGAGGAGGATGAATCTCCTCTTGATAAGCATGTTTGGCAAGACCAGTTAATTTATTTTATAAATGTATTACTGTCCCAAGCTGTGCAAAAGGTTTGTGAGCAAAAGATATAATCTTTGTCCCACATGATTCAGGCCTCGGTTTTGGAAGCTCTGGCTTTTGGGAACACCAGTTCCTCTTCCCTTTCTTTGGCAGAGGTAGGACAGGGCAACTTGGGGTTAAAAGAAAACACCATGTGCAAGGAGTCTCCTGTACTAATTATCCTCAGCCCGGCAACTACAGGGTTGGGACAATTCTGGGTAAATTTATGCCAGAGCTGCTTCAGACACCTAGTAGACCCTTCGGCCTGGTGAAGGATGAATCTCAGGCTAAGAGAGCCAATAATTTGGCTCTAGACCTGTCGCCCAAGAACTCGATTGGGTTTGGCCCAGGATTCAAATGTGGAAGCACTGGGGATGAACCCAGTGGAGATGGCAGCTGTCCGTTAGACCCAAGGGGCGTTCTGGCCTGCAGGATGCTAAGGGGAATCCCATGTCTTGTACAGACTTTCTTTCTCATCACCATTCCAGGGAACGGCACCCCTTTGGGATGGCAGAGGAGTATGCTGGTCCATTCTTGCATTATACGATGAAATCTGCAGCCAGAAGTGGGATGAGGGCTGAGTTGTCTCTGTCCTTCCCTTACCCATAATATGGCTTCCACTCCCTCTTTTGACCGAGAGCTAATTACCTCTTTTTTGAGGTATGGATGTGATGTCTCAAAGGGGGTTGATAGGACATTTTAATTTGTAGCACAACAGAAGATGAGTACAGACAAGACTTGATTCAGTTGATGACTATCCTAGAAGACAAGGTATACAAGGTGGACAAGGAGAGATTACAGTATTGCCAAGAAGAGGTGTTATACATAGGACAGTTGATCTCACATGAGGGAAACAAGGTGACACTTGAAAGGGCTCATGCAATTATGAAAACTGCAAAACTGCACATGGCAAAATGGATGCAAATGTTTTTGGGACTATGTAATTATGTTAAAGCCTGGGTGTTCAATTACAGTTCATACACAAGACCCCTTTGCAAGCTTTAAAAAGGCACATGTAGACAAAGTTACAATAGAGTGGACTGAGGAAATAGAGGAAGGAATTTGTACAGCCAGCTCCTGTTTTGGGGATTCCCAATTATGCTGAGGGATTTTATTTATTCTCGCACATGAATGGGACAGTCATGACTGCAGTGCTTACACAGAGGGCCACATTGGGCATTGGGGTACAAGCCTCTACCGTATTACAGTGGGATTTTATACCCAGTTATGAAAGGACACTTTCCTTGTGGACAGTCGTTGGCAACCGCAGCATTCACAATTGACATGTCTACAAGCATTGTGATGGGCTGCTCTATGACTCTCTTCTTGGAGCATGCTCTGTTTGCCGTTTAAGAAAAACTCAAGGGTACATTGACATATCAGAGAGCTTCTGTCTATGAATAATGATTTTGAATCCAATGATCAAAATTGCCAGGTGTAAAATTGTGAATCCTGCCACATTTATCACTGAGCCAGTGACAGAGGGTGACCATGTACATGACTGTACCCATTATGTTGAATTTTATGATGATATACCTTGTATAAAAGAGAATGCATTGCCAGGCGGGGAAATTCTCTTAATTGATGGTTCTTCGAAAATTGATCAAACTAGTAGAAAGGCATTCTGGCGCAGCTGTAATAAGGCATAGAGCAAATGGCAAATTTGAAGTGGTAGCAAGTGCAAGACTACCGTCTCACTTTCGGTGCAAGCAGCAGAATTGGTAGCGCTCCTTTTTGCGCTCGAGAAACACGAAGGGCAGGAAGTGACGTGTACAGTGACTCCGCCTATGTGACGTCAACCGTAAACGCAGGGTTAGCACGATGGAAAAGGAGGGGCTACCTCCATGCGGACGGCACTCCAGTGCAACACGCATTCTTATTGGACAGGCTTATTAAGGCACTACAACTCCCAGTAGCCAGAGCAGTCTTTAAATGCGCTGCTCACAATAAGCAAACAGACTTTCTTTCTTGCAGGAATGAAGCCGCAGACGTAGTAGGCAAGCAGGTTTCATATTCTCCAGATATTTCAGGTTTTGATACACCAAAATATCAAAGAACGGGTGGTCACAGTTTTGGTGGTGCAAGAAGGGTTTAATAAATTACTGATGACCCAATTAATGCAGATTCAAGGAAGTGCGCCACGGGAAGAGCAGGAATTATAGAAGCGAAGGGGGTGTTCTTTATCCCCACAAAAGCATTATGGTGACACGACAGCACTGGAAGGCCAGTGAAGCCGGTAGCATTATTAAAGGTTGCTCATGTAACTAGGGAAAGTCTTGCTGAAACAATTGTGGAAGACTGGTTTATTCCAAATCTGTTAGAACACTTTGCATTTTATGTAGTAAACTGCATAATATGTCAAACGTTTACCACCGGGCATACACTGAGAACGATTTGAGGGGTAATTTCACAGCAGAGCAGTCCTCTTCAGCATTTACATATTGACTATGTTGATATGCTGCTGGTGTGCAGTGGATACAGGTATCTGATAGTGGTGGTGTATCCCTTCCCTAGGTGGATCAGGACAGGTCTGTGTACACACTCTGACACCACTTGCACAGTGAAGTTTCTAGTGCACAAAGTCTTTCCAAGATGAGGTGTGTTTGAAGTGCTGAGATCTGATAATGGGCAACATTTTATCAATTAAGTATTTGAACAGATACAGCTTCTATTAAATGTTAAGCATACTTTTTCTTCTGTTTATCACCCACAAGTGAACAGGATATGTGAGAGACTCAACGGCCTCCTTAAAGTATTACCAAGATCAAGTTAACTTTGAAAAAGGGATGGCTATGCTGCCTACCGTTAGCTTTATATGCCCTAAGGAATCAACTTGGTTTGGAACATGACCTCACCCCCCATGAACTAGTAACAGGGAGGTGAATGAGAATGCCTCTTTCACCTCGATCAAGAAGTCGAAGTGATGCCCAAAGTACAGCAAAAATGTTAGGAAATGAATTAAATGAATACTTGACTTGTATGACATCTAGCATCTCTCTCATTTAAGATCAACTCAAGCGTCGGTTACAGAACACAGATGAAAACCATTCAGCAACCAAATCAATTCAACTATTATCAACACCTAAACTGTTTATTGGAGATGCCATATTAATTATAAATGTCACCAGAAAGTGACGAGCCATGATTTAACGTCCCATTTTGTGTTGAAAATGTCACTCCCTTAGCAGTAACAGTCCAAGGCAGTCGAGCTTGGCTTTATTTGAACGATGTAAAATTGTACACCGGCGAGACCGTACCACCCTCAGCTGCCAATTTAGAAGCAAGACAAGAAGAAGAATGTCAGCGTGTGTTATCTGAATAGCGATAAGCTCAGTTAGAGATATAAAGAATAACGCACTAACCTGTACATCCAGCTGTAACCGGGAAGGGCAAAGGTACTGACGACTGCGAAGGCTTCCCTATAAGCCCAATCACTCCCTACCCGGATTGAACAACCAGGAGAAGAGAGGACTGTGCCCCCAGGGAAACCCTCTATGGGAAAAAAAACCTGCGCGGCACTGAAGGCACAGGTTCTGGGCTGGATTCAATGTCCTGGAATCTTGCGGGAACTGTGATGCTGATGTACGAGTTTGGTCGGGAAGAGTTCTGTAGAAATGAGAAAGAGCTGATGAGAGAGGTAAAGGTCGGAAGAGGAGAGTCTCACAGAAAACCCTGCGCCTACCTATATCTGCCTCTGATGTTCTAATGCAGACAAATTGCGCTCCGTGTATCAAGGAACTCGGAAGGCTGAAGGGATGGAAGGAACACTCCTGGAAGGTACGGAAGAGGAGGAGGGTTAGTAGAATAGTAGCAAGTAGCAGAATGGCGGGTCTAGGAAGAGAGAAGAGGAAATGACCTGAAAGTAAGTACCATAGAATGAAAACAACTGTACTAGATTCGGATAGAGGTCTGGAGATACGCTGCAGGGGGTCTCGGCGGGTGGAATCAAAGAATCCCTGAATTCTGGAAGATTCAATGCTAAAGCACACAAGAGGGAAAAGGGTTAGCAATCGAACACAAGTCAGAGAGTAATGATCCCTAGGAGGCGATCACTTACGAAGCGTCTGGGCTAAAGGATTAGTGACGCGCGGAGGCAAAGCCATCGGTTCCTTATATCCGGTCACATGACCTGCTGGCAGCGTCTGAGAAGTACATGAAACAACTATGCCGGCACTCAAAGAATAGCAAGAAAGATACGCCACCATGCTGGGGGGATTCACAAATGCGGAACGGCACGTCCTGCCGCGATGCCACAAGAACCAACGTTTATAGCAGGATGTAACAGCGTGTGCAGACTCGATCCATGACACAGAAGAAGGATGATAAAGCTACTAGCTGATAAATGCAGATTTGCATTTCAACTGTGACTCCCCTTGGACACTCCTTATAGATATTATAGCAGGAGTGCAGTTCTTTGCCAACAGTCAGAGGAATCTTTGAAAATGAACTTTAGAGAAATACTGATGTATCACGATTATGCCTAAACGACAACACCTGATCAAGAATTGGAAACGAGAGCAATACCCCGACTCGTTTCTCACTTAGTATCCATTTGGCTAGCTCTATGGTCCTCACAGACAGTGATGTGCAATGTCTTGTGTTTGCTGTTTTTGTATTTATTCTTCAAGCTTATCCTGCTCTTGTCAGAAGAGACGTTGATGTTTGCACCTTTTTACAGTATCCTAGAAATGGACCAGTGATTAGAAGACTGCTAATTGACATTTTTTAACAAGTATTGCAACTGCAGGAGTAAAAGTGTTTCTTCCTCCTTAAATTGATTACAACCGGAATGAGAAATGTTGAGGTGAACACAATTTTAGGGAATGAGCAAGCCCAAGAAATTCCAGAATGGCAAAAGTGATGGGGATTAATATGTTGGTTTGTGATATACATATGTACTGTTATGCTTTGTATGTTTCTGTTTCTCCTGATTTGCCTTTTTTATTATGTCATTGATCCAAATAAGGCAGATGTCCCTTTGATTCTCCCCACATTACAGAAACTTTTGTTGATATGCCCATTACCAATGAACCAAAACCCAATGTGTTGTCTCCCCATAGTAGAGCTATGTGTGTTCCCTCATACCTTATGCTTTAGAAACCTCCAGAATATTTATAGCCACAGAAGTATCAGTGAAAAAAGCCCATTGCCTGACACATCTTGCACTTTGCCTGACAAGAGGACAGTTCCAAGGCAGAACAGCATCTATAGTGTAGATGAATAAAGAGACATATCAAAGAGAAGACAATTATGTGCAAGATTTCAGGACAAGGGAGAAGCCAGAAACAAGGCATCAAATAATAAAATATGAACATCCTGGAAAGGATGGAGTTGGAATCAAGGTTGAAGAAAATAAGATGCAAAATTGCCAAGGCAAGAATGAAGAAGGGACGGACTAGTTGTGTGCAAAGCACCAGTATTGACCGGACAGTGGGAAGCAGTTGTGGAGAATGCAGAAAAAGAATGCAAAGATCAATGGCCAAAGATTTCAAAATTGTTGACATGGGTTGACGGTCAAGGAGGAACATTGCAGATACCACAATTGAAGGACACATCCTTATTTTTCAGAAATAATGGTATGAAGAAGGTTGGAGGGAATCGTCAGTGTGGCCGAGTTTTTGATGTACCTGGTATGAAGGAAGGGACAGCTGTCTTAACGGATCATTATTGGGCTTGTGGGCCCAAAACCTACATGAAGCTGCCCAAGGATTGGGGAGGAACGTGCTCAATAGTGCATTTTCTAGTGTTAGTGATTCCTCAGAGTAACCTGAATATTGGTGAATTTCCAAAAGATGATGCCCATCTAAGGAGAAGAAGATCAGTCAATTGTTTCAATCGAACAAGAAGGGAGAATTATTTCTCAGCAAAATCAATAGAAGCTTTTGATGCCATCCCATTTAAGCACAGGTAGTTGAGCAAGACTTCTTCAGTATTTACGGTTATCTTTATGCCTGGGATCGAGACAATGGCTAATGCGAGTGGTTACAAATCACTTGCTGGGAGCTTCTGCAGACAATCAACACCACCATAAAGGGATTTAATGCTATCAAGGAAGAATTGAGGGCCAAAAGACTAATGACCCTACAGAACACCCTCAAACTTCTTGGAGCAATATTGGTGATGTTTGGATTCTGTGTGATCAGGACAATAATTACACAATGCAAGAAGACAGCCAAGAAAGCAGTGGGAATGAGAATCATGATTGATGTTGAATCAGGATTTGGACCTAAGGAAGTGACTGATGAAGAAATTAGAGGATCCATAAAGGCAAGCATTGTAGCGCCTGATGGAACAACGGTCCTGTATTTGAAGAACCACAAGAAGTATGTGGGATGATAGGTCTATTGTAATCCAAATGGACAGTGCAGTTACATGACCTGCAGTGTGGACAAACATGTTAAATCAGCCGGTTCCCTGAAGGGAGTGATGATGATCTGGACTCCAAAGAAGCACTTCTTCAAGAAAAAGTATCAAAATGTGGTGACTGATGAAGGAGTGGTTGATGAATCAACCAGAGGGGGGAGTATAGAGGAGTAGCCGAATGCCTCTGCAGGAAGTCCCGCCCCCCTAATGCTTGTATGTTGGAAGTCTGAAACTGCACCATGTTTTACACCAGTAGTTGGGACCATACTGCGTCGAGTGTTCGAGGAAAGGTATCCATTGAGAAAGCCATACCAGATGTCAGCATGGAGAGATGATAGTGTCTTGGAAGAGGCCCCCGAACGAATATGAAAACAGCAGGAAGAGGAGCTGGTGACATCACAAGAAGTGAGAGTGATGCACTATAAAGATAAGAAGAAGATGTATGGCCCTTATAGAAACAGATGACTAAAATAAGGAATCAAGTGAACGTCCTTATGAAGAAAGGAAGATTGCATATGTGTGTGATGCACTGCAAAAAATGCAAGTCGTTAAGTCGTTCAATGAATGCACAGACGCAGCAACGCAAGTAGACTAAGTGATCATAGAAGCTAGATATACATAGTGAATAGACTGCAGGCAAGGCGCCATTGTATAGTGTCTGGACATCGGTGCCACAAATGTTAGTAAGCTCAAACCAACGGAGAAAGAAGGATCGAGAGCTGTGTGTGTCACAGCAAAGAATTAGCTGGAGATTGCAGACTTGAAGGGTGAAGCTGTTTGGCTTGGTATTAAACTGGAGTAAGAGAAGGCCGGTTATCTGTCCATGAAGAACAGCAAACGTGAGAAGCTGAATTATACCTTGTTATGGTGCAAGGAAGGAACACCACGAGTGCCAATTGTATTAATTCAAGAACATTTTATTTTATAAAATGGGCCGAATTGCGGTCTCCTGTCACGTGAGCCAAGGATGGAAATAGGAGTTGGGCATGCAGACTAGAATTGTGATAAGCGTGTACCCATACTCCCTTTTCTTCCCAAGAGAAGAGAATCTACCACAAGGCCAAGTTCAAAGACAGTCTGCATGGTAGAAGGCATGGACGATGAGAGATGTGGGGCTAATAGGTTGGGAAGCAAAGTCATGTCCACCTCCCGGCACCTGGGTATGAGTTTACGAGCTGCTAAGGAGCGAATGTTCCAGACATGGCACGAGTGTGCCAACCAATTGTAGGAGGCCATATAACAAAGGGGCTTATAGTTTAAGAACCAATAGTATTCTGTGTACTTCATAAGTGTTGAGGATGACTTGCACTAGAGGCAGGCTTAAGTTGTCCACCTGACAGTAGATGTCCTATCACAACATGCCCCAATATATAAAGTATACTTAGATGTTCCCCTTAACCCTATCCCGATCCCTAGTAGGTTTTTCTTATTTGTCATGTAGTATGACATCATGTATGATTAATTTTTGCTATACAAATGTATTTTTACGTGATTTGCATGGAGAGCATGATCGAACGTCTGTTGATGTCCATTTTAACTCCCTGTTTTAGACACTTGATATTAAAACAGTCAAATGAGACTTTCCCAACTTCCAGAATCGGCCTAATCATTTGATTTAAGAGTTATTCTGCATCCCATCCTTTGCTTGACATGTTACTGATTACGGACCTTATGTTCAGTCTGGTGTCTGCCCACAACGCCCATGAAGGATGTCAAACCCCAGCACTCTGACAAGCAGCACACGGGAGGCCTTTGCTGCTCATCCACCCATGCTACTGCTGCCTAAGAGACACATAACAAAGCATCCGCCTGGGTTCAGGCCCTCCGATGCCTGTGTGCCATTTGTTGCATGCCCACCTTCCTGGGACACAGCTCTCCACTCCCATCTCTGGCTCAAAGCTTGCAAATAACTCTGATGCCCGCAAGGACTGTGATCTACTGCCCCAACATGGAGGACATTGGACACACCAGCAGTGTCCAGAACATTTCCAGGACTCCTCCACACCATCCACCAGGGACGCGTAGCACTGCCACTCAGAGAGCACAGCACACACCAGCAGTGTCCAGGATGCTACTAGGACTCCTCCCCTCCATCCTCCATGGATGTGTGGCACTGCCACTCACAGGACACTGTGCACACCAGCAGTGTCCAGAACTCCTCCACTTCCAGGACTCATTCACTTCATCCTCCAGGGACACATGACGATGCCACTCAGGTGACACTGCGCACACCAGCAGTGTCCAGGACACTTTTGGAACTCCTCCTCGCCATCATACAGGGACACGCGACGCATGATAAGTACAGGACTCATCCATGTCAAAGTCCCTTGGCTGGAAGAAGCCTGCTACATTAGAGAAGGGGCTCAGTGCATACAAAGGAGGGGAGCAGAGAACCCAGCGAGGGTGGTCGAACCACCAGGCGCCCATACGCTCCACGGGACACTCCGCAGGGAAGGTACTTAGAGAAGAGGGCACACACATAAATGAAGGCACAACCAAAGCCAGACCGGCCATCACACGCAAAGAGACCATCTGGGGCAACGGAAGGCAAAGGAGTAATCCAGATAAACAAACATGCTAGTAAAACAGACAATTCAAGACATGTCACAAGCAACTGCTGTGACCAGGGCCATATTCCTCAGAAGACCACAACCCTCCCAAAAACAGCCAGAACAGGACAGGGACCCTCGCTGAGAAGAATTGCTGGAGGAATTCTGTTATGGTACGAGAAATCTCCAGCACTCCTAGACACCTTAACCAACCTAGCTGGGAAAGAAATGAAGGGAATTCTCAAGACCACCCCTCCGCAAGAGAGAATGACCTATGATCTGGCCATCACCGGCCTGAACAAGAGACTGATTGCACAACCGAACAAGGATTTTGAAAGGTATGAACTCAATCAATGACAGCAACTGTCACACGAGACGATATGAGATTTCGTAATCAGACTACAAAAGAACATCACTCACTGCGACTTTGCCAATTTCTCCAGCAATTAAGCAATACGTTTGAGAATAATAGATGGCTGCACATCACCAATATTTCAAAAGCAGCTCCCCCAGAAATCTCTCCCACTTTAAGAAATATTAGAGCTAGCATGTCTCTATGAAAGTGTGGACGTACAAGCTGCGAAGATGTAAAACCAAAAGGAGTTTGGAAAGATTGCTGCTGTTCATGCAGATCACTGAAGCCTCCCCCATGGCCAGATGGGGCACCTTGCCAATCCCAGCCCAGCAAAGCCTGTGCGGCCGAATGTGTTACAGGTGTGGCCTGTCATTTCCCTACAGCGGGCCGTGTCTGGCAATGGGCCACCAGTGTGCCAGATGTGGGCGGGAAAACCACTGTTAGTTGGTGTGCAGGGATGGGCTACTCTTCCCACCAAGAGGCACACCGCCCCTGCAAAGAAGTATAATTAGAGTGATGGACAAGTTGCACTTGTGGGAACCTGGAAAGAAGGCAGAGTCACTGGATGGGTACTTAATAATGGACACCGCACTGCGGGGAAAACGAATGGGAAATTGCGGGACGTGGAGCAAGAAGAGCCCATGCAGTCGGATGACAAGGGAGGCAGCCCTTCTACAGGATGGAACATAAGGCACTTGAATGGCTGAAGAGAGAGCAAGGGAAGTTTAATGTTAAGTGGTGGGGGGATGTTGCAGCTGGAAATACAGAAGAACTGTCTTAAGAGAGAGCGACCTTAAGGGGAGACAGGAAGCTGGGAACACAAGGAGGGCAGCAGGAAAGGGACGGGGGAGGAGATCCAACGCAGTTCAAAGAGGAAGACGTAAAGATAAGGTCAACTTTACTGTGGCTCCGTTCTTCTGTGGTATGCCTGTGAGACCCAAAGGGTGACCAGGTGTATCCCTGACACAAGCCCTAAGTGGAGGCCACAACACACACTAGTCATATCTTAACATGCACATCCTACAACCGCAGTGCAAATATCTCAGCATCTTGTGCATACCGTAACAGACATTGCACAATGTCAAACCTACCTCACCAACAACAAAGTGCACCACAAATGCACTTATACTTAAACAATGCGCAAATAGTCTCAACATTTGTCACATTCATGTGGCCATTAACTGCAATGGGACAAAAATCAGTAAGAATCAGCCAACTATTTAGTTGGGCCTATTAGGTGGTGCTTTAGCGCTACCCATAAGCCAACACTATTGCCTTACTGTACAGATAAGGAGAAATGGCATATGAAGACCCCATGGAAAGTAAGACAGTCGATTCTAATAAGGATAATAATGGGCCCCCAACTGCAAATATTGTCCTTGGGGTTGTCCTCAATTAGCTCTTTGAATCTTGCCCTTCTTAACGGCCAGATTACAGAAACTTTGCACCGGTACAAGTGCAAAGTTGCACGGTATTAGCACTAAAGCAAAGTTTGCCCTATTTTTAAAAACACTAGGGCATATAAGAAAACGATCGCACCATGACAAGTACAGTTTGGCATGATATAAGCACTCGGGCAAAAATTGTCATAGTGCAAAAAAGATACATTTTTGATGCATTTTTTCACCTGGGCAAAGTTTGCCCTGGTGCTAGTACCATTCCGTATTTCCACTAGGGCAAACTTTGCCCTGTTGCAATAATGCCGTGAAAATCTATCTTTTTTGGCCAAGAGCAATTTTTGCCCTGATGCCTACACGATGCCAAATTGCACTTGTCATGGTGCAATAGTTTTCTAATATGTCCCCAAACTTTGCCCTAGTGCTAATACCCCTCGGGTATGCTTTTTTTTTGGAAAGAATCGTAAAACAGGTCAGGGGTTGGGGTAGCCATTATCTGTAAAAAAAGAAAAAACTTCTGGATGTATGAGTTGAAGGCGGATTGCAAAGGATGTGATATTCTCCATACGAAGATCATTCTTAATCACAATTTTAGCATTAATATTGTGTCTCTTTATAGGCCACCAGGTGAAAATCCCGTTTAATGACGATTTCATACATTTATTATTTCCCATGCAGAAAAGATAACAGTGCCATAATTCTCCTGTGTTATTGAAATCTTTGGAGAGGAGACTCAAGAGATAAGAAAGCACTTGAATTGGAAAGACTATTGAATAATGGGAATATTTTTGTACAATTATTCTGAACAGACGCACATAAGGGAAATACATTGGATTGGCTGGTCAGTGAAAATATAACACTGACTGGCGATACTACCACCCCTTATGTGTGGTCAGATCATTCTTTCTTTATGTGCCAGATCCAACTCCCAAAACCTTTTAGGCAGCAACATGAGTTGGCAGGTAAGGTTTTAGGGAGAAACTATTGGGCCATTACATTGGATGATCTTGCAGGATGAATGAATGGCCTGACAGACCACTGAGCGGGATCACCCTGATGTATTGGTGGAGGATTATAATAGACATATGATAGCCCTTCTTGATGGGATTGTTCCGAATAAGTCTCGAAGTTTTAGGGATTCTCCGAATCATCAAAAATGGTTCTCCCTGAAATTGGCTCAGCTTAACTTAAGGTAAAGACAGGCCGAACATATATGGCTTAAGGACAAAAATCTTAAGAGCAAAGAAGAATGGAAACGTATGGAGAAGGTATATAAAGATAAGATCATAGAAGCCAAACAAAACCATTATAACAAATATGTAGGCCTGGAAATGTAACGAAAGAACTTTAAAACTGTTTAGTACATGGGAAAAGCCAAAGTACTTAATCAAAATATAAACCCTACAAAAGAAGACTGTACACAAGTTCAAAAGGCATTCGGAGACAAAGTTGTGCTTGCCCAAGCTAAGATTTATAAAGAGCAGGACAGGTTGAATACTGCTATTGTCGGTGATTTTATAAAAAACAGCCAACAAGAAATGTTGCTCAGGGAGCAAAACACGGTGGTGCCCTCCTTGCAATTTAGTTTTTCAACTGTGACGATTTCAGAAGTTGAGGATATCCTAAAGATTAAGCATCCCACCAGTTGTCCAGGGGCCTTATTGCCATCTAAGGTCATCCGGGAATATCGTGGTATTTTTGCACTATTCTTATGCAGGTTTGTTAATGCGTTTTTTAATCACTGTGTCATAACTCAAGTTATTAAAGACGTTGTGGTGACGCCTCTCTTGAAAAAACTGGGCCTGGACCCTAATGAAGTGGCAAATTTGAGACGTATATCCAACACCTTTTTCTTTCTTAAGTTGGTGGACAAGTTGGCCACCATGCAGCTCCAACGACACATGGAGGCCGTAGGCATGCTGCACAAAAAACAATCGAGTTTCCCACGCACCTATGGCACAGAGAGTGCCTTGGTTGACTGCCAGACGCAGATGCAGATAGTGTTGAGGAGGAGTGGATCGGGGCTGCTGATTTTACTTGACTTATCAGCAGCTTTCGATCTACTTGACCATAAAATACTGTTAGAGAGATTGGTTGTCATAAGGGCTTTTTCAGGGGAAGCGGCCAGGTGTTTGAAGTCATTTTTGGAGGGACGTAGGTCTAGGGTCCATTGGGGAGATGTCTTATCGGACACAAAGCCCACTGTTTGTGGGGTCCCACAGGGAGCATGTCTGTTCTCCTCTCTCTTTAACATCTATATACAACCTTTGTGTGTGGAATTGGAGAGATTGGGGGTTTCTTCACAAACTATGCAGATTATTTTTAGCTATCTATGGATCTTAGTGGCAATTATCCAGAGATTCAGGAGAGGCTATACAACATCTACGTGCTCATCAAAAATTGGATGTCCATGAATTGGTTATGCTTAAATGCCGGGAAAACTGAGGCGATGATTTATGGATCCAAGCACTCCCGGGAGATTGTAGGTCAAGATTTCTCCAGTTTCCTTATGGAGGGTATCTCGATCCCAGTGGCTACAAAGGCTAAGACCCTTGGCACTTATATGGAGGCTAACCTAAATGCAGATGCTCATGTGGATTAAATAGTGAGGAACACCAACTATTATCTTAGAGTGCTGAGATTGGTTGGCCCTATGGTCACAAGGGATAATCGCGCAAAATGAACACAGGCTATCATACTCCTGCGATTGGATTCATGTAATTCTCTTTTAGGGGGTACTAGTAAGGATGCTATACAGAAACTGCAGAATATACAAAATGAAGCAGATCACATAGTTCACCATATGGCACAGAGAGAACCAGTGACAGCAGCCAGAGAGAGCTGCATTGGCTTCCGGTGGCAGCCAGAGTTCGGACATAAATGTATTTTCGAGACCACCCCTCAATATCCTAAAGAGAAAGTAGTGATCTATCATCCAACTAGGAACATTTGCTCAGCTAAAGCATCCCTTTTGAAGGTTAATCGTTTCCAAAGAGCCTGGGGAAATTTTCGCTCTTTCCCAGTTTGGGGGGTACAGGCTTGGATTGAGCTACCAGAACACTCTAGAAGGAGGAAAATCACCTTGCCTTTAGGAAGTTGCTGAAGACAATGTTGTTTACTTGAAGAAACCTGAAATCCCGTTCTGTAGTTCTGTTCTCTATTCAGCGCCTTGATGCCTGAGGGCTTTAGTGCTTTATAGGCACAAATAGACAGACAGACAGACAGACAGACATACAGACAGACAGACAGACAGACAGATAGATAGATAGAATCCCTATGGCCATTCCCACCCAGTTTCTGCCACTCCCCACCTAAAAAATCACATCATGGGAACTCTTTGAGCTAGCTTTAATCAAGCCTTACCATGAAACATTTCACTAGAAGTGCCTCTCTCTGTTTTTTTCAAAGCAGTCTCCTGAGAATTGATGACTTAAATGGAGTTTTAAACCCACTACTGGTAAAATAAAAATGTCTTAACCAGGTCTAGCTTTAGTCACTCTATTTATAAGCACTGTGTGTGATCTTCACTGAAGTCCTGTTAAAACAGGCATTGGCAAAGCTAACAGTTTTGACTTGTGTATATAAGTGTTAGGCATTTGCCAGGCACTGCTATTAGATGCTCATGTACTTGCACAATTTTACACCTGCTAGCATCAATGGCCAGTTAATACCACAACGGCCTAGACAAAAGCCCACATTTTTGGAACTGCCAATGATTGTTTTAGATAACGTTTTTGGGGAAAAGCACCTAACACATCCCGTTGTTAAAGGAATGGTACGGTCAAAATGTTTATTGTCCCTACGGGTCGGCCATGTGTTTTTAAACCTAAGTCGCTCGATTTTAGAAAAATTTCCTATGGACCTTACCCGAGTTTTCGTCCATTAAACGCACGCGAAAACAGGCATTAGGGCGCTGCCATTTTGTGATAATCATATCACTTGCCGCATCGCCCTGGCTGACCTGCTTTTGCGGCACTAAATCATATCCCCTGAGCCTGACATTATCGAAACATTCATATTCCCCGCCTCTCTCCGTGCCGTTACTGTGCTATGTAGGCAAACGCGCCCAGTCGTCTCCTACGCGACTTCACACAGAACCCGGAAACCAACACAGATCAACTCACAACACAGCGCGCCACAATTCGGAATATGAAACTGTACTTTCAAATCAAACAGCAACACGGTACATTTGGTAAAGTACATTTATTTAACATTAAATGTTTATAGAATATTCAGCAATTGGCATATTAAATCGGAATGTAATTTTTTTTCTTTTCTCTCTATCCGCAAATCCTGTTCCGTTTTATCGTGAGTCATGCGCTATTACTTTATGGTACACAGGGTGTTGGTTTTCGTTAAAAGAAGCACTTTGGTCGCACGATGAACCACAAGGCTGTTCTATTACCTAGGCCCTAGGTCAGCGTAAAGGTTGATATGTTGCTTCTAGCCGCTAGTACTGCGAAAGGGCATATGGGCCCTTGGCAATCGTCCCATAAGATCGTCAAAGTGGTGCAGTTGTTTACGATAAGCTGCAGCTGGCGGTTGAAGAAACCATCTGCCGGGGTCTGAAACTGGTGGCAGTAGCAGTAGGGTAGGATATACCTGTTTTGAAAACATAAAAATTATTATTAGTCTCGCCAGCCGATCTTTATTAATATTATTCATTTTATTTATTACAGCCGATCTGAAACTATTTGCTTTCAAGGATAGTGCAATGGAGTATGTTCGTCTCTAAAATCAATGCGAAAACTAACGAAATAAATCGAAGTTAACACACAATGAGAAACGACTGTTTGTCTACATGCGTGTGGAATGTGGACCTGCATGCCCATGTGCCCGGTACAAAGACGATGCCACAAACGTTTTACTTGCTCTTCATTCATTCATTCAATCATTCATTCATTATTTCTTCATTCCGGTATAAAAGTGTCCAAAGAGTTACTTACATTATATTTGCAATTCCCATTGTGTCTCTGCGTAATGCAGTCCGTAAATCCCACTGTGCTCTTGACAACGATTTTTCGTATACTGAACTAACATGAAACTCGGTCTAGTTTCAGAATTTTCTGCCTTATCGTCTTTTACGTTATTGCACCCCTCCTTCAAATGAAGTCCTTTCGGCATGGTCCCTGTCTCTCAAGGTCAAATAACAATAGAACCTTATACTGCCAGTGTGAGTTGTGGGCCTCTTCAGGCTGCCAGCTGAAAATCAAAGCCGCTGACCATCACTCTAAACGAGCATACATTCTTACTTTGCAACATCCCGCATTAAAGCCATCTGTGAGAACTTGAATTTTCGTATCCATCTATGTACTAGGCCTCAATGTGCAAATGTGAAGTGGCTTTTCTCTCATCTGCAACGGCTCGCTTGGCGTGTTCTGAGGCCCCCAATTTTGTCCTCGTTGTCCGCGAGCTTTGCAGCCCTAGAGAACCATAACTATGGAGACATTGACTTTTTGGGGGAAGGTCAGGGAAAGTATAACGTACCCGAGGAGTTGAGTTGAAAGTGAGGTTTATTGTTTGTTTGTTTTATTATTTGCAATACGCAAGCCTTGCGAAAGTTAGTTACAGCAACAAAAATATATACATACACATATTGACAAGGTCAGCAATATGAGGTGAATAGAGAGAGAAGTCAAACATGACACCCAGGTTGTTCGCCACCCAGGATGGTGAAGGGAGGGGTTAGGGTTAGCATACTTTGTATGTACACTGTACAATAACATTTATTTACAAAAAGACAATCATATTACAATTATTTAAACCAGGATTTGTACTTCCCAACCAGCTCTGCTTTGGGTGGACATGGCACAGTGGCAATGTTTGGTGGCAATACATCAGTGCTCTGCACAGAAACGTTCAAAATTCCATATCTGTGCTTATCGAGTACAGCAACAATAAGGCTTTTTACAAAGTCGAACTCCATTTCCTCATAGACTGGTTTGATGACCCATTGCTTACTTCTTTTAGAAAACACCTTAGTGTCGCGAGGCATCCTTACATTGCCCGTAGTCCTAGATTGTTCATGGCAGATATTCTCGTTATGGGCCAAGACCGCAAGTAGAGTCCTATGTTTCATGCCCTGTATGCTGAAATGCAAGCGCTTTGGCCTGTACTTTAGGCACATATTGTGGAACACCTCCAAACCTCCTGTGTGACAGAATTCTGTCAGTCCCCTCAAATCTCTTGATAGAGTTTTATCGAAAACAATCTTCTCAATGGCTTTGTGTGTCGGTGAAGATGGAATCAACCACTTCTTCTTCCTTGCCTCCTCTGGGGACAAAGGGCCATGTTCACATTGGTGGAAATGTAGGTTTTCTGACCAGCGGTGAACGTTGGTACAGTGGTGCATCAGTGACCACCATTTTTCAAGTAGTATTTCCACTGACCCTTCACAAGTTTTGGAACTCCACCAAAGATGGTTGCTGATAGACTGGGACCACTGTGAAATACTTTCCAAACCTTTTCTTTTCCCTGCAGCCGAGATTTTCTTATTGATTAATTTAGCAAGATGCCATACATCAAATTGATGTTTAATATGTGGGAACTGCTCTCTCATTGTCTTGGCAATTGAAACGTGTCTGTCCGTGGCTATGAGGTCGATGTGCATTCCCCTCGATTGTAGATATTCCACTGATTTTATAAATCCTAGTTTCTCCATGGCCACTGAGGATGTACATTGTGTTACCTGCACGACCACCAAACTCACATTTTTCTTACTATCCATGTCCTGAAAGTGGTAGGTGCAGTACTTGGCAGAAAATCCAGGGCTGTCGCACTGTCCATCGCCGGCTAGCCTGAATCGTTTCCCTTCGAATGTACTTGCTAGAGACAATTGTTCAATTTTCCAAGCATCACTAATGGCCGGAAACAGATAATCATGTTGGTATTTGTAGTGCTGAGTTTTAGAAATGAAATGAAGTTCTACAAACTGAAAGAAAGACTCTAACTTTCTAAAACTGGACCCACTAAAAAGTGATGCAGCTGCACACAGTAGATTGCCTGCTGGCAGCTTCCCCAGCATTGGTTGTGCAGGCCTGATTTAATCTACAGGCGGCATGTATTTTGACGTTACTGCCTTGTTTTTGACGAGTCACATGAATCAATGGCCTCCGACATACTTTCCCTCTGACGGAATGCCTACATTTCAGCATACTTATAATATCCATCAAACAACTGTCGAATACTATGTATTTGCCCTCTTTCATTAGACTGTCATCCGGTGTCACACTTGTTTCGGACTGCATTGTTGAGCACATTTCACCACAACTGAAAGAAATATCGCCAATATCAGGTTTTGATGCATCGGTGAATGCTGCTGCTGGTTCATTCTCTGTCATTTCAACATCTGTTACTTCAACATTGATGGGAGAACATAACATTGTCGACAGCTTTTTTGGTGTCAATTTGTTGGCGGGTGTAGATTGTGTGAATTGATCTGCGACTACTTCCGAGTTATCCTCAATACATTCAGTGTCATCTTCTTGTGGTGGTGCAGTCGCACTATAGCAATGGTCCATTACAACTTTACTGGATTCTCCGGACACATTCATTTCATGTTCTGGCCATTGGATATGAGCATCTTTAGTCTCAACACGCGGCGTCTGAATTAATAGTTCCTCCACAGTGTAAATGGTCTGGCAAGCAACATCTCTCATTCGCTTCACTGTTTGTGTATGTATAGTTCGTAGACCCACGGGTAACTACAGGACAGATTGGAAAAGGGATGGTCAGTTTAAACACAAGATAAAGTATAATACAATTGACTGGAAAAACTGACATGCAAATGGATATTTCCCATCTGTGTAAGGTAGAGTGAACAAAAAGCGTGTGCTGCAAACTCTCATCTCAGAACAGGTTATCATGCCATGTTCTTTCTGGAGAGGAGCGCCTGCTACCTTTTTTGAAATGTTTGCAAGGAACTTGGGGTTGGTCACCCTAAGTTACCTGGGGGCAACCAGACGTGGACTCCCTGCTCATTGTGCTCAGAGAGGCGGAGCTTCACCTCACTGATGAGGCCCAACAAGACTGAAACATGTGTATGGGGTTGCTGTTGGTACTCTTGTTCAGAGAGGAATTGCCATAGCATTTCGGTGCTGGACTGCCCATGTGGGCGGGACAAAGACTGATATGCAAATGGATATTTCCCATCTGTGAAAGGTACAGTGAGCAAAAAGCGTGTGCTGCAAACTCTCATCTCAGAACAGGTTATCATGCCATATTCTTTCTGGAGAGGAGCGCCTGCTACCCTTTTTGAAATATTTGCAAAGAACTTGGGGTTGGTCACCCTAACCAGACGTGGACTCCCTGCTCACTGTGCTCAGAGAGGCACAGCTTCACCTCACTGATGAGGCCCAACAAGGCTGAAACACGTGTATGGGGTTGCTGTTGGTACTCTTGTTCAGAGAGGAATTGCCATAGCATTTCAGTGCTGGACGGCCCATGTGGGCGGGACAAAGACTGATATGCAAATGAATATTTCCCATCTGTGAAAGGTAGAGTGAGCAAAAAGTGTGTGCTGCAAACTCTCATCTCAGAACAGGTTATAATGCCATGTTCTTTCTGGAGAGGAGCGCCTGCTACCTTTTTTGAAATATTGACTGGAAAAAACATAGAATAGTCCACAGCACAAAGAAATTCTAAAGTTATGAACTGTTTGTAATTAACCTTATTTTTGTTTCTTTTCTTTGCAACTTTCTTGACTCGACCTTCAACATCTGCACGCTGTTCCCTTCCTCTTGCGCTGCAACGACTATATTTTCTGTATCAGCATAGACAGCACTGAATGAGGCTCCATCGACTTCCTGAAACATAGTACTTTCATTACTATGTATGACAATATTGATAACATAAAACACACGTGAGGACGAACACATCTCAATAGCTCAACACGAATTAAACATTGTGTAGAACAATCAAACGACAAGTATTTGAGCTCTGATGACCTAGTTCCATGGAACTGTCAGTATCCATACCTCTGGCTCTGCATGGACTGCCATGAATGATTGTATTGGAGAGGAGGCATCAGCAACTCCCTGAAACACAGTACTTGCGTTAGTATGGTTTTCGATATTGTAAACATAACACACACTTGGGGTCGACGGCACAGGTACATATAAAGAGATAACCACAAATGATGCATTGGAGGTCATTACAACCTTGGTGCTAAGTGCACCAACTTTACCACCATGGTGTAAACTCCATTTACACCATGGTGGATGGCGGATTTACCGCCCCATTCCAAGGTGAGTGGGGCGGTAAATCCCCATTTCCCATTTTCCCTTCCCCATTCCCATTTTTTCCCCATAGGGCCTAATGGGAGTGGGGAAGGCGCTAATTACGCCGCCGTAATTTACGGCGGCGTAATTAGCACCATGGATTAGCTAAAAGCAGGCGTTAAATCAGAATCAGGCGTTAAGGGTTAACGGTGGCGTTAACCCTTAACGCCTGAGTTGTAATGAGGGCCATTGTCTAAAAGAATCAAGGAATATTTAAATATGATCAGATTTAATCGACTTATTTCTCTGATTTATTTACATCTGCATCATCTAAATGGGATAATGGGATCATCTTGTGATTGTAGTGGAAGCTCCATCGTCTCCCTGAAACACAGTACTTGCGTTAGTAAGGAAGAAAGTATAGCAAATGGAATCAAGTTATATGATCACGCTCGATGGAGCTGTCAGTATCCATACCTTGTGCTGCTGAAGAATGTCTATGTATGTTGTAAATGTGGTGTGCACTTCCGAAAGCTGTTGCGCCGATTCGTATCCGCATGGTCCCGCTTCCACTTCCCCTGGAATTACTTGAATGTCAGGCTCTGCATCAAGTGCGTGGGTTGACGCTTCAACAACTGCCTGAAACATAGTATTTGCATTAGTAAGGATTACAATATTGAAAACACAACACACACTTGGGGTTGACCGCACAGGTACATATCAATAGCTAACCACGAATGAAACATGGTGTAGAACAAGCAAACGACAAGTATTCCAGTCCTTATGATCACGGCCGATGGAGCTGTCAGTATCCATACCTCGTGCTGCTGAAGAACATCTAGGGCTGTTGTCAATGTGGTGGACGCTTCAGCATCTCCCTGAAAGACAGTACTTGCATTAGTATGGATGACACTAATTATAACTGAAAACAAACACCAGGGGACGACAACTAAGGTGTATATCAATTGGAAAGCACTAACCAAACAATTGGTAAAATAATCACACGATACATAAAAACTATTACTTGGCATGCATAAAACAAGACTGTAGCGGAATAGCCAAGTATGATTACCTGATACGCGCTAGAAGTGGTTGATAACTGCGGGCACGTCACGGATGTAGAATGCTCTTGCTTCAGATTGAGTGGATAGTCAAGCAGTTGTAAAGGTAAATTATTGTTTGATAATGAAATGCAAATATTAAAAAATTGCCATGTAAACCGACAGAATACTTGAGAATAATGCTATTGAAAATGCGCAATATAGCACAGTTCCCTGTGCCCACAAATAGATTTCCTTTGGGGGTTAGAAAATCGAAAAATAATTTATTGGTAAATGTCATTATTCAAAAAGCTATACACTCATATCAATATCAAAAGTATTACAAGGGACACAACACCTAAAATATCAATTAATCCATTCGGCTACCTACACACTACCGCAAGGCCTAAAGCTAAATCCGGACACCGGACACCTTGACACACCCGTGGCGGAATGTGGACGAATAGAGTTGGAATAGCGTTTGCGAGCAATTTTCGAATCATTCGCCATTTATTCTTCTTTGTTACCCAAGATGTGGCGTACATGTTCGAAGAAAAGTGCCGGCTGCAGATGCGGTATCGATCACCCCTCTTGTCCTCAAAGACTTGCTGGACTCTACTTTCAAGCTCTTCCGGTGGATATCCGCAATGTCTGACCCATTCTCTTATTCGATCAACAGTTTTAGGGAATACATGCATTGTAGTGCCTTCAGATTTAGCATGGTTCTTCGAAGGGCAACCGCTAATCGAACAGGCAGGCATTGTTGAAAATTCGGAAAAGTAAATATCAAGATTATTATAAAACCTTGATGAATAAAAATGTCATAAAAAAGTAAATGAACCATACCATGTTCAATGCAAGGTTTGTTTTTGTTCGCCAGAACTATACCAATTCATCATGTGCGGCTTAGTATTTGCATAAGTTACAGAAATGTTTTAAATGATGTGACTAAACTCTGAACATGTGACTCGTCCCTTGGATGTTCTGTTCTACATCTATGGATAGCATAACAATTGAAACTCAAGTCAATAGCAATGAGACCAATGACCATAGCACTATTGGGTACTGTAATCGCAAATAGATAGAAATGTAAAAATGACCGAAATATGACTAGGATACATGGCCTTACCTTGACCAACAAACAGTTGGATTCAGCAGGCCGAGCAGTATGTTGCAGGAGAACAGGTAGATGGCCACAGGTAGCACACTGACGAGTTTGCTCGAAGCGGTCACAGATAGCACGACGCCAAGCAGATTAGCATAGATCTCAGTGCTTCTTAGGTAGAAGGTTCAGGAGTTGACTTGCAAAGCACACAGATGTTCTCATGAGACATATCAAGTGGTTTATAAAGTATTAGAAATAGGGGTGTGTTTGTGAATGAATGACTTGTGTATGTCGTGGTATTATGTGGTTTGCAGGGGGGCGGCCTGCCTCAGGGGAGGCCTGCCTGGAGACACGGGGTCTGAGGAGGCCATGTGAGCGATGGCCCCTGGGCGTGGGATACCTTTTGAAGTGTACATGCTGTTTGGCACGTTGGCCGTTTGCGCCCGTGACAGCCCCCCATGCCAGCGCTCATCCCCGGGTGTGAACCGCCTTTGATAGAGGGGGTGGGATGGATGGGCCTGGGGCGTGCAGATAAGGCACAGGAAGACTGCTGAATGGAGACACACTTATGTGGATTGCAGGGGGCGGCCTGCCTCAGGGGAGGCCTGCCTGGAGACACGGGGTCTGAGGAGGCCTTGTGAGCGATGGCTCCTGGGCGTGGGATACCTTTTGAAGTGTACTTACTGTTTGCCGCCTTGGCCGTTTGCGCCCATGACAGCCCCCCATGCCAGCGCTCATCCCCGGGTGCGAACTGCCTTTGATAGAGGGGGGTGGGATGGATGGGCATGGGGCGTGCAGATAAGGCACAGGAAGACTGCTGAATGGAGACACACTTATGTGGATTGCATGGGGGCGGCCTGCCTCACGGGAGGCCTGCCTGGAGACACAGGGTCTGAGGAGGCCATGTGAGCGATGGCCCCTGGGCGTGGGATACCTTTGGAAGAGTACATGCTGTTTGGCACCTTGGCCGTTTGCGCCCGTGACAGCCCCCCATGCCAGCGCTCATCCCCGGGTGCGAACCGCCTTTGATAGAGGGGGCTGGGATGGATGGGCCGGTGGCCGTGCAGGCAAGTGTGTTGGAGCGAGGGGCCATCAGGCCCCTCTCATCCTTTACTTCTCAGTAGAAACTCGGACCAAGTGCCCCCAGTAGTGGGTTTGCCCCTTGCCCTTATGTGATGTTAACTTTGGTTGACATTCGCGTAGATGGGACCACTGAGCAGGACACGGGGCATCCATTTTTGTACCCCCTTTCCACTCCATCTTGGTGACCAGGCCTCACTGCGCAGAGCACATGGCTTCCACCCTCGTTCCCACTCTGACTGGAAAACTCCACAGGTATTTGCAACAGCTAATAAATGTAACACATCACTCTTCCTCTGAGATCACTGTCCTGCATGTGAAGCAGCCTGAACTAAGCACATAGCTCGTTCATCTCCACAAACGTGTCCTTGCCCACGCACCCTCGCCAGTGGAAACTTACTGCCATTCTGACCCTGTGTCCCTTCAAGGTATTCTCTTCATGTGCCAGACCACTGACCACGCCATGATGCCCACCTAGCAGATCCCCAACTAACATTAGACCCCTAATGCAGTATATCGTTGCCTATCAATAACAAATGCCACATACCTGAGATTCTTGTGAGCACAGACCCACACTTCAAACAGTGTACTATAGTGGTCAAGACCCTTAACCTAAGGCCTGTATAATCCAATGTTAATTGATAGTATAGATATATGTGTGACTTTTATAGAGACATAACCGACTGAAAGACTTTGAACAAGTGTTATTTAGTGCATGCATTATTGAGAATATTATGTTAGCTTAGATAGTGACCACCGTGCTTCACAGCGACCTGACCTTCACGCATTCGGAGCACAGATGTCTGACGTCCATCCTTGAATGGAGACACACCTGATTCATTTAAAAAATCGAAACAACCGTTGTTAAAATATATGTGGTGTTTTATTTTGTATCTTATTTTGATGACACAAAAATACAAGACATTACACATTGTACAGTTCAGGTTGCAGCACAGTGAGAGAAAATCCCCTTTACTGACCGCTGTCACTTGGGAAAGTTTCTCTTATGGCACGAACGGCACAGGGAGGTATTACTCTTAGAACGTGGTGTCCAAGCCCCCTGTGAAGCCACCATGTAAAGGAACGATAGGCCACCAGCCTGTACCACCTGTGAAAAGGAATGAAACAAACTGTTTTTAAATGACCAAGACAAGTTTAATAAACGTTTGTTGTCAATGACAATTCTTGTAACTAATGGCATTCTGCTCGGACAAATGCTATCTAGACACTGCACACTATTGAACGACTTTCATGCGTTACAATGATATGTATATGTAATTTTGGATATAGTAGAAGACCATGAAATAGGAGTGGCATGACAAGCAGAGTATACTTACTCGTTACTCGTGGACGAACACTTGCGCGAAGTTCGTGCATAAGCACCATCATTATCCTCAACACGGACCGTGTGAGGCAGGCTACCCTGAAGTCTGGCAGCTCAGTGATGCCTTGAGGTCGTGGCTCGCCTTCTGAAATGTAGGCCACGCATCCTGAGTTTTCACAGCAGCAGCAGTTCTCGTCCTCGGTTGGCATTAGCTCGCACTGATTGCATGTGCACCAGGTGGAAACACCGTCCATGCGACTAGGTCCAGGCTCTTCAGCTGTTGAATCGTCCTCCCAACTGCCGTCCGAAGACCCATCGTTTTGCGTGTTTCCCTTTCCAGTAGTTCCTCCTCGGTATACTCGGGCTCATACATGTAGGGCATTATTGTAGCCATTGTGTGTTAAACAAACTAAAATAATATATAGCGGTTGTACTGGTATCTGTTCACACGGGCTACAAGCAACGAAAGTAGCTGACCAGAGCACAGAAACGAGTCACAGAATACTCAAAGTAACAGAGAGAGAGGAATGGAATCGAAAATCTGCTGCTGTGTGTTGTGAAATGGTCTGTTTATACTTATTGAGAAAAGAGGCATCCTGCCATTTCCATGGCGACACGTCATTAGCTGAAGCGCAGCAAATGTTGACACGAGACGTGCTTTGGCGTTGTAAAATGGGCGGTACGCGTCTGCTGATGACAGGCTCAGGGGTGGGGGATATGATTTAGTGCCGCAAAAGCAGGTCAGCCAGGGCGATGGGGCAAGTGATAGGATTATCACAAAATGGCAGCACCCTGATGCCTGTTTTCGCGTGCGTTTAATGGACGAAAACTCGGGTAAAGTCCATAGGAAATTTTTCTAAAATCGAGCGACTTAGGCTTAAAAACACATGGCCGACCTGTAAGGACAATAACATTTTTTGACCGAACCATTCCTTTAATCGTGTCAGAAATTGGGGAGCTAGACACTTGGTACATGTGTGTATTTTCCCATGGGGAAGAAATCTAGACAAATGTAAAAGTATGAAATGCACTAGCGCATATTTTGCTGTATTTCATATTTTGCTACACACACACTACATACAAATGTATCATATGAAAAAATAATGCCCACAAGCTGATGAAATTTGATTGGTCCCTAATATAGACGCTTTAAAAAATTGAACTGACGTCTAAAGCAACTAAAATTAAAAACATTAACCTCAAGTGTATACTCACAATATGAAAATAATTTTAGTCTAACAATAACAATAGATACAAGGACAATTGTCAATTTACGAAGCAATACGTTCTTTAACAAAAAATATATAATCAGGCTTGCAAGGACAACTTCATAGAAAAATATATTTAACTATAATATTGGAGGGTGAAAATTACCGTTCATGTTTTGGTGGCAAATCTGAACACAGTTGGCTCCAGAAACGACCATGAACTTCTTGTTAAGGACTCCCAGAATGGTTTTGTGATACTACTTTCTTCCCCTGCTAAATTGAGCGAAATTGCCAATGTTGAACTTTTGTTTTCATGATTAAGATGTTGCACATTTTAGTCCTAACCTCACAAGTAAACTTACTACCCAGTCAGATTCAGTACCTTGAGTAAGACTGCTACAGGAAAAGACATGTCTGTTCATCAAAGTTGCAGCAGTTTCAGCCATGTAATTAGGAGTTGAAAGGAATTCATGTTACTTTGTAAATGGGAAAGTTACAGTAAGCATACATTGATGTCCTCTTGTGGAGCAATAGCAAAACAAAAGAGGTGATGGCTGGAAGGTTTAGAATGAATCTGGGCAACCCTCCAGACCATCGTTCTTCGCCTGCCAAGCCATTACAGAAGGGGAAAGACCATATGCAAATCAGGCTTTGCCCCACCCCCAAAGGGGTAGTCCAGCCTGAACTGCTAGGTCACATCCCTTCTGCACGAGACCACAAGCATCCCCAGACATGTTTCAGCCTTGTTGGGCATCATCAGTGAGGAGTAGCTTGGGTCTCTAGGCCCAGCAGGCACGGGACCCACGTCTGGGCATACCGGGCAAATGGTGGTGTGGTAAGTTGCCCAGAGCAATGCCAGTGGTACAGATTCATTCAGAACCTTCCACCCATCACTTTTGTGGTTACAGTTTGTCTCACTTTGTGAGAGACGTGGGTCCCTTGCTCGCTGTGCCATAGGGAACCAAGCTGCACCTCACTGAGGAGGCTCAACAAGGCTGAAACATGTCTGGGGTTGCTTGTGTTTCCGTGCAGAGGGGACCTGGCCTAGCAGTTCGGGCTGGGCTGCTACCATTGGTGGCAGTACCTGACTGATTTGCATATGGCTGGACCCCTTTTCAATGGCGCAGACGGGCTAAAAAACGGTGGTGTGGAAAGTTGCCCAGGGCAATGCCAGTGGTACAGATTCATTCAGAACCTTCCACCCATCACTTTTGTGGTCACAGTTTGTCTCACTATGTGAGAGAGGGCATGCCCAGACCTGGGTCCCTTGCTCGCTGCTCCACAGGGAACCAAACGACACCTCACTGAGGAGGCTCAACAAGGCCGAAACATGTCTGGGATTGCTTGTGTTTCCGTGCAGAGGGGACCTGGCCTAGCATTTTGGGCTGGGCTGCTACCATTGTTGGCATTACCTGACTGATTTGCATATGGCTGGACCCCTTTTGCAATGGCGCAGACGGGCTAAAAAACGGTGGTGTGGAAAGTTGCCCAGAGCAATGCCAGTGGTACAGATTCATTCAAGGTCTTCCCACCCATCACTTTTGTGGTCACACTCTTGTGGAGCAAAATAGCAGTCTGATTAAATTAATCTGAAGATCAGACTAAGGGAACCTCACCCTTTTTAATGCAGAGAGCCTGATGATAAAATGATACTTCTGAAAGATGTAAATATCACCCACTTGTCATAACCAGAATGCATTCCCCAAACTAAGCATCCATCTTAAATTAGGAACATCTTTTACACGTTTATCAATAGTAACACATCTTATTTTCCCTGATAATATTAATCAATGAAGGGGGAAGTTCATAGAATCATGTAGGCAGGCATAAAATTTCCCTATGGTATACACGCATTTCGTCGAATGAAATGTCATCGTGGGACATTTCATCGCTGGAATTCTCATCGCCAGAAACCCTTTTTAAAAAAAAATATATTTGGGGGGTGTTTTGTGCGGGTTGGGGTATGAGTATTAAAGTAGGGGGGGGTCTGAGGATTGGGAACCCCCCCCCCAGAAATAAAAAAATAAAAAAATACAGGGTTTCTGGCGATGAGATTTCGGCGATGAAATGTCCCACGATGACATTTCATTCGGAAAAATCACATAGAACCTTCCCTATACGGTGTCCTCTTTTTTTTATAGTTCACCACACCTTCCACAAATCCATTGCTAGAATACCTAGAGTCGTTAATGTCTACTTGTTGCAAGGGCTTACGTTTTATGCCAGTGAGAATGGCTTGATAAATGGCACTCAAATCTGCCAGCTGATTATTCCTGTTATCAAATTTGGATATATCAGTGGAGTCTGGAGTGTCATCTGCTACCAATGCTAGCACTCAGAGTAGAAAGGGGTACTTGGACCAATTCATCCTTGCCCTTTATCCCTTTATACCAACAACCAAACCATCGGACAGCAAACAACAGGATGGCTCCTCTAAGTTTCTACGAAAGCTAACCAAAAGCAATGTATTTTACATTTATTCAAATAAAGGATCCTGGGCTTTGAACAATCTCAAAACTTCATGCTCCCCTCCTGGCAATCATTGGGTGATTTTTATTCACTCAAAGACTGAGATGTTTAATTGTTCAAGTATTTCTTTCCTTGTGTCCAGTGGTCAAGGGTTCCCCTTCTACACCTTCTCATTAGGATACTGTTGCAAGGATCCCACATTGTCACTGTCCAGATCCGAGTGAAAATATGGAACAGACTGCGGTCACCAAACTGTGTGGTTGAGCAATTGCACGGGGGTTTGGCTTGTTAGCAGGGCTGGAGCAAGGTTATCATAGTTTAGGTATGGGATGCTTCAGACTGTTGCCCATCTCTCCCTGCTTGTACTTTCCTTGCACCTCTGCAATGATCCTGTTTCTAGGGGACCCTTATCTATTGTCATATCTTCTGTGGAGATGTCCTGAGCTTCTGTCTTAATACCTATTACCTCCTTGTTGCCTTATATCTCTTCCCATCCACCACAATTGTCCACCAGACATACAGCATACATGTGGTATCTTCCCTTTCTGTCTATGCCTTCCCAGGCTATTCCTCCCATCCAACTCCTCCAGGAATGAATCCAGCACTTTCCGTTCCTGTTTTGACATCACGTTCTCCTATTAACGTGTCTCTGCTTTCTTAACCTCTTTATATCTTGCAGAATACTCCTCTGAATGTCTCAATACATCTCATCAACCTCCTGTGTATTTCAGTACCTCCTCGTCATCCTGATGTGTCACCAGATTCTCCTGCTACATCTGTCTAACATCATTTTTCTGATATCCCTCCTGGTGTCTCTCTACCTCTCTCACCCCTATGGATATCTCTATATCTCCTCATTCTCTCTCAATACAGTCACCTGATAATCCCCTGCTGTTTCACCAACTCCTCCTGATATCTCTCCACCTCTTCCCATTTATCACACCATCCTCCCTTCACATGATGTTTCCAACCTCCTCCTCCTTTTACCAAGATCTGCTTCCCTCCTCTACCCCCAGGTACCTTCTTTTCCCTGAGTTACCTCCTCTCCTCTCCTTTCCTTTCCTCGCCTCTCCTCGCCTCTCCTTTCCACTCCGCTACTCAATATCATCCCTCTTCTCTTAGCTACTTGCTCTACAATGCTCCTTCTTTGAACGTCTGCTCCCTCCGACTCTGAAACCCTTCTGCAACGCCCCTTTTTTTAATAAGAGCCCTCTCTGACATTTCTCTGGTGTGTGGGAAAAATTGCATACCAAATGGGACTGATTTCTTGGTACTCCCAAGCAGTCCTCCAAACATGGTGTCTGTTCATCACCCTCCTGTCTCTGATTCTTGGGCTGAACCAATATCTGTGACCAGTGCCATCATGGATTTGGTGTACTCGCTTGCATGTTGTCAATCAGATTGAGTGAAGTTACATGCTTCACCTGCTTTCCTGGATCACCAGCACCTGCATGCTTGAGTCTGCTCCACAGAGCTTTGGACTCATGAAATCCAACCAGGTGAACATCAAAATGGTTTGCTTTTGTTTGTGAGGTATGTTGCCCTGCTGAAGAGATGCAGAGGTCATCCTGCTGTTCTGTATTTATTCTATCTATTGTGGAACTCATTAAAGGTACACAGCTTGCTAGTGGTGGCTTTTAACAAATCTCTGCTATGCAACCAGGAAAGAGTCCAACAGATAAGGGGCTCCTCCGCCATTCTACCCTCAGGTCGGGAGTACTCAGCCTCCATGGTCAGTGAATGCATTAACTTCAGAGACAGGCAAGGAACTTCGCCACACTGTACAGATGACTTCATGTGTTTGAGGTATTTATTTGTAACTCAAAAATGCAATTTTATCATCTAGGGAGTCACATGCAAAATCCTCTACCCATTGGGGTAGAAGAGTACACCAAGAATGTCACCCATTTTCTGGTATACTTTCACGTCTGGTGTTTGGTATTTTCATAGACAATCATGTCTTTGTTTGGACTTTAACTGCACACAACAGCAATTAGGCAGACCAAAATGTGTCCTCAATATTGCGTTAGCCCTTGATTCAGACCAGACTTTTAAATTAATTACATCCCAATATATCATACTATTAACCATATACATACCAGAACTAGCATGTTTAACAACGTAACACTACAGAGATGATATGTTAGTTCCCACAGTAATTTCAAGTGAGAAAGTGGTTCTGATCTTTTTTCAAATGCCTGAATTATTTCACACTTATGAGGCTCTTTTCATGTGTTAAACATACTTTAGAGAAGACCTTATGTTTATCTCAATGAACTTGAAGGAGGAGGAATATCTGTTCTCCATTATTGTGGATATTAGCAAGACTGCTTATCTTATTCTCCGAATTATCGACTGAATGACCTTGAACCTCACTGGAGGTCTCCCGCATAGAACGTCAGCGTGTTACCACCCAAAGGTGAGAACGACTTATTTTTGGGTCAATCATGTTTCTCAAAGGATGTATCGAAGTCACAACACTGTCCCTGTAACTGTTTAAAGACATGAATGTATTGTCAGGCATCTGCTATTTCTGAAATAGATTTCATCTTGCTTTGGATGCTGCTTAGTTGAATTGAAAATGCTGTTTAGGCTCAAGTTTATTGCTTCACCTTGAATCTTGATAGGATGCTGGGTTTTGGTGCAAACACTATCAATGGCAGCGGACTTCAGAGGCAGTCTTTCCCCAATACAAGAGGTATGCCCTCAAGAGACATGACTATCAACTGATGTATGTGCCAGTGCTGTCCTACATTTATTTAGAATTGTGTGCTAACAATAACAAGAATTGGTTCATGTCACAGCTGGCCTCAAAAACACTCCATCTCTCAAAGACAATTCAAATGACTTTATTAGATTGCTTAAAAAGGGTCTGTCTAAGAGCTACCCCTCTCTATCTCATCTCTTTGCCCTCCCTCAGCCCAGGCGTCTCAATACCCCAAGATGGTCATTAGCGATCGCAACCCTTACTATCTATTATCTCACTGGTCGATTGTGATCAGGAGTGGACTAGCCTATAAGGAACTCTGGAGATTTCACTGTAGGTCTCTGCACCCTAAGCGCTTTTTTTTGCTAAAAAAAAGTGTAATATGGGACCATGTTGAAAATTATTTCCAGTGCCTCTTTTGGTTCCCAGTCCACCCCTGGTTGGTGATGGCCTAAAGGCAAATGCCTTGTCTATCTGTTTCCCTCTGGGATTTCCTAAATTGTCCTATCAAAGAACAATAATGATCAATTGGAACAGGGGCACACCAATTACACAGGCACCACTTATCCTTGTCTCTCACATTCTCTTATTAATTGCCCTATTCTTCACTCTGTCTTCTTCCCTTTCCGCCCACTCTCCTCTCTGCTCTTCCTCCCACTGTCCCTCTCTTCTCTCTGCTCTCCCCTTCTTCTGTCCATCTGATGTTCTCTCTTTCTATACTCTACACTCTATTTGCTACTACTTCCTCTTCTCCCACCACTCTCCACTACGCTTTACTCACACTACTATTGACTAATTTCCCTACTTACTAATCTCCACTACTCTGTCCTCTCAATACTCTTTGCTACACCCCTCCTTCTTCCACAGTTACTGTCCTTTCAAACTCTCCCTCAGTCTTGCTTACCTGCAATCCCACTTAATCTCACTAACTCATTAATTCTCCCCACCATGCACGTACTCTCACACACAAGTACTACTCTCTCACCAGCCAATACCTCATCTTGCACACATGCTCAATGATATTCCATGCTCCACTGCACCTGCACCGTCCTTCCTCGAATTGGTAGCTCACTCTACCTTCCCCTCCATTAACTTCACCCAATCAACCAACACTTCCCCACATCAACAAGTTCCTTTTATGCTCCTTCCCCCTCCCAATGGTCATGATGCCTTCCTGGTTCCCCTGGCCAATCACCAGACTTGTCACTATGGTTATTTTGTACAGGTAAAAATCCCTGAAGCCCCATCCCCTTCTCATCCATGGGCCCACCTTTTGCCATCAGGACCCATGACACGCACAGTCAGCTTTCAGAGTGTGTACGTGTGTGATTTCTAGGTGCGGGTGAGCAGCATTTAAAAATAAATCGCCTGCACGATATACTGTTTCCTTTAAAGTTCTCTTTTGTGTGATTGTCTAACCTGGGCCCCCCGAAGTTCTGAACCTGTAGTCCTTGACAACCACATTCACTTGTCAAGCTCTCTAACAAGTAGGGTTGATCTTTCTGATTGTAGGTTTGCAGTGCGGATCGCTCGGTGGTTCTGCTGTTCCACTCTGGATCTCTCATGTTAGGTTGCTGATTCTTTCTCCCACCACCAGGACTTCTGGGTAGTGTAGTCCTATGGGACAAAGAGAAAAATACTGTCCAGCATTGCGCACAACAAGTATGGGGCAAGAAGAAGTGGTACTTTGATCATTTAGACAGGCGCTGGTAGAAGTGAAGTGACTTAGACTGGGGCCATACCAACTCCCACACCCCACCTGTGGGACAGCAGTGGCTAATGTAAATACTCTGGTAAATACCTTGGTAGCCCTCCTGCCCCAGGTTGAGAGAGGGCCCCATGCCCTCTTGACAGGGTTAGGATGCTGACCCTGTCACATTTACGATCATCGCAATGTTAGAATACTCTAGTAAAGTGTTGATATCAATGTATTGATTCCCCCTCTCTCTTTAACATCTATATACAGCCTTTTTGCGTGGAATTGGAGAGATTGGGGGTTTCTTCACAAACTATGCAGATTATTTTTAGCTATCTATGAAGCTTAGTGGAAAGCAACATCTACGTGCTCATCAAAAATTGGATGTCCATGAATTGGTTATGCTTAAATGCCGGGAAAACCGAGGTGCTGATTTATGGATCCAAGCACTCCAAGGAGATTCTAGGTCAAGATTTCTCCAGTTTCCTGGATGCCTGAGGGCTTTAGTGCTTTGTAAGCACAAATAGATAGATAGATAGATAGATAGATAGATAGATAGATAGATAGATAGATAGATAGATAGACAGACAGACGGGCGGGCGGACGGACGGACGGACGGGCAGACAGACAGACAGACAGACAGACAGACAGACAGATAGATAGATAGATAGATAGATAGATAGATAGACGGACGGACGGGCGGGCGGACGGACGGACGGGCAGACAGACAGACAGACAGATAGATAGATAGATAGATAGATAGATAGATAGATAGACAGATGAGGGACACATGTTTGTAGGTGTTGTTTGGTTATTTGCCCACCCATTGACTATCCATGGTCATGCTAAAGCCTATGGCCATTCCAACCCAGTTTCTGCCACTCCCCTCCTAAAACATTACATCATGGGAACTCTTTGAGCTAGCTTTCATTAAGCCTTATCATGAAACATTGCACTAGAAGTGCCTCTCTTGTGTTTTTTCAAAGCAGTCTTCTGAGAGTTGATGATTTAAATGGAGTTGTAAACCCACTACTGGTGAAATAAACATGCCTTAACCAGGTCTGGCTCTAGCCACTCGATTTATAAGCACTGTGTGTGACCTTCACTGAAGTCCTGTTAAAACAAGCATTGGAAAAGTCAACACTTTTTACTCATGTATAAGTGTTAGGCATTTGCCAGGAACTGCTATCAGATGCTCATGTACACCATGTTACACCTGCTAGCATCAATGACCAGTTAATACCACAACTGCAGAGCCTGGCAAGTGCCTTTGCCATACCTACTCAAAATCCTAATCTGTTGGCACTGTCAATGATTGTTTTAGATAACATTTTGGGGAAAAGCACATAACACATTGCGTAGTTAATCTTGTCAGCAATTGGGGAGCTAAACGCTTGGTACGTGTGTGTATTTTCCCATGGGAAAGAAATCTAGACAAATGATAAATTATGACATGCACTAGTACATATTTTGCTGTATTTCAAATTTTGATACCCAAAGACTATATAAAA
Source organism: Ambystoma mexicanum (assembly GCF_040938575.1). Lineage (NCBI taxonomy): Eukaryota > Metazoa > Chordata > Amphibia > Caudata > Ambystomatidae > Ambystoma > Ambystoma mexicanum. The sequence goes on along the minus strand of NC_090928.1, from coordinate 317,480,646 downwards.
ATATATCATATGAAACAATAATGCCCATTAGCTGATGACATTTGATTGGTCTCTAATTTAGAAGCGCTAAAAAACTGAACTGACGTCTAAAGCAACTACAATTAAAAACATTAACCTCAAATATACATTCACAATATCAAAATATTTTTTTCTAACAATAGATACAATGACAATTGTCAATTTACGAAACAATATGTTGTTTAAGAAAAAAATTTATAATCAGGCTTGCAAGGACAACTTCATAGACACATATATTTAAAAACAATATTGAAGGGCGAAAATAACCGTTCATGTTTTGGTGGAAAATCTGAACACAGTTGGCTCCAGAAACGACCATGGACTTCTTGTTAAGGACTCCCAGAATGGTTTTGTGATGCAACTTTCTTCCCCTGCTAAATTGTGGGAAATCGGCTATGTTGAACTTTTGTTTTCATTACTAAGGTGTTGCATATTTTAGTGCTCACCTCGCAAGTAAAATTCCTACCCAGTCAGATTCAGTACATTGATGAAGACTGCAACAGGAAAAGACGTGGCTGTTCATCAAAGTTGCAGCAGTTTCAGCCATGTAATTAGGATCTGAAAGGAATTCACTTGACTTCGTAAATAGAAAGATGACAGTAATCATACATTGATGTCCTCTTGTGAGCACACCAGCAGTCTGATTAAATTCATCTGAAGATAAGACTAAGGAAACCTCACCCTTTTTAATGCAGAGAGCCTGATGTGTGAGAAACCGGGTTAGGTTTTCACACACATACAAACACACATGCACCCCCCCCCACACACACACCAAACAAACCTTTAAATACCTATTCAAATGTTCATATGTGTGTGTGTTTAATAGGCAATCTCACATAAGATCTCTATAGTCTTTTGGAACATGTGTTGCCATCATGGAGAGATTTAAAATGATACTTCTGAAAGATGTAGATATCACCCACTTGTCATAACCAGAATGCATCACCTAAACTAAGCATCCATCTTGAAAAAGGAACATCCTTTACAAGTTCATCAATAGTAACACATCTTATTGGCCCTGACAGTCTTAATCAATAAAGGGGGAAGTTCATAGAATCATGTAGGCAGTCAAAGAATTTCCCCATACGGTGTCCACTTTTTTAATATTTCACCACACCTTCCACAAATCCATTACTAGAATATGCAGAGTCGTTAACGTCTACTTGTTGCCGGGCTTAAGTTTTCTGCCAGTGAGACTGGCTTGATAAATAGCACTGAACTCTGCCAGCTGATTATTCCTGTTATCAAATTTAGATCTATCAGTGGAGTCTGGAGTGTCATCTGCTACCAATGCTAGCACTCACAGTAAAAAGGGGTTGTTGGACCAACTCAGCCTTGTCCTTTATCCCAACTGCCAAAACATCAGACAACAAACAACATGGTGTCTCCTCTCTAAGTTTCCACAAAAGCAAATCAAAAGAAATGTATTTTATCTTTAATCATATAATGGAAAATGGGCTTTTAACAATCTCAAAACTTCATGCTCCCCTCCTGGCAATCACTGGCTGATTTTTATTCACTCAAAGTCTGAGATGTTTAATTGTTCAAGTATTTCTTTCCTTGTGTCCAGTGTTCAAGGGTTCCCCTTCTGCACCTTTTCATTAGGATACTGTTGCAGGGATCCCACATTGTCACTGTCCAGATCCGAGTGAAAATATGGAACAGACTGCGGTCACCAAAGTTTGTGGCTGAGCAATTGCACGGGGGGTTTGGCTTGTTAGCAGGGCTGGAGCGAGGTTATTATAGTTTAGGTATGGGATGCTTCTGACTGTTGCCCATCTCTCCCTGCTTGTACTTTCCTTGCACATCTGCAATGATCCTGTTTCTAGGGGACCCTTATCTATTGTCATATCTTCTGTGGAGATGTCCTGAGCTTCTGTCTTAATAGCTATTACTTGTATCTCTTCCCATCCACCACAATTGTCCACCAGACATACAGCATACATGTGGTACCTTCCCTTTCTGTCGAAGCCTTCCCAGGCTATTCCTCCCCTCCAACTCCTCCAGGAATGAATCCAGCACTTTCCGTTCCTGTTTTGACAACACGTTCTCCTATTAACGTGTCTCTGCTTTCTTAACCTCTTTATATCTTGCAGAATACTCCTCTGAATGTCTCAACACATCTCATCAACCTCCTGTGTATTCAGTACCTCCTCGTCATCCTAATGTGTCACCACATCCTCCTGCTCCATCCATCTGTCTAACATCATCTTTCTGATATCCCTCCTGGTGTCTCTCTACCTCTCTCGCCCCCCTCTGGATATCTCTCTATCTCCTCCTTCTCTCTCAACACAGTCTCCTGATATTCCCCTGCTGTTTCACCAACTCCTCCTGATATCTCTCCACCTCTTCCCATTTACAACACCCTCAAACTTCAACATGATGTTTCCAACCTCCTCTTCCTTTTATCAAGATCCGCTTCCCTCCTCTACCCCCAGGTACCTTCTTTTCCCTGAGTTACCTCCTCTCCTCTCCTGTCCTTTCCTCGCCTCTCCTCGCCTCTCCTTTCCTCTCCGCTACTCAATATCATCCCTCTTCTCTTAGCTTATTGCTCTACAATGCTCCTTCTTTGAACGTCTGCTCCCTCCAACTCTGAAACCTTTCTGCAACACCCCTTTTTTTAATAAAAGCCCTCTCTGAAAATTCTCTGGTGTGTGGGAAAATTTCATACCAAATGGGACTGATTTCTTTGTACTCCCAAGCAGTCCTCCAAACATGGTGTCTGATCATCACCCTCCTGTCTCTGATTCATGGGCTGAACCAATATCTGTGACCAGTGCCATCATGGATTTGGTGTACCCGCTTGCACGTTGTCAATCAGATTGAGTGAAGTTACATGCTTCACATGCTTTCCTGGATCACCAGCACCTGCATGCTTGAGTCTGCTCCACAGAGCTTTGGACTTATGAAATCCAACCAGGTGAACATCAAAATGGTTTGCTTTTGTTCGTGAGGTATGTTGCCCTGCTGAAGAGATGCAGAGGTCTTCCTGCTGTTCTATATTTATTCTATCTATTGTGGAACTCATTTAAGGTACAGAGCTTGCTAGTGGTGGCTTTTAACAAATCTCTGCTATGCAACCAGGAAAGAGTCCAACAGATAAGGAGCTCCTCCACCATTCTACCCTCAGGTCGGGAGTACTCAGCCTCCATGGTCAGTGAATGCATTAACTTCAGAGACAGGCAAGGAACTTCGTCACACTGTACAGATGACTTCATGTGTTTGAGGTATTTATTTGTAACTCAAAAATGCAATTTTATCATCTAGGGAGTCACATGCAAAATCCTCTACCCATTAGGGTAGAAGAGTACACCAAGAATCTCACCCATTTTCTGGTATACTTTCAGGTCTGATGTTTGGTATTTTCATAGACAATCATGTCTTTGTTTGGAGTTTAACTGCACACAACAGCAATTAGGCAGACCAAAATGTGTTCTCAATATTGCGTTACCCCTTGATTCAGACCAGACTTTTAAATTAATTACATCCCATTATATCATACTATTAACCATATACATACCAGAACTAGCATTTTTAACGGTTCCATGTCATTTCATCGCGAGTTGTTTTTTCGCAGGGGTTTTTAAAACAAATGTTTTAACGAAAAAACCATCCATTCCCTTACATTTTTTATCTATTCCCAAACACCCACATTCCATATATATATCATTTTCTAACCCCCCAAAACAATTTGATGGGTTTTTTTCATGAAAAAATTCACGGCAAAAAACCCTGCGAAAAACGTCCCACGATGAAAGGACGTTGTACCTTTTTAACAACCAAACACTACAGAGATGCTATGTTAGTTCCCACAGTAATTTCAAAGATACGCCTATGCGTGATCAGGTGCTTGGAATCGATAGCTTTGACATCTGATTCCCATTTATCTAGAAGACTAAGTGAGAAAGTGGCCTGATCTTTTTACAAATGCCTGAATTATTTCACACTTATGAGGCTCTTTTCATGTGTTAAACATACTTTAGAGAAGACCTTATGTTTATCTCAATGAACTTGAAGGAGGAGGAATATATGTTCTCCATTATTGTGGATATTAGCAAGACTGCTTATCTTATTCTCCGAATTATCAGCTGAATGACCTTGAACCTCACTGGAGGTCTCCCGCATAGAACGTCAGAGTGTTCCCACCCAAAGTTGAGAACGACTTATTTTTGGGTCAATCATGTTTCTCAAAGGTTGTATCGAAGTCACAACACCGTCCCTGTAACTCTTTAAAGACATGACTGTGATGTCAGGCATCTGCTATTTCTGAAATTGATTATAACTTGCTTTTGATGCTGCTTAGTTAAATTGAAAGTGCTGTTTAGGCTCAAGTAATTGGGTATACCTTTAAGCTTGATAGGATGCTGGGTTTTGGTGCAGAGCACTATCAAAGACAGCAGACTTCAGAGGCTGTCTTTCCCCAATATAAGAGGTGTGCCCTCAGGATACACGACTATCAACTGATGTATGTGCCAGCGCTGTCCTACATTTGTTTCGAATTGTGTGCTAATAACAAGAATTGCATTATGTCACAGATGGCCTCAAAAACACTCCATCTCTCAAAGACAGTTCAAAGGCCTTCATTAGACATCTTAATACGGGGCTCAATAAGAGCCACCCCTCTCTATCTCATCTCTTTTCTGGTGCCCTCCCTCAGCCCAGGCGTCTCGATATCCCAAGATAGTCATTAGCAATCGTAACCCTTACACCTATTATCTCACTGGTCGGTTGTGATCAGGAATAGGCTAGTCTATAAGAAACTTTGGAGATTTCACTGTATGCCTCTGCATCCTGTTCTGCTTTTTTATGGTAACATATTGTATTTCTAAATATTCTCAAAGGAAAAGGATTGGGCTTGCTAAAGACGTGTTATATGGGGCCACGTTGAAAATTATTTCCATGGCTTCTTTTGGTTCCCAGTCCACCCCTGGTTGGTGATGGCCTAAAGGCAAATGCCTTGTCGATCTCTTTCCCTGTGGGAGTTCCTAAATGGTCCTATCAAAGAACAATAATGATCAATTGGAACAGGGGCCTTCCAATTACCCATGCTCCACTTATCCTTGTCTCTCACATTCTCATATTTTTTGCCCTAGTCTTCGCTATGTCTTTTTCCCCTTCCACCCACACTCCTCTCTGTTCTTCCTCCCACTGTCCCTCCCTTCTCTCTCTTCTCCCCCACTTCTGTCCCTATGATGTTCTCTTTCTCTTCCCTCCACTCTATTTGCTACTACTCCCTCTTCTCCCACCACTCTCCACTATGCTTTCCTCCCACTACTATTCACTACATTCTCTACTTACTAATCTCCACTACACTCTCCTCTCAATACTCTTCGCTACACCCCTCCTTCTTCCACAGTCACTGTCCTTTCAAACCCAAGTACTGCTCCCTCACCAGCCAATACCTCATCTTACACACACCCTCAATGATCTTCTGTGCTCCACTGCACCTGCACCATAATTCCTCGAATTGGTAGCTCACTCCACCTTCCCCTCCATTGACTTCACCCAAACAACCCACACTTCCCCACTTCAACAAGTTCCTTTTATGCCCCTCTGCCCCTCCGAATGGTCATGATGCCTTCCTGGTTCCCCTGGCCAATCACCAGCCTTTGCACTGTGGTTGTATTGTACAGATAATAAACCCTGAAGTCCCACCCCCTTCTCAACCATTGGCCCACGTTTTGGCATGGGGACCCAAGACACGCACAGTCACTTTCAGAGTTTGTACGTGAGTGATTTCTAGGTTCGGGTCAGCAGCATTCAAAAATAAATCGCCTGCACAAGATCGTCTCCTTTAAAGTTCTCTTTTGTGTGATCGTCTAACCCGGGTCCCCCGAAGTTCTGAACCTGTAGACCTTGACAACCACATTCACTCGTTAAGCTCTCTAGCGAGTAGCATTGATCTTTCTGATTGTCTGTTTGCAGTGCGGATCGCTCAGTGGTTCTGCTGTTCCACTCTGGCTCTATCATGTTAGGTTGCTCATTCTTTCCCCCACCACCAGGACTTCTGGGTAGTGTAGTCCTTTGGGAGAAAGAGAAAAATACTGGCCAGCATTGTGCACAATAGGTATGGGACAAGAAGAAGTGGTACTTTGATAATTTAGCCAGGCACTGGTTAGCATTTAGACAGGTACTGGTAGAAGTGACAGAGACTGGGGCCATACTACCTCCCACACCCCACCTGTGTGACAGCAGTGGATAATGTAAACACCTTGGTAGCCCTCCTGCCCCAGGTTGAGACAGGGCCCCATCCCCTCTTGACAGGGTTAGGATGCTGACCCTGTCACATTTACCATCACAATGTTAGAATACTCTAGTAAAGTGTTAATATTAATGTATTGATTCTGGTCCTAACTTGGTTTAAGGTGTTGAGTACTTCCTGTGAAATCAATGTTCCTTGCTGCACTGTATTCATGGTGCCTGATAAACTGCAACACGCCTGAACTTAGATAGTGGAGTAAAATCCCCATCCTTCATCTCATATGTGCGTAGAAAGTGTACATTATTTCACAATTCCAAATTAATTATTTGTATGTTGTCTGTTTTATTAATTTGATTTAGGTTGTCATAATAATGACATTTTCTCTGAGATCAAAATCGATAAAAATTAGCAAAAATCAAATCCTTCATCTACCGCAGGACTTTCGGACCATAGTGCAGACCCTTGTGACCTTTCACATCGATGGGGAAAATGCCCTCCCTAAGGGGTTCCTAGCTAATCAATTAGCTCCCCTAAAAGTAGTCCACCACATGGCATCACGTCTTATTATGAGTACATGATATTTGGCAAAATAGCTCCCGCCCAACATAAACTACATTGGCATCCTCTCCAGGCCAGCATACTGTTCAAGACTGCATGTATCAACTCCAAAGCAATCATGAGTACAACACCAGCGCACCTGCCAGTTGAGCTCCACAGATGGCTCATGCTCCTAGCCCAGCAAATCGACCAACTGGCTTGAATCAAAACTTATCTGCAACAAGAGGACCCGCAAACAATCATTATCTTGTCACGCATCCACCCTTTGGAACCCGATCCCAGTGATTCATCGGAATGCCCCCAAAATTGTAACGTTTCACAAATCTCTCAACACATGGGTTTTTCTACAACACCTGACCATGGACTTACTCTAATGGATGCACATAGCAAGGTCCATTTGTTAGACTATTTACTGTTTAGACCATACATGCCAACATTCTGTGTCCAGAAATCTGTAGGAATCTCTGTTTCCTGTTGGAAGTCAGATGGACCGCCATCAATAAGCACTGTGACGAGGAAGAGGGACACGGAGTTAAAGATATTTTATCATTATATTTTAATGTTAAAGGATATTTGTACAGCGCACTATCACCACCGGAGTGGTCCCCTGGTGCTCTAGCGGCTCCGAAAGAGGGGGGGGGGTGAGTTAGTGGGAATAAGCTGGAAAAGTGCAAGAAAGCAGTGATGTGCTGATGGCAGCCTCAACCCGGTTGGTCCGTCGGATGGGCTTGGGGTGTTTTACGGTCGGTAGTCGTCGTGTGCTGTTGTGCAAGTCTATGTGGGGTTTGTTTTGTTGTTGCAATGTAGTGAAGTTAGTGCTTGTGGTTGTGTTTGGTTAGTGTTTGAGAAGTGTATGCAGAGGGATGAACTTGTTAGTGTATTGGTAATTTGGCATTGCTGTCCTTGCAGTTATGTCTATGTCTGATGTTTGCTATCATTCACTATTCCATCGTTGCTAATTTTCAATATTCTGTCTGATGTGAGGCAGGCTAGTGATCACGATTCCAATCAAGTGTTGCACTTACCATCATTCACAATTTATCCAAGTGTGGCGCATGCTAACATTCACATTTCTATCTAGATGCGACACAAGCTAACATTAAGAATTCCATCTAAGTGTGGTACATGCTAATATTCATAATCCCATCTAGATGTGACACAAGCTAACGTTAAGAATTCCATCTAATTGTGGTACATGCTAACATTCACATTTCTATCTAGATGTGACACAGGCTAAAGTTAAGAAATCCATCTAAGTGTGGTACATGCTAACATTCATAATCCCGTCTAGATGCGACGCAGGCTAAAGTTAAGAATTCCATCTAAGTGGCGCAAGCTAACATTCACATTTCTATCTATATGCGATGCAGACTAAAGTTAAGAATTTCATCTAAGTGGCGCAAGCTAACATTCACATTTCTATCTAGATGCGACGCAGGCTAAAGTTAAGAATTCCATCTAAGTGTGGTACATGCTAATATTCATAATCCCGTTTTATGTGACGCAAGCTAAAGTCAAGAATTCCATATAAGTGTGGCACAAGCTAACATTCACATTTCTATCTAGATGTGACGCAGGCAAAAGTTAAGAATTCCATCTAAGTGAGGTAAATGCTAATATTCATAATCCCGTCTAGATGTGACACAAGCTAAAGTTAAGAATTCCATCTAAGTGTGCTACATGCTAACATTCATAATCCCGTCTAGATGCGACGCAGGCTAAAGTTAAGAATTTCATCTAAGTGTGGCGCATGCTAACATTGTTAACCCTGTCTAAAGATGACACAGGCTAATCTTAACATTTCTGTGTAGGTGTGGCACTAGTTAACATTGGCTAGTGCGTTAGTGCGTAATGCAATGCCACATTTACAGTCAGGCCAAGAATGGAATTAGGCTTGTGGTCACAAATCTCTCTATGAATGCATGGCATAATTCTATGGCAGTCTACGTTATGGAGAGGTGAGGTAGAGTGGCGAGAGCTTTCTGGAGTAGAGTAATTGCTCTACACCCCACCCATGCCACACTTACAGTTTTGTTGCTGTCTGTTGGCTGCTGGCTTCCTTTGCTTCCCCTGCGGACACCTGTAGACACGCCTTGGAGCCGCTACAGTAGGAGCTGCCCTTTGCCTTGGGGCCCTTAGCCGAGGGGGCTGCCAGGCAGAGGGCTGCCCTGGGAAGGTCTGTTATGACCAGGTGGACGCACCAATCAGGGGAGGTGGACGGGTTGGAGGGGGAGGGTGGGACTGTGAAAAGGCCAGATATAAACAAAGGACTACACCCCACAGACGGCACCCTTTGGATGCAGCCCAGAAACAGAAACAACAGGCTCAGAAGCAAAAAGAAACACTAGACAGGCACCAGATTAGCACACAATGTTCACCAAAAAATATAGATACATAAATGATTCCACACTGGTTTGTCCTGCCATATCCTTCCTCATGGCAGTCCTCAAAGCAAATGGGGGCAAAAATGGGAATGGGGAAGTGCCTTGGTGGATGGGGAATTACCGCCCCCGCTCACCTTGGAGTAGGGCGGTAATTCTGCCATCCACCAAGGCGGACACGGTAAAATACCGGCGGCAACCATGGCGCTAATAGCGCCATGGTTACCGCCTACCGTGTAATGAGGCCCAATGTGTTTCAAACAAAGTTTCAAGGTTCGGTCAACTGAAGACACAATTAAGCTGGGTGGGGTCATGGGTGTGGAGGGAAGAGGGCTATTGTTTTGGGATGTGCCTAATTATCAGGTTTCTCACTGCTCGAGGTCTAGTTATCATTAACAGGAACACTTACATTAATAGGCAGATCATATCACGATGGTCAGACAGAGCACAGAAGCCTGAAGTTCAGAAGAATTTCCAGTAAGGCGTCTCTGATGAGGCAGGCAGCTCAGAGGCACGGCATGGCGCGGCCACGTTGACACTATGACACTGACCTCAGGGTGCGCAGGGCAGAGAGTGTCTGTTTCACGCCAGGCAGAATGTCAACAATCAATCAAAATGAATGGGCCATTACTCGCCCACCTTCAATACACTGGAGGAGGCTGCTGTGGGGCTCAGGCAGCCAGGCCTAGTGGAGCTATCATTAATGTTAAGTGGTAGGTTTTGACAAGGAAATCCGTAGGCGGTAGGACTGCTTAGAAAGCAGTATCCTACCGCCTGAATCGGTAGGGTTGGCAAGTATGTTTAGACCTGCCTGTGGCCCCTCTTGCGTCTCCCGTCATTCCTGTTGCCTCTAGTTTTGTTGGCTTGGGGTCACCAGTCCTTCCTGTGGGATCGGGATCATGCAGTGCCAATGAAAGCTTCCAGATTCTTCCATTCCTTCTCTGCTTTGCTCTCTGTGACTTCGCAGAGTATTTTGCTGGATGGTCTCTGAGTCTTTGTCAGACCACAAGGTCCATCTCCCCGGGGTCACTCCACCACCTGGCAATGCTCTCGACCGAGGACCTCCTGGAATATCATGGCTTCTTTCTCCCAGATTTGAATTTCCCGGGCTTTGCCTGCTAGGTAAACACAACTGCCTAATGCAAGTCCTTCTTTACTTTTTATGCATCTGAGCTGGGTCCGCCCAGCAGAGGGTCCTTGTCCTTCTTCGCTTTCCCTGAAGTATTCTTTATTACTCTGTGGTTCCCACTCTTTGCAGTGTTTTCTACTTGCCATGTGAGGGATCAGCTTTACTCCTCCACTCTTCTTTCTCTCAGTGATTTGTGTTGGGTTTGCATACTGGAATTTGTATTATAATAGCAAACTGTGGGCTGTTCAGGTTGTGTCTTCTGAGGTAGTGATGGGCTGAGGGGCTCCTAGGTCCGCAATTTGCGGTACCGTAATTAGCACCTTCCCCATTCCCATAGAGCCCTATGGGGCAAAATTGGGAATGGGGAAGGGCAATGGTGGAAGGGGGAATTACCGCCCCGCCAACCTTGGAATGGGGCGGTAATTCCCCTTTCCACCAAGGCGGTGCCGGTATTTTACCGGCATGAACCATGGAGCTAATAGCGCCATGGTTCTCCGCCATCCGTGTAATGAGGCCCATTATCTATTATTGGTGAGATAACCATATTGGTTCCCCAGTCCCATATGGATAGTTCTATTACATGGAAATCCTACTCCCAGTAGGGTCGGACTGGGGAATAAAAGTGTCTTTTGCACCAAAGATTAAGTGGCCCACAGTTGCAAATGACAAATCATTCCTTTTGTGACAGACTGTTTGAATAGTACCCAGTGGGGAGTTTTTTTTATACAATGTGATGCATATTATTTAAAGAATATTTACTCTGCTACAATGGTCAAAAATACTAGCTCCATAGTGAAGTAACTAAACAAACTGGCCCACATTGGCCAAGAAAGTGGCCCACTTTGACCCAAAAAACTGGCCCACACTAGCATTTTTCAGTTTTGGTTTGGGCATTGTCCTATTGCCCTATAGGCCATTCTGAGCTTGAATCCCAGGTGTTTAGTGGTGAATATTGTTCTGCTGGACTGAATGGAGCTTCCAACAACGTATTGAAATTAAATAAATCAGTGCCAATAATGATTTCCTCAGAAAGTCCTGATATTATGGCTCAGTTAAAGTAAGTGGATTAGTCTGTAACTGTTAGAGTAACAGGGATTCTAGGATATGTTTCAGCATCACCATGTACATAAGTGATCCTTGTTGGCTTACCTCCCTTTTAATCTCAGGCATAAATTAGATCAGACCGAACTGCGGTTGGTTTACTTCCCACCTCTACCAATGCCAGAACTCTAATCCCATTAACGGTTATTTCTTCATGGATTTTAAAAGGGGTATATGCACAAAAATAACTCTCTGAGTTCTCCCTCTCTATCTTCCAATCCCACATCTAGTGTATGACAGATGTTATGCACTCAGACAGCCATAGAGAATGTACCCTGACACTGAAAGTGTGGAAGGATGCTACATGAAAGGGTGTCAGAAAACGTCTATGGCCATCATGGAAGCACGTTAAAGTGAAATCTGACGAGGATAGAGTGATGTCATGAAAAAGATATATGAACCGAAGTTGAGACGATATGAAAATACTTAACAGTAACAATGTAACTGAAGCACCGAGGGAAACATGTACCTAAAGCTAAAGTAATCATGGAAACAAAGAAGATGAAGTAACTTACCGACAAATGACTGTAAATACACAGTAACGCAAGGAAGAAAGAAAACATATAGAAGTTTGCTATAGAGGTATACATATAACATGGCAAGGACAGCCATAATAAGAAAATGGACTTTGGTTCAGGTTAAACTTAACCAGGCTACCTCAGAGACAGACCAAGGCTGTAGGATCAGGAGACGCAGGAAAACAGGTCCGTGTGCAGAGCCAACGATGAGTCAAGGTTGGCACAGAATTAAGGATGCTATTTTGAAAAGATAAGCACAGAGTACAAAGGAAGTTACATGAATAAGCTCTAAATGTGGGACATTCCTCATAGAAAACATCTGTGAAAGCCAAATGTTGATCAATTAACAGTGCAAACAGTTCATAGGAGATGGAGTGAGCAAATCTCTGGAGACCAAACGGAGCAATAGCACCCTGCATAATTAAATCAAATAGCAGTGTTAATAGAAGGCTGAAATGGACAAATTTGTTGTCTCTTCACACATGACTAGAAGTAGAAAACAAAGGCAATTCATTGGAGCCTTAAGTTAAGATAGTGATATGCTCACACTCCTTTGAATGCTCCAAGACAGTGAACAGGCAACGAGTGCAACTACAAATGGAAGACTTTGGCTTATGGCCTACCGATGAGAGATGATGGACTAATTGGGAAAAAAGGGAGTAGACTGACAGGATTCAAACACCTACATTTCGTTTCACGTACGTGCTGTTAAAGAGTCAAACGTCCAAGGTTGGGATAGTATGCAAACCAATCAGTGGGGTTGAGGGATAACCTAACATGCAATATAGAATAGACCAATCCACTGTTGTTTGTCCGCTATAATCAGTACTATACATATTTAAAGGTGGTTTCCAGACATGCCCTACAGATAAGGGGTAGCCAATGATGCACTAATCCTTATTACACATCCCGCTGTAGCGGCTGTGTAGTTATGGTTAAGTTGCTAAACCCACAGGAAGAGCACTTTTTGGGCGGCTTATAACTTCACTCCCGCTGGACGAATCCTCACCAAACTTTGCAAAAAAAGTATATGTCCCACTATTATTTTTTGCAATGTTTGGTGTGGTTTGGTGAAGGGGGGGGGGCAAAGTTATAAGGGGTTCCCAAAATGTATTTTTTTCCCATAGACATAATGGGTAAACATTTCTGTCATGCCTACAGCCCAAACTACTGGGTGGATTATTACCAAATCGGCGGGAGGAGCGGCGGCTTGGTCTCGAAAGCGTGCTTTTGTCAATTTGGTGTAAATACGTTCAGTCGTTTTTATTTAAACAACCAAAACGTAAGGCAAACACATTAGTGATATCTATGTCCGCTACGCGGACACACTTCCCTGTTCGCTCTGCGGATAGGACACAGATTGTATGATCGGCTTGCATCATGTCCATGGACACTCGATGTGTTCTCTGATTGGCTGGGATGAGGCATGAGGTGCGGCAAATTTTTTCGATGCGCCCGCCATATTGGATGCGCGGACATGCGAAGGAAGTGAGCATAAATCCAATTTTGGGGAGTGTGTTGGTGTGTATGAGTGTTTGGAGAGGGTGGGGGAGTAAGAGATGGGTCAAATGCTGTATTTGTTTAGGTGGGAGAAGGCTGTGATGTGTTCACGATGTCTGCGGACATAATGAACAGTGGGCGCACTACTGGCTATTTTAGTTTACTATGATGTTGGTTTTGGGTCATTAGAAGAGCATTGGGTAAAGAGGGTATGTATTAAAGAGTTTCTACATTGGTTGTAATTATTTTTTAGAATGTTAATTAAAGTGGGTAGGTTTTGAGGTGGATGTATTATGTTTTTGGGTTGTGGTCATTTGGTAGGTTTTTGTTTGTATGAGTGTGTTATGCTGCGGTGGTTGTGGCCAAGGCCTATAGTCTTGGGTGCATGGCCGAAGCGCCGTAGGCCTTCGGCCATGCACCCAATAGTCTAGGCCCTGGCTAAAACCACCGCAGCATAACACATCCATGTTACCGAAGATTTTGTCTGTGGTATGTGGCTGCTTAGGGGAAACGTTTTTAAAAATGTGTCTACTGATTGGTAGTAGTGTAATACTGTTTATATGACAGTGAGATGATGTGTCTTTGTTTGTTGCATTGTGTTCAGAATGTTGGTATTGAAGACTCTAGGCATTTTGGGTTGTATTTATTGGTGAGGTGTTTGTTTGCATGGCTGTGATATGTTGTGGTGGTGGTGAGTTTAATTATGAAATACTTAGTGTTTCTTTTGGTGAGGCTGTATGAAGAGTTTTGGCCAGGCCATGCATTCAAGATGTAGTGTTTGGCAACAAGCGGTGTAGCATATGTTTACTATGATGTTGGTTTTGGGTTGTTAGAAGACTATTGGGTGAAGAGGGTATGTATTGAAGAGTTACTATGATGGTTGTAATACATTATTGGAATGTTAATTGAAGTGGGTAGGTTTTGAGGTGGATGTATTTTTTTTTGTTTTGTGGTGATTTGGTAGGTGTTTGTTTCTATGGGTCTGTTATGCTGCGGTGGTTGTGGCCAGGGCCTAGAGTCTTGGGCGCATGGCTGAAGTGCTGTAGGCCTTCGGACATGCACCCAAGACTCTAGGCCCTGGCTTCAACCACTGCAGCATAACACATCCATTTTATCAAAGATTTTGACTGCGGTATGTGGGCTGCTTAGAGGATATGTTTTAAAAAATGTGTTTACTGATTGGTAGTAATGTAATACTGTTTATAGGACAGTGAGATGATGTGTCTTAGTTTGTTTGTTACATTGTGTTCAGAATGTTGGTATTGAAGACTCTAGACATTTTGTGTTGTATTTATTGGTGAGGTGTTCGTTTGCATGGCTGGGTTATGTTGTGGTGGTGGTGAGTTTAATTATTATGTACTTAGTGTTTCTTTTGGTGACGCTGTGTGAAGAGTTTTGCCAGGCCATGAAGTCAAGATTGTAGTGTTTGGCAACAAGCGCTGCAGCATAAGATACCCATGGAAGCAAACATTTTGAATTGCGATGTATGGTCAGGTGTTTTCTTGAATGGGTGTGTTATGCTGTGGTGTTTGTGAGTCCAATTTTCCTCTGAAGAAGAGTACCAATAGCAATTCCAGGACAACCCTTTATTTTGCATATTTAAGTAACTTTGGGTCTCACTGTAAGTTACTAGGGCAATCCAGGCATTGACCCCTTGGTCACTATTATTAGAGAGGCACAGCTCCACCCTACTGATGAGGTGCAACCAGACCGAAACACATGCCTGGGGTTGCTGTTGGTACTCTTGTTCAGAGTACAATTGCCTAGCTTTTCGGTGCTGGACTGCCCCTGGGCAGGACAAAGAGTGATATGATTGGGATATTTCTCCTCGGTGAAAGATAGTGAGCTAAAGAATCTGGGTAAAGCTCTCACACCCAGGGCTACTGTTTGGCAGAGAGACTCCCAGGATCCCCCTTGTTTTTTGCATATTTTCATAAGTTTGGGTCCTACCCTAGGTTTTTAGGGGAATGCAGATATTATTATAACGTATTTACTATGTGTCTGTATTTGTAAGGTGGCAAGACCACCCCCCCACCGTTCACCTCGCTAGTGACACAAAGTGGGATAGTACAAACACATGTGTGCACATTATAGGGCATTCTCGTACAAGCACATTTTGTCAGGGCTCCAGATTTCCTGCTTGAGAAAAATGTTCACGTGATTTGGCGTGTGAAGAGCAGATGGGCTGAGGTGACAGGTGGTCTGGCCTGCCTGTGGGAGTCTCTGGGAGAGTGCGAGGTTCTCCATAGGAACAAAGTAAATCCACAGAAATGTCAAACGCATTGGTGAATGGTAGGAAAAAAATTATATCGTTTTAAAAAATATTTCTAATGCACTACGTTGTAAAAGGCTTTTTGCTGCCATTGTGAGTGAAGGTCAGCAGCGTTGAATTTTTGCTTCCAAGCTGAGGAAACCCACACATCGTACACAGTATAACCGTCAATTGTTTTTTGACCTTGAACCAAAGCTAGCATTCGAAAAGGAATGCATGAAGGGAGGGATGTAACACTGTCAAGTATGATAAGGTTCACCATTGCAAAACTAGACAAGGGAACTTTTAATTTCACTTTATAAAAATTAGTTGCCCTGAACGGAGTGTCAGCTTTACATCGAGAGTATTGAAATGCCAAATATTATGTATGTTTTACTTTCGATGATTTTATAGAGCAACAAGTCAACTTATCATTCGCCGACCGTTATTGCTACCTTACATTGTGCTCGGTTGTTGTTTGTGTCATATAGCAATGACACACAAATACAGCGTGTGTGTGTAGTGGCCTTTATCTCGCCCACATGGGCAGTTCCGTATCGAGATGGGTGTAGTTCACTAGTGGGTTCCCCCACGTTCCACAAACGCATAATTCAACGCTAATATTTAATTAAAATTTCATCTATGTGTTCTTCTTGCACTTAGCTTGCTCTCTGATTGTAGCATTAGCCTTTGCATCCCATTTCACGCTACACATATTTCATACCAATAACCTTTGAAGCAAATTGTTTCATGTGTGTGTTCATCCTTGGTTTTGGCACAGGGCCGAATTAATGGGTAAAATGATAAATTATAATAAAGATCGGCTACTGATACACATTTCTGTTATGTTTTTCAAATAGCTACATCTTGCCTTTCTGCGATTGTCATCGATTCCAGATACCAACTGACATGTTCTTTAATTGGCAGCTGCAGATACACGTGAATGGCTGTATCACAATGATGATCTTTTGGGACGATGGTCATGGGACGATATGCCCTTACACGGTACCAGCAATAAGGAGCAACCTGACATCGTTTACGGTGGCCTAGCGCAAAGCTGATGCCCAAGTCTTGTGATTCACGGTGCTCCCAATGCACTTCCTATACTCAAAAGGAACACCGCGTGACTCATGATAAAAATTTGTGGACTGCGAACAAAAAAAAAATATACCTATTTGCTTGAATATGGCAATCGCCGGATGTTTTTGGAGCGTTTATTGTGAAATAAAAGTACTTTACAAATTGTACAGTTTTGCTATTTCTTTTAAAAGTATAGTTTTATATTCAAAATGTGGGCGTTGCATTGTGAGATGATGTGTGTTGATATTCCGGTTGTGCCTCAACTAAACGTAACACGTTGAAGATGACTGGGTGCGTTTGGCCATGCTGCACAGTAACGTCCTGCAGATAGGTGGAGAATATCACTAGGTTTGGTGATGTCAGCCTCAGGGGCTGGCATATGAAGTAGTGCTGCCAGGGCAGTCCACCTCGGGGATGCAGCAACTGATACGATCATCACAAGATGGCCGCGCCCTGCTGCCTGATTTTGCATGTGTAAAAAAGAGGAAAACTAGGTAAGGTGCATGGGAAATTTTTGTACAATCGATCAACGTATGCTTAAAAACACATGCCCGAACCCTTGGGAAAATAATTTTGCTGAGCGTACTATTATTTTAATAGATCTATTTTTTGCTCCATTCACTGCAGATGATTTTCTAAAGTCTCTGTTTCTGTATTAATTTTAATGTCTGTGTGGTCTGTTAAAAACAAAATTGTTAAGTACACATAAAGTAATGATTAATAATTGGTTTGTATAGAGAAGTGTAGGGACGTCATGGCTAAGTTGCACTAATAAAAACCTATGGAATTCAATGAAAAAACTTTGTTAACGGGATATTATGGTTAAGTTGCACTACTAAAAACTTATGAAATTCAGTGAAAAAAACTTTGTTACAGGGATGGTATGGTTCCAAGTAAAACTGAAAACCCCATGAAATTCGCCAGTTATGGTAAGCTAAGCGACCATAACTCGCGGCACCACCGTGCACTGCTGAGACTAACACCCATAACATCAAAGATAACATCACAAATGTCACTCATTAAGAGAACACAACGTGTCAATGCCACTATTATATTCAAGGCAGATGCCAGTTAACATATTGGGATGTGACTTAATGACAAAGCTTAACAGTTAACATGACAATATCTTTCACTCATGAAGGAATAGTGTGCTCTACTCCATGGATACACTATATGAATATGGGAGATGGCCTTTACAGGCCGGAAAGCATTACGAGGAGTTCCTTTAGGTCCAGAGATACTTTGTATGGAGTGACAATCTTATTATTAAGGTTTCACAGATTATTAGGTAATATATTGAGCATACCTGATGAATTTATGTTCAGACCAGAGATTCCCATGGATGATGAGGAAGGACGGATCATTCCCTTAGAGTTAGAAGAAGTAGTTGCCAGAGAAGAAAGGGTGAAGCTTCATGGGACAGATGATGAATGAAGATGATGGAAGACAGTGATAGCCCTCAGTGAAGGATATAGGTTGGCAGATTTGACAGATGAAGAAGTATTTCGCGATGACTACCCTGATGATGAACTTGTATTTTTTATAAGTATTGCTTACTGGATCAAGGTGAAAAATATAGAAATACAGCAGAGAATGGCGTGGTTGAAACGAAGATCGCCATTCTTTCAGTAAGACTTAGAGAAAGTGCCAGAGATGTTATGGACTACAAGCCCATATGAGGTGGGTTTATTAAAAGGGATCGGTGCAGTTAAAATTAAATTAAAACCAGGAGCTCTTTTACCACAGGAAAAGCAATATCCCATGTCCAGATAGGCAAATGAAGGTATATTTGAGACCATTTCTGCTTTAATGAAGCACGGGATATTGGTGCCATCAGATTCATCATGTAACACGGCCGTGTACCCCATGAGGAAACCCAAGGGGGCGGGGTTGTCGAGATGTATACAGGACCTTCACCCCCTAAACAATATAGACGAAGCCGAGTTTCCTTTAGTTCCAAATCCTGCTACAATACTGTGTAACATCCCATCTGCGGCTAAATATTTCACAGTTGTCGATTTGAAGAATTAATTTTTCTTGATTCCCCTTCATGAAGACTCACAATATTTGACTTCCTTTTTGTATAGAAATATGCATCTGAAACATATTTGATTGCCCCAAGGGTACTGTGAGAAACCTTCAATCTTTAACAGAGTCCTCCAGATGGACCTGGTTAATGTCAAACTACCAAGTATAATAATTCAATACATGGATGACATTTTGGTATGCAGTGAGACAGAAGAAAGGTGTAGAGAAGACTCAATTAAACTTATGACTATACTCTCAGCGAAAGGATGTAAGGTAGACAGGGGAAATTACAATATTGTCAGGAAGACGTTTTGTATATAAGACGGTTGATCTCTCGTGACAGGAGAAAAGTGACACCTGAAAGAGAAAAAGCAATCATGAAAACTGTAGAACCTAAAACAGTGAGGGAACAGTGAGGGAACAGTGCGGGTAATGTAACAGTATCTAGGCTTATGCAACTATGGCAGGGCCTGGATCTTTGACTACTATACATACATCCGATACCTTTTAAAAGGACTCAAAGAAGCACAGGTAGACAATAACACAATAACATGTACACATGAGATGGCTAAAGGGTTTAAAGAATTAAAAAAAAGGTTATCAGTACAGCCACTGTTTTGGGGATCCCAGATTATAATGAAGAATTGTATGTATTCTCCCATTCAAGTCATGACAGCAGTCTTTACACAGAAGACAACATTAGGACATGGACATAAAGCATTAGCTTACTACAGTGCAATTTTAATATCCAGTTATAAAAGGGCATTATCCCAGTGAGCAATATTTAGTAGCTGCTGCATTCGCAATTGAAAAGACTTTATTTGTGATTTTAGAGAATCCTAAAAGTACATTAACTACTTAAAGAGCATCAAGGTACGAGGTCATTATTTCCAACCCTGTGATTAAAATCATTTGTATCAGAACTTTCACATCATATATTGTATGTTATAATGATATTCCACAGGCTATTGAAAATGCCCTCGGGAAGGGGGAAGTTATTTTTACTGATGGTTCTTCAACGATTGACCAGACAACACGGGAAAGGCATACTGGAGCAGCAGAAGTGACACTGAATAGAGAAGGTCAATTTGAGATAATGACGAGCATGAGATTGTCCTCAAACTATTCAGCATAGGCTGCAGAATTAATGGTTTCATAGAAGCGCTGCAGGGATTTTAGGATGAGGAAGTAACGATGCACTCTGACTCCATCTATGTGACGTCAACTGTACACGCAGGTCTGTCAGGCTGGAAAAGGCGGGGTTTCCAGTGCAATATGCAGCCCTATTGGATAAGCTTATAGAATCACTGAGTCTTCCATTGGCCCTAGCACTAGTAAAATCCTCAGCACATTCTAAAAGAACAGATTAAGAGCCTCATTACGAGTTGGCTATATTCTCAGCTGTAATACCGCCGACTGTATTAGCCCTAGCACCGACCGGTCCGGTGGTATTACCACCGGATCACGGGTTGGGCCTTAATGGTAAATCCCCATTCCTGATTGGGTCCATTGGATCCAACGGGGAATTTTCGGTGCTAATACTGCAGGCTAATACAGCCAGCTGTAATACAGCCAGAAACAGGGATTTTCACCTCCAGAAAAAAAGCTGGAGGTAAAACAGCCAATTTAGCGCCCAACTCGTGATAGGGCCAGCCCTTAAATGTGGTGGTAGTACCATTACCACTGCATTTAAGGGCTACATCCCAACTCGTGATGAGGCCCTTAATCTCCTGTGCAAACAAAGTTAAACAGATGCTAGGCTTAAGCATGTTAGCAAAGGAGGGCTTTAACATGTTCTCTATTGTCCAGTGAATTGAAATACAAGGTCGAGCTCCACAAGAAGAAAATAATTTATGGAGAAAACGGGGGTGTACTTTATCCCCCAATGAGGCAATTTAGAGACAGGGTAGTACTGGAAAGCCAGTCATGCCTCTAGCATTATTGAGACTAGCGCTGGAGCAACATCACTACCGAGCACACATGACTTGAGAGAGTCTGGCTGTAACAATTGCAGAAGAATGGTTCTCACCCATTCTAATAGAGCATGTGGCTGAGGTTCATTGTACATTGCATTGTGTGCCAGAAATGTACTGCAGGGCACCGTTTGTGAACAGTAAGAGGAGCAAACCCTAGACCCAATGGCTCCTTTCAGAATGTACATATAGCATATTTAGATATGCTGCAGATATGCAACGGCTACAGATATATGCTGGTCATAGTATGTCCCTTTTCTAGATGGATCGAGGCAGGTCCATGTACACACCCTGATGTCCCATGTGCTGCCAAGTTTCTTGTATGTTAGGTGTTCACCAGTTGGGGGTGTCCAAGGTTTTGTGGTCTAACAATGGACCACACTTTGTAAACAAGTTATTTGAACAGGTAGTTTTTTAATTAGTTATAAAACATATATTTTCCTCTGCTTATCACCAACAGGCGAATGGCGTCTGTGAGTGATTAAACAGATTATTAAAGGAGCGCATTGCCAAGTTGAAAATAACTCTGAAGAACACCACTTGCTCCTCCAACTGGTGTAAGAGCTGATGCCCACAGTTTAGCAAAGGCATCAGGTGGTGAGATGCCTGATTATCCAACAACAATGATTGCAAGTGTTTCTTTTATGTCTCAACTGAACAAGGACAGAAGGGAGGGGTCAAAAAGAAGTGATAAAGACAACCAACCTTGTGAAAAAGAAGATTTGCTAAAGCCCCCAAGTCTATATCCAGGCAACCAGGTGCTAGTGCACAAATTCATACCACCTGGGGTATGTCTCGCTTTGAGGGGCCACATGAAGTGGAAGATTTTAGCCCCACTGCCGAGAAATTAAAGGGACAAAGAGCGTGGCGACATCTACACAACATCAAATCCTATAAAGGCGAAACATGGACCCCTCTCACAGCTGAAGCAAGAGAAGTAGTTCTACATGTGTTGACCGCTCCAAGCAAAGCAAGAGATGAAGTTCCATGAATGCAGACATGTCTAATGGCTAGAAACAGGAAAAAGGACATTTAGGTGCACAAAAACACCATAGATTAGGGTCCAGCATTTCGCTAAATTCGATAAGGAAAAGATAGACTTGCAGCTAACCTAGAACACTTTTTAGATATGATTAACGGAACAATGTGAGAAGATATGGAGCTTCAAGAAAAAAGCATTGTTTATGCTACCTGTTATTATACTAGTACGCACACACCTGTATGTTATTTTTTACTACATATTACAGACTTATCAAGCCCTAATTTGAAGAGAAATGAACATTATTACGTTTCTTGGAGATCCTAAAAATAACTGTATTGTCTTGAGAGTGATAATCGCAATTATATTGCAGTTTCTGATATAAAAGTGATTCGATAGGAGATAACATATTTGCATATTAAAGTTAATATAAAATGGAGAGGCTTCAAAATGTCATAGATTCACTGCCATTCAGAATGGCATTTCGAAAGGTTGTAAAAGGTGGCACAGATATGGAGGGTGTTAATGAAACATCTATTATTATCCCCACTAAAGGTATAGACAGCCTGTTTTACAATATAAATAAGACTCTATTGTGATTTAAAATGGATGTTGGGGAAATCCATGAAGATATAAATGCATATCTTGAAAATTTGACTCATTGGAAAAATTACCTATGGTACCAACACATGAAAAAGGTGGGAAGAAGCGCATCAGACGAAAGCTGTTACGTTACGTTTGTTCCCTTATGCCTTATGCTCTGGTAACATCTAACATATTCATAGCCATAGATGTATCTAAGAAAAAGGCACATTGCCCTACGCACCTTGCACTTTGCCTGACAAGAGGACAGATCCAAGGCAGAACAGCATCCATAGTATGGGTAAATAAGAAGACGTCCCAAAGAGAAGATAATTATGTGCAAGATATGAAGTCAAGAGAAAATCAAGAGAAGAAGTACCAGATAATAAGATATGAACAGCCTGGAACAAATGGAGCAGGAATAAAGACAGAAGAAAATAAGATGCTCCAATGTGAAGACAAGGTTGGGGAGGAAAGACGAGAATGCTGGGAAAGAGGCCAGCTATGAATGAAAGGAACAGTGCTTACTCCTGAAATATGGGGTGATGGATTGGTTGTGTATAAAACACTAGCATTGTGGGAAGCAGTTGTCATAAATGCAGAGAAAGAATGTAAGGACCAATGGCCTAATACTGCAAGATTGTAAACATGGGTCAATGATGTGAGGGGACTCTTGCAAATACTACCCCTGAAGAATGCGTCTTTATGTTTCAGGAACAATGGCACAATCAAAGTTAGAGAAAACCTCCAGTGTGGTCGTGTTTTTGATGTCCCAGGCATGAAGGAAGGAACAGCAGTTCTGATGGATTGAAATTACCACCAAAATCGGGACAAGTGTGTTCAATGGTACTGATAAGTATACCAGCTTTGGTAGTATCACAAATTGACTTACAGATAATACATTTCCCAAAAATGGATACACACCTATGGAAGAGAAGGTCGTTTAGCAAACACTGGCAAAAGAGAGAGAATTACTTTTCAGGATAATTAGTAGAAGCATACTATGACATTCCAGATTAACATAAACTGTGCAGCAGAACAGCAGTCATATTTACATCTATCTTCATGCCAGGAATTCAGATAGCGGTGAATGCT
Organism: Ambystoma mexicanum; assembly: GCF_040938575.1. NCBI lineage: Eukaryota > Metazoa > Chordata > Amphibia > Caudata > Ambystomatidae > Ambystoma > Ambystoma mexicanum. Next base: position 317,457,251 of record NC_090928.1, on the reverse strand, counting down.
AAGCATTTGCAGATCACCAGATGGGACCTGCTGGAAATGATAAACACAACAATAGAAGGATTTGATGCAATTTCGAGAAGAAATAAGTGCGATCAGGCTTATTGCCCTCCAGAACAGGTATGTCCTGAACTTAATTCCACCAAGGAATATTGATAAAGGTAGTTAATTTGTCCGTAATTTCAATATGAACACCTGCATTTCAGGGCAAGGGCATTGTCAAAAATAGCGTTGGACTTGTAAGCAGGTATGGGTAACATTCGCTACATAATTGTAGTTTTTAAGTGTTGATAAATGAGCATAATTGTTAGTCCAATCCCATTTCCTTAGTCTGTTTTTAAACAGTTGGTTCAGGGAATATACCCGCATCCCTCGTTTCAAGTCGTGGTACCAACCTATTCACCCATAAATTCTAGGCATTGAGTTACCATATTCCATTTCGCTCTGCCTGTTCAGTGAACCTCTGTCTCACTTATAGTGGCAAGTAGTTGACAACGTGTATGGGAGTTAGCTTTCATATGCAGTAGACCTTGTCTCATCATCAATTTGTCCCTTTAGAGAGACCAACCCCAATTCCAAATGGAGATAATCCATTGGGGTAGAAGGGCTCAATTTGAACAATCTTTTACAAAAGTAGCCCTCTAGACACTTTAACTACTTGTTGTCGCCCATACAGAGAGCCTCCAACCCATGCAATACCATCGGGCAGAAACACTGTTTATAGAGGGCAATAATTCCACCTAAGGTGTAAACAGTGGTTGTAAAGGAAAATGTTCCCAATTGGGCAGTCAATCGCAGGGCCTTTATGCCCTTGGCCTCTTTGATTTCCTTATTGGCCCTATTGGCACTCACCTCAAGGCCCAGATAAGGATAGGAGTCCACATAGTAAATGGTCCCCAGACTACTGGCGAAACTAACATGCTTAATACTTTTAGGCGAGATGGTCCTTACCTTTGCCTTCCCCATATTGATTGTGAGGTCATTATCCTTTGCATAACCAACTTGGGTTTCAAACATAGCAGGTTTGCCAATTAACGTATGATTAAACATCACCAAATCATCCGCGTACAGCATGAACGGGATGGGGCAATTGCCAATCCTCGGAAAGCATCCAACTCCCAGTTTAAAGCACGCAGGGAGATCAGCCATGTACAGGTTGTACAAAAATGAGGCCAAGGGGCACCCCTGTTTTACTCCCCTATATATCTGCACCAATTGGGACATACTGCCCTCATCGTCTACCCGAACTCAGGCTTGTGTGTTTAAATGTGAGAATATTCAGCAGCCACTCTGGGCACTCCCATTTTTCAATTTTAGCCCACAGCTTCTCTGGATTTACATCATCAAAGAGTGCACGGAAATCTACAAAAGTGACATATAGAGCACCCCCCCACCGCCACATTAGCAGAAGCTTCCCTGAACAGCACATCTACAATCTTCAGGCTATGTACAGTATTGCACTTGGGCCAAAACCCGGTTTGAGTCAAATGCAATACCTGAGTACTTGCAACCAGCTCTGAAGGACCCCAAGTGTAAAAAAATAGAGAAAATGTTCCCAGTAATATCCAGAAGGAAAAGAAGTCTATAATTTTCAGGTATTGCCTGATCTTCTTTCTTATACACAGGGACCAGTACCGACTGCTGCCACAAGGTAGCGATGGTTTGCTCACTGCTCACTTTATCAAACAAAATCTCAAGTACTCTAGCCCACCTACCTGGGTTTTGCTCTAAAACCACATTAGCCAGGCCATTGGACTCCAGAACTCTGGAATCCTTAAGACTCTGTATTACCTTTTCAATATCATTTAGCCCCATTTCCAAATGCCAGCCCTTCAGCGAATAGTTGTGCCAGGGGGCATCTACTGAAGAGCCTTCTCTTTTCTTGAGGTACTCAATCCACCTATGCTCTTGTATAGGATTTAACATTCTGGTACTAGCATCAACTCTGGCCTTGGTTAACTCTGCCCATATATTCTCAAAATTGCCTGGCACACAATGCAATGTACAATGAACCTCAGCCACATGCTCTATTAGAATGGGTGAGAACCATTCTTCTGCAATTGTTGCAGCCAGACTCTCTCAAGTCATGTGTGCTTGGTAGTGACGTTGCTCCAGCTCTAGTCTCAATAATGCTAGAGGCATGACTGGCTTTCCAGTTCTAGCTTGTCTCTAAATTGCCTCATTGGGGGATAAAGTACCCCCCCGTTTTCTCCATAAATTATTTTCTTCTTGTGGAGCTCGACCTTGTATTTCAATTCACTGGACAATAGAGAGCATGTTAAAGCCCTCCTTTGCTCACATGCTTCATCCTAGCATCTGTTTAACTTTGTTTGCACAGGAGATTAAGGGCCTCATCACGAGTTGGGCTGTAGAATTTAAATGCAGTGGTAATGGTATTACCACCACATTTAAGGGATGGCCCTATCACGAGTTGGGCGCTAAATCAGCTGTTTTACCTCCAGCTTTTTTTCTGTATGTGAAAATCCCTGTTTCTGGCTGTATTACAGCTGGCTGTATTAGCCCGCAGTATTAGCACTGAAAATTCCCCGTTGGATCCAATGGACCCAATTAGGAATGAAGATTTACCGTTAATGCCCAACCCGTGATCCGGTTATAATACCACCGGACCGGTCGGTGCTAGGGCTATTACAGTCGGCGGTATTACTGCTCGGAATACAGCCAACTCGTAATGAGGCCCTTAATCTGTTCTTTTAGAATGTGCTGAGCATTTTACTAGTGCTAGGGCCAATGGAAGACTCAGTGATTCTATAAGCTTATCCAATAGGGCTGCATATTGCACTGGAAACCCCGCCTTTTCCAGCCTGACAGACCTGCGTCTACAGTTGACGTCACATAGACGGAGTCAGAGTACATTGTTACTTCCTCATCCTAAAATCCCTGCAGCGCTTCTATGAAACCATTAATTCTGCAGACTATGCTGAATAATTCGAGGACAATCTCATGCTCGTCATTATCTCAAATTGACCTTCTCTATTCAGTGTCACTTCTGCTGCTCCAGTATGCCTTTCCCGTGTTGTCTGGTCAATCGTTGAAGAACCATCTGTTAAAATAACTTCCCCCTTCCTGGGGGCAATTTCTATAGCCTGTGGACTATCATTATAACATACAATAGATGATGTGAAAGTTCTGATACAAATGATTTTAATCACAGGGTTGGAAATAATCAACTCGTACCTTGATGCTCTTTAAGTAGTCAATGTACTTTTAGGATTCTCTAAAATCACAAATAAAGCCTTTTCAATTGCGAATGCAGCAGCTACTAAATATTGATCACTGGGATAATGTTCTTTCATAACTGGATACTAAAATTGCACTGTAGTAAGCTAATGGTTTATGTCCATGTCCCAATGTTGTCTTCTGTGTAAAGACTGCTGTCATGACTTGAATGGGAGAATACATACAATTCTTCATTATAATCTGGGATCCAGAAAACAGTGGCTGTACTGATAACCTTTTTTTATTCTTTAAACCCTTTAGCCATCTCATGTGTACATGTTATTGTGTTATTGTCTACCTGTGCTTCTTTGAGTCCTTTTAAAAGTTATCGGATGTATGTATAGTAGTCGAAAATCCAGGCCCAGCAATAGTTGCATAAGCCTGGATACTGTTGTATTTCCCTCACTGTTCCCTCACTGTTTTAGGTTCTACAGTTTTCATGATTGCTTTTTCTCTTTCAGGTATCACTTTTCTCCTGTCACGAGAGATCAACCATCTTATATACAAAACATCTTCCTGACAATATTGTAATTTCCCCTGTCTACCTTATATCCTTTCGCTGAGGGTATAGTCATAAGTTTAATTGAGTCTTCTCTACATCTTTATTCTGTCTCACTGCACACCAAAATGAAATCCACGTATTGAATTATTACAATTGGTAGTTTGACATTAACCAGGTCCATCTGGAGGACTCTGTTAAAGATTGAAGGTGACTCACAGTACCCTTGGGGCAATCAAATATGTTTCAGATGCATATTTCTGTACAAAAAGGAAGTCAAATATTGTGAGTCTTCATGAAGGGGAATCAAGAAAAAATAATTCTTCAAATCGACAACTGTGAAATATTTAGCCGCAGATGGGATGTTGCACAGTACTGTAGCAGGATTTGGAACTAAAGGAAACTCGGCTTCGTCTATATTGTTTAAGGGGTGAAGGTCCTGTATATATCATCACAACCCCGCCCCCTTGGATTTCCTCATGGGGTACACGGCCGTGTTACATGATGAATCTGATGGCACCAATATCCCTTGCTTCATTAAAGCAGAAATGGTCTCAAATATACCTTCATTTGCCTATCTGGACATGGGATATTGCTTTTCCTGTGGTAAAAGAGCTCCTGGTTTTAATTTAATTTTACCTGCACCGATCCCTTTTAATGTGCACAGTTTAGCAGGTGATGAGATGCATGATTATCCAACAACAATGATTGCAAGTGTTTCTTTTATGTCTCAACTGAACAAGGACAGAAGGGAGGGGTCAAAAAGAAGTGGTAAAGTCAACCAACCTTGTGAAATAGAAGATTTGCTAAAGCACCCAAGTCTATCCAGGCAACCAGGTGCTAGTGCACAAATTCATACCACCTGGAGTACGTCTCGCTCTGAGGGGCCACATGAAGTGGAAGATTTTAGCCCCGCTGCCGAGAAATTAAAGGGACAAAGAGTGTGGCGACATCTACACAACATCAAATCCTATAAAGGCGAAACATGGACCCCTCTCGCAGCTGAAGCAAGAGAAGTAGTTCTACATGTGTTGACCGCTCCAAGCGAAGGAAGAGATGAAGTTCCATGAATGCAGACTTGTCTAATGGCTAGAAACGGGAATAAGGACATTTAAGTGCACAAAAACACCATATGTTAGGGTCCAGCGTTTCGCTAAATTCGATAAGGGAAAGATAGACTTGCAGCTAACCTAGAACACTTTTTAGATATGATTAACGGAACAATGAGAGAAGATTTGGAGCTTTGGTAGCATTGTTTTTGCTACCTGTTATTATACTAGTACGCACACACCTGTATGTTATTTTTTACTACATATTACAGACTTATCAAGCCCTAATTTGAAGAGAAGTGAACATTATTACGTTTCTTGGAGATCCTAAAAATAACTGTATTGTCTTGAGAGTGATAATCGCAATTGTATTGCAGTTTCTGATATAAAAGTGATTCGATAGGAGATAACATATTTGCATATTAAAGTAAATATAAAATGGAGAGGCTTCAAAATGTCATAAATTCACTGCCATTCAGAATGGCATTTCGAAAGGTTGTAAAAGGTGGCACAGATATGGAGGGTGTTAATGAAACATCTATTATTATCCCCACTAAAGGTATAAACAGCCTGTTTTACTATATAAATAAGACTCTATTTTGATTTAAAATGGATGTTGGGGAAATCCATGAAGATATAAATGCATATCTTGAAAATTCGAATCATTGGAAAAATTACCTATGGTACCAACACATGAAAAAGGTGGGATGAAGCGCATCAGACGAAAGCTGTTACGTTACGTGTGTTCCCTTATGCCTTATGCTCTGGTAACATCTAACATATTCATAGCCACAGATGTATCTAAGATAAAGGCACATTGCCTGATGCACCTTGCACTTTGCCTGACAAGAGGACAGATCCAAGGCAGAACAGCATCCATAGTATGGGTAAATAAGAAGACGTCCCAAAGAGAAGATAATTATGTGCAAGATATGAAGTCAAGAGAAAATCAAGAGACGAAGTACCAGATAATAAGATATGAACAGCCTGGAACAAATGGAGCAGGAATAAAGACAGAAGAAAATAAGATGCTCCAATGTGAAGACAAGGTTGGGGAGGAAAGACGAGAATGCTGGGAAAGAGGCCAGCTATGAATGAAAGGAACAGTGCTTACTCCTGAAATATGGGTTGATGGATTGGTTGTGTATAAAACACTAGCATTGTGGGAAGCAGTTGTCATAAATGCAGAGAAAGAATGTAAGGACCAATGGCCTAAGACTGCAAGATTGTAAACATGGGTCAATGATGAGAGGGGACTCTTGCAAATACTACCCCTGAAGAATGTGTCTTTATGTTTCAGGAACAATGGCACAATCAAAGTTAGAGAAAACCTCAAGTGTGGTCGTGTTTTTGATGTCCCAGGCATGAAGGAAGGAACAGCAGTTCTGATGGATTGAAATTACCACCAAAATCAGGACAAGTGTTTTCAATGGTACTGATAAGTATACCAGCTTTGGTAGTATCACAAATTGACGTACAGATAATACATTTTCCAAAAATGGATACACACCTACGGAAGAGAAGGTCGTTTAGCAAACAGTGGCAAAAGAGAGAGAATTACTTTTCAGGATAATTAGTAGAAGCATACTATTACATTCCAGATGAATATAAACTGTGCAGCAGAACAGCAGTCATATTTACATCTATCTTCATGCCAGGAATTCAGATAGCGGTGAATGCTAAGCATTTGCAGATTACCAGATGGGACCTGCTGGAAATGATAAACACAACAATAGAAGGATTTAATGCAATTTCGAGAAGAAATAAGTGCGATCAGGCTTATTGCCCTCCAGAACAGGTATGTCCTGAACTTAATTTCACCAAGGAATATTGACAAAGGTAGTTGATTTATCTGTAATTTCAATACGAACACCTGCATTGAAGGGCAAGGGCATTGTCTCAAATAGCGTTGGACTTGTAAGCAGGTATGGGTAACATTTGCTACATAATTGTAGTTTTTAAGTGTTGATAAATGAGCATAATTGTTAGTCCAATCCCATTTCCTTAGTCTGTTTTTAAACAGTTGGTTCAGGGAATGTACCCGCATCCCTCGTTTCAAATCGTGGTACCAACTTATTCACCTATACATTCTAGGCATTGAGTTACCATATTCCATTTCACTCTGCCTGTTCAGTGAACCTCTGTCTCACTTATAGTGGCAAGTAGTTGACAACGTGTATGGGAGTTAGCTTTCATATGCAGTAGACCTTGTCTCATCATCAATTTGTCCCTTTAGAGAGACCAACCCCAATTCCAAATGGAGATAATCCATTGGGGTAGAAGGGCTCAATTTGAACAATTGTTTCCAAAAGTAGCCCTGTAGACACTTTAACTACTTGTTGTCGCCCATACAGAGAGCCTCCAACCCATGCAATACCATCGGGCAGAAACACTGTTTATAGAGGGCAATAATTCCACCCAAGGTGTAAACAGTGTTTGTAATGGAAAATGTTCCCAATTGGGCAGTCAATCACAGGGCCTTCATGCCCTTAGCCTCTTTGATTTCCTTATTGGCCCTATTGGCAATCACCTCAAGGCCCAGATAAGGATAAGAGTCCACATAGTCAATGGTCCCCAGACTACTGGCGAAACTTACATGCTTAATACTTTTAGGCGAGATGGTCATTACCTTTCCCTTCCCCATATTGATTGTGAGGTCATTATCCTTTGCATAACCAACTTGGGTTTCAAACATAGCACGTTTGCCAATTAACGTATGATTAAACATCACCAAATCATCCGGTACAGCATGAAGGGAATGGGGCAATTGCCAATCCTCGGAAAGCATCCAACTCCCAGCTTAAAGCACGCAGGGAGATCAGCCATGTACAGGTTTTACAAAAATGAGGCCAAGGAGCAAACTTGTTTTACTCGCCTATATATCTGCACCAATTGGGACATACTGCCCTCATTGTCTACTCAAACTCAGGCTTGTGTGTTTAAATGTGAGAATGTTCAGCAGCCACTCCGGGCACCCCCATTTTTCAATTTTAGCCCACAGCTTCTCTGGATTTACATCATCAAAAGGTGCACGGAAATCTACAAAAGTGACAAATAGAGCACTACCCCCTAAGAAGAAGCTTCCCTGAACAGCACATCTAAAATCCTCAGGCTATGTACAGTATTGCACCTGGGCCGAGACCTGGTTTGAGTCAAATGCAATACCTGAGTACTTGCAACCAGCTCTGCAGGTCCCCAAGTATAAAATATAGAGAAAATGTTCCCAGTAATATCCAGAAGGGAAAGAAGTCTATAATTGTCAGGTATTGCCTGATCTCCTTTCTTATACACAGGGACCAGTACCGACTGCTGCCACAAGGTAGCAATGGTTTGCTCACTGCTCACTTTATCAATCAAAATCTCAAGTACTGTAGCCCACCTGCCTGGGTTTTGCTCTAAAACCACACTAGCCAGGCCATTGGACCCCGGAGCTCTGGAATCCTTAAGACTCTGTATTACCTTTTCAATATCATTTAGCCCCATTTCCAAATGCCAGCCCTTCAGCGTATAGTTTTGCCAGGGGGCATCTACTAAAGAGCCTTCTCTTTTCTTGAGATACTCAATCCACCTATGCTCTTGTATAGGATTTAACATTCTGGTACTAGAATCAACTCTGACCTTGGTTAACTCTGCCCATAAATTCTCAAAATTGCCCCCATAGTCAAATGTTGCCAGTGCGCATTTTGTAAAGAACGTTTCCAACCCCAAAACCAAAATGTGTAATCCCTTTTAATCTGCACCACCCTAAGCGACCTCTCAGTTGTACCATCTTAAATTTGCGCAGCTTAGCACGTTTTTCATCTCTTATGGCACTATCAAATGCATTAGTTGGTTTGTCACAATTAGGGAGTAAGGTTCTGGCACTAGTACCTGTTTTCTCTGCTATAGCCTTAATCCTTAATCCATGCCTCAATGTCATTAGAGCCAAACTGAGCCAGCCACTCAAAAGTCTCACTAGGCAGGTCTGCAATGTGCTTACCAACTCTGTTTATTTGACTCAGAGCCCAACAAATGCAGTTACCCAAGTAGTTAGATGACATCCCTGCTCCACCCTGAAACTTGGTAGTGGAGGTTTACAGACTAAGGTCTAGGGCCAATAGAGTATGGTCTCTGTTGTCAGTAGGGATTAACCCAAGTTTCACAGTGGCCACCAGACACTGGTTATTCTCAAAATAATAATCTATCGTCGACTGCCCTTTATTCCCAATCCACGCATGCGCACCTGGAATATCGCCCCTAGTCTGGCCATTTAGCATTACCAGGTCCCAAAATCTCAGGAACTTAATCCACCTCCTGCCCTTTTCATTACATTTATCTTGCTGTATAGTACACTGTTGGACCACATTTCTACAGGGTGCACATAGCTGTTCATCAATACATTTGGCATTACAACCTCCTCCCATGAGAACAGGATAATCAGCAAGGGACTCACTGCTCATAGCAAATACCTCTTCTAACTTTTCAAAAATCTTTCCAATAATACCCAGACCTGGCTGGGAGTATATATCTATAAGTAACATCTTCCACTTACTGCTGGGGAGGTCCAGACCCTAACTCAACTGAAAACACGTTGTCCCCCACTGTCATTAGAGACACACTACAAGATCGTATTTTATGGCTAAGCCCAATCACAAGTCCCCCAAAAGAGCAACCCTAGCCATTTGTTAGCTAAAACTTAATACACCTGGAAACTGTCCACCATCAGCATGCAGTCCAACCTGGTTTCCTGCACTATGAATATATCATAATCAGCCAACACATTGCCAGTCGCCTCTACTGCCAGTAGATGGCTAAACCCCCTAATTTTCCAGCTTGCTATCTTCAGAGATCAGTTCACACTTATCTGACTTCATTTCCGAAAAGCCTTTTCCTGAGACATCATCCCCCACTGTACAGCTTCAAAACCAGGGCGGGGATACTCAGGAGATACATAGGGCAGAATGCTCCCATTTTATTCAACACCCTATTCTCATACTGTCTGACTTTTCCTGAGATATATACACCCTCCCGGTAGGAGTCGGGACATCAAGGCAGGACCTGCGGCTCGTTGCAAATTGTTAATTTCAGCCCAAGTGAGAACAGGACATCTGCACTGGCACACAAAAGCGAAATTGCAGATAAAGAAGCAAAGCATATCAAAACCCAATTGGTCAAACTCCCCCTTTTAGGTAGTTCCAATTGAGCCATATTTGTAGAGGAAATCGTGGATAGCCACTCAGTAGGTTCCCAAAGTCGAAGTAAAGTAGATCTATTCAAGAATAGGCTTCCATCTGTAGGCTGCATCTCTTCCAGCTTTACTGAGTTTCCAAGCCTAATAGAGCACGTCACCCTGTCACCGGTGAATATACTATACAGGCCACACATCTTAGGTACTCCCACGCCCAGGCACTCAGTGTCACTTGTGTACTTGAAACCCCTGCGCCTTCCACTATCCTGGGATAGAAGTCCCCCTTCTGTTATATGCGAATGTGGCCCAATGGTATCCTTTGCTGGGTTTTGTATACCCCATCCCAGCCGATTGGGGAGGACCAGAGCAGGGTTACTACCCTTAACAGCCACAGGTACTTCCATTTTACTTTCTCTCCCGCAACTGTGCTTAGTAGACACCTGGGGGTTGTGTGATACATGATCCCTCTTAAGTATAGTCCAACGATCCAGGGGGCCCGTAAGTGTCAACGTGCACCTCGCACCATCAGTTTGGAATCTCATTAAATTACATGCTTTTGCACACTTTTCCTCGCAGGAATCTCTGTCCAGCATCGCCTGTGGTTTGATGCAGGTAGCATGGGCAGGGGAATTAGTGGTTTTGTCCCCAAACCCTGCCCTGTTTTCAAACATAGTAGGTGGCTTAGTAATAGGCATCAGAGAAGTCTCTATCGTTGATATTTCTGACACAAAACATTGAGAGCATCCTCTTCATTCCCTGCCGCAATATTGAGTCTTGGAAATTCCAGGACACCTCCTTCCCCTCAGGTGAATCACTAATCGTGGTTACAGGTCCACCCCCTTCCCAGTGAATACCTTGAGGATAGGGATCTAGTGTCCTACCCTTCTGCATCTCATAGGGAAGGTCAAGGGGGGCCCGGATAAGTGAGCAAGTCTGGGAAGGAACTGAGCTAAAGGCCTTATGCTCCACGTTTATATCTGTGCAAATCGCCATTTGTTGTTCCAGAGCACATTGATCAGCAGCAGTTATTGAGCAGAGAGCCATCGAGGCGCCCAATTTGGAAATTAGCTCATTAAGGTAGCAAGTACATTTGTCGGCTTTCCCGGTGGGAGCCCTGTCGGTCATTTGCCCCATGATCCCCGGGACATGATTGAGACTCCCACTGCCTCCATTTCCATTGCAAGGGCAACCAGATAAGGGCTTTTGGATAGATTAGTCAAATTGTCAGCCCCGTCCAAGTGTGTGTTACTGTTAGTATTCCCTTGTAACATGCTTCAGAGATTGAGTATCAACCCATTATTATCCAGGGACTGCATAGAGCATGTCATCAGAGCCTGGGATTCACCTTACACACTCAATGTTCCCAAAGGTTTCTTCATAAGCACATTAGGTTCAGGTGGCCTGTATCATGTGATCTGAATCTGGGAAGTAGATGGAACCAAGAGGACTCTGGATGTTTGGGTGGAGGTATTACCTACACCAGAAAAAAAGCCAGAGATTCTAGCTTGACAAGTAGCAGGACTACCCGCATTTGTCCCCCTATCCTTCTTCCCCTTTTTTGTTCTTGGCGCATCTCTGTGTGCTTTCCTTGTGAGCATCGGGCTGCGCACTCGCTTCCCTCTCGCTAACATTTAGCTGAGTAAGCCTTGCCTCCGGTCCACTTTAGGCTTCATGTTCCTAACTTAATCTGCCGAAGTGATCTATTTAGCAGCAGGTCTGGGGCGCCCAGTGTAAGCCCAGCACATACTGTTTAGGGTATTTTAGCATGTAGTGCTGCAGCCCATGTTTTGGAGGACCGTCATACCAAAGTGGACAATCCAGGTCGTAGATGTTACAGACTTACTCAAGGTTGTATCAAATCCAGTATCCGGTACTTTAATCAATGGGCCGCACTCTGTCTAAGTGTCCTTTTGTGCACAGCCTCCAATCTCGCAATCTCGCTGCCACTGAAAGCAAACTCTGGTCTGAATTACATGCGTCTCTTTCACCAAAAAGGCACTCAGCCGCACGCCGCCAGCCAGCTAAAATATGTGTATAATCCCCAAAGAAATAGCAGCGTTCTGTATGTAAGGATTGCCTTTTAGGTGAGCTTTCGATGGATGTTTCCAAGAACCAGTTTTAGGCTCCTCTCCCCTCACTAGGGGATTCCATTTCCAGTGGATCTTCAACCAATATCTCTGTAGAGGTTAGTCCATGTTCTTTCTGTTCTACAGAACACTGTTTTAAGAGGTCTTCCTCCTTTTCCCATACGGTTTTTACTCTCCTTCCCATGGAGCTTGATGATATAGGGGACAGCATGGATTCACAAATGAAGTCATCCCTATCATCTAGAATAATAGATTTTTCAAAGTCTCAGGGAGGTATCACAACTGTGAGATTTTCGCTCACCCTTTGTTTTAATATCTAATCCGGGATTGGATACTGGTATTTTGGTGGAAGACGGGGAGGCGTTTGAGATCAACGCCTCCCGTAATGGGACCAAGACCTCTCCTTTTATAGGTTCCATAGATGGAATATAAGAAATGGGTTGGATTTTCCTATGGGTGTCAACATGAGATAATATTTTGCTGTTATCCTTGAGAGATGGTTCTAGGGAAGATGAGTCTTGTTCGCTAAATTGAAGAGGGAAGTATTCTGGAGTAAGGTTTCCCATTTTGTCACCCCTTTTGATCTTCATGGGGTTGGTAGAGAAGTTGAACAGAACTACTCTCAAGTCGTCCCCAACGGTAAGGTGGGGTAGTATTTTTAAACCTCTTCCATCATGGGGCATCATATAAACCAACATTGTGATGGGAAAACTGATTTGAAGTTCTAGAGAGACCATGATCTTATCTCTCTCTGGAATTAAATGTTCTTGGGGACATATGAAATTGTAAACCTTCCTTTCTACTCACTTCCTCTTCGGGAGGATAGCTCTTGGAGTCAAGGGATGAAAGGTGATCCCCATCGTATGGCTTAACCAGTCATGTGTCTGGTTCAGATTTTCCCGGGTCTAAGTTTTAAAAGGTATCATGATCTAGTTTGGTGGGGTCCCCAACTTGTATCAATTTAGTCATGTACCACACCTGATACCATATGAAAGGGAGGCATGGTATCACAAGTATGACACAGCCACAAAAGGTACAATTTGTAAAACCTTTATTGAAGTTTCAATGGGGTTGGAGAAACTCCTACTTTTCCCTGTAGCTAGGATGGGAGTAGTCTCGACCATCAAATAATAAATAAAACAATCCTATTTGAGTCTGTCAAATCAAAATGGCATATACTAACAAAAACCAAATGCCTTCCCTATATCGTGTACAAAAAGCGCTAAAAGGAGAATATGTATGCAAAGGAAAGTCAGTGTTCATATAAAAAGAATAAATGTGGCTGAGCCAGCACTCATCCACACTTTGGACAGTATGAAATAAGGCAGTCCCTGCAGGCAAGATGACACACTTGCCTACAGGGACTGCACTAGAGAACTATTTAACATTCTAAAGGAACTAGAAAATCCTAATCCGCCTATAGATACCTGTATGAAGGACAAACCCTGGTGCACCAGCATCCAGAACGCCCTCGCCAACAAAATCACAGGGTTCCAAACCAAAATAGAGTACAAAAAACAACAATTTACCTGCAATAAGGCTATCAGCCCCAGCACACTACCCAGCATTGACACCAATTCAGGCTTTACATTCAAAAAGGTAACTATACCTGAAGTACAAAAAATCATAGCCTCTCTGAAACTTTCCAACTGCAAAGGCAATAGCTGCCCGGCCCAGACTATAAAAGATGCAGCTAGAGATCTATCCCCTTTCATTACTAAACTTATAAATCTATCATTCTCTCCTAACTCAGTCCCTAGTAATCTGAAACAATCCTGGGTTCTCCCACTTCCAGAAAAACAATTTTTAGACCCGGCTATTCCCACTAACTACAGACCCATCACCACGGTCCCATTCCTGTTAAAAATCCTAGATAGAGTTGTGTATCTGCAAATTCAACATAATCTAGAGACAAACCAACTACTAGGAATTCGTCAATCTGGCTTTGGACCCCTTCACGGAACAGAAACGGCCCATGTCGACCTCAAAAGCCAGATTGATGAACTTAAAGATAAAGGCAATGCCGCCATCCTACTTCTTTTAGACCTATCAGCAGCCTTCGACCTGGTTGACCATGAAATCATCTGTAACCACCTCTCATCAGCAGCTCACTTCTCCTCCCCTGCTGTCATGTGAATACAATCCTTCCTCACTAATAGAACCATGAGGGTCTTCTCACCTGCAGCATCAGTTGACCCTATCCCCATCACATGTGGTGTCCCACAAGGCTCCCGTGTTTCACCCACTTTGTATAACATATTTACAAAGCCACTCTTCGACAAACTGGACCATCTGGGTGTCATCTATACCAATTATGCAGATGAAACCCAGATGCTAGTGACCCTATCAGGCAACTACAACACTGACGTTACCGGGATCAACAAAATCTTCACCATCATTCAGGCATGGATGGCCACACACAGCCTCTGCCTGAATGATGAGAAAACCAAACTCCTCCTAGTAGGCTCATCCACAAACCTGCAGAAACTCAGCCCTAACTACAATAGCATCGTCAACGATGGAAACACTATTCCCATTGTTAAATGGGTAAAAACTTTCGGTTTCTGTCTTGATGCCAATACCAACCTCTCCAAACAAGTCAACATGACTGCCTCAGCCACTGCCTACACAGGTAAGCTGATCATAGCCTGCAGACCCTTCTTGTCCTCCAACAGTTGCCTCATACTGGCCAGGGGCCTCATACATTCCAAATTGGACTACTGCAACAGTCTTTACCTAGGCACAAACCAATCAATAATCAATAAGCTGCAGGTACTCTAAAATAACGCCCTTCGTGCAGCATTAAACATTCCCAGGCGAGAGCACATCTCTACCATTAGAAAATCATGCAACTGGCTCTCCATCCAACAAACAATCGACCTAAAAACTATCTGCCTCATATATAAAGCCTTGACCCACCAAGCTCCCCCCCTATCTCACTAACAAGTTTACATTAAAATCTGCTAGCTGGAGGATCTAGCTTCACAGTCCTTGCCTCCCAACTGTGGAACACCCTACCACTGAACATCAAATCCATCTCCACCTTTCAATCATTCAGAAAACACGTCATCTCATGGCTACTGAATAAAACCTAACTATTACCATCCTTATCCCTTCTTATCCATCCTCAGAGGGACATCCTTGCCTTTTTACTTCAAACATGATCTATAACCTGTAAAAATGTACTTAAATGTGAAGTATATCTTGCCAAATGTATAATGCATACTGTAACCGCCTACTTAAGCGCCCTCTTACCTCCGGGTCTGGAGCGCTATATAAATAAAATAAACAAACAATAAACAAACACACTCTGACTGAGGCTCTTAACACAAAGGCAGATCAAAACATGGACCGAGGCCCGCTTGGCTTTCCACGTTAAAGTCTTACTTTCCAATTTCTAAAACACAGTTCACCAAAAGGTTCATGTCGGACCCTCTGTCGGGCTCAGACCTCTTAAACCAAAAGTTCACATTGTACTCCCTCAGCTAAGCTCAGACCTTTCACAGCGAAACAAAACACTTGCAGAGGTTCCCTTCCCGAAGCTTGATTCACTGCCAAGACGTCTGTGCTGATATTTATACCAAGGGGCTGAAGGAAACTGGACACCATTTTATCTTGCAAGGAAGATGCTCATCTAAAAGCCAGAATGGACTGCACAGAAAGTAGAAGCATCAGATCTTCTTCCATCCTTAATATGTGCCAATGTTTTGGGATAATCTTCCTTATATTGTAAGAGGATGGAACAAATGTCAAAACAAAGCGTGGATCCTCATCTGTCTTTTCGTTAAGAGATCTACTGGTAATTAAAAGTAAATTCCTATCAAGTTGTCTGGCCTTCATGTACTCATTCCCCTTAGTGCCCTTCGAATAACCATGGGATAGAAAGTCATGCTATGCCGCTAAACAACATTTATAAAATTAAACCAAATCATAGCAATTTCTTTGATACCGCACAAACTCCCCATAATGAATACTTTTCTTGCAAGTGGTGGGATGGCTGCTAGTCGCAGGTAATGGTAAACACAAATTGGTGAGTTTTTTGTAAACAGTGGGGTGTAGCCCATCATTGTCCATGATAACGTTAATGTCAAGATAGACAATGTCAGTAGTACTATGGCTTTCAGTAAATGCTAAATTAACACTGTTGACATTAAATCTTCTAACAAATTGAACCCAACTCAACTCAGACCCTTTCCATAATACAAACACATCATCAATAAAATGCCACCAGGCAACAATATGATCATCAATGAGATCAGATACGATTTCAGTTAGAAGTGTTGCTTCCCACCAACCCATAGTGAGATTGGCATATGAGGAAGCAAATGAAATACCCATGGCAATCCCTCATAATTGATTCAGTAGTTCTTACACCAGTGGACCTACAAACATATTTGAACCAATTGAAAGCTTACTCGGATCTTAATTCATTGGTTGCAAATATTTCAAAAACTAAGATCATGTTATTCAATCCAATTGGTAAAAGGTCAAGAAAGGTGAGATGGGAAATGGGTGAGGTGCCACTGGAGATTGTTCCCATGTGTAAATATATAGGACTACACTTAGATTGTATTCTCAGTGGTGCTCTACATTTGGATCAAGTCAGACCTAACACTCATACAACAATGGGCCGCATTCGCTCCTTCACACAAAAGGGTGGAGGTTTTTGAACTGGTATCTTGATTGAGCTATATCAAACTAAACTCTCATCTGTCCTGCTCTATGTAGCTGAAACCTGGGCATTAGCTAATCTTGATGAGATGAGTAAAACAGAACCTTCCGCATTGAAGAACCTCTTGCGATTACCAGTGCGTACAGCCATTGGTGCATTTGGAATACAACAGCATGCCCATATATTTGAGAGTACAACTTATCTGCTTAATTACTTTGTGGAAGCTTGCTAATACCCCTGCAACCACTCTCATGGGTCTTGTGTATGATGTCATCCAAACTAGAGCCCAATTGATGCCAGGCAGTAACTTCGTGAAATTAAGCACTAAGGCAAATACTTGGTTAACGCTTGCATGTGCAAAATAATGGGAGCAACGTTGAATCTCTTTGAAAAGAACATGATAGATATTTTGTCCAGTTATGGCCAGGAACAGTCTGCAGTTAACCTGGCCTCAAGAAATAATGCAAGGGAGTTTGTTAAATACATACAGGATAGGAGAACACTGACTGTTACATACACTATTCATGGGTAATAATCTTGTATGGGACTTTCTTAAATTAAAATCCAACATGGTTAGCACCAGGGAAACAGAGGGGGCTTGGAAAAATGTCACAAGGGAAAACAGGGGCTGTCGACTGTGTGGTGTGGGCCCATTGGGGTCAGTTAAGCACTGTTTTCTCTAATGTACGCCACAACAGAAACTGAGGTTGGAGGCCCTACAAGCCATAGTCATACAGGAGCCCTGGAAAATTGATGAAATATGGGATTAATTCATGAGTGGGAATCATGTAGCCTACATAATTCTTTTCACTATAATCTTGAGAAAAATTGTAGCCATTTTAGAAATATTAACATGAAGGTGATAAGGATATTGCTGTTCTTAAGTGTTAAGACTTCATGAGCATTTGTTTTATCATTCATTTAGTCTCTCTGTATGTGTATTTTAATTCTATCACATATGCTTGATTTAATGTTGATTTTGCTGCGGCATGTGTGAGTAGTTTGCAAAAAACTACAACACAGTAAATAAATAATAATAATAATACAATTATATTTTTAAATCAATAGTATTTAAATACATGTATTTCATTTTTTGTATGCAGGTTTCTGAGGGTTAAAGTGTACTTTCTTGTACTTGTCCAGTGGGCTGCTGATTGTGGACTATGTGCCTTCACGTTGTGTTGTACAAGAGTTCTTCCACATCATCTGAATGGACTCAAACAAGGTATTGGATCAAAGATGTGGTTCCCAAACTTTGAGATGGCATATTAGAAGGTATTCTCTATAACACCTTCCCCCAGAAAATACACTGCAATTTTTCAATCTGTTTCTTACTGTGTGGCACCTTGCCACAGAAATACTATCAACAATCGGCAACAGTTTTCTGTTCACATTGCTTCTTGCATGGAGGTAAAACAAAAGACACCAACACCATGGGCCTTATTACACGGTAGGTGGTAAGGGTTTACCGGTACCGGTAAGGGCACCGGTACCGGTAAACCCTTACCGCCTTACTACGAGTTCCCTTTGCGGGACCCGACCTTAACGGCTGGTTTTACCAGCCGTTAAAGTAGGGTGCCGCAAAGGGACCTTGGTGCTAATTACGGTACCGCAATTTGCGGTACCGTAATTAGCACCTTCCCCATTCCCATTATGCCCTATGGGGGCAAAAATGGGAATGGGGAAGTGCCTTGGTGAATGGGGAATTACCGCCCCCGCTCACCTTGGAGTAGGGCGGTAATTCCGCCATCCACCAAGGCGGACACGGTAAAATACCGGCGGCAACCATGGCGCTACTAGCGCCATGGTTACCGCCTACCGTGTAATGAGGCCCCATTCACTGGCTGTGAACTTGTGCACTGGTCTGCAGTTTGTGGGAAGTGCATTCATGCACATTATTATATGTGTATACATTTCATTGTTTTTTTTAATCCACAGTGTTTTTTTCTCCAATAACTGTGTCATTTCCTGGCAGTCCTGTAGATCGGATGCAGACAAGATGGGATGAGGTTAGGAGGAAGTAACAGTGGTGGCAGAAGTGCCACTGACCTACAAAATGTATTTTTCTAATTTAAATTTATTTTATTGTTCATTTATAAGGCACTTAATGGCAGCGAGTGGTTCCTAAGCGTGAGATCGGCATTCAAACCTGTGTTAAGCCATGTTGTCTTACTTCCAAGACCAATGTGTTGCCCCTAAACTATCCTTCCTCCCAAGTTTTTTTTTTTTACATCTACCATGTTTTTTTTGTCCCAAATAACTGGATGGTTCTCATTAAAATTGTTGTTACTGCTGCCAGTTGCATCAGATATGCCAACCCCCCACTGTATCTTTACCTATGCATTGTACCCTTACCCTCTGCACCAATGTTCACTTTACTATCAATCTTTATATAAAACCAATCATGTATCTCTTTTGGAGCCTCAGACAACCTATCCTCCAGCTGTACTGTCAGCCTTTCTATTGTTACGCATCCTGCTGCATCTTGTGTACCTCTACCCATTTGATGTATCCCCACCTAGTCTTCTCCCACCCATTTTCTTTGTTGATTTATTAGTGCATGGCATTTTTTAATCCACCTTGGATTTTCGTTCTCAATGACCCAATGATTACTATGTATGAAGAGAACAACAGTGTTGTATGCACAAATGTTTAATCTTATATAGTGCATGTGATGCACTAAATACGAGATATGAGGGTAATACATTGTTTCATAAAGTTCTTTATCTAACTCATTTTGTTTCTTTTTTTTACATATAGAAGGATATTACTGTATGTTACCTTTTCTGCATCCATTGAACCTACTTGTAGCCTCTCTGCCTCAGGCTCTTCCTCAGTGATGTCATCTGTGATGTCATCATTTTGGTCATAGGCTGTGCTACAGGGTCGTGAATTTAAGGTGGCTTTAGCTTAATTTCAGGGGTTTTGTTGCGTTAAGTTCTCACCTTAACATCCCAGCAACTAATGTTTTTACCTAGAATTACAGATCCTGCAGTAGCGGCCCTGAAATAATGGTTCAGTTGTTCAACTCATAGTAAGAGCACTATTTAGGCAGCTTATAACTTGGCCCCCCTGTAAGAATCCTCGCGAAACATTGCAAACAAAATATATAGCCCCATCAGATCAATCCTGCAATGATTGGTGAGGTTTCATCAGGGGGGGAGTTATAGGGGGTCCCAAAATGTGTGTTTATTCTCATAGATGAAATGGAAAAATAATTGTACCCACGTCTACAGCCCAAATGGCTGGATGAATTTTCATCAAATTCACGGCAAGAGTGGCGGCTTGGTCCCAAAAGCGTATGATTGTAAATTTGGTGTAAATCCATCCAGTACTTTTATTTTTAAAATGACCCAAATGTGGGCTTCGAAAAAATAGTGGTATCTGGGTTCGGGCCGCAAACTCAGTTCCCTCTTCTGTCCGCGGATGGGTCTCCGATTGGTCTAGAGGGCGACATGAAGTCTGCGGACATCGGACGTGCCCGATGATTGGCCAACACAAAATGTGAGGCGCAACAGATTATTGGAAGCGCCCGCCATGTTGCATCCACGGATAGTCTCAGCTGATCGCAGACTTCGCAGTGGGGAAAAAACCTGGAAAACACATTTTGGATCATTGGGTGGCAGAAATAGTGGCTGGGAAGGGTGGGAGAGTGGAAAAGGATGATTTGGGGCTATTTATGTAGGTTGCAAAAGACTGGCCAGGTGTCTTAGCTGGCTGCATTGTAGTTCTGGGGCAACGTTCTGAACAGACAGCATGGGAAAGACATTTAGGGTTATGTGATGGCTGATAGAGGGTGTAGAAATGGCAGGGAAGTGGAATGAAGGTAATGTAGAACTGGTTTTATAGGTGAAAAAAGGGTTTGCAAATGCCGACAGGTCTGCAGTCGATGTTGGTGTTCGCGGACATAATTTCAATTGCAGGGGGATGGGGGTGAGTTGTATTAGTTGACCATGTATAATACGTACTTGTTATACAGTTAATTGTGTTGTGGTCAGTGGCTAGATTCTGGGGGCATGACCACAGGCCCTGTCCCCCAGAATATGTGCACCGGGCACAATGACCCACAGTGGTAATATGTGTATTGTAATTATAAGTAATGTAGTAGGAGTATAGACAGAATCACCATAGTAGCAATGGGCCTCATTACGACCCAGGCGGTAAGGGGTTTACGGCAGCGTAAACAGCGCCGACCCTTACCGCCTGAGTACGAGGTCCCTTAGCGCCATGGCGGATTTAACACCTGCTTTTAGCAGGTGTTAAAATCCATGGCGCTAAGGGACCATGGAGTTAATTACGCCACCGTAATTTACGGTGGCGTAATTAACGCCTTCCCCACTCCCATTATGCCCTATGGGGCAAAAATGGGAATGGGGAAGGGTAAATGGGGATTGGGGACTTACCGCCCCGCCAAGGTCGGAATGGGGCGGTAAGTCCGCCAACCACCATGGCGTGGTGGTAAAGTCACGGCCCAGGCGGTAACTTACCGCCTGGGTCGTAATGAGGCCCAATATGTGTAAAGTAATTGTACATAATGTAGTGGGAGTATAAAGCGTTTGTAATATGGAGGTGTTATGAAATTGAGTCAATGGGGGAAAAAATCTGTTCTGGATTAAAAAAAAACTGAATACAGTGCCATGAGTGTAAAGGTGATAGTATGTTTGCTTGCAGTATGTTGTAACTAAGGGATTGCTTGAAATAGTTAGATACCTCTTGGTGTATTCTAACTACATTAGAGGTACAAGATGTTTTGTCATATAAGAATTGATATGGCATATTTGAAGTGCTTTGTAATGAAGGGTGTTTTTGAAGTATTTAGATACCTGTTGGCGTATTGTAACTAGATTGACATTTTAAAGTGTTGTTGTCATATTATGGATGTAGTTAGATACCTGCTGCATATTCTAATTGTTAATTGAGCTATAGTTTAGTGAGTAAATTTGGGGTGAAGGAATATTTAGTAAGCATTTGTTAAATCTGCTGGTAACCTATGTTTTGGGGTAACAGAGATATTGTTATATTCAAACCAACAGCATTTTTTCCACATATGCCGTGTTCTGCCCTGAAGTAGTTGCAGCACCAGTGTGCTATATTATACTTAGTGTTGTGAAGATTTTCTTTCCTACAGATCCTTGGCCGTCTGTGAAGCCTTTAAGTGAACAGTTATTTCTGGTACCATTTGCAATGTACCTTAGAAGAATTAGTATTACATATTGCCTATGTGAGTATATTTGAATGGTGGAATGATTGTTCTAATTGCAAAAAAGGTATAATATGCCATGCTTTGCATTGTGCAGAAGCTGGTAAAATGGAATAGATTCACTATTTGGTATGGATACATATAGAAATTGTTTGTTAGGGATATGGTCTTGTAAAACATGGTTGCAGAGAGTGCATGTGTGCTTCCACGTGTATGAAATATGGAAGATTTCATTTATAGGGATGCTTTTGGTTTCTAGTACTTGTAGTAAGTGCTTTAGAAATTCTTGTGGATGTTCTTGTGTGTTTATGGCAAATATTACCATTCCTACACAGTATTCCAATTGTTGCTTTATACCTCAGACACTGCAAGTGTTGTCAGGATTGTTTGTGGCATTTTTATGAAGGTGAAGCATTTGCAAAGACAACTGGTCCGAGTCGGTCAAGTAAATGTTGTCAACAATTGCTGACCATTGAAAGAGTAGATTCATTGTTACATTGCCATAACAATTTACGCCATTTGTGTTACTGAATTTAAATGGACCAGAGAGTTCTTTTTGTGGATCGCAAAATACAGGTACTGTTAATATGTTGTATGAAAAGGTACTTTATTAATGAAAACAATGCAGTACATTTTACAAAGTGGTGAAAACATTAATGCCATTATTGCTTTACTTCCACTAATTTATTTCTGTATTTCTTACACAGGTGGTGCAGGTTTGTGGCATATCACACCTGTTTGTGTGGTTAATGCCATTATTGATGAACTTCCCAGTGACAGTAGAGTACCATGGATTGATGCAGCCAGTATGTCAACCGCAGCAGTATCATTTGTAGTGTTATTGATATCCACTTTACCAAACTGAATACAAATATTAGAAATAATTGAAGGTAAACAGACATTTCTGTAAGTGCACTACACGTTCAAACATATAAGCAAATTGTTACATATTGGTGTGCAATAAAACATGCATTGGCCTATGGTGCTCGTCTTATCCTTACATTCCCCAACTCTTGTATCAATGGCAGTTGGCACCTGTGATTGTGTGCTCACAAGTGGGCAGGGTGGATGGAGACGATGAAGGTGTGGTACACCTTGTGCACCAGAAAGGCATCTTATGCACTGTGACTATTGTCCAAATGGCTAACACAGTACTGTGTCTGCAGACTCCCCTTTGAAAACCCCCATTTCTGCAATGAACATATGTATGTGTCCATTGAATGTTGTTGCAGGCCTATTGTGCTTGCCTCATTCTCATTGACTTCCTCTTACTTTTACCTAGAAGAACAACATCTGTAGAGCAAATGTACTATGTAGGCTGTACTATTGCAACAGCCTCTTCTTTAATGTACCCACTTTCTTTCTCTGCCCACTCCAGGTAATTCGAAATAAGGCTGCAAGACTTATCATTGGCCTAAAGACCAGGGACCGTTTATTTGATCCTTGATCTTCAACTTTTACTTGGCACCTGTAGCGCACATAATGTGTAACTTTCAGTGTTATACGGATGACAAGCTTCAAGCTATGCACTGCATCCTCTCCACTCCTCTCTTGCTTATTTCTGACTGTGTATGTGTGATTCAGGAATGGTGTGCATCCAACAATGTGTGCCTTAATGCCAGTAAGACTGAGATAATTATTATTAGACCCCTGCTACAGTTTTCCCTATTTCAGTCCTGCTGTCCTCCTTGGGTCCTGTACCTACGCTTTCCGGTGAGACAAGAAACCTTGAAGTCATCATTTACTCCACCCACTCCTTATGTCCTCACATTACGGATGTGTTGAAGAAGTTACAGTACCAGCTGCAGCTACTAAGAGGTATTGTTGCTTTTGTCACTTTGCCCCAGAAACTCACTGTCTCAAGAGCTGTAGTTCTGTTAAGGCTGGACTATTGTAACAGCCCCTTTCTAAATCTTCCTGCCTCTACTCTTCGACCTCTGCAACTTATCCAGACAGCTTTGCAAGACTTGTCCTTGGCCTTAACTGAAGGGATGATATATTCCAGTCCTGAAATCTGTACACTGGCTGTAATTGGCCGCTGCAATGATCAATTTCAAGACCGTCTGTATTGTTTACAAAGTTTTCGGGGGCTAGGGACCACACTACTTGCAACTTTTTCTTCCTAAGCATTTCTGATCTTCGGCCCTTCACTCCTACACCTCCAGCTCTCTCAGGGTTAGGTGCTTCTATAGGTAGAGAGTGGGGGGGTAGATTTCTGTCCTTGAATGGTGACTTCCTCTGAAACAGATTCTCTGCCTCTCTGAAACTTGAGCAAGAACACATTAGGGTCTGCAAGT
This sequence comes from Ambystoma mexicanum, assembly GCF_040938575.1. Taxonomy (NCBI): domain Eukaryota; kingdom Metazoa; phylum Chordata; class Amphibia; order Caudata; family Ambystomatidae; genus Ambystoma; species Ambystoma mexicanum. The sequence goes on along the minus strand of NC_090928.1, from coordinate 317,433,046 downwards.
AATTGAAGACTTTCCTTTATGCTTCTGCTTTCTCTGTGTCTCTCCCCTACTGAAGTTCTCCTTCTGCTGCACTAACTTTATGAGAACCAGGTTGCCCTATCACCTGTAGCTCCATGAACTATCTCCAGGCCGATCATGCACTATGGACTGTATCTTCAAGCACATGGTGCCATGCCTAGTTGCACTTACTTACAACTGGGCACCCTGGCATCACTTACTGGAGATTCCATATTTCACTCTCCCCTTCCGTCCCCCTGGCACTTCTCCTCTTGTTTTCTTTTGCACTTGCATGATACGAAGGACACAAGGCCTAGTAAGATCATTTATTCTCTTTCCTTTTGTTGTTCCATTCCCTTTCAAGTTGCGCCTAAAAACACTGTGTGCAGGTGTGTTACAAATTACTTATTATATCAAATCATTGTTGTTTTGTTCTCTGGTCCCACCACCCTTTTTTGGTCTTGTGCTGATGTGCACATTTTTGGGGAGGTTTTAAAAGCTTCACAAATAACCAAGAAATAATTGAATAAAGTAAATGAAGTTTGGACATGCTGGAAAGTAGATGCTATGATAAGTGCTTGCAGATTGCAATAGGCAAAGAGTTTATGTGCCACAGTGTTAGCCAACTGCCAATTGAAGTAATGCCCGAAGGAATTTGTATTGCCAATGTGCATTATGAACATGCACCTGTAGTCTTTTCACATTTACATCTTACTGCACAGGGCAATGAGGGGCACATGCATGAGTGCAGAAATGGATATGATTGCAGGAATAGATGTACAAAGAAACTATTAAGCTTGTACTGCAGTGTTCGTGTTTTTACACTTTTAGGTGATGACTGTTCTTGTATTTTTGTGGCTATTATCATTATCCCTTCATGTTCCAGCAATTATGCTGGATAAAGTCTGTAGCCTTGGTGGTTGCTTTAAGGATGAAATTGAAGACCCTTGAATTATCAACAAGGCTGTCTGGGCCATGGGAACACGCTACCTGCAGCTCTTTGTGACAAAATACTTTTCTTCTCAATACATTCGATCTTGCTGCTCCAACTCTCTGCTAAGAAAATGCTTCTCATAGCTGAGCCCATTACTATTGACGTATAGGGAAATCCGCACCTGTGTGCACTGCGCATGAGGTTATTTTTGAAAGAAAGTTTAAATGTATTGGGAACAGGCCCATTAATACCGGTAAAATGGAAGTAAATATTGTGATATGTGGTTTACTTGAAATATTTTGTTTTTTTTGTAGTACACTGTTTGCCAGTAAAATTGTTAATTTTTGTGGCATGTATTTCCAGAAATGAAACAGACTCGGACACACTGCACACTAGTGAACTGGAGTTCCCAGCACTTTAAGATGAGGTAGCAATACCCTTGAGATGGATGGGGATGCAGACATTATTCAAACATCAATAATCAAAATGACTCAGGTAGTTGGCAAAAGGATAACTGTTTTAATATCAATTTTCTAAAACAGGGAGTACAACGGACATCAACGGAGTCTCAGCGCAAAATCTTTCAATGCTTCTTGAAAAATAAACGTGCTTATATAGCAGAAAATTGTCATGGGTGACTTTAACCCATCTATTACTAATGTCATCCTACGTGGCAAAATACAAAAACCTAGTGGTAAGTGTGATAGGGTCTAAGTAAATATCTAAGTATACAATCCATACTCGTTTAGGACAGTGGAATAAAGTGATAGGCTTCTTAACATCAGGTGGGGCAACTAAGCCCTCCCTTCAAACAGGTCACTATGAACATCACTATTATATACAACATTCTATTGGCTAAAGAACTATAGGACCCTTGATTGTGTGATCCTTTATCATTGGTTGGCTTCTAACCCTTGTCAGTACCTTCCCACCTACTTATAGCAGCACACATGCTATAAGTAGCTGGGAAGGTCCAGGTGCTGGTGAGCTCGTCTTAACCAGAGCTTCCCACCAATTAGCATATACATCCATCATCACCTCAGTGGTCTGCTGTCAATTAGGGCTTTTGAACTTGGCCTTGGAAATGTTCCTTGCTCTGGAGAATTCAGGGGAGTGAAGGCATGCTCTGCTCTCGTGCGTAGGTGTGACCATCATGCTCGTCCAACTTCTTCTCCCCACGTGACTGAAGACCACGAAATCGAGCTTCTAGTGTATTAAAATACTATTTTCTAATGGACCTCTGATGTATTTCTTGTTTTTGTCCTGGCCTCCTGAACAGGAACTTCGTTCTTTCACAAGATTTGTAGCCAATGTCAGATCACCCCAGCATAATACGGCCTGGGCTTCTTGGCTCATCCAGCCTTGCCTTTCTGAGATTGGCCTGTAATTCACTTGTTTTTCTAACTGCGACATACTGGAAGAGCGGCCTTACTTCTTTTGCTCAGCTCTGCTAATGCACATAGTGGAAACATCCATTCTTTACTCACTTGTATATATATGTATATGTTGGTGCATGCCGTAATCTATTCACTATAAAGCTAGCCTCAGGAATACTTCAGCTGCTTGCGTTTCTTTGCATATGTACACGTGTGAAACAGCTTGATATCCTCATAATTTTCATAGCATAAGCTTCTTCATCTTGATCCCAAAATGACACTTATCTTCGATACCTTCTTGATGCCTTACAGAATATCGGCATTCTCTTGTCTCTGCATCTCTTCTATGCATGTCAGCTCTGTTCGGTATGATGTCATCATTCTTCTTGTTCAGTCATTTGTCCTGTTTCTTCCAGAATTTCATTTGAACAGCCACCGTATTGTCTCGTGTGCAGATATGCCTTTCTCAATGTGAACCTTGCTTCCAGGATTCTCCTTGGTATCTGTAGTTTCAATGGCTCTGTACGTGTCTCATACTCTGGCTCACAACACATAGGCAATATGGACAAGGTGATTAAGGTGGGGGTACTTGGCTCCTTCTCTACACTCCCCCCTCTGGGAGATTCATCGACCACTCTCCCATCATTCGTCGCATCTAGACATCCTTGTCTGCAGGTGACTCAGGTAGTTGCTTCTTCGGGATCCATATCTTTATGACTCCCTACAGGCATGCAACTGATTTCACATGCTCCTTGTTCCAAGTCATTAGCATGCACTGTCCACTTGGACTGCAATAGATACATCTTCCCACATATTTCTTCTGGTTATTTGGATACAGGAATTTCATTCCCTCAGGTGCATGGATACTAGCCTTCGCAAAGTGTCTGATCTCTTCATCTGTCAGATCTATGGCCTTCCATCCTGATTCAACATTGATTATGATTTTCATCCCTATAGCTTTATTTGCTGTCTTCTTGCACTGTGTAATTATTATCTTGATTACACAGAATCCGAGCAGCACCAACACGATCAGGGCACCAAGGAACTTGAACATGTCTGCCATCCATTGTGGAACCCAATAAAAGAGGTATCCAAACCAGCTGTCATCAGCAATGTCTTCTACTTCATCTATCATCTGGACATGTAGTTTTGTTAGCATCTCTATGGCCTCTGTCAAGGTTTACGTCATCGTGAGAAGGTATGAATGTGCAACATGATTCTCCGATATTTGCACAAACATCTCCATCCATAACTGTGATCATATCCAGGATGTATCTGTTCTGAAGAGTCATCAGTCATATGGCTCTCTTCTCTGATAGCATTGAATCCCTTTATGGTTTTGTTGATCATTTGCAGCAACTCCCATCTGGTAATCTGCAGCAATTTGGTGTTTGCTCCAACCTGGATTCTCGGCATGCAGATCAACGTGAAGACTGATCAAGTCTGACTAAACAGTCTGTGTTCATACGGGATGGAGTAAAAGGCCTCTATTGACTTGACAGAGAAATAGTTCTCCCTCTTCATTCTATTTACCAGCTCCACTCTTTTCTTTCTTAGGCAAGCATCTGCTTAGAGGAAACGGTCAATATTCAAGCCACTTTTCGGAATCACCAATGCAGGAACATGAACATTCACCAAGGTGCATATTCCTCCCCAGTCTGCGGATAGTCTCATATAAGCTTGGGCTCCACAGGCCCAATAGTGATCCATGATCACTGCTGTTCCAAGATTCATTTTTGGTCCATCAAAGATCCAACTACAGTTTTGATTCTCTCTGACTTTTCTTGTGCCATTTTTTATGAAGCACAGCTTTGAACTTTCCAAAGGCACTATCTGCAAGGGTCCTCCTCTGTCTTCAACCCAGGTCAATAGTTTAGCAAGTTCCAGCCTCAATGGTTTGCACAGCACCTGTGCATTCCAAACAGTTGATTCAGGACGATCATATATCATCCAGGCTCTGCAGATAACCCCTAAATCTTCCCATCCATTAATTGACAGCACTGATCCCCAAATCTACATCTGGCCTCTGTTGTTCATCTGTTCAATCAGATGTCTTCTTCAGATTTTTCTGGACTCTGAAGTCTTTTGTTTACTTCCCATTTGATTTCAGCTCCTTTTACTCCAGGCTTTTCATATCTGATCACATGATTCTTGGTATGAGCTCTGTCTCTTGTCTTTGTGTCTTGCACATAGTCATCTTCATCTGGATCTGTCCATTCAGTTGCCCAGGTGAGATAGGCATCTCGACCCATAAACTGGCCTCTTGTTCTGCAGAGTGCTATGTGTGACAGACAATGTGCTGGCTGGACGTCTATTTCAATAGCTATGAAGATCTTAGAATTCCCTATGCTATAAGGCAGGAATGCACACAAAAAGCATTCCTCCTTCGAGGTCCTCCTTCCGACTTCCTACATATGCTGATACCAAATGTTATTCCCCAAATGTGCTGTACTGTCAAGGTAATCATTTAGCTCAGGGTCATCCTCCCTAGCACTTCTCTTGGATCTCGTTCTTTTCTCATGAGCTTCTTTAACCATCTTATGTAACATGTCAGCATAGTTCTTCTTTACTAGACCACTTATAGACTCATTCATCAGTGGACTTGGTGCGTTTACATGTGCTACCTGTGTAGGAAAATGTTTTAGAAGTTTCATCCTATCAACATAGATTTTAGTCTTCAAATTATCTTGCACAATCTCCACACGTGATCTCTTTCTAACAGGTGACCCATGTTTATTCATCACAGGACCAGGTGCTCTCGTGTGTACCGCTAGACAAGGAACAATAACATAAGGTCTTGGCTGCCTTGTAGTTGCCACATTAGTACCCTTCTCTTGTACAGGAGGATACACAGGAGTTTTCACTCTATTTACATCTACATAATAAGCCGTTCGTACTGTAAGTGAGAGCAGTATTACTATGAACAAAATACAGGTGTAAATTGTGCACAAACATGACCACTGAATTACTTTTGGCACATTGTGGACATCTCTCGTGATCTGCCATGATGAAGTTGCTACTGATGCTGCCCATCTTTACTTTTAAGGAAGGAAAAAATAATCTTTAATGGGGCAACATCATGCACTGTTTCTGAAATCTGCTGAGTCGGGTCAAAAAGTTCCTCAATCAGCTCCAGCAGGCTGACTATACAATAAAGAACTCAAATTCCCAATGGATGCCACAAATTGGCCTCTGATCAGACAACATGAAGATCTTCTTTCAGCATGAAACAAACGTTCCTTAATCAGTAGACCTTTGGATTTGTCACTCTCGCAAGCCTTATTCAGTTCTCAGCTTTCTCTCAGAGTATCCATTCACTTGGATAATGATGTCTCTCAATATTTCATTGAGCGCTGCATTGTTTCTCAGGTCTCTCAAAAAATTTTGGGTGTCAGTTTCTATCCCAACAAGATGTGGACATTCCTCTATCAGATAGCAGAATACCAAACTGGCTAGTCTATGCGCATTATCTGGTGACAGGACATTTGTGTTTTCCACACTGAACTCAGGAAGCTGAAGGATCTGTTCAATGATAGCTGCAAGCAATCTTCTCACAACTGGCCAATTCTTAGGATCTTGCAGGAAAAGATGAATGTTAGTAGCTCTCCCCACCAGAGCAGGATTGGTGCGCAAGATGAAAAAGAAAACAGTAAGAACGATCCGGGAAACATTTTCATTGGGCACCACCATGCGTGCCTCTGAACAGGAACTCAGTAAGAAACGAATCTGAGTACTGCTCCCTCTTCCAATTTTTGAAAAGGTACTCCAGATTTGGCATATCTTTTTCTTTTTAATCAAGGCTTAAGCATGCTTCAGTCCGATGTCAACAAACTCCTGTGGCTCAAGAACACAATACCTTCCCCTAACTCCATTTTAAATGACTGAAAAGAGTGTCCCGAAATAAGTCACAGTCCAATAAACTCTGATTTTTACTCAACAGCAGCTTCTGCGTCCTTCTTCCTCGTCATAGACCTAGTCTGCACATGCTGTGGTTCTTCCCCAATGCTCTCTTCGGGTGGGGGTCGGGGTGAGGGTGATGTGGTTTCTCCAGTATAGATCTTTACGTCGCTGAGGAATATCAAAGTGCGTATGCCTTGCACCTTGAATGCAGACGGTGTAATGTCCTCTACTATGAAGGGAGCCTTAAAACAGGGTTTTTGCCACCTTCTATAAAGTTGCGGATCAGAACTGCATCTCCCGGAAAGTTTTAGGAAGACAAAGTTGGTCAACTACGGTTATTGTGGCATCTCCTTCTGTGTTCTGCATTGCCCTACAACCCTTTCGCTTGAGCTGATCTGAAATGACAGAGATACTTGAAGTCATACACGTAAGGTAATCACATAGCTCCTTTCGTAACAATTCTGCTGTTGGCTGGCCATCACTTCTAACTGGTTTAGAGTCATTGCATCAAATGCCAAATCATCAAATGCCTTACCATCTAAAACAAAAGATAGAAAAAAAGCATCTAATGCATGTTTATTAATGGGGGCCCACCCTAAACCTCCTTTTTTAACCTTTAAACACCCAATAGAATTAAAATAAACCCTTTACTTTAAAAAAACTGCATTAGATGCTTTTTTTTCGACATTTCTTTTTAGATGGTAAGGCATTCGATGCTTTGGCATTCGATGCTATGATTAGATGCCCTTCTAACCCTAGACGGAGGCGTGAGAGTTGTCCTCATTTGCCTCCTGTCACTATTTTGTACGGGGTAAGATGGTGGTCTGAACTTGGCTGGTTTCTCAACGCATACAATGCCAGTGGTAGACAATGAAACCAACCTTTCTTCAGAGTCAATTTCAATTTGGCTATTCTCTCTTTAAGCAGGCCTTTGAGTCTCTCACAGACACAATTTGCTTGCGTTTGATACGCCGATGAAAACTTGTGCTTTATGCAAAGCAACAAGCTTATTTGTTCAAAGACTTCATTGACAAAATGAGGGCCATTATCTGATGTCAATACTTTACATATTCCCCATCAAGGAAACACTTCTCGTATAAAATATGTAGCTGCACAGGTGGCGTCTGAGTGTGTACACGGTCCAGCTTCAATCCACCTTGAAAAGGGATATACTACTACAATCATGTTTATGTTTATTTATTTGTAAAGCGCACCTGGCCCAAAGGCATATCTGAATCCATTACAGAGTTGCAGCATGTCGACATACTTGATGTGTAAATGTTGAAAGGGACCATTAGGTCTCAGAATAACTCTGCTAATTGTGCACAATGTGTGCCCAGCAGTAAACCTTTGACATACAATACAATTTACTGCATAAAATGCAACGTATTCTACTATATTTGGCACAAACCAATCCTCCGCTATTGTTGCGGCGAGATTCTCTCTAGTCTCTTGCTCAGGGTAGTACAGCTGTTCCAATGCCACCCTTAATAAGGCTACAGGTATCACCGGTTTACCAGTGCTGTCTTATTGCCACAATGCCTCAGAGGGGTTTAAAGAACACCCTCTCGTGACCACAAGTCTTTTTCATCTTGGGTTGCTTCCCCTTGAATTTCTCCCAACTGAGTTCTAGACAAATTATTGTAACAATTTGGCACACTCATCATCACCACCATGCTTTCATTCACATCAGGCGAATCAAATGACATAATTACTTCTGTAAATGTAATACATTTTGCTTCCTCATCTGCTTTTTGATTTCCACATGAAATAAAATTGTCCTTTAAGTGTGAGCTGTGCACTTTACCACTGCAATGGCTACTGGGAGTTATAGTGCTCCAATGAGTCTGTCCAAAAGGCAGCGTGCTGCACCATAGTGCTGTACACTTGGAGGTAGCCTCTCCTTTTCCAAAGTGCTAGCCCTGCATGCACTGTTTGACGTCACATAGGCGGAGTAACCACACACTGTCACTTCCTGGTCTGCAAGATTCTCAAGCACGACAATCAGTGCCACTAATTCTGCAGCCTGAGCCAAAAAATTAGACGGTAGTCGTGCACTTTTCAATACTTCAAACCCTCCATTGGCCATGTGTTTTACCACAGCGGCAGCTGTATATCTTAGTCCATCATTTTGATTGATTCTAGAAGAACCGTCAATAACGAGAATCTCCCCAGCTGCCAATGCATTTTCCTTCACCCTTGGGAGCTCGTCATAGAACTCCTCATAGTTTGAACAATCATGTGCTCTGCCAGTGGTTCCACTACAAACATGGCAGGATTCACTATTCTGCATCAGACTATTTTAATCGCTGGATTCGATATGTCCACCTTATAGACAGAAGCCCTTTGAGATGTCAATGTACCTTTAGGTTTTTCCAAAATGGCAAACAATGTATGTTCGACAAATAACATCATAGAACATCCCATTACTATACTGGCAGCCTTCTCAATGGTGAAGGTGGTGGCTGTCAAAGATTGTTCACAAGGAAAGTGACCTCTCATCACCGGGTCTACAATCCCATTGTAATATGCAAGGGGCTTGTACCCCAATGTGGTTCTCTACGTGAGGACTGCTGTCATAACAGTTCCATTCATGTCTGAAAACAGGAAGAATTCCTCAGAATAATTGGGAATCCCTATCACTGGAGCTGTGCAAATTGCCTTTTTTAATTCATCAAACCCTTCTTCCATTTCCTCTGTCAAAATAATGTTCTCTTGATTTGCCTGTGCTTTTTTCAAAACTTGCAACAAGGGCCTTATGTAGGAACTGTAACCAAAGACCCATGCTCTCACATAGTTACATAGCCCCAAAAAATCTGTGCATGTGCTTTATAGTATGTGGCTTTACTGTATTCAAGATAGCATCAGCTTTTTCAGGAGTAACCTTCTTTCCTTCATGCAAGATTTACTGGCCAATGTACAGCACTTCTTGTTGACAATACTGTAACTTCTCTCTGTCAACTTTATATCCTTTGTCAGGAAGAATAATCATTAGCTGAACAGAATCGCGTCTGCACTTTTCCTCTGTGCTGCTGCAGACCAATATGTTGTCCACATACTGCAACACAACACTTTCTAAATCAATATTGCTTAAGTCCATCTGTAGGACCCTATTGAAAATCAATGCAGACTCGCAGTGGTAAACAAGTACTTTTCAGTCGAGTTTGTCTGAACGTAAATGACATCAGAACTTGCGAGTCTTTGTGTAATGGGATTGAGAAAAACACATTTTTTAAATCAGTCACAGTCAAATACCGTGCTTTAACAGGTATATTACATAACATTGTCACAGGATTATGAACTAGCGGGAACTCTGCCTCTACAATCTGTTTAATCAGTCTCAACTTTTGAATTAAATACCACAACCCTCCTTTCCCTTTTTAATCGGATAGATCACAGTATTACACGATGACTCTGACATCACCAAAATACCCTGCTCAATCATAGCAGTTATCATCTTAAAAATACCTTCATCTGCATCTCGAGACATGGGATACTGTCGTGCTCGAGGTAAAATTGCTCCTGGTTTCAATTTAATCTTTACTTCCCAAGCACCCTTCAATAGGCATACATCATAGGGGCCTTTTGTCCATAAGGAAACTGGTATCTTTGCCATGTCTTCATCATAATACTCAGGGCATTTCTGTGCTAACATCATCTTCTGAGGAACATCACGTTTAATTTCTCTCACCCAATAAGTAATACTTGTTTCAAAGATTACTTTGTATTCTGATGGATGATCTCTAAACAAGTCTTCATCTGTGACGTCAGTCAATCTGTAACCTTCCCCAATGGCATTCAAGGTGACCCATTGATTGCCATCATAATCAACTACATCAAGCATAGCTAATTCTCCTCGTACCATAGCAGCTTCTAACGCTAAAGGAAAGACTCATCCTTCCTCTTCAAACATAGGTTTCTTTGTCCGGAATAAAAATTCATCAGGTATTCTAACAGTCTTGCCCACTAAGGCTGGCAGCCATGTCAACAGAAGGCGCACTCCATAATGAAAAACTTCTGGTTCTAATGGCACTCCTTGTATGGCTTCCGGTCCTGCAAATGCCATAAAAAACTCACTCACGTTAAAATATTAGATTCCTGGTGTTGAGCACAATATGCCCTCATCAGTAAATTAAATCGTCATGTTAAATTTGGTCATTAAATCTCGACCCAATACATTGACAGGTGTCTGTCTTGAATATAATAACAGTACAGACATGTCACACTATCCTATAGAGGCTGGTAGTGTATCAGTAAAAGGAAGTCATCTTGTAGCCCCTGCGAATCCTTGAGTATTCATGGCATTTCCATACATTGAACATGTCCCCTCTTGTATACATGAGCGCGTTGCACCTGTGTCTACTAAAAAAGAAAAAGATTTGCCTCTTATATTAACGTCCACCCTCGGTTCTTCTTGAGGATTTGGCATTACTGATAGTATTGAACACATCAAGTCTCCTATTGAGCTGTCCTATTGCGGGTACATTCTGATCCTGTACCTATGAAAGGATTTCCTGCATCAACAGTGACTCCCCCTATTCTAGGAGTCATTAACTGTCCTGGGCTTGTGCTTTTCTGTATCTGCATAGGCGACTGCTCTGACTGCCCCTGTGGCGGATTCATTACTGCCTGCTCTGCTTGAAAGTCTTGCTGTGCTTGAAAGTCTTGCTGCACTCTCAGTGCTTGTGTCTGCTGCACTGTTTGATTCTGAGCAAACCCATCTCCATTCTGTTGCGAATATGCAGGTGGGTTTGAAGTCCCCCCTCTTGAAAATGTATTATTCTGCACGAATCCTTAACTTCTACACATGCAAGCAAAATGATCTGTCATACCACATGTCCACCATATAGGCAGAGGCTTCCCCTTGTGTCCTCCCTGCATGCTTTGATTATTGTTCTGCATGTTCTGAAACCCACTTTGATTGTTCTGAAGCCTCTTCCTCTAAAACCTCCACTTCCTTTCCCCATGCTATAAGCCCATTATTGCTTTGGCCAAACTGTCGTTGATTATTCACCTGCGACATGTTTGTTGATTACTGTGGACCTGATCCATCTCCACTAGTCAACATTGCCCCTTCAATGGCTTACTTGGAGATTTTTTTTCTGCACTAACTTTGCCTCTTTACTTTTTCTAATATTATCTTTCTTTCGATTCTTTTCTTGCAAAAGCCTGCAATAAGGCGCGATGGTCAGCTGACTCTCCGACCATGGTTTTGCTTCCATTCCCACTAACTTCTTGAGCTGCTTCTGTACCGGGTCTGGCAGCCCTTGGCATAGTATATGATAAAACACAGGTATAGATTTCCCCCAAGCCTCCGTGCCTCCAAAGCCCCCTGCTCTTGGAAATTCTGAATGTAAACAAGCGGATTATCCCCTTCCTGCATCTTTTTTGTCATTATAGTTCCCATATCTGACGTTTCCGGAGACAGCACTCTCTGCAATTCCAAACTTCTGCTCTGCAATTATTGAACGGTGCTCCATCATGAGCAGTGTTTACCGTGGTAACACCAGAATATCCCGCTCTTGACCAAACGTCATCAGCTCTTTCCTCAAGGATATCCCCTACAGCCAACGTGTTTCCTCCTATCATTTTCTCTAATTCGTGTATCCATTTGCCAGTGCCAAAAGTTAAACTTGGGAGTTTACACCTTAAATTATCCTTGTCCATCTGCGGCCAAGGTATATACTGTGGTCTGGTCACTCTCTTCTTCATATCATTATAGAATTTATCAAACTCATCCTCTAGATTTGCTCTAGATGGACCTGCTATTGGCTCATGTGTTGGGAAGAACTCTTCTAAATCTTCCCATGATACTACTGGATCAGGAACCATTACTTCCTTCTCCATGCAATCAAGATCGGGCGCTCTCTGTCTTCTCTTTTGTTCTATTTCATCATCAAACTCTCTCTGCTTCCTTGCTTCGACTCGTACCCTGTTTCCTCTTTTCTTTTCATATCTCTTCTCTCATTTTCCCTTTGTATTTCTCCATCTCTATGTCTTTGCATTTGTTTATCCCTCAATTTCTGTTCATCTTCTTCCCTCCTTTTTCGTTCTAGTCTGTCTTGCTCTTCGATCGCCCTCTGTCTGTTGTCATACTTTCTCTGTTCCTCTGCTCTTTCGTGTTTCCTCAGTTGCTCCTCTTGATACAACTGTTCCCGTCTTTGTCTATCTTTTCTTTTTGTCCCATCATTTTTCAGTCTTTCTTCCCTTTCTTTAGCCTTCTTGACTTCTTCATCTCAATCTTCCCTTTCCCTTACGTCCTCAATGCTTTTACCATCGAGGTTTGAGCAAAATATGACCACCCATCCATTTGTTCTGTATAAGTGCCAACTAATCAGCCTTATCCTTTTCTTCTTTCCTTCTCTTTATTTCTCGTCCTATATCTTAGGATGTAATTGGTCGATTGCTTGTCTCCTTATGGCATCTCTCCTTGTCTCTCGGGACGTTAGAGATTTCATCTCTCTCAATATTTTTCTCTGGGCCCTCGTCACTGCTTTGCACAGGCGACTCATATGCCGGGTTACTATACCCTGTCGCTGCCTTGAGCTCCTCTTTTTACTATCGCTGTCTGCTTCAGTAACAGTGGGTGGAGCGGAAGGCTCCTCACCCTGCTCCGTACATACATTAAATATCAAATCTACAGGAGGCGGGTCCTCCCGCTCCTCCTGATACATTTTACAGAGCTGTAAGCTTGCTAGTCATTTGTCTAACTTTTTCTCCATATATGTAGCATGCAAATATGTCATCGTGTGCTGCAGAACTGCCTTCGATAGTGATCCCCCTTGTGGCCATGGCATGAAAGTTTCATCTGCGGTTCCTTTAACCCATTCTGCACTGTACTGTCTAAGTTTAGATGCGTGTTTTGGCAGCTGTTTGTAAAGGTGTATAAGTGGAGTAATATCTTACTTTTTCAAGAAAATAAAACAATATGCGCGTGCACCACTCATCACAGCTCCAAACCCTCTATTATTACGTTTTTTTATTTAATCTGCTAAAAATACCATCAATTCAAATTTATTAAATACACGCTTAGTTCTTTAACTCTCGTGTTTCTCTTCTTTTCGTTTATCAATTTTCTCTATTATTTCAACATCATTACACAATCACATAAAACAAACAGACACATATATCTTAGCCTTTCTCCTCAAGACTTTCTTCTACAGAGTTTGAACAGCCCTCTTAAACCCCGTCTTTAACTGTGTCCATTTCCTACGTCTTTCAATATGAAATTTTAGGTGCTGTTCCTTCTGTTACATTCTTTAAAACACAGGAATCTAGGCGTACTCAATTTTCATGGACTGTCCTCACGATACTTCTTAATTGCTTGGCCTCACCTCAAGTCAATTTACTCAATATTTAACACTCATTATTCTTAAGTTGTTTTATCCCCACCTCCCTATGTTACTCGTTTTCCCTTTAACACTTTCTTCACCCAGTGCCCATTCAAACTTTTGCCACCTCACTCAGTTTTACTAACCATTCGAATTTTTCAACTTCCGACTCTCGGGATCATACACCTCCTCAGTAGCCTCTCCAACTTTCCGTTTGTTCACCTTCCTGTAGACGACGGGAGGGGTTTCTGCCTGAAAACAAGGGGACTGTCTAACCTGGCTTGCAAGACTTTGCGTTAAACTAAACCGATATCTACAGGGAGCTTCACGTCCTTTCACATGGTGCGATATTTCCGGGACTCAAAAGCCTACTTATCTCGATGGATATCTAACCATCCTCTCAGCTACCATGTGAACTAGAGTTCCCAGTCCTTTAAGATGAGGTAGCAATACCCATGAGTTGGATGGGAATGCAGAAATTATTCAAACATCAATAATCAAAACGACTCAGGTAGTTGGCAAAAAGGATAACTGTTTTAATATCAATTTCTTTAAAACAGGGAGTACAACCGACATCAACTGACATTTCAGCGCCAAATCGCTCAATGCATCTTGAAAAACAACTTGCTTATATAACAGAAAATCGTCATGGGTGATGTTAACCCACGTATTACTAACGTCATCCTACGTGGCAAAATACAAAAACCTAGTGGCAAGTGTGATAGGGTCTAAGGAAACATCTAAGAATACAATCCGTAATCGTTTAGGACGGTGGAATAAAGTGATAGGCTTCTTTACATCAGGTGGGGCAACTAAACCCTCCCTTCAAACAGGTCAATATGAACGTCGCTAAATATATAATGTTCTATTGGCTAAAGAACTATAGGACCCTTGATTGTGCGGTCCATTATCATTGGTTGGCTTCTAACCTCCATCAGTACCTTCCCACCTACTTATAGCAGCACGCAGGCTGTGCGTGCAGGTGCTGGTGAGTTCGTCTTAACCATAGCTTCCCACCAATTAGCATATCCATCCATCATCACCTCAGTGGTCTGCTGTCAATTTGGCCTTTGAACTCAGCCTTGGAAATGTTCCTTGCACTGGAGAATTCAGGGGAGTGAAGACATGCTCTGCTCTCGAGCGTAGGTGTGATCATCTTCCCGTGACTGAAGACCATGAAATCGAGCTTCTAGTGTATTCAAATACTATTTTCTAATGGACCTCTTATGTCTTTCTTGTTTTTGTCATGGCCTCCTAAACAGGAGTTTCGTTCATTCACACGATTTGTATCTAACGTCAGCTCACCGCAGCCTGATATGGCCTTGGCTTCTTGGCTAATCCAGCCTCGCCTTTCTGAGATTCACCTTTAATTCACTCGTTTTTCTAACTGCGACATACTGGAAAATTGTCCTTACTTCTTTTGCTCGGCTCTGCTATTGTAATTAGTGGAAACATCCATTCTTTACTCACTTGCATATATATCCCAAGGGAAAACAGGGGGGCTGACTGTGTGGTGCTGGGACATTGGAGTCGGTTAAGCACATTTTGCTCTAGTGTTCGTGACAACAGAAACTAAGGTTGGAGGCCCTACAAGCCATAGGCATTCAGGAGCCCTGGATAACGGATGCAATATGGGACTCATTCATGAGTGGGAACCATAAAGCCTGCATTATTTTTTTCACTATTTTCTTGAGAATAAATTGAGCCATTTTAGAAATATTAACATCGAAGGGATTATAATATTGCTGTTCTTAAGTGTTAAGACTTCATGAGCTTTTGTTTTTCATTCCTATAGGCTCTCTGTATGTGTATTTTAATTTTGTCACACATGCTTGATTTTATGTTGATTTTGCTGCGGCATGTGTGAAAAGTTTGTAAAAACCTATAACACGGTAAATAAATAATAATAATACAAATATTTTTTTAAAATCAATAGTATGTATATGCATGTATTTCATTTTTTGTATCCAAGTTTCTGAGGGTACATGTTTTCTTTCTTGTACTTGTCCAGTGGGCTGCTGATTGTGGGCCATGTGCTCTTACTTTGTGTTGTACAAGAGTTCTTCCACATCATCTGAATGGACTCGAACCAGGTATTGGATCAAAGATGTGGTTCCCAATATTTCAGATTGCTTTTTAGAAGGAGTTCTCTGTAACACCGTCCCATAAAAAACACACTGCAAATCTTCAATCTCCTTCTTACTGTGTTGCCCCTTTACACAAAAATACTGCCAATTATCAGAAACAGTTTTCTGTTCACATTGCTTCTTGCGTGGAGGTAAAACAGGAGATACCCACATCATGTCTTCAACTGGCTATGCACTTGCCCACTCATCTGCAGTTTGTGGGAAGTGTATTTTCTTTTCTGTTCTGAAAAGCCCCAGTATTTTGGAAACAGAAAAGAAGAATATTTAAAAAATGCCAGCCGGGCAAGGGAAAACGAAGTCCATTTTCCCTTTCCATGGTGTAGTCCGTTCTCTCTTTCCGTGGTGGCCATTATGGCCTGTTGCAGATCGGTAGCAGACATGCTTGGGACGCAAGTGTTCCCAGTGTGTCCATTTCCGAAAATGACAGAAAAGAAGGTAAGTGAGGAAGTTGGGGAAATTCTGTGGATAGGGGTGGAGGGATAGACTTACCTCATTCGCTGGCAATGAGAGATGGTGGCCACCAGCCCTGAGGAGGAGGCTCAGGGCAGCATGATTACCATCTGATAACGCCCGCGTTCTGAGCCTCCCCATCGACTGGGAGGTCTCCACACCCCCCTCACCGGGTACTAATGTACATTATTATTTTTGGATACATTTCATTTTTTTTTTTTGTACACTGTTGTTTTTTTCCTAATAAATGAATGGTTTTTTTCTCATTTTTAGTTGAAATTTCCTGGCAGTCCTGTAGATCGGGTGCAGACAAGATGGTATGAGGTTGGTAGCAGAAGTACAAGTAAACTAATAGATTTATTTTTATAATTTAAATGTATTTTATTTTTCATTTATAAGGTGATTAATACCAGAAAGTGGTTTTTAAGCATGGGATCAGGTTTTCAAACATGTGTTGTGCCACGTTGTCTTGCTTCCAAGACAAACACGTTGCCCCTGAACTATCCTGCCTCTTCAGTTGTTTTTTTTATCTGTTGTGGGTTTCTTCCCCAACAACTGGATGTTTCTCATAACATTGTTGTTAAAGCTGCCAGTTGTGTCAGATATGCCACTCCCCACTATAACCTTACCTATGCATTGTACCCTTACCTTCTGTACCAGTGTGCACTATACTGTCAATCTTTATATACAACCTATCATTTCTTTCTTTTTGAGCCTAAGACAACCTATTTTAGTTTTAGACCCTTTCCCACTGTACTTTCGGCCTGTCTATTGTTGCGCATCCTACTGCATCTTGTGTACCTCTACCCATTTAATGTATCCCCACCTAGTCTACTCCCTCCCATTTACTTTGTTGATTTATTATTGTATGTTTATGTTTCTGTACTTGTAAGGCGCCGAAAGCCAGCAGGTATCAGGGCGCGGAAAACATCAAGGACAATACAACAGAGGGACAGGCCTGCAACAGTTAGTCAAAATACTAACAGGCTCTTTGTCAAATTAGAACATCTCACTGGAACAAGTGAGTTTTCAGCAATCTGCCTAGGCCAGCAGCCAGCTTAAAACGTGACACATTACGCAGGCCCTGATCGGCTGATCTTAGCTGTCGCCGGGGGGTGTAGCTTGAGCATTATTTATTTAAATAAATAGGTGCATCGCCAAATAAGCACCTGTGAACTATTGCCATTGACTTAAATTGGACTCTGTCCTCAATTCTGAGCCAATGTAAGAATTTTCTTCCTGCCGTTATATGTTGTCTGTTCTTAATTCTCTTTATTATGTGGACCACATCATTTTCTATTACTTTGCATCCCTCTATTACCCTCTTAGAAGCTCCAAGCAATAGGGCGTTACCATAGTTTAGTTGTGACAAGATAATTGCCCTGGCGATGGTAGCCGTATTTTCCTCGTTCAGGAAGGGTCTGATTGCCCTCAGTAGGCGTAAGTAATAGGCATTGTTCTTGTTAAGATACTTGACCTGTACCTCTGACCCTTCTGAGGCTTCAACCATCATCCCGAGCATTTGAACTTGGGTCATTACTGGGATGTTTGCCTCTTTAATGACAAATACTCTGTATTCATCACCCAATTTAGCTCTAGTCTGGCGTGTTCCAAAGGTCATTAACTTAATTTGTTTTGTTATTCAGACACATCCAGTGCTGATGCATCCAGTGGTCTATGATGTTGTAGACTTCTGCAATTATTTTGCTATCCTTACGGTAGTCACCTTCTAGTTCGAGAATTAGCTGGGTGTTGTCAGTGTAATTCGTAAAGAATACACTGACGCATTGCAGTAGATCACAGAGACTTATGTAAAAATTAAATAGCAGTGGGGATAGGCTTGCACCCTGGGAAACTCCAAAAATAATCGATGCAGCCTCTGAGAATTTCTCTCCCCAATGTACTCTGGCTCACCGGTCCTTAAGGAAAGATGAGAGCCATGCCAATGCGGCCGGAGAACATCCTGCTATCTTGTCCAGAGCGTTTTGCAGTAACTGGTGATCCACCAAGTCAAAATCTCATTAAGATGAAGCAGCATCAAAATCCCTGCTTTGCCTCTGTCCACTATTTCGAGCATATGGCTCTGTAGATCAAACATAGCGGTTTCAGTACTGTGAGCCGCCCTGAAACCTGATTGCTGCTCATGCAGCATTCAATGTGCTTGTGCAATTGATTAGTTGCTATTTTATCAAGGATCTTCAAGACAAAATTAGTATTAGTAATCAGGCGTAGATTGCCAGGGTCCTTAGGCTCCAGGCCGGCCTTTTTGACCAAAGGAGTAATAGTCACTTCTTTAATTTCCCTAGGCACTATGCCCTCTTTAAACAAGGCGTTTACTATCTTGGTGAGGACTGGAAAAAAAATGTGTTATGGTCCAAAATGATTTTTGACGGTAAGATGTTCTCTGCACACGACGTTGGCTTCATTTTAGACACTACTGAGGACATCTCTTCTTCTATGACTGGTGAGAAACTGAAACTGGCTGATTTACCCAACTTAGGATGGTCCACCAGATGCTGTTTCTTGCCAGAAACTTCTCTTGCGATGATAATATTATCTGTAGCCTTCTATATTTTGGCTGCAAATGCCTCTTGTACGACATCACAATCTTCCTTTGTTGGTTCAAAAGGAGGAGTAAGTACCCTAGGTTTTTCTATGCCTTTGAGGATCTCAAAGATTTTGTTTTTGGAATTAGAAGCTGCTGCTATTTCTTCATTGTAATAGTTCACCTTTGCTTCTCTTATGCCATTCCTATATTTATAGTTTAAACATTTCCAATTGTCTTTATTATTGGATGTATTGTTTTTTAGCCATTTCCTTTCCATATCTCTTTTTTCAACTTAAGTTTATTAATCTCCTCATTGTACCATTTGAGATGGTTATTGTTTTTTCTCACCAATTTCGCTTTCAATGGGGCGACCTGTTCAACCAGATCATGCATATGTGTGGTGAACTTCTATAACAGGTTCTCACAGAGGTCACTGTCTTGAAAGGTGTCCATAATCCTTAATAAATAAGGTTGTAATTGCTCTGGACCTAATTTTAAAAAAATTCTACTTACCACCTCAATGTGAGGGTTGTTAATTTGTTTGGTTGAGTTGTTTAAATATACCTCAAAGGTGACCAGAAAATGGTCTGTCCAGATGCAGGGCTCTGTAATTACCTTCTGGGTCTTCAGATTCTGTGTTTTGACCCAGTCTAACTGGTTTCCTTGTGGCGTTGTGGGTTAGTTATTTATAACTATAAAATCTAAATTTTTCATAGTTTTCTCCAGCAGGATGGCCTCCTTGTCTGCTGTATTTCCTCACCATCTGTTTATCTTTATATCTCCCACCAACAAAGTGAAAATGATTGAGGATTTAAGATTGTTTAGCTGAGGGGTAAGTTCATTGCAAAGCTCCGATATAAGCAATGGCGGTCTATAGATGACTATGATGTTAAGACTGTCATTAGGAGTGTATGTGAATTTCAAATGAAGGGTTTCACATCCGCTGCAAGTTAGGTTGGCTTTAAATAGCTTAATTACATCTTTTGCTATAACTGCCACTTCTCCACCTGTGCCACTCTCCCTGTTTTTATGATATACTGTATATCCATCTGGTACTGCGTTCTCGCAAACTGGGCCTACTGGGTCTTTAGCTATGTTTCTGTGATAAACAACAGATCCAAATCTTTTTCTTTAATTAGATCATGGATGTTGAGAGTGTGTTTACTCATTGATCGTGTGTTCAGCAGGCCCACCTTAACTATTATTGGCGCTACAATTTGAGTAATGCTCCTATCTTTCACTTGAAACGATGCCTGCATCAATGTAGGGATATTTGTCCTTCCACCCCCTCCTTCCCTCCCTCATTTACATAGATGCTATGTGCCCTAGTCAAGGTCTCCATAGTGCCTTGGTTCACTTGTATGACTTTGTGCACCTCTGGGGTTTTGACCTTAAAACTGTAATATTTTGTTTATGTAATTGGTTCTTATTTAATCTTGTTTCTGAACTTGCCAATCGGGCCAGCGACTCACCTTTGACTTTGGAGATGGCCTCTAGCACCTCTTTGATATCCCCATACTGACAGAGTCGCATCAGTAGCGTTAGTGTTATGACCGCACTTCCGCTGACTGCAGAAGACTGTGCATGCCCGTGTGCGCCGGCGCGTTCGCGCCGAGTTTGAAAAGAAATCTGATACTGGGACTAAAATCCTGCTCGGGATTGTAATTTCAGTCCTGTGTGGTAGGTCCGTGCAGAGAAGAGAGACTTCTCTGTTTTTACTCGCACCTTCCTCGCACCTTCGTATTATGAGGGCTTATGAATTATCAACAGTTAATGCCCCGATGCATATTCCAACTACAAAGTAACTCGGAATTGCATGCAACAATAATTTAAAATCACAGCAATATTTGAAACACAATTGGTTAAAAGCAAAGATAAAACTAACATGGTATGAAATTACAAAGTTACAAGTTTAAAAAGATTGATCTAACCATGTCCAACTGCAAACAGCCTTAAGTAGCTGCAGCAGACTTTGCCTGCTCGTGCGCGCTGGCATGTTTGTGCCGGGTTTGAAAAGAAATCTGATACTGGGACTACAATCCTCCTGGGGATTGTAGTTTCACTCCTGTTTTAAGTGCGTGCAGAGAAGAGAGACTTCTCTGTTTTTACTTGCACAGTCCTCGCACCTTCCTATTATCAGGGCCAATGAATTATCAACTGTTAGTGCCCCGATGCAGATTCCAACTACAAAGTAACTCGGAATTGCACACAACCATAATTTAAAATCACAACAATACTTGAAACACATTTGATTAAAAGCAAAGATAAAACTAACGTGGTTTAAAATTAAAAAGTTACAAGTTTAAGAAGGTTGATCTCTATAATTTTTTTAATCCATCATGGATTTTTGTTACCAAAGACCCAATGATTACTATGTATGAAGAGAACAGCAGTGTTGTATGCACAAATATTCTATCTTATATAGTGAATGTGATGCACTACATACGAGATATGAGGGTAAACAAAGTTGACTATTGAATTGTGTTTCACAAAGTGTCCTCTAACTAATTATTATTTGTTTACAGATTAAAGCATATTACTGTATCTTACCTTTTCTTACCTTTTCTACATCCACTGAACCTACTCACTACCTCAGACTCTACCTCAGTGATGTCATTTGTGATGTCATCTGTGATGTCATAATTTTGGTCATAGGCTGCGCAACAGAGGGCACGTCACCATATCGTCCCGGCAACTAACTTTTTTCCATGAATATCAAAGTTTTTGTTACAATGTATTGCTCGCCTTAATGTCCCTGCAACAAAAGTTTGTTCCTAGAAAATATATCTATATATATATATTCACTAACAAAAACCTTTGTTAAAGGGACGTTATGGTTAAGTTGCAAACCTATCTGCTTTACTGAAAAAACTATGCTAAAGGAAGGGTCTGGTTACAGTGCCCTGCTAAAGACCTATCAAATTCAGTGAAAAAACGTTGGTGAAGGAACGTCATGCTTCAGTTGCCCTAAGAACAACTAAGCAACTTCAGTGGAAAAACCTTTGTTACAGGAACGTTACAGTTACTTTGCACTAACAACAACCTATCCATATTATGTTACAAGTAAAACCGAAAACCCCCAGAAATTCGCCAGTTATGGTAAGCTAAGCAACCATAACTCGCGCCACCACTGTGATGTCATCTTTGATGTCCTGGGTGTTAGTCTTAGCAGTGCACAGGAGAACATCCCAGCAGCACTCAAGAAATCACACATGCTTCTGTTGATGAGACCCCTTGCGACAGGAATCATTGGAATAGTCCCATACTATTCTCAGTGGTATACATGGCAGTGGAGAAAATGCACTTCACTGCTTTCATCAACTTCTTCAGTTGATGGTACACACGGGAACAAGCCATGGAACCCCAATGCAACACTCCATAGTGCATGACCACACCATGTACTATTGCAAAAGTGGCCAATCGTTGATATTCTGCAAGCAGACCGCCAAAACTGCACACATTGCCACAGCACCACAAAGCCTCCACTCTCTCCAAATTGAAATTGCCATAAAAGCCTTTTTCAGTTGCATACTGGAACAGATTTTCCCCAAAGGCGTCACCGACTATCAAAACAGTGCGTCTCTCCATCTCTGCCTGCCACCCTCACTACACAGAGTAAGGAAAAATAATGTTGTCGTCCTTTCCCGTGGTCTGTACCCATAGCACCTGATTAGACAATTCTCACAATTCCATTTCCGTTGGCCAGCATGATGAGAAGCACAGAATGCGACACTTGCGCTTCCCCAAGTACCTTTCCCAGCCACCATTATATTTGACATTTCAGTGTTTCGGAACAGAAATAAATGCTATTAGTACACCGGTCAAACGGCCGGGGTACTAATGGTTATAAGCACCTCGACGGCAGGCCAATACCGGCCACGGTAATGCCCCCGGGGCTTCATTAAACTACAGCCCTGGGGGAATTACCTGGGGAGGTTTTGGCCTGCCTTCTCGTGGCTTATTGCCACATTGTAATATCGAAATAGGAACTCTCTTCTTTCCTCCCGACAAAACTAAGATTGTGTTTCCCCACTAACGCATCTCCTACATCAATCATAAAAATATGCAACCAAAAGAACCACTGAATGTATGTTACCAACCTAACGCAATGTCCAAAAAGCTAACTTTCTCCACAGCTGTGGATCGCTATAGGCTAGTCTATTGTAACAGCCTCATTCTAAATCTGCCTGCTTGTACTCTCTGCCCTCTGCAACTCATACAGAAGACGTCTCTGTGCCTTGTGCTTGGCCTCAAGCCCAGGGATCATATCTCTCTGGGACTGAAATGTCTGCATTGGCTCCCAGTAGCAACGAAGAATAAGGTTAAAATCATCTGCATTATGCACAAGGCCTTCTGAGCTCTGGGGCCTCAATACCTGCAACTGTCACTTCCTAAATTTCTCTGTGCTCAACCTCTTCCCTCATCCGCCTCCAACTCCCTCAGGGTCACTTGCTTCAGCAAGCAATCAGTTGGTGGTAGATCTCTTTCTTCGGCTGGGGCCTCCCTCTGCAACAGCCTCCCTGCGTCCCTGAAACGTGAGCAGAACCATCGCCGGTTCCGGAAGCACCTCAAAACCTTTCTCTTTGCCTCTGCTTTTTCTCCTCCTATCCCCTGCTGACTTTGTGGCTGAAACTGATTCTGCACTGGTTACCGGGCCACCCTCTGTTCTCAGGCCGAGGCAACCTCCCTCCACCAGTCACACCCATGCACTGGCTTTCCACCAAATCCCACACTTGGGGACTGTTTTCTGTATCCCTAACAGTTCCACCACCACCTGATGTCTGCACTTTTCCTTGCACTTGCCACCATCGGGCCCTATTTTAACTTATTGTCATTGTTTCTTCTTCCCATGCACTGCAGTTTCTCCTCCTCCTTCCCATGCACTTCAGCGATCTGAGTGACACATGGCATAGTAGGTTTGTTGTGTCTGTCCCGACTCTGTTCCCCCGCCCTTGCCTCAGCACGCCTTCAAAAATCTGTGTTTATGCTCAGTACAAATGGCACATCATACAATATCACACCGTACAATATTATACACACATTGCATGCATCCCAATAGGATGCTTGCCACTTATCTTGTACACATTACAAAAATATTTTCTGCAGCACCCCACTTACTGCAAATTTATGACAACTTATTGCAGAATATCAACACTAAGTGTATGTTAGCAACTGCAAACGAGTACATACAGTGCATGCATACAAACAGGATGCCTGCCCCTTAGCTTGCACATTTCCACCATAGTCTTCTGTATGTCTCTGCACAAAGAGGCTTTTGCCACAGTTTTTCCATACACACCACAACCAGAAAACTTATAGAGTAATCCCTTAGCCTCTGCAGTCCCATTTCCATGGCTACCATCCTGAAAAGGGGTGGATGTGGCACATTTAATCCTGAAACTACTCCAGATTCCATTGAGTTATCGTGCTAGGAAGGTGAGGGGGACAGGGGGAAGAAGTGTGAAACAGGTTAGGGGATTGGGTCTTTATTGTTCCCTTGGAAAAGAGTTTTTATTTGTTTGTACAGGCTTACAAAGAACTTTTATTTGTTTTTTTTGTTGCTCTTTATTTGGCTTTCTCTGTTGGTTGTCTCCTTACATTGTTACAGGATTGTCTTCAAAACATTTTGCACAGTGTAAAACAAAACAGCATTGCCGATGTTGGTCAAAAAATGCCATTTGCATGGAGAACCAGTGCAAATTTTGCTCATTAATGATGTAGTCGGTGGAGAACATCCCAGCAGTGGACATAAATTGACACATGCTTCTGGTAATGAAACACCTTCCGACCTCTGGCTGTGGAAAAATTACACCAGCATGGTCCCATGCTCCTCTTGGTGGTATGCATGGGAAACCACCTTGGCAGTGGGAAAATCTGTATCACTTCTTTAAGCGACGGAGCAAACATCCACACAACATGTACCCCAAATGTACAGCTCCATAATGCAGTACGAAACATCAACAGTACCGAGAAAGGTCACACATCTGCAATGGTCAATCATACCGCCGAAACTGCCCTCATAGACAGTGCCCCAGAAAGCCTCCACTCCTTCCAATGCAAAATTAGCAGCCATGCCTCTTTGTGCAGCATACATGTACAGATCTTGCACAAAGGTATCACCCACTATTAGAACTCTGCACCTCTCCATTGCTGCCTGCCACTCCCACTGCACAGACTGATGGGGTAAAACAGTACCAGCCCTTCCTCTGAGGCACACCATTGACACCTGATTGGCTAATTCCCACAGTTCCAGTTCCATGCCCCCCTTGCTTAAAAGGGCAGGATGTGGCATGTGCGCTTTCTCAGCTACAGTGAGGGCCGTGCCCCAGTAAAGCAGGGACAGTCCTTCTTCCCTTCCCACTCCAGCCATGCATCCAAGGCGCTAGGCTCTCACCAAAGACAACACACCATAGTGACAACATTGGTCCTGCTCCAAACACTATAGTAAGTGCATAGAACCAATACTGCATAGTGCACAACAACACTTACTAATCTGCGCAATGCATTCTACCGAAGCACATATAAGAGCCAGTTGAAACGTACCCTCTTCTATATGGACACTAATCCAACACTGCAACCTGTGGACATGGGACAACACTGCGCACTGCTGCATCTCCACCCATGCAGCAACAACTGTAGCAAGTAACTGAATACAAGCAATAATGCAGAGTGCAGTACAAAACTTACTAATGTGCTCAATGCAAACAACCCAAGCACATATTGCATCCACTGCAACCATACCCTCTTCCATACGGACAGTATTCCAACACTGCACCCACTAGACACGCTACAGCACTGCTCACTGCAGCATCTGCAGCCATGCACGACAACTGTAAGATGTTCAATCACCACACCCATGGAACCAACATTGTATGCAATGTAGTCAAACCACACACACAAAGCAACAATGCCAAACCTACTTGCAACCAGTCGACATACTTGTCGGTGCAAGGGCTCCAGCCATGCATGCATCACAACATTTGAAGGGTCTTATAAAGTGCAAACCCTGGCAAATGCAAATGATCACATGTGCCTCCCTAATGTGCCACATGTGCAATGACCTACACCATACACTAATGTACGCATTACCAGCTCCCTTCTGCTGTTCTAGCAAGTGTACAATGTCCTCCACAACCATTGTGTAAGGGTCCCCACCTTCGAAGACATGCAGAGTTAGAACTGCTTTGCTGCATTATTCTGTGGTAGGTGTGGTGAAGACCTAGACCTAGACTGTTGGGTGCATGACCTACGGCCTACGCCCTTCGGCCATGCACCCAACAGTCTAGGCCTTGGCCACACCCACCACAAAATAATAGAGGCATGCAGGAGACCATGTAGCCTTATGCTAGAATTCACGAAGGCAACATAGGGACCAGCACTTCTACCGCACCGCCATACCATAAAGCAGGGATGCACGCACACATGTTCCACTTACCATAATGCAGAAACATACCACAGTGTTTGGCACAGCTGCCCACTTCCATGCACTTCCATGCACAAAGCAGTGTATTAATGCCAACCAAACAACAACATCTTCACACCATTTGTCCTGCTCCCAACACTGTACTATATGCATAGAACCAATACTGCGTAGGGCACTACAACACTTAGTAATCTGCACAATGCAGATTACCCATGCACATATAAGAACTAGTTTAACAGTACCCACTTCTATATGGACAGTATTGCAGCATTGCACCCAGTGGACACACTGCAGGACTCCTCACGTCAGCATCTCCACCAATACACTGACAACTGTAGGACGTTCTAACAATCGCCACACCCATGCAAACAACGTGTGCAATGCAGTCGAACCACACACACAAATCAACAATGTCCCACCTACTTGCAACCAGTCGACATACCTTTACAACCAGTGGGCATATTTTTCTGTGCAAGGGCTCCAGCCATGCATCGAATCGGCTACAGACTTACCACACACAAAAAACATACTTCACGCTATGTTTTAATGTTCTTGTCATGTGTAATACACTCCCCTTCTGCAATTCAGCCTGCCAGCACTCATCACAGAAACAGATCGCCGCTGGAACTGTCATGCCATAATGAAGGCTGCCTGGAATCACCACACAAGGTTGTTGCCTGTTGAGGTAACCGCGAATTGGCATAGTATGCACAGAAACTGCTGGAACACCACCGTCTTCTTCTAATGAGATATATCAGATAAAACACTTCTCACTCCCTCACCCTTTCTCACCTTTTCCATCCCTTCTTCCCACCACATGATGGCGTAAAGTATGTTTTCCAAGCCCTTTCGCCGCCGCATTGACATCGGACACAACATGCCGGCGGTATGGAAAACCTATGACGCACATCACGTCACTGCACACTGCAATGGAATAACATTTTTCACTATGAAACAACCAGGGAAATGGGACGACGGAGCAGAGCCAGATTCACTAACTTTAGTGGGCACACTGGTATGTACAAAAGCCAGAGCAATACACACAATCCCGTAGGTGCTTCGCACACACATCACAACACTCTCGTCTGATACACCATGGCGGTTTTTCCCAAAAAACGTTGTCGCACAGCACGCTTCCCTCCAGCCAACCACCGGCTGCGTACTGGAAGCCAATGAGACTTCTGTCCACTGAGCGAACAGGGAAATGGGTCCGCGGAGCGGAGTCAGATATCACTAATTTTTTTAGACATACATTTCAGTTCTTTGCAACAAAAGTACTGGTCGGATTTCCACCAAAGACACAAAGGCACGCTTTCTGCCCCAAGCCCCCGCTCCTGCGGCAGATTTGGTGCAAATCCGTCCAGCTGTTCAGCCTGTAGCTGTGCTTAAAGTTTTTGCCCATTCAGTCTATGGAAAAAAAAACATTTGGGACCCGAATATAACTTTGCCCCCCAACCCCCCGCACGAAACCTCACCAAACTTACTTTTTTTGCAAAGTTTGGTGGGGATTCCTTCAGGGAGAGCGAAGTTATAAGCCGCCGAAACAAAAGTGGTCTTCCTATGGGTTTAGCAACTTAACCATAACTACACAGCCGCTACCATGGGCCGTGTAATAATGATATACATATACTTAAATATATAGTATTGGGCTTCGATAGCCACCCTATAGTTAAGGTGATAGCCTTGAGTAATAGGAAATCTGAAAATTATATTGGTAATAACTTTGACTGGCTGATATTTTCCAATTGAAAACCTTGTCACAGGTCCCCCCAGACTAGAAATGTTAGGAATGATTTGTAAAAAAAATTAAAATGTTCTTTAAAAAAAACACTGTTTTTGACCTACTCCCATTGCTTTTCCCATAGAGAGAAATTCCAATTTTGGTGAAGCCGAAGCGCAAAAACTGCTGGGCATATTTGGACCAAATAAGAAACAACTCGGGCACAAAGTGTTGACTTAAATTCCGGGACAGGGTTGGGGTTATTCCATCCAGGAGGTTTTTTTTAATATTAGATGTGGAAGAGGGTGTGTGCCATCTGCTCCCAAAAATATAGCTATATCTGCCATGGTGCTTTGCAGCAGAGAGGCTTTTCAGAAATTAAATTTGCCATTATTCTTTCTGCTCGATGCGAGCCATTACCGGGATAATACCGCGGGAATGGGAATGTGAAAACTAAAAGTGCTCAAAAAGCTTTCTGAAAATGATGAAATTGCATCAGGCTAGAGGTGGGAAGGAGGAAAGGGGAAACCATGCAAAATTGGAGATTTGGGGGTGGTCTGCCAGTAAGAGTTCAAACGTTCTCGCAAGTTTACCTCGGCTACAACAGAAGACGCACTCAGAAAAGGAAATGCGTCACATGAATCAAAGAGTGAAAGGGGGTAATGGGAGTGGGCAGGGGAGGGAAAAAGCAGCTGAGTGGAGAGGGAGACCATCAAAACAGGTGGTGAGTGCCTACCAGGACAGGGAAGAGTTTTTGATTTTCAGGCATTTTTGCATCAAGGGGGAACACCGGGGGAATACCTTTGGCATGGGTAGTTCATTTCCAATGTTGGGGGAATCCTATGGGAATCGAAAGAGAGTGAATGAAAATAAAAATGTGTACACTGCGGTGTCCCAAGCAACCTATAGGTGACATCTACAGTGGCTACGGCCGAAGGCTATGGCAAGAGGGCCCAAAGGAATCTATTGGTGCAACTTGTACAGTGGCCACGGCCAAAGGCCATGGTTAGTGGGTCCCAAAGAAACCGATGGGTCAACATGTACATTGATCACGGTCAAAGCTAGGGGCGCTGGATATGGCCCAGTGCCATGGCTAGTAGCCCAAAAGAAATGCAATAGTGCAACATGCACAGTGGTCATGGCAGAAGGCCATGGCTAGTGGGCCCCAAAGAAACCTATTGGTGCAACATGTATAGTGGTCATGGTCAAAGGCCATGGCGAGTGGGTGCCAAAAAAACTGTAGTATAACAAAACCCTTGAAATTCCATGAATAAACTTTTGCTAAGAGAGAGTTAAGGTGAGATTTAATGTGAAAAAACATAGCAACACAATCAATGTACCACAGATAGTGTTTATTTGTAGTTGTTAGATACCCGTGGTTATCGGGAGAAACTGCAAAGAGATGCTTCCCTGCCTTCCCAGGCACTCATCAAGAGCCCCCCAACTGTATTTGCTCCTCACATTCCCCTAAATGTCTCCTCGCCTCCCCAGCCCTCTCCAATTCCCCCCAACACTTGTTTCCGTGTGTCACTCTTTCATTTCGTCTCGCATGTTCTTATTTAGCCATGGTTATCCATCTGTATAACTGCTGCTAGGGGAAATTGTTAGTGCTGTTAACTTGATCCCTAGCCCACTTCCAACTCCCAAATTTGATATGGTGACATGGCTCCAATCCCCCCCACCTGTAGCCTGATACCATTTTACAGTTTGTTATCCTCAAACTAGTATTGGTTCTATACATATAGTACTGCCTTTTTGTTTTCAGGTTATCTCTTGCATCAGAAAAATAAAAGATGGCAGCTTTTTCATTTCTGAGAAGCCTCAATCATGCAGAGCACCTTGGGAGATTTCTCTTATTTTTAGGGTTAAGGGGGAACCCCCTTCTATGTCAAATATTTAAAAAAATACGGACGCCGTAAGCCCAGACCCCAAAAGGACCGTTAAGCGTTTTTTCAGCAAAATTCATCTTACAAGTCAAAACGTGTTAGCAGCAATTCATTTTTGTGATTTCCTATGGAACTCACCACTCAACTTAACTATAGTGTGGCAACCGCAATATATATATATATATATATATATATATATATATATTCAGTGAAAATATTTTGTTAAAGGGACGTTATGGTTAAGTTGCGCTACTAAAAACCTATGAAATGCAGTGAAAAAACTTTGTCAAAGGGACGTTATGGTTCCAAGTAAAACCGAAAAACCCTTGAAATTCGCCAGTTATGGTAAGCTAAGCAACCATAACTCGTGCCACCACCGTGCACTGCTAAGACTAACACCCAGGACATCAAAGATGACATCACAAATGTCATTGATGACATCACTGATGACATCACATGTGTATGTACTTTTCATGAAATATGTGTACAAGGGATTCTTATTATAATGTTGCGAAACAAGTGTCAAGGATCATTGCAATAAATATAATACCCTAATTAGTGCATTGAACGATGCATTGATATAAATAGCATTCTATTATGGGGTTCTATCTAGTATACTAAGCTACTCATACAGAACCATAACATTGTGTGCAGTGTACAAGATGAAGGTATAATATTCGTAATGTTAATATGTTGAATAATGAAATGATAATTGTTTTCATAATAGATTTTTGTGTACTGTGAAATATGTAATAAGTAGCTAATAAAGCACATCTATTACATAATTGCATTACTATAGACAAAACACAAAGACACAAGAACACATATCAATATGGGTATATACAGGGAAAGTGAAGTTAGCAAAAAAGCACAAGTAGTAGCAGAAACAATTCATAATTTTACTGATTATTTTCATGCAAATAAATGATTGCTCTGTTTCAAAGCTGCTATTTACCCTAGGTATATGTATCACTTGATGTGATTGGACCCTAAGGAAAGTAGTGTGAGTACAATGTATACAAATATGACCATATACAGGGAAAGTACAGCCATAAAAAAACAGAACTATCAGAAAGTGCTGATAAGTCTATTGATTATCTTTGTGCACAAAAAGGATTGCTGTCTTTCAAGCTTGTGTCTTCCCGTATGTATATGTTTCATATGATGTGACTGGTCTCTAAGGGAATTACTGTAAGAACCTACTTGAAGGATACGTCTACAAAAAAATAAAATGTTTAGTTTATGACTGTTACTGAAAAAAACCATGTGGCCTAGAAAAGTCAGCAAAAGAAAAAAGAGTGAGCCAGACATGTGATGTCATCAGTGATGCCATCAATGACATTTGTGATGTCATCTTTGATGTCCTGGGTGTTAATCTTAGCAGTGCACGGTGGTGGCGCGAGTTATGGTTGCTTAGCTTACCATAACTGGCAAATTTCAAGGGTTTTTCGGTTTTACTTGGAACCATAACGTCCCTTTGACAAAGTTTTTTGACTGAATTTCATAGGTTTTTAGTAGCGCAACTTAACCATAACGTCCCTTTAACAAAGTTTTTTCATTGAATTTCATAGTTTTTTATTAGTGCAACTTAACCATAACGTCCCTGTAACATTTTTTTTTACTAAATTTTAAAGGTTTTTATTAGTGCAACATCACCATAACATCCTTTTCAATAGATGAAGACCACTAACATCTTATGTCCTCAAAGTGGGAACGCCAGGTGGTAAATAAAACAAAAAGATTTTCCTTCCTGTGATGGCCACCATGGAAAGGGAAGCCGGGGTGTATACACAAAAGGGCATGAGCAGGGGGTGGGGGGGAACAGGGTACAAATGGGGCATGAGCAGGGGGTGGGGGGAAAAGGAAGGAAACACGGGGCATGAGCGGTGGTGGGGAGATACACGAGGGAGACACAGGGCATGAGCGTGGGGGTACAGGGCACACACGGGACATGAGCGGGGGTCGGGGGGAAGGAGAGAGACACAGGGCATGAGCAGGGGGAGTGGGGGGTAACACGAGGGAAACACGGGGCATGAGCAGGGGGTGGGGGAACACGAGGGAGACACGGGGCATGAGCGGGGCTAGGGGGCAACAGGAGACAGACACGGGGCATGAGCGGGAGGTGGGGCCAACAAGAGAGAGACACGGGGCATGAGCGGGGGGGTGGGGAGAACAGGAGACAGACACAGGGCATGAGCAGGGGATGGGGGAACAGGAGACAGATACGGGGCATGAGCGGGGGTGGGGAGAACAGGAGACAGACACGGGGCATGAGCGGGGGGGTGGGGGGCAACAGGAGACAGACACGGAGCATGAGCGCAGAGTGGGGGGATACAGGAGACAGACACAGGGCATGGGTGGGGGCAACAAGAGACAGACACAGGGCATGAGCGGGGGGTGGGGGGAACAGGAGACAGACACGGGGCATGAGCGGGGGTGGGGGGAACATAAGACAGACACGGGGCATGAGCGGGGGGGTGGGGGGCAACAGGAGAGAGACACGGGGCATGAGCGGGGGGTGGGGGGTACAGGAGACAGACACGGGGCATGATCAGGGGTTGGGGGGCAACAGGAGAGAGACACGGGGCATGAGTGGGGGGCTAGGGGGGTACAGGAGACAGACATGGGGCATGAGCGGGGGTGGGGGGCAACAGGAGAGAGACACGGGGCATGAGCGGGTGGGCGAACAGGAGACAGACACGGGGCATGAGCGGGGGGGCAACAGGAGAGAGACACGGGGCAGGAGCAGGGGTGGGGGGAACAGGAGACAGACACGGGGCATGAGCGGGGGGTGGGGGGAACAACAGAGACAGACATGGGGCATGAGCGGGGTGTGGGGGGCAACAGGAGACAGACACGGGGCATGAGCGGGGGTGGGGGGCAACAGGAGACAGACACGGGGCATGAGTGAGGGGTGGGGGAAACAGGAGACAGACACGGAGCATGAGCAAGGGGTGGGGAGAACCGGAGACAGACACGGGGCATGAGGGGCAACAGGAGACAGACACGAGGCATGAGCGGGGGGTGGGGGGCAACAGGAGAGACACGGGGCATGAGCAGGGGGTGGGGGAACAGGAGACAGACACGGGGCATGAGCGAGGGGTGGGGGGAACAGGAGACAGACACGGGCATGAGCGGGGGGTGGGGAGAACAGGAGACAGACACGGTGCATGAGCGGAGGGGTGGGGGGCAACAAGAGAGAGACACGGGGCATGAGTTTGTGGGTGGAACAGGAGACAGACACGGGGCATGAGCGGGTGGGAGGAACAGGAGACAGACACGGGGCATGAGCGGGTGGGTGGGGGGCAACAGGAGATAGACACGGGGCATGAGCGGGGGTGGGGGGAAAAGGACACAGACACGGGGCATGAGCGGGGGGTGGGGAGAACAGGAGACAGACACGGGGCATGAGCGGGAGGTGTGGGGGCAACAGGAGACAGACACGGCACATGAGGGGATTAGGAGACAGATACGGGGCATGAGCGGGGGGTGGGGAGAACAGGTGACAGACACGGGGCATGAGCGGGGGGAACAGAAGACAGACACGGGGCATGAGCGGGGGTGGGGGGAAGGGGAGAGAGACACACGGGGCATGAGGAGCGGGGGTGGGGGGAGGGATAGAGACACACGGGGCATGAGCGGGGGGTGGGCGGGAGGGAGAGAGACACAAGGGGCATGAGCAGGGGGTGGTCGGGAGGGAGAGAGAGAGACACACGGGGCATCAGCGGGGGGTGGGCAGGTGGTAGAAAGAAACACAGGGCATGAGCGGGGGTTGGGCGGGAGGGAGAGAGACACACGGGGCATGAGCGGGGGGTGTGCGGAAGGGAGAGAGACACAAGGGGCATGAGCGGGGGGTGGGAAGGAGGGGGAGAGACACGGGGCAGGAGCGGGGGTGGGCGGGAAGGGGAGAGACACACGGAGCATGAGCGGGGGGTGGGCGGGAGGGGGAGAGTCACACGGGGCATGAGCGGGGGTGGGGGGGAGAGAGACACATGGGGCGTGGGGGGAAGGGGAGAGAGACACATGGGGCATGAGCATGGGGTGGGGGGAGGGAGACAGACACACGGGGCATGAGCAGGGGCTGGGGGGAGGGAGAGAAAAAAAAACACGGGGCATGAGCGGGGGGTGGGCGGGAGGGGGAGAGACACACGGGGCATGAGCAGGGGGTGGGGGGATGGGCGGGAGGGAGAGAGACACACGAGGCATGAGCTGGGGGTGGGGGGAAGGGGAGAGAGACACACAGGGCATGAGCGGGGGTGGGGGTGAGGGAGAGAGACACACGGGGCATGAGTGGGCGGTGGGCGGGAGGGGGAGAGACACACGGGGCTGAGCGGGGGGTGGGCGGGAGGGGGAGAGACACACAGGGCATGAGCAGGGGGTGGGTGGGGGAAAGACACACGGGGCAAGAACGGGGGTGGGCGGGAGGGGGAGAGACACACGGGGAAAGAGCGGGGGTGGGCGGAAGGGGGAGAGACACACGAGGCATGAGCGGGGGTGGGGGGAAGGGGAGAGAGACACGGGGCATGAGCGGGGGTGGAGGGGAGGGAGAGAGACACACGGGGCATGAGCGGGGGTGGGGGGAGGGAGAGAGACACGCGGGGCATGAGCGGGGGTGGGGGGAAGGGGAGAGAGAAACTGGGCATGAGCGGGGGTGGAGGGGAGGGAGAGAGACACACGGGTCATGAGCGGGGGTGGGCGGGAGGGGGAGAGACACACGGGGCATGAGCGGGGGTGGGCTCGAGGGGGAGAGACACACGGGGCACGAGCGGGGGGTGGGCGGGAGGGGGAGAGACACACGGGGCATGAGCAGGGGGTGGCCGGGAGTCGGAGAGACACACGGGGCATGAGCGGGGGTGGGGGGGAGGAGAGAGACACACGGGGCATGAGCGGGGGGTGAGGGAAGGGGAGAGAGACACACGGGGCATTAGCGGGGGGTGGGGGGAAGGGCAGAGAGACACACGGGGCATGAGCGGGGGGTGGGCGGGAGGGGGAGAGACACACGGGGCATGAGCGGGGGTGGGGGGGAGGGAGAGAGACACACGGGGCATGAGCAGAGGTGGGGGGGAGGGAGAGAGACACATGGGGCATGAGCGGGGGTGGGGGGGAGGGAGAGAGACACCCGGGGCATGAGCAGGCGGTGGGGGGAAGGGAAGAGAGACACGGGGCATGAGCGAGGGTGGAGGGGAGGGAGAGAGACATACGGGTCATGAGCGGGGGTGGGGGGAGGGAGAGAGACACGCGGGGCATGAGCGGGGGGTGGGCAGGAGGGGGAGAGACACACGGGGCATGAGCGGGGGTGGGCAGGAGGGGGAGAGACATACGGGGCACGAGCGGGGGGTGGGCGGGAGGGGGAGAGACACACGGGGCATGAGCAGGGGGTGGGCGGGAGTCGGAGAGACACACGGGGCATGAGCGGGGGTGGGGGGGAGGAGAGAGACACACGGGGCATGAGCGGGGGGTGAGGGAAGGGGAGAAAGACACACGGGGCATTAGCGGGGGGTGGGGGGAAGGGCAGAGAGACACACGGGGCATGAGCGGGGGGTGGGCGGGAGGGGGAGAGACACACGGGGCATGAGTGGGGGTGGGGGGGAGGGAGAGAGACACACGGGGCATGAGCGGAGGTGGCGGGAGGGAGAGAGACACATGGGGCATGAGCGGGGGTGGGGGGGAGGGAGAGAGACACCCGGGGCATGAGCAGGCGGTGGGGGGAAGGGAAGAGAGACACGGGGCATGAGCGAGGGTGGAGGGGAGGGAGAGAGACATACGGGTCATGAGCGGGGGTGGGGGGAGGGAGAGAGACACATGTGGCATGAGCGGGGGTGGGGGGAGGGAGAGAGACACAAGGGGCATGAGCAGTGGGAAGGGGAGAGAGACACGGGGCATGAGCGGGGGTTGGGCGGGAGGGGGAGAGACACACGGGGCATGAGCGGGGGTGGGGGGGGGAGAGAGACACACGGGGCATGAGCGGGGGTGAGGGGAGGGAGAGACACACGGGGCATGAGCGGGGGTGGGGGGAGGGAGAGACACACGGGGCTGAGCGGGGGGTGGGCGGGAGGGGGAGAGACACACGGGGCATGAGCAGGGGGTGGGTGGGGGAAAGACACACGGGGCAAGAGCGGGGGTGGGCGGGAGGGGGAGAGACACACGAGGCATGAGCGGGGGTGGGGGGAAGGGGAGAGAGACACGGGTCATGAGCGGGGGTGGAGGGGAGGGAGAGAGACACACAGGGCATGAGCGGGGGTGGAGGGAGGGAGAGAGACACGCGGGGCATGAGCGGGGGTGGGGGGAGGGAGAGACACACGGGGCTGAGCGGGGGGTGGGCGGGAGGGGGAGAGACACACGGGGCATGAGCAGGGGGTGGGTGGGGGAAAGACACACGGGGAAAGAGCGGGGGTAGGCGGGAGGGGGAGAGACACACGAGGCATGAGCGGGGGTGGGGGGAAGGGGAGAGAGACACGGGTCATGAGCGGGGGTGGAGGGGAGGGAGAGAGACACACAGGGCATGAGCGGGGGTGGAGGGAGGGAGAGAGACACGCGGGGCATGAGCGGGGGTGGGGGGAAGGGGAGAGAGACACGGGGCATGAGCGGGGGTGGAGGGGAGGGAGAGAGACACACGGGGCATGAGCGGGGGTGGGGGGAGGGAGAGAGACACGCGGGGCATGAGCGGGGGATGGGTGGGAGGGGGAGAGACACACGGGGCATGAGCGGGGGTGGGCGGGAGGGGGAGAGTCACACGGGGCATGAGCGGGGGTGGGGGGGAGAGAGACACATGGGGCATGAGCGGGAGTGGGGGGAAGGGGAGAGAGACACACGGGGCATGAGCAGGGGCTGGGGGGAGGGAGAGAAAAAAAAACACGGGGCATGAGCGGGGGGTGGGCGGGAGGGGGAGAGACACACGGGGCATGAGCAGGGGGTGGGGGGATGGGCGGGAGGGAGAGAGACACACGAGGCATGAGCTGGGGGTGGGGGGAAGGGGAGAGAGACACACAGGGCATGAGCGGGGGTGGGGGTGAGGGAGAGAGACACACGGGGCATGAGTGGGCGGTGGGCGGGAGGGGGAGAGACACACGGGGCTGAGCGGGGGGTAGGCGGGAGGGGGAGAGACACACAGGGCATGAGCAGGGGGTGGGTGGGGGAAAGACACATGGGGCAAGAGCGGGGGTTGGCGGGAGGGGGAGAGACACACGGGGAAAGAGCGGGGGTGGGCGGAAGGGGGAGAGACACACGAGGCATGAGCGGGGGTGGGGGGAAGGGGAGAGAGACACTGGGCATGAGCGGGGGTGGAGGGGAGGGAGAGAGACACACGGGGCATGAGCGGGGGTGGGGGAGGGAGAGAGACCCGCGGGGCATGAGCGGGGGTGGGGGGAAGGGGAGAGAGACACGGGGCATGAGCGGGGGTGGAGGGGAGGGAGAGAGACACACGGGGCATGAGCGGGGGTGGGGGGAGGGAGAGAGACACGCGGGGCATGAGCGGGGGTGGGCGGGAGGGGGAGAGACACACGGGGCATGAGCGGGGGTGGGCGGGAGGGGGAGAGACACACGGGGCACGAGCGGGGGGTGGGCGGGAGGGGGAGAGACACACGGGGCATGAGCAGGGGGTGGGCGGGAGTCGGAGAGACACACGGGGCATGAGCGGGGGTGGGGGGAGGAGAGAGACACACGGGGCATGAGCGGGGGGTGAGGGAAGGGGAGAAAGACACACGGGGCATTAGCGGGGGCTGGGGGGAAGGGGAGAGAGACACACGGGGCATGAGCGGGGGTGGGGGGAGGGGGAGAGACACACGGGGCATGAGCAGGGGTGGGGGGAGGGAGAGAGACACACGGGGCATGAGCGGAGGTGGGGGGGAGGGAGAGAGAGACACATGGGGCATGAGCGGGGATGGGGGGGAGGGAGAGAGACACACGGGGCATGAGCAGGCGGTGGGGGGAAGGGAAGAGAGACACGGGGCATGAGCGAGGGTGGAGGGGAGGGAGAGAGACATACGGGTCATGAGCGGGGGTGGGTGGAGGGAGAGAGACACATGGGGCATGAGCGGGGGTGGGGGGAGGGAGAGAGACACAAGGGGCATGAGCAGTGGGAAGGGGAGAGAGACACGGGGCATGAGCGGGGATTGGGCGGGAGGGGGAGAGACACACGGGGCATGAGCGGGGGTGGGGGGAGGGAGAGACACACGTGGCTGAGCGGGGGGTGGGCGGGAGGGGGAGAGACACAAGGGGCATGAGCAGGGGGTGGGTGGGAGGGAGAGAGAGACACACGGGGCATCAGCGGGGGGTGGGCAGGTGGTAGAAAGACACACAGGGCATG
Organism: Ambystoma mexicanum; assembly: GCF_040938575.1. Lineage (NCBI taxonomy): Eukaryota > Metazoa > Chordata > Amphibia > Caudata > Ambystomatidae > Ambystoma > Ambystoma mexicanum. The sequence continues at coordinate 317,395,029 of NC_090928.1, read as the reverse complement.
AGCGGGGGGTGGGCGGGAGGGAGAGAGACACACGGGGCATGAGCGGGGGGTGGGCGGAAGGGAGAGAGACACAAGGGGCATGAGCGGGGGGTGGGAAGGAGGGGGAGAGACACGGGGCAGGAGCGGGGGTGGGCGGGAAGGGGAGAGACACACGGAGCATGAGCGGGGGTGGGCGGGAGGGGGAGAGTCACACGGGGCATGAGCGGGGGTGGGGGGGAGAGAGACACATGGGGCGTGGGGGGAAGGGGAGAGAGACACATGGGGCATGAGCATGGGGTGGGGGGAGGGAGAGAGACACATGGGGCATGAGCAGGGGCTGGGGGGAGGGAGAGAAAAAAAAACACAGGGCATGAGCGGGGGGTGGGCGGGAGGGGGAGAGACACACGGGGCATGAGCAGGGGGTGGGGGGATGGGCGGGAGGGAGAGAGACACATGAGGCATGAGCTGGGGGTGGGGGGAAGGGGAGAGAGACACACAGGGCATGAGCGGGGGTGGGGGTGAGGGAGAGAGACACACGGGGCATGAGTGGGCGGTGGGCGGGAGGGGGAGAGACACACGGGGCTGAGCGGGGGGTGGGCGGGAGGGGGAGAGACACACAGGGCATGAACAGGGGGTGGGTGGGGGAAAGACACACGGGGCAAGAGCGGGGGTGGGCGGGAGGGGGAGAGACACACGGGGAAAGAGCGGGGGTGGGCGGAAGGGGGAGAGACACACGAGGCATGAGCGGGGGTGGGGGGAAGGGGAGAGAGACACGGGGCATGAGCGGGGGTGGAGGGGAGGGAGAGAGACACACGGGGCATGAGCGGGGGTGGGGGGAGGGAGAGAGACACGCGGGGCATGAGCGGGGGTGGGGGGAAGGGGAGAGAGAAACGGGGCATGAGCGGGGGTGGAGGGGAGGGAGAGAGACACACGGGTCATGAGCGGGGGTGGGGGGAGGGAGAGAGACACGCGGGGCATGAGCGGGGGGTGGGCGGGAGGGGGAGAGACACACGGGGCATGAGCGGGGGTGGGCAGGAGGGGGAGAGACACACGGGGCACGAGCGGGGGGTGGGCGGGAGGGGGAGAGACACACGGGGCATGAGCAGGGGGTGGGCGGGAGTCGGAGAGACACACGGGGCATGAGCGGGGGTGGGGGGGAGGAGAGAGACACACGGGGCATGAGCGGGGGGTGAGGGAAGGGGAGAAAGACACACGGGGCATTAGCGGGGGGTGGGGGGAAGGGCAGAGAGACACACGGGGCATGAGCGGGGGGTGGGCGGGAGGGGGAGAGACACACGGGGCATGAGCGGGGGTGGGGGGGAGGGAGAGAGACACACGGGGCATGAGCGGAGGTGGGGGGGAGGGAGAGAGACAGATGGGGCATGAGCGGGGGTGGGGGGGAGGGAGAGAGACACCCGGGGCATGAGCAGGCGGTGGGGGGAAGGGAAGAGAGACACGGGGCATGAGCGAGGGTGGAGGGGAGGGAAAGAGACATACGGGTCATGAGCGCGGGTGGGGGGAGGGAGAGAGACACATGTGGCATGAGCGGGGGTGGGGGGAGGGAGAGAGACACAAGGGGCATGAGCAGTGGGAAGGGGAGAGAGACACCGGGCATGAGCGGGGGTTGGGCGGGAGGGGGAGAGACACACGGGGCATGAGCGGGGGTGGGGGGGAGGGGAGAGAGACACACGGGGCATGAGCGGGGGTGGGGGGAGGGAGAGACACACGGGGCATGAGCGGGGGTGGGGGGAGGGAGAGACACACGGGGCTGAGCGGGGGGTGGGCGGGAGGGGGAGAGACACATGGGGCATGAGCAGGGGGTGGGTGGGGGAAAGACACACGGGGCAAGAGCGGGGGTGGGCAGGAGGGGGAGAGACACACGGGGAAAGAGCGGGGGTGGGCGGGAGGGGGAGTGACACACGAGGCATGAGCTGGGGTGGGGGGAAGGGGAGAGAGACACGGGGCATGAGCGGGGGTGGAGGGGAGGGAGAGAGACACACAGGGCATAAGCGGGGGTGGGGGGAGGGAGAGAGACACGCGGGGCATGAGCGGGGGAAGGGGAGAGAGACACGGGGCAAGAGCGGGGGTGGAGGGGAGGGAGAGAGACACACGGGGCATGAGCGGGGGTGGGGGGAGGGAGAGAGACACGCGGGGCATGAGCGGGGGGTGGGCGGGAGGGGGAGAGACACACGGGGCATGAGCGGGGGTGGGCGGGAGGGGGAGAGACACGGGGCAGGAGCGGGGGTGGGCGGGAAGGGGAGAGACACACGGAGCATGAGCGGGGGGTGGGCGGGAGGGGGAGAGTCACACGGGGCATAAGCGGGGGTGGGGGGGAGAGAGACACATGGGGCATGAGCGGGGGTGGGGGGAAGGGGAGAGAGACACATGGGGCATGAGCATGGGGTGGGGGGAATTCTGAGAGACACACGGGGCATGAGCAGGGGCTGGGGGGAGGGAGAGAAAAAAAAACACGGGGCATGAGCGGGGGGTGGGCGGGAGGGGGAGAGACACACGGGGCATGAGCAGGGGGTGGGGGGATGGGCGGGAGGGAGAGAGACACACGAGGCATGAGCTGGGGGTGGGGGGAAGGGGAGAGAGACACACAGGGCATGAGCGGGGGTGGGGGTGAGGGAGAGAGACACACGGGGCATGAGTGGGCGGTGGGCGGGAGGGGGAGAGACACACGGGGCTGAGCGGGGGGTAGGCGGGAGGGGGAGAGACACACAGGGCATGAGCAGGGGGTGGGTGGGGGAAAGACACACGGGGCAAGAGCGGGGGTTGGCGGGAGGGGGAGAGACACACGGGGAAAGAGCGGGGGCGGGCGGAAGGGGGAGAGACACACGAGGCATGAGCGGGGGTGGGGGGAAGGGGAGAGAGACACTGGGCATGAGCGGGGGTGGAGGGGAGGGAGAGAGACACACGGGGCATGAGCGGGGGTGGGGGGAGGGAGAGAGACCCGTGGGGCATGAGCGGGGGTGGGGGGAAGGGGAGAGAGACACGGGGCATGAGCGGGGGTGGAGGGGAGGGAGAGAGACACACGGGGCATGAGCGGGGGCGGGGGGAGGGAGAGAGACACGCGGGGCATGAGCGGGGGGTGGGCGGGAGGGGGAGAGACACACGGGGCATGAGCGGGGGTGGGCGGGAGGGGGAGAGACACACGGGGCACGAGCGGGGGGTGGGCGGGAGGGGGAGAGACACACGGGGCATGAGCAGGGGGTGGCCGGGAGTCGGAGAGACACACAGGGCATGAGTGGGGGTGGGGGGAGGAGAGAGACACACGGGGCATGAGCGGGGGGTGGGCGGGAGGGGGAGAGACACACGGGGCATGAGCGGGGGTGGGGGGGAGGGAGAGAGACACACGGGGCATGAGCGGAGGTGGGGGGGAGGGAGAGAGACACATGGGGCATGAGCGGGGGTGGGGGGGAGGGAGAGAGACACACGGGGCATGAGCAGGCGGTGGGGGGAAGGGAAGAGAGACACGGGGGCATGAGCGAGGGTGGAGGGGAGGGAGAGAGACATACGGGTCATGAGCGGGGGTGGGTGGAGGGAGAGAGACACATGGGGCATGAGCGGGGGTGGGGGGAGGGAGAGAGACACAAGGGGCATGAGCAGTGGGAAGGGGAGAGAGACACGGGGCATGAGCGGGGGTTGGGCGGGAGGGGGAGAGACACACGGGGCATGAGCGGGGGTGGGGGGAGGGAGAGACACACGTGGCTGAGCGGGGGGTGGGCGGGAGGGGGAGAGACACATGGGGGATGAGCAGGGGGTCGGTGGGGGAAAGACACACGGGGCAAGAGCGGGGGTGGGCGGGAGGGGGAGAGACACACGGGGAAAGAGCGGGGGTGGGCGGGAGGGGGAGAGACACACGAGGCATGAGCGGGGGTGGGGGGAAGGGGAGAGAGACACGGGGCATGAGCGGGGGTGGAGGAGAGGGAGAGAGACACACAGGGCATGAGCGGGGGTGGGGGGAGGGAGAGAGACACGCGGGGCATGAGCGGGGGAAGGGGAGAGAGACACGGGGCAAGAGCGGGGGTGGAGGGGAGGGAGAGAGACACACGGGGCATGAGCGGGGGTGGGGGGAGGGAGAGAGACACGCGGGGCATGAGCGGGGGGTGGGCGGGAGGGGGAGAGACACACGGGGCATGAGCGGGGGTGGGCGGGAGGGGGAGAGACACGGGGCAGGAGCGGGGGTGGGCGGGAAGGGGAGAGACACACGGAGCATGAGCGGGGGGTGGGCGGGAGGGGGAGAGTCACACGGGGCATAAGCGGGGGTGGGGGGGAGAGAGACACATGGGGCATGAGCGGGGGTGGGGGGAAGGGGAGAGAGACACATGGGGCATGAGCATGGGGTGGGGGGAATTCTGAGAGACACACGGGGCATGAGCAGGGGCTGGGGGGAGGGAGAGAAAAAAAACACGGGGCATGAGCGGGGGGTGGGCGGGAGGGGGAGAGACACACGGGGCATGAGCAGGGGGTGGGGGGATGGGCGGGAGGGAGAGAGACACACGAGGCATGAGCTGGGGGTGGGGGGAAGGGGAGAGAGACACACAGGGCATGAGCGGGGGTGGGGGTGAGGGAGAGAGACACACGGGGCATGAGTGGGCGGTGGGCGGGAGGGGGAGAGACACACGGGGCTGAGCGGGGGGTAGGCGGGAGGGGGAGAGACACACAGGGCATGAGCAGGGGGTGGGTGGGGGAAAGACACACGGGGCAAGAGCGGGGGTTGGCGGGAGGGGGAGAGACACACGGGGAAAGAGCGGGGGCGGGCGGAAGGGGGAGAGACACACGAGGCATGAGCGGGGGTGGGGGGAAGGGGAGAGAGACACTGGGCATGAGCGGGGGTGGAGGGGAGGGAGAGAGACACACGGGGCATGAGCGGGGGTGGGGGGAGGGAGAGAGACCCGTGGGGCATGAGCGGGGGTGGGGGGAAGGGGAGAGAGACACGGGGCATGAGCGGGGGTGGAGGGGAGGGAGAGAGACACACGGGGCATGAGCGGGGGCGGGGGGAGGGAGAGAGACACGCGGGGCATGAGCGGGGGGTGGGCGGGAGGGGGAGAGACACACGGGGCATGAGCGGGGGTGGGCGGGAGGGGGAGAGACACACGGGGCACGAGCGGGGGGTGGGCGGGAGGGGGAGAGACACACGGGGCATGAGCAGGGGGTGGCCGGGAGTCGGAGAGACACACAGGGCATGAGTGGGGGTGGGGGGAGGAGAGAGACACACGGGGCATGAGCGGGGGGTGGGCGGGAGGGGGAGAGACACACGGGGCATGAGCGGGGGTGGGGGGGAGGGAGAGAGACACACGGGGCATGAGCGGAGGTGGGGGGGAGGGAGAGAGACACATGGGGCATGAGCGGGGGTGGGGGGGAGGGAGAGAGACACACGGGGCATGAGCAGGCGGTGGGGGGAAGGGAAGAGAGACACGGGGGCATGAGCGAGGGTGGAGGGGAGGGAGAGAGACATACGGGTCATGAGCGGGGGTGGGTGGAGGGAGAGAGACACATGGGGCATGAGCGGGGGTGGGGGGAGGGAGAGAGACACAAGGGGCATGAGCAGTGGGAAGGGGAGAGAGACACGGGGCATGAGCGGGGGTTGGGCGGGAGGGGGAGAGACACACGGGGCATGAGCGGGGGTGGGGGGAGGGAGAGACACACGTGGCTGAGCGGGGGGTGGGCGGGAGGGGGAGAGACACATGGGGGATGAGCAGGGGGTCGGTGGGGGAAAGACACACGGGGCAAGAGCGGGGGTGGGCGGGAGGGGGAGAGACACACGGGGAAAGAGCGGGGGTGGGCGGGAGGGGGAGAGACACACGAGGCATGAGCGGGGGTGGGGGGAAGGGGAGAGAGACACGGGGCATGAGCGGGGGTGGAGGAGAGGGAGAGAGACACACAGGGCATGAGCGGGGGTGGGGGGAGGGAGAGAGACACGCGGGGCATGAGCGGGGGTGGGGGGAAGGGGAGAGAGACATGGGGCATGAGCGGGGGTGGAGGGGAGGGAGAGAGACACACGGGGCATGAGCAGGGGTGGGGGGAGGGAGAGAGACACGCGGGGCATGAGCGGGGGGTGGGCGGGAGGGGGAGAGACACACGTGGCATGAGCGGGGGTGGGCGGGAGGGGGAGAGACACACGGGGCATGAGCGGGGGGTGGGCGGGAGGGGGAGAGACACACGGGGCATGAGCAGGGGGTGGGCGGGAGGGGGAGAGACACACGGGGCATGAGCGGGGGTGGGTGGGAGGAGGGAGACACACGGGCATGAGCGGGGGTGAGGGAAGGGGAGAGAGACACACGGGGCATGAGCGGGGGGTGGGGGGAAGGGGAGAGAAACACACAGGGCATGAGCGGGGGGTGGGCGGGAGGGGAGAGACACACGGGGCATGAGCGGGGGTGGGGAGGAGGGAGAGAGACACACGGGGCATGAGCGGAGGTGGGGGGGAGGGAGAGAGACACATGGGGCATGAGCGGGGGTGGGGAGGAGGGAGAGAGACACACGGGGCATGAGCAGGGGGTGGGGGAAGGGAAGAGAGACACGGGGCATGAGCGAGGGTGGAGGGGAGGGAGAGAGACATACGGGTCATGAGCGGGGGTGGGGGGAGGGAGAGAGACACATGGGGCATGAGCGGGGGTGGGGGGAGGGAGAGAGACACAAGGGGCATGAGCAGGGGGAAGGTGAGAGAGACACGGGGCATGAGCGGGGGTTAGGCGGGAGGGGGAGAGACACACGGGGCATGAGCAGGGGTGGGGGGGAGGGAGAGAGACACTTGGGCCATGAGCGGGGAGTGGGGGGAAGGGGAGAGAGACACACGGGGCATGAGCGGGGGTGGGGGGAGGGAGAGAGACACACGGGGCATGAGCGGGGGGAGGGAGAGAGACAGACAGGGCATGAGCGGGGGTGGGGGGAAGGGGAGAGAGACACACGGGGCATGAGCGGGGGGTGGGGGAAGGGGAGAGAGACACACGGGGCATGACCGGAGGTGGGGGGAGGGAGAGAGTCACACGGGGCATGAGCGGGGGTGGGAGGAACAGGAGACAGACACAAGACGTACTGTTCAGGCGGCGAGGAACAAAGATGGCGGGCGTCTCTGAAGCCAGACGCACTGCACGCTTTCACCGCATCCAATGAGAGAGCATGTCAGATGTCCGCGGATATCACGCAAGCTGCTCGCCCAATCACCGTCCTGTCCGCGGAGCGAACAGGGAAGTGTGTCCACGAAGCGAACACAGATATCACTAATTTTTTTCACTTACATTTTTGTCATTTTTTTAAAAACTACTGGACGGATTTACACCAAATAAAGCAAAGCACGCTTTCGGGACCAAGCCGCCGCTCCTGCCGCAAATTTGGTGTAAATCCATCCAGCGGTTTGGGCTGTAGGCGTGAGCAAAGTTTTTTCCCATTATGTCTATGGGAAAAAAAAAAGTTTTGGGACCCCCCTATAACTTTGCCCCCCCCGGACGAATCCTCACCAAACTTTGCAAAAAAATTCAAAGTGACCCAAATACTTTTTTTGCAAGTTTGGTGAGGATTAGTCCAGGGAGAGCGAAGTTATAAGCCGCCCAAAAATTGCTCTTCCTATGGAAACACCAACTTAACCATAACTATGGCCACTACCGTGGCCATGTAATGTCCTGTTGGACAATTTTGATGCAAAGTGTCTGATACATAAACATCTCCTCTCTTCAAACAAAGTAAACAAGGCAGAAATAGGAAACCTCTGGATTGAAATTAGAACATTATAGTGTTCTTCATAGGGCATATGAGAGCTCAGTTCTTGCACTTGCATAGCACAGTAAGAATAATGGATAATTATCACCCTTTTGATTGTCCCCATGCGAAGTGGACATATATTTGGTGGCTTTAACCAAATTCGACCTAGACATGTAAAACTGCAGAACAGAGGATCTCTACTGATTGTAAGGACAGTAGAACTAAAATGATGGTGACAATCCATTTAGCATTAATCATGAGTCGGTGGCACGTCTTGTATGACACAACACTGCTAATGGCGTGGCCTCTAAGCGCTACCTCTGTAAAACGTATGCTTCTTCCTGCAGACCACATGATGTTCCTCAAATGGAAAGTAGAGAGCCCTTTCCCTTACATTCCTCTCCCCTCTGCAGTATCTCTGTATCCATCACAACAGGCAACCCATAGAAATGTAAAATGGACCCCATGGCGGCCATTTTTGTTTGTTGTTTATTTTGCCAATAGAAATCCCTTGCACATGCCTAGCGCAAACACTGTTTGCTGTATGCCAAAACACGCCCAAAAAACTGCCCTTATAACCCCTGATGATATATGGGTGTGATTAAGGAAATGATCAGTGTCGCCATGGGCAACACCCAGTGCTAACAGTCGTTAATGGGCTTTTCTATGAATGGGCTTGTTAACCGGTGTGCTGGAGTTTACAATTCAAACATCACAAACTGATATAACAGCATATTCACAATCTTTTATTTCTGTTCCTAAAAACGCCTAGCTCAGTTCTTTGATATGTTTGAAAATATGGTTGCTGGGGAATTGAAGTTCCTGTTGATAACTGGCTGTAACCACTGTTATGATTCCCAAGGCCAAAGCTGTCTCATCTATCACAGAGCAGCAGATTGAACCAAGGGGAAGGGGGGCTTCTACATTTGCTGTGCATTGTAGTTCATTTATCTTCCTATTTATTGCTCGTCAGGAGTTTTCCTTTGTAGGAATTTCTCCGAAGCTGTGTCTTTCATGTGCGGTTTTCCATCATCTGGCATGCATAAATCAAAATCACCAAGAAGTCCAGAAGAATGGATTTATTTCTTGGCTTATGCAATTTGTTCAGCGAGATGTTGGTAGTGGTTTGCAGTTAAGATACTCAAGCCCTCCGCCAGCCCTTTGCGATTCCTTGTTACTGTCACGCCGGGCTCAGACTTGCCGCTGGAGCCGTAGTGCAATGCGTCCCAGGTTCAAAACTTAGGGTCTCAACAAAACGTCTGCGGTGTTCCCCGCCAGAGGAAAATAGCATTGCCACAGGTGCTAATCTGTCTAGCCTGGCCCAGTCGCAGCACTACCACTGGTATAGTAGTAACCGTGCGGTTTTCTTGGAAAAACCACCAATCGCATTGAAGAAAATCCAAGTGTCCTTTTCCACCCGCATATTGAGTATGGACATTTGTAGTGTGCTGTGGAGATTCATACCAATAGTGTACAACTGTTTATTGCACTAAATATTACATTTGTATCCCTGTATGCATTACATTATAAATGTGGTAAGCCGGTGGGCATCAGATATGCTCATTTTGTCATCCCCTCCTACATGTTTTTTCCCTGTTTTGAAGGCAAACGTGACTCCTGTACAGGACACACGTCTGGGGACTTTTTTGTGTACAGTTTTTACCTCAATCTCTGTGGTGGAGTTCAACACAAAATGTTTAAGATGAAATAGCACTTATTATTTAGGAATACTACCAGTGGTCGTCCCACCATGCCTGTAGGAGTGTGGCTGCTTAAACATGCAGTATTTTGCAAATACTGCACCACCACCAAGACTGTAATGAGGCCCTTTTCTGGTCATTAGGAACTATGTTCCCGGCCCAATATTCCGTCAAACGAAACCGTTACCACATATGTTCCCACAAAATGCATTAACAGGTACAACTTAAAAGATTGGATTGAAAATTGATACATTCCGATTTGTGAATATCGGTCCAAATCTGTATCACATTACACTACACATTTCCTGTGTGTCTATCGGGCAGCTTTGTGTTATTGCAGATTGCTAATGACAGTAGTCTATTAATACTCTACGAAACGACAAAACATACCATCCTATAAATATATAATACTATTAGGATGTATATCCATTGGGGACTAGGTATGTGCACATTAATCTTTATCCAGAGACCTGGCTAAAGTTCAGTGCCGTGAAAGGAAAAACTACCTTCAGTTTGCCCTTGGCCCCCAAGTTATTGGGACTCATTATAAGGGTGCCGGCCACGGTATTAACATGCCGGTAAGGCACCGGCAACGTTCATACCAGGCCGCCGCATTATGAGTTCTGCTCGCTGGGCCCTGACAGCCCGCCTGCCAAAACTCGTGTTTGCAGCGACACCGTTATCAACGGTGCTCGGCAACCATGCTCCCCACACTCATTCTGCCCTATGGGCCAGAATGGGGATCGGGAGCCCGGCATTACCGCCACCCGCCAATGGGCAATTACTGGCCCACTCATGAGCGGGAGGAGGGAGAGAGACACACAGGGCATGAGCAGGGGTGGGGGGAAGGGGAGAGAGACACACGGGGCATGAGCGGGGGTGGGGGGAGGGAGAGAGACACGCGGGGCATGAGCGGGGGTGGGGGGAAGGGGAGAGAGACACGGGGCATGAGCGGGGGTGGAGGGGAGGGAGAGAGACACACTGGGCATGAGCGGGGGTGGGGGGAGGGAGAGAGACACGTGGGGCATGAGCGGGGGGTGGGCGGGAGGGGGAGAGACACACGGGGCATGAGCGGGGTGGGCGGGAGGGGGAGAGACACACGGGGCATGAGCGGGGGTGGGGGGGAGGGAGAGAGACACACGGGGCATGAGCAGGGGGTGGGGGGAGGGGGAGAGACACACGGGGCATGAGCGAGGGTGGAGGGGAGGGAGAGAGACACACGGGTCATGAGCAGGGGTGGGGGGAGGGAGAGAGACACATGGGGCATGAGCGGGGGTGGGGGGAGGGAGAGAGACACAAGGGGCATGAGCAGTGGGAAGGGGAGAGAGACACGGGGCATGAGCAGGGGTTGGGCGGGAGGGGGAGAGACACACGGGGCATGAGCGGGGGTGAGGGGAGGGAGAGAAACACGGGGCTGAGCGGGGGGTGGGCGGGAGGGGGAGAGACACACGGGGCATGAGCAGGGGGTGGGTGGGGCAAAGACACACGGGGCAAGAGCGGGAGTGGGCGGGAGGGGGAGAGACACACGGGGAAAGAGCGGGGGTGGGCGGGAGGGGGAGAGACACACGAGGCATGAGCGGGGGTGGGGGGAAGGGGAGAGAGACACGGGGCATGAGCGGGGGTGGAGGGGAGGGAGAGAGACACACGGGGCATGAGCGGGGGTGGGGGGAGGGAGAGAGACACGCGGGGCATGAGCGGGGGTGGGGGGAAGGGGAGAGAGATACGGGGCCTGAGCGGGGGTGGAGGGGAGGGAGAGAGACACACGGGGCATGAGCGGGGGTGGGGGGAGGGAGAGAGACACGCGGGGCATGAGCGGGGGGTGGGCGGGAGGGGGAGAGACACACGGGGCATGAGCGGGGGTGGGCGGGAGGGGGAGAGACACACGGGGCATGAGCGGGGGGTGGGCGGGAGGGGGAGAGACACACGGGGCATGAGCGGGGGTGGGGGGAGGAGAGAGACACACGGGGCATGAGCGGGGGTGAGGGAAGGGGAGAGAGACACACGGGGAATGAGCGGGGGTGGGGGGAAGGGGAGAGAGACACACGGGGCATGAGCGGGGGGTGGGCGGGAGGGGGAGAGACACACGGGGCATGAGCGGGGGTGGGGGGGAGGGAGAGAGACACACGGGGCATGAGCGGAGGTGGGGGGAGGGAGAGAGACACATGGGGCATGAGCGGGGGTGGGGGGGAGGGAGAGAGACACACGGGGCATGAGCAGGGGGTGGGGGGAAGGGAAGAGAGACACGGGGCATGAGCAAGGGTGGAGGGGAGGGAGAGAGACATACGGGTCATGAGCGGGGGTGGGGGGAGGGAGAGAGACACATGGGGCATGAGCGGGGGTGGGGGGAGGGAGAGAGACACAAGGGGCATGAGCAGGGGGAAGGGGAGAGAGACACGGGGCATGAGCGGGGGATGGGCGGGAGGGGGAGAGACACACGGGGCATGAGCGGGGGTGGGGGGAGGAAGAGAGACACATGGGGCATGAGCGGGGAGTGGGGGGAAGGGGAGAGAGACACACGGGGCATGAGCGGGGGTGGGGGGAGGGAGAGAGACACACGGGGCATGAGCGGGGGAGGGAGAGAGACACAAAGGGCATGAGCGGGGGTTGGGGGAAGGGGAGAGAGACACACGGGGCATGAGCAGGGGTGGGGTAAGGGGAGAGAGACACACGGGGCATGACCAGGGGTGGGGGGAGGGAGAGAGTCAAACGGGGCATGAGGGTGGGTGGGGGGGTGGGAGAGAGACACACGGCGTTCGTGTGCAGACGGCAGATCCCGCTCCTCGGCCCTCCGCTGTCCACCGGGTGCCGATGGCGTGAGCGGGGGGGCTGGAGGAACAGGGGAGACACGGAGCATGAGTGGGGGCGGTGGGGACAAGAATTACACACGGAGCATGAGCGGGGGTGGGAGAAACAGGAGACAGACACAAGACGTACTGTTCAGGCGGCGAGAAACAAAGATGGTGGGCGTCTCTGAAGCCAGACGCACTGCACGCTTTCACCGCATCCAATGAGAGAGCATGTCAGATGTCCGCGGACATCACGCAAGCTGCTCGCCCAATCACCGTCCTATCCGCGGAGCGAACAGGGAAGTGTGTCCACGAAGCGAACACAGATATCACTAATTTTTTTCACTTACATCTTTGTCATTTTTTTAAAAACTACTGGACGGATTTACACCAAATAAAGCAAAGCACGCTTTCGGGACCAAGCCGCCGCTCCTGCCACAAATTTGGTGTAAATCCATCCAGCGGTTTGGGCTGTAGGCGTGAGCAAAGTTTTTTCCCATTATGTCTATGGGAAAAAAAAAGTTTTGGGACCCCCCTATAACTTTGCCCCCCCTGGACGAATCCTCACCAAACTTTGCAAAAAAATTCAGAGTGACCCAAATACTTTTTTTGCAAGTTTGGTGAGGATTCGTCCAGGGAGAGCGAAGTTATAAGCCACCCAAAAATTGCTCTTCCTATGGAAACACCAACTTAACCATAACTATGGCCACTACCGTGGCCATGTAATGTCCTGTTGGACAATTTTGATGCAAAGTGTCTGATACATAAACATCTCCTCTCTTCAAACAAAGTAAACAAGGCAGAAATTCGAAACCTCTGGATTGAAATTAGAACATTATAGTGTTCTTCATAGGGCATATGAGAGCTCAGTTCTTGCAGATGCATAGCACAGTAAGAATAATGGATTATTATCACCCTTTTGATTGTCCCCATGCGAAGTGGACATATATTTGGTGCCTTTAACCAAATTCGACCTAGAAATGTAGAGGACAGTAGAACTAAAATGATGGTGACAATCCAATTAGCATTAATCATGAGTCAGTGGCACGTCTTGTATGACACAACACTGCTAATGGCGTGGCCTCTAGGCACTACCTCTGTAAACGTATGCTTCTTCCTGCAGACCACATGATGTTCCTCAAATGGAAAGTAGAGAGCCCTTTCCCTTACATTCCTCTCCCCTCTGCAGTATCTCTGTATCCATCACCACACTGGAGGCAACCCATAGAAATGTAAAATGGACCCCATGGCGGCCATTTTTGTTTGTTGTTTATTTTGCCAATAGAAATCCCTTGCACATGCCTAGCGCAAACACTGTTTGCTGTATGCCAAAACACGCCCAAAAAACTGCCCTTATAACCCCTGATGATATATGGGTGTGATTAAGGAAATTATCTGTGTCGCCATGGGCAACACCCAGTGCTAACAGTCGTTAATGGGCTTTGCTATGAATGGGCTTGTTAACCATGTGCTGGAGTTTACAGTTCAAACATCACAAACTGATATAACAGCATATTCACAATCTTTTATTTCTGTTCCTAAAAACGCCTAGCTCAGTTCTTTGATATGTTTGAAAATATGGTTGCTGGGGAATTGAAGTTCCTGTTGATAACTGGCTGTAACCACTGTTATGATTCCCAAGGCCAAAGCTGTCTCATCTATCACAGAGCAGCAGATTGAACCAAGGGGAAGGGGGGCTTCTACATTTGCTGTGCATTGTAGTTCATTTATCTTCCTATTTATTGCTCGTCAGGAGTTTTCCTTTGTAGGAATTTCTCCGAAGCTGTGTCTTTCATGTGCGGTTTTCCATCATCTGGCATGGATAAATCAAAATCACCAAGAAGTCCAGAAGAATGGATTTATTTCTTGGCTTATGCAATTTGTTCAGCGAGATGTTGGTAGTGGTTTGCAGTTAAGATACTCAAGCCCTCCGCCAGCCCTTTGCGATTCCTTGTTACTGTCACGCCGGGCTCAGACTTGCCGCTGGAGCGGTAGTGCAATGCGTCCCAGGTTCATAACTTAGGGTCTCAACATAACGTCTGCGGTGTTCCCCGCCAGAGGAAAATAGCATTGCCACAGGTGCTAGTCTGTCTAGCCTGGCCCAGTCGCAGCACTACCACTGGACTGGTATAGTAGTAACCGTGCGGTTTTCTTGGAAAAACCACCAATCGCATTGAAGAAAATCCAAGTGTCCTTTTCCACCCGCATATTGAGTATGGACATTTGTAGTGTGCTGTGGAGATTCATACCAATAGTGTACAACTGTTTAATGCACTAAAGATTACATTTGTATCCCTGTATGCATTACATTATAAATGTGGTAAGCCGGTGGGCATCAGATATGCGCATTTTGTCATCCCCTCCTACATGTTTTTTCCCTGTTTTGAAGGCAAACGTGACTCCTGTACAGGACACACGTCTGGGGACTTTTTTGTGTACAGTTTTTACCTCAATCTCTGTGGTGGAGTTCAACACAAAATGTTTAAGATGAAATAGCACTTATTATTTAGGAATACTACCAGTGATCGTCCCACCATGCCTGTAGGAGTGTGGCTGCTTAAACATGCAGTATTTTGCAAATACTGCACCACCACCAAGTCTGTAATGAGGCCCTTTTCTGGTCATTAGGAAGTATGTTCCCGGCCCAATATTCCGTCAAACGAAACCGTTACCACATATGTTCCCACAAAATGCATTAACAGGTACAACTTAAAAGATTGGATTGAAAGTTGATACATTCCGATTTGTGAATATCGGTCCAAATCTGTATCACATTACACTACACATTTCCTGTGTGTCTCTCGGGCAGCTTTGTGTTATAGCAGATTGCTAATAACAGTAGGCTATTAACCGGTAGCTGGTATACTCTACGAAACGACAAAACATACCATCCTATAAATATATAATACTATTAGGATGTATATCCATTGGGGACTAGGTATGTGCACATCAATCTTTACCCAGAGACCTGGCTAAAGTTCAGTGCCGTGAAAGGAAAAACTACCTTCAGTTTGCCCTTGGCCCCCAAGTCATTGGGACTCATTATAAGGGTGCCGGCCACGGTATTAACATGCCAGTAAGGCACCGGCAACGTTCATACCAGGCCGCCGCATTATGAGTTCTGCTCGCGGGTCCCTGACAGCCCGGCAGTCAAAACTTGTGTTTGCAGCGACACCGTTATCAACGGTGCTCGGCAACCATGCTCCCCACACTCATTCTGCCCTATGGGCCAGAATGGGGATCGGGAGCCCGGCATTACCGCCACCCGCCAATGGGCAATTACTGGCCCACTCATCTCGTAATGGCCCGGTTATTGCCCAATCGCGGGAGACAGAGCCGGTATCGAGCATGGGCGGTAGCCATGCCTGCCGTAGAGGCACGGTTACCGCCATGCTCGTAATTAGGCCCATTCTCTCCTCTTTACACGTGCCAAAAATCTGCCTGACTCAGAATATATGGTTCAATGTTACAAGCATGTCAATATTAAGGTGAGTGTTATGAAAAATTAAATGATCACTAGGCACAGTGTGAATTATGTACTTAGTGATTCCTTTAAAAAAAACAGCCTTTGTTCGGAGATGTTTTGTCAAGTATAAAGATCTCTGATCTTCCTTATGTTCTCAAAATGCTCTTTGATTTCATGCAACGTGGCTGGAACCCTCGATGATGTTAGCTGTTCCCTACCCCATTTCCATCGGTTTTTCAAAAGAGTGCAATATGAATGTACCAAACTGTTCATCTTGGAATAACACCCTTCTATCACAAAATAATGTAGAGGGGTATTCTAGGTTTTGAACATGTACCTTTCTCAGTATGAAAAGTGTATTGTCCCTATTTTGAGTAAAATATATACAGGAAGTTACTGTTGCAAATGAACAGTGTAAAATATTACCATGATTAAATAATTTAAATTTTTTTAATTGCTAAAAACCTTGTCTGCTTTCCCCTAAAATATATGCTACTTTCCCTTGGTTGTACAACTGTCAGTAATGATAGGGCTTCGACAAAAGCACACCTGACAAAATGACTTTCTACAACATAGAGACAGGACATATAGTGAGCTACAGAGAGACACACAAATAGGAGGAGAGAAAGATATATATATATATATTCAGTAAAAAGAACTTTGTTAAAGGGACGTTATGGTTAAGTTGCACTACTAAAAACCTATGAAATTCACAGAAAAAAACGTTAACGGGACGTTATGGTTCCAAGTAAAACCGAAAAACCTTTGAAATTCGCCAGTTATGGTAAGCTAAGCAACCATAACTCGTGCCACCATTGTACACTGCTAAGACTAACACCCAAGACATGAAAAATGACATCACACATGTCATTGATGACATCACTGATGACATCACATGTCTGGCTCCCCCTTTTTTCCTTTACTGACATATCGATGCCACATGGTTTTCTTCAGTAACAGTCAGGAAATAAAAAATGAAAAGGTATTATATTTGGAGACTTATCCTTCAAGTATGTCCTTACAGTAATTCCCTTAGGGTCCAGTCACATCATATGAAACGTATACATAGGGGAAGACAAAAGCTTGAAAAACTTTCTGTGCATGAAGATAATCCGTAGGGTTATCAGCACTTTCTGATAGTTCTGTTGTTTTTTTATTACTGTACTTTCCCTGTATATACTCATATTTGTATACATTGTACTCACATTACTTTCCTTAGGGTCCAGTCAAATTATGTGATACATATGCATAGGGTAAGTAGCAGCTTCGAAACAGAGCAATAATTTATCTACATAAAGATAATCAGTTAGGTTATGAACACTTTCTGCTACTACTGCTGCTTTTTTCCTTACTTCAATTTCCCTGTATATACTCATATTTATATGTGTTGTTGTCACTTTGTGTTTTGTCTGTAATAATGCAATTATGTATTAAGTGGGTTTTATTAGCTACTTGTTACATGTTTCACAGTACGCAAAACTCTAATAAGAAAGCAGTTATCATTTCACTATTCAACATGGCAATATTATGAATATTGCACCTTCATCATGTATGCTGCACACAATGCCTATGTTTCTGCATGAGTAGCTTAGTATACTGGATAGAACTTAATAATAGAATGCTATTTATATCAATGCATTGCTTAATGCACTGAGTAGCACATTATATTTATTCCAATTATCCTTGACACTTTTTGGTCAACATTATAATAAGAATCCCTTCTACAGAGTTTTCATAAACATAAATACACATGTGATGTCATCAGTGATGTCATCAATGACATTTGTGATGTCATCTTTGATGTCCTGGGTGTTAGTCTTAGCAGTGCACAATGGTGGCGCGAGTTATGGTTGCTTAGCTTACCATAACTGGGGAATTTCAAGGGTTTTTTGGTTTTACTTGGAACCATAACGTCCCGTTAACAACGTTTTTTTGAGTGAATTTCATAGGTTTTTAGTAGTGCAACTTAACCATAACGTCCCTTTAACAAAGTTTTTTTTACTGAATTTCATAGGTTTCTAGTAGTGGCACGTAACCATAATGTAAACACACATCTGACTTCATTGCACACCTTCCGAAGACTGCCACACGACCATATGCTGGCGCACCGCATGGTGACGTGTCTGAAAACCCGTACACACTTCACAATAAGATCTGTGCCTCGTGGACAGTGTGGAAGTACATTTTGTACTGCTGTAGGAACTTGCAACTTCAACATTTCCCTTGCACAACTCCAACATCTATTCGTACTCAGCCATTAACAATCTAGTACACAGTACATACTTTTAGCAAAACTGCTATTTATCTTAAAACGACATCAGCTAAGGCCATCCCTCCTCCCCAAGAAACAGCACCACTGCTGTATTGAAGGAGCATGAGAAACACTGCCCCTAGCTTACAAATAACACACGCACAACATTTTCCCCCGTCCACCTACCCCTCCATATTACTGTTTGGTGCCTCTTTCCTCAGTTCCATCCGCAAATTTCATTCTTAGCTGTCCTCCCAAGAAAAAGCCATCCATAAACAAAATAAATGTTCCTTTATGATCCACCTTTCACAGTTAAAAAATGGAACTAAAAAAAAAATGCATTGACTCCATCTACTTTATATTTCGTATTAAAGTACATAGACGCAATAAGATTTTCCAACATTTCCATTTGCAGTTTATGTTATGCTAATTGAATATTGTAGAGTTCATCCTCCGTTCCAGGGACTGGAATGGTGGATAAAGGGCCAGCAGGCCAAGTTTAGGAAAGAAAATCCTTTTCCAAGATGGCCACCATAGAACGGGAAGGCGGGTGTTCCATACAGGGCCCTTCTTCGCTTTCCATTGCAGCCTGCAAAAAGCAAAAAGGAAACCCTGTGACCATATTACCATGAGCACATTTTTCTTCCCTTTCAAATGTATCCTAATGTGGAACAACTTTACCACAAAGCCAGTCCTAGGTGGACATGGCCACTTTAATCCTATGTTTTGTCCCTTCTGGTAATGGACAGTAGCCACATTGTCTGGATCATGACCTTATACCATGACCCCGACATTCTGCCCACTGTCCATGGCTACAGCCTACCCCTCAGTGACTGAAGCTGTACCGCTATTTTTTTTAACTACATTATGACACTTGTCAAATACGAAAATACTGCCACATCTCCAACACCATGCTTTTCGGTTGTTGCCAAGCAGCCTTACGCAAATTTACTGTAAATCCACCCAGGTTTTTATTTTTCTAAACTGTCAAAAGAATACACAAATGATTCGTCATATTAGGTGTGCACAAAATCCCAACAAACTTTGTAAACTCATTCGCAATCACGTCAGAAATATTTCAACCATCTGCATTAACCTTCACCTCCCCACACATTATTATTTTCACAAGTGCAACGGTCAGAAAATATTATTCTCCCAAGGGTTCGACCATGTATTTTTTGACAAACGTTGATCTATCTCGAACATTTTCAGTGCACCTTATCTAATTTTTCCTCTTTTAGAAACATACAAAATCTGACAGCAGAGCGCATCCATCTTGTGCTAATCTTGTCCATTGCTGCATCTGGCTAAGATAAATCGCCCTGACGTCACTAAATCATATGGCCCGCCCCTGACCCTCACATAACCAACCCTAGTGATATTCAACACCTTTTCAATGACGTTCCTCTCCAGCATAGCCAAATGCGCCAATTAGCACCTGCGTGCCGTGACGCAGAACCTGAAAATGAACACACATTGACTTACAACATAGCACATAATAAACCAGTTTTTAAAAGAAAACAGTAACACTTTACAATTTGTAAAGTACTTTTATTTCACAATAAAGTGTCCGAGAACATCGGACTATTCCCATATGCAAGCAAATTGCAAAATTGTTTCTGCGCTCGTGATGGAAAATGTTAATCGTGAGGCACACGTTGTTCTTTTCCCATACACAAAGTATTTGTTTTCGATAAAGGAACCGCTTCGGAAGCACAGTGAATTCCAGGGTGTCGTCATGAACTTGGGCCTAGACCACTATAAAATATGTTATGTTACTCCTAAGTGCCAGTGCAGCGTAGGGACACATGGGCCCTGCGTGATCGTCCCACAAAATAGTCACGGTGACTCAGCCGTTTACGAGTACATGCACCTGCCATACAAAAAATCCATCACTTGGCATCTGGAATCCATGGCAATCGCAGTAAGACAGCATGTAACTATTTGGAAAACATAACAGAAAATACGTATCAATACCCAACCTTTATTACAATACATCTATTGATTTCTTAATTTGGCATACAGTTTAAACTAACGATTACTTCACACAGCAAACAATTTAAAAAAAGACAAAAAGACTGTGGAAACTGCTACACAAATCGATGTGGTCATAGATGACATTTTAAAGAAATATTAGCATTGAACATGGGTGAATCTAGTGATAGTCTACAAACGCTGAGAATCTGCACTCTCCATAACTACAAAAAAATGACAACTACACAGAAAGATAGTACTTCAGTTACATTGCCAAAATTAATGTTCTGGTAATAAAAAATTAAAACACGTTCCGGTGTAGACTTACATGATATTGACCATCTCCATTCTCTTTGTGAAACTCAGACAGCAATGTGCTTGCACCAAAGAATCTTCATGAACTGAAATTACATGTGCCTTACAAACGTTTGGTATGCATAACCTTATCAAATGTTCCTTTTTGCAAACTTATACTCCCTGCATTCTTACTGAATTTTGCCTTTCGCTCAAGGTAAAAAAACAATTGACTCTTATGGCTTCAGTCGAATGCATGGGCCTCCTGAGCTCGCAACCAAAAAAGCAAAGCTGGTGACCTTCACTCAGAATGCAAATACATTCTCACTTTGCAACAACATGTCTCAACGCATTCATGAGAACTGGTACTCCCATACACTTGCAGACCTGCTGTTTCCATCAAACACTGCAGGTGGCTGCCTCAGATTTCAAACTCTAGGGTGCCAGTCTGACTGCAATATTATTTTAAATACATTGTAACACAGACACAGTAATTCTTCGCCTGTACTTTACGGTCATTATATGAGCAACAACTTCAAATGTACCGTATGACTTTCGTGACAAAAAAACACCACTTTTTTACTTCCTGCTGCCACATCCCATCCCAGCCTCATCAACCCTCACCTTCTGAGACAGTATTTGATAAGTTTAACAAGTGCAATGTTGTGTTGTTCTATATGTTTTCGTGGCGATGTCCGCATACACCAAAACACGAATGAAAGATGGCAGCCGCATCGAAACAATCTGACGCACTTCAAGCTCTTCAACATACAATCAGCGAATGCGTCACATGTCCGCGGATATGACGCTGCCGATTAGCCAATCGGTATCTTGTCCGCAGAGCGAACAGGGAAGTGTGATCGCAGAGCGTATTTAGATATCACTCATTTTTTTAGACATACTTTTTGGTTGTTTTAAAGAAAACTACTGGACGGATTGTCACCAAATTTACAAAAGCACGCTTTCGGGACCAAACTCCTGCTGCAAATTTGGTGAAAATCCGTCCAGCGGTTTGGGCTGTAGGCATGCGCAAACTTTTTCCCTCATTCAGTCTATGGAAAAAAAGACATTTTGGGACCCCCCCTATAACTTTTACCCCCCTGGACCAAACATCACCAAACTTCGCAAAGAAAATTCAGAGTGACCCATATAATTTTTTTAATATTTGTGTTGCCTAGCGCACACCTAGGTTTAAGGTTTTTTTACAAGATTTGTTGAAAATTTACGGGGTGCCGGGGAGAATAACAACCTTGACACTGGGTTGTTTTAACCTATGTAAATCCAACAGATTGTCCACAAGATTGTGGAACTCTCCCGTCCCCTGCACACCCTTTATACTGTAGAAACAGTCAATATTTCTATACAATGGTAATATTCAGTTTCTTTCAGAAAAAAGAAGAAATTAATGAGAGAAGCTAATTCATGACACTATTATAATAAAACAGAATGATGGGGACCATCGGTTTTAATTGAATTTTAAATTAATTGTTACAGATATGAATTTCAATTCATTCATCATCCAGTCTTTGTAAACATAATAACATAAATGTGTTCATTTTGAGGTTACATTCAATATTATAATACAAGGGCATACAAGGTACTCATCACACTTTCTATACAATAGGCTTTTCACATGATATATCCAAAGAAAGTAATGATGAATATTTTCTCGACGCGTTTCGGGGTGTCCCCTTCTTCAGGAATTGATAGCCCTCTTCATTGCCGTTAATCTTTGTTTCGTCTATAATGTATGATACAATGATCAGATTTTAGATTCTCACTGATAACTGTCATTTAACTCTTGGGAGAAATTTTTAATAATAATCACCTGGATGTTCAATGTGGAATATCCTAACTGGATTTATTATCAATAGCAATATCAGCCCAATAATGGTTATACAACCTGTAGATGTGATAAAAAGACAATAGGGAAAGCTCAATTAAAAACGGGATCTTAATTCATGAAGGAAAATCTAGTCATGTAATATCTAAGAAAAAATATTACCTTTCGGTATTTCTGTAAAAAGCTACTACATCCATGGAATGGGTCGCTGTGGTATGTAGAGAGTCCTCAGGTACGGAGGTAATGCAGTAATGGGCGATTCCTCCACTCGTGTCTGTAAAAACGCGTATATATACTATATAAGATATAAGAAAACAATTGGGTGGGATAATTCTGTAGAGAGTATTCTGTGAAGGCCTCTAGGCTCATGGTATGCAATTGGGGAGCTGTTTGCAAAGGATTCTATTACCTCCTTCCTGAGAAGATGGCCGGTGCTGTAGCTCGAACCGTTCTACACGGTTTTCACTAAAGATGGCCACTATTTACATTATGACGTCATCACGTCGAAGCGTGACGACGTCACTATGTTTAGAACGTCAACGTGTGACGGGAAAACAGACGTCATACGGGCATATTTTAGAAAACAATGTGTGATTAACCAATAGTATATAGGTGTATATCTATACTGGTGCAGGGAGTTTGAGTCAAATGAAATAAAGGTGAAAAGAGTCGGAAGATAAATGTGAGGAGTGTCTCATGTAACTTCTGGGAAATCTATTGTTTACCACGGACAAAAGTTAATCAAATATTGGACATCCGTGTGTTTACTATTTCAAGAGAAGCATGCTCACATTCTATGGTCTGTAACTTAATACATCCTATGTCAGTAAAAAATCATCCTAAGTGAACTGAACAAATTCAAAAATGTATTTAACAGCAATTGATATTGTATCCACACTGGGTTTCTGATTGGGTCAGGGGAAACAGTATTTAGTTACAAAAATGAGGCTAAACTGTAATCTTCGTTCATCCCATTGGGAGCTAGACTGTTTAGTCTCTCTATCCAGAAGATTTCCCTCTGGTTCATACGTCTGGCATGATTGCCACCTCTTGGGGCTCTGTTCACAATTTCCAAAATCACAACCTTTAGTTGAGAAATATTATGTTTCTTTATGGAAAAATGTCTTGCTACAGGTGAGTTAACACTGTTGGTACGTATGTTACTTTTGTGTTCATTCCAGCGCTCCTTGGCTTTCCTTTGTGTCTGTCCAACATAGTAAATGCTGCATGGGCAGCTTAAACCATAAATGATTGATTTCGTGTCACAAGTGGCAAAATCCTTAAGTGGGATTTTTTGGCCATTTGATGGGTGTCTTACATAGCTTCCCTTCATTATGTTGTTACAATTGCCACAACTGAGACAAGCAAACGTACCTATTTTCCTCTTGGTGAGGGTTCTTTGATTGTCCACTCTCGGTCTTTCTGCTTTAACTAGGCTATCCCTGAAGTTCCGACCCCTCTTGTAGGCGATTATGGGTGGTTCAGGAAATAGTCTCTTTAGTTGTGGATCCAATTTGATTATACCCCACTTCTTCTTGTTCATCCTTGTTATGTGATGACTCTGTGCTGAATATCTTAAAGCGTAGAGAAATGGGATCTCCTTAGATCTATTTCTTGATATACGGAGGTCTTTCCTTTCCAATGTGAGTGTTTTTTCTTCTGCTTTCTTGATGATAGACTCTGGATAACCTCTTTCCTTGTATCTTTGTGTCATCAATAGGTTTTCATTCCTCAGGGTGTCAGTTGTTGAGATAATTCTCTTTAGTCTAAGGAATTGACTGTAGGGCAAATTATTCTTTAAATGCGTCGGATGATGGCTCCTGAAGTGTAACGTGTTGTTAACATCGGTGGGTTTGTGATAAATATTGGTGATTATCCCATCTTCCCCAATCTCTAGTTCAACGTCCAAAAAATGTAGTTTAGGGGTTCCAATTTCCATCGTGAATTTGATTCTGTCGTGGCCTGAATTGATGTATTTTAGGAATTCCTCTAGTTCGTGATGTTGTCCTCTCCAGATGACGAAAACATCGTCAATGTATCTTTTCCAGGTGATGATTTTTTTGCTAAATTTTGTTGGTATCAAAATCCATTTCATCTCCAAATGGTACATGAATAGATTGGCATAGGCTGGGGCCATTGCTGACCCCATTGAAGTTCCTGATGCTTGTAAATAGTACTGCGTCCTGTATCTGAAATAGTTGTTAATGAGTATAATTTTGCTTAATTTCATTAGGAAGGTTTTGTTTGCTTCACATTCATTTCTTAGTAGGCACCATTCGAGTGCTTCCAAACCGTCTTGATGTGGGATGCATGTATATAAACTCTGTACATCAAACGAAACCAGTAGATCATTTCTGTTAATATCTGTTAAGGTGTCTAGGTGATTGAGAAAATCTGTGGTATCTTTAAGATATGTTGTGGTTGTTTGGACTATGGGTTGTAATGCCTTGTCCACATAAACTGCTAGTGGGTTGAAGATACTATCAGTTCCCGCAACAATCGGTCTGAGGGGGGGTTTTGTCAAGTTCTTATGTATTTTTGGCAGTCCATAGAAGATTGGAGTAATAGGATGTTCATTAATCAAAAACAATTTAGTCTTGTTGGAAATCCATCCTTGGTCCTCAGCTTCCTCAAGCGTAGTTTCAATAATGCTTGATATTTCTCTGACCGGATCTTGTTCAATTTTTATGTACGTGTTCTCATCTGTTAGGAGCTCCAAAATCTTCTCCTCATAGTATGTAGTGTCCATAATAACTATGGCCCCTCCTTTGTCTGCCGGTTTTAGGGTCAGGCTTCTGTCATCCGCAAGGTTCTTGATGATTTCATTCTGCCTTCTCCTGGTATTGTAGTTCCTTGTTCTGGTGAAATTAACCCTTTTGAGATCTTTTATCATCTGTTCTTCAAACATTCTGATGGTTATGTTATTGACTTGAGGGTCGAAATGACTCTTGGGTTTCATTTCTAAGTATTGATGTGGCTCTTGTGTAGTGTTGATTCCCATTTGTGAATCAAAAAAGACTTTGAGTCTCATTTTCCGTGCCAGTCTATGAAGATTGATTTTTTCTTCCAGCAAATTGGAATTCTGGGTTGGTATAAATGTTAAACCTAGGTTCAATGTGTCCGTTTGGTCTTTGGATAGTGGTTTTGATGAAATATTAACAACTAGTTGTTTGGTTTGTTCCGCGATCTTAGATTTCTTATTGCCTCTTCGCGTAGTCTTTTGTCTAAAAAAACCAAGGGAGTGGTTTGTGCGTTAGAGGTAGTCGCTTCTTGTGATGTATGTATAATCGGTCCACTTTCCGCGTTCTCCCTATTGATAACTTCGTCCCCACTTGTAGGTATTTCGCTACTGGATCCACTTGGTTCTTGTCCCGGTGTTGGTGTTTTGTGGTTTTGTGGTCTTCTACCTGGTGCGGTTTTGTTTTGTGCGTAGTATTCTTGCCAGGAGTATACTATATCCTGAAGATAATCCAACGTATCTCTTCTGAATACTTAGAAATGAAACCCAAGAGTCATTTCGACCCTCAAGTCAATAACATAACCATCAGAATGTTTGAAGAACAGATGATAAAAGATCTCAAAAGGGTTAATTTCACCAGAACAAGGAACTACAATACCAGGAGAAGGCAGAATGAAATCATCAAGAACCTTGCGGATGACAGAAGCCTGACCCTAAAACCGGCAGACAAAGGAGGGGCCATAGTTATTATGGACACTACATACTATGAGGAGAAGATTTTGGAGCTCCTAACAGATGAGAACACGTACATAAAAATTGAACAAGATCCGGTCAGAGAAATATCAGGCATTATTGAAACTACGCTTGAGGAAGCTGAGGACCAAGGATGGATTTCCAACAAGACTAAATTGTTTTTGATTAATGAACATCCTATTACTCCAATCTTCTATGGACTGCCAAAAATACATAAGAACTTGACAAAACCCCCCCTCAGACCGATTGTTGCGGGAACTGATAGTATCTTCAACCCACTAGCAGTTTATGTGGACAAGGCATTACAACCCATAGTCCAAACAACCACAACATATCTTAAAGATACCACAGATTTTCTCAATCACCTAGACACCTTAACAGATATTAACAGAAATGATCTACTGGTTTCGTTTGATGTACAGAGTTTATATACATGCATCCCACATCAAGACGGTTTGGAAGCACTCGAATGGTGCCTACTAAGAAATTAATGTGAAGCAAACAAAACCTTCCTAATGAAATTAAGCAAAATTATACTCATTAACAACTATTTCAGATACAGGACGCAGTACTATTTACAAGCATCAGGAACTTCAATGGGGTCAGCAATGGCCCCAGCCTATGCCAATCTATTCATGTACCATTTGGAGATGAAATGGATTTTGATACCAACAAAATTTAGCAAAAAAATCATCACCTGGAAAAGATACATTGACGATGTTTTCGTCATCTGGAGAGGACAACATCACGAACTAGAGGAATTCCTAAAATACATCAATTCAGGCCACGACAGAATCAAATTCACGATGGAAATTGGAACCCCTAAACTACATTTTTTGGACGTTGAACTAGAGATTGGGGAAGATGGGATAATCACCAATATTTATCACAAACCCACCGATGTTAACAACACGTTACACTTCAGGAGCCATCATCCGACGCATTTAAAGAATAATTTGCCCTACAGTCAATTCCTTAGACTAAAGAGAATTATCTCAACAACTGACACCCTGAGGAATGAAAACCTATTGATGACACAAAGATACAAGGAAAGAGGTTATCCAGAGTCTATCATCAAGAAAGCAGAAGAAAAAACACTCACATTGGAGAGGAAAGACCTCCGTATATCAAGAAATAGATCTAAGGAGATCCCATTTCTCTACGCTTTAAGATATTCAGCACAGAGTCATCACATAACAAGGATGATCAAGAAGAACTGGGGTATAATCAAATTGGATCCACAACTAAAGAGACTATTTCCTGAACCACCCATAATCGCCTACAAGAGGGGTCGGAACTTCAGGGATAGCCTAGTTAAAGCAGAAAGACCGAGAGTGGACAATCAAAGAACCCTCACCAAGAGGAAAATAGGTATGTTTGCTTGTCTCAGTTGTGGCAATTGTAACAGCATAATGAAGGGAAGCTATGTAAGACACCCATCAAATGGCCAAAAAATCCCACTTAAGGATTTTGCCACTTGTGACACGAAATCAATCATTTATGGTTTAAGCTGCCCATGCGGCATTTACTATGTTGGACAGACACAAAGGAAAGCCAAGGAGCGCTGGAATGAACACAAAAGTAACATACGTACCAACAGTGTTAACTCACCTGTAGCAAGACATTTTTCCATAAAGAAACATAATATTTCTCAACTAAAGGTTGTGATTTTGGAAATTGTGAACAGAGCCCCAAGAGGTGGCAATCATGCCAGACGTATGAACCAGAGGGAAATCTTCTGGATAGAGAGACTAAACAGTCTAGCTCCCAATGGGATGAACGAAGATTACAGTTTAGCCTCATTTTTGTAACTAAATACTGTTTCCCCTGACCCAATCAGAAACCCAGTGTGGATACAATATCAATTGCTGTTAAATACATTTTTGAATTTGTTCAGTTCACTTAGGATGATTTTTTACTGACATAGGATGTATTAAGTTACAGACCATAGAATGTGAGCATGCTTCTCTTGAAATAGTAAACACACGGATGTCCAATATTTGATTAACTTTTGTCCGTGGTAAACAATAGATTTCCCAGAAGTTACATGAGACACTCCTCACATTTATCTTCCGACTCTTTTCACCTTTATTTCATTTGACTCAAACTCCCTGCACCAGTATAGATATACACCTATATACTATTGGTTAATCACACATTGTTTTCTAAAATATGCCCGTATGACGTCTGTTTTCCCGTCACACGTTGACGTTCTAAACATAGTGACGTCGTCACGCTTCGACGTGATGACGTCATAATGTAAATAGTGGCCATCTTTAGTGAAAACCGTGTAGAACGGTTCGAGCTACAGCACCGGCCATCTTCTCAGGAAGGAGGTAAGAGAATCCTTTGCAAACAGCTCCCCAATTGCATACCATGAGCCTAGAGGCCTTCACAGAATACTCTCTACAGAATTATCCCACCCAATTGTTTTCTTATATCTTATATAGTATATATACGCGTTTTTACAGACACGAGTGGAGGAATCGCCCATTACTGCATTACCTCCGTACCTGAGGACTCTCTACATACCACAGCGACCCATTCCATGGATGTAGTAGCTTTTTACAGAAATACCGAAAGGTAATATTTTTTCTTAGATATTACATGACTAGATTTTCCTTCATGAATTAAGATCCCGTTTTTAATTGAGCTTTCCCTATTGTCTTTTTATCACATCTACAGGTTGTATAACCATTATTGGGCTGATATTGCTATTGATAATAAATCCAGTTAGGATATTCCACATTGAACATCCAGGTGATTATTATTAAAAATTTCTCCCAAGAGTTAAATGACAGTTATCAGTGAGAATCTAAAATCTGATCATTGTATCATACATTATAGACGAAACAAAGATTAACGGCAATGAAGAGGGCTATCAATTCCTGAAGAAGGGGACACCCCGAAACGCGTCGAGAAAATATTCATCATTACTTTCTTTGGATATATCATGTGAAAAGCCTATTGTATAGAAAGTGTGATGAGTACCTTGTATGCCCTTGTATTATAATATTGAATGTAACCTCAAAATGAACACATTTATGTTATTATGTTTACAAAGACTGGATGATGAATGAATTGAAATTCATATCTGTAACAATTAATTTAAAATTCAATTAAAACCGATGGTCCCCATCATTCTGTTTTATTATAATAGTGTCATGAATTAGCTTCTCTCATTAATTTCTTCTTTTTTCTGAAAGAAACTGAATATTACCATTGTATAGAAATATTGACTGTTTCTACAGTATAAAGGGTGTGCAGGGGACGGGAGAGTTCCACAATCTTGTGGACAATCTGTTGGATTTACCTAGGTTAAAACAACCCAGTGTCAAGGTTGTTATTCTCCCCGGCACCCCGTAAATTTTCAACAAATCTTGTAAAAAAACCTTAAACCTAGGTGTGCGCTAGGCAACACAAATATTGGATTCTTGCTCTCTGCCCCCCTAAAAATGCTTAGGGAGTGACACAACAGCCATAGCAGCACCCAATAGAAATACTAACAATCACCTCCGCCTCCCTAAGGGATGTCTTTTTCAAAGATCAATGCAATTACAGAAAAACACGCCACAACTTTGGCATTTAATGAAGAGGAAGCCACACGAATTTTAGGGCTTTTGAAGGAAATCGAAACAACCACACCAACAACGACTAGTCCAGAGAAACTTATTACACAATTGGAGAGGGTCATCAGAAGGGAGATATCGCAAAAACTACACGCTACTACATTAGCACAATACTACCGAGCACAAAGAATCCCAAGAGGACTAAGGGTATATTTAAGACCCACACTGTGCAAGGACAACCCAGACTTTGTGAAGAAATGGGAGCAGATCTTAAATAAATGCTCTTTGGATCTTATATTATTGACAATCGAGGAATTAGCAAAATCTGTCAGCAAACTTGACAGAGAAATCGAAGACCTGACAGAACAACTGTCGAAATTTAAAAACAAAGAGGAATTAACAACCATCATAGAGGAAGTGAACAGAACATTGGACAACTACAAAAAGGACATAGAACAACGCAAAGTCCGAAAATTCAGAAGAGATACGTTGGATTATCTTCAGGATATAGTATACTCCTGGCAAGAATACTACGCACAAAACAAAACCGCACCAGGTAGAAGACCACAAAACCACAAAACACCAACACCGGGACAAGAACCAAGTGGATCCAGTAGCGAAATACCTACAAGTGGGGACGAAGTTATCAATAGGGAGAACGCGGAAAGTGGACCGATTATACATACATCACAAGAAGCGACTACCTCTAACGCACAAACCACTCCCTTGGTTTTTTTAGACAAAAGACTACGCGAAGAGGCAATAAGAAATCTAAGATCGCGGAACAAACCAAACAACTAGTTGTTAATATTTCATCAAAACCACTATCCAAAGACCAAACGGACACATTGAACCTAGGTTTAACATTTATACCAACCCAGAATTCCAATTTGCTGGAAGAAAAAATCAATCTTCATAGACTGGCACGGAAAATGAGACTCAAAGTCTTTTTTGATTCACAAATGGGAATCAACACTACACAAGAGCCACATCAATACTTAGAAATGAAACCCAAGAGTCATTTCGACCCTCAAGTCAATAACATAACCATCAGAATGTTTGAAGAACAGATGATAAAAGATCTCAAAAGGGTTAATTTCACCAGAACAAGGAACTACAATACCAGGAGAAGGCAGAATGAAATCATCAAGAACCTTGCGGATGACAGAAGCCTGACCCTAAAACCGGCAGACAAAGGAGGGGCCATAGTTATTATGGACACTACATACTATGAGGAGAAGATTTTGGAGCTCCTAACAGATGAGAACACGTACATAAAAATTGAACAAGATCCGGTCAGAGAAATATCAAGCATTATTGAAACTACGCTTGAGGAAGCTGAGGACCAAGGATGGATTTCCAACAAGACTAAATTGTTTTTGATTAATGAACATCCTATTACTCCAATCTTCTATGGACTGCCAAAAATACATAAGAACTTGACAAAACCCCCCCTCAGACCGATTGTTGCGGGAACTGATAGTATCTTCAACCCACTAGCAGTTTATGTGGACAAGGCATTACAACCCATAGTCCAAACAACCACAACATATCTTAAAGATACCACAGATTTTCTCAATCACCTAGACACCTTAACAGATATTAACAGAAATGATCTACTGGTTTCGTTTGATGTACAGAGTTTATATACATGCATCCCACATCAAGACGGTTTGGAAGCACTCGAATGGTGCCTACTAAGAAATGAATGTGAAGCAAACAAAACCTTCCTAATGAAATTAAGCAAAATTATACTCATTAACAACTATTTCAGATACAGGACGCAGTACTATTTACAAGCATCAGGAACTTCAATGGGGTCAGCAATGGCCCCAGCCTATGCCAATCTATTCATGTACCATTTGGAGATGAAATGGATTTTGATACCAACAAAATTTAGCAAAAAAATCATCACCTGGAAAAGATACATTGACGATGTTTTCGTCATCTGGAGAGGACAACATCACGAACTAGAGGAATTCCTAAAATACATCAATTCAGGCCACGACAGAATCAAATTCACGATGGAAATTGGAACCCCTAAACTACATTTTTTGGACGTTGAACTAGAGATTGGGGAAGATGGGATAATCACCAATATTTATCACAAACCCACCGATGTTAACAACACGTTACACTTCAGGAGCCATCATCCGACGCATTTAAAGAATAATTTGCCCTACAGTCAATTCCTTAGACTAAAGAGAATTATCTCAACAACTGACACCCTGAGGAATGAAAACCTATTGATGACACAAAGATACAAGGAAAGAGGTTATCCAGAGTCTATCATCAAGAAAGCAGAAGAAAAAACACTCACATTGGAGAGGAAAGACCTCCGTATATCAAGAAATAGATCTAAGGAGATCCCATTTCTCTACGCTTTAAGATATTCAGCACAGAGTCATCACATAACAAGGATGATCAAGAAGAACTGGGGTATAATCAAATTGGATCCACAACTAAAGAGACTATTTCCTGAACCACCCATAATCGCCTACAAGAGGGGTCGGAACTTCAGGGATAGCCTAGTTAAAGCAGAAAGACCGAGAGTGGACAATCAAAGAACCCTCACCAAGAGGAAAATAGGTACGTTTGCTTGTCTCAGTTGTGGCAATTGTAACAACATAATGAAGGGAAGCTATGTAAGACACCCATCAAATGGCCAAAAAATCCCACTTAAGGATTTTGCCACTTGTGACACGAAATCAATCATTTATGGTTTAAGCTGCCCATGCGGCATTTACTATGTTGGACAGACACAAAGGAAAGCCAAGGAGCGCTGGAATGAACACAAAAGTAACATACGTACCAACAGTGTTAACTCACCTGTAGCAAGACATTTTTCCATAAAGAAACATAATATTTCTCAACTAAAGGTTGTGATTTTGGAAATTGTGAACAGAGCCCCAAGAGGTGGCAATCATGCCAGACGTATGAACCAGAGGGAAATCTTCTGGATAGAGAGACTAAACAGTCTAGCTCCCAATGGGATGAACGAAGATTACAGTTTAGCCTCATTTTTGTAACTAAATACTGTTTCCCCTGACCCAATCAGAAACCCAGTGTGGATACAATATCAATTGCTGTTAAATACATTTTTGAATTTGTTCAGTTCACTTAGGATGATTTTTTACTGACATAGGATGTATTAAGTTACAGACCATAGAATGTGAGCATGCTTCTCTTGAAATAGTAAACACACGGATGTCCAATATTTGATTAACTTTTGTCCGTGGTAAACAATAGATTTCCCAGAAGTTACATGAGACACTCCTCACATTTATCTTCCGACTCTTTTCACCTTTATTTCATTTGACTCAAACTCCCTGCACCAGTATAGATATACACCTATATACTATTGGTTAATCACACATTGTTTTCTAAAATATGCCCGTATGACGTCTGTTTTCCCGTCACACGTTGACGTTCTAAACATAGTGACGTCGTCACGCTTCGACGTGATGATGTCATAATGTAAATAGTGGCCATCTTTAGTGAAAACCGTGTAGAACGGTTCGAGCTACAGCACCGGCCATCTTCTCAGGAAGGAGGTAAGAGAATCCTTTGCAAACAGCTCCCCAATTGCATACCATGAGCCTAGAGGCCTTCACAGAATACTCTCTACAGAATTATCCCACCCAATTGTTTTCTTATATCTTATATAGTATATATACGCGTTTTTACAGACACGAGTGGAGGAATCGCCCATTACTGCATTACCTCCGTACCTGAGGACTCTCTACATACCACAGCGACCCATTCCATGGATGTAGTAGCTTTTTACAGAAATACCGAAAGGTAATATTTTTTCTTAGATATTACATGACTAGATTTTCCTTCATGAATTAAGATCCCGTTTTTAATTGAGCTTTCCCTATTGTCTTTTTATCACATCTACAGGTTGTATAACCATTATTGGGCTGATATTGCTATTGATAATAAATCCAGTTAGGATATTCCACATTGAACATCCAGGTGATTATTATTAAAAATTTCTCCCAAGAGTTAAATGACAGTTATCAGTGAGAATCTAAAATCTGATCATTGTATCATACATTATAGACGAAACAAAGATTAACGGCAATGAAGAGGGCTATCAATTCCTGAAGAAGGGGACACCCCGAAACGCGTCGAGAAAATATTCATCATTACTTTCTTTGGATATATCATGTGAAAAGCCTATTGTATAGAAAGTGTGATGAGTACCTTGTATGCCCTTGTATTATAATATTGAATGTAACCTCAAAATGAACACATTTATGTTATTATGTTTACAAAGACTGGATGATGAATGAATTGAAATTCATATCTGTAACAATTAATTTAAAATTCAATTAAAACCGATGGTCCCCATCATTCTGTTTTATTATAATAGTGTCATGAATTAGCTTCACTCATTAATTTCTTCTTTTTTCTGAAAGAAACTGAATATTACCATTGTATAGAAATATTGACTGTTTCTACAGTATAAAGGGTGTGCAGGGGACGGGAGAGTTCCACAATCTTGTGGACAATCTGTTGGATTTACACCATATAATTTTTTTGCAAAGTTTGGTGAGGATTCATCCAGAGGGAGCAGAGTTATAAGCTGCCCAAAAGTGCTCTTCCTATGGAAACAGCAACTTAACCATAACTACACAACCACTACCGTGGCTGTGTAATATATATTGCGAGAGAGAGAGAGTGAGAGAGAGAGTGAGAGAGTGAGAGAGAGAGAGAGAGAGAGAGAGAGCGAGAGAGAGAGAGAGAGAGAGAGAGAGAGAGAGAGAGAGAGAGAAAGAGAAAGAGAGCCCTGGATTAGCATATGATACTTTGGGTACAGCCAGTTACCATCGCTGTAGGGTAAAGCTCTCTACGAATAAACAACATGCAGCACAATTCCAGAGCACAGCTGCACTGCTCATGACCCTGCCATTATGCTTGGAAAGAACTATCTTCAGACATGCACACAATCACCTTTCTGATGTTGCTGCTTTGCTATAATTTTAGTAGTAGAAGGAGCCCCCTTGTGTTGCTGACGTCACCAAGGGGATCCGCCATAGAGTGATAGGAAGCAGATATACATTTTAGATCAAATTGATAAGCCCCCCAAAGTATTTGATAACAATTTTATTGAATCTAAGTATTTGTATACACATTTTATATATTTAAAAAAAAAACTCAAGAATGCTTGATATCCATTTTCATATAAAGGGCCAGCCCTAAGGCTATGATGGCATAAGGGGAGGAGTTTACAACCAGATATATAAGGCCTCATTACGAGTATGGAGGCAGCCATGCACTTAACGAGAGCATGGCTGCCTCCATACCAGGTTCCAGTACCGGGATCCTCCAATGAGGACTTACCAGGCTATTCCAACCTTGGAGGACCCGGTAATTCCTCATTGGAAAAACCCATTCCCATTCCCATTTGAGCCCCCATAGGGCTCAATGGGAATGGGGAGGGAGCTAATAATGAGCCTGTTAATAACGGGCCCGTTATTATCTCCCTGGTCCCCTTGGGGGACACGCTAAGGACGCCTGGTTTTACCAGGCGTCCTTACCAGGTCCTGCAAAGGGAACCTCGTAATAGGTCGTCCCGTAATGAAGGGTGCCGGTCCTGTACTGGCACCCTTCATTATGGGAGTGTCTGCCTCGTAATGAGGCCCATAGTCTTTGTGGTAGGCCCAAGAAACACAGGTGGTCTTTCAGCTTTCCAGGGGCTACTCTGGAAATGATGATTATGAACAGCTACAGTTACGACGAGGGGGAAAACACCCCCTGGAAGCCCCAGGGGTTATGACGATAGTCTATTTCTGATTGTTTTAGTGTGTATGATGCGTTGGAAGATGCCCAGGATTAAATGGCTGACTATGAACCCGAAAAATGTTGGGATGATGATGATGTGGTTCTGGAGCAACCAGCCACAGCCAATGCATGCTTCAAAGACAGGGACTGTTAATCTAGGGTTTTGCAGGTGGTGATGATGCAAAAGACTGATCTAGCCCCCAGGGACTTGATGAAAAACAGGGTCCTTTGTGTGGGGGTGAGGAGCGCTATGCTGTACCAGATACTATCAATAGTTAATGTATTTGCTGCTCAAACCAACTTGAAAACCCAGTGAATCCTGACAATCGCCTATGTAAGGAATGTGTTTTGCTTATGGAGACCGGTAGCGTTAAAGACAGTGGGCCTCATTACAAGTGTTGCGGAAAGGCAACAAAGGCACCGCTAGTGCTACCGGTGCCATTGTTACCTCTCCGCAACATTATGAGTTCTGCTTACCGGTGCCGGACTGCACATGTGGTCTGACCAGGCATGCAGACCGGCACCCGCAAGCAGAACTTGTGATTGCACCGGCACAGTTATTGATGGTGCCGGTGCAACCATGCTCCCGAACCCATTCTGCCCTATAGGGCAGAATTGGGATTGGGAATCCGGCAATAGCGGCACTCACGAATGGGCAATTACTGGCCCATTCAACTCGTGATGGGCCGGTAATGGCCCATGCATGCCTGCCGGGGCCGGTAGCAAATTTGGCAGTAGCCATGCCCTTAATAAGGACACGGCTACCACCAAACTTGTAATGAGGCCCAATGTTATTATTCATTGTGACTGCTGTTTAAAACAATTTGGAAGCTGGGGGGATAACAGTGTATTTAAGGAATGTATCTCACTAATGGAGACCTATATCGACATGCCTGCTCTCTCCCGCATTCATATTCAAGCCATACAAGAGTTTACAGCCATAGTAGTTGGGGCGTGTTTAAAACAACACTTTTACAGGTGGTGCTACGGACATAAAATTGATGATCCACAGCAGGATCCTCATGAATGTTTGGAAATATCTTACACGGATCATTTGCTACGTAAAATATGTTACGTGTTGAGCCCTAAACGTTTAGTAGAATTGCTGTGCTTGACGTAGCTGCAGACACAGATGAGGATTGACGTAGGGACTGAACAATGCATGTCTAAAACATTATGGATTATAGAATCGGCAAATAACCCCCTTTTGAAAATAAATCAGTTTAGACGCATGTGTCGGATGGCGGTTAGAAACATCATTGAGAAAAGAGTTCCCAAGTGGGCAGGGAAAAGGATATTTTAATTGAACACCTGATGGATTGGGGACATGTTTACTTATCGAGGTAGTGGCGTGCAATGTATCTTTGCAGTAATCACATGTACTACGGAGCCTATAGAAGGACCGATTATTTTAGTATTTTAACGCAAATACATTTTAAATAAAATAAATGTTTAAAATGTTAATAGGTGTCGACTTTTTAAAAAGACGACACTTAAGCGGCTTAAAAAGGGGGATCATGTGCGGATCTCAAAACAGAAGGCCGTCTTTACAAAGGGCTAGGAGCAGAACTACAGCGACAAGATCTTTATCATAGATGGAGTAACTGAAAGGTAGAGCCTCTATATATACACACTAATTGATTGGTCAGGGAGGGTGTTCAAGGTGTTTTTTTTACAAGCGGAGCTACAGAAAATCAGTGAAGACCAACAGCAAGTTTATAGAATCAAAAAAGTCAGAAAAAGTAAAGGTCACAGACCAGGAAACAGTATGTAGTCAAATGGCTAGGGTGGCCTCACAAATTCAAAGGTTGGGTGCCTGCCGGATCCCTAGAGACCACGGGTGTGTAACAGGGTGGCATGAAGTCAGCACCTTTCTATATTATGCACCCTAGCAACGCTTCAGCCGAAACATTCCCAGGGAACAAAACATCCAACTTTACTGTGAAGCTGACTAAACCCGTACATTTGCAAGAGTAATGGATAGTGGCACTCACTGAAGTTTAGTACGTCTGATCATGGGACACTTTAGCCCCAGTGGAAGCCACATTTATCATAAAATGAACATAGCCTCTGAATCTCTGGCCGGGCAGGTTCCCCAAGGGGCATTACCCAAAAATACAGGAACTTGTCAGAGTCATCAACAAAGCCGTATCAATCATACCCGAGTACAGTGATACAACGCTACACCTAGACCCGCAGCAGCAGAAAGATTTTTTACACGGACCGGACACATCGGTTAGGTTTTCAACAGCAGGAAGACTGTGCAACATATTAGGAAGCGTGCAGCACATTGGAAGTAAAGATCTGTGGGCCAATACCTGTGCTGGCATTAACAGGGGGTTTTATAGCTTACTGCTTTACAGCAATATCGTGAAGTATCAAAGGGTGGGGGATAGATACGCCTTGCTGCTTAGAACTGTGGAGATTAAAGGGAACACCAGCAATATTGTGAACATTCAATACAACAAGCCCAATGATGTCCTGTGTGTAAAAACCATTTCAACACCATCAAAATACAGATAAGAGATGACCAGGGGAAGTTTGAATCATTTAAATATATACAAATCTGGCTGCTGTTGCACTTCAGACCGCTCCGGCTGAATGACTAAAAAACAATGTTAGAATGGCTGTGGTGAAGAACTATGGAGACCCTGGGGCCTATATGGAATATTACATGAGCCAGGCCGATTGCAGCAACCAGCCGTATTTTAGCAGAACCCCCATAATGTATGGTGCGGGCTGAGCGGTTTCTTTAGAAGTCTTTTCATATGTGCAATGCCTTTCCTACGTCTCAGCTTGGAATTGGCTAAACTGCATGTGAAAACAGCAGCCACCAATATTGCACAAAGCATCATGGGAAGTGTGACAACAGCAGTTGCTGAGCATCTCACGAAACAGAAAAATAAGGGCCAGGATGGATCAGGATTCATTTATAAACCACACAGGAGCTTTAAGAGGAAGATGTCAGTGTCCATGCTGCACAGCCCTCAAAACCAACCAAGAAAAGCAGATCAAAAGCCAGTAAGAAGAAGAAGTGTGTATCACTAGAAGATGCAAGGGAGGTAATATCTTTTAAAGAACAATGACCTTCTTACACCAAGTCTCTGTGGAATGTGTGAAATCAGAGCTCGATCTCTTCACTGTACCCCCAACCCAAACAAGCATCGATAACAGTTTCTACATGGAGGTCTCGCCTCTGGTGGCTCAATCGCTGCTAGCCTCCATGGAGTTCTTTGTATCTGAGTTGACCGACATGTATCTGGATTGGAATGACACACTGCTGCATCTAACCTGTAAAATAACAAAGGCGGATGGGACTGACATTGCGGGTACAGCACTAGAGGGCACAATCTCCTTCCCGATAGCAAACATGTCCAAACAGGTGGACGTGACAATGGGTGTTCGGATGGGAATGCAGAGTGATAATATGTATGCCTACCAGGCCTATATAGAGAGCCTATTAAATTATGGCCACAATGTCCTGGATAAGCAGCTCTCGGCAGGCCTCTTTTATCACGACAATGCAGGATATTTCGAAAACACAGCTCTGGATGGCTCTAACAAGGGGTTTGTGAAGAGATCTATTCACAGGAAAACCAGTAGAGTATTTGATTTACTAGGCCGTCTGCACTCTGACCTTTTCTTCCAGGATAAACTATTGATCAACGGCATTGATGTTAAAGTGATAATATCCAGAAACACGCTTTCTGTCTTATGAGTGGAACAATACAACCTAGTCATCACATTGGGTAGTTTGTTCGTCAAAAGTGTAAGCGTCTCACCAACCATTAGACTGGCGCATGCAGTGGCGCTGCAGATATCTAACATGATATGATATGATATGGCATTTGTAACGCGCCTATACACAAGTGTTTCAAGGCGCGACGAGGCAGGGAGGGGGGAACAGGGGGGAAAGACAGACAACGATCCTACTAGGCCAGGTGTCATTTAGATCGCGCAAGTGCAGGGGTAGGGGGAAGGGAAAAAGTGCAAGAGGAAGGGGAGAGAGGGAAGTGCTGAACCGGGTAAGTAGAATAAAAAAAATAATAATAATAAATAGGGCCAGCTCGTGGCAAGTGCAAGGTAAGTGCAGACAAGTGCTGGGAGAGGGGGGGGGATGTAAGGGATGCAGAGACAGTCCCGCAGTGCAGGGGTTGCCAGGGAGGCAGTGCAAGTGGAGAGTGGCTGGGCCAAGGACCGAGGTCGGTGAAAGTGGCCCAGGTGCAGGTTCAGTGCAGTATCAATGAAGAATTAGCAGGGGAGAGGGAGAGAGAAAGCAGAAGCAAAGAGGAAGGTTTTGAGGTGCTTCCGGAACCGAAGATGGTTCTCCTCAAGTTTCAGGGAGGCAGGAAGGCTGTTCCAGAGGGAGGCCCCTGCCGCAGAGAGAGATCTACCCCCAGCTCGTTGCTTTGAGAAGCGGCTGACCCTGAGGGAGTTGGAGACAGATGAGCGAAGGGCTCGGGAAGGAAGATATTTAGGAAGAGAGAGTTGAAGGTATTTAGGCCCCAGGCCCCAGAAGGCCTTGTGGACAATGCAGAGGGTTTTGAACTTAATCCTCGCAGCCACAGGGAGCCAATGTAGAGATTTCAGTCCTGGAGAGATACGGTCCCTGGGCTTGAGGCCAAGGACAAGTCTCGCAGTCCTGTTCTGGATGAGTTGCAGAGGGCGGAGAGTAGAGGCAGGCAGATTAAGATAGAGGCTGTTACAGTAGTCCAGCTTCGAGAGAACCAGACTGGAGACCGTGAGCTTCTTGGGGAAGGAGAGGAAGGGAAGAATACCTCTGAGGAGGTGCAGCTGGTAGTGAGACTTCTTAGAGACGTCAGTTATATGAGGAGAGAAGGAGAGTGTGGAGTCGAAGATGACCCCGAGGTTTTTTGCCTTGCAAGTAGGAGCAGGAGGCAGGCCAAGAGAGGCTGGCCAGAGCGCTGCAGGGAAGGAGGAAGTGGGTGTGCCGATGAGTAGAATCTCAGTCTTACTGGCATTAAGGCAGAGGTCATTGGCGGCACACCATTCCTGGATAGCAGACAGACAGTCGGAGATGAGTGAAGGAGAGGAGGAGGACGAGGGTAGCCTGAAAATGAGCTGGGTATCGTCCGCATAGCACTGAAAGTTGGGGCAGAGAGTGGCGATGGGGTGGGCAAGGAGTGCCAGATACTGGTTGAAGAGCCAGGGAGAGAGATTAGATCCCTGGGGGACACCACAGGTAGAGAAGAAGATGTCAGAGAGGAAGGGCCCCAGTTGGACCTGGGAGTGTCGATTCGAAAGGAAAGAGGTCAGCCATGCCAGGGCCTGACCAGTGATACCCAGGTTATCACGGAGACGGTTGAGCAGGATGGCATGGTTGACAGTGTCAAAGGCAGAAGAGAGGTCGAGCAGAATGAGAACACACAGAGTGTTGGAGTCGAGGTTCGAGAGCAGGTCCTCACGGATGTTCAGGAGAGCAGTTTCCGTGCTTCTGGCAGCTCTGAAGCCAGATTGATGGTCATGAAGACTACCAACAGATTCAGCATGGAGGTTGAGCTGGGAGATGGCCAGTTTCTCCAGGAGCTTGCCCAGGAAGGGAGTGATGGAGATTGGGCGATAGTTAGCTGGGCAGGCGGGGTCGGAAGAAGGTTTCTTAAGAAGAGGATGCACAAGGGAGTGCTTAAGGGGGGATGGGAAGACTCCAGAGGCGAAGGAGTGGTTGCAAAAGTCAGCCAGGGCAGGAGCCAGGGAGTCGATGTGGTCCTTGATAGTTTTGGAGGAGCAGGGGTAAACCTGTTTAGACGAGACTTTCATAGATCGGACTTGTCTGGAAACCTCATCAGCAGAAAAAAGGGGAAAGGCAGAGAAGGAGGGAGGAGGGGTGGCTGCAGAAGGGCCAGAGGGAGAGCCAGGAAGAGATGGAGGGAGGTGATAGGAGGAGAGTGTGGACAGGATGTCCTGAGTTTTAGAGACGAAGTGAGAGGCCAGTGCAGTGCAGAGGGCCTGGGAGGGGACAGGAGAGGTAGAGACTGCAGCAGGGTTGGCAAGCTCCTTGCAGATTTTAAAGAGTTCGGCCGAGTTGTTAGATGCAGCAGAGATGTGGGCTTGGATAAGGGCTCTCTTCTTGGTGAGAACGGAGAGACGGTATTGCCTTTGGAGCAGGCGGCAGGCCAGTTTGTTAGAGGATGTACATGAAGCACGCCATTTCTCTCTGCCACCCTGCCCTTGCGTTTTGGGGTGATGAGATCCGAGTCATACCAGGAATTGCATTTGGCTTTGGGCTTCAGGCGGATTCTAATGACAGGGGCAAGGATATCAAGACTATCAGATATAGCCGAGTTGAGTGTGGAGAGGGCTGTGTCAGGGTGGGAGTCATCCGAAGGGGGAGGGAGGGCAAGAAGGTGGCAGCGAAAGCCTCAATTGACACGCGCTTCATGAGGCGGATGACCGAGAAGGTGGTTGGCAGTGATGAGGGTGGCTTTGCCTGTGGGGTAGGGAGGGTGAGGTGGGAGGATAGGAGAAAGTGATCACTCCAGGAGAGAGAAGTGGAGAGAGGGACGGAGAGGGGAAGGTCAGAAGAGATCAGAGCATCAAGAGTGTGCCCTGCAGAATGGGTAGGCCCAGACGGGAGAATAGAGAGTGAGAGAGAGTCGCAGAGGTCACGAAAGAGTCCAGAGGGGGGACAGGAGGCATCCAGGTGGATGTTGAAGTCACCAAGGAAGAGGAGTTGAGTGGTTGAAGTATACTGTGGAGCAAGGCGCCCTTAAAGTCTTCAGCATTCCTACCGGTAGCTGGGGCCAGTAAAGACAACCTGTTCCTGGGCCAGCTTCCAAAAATAATCATCATGGGTATTGTTGAAACTGTATTGATGACCAGCGCATACGATCGAAATCCCTTTGACTTCAAACACTGTAACATGAACTATGCAGTCCTGAATAAGGACGTGTCATGATCCCTGCCAAAGCATATGTTCCTAACTTTGAAGTTGTGAACATAATCAGGGAATACATGGGCCTAGCAGCTGTCACAGGGAGGCACATGCGTGATGCACTGGTCTCAATAACCTGCAACTAGTATGCTCTCGGCTATACCCTACTGGTCTTCGATGTAAGACACAACAATGCATCAGCGGGTCATTTAAACCTCATGAGGAGTGGAAACCTATGTGCAGAAATAAAGTTTGAAAGAAACCTAAGCGCCACACACTCACTGTTAGTGTCGAGCATTTTCAATAGCGTTCTCGAGATCAACACACACAGAAACCTATGTTTTGATATTTAATGGATACTCAACAGATAAAAGGATTTTTGCATAAGCATAGACATACTCAGAAAACATTTCAAGGTAGGTATGCCAGTGACAAATGTCAGAAGCGCCTACCCAGGAATCGGCTGTTTAGCCTGGTGGTAAACACCAATCCACAGAGCCGTGGTGGAACACATTGGATAGCTTTATGGTTGGAGGGGGATGTGGTAATGTTGTTTGATAGTTTGGCGCACTTCCGGAACACCCCATATATGCTGGAGTTTTAATGGACTATGTGAAAAGCTTTGTAAAGTATTTACGCTGTTCTGGTTCAAGAATGTAAAGCTGTGACCTGTGGCCAGCACTGCATATTCTTTATCAGTCAAATGTCTGAATGGAGATTGCTGTCGGCTGTTTTGAAAATGTATTCGTGAAGTCGCAATCAAAACGATCAAATGGTAACCAGATTCGTTAACAAGACTTTACATAATCTGTATAGATGTTAAAATATTTTCAGTGTGTCAAAAATGTAAATGTGGCTCGTCTGTCCAATGATACATGTATCAATAAAATAACCATTTTTTAAATTCACCAAGTGTTGTGTGTCATTATACATAATAAATAATGCAACGTAATAAAGAACCAGTCGATTTTGTGAGTTGAAAA
Organism: Ambystoma mexicanum; assembly: GCF_040938575.1. Taxonomy (NCBI): domain Eukaryota; kingdom Metazoa; phylum Chordata; class Amphibia; order Caudata; family Ambystomatidae; genus Ambystoma; species Ambystoma mexicanum. Next base: position 317,352,083 of record NC_090928.1, on the reverse strand, counting down.
CTTTTGTTAATAAGAAATAAAAAAGACATAGTAAATACAGAAAAATGAAAGTTATGCCACAAACATGACAATACAGTAAAGAAGAAATGTATGCATTTAGACAATGATGGGGCGTGCATTACTCGGATAACCATATAGGGTGCACGCTTCTTCAATGCGGACTTGACGCTTCAGAGTTACGGCTGATGGGGGCGTTATATATTTGTAAGAGGGTGGGTAAAGATGAATTAAACCAGCTGGTAGTCCACTGCTCAACAGGACTGGGTGAATGGGTTCAGCTCAAGGGCTATCTAGAGCGCTGTGTTATTGACAAGGAGTAACAGGGGATTTTAGCATCTCCAGAAGGTGTTGTTGGGTGACATTACCCACAACGGAAGTCGGGATATTTAAATCAGCGACGGCCTGCACAAACTCGTTCCAGAAGATGGGGGCATTTATTATAGATGTGGGATGTTGGTTCGTTACACACCACACTAGATTGTGCAGGTTTGACCCCCTTAAAATGCTGCCTCTGTAAATAAACTCACCCATATCAGTCCAGCCGGCCAGATCGTTTTTAAGTTCCTTCTTATATAGCAATTACTCCACGTTAGGTTTATAGCATTGGCTAAGGGTCTTCAACACGTCAGCCGCAACTGGATCTGCTACTCCTCACTGATGAGGCCCAACAAGACCAAAACATGTTTGGGGATACTTGTGGTTTCATGCAGAAGGGATGTGACCAAGCAGTTCGGGCTGGACAGCCCCTTTTGGGGAGGGGCCAAGCCTGATTTGCATATGGTCTTTCCCCTTTTGCAATGGCTTAGCAGGCAAAGAACAACGGTCTGGAGGGTTGCCCAGAACAATGCCAGAGGTGAGCATTAATTCCAAACCTTCCAGCCATCACCTCTTTTGCTTTGCGTAAATCGCCCTGAGTGGGAAGGGTATGCCCAGACATGGGTCCCGTGCCTGCTCGGCCTAGAGACCCAAGCTACTCCTCACTGATGAGGCCCAACTTGCCGAAACATGTTTGGGGATTCTTGTGGTTTCGTGCAGGAGGGATGTGACCGAGCAGGTCGGGCTGGTCTGCGCCTTTTGGAGTGGGAGCAAACCTGATTTGCATATGGTCTTTCCCCTTTTTTATGGTTTAGCAGGCAAAGAACGATGGACTGGAGGGTTGCAGAGAGGTTAGAATTAATTCAAAAAATGCCAGCCATCCCCACTTTAGTTTTGCAACCAGATCTGGCCCTTGTGGAGCCTTCACACCGCTAGATTCCTTGGGTGGCATGTATACAGTTAGTTTGTTTCTCTTTGTATCACTGTGTCAGGTGTAGTTTACGTATTTATGCAGAATATCCATATGTAAGGCCACTTTATCATGAGCCATTAAATCAGTTCTTAAAACATCCTTCATTTCTGACACAAAATATATCAATATGGCAATAGCTTGGGTGTCTTCAGACTTTATAACAGCTAGTTGTCAACCAAGTACATTTTATGTGTGTGCTCCATCACTGACCCCCAAGCAAGCTGGTGATTAGCAGTGATGCTATGCCAATCAAAGACCCTATGATTGACCAGTTTCTTGATTACCTTCTTTTTCTTTTTTAACACACTTATTGGATGGTGTGTTAGGGGCACGTGTTGCTTTAAAGTGTTCTGAGCAATCTCCGAAATGGCGGCCACCAGATCGTCAGAGGACGTGGCTAGAATGGCCATGTGCTGTTGAGGGGTGGCATATACAAGCATTTTGAGCAGCTCGATAATTCTCTGGATACATGCCGACATGGTGAAAGCAGGACCGGTGACTGATGCTGTAATGCGATTAAGGTTTTTTTAGATCACTTTTTAGGAATATACACAGTGAGAAACCCCGGTGGGACTATATCACTGCACAATCTATAATCAACCAGGAGATATCCGTAGGGCTTACGGGTCACATCTTCAAAAGCCTCCATAATAAAACACATTTTTCTGGATGGATACATCTGGCAGGCTATCACAGCTAGTTGTTATTTATCCCATGGGTTCTTAAATAAAACTATATAACTAGCATTTAGCATTACAGGTCTGTTGCTCTTGCCACTGTTGAACAAGTTCTGCATGATGTAACAAATGCTTATATTGCGGTGGTGGGAGTATTGAGTAAAGGCTTTTTCTAGCTCACGTTCTGGCCCCCCCCCGGTCATCAAATCGTCCACGATGATCATATGCACCATGCTCGGCGGAAGTAAACGATCATCACTGAGACTGTCGGGCATAACCTCTACAAACCAAAGGTGTTTAAACTGTTGTTGCATGGTGTTATAAAGAGGTTGCCAGCAGCTGTAGAATCACACAATATTATTGGAAGTATGTTTCATTGCAGTGTGGGCATTGTCTAGATGTTTTCCACAGCTGGAAGGCCCTGTCAGCACACACGCAAACAGATGTTGTAGCCTGGTATCCATAACAACAAATACTTGAGCACTTACAAACCATGTACAGAACCATGTACATGCAAGCTCCACAGGTGAGGTTAAATCACAGCCGGTGGTTACCCTTTCAACCTTCTAGGGGTTGGCAAAACATATACAGCTATATCTGGGCATGGATGTTTGGCACTTAAGCCTCACAAGAAAACCTACAAATGAAATGCATGGTCTTGTCTTTTCTAGCGTACCTTGAAGCACCAAATAAAAACATGTGACAGTTTTTGCATGTTTTCTTCAACAATAGGACATTATAGACTATATAAAACACACAACCACTGTATATGATACACAACATACATTTGGATGTTATAACGAGTCATCCAACATATGGCTGCCCCACCCAACGGCACCGCAATAAATACTACACACATAAAAAATGTAGCCGCCACCAGCATATACTGTAGTGGTGGTTGTTGAGGTCAAATTCACTACCTACAACACCACATGATTGGTACCTTGATGGCTGTGGCACTGCACCAGCTGTATGTCCTCTGATAATGGCAAAAGAATAACCGCAGTTACAGACTCTTGGGATTGCAAATAGCAATGGCATCCAAAACCACTGCCGCTTGTCATGTTTTTCCATGCAGTCGGTTGTGAGACAGCCTTAAAATCCCTCAAGAGCCATTTGGAAACTGGGGGCAGACTCCCATCATCCTTTGGATCTTTCTCGCCCCAGAAACAGATGGGACGTGTTATGTTAGATGAATCATTCACCATAAATCCAACGGCTGCCGGTGGTTGGTTGACACAATTCACATCCAGAGGGCCCCTATAGCTTTGGTAACTGCAGCTCCTTCGCTGTATACGCCCTCGCATTGAGAAAGTGCCATCACCACCGCTATATTTTGTGCTTGCAGATATCGATGAAGTACATGACCCTGCTCCCTTCTGAAGACATTACCATGACACTGGTTCCTGAAGCCCCATGATGTACCCCAAAAGCCATACTCCATTTCTGTTGGCCACCCCAGGCATTTGTGGCTTGAAGACCCCTAAAAAACAGCCCCCTCCAATGGGGCAATCCACAAAACCTTGTTACCCACATCCATTCTCAATGATTGCGAGGGTCATCTAGCCCTAATCCATGGGCAGCTCTAGTTCCATGGCGTTGGCGTTTGTTGGTTGCGAGGGACCACTATCCCCATCCATAACCCTAGATCCATGAATCCAATGGCTGACGGTTGATGGTTGCCACAATACACATCCAGAGACACTTCTGTCTGTGCCATCCATTTGTTGGAAGACATGGCTGTTCTAAATAGAAAGAACATGAAATTAGAATAAGACATTTTATACATAACAACAGTCCTCCATCAATACATGGCACAACCCCAAACATCTCAAGCTTGGTGTCACACCTCAACAAATGTCCCCTTAAAATAAATCTGTCATACTAGCAGTTTGTACAAAATAAATTTCTGCTATACCACTTCCGTAACAAATGTGATCTCTGGCACACACTCAGATACTAACGTCACATTGCACGCATTGTCGAGATAGCATAAACGACTGAGAATTTAGAACCATATTTTAAAATTCCTGGCACTCTTCTACCTCACACTTTTGTTTTAAAGCAGACACTGCAGTTTTCACATGTAAAGATTTGGGTCAACACTCTGACCTTCCCTTGCAGACAGAGAAAAGACACATTTTGTTTTGTGCCACTCTGCATGCAGAATAAAATAAAATGTAGCGCCTACTTGGAAGTACACATCGAATCTGCCACAATCTAAAACATCGAACTACCTCAAAATAAATAAATTACTGGGCCTTAGGCAATCAGGTTTCCGACCCAGACATGGGACAGAGATCGCCTTGATTGACTTAAAAACACCAACTGAGGCTCTAAAAGACAAGGGCTTGTTGAAACGCCTACTTCTTCTTGATCTTTCAGCAGCTTTTGATTTGGTAGATCATCAAATTCTATGTCACCACCTCAAAATAGCTGCCCATTTCTCAGATGCTGCCACATCTTGGATCAGCTCCTTCTTGGTTAACAGAACCATGAGGGTTTTTTTACCATCTGCCTCTGCTGAACCAGCACCTGTCCCGTGTGGAGTCCCACAAGGATCTTGTGTATCTCCCACACTGTACAATGTGTTTACTAAGATGCTCTTTGACATACTTGACTATCTGGGTGTCTCCTACACTAACTATGCTGATGACACCCAGATACTCATCTCCATCACAGGCGACTATGTAATTAACTCTAAAGCACTCAATGAAGTCTACACAGTCATCCAGGCTTGGATGGCACATCATGGGCTCTACCTTAATGATGAAAAAACAATTGCATTATCATCACTAGAACTCCCATCATGTCAAAAATGGATTACTGTAACGCCCTATATTTAGGGAAGCCAAAGAAACATTGATAAATTACAAGTTACTCAGAATAATTTCATCAGGGCGGCCCTTAACTTCCCGAGATTACACATCTCTGACACGAGACGCAATCTACATTGGCTCTCTGTTGCCCATCGTATATCGCTCAAAACCCTTGCTCTAACTCAGAAGGCCCATAACAATTTGGCACCCTCATACCTTTACATTACTTTACTTTAATACATTTGTATTGCGCAACAATGATGGCGTGGACAAGACTAGACAACAAAAAACAAATAGGAGTCAGAAGCTGAGGTTGTCAATCAGAACAACTTGGCTGAGCTTTATTCGAAGAAAGCCATGTTTTTAGCTTTCTTTTAAATGCCTCAAAGGTCGATTCCAACCTTAGGTCCAGGGAAAGGCTATTCCAGGCAGTTGGAGATGCTATAGCAAAAGCTCCTTTTTCCACTTTCCTGGACTTGCTTTTCGGAATTATGAGCATTTTAGTCTCCTGTGACCTGAGGACACGTAAGAAGCTCTCGGGCAGAATCAGTTTGTTAAGGTAACAGGGCATGGTGCCCAGGAGGCTCTTATAAGTTAATAGAATGAGTCGATACTGAATTCTGACCTCTACATGTAGCCATTGCAGGGCTCTTCTAGCAGGTGTGACATGGTCCCGTCTGGAGAGACCCATGACCACCCTCAATGCACCATTTTGAATAACTTGCAGCCTGTTAATTTCCTTTTTGCTGATACCGGTCAGCAGGCTGCAACACTAATCCATTTTAGTGCCTACTATGGCTCTCGCAAATGTTTCAGGATTAGCCTGGGAGATCATGGGTCTGAGGTGAATAAATAGTTTTAAGTAGTAAGCTTCTCCTGATACAACACTTCCCACATGGGCTTTCATGGAGAGGTGTTGATCGAGGATCACCCCTAACAACTTGACTTTCTTATGTTAACTTCACCAAGCTGGAGTTTGCTATACCTGGGGTCAAGCTTAGAGATCTGGTTGGGGGATCCCACGATCATGAGCTCTGTTTTTGTTCTGTTTAGCACCAGTCCATTTTTTACCATCCAGTTCTCAATGCAGGTGTAAACTTTGTTTACACGCTCTTCGTCTCTGGTATGGTCTCCCGTCAAGGCGATGATACATAGTGTATCGTCTGCGAAGTTGGTGAACCAGATATTTTCGTGCACCAACATTGAGAAGAAGGGGACAGTAAAGATGTTATAAAACAGGGTGAGAGGCTTGCTCCCTGTGGGACTCCATACTCGATCGGGATTGTGTCTGCTTCTGCTAGGTCTGAGCAGACCCAACTGACCCTATTTTTGAGAAAGGAAGCTACCCACTGCGAGGCTTTGATGGAGAATGCTGCCACTTGTTCAAGCCTGGTGACCAACAATGTGTGGTCAACCAGGTCGATTGCAGTTTAGAGGTCCAGCATCATGAGCATGGTGATTTCTACCTTATCTATGTTAGAGAGGAGCCTAAATTTTAATTCCAGAAGGGCTGTTTCAGTGCTATGCCCTGCTCTGAAACCTGATTGCTGACAGTTTAGAATAGGGTGGATTTCTATATGTTTGGCTATTTGTTTGTAGGCAACTCGGTCCAGGATCTTCATCAGGAAGGCCGAATTTCGTGATGGGCCTATGATTCAAGGGGTCCTCTTTGGAGAGGCCTGTTTTTTTAGCAAGGGTGTGACCCATGAACGTTTGTTTCCGTCCGGTACAGCACTCTCTTTGAAGGAGGCATTAACAAATTGAAGAATAGCCTCTAACAGTAAAGGGGGACATGTTTTAATTATAATGGCAGAGAAAGGATCTCCCCTGCAGCTAGTTGTTTTCAGGTGTTGGACCACCTCCGTCAGTTCTTCCAGCGTGATTGCAAAGAAAGAGAATTCCGGGATTGTGGGGCATCTAATGTGCTCCTGACATTCGGAAGTGTTACCTTCCTTGAGGCCATTCGCCTTTTATAGGCTAATATCACCTTTGATTCCCTGTAGTTTAGTGGACATAGCGTCTTGGATAGCCTGGCACCATTTTTTCTCTTTTACGACTTCCTGAACCTCAAGAACAGGTGTCAATTCTTGCTCCTTGAGAATTTTGAACAGTTCCTTAGCCTCTGACTGTGCTTCACTGATCCTATTATTAAACAAATTATTCTTTGCATCTAGGATAGCCACTTTGTACAATCTGGCTGCCTCTTTGTAGGCCAGGAGCATGTCAGCTGAGTTATTGATTTTCCATTTAAAATACTGTTTACGCATAGCCACTTTCAGAATGTGCAGCGTGAGGGTAAACCAAGATTTATTAGGAGTGGCTAGCTTATGTTTTCTTGCTTTCTCCGGAGCTAGGTGATTCATGATGTCATCAAAGGTTTCCGTGAGTATATCGGAGAGTTCCTGAGCTAATTCTGGGAGTATATTCATTTGTCAGGTGTCTAACCAGAGGGGAAATCTGTTCCAGAGTGAGCCATTTGGAATTGCGTTCCATGGTGGGAGGAGTGATTTTGCTTTTAGGTTTGACTGGAAAGATCGAATGAATTACAAAGTTGACGAAATAATGGTCTGACCATGGGCAAGGCGAAGTGGTTAGGTCACTTATAGGTACATTGGCTGCTGCAAGCCGGTCCAAGGTGGGTCCCAATTGATGTGAGGGATGACGAATAAATTGTGCAAAACCGAGGGATCCCAAGGAAGCTTCCAGGTCTGCTCCCTTGGGATCATCTTGGTGGCCAAGCCAGTAGTTAAGGTCACCCAATAAGATGAAGTTGGTATGAGGTTTAAGACAAGCCAGGAGACCTGACCAATCGCTTCACACGGCACACAGCAATCAGACCCTTGAGGTCAGCCCATGTACACACACTGACTATACCCAGCTACAAGCTTCAGACAGCCGGGGGATCTAGTTTCCCAGTCCTTGCGGCAAAACTATGGAACACCATGCCTACTACACTCGTTCCACTCCTTTAAGAACAAAAGTACATTTTGGCTCTATGAGCTTGACGCATCTGCCTCATCCACCTAACTACCCTGGCATTTGTGTTAATGTGTTAACATCGGATTCTTAGCCCTCCTTTCAATTGTATTGTATATATATCTTCTGTTTTTTAGTATACGTTGCAGTATACTCAAAAACTTCCAGTAATATTTATAGTAATGGCTGTAAAGATGTACTTGTCTGTATCATGTGTTTCCTTTAAGAACTGCATTGTCATTGTTAATATTTGCTCTTTCCCTATGGGAAAGCTGTTTTCATTGTATGTAACCACTACTTCTTCAAATTATGCGCCCAGATGCCCCAGGGCAAGGTGTGCAATACAAATAAAATAAATACAAATAAAATAAATGCACTGGCACATAAGCCAGCTTTTACACATCCCAAACCTATCAAGTAAGATGTAGCACCCTGGCACTCCCCACCCTTAAAAATGCCATCCACTCTAGTACTTTGTCTCAATAAATCACGGGTATACCGTTTGTGCTACATGTGTGATCTTTGGCGTAAACTCAGATACTCAAATACTAGCATCACATTGCACGCTAAGAATATTTCATCAACTTTATCAGTGCTGTGAAGCTAAAACACAGCATTGTGCACATGCAAATACACTGCATCACTAAAAGACAAGTGCCCCAAAAGTGCAATCAGGGTTATTTAATGTTTCATTTAATATTTGGAACGGCCATCGGGCAGGGTCCAAGACTTAATATTGAAGTGTCTGATTGATTGTGTGAGTGTCTGATTGACTGTGTAAGTGTCTGCTTGATTGAGTGATTGTCTGATTGATTGTATGAGTGTCTGATTGATTGTGTGAATGTATGATGATTGTGTGAGTATCTGATTGATTGTATGAGTGTCTTATTGATTGTATGAGTGTCTGATTGATTGTGTGAGTGACTGATTACCTGTATGGGTGTCTGATTGATTGTGTGAGTGTCTGAATGATTGTGTAGCTGTGCAAAAAGCAATAAATACTTACAAAACCCTTTACACATGTTCAACTTCTTCCAAAGTGTTGTAGTCAAAATCTAATAAACAGCACACACACACAGAAAAATAATCTGGTGCTACCGACATCTATGCACTATCCTAGCCAGCATGCATAACCTCATAGCATGCTAAGCAAACTGTGCATTTTCAAATACGTCATTAAAAGCACACAGCTGTTAAGTTAATAATGCACAGACCATCTCAGAAATGGCCTGTCTCATGGTGTGAGTCAGAAAGGTTAGACAAATACAAAAACATGAATTAAAGTATTGAAATACCCCCCAAATTCATCTTTTTGGTGTTGTTGGACTACAATTCTAAATAAACAGCAGGCCCAGCTTCAAATTAAAAGGCTTTGCAGGGGTTCTCCTAGTGTCCACAGGCCCAAAATCAAATCCAGCTGAGAAGCATGGTACCCCGCAGAGTTCCAATCAAGTGGCTCAGGTCAATTATCCGGTGTCCGCAGCGGTGAATAAATCCAGGGCTCTGACACTCTGGTTGACAATATCCCGTGCTAGAGTCAGAAGGGACTTTTTAAAGGGGTGAAAGCACATACCTTTTCTTGTCTGGGGTTTGTAACAAATCTAATTTGAGCTATTTCTGGTGTATAGGCTGTTTCCTGGGGACCAGTGCCATTATTATCATCAACAGACACAGATTTCCTGAACTCATGTATGGGTTTTGTAACAAATCAAATTTTAGCTGTTTCCTGTGTCCAGGCTGTTTCCTGGCGGCCAATGCATTGTTTCTTATCAACACACACAGATTTCGTGAACTCATGTATGGATTTTGTAACAAATCTAATTTTGGTTGATCCATGTGTCCTGGCTGTTTCCTGGGGGCCAGTGCCATTTTGCTTATCAACAGAAGCACATCATTCTATTTCCTGCATACTGTGCAAGAATTAGCGAGTGTCAGCCTAGATTGTTAATAGTTAACTTCCTATATGGTCATAGCAACATCAAAAATTACGTTCAGCCTGCAGCTGCTTCCTGTGCCAGCCATAAGTCATAAGTTAAAAATAGCTGTGCTAACCACCATTGATTTTAGTTTGTAAACATTTATGTACATGGGTGGTTTTGTTTATACAGCTGGCACAAACACCATGTATTCGGCAAGCTAAATATAAAGCCCATCTGTACTTTCTGCTGATGTGGATAGAACGCTGCTCTGTGTGTCAGAACATTCCTAAGATTCCTCAGGCCTTGTCATAGATATAAAACCCCTTTGCTGTATTGATTCACAGCTCTTTGATGGGTCGCAGAGGGACACATGTATGCTGCACACGAGATGCTGTAGTACCCTTAAAAACAATTGTTTGACTTTTGTACAGCTCTGGGAAGCACACTTTACTTATAAAGTAAACTGCTTTTCATTATTTACAATCTGTATCAAAGCCAGTGCATATAAGATTGGTATACATTTTTATATCAAAAATGATATTAAAAAGGTATATCAACATTTTCGGGGAAGTTATAAAAAATGTAAATGAATATTTTACATACAAATATAAATTTATATATAACTTTCTATATACAAAATATGATTTTTAATATTAATTTTTATATACATGTTTAGATCCAAAAATGGGATATTATATAATTTGTATATACTTTTTATATAAAAAAATATGATTTTGTATACTGATTTATATATAAATGTATATTTCAGAAAATATTTTTGATATTTTTATGTACATTTTTATACCAAAAAGATATTAACTTTTCTATATAATTTTCCTGTTTTTGGGGTTCCAAAAATTGCTATCAAAAACTTTGGAGGGGCTTATCAATTTGATATAAAATGTATATCCGCTTCCTATCACTCCGGGGCAGAACCCCAATGTGACGTCACCAATGCATCACTCTGCAAAACACAATAATCCCTGTCCCCGCCATCAGGGCTCACTTCGCTCTCAGTGACCGAGCAACATTGTCAAGCGCTGCTCTCATCTTTATATAGAATGTATATAAAATGTATATTCACTTATATCAAAACAAATATAAATTAGAAAACCCTTCCTTTAAAAATATACATTTGATATAAAACGATATCAAACATTTTTTAAATCATTGTTATATCAAATGTATATTAAGTTCATATCAAAGCACATCAAAATGGGGTGGGACTAAGACCAGAAACAGGGGCTGTGTCCACCTGTCAAAATTTTACATGAGACACAAGAGGGCTCCTTCTACTACTATTTTCAAACTCTTAAGGAGATATTTCTGATTTTATATTTTTGAATTATCATTTGTTCACATTCACATGCTTTGGGAATTTAACTCATTGAAAAAAACATTGTTTAAAATATTGTGCATTGTTCTTTTAGTTTTATTTATCTATGTTTACTGAAACAAGATGAAAATCAGCATAACAAATTTCATACCGCATCTGTCGCATGTCTTCCCCAAACCACCCATTTCCCTACAAAGCACCCAACTTCAATACAGGATGTTTATTTATTTTGTAAAAAATATAGCGCACCAAGCTTGAGGGCATTTAGGCACTCTTTTGACAGCAAGCAAAAAGTGGTGTTACAAGTTCCATACCGGCGTATAAGGTTACATAGATACACAAGTTACAAAGGTTGCATGGTTACACAGGTGACCTAAGATACATTTACATTGGTTGTATAGTTACTTAAGCTTACCAGGTTACAGAGTTCCATGGGAAGGACAACAAATACAGCAGTTCTTTAGTTACTTAGGTAAGGTGGTGCTCAGTAGATTGTGGCTTAGTTGAGGAGTACGTTTGTGGGGTTGTTTTGTAACTCCTGAGTAAATAGCCATGTTTTAAGGTGTTTTTGGAAGGTCCAGTAAGAGGTTTCTGACCTTAGAACTGCTGGTAAATTGTTCCATAGTTTGGCTGCTACCACTGGGAAGCTACTGCCACCTGCATTCTGCAGCTTGAAATGTGGGGTGATGAGGCTTTGCTCATAGGCTAAGCGCATAGGTCTGTTGGCTTGCTTTTGTAGGCATTTGTGGGTCAAAGAAAGTGTTTTGAAGCAGTTTCTCTCCAGTATCGGTAACCAGTGAGTTTTCCGTCAGATCGATGAGATGTGGGTCGTTTTTGGAATGTTGAGAGCTGTTCTCAAAGCGTTATTTTGGATAGCCTGCACTTTTTTGATATTCTTGTCTTAGTGCTGCATAAAGGGAATTGCAGTAATCCAGTCTCGACAAGATCAGAGCTCTCACAAGGGTGATGCAACTGTCAGGTGAGAGGAAGGGCCTGCAGGCACTGATAAGTTTGGATATGTAAGTTGCAGCTGAGGCCGTGGCATTAACTTGTCGCATTAGGGTCAGGGTAGAGTCACGGTAAAAACCTAGGGTTTTTAATTCTTTTGAAACTTTGATGATCTTACTGTCGATGTTGAAGGATTCCAATGCTTTGGAGAGTTTTTTTCAGACAGGGTTTGGAACCAATGAGGAGAAGTTCAGTCTTTATCATCATTCTGGCACAACCTGTGTTTTGCGACATCCAGGCTTGGATAGTTTGGTAGATGGTGTTCAGTGAGTTGGTGTCAGTGTCGTAGGAGCCAGAGATAGGTATGAGGATTTGGGTGTCAACTGCGTAATTAGTGTAGGTGACACCCAAATCATCAAGCCAGTCAAAAACAGGCTTAGTAAAAATGTTGTATAGAGTGGGAGATACGCAGGAGCCTTGAGGTTCCCTGCGGGTGACCGGGGCTGGCGCTACCGCTGAAGTAGAAGAGAAACTCTCATGGTTCTATCTCAGAGGAAAGACTGTGTCCATTTGATAGCTTTAGGTGAGAATTGGGCGGCTGAGACTAGTTGGTTACATAGTATGTTGTGGTCTACTAGTTTGAACGCTGCTGATAGGTTTATCAGGAGGAGGAGTGCTAAGTAGCCATTGTCTTTCAGCTCGTGAAATTTGTTTTTCAAGATCTAAAAGTGCTGTCTCCGTACCATGTCAAGGGGGGAAGCCAGATTGCCGGGTGCTAAGTAAATTGTTTGTTTCCAAATGGTTTCGAATCTGGAGATTGGCTGCTCTGTCCAGAATTGCGAGTAGGAATGGCACTTTGGTTATTGGTCGGTAGTTAGTTGGAACGTTGGGGTCTAGTGTGGATTATTTTAGGAGCAGGAGGACCCAGGCATCTTTGACGTTGGTAGGGCCTATGCCGCTTTCGAAGAAGGCGTTAATGAGGTGATGTAGGGTGTCAATTCAGTCACACAGTCTTTAATGAGCGAAGCTAGACAGACGTCTCCCTAACATCTAGCGGGTTTGAGATGGGATATGATTTTGGCGGTTTCAGCGTTAGAGACCGGTATGAATTCTGAAAGTGCATCTGTATAGGGGACGACCGGGCTAGGCATCAGTTGCGATAGAGCAGGCTTCAGACTGATTTATTTTGTTTCGATTTTAGTTTGAAGTAGGGCTGTTCTGTCTAGTAGAGCTTTTTGGATCCCAGAACCCCAGCTCTCTTCTTTGATGCCAATTTCTGGTGGTGTCACTGGGGACTCAAGTTCTCTCAAGATGGCAAAGAGTTCTTTGGACTCTGATTTGGGCTTCGACATTCTTTCATTAAACGTGACGCTTTTGGTCTGAATGATTGCCTGTTTGTAGTTTTTTGAGGCTGTGGGGAAGGTAGCTTTGATCCGCACTGAGGAGAATTTTTTCCAATTGGATTGTGCAACTCTTTTCATGTTGCACAAGGATTTCAAATTTGGTGTGTACCATGTGTTTAGATGGGCTAGTGGTTTGGCTTTGCACAATGATAGGGGCACTGTTTTTTCTAAGGAAACTTGAGAGTTCGGTATATAGTTCCACCATGTCTGATGAGTCATTCCTTTGAGTGGTAAGGTGTCTGGAGATAGGGTGGAGCAGGGGGAGGATTATTTGCTGCCAGTCCGCGTCAGTTTCTAGATAAAGCAGCAGGAGCCATGGGAGGGGTGGATACAGGTTTCAGGTTCTTGGCTATGTTGAATCTGATAATATGGTGTTCGGACCATGGGCAGTGTTCAGTAGAGGTTATATTTATGTTGCAGTTGAGGGACATTAACCAGTGGAGGGTGCGACCTTTGGTGTGGGTAGGTTCATCGATTCGGTGGCTGTAACCTAATGCTGAAATAGTATTGGCCAAGGAAAGGGCGTGGTTGTCCTTTGGGTCATTGAAGAAGAGGTTGAAATCTCCAAGTAGTAGGGTCTGGGAGCTACGCTTGGTATTGATGGAGAGGAGTTGTGCTACATCTTCCTCGAATGAGAAGCTAGGACCTGGAGGTCTGTAGAAGAGTTGGACATTCAGCGTGGTAGTTGGTGATGTAGTCATTTTGAGAGATAGTAGTTCTCCAGCTTGGAAAAAGGGGGGGTGAGATTCCCAGTATTCAGGTAATTTTTAGCCATAATTGCTACCCCCCCTTTAGTTGTGGGTCTATCAGTCCCGTAGATAGAGTAGCTATCTGGTACGTCCAGGTAAAGCGCTGGGCCAGCCGCAGCATGGACCCAGGTTTCAGTAATGGCCAGGAAGTCTAGTGCATTGGCGGTGATCAGGTCAGTAATAGCTAATGCATGCACAGGGAGTAATCTGGCATTGATGAGGGCACCCTGGATTGGGGTGGCTAATTCACAAGGGGGGTCCAGGCAGTCACTCTGCCAGACATTAGTCCTGGTTACAAGAGACTTACCCAGAGTCTTTAGCTCACTATCTTTCACATAGAATAAATATCCCAAACATATCAGTCTTTGTCCTGCCCTGGGGCAGTCCAGCACCGAAATGCTAGGCAATTCTGCTCTGAACAAGAGTACCAACAGCAACACCAGACACGTGTTCAGTCTGGTTGTACCTCATCTGTAGGGTGGAGCTGTGCCTCTCTAAGAATAGTGTAGGGAGCAAGGGGTCCACGTCTGGATTCCCCTAGCAACTTAGGGTGATACCCTAAGTTACTTAAATATGCAAATTCACAAGGGGGGTCCTGGGAGTCCCTCTGCCAGACATTAGTCCTTGTTACGAGAGACTTACCCAGAGTCTTTAGCTCACTATCTTTCACAGAGAAGAAATATTCCAAACATATTAGTCTTTGTCCTGCCCTGGGGCAGTCCAGCACCGAAATGCTAGGCAATTCTCCTCTGAACAAGAGTACCAACACCATCCCCAGACACGTGTTTCGGTCTGGTTGGAGCTCATCAGTAGGGTGGAGCTGTGCCTCTCTAAGAATAGTGAGCAAGGGGTCCACGTCTGGATTCCCCTAGTAACTTAGGGTGAGACCCAAAGTTACTTAAATATGCAAATTCACAAGGGGGGTCCTGGGAGTCCCTCTTCCAGACATTAGTCCTGGTTACGAGAGACTTACCCAGAGTCTTTAGCTCACCATCTTTCACAGAGAAGAAATATTCCAAACATATTAGTCTTTGTCCTGCCCCGGGGCAGTCCAGCACCGAAATGCTAGGCAATTCTCCTCTGAAAAAGAGTACCAACAGCAACCCCAGACACACGTTTCGGTCTGGTTGGAACTCATCAGTAGGGTGGAGCTGTGCCTCTCTAAGAATAGTGAGCAAGGGGTCCATGAAAGATAGTGAGCTAAAGTCTCTGGGTAAGGCTCTTGTAACCAGGACTCATGTCTCATGTCTTGTTCAGAGGAGAATTGCCTACCATTTTGGTGCTGGACTGCCCCAGGGCAGGACAAAGACTGATATGTTTGGGATATTTCTCCTTTGTGGAGAATAGTGAGCTAAAGACTCTGGGTAAGGCTCTTGTAACCAGGACTCATGCCTGGCAGAGAGTCTCCCAGGACCCCCTTGTTATTTGGGGTGGCTAATGTCATAGAGTGCTGGTTGGTGGTCTGGGTAATGAAAGTGTTGTGCAATTGGGGTGAGGTTTGGTGTCTGCTGTGGTTCGCCTTGGGTGGATCTCCAGCAGGCTTCAGGTTTGCTGTGATCCATGAGCGGGTGGCTACGGAGCTACGAGAAGTTTATTTGGTGGAGGCAAAGGTTTGGGGGGTTCTAGAAGTCAGGTGTGTGACCCTTGGGATCTTGTCAGTGCAGGTTGTATGTCTGCTGTTTTTAGTTGTGGAGGAATACAGGGCTGTGTGGCTGGTAGTAGTGTGGGCAGTGGGCGGCTGATTAATATCTATTGTCTCACTATGGTTGCTCTCAAAATCCCTTTGCTGTTGGGTTGAGTTTGAAAGATGTGTGAGGGCGGATGGTTGGAAGTGTGTCGGTGGAATTGTGTTGGGGTCCGGAAGGTTGGGAGAGATGGTGAGGGTAATAATGCATGGGAGATAAGCCGGAATGGTGAAGGGTCTGGGGTCGGGTATGGCGGTAGTGGTCATCAGGTGGATTCTCTCCTGGTCAGAGGTGAGAAGGCTGGATAGGCATACAGTGTGTACGGGGTCCAGCGAGTCATGTTGAGTAGTAAAAAGTGTGCTAGGCACAGGTTAAACCCGCAGAGTGAGTGTGGTGCAGCCAGACATAGATAGCAATTCACAGAGTGAACACGAATAGTCCAGTAGATAGGTGCATGGTGCCACCTGACATAGTAAATAGCAAATCATAGGCTGGGCTCGGTAAATTCGGCAACTAGTGCAGAGTGCTGCGTGAAACATCAAGTCTCAGGCTGGTCAAAGTGGTTTAAGCTATAAGTTCAGAGTGCAGCGTTGAGTAGCAAATCATAGGCTAAGCACAGCAAAATAAACAGTGCATACAGGGTGCCACCTAAAAGTACAGCAAATCACAGGCTATGCACAGCAAGGTAAATAGCGCATACAGGGTACCGCATAAAAGTACAGCAGGCCACAGGCTAGGCACAGCAAAGTAAACAGCGCATAAAGGGTGTCGCGTAAAAGTACAGCAAGTCAGAGGCTAGTTGCAGCAAAGTAAACAGTGTGTACAGGGTGCCACGTAAAAGAGCAACAAGTCACAGGCAAAGCATGGTAAATTAAGCTGAGAATACAGGATTTGACAGGTCATGTTAACAAATTCAGAGGCATATCCACAATGTAACATAGACAATGTGGTTTTAGGCAGTGTAGACATGAGCTATACACGTACGTCAACTAAGCAATGTCCAGGACAATGGAGACAATGAGACTGAGGTTTACTTTCATTGATAGTCGCTGAACTGCTAATAAAGTTAGGTAGGTTTGGTAGAGGGAGGTTGATCAGTCAGCAGCTTGTTCATATGCAAGCGGGCTTACCTCAATCAGGTGGGAGGATCCGATGTACGAGGTGCTGGTGAGACACAGTGGCGCTTACAGATCTTCCATGTTGTGTGGTGCACTTGTTGTGCGGTGGGTGGCGAGATTCAGTGGCCCAGGGCCGGCCGGTGATGTAGTGGTAGTGTTGAAGGGGCGGTGGGGTGAGTGGCTGGAGGCGCAGATAAATGCTAGGCAGGGTGATGCACCCCAAGGCCCCGAAAGGCCTGGACAGGCACAGACCGGGGCCTTCTAAACAGGGCTTTAAAAGCAGGTGCCGGCTTGCACCTGCCGGTGGATTACAACTGGCTCTAAGTAGACCTTGGGAACCTGCTGCTAGGCAATGGCTCTAAACAGAAAGGAAGAGTCTGTAGCAGGTTGAGCCGCAAAGTAGCTGGCCAGTTTGACACTAAAATCTTACTATTATGCAACATCTGCAATTTTGGTTTTGTTGGTGAACTGTGTTGGGGTGGGGTCAGGAGAGATTGTCTATCCACCTGCCCCCCTTTATCTACTGCAAAGTATTTGAGCACCAAAAACATACTTTTGCATTTCTAATAGTATGATTGTAGCACCAAACCACACTGTAATATAATCAATTGTGTGTTCTTAAATGGCACTTTAGTGCCAGATTTCTCTCACTTCTAAGCGATATAATAAAAGGTGCAATTATTACCCAATTTAATGACACTTAATGTAGTGACTAGGAGAGAGTGAAGCACAGAGTATGCCCTGCTTCAAGATTCAAACTCATAAAGTCCATGCTGCTCTGCGACATAAGTTAAAATGTATCATTTGAGCTCTCCACCCATACAGATAAGAGGCTGAAGGGATTTGTGACAGTTTAAAGGAATAGATGGCCAATAGTCTAAAACATAGTTGAAACATATTTTGAATGAAAGTTCCTATGTAAACACTTTGAGCAAACGAGGCTCAAAGCGTTTACTGGGAGCTTTTGCTTACTTCAGCCACAGCAGAGCTGAGGAGGTTGCCTTCACTTTCATTTTATGTTTCCGGTGCTCCCCAAGCCCAGGGAAGCACACCAGACGTAAAATGAAGGCAAAAAGCAGTGGTGCTGCAATTAAAAATACAACGTTATTGTATTTGTGATTGCCGTGGTTGGAAAACCACAGAAATCATAAATACAACAACGTTGTTATTCTGACTGTGGCGGCTTTCGCGTGGAGTCTCCTGGGCTCCCCCAACCCTGAGGGAGTCCAGGAGACTCCAAGCGAAAGCCACCGCAGTCAGAATAACAACGTTGTTGTATTTGTAAATACTGTGGCATTTACAAATACAACAATGTCGTATTTCTCACTGCGGCAGCTTTCGCTTGAAGTCTCCTAGACTCCCTCGGGTTGGGGGAGCCCAGGAGACTCCACGCAAAAGCCGCCATAGTGAGAAGCACTGCAGCATTTCAAAACACGCCCGCGCTGTGGCATGGAAACACAACCGCATTGTGTTTCTGCATGCAGCAACTTTCACTTTGAGTCTCTCAGGCTCCAGAAACACTGCAGCATTTTGAAACACAAATGCGGTTGTGTTTAAAAAATGCTGCGGTTTTTCTTTATAACTTTCACGGGCTACTCCGGCTCGGAGGAGCTTGAGAAACTTAGAAAGAAAACCGCAGTGTTTTTAAATACAACAACGTTATATTTCAGTTTGCGGTAGCTTCAGCTTGGAGCTCAGGGGCTCCAAGCTGAAGCTACCTCAAACAGAAATACAACATTTTAAAAGCTGCGGTTTTCTTTCTAAGTTTTCCGGGCTCCTCCAGCCCGGAAAACTTAGAAAAAAAAATGCAGCTAGTTCTTAAGAAATTAAGAAATAAGCACTTACCGAGATGCAGCATTCCTGCCTGCAGTCTCTGGTCTCAGTCCTTTGGCACCAATGAAGCAAAAGCCACCCAGTGGTAGATTTTGTTTATTACAGCTGGCTGGCTTTTGCTTCATTAGTGCCGCAAGGGCAAGCACAGTAGGCATCCATTTCACAAAATGGATGCCTCCTAGTGCTTCCCATTTTTAAGTTTGAGCTTCATTTGCTCAATACTTTACATAGGGACTTTAAAAAAATATTTTTAGATATATTTTTGATTATTGGCCATCTTTTAAGCCAATAATATTTCTGAGCGCACTATTCCTTTAAGACTCCATTTAGGCTCACCTCTCTCGTAATTCTCCCTGGATTGTAATTCATATGGAAAATTTGCCAAATTACATTCAACACATTTCAGATTGGATAGCATGGAATATTTAAGAGATGCAGATCATAGAAAGTTTTTCAAGGGGTACACAAAGTATATTTGCATCATGGGGTAATTTATATGCATCTAATGCCGCACAAGGTGATGTCAACACATAGGTGGCCTTTCTTGAAAAATGGGAGGCACCTACAATACCGTGGGCCTGATTCAAAGAAGCATATAATGGAGCAATCCCAATGGAAAACAATCTGTGAATTAGGCCCTCAAGGGTTTTACATTAGTGCCTTACTCCCACAATCAGGCCCAGGATTCTTGTTGTTTTGCCTTTCCATGAAGACACTGCTAAGATCATATTGGCGCTAACTTCATTTGTTTTCTGCAATAGAAATATGGATATCCATCACAGTCCAGGCTTTTCAGTACTTATCTTAAAAACCTCTTTTTAAGGATACAGGATACTTATGCTTCATAGCATCACACCATGTATATGTTATGTGTGTCTAATATTTATGCTACACATGTTACGCTTTGTGCAGTTGACACATCTTTGCAACTGTAACATTACTATGTTCCCTTCAACGCACTACTATATGAACAAAACATGTACACTTGAATATATAAAAATTCTGTCAGGCTACTATTTCGGCGCATGCATTTAAAACCTGTACAAGTAGCATACCATTCACAGGAGATGAAATGTAGCTTGACAATGAATATATCCCACCATTGAAACTAAGGTAGTACTGGCTGAAAAAGGCAGAAACAACAAGACGAGTCATACAGTTTTCCCAAGGAAGCATGTTGGTATATATTTTTTTAAATAAAAAATAAGAGCTGCTTCTATAAGAAATTGTCAACATAAATCCCCATCTGCCAGTGTTTTGAGTTTGTATGAGAATCACTATGGCCATAGGTGTTTGGTGTACAATAATGTAAGGCAGCTCA
This sequence comes from Ambystoma mexicanum, assembly GCF_040938575.1. NCBI lineage: Eukaryota > Metazoa > Chordata > Amphibia > Caudata > Ambystomatidae > Ambystoma > Ambystoma mexicanum. Next base: position 317,332,011 of record NC_090928.1, on the reverse strand, counting down.
ACCGGCAAGCAATTTGCACCCTCTATTAGTATTGTGGTCAAAGTGAACATCAATGCACACATATGCTGTACATATACAGATCTGGGCTAATAGCAGCAGCAAAATTGCTGTATGCGTTAAACAGGATATGTGCTGACTTTAAATTATCCTCATTAACACATACACTCATTTTGCATATGTTAATAATCCATGTGGTATTAGCACAAATATGTAAATGTGTTTCTGAGTATTCAGAGCCAAGTTCTGAGCTATTTGCTATGTTAACATGAAAACAGGGAATCTTTTTTCTCTACAAAATCCACGTGGAAAGAGGGAGGAAAACCATGTTCACCAAACAAACAGTGCATGTGACGAATTGACTTCTACCCTGCAGGAGTACAAGAATGAGCAAATGCGACTGCATCTACTCAGCCCTCACACTTCAACAAACCAAGAGACAGCACAATCATAAAGGTAAAATAGGCACAATAAAGAAATATACCTTCTTCCTGGGCAGAGAGAAGGCTATGCTCATAAATTGGGTGTAAATGTGGCTCAGTAGCAACCCAAAGAGTGACATGTGACAGTCCAAAATAAAGGAATGTCCAATCAAGGTTCTATAACAATATGCACAAATGATTTAAATGCAGCATGTACAATAATAACTGACTTGAAAAACACTACACAAAACCCACCCCTAAGAAAAGGATACAGAATAAGCAAAGATAGCAAGATGAAACACCCTGAGCAAGGAATCAGGCAAGTAATAACCAAAATGCTCTTTAAAAGGATATATTATTGGGTGCAACTGGGATAAAAATGACCTAAGCAGTCTCTAGGAATCCAACAATGAGCCAAGGGGGCAGTTAGAAGTCCAAAGTACCTACCTGCGGTTTTTGTTGGTCTAGCAGCACCGAATAAGACTTCTTGGTACTGCGCAAGCAATTTCAAGATGGAGAGAATGCAAAAGGCAGCACTGGAGGGTTCTGATGTTTCAAAGATGTTGAACGGTTCTTGAAAACAGTTCCAAGCAGTTCAAAAGTGGAAAGGAAGAACATTAGTAATTTCCAGGAAACAATGATGAGATGCACTACTGTGCGTGCAGGGGTGAGGGGTGTGTGCAACTTCCTTCCCTTTATAATTTCGTGTGGAGTAACGTGATGATCTAACCCTGGCTGGTAGCACAGCGTGAATAGAGCGATGAGCAGACAATGTAAACAATACTTTTTCAATGTGTCACAAACTTTTTCAAGCCTTTGTAACAAAAGGCGCATATCTTTGAACATGTCATTAAAGAATTGGGTCCCATTGTCAGACTTAAGGATGTCACAAATCTTTCATTAGGGAAATAGTCTGAGTACCCAATATCTGGCCGCACATTTGACATCAGGGCTGACACAGAAGCCCGCCTCAGTTGAAAAGGACAAACCACAACAATAAGTTAAGAATATTTACTGCACCTGTTAACCATGTCGACATAGTCGATGTGTGGATACCGAATGGGTCATGATGGGCGACATAATGTTGCTTTAAGTGTGCAAAGGGGGCTACTAGTAGTATACTTCTGGCAGGTGATGCAGTTTGCTATGAAATCTGCCATAATCACTTGGAGGTTTGCAATAAACCATTTCTCTTGTAATTCTGAAGCAATGTATTCTTTGGATGTGTGTGCTTGGAAGTGCAATTGTTCAAGGAGGATGATAAGCAGTGTTTGGGGCATAACTGGTTTTCCTGAAATATTATGTTGCCAGAAAATAGCAGTAGGAGAAAGAGACCCTCTCTTGGTCCACAAGTTCTTTTCTTTTTTGGGCACCTGGAATTGTAATTCAATAAGCTGGGCTAGGGGCAGGTTATTGTAGGTGACTACACTTTCTATTAGTTGTACTGTGAATTTGATGGATTGCATGCCTTCAGGATCTGCTAAGCTGCTATATCTGCAGAGTCCTTTATGTTGGATGGGTCATCTAAGTGTGCTGCTTCATTTGCTGCTTAATCCTCTGTGCGGTTGCCATACGCAATTGATTGGGTCTGTGTTTTTTGTGTGTGCTGCACATTTTACTACCACCACAACTGTAGGGAGCACTAATGCATCTAGCAACCTCAAATGTAGTGTGGCATGCTGAATGGGCATACCATCTGACTTTCTAAACCCATGCCTCCCCCATCTGGAGAGGCCAGAGTGCACTGTGGATGTGACATATGATGAATCTGAATAAATAGTAATAGGGCACCCCAGGGATATTCTAATGCTGGTATGAGGGCCACAAGCTTTTCTACCTGCACCAAATAGTGTGAGGGCAACTGTGCATGTGCTACCACGTGGTATTCCCCTGCTTCAAGTGTTACTACTGCTGCTCCTGTGTGCCTGACTCCAGTGTTATGATTTATCATTGACGAACCATCAATGAATAACACGTCCCCTTCTTCGCGTGCATCCTCCCTGATGCAGGCACCCTTGTCCAAGGTGTCCTCATATGTAGTGCAATCGTGTACTGTGTCATGTGCCTGTTCTGGTTCTGCGATAAATGTAGCTGGATTGACAAGGTGGCACTGCACAATGTAGATTGAGGGATTGGACAGAAAGACATTGATGCTGTTTGAGTTGTGACAGTGGATTTCAATTTCTCTAGGATTGCAAAAACTGCATGTTCAACATAAAGGGCCCCATTCCGAGTTTGGAGGTAGCCATGGTGCTATTAGCGCCATGGCTGCCTCCAAAATCGGTCTGACTCCGGTCTGGTGAAGGGAGTAATTACTGGTCCAGTCCAAAGTCGGCGGGACCGGTAATTCCCTATTCACCAGAGCCATTCCCCATTCCCATTTGGGCCCCCACAGGGGTCAATGGGAAGGGGAAAGGTGGCAACAACGGTACCGCAAATTGTGGTACTGTTATTGACCCCAGTATCCCTTTGCGTGTCCCGTCCATAGCCCCTGGTAAAACCAGGCGTTAAGGGAGGGAACCGCAAAGGGACCTCAGAATAGGGCGCAAAGGGATTACCGGCACCAGTGTCATTACCGGTACCCGGTATCCCTTTGCGCCCAGGTTGTAATGACCCCCAAAGACTTACAGGGCAGTCCATGGTGATTGTGTAGGATTTCTGGATGGCAAATGCAGCTGCTGTGAGAGCCTGCTTGCACGGGAAGTGTTCCTGCATTACTGGTCCAGAAGACCACTGTAATAAGCCAGAGGCGCATGTCCCATTGAGGTCTTCTGAGGGCAGCGTCATTAACTGACCATTAGAGTGTGAGAACAAAAAGAATTGTTTCTAATGATCTGGTGTGGCCAGAACTGGGAAACTGCTGATCACTTTTTTAAGCTCCTAAAATAATTCAATCATCTGATCTGTCCTGAAAATGCATCTTTTTTCCTTTCGCGCTTCCTTCAGCCCTTGCAATAGGGGTTTGGTATTTGTGGAATAGTCAAATATCCTTGCTCAACAATAGTTACATAGACCCAAAAACTGTTGCATCTGATTGACCGTGGTTGGCTGTGGTGTTTTGTGTACTGCTGTGGCCCTCTCTAGTGTTTTTATTCTGTCTGTTAATGATATTATTGGTCCTAGGTACACAACCTCTTGCTGGCAATACTGCAGTGTAACCTTGTCCACTCTGTACCCCTTCTCTGCCAAAAAGTACAAAAGTCTTACTGAGTACTCCCTACATAGCTCTTCAGTTGTGCTGCATACCAGGTGGTTGTCTACTTACTGACTCACTGTGCTCTGTGTTTGTAAGTTACCTAGGTCCATTTGTAACACCCTGTTAGAAATGGTGGGAGATTCATAGTACCCTTGAGGTAAACGGTTATGTTGTAACCGTTCTCCTCTTTATGTGAATGCAGTGAGGTACTGACTATTTGGATGTAATGGGATCGTGAATAAAGTGTCCTTGAGGTCTATTACTGTAAAACATGTTGCTTCTGTGAGGATGTTACATAAGATGGTTGTGGGGTTGTGGACCATAGGGAATTCTGCCTCTACAATGTTGTTCAATGGATGCAAGTCCTGTACCATCCTCCAAGATGACCCTTTTGCTTCTTTCAAAGTATCAATGCCATGTTACATGGAGACCCTGGTGGTTGTATTATGCCCTAATGTAACACACCCTCTATGGTGGAGTAAATCACTTCATCCACCTCTTTTGTCATGGGATATTGTTTTACTCAGGGCAAAATTGCTCTTTGCTTCAATTTGATGCAAGCTGCCCTATGCTTTTTAACAGCCCTGCATCATCTGGGCCACTGGTCCACAACTGATTGGTCACCCATTCCAGATCTCCCTGGAAGTGCAACAAAATGTTAATAAGGAGTTAGGGGTGAGGTACTTCTCTCGGTTCCACTTCTATCTGGCAATGTATGAACATTTCAAACATAAGTTCCCACTTATCTTCAGTGTACTCAATCAGCCTTTCATCTGACACATCCCTCAGTTGCTGTGTGGGTACAAGGTTACAATGCATAAAACCTTGTCCCATCCCTTATCCTTCTCATTCAACCCGGACAATATTACCATGTCTTTCCTGGTGATCACTGCCTCCAAATCCATCTTGACAATGGTACCTGGTATCCAGTCTTGCTGAACAGTGGGTCAGCATAGGAAATCTGCAGGTACATGCAAAATATTGTCCTTTATTGCTGGCACCCAACTTAGTACAACTGATACCCCATACAGAAACAAATCTAGATGGAGTGTTACACCTTCCAGGGCGATGTGGCCACAGAGTGCTTGCATCACTGCAGTGGCAGTCATGGGGTACATGCCTGGCATGCACCACATGCCTCATTATGGAGGACTATATCATCCTCCATAAATGAGATGGTCATATTCAACTTGCTCATCAGGACTCTACCCATGAGATTGGCAAGGGAGTCTCAAAAATATAATAAAGGAGCTGATAGTTAATGCGCATCCAGAGTGATAGGTGATTCTTCAGTGAAGGGAACCTATACCACAGACCCAGAGAATCCCTCTGTGTCCATTATTGTGTCGGACATAGGAAACAACCCCTGCTTAATGCAGGATTTACTTGCTGTATTGACCAAAAAGGAGTGGGCAAGTGACTGGGTGAAAGTTGGTGCTGGGGGTTGCACATGCTGCTGTACTGGGATTCGGGCATAAATAGCAGAGTTCGACGTGTGCCGAGTGAACTGTGGTTGTGTGTTATACTTGTGCTGGTGTTGTGGGGTGAACTGTGATTGGATGTTGTACTTTGGCTGGTGTTGAATTGTGGGGCAATATTCTGTTTATTTATAGTTAAAGGGTGTTGCTGGTCTGCTTCTACATTCCCATGCAAAGTGACTCCTTTTCCTGCATTACCCACACTACTGCCCCATTTGAGGCCTCATAACTCCAAATCCCCCCCTCCACCCCTCTGGAAACTTCCCCTTCCTCTCTGAAAACCTCCCATGTCCCTCCTAACATCCCGAGTCCTTATTTCTATCCCTGTTGGGGGCCTTGCTCAGGTTGTCCTCCCACTGTGTTTGTTATCATCGCCCCTTCCACACTCATCTTTGCTATTTTATTCTGCACCAGCTTGACTTCTGCCTGCTCTGTCTAATCCTTGTCCTTTCCCTGATTCCATTGGCAATAGTGTACTATGAATGCCTGTATTTCTGGCCCTTTCTTTACTTTTAATCAGACAACCTTGTTTAAATCTACTTGTACGTCTGCTGTGCAGCACATGATAAAAACAATAATTGTCTTGTCCCATGTTTCCCCTGTCTCTGTCCGCCACATTTCTAGTATCTGCTGTATCTAAACTCTGGATTCCTCATCATCCTTCATTCAGTGTGCTATGATGGAATGTATAACGGGCCTATCAGGAAACATCTCTCTCAATACCCACCAGACGTTTTCTTGGCAGTTATTAAATGGGACGCCATTGTGAGCATTGTCTTTCAATGTAACTCCTGAATACCCACTGCCTTTTTCCAAATCTTGTCCAGTTGTTCCCCTAGCAAGGAGGCACACCTGCTAGGGGAACAAGTTCTGCAGGTCATGCCGGTTTAACCATTAAAGTCGATCCCCTCCAGGCTTTGTCAGATGTACTTCTTTCTTCTACAAACATTTTCCATATATTTAGAATACCTTGCGGATTCTTCTACTGTTTCCCATTACATGTTTATAACAAATATGTATGCATATGTTCCAACAAGCTTTTATCATACGTGCCTTCCCCAGGCCATGGTGTCAAGATGTTCCCTTTTGTTATCTGTACCCATTCTTTGTGATATTTCAAAATCTTTTCATTATACTGCGGGGCGGTTTACACATGTGCTCCAATGGTGTGTCCATCCCGCCACAAACCTTCCCATCAATACTAGCCCAATGGCCAAACCTTCCACCAAAACATCAAATATTACTATCTCAGCTACACACAATCTGACAATAGAACTGGTTCTCTCACACAACTGCTAGCCTCATCAAACAATAAAAAACACCTCTGTTAACACCATTGCCACACATATCTGACTCCAAAACACTTTAGTCTACACTATTGCTACTAATACTGAACATAGATAAACATGTTTATGTACACAGTAACACATCTTCACAACAAATAAAAAACATACACACAACAATGGAGATCCTTCCTCTGTCCCCTTACCTCGAGATGAGGGTACTAAAACCTCCTAGAACTCCATTTGCACTCACACAACCTAGGGACACCCTGCCCTTTTATAATAGGACAAGCTCTTTACACAACATTGTCTTTCCCCACAAGGAGGAGCTTCCCCAACACATTTCAACAAACACATAATAACAAACTACAAGGATAGAGAGAGAGAATGAGAGAGAAAAAAAATAAACACTGTGGCCCTCATTACGACCTTGGCGGAGAACCATGGTGCTATTTGCACCATGGTCCATGGCGCTAAGCTGCCAACTCCGCCATGGTGGTTGGCGGACTTACCGCCCCATTCCGACCTTGGCGGGGCGGTAAGTCCCCAATCCCCATTTACCCTTCCCCATTCCCATTTCTGCCCCATAGGGTATAATGGGAGTGGGGAAGGCGTTAATTACGCCACCGTAAATTACGGTGGCGTAATTAACAACAAGGTCCCTTAGCGCCATGGATTTTAACGCCTGCTAAAAGCAGGCGTTAAAATCACCATGGCGCTAAGGGAACTCGTACTCAGGCGGAAAGGGGCGCCATGGTTTACGCCGGCGTAAACCCCTTTCCGCCAGGGTCGTAATGAGGGCCAGTATCTTGTCCAACACATGCTCTCTGCTTCCTCTGCTATCTCCGAGTCCTCCGACACTGCGTCCTTGTAACAGCCTGCACAGCCCAGCCCAATGCCCTCAATCCAGAAACCAGGAATGCCTTTAGGGTAACATGGCACCTGCGCTCCACTCTGTTGGTGCATACGTAAACAGCTCTCTCGAATTTGATATCAGGGTCACCAGATGAAAAGGAGGACCCTTAGTGATTTCCATGAACCAATGATGAGATGTACGAGTTGCGAGAAAAAGCATTTTTATTTCAGAGGTCGGTCAGTTGTGTACGACCGAAAAACTGTGAACTCACCACGCACGCATCAGACAGTAATATTTACAGTTGAAAATCACAAAATTAGAATCATTGGATATACAATCTACACATTAATTTAACTACATTTTGAGCAGCCTAATGGCTCTTGCAGATAAAAAAAGTCAGCAAAAATTGCTCTATGTCAATTGGTTAGTAAATGTTCCCTACTCTGATTGGGTTAGTACATTTCCCCATCCCAATTGCCAGCACACTATCCCATGACATCAGATGTTCAACCCACCAGGTGTGCAAGTAAGCCAACAATGGAGAGAGCAAAACCTTACCCCCAAGGCAACATATTAGATGCAGTGAAAGCTCTCGCACATTTGAGCAGACATCTTGCTATCTTAGTTTCACGCCCAAATTGTACAGCTGCGCTCTGTCCTGTGGGAGCTTGTCGTTGCTGCTATCATATCTCCACTTGCCAATGCCAAGGACACAAACTATCAACTCATTGTGCCCTGATTTTATTCCACTATATGCATGAGTTTCTGTAGAGAGGTTTTACAGGGAAAAATACAATTGTGACCTAATTCTTTTGGACAATAACTCATATCTGCTCTGTTTGCATCCAGCCGGGGACATTGCAGCCAATTGAGGTTCTCTTGGATTGTTGCAGGAATAAAACCAAATTCAGTAAAGAGTAAGAAGACACTGGTGTGCACTAGGCCACAACTAGTCTTCGATTATATTCGAAGACTATAAAGCCTGATATTGCAATACAAGATGGTGGAAATTTTTGTTTACTAATGGCAAAGCCTAACCCTAAAGCAATCAAATGGTGGAGATGCCCACTTTAATACTGTTCATGTAATTTGCATTTCCTCCTACATTTGTGATGTTGCACCTGCATGTTTACAACAGCAAAAACACTAGACTCCCAGCTGCCTTTGTTCTCAGGGTGCTGTAAGTCCCAATCCAGTGACTCAGTGACAAGATGAGTAATTTTCTTATGTTCCCAGACATGGGGGAGTCTGGCACACTACTGTAGGGGTCCTCCAACAGGGAGTGGTCCTGGCTATTGGTAAGGCCGGCAGAGAGGCAGGTCTTGCTCCAGGACTAGGACACCCCCCAGGTTGCTGTGAGTCGCGCTCCAGGGTCTCAGGGACAAGATAGGTCTGTATTCACAGGTTCCCAAACACGGCAGAGGTTGGCCAATAACAACATGGGGCCTTCAACACTGTGAGGTTCTGGGTATCAACTGCTGTGGCTGGCAGAGAGGCATGACTTGTTCCAGCAACAGGTTCTCCCCAATGTTCCTTGGGGATAGTTAGGGGACAGAGCTAGCCTCTGCCTTTACCTCATGGTTGGAGGACTTTGGATGTGATGGGGGACCCCTTCTTTTAAAGGTAAAAGTCTGCATGGTGATTGGACTAAAGCTAGCCTCCTTTAGGAATCCTTGAAAGAAGTGGACTTTGCTCATCTGATATCATACCCAAAGTGCTTTGCACTAGAGGAAGTGGAGGGGACATACATGAGAGAGAGAGGCAGAGAGAAACAAGATGGTGCAATCCTTCTCCAACTGAACAGACCTCTCAATGTCTACACTAGACCTGCCCACTTCCCTTCTCAATAGGATCAAAGGCTTTCAAATAAACAGTACCCTGGTGTGAGGCCGATCCCTTTGTGAATGGGTGTGTCCTTTTTATTCCTGTTCCAGTGGCATGTCCAGACTCTTTTGACTGGGTTGGCCCAAGTTGGGCACTGAATTATGCAGAGGTGGCAGGAAGTACGAGTGCACACACACACACATATAATGATCATAGTTTAACATAATGGGGTGGCATCTGCGGTGGCCAATCTGATTACAAGCCACTCCCTGGACACGCCACTGTCCTGTTCCCAAGACAGCTTCCTGTGGAGTGTTTGTCCCTGGGAAAGGGTGTTACCTGCCTTTAAAAAGGAACAAAGAGAGGTAATCCCCTCAGGCTACATTCCTGCCAGTAAAGCAATGTTCTACCTGTCTGGGGAGAATACACATAACCCTGCCACAGCTGAACTGGAGCTACAGGAATGACCAATGTGCAATATCAAATTGGCTGCAATGATTAGGAGCGGTGCGACACATCAGGTCCTAACTCAGGCATGATTTATATTTAGAGTTCAGGCTGCCACCAGGGTGGGAGACTTATAATAACAACATTTTGGTATAGCGGTGCATTTCTTAAAACAGCCCCTGTCCTGCAGAGACTTGGCTTTGGCTGTTACTGCTGCTGTCAAAAGTGCACCTGTGTTAACTGAGTCTGGTCTGTGCCAATGATAGAGCAGGCTCTGCAAATCAGGAGAATGATGCAGCAGGGCACAACTACACACTATGCATTTGGGATGGAGTTTAAGAGAGGGGAATCTGATGAGCAGATTGTTTTTTCAGATTAAGAATTACCCGCATAATTTTATTATCAAAATTTTTTATTTTTAAAAAACGGCTATCACACCCTTGCCAGATGGCAATTCATCACAGTGAATTTAAAAAAAAACAAAGAACAGACTCGGAATTGTAATTCAGCCGTTGCTCGCCACTGGATTGATTCAAACAATTTGGACTTGAAGGTGACAGAAGTTATTTTATTTATTTATTTAGCATTTGTAGCGCGTGCCAAACCCATAGGTATCTGGGCACTGGAAAGCAGGTAATACACATTACAAGGTTACAAAAGGCATCCATAGAAACCAATGGTTGGGCATAGATCAAATTACACATATTTAGAGATATACAATATTTACGTATACATTTTTCAGTTGGTACATAATAATATTTACATGTGCAACCTTATTAACATAGGTAATACGCAAATGTGGTAGAGCAGATATATTCGCAGGAGCATATTGTGTAGGATGAGATTGTGAGCATTGAGGTACAGAGGCTACACATTGGAGGTGAGGAGCCAGGCATTAAGTTGTCAGCGGAATGAGGTATGGGACAGGTCACATCTAATGTCTAGTTGTAGGGTGTTCCAACCTTTGGCTGCCACAACTTGGAAGCTGTGTCCCCCAGCCTTTGTTCTTTTTGGATTTTGGAACAGAGCGAAGGAAGGCTGAATCGGAGCGTGTGGTCTTGATTTTTTGGTTGGAGTTAACAGGTTGGTAAGATATTTAGGAGCTATGTTAATGAGGCTTTTGTGGGTGGTTGCCAGTGTTTTGAATTTGATCCGGTCCTGCATCACTCTTTGCATCTGATTTCCGAGATATGTTCTTTTCTTGGTATGTTTAGTGCTGCTGTTAGGGCGTTGTTTTGAGTGACCTGTAGTTTTTTAATGCTGATAGTTGGTAGGAGTTACCCTAATAAAGGCACACCATCAGCACTCGGGTAATGGAGTTTATCTAACGGCACACACATCTCCAGTCTTGTGTTTGCCTTGCACTCATGTAAAGGGAGTTAGTCTAAAGGCACATGCATGTTCAGTCTTGTGTTTGCCTTGCACTCGTGTAATGGAGTTACCCTAATATAGGCACACGCATGTTCAGTCTTGTGTTTGTCTTGCACTTCTGTAATGAGTTAGCCTGATAAAGGCACACGCATCTTCAGTCTAGTGCTTGCCTTGCACTCGGGTAATGGAGTTGATCTAACGGCACACACATCTCCAGTCTTGTGTTTGCCTTGCACTCATGTAAAGGGAGTTAGTCTAAAGGCACACGCATGTTCAGTCTTGTTTTTGCCTTGCACTCGTGTAATTGAGTTACCCTAATATAGGCACACGCATGTTCAGTCTTGTGTTTGTCTTGCACTTCTGTAATGAGTTAGCCTGATAAAGGCACACGCATCTTCAGTCTCGTGTTTGCCTTGCACTCGGGTAATGGAGTTGATCTAACGGCACACACATCTCCAGTCTTGTGTTTGCCTTGCACTCATGTAAAGGGAGTTAGTCTAAAGGCACACGCATGTTCAGTCTTGTGTTTGCCTTGCACTCGTGTAATGGAGTTACCCTAATATAGGCACACGCATGTTCAGTCTTGTGTTTGTCTTGCACTTCTGTAATGAGTTAGCCTGATAAAGGCACACGCATCTTCAGTCTCGTGTTTGCCTTGCACTCGGGTAATGGAGTTGATCTAACGGCACACACATCTCCAGTCTTGTGTTTGCCTTGCACTCATGTAAAGGGAGTTAGTCTAAAGGCACACGCATGTTCAGTCTTGTGTTTGCCTTGCACTCGTGTAATGGAGTTACCCTAATATAGGCACATGCATGTTCAGTCTTGTTTTTGTCTTGCACTTCTGTAATGAGTTAGCCTGATAAAGGCACACGCATCTTCAGTCTCGTGCTTGCATTTCACTCTTGTGATGTACGCCTGCAGACGTTGCTGGTCCAGATGAGAGGCATGTCGCTGAGCTCCAAGAGTCAGGTGAGACTCTGCGTCTGAGTCTGGCCGTTGTCTCCTGTTACAGTCTACCTACTACTCGTTGGGAGTTCTTATTTGAATACTTGGCCATGGAGCCAAGGAGGCCTCGGGGATTGAATCACTGCCGCATGGGCCACTGTGAACAGAAAACCCGCCGATAGATCCATTGCTCTGTGGCGACGAATAACCACAATAACAAATCTCCAGTCAGTCAATGCCTCCAGGACCCTGAAGATTGACAGTATTCAGAAGGTCGAGGAGAGGAGAGGCTGCGTTGCCATGCCTACGAGAGCAAGTAAAAACGGTTGTGTTCACTAACAAATACATTTTTAATTGGAAAATATACAAAGCGTGCTTCCTACTTTTTAAAGCCAATTGTATTAACTTTGAAGCAATATATATATATTCGGATTTTAAGTAGCTACTTTTCCACCTAGTCTAGTCTATAAGTATATGTTTGGTTTTACGGGTGAAAAAATAACATCATCGTACTTTTAAAAGAAACTCGCTATGGAAATGATCCACACATATCTTTTCATATGTAAGTCACGCCAGGCGTACGTTTCTGCAGAGGGGGCGCCTGCTACCTTTTTTGAAAATGTATTGCAAGGAACCTGGGGTTGGTCACCCTGAGTTACCTGGGGGAACCCAGACGTGGACTCCCTGCTCACTGTGCTCAGAGAGGCGCAGCTCCACCTCACTGATGAGGCCCAACAAGGCTGAAACATGTGTATGGGATTTGCCATAGCATTTCGGTGCTGGACTGCCCATGTGGGTGGGACAAGACTGATATGCAAATGTATATTTCCCATCTGTGAAAGGTACAGTGAGCAAAAAGCGTGTGCTGCAAACTCTCAAAGTGGGAAAAAAACACAGAACAGGTTATCATGCCATGTTCTTTCTGGAGAGGGGCGCCTGCTACCCTTTTTTAAAAGAACGTTAGGCCTATATCTGGTTGTATTTTATTACCAGAAGTGGCATTTACAAGAACCATGCCAAGAAAAGGCACAAGGTTACCTTCCCTGTTTGTAAGATTACACAATATCTATGGTTACTCAATGGGTAAGTAGTAACAAGGGATTTCAAAGTACGAACACACCTCTACTCCTACCCACTCTGCACAACATGTTGATATCCTAAAACTAGAAACATCTATTCCCTTAGCTTAAGACAACCCTCTAGAACCAATGAGGAGTGTATGCTCTTGATAACAACAACTTCTGGCTAACAGTCTCTCACCAGGAAGTTGAAGAGGAAGCTCCAAATTGTGTTTTTTTCAAAGCGGGTACCATGTTACTTAGCCAATAAACCTGTGGGCCTTTCAAAGGGGAAGAACCCAGAAAAAGAGGAAAATATCATCCATAGGCCACGGGGAGGAGGACCTCCCACCTAAGGGCTATAAGCATTGAAGTCCAGAGTGACCGAGAAAGAGGAGATGTTGATGAAGCGAAGAGCACAGATGAAAAAGTTACCACGGTGATGAGCATTGACCCAAATAATGAGTACTCCCACAAGCCTTTGATGGGGAGGCAAAGACCGGAAACAGAGGAAGAGGTTGCTGTCTGTTGGAGGGATGCTAATTCTGAGAGTCTGTCAGAAAATTAAGATAAGAGACTTCAACCAAAGGGGGCAATCAAGGCTGAGATGCCACAGGGAGGAGTGATATGCCAGACTCCAAAGAAAGGAGGATACACAAGGGCGTTTTATAAAGAGAGCAAGAGCCGAGAAGTGACACAGAAACTAAATACAAGAGCTCCGCCTTGAATTTGATTCATTGATGCATGCTGGGAAAAAACTGTTCCACTCACCAGTTTTAAAGAAAAGGGAGGAGAGAAATGAAATTATTTGTTGCAAGCCACGGACTGAAACCCAGTACCCAAAATCCATTTATTAAAGAGTGAGTGGGAATTTTAATCATTTTATGCATGCAGGAAATTAACTGCAGTTCCAGAATCAATTTCATGAAAATGATTGGAGAGAATTAGAATCATTTGTTGCATGCCCTGGAATGGAGGGAAGCAGCTGACACAGAAGAAACGGAAGACGGGATGTACAAAGAGTACGATTTATGAGAAGTGCGGGGGAAATAAACCACATGACAACTGAGTGTTGCTTTCTGAAAAGGAAGACCAATACCCAGCGTAATTATAATGAAGGTAGTGAAAAATACCTTGAATAAATGTGTGCATGGTGGGAACCATGCAAACCTCAAAGACCGCCTAGTCAAAACAAGCACCTCCAAGACATTGGCCCTAATTACAAGTTTGCCAGTCCGTAATGAATGGTGCCGGTAAAACCGTACCGGCACCGTTTTCCGAACCGGCAAACTTCAAGTTCTGTGGGCGGGTGGCATTACACCTGCCAGGTCTGACCTGGCAGGCATAACGCCACCCGGCCGCAGGCGGTCACGGAAACACTAGCATGGTGTCAGTGTTTCTGTGGTCCGCACTCCAATGGAATCCTATGGGACTCCACGGAAATGCCGGCGCCAGATTTACCGGACCACCAGGATTGTAATGCCCCAGTAAATCCGGCAAGTCCGGCGCGGAAATTCCCTGTGATTCAGCAGCAGCCTGCCGGTTTTACCAGCACGGCTACCGCCTGATGCGTAATGAGCCCCATTGTCCTTGCCGAAAAAAAACGGGCACATACCTATGTATGCATTGTACAAACTGCAGGTTTGTAACCACAGGTAACATCTGGCATCACCCCAGAACGGGGGAGAAGATCAGTATCAAGAGTTGCGCTACTTGTGACACCAAGAATGTTATTTATACAATCAAATGTCCATGCAGTATTTTTTACCTAGGAAAATCCAAAAGACCTTGTAAGCAAAGGTGGAACGAGCAGCGTTCATGTATACGCACTCGGAATCATAATTCAGCCGTTGCTCGCCACTGGATTGAGAAACACCATGACATCCCACAAATACGTGAAGTAGTCATCAGGAGGGGCCCACATGAACACCTGGGAAGACGACTCAATAAGCGTGAAACAAATTGGATTGAAAGATTGGACTTGCTAGCCCCCAAAGGAATCAACAAAGACATTGGGCCTCATTACAAGGTTGCCGGTCCGGATACAATAGTACCAGTACATTTACGGTCACTGTTGTATCCGGACTGGCAAACTCTGAGTTGTGCCACGGATGCCTTTCAGTCTGCCAGGTCTGACCTGGCAGAATGAAAGGCACCCGCGAGCACAGCAAGCCTGTAGCACAGCTTGGTAATGAACCATGCCGGTGCTACAGGCATTCCCATTCCCCTTCAGCCCTATGGGGCTCAAATAGGAATGGGAATATACCGGCTCTGGCACCCGCGAAAGGGAAATTACCAGGTCCGGCGGGGCCGGAATACCCTGGTAATTGCCCATTCACGGGTGCCATATTTTCTTGCGGGTTTGGAGGTAGCCTTTCCGGTTTTACCGGCAAGGCTACCTCCAACCTTGTAATGAGGCCCATTGACTTTGCATGTTACCTATGAACTACATACCTTCTGATGGACACTCACTTCACCCTGTGATAATTTGAACCTTTTTTTGATTCTATCATTTTTTGCTTCAATTCTTTAATACAATATACCCGGACACTGCATATGTAACATTTGTATGTTATTTACAATGGAATCCATTTTCGAAAATGTCTTTGTATTGAAACGTTTGCCCATTGGCAAACTTTTCACAAGTTGTCCTTGCTTGATTCATTTTGGTATTCTACTGGACATGTATTCTTTACACTTTGTAATCCAGTGTACATTATTTGACATCATACTGCACATTATTTGCGACTTTATATGGATATTTTTCCATCTTTTATATCCAGAAGCAGCATTTGTCGGTATCTGAATGTACGTTTTGCTTCCGCACATCATTTTGCCTAATCTGCTATGGCAACAAACCGGTAATGCACAATGCGTCAAACCCTCTGGGCTTCAGTTCAGCACTGATCCCATGACATACATTTACTTTCTTGTGCCCCATTGGTTATCCATGCTAGCAATCACGGTATCTCTCCTAATGATGGCGCATTGTGTACATACAATGTGTGTGTGATCTCACGTGGCACATCGTCATCGGATTCCCGTAACGTCATTGCGCTGCCGTGCCCGTGACATCCCGGGTCCCTATGCTCTTCATGAGCGCAGACGGAATCCAATGGCTTGACCCACACAACATGCTGGTGGAACCTGCTGTAATCCAATGGTAAGAGGATGGGCGTTAGGCCCCTTTGCCGATTATACTTAGTCCTTGAACGCTGTACTGCTAATCAAAACAACACACTTATTAATGTTTCCCCAGATGCAGACCACCAATGCATGCTTAACCACACTTTGTGTGACATTCAAAGAATAGCACAGGTGAGGGATCACATTGTCACTAGGTGGCAGTGTATCCTATACCACACACATGAATTTGAACATACTTTATCTCTATTTCTTGCAGTTTTTAACTAGCAGTGAAAGCCAAGGTAAACATGTTTTTGTTTTTATTGGTCTCATGTTTTGATCTGAGACTCACAGGTACTAACCAGAGTTTTCTTTGTTTTTGTTTCCGTTTTTTTGTTTCCGTTTTTGTTCATCACTACTATGACTTTCTTGTTGAATTTCCTATGATTGAATATGGATTGTTCATCTTAAAGTTTTTAATTAATTTTTCACTTGTATAGATCAACATAGGGTTTGGGCCTGGTGACGGATTATATCCGAAATGCATAGGCACTTTTTCAACCCTTTTTAATGCTTCAATGCCTCATCTCTGTACATATATTAAAAATATATTGTGTTAAGATTGCTGTTGCAGCTGTGGTCTTTAAAACCTAAGGAACTCCAGTGCAGAATTGTTGCTCTAACTATCTGATAATTGAAATTTGGACTTTTCAACCAACTAGTAGGGCATCACGAGAGCCTGTGGTTCTCACAGGAGATTTCCTGTGAGTTCTCCATTGTTTATTTATGTTCAGGCACAGTGCCGGGGGCCTCTTTTTGCCACAGAGCACAATACAGGTTTGATTCTACGGCCTATCATATTAAACTACTAACCCAACTCAGACCTTTAATTTCCCAAACTAATTGCGAAACGATTGCTAGGGCCATTGTTGGACGAAGATCGACTTTTGTGGCAGTCTCTTGATAGGAGTAGCTAAAACGGATGTTGACATCTGCTGACACTTCAAAATACTATGGTCAGAACCATTGTGGGCCTAAAAAGAAGAGATTATGTCACAGAGGCTAGACAAGGCCTGCATTGACTCCCTGTTGCCTCCAGGATTCAGTTTAGATTCCTCACCATTACTCATAAATGCCTTTGGATCCTGGATAAAATCATGTATATCAGTGCTCCTCCCAACAAAAGCACGGTAAGCTCTGAGAATAAATATTAAGACGGCAAGAAGTAGTCTGTGTACATCAACATTGGTTAACACCATGGGCACCTCCAAAGAGATATTCAGTGAGAACCGAGTGGGGGAACTGCTCCCTCTTCCAGTCGTCGAACAGAAAGTCCAAATCTGGCATGTTTGTTTACTTCCGCACTTCACAGTCCAATGTCAGCAAACTCTTGTGGCTCAAGAACAGTAGTTGTCTCACTCAGGGGAACCACAGTCCAAATGTAAACTTTCGCCTATCTACTGGATAGTCTATATGTCCTTCTTCCTCATCATCAATCTAGTCTGCATATGGTGAACTTCTTCTCCTTGGCTTGCTTCCGAATGGGTTGGGGGTATGTCGGCCTCTCCAGTATAGACTTTCATATCTCCTTAGTGTATCCAAGCTCATCTCCCTTGGACCTTGACTGCTACCGAGTAACATCCTCCACAATGAAAGGGCCACTGAAACAGAGCTTGTGCCACTTTCTTGTGAAATTCCTAATTAAAACCTTATCTCCATCAAATCATTTTGCTAAACATAGTTCTTTAGCTCCAGTTGCTCTATGGTCTTCATCTGTGTTCTGAGACCGACACCCCGTCCGCTTGACTTGATCCGAAATGACAGAGATACTATCCGTCAGACATGTTAAGTACACAAATAATTCTGCAGTTGTCTGGGCATCACTTCTAGTCCTCAATGGAGGAGTCAGAGGCGTTCTCATTCGCCGCCCTGTAACTAACTTGTGGGGTGTGAGGTGGTGGTCAGAGCCGGGCTGATTTCTCAATGCACATAATGCTAGGGACAGGCAATGCAGCTACCTCTTTATCAATGTCAGTTTCAACTTAGCTATTCTCTCTTTGAGCAGACCATTGAGTCTCTCACATTATTCATTCACCTGTGGGTGATAAGCAGAAGAAAGCTTGTGTTTAATGCTAAGCAATAGGCTAATCTGTTCAAATACCTCATTCACAAAATGGGGGCCATTGTCTGATCTCAACACCTGACATACTCCCCATCTAGGAAATACTTCTCAGACTAAAAACGTCACAGCGCAAGTGGCATCAGGGTGTGTGCATGGACCAGCTTCAATCCACCTAGAGAAGGGGCACACTACCACTATCATATACCAATATCCATTACAGACCTGCAGCATATCAACATAATCGATATGTAAATGCTGAAAAGGACCATTCGGTCAAGGCATTACTCCTCTGACTGTTCGCAGCATGTGCCCAGCAGTAAACTTTTGACATACGATGCAATTTACTACATAAAAAGCAACGAGTTCTAACAGTTTTGGTACAAACTAGTCCTCCACAATGGTTGCTGCAAGACTCTCCCTAGTGACATGTGCAGGGTAGCATAGCTGTTCTAACGTCAGCCTTAACAAGGCTAAAGGCATCACCGGTTTACCAGTGCTGTCTTGTCACCACAATGCTTTGGAAGGGGATAAAGAACACTGCCTCCGTGTCCACAGTTCTTTCTCTTACCGTGGAGCTCCACCTTGAATTTCCATTAGCTGTGCACGCAATAAGTGATTAAAGCTTTCTTTCACAACCATTATCCCAACTATTTTATCTTTCACATCAGGAGAATCAAACCTCATTATAACAGGTGAATATGCAACCCTTTTTGCCTCTTTATCTGCGGGTTGGTTTCCGCATGAATTAAAGTCAGTTCTCTTAGTATGTGCAGCACATTTAATCATGGCTATTGCTACTAGGAGTTGCAGTGCTTTAATAAGCCTACCCAATAACATGGTGTGTTGCACTGGAGTGCCGTCAGCTCTGAGGTAGCCCCTCCTTTTCCAACGTGCTAATCCTACATGCCTTATGTCACATAGGCGGAGTCACTGTACACTGCTACTTCCTGGTCTGCGTGTTTCTCCAGTGCGACAAAAAGCACTACCAATTCTGCAGCCTGTGATGAGAAATGAGATGAGTCTCGCACTTGCTATCACTTCAAATTCCCAATTGCCTCTGTGTTTTACCACAGCTGAGCCTGAATGCCTTTCTGTATTAATTTGATCTGCCAGTAGTTCGGCTACAAACATGGCAGGATTCATCATTTTGCAACTGACGATTTTGATTGCTGGATTCGATATGACCACCTCATAAGTGGAAGCTCTTTGAGACGTCAGTGTACCCTTAGGTTTCTCCAAAATAGCAAACAGAGTATTCTCAACAAATAAAGTCATGGAACACCCCATCATTATGCTTGCAGATTTGTAGATAGCGAATGCAGCCACTGCCAGCGATTGTTCGCAAGGGAAATTACCTCTCATTACTGGGTCCAAAATCCCACTGTAATATGCTTAGGGCTTGTATCCCACTGTAGTTATCTGTGTGAGCACTGCTGTCATAACTTTTCCATTCATGTGTGAAAATAAAAAAAGTCCTAAAACTGGAGCTGTACAAATTGCCTTTTTTAGTTCATTAAACCCCTCTTCCATTTCCTCAATCGATTCAATATGTCCCTGATTGACCTGTGCCTTCTTCAGGGCCTGCAACAAGGGTCTTGTACATGAACTATAATCAAATACCCAAGCTCTGACATAATAACACAGCCCTAAAAACTATTGCATTTGCTTTTATAGTGTGCATTTTTTACATTTCCAAGATTGCCTCAGCTCTTTCAGGTGTAACCTTCTTTCCTTCATGCAAGATTAACTGTCCTATGTACAACACCTCTTCCTGACAATACTGCAATTTCTCTTTATCCACCTTATATCCTTTGTCTGCTAAAATAATCATTAGCTGAATTGAGTCTCGTCTACACTATTCTTCTGATGTGTTGTGGACCAAAATATCATCTACGTATTGCAATACGACACTTGGCAAATCAGTATTGCTTAGGTCCATCTGCAGGACCCTATTGAAAATCGATGGAGACTCACAATACCCCTAGGGCAAATGTGTACTTTCAGTTTAGTCTGACGAAACGTAAATGATGTAAGATCTTGGGAATCTTTATGCAAAGGGTTTGAAAAAATGCATTTTTCAATTCAATCATCGTGAAATATTGCACCTCAACAGGGATACTACATAGTATTGTTGCCTGATTCTTAACTACAGGAAACTGGCCCTTTCTCCATGTCTTCTTCAAAAAATGCGGGACGCTGCCATACTATCATCATTTTCTGTGGGACTTCTCATCTTTCTGTCCTGATCCAATATGTAACGCTCATCTCAAACACTAATTCATCATCAGATGGGTCGTCTCTAAACATATCATCGTCAGTGACATCAGTCTATATCCTTCCCCGAAAACAATTACTGTTATCCATGGCCTGTCCTTATCCCAACCTTAAAGCATGGCCAATTCTCCTTGTACTATGGCTGCCTGTAATTCCAAGGGAAAAACCTGTCCCCCCTCTTTGTCCATGGCTATCTGTGGCCTGAACAAAAATTCATCAGGTATTCTCATAATCTTGCCCACTAAACCGGGTTGCCACGTTAACAGAATGTGTACCCCATAGTGAAAAACTTTGTGCTCTTACATTGTTCCCCGGAGAGCTATTTGCCCTGTAAATGCCATAATAAATTTGCCGACATTTAAATAATGTATTCCTGGCGTTGAACACACTATGCCTTCATCAGTAAAAGAAATCGTCATATTTAGCTTCGTCATTAAATCTCTGCCCAGTATATTAACTGGTGTCTGTGTTGAATATAACAATGGGACAGACATATCACATTCTCCCATACAGACTGGCAATTTCTCAGTAAAAGGAACTCTACTTGTAACTCCAGAGAACCCCTGAGCAATCATGGCATTTCCCGATAATAAACATTTTCCCTTTCGTATACATGAGCGAGTTGTCTCAGTGACTACTAAAATGAAAATGATTTGTTTCCTATGGTAACATCAACCCTCGATTCCTCTTGAGGATTGGGCATCACAGATAGTACTGAACACATCAAGTCACCCTGTGAGCTGTCATATTGTGGGTACATACTTATTCCCATACTTGTAAAAGGATTCCCTCCCACAACAGTGACACCGCCTACTCTAGGAGTCAGTGACTGTTCTGTATTCGCACTCTGCTGTATCTGCATGGGTGCGTGCGGTGACTGCCCTTGTGGCAGACTAAATGGTGCTTGCTGTGGTTGTAAAGCCTGTTGCATTTGCGGTGCTTGTGCTTGATACACTGTCTGATCTTGGGTGAACCAGTCCCATCTTTATACGCTATATGCTGGAGAATAAGTTGTCCCCCCACTTGAGAATTGCCCATTCGGCACATATTCAATGGCTCGAATTTGTGCAATATGTCCTGTCATTCCACATGTTCAACACACAGGAGGGAATCTCCTGACCTGCCCCTACTGCATGCCTGGATTACCACCTTAGTTGTTCTGAAAGCTGCCTTGGTTATTCTGAAAGTTTCCCTGATATTTCTGAAAGCCTCCTCTTCCACGGAAGCCTCCTCTGCCTCTCGGTATAAATCTGTTCCCTCCTTGATCTGACTGCCGTTGGTTATTCACCTGAGGCACACCTGCTGTCTGTTGATATCCTAGCCCTTCTCCACTGATCAATATCGCTCCTTCAAAAGCATATTCCTCGAGCTTCCTAGCATCTTCTCTCTTTCGATTTTTCTCTTGCAACAATCGGCAATGGTGCGCAATGGTCAGCTGTATTTCTGGCCATAGCTTTGCTTTCATACCCACCAGCTTCTTGAGCTGTCTCGGTACCTGTTCTGGCAATCCCTGACATAAAATATGATAGAATATAGGTATCGATTTTCCCCACGGCTCTCGAGTTTCCAAAGACCACTGCTCTTGAAAATTCTGAATGTAAGCAAGCATATCTTCGCCCTCCTGCATCTTACGTGCCATAATTGCACCCATTTCTGACGTATCAGAATATTGTACTCCAAGTGCTTTCCAGACAGCCGCTCTACAATTATTAAACAGCGCTCCATCATGCGCTGTATTCTGTGCTGTGAGACTTGCATATCCTGCTCTCATACAAATGTCGTCAGTCCTTTCCCCAAGGATAGCTGCTAGAAGACCCTTAATGTCCCCTATAGCTAACGTGTTTCCTCCTGTCATTTTTTCTAATTCATAGATCCATTTCCCAGTGCCCGAAGTCAAACTCGAGAGCTTACACCTTAGATTATCCTTATCCATCTGGGGCCATGGGATATACTGCTGTCTGGCCCCTCCTTTTTCTAACAAGGGAAACAGTGAAATCCCAAAATCACAATCGGCTTCTATCCTCTGCCTATCCGTAGTGGGGACACCGGGTCCTGATTGCCTTCTTCCTGGTAAGGACCTCAGTCTGTTCACATATGGTGGTGATTCCCGCCCTCGCTAAGAGGTCGCCTTTTAGGTCACTCTGGATGCGCCATGGACTCTGGTGTCCTTTCTTTAGGCAGGTCCAAATCTGACCATCTCACTTCCTTGTCTGTCTGAAAGCATCCCTCGGGACTGCATGCACTAGCTCCCTCCTCCGCACAGAAGGTTTCCCTGTCTTCGTCTGACATATCCTGTCCCCAACTTGTATGACTGTCCTCTTTCTCATCCCTGTTTAAAGTCAGCCTGTCCAAAGACAAAGCTCTGTACTCAAGATCAAGCAGGCTTCCTTCCCTTTCCTTTTCCATTTCAAATTGATCATCTTTCCCTTTATTTCTCATTTCACTTTTTGTCCTCATCTCTTGATAAGCTCTTTCGATTCTGTCTCCAATGTTTCTTTTCTCACAATTCTCCTCTAGATTTACTCTAGAGGGTCCTGGCATAGTTTCTTGTGATGGGAGGAACTCTTCTATGTCCTCCCATGCCACTACTGGATTTGGTTCCATTAGCTCCTTCTCAATGCGATCAATGTCGCGTGACCTTTGCCTTCTCTTCCGTTCTATTTCCTCATCACATTCTCTTTTTTTCTTCGCTTCCTCCCTAATCCTTTCCTTTTCCTGTCTTTTCACTTCTCTTCTCTCATTTGCCCTACGCACCTCATCATTTCTGTGTCTTTATATTGTTTTATCTCTTTATTTCTGTTCTTCCTCTTCTTCTCTTTTCTTTTCTAGCCAGTCTCATTCTTCGATTGCTCTCTACCCGTTGTCATATTTTCTTTGCTCTTCCACTCTTTCTTCCTTTCTTAACTGTTCTTCCTGATACATATTATCGCGTTTTTGTCTACTCTTTCTTTAAGACTCATCTTCTTTCAATCGCTTCTCCCGTTCCCTGTGTTTTTATCTTGCTTGTCTTGATCTTCACCTTGCTGTACTTCTTCGATGCGCTTCCCATCAAGTTTGAGCACTATCTGACCGCCCGTACATTCGTTCTGTATAAGCACTATCTTGTCAGCTTTATCCTTTTCTCTCTTCCATCTCTTAATTTCTCGTTCTATATCTAGAGTCATACTCAGCCGTTCACTTTTTTCTTTTTCCCGTAAGACTTTAGATATCATATCCCTTTCTGGAGTTTTTTCCAGACTATCGTCACTGCTGTATGCAGGCGGCTCATGCGTCGGATTACTGTATCCTGCCGCTGCTTTGAGCTCTCTTAACGGGTACACTCCCTCATCTTTCACACTATTGCCATTTACTTCAGGCGCAGTGGTGGGAGCAGAAGGCTCAGCACTCCCCTCTTTACACTGGTTAAGCATCTAGTGTTCAGGAGCTGAGTCTTCCTGTTCCTCCTTGTACATCTTCCAAAGCCCTAAACTAGCTAACCTTTTTTCCAATTTCTTTCCCGTATATGCAGAGTGAAAATATGTAGTCATGTGTTACAAAACTGCTTTTGACAGTGATCCCCCTTTTGGCCATGGCATGAACATCTCATCTGCCATACTGTTAACCCATTCTGCACTACATTGCTTAAGCTTGGGTGTGTGTTTTGGCAGCTGTTTGCACAGGTGCATGAGCAGAGTAACAACTTCTATCCTGACAAGTCGCAATCGACTGTCAATACTTACTGTTATTTTACACAAAAAATAACTTTCAGAAAAACAATACAATATGAGCGTGCACCAATCATCGCCGCTCCAAACCTCTATGTCTCACTTTACTTTAATCCACCTATTCATTCAACACCATTAACAACTAAATAAATAAACACTCTATTCTCAGACTTTTACCATAATGTATTATTTGTCGTTCTTTGACATTTCATCATTTTCTCAATACATATAACATATGCAATACACAAACAGACATACTAGCCAGTTCCACATATATCTCTGACAACCCTCCTTGTGGCTACTCTCGCCCCTAAAATGACTCCTGATGGGGAGTGTGAATTGTTTCCTTTAACAGATCTAACTGTTTGTAGCCTAAATATCCACTTGGATTTTGAAACAACTCCTTCTAGAAGTCCCTGGACGTAGGATTCTGGGCTTATGTTATGGATCGCTCCTCATCCATATGTCTTTGCTTGACTCTCTTCGTCATTAACTCAACCAACCAACCCTCTGTTACTTTCTTCCCAGTATCACTTTCCCCATTTAATATACAATTATTTTTGCCAACTTTCTACTCACCATTCGCTTTTCAGCTCCTGACCCCTGGGATCGTCTCCTCCTCAACCAGCCACCTTAGACTTCGGTCTGCTCAGCTGTCTGTAAAAGCCGGGAGGGGAATTCTGCGGAAGAGAGACCGGTCCCACCTGTCTCATTGTGTCTTGAAAGATTTTGTTTCGGCCGCTATCCACAGGAAGCCTCATGGTCCTCCAGCTAAATGGCATCATCCAACATTTGCTCGAGTTCGCAATACATTTCAGAAAAAACATAACTTGTATAGTCAAAACTCGTCATCAAGACATCACACTATGTGGCAAACTACAAAAACCTACTTGGCGATGTGATAGGCTCTCAGGGAACATCTAAGTATACGTTCTATATAATGGTGGTAGTGATTGGGTCTCGAACATCAGGTGGACAATTAAGCCTTCCTCTAGTACAAGTCATCTTCATCATCATAAAATACATGACAATTCATTGTTATACAACTATAGGGCTCTCTTGACACGTGGCCCTCTACAATTGGTTGGCGGGCTTGTACGCTTCTGGAATATTCCACATGCTAGCAGCATGCAGGCTACTACTCCAGGTGCAGGGAGGGTTGGCTTGGACATGCTGCCCGACCCAATTAGCCCAACATCTATCATCACTCTTGCCGTTTGCCATTCAATTAAGGCTTTGAATTTGGCCTTGCTAAGGCCATATGTGCCTGAGAATTAAAGGGAGTATGGCATGGTCATATATTTTGGTTTCGGTGTAGCTCGACCCAATCTCTATTTTCATCAGACCATGTGACTGGAGACCACGTTTTGAAGCTCTTTGATGCATATAATACTATTAAATGATGAACTCTTGGCACCTTCAGTTTTTTTTTCCATTTCACCTCAAACAGAAGTTTGTTTCTTTCTCATGTTTATTGTAACTACTTGACGAACAACCAGGCTCATGGTGGCCTCAATTCTTGGTGCTGGTCCAGCCAAGCCTTTCTTGAATTTCTCCTTCGCCATTAGCTGTTTTCCAACTGTGCCACACTAATAACCTTTTCCAATTACGGGGTTTCAAGCCTTTCTAAAGTGCATCATGGAACATCCAGGTTGTATACATCCCTATTTATATACATTGGCACATCGCCGCAAACTATTCACTACGTAGCCAGCCTTAAGATCACTTTGTCTACTTGTGTTACTGCATCTGTTCAAATGTAAACTGACTTTCCATTTTCTTCAGCGTTTCTTTGCATGAGCATCTTCATCTCAAGCTCGAAATGTTGCTGTTCTTTCATCTTACATATCTTTTCAGGGTGTGTCACTTCTGCTTCGCGTGATGTTACTTGTCTTCTTTCTCACTCATTTTCACATTTCTTCTGGGACTTCTTCCAGAAGAACGTTATTTCTTCATGCATGGACTGGGGTGTTGCTAGGTCTGGAAAAGATCAGGGGCTAAGCTAATATCAGGACTGGCGGGATTCGGGGCTAGCTATAGCCTTTTGGTTGTAGTCCCTGAGCTTCTATCGGGGGCTACCACCAAAAGACCCGGGGCTATAGCGCCCTCAGCCCCCCCCCATAGCAACGCCTCTGTGCATGGATATAGGGATTTCTCAATGGATACCTTGTTTCAAGGATTTTTTGTGGTACAGGCACTCTGACTGGTACAGCATGTGTTGCAATTTCTGGTTCCCAACATATAGGCAACATGGGGGCGTAGCTTCTGGTGGTGGTATTTGACTCCTCCTCTGCACTGTGACCAGTGAAAGTAAAAGAAAGGTTGAAGTCATATTTTGCATGTTGGGAAATGAAATCTAGTAGCAACTCCAACTTAATGGAGAAAGAGGGAGAGGGAAGGAGACTGAATCGTTTGTAAGTCTAATCATTATTTGAGAGAAGGAAAAGGTAGCAACCATGTGGGGATTCCTGAAAACAAAGATTAACAACTTAAGCCTAACAAAGACAGCGGGAGAAAAAGACATGCTGGGAAACACAATCCAAGACTAGGAGAGGCGGCAAGCAAGAACTTTCATTGGTTTTGAAAGGCTGAGAAAAGAAATCTAATGCCCAGTTTAAGTTCATAAAAGACTGAGAGAAGGGGATAATCATTATTATTATTATCATTATTATTATTATTATTATTATTATTATTATTATTATTATTATTATTATTATTATTAAATGCAGACCTAGCTTAGAGAAGCAATGGATGGCTTTACAGAGGTATAAAACACAAATACATAACAGAGCGCTTTACAGAAGTGTACAACATTACAGATGCTTGACAGATCGCTATTCAGTAACAACAGAACAGATAAATGGAGGGTGGTAGGACACAGAAGGGCACAGAGAAGGGGTACCGCTGTACCGGGCGTCAGGGAGGAGGGGAGGAGAGGGTCGGCAGCGTCTAGTGTGTCAGATGGCGCGAGGTGCAACTTGATGGCCTAGGCGTTGAGGAGGAGAGAATCCTTGAAGAGGTGGGTCTTCAGTTCTTTTCTGAATTGTAGGAGCGTGGGGGTGAGTCTGATGCCAACGGGATGCAGGTTTCATAGCCATGGGGCATATACAGAGAAGGCTTGTTTTCTGGTCTTTTCCTTTTTGCAGTGCCGGATTTCAAATCTGCACATGCCCTGGCTTCTGGTGGTGTGCTGTCCAGCGGATATGCTGAGTTTCTCTTTGAGGTAGCTGGGTGACTTAAGGGCGACTGCCTTATAGATGATGCAGCAAGAGTTGAAGGTGATTCGTTTCGTGCATGCAGTGCAAGCCAGTGAAAGTCAATGAGGGCTGGGGTTATGTGGTCGTATCTGCATAGGCCCTTGATGAGGCACGTGGCTGCATGTAGGACACTTCTCAGGGGCACAAGGGAGGACGACGGGAGGTCTTTGAGGAGTGATTTGCATGCATCCAAGTGGAATAGGACCAATGCTTGAACAGTGCATCTAAAGCTGTCCAGAGGGATTAAGGGCTTTCTTAGCTATAGGTGTCTTGAAGGACAGGTGTTTGTCAATGTGGAACACAAGGGACTTGGCACAGGAGGTGAGCTCGGGTGTGAAGCCCACAGAGTTCATGATTGATAGCCAGCTTGTGAGTCTGGATGTTCGATGTTGTTGGTGAGGAGTAGGAATTGAGTCTTGGAGGGGTTGAGCTTCAAGTATGCACTGGAAATCTAAGACTATATCAGCAAGAGGCAGGTTTTGAGCCTATGAATGTCCTTGATGGAGTCGACCTTGAGGTATATGTTGTCGACGTATTGGTGGAAGTGGATATTGTGTGCAGCTAGGAGGGCTCTCAGTGGCTCTATGTTTAGATTGAAGATCAGTGCGGAGAGGATGGAACCCTGCAGGACTCCACTGGGGGCGGGTAGCATTGGCGATATAGAGGAGTTCATCTGTACAAACTCTGCTTGAGGTTGCAGTGATAGGACTTGAACCAGTGTAGGACAAGATTGCTGATCCCCATGCACTGATGTAGGGTGTCCAAAAGCGCGCTGTGGTCTACTGTGTTGAAAGTGGCCAAGAGGGCAACTAGAACTAGGAGGCAGTGGTAGATGTGGCCAAGGATGGTGAGGGCATAGTCGACCAACTGTACGGTTCCTGTCTACATGCTTCATCTGGATTGGTAGGTTTGGAGGAGATATTTGGTGTCCATGTGCTGCTGCACTTGTGCGGCTACCACTTTCTCAATTATCTTAACTACGAAGGGAAGATGGGGCAATAGTTATCTAGGTTGTCGATATCCAGCGTGGGTTTCTTTAGTAGAGGGAGGATTTGTCCAGTTTGTATGGTTGATGGGAACATGCCTTAAGTTAGGGAACTGTTGATGATCTCCAGGTAGGGAAGGAAAGCTTCTGCAGGGAGGGTCTTGAGGATGGATGCTGGGAGGATGTCATCGTTATTCGTTTAGGGTGGTCAGGAATTATACCACGTCCTCTTTCGAGAGTCTCTTGAATATTGTCCAGGGTGTGGAGATTTTATGAGGAGGGATGTGAAGTGGGTCTTTGTATGCAGATATGGTGTCTATTTGCTGGAGAATCTTGCTGATTTTGTCGATGAAGGTGTTTATGGCATTGGAGTGTGGCATGGCAGGGTTGGGTAGTGGGTTGATGCAGTGCCTGACCGATTTGATGACGTCAAGCCTTGCAAACAATCATTGGTTGCAAAACTATCATCGAAGTATAAAAGATCATGTGTTCTGAGGCTATAAGAGACTGACAGAGAAGCTGAATCATTTGCTGGAAGTTTATGAAAAGACTAAAAAAGATGTGAAATTATTTGTGGAGTGTTTATGTAGAGACTGAGAAAGGAGATGAACTGGTGTTCCACCTCTTTGGACAGACTTAGAGGTTGAATCATTTGTTGAAAGCTTATGAACTAAGAGAGTAGGCAAATTCCCTTTTATACATGAACTCTAAAATCCACTTTAGGAATAACCAAGACTGAGAGAGGAAATGCCATTAAATTATTTTGCATTTGTAAAACAAAGTCAGTTCCCCAGTCCAAGAACAATGACAGAAGGGCAGAGAAATACAAGAAGCATTATTGTGTACATTGTATTAGGAATGGAGCAGGTCCACATAGAAGCCAGTAATAGGTAAATGAGTAAGGTGAGGGTGACAACTTATATTCCAAGTAAACAGACAGAGAAATGCCAAAATATCCACTCCATTCTGTATTTAATTAAAGCATTATCAGTTTTAATTCACAGTGTCGGTTTCTTCATTTGTATTGTCAGGAAAAAATTACAAATCTTAGGACTTGGGATCACTTGGACATGACCGAATGTTAATCCCACTAGCCACAAGGGGCTAGAGAAAAAGTTCAACATGTACCGGGAAAAGGTTTGACAATGACAGTTGACACAAGAAGTGAGAGTTATCTTGAGCGGAAACGAAAATGAACTGGATAGGGAGAGTCGCTTACCCATTTGTTGACTTGATTCGAAGCCATACAGGGTCCTCGTTTGAACAAAGAAATTGCAGTGCAGGGAGCGAGCATGCAGAGAATTAGCAAGGACTACTCATGATAATGACTCACAAGGATTTTGGTCGCTGGTGACACGTGGAACGAGAAATTATGTCCAGAGGGTAGAACGAAGTATCACTGGGGAAATCTGCACATACTATGTATTGCCCTTTATGAACACAATACATGGGGAAGGTACAACTACAGATAAAAGGCCTTTTAGAATTTGCCCTTTTACTCTTTAGCCATTTGAAACATCATATTGCCAATGTAAGTTCTCTATGTTTAGTTTTTGGTAAAAGGAAAAGTGGTGTGCTTGTAAAACCTTTTAACAACCTATCATGCTGTACTTGATCTGTAGGCATTCACCACCACTTGTGCACCATGTGAATGCACCGAAGGTAGTATATATCATGGTGGTACTTTGGTGAGGCAATTTCATTGCAAAAGAAATGAGAAGCAGCAATAGCTAGGTACCAAAACAATAAGGACACAAAAAGACATTGACATCTGTAATTAAGACAGAGTAATTATCTTACACCGTCATTAAATGCTAATTAAGAGTGATCATGCTTGTCTCTGATGTTAGTTCTCTGTACTAAGCTACTAGAGCTATAGTAAAGCGTGAAGTGGGAGAATGGAAGACCAGGCTCCCGTCCTTCACCTCTCGCGCTTGGCCTAGAGGGTCACGACCCAGACACCCGCCACGAGAAGAGTTTGTCCATTTACCAGACGACCAGATACCCTGGTACAGGAACATACGGATGTGTCCATCTGCCTGCCCAGCAGCCCGCACTGGCCATGCCGACACCTGCGGCACGGACCAACTAGACTAAAATGTACACGTCGTTAGAGATGTCATGACGACCTAGACAACGGGAAGCACATCTATACAAATATACACACTGGACATTCCCACACCAACCTACACGAAGAATATACTCAGTGCTATGACGTAGGCGACAGGCATATTCACGGACGTGCATCTTTATTATTTTTACATAGGCTTTCAGAATGCAGGAACGCAATACGCGTCATGAACTCATCTACTAGCTTGCTCACGCTTCTCTTGAAACCAGTTACCACCATGAGAAGTATAATGAAGACACGATACTGGTCATGAAACTATATGCTCCTATGACCTAAAGCACCTGTGCACCAAACGGACCACTTATGCACCAGGCCCAAGTAGGCCTCAAACAAGAGCTCCCGTGGATATTAACAAAGCAAGAGTCAGGTTGCTGATCCTGCAGAATGAGCTCGGCGAAACAACCAGCCAAGGTCGCAATGTTGCAAACCCACATTCCAAGAACAAATCATCAAAGGCACGATGTTGCAACCTCGTACTCCGCGCACCAACGTTAAAGTCACACCGGCAAATTAAACCAGACGCGCAGTAGAAAAACAATATTAATTGTGCAGAATTCTGCCTCTTTCACGGTCCCTCCCCACGTGACCAAGCCGAACCTGACGAGATGCCAAACCCAGGAGAACAGAGGCGTCTGGATCCCTCGCTACGAGACACCGGCAGATACACTTGAAAGGCTCAATGGACATCTGCGACAGTGGGAGTGGTCAGCCTTCCAGCTATGAATAAGTCCTCACATTGTCTGCACGTACCCATAGTGAAACATTGTTGCACCTTGCAGGTACACCGAGAGCTGGGAACAGCGGTGGTCCCAGGCTGGGAAGCTCAAGGGCGCACCAATCAGAACATGGGGCTCTTATCACTGACGCCAGTAATATTAGCCAATCCTCAGGAGTCTTCATGTAACAATTCTCATGTATCTAATTGTAGGGACAACCCAGATATACCACCTGACTACCCTTTGTCCACTAACATCGTTCTCTATATGTGTGCTATACTAACCCTACCACTCGAACACCCAATTAAGAGTGGTGATAGGTTTTTTGTTAACTTTCTGAAGTGACGCAAGTAGCGCGTCATAATACAGTAAAAAGGGCCTGCGAGCCCCACGATTGTGTGTGTGTCAGGACGAACGCGTACGCTCCTTGACCCATCCCTGCCGTTTTGTCTAATAAACAGCAGAGTCACCTTGCTCCTTGTGTGTGTCTCATACTCTATCTCATCTGGGATATACACGGGAGGAGTTGGGGCCTCCCTGCCTGGAGGTCTGCGGACGGCCCGGCCGACCCCGGCAGAATTTCCCCCCGACAAGTTGGAGGCACTGCTGAGATCTGTTTAAGATCGACTTTTATTTTTACTTTTTCCAGGCACTCCCGTTGCGAGGGGGCCCGGCGGCGCGGCCCCCTCTGCCGTTGCCCCCTTCTGAGGACTACAGCACCATCGCGGAGCTGCGAGAAGACCGGACAGCGCAATCCGGATATTGGCCCTCGGGAGCCGGTTGAGAAGTATCCCGCCCGCGGTTGGCGAGTGTCCAGACGTGGTCCAGACGAGGGGAGGTGGCGAGCCGCTTGGAGGGGAGCACGCAGTCGAGCGGCCCTGCGTCGAGAGAACTTGGTGAGCATGACACGCACAACGAGCAATGCGAAATTGTGAGGGAGGGGGAGGAAGTAAATAAGGGAGGAGGGAGGTGTTGTACAGATGCGCGGAGAAGGTCTAACAACTTAGTGTTGCTAATGGAATGAATGGTAGCGAAACGAGTGCGAGAGCAGTCGGCTACGTCACGCGAAAGAGGGGGGCGGAGCACGAAAACATCACGTGTGGCCGCTCGTAGACACTGATTGGCCTAAGTCGCAACTACGTGTAAGGGTGGGTGTGTGTGGTTTCCTACGATTTGGCATTTATTGATCAATGAGTAGACGAGGTTCCCTATTGTTCGAGCAAGAAACTCGATAGGTAGATGACGTTTCCCTGTAGGCGGTAGCTAGTTGCCTAGTTGCCCAATACGGAAGATAATTGGCTGGTTAAGCCCTCCTGTTGAGGGGCGTATCACACGCGAGGCGACGCAGCGTGCGCAGTCCGATTATATTATTGATTTGATTACCTTGTTCCAGAAGAGACAGGAAGAAAGCTGTAGGGTTAGCGGGGGTAGATTGCAAGTGTATTTTGAACTTAAAAAACATAATAAGAATGTACCAGTAGCTCGAAGAGATCGGTGACGTCACCAGTAGAGATTTAATAGGATATCGCGAGCACAAGGAACTTTGGGTTTGAGAGTGGTGGGGAAGAGAAACATGATAAGGGAGTGGATACGGAGATAAACGATAGACGAGTGGATCGGAAGAGGAGAAGGGGAGAGGGGCGTGGCTGCGCATGGAGAACGCCGGCCACGGCAAGTGTAAAAGGGGAAGGAGAATGGGGAAACAGGACGACTGTATAAGATCGTCGTAAGGGGTACGCAGCCGCAGGGGGCTGCGTGCGCTTCGGCCGCAGGGGGCCGTAAGGGAAGGAATATACAATATAAAATCATACATATATATATATTTGTTTTTTATTTTTTTTTATATTTTTTTTTTAATTGCATAATTTGTCAAAGGATTGTCGTAAGTCCCCACACTTACGGGGCCAGGTAAACAATATAAGGTTGCATATTGTAAACTGCTAGTGAAGGGAAGGGTAACAAGTGGAGCACCACTATGTCATACGGGACAGGGTTGGGAGGGTGGGGGAACACCCTCACTACCCCACTACAACACATATGCACCACACTGCCACCCCATAGGGAGAAATTAATTAAGTACAGCATAGAGTGGACCCAGGGGACGGATAACAAAATGTTAACACCATGGCCGCCTAATGGTAGTTTCGATCCATATGTCCAACATTCATTGCTAAACCATCTGCACAATACATACAAGGGGAAGAAGTTGGCAAGCCATGTGGAGGTGTTTAACTTATGGAGGATGTTCCAGGGGTCCCGACCAGGACCAAATGGAATGTTCACTATGGGGGAAACACCAGAAGAAAAGGAGATTAAGAAAGAAGGAGAGGATGGGAAAAAGGGGCGTGAAAGCACAAAGAATACGGGGAACGGAGGACAGGGAGGAGAAAAGATTGATAAATCAGACGACATAAAAAAGGAACCGAGCAATGAGATACCCATAACACCGGGAGTGAAAACAGAGGGAGGAGGGTTATACCCTTTAAGAGAATTAGGAGAAATAGAAGGACAGTTAAGGGCGGCTGAAGGATACTCGAACCCGGCATACAGCCCTCCACCATATGTGGCTCATAGGAAGATGACAGTGGGGGAGGGGAGGATTGGAGAAGAGCAGACTGTAGAGATAGGAAATGATGAGTGGGTAGCTGCACAGATATTATTAAAATTACGAGGTTCACTAACTGGAGAAGAGAGGGAGGTAGTAAAGAGAGCAGACGAGGATAGTACAAGAGAGAGTGAAATGAGGGGGGAGGAGCTATTATGGCAAAAGGAAGAGATTTTGGAGGAAAGATTAGCAAAGCTAAGGGATGAGCAGAATGAATTGATCAAACAGCTTGAGAGGGAGGAAAGAGAGAGAGTGAGGAAAAGGAAAGAAGGTAAGGACGAATTGGAAAAATTAAGGGAACGAAGTGAGGAGCAAAGGAGAGAAGCTGAAAGGGTAAAAGAAGCAGCAGACAGGGTGTCAAGAGTAGTGCTGAGAGAAAAGAAGAAGGAAGAAGAAGAAAAGGAAAAGGAAATGGCAATATGGAGGAGGAGGGTACTATCAGAGACAGCTAAGAAATATGAAGAGGGGAAAGTAATAGAAAGAGAAAGGGTGAAATGGGAAAGGAAGAAAGAGGATGAAAGAATATTGGAACAGATGAGCAACGAAGTGATGGAGGAATTAAAAAGGAAAAGGGAGGAAAATAGTAGGGAGATGGAGGAGAGGAGTGAAGGGGAAAGAGAAGGGAGGAGTAGGGAGAGTGAAAAATGGGGGGATGTATATAGAAGTAGAGAAGTAGCAACAACATCAGCACCAGGGGGAGCAGTTGGTAACAAAGGAAGAGGAGAAATGGACCTAATAGACTTAGAAACAGTAACAGTAAAAGGGAAAAAGGCAGAGTGGGGGATACCATTTATGACTGATTTTTGCAGTGAGGAGGGAGAAGGAGTAGAGAGGGGAGGAAGAAAGAATGAAAGGGAAAGCTTAGATAAGCTGTACCTCACTCGAACAAACATAGACTCGCCATGGATCAGTAGGAGAAGGGAGGAGCTGGAGAGAAGTGAGGAGGGGGTGCAAGAACTAGTGGAAAAACAAACCCATGAAGCCACACCATCGCCATCTCCATCACGCCCTCCCCCATCGCACCCTACATGCTCAACCGCCACACGCTCGCTGCGCACAATAAAGCTCGCGCCCTTCATGGACGAATTGACTCCCTATGCATGTCGGCTTAGAGACCTCCCTAGCCGCAGGCAAGACAGACAAATAAACATGCCCACATTAAACACAGGAAATGACGAAACAAGGGGAAAGGACGGAGAAGGAGGTAGGAGCAGGGGTAATAAGGACGAACTTGAAGAGGTAAAGGAAACGGGAGAAGAGGAGGGGTGTGAGGACTCGATATTATGGAACGTAAAGGGTGACACAAGACACAACTTAATGCCACTGTTGGAGAGAGGAGGGGTTAGACCACAGTATGTACCTTGGAAGCATACGGATAAAGAAAATATAAAATGTAGGCTCCCATCATTAAGCGGAGGTGCGGGTAAATGGATATATGAAATGGAAAAACACACCGCAGGACAGAAACTAGCAGTAGGAGATGTGAAGGGCCTGTTAATATCAATATTAGGGGATAGAGCGGATGACATTTGGAAGAGAGCGGGATTCCATGGGGTAACAATAACGAACACATCGCATGATGGGGCGCGATTTGCAAACTGCAGACATGCGCTATGGCAGGCACTGAGAGTACAGTACCCAGACACATCAGACATAGGAGCAATTACATCCGGTAAGATGCTTGAGAATGAGGATCCTGTTGACTATATCCAGGATATTCAAGAGAAGTGGCGCATGGAAACTAGAGAACAATGGGACAAAACACCAGCCATATTTTATCATATACTAGTACAAGGGCTCCCAGAAGGAGTTCAGAAACAACTAAAGAAAGTAGTGGGAATGGAAGCAAAACCATGGCCAGAAATACAGCTGACTATAGTACATCACTGCAGGACATGGCAAGGAAAAATGAAGAGGACAGGAAAACAGAAGAGGCCAAACTAGTACAGAAAAACTCACTAAATACACAATGGAAGGGGCACTAATAACTACGCCCACCCCGATGGCCCAAAGCCCCACACAAGTAGTGGCTGCACAAGATCCAGCTCAAATAGCACCTCCACAAAATGTAATACAGCAAGTGCCGCCACTGCAATTACACGCACCAAACATGGGAGGAGGGTACCCAATGCAAGGAGCTGGGTATTATAGTTATAACAGGGGGAGAGGAGGATTTATGAGAGGGAGAGGATACGGATATAATACCCAACAGCAGGTGGGGGGACTTAGAAATTCCTACCCCACAGGGCAACCAGTATACCAGGACAACACAGGGAGCTTCCCATGGCAGAGCAGGGAACCACCCGTGTGTTGGAGTTGTGGATTATTAGGACACATGTCGCGCACGTGTAGGGTCAGGCCAGGAACACCAGCATGGAATGAACAGGCACAACCTAGGACCTCACAAGAACAGCCACAAGCATATTCACTGCCACAACAACAAATAACACAACAGCCACTGCCACAACAACAAGTAGCGCTAACACAACAACCCCAAACTCAACAAACGCAATTGGGTAGGGTGACGGTCTTGGGACACAACCCTTACACAGGGAATGGCCAATCATTGTACCCCCAATAGGACAGCCTACAGATGGCCTTGGTGTGTCCCATCCTGTCAGTAACACCTAATAGTGCGGAGGAG
This sequence comes from Ambystoma mexicanum, assembly GCF_040938575.1. Lineage (NCBI taxonomy): Eukaryota > Metazoa > Chordata > Amphibia > Caudata > Ambystomatidae > Ambystoma > Ambystoma mexicanum. Next base: position 317,295,567 of record NC_090928.1, on the reverse strand, counting down.
CCACGCATAGAGGTAACAATAGGTGACAAAAAATGATCATTCCTTGTTGACACCGGGGCAACCCGGTCTTGTATAAGGGAAGGTACATTTAAGATGTCAGGCGAAGCCATGAACACCCAAGGATTTTCTGGGGCTAAAGGGTTGGTTCCTTTTACTGATAACGTTCCCTTATCTATTGGAGATTATGATCTGTCAGTTCCACTTTTGTATTATAGTGCCTCACCAGTAAATATACTGGGGAGGGACATAATGAACAGGTTGAATATGACGATCTCCTTTACAGAGGATGGCATAATTTGCTCTACTCCAGGGATTAACATGCTCGCAGCACGACAGATTATGCAAGCATACTGTGGACAGACAGCGATTAGGGCGGAGCCAGTAGATGGCGAGCTATTCCAGTATGGAATAGACATGGCATTTGCATGGATGCCAGGGATAGAAGGGAAAATATGGAGGAGGCCAGCAGCCTATTTGTTCCGACCAGAGACACCTGTTAATGAACCAGAAGGAAAGGTGTTTGTAATGGACATTGAGAGCATTATTGCAACAGCTGATTATATTGCTGTGCACGCCCAAGATAAAGAAGGAAGAGCATGGAGGGCAGTGATAGCACTAGCAGAAGGATGTAGGCTGACCCAGGTGTCAGATGAGGAGCTGTTCTCAGAAGAAAAGGAGGAAGGTGAAATGGTGTTCATGATGAGTGTAGAAATATGGCTAAGAGTGGCTCACAAACAAGTAGCACAGAAAATTGCAATGGCACTTGAGGCACCTGCATGCACCCCAGTCCCATTCTTTAAGGAGGATATGTCAAAGGTGCCCAAATCATTATGGACTATTAGCCCCTATGACGTGGGATGCATAAAAAGCATAGGGGGTGTAAGGATAAAATTGAAAAAAGGTGCCATACTACCAAGAGTGAAACAGTACCCATTGTCAAAAGAGGCAGATGAGGGCATATATGAAACCATAACGGCCCTAATAAACAATGGCATATTGGTCCCCTCAGAATCACCATGTAACACGGCTGTGTACCCAGTGCGCAAGGCTAAAGGGGGGTCTTGGCGCTTCATACAGGACCTCAGGCCCTTGAACAACATAGTAGAAGCAGAGTATCCAGTAACAGCAAACCCGGCCACAATATTGTGTGGCATTCCAGCAGAAGCATCACGATTTACAGTAATTGACCTTAAAAATGCATTTTTCTCAATACCATTACACCCAGACTCACAAGATTTGACAAGCTTCACTTACCGAAATACAAAGTGGAAACATACCAGATTACCACAGGGGTATTGTGAATCACCCTCAATTTTCAATAGAGTAATACAAATGGATTTGGGTAACGTTGAGGTGGAAAGCACAGTGTTACAGTATGTGGATGACATAATAATTTGTAGTACAAACGAAAATAAATGTAGAGAGGACTCCTTAAAAATGTTGACGATATTGGCTGAAAAGGGGTACAAGGTAGACATGGAAAAGATACAATACTGTCAGGAACAGGTACTTTACATTGGCCAACTGATATCCCAACATGGAAGAAAGATTGCACCACAAAGAGCACAGGCCATTTCAAGCACTCCCATGCCACAGACTGTGAGAGAATTGCAGCAATTTCTGGGGCTGTGCAACTACTGTAGAGCATGGGTATTTGATTACAGTTCATACATAGGACCCCTGCTTGAGGGTTTGAGGGAAGCCAATAAAGGGGAGAAAAAGTTGGGGTGGACTATGGAAATGAGGGAGGCCTTTGACGAATTCAAAGACGCGATATCAACTGCTCCAGTACTGGCATCCCCAGACTATGAGCGACGCTTTTTTATATTTTCACATTGCGTCTCAGCAGTGATGAAAGCAGTATTGGCCCAAAAAACGAGCATGGGCTATAAACCAGTAGCATTTTACAGCGGTCACTTAGACCCTGTGATGTTAGGCCACTTCCCTTGCGAACAAGGTCTCGCTGCAGCTGCTTTTGCAGTGGAAAAAGCATCAGCAATAACCATGGGGTGTCCAACTACACTGTTTGTGGAACATGCACTATTTGCAATATTGAATAAACCCAAGTCCACACTAACGACACAGAGGGCATCAGGTTATGAGATCATTTTGTCTAGGGCTGAACTAGCAATTGTTAGATGTAACACGGTTAACCCTGCAAGGTTCCTAGCAGAAGTAATTGAGGAGGGAGATTACGCCCACGACTGTACCCAAATAACTGAAATGTACTCATGTACTAGAAAAGTTGAAGAAAACGCACTAGAGGGAGGTGAGCTTTTGTTTATTGATGGGTCATCAACTATTGATCAAGGAGATGGGATACGGAGGACTGGGGCAGCAGTGGTAAAAATGATGGAGGCGCCGGTGTGTGTGGCTATGAAGTGTGTACAATTACCACAGCATTACTCTGCTCAAGCCGCGGAACTGGTTGCACTAATATTGGCATTGAAGGAAAGTTTTGACAAACGAGTAACCATATATTCCGACAGTGCATATGTTACATCCACTGTCCACTCAGGGCTATCAAAATGGAGAAGAAGAGGATTTAGGAGAGCTGACGGCACTCCAGTGCAACATGCCCTCTTGTTGGCTGAACTAATTGAAGTAATAAACGACCCCCAAGAACTAGCCCTAGTCAAATGCACCGCACACACCAATGGTGAAGACCACGTCTCAAAAGAGAATGCAGCAGCAGACGCACATGCGAAATATGCTGCATACTTTGGTGAGATATGGAACCCCACAGACTCACAGAGAGGGAGAGGGAAGGGAATGGCTAGGGAGATGTTAATAAGAGAAGGGTACACCCATCTCCCAGCCACACAGATTATGGAGTTACAAGCGGCTGCACCAATGGCCGAAAAAGAAATATGGGTAAAAAGAGGATGTACAATGTCACCAACCGACACACTATGGCGCCAGGGTGGCACTGGGAAAGTTGTAATACCGTTGGCACTTTTAAATACCGCCCTGAGCCAATTACATCACCCAGCCCATACAGGCAAGGAAATAATTGCAGCACGAATTAGGGAAGATTGGTTCTGTCCCGAGTTAAATTCTCATGTGTCAAATTTTATCAGCAATTGTCTCACATGTCAACAGTTTACGGCCGGTCATACCCTAAAAGTGATAAGAGGTACCATACCCCGGCCAGAAGGACCTTTTCGGCACCTTCACATTGACTATGTTGATATGATCAACATATGTCAAGGTAATAGGTATATGATTGTAGTAGTATGCCCATTTTCTAGGTGGATTGAAGCAGGGCCCTGTTCACACCCAGATGCATTTAGAGCAGCCAAATTCCTAGTAAGGGAGGTCTTCCCCAGGTGGGGAGTGTGCGAGGTGTTAAGATCAGACAATGGCCCGCATTTCGCAAACGAAATGTTCCAGCATATCACATCCCTGCTGAACATAAAACACACATTTGCATGTGCATATCACCCACAGGCTAACGGTGTATGTGAACGCCTGAATGGCTTATTGAAGGAGGCAATTGCAAAGATACAACAAACAACAAAGAAAAGTTGGTTGTATTGCCTTCCGTTAGCCCTATTTGAATTAAGGAATAGGCCAGGGTCCGACCACCACCTCACCCCTCACGAGGTGGTTACTGGACGTCAAATGCGCCTTCCCCTAACGCCAACGTCAAGGGCATTCACTGACCACGAAAGTTCAGCGAGTGTGTTAGGTGATGAAATGTATCAATATGTGTCTTCTTTGATTACTAGTGTTGTGTTTGTGTCTCAACAGCTCGAGCGCACACGGGGCGGGTCTACCAGAAATCAAGAAGAAGGCGCCAGTACAGAATTGGAAAAAGAGAACTTGTGCAAACTTGCCAAAGGTGACCACGTGCTACTTCGCAATTTCAATAGGAAATGGAACGATAAGAGGTTCACCGGCCCCCATCTGGTAGAGGACGTATCAACAAGAGCAGTAAAACTAAAAGACAAGCGTGCCTGGAACCACCTACATGATGTAAAGATCTACAAACTGCAGACCCGCCCCAGCGCCAACGACAGGTCCATTGGAAGAACAGCAATAACATCCCCGACAGCGGAAGGAAGTTCTACCACAGACAACGACCCAATTGTTCCCCTACCATGTCACTACCCAGCTACCCCGGAGACAACAACTGACGAAGAAAGGGGTGATCCCCATACTGCCCACCCCATGGTCACACGTTCAAAGAGTAAAAATACTTTCCCCAGTTGAGCCCAAACCCCCCCCGCCCATTGACTCCCAAGTACAGTTATAATTTAAACTGAAAGACATTGCCTGCACAAATACACATGTAAACACGTGAATGTTCTCTTTTTTCTCTCGCACATACAGGAACTGCGTATTATTGTATTGTTAAGAAAAAGCTAACTAACAAGTCCACTGTCCAGGCGTAGATGGTACTCCCAGACGATAACTACCCAGAAGAATTGTCACACCAATTTGTATACGAAATAAAAAGGCCAACATACCTAAAAAGGAGAAGGGTACGTGTCTACTACACAGCCTTCCTCCTGGCCATAGAATATTCCATGCCCCACCTCCGCCCATACTTACCGGTCCTAAGAGACCGATCACTTAGAGTAGCGTGGGAGCAGCTCTTCGCCTGGGCACTGAATGACTATTTGATAGGGAGAGCTTAAAGGAAACAAAACTAACATTTAATAACAAAGCATTTTGAGAATTTTTAGGCGGGCAACTTTAACGTCGCAAGAATACGCTGCCAGGACTGCAGCAAGGTAAGAGCAAAATGCCGGTGAGATTAGCATATGTAATAAAAATAATAGGGATTTTGATGATCACCGGGTTCTTGGCTGCCTCTGTCTGGCAGTACAGCTATGCTATCAATTTTATTGCTGCACCCAAACCTAATATACCCCCGTTCCCTGCTGCAACAGGTGTTACGTCAGGTGGTAATAGTAACATTGCACCCAAGCAAAATAGAGTTAAACGCAGCACATACTCAGACAATAAAGGTATTGATAATTATATACAAGATTCATCACACGTCACAAACAACATATGGTACCAACACATGACCCGCATTGGTAAGCAGACAACCGAGGATAGCTGCTACGTTTGCTCATTAATACCATACGCCATGAGTGCTTCACGAACATTTGTTGCCACAGAAATAGATGAAAAGACAGCACAGTGCATAATATACTTGGCACTGTTCCAAACGAAAGGAAGATTTCAAGGAACAGTAGTGCACATGACATGGAAAACACGAGACTCATACCCATATGAAAACAACTTCCTCAATACCTATTTGAGTTATCACAAGACCAGTTTACATGCTGAAGCATTCAAATACATAACAAGTGGCCCTGCAAAAGGAGAAACAAAGAAAGTAACACTGCAGTATCTACCATGTGATTGGTACGCCACTGAAGTTCCGGGTAAACAAGGATGCTGGGAGAGACCGCTGGTGACGATAACAGGAAAGGTGTATCTGGACAACAGCTGGGAGATAGGAGTGATTGGCAGCAACATGGTAACAAAAGAAACTATCTCAACCATCGAGACACACAATCACCGATGTTGGACGACGTGGATCAAGTATGTACCAATGCTCACGTGGGTATAAGAAGATGAAGACCCAATAACAATACTACCGTTGACTGCGCCCAAGGTATGCTACCAGCATAAAGGAGAGGTGGACGTAGGATATAACACCAATTGTGCAAGTGTGATGGAGTTACCTGAGGGGGGAGCGGGAACAGCAGTAATAATGGACCATTATTGGGCCTGTGGAGAAAAGGCATACCATACACTGCCTCTCCTGTGGAATGGTGTGTGCACAATGGTACACGTCAATGTACCATCATTAGTGGTACCTAAGAAGCACGTCAATGTGGCGAAATTTCCTAAAATGGATGAAGGGGATAAGAGAAGAAAGAGATCTGCACCACTTCAGGAGGAGCAAGGGAACAGGACCAACAGCAATGATACTGTCCTAAATAGAAGAAAAAGACAAGGAGAGCCACTGACAGGAAATTACCTGTGGGGAAGGTCGGAAACGGCACTAACATCAATACCGCCAGAACATAGACTATTCAGCAGAGCAGCAATGTTCTTCTCCTCAATAATACACCCGGGACTGCAGGCTTACGCAAACGCAAAATGGCTCCAAATAACTAGATGGGAACTAATGATGACCATCAATTCTACAGTGAATGGGTTTAACGCAATAAAAGAGGAGCTGCGAGCTGTAAGGATGGTAGCACTCCAGAACAGATATGTATTGGACCTTCTCACAGCAATGGAAGGAGGAGTTTGTGCAAAGATAGGACAATCATGCTGCACGTTCATACCTGCCAATGATGCTGACAATGGTACACTGACAGAAGCAGTTTCACAATTGGCCCAGATGCACTCCAAAATGATGGATGAAAGTAACGGTGTAAACAAGGATAAGAGCTGGTTTTCACTATTATGGTCATGGATGCCATCCTGGCTGTCAGATGGACTGAAAATAATAGTGGGCTGTACTATATTGGCTGGAGCTACTCTGATCATAATTAGATTTTGGAAGGCCCGGAAGGCACGCACTACTGACGAGTTGCTGGAAATGGTGGGAATGCACCCCTTGATGCCAGCAGATGACGGCCAGCATACAGGTGTGATAATACAGGAGAGGGAGAAGTTGCGCACCCAAATAATCACCAACCATCTAGACCCACCATCAGTGAAGGTCGAGAACCCAAGAAACCCCAGGAGCTACATAGGAAGATGGGTATACTGTACTCCTGGAGGAACCTGTGAATATATGTATTGGTCATTTGAAGATCATGTAAACCATTATGGACATCTCGGAGGAATAACTAAGATATGGCGAGTAAGAGGAGATAACGAGAAGGATATGTTTGTTGTCGACAAGTCGACCAGAGGGGGGACTGAAGTGGGAGAATGGAAGACCAGGCTCCCGTCCTTCACCTCTCGCGCTTGGCCTAGAGGGTCACGACCCAGACACCCGCCACGAGAAGAGTTTGTCCATTTACCAGACGACCAGATACCCTGGTACAGGAACATACGGATGTGTCCATCTGCCTGCCCAGCAGCCCGCACTGGCCATGCCGACACCTGCGGCACGGACCAACTAGACTAAAATGTACACGTCGTTAGAGATGTCATGACGACCTAGACAACGGGAAGCACATCTATACAAATATACACACTGGACATTCCCACACCAACCTACACGAAGAATATACTCAGTGCTATGACGTAGGCGACAGGCATATTCACGGACGTGCATCTTTATTATTTTTACATAGGCTTTCAGAATGCAGGAACGCAAGACGCGTCATGAACTCATCTACTAGCTTGCTCACGCTTCTCTTGAAACCAGTTACCACCATGAGAAGTATAATGAAGACACGATACTGGTCATGAAACTATATGCTCCTATAACCTAAAGCACCTGTGCACCAAACGGACCACTTATGCACCAGGCCCAAGTAGGCCTCAAACAAGAGCTCCCGTGGATATTAACAAAGCAAGAGTCAGGTTGCTGATCCTGCAGAATGAGCTCGGCGAAACAACCAGCCAAGGTCGCAATGTTGCAAACCCACATTCCAAGAACAAATCATCAAAGGCACGATGTTGCAACCTCGTACTCCGCGCACCAACGTTAAAGTCACACCGGCAAATTAAACCAGACGCGCAGTAGAAAAACAATATTAATTGTGCAGAATTCTGCCTCTTTCACGGTCCCTCCCCACGTGACCAAGCCGAACCTGACGAGATGCCAAACCCAGGAGAACAGAGGCGTCTGGATCCCTCGCTACGAGACACCGGCAGATACACTTGAAAGGCTCAATGGACATCTGCGACAGTGGGAGCGGTCAGCCTTCCAGCTATGAATAAGTCCTCACATTGTCTGCACGTACCCATAGTGAAACATTGTTGCACCTTGCAGGTACACCGAGAGCTGGGAACAGCGGTGGTCCCAGTCTGGGAAGCTCACGGGCGCACCAATCAGAACATGGGGCTCTTATCACTGACGCCAGTAATATTAGCCAATCCTCAGGAGTCTTCATGTAACAATTCTCATGTATCTAATTGTAGGGACAACCCAGATATACCACCTGACTACCCTTTGTCCACTAACATCGTTCTCTATATGTGTGCTATACTAACCCTACCACTCGAACACCCAATTAAGAGTGGTGATAGGTTTTTTGTTAACTTTCTGAAGTGACGCAAGTAGCGCGTCATAATACAGTAAAAAGGGCCTGCGAGCCCCACGATTGTGTGTGTGTCAGGACGAACGCGTACGCTCCTTGACCCATCCCTGCCGTTTTGTCTAATAAACAGCAGAGTCACCTTGCTCCTTGTGTGTGTCTCATACTCTATCTCATCTGGGATATACACGGGAGGAGTTGGGGCCTCCCTGCCTGGAGGTCTGCGGACGGCCCGGCCGACCCTGGCAGAATTTCCCCCCGACAAGTTGGAGGCACTGCTGAGATCTGTTTAAGATCGACTTTTATTTTTACTTTTTCCAGGCACTCCCGTTGCGAGGAGGCCCGGCGGCGCGGCCCCCTCTGCCGTTGCCCCCTTCTGAGGACTACAGGACCATCGCGGAGCTGCGAGAAGACCGGACAGCGCAATCCGGATATTGGCCCTCGGGAGCCGGTTGAGAAGTATCCCGCCCGCGGTTGGCGAGTGTCCAGACGTGGTCCAGACGAGGGGAGGTGGCGAGCCGCTTGGAGGGGAGCACGCAGTCGAGCGGCCCTGCGTCGAGAGAACTTGGTGAGCATGACACGCACAACGAGCAATGCGAAATTGTGAGGGAGGGGGAGGAAGTAAATAAGGGAGGAGGGAGGTGTTGTACAGATGCGCGGAGAAGGTCTAACAACTTAGTGTTGCTAATGGAATGAATGGTAGCGAAACGAGTGCGAGAGCAGTCGGCTACGTCACGCGAAAGAGGGGGGCGGAGCACGAAAACATCACGTGTGGCCGCTCGTAGACACTGATTGGCCTAAGTCGCGACTACGTGTAAGGGTGGGTGTGTGTGGTTTCCTACGATTTGGCATTTATTGATCAATGAGTAGACGAGGTTCCCTATTGTTCGAGCAAGAAACTCGATAGGTAGATGAAGTTTCCCTGTAGGCGGTAGCTAGTTGCCTAGTTGCCCAATACGGAAGATAATTGGCTGGTTAAGCCCTCCTGTTGAGGGGCGTATCACACGCGAGGCGACGCAGCGTGCGCAGTCCGATTATATTATTGATTTGATTACCTTGTTCCAGAAGAGACAGGAAGACAGCTGTAGGGTTAGCGGGGGTAGATTGCAAGTGTATTTTGAACTTAAAAAACATAATAAGAATGTACCAGTAGCTCGAAGAGATCGGTGACGTCACCAGTAGAGATTTAATAGGATATCGCGAGCACAAGGAACTTTGGGTTTGAGAGTGGTGGGGAAGAGAAACATGATAAGGGAGTGGATACGGAGATAAACGATAGACGAGTGGATCGGAAGAGGAGAAGGGGAGAGGGGCGTGGCTGCGCATGGAGAACGCCGGCCACGGCAAGTGTAAAAGGGGGAGGAGAATGGGGAAACAGGACGACTGTATAAGATCGTCGTAAGGGGTACGCAGCCGCAGGGGGCTGCGTGCGCTTCGGCCGCAGGGGGCCGTAAGGGAAGGAATATACAATATAAAATCATACATATATATATATTTGTTTTTTATTTTTTTATATTTTTTTTTTTTAATTGCATAATTTGTCAAAGGATTGTCGTAAGTCCCCACACTTACGGGGCCAGGTAAACAATATAAGGTTGCATATTGTAAACTGCTAGTGAAGGGAAGGGTAACAAGTGGAGCACCACTATGTCATACGGGACAGGGTTGGGAGGGTGGGGGAACACCCTCACTACCCCACTACAACACATATGCACCACACTGCCACCCCATAGGGAGAAATTAATTAAGTACAGCATAGAGTGGACCCAGGGGACGGATAACAAAATGTTAACACCATGGCCGCCTAATGGTAGTTTCGATCCATATGTCCAACATTCATTGCTAAACCATCTGCAAAATGCATACAAGGGGAAGAAGTTGGCAAGCCATGTGGAGGTGTTTAACTTATGGAGGATGTTCCAGGGGTCCCGACCAGGACCAAATGGAATGTTCACTATGGGGGAAACACCAGAAGAAAAGGAGATTAAGAAAGAAGGAGAGGATGGGAAAAAGGGGCGTGAAAGCACAAAGAATACGGGGAACGGAGGACAGGGAGGAGAAAAGATTGATAAATCAGACGACATAAAAAAGGAACCGAGCAATGAGATACCCATAACACCGGGAGTGAAAACAGAGGGAGGAGGGTTATACCCTTTAAGAGAATTAGGAGAAATAGAAGGACAGTTAAGGGCGGCTGAAGGATACTCGAACCCGGCATACAGCCCTCCACCATATGTGGCTCATAGGAAGATGACAGTGGGGGAGGGGAGGATTGGAGAAGAGCAGACTGTAGAGATAGGAAATGATGAGTGGGTAGCTGCACAGATATTATTAAAATTACGAGGTTCACTAACTGGAGAAGAGAGGGAGGTAGTAAAGAGAGCAGACGAGGATAGTACAAGAGAGAGTGAAATGAGGGGGGAGGAGCTATTATGGCAAAAGGAAGAGATTTTGGAGGAAAGATTAGCAAAGCTAAGGGATGAGCAGAATGAATTGATCAAACAGCTTGAGAGGGAGGAAAGAGAGAGAGTGAGGAAAAGGAAAGAAGGTAAGGACGAATTGGAAAAATTAAGGGAACGAAGTGAGGAGCAAAGGAGAGAAGCTGAAAGGGTAAAAGCAGCAGCAGACAGGGTGTCAAGAGTAGTGCTGAGAGAAAAGAAGAAGGAAGAAGAAGAAAAGGAAAAGGAAATGGCAATATGGAGGAGGAGGGTACTATCAGAGACAGCTAAGAAATATGAAGAGGGGAAAGTAATAGAAAGAGAAAGGGTGAAATGGGAAAGGAAGAAAGAGGATGAAAGAATATTGGAACAGATGAGCAACGAAGTGATGGAGGAATTAAAAAGGAAAAGGGAGGAAAATAGTAGGGAGATGGAGGAGAGGAGTGAAGGGGAAAGAGAAGGGAGGAGTAGGGAGAGTGAAAAATGGGGGGATGTATATAGAAGTAGAGAAGTAGCAACAACATCAGCACCAGGGGGAGCAGTTGGTAACAAAGGAAGAGGAGAAATGGACCTAATAGACTTAGAAACAGTAACAGTAAAAGGGAAAAAGGCAGAGTGGGGGATACCATTTATGACTGATTTTTGCAGTGAGGAGGGAGAAGGAGTAGAGAGGGGAGGAAGAAAGAGTGAAAGGGAAAGCTTAGATAAGCTGTACCTCACTCGAACAAACATAGACTCGCCATGGATCAGTAGGAGAAGGGAGGAGCTGGAGAGAAGTGAGGAGGGGGTGCAAGAACTAGTGGAAAAACAAACCCATGAAGCCACACCATCGCCATCTCCATCACGCCCTCCCCCATCGCACCCTACATGCTCAACCGCCACACGCTCGCTGCGCACAATAAAGCTCGCGCCCTTCATGGACGAATTGACTCCCTATGCATGTCGGCTTAGAGACCTCCCTAGCCGCAGGCAAGACAGACAAATAAACATGCCCACATTAAACACAGGAAATGACGAAACAAGGGGAAAGGACGGAGAAGGAGGTAGGAGCAGGGGTAATAAGGACGAACTTGAAGAGGTAAAGGAAACGGGAGAAGAGGAGGGGTGTGAGGACTCGATATTATGGAACGTAAAGGGTGACACAAGACACAACTTAATGCCACTGTTGGAGAGAGGAGGGGTTAGACCACAGTATGTACCTTGGAAGCATACGGATAAAGAAAATATAAAATGTAGGCTCCCATCATTAAGCAGAGGTGCGGGTAAATGGATATATGAAATGGAAAAACACACCGCAGGACAGAAACTAGCAGTAGGAGATGTGAAGGGCCTGTTAATATCAATATTAGGGGATAGAGCGGATGACATTTGGAAGAGAGCGGGATTCCATGGGGTAACAATAACGAACACATCGCATGATGGGGCGCCATTTGCAAACTGCAGACATGCGCTATGGCAGGCACTGAGAGTACAGTACCCAGACACATCAGACATAGGAGCAATTACATCCGGTAAGATGCTTGAGAATGAGGATCCTGTTGACTATATCCAGGATATTCAAGAGAAGTGGCGCATGGAAACTAGAGAACAATGGGACAAAACACCAGCCATATTTTATCATATACTAGTACAAGGGCTCCCAGAAGGAGTTCAGAAACAACTAAAGAAAGTAGTGGGAATGGAAGCAAAACCATGGCCAGAAATACAGCTGACTATAGTACATCACTGCAGGACATGGCAAGGAAAAATGAAACAAAAGGAAGAGGACAGGAAAACAGAAGAGGCCAAACTAGTACAGAAAAACTCACTAAATACACAATGGAAGGGGCACTAATAACTACGCCCACCCCGATGGCCCAAAGCCCCACACAAGTAGTGGCTGCACAAGATCCAGCTCAAATAGCACCTCCACAAAATGTAATACAGCAAGTGCCGCCACTGCAATTACACGCACCAAACATGGGAGGAGGGTACCCAATGCAAGGAGCTGGGTATTATAGTTATAACAGGGGGAGAGGAGGATTTATGAGAGGGAGAGGATACGGATATAATACCCAACAGCAGGTGGGGGGACTTAGAAATTCCTACCCCACAGGGCAACCAGTATACCAGGACAACACAGGGAGCTTCCCATGGCAGAGCAGGGAACCACCCGTGTGTTGGAGTTGTGGATTATTAGGACACATGTCACGCACGTGTAGGGTCAGGCCAGGAACACCAGCATGGAATGAACAGGCACAACCTAGGACCTCACAAGAACAGCCACAAGCATATTCACTGCCACAACAACAAATAACACAACAGCCACTGCCACAACAACAAGTAGCGCTAACACAACAACCCCAAACTCAACAAACGCAATTGGGTAGGGTGACGGTCTTGGGACACAACCCTTACACAGGGAATGGCCAATCATTGTACCCCCAATAGGACAGCCTACAGATGGCCTTGGTGTGTCCCATCCTGTCAGTAACACCTAATAGTGCGGAGGAGCCACGCATAGAGGTAACGATAGGTGACAAAAAATTATCATTCCTTGTTGACACCGAGGCAACCCGGACTTGTATAAGGGAAGGTAAATTTAAGATGTCAGGCGAAGCCATGAACACCCAAGGATTTTCTGGGGCTAAAGGGTTGGTTCCTTTTACTGATAACGTTCCCTTATCTATTGGAGATTATGATCTGTCAGTTCCACTTTTGTATTATAGTGCCTCACCAGTAAATATACTGGGGAGGGACATAATGAACAGGTTGAATATGACGATCTCCTTTACAGAGGATGGCATAATTTGCTCTACTCCAGGGATTAACATGCTCGCAGCACGACAGATTATGCAAGCATACTGTGGACAGACAGCGATTAGGGCGGAGCCAGTAGATGGCGAGCTATTCCAGTATGGAACAGACATGGCATTTGCATGGATGCCAGGGATAGAAGGGAAAATATGGAGGAGGCCAGCAGCCTATCTGTTCCGACCAGAGACACCTGTTAATGAACCAGAAGGAAAGGTGTTTGTAATGGACATTGAGAGCATTATTGCAACAGCTGATTATATTGCTGTGCACGCCCAAGATAAAGAAGGAAGAGCATGGAGGGCAGTGATAGCACTAGCAGAAGGATGTAGGCTGACCCAGGTGTCAGATGAGGAGCTGTTCTCAGAAGAAAAGGAGGAAGGTGAAATGGTGTTCATGATGAGTGTAGAAATATGGCTAAGAGTGGCTCACAAACAAGTAGCACAGAAAGTTGCAATGGCACTTGAGGCACCTGCATGCACCCCAGTCCCATTCTTTAAGGAGGATATGTCAAAGGTGCCCAAATCATTATGGACTATTAGCCCCTATGACGTGGGATGCATAAAAAGCATAGGGGGTGTAAGGATAAAATTGAAAAAAGGTGCCATACTACCAAGAGTGAAACAGTACCCATTGTCAAAAGAGGCAGATGAGGGCATATATGAAACCATAACGGCCCTAATAAACAATGGCATATTGGTCCCCTCAGAATCACCATGTAACACGGCTGTGTACCCAGTGCGCAAGGCTAAAGGGGGGTCTTGGCGCTTAATACAGGACCTCAGGCCCTTGAACAACATAGTAGAAGCAGAGTATCCAGTAACAGCAAACCCGGCCACAATATTGTGTGGCATCCCAGCAGAAGCATCACGATTTACAGTAATTGACCTTAAAAATGCATTTTTCTCAATACCATTACACCCAGACTCACAAGATTTGACAAGCTTCACTTACCGAAATACAAAGTAGAAACATACCAGATTACCACAGGGGTATTGTGAATCACCCTCAATTTTCAATAGAGTAATACAAATGGATTTGGGTAACGTTGAGGTGGAAAGCACAGTGTTACAGTATGTGGATGACATAATAATTTGTAGTACAAACGAAAATAAATGTAGAGAGGACTCCTTAAAAATGTTGACGATATTGGCTGAAAAGGGGTACAAGGTAGACATGGAAAAGATACAATACTGTCAGGAACAGGTACTTTACATTGGCCAACTGATATCCCAACATGGAAGAAAGATTGCACCACAAAGAGCACAGGCCATTTCAAGCACTCCCATGCCACAGACTGTGAGAGAATTGCAGCAATTTCTGGGGCTGTGCAACTACTGTAGAGCATGGGTATTTGATTACAGTTCATACATAGGACCCCTGCTTGAGGGTTTGAGGGAAGCCAATAAAGGGGAGAAAAAGTTGGGGTGGACTATGGAAATGAGGGAGGCCTTTGACGAATTCAAAGACGCGATATCAACTGCTCCAGTACTGGCATCCCCAGACTATGAGCGACGCTTTTTTATATTTTCACATTGCGACTCAGCAGTGATGAAAGCAGTATTGGCCCAAAAAACGAGCATGGGCTATAAACCAGTAGCATTTTACAGCGGTCACTTAGACCCTGTGATGTTAGGCCACTTCCCTTGCGAACAAGGTCTCGCTGCAGCTGCTTTTGCAGTGGAAAAAGCATCAGCAATAACCATGGGGTGTCCAACTACACTGTTTGTGGAACATGCACTATTTGCAATATTGAATAAACCCAAGTCCACACTAACGACACAGAGGGCATCAGGTTATGAGATCATTTTGTCTAGGGCTGAACTAGCAATTGTTAGATGTAGCACGGTTAACCCTGCAAGGTTCCTAGCAGAAGTAATTGAGGAGGGAGATTACGCCCACGACTGTACCCAAATAACTGAAATGTACTCATGTACTAGAAAAGTTGAAGAAAACGCACTAGAGGGAGGTGAGCTTTTGTTTATTGATGGGTCATCAACTATTGATCAAGGAGATGGGATACGGAGGACTGGGGCAGCAGTGGTAAAAATGATGGAGGCGCCGGTGTGTGTGGCTATGAAGTGTGTACAATTACCACAGCATTACTCTGCTCAAGCCGCGGAACTGGTTGCACTAATATTGGCATTGAAGGAAAGTTTTGACAAACGAGTAACCATATATTCCGACAGTGCATATGTTACATCCACTGTCCACTCAGGGCTATCAAAATGGAGAAGAAGAGGCTGACGGCACTCCAGTGCAACATGCCCTCTTGTTGGCTGAACTAATTGAAGTAATAAACGACCCCCAAGAACTAGCCCTAGTCAAATGCACCGCACACACCAATGGTGAAGACCACGTCTCAAAAGAGAATGCAGCAGCAGACGCACATGCGAAATATGCTGCATACTTTGGTGAGATATGGAACCCCACAGACTCACAGAGAGGGAGAGGGAAGGGAATGGCTAGGGAGATGTTAATAAGAGAAGGGTACACCCATCTCCCAGCCACACAGATTATGGAGTTACAAGCGGCTGCACCAATGGCCGAAAAAGAAATATGGGTAAAAAGAGGATGTACAATGTCACCAACCGACGCACTATGGTGCCAGGGTGGCACTGGGAAAGTTGTAATACCGTTGGCACTTTTAAATACCGCCCTGAGCCAATTACATCACCCAGCCCATACAGGCAAGGAAATAATTGCAGCACGAATTAGGGAAGATTGGTTCTGTCCCGAGTTAAATTCTCATGTGTCAAATTTTATCAGCAATTGTCTCACATGTCAACAGTTTACGGCCGGTCATACCCTAAAAGTGATAAGAGGTACCATACCCCGGCCAGAAGGACCTTTTCGGCACCTTCACATTGACTATGTTGATATGATCAACATATGTCAAGGTAATAGGTATATGATTGTAGTAGTATGCCCATTTTCTAGGTGGATTGAAGCAGGGCCCTGTTCACACCCAGATGCATTTAGAGCAGCCAAATTCCTAGTAAGGGAGGTCTTCCCCAGGTGGGGAGTGTGCGAGGTGTTAAGATCAGACAATGGCCCGCATTTCGCAAACGAAATGTTCCAGCATATCACATCCCTGCTGAACATAAAACACAAATTTGCATGTGCATATCACCCACAGGCTAACGGTGTATGTGAACGCCTGAATGGCTTATTGAAGGAGGCAATTGCAAAGATACAACAAACAACAAAGAAAAGTTGGTTGTATTGCCTTCCGTTAGCCCTATTTGAATTAAGGAATAGGCCAGGGTCCGACCACCACCTCACCCCTCACGAGGTGGTTACTGGACGTCAAATGCGCCTTCCCCTAACGCCAACGTCAAGGGCATTCACTGACCACGAAAGTTCAGCGAGTGTGTTAGGTGATGAAATGTATCAATATGTGTCTTCTTTGATTACTAGTGTTGTGTTTGTGTCTCAACAGCTCGAGCGCACACGGGGCGGGTCTACCAGAAATCAAGAAGAAGGCGCCAGTACAGAATTGGAAAAAGAGAACTTGTGCAAACTTGCCAAAGGTGACCACGTGCTACTTCGCAATTTCAATAGGAAATGGAACGATAAGAGGTTCACTGGCCCCCATCTGGTAGAGGACGTATCAACAAGAGCAGTAAAACTAAAAGACAAGCGTGCCTGGAACCACCTACATGATGTAAAGATCTACAAACTGCAGACCCGCCCCAGCGCCAACGACAGGTCCATTGGAAGAACAGCAATAACATCCCCGACAGCGGAAGGAAGTTCTACCACAGACAACGACCCAATTGTTCCCCTACCATGTCACTACCCAGCTACCCCGGAGACAACAACTGATGAAGAAAGGGGTGATCCCCATACTGCCCACCCCATGGTCACACGTTCAAAGAGTAAAAATACTTCCGCCAGTTGAGCCCAAACCCCCCCCGCCCATTGACTCCCAAGTACAGTTATAATTTAAACTGAAAGACATTGCCTGCACAAATACACATGTAAACACGTGAATGTTCTCTTTTTTCTCTCGCACATACAGGAACTGCGTATTATTGTATTGTTAAGAAAAAGCTAACTAACAAGTCCACTGTCCAGGCGTAGATGGTACTCCCAGACGATAACTACCCAGAAGAATTGTCACACCAATTTGTATACGAAATAAAAAGGCCAACATACCTAAAAAGGAGAAGGGTACGTGTCTACTACACAGCCTTCCTCCTGGCCATAGAATATTCCATGCCCCACCTCCGCCCATACTTACCGGTCCTAAGAGACCGATCACTTAGAGTAGCGTGGGAGCAGCTCTTCGCCTGGGCACTGAATGACTATTTGATAGGGAGAGCTTAAAGGAAACAAAACTAACATTTAATAACAAAGCATTTTGAGAATTTTTAGGCGGGCAACTTTAACGTCGCAAGAATACGCTGCCAGGACTGCAGCAAGGTAAGAGCAAAATGCCGGTGAGATTAGCATATGTAATAAAAATAATAGGGATTTTGATGATCACCGGGTTCTTGGCTGCCTCTGTCTGGCAGTACAGCTATGCTATCAATTTTATTGCTGCACCCAAACCTAATATACCCCCGTTCCCTGCTGCAACAGGTGTTACGTCAGGTGGTAATAGTAACATTGCACCCAAGCAAAATAGAGTTAAACGCAGCACATACTCAGACAATAAAGGTATTGATAATTATATACAAGATTCATCACACGTCACAAACAACATATGGTACCAACACATGACCCGCATTGGTAAGCAGACAACTGAGGATAGCTGCTACGTTTGCTCATTAATACCATACGCCATGAGTGCTTCACGAACATTTGTTGCCACAGAAATAGATGAAAAGACAGCACAGTGCATAATATACTTGGCACTGTTCCAAACGAAAGGAAGATTTCAAGGAACAGTAGTGCACATGACATGGAAAACACGAGACTCATACCCATATGAAAACAACTTCCTCAAGACCTATTTGAGTTATCACAAGACCAGTTTACATGCTGAAGCATTCAAATACATAACAAGTGGCCCTGCAAAAGGAGAAACAAAGAAAGTAACACTGCAGTATCTACCATGTGATTGGTATGCCACTGAAGTTCCGGGTAAACAAGGATGCTGGGAGAGACAGCTGGTGACGATAACAGGAAAGGTGTATCTGGACAACAGCTGGGAGATAGGAGTGATTGGCAGCAACATGGTAACAAAAGAAACTATCTCAACCATCGAGACACACAATCACCGATGTTGGACGACGTGGATCAAGTATGTACCAATGCTCACGTGGGTAGAAGAAGATGAAGACCCAATAACAATACTACCGTTGACTGCGCCCAAGGTATGCTACCAGCATAAAGGAGAGGTGGACGTAGGATATAACACCAATTGTGCAAGTGTGATGGAGTTACCTGAGGGGGGAGCGGGAACAGCAGTAATAATGGACCATTATTGGGCCTGTGGAGAAAAGGCATACCATACACTGCCTCCCCTGTGGAATGGTGTGTGCACAATGGTACACGTCAATGTACCATCATTAGTGGTACCTAAGAAGCACGTCAATGTGGCGAAATTTCCTAAAATGGATGAAGGGGATAAGAGAAGAAAGAGATCTGCACCACTTCAGGAGGAGCAAGGGAACAGGACCAACAGCAATGATACTGTCCTAAATAGAAGAAAAAGACAAGGAGAGCCACTGACAGGAAATTACCTGTGGGGAAGGTCGGAAACGGCACTAACATCAATACCGCCAGAACATAGACTATTCAGCAGAGCAGCAATGTTCTTCTCCTCAATAATACACCCGGGACTGCAGGCTTACGCAAACGCAAAATGGCTCCAAATAACTAGATGGGAACTAATGATGACCATCAATTCTACAGTGAATGGGTTTAACGCAATAAAAGAGGAGCTGCGAGCTGTAAGGATGGTAGCACTCCAGAACAGATATGTATTGGACCTTCTCACAGCAATGGAAGGAGGAGTTTGTGCAAAGATAGGACAATCATGCTGCACGTTCATACCTGCCAATGATGCTGACAATGGTACACTGACAGAAGCAGTTTCACAATTGGCCCAGATGCACTCCAAAATGATGGATGAAAGTAACGGTGTAAACAAGGATAAGAGCTGGTTTTCACTATTATGGTCATGGATGCCATCCTGGCTGTCAGATGGACTGAAAATAATAGTGGGCTGTACTATATTGGCTGGAGCTACTCTGATCATAATTAGATTTTGGAAGGCCCGGAAGGCACGCACTACTGACGAGTTGCTGGAAATGGTGGGAATGCACCCCTTGATGCCAGCAGATGACGGCCAGCATACAGGTGTGATAATACAGGAGAGGGAGAAGTTGCGCACCCAAATAATCACCAACCATCTAGACCCACCATCAGTGAAGGTCGAGAACCCAAGAAACCCCAGGAGCTACATAGGAAGATGGGTATACTGTACTCCTGGAGGAACCTGTGAATATATGTATTGGTCATTTGAAGATCATGTAAACCATTATGGACATCTCGGAGGAATAACTAAGATATGGCGAGTAAGAGGAGATAACGAGAAGGATATGTTTGTTGTCGACAAGTCGACCAGAGGGGGGACTGAAGTGGGAGAATGGAAGACCAGGCTCTCGTCCTTCACCTCTCGCGCTTGGCCTAGAGGGTCACGACCCAGACACCCGCCACGAGAAGAGTTTGTCCATTTACCAGACGACCAGATACCCTGGTACAGGAACATACGGATGTGTCCATCTGCCTGCCCAGCAGCCCGCACTGGCCATGCCGACACCTGCGGCACGGACCAACTAGACTAAAATGTACACGTCGTTAGAGATGTCATGATGACCTAGACAACGGGAAGCACATCTATACAAATATACACACTGGACATTCCCACACCAACCTACACGAAGAATATACTCAGTGCTATGACGTAGGCGACAGGCATATTCACGGACGTGCATCTTTATTATTTTTACATAGGCTTTCAGAATGCAGGAACGCAAGACGCGTCATGAACTCATCTACTAGCTTGCTCACGCTTCTCTTGAAACCAGTTACCACCATGAGAAGTATAATGAAGACACGATACTGGTCATGAAACTATATGCTCCTATAACCTAAAGCACCTGTGCACCAAACGGACCACTTATGCACCAGGCCCAAGTAGGCCTCAAACAAGAGCTCCCGTGGATATTAACAAAGCAAGAGTCAGGTTGCTGATCCTGCAGAATGAGCTCGGCGAAACAACCAGCCAAGGTCGCAATGTTGCAAACCCACATTCCAAGAACAAATCATCAAAGGCACGATGTTGCAACCTCGTACTCCGCGCACCAACGTTAAAGTCACACCGGCAAATTAAACCAGACGCGCAGTAGAAAAACAATATTAATTGTGCAGAATTCTGCCTCTTTCACGGTCCCTCCCCACGTGACCAAGCCGAACCTGACGAGATGCCAAACCCAGGAGAACAGAGGCGTCTGGATCCCTCGCTACGAGACACCGGCAGATACACTTGAAAGGCTCAATGGACATCTGCGACAGTGGGAGCGGTCAGCCTTCCAGCTATGAATAAGTCCTCACATTGTCTGCACGTACCCATAGTGAAACATTGTTGCACCTTGCAGGTACACCGAGAGCTGGGAACAGCGGTGGTCCCAGGCTGGGAAGCTCACAGGCGCACCAATAAGAACATGGGGCTCTTATCACTGACGCCAGTAATATTAGCCAATCCTCAGGAGTCTTCATGTAACAATTCTCATGTATCTAATTGTAGGGACAACCCAGATATACCACCTGACTACCCTTTGTCCACTAACATCGTTCTCTATATGTGTGCTATACTAACCCTACCACTCGAACACCCAATTAAGAGTGGTGATAGGTTTTTTGTTAACTTTCTGAAGTGACGCAAGTAGCGCATCATAATACAGTAAAAAGGGCCTGCGAGCCCCACGATTGTGTGTGTGTCAGGACGAACGCGTACGCTCCTTGACCCATCCCTGCCGTTTTGTCTAATAAACAGCAGAGTCACCTTGCTCCTTGTGTGTGTCTCATACTCTATCTCATCTGGGATATACACGGGAGGAGTTGGGGCCTCCCTGCCTGGAGGTCTGCGGACGGCCCGGCCGACCCCGGCAGAATTTCCCCCCGACAAACGTGTTCACACATCATGTGAAAGTCACTTACAGAGGTCTGTATGTGTGAATTTTGAAAAAGAAGGACCCTCGTTTTACATGATTGTCTTATATGTTTTTATGTGTCTTTTAGATAAACCACTTATGAACATCAACCTGGGGTATAAATGAATTACTGATTTTGAAGACATTTTGTCCTGAAGATGGCCTATAAACCTAGAGGAAAAAAGACACTAGGGATAGTGTTTAATGTTTAATAAGGCCGAAACATGTCAACAATCTGAGACACCTACAGAAATAAGCCTGGGTTCTCGCGATACAAAGTGGTCACTAATTATATGTGCTGTTTTGTTCACCCCATGTCCAAATTCGTGAATTGTGTATTTTGTATTTTGAATGTTTTTGTACACATTGATTGAGAAAATATTTTTCTCTGGTATTTATCATGACAAAAATAGAATTTAAATGTTTGCAATGATATACTTTACTTTGTTGTTGCTGCCTAGTTACTTCACTGGCAAGAGTCCGACAGGTAAGTATAATGAGTCTTTTGAACAGTTCTCTAACTTTGTTCCTTTCCTTCCTTAGATGATGGCCGGCGTCCGGGGATGGCGACGTGCTGCTGAGATGAGTAGCACTGAAGGTGAGTGAGAGCGCGATGCGACCCTTTCGTATTTGTATTGAACTGAGTTCTTTTTCTGTGTCTTTTAGGTGCCGCAACGTTTTCAGCGTAGATGCCGGTTATGAAGAAGAAATGCAGTGAGTAAGTGCAGTATGCGGCGCCTCTAGATTTTTCCACGCTAACCAGGAGTGTCTTTTCCCTCTTGCAGATGGATGAGAAGTTCCGGAGACAGAGTTCCTCCAGAGCGGCTGGGATTCAGGTAAGCGTTTGAAGCTCGTACAGTCTTTAAAAATAAGCGAAGATTTGCTGAATGCTTACTAATGCCTTTTTTCTGTTCTTTTCCCTTTTCCTAAGGAAGCGGCATGCCGGGATGGGAATGACACCGCCAAAGATGCCCGCAGAACAGAAGAAGCGATGAATGATGGGCAGAAGCGCTGGAAGGTAAGGCTGTTCCTAACAGTGTTCTTGTTCTTGCAGGAGCTGAGCGCAGAAGAAAGATGCAGGCCTACTGGAGACCAATCCGAACACGGTGAGTGTCACGCTGCAGGTGCAAAAAACACAAAGCATGTTTCTACGCCTGGGCATGGCTTAAGTAGTCTCTGGGTATCCCAGGTGTCTCTGGGCTGAACCACACCCAAAAGACTAGACTGCACATGCAGTTCTGGGAACCGAAATATGTGGGGGCATCCATCTTGTCCCCATCAATGCACTACAAGTCCAATCCCCATTGTTATCCTAAGGGAGTGAGTGAGTCTAGTGCCACAAGCGCCAAGTCTGACTCCAAGTGGGTCTTTGGAGGGATGGAGAGGCCCTTGAGGGCCATGTAGGTGATTGTGGCCTGGCTCCAGCCTGACATCTTGGAGGGCTGGGAACAGAAGGGGAAGGAATCATGACATTCCCAGTTGTTTCCCAACAAATCTCTTGCATCTGACAGACCTGGCAATTACTCCTACTTACGGCCGTGGTAGGATAATCAAAAGTTCGGGATTTAAGTGACTGTCTCTCTGCTTGTGAACCTCAATGGAAAACAACCCGTTCCGTGTTACTTTGCCAAATCTATGCTACCTTCTGGCATAAATGGCAGAAGCGGCTTCTTTTTTAAAATTTGTGTATTTATTTAGTGTGATTTGGTTTAAAATTGCGCACTCGTCAGGTACATAAAATCTCATAATCACATCAATCTATAATCAATAAACTATACAATACAATAAAGCATCATGATATCATAAACAGTACAACACATCAATAAAAGGAAGTAATTACCTTTCCTGGAACTTTATTATGCTCATGATTTCATCCCATAGTTTTCATAGTGCATGCAAAAACGTAATAGATGTGCCAGAAATGATATGTTCCCAAGGATATCCCTATCTAACAGCAATATATTAATCATATAATCTGGCTAACTTCTTTCATAAAGACTTTGGAAATAGATACACAGTGTCAGTAAATGGTGCATAGTTTCAATGCCAAAAGAGGAATATTATTGCGTGGCCCAATCTCCATCAACCAATGGTAACTGATTGATTAAAACACAACTGCATTATAAAGCATCTCAATAAAGGATCACAAACGGTGATTAAATATTGTTCAGGCATAAAATTGTACAACCTCTGCTTAGAATATTCAGAAAGACTAATCTTTTGGTGTATCCAATCTGCATTTCTAGACCAGTCCCACATTGAAGGTTTTTGCATCAATTGTAGCTTAAAATGGAGAAGAGGGAGGGATAAATCCACTTCCCAACTGATTTGTTTATGGAAAGATGTGTATGATTGCATAAATCTATTAAGTGGTTTACGTGTTGTGTTCCCTGAACAATGATTTTGCCCCTAAAAAACCAACAAGGAATATTCTCTGTTCATAATTATCTTAAAGTATACCATAATCTATTTTTTTGGTCTAATATCAGGTGGTTGTTTTTGCAGTAGCTCAGTTTATATGACAATCTTGTACCCTTAGGAAATTATGGGTTTTATTATAGGGGTGTATCTAGTATCCAATTGACTGAGAATTCTGTGAATCTGTTACCCTGAGCAAAGTTAAATATTAGTGGCGTGTAAGGAGGGGGCCAATAATGATTTTGTATGTTTTTCCTTTTTAAATTGGTAAAGTGATTTAAGATAGTGTTTTTATACAATTTTTTATGATAAAATTTGAGAATGTTATATTGTTTCTAATGAGTAAATTGATTGTTTGTAAAATCATTTGATTGATTGTTGATCAAACAACCTTGACTTGACTTCACCTGAGAAAAGAGAAACTGCAAGAACTATTGGCCACCACCTAGGCCCTTGAAAAAAGGCATTTGGGAGATTACTCAGCCATGAACATTCAAGAGCTCAGATTGAAATTCACCACGCGCTATTGTAAGGTATATGACTGGAGAACAAATTCAGATCAAGTAGCTGATTCAGAGGATATAGGCTGTCTGACTGCCCATGCATACATTTCTCAGTCCGCTGTCTGAAGACCTAACTAAGTGTTACAATACCTGCACACAGAACTCTTCAAAACATTCATCCAGTTATGGTGGCTATATTGACCTTTCATGCATTTGTGTTGTCAAATACCATTGTCGAAACACGGCATGCAGATAACTCCAGGACTCGATTACAGTCGCCATCTTGATTCTTCTTGTACCCTTGTGATTCTCACATTGAGATCCAGGCTCCCAACCCTGCATCTAAAACAGCCTTCTTTAGCAAACGCTTCTGGAGATGTTAGTTCCTTCATGCTGACTTAGGCTTGGCAGCATGACATTGAGATTCACTTGGCTGTTACCCAAGCGACTGGCCAATTAGGGCTGCTTAGCCATGATGTAGAATAATTCCAGGAACATAGCAAATACATTTTCCTGCCAAGAATCATCTCTGTACTCATGTAAAAAGCCAAGAACATGAATGGCAACCTGCCGGGAAGGATAGTGCAGTGGCTATACTCTGGTCTTGTAAACAAGACAACACTGATCAGCACAGGCTTCGTACCCACTCCCAGTCCTACACCTAGAGATTAGAGTCTGACATGAAACGCAACATAGGAAACTCATTTAATTTTATTTAAATATCACCAAAGACAAAGTGAGTCAGAGAAACAAGGTTGGGGAGAAGAGAAATCATCTTGTTTGGGAAAGTGAGAAGACCAGTGAACTTACTCAGTGGAAATAAAAAACTAGATTGAATAATGTAACGTATGTCTGAAGGAGATGAATAACAGATAATATCTGTATAAATAAAAAGACACAGTCATGGGTCCTCTATGAATAACAAGTCAAGGACAAAGTGACAGGTGTTTCTGCCCAGATCCCTCAACTGCAGCTTGAGTGTAGCCTGGCGCAGTTCTCTCTTTGCAGTTGTTTCTTTGTGATGTATGCTAGGAGAGATGGATTATGATGCAATGTGTGAAAAAACATGTTCTTTATGCCTAATTTTGGCAGCAGGAACTGGGCATGTCAGAATTGCATTTTAAATTGCTTTTCTGTTTGGCCTCTGTGACAAATGCCTTGGTATCGTCACTTCACCCCTGGAGGGGGAACCTTACCATGAAGCCAGGGAGGTGAGGCCAATTGTCCCCTTGGGAGAGGTGAAGATTATTGAGGGAGAAAACGGTATGACAATTATCGCTCTACCCCTAGAGCCACATCCCCAAACACTGCTAAGACCACAACATTTTCAACCTCTAAACCCCTTTGTTCTGCTCATAATTACTTCATGCAGTGTACATCTACTTATGAGTGCAAAGAATACCATACTGTGACTAGGAAGAGTAGGGAAAATTATGGCACTGTAAGTATTAACACAAGGAAGAAGGAAGGTGGAATGACTAGTCCTACGCGGACCCAAAACCATCATACCAGCTCTCTCCTGGACCGGCAAGAGATAAAAAGAGAAGAAGGAATTCTCTTGTGGTCTGATCCTCCCCGGAGGAGCCACAACCTGAAGGGAGCTGACATGCAGAGAACAGGAACCGAGGGAGACCGGGACGCCAAGCAGCCAACATACACATCCCATAGGAGCACGCCACTAACACCTGCGGACCACAGCCAGAGAAGCAGGTATCCGGCTAAGAGCCGGTGAGCAGGAGAAGGTACCACTGTACCTGTGAGAGACCCAGGGCTGTGGAACTGAAGACAACTTTGAGGGGCAAGATATGATATGATATGGCTTTTATAACGCACCTGTACACAAGTGTTTCTAGCTCGGAGGGAGATACGCTGCTACCAGAAATCCACTGAGCTGCTCATCAAAAAGCTGCTCTTCCAGCACCTTGTAGCGAGAAATCCAGAGAAGCTGGGAGCCAGAGAGACAGAGAAGCAGCTCTCAAAGCAGGGGTAAGGAGCAAGCCCTTGGGGTTGAAAGAAACTATAAAGCCAACTGTGAAAATGAATGGGAGAGTGCTATGAGAAGCAACGGATAGTGCGAAAACCCTAATGAGACCCTGAGAGATGGTGTAGAACCAAGTCAGGACAAAAGAGAGATCCCCGGGATAAAACCACTTGCTAAAAATTCATAATCTTCCTCCTACCAGTACTCAGAAGAAACCCAGAGATCTTTATATGTCAAACAGTGCCTGGCAGACTAGTGAACCGGGCCCAATTGAGAGACATTATGAACCTGAGAGAGGGATCTGGGACCCGAATGCTAAGAGGATTGTATGTTCAAAACTGTGCCTGACAGGTTAGTGAACTGGGCCTGATTGAAAGACACTTGACAGAGGGGTCTGGGACCCGAATGCTGGAAGGATTACAGAAATGCATCTACAAAACAGTGCCTGGCAGTATAGTGAACCGGGCCGGAGTGAGAGACAGTATAAACCTGTGAAAGGGGTCTGAGACCCTCACAAGTGGAAAAGAAGACCAAGGAGAGAGAGATACCATTTTACAAGAAACAGGAGAAAACCAGGGGAAATAAATACTCAGGCAAATTCACAAACCTTAGTGGGAATACAAAAGGAGAGCCTAAGAAAGGACTGGGGAAGGGAGCTACATTCCCCTTCTTTATTAAACTATACAAGGCTGCCTAAGACGATCTGCCCTTCTAACTGTGCGCAGCTATCTTGAAAGGCTTGGTGACAGCAAGGAATGGAAGGAGATCTCCCTATAATCATGAACTGCCAAAATCTGTCCAAAAGAAAGGAGTCACCTTTCTGGAATAAGGGTGAAGCTAGAATTCTAGTTTTCTTTTGAAGTGTGAGGGACGGAAATAGGTTTGGGACATATGACAATGGACTATCTTTCTTTTGAAGGACATTCTGAACTATCCTTAGTTGTGTTCGAGGCAGGGCAACCCCTCTTAGTTATAATGACAGCTACGGTTTTCATTTTATTTCCAGTCATTACAAATCTTTGAGCTGAAAATGTCACCTCTGTGTCCCTCATCTACTTCTCAACCCTTACACCTTCTACTACCCTTCTGTTAATCAGGGATGTGCTTTGCTTTCATGACATGTCCTTTCAATTCCTTGCACGGCTAAATGAGTGCTGGCAAATAGACTTTTTTTGGTGAGAAAGCATTTGTATAGTTTTCCGATTTGCTGTTTTCATTAACTAGATGGTCTTGCAAACATAACCACTAGGTAAGCAGCTTGATGTGATTGCTTCGGGACCCAAGTAAGAACCCTCCCTTCATCCTCTTTTGCATTCTCATGTACACCAGATTTTCCGTTTGGCAGATCTGTGTCGTATTTTTCTTACACATGTGTTCCATAGGACTATTAATAACCCACAGTCATAGTTTGGCTGAGACATTTTCAATTTTTTTAGGCTACTACAAATATGCATGTTATTTTTCCTGAAACAGGATCTCACTCAATCCCATTACCCTCAACCTCTTTTTAACGCTTCTTCTATTTCTTATGTTATTGCACATACGCGGAGAGTGACCACAATGGTATTGGCACTATTCTTATATTTGGAATTGGAGGATGTGGTGGGAGGTTGTAGTGAGCTGACATTTTGAGCATTTATTGGGTCCTATGAGGTTCTTTCACGGGTTCCAGGTGGTGGGTGAGACATCTGAGTGGATGAACTGCAGGTTTTGTCCTGGGCACAGACCTTGCATCAATACTTTGAGACTAGAGAGACAGAGGGCCTCATTACAACTCCAGTGGTAGCCGTGCCAGTAAAACTGGCAGGCTGCCGCCGGGGTTGTTATTTTTTCCAGCGCCTGGCTCCATGGAAACACCGGGGGATTACGAACCCGGTGTTCATGGAAGTCAAGCAGCGGAAAAATGTAAATCCCCATTCCCATTTGAGTCCCATAGGACTCAATGGAAATGGGGATGACGGAAGCACCGGCACTGTTAATAACGGTGCCGGTGCTTCCCGGAAAGTCTGTGGACGCCTGCAGACTCTGAGTGTGCCGGTCTGGTAACAACGGTGCTGGTAGGCTTACCGGCACCGTTGTTACTGGACCGGCATGCTCGTAATGAGGCCCAGATTGCTGGATACATGGCCAATGAGCAGGCTAGTCAGGGGAAATAGGTGAAAGATTATGTATGGGGGCTGCCCATCAAGGTGATTGGGTCCATCACTGATAGTGAAGGTTAGTGGAAGGATAATGCAAAGTAATACAGGCCTATGTCAGGCTGATCAGGTGGTGGGTCACCAGAAGAATGTACAGATAATTTCCTTGTGCTTTACAATCTAACAGCTGTCATGACAGTCTCTTGGTGTTCCAGATCTTAAATGCTTCGGATGGGGTGGTGGTGTTATCTCAATGTTATGCTATTTTAAGCAATCTTATAAAGCACATCTTACGCCTAGAGGCATCATGGCACGATAGAGATCCAGTAAGAAGCATCTGAGAATTAGAACACTCACAGTTACTGGAATAGAACAGTTTTAAGATGACGTTGAAAAGCCAAGTGAGCCCTAATATTATTAAATTTCAAAGGAAACCAAGTCCATGATTGTGCAGCTGCAACAGGGAAAGCTCTACCACCTAACCCAGCTCGGCACTGATACATGGAAATCCAAGGAGGAGCGGAGTTGGCGTGCTAGCACATTGCAACAGAATGTTTTCTGGAAATGGTCAGGACCTAGACCATTGAGAACACGATGGACTAAAGACAATGCCTTGAACTCGACTCACTGAGCCACCGGGAGCCAATGAAGGGTACGCATTCCTGATGTGACATGGTCACGAGAGGAGAGCCCAAGAAGAGCCCAAGAACTGACAGTGCTGATGTGTTTTGCAACACCTGTAGACAATCCAGAAGGTAGGCAGGTTGAGACAGATAGAGGGCATTGCAGTATTCCAAAGCACTCAAAATTAGTGAGGCCATCACAGGGCCCCGTAATGGAGTATAAAGAAACGTGAGTACTTTGCTGGCAAACAGCACTAACCTGTGCCTCCATAGAGAGGGAATCCAATATCTTACCACCCAAATTCTTTACCATTGACACAGGTTGAAGAAAAGAGGTTTAAGACACAGGCCATTAGCCAGGTGTCCAGAGGGAGATGACTGATGGCTGCCCGACAATTAGAACCTCTGTTTTCTCGCCGTTCAATTTGAGCCAATTGTGGCAAATCCAACCCCCAACCGCTTTTAAACAGGAGTTAAGATTTGCAGCCCCACAGGGGTTGTCCAATTTGAGAGAAACTATGATCCGAGTGTCACCAGCATACATATAACAACACAGACCAAAAGACTGGATAAGATGAGCGATAGGCTGGACATATATATTAAAAAAGAATAAGAGAGAGTGCAGACCTCTGAGGGGCACCACAAGAAAAGTGTACAAGGAGATGACATAAAGGGCCGCAAAGAGAGAAAGTTTGTGAACGATCAGCCGAAAAAAGACCCAAAGCAATCTAGCACCGCTCCAGAAATGCCAGCCAGCGACAGCCTGTAAAGCAGGATGGTATAATCTATGGTGTTGAAGGCAGCCGACAGATCTAACAATATCATGGCACCTCCTCCACGCAGATCAGCCGGTCTGGAAACAAGTATGCCGGTAAGCTCATTGGCATCCTTGTTTCCGGATCAGCAAACTCTAATCTGCCTGCCGTGGTCGATGTGCCTGAAAGGTCTGACCCTGCCGTACGAAGTGGCCACGGTAGGCAGACTGGTCACGGAAGCACTGGCACCATTGCTAACGGTGCTGGTGCTTCCGTGTCCCCACTTCTGTATGGGAATGGGGACTTACAATTTGCCTGTGCCTGACTTTCTGTGCCACTGTCTCATAATGAGCTGGTGGCACCGGGAATTCAGGCGCTCGTAAAGTATTACGGGTCCAGCGGCAACCCGCCGGTAGCACCGGCAGGGTTACTGCCAGACCCGTAATGAGGCTCAATGTAAATCTAGAACAGAGTCACACACCAGATTACCAGCATGTAGAGCAAGAGTGGAACATGCTTTTACCTTCCTTTCAGAGTGAGGGCTGCACTTGCAGATTTACATATGCGTTGCCTCTTGAAATGGTGCCTGGAACAAATATTGAATGCACACTAGAGTAAAAGGCCACAAATCTTGAATTTGGTAGAACACACTTTTTGATTGGTCATCAAATAAAGCATTAGATACAACTGAACAGGTGGGAGATGAGACTCCTCACAGCTCCAGATTATGTTTACTATCTGAGCGTCAGCACACATACTTGTTCAGTCCTGTGGACATTTCCTTAGAATGAAGAAGAAGTCACATGAAGAGTCAAATTCCTAAATCAGTCCTAGCATCAAATCACTGCTTGTGTTTGGAGCGACCAGCCTTCTTCATCTTGGCCTCAAAGAAAGCCTTCATAACCTTCTCTTCTCTTGACTTGGGGGGCACAGCTGAGTCACCTGATCAAAAAATCTCTGCTTCCTGAAAGCCTTGCTGCTGTCCTTTGCAGATCCTTCACAAAGAGGCATCTTAACTACGAGTTAAAGTAACCAGTTCCTGCAAGTACTTAAGATTTGAGCTCCACTGAACTGAACTAAATCGTCTATTACCTAGGGCCCTTCTGAAGCCTTGCTTATATGTATCATTGCTCTGGCCCTCAGATGATCAGATGGGCATACTGAAATAGGAAACACTTGGGTAACTGGCTGTGCCGCTAGAGGGCAGCTACATGCACATCCAAGGTAGAGTAGGTACGTACACCGACTGGTGTACTCAACTCAACTGCAAGATGTGTGAAGGCTGTCATGGAGAACCAGATGAGATGTGCTAATGACCGGGCACTCAGAGCAGCATTTTAAGTACTTCAAATTCAAGAAAACAACACATGATCAACACAAAGGTTACACTCGTTGAGATTCCAATGACTGTAAAAACAAAGAACACATTTTCGACGGTTGTCCTACCAAATTCTGGCAGAACTGTGTTCTCTGCAAAGTGGCTGACCATTAGTTACTAGCTGTTGTTGCTCACCAAATGGTTGTGCACTTGATCTACCAGAAAAGACATGTGACTTTTTAGAAATAGGAGGATAATGAATCATAAATACAATGGGCCTCATTACGACCCTGGCGGAAAGTTACCGCCAGGGCCGTGACTTTACCGCCATGGTGCTAACTACGTTAACACCATGGCGGTAAGGGGATTTACCGCCCCATTCCGACCTTGGCGGGGCGGTAAATCCCCAATCCCCATTTACCCTTCCCCATTCCCATTTTTGCCCCATAGGGCATAATGGGAGTGGGGAAGGCGTTAATTACGCCACCGTAAATTACGGTGGCGTAATTAACACCAAGTTCCCTTACCGCCATGGATTTTTACACCCGCTAGAAGCAGGTGTAAAATCCGCCATGGCGGAGAGGGAACTCGTGATTGGCGGTAAGGGGTCGGCGCAGCTAACGATGGCGCTAACCCCTTACCGCCAGGGTCGTAATGAGGCCCAATGTTGTTATAATTTGATATCACCTATCATAGTTGGGGTAGGTTGTTGTGGCTAGTGGTTGGGTGTGATGGCCTTTTGATGTCATAGATGGAATACTGGGGAATCTCCTAATGGGAAAGTTCCAGGAGTGGCAGTTGGAGGGCGTCAGCCTGTGTGGTGGATGCCAATGATCAGAGCATGGTCCAAGTCTATACCAGGACCTTTAACCTAAGCCAATAAAGAAGACTTACCTCATCTACTTGTGTGTCTTCATGCCTGCTTGGTTTGTTACTGTGTCAGTTGGGGACGAGGAGTAAACAGAGCAATCTGCATGATGCCTGCTGCGGGAGGAGCAGTTGAGGACTCTGATCAACGCTGCACAGGAGGTTGGTCCCATCACCCAGGGCCTGGAGATTGGCTGCAGATTAGTAGCTGAGTGTCAGTTGAAACCACTGAATTTGGCAAGTGTTGGCTCTAGCTAATTGCCTCAGCGGCATTCATTTGTGTAAGTGCTTCAGAGTGTTTCTGGGAGAATTATGACTCCTGGCTGAGCTCTAATTCTGGATTGAACCAGTTGGCCGAGTCGAGGGTTGTGGAACAGTGAACGGGCGAGCTGGACGCCCAAAGCTATGTCTCAGAGAGGAGCTCCTGTAGCATCAGAGTTCAGGACACTTTGGATGACACTGCAACAGGGAGAACCAATGATTGAGCACTTTGTGAGTCCTACGTTGCTCCGTGAAGCAGCATCGAGAGAAGGAATGGCCCAAAGTGTACTGAAAGAAGGAGGTGCGTCACATGAAATGATGTAGAGTGCACAATGACAATGAAGAAGCGCGGCAGTGGAGTAAACTTAGCAGGGCCTTGAAAGAGAAAGATTGTCCACGTGTGGGACAAAGACCTCAGTACTGTGTAGGCTGTGAGGAGAATTAACGTACATGACGTAGACAAGAATTACAGAGGTATTGTACAAGACATAACAGCCGCACAGAGGGAATGTGCGACAGCTGTTCAATTGATTTTTGTTGTTCGGATTATGAAGGGAAGATGGCTGCAGTGCTCGGGTTCTGGTCAATATGCGGGGAAGTTCTTGATGAAGAGAGACATTCATATATCTTAGTATTGCAGGAATTTGATCCTCATCTTTTCAATCTGTTCAAAGAAATTAAGTTGAAAGGAGTAGCTGAAGATTAGGGGAAGTTTACCTAAGTGTTACACAATGTTTATTGATGGGTTTGTTTCTACTGCAGTAGTTAGGCTATGTTAAGTGTGAAGTTAGAGAATTTGGTCAAGTATTAGTAGGAGGTTGTATTCATTGTTCTATAACATGTTATTATGTTATGTATTCATACTTATAATTACAACACTGAATACTATATTGGTGAATTTCTGGAGCATATAGTGTAGTCAATCCATGGGGGCAAGATATCCAGTGAAGAATTAACGTAATTGAATCGATGAACATAGATGGGGTGCATGACAAGGTATTGTGAAACACTGTGGGAGACTCGTGTCTGCTACTGTTTTTGAGCAAACTTGATTGGTTCTGATATCAGGGTGCGTGTCACCATAAGGGGTGGTAGTAGGGGTATTATTTACTGGACAAGGGGTCTGTGGGCAGGTGCTATCTGTTCACTCGGTGTAGCACAACAGCTGGGATGCTACGTACTACACAGGCTAGTGGAGTTTCTACACAGCTGTGGGGTATAATAGTGTCTATGTAGTTTGGTATTATGTACAAGGTACATACCTGTAGGTGTTGTATTAGGGTCCGTGTGAAGGCATTATCTGTGTGCTCTTTGCAGCGGCAGCTGGGTGTGTGATTATTTATAGGGCACAAGTCAAACACTAGGACTTTTGTTACAGTCCTTGGGTATAAATGTTTGTCTCTTTCATCATGAATTGTTTTGCTGGTGTGTTAGACAGTTTACAGCACTCACAATTCCTTAGTTCTAGTTTTTTTATTTTATTCCAGTCAAAATAGGAGTTCATTCAGAGCATCACTATAAGCCAATTAAGACATGTCTGTTGTCTTATATGTCCGATAGAAAGGGCCCTAAATATCAACTATGGAAGTGTCCTTTAAAAGGATAAGACTTCATACATAATTGATTCACAAACAACTTTATACAACTGGTCCATTTTGGGGTGTATTGGTGCAGACCTGTCCTAAATGGATGAGAAAAGCAGATGGTACCCAGTATATGCTGCCAGCTCAGAGTAGAGGGTTGAGATGGGCCGCTTTTGAGAAAGGATGCTACATCACTGTTTAGGTCATATGGTCATTCAGACAAAACCTGTATGGGCCTACCTTCATGAACCAAATGGATCATAATCGCTTAAAGTGACTTATGATGATGAAGGGAGAGAATCCTCCTTTGCTGGAGTGGTCCCTCGGCCAGATCGGGCTAGATGTTACAGATGGGAACATATTGAGAGTTAAGAAAGATACAGACATGTGGACAGAGTTTCTTGAAAGGCTAACAGATGAAACCATGCAAACCATTCCAGGGAGTTTATCCCCATATTCATATATCTGGGGGTGCCGTGTGCCACTGAAAGTCCTAAGCTGTACTTGCTGCTGTACTTTTGTACATGGTGAATTGACATTTCCCCATTGAGTACTGTTCAAAGACCTCATAGGGAACACAACTCTGAATGTGACCTAGACAGTTCTTAAACTGTTACCTGTGGTGGGTGTGTGTATAGATATATTCAGTGAAAAAAACTTTAGTTAAGGGACAGTTAAGGTGAATATGTTCATTGCAATAAAGCCCTTGAAATACATTGAAAAAAAATGTTAGTTTAGTTAGCCTGTCTTGGCAGTACTTCAAGGTGTCTAAATATACTCCACTGTCAGACGTCGAGAAGCGCCAGTGCACATTTTGTGGCGAGGTGCGAAAGAGAGAATTCGTCATGGTTTCTGCACAAAACCTGTACACCACACCAATTGTCAACCATCTGATGCGTTACCACTGGTGGCAAGTGGATGAACGTTTCAGGAGCAGGTTCTGGCAACAGGCAATCCGCATTAGTTGCAATGCCCTGCAACCCACCACCGGACCTACAACACCATTACCATCATACGCTGCGCGATCCTCTGAACTTGTCCCATCGACTTCATCAGGTGCCAATGATGGGTATGTTGCCTCTGCCGTTCCAGCGTTGAGCCCTTTATGCCACCCCAAGATTGCAGTAGGTGGTGTTTTCACCTGCAGGATATTCTATATGCCAATAGCACTGAATGCACAAAGTTTTGAGGCCACTGAGGATGCCTGGGTACACAATGGGTGATATTATCAGTAGTTTTTTACTCCTTTTTTTAGGTTTGCTTTTACCTGCCTGTTAATTGTTTTTTCAAAAGCAAGGAAAATTAGAAATTGTCCCCAATAATATATGTCTACTTTCTACCAATCTTTCCTACATCCATTCCCTCCCATCCTCTCCTTAACCGCAGAACGGTTCTTTTTAGAACTAACATAAAAGTTCAAAAAAGATTTAAACTTGAGAAGGTGGGATTAATATTAATCAACACGGCAATGGGCTAACACTTCCGGTAACTGCCCACTGCCGAAAGTTAAAGGCCAAAATGAAACAAGGGTCCCTTAACGCAGGCAGCGGTACTGTTTCTGTCTGTCTCGGCCTGCTGCAGCGGATTTTATCGCCATTAACACCTAAGTAGTTTCCTACATAGGTGTTAAGAGTCTTTAATTTTTTTTTTAAAGTGACTTACCTTACCTTGCGGAACACCTCTGCGCCACACCTAGTTTCTCATATCCATGTTCTCTGTTGAAGCACATTTCTAAAGGTATGGCACGGCACAGTTCCACACCACAAGATCATAAACACCATTAGCGCCCGCATAGGAAACTACGTTGAGGGAGGAGCGGGGAGGGGAAGAATGTGGGGGCACTGGCCAACAACACTCAGGCTGCTCATGCTAAGGGTATTTAATTAAAAAGTAATATACATATATATATATATATATATATATATATATATATATATATATATATATATATATATATATATATATATATGATATTGTGGCGTGGAACTGTGCTGTGCCATACATTTAGACATTTCCCTCCCTGTTGATGATGTCACTGTCATCAATAGAGAAAAAGTGGTTTGTGTTGTGGCTCCGTTACATTGACGATTTATTCGTAATCTGGGACGGCTAATCTGGGACAGCTCCGCTGAGCTGTGGTGTGAATTTGTCAAACTACTTAACACCAACAATGTGAATCTTCGGTTCACAGAACACCACAGCCACCAGTCTATCATACTCTTGGATGTAGAAGTCAAGATAGAGAAGCAAACAATTGAGTCCTGCCTTCACAGAAAAAATCACAGGTGCCAACATCCCGTTACACTCAAATAGTGCCCATCCCAAGACTCTTTTATGGAGCATTCCATATGGAGAATTTATTCGCATTAGACGCAACTGCAGCAAAATTGTGGATTTTGATCTAGCCAGTAAAGTAACGGCTCAAAACTTCCAGCAACAACAGTACCCAGAAAAGATCATTGAAAGGGCATACCTAAAGGTCCAAGAAATGGATAGACACAAAATGTTAATAACATCCAAGAAGGACCTAGCAAAAGAAGAAGAGAAAAACACTACTAGGTTAATTTTGACATTTGGAAGCCACTCCAGTATCATCAAACGAATAGTTAATAGGTATTGGAGAATACTGAAAGCAGATAAGGACATAGGGGGTATGTTACACAATCATCCCGATGTTACCTTTCGTAAAAGTGCCTCCATAAAAGACTTATTGGTGAAAAGCTATATGCGGAAAGGAATGATATTAATACCAATTGGCTTTCCTCTACAGGAGTTGGTTTCTTTAAATGTACCAGGTGTAAGATTTGCAAATATGCAAGGAATTGCAAAATCAATGAGCATCCAATATTGAAACATCTGGTCCATAGCTTAAAAACAAAAACGTTAATATTTAAATGCCAGAATTTGTGTTTGCATTGCTTCGATTTAAAAGCCGGGTTTGGCCTGTGTAATATGTACTAAACAGGTCACATTGGGCGTTACTTTACGAACTAGTAGCCCAAGCCAAAATGGCTAACAGCCATTATGTTGAGTTTCTAAGTCACCTTTTCTATGTTTTTCACTGAGGTGTGTGTTTTTTATAAAAGCGAACTTCCTGTGGTGATGAGTGACTGTGAACAAGCCACTGGGTAGTGGCGAAACGTGTCAGGCTGCCGTCTGGCAAGAAAACTCTCACTGGGAGAACTAAATTGATTTTTTAATTGCTGCAAAAGAAAAATAAAGGTTGTTTTAAACTTACAACCGGCATTGCAGTGTTTGCTGTTGGCTACCCGTGATTACTACTTGACAATTGGAACACTTTTGTATGTGGAGTGCTGCTCGCCTGAACAGTTTTCTTTTGATGCCGTTCTTTCTTGAAATATATATATATATATATATATATATATATATATATGATGTTGTGGCGTGGAACTGTGCTGTGCCATACATTTAGACATTTCCTTCCCTGTTGATGATGTCACTGTCATCAATAGAGAAAAAGTGGTTTCAGGAACTAAGGTGTGGTGCTGAGGTGTGCTGCAAGGTAAGTGTTTTGTTTCTCCAATTAAACAACCTTCACATGAACAGCCTCAGTGCTGTTGGCCAGTGCCCCTTTTCCCTGTGCATCCTTCCCCTCCCTGCTCCTCCATCAACTCTTAGCACCTGCGTAGTTTCCTATGAAGGTGCTACTGGTGTTTAACTGAAATAAAAACACACCCACCTTGCAGCAACCGTCAGTGGCATACCCTAGTTCCTGAAATCCATTTTCTATGTTGCTGACCGTGACATCATCACCAGGGAAACAGACTTCTGAATGTATAGCACGGTACAGTTCTATCCACAAGACCATTTTTTAAATGTATTAAACACCCTCAACACCTGCATAGTAAACTACACAAGTGCTAAGAGGTGAGGGAGGAGGGGAAGGATGCGCAGGGGAACGGGGTGCTGGCCAGAAGCACTCAGACTGTTCGTAACGCTGGCTTATACCGGAGAATACAGCCCATTTTCCAAGCATCCTGATTGGCTAGCACCAACTTCCAGGAACGCAATGAAAACAAATGCAAAACCTACCTTTGGCTTAGACTACACCACTACCCAATCCTTCATCTCTTTTTCATATAAATATAAATATAATAAAGTTAACACAACACTTTGAACTTCAAATATACAAGTATACAATCTTGAGAATCACAGTTCTCGAACCAATACTCATACATCTTTTACTTTCGGAAAATAAACTTTACCCTTTTTAAATTATATAATCTTCACTAGTCACGTCTTACGAATCAAGAAACATTGCAAAATAGTGCAAATTTATCTCTATAACCACTATTTCCTAAAAATAACAACACTTCTCTACCTCCTTTATACCCCACACATCCTCCCTTCAAACACATCAAACATTAAATAATCCTAAAAGCACATTTTCAAACCTCTGTACAAATCCTGACTTTGTGAACTGCTCAGTAGAGAACACTGTATCAAGAATCACCTTTCTTTAGATTGTATACTCTTCATTAGTCATGACTAAAGAATTGAGAAATCATGTGAAATAGTGTGATTATATCTCTGTGCCTACTGCTTCTTTCCCAAAACTGACAACATTAGTCTACCTCATTCATACCCCTCAAATCCACCCTTCAAACAAATCAAACATTAAACAATCCTAAAATTTACTTTTACAACTTCTGTACAACTCCTGACTTCGAGAATCGCTGCGAAGTGAACACAGAGAAGCGTTCCTTCAGATCACGTGAAAACCTCATCCAATCTAAACAAAACACAATGTAACCACTGCCCAACCATGATGGTGTCTCAGCGGTGCACTTTATATTCACTAAACAAAGTTAAATAAGACAGTTCTCAATCTCAATACACAAACGTGGTACATTAAATCACCTTAATATATTTTAACTTAATTTAGAAAGAATTTTTTAAATATGACTTTTTTTAAAATCCTAAAATAACTTGAAACACTCTTCCCCTCTTCCTCGTCCCCTATCTACCAACCACAGTGATTACCACATCTCAATTTATCATAGTGAATATTTATCCTTTCTTTTCCCATTTGAGCCACTTCTTGAGCTAGTCAAAACACTGGACAAAAATAAAAACCACTACGCTATCCCCAAGCCCCAAACCATCACCAATCTAATTTAGTTACCCTGCCTACATTTTCCCTGTCCTGAAAACACCGTAATTTACACCCTTTGTATAATTTTTGGGCACTTTCAATGGTGATTCAGAACGTGATTTACGATTTGCGTAATGGCCACCTTTCAGATCTGAAAACACTTCATGGGAGATATGACTAACTTTTTGGCTACAGGGGGCCCTCCGCTCTGTACCAAATAAAATCATATTTGGTGCAAGTCCGTCCAGCAGTTTTGGCTGTGCCTATGAGCAAAAGTTGGATATATTTGATATGGGAAAATTAATGGGAAAGTGAGAAAAAACACAGATGTACACAAAACCACTCCGTCACAGGGGGCCCAGGCCCTAATATAGGAATTTGAAATGCTGTGCTGATCTGTCCCATGGCTCAAAAGTTATTAAGCATAGAACCTTGACTTTTCCTATGGATGCTAGGTTTCATCTTAATTATAGGGAAACTATTGTTATCCTATAATATATTTGTACTAATTTACGTAGACATTACTGCAGTATCTGGAAGAGTGGTTAACTCATATGGCTGTAATGCTGGGCATCACCAAGATAATAATAGTACACATCAGAGCTCTAAATCCACATGTGAAGCTATAATGACCTCTGATTAAGGGTGTTTTATAATATTCTCAGAATACTAAACTTACAACATCACACTGTGATGGCTACCCAATGGTTAGAAGACTTAGAGCATGCACTAGAACAGAGAGATATAGTTCGATATATAGTACTGATCCATTGGGTATCCATCAATTTGAAGAATAGGGAAATCCAATTTCAAATAATTGAGCGAGCATACTGCACTCCGACAAAATGGTCATCAATGGGGCTCATTCAAACTTCGATTTGCTGGAGAAAATGACAGCCTCACCTCTTGTTACGGTGGCTACGTCAGGTGGCATATATGTCAAAATAGGTAAGATTACACAAGCTGGCAGAGCCTCACCTCATGCTACGGGGCGGCTAGATCAGGTGGCATACAGGTCAGATAGGTAGGATTTCCAGACTGACACAGTCTCAGCCCATGTAACGGGGGCTAAATAAGGAAGCATACAGGTCAGATTGGTAGGACTACATGGCCTGGCACAACCTCACCTCATGTTACAGGGGGGTTGCGTCAGGCAGAATATGAGACAGGTATAATTATGCAGGAGACGTTCAGTAATGAGCATAGAATCGAGGTCTCATCATGTGGGGGCATACTCAAAGCAGAGAGTGAGAATGGAGGCAGGTGGGAGGAAACCTGGATTCGTTTTTAGACGGGGCAAGGTAGTGAAAACATCTAAATTCAAATGTAAAGCGGGTAATGGAAGCATCTAAATTCCATCGTTGAACATGGCGTACTTAATACAGTAAATGATTGTGGCAGCATAGGGCTGAAAATACCTAAATTCGTTTTTTAATCAGGGCAGGGTTAAGAGAAAACCTCTTCTTATGCACTGGCAAGCCGCCAACACCCCTAAGATTTAAGACTGGCAAAACATGGTTTTACAGATGTGTACCTATGAAAGGACCTGCCATATGAAACGATGAAAGCCATATATATATATATATATATATATATATATATATATATATATATATAGTCAACACAATTTGGTCCCGGTTTGAACATTTCATATGAACTTTGCTTGTATAAAAATTGCTACTGGCTTGTATAAATAAGTATGAAGTATTGTTTGCATGGGGGAATGGGACTCCCAACTCAATCGATGTTTGGCGTATGACCCCACGCTAATCAAAGAAACAGACTTGTATGTGTTGGTTTCCAAATTGTCTACCACAAAATTCAGATGTTGTCCCTCCTTTTATTATTGATCAATGCTTGCTTTTCTTTTTGTGGTTCGCACTGTTATACAAAATACCTTCAAAATAACTTTTAACAAAAATACTTTATTCAAGTTTCAGACTTTCGTGTTTAAAACTTACACGGGTATAGTGACCAGACTATGCAATTTCCCAGTGCAACTCTCCTCATACAGATGGTTTTATAGGCTCCACTGGTCAATTAAAGCATTTTGAATATTATTCTAGAGTGGTGCAGTCAGACTGCTGGCCTTGGCATGGTCCAACAATCTAATAATGTGTACTGAGGACTCAGTAGGACATATACACTACCATATAGAGTCATGAACACTGCCTGCCACAGAGAGCATGGACTGTATTTGCAAGACCAAAATATGGCATGATGCTTGAATTGTGTTTCAGATTGCTTTGGCATCCAAACCGGAGATAAAACCTGGGAATAATCATAGGAAGTTTCAATGCAGTGGCACCCACTGATTGGAGGCCAACATGTGCTTGAACGGATGCAAACACTGGCCCCCTCTCAGCTCACAAGTTCCTTAATAATTCCAGGGTTTGCACCTTTACTTTGACAACAATGGGGATAAAACTGGAAGAGCAAATAGAATGCCATGTGCAGATGAATTGTGAAGAAGTGATAATAGATGTAAGCTTTCCAAGAATATTTCTGATAAGAAAACCCTGCCTGTGTTTGAAATCCCCAGCCTTCTTTATCAAGAACAAAGAGAGACAAAATGTTGTGCTCTTTTCCCTTGACCAGGGAGGCACAGCCTTAGCACTAGTTTGAAGAGCAGTTGCTTCCTGATAGACATGCTGCTGTCCCTGCATGGATCTTGCTTGAAAAGGCTGAAGAATCACAACTTTAGGTGCCGGTGAACAGCAATGTCTGAGGCCTGGACTCAATTGACCTACCATAAATTGAGTCTTCTTTCAACTGGTGCACTCTTGCAGGCTTAATTGTAAGTAACAGTACCCTATCTGGCACTCATAGGCTTTGGTACTCAAGGCAGCCTTCTGCAGGTCCTGAAACATCCGTTTCAGATGGGACAGATGGTCTTCAAATGTGTTACTGAAAACATCAACGTCATCTAAGTAGGCAATGTTGACGTTCTCCAGTCTTGCAGGACCTGGTTCACCATCCTCTGAAAAGTGGTAGGGGCATTTTTAATCCACAGCGCATAACAGTGTACTGATAGTTCCCTTCTGGAGTTGAAAATGCTGACCTCTCTATTGCTTTGTCAGTTAGTCTGACCTGCCAGTACCCTGCTGTGAGGTCAAAGGTACTTATGAACTTAGCAGTGCCTAATCTGTCAATAAGCTCATTTGCCCAGTGTATTGGGTCTGCCTCTGTCCTGGTAACAGATTTGACCACTCTCCATTTACATGAAAACAGACTTCAGTATTGCCATAT
Organism: Ambystoma mexicanum; assembly: GCF_040938575.1. NCBI lineage: Eukaryota > Metazoa > Chordata > Amphibia > Caudata > Ambystomatidae > Ambystoma > Ambystoma mexicanum. The sequence continues at coordinate 317,253,167 of NC_090928.1, read as the reverse complement.
TAATGCTGTTTGTAGGATATGTCTGATAGACCACATTAGCACATTAGGTATAAACCCATTAAGCGTTCCAATCCATGTGAAACAGAGTGTCTAGTATGGTTGCTCAGAGCAAACATACTAGACACTGTATTTCACACAGATTGTAATGCCAGTGTGGTCTATCAGAAATATCTTACACACAGCATTACTATGGATTAATTAAGTCTGAAGATAGGCAATGTGTCGTCCCCGAAGAAGGACTCAAGTCCAAAATGCATCCGATCTCTACAATTGCCTTTGTCTCTAAAATAAACTAGTCTTTACAAGACATGAATGGACTATGTGAGATGTGTACTTGTGATTTGAATCTACCATTGGAAGAACCTTTCTAAAGAACCACAGACTTTACGTAAAACTTCTTTATGAGTTTACTCAGGAGGTCCTTCCAATCTCCTTGGTGTCAGGAGAACATTCCACTTTCTGCAGAGGGACTCTTCCAGGCCAGCTATCATGCCTTTCAGGGTCTTGTTAAACCATTCAACAAGCCCATTGGTTGATAGGTGAAAGGCTGTGGAGAACTTGTAAGCTATTCCACATTTTCCCACATGGCCTTCATATATGCAGATATGAAGTCAGAGATAACTTCTTTAGGGAGCCCCACATGAGAAAGTATCCATAAGCACCACAGGGGCGGTGATGCTCCTTAAAGATACTGCTTGTGGTTACCATGTTGCATGATCTACCACAACCAAAATGTATTGGTTCCTAGAAGTGGTTTGGGGATCCAAAGGACCTACATGTTCCATGCCTATTCTCTTTAAAGGCCTCCCAGCCACTGGTAGTGGAATTAAGGTGGCTTTGTAGCTCTGACAGACTTACCTGATGCTTGGCATGTGTAGCAGGACCTGAAAAACTCTTATATTTGTACTCTCCTCTGGGGCCAGTAAAAATGGGCAGCTAGCCTCTGGGCTGTCTTGGTTACTGCTAAGTGACCCTCCAAAGGAATTTCTTAAGCAAAGTCTATAAGGAAACTTCTTTGGCATTGCGGTACAACCAGCCTCCAGTTGGCTCCTGCCTGTGAGTTCATGGGCTCACTGTACAGGAGTCTATTATCCTAGTACAACAAGAACATCCCAACTAAATTAATGATTGTGTTAAACAAGTATATCTTAGAATCCGTTGACTCTAGCTTGTTCTTGCCTATCTCCCAACTACTGATCATGCTGCTATAGTCGGTATAGTAAATTCTGAATTAGACTGCGTGAAGGCCCTTTATTCTGGCCTGCCTAAATACCTGATTCAGCATCTACAAACTGCCCAAAATGCTGTGGTTCAACTCGCTTTGAAACTACCAAAGGACTCTTCAATTACACTGCATGGGTATAGTCTTCATTGTCCTCACAAATCCTCTTTAAGATCCTGCGTCTTCTCTTTAAGTGTATTCACAGACTTTCTCCACCATATCTGACCCAGAGAATTCAACCCTACTCGGCTCTCCGATCACTTTGATCATCAACCACCCATCTGTCATGGTTCCTAAAAGTCGCTGCTCAACAAGAGGTGACTGTCACTTTTCAGTATTCGGTCCAATGTCATGGAATAATCTTCCTCTCTCTCTTTTTGTTTCTTGGCATCTCTCATGGTTTTACACAAACAACTGAAAACCTTAATTTTTTTCTAAATCTGGATAATTACTTTACACCAACATTAGCAAACCACTTGATAATAGCTCCATTTTGAAATTCATCTGCAGTTTGTTCTGCATGGTACTTAATGTTATGCATGCATATAAATACCACTAAACATACACTAAATATATACATCTCAGTTGCTTCCCCCTGAGTCTCATGCAGAGCAGCCAGGGTGCGGAAGTCTCACTGCCACTGGCAAAGGTCAGCATGACTTGGACCTCCAGCTGAAGACAACTGGCTCAGTTCTGACAGGCAGTTGAGGGCTGAAACCACCATGCCCTACATCTCGAGTTGTGGTTCTATGCTAGTAGACAAGCTTGAGATCACTGAATCTGGTGCCACTGCAGAAAGCACCTCAGCTGTCACTAGGCCCACTCCTACAGGACAGGTACCTCTGTGGACTATGGATCTGGACAGGGCAGTAGCAGTGGTGACAATTCTCTAACCATCGCCAGCGGGTAAAGCCCCTGGGCCTATGGCCTCAATTGTTGCTTCCTGTGCTGCTTCCTTGCCCCTAATTGGCTATTTTCCTCACCCCCACTCCAACCTCTCCCACCTATCTTGACACATCAGACGTCCCATGAATTCTGCAAGGTTCAAAATTGAGGGGTGCTATATGCAATTTAGCTCCTGCTTGTAGCCTAGAAGAGCCTGGTTAGCTTGAAACAAAAAGCTACCAGGAGCTACATTGGCCAACTGAAGCAAAACAAACACACCAATGTGAATTTATCTCTGTGTGTTTAGGACAATCTATAAATAAACATTAGGACACATCTAGGGATTTAAAGCATAGGGGGTCATAAATAATGGACACAAGGGTATCGTTGCATCTTTAGTGGAAGACAGATTTGCGGAATGGTATGTGATTGTTCCTTGCCCCGCCATAGTAGCTCCTGTTAACTGGTTAATGCTGGATACCCAGAAGCTGCTTTTAGCTCCTGTTTAGCCAATCTTAATTTCGGTCCCTGATTCTGCACTGCCCTTAGCATTGTGGCAAAGCTGGCAAGGTAAATATCTGTGCTATTAGTGGCAGCACAGTAAAGAAGTAAATCCCCAGATCTTATTTAAAAATTCATGTGAATTCTGGCAGTTTCAAAATGGTGCAAAATGTTAAAGTTGTCATCTTTTGATTTCCAGTTTTGCATGTCAGTCCGATCCCAATCATGTAGAATTCTATACTGTAGCATTTTCAAGTGTACCTTTGTGGGGAATTTATTGTGCCTTTTATTACTTTTCTTTCAATAACAATCTTTTAAATTCCAATTCAGTGTAATTTTCCAGTTGGTTTGTACTTCTCCTGAGGTTATTGCTAAACGATTTTGATCTTTTATACAGCAATCTACCGTCTGTGTGTTTCTTATAATTCTACATCTTTTTGACTACAGAGGATGTGGATACATTGTTCGCTCCATTTCGGTACCTTCTGTTACCAATGACATTCACCTTTGTACACAGTCTTTATCCCAGCGTTCTTAACTATCCCACTCTTGACTCAGGATTGGTAGTCACAGAATTAGCATTCTTGAGATTTACCTGGGGTACAACATATAGAGATACCAAGGTAAACAAGTGACCAAACTTCCAGCATTGCCCAAGTACACACCTGAGCCACTATTGCACCCACAATTACATTGTTTACTAACTTACAATTCTTCAAATCTGCCTTGGAAGCACAACCCAAAACCCATTTCAGCGCACAGCGTATTCATGGATTTCAACATCCATAAGCAGCCGTGGCTCAGAGTGGCGCAGCGACCGTGCAGCAGCACCAGTTACGCCCACAACCCCGCCCCATCCGCCATGACCAGTGCACAAATCCAGTACATGGCGCAAAGGCCAGTGGACCAGCATACAGCCCCCCAACCACTAAAACGCGTGTAAAACTCCCTGCGCACTCCTCAGAATACACGTACCCCTCCCAAAGCAGAGAAAACGCATGTAAAACTCCCTGCGCACCCCTCGGAATACACGTACCACACTCGCGCCTGGGAAAGAGCGTAGCAAAATGCCCAGGGTTGATGGGGTGCCTACGTGTATTTGGGGAGTGCGCATGAAGTATCACATGCAATAGGCCTTGTGTGAGCAGGGTACGTGTATTCTGGGGGTGCGCGGGGAGTTTCACATGCGTTTTCACTGCCGCAGGAGGGGTACATGTATTCTAGGGGTGCGCGGGACATTTTACACGCGATAGGCCTAGTGCGAGCGGGGTACGTGTATTCTGAGGGGTGCGCAGGGAGTTTTACATGCGTTTTCGCTGCCGCGGGAGGGGTACGTGTATTGTGGGGGTGCACGGTACGTTTTACATGCGATAGGCCTTGTGCGAGCGGGGTATGTGTATTCTGTATGTACGTGTACATAATATATTTACACTATGAAAATGTCTTTCTTTAGGCACATTAGCCCGTGTTCACAGGCTTATCAACTAGTTATCAATAAATGTACAATTCACACAAAAAAAACTTTCAATGTTAGTGCTTTTAAATGTATTACTTTTTAATGGCTTTTTTGTTGAGAATACACATTATTATGTCTTTCAAAATGCTCTTTCTTGTTGGTAGAGGTTGAACTCTAATTAAAACGAATTATCTGTTTCTTCTGTGAAAACCAACGTAATGTTTAATTTTGCATGTTGGTCACTGATTGCACAACCAGTAGTAATTAACAAAAAATAGAAAATAACAAAAATTGTATAAATCCTCCTGCAGCCGGGTCATATGGCGCCTTACAGTGTCTGCTAGACCCATAGCACCCACTGTTTGCAGTCCTTTATCCCACCCATCCTGCACAGAAGTTGCCCCAAGAATGCCACAAACACGCTGGAGTAAAGGGCAGAAACACATTTATTGAACTGGGCTCCCCAGAGCAGGCTCGAGCTGTCGGCCCAGAATGTCCTCCCAATCACTGGGAGCCACATCATTTTTATTTTAGTTTTTAGTTTTTATTGGCATTTAAACAAACAATGTCAACAATAAAGACTTTTGAATACCTCATAACTGAATGTTCCGCTTACTCTCCCCCGCCCCACTTTTCCCTAATCAACGTGTTCAAACAACATAAAATAATGATAAACTACACAATCTCTAGAGTGGTGAAACATGAATCAATAGGAAGCACAGACAGTCTTTTAACTTAGCAATGAGTTAGATTTGGATTGGCTCCCCTATCCAATCGGGGTGTGATGATAGACTATGTCCTTCTTTCTCCCCACCGGCTAGACATTGACACCCTCCATCCTAGCCATCAATGGGTCCCCATTCCTCCAAGTAGGACTCCAGGTAAACAGTACCCATGGCAGTCAACTTCTCCATAACCATGATGTGGCACAGTTTCTGTTCCTAATCCCTTCTCGTGGAGACTTCCCGTGCTTTCCACTTTTGTGCTATAGCCAGCCTCACAGCCCCCAGGATGGTTTTGCATACCATAGGCAACCTGTATTCTTCCCAATCTTTACCTGGAATCCCCAACAACATCTGGAGAGGGTCTGTGCTCAGCTGGACCTCAGAGTGTTCCTTAATACAGCTAAGCAGTTCCTGCCAGAAGATGCAGATCTTTGGACAATGTCACCACATGTGGGAGAGGGAACTCACCCCACCACAACCCCCGGGACAGATGGGAGGGGCCCCTGGGAACATTTGTGATATCTTCAGTGGGTCCCTGTGCCACCCTTGTAGTATTTTGTAATTGTGTTCCATGGTGGAGGCAAAGAGGTTGCCGTGGAACGTAATCCAGAATACCTTAGCCCAGACATCGTCCGAGATCTCCTCTCCTGCGAGCTAGACCCAATACCTTTTGAATGTGTATCGCCCGACCTCCGGGGTGGAAACCAAGGATTTGTATAATCTCAAAAGGAGCCCTTGCGGGCGGAGGAGCCATCAAACCATCTCTCAAAAAGGATGAGATCCCGGGACACCGGGGCCAGCCACATCGGATCTGTGAATATCCCTTTTAACCTTAAGTACTCAAAGATCTTGATCCCGGCCTGTCCCAGGCCCTCCTGTACCTCCTCGAACCTTCTGAAACAGTCCCTCTCAAACAGTTGGCCCATCCAGCAATATCATTTTATACACAAGAGTTAAGTGGCCCAAATCCTCCCCAGCACTGATTTACAGTATACATACATTAGATGCTTGCCCCAGGCCTTCACTGCAGGTGTGCTGCTCCTCACCTCCTTGCTGTTCATTGCACAACAGTCCTATTTCAGTTGGTTAGTGACCTGACTGCTCAGGTGTTCTGCATTCTCATCTCTGTTGTATTTGTGGTGTTCGACTCCTTTGAGTCGGTTGGTGCCATGACTCTTTAACAGACGCCTTGGGTGCAGACGTGCTGGTTCTTATCTTCTTAGTGTTTGTTGTGCAAGTCTTGCCCAACCCGTTGATGTCCTCGCACTCCCCCTCCCCCACTTTACTGGCCACATTTTGAGGGGTGTCAGCAGGTCATGGCAGTACTCATTTTCCCAGATGCTGGGTCCGTTTGAGGTTTATTGTATAGTAACAAATATAAGGAGGATTTATAAGTATATTTGGCATATAGTTTCATCACCATAGTAACATTCCTTACATTTTTTAAATAGATTGTTCTTTTTCCAGTGCTCCTAGTGTGGAATACGTTTTGTCAAATGTGTTTCTCTTGAATGCCTTCATGCAATGGACTGCCACCTCTTCCACAATATGTTTCTGTTTTCTTTGTAATGGCTCAAGGGTAGTGCTTGTCTGTGTGTACAGTGTCTTTGTCTAGTGGTAATGCTCCTCCCATTGCAGATAACGTGATTGTGTTATTTTCCTACTGTTTCCTTTCAAAGAACCTAGTGAGAAGGCAGTGTATTTTGCCCTTACTTTGCTCAAGGGGAAAAGTAAGTGTAATTTACCTTTACTTTAATCAATCATTGGTTAATATCTGACAATGAACAGCTGCACAGGGGCATATTGCCATGGCATTCGTGCCTGGCTTCTGTGATATGTATGCCTGTTTTGTTCCCTAACTTGATGGAAGGGAAAGGGGGTATCTCCATTAGGTGGAGGTGTTGGCAGCCCACGTCCCCAAATGTCTTATGACAACAATAGGCTCAGAAGGTTCCTCCCACACTGGTACGGTAAGTACTTGTTTAAATGGTGGTGCCTCCAAAGAGTCAATGTGACCTGCGAGAGCCTCAATTGTGTAGTGAAAGGCCATTTTCTGTGCTCTGCCAATGTCCAAAGGTCAGGTATGTTGATTGCCTTGACCCCTCTTTCAAAAAGAAGCCCTGGAAGGCATTTCTGCATCAAGCCCCATATATTCAGCGTGCAGTGGAACAGCCTAGGACCTGGTTGGTATGGTGCAGATATTTTGCCATTTCCTCTATGTCTTTAGCTGCCTCTTTTGAAGCAATTAGTCTGAGTTCATGATGAGCTAGGCTCAAGAAGTTACTCACCATATGTGTTTAATGTGCCTTGCCTAAATTGTATGCCATTGATGCTCTCTGGCAATGATGCCATGTCTAGAGATGTGGCAGCTAGAATTTGCCAAGTTCCTCTGCACCTCCCTTTTACCGCCCCCTTTCAATAGGAGTGGGGACATGGCTTATAAGAGTATTATTAATTGCCTATCACACACATCCTGAAGCATGGAACAATCACAGGGCAGTGATTGAGAGTAAACATTAAGGAAAATATGTATCCTTGCCTAGGCAACAATCCATAGCATCCCATGTGTGGACACCATCAGTATTCCCACTGATGGCCATTCTAATCGTGCATGGGTAAGGGACAACAATTCGTTATATGCCTGTATTAAGTTAGTCTGTAGGCGTGAACAACAGTATTTTTGGGATCCTACCCCCTGATCCAACCTTGTTTGGCTCCTTGTCAATTTCAATAATCAATGAGAAATTCTTGTCTCTGGGGGTGCCAGCTTCTGGATCTCCAATAGTTTGTGAATCCCTGCCATACTAATGTTTGCCTTCTTTCAGGAAAATGCAATGGAAGGTGCCAGCTCGAATTGATCGAATAGTATTGACCATTGTTTCTCAAACACATCAGGGGAAGAGGTGTATGTCTTACAAAGAATTGGGTGGGGCAATGGCACAGATGAGCCCTTTGACCACAGCCAACATAGTACATACTTTGTCCAATCCTCCATCCTCACATGGAGACTCACAGAAGAAAACATACAATAAGGGACAGAGAAGCCCCAATCTGGTCAATGTCCACATAATGAGGTTCATAAAACTTCTGCATGGGCCCCATATGCAAGCCTGGGTTACTCAACCACAATCCTGAGATCAGAAAGCATGTGGCCTTTGCTCATACTGGACTTCCATTATGTGTTCCTCCCCACCACCTTTGCCCTGGGCTGTAGTACCTTACTCAAAATGCAAAAGTCGATTGTTAATCTCCATCCCCCTCTTTCTTTTGTGTACTCTAGTGCAAAGAACATGGTGCACCACTTCATTCATTAACAGTTCCTTTACTGTTTAATTGATGGGACCAATGCTTTCTGGGGGGACCAGCAAAGGCAGACATGTTGTGGTCTACACATTACTGCCATGCAAATGGATTCTGTGGTGTTCCTGAAAGCTAATTTTTCAATGACCCAAATACCAAGGCACTGTGCTCGCCATTCTTGTATGTCAGACCTGACTATCAGGGGCTTACATGCTTTAATAGATTAAATAGGCAGTTTATGTATTTATTTATTCATTTATTGGGTATTTATACTGCGCATAGACAGCAAAAGGCTTTTCAAGGCTCAACAAGACAAAAGAGGGGGGGGTGGTCAGGGCTGAAGAAAAACAAAACGGTCCCACTAGGACGTGTGACATTCAGATCGTGCAAGTGCATTACAAGATGTGTTGGGGGAGAGGGGACGGGGGAAGTGCCGGTCAGGCAGAAGGGCCCATGGGTTAGGCGAGTGTTGAAGAGAGGACAAGGTGGACAAGTGCCAGGGGAATGCAGAGAGTGCAGGGGAAAGAAGATCCATGTGCTAAGTGCGATGGATGCCGCTGGAATGGCTAAGTGGGGTGCAGGCCCAACCAGGCTAGTGCAGGGGGATGGTGCCCAGAAGGACAAGGGCAGGGTAGGGGGCTGAGGGGTCAGGATAGACCAAGTGCAGGGGTAGACTGGTCAAGGAGGGCCTGGTACCCTGTAAAAATCAGAAGGAACCAGGTAGCCAGTCAGAAAGAGGCAAAGGGGGACATTAGCAGGGGAGGGGGAGAGGGAAGAAGAAAGAGAAAAGGGGGTCTTGAGAAGCTTCCAGAACTTAAGGAGTTCCAGCTCAAGTCTAAGGGGACAGGGAGGCCATTCCAGAGAGAGGCACCTGCGGAGTAGAGAGATTTACCCCCACTCTCTGCTTGTAAAAGCATCTGATCTGCAGAGAGATGGATCTAGAAGACCAAAGGGCTCTAGCAGGAAGTTATGCACATGGAGATGGCATAGTCGGTACCCAGGTGATCCTATGCCTGCCACATAGCTGTGTTTGCAAATTCAATGACAATCCCAGTGGTTCTGAGTACCTCCATTATCAATATTTCTTCTTGCCCTAGACATTCACACTTGCAACTACCTAATACGTAGCTTAAGGGATTGCCCCAAACCCTTGCAATTTTATCAGGGTCCATTCATTTTCATCAAGGAATTCTGCTGTCAGTAGTGACTTGGCAGCACCAGAGTTAATGCAGTATAAGTGCAGTGTAGTGTGGCACAACCCAGATGTCCTGTTGCCGTAGCATGGAGTGATGGCGTTATCTGCGGTGTGCTCTGGTTTCACCCTGGCCAAGTAAAGCTTAATTGTGAGACCTTGATTCCCCTCTGCCTATGGTAGTCTTTGGTAGCCATTCTCCCTATTTGCACCTGATGCTTTGTCCATGTTTACTGCGGTTATCAGTAGTGCACCTATTTATTCCACTTGCTCCCCCGGTTTCTCTGCTCCACTTGTATGTTGTCCAATGTGTGTTTCTGATCCCAATATGTTACGGGTGCTGAACATATTTTCACCTTTTCTGTTCATACTAATGGTCACCCATTCCCCCCCCCCCTCTCTGCCTAGTCCCCCTAACAAACATGCCCCAAACTTGTAGTCCTCCTCTCCCTTGCCATTAGCCTTAGACCCTTGCACTGAGTCCCTGTTTGGGTGCTATTTTCCCTAACAGGGATTACTTTTCATGTCACCACATGTTCGGTAACGGCTACTTATAACAACCTGCTCCAACCCACATCTGATGCTGCCTTTTCTTCCACATGAATGTTTCTTTCGACCAGCAGTCCTACGTTATCGGGCAGGATATTTGTATCCAGAATTTGTTGTGTTTCCCCATTACCATATCTATATGTTCAGTGGTACACTGGTTCTTGGAGGTTTCAATATACTCCTCATTTCTGGCTTCCTCCTCACCCTGTGCTCCTGCCTCAGTATTGCATAAACGTGTTCCTCCAACACCTGACATGCTATTCCATCTGCAAGCCCTCCTCAATGACACTGTACAGCAGGGGGAGTGCTTTCTCGTGTGGTACGCCATGTATAGTTTTGCACACCTCCTGTAGTGATTTTACTATATCTCCTGAGAATATAACTGAATATGGTTCTTCCTAGTTGTGATTTTGTTAGTATTCGGCAGTCACTCTTCTTGGTTTGGTACAACGTTCATTCATCGCCTATTTTTTTTCTGCTGAGTTTTTTGCCGAAAGATTTTGGCTGAAAAAAACTTATCAAAAAATATGGGGGGGGTGGCTTGGTAAGGGCATATAAGGGGTAGGGGCGGTGGGAGGATAGAGAATAGATAAAAGGGAAGGGGCCTTGGGGGGAAAACCCCCTAATAAACAAATGAAATTCGATGAGTTTTTTCAGCAAAATACCTTCGGCAAAAAACTCTGTGAAAAAACATCTGGGGATGAATGAACATAGAAACTTTGGTTTAATTGCTTCCCTGAGTATTCGCTCATGGACATCGGCTTTTCTGGTCACCACTGACCTTTCTGGCTCTGTTTCTTTATGCTTCTGGTTGAGTTAATTCACTGCATCTGTCTCAACTGAATCCTCGTCCTGCAGTTATCGAACTGTACAGGTATACCCTTATTAACGTCACCCATAACTGTATGCAAAACACAATTGCCTTGGTGAACAAAACCTTTTTTCTGATTCACCCTTTTTCCACTATTTCCCATTACTGGACTCCTATTGAAAGGAAGGGCTGGTCATTTTCTCTGGCAAGACCAAACACCAAAGAATCATGCCTTTATCATGCAAAAATGTAAAGAAATAAAGAAGTGTCGATAATGGAAAGAAATGAACACTAAATGAAGACTTTCATGAATACTGAAACTTGAAAGGATGAAGTAAAAATAAACTGGAACAATACAAAGTATTACAATTCTTAAGAATGCAGAATTCTAGACATCCAACCTGAGATTAGATGAGATGAGATAAATAATACATTAAGATTGAGAAGAAAGAGTAATACTTCCACTTCTGAAAAGTATTTAACTAACATAAACTCAGTCCTGAAGAAGCTAACAGTGAGTAGCAAATTGGATTGGGAGCTGCTCACGTAGTGAAACACGTGTAGGCATAGACAGTGTGTGTGTATTATAATACATTGCTTTAGATTTTTAGGCATGTAATACATACAATTGAGGGCTGAATAATTGATAGCGGGAGTCAACATATTAGAGCAACATAATTCACTTTTGTAAATTGGTTTGGCACTTACCAGTGTGTGTTTCAGGTACAATGATACGAATCATTAAAGGATGAAACTTTAGGCCTATTAAAAAGAAAGAATTGATTTTATTTGCAGAGGGTGTTTTGATTTACATGTGTGTAATAGCAAGTAGGGGTGTACCGAATAGCATATTTAGTATTCGGCCGAATACCGAATAGTTTGGAATAGTTTGTCAACTATTGGGCCGAAGCCGAATATGAAGCCTAATAGTTGCTTTATTTAATAAATCATGTTCCAAACTTCAAAAAACACACTTATTAAAAAAACAAATGAAGCACATTTTTATTTCTCTTCAATGTAATTAATGTAGCTTCTTTATTTAAAGTATGAAAGCCAGAAATAAGTCAGATTTCGCCAAAATGAAGGGACCAAATGTACAGAAGATTGTTGCATATTCTGTGCCAGTTAAAGTAGGAGGCTTCACAAATGCAAAGGGACTGCCTTTGTGAATCAGATGCATTGCATTCTCGAGTTTCGAAACTTCTTTGAAGCTCACATAGAAATGTATAAAATGGTTAATGTCGGCTCATGAAGGGCACAAGTCAAGAAGAAATCTGAAATGTGTGAACTCCATCTCACAACTATTCACCCCACCTAAACAAATGCTGCTCACTTTTCACTTATCCTAGCCACTCCTTATCACCAATACACAAACATATACAACTTATCATTCCTGATAAAATATCAGATAATGTTAAACTCAGTCCTTAAAAAAAGAAAAGGGTGGACTATGATATACGCAATGGGAAGTGACATGACAGGAACTGAAAGTATCTATGCACATTTCTTTCAGTTAGTTTTTTCCAACTGAAAAAAGTGCACATTGAATATAAACATTTGCCAAAAGAAAAGATTTTCCTGTATTGTTGCAGGCTATGTATAAAAGATGAGAACCTTTTATGTCTAAGAATCTGTAACAAAACATGCTCTAAAGAGCAGATTACAATATAAAATATTTTTCAGCTGTGTGATAGCGATTTGTCTGGTCTAATTCTATTCAGTTTTGCAAACTGAAGTCTATATTGGCCTTTCTGCATTCATGTTGCATTGTATTCAAATGAGAATGTCAAAGTATTTGGCAAGAGCCGAATAGCAAGAAAATATTTGGCCGGAGCCGAATAGCTTTTTTTCAGCCGGAATTCAGACGAATGCGTACTCGAAGCCGAAGTTCGGTACAACCCTAATACCAAGGGAAAAGTGTCAGGTGTGTTGTAAATCAAGTACTGCATCAAAACTAATTGTTTTTTCTAGACATTAGAACATTAGAGTGCCAAGAATTGGTGTGCATGAATTCAGGAAATAATGTATTCTTAAGGATACAAACACTGGCAGGTAAGGTGTAGAGGCACACATATTTTCATCTAAGGTAAGGTTATTACTATTCTATTACTGATTACAGATTTTATGAGCTGTAGAGCAACTCATCCCCATTTAATTAACACCTGTTTAGTGTAGATGGGTTTATATTCTCTGGGTCTCTTGTCTCCCACGGCTGCTATGGGAATTGATCTGTTTGCAGTGGCTGCCATGTCTGGATCTTCTGCATTGAATTGTTCCTCATTGTTTTCTCAGAGGCGCAGCGTGTCCAACAATTCACCCTCCAGTCCGTGAATGCTTTAGTGGTGGAAGGACAGTTTTAGCATTTGATTCCTGGTCATGGGCATCACTTTTATCCTTGGCTCTGTCCCCTTTCTCACACATGTTTATGCGTTTGCTTTTGGCCCATAGGTAGTCCTTCCAGTGTACTGTTAGGGCAACTGAAAGCTTATGTTTCTTGGAATCTTTTACACTTCCCAGATCTCATTTTTATTCTAGAATGTTTTCCTCATCTTTTGGTGGGGATTCGATATATTTCCATGAGCAATTGCATAAAGAATTGGTTTCATGGTCAGATAGGAAAAAGTCTTCTTTATACATTAAAACTTGTTTTATTATTGCTTATGCAACTCCATACGATAAAAAATGAAAGAACATAGTGATGTATAACATCAGTCATAACCCATTGGTAAGTGAAAACAGCCGACGCGCGTTTCGACCTAAGTCTTTTTCAGGGCAAGATCGGTAGTAGGATGAGCTCTGAATAGGGCTAGAGGCTTGTCCTCCCGAGTCCGGGCGCCAGTTGGGCTGGGTAGCCTGATCTGAAGCCGTGTCCAGCTAGGAAGTGCGTGTGTCCTGACGAGCGCAGGACACACGCACTTCCTAGAAAGACTATCCCAAAGAGGCTACCCTTCCCACATATTAAGGCAATCGCGTAAAAGGGCTAGATACCAACATCGAGAAGTACTATTAGCCAAGAATATTCCCAATGATTTGAACCAATCGCGCATGGTGTGCGCTATGACTTACAACACTCACCATGCTAAAATTAAGAAAGCGATTGGAAAACACTGGCATTTATTGCAAATGAATATGCCAGATTTAGAACATCCCATGTACGCCTTTAAAAAGGGCAGGAATCTAAAAAGCTGGCTTTCTTGAGCAGATAGATCACAGGCCTTGCAACCTGCTAAAACTTTAACAGAGATGTGGGGAATGGAGAAGGTCACGGGTCATTATCCATGCGGGCAATGCTGCAATTGTGGTTCTACTTCTGCCACCAATATGGTCATCATTAACCATAGGACATGGAAACTTAAAAACCACACAACGTGTAACTCCAAAAACGTCATCTATGCCGTTACCTGCCCATGTGAAAAAACGTATATAGGTAAGACCTCCAGACCTATTAAACTCAGAATCACAGAACATAAGTCGAGAATCAGGACTCGGAATTTTTCCTCTCCTCTGGTTGCTCACTTCATAGAGCACCTTCACAATTTTGAAGACCTACGATGGTGGTGCCTGGAACGTGTAATGGGCCCAGACCAATATGCTATAGCCAACAGACTCTCTGTACGCGAACATTGGTGGATTTACAATACTCAAAGTCATATCCTGGGCTTGAATGTCCAGGAAGAATGGCAATCTGTATTCAATTAACAGTTTCACCTGAGCCTGGATCTACTTTTCATAGCTTGCCTGACCATCCATCCATCCGGTCAGTACATTTAATCTATTTTCCTATATAGGTTTTTGATCTTTTCTTTATATTTCCCCATTCTTCTGGTCTAATCTAGACGTCCATCTTGAGCGGATAACCATCGAGCTGTGTTGTACGGCGTGTTGTTGCTTTTCTGACGCGCAACGCACAACCCGAGTTACGTTGCGCCTTTCCCGCCCGGAACGTACATCTAGACCGAGAAACATTGTGCAGATGCGGTTCCGGCACTTCCGGTTATAGCCGAGTACGAGCAGGGTCGGCATCGAGACGTGAGCGATCAGGTAAGCCGAGGCTTTGTTTTTCTTTACGAATCACTACCTCACGTAGTGTGAGACTCTGAGTGCATACAGCATTCTGCCTCTGTGACTCCGGTCGCTTAACATGGGACTGACGGATCGTTCCACGATCCCATGGTCAGGCTATTCATAGCCTGGATTAATATGCACGCGTACAGTCCGTACCTTTTTTGTTTCACTTTATTTCTATCTCTGTCTTTGTATCGGCTTGTTCATCCAGCCGTCTAATGAGTTAGTGGGCTGATTTATTCTCCGTTTTCTGTAAAGCCATTTGTACATTTTGCGCAGGCGAGATTAGATTGCCTACAATGTGTTTGATTCTCATTTCGCTTTCTGAACGCATCTAACAGAGTTTCCCCACTCATTTGTTTGTTCTATAGATGCGGTTCACTTTCCCCACATGGATTAATCTAATCCAAGTTTACTCTCCAGCACTGCTTTCAACAGAGTTTCTGACACTATGAACTGCTGAAACGTTACATTCTTTAAAAGTTCATTGCTAGCACATGCACGATCAAGCACACCTGGAGGTGAGTCGTGTGGGTCCCTTTAGGTGTTTGATTGTGTAGTGGCCTGGTTCCTTTTTGAATATATACGGGTTCTACTTCAACTGACTCATTGTCAGATCCTTTGGCGACATTAATTTTATTCTATTAATTCAATTTAATTTATCCTTTCAGATTAGTGGATTTTTCTTTAATTTTGTTATTAAGGTTTGACTACTGAAGACTCAAGGCAATTTGCAACTTGAATTGTGACGTTACACCTTACTTTACAGATCTGATTTGTATGAGATCTTTTCTTGATGTGGCTGAGCCGTTAGCTCCTGGACTTATCGACAGGTTTTTTTAGACCAGCCCCCGTTCAGGGTTGAGACTATGGTAATTACCTTTCTCCCTTCTATTCACATGACTTGTCTTAACCTAAATATATGGGCATAGCACTGTTTGTTCATTTTTCGGATCACCATGCTTTTAACATTTTAATCTTGCTGTTGATTCATGATGATATTTTCTTTTTCCTTTGCCTATTTTCTGTTTTGTTCAACATCTTTTATATAGGCCCCCATTAACCTAATGTGTTCTATTACAGATGTGAATGTTCTTTCTTCAATCTGAGCACGTTTATTATGATGCGGCTTAATGACTCAGAAAAGATTCAATTTTTGGGAATGCTCTGTCCTGATGAAGATGGATTCCATCTGCACCTTTCTGCAAGATGTACTTCTTCCATCGAAACTACCTAATCTTTCATGATGCCATGCTTCTCTGATTACCGTTTATTCTTTGCATGACATCGGAGTAGTTGACACACAGCATCCCTAAGTTGTACTTTTATATGTATGTCCTTTAGATGTGTTTTTACTCTTGGTCCTCTAATTTGATGATTATGACAATGATTCCATCTTGTTTCGCTGATTGTTCAGCATGTGCCATTAACATAGTTTTGCTGTTTGCACATTAGAACTCCCTTAGAGTTTCTGTGGGCTTCCCCGATTGAGTGATCCCCTTCACTCACTCGGAGATACCCCCCAGTTACCCTGGTGTTCTCCGTTTCGGAATCTATTTAGATTGATGTACTTTCTGTCGATATCCCTTTGATGTTTACAATTGACATTGGCACTTTACCACAGTATGCACTTTATCTCTTAAATCATATGACCTAACCTTATGCATTGCACAAGTTTTTGGCTATTTAATTCTGTTTTTTAATATATTGAAATAAATTTAAAAACTCAATAAACATGTTATTTTTTATGATATATTGATTGATGTACAGTGATCGGTTCTATGACCAGCAGTGCTGTGTCCATTTCCATAATGGTGAGACTAGGTTCTTAAAGTGAGTTTATAAATTTTCCACTGACTTGATTTCTGTTTAACACGAGTGACAGAGGGGTGGCACCATTGTCCCTGCCCTTCCTTGATTTGTGCTGTTAAATGAGGGTCCAAAATATGTCCCTGCCTATGTGGCACCCTCTTTGGCATACAGTACATAGTGTTCATTACTACTTCGTAATCTTAGCTTGTACCATTACTTTATCATTTACCACCCTAGCTGAAAGCCACCTTAGCTTTTCTACCACCCCTCTCTTTCTCTCGAGGAGTCACTCTGAATCCCACAGCACTTCCACTTCTGTGTTGCGTTCACTTCATTTAAAAAACCCAGGACATCCTGTCCACCCTCTCCACCCACACCCCTTCTCTCCCCTCTCCATCTGTGCTTGCTGAACCTCCTTTAGCCACCCTCCCACCATCCTTCTCGTCCTTTCCTCTTTTCACCCCTGACGAAGTCGTCAGACAAGTCCGATCTATGAAAGCCTTGTCAAAACAGGTTCATCCCTGTTCCTCTAAAACCATTAAGGACCACATTGACACCCTTGCTCTGGCCCTTGCTGATTTTTGCAACCACTCCTTTGCCTCTGGATCCTTCCCCTGTCCTCTGAAGCACTCCTTTGTGCATCCTCTTCTCAAGAAACCCACAGCTTAACCTTCTTGTCCAACTAACTACCGCCCAATTTCCATTACTCCCTTTCTTGGCAAGCTCCTGGAAAAGTTGGCCATCCCTCAGCTTAACCTTCATTCCAATTCTGTTGGCTGTCTCCATGACCACCAGTCTGGCTTCAGAGATGCCAGAAGCACGGAAACTGCTCTCCTGAACATCCGTGAAGATCTGCTCTCCAACCTTTACTCTAACATTCCCTCTGTCCTCATCCTCCTTGATCTCTCTTCTGCCTTCGACACGGTCAACCATACCATCCTGCTCAACAGTCTTCGTGGAAACCTGGGTATCACTGATCAGGCTCTGGCCTGGCTGACCTCTTTCCCCTCAGATCGACCGTCCCAGGTCCAACTTGGGTCCTTCCTTTCATCTATCTTCCTCTCTACCTTTGGTGTTCCCCAGGGGTCTAACCTCTCGCCCTGGCTTTTCAATCAACAACTGCCAACTCTCGCCCACTACATTGCCACTTTCTGCTCAAATTTCCAGTGCTACGCTGACAACACTCAACTCATTTTCAGGCTGCCCTCTGTCACCTCCTCTCCCTCTCTCATCTCTGATTGCCTAACTGCCATTCAAGATTGGTGTTCCACCAATGATCTTTGTCTG
Source organism: Ambystoma mexicanum (assembly GCF_040938575.1). NCBI lineage: Eukaryota > Metazoa > Chordata > Amphibia > Caudata > Ambystomatidae > Ambystoma > Ambystoma mexicanum. Next base: position 317,235,362 of record NC_090928.1, on the reverse strand, counting down.
AATGAATGAACTTGCGCGTTCTCAATGTCACTGGGCCTAGTAAGATCACTGTTTGTTCTCCCCTGTTCCCCTCCCTTGCCTTGTCGCACTCTGAAACACTTGTGTACGAGCGCGATAGAAATAAAATAGCAATCAAGCAATCAATCAATAATAAGTACATTAGAGAAAATGTCACTCCGAGATCCGAGTCACAGTACCAACATGTTATTTCAGTCCTTTGTCCCGCCCTGCATGCACAGGTGAATCCACAAGAAAGAAAAAAACACACTGGAGTCGATGGTAAAACAGGTTTATCAGGCTAAGCTTCAGGGAGCGGAGTCCCTGGGACCAACATGCCCTCATCCTCCTCAATAGTCAATTGGCGTGCCATGACTACCCTCCATAGACTTTGGTGCAGGTATGTTGTTCCTCATCTCCTTGGTGTTTTGCAACAGTCTTCTTTTAGCTGGTGGGCACCATTACTTTTTGCCATAGGGGTTGCAGATTCGTTGAATGTTCATCTCCTTGGTGTTTTTTGTGAAACTCCTGTTCACTTGCTTCATGCCATGACTCTTCTCCCCAGGCCTTTGTTTCAGGGGTGTTGGTCGACATCTCCTCAGTGTTTGTTGTGCAAGACTTGCCCATCCTGTCAGTTTCCTCACACCTCCTGCTCTACTGGACACATTCCAGATGGTGTCAGCAGATCGGGACATTGGCCAGTTTCCTCCAGGCTGGATCATTCTGGAAACAATGGAGTGCTTTACAATACTAGAGGAAAGAACATGGTGAGGGAAGTAGAGAAAAAGGGAGTGGGGAATTAACCTGAGAGGGTAAAGGTGGGAAATTGGCAGCAAGGGATCTACAATCAAGCAGGGGGGGGGCAGTGGGGACCAGATCACTGAGTCTCTGGTAGGAATGAGAGTGCAGTGTGTGTGGGCCTAGAGGTTAGGAAAAAGCCATGCCTTGAAGAGTAGGGTCTTGAGCTCTTTCCTGAACTGTAGAAGTGAGGGAGCAAGACTGATGCTGATGGTAGTTAATGTCTCCACATTTCCTCCTGGTGGATTGCAGGCCTCCGGAGATGCTAAGTTTCTCAGTGAGGTAGCTTGGGGTCTTGCAAGCTGACAGCCATGTAGATTATACAACAGGATTTGTAGATGATACAGGCTTGCAGCGGGAGCCCGTGTAGTTTGATGTGGGTTGGGGTGATGTGGTCTAATTTGCAGAGTCCTTTAATGACTCTTGCTGTAGTATGCTGGACACATCTCAAAGGTGCCAGGGTAGTCGCCAGAAATCTTTCCAAAATTGCATTACCACCATCCAGGTGGGAGAGAACCAAGGCTTGGACCGCGGATATTAAGTTGTTTTCTGGGATGAAGTGTTTGATTTTACTCAGCAGAGAAAGTTGGTACCAAGCCATTTGTGCCTTCCTTGCTATGTGCTATTTGAACATGAGGTATTTGTCTATGTTTAACTCAAGGTACTTGCCACATGTGGCCAGCTGGGGTGTGAATCCCTCGAGGTTCATAGCAGAGAGCCAGGTCTGTATGTCAGGATGTTCAGTGTTGTTGCTCAGCAGTTGGAATTCAATCTTGGATTGGTTGAGCATTAAGTAAGGACTGGACATCCAGGACTGGATCAATGTGCGGCAGGCCTTGAGCCTCTGGATGTCTTCGAAGGAGGATATCTTGAGATAGATCTGTGTATCATCTATGCATTTGTAGATATGGATGTTTAGAGCAAGGAAGGTTCCAAGCAGTTCCATGTAAAGATTGAAGATCATGGGGAACAGAATGGATCCTTGCGAGACTGCACCGGTGATGGGTAGAGTTGGTGATCTGGAAGAATTTATTTGTACAAACTGTTTGCAATTAGCAAGGTAGGATTAGAACCAAGTGAGAACGATCTCTAAGTCCCCTTGCAATGATGTAGATTGTCGGTGAGTGTTTGGTAGTCTACTGTGTCAAATGCTCGTGAGACATCAAGGCGAACTCAGTGGCAAAGATGTCCATCATCGAAGATTTTAAGCAAATCGCTGATCACCTCGAAGGTGGCTGTTTCTTTGCTGCATCTGGGTCTGAAGCCAGATTGGTAGGTCTGAAGAAAGTTATTGCCTTTGATGTTTTGGAGGAGTGACATGTCTACTGCTTTCTCAAGGATCTTGTCTAGGAAGAGAAAATGTGTGATGGGAAGGTAGTTGCTGAGATCACCAGTTTCCAGTGTTCCGTTCTTAAGACGTATTTGTCCGGTCTTGAGGGTTGAGGGGAAGTTGCATTGAGTTAGGGAGCTGCTGATGATTGTCAAGTAAGGGAGGAGTGCTTCAGTCAGAAGGGTCTTCAGTATGGTGACAGGGAGGATGTTGTCCGTATTCAACGTGGCCTTGAGGGATGCTAAGCTAGCAATGAGGTCTTCCATAGCAGAGGCATAACACAAAATCTGGGGGCCCCCCTGCGAGCCATGCTGAGGGGCCCCCATCAAACTCAGCAACAAATCACGGGTCGTGCCACACTCTGGCCGGCCTAGATTATCACGCTTGCACAATACGCATGAATGTGCTGCTGAAGGGGTATGCCACACACTGTACTAGGAGAAAGATATAAATATGTGTTTTAATGTAATATTCAGCACACTTTCTGAGAAAAATTGGCTAAAAAGCCAGAGTGTTTGCAATTGTTTTGTAGGGTAACACCAATCCAATACATGCAAGTCCCCAACAGTGCACAGGAGCATTAATGTATTGCTATTAAAAATGCCATGCCTCATTGAAAACATGTCCCACTGGCTGCACAATGTAGACTAGTGTAGACACGTTATAACATTACAGTAAAACATGCCAGGCCACATTTAGACATACCTAGACTGGTTGCACCAAAATACCAGTCGAAGCAATAACACTTATCAAGAAGAGAACACACATTGAAGCCCAGGAATCTCCTGCCTCTAACAACATGGCCAAACTCTTTTAAAACTGCACGGAACTGGTCAATCCTGTTGCAGTCTCCACCTCTCATGTTCCCTCCCAGGCCCTCTGTATGGCTCTGGCCTCTCACTTCTCTGCTAAAATTCAGGACACCCTGTCCACTATCTCCTCTTCCTCTCCCTCGTCCTCTCTCAGCCCCCCTTTGGCCATCTCTACCTCTCCTCCTCCTTTCTTCTCTTTCTCTCTGACTATACCTGACAAGGTTTCTAGACAAGTCTGATTCATGAAAGTGTCGTCCAAACAGGTGCTCCCTTGCTGCTCCAGAAACATCAAGGACCGTATTGACACCCTCGCTGCACTTTGGCCAATTTCTGTAATCACTCTTTCACCACTGGAACGTTCCCCTCTCCCCTTAAGCGCTCCCTTGTGCACCCACTCCTCATGAAGCCGTCTACCGATCCTATCTGTCCGGCAAACTATTGCCCAATATCCATCACCCCATTCCTGGGCAAACTCTTGGAAAAGAGCTGGCCATCTCCCAGCTTACTCTCCACATTGAATCTGTTGGTTGTCTCCATGACCATCAGTCTGGCTTCAGAGCTGCCAGTGGCACCAAAACTTCTCTCCTGAACACCAGTGAAGATCTGCTCTCTAACCTTGATTCCAGCATTCCTTCTGTCCTAATCCTCCTTGATCTTTCCTCTACTTTTGACACAGTCAACCACGCCATCCTAATCAATCGACTACATGAGAACCTGGGCATCACGGATCAGGCCTTGGAGTGGCTGACGTCCTTCCTCTTGGACTGCCCCTCCCATGTCCAACTTGGTCCCTTTCACTCCACCACGTCTCTCTCTACCGGTGGCATTCCCCAGGGCTCTGCTCTCACCCTAGTTTTTCAACCTCTACTTGGCCCCTTTGGCCCACCTGATCTCTACCTTCTCCTCTAACTTTCAGTATTATGGGGATGGCACTCGGCTTTCCTTCAGGCTCCTCTCATCTTTTGCTCATTCCTGACTGTCTATCTGTGATTCAGGATTGGTGCACCTCCAACAATATCTACCTTAGTGCCATTAAGATGGAGATCCTTCTCATTGGGACCCCTGCCCTTGCTTTCCCTCTCTCACTCAGTCTGGCCACCCACCTTGGGACCTCTTCCTTCGCCTTCCTGCAAGGCAAAAAACCTTTGTGTCATCTTTGACTCCACTCTCTCTTTCTCTCCACGCATCTTGGCCGTTGCCAAGAAGTCCCACTACCTACCAGCTGCTCCTCCTCAAAGGGACTCTTCCCTTTTTCACTTTCCCCCAGAAGCTCACTGTCTCCAGAGCCCTGTTTCTCTCTAGGATGGACTACTACAACAGCCTCTTTCTCAAGCTGCCTTCCTCTACTCTCCAACCCCCTCCGCAACTAATCTAGAACAGGACTGCGAGACGTATCCTTGGCCACAAGCCCAAGGATCATATCGCTAAAGCCCTGAAATCTCTCCACTGGCTCCCGGTGGTTGCAAGGATCAAGTTCAAGACCCTTTGCATTGTCCACAAGGCTTTCTGGGGTCGGGCCCATACTACATCCAACGCTCTCTTCCAAAATACCTTTTTTCTCGAGCACTTCCCCCGGCTACCTCCAACTCTCTAAGGCCTAGACGCGTCTTCAGGCAGAGAGTGGAGGGTAGATTTCTCTCCTCTGCAGATGCCTCCCTCTGAAATGGCCTACCTGCCCCTCTCAAACTTTAGCGGAACACCTGATGCTCCGGAAGCAGTGCAAAACTTTCCTCTTCTCCTCTGCTTTTGCTCTGACCCTCCACTGCTGACCTACCTGGCATACCTGTCTGCTGTACCGACTGGTTGCTTGGCTACCCTCAGTCTCACTGAGTCCAGGCTCTTTCTTGATCAGTCACCCTTGCACTGCATGCGGAGCTACAGCACACTTAGGGGCTACAACTGTAACCCTACAGTCCCTTGTTCTCCTTGCACTACCGAGAGCCGCACTGTCCTGTCTGCACTTACTCAGCGCATTACAGTCCTGTTTTCCCCTCCCTTCTTCTTTGCACTTCCCCCCTCCCTTTCCCCTTGCATTTCTCATTCTCGCACTTGCACGATGTGAATGACACAAGGCCTAGTAAGATCATTTGTCTTGTCCACCCTCTATCTTCACTCCATTGCTTGTCGCGCAAGAAACACTTGTGTACAGGCGTGTTATAATAGACTTATATCATATAATTTTATCACAGATGCTAAAAAAATATACAATGCTGCAGTAAGAAATGGTTAGACTGGCAGCACCCAAATGCCAATCTAGCCAGGTAATTACACTTAGCAGGACTGCTTTATCAGTAATGCGCAGTTAAAAAAAAGTCACACAATCCCACCACCCACACATCCCCTCTCCCTCCCATGCTCTACCCCAACCTCCAAAAGCAGCTCCTTGGCCCAGAATTACCTTCACATCCCTCTTTCTTGTCTCAGAGCTTACGTTTGAGGCTCCTTGCCTCATAGGATGGGATGAGGATGAGTGGGACTAGGAGTAATGAAGATTACAGGTAGCTAAGCCCCCCGAAATGTAGGTTTTGTTGTGCCCCTGAACACAAGCACAAACACTATTCACCATATACACGCATGCATGCCCAGCCATCCTTACATTTAAGTGTGCACCCTTTCACCATACAGGCACACCGAAGCAGCCACCCATGCATTGAAGTGTGCACCCTTTCACTTTACACGCACATATGCACACCCAGTCACCCATATATTTGTGTGTACCCTTTCAACATACACTCACACAGGCAGCCACCTCCACATTTAAGTGTAGATACACTCACCCACGCACACGTCATTGGGTTGAGGGGAGCCCTATTACTTCAAAATGAAATTGGGCCTCAGTATAAGTTTGCTGGTCTGGTAACAACGGTACCGGTAAGCTTGCCGGTACCATTGTTACCAGACCAGAAAACTACGAGTTCTGCTCACGGGTGCCATCCCGCCCGCCAGATCTGACATGGTGGGCGTACCGACACCCGCGAGCAGAGCATGTCGGATACACCAGTACCATTCTGAAAGGTGCCGGTGCATCCAAGCTCCCCATTCTCATTGAACCCTATGGGGATCAAATGAGAATGGGGAGCATTTTTTTCCGGTACTCGCAAATGGGCAAATACCGGGTCCGGTAGGGCCTTAATGACCCGGTAATTGCCCATTCGCGGGTGCCGGAAAAAAGCACAAGTTTGGCGGCAGTCTGCCGGTTTTACCGGCAAGGCTACCTCCAAACTTGTAATGAGGCTGATTGTTTCTTTTTGAAATCACTCTGACTTCATAAATAAATTATTTCTGTTAAGGACCGAACCATAACGGAAATCATTTCTTTATGAAGGCAGAGTGACTTTAACAATAAACTATTTCTTTTTGAAGTCATAGGGCTCCCCACTCCATGACATGGAGGCCTCCAGCCTGGGGTCTTCCATGTCATAGGGTATGGGGAGCCCTCGAACTTAAAAAGTTTTTTTTTGTAGTCACTATGTCTTTATAATTTCTTTATGAAGGCAAAGTGATTTCAAAAAGAAACTAAAAAAAATAAAAATTTGAAAAAATATTTTTTTCATTTTTTTTCCAAGTGGGGCCCCCCTCCCAGGACATGTGCTAGCGGGCCTCCCTGCACCGCGGGGGTTGCGGGGCCCCTGTTACGCCAGTGTTCCATAGTTAGTGTCTTGAAAGGTGTGCAAGTAGTTATGATTTTACGAGATGGGATGTGTAGTGTGCTGTCAGTTGTAGTGTTGGTGTCTATGTGTTGACGGATCATGTTGCTCTTGTTGACTTGACGTAGAAAGAGTTGATAGCAGTGAATTCTTTGATGGAGTGTTTTATGGGGGGATCGGGCAGAGGTCTGTTGCAGTGGTTGATGGTTTTGAAGAGGGCTTTGCTTTCATTGTTCACCTTGGCTATGGTGTTTTGGTAGTTGTTGGCTTTGGCAGTGTTGATCAATCAGCTGGTGTGTACCAAAGAGTTAGTTGAGCACGGCGAGATCAGTTGCGCAGCAAGTTTTTCACCAATTCTTTTCTTGTTTTCTGATGGTTCATTTGTTGAGTTTGAGTTCTTGAGTGTTCCAGGGTGTGGAAGTTCTAGGATTGATGGGAGCACAGTTTCAATGGTGCATGGAGGTTGATGTTGTGTGTGAGGATGATGTTGAGTTCTTGGAGAAGCGAGTTGCAGTCCTGGTTCGCCAGCGGTCATGGCCTCACTAGGATATCAAAGAAGGAACTCAAGAAATGGAATAATCCGGTGCGACCAGGGACTTTCAAAACAGCTGCCACCACGCGATGACTTGGCAGCCTGAATGTCTCCTTGCACATGTTTGAGGTGAGATTGTTCCATTGTCATGTATGGATGCTGGATACAGTATATGAGAAGACCACATAGTTGTAGCCAATTTCCTTGCTAACTCTAATCTGAAGACAGTCCTGAAGAAGGTGGCATCAATAACCCAGACCATCAAAACCGGTTGACCCAAATGTGGAGACAGCAGTAAGACTGCTGCCGCAAGCCACGTCCAAATCAGTGGGAGACTAAGAATCTCTAGTACCAACTCCTCTATCAAAGTATTCACAACACGATAATCTATTTTTGTTCTGCACTCAGTGACAAAAACTTTAAAACAGGGTTCATTTACCTACAGTAATGGCCAATAAAGTGACAATTCTGCCCTATAACTGCTTGGTAACTGATTGTGGATCTACGTGATCTGATGGCGGCTGATTTTCTTGCAGCTGGAATGTTTGCATGAGAAATGTGCGAACCACAAAAGGTTCTCACATTTCCCATGCAAACACATGTACACAACCCCTACATATCCATACCCCACCCACACCCACAACACACCCACGACACACCCCCCGCCCACACCCACGACACACCCCCCGCCCACACCCCCAACATAAATATACCCTACTTACCTTTTTCTTCACGCTGAGTCCCTGCGGCGCCAGTTCCCTTTCACTTCCGTGAACGGGAACCGGCGCCGCAGGGTCCTTTTCTTTTTTCTTTTTTTATGGGGGCTGCAGGGATTTACCCCGCAACCCCAGCTCACTATACTCTAACGCATATTGAGCGGGGGTGTTGCGGGTGTCACCCCCGCAGCCCCTGCAGTCTTTTTTTTTTGTTAATACTTGCCTACAATGCTACCACCAAAGGTTCGAACATTTGGTGTTCGAGCCTTTGGTGGTAGCATTTTTAGGACTTGTTGTACATGCAACCTTTTGGATGCGGTCAAATCGTACAATACCACTGATTGTACCCCCTAATTTTTAATATTCAACAATAGCAAGGGTTCAATTGTTCAATGCTACCCGTCTTTCCTACACCAGCATAGTTCTAAATACAACAAAGCCTGAGCCGTCTGTCTATCAAGCCTTAATTGAACGAAAGAAAAAACAAGTTTAAAAATTGAATAAACTACTCCCTTCTTATTCTATCCACTAATAGATAGGCGGCCCACCGGCACTGGCTAGGGATAGGACCCCATACAAGTAGGGACCGTTAGAACTTCCTCTGTCCTTTTTTGTGACCTACTATTTTGTTGCTTGACGACAGGTCCAGGAAAATGTGTTGTTGTTGTCTGTATAATACATAAAAAGCCAGAAACAGACCTCTACAGCACGACAGGAGAGCATTGCCCCCATCTTTCCTCATTCATTTCAGACACATAGGTCTAATCACAAACATTTTATATGCTTGTTAGTGCTCTGACACTAGGGTTTCCCTGCCCACCCATTCTTCCTTTTCGTGTTACCAGATAAGCCCATGTGAGGTGGAGTTTGGTGAGGTCTTCTGTGAGAGCCTTCACTGGGAAGCTCTTGAAGGATCTGAAGCCTTGTTTGCTTGGGTTCCAATGGGTTTGCGTGAGAGGTGTGGTGTGACTAATCTGAAAGGCGATTGCCAAATGATCCGACCAGGAAAGTGGAATAGGAGAACTGTGTTGGAGTGTGGGCATGATGATGAGGTTGAGGATATTACCTACTGTGAGTTGGGTCTGTATAGGGGGTCCTTCGCCCAGACACCCCACTCCTCCATCAGACATCCATGGATTCTCATGCTCCCATCCTTCAGGCAGAGACAGGAAAAAACAGACACCCGGGAGTAAAATGTGTTTATTCATCAAAACACACTGAAATGCATGTCTGCATCCAACCTACCTTTATAAATATTCCAAGATTACGCAACACTTGTATGCACATCAGCACCTTGTACAGGGAAGGCTTTTGATAGGCTAAGTTAGTTAAAGGGCAAACATCCCTTCATTACCATTGGATAACTTATAACACATGCACAATAATTCCACATTTAGCATAACTGGTATCCACAATTTTCTCTGACGCACAAAATGAATATGCTTATTTTAGACTTGGCTCGACACAACTATGAAAGTGCTCAACTCCTGCAAGGACATTCTGCATGAGTCAATGCCTGCACCTTATCTATTTCCTGAGGTTATGTCAAGTTTTCTGGAACACTGTTGGAGGATATATATCCTCTTATTTTATGGTGCCAAAATAATACATCTGGGCTTTCAAATTCGTTTGTATGATACACTTCATACCATTCTCCATAAGAACATAGATACATGTATCTACGCTTCTATTCATTGCCTAACCTTATCTTATTTTGTCTGATTTCTTTGCCAATTTCTTTTTTAACCTAACAAACCTAATTATCTCACTACCTGATGCTGCCAAAAACAGTCTCCAAATGCATCAGTCCCTCTTGCTTATCTGAAAACCCTTGGCATGGGTTATAGTTCCCCCCACCTGACGTAGGACTGGAAACCATTTTACATTTCAGTATCCATTCAATAAAAATACATATTTATTTGACACTGTGCTTTTCTTCTTATCAGGAGCTATATTTGTCATTCATTTAAGCATTTCTCATTTTATAAACACATTCATAGTATATCCTTTTGCACTTATGGAGAGTGTGTAATATTAAAGCATCCTTCATTTCCCATGCACCCCAAATCAAGTGTGTGACTTTTTACTTTTAATAAAGGCAATCTAATCCTGATTTCTGCAATGATGGACAGGAGAGTGAACTATTTGACCTACCTACCATTGTATCTGTATATCAGTTGAGGGGGGGAGGAGCTGGCACCCGCTGTACAGGTCTTCTATGTGCTGTGTGAGGTTCAGTGTGCTGAGTAGGCAGTGGAGATCTTCATTCATTGATTTGGTTGCTGGGTTTCCAGGGTGTTGAATACACTGAGAAAGATGCTATTGGCCTTCGTGAGAGACATGTTGGTGACCTGTAGATGAGGTGAAAAGTGAATGTGTCCATTGGGGAGAGCAGGAATTGACAGGATACATTTTCAAAAGAGCCAATGGTGGTGGTGTCCAGTTGGGTGCATGGCCATGATGTCTTGTGAATGATGGCGACACTTCTGTTGATCTTGTTTGGACAGTCATGTTGTACAATTCTTCAGCCACTTGGGTTAGGACATTTAGGATGTGTGTGCAGGTGAATGTCATCCAGGTCTCAGTAATGAAGTTGGCACCTAAGTCATGTGTGGTGATAAGGTTGGCGATGTCAGCTTCATGGTTGATAGCTGAGCAGACATTGGCGTGCATCACTTTTCATGTATTGGTGAATGCTGGAGTGTTGATGAGGTGTATGATGACATGGGTGAGGTTGCTGTGATGCAGTGTCTAGACATAAGGATACAAGATAGGGTTATTTTGCTATATATTTTCATTGCTATCCTGACATCCACTAAACATCCTATCCCTGTCCTCTGAAACCCCCAATATGAACAATGCTCCCTCAGCATGGTTGTGTCATACCTTCTGGACACATGCAGTGACAATGGCTGGTCACCACCTCAGGTGTTTCTCTGTTGTTACTGATCTCATTTGACTTCTATCTATAAAAATACACAGCCCCTGAATGAACCGTAATCAGAATACCTGTGTTTCTTGTTTTCTGACACTGCTGTCAGCAGCGGCTGGGGTATATCTAGCAAATGTGTGCCTGTCAACTTAAATCTTGCCAGAGAATGAGAAGAGAGTGAGAGCCTGAGATATAGAGTGAGAGAGAGAGAGAAAGAGACAGAGAAAGAGACAGAGAAAGAGAAAGAGAAAGAGAAAGATAGACAGTGACAGAGAGAGTGAGAGAGAGAGAGAGAGAGAGAGAGAGCGAGAAAGAGAAAGAGAACGGGAGAGAGTGAGAGTGAGGCCCGAGAGCACACAAGAGCGTTAGATTGACATGAAATGTGCTAGGCACTGCTAGTACTTAGTACTCCTTGAATCATCTGCATTTCTTTCATTTCCTTTACCGATCTGGGGCTGTATCACATCAATTGCATTGATGCCGGGCAATTTTGCATTGATGCCAGGCAATTTTGCACCAGTATTTGCATAGACCACAAATAGGAAAACAGGGTACTTTAACTCTGACATTTCTGAATTGGTCACTCAGATCACTGCCTTTTTTGAACTAGCATGGTGGTGCAAACCTCAGTCATAAATTGCCCATCTCATGGGCAAAACTGTTACGAACCATAATAAATTGCCCGTCACTGTTGCAGTTTCTTATCCATGACTACTGACAGGGGTTTATGCAATGAAATAAAGAGATGGGGGTCTCTGCAACCATCCAGGTTACCATATTTCTATTATTCTATTAAAGGATTCAGATATAAGACCTCATAAGTTGTCTCTTCCCAAACGCTTACTTTCTTTTTCTATTGGTCTCTTAAAACCTTACGTATTGTGGTATCAAAGCATTGTAAGTAACATTTACAGAAAAGGTGGAAAAATACTTGAGCTTCCACCACAGTTATTCTAAGACCATTCAGACAATAAGGCATTAGAGCCCATACCAGAGGACTCTATTGTGTGGTAAGTGACTGTCACCCAAGTTAGTTGTCTCGAGCCAAAGGCAAGGGCATCTAATGAGAACAGAGGTTACCTACACACTAAAGAGCCCAATGGCAAGGGCTCTAAGACTTCTAGCGTTTGTGCAGGGGAAAAGGGCAGCCTTTACTGGGCTTCCTATGACACAGATTGCCATGTATCCTTGCAAGTGCTCAGTGTACTCATTAAGGGAAACCTGGAATGAGCATTTATTGGCAGTTAGGGCCCCTGTGCCATTCTTGAGGTTTGTCTAGAAAGCCAGAAGCTGGCAGAAGAATAGAATGTAGGCTTCTAATGTGGTCGGAGCTTGGATTACACATTTTATGATTGGCTAAAGGGAAGAACAGGTGATCTAATATGAGTCAATTATTCTATATTATGACTACTCTGAGGTATGTATGTATGTGTTCAGCTAATATCCTCTCTCAAACGATGCACCAAGCAAACATTTTTGAATCTTTCTCAGATTGGGGGTGGGCACACAACGGGCTGGCAACAGTGAGGAAGCATAGGCAGAGCCAGGGAGGCGGGGACACCGAGATGGGGCAGTGAGAGATGTGCCCTTAAAGAGATGGGACACGTATCAAGATTGGATACACAGTAGAGAGACATTGTTAGGGAGATCAACCAATGGGTGCAGAGAGCAACAAATATTGTGGGCGAGGAGGGATCTAGAAAGGGGGAGAACATGTAGAAAAGAAACTCAATAAAAACCTCAAGGGAAACCCCCAGGTTAGCAATATGCCTTCCTGCATGCTGATTGCAGTCATACATTCAGTATACATAAAGGAAGGAAAAGTGTGCAAAGTATCCATTGTTATAAAAATGTCTTTGTTTAATGACTTGAAACATTTTTTTCCATGAATCATGAACACATAAACATGTTACATTTTCTTATTGAGAAATGAAAAAAGTAAATATGACGTACAAACAACCTATTTGTTATATAAATACAACTAATGTGCAACACTTATTTTACTGACACTGGTTAATAGCGCATATTTAACACAATACAATTGTACTCTAGAGGCAGTGTGTATAAGAGAAGAGAATAAGTGTTGAAAAAGTGGTGTATTCAACTTTAAAGCAAAATATTTTTTGAACCTTGTAGCTGAACTACACTAAAGAAGCCACTTGACGATGAATGTCTATTAAATTGATCTACATGTAGTACAGATATGACCAAAAAAAATCTTATGTCTATTGAAGTTAAACCTAAAATACCTAAAATGTAAGTCTATGTGAATTTTAAAGCTCTGTAGATTCCAATGATGGATAAACGAACCCAACATGTTTCTGTCCTCAACTGCTCTTAATGCTGGACATGCCTCAGGGGTTCATTCATCCGGTACACCTTTGGGTAGTTCCACTATTAAGAGACATATGTTAACATGTTTACTGTTCAAATCTCACCTATCAATTTCTTTGATTATCTGTAAATGGCAAGAGCATGTCATGTTTATATTTTTGACTGCTATTAATTACATATAGGAGATTGTAGGAGAAATGAATGCCTCCACGCAGAAAAATATATTTAACTTCTCATCTGAACCGGGGAATTTGAACATTTCACGCATTGATTTGCTGTCCTCCTTGTTGAGTTATGACCTCTTCATTAGAATTGTTAGAATGTGGGGGATACAACACGACCAAGCTCTACTACCAGGCTTTCCTTGTAATCAGTTGAACGCCGAAAGGGCGCATAGATTGAGACTCTCAAGCTTCATCGCAACAGTGTATTTATAATAAGGTAGCAGAAATGATCGTATCAGAACTACTTATTTGCAATTGGAACAACTCAGAAAAGCGCATATGCCTCAGAAGAAGAGCTGTCACGAAACACGTGTCAGGCTGATTGTGCAAACATTTTTAACTATGTACAACTGTGCATGATAATTTCAGTGTTTGGCGCAGTCTGATTGGCTAAACTCTCTCAAATACTACTACCAGTGTATATGATTATTGAAATCAATCCATAGGTTCTGTTAGAATATGTAATAAATATTACCGTTTTCTTTGCTTCTCCCAGGTGTCTGAATACATATTTGATTGATATTTGGTCTTTATTCTTCGCATCTAAATACATTGCATCTAAATAAATAATGTGGTGAACTAACAAGGAAATGGTGAAGTCTTATTGTATGACATCTGTTGTGGGTATTTTCTTCAGTGCATAACAAATGTTTACATTGTACCTTTTGGGGTTTTCAATACATAACTATGATTTCTCCGAAAGGATTGTCGCATACGTGTAGTCTTGAATTCCTTCAAGGAAATTGAAACCCTGGGTTTAAGAAGGGGCGATCGAGAGGAACGAAGAGTGAGAGAAAGAGCGAAAGGGAGAGAGGCGGAAAGGGTGTTGAGTGAGGAAAAAGACTGCTGAAATAAGAGAAATGTAGTCAGGGAGGGATAAACTAGAAAGGGAAGCTAATAGAGAAAATACGACTAAGAAATGGAATGGATGACAAGGAGTGAGAGGTGAAGGCAACAAAGCACGAGAATAATGGACATCAACAGGCGAGGCTCATTTTGCATAGACACATGAAGATGTCCTGTCTCCATAGTTCTTGAGATGGAGCTTGTCTGAAGAGGTTCCTGCACGTATTGGTATTCCCAGCAGAAGGGGCAGCAACTGATTTGGCATGATGGCTGGCCTCTCCTTAAGCTGATAACATGTACACTGGTGTCAAGTGGAAGGAACTGCTGTTACATTTTAGCAGAACAGTGATGCAATTAATAGAAGACCATCAGCTCTTACTAGTGCTTCCATATTTTGAATCCACAAGTAATCAATGCATTTCAAGATGTCCCTTACTGTTTTAATAAAGCAGAAGTGTAATGTTGCCAGCAACCATACTGTACTCATAATAGGGCATTGCTGCACTACTAAAATTTGATTTTATTTTATTTTATTTTTATTTATTTATTTGTTACACGCCCAAACCCTCAGGTGTCACGGCGAGGAAATAAGATGCCTTAGGAATTAGTCATATTCATACATTACATTAGTTGCTTTACATGATATAGGTTACAAACATATTCATAAAAATATACAGTGGCCTAAGTATTCACAGCAGTATCCGGTGGGAGGGGACCTATCTTTGGGTGCTAATATTGGTTGAATAGCCAGGTTTTTAGCTGTTTCTTAAAGATCGTGAAGGAGGATGCTTTTTTGATGGTGGTGGGTAGGGTGTTCCAGTGTTTGGGGGCTAGAGTGGTGAAGCTGCTGCCCCCTGCTCTTGCGGTTTTGAATCGGGGGGGGTCCAGGAGGAGTTTGTCATTGGATCTCAGTAGTCTTATATTAGTTTTAGGATGCAGAGTGTTGTTGAGGTAGATGGGTCCTTTTTTAGTGATGCATTTGGGGATGGGCTAGCATTTCTTAGCAGGGCTGCTTTATTTCTAAAGACCCAGTGCCAACGCTTCTAACTAGGTTTACTTTATTGTACCTGGCTCAATAACACCGCTTCTGACCAGAGCTGTGTAATTTCAATGAGACAGTACAGCACGTGTTAAGCTTCCATCTGCTTAATTGGATAATACTTTTACTTGTCAACGATGCTTGATGGGACACCACTGCTATTTATGAACAGTGCTGCTATACTTTTAAAGACTGAAGAATGATTATGCTTTGCAGGGTTGCAATATTTACATACAATACATTCATTCAGACAATACCAGCACTTCTATATCCTTATTGCATGGGCACCAGTGCGTCTCAGCAGATGCAGTCAGTATATGTTGTTGAGAAACAGATAAATACATCATCCATAACTATGGCCCCTCCCGCTGCCCAATATCGTAAAGGTGAGAAACATTATTCATTAAGGCAACCACACCGCCTTTAGCCGTGCAGGCACAGCAAGCGATGAATACCATGTAAGCTGAAGATGGCGAGAATAACTAAAAACTGATAATAGAATCAGGCATATGCATCCATTAGACATGAAGCACATATGCACTCACCATGAATAAAACTCACTAGGTGAAATATGCATTTATACATGAAGAATATTAACATTGCAACCATAAAGACCTGAAGAATACTAACATAAGCAAGATATAAGCTGAATGCAACACGAACAACACGCGAGTATAGCAAACTAACATAGAAATGCTATAGTAATGGACAGCCATCTTTTCTAAAAATGCAAGCTGCATCATGCCTCTAAATAAATGAAAGGCCAGAAGGCTTCACAAGAATTTAAAACACTGAAATAACAAAATAAAAATCCTTACAGAGAGCTGACAATAGCTTGTAGCATGAGCAAAGTTTACTTTGAAATAGGAAGGGCCTGAGTGCCACAGAGAAGGCACAAGATAAGTATTTACAGGACTCAAATGGAAAACTCCCAAATTAATTAAAGTCTGGAAAAGTACAACAGACCATTGTGAGCCAGGTGCAGGATAATTATAAGCCAGAAGACCCTATGAAAAATACGCTCAAGAAAGTCACCGGAGGTAGAAGAGACTATAACACACGTATCAATATTTGCTAAAATACTCATACATGTTGGGTGAATTAATTCTAAACGCGGTCCTCTCACAGGTGACCCATAATTGAAAAACACTGGGGCTGATTCATGGAATTATTTGCGCCGAAAAAAAGGGAGATATGTGCGCCATGCTGCCCGCAAATCCCCATTTGTTAAACAAGGATTTGTGGGCAGAATGGTGCACAAATCCTTGTTTTTTAGCGCAAATAATTCCATGAATCAGCCCTAGTGTCTATTCATTAGCAAGAAACCCAGATAGTACACCTGCCTCACTCTTTACGGATATTCCCAGAAACGGTGTATCGCACAAGGTTAACCACGAAGGCGATCATTGTGGCTCATGGCCTAGAGATGAGGGATGATGTTTTCTTGAATTGTGGACCTCTCTCCACTTAATCCCATTTGGGTCATGTCTTGATGACCTGTCAGTTGTCCAAGGTTGGTTATGATAAAGCCAACCAATCAAACCCCCTGATGACAAGCCACCCATCACCTATTGCGCCAACCAATAAAATACCATAATAATGATGTATTTTTGTTGATATCAATTTAGAGGTGATCTTAGGTGGAGCCATCAGTTAAACATTATCCAATTAGAAGGTTAACCCATATAGAAAATGTATATAGTCAGTACCAATCCCCTCATACCGTAGGTTTTGTATTATGATGTTGTCACTCTAATGTGTTTTTGGTATAAAAAGTATTGTTTTGTAAGAGAGATCTGAGAGCTGCGACCCTGTTGCTTGTATGCCACCCCGCTTTATTTTGTGTGTTAATAAAGCTGGGTTTTGTCGTTCACTTGGACTATTTCCGTTTTTTAGTCCAAGGTTTTCTGGCTCCTCCTCTGCATAAATTTGGGGTTCCCCCAGACCATCTTATCAATGTACTGACTTATTACCACCGCTACTTAGCAAAGCTGTCACCACCTTCATTACTGCCACCTCTTAGGAAGGCTACTATATCTTTTATGGAGCACCACAGGTGAATCCCAGCAGCAATAATTCACTTTTAATGGTACAGTAGGGCATTTCTCTATGGGGCACCAACATATCTCCACAGTAATTCTACACTTGTCATGGGAAAGACAGAGACACTTTTCCACATGACCACTTTACTTTTAATGGGACTGTGTGTTGTTCTCGGCATGACTCATTTAGATTTAATGGAATCGTCCAGAAGGGAAGCTTCAACTTTAACCCAACAGTGAAGGTGCTTCTTGCAGGACTGTGAAACATTTGTTGTGCTAAAGGTTAATTGAATGCTTCTTCATCACCCATATGGATTCCTGGCTCTTGTCCATTGTCTAGTGTGTAGGTTGTGCTGTATCAAATAGGTAACAGACATGCTTCTTCCTGCTTTCCATAAATAAGTGCTACTCATGATGTTGGAACGAGACTAGGAATGCAAGCTGCAAGCCATATTACCTAGTGCTTGGAGGATGTGAGCCTCTGAGACGGCAGAATCAGCTTACATTTAGAATCAATCCATACATTGTGGAAGGAGGTGCCACCAAATAATGCAATTAATATTTCATGGATCAAGACAACAGGCCGTACACCAAAGTGAGATTTCACAGGGTATGAACAAATGATAATGACTTAACAGCAATATGACTCTTATCAGGAAGGCGATTACCTACATTAACGTAAATTGGGTCATTGAGATTGACCAAGAGTGAAACTGTATACAAACATGAGAGATGACCATCCACTGATTGAAACCATGGTTCACATCTTGAGGCTCCCAGCCAATAAATCACACTGTTTGAAGGTGTGAGACACACTAAATACATGACTGCATTGCTAAGAGGAAGAGGCTTGCACTAGGAGCCAACATATGAGTTTCACATTCATTGAGAGGGACTTTTACTCAATATTTTGCAAGACACACACAACAATGGATCCTTTTCGCTTGGGTGTGAGATTTGCACCAAAGGAGTATGACTGTGCTCTGGCATGAGCTGAACGCAAAAGGAATGAGTCACTGCTCTGCGTTCTGCCATTCTCACTGGGTGGGACTGATGTCCAAGGTGTGGTCCGAGGGGAGGGACCCAAAATCAATGAATAATACTTAACGTCAAGGTGTGAAATGTTCATAAAATGAGGTAAGAGACTCATTGAGTGAAATGATACTCCCAGGTGGGATCAGAAACGATAGGTCAGATCCTGTTACAAGTTAAGACTCCAGCCCTGTTGGTGAGACTGTGCTCGCAGGTTTCAGACTCACCCAATGATTAAGACAGTGGACCCAGTTGCAAGACTCACACAGTGAGTGAGACAGTACTCCAAGGTCTGAGAGCCCTACACAGTCAGAGAAACTGTGATTAATGGCGTAAGACACAAACATAATGATTTAGATAATTCTTTAAGTGATGGGGGCCAAACAAATGAAATGTTCTCCAATGAGTAAGACACGCACAATGAGGAACACTGAACCCTGAGGGGAGAAACCTGGACCCAAAAAGTCAGTGTTCAGAAGTGGGAAGCTCACACTCTGTGGGTGAGACTGTGCTTAATGGTGTTAGACTCACAACCAAGAAGGGGGGCTGTGGGTGTGGAATGAGAGACTTTCAATCAATGAGTGTGACTGTTTCACACAATATTAGAGTTTCTTCAATAGTGTAATGTCATTGTTTATTGGCTGCTATGATTGATGGTGTTTACACTGTGTAAGAAACCTATAAACACATATTTTTACACCAGAGCATTATTTTTGCCACACAGAGATGGGCTCTCTCCAGCCAGGCCAAATGTGGGATGTGCTTTCTATGCACATACGCATCTGGGGTGGCATTAAATTCACAGACACTGGTGGGAAGGAGGTTATGAATCAGAACAGCTGTAGGGCAGAACTTCTGTGGCACTGTAACAGATGGAAAGCTTAATAAATGGTGAGAATGCATGTTATGGAAAGAAACTGTTGAAGAAGCATTGTAGTTCAGAGTAATGAATACGAGGGCACTATATAGCATTCTAAGTGATTAACAGGGCTTCAGTATCACAATAACTGACGGGGAGGCTTTATGTGTATATGATATGATGTGGCATTTATAACGCACCTGTACACAATTGTTTCGAGGCGCGACAAGACAAGGAGATGGAAACAAGGGAGGAACAATAACAATCTTACTAAGCATTGTGTCATTCAGATCGCGGACGTGTGAGGAAGAGGGATGGGGGAAGTGTCAGGGGGGGTAAAAGGGGAAGTGCAGTTAACTCACAAATGCAGCCAGAGGGTGGCTCATAAGTGCAGAGAGAAGGGACTGTAGGGTTGAAGATACAGACCCTTAAGTGCTGGGGAGCCCAGAGGTAGTGCAAGGGCAACTGGACATGTAGGAGCCTGGGCCCCGAGTTCAGAGGGTGACCAGGTGACTAGTGCGCAGATCAGTCCAGTGCATCAGCAGGCGAGAGGAAGAGAGAAAGCGGAAGTGAAAAGGAAGGTCTTGAGTTGCTTTTGGAACCAGAGGTGGTTCTGCTCAAGTTTGAGAGAGACAGGGAGGCTGTTCCAGAGGGAGGCCCCTGCCAAGGAGATAGATCTACCCCCAACTCATTGCTTGGAGAAGCGTTTGACCCTCAAAGAGTTGGAGGTGGATGAGCAGAGAGCTTGAGAAGGAAGATGTTTTGGAAGAGAAAGTTGGAGGTAGAGTGGTCCCAAGCCCCAGAAAGTCTTTTGGACAATGCAGAGGGTCTTGAAGTTGATCCTTGCAGCCACAGGGAGCCAGTGAAGAGTGTTCAGAGCTGTAGCGATATGATCATTGGGCTTGAGGCCAAGGACAAGTCTTGCAGTCCAGTTCTGGATAAGTTGTAGAGGTCAAAGAGTAGAGGCAGGAAGATTTAGAAAGAGGCTGTTGCAACAGTCCAGCCTAGAGAGGACGAGAGCTCTAAAGACAGTGAGCTTCTGGGGGAAAGTGAAAAAAGGAAGAATACCCTTGAGGAGGTGCAGCTGATAGTTTGACTTCTTCGAGACGTCAGAGATGTAAGGAGAGAAGGAGAGGGTGGATTTGAAGATCACACCAAGGTTCTTAGCCTCACAGGAAGGAGCAGGAAGAAGGAGTGGGCGGCCAGAGAGAGAGAGGAAGGGAGGGAGCAGGTGTCCCAATGACGAGGGTCTCAGTCTTACTGGAATTGAGGCAAAGATCATTGGCGGCACACCATTCCTGAATTGCGGCTAGACAGAGGTTGCCGAGGGGAGCTTGAAAGAGAGCTGAGTGTCATATGCATAACATTGAAAATTGGAGCAGAAACTAGCGATGCAGAGGGCAAGAGGTCCCAGGTAGTGGTTGAAGAGCAAGAGGGAGATGTTAGACCCCTGGAGAACACCGGAGAGAGATAGAAGAGCGGAAAGAACCCAAATGTACCTGAGAGGGTTGGTTGGTGAGAAAGAAGGTTAACCAGGCCAGGGCCTGATCAGTAATACCAAGGTTGTCCAGAGACGATTGAGCAGGATGGCATGGTTGACTGTGTCAAAAGCAGAGGATAGATCAAGGTGAATGAGGATAGAAGGGTGATTAGAGTCAAGATTGGAGAGCAAGTCTTCACGGATGTTCAGGAGAGCAGTGTCCATGCTTCTGGCAGCTCTGTAGCCAGACTGGTGGTCATGAACGCAAACAATAGATTCAGAATGTAGATTAAGCTGGGAGATGGCCAGCTTTTCAAAGAGTTTACCCAGGAAAGGAGTGATGGAGATTGGGCAATAGCCAGAGAATAAGGAATGCCAGAGGCCTTCTTTTGAAGGGGGTGCACAAGAGAGTGCTTACGGGGGAGGGGAAAGTTCTAGTGTCAAAGGAGTGATTGCAGAAATCGGCCAAGGCTGGAGCAAGGGTGTCGATGTGGTCCTTGATTGTTCTCGATGAGCAGGGGAGTACCTGCTTTGATGAGACTTTCATAGATCGGACTTGTCTAGAAACGTTTCAGCAGTGAACAGGGGAAAGGAGGAGAAAGGAGGAATAGGAGCAACTGGTGGTTACTATGTTCAGTGTGTTAGGTGTTTGCCTCAGACGTCTCTACTGAGTCTGTAGGACACAGGTTCAAATTCCAGGATTACCATTTCAGGCTCTCATACTTCTGGGGGCAATTTGAGTACCATTACATTGGGTAAGAATAACACCTAATATTAGAGCACTCGAAAGTGGAAGTAATATGAAGTACTGTATACCATTGGGATGTCAGGCGCATAATAAATGAGAATCAGAAGTAGGACAGGAATGAACGTGCACGCTTTTTCTGCCATATAAACTGATTGGCATGGATGTCTGTCAAAATAAAGGATGCTCGGGCAACCTCCCGGTAGTAGGGTAGCATAAAAAGCATGTATTGGCCCAGTGATTGATGGGCATACATTCTGTGGGCCAGCCGGTGGGGTGGCACAGTTGTAGCAGAGTAACGAATTGGCATGCATTCTGTGGCACTCCATTACATAGGCAGGCATTCTGTCACACATGTGAATGATAATGTATTTACCCCTGCTTATATCTATAGCACATTCATGTATGTAATGCTTCTAAGTTGTGTCGCCTATAACCTTTTGCACAATAACTCAGTCGAACGGGCATTACAGCTGCCATATTTTCTGGCATAGGAATTCCGATAGACAGATTTGTCTGGTGCATGGACTATGGTGGACGTTGTTTATAATGAGCATCCGCTGCGTGTGACGGGCACCTAATAGTTTTCTGCTGCAGTAGAATATGCGACTGGGTCAGCAGAGGGAGGTAGATTGTAAAGCAATGGTTTGCTTCAGGAGCTCTTTTTTCCAAGCTGCCTTGAATACCTGTGTCACTTTTTAGCCGAAAATGTGTTTTAAAATGCAACCATTTGCATACTTTTGTACATTAAGTTGTATACTTGGCAGAACATTTCAGGCATATTTTAGGTTCCTGATGTTACTGGAGGCCATGCCCCTCTATACCCGGGCTGCGAGGCTGAATTTCGGCCTCTAGTGTGACTTGACTATGTATTCTGCTCGTTGGTCAATGTTATCTTCCCATATGGTCACCTATGTCTGATATGTTCTTCACACATAGTCCATATGTCGCTATGTATCTCGCGAAACGTATAGAGGGGTGCCTAGCTAGTATTAAAGCAGGCGTCATTGCTCCGCGGTTTCTCTAGCGGAGAATATACCACCTGCCCTTCTTTAAGCCTGCCTGGACTCTCTGTGCCACATATTTGAGCGATTGCCAGGCATGTGGTACTGCGTGTCTAATTGGGAGAGGCCGGCGCCCCTTCTTTATTGTGCTTCATCAAATTTGTGAAAGAACGTGAGGTCATAGTTTGGAGACATTCCTTGTCGCTTGACTGTTAAGACCAGGCTGGAGCCTTCCCTGTCTGCCGGCGTAAGCTAGATAAACACAGGCCTGCGCACTTTCGTCTCACCCTGGATACTTTTTTAAGGCGATCTTGAAAAGTAGGCACGTTCTGAGGTAAACATTTCACTTTGCTTTTTCCCTGCACGCCAGACATCCACTGCATGGGTGAGCGGGTTCTATTGGCTGGCAGGATCACAGACCACAAAACGCGGTAAAGCAGTGATGCGAGCACCGCCAGTCTTGCTCTGTTTTTTTGCGTTTACCCCGGACTTTGAAGGGCGCCGCCATTTGGCCACACTTTCTGCAAATCAGTTCCTCATCAACCTGACAGGGCCAGCCTGATGGACGGAGCAGTGCTTCGATAAATATACAAGTATCTCCGGTTGTTTATAAAGGTTTTTAAATGCTGCACATGTTAACAGTCCATTTTTTGTAGCGTCTGTGATTTTTGATGGACAAAGCATGCTCTTGGCCACGGTCGGCAGGTAAGCTTTCCGGTCTGCTAAGGGTTAAGAACAGGCACTCGTGCAATCATGAGGTACTCATTCAAGAGGCCCATGCGTTGAACAGCTTCAAGAAGTAAAAAAAAAAAGTCATGGCCATTAATCACATTACTTGTGCTACATCGAATCCATCACTTGTGCATGTGCTGCTTACTTGTCCAGTCACCCAATGCACGGCTTGGATTCTGCCTATGATTAGTAGAACAGAACTAATCTCCCGCGTGCCTCATGTTTACATTCGAAGCATTCCTCCAAGTATAGTCTTTCCATCTTAGCGGACGTTCGCTCAAATCATTCAAGTAGAAGCGTCATGCAGATCGGCCCAACTGCTGCCTTCTGTTCTGAAACAGCATGCCCCCTCCATGGACAGGAATACGCCTCGCGGAAAAGTTAAGGTGGAAGTTAAGGTGCGTATGGAGAGGTTCGGTCAATTCATTGGTTGAATTGGGTTTCAATTCTCTGCATGCATGAAGCAATGGAGCTATGAAGTTTGCATAGTTCAGAATCTGCGAACATTTTGTAATAAAAACATCAGCTCAGAAAAACATTTCAGCTAACAATGCCCACCAATGCCATGCTGGACATTTTGAAATAAAAACATCGATTCAGAGAAACATTTCAGCTAAAATTGCCCACGAATGCCATGCTGAATATTTTTCAATAAAAACATCGATTCAGAGAAACACTTCAGCTAAAATTGCCCACCTACGCCATGCTGGCTGGCTTAAATGCAAAAACGACCCAATAGCCTGCAGCACGGACACATGGGTGTTAGTCTTTCTTTAACCTTCATTGAAGACGTTTCCTGAGCAAAGAGGCAGAGATGGCAGTAGTTAGTGGCACAGGGAGCCAGGAAGGTGAAAATGCAGTTTATGGGTACAGAGAGTTGGACAATTGCTTAAGGTCAAGGCCCAACTCTTCAAGGAGTCTCTCCTCAACACGTGGGCCATCACGTAATCCCCTTGTGCCACCTGACTTGCTAGACGCTGGCCGCCTGTCTCCTCCCTGCAGCACTCCTCTGTGTCCATCTGTATCCTGCTGACCCCACTCCCCTGCTGTATATCTGTTCTGTTGTGTACCTCTGTAAAGCGCTCCGTTATGTATCTGTATTGTACTTGTATACCTCAGTTAAGAGCTCTGTTGCTTCTGGAAGCTAGGTCCACACTCAATAAATACAATAATAATGACAATAAAAACGGTCATCGAACAGAGGAGCGCACAGGCAGAATAGTGGTGTGCAAACTCCCTGAAATGTCACCAGCAAAACTTCTCACGTCACTGGTCCAAATGCTTGGTGACCGGCACAATTTTGTGAGTCACTTTTGGGGATTCAAACCAATAGCTCCAGCCCCCACTGCTCCCCTCACTGCCCTCTCCCCTCCAGCACTGTAAGAAGGTTTTGCACCTTTTTACACTGTTTTTCTATTTCCAGAGCAAGAGAACTGTAAACAGCAAGAAAGTTTAACATAGCCCTGTGGCAGGCGGGGTCCTGCAAGGGCCCGCTAGGGGAGTGGAGCAGGGTCCCGTGGATTAAGGTAGTAGCCTGCCCTCCCCCTCAGGGCTTTATTTTTTGGGCCCTGGATGAACAGAGACCTTTCTGGTCGAATTTCAAAACACATTCGAACGGTGTGTCGGACACAAACTAGAAAAAATACGGATGGCTTCAGTTTTGCACAAACTAGCTCGCCCAAGACTAGCAGAGAAAGCTGCAGCAGGAGTTTGGATAGAAAAGGCATGAACGTCCTTTGAAGGAACCTAGGGGTTTCAGCTGTGACGCCTGGCCCTCTCTTTGGTACCCCTGGCTCTGCTCCTGTGACCCCTCGTTCAGATAGAGGTCTACAGAGCAGTGTAAAGAAGAGAAGGTCAAACCTGCCTCGTGAGCCTTGTTCACTTCGCTGATTGGTTGGAAGTCTCAGGAGCAAGGAAGTGCAGCCACAGAGAAAAGCTGCATGCCCTTTGCAGGGTATTTATGGGCGTGGCGTATTTACGTCTTGTAATTTATGGCTTTCGTTTATGTGTTGGTTGGCTAAAGTGTTGCTAGAAGGATTAGCTCTTCTAAATAACGCCACAATCACACGTATAAATCACTTTAAAAAGGCGCAATAATAGATTTCGTACAAACCTTAATGCGCATTCCAAGGTAGAATAGGGTTTTCTGATGTTTTAAAGAAATAATTTGCACAGAGCTTCACATGGAACATTTAAAAGATTCCCAGCTTATATGTGAAGTACCAATAACGTATGTTGGGGAAAACCTTTGCTGACAAGCTAGGATTTTAATGAGTGCATGCATACTTTTTTTGCAAGTTAATATTTGCCTCTGACGACATGGCATTCCGGAATTGTTTATCCTCTTCTTTTTTTTCTATGCATTCCGGGACTTGTAGTCCTTATTTAAAATGGGAAATGAAAAACTACATGTCTGACAAAATAAATTGGTTCTGAATTATCGTTTTTATCGAATTACATGCACAAACAAAATCCCACATGTTGGCAGTCAGCCTGTAATCCACTATGGCAGCTCCATAATGCCCGTCAGATGACACCTTTAACTCAGTGTAAAAGGAGTTCCTTGCAACACTAGAATATTTGCATGCATTAGACAACTTTTATAGTACATTATTAGAGTCTTATAACATACAGCGTCATCTGTAATGTTGCATAGTGCACCTAACAGTTTGATAAGTACTTTGAAATTGCAATGTTGGTTTCAATACTGCAAGAAGTACATACATGCCCGCTTTTGCTAGGTGTTTTGTGCGGCAGCACGTAGATGGCGCATGAGAGGCCCTATAAGATAAGAGTGGTGGCAAGGGCAGAGAGGTCACGATGTGGACGCCTGAATATTCAAGGCCACACTTTACAGATGATGATTAAACACTTGAGGCTGTACTTTGCAAATATTAGCAGCACCTAGGCATATGAGGCATTTATCGGCATTACTGGGACATTGAGACTGCACTTGACATATGTTGGCATCAGAAAGGTCTGGGAGCCCCTTTACCGAAAACGAACATGGACATATAACCTGTTCTATGGGAAAGTGCCCACTCGGGAAGGTCTACAAGCACGTTTTAGCTCACTGTACCTTTCACAGAGAAATATCCATTTGCATATCAGTCTTTGCCCGCCCCCCCACACGGGCAGACCAGCACCAAAATCCTATGGCAATTGTCCTCTGAACAAGAGTACCATCACCAACCCCAGAGACATGTTTCGGCCTAGTCGGGCCTCATCAGTGAGGTGACCCTGTGCCTCTCTAAGCAACGTGTGCAAAGGGTCCATGTCTGGATTACCCTGGGTAATTTAGGGTGAAACCCAAAGTTCCAAAACATGCACAGAAAGGTGTGGGAGCCCCTCTACCGAGAACAAACACGGCCAAATAACCTGTTCTATGGGAAAGTGCCAACTCGGGAGGGTCTACAAGCACGTTTTAGCTCACTGTACCTTTCGCAATGGAGAAATATCCATTTGCATCTCAGTCTTTGCTCCACCCACTAGGGCAGTCCTGCACTGAAATGCTAGGCAATTCTCCTGTGAACATGAGTACCAAGAGCAACCCCAGACACGTGTTTCAGCCTTGTTGGGCCTCATCAGTGAGGTGAAGCTGTGCCTATCTAGGCACAGTGAGCAAGGGGTCTACGTCTGTATTATTCTGGCTAATTTAGGGTGAAACCCAAACTTCCTAAAAATGCATAGAAAGCTCTAGGAGCCCCTCTACTGAGAACAGACACAGCCAAATATGTTGGTATCACCTGAAAATATGAGGCTGTCCTTTGTATAAATATTATTATGTGTGACATGTGATGCTACAACTGGAATATATTGCCAGTGCCCATATGCAAGAGAGTGCACTCAGTTTATTATGGCCTGCCAAGGAATGTGCGGCTATTTACCCATATGATGACTATACCTGGTGTGTGAGGCTATAATTGACTTACGATGGCAGTAACAGGTTACCAAATGCTGTATGGTCAGATAAAGGTCATGCCCCTAGCCTAAACGGCTTCTACTGTGTGTACCTACCCCTGGCCTATCAAGTCCAACCCTAGTTGTCAAATGGTTTGCACTTAGCTACTTGTTAATGTATCAATGGCATTTTATTTTTTCTGTAGGTTTTTTTTTTTTGTATTTGCATTGCTTCTTTCTGCGATGTCACTGGAGGCAAAGGTTAAATGATGTAATTTCCTGTGATGTAATCAAGTGAGCAATGTCACGTCTCCTATCTCTGGCATTTTGACAACTTAAAGTCCCTGAGGGAAGGCCAAGAAAAGTGAAGGTTTGAGTCAGGGGAAAGGGAAAATAGGGATGAGAGAATGTGGAGAGTGTATCGATCACTCGTATAACACTAGAAATATGCTAAGTAAGGTTAACAAAATGTGTCTGACCCACCTGTCTGAAATTATTTTGGCCAGAGGGTTCAGCATTAACCTGGTCACAATAATTCCATGATGCAATATAAAAAAGTGCAGGTTTTGTGGTGAATATTTAAAAGAAAGTTATGCAACTGGCTCCAATGAAATGGATTAAATGGCAAATTAATCCTACAGGGAGTGCTCTTGAATATTACGTCACATAATTTACTCTTATGAATCAACTCAGAATCCTTTCTTGGCAAGCTAGAGTATACAAGATATAACATTATCTGAAAGGTCACTGAGAGGATGGATACTTCTCCTCAAACATCAATAACAGTAAACACGTCCTTTTCATCTGTTCTGATTTTCAGTACATTACAATTTAGAGGCTTGCCTGACCTTAAGGTTCCACTGTTGGAGACCCCCAGATACCATCAAGGATTGTGTGCAACGCTGATTATTGTGCATGTCTCCTCAGAAAGTATACATATCTACCGAGAACAGGGGGGTGACTGGACCCCATTTGAGATAAATTACTTTCTACCCTTTGGAGAAAACAGACGGTCGAGTTTCTTCATTGAAGGTGCTGCGGTTATTAAAGAATGTTGATATTATTGGCGACTGATCCCCCCATCTTATAAAAAAAAGATGGGTTCCCCAAGGGCAGTGCATTTAACATGGCTCTTGGATTTTAAAAAAGTGCTTACATTCTTCCTTAAGAGTTGGTGGATTTTTTGTCATCCTGATGAAGTCTATTCTTGTTGCTCGACCAGGTTCCCAGTGTACATACACAACTATTCATGCTTGCTCATTGTCACTTCCATGTTCACATATGGAGGGGCAATGCCTTCAACACACCGGAAGTCATACTGAAGTCACAAAATGAGTGTCTTAAGCAGCTGGGCAATCGTACCACCAACCGGGATAATGATCATGGCTTTACATATGACTTCACAACAGGCATAAAACCATACAAAATAACATCAGCAATGACTTCACTGATAACCCTGCATATAATACTGCATGTCAAGATCAATATATATGAGTGATTCTTACCAAAAGGGGAAAACCTGCACAATGTAAAGAAACTCAGGCATAAACTATTGTGCTATCAAGCAGAGAAATGGATGGACCGGAGGAGCACAATTTCTTAGGATCATCAGTTGAGGAATACATGCAGCACTTGTGCTAGCTCAGCCTTAAACTGTTCTTGGGGGATTCTTGGCTCCCCTGACATTCTAACCTGAGCATTACATGGAGCATGCACTTGATTATAGACATGGGAAGGGAGATAAGGTAGACCAGAGGTGTAGCCAGGATTGTATAACAAGTGGGGCCTGAAGCTAAGGTAGTTGGGCCCACCAAAGTAACAGTAACATCTGTAAATGCGCACACAGTGCTGCAGAGGTGGTATTTACAGATTGTGGGTGGGCCTTGCCTGCTCAGGCCCTACCCTGTCTACGCCTCTGGACACATATCACACGTCGTCCCTTACAAAAGATGAGAAAAAGGGGGGGCGAAAGAACAACAGCATCAAGGATGGTAATTCACATCTCTTAATCTTGGAATTTGAGTGGAAATCTCCTTGCTCATAGAGGTCAGGAACTTCAGGCATTCAGCCCCTCGTCAAGCTTGTTCATCTGGGTGCTCCCTGGGCCCCAGAATGTCTAAGGTGTCCTAACACTGCTCCCTGTCCTGTCCTGTTATGGCAAGGCATGTAGACAGTTAAGCTTTGGGTGAATGACCTAATGCCTCTTTACAGTGGCTTATCACATAATTTGGGGGCCCCCATTTGAGCCATGCTGAGGGCCCCCTCCTCCAGCTTGGCAACAAATCACGAGTCGCGCTACACTTGGACGGCCTAGATTACCACGTTTGTGCAATACGCACAAACATGCTGTTGCAGGGGAACGCCACACACTGCACAAGGAGAAATATATAAATATGTGTTATAATGCATCATAGGGCCCCCTTTTCTGTGAAAAATTGACTAAAAAGCCAGAGGGTTTGCAATTGTTTTGTAGGGTAGCACAAATCCAAAAATCCAATACTTGCAACTTACCAAGAAGCACAGGAACATTAATGCGTTAATTAATGTATTGCTTTGCTATTAAAAATGCCATGCCACAATGAAAACTTGTCCAACTGCATAATGTAGACCAGTCTAGACACGTAATAACATATTACAGTGAAGCATGCCAGGCCACATTTAGATACACCTAGTCTGGTTGCACCAAAATGGCAGTTGAAGCAATAACATTTATCATAGTTATTTTATCACAATGCACAGAAAAATATTCAATGCCACAGTAAGAATCGACTAGACTGGCAGCACCCAAAGCCAGCCTAGCCAGATAATTGCACATAGCAGGACTGCTTTATCAGAGATGGGCAGTTAAACAAAAAATCGAGACAAACTGAGATATGACTAGCCTAGTGGACCTACAGGGCCATTGCCATACAGAACAGGACACAGATATTAAACTGCGCTTGGGTTTCACTGTTAAAAAATGCCCGGCAGTTACTAACTTAAAGCATTTCACTGTTAGTACCTGCATTCAAATGCATAATTTCTTAGGCAATTGAAATTGTGATGTGAGTTTAGTACTTGCATGCCAGGGGAGTGATTGGAAGGGTAGAGACTGGACAGGAGATGGCTCATTCTCACAGCAGTCCACAAGTGGGTGCTTTCAGACATAAAGGAGAGAGTTAACTGCTTTTAGCATTGAAGCTGCACTAGAAACAAGTTAGATGCCTCCACAGAAATAAGGCTGCCCTTCTGCAGCGCCCATGTAGTTAACGTCTCTCCCAACATTTAAAGGCCTAGCCCCCCCGAAATGTAGGTTTTGTAGCGCCCCTCCGCACAAGCACACACACCATTCACCATACACACACACACACTCGCACACCCAGCCACCCATACATTAATGTATGTACCCTATCATAATACAGGCACACCCAGGCAGCCACCATACATTTAGGTGTGCCCCTTTCACCATACACTCACAAAGGCACACCCAGGCAATCCGTAGGTCCAGTGAACAAGGAAGGAAAGCTTGTTCCCGTCATCTGCAGACGATCTGGCATACTCCAAGCCATGGGGTGGAGGTGAGTGTTATTACTTTAAGAAATTATTTCTGTTACAGGAGCAAACTGTAACAGAAATAATGCCTTTATGAATGCAGAGTGACTTCAAAAATAAACTATTTATTTTTTAAGTCACAGGGCTCTGCTCGCACACCTCTTGAATTGGGGGCCTCCAGCCTAGAGGCTTCCATGTCATGGAGTGGGGGAGCCCTCGGACTTCAAAAAGAAATAGGTTATTTTTGTAGTCACTCTGCGTTCATAAACAAATTATTAATGTTACGCTGTAATAGAAATAATTTCTTTATGAAGGCAGAGTGACTTCAAAAAGAAACAATTTCTTCTTTTCTTTTTTCTTTTCTTTTTAGGTGCAAGGGGGTCCCCTCCCAGGGCACATGATAGTGGGCCCCCCACAACGCAGGAGCACCCAACTAAGCCAGTGCATCTTTAACGCACATTCTCCATGTGTTTCTGTGACTTTTGTCGTCATGACTGAGGCTTCCTATCGCCAAATGCTTACATTTGACCACCTTGTGGAAATTGTGAATGAATCCTTATTCTGTCCTCATTGCAGTACAGAAAAGTTTGGCTATTTTGGAAAGGCCCTGGGATCTTTTATTTCCTCTCAACTCTCACATCCTCTCTTGGATCAAATTTCTTATTTCTACCTGCCACCCCTTTTCACAATACTTCTTGTATTTGTCATGAACTCTGATGATGCAACCCCTAATTTCTTGTGTCGGAACATCGTTGCAAACAGTCATAATGTTCACCCAATCCAGGTTCAATTTGTTGTGAGTACCCAGGCCAAAACAGTTTTGCCTACCATCCCCATTAGCCACTACCTCATCTTAGTTCTTATGTGCCTCCTGCCTGTTAAGGTGCATGTGGAATGTTATGCTATGTTAATGTGATTTCTTCCACACACCGTTGCCACTTTATGTGGTCTGCAAATCCTTCTAAATGCAATACATTGCCCACCCACAAATTCATCTAAGTGCAATACATTGCCCAATCCTGAAATCTGTGAAAGTGCAATACGATGAGAGAGTGCACAGCGGAAATCAACAACATGTTATGGGCAGGTGGCAGTAATGTACAAGTGGCAGAATTTTACAAGTGCACAGTAATGGATGTGCTCACTGGCCGTACCACCTTACCTGGTAGTAGCTGAGGGATGTCCCATCAGGTGTCCAGTGTGAACAGGGCCAACGGAGGGTGGGAGCTGCCGTGGGAGCTGCCCTTTGCACCGACCCTTTGCGGGCTGCCTGGGCAAGGCTGCCCTGGGACTCACAGCTATGAGGGCTTCCTGGTGGTCCTGCAGCCAATTAGGGAGGGTGGGAGGCAGGACACAGGTGGGGAGAGGAGGAAGGAAAGCAGAGCAAAGGTTAGGGGGAAATAAATGCTTAAAGTTGGGTGGCAGCATAATACATTGGAAAAGGGCCTCACTTGCATGGATGGTGGTGTGGGTCCATGTGTGTCTGATGTAAAACATCTGACACTCTATTTTGTGCACCATGAATGTATTTCAATTGGAAGTCATTTTGAGCCTCAGGCTTAATCATGTGATTTGTGAGGTGACTGTAGGCATTACCTTCCTGGTCAAAACCTCTACCAATGGTTTGTGGTCAGCACATATGGTAAAGGGGTTTCCCCAAATGTAATGTCTGAAATATTCTAATGCCCACCTGCAAGCTAGCCATTCCCTTTCAATGACTGAACATCATGGTTCTAGATCAGTAATGGACCAAAATGCATGACAAAACCCTTTCTTCTGCATTTTCTGTTTGGCAAACAACCACAGAATCCCTTTGTCGCTGTCAATAGTGCAACAGGTTTACTTAGGAAAAATACTTTTAAATTTGGTGCACTAAAGATATGTTCCTTTATCGCCTTCGCAACATTCACACACTCATTGCCCCATACAAATTCAGTATCTTTCTTTAGAAGCAGGCCTATCTGTTGACTGAGTTCTACAAAGTTCTAAACAAACTTGCTGTAGAATCAGCCAGCCCCAAAAAGCAACATACCTCCTACTTATTAGTTAGCATGGGGGCTTCGCCAATGACCCTCAATGAATCCTCCCTGGGTCTGTAACTGTTGCCATTTATGAGGTGTCATGTGTTCCCTCTCAAACCTATGTATAAAGCAATTGGCATACGTAGGTGCCATCATGGCCCCCATGGATGTTCCTGATGTTTGTAAAAAGAAGGTGTTCTTATATTAAAAATATGAGTTTTCGGATATAAACTGCAAAAGAACCAGGATAAATTCCTTGACTGCTTTGATTTTGCTCTCATTCAGAAGAATCCACTCTGTTGCCTCTAGACTGAGGTCATGTGGAATAGAGGTATAGAGACTCTTGACATCAGTGGTGAACATTATGGAATTGTTGGTATGTGCAATTTCGTTGAGACGTTCCAGAAAGTGGGTTGTGTCTTTAATGTACATGCTGGTCTTCTGTAACAGAGGTTGAAGAAAGTAGTCAATGTATTTGCCAAGTGGTTGGAGTAGACTGTCCATTCCCGATAATGTCGGTCTACCTGGAGGTGGGTTGGGTGTTTATGTATTTTATGTAATGTATAAAAAGTTAGGTATCCTGGGATGTTTGTTAAGCATAACGACTTTCATATGGTCATTGATCCATTCTAGTTCTTTTGCTTTATTGAGCAGCGCATCAAGATTCAATAGGATTTCTGGACCCTGCCCAACCTAACAACTACCGGCCCATTACAACGGTTCCTTTTCTTCTAAAAATCTTAGATAAAGCTGCACACATGCAGATACAGTCCTACCTGGAAAACAACTCTATCTTAGGTAAAAGGCAGTCCGGATTCCGCAAAGGTCATGGCACTGAAACCGCATTACTAGATCTGAAGAACCAAATTACCCTAATTCTAGATAAAGGCAAGCCGGCCCTTCTGCTGCTCCTAGACCTCTCGGCGGCATTTGATTTAGTCGATCATGCCATCCTCACGAACCATCTCACTCAGGCCGCACATTTTTCCGAACAAGCCACAAACTGGATCACCTCCTTCCTCGAAGGAAGAGCAATGAAAGTGTTTTCCAATATAGCTAACGCAGAGCCTACCACCATCAGATATGGAGTCCCTCAGGGCTCATGTACGGCTCCTACCCTCTATAATCTCTTTACCAAACCTCTCTTCGATAAACTGGACGCACTTGGGATCACATACACCAACTACGCTGACGATACCCAAGTGCTCCTCCCGCTCACAGGACTCTACCATCAAGACGCAGCCACCCTCCAGAATATATACGCCACCATCCAAGCATGGATGGCCACGAACGGCCTATGTCTTAACGGAGATAAGACCGAAATTCTCATCCTTGGTCAAAAATCCACTCTCACGAACCTCGACCCACTCTACACCAACTTCTGCATAGACAATTGTGTCATCCCAGTTCTACCATCTGTTAAAACACTAGGAGTCCACATTGACGCCTCACTCTCCATGGACAAGCAAGTCAACTCCATTGTCTCTGCCTCCGCCCTGAGCACTAAGCTCATTAATGCCATCAAACCTTTCCTAACCAAAGATAACTGCCTTTCTATTGCCAGAGCCACCATTGGAGCCAAACTAGATTATTGTAATGCGCTATTGGCTGGCACCTCCAACTCCAATCTCAACAAACTCCAAACAACACAGAATAATGCACTAAGAGCAGCTCTCAATATACCAAAAAGGGACCACATCATGCAGGCCAGAAAGGCAGCACACTGGCTACCTGTCAAAGAGCGCATTACATTCAAAATACTTACCACCGCACACAAATGTATCAACCTGTCTGCACCCTCATACCTGTCTGATACACTAGCCAGATCTCACTCCACCAGACCAACAAGGCAATGCCACACCAACCAACTTAGGGTCCCACGCATCAAACGAGCTAGAGCAGGTGGAATAAGTTTCTCCTACATTGCCCCTAAGCTATGGAACGCACTACCTAGCACGCTCAGAGCAGAAACCTCTCTCACTGCCTTTCGAAAAAAATTGAAAACCACCTTGTTTAACTAATTCCTCTTCCTTTGTGTCGTTTACTCTTTTCCCCTCCTCTCTTGTAGCTACTACTCTTGCAACTAAGTAATGACGTCACTGTATGTACAACACGTCATTTTCATATCTGTAACAAGCGCCACGATGCCCTCCGGGCTGCCTGTGCGCTCAACAAATGCGAATTAATAAATAAATAAATAAATAAATTTCTGCCTTGGGATCTGATTCAAGTTTTGCATAGGTAGAGGAATCATTGAGTTGCCTTTCGCATTCTCTGTCGTAATCCGAGCAGTTCATAATCACAAGTGGTCTCTCTTTGTCTGCTGGTCGTATATTGATACTGTTATCTCCATAGAGATGTTTAAGTAAAGTAAATTCCGATGGTTTGAGGTTGCTAAATTTGAGATGTTTATATGAGGTTTTTTTGGAAGATCATTCAGAGTCTGTTTATGGAAAATCTCAATGGATGGTATGCTGATGGGGGGCATGAAGTTGCTTTTATTACTGAACTCTTCAAGTGTATCACCTCTTTCATCACTTTCCTGTTGGATAATTGTCGACTCAAGCTCGTTGAAAAAAACATTTAGCTTCAACTTCCTAATGAATTTGAAGAGGTCTACTTTGGTTTCAAAAAGTGACGTGCTGTGTGTGGGGACAAAGCTTAGGCCCTTCTGCAACATGTTAGTTTCTGCCATGTTAAGAGGTCTAGATGATACATTGAAACTAGATTTTCTTCTGTTGTTGCCTCATTATCCTTCCATTGGTTCTTGTGTTTCCTCTCCCCCCTCCTGGTCCTCACTTGAATATTGACCAAAGGATTCAATTCACCAACACATTTTACTTTCTAGATGTATCAATCAAATCACAGCATATCAAATATACTACAAATATGTATTGTAAAGAAACAACCTCCTACATCGACTTAGTTATCATCAGTCAAGTTTAATAAAAAACCTACCATTCAGCCAGATGATGTGAGTAAAAGGGATTGTGAAGGATCCAACAGAATACGCAAGAGAAATAGAAAATATGGGGAAGACATTTTTAGCACAAGGCTACGAGGCAGAAGAGATACAAACAGCTAACGAACGAGTTACGACACCAACACAAACAAACAGGAGACAACATAACAAAAGCAGTACACCACTAATCTACGCGTCCTGCTACTCAACCCAGAGTAACCGCATCAAAGCGGTCATAAATAAGAATTGGAGAACTTTGACAAGTGACTCATGAGTTGAACATCTTTTCACGGACACACCAATATTTTCTTACAAGAGGAGTGGCAATTTTAGAGATCGCCTGTTCAAGACAAGACCAAACCTCAAACAACCAATCACATCAAGAAAAGGAACTTTCCCCTGCCTCCACTGCAGTAACTTCAGTTTTGTAAGTAAAGGAGACACCATTAACCACCCACGCACAGGTAAAAAGATAAAAATTAAAAGCTATGCCACCTGCGACAACACATATATAATTTACACTATGAAACGGCTGGAGAGTGGAGAGCTGTCGGAAGCGGCTGACTTTCTGTGCATTCCATGAGAGTCAGTGCGGCTTGACGGTGGTACGTCTGCACAAGTCCACGTGCTAGGTTCTTTCCTCAAACAGTGCTGAAATGGAGAGAGCAGAGCGAGGAGACCGCGGAGGACAGCATCAGCGTCGGGGCCAAAGAGATAGTATTGGCTACAGAGACAGAGAACGAGGGTGTCCCGGTACTTGGTATCCGGGAGAAACGCTGTGCGAACAGCACTTCCTGTGGCCAGCGGCTGGCTAGTGTCCCTTAGACTGCGAACCACGGTGGTAAGAACCGCTTACTTTTCCACCTTTCTACCCGTCTCCCCATTGCAGCATGTTGTATTCCGTTCATTTGCTGGCCCGTTTGCCTGCCCGCACACTCTCTGTCAGTCTTCACAAGACTTGATACACTATTAGACGCAACCAACCAGTTTGTTAAGGCAGTTTCTGTTTTTTTTTTGTTTTCTGCTTCTGCTTTACCTCCTGCACAAGCTACAGTGCACCCTTCTAAGCAGTTGTCCATTTTTTTAAGAACAGAGTGCTTAAAGCAAAGTACTTTTGCTTTTATCTCAGCAAAATTGAGTGGATATTAATACTGAGAAACCTGAGGGTGTATGTTACATGCCGCTGGCTAAGAAAAGTCCACATTCCATCTACAACCTGCGCAAGCATGATAATAAATTAGTTGAGACCTTAAACTGCGGCACAATGGGTAAAACCAAAATAAAAAAAACAAGAGCCACTCACTAAAGGAGCTATAACCAACTTTATTCCTACTAACAAGCAGGTGGGGAATGTCCCCACAAATATTGATGAATCAGAGCCAGTCATTGCAAATAATACCTTCCCTCAGGATGCCACTAACTATGGAGATATAGACAACAACTCACTTCTTGAATTGTGCCTATCAATGCAGAGATCAATGACTCCAGCTCCAACAAATACTGCAGGGACAAACCCCCAAGGCTCGAACTCAGGAGTGTCTCATCGCCCGAGTGAGCACACCAGCAGATTATCGGCATCTCCTAATCTAGCTATACATCATGATCCATCCATTATTGGAAGTAGTATCGAGACTATCGAGACCTCATTGTCTTATTTAGCAGCTCTGGCAGAGTTGCAATCATCAAAGGCCTCCTTACAATTTGCCTTAAAAATACTTCTAAAAATGTGTGGTCACATTTTAGAGAACACTCTAAGCATTTTGCCTAGGGACCTAGCAAATAATACTAGTAGAGAATAAACCCTGCACTTGCAGCTTGTGGCCCCACAGAGCTTCTACCGGAATCTAAGACTGCCTTTATAGTGGCCAATAACTCAGTAGTGTTCTTCTCTCGCAAAACAACACAGAGTCGTCAAAAGGGCAGCAATGAGTAAGAAGCCCTGCGAGATGGCCTCCCCTTGCTGCAACCTCTCCCACCAAGAAGGCCAAAAAGAAAACTACTAGGGCAAAAAAACATAAAGCAAATGGGCCAGGAAGACTAACTAGCTGACTCATTCTGGACAATGAGAACGAATCTCTAAGAGATGCAGAAGAACTACTTGACCTGGGGACTTTACAATCACATAATGATCTTGAGAAGATCTCCTCGACCCCAAATACAATCTTTACCAAAAATTCTAAAGTAGCCTCATTGGAACAGGACAAAGCTAAACCTACAGCTATAAATATAGACAACCAATTTGACCACTCAGGTAACCAAGTCTGTATTATTAAAAATCTTTATCAACAGAGCGAGCGCAGTTGGCTAACTAGATCCAAACTCATGCCCAGACTCCATTCTGTACCTCAGTTATGAGTCCTTAGATTTGAAGAATTCGAGTATGTCGAACCTCTGTACGTGACAAAACACCAACGTTTCAGCTATCCACTGCAAGTTCCTATCCACTGCTCAAATGATGGAAAACCACAGGGAGAGTTTATTAGTGGTGGCTGTAGAGATCGATGCAGACCCTGAAATTGTAGATCCGAACTGGCCCACGACTGACAACGCAGGGCCGGTAGCAAATGCTGAAGTCTCTTCTTTACCCACAGGTGAACAAGTTCAACTCACCAATATCCAGAGAGTGCTATCCTGGCTGGCTACATCTCTTCCTTTGGCCATAAAAAAGCAGTGAGATCACACCATCGTCTCTTGGAATTGCCGTGAATTTAGTAATTTACTGTCTTCAGATGGGTCCTTCTCTTTTTTAGCCGACCATCATTGCATATGTGTGCAAGAAACCTGGCTCACCTCCCAAGTTATCCTTGAAGGCTATCTGATTTATCAGTATTTTTCCAAAAAAGGAACATGTGGAAAACCTTACGGGGGACTGATTGTGGGAGTAAGACAGGCCATTAACTCCAGCGATTGAAAATAAATCAAGAGGATAAAATCATAGCCATTAAATGGGAAGGCTCATTTGAAGATGTAATAGAAAGAATACTTCTCATTACCGTATACAATACCCCCAGCGCTAATATCAGTGAGGCCATTCAGGAGGCCCTTCATGACCTCCTCATCTGATGGTCAATGATAACTGGGAATAAATCAGTCATTATCACTGGTGATTTCAACTGCCAGAAGAAAGGCACCGTGGGAACAAAGGCAAATCTTTACTAAACTCCACAAGTGTAATGCCCCATGACTTGGCAGACTTAGAAGGTCTAGGCTGGACAAATTTTTTCTACACCTGGGACCTGGAACTTATTAACGGCAGGACGAACAGAGATAACCCTGGGAAATGTACCTGGAGTAATGGTCGGGCACAAAGAACGCTCAACTAGGTACTCGTTACCCCAGACGTTGCTTCTCGAGTTAAAGACATGATTATTCACCCGAATACCTAGAGCAACCATAGTTCACTCACTTTAGCATTCATTGCCGATGTCAAAGTTTCATATGTTAAGCCACTGGGCGACATGAAAGTCAATCAGGTAGGGACCCACATTTGCTGGCATGGAAAAAACATCTACAAAGCGGCTCGCACTGGGGAAGCTGAGTTAACCAATGTCGATCAACACTTCGCAGCATTGTCTGTTAACGAGATTGAAAAGAGGATCGGTACATTTGCATCCTCTCATGCTACAGTTCCCTTCAACAGGATTGTTAAAGAAGGCAAGCTGAGTAAACCCTTCGATAAAAGCATACGAGATGCAAAGCGAGAACTTAGGGCAGAGATCCGCAAAGCTAAACCGTCTTACTTATCCCAGGACTCCTATAAATTAATATGCAGAACTCTTAAGAACAAATACAATGCCTGGATTAAGTCAAAGAGAAGAGCGGAGAAGATCGGACCTTGGCAGAAAATGGTGCAAGTCATGTGCTCAAAGAACACTAGAAGTATCTGGGACCTTTTTGGGGAAGCAAGGGGCACCAGGATATTTCCTATGATCAACCCAATTAGTGCACAACAGTGGATAGGCTTTCTGTTAACCCGATACTCTCCTACTGATGTAGAGGTCCAGAGATCAGCAACCATTGTTCCTCCGGAACCCCGTTTAAGGTTTCAACAGACCAATTAATTATAAAGATCAAAGGTCTGAAGTCTTCCAGAGCACCGGGCCTGAATGGTCTGGCAAATGTCATCCTGAGAAGTAACCCAGAGTTCTGGGCCCGGCTACTAAAAATTTAGTTTGATAAAATAATGGCAACTGGTCAAATTCTGGCATCCTGGCAAACCTCTTACTTAATACCAATATTCAAGAGAGGACACAGGATGGACCCCAGCAATTATAGAATACTCTCCATGCTGGACTGCACTGGCAAATTGTTTCCATCGCTATTATTAGAGAAGCTGGAAAAGTGGGTCGACGCAGCGGGCATTCTGAACCAGTTCCAAAGCGGCTTCAGAAAAAGCTACACAACCACTGAAAACCTGATAACCCTAGATCTTCTTCGCACCCGGGCAAAGATAATCGTCAACCTGCCACTTTACGCCCTGTTCATCGACCTTCGAGCAGCCTTTGACCTAGTGCCAAGAGATAAACTATGGGCAAAATTGGAACTACTGCATTGCCCTGTAGAACTCCTCCACTATTTGAGGTTACTTCATCATAACACCACTGCCAGACTCAAGCTGGACTCTCAGGGCAATATGACTGATTTAATCAGCCAGAACAGGGGAGTCAAGCAGGGCTGCGTTACGGCTTCTTTTTTTCATAATCTGTTTACACATGAAATCCCTACAGCGGTATCCGCAGTGCACAATTGTCCTCCTACAATCGGCACAGCACACTACCCAGTACTTGCTTATGTAGATGACCTAATAATCCTGGTTCACACATTTAGCAGATTAAAAAGGTCGGCAAATGCATTGCGGGGATATACAGAGATAAATGGCCTGATTATAAACATAGAAAATACTCAACTCATGGCATTTTCAGGAGGAAAGTTTGCTCGCCCCAGATTAATAATACAAGATCATGAAATAAAATATACTTCTGTATACAAACATATGGGAGTGGAAATTGACACAAGAGGTGATTATACCTCCTGTACTCAATCACGTTCAATCAGAGCCGCTCAGATAACAGCTCTGATTCATCAATTCACCATCAAGAATTGTGGATATACCGTAAAGGGAGTTTGTCAACTATATATGCAGGCCCTTGCTCCCACGGTTGTCTATGGTCTGGAAGCATTGCTGTTCATTGATCTAAAATGGCTTCAAGTGCTGGAGGGTAGATTTTGGTGGAGGATACTGGGTCTCCCCCAATGTATACCAATGGCGATCATCAGACTTGAACTTGGAATGGTGTCCTTAAAATCAATCGTGTTGAGCTGTACCGAAAACTGAGTAACAATCCAACAAACCCTTTAATGGTCTCCATTTACCACAAAATCTTAAAGGAGCTCTCCTCTAAATCTGAAAATGGATCATTTCTACAAAAGATATGCTGGACCCCCAGATAGAGGGGATCCGGCGACTCAACGAAAATAGCTTTGTCCAAGCGGGTAGACCTTTAGGACTGGCTGGAAAATTATGAGCATCTGGGCAAACTAAAAAAATACCGATTTGTACTCTATATGCTGTACTCATTTAAGAACTCACAGAATGACATGAACTTGTGCCCTTCTAGCAGACTCATACTCTTTATTCTCCTTTTGAGGATTGACCATCTACCGGTTCTATCCAATAAAGGATGCCACAGTCAATTGCCCTCTACCGAAAGATACTGTTGGATGTGTAAAAACGTGGTGATTACTGAAACAGCTAAACATCTGCTGACAGCCCTTCTTTGTCAGAATTATATTGTATGCATTATGGTAACCATGTTCACGATATGGTATTTGTAGAGGAACTTATGTTTTGGTATCGCAGTGTGAACTCCCACAGCGTAAAAATACTTATGTCAGTGTATAGTTGTAAAGATACTGGTGGGGGGTGCCTGTACTTCTGCTCTCTATATGGTTGAGGAGAGGCACAGAGTACCCCAGCCAAGATTCTCTATAAGGTAGCAATGGACGAGCAATCAAGGCCTAGCTTCTCAGGAGGGGATGCAGGCTGGTTCTTAAGTACAGTGTGGTCCCCGAACCACCACAAAGGAAATGTGCACACACTGTGCTACTGAAAACACAGTCTTTATATAATTAATATTCAAAGGTATGTACACTATCACAATAATGCACTTTGTACTCAGAAATCAACAATGGCAAATATATACAGTTCTAAAGTGGTACCACCAATATTATCAAATCTCATAAAAGTGCATCAACTATACGGTTAAAAGGTCACACAGATCAATAACAAGGAAACCAGCAATAGAGATAGGAAGGAAAGCAAGATGGTTGAAACAATAGGCAGATTTCTGGCCCCTAGCACTAGACACAGTTCTGTGTGGAGATCCCCCCACCTGGGCAACCTGTAAAATAAAGATATAGCACAGGCCCAGTCCATATATTGCTCAATAGTCTTATTTCCTCCTATAATATTTTTACCCCCCCAATGTACCTGGTGGAGTAGAGTTCTTCGAAGACACGTCAAGGGATCCTTCTTGAGTGACTCCCTTTAAAGCAGGAGCCACGGATCGTCGAAAGGCATCAAAGAAGGTGAACTTGGCGTCGACGGCATCGATGAGAAGTTCGAGGGTGCCGAGACCACGATGTCGATCCAGGCGGTGCTCGTCAGCGACATCCTGCGAGGATGAGGTGAGCGGGGCACCTCAGCGATTGATTGTTCAGGACCACAAAGAGTTTCAGAAGAACGGTGGCCCAGCAAGGGCGTCGAGTCGTCGAAGTCTTTGTGGCCTTCAGGTGGCGGGAAACCAACCGGCGGATTCTCCTCGGCGCGTCAGCGGCCTTGACTCTCTCCGGCAGGACAAAGCGGTCGACGTTGCGGACAAGGGAGTCCTTCTATTCAAATGTTCTTAGGCAAAGGAGCGGGCGGCTACGGTCGTCGGTGGCACAGCGTCAAGCGGTCCCCTCTTCTGGGGCAACACAACTTCGACGGGCCTCCAGCGGTCACAGAAACCTGCGAACCCCGGTCAACGGCAATGGACTTCGACGGCGGCGAAATCCAGGTGCTTCACTTGGTTCTCCTCAGCGGTCCCTTCTCGGGTCGGCAGCCTTTTGAGGGTCTTACTTCCAGGGAGCTTCGGCGAAGGTTAGCGGTGCTCGATGGTCCCTCGGAGCACGGAAAGAGGGCGCCTTACCAGGTCCTCTCTCGGATCAGTCTTCGACGAATTTGGCAGCTTTCAGATCAGGTCGAAGGAAATGCAACAGCAAGTCTTCTTCTTGCAGCTGGGCGTCGAGGATCAGCAGTTCCA
Source organism: Ambystoma mexicanum (assembly GCF_040938575.1). NCBI lineage: Eukaryota > Metazoa > Chordata > Amphibia > Caudata > Ambystomatidae > Ambystoma > Ambystoma mexicanum. The sequence goes on along the minus strand of NC_090928.1, from coordinate 317,192,543 downwards.
GTTACTCTTCAAGTGTAGACACAGCTTCTGAACAATTTCCAGTGGTGAGAGGTCCCCAGATATACTATCCTTTCTCTCATCCACACTGCTGGGTCACACTCAGCAGCCAATCATACAGAAGGGCGTTCATGCAGTCAGTCAGCCAATCAGGCATACAGTGTATTCAGGGCATCCTCCTCCCTCTCAGACACTCACAACAAGGAATGTGGATTGGGACAAGTACTCAGCCATTCAACACTACACACTGCATTCAGGCCAGTTTCAGGCAGGGCTGTCTCAGTCTTTGTCTCTCATACCAGAAACCAGACAGCCACAACAAGGCGTGCATATTGGTCACACACTCCATTCAACCAGGTCCCACCCACAGGGTGTACCCACAACATACAGTCACTGGGAAGGCTCCAGCCAGTTTGGACTGGCCTTCACAACAACACCATATATGGAACTTCCACCCAACAGCCATTCAGGGGGAAGGGACAGAATCAGGGCTTCCCAGGACTTTGGGAAAACAAGGTAACAGGCAATAGAAAGCAAGAGGCCACAGGGCCATCTTGTTTTCCATCAGGAATCAACTGATTCCAATGGCAGGGCCTGGGTATCTCAAAATGGAGGATACTCAGAGCACCTGTCAAATTCAGGATGGAGCTGCCGCCAGCCCACACAGGTGCCCAAAAACATAAACTAGGGACACAGGGTTGTACCCCCACCCATGGGTGCCGTAAGGGTATCCCATGGGTCTGTTCACCAAACCAAAAGAGAGAGAGAGCTGCACTGCCAGGAGTCCCACATGAACTCCTGCGCGGAAAACACAACAGAACACACGATAAAAAGGCAGTAAAGGACAAGGATACGGAGGCCCTGTCCCTCCGGTGCATTTCCAGCATCACAGTCGCCCCCCCCAGACTGAGGTGCAGGGTGCCTAATCTCCCATGGGATAGACACCCTCATCCAGACGGTCAACATACCTTCTGGAAAGGCCATCTGCATTATCGTGACTCTTCCCTGGTCTGTGCTCTATGGTGAAGTCTAGCCCTTGCAGGCTAATGGACCACCTGAGCAGTTTCGGGTTTTCACCCTTCATCTGCATAAGCCACTTCAGGGGCTTATGATCTGTTTGGACCTTGAAGGTATACCCCGTAAGGTAGGGCCTAAAACGCCTAAGGCTCCAAACTATACTGAAACATTCCTTCTCAACAGTAGCCCACCTAAGTTCTCTACCCTTGAGTTGTCTACTGATGAAGATGATAGGATGTTCTCTCCCTTATTCATCTAACTGGGACAAGACAGCTCCAATTCCGGTGTCGCAGGCATCCGTCTGGACGATAAAGGGTCGGCTGTAGTCAGGTGCACACAACACAACACAGGTGCCCTACACAGACTTTCTTTCAAGCCATCAAAGGCCCTCTGACAGTCTTCAGTCAAATTAACCTTCCTTGGCTGTTTGGGCGAAGTCAGAGCTGTCAGTGGTGCAGCTATGGTTCCATAGTCTGACATGAAATTGCGATAATACCCAGTGAGGCCCAAAAAGGCTCTCACCTGGGTTTGAGTAGTGGGAGTCTCCCAGTCCTGTACATCCTGTACCTTACTGGGGAGAGGTTGGATTTGACCCCCTCCTACCTCATGACCAAGATATGTGACTTTCCCCTGAGCTATCTGGCACTTGGTGGCCTTGATAGTGAGGTTAGCCCTTTTCAAGGCCTGCAACACCTTATCCAGATGTGTCAAATGCTCTTCCCAGGTGGAACTGTAGATGGCAATGTCGCCTAAGTAAGCCACACAAAAGGCTTCCCGCCCACTGAGCGCATGGTTGACCAATCTCTGGAAGATGGCAGGGTCATTCTTCAACCCAAAAGGCATGACCCTAAACTGGTAGAGGCCCTCTGGTGTTGGGAACGCTGTCTTTTCCTTGGCATGGTCTATCACAGCTATTTGCCAATAGCCTGAGGTGAGGTCAAAGGTGCTCACAAATTTGGCAGCACCTATGGTGTCCACAAGCTCATCAGCCCTGGGCAATGGGTGCGCGTCAGTTTTGGTGACGGCATTGACTCCTCTGTAGTCCACACAGAATCTCCAATTCTTGGTACCCACCTGGGAACTTGCCTTGGGGACAAGGACCACTGGACTGAACCAGGGACTGGTTGAGGGTTCAATAACACCCAGATCCAACATCTTGGCGACCTCAGCCTGGATGTGGTTCTTAACAGTATCTGACATACGGTAGGTCCTGCTTTTGACAGGCACGCTGTCACCAGTGTCAATATCGTGCTTACACCATGGTGTAAGGCCTGGCGTCAGTGAAAACAGAGAGGCATACTGCCGGAGCAAAGTCCTGCAGGCCCTCTGCTGCTCTGTTGTCAAATCTGGAGAGAGAAGCACTCCCTCCACTGAGCCATCCTGAGGGTTGCTATGCAGCAAATCAGGAAGGGGCTCCCTCTCATCCTCTTCTTGCTCTGACGCTAGCAAGAGACATGAGACTTCTGCTCGCCGGTGGAAAGGCTTGTGCCTGTTAACATGGAATACCCGAGGGGCTACCCCAGAGGCTCCCATGTCAACCAGATAATTGACCTCGCCCATCTTGGAGATTATTCTGAAGGGTCCAGTCCATTTATCTGCCAACGCTCGAGGCTTGGTGGGCTCCATCACGAGGACCTCCTGTCCCAGAGTCCAATCCATTTGCGATGCTTTAAGGTCATGCCAGTACTTGTTCAATTCCTGGCTGGCCTTGAGATTCGCTGTTGCCTGGCCCATCATCTGTGTCATCCACCATCTGAGGCCTAACACATAGTCCCCCACTTGCTTGGCGGGACCTGGAGGGGTGGCTTCTAAACTTTCTCTGATAAAGGCAAGGGGCCCCCTCACGGGATGTCCAAAGAGTAACTCAAAGGGGCTGAAACCAACACCCTCGTGAGGTACCTCTCTGTAAGTAAACAGCAGGCATGGCAGGAGGAGATCCCATTTCCTCCTTAGGGGCTCTTCCAAAGCACCTATCATGCCTTTGAGAGTTTTATTAAATCCCTCACCCAGACCATTGGTTGGTCTGGGGATGGTAAGGGGTGGAGAACTTTTAGGTTACTCTGCATTTTTCCACATGGTCTTCATGTAACTAGACATGAAGTTGGATCCTCTGTCAGAGACAACCTTCTTAGGGAATCCAACATGGGTGAAAATGCCCAGGAGAGCCCTGGCAACCACCTTGGCAGTTACAGTCCGAAGGGGTATAGCCTCAGGGTACCTGGTGGCATGATCTATCAAGACCAGGATGAACCGATGTCCACCTGAAGTGGGAGGGTCCAGGGGACTGACAATGTCGATGCCCACCCTCTCAAATGGTGTGCCAACCACTGGCAATGGCTGCAGTGGGCAATGACACTGCCTCTAGTCTTGCCAGATAACTGACAAGTTGGGCAGGTCCTGCAGTGGGACTCCACTTCTACTCCCATCTGAGGCCAGTAGAAATGGCCAGAGAGCCTCTGCTTAGTCTTCTTGGTACCAGGATGACCAGGTAAAGGCACCTCATGCGCCAACTGCAGTAGGAAAGGCCTGTAAACCTGGGGTACCACCAACCTCTTGAGGGCACCAGGTTCAGGCTTAGTGGGCTCACTAACAAGGAGCTCACCCTCCCAATATATCGGGAAGATCCTAGGCACTTCTCCTTGTGCCTGGGACAGGGCCTGTTTCCTCAGACCCTCGAGAGAGTGGCACTCTCTCTGTCCCTTACAGAAGTCTGCCCGGGAGGGTCCCCCTTCAGCTAACAAGCATTGAAGATTGGGATGATCCTCCGGGTTGAGAACCTCTCCCACAGGAGAGTCTTCTGGCTCTTCTCCCACAGGAGTTAAGACGGGGTTTACCACTGGATCCAGCCCGTCCGGAGCATGGATCCCAATGGGTGCTGTAGGAACAGCAGGAAGAGAAGGAGTCCCCTGCACAGAGGTGGCCTTCTTGGTCTTCCTTCGTCTTGCCTTAGGCCTCGCCTTTTGGCTTGGGTACCTTATTCACAGCCAGTCCCTGTGTCACCTGTGACCTAGTGACCGCAGCAGCAGTCATGGGAAGACCATCCGAGATCAACACCAACTCTACTAGATCATTACCTAGCAGAATGTTAGCTGGGACATTGTCCTGAACCAGGACAGGAACCTTTGCTGTCTTGTCTCCAATTACGAGTGTGACTGAGGCTACATGTGATAATTTGGGAGGCCCACCAGCTAACCTGGTGGTTCTCAGAGGAGCACCTACATAGTCCTCTGGCTTGCGCAGGGTCCTGTCCACCACTGTCATGCTTGCCCCAGTGTCTCTCAAACCAGTAGAAGGCTGGCCATTCAGGAGGACACTTCTCAAAAATCTACGGGTGTTCTGTGGGATAGTCGTCAGTACCTCCGCATACTGGTCCCAGGCCCCAAGGGACACTAAGAAAATCTCTACAGGAGCACCAAATGTGATCCCTGTAGAGGAGGGGAGGACAGTGGCCTCCAACTCAGTCATGGGGTAAGGGTAGATCAGGCTGACAGCCTGTACTCCAAGTGCCTTACCTTTACACTTGGAGTCACCCCTCTTGTGATTCAGAGCCCAACAGTCCTAACAAGTGCTGGGAGTGTGGGGTACGGTACTGGAACCACTGGGAGCCTGCTTTGCAGCACGTGAACCACTACTCTTATTCCCACCCATAGATGACTTATCCCCACTAGATTTTTTGGGTCTTAGTAAAGGTGGGTTTAGGTTTACCCGACTGTGACTGCTTTTGGGACTCCTCAGCTTTCTGAGAGGCCCCCTTTTCTGTGTCCTTGTCCTTCCCACTGGAGTTCTTAAGGGACACCCGGTGGGAGACCCACTTGTCAGCCAACCTAGCCATCTTAAAAGGATCAAAAATGTTCTGGTCAGCAACATACTGACGCAGCTCTGGTGAACAGGCTTCAGAAAAATGCTCAAAAAACAACAGGTGGGACAATTCAACAAACGTTTTCACTTTGTAACCATCAATCCACCCCATCATGTTCATGGGCGCAGCACTCACCCAGTCAACCCACGACACATTCTCTCTTTTCTTAAATTCCCTGAATGTTTTAAGGTATTGGGTAGGTGTCTTGCCAAAAATGGCAATCAAAGCAGATTTCATACACTCATACTGACCCCTTTCTTCCACACTCAGCTTCAGAATACAGTCATACCCAGTCTGAGGCACTCTGCTTAACAAACACTTAGCCCAATCTCTTTTGTCAACATCATGAATTTCACAAGCCATTTCAAATGCTTCAATCCATTGGAGGATATCAGAACCCTCCGCAAACACACCAACCAAATCTTTCATAAACTTGGTGGCTGGGACCTGCCACTCTCAACTGGTTTAGCTGAAGTCTCCACTCTAGCTTTCTCTAGCTGGATTTTTTGGTGCTCAGTGTCCCTATCTTTGAGTATCACTTGCTGTGCCAACTCCTCTTTCTTCAACTCAGCTTCTGTTGCCAACCTTTTGTATTGAAAGGCTACCTGTTCCCGTTGTAGCTCCAATTTCAAAAGTTCAATCTCCAGGGCTTCCCAATGAAGAGCAGTGCTGGGGTTTGGAACAGAGGCAGCAGGAATGGTGGCATTCCCAGAAACAGATTCAGCAGAAACCCCAGGGGCAGAATACTCATTGGTTGCATTCCCCCCCTCATCAAGAGTTTCACCATCAGTCTGGTAGTCCACCAGGGCAGCTGATTGATAATTATTATGATGTTACCCATCCGTCGAAGGAACTAACCGTTATGAATGTTGCTTTCTAGATCCTATGGCCAAAGAGAATAGAAAACGCTGTCAGGTAGTGATTTTCAGCGTAACAGTTTGAACACAAAGCAGCAATAAACTAGAAGTCCTGAATAAATAAATTAGAGTCATCTAATCAATAACAAATGTGCTTTTGATATTTTTTCAGGCATATTCTGAGTTAAGGCTATACAGCCACGTCAAACAGGTAATGACACCCTGCATTTTAATTTTAATTTCCATTGAAAGAATAGATCTAGCGCAAGGTTGACCAACATACGGCCCATTTCATGTGGCCCGCTCGGCTGTACAGAAAACATTGAACACATAAAGAAATAAACTGGGCCGTGGCAGAGGACTGTTACTGCCTCTGGTGCCCCCTAAAAGAGGGGGGGCACCAGAGGCAGTAACAGGCCACAACCCTGTTCATTTATTTATTTGCCCAATGTTTGTCGGGTCCGTGGACCCGATTAATTAATTTATTTATGCAATGGTCGTCGAAACAACATTGCAGAAAAAAATAAATTTATCGGGTCCACGGACCCGGTAAACATTGAACAAATAAATAAATAAACCGGGCCGTGGCGGAGGACTGTTACCGCCTCTGCCGCGGTTTATTTATTTATTTGCTCAATGTTTGTCGGGTCCGTGGACCTGATTAATTTATTTATTTCTGCAATGTTGGGTCCGACCAACATTGCAGAAATAAATAAATTAATCGGGTCCACGGACCCGACAAACATTGAACAAATAAATAAAGAGACAGGGCCGGTTTCAGGGGCGCCAAGTACGAGGGTGCTCCGGGCCCCCACAGGCCGTAGAGAAGACACGCAGTATAGATGGCCCTTTGTTCCATCCATACTGTGCCTCTCTCTGGCGGCCCGGGTAAAAGCCGGGTAAGAAACAATGTTTAAAAATTGAGGGACGAATGCAAAGCAAGATGCTCTTGTTTTCCATCTGTCCCTCAATTTCTAAAAATCGTTTTGGTTTGGGTATACTTCTACATCTGTGTGCACGGATGTAGAAGTACACCCAACCCAAAACGAATTTTAGAAATGGAGGCACAGATGCAAAGCAAGTCTGTCCATAAATTTCTAAAAATCTTTTTGGTTTGGATGTATTTGTACATCGGTGTACCCCTCTTGGTAAGAGGGTTGCACAGATGTATAAGTACACCCAACCCAAAACGATTTTTCGAAATCGAGGCACAGATGCAAAGCAAGTCTGTCCCTCAATTTCTAAAAATCTTTTTGGTTTGGATGTATTTGTACATCGGTGTACCCCTCTTGGTAAGAGGGTTGCACAGATGTATAAGTACACCCAACCCAAAACGATTTTTCGAAATCGAGGCACAGATGCAAAGCAAGTCTGTCCCTCAATTTCTAAAAATCGTATTGGGTTGGGTGTATTTGTACATCTGTGCACCCCTTTTGGCAAGAGGGGTGCACAGATGTAGAGGTACACCCAACCCAAAACGATTTTTAGAAGTTGAGGCACAGATGCAAAGCCAGTCTGTCCCTCAATTTCTAAAAATCATATTGGGTTGGGTGTATTTGTACATCTATGCACCCCTTTTGTCAAGAGGGGTGCACAGATGTAGAGGTACACCCAACCCAAAACGATTTTTAGAAATGGAGGCACAAATGCAAAGCAAGTCTGTCCCTCAATTTCTAAAAATCTTTTTGGGTTGGATGTATTTGTACATCTGTGCACCCCTCTTTGGAAGACTCTTTGGAAGAGGGGTGCACAGATGTATAAGTACACCCAACCGAAAACGATTTTTCGAAATCGCGGCACAGATGCAAAGCAAGTGAAAACTGCTTTTGGCATCCTGACTCCATTAGCATCCACGAGACACTTTCTTTTCCATGATGGCCGCCCGTAACTTCTTGTGTGCAATTACAGCCTTCTGTAGGCTGGTCTTCCAGTGATTGGCTCCCTACACCTACATCAGCCAATCACCTATGCCGGCCCTCCCACTAAGGCTGCCCAACAAGGCTGCCCTGTCCTGAGCCTGAGCCCCTCCATTCTCTTCATCTGGACTTCGGAGGCACTGGGCCTCTTATCAGTGCTGGATCAGTGCTACCATCATCAGGTGAGGCCAGGGATGCATTCCCACTTTACAAAGGCCGCCGCACCTTCGTGGGATACTTTTCGTCCTGAGCAGATTCAAAATCTGCATTGCCCCCTAGAATTCGCCGTATGCTGCATGGAGACAGCGTTTTACCAAAAATATCTCTGATGCCTGTGAAAACTGCTTTTGGCATCCTGACTCCATTAGCCTCCACGAGGCACTTTCTTTTCCATGATGGCCGCCCATAACTTCTTGTGTGCAATTACAGCGTTCTGCAGGCTGGTCTTCCAGTGATTGGCTCCCTACACCTACATCAGCCAATCACCTACACCGGCAGGCGAACGTCAGGCCGCCCACTAAGGCTGCCCAACAAGGCTGCCCTGTCTTGAGCCTGAGCCCCTCCATTCTCTTCATCTGGACTTCGGAGGCACTGGGCCTCTTATCACTGCTGGAGCAGTGCTACCATCATCAGGTGAGGCCAGGGATGCATTCCCACTTTCCAAAGGCCACTGCACCTTCGTGGGACACTTTTCATCCTGAGCAGATTCAAAATCTGCATTGCCCCCTAGAATTCGCCGTATGCTGCATGGAGACAGCGTTTTACCAAAAATATCTCTGATGCCTGTGAAAACTGCTTTTGGCATCCTGACTCCATTAGCATCCACCAGGCACTTTCTTTTCCATGATGGCCGCCCGTAACTTCTTGTGTGCAATTACAGCCTTCTGTTGGCTGGTCTTCCAGTGATTGGCTCCCTACACCTACATCAGCCAATCACCTACGCCGGCAGGTGAACACCGGCCCTCCCACTAAGGCTGCCCAACAAGGCTGCCCTGTCCTGAGCCTGAGCCCCTCCATTCTCTTCATCTGGACTTCGGAGGCACTGGGCCTCTTATCAGTGCTGGATCAGTGCTACCATCATCAGGTGAGGCCAGGGATGCATTCCCACTTTACAAAGGCCGCCGCACCTTCGTGGGATACTTTTCGTCCTGAGCAGATTCGAAATCTGCATTGCCCCCTAGAATTCGCCGTATGCTGCATGGAGACAGCGTTTTACCAAAAATATCTCTGATGCCTGTGAAAACTGCTTTTGGCATCCTGACTCCATTAGCCTCCACGAGGCACTTTCTTTTCCATGATGGCCGCCCATAACTTCTTGTGTGCAATTACAGCGTTCTGCAGGCTGGTCTTCCAGTGATTGGCTCCCTACACCTACATCAGCCAATCACCTACACCGGCAGGCGAACGTCAGGCCGCCCACTAAGGCTGCCCAACAAGGCTGCCCTGTCTTGAGCCTGAGCCCCTCCATTCTCTTCATCTGGACTTCGGAGGCACTGGGCCTCTTATCACTGCTGGAGCAGTGCTACCATCATCAGGTGAGGCCAGGGATGCATTCCCACTTTCCAAAGGCCACTGCACCTTCGTGGGACACTTTTCATCCTGAGCAGATTCAAAATCTGCATTGCCCCCTAGAATTCGCCGTATGCTGCATGGAGACAGCGTTTTACCAAAAATATCTCTGATGCCTGTGAAAACTGCTTTTGGCATCCTGACTCCATTAGCATCCACCAGGCACTTTCTTTTCCATGATGGCCGCCCGTAACTTCTTGTGTGCAATTACAGCCTTCTGTTGGCTGGTCTTCCAGTGATTGGCTCCCTACACCTACATCAGCCAATCACCTACGCCGGCAGGTGAACACCGGCCCTCCCACTAAGGCTGCCCAACAAGGCTGCCCTGTCCTGAGCCTGAGCCCCTCCATTCTCTTCATCTGGACTTCGGAGGCACTGGGCCTCTTATCAGTGCTGGATCAGTGCTACCATCATCAGGTGAGGCCAGGGATGCATTCCCACTTTACAAAGGCCGCCGCACCTTCGTGGGATACTTTTCGTCCTGAGCAGATTCAAAATCTGCATTGCCCCCTAGAATTCGCCGTATGCTGCATGGAGACAGCGTTTTACCAAAAATATCTCTGATGCCTGTGAAAACTGCTTTTGGCATCCTGACTCCATTAGCCTCCATGAGGCACTTTCTTTTCCATGATGGCCGCCCATAACTTCTTGTGTGCAATTACAGCGTTCTGCAGGCTGGTCTTCCAGTGATTGGCTCCCTACACCTACATCAGCCAATCACCTACACCGGCAGGCGAACGTCAGGCCGCCCACTAAGGCTGCCCAACAAGGCTGCCCTGTCTTGAGCCTGAGCCCCTCCATTCTCTTCATCTGGACTTCGGAGGCACTGGGCCTCTTATCACTGCTGGAGCAGTGCTACCATCATCAGGTGAGGCCAGGGATGCATTCCCACTTTCCAAAGGCCACTGCACCTTCGTGGGACACTTTTCATCCTGAGCAGATTCAAAATCTGCATTGCCCCCTAGAATTCGCCGTATGCTGCATGGAGACAGCGTTTTACCAAAAATATCTCTGATGCCTGTGAAAACTGCTTTTGGCATCCTGACTCCATTAGCATCCACCAGGCACTTTCTTTTCCATGATGGCCGCCCGTAACTTCTTGTGTGCAATTACAGCCTTCTGTTGGCTGGTCTTCCAGTGATTGGCTCCCTACACCTACATCAGCCAATCACCTACGCTGGCAGGTGAACACCGGCCCTCCCACTAAGGCTGTCCAACAAGGCTGCCCTGTCCTGAGCCTGAGGCCCTCCATTCTCTTCATCTGGCCTTTGGAGGCACTGGGCCTCTTATCAGTTCTGGAGCAGTGCTACCATCATCAGGTGAGGCCAGGGATGCCTTCCTACTTTACAAAGGCTGCCGCACCTTCGTGGGACACTCTTCGTCCTGAGCAGATTCGAAATCTGCATTGCCCCCTAGAATTCGCCGTATGCTACATGGAGACAGCGTTTTACCAAAAATATCTCTGATGCCGGTGAAAACTGCTTTTGGCATCCTGACTCCATTATCCTCCACTTCTGTAGGCTGGTCTTCCAGTGATTTGCTCCCTACACCTACATCAGCCAATCACCTATGCCGGCAGGCTAACGCCGGCCCACCCAACAAGGCTGCCCAACAAGGCTGCCCTGTCCTGAGCCTGTCACGAGCCTGATCGCCTCTCACCAGAAATGCTGCCCAACTTGCGCTGACTCCCTCCTAAGGTAACATTATATAACCTCATTGCTACCGAAATGACCCGCGCCTCCTACGAGCTACCATTCGTTCTAGCTGCTCTCTGTAACTAGTCACCCCCCAACCCTTCGCTGCTGTGCCCACAATTTGCATTCTTCGTTCGGCCCTGCCGACTATCACTTACCCTGGACTCAACATTCTCCATCTGCAACCGCCACGTCCTCAGAACTGCCCACAGTGTGCGCATCATACCGCGCGAACATTAAAACTCTGAAGCGTCACTGTGTCGCCTATGACCAGAGTATCCCTAGGATCTGCTACCTTCACCAGTTATAGTATTGCTATCAGCCAATCACATCTTACCTTGCTCGAGACCTGGCTAAACGCTGCTGAAATCCTCAGCTGCCCAATTCTGCTTATTGCGGCTGCAGACTTACTTAGAATTTTGACCCTCAGAATCCAGCCCTTAAAGTCCTGCTAGACCATTTCAACAACAGTTATGCTAACCTTGACCTTCATCATCATGCTTCCATTCTGCATGGTCCCCCATGATTGCCCATGCACAGGGCTCTACATTCCTCTCCCACCCCAATGGCCTTAGTAGATCAGCTTGTCCAAGACACCACCCCATCCCCTGTCCCACCCCATTTCTACCCAACACAAACCCTTTCCAACCTGCCTTTACTGTGCCTCACCCCACAGCACACACCGGTAGTACTCTAAAAACAATGCAAACCACCACCCCGCGCAGTCCCTCCCCTAAGATCCTTACCATTAGGAACTCCTACCCCAGTTTAGGCTCAACTAGACTCGACCGCCTCAGATCTAGGACATTCACCAGTTCGACTCCTCACAACATAGGCCTAAAAAAAAGTAAAACCAAATCCAAACCTGACTTCAACGCCTCCTCTCCCGGCACACTCAACAGAAAACTATGCAAAACTTCTACTGAAATAATCAAAGGCACACTCATCAACGCGAGATCTCTAGTCGACCATGCCTTAGATATAGCTGACATCATTGCCCTCAACGATCTAGACTTCATAGCCATTACCGAGACCTGGCTCCATGCAGCTTCTGGCCCAGCACTAGCGTTAGCTATACCCAACGACTATACCATCTACCGCGCAGACAGACAAACAGCCAAAGGCGGCGGCGTAGCCGTTATTGCAAGAAGCTCCCTCAACATAAGACACATTCAAAACCAATCACTCCCATCTGCGGAACTACTCACCTTCAAACTTTCCACAACCAACACAAGCACAATCACCGCCCACCTCATCTATAGACTGCCAGGCCCCATATTGTCATTCAACAACGATACAGCTCTCCTGCTCCCTAAGAACACCAAACCCAACTCACAACTGCTCATTCTAGGATACTTTAACCTTGGTCATAATGATGAGAAAGATGACAAAGCAAACACCATCACCAACACCATCTCAGAATTAGGACTCACCCACTACACCTCACAACCCACACACAATAAAGGCTGTATCCTTGATTGGATTGCCAACCTCAACTGCAATATCACCATCCTCTCTAACACACCTTGCGCCTGGACCGATCACCACCTTATTACTTTCACCATTAAAAAAGACACTCTTACACCTGTTCCCCCTCCCAACGCTCCTCCCACACTCACAAGAAACAGCAAAAACATCACAGTTGAGAAACTCCTCCCACTACTACAACCCATCATCGACTTCTCACCCACCATCACCAACCCCACCGAATTAGTAGACCTCTACAACACAACCATTCTCAAGGCTATAAACACGGTAGCACCACTACGGAAAGCCAAACCACACGCACATCTTAATTCCTGGTTCTCTCCTGAATTAAAAACCCTCCACAAAAACAAAAGACAAGCAGAATTAGCGAGGAAACAGTCTCCCTCCGCTAACAACAACACATCCTACGCACTAGCCTCCAATACCTACAGGCTAGCAATCATCCAAACAAAAAAAACATGTACAATGAAAGAATCTGTAATGCCAAATCCAATACCAAAGAGCTCTTCAACATTATGAGAGACCTTGAATCTCCCTCCCCATCCCAGACACATGTACCAAAGACATCTCTTGGTGTACCAACATACAAGATGCACTTCCTGGCAAAATTGCCATGTTACAAGCCAAAATTGAGTCAAAGAAAGAAAGCCTCACCCTCGCTGACAATCTTATCCCATCCATCCAATCCCCACGAACGGACGACAATAACCTATTAGAATTCTCCACCATATCTATCAAAGAGGTTGAAGATATCATTAACTCTCTGAAACCCTTCAAATGCCAAGGTGATATCTGCCCGGCACCAGTCATCAAAGACGCGGCCAAACATCTAGCTCCATTCATCCCATCTCTCATAAACTCATCTTTCACATCCAGCACAGTACCCAACAACCTAAAGGACTCATGGGTATTACCCCTACACAAGAAACCCACCTTAGACCTCAGTGTCCCCATGAATTACTGACCCATTACGACTGTGCCCTTCCTCCTAAAAATCCTTGACAGAGCTGTCTACCTGCAGATACAGAACCACCTCGAGAAAAACAACTTACTAGGTCTAAGACAATCAGGCTTCCGCCCTAAACACCAAACACGGCACTCAGACAGCCTTGATTGACCTTAAGACACAAATGACAACATCAAAGACAACGGCAAACTAGCGCTTCTTCTCCTCCAAGACTTGTCGGCCGCCTTCGACCTGGTCAACCACGACATCCTATGCAAACACTTAACCACAGCTGCCAAATTCTCCGACAAGGCTAATGCATGGATTCAGTCTTTTCTGAACAACAGATCCATGAGGGTCTTTGCCCCCACAGCCTCTGCCACACCAGCACCAGTCACATGCGGCGTCCCTCAGGGCTCCTGCGTCCCCCCCACATTATATAATGTGTTTACAAAACCCCTCTTCGACATACTGGATTGCTTGAGTGTCATCTACACGAACTACGCAGATGACACTCAAATACTTATCCCACTAACAGGCGACTACTCCACCGATAACACAGTACTCAACAACATTTATTCCATTATTCAAGAATGGATGGCCAAACACAGCCTCTTCCGCAACAACGACAAGACTGAGCTTCTCCTCCTAGGTTCGCAATCCAGACTCAACAAATTTGACATACTCTACCAGACATTCACTATCAACGGCAACAATATCTCTGTCTCCAATAGCGTCAAAACTCTTGGGATCTACCTTGATTCCTCCCTCACACTAACAAGACAGAGCAACGCAATCTCATCCACCACCGCATACACTTGCAAGATCATCAATGCTAGCAGACCTTACGTCTCGTCTTCCAACTGCACCACCCTAGCCAGAGCACTAGTCCTCTCCAAAATCGATTATTGCAATGCTCTCTACCTGGGTACCAGCCAAAAGAATATAAACAAACTGCAAATTATCCAAAATAACGCACTAAGAGCAGTTGTGAACATACCCAAACACGAACACATCTCTGACGCCAGACGATCAAGCCAATGGCTAACCATACCTCAGAGAATTGAGTATAAAACACTCTCGTTCACTCACAAATGCTAACCAACCAAGCACCCAAATACCTCACAGACAACTTCACACACCACATCCCATCGCGCACAGCTAGATCAGCACAAACGCACGTCCTAAATATCCCCAGATTTAAACTACAAAAAGCAGGAGGTTCAAGCTTCCCTGTACTCGCCTCCAAACTTTGGAATTCACTACCAGTCTATCTTAGATCTGAACCATCCTTCCACCGATTCAGACATGCGGCCAAAAATTGGTTACTAGACAAAGAAGCCTAGAATGCCACTTACCTTGCAAATGTACTTACTACCTGTATTATTTTCCTCAATCCTTGTAAATTATGCCATACCATGTACATTACCAGAAACTGCTTTCACAATGTCTATGCTATCTGTATTGTTTTCCTATTGACCATGTTGTAATATATTACTATGTTGTAACCACTACAAGCGCCTGGATGCCCCAGGGCCAGGCGGCACGATACAAATAATAAACTAAACTAAACTAAACCACAGAGGTCGCACTTGCGACGTCTGGCGACCCCCAAATGACGTCCATGATGGCTACCCTCCTTTTTGCCAACAAAAGCCATATAGAGAACATACATTTGAAAATGTATCAGCTGGAATACTCGACGGTATAGACATTTTGTCAGTAGCAAGGGGGGGGGCACCAAATCTTGTTTGATGCTGATATATTCTTTATCCAGGAAAGTTGGCTGATGGAACCTTACTTTATGGATGGATATAAAATTCTGCACAAACTGGCTCACAAGGAAGGGAAGGCAATAACATCTGAGTGGAAAAAATGTCTACTCACTCTAACTCTAACATATTAGCAGGCAGAATACAAGTATTGGGGGCAGAAAAGTCACTTAAATTGCTGCTTATATATGTCTATGACCTGCTTGGGGTTATGACATGGAGGACATATTGTTTGATTGATATGAATTATTGGAACATCAACATAGGAAGTCAGAAGCTGATGGGCTTATTATTGGGGGTGATTTCAGTGGACATGTGTTAGGTGATTACTTGTCCATTTTGTATATATGCATAATCAAGCTGATGGAACATGCAGTGGCTATTGTATCTCTAAGGAAACCTTTGGAGGCTTCCATGTTCTATCACTGGAAATAAAAGGCACCATGTCGCTGTTACACTGTCCGTTGAGAGTATCGTTTTGCAGAAGGGTTTGTACACCTTAAGCTCAATAAAGTGCGTGAAGATCTTAACTTGTGTTCAGTGTGGTCTTGGACATAACAACTTTGGTGACAAGCTGAAGAACTCGGGAGACCCTCCTGCCCCTCTGTATCGTCAATGTTACTTCGCATCAGCAAGCTCAAGAAGTTCTGCGGGTGCTGCTGCAGGCTCTGTGCGCTGCCAATTTCCTTGAACAGAGTGCAGCCTTTGAACGGTCTGATCAGCTTTTCACCCAGCCTATACAGCAGAGCTGCAGTGTTCACTCAATGCAGCCCTGATTGACCAGGCAGGCAGGGTTCTGTTGTAAAGTGTGAGGAGTTGCGTTGTTCTTCTTTGCTTCAAAGGAGCTCTGTCGAGTACTGCAACGTTTGAGGAAGGCACCGAGGGGTGTGCAGATGTTACATGATGTGACAGCCTTCTTGGTGATTCGGCATTATTGGATTTTAAAACTATGTCTATGGATTCAAGGCTGAGGGCAGACCTAAGAAGGCAGATTAGTTGGTACAATGACTGAATTAGCATGTACTGACAGTGTGGCAAAGTGAATCATTGTTGCACATTTTAACAGATTACTTGATGAATGCACAACTTTGAATTCTCCTTTGTTATTGAAACTACTGAAGCAGTGTGTACTGAACTGAAATGAACCATTCTAGAATATTTGAATGTGTCATGGTTGTTGCACAGTTTGTAATCTACAGGAGTAACATTGTGAGTAATCTCCCGGTGCAGTTCCTCCCCTCACCTGGTGAGCTGACAGTGAAATTGGAGACTTGAAAGTAGGACTTCCAGGATTATGTGATGGCCATCCATGGCCCTGTTTAGTATGGAGAGCCATAGGGCTCTTCTGATGCACTGTGCCTCAGTATGGGCTTGGCGGTAGCCGTGCCTGTAACAAAGGCACGGCTGCCGCCAAACTCCTGAATTTACCAGCACCTGTGAATGGGCAATTATCGGGTCATGCCTAGTACTGCGGACCCGGTAATTGCGCATTCGCAGGTGCCAGCAATAAGGTTCTCCCCATCCCCATTCGGCGGCCCCATAGTGCTGAATGAGAATGGGGAGCTCGGATGCACCAGCACCGTTCATAATGGTAGTAATTTGTAGTATGGCAGTAGGGTAGCAACGGTGCCGGTAGCACTACCAGCGCCGTTGTTACTGTACCACCATACTTACAATGAGGCCCAGTGTCTTGGTTTTGAGGGAAGACACATTTTCAAGAGCCTACCTGAAACCACTAGATCTGCTCAAGGTGCTGGAGGGGGGGATATACCAAATCCATATGAAACAATATTAAACAAGATGGACAGACACTGGGAAAACAGTGAGCATCATACTACAGTGATATCATTTCAGCATCAGAGATCAGGCAATGATGAATCCATCAAAAATGTCCTCACTGTGCTCAGAGAGCTTGCCAATAAGTGGAACTTTGGACAGACCTATGATGAGAGATAAAGAGGTCAGTTCATGTTGAAGGTTAAGGAGATAGAAATCAAAGAAGATATCTGTGCCAAGAGAGATCCCAGTGTAGACAAAGTTATAGATATTGCTAAAAGATTTGAGCACATGCTTGCCTGCATCAATGACAGTAGAGATCAGAAGGACGCTGGCCATGCAGTTAATACTACCAGATACAAGAAATCAACGTCAGCGAGAAAGAAGGGTTATGTTGCAGGAAAGCCAAATCCCTAAAAATGAAAAGCAGGGAGAGAGGCATGATAGGAAGTGTACTCAAACAAGATTGGGTCCAGGACATAATACTACTTGTAGTAAATGTGGCAGGAGTGGACACTTCACTCGCTGCTGTGAAGTCATTTCCTATAGAAGTGTCAAGGACATTTCAGAAGTGGCAGGGTGTGATAGTGCGGAGGATATAGTGACTGTAGAAGAATCGACATCATGATTTGTTTGCACTCCACAAGAGGTTTTGTGTTTCCTGTTTCGCTTGTAGCAGAGAAAATTTGGAATGCGGGCGCTATTGGAGACAAATTCATCTTTCGAAATACTGTTAAAGATTTCCACATTATATGCGAGTGTAAAGAGTTTAGTGAGAGTTTGTGTCTGATATGGGTCATTGAAATATAGGTGGGAAGCTTCAGAACACGCCGCCAAAAGATTCCTTCCAACTTGTGCCAGAATGAGACGTCTATGTTCCAGCCTGATTCTGATCCAAAGGTGATTGCTGGAACCACCTTTTGGGTATAGAAAATCAGGACTGGTGCTAGACCAAACTTGCTGTAACTTCTGTTCAACAGCTG
This sequence comes from Ambystoma mexicanum, assembly GCF_040938575.1. Lineage (NCBI taxonomy): Eukaryota > Metazoa > Chordata > Amphibia > Caudata > Ambystomatidae > Ambystoma > Ambystoma mexicanum. The sequence goes on along the minus strand of NC_090928.1, from coordinate 317,174,669 downwards.
ACACCGGATGCTAAATTGAGTCATTCGATTGACCATGTCAACCTTCCAGTGATGTTCATGGACTGAGTTGTTGAAGATGATTCCCAAGTATCTTATTGAATTAACTGTATCAAGACAGTTATCCTCAATTTTCTACTTAAAGGTTTTTTTGTCTTTTTGAATGAGCTTGGCCAATGATGATGATCTTCGTTTTTTCATTTTTATGCAGGTATTCATCAAGGTTTGAAAGTTGTCGTTGGAGTCCGATCTGGGTCCTATCTAGTAGAACCACGTCGTCAGGGCATATTATGCAGCCTACCTCGGTGTTATTTAATTTAGGTGGAAAACATTGCACATCTGTGCGGTAGGCTGGGATGTCTGAGATGAACAATTTAAAGAGTTCAGTTGCTAATGGACAACCCTGTTTCACACCTATACTTGTTGGTATCCTATTGGAAAGGCTGCCTTGATTGTTTAATCTTATACTCACGGTGGTTTGAGTATGCAGAGCTCTAAATGGCTCAACAAGGTTTCTTGGGCAATTCCAGTTTTTCAGTTTTTGCCACAGTTTGTTATGATTAACGCTGGCAAAATCTCCTCTCAGATCTATGAAGGCGAGGAATAAACTTGTCTTTGCCTTTTGACTTACTAGTTTAAAGATGTTTAGAAGCATCAGGTTCACCTCCACCCCCACGCCTTTAGTGAAGCCTGTTTGTCAGATGTCAAAAATATGCTCTGACGTTGACCACGCAGCAAGGCTTTCACGTAAAAAAGAAGCAAACATTTTTCCTATGATGTCTAGCAGGGCAATCGGGCGGTAGTTGGACGGATCCGCCCGATTGCCCTTTTTGTAAATTGGGACAATAATCGCATCACGCCAGGAGTCGGGTATCGTTGCAGATGTAAGTACACAAGTGAACAGTAGTTAGATGCAGATAGCCCATTGCTCCTCGTTCTTTTTTAACATCATATTTGATATTATATCAGGGCCTGCTGCGTGAGAGTTTTTCAAAGATCGTATGGCAACGCTTATTTCTTCCCCTGTTATTGACAGTTTCCAAGATGTCAACTCTTGTGCTGGATTATTAACGTCCTCATTTGGTACTTTACGAAAAATGTTCCCATAATGCCGTTCCCATGAGTCAGCCTCAATCTCATTTGATGGTAATGACTGGTGCTTCGAATTTCCTGCATTCAAAATTGCCCAAATTTCTCGAGAATTCTTTTGGACTAAATGCCTCAACAGCTGTTGGGCCTTGTCTTGCTCTATTATCAATTTTTGCGATTTCAACCAGTTGCGATGTTGTTGGCGACGTGTTCGTATTGCGTTTTTCATTGCATTTGCTTCGCTAGCAGTTTTGCTGGATTTCCTTAGGGCTCTTATGTCCCGTCTCATCACCTGTTTTGCATGTGTTAGAATTGACGAAGGGAGATGTTTGTGTTTAGAGCCCATTATGCGATCAGCAGCTTTTACTGTGATGAAGTCAGAGAGCAAGGGTGCATAATTTACAGACAAATCTGTATCCGACCGTAATTTCCGGTTTAGTCCCTCTTTAGTTGGTCTGTCGATCTTCAACCGGTTTCCGCCGCTGTTTATTGAAATTACGGGCTCGTATTTTCTTTGTTCAATTGTCCATTCCACCTCGCAGGCCAACCGAAGCAAGTTGTGGTCGCTACTTGACATGGGGCTAATTAATAATCTCATGTCGTTTTCAAAGAGATTTTGTGAGACCCAAAAGTAGTCGATATTGATTGAGCATTTGAGGATGACCATGTTTTTTGAGGGGGTTGGTCGCCCGGGACTTGTCCATTTACCATTTTGCAATTTCGATTTTGTAGCGCCTGGCTCCATGCTGACTCACGACTTTTTACCTCGTCGTGAGTTAATTGCTTAAACTGCTTGATTACATGATCGTGTTTGAACCAAGAGCAGTTTAAGTCGCCTGCGCAGATTATTGATAGATTCTTGTTGTTTAACAGTGACTGATCAATGCAAGTTGTTATTGAATCTATGAATTGTTTTGTGCTTATCTTGGCCGGGTTCCAGTAGCTGTTCAGAATAAGCAAATGTGATCTTGTTTCTTTGTCTTTGTTGGTGGTTTCAAGCAGTGCACTTTGCACAAATGGATTGGGGCTGGAGGAAGCCACGAGGCGCCAACTGGTATTTATTTTGATCATAATTACCAGGCCTGAAGAATGCCGCCCCATTGCGTTTTTTATTGCAGGACTTAATAGAGTCTGAAAACCGTCCCTTGATGGAGGCTCACACAACCATGTCTCTTGAAGACAGATGGCAAAGACCTCTCCCAGGTCAGCCTCAAATTCATTAAATAAGTGGGTGAATCCTCTAGTATTCCATGAGATGAATTCACGCATACACTTATTGCCGTTGTCTAATGGCTAACGCCGACCAGGAATGTCAGTGTAACTGCCATTTTTTGTTTGGTAGCTAAGGTTTGAGCGTGAGGTTTCCGTAGATGCCATTTCTCTGCAAAGCTCGACACGTCGTTGTTCTTGCGTCCCTTGAAAGGTGTCTTTTGAAAAGGACTCCTGCGTGTCGGACCTAAAGCTTGTTGGTTCCACCGAAATGTCAAATCCGAACATTAACAGTTCCTCTGATGCATTGAGAATTGTATTTCGGACTGAGGCTGAATAGATGTGTAGCAGAACCTGATTGCAGCATTTTTCAGTGGCATACTCTACTATATGTATATCTTCAGACAAAATCGTTCTGAGTGATGGAATGCATGAAAATAGTTTCAGTATATTTTTGCGGTTCAAATTCAGGTCGTGATCTTCTTGGTTTAGATTTTGTAATTTCAATTTACAGTTTAAAGAGCTGGTTTCAGATCTCAAAGATAAGGAGACGTTTAAAGAATATCGGACCTGCTTTTTTTCGCGAAGTTGGGGATTTTTTGGATTTAGTCGTATAGGCGGGTTTGGAGTGTCCCCTGACTTTGTTGGCCTGTTCTTGTAGTTTCTCTCCTGCCTCGCTCTTGGATTTAACCTATGTGGAGGTTCTCGTTAGGTTTCCTCGGGGACCTCAGTAAAAGGGATGGTAGAATGATCAGGAATGACATCGTCGGAATAAGTAGAGAAGTTGGATATGTCAATTATTGATCCCGATGACTTGCTCAAGAGACTTTCGCTGTCTGAGTCAACTCTTTATCTCTTGCTTGCAGGAGCGACAAGATGGTCTAGTCCACTTAGAGTTTTTTCTTCTTGGGCAGTTTTTTTACCATCAGGTTTTGGCTGTTCTGTTCTGCCGAATAGGCCAGCTCTAAAATCAGGAGTCACATTTCTGATAAATTTCTGTGGCTTCGATTGTTGAACACGTTTCTTGGGATCTGACAGTTTTTTCCCAGACGGTAACTGTCTTCCTTTCGATTGCTTAGTTGTTTGAACTTGCCTCATGGGGACCTTTATCGATTTTGCTGATCCATCAAAGATTCCAAATGAGGACGCGGATATTTCAGAGGTCGATTTCGGATTGAAGCAGTTTGCTTGTTTGTTCGGTAATGACAAAGGGACGGACTCAGAAGATTTTGTACTCTGGTCACTAGCTTCTGGTTGGGCTGTCCTAGCTGGAGCTTCACTTGCTGCATCAGTGCTATTCAAGATTGGAGCAGTGGCATTTGTGTTCTGTGATTGAACTTGAGAATCTTCCGTCAATTGTGAGGGGACGTGAAGTTTTATATGATTCAGATCTGAGTTCTTCCTGGCTAAAGAGTGTCTCATCCATTTGACGGCTTCAAGCAAACCGTCGGATAAGGAGTCGTTCTGACAGTGATGACGTGCTGCGAGGTCACATAGACGCTCTTGCCATCTTATTGTTTGTTCCGCTTCTTGTGTTAACTGTTGTTGCAAGAAGAGTGTCACAGAGTCAAATTTGTCCATTTTTTCTTTTAAAGTTCTTATGAGAGACGTCTGATCTTTGTAGGCCTCGTGAAGTGACTCGTACATCTTCAAGAATGGAAGAAGAGCTGCAGATGATGCTGCCAGGACGTTGTTGTAGATCTGCATTGCAGCTGCTGAAGACAAACTTGGTTTTGACTCAATGCTAGTTTTGTCTGACAAGCTTGAGTGCGAGATGTTGGAGTTCTCCAAATGTGGGTCGCTTACCATCGGCAAAGTTGCAGCCGTGGTAGCAGGGATTCCCTGTAAGAGATGTGATGTTGTAGGTCTTACGTGCACATTTCTCGATTTTTTGGAGGAATCCATTTTAAGCGTTTGTCCTCCAGTCTTGGCATGAGGTGTGCTCAAGGTGCTGTCACCAGTTTTGCAGTTTCGATTGTCACATGTTGGCAAACAGTTTTTATTTGTTTTCCCCGTCTGAGCGCGTCCCATGTTATCACCTAATATGTGGGGATATTCGGCGGGGATGCCATAATTGCGACTGTGTTGATTGAGCGTATGTCGCTGGCTGCCGTTTGCGTTCATATGGCCGTAGGTGGTCTCGATGGTGTTTGATGTTGTTTGGTCCTTAGTTTGTTGGCGCAGAGGAACTCTTATCGGCGTGTCGACAATTGCGGAGATGTTTCTTTCTGTCACACGAACAGGATCTGGAGACGGTGTGGTTGGTGTGATTTCTTCGGGGTCAAGTAAACATTTTTTTCCTTCCCCGTCCTGTGAAGCATCCATAATTTCAACATTCGTTAGTTCAAAGGGTGAAAATAATTTGTCAGCTGTTTCCGAGGTAATTTTATTCGGTGTGATTTGAGATGTGTTATTGAATGAGAATGTTCGTGACGAATTTAGTCCAATTGGAAGTAAGTTTTCAAGAGTTAGTAAGGGCCTTTGTGAAAGATTGTTGGTATGTAGGACAGCCTTGTCTGACGTGGCGCCTACTTCGGGTAAAGCGCTTGCTTCGGCCTCACCAGATCCGAGCTCCGACTCAGACCGCGTTTCTGCCGCTACCCCGTCAGGGGTGGAATCGAACGTGATTTGATCTCCTCCATCAGCTGTCCCATTTCCTGCAATGTTCAGTGGTAACGCGGGCTATACGAAGGTTAGAACAGAAGCGGTAGGGGTGGTAAGGCTAAAGATTGGTGAAGTAGCAGGAGACCTGATATTTTCTGTTGACAGACAACTGCTATTTGTTTCCTGTAGTAGAATATTATTCCAGGAACTTTGCTGATGGAAGCAAGAACATTAGAGCACTTTGCAAAAAGATGCAACGTTTGAATGGTCTGTTGATTTTGAAAAGTAATTGTGAGCCTGTCTGGGAAAAAAGTGCTGCTAACAACAGTTACCGGCACCTTATCCGGACCTCCTCACTCCAAATCTGCCAGTAGGGGCTGTGAATTACCGGCAGGCCTGACCTGCCAGTAGTTCAGGTGCCTATCGGCAGGCAAAATCACTGGTGCACCGGCCCCGTTAGTAACAGTGCCGGTGCTTCAGTGTTCCCATTCCCATGGAATCCTACGGGACTATACAGGAAAGGGAACATACCGTTTCTATGTAGCCCGTTATTTACAAGTACTACCGGGATATTGGGCAGCAGAACCGGTAAGCCGAGGTTGCCGGCAACCTTGTAATGAGGGCCAAAGAGTGCTATATCAAAAGCACCACTGCTAGCTTGCTTTGACACGAAACAAAAGCTTATTATGACTGATGCAAGTGTGAGAGGTCTGTGGTGGTATTGTTACAAAAAGTTAATAGAGTTAAAGAGAAGTGGCCTTTGCGTCTAGGGCGTTAAACGGCCTGGAACATAGATATTCAGTTATAGAAAAGGAGGCCCTTTGTGTACTATAGGCAATAAAGAAATTCAAGGCATTTTTGTGGGCAGGAAGTTCACAATTCTGTGTGACCATAAGCTGGTGGTGGCAATATTTACATTGAACGTTCTTGGTGGTATATCCCGCAGAATTGCAAATTGGGTCACCTCACTGCAGGGGCAGTAGAGTTTGTACTGGGAAAATATAACATTATAGCTGACTATCTTTCCTGTATCGGTAATAGTACTGCCCAAATGGAAGAAGAAGATAGGTTTTCTGGTCAAAAGGATTTTGTAGTCTGCGATACCTCAATCTCTCAAAGTGAGTGGGCGGATGACAGCAGAGCAGACTCAGAGTTTAATGCGGTAAGAGAAATGATCAGAAATAACTTGACGGCCTGGTGTGCAGAGTTAGGCTTGGGCATGTTCCACAGAATAAGAAATGAAGTGTAGAGAATGGGCATCTTTTACAAGCAGGTTTCATAGCTGCTCCGGTAGGGGTTAGGAAAAACTCTTAGCGATAGCTCATGGTGGTCATTTAGGTATGACAAAGACAAAAGACCACCTTTGGGCAGACTTTTGGTGGCTAGTGCTAGACATAAAAGCAGAGGACTTAGTTAAAGATTGTAATCAATGTGCCTCTTCTGACAAGGTTCTCAATACGTACGTGCAATCGATCATGCCATTAGACTTTCTGACCATGCCCTGCAACTTTGTTACCTTGGATATATTAAGGCCAATTTGGTCAAGAGGAGGAGTGAAGAAAGTAGAAATCAAAGTTTTTCAAGAAACCGATTCTAGGTCTGTGGTCCTATTTGTAGATGAGATATTTCAAAGAGAAGGTTTTCCAAGAAAGATATTAATGGACACTGGAGTACAATTCACTTCCAAGGCGATTAAATAATTCTTGCAAAACATTGGAGTACAGCAACGCAAACCGTCACTGTGCCACCCTGCCACGAATGGTGTAGGTGAAAGGTTCAACAGGAGGCTTATGCAGGCGGTATGCATGGCCATTCAAGTGAGTAAATGCTAGAAAGAGAACATCGACTAAGTATTCTATACTTATAGATTAGCACCACATGTAACAACAGGACTAGTGCCATTTGAGGTTTTGAGGAGGAAAAAGGCAGCCACATTGGTGTGCCCACCGTGGCCAGGCGGGATGAGAAATGTGGAGATATGTGGAGTGGGATGATGAGGTGCTCAGGGTGAAAGTATATGACATAAATGATGAGACAAGAAAGAGATAGGATAGCTTGGAGAAGGCCCACCACACCAGAGTGGAAGAGGGGGATAGGGTATGGGTTTGCAGGCCTTGTGGAGTGATTAATGCTGGGAGTAATTTCTCTGGAGTCCTGAGGGTGAGTAGAGTCATGGATCGTGCTGTGGTGTTAGATGATGGTAGGACCTCAAACAAAAGTGCAATTGCGTTAAAGCCTTCAGAGAAAGTGGGCAATGAACTTCAGGGAGGTAATGCAATTGATAATAAGACGTAGAGAGGTATTTGTAGATTATGCACCTGGTTGTTGCATTCCATGGTAGTTTTCCAATTTGAATCTAAGGTGTGAGACGTGTTAGGTGATTACCTTACATTTTGTATATATACAGAATCAAGCTGATGGAAAATGTGGTTGTATGTCCTTAAATGTTAGTTTACTGTCAGGTTGGCATTCTTGTGCTGTCACTCCAGCTCTTGTGATTGTATCTCCAAGGCTTCTATGTTCTATAACTGGATATAAAAGACCCATTGTAGCTGTTGCACTGTCTGTTGTGAGAACCTTCCACTTGGTGTTAATTATTCAAATTTTATTACGAAGAAAGGCTGTCAGAATAAGCATGGTAAACGTTGGATGGAGTTTATGGGAGACTTGAATATGAAAATTCTCAATTGTATGCTGAAGGGAGATCTCCCGGGACAGTACACTTGGAGATCAGGAAACAAAACAGCTATCCTTGATTATATATTTGTTAATAATGTGATGATTGAAAAGGTTCAAGCTATGAGCACTCTGTTTAAGGACTGCAGTGGGCATGCACTCATTACACTTAAATATGGAGGAACTTGATAGCTCCTCCCCTGAATCTATAGTTACATGGATAAGCTGTCTAATGGAAGTGTTTATGCCGATTGTGGGCAAATATCATCATATGGATAGCAAGACGCATGTGACTTACGATTCAAATGTACGAGAGAACAAATGGCAACTCGGACAAGGTAGCCGAAAGATTAATAGAGATAGAAGATCTGAAGTCGATAAGGCAGGCTTGTTAAAAAAGAAAAAAAGTATTTTATAATTGGATTAAGCGATACAAATAGTCAATACAGAATATTCAAATATCAAAAAATATTTACTATTCTGAGACTGGGGATCAGAGAAAATTCTAGGGATATCTTAATGACATAGGAGGTGGCAAACCTAACGCTATCGCAAACACGATTCATACTAAAATATGGAGAGAACATATTGAGGAAAAATGTGGTGGTGACACGAAAGAAAGCCTAAGTGACCCCAAAGTGCCTTATTTGTTTTAGGTATAAACATGGACTATTTTTGAGAACTAATTAGCCACTTAAAATCTTCACAGGCCCCTGCGCCCGACGGGCTAGCTAACATAATAATAAAACAAGATCCATACTTTTGAGTTGCAGTTTGCCAAATTATTTAAAACAATTCTGGATAACAACGTGACCCCAGCTTCATTGGAGAAGGCCATAATTGTGCCGGTTTTCAAAAAAAGAGGGCAGGTGATAATCCAGCAAATTACGGTTTACTTGGATTACTGGATGTTCCCAGTAAAATCTTTTCCACTATCATTCCAGAACATAATGCATGGTCCAAGTGTAATGATATTCTAAGTAATTGTTGGACATGCTTCTGTGCAGGGAGTGCCACCACTCACAACATGTTAACTCTTTAATTCAGTGTGCTAGAAAGAACAATGCTCCACCTTTATATATAGATATATTGTATGTAGATTTCTTATCTGCATTTGACACTGGTAATCGACATAAGCTACAGAAGAAGATGAGAAAGATGGGAATACCTGAACGCCTACTGGCCATAATAAATCAAATGCATAATGATACTAGCGTGCGGGTATGAGTAAACAGCATGGGGGATTAACGGGAGAGATTCATATCATTATAGGTGTGAAACAAGGATGTGTCTTGGCCCCCGTGCTGTGTAACCTATACCTGACAGACCTATCTGACTCACTGGCTGAAGAAAACAACTTCCCACCAAAAGTGGGGGATAGCCATATACGTTGGATGCTCTACGACGATGATGGGGTGATATTTCATCATAAGCATTAAGCGTAGCACCTTGAAGCTCTGTGAGTACAGAAAAGAAAATTATCCTCATTACAACCGTGCCGGTACAGTTATAACATGCTTGTAATTCCATTTATTGGCACGTTATCACACCGGAAAAGTGCAAAGTGGCCACTGGGGTGGCCGGAATTACCTCCAGCTAAAAGCAATTCTGCCACACTCCCTAGTGCCAGTAATACTGTCAAAACACCCCATGAGTCCTATGGAACTCCATGGAATGGGGATTAACACTACTTGCCGGCACTCAAAATCCGGTGGTAATTCCGCTGGACTGAGTGCCAGTACCTGTGTTACAGGTTGGCGGTATTCTGGCGGCAATACCGCTGTGATACCGGCAACCTCATAATGAGGCCCGATGACCTTCAAATCAGCTTTGGTAAAACTAATAATAGGTGCATTGGCTCTAGGAATGGAAATCCCTCTAATCTAGTCATGGAGCTGGGAACTATTGAACAGGTTACCTCGTCTACATATCTAGGTCAGGTCATATCTGATAAACCATGGTACCACGAATTGATGGACAATAAATGCAAGAAAGCCATTAGTCTGATGTCCATGCTCAAGAATTTAACAAAACAAACAGCTGGGTTTAGCTTACCTGGGATCATTGTGGCATACAAGCAAAGCTTCACAACAGAGATCAAGTATGGACTTGAAGCTACCTGCAGATAGTTTAAAACATTGCTTGATAGACTGGAGGGAATAGTGTGGAGATACATATTAGGAGTCCTAGAGTCCTATCCAGTATACCAATAGAAGCTATTAGGCTTTAGTTGGGCCTTACATCCATTCTTGCTAATATGTACATAAAAAGGGGTCACCTGTATGCTATTAGTGCCATGGCTCATGCCGGTAAAATACCGGCACCGCCTTGGCAGAAAGGGGATTTACCGCCCCATTCCAAGGTTGGAGGGGCGGTAAATCCCCCTTCCGCCATTGCCCTTCCCCATTCCCATTTCTGCCCCATAGGGCTCTATGGGAATGGGGAAGGCGCTAATTACGACACCGCAATTTTGCGGTGCCGTAATTAGCTCCGAGGTCCCTTAGCGGGTTGGTTTTTAACGCCTGCAAAAAGCAGGCGTTAAAGCACCAACCCGCTATGGGACCTCGTAGTAAGGCGGTAATGGTTAACGGTCACCGTTACCATTAACGGTGGCCGTTAACCATTACCGCCTTCCGTGTAATGAGGCCCTTAGTCTTTTAGCTAAAACCAGACACGAATGCAATGGCCAGCTGTGATGAGAATATTGGAGTATTAATGAGGAGTATTTCAGAGAAATTGACTGGGTGCCTGATTGGCATAATGATTTATTTGCCTTGCAAAAGGAATTTTTAATAAAAGCTAAAAAACACAATTGGGTCTCCTCTCATCAGCATAAAGCTGGATTCAAAACCTATAAAAGGCTTGCTAGACTAGAACATAAATGTATATTCCCTCAGAAGTACCCCATGCTAAACACCGAAGAACCTATTATTAAGGATGGGCACACTTTCAGCTTTGATGGTAACTTGGGCATGCAGGGGTATTAAGAAAGAATGCAGACTATGTAAGAGCCAAACTGTGTTGGAAACCAAAAGATATGCTTAACTTCATGCCATGCACCGATTCTGTGGTATTTTAACAATTTGGGGAAGTTTGTTTACAGACTATTACAACTGATCTTTCTTTAGCAGTGGAGTTTAGCTGGAACTACTGTCTCACTGACCCTGCCTATTATTAACCTGTGGTACAGATTCAAAAATATTTTGAAAGAGAAAGAATGAGAGAAATTAAGAACATAATCTCCTTATGAAGTATATTTGTCAAGCTCTATGCTCATATAACAGAGGATATAAATAGTTTTAAGCATAACTTGTGATTAGTTGAATTGTGGACCATGTGTGCTTTTTTAATGATGAATTATAAGTATATATGGCTGCTACTAACATTAGGTCTAAACATGCATTTATTTGTTAGACCTTAGGGATGAATGTGAATTTAGGACAATAATTTCTAATTATGATACTGTATAGGTTAATGACATGGAATAATGTGAATGGTTTGTATGGTTTACATTATGTAATTTGATGGAAATTGTGAACTTTGTATTTTTCTCTAAATAATATGTGTTCTGTTACATGGTGGGGAAAGTTTGTATAACCTAGAACACACTAAATACAATTAAAACATATCACATTGGATTCACCAATGATATATTCTACCAAGAAGACACTTGGAAATAGACTTTGCAAAGCAAGTAATAATAAGAACAATTGGAAGTAAAGAAGTCACTGCATGGGACAAGAAACTTAAATTTTTAGAAAAGAAGAAAGTTATGCCACTTTGGTCAATATGGGAAAAGATGCTTTTTGGATGCTGGAGAAAATGAATATCTTGCAAGTATCTCTTAAGATTTTACATGATATTTTTAAGCCTGCGCGTTACAAGATGATCATTACCTTTGCCATCTGCCAGCTGTTTTCATCTCCAGAACAACTTAGAACACACATTGGCAAACTCAACACAGGAGGTATAGCTGAGTGGCAACACGCTCATCTTGGAAGCCAGATGATGCAGAGCAATACAGGTTCGAATCTCGGCTCTGCACTTAGAAACCTCTTCGGTATTAAGCACGTTATAAATAACCAATAGTAAAAATGTGTCTTTTGTGTAGGCCTGGGATAGGCATTTGCCCGTGGCAAGTACTTGCTGTGCATACGACTACAACAGCTGGAAAATGGTATGATTATCTTGGCATTTGATTCCAGTGTGTGTCAAGTGCCTATCTAATACCGGTTCACAAGGCTTTGAATGAATAAATGCTTACTTTAATGGGATATCAGTGCAAGGAAAAGATAAAACAAATGGCTGGAGAACCCCCGCCCCCCTTGGTTAAGACAGTTTCATTGCACCATTAGCCCATTTACAGCTGCAATCCTCGGCAGACTACTTATAAATAAGACAGGTAGGTCAAAGTTTGTTCATACTGCATGATCGAGCTAGCTCAAAGAGATCCCAGCAGAGCGCTCTTTGGATGGAAAGGGACTCATAGAGGGTGCGAATGAGTATAGGGATGTACTTGTCCATGGGCAGTGAAAGGGCAGGTAATTGACCAAACTACACACACAAGCGGCCCCTCCTCACATGTCATCTCCCTCACAGCTGTATTGTAATTCAATAGTTTCAGATTATAGTTAGCGCTTAAGCGCCACCTAGTAGCCAAAACTAAAAATGGGTTGGAAGAGGTGGCAGGTTCTATGAAATTCCAAGAAACCAGGGCAGGTAATTTGCATCAATTTCTTAACCTTTCTAACGTTTTTCTGGAATGATTTGAGTATCATTATATCTAACTTGGTTCAATTGGATATAAAAAGAGACTATTTTAATATTTTGGGTATTCTGAAAAAAACATATTGATTTAATCTGTGACAAAGTTTAATCCATTGTCTAATATCTGTGATCTAATATCCTGATTTGCAAAGATTGCGTCCAATCAGTTGGTCCAAATATAGAATGTGGAAAAAGTTAATTGTTGATTCAACCCACAGGGACAAAAACATTAAAGCTTTGCAGTTGGGGAGAATGTTCGACTCCTGTATTCCTCTGATATGCTGGGTAGTAGAAACACTGAACTACACATAACATGCCAAAGTATTACATTTGACCATTTGAAAGTCTGATGCTTATTATGTTGCCTGTGTGTGTCACAACCGAGACTATTCTTGGTTGTAAATCATAGAATGCAATTTGTTAGGGTCAGCAGGCAGCCCCTTCTCTGACAGAACCAGAAAAATTAGAATAAACCCAAAAAAAGAAAAGTGAGCAGGTACGGTTAATTGATCCCAAGAATGAAAATCCAGGGCAATTTCATCTGTGGGTCTGACATCTCTGTTAACCAGAAATACACATCTGTGTTTCAATATTATGTGATTTCAATAAGGTTAGATGGACACATCCATTGAATTGGCAACATTATATTGCTTATCATGCTAGAAACCTGCTCGAAAACCATGTAAATGTTTGTCCAGATATCTACAGGGATTCAAATGTTATTAAAGGTGGAAAAGCATACCGGTCCAATTCATTTTCCAATATAGACTATTTTTCTGTTTTGTGACACATTTTATAGGAAATCAATGAAGATATTTTCTCTAGATCACTTGTGAATAAAAGAGGAAATATCTATGCAGCACCTACTGAAGGTTGGGTGTAAATCTGTTTATTGGATACTTACTTGGCATTTAAAAGTAAGCTACCCTCTAACATATTTGAAGTCAGGTGTATGTCAATCTTCTCAGTTGGGATGGCTAAATCTAAGGCTCATGGGCAGAAATTATGAATGGACCAATCACAAACTGCATTTCTGACTTCCATCTTGAATCAGAGACTCTACCATCATCACTGATATAAGGAGTGATGATAGTGGATCCGGGGTAAAAATGGTCAAAAAATCCCATCTGAAGCAACACAAGTGATCACTGCAAGAGGAGCAACGCGACTGGGCCCAAAAAAGGCTCTTATGTGGGTGATTCATGCTATATAAGTGTGACTTTCATTTGGATTTAGTATTGTTGAAAAACCCTTCTGAATGGACAATGTGTGACATTAGCAATCCCATTGCTTGGTACTTTACAATAATGAGAAATTGTTGGGATTAACTGGAACATAAAAGAGGGGGGAACTATGATTGATGAATTTAGAATATTTGTCTGCCATTTTGTGTCTTTGGAACCAGCAAGACTGATATATCTCAACATCCATGGTACAAAAGCTAAATGGATAAAAGGTTGAAGCAGCAAGATCAGTCATTGGTAGAACCGAAAGGCCAAGTGAGGGAATGAAACAGGTCCAGACTGGCTGCTTTCATCTTCTGTATGCTTCATAGAAGCAATGCAGGATGTAGGCCTCCTGCAGTTGATTCACCAGCCTACCCACAAACTTAGCAAGACACTGGACCTATACTTCGCTGCTGCAACATTAGTTACTGTGTTCTTGGCTTTGCCAGTTTTTTGGACAGACCAGTTTGTCATACCTTTAACTGTTAATAATTCGGTGGCCGGTGTTACCAGACCATCCCGAAGGCCGCCTCAGCGTAAACTACACCTGACAAACCCTGCTGATATTTCTGCTCGGCTTGGCAATATCTGCACGTCATCTGCTAATTCGGATTAAGAAAATATCTCTGAGATATTTACTACCACAGAAAATAATCTGGTCCTCTGCAGTCCTCCTGCCCGCTCTCTCACCCGGCTGAGCCATGGTTCACCCCTCAGCTACCTTAACTCAAGCTTCTCTGTAGACAGGCAGAGCAGAAATGGAGGACTGAATATTGCCCTGACATGAGAGTTTTATTCTGCAGCTCACTTGCAATCTATCACAAAGTCATCTTTTGGGCTAAACACTTGCATTTTCCAAAATCGTGTGGAGGCTGTTCTGAATCGGCCAAAGGAACTTTTTTATATAGTTAAGTCACTATCCTCTATGAACACTGAGCAGGCTTCTGTAATTCCCTCCCAAGCCTATGTGACTCACTCTGTGCTTACTTTCTTGATAAAATCCTGGCTAATCGCTGGCAGATTGCCCCTTCTACTGCCCCCCCCATTAATGGTGACCTTACATCTAGTGGAGATGAGCTGTCCTCGTTGTCAGTTTTTCCTCATTTTTCTGCACTGGATAGTATTAATGCCACTCAGACAATGAGATTGGCCTCTCCTCTGGATTCGATTCCTCTCTACACTATGAAACTGATAATAGCTGCCATTGCTCCCAATATGACTGATGCCGACAATCAGTCTTTTCCCTCTGCTTCTATCCTTTCTATTCTTAAACATGCCCTGGTGATACCACTCTTAAAAAATCTATGCTGGATCCAACTTTTTCTGCTAATTATCACCCCATCTCTTTATTACCCTTTCTTATGAAGCTTGAAGAATCACTGGTTTCGCCTTTAATTTCTTCTTTCTTGGAAAAGTCCTCTTTTTTTTACCCTTTAATATCGGGCTTTAGACCAGGGCTGGGAACGGAGTTGGTGCTGGTTTCAGTTATAGACGATCTTGCATGTTTGTCCAACCAGGGTGGGGTTGAGACACTGATTCTACTACACCTATTGGCTGCCTTTGATACCATTGGCCACTCCACCTTGCTTCTTCGGGTGGCAAGTGCTGGTATTTCCACATGGTTCTGTACTGGTTTGGGACTTTTCTCAGTAACTGCTTTCAGTCACTCTCTCTCCTACCCTTTCAATCTTATCCTGTTTCTATCACCTGTGGGGGTCGCTAGGGTTCTGCCTACTTCCCCACTCTGTTTAATGTCTACATTCAGCCTTTGGCCAGGCACATCCAGTCCCACGGGTTCCGCTGCTACTCATACGCTGACGATACCCAAATTGTTGTGCATCTTGATCCGGCGGCGGCTGATGCAGCTTCTCGTCTGCTTGGCTGCCTGGAGTGTGTGGGGCTGGATACGCTTAAACTGGCTGAAGTTGAATGCTGACAAAACAGAAGTTCTGGTGGTTGGGCCCTCCTCATCTAATTCTTTATGGGCACAGGCTTTCTGGCTCCACTTCCGACTCCAGTTGTGGTGGTGAAGGACACAGGCTGCAAAATCTCTGTGTCTCTCCTTGCGGCTGTCCAGGTCAGCATGGTGTGCAGAAATGGCTTCTTTAAGCTAAGAACTCTTGGCAAGGTTCTTCCCTTCTTACCAGTCTATCTTTGCACCCCAGTGGTGTCATCCTCCAATCTTGGCATGATTGACTACTGCAACTCTCTTTAGCTCTGCCTCTTTATCTCCAGAATAGACTACAGGTCTTGCAGAACTCTGCAGGCAGAGCTGTAACTTGCACCTCCTTTCAAGCCTCCATTCACCGGTCTTCTGCCACCTTGACTGGCTGTCTGTTGCTCGCTGCATTGAATTTAATGTCCTCTGCATAGTCCACCATGCTTTTTTCATCCTCATATTCCTGCCTGCACCTTAAGATGAGAGCATGACTACCTCATCCACGGGTTCAAACGCTCTTTGGTAGGAGTTTGAGCTTTGTTTGTGGTGGCAGTAGTTCTGTGGAACAAACTGTCATGCTCCTTACACGCGACGGATAACTACTTGCTTTTCAGAAGTCAACTTAAGTCTCTTCTTTTCTGATTCTTCCACTTTTGTTCTACTGTTTCCTCTCTCATTTCTCGAGTACCATGAAGCCTTTACTGGTGTAGGTCTGAGCTTTATAAATTATTTATAAATTATTTTAACATAACATAAAATATGCTTTGCATGTGCAATTTTCATGAGTAAACAATTTTTGGCCACCATCTTAAATCCAGCAGTATCCACAGTTTCTAGTAGCTGTGTCGACCCCCCCACCACCTTCCAGATAAAATGGTGTATAACGGAGCAGGCACGTGCAGTCTGGATGGTGCTTATTGGGACTTGACTCTTGCTAGACTCAATGGATGTGCCTCCAAAGGGTAGGTTCCATTGCATAGGATCTTAGGGGACCAGCTAGTTGCCGCCTGGCTATTACCAAATGGATGATGCCCACTGAAGACACCCCACAGGGGCAATGTTCGGAGGATGCTCACCAAGGTGGGATATCCAGGTGGGCACAACCTTTAGGATGCCCCTTTTTCGTAGCATTAGTGATATCATTAATTATGTAATTTGTGATGTCATTCATTAGATTATTAATGGGATCATGTGCAAGCCAATGGGAATCCTAGATTTCACTTTGTTTGGTTACCATACATAGCAAATTATCGAATTTGGTTGCATTAATTTGCAGTTTTAGCATCACTTCAACTACGTTTTTCAAAGGCTAGAATATGTCTACATTAGCTGTACTCGGCATATCAAATCACGATCTAGGGCTTACTCGCTATCTGTTCTTCCTCTTCCTCTTCTCTCTCAGTTTCTCTGACTCTCATCTCTGTAGTTCTCTATCTCTGTCGCTCTCTGGATCAGACTCAAGTTGTCAAGAGCACGTTTGCATGAGCCACCATAGTATGCCATAGTGAGACCATAAGAATAACAAAGATCTCTTGAAAGAGGGGCAAAAAGTGTGCTGTGTTTTATTATTGCTAAAGGTAGATTGAGAGCAGAAGCAACAGAGGCATTGCCTGGCACTTCCTGCCCAGCTGCAATCTGCTCATAGTCTAGTCGCTCTGAACTGCAGGAACCAGAATTCCTTGCTGCAACATCCTGGTACTAACCAGTAGGATACAACCCTGCACACCTGAATCAGATCTGCCTCCCTGAAGATTAGTGAGGCATGAAAGCGCGCACTAGGAGGAGAAGACCACTGGGCTGTGAGTTGATTACAGATGGGACCCAGAGTTGGGACTGCACCACTCCTCTTTTGTCTCCTAATGTTACTGGAGACAAAAGGGGCTCTAGAAGGGCTGCACCCGGGTTACCTATGCCAGACACTGGAGTGCCACACTATTGGCATCCCCCTGCATCCCCCACTAAGCTCTAATATTGAATAATGAGGGAAGAGCTGGATGAGGCTGGCTGTGAACTACAGGAGCCAGTATTCCTTGCTGCAACATCCTGGTACTAACCAGTAGGATTCAACCTTGCACACCTGGATCACATCTACCTCCCTGAAGATTTCTGAGGCATGAAAGCATGCACTAGGTGGAGAACACCACCGGACTGTGAGCTGATTGCAGTTTGTCCCATAGTTGCACCGGTCAGTTGTCTACTAATAATATTATATATTTAACAGAAATTCCAATCATTCGGAAAAGTGTTTTAATGTGGTATTTGATGAGGAACCTTTAGTTTCATAGATAGCACACATTCTCCCTTCTAGTGGCTGATAAATGCATCTTTGAAGCCTACACATATGTGAAACGGGAGTATAGGTTTTATCATTCTAATGTAAAGGAACATTCTCCAAGATAAACATTATGGCAAGTATTATTTTTACTCTAAACACAGTGGGAGACTTTGAGGCTACAGTAGCTGTCTTCGTGGAATCTTGATATGATTTACACATATACATCCAGAACGATTGTATATTGATCTTGTTGAAGAACTTTTTTCCCATGGACTTGTGAATGTCAGCTACGTATCCCACGTTGCGACTTTGTTCACTTTTCAACTAACCTGAAAAGAAACATGTTCCAGCACTTGAGTGATAACAACCCCATCGTAATTCACGATACTGAGCCTCCTCCGGTTAGGGCTTGGGGGAATAGGCAATGCAGACGCTGTTGAATGCCAGAAACATTAACGAATCCACTGATCCACCGACTACAAAATGGCTGACAGATTGTAAACCGCTGTAGGGTGCGCAACGTATTTCTCCCAATAAGGACGTATGTTTCCAAATATGTTTCAAAGCTAACGGAGTGAAACGGTAGTGTTTAAAAAAATTAGATGAAGCCGTTTTATATCACAGCTCAGATTATCTGTGTACATTATGCTGTTTGCAATGTCATTGAAAAAAGACCTCGCTTCTTAACAGTCAGTCTAATGTAAACAGGCCAACTGACGGTGCCACATAGACGAAGGACAGGGATAGTTTGCATAGACTACTGAGCCCATGGTTCGGTTTGACATAGTTTCTTGAAAATGACTCCTTGTGGTGAGAATAACGCTTGTAAAACAGTAAAGTGAGGTTGATAAATATTTCTCCTCTGAGTGCACATATTGGGTTGCAGACATTACTCATGTTACCTCGTCTGCGCTTCTGCCAACAACTTTTCTTCAGCTTCTTCTTCTTGATCAATTTTTCGTGCACGAAAACAAAACGTCAAGATTTACAATATGAAAGCACGTGATTTCCAACTTAGAGGGTTCTTTGCAATCAGCAGTTACGCAACCGTGACTTATTTGAGCATGTATTGGCCATAGCACTGAGACTAGGGGAGTTACTCGTCCCCATTTAAACGTTTAAAGTCAAATGATTCCCCTTCCGTTTTTAATAAGCCGAAACTATTGTGTTACATTACAGTTAGGGAGAATTGGCATAGGAGGGACACGAAGCTTGGAAGTGTTGTTTATTTATTTGCCCACCCATTGACTGCTTATGGCCATTCCCACCCAGTTCCTGCCCCACCCTGTCCACAACACCTGCTCATGGTAACTTTTTGTGCTTGCTTTAATCAAGTCTTACCATCAACCTTTGCAATGGAAGTATATGCCATTGTTTTCTCAAAGCAGTCTTCTGAGAGTTAATGACTTAATCGGAGCTGTAAACACCACTACTGTTGTAATTAAAATGTCTTAATAATGTCTGCCATCAGCCACTCGATGTATAGGCACTATTTGTCCTTCATTAAAGTCCTGCTAAAACAAGCATTGGCGAAGCCAACAGTTTTGGGGTGTGTAAAGGTGTTAGGCATTTGCCAGGCACGGCTTTTAGATGCCCATGTACTCGCACCATTTTGCCCTTGTTACTATCAATAGCCAGTGAATAACAAGAATTTTATTGGGATAAGGTGAGAGGCTCTCTGTTTTTCCAAAGTTGTTGAGCTAAATAAGCAATTAATTCAGAGTCCCCCAGATAGGTTTATAGAGTTGATTTAATTCTTAATAAGGTCACCTGACATGTGTTTTCGAATTTGGTCATTCTCAAGGCCATCCTCCTATTCATTTCAATTCTTCGAATTTGTTGTTCGAAGCTGATATAGGTATTTGTGATAATATTCCAATTGAAATGTAAGTGATTTGGGTTAACCCTTAAACAGGTTTACCTTAATTGTGCACAAACGTGTGCATCATCATTGAATATTTAGCTAGAATTGGCTTGCTGGTCTTGTTCTTATCGGGTAACGGATAGTCTGTCCGCCTAAATGCATGCAAAACATTTCTAGGGTTCGATCCCTCGATCGAAAATTGCCAGGTAGCCGATGGACCCATTATGAATTACTGGCACCTAACTTCCCGGTGTCAGTGGGCTATTCCAAGTCCGGTGGCTGTGGAAGTCAGGCGTCGGTAATTTTGTTAGTCCCCATTCCCATGGAGTCGTATAGGACTCCATGGGAATGGGGTCACGGGGGCATCAGCAGTGCTCCCGTGAGAAATCTTCGAGCGGGTGCCATCCTGCCCAGCAGGTCTGACCCTGGTGGGCGGGACAGCACCCACCCGCAGAGTTCTTCTGTGCCTGCCCGGAAACAACGGTGCCGGTAGGCTTACCGGCACCATTGTTTCTGGACCAATTGGGCCTCATTACGACCCTGGCGTTAACGCTGGTATTTTACCAACTGCGCCATGGTGAATGGCGGAATTACCGCCCCATTCCAAGGTTGGCAGTGCGGTAATTCCCCATTCACCATTGGCCCTTTCCCATTTTTGCCCCAATAGGGCTCAATGGGAATGGGGAAGGCGGTAATTACGGTACTGCAAATTGCGGTACCGTAATTACCTCGAAAGTCCCTATGCGGGTTCCTTCCTGAACAGCTGGTAAGACCAACCATTAAGGTCGGGACCCGCAAAGGGACCTCGTAATTAGGCAGTAAGGGTTTAACGGCACCGACACCTTTTACGGCGCCGTTAACCCCTTACCGCCTGGGTCGTAATGAGGCTCATAGTCTCAAACAAAGAAGAAGCAGAACATATTTGAATGGGTGAAGAAGCACAGTATGAGAAAGAGAAGGGATAGGAGAGCCAAGAAAAGAAGACAAATAGAAAAACGTTTAGCTAACTGATCAGAATAATCTATGGGTAGGTGAGAATCAAAAGTCAGAACAGCATATTTTCGTTTCAGTAGATCACAGATATTGCCTTGTCCTTGAGTGAATGACCAGACAAGCTGGTGAAGGTCAGGACTACCAAAGGTGTTGCCAAAATGGGCTGTTATATGTGTAGTTTCAATGTAGATTGACTCACAGGGGGAAATATTATTTGAGTGAGAGTGGATTTGAAGGTGAACCAATTACAAACAGAGTCAACTGTACTCTTTGTAAGGAGGAGGACCATACAACAAATAACAATGAAAAGTAGAGGTAGGAGAATTCTAGGAATTTAGGGAAAGCGGTTTAATCAAAAGTGAAGAATCCAAAGTCAAAGACTGACCTTTTAAACATGTTTTCTGTATTAACCCTTGCCCACCACCCTTCTGCCAAAGGCGATCTGCCACAACAGCGCTGTGGCTTGTTGGGACTGATAAACAGGGCATTGGCCCTCATTAGGACTCCGGCGGAAAACCATGGTGCTATTAGCACCATGGTCGATGCCGGATTCCGCCATGGCGGAATGGGAAATTACCACCCCATTCCGAGGTTGGCGGGGCAGTAATTCCCCATGCCACCATGGCCCTTCCCCATTCCCATTTTTGCCCCATAGGACATAATGGGAATGGAGAAGGCGGTAAGTACGGTACTGCAAATTGCGGTACCGTACTTACCTCGTGAGTCCCTTTGCGGGCCTCTACTTTAACGGCTGGTGTAGACCAGCCGTTAAGGTCGGGTCCCGCAAAGGGACCTCATAGTAAGGTGTTAAGGGTTTAACGGCGCCGACACCTTTTACGGCGCCGTTAATCCCTTAACGCCAGGGTCCTAATGAGGGCCATTATATTAAATAACAACTTTTAAATATTAACGACAGAGGCTTTCAATAATTGCAGATTTGTACCTTTAGCAAAATACAATTCATAGCAGTTGGCTGATTAACACGTATGACAGGACTGGACTGCAAAGGAATGTTTATTTTGTTGAGGGATCAAAAGATTTCCTTCATAGGAGGGAACACAGAGATTGAAGTGCAAACAGGTATATTGCAAAACAACACATATTAGAACAAGCTCTGACATACGCGAGGCTATGGAGGCCCTTCACAACAACACAAGCATACAGATCAAACTAAACCAAAAGGGTGACATGTCAAACCCTATTAAAACAGGAGTGGGCCTCAAGCCAGGGTGCCAATTAGCCCCATCTATCTTTAAATTGTATATCTCTGACATGGGTGACGCCTTTACGGACATTCAGTGTTTCCTCCATGTATCGCGGGCTCCGCAATGAATATATTGTTGTATGCAGATTATGTCATTCTTTTGGATGAAACTCCAATAGGGCTTCAGTGCCAATTGGATGCCTTTGCACTTTTTTTGTCTTCCAACGATCTAAGAGTTAATGCTACCAAATCAACGGTGCTCATTTTGGGGAAGTCAAAGCGCAAATCCATGAAGTTCAAGGGTTGGTACATAAACGGTGACCAGATTCGAGAGACAGCAGAATTGCTCTACTTGGGCATACCGATCAACGCAAGCTATAGTGAAGCCCCAAGAGAAGTAGTGCTGAGGCGTAAACTGAAGATGCTAGCAGCCCAGGCAAGACTGATCAAACACAAATATTGCACATTTACATTGGCACCCATGCTCTGTTTTTACACCATGCAGGTAGTTCCTATTGTGACCTATGGGGCTGAGTGCTCTCTCCAGCTGAGTTGGAAGATATGGCAAATCCAAGAGGGTCTATTCTGGAGCGCTGTACTTGACCTCCCAAACTTTAAGCCTATGGTGGTGATAACAAAAGGGTTTGGACTGACTTCTCTCATCACTTATGTCAGCTGGAAAAAAAAACTCTATCCTTTTATCACAAATGTTTACTGCCTCCACCTTACAGCGAATTTGGGTTGCTGGGTCAGGCACTTAAAACAGAAAACGCCTTTACTCGTTGAATGGAGCACCAAATGCTTGGGATTGTTGCACTCAATCGACACTACAGAGAAACTACTCATTGAAAATCCAAATTTCGTGAAAAAACGGCTGTATGAGTATGATTGGATTGAATCCTCAGAGCTGGTGCAGTCATCCAAACTCTATGGAAAATAATGTGTAGCTCTAAAAAGCGTGCTTTAACTCCATTGTATTTGAGTACGTTTCCTTCGGCTGTGTTGCGACAGCAGTTTCTAAGACTTTGCATTAACATCTTTCCGACTAAAGAAATTCTTGAAGTCAGGAAACTGAAAGGTATGAGAGACTATAAATGCTGGCTCTGTGGCCACCCAATGGAAACACTTTGCCACCTCCTCATGAGCTGTCAGGGCATTAAGGACATTCGATGTAACCTATTAGCTAGATTTTATTGTAAATAATCAAACTCTAACAAAGAAAGATGTTTGGTTACAATTGCTACAGGGTTCAAGGCTATCTGTTACTTTTGCCTAGTTAGAGATGGTATCAATCATCTTCAAAACGCTTAAAGGAGAGAAGTGACAAAGAAGTTTACTTTTGTATAATAGGACAGTAGGAGTCACTAATTCTGTTCAGTTATGTTTTTTTCTTTTTTTTCTTTTGTTCTTCTCTTATCTTCCTCCTTCTTTTCTTTCTGTAGCAATTGGTTGAAATGGTTGTATCATATGCTTTTATTGTTTTGGATTTATTTTCCGAATTTAAACTGTAAGTGGTAAAAAGCTTCTTTTGAAGCTAATGCTAATAATAAAAAAATAAAAATAAAAGAACAACCACTCCCCTAGACTAGTGGAGCTACAATATAGCATCAGCAACATTCAAGGGCTCAAACAGAATTACCACTTGTGTTAATGGCATCTCGTGATAATAGCAGCTCCACCAACAGCGAATTACTAGAGCAGTCCATAACACAACCTGAAGCCCCACTAAACAGCCCTGTTCCACTTCTCAGTGTGTGACCTGCTCAGAACAACAAGCCTTCATCATAAGACGTGGAGTGTTGTCTATAGATAGGCATCTTGCAGTAGCCTTCATCAATGTACTGATGCTTGCATGGGGGTTTGAAATCCTTCCTCTGGGGAAAGGCGCAATATCCCCAGCAGTACTAAATGCTCACCCGGGCTACCTTTGTCACTTCCTATCTAGATTTGTGCTGTACAAAACACGAATACAAATACATTGCTAAGGGGCAAATTAGGGATTCCAGGGCTACTCACACAAGTGCTGCTTGGCAGACAGACAGATCACTGATTCAGCAGTGTAGTGTATCATCAGCCCTATTCATGTGAGATACATCAGGTTGATAAGAATCCATCAAGTGAGCTGCTTATGGCCCAGTGAATGCTCTTGTAAAGCCATCAGTAGTGAGGCTTCCCAATGCAGTGAGGGGGGGAGTGAATGATAAGCTGGACACAGAGATGCCTCCATCCTATCACTATCAACAGAAATGTTTCCAGAAGATGATTTGGGTGGTGCAGGTAACAAGAGGAATGCACTTCCTGATGATGATGATGATGATGAAGACAATGTTGCTGACATCACTAACTGCTTATGTGTTGGGCAATGAAATGCAGACATCAATACTGCTACTGTTCTTCATGTAATTACATTTTTAACTGCTACATCAGTGCATGGTTGCACAATGTAACCGTGTCCTATTCTGCGTTGATCTAGTTGTCTAAACCACCACATGTGGCTGAAAACATTTACTGTTATCTTGAAGTGTGGGTCACAAAATGATGCATGGACATAGGGCCTCATTACACGGTAGGCGGTGAGCCATGGCGCTACTAGCGCCATGGCTCATGCCGGTAAAATACCGGCACCGCCTTTGGTCGGAAAGGGGATTTACCGCCCCATTCCAAGGTTGGAGGGGCGGTAAATCCCCCTTCCGCCATTGCCCTTCCCCATTCCCATTTCTGCCCCGTAGGGCTCTATGGGAATGGGGAAGGCGCTAATTATGGCACCGCAATTTTGCGGTGCCGTAATTAGCTCCGAGGTCCCTTAGCGGGTTGGATTTGTTAAATCCCCCAACCCGCAAAGGGACCTTGTAGTAAGGCGGTAGGGATTTACCGGTGCCAGTATTTTACCGGTACCGGTAAATCCCTACCGCCATCCGTGTAATGAGGCCCATATTCAGTATTTTCTTCCATTTAGGGTCTTCACACATGGTTAAGAGAACATCAAAGACTAGCTGCGCTATATCCACCTCAAAGCCAAATGATGGGCGATCACCATGTTGGACAGGTTTAATTCTAGCAGGTTCACAAGTATCAGTAGCTCACTGAATGATGCACTGTGCTGGCTAATATGCTTAGTGGCCTCCTCAAAAGGCCATAGCACAGATCAGATATCAGACAATGGGCATAATTATGAGGCTGGCGGCCATGAAATGAACGGTGCCGGTAAGGGACCGGCACCGTTCATTCTGGGCCGCCACATTATGAGTTCTGTAGCGGGTCCCGCTCTGTATGCCTGGCCAGACCAGATGTGCAGAGCGGGACCCGCTAGCAGTACAGGATGCTATCAATGGACCCGTCATTAATGGGCCCATTGCTAGCATCCTGCGCATTCCCATTGAGCCCTTTGGGGGCTCAAATGGGAAAGGGGATGTACCGGGTCTGGGTCGCCCGAAAGGGAATTACCGGGCCCTCCAAGGTGGGAATGGCCAAGTAAGTTCCCTTTTGCGGGACCCGGACCAGAGTTTGGCGGTAGCCATGCTGCTATGGCTACCTCCAAAATCGTAATGAGGCCCAATGTCTTAGGGTTAAGAATGCCTGATATAGTGCTTGACTCTGACTGTTGCAATAATAAGTGATCAAATAGCATTGTTCACATTTAGGGCCAACATGTGTAATGTTTAAATGCAGTTGTCTGCAATTGCAGTCTTCAGGTTGTGTGTGACAATTTCCAGCACACCTGCAATGGGCACAGCATCTTTTGCTGCACTAACGGCCTGACTGAAGTGTAAGTTAATCTTCTTGGAGATGGCAATTATTTCCTTCATTGGCTAACCATTGAGAATGAAATATGTCATTACAAGGTGAAGGTGATGTGCACAGCAAGGAACATTCATGGTATTGCCAAATCAAAGGGTTGCTTCAATATTAGAAATGGTGTCAGCAGAAACAACCCCCAGCTGTAATTGTAAGGGGCTAACTCACTGTGTCATCACCTTCTTGACGTTTCCCAGATTTTGACTCTGTGTGGCCTCCGCGATCAAATCCTTGGTGAGATTGGGTACCTTAAAATCTTATAATTTGTGTTTCCATCACAACTCTGGATCTGTGTCAGTGTCCTCGTCCTCCTTGGCATCAGGGATGTCTAGAGTCATATGTTGTAGTCTGGATTTGTATGGGTTGTAATATTCACCTAACGTTCCAGCATCATCATTATTATTCTCAGACGTACTAGATGAGTGTGTTGGTGACCCATATACTGATCATCAACACTGTGAACATTATGTTCCTCTAACCTGTGAGTAGTTTCACGAGACTGCCCAGTGGATGCAATCTGCACATCACCCTGTTCTGCCACAAAGACAGTGATGCCAACTACCTCCTTGACTGGCTGAAATACCTGCTGACCATGTACTACTTTATCTTTCACACCAGAGTGATGTGTGGCATAAGGTGCAGCAGAATGCAAGGTTGATATCTTCAATTTACAAAGCACAGTTCTTGCATCCCAATGCACAGTGAGGCTCGTCTGGGTGATGTAAAACACCATCTAGCCACATGTCTACCCGCTGGTATGTTTAGATGCAACATCCTTTCACCAAACGATTGTGCAATGTAATATTGATAATTTTAATCTCGCTTGTCACAAAAGATAGCACACAGAGTTAAAGCAAATGAGTGCAAAATCCTGCCTAAAAACTAACATATATATATATATGTTGTATTTAATTTCCAAGTTTAAAGATAACGTGAGTATGATTTTAGACTTGCTCATAACCTTAACCTTATATCAAGCAGACACTACAAAAGACATACTATTGCATTAAAATACACAAAATATACAATACAATATTCAATTAAAATGTGCACAACCTATATCAACCAATCCAAATACAATAATATCGCCATATATAAAAGTGGCAATATCCACAATTCTTAAGGTTTTGTTCTTGTATTACTTAAAATGTAGATCAGCCCTTAATAGGCACGACACTGCCAAATGATTTCTGAAATGTATTTATTTAATTATCGTTTGCTTGTTAGGTGCTTATACAGCAACTAAAATACTGTTTCAAAGTGTCCACAGGGCAAGGGGAGGGAACAAGGTAGTGAAATACAATACCAAACACAATATTTAATAAGAACAGTGGGGGAAATGGACGAAAGGACGAACTTACTATGCCTTGTGAGTATTCAGAACGCGCAACTGCAGCAAGGAAGAAGGGTTAAGAGTGTAGAAGCGTAAGTGCTGAGGAATCCAAGCTCATGGGTGGGCCACAGATTAAGTGCTATGGGTGTTGAGTGCTACACGGCCAGGAGCTACGTTAGGAGTAAGTGCAAACCTCCAGGGTGGAGGGAGTGCCAAGAGAGATGTGCTGAGGGTAGACAGGAGCTGGGACAATTGGGTGTGGAAGGTTTGGGGCCCCGGACAACAATCACAGCAACTGTGGGATTAGCAGAGGAAAGAAGAAGGGAAGGAGGAGGTAAAAAGGAAAGTCTTGAGGAGCTTCAGGAATTTAAGAAAGTGCTGCTCAAGGTGTAGCATCAGGGGGAGGCTGTTCAATAGGAGGGAGCCAGCTGAGGAAAGCAATCAACCACCTTCCCTCTCTTTAACCAAAAGTTGTACACACAAAGAGTTGGTTCCAGAGGAACGTAGTGGTCTAGATGGAGAGTATTTACTAAAATAAAGTTGAAGATAGTGTGGTCCCCGGGCCCAGTCAGCCTTGTGGATGATGCAGAGGATTTTAAATGTAATCTGTGCAGCAACCGGGAGCCAACAAAGACTTTTAGGGCAGGAGATATGCAGTCCCTTGGCTTAAAGCCAAGGATAAGTCTTGCTGCCCTATTCTGGAAAAGCTGAAGGGTTTGCAGATTGGAAGAAGGTAGATTCAGGAGGAGGCAATTGCAATAGTCAAGCCTAGAGAGAACCAGGGCTCGGGTAACATTGAGCCTCTGGTGGAAAGTGAGAAAGTGGAAAACTCCTTTGCTAAGGAAGACCTGAAAGTGGGACTTCTTGGCAATGTCCAGAGTGTGAGGGAGGAAGGAAAGAGAGGAGTCATAGATGACTCCAAGGTTTCTGGCTTCAGACGAAGGAGCAGGGGGAGAGCCCAAGGAGGATGACCAGAGTGAAGGGAAGAAGGAGGGAGCAGGGTTCCCTATGTGAAGGATCTCAGTTTTACCGGCATTGAAGCAGAGATCGTTGGAGGTGCACCAGGACTGGATGGCAGCTATTCAGTAACGGATGATGGAGGGTGCAAGAGTATCAGCAGGACGTATTAAAAAGAGCTGTGTGTCATCTGCGTAACACTGAATGTTGGAGGAGAAGGAGGAAATGAGGCATGCAAGCAGAGCTAGATAGATGTTATAGAGCCAAGGGTAGAGGATAAAGCCCTGGGGGACACCATAGGTGGAGTTGGAAGTAGGAGAGGAGAAGATGCATCGAATGATTTGGGAAGAGCAGTCAGTAAGCAAGTATGTCAGCCAGTCCATTGTCGTTCCGAGATACCAAGGGAATCCCAGAGCCTTTATATGAGGATGGAATGGTTGACTGTATCAAAGGTTGAGGAGAGATTCAGTACCTTCACATTGCCCAGCCTTCCTCAGCGTACACATATTTGTATTCCCTGTCTTTGTTTGAAAACATGGTTAACTTTCAACTATTTTTTCCTTCTCCTTTCTCGTGTGCACAGTATCAGTTAAAGAAAACAATGATCATTTCTCTTACACTATACCATATTTCATTAATTCCAAGTAAATGAACATTGTATTCAATGTACCTCACATTTTCATATTAACCCCTTCTTATTTATGTTAAATATACTCAAGCACTGTATCCACTGGCAACCATATTTAATGGTGGCTAAATATTATATATTTATTTTCTGTATACAAATACCACCTTCCAATGTGGACTACGGTGGTACTGAAAGTGTCAGTCTGTATACCTGGTTCCATGCCCAAGTAAGTGAACATAAACATAAATACTTATCGCTATCACCATTACATATCTGCTTCATTCAATATAGTATATTTTAACAACACATTACGAATGTGTTGTTAATAATAATTAATAGAAACTCACTAATAATTAACATACCTAATAAATGCATATATACAACCATAAGGAGAAAAAGCTATGCAAAGCCCTATATAATTTCAAAATATATTAATGTTATAATTCCAAATTCATTGTTAAAAACAATATCAATTGACTAGAGAGAAATATACAATTATAATATAATTAATCCAAATAACATTCATTCCAGCTCCATTAATATCACATTCACTTTACCCAATCAAGGGCTTTTTTGTTTAAATGTATTATTCAATTGTTCACAATTGTTTATTAATTTTACATTGTATCATGTATCTCTCTTGTCACTTGTATTTGTACAGATGTATTCTAGAAATTGATACATCTAAATGGTTTGACTTCTTTAGTGCCCAATGTCCTTGTCTAGAATGTAGGTCTTCCTGAGGACTAGAAAAAAACAATTTTTAAAAATTAATTTGGCTGGTTCATCCTTTCATTAGTTCTCAAATTAATGTGGTTCTCTCCATAATTCAAAACTCATTGTGCCAGTCACAGCCACATTTGCATTTAGGTGTAGCTTTCTCCATTTGTATGTTCAATGATTAAATCATAGGCTTTGAAACTATGTATTCATAAAAATACATGTTCATAGGGCTGTTGAATTGAAATACCTTCATTTTGAGTTTTTAATTTACAATTAATGAATGTTTCTTCTTTCACACTGTTTGTGATACTTACAACCTTGACCAGTACATTTATGTTATATCTCAAAGAGAATTTGCTCTTCATCTATAGGGACAGTGACCCTTGTTACATGTACATTATGTGCTAATTCCATACCCTGCAAAACTATATTATCTATTGATTCAGTTCCCTAAATGATTGAGCTAATAAATAAGAGCATATTCTGTGTTAAGAAAAATGTAATGTAATGTTCAGCTTCCTTTTAAGTGGATTTCCCTTTAAAGGATTAGTTGTTATGTGTGTCCTCATTCTTTGTAAGTGTTCCCTTATTTGTCATTGTGTCGCTTGCACATAAACACAGTAATATTGTGGGAGAGCATTAGCTACTCATGTTTTCTTAATGATCCAAAGTAGCTTTTCTCTGAATAGATGTACCCCAATTAAATCTTGGGCATTTGCCATTCAATAAATGTTTCTTACCTTGCATAAAGATTTGCATGGATCCTCTTATTGTTACATTCCTGGCATCTGCGTGCTCATGGCGTATTGTCTGTTTCATACACCATGTGCAACATCATCCAGTTGCGAACCACGTGCATGTGGTGACGTCATCACATGGCCACATTTATTACGATGAAAGACATAAATGGGACACACAGTCTCAGTCTACCCAATTATTTTGATAACTATTGAAACTATGTATGTAATGGCTACCATGAAGGTGTGTGTTTGCTTGTAAATTTGACTGAAGTATAATATGATGATTGTAATGTGCTTACTTTAATGTTTTACTTTACAAATTGAATATTTCCCTATTAAGATTTTTACATGAATTCACCCAATCAAAATAGGCCATTCAATCACTTTGTTTAAGCCCATTTATTGTGAATTAAATTTCAGGATTCAGAACCTTTTGTTGAGTATGGTGTTCACCTTTTGGTGTAGTCTTGCTTTAATGACTTCTGATACACTCCATTCAGGGTCATCTGCACTGTGGGATTCTTCTAGCTAATGATTCACTAGTGGTGCATTCTCTATCTTAGTTGGATCCTTGATCTGTGCTGCGGGATCCATTGTATTCCTCAATCTTGTTTTTGTTCCTATGTATATTTTTGTAATGGACATTTTCCACGGTAAGAGTACTGTAACAGAATGTACCAGTCCTTTTTATTTATATACCCCAACATTTAGTAAGGGTTCCTATATTATTGGTCTCTTTGTTTTCTTGATGCACAACCAAATTGTCTTTTAAATGTTTACCTCTTTTCAAGGCAAATTGCAGTTTTTTCTTTAAAGCAAGCAGTGTACTGTAAAATTATTATTTTATACAAAAGACAAAAACCACTTTGGTTGTCAAGCAGATATGAACTTGTGCTATGTGATAGGTGGAGGAATTATTGAAACCTATCCATGGGCATCTTGATAAATGGAGAGACTATCTCTATGCAGCAACTCAGCGCACAGAAATCCTCTGCTAATCAAGCAGTGATGGTACATGCTGCCATGGTAAATGTGGTATCATCAAACGTACGGAACTCAATTACGGAATGAGAATACATTAGACAGTGTTACTGTAAAATTAATTAACATTAATAAGGATCCTGTCACCCGCAAATTTTTGTTTGGAGGTGATTTCCTTTATTATTTAATAATGCTAAGTACGCCCTTTCAAAATGCCTCAGTTACTCCTATCACTTATGTAATCACCTATACATTTCAACACAAGTATATGTGTATATCTTAGATGCGGGGAAATACACATTTGCACTATCCACAAGTACTTATAGAACTCTGTCATTCCATCATCCCATCAAGATATTAGCACATTCCTCTATTCATGGCAGTTTCTATGAATTTGAAGTAATTTTCCATTGTGGATATTATCTGTCTGCATTCTTGGATGCTAACTGTTTTACCACAAGATGGATTTTTTTTCCGCTTTCCTTATGGAACAACACGTTCTATGGTATATGCAATGTTCATTGCCACCTTATATGATGTACACATTTCATTCCATGATATATGAAATTTACTGTATGATATTCGTGCGTTTTTATGATATATTCTTTACAATAAATTATATATTGTTTTGTATGATGAAAAATGTGTGTGAAAATGCTGAAATATTCCACTAACATCTCCTCATAGCATCCCTCGACATGTCCTAAAAACAATTAATGAAGTAATATATTCTGTCTGAAGGTATCTGTCTTTAAGTTATCCACGACAATATTTTTGCCAGTTAATATTTCAAGTTGTCTGATAACAATTTCATGTTGATATAAACATTCATAATACACGTGATTGTTCAGTAGTGCATTTAATCTGAGTTGACCGGTTGAGAAAGATACTGATCAAGTTAATGGCCCTCATGCCAAGAATGGTGGCACAGGAAAGAATGGCAGTAAAATGGAAGTAGCAGGATGAACACCACTTTCCTGTACCACTGTGCCCTGGGTTTGGAGTTCAAGTGGAGAGTTCACCTCTGGCACTTGGCTGGAGCAGAATCCTACACTATGCAGCCTCGAATTGGGTGATTTACCTCAGCAGAATTACTGCTTGCAGTAAATCTGAAAATTACACATGAGTCCCATGGACTCCAAAAATGGGAGAGATACCACATTACCACTGTAGGGTTTTGCTCGGGCCCTCCAACCGCGCAAAGAACATATCACGCGGGAGCCAGGCGAACTGTCAACCTCTTCTTTATTAAACAAGGCAGGAACTGCCGAACTCTTTCCCCCGGCCCCCACCCGAGCCCAACGTCACTCCCCCTCCCGGGAAAGATAAGACCGCAATGGCGGTCTGCCCACACAATGATGTGGGCGGGCTGCAAGCCCTGGGAAAGGACCTGACATCTCCCTCCTTTTTAACAAGCAAGATGCTTGCCGCTCCTCACTCCATCTCATCTATGAGTCTGTGGGGTTTTATGCGACTTCTCTGGGGTCGACCACAATTGCACAGTGTCCTCTCTGTCTGTCCCTGTGACGTCTGATTGTCCTCACTTTCCGATGCCTCCCACTCTCCCAGGTAAGGGGAGTCTTGACTGAGGTCCTCATCGCTGTACCCAAATCCGACTTGCTCGTGCTCTGTGTGGCCCATCCAGGGCTTGAAGTGAGACACATTCCGAGTGACTGAGGATTTGTCAGTTCTCTGAACTGAGATCATGGTCCCTTTCTTTTGTGTACCGATCAGCGGGTCTTGTGCGAACGTGGCATCCTCCTTTCTTTGTTTGGGTTGCCGCAGCCACACTTGGTCTCCGGGTTCAATGTGTGACTCCTGAGCTTTCCTCTTGTGGTCCGCTGTCTCTTTCATTTTGGCTTTCGCGGCGTCATCCTTGTCTCTGGCCTCCTGTTCAAGTGGCGTTGCTTCTGCCGAGTGTGTGTCCTCCGGCAGTCGAGTCTGGATCGGTCTGCGGAACATCAGGTCAGCTGGGCATATGCCCGTCGTGCTGTGGGGCCTGTGGCGATAGTCCCTAAGGAACTGATAGAGTGCTTGTTCGAAAGGTTTGTTGAGTATGCCCGCTATTTGTAGTGTCCTTTTGATGTTGGCCATGAATCTCTCGACCATGCCATTGGCCTGTGGCCATCGTGGTGTTATGCTCCGATGCTGGAACCCCATGTATCTTGAAAAGTTCTCAAAATCCTTTCCCATGAATGGTGCTCCATTATCGGACTTAATGACCCTGGGAATTCTGTAAATAGACAGCATGCAGTCCAGTGCTGGGATAACGCTGGAGGCTGCGCTGCTGTCAATGATTTGCGCCTCTGGGAATCTTGAATGTTCGTCTATTAACACCAGCACGTACGTGCCATCTCTCAGGGGTCCAAAGAAATCCACCGCCAGTTCCTCCCACACGTGTCCTGGTAGTGGTGACATGTGAAGTGGGTTTGGGTGAGGGGGAGGTGCTACTTGCGCGCACGTCGTGCATTGGCCTACCATCTCTTCTACCATTGCGTCCAACATGGGGAACCATACCTTTTGCCTTAGTAGTCGCTTGGTGGCGACCACTCCTCGGTGACTTTCATGTGCTAATTGAATCGTTCTGATGCGTAGCGATTTGGGGAGAAGAACTTTGCACCCCTTCAGTATGACATGATCGTCGACTATGGAGAGTTCATCTCGACCTGGTCTATGTGCTTGATGTCCTCTTGAATCTCTTCAGGTTCCTGTCTCGCTTGTTGACGCATGTGCGCTCTTCTGTCCTCCTGCATGCAGTGACGTATGATTCGCAGTGCTGGGTCCTGCTCCGAATGTGTGATTATGTCCGCCCACCCCAGAGACAAGGGTTGCAAGTGGTGAACCACGTAATTGAGGTATTCGTCGGCGATGGATGGTTGAGGGTTTGAAGGGCCAGTTGGGTGGCGAGACAGATAGTCAGCTGGGTTGTCTTCCTTTCCCGGGCGGTGCTTAATGACAAACTTATAGTCCTGCAGACGTAGACCCCATTGCGCTATCCTCGGTGGCATTCTTGATTTGGGGTCTCCGTAAATTGTAAGTAAGGCCTGGTGATCCGTTATGATGGTGAACGCCTTGCCATACAAGAACAGATGAAAGTACTTGCATGCCCATACCACTGCCAGGCTTTCCTTTTCGGCCTGGGAGTACGCTTGTTCTGTGGGGGTTAGGCTCCTGCTGGCATATGCCACGATGTATACGTCTGTGGGTTTCTGCGGATCAACTTGCGTTAGTATGGTGCCCAGGCCAACAGGGCTGGCGTCTACGATTACTTCGGTGTGTCTCTTGGCGTCGAAGTAGGCCATGTCCTCCGCGTTTGTAATGGTGTCCCAAATTGCCTCAAATGCTCTTTGGCAGTCTGTGGACCATGTGTAGGGTTGATCTTTTTGTGTTAGTAGGCGTAGAGGGTTGCTGATGGTTGCGTAGTCCTTTAGGTACCTGGAACAGTAGCTGGCCAATCCTAGGAAGGACCAGAGCTCTGTCATGTTCGTCGGGGGTGTGGCTGAGTTGAGCGCTGCTACTTTCTCCGGATCTGGTCGCATTCCTTTGCTGGAGAAGATGTGGCCGAAGAATCGTAATGAGCCTTTTCCAAATTCGCATTTGGACTTGTTCAGGTTTAACCCAGCTGCTTGTAATGCTTCACACACTCTGTGAAGAGCTGTGTCGTGCTCATCCTTGGTCTTGCCAAATACCAGGACATCATCTGAGTAGTTCAGACAGTTTGGCACGTGCCTGATCACGCGGTGTATTTCCTCCTGGAAGATTTCGGCTGCGGAGGATATCCCGAAGCTGAGCCTCTTATAGTGGAATAAGCCCAGGTGCGTGACGAAAGTTGTGATGTACCTGAACTCGGGTGCAATCTCAATCTGATAATATCCCTTTGTGAGGTCCAGTTTGGAGAAAACCTGCGTCCCGTGGAGGAGGTGGATCATTTCAGTGATCCTGGGTGCCTGATGTCTCTCCCTTTCGATTGCTGCATTGGCTCTCCTCATGTCTACGCACAGGCGTATTGATCCGTCGGGTGACTTTTTGGGGATGGGGACAATGGGGGATACCCATGAAGTGGGTCCTGAGACTGGTTCGTTAACATTGAGTTTGATGAGCTTGTCTAGTTCTTTTTCGACTTGGCGCTGTATGTTCACGGGTATCCCGCGATAGTGTTGGGCGACAGGCGGTATGTCCGGGTTTATGTGCAGCTGTACCTTTCTGTGTTTCAATTTTCCCAGACCCTTGAACAGATTTGGCAAGGTTTGTTCTATTGCGTCCGGTCTGGCGAAGTACTTGTGGGCCATCAGTTGGTACAGAATGTGCACCAAGCCCATCTCGACAGCGGTCTTAAAGCTGAGGCTGCATCCGCTGTTGGCTTCTGTCTTCAGAATGTGTAGGGGAATCTTTGCCGCATGTGATTTGTGTACGCACCACACAGAGATGGTCCCTTTGCAGGGTAGTGGGGTTGTGGCTCCATATGGATAAATATCCACTGTTGCCTTCTGATCTTTGGTGGGTTGGTGATTGAGTTGTACGCTTGTTTGTTTATTATGTTGACTGTCGCCCCTGTATCAATGAGGAATTCCAGAGGCGTGTTGTTGACTTGTAGTGTGAGTATTGGACTGTGTTGGGTGGCTGTGGCATTGTTGAGTGCCCACACATACCCCTTTTTCCGTTGGTCGTCCTCTGATGACTGGGATTCACTGCCTGATGGGGAACGCATCTCAATGTATCGGACAAATCTCCTCCTTTGGGATCGTCTAGAGCCGTCCGTTGTCTTCCGGTCATCCCTGGCATATGAGCTTCTCCTGGTTCTGTCTTCTCTCCGGGGTCCTATCTGGTCTTCTTCACCTCTCCCGGCGGGTGGGCAGTGTCGCGAGCTTCTCCTTCTCTCCTGTTGTCTCGGTCTACTGGGCTCTGGGCCGGGTGCATTCTTGCAGACCGCTCTATAGTCGTCCATTCCGCCACATGTGGCGCACTTTTGTCCAACGGCTGGGCACTCGCCCACGTGTGGATATTCGTACCCGCATCTGTAGCACGTGGCGCTGACTGGTTCCCACCTTGTGAGGGGGCGGCATATAGTTTGTTGATTGTGTCCGCGCTGGGCGTCTGATGTTGAATGGTGACCTTGCCTAGGCTGTCTAGCTGCGACTCAACTGCCGCTTCCATTCTGGCGAGGGCGAGGATTTCCTCGAGGGACCTTTGCTTTTGAAGCAGTTGTTTTTTGAATGGTTGGAATATGCAGCCAGCAATGACCTGGGATCTTAGTGCTTCCTCGTTGGAGTATTTGTGGAATTCACAGTACTTGAGCCTGATTACTTAGACGCATTGCAAAATTGTCTAGCGACTCCCCTTTTTCCTGTCTCGTGGTATGGAACACGTGGCGCTCGTAGTCGATGTTAGTGTGGGGTGTGAAGTATTCTGATAGCTTCCCATGAAGTTCTCTGTATGTGACAGTGTCTACATTCATCAGTTCACCTGCTATGTCCCTGACAGCTGAGCCTACCGTCATGAATAGTGTGTTTTTTAACATTGCATCATCGGTGAGGCCGATTGCCCCTGTGTAAAATTTGAAATCCCTGAGCCAGATGACCCATCTAGGTCCCATATTAGAGGTGTCCCTGACATCGAATGGGCCAGGTATGGGCAGGTTTTGGGAGGCGCTACCTGAACCTTGTGCTGGTTGTTGATCATCTGCCGCGGCTCCCGCTCCACCTGACGAGGATGCTGCTGGGCTCGTTGGAGCAGACATGTCCGCGGTGACAGGCACACTCTAGATGAGGCCTGAAGTGTCTCTGCGGGGCCTTGTGCTGTCGCTGCATTGCGATCACTCCACACGTGTAGCTTCGACGTGGAGCGTGAGCTGCCTGGTGGCCTCGGGGGTTGATATGCTGTGGCGCGCCCTTCCTGTCCCTTCCTTGGATGATCCTCGGGTTCCCCACGTGCTGCGTGTCCTCCCGCTGCCTGCCGGTTGGAGAGGGGAGAGAGGGAGGGTGTGGCAGCTGCTTGCAGCAATTGTGGGCCAGCTGGGCCCCTTGCGCTCTTCAGCTGCACCAACGTGCGGGGCCTGCGTCCGCCGTGGGCCTTCCGCACTGTTCACGAGTGCGCCCACGTGTGCAGCGCCAAGAGCGCGGGCTCCTGCGGCGGGTTCGATCTGAGAAGAGGAGAGCCGACGCGCCTGCGCCGCTCGACCGCGGTCCTCTGCGTGCCTCCCAGGCCTCGGGAGCGGAGGTGCGCCGACACGCTGCAACCGCTCAACTGCGGGCCTCCTTCTGGCACGGGTGGGTAACGTGTACCCCTGGTCGCCAAATGCAGGGTTTTGCTCGGGCCCTCCAACCGAGCAAAGAACATATCACGTGGGAGCCAGGCGAACTGTCAACCTCTTCTTTATTAAACAAGGCAGGAACTGCCGAACTGTTTCCCCTGGCCCCCACCCTAGCCCAACGTCACTTCCCCTCCCAGGGGAAGATAAGACCGCAACGGCGGTCTGCCCACACAATGACAACTACCACTCTCAATCGGTGGCACAGCCACAAGACCGAGTGGCAGTAAGGGTTAATGGGTTTGGTGTTTTTTTCAGCCAACTCTAATGATAACCAATATGTTTAATTAATTTTGAGGCTCACACGTGTTAATGTATTGAAATGCATCAAACTATGCACTCTTTGTAATTTGGCAAAGATAAAGTACACACTTCTTTGCTCTTGTTATTGCTGTGTCGCTGTGGTTATCTGCTATTATTAGAATGGGCAAATAAAGGATTTGAAGGAGCGGAATCCCTGTATGCAAAAATCAATGCTCAGTAGACAACACATTGATCGAAAGGCTGTAAAACAACCTTGATTCAATTCCCTGCTTTCTGTCAGTTTAGTGTTACAATGTTCGGCCTGGTCCTCATCGCAGGCAGTTGCCATTAATAAACTCACACATGTCTGCTTCCTCTCAACATATGGGTTTTGCTTATGCTATACAGCATGCGGCTACGATGGGAGGCCCAATTAAGTGTGACAGGTAATCAATAAGGCAGATCGTCACATCAACACATGTAATCATGTCTAAACTAGTTATGCTAAAAAGCTCGCCTCTCCAAAGAAGTCATGACAATTTGGTGAATGTTCCTTGATAACATTGTGGCTTGAAATATATCAAAGGGAGGAGTAGAGAACAGAAACATTGGCGAAATCAAGGTTCAGATGCATTCCAGGGCAGCATTTTAATAACCAGTAAAACAGTCTGTACAATGCTCAACGCTTGGAGATCAAGGTTGGTATGTACCATAGATTGCAAGCTCACTGTAACCAATAGAGAGCTACATTAGAAGAGGGGTGGGTGTGCTTGCCACCATATCACCAGAGATAATGACGATTGTTATGTATTCCTGAAAATCTGCCTGATTATGACTTTACAGCTCCCCCTTTGGTAACAACAGTGGTATTGCTGGAATACCACTAGCAGTATAGCAGAAATACCACTTACCATATTTATAATATTGTTTCTATCCATGTTTACCCTAGTTTGTGGGTGGAAATTCACAGTGCATATTACTTTCATTCCACTTCCATGCATTTTGATGCACAAAAGGACATTTCTGACACTTCTATGCATTACTTGAGGAAGGTAGTGAGGGTTGGGGCATCAGAGATGTCCAGGTTTTCAGCTCCTTCCCCTGTGCCCCTTACAAAACATGTTTTACCCTCTATTGAACGGAAGTCCTGGTGCCTCCCCACTGTACAGGACAAAAATATAAATAATATTCTTCCTACAATTTAACAATTTTGGAGTAAATACATTGGTGGATTTTCATGGTGAATATGCACCCTGTAATTAGGCAATATTTCCCACTAGTTGTATACATTTGGATGGGTAGAGAAGTAAAACAAGTACAATTTGGCTAACACACATGGTTTTCTTATTACCTCCCAAGTCTTAATGAGGCCTTGTCAGTGGTGATGCTCCCGGGATATGATAAGTGAATAAACATGAGGTCATCTCTAGGATCCTGGGCAGATGAAATTAATGAGATGTGAGGACCTTTGCAGCATTATGGTCCTTTCTGTTTTATGACGCCTTCTTATCATCATTCTTCACATGAGCCCAAGAATTTTTTGTTTTTCGTTAAATCACAGAGGACATTGGGTGAGGGTGTTCCCCGAAATGTTGGCTTTGACTATACTTGCCCTGACACATCAGTGAGAGACACGTGCAGTGAAAAAGCACTAGGCTCCACACTTTAGAGGCAGCTTAAGCTAACCTGATGAAAGCCATCCAGGCTCCATCTTTGGATCGTGGCAGTTTCCTACTGGACTCCTATTTTCAGGAGAAAAGCACCAGATGGAGATGGACCTATGTCCCTTACCCAAAAAGCTTTGGACTAGAAGTCGACGATGGGGGGTGAGGTAAACCAGAAGGATATGGACAAGTGAAGATCTGCAAACACAGAAGAGCAACGACGGACTAAGCCCATTTATGAAAGAAGTTCATTGTTCTCTGGGATGGCAATAGCTGATTGGAGGTTTTGTCAAGATAAAGGGGTTGTGTAGTGGGGTAGAATCACATTCTGCCCGTTTCTTGAAAGAAGTGAAAGTAAAAGGGCTGTTTGTTCATCTCTTGAGATTGATCTGTGATTATAAACTCGTTGATAGGCCAAAAGTTGAGTTGCACACATACTTGCAAACAAGCCACTGCAAATTAAACATTATAACAGCATCCATTCGATATCATTAGAATCATACTAATATGCTTGGAGTTTGTGTGGGAATTATTGCAATGGCTGACATTTACTTATATTTATTTATTTATTGGAAATTAAAAATTTTTCACTAAGCAACAATATACAAAGCACAAAGCGCATATTGATGACTAGATGAGTCTCATTCCTGCTTGATTTACAAAGCTTTACATAGATATGATATATTGGTTACAATGTTAAATTAGTTTGTGTGAAGGAAGGAGCTGTAAATAGTGAATTGGGTCAGCTAATGGCAGACTTTAAATAAAGCTTCAGTAATTACAGCATGTACATTTAAATACAGATATGTAATCCAATGATGACTATGTCTGGGGGTTACTGCACTTGCACCTTCTGAATGATCACAAGGCCTAGTAGGACGGCCTCTTTCTTTCTCCTCCTTGTTAGCATATTTTCCTTTCGTTCCCATGTTCCCTCCCTGCTGCGCTGTGGGCGCTTTGAAATACAATTTACTTGATGTATAAGCGCCTTACAAATGCACAATAAAATTAATGAAAATAAATAAATTGGTGGAGGGGTCATAGCGGCCTCAGAATCTAACAATCCCAACTGGGAGAGAAGGTGGTAGTTATGGGTGACTATGAAGTCACAGCGGGTATGCCCTTAATTATGAATGTGCAAACGTTTGAAACAGCTAAT
The DNA here is from genome assembly GCF_040938575.1 of Ambystoma mexicanum. NCBI lineage: Eukaryota > Metazoa > Chordata > Amphibia > Caudata > Ambystomatidae > Ambystoma > Ambystoma mexicanum. The sequence continues at coordinate 317,134,296 of NC_090928.1, read as the reverse complement.
GGTGAACAAGGGACGGCTAGTTCGAGAGAAGTATTTGGAGGGTGCCAGCTCATAGATTCTGTAAACACACGAAGAAGGAATTTCAATAAACATGTTTGCATGGTTAATCACACCAGATGATGCTGATGCTCGAAGGTTGGTGAATCTCATTGAAGGTTGCAGAGCAGGGGTGCACAACTAGTTTGCCGCAGCCAAATGTAACTTACAATCTGTCTACGAGGGGCCGGATAGTTTGTGTGGGGTAGCCGGGAGGAGTATGTAGTGAATCTACGCCCCCCATACATTTTTAGTAAGCATGTGGGGAACTAACAGGCGTCTTAAGGTGTACTTCTTGTATTTATTGCTATTTCTGCTTTCAATTCTGAAGCACATTTATTAACCAAAACAGTTTTTCTAGTGCTTATTAACATACTTCAAGTGCTGGTGTTAGTTCAAATTATTACCAAGCCAGAAGGAAAAACTGATTTGGCCCTGGTCTTGTACATGTTATCCATAGTGTGAGAACAACATCATCCCCATGCCACCAGCAGCAACAACCTAACAGAGAGCTAGCTGTCCTGCAGGTGGAAAAGAGCTGTGCAGATGTGGTGACAAGTAGACTGGGAGCCGACTGGCAGCTTAGGATTAGGACACCATCACATTTTTAAAATAAAACTAAATGAAAATCCTTTTAATGTGCACCCTCCATACGCAACACCTCTGCATTCAGAAGTACTGCCACAAAAGACTTCAATGCCCACAGTCAACATTGCTTTGTTATCAGGCAAATAATCATTTAGCTCTTTCCAATACTTAGCTCTGAAGCAGCATACAAAGGTGGTGTGCACAGGCCACGTATACACAATATCACTGATATAGTTTATTTTCTACACTGCTTAGTAATCTGTTTTACAGAACCGGTGTAGGTAAAATTGTGTGCTAAACCGAGAAGAACAACTGGGTTGCTACTGAGCTTGAATCACAGTGTGAGCACAGGCCCTCCCTGACACCCCAGCAGCATGCACATGACAAAGCAAGCCATTTGTCCCACATATGAACAATAGATGTACAGACCGCAAGCCTGAGGGGAAAGGGGTGATGATGAGGCTCTGTATTTGGGCCTTCCAGCTCTTCCAATTGAAATGGACCCCACACATTGGGGGGGGCCTCTAAAACATGGCAAAATACATTTTATGTTGTCATTTAGATATTGACCACTGGCTGCTTTTATTTGTTCTGTCATGCAGGTGAGAATGAACATAATATGATATGATAAGTCATTCATAATGCACCTGTAGACAAGTGATTTTAGGCGCCACAAGACAAGGAAGGGGAAACAAAACACAAACACTCCAGACCATTAACCCCTGTTACAGCCCCTGCAATGGGGGATGAAGGCCATTAGCACCCTGAGGTGCTAAAAAATTGATTTTCCTTCCTATAGTGGGCAGTAGAAAGGAACATACTTTTCCAAGATGGCCACCATGGAAAGGGAAGGCAGCCTGCGGGAGCTGAAAAGAAGGCGTGAATGCGGCGGAGGCACCTGCTGCCACAAAAAATAAGGTAAGTAGAGGGTGATGAAGGTGAATAAAATAATAAATGGGACAGAGAGTGGGGAGGAAGATGGCAGCAGAGAGAGCCCGCCATCAGCCGGCTTAGAACGTGGGCTTGTACCGGCAGTTCCAGCCTGCGTTCCTAGCAACCTGATTGGCTGCCTCCCCCTCCCAGAGTGCTAATGTACAATTTTAGTCACACATCCATCCCCCAATCACTTCCAAAAACTGTACATAGAACGCTATAGCCATATTAAGCTTTCACACACCAACTGCCACTTAACAATCTTTTACAAATCTTGTGCATCTGCATTTCCCTTACTTGTACAAAAACAGTGAACACAATGCTCCTATTATTGCTGATATGCATTGTGCAGTGAGAGAAGTGCATACATAGAAGGGGCAATACAAATGGGTAAGTGCTCATGAGAACCCAGAAGGGAAATAACAAGGTATGCCAAGGTGGGATGCCACTGAGTAACTATAGGAGCAGAGGAGTACATTGGCTGCATCTTAACCATAACATCCCTTTAAAAAAAGTGTTTTCTGTCAATTTAATAGGTTTTTATATGTGGAAATGTTTCATAGTGTTACATCACTGTATATAAGTTATTCATAATTCCTCTTTTCATACATATGAAAGAACTATAAACCTCCTTTAAAAAACATATTTTTTGCAACACATACTTATGTCTGTCGTTATCAGCAGTGCATGCTGGGGATGCAAATCATCATTCAATTGGCTATGGCAAAAGGCTCCACCATGACCTCAGCACAAACAAATCACCCCTATTATTCACTGCACCTACCCTACATCCTACTTCCGTGTCCACTATACCCTAATAATGTAACCAATGGCCGGTACTCAATGATTGCAGCCAGGCCCTCTCTCCAAATCCACGGGGCATAGGCTTCGGTCATGCCGCATTCCATAATAAGCAAATCAGAGTACACATTTACGTTTGCAGAGGACTAGGCCCACTACCCAGACACCAAATGTATATCACTAGTTTTTCAACTTACATTCTTACACTTTCGAAAAATAACACACAAGACATTTCCAAAAACATGCTTTCAGGTCCTTGCTAATGCTGATCATGCAGGTTTGTTGTAATCCCATCCAGTACTTCGGGCTGCAGCCACAAGCAGAATATTTGTTCCCATTCAAAGCTACTGCTTTTGCCATACTGCATGCCCCAATAAGCAAATTACAGTACACATTTCTCCTTGCTGATGGCCAGGGCCATTACCCAGACTCCAATGTTATATCACTGTGTTGTGTACTTACATTTTACACTTAAAAAAAAAAACACTGGACATATTTGCAAAACCATGCTTTCCAGTCCATGCTGACCCTCCTCTTTCATATTTTCTGCAATACGAGCACTTCAGCCTGTATCCGCAAGCACATTTTTTGATCCCTTTCAAACCTATCCCAATTTCAAAAAACTTTACCACATAGCCGGTCCCTGGAGGCCATGCCCACTTTAACCCGATTGCTGGTTCCTCATGGTCATGGCAAGTAGCCAGATTATCCGGGTAATGGCCTTATGTCATGACCCAGACAATCTGGCCACTGCCCATGGCCACAGGCTATACCTCAGTCACCAAAGGTATATCACAATGTTTTGGACCTACATTATGACACTTTTTAAAAAAGAAAACATGGACACATTTGCAAAACCATGCTTTCAGGTCCTTGCCAATGCTCCTTACACAAGTTTGCTGCAAATCCGCCCATGTTTTGTTTTTAAAAAGTGTCAAAATGTACATAGATGCAATAGTCATATAACTTAGCCCTCACTTCACAACATCCATTCAGACTTTGCACAGGCATTCAAGTTTGGGTCTATAATCTTCCTGAAAACATTTGTCCACATTCATCAAACGGAAACAACATTATAAGCCATCTAAAAATGTTGAGACCCCCTCTTATTTTCCCCCCTCTTGACAACATCCCACCAATCTTTCCAAAAGAATTTATATCTAGATCTAAAATCTTTTTCCAAACTTTTGTCAAATGGCATCACATCTATAAGCCTTTACAATATTTTGGGACCCCACTCTGATTTTGTTCTCTCTTGACAAAACAGCAACACGCATTGCAAAAACATTCACAATCAGGACTAGAATAACATTCCAGAACTTTATGCAGTTTCATTGAGTGGCACCAAAGTTATAAGCCATCCAAAAACTGCTTTTCACCAACCTATAATGCAGAAAAAGGCATTGATGGCCCCACACATCTGAGATGTTTGTGAACATTACAGGACTGTTCTGAGCTGCTTGTGGACTTCAGGGTGGAAAACCACCTGTTTGTTTGGCTTTTTAAGCAGGCTTCAACTGGCCTATAGGGAAATAAGGCCAGGAACGAACCAAAAACACAAAATGCTGGTGTGGGGAGTTTTTGGGGTCAAATTGGGCCACTTTTTTGGCCGATGTGGACCAGTTTGATGAGTTACTTCCCTATGCGGCTAATAGTTTTGAACAGTGTTGCTGAAAACAACGCACAATTTGCATCACATTTGATCAAACCCCTCTCCCCTTTGGTCTTGTTCAAACAGTGTCACAAAAGGGATTAATAGTCATTTGCAGTTGAAGGTCACTTTTTCCTTGGTGCCCGAGACAATTTTATGACCTAGTCAGACCCTGTTTTAAAGGCCATATCTTATTTATTTATTTATTTATTTATTTAGTTATTTATTTATTTATCTTTAGTTCATAAATGAACTTTTTCAAAATCAATAAATACACACCAATTCATATTATTAATATTACAATTTCATATCTCATTTATCAATCATACCAATATATTACCAATTGAATACATTTTAAATACATTAAAATTCAAACATATAGATATACATATACACAATTTGTATTAAAATCAACTATACACTTTCAATTTTAGATTTGATTATCTATAAAATTCTAAAAATTCTATAAAATAAATGTTCATTTCTTATCCATTGACAGACGGGTGCAAAAAAGTTCTGCTATTATAATGATAGCTTAACAGAGCAAGTTACTTTATATATATACTCGTTGACTTGCTAGGGTTTGCACTGGGATCCATTAAGACCTTCATCATATGTTACCTAGATTATTTTTTATTAGGTTCCACAATTATTATAATGTAATATGCGTTGCTTTACATTCCGTGTTCAAACAATACGACCAGAATTCAATTGTTTTTATCATGTTATAATCATGAGTCAGATAACCCATAGTGGTCATATAAATATGACCCAATTTTGGTCATTCTGTCAGCAGATGCCTGTCCATTTCTATATTTCCAGGGATTTCACAGATTCTACAAACTCTTTCCGCTTTAGCTATTTTTCATTGTTCGCCCCAGATAGATCTAATAGGAAGTTTATTTGTACGAAGAAACAATCTAAATCTTCGCACTTCTGGGTCAGGACAACAGAAAAGGTAGCGGTAGGGTTTCATAAACTTGTGACTTACTAATGCAGCTGGACTGTAACTTCGTAATGTCTGCAAGTGGTCATAGTTTTTCACCCAATCCCACTTATTTTAACGACGGCTGAAAGCTTTTTTCAGTATCTTGATGCTTGAGCAACGCTGAAAGTTAAGTACCCAATTAAGATCATGAAATAGATTGCTTATCAACTTCATAAACCCACATTCATTTCTTGTACCATGAGTCAAAAAAAAGTTGAGACCCAACTTACTCAGTATTGGGCAGGTGGGCTATGTTTTAGATTTCAAGAAGAACTCTCCTCTATGTTTGAACCCCATAGTACTCAATAATAATAATCCCAATTCTAAACAGACATATTGTATAGATGTGGAGAGGAGGGGGGGTCGTAATGCATGATGCCAGAAGTACCCCTACAGTACATTTAGCCATTCATAGTCACACAGTTTGAGTGCTTCAAGACCATATAGAACCACTTGACAGAACCATTGTCTGTAGAGGTCGAGGATACCACTTAATGAAAATCTGACTTAGTGATATACAAATCTACACACCATGTGAGTAATGTGTTTGGCTTTAAGTGTCCTGAAAATAACAAGCTCTTGGTACCCCTTAGTTTCAGATAGTTCAACCCCAAGATACCGATAATACTGAATATGTTCAATATGTCCCACATTAGAAATGAGAGGCGATTTTCTGATATGTCGGGCATTTACCAGCATTGATTTACTTTTGTCTAGATTAATGGTCAAACCGTGTTCCTCCGCATAGCATGCAAGGGCAGATGACATGGCTTTCATTCCCAGGAGTATCTGGTCACATAATACAAGCTCATCTGCACAGAGCATTGCTGCAACTACACATTGGCCCATTGTAGGGGGGCATTTAGCAAATGTCATCTTTAATCTCAGCTATATAACGATTGAACAACAGGGCCGCCAAGATGCATCCCTGTTTAACCTCTATCCATAGGGATCTTACCAGACAACAGCCCACTATCACTTAACCAATTCTGAACAGTTTTATAAGTGTGTAATGCTACCAATATTTGGAGGATCCATTCAGGACAGCCAAGGGTCCAAAGATTCCTCCGTAACAACACGTGCTTCACTTGATCAAACGCAGCTCAAAAATCAATGAAACTTACATACACTGAGGAGTTCTTTTTCACTTTGGCTCTTGTCATTACTGCATCCAACAGTCTTATGTTATGTGTGGTGCTGGATCCCTTGCAAAATCCCATTTGGTATAGTTCCAGAATGTTATTTTCCATTACCCAGGCCTGCAAGTGAACCAACACAAACCCAGCAAACACCTTTCCCGTAGTGTCAAGGAGAGACAGAAGACAGTCATTTTTCGGTAATAACTGATCTCCATTTTTGAGTACTGCAATATATATGACCTTCTTCCATGAATCAGGTATGCATCTTTCCCAACATATTTTGTTGAATAAGCCACATAATACTATGGCCCATATTTCTTTATTGCCCTTGAGTTTCACAGTGCAAAGGCCATTTGGCCCTGGTGCTCGGGAGTTATTTAACTTAGTTAAATGGCTAATCATGTCTGGGATTTCAAAATTCATTGGCCACTTCACATTTTGGGTCTGGAAAAGCAAATCTGTGGAATCTCCATTCTTCATTTTGATCATAATATAGGAGTTCCAAAAAGTTTTGGTGATCAGATTGACTATTGATCTTTTAGTTGGGGGTCTGGCCAAGTTAACTGCCACAACTTTTTTGTATTTTTATTATTGAGGGCACTTATCATATTTTGCCAATTGGTCGTCAAATGTAGGTGTTTCTTTGTTTTAACCAATTTTTATACTGGTTCTTCAAATGACATATTTTAGCGTGGGATTCAATGCCAGCCAAATCCTCCTTCTTTAATTTATGAATGCCAATTCTCAGCAGTCACTTTTGTTTCTAGATTTCAATGCTGAATGGACACGCATATCTTTTTAAGGCTATCACCTGGGTATTCTTTCTACTTTTTTTGTATTTTCACAGACCAATTTGGTCAGCCAAATTTCTATCTCATTTCCAGGTTGTAAGCTCAGGCAATCGTTGACCGCTATTATTCATTTATTACATATCTTATCAACATTAGGATCAGACCAAACCACCGGGCTACCTTCCTGATTGGCTCCAAATTGCTAATGGTATGTTGTCGATTCTCAGAGAAGTTGAATTCTGAACACAGGTGCAAGGTGGCATGATCACTAAATATATTCTTATTAACACATAGACTTTTAGTTATATTTGAAGTGGGAAAATGGGAAAACACCCTCCCCCCATTCTCATCCAGACCCTGGCCTAGAGGATCACAGCCTAAGCACCCCCGCGAGAGGAGGTCGACCCATTCACTTCTTTACATGACGACAAGGTATCATGTGTCCACGGCCCACGCACACGAGGAGCATGCCCAATACCACCCGTGGTCAAGCCGACGCCTGTGATATGGACCAGCTTGACTAAACAACAACCACAAAACCCATCATCGTTAGAGATGCCATGACGACATAGCCAACTGACAAGAACACATGGGCCACCATGCACACTGGTCACTCACGCACCAACCTACACGAAGAACATACTCAGTGCTATGACGTAGCAGACTGGCACACCCATGGACATGCATTGTTGTTATTTTTCACATAGGCGTCCTACAGCACTGCAGAAATGCAAGACGCCTGAAGAGCTCGTGTATACATGCTTGCAGATGCTTTTTCGCTATCTATCCCCATAGAGACGCCATCCTACATATCTACTGCTGCTTGTGACACTCTGTCACCTCGTGACTCCATATTATGGACTATATACCGCCACCCAGGAACTAGGCCCGAGTAGGCCGCAAGCAAGAGTCCCCAGGCAGGAGCCTCTCTGACGAAAATCCTCCCAAGATGGAAAAGCAAAGTGCTGACCACGCAGAACGAGCCCTAACAAGAGCCCACAGCCAAGGCTGCAATGTTGCAACCCACATGCCATGCTCCCAGCGCCAAGGTTACACCTGCCACCGCCAAGCGCCCTTCACAGCCGAAATACAAATCAAATGCTCATAATTCTGCTCCAGCTACGGTCTCTCCACACGTGACCAAGCCGAACTGACAAAATGCCAAGTTCAGGAGACAGAAAGTCGCCGGGGTCCCACGTCTGGGACACAGGCTGCAACAACGAAGCGACAGGTCAGACAGCTACAGCGGTGGGAAAGCTATGATCATCAGCCACTAGCAAGACCTGTCCATTGTCCACCACTAACACATAGTTACACATTGTTGCCAGCACCAGATAAATCGCAAGCTGGGAACGACGATGGTCCCAGGCTTGGGGGCTCGCAAGGGAACCATTCAGAGTACGAGGGGCTCCTCACTGACGCCATTTCAGCTAGCCAATCACCAAGTGTCCCCTTGTGACTAAATTGTTGTAGCAATTGTTAGGGACAGACCAAGTGTGCCACCTGACCATCCTTATCCACTAATATTCCTTCATATAGGTAACTATACTAACCCTACCACTCGAGGAGCCAACCCGAAGTGGCGTTAGGTTTTGTGACGATTTTCCCAGGTGACGCGAGTAGCGCATCACACAACGGTAAAAGGGGCCTGCGAGCCCACTAACAGTGAGAGTGTCTCCCCGGATGCATACGGGCCGAGAATAATCCCTGCCGTTACTATAATAAACAGCAGTAATTCCTTTGCTCTTGTGTGTGCCTCATGCTCCTTTTGGGAACGCAGGAGGAGTTGGGGCATCCCCAGCCCCAGAGGTCCGCGGACGGCTCTGCCGGCCCCTGTGAAATCACCTCGACAAGTTGGAGGCACTGTTGAGATCTGTTTGAGGTCTACCTAACCTAATTGCATCACTACAAGGCCTCTTGCAACGAAGCAACCCGGCAGCGTGTCCCCCTCTGCCGTTGCCCCCTTTTGAGGACTACAGGACCATCGCAGAACTGCGAGAAGACCGGACAGCGCAATCCGGACATTGGCCATCGGGAGCCGACTTGAGCAGTATCCCGCCCGCGGTTGGAGAGTGTCCAGACTTGGTCCAGACAAGGGGAGGTGGCGAGCTGCTTTGGAGGGGTGCCCGCAGTCGAGCGTCCCGGCTCACGAGGACTTGGTGAGTATGGCACACCCAACCAGCAACGTAATGTTGTGCAGGAGGGGGGAGGATTTGTAAAGAGGGAGGTGGGCGGTTGTAGCAATGTGTGGAAATTGATTTTGACTGATCAGCAGCGACTGAGGTGTGAGACGTAGCAGGACAGGCACGAGGGCCATCCCCTAGAGCGTCACAAAGTGAGTTGGGTGGGGCCCTGGGCACCCACGTACGACTGTTAGAGGGCGCGGATTGGTTTAAGATCGCGGACACTTCTGTGAAAGGGGGGTGTGGCTTTCCTATGAGTTGACGTTTTAGATCAATGAGTAGACGAGGGTCCCTACTAATTGAGTGCTGAAGCTCGTTAAGTAGATGAATTTTTCCTGCAGTAGGGTAGATAGATTTTTCACCAAGTGCGGAAAATAATTGGCTGGTTAAGCTCTTCTATAGACGGGGAGTGTCACACACGAGGCGACGCAGCATGCGCAGTCCGATTATATTAAGTAAATTGGTGTTGATTTCTCGCTCCAGACGAAGTGGGAAGACAGCTGTGGGGTTAACGGGGGGTACAAGTGTAAAAGATAGCACGTGTTCATAAGGTTCTAAAGTTGTACGTACTTACAGTGTCTTGTAGAGGTTGGTGACGTCACCCATAGGGCTTGTATAGGACACCGCGACCATCTCACATTTTCCGGGGGTGGTCGAGGACCGGGGGTACAAAGGGGGAGAGGCAGCCGCGCATGGAGAACGCCGGCCGCGCTCGGACAGGGAGGAGCAAAGGGGGAGAGGCAGCCATGCACAAAGAATGCCGGCAGCGCTCGTCAAGGGCGTTGCACAAGAAGAGGGAGCGGACTGAGCAGACAGCGGGAACGGGGAGAAGGAGGAGCTAAGTTGAAGGTGTGCCAAGTACAGGAGGCACAGGAAGGTGGGGCAGCCCAGAGGAACGCCGCACAGGATACATAGCCGCAGGGGGCTTGTGCGCCACGGCCGAAGGGGGCCATAGTTGTAACATCGGAAACAAAGGAATAACAAAATCCTACTTGTGTAACATTAAAATTGCCTTCCCTTTCAGCGGACAGTCGGAAGTCCCCAGTTTACGGTGCCAGGTAAAAGGTTAACGTTGAGAAAAATAAAAGTGTAACATGGCAACGTATTATGGGTCGGGGGCAGGAGCAGGATTGGGGTTCAGAGCAAGCGCTTTAAGTACACCACTCCAACACAGTTGTGCGACATTGTCACCACATAGAGAAAAGATTATAAAGTACAGCATAGAATAGACTCAAGGAACTTACAACAAAATAAGGGTACCGTGGCCGTCCAACGGCTGCTTAGACACATACACACAACACTACCTGCTGACATACTTGCATAATACTTAAAAAGGGAAAAAATTAGCAAACCATTTAGCAGTTTTCTATCTTTGGAAGATGTTCCAGGGAGGTACACCGGGGGCCCCAGGAGTGTAAGTAGTACAGGAAATAAAAGAAGAGAAGTTGAAAGGAGGGGATGTGGGTAAGGAAACCCAGAACCCGCCCAGCACTGAAGAAAGTGAGGAGGAGGCAGAAGGATCATTTGCGGTGGCAGAGGCAAAGGTTAAAAAAGAAGGGGCAGAGGACATAACAATGGCTAAGGTAGTGAAGAAGGAGGAAAGGGGGTTGTATCCAATAACAGAACTTAGAGAAGCCGCTGACAGCAACTAACAGCTGCTGAGGGATACTCCAACCCCTCATACAGCCCCCCCACCATACGCACCCCCAGATGATTGTCAAAAAAGGATGGGGGCAGCTGGTACGGTAGATTCAACCATAACACCGGTAGGTATGGGGGGGCGACAGGAGGGCCCTGGGGAATATTGTAAATGCAGGGCCAGATGAGTGGGTAGCAGCACAGGTGCTTCTGAAGCTCCTGGGAACGTTAACAGGGGAAGAGGAGGACGCAGTGAGGAAGGTAAATAAGAAAGAGAAGGATAACACACAAACAGGGCACAAGGTAAGTAAAGGGAGAGAAGGGCGACTTTCACAAGAGGAGTAAGAGATGCTGGAGGAGAGGTTGGCAGAATTGAGGAATGTACAAAGTGCACTGATTAGGCAGTTCGAGAAGGAAACATGGAAGAGACAGGAGAAAAAGAAGGCACATAAGGAAGAGATGGCGAGAATGAAGGAGCAGGGGAAGAAACGAAAAGAGAAGAAGAGCGCATAATGGCAATAGCAGAAAGAATGGCACGTGCATAAAACAGGGAGATGAGAAGGAAGGAGGAGGAGAGGGAAGAGAATGATAGGGAAATGGGACTGTGGAAAAAGAAGATTATAAATGAAAGTGCACGGAAGTATGAAGAAGGGAAGGTTATAGAAAGCATACTAAAAAGGGAAGGAGGAATATGGGGGAGAAAGGAAGATGAGGAAAGGATATTAGCAAAGCTGAGTGCGGAGGTATTGGAAGAACTACACAAGAAACAAGTGGAAATAGGTGGTGAAGTAGTGGAGACGAAGCAAGAGGAGAGAGGAGATAGGAGGGTGCAACATGGAGCAAAAAAGTACACACGCCAGGACAAGGAGGTGGCATCAACATCAACACAGGGGGCTGCGGTTAAAGGAGGTGAGTACACAGATGTGGACTTAATAGATTTATGGACAGTGACAGTGGGAGGGAAGCGCTCAGAATGGGGACTGACATTTCCTGGTGGATTCTGCAGCGACGAAGAGGAAGGTTTGAGCGGCAGTAGAAGGGATGGCAATAGGGAGAGTTTAGACAAATTATACATAACACGCACTAACTGCGAGTCACCATGGGCATGCGAGAGACGAGGAGAAAAAAACATAGGAGAAACAAGGGTAAGAGAGGCAACTAGGAAAACACCACGCCCACTGACACCAAACCCCATACACACACCATACGTTGGCAGACTTAGGGACCGCCCAGGACGCAGGCAGGAAGAACGAGCAAGCACGCCAAAGATAGGACAAGAAGGTAACAAGAGGGGAAAGAAGGATATAGGAGATGAGAGGATAAACTACAGTAACGTTGATAGCATTGAAGAGTTACCAAATATCGAGGAAGATGATGAATATGCTAACATAACCACACACAGGCGGACTCTGGGGGAGGAGAGGGAGTACAATTTGATGCCCCTAATAGAGAGGGGAGGAGACAGACCACAATATATCCCCTGGAAACATGCCGATAAGGAAAATACAAAATGCAGACTTCCATCCCTAAGTGGAGGAGCTGGGAAGTGGATATATGAGATGGAAAACAAACAGCGGGGCAAACATTAGCGGTGGGAGACGTGAAGGGGCTCCTCATTTCAATACTGGGGGATGCCACTGATGACATCTGGAAAAGGGCAGGATTCCCAGGCATGACAATAAACGACACGGCACATGATGGAGCACCATTCACCAACTGCAGAAATGCGCTCTCGCAGGCATTGAGGGTCCAATACCCAGACACATCAGATATAGGAGCAATAACCTCACACAAGATGCATGAGAATGAAGATCCTGTTGATTGCATCCAGGAGATTCCGGAGAAGTGGCACTTGGAAACGCGGGAACCACGGGACAAAACGCTAGCAATTTTCTACCACATACTAGTACAAGGGCTCCCGGAGCAAGTACAAAGACAGTTGAAGAAGTTGGTGGGGATGGAAGCTAAAGCATGGCCAGAAATACAACTGACAATAGTGCACTACTGCAAGATGTGGCAGGAAAATATAAAACAAAAGGAGGAAGATAAAAAAGCATAGGAAGCGAAACTGGTCCAAAAGAAGTTATCAAAATATGCCATGGAGGGAGCACTAATAACAGCACCCACACCCACACAGACCACAGTGACACAAGGTACAACACAACAACAGGTGTTACAAATGCAACAAGCACAGGTAATGACACAACAAATGCCTCCACCCCACCATGCACAGCGTACGCGGGAGGGGGTTATATGCAAATGGGAAATGGGTACTCAAATAATTACAGAGGAAGGGGCGGACAAATGAGGGGGAGAGGATATGGCCCACCACCCACCCAACAACAAGGGGGAGGGTTCAGGGGTTACAGTCAACAAAGAAAACAAGGGTACCAGAACAACGTGGGGGACTTCAATGGCAAGCACGGGAACCACCAACATGCTGGATATGTGGGATGGTGGGACACATGTCGCGCACATACAGAATGAGACCTGCGCAGGCAGCTTGGGGAGAGCAAGGACAACAAGGGCCTATGGGGGAACAACAAGGTTACCCACAACAGCAGGGGACACAGCAACAAATACCATCACACCAAGCACTGATATCACAACAGCAATTACAGACAAACACACAACACCCACAACTGCCACAACAACAACAGGCACTGAAAACACAACAGCAACCACAACCACACATACAAACATACACACAAACACAGCAACAGCCAATTGTAAAAGAACAACAGCAGGTCCAAACTGTGCAGCAGCTCACACAAACACAGGGCAATGCAATAACACCCACTGACACACCTGTAGCACAGACACAGCTGGGGAAGGTAACAATTTTGGGTCACAACCCATACACGGGAAATGGACAGTCACTGTACCCATAACAGGACAGCCCACAGACGTCCTTGATGTGTCCCATCCTATCAGTAACACCTAACCCTGTGGAGGAACCACGCATACAGGTGACGATAGGTTCCTTCTTAGTTGACACAGGGGCCACTAGGTCAAGCATAAGGGAGGGGAAGTTTCAACTGTCAGGTGAAGCTATGAACACTCAAGGATTCTCTGGGGCTCAAGGGTTGGTTCCCTTCACTGATAACATCTCCTTATCTGTAGGTGATCACGATATGTCTCTCCCGCTGCTATACTCAAAACAGTCACCAATAAACATACTAGGCAGAGACATAATGAGCAGATTGAATATGACTATCTCCTTTACTGACAAGGGAATAATATGCTCCACACCAGGCATAAACATGCTCACAGCACGAAAAATACTACAGGCTTATTGCGGCAAAACAATAGCCAGAGCAGAACCAATAGATGGAGACCTCTTTCAATATGGGACAGACACAGCCATAGCATGGCTACCAGGAGTTGAAGGGAAAATTTGGAGGAGGCTAGCAGCTTACCTTTTTAGACCGGAAACACCAGCCAGTGAGAATGAAGGGACAAGGATATCACTGAGCATTGAGAGCATTGTAGCATCACAAGACTACATTGCAGTACATGCCCAAGACCGGGAAGGGAGAGCCTGGAGAGCAGTAATAGCACTAGCAGAGGGGTGCCGACTAACCCAGGTATCTGATGAGCTCTTCTCAGACGATAACGGTGAGGGGGAGATGGTGTTCGAAATGAGTATCCATATCTGGGTGACAGTGACATACAGGGCGCAAAAGATGGCACTGGCGCTAGAGGCACCAGCCACTACCGCTGTACCATATTACGAGGAGAATCTGGCAGCAGTACCTGCATCTCTATGGACCACCGGTCCATATGACGTGGGCTGCATCAAAAGCATTGGAGGGGTGAAAATAAAGTTGAAAAAAGGAGCAATAATGCCAAGAGTAAAGCAATACCCACTATCAAAAGAGGCAGATGAGGGGATATATGAAACAATAACAGCACTAATAAACAGAAGTATACTAGTACCATCAGAGTCTCCATGCAACACTGCTGTGTACCCTGTGCGTAAGGCTAAGGGAGGGTCTTGGCATTTCATCCAGGATTTAAGACCCCTCAACCACATTGTAGAAGCAGAATACCTTATAGCGGCTAATCCATCCACTTTACTATGTGGAATACCAGGAGAGGCGTCACGATTCACCATGATTGACCTCAAAAACTAATTTTTCTCAATACCTTTGCACCCTGACTCACAAGACATGACAATTTTCACATACCGCAACACAAAATGGAAACACATCAGGCTGCCCTAAGGGTACTGCGAGTCACCATCCATCTTCAACAGGGTGATACAAATGGACTTGGGTAACATTGAGATGGAAAGCACAGTGCTGCAATTTGGAGATGGCATAATCATCTGCAGCAACACAGAAGAGAAGTGCAGGAGAGACTCCATCAAAATGCTCACAGTGTTAGCAGAAAAAGGGTACAAGGTAGACAAGGAAAAGCCGCGGTACTGCCAAGAACAAGTGCTCTCAATAGGCCAGCTCATTTCACAAAATGGAAGGAACATTGCACCACAAAGGGCGCAGGCCATAACCAACACACCTCAGCCACAGACAGTGAGAGAACTGCAGCAGTTCTTGGGCCTATGCAACTACTGCAGGGCCTGGGTTTTTGATTATAGCTCATACATAGGACCACTGCGTGAGGCCCTCAGAGAAGCGCAGAGGGGGGAGAAGAAGTTGAGGTGGACCACAGAAATGACAGAGGCATTTCAGGAACTAAAAAATGCCATATCCACTGAACCAGTACTGGCAACCCCAAATTATGAACCACAATTTTTGATCTTTTCACATTGTAGCTCAGCAGTAATTAGGGCAGTGCTGACACAGAAAACTAGCATGGGTCACAAACCAATAGCATTCTATAGTGGACACCTAGACCCTGTAATGTTAGGTCACTTCCCGTGCTAACAGAGTTTGGCTGCTGCAGCCTTTGCGGTAGAAAAACCATCCTCAATAACAATGGGCTGCCCAACCACACTGTGGGTCTCATCACGACTTTGGCGGTAACCCTTAAATCCGGCGGTAGCGCTATTACTGCCGGATTTAAGGGTCCGCCAAATCAGGACTTTGGCGGATTTCGCCCCAGCTCTGAGCTGGGAGGAAATCCACCGAAAATGTGTGCTATTACCGCCGGAGGGAAATCTGCCGGCGGTAAGAGCGCAAATTTTCCCCATTGAGCCCAATGGGGAATGGGGCATTCCCGAATGGGCTCAGTGGGGAATGGGGATTTACTTTACCACCAAACTCGTGATCCGGCGCTATTAGCGCCGGGGAGTTCGGCAGTAGGGCTAATACCACCAGAGGTAATACCACCGGCGTTACCGCCCAAGTCGTGATGAGGCCCAGTATGTGGAACATGCCCTTTTTGCAATACTGAACAAACCAAAATCAACCTTGACCACCCAAAGGGCATCAGGGTACGAAGTAATTTTGTCCATACCAGAGCTAACAATTGTGAGATGCTGCAACGTGAACCCAGCGAGTTTCATAGCAGAGGTAGTAGAAGATGGCAACTACACTCATGACTGCACGCAGGCCATTGACATGTACTTCAGCACAAGAAAGGTTGAGGAAAACACCCTAGAGGGGGGAGAGATAATGTACATTGGTGGGTCCTCAACAATTGATCAGAGTGATGGGGTGCGCAGAACAGGAGCAGCAGTGGTAAAACAGACAGAGGATTTCACATATGTCCCAGTGAAATGCGTTCAATTACCACAACACTACTCTGCCCAAGCAGCAGAATTAGTGGCCCTGATTTTAGCACTAAAAGAAAGCATTGACAAAAGAGTAACCATATACTCTGATAGTGCATACGTAACATCAACTGTACATTCTGGATGGATTAAGTGGCAGCATAGATGGTTCAGAAGAGCAGACGGCACACCAGTACAACATGCCCTACCACTTGCTGAACTAATTGAAGTCATTGAAGATCCCGAAGAAATAGCCTTGGTAAAGTGTCAGGCCCATACAAATGGGGGTGATCCCATTTCCAAAGGTAACAAAACAGCAGATGCACATGCTAAACATGCTGCGTATTTCGGTGAGATATGGACCTCCCCAGAAAAAGAAAAAGATAAGGGGAGGGCCGGGGCAAGACAGATGTTGATGAAGAATGGGTACACCCACATCCCTGAAAATCAAATAATGGAATTACAGGCAGCAGCACCCATGGCAGAGAAGGAGCTATGGGTCAAAAGAGGATGCACAATGTCCCCCACAGATGCATTATGGCGACAGAACAATACAGGCAAAATAGTGATGCCTCTGGCCCTATTGAAAACAGCCCTGGCCCAACTATATCATCCCGCAGACACAGGAAAAGAGGTGATTGCAGCCCGAATAAAGGAGGGGTGGTTCTGTCCGGAGCTAAATTCACATGTTGCAAACTCCATTAGCAATTGTCGCACTTGTCAACAATTCACGACGGGTCACATTCTGCAAGTAATCAAAGGTATTATACCCCGGCCGAAGGGACCCTTCCTGCACCTCCATATTGACCACGTTGACATGATCAATGTATGTCAAGGATACAGATACATCATTGTGTTAGTATGCCCATTTTCAAGGTGGATGGAGGCCGGTCCATGCTCCCATGCTGATGCTTTCAGAGCAGCAAAGTTCCTGGTGAGGGAGGTTTTCCCAAGTTGGCGGGTGTGCGAAGTGTTGCGGTCTGACAATGACCCACACTTTGCCAATGAAATGTTCCAACATATCACCTCTCTCCTTGGTATCAAGCATAAATTTGCATGCGCGTACCAACCACAGGCGAATGGCGTTTGTGAACACCGCAACGGCCTCCTAAAAGAAGAGATAGCAAAGATACAGCAATCAACCAAGAAAAGCTGGCTCTACTGCCTCCCCTTAGCTCTATTTGAGTCAAGAAACAGGCCAGGGTCGATTACCACCTCACACCCCACGGGGTGGTGACCGGACACCAAATGCACCTCCCACTGACACCTCCATCAAGGGCTATAACAGATTGCCATGCATCCCAGACTATTTTTGAAGACATGTATGAATATGTCTCTTCCTTGGTTACTAGTGTTGCCTTTATCTTTAAACAGCTCGAGCGGATGCGGGGCGGGTCAAAGAATACCCAAGAAGAAGAAAGAGCAAATGAAGAGCTAGAACAAGCAACACAGTGGACACTAAGTGAGGGGGACAGTTTCCTCCTGTGAAATTTCAACCGCCGGTGGAACAGCCCTCGTTTTATCAGGCCCCACCTGGTGGAAAAAATGGCTCCTAGAGCCGTGAAGCTCTGAGGTAAGAACGTGTGGACGCACTTGCATGACATCAAGCTCTACAAAGATCAGACCCACCCTTGCGTCGACGACAGGGCCAACACAGCAGCAACAGCAACCAATGACAATGACAACACAGCCCAAACCACTAACACCGCTAAGGACTCAAGTGAACAATTGCCCATAGCCCACCCCATGGTCACAAGATCCCAGAGTAAGAAGAACACTGCCCCAACAAGCCCCGACCAGACAAGCCTCACCCATGCCACTACCTAAATAAAGGAAATTGCCTAACAAACTGCCAAGTTACACCACACTATGTAGACACGTGCATTTTCTCTTTCTCTCTTTTGTTTTGCACATGTAGGTTCCGTAAAACACTGTTTATGTTTAAA
The DNA here is from genome assembly GCF_040938575.1 of Ambystoma mexicanum. Lineage (NCBI taxonomy): Eukaryota > Metazoa > Chordata > Amphibia > Caudata > Ambystomatidae > Ambystoma > Ambystoma mexicanum. The sequence goes on along the minus strand of NC_090928.1, from coordinate 317,115,925 downwards.
GATAAGTGAAATAACTAATGCTTACATTTTGCCCTGGGGTAAATGCTGCCCACAGATAACAATACCCCAGAAGCACTGTCACACCAATTTGTATACGCTATAAAAAGACCAAAATATTTAAAGAAAAGAGCAATACGTGTGTATTACAACACGTTCATTTTGATCATAGAGCAATCTTTCCCACATCTCCACAAGCACTTACCAGCCCTTAGAGATAAGACGCTAAGGAAAGCGTGGGAGCAGCTTTTCGCCTGGGCATTAAACGATTACATGATAGGGAGAGCTTGAATAAACAAAACTAACAAAATTACTGCTTATCTCTAGAGATTTTCAGGTGGGCATCTATATCGTCAAAAGTGAAAGCTGCAGGACCGCAGCAAAGGTAAGAGAAACATGCCAGTGATATTAGCTATTGTAATAAAGACTATACGCCTATTGTTTGTCACTGATCTACTTGCTGCCACTGTCTGGCAGGCACACTATGCTTCTGTAGTCATGGCTGCACTTCCTACTAATAAACCCCCCACCACGGCTGCAACAGGTACGGTATCAAGTGGTACAAGTAACCCAAGAGTAAAAGGGAAGAGGATTAAACGTAGCATGGCTATTGATGACAATGGGGTAGGCACATATTTTACAGAGTCCGCACACGTCTCAAACAACATGTGGTACCAGCACATGTCCAAAATTGGTAAGGGGACAACTAAGGACAACTGCTATGTGTGCTCATTGATCACATACGCCATGAGTGTATCCAGAACATTTGTGGCTACTGAGGTACCTGCAACATCAGTAGAGTGCCTGATATACCTGGCCCTGTTCCAAACAAAAGGACAATTCCAAGGGAGAATGGCAATACTACAGAGGAAGACGAGGGACACATACCTGTATAAAAATAACTTCATCAAGACACTTGCCATGTACAATCACTACAGGCAACTAACACAGGGGCTCCAATATGTCACGGATGGACCAGACAAGGGGGAAACAAAGGAAGTAACATTGAATTACTTACCATGTGAATGGCGTGCAAGAGAAATTCCTGTAACACTAGGGTGCTGGGAAAGACCGCTGATAGTAATATATGGAAAGGTGTACACAAAAGAGGGATGGACTGATGGGGTTGTGGGGAGCAATATGATAACATTAACAACAGCAACTGAGGAAAAATGGATGAAGAGAACAATAAGTTTTAGAACGGATGGATAAAGAGCATAGCAGTGGTAACATGGCTAGAGAAGGACGAGGATCCAATAACAACACTGACTGCACCTTCACTTTGTTATCAACACAACATAGACGTTGATGTTGGCAGAAACAGCAACTGCAAAAGAATAGTAATGTTAACTGAAGGGGGTGCCGGTACAGCAGTTTTAATGGACCCCTATTGGGCCTGTGGAGGAAATGCATTGCACAGCTTGCCGCCATCTTGGAATGGAGTATGCACTATGGTACACATAAACGTACCATCCCTAGTAGTCCCACAGACACATGTCAACCTCGGAAACTTCCCTAAGATGGACGAAGGGAATAAAAGGAAGAAAAGATCAGCGACGATTGAAGGAAAAAAAGGAAAAGATTGGCACAACAGTATTGTCAAGAGTGAAAAGACAAGGAGAACCACTGACGGGTACTACTTGTGGGGAAGATTGGAAACAGCTCTCAGTGACATCCCACCAGAACACAGATTGTTCAGCAGAGCGGCAATGTTCTTTTCCTCTATAATACATCCAGGAATGCAGGCGTATGCAAATGCGAAGTGGCTCCAGATAACAAGATGGGAACTAATGAAGAGAATAAACTCCACCGTCAATGGATTCAACGCAATAAAAGAAGAGTTGAGAGCAGAACAAATGGTCGCACTCCAGAATATATATGTGCTGGATCTCCTTACAGCAATAGAAGGAGGAGTTTGTGAAAAAATTGGAAGTTCATGTTGCACATTAACCCTGCCAATGACACAAACAATGGCACGCTTTCTGAGGCAGTATCACAACTTGCCAAGATGCAAGCCAAGATGGAAGAGGAAGCGAAGGGAGTGAAGAGAGATGGTAGCTGGTTTTCCTACTTATGGTCATGGATGCCATCATGGCTGCCAGACGGTCTTAAAAAATAGCTGGATGTATAATATTGGGAATGGCCGCCCTGTTAGGACTCAGATTCTGGAGAGCAAGGACAGCACGCACAACAGATGAAATGATGGAAATGATCGGCATGCACCCCCTGATGCCAGCAGAAGATGACAAAACAAATGAGAATGAATGAGAGAGGTTGCACAAGCAAATATTAGAAGCAGATTTGCACCCGTCATCAGTGAAGGTAGAGAACCCAAGAACCCGAAGAATTATGTTGGAAAATGGGTCTACTGCAAACCTGGTGGTGGATGTGTGTACATGTACTGGTCGTTTTAAGACCATGTGAGCCAGTATGGACACCTAGCTGGAACCACAAACGTATGGAGAGTATGCGGAGAGAAGAGAGCGGATAATTTTGTGGTTGACAAGTCGACCAGAGGGGGGACTGAAGTGGGAAAATGGGAAAGCACCCTCCCCCCATTCTCATCCAGACCCTGGCCTAGAGCATCACAGCCTAAGCACCCCTGCGAGAGGAGTTCGACCCATTCACCTCTTTACCTGACAACAAGGTATCATGTGTCCCTGGCCCACACACAAGGTGCATGCCCAATACCACGCCCTGGTCAAGCCGACACCTGCGACATGGACCAGCTTGACTAAACAACAATCACGAAACCCATCATCGTTAAAGATGCCATAACGACATGGCCAACTGACAAGAACACATGTGCCACCAATGACACTGGTCACTCATGCACCAACCTACATGAAGAACATACTCAGTGCTATGACGTAGCAGACTGGCACACCCTCGGACATGCATCGTTGTTATTTTTCACATAGGCCTCCTAGAGCACCGCAGAAATGCAAGATGCCTGAAGTGCTCGTATATACATGCTTTCAGATGCTTTTTCGCTACCTATCCCCATAGAGACACCTTCCTATATATCTACTGCTGCTTGTGACACTCTGTCACCTCGTACTCCATATTATGGACTATAGACCACCACCCAGGAACTAGGCCCGAGTAGGCCGCAAGCAATAGTCCCCAGGCAGGAGCCTCTCAGACGAAAATCCTCCCAAGACAGAAAAGCAAAGCGCTGACCACGCAGAACGAGCCCCAACGAGAGCCCACAGCCAAGGCCGCAATGTTGCAACCCACATGCCGCGCTCCCAGCGCCAAGGTTACACCTGCCACCGCCAAGCACCCCTCACAGCCGAAATACAAATCAAATGCTCATAATTCTGCTCCAGCTACGGTCTCTCCACACATGACCAAGCCGAACTGACAAAATGCCAAGTTCAGGAGACAGAAAGTCGCCGGGATCCCACGTCTGGGACACAGGCTGCAACAACGAAGTGACAGGTTGGACACCTACAGTGGTGAGAAAGGCGTGATCATCAGCCACTAGCAAGAGCTGTCCATTGTCCACCACTAACACATAGTTACACATTGTTGCCAGCACCAGGTACATCGTGAGCTGGGAACGATGATGGTCCCAGGCTTGGGGGCTCGCGAGGGAACCAATCAGAGTACGAGGGGCTCCTCACTGATGCCATTTGAGTTAGCCAATCACCAAGTGTCCCCTTGTGACTAATTTGTTGTAGAAATTGTTAGGGACAGTCCAAGTGTGCCACCTGACCCGTCCTTATCCACTAATATTTCTTCATATAGGTAGCTATACTAACCCTACCACTCAGGGAGCCAACCCGAAGTGGCGTTAGATTTTGTGACGATTTTCCCAGGTGACGCGAGTAGCGCGTCATACTACGGTAAAAGGAGCCTGCAAGCCCAATAACACTGAGAGCGTCTCCCTGGATGCATACGGGCCAAGAAAAATCCCCACCGTTACTATAATAAAAAGAAGTAATTACTTTGCTCTTGTGTGTGGCTCATACTCCTTTTGGGAACGTGGGAGGAGTTGGGGCCTCCTCAGTCCCCGAGGTACGCGGACGGCTCTGCCGGCGCTCGGGAAATCACCCCGACATAAGTAGTCTATGCAAGCCTCCTTTTGTCCACATTTCCACATTGTTTGGCCAGGAGTATCACCTGGGGTGCGTCCATTCAAAACCGTCATATTCCACATTTTCGAAAACAAAGCCAGTGGCATTAGCAATTTTCTGCAATAACACAGTATCTTGGCCAATGGTAACATATGTTTGTTTTGTGGAATGTTCCCCACATCTTGCATTAAGATCACCTCCCAGTAATATTATGTCTGAGTCAAAATCGTTATACCAATTAGAGATAATAGAATCAATTGACTCTAAAATGATATTGGTTAATAATGTACCAGGGGGATCATACACATTGATAAAAAGCATATGTTGATCATTGAAACATTGTTAAAGGTCAATTCAGCTGCCAACACATAATCGTTAGCATTTGAATGTTGAACTATGACAGAGTGGAACTCTGATGAACTCCTATCATAAATCCTCCAAATGGACAAACCTTTGCACCTTTTTGTTTGCTGGGTATTGATGTATGACAAATCCATCTATCAGAAACTGACCCATTAACCAAGTCTCCTGAAGCATAAATACAGGTCACTTGTTAAACATATCAAATGAGTTTCATTTTTGTACAAAATGAGAATGCCAACATATGATATCCAAATATCACCTCTGTGATTGCTCAATCCCAGGGATCAGTTTTGCCAGCCATTGCCAACCTTTTTTATCATCAAAATCATCATTAGATATTTTTCCAATTACATTTACAGGAGACTTAGTTGTAGACAATCTTCTACACTGATCACAACATGAATTACTTGGAGTCAGGATACAAGGTATATCAAGTTCGTATCCCAAAAAATCAGTAATGATTTCTTATTAGGGCTGCTCTCATGGATAATTCACAATGTACACTGCTCATGCCCCCACTTCACCCTGGTTCAGGTGCAATAAAATCAAAGTCACAAGAGTTCAGAATACTGATAGTGTATTTTTGCAAAAATATTAAGCATGTTAGGTCTATTGATTTGTTTCTTTTTACCAGCTTCAGAGTTATATTTTATAGTCAAAATACGGGCATCTGGAGTTATTTCCTGAGTTGATAAATTGTTTGCTACCGGCTGACTTGCAGTTTGGCTAGAAATACCTCCTCCTCTCCCTGTAACACTGGGTGCACACAACTTAGGGGGATGTGTTACATTCACGCTAACAGGATCGACTATAAGCACATCAGTATCTATTTTGTTGTCAGTAGATAAAGAGATATTTATCTCGTTTTCTTGAAGTAACCTACTGGTAAGAATACCCACGCTTTCTTGGCATCATGTTTTCCTCCTTTGCACCTTTTTTTGTAGCTTTTTTTGTTATTTGACTCTGTGTGGTTACTGTTGCAATGGTCGAATTTAATGGCTCAGTATCTGCTGACTCCACCGGTTCAGGGGCAGGATTCAACTTGCTGCTTTTCCTTTTTTCTTTAGCTTTTTATTTCTACGTATGTATTTATGAGTAGGATAGGTAAGTGGTGATTCCACTGCTTCATTTAAAATAGACATGCCTTCTGCACCCTCCGTCTTGTGCAATAGATTTAACATGCTAGCGTCTGTGACATGGTCCTTCAATACATTCACATACTTCATACGTTGGGCCTGATTATTGTTCAACATCATTTGCTCCAGTGTTGTGCCATGCTTCTTTACATCCTCATGGATGCAGCCACATAGTTTCAGCAGAATTCTTATAGCAAAATTAAGCACCCCCCATGCGGGCTCGTCGCTTAGTTGATTGCAGCGATTTGAAGACTTAATAAATGAACGGGTATTAGATACATCACTTTGGAAGTCTGCAACAACTTGCGATATGCTCTCATTTGCTGTGCAATTCGACATGAACATCTTGGGGTAAGCTGACAGCCTTGAGATCGTACCAATCTCACAATTAGTCTGAGTACTTGCGTCCGTTAGGTTTTTGCTGCTGGCATCATGGTGTACAGGGCAGGAGTTGGCTTGACACAAAGAGTAGCACAGTTCAAACAATGAATTATTATCTATATTGTCAACCTCCTCACAGAATACATTCACGTCTCCATCTATTAGGGGCTCTCTAATGGCCTCTGGAGGCTTTTCAAGCTCACTGGGAATCGTTTCCAAAGACTTATTAGTCTTTCTTTCTCTATTGCGTACTTTGAAATAGGATGTGATTTGTCCACACCTCAATTCAGTTGTATTGGAAGACACAGGTTCACACAGTGGTACAAGTTCTTCATGTCTGTGGCCAGGTCACCCATCTAATGTCCCAGCACGTTTATAACCCTGCGTTTTAACATAGGGCTTATCATTTCTCAGATTGTAAGTGGATTTATGTTGTGTTTTCCCAGGCATGGTACTAGTAAAAAAGAGTCAGAGCAGGGACATCATTTAGGGGTCGCCAGAGGTTGCAACTGCGACCTCTGAGGTCTCCCTTGCAACCTCCGTGGTCTCCCTTGCAACCTCTAAAAAATGATCTTTTTTTTTTGTAATGCAAGCTCCTGGGCTGTGGCCAGCTCCATGTGGCTCTTTAGTTCTGGAGTGACTGGCTTTCTTGTTCAGGCCCCTTAAAAAATGAAGACAAATAAGAACAGAAGTGCCACAAGTCTAACACTTTCAGCACTGACCCTAAATAAGAAAGAATAAGAATACCAAATAATGTGTCTTTCTGGAATTCTATACAATAATTGCTAGACTCATTAAAGGTTTTTTTCAGGCACACTTCAGGGGTGAGTCACTGATTTAGTCTGTTCTTAAACGCCTCAGCTCAGCCTTTCATCCTTCTGAGGTCGATAAATGAGTACTAACACAGGTTGGGTGATATTGGGTGTATATTTTTTCTATGTAAAGCACTTAAGTGTAAGTGCTATATAATAACACATCATTATCATTTGGTCATGGACGTCTGCTTGCATTCACAGTAATTTGGTAATATGGTCCTATACACACTGATCTTAAAGATACATATGGAAATCCATTCTTGTATGAAATGTACATCACATTATAGTGATATAACCATATTTTCCGTAGTGTACAATGCTATGTGATGCCACTTCCTGTTTTATCAATGGGTGAAAGGTCGTGTTCCATCCCTTCCCGAGATATCACTTCGGGGTGGGGTCAAATGACATCACTTCCTGTGATTTCATCAGGGGTCAAGGGTTGTGTGATGTCACTTCCGCTACCCCTTGGCATTTTGGTGAAATGACATCCCTGAGCCAGAGGCCAACGTGTAAAGGGCAGAATACAAAGAACTGTGTGCTTTCCAATTAGGCTTTTCAACTGGCAATTGGCTCAGAAGTTGCACTTCAAAACAAATGCAGAAAACAATAGAAAGCGATACAGTAAACAGGCAACTGTGTGCGTCTGATCCGTCTTTAATACAGGCAACTGTCAGCACAAGCACAATGTTAGCACAGGGGGTTTTCTTATCCCAAAAGCCTCCCTCGACGTTCACTCCACTTGCAGGGGTGCTAACTCGACACATGTGTTTTACTGCGCTTCAGTTACCTTTTAAAGGCAGACGTGCACACTGCAGCAGGAGCATCGTAAATGGTTCACAATGCAGCGGAATGAACAAATCGCTAAAATCATGTAGGTCTGCACGTAGCTTTACCTTATGAGAGACCCCTCGACCATCCGACCATCACGGAATTTACAGACTACAGTAACACTCCCAGTCACACTCGTTTGTCCGCTCCGTGGTAAATGGAGGTTATATGCTGTGGGTTCGAGATCCTCTAGGTAAGCTCCTCTTCACTGTCAATTGAAACAACAGAAAGACTGAATATGGACTGCACAGACTGCAGTAACACTCAATGGGCCTCATTACACAGATGGCGGTAACCATGGCCCTATTAGCGCCATGGTTGCCGTCGGTATTTTACCAATTCCGCCTTGGTGAATGGGGGAATTACCGCCCCATTCCAAGGTTGGCGGGCGGTAATTCCGCATTCACCAAGACCCTTCCGCATTCCCATTTGAGCCCCCATAGGGCTCAATGGGAATGAGGAAGGAGCAAATAACGGTACCGCTATTAGCGGTACCGTTATTTGCCCTGAAGTCCCTCAGCGAGTCCCTTCCTTAACGTGTGGTCTGGCCACACGTTAAGGACGGGACCCGCTGAGGGACCTCGTAGTATGGCGCTAAGGGATTACTGGCACCGGTGCCCTTACCGGTGCCGGTAATCCCTTAGCGCCATCCGTGTAATGAGGCCCAATGTCACACTCCGCGGTCCACTCCGCGGTAAATGGAGGTTATAGGCTGTGGGTTCGAGATCCTCTAGGTAAGCTCCTCCTCACTGTCAATGGAAACAACAGAAAGACTGAATATGGACTGCGCAGACTGCAGTAACATGTGCAGTCACACTCCAATCCCATCCTCATCACCTCTCACCTCTCCAGACATTGTTTCATTAGTGTGACAAGTGCAATGTTATGTTTTTTTAATATGTTTTCACAACGCTGTCCACGGACTACGGGTGCTATCCATGAATCCAACATGGCGGACGTTTCCAAAAATATGACTCACCTCATGCTTTTCACCATCCATTCAGCGAGCGCGTCTGCAGACCGAACATGGAAGTGAGTCTACGGACCGAACCCAGATATCACTAATTTTTTTGTACCTACTTTGTTGGCCATTTTTAAAACAACTTATGGATGGATTTACACCAAATTTACAGAAACCCGCTTTTGAGACCAAGCCACCATTCCTGCCGCAATTTTGGTGAAAATCCATCCAGTGGTTCGGACTGTAGGCATGAGCAAACATTATTTCCATGGCGTCTATGGGAAAAAACAAACATTTTGGGACCCGCCTATAACTTTGTCCTCCCTGCAAGTAACTTCACCAAACTCTGCAGAATCAATCTAACTGGACCATATAATATTTTTGGAAAGTGGTGTGAAGATTCGTCCAGCAGGGGTGTTAGGGAGAATTCTCTGTTTAGGCTGAATTTCCTAACCTAGTGAGTCCCCAGCAGCTTTGCTGGATTTCTGGAGTTTGTTTTTTTCCATCCTGCCAAGAGTGAGACTCTTTTTCTCCCACTCTTGGACATGTATGTGTGTAATTCCTTTGAATGCCAATGTGTTCTATGGGCTATGGGGTCTTGTACTCCATAGGGTCTCATATGTTTTTCTATGTGTGTTACACCGCACCCTACGTGCCGTAACACTGGGGCGTCCTAGCAGACCTCCACCCTAGACTCCATACCCGGGGACTGACTACTGTCTCCCCCGGCATGTAAAGTCACCATTGGCTTTACTAGACCTAAATTTACTAACAGAACTAGTACAAACCATCTTATTGTGGACGTACTAGTAGGGGTAATTCGATTACTCCTGGATCTGTTACTCGAGGGGGCACTGTCCCGTCCCCCCTTGTCGAGTTTTGGCTGGTGGCAGTGGAAACTACTTGTTATGTCCGACCCCGAACATAACCCTATGGGATTCGTCCATTTGTTGGAGATTGATACTTTTCCTCGTTAATCTCTAACGTACCACCGGTCTACTTATCTTAAATAAGTTTATCGGATGGTATTTTCTGCCAGAACTCGTTTTTTAAAATGGCGTCTGTGTTCGTCTCTGTGACTCCTAAACCAAAGGTTGAGCCCTTTGTTCCACTTTTGGCGGGCCTCTGTACAGAGACCCTCCAAAGTGGTGCCATTCTGTCTGGGTTACCACAGGGGTGTGGGAGGGGGTTTAGGCACCCTGGACCGAGTTGCCTTGCCAACTCCGGTCGCACTCTGGAGTGATTGGCCCAAGTGGTAAGCCTTCCCGCTCACCAGTTAGCATGTGTTGATTGACAGCTAGGCTGAATGAATGGGCGTTATCTGCATAAAAGCAGGGCTTTTGGGACTGGATCTTCAGAAGTCGCCACAGGACCTAAGAATCCGACGAGGGTAACGCTGAGCCGACCTGCACGACGACACCTCCGGTGGAGCCCTGCGGAACCGACTCACCACTTCCCGACGACAGAGGAGATCTCCCTGCCGGAGAGTCTCTTCCCCTGACTGGTGGGAACAACCAGTCCCCTTTGCTTTCTTTTCACCTCAGGACGCAGTGGTCGAATTGCCCGTGCAGAGCACCTCGGCAACCGGATAGCCACTACTCCTGTACCGCGACCAAAAGGTAGTGCCTTGTGACGGAGCACTCCACGGCTGGTCTCTTCCCTGGTGGTGCACCGGACTTCACTTTTCTTCGACGACGAGATCATCTCTACTCTTGGCAAAGACCCGACGTGCATCCACCACCAGGAACAACTGCCCCCACCGGAGCTGCCCTCCACAACAAGGTACCGTGTCCGCCTGGCTTCCCTTTCGATCGGTTCGAGTGAGGTGTCTTAATCCTCTCCTTTCTGTTGGGTCACCTCCAAGCTTTTCTCATTTATTGTTCTGAACTGGTTCAATCTGCCGATAACAATTTGCTACAAAGACTTGAACGCATCTCCACTAGAGACTTTTTGGGACATCGCGCCTTGCCTCTCTCCGAGTGGGCCTGGCCTCTGAACTTTACGCTCTATTGTGATTCCTGCCTTCCTGCCTTGCATTTTTGCCGTGAAGTATTGAACTGTGTTGATTTCGTAACCTGCCTATCTTTTTCTCTCCCGTCCTAACTAATATTAGAGTGCCATCTAGGTTGAGGTATACACCTCTGTCTGAAAATAAGTGGTACCGGTAGAACCTAGACTTGTCGAAATATTGCTAGGGGGATTGATCGTTTCTTCTTCATAGAGTAATTGTGTTTGATTTGTTTGCCGTGAATTTGCATAGTGTTTTCCATAGATGTTTCGTTATAAATAAATGCCTTTATATCTTTACACTAAGCCTCGTTGCGTGTTTGCTTGTCTTGCTGGGAAGAATTGTCCTATTTTGTATACTCCACATACTGCCCAACTCTTCTTGAGGGAAGTCTGACTGCTCAGCCACAGCTACCAAGTGAATCTGTGTGGTGCAGACTGCTACCAAGTGGGTTCACCGCCAAACACCTGTAGTCCTAAATCTTTTGTAGTGGTCCCAGAGGGAACTTCACAGGTTTCCGCCTAACAAGGGGCAATGTAATAAGCCGCCTAATAAGTGCTCTTCCTATGGTTTGAGCAATTTAAAAATAACTACACGGCTGGTACCGCAGTCTGTATAATATGTATAGAACCTTGATTGGGCATTCCTTTTTTTTTTACTGCTGTACTTTGATGTTTGGGTTGCTACTGGATCACATGCACACCCCTTCTGAGAGTATAGCCTCCCTTCGGCCCACCTTAGCACAGAAGGCGGAGGCTGATTGCTTAGATGTTCTTGTTTTACCTTTATGATTGTGATCACGGTTGGTTTGTAGAACTGTGGGGTCTGAGTAGGCTGTTTAGCCACTACTCATCATTATACTCTGGCAGAGCAGAAGCCATTTTGTCACACTGCCTCTTTAAGAGAGGAAGATCCCAACCTTGGGGAAGTTGGAGTGAAGAGGAAGTACAGGAGGTTAGCGATGTGGTAGCTAGCAATAACAGGATGAAACGAGAGGGCACACTTGCACGAATTCAGGGGGTAGAAGTGGAAGCCCAATCAGAAGGGGTAAACCCATAGTGAAAGGATGAAAGAGAATGTGGCACTGCATCAAGGAGGCAAAGGAATAGGGCAAGGTTGTGGAAACTGATTGATTCAGAACCACAGGAGAAGGAGGGTATAATGTCCTTTTCAACATGTCAATGGAAAGTGGAAAAGGCAAAGACAGTTTTCTCAGTTGGAAAGTGTAAGAATATTATAGAGAAGCTGGGAGAGAAAGGAGTAGGGGCCATGGCACAAGGATCCTAGGAGTGAGAGGTGGGAAAATACCTCCCAACCAGCTTGGAAACATAATGGAGCTTTGGAGTTGATGAAATCCTCTGTGTTTGATCCATTTACTGTCAGAGAGAAAGTGTGGAAGGGAATGGGCTGGAAGAAGAAGGGTTTGGAAAGACCTTACCTGTGAATTAACATGCACTGAGAAAAAAGGAGAAGGGGGCTGTGAGAACCACAGAGAGAGACCTTGAGAAAAAAGAAGGGTGTGAGAACCTACCCTTAAACCCAAATTTGGGAACACAAAGGGAGACCCTGAGAAGAAAAGCAAACAATGGTGCATGGCTACTCCTTAGATTAAGGACACAGGGGTCCCAAGAGGAAAGTAGAAGAGCGATGCAGGAACCCTTTAAAGCTGAGATTTGTAACACAGAGAGACCCTGAGAAAGGGGATGGACTGTGAAGGAACCCCTTTAGGCCAGAATGCATGTTTGGAAGACCCAAAATGGTCATAGGTCACTTGGAGACTCATTCTGTCATTTTTGATAATGTTATATTGTCCCTGTCTGTTATTTTCTGTATTTATTTTTTTATTGTGTATTTGGTTAAAAATCAAAAAAATGTAAAAAAAAATGTCAAACACTTTCTACAATTCCAATTGACAGTTCAGAAATTTCATATCAAAAGCACCATTTTCACAATCTCATAAAACCATATCATCACACTAATTAATCAGAACCATATACATTGCAATCAATGTTTGAAACTACTGAGGTAATATCACCCCATACAGTAAATAAATGACACTTCCTATGTTTCCCCAATTTCTTCAAAGATTTATTTTGAAACAAAACGCAAGCAGCACAGTCATCGATACCCAATTTCCTTCTAATATTCTCGACCATAGATTGGCCTGCATCACTGCGACAGTAGCGTGTACCAATTCCCCTAAACGAACAATCCTCCTCTGTAGAAGTGCAGGGCATTTCATTATTAGATGATAGATCATCTCCCTATCTTTGGTTTTCAATATCCAAAATGTACGCTCATTTCTTGGTATACCCAGTCTTGGTCCCCCTACCTCCAATGTGTGGAGACAATTTAAACAAAACCTCTGGTACCACGTCCACATTTTCTTTGAGGAGAATTTCATGAATTAAGGTCCGATTTGTATACTGGGACATCAATTACTTATAGATCTTCAATCCCATCAGGTCTATGTCTTCTACTATTCTGCCCCTTACCTTCATCTTAGCTTTCACTTTAAGCAATGACAAACCCCCAGGAACGTTGGTTGCTAACAGATACCCTTCGTATGATGTCCTCAGATCTAGGAGTATCCTCACCAATTTTGCAGCCATTAGCTCCCTCAATTTCCCAACAAACCATGTTCAGCCCCATTTCTTACTTTAAAATAAAGTCCCAATATGCAACATTTGTAATGGTACCACCATGATTGGAGACACTGTTCCAGCCTCATAACACGTAAAGAGATAGACCGAGGGAGACCCAAGACTGCTCTCCATATGTTACCTTCCTGTGTTTCAAACCATTTTCTGTTTTTAAATTCTATAAATTCTAGACCATACATTATGTCTGGGATGACGTTTGCCCTGTAAAACCCAATTCGGGGCCACAGTGAGAATGCAAACTTCTTGGTTTTAATCATGTTCATAAGGGAGATAAAGGTTGTAACCTTGATTTCCGTTCTCTCCTCATTTACCTTTTTTCTGAGACACTTTCACAGTTACAAAGCCGAGCTAGATGAATTGCAGAACGTGGTCAACCAACTGGCCATTAATTGTCCATATGAATCTCTAACCCTTTCCGTTATTTTTGTAGGGATAATAGTCAGTATTTATGATAAGCCCATTTTCTGAAAGGTAATCCACAGCCCTATCAACACCAGGCCAGCTAATACTTTAGATCATGTATCAATCAATGTGAATGGACTGTAACTCAGAGGGGAGTTTCTCTCCCCCGACTTACATTTATGGATAATAATTGTTTGTGACCACAACTGTGTCATAGTCAATTTCTCTGCCACCTAGGCAAATAGCATATACAAGATATCCACTATAGTCCTGAAGCTTCTTTTAGAAGCGCATTTGGTATGTTGTCTGGCCCACATGCCTCCTTGTTATTCAATTTATTGATGGCACACTCCATATCTTCTGTGTCAAAATTCATGTTCATGACTCTGTTTTCCCATTTAATAGGGATGTATCATTAGTACAAGTACTATGTTCAAAGATGGTGCTGAGATGAGCCATCCAGCTCACTGCATTGACACAATTGGATTGACTAACAATATGCATTAATATTATTAGTATTTAGAATATGCCAAATGGCACCCCAACATACTTATTTGCCATGTTATCCATCAATATGTGATTATTCTTAACATACATAAGTTACAGATCAGTGAAGGCTCTGGCCCGGAGCACTTTCGCTTCCTTTACATTTTTCTATTCCTAACTACATCATCATATTCTTTCTTCATTGCCTTTCCGACTGCTCTATTCTCCCAATATTTTTCCAACCGGATACATCGATGCACATCTACAAGTGTGTTTGAAAAGCACTGCAGGGCACAGTGCTCATATCTTTCATCTATTGTCCAGGAACCCCAGAATTCTTAATACTACAGTTAGTTTTCCTATGATTTCGACTATACTGGCTAATTCTACTTCCTGCACAATGTATTAGAATATCCTTACTCAATAACTCAACTCTCCCTCCACAAGTCCTTTCACATCTAAATTGCAGGGTGAGTTGTGTATGAACACTTAAACGTGTTCTCTCCACATTAAAAGCTAGTATATTACTTATTTGTGAGCCTGTTATAAAAATATAATCCAATGTTTTTGACGACACCTGACCAAACCATGTGGCTTGACAGGGAGATTTACCTGCAAAAAGTTAATGTACTCATGTTCCACCTAACCAAGAATCCTGCCTATATTACTGCTCGTGACTCCTTCTTAAACCTACAATTCGTCCCAATATTTAAATCTGTACTCTTAAGATTATCAATATCAGTGAAAGGCTCTTCCACCACAGGGTATGTATAATTTAAATCCCCACCTATAACAACTGAACTATTCCAGTTGGTTGTTGTCCATTTTCACAATTCTTCAATTTCCCATATTATATTCATTTCATCATCCACCCCCGGATTAATATAAACATTGATTAGCAGGACTACTACCACATCCTTCCCTAATCTCATCATCAGGCATGTGATCAGATATGATTCTGAGGATGACACAGTGTTCAGTGACCAATCTGCTTGATTGCCAACAGCAGATAGCAGCCCACCAAATGGTTGCCCGAACTTTCCCTTCTTAGCATTCGACTGACTATTGAGTAACCATTAATAATCGGTACTTCCACCAACCACATTTCTTGCAGCATTAGTATTTTGTATTTCTTATCAAATATCAATTTACCCTGAATCATAAAACTATTGTGTCTTCTTGTATTACAGCAGAGGAGAGTCAGGTGAGAGGTTTTAGAAACATGGTCGCTGCTGCGCTTCCGCCCAAAGGTAGGGGCAAGCCTCGACCAATGTGCACCATTCCCAACTTTATTATCCAAGTAAACATGTCTCACTCCATATCCCTCCACTCTACATTGTTAATTCATACCTCTTGCAGACCTGTGAATACCGGTTCCTTTTCTGAAATCCCCATCACCCCCAAACATGGACTTTGCCTATAAACCTCAAAGCCTCTCTGCGATAATTCTTGCTGGCCAGACAACACAAGTTCAGAGATCAACTGGGAATTGTTGTATTTATTTTTATTTTATTGTTTGCTTGTTAGGCGCTTATACAATTAGAATGTACTGTTTCAAAGCGCCCACAGGGCCGTGAGGGAGGGATGGTGGGAAATACATTACAACACAATATTAAGAGAAGACTGTCATGCCAGTAACCCTGTGGCGCCTCTGGACTCGATGGACCTTCCGCCATTAATGGGCCATCATGCACTACCTGTACACTCAGCAGAGAACTAGACGTTTTCATCATGGCCACCGCCTAATGGAATAACTTTCTTCAGAATCTCCAGCGTGGCATGTGCAACCCCTTCAGATTTCTCTCCATGGGTAAAACGCTAGTGTAGGACTATTCCTCGTGTTCATTCCAGCGCCTTTTGCTGCTTTTCTGCTTTGTGCCCCCTTCCTCTCATTTTGTGTTCCCTTGTGCTCCCCTTTTGCCCTGTGGTCTCTACTCTCCTTCTTCCTTTGCTCTTGTGTCCCCCTCCCCCTGTTCACTGCATTCCCTGTCTTCCGCTCACCTGCCATCCCCGTCTCCCACTTACCTGGCATTCTCCATCTATGATTTGCTATTTTGGCATCTAGCACCTAATCTTCAAGGAATTTTTTCTTGGCTCACCAGCAAAATCTTTGGTCTGAGTGTTTATCGGGAACTGCCAGTTGGTCCTCCATCACGCTGCAACCATCCATGCTGGGCTGTTCCGGGGAAGGGGCCACTAGTCCATCTGTATTCTCAAGATGAATTAGTGGCTTCCCTCTGAGACAGGCCTTACCTCTTCAAGGAAAGAAAGACCCCCAGAAGAAGAAGAAGAAGAAGACAAGGAAGGGGTCCCAGATTGTCGTGTCAGGAAGGATCAGGTGAAGAGCTTGGGAAATTATCTGATATTGGAGACAGCCTTGACAAAGAGGGGGAAGAGGAAGAGGGGCAAACCTACTATGCCTTGTGAGTATTCAGAACGTGCAAAAAGGAAGAGGGAAGAAGGGGTATGTTCTGGGGAGTCTGAGCTCATCGGTGAGCCATGGACGAAGTGCTAGTAATGTTGAGTGCTACACAGCCTGGGCCGCGTGAGGTGTAAGTGTGAGTCTCCAGAGCGGAGGATCTGCAGATGCAAAGTGCTATGGATAGACAGGAGCTGAGAAGAATTGGTGTGGGAGGTCAAGGTCTGAAAGATGCATAAGGGCCAAGGACACCGATTCAGCAACTGTGGGATTAGCAGAGGAGGGAAGGAGGAGCAAAAGAGGAAAGTCTTAAGGAGCTTTCACAATTTGAGAACATCAAGGCGCAGGGGGAGGGGGAGGCTATTCCAAAGGAGGGAGCCTGCAGAGGAAAAATGAGCAAACCCCTGCCCTCTTTTAAGCAAAATACTTTACACACAAAGAGTTGGTGCCAGAGGAGCTAAGTGGTCTAGTGGGACAGTATTTAATGAGATAAGGTTGAATATAGTGTGGTCCCTGGGCACCAGTATGCCTTGTGGATGATGCAGAGGGATTTGAATTTAATCTGGGCAGCAGACAGGAGCCAGTGAAGGCTTTTTAGTGCAGGAGAGATGCAGTCCCTGGGCTTAAGGCCAAGGATATGTCCTGCTGCCCTATTCTGGATAAGCTGAAGGGGTCGCAGAGTGGAAGAAGGAAGATTCGGGAGGAAGCTATTACAGTAGTCAAGTCTAGAGAGAACTAGGGCTTGAGTCACATTGAGCCTCTGAGGGAAAGTGAGAAAAGGTAGAATTTCTTTGAGAAGGAAGAGCTGATAGTTGGACTTCTTGGCAATGAGAGAGGAAGGAGAGAGAGGAGTCGAATATGACTCCAAAGGTTTCTGGCTTCAGTTGAAGGAGCAGGGGTAGAGCCCAAGGAGGAAGGCCAGTGTGAGGGTAAGAAAGAGGGAGCAGGTGTCACAAGGGGAAGCATCTCAGTTGAATGAAAATATATCAGACTTTTCCCTAGATCATTATCATCTCACAGGTCAACCCTCCTAATGTCAGATGTGGGAATCATACCTAAAGCCTGTAGTGACATAACCAGGACTAACATTCTTGACCTATTCAAGGGAACATCACATTCCTCCATAACAATTGAAATAAAACACAAGACCTTCTGCGATTCACTTTCCCCAGCTACCCCATTCCCTGTACAGGTGAAATTCTCAGCTACCCTCCTGTTCTTTAACCTTTCAACATCACTCTCGCTTTCCACACTTTCAACCCATTTGACCTGTGTTTGCGATGCTACTGAAATGCTTATCAGATGGATATATTGTCTCTGTTGTTTTGTGCAACCCTTTATCATATTGCCTGAGAAATAACAAATCAATTTCACTGTATTGTTGCATTGTCATGATCATTAACCCCTGTCATCTTCATGACAAGTGGTGCTAGCAGTGGGATCAACAGGCTTGGGCAGAGTAAGCCAACCCAGATACTTATTAATAGGCCAAGGCAGGAAATTGGGTTGAGGGTGCTGACAACCAACATCTGCAATTGAAGGTGATTCTACATTTTCATTCAGGTTTGGGAAGGGGCAACTTAATGCCAGGCTAGTATCTGCAATGTTCTGATAGAAACCTCATCTAAGATCACCAGGTATATGCGAGGACCAAAAAGGCGTTTTACCATCTACAGATGTAGCCACCTTCCAAGAATATCCTGGAATGGCAACAAGCTTCCACCACAACACCTAGAGTGGAACATGGGAGCTGAAAATGCTTGGAGGTCTTTTCCAGTCAAAAAGGAAAACCCTAATCCAGGAACCTCAAGATGCAGGAGCCAGAAATGAAGGGCATTCACTAAGGACAAAGGGAATACTTGATAGGAGTGCAATACAGTGTGGACTCAAAGATATTAACCTCATCCTTGAACATCTTTTGACAGATGAACTTGTGTTTTTGGAATAACTCCTTGAATTGAGATCCTGAGAAGACTTGCCCTACCTCGAAATAGGGCTAAAAATGGGGCAGGCAGAGCAGGGGGAAATATATGACAAAGTCACCTCTCTAATTCTGGAGGCATCTAGTATGGTGGACATCTGGGTCAGGTGCCTCCTGTCAGAAACCTGAGGGTTTTCTCATTCCTGTTACCCATGGATCCTATGCGCAGGTGGCCAGGGAAAGGCCATCACTTTTGGATCCTGACCATGGGGGTGGACCAGTGAGGGAGGCTCACCTACTAACAATCAACCCATCCTTGTGAGTCAATTCCCCTGACTTCCTCATATATGACCACTGACATTACTGGAATGAATAAGTGGCAACCGGGAGTAATGAAGACTAAGTGCTTTTACCACTCTCATACTGGGACGACGAAGAGGCCTCCTGAGGGTGGTAGAAGTCAGGCATGTACCCTAATTGATGGTCCGACAGGGCTAATTAGACATTCACACATGCAGCCTGCAGGAAAAGCGGTGGCGGTGGTGTTGAAGCAGCAGCAGATAGGCCAAGAGAAGCAGCAGGGAGCTGTGTGTGTGAAGCACACGTACAGTTCATAGAAGTGTGGCCTGGTAGCTGAGAATGCATGGAAATGATCAAACACTGGAAAGGGAGCCGTGCAGAGAGGCTATCCCTTTTTCTGGTGTTTGCAGTGCTAATTCTCCTAAACGCAGAAGCTGACCCAGGAGTAACAGAGGGGCAGGAGGTGGAGTCCTGAGGCAGCGAACAGAAGGCTGAACGATCTGCACTGCTGGAAGACCTGTGGACGCAACTGGTGAGTTTCTATGAAGGAGGACACCCGATATGTGAGTGTTTGAAATTACGCAGAGGATTACATTTTATTGGAGTGGTTTGCGTGTGTGATAAAACATGCTTTCGAAGGTCTCTGATCTGAATCCTTGTCAACAGTTCAACAAGTGAGAATATTTTGTAGCAGAGTGGTCATGTGTACAAGAAAACATGGTTGCTGGGCTGGTTATAAAAGGCAATCTACAACAGGATGACCGAATGAAAACCTTAACAAATATATCTTCATGATTATTGAATGCCGAACTAAATGAAACCCTAATAAATACGCAGAACTGTTACCTGTGTGGATTACAAGTGAATGGATCTTTAAATTCAAATGAAACCAAACTTTAATGCAATCACAATACGTATATGCTGAGCTTTCAATTGAACAGAACTTTGAATTTAAGTCAAACAAGAACAAATTGAACTTTAAAATAAATGGAACTTTAACAGTGCAAGCGAACCCACTATATGCTGAACTCTGGAGGTAAACTTGTACATTGAATCAAAAGAGGTCTATTAAACCAATATACTTTGAAAGCTGAATGCACTTCAACTTTGATGTTAACATTTTACTCAAGATATTTGTACAAAGACCAATCATACAAAGAAGGCACAAGTGGGGTGCAAAACTTTAATAAACCTGTAAATATTGTTGCAACATGGAAAAGTTTTGGGAAGGGAACCCTGAGGCGTAACCCATTTATTGACTTGAGGAAGGAGTCTCAAGATACTTTTGTGTTTGGAACTGTGTTATTTGGAAATTGGGGAAGGGAACCCTGAGTATTGGTTAAAACTATATTATCCTGAACTTAAGGCAATCCTGAGACTTTTGTTGGAAATGCTTTATACTTGGGGAAGGGAGCTGAAAGGAAGCTGTGAGCTGGATGGAGCTCTGAACTTTATGTTGAACACTGTTTTGTTGGTTGTTGACATCCCTACACATTGTATAGATTATTTGTGATGGCAAGTATAGTTTTTGGACACAGACAGAATTTTAAGTTGAACTCTTTGTCTCTGACTTTCCTTAGTTTTATTTCGGTAGGGAAATCCCATCATACTATAGGGTAAGATAGGCCTTTTTCCATCCTGACTTTTAAGTTAATAAAGTTTTATTTCTGATTCAGAATCTGTTGTCTGTGTCTTTCTCCAAGATGCCTTCACAAATGGTGTCAGAGTGGGATGCGGCTCACCCAATACAAGTTGGAGGACCCTACAATTGAGAAACGAAGTGCCAGAGCATCAAACCCATCAGTAGCCAGTAAATGCTCTCGTGGGTTCGATATCTGTAGCAGTAGGGATGAGACAATTCCCCATGTGAAAGAGGATTGTACCCACTGATTTGATATTGATTCCACTGCCTGATACAGCCATTAGACTAGCACCCAAATCAGGATTAGCATGGAGATTTGGGTTTGATGTCTTGGCGGGAGAGATAGACCCCCAACTTTTGGGGTGATGTTAAGGTCTTGTTCCAAAACCATGGAAAGGATCCATTTCAGATTCACCAAGGGGATACGGTTGCTCAAAGTGTTCGTGAAAAAGCAGTATTCCCTAGGCTTGAGGAAAACCCTGGGGAGGAAAGTACAGACAGGGAGACTCACGGCTTTGGGGAGGCTGATAAAACATCTGAAGATCCTCCCAAAACTGAAAATAGAAAACCTACAGAGGAAGAGCCAGAGACCCTTCCTGATTTATCTTTTTCTCAGAAAAATGACCCCTTATTGGCTGAACCATTCTTGCAGGCAATTCCAGATTCAGAGGGTCACAAAAAAGGGGGACCCATCTTATTTGTAAAATCTGGACATTATAGAGGAGATAAGTGAGAATTCTGAGGGCATTCTCCCATTTTAACCCAATTAAACCCCTTAGAGACTCCTCCGAGGTAATCGAGAGAGGGGCATGTCCCGTTATTTCTCCTGAGAGGTCACAAAACACTGAGAAGAGGAAGATGTCTCCAGGAGCAATGCAGATCACCTATGGAAAATGCCACAATAGTGCTGGGACGAGGAAGAAGCAACTAGGAGCAATAAAGATTACCTCCCTTTACATTCTGGTACTGACACAAAGAGGAGGCCTAAAGGTCACGCATGTCTCAATGATTGGCTTGATTGAGGGTAGGCAAAACAGGCCAGTGGAGCACACCTGAAATCTCTTAAGGGAGCTCAGGTGTGCAAAAGGTGGTGCCCAGAGAGAGGTTGGGCAGAATCAGAAGGAGAGAAGGCAGCAACGGGAAAGCCAGTTCAAACAGTGGGTGTCCCAGGGAGAACGGAGCACATAGAGGTTGGAGGATGCAGTGGAAAGTCAACTGTAATCTGGGGAAGCTGATAAAACATCTATAGATCTTCCCAAAACTGAACCTAGAAAACCTATTCAATATATTTCTACAAATGCCAATCATACAAAGAAGGCACAAGTGGGGCGCAGAACTTTCAAAAACCTGTAAATATTGTCGCATAATTGAAACTAAGTCTTGAAGAGGGGAATCCTGAGGCTTAACCCACTTATAGGGCCTCATTACAATTCAGGCGGTCCGGAAATAACGGTGGCGGTAAACCCGCCGCCACCGTTGTTTCCGGACCGCCTGATCCCGACTCCTGCAGACGGGAGGTGATGTTCCCGCCAGGTCTGACCTGCCGGGTTTAACACAGCCCGCCTGCAAGCGGACGAGGAAACACCGGCAGCATTACGAGATGCTGCCGGTGTTTCCATGATCCCCATTCCCATTGAGTCCCAGAGGAATGCCCCATCTGCATCGCAGGCGATTAAGCAAAAATACCAAAAGTTGGCCCAGGGGAAACAAAATGAGTCCCTTAATTTTGTCCCTGCTCATGCAATGGAGTACCCCCCACTGGAGGAACTAATGGAAGCTCTATCAAAAAACCAAAACTGTAGTGATGACAGCAATTTGGAAAATATAGTGCAAACTACCCCAAAAGAGGCTTCTTCACAGTCAAGTAACGCTTCGAAAACTGCGGAGGCTTACTTGGAGGTGCAGAGGGCCGAAATACAGAAAGCTGTTGATGCCTATATGGTAGGCGTTGGCCCCGCCCTGTTAGCTCTCCCCCCACATAAGAGATCTTTTCCTGATATGAGTGACCCTAAAGTAGGGGTGTTTGGAAGCAGGTTAGAGATCCCTGTGGCGGTCCAAAGTGTGGAATCCTGTAAATTGAACGTAATTGACCCAAGCCAGAGAGAGGAGGTGGAATTGAAGAAAAATTAGATTCAGCCCCAATTGTCACCACCAGGGGGCCATATTCAAATCAAGAACAATGTAACCAAAAAGAAAATGTTGGTGACTTGGCGCACATGTCTGGTGCCATTATGGCTTTTTTAGAGAGTGCCCTAAATAAGATGCAAGCGCCAAGTCATCAAAGATCTGTACTGACCCCTTCTGTCCAAACATTACACGGGGAGGGGAAAGCTCATAAGTCGCTACATAGGCGTGCGCCTGCTGCATATTCGCTGGTGCTAGCTTGTAGGAGTCCGCCACCTACACAATATGATTTAAACAGATGTGCAGTGATGGCTATATTTTCTGAAATTCCACTACTGGAAGATATCGTATGGTCGGATATGGCACTAGTGGAATTTACAGTGAAGGGCCAGGTAAACTCTGTAAGAATCTGGTTAAAATCCCAAATTGTTCAGAATGTAATCTGGCAGGGTAAAGCAGAGCTCGATAAGTTGGGCTTCACTCTGTATATAGAGTCAAATCCAACTTTTGATTCACACAAACCAAGTTCCCAAGAGAGCTGGCAGAAGGGTTGTATTGCTGAAAGTAACAGAGCGATGAAACCCCAGAGGATGAAGACTACTGGAAGTTTTGATCGCCTGAGTGCCCAGAACTAATCTGAGTATCGGGAGAGAGTGAACCTTGTAACGCTATTCAGTTGAAATACTAGGGGGTTCACTCACCTCCTAAAAAATGACCATAGTGATTTGAATAGCAGTGACATAGTTCTCTTGCAAGAGACATGGCTGACCACGGTCCCCATTTGGGATAATCACGATGTGTACCTAAATCCAGCCCTAAAACCGGCGGTAGGTCGCCCAACCTCAGGGTTATTGACAGCGGTAAAAATGGGCAGAGACTTGACCTCTGAATTGTGGGCAATGCCAAATAAATACATGCTGTTGGTCAAAGTTATGGCAGGGGATACGGGTTACGCAATTGTGAATGTTTACTGGAACCCAATTGCCATGTCAGACGAGAGCTTCTTTTATGACCTAAATTCAATCGTAGACCTGGTAGCGGTTGCACCAAATGTGAGCGCTTTGGTGTTGGCAGCCGATTTTAACCTAAATTGCCTGAGTGAGCTAGGCAACCGCAACAAAGTGAGATTTAGAAGATGGTCATCATTGGTTAAAGCGAGGGGCCTGGTTGTTCGTAATGGGGCCTTCGAATCTGACATCCCCCCGGTCCCGACATGGCAAAAAGGTGAAAGTAACTCAATCATAGATCATATTTATGTGAACGAGGGACTGTGGTCCGCAATGACGAACCTTAAGGTTTTGAAATCTGATGCGAGCGATCATAATATTCTTGTAGCAAAGTGGGCTGACTACGCAATGCTTAGCCGCCCCAATAAGGCATCAATGAAAGGGTGTTGTGTGGTGAATGCGGGTGGGAACAAACTCTGATGGTCGGAGTCAGAAGTACTTCAGCTTGAATGTTTGCTAAGATTAGGGCTGCCAGATTTTGATATACAACCTGTGAATGTGGCAAACGTACAATCCAATGTGTTCCTAGTATTCCAACATCAAAAACGCAAGTCCACGCAGCCTACCCAACACCTCCATGTGTATGATAGAGTGGTTAAAGTAAAGAAATCACAGCCTCGTGCTGACCTGAGACGAGCCCAAAAAGAACCTGTCCACTTGCGAAAACAGCTAGTCACTAAATCAAGAACTACCCATAGGAATTGGTCCAAAAATAATCGCTCGGCCTTGTACCAAGAGGATGGTGCTAACGTGTTAAAGATTCTGGCCAGAAAAAATATTGCAAAAATGTGGGCAGTGATTAATCACTTGGTTGTTGCACCTCAACTAGCCTTACAGGCCAGTGAAGTCCCTACCCATATTTGGGTGGCACACTTTACTTCCCTGTATGCCTTACCTTTGACTATCACCATCCAGGGGGACCTGCAGTATGCGTTGGATTTTCATCTGAAGTTTGAGTTAGCGGATATTTTATATTTAATTAATCCTGCTAGTAATTCCAAAGCAAGAGGCCCTGATGGGCTATCTAATTACTTCCTTAAAGAACATTCGGAACTATGGGCGTCAATTTTGTTTAAAATATTTTCGCTTATAAATGTAACTCGGACCTTACCTAGATCATGGACGCAGGCAATTACTATTCCAATTTATAAAAAGGGGGATAGGCAAGCCCTGAGTAGTTATAGACCCATTTCGTTACTGGATGTCCCTGGTAAACTGTATTGTCGGCTATTTTAGAGAAGCTACAGTTATGGGTGAAGACCAAAAAACTACTTGATCCGTTACAATCAGGATTTGTAAAGGGTCTTGGAACTATGCCAAACATAATGGCCTTGAATATGATACAGGCCCAGTAGGCTGAGCGAAGGCAGCCTTTATATATGGCATTCATAGACTTTAGAGCTGCCTTTGACTCAGTTGATAGATCATTGCTGTATCAAAAACTAAAAGCATATGAGTGCCCTCTGTCGCTTATGGCTTTAATAATTTAGTTCCATTCTAAAATATCTATGAGAGTGAGGATCACTCTTGATGGCAAGTTCTCCCCGGAAATTCCAACGAAATGTGGCTTAATGCAGGGATGTGCTCTGGCAGCATTTCTATTTAATTTCTTTATTATAGACTTGGGCCATGAATTTATGAACTGTAACAATGATGCCCCGAAGATAGGATCGCAGAAAATCCTGTATTTGTTATATGCTGACGATCTTGTTTTTCTATCACAATCCCCGCATGGCCTCCAACGCATGTTGTCTCGATTGGGAGTTTATGTGGTGGCTAATCATTTGGAAATTAATATATTGAAATCCCAAACCTTCAGCTGTACTGCAAGCCCCAAAGCTGGGAGACACCGTCCCTTTTATTTTTGGGTTCTGCAAGATGCTAAGTTATTAAATGTCACACAATACAAATATCTTGAGGTCATTATTAAAAACAGACATGCTATGAGTGATGTCGCGGCAATAGCATGGATCAAACACCAGCAACTAATTTCCCAGTCCCGTATTTTGATTTATAAATTCGGGAAATTCTCCCTGAAACATATCTTATTATTTTATAAGATGAAGGTGATACGAATCATCCTATATGGGTCAGAGGGAAGATACCTGGGGAATCAGTATTACTGGGATGCCCTAGAACGACATATTGGAAGCAGACCATAGTCCTTCCAAATAGTATTCCGATAGCGATTTTTCGTTATGAACTTGGCTTGGTTTCCCTTTATTCTCAGGCACTGTGAAGACAGTGCACTTTTTTCCGTAAATGTATGGTGGAGCTAAAGAGTGGAAACATTCTAGAAATAATAGCCTACAATCTGCTTAAAGCAAGTAATGGCTTCCCAAAAACATGGAGAAACAAAGTTGTGAATAACCTGGCAGAAGCAGATATCCCCTTAGACTTGTTAGCTCGGAACCCTACCCGAGCAAAGGTGAAAATGTATCAAGCTGACTGGGCCAGGAACCTGTCAAGGTGTACCCAATATAAAGATTTCAGCACCTGGCAGTTTGGAATGAAGCGTTATGGTATGACATCGCCATACTTATTGAAATACCCATCACCGAAGGTCCGCTCTGATTACTTAAGATTTA
Source organism: Ambystoma mexicanum (assembly GCF_040938575.1). Taxonomy (NCBI): domain Eukaryota; kingdom Metazoa; phylum Chordata; class Amphibia; order Caudata; family Ambystomatidae; genus Ambystoma; species Ambystoma mexicanum. The sequence continues at coordinate 317,089,799 of NC_090928.1, read as the reverse complement.
GACTTAATTTATGGAGCACGCGTGAGGTCCTCTGTTAATGGAAACTGCTTACAAGTGATCAAAACTATTGTAGATATTGTCTATCTCTACAACAAAGGGAAACACTACAACATCTGGTGGTTGAATGTAGAGCCTTAAATGAAGTGCGAGCGAGATGTTTTAATAACGTGTTCTCGATCCACACAGATCTGGAGAGTGATCAAATATGGCAAATGTTGTTTGCAAATATGCGTGTGAGGGTTCAGATTGCTTTAGTTCAATTTTTACGAATAATATTACCAAGTGTAAAGGAAATGTAAATAAGAACATGTCTTATGAAAAACGGTAGAGAACAGACTAGCACAGATGACATATGTGTTCTATTTAATACGCCACTGCTGTAGCCTGCCTGGTCTGGTCTCCTGTTGGGTGCGTATGACTTAGGGTCACCAAGATAAGTAACCAATTACTGTGTGGTCCTAACTAAATTTTAAAAAACCAGGGTGTTAAAGAATCTGTAGCCTAACTAAGATGGTTTATTTTTGTGTTCTATTTTCGCTTTTATCTATTCTGTTTTGTAATATATGAATTGTAACTACATGTATTTTTGTATACTAATTTAAAAAGTTGCGTGCAACTAAATTAAATACAATTTTTAAAAAACTTCTTATGCATGCATGTTCTTTTATCTTCTACTGGGCCCAGGTAGATAGTACAGTTTTAACTGCAGCTTAAGGATTCCTAAACTAGTGTTTGTGAGGCCATTTCGTTATACATGTGCAGTTTGTTGTGTGGCCTCACTAACAGTTATATGTTGTAGCGTAGTACATGATCTTATGGGAGAGTGGGGTGCAAGGGACCAGGTAAATAGTTTCACATTATTTTATGTACCTGTGCACCCCTTAGATCAGTTGTCATAGCTGCTGTGTTGCGGCAGGAATGTGATATGTTACAGCCCACCACATGTGCATGCAGGACTTACGTTCTACAATCAGTAGGGATTGTAACTGTCTGTGCAGGCTGTATAATTTTGTGTGGGGAAGCATGTTTGGAGCTAGAAGCGTAACTCTTAATGCTTCACTGAAAATGGTTGTCCTTCACAACAAGCCTTAATTGTTGGCACTTACCAATGTATGGATGATTACTGTGAGTACGGTTTATGCTGTGTGACACTGCAAAGCATGATTGAAGTGAGTAGTGTGACCCTAATTCTGACGATTCATGGCTCTGTTTAGGAATAACATTGCTTCTCCTGCATATGCAAATGTGTGCCTGTTGTTTGAGTCCTTAAAATTGGATTGTGTGGTTGTGTGTCATTACCATTCTTTGAAAATGTAGTCACATTGTTGGTGCCCTCGCATTATGGTATGTTAGCAGATTCTGGTCATTGCTGATTTAGTTCATAGTGTTGCCCTGAAATTGGGTGCATCAAAGGTAGCTGGGTAGGGCAGGCCTGGGGGTGTCTGTGGATTTAGGTTCACCTAGTATAGAGGGCAGCTGGTGGAGGTCTATAAGAATAAGGAGAAGCACATTAAAAAAAGTAGGGGGTCTGGGAACCAATGAGATAAAAGGAAGAGATTAACAAAGACTATCCGTTATAATTTCCTGGGGTGTGCTTGGCAGGAGAGTGTACCAGACATAAACCCTTCGTGAACAAAGAAGTGATGTTCATGGGAAAGCTGGAAAACTTTGATGTGCATTTTTGGGAAAGCTTGGAAAATCCAAGGAAATGGAGACAAGTGCCCTGGCTGAGTGAATACTGTCCTTTCTTTTGTGTTATTTTTGCAAAGTAAAGGAAACCGCATAAGGAGGATTCGAGCTCGTAACTGTCAAGTAGAACAAGAAGGAATTTAAGGGAAAGGAGCTAATCCCTGATTAGTGGGAAAGGAACACTTTTTTTTGACAACCCGAGACATTCGGAATGTTCTGTTGGCAAGAACTGTCATCATCACTTTAATTCTGAATATGGCGTCCTTGCACATTTGATTTGTTACTGGTGGTAGGGTCAGAAGCAGAGTTTTTGGGCACGATAGTGACAGACTATTTATTTGAAATCCTAATGTTTTCTTTAGATTTCCTTGAAGTAGGGAAACCCCTCTCAGCTTTAGGGACAGAAAGGTTGTTTTTCCAAACCTCTTACTGGTTAATAAAAGTTTATAAGCAAAACTATGTTCCCTTGGTGTGCAAGCCTTACTTCTGCACCCTTGCAGAAGTCATTGGTCAACTTCTTGAAGCCTTCCAATTTCCCTCTCAAGGTTTAGTCCTTCACCAAACATGAAACATTTGCCAACATACCACTCACTGCAAATTAGATTCATGGTGCGGGTGGGGCCAGACGACCTTGCCAAACATATGCATGTCCCACATACACTCCAGCAAAGAGACTCACTCCTCCGGGCACAGACTTATTCAAATTAACTCTCCCACACGCACACACTTTTTTTTTTTGGCAAACGTACCTTTTCTTTTTCATGGAATGATGGCTGCCGGTATTCTCTTATCCTCTATTTCACAGTGCAGCTGGGGCTTAATGACTTGGGTCCCATTACCAGCGGTGGGTAAACAAACACAGTGCTACTTATCTGCGATGGGACATCAATCACCCAAATTGAAAAAGGCAGTTAAAATGTAAAGAGGACTAAAGCGCAAGAAGCAGCCATATTTGAATGGTATTAATAAACGTTAGATTTACACAAGATAATTGATTCTAGCTTCATATTGTACCTGTTAAATTCAATGTAAATATGGCAAAGCAATATGTATTATCAAGAATATGTGGAGTCCTGGTTTTGATTATGCCAAGATTTTTTTAAATCATTGTATCCATGTTAGTTGGATGCATAAAACCAATACAGTGTTTGGGGTTCTGGTAATGAGGGTCGGGGTCGCTCGTCACATGGTTTTCTGCTTGGTGTATTAGATCTATAAATGGCACCCATGGCCGTTCGTAGATCTAACATGCCAAGCAGGAAATTATGAAAATTGCACAGAGGGGACCTTACTGTGTGATGTTATGTTATGTTATGTTATGTTATGTTATGTTATTTGGCATTTGTATAGTGCTCTAAATATCATTGGTATGACCTCAAAGCGCTGGTAGGTTGAACGCCCTAAGGGACCGAACTCCAGGTCAGTAGAGAGAGAAAGTGTTGTAGGGTGCGTGGGTGCAGCTGATGTAACTGCCGTATGGTAGCTGCATCCTAGCGTTAGTTGGAGAAGTTATCAGTTGAATGTTTGCAGTCTGGTAGGTGGTTCTGGCTGTGTTAGGCCTGTAGGACGCTTATGTGAGCAACTAGGCCGGAATGTCATCAGATAGCTGCGTTCTATTAGAGTGATGAGGTGTTCATGGGGTAATGTTTGTATGTGAACAGCTAGGCCGAAATGATCAGGGGTATAGCTGCTTTGTAATTGTGTGATTGTGTAGAGTAGAGAGTAAGCGTAATGATATGGGATGGGAGTGTTTGCGTGGGTTTATGAGCCAATACAGCAGGAGCAATGTCTGGGTCGAAGTTACTGATAATATTTGTTCTTCTATCTAAGTGTGGCACTTGCCGACATTTTGCCGTCCTGTTTAGATGTGATGCAGGCTAATGTTCACAATTCTAACAAGGTGTGGCATTGCCAACATTCACAATCCAATCTAGGTGCGACGCAAGCTAATGTTCACAATTCTAACCAAATTTGGCACTTGCTATCATATACAATTCTATGCAGGTCCGGCGCAGGCCAAATGCTCACAATTCTCTCTAATGTTGGACTACTTTACATTAACAGTCCTATCTAGTCATGACGCAGGCAAGTGTTCACAGTTATAACTAGGTGTGGCATTGCTAACATTCATAATTCTGTCTGGGTCTGGCGCAGGCTAATGTTCACAATTTTCTCTAAATGTTGGACTACTTAAGATTCACAATCCTATCTAGTTATGATGCAGGCCAATGTCCCAATTCTAACTAGGTGTGGCATTGCTAGCATTCATAATTCTGTCTGGGTCCGGCAAAGGCTAATGTTCGCAATTATCTCTAAATGTTGGACTACTTAACACTCACAGTTCTATCTAGATGTGACCCAGGCTAATGTTCACAATTCCAACTAGGTGTGGCATTGCTAACCTTCATAATTCTGGCCGGGTCCGGTACAATTCCTACTAGGTGTGGCATTGCTAGCATTCATAATTATGTCTGGGTCCGGCACAGGCTAATGTTCGCAATTCTCTCTAAATGTTGGACTACTTAACACTCACAGTTCTATCTCGATGTGATGCAGGCTAATGTTCACAATTCTAACTAGGTGTGACCTTGCTAACATTCATAATTCTGTCAGGGTCCGGTGCAGGCTAATGTTCACAACTCTCTATATTTTGGACTACTTAAACATTCACAATCCTATATGGATGTGACGCAGACCAGTGTTCACAATTCTAACTAGGTGTGACATTGCTAACATTCATAATTAAGTCTGGGTCTGGCACAATTCTAACTATGTGTGGCATTGCTAGCATTCATAATTCTGTCTGGGTCTGGTGCAGGCTAGTGTTCACAATTCTAACCAAGTGCGGCATTGCTAACATTCACAATTTAATCTAGAAGTGATGCAGGTTGATGTACACAATTCTAAGTGCAGCATTGCTAACAATCACAATACAGTCTGGGTCTGGCACAGGCTAATGTTCACAATTCTAACTAAGTGCAGCATTGCTAACATTCACAATCCAATCCAGATGTAATGCAGGCTGATGTTCATAATTCTAAGTGCAGCATTGCTAACATTCACAATCCTGCCTTGGTCGACGCAGGCTAATGTTCGCGATTCTCTCTAGATGATGGACATCTTAACATTTACAATCCTGACTAGGTCTGGCCCAGGCTAATGTTCACGATTCTCTCTAAATGATGGACAACTTCTGTCTAAGTGTGGCACATGATAACGTTCATGATCCTATCTAGATGCGACGCAGGCTAATGTTCACAATTACATCTAGGTTTGGCACAAGCTGATATCTACAATTCCATTTAAGTGTGGCACATATTAACATTCACAATTCAGAGGTAGGGTAATGTGGAGTGGCAGTTTTTTTTGGAGTAGAGTAATTGCTCTACTCCCCACCCATGCCGCACTTATTTAGGTGGTTGGTGCTGGTTGACGCTGGCCATTGGCTTTCCATGGTGTCTCCTGAGGACACCTGCTGACACTTTCTGGAGCTGCCTCAGTTGGAGCCGCCCTTTGCCTTCGGGTCCTAAGCCGCAGGGGCTGCATGGGCAGAGGGCTGCCCTGGGCAGGTCAGTTAAGAGTAATAGTCTGACCTATCAGGGGCAGGTGCCGGCGACTAGGCCAGGCTTGATGGAGAGAATTAGCCTATCAGGGGAGGGGCGGGCTGAGAGGCAGGAGGAGGTGGCCATGGAAGGGAGAGGAGACACGTGGGAATTGGGCACCAAGGATGCACTCGGATTACAGAAGATGCTTTCTTAAGCAAATAGCAGGCCCAGGAGGTTCAGGGGCAAGAAACACTCACCTCAGCATGCAGCAGGCAAGGTGGTGGACACAGGCAGGTGCCAGCGACTAGGCCAGGCCAGATGGAGAGAATTAGCCTATCAGGGGAGGGGGGCGGGCTGGGAGGCGGGAGGAGGTGGTCATGGAAGGGAGAGGAAACACACGGGAATCGGGCGCCAAGGATGCACTCGGATGGCAAAAGAGGCTTTTTAAAGTAAATAGCAGGGTATCACCAAATATTATCCCCATCGAAAATTATCGCCGTATGTATGGTCGTCTGGACCGGCCATAGGCGATATTTTGGGGGGGGATCATTTGTGGGTTTTTTGGGAGCGGGGATTGCAGGGTTGTCCCCCGCTCCTTTAAAAATGATGCAGGGGGTTGCAGGGGTGTCCCCCGCAGGTTCCATGGCTTAATATAGTCTAAAAAATATGGCAATATTTTTGTATGGCGATATTTTTGCGGGGATATTAACACATGGAACAAATAGCAGGCCCAGGAGGGTCAGGGGCAAGAAACACTCACCTCAGGATGCAGCGGGCAAAGTGGGGGACATGTGCAGGTGCCGGCAACTAGGCCAGGCCAGATGGAGAGAATTAGGCTATCAGGGGAGGGGGCGGGCTGGGAGGCGGGAGGAGGTGGTCATGGAAGGGAGAGGAAACACAGGGGAATCGGGCACCAAGGATGCACTCGGATGGCAAGAAAGGCTTTTTAAGCAAATAGCAGGCCCAGGAGTGTCAGGGGCAAGAAACACTCACCTCAGGATGCAGCGGGCAAAGTTCCCAGTCTTGTTAGACAGTGCCAGTCCCCTCCGAGCAATGGTCATTTTTTTTTAATAATGCATCCCTAAAACTTTAGGAAGCAGCTAAACCACATTCCTCCACAAAGACGTTCAGGTACAGTCTTGCCACCATGAGGTTACTACCACTCTTGGCGTATGTCTGACAAACATCGGCCTAAGCCGAGCAATGCACCGGCCCCCCGCTGCTACTTCTGTCATCTCCGGGCAGCCACAATTCAAACTGATTTCCTAACCTGCTGTTGGGGTTGGTGTTCGACATTCTTTTTGAAATAATATTTTCAACCAAACGGGCCCACTCACAGCTGTAGCCCTCCAGTAACTGTCGTTCGTCCCGTGTTATGCAGATACCTCTTGGGCCTTTAATCAAAACAGCTTAACTGCCAGAGTTCGTTAGTCAATTAAGAAGATGGGGTCTCCATAGCAATTCATTTCAGATGAGTCTATTATTTATTTTATTTTAAAAAGTGTAGCTGGCATGAATTGAGCCCCATTACAAACCACAAACTCGTATTATTTCCTGCCGAACGTCATTTAATTTAGGAACAAATTTAACAGGAATAAAAAATAAATTGCAGCAGTGTTTCTTTATTACATATAAAAACAAACAAAACATAATTATTAAATTATGTTTTAATATGATGAAATGTATATGTGTAGTGCGAGTTGAAATGAAATGTAAAACATTTTTTATTTTCGTTTATTTGAAAAGTTCAACGAATTAAAACACAAACAACATTTAAAAAAATTAAATCATTTCATCAGAACTCAAACTGAAAGATTTACAAATGGCTCCTGATTCGATCAAACCGTCAGTAATGCTGACTGGTTTGGCACGATTCGATTGTGCCACATACACTCAGGCAAACAGACACACTCATTCAAATTAACTCTCCCGCACGAACACACTTTTTTCTTTTGCAAACTTACCTTTTCTTTTCCATGGGATGATGGCAGCCGTTTTACTCTCATCCTCTATTTTGGCAGGCAGCTGGAACTAAACGACTTGGGGCCCAGCACCGGCAGTGGGTAAACAAATTAACAGAGTCCTACTCGTCTATGATGGGAAATGGACAAATCCATGGGCAAAAGAACGAAACGCTGACCCAGATGAAATAGAGAGTTAAAACTATAAGAGGACTACGCCCCAGAAGCGGCCATCGTGTAATGGTGTTCATCAAAGATCGACATCCTCTGGTGTTTAACTTATGAGGGAGGACCAGTACAGTAAAGTGACTAATAATTATGTGTGGAGCAAGGGGAGCAGCAAGGGGTTGCTGAGGACGCCTCGATCTGATGCAATAAAGTCAGGGAGACCAGATTTTCAAAACGAAAAGCTGGGGACAATTGTATAAAGTCAATTGAATCACTTCGAAAAAGGACTTAAAAAACCAGGACCACGCACATATTACCCCACCTTCCATGCAGTGTGAAAAGAAATGTCACTATGCAGCCCCAGCTTTTGAAAGTGACGCAGACACCTGCCATGATACAGTACTCCTGATTGGGTGAAAAGTAGTTTGACAAGCCACTATTGGATCACATTGGTGCAATGGAAAAAGAAATAACATTCAGTAGGTTGGTCGATCACTCAACAGCATTTCCAGTTGTGATGCCAACCACAAAGTCAGCTTTCTGGCACCATTTTGTACCCTCTCTCTTCCTTGTAGCAATGGTGTTGGCAACATGTGTGAACCCCAATAAAGGAATTGTGGGAATCGGGGATCTCTCAGTAGAAGATGGGTTGTGGTCAGAGAGGTACTCTATGAAATGCGTGCATTTATTTGCTTTACATTTCTAGTGTGTGTGTGTGTGTACACGTGTTTTCCATTGTTTCAATCCAGGGCTATTTAAGCATCAACAATGTTCTCCTGTCTCCTTGCTGTAATGCCCATCAGTCAGCACTCACCTCTTCCTATTACAAACCTTCAATTGTGCAAGGATTTTAAGGAACTCAGTGGGTTAGTGTGTCCGCTGACGAGGCCCCATGTAAATGCAAGGCCTGCATTAGCCTTTCATCTTTCCAGTTTGAGTTTGATACTAGTTTCCTCTGTACATTTGATGCCAAAAGACAAATGTATGTTAAGTGCTACGCATATGGTATATCTTATTATTATTTCCGTGATTTATTGCAGTTTCTTTAAACATTCCCTCAAATCTGAAGACCATTTTCTATTGCTATTTGTGAAACTTTCGTTTGTAATGATTTCTGGCAAAACGTATGTTTCTTCCTTGATATCCAATTCACTGGCTTCCATCCAGCAGAGCCGCCTTTCATTCATTTACTTCCTATACATCTTCATAGATCCTTTGCCACAATAGCACTTCATGAGCATGCCTTACAGACTCCCCGGTAGCACTTCATGAGCATGCCTTACAGACTCCCCGGTAGCACTTCATGAGCATGCCTTACAGACCCCCGGTAGCACTTCATGAGCATGCCTTACAGACTCTCCGGTAGCACTTCATGAGCATGCCTTACAGACTCCCCGGTAGCACTTCATGAGCATGCCTTACAGACTCCCCGGTAGCACTTCATGAGCATGCCTTACAGACCCCCGGTAGCACTTCATGAGCATGCCTTACAGACTCTCCGGTAGCACTTCATGAGCATGCCTTACAGACTCCCCGGTAGCACTTCATGAGCATGCCTTACAGACTCCCCGGGGCTGCGGCTTTACAGACCCCTCTTCCAATTTAACCTTGCCTTCACACACACATGCAGTCGCAATAGGACAGACACTGTCACTAGCTGCAACTAATAATTACATCTTGAATGTTTTCTCTTCTGTTGTACACTACAAAGGATACAAAACGTCCCATTTGAGAACATAGTAATATCAAATTGTCATACTGAATGTTACATTTGGTTTCAAAATGCAAACACTGCACCCTATCATGTGAAATACACTTATGAGTTGCATGGCAATGTTAATCTCTCACATCAGCATCCAACCGGACTCAACACCAGGCTCGTCATTTCACCAAAATGCCAGGGGCAGAGGAAGTGACATCACATGGCCCATGACATCGGATGACATCACAGGACGTGATGTCATTTAACCCCACCGCCAAGTGCAATCACAGGAAGTGATGGCAGACGACCTTTCAACCCTTGACAACACAGGAAGTGGCATCACATTACATTGTTCCTCAGTACACTAAAACAAATATGTTAAGGATATCACTGTAATATAATATGCATTTCATACAACAATGGATCACCATATGTAGCATTAATATCAGTGTGTATATGGCCATATTATCAAATTACTGCAAATGTAAGTTGAAGTCGAACATAACAACCTGGACAATTGTACATCACTCGGGCTAAACTGTAAACAGGCACAGCATCTCGAAGAGTCCTAAATCCCAGAGCACAGTAAACAGGCAGAGCATCTCGAAGACGGCTAAATCCCAAAGCGCAGACATCCATTGCCTGCCACATGTCTGGCTACAGACTGGAAACAGCAACTGACAAACACAAGTCCAACCAGAAAAACGATTCTCTGGAAGGTTGCCCAGAGTTATGCCAGTGGTTATGAATGATTTAAACACTTCCCGCTATCACCTTTCTGTTTTTGCTTATTTTGTAAGTAACCCACAGATCTTTTTGTTAGATGGGAGCTATAGGGGAAGGATGTGATGCAGGTCGCAGTGATTGCAGTTTTTTTTTTTTAAATGTTAAACTGTAAACAGCAGCAGCAGCTCCGTGACATCACCCCTAGAAAAGGCAGATTTTTATTATTATTTTATTAAAATAATAAAATGGGCCTTTTCTGAAACAGGAACTGGTCCCATGTTGCACTACATCCTCTTTCTCCCAAAGCAAGTGTGTTGCCCCTGAGCAATCCTTCCAAAACATTTGTTTTGCTTGAGGATGAAACAGATGGTTTACTTCAAAGGTGGAGGGCAACTTCATGTACATTAATTATCTCACCTTGCGTTCTATCTACAGTGTGCCTGTGATGCAGGTCTGGCAGATCTAGGTCAGGTCACATGGTATCCAGACAGGATTTGTGGCAGAAGCCACTCGGGCACACCCATCTCATCACAGGCACAGTGGCTCACTTGATGTGCAAAGCAGATAACGAGAAACACTGATGAGATTTGCGTTCATGCTGTGCTGTCACTCAGTACTGCAGGCTGCTCTTACCCATTCACAGCTAAATAGAACCTAGCCCCTATACCCTTCCTGTTGCTACAGTACTGGCTATGAGCTGCTCAGACAGCCCCGCCTCTGTACCCAACCATTCAGGCATTCTTCAGTAATGGACGGCCAACCTGTTAGTAATGGCAGCTTCATGGTTTGTCATGCATCCCTGTTATTTCTCCAGCTAGCGAGATCTAGATTCCAGGTGAACAAAGATGTGGCACATTGAGCTGCTTTTTCAGGTGCAACACAGATATCTGCTCGCTTTGTCGAGTGGCCTAGAGGTAGTGAGAACTTGTCTAGGGGTAGCAGAGGGGGAGCCAGGGGTAGCAACTGCTACCCCTAGCAACCCCCAAATGACATCCCTGTTCAACATCACTCTGTATTAAGAGGGGGCATGGCTTAAACAGACCCTTCATTTTGCTTACTTGTTCATTTTGAAGTTTACACTTTATTTTTTATATTATATGATTGCAGGTCTCTGAATATCCTTTATTGGAATGAGACATGCTTGTGGGTTTGGAGATAAACTGATTTGATGAGTAGAAATGGCTGAAGAATGTGACCGGCAGGACACAAAGGAGACATGCCAAGAGGAGACAAAGAGAAAGAGAGAGCAGGATCAGACTGGTAGCGGAGTGTTCGGTGAGCAAAATGCTTTAAATTGAAAAATATAATAGGGAGATTTAGGAAAGAGAGTCGGAACTCACTGAGGTATGAGAGAGAGCGCACCAGAGACTGAGAAAATAAGGAATTTGGGCATGGTGCAGAGAATGGTTGGTAAAGACAATGGGCCTCATTCCGAGTTTGCCGGTCCGGGAACTACGGTACTGGTAAGCTTGCCGGTACCGTAGTACCCGGACCGGCAAACTACGAGTTCTTCTTGCGTGTGCCTTTTCTCCCGCCAGATCGGACCTGGCAGGCGTAACGTCACCCGCAAGCTTAGCATGTATGGGGCTCAATGGGAATGGGGAGCATTTAATTCCGGTGCCCGCAAATGGGTAATTACCGGGTCCGGCTGGGCCGTAATGACCCGGTAATTGCTAATTTGCAGGTTCCAGAAAGAATTGCAAGTTTGGCGGCAGCCTGCCGGTTTTACCAGCAAGGCTACCGCCAAACTTATAATGAGGCTCAATGTTGACCATCTGGAACAGAGTGATCTTTTCAATGGAAACATTAAGCTCATATTATGTGGAAAATGCTATTTGTAGGGGTATATCGAAAGATCATCAGTGAACAAATGCTATTTTGAAGGACCTTTCATATTTAAATTTGAGGTACTTCGTGAACATATGTGGAATCTGTAACTATATTTTGGAGGCCCTTTATGAACTTTTCGGTAGCATGATATTGCTGCTGCAAGGGCCATATTATCTTGTATCTGCAATGTATGATTTATGTATGGGTGCATAGTGTACTAGCACTCATTTTCATTCAGCTTAATTTCTGAAAAATGCAAACATTTCTCTCAGAGCAATACAATGAATAAACATGGCGAAGTACATTGTATACAACAAGTTCAAATCATCAAGTCACAACGTTACAATTGTTTATCTCATCTTAAAAGCATTAATCAACTATGTGTCCAGCAGGGCCATCTTAACAGTTGTGGGGGCCTGGGACACAGACAGCCTTGGGCCCCGTCCCCCCGAAACCCATGTTGCCCCCCGAAACCCTTGTCCTACTAAACCCCCCCTCCAAGCCCATGTCGCCCTCAGCGACACAACACCCATGCCCCCTCCATATCTCGAGATGAATTCAACAGATACTCCTCTAAGCTTTAAATGGATTATCTAGTTGTCAATGAAATATAAACATTATACATCTGTGATCTGTTTTCCCAAGAGGATGCTATATTAAGGACATTTCACCTTGTTTTTGTTTCGAATAATATATTTTGTAAGAAAATAAAGGAAAAGGATTTTAAGCAAACATTTGTTAAACAACGCCGAACTCATTCTTGCTGATGCACCACCAAAATGAATGGTAACTTCTTTGGCCCCACTGCCCTGCTTCCTCCCCCACCGCATTTAGTAAAATAAGTATCTCTCATATCCTCATCAAGCCAACACCTAATGACGCTACCCTACAAACCACAAGACTAAACACCTTATTTAGAAACGCCCCCTGATTAATACAGATTAATGTATTCATGCATTCCTTTATATTTCTTTATATACTTATTTAATTATGCTTTCCTGTTGAATTAATATCTGCAAACAAAGATGCCAAAAACAAGCTGCTCTTTACAGGGGGGGGGACAAACCTGCAGAACATAAAATAAAAGTCACATCAATGAACATTGCTAATCTTCAGGGAGTGAGTTGCTAGTTCATGCTGACGTAACCATACCAACAGAAATGAGGGCATGGTTTGCATCCGGCAGCACACAATAGTTTTCAGAGTTCAGACTACAACTCCCATAATCCTACACATTAACTGTGCTGGGTAGTGATTTGGGAGATTTTGTGTAACCAATTAGAAAACAAACAGCTTTTCTGATACTTCAGAAACTCCCATGAAAAGACCCCTCAAACCCCTCCGTAGCCTATGGCTGTGTCAGAGACAGAATAAAGTATTAATTTCGGTAGAATATTGGCTGCTCTGTGTTCATTCATCAATTAGAAAGGTGATTGGAAATGTGCACATGATTCGAAATGAACGGAAGAACAAATGCATCTTTTTCAAAGCAACTGAAAGGTGTGAGCCCCTGTCTTCGGTCATGTAAACGTGTGTGGGATGGATAAAGACAAATTGACTATAACATGGGTTATTTTCCCAGGTAAGCCGCATGTGAGAAACCTTCTGTGGAGCAGATGCGTTTGACAACTGCCTGCATTTGCTGCGTCCCCTAATGCTTTACTCTGCCTTTCCCCTGTTCAAAAGGCAGATTTTGCATGTATTAAATCAGAGGTATGTTTTTGGGGTCGCTGCATGAAGTGGCTCCTGCCTCACTGCCACAGCTGACCACGGATGAGATCCTCAAGAGGTCCCATACACAGGACCTCGTGGCGCAATGGTAGCGTGTCTGACTCCAGATCAGAAGGTTGCGTGCTCAAATCATGTCGGGGTCAATCGAGTCTCGATTTTTTTGAGCGATTAAAAGTAACATTATTTTAAATCCTGTGGTCGTTTTGCCAAATACTGCGCAGAGAAGATGCAGAGTTAATCCTTAACTGTTTGATAAACCTACGTGTTCACCCAGAGAAGGACCCCCCAGTGTCCAGCGGATGATGCATTTTGTTGTGCACTTGGGGCAATCCTGCTGCACACAGTGGCGGCAAAAAGGAGGGAGTTCACAGCGCCACTAACAGCCACGTTACATGTTGAGGGAACTTGCTGTGATGTCAGGGCACATTGTGGCCCGCACAGAAAACAGCCCCACCCTACTCATGCCAACAGGGGCATGTTCACCCGTATACCTTTAGTGCGAGCGCTGGGTGTACAGAAATGCACTGTACAAATAAAACGCTTTCAGCTGTTAAATGTGTTTGTGAAGGGAGCAGAGGAACCTGCTGCTATTAATACTGGGGACTGCGCCCGCCGCCTTTGTGGGCCATCTCTGTTCTCGGCATCTGAGGTGGCTGTATAATGGGGTGAAGAGCCAGCATCAAACAAAATGGAAGATTAATAAAACGAATGCATTCCTGGGTGGGCTTGAACCACCAACATTGCGCCACAGAGACGGCTGATAACATGATCTTCTATGAGGACATGTCACAGTCTAATGGCAGAGTCCTGGTCAACACTGCACCATTGCCAACCTAACTGAGACAGAGAGAGCTGAGCAGCAGACAATCAGTCTTCTTCTCACCATCCTTGGTCACAGTCACAAGCCTCCACAGCACACGTTGCTGCCTGCTGGCTTGGCTTCGGAAGATGAGGGAGGCTGGCAAGCTGCACAGAAGTACACTGTGCACTCCAGCCCAGCCTGCACTGGCACGTGCTGTATTCCCTGGGGGTGGGGGAGGAGGGGAACTCACGAGCAAGAGTCGTTGTCAACAACTCTTGCTCGTGGTCCTGCATTGTCCTCCTCCCCCTCCCCCACTGTTGTTGTACAGTGAATCAATCATGCCATGGCATGGATGGGAATCGAAACCACAGCGTCGGCCCGCGCCTGCTGCGTGCAAACTTCAGACAGAGTCTGAAGTTTGCAAGCATCAGTGCACAGACGGACACAGGACACACAAACTGGGAGGGATATTGTATCCCCCCCACTTAAGATTGTGGGGGGGATGTGTCCCCCCATCCCTCCCATGTCCTACGCCCATGGGGGGCCACCAGGATGGGGGCCCGGGGCACGTGCCCCATTTGCCCCCCCCATAGAGACGTCCCTGGTGTCCAGAGTACAAGCGTTTGATGGGTCACTGCTCGCAATTAAAAACGTCAAAGCTGTCCCACAGTGTTTAAAGTGCATACTTCGAAGTAATGGTAAAGGAGTTCTGCTTCTAATGGTATGTATGGTATGTTGAAAAAAACAACATCAAGGGCTGATCCATGGAAATCTGCAATTTTTTTATTTTTTATTTATTTGCATTTATAAAGCACACAGGCAGCCCTCGGGCATTGTGGCACTGTTACAAGGAAACTTAGATACATTCACAAATCAGTCTACATAGTGGGATACATGGTGGTGTGTTACATAGGGGTGATAAGGCTACACAGAGGTTACGTAGTGTATGGTTTATCACCTTGGAGCATGTTACATAAAGCGGTTGTTATCTGTGTACACATTGTGGTATGGAATAAGGACGCTGCTGACTTTGGTGAGCAGTTTTAGGAGAATAGCCTTTATTTGATAGCTTTGCGGAATGTAAATTGTGAGGGTTCCGATCTGAGGGCTAGTGGGAGGGATTTCCATTGCTTGGCAGCAATGAAGGGGAAGCTGACACCGCCCCCTTTGGAGCGCTTTACTCTGGCCACAATCAGCATGTTGGTGTAGGGTGTTCTTGTACGTCTGGAGGGGGGGTATGTTGACTCCCATTGAGAGGTAGGGTGGAGAAGTGTGATGGATGCACTTGTGGGTGAGGGCAACTCTTTTGATAAGGGCACGTTTGCAGACAGGCAGCCAGTGTGCTTGTTGTGTGGCTGCGGAGATGTGTTCCCTTCTAAGGATGCCTATAGCAGCGTGTAGGGCATTATTTTGGACGGTTTGAAATTTGTCAAGGGTTTTTGCCGAGGTACCCATAAAGAGGACATTACAGTAGTCCTATCTGGACCCAACTAGGGCTCTAGCCATAGTCAGGCAGTTAGCGGTGGTAAGGAATGGCCTAGCCATGTTTACAAGTTTAGTGTAGGAGGCTGCAGATTAAGTGATAGTGCTAACTTGTCTGGTCATGGATATGCTGGCCTCTAGGTAAACTCCAAGTGTTTTTACTGCCTGGCAGATTGGGATAGCTGTGTTATCAATGTTGAAGGAGGAGTATCGGATGTCAAGTTTTTTCAGAGTGTCTGTAGATCGTAGCAGAAGGAGTTCTGTCTTTTCACCATTTAAGCAAAGCCAGTTTTCAGCCATCAAGGTGTGAATGGTAGCATAGGTGGCATTAAGGGTCTTGGCGTCCTCCTCATAGTCACTGGACAGAGGGAGGAGGAGTTGAGTATTGTCGGCATAGTTGGTGAACATGATGCAGAGCAAGTTAAGATTGTTGAAGAGAGGTCTAGTGAAAATGTTATATAGTGTAGGGGAGATGCAGAAGCCTTGTGGTACTTCGTATTGGATGATGGCTGGTTTCGCAGACGCTTGGTCGGAGAAGACTCGCGTAGGTCTTCCTTGGAGGAATGAAGACATCCAGGCAATGGCAGAGATGTGTGCTGAAGAGGAGAGGTGTTGGCGGAGTAGGTTGTGGACTACCAGATCAAAGGCGGCCGAGAGATCTAGGAGAAGTAGTAAGGTGGGTTTGCCTGTGTCTCTGATGTCATCAATTTGGTTCTTATGGTCAAGCAGGGCTGTTTTGGTTCCTTGGCCAGCGCAGAAGCCAGATTGTCAGGAGCCGTTGTTTGATTCCAAGAAGTGTTGGACTTGTAAGTAGGTTTCTTTGTCCAAGATTTGTAGTAGGAAAGGTACATTGGTTGTGGGTCTGTAGTTGTAGGGGTTGTTCTGGTCGAGTGACTTTTTTTTAGGAGGAGCTGGACCCATGCTTCCTTAAGACAGGGTGGCACAAATCCTGAGGCAAAGGAGGCATTAATGAATGCCGTGAGGAAGGGTCAAGTGTGTCAGCACATTCTTTGATGAGGGTGGCAGGACAAATATCACCTTTGCACATGGAAGGTTTGATATTTTTCATGAGTGAGATGACTTCCGTGTCTTTGATGTCCTTGAATGACAAGAGTGGTGTGAGGGGTGCAAGGTTCGGAGTGGGCGTGTGGGAAGGTTTGGTAGTGTGGGAGGAGCTGGTTGGCAAGAATTCTAATGTGGAGGGTATCTAGCGTATTCAGCCTGGCTGTTTGTATGTGTGAGCACCAGGATTCATCACTGGAAATGGCCTGAGGAAGGGGGGCAGGGGTTTCCAGTTTCCTGTGTATGGCGAATAGTCTTTGGTGTCGGAGTTGGAGTTGGCAATTCTAGTGTTGGTAGAGTGTCAAGTATTTCAATCAGGCGATACACCCTGGATTCAGCCTAGTATGCAGCGCACAACTGAAATGCTTATTTTATTATATATATAGGCTCAATATTTGAGAGATACACCACTCATATCACATCCCTTTTCAAGTACCCGGGCCACGATGGACCAGGAATCAGGCTGGTTGGTAAAGGTAATATTTATTTATTTATTTATTTAAAATCCAAATCAAACATATACTTTTTAATAGGGAGCAGCAATCACCAATATGGTGACAATAACAGATATGAATGTGAAGAATGCCCTTAAATTAACCCTTTAGCAACACAGATGGAAAACACCAGAGAATAGAACACTTCAGGCCTGTTTGGAAAGATAGCACTTAAGTTAGGATTTCCCCCTGCAATATTCCTCAACCCACAAATAAGCAATTCTAAATAGATACAAGGAAGCAGCAGATAATCAGGAATGAGGAATAAGGAACAGAATTCAAATCCAACCTTCCCTCCTCAAACAAGAGAGAGAAACGGATTTGAAACCTTACAAGGTTAAATTGACACTCGAAAAAAATGAATGTGTTCAAAATCCCTAAATCAGTACAAATGTCTATGGGAGCAACATTGGGAAGATACTAGAAGTCATAAGCAATAGTTTGAGCAAAAGTAAACCATTTTTTAATTTGAATGGAGGGTTGAAAATAATTTAGCATAAAAATAACACGTGTAAAACTTAGCAAGAATTTTGATTCCCATCTAAAATTAACCTAACGGTTTTTAAAAGAAACGGGTGAAATTCACTGATTTTGAATATGGTGTTTAGTTTGGGGAGTAGCTATAGGTCTTAGGTATAATCAAGAATTGAAATGAGGTCTCTAGCTATTTAACTGAGGGAGATATGCAATGTAGAATGAGAGGCGTTTTTAGAAAAATCGGGTAGTGAAAACAGAAAAGAAACTCAGGTTTGGACAGGAATAGTTTTGCTCTAAGTTTTACTCTATTCTACAGCATTCTGGCTAGAATACCAAAGAGGGACACAGTAAGCTCTAGAGTTGATTCATGACATCAACCCCAGATCCCCAGCACCTGCCCTGGCAGGCCTAGTCGGATCACTCGAAATAGGATTGATAGTTTAGGATTTACACAAGATAAAAATGACTTCAAAAATGGGGCTTAGCAAAATAAATCAAGGACAGGATTGCAATAAGGATTCTGACAATGTTACAAGTTATTAAGGTAAGGATGGGATGGCTTAGAGATTGGGATATGACAAGGCAAGCAAGGTATGCTATGGCTTTCTATGATTCCTATGAATACTTACAGTCCACTTTAATTTAGGATTTTGGACCATCAAGGGTTCTGGTCACCACACAGATCTGGTCTAACACAGGACAGCTGGGCAATCTGGTGGGACAGGATCATCTGGGCCATTCTGGTCACTGAACTGCACTGGGCTGGCACCTCTGGTTACTGGATACTACAGACCAGCGGGATTTGCAGCAGACATGCCTTTTATAGCAGCAAGTCAGGCTGGATCAGGATGCTTCCATTGGGTTTTTGGGATTTTTTAAAGATTTGAGGCCTAGCTGAAAACGGGGTCAGCAATACATAGGCCTTGGCTTTGTAATGAAAATCTGGAATCAGGATCAAACAGGATGAAGAAATCAGGAACCGGACGCCATGCAGGAATTCAGGAAGAAAGTCAGGAATCAGTGTCTGTCCTGTCTGCTGTCAGGGGCACTTATTTATCATGCCAGATGGCATAACTACAGTATATGGCAGACACAGGCTTACTACTCCCACCTCTAATAACAGGATTGGGCAAGGTAGGAGTCGCCTGCTAGCTCTTCGCTGATTGGATCACAGAAAAAGGATGTCATGTTTATGGGGTGATTTTTACAGTGTTAAGAAAACTCCCCTAGCTACTGGAACCAAAATTTAATTTTGCCACAAACACATATTTATTCTACCAAGTTTTCAAAGAAAGAGCATACAATTAGATTTAGAACTACAAACTTTTCATATTTTTCCTAATTCTTGCTGCAAAGTTAAATGCCTTTAAAGTTCAGTTACAAAATAGCCTTTAAAGCCAAAAGTAAGCCCATTGTCACTTGATCAATTTTTTTTCTTTCTTTCCCCAACTGCTGTCAATTGTCACTTCCTGCAAGGCAAAGTGGAATTTCCAGTCTTAATTGAAGTTTTTATTGCCCCTCCGGTGAGTGTCCCAGCCTGCTATTGTCCCAGCCTGGAGCAAAGACGAATGTCTAATGAGCTTGTGAATTTGTTTGTCCTGGTGCATTCAAAGTATTTCAAGCTGGCAATTAGCGCTTTCCTGTGCCAGAAGTTTATGAGGTGTCACCCTTTCTCAAGGCTAGCAACTGGCAGAGCAAGTTTCTTTTTCAGCTTGCCATCTTAGCCTATGAGTTTTAGCTTTTATTTTCTCATTTTACATCTTGACTTAAATAAAACCTGTGGAATCAAAAAAGTTTATAGGTGTACTTTTACCAGCAACAAATCATTTTACATTGCTAAGTAAGCAGGCCTTCACACAACAATTTACTTTAAATAGGTGATTTTCTCTCTTCAGTCAGAAAAAGCACATTTTACTTTTTCTTTAAATTCGGTTTTCATCTCCAGCAAATACACACTTTATGCAGCCATAGTTATTTTCTTGAGTGCTGGAGTTTTTTTGCAGCATGGATACATTTAAACAGGCATCTATTTAGAGTCTTTCTCTGAGCAGCTGATTTTTTAGATTCTTTTGCAAAATAGAAGCGTTTCCCGTGTAAAATAAAAACAAAGCCCCTGGTTGATTTTTCAAAGATACTTTTGACAGGAGCTGTCATTCAAGAATTAGGCCCGGTTCTGCTGAGACACAATGGATGATCCTGGGCATTGCATGGCCTTTTCAATCACAGTGGTTCATAAGGACTGGATGAGTTTAGCGCCAAGCAGCACTTCAAAAGGTTGAAAAAGGTGTCATTTTAAAGAGGCATTTTGGGTTTTCAGCAAAATAATGCTGCCTCTTTCATTCCATGTTGAATGTTGCAGAGCACACCGGCACATTCCTGCAGTGAGTACTCTTTTTCACCCCTCCTGAAATGTGTGGCAGGGTGGTGCAGCCATTTTCTGGTTGTTGCAAAAACGCAGTTTAGAGACCCTGGCGCGCACAGGAGTCAACGCAGCCATTTTACTGTTTCTTGCACCACTGCAGCAAAGTGATGTAGTATAGCACCGCTGAGTGGGTCAATATATCCCACAAGAGTTAGCTTTGGCCTGGATGATAGCTTTTTTTGTATTCCTTAGAGAATTGAATTAAACGTCCGTTTGGCAGACTCCAGGTGATTGGATTGCCAGGTGGATAGGGCTGCCTGTTTCTTAGAGTGGTTCATAAGGACTAGATGAGTTTAGCACCAAGCAACAGTTCAAAAGGTTGAAAAAGGTGTAATTTTAAAGAGGCATTTTGGGTTTTCAGCAAAGTAATGCTGCCTCTTTCACTTCACTCCGTGTTGCAAAAACGCAGTTTAGAGACCCTGGCGCGCACAGGAGTCAACGCGGCCATTTTACTGTTTTTTGCACCACTGCAGCAAAGTGATGTAGTATAGCACAGCTGAGTGGTTCAATATATCCCACAAGAGTTAGATTTGGCCTGGATGATAGCTTTTTTTGTATTCCTTAGAGAATTTAATTAAACATCCGTTTTGCAGACTCCAGGTGATTGGATTGCCAGGTGGATAGGGCTGCCTGTTTCTTAGAGTGTAACTCTAAAGGTTCCGGGGAGAACTATGTGTTTGGAGTGTTGGTTAGGTTTGGCTTTGCAGGTGGCTAGTGGGGGGATGGCCTCCAGTGCTTTAGTTAAAGTAGAGGTGAAAGTGAGGGCTAGTGTGTTCGGGTGTTAGAGAATGGGGCACTCAAGGCTGGGACTCGTAGATGTGGGATGAGTCTTTCTTTGGTGAGTAGGCATGCACTTCTGGTAAAGGATGGGGAGAGGCATGATGGGCTGTTTCTGAGGTCTGGGGAGGGAGAGAGTGAACTGGATAAGGTGGTGGTCAGTCCAGGGGAGAGCAGTGTTAGCATTAATGTTTGGAGGGCAGTTATGTTGAGCTAGCCAGTCTAGGGTCCGACCTTTGATGTGTGTGGGTTCAGAAATGGAGTGTTTAAATCCTAAAGTTTCCAGAGCCTTTGCCAGGGATTTAGATAGGATGCCTTTGGGGTTGTGAAGCCCTAAGTTCAGGTCACCTGCCAGGAGGATCGTAGTGGTAGTCTTCAGGTTGTCCGAGAGGAAATGAGTAATGGTAGCATGGAAGTCTGCTAGGGGAACCTGGGGGCGGTACACTATATGGTGTGTGATAGTGCAGTTATGGGAGGTGTTGAGTTTAAGGATTAGGACTTTGCAGTTACTGAAGGCAGACTTTTCGACCTTTGTGATGAATATGGAATCCTTGGCAATGCGTGCTACACCACCGCCTTTAGAAAGTGGCCGGTCTTGTTGGAAGATCGTGTAACCAGTGGGGAGAGCAAGCGCTAGGGTAGGTCCAGATGCTTCATGGAGCCAAGTCTCTGTGATGGCAAGAAGGTCAAGGTTATGGGTGGTGATCAGGTCATGGATCTCTACCCCGTGAGCTGGTAGGGAGTGTGCGTTAATGAGGGCGCAGCTGAGTGTGGTGTGGTGGTTGAGGAGGAATTTTGAGGTGTGTGCTAGCCTCTGGGATGTGGTGAGTGGTGGCCGAGGCATTGATGGTAGCAGTGGGCCCCACTTTGGTAGTGGTGCATACATCAATCAATAGTGACATCATCACAGGCAGGCAAAGTGGCAACGACAGGTGGCATGTTGTCCTAGTTGGTGATGGTGTGCGCTCTATAGATACATGAAATAAATAAATAGATTCCGCAAAGCCTGCACACCGAGACCGACTCTGCGGGAGCCTGTGCGCATAAGGAAATATGCCTGTTCTGTGTAGTCATGGAATTGTTCCCTCAAAGAAGGCCCAGCCACAAGGCATGGCCGGAAACGTACCCCGACACACCCCCACGCAAAGCAAAAAAAGCCACATACACCAACCTTTGCAGGCATGCACACATGCACCCCGTGAAAAGTGTGTGGGGCCCCCCACAACCAGGCCAGCTCAATGGCGACACTGCACATGGTCCCCCATAGCCGTAACCGGCACCCCAAGTACATGTGTTAGGGACAATTCTAAAAAATGTGCTAATTCCTCTCTACCTTAGAGACCCCCAGCACTTTTGCTGGACTCTAGGAATTTAAATTTTTAACCTGGAGAGAGTGAGTGCTTTTTCCCACTCTCTCATGTATTTTTCTGTGATTTGAACACTGTGTTTATTTTGGGTTTGGAGTCTGACAAGCTCCATAGGCATCATCTTTTTACATTGTGATACACAGCACCTTCAGTGCAATGGCACATGGAAGTCTTTCAGATTTCCCAAAGGTTTAAATACCTTCTCTTGGATAAACTATTGTTTCCAAGAGCAGTGTAGTGAAATTGACTTTACTTACATTTGTAACTTTTTAGACCAAGCACACACTATTTTACAATAGGGTGCTGGAGGGGTTACTTAATATCCCCTTTGTCTAGTTTCTTATGTAACATGTTACCCTTTCTACAATTAGTGGCTGGTGGCAGTGGTTTACTTTTAACTACCATTGTGTGTTTTTACCGCGGGCTGTGTTCGCAGCTGCAGAAAAGCACCCATGGGTGCCCATTTTGTCAAAATGGCCCGGTCTTCTTTTTTCACCATTTCTTGCTGGATTGGTCCTTCGTGAGATTTGCTCTGTGCGCCAAACTAGGTTTGGTCCCTTTGTTCATTTTGTCTTTGGCGGGATTCACAAGTGAAGCCTGCCTCTAGCGCCAGGATGTCTGGCAGGGGCAGGAATTGAGAGAGGTGCCTGAAACTCCCTGTGCTTAATCCCCTTGGTTACATGAATGCACCCAAAGGTGATTGGCCGGCTGGCTGTCCGGCAAGGACAGCCACCCTGCTGTGTGATTTACAGCTAGGCTGGAATGAATGGGAGAAACCTGCATAAAAGGCAAAGCTTTTTGGCTTAGAAGGCAGAGTTGACCACTGGACAAAGGAATCCGAAGAAGAACTTGGAAGGGACACCTGCTGCAACTCATGGACTCTTGGTTTGCCAGTTGAAGCCATGCTACTGTGCTGAAGCTCCG
This sequence comes from Ambystoma mexicanum, assembly GCF_040938575.1. Taxonomy (NCBI): domain Eukaryota; kingdom Metazoa; phylum Chordata; class Amphibia; order Caudata; family Ambystomatidae; genus Ambystoma; species Ambystoma mexicanum. The sequence continues at coordinate 317,066,640 of NC_090928.1, read as the reverse complement.
AATTCACCTCGACTATAGAAGCCCTTTCGGCCCGTCCCTGGGCCGAAATCATCCCTGGAGAGTGGGGGGCGGTTTCTGCCCATGCCTGGGCTACTTTTGAGAAGAAAAAAAAATGAAATTAAAATAAATAAATAAATAAATAACACCTGCAACAGCATAATTCATCAAAGCAAGGTAACATATGATACCTTGCTTTGATGATTTATTTGCATGCATGATGTGTGCATCATAAATTATGATGCATGCATCATTCACATACTGCTGCAGCATGCAAAGGTGAGGGGCTGGGTTAGTGCCACAGTGCCCCCTAGAGTTGCTGTGCTGTTGTATTAGTGATAAATATTTATTAGTGATATCAGTGATAAACTACCAATTTCAGAGTTGAATAAGCATCCATTTCGGACTATGGGCCTCATTAACTGTTTGTAGGTAGCCATGCCCTTAAGGGCCCGGTATTTCAGGGAACCCAGACCCGGACCATCCCCATTTCCATTCGAGCCCCTATAGGGCTCAATGGGAATGGGGAACATGCTAACAACGGGCCCGTTATTGACGGGTCATTGTTAGCATGCTTGGCTGCTCGCGGGTCCCGCTAAGGACGTCTGGTAAAACCAGGCGTCCAGAGCGGGTCCCGCAAGGGGACCTCGTAATGAGGCAGTAGGGGTTTAACGGCACCGGCAGCTTTACTGGCGCCGTTAAACCCCCTACTGCCTCACTCGTAATGAGGCCCTATGTATTTTGTCTTTTGCAAGTTGCAGTAATAGCATGTTTTCTTCTGCTGCTGTCTGTTACGATCATCACAGAAGGCGAATAGCAATGCATTTTATAAGCGAGAGGTACACTGTTTAATTCGCCGCATTACAGGATGAGTTTTCTCAAACACCCCGAGTTATGAAAGAAGTTCGAGAGGCATCGGCCCCTTGTTTTTCCCATTCAATAAACAATGAACAATTGAACAGGCCACAAGACCTTGGGTCTCCTCTCGTAATAGTCTGAAATGCTAAAATATGGTTATAACATATCCGTGACACACTTGCTTTCATAGAACGTTTACGTACGCACTTAGCTGTGCGATCTTTACGTGCTGCAACCAAATAGCTGTACAAGTTGCAGACTTTGTATTGGTATGCATCAGACTAGGAATGACAGTAGTTAATAATCTCAATTTGTTATTGTTTTAGTACGCTCCTCTATACCTTGCGCATTGAACAACACAAGACATATGCTTGTTGTGTAATTAAGCTAATGTAGGTGAAAATAGTAAACACAGTGGCCCTCATTACGACCCTGGCGGAAATCAACCGACCGGACCGCCATAGCGTAAATAGCGTTTCCGCCATTGCACGACGGAGCAAAGTGCGGCTCATTCCGACCCATCGGGCACGAGCACCACGCCATGGCGGAAGTGCAAAGTCCGCGATGGCGGAAATGACCCCAAAACGGCCCACACCGCCGCCGTACGGCGCCCTAGGTGCAATACCGCCACCCATTTTAGCGGACACCGCAGTGAGCGCCAACCGGAAAGTACGGTGACCGGAAATATACGGAAACGGAAGTAAAAGCATGGTCCCGGAACGGGAAACATTACGCCGTACACCTATAAAACCACAAATTCCACACAACCATTAAAAATACTACCCTGAGACACATCCCAACCCGTCATCCACCCTAGTGAAACCAAGAAAAATGGGAAAAGTAGCGAAGAAAGCGTGCGACCGCAAGCGGCAGGTCCACTTCTCCCGTGAGGAACTCACCGTGCTCACAGAGACCCTCCAGGAGAATGCTGCCGCCGTCTTCTCCACGCAAATGACCAGGACGGCACTTGCGAACAAGAAGGCCATATGGGCCCTGGTGGCACAGCGGGTAAGTGCGGTGGGGACCGCACCCCGCAACCCACAGCAATGCAGAAAGCGATGGGACGACCTGCGGATACGCGTCCGTAGCATACTTTCTGCCAACCGCAACATTGCCACAGCTACCGGGGGAGGATCGGAATCACCCATCAAGTTGACCCCCTGGGAAGAAATCTGTGCCTCCACCATTGGAATGGAGAGCATAGAGGGAGTCGGAGGGATGGAGAAAGGAGTGCAGACATCCGAAGAATCAGGTAGGTGTCCCAAATAAAACAATGCCAAAACCACAATGTCCAATCATGTGAAGTACCACGTGTCCACATAGTGCAACAGTAACACATGTCCAGGAGAACGTCCACATACATAGGCCTGATAGCACACTTTAAAACTCACATCAAATACATAAATAATTAAAAATCCTAAAAACACCCTCTACACGTGCAGCAGGCACACCCTAACTGCAGGCTGCAAAACAACTGCACCCTCACTCCACACACAAATGAAACCACCTCCAAGGCCCCGACCCAAATCACCCTCAGGTACCACCCCAATGCATGTGATACATTGCCATTCCAATTCCCACAGACCCATTAATAACGCTCGCCCTCCTTTACTCCACCACAGGGTCCGATCCAAACGACGAGCTCCAGGACACCCCTACCAGCACACCTGCAAAGAGGGCCAAGACCAACGGCCAAAGACCCTCCACCTCAGCTGCACGCATCAAGACACGGAAGCAGCACAAATCAAGTGGCAGCACAGAGGAGGGAACTCCAACAGGCACCCCAGCAGCCAGCATGCCCACAACAGCACATCCACAGGTCCCCCCAATGGATGCCACAGTAGGCACTGCTTCTGGTGGCAGCAGCACCATAGGTGACACTGCATTAATGGCAGCATGCTCCGACACAGAAAACGGGGATGTCGAAGTTAGATCCATCCATGACCTGTCTCAATCCCCCTGTCTGTTCCAACCCGTACACCATGAGGATACCACGCAGGGGCACCCACAAGACGATGACTGGCCATCCCCCACAAGCCCTGTGGCAAGGCAACATGAGGTGATCAGCCACTCTGTGACACCACCGCAAATGGCCATGGCCCAGCAGAGGCAACAGTCCCTCGACCAGGTAATCGTGCAACAGCAGCAACTGGCCACGCTCCTCAAGGACCATGCCGATGAAAGTGGGGGCACTAAGGCAGACATAGAAACATCAACTGAGACACTTAGGGCAGAAATGGAGAGAAGTACAGAGACACTGAGGGCACAAATGGAGAGTAGCACCGAGAGCCTGAGAGTAGAAATGGAGAGAAGCACCGAGAGCCTGAGAGTACAAATGGAGAGAAGCACCGAGAGCCTGAGGGGGGAACTGCATGCGACGTCCAAAGACGTATGTGCCGAACTTGCCGCAGTGCGCCGTGTGCTCACTGAGCTCTCACAAACCCTTAGGGACATGCATGGACGTGAGCAGGCAGAGACATCATCCGTTGCAAGTTCCGTCCAGGGCAGCCCCCAACGTAGATCTGGGAGGAACCTGCGCTCCACAGGCAGGGGTGCCCCTGATACCCGGAGAGGGGGCTTGCAATAGCGACTGCCCACTGACAATGAGCATCTTTGGACACTGGTGTTCGGGGGGGAGGTAGGAGGGTGGAGGGGGTGTGTTGGGCTCACTTGGGTGGCGGGTCGATAGGGTGTTTAACATGATATCACATATGCCATAAACAATGCACGATCATCCAATGAGATGTGTGGACATTGATCTTCGTGTACGAGGCCATTATAGGCGTACAGTCCATATTGTGCATGTTCCAGACACACACAGTGCCACGAGTCCCGTGTCCATGTATCAGCCACCAGGCGTGAGTGCTAGAAGCATGCATCTATGAGATGCTGACGAATGTCACGGCCCTCCTGTGCCTCGCAGACTCCTTGAGGTGCTGCCACATCCCCACCCTCATCATGACCATCTTCAGGTGCTTGCAGTTCTGCGTCAGGGGGCATGGGCACATTTCTACGTACGCACATGTTGTGGAGCATGACACATGCCATGACCATCTTTGCAACCTTCACATGGCGGTACAGGAGTGCCCCGCCAGACCTGCTGAGGCAGCGGAAACGAGTCTTCAGTAGGCCGAATGCCTGTTCTATGACTACACGGGTACGTGAGTGGGCATGGTTGTAGTCCTCCTCATGCTGGTCCCGTGGGTTCCGGACTGGTGTGAGGAGCCATCTCTTCAGTGGATACCCGGCATCACCTGTATGTGGACAATAAAGGAATTTTGAGGAATGCCATTGCTACGTACGCACCCCCCCCCCCTTCCTGCCAGGTCATTGCCGCATCACATACCCCACATCACCATGCATGAAATGAGACTCACCGAGTAGCCAGGATCTGTTCCCTGCGTGTCGCTCCATGTAGCGTGGTATTGTAGAGTTCCTCAAGACCATAGAATCATGGGTTGATCCAGGGAATCGGGCACAACAATGTGTAATGATCCTGTTGGAGTCACACACCATTTGTACATTCAGAGAATGAAATTGTTTTCGGTTGCGGTACTGGGCCTCCATGGCATGTGGGACGACCAATTCCACATGGGTGCAGTCGATGGCACCAATGCAACCCGGTATGCCGGCAAGTGCATGGAATCCCACTTTTGTGTTGGTAATTTCCTGCTCCGAGCGTGGTAGAGAGATGTAGTCGTCTGCGTGCTGCAGGAGGGCATCGAGCACTTGCAATAGTGTCCGTGAGAACAGTGGCTGTGATATGCCATGCAACTGTCCGACTGTGTGCTGGTAGGTGCCTGTGGCCAGGAAGTGGAGTACAGACACCACCTTCAGTGGGGGTGGGATGGCGGTTGGGCTATCTATCATGCTGACAAGGTCAGCCTGTGTCATGTCCACAATGGCGGTTATGGTGTCCCGGTCCAAACGGTAGAGGGTGTGGATCTGCTCATCAGTGAGGTTGAACGGATGTGCTCGGAGGCGTGGGATTGCGGGCTGCCTGCGTGGTGGTAGTGGCTGTGCTGGCGGCCCTTGCTGGCCCTGCCTTGCCCTCCTCCTCCTCCTGCGTCTCCTCCGTGCGGCTGGTTGTAGTTGGTGTTCGTCTTCTTCTTGAAGTTGGAGTACTTGCAGTGCTATCAGGTCCCCCAGGGCCAACATAGCTAGTCCTGCCGGTAGCATTTCGGAGTGGGTGTGGTTGTGGGAGGAGGCTGGGTGTGCAATTTATGTGTTTTCAGGCTGTATGGCCTCCACCTGTGGTGATTCATTCCACCTGTGCAAGCTGCTCTCCCCTTTGGGCGAGCACGTCCCGCACACAACGCTGCAATTCGACGAATGGCATCTTGCTATTACAATCATGTATTTGTACCTGATGGCAGTGTAACATTGGAGAAAGAAAGGGTTTGCTCTCAAACTGCGCACACACATAGAATAATAAGCAATTGCAAATTAAATGAGTGGTTTTAATCAGAATTGGTGCAGCCTGACACGTGTTTCGAGCTTCCCGCTCTTCTACTGAGGCTTAATCTTGGCTAGTGTGTATTTTGAATACAAAGGTAGAAGTTGAGTAATCTGACAAAGTTAGGCGTGGGCTCCCATTATTTTGCAGTTGCACGAATGAATTTTCAGTAAATTATTATCTTGCAGTACTTGAGTAATTGAGTACAGATGTTCCCTGATACGAATTTTCAGCGGGCGTATTGTACTGCCAATATAGAATAGGCCACAGCCACATTTAATACAGTAAATGCAGAATTTCGAATTACAATTAATAAAAGACAAAATCTTATGTGTACCTAAGTGTCCGAAGTCGATGGAGGTAGTCTCCAGTGCATGTGAACACGTGGAGCAGCCCCCACACTTGTAAAAACCAGAGCGTGGGGGCTGGTGTAACCAAGTATGTTGCTTGGGTGGGATTGACATGAATGAAGGAGAAAGTATGTTCTTGAGGTTGTTTGCCTTAGTATAGATAAAACTTGGTGAGTTGTCCACCCAAGGAGTAATATCACGATCAAGTTGTAGGATGTGCCAATGCCGTTTGATTATATTGTAAAGCAGCGAACTATCGGAATTAAATCTAGTAATAAATTTGAGTTTCTGAGAATGAACAGTCTCGTTCCTTATTTTCGGAGTGAGTAGATCGCATCTCTTCATGGTCCGTACATCATGTTCTGCTTTTACTACTGAGCGTACGTCATAGCCTCTAGCTATAAACCTTTGGCGTATCAATGAACATTCCTGGTCGAAGTCTTTCGTAAGCAGACAATTCCGTCTTGCCCGAATGAATTCGCCTTTGGGTATATTGGAAACTACAGTTTTCCTATGACAGCTAGTAGCATGCAGAACTGCATTCACGGATGTAGATTTTCTAAAAGTTTCAGTTACAAACTGATTATCTGAGATACTGATAGTAAGGTCTAAGAAATGAACACATATGGGGCTATACGTGTGTGTAAATTGAATGCCCCAATTGTTGGAATTGAGATAAGCAACAAATTCATTTAAAAGCTCAATAGAACCATTCCAAACCAAAAGCACATCATCGATATAACGTTTCCACATGTGAATATGTGGCGTGAAAAGCTGGTTAGAGAAAACGAGTTGTTGTTCATAATTATGCATGAAAATGTTAGCTAACGCTGGGGCATAACTTGCCCCCATTGCAACTCCGATCAACTGTCTGTAGTAAGTGTTATTGAAAAGAAATACATTGTTGGTAAGGGCAACAGATAGTAAATCTTTGATCATTTCGATATGTTCGAAAAACGAGGCTGAATGAGCACGAAAGATAAAGTCTATACTGCTGATTGCTTGCTGATGATTAATGGATGTGTAAAGCGCTTTTACATCAAGTGTAACCAGGACAAGATTAGGTAACATAGGCAGTTGGTTAAGCATCTGGAGAATGTGCATTGTGTCACGAATGAAAGTAGGTATGTTGTTGACTAATGGTGAAATGCATTCATTGATGTACAGGGAGGTGGGCTCAAGGATACCACCACCTCCACTCAGTATAGGTCTCCCTTCTGGTATTTTAACAAACGGTTTGTGAATTTTTGGCAGGAAATAAGCAGTTGGCATTGTTGGCCCATCAACAATTAAGAATTGTCTTTCCACATCGGTTAACAGGCCTGCTGTAAGCCATTTGTCCACCACTAATTTGATTGTTGCACGGAGGGAGGTCGTAGGGTTACCAGGTAAAATTTCGTAACATCCAGGAGAATCAAGGTGGGCGAGGCCCATTGTGATGTAGTCTACTTTGTCCAGAATCACAACATTGCCTCCCTTATCTGCCTCCTTTATGATAATCGTATCAATTGAAGCCAGAGTGTGCAGAGCTTGTTGTTCTTTGATAGAGAGGTTAAATCTCGTGTTCTTTTGTTTGACAGAGTCTTGTAATTTGTGGATGTCATTGGTTACGACTTGGTGGAAAGTATCAATCAAGTTATCTTTAGGAAATACAGGAGTGAACTTCGATTTGTTTGATAATTCTTTTATTTTCAAAGTTTGTTGTTCAATATTGAGGTCATGCATCAAGTTCATTATATTCATGTTCGGGTCTGATCCATATTCATCAATAGACATGAGTACATGAGTGCTCAACATGGTTTGTAATGTGATGTCAGATGGTTGTGGTTCTTGGGGCTTACTTGTATAAAGCTTAACTTGTGAAGCGAAAAATTTCTTTAGTTTTAATTTACGAACAAATTTGAATAAATCAATCTGAATTTGAACATATTCATTGAGACCAGTAGGCGCAAAAGAGAGCCCTCGGTTAAGGACTGAACGTTCGTCAGAGGAGAGCGAATAACTACTCAAGTTATGAATTAAATCTATCTGATTTGATTCCTGAGAGTCTGTTGGTATGATGCCCGGGTGACTCTGCGTTGGGCGATCGGGGCGTTTGCGCCTGGTTGGTTGGCCGCCCCTTGTGCCCCTGGGCTTGGGTCTGGGGTTGAAATATTGACGGGTGGAGGTAATTGAAATCGAACCTGTTTGGCCGCAGCTAATGCGGCTTGGCGGTTGCCTTTTTTGTACCTGCGTATTTGTTCTAAAAAAGGCGTGGGCAGAATAATGGGTATTTGTTCCCCTTCTCTGGACTCGGTAGCATCAGAGAGATTAGGCTCAGAAGTAGCAATACCTGTTTCCGAATTAGTCTCAGAAGATGGTTTGTCACTGTCGCTATCGACTTCAGAGCTAGCAAGGGATGAAGCCAGACTACTCGTACGAGAGCGAGATACTTGATCATATTTAGGTTGATAAGTATATACCCTGTTATCACGGTAATCTCTATCATCTCGTGAGAATTTCCGTGATTTGCGTAGTTTGACTTCATCCTGATGTTTGCGTAAACGAGTATATAAAGTTTTATAGTTCTTGTCGATCGTAGTGCTGGGTGCATCATAGAGAGCAATTTCTTCTTTCAAACTATCGATTTGGACGACAATTCTGGCATGTTCTCTTTTAGCATGTTCAATAAGTAACTTGAGCATATTATTGGAACTGGTGGATAGGTTGCTTTCCCAGTCCGTGGCGAGGTCATTATCTAAGGGGTCTTCAAAGTCCGGAAGAATTAATATACGTAGGCCTCTAGGTATTTTATTTTCTTGTAAATAATGGGTAAGGGTAGTCTTTTCCCAAAATTTGTTGATCTCTCTGATGCTAAGGCGTTCAAGCTTAATAAATTTAGATCGTAAGTCCTCTACTTCAGAGGTCATCCTTTTGAAAGGGTTCAATGTCGAGCCCCTAGGGGCAAATAGAGCCTTAATATCATCATCTCTAGTTAGAATGTATTCAGCTGTTACAGCCATAGTGGTGATAGAAATAGTGATGCCGAATAGAGCTGCTGTGTCACTAGGCCTAACGGGTTTGAAGAAAAAGTGGCAGAAAAGGCCAGCAGGATACAGCGCATAGAACGGTAACTTATGTGGCTGTGATAGGGCTGCGGCTGAGAGCTTGAGTAGGAGCCTGCCAAATTCCCACTGGAAATTGGAATTAGAGAAAGAAAGGGTTTGCTCTCAAACTGCGCACACACATAGAATAATAAGCAATTGCAAATTAAATGAGTGGTTTTAATCAGAATTGGTGCAAACACGTGTCAGGCTGCACCAATTCTGATTAAAACCACTCATTTAATTTGCAATTGCTTATTATTCTATGTGTGTGCGCAGTTTGAGAGCAAACCCTTTCTTTCTCTAATTCCAATTTCCAGTGGGAATTTGGCAGGCTCCTACTCAAGCTCTCAGCCGCAGCCCTATCACAGCCACATAAGTTACCGTTCTATGCGCTGTATCCTGCTGGCCTTTTCTGCCACTTTTTCTTCAAGGCAGTGTAACATTGGTTGATATGTTCATTCTGCTATGGTCCCATTGTTTCACATACTATCTTTGCAGTCGCGAACAGACTTGTGAAGGGTCAGTGGAACGTAGTACTCGAGTAACGGTGGACCCTCATGCAACACTGTACCGAGGTTCACCGACGGGCGGGGCGTCCCATTTGTGAGTGAAGGCAGTTGCCATTTTCACACACAGCCGCACTAGATGGATTAATTTGTGATTTCAAGCGGCCACAGATGCCTTTTCGACGTGATGTTGCAAATGAGGAATTCGAAGGGCGGCGCTTTCGGTTTTCAGCTAGCGGCGAGGAGATGCCCACAGGTCTGACTGCAAATATAACGTTCTATTGTTCAATGTCCTTGGGACAGGGGCCATGGCGAGGATGCAATGATTGATATGAATAGTTTGGGATGCGCAATAGCGAAGTGGGCGATAAGGCCGGACGTTCCCAAATACATGTTACTTCACAACACTGGAATTACGGGCTGGGGCACAGTGGATTTTGCAGGCTGCATAACGCACAGACTCAATGGAAATTTCACATGTTATGTGAGTATGGAAACAGGGGTTTTCATTACGGGATGAGGGAATGATGTATGGATGCATGGACAGATGATTTGATACAGAGTTTGCCATGTACAGGGCTTCTTGGAATCTATCCGCCTCCCCTGCGCTATGTGATGCAGGGCTGCCATAGTGGGACCATCGTCTATCTGGCCTTGTTGAGCCCTCCCTGTCTCGACGCGCCTTCAGACACTTGTGTCTATGCACGTTACCAATCCCATCTGATGGATTCTGTTTTAACAGACGCATGCACAGGTACACTCGTTTGTGATAGTGTTTTCACCTCGATATAGATAGTTATGATTCGCAAGTGGTTTTTGGGTGGTGATGATCCTTTGGAGTGGGCTAGCATGCATATGGCTGTGGATTTGGTGTGATCATTGAAGTGAGTAATTCAAATGTAGTTCTGATGGCCATACTATTCTTTTTCATTTCATTTGGGTGACTGCCATCTGTATGCCACTCCTGCAGATGGATTTTACTCCCGACACCTGCTGCTTCGTGTCAATCAGTGGAGCAGCATTACGATCTTATGGGACGATCGCCAATGGGCCACATGCCCTTACGCAGTACTAGTGGCTAGGAGCAACATTTCGGCCTTTCAGCTGGACTAGTGCCTCCCTATTGGGACGGCCCTGCGGTTCTAGGCGCTTCCATGTTGCCTTTTCGTACGAGAATGTAGCCCCTGTGTACCATGAAGGAACAGGGCGTCACACAAGAAGTAGCTGGTCATTTATTGCGGATGCAGCCCACAATGGTGAAATGTATTTTGGAGTTCATGGCCTAATGGCTGTATGGGCTTGATGAATTTGTTGTGCATTAAATTTCTATTCTGATATGAACCGTGTAGCGTTCTTCTTTGCAAGTGATGTGGCATATTCCTATTTGTGGAGCGATGTATTGTGAGGAGATCTGCATTGGGTTCCGGCTTCTGAGTATAGTTGCGTGGTACTGTGCTGGGCGCGTTTGCCTACGAAGCCCAGTGAGGTCAGGGATAAGGGCTGCCAATATGACTGTTTTGATGATGTCATGCTCAGGGGCGGGGGATTAGCTTTTGTGTAACAGATGCCGGTCAGCCAGTTGGATTGGTGGAATGATGTGATTATCGGAATATGGCTGGTCACAGGTGCCTGTGTTTGCCTGCGTTTCTTGGTGGGAGACTGAGGTCATGTCCATTTGTATAGCTTCTGTATTCGTGCCATCTGTGCCCTGCAGCTCCCAATGGCCCCTCTTGAGATTCATTTGTTCGTTGGCAGGCATGGATGACTAGTACATTTCACTGGTTGCATTGTGTGACTTCATTGCACCTACGGGGAGTTGTACAATGTGGCCAGGGAGCGGTGTACAGGCACTCAGTAGGGCCGTTTACGGTTGGTTCGCGATGCCGTACTTCTCACCATGGCGGAATGGTACTTTCCGCCGTGCTTGATGGCGTTAGGTGCATGTCCGCTAGGGTCAGAATTCGCGTACCGTTGCGCCATGGTGGTAATTACGGTTTGGCATGGCGCGCGCGCGCGTACTTGGTGCAGTTAGCGTTGGCGTTCACTACGGTGTCGCTAATGGCATCGTACTTTGCGGTGACGGGTCATGATCGCACCGAGCGCTATTCGATGGCGGTATTGCATTTCCGCCATCGTTTTTCGATTTCCGCCAGGGTCGTAATGAGGCCCAGTGCATTTTTATAAATGACAACACCTAACCCTAATTCATGTTTCACCTTGGGATTTAACCCAGTTAATCCTACTTAAACAGACAGCATCAAACCGACACAGCCGATATCTAATACAGGTAATTTATTGATTACAAGTACTTGCTGTCCAATTTGCATAATTGGATACCGAAAATGGAGAAAATACAGGCAACTGGAAGGTGACCGTTTGAAATTAAGAGCACATACAGCATGCATATATTGTGATTACAATTGATTGTTTGCTCAAATTATCATAAAGATAGCAGTGATTTTAATCGGGTTTCTTTCCCATTGATTTTCTCTCTTAACACATTATCCCTCCTCTATACCCATCCTTCATCTCTGTCTTACATTAATACAATGCAAAATCACACATTTTTTGAAATTTGTTAATTCAATAATTTTTCATGAAAAATTCTGTTTATTTATTTTCTTTTTTGTATTCATTTAATTTGTGTAATTGTTTTCCATATTATGATTGTCAACCACCATCAACCTAAAATATGTTGTTACTATGCATAGCCCTGGTTTGAGAAAGGCACTGGTTAGATGCCGAAACACGTGTTACCAGAAAGGGCAATTTGTCAGAACCACTCTAGAACTGTGTGGGCCAATAAAACCGCAATTCTGGAATTATAGAATTTGAAGTGTGGCACATTTATATGCAGGAGGCCGAATAACTTAACGATCATCACAGGACATTCAATCTCAGTGTCCTCGGTCACTTGATAAAATCCTTGTGCCAAAAAGCTCTGTACAGTGTAGAAACATTTTACCATAGCACATCAAGTCGCCATTGACTTCATTTTGCCACAATGAATGCTTTGTTGTAATGTGTCTATCTTTCCCATCTCCCTGGCATGCTATTCAGAATGTTTGTTTGCATGTATGAGTTAACAAGTGCTCAGAGTATGGGATGACCTGTGAGTGCGCTGCTTTCCATATTTTGCCAACCTCTGAAGCCTGAAAGTAGATGCATACAGTCTTGACATGTGGCCAACTTTGCAACAGGTCTACAGATGAACTTGGTCTGCTGTTGAATCTCAGTTACCAGTTTAATGGTATCCACTACAGAATAATTGCTAATTTTACTATAGCCGATATGATAGCTCAGTGGGTGAGTGCTCACTGCTGTGATATGTGTTAATCTGCAGGTTTGAATCCCAGCAAGACCATCTCAGCCTTTCATGCTTTTTAGGTCGATAAATGAGTACCAACCCAGGCTGGGTGATATTGCATGCATATTTGTTCTATAAAAAAGAGCTTAGGTATAAGTGCTATACAATAACATATTATCATTTGGCCTTGGACGTCTGCTTGCATTCACAGTAATTTGACAATATGGATCTATACACAAAGATATTAATAATACATATGGGGATCCATTCTTGTATGATGTATATATCACATTAGTGAAATCATACCCATATTTTTTGTAGTGTACTTAGGAACAATGCTATTTGATGCCACTTCCTGTTTTGTCAAGGGCTGAAAGGTAGTGTTTCATCGCTTCCTGGGATGTCACTTTGGGGTGGGGTAAAATGACATCACTTGCAATTATATCATCAGAAGTCAAGGGTCGTGAGGGGTGGGACACTTTTTTGAGACCAGGGATGGGCCACTTTTGTTTGGGTGTCCGGGCCTATTTCTTGTGCCAGTCTGACCCTGCTTCTCCCCTTGAATTGGTGGGACCAATCAACTCCAAAGTGGACTTGTTTGGACATCCTCTTGAAGCTGGCTGTACTTCTACTGCTGCTGCTGGAACCGAAGTGCCAGGGAGAAGAACACCAAATTGTATGCATTACTTTTAAGTTTGACCTGAGATCCAGGAAGATCCTCTGGACTCTCAGGAAGCAGGACTGACCAAGCCTGAGCCACCTCAACAGAGTGCCGGACCCCACATGCGAGGAAAGTCTGAAGTGGTAGCCGAGGGACCGAAGTGGTGCTATTTGCTGAGACGCGAGAAGCTGAAACCACGAAGTGCCGCTGAATTGAAGTTTTTCCTTTGCTGCTGCTGACTGTCCCATTGCAGTGCAGGAGTCCCCAGAAGTCCTCCCTCTTGTCCCCACGACTGAGGCCCAGGAATATCAGGATCTGCATAGCTGCACAGGAACAGAAGCCAACTGGAACCATTTCATCTAACCAAAGGTACTGTAAACTGAGGGGACTTACCGCTTGTTGTGTAGCCTTACTTGTTCTAGTTGAGACTTGTCTTGGTTGCTTTTGTAGAGTTGCTTACCGCTTTACCCCTTACAAGCCTAAACAGCTTGTGGCCCTACATTGATTCTACTTTTTCTACAAAGACCTCTAAAACACTTTGCAAGACTTACTTACCTGCAAGAAGTGCTTCAGCTCACCTAGACTCTTGTTCAATTGACATTGGCTGTCCTGGCTCCCTGACTGACTCTTCCTCCCTCTGACTGTGTGTTTTATCTTCCTTCCAGGAAAGGGTTACCTTACTTTGCATTGGGGGTTTCGGAAGTACTTACCTGCTTCAGAATATTTGTGTGATCTCTTGTGTTATTCTGATAACCTTTTCTTTGACACTCCTCCAAGTATTGCTATAAATGTACGAGTGATATATTAATGTCCTAGCTATTTAAGTCACCTGGGGGTGTAGGAAGTGTCTGTGTGCCATCCAAAATGGGTACTTGCTGATTTAGAGAAACTAAGTGCATATTTCTGAGTGTATTTGTGTGTTACTGTTATATTGCTCCTTCTGAAGAAGGCTTATTCAAACTGACTGTTAAATAAATTAATAAGTGTTTAATCAAGAATCCTTGAGTGTAAGTGTTTAGTTGGATACTTGTCAGTGTGAATCTCTGTGTAACCACCCTACTGCTCATATTGACCCCTCTTGAGATAAGCCTGGCTGCTCAGCCACACTACCAAGCTGTGCAGTACAGACTTATACCAAATGTTGCGTTCATATTGCCAGAAGGTCAAGGTTGTTGTAGTGCACCCAAAGGGTACTGCACCAAATCTTGCCTAACAACATGCGTACAGTTTCCACAAACTCCCCTAAATCCGACATGCAAACTCACCTGTGTGCTCTGACTCCTCCACGCAAGTCTGTATGTCTGCTTTCGGCTGGCGGAAAGATTGAGGGCTTTGTGTGAGCATTTTGCTGGCTAGAAGATGCGCATGCTGACATCCTCATCTGACCCAGACTCATGCGGTAGGGAACATGACACTTCACCCACATTGAAGAGCACTCTAGTCATGCCACTATGCTTCAACATTATGAGCAGCATAGGGCAACCTACGCATCATGCATCGCATTGAACCACCGGGGGGAGAAGGGGTCGCTACCCCTCAGGGGCACGTGTGTTGCTGCCCCAGCCACCAGTACTTTTGGTAATCAGGCATTTTCAGCACCAGATTACTCTAGATAACAATCCCTTTGTTTCCATCTACCAGTTGCCTATCAGCCCCCTTAGACAGCGTCCATCGAATATACACCAACTACGGTAAGAACCTGATTATTCACAGTACCTATCTGCAATATTGCTATTCAGAACCTGTTCTAATCCTCCTTTCTCTTACTCCTTGGTGCTCCGACCTGCCCTTCTCGCCTGGGGCATACTAGAACTACAATTGTATATGGTGTCCATATCTATAACTGTTGTCTACCTAAATTATATTACAAATATGCCATAATGCTTTGTACCATGCTCGCCATACAAATGGGCACGAATGCTGCATAAATATTCAATCTTGCGCTGCATTGTGCACTAAAAAACGCCATTCACACCACATTCTCACGCACAATCACTTGTTACCACTAATTGTTTTATACTATGCTTGTTTACATAGCCTTGATAAAGACCTTTTGGGTCAAAACATGTGTTGGCTATGTTCGTGAACTAACTATGCGTGTACATACATATGAAAAATAAAAAAAACACTGCACTACAGATACCGGTGACGAGACTTATTTCTGAATGTGCTACATGCAACAACTTAACATTTCCAGCGCCAGGAACGACAGGGTTCCCCAAATCCCTCCCTTCTCCCAACGCGCATTTAAACAAGCTTTGTGCCTTTCTGTCATTAGCACCTTCATACACATATTCATTGCTGTGCGCATTGTAACACCATGTTTGGTCCCTGCTGCTCTAGGTAGACTCACTGGGTCTTCTTTGTGTCTCTGAACTTGCTTGCACTTCCACAGTGGTGACCCTTCCCCTTTCGGAATTTGCAGATGCTCTGTCAGCGTCTGACGTGACTCTGCAAGAAACCGCTGGCTTACATGGACTAGGGAGTGCTTTTCGCTTGGGTGGTCGGATCCCCTGGAGTTTCTGCATGACTTCCAGCCTCCTCATGGCTTTTGTTTCTCTGCGCTTCACTCTCCATCTCGCCACAACGGTCTGTATACCTCGCAGTTAGGAGCCCCAGCCCAGGATTCCTCATCCTCTCCTGCATAGCCTCCTCCTGCACTACCTCTGCCATTTTTAAATGTCCCGCTCACCTCAGACTGAACAAAACATCTAGCCTACAAATTAGACTTCAGGCTTCTCTTGGTCTGCATGAACTCCTTCCTCCTCTTCTTCCTCTCAGTACCTGAGGGTTTCTGGGAGTTGAAGTCAACTGAATTTCTTGAATGTGGTTGTTCAAAAGTCTCACATAAAGACACATAACAACCAAGGTATGTTATGTAGGAGTTGTGAGTGTTTGAGTCATAGATGGGGGCTCGACTGTAGTAATCTAGAGGAAAGGTTTTCAGACCTTTACTATAGGGTGGAATTGCTAGGTGACAGTATGCTTTTATGGCCTCGGGTATTATAGTCTTCCTCAGGGGAGAGGGTGAGATACAGTGTCTCATCCAATATTCACAGCAGAGCTCTAGATGGACCATCTGCTGTCTAATTTCTTACCTGCACAATGGCTTTTCCTGGAGGCCATCAAGTGGGTTAACCATCACAGTGCATCCCTGAGTTAGGTTCTCCATTTGGTTTACTTGCTGGAGCTCAACTAGATAAAATTGGCGAGGGCCCATGCCACGGCAGGTGATGCCGATACAGCATGGATGGTGAGTGACCTGCTTTCAACCTTGCGTGCTGATATGCAAGTCGTTGGATTTAACGGTACGATTGAGTGCCTGCTGGGTTCCTTTTTGGCCCCACCTTTCAAAGTAAAAGTGGCAGTTACTCATCTGTATGTCTCTGAGGAAGAGGAGGAGGTGGATGAGGAGGAGGAGGAGGAGGAGTTGCAGCAGGCATCAAAGCTGCCCACTTAGTTTCACTGGCTTTGCCAAAGGGCACAGCTACCCATTAAGGTTTTAGGGATCTTTCATAGGGAGCAGCCACTCCTTAATGTTCCCAGGTTTTTCACAGAGCGAAGATACCTGCAAAGGTTCTCTGCTTGTTATGGGCATAGCCACCCCTTAGAGTTAACAGTTTTTTCACAGGATGATACCACCCAATAAGGTTCATGGGCTCTCCCAGAGGGTACTGCCACAGAGGAAAGCTCCTGCATTCCCCAACAGGGAGCAGCCAAGTTCTTAGGATTTTCAGAGAGCACAGACACCCACTATGGTTATGAGGCTCTTTCATAGGGTGCAGCAATCACTTAAGGTTCTCAGGTTTTTCATATGGCAAAGCCGCCCACTAAGGTTCTCTATGTTTTCACACAACAGAGCCACTACGTAAGGTTATTGGGTTTTTCACAGGACAAAGCAACCCACTATGGTTCATAGGTTCTTTCACATGGCACTGACACCCACTGAAGTTCTCAAGCTCCCCCACGTAGCATTTCATAAGGTCCTCCAGCTCTCCCACAGACGGCTGCCACTCTTGTATGTGGTTTAGTTCCTCTGTGATGCCTATCCCTCTCCCATGACAATTTATTTCCTTCCCTTTACACCACTACCCTGTCCATCTTCTCAGTACTAACTTACTGCCTGCAATAATGTTAGTAGGTCTCCTCATGCCACATGATGGAGTATAGGAGGCCTTGTCTAAAGATGAATTCTGAGGGTCTTCTGGGAGTGGTGCCAGCAAAAGGGTCCAGCAGCTGTCCACAGTTGCAGTTGCTGTTGCCACCAACACGGATTGGGCAGGCTGGATGGGTGTATGAGATTATGGCCTTGGCCTGCTCGATATCTCTGACATGGTGCACTGTGACACTGGAACATACCAGGAATGTCCTCATTTCCTGCTGAGGGGGGTGGTGGGGCTGCTTGGTCACTTGCTTCAGTGTATCTGCAACCTATTCTTACCTGACACCAGGGAAACCCACGTTCTGATGATGCGTAGATGACATGACGCTATGAAGGGTGGGAACGCACCAACCAGGAGCGCAGTGGTGAGCCAGGAGGTACACAATTTGTAGAAAACCAAGGGTCCAGCCCACCCAAGTTCAACAAGTTCCAGAGGAAATGCAAGGGAAAGAAGCAAGTCTAGAACACAGTTCGCCAGAGCAAATATTGACAATCCAAAAAGCTATCCAGGGAACAGAGCCAAGTTAAAAAAATGCACAGTTCACCAAAATCAGCAAGGAAATCCAAAAAGCAATCCAGGAGTCAGAGCCAAGTCAAAGCCACATCCAGAAGCAGTCCAGTAAACAAAGTCAGGGGTCTAAGGTAACCAGGAAATCCAAGGGGATGTAGCTAACCACAAGAGCAAGAAAGCACCACGAAGCAAATCAGCCACCCATAGACATTGAGAAGCAGAGAAGAATGAATGGTAATCGTTTAAATTGTGTGGAAGCTGCGTGACTTCCTGATTGCAAGTTCCTGTGTCAGTAAAATGTCATGTGACAGGTGCTCTCATGCGTCGAGCACGTGACCGGCGCTGATGCTGCATTGTGTTGTTGAGGCACCATGGCAACCTCCACGGAGAAAGCAGGACCACTGGTGCTGTGGGGAAGAGCTGCAGCGTTCTCCCTGTGCAGCGGAACCGCCGGGCTGGGGGCCACTATGGACGGGAAGGTAAGCTTTGTGGGGTTATGACAACAGCAGACAAATCCCACACCCAGGGCCCTGTGGATGTGTAGATGGGGTTGAGCTCACAGTTCCCTAGGGCTCCTGTTGGCTGGCCGCCTCTGTCACCACAGGAGTTGGACGAAACACCTCCAATACCACCTCTTTCTGTACCTGCCCCTCCTCCTCTACTTCAGGTAGGTTCACCTTCTGCTGCAGATGCTCAGGATGCTGGTCCTCTCCTTTAGAGTCCTCCAGACAGTCCCCCGTTATTCACAGAAGCTCCCTTGTTAGGATGGCTGCGGACAATTTCCTCCTCTGTGCTCCATCTCAGTAAGGGCCCATCCCAACACCTCCTCCTGGATGCTTGCTGTGGCACTACTGCCTGTCCAATGCCCCAGTGGGAGCATATAAATGAGCCCCTGCCTCACCTACATTTGTTGGGGCATCCACATGATACCCTGCCTCCCCTGTCTGTGTGTTTGCCACCAACAGTGACAACTTCCATGGCCCCTCCTGCTCTCCTAGTCCTGAGGCCTCCTATCAAATCCTCAGCCCCATCCCAACTCAAAGAACCAGCTGTGCTCTGTGGCCCAGGCCCATAAACCAGTGCCCACTAAGTGCACAACGTTCCCCCTTCCACATCAATCATGGGGGAATTGAGAAATGCTGCTCCACCTACCTCTCAATCTTCTTCCCTTCCCCACCCGGCACTACAGGTGTACCATGATTGCCACAAATGTCAGCGCTAAGAATCGTGTTTGTGTTTGCACGCTGCTGCTCAACCTGATAGCTTGAAAATGTGTACCCCGAGGACCAGAGAGAAACAGCATATTCTCAAGTGACCCAAGTGAACACAGAAGGACATTAGCAAAAAACGCTATTCCTAAAATCTACAACTAAAACTTAAACATTGGTCAATACGAATACAATTCTACCACTACACAAAACAAAAACCAGTACATGACAAACACAGATAGGCTTTTTTGTGTGTTTTGTAATGGATACAAATGTGTCTTTGAAACTTGTTTGGCTTTCTAACATTTGTAAAGGGGCACACAAATGCAAAATTATAAGAGGAAATGCAAACTATATATATATATATATATTATATATATATATATTCTCTATATATATATTCAATGAAAAAACCTTGTTAAAGGGACGTTATGGTTACAAGTAAAATCGAAAAACCCCAGAAATTCACCAGTTATGGTAAGCTAAGCAACCATAACTCGTGCCACCACCGTGCACTGCTAAGACTAACACCCAGGACATCAAAGATGACATCACAAATGTCATTGATGACATCACTGATGACATCACATATCTGGGCCACTTGTTTTTGGTCAATGACATATATAGGCCATATGGTTTTGTTCACTGACAGTCAGAATATTAAAATTGAAAAAGGTGATATATATCTAGACGTTAATGTTCCTTAAGTGAACCTTGAGGTGCGTCAGATTTTTGGAAACACCCACCATCTTGGATTCGGGGACAGCGGCCGGTGTCCGCGGACATCGCTGTAAAAACATATGAAAAAACACAACATTGCACTTGTCAAACATATCATATAATCTTTGGGGAGGTCAGGGGTGATTAGGATGGGATGGAATATGGCTGCAAGAAGCAAATAAAACAGTGATTTTTTGCTGCGAAAGTCCGCAAACAGTTTGGATGTTCGCGAACAGTCCTATGACGTCCGCAGTCACCTCTGCATTACAGGGTTGGTAAAAATTCAATTCTTGGATGGCTTATAACTTTGGTGCCACTTAATGAAACAGCATGACATCTTGCAATGATATTCCCGACCTGATCCTGAATATGTTTGCAAAGATTGGTGGGATTCTGTCAAGAGGGGGCAAAATTAGAGGGGGGTGTCAAAATAATGTAAAGGCTTATAAATGAGGTGCCATTTGACAAATCTGCACTTAATTTGGCAAACTGATAATACATATAGATATAAATGTTTTCGGAAAGTTTGTTGGCATTTTGTCAAGAGGGGGCGCACTTAGAGGGGGGTCTAAAATAATGTAAAGGCTTATAAATGAGGTGCCATTCGATGAATCTAAACTTAATTTGCCAAACTGATAATAAATCTAGATATAAATGTTTTTGCAAAGTATGGTGGGATTTTGTCAAGAGGGGGCAGAATTAGAATGGGAATCCCAAAATATTGTAATGTTTTATACAAATGGAGCCATTTGTCAAATCTACACAAAGGTTTGCAAAAAGATTATAGATCTAGATGTAAATGTTTTTGTAAAGTCTGAATGGATTGTGTCAAGTGGGGGCTAGGTTATATGACGATTGTATGTGCATACATTTTACACTTTTGAAAAAATAAAACATGGGTGGATTTCCAGCAAACTTGTGTAAGGAGCCTTGAGAAGGACCTGAAAGCATGGTTTTGCAAATATGCCTGTGTTTTATTTTTTGAAATGTGTCATAATGTAGGTACAAAAAATAGTGATATACCTTTTTAGTGACTGAGGTATATCCGGTAGCCATGGGCAGTGGTAAGATTGTCTGGGTCATGGAATAAGGTCATGATCCTGACAATCTGGCTACTGGCCTTGACCACGAGGGACAACACATGGGCTTAAAGTGGCCATGTCCACCTGGGACCGGCTTTGTGGTAAAGTTGTTCGAAATTGGAATAGGTTTGAAAAGGAAGATAAATGTGCTTGTAGTAATATGGTCATAGGGTTTTCTCTTTGCCTTCTGCAGGCTGCCAATGAAAGCGAAGATGGGCCCTGTATGGAACCCCACCTTCCCTTTTAATGGTGGCCATCTTGGAAAATACTTTTCTTGGAACCCTGGGTTCCCGCTTTGGGAACCTAGGGTGCTAATGGCCTTCATTACAGGGGCTGGAATTCGGTGATAATGATCCCTAGACCTCGTTATCCACCCCCGCTTCCCTTGGGCTGATAACTTGGGTTGCTGGGCCGGTATCCACCGTTCCAGTCCCAGAACGGGGGATGAACGCCACAATATCCCCATTAGCATAACACAAAATGCAAATGGAAATGTTGGAAAATCTTATTGAGTCTATGGGCCTCATTACACGGAAGGCGGTGATCCAGGGTGCTATTAGCACACTGGACCATGCCGGTAAATTACCGGCACCGCCTTGGCGGAAAGGGGATTTACCGCCCCATTCCAAGGTTGGTGGGGCGGTAAATCCCCCTTCCGCCATTGCCCTTCCCCATTCCCATTTCTGCCCCATAGGGCTCTATGGGAATGGGGAAGGCGCTAATTACGGCACCGCAATTTTGCAGTGCCGTAATTAGCTCCGAGGTCCCTTAGCGGGTTGTTTTTTAACGCCTGCAAAAAGCAGGCGTTAAAGCACCAACCCGCTAAGGGACCTCGTAGTAAGGCGGTAATGGTTACCGGTCACCGTTACCATAAACGGTGGCCGTTAACCATTACCGCCTTCCGTGTAATGAGGCCCTATGTACTTTACTGTGAAATGTCCGTCTATACGTTTTTTTTGTTCTATTTTTTAACTGTGAACAGTGGTTCCTAAAGGAATATTTCTTTTGTTGTTTTTGGATGTATTTTTTTTGCAGTTTTTTTGGCAGGAGAGCTAAGAATGAAAGGTGGGGAGAGAAATGAGGGAGGAGGGACCAAACACTAATATGGAGGGGCAAGTGAACAGGGTAAAATGTGGCGCGTGTGTTTTTTCTAAGGTAGGGGGCAGTGTTTCTTATGCTCCTTGATTACGGCAGTGGTGGTGGCTCTTGGGGAGGAGGGATGGCAATAGCTGATTCCATTTTAAGATAAATAGCAGTTTTGCTAAAGGTATGTACTGTGTACTAGATTGTTAATGGATAATGAGTAGGAATAGGTGTTGGAGCTGTGCAAAGGAAATTTTGAAGTTGAAAGTTCCTAGATCAGTAGAAAATGCAGTTCTGAACTGTCTGCGAAGCACGGATCTTATCGTGAAGTGCGAACGGGTTCTCGGGCACGTCATCATGCCGCACGCCAGTGTTTGTTTGGTCATGTGGCACTGTCCGGAAGGTCCACAATGAAGTCAGATGTTCGTAGACGTCTACGGATGCAAAACTAGTTGAAATAGTTGCAAAAAGTGCATAGAAATGTTAAAAATTATTCTAGAAGGTGAGAAATGGCAGAGTTTTAAGGTGACACTTTGTAAATTGGACACAAATATTGTTATATTTGGTAAGTATGATATTAGTAAGTTGTAGTAAAATAGCATGCACTGGTAAAATCCCATGAAATTCAATGAAAGAACTTTGTTAAAGGGACATTATGGTTAAGTAGGACTATTAAAAACATATGAAATTCAATGAAAAAACTTTGGTAAAGAGACGTTATGGTTCAGTTGCACTAATAAAAACCCATGAAATTCAGTAAAAAAAAATGTTGTTAAAAGGACGTTATGATTACAAGTAATATAAAAAAAACAGAAATTCGCCAGTTATGGTAAGATAACCAACCATAACTTGCGCAACCACTGTGCACTGCTAAGACTAACACCCAGGACATCAAAGATGACATCACAAATGTCATTGATGACATCACTGATGACATCACATATCTGGGCCACTTGTTTTTGGTCACTGACATATGTAGGCCAGGTGGTTTTGTTCACTGACAGTCAGAATATTAAAATTGAAAAAGGTGATATATATCTAGACGTTAATCTTGTCATATGTTCTTTAAGTGAAGCTTGAGGGGCGCCAGATTTTTGGAAACACCCACCATCTTGGATTCGTGGACATCGGCCGGTGTCCGCGGACATCGCTGTAAAAACATATGAAAAAACACAACATTGCACTTGTCAAACATATCAAATAATCTCTGGGCAGATGAGGGGTGATTAGGATGGGATGGAATCTGGCTGCAAGAAGCAAATAAAACGGTGATTTTTTGCCACGAAAGTCTGCAAACAGTTTGGATGTTCGCGAACACTCCTGTGAAGTTCGCAGTCACCTCTGCATTACAGGGTTGGTGAAAAGCAGTTCTTGGATGGCTTATAACTTTGGTGCCACTTAATAAAACTGCCTGACATTTTGCAGTTATATTCCTGACATGATCCCGAATATGTTTGCAAAGTTTGGTGGGATTCTGTCAAGAGGGGGCAAAATTAGAGGGGGGTCTAAAATAATGTAAAGGCTTATAAATGAGGTGCCATTTGACGAATGTAAACTTAATTTGCCAAACTGATAATAGATCTAGATATAAATGTTTTTGCAAAGTATGGTGGGATTTTGTCAATAGGCGGCACAATTAGAGGGGGGGTTCCAAAATATTGTAAAGGCTTATACATGTGGAGCCATTTGTCAAATCTACACAAAGGATTGCAAAAATATTGTAGATCTAGATATAAATGTTTTCGTAAAGTCTTGTCAAGTGGGGCCTAGGTTATATGACAATTGTATGTGCATACATTTGACACTTTTGAAAATATAAAACATGGGTGTATTTCCAGCAAACTTGTGTAAGGAGCATTGAGAAGGACCTGAAAGCATGGTTTTGCAAATGTGCCTGTGTTTTATTTTTTGACATGTGTCATAATGTAGGTACAAAAAATAGTGATATACCTTTTTAGTGACTGAGGTATATCCGGTAGCCATGGGCAGTGGCAAGATTGTCCGGGTCATGGAATAAGGTCATGATCCTGACAATCTGGCTACTGGCCTTGACCACGAAGGACAACACATGGGCTTAAAGTGGCCATGTCCACCTGGGACCGGCTTTGTGGTAAAGTTGTTCGAAATTTGGATATGTTTGAAAGGGAAGAAAAATGTACTTGTAGTAATATGGTCATAGGGTTTTCTCTTCGCCTTCTGCAGGCTGCCATGGAAAGCGAAGAGGGGCCGTTTATGGAACCCCACCTTCCCTTTTAATGGTGGCCATCTTGGAAAATACTTTTTTTGGAACCCTGGGTTCCCGCTTTAGGAACCTAGGGTGCTAATGGCCTTCATCCCTCATTACAGGGGCTGGAATTGGGGGATAATGGTCCAGAGACCTCGTTATCCACCCTCGCTTCCCTTGGGCTGATAACTTGGGCTGCTGGACCGGTATCCACCGTTCCAGTCCCTGGAACGGGGGATGAATGCCACAATATCCCAATTAGCATAACACAAAATGCAAATGGAAATGTTGGAAAATCTTATTGAGTCTATGTACTTTACTGAGAAATGTAAAGTAGATGGAGTCTATGCGTTTTTTTTACCTGTGAACGGTGGTTCCTAAAGGAACATTTCTTTTGTTGTTTTTGGATGTATTTTTTTTTTTTGCAGTTTTTTTGGCAGGAGAGCTAAGAATGAAAGGTGGGGAGAGAAATGAGGGAAGAGGGAAAAAACACTAATATGGAAGGGCAGGTGAACAGGGTAAGATGTTGCGTGTGTGTTTTTTCTAAGGTAGGGGGCAGTGTTTCTTATGCTCCTTGATTACAGCAGTGGTGGTGGCTCTTGGGGAGGAGGAATGTCAATAGCTGATGCCATTTTAAGATAAATAGCAGTTTTGCTAAAAGTAGGGACTGTGTACTAGATTGTTAATGGATAATGAGTAGGAATAGGTGTGGGAGCTGTGCAAGGGAAATTTTGAAGTTGAAAGTTCCGAGATCAGTAGAAAATGCAGTTCTGAACTGTCTGCGAAGCACAGATCTTATCGTGAAGTGCGAACGGGTTCTCGGACACGTCATCATGCCGGACGCCAGTGTTTGTTTGGTCATGTGGCACCGTCCGGAAGGTCAGCAATGAAGTCAGATGTTCGTAGATGTCTATGGATACAAAACTAGTTGAAATAGTTGCAAAAATGCATAAAAGTGTTAAAAATGATTATAGAAGGTGGGAAATGGCAGAGTTTTAAGGTGACACTTTGTAAATTGGACACAAATATTGTTATATTTGGTAAGTATGACATTAGTAAATTGTAGTAAAATAGCATGCACTGGTAAAATCCCATGAAATTCAATGAAAAAACTTTGTTAAAGGGACATTATGGTTAAGTTGCACTAATAAAAACCTATGAAATTCACTGAAAAAACATTGTTAAAGGGACATTATGGTTAAGTAGGACTATTAAAAACATATGAAATTCAATGAAAAAACTTTGTTAAAGGGACGTTATGGTTCAGTTGCACTAATAAAAACCCATGAAATTCAGTAAAAAAACGTTGTTAAAAGGACGTTATGATTACAAGTAAAATAAAAAAATAAAAAGAAATTCGCCAGTTATGGTAAGCTAAGCAACCATTATTCGCGCAACCACTGTGCACTGCTAAGACTAACACCCAGGACATCAAAGATGACATCACAAATGTCATTGATGACATCACTGATGACATCACTTATCTGGGCCACTTGTTTTTGGTCACTGACATATATAGGCCAGGTGGATTTGTTCACTGACAGAATATTAAAAATTAAAAAGGTGATATATATCTAGACGTTAATCTTGTCATATGTTCTTTAAGTGAAGCTTGAGGTGCGTCAGATTTTTGGAAACACCCACCATCTTGGATTCACGGACATCGGCCGGTGTCCGCGGACATCGCTGTAAAAACATATGAAAAAAGACAACATTGCACTTGTCAAACATATCAAATAATCTCTGGGGAGATGAGGGGTGATTACGGTGGGATGGAATATGGCTGCAAGAAGCAAATAAAACTGTGATTTTTTGCCACGAAAGTCCACAAACAGTTTGGATGTTTGCAAACAGTCCTGTGATGTTCGCAGTCACCTCTGCATTACAGGGTTGGTGAAAAGCAGTTCTTGGATGGCTTATAACTTTGGTGCCACTTAATAAAACTGCATGACATTTTGCAATTATATTCCTGACCTGATCCTGAATACGTTTGCAAAGTTTGGTGGGATTCTGTCAAGAGGGGGGCAAAATTAGAGGGGGGTCTCAACATTATATAAAGGCTTATAAATGGGGTGCCATTTGACATATCTGCACTTAATTTGGCAAACTGATAATGCATATAGATATAAATGTCTTTGGAAAGTTTGGTGGGATTTTGTCAAGAGGGGGCAAAATTAGAGGGGGGTCTAAAATAATGTAAAGGCTTATAAACGAGGTGCAATTTGACAAATCTAAACTTAATTTGCCAAACTGATAATAGATCCAGATATAAATGTTTTTGCAAAGTATGGTGGGATTTTGTCAAGAGGGGGCACAATTATAGGGGAGGTTCCAAAATATTGTAAAGGCTTATACATGTGGAGCCATTTGTCAAATCTACACAAAGGTTTGCTAAAATATTGTAGATCTAGATATAAATGTTTTCGTAAAGTCTTGTCAAGTGGGGGCTAGGTTATATAACGATTGTATTTGCATACATTTGACACTTTTTAAAAATTAAAACATCGGTGGATTTCCAGCAAACTTGTGTAAGGCGCATTGAGAAGTACCTGAAAGCATGGTTTTGCAAATTTGCCTGTGTTTTATTTTTTGACATGTGTCATAATGTAGGTACAAAAAATAGTGATATACCTTTTTAGTGACTGAGGTATATCCGGTAGCCATGGGCAGTGGCAAGATTGTCCGGGTCATGGAATAAGGTCATGATCCTGACAATCTGGCTACTGGCCTTGACCACGAAGGACAACACATGGGCTTAAAGTGGCCATGTCCACCTGGGACCGGCTTTGTGGTAAAGTTGTTCGAAATTGGAATAGGTTTGAAAAGGAAGATAAATGTGCTTGTCGTAATATGGTCATAGGGTTTTCTCTTCGTCTTCTGCAGGCTGCAATGGAAATCGAAGAGGGGCCCTTATGGAACCCCACCTTCCCTTTTCATGGTGTCCATCTTGGAAAATCCTTTTTTTGCACCCCGGGTTCCCGCTTTGGGAACCTAGGGTCCTAATGGTCTTCATCCCTCATTACAGGGGCTGGAATTGGGGGATAATGGTCCGGAGACCTCGTTATCCACCCTCGCTTCCCTTGGGCTGATAACTTGGGCTGCTGGGCCGTATCCACCGTTCCAGTCCCTGGAACGGGGAATGAACGCCACAATATCCCCATTAGCATAACACAAAATGCAAATGGAAATGTTGGAAAATCTTATTGAGTCTATGTACTTTACTGAGAAATGTAAAGTAGACGGAGTCTATACGTTTTTTTTAGTTCTATTTTTTAACTGTGAAAGGTGGTTCCTAAAGGAACATTTCTTTTGTTGTTTTTGGATGTATTTTTCTTTTGCGGTTTATAGATATTGCTATTCTCACATGTTCTTACACTACTTTCCTTAGAATTTAATCACATCTTATGATGTACATATATAGGAGAAGAAGCAGGCCTGAAACACAGCATTTTTTAGCGTGAATACGATCATGTAGATTATACACAGTTGCTAATGATACTGGCTCCCACTGTAGCAAGGAAAATCCTTTTCAAAGACAGCCAACATGGAAAGGGAAGGCGGGGCTCCGTACACAGCCACTCTTCCCTTGCCATGGCAGCCTGCAAAACCCTATGAACATATGGAACGGGGAATGAACGCCACAATATCCCCATTAGCATAACACAAAATGCAAATGGAAATGTTGGAAAATCTTATTGAGTCTATGTACTTTACTGAGAAATGTAAAGTAGACGGAGTCTATACGTTTTTTTTAGTTCTATTTTTTAACTGTGAAAGGTGGTTCCTAAAGGAACATTTCTTTTGTTGTTTTTGGATGTACTTTTCTTTTGCAGTTTTTTGGCAGGAGAGCTAAGAACGAAAGGTGCGGAGAGAAATGAGGGAGGAGACACCAAACACTAATATGGAGGGGCAGGTGGACAGGGTAAGATGTTGCGTGTATGTTTTTTCTAAGGTAGGGGGCAGTGTTTCTTATGCTCCTTGATTACAGCAGTGGTGGTGGCTCTCGGGGAGGAGGGATTGCAATAGCTGATGCCATTTTAAGATAAATAGCAGTTTTGCTAAAGGTATGTACTGTGTACTAGATTGTTAATGGCTAATGAGCAGGAATAAGTGTTGGAACTGTGCAAAGGAAATCTTGAAGTTGAAAGTTCCTAGATCAGTAGAAAATGCAGTTCTGAACTGTCAGCGAAGCACAGATCTTATCGTGAAGTGCGGACGGGTTCTCGGACACATCATCATGCCGCACGCCAGCGTTTATTTGGTCATGTGGCACTGTCCGGAAGGTCCGCAATGAAGTCAGATGTTCATAGACATCTACAGATGCAAAACTAGTTGAAATAGTTGCAAAAAGTGCATAGAAGTGTTATAAATGATTCTAGAAGGTGGGAAATGGCAGAGTTTTAAGGTGACACTTTATAAATTGGACACAAATAATATTATATTTGGTTAATATGATATTAGTAATTTGTAGGAAAATAGCATGCACTGGTAAAAACCCATGAAATTCAATGAAAAAACTTTGTTCAAGGGACGTTATGGTTAAGTTGCACTAATAAAAACCTATGAAATTAACTGTAAAAACTTTGTTAAAGGGACATTATGGTTAAGTTGGACTAATAAAAACCTATGAAATTCAATGAAAAAACTTTCTTAAAAGGACGTTATGGTTAAGTTGCATTAATAAAAACCTATGAAATTCAGTAAAAAAATGTTGTTAAAAGGACGTTATGATTACAAGTAAAATCGAAAAACCCCTGAAATTCGCCAGTTATGGTAAACTAAGCAACTATAACTCATGCCACCACCATGCACTGCTAAGACTAACACCCAGGACAACAAAGATGACATCACAAATATCATTGATGACATCACTGAGATGTCTAGACCCTTCTATTTTGTTCACTGCCATATCTAGGCCAGGTGGTTTTATTTACTGACAGTCAGAAACTTAACTTTCAAAAGGTATTACATTTATAGATATTGCTATTCTCACATGTTCTTACACTACTTTCCTTAGAATTTAATCACATCTTATGATGTACATATATAGGAGAAGAAGCAGGCCTGAAACACAGCATTTTTGAGCGTGAATACGATCATGTAGATTATACACAGTTGCTAATGATACTGGCTCCCACTGTAGCAAGGAAAATCCTTTTCAAAGACAGCCAACAAGGAAAGGGAAGGCGGGGCTCCGTACACAGCCACTCTTCCCTTGCCATGGCAGCCTTCAAAACCCTATGAACATATTACCACAAGCACTTTTTTCCCCTTTCAAACCTATCCTACCTTCGAATAACTTTACCACATAGCGGTCCCAGGTAGACATAGCCACTTTAACACCATTTTTCGTCCATAGCCGTCAGGCCCAGTAGCCAGATTGTCCATGTCATGACCTTATGCCATGACCCAGACAATCTGGCTACTGCCCACGGCCACAGGCTATACCTCAGCCACAAAGGTATATGACTATTTTGTGTACCTACATTATTACACTTATAAAAAAATAAAACACGGGCACATTTGTAAAACAATGCTTTAATGTCCATGCCAATGCTCCTCATGAGTTTGCTCGAAATCTGCCCATGTTTTATTTTTTAAAAAGTGTCAAAATGTATGTACATTCAATAGTCATATAACTTAGCCCCCACTTGACAAAAGCCATTCAGTCTTTACACAAACATTGAAGGTTGGGTCTATAATCTTTTCCAAAACCTTTGTCCACATTCGTCAAATAGCAACAAAGTTATAAGCCATCTAAAAATGTTAAGACCCCCCCCTCTAATTTTGCCCCCTCTTGAGAAAATCCCACCAAACTTTTGAAAACCATTTATATCTAGATCCAAAATCGTTTTGCCAAATGTTGTGCAGATTTGTCAAATGATACCACATTTATATGCCTTTACAATATTTTGGGACCCCCCTCTAATTTTTACCCCCTTGACAGAATCCAACAAAACCTTTCATAAGCATTCAGGATTAGTTCTAGAATAATATTGCAAAATTACATGCAGTTTCATTGGATGGCGCAAAAGTTATAAGCCATCCAGAAACTGCTTTTCCCCAACCCTGTAATGCAGAAATAGGTACAGATGTCCTAGGACATCTGAAGTATCTGCGAACACCACTGCAATGCCCCAGGACATCTGAAGTGTTTGCGAACTTTCGGGTGTGAAACAACCAGCATTTTGGCTTCTTATGGCCACATCCAACCCAATCCTCATCATTCCCCCACATCCCCAGAGATTGTTTGTTGTGTTTGACAAGTGAAATGCTGCTTTTTAAAAAATGTTTTCACTGTGCTGTCCGCGGACCCCAAATAAAAGTCAGCGAATCCAAGATGGCGGGTGCTCAAGGAAAACCGACGCATTTTAAGTTTTCTCACCAGCCAATCAGCAAGCACGTCCCGATGCCCGCAGACCACGCAAAAGTCCGCAAATTGTCTGGCCAATCGCCGGACCGAACAAGGAAGTAAGTCAGCGGAGCGGACATAGACATCACTAATTTTTTTGCCTGACGTTTTGCTTATTTAAAAAAAAACCTAGTGGACGGATTTTCACCAAATTAACAAAAGCATGCTTTCGGGACCAAGCCTCTGCTCCTGTCGCAAATTTGGTGAAAATCCGTCCATCGGTTTGGGCTGTAGGCGTGAACAAAGTTTTTTCCCATTATGTCTATGGGAAAAAAAGAAATTTTGGGACCCCCCCTATAACTTTGCACCCCCTGGACCAAATCTCACCAAACTGCAAAAAAATTCAGAGTGGGCCATATACTTTTTTTGCAAAGTTTGATGAGTATTCGTCCTGGGGGAGCGAAGTTATAAGCCGTCCAAAAATACTCTTCCTATGAGATGAGCAACTTAACCATAACTACATGGCCACTACCGCAGGCCATGTAATATATGGGGACACCAGTACAAGGCAGTATCATGCACTGAAAAACACTGTAGGCAAAACAGAACAAAAATGGCTTTAGAAACTGACTAAACAACATGGAACTACTCAAATGACCAACAACAAACAGAAAACACTCCTCCAAACTCCTCAAAAGACGTATTAAACACGCTTAAAGGCAACAATAGCCTGGCCTCTGTAACATCTTCCTTCAGAGCCTATCAAGGCCCACACAGGAAAGAAAGTGAGCAGGGCCTTGCGAAGTGGGACAAATGCCCTTTAGGATATATGTGGCCTTTGATTGGCTACACAATCTCGATGAATCACCCAAGAGGACCCTGATTGGCTAGATAAACCCAATGAATAAACCACTATTCATGGCAAGATCTGCTGCCCCTGCCTGGACAAGGAATTATTGTGTGAGACCCATTTGCCCATGGCGAGTTCTTCTACGATTTGTCAACATCAAAACCCCAGCCCAGTCTGGCAGTAGTGGCGGATCTTCTCTAAAATGCGTATCCGTTACCGTGGCCCAGTTTTAGAGAAGTTCATCCAGGCCTACCACAGCCAAGTCCTTTAGAATCTTTAGGGCCAGGTGAAAGCTGCTGGGCCTCTGAGCTTCATGAGGGTACAGGACTTGGCACTGTTTTGTCAAGTCTGCACCCACCTTAGCCTGCCTGTTTATTACCTTCAGTGGGGGTTGAGTGCAGCGCCTTGCTAAATCCTCTTGCATTGAAGGCCATCTAACAAACCCCAGTGAAGTGGCCCTGCCATGTTTCACACCAGAGCAAGTTCCAACCATGTTTCGCATTAAGGTATTAGCTGCGCGGCAGGAACTGAACGCTAATCCATGAATTTGGTGTTGTAAAGTTGGGGGACACTTGAAGAATCTGTTGTAAATGAGTGCTTCAGAAACGCTGGCACTATCCAGCTCTCACTACCCGCACCTCTCAAATTTAGTTATGTTGTGAACGGAACATCTGATTTGAAGTACACAGAACAGGCAGTCTAAAATCATGGGGTTGCAGTCAGACCCAAGGAGAGGCAATGCGACTGTAAACACTGCAGTCTCTGGAAAGCCTGCACACAGGCCTCAGAGTTCAGAGGACAAGCAGCCACTGAGCCGCACCTCGGCACCCCCTGCAGCGCGTGGGCTGCTGCAGATCTGCACAGGTCTCATGTCCCAGAAGTACATTAGCCTCTGCCCCCTCTCCCCCATTTTCTCTATCTTTCTGTCTCTTTCGCTCCCTAACTCCTTCTTTTCTCCTTGCTCGTCTCCTTGTGTGATGTCCCTTTCCTCTCCTAATTCCGCCGTGTATATCTCCACAGTGCTCTCTCTCTGTCTCTCTCTCTTTCTGTCTCGCTCTTTCTCTTTCTCTTTCTCTTTCTCTCTCTCTCTCTCTCTCTCTCCCTATTTTTTTAATTGCTTTCTTCCTTGGTTTGTAATTCATTTATCTTCTCTGTCACCGTTTGTTTTTCATTCTTTCTTCTATTGACCCCTTGTACTTTGTCCTTTACTATTTATTTTAGTCATATCTTTTTATTTCTCTCTTTTTTTAACCTAACACTCTTTTTCACCTTCTCACTCTTAATTTCTCTTTGTATAATGACTGCATTAGATACAACTCTGTACAGTCTGTCTATTCTGATTGGTGGCATAACCCACATGGATGTGGCAAAGGGGGCTGTACTGCGCGATGAGGTGACAACGTGTGGTGGGCAGGATTAAGTATTGTTAAAGTTTCCTTGGGTGAACATTCCATAATACTATGATACTGCACCACCAAGTTTAAGCAGGAAGGGATAGAGTCGATTTTGTCAAAATAGCCTTCTCTGCAACCCCACGATTTGATTTCCCACCTAGTCCCTACTGAGAGTATTGGCATAGATGTTTTTCTCCATTTCTATCACTAGTTGTTCTGTAATAACCAAATGTTTAGTGAGTGGGCCATGTTAGAGTCAAGCACAGAAACTTGCTAAACCTAAAATGGCACCCACATTGCTGCCAGTACCTGTCCTTACCACAGATGTGGCGGCCATGTTAGACCCTTCATTTCTGTCAAATGAGGCCTTGATCATATGGAACCAATGCCAATGCAAACGGTCACTAGTCAGTAGCATGAACACGTGATTCTGTCACGAAATAGCAATTTAATTTAACATTGCATTATAAACCCCTTTAAGATTATTTTAAAATACCTAACACAGCGTTTTGCTGCTAATACAAGCATTTTTTTTGTTAAATGAAAAGTCAATTAACACTTGCGACGTTAGTTAGAAACTCGAGAGTTGGATGCCGTTTCTGAGAATTGAAAGGAATTAGGGAGATTTTTTCCCTTCTTTCTAGATTAATTTCAGGAACCTGTATAGTAAACTCAATGTCGAACTGTTAACGACATCCCCAGGCACTTCTGCCAAAAACTTAGACAAATGCACTGCGGTATCTTTCAAACTAAGCCTTTCCTAAGCTTCCCATATCACTCTTTGAGCCGTTTTGTAGACTTGTTAATGTTTTACAAGCCGGAGACAGTGTTTTTCAAACGTCTGCGTCTGTTAAGTCAGAGCTGAATGTCAGGCCTCGCGCCGTTCGCCAGGATTATGGCGAGTTGACAGGCTCATTACCGCTGGCGGCGGCGAATTGTTCCCCTGCCCATTAAACTGTACGCAAAAGCCTAGTGTGCTGTTTACTCTAGAACCAAAAAGATGACTTTTATGGCTTGCTCATTATTCTTTAATGGCGCTTCGGGTCAGTCATCATTTTGCAATCAACTATGGGGAACAGCTTTTTTTTTTACCATCTCGCCAACAGAAGATGCAGATTGTGCAGCTATGAGCAGTTTAACATACATTTATTGTACACTCGTTTAAATGTAGGATGGTGTAGGTATGTCACATTCGGGAAAGTGTAAAGGTTTATAGGCCGATTCATGGAATAATTAGCGTGGCGCAAGTGGCCAAGAATAGCGAAAATCGCAGTGCAAGTGCGAAAATCGCATGAAAAGCAGCGCACATCGATTCATGGAAGGCCGTGCGCGAGAAAACCATCGGATGTGCGCTAAAAAAGTGCGCGGCGCACGTTGGCGCACAGGCCATCTAAAGGCGTGCGCCAGGTCACAGCTAAAATCGCACAGGCCACAGCGAAAATCGCACATAGTGCAGCGCACACAACAAAAGTAGGCGGAACACCGGCGTAACACTTGGAATGGGAAACAACTTGCCAAAATGTGGGCATCACGGGGGAAGTACAGGGTGCAAGTGCGCGGAACGCCCACACGCTCGCATACAACCCGTATTCATGGAATCGAATAGGGCAAAAAAGCGCACGGTCAAACCAGCGCACAGGCACAAACACGACCGCCACAAGAAAGCAGGCGGTAGCGTCTCTGCGCCTGTAATAAATGTGCGCCAAAAGATGCGCCAACAAATAGCACCTATATACAGCCAGGATGAATGTCCTATACTGTGGCCCTCCAGGACAAATGACGTGCAAAGGGGTACCCACAAACACGGACACCCGCTGACTGAAAAATAACGTGTGCTTGTATTCCGGGGTGCGCGGGAAGTCTCACACGCGATTTGGCAGGGTACGTGGATTTCAGGGGTGTGCGGGAAGTTCCACACGCGATTTGGCCGGGTACGTGCGCGGGAATTTCCACATGCAATTTGTCTGGGTACGTGGATCTCAGGGGTGCGTGGGAAGTCACACACGCGATTTGGCAGGGTACGTGGATTTCAGGGGTGCGCGGGAAGTTCCACACGCGATTTGGCCGGGTACTTTCCGCACGCGATTTGTCTGGGTACGCGGATCTCAGGGGTGCGTGGGAAGTCTCACATGCGATTTGGCAGGGTACGTGGATTTCAGGGGTGCGCGGGAAGTTCCACACGCGATTTGGCCGGGTACCTGCGTGGGAATTTCCACACGCGATTTGTCTGGGTACGTGGATCTCAGGGGTGCGCGGGAAGCTCACACACGCGATTTGGCAGGGTACGTGGATTTCAGGGGTGCGCGGGAAGTTCCACACGCGATTTGGCCGGGTACGTGCGTGGGAATTTCCACACGCGACTTGGCTGGGTACGTGGATCTCAGGGGTGCGCGGGAAGTCCCACACGCGATTTGGCAGGGTACGTGCGTGTGAATTTCCACACGCGATTTGGCTGGGTACGTGTATGACAGGGGTACGCGGGAAATTCTACACGCGATTTGGCTGTGTGCTCCCAGGTATTCTCTGTACACCCTCCACGGCCCCTGCAGGCAGCCGACACCACAGAGGACTACCCTGCACACCTGCTCATGTCACCCAGGATCCCCACCCCCCAGCAGTGCAGGGGCAGCCTCCACCAGGCCCCCACTCATGTCTCCCACCACCCCCACCCCCCAGCATCCAGGGGCAGCCTCCACCAGGCCCCCACTCATGTCTCCCACCACCCCCACCCCCCAGCATCCAGGGACAGCCTCCACCAGGCCCCCATTCATGTCCCCCTGCACCCCCACCCCCCAGCAGTGCAGGGGCACCCTCCACCAGGCCCCCACTCATGTCTCCCACACCCACCACCCCCCAGCCACCAGGGGCAGCCTCCACCAGGCCCCCACTCATGTCTCCCACCACCCCCACCCCCCAGCAGTGCAGGGGCAGCCTCCACCAGGCCCCCACTCATGTCTCCCACCACCCCCACCCCCCAGCATCCAGGGGCACCCTCCACCAGGCCCCCACTCATGTCTCCCCCCACCCCCACCCCCCAGCATCCAGGGGCACCCTCCACCAGGCCCCCACTCATGTCTCCCACCACCCCCACCCCCCAATAGTGCAGGGGCAGCCTCCATCAGGCCCCCACTCATGTCTCCCACCACCCCCACACCCCAGCCACCAGGGGCAGCCTCCACCAGGCCCCCACTCATGTCCAACTCATGTCTCCCACCACCCCCACCCCCCAGCATCCAGGGGCACCCTCCACCAGGCCCCCACTCATGTCCCTCTGCACCCCTACCCCCCAGCATCCAGGGGCACCCTCCACCAGTCCCCCACTCATGTCTCCCACCACCCCACCCCCCAGAATCCAGGGCCACCCTCCACCAGGCCCCCACTCATGTCTCCCACCACCCCCACCCCCCAGCATCCAGGGACACCCTCCACCAGGCCCCCACTCATGTCCCCCTGCACCCCCACCCCCCAGCCACCAGGGGCACCCTCCACCGGGCCCCCACTCATGTCTCCCACCACCCCCACCCCCCAGCCACCAGGGGCAGCCTCCACCAGGCCCCCACTCAAGTCCAACTGATGTCTCCCACCACCCCCACCCCCCAGTAGTGTGGGGCACCCTCCACCAGGCTCCCACCCAAGTCTACCACCACCCCCACCCCCCAGCCACCATGGGCAGCCCCCACCAGGCCCCCACTCATGTCCAACTCATGTCTCCCACCCCCCCGCCCCCCAGCAGTGCAGGGGATCCCTCCACCAGGCCCCCACTCATGTCCCCCTGCACCCCCACCCCCCAGCCACCAGGGGCACCCTCCACCAGGCCCCCACTCATGTCTCCCACCACCCCCACCCCGCAGCCACCAGGGGCAGCCTCCACCAGGCCCCCACTCATGTCCAACTCATGTCTCCCACCACCCCCACCCCCCAGCAGTGTGGGGCACCCTCCACCAGGCTCCCACCCAAGTCTACCACCACCCCCACCCCCCAGCCACCATGGGCAGCCCCCACCAGGCCCCCACTCATGTCCAACTCATGTCTCCCACCACCCCCACCCCCCAGCAGTGCAGGGGAACCCTCCA
Source organism: Ambystoma mexicanum (assembly GCF_040938575.1). Taxonomy (NCBI): domain Eukaryota; kingdom Metazoa; phylum Chordata; class Amphibia; order Caudata; family Ambystomatidae; genus Ambystoma; species Ambystoma mexicanum. The sequence continues at coordinate 317,029,760 of NC_090928.1, read as the reverse complement.
CCAGGCCCCCACTCATGTCCCCCTGCACCCCCACCCCCCAGCATCCAGGGGCACCCTCCACCAAGCCCCCACTCATGCCTCCCACCACCCCCACCCCCAGCATCCAGGGGCACCCTCCACCAGGCCCCCACTCATGTCTCCCACCACCCCCACCCCCCAGCATCCAGGGGCACCCTCCACCAGGCCCCCACTCATGTCTCCCACCCACCCCCACCCCCCAGTAGTGTGGGGCACCCTCCACCAGGCTCCCACCCATGTCTACCACCACCCCCACCCCCCAGCCACCATGTGCAGCCCCCACTAGGCCCCCACTCATGTCCAACTCATGTCTCCCACCACCCCCACCCCCCAGCAGTGCAGGGGCAGCCTCCACCAGGCCCCCACTCATGTCTCCCACCACCCCCACCCCCCAGCATCCAGGGGCAGCCTCCACCAGGCCCCCACTCATGTCCCCCTGCGCCCCCACCCCCCAGCAGTGCAGGGGCACCCTCCACCAGGCCCCCACTCATGTCTCCCACCATCCCCACCCCCCAGCCACCAGGGGCAGCCTCCACCAGGCCCCCACTCATGTCTCCCACCACCCCCACCCCCCAGCAGTGCAGGGGCAGCCTCCACCAGGCCCCGACTCATGTCTCCCACCACCCCCACCCCCCAGCATGCAGGGGCACCCTCCACCAGGCCCCCACTCATGTCCCCCTGCACCCCCACCCCCCAGCATCCAGGGGCACCCTCCACCATGCCCCCACTCATGTCTCCCACCACCCCCACCCCCCAGCATCCAGGGGCACCCTCCACCAGGCCCCCACTCATGTCCCCCTGCGCCCCCATCCCCCAGCCACCAGGGGCACCCTCCACCAGGCCCCCACTCATGTCTCCCACCACCCCCACCCCCCAGCCACCAGGGGCAGCCTCCACCAGGCCCCGACTCATGTCTCCCACCACCCCCACCCCCCAGCAGTGCAGGGGCACCCTCCACCAGGCCCCCACTCATGTCCCCCTGCACCCAGGTCCTCACAATCCCCAATCATGTGCGTTATGGTCAGCCTCCACAGCCAAAAGGCCCTACCAAGTAACCCATTCACCCACATGGAAATGGAAATTACATGTTACACCCCCAATGTACATAAACCAAATGAACCCATGTCCGTCACACACAATGGTTGCAAATGAATGGGAAAACACCCAACATGACATGCATGAAACCAATGAGATGATACCACACAGTGAAGTATGAAAACAAAATTGTATTAAAAAAAAATGAATGCAAATGAAATGAAACAAACTACAATGGCAATGAAAAAAGATAATCTGCATGTCCGTCCAAAAAAATCAAAACTACAAATCCAAATCCAAAAAAATGTTGTTCAAAGTCACATTAAAAATAAAATCAATCCGAGAGATAAAAATAAATGCAAAGACCATTGCTCCATGGAGAATTAATCAAAAATAAAAAAATAAAACAATCCAATGAAGAACTATTTACAAAACATCAAAGGGTCCATGAGCCCAACTGAACAAAGGAAACCTACAAAAAACCCTAACTAAAATTCAACTATATACAAAAATTGGAGCAGTGTCCGTCGACTCCAAATCATAAGAAGAAACAAATGAAACCTAAAACTAAAGAACTATATACAAAGGCGGCGGGCAAGTCCAGCGGCTCACTCCGTGGTGTTCTGGGCCAGGGCATCATCAAACTCCTCGTCTATTTCCCGGAAGCGGTCCTGTTCCATGGCCCCGAGGGTCCGCAGGGACGACGCCATCTGCTCCTCCAACCCCCTGCGGATTGCCTCGAGGCACTCGGCCCGCCTCAGGGCCCTCCGCATGGAGTTCTCCGCCCTGACCATCGTGAGCCGCGATTCTTCCGCCCGCCGCCGCTCCGCACCTATCTGCTGGCCCAACCGCAGCAACACGGAAGACACTTCCTGTCCTGGGTCCTCCTGCCCTCCGGCCGATGCCTGCCCCTCCGATGTCGATGGCCCCGAGCCATGATGCCTCCCACGTTGACTCTGCTGCTGCCTCCGACGCAACTTCCTCTGCCAGCACGACGGCCTCCAGGCTGATGGAATCCACCGACGCCGTCGTGCACGTGCCCTGCCTGATGATGCCGGCACATCCTCCATCTGCTGGGGTACAGTTGCTGTGGTGTCCACCCCTGCTGGACCTCTGACTCCCGACTGTGGCAGGGATGGGATCCCCACCGAGCTGGCTGCATTGGTCAGGGCAGGTCCACAGGGGGTCCTGGTGGCATCTGGGCCGGAAGACGGCAAGGAGAACGACCGGCGTATAGCCTCCACAGAGGAGGAGAGGGCCGCCAGATTGGCCGACACATGCAGGAAACCCCCGAACATGGAAGATCCCAATTGGGCCATGTCGGCACGGTGCTCTTCGTGATGATGTGCGTGCTCCTCCCAGGAAGCACGCACGTCATCACGAATTGCACCCGCGCGCATCACGACCCCAATCAGGACCTTCTCCATGCGGACACGGGTCCCCTCGTCCGCAGGTGGAGGGGAGTCAGGTGACATGGACATCCCCTCTACCTGCGGACGGGCCTGGGACGGGGCATCCCTGCTGGTGCATGGTGGTGCACTCACAGGGTCAGGGACAGCGACATGCACAGGCCCCTCCACGGTGACCTGTGCTGCCTCCTGCCCCTGGACTGCACCACTTGCACCAGCAGGGATGCCCCCACCAGGCCCCATGTGTGCCTCAGTGGCGGCCTCCTCCTCCTCCTCTGTGGAAACCACCAACCTGGATGGCTCCTCACCGTCTTCCGCCGTAGCAGGCCCCTGTGGGGGCTCACCCACCCCTTCCGCTGCAGCCATGGGGGCATCCCCGCCGCCTTGCTCCACAGCGCCGTCTCCGCCCTCTTCTTCACTAGCCGCTGCGTAGAGAGAGACGTAGAACACAAGCATCAGGGTACTGTTCAATGGTCCCCTAGACAGGAAGCAATAGCAGATGAGTACCACTGTCAAAGTACACTTCCCTCCACAACACATGGGTCAGTCCAGGCAAAACACACACAGTAACAGGCATGGTGCATGCCATGGACATTTCCATACATGTCCAATGGACTCTTGAAACATACAATGATATGGAACTCACATGCATCATGGGTCATGCCTATCACATGCACACACTTCACCTCAGTCACATCCATCTGGCCTCATACACCCCAAACACAGCGGATACAAGGGTAACTAGGCTGCATCAGTGAATCTGTGCATTGTCACACACATGTGTCATGCATCCATGGCATTCACAAGTCACAGACACGCAGGTCAGGCACACAGACATGGCTACCATATATGTACCTGGCATCAGCACCCATCCCTCACCCCCACCCATGTCCAGGAACAGAGACTGGCATGCTCTCATGTGTAAAATCTGCATAGGGCTCCCCATGTGGCATTTAAACACATGCAACAACCATGTGGTTCACACATCACTGGTCGCACATGCATTACCATGATGTCCCTGCACACATACATGCATACATGGCCTATGTCACACATACAGGCAAGTATCAGACAACCAGCACACCGCAACATGCCCTGTCTCACACAGCAATGCTTGGACACTTACCGCTCAACTCCAGACGGGTCTCCCTCTCAAGGATCTGGGCGTGGAGCGCTGGGCGTACGCGTTCCAGGACCCCCATCTGGATGGAACTCATGCGGCCCCGGCTCCCCTCCACGAGGCGCCAGGCCTTCACGAGGGTCCTGGACCTCAAGTCCTCCCAGCGCTTCTTTATCTCCTGGACGTCGCGGGTTGCCACCCCCTCCGCATTGATGGCAACCACACAGTCGGCCCAGATCCTCTCCCGTCCTTCCTTGCTGGCGCGGGACGATCCAAAGAGGGCATCATAACTGCCCCAGGACAAGCTCCACCAGGACACCAACTTCGGTGGCAGTGAAGCTGGTGCCCCTCTGGCCTGGGGTTGCCACTGGTGCCAGATGTGGAAGTGCCCGACATGGCAACCCCAGAGGCAGGAGTGGGTGGGCAACTGGGTCCTGGGGCTGGGCTGTGGAGCGATGTTATCCCAGTCGGGAGTCTTCAGTTCCAGCAGGGGTGGACACAGCAACTGGACCCCTGCAGATGGCTGATGTGCAGGCACCAAATGGCAGGGCACGGTGGCAGCAGGCAGGCAGGCAGGCAGCAGCAGCAGATGGCACGTGGGAGGCTGCTCGGGGCACTGGGGGCAGTAATTCGGCCTTCTGGGCAGGAGCGTGGTCTTCCGTGTGTTTTCGCGTGGCCAGCTTGATACGGAGTGATTTGGCACGTGAAAATCCTGCACGTCAGCGTGAAATTCGAGGGAAGGCCCTTAGCGCGTAAGCGCGTCAGCACGCATACGCGATTCTATTGGACCAAAGGCCCTCAGCGCCTAAGCGCGTCTGTGACGTGACCCGCACGGGTGTTTCCCTCATAACACGTGATGACGAAGCACACGTGGAAAGACTGCACGTCAGAGTGTCATCGCGTGTAATTGGACAAAAGTGTGCGTACACGCGATTGGCCTATGTACTTGTATTTCAGGGGTGCGCGGGCTCTTACACACACGAGTACATCAGCGCACGTGTATACCGGGGTGCGCGGGAATTTCCACACGCTATTGGCCTGGGTACTGGATTTCAGGGGTGCGCAGGAAGTTTCACACACGAGTACATCAGCGCACGTGTATACCGGGGTGCGCGGGAATTTCCACACGCTATTGGCCTGGGTACTGGATTTCAGGGGTGCGCGGGAAGTTTCACACGCTGGCCTACAACACGTGCAAAGAAACACGTACGCCAGTAGGGAGCAGGCATACGTCGACCCGCGACGCATAAATTTGCGTGCAAACAAAATAACAAGCTCAGACGCCAGGATGAATATACCGTTCCTAGCAGCAGTGGCCGTGGGCTACCAAAGGAGGAGGAGGAGGATAGTCAGGGCCAGAATATTCACACCCAGAACCAGCCTTTTTCGGGATGCCTGATGACCAGGTGTATGGGAGGTACAGGTTTCCACCACACATAATACTGGACCTGGTGAGTGAGTGGGAGGATGACCTCACATCACCCACCCTGTGCTCCCAAGCACTCAGCCCCCTGGAGAAGGTCCTCAATGTACTGCACTTCTTAGCCACTGGATCATTTCAGCGGACAAGTGCCATAGTGGGTGGGGTGTCACAGGCCACGCAGTCACGCTGCCTACACCAGGTCTTGAACATCATCACTGCACGCCCATCAGTCCGCAGGCACATATACCTGCCCAGAACACCTGCAGAAAGGCATGCTGCCGCCCTGGATTTTTACGGTGTGGCACGATTCCCCAAAGTGTTAGGTGCCATCGACTGCACCCATGTGGCTCTACGTCCCCCCAGGGCATCTGAGCACATCTATAGGAACCGCAAGCACTGGCATTCCATCAACGTGCAGGTAGTATGTAATGCCAAGGGAATCATCAACTCAGTATATGCCAACTATCCCGGGTCCACCCACAACAGCTTCATTTACCGAATGTCCACCCTAAGCCGGGACCTAGAAGCTGGGCGGCATGGCGATACATGGCTGATTGGTGAGTATGAATGCCACTGCACATGCATGCATGTCAGATACTGAGCAAGGTCACAACCCCACCAATGATACCAATCACCACCTCCACAGGGGACAGTGCCTTCCCTCTCAGCCCCCACATGACGACGCCAATTCGGAACCCCACCACGCCACCCGAGGTAAGGTATAACACAGCCCACATTGCAACCCGGGGCATAGTGGAGCGCACATTCGGAGTGCTTAAGTCACGCTTTCGCTCCCTTGACCGTTCTGGCGGTCAGCGGTTATACGCTCCCCCAGTAGTGTGCAGGATCATAGTGGCAGCATGTGTCCTGCACAATGTTTCAACACGCCGGGGCCTGGCCGTGGACATGGTGGTGGCCCCACATCCCCAACCACATGCACGGCCGCTGCGCATGGGAGGGGAAAGGGCACGGGGGAGGCAGCCCGTACACAGCTAGTGGCTAATTACTTCACCTAGAAATCACACCCCTGTGGAGTGCACACTGCCCTGGCACATACCATCTGACAATCAATGATGACTCAACCTGACACTGATCCTGAATGTCTGGAGAATCAACCGTCAAAACCATATCAGCCTGAGATTGTTCACCTGGAAGTGTTACAATGTGTGCATCCCTACCTACACAGACACCACCAATGCAGTTTTGTGAAAAAACACATTCTAGCAGCTAAAATGAATACCCACTTGCAAAATGCAACATGAGGACAGTGCCATGTCACCCACCCCATCCCCAGCACCGCCACACGACACACCGTGCCATGTCATGCTATGTGCAGGTAAACAAAGTAATCCCCACAACATGACACAAGTGTCACAATGTACAGTGTCGCTAATTGAAACACGCGACACCTGAAATACTCACAGTAATGCAGGACCAACAACACACTTGAGGAGGTATTTAGCAATAACACTTATCAGCCACTGACCCTCAAAACTACCATTAACATGACATTACGAATGTAAGGAATTAGTAGTCTCACCACCTGGAAATGCCTGCACTCCCACCACTTCCAACTGTACAGTGTTGCCGCCATGTAGAGTTGTAGGTGCACTGCTGCCAACATGGACCCCATCTCCAAACTAGAGGGCCTTGTGTAGACATGAGAAAAGGACCTGCAAATTAGGAGGTAGACACGGATGATGAGTTACACATCAGTGCAACATGCAGTGTACAACACAACAGCAATATGCACTAGGAATGTATACACAGTATTGACTAGACTACCCACACATGTACTGGGAGTCCAATGTCACCATGTACGTCAATGTCACTTGGGAACACCCTTTGCAAGCCCATGGAAACGGAAAGCAGGAGGGGTGTGTGTGACAAAAACCCAAGCATCTGAACCAAATACATGACAAGCCTGCATGTGCCCAGCCACAATGCAGCGTATGCCCACAGGAGCCACGGAAGGCAACACATTGTCCCAAAAAAAAAAAAAAAATTAAAAAAAAATAAATAAAAAAAAATCAAAAATGGCCATTAATGGGCCCGGGGGGGTTGGGGAGGCCACCCAGGAGGTCCGAGGACAGGGTGCACACCAAAACCCACCTGTGCGGATCTTGGGAAAAAAAAACACCTCCATGGGCTCATGGCCCACACGGCTACCCTATTGTGGGAGTATCACTGCTGTCGCTATTATCACCCTGTGCAGCTGCATCCGGAGGTGGTTGCACTATGGGAGGCAGCCCACGCAAGGCCCTAGTCTGTTCCTCCATGGCTGCAAGCATGCGGGTGTGGTAGGTCTCGTTCTGGAGGATGAGTGTGCGGAGGTCCCCATGCAACAACTCACGGGATGCCCGGACCTCCGCCCTAGTTGCCTGCATCTCAGCTGAGAGCGTACGGGTGAGACGCTCCAGCTGCTGTTCTGTCCTTCGGTTTGTTGAAGCCTCAAGCTCAACAGGAGTCGTCATGAGGTGAAGGAGCTCCTGCCTCAGGGCTTCCCTGTGGCCCTGGGACTCTATGGAGATGGCTTCCTGCAGAGTCGCCAGTGCCGCCCGTCTGTCCCTGTTGGACGCCAACATGTCCTCCCTGTGTGACTGGCATATGGAGTCGGTTGCCTGCTGTAGTCGCTCCATCAGCCTTTCGGGGGGGACAATGGAAGTGGCCACCCTATCCATGGCTTGAGTCATCATCTCTGATGATGCTGCCTGTTGGGTTGCCATACCATAAATGGATTGCTCCCATGCGGTATTGCCAGGTGGCGTACGGCCACCACGTCGGCGGGCACCACACCTGTCTGGGGCAAGGCGAACTGCGCCTTGCTGTGCCGGCACTGCCTGAGGCTGCAGGACTGCATTCCCCCTCTGATCTGCTGGCCCAGGAACAGGATCAGATGTCGCGGAGTGTGACCCTGCATCCGTAACCACCAAAGGTGTAGCTGCCAAAACTGACATCCCCATTGAGGGTTCTGACCCTGGTGCAGGTGGGTGGGACAGAACAGAATCCCTCCCAGGAACACTCACCTGCGACGGCATGTAGGTCTCATCATCCGAATCAACACCTGAGTACAGCTCGGGGGAGGTGCAGCCAGAGACACCCCTTGAGAGCACGACCTGCAGCAGTTGTGGGTTCTCACCCACCACCACACCACGTCCCTCACTGGTGGTCGGTCGGCCCTCGGACCCCTCCTGGGTCTGCACCATCTCCACAACCCCAGCAGTATCAGGTGTGTCTTCCCCTGCAAAGACATAAAAGAAAACAAATGGAAACAGGCATTAGCACCATGGCACACAATGAGGGCTGAGAAGCACGAGAACCAGTACTTTATTGACACATGTCCCACATGACTAAAACCCTCCCATGCATGCACCCTCACTGCGTATGAAGGGCAGGCAAATGGCACACACTGATGACACCAAGATGGAAGATGAACACATTTTCTGCATGCTGCCTGGCAGTGGCATCACACATTAGCCTGTGATTGCCAGGTGAAATACACATGCCATCACACAGATGGCATGTACCACTGCTATTGAGTGAAGATGGAGAGGAGGGCAGCACTTATTCATTCAGTCCAGTTGCCGCATGTAATAGCTTTTCTAATTCAAACAGGTCTGATTTTTCACCTGGAGCTGCCAGTCCAAAATGGTCCGATTGCACAGGGACATGTGTGAACAAATGATATCCAGGTAACAAAGTCACTCCACTTTACCATAGCCATGTCAGACATGTGACTACAGGACTGAGAAATGCCTAGTAAAAGTGGTGGAATGCAAACAATCTGCCTGAATGAACAGAGAAAAATAAGCAACAATGTTGTGGCAAGGTGACACTTCAAGGGCAACTGGCGTGCTGTTGGCCTAGATGTCTACTGTTGGCAGGAGGGATACTGCTATGGCCAAATGCTGCTGCGCAGAATGTATTGCATGAAGCAAAAGGGTGACCCAAACGACTCAGGCGCACACACCCTCACCTGGCACACAAACAGAAGCCCTCACACACACACCATGCACATGGATGACACACACATGCATCTGCACTCACCGGACAATGCCTCATAACCAGGCAGATCTCCCACGCCTTGGATCTGTTCCTCCGTGACGTAGGTCCCAGCGACTGACTCATGTGGAGTGAGTTCCATGTCTTCTACTGGAGACCCACCTCCAGTCACTAGAGTTGCGGCATGACTTGAGGCCAGCTTATACTTTGCCCTGCGCTTTAGGTCATTCCAGCGCTTATAGCAATCATTGGCTGTGCGCCTCACGATTCCAAGGGCACTTACGATGTCCGCAACGGTCTGCCAGTGTGCCTGGCGTTGCGCAGGTGTGGTCTTGGATCCTGCAACAATGACCATCTCGTTATCATGTCCGGACACATACTCGACAAGTGCATTCAGTTCGGCATCCGTGAAGCTGGGCTTCCTCGATGGGCCGGACTGTGTAGCCGTGTCTGGGGCATCAGCCTGTGCCGGACGAGAACTCTTCCTCTTCCGCTTGGAAGGTGGTGGTGATCCTGAGTGTCCTGCGCCGCTCTGGACACTAGGGGCAGGAGCCCTGGTGGACTCTGTATCAGGAGTGTGGTATTGCACACTCAGCATGGGAGTTGGTGCAGGCATTGGCTCAAGTGTAATGGTGTCAGGGGGAATGTCAGCAGGATGGACTAGGACCGACACTGTCCTGGCTGGGTGTGTGAGAGCTGGGGTGGATGGAGCCGCAGCTGCCCCTGCATCCTCTCCACCCTGCCTACTTGGGGCAGCAGATGACCTTGCTGCCCCAGATCCACGTGGCCTGATGACATCAACGTGCACCAGCGCACGTGTCATAGGCCTGCTGACCTGGAAGTCAGCCATGGAGTCAGCCAGGTCTGGTGCCACAATGGGCTGAGCATGGATGGTGTCAGCCACATCAGCCTCAACCACGGGGGGGAGGAGGGGGTTTATGGGTGCCCTTGACTGGTCCTCCACACATGGGGGGACAGGGTCACCCCGCAAGTAACGACCACATCCCCTTCCGGATCCACCACGGCCACCACTTGTGGCTCGTACACCTTTGCCACCCTTACGGAATCCTCGCCTCCCAACCATGGCACTGATGTTAATGTGCGTATGGGAGTGGCTGTAAACTATTGTCCTGGGCAATTGGGGGTCAAAGGGGTTGGGTACCAGATGGTAATTGTACCCTAGTGCTCTAGCAAGGCTGAATGTGACCCCTGGGGAAAGATGACGGGTCACGCAACGCACAGGAAGCCCAAAAAAGGGAGATGACGTGCACGCAACCCCTCCTAGACCACGTGTGCGGAAAAAACACCTGCACTACGCTGTGGCACCCAGTAACACAAGAATGAACGTATGCGTGTCACACACAGCCTAGAATGACCTCTGAAGGGGTAGGCTACACACGGGGCAAGCACAGATGTTAGATACGTGCGTGACTCACCGTCTGCCAGGAAAAAGAGTTTGAAAAAGAAGCGTGTTTGGTTGGCAACACCCCCGCCAAAAGAAGATTTGTACGCTGTCTGAGGAGACAGGACAACAGTAGAAGGGAACACTGTTTGAGGGAACAGGCCCAGGAAAACCAGAAAAAGAGAAAAAAGAGAAAAAGCTGTCAGAGGTAACAGGGAGTACGAACTTGAAACGCTGTGAAGTAAATCGCGTGTGAAACGACAAGAAGTACAGAATTCACCCACTCGCTCTCCACGAAAAGCACGTACAAGAAAATGGTGTTCTACAGGTACCTTTTATGTAGGCCCACACGTCCAGGGTCACTTCCGCGGCGTGTACGCGCTAGGGCCATTTCCACCAATTACACGCTTTGTCACTTCTGCGTGTAGGGTCATTTCCACCAATTACACGCTTTGTCACTTCCGCGTGTACGCGCTAGGGCCATTTCCACCAATTACACGCTTTGTCACTTCTGCGTGTAGGGCCATTTCCACCAATTACACACTTTGTCACCTCCGCGTGTACGCGCTAAGGCCGTTTCCACCAATTACAGCTTTGACACTCGGACGTGTCTTTCATTTTTTTAACACTCAACATTTCCAACGTGTGCCCTATTCACCGTGCACGTGACTTCATAGACGCGCATACGCTGGTGGCCTTTGGGCCAATGAATGTACAGTGTGCTGACGCGTTTATGCGCTAAGGGCCTTTCCTCGAATTACACGCAGACGTGTTGGATTTTCACGTGCAAAATCACTCCGTATCAAGCTGGCCACGCGTTCACACACGGAAGACCACGCTCTTGCCCAGAAGGCCGAATTACTGCCCCCCCAGAGCCCTGAGCACGCTCCCACCTGCCATCTGCTGCTGCCTGACTGCCTGCTGCCCACATGCCCTGCCATTTGCTGCCTGCACATCAGCCAGGGGTGCTGTTGCTGTGACCACCCCTGCTGGAACCGAAGACTCCCGACTGCTTTTCCATCGCCCCACAGCCCAGCCCCAGGACCCAGTTGCCCACCCACTCCTGCCTCTGGGGTTGCCATGTCGGGCACTGCAACATCTGGCACCAGTGGCAACCCCCGGCCAAGGAGGCAGAGGGGCACCAGCTTCACTGCCACCGAAGTTGGTGTCCTGGTGGAGCATGTCCTGGGGCAGTATGATGCCCTCTTCAGAAGTTTGCGCGCCGACAAGGAAGGACGGACTCGGATCTGGATGGACATCGTGACTGCCATCAATGCGGAGGAGGTGGCAGTCCGCGACTACGAACGTGTCAGGAAGCGCTGGGAGGACTTCAGGTCCAGGACCCTCAACAAGGCCCGGCGCCTCCTGAAGGCAGCGGATGCTAAGGGGCGCCGGGGCCACTTGTCGGAAGATCAGATGAGGGTCCTGGAACGCATATCCCCAGCGCTCCACATCCAGGTCCTTGAGAAGCAGACCTGTCTGGAGTCGAGCGGTAAGTGTACATGCATACTGATTGTAAACTGTGCCTGTGGCGGTGTGCCAGGAGTGTGCAGGTTGAACATGTATTTTTATGTGGCCAAGTAGGGGGGGTGTACAGGGCCGTGAGGGTGACACATGCGAGGGGTCTCATGTGTGACACATGGATGGTGCTTGTGTGTGTGGGCTTGCATGGCACAGGATGTGGAGGAATGATTGTCAGGTGTGACATGGATGTCGATCAAAACACTGCGACAGTTGGCGGGGGTGTACACATGCATGCAAGTTTGGTGTTGTGTGTGCATGTGTAGTGTACTACCTATGTTGCATGTGATGTGTGGATGACCTTTGGCTGCTCATGCTGTTGTATGTGAATGGATGGTGCTGGCTGTTGCAATATGGCTGTGGTATGGCTCATGTGTGCAAGTTGAAATGACATGTGTGTTGGGGATTGTGATGCCATGTCTGAGGTTTACCAATGCCACTTATGTATAACTGTCATGTGTGTATGAGTCCATTTTACAGTGCCCTGATGCCTGTGTTTTCTTTCTCCCTGTCTGCAGCGTCAACTGATGAAGAGGGCGGAGAAGGTGCTGTGGAGCACAGCGGCAGGGGTCGCACCACCAGCAGGAGACGCAAGGCCCGGATCCCCTCCCAGGTTGTGATCTCGTCGGGGAGTGAGGAGTCCGGTGCCGCGTCCCAGGCCGCAGCTGCCGAGGGGAGGTCCAAGAGGCGGAGGTTGGAGTTGGACTCCTCGGCAGCAGAAGGGGCAGCTGGGACCCCACAGGGCCCAACGGAGGAAGATGGCACGGAGTCATCCAGGTTGGTGGGGGGTTTGGTGGAGGAGGAGGCCGTGCAAGCAACAGTGGCGGGATCTGGAGGTGGGGATTCCACTGGTGCTAGTGGTGCAGTGCAGGATCAGGGACAGGAGGCAGCACAGGCTGCCGCGGAGGTGCCTGTGTGCAATCCTGTCCCTGCTCCTGTCACTGCATCATCTTGCACCAGCGGGGATGCCTATCTCCAGACCCGTTCTCAGGGAGAGGATTGGCTTACAACACCTGGCCTTCCTCTCCCTGCGGATGTGGCTATCCTGCACCAGGTTGAGCCTGTCCAGGGTGGGGTGGTGTTGCGTCAACGGGCCATGCGAGCTGACCTGCAGTCTTTTCATGATGAGTCTGCACGTCTTCTCGCATGGCTCGTTGACCGCATTGACCCACTGGGACAGCTCACCAGGGCTGGATTCCTCCGTTTCCTGGACCTTGTTCCGACCCCCTTCTCCACAGAACCCCCTATGCCCCAGTCGTCCTCCATGCCATCTTCCCACCCATGTGTCACCTGGGTGCCCTGTGGAGCTGCCTCTGACCGTGCGGCCAGGCTGGTGGACAACAGATCCCTGCTACAGTCGGGAGTCGGACGTCCAGCAGGGGTGGCCACATCAACGACTGCATCCCAGTTGGAGGAGGATGTGCAGGCACCATCGGACAGGGCACATGGACAGCAGCAGCTTCAGCAGCAGGAGGCTGTAGGTGGGAGCCACGATTGCTCGGGCCCTTCAACATCGGAGGGGCATGCATCGACCGGAGGGCAGGAGGACCCTGGACGGGAAGTGTCTTCCGTGTGGCAGCGGTTGGGCCACGCCATAGATGTGGAGCGGCGGCGGGCAGAGGAGGCTCAGCTCACGATGGTCAGGGCGGAGAACTCCATGCGGAGGGCCCTGAGGCGGGCCGAGTGCCTCGAGGCAATCCGCAGGGAGTTGGAGGTGAACATGTCGGCGTCCCTGCGGACCCTCGGGCCATGGAACAGGACCGCCTCCGGGACATAAACGAGGAGTTTGATGATGCCCTGGCCCGGAACACTACTAAGTGAGCCGCTGGACTGGCCCGCCGCCATTGCATATAGTTATTTAGTGATAGGTTTCCTTTATAGTTTATTTTTATTTGGAGTCGACGGACAGTGCTCCACCTTTTGTATATAGTTCCATTTTAGATAGGTTTTTTGGTAGGTTTCATTTCTTCTCTTGGGATGATGGACCCTAAATACTTTGTACATAGTTGGACTTTGGATTTGGATATTTTTTTTACTATGAATATTTTTTCCCATGGAGCAATGGTTTTCTATTTCTTTTTTCCCTTCATTTCCTTTTCATGGACTTGAATTTTGGAAGATATTTTTTTGGATTATCATTTATTGATTTTAATTTGAAAAGGGACAGCCAGCTTAATTTTGTTATTATTTTACTTGTGTATTTTGGTTAATTTTGATTGCCATTGCTGTTGTTTTTAATACATTATTTGGATTTTTTCATTCTTCAATGTGTGGTTTCATCTCATTGTTTTCATGCATGTCATGATATGGGTTTTCAGGTTCACTTGCAACCATTGTGTGTGTGTGAGACACATGTGTTGATTTACATTGTTTCCATTGGAGTAGTATCATGGGCACATGTAATACTTGGTTGTGTCTTTGGGCTGTGGTGGCTGGCCATGAGGCACATGCTTGAGAATTGTCATGGCCTGTGGGCAGGGGGACAGGAGTGGGGGCCTGGTGGAGGGTGCCCCTGGATGCAGCGGGGTGGGGGTGGTGGGAGACATGAGTGGGGGCCTGGTGGAGGGTGCCCCTGCACTGCTGGGGGGTGGGGGTGCAGGGGGACATGAGTGGGGGCCTGGTGGAGGGTGCCCCTGGATGCTGGGGGGTGGTGGGTGCAGGGGGACATGAGTGGGGGCCTGGTGGAGGGTGCCCCTGGATGCTGGGGGGTGGGGGTGGTGGGAGACATGAGTGGGGGCCTGGTGGAGGGTGCCCCACACTGCTGGGGGGGTGGGGGTGGTGGGAGACATGAGTGGGGGCCTGGTGGAGGCTGCCCATGGTGGCTGGGGGGTGGGGGTGGTGAGAGACATGGGTGGGGGCCTGGTGGAGGGTGCCCCACACTGCTGGGGGGGTGGGGGTGGTGGGAGACATGAGTGGGGGCCTGGCAAAGGCTGCCCATGGTGGCTGGGGGGTGGGGGGGTGGTAGACACGGGTGGCAGCCTGGTGGAGGGTGCCCCTGCACTGCTGGGGGGTGGGGGTGGGTGGGAGACATGGGTGGGGGCCTGGTGGAGGGTGCCCCACACTGCTGGGGGGGTGGGGGTGGTGGGAGACATGAGTGGGGGCCTGGTGGGGGCTGCCCATGGTGGCTGGGGGTGGGGGATGGTAGACATGGGTGGGAGCCTGGTGGGGGCTGCCCCTGCACTGCTGGGGGTTGGGGGTGGGTGGGAGACATGAGTGGGGGCCTGGTGGGGGCTGCCCATGGTGGGTGGGGGGTGGGGTGGTGGGAGACATGAGTGGGAGCCTGGTGGGGGCTGCCCCTGCACTTCTGGGGTGTGGGGGTGGGTGGGAGACATGAGTGGGGGCTGCCCATGGTGGCTGGGGGGTGGGGGTGGTGGTAGACATGGGTGGGAGCCTGGTGGAGGGTGCCCCACACTGCTGGGGGGGTGGGGGGGTGGGAGACATGAGTGGGGGCCTGGCGGAGGCTGCCCATGGTGGGTGGGGGGGTGGGGGTTGTGGGAGACATGGGTGGGGGCCTGGTGGAGGGTGCCCCACACTGCTGGGGGGTGGGGGTGGTGGGAGACATGAGTGGGGGCCTGGTGGAGGGTGCCCCTGGATGCTGGGGGGTGGGGTGGTGGGAGACATGAGTGGGGGCCTGGTGGAGGCTGCCCCTGCACTGCTGGGGGGTGGGGGTGGTGGGAGACATGAGTGGGGGCCTGGTGGAGGGTGCCCCTGGATGCTGGGGGGTGGGGGTGGTGGGAGACATGAGTGGGGGCCTGGTGGAGGGTGCCCCACACTGCTGGGGGGTGGGGGTGGTGGGAGACATGAGTGGGGGCCTGGTGGAGGGTGCCCCTGGATGCTGGGGGGTGGGGGTAGTGGGAGACATGAGTGGGGGCCTGGTGGAGGCTGCACCTGCACTGCTGGGGAGTGGGGGTGGTGGGAGATATGAGTGGGGGCCTGGTGGAGGGTGCCCCTGGATGCTGGGGGGTGGGGGTGGTGGGAGACATGAGTGAGGACCTGGTGGAGGGTGCCCCTGGATGCTGGGGGGTGGGGGTGCAGGGGGACATGAGTGGGGGCCTGGTGGAGGGTGCCCCTGGATGCTGGGGGATGGGGGTGCAGGGGGACATGAGTGGGGGCCTGGTGGAGGGTGCCCCTGGATGCTGGGGGGTGGGGGTGGTGGGAGACATGAGTGGGGGCCTGGTGGAGGGTGCCCCACACTGCTGGGGGGGTGGGGGTGGTGGGAGACATGAGTGGGGGCCTGGCGGAGGCTGCCCATGGTGGCTGGGGGGTGGGGGTGGTGAGAGACATGGGTGGGGGCCTGGTGGAGGGTGCCCCACACTGCTGTGGGGGTGGGGGTGGTGGGAGACATGAGTGGGGGCCTGGCAGGGGCTGCCCATGGTGGCTGGGGGGTGGGGGGGTTTTAGACACGGGTGGCAGCCTGGTGGAGGGTGCCCCAGCACTGCTGGGGGGTGGGGGTGGGTGGGAGACATGGGTGGGGGCCTGGTGGAGGGTGCCCCACACTGCTGGGTGGTGGGGGTGGTGGGAGACATGAGTGGGGGCATGGTGGGGGCTGCCCATGGTGGCTGGGGGGTGGGGGGATGGTAGACATGGGTGGGAGCCTGGTGGGGGCTGCCCCTGCACTGCTGGGGGTTGGGGGTGGGTGGGAGACATGAGTGGGGGCCTGGTGGGGGCTGCCCATGGTGGCTGGGGGGCGGGGGTGGTGGTAGACATGGGTGGGAGCCTGGTGGAGGGTGCCCCACACTGCTGGGGGAGTGGGGGTGGTGGGAGACATGAGTGGGGGCCTGGCAGAGGCTGCCCATGGTGGGTGGGGGGTGGGGGTGGTGGGAGACATGAGTGGGAGCCTGGTGGGGGCTGCCCCTGCACTTCTGGGGTGTGGGGGTGGGTGGGAGACATGAGTGGTGGCCTGGTGGGGGCTGCCAATGGTGGCTGGGGGGTGGGGGTGGTGGTAGACCTGGGTGGGAGCCTGGTGGAGGGTGCCCCACACTGCTGGGGGGGTGGGGGGGTGGGAGACATGAGTGGGGGCCTGGCAGAGGCTGCCCATGGTGGGTGGGGGGTGGGGGTTGTGGGAGACATGGGTGGGGGCCTGGTGGAGGGTGCCCCACACTGCTGGGGGGTGGGGGTGGTGGGAGACATGAGTGGGGGCCTGGTGGAGGGTGCCCCTGGATGCTGGGGGGTGGGGTGGTGGGAGACATGAGTGGGGGCCTGGTGGAGGCTGCCCCTGCACTGCTGAGGGGTGGGGGTGGTGGGAGACATGGGTGGGGGCCTGGTGGAGGGTGCCCCTGGATGCTGGGGGGTGGGGGTGGTGGGAGACATGAGTGGGGGCCTGGTGGAAGGTGCCCCACACTGCTGGGGGGGGGTGGGGGTGGTGGGAGACATGAGTGGGGGCCTGGTGGAGGGTGCCCCTGGACGCTGGGGGGTGGGGGTAGTGGGAGACATGAGTGGGGGCCTGGTGGAGGCTGCACCTGCACTGCTGGGGAGTGGGGGTGGTGGGAGACATGAGTGGGGGCCTGGTGGAGGGTGCCCCTGGATGCTGGGGGTTGGGATTGTTGTTAGACATGAGTGGGGGCCTGGTGGAGGCTGCCCCTGCACTGCTGGGGGGTGGGGGTGGTGGGAGACATGAGTGGGGGCCTGGCGGAGGCTGCCCATGGTGGCTGGGGGGTGGGGGTGGTGAGAGACATGGGTGGGGGCCTAGTGGAGGGTGCCCCTGGATGCTGGGGGGTGGGGTGGTGGGAGACATGAGTGGGGGCCTGGTGGAGGCTGCCCCTGCACTGCTGGGGGGTGGGGGTGGTGGGAGACATGGGTGGGGGCCTGGTGGAGGGTGCCCCTGGATGCTGGGGGGTGGGGGTGGTGGGAGACATGAGTGGGGGCCTGGTGGAAGGTGCCCCACACTGCTGGGGGGTGGGGGTGGTGGGAGACATGAGTGGGGGCCTGGTGGAGGGTGCCCCTGGATGCTGGGGGGCGGGGGTAGTGGGAGACATGAGTGGGGGCCTGGTGGAGGCTGCACCTGCACTGCTGGGGAGTGGGGGTGGTGGGAGACATGAGTGGGGGCCTGGTGGAGGGTGCCCCTGGATGCTGGGGGGTGGGGGTGGTGGGAGACATGAGTGGGGGCCTGGTGGAGGCTGCCCCTGCACTGCTGGGGGGTGGGGGTGGTGGGAGACATGAGTGGGGGCCTGGCGGAGGCTGCCCATGGTGGCTGGGGGGTGGGGGTGGTGAGAGACATGGGTGGGGGCCTGGTGGAGGGTGCCCCTGGATGCTGGGGGGTGGGGTGGTGGGAGACATGAGTGGGGGCCTGGTGGAGGCTGCCCCTGCACTGCTGGGGGGTGGGGGTGGTGGGAGACATGAGTGGGGGCCTGGTGGAGGCTGCACCTGCACTGCTGGGGAGTGGGGGTGGTGAGAGACATGAGTGGGGGCCTGGTCGAAGGTGCCCCTGGATGCTGGGGGGTGGGGGTGGTGGGAGACATGAGTGGGGGCCTGGTGGAGGGTGCCCCTGGATGCTGGGGGGTGGGGTGGTGGGAGACATGAGTGGGGGCCTGGTGGAGGGTGCCCCACACTGCTGGGGGGGTGGGGGTGGTGGGAGACATGAGTGGGGGCCTGGCGGAGGCTGCCCATGGTGGCTGGGGGGTGGGGGTGGTGAGAGACATGGGTGGGGGCCTGGTGGAGGGTGCCCCACACTGCTGGGGGGGTGGGGGTGGTGGGAGACATGAGTGGGGGCCTGGCAGGGGCTGCCCATGGTGGCTGGGGGGTGGGGGGTGGTAGACACGGGTGGCAGCCTGGTGGAGGGTGCCCCTGCACTGCTGGGGGGTGGGGGTGAGTGGGAGACATAGGTGGGGGCCTGGTGGAGGGTGCCCCACACTGCTGGGGGGGTGGGGGTGGTGGGAGAAATGAGTGGGGGCATGGTGGAGCTGCCCATGGTGGCTGGGGGGTGGGGGGATGGTAGACATGGGTGGGAGCCTGGTGGGGGCTGCCCCTGCACTGCTGGTGGGTGGGGGTGGGTGGGAGACATGAGTGGGGGCCTGGTGGGGGCTGCCCATGGTGGTTGGGGGGCGGGGGTGGTGGTAGACATGGGTGGGAGCCTGGTGGAGGGTGCCCCACACTGCTGGGGGAGTGGGGGTGGTGGGAGACATGAGTGGGGGCCTGGCAGAGGCTGCCCATGGTGGGTGGGGGGTGGGGGTGGTGGGAGACATGAGTGGGAGCCTGGTGGGGGCTGCCCCTGCACTTCTGGGGTGTGGGGGTGGGTGGGAGACATGAGTGGTGGCCTGGTGGGGGCTGCCCATGGTAGCTGGGGGGTGGGGGTGGTGGTAGACATGGGTGGGAGCCTGGTGGAGGGTGCCCCACACTGCTGGGGGGGTGGGGTGGTGGGAGACATGAGTGGGGGCCTGGCGGAGGCTGCCCATGGTGGGTGGGGGGTGGGGGTTGTGGGAGACATGGGTGGGGGCCTGGTGGAGGGTGCCCCACACTGCTGGGGGGTGGGGGTGGTGGGAGACATGAGTGGGGGCCTGGTGGAGGGTGCCCCTGGATGCTGGGGGGTGGGATGGTGGGAGACATGAGTGGGGGCCTGGTGGAGGCTGCCCCTGCACTGCTGGGGGGTGGGGGTGGTGGGAGACATGGGTGGGGGCCTGGTGGAGGGTGCCCCTGGATGCTGGGGGGTGGGGGTGGTGGGAGACATGAGTGGGGGCCTGGTGGAAGGTGCCCCACACTGCTGGGGGGGTGGGGGTGGTGGGAGACATGAGTGGGGGCCTGGTGGAGGCTGCACCTGCACTGCTGGGGAGTGGGGGTGGTGGGAGACATGAGTGGGGGCCTGGTGGAGGCTGCACCTGCACTGCTGGGGAGTGGGGGTGGTGGGAGACATGAGTGGGGGCCTGGTGGAGGGTGCCCCTGGATGCTGGGGGGTGGGGGTGGTGGGAGACATGAGTGGGGCCTGGTGGAGGGTGCCCCTGGATGCTGGGGGGTGGGGTGGTGGGAGACATGAGTGGGGGCCTGGTATAGGCTGCCCCTGCACTGCTGGGGGGTGGGGGTGGTGGGAGACATGAGTGGGGGCCTGGTGGAGGGTGCCCCTGGATGCTGGGGGGTGGGGGTGGTGGGAGACATGAGTGGGGGGCTGGTGGAAGGTGCCCCACACTGCTGGGGAGGTGGGGGTGGTGGGAGACATGAGTGGGGGCCTGGTGGAGGGCGCCCCTGGATGCTGGGGGGTGGGGGTAGTGGGAGACATGAGTGGGGGCCTGGTGGAGGCTGCACCTGCACTGCCGGGAAGTGGGGGTGGTGGGAGACATGAGTGGGGGCCTGGTGGAGGGTGCCCCTGGATGCTGGGGGGTGGGGGTGGTGGGAGACATGGGTGGGGGCCTGGTGGAGGCTGCACCTGCACTGCTGGGGAGTGGGGGTGGTGGGAGACATGAGTGGGGGCCTGGTGGAGGCTGCACCTGCACTGCTGGGGAGTGGGGGTGGTGGGAGACATGAGTGGGGGCCTGGTGGAGGGTGCCCCTGGATGCTGGGGGGTGGGGGCGGTGGGAGACATGAGTGGGGCCTGGTGGAGGGTGCCCCTGGATGCTGGGGGGTGGGGTGGTGGGAGACATGAGTGGGGGCCTGGTGGAGGCTGCCCCTGCACTGCTGGGGGGTGGGGGTGGTGGGAGACATGAGTGAGGGGCTGGTGGAGGGTGCCCCTGGATGCTGGGGGGTGGGGGTGCAGGGGGACATGAGTGGGGGCCTGGTGGAGGGTGCCCCTGGATGCTGGGGGGTGGGGGTGGTGGGAGACATGAGTGGGGGCCTGGTGGAGGGTGCCCCACACTGCTGGGGGGTGGGTGGGAGACATGAGTGGGGGCCTGGCGGAGGCTGCCCATGGTGGGTGGGGGGTGGGTGTGGTGGGAGACATGGGTGTGGGCCTGGTGGAGGGTGCACCACACTGCTGTGGGGGTGGGGGTGGTGGGAGACATGAGTGGGGGCCTGGTGGGGGCTGCCCATGGTGGCTGGGGAGTGGGGAGGTGGTAGACACGGGTGGGAGCCTGGTGGAGGGTGCCCCTGCACTGCTGGGGGGTGGGGGTGGGTGGGAGACATGAGTGGGGGCCTGGTGGGGGCTGCCCATGGTGGCTGGGGGGTGGGGGTGGTGGGAGACATGAGTGGGGGCCTGGTGGAGGGTGCCCCTGCACTGCTGGGGGGTGGGGGTGCAGGGGGACATGAGTGGGGGCCTGGTGGCGGGTGCCCCTGGATGCTGGGGGGTGGGGGTGGTGGGAGACATGAGTGGGGGCCTGGTGGAGGGTGCCCCACACTGCTGGGGGGTGGGGTGGTGGGGGACATGAGTGGGGGCCTGGTGGAGGGTGCCCCTGGATGCTGGGGGGTGGGGTGGTGGGAGACATGGGTGGGGGCCTGGTAGAGGCTGCACCACACTGCTGGGGGGGTTTGGGTGGTGGGAGACATGAGTGGGGGCCTGGTGGGGGCTGCCCATGGTGGCTGGGGAGTGGGGGGGTGGTAGACACGGGTGGGAGCCTGGTGGAGGGTGCCCCTGCACTGCTGGGGGGTGGGGGTGGGTGGGAGACATGAGTGGGGGCCTGGTGGAGGCTGCCCCTGGTTGCTGGGGGGTGGGGGTGGTGGGAGACATGAGTGGGGGCCTGGTGGAGGGTGCCCCTGCACTGCTGGGAATGGGGGTGCAGGGGGACATGAGTGGGGGCCTGGTGGAGGGTGCCCCTGGATGCTGGGGGGTGGGGGTTGGTCGGAGACATGAGTGGGGGCCTGGTGGAGGGTGCCCCACACTGCTGGGGGGTGGGGGTGGTGGGAGACATGAGTGGGGGCCTGGTGGAGGGTGCCCCTGGATGCTGGGGGGTGGGGTGGTGGGAGACATGAGTGGGGGCCTGGTGGAGGCTGCCCCTGCACTGCTGGGGGGTGGGGGTGGTGGGAGACATGAGTGGGGGCCTGGTGGAGGGTGCCCTTGGATGCTGGGGGGTGGGGGTGGTGGGAGACATGAGTGGGGGCCTGGTGGATGGTGCCCTGGATGCTGGGGCGTTTGGGTGCAGGGGGACATGAGTGGGGGCCTGGTGGAGGGTGCCCCTGGATGCTGGGGGGTGGGGGTCGTGGGAGACATGAGTCGGGGCCTGGTGGAGGCTGCCCCTGCACTGCTGGGGGGTGGGGGTGGTGGGAGACATGAGTGAGGGCCTGGTGGAGGGTGCCCCTGGATGCTGGGGGGTGGGGGTGCAGGGGGACATGAGTGGGGGCCTGGTGGAGTGTGCCCCTGGATGCTGGGGGGTGGGGGTGGTGGGAGACATGAGTGGGGGCCTGGTGGAGGGTGCCCCACACTGCTGGGGGGTGGGTGGGAGACATGAGTGGGGGGCTGGCGGAGGCTGCCCATGGTGGCTGGGGGGTGGGGGTGGCGGGAGACATGAGTGGGGGCCTGGTGGAGGGTGCCCCTGGATGCTGGGGGGTGGGGGTGGTGGGAGACATGAGTGGGGGCCTGGTGGAAGGTGCCCCACACTGCTGGGGAGGTGGGGGTGGTGGGAGACATGAGTGGGGGCCTGGTGGAGGGCGCCCCTGGATGCTGGGGGTTGGGGGTAGTGGGAGACATGAGTGGGGGCCTGGTGGAGGCTGCACCTGCACTGCCGGGAAGTGGGGGTGGTGGGAGACATGAGTGGGGGCCTGGTGGAGGGTGCCCCTGGATGCTGGGGGGTGGGGGTGGTGGGAGACATGGGTGGGGGCCTGGTGGAGGCTGCACCTGCACTGCTGGGGAGTGGGGGTGGTGGGAGACATGAGTGGGGGCCTGGTGGAGGCTGCACCTGCACTGCTGGGGAGTGGGGGTGGTGGGAGACATGAGTGGGGGCCTGGTGGAGGGTGCCCCTGGATGCTGGGGGGTGGGGGTGGTGGGAGACATGAGTGGGGCCTGGTGGAGGGTGCCCCTGGATGCTGGGGGGTGGGGTGGTGGGAGACATGAGTGGGGGCCTGGTGGAGGCTGCCCCTGCACTGCTGGGGGGTGGGGGTGGTGGGAGACATGAGTGAGGGGCTGGTGGAGGGTGCCCCTGGATGCTGGGGGGTGGGGGTGCAGGGGGACATGAGTGGGGGCCTGGTGGAGGGTGCCCCTGGATGCTGGGGGGTGGGGGTGGTGGGAGACATGAGTGGGGGCCTGGTGGAGGGTGCCCAACACTGCTGGGGGGTGGGTGGGAGACATGAGTGGGGGCCTGGCGGAGGCTGCCCATGGTGGGTGGGGGGTGGGTGTGGTGGGAGACATGGGTGTGGGCCTGGTGGAGGGTGCACCACACTGCTGTGGGGGTGGGGGTGGTGGGAGACATGAGTGGGGGCCTGGTGGGGGCTGCCCATGGTGGTTGGGGGGTGGGGGTGGTGGGAGACATGAGTGGGGGCCTGGTGGAGGGTGCCCCTGCACTGCTGGGGGGTGGGGGTGCAGGGGGACATGAGTGGGGGCCTGGTGGCGGGTGCCCCTGGATGCTGGGGGGTGGGGGTGGTGGGAGACATGAGTGGGGGCCTGGTGGAGGGTGCCCCACACTGCTGGGGGGTGGGGTGGTGGGGGACATGAGTGGGGGCCTGGTGGAGGGTGCCCCTGGATGCTGGGGGGTGGGGGTGGTGGGAGACATGGGTGGGGGCCTGGTGGAGGCTGCACCACACTGCTGGGGGGGTTTGGGTGGTGGGAGACATGAGTGGGGGCCTGGTGGGGGCTGCCCATGGTGGCTGGGGAGTGGGGGGGTGGTAGACACGGGTGGGAGCCTGGTGGAGGGTGCCCCTGCACTGCTGGGGGGTGGGGGTGGGTGGGAGACATGAGTGGGGGCCTGGTGGAGGCTGCCCCTGGTTGCTGGGGGGTGGGGGTGGTGGGAGACATGAGTGGGGGCCTGGTGGAGGGTGCCCCTGCACTGCTGGGAATGGGGGTGCAGGGGGACATGAGTGGGGGCCTGGTGGAGGGTGCCCCTGGATGCTGGGGGGTGGGGGTTGGTCGGAGACATGAGTGGGGGCCTGGTGGAGGGTGCCCCACACTGCTGGGGGGTGGGGGTGGTGGGAGACATGAGTGGGGGCCTGGTGGAGGGTGCCCCTGGATGCTGGGGGGTGGGGGTGGTGGGAGACATGAGTGGGGGCCTGGTGGAGGCTGCCCCTGCACTGCTGGGGGGTGGGGGTGGTGGGAGACATGAGTGGGGGCCTGGTGGAGGGTGCCCTTGGATGCTGGGGGGTGGGGGTGGTGGGAGACATGAGTGGGGGCCTGGTGGATGGTGCCCTGGATGCTGGGGCGTTTGGGTGCAGGGGGACATGAGTGGGGGCCTGGTGGAGGGTGCCCCTGGATGCTGGGGGGTGGGGGTCGTGGGAGACATGAGTGGGGGCCTGGTGGAGGCTGCCCCTGCACTGCTGGGGGGTGGGGGTGGTGGGAGACATGAGTGAGGGCCTGGTGGAGGGTGCCCCTGGATGCTGGGGGGTGGGGGTGCAGGGGGACATGAGTGGGGGCCTGGTGGAGGGTGCCCCTGGATGCTGGGGGGTGGGGGTGGTGGGAGACATGAGTGGGGGCCTGGTGGAGGGTGCCCCACACTGCTGGGGGGTGGGTGGGAGACATGAGTGGGGGGCTGGCGGAGGCTGCCCATGGTGGCTGGGGGGTGGGGGTGGCGGGAGACATGGGTGGGGGCCTGGTGGAGGGTGCCCCACACTGCTGGGGGGGGTGGGGGTGGTGGGAGACATGAGTGGGGGCCTGGCGGAGGCTGCCCATGGTGGGTGGGGGGTGGGGGTGGTGGGAGACATGGGTGTGGGCCTGGTGGAGGGTGCACCACACTGCTGTGGGGGTGGTGGGAGACATGAGTGGGGGCCTGGTGGGGGCTGCCCATGGTGGCTGGGGAGTGGGGAGGTGGTAGACACGGGTGGGAGCCTGGTGGAGGGTGCCCCTGCACTGCTGGGGGGTGGGGGTGGGTGGGAGACATGAGTGGGGGCCTGGTGGGGGCTGCCCATGGTGGCTGGGGGGTGGGGGTGGTGGGAGACATGAGTGGGGGCCTGGTGGAGGGTGCCCCTGCACTGCTGGGGGGTGGGGGTGCAGGGGGACATGAGTGGGGGCCTGGTGGCGGGTGCCCCTGGATGCTGGGGGGTGGGGGTGGTGGGAGACATGAGTGGGGGCCTGGTGGAGGGTGCCCCACACTGCTGGGGGGTGGGGGTGGTGGGGGACATGAGTGGGGGCCTGGTGGAGGGTGCCCCTGGATGCTGGGGGGTGGGGGTGGTGGGAGACATGGGTGGGGGCCTGGTGGAGGCTGCACCAGACTGCTGGGGGGGTGGGGGTGGTGGGAGACATGAGTGGGGGCCTGGTGGGGGCTGCCCATGGTGGCTGGGGAGTGGGGGGGTGGTAGACACGGGTGGGAGCCTGGTGGAGGGTGCTCCTGCACTGCTGGGGGGTGGGGGTGGGTGGGAGACATGAGTGGGGGCCTGGTGGAGGCTGCCCCTGGTTGCTGGGGGGTGGGGGTTGTGGGAGACATGAGTGGGGGCCTGGTGGAGGGTGCCCCTGCACTGCTGGGAATGGGGGTGCAGGGGGACATGAGTGGGGGCCTGGTGGAGGGTGCCCTGGATGCTGGGGGGTGGGGGTTGGTCGGAGACATGAGTGGGGGCCTGGTGGAGGGTGCCCCACACTGCTGGGGGGTGGGGGTGGTGGGAGACATGAGTGGGGGCCTGGTGGAGGGTGCCCCTGGATGCTGGGGGGTGGGGGTGGTGGGAGACATGAGTGGGGGCCTGGTGGAGGCTGCCCCTGCACTGCTGGGGGGTGGGGGTGGTGGGAGACATGAGTGGGGGCCTGGTGGAGGGCGCCCCTGGATGCTGGGGGGTGGGGGTGGTGGGGGACATGAGTGGGGGCCTGGTGGATGGTGCCCTGGATGTTGGGGCGTTTGGGTGCAGGGGGACATGAGTGGGGGCCTGGTGGAGGGTGCCCCTGGATGCTGGGGGGTGGGGGTCGTGGGAGACATGAGTGGGGGCCTGGTGGAGGGTGCCCCACACTGCTGGGGGGTGGGGGTGGGTGGGAGACATGAGTGGGGGCCTGGTGGAGGCTGCCCATGGTGGCTGGGGGATGGGGGCGGTGGGAGACATGAGTGGGGGCCTGGTGGAGGGTGCCCCACACTGCTGGGGGGGTGGGGGTGGGTGGGAGACATGAGTGGGGGCCTGGCGGAGGCTGCCCATGGTGGCTGGGGGTGGGGGTGGTGGGAGACATGGGTGGGGGCCTGGTGGAGGGTGCCCCACACTGCTGGGGGGGGGTGGTGGTAGTGGGAGACATGAGTGGGGGCCTGGCGCAGGCTGCCCATGGTGGGTGGGGGGTGGGGGTGGTGGGAGACATGGGTGGGGGCCTGGTGGAGGGTGCACCACACTGCTGGGGGGTGGGGGTGGTGGGAGACATGAGTGGGGGCCTGGTGGGGGCTGCCCATGGTGGCTGGGGGGTGGGGGGGTGGTAGACACGGGTGGGAGCCTGGTGGACGGTGCCCCTGCACTGCTGGGGGTGGGGGTGGGTGGGAGACATGAGTGGGGGCCTGGTGGAGGCTGCGCCTGCACTGCTGGGGAGTGGGGGTGGTGGGAGACATGAGTGGGGGCCTGGTGGAGGGTGCCCCTGGATGCTGGGGGGTGGGGGTGGTGGGAGACATGAGTGAGGGCCTGGTGGAGGGTGCCCCTGGATGCTGGGGGTGGGGGTGCAGGGGGACATGAGTGGGGGCCTGGTGGAGGGTGCCCCTGGATGCTGGGGGGTGGGGGTGGTGGGAGACATGAGTGGGGGCCTGGTGGAGGGTGCCCCACACTGCTGGGGGGTGGGTGGGAGACATGAGTGGGGGCCTGGCGGAGGCTGCCCATGGTGGCTGGGGGGTGGGGGTGGCGGGAGACATGGGTGGGGGCCTGGTGGAGGGTGCCCCACACTGCTGGGGGGGTGGGGGTGGTGGGAGACATGAGTGGGGGCCTGGCGGAGGCTGCCCATGGTGGGTGGGGGGTGGGGGTGGTGGGAGACATGGGTGGGGGCCTGGTGGAGGGTGCACCACACTGCTGGGGGGGTGGGGGTGGTGGGAGACATGAGAGGGGGCCTGGTGGGGGCTGCCCATGGTGGCTGGGGAGTGGGGAGGTGGTAGACACGGGTGGGAGCCTGGTGGAGGGCGCCCCTGCACTGCTGGGGGGTGGGGGTGGGTGGGAGACATGAGTGGGGGCCTGGTGGGGGCTGCCCATGGTGGCTGGGGGGTGGGGGTGGTGGGAGACATGAGTGGGGGCCTGGTGGAGGGTGCCCCTGCACTGCTGGGGGGTGGGGGTGCAGGGGGACATGAGTGGGGGCCTGGTGGAGGGTGCCCCCGGATGCTGGGGGGTGGGGGTGGTGGGAGACATGAGTAGGGGCCTGGTGGAGGTTGCACCACACTGCTGGGGGGTGGGGGTGGTGGGAGACATGAGTGGGGGCCTGGTGGAGGGTGCCCCTGGATGCTGGGGGGTGGGGGTGGTGGGAGACATGGGTGGGGGCCTGGTGGAGGCTGCACCACACTGCTGGGGGGTGGGGGTGGTGGGAGACATGAGTGGGGGCCTGGTGGGGGCTGCCCATGGTGGCTGGGGAGTGGGGGGGTGGTAGACACGGGTGGGAGCCTGGTGGAGGGTGCCCCTGCACTGCTGGGGGGTGGGGGTGGGTGGGAGACATGAGTGGGGGCCTGGTGGAGGCTGCCCCACACTGCTGGGGGGGTGGGGGTGGTGGGAGACATGAGTGGGGGCCTGGTGGGGCTGCCCATGGTGGCTGGGGGGTGGGGGATGGTAGACATGGGTGGGAGCCTGGTGGGGGCTGCCCCTGCACTGCTGGGGGTTGGGGGTGGGTGGGAGACATGAGTGGGGGCCTGGTGGGGGCTGCCCATGGTGGGTGGGGGGTGGGGTGGTGGGAGACATGAGTGGGAGCCTGGTGGGGGCTGCCCCTGCACTTCTGGGGTGTGGGGGGTGGGTGGGAGACATGAGTGGGGGCCTGGTGGGGGCTGCCCATGGTGGCTGGGGGGTGGGGGTGGTGGTAGACATGGGTGGGAGCCTGGTGGAGGGAGCCCCACACTGCTGGGGGGTGGGGGGGTGGGAGACATGAGTGGGGGCCTGGCGGAGGCTGCCCATGGTGGGTGGGGGGGTGGGGGTTGTGGGAGACATGTGTGGGGGCCTGGTGGAGGGTGCCCCACACTGCTGGGGGGTGGGGGTGGTGGGAGACATGAGTGGGGGCCTGGTGGAGGGTGCCCCTGGATGCTGGGGGGTGGGGTGGTGGGAGACATGAGTGGGGGCCTGGTGGAGGCTGCCCCTGCACTGCTGGGGGGTGGGGGTGGTGGGAGACATGAGTGGGGGCCTGGTGGAGGGTGCCCCTGGATGCTGGGGGGGTGGGGGTGGTGGGAGACATGAGTGGGGGCCTGGTGGAGGGTGCCCCTGGATGCTGGGGGGTGGGGGTAGTGGGAGACATGAGTGGGGGCCTGGTGGAGGCTGCACCTGCACTGCTGGGGAGTGGGGGTGGTGGGAGACATGAGTGGGGGCCTGGTGGAGGGTGCCCCTGGATGCTGGGGGGTGGGGGTGGTGGGAGACATGAGTGAGGACCTGGTGGAGGGTGCCCCTGGATGCTGGGGGGTGGGGGTGCAGGGGGACATGAGTGGGGGCCTGGTGGAGGGTGCCCCTGGATGCTGGGGGATGGGGGTGCAGGGGGACATGAGTGGGGGCCTGGTGGAGGGTGCCCCTGGATGCTGGGGGGTGGGGGTGGTGGGAGACATGAGTGGGGGCCTGGTGGAGGGTGCCCCACACTGCTGGGGGGGTGGGGGTGGTGGGAGACATGAGTGGGGGCCTGGCGGAGGCTGCCCATGGTGGCTGGGGGGTGGGGGTGGTGAGAGACATGGGTGGGGGCCTGGTGGAGGGTGCCCCACACTGCTGGGGGGGTGGGGGTGGTGGGAGACATGAGTGGGGGCCTGGCAGGGGCTGCCCATGGTGGCTGGGGGGTGGGGGGTGGTAGACACGGGTGGCAGCCTGGTGGAGGGTGCCCCTGCACTGCTGGGGGGTGGGGGTGGGTGGGAGACATGGGTGGGGGCCTGGTGGAGGGTGCCCCACACTGCTGGGTGGTGGGGGTGGTGGGAGACATGAGTGGGGGCATGGTGGGGGCTGCCCATGGTGGCTGGGGGGTGGGGGGATGGTAGACATGGGTGGGAGCCTGGTGGGGGCTGCCCCTGCACTGCTGGGGGTTGGGGGTGGGTGGGAGACATGAGTGGGGGCCTGGTGGGGGCTGCCCATGGTGGCTGGGGGGCGGGGGTGGTGGTAGAGATGGGTGGGAGCCTGGTGGAGGGTGCCCCACACTGCTGGGGGAGTGGGGGTGGTGGGAGACATGAGTGGGGGCCTGGCAGAGGCTGCCCATGGTGGGTGGGGGGTGGGGGTGGTGGGAGACATGAGTGGGAGCCTGGTGGGGGCTGCCCCTGCACTTCTGGGGTGTGGGGGTGGGTGGGAGACATGAGTGGTGGCCTGGTGGGGGCTGCCCATGGTGGCTGGGGGGTGGGGGTGGTGGTAGACATGGGTGGGAGCCATGTGGAGGGTGCCCCACACTGCTGGGGGGGTGGGGTGGTGGGAGACATGAGTGGGGGCCTGGCAGAGGCTGCCCATGGTGGGTGGGGGGTGGGGGTTGTGGGAGACATGGGTGGGGCCTGGTGGAGGGTGCCCCACACTGCTGGGGGGTGGGGGTGGTGGGAGACATGAGTGGGGGCCTGGTGGAGGGTGCCCCTGGATGCTGGGGGGTGGGGTGGTGGGAGACATGAGTGGGGGCCTGGTGGAGGCTGCCCCTGCACTGCTGAGGGGTGGGGGTGGTGGGAGACATGGGTGGGGGCCTGGTGGAGGGTGCCCCTGGATGCTGGGGGGTGGGGGTGGTGGGAGACATGAGTGGGGGCCTGGTGGAAGGTGCCCCACACTGCTGGGGGGGGTGTGGGTGGTGGGAGACATGAGTGGGGGCCTGGTTAAGGGTGCCCCTGGATGCTGGGGGGTGGGGGTAGTGGGAGACATGAGTGGGGGCCTGGTGGAGGCTGCACCTGCACTGCTGGGGAGTGGGGGTGGTGGGAGACATGAGTGGGGGCCTGGTGGAGGGTGCCCCTGGATGCTGGGGGGTGGGGGTGGTGGGAGACATGAGTGGGGGCCTGGTGGAGGCTGCCCCTGCACTGCTGGGGGGTGGGGGTGGTGGGAGACATGAGTGGGGGCCTGGCGGAGGCTGCCCATGGTGGCTGGGGGGTGGGGGTGGTGAGAGACATGGGTGGGGGCCTGGTGGAGGGTGCCCCTGGATGCTGGGGGGTGGGGTGGTGGGAGACATGAGTGGGGGCCTGGTGGAGGCTGCCCCTGCACTGCTGGGGGGTGGGGGTGGTGGGAGACATGGGTGGGGGCCTGGTGGAGGGTGCCCCTGGATGCTGGGGGGTGGGGGTGGTGGGAGACATGAGTGGGGGCCTGGTGGAAGGTGCCCCACACTGCTGGGGGGTGGGGGTGGTGGGAGACATGAGTGGGGCCTGGTGGAGGGTGCCCCTGGATGCTGGGGGGCGGGGGTAGTGGGAGACATGAGTGGGGGCCTGGTGGAGGCTGCACCTGCACTGCTGGGGAGTGGGGGTGGTGGGAGACATGAGTGGGGGCCTGGTGGAGGGTGCCCCTGGATGCTGGCGGGTGGGGGTGGTGGGAGACATGAGTGGGGGCCTGGTGGAGGCTGCCCCTGCACTGCTGGGGGGTGGGGGTGGTGGGAGACATG
Organism: Ambystoma mexicanum; assembly: GCF_040938575.1. Taxonomy (NCBI): domain Eukaryota; kingdom Metazoa; phylum Chordata; class Amphibia; order Caudata; family Ambystomatidae; genus Ambystoma; species Ambystoma mexicanum. Next base: position 316,999,169 of record NC_090928.1, on the reverse strand, counting down.
AGTGGGGGCCTGGCGGAGGCTGCCCATGGTGGCTGGGGGGTGGGGGTGGTGAGAGACATGGGTGGGGGCCTGGTGGAGGGTGCCCCTGGATGCTGGGGGGTGGGGTGGTGGGAGACATGAGTGGGGGCCTGGTGGAGGCTGCCCCTGCACTGCTGGGGGGTGGGGGTGGTGGGAGACATGGGTGGGGGCCTGGTGGAGGGTGCCCCTGGATGCTGGGGGGTGGGGGTGGTGAGAGACATGAGTGGGGGCCTGGTCGAAGGTGCCCCACACTGTTGGGGGGGTGGGGGTGGTGGGAGACATGAGTGGGGGCCTGGTGGAGGGTGCCCCTGGATGCTGGGGGGTGGGGGTAGTGGGAGACATGAGTGGGGGCCTGGTGGAGGCTGCACCTGCACTGCTGGGGAGTGGGGGTGGTGGGAGACATGAGTGGGGGCCTGGTGGAGGGTGCCCCTGGATGCTGGGGGGTGGGGGTGGTTGGAGACATGAGTGGGGGCCTGGTGGGGGCTGCCCATGGTGGCTGGGGAGTGGGGGGGTGGTAGACACGGGTGGGAGCCTGGTGGAGGGTGCCCCTGCACTGCTGGGGGGTGGGGGTGGGTGGGAGACATGAGTGGGGGCCTGGTGGAGGCTGCCCCTGGTTGCTGGGGGGTGGGGGTGGTGGGAGACATGAGTGGGGGCCTGGTGGAGGGTGCCCCTGCACTGCTGGGAATGGGGGTGCAGGGGGACATGAGTGGGGGCCTGGTGGAGGGTGCCCCTGGATGCTGGGGGGTGGGGGTTGGTCGGAGACATGAGTGGGGGCCTGGTGGAGGGTGCCCCACACTGCTGGGGGGTGGGGGTGGTGGGAGACATGAGTGGGGGCCTGGTGGAGGGTGCCCCTGGATGCTGGGGGGTGGGGGTGGTGGGAGACATGAGTGGGGGCCTGGTGGAGGCTGCCCCTGCACTGCTGGGGGGTGGGGGTGGGGAGACATGAGTGGGGGCCTGGTGGAGGGTGCCCTTGGATGCTGGGGGGTGGGGGTGGTGGGAGACATGAGTGGGGGCCTGGTGGATGGTGCCCTGGATGCTGGGGCGTTTGGGTGCAGGGGACCATGAGTGGGGGCCTGGTGGAGGGTGCCCCTGGATGCTGGGGGGTGGGGGTCGTGGGAGACATGAGTGGGGGCCTGGGTGGAGGCTGCCCCTGCACTGCTGGGGGGTGGGGGTGGTGGGAGACATGAGTGAGGGCCTGGTGGAGGGTGCCCCTGGGTGCTGGGGGGGTGGGGGTGCAGGGGGACATGAGTGGGGGCCTGGTGGAGGGTGCCCTGGATGCTGGGGGTGGGGGTGGTGGGAGACATGAGTGGGGGCCTGGTGGAGGGTGCCCCACACTGCTGGGGGTGGGTGGGAGACATGAGTGGGGGGCTGGCGGAGGCTGCCCATGGTGGCTGGGGGTGGGGGTGGCGGGAGACATGGGTGGGGGCCTGGGTGGAGGGTGCCCCCACACTGCTGGGGGGGTGGGGGTGGTGGGAGACATGAGTGGGGGGCCTGGCGGAGGCTGCCATGGTGGGTGGGGGGGTGGGGGTGGTGGGAGACATGGGTGTGGGGCCTGGTGGAGGGGTGCACCACACTGCTGTGGGGGTGGTGGGAGACATGAGTGGGGGCCTGGTGGGGGCTGCCCATGGTGGCTGGGGAGTGGGGAGGTGGTAGACACGGGTGGGAGCCTGGTGGAGGGTGCCCCTGCACTGCTGGGGGGTGGAGGTGGGTGGAGACATGAGTGGGGGCCTGGTGGGGGCTGCCCATGGTGGCTGGGGGGGGGGGTGGTGGGAGACATGAGTGGGGGCCCTGGTGGAGGGTGCCCCTGCACTGCTGGGGGGTGGGGGTGCAGGGGGACATGAGTGGGGGCCTGGTGGCGGGTGCCCCTGGATGCTGGGGGGTGGGGGTGGTGGGAGACATGAGTGGGGGCCTGGTGGAGGGTGCCCCACACTGCTGGGGGTGGGGGTGGTGGGGGACATGAGTGGGGGCCTGGTGGAGGGTGCCCCTGGATGCTGGGGGGGTGGGGGTGGTGGGAGACATGGGTGGGGCCTGGTGGAGGCTGCACCACACTGCTGGGGGGGTGGGGGTGGTGGGAGACATGAGTGGGGGCCTGGTGGGGGCTGCCCATGGTGGCTGGGGAGTGGGGGGGTGGTAGACACGGGTGGGAGCCTGGTGGAGGGTGCCCCTGCACTGCTGGGGGGTGGGGTGGGTGGGAGACATGAGTGGGGGCCTGGTGGAGGCTGCCCCTGGTTGCTGGGGGTGGGGGGTGGTGGGAGACATGAGTGGGGGCCTGGTGGAGGGTGCCCCTGCACTGCTGGGAATGGGGGTGCAGGGGGACATGAGTGGGGGCCTGGTGGAGGGTGCCCCTGGATGCTGGGGGTGGGGGTTGGTCGTAGACATGAGTGGGGGCCTGGTGGAGGGTGCCCCACACTGCTGGGGGGTGGGGTGGTGGGAGACATGAGTGGGGGCCTGGTGGAGGGTGCCCCTGGATGCTGGGGGGTGGGGGTGGTGGAGACATGAGTGGGGGCCTGGTGGAGGCTGCCCCTGCACTGCTGGGGGGTGGGGGTGGTGGGAGACATTGAGTGGGGGCCTGGTGGAGGGTGCCCCTGGATGCTGGGGGGTGGGGGTGGTGGGAGACATGAGTGGGGGCCTGGTGGATGGTGCCCTGGATGCTGGGGCGTTTGGGTGCAGGGGACATGAGTGGGGGCCTGGTGGAGGGTGCCCCTGGATGCTGGGGGGGTGGGGGTCGTGGGAGACATGAGTGGGGGCCTGGTGGAGGGTGCCCCACACTGCTGGGGGGTGGGGGTGGGTGGGAGACATGAGTGGGGGCCTGGTGGAGGCTGCCCATGGTGGCTGGGGGATGGGGGCGGTGGGAGACATGAGTGGGGGCCTGGTGGAGGGTGCCCCACACTGCTGGGGGGTGGGGGTGGGTGGGAGACATGAGTGGGGGCCTGGCGGAGGCTGCCCATGGGTGGCTGGGGGTGGGGGTGGTGGGAGACATGGGTGGGGGCCTGGTGGAGGGTGCCCCACACTGCTGGGGGGGTGGTGGTGGTGGGAGACATGAGTGGGGCCTGGCGGAGGCTGCCCATGGTGGGTGGGGGTGGGGGTGGTGGGGAGACATGGGTGGGGGCCTGGTGGAGGGTGCACCACACTGCTGGGGGGTGGGGGTGGTGGGAGACATGAGTGGGGGCCTGGTGGGGGCTGCCCATGGTGGCTGGGGGGTGGGGGGGTGGTAGACACGGGGTGGGAGCCTGGTGGACGGTGCCCCTGCACTGCTGGGGGGTGGGGGTGGGGTGGGAGACATGAGTGGGGGCCTGGTGGAGGCTGCGCCTGCACTGCTGGGGAGTGGGGGTGGTGGGAGACATGAGTGGGGGCCTGGTGGAGGGTGCCCCTGGATGCTGGGGGGTGGGGGGTGGTGGGAGACATGAGTGAGGGCCTGGTGGAGGGTGCCCCTGGATGCTGGGGGGGTGGGGGTGCAGGGGGACATGAGTGGGGGCCTGGTGGAGGGTGCCCCTGGATGCTGGGGGGTGGGGGTGGTGGGAGACATGAGTGGGGGCCTGGTGGAGGGTGCCCCACACTGCTGGGGGTGGGTGGAAGACATGAGTGGGGGCCTGGCGGAGGCTGCCCATGGTGGCTGGGGGGTGTGGGTGGCGGGAGACAGGGGTGGGGGCCTGGTGGAGGGTGCCCCACACTGCTGGGGGGGTGGGGGTGGTGGGAGACATGAGTGGGGGCCTGGCGGAGGCTGCCCATGGTGGGTGGGGGGTGGGGGTGGTGGGAGACATGGGTGGGGGCCTGGTGGGAGGGTGCACCACACTGCTGGGGGGGTGGGGGTGGTGGGAGACATGAGTGGGGGCCTGGTGGGGCTGCCCATGGTGGCTGGGGAGTGGGGAGGTGGTAGACACGGGTGGGAGCCTGGTGGAGGGCGCCCCTGCACTGCTGGGGGGGTGGGGGTGGTGGGAGACATGAGTGGGGGCCTGGTGGAGGGTGCCCCTGCACTGCTGGGGGGTGGGGGTGCAGGGGGACATGAGTGGGGCCTGGTGGAGGGTGCCCCCGGATGCTGGGGGGTGGGGGTCTTGGGAGACATGAGTGGGGGCCTGGTGAGGCTGCACCACACTGCTGGGGGTGGGGGTGGTGGGAGACATGAGTGGGGGCCTGGTGGAGGGTGCCCCTGGATGCTGGGGGTGGGGGTGGTGGGAGACATGGGTGGGGCCTGGTGGAGGCTGCACCACACTGCTGGGGGGTGGGGGTGGTGGGAGACATGAGTGGGGGCCTGGTGGGGGCTGCCCATGGTGGCTGGGGAGTGGGGGGGTGGTAGACACGGGTGGGAGCCTGGTGGAGGGTGCCCCTGCACTGCTGGGGGGTGGGGGTGGGTGGGAGACATGAGTGGGGGCCTGGTGGAGGCTGCCCCACACTGCTGGGGGGGTGGGGGTGGTGGGAGACATGAGTGGGGCCTGGTGGGGGCTGCCCATGGTGGCTGGGGGTGGGGGATGGTAGACATGGGTGGGAGCCTGGTGGGGGCTGCCCCTGCACTGCTGGGGGTTGGGGGTGGGTGGGAGACATGAGTGGGGGCCTGGGTGGGGGCTGCCCATGGTGGGTGGGGGGTGGGGTGGTGGGAGACATGAGTGGGAGCCTGGTGGGGGCTGCCCTGCACTTCTGGGGTGTGGGGGTGGGTGGGAGACATGAGTGGGGGCCTGGTGGGGGCTGCCCATGGTGGCTGGGGGGTGGGGGTGGTGGTAGACATGGGTGGGAGCCTGGTGGAGGGAGCCCCACACTGCTGGGGGGGGGTGGGGGGGTGGGAGACATGAGTGGGGGCCTGGCGGAGGCTGCCCATGGTGGGTGGGGGGGTGGGGGTTGTGGGAGACATGTGTGGGGGCCTGGTGGAGGGTGCCCCACACTGCTGGGGGGTGGGGGTGGTGGGAGACATGAGTGGGGGCCTGGTGGAGGGTGCCCCTGGATGCTGGGGGGTGGGGTGGTGGGAGACATGAGTGGGGGCCTGGTGGAGGCTGCCCCTGCACTGCTGGGGGGTGGGGGTGGTGGGAGACATGAGTGGGGGCCTGGTGGAGGGTGCCCCCGGATGCTGGGGGGTGGGGGTGGTGGGAGACATGAGTGGGGGCCTGGTGAGGCTGCACCACACTGCTGGGGGGTGGGGGTGGTGGGAGACATGAGTGGGGGCCTGGTGGAGGGTGCCCCTGGATGCTGGGGGGTGGGGGTGGTGGGAGACATGGGTGGGGGCCTGGTGGAGGCTGCACCACACTGCTGGGGGGTGGGGGTGGTGGGAGACATGAGTGGGGGCCTGGTGGGGGCTGCCCATGGTGGCTGGGGAGTGGGGGGGTGGTAGACACGGGTGGGAGCCTGGTGGAGGGTGCCCCTGCACTGCTGGGGGGTGGGGGTGGGTGGGAGACATGAGTGGGGGCCTGGTGGAGGCTGCCCCACACTGCTGGGGGGGTGGGGGTGGTGGGAGACATGAGTGGGGGCCTGGTGGGGGCTGCCCATGGTGGCTGGGGGGTGGGGGATGGTAGACATGGGTGGGAGCCTGGTGGGGGCTGCCCCTGCACTGCTGGGGGTTGGGGGTGGGTGGGAGACATGAGTGGGGGCCTGGTGGGGGCTGCCCATGGTGGGTGGGGGGTGGGGTGGTGGGAGACATGAGTGGGAGCCTGGTGGGGGCTGCCCCTGCACTTCTGGGGTGTGGGGGTGGGTGGGAGACATGAGTGGGGGCCTGGTGGGGGCTGCCCATGGTGGCTGGGGGGTGGGGGTGGTGGTAGACATGGGTGGGAGCCTGGTGGAGGGAGCCCCACACTGCTGGGAGGGGTGGGGGGGTGGGAGACATGAGTGGGGGCCTGGCGGAGGCTGCCCATGGTGGGTGGGGGGGTGGGGGTTGTGGGAGACATGTGTGGGGGCCTGGTGGAGGGTGCCCCACACTGCTGGGGGGTGGGGGTGGTGGGAGACATGAGTGGGGGCCTGGTGGAGGGTGCCCCTGGATGCTGGGGGGTGGGGTGGTGGGAGACATGAGTGGGGGCCTGGTGGAGGCTGCCCCTGCACTGCTGGGGGGTGGGGGTGGTGGGAGACATGAGTGGGGGCCTGGTGGAGGGTGCCCCTGGATGCTGGGGGGTGGGGGTGGTGGGAGACATGAGTGGGGGCCTGGTGGAGGGTGCCCCTGGATGCTGGGGGGTGGGGGTAGTGGGAGACATGAGTGGGGGCCTGGTGGAGGCTGCACCTGCACTGCTGGGGAGTGGGGGTGGTGGGAGACATGAGTGGGGGCCTGGTGGAGGGTGCCCCTGGATGCTGGGGGGTGGGGGTGGTGGGAGACATGAGTGAGGACCTGGTGGAGGGTGCCCCTGGATGCTGGGGGGTGGGGGTGCAGGGGGACATGAGTGGGGGCCTGGTGGAGGGTGCCCCTGGATGCTGGGGGATGGGGGTGCAGGGGGACATGAGTGGGGGCCTGGTGGAGGGTGCCCCTGGATGCTGGGGGGTGGGGGTGGTGGAAGACATGAGTGGGGGCCTGGTGGAGGGTGCCCCACACTGCTGGGGGGGTGGGGGTGGTGGGAGACATGAGTGGGGGCCTGGCGGAGGCTGCCCATGGTGGCTGGGGGGTGGGGGTGGTGAGAGACATGGGTGGGGGCCTGGTGGAGGGTGCCCCACACTGCTGGGGGGGTGGGGGTGGTGGGAGACATGAGTGGGGGCCTGGCAGGGGCTGCCCATGGTGGCTGGGGGGTGGGGGGGTGGTAGACACGGGTGGCAGCCTGGTGGAGGGTGCCCCTGCACTGCTGGGGGGTGGGGGTGGGTGGGAGACATGGGTGGGGGCCTGGTGGAGGGTGCCCCACACTGCTGGGTGGTGGGGGTGGTGGGAGACATGAGTGGGGGCATGGTGGGGGCTGCCCATGGTGGCTGGGGGGTGGGGGGATGGTAGACATGGGTGGGAGCCTGGTGGGGGCTGCCCCTGCACTGCTGGGGGTTGGGGGTGGGTGGGAGACATGAGTGGGGGCCTGGTGGGGGCTGCCCATGGTGGCTGGGGGGCGGGGGTGGTGGTAGACATGGGTGGGAGCCTGGTGGAGGGTGCCCCACACTGCTGGGGGAGTGGGGGTGGTGGGAGACATGAGTGGGGGCCTGGCAGAGGCTGCCCATGGTGGGTGGGGGGTGGGGGTGGTGGGAGACATGAGTGGGAGCCTGGTGGGGGCTGCCCCTGCACTTCTGGGGTGTGGGGGTGGGTGGGAGACATGAGTGGTGGCCTGGTGGGGGCTGCCCATGGTGGCTGGGGGGTGGGGGTGGTGGTAGACATGGGTGGGAGCCTGGTGGAGGGTGCCCCACACTGCTGGGGGGGTGGGGTGGTGGGAGACATGAGTGGGGGCCTGGCAGAGGCTGCCCATGGTGGGTGGGGGGTGGGGGTTGTGGGAGACATGGGTGGGGCCTGGTGGAGGGTGCCCCACACTGCTGGGGGGTGGGGGTGGTGGGAGACATGAGTGGGGGCCTGGTGGAGGGTGCCCCTGGATGCTGGGGGGTGTGGTGGTGGGAGACATGAGTGGGGGCCTGGTGGAGGGTGCCCCTGGATGCTGGGGGGTGGGGGTAGTGGGAGACATGAGTGGGGGCCTGGTGGAGGCTGCACCTGCACTGCTGGGGAGTGGGGGTGGTGGGAGACATGAGTGGGGGCCTGGTGGAGGGTGCCCCTGGATGCTGGGGGGTGGGGGTGGTGGGAGACATGAGTGAGGACCTGGTGGAGGGTGCCCCTGGATGCTGGGGGGTGGGGGTGCAGGGGGACATGAGTGGGGGCCTGGTGGAGGGTGCCCCTGGATGCTGGGGGATGGGGGTGCAGGGGGACATGAGTGGGGGCCTGGTGGAGGGTGCCCCTGGATGCTGGGGGGTGGGGGTGGTGGAAGACATGAGTGGGGGCCTGGTGGAGGGTGCCCCACACTGCTGGGGGGGTGGGGGTGGTGGGAGACATGAGTGGGGGCCTGGCGGAGGCTGCCCATGGTGGCTGGGGGGTGGGGGTGGTGAGAGACATGGGTGGGGGCCTGGTGGAGGGTGCCCCACACTGCTGGGGGGGTGGGGGTGGTGGGAGACATGAGTGGGGGCCTGGCAGGGGCTGCCCATGGTGGCTGGGGGGTGGGGGGGTGGTAGACACGGGTGGCAGCCTGGTGGAGGGTGCCCCTGCACTGCTGGGGGGTGGGGGTGGGTGGGAGACATGGGTGGGGGCCTGGTGGAGGGTGCCCCACACTGCTGGGTGGTGGGGGTGGTGGGAGACATGAGTGGGGGCATGGTGGGGGCTGCCCATGGTGGCTGGGGGGTGGGGGGATGGTAGACATGGGTGGGAGCCTGGTGGGGGCTGCCCCTGCACTGCTGGGGGTTGGGGGTGGGTGGGAGACATGAGTGGGGGCCTGGTGGGGGCTGCCCATGGTGGCTGGGGGGCGGGGGTGGTGGTAGACATGGGTGGGAGCCTGGTGGAGGGTGCCCCACACTGCTGGGGGAGTGGGGGTGGTGGGAGACATGAGTGGGGGCCTGGCAGAGGCTGCCCATGGTGGGTGGGGGGTGGGGGTGGTGGGAGACATGAGTGGGAGCCTGGTGGGGGCTGCCCCTGCACTTCTGGGGTGTGGGGGTGGGTGGGAGACATGAGTGGTGGCCTGGTGGGGGCTGCCCATGGTGGCTGGGGGGTGGGGGTGGTGGTAGACATGGGTGGGAGCCTGGTGGAGGGTGCCCCACACTGCTGGGGGGGTGGGGTGGTGGGAGACATGAGTGGGGGCCTGGCAGAGGCTGCCCATGGTGGGTGGGGGGTGGGGGTTGTGGGAGACATGGGTGGGGCCTGGTGGAGGGTGCCCCACACTGCTGGGGGGTGGGGGTGGTGGGAGACATGAGTGGGGGCCTGGTGGAGGGTGCCCCTGGATGCTGGGGGGTGGGGTGGTGGGAGACATGAGTGGGGGCCTGGTGGAGGCTGCCCCTGCACTGCTGAGGGGTGGGGGTGGTGGGAGACATGGGTGGGGGCCTGGTGGAGGGTGCCCCTGGATGCTGGGGGGTGGGGGTGGTGGGAGACATGAGTGGGGGCCTGGTGGAAGGTGCCCCACACTGCTGGGGGGGGTGGGGGTGGTGGGAGACATGAGTGGGGGCCTGGTGGAGGGTGCCCCTGGATGCTGGGGGGTGGGGGTAGTGGGAGACATGAGTGGGGACCTGGTGGAGGCTGCACCTGCACTGCTGGGGAGTGGGGGTGGTGGGAGACATGGTGGGGGCCTGGTGGAGGGTGCCCCTGGATGCTGGGGGGTGGGGGTGGTGGGAGACATGAGTGGGGGCTTGGTGGAGGCTGCCCCTGCACTGCTGGGGGGTGGGGGTGGTGGGAGACATGAGTGGGGGCCTGGCGGAGGCTGCCCATGGTGGCTGGGGGGTGGGGGTGGTGAGAGACATGGGTGGGGGCCTGGTGGAGGGTGCCCCTGGATGCTGGGGGGTGGGGTGGTGGGAGACATGAGTGGGGGCCTGGTGGAGGCTGCCCCTGCACTGCTGGGGGGTGGGGGTGGTGGGAGACATGGGTGGGGGCCTGGTGGAGGGTGCCCCTGGATGCTGGGGGGTGGGGGTGGTGGGAGACATGAGTGGGGGCCTGGTGGAAGGTGCCCCACACTGCTGGGGGGTGGGGGTGGTGGGAGACATGAGTGGGGGCCTGGTGGAGGGTGCCCCTGGATGCTGGGGGGCGGGGGTAGTGGGAGACATGAGTGGGGGCCTGGTGGAGACTGCACCTGCACTGCTGGGGAGTGGGGGTGGTGGGAGACATGAGTGGGGGCCTGGTGGAGGGTGCCCCTGGATGCTGGGGGGTGGGGGTGGTGGGAGACATGAGTGGGGGCCTGGTGGAGGCTGCCCCTGCACTGCTGGGGGGTGGGGGTGGTGGGAGACATGAGTGGGGGCCTGGCGGAGGCTGCCCATGGTGGCTGGGGGGTGGGGGTGGTGAGAGACATGGGTGGGGGCCTGGTGGAGGGTGCCCCTGGATGCTGGGGGGTGGGGTGGTGGGAGACATGAGTGGGGGCCTGGTGGAGGCTGCCCCTGCACTGCTGGGGGGTGGGGGTGGTGGGAGACATGGGTGGGGGCCTGGTGGAGGGTGCCCCTGGATGCTGGGGGGTGGGGGTGGTGAGAGACATGAGTGGGGGCCTGGTCGAAGGTGCCCCACACTGTTGGGGGGGTGGGGGTGGTGGGAGACATGAGTGGGGGCCTGGTGGAGGGTGCCCCTGGATGCTGGGGGGTGGGGGTAGTGGGAGACATGAGTGGGGGCCTGGTGGAGGCTGCACCTGCACTGCTGGGGAGTGGGGGTGGTGGGAGACATGAGTGGGGGCCTGGTGGAGGGTGCCCCTGGATGCTGGGGGGTGGGGGTGGTTGGAGACATGAGTGGGGGCCTGGTGGAGGGTGCCCCTGGATGCTGGGGGGTGGGGTGGTGGGAGACATGAGTGGGGGCCTGGTGGAGGGTGCCCCACACTGCTGGGGGGGTGGGGGTGGTGGGAGACATGAGTGGGGGCCTGGCGGAGGCTGCCCATGGTGGCTGGGGGGTGGGGGTGGTGAGAGACATGGGTGGGGGCCTGGTGGAGGGTGCCAAACACTGCTGGGGGGGTGGGGGTGGTGGGAGACATGAGTGGGGGCCTGGCAGGGGCTGCCCATGGTGGCTGGGGGGTGGGGGGGTGGTAGACACGGGTGGCAGCCTGGTGGAGGGTGCCCCTGCACTGCTGGGGGGTGGGGGTGAGTGGGAGACATAGGTGGGGGCCTGGTGGAGGGTGCCCCACACTGCTGGGGGGGGTGGGGGTGGTGGGAGAAATGAGTGGGGGCATGGTGGAGCTGCCCATGGTGGCTGGGGGGTGGGGGGATGGTAGACATGGGTGGGAGCCTGGTGGGGGCTGCCCCTGCACTGCTGGGGGGTGGGGGTGGGTGGGAGACATGAGTGGGGGCCCGGTGGGGGCTGCCCATGGTGGCTGGGGGGCGGGGGTGGTGGTAGACATGGGTGGGAGCCTGGTGGAGGGTGCCCCACACTGCTGGGGGGGTGGGGTGGTGGGAGACATGAGTGGGGGCCTGGCGGAGGCTGCCCATGGTGGGTGGGGGGTGGGGGTTGTGGGAGACATGGGTGGGGGCCTGATGGAGGGTGCCCCACACTGCTGGGGGGTGGGGGTGGTGGGAGACATGAGTGGGGGCCTGGTGGAGGGTGCCCCTGGATGCTGGTGGGTGGGGGTGGTGGGAGACATGAGTGGGGCCTGGTGGAGGGTGCCCCTGGATGCTGGGGGGTGGGGGTGGTGGGGAGACATGAGTGGGGCCTGGTGGAGGGTGCCCCTGGATGCTGGGGGGTGGGGTGGTGGGAGACATGAGTGGGGGCCTGGTGGAGGCTGCCCCTGCACTGCTGGGGGGTGGGGGTGGTGGGAGACATGAGTGGGGGCCTGGTGGAGGGTGCCCCTGGATGCTGGGGGGTGGGGTGGTGGGAGACATGAGTGGGGGCCTGGTGGAAGGTGCCCCACACTGCTGGGGGGGTGGGGGTGGTGGGAGACATGAGTGGGGGCCTGGTGGAGGGTGCCCCTGGATGCTGGGGGGTGGGGGTAGTGGGAGACATAAGTGGGGGCCTGGTGGAGGCTGCACCTGCACTGCCGGGAAGTGGGGGTGGTGGGAGACATGAGTGGGGGCCTGGTGGAGGGTGCCCCTGGATGCTGGGGGGTGGGGGTGGTGGGAGACATGAGTGAGGGCCTGGTGGAGGGTGCCCCTGGATGCTGGGGGGTGGGGGTGCAGGGGGACATGAGTGGGGGCCTGGTGGAGGGTGCCCCTGGATGCTGGGGGGTGGGGGTGGTGGGAGACATGAGTGGGGGCCTGGTGGAGGGTGCCCCACACTGCTGGGGGGTGGGTGGGAGACATGAGTGGGGGCCTGGCGGAGGCTGCCCATGGTGGCTGGGGTGTGGGGGTGGCGGGAGACATGGGTGGGGGCCTGGTGGAGGGTGCCCCACACTGCTGGTGGGGTGGGGGTGGTGGGAGACATGAGTGGGGGCCTGGCGGAGGCTGCCCATGGTGGGTGGGGGGTGGGGGTGGTGGGAGACATGGGTGTGGGCCTGGTGGAGGGTGCACCACACTGCTGTGGGGGTGGGGGTGGTGGGAGACATGAGTGGGGGCCTGGTGGGGGCTGCCCATGGTGGCTGGGGAGTGGGGAGGTGGTAGACACGGGTGGGAGCCTGGTGGAGGGTGCCCCTGCACTGCTGGGGGGTGGGGGTGGGTGGGAGACATGAGTGGGGGCCTGGTGGGGGCTGCCCATGGTGGCTGGGGGGTGGGGGTGGTGGGAGACATGAGTGGGGGCCTGGTGGAGGGTGCCCCTGCACTGCTGGGGGGTGGGGGTGCAGGGGGACATGAGTGGGGGCCTGGTGGCGGGTGCCCCTGGATGCTGGGGGGTGGGGGTGATGGGAGACATGAGTGGGGGCCTGGTGGAGGGTGCCCCACACTGCTGGGGGGGTGGGGGTGGTGGGGGACATGAGTGGGGGCCTGGTGGAGGGTGCCCCTGGATGCTGGGGGGTGGGGGTGGTGGGAGACATGGGTGGGGGCCTGGTGGAGGCTGCACCACACTGCTGGGGGGGTGGGGGTGGTGGGAGACATGAGTGGGGGCCTGGTGGGGGCTGCCCATGGTGGCTGGGGAGTGGGGGGGTGGTAGACACGGGTGGGAGCCTGGTGGAGGGTGCCCCTGCACTGCTGGGGGGTGGGGGTGGGTGGGAGACATGAGTGGGGGCCTGGTGGAGGCTGCCCCTGGTTGCTGGGGGGTGGGGGTGGTGGGAGACATGAGTGGGGGCCTGGTGGAGGGTGCCCCTGCACTGCTGGGAATGGGGGTGCAGGGGGACATGAGTGGGGGCCTGGTGGAGGGTGCCCCTGGATGCTGGGGGGTGGGGGTTGGTCGGAGACATGAGTGGGGGCCTGGTGGAGGGTGCCCCACACTGCTGGGGGGTGGGGGTGGTGGGAGACATGAGTGGGGGCCTGGTGGAGGGTGCCCCTGGATGCTGGGGGGTGGGGGTGGTGGGAGACATGAGTGGGGGCCTGGTGGAGGCTGCCCCTGCACTGCTGGGGGGTGGGGGTGGTGGGAGACATGAGTGGGGGCCTGGTGGAGGGTGCCCCTGGATGCTGGGGGGTGGGGGTGGTGGGAGACATGAGTGGGGGCCTGGTGGATGGTGCCCTGGATGCTGGGGCGTTTGGGTGCAGGGGGACATGAGTGGGGGCCTGGTGGAGGGTGCCCCTGGATGCTGGGGGGTGGGGGTCGTGGGAGACATGAGTGGGGGCCTGGTGGAGGGTGCCCCACACTGCTGGGGGGGTGGGGGTGGGTGGGAGACATGAGTGGGGGCCTGGTGGAGGCTGCCCATGGTGGCTGGGGGATGGGGGTGGTGGGAGACATGAGTGGGGGCCTGGTGGAGGGTGCCCCACACTGCTGGGGGGGTGGGGGTGGGTGGGAGACATGAGTGGGGGCCTGGCGGAGGCTGCCCATGGTGGCTGGGGGTGGGGGTGGTGGGAGACATGGGTGGGGGCCTGGTGGAGGGTGCCCCACACTGCTGGGGGGGGGTGGTGGTGGTGGGAGACATGAGTGGGGGCCTGGCGGAGGCTGCCCATGGTGGGTGGGGGGTGGGGGTGGTGGGAGACATGGGTGGGGGCCTGGTGGAGGGTGCACCACACTGCTGGGGGGGTGGGGGTGGTGGGAGACATGAGTGGGGGCCTGGTGGGGGCTGCCCATGGTGGCTGGGGGGTGGGGGGGTGGTAGACACGGGTGGGAGCCTGGTGGACGGTGCCCCTGCACTGCTGGGGGTGGGTGGGAGACATGAGTGGGGGCCTGGTGGAGGCTGCGCCTGCACTGCTGGGGAGTGGGGGTGGTGGGAGACATGAGTGGGGGCCTGGTGGAGGGTGCCCCTGGATGCTGGGGGGTGGGGGTGGTGGGAGACATGAGTGAGGGCCTGGTGGAGGGTGCCCCTGGATGCTGGGGGGTGGGGGTGCAGGGGGACATGAGTGGGGGCCTGGTGGAGGGTGCCCCTGGATGCTGGGGGGTGGGGGTGGTGGGAGACATGAGTGGGGGCCTGGTGGAGGGTGCCCCACACTGCTGGGGGGTGGGTGGGAGACATGAGTGGGGGCCTGGCGGAGGCTGCCCATGGTGGCTGGGGGGTGGGGGTGGCGGGAGACATGGGTGGGGGCCTGGTGGAGGGTGCCCCACACTGCTGGGGGGGTGGGGGTGGTGGGAGACATGAGTGGGGGCCTGGCGGAGGCTGCCCATGGTGGGTGGGGGGTGGGGGTGGTGGGAGACATGGGTGGGGGCCTGGTGGAGGGTGCACCACACTGCTGGGGGGGTGGGGGTGGTGGGAGACATGAGTGGGGGCCTGGTGGGGGCTGCCCATGGTGGCTGGGGAGTGGAGAGGTGGTAGACACGGGTGGGAGCCTGGTGGAGGGCGCCCCTGCACTGCTGGGGGTTGGGGGTGGGTGGGAGACATGAGTGGGGGCCTGGTGGGGGCTGCCCATGGTGGCTGGGGGGTGGGGGTGGTGGGAGACATGAGTGGGGGCCTGGTGGAGGGTGCCCCTGCACTGCTGGGGGGTGGGGGTGCAGGGGGACATGAGTGGGGGCCTGGTGGAGGGTGCCCCCGGATGCTGGGGGGTGGGGGTGGTGGGAGACATGAGTGGGGGCCTGGTGGAGGGTGCCCCACACTGCTGGGGGGGTGGGGGTGGTGGGAGACATGAGTGGGGGCCTGGTGGAGGGTGCCCCTGGATGCTGGGGGGTGGGGGTGGTGGGAGACATGGGTGGGGGCCTGGTGGAGGCTGCACCACACTGCTAGGGGGTGGGGGTGGTGGGAGACATGAGTGGGGGCCTGGTGGGGGCTGCCCATGGTGGCTGGGGAGTGGGGGGGTGGTAGACACGGGTGGGAGCCTGGTGGAGGATGCCCCTGCACTGCTGGGGGGTGGGGGTGGGTGGGAGACATGAGTGGGGGCCTGGTGGAGGCTGCCCCTGGTGGCTGGGGGGTGGGGGTGGTGGGAGACATGAGTGGGGGCCTGGTGGAGGGTGCCCCTGCACTGCTGGGAATGGGGGTGCAGGGGGACATGAGTGGGGGCCTGGTGGAGGGTGCCCCTGGATGCTGGGGGGTGGGGGTGGAGGGAGACATGAATGGGGGCCTGGTGGAGGGTGCCCCACACTGCTGGGGGGGTGGGGGTGGTGGGAGACATGAGTGGGGGCCTGGTGGAGGGTGCCCCTGGATGCTGGGGGGTGGGGGTGGTGGGAGACATGAGTGGGGGCCTGGTGGAGGCTGCCCCTGCACTGCTGGGGGGTGGGGGTGGTGGGAGACATGAGTGGGGGCCTGGTGGAGGGTGCCCCTGGATGCTGGGGGGTGGGGGTGGTGGGAGACATGAGTGGGGGCCTGGTGGAGGGTGCCCTGGATGCTGGGGGGTTTGGGTGCAGGGGGACATGAGTGGGGGCCTGGTGGAGGGTGCTCCTGGATGCTGGGGGGTGGGGGTGGTGGGAGACATGAGTGGGGGCCTGGTGGAGGATGCCCCACACTGCTGGGGGGGTGGGGGTGGGTGGGAGACATGAGTGGGGGCCTGGTGGAGGCTGCCCATGGTGGCTGGGTGGTGGGGGTGGTGGGAGACATGAGTGGGGGCCTGGTGGAGGGTACCCCACACTGCTGGGGGGGTGGGGGTGGGTGGGAGAAGTGAGTGGGGGCCTGGCGGAGGCTGCCCATGGTGGCTGGGGGTGGGGGTGGTGGGAGACATGGGTGGGGGCCTGGTGGAGGGTGCCCCACACTGCTGGGGGGGTGGTGGTGGTGGGAGACATGAGTGGGGGCCTGGCGGAGGCTGCCCATGGTGGGTGGGGGGTGGGGGTGGTGGGAGACATGGGTGGGGGCCTGGTGGAGGGTGCACCACACTGCTGGGGGGGTGGGGGTGGTGGGAGACATGAATGGGGGCCTGGTGGGGGCTGCCCATGGTGGCTGGGGGGGGTGGTAGACACGGGTGGGAGCCTGGTGGACGGTGCCCCTGCACTGCTGGGGGTGGGGGTGGGTGGGAGACATGGGTGGGGGCCTGGTGGAGGGTGCCCCACACTGCTGGGGGGGTGGGGGTGGTGGGAGACATGAGTGGGGGCCTGGTGGGGGCTGCCCATGGTGGCTGGGGGGTGGGGGTGGTGGGAGACATGAGTAGGGGCCTGGCGGAGGATGCCCATGGTGGGTGGGGGGTGGGGGTGGTGGTAGACATGGGTGGGGGCCTGGTGGAGGGTGCCCCACACTGCTGGGGGGGTAGGGGTGGTGGGAGACATGAGTGGGGGTCTGGCGGAGGCTGCCCATGGTGGGTGGGGGGTGGGGGTGGTGGTAGTCATGGGTGGGAGCCTGGTTGGGGCTGCCCATGGTGGCTGGGGGGTGGGGGTGATAGGGGACATGAGTGGGGGCCTGGTGGAGGGTGCCCCACACTGCTGGGGGGGTGGGGGGTGGGAGACATGAGCAGGTGTGCAGGGTAGTCCCCTGTTTTGTGGGCTGCCTGCAGGGGCTGTGGAGGGTGTACAGGAAACACCTGTGAGGACCCACCCCGCCTAATCACATGTGTAACTTACCGCGCACCCCTGTAATACACGTACCCAGCCAAATCGCGTGTGATGATTCCCGCGCACCTCTGTAATACACGTACCCAGCCAAATTGCGTGTGATTATTCCCGCGCACACCTGTAATACACGTACCCACCCAAATCGCGTGTGACAATTCCCGCGTACCCCTGTAATACACGTACCCTGGCTAATCGCGTGTAAAACTTCACGCGTACCCCTGTCATACACGTACCCTGGCTAATCGCATGTAATACTTCCCGCGTACCCCTGATATGAACGTTACACGCTTTGCGTTCCTTGTTTGGCAGCCCTGTAAACTGGTCAAGGGTTGCCGCAGCCCTTTGCGATGATTTAGCGATTTTGATGGCTTTTCCTTGCGCGAGGGCGTTCTTGGGGGCGTTACTGGCGCTGCTGCAGGGTCGCTGCGATACTCTGCGCCACGGCTGGTTTGGGAGCCTGAAATTCATGAATACGCTGTGCGCGGAATTCGGTTTTGGCGCACGCGCCTGGCGCAGACAATCGCACGCGGACACTCTGTGCCAGCCGCTTGCAAAGTATAAGGGGTCAGTTATTTCGTATTTGTTTTCTGCTATAAGGTAGAGAGCTAATTCAAACCATTTGGAATCTTCATTGTTTTCTATTTTGTATGTTACGTACTTTTAAATGTTAGTATTTCTTTTTTGTATGTGTGTTGTAGAAGATTGCCATCTGTACAATTGGTGCTAGTCTGTTGTAAAGCTACTGTATTTTGTAAGTGGCTTTCACTTCCAAAATATTTTTTCTGGATATGCTCTATTTCTTCCAGAATGTCTTTGGCTGTACCATGTAGAAGATTGTTATTTAACTTGGCTAGTGCTAAAGCAGGACTTTTAACATAGTACAGTTTATAGACTAGATTTCTTATAGTTGAATGATGTGTTGATATCATCTTGATATGATGGAAGGTGCTTTTGCAAATAGGTCCTGAAATGCAGGCCAATGAATGTCCTTGTAGTCCTGTGTATTTGCACACTGGACTGGTATCCATATTTTGCAGCAGTTTCATTTTGATTTTGTCTTTACCTTTCACATATTGATTGAGGAACTGGCGTAAAGATTTGAAAGATTTTTTGGCAATGTTACACATTGACGTGCATGGCCATTTGTATAGGGGACGTTCTGGTTTAGTCGAATGGAGAGTTGATACTGAGTTTTCTGGGGATATTTTTGTAAGCAGTATTTCTTGTTGCACTATGGTATTATTAAGTTTTTCTAAACCTCGTCCACTGCTATGTATGGCAATTGTGTGTGTTTGATTTTGTTTGTATGTTTCTTCAGTAAAATATGGTTCTGTGCTCGTGGTGTGACTCCATTCACCTCCACAGATATTTAAGAAGTTATTTTTGTTGACATTCCGTTTATTGAGAAGTCTTTTTTGTAATTCAGTAGTTAGTTTTATTAGTGGTTTCATTCTGTTTAACACTAAAATAAATAACTTTCTTTTGAGAAGGATTGCACTGTCTATCACAGCTTCTAAGATTAATTTTCTACAGTAGGTTTTAAGGGTTATGCATGATTTGTCTCCTGTTTTTATAAGATTCTGAAGGACTCTGTGGCGGAACATTTTTGCTAATATACTGTTTTCGGTATGGTTACTTGCCACTATATGAAGATTTATAGGAGCCGTTTTAGCAGTAGTGGTAGCTGCATTCTTTTTTTTAAATTTCTTTATTGTTTTCTTATAACAACAACAAAACACATAACATACAAACAACCATAACATAAATGGCTTATTGGCACTTTGTAAGGATCTTGCCCTTCCGCTGTAGTTTCATAGTTTCCCCAACGACCTTGTTAGTTCAGTCCTTACCTCCTGTTGGGTCGAACACCAGGTCTGGTACGCATAATGTTCTATTATTGGGCTTCCTGCTTGGCCTTTCTATTTCGTCTATGGACCCTCTGTTTCTAAGGGATCTTTGGAGTTTCCCTCCTCCGGGTGGCCAAAGAGGTCTTGTATTAGTGTGTTCCATGCAGTCAACTTGTGCGCAGTTTCACCTCCCCTCTTATCACTGCTCTCGTCCACACCACTGTCTCTGCCTGCGTCCACTTCTGAAGGTCTGACCACCATGCTTCTACGCGCGGGTCCTCCCTTGACTTCCATGTCATTGCTATACTTCTCTTGGCCAGTATACTTATTAAATCTTTCATCTTCGCCAGATGCGATCGTGTTTACCCACTCTCGAGAAGTGGCCCAGTAGGTACTTTTCAGGGTATTCCGCCTGGATTTGAAGTCCGCTTTTTGCTATCTTAAGTCTGATCCCGTCCCAGGACTCTTGTATCACTGGGCAGGACCAGAACATGTGTACCCTGTCCGCTTCTTCTGACGAGCAGCGGGGGCACCCGCTCTGGCCTCCCATCTGGACTTTATTCATCTTTTTGGGTGTGAGATACGCTCTGTGTGTTACATATAGCTGCGCCTGCCTAAATCTTGCATTTCTGGATACCTTTTTTGGGTATCGTGGGGCCCTGGTCCATTCTTGGTCACTGAGGGGTCTCCCCAACTCCTCCTCCCAACACTGCCTCGTGTTGCTCCTGTGGGTTTTTAACTTTCAGTAGCTGTTCATATAACCTGGAGGTTGTGTGCGTTCCCTCCGCAATGTCATACCATACGTCTAATGCTGTCTCTTCATCCTGGTCTTCCCAATCCGGCCATCTTCTCGTAATGTTTCTCAGCATGCCGGTATATAGGATGAATTGACCCACATGTATTTCATATTCGTCTACCATTCCGTGGAAGTCCGCCTACCTTCCCTCCCTTCTCAGGTCTCCAATTTGTGCTACACCTTTAGCCTCCCAATGTGCTCGATATGTTGCTAATGTATTTGAGTTACCTCCCAGGAGGCCCGCTAGAGGGATTTGTGCCGACTGCGGATCTTTTACCCCTTGGAGTTTCCACACTCTTTTCCATAAGTCCACTGCAATGTTAAGCATGTTCAGTAGGGTTCTGAGCCGGGGTCTGTCGAGCCATAGTATTTCCCTAAGATAATATTGTTTCAGTGCTGGCTGGAAAATGCGTGTGTCTATTGTTTCGTCTTCACCCAGCCATTTTACTACAAATTGCTGCTGCCCTGCTAAGTAGTACCTCTCGAAGTCCAGTAGTCTGATACTCCCTTCTTCGTAGTCCTTCTACAAGGTCCTTATTGCAATCCTATTTCTCCCTCCCCCCATAGGAATGAACGCATTATCGTGTTTAGTTTAGTGAAAAAGGCCCTGGGTATGCTGTGTGGGATGTTCGTGAGGAAGTATAATAGGCGGAGCAGCACCACCATTTTCAGGAGGGCTGCTCTTCCCATCATTCCCAGTGGGAGTGTCCCCCAGAAAGTCATCGACCATCGTGTTCTTTCTAGAGCTACGAGCATGTTGGATGTATGGGTATCAGCGGTGTCATGATGTATCCCTATACCCAAATATTTGAAGGTGCGGGGCGCCCATGTCAGGCCCAGGTCCGGCAGACAATGTGGTGGGACGTGTTTTAGACTTGCCAAAGGGAAGAGGAGGGACTTATATTTATTAATCGCTATGCCCGAAAGCCTGGTGTACGCCCCAATCACATCTAGGGGGCAGGGTAGGTTTGTGGTTGGCTTGCTTACGAATCGGAGCATATCATCCGCGTATAGCGAGATTTGGTGGAGTACCCCATCTATGTCTAGTCCGGTGTCTCTATATTCTGCTCTAAGGAATACCACAAATGGCTCTAGGCCCAGGATATATAACATTGGCGATAGCGGGCACCCCTGCTTAGTTCCTCTATGTATCTTCCACTCCTTGGAAATTAATCGCCCAGTTTTCACCCTTGCTCTGGGTTCCTTATATAATAACCTGATCCATCAGAGGTACCTCTCCCCAATACCAAAATGGGCGAGTACGCTCACCAGCCATTCCCAACGCACAGAGTTGAAAGCTTTGACAGCGTCCAAAGACACTATTACGCTCTCGTCTTGTAGTCGATTTGTCTCATCTATCACATGGTGAAGTCTGCGGAGGTTCCAGGACGTATTCCTTCCTGGAACGTAGCCTGTTTGGTCCGGGTGAATCAGCGTGGGTATTACCTGTTTTAAGCGGTTGGCTAGGACTGCCGTTAGTATTTTAGCATCCTGATTAATAAGGTATATCGGCCTATAGGAGGCGCATTTCCTGGGGGGCTTCCCTGGTTTGAGGATGGGGACAATTATTGATTCCGACAGGCTTGTCGGCGATGCATGGTCTCATATGCATCTTGGAATGTCTCTAGTAGTTTTGGGGCAATGGCGCTCTTGCACGTCTTGCAGAACTCTCCCGGAAGCCCATCCGGGCCCGGGGTTTTGCCGGTGGGAAGTTCTGTGATCACAGTCTCTATTTCTTCCACCGTGAGGGATGTGTCCAATAGCTGGACCTGTTCTTCCTCCAGCCTCAGCAACCCTATTACTACCAGTGCATCTGCTATGTCCTCCGGGTCTATTTCCAGATTCGGGGCATACAGTTGCTTGTACAAACGCACAAACATAGCGTTAATGTGCTCTTGGTCCCTGATCTCCGTCCCGGTGTGGTCTTCTAGCACCGTTATGGGATCTTTTTTACTCTCCTGTCTGGTGAGCCAGGCCAGGAGCCTACTTGGTTTATCCCCTTCCGCGTGTAACCGCTGTAGGTACCTCCCAAAGTTTAGCCTCCCTAGTTTTTCCCAGAGCAACATACATTTAGTCCGCAGCTCTATCAGCTCTCCCATTTCCTGCCCCTCTATCCCCGCTCGTTGTTCCCTCAATTCGATCACCCTCTCGAGTTCATTCAACTCCCTCATGGCTGCTCCTGTCAATCCTCCTGTTTTGCCTATTGCCGTTCCCCTTATTACTACCTTAAATGCATCCCATAACACGGCGCCACGCTCAACACTGCCCTCGTTCTGCTCGAAATAATCATCGATCACCTCCTGGAGGTGTTCCTCAAACTCACCCTCTCTCAGGGCTTCTACTCGAAGTCACCATGGTGGAATAGGGGCTTTCCTATTGGTGTGTGCCCATGTCGCCACTATTGGGGCATGATCAGAAAGTGTGCTTGTTTTGATAGTGATTCTTGTGATATCTTGTAGTGATTCCCTGCCCGCGAATATATAGTCTATACATGTGAATGTTCCATGTGGTGCGCTGTAGTGTGTATAACCCCTCCCCTCTCCATGTACCTGCCTCCATACATCCGCTAGCTGTAGCTGCTCCAGGATCCTATGCAGTTCTTTGGCTGGGGTGACGGCTTTTTGTGTTTACTATCAGACCTGTCGAGGAGGGGATTCAAGGTGCAGTTGAAGTCGGCGGCCCAGATGAACGTTGCCTCCCTATATTGCGCTAACTTGGGCGCTAGCTTTTTGAAGAAGTCCGTTACATCATTATTCAGTGCATAGGTGTTGACCAGGCACACCTCTTTGTTTTCTATCATGTCATGCACAAATACCAGCCGTCCCTCTGTGTTGGTCTCCTGCTTGAATAGCTGGAACGGGACCCCCAGGGCAATCCATATTAGTACTCCTCGTGTGTAATTTGAATATGTGGCGCTGTATATCTGTCCTCCCCATTTCTTATCCACCTTGGCCTCTCTGTCTCTTGTGAGGTGTGTCTCTTGTAATATCGCTATCTTGATTTTCATCCGGTTTAGCCAGGCATACACGCTAAGTCTCTTGACATACGCATTGAGTCCTCTCACATTCCAGGTAGCTATTGTCAATTCGTCTGGTCCCATGATCTTCTCTGTTTGCCTGGCTTCATTATCCCACTGCCGTGTCCTTTCACCCTGCCCTTTGGTCTCCTCGTACCTATCTCCCTCTGCGTCCTGGTCCTGGATCCTTGCCTCTTGATGCAGCCACTGCTGCTGTTACAGGATTCCTGCCCCATGTTACTCCGGTCGCTTATTCTCTGTAATATTTTTAATGTCCTTCGTGGTAGTTTGTGCCGTGTGCCGCCCATTCACTCCATTCAATGTCCTTAACCTCAACAGAAACTGGAAAACTAACGCCCAGCCACCCTCCTCCTGCTCGGGCTCCGCCGCTTCTCTCATCATGCTCCTGTGAGGGGGGCAGACTCGCTGCAGCGTGATGCCTTAAAACTGACATCCAAACTAGTAGTTCATTCTTCCCGGGGGCGCCGCTTCTCTCAGCCAACACAGCTAAAGTGGGGCTGATTGCTCCTCTATGCTTCCTTCTAGCTTCTTTTAACTTATGTAATGCTTATTTTCTTTGTTCCAGGTTGCCTTTGTTACTCCTCATCGGGGTCTATTTCCGGCATTGCTAGCGTTTCTCTGCCTCAGCTGAGGGATGCCTTGCGAGTCCATCCAACTGTGGGCCTCTTCGGTGGAGTCGAAAAAACATGTTTTCCCTTGGTGTATCACCTTAAGTTTAGCGGGGAACAGGAGCATGTATTTCACCCCGCGATCCTGAGGCATTCTTTTGTTGGGCCGAACGGTGCCCGTTGCCTCTGAACCATAGCCGTATAGTCCGGATACATTGTGATCTTGGAAGAGTTTCTCATGATTCCCCCCCCCCCTCCTTGAGAATGCTAGTATTTTCTCCCTGTCTTTGTAGTTCATCATCCTAGCAATCATCGCTCTCAGGGGGGCACCCAGGTGGGGTCTTACGGTCAGGGTTTTGTGTGCCCTTTCTACCACAAAGCCCTGGGAGAGTACACCTGCTCCGACTTCCTGGAGGAGCATGTTTTCCAAGTACTCGGTGGGGTCTTTCCCTTCCTCACTTTCCGGAATTCCAATTATGCGGATGTTGTTCCTCTGCGCTCTCCCCTCTGTATCTTCCGCTCTCCTTTCCAGAACCTTGATTCTCTGTAATACCTCCGACATCTGTGTCTGTGTTACAGCAACCCCTGCCGTATTTTGCTGCACCTGCTGTTCCGTCGCCGTAACTCTCTCTGTTAAGTTCCTTGTGTCCTGGCGGAGGAGGCCCACATCTACCACTACTGTATCCAGTTTATTTTCTAGAGATGCTTTCAGAGCCCCTATTGCTGTGTTCATCTTGTTTTCGAGGGATGCTTTCATGGAGGCGATTGCCTCCAGTATCGTGCCTTCATTAGCGGCTTCCGCTGGGTGTGAGGTGTCATCTGCGGCTGCTGTCTTGTCCACTGACGGTGACAGTTTGTGTCCGGATGCCTTAGTAAAGGTTTCCATGCTTACTTGCTTGGTTTTCCCTTCTTTTTTCTTGTTTGGCATCGCAGGGGGTAATGTCCTCTGCCTGTGTTGCCACTACCAGTCTTGGCTGTGCCCCACGTGCCGTGGCCCCTGTTTCTTCCTCCGCCCTGATCTTCCTTTTCCTCGGTGTTTGCGGGTCTCTCCGGCGTATGTTTCTCGGGCACCTTCCACCTTGTAATAGGGTTGTTACACTCTTCCGGCAGGTATATACGTTGGGCTTTCGTATCCTTGACACCCTCGTTGCTCCCGGCACTTTTTGCTATTGGATGTCGCCTGTCGGATGTCGCCTCGGGCTCAGGCCTTTCCCGTGCCTGCTGCGTGTGTCCCTGCGTTGCGTATGAGCGCTCCGGGAGTCACCTCAGCGTATCAGTGGGTAGGTTCGCCCCTATGTCGAGGTTCGCTGGCACTGGGGTTCGGCCTCAGTATTGGTACAGGGGTTTTCTTTCCTCCAGCCTCACCGCCTTCTCTGTGGTGTGGCTATGTGTGCCTCCCACCCCCTCGCTGAGTTTCACGGGCGGGGTTGGCCATTTGGGGAATGTACGCTTTGATCCCTGTCTGCGTCCTTGGGTCTCCTCTGTTTTGCCGTCCTTCTCCATCCGGCGGCACTGGTCTCCGTAGGTTGTGTACTGCAGTCCCCGTCTACGCCTCCGGGCCTCTCCCGCTTCTGCGTCCCACTTCCAACGATCGCGCTGGTCTCCACGTCGTGGGGTTGACTCAGACTCGGGTCTTCCCTGCACTGATTCTGCGTTATGTGCTGCCGGTGTCCTTCTCGCCGATCGTGTAGATTCTCCGGCTCACTCTGTATTACGCGGCCAGGGTCCTCCCACAGCTCGCGCGTCCACCATTTTGATTTCACGGGACGATACTTCCCCGGCGGTCTATCTTCTTTACCACCACCCGATTTTCTCTGGGGGCTTCGCCGGGTGGGCAGCAGGTGTTCCGGTCTCTGTGGAGAGACTTTGGCGGTCTTCTGGAACCAATTTATGCTAGTTTTGTCGGATTTTGTCAGGATCGCTCCGGAGCTCCTCAGCGGCACGTCTCACTACATCGACTGCTTAGCCACGCCGTGGTAGCTGCATTCTTGTTAATCATTTTCTGTTTTCATACACATTTTGATAAAGGAGGCAAAATATCTGTACTGGAAGATTGTTTTGTTTTGCTAAATGACTGTATTAGCTGTTTTGTTTGAACTTTTTGTACAAACTCTGCTAGAGATTGATGCTTATTTTGCACATTTTTATTTTCATTTGCTCTATTTCTGCGTTGCTTTCCACGGATGTGCTTTCTGGTAGGCATTCTGTTGGGTCTGTTGAAACAAAACAAGAAGGTATGGGTTGGGCTGTTGTTCAATGTATGTGTGCTGTATGCATGAGTGTCTGAGTATGATGGTAAATATGTATGTGTGTATGTGGTGGTGTGTGATTGTGCACTGGGCAGCTACAATTAGTTGGGAAGGCTATTCTTCTATTTGTGTGTTACTATACTGCAGTTCAGATGAGAGTGGAAAGTGAGCTAGTGGTGAGGAGAAGCACTAATAGTAAATCTAATGGTATAAAATTAAAACAGTTTTTTGTTTTGTAATACTAACATTCTAGGGGCTGAGTTATGTTATTTGTGTTCCGAAAAACAGGGATATGTGTGCCATTCTGTGTGCTAATCCCTGTTTAATAAATGGTGATTTGTGAGCAGAATGGTGCACAAATCTTTGTTTTTTTGGTGCACAAATTACATGAATCAACCGTACAGTGTGTTTGAGTAACAGTAAGAATATTTGTATTTGCATTTGTATTCATTTAGTTTATATAGCGCTTTACACCAAAGTGCTGCACATTTTAACAATAGGATACATATAACAACTAACATTATAACAGTAACAGTAGAAGCAATTTACAATTGAGAATCAGACCAACAAAACAGTAAGTAGAGCAATTAAACTGAAGGGGAGAAGGAGAGTAGTGCAGTAGAACTGAGAGAGAGAGGGAGGGGTGGGGAAGAGGAGGAGGATGGAAATGGATGGGGTGAAGGGAGAGAATGGGGGAGGGGAGGGAGATGATCAAGGAGATAAGGCAAGGGGGTTTAGGGTAAGAATGGGGGAGGGGTTTCATGGCGGGTAATGGAGAAGGAGAGATTTGAGGGAAGTGCGGAATGAGGAAAAGGTATAAATAGAACGGAGTGAGAGAGGTAAGGGGGGCTAGGAGATGGAAGGAGCAGAAAAGGGATGTGGCACAAGGGGAAGGAGAAGGAAGTGGTCAGCAGAGCGAAGGGAGCGGGAGGGAGTGTAGAAAGAGAGGAGGGAGGAGAGATAAGGGGGGGGCAAGACCGTGGAGAGATTTAAAGACTAGACAGAGAAATTAAGGTAGTATTGTACTTACTCTTTTTTTGTGGAATGAGCAGGTTTCTTTGGAGTTGTTGTTTGTAGTTCAGATGTTGCTGTTTTCCAGGAGAGTGGTCTTCACTGCAATTGTAAAAGAAACAAGTTAGTAATTTTGTGTGTTTATAGCACTGATGTTAATTGAGATGTTGATTTTTATGTTTTTGTAGTAGTATTCTTGTTTGATATCTGAACATAGTGTATGCCTGCAGTTTCATTTGACTATGTGCGGCCTTTATATTTTATTTACAATATGTTAGTTCAACATGCTTTGCAAATGAGTAGAAAATTAAGTGTATGAAATTCACGTGGTTTTTTAAAGCTGTGTTATAGAATGTTAGGAGAAAGAAGAAATAATAATATATTTATTTTGCAATTTTTATAAGGTAAATGGCAGAAACTGTATAGAAAAGCATGGAATGTATGCATTTGTGAAGGTGTGAGTAATAAAGCAGAAGGATGAGATTTACATGTATTGGTGTTATTGCAGCTGGGAGCTTTTCAATGATAGTGTCTATGTGTGTGAGTGTATGAAGATGCATGACCTTTTACTGGCTGTGTGTAATTTCATGATACACTAAGTGTTTTTCCACAATTATATTATTATTTCTTCCATCTTCTAATATTACAATATTTTAGATAGGTGTGTGTGTAAAAAAAAAAATAGATAGCAGACAGGTTTGGAAGTGACAGTTGATTATAGCAGATGGGAAAAATGACAGTAAATTCATTTTATAGGTTATACAGGTTAAGTGGCAGTTACTCTGTTTATATGCATTAATAAGAGTTGTACAAGTACTGTGCAGAAAATATGCATACCTGTAGTTTGTATTCATGCATGTGGATATGCATGCAGCTGCAAGTAGAAATCTTGGAGACTTGTAGAGTAGTTTTTGTTGTAGGTGCTTTCCAATGATATGAGACTTGTACTCAGAGTGATCAACAGTACATTTGAAGTGCTGAACTCTGATGATGATGTAGAGGTCTTGGATGTGATGGGTGGATGGTTGTGTGACTGGTTAGCTGTATCCAATGAGGGAATGGCACAGAGAGTGAAGTGGAAATGGTAGAAGGGCTGTCCAAGTTACGATATGTCCGTGGACATGGCGATAGTCCGTGGACACCACATATTACATAAAGGGATTTTGGGGTGGAGAAGCATGCAAATGAGAATGAGCAGAGCAAGGAATTGGTCAGTAACGTTTACTGGGTGTGTTGTGTAAGGAGAGAGTTTGCTATGGCTGTGTGTTTCAGAAAACAGATTATCTGGATTTTGGGAGACTCATGGATACATTGATTGGAGGTGCATGCAGAACGCTGTGGAGTAGCTGCAGATCTTGGATTCCCTCATGTGGAAGTGCACTGGCATGGAGTGCGTGGAATGAAGTGGTTGGACTTGGTACCTCTCTGTGCTAGTTTGGAGACAGAGCTTCATCCAGACATAATTATAATTCATTGTGGAGGGAAGAGTTTAGGACATGTGTCAGGAATTTCTTTGCAATTTGCGATGAAAGAAGGACTTGGGAAGGCCATGGACATGTTTCCAAATTCCCAAGTAATTTTGTCTCGTATTGCGCAGAGAAACATGTGGATGCATTCTTCTTCATTTGGTCCACAAATGGAGAAAGTGAGGCAGAATGTTAATAAGGCTGTTTGTGCCTTTCTAAGAGATGTTGGCATGTCCTCTTTCCACAATGAAAATATTATGTTTCGTAGCACATACATTTTTCGCAGAGATCAAGTTTTTCAAACAAAAAAAAACGCCAACAAAAGGCTCTTTTTTCAGAGGCACCACTTCCTCCCATAGAAAAGTGCAATGGTTTTGATAGGGCAGCACCCCAAAATTTTAGATGTCCGCGGACTGTCCGCAGACTTGTAAAAAATGCACAGGGCCCAGCTCTATTTATTTGTCACTTCTATTTTTAGACTGTGAAAGGCGGCTCTGAAAAGAGCCATTTTGTCGGGGGATTTTTGTTGTTTTATATTTTTTACACATGACACACTAGGAGAGGAGGGAAAAGGAGGAGAAGGGGGGACACCAACCACTGGGAAAAGAAAGGGCAGGTGGACAGAGGAAGATGTAGGGTGGGCCTTACTTTGGTAGTGGGCAGGTCTTCTCGTGCTCCTTGACTCGAAAGCACTTCGAAGTCTCTCCCCCCTGTAGAGTACTGCGTCGCAGTACATACACAAAACTGTGACCCTCGAAAGGTAAGGGTTGTCAGCATCATGGATGGCCTGTGAGGCAGCTGGAGGGATGCGCTGTCCCACAGGAGTGTCTCTTGTGGTGACAGGAGCGGAAATGGAGGATGTGGTAGAGGAACTCAGCCTACTACGTTGATCGCAAGGTACAACCTTGCGAATGGCCCTACCGTTGAACGACCTTAGGTGTCGCTTCATAGATGTCGTACCAAAGCTGAAACTAATAAAAAGTGCGACACAAGTGAGACGGACAGTTACGGACAGGCGCGATGTTCGTAGGATTATGGGTGTGGTGCGTAGATGTTCTACAGGCAGTACGGACAGGCATAGTGTCCTTAGAACGCCCCCATTTTGGTCAATTACGGACAAAACGGACACCGTCCATGTTCTTAGAACAGTTTAAACTTGCCTGCGGGCATTACGGACAGGCATAGTGTCTTTAGGACACCTCCATGTTGGTTAATTGTGGACATTCCGGACACCGAAAGTGTTCTAAGAACAGTTTCAACTTGCCTGTGGATAGTAGGGACAGGAATAATGTCCTTAGGACGCCTCAATTTTGGTTAATTACGGACAACCCGGGCACCGCGCATGTTCCTAGAACAGTTTCAACTTGCCTGCGGACATTACGGAGAGGCATAGTGTCCTTAGGACACCTCCATTGTGGTTAATTACGGACAACCTGGACACCGCGCATGTTCTTAGAACAGTTCCAACTTGTCTGCGGACTTCACAGACAAGCATAGTGTCCTTAGGACACCTCCATTTTGGTTAATTGCGGACATTCCGGACACCGAATGTGTTCTAAGAACAGTTTCAACTTGCCTGTGGATAGTACAAACAGGCATAGTGTCCTTAGGACACCTCCATTTTGGTTAAATACGGCCAATCCGGACACTGCGCTCTCCGCAGACATCTTCACTGCCTTTTTAAAAAAAAAGAAGACACAAAGGACTGAATTAAAACACATCTA
Organism: Ambystoma mexicanum; assembly: GCF_040938575.1. Taxonomy (NCBI): domain Eukaryota; kingdom Metazoa; phylum Chordata; class Amphibia; order Caudata; family Ambystomatidae; genus Ambystoma; species Ambystoma mexicanum. Next base: position 316,969,912 of record NC_090928.1, on the reverse strand, counting down.
ATATTGTTTTTTATTATATACAGATATTAAATGTATGCGAGAGAGGGGAAGCAGAAACTGGCACAAACACAGGGGAAATGGGGGTTTGGAGAGGATGGATGGGAGGAGATGAAGGGATGGAAGTCTCATCGTATGTCACGATGCCTACCTCTAAGGAGCCAGGCCGGGCCCAGCAACCCCAGAGGCAGACATCATTTTCCCCAGGGAAGTCTCAGTGGGCCCAAGTCGGGGCCCTTTGGACTCAGTCCTGGCGCCTTAGGCGCCAGGCTCATAGCGGACCTCAGTCCTGGCGCCTTAGGCACCAGGCTCATAGAAGAGGATATGTGTTTAAGTGCTTGGGTGCACACTTACCTGATGCAGACCTTGCTGCCTCATCCAGGCCCTCTTGAGGCCTGAACGGGACTACTTAACCTGTAGGACTACTTCACCACCCAGGTGTGGTCGGGGAAGGATACATACCTGATTGGTGGAAGGATACATACCAGGAACTTCTTCCAAGGCTATTTAAACCCCACCCGAACAGCCACACATGCTTCGCGTTGTTCTGCACCTAGCAGCTGGACGCTCACCGTGTCAGCTCCTGCATCCCGACTTCAGCCACGCCTGCCAGCACCCTGGAACACCTGCAAGGGGAGAAAGGAAGAGAATAGGAGAAGAAAAGCCCTTACCTGCTAAATCTGCATCCCAGAGTCATTTCTCCAACGGCCCTGAAAAGGAAGACATCATTTTAAAGGCATTTCGTTTCGATCGCTGCAGCGCTGCATTTTACTCACCTTTGCAAGGCGCTTCCATCTTCAGCAGCGATCTTCCGGATTCAGCTACGCCCCGGCGCCTAGAGGAAAAAAGACAAGAACAAAGGTGAGAGGGAGAAAAGGAATAAGGAAAGCTCAGTTTCCTTTTCAGTCTTACCTGTTGGATTATTCCCACTGCATTTCGGGTCCTGCCGCTTCCTGGCATCTCCGGACCCCGGCCCCTATGGGGAAAAAAGACAAAGACATTGAATGAGCGAATGCAAAGACATTACCTGAGCGCTCATCCAGAACTGTTTCACTTCGGGTTGACGCCATATCTCCGGCACTCCGAACCCCGGCCCCTAAGGGGAAAAAGAATTAAGCATTAGCGCTTGCTGCAATTAGACAACGAACATTATTATTAAGCTTGAACTTTTGAACAGAACTTTTACAGCGCCTTACCTGAACAGTCAAGCTTACCTGAACTCCCATCAATCCTCAATCCAGTGAAGTAACTGGGTTTCAACGTGCCCCTGCATCAGAAGCAGGATGGAGAGCTCATCCTTCCAAACCCTAAGGTGAGGCTTCACGGGGAATCGTGGAGGAGGTATCGTGGAGGGTTGGAAGGGAGTGGGAGGCTTGAGCATTGTTCCACAGTTGGTAATACTCCCTTTTCACGCACAGGAGGGTATCCAACGAGCCAGGGAAGCCAGAATAGAGGGGCCCTTCCTGTCCATCTTCAGAGTTCTGCGCCTTCGACGCCGCGCCTCCGTGGGAACCAGGTGAGCGTTACAGAACGCAAAGCCTTACCACAATTTCCCACCTGGGCGCTATGGAGACTTCCGAGACAGATAAGCTGGCCCATCTTTTAGGGGAATTACGGGCAGAAGTGCACTCAGCCCGCCAGGAGACTAATGCTCTCAGACGGGAACTAATCCTATCCAAGGAAAGAACAGATGATCTGGCCAAAAGGTTATTGCAGGGCCAGGCAGAGCACACTCCTTTACCTGTTTCCGGAGATATTTCTACAACAATGGGTTCGAATAACCCGGTACAAATCAATCTACCTGGACACATGCCTTTGGCCCCGCCGGAACGTTTTGCGGATCCCAAGAAATATGCCGTTTTTATGAACCAATGCTGTTTACACTTTTTATGCAGGCCCGGGGCCTTCCCCAACGACCAGACCAAAGTAGCCTTTGTACTATCTTACCTCAGTGGCTGTGCTGCCGATTGGTCTATTCCATTGGTAAATCAGGATGATCCCATTCTCCGGGATTTCCAGGGCTTCCAGGCCAGCATGGAAAGATTGTTCGCTCGACACTCGCAGGGACAGGCCCTTGACAACAAACTGCTCTCCTTACGACAAGGTAATCAGGATCTTTTGTCCTATATCGCCACCTTTAATAGACTAGTTGTGGAAACCGGATGGCCTGAAAATAAGAGGATCACATTGTTTCATCGAGGCCTGCGCGGAGAGCTTAAAGATGTTATAGCTCAGATAGTAGATCCACCCCAGGCCTGCGCAGACTACATAGACTTAGTGGTTCAACTTGATCACAGACTTCAAATTAGAAAAGCAGATCGGCTCAAGTATGAAACCAGAGTACCTATCAAGACCCACGTTAACTCCAAGAGTACTGACGTTTTCGAACCTATGCAAATTGGCAGTGTTAAAGGACCATTAACGCAGAAGGAACGAGAGAGAAGGCGACAAATGCAACTTTGTCTGTATTGCGGAACTTCCGGTCACTTTCTTCAAAGTTGTCCAGTTAAACCACCCAAGAAGGTGGTTGGAGCCACTGATAACGAGTTATTGACACCTGGTTCGGGAAACGACCTAGCCCGACAAGCGTAGGGGTCTGCTTGCCGAGCTTGAAAACAAACTCTTTGACCTCGCATTTTGTCATGCCAATGGTGCTTGTGAACCCAAAACAGCCTCAGCAGTTGCATGCTATAAAAGCATACATAGACAGTGGAGCTATTGGAAATTACATAGACCGTGAATTGGCTTCCAGGATTAAGCTTCCTCTCCGCCCGAAAGTAGCCCAAGATGTAATTACTACAGTTGATGGAACCGAAATAGCCTCAGGGCCTGTAACGCATTCCACAGTTGAAATCACTCTGGTGGGTCAGGACGGACATCGGGAAGCAATTGTGTTTGATGTGATCAAGGCCCCACAATTTCAAGTACTTCTTGGAATCGCTTGGTTAGAAACACATAATCCGAGAATAGACTGGCGAGCAAAGAAGATAACTTTTCCTGATTGTGAACCAACCTGTTACCCAAGGAATCCAGCTATGGGTCTAGCCTCTGTAACTTCCACCCCTGTACAGCTACCATCTGAATACCAAGAATTCCAAGACGTTTTTCAGAAAGAGCAGGCTAACACCTTACCTGCCCATCGATCTTACGATTGCCAAATCGACTTGGTACCCAATGCACAACTACCTTGTAGTAGGATTTATGCTCTTACTGAACCTGAGAACCTGCATTTGCGCCAGTATTTGGATCAATACCTGGCCAATGGTTTCATTCGCCCATCAAAGTCACCAGTCTCTTCCGCTTTGTTCTTCGTACCTAAAAAGTAAGGAGACCTTAGGGCCTGTATTGACTACCGCGCCCTAAATCAGATAACGATTAAGAATCATTACCCTTTGCCCCTGATACCTGAGCTTATCGACCAAGTAAAAGATGCTCGTGTGTACACCAAGCTAGATCTCCGAGGAGCTTACCACCTGGTACGTATAAAAGAGGGCGACGAGTGGAAGACTGCATTCCGCACCAAATTTGGGCTCTTCGAATATCAAGTAATGCCCTTTGGTTTGTGCAACGCACCTGCCGCCTTTCAGTACTTCATGAATGATGTTCTTCGGGAACTTATCGATGTTTGTGTCATCGTTTATATTGACGACATCCTGGTGTATTCCTCCTCAGAATCTGATCACAGAAACCATGTTAGGGCAGTTCTTGAGAAATTGCGCCAGCACAAATTATTTGCCAAGCTCGAAAAATGCGTTTTTCATACCACAGAAGTGGAGTTTCTCGGATTCATCCTGACACCTCAAGGAATCCGAATGGACTCGCGGAAAGTGGACGCCATTCTCAAATGGCCATCTCCTAGCTCTGTGAAGGGAGTGCAAAGCATGCTTGGCTTTGCCAATTTTTATCGAAGGTTCATCCCGGAATTTTCTCGAACTGTTCAACCCATCACAGCTCTCCTAAAGAAAAACAAACGCTTTGAATGGACTCTTAAGGCTGAACAAGCCTTTCAGGACCTGAAAACCAAATTCACCTCTGCACCTGTATTGAAGCACCCGCGCCCAGATCTCCCTTACATCGTGGAAACCGATGCATCCAGTTCGGCCATGGGAGCTGTCCTGTCGCAAAGAGACCCAGAAACTAACCAACTACACCCTGTAGCCTTTTGGTCCAGAAAATTCTCTCCACCTGAACTCAATTACGCAATTACCGACAAAGAACTACTGGCTATTAAATCAGCTTTCAAGGCTTGGCGTCACTATCTTCTCAGTGCAAGACACACCATCACCGTAATTACGGACCACAGAAATTTGCAGTATTTAAAGACGGCCAAAGCTCAATCTTCGCGACAACTCCGATGGGCTTTATTCTTTGCGGAATTTGATTTTGTAATTACCTATCGCCCTGGCTGCAAGAATGGTAAGGCAGATGCCTTATCCCGGATAGGCATGGAAGAACCCAATTCGAGTTTAGAACCTGTGCCAATCATACCGGAACAAAGAATTCTGGGCTTGACTTCATTTCAAACCATTGAGGACATCCAAGCTCAAGTAAAACAGCTTTTTGACTCTTCTGCCTTACTGGAATGGAGTCAAAAGGGTCCTCACTACACCGTTAAGGATGATTTACCCTACTTCCAAGAGCGGTTATTTCTGCCAAGTAAAGAATTGCAGGAACTTGTCATTACCCGTCATCATGAATCATTAATGGAAGGACACCCCGGTATCGCGAAAAAAGAAGAAAAGATCAAACGCCACTTCTGGTGGCCTTCTTGGAGAAAAGACATAAAGTCATTTGTGTTGTCTTGCGGAATCTGTGCCCAAAATAAGAGTCAAAAGAAAAGGCCAGCCGGCCTACTTCAACCTTTGGACATTCCACCAGCACCTTGGCACACCTTGTCAATGGACTTTATAACTGACCTGCCACCTTGTGGTGGTTACAACACGATTCTCGTAATAGTGGATCTATTCTCCAAAATGGCCCATTTTATCCCTTTAAAAGGATTGCCGTCAGCTTCCACCTTGGCCAAGGAATTTATGGAAAATATAGTGCGGTTACATGGTTTCCCTTCCATATTAGTCTCAGACCATGGAAGTCAATTTATCTCCCACTTTTGGAAGAAATGTTGCCAACTAGCACAAAGAGACGTGCGGTTATCCACCAGCCACCACCCCCAGACCGTCGGACAAACCGAGAGAACCAATCAGACTCTCGAGCAATATCTGCGGTGCATGTTACACCAATCCGAGGTGAATTGGAAGGACATCCTTTGGATTGCAGAATATGCATACAACAATTCAGTGCATTCTGGAACCGGACAGACTCCTTTTTATACCCTGTATGGTCACCATCCTCGGACCTCTGACCTAGAGCCACCTCTGACCCTGGAGATGCCTGCAGTAAATCACCTACATTTCACAATAACCCAAGCCTTCAAAGAAGCTACAACCCACTTACAGCAAGCCAAGAAAAAGTATAAAGAAAACGCTGATTTGCACCGAAGTAAAACTCCTCCTTACCAAGTAGGAGATCAGGTATGGCTAGCAACTAAACATCTACCCCTCAAGGGTCAGCGAACTTTTAATCCCAGATTCATTGGGCCTTACCCCATCAAAGCTATTATCAACCCAGTGGCCTTTGAACTCGATTTACCATCCAACATGCGGATTCATCCCGTTTTTCACGCATCTCTTCTAAAACCAGTACAACCTGGAACCAGACTGTCTGAGCCCCCAGGCCCTGTCCAAATTGATGGAGAATTAGAATTCGAAGTGAAAGACATTTTAGATTCCAAGATAGTTAAGTCGAAACTCTTCTATCTTGTTGATTGGAAAGGATATGGACCTCAGGAAAGATCTTGGGAACCCAGTAACTATGTTCACGCACCACGATTAATTCAAAGATTCCATCGAAGATTCCCGCACAAACCAAAACCCCCGGAGGAAAAGACCTTGGGAGGGGCCTTGAGGGGGGGTACTGTCATGATGCCTACCTCTAAGGAGCCAGGCCGGGCCCAGCAACCCCAGAGGCAGACATCATTTTCCCCAGGGAAGTCTCAGCGGGCCCAAGTCGGGGCCCTTTGGACTCAGTCCTGGCGCCTTAGGCGCCAGGCTCATAGAAGAGGATATATGTTTAAGTGCTTGGGTGCACACTTACCTGATGCAGACCTTGCTGCTTCATCCAGGCCCTCTTGAGGCCTGAATGGGACTACTTAACCCGTAGGACTATTTCACCACCCAGGTGTGGTCGGGGAAGGATACATACCTGATTGGTGGAAGGATACATACCAGGAACTTCTTCCAAGGCTATTTAAACCCCACCCGAACAGCCACACATACTTCGCGTTGTTCTGCACCTAGCAGCTGGACGCTCACCGTGTCAGCTCCTGCATCCTGACTTCAGCCACGCCTGCCAGCTCCCTGGAACACCTGCAAGGGGAGAAAGGAAGAGAATAGGAGAAGAAAAGCCCTTACCTGCTAAATCTGCATCCCGGAGTCATTTCTCCAACGGCCCTGAAAAGGAAGACATCATTTTAAAGGCATTTCGTTTCGATCGCTGCAGCGCTGCATTTTACTCACCTTTGCAAGGCGCTTCCATCTTCAGCAGCGATCTTCTGGATTCAGCTACGCCCCGGCGCCTAGATGAAAAAAGACAAGAACAAAGGTGAGAGGGAGAAAAGGAATAAGGAAAGCTCAGTTTCCTTTTAAGTCTTACCTGTTGGATTATTCCCACTGCATTTCGGGTCCTGCCGCTTCCTGGCATCTCCGGACCCCGGCCCCTATGGGGAAAAAAGACAAAGACATTGAATGAGCGAATGCAAAGACATTACCTGAGCGCTCATCCAGAACTGTTTCACTTCGGGTCGGCGCCATATCTCCGGCACTCCGAACCCCGGCCCCTAAGGGGAAAAAGACATAAGCAGTAGCGCTTGCTGCAATTAGACAACGAACATTATTATTAAGCTTGAACTTTTGAACAGAACTTTTACAGCACCTTACCTGAACAGTCAAGCTTACATGAACTCCCATCAATCCTCAATCCAGTGAAGTAACTGGGTTTCAACGCGCCCCTGCATCAGAAGCAGGATGGAGAGCTCATCCTTCCAAACCCTAAGGTGAGGCTTCACTGGGAATCGTGGAGGAGGTATCGTGGAGGGTTGGAAGGGAGTGGGAGGCTTGAGCATTGTTCCACAGTTGGTAATACTCCCTTTTCACGCACAGGAGGGTATCCAACGAGCCAGGGAAGCCAGAATAGAGGGGCCCTTCCTGTCCATCTTCAGAGTTCTGCGCCTTCGACGCCGCGCCTCCATGGGAACCAGGTGAGCGTTACATCGTAACGTTTTTCTTGGTGGGGAAGGTTTGGGGATAGTTGACTGGGACATGCAGAGGGGGAACAGGAACATGTGGGACAAAGATATTTATTTTTTTCTTTTATGTGGTCCTCCACATAATGTTTAAAAAGATTGAAATTTCCATTTCGCATGTCCATTTTTTCTTCCATGTGGTGCAGAGTATGTTCTAATGTGTCTTTAGGTGTATTATTCTCAATGTTTGTATGGTCTGTGAAAAAAAATAAAAATGTTAAGTACACATAAAGTTATGATTATTAATTTGGTTATATAGATAAGTGTCTACCATTATTATCACTATCTTCAGTCATTTCCTCCCATGGAAAATGTCCTCAAGCCAATCCCAAAGTACTGGCCATTTCTGTGTAAAAAAAAATATATTACTTTTAGTGTACCTAATACAGAAAGTTTAGAAATATATAAGAAAAATGAAGTTTACTTACTAGCTTCTGTTAAATTGTGTTCTTACTGTTGTGTAGGTCTGCTGTTGCTCCTAGCTGTGAAGTTTCTGTGAGGTAATTATGTTGGAGGCATATCTTTTTTGTTTTGGTATATTCCATTTTAGTACATATGGTATTGAAATGAATGGTTGATGTGTAACATATATATAGGTTCCACTTCTTATTTATTATTACATATAATGTGTTTATATGCTGCTTTTTGAACTTGTGCAGTGTTTATATGACTTGATAGAACAATTTAAGATACCCCTGAGTTGTTGGGTAGTGTTGTTGGTGTCCGCATCCATCTGCGGACATACACAGAGTCCGCGGACATCAAAATCACTAGCTGGGGGTTCAGTATGTTCTATGTTACATTTATATAAAGTCAGGGAATCCTAGTAAACATCTATCATATTCACAATATGAATATGTATATTCAATCAAATAAAATTTGATAAAGGAAGGTTGCGCTATTAAAAACCTATGAAATTCAGTAAAAAAACTTTGTTAAATGGACATTATGGTTAAGTTGCGCTACTAAAAACCTATGAATTTCAGTAAAAAAAGTTGTTAAAAGGACGTTATGGTTACAAGTAAAATCGAAAAACCCCAGAAATTCACCAGTTATGGTAAGCTAAGCATCCATAACTCGCGCCACCACTGTGCATTGCTAAGACTAACACCCAGGACATCAAAGATGACATCACTGATTGTAAATTTGGGGAAAATCCGTACGGTAGTTTTTTTTTAAAATGAGCAAAAAGTGGGTCACAAAAAATTTGTGATATCTATGTCCACTCCTCGGACACATTTCCCTATTCGCTCCGCGGACAGTGTCCTGATTGGCTAATCGGCTTGCGCCATGTCCGCAGACATGTGACGTGTTCGCTGATTGGATGGTGAAGAGCGTGGAGTGTATCCGATTTTTGGGAACGCCCACCATTTTGTATCCACGGACATCCGCGGACAGCGCAGTGACAAATGGTGGAGAAATACAATTTTGGCAAGTGTGTTGGTGCATAAGAGCGTTTGGGGAGCGTGGGGGAGTAACAGATGGGTCCAATGCTGTATTTATTTAGGTGTCAGGCCGTTTTGTGTTCGTCTTATCCGCGGAGAGCCGCGCTGTCTGGGATTTCTGTAATTGGGCAAATGGGGGTGTCCTAAGGACACTATTCCTGTACATACTGTCCGTAGGCAAGTTGAAACTGTTATAAGAACATATTTGGTGTCCGTGATGTCCGAAATTAACCAAAATGGGGGTGTCCCAAGGACACTATTCCTGTCCGTACTGTCGGAAGGCAAGGTGAAACTGTTCTAATAACGCATGCAGTGTCCGGGAGGTCCACAATTAACCAAAATGGAGGTGTCCTAAGGACACTATTTCCTGTCCGTAGTGTCCGCAGGCAAGTTGAAACTGTTCTAAGAACAGGCGTGGTGTCTGGGATGTCCGTAAGCAATCAAAATGAAGGTGTCCTAAGGACACTATATCTGTCTGTGCTGTACGCAAGCAAAATAAAACTTTTCTTAGAACACGTTAGGTGGCCAAAAAATGGCCATGCTGCATGGTTAAAATGTTTGATTCTATGGGTGTGATCTATGGGTGTGATATGCTGCAGTGGTTGTGGCCAGGGCCTAGAGTCTTGGGTGCATGGCCCAAGGCCGTAGGCTATATGCCATGCACCCAAGACTCTAGGCCCTGGCCACAACCACCGCAGCATATCACACCCATAGATCACACCCATAGAATTGAATATGTATGAAATATTTGCAAAGCTCCAGTTTATGTAATGTTTGATTTGTATAGTTTGAGTGTGAAGTTTTGGGTACATCATGCCATTAAGATTGTAGAGTTTGTTAATAAGCACTGCAGTATAACATATCCATGGAAGTAAACATTTTGCATTGTGATGTACGGTTACATGTTTGCTTCAATGGTTGTGTTATGGAGCAGTATTTATGAGGTGTACTTATTATAATATACTTACTGTTTGGTTTGGTAACTGGAGCACATATATTCTTTGTCAATTTCTGTAATAAAAGAAAAGATCATGTTAGTGTTGGTAGTGGTAAGGACTTATAACATTGAATAATAGACATTTTTGATTCATTTCAACCCTCATATTTAGTAGATTACAAACCAGTGTACTGTGCAATTTGCTCAGTTTCTTTGTTGTTAAATCATTCGGTCTGTGGAAAAAAATGTCCATGTTGGATTAAAAAAAAACTTTTTTTCCCTTTTGGTACAGTAACTTTATGTTTGTGTTTTCAGTATTTACTTGTTATTTCTGGCTAATGTTGGCTTGTTGCAGATTGTTAGATGCTTGTTGTTGAATTGTAACTGATTATACTTTTTATTTATATTCTCAAATTGTTAATCTATCTGTTGTTGGGTTGTTGCATAATCTGGGGCAGTTAGATACCTGTTGGCGTATTCTGTTTATTTCTTCTTATAATTTAGTTGTATTGATTTATCTGTTTGGTTGTTGCAGAATCTTGGGGAAGTTAGATACCTGTTGGCGTATTCTAACTGTTTATTTCTTGTTATAATTTAGTGGTATTGATGTATCTGTTTGGTTGTTATAGAATCTTGAGGCAGTTAGATACCTGTTGGCGTATTCTAACTGTTTATAGTTTTCTAATTGAAGTTTTGTTAATGTTTAAGTACAGATTAGTTATTAAATTTAATTAAGATTTGCTGGTAATCTCTGATTTAGAGAAATGGTACTACCATCACATTCGAACCATCCACAATTCCTTTTTATATATGCAGTGTAGTGACCTGCATTGGTTGTGGCTCCTGCGTGGTAGATTATACCTATTGTTGTGAAGGTTTTCTTACCAAGCGATTCTTGCCCATGTGTGAATCCAGTCAGCTTGCAGTTGTTTTTGGTACCATCTGCATTGTAACATAGAAGCATTAATATTATGTATTTACTATGTATTTGTATTAGTAAGGTGGAGCGATTATCTGAATTGCAGGTAGTACATAATCTGCCATGGTTTGCATTTTGTACAAGTTGCTGAAATGGAACGGATTCACAGTTAGGTATGGATACATACACAAAACGTTCATTAGGGATTTGTTCATATTGCATATTGTTGCACAGAGTGCATGTATGTTTCCACATGTATGAAATCTGGAAGATTTCATTTATAGGTATGTTTTTGTTTTCCAGTACTTGTAGCAAGTATATTAGAAATTCTTGTGGATCTTCTTGTGAGTTTATAGTGAATTTCACCATTCCAGCACAGTAGTCCAATTCTTGCCTTATTCCATGAACACTATATGTGTTATCAGGATTGTTGGTTGCATTTCTATGCAGGATTAACATTTGCAAACACAATTGGTCTGTAGTGTGTAAGTAAATGTTGTCAGTAATTGGTGACAATTGAAGTAGAATATTGATTGCTACATTTGCGTAGCAATTTACACCAGTTATATTTGAAAATTTGAATGGACCAGATAGTTCTGTGTCCAAGTCATTGGAGTGTGTGTGTTTCTTCTTTGAAGAAGTACCTGAGTTACTTTGAGTAATAGATTCTTCTTTGGTTGTAGTAATTGCTGAAGCATTAGTTTCTTTTACTCTCTTTGGAGTATTCTCAGTGAAACACTTGTAAAATAAATAAATAAAACTACACGAGCCCCAAGTCCCAAACCTTGACAAATCATCCTTTCTTACCCTCCCCACATGCTCCCTAGCCTCAAAACACCCTTACTTATACACCTGATATAATTTTAGGGCAGTTTCCAAAAACATTGTGATTTCTATAATGACAGATTTTTGAAGCTTTGGCTAACTTTATAGGTACAGGGACAACAAAAAAATCTACTGGATGGATTTACACCAAACCAACAAAGGATTTCCTTTGAGCGCTTTGTGCTCAACTCGTTTCTTAATTGGCAGAAATCTGTCGAGCTGTTTGGGCTGTGCGTTTGAGCAAAAATTGGACATTTTCCATATGGGAAAACAAATGGAAAAGTGAAAAATACACCCTTTTTTTAACCATTTAAATCTTTTGAACTGTGGCACAGTTTTGCATGACATTTTCCAGTTCCGGGGGGCCTTGGCCCAAACTCTTGTTTCTAAAATGTCGTGCTGATCCGTCCTACAGCTCAAATGTTATTAGCCATAGACATTTTGCAGTTCTTATATGGATGATAGGTTTCACCTTAACCATAGGCCTACTAGCATTGCCCTATTACATATATCGCTGCCCTATAGTTAAGGTGAGTAGTGAGTTCCATAGGAAATTTAAAAAGTGAATTGCTAATAATTTTTGACTTGTACAATGGATTCAGCTGAAATTTTACAGACAATTTAGTACACCATGGAACCCCCTAACAACCCTTCAGACTGGAAAGTTTGGGAAAACTTCTCCTCATTCTGCACTTCCCTTAAATGTCTCCTTCTCCATTCCCCGCCTTGAAACCCCTTCCCTTTTCTTGCTTCCCCTCCTTCCTTTATCTTGTCCCCTTGATTATCTCCCTCCGCTCCCCCACCAGTCCTCGCTCACTCTTTCCCCTTCAATTTCCCTCCTCCTTCTCCTCCTCCCCTCACTCTCCCTCACAGTCCTAATGCACCACTCTCCCTATTCCCTCCAGTTTAATTGCTCTTCTTACTGTTTTGTTGGACTGGTTCATAATTGTAATTTGCTTCTACCGTTATATTGTTTTATGTATCAAGTTGTTAACATGTGCAGCGTTTTGGAGTAAAGCGTTATATAAACAAATAAATACAAATACAAATGCAAGAAAAAACTTGCAAAGATGAGCTACCTAGAGGTCTTCGAAGTAAAGGTCCAGGAGCGGCTTGAGAAGGAAGCAGAAATATCGTTGAACTGGCAAAATCCTCAATGCGACCTAGCAAGAAGAGAACAACTGGATAAATCAACCCTGAGGGCAGCAGTACTTGAAGACTGCAAATGGATGTGGAGCCACTTCAAAGATCTGCAAGGGCTAATGAGAAGGGAGGGCAATGAAGCAAGTATGAGCTCCATTGGTATGAGAAAGGAATTGAATGGTGCAGTAACCATGGAGAAGGGCTGCAACCCGGATGGAAAGCCTGGCCCCGGATGTAATGGAGAACTGATGAGGGGACAGGAGGGGGGCCGTCTGCCAACACCCTCCTTGTGGAATTAGAGGAAGCAGCCCCACATGACCCGCTTCAAGCTAAATCCTGGGCCCCTGGTAGCTGCCCCTGAAGCAAATATTTCTCGATAGGGGGAGACTGGGATCCCTTGGCAGAGTGCCCACGCAAGAGCAAAAAAAGGAAACATGAAAAAAGGAGGGAAACGAAAGTCGAATGACTCACAGGCATTTATGAGAAATCTGAGAACCCCCTTCGCCATATCTTGAAAGTTCCAATTGTGAAGCGGCAAAAAAAAGGATGCATCAGGAGAAGCAAGTACATTGCCATGAACCAGGATCGAACTATATCAACAGAGGTGAACTACGAACAAAGCCTACATGAAACTGTTGACCTTTTGTCGATGTAGGACTCATGCCTAAGTGGCCTTGTGGAAATAATTCGTGGAGAGGAAGAGGCAGAGGAGTGGAGAAATGTGAGCAACTCAGATCTGGCAGAAATTGATAGGTAGGTTCCGCAGATTTTCGAAGCAGTGGCAAGCTAAGCCTCTGCCAGATGACCGATGGCCAGGGAGAGTTGTAAATACTGAGGTGAAGATTCTCCAGTTCAGTACCTTGGAAGAAAAGAGGATGAGTATTGGGAAAAGATCAATGGCTGAACAAGTGGAGGCTACCAGGCAAGTGGAGCTAAAGGGCCCTACGGCTGCAAAAGTCGATCTGAAATGCAATACGATTAATGAATGCTTGCTGTTTTCATATTTATTCTTAGAGCTTATCCTGCTCTTGGTGGGTGCATTGTTGACATACTTGTTTTTCTGCATGATCCAAAAAATTGCCCTGCGATAAGGAGATTACTTGGGCAATAATTGAAGAGATACTGCAGCTACCTGGTTTACCCGAATTGCCTGATTAAAATTTTGTTTTCTTTCCTTAAAGCAGTTTACACGCAAAATGAGGAATGTTGTGAGTGGTACAGTTTTGGAAAAAGAGCGAGCTCAACGACGTTCAGAAAGTCATAAATGGTGTGGGTTAATGTACTGGTGTATACTATATGCATGCTCAGCATTTATTCTTGGTCTCATGGTTCTCTTGGTCCATACTCTTTACTTTATTGGTCCAAGCAAAGCAGAAGTCCCTTTGACCCTACCCACTCCAGTAATTCATGCAGAGTTGCCTATTGCTGAAGAGGCAAGACCTTTCGTCTTATTCCCCCACAGCAGAGCTGCTTTAGAGTTATTTCCATGGGTTACTGACAAATTGAGAGGGAGATACAAGAGGAGCACAGGGGAAGACGATAATGGAATACACCATTATTTAGACAGTAAAGCACATTTGGGTCATAAAATGTGGTATCATGACATGAAAAAGGTGGGAGAAAGAACATCTAAGGAGAGTTGCTATGTTTGTGCTCTCATACCTTATGCCATGGGGGCCTCGAAGATATTTATAGCTATAGAGGTAGCAGTACAAAAAGCTCTTTGTCTGACACACCTCGCACTCTGCCAGACAAGAGGACAATTCCAGGGTCGAACAGCATCCTTGTTATGGGTGACTGAAAAGACATCTCCGTGAGAAGATAACTATGTGCAAGATTTAAAGACAAGAGAGAAGACAAAAACCAGGAATCTAGTGATACAATATGAACAAACTGGAGCAAACGAACAAGGGATCAGAAGAAAAGAAAGCAAGATGCAAAATTGCCAGGGCAAGCGCCACAAAGAGATACGAAGATGTAAGGAAAGAGGTCAGCTGGAAATCAAAGGAACAGTGCTGACTCCAGAAGGATGGGCTGAAGGCCTGGTCGTGTGTAAAGCATTAGCAATTACAGGCTCTTATGAGCCAGTTATAAATACCGCAGATAATGAATGCAAGCATCATTGGCCTAAGATTGTGAAGTTGCTGATGTCGGTAGACGATAAAAGAGTACCGCTGCAGAAAGTACTGTTAGCTAGTGCATCCTTGTGTTTCAGAAACAATGGCACAAGAAAAGTTGGAGTAAATCAGCAGTGTGGCCGAATTTTCGATGCACCAGGCATGAAGGATGAAACAGTAGTGTTAATGGATCACTACTGGGCCTGTGGATCCAGAGCCTATATGAAGTTACCCAAAGATTGGGGAGGGACATGCTCCCTGGAGATCATTCATGTTCCAGCATTGGTGATTCCAAAGAGTGACCTGAACATTGAGGAGTTTCCAAAAGCAGATGCTCACTTAAGGAGGAGAAGACCAGTCAAATTTCTCATCCGGGCAAAAAGGGAGAATTACTTTTCATCTAAATCAATAGAAGCCTTTGATGCCATTTCGTATGAGCACAGGTTGTTCAGCAAGACTGCCCCAATATTCATGACTATCTTTATGCCAGGGATCCAGACGATGACAAATGCTAAATGGTTGCAGATAACCAGATGGGAGCTCCTGCAGACCATTAACACCAAGATAACGGTATTCAATTTTATCAGGGAAGAGTTGAGAGCCATAAGGTTGATGACTCTCCAGAATAGGTCCGTCCTTGACAGGATTACAGCAATGAAAGGAACTGTTTGCGCCGAAATTGGGCCATCACGTTGCATATTCATACCTTCTCACTATGACGAGAATGGGACCCTGATAGAGGCCATAACGCTGCAGACGAACCTGCACAACAAAATGGAAGATGAAGTAGAAGGTATTGCAGAACAGCTGGTATGCATCGATCTTATTTATTTATGAAAAATTCTTATAGCATTGTGCCACATGCCCATGGGCCTCAGGGTTCTCAACAGATAAGACCACTAGACAGACACCCAAAACAAATAGCATTAAAACGGTATGAGGAGGGATACCAGGGTTGGATCTCTGAGACGAATAACATCAGCTCCGAAAAAACAGACCAATGGAGCCTAGTCAGCAGAAGGTTGAACAGGAGCATCTTTAACTCCTTTTTGAATTTGAGTGTTGTATCCAAGTCTCTGAGATCTGGCAGCAACTCATTCCACAAATCAAGACCTTGCACACTAAAACTATGCCAACCAGCCTTTATCAGTTTAAATCTGGGTTTAGCTAGTCTCCTGCGATATTGAGGCCTCAGTAGGCGAGATGACACCTGAAGTTGTTGGCGAGCTCTGAGATATTGGGGTGCCAAATTCATCACACACATATGTGTGAGAGTCAGAACTTTGTGCCTAAGTCTGAGTTTTACAGGTAGCCAATGTAGGCCTGCCTTGTCACAGTAACATGAGCTTGCCTGGCAAAACCTGAAACTACCCTTAATGCCCTATTCTGTGAAACCTGCAAATCCGCTATGGTGGAGTGTGCACAGCCACTGAGCAGGCTATTGCAGTATGTAAGGTGTGTGTCAATAAGGACCAAAGCCAAGGTAGCTAAATTCTCATGGGAGAGAAAAGGGCAAATGTTACACATAAGATTTGTAATCAGCGCACAGGAGGACCGAATCAGCGCCACATGTTGTGACATAGACAGTTTGGTATCCAGCACTACTCCCAGGGTTTTTACCCTTTCCACCTCAGGGATCAAAGTACCCAGGAGTAAAAAATGTTTATACTCAACTGGCAAAGACCTCAGCCTCATTGTGGTGGCTACAATGAGAAGCTCAGTTTTACTAGCATTTAGGGCCAAAGAGTTGGCTGCCATCCGAAGATGGATGGCTTTGTAGATGCTATTCAACTTACCTGCATCCTCGGAGTATGAGCCAGATAATTTTACAGTCACCTGAGTGTCATCGACTTAGTTGGCCACGTAGACACCCAGGCTGATCAACAAGAGCAAGAAGGGGATCAAATAAACATTAAACAAAGGTGACAGGTGAGGGGTCTGAACAGACTTTGCCTAGGTTCACCCTAGGATTTCTGGGGCCGAGAATGGATGAGATCCAACCGCCCGCTTTGGAGGAGCACCCAACCATGGGCTGTTGTCTGCCTTTGAGTAGATTGTGATCCACAAGATCAAATGCTGATGAAACATCTAACAGTATGAGGATCGATAATTGTCCTTGTTCCATGTTCAATAGTAAGTTGGTCTGCAGGTCAAGCATTGTGGTTTCTGTCCCATGCCCCTTCCGAAAACCGGATTGGCGGGACAGTAGAATACCATTTTCCTCCAGAAACGTCTGAAATTGTATATGTGACACTTTGTCTTCTCATGGGTTCCACAATGGATGTCGAATATCTTCAAGTTTCTTGGAGCACTATTGATGATGATCATGTTTGTACTCTGTTTGATAAGGATAATAATCACACATAAGACATCGAAAAAGGCAGTAGGAATAAAGATCATGATTGATGTTGAGTCAGAGTTTGGACCCAAGGAGCTGACAGATGAAGAAATCAGAAAATACATAGAAGCCAGTATTCAAGCACCTGAGGGAATGAAGTTCCTTTATCCGAGGAACCACAAGAAGTATGTGGGACGATGAATCTACTGTAACACGAATGAACCATGTAGTCACATGACCTGGAGTGTTGATGACCATGTAAAATCAGCAGGATCTCTGAAAGGAGTGATGAAAATATGGACTTCAAAGAAACACTTCTTCAAGAGAGGATGTCTGGATGTGAAGACTGATGAGAGAGTGGTGGATAAATCAACCAGAGGGGGCAGTGTAGAGGAGCCAAATACCTCGACCAGAAGTCCCGCCCCTATTTTGCCTATATGTTGGGAACTGGAAATTTCGACATGCGCAACACCAGTGATGATGCCAATATCATGAAAAACATTTGACACAAGGTACGATTGAGGGAACCTTATCAGATGTATCCATGGAGAACTGACTGTCTCCTGGGGGAGATCCCTGAAGACGTGTGAAGATGACGCCCCAAGAAGAGATGCCATGAGAGAGGATGAATAGACCTTATAGAATCTGTTGACGAAGGTAAAAATCGAGTAACCTTTTATGTGCGGAATGAAGATTGCACATGTGAAAAACGCTGCAAAAAAAGCATGCCGTTTTATAATTGTACAGATGCTGTAACTCAAGTAGACTAAGTAATCATATAGGCTGGCTATATGTAGTGAATAGACTGCTGGTGGTGCCACCATTATATAGAATCTGAATATTCGATGTTGCAACTTTAGTAAGCCAGAACCCATGAAGAGAAGGGCTGAAAATGTGTGGCGCAGTAAAGAAAACAGCTGAAGATTGAGGAGGGATCGTGAAGGCTGTCTGGTCCAGTGTCAAAGGTTGAGGCAGCCAAGAACTTGTTATCTATCTGTGAAGATACAGAGGACGTGAGAAGCGAGACGAGCCCCTGTTAAGGTACAAAGGAAATACAGCATGAGTGCCAAGTTTAATTCATTTAATATCATTAAACGTGAAAAAGGAGCTAAACAAGGTCTCCTGTTACATGGGGTAGATGGAAATAGAAAATGGGCAAGCAGCACTGAGACTTGAAGTTAAGAACGTGCTCACACTCCCTTCTATTCTCAGGAGCAGTGATACTATGCAAGGCCGAGTTCAAAGACAATTCAATTGGCAGAAGGCATGAGCGATTATGGAAGATGGGCTAATTGGGTGGGACGGCCTGGCCAAGTCCACCCACTGACACCTGGGGTACCAGCTTGCTTCCTAGCAAGTCGAATATTCCAGAAGGGTACAAGCGTGCCAACCAACTATATAGAGAGCTGTGTATTGAAGAGCCCTATAGTTTGAGAACCAGTGATGTACCATGTATCTAACACATGTTGAAGATGACTTGCACTATGGGTGGTCATAAGTGGCCACCTGACTATAGAGATCCAATCACAATCCTATCCCTTAATAAAAGTATATCTAGAGGTCCCCTTAGACCTATCACAATCCCAAGTAGGTTTTCTTAGTTTGCCACGGAGTATGATGACGCATATGACAAATATTTGGTATATAAATGATGTTTTTTATGAAATGCGTTGAGATTATGCTATGAGACGCCCTATGATGTCCGTTGTACTGTTTTAGACAATTGAGAATAAAACAGATTACTTTGCCAATTTCCTGAGTCAGTCTTATAATTGGTGTAATCGTTATTCTGCATCCCATTCCATGTAAAGATGAGCTACCTCATTTAAAAGCACTGTAACGGTTCAGTATTTCATTAGCAATACGTGCATATAAGAGAAAATGATCACTATATAGAAAATACAAATAAATAAAAACAAAAAAGGTATGAGCCACTACTGTACATTATTCATTTCCACCCTTATTATAAGGGGAATCAGATATACATATTTTTAAAAGACATCATGTCGTATTATTGGAAAAAACACCAAATGTATTCTCGAATTAGCACTGCCCTTAACAATGGGGCAGTAGTAAAATGAGTGTGAGTGGTTCTTCAGAAATACCAAATGTAGTGGTAATTACTTCCAGCAGTATTGCTGATAGACAATCTGTCACACTTGTAATGCGGCTGTAGGTCTTTTACAGATCAAGTTGCTAATTTATCAAGTTAAGTCAACAAGTCCAGCTTTATTTTGGAATGCCCATACATTCCATAAAAGCACTGAAATGAATACATGATGTACATACACTTCCTTAAAAGCATATGAAATAAACCCACAATATTGAACATATAAAATACACAACAAAGTAACAGGAAAGGAAGAAATTATTTTACGTCAACTAGCAGCTCATCTAATAGCATAAGATATAGGATTGCTAGACTTCACTCTCTGAAAGCCTTAACTCTAACCAAAGTAACAAAAAGAGTTCCCCTGAATTGATGGAACAGAGTCCAAAAGAGATTAACGCACATAAAATAACTTATATTCCATCCCTTCCAAAGTCCCATCAGGCAATCCGTCAAAACAGGAAGTGAAGGCTGGCAGTGCCTTGTACTGAGCTATGGGAATGATCTCTTGGTAATACTTAGAATGCAATTTTACAACCTGAAATTCAGGAAACCACTAAAATAACTCCTGATAAAAAACAACCTTCACAGACTTGAGAAAATAGCTTGAAGCCCATCTCTCGGGATATTAACACACATTTAAGGAACTAATGTTGCTTGCGAAAAAAATGTCCTGTTACCAAAAAACCTAATGTTCTGCCCCTTCCCCACCCACAGAATTTGCATAGTCTTCACTTCATTATATGGTATGTTATGCATCTAAACCTATCGGTTGAGATCCCACTAAGTCTTCCTCTTCCAATCCCCCTTTCTTTTTATGTGTTCTGGAGTTTCCTATATACTAGTGGCAGTTCATGGAAGGGTGTTCTTTTTGATTAGCGTATTTGTAGATCATGGGCCTCATTACGGGTCTGGCGGTAACCCTGCCGGTGCTACCAGCGGGTTGCCGGCAGACCCGTAATAATTTACCAGTGTTTGACCTGCCGGTGCCACCAGCTCAATACCAGTCCTGCGGCCGGGAAGACAGGCACTGGTATATTTGTTAATCCCCATTCCCATAGAGTCCTATAGGACTCTATGGTAGTGGGGACACGGGAGCACCGGCACCGTTAGCAATGGTCCTAATGCTCCCGTGAAGAGTCTGCCTACCATGGCACTGCATCCGGCATGGTCAGACCTGTTGGGCAGATTGGCTCTGGCAGGCAGACTCGTACTTTGCCGGTCCGGAAACAAGGGTGCCGGTGAGCTTACCAGCACCCTTGTTTCCAGACCAGCAAACGTATAATGATGCCCTATGTAAGTATAATGTGGAGACAGTCTGCCACACACTGATGCATTGTTCAGCCCTAAGCGCATTATATGCCAAACGTTATGGCAAATTTAGGACCCATGAGACAGATCAACTCTGGAACATGCTATATGCGGCTGAGCTGCCTGTAGTGGCATTCATCACATATGGCTTAGGGCAAAGGGATTTCTGGAACTCACGGATTGTTCATAGTTTGTCTTGTTGAGTGAGTGCCCCCCCCTCTCCTCGATCATGAGTGTAACATTTTATCTATGTTTTAACAATAGTATATAATGTACAAAAGATTGAAATGTCTTAAACTATTACCATATTGTTTCATAATATATTTTAAAATGGTCAATGTTGCCTAATTGATGTTTTATGAAATGTATTGTTATGAAATTATATGAATTATATGTTTTAATCTGAGTGTAAAACGTTGTTTACACAACGATAATCACTATAATAAATAAAAAATAAATCAATAAAAAAAATACCTTCTAAAGCATGCAACAGTTTGGATAGTTAATTGTGATCTCACCTAGGTAATATTATTTCACGCGTTATCCTAGAGACATCCACAAATGTTTTTTGTGAGCAGTTTCCTTTAATTTGTTATTTGAAAGGTGTGGTTGCAACATTCCTATTCCTCCCCAAGCTTTTTAAGATCCTACTTAATGTTTTTGAATAATTTGATTTTTATAATCAAGACATCAGGCATGGGAGAAGGCCCTGCCTCAAATGAGTTTAGGTGTTAATCCCATTGACAGTCAAATCCGGGAGAGGGATACAATCCCCGGGTCCGCGCTTAGAAACCTCTGGGTATTAAGCGCGTTATAAATAACCTATCATATCATATATCATATCAATCAGCAAGATGTCTTAACCCCATTTGAAAGTGAAGGTCATAAGCAAAGAGGTCCATAGCGGATCTAAGAAACGTGTTCTCTTGAACTTGAAGGCTACTCCCATTAGCTAGACCCAAAGCACTGGGCCCATAGTTTGCATCATATAGATGCCAAAAGCAAGAGGTTGAGCTTGCCTGACTTACTGATTGACTTTCACTATCTAATGGGGGGCAGAGAATACTCATCTATCCATCAACCCAGTAGTTGGATGGGGTGAAAGCCCAACTTTAAATTACCAACAGGGGGATAGAAAGAATGTTCCTGCACTATATTTGGTGGATAAGTGGAATCCTTTTTTAATTAAGCAGGTGAAGAAAGAGCTGAAGAAAGGGGAACCAAACCACCTGAATGCAAAAGCTAGACCCAATCAAGAACCATTGCAGGTAGGTGAACTTGTTTGCCTGGTGAAGACCCCCAGGGATGGAAGGAGAAAATACAAATGTTAACAATAAACTCAGCAATTAGTCAGTGTGATAGCCAAACTTTACCGATGGGGGCAGCAAATACCCTGAACTATCATTTGAAGAACACTACTGTCCGTTTTATCTGTATACCTGGAAAGCTAGGGTAGGTTAAAGCTGGGTACTGGGCATACTGCCACCAAAGGCATTTGTACCAGAAGATCCTCTTATGTCTTTTGTTAGCTTGTGAGCTTGGAACATTTTGCTGCCCATCTTCGGACTCGTTTGTTGATTATAATAGGGCATTACAAGGGGGACAGAGGCTCATTAAGGTTAGGTATTGGCATTTGTGTTACGACCAAGAGGATCATCATCGGGTGTGAGGAGAACATCTACTAAACATTACTTTTATGTAATCCTTGTCATTATACTTTTTCATCCCTCATTATTTTACGCATAACCTCTAGGAAATTATCAATGTTTGTGAACACGTGTACCCAACACTAGGCCCTTTAAGACGAGGTAGCAATACTTTGAGATGGATGGGGATGCAGGATATACTCAAACATCAATAATCAGACTGACTCAGGAAGTTGGCAAAGTATGTCTGTTTTAATATCAATTATCTAAAACAGGGAATATAACGAACATCAACGAACATCCGCTTGATCTTCTCACTCAGCGAGTTTCATGAAAAACATAGCTTATATAGTAAAAACTCCATCTACGTGGCAAACTACAAAAACCTACTTTGGAAAGTGAGAGGTTTAAAGGGAACATCTAGGTATACGTTCCATACTTATTCAGGAAAGTGATTGGGTCTCTAACATCAGGTGGGGCAACTAAGCCCTCCTCGAGTGCAAGTCACTATGAACATAATCAAGTACACAACGTCCTATTTGTTATATAAACTATACGGCTCTCTATTACGTGGCCCTCTACAATTGGTTGGCACCCTTATACCCCTCTGTAATATTCCACACACGCTAGCAGCACGCAGGCTAGCATCCAGGTGCTGGTGGGCTGGTCATGACCATAGCTTCCCACGTAATTAGCCTGCCATCTATCATCACTCTTGCCTTCTGCCAGTCAATTAGCCTTTGAACATGGCCTTGGAAATTTTCTAAGTGCCTGAGAATAAAAGGGAGTATAGGCATACTCTGTTGCTTTGTTTCGATACAGCTCAACTCAGTATCTATTTTCATCCGATCATGGGACTGGAGACTATGTTTCAGAGCTTTTCTGTATTTGAGATGCTATTAAATGACGAACCTCTGAAGTCTTCAATGTTCTTGCTCCTCACCTCAGACAGGAGTTTGTTCTTTTCACACAATTTGTAGCTACTGCATGAACATCCAAGATCACAGTGGCCTTGACTTCCGGGTGCTGGGCTAGTCAAGCCTTTCGTGAATCCACCTCCGTCATTAAGTTGTTTTCCAACTGCACCACACTGAAAAAGCCTTTCTATTCAAGGGTCCAGACTCTGCTAAAGTGTGTTGTGGAACATCCATAGTCTATATATTCCTATGCATATATGTTGATGCATCGCCGCAATCTATATACTACCTAGCCAGCCTTAAGAATACTGTCTGCTTGCGTTACTGCACCTGTATAATTGTAAAATTAGTTTGCATTTTCTTCATCGTTTCTGTAGCATGAGCATATTCATCTCGAGCCTGAAATGTTGCTCATCTTTAACACCTCCTCCTTAGATCTTCGAATGTTTATGGTCTTCAGTCTCTTTTCTGGATGTGTAAGCTCTGCTTCACATGATGTCATCAGTCTTATTTCTTGCTCGTTTATTTTCACACTTCCTCCCTGGTTATCATTCAAATTACCATCATATTGTTGTGAGTGAATATATGGCTTCCTCAATGGGTACCTCACTTCCAGGATTCTTTTCGGTATAGGTATTTTAACTGGCACTGCACGTGTCTCACACTCTGGCTCCCAACATATTGGCATCATGTGGGCAGGGCTTTGAGTGGGGGTACTTGGCTCCACCTTTACACTTGTCGATTCTGATCGGGTTTCATTAAATCATGAAATAAATCTGTGTAACAAATCTGATGTGAGTGCATAACTTCTTGGTATCCTAGACTGCCATAACTGAAGGCTCTATTCAGACTCTGGACAGAATGTTTATTCAGCTCTCAACTGTCTTATTATCTGTGAATGTGTTTTCAGGTATGCATGCGGTTAATTCTCCTGGTTGGTATATTGTGTGGTGTTTAGTTCACTGTGGCTATGGGAGGGTTCTTTTTTCCAGTGTCTGGTGTTTCATAGTTGGAAGTTAAAATGTGCACATTTATGTTCACGGATTACCCTCTGTGCAATGTTCAGTGTTAGCACTATGAAGTACACATATGCATGGAAATATGGACGGTACTTGACTTTCATTCATTATTACTCCTTGTAATGCAAACAATTAGCAATGAATCCTGCCACGTGCATGCATAGTGGGAGGAATTAACCTACATTTCAAAGGCGCTCCAAGACTCTTGACCAATATTAAAATCGCCTAAAGATGAATATGTTGTTGCATTTGTAAATACAATTGCATAAAGATGAATATGCTGTTGCATTTGTATGGTGTAGCAGATGGTGGGGGGGTTAACGAATTACACATTATGATAAAATGCCGTCACTCTGCTTTACACATCCATTAAATTCCAACATTACATACAAAAGCATAAAATGCAAGCATAAACTTTTTAGTTTGGGCTATTAGGTGGCGCTGAAAGTGTTACCATTAAGAGGAAACTATTGTCATTAAAATAAGAGCTTTAACATTAGAGCTTCAAATCTGTGCTTTGAATGAGGGTCTGTAATGATTTTCAATGCGAATGACATTTGAGGAGGGATACACAGTTGTTCGGTTATTGTATCTCTCCCATTCCCTGCCCCAAGCCATGCTAATCCCTAGGCTAATCACACGCATTCCTGCCCATCTCCCGACTCTAAGCTCTTTGAGCTCTTCCATGGAGGCAGCCATTTTAGATGACTGTCTCGAAAGGAGCTCTCTGGAAACAAGCCAAAACTAGCAGCCATATTTGAATGGGAAAGATACCATGTATTTTCCAGGTAAAATGGTACATTTTTTAAAATAGCCAAAGTAATTTGCATTTTGGGAGCTTGTTTTGATTTGTTTTGATTTGCAACGAAACGAGGGCTAGAAGCATGTGTTCTCCTGTTCACCTCATCTTTCATTGCAGAGTCATAGTCGTTGTTTTGGTATCATGCATTTCTTAGTTCAATATATAGTGTGTGAAAATAAGCATGAAAGACAGCCACTTAAAGCACAGATGATTAAGGTGGTTCTCTCCAATGCACAAGTGCATCACTATCAAGAAATGTGATGTGTGCACGTTATGACTGAAAGAGGCTTCCAGGGGAGTGTGTAGAGCACCCCTGTGAATTGCTCAGCAGCAGGGCAGTGTTACTGATCGCACAGAACCAACTGATGACATCTCCCAAAATGGCAAACAGGAAACCTCCCGTCTCCGCTATAGCAAGACTATAAATAAATATATAGCATTGATAATTATTTTATTTTTGTACAAACCGCTTCTTACTGCATTGGCCATTTTTAGCACTGTAGCACTGTAAATATCAGACGTACTTCAATCAGGGGTGTTGTTAGGTCTGGAAAAGATTAGGGGCTAATCTAATGGCAGGCTTGTCGGGACTCGGGGCTAGCTATAGCCTACTGGTTAAAGCCCCTGAGCTTGTTTATGGGGCTACAACCAAAACACCAAGTGCTATAGCCCCCTCATCTCCCCCTAGCAACGCCTCTGCCTACTTGTATTTGCTATAATAGGACTAATCAAGCACAGAAGGATGCGACCAGTACCTCAGCCAGTGTGTCTGCCAGTGTGGGTTTAATCATCGGTTTATCTGACAAAACAAAAACGCACAAATAACGTTTTAACCTGCCACGGACTAAGGGCATTACATAGATCTTGGAACAAGTAAGGAACGTTAAAATGCTGGAAATGTCTAAGCGTAGTAAATTATTTGGAAACGGGTCTGTTTGCGGAGATGTCCGCGGTCATGGCGTGTGCTTGGTGCACGGCCTATAGAGCACCTCATGCCCAGCAGCAATCTGACAAGACACCCGTCTGTTAAGGAGCACTGCACTGTACTGTCCCAGTGCTGCCACAATGAGTCTCTCGAGAACCTTTGAGAAACGGGTGCAGGGGCAGACCAAACGGCAGATTTGACTAGACGTGCACAGTGACCTTAATGTATTGTAAAGCGCCATTACAGAACACCACATCTGTCCGTTTGGAAGCCACTTGCTGCTGTAGTTGACGTATGTTCCTGTTTCCTATATAAAATGTTACCTTGGTATGTGGTCGAGTATGGGGAGTAGACTCTTTCTAAATGCTCCCAGTTCTTATGATACAATGAAATACTTTGGGCCTCATTACACGGATGGCGGTAAGGGTTTACCGGTACCGGTATTTTACCGGTCCCGGAAAATCCTTACCGCCTTACTACGAGGTCCCTTTGTGGGTTGGGGAATTTAACGCCTGCTTTTTGCAGGCGTTAAAAACCAACCCGCAAAGGGACCCAGGGAGCTAATTACGGTACCGCAATTTGCGGTACCGTAATTAGCGCCTTCCCCATTCCCATTATGCCCTATGGGGCAAAAATGGGAATGGGGAAGGGCAATGGTGGAAGGGGGAATTACCGCCCCGCCAACCTTGGAATGGGGCGGTAATTCCCCTTTCCGCCAAGGCAGTGACAGTATTTTACTGGCATGGACCAAGGTGCTAATAGCGCCATGGTTCTCCGCCATCCGTGTAATGAGGCCCTTTGACTCAGGATGGCATATTTTGGTTCAACGGGACAGGCCCGATTAGAACTCAGTTTTCTAGATTCCACAGAAAGTAGATTAAGCGGATCTGCGTGATTTTTCCATCGCCGAAAAGTCAGCAAGGGAAAAGTGCGAACCACAAAAGGTTTGCACATTTCCCATGCGAACACGCATTTAAAACACTACAAAACCACCCCCCACCCAAACCCACAACACACCCACGACACAACCCCACCCGCACCCTTAACACACCCCCACCCACACCGCCAACATACTCACACCCTACTTACCTTTCCTTCACGCTGTGTCTCTGCGGCGTGAGGTCCTTTTCACTTCCGTGATCGGGAACCGGCGCTGCAGGGTCCTTTTCTTTTTTCTTTTTATTTTTTGTAAAGTATAGTGAGTGGGGTATTGCGGGGGACACACCCGCAGCCCCCATTTTTTTTTCTTTTTTTTTTCTTTTCTCAGGTGTGCTGCTGTGGTGTCCCCCACAATCCCCCGCTCACTATACTGTAAAGTATAGTGAGCTGGGTATTGCGGGGGATACCCCCGCAGCCCCCGTTTTTTTTTTTCTTTTTTTTCTTTTTTCTTTCTTTTCTTGGGTGTGCTGCTGAGGTGTCCCCCGCAACACCCTGCTCACTATACTGTAAAGTATAGTGAGCGGAGTATTGCGGGGGACACCCCCGCAGCCCCCGTTTTTTTCATTTTTTTTCTTTTCTCAGGTGTGCTGCAGGGGTGTACCACGCAACACCCCGCTGCACTATACTGTAAAGTATAGTAAGCGGGGCATTGCAGCCCCGGGTTTATTTATTTTTTTCATTTGGCGGGGTTGTCCCCTGCAACCCCCGCTCACTACAGTGAGCGGGGGTTGCAGGGGACAATCCGCCAGCCCCAAGTCCGACCCCATCGAAACACCTAAACTCACACCACGAAAAGTTCGGACTTTTGGTAGCCCAAACTTTTCGTGGTGTTTGTTTTAGGTATTTTGGTGAGGTTTTTTAAATTTGTCAATTCATCCAAAACCGATTAAGCACTAGAAAACCCCTTTCTCGCTCCAATTATAACTTTTTTACAGTGTCTGTTTCATGGATAGTTTGCCATTGTTTCATATTAAGATTACATTTTTTTCTTCTAAGTGTTGTATTGCAGCAATCAGGATTTGGCTGTGCTACCGCATCACCCTCATCCAGAAGTCTGAAACCAGTCACCAGTGGAAAGACAAAAATCCCTCCTTGAAGTAGGCTTGACCCAGAACAGCATCTCATGCTGGATGTCTGGTGTTAATTCCACTGCTACAGAACATCCCACAAACCGAACAGTTTGCCCAATAAGCACAGCTTGGAAAGATCTCAGGATTTTTATGGTTGTATAAAAAAAGCGCTCTTAGTCCAGGTTTTCTACAACCACATCTCAACGGCACCGGGAGATCTTTTGATCATATAGTCTTTTCACCATGTCGCATTATGCAGAGTCATTTATTCTGTGCAGATATTATTGAAATTGCTACACATTTGCCTGACCTCGCAAGAATGAAAGCCTGAGTCATTCTTGCCAAGAATCCAATCCGCGACCTGCGGATATCACTTCATGCCACACACCGCTGTTGTGTACTTAATGTGTCGGTCGTAGAAGAGCAATGGAACCTGGGAATACACACAGAAGACGGGTGTGATGGCTTTACTCGCCGAGCTATCACAAATCATGCGAAAACAATCACATCCCTACTATCAAAATGAGCTCATGGGAAATCCAGGTCCCACTTGCTAATGTCCATTTCAGACAAGTTGGGCCAAAGGGCGAGGCCAAGGGGATGCCATAGGGCACAAGTTGGAAGAAAGACCTGTTCTCCTCATAGTGTGCAAACATCAGATTTGACAGTTTTTTTTTCAGGGAAGTGCCTTCCATGTATTAAACAGATGTATCATTACATGGATTAAAGGAGAGTGCCATTTTAGTTTGGGCTATTTGGCACTGCTTGTGACACCTATAAGCCAACACTATTGTATAAGGGTAAATCTAGGGAGGAATGGCATATGAGAAGGGACACAGCCTGTAGGTGGTATTTGGTTGTTTGCCCACCCATTGACTGCTCATGGCCATACTAATCCCTATGGCCAATCCCATCCAGTTCCTGACCAGCCACCTCCAAAACAACTCCTCATGGGAACTCTTTGATCTCACTTTACTCAAGCCTTACCATCGATGTTTGCACTGGAAGTGCCTGCCAGTGTTATTTCAAAGCAGTCTTCTGAGAGTTACTAACTTAATTGAAGTTGTAAACCCACTACTGGTGTAATAAAAATGTCTTACCAGGTCTACCTCCAGCCAATGGTTATAAATACTCAGTATGTCATTCACTGAAGTTCTGTTAACACAAGCATTGGCAAAGCCAACCATTTTGTCTTGTGTATAAATATTAGGCATTTGGCAGGCATGGCAGGCAGTGGCAGGCAGTGCTAATAGGTGCTCAGATACTCGCACCATTTTGCACCTGCTACCATCAATGGCCAATTAATACCATGACGGCTGTGCCTGGCAAGTACCCTTTCCAATGCCTACACAAAAAATTGTTGGCATTGCCAATGCGTGTTACAAATGCTTTTTGTGCATCATTTTCACAATACACATTTATGAAAATGAGGCCCTAAATGTTATTGACTCAACTATTCTATATCAATGGGTATTCCCGTACATCAGTGGTCTGCAACCAGTAGCTTGCCAGATGTTGATCTTTTGGACTACACATCCCATGATGCCTCAGCATTGGCTATGTCGACGATGGGTGGTGGGATTTGTAGTCCAAAAAATCAGGAGCACCAAAGGTTGCAAACCCCTGCACATGTTCTAGGTAGAACAGACAGAAGGTCCCTTGAAGAAATCGGGGGACAGGACTTGGGGCACACTAGTACAGTATAATTGCCAACTGATTCAAATCATATATACAATCAGTTTTACTAGTTTGAACACATAAGTGCTAAAATCAGACAGGTGAGATACAAATAATAATATAATCACAGCTCAGTTTATCTGAGTGAATTGATGATGATTCGGTGCGCTAATAACTTTGTAACAACACAGTTCAATTAATTATGTTCGGGCCACTAATCAGATGGCCGTACATGTAGTGGTTCATTAAAGACAAGAGAAGATAACAATCTATCTTAACATGCAACAATTTAGTTAATAGTGTATCTTAACATAAAACAGTTAAATTCACAAATATTGATTGGCTCATATATCTAAATAGGAACGCATTCTTGATCTAGAAAGAGATGATCTGTCTCTAAATATCGCCTCCTATTGGTTACGATGCGTTTCGGGCAAAAGTGAACCCTTCATCAGGTAATGATATCTGGAATATAGTGTGTTTTCCTAGAAAATAAATAAAGCTAATACTGTGTAAGGGAACTAAGATATAATCAGGGGCTAGCATTTTTGCATGTTTTTTTTTTAACATAAATGTCCTGTGCTACTGGGGCACTGACCTTGAGTTCCTTGTCACAACATGTTGAGATTTGCCTCATGAGAGTGAGGAAAACTCACCATATCTGTTGGTGGGACAATAGTAACATAGATGATATCACCGGGTCCTTAGTCGGTCTCCCATGCAGAGATCGAGAGTGTTTAACAAACATGAATACATGTTACTTATTTAAAAGTGAGCGGGCACTCACTTAGTATGGAAAGATTATTTCAGTTGTTTACGCTTTACAACCACAGCATCTTCACTGTCGTGGTGAAAAGTGCAATGGACTATATCCTCGTATCTGTAGGATAATGGAATGATTGATGTAATGATAAACGCAGACATGGAAGGACCGCTCTGTAGAATGCAGCCGGTCGGTGGCAGAGCTCGCAAAATGGAAGCTCGGCCAAAACTTCATCATTTACAGTTCATGCAGTGACTGGTGAACAGGTACTCACCATCTGTCGATACATCTAGTGTTCATCGCAAAATGGTATCAGAGTCGGGATTACAGGGTGGGCACAGCATGTCCTATAGAAAAAGGAAGTTGTTTGTTAACCAAGCCGATGGTAGTGTTTTTAAGATTGTAATTTGCCTAACTAAAGAATTCGATTGAGATGAATTTAGGGAAACTTACAAGCTCTTGCTAAAGTTTGTTCGTGGGTACACATTCCAGCTGTCATTCGGGGACGCTGTCTCATCGCATCCTACTGTTGTGTCCTGTTGCTAGGCAACGTGAGCACATACACGCTCAGTAGTTATTTTATTGAAGATGTTTGGAAAGCCTGAGCTGCGTGCCATCTTTAGATGTGTGTGCGTGATTGTCAACTATTGGGCAAAGAGACCCAGATGCATTGGTGTGTGTGCACGATTGTCTTGCAACCGCAAGTTACATGTGTAACGACTAATGAGGTCATAGATTCTATATGTGGAGGTAGTCAATGAAAATAATGATGCCTTGAATATACATATTTGTAGGTATTGTTGGTATGATTATTTTAATATTTACAGTCAGCACAATGGGCTCAGTCTGGAGAAGTTCACTGCACAATTGAAATTGTGTCAGTAGTTCTCAGTACCAAATTCAGATGGCCCGGAATTGTTGGTTATCAACAAACCATTTTTGTTCAATCCAGTGGAATTCCCTTTGTTGCAATAGTCTGCTTAGGTTACCTTCTATCCTTGGCAAGCAGACATGCTCCAAAATAATAAACTGAACCTGCGCAATGGTGTGTCTTGATTGGTTAAAGTGTTGTGCCACTGGAGATTTTTCAGATGACGGTCTGATGTTTGACTTGTGTTCGCCCCAGCGTATTTTGGCTTTCCTTGTTCTCATGTTCATGTAGAACAGTCGACATGGGAATTTTATTCCACAGATCACATTTTTAGTGTCACATATGGACATGTGGTGTACGGAGATATTCGGCCCATTATAGGGATGGGTTATGGTGTTCCCTTTAATTATATTGTGACAACAGTTGCAGTTATTGCCGAGTAAAGTGCCTTTGACATCTTGTTTCTTTGTTCTTTTGGACCCATGGTCTGCTTTAATGAGGTGGTCGCATAATGATGTGCTTTTGCTATAAGCAAAGAGTGGAGGATTTGGAAACAATTTGACTAGAATGGGATCAAGTGCCAACATGTTGCAATTCTTTTTGATATTCTCTTTAATCTGGCAACTCTGTTGTGAGTAAGTGGTGACATAAACATGCTCACTCTTAGTAGTTTTTTCGTTTGATTTCAGTGCTTCAGCTCTGGGTATGTTCATGACTTTGGTTGCACTAGACTGGATGGATTCACAGTTATAGCCACGTTTCAAGAATGTCTCAGTAAATTGTGCAGCTTTGAATGTATTTCTTGGTCTTCTGATATAATTCGTCTTTATCTGAGAAATTGGCTGAGAGGGATGCTCTCAATGGTACTTTTCGGGTGAAAACTCTTTGCCAGTAATAGACTGTTTCTATCTTTTGCCTACGTAAATACAGTGGTTTTTAGTTTATGTGCATTAAGATAAACGACTATGTCCAAAAATTCCATGGACGGTTTGCTGAATTTCTCTAACTCATCAGGGGTGCCACTCCATATTCCAAAGAGGTCATTGATGTATCTAAAAAACATTTTAGGTGTTTTTCCATCTTGGGTTGTGTACTAGCTGTGTCTCTTCCAGGTAAGACTTGTAGGTATTTGTATAACTGGGGGCCATTGCCACTCCCATTGAGGTTCCCGAAATCTGAGCAAAATATCTGTCTTTGAACATAAAGAAATTATTGCTGAGAACAATGGTTAGCAATTGCAATATCAGTAGTTGGTCTGCCTTCTAAATTTCCTTGTTGTTCAATAATAGACATGCCATGGCCTCCGGTCCAGCATGGTGTGTGCTGTTAGTATATAAGCTTCACACGTCCATCGTGAAAAGTATGTCTGTACTTCCTACAAGCGCAACACCTTCGAGTTTCTTCAGAAAGTGATTGGTGTCCTTGTTATAAGGAGTAAAAACATGTGTGAGTGGTTGGATCACCTTATCTATAAATTGAGCCAAGGGTTCCAATAAGTTGTTGTTAGCTGCTGTGATTGGACGTCCCATTAGATCTAATGGATTTTTGTGGGTTTTTGGCAAAATATAGATCACAGGCATCGATGGACGTGGGTTAGTCAGAAATGTCTTTGTCTTGGTGGTTATTAATTCATCTGCTTCAGCTTCATCTAGCACATTCTTGATGATGTTCCATACCTGTTCAGTCAGGTCATTAAATATTTCTAGGTTGGTGTCTTGATGAGCTAGTTGTCTTTCTATTTCGGATCTGTATTTGATTGTGTCTCAAATGACCAGAGCTCTGTCTTTGTCAGCTGGTTTGATGATTCATTCTGGATTTTTCCACAGTCTGTCAAGTGGTTGTTTTCCTCGGTGTGTAAAATTGGACCGTGAGCGTTTCTCAAATGTGAGTATTTGTAGATACTTCAGGACTAGTTTTTGGAATGCCTCCAAGACAGAGTTGTGAGTGGGGGTGTAAATGTACTTTTGGGTTTTATTTCTAGAAACTCAGACTGTTGTCTGTTGTCTGTGAATTCAACAGAAGTCAAGACAAATTTTATTTTTATTTTTCTAGTCAGTTTGAAGAAATCGATTTTTCTTTGAGAAGTGTGCTAATATAATGTGGCACAAAGGAAATGTCTTTTTGTAGCGTAGTCCATTCAAATTTGGATAGTTTGTAACTGGAAATATTAACAACTAGATCTTCTTTTGTCGAACACGGTCTCAAAAAGAGGCAGGAGTTGGTGCTGTGCCTGATGGAGTTTTAGTGGTGGAGGGGATCTGTACAGTGTGTTCCTCTGATCACTTGTTTGTTCAACTTCACAGTCTGGTACCTCTTCTGGGGTGTCTATTTCTCCACTAGATGCATCTGACGATGACATGTCAGGGCGCGGTCCCCATTTGTTCTTGTTGTATGGGGCTCTACCGCCTCTTGTGGTGTCTCTTTGTGAGTAATATTCTTTCCACGTTTAGACGATATGAAATTTATAATCGAGAGTGTCTGTAGGTAGAATCAGAAGCTTACCATGCATGGCATAAATAGTAACTAACGTGTGCTTATGAAGAATACCCAGCTATTTAATTTATCAATGAGTAGGCAGAGGCTCCTAACCAGTCAGAATGCACTTATAGCTGCTGCATTCCCCCAGCACCAGTAATTTCCCTCTTCAGAAGTATGGCAACCCTTGATGCCCCACAAGTTCATGCCAATAACATTTGTTTTCACCCTTGGGAAAAGGAGCTGTAAACAGCATTTTTAAAGTTATTTTAGGGACTCACATACATACAGGCTATTGATACTGTCTCAGAGTGATTCTTAACTTGTTTAAAGCGACGCAACCCTACAAAGAAAATGCTAGATCAGCAAGAACTGTTCAATAAAAGAAAGGCACACATTTCTGCAAAGCTATCATGGATACTCATCTCCTTGTACATTTCCTGGTCCCTCATGGGTGAGGATTTGGATTCTCTTCCAATTGTCTGAGAGTGCCTGCTCCATACTGCTCGTACCTATCAATTACCAATTAAATTAGCTTATTTGATTGTTATGCATCAAATAATGTACGACCTGTAAATGTGTGACTTAACAGAAAAGGAGCTTGTTTGTACTTTCTGTCAGGTTCTTTAATTGCCTTGCTATAATTCAATCTATGAACTATGTATGTGTAGAATTAATGAACTAACATGCCTAGTCTTTTATACATTAATCCACCCAGCAGAGAGTGCACACTAAAATGGAAAATATCATCTTTACAAAAATTAAATGGCAGACAATTGTGACAATTGACGCAATCAACAGAACTCGAATAGCAGAAGTGGGGTGGGGTTTTGAATCAAAGCTAACACAAAGTTAGCGGGTGCCAGAGAACAAGAAACAACGCTATAGGTTTTAAAACGAATGCGGAATCTTATGGATCAAATATTTAAAATAGGAATAAAGGTAGCTTCTGTCATAGAAAATGAGCCCACTTACTGGACAGACTTTTCATACTTCTTCATTCAGCATGTCAATGTTGTAACTAAGCCTGGGTAAACCTTCTGAAATTTGATCTGCAGTCTCTTGCAAATCTCCTAATGAGATTCGGGCATGTTTCCAGGTTATCTCAGAATTTTGTTCGAAGCTGAACCTACCTTACTTTCCTTTCAGAGCTATACATCTTCAGCAACGCTGGGGCAGATTAATGGGAGACGCATACACAAAATCAATTAAAAGGTTTCAAGAAGGGAAAAAGGTTAGGGGAAAGGGAGGTTTTGGTAAGGCTGGGTGGAGCAGATTAGCAATAAGAAATAGTGTCCTGTGCATCTGTGAATGTTATCAAAGTAGAACAACATGTTCAACTCTGTAGTTAGATATCTCAGTAGATGAATGCACCTAACTGCTGCTGTTCCACTTACATTACTTTGCCTCAAACAGGGGTAGAAATGTGTATTTTATTAAACATTTCAAAATGGCAGGCCATTCATGGACCTGCCATGATAAAATGCACTCCAAGCATCTTTCATGTTCCCGACATTAATGTATGCAAGGGATCTAACCTGTGCATCGTGTGTGCTGAAGCCCAGCCACTTGGAAATGCCCAGGCCATCTCTGTGAATAATGAGGCCTGCATTTTTGTCAGAGTAATGTAAATAAAAAAGTGAATCATGAGTGCATTTTTAATTACCATCACTTTTTGTGAACTTGTCACTAATTTCAGGGGGTTCTCCCCTGCACATAATTGCAGGGAAATGTGCAAAAAAGACATTCACATTTTGGTGTTCGGGGTCACCCCCAGCTTCAAAAGCATAAGCACAGTCGGTAGCAGCTTCAGGGTCAATGCACCCTTCACTGGTACTCCCTCCCGAACAACATTAGAAACGAGCAATCGTATCATGTGTTAAAAAAAACTTGCAAAAACATGGCTTTTCAATAAGTACGAATAACCAACTCACAGGGTAATTCATAGAATTTCGCACAAAAGTGGCGCACACGGCTGGCGCACAGTTTGTGCGTGCGAATGCCTGCGCCAGCCGCGTGCGCTAAAATCGATTTCCGCGCACAGCGTATTCATGGATTTTCGCCTCCAAAACCAGCCGTGGCACAGAGTGGCGCAGCGACCCTGCAGCAGCGCCAGTTACGCCCCCAAGAACGCCCCTAGTGCAAGGAAAAGCCATCAAAATACCCAATGCAGCGCAAAGGGCTGCGCTAACCCTGGACCAGTTTACATGGCTGCCAAACAGCAAACGCCAAGCGGGGAACGTGTATTACTGGGGTTCGCGTGAAGTTTCACACGCGAAAGGGCCTGTGCGAGTGGGGTACGTGTATAACTGGGGTTCGCGGGAAGTTTCACATGCGATTTCAGCAGGGTACGTGTATTACGGGATTTCGCAGGAGGTTTCACACGCGAAAGGGCCTGTGCGAGTGGGGTACGTGTATAACTGGGGTTCGCGGGAAGTTTCACATGCGATTTCAGCAGGGTACGTGTATTACGGGGTTTCGCAGGAAGTTTCACACGCGAAAGGGCCTGTGCGAGTGGGGTACGTGTATAACTGGGGTTTACGGGAAGTTTCACATGCGATTTCAGCAGGGTATGTGTATTACGGGGGTTCACAGGAAGTTTCACACGCGAAAGGGCCTGTGCGAGTGGGGTATGTGTATAACTGGGGTTTGCGTGAAGTTTCACATGCGATTTCAGTAGGGTATGTGTATTACGGGGGTTCGCGGGAAGTTTCACACGCGAAAGGGCCTGTGCGAGTGGGGTACGTGTATAACTGGGGTTTGCGGGAAGTTTCACACGCAATTTCAGCAGGGTACGTGTATTACAGGGTTTCGCAGGAAGTTTCACACGCGAAAGGGCCTGTGCGAGTGGGGTACGTGTATACCTGGGGTTCGTGGGAAGTTTCACACGCAATGTCAGCAGGGTACGTGTATTACGGGGGTTTGCGGGAAGTTTCACACGCAAAAGGGCCTGTGCGAGTGGGGTACGTGTATAACTGGGGTTTGCGGGAAGTTTCACACGCGATTTCAGCAGGGTATGTGTATTACGGGGGTTCACGGGAAGTTTCACACGCGAAAGGGCCTGTGCGAGTGGGGTATGTGTATAACTGGGGTTTGCCTGAAGTTTCACATGCGATTTCAGTAGGGTATGTGTATTACGGGGGTTCGCGGGAAGTTTCACACGCGAAAGGGCCTGTGCGAGTGGGGTACGTGTATAACTGGGGTTTGCGGGAAGTTTCACACGCAATTTCAGCAGGGTACGTGTATTACAGGGTTTCGCAGGAAGTTTCACACGCGAAAGGGCCTGTGCGAGTGGGGTACGTGTATAACTGGGGTTCGTGGGAAGTTTCACACGCAATGTCAGCAGGGTACGTGTATTACGGGGGTTTGCGGGAAGTTTCACACGCAAAAGGGTCTGTGTGAGTGGGGTACATGTATAACTGGGGTTTGCGGGAAGTTTCACACGTGATTTGAGCAGGGTACGTGTATTACGGGGGTTCACGGGAAGTTTCACATGCGAAAGGGCCTGTGCGAGTGGGGTACGTGTATAACTGGGGTTTGCGGGAAGTTTCACACGCGATTGCAGCAGGGTATGTGTATTACGGGGGTTCGCAGGAAATTTCACTCGCGAAAGGGCCTGTGTGAGTGGGGTACGTGTATAACTGGGGTTCACGGGAAGTTTCACACACGATTTCAGCAGGGTACGTGTATTACGGGGGTTCTCGGGAAGTTTCACACGCGAAAGGGCCTGTGCGAGTGGGGTACGTGTATAACTGGGGTTCGCAGGAAGTTTCACACGTGATTTCAGCAGGGTACGTGTATTACGGGGGTTCTCGGGAAGTTTCACACGCGAAAGGGCCTGTGCAAGTGGGGTACGTGTATAACTGGGGTTCGCAGGAAGTTTCACACGCGATTTCAGCAGGGTACGTGTATTTCTGGGGTTCGCGGGAAGTTTCATACGCGATTTTGCTGTCAGAGTGGGGTACGTGAATTTCAGGGGTGCGCGGTGAGTCCTACACATGAATTGGCAGTATGGGTCCTCCCAGGTGTTCGCTCTACACCCCCCACGGAACCTGCAGGCAGCCCACACCACAGGGGACTACCCCCACCCCTGGTCATGTCCCGCAGGCAGCCCATCCACCATGGGCATGCCCCCCAGCCAAGCCACATGTCAGCTTGCACTCATGTCCCACATATGTCCCCCTGCACCCCCACCCCCCAGCAGTCAGGGGCACCTGCCAGCAGGCCCCACACATGTCCCCCTGCACCCCCACGCCCCAGCAGTCAGGGGCACCTGCCAGCAGGCCCCCACACATGTCCCCCTGCACCCCCACCCCACAGCAGTCAGGGGCACCTGCCAGCAGGCCCCCACACATGTCCCACATATGTCCCCCTGCACCCCCACCCCCAGCAGTCAGGGGCACCTGCCAGCAGGCCCCCACTCATGTCCCACACATGTCCCCCTGCACCCCCACCCCCCAGCAGTCAGGGGCACCTGCCAGCAGGCCCCCACTCATGTCCCACACATATCCCCCTGCACCCCCACCCCCAGCAGTCAGGGGCACCTGCCAGCAGGTCCCCACTCATGTCCCACACATGTCCCCCTACACCCCCCCCAGCAGTCAGGGGCACCTGCCAGCAGGCCCCCACTCATGTCCCACACATGCCCCCTGCACCCCCACCCCCTAGCAGTCAGGGGCACCTGCCAGCAGGCCCCACTCATGTCCCCCTGGACCCCCACCCCACAGCAGTCAGGGGCACCTGCCAGCAGGCCCCCACTCATGTCCCACACATGCCCCCTGCACCCCCACCCCCCAGCAGTCAGGGGCACCTGCCAGCAGGCCCCACTCATGTCCCCCTGGACCCCCACCCCACAGCAGTCAGGGGCACTTGCCAGCAGGCCCCCACACATGTCCACCCCCCCCCGACAGGTCATCACACTCCAGACCCATGCCCCTCATGGCCACCCAAATCCCACCCCAGTCCAAACACCCCACATTGAATTCCCAAAGTCATGATAGAAAATACATATCCAGCATGGCCATGAATCAATGTCCCTCAGACCCACGCAATGGTGACACATGACTGTGAAAAGATCAACATTGTGACATGCACAAAACAAATGATATAAGACCACATCAGTAAAGTATATAATAAATGTGTATTCAATAATTAACCAAATGAATAAAACAAAATCATACAATAATGGAAATAATGAAGAAAAAGCTGCATGTCCAAAATATTCAAAAAAAATGTGTGAAAGCAGAATCCAAATCAATCCAAAAGCAAATGGGTCCAAAGAGTCTGTCCGTCCAACCAAATCCAAAGTGTAAAAATAAGACACATCCATTGATCCATGGTAAAAAAGAAACTTAAATAAAGTGAAATCCAGTGTTGAACTATATACAAAGTACAAAGCCAGGGTCCAAGAGCCCAACCATTGAAAGGAAACCTACAAAAACCCTACCTAATGAACAACTATATACAAAAAGGTGGGGCATTGTCCAAGCGCCTCAAATGAAATGAAAACCAAAAGGAAACCTAACACTAATTAACTATATACAATGGCAGCGGGCTAGTCCGACGAATCACTTCCTGATTTCCCCGGCCAGGGCATCATCGAACTCCTGATCGATGTCCCGGAGGCGGTCCTCTTCCATGGCCCCGAGGGTTCGCAGGGACGATGACATCCGGACCTCCAGGTCCCTGCGAATTGCCTCGAGGCACTCGGCCCACCTCAGAGCCCTTTGCATGGAGTTCTCTGCCCTGACCATCATGAGCCGAGCCTCTTCCGCCCGCTGACGCTCCACATCTATAGAATGGCCTAACCGCTGCCACGTGGAAGACACTTCCTGTCCTGGGTCCTCCTGCCCTCCGGCCGATGCCTGCCCCTCCGATGTCAAAGGCCCTGAGCCATCATTGCTCCCACCTTGTTGCTGCTGCTGCTGTGACTGTGCCCATGCCCTGGCTCCTGCTGCCTGCATATCCTCCTCCAGCTGGGGTGCAGTTGTTGAGGTGGCCACCCCTGCTGGACGTCCGACTCCCGACTGTGGCAGGGATGTGTCCTCCACCAGCCTGGCCGCACGGTCAGAGGCAGCTCCACAGGGTACCCAGGTGATACATGGGTGGGAAGATGGCACGGAGGACGACTGGCGCATAGGGAGTTCAGATGAGGAGGGGGTCGAAGCAAGGTTCAGCAAACGGAGGAATCCGGCCTGGGTGACCTGTCCCAGTAGGCTGACGTGGTCAACGAGCCATTCGAGATGACATGCAGTCTCCCCATGAAAAGACTGCAGGTCACCTCGCATGGCCCGTTGACGCAACGCCACCCCACCCAGGACAGGCTCAACTCAGTCCCGGATAGCCACGTCCGCAGGGAGAAGAAGGCCAGTTGCTGTAAGCGGATCCCCTCCCTGAAAACTGGTCTGGACGTAGGCATCCCTGCTGGTTCGGGATGATGCAGTCACAGGATCGGGGACAGGATAACACACAGGCACTTCTGCGGCAGCCTGTGCTGCCTCCTGTCCCTGCCCCTGCACTGCACCACTGGCACCAGTGGAATCCCCACCTGCAGACCCCGTCTCTGTCCCTTGGGCAGCCTCCTCCTCCACCAAACCCCCACCAACCTGGATGACTCTGTGCCATCTTCCTTCGTCGGACCCTGTGGGGTCTCAGCTGCCCCTTCTGCTGCCGAGGAGTCCAATTCCAACCTCCACCTCTTGGACCTACCCTCGGCAGCTGCAGCCTGTGACGCGGCACCGGACTCCTTACTCCCTGACGAGATCACAACCTGGGAGGGGAGCCGGGCTTTGCGTCTCCGGCTGGTGGTGTGATCACCACCGCTGTGCTCCACAGCACCCTCTCCACCCTCTTCATCAGTTGACGCTGTAGACAAGGAGAGATAGGAGACAGGCATCAGGACACTGTACAATGGACTGATACACAGATGCCAGTTGCACATGAGTGGCAGTGTCAAACTTCAGACATGGCATCACAATCCTCAACACACATGGCATGTCAACTCACACACATGAGCAATTCCACAGCCATATGGCAACAGCCAGCACCATCCATACACATACAACAGCATGAGCAGCCAAAGGTGAGTCAGACATCACATGAAACACAGGGAGTGCACTAGACATGCACACACGCCACCACACTTACATACATGTGTACACCTCCACCAACTGTCGCAGTGATGAGATCGGCATCCATGTCACATCTGGCAATCAGTCTTCTACATATAAGTGTCCCAAGCATCCATGTTGCATCACTGTTGCACCCTTGTGAAATACACACTCATGCACATGTACACGGTGCAGATACATGCAGCTGGAACCGACATCCATGTGTGACACCACAACCATGCCAACTTACATACACAGTCATTCAAACATGTGTGCTCACACATCTGCATTTGGCATGCAAGCTTACACACACATGCACCATCCATGTGTCTCACACATGAGAGGACTTGCATGTGTTAGCCTCACAGCCCTGTACATACACATCCATACATGGCCCTACAAAACCACATGTGCAACCTGCATACTACTGGCACACCACCACACGCACATCTTACAATCAGTATGCATGTACACTTACCGCTCGACTCCAGACGGGTCTGCCTCTCAAGGACCTGGACGTGGGGCGCTGGGGATATGCGTTCCAGGAACCTCATTTGATGTTCCGACAGGTGGCCCCGGCACGCCTTAGCATCCACTGCCTTCAAGAGGCGCCGGGCATTGTTGAGGGTCCTGGACCTAAAGTCCTCCCAGCGCTTCTTGACATGTTTGAATTTGCGGATTGCCATCCCTCCGCGTTGATGGCAGTCACGATGTCCGTCCAGATCCTGGTCCGTCCTTCCTTGTCGGCGCGCGAACTTCCGAAGAGGACATCATACTGCCCCAGGACTTGCTCCACCAGGACACGAACTTCGGTGGCAGTGAAGCTGGTGGCCCTCTGCCTCTCTGGCTGGGGGTTGCCAGTGGTGCCAGATGGTGGTGTGCCCGACATGGCAACCTCAGAGGCAGGCGTGGGTGGGCAACTGGGTCCTGGGGCTGGGCTGTGCAGCGATGGTATCCCAGTCGGGAGTCTTCTGTTCCAGCAGGGGTGGACACAGCAACTGGACCCCTGCAGATGGCTGATGTGCAGGCACCAAATAGCAGGGCACGTGGGCAGCAGGCAGTCAGGCAGCAGCAGATGGCAGGTGGGAGTGTGCTCGGGGTTCTGGGGGGCAGGAAAATGGCCTTCAGGGCAGGTGCGTGGTCTTCCGTGTGTTTTCGCGTGGCCAGCTTGATACGGAGTGATTTGGCACGTGAAAATCTTGCACGTCAGCGTGTAATTCAAGGAAAGGGCCTTAGCGCGTAAGCGCGTCAGCACACGCACGCGATTCCATTGGACCAAAGGCCCTTAGCGCGTAGGCGCGTAAGTTACATTATGCGCGCAGGCGTTTCCCTCATAGCATGTGATGACAGAGCACACGTGGAAAAACTGCACGTCCGAGTGTCATCGCGTGTAATTGGATGAAAGCGCCCACGTACACGCGTCTCTGATGTGTACATGTGGACCGGTTTAAAAGCTGCGTGTAGGACGCCATTTCCTTGTACGTGCTTTTCGTGGAGAGCGAGTGGGTGAAATCTGTACTTCTTTTCGGTACACACGCGATTACTTCACAGCGTTTCTAGTTTGTACTCCCTGTTACCTCTGACAGCTCTTTTCTGATTTTTTGTTGGGCCTGTTTCCTCAAACAGAGTTCACTTCTCCTTTTGTCCTGTCTCCTCAGACAGCGTACAATTCTTCTTTTGGCGGGGGTGTTCCCAACGCGCACACGCGCATATTTTTCACGTTCTTTTTCCAGGCAGACGGTGAGTGCCGCACGTACTTAGCAACTGTGCTTGCCCCGTGTGTCGCGTTCCCCTTCAGAGGTCATTGTAGGCTGCGTGTATTACGCGTATGCTTATTTTTGTGTTTCTGGGTGCCACAGCGTAGTGCGGGTTCATTTTTTCACGCACGAGGTCTAGAGGGGTTTCGTGCACGTTTATTTTTGATTTTGGGCTGCCTGTGCATTGCGTGACCCGTCATCTTCCCCCAGGGGTCACAGACAGCCTTGTTAGAGCACTAGGGTACAAATTCCATCTGGTATCCTACCCCTTTGACCCCCAATTGCCCAGGACAATAGTTTACTGCAACTCCCATACGCACAACAACATCAGTGCCATGGCTGGGAGGCGACCAAGTGGTAAGGGAGGCAAAGGTGGCCGACCCTCAAAAGGTGGGCGTGGTGGGCACGGTAGGGGACGTGGCCGGGATTTGCAGGGTGCCCCTGTGCCCCCATGTGTGTAGGAACAATCAGGGACACCGATGCCCCACCCCAATGTTGAGGGAAACGTGGCTTACACCATCCAAGCTCAGCCCCTGTTGGACCAGCCCATTGTGGCACCTGACCTGGCACAGGATGACTCCCTGGCTGACTTCCAGGTCAGCAAGTCTAGGCCACGTGTGGCGGTGCAAGTTGTTGTCACCAATCCACGTGGATCTGGGGCAGTTATGTCATCTGCTGCCCCAAATATGCAGGGTGGGGAGGCTGCAGGGGCCGCTGCAGCTCCATTCGCCCCAGCTCTGACTCTCCCAGCAAGGACAGTGTCAGTCCAAGTCCATCAAACTGACGTTCCCCCTGCCAACATGTCAAGGGTTTTGACCCATGTTGAATCCTTAGACTGGGTAGATGTGGGGATGAGCTGTCGCCGCCCACATTCACGCCAGAATCCAGGAGAACTGCGCAGTTGGCACAAGACCACTCCAAAGATACAACCTTCTTATGGGGGGTTCCACATCACCACTCTACTGTAAGGATGCCATCAAAACAATGTTAAGCAAGGGTCCTATATTATCAAGCAAAAGACCACTCTATTGAAATGCAGTAATTCAAGACAGATCCCAAAAATGGATGCAATACCGGTACTTACCACTATCAGAAAGCCGGCGTTTTAAAACCACCAGACTTTTGTGTAAAACTGAACAGAGGAACCCAAACCAGGCCAAGGAAAGACTTGCTAAGAGGTGGAACCAATGCAAAACTATATTCTGAAATGACTTGAAGGAAGTAATTATTTAATGTATATGTAAAAAGTGTAAGTTTGATTTAAGCTGGGAACTAAAGTGACATT
Source organism: Ambystoma mexicanum (assembly GCF_040938575.1). Taxonomy (NCBI): domain Eukaryota; kingdom Metazoa; phylum Chordata; class Amphibia; order Caudata; family Ambystomatidae; genus Ambystoma; species Ambystoma mexicanum. The sequence continues at coordinate 316,926,155 of NC_090928.1, read as the reverse complement.
TAGCTGAATTCTGCCTGACAACTACCCCCGACAGGAGAAACCTGCTCAGCCACTCTTCCCAGGCCTAGCTGCATCCTGCTTCCCCACCAAAAGGAGTTGACACCTCTCCGATTAGATTAGGTTGAACAAAGCCTTGTCCTGGACTCAGGCAAATGTTATATTGGGTGGGCCGTAAAGTGGCTTCCTCTTGGGAGAAGTGGGAGGAGAAGTGCCTCTGGGAGCCACCCGAGCTGGAGGCGGGGCAGACAGAAGCTTCCCCCATGTGCTTTGGAACCTAAACCACACCCATCTGGGCCAGAGCATAATTTTAAAAAAGATGGATAATTCATAGTACGGACTTGTCAGAATTATATAAGTAATATCATTATTCTTGTGATTTTTCTGTGCACGTTTTAAGAGGTGTTAGGACCCTGTGGTGTATGCTGGGGGGTTGCTAGCGGAAAATAGGGTCTTACTCCAAATGTCTGCATGTTAAAAATCTGACATTTCATCAATTAATGTCCATACTCCTTGCGCACATGTGTGTCATTTTTGGTAAATGTCCGATATTGGTAAACCAGTCAAAAAGCGCAAAATGTTGTCATTTTTGAATGCAAGCCCCCAGGAAGATCAGAGGCAGACAAGCATGGACCATAAGGAATATATAATGTGTACATGTAATTCCAACAAATTGTGTATCTGGGAAATATGTATTTGAATCAAATATAGATTTGTGGGCAAATTGACCAGGGGAGAATCCTCTGACCCATAAACAGACCTCATCATGATGACAATCCATTTCCTTCCCCCAATCATGGGAGAGGGGAGAATTGGGCCAATGACAAGTAGAGAGGGGCAGGCTTAGCTAGGCCCAGGCACACACCCATTTTCAAAAGACACAAAAAGAGACTGCTGGGACAGGTAGAGACATTCAATTCCATTTGCTGCAGAGCGCGCTGACCGACGACTTCACATCCAGAGATCCAACACTTAGACTTCCAAGCTAAACAGAGACTACAGAACTTTGAACCAAGAAGGCCCACTGCAAGCAAAAGTATTTTTCAGCAGGCCTCAAAATCTTTTGCAACTGAACTCTTCAAATAGCCGGGCTGAGCTTTTTGATTCTGGCCTAGAACCCTGTGACAGAAACATCCAGAACCAGGAGCCGTGCTGTGTCCAGAGAAGGCAGATCCCGACCCAGAGAACCAGTGCTTAGCAGACCCAGGACAGCAGAGCAGAGCTGACCCAGACGCTGTGAGCAGAACTGCCGGAAGTCTCGTCCAACCTGACCAGACCTTGACGGCTTATTTCAAAAATATAGTGTGAGTACTCACTGTGCCAAAACCAATCTCTTAGTTTAAAATAATCTAATCCAAACTATATTAACCTAAGTAGAACTGCCTCCTAGTAATCCTGTCATCTGTCATTCTAAAGCTGCGAGCTGTCATCTGTCATCCTAAGGCTGCAAACTGTCACCTGTCATTTTGAGTTTTACTTTAAATCCGAAAATCTACCTTTATTAAATCGTCCGTATCTCTTGAACCGTTTGGGGTAGGAACGAACCTAGAACCGACTTCCTACTCCCTATACTTTTTTCGCAATCGCGATTTACGCACTCGCGAAATTTACCGCGATTTGCGATTTGGCTCAATTTCTCCACTTGTCAAAATAGCAGCTCCATTCTTTCCTTTGTTAAAATCCGTTTTCAACCTGGTAATAACTCATTGAGCATTGCTAAAGTGAGCCTGAACTAATACCAACAAGCATCTCTCACTCACCCTGAATCTCTAGAGGGAGTTAAAATCAGTTAGCACATTTTCCCATCCATTGCCATCCCATTTAAAAGCATTTTGGGCCTGTGTTTCAAACTTCTACCTGTTTCCTCTAAGCTTGCTGGGGGGGAACTGAATTCTGTATTGTATTTGATTGTATTCCTGAAGACTGCGTGTGTTACTTCCATCTCCTTGCATTGCATATAGGGGGGGGGGGAATTGCCACCAGGGGAAAAGTGAACATATTGGGCCTCATTACGAGTCAGGCGTTAAGGGGTTAACAGTGCCGTAAACGGCGCCGACCCTTAACGCCTGATTCCGAGGTCCCTTTGCGTCATGGTGAGTTTAACGCCTGCTTTTTTCAGGCGTTAAAATCCATGGCGCTAAGGGACCATGGTGCTAATTACGCCACTGTAATTTACGGTGGCGTAATTAGCGCCTTCCCCACTCCCATTATGCCCTATGGGGCAAAAATGGGAATGGGGAAGGGTAAATGGGAAATGGGGATTTACCGCCCCACTCACCTTGGAATGGGGCGGTAAATCCGCTATCCACCATGGTGTAAACATAGTTTACACCATGGTGGTAAGGGTACGACCCAGGCGGTAACTTACCGCCTGGGTCGTAATGAGGCCCATTATCTCTTGTGAAACCATGGGCCTCATTACAACCCAGGCGGTAAGTTCCCTACTTTGCCACCATGGTGTAAACTCTGTTTACACCATGGTGGATGGGGGATTTACCGCCCCATTCCAAGGTGAGTGGGGCGGTAAATCCCCATTCCCCATTTACCCTTCCCCATTCCCATTTTTGCCCCATAGGGCATAATGGGAGTGGGGAAGGCACTAATTACGGCACCGTAAATTACCGTGCCGTAATTAGCACCAAGGCGGGTTAGCACCTTGCATTTTAACGCCTGCTAAAAGCAGGTGTTAAAATGGTAATCAGGCGTTAAGGGTTAACGGCGCCGACGGCGCCGTTAAACCCTTAACGCCTGGGTTGTAATGAGGCCCCATATCAGTTTATTTTCTGTACTGCATGTATTCCACCTTGCATTTCCTTGAAACCCTAAAGCATTTCAGCTACCTCATCCTCTATACTACTTCTAAGTAACCAAATCAGTTTACCAGTAGAACGTTATCCATTGTTGATCACTGTCATATTTTAAGTGTGATATCCAATATTAATTTATTATAAAAGTGTGATAGATATATATTGTTATATTTCTCAAATAAACCTTTTAAATTTGCAAAACAGACCTACTTCTTGGCTCAGTGGGGTCAGGGGGATTCTAAGAGAGGGGTGTTATATAAGGGTTGTCATCCAGAGTACATGAACTGGACCTAAAAATATATAAATAAGGGTTTCCCTCAGCATCCCAGACTAGGCATTGACTTAGCTGTAGTGTTGAAGTGAAGCCGCTTAACAAAGTGGGGGCTCGTAGCCGGAGATTCTGGGTTAGATCTATCACTTGTGCAGATTAATACAGTGTGCTAACTGACAAGAGACATACATCCGGTCGGATCACCACGCTGTGTTACGCTGTAAAGCACTCCTCAAAGGAACGCTCTAAGGAAACGGTCTGTTTTGCAAAAATAAAATACAAACTTCTGTAAGTCAGGAAGGAACTCAAATTCCAGAATGACGACACTGGTAGTCATCAAAATAGCCAGAGAGCACTTCTTACACAAGCTATTTGTGAGAGGTGAGTGGACTCATCAGGACGAAACGGTCTGGTTGCAGGCAATCGCGCCACACGTCACTGAAACAGGGTCAGATATTTGGAGAGATCAGGGTCCCCTACATGTGGCCCTGAGTGAACTATATATGGCCCCTAAAGCCAAAGATGAACATAATAAGATTGCCAGGATAGCGGCATATTTGTACCTATATATGGGAGCCATGCAGGACAAATGTGCTGGAGGCCAAGATCTGGCAAATAGGCAACATATGGCGTTAGAGAAGGCCCAATCTGATCTGGACTCTTCTGAGCAGAGGCTGCTCAGGAGCCAGGAGTCAGAAAACGACAGCAGACAGTACATCACTAAAATAAAGGAGGATATGGATGTGCTGCAACAGGAAAAGGCTGACCAGGATACCAGATTTCTGGCCTTACAGAGGGAGTACCAAGAAGGTTTAGACTCCCTACTGCAGAGCCAGAAAAAGCTGGAGCAACAATTAGATTTCAATAGGGCATGTGCTGAGCAGGTAGTCACCCTGCAAAGCCACCTAGATAGGGAAAAAGAGGAAAGCAATGAACTGATTTTGAAAGACCTGGATACCCAGGCAGAGTTTGACCAGGAGCGCCAGAAAGCTGGTGCCTTCCAAAGGCAAAGGGACGACCTGGCGGCACAGAGGCAGGCTCTTAGTCAGGAAAGGGATACCTTAGGCCAGGAAGTCTGCCACTTAAAAAGGAAAATGGAAGAAAATCACCTGGCCCTCCAGGGACTGGGTGACCTCCAAAAAGAACACCAGAACTTGTTAGAGCACACCAGGAGGGTGGAGGAGGCTCTGGCAAGAAAGGAGCAGGCCAGTAGGGACGGGCCTCAGGAGGTAACCCTCCTGCAGCAGAGACTGGCCCAGTACTCCAGGACCAATCAGGAGGCAGAGAGAGAGAATGAGGCTCTCTGCCAGCACAATGATAGGCTCCAGCAACAGGTAGCAATGCAGGAGGGACTGATAGAGTCTAGTAAGGCCTTAACTGAGGAACTGAAAGCGCAGGCTCTTGCATTGCAACAGGGAGCAGGGGCGGATAGGGATGAGGTTCGCTGGGAAAGAGAAACTCCTGACTATAACCTCAGGAGCCCTAGTAGCAGAGGCCTTCATCTCTCCCAGTCCCTGGACTCTGCCACCCCCATGTCCCCTCCCGCACATGAGCCTAGGGCCACGGGGATGGCGGATTACTATCCAGCTAGAAGAATGGGTCTCATAGACCAGTACCTCCCAGGAATGGAAGGGCAGGCATCCGGGTATGGGCACCCAAGCACAGTGCAATTTAGTGGGGAACCCCAGGAGAGTAGGCTCATTAAGGGCATCCTGAAAACCTCTGCCCAGTTAGGTCAGTGGGGGGGGTACCCACCAAATCCTGGCAGCAAGGAGGGATCTGAAGACTCCTCTGAGCATTACAGGACACAGGAGACCAGGTCCCCACATTCTGCCAGCCATTCCCAGGCTGCCAGAATCTGGGAAACCTGGAAGATCAGACGGGCACCTCTGGGAGCAGTGCTTCTGAGTTAGAGGATGAATGGACCAGGGTTACCCGAACCAAAAAGGCCAATAAGGCAAAAAGGGCCTTGCTTAAGGACCCATTGAAACAAATAAAGGCAATAAGGAGTGTCATCACGCCTTATCATAAGAACGCCAAGTATTCTGTTTGGGAACACTTGGAGCTCTATGAGCAAATGATGGAGACTTTCCATTTGAAGGACAGCAGTAGCTGCATCCAGTACGTCAAATGGACCTTCTCCCCAGAATACTCCAGTTTCTTTGCAGGACTGGAGGATCAAAGCCATTCAAGGTGGTCCACATACAGGGCGGCCATCTTGAAAAAAAATTCTGCGCACAGAAATCCTCAAGAGGCTCGCAAGGCAGCCTACAATTTGCAATGTGGGGAGGATCAGGCCCCACAAGAGTTTGTGCAAGAATTAAAGCGTGCTTTTGCGCAGACCACCAGAAGGGTGCGCACGGACAGCAGAGAATTTGTCAATACTTTTTTCCATGCCTTGCCCAAATACATCATGACCCAGCTAGTGAGAGATTTTCACGAGAAGAGGTCACTAGACTGGGTCATTGAACAGGCTACCCGGATCTATGAGGTGCAGAAGCCCCAAGAAAATAAAAGTAATGCGCAGAAAAACCCCCTAACCAACAGCACCCCTGCTGCTGCCAAGGTGGTGGAGGTTAAGGTTGCCCCCATTTTAGATTTGGAGATTGGGGGCCTAAAAACCTGCCTGCACCAAATAATTCACAACCCAGAAGGCCCTCGGGCCAGTCAGAGACAGGGAGTCGAGGAGGTAGTCCCACAAATGGGGTCCCTCGCTCCCCTGATTATGTAAGTCCCCGCTACAAGGGAAACCGACCCATGCTGGGTTATGTGTGGACTCCTCCAGCACAAGGGGGGGGATCCAGCCAAGTACCTGACCCAGGGAACATCCCTCCTAACGTCCCCCAGGAGGGCAGCAATTCACCAAATCCTGGGCAGAACTTTTTCCCCAGGTATCCACCCAATTTCCAGCCCCAAAATCATCCATCCTTCTTTCCCCAATTCCCTGAGCCCAGACAACCTAATCCGGGAGAGGGGAGGCCAAGGGTGGAGGGGTACCCAAATCTTCCCAATCCGGGGTATTACCAGAGAAGGGATAGCTACCCTTCCCGGGATCAGCCCAGGGGAGAAAATAGAGCCCTGTATCAGCCTGAGCGGGTTTCACAACTTGAGCGCCAGGTCCAAAATATGGCATGAGATCTGGGTCACATACTGAGGGCTCAACAGAACCCTCAGATGAGCATGCCACCGCAGAATGCCCCAAACTCTGGACCTGGTCCTCCAGAACAATGACGGGGCAGCACCCCGATAACCCACCGGTTCCCAGGGAGGAGGCACAAGGGGAAGGGGGGTGTAAAGCCTTGGAGGAAGCTTCCTTCCCAACTTGTAAACAACCCCTGGAAAACCAGGAACCGGAAACAAAATCTCCCGCCCCTGAAAGCCTGCCTCCCAAGGAGCAGAGGGGGGGTAGGAGAAACAAAGGATCCAAACAGACCCACTTTGTGGAGGAGGTACAGATCTTCCAATTTGAGGGAGAGGGATCCTCGGAGGATCCTGGGAAAAAGATCTTCTCCTTTAGAGATTGGGGAACTCCTCCCAAAGAAAAATGGGTCCCAAGGGATTCCAATCCAGACTGGGGAGATATGGAGACTGAGCTACCGCCACCCATCATCTCATCCCAGAACCCACAATACCGAAATCCCCTGGTTCAAACCCATCCTGGTGACTGCCTCCAAAAAGGGGCGGGGGGGCCGAGAACCGGAACCAGGGGAACCCACAATGGCTCTGATCTCCAGTTGCCAACTTTTTCTTTCAGATTCCCAAGACTCTTCCCAGAATTCTGCCCAAATCTCTTCTCTCGCCATGTCCAAAACCAGAAAATTAGCCCACCAGTTGTCCAAAAATATGCATTATCTGTGCCCCCTTGAGGAGAAGGAGGGAAGATATTATGCCCCGGTACAAGTACAGGGGCAGGGTACAATTTTGGCGCTGGTGGACACTGGATCTCAAGCTACCCTTCTGTCCAGAAGGGCCTTTGATGAACTGAATGCAGGAAGGGGGGAGAATTACCGTATTCCTCTCACCTCTCTTCCTGGACAACTGCAGAACTTTGACGGGAAGGAAATTCCCATTGAAGGGACTGCAGACTTGGACATTAAAATTGGGCGACACAAGGTGAAACACCCGGTCATAGTAGTGACTCCAGAGGGCACCCCTTGTTTACTAGGGAACGACCTCCTGAGAAGGTTGTCACCCCTAATAGATTGTGTAAACAAGGTCCTCTGGACCCAGACTAGCCGACCAATAAAATTAAAACAGAGTGTCAACCATGTTAGTTTAAATGGCACCTGCCACATGGTTGAACAAAAATCTGACCAAGTAGAATTTCACTTCCAGAACAACCAAATTCCAGACGTGACAGTAATAGCAGTAGGACAACAGACTGGCGATGGGGGGTCCTCTCTATTTCTGAAAATCAACCTTCCTTCCAGTTTAAGGTGGTATTCCACACTCGAAGGAAACACTCTGAAATTCTTTACCAATCCACAATCAGACACTCCCACTCCTATAGTCCAGAAAGATGTGAAATCAGCTCAGAGCCTGGCTGATATTCAGCAAATTGGAGAGCAGTTGTTCATCCCTGTTCAGTTAAATGATGGGAAGATTCTCGCTCGAGTGTGTGTGAACAACGGTAAGAGCTTCATCAGCGAAGCCATGTTCCACCAACTCCCAAAAGATCCAGCCATTCCCATATTCAAACTGATAGACAAATGGGAAATGGATCTGGAAACACCCAATTCCAAACATCTCCTGCCAAGCAGGTGTATGCTCAAAATCTCCATTGGCAAAAAGAGCATAGTCCATAATTATTGGGTCGTGCGAGACGTCACTGCCGCCTTTTACTTAGGCAGTGACATTCTCAATCGCTTCGCCATTAGTTTGGACCGAATAAACTTCAAAACTTGGTCCCGATTAGTGGATAATCCCATGAGCTTTGATGATCCAGAAAAAGCATTTAGGTCAGCTCAATTGCTACCTTATGCAGTTGAAATTCAGCTTAAAGAGGAAGTCACCATCCCAGAAAGGACCCGACAATTCTCCCTGGAAGTGAAAGTTAAAAGAGGACAAAAATTGAAAAACCCTGATGCTTATATTCATCTAAATGCTTCTCTCCAACAGCAAGGGTTAGGGGTAAACCCAACAACATTAGTCAACATAGAACATGACACCATTCCAATAGAAGTGGATAACAGCGACTTACGGAGTATTACTCTAGCCGCAGGCACCATTATTGGAATGGCGGTTGATGACCGACATTTCTCCATTGATTTAGGAAATGAACTGTTAGGACCAATCCCCAAGGACTGTTTTGACAGTGACAGTGAGGACAATACAACACCAGACAGGATTTTCACCCGGCATGGGGGAACTTCCTGGTGTACACTTCTTGCCCTTATGGTAAGGAAGATGTGACTTGTGACTTCAGGAGGGATGAGGTGATTTTCCAGGTCCATGAGGGCTGCCTTTCCCACCTGAAGCCTCCAGTCCAAATCAGCACTCTGACCAGGTACTTCTCCACCCAGCTGGAGGAGGCCGCTGAGATAGCCAAACCAGAAGTCTTTCCAGGCTTCAGGCAGATGGTGGAAGAGAGAGTCAACCTAGCTGATGCCTGTGTGACTCTGGAACAGAAGCAAAAGTTGAAACAAGTTTTCTTGGATTTCCAAGATCTCTTTGCGGTAGACTCATATGACTGTGGTTGCACCGACATCCACACAACAACAATTCCCATGGACCCTGGAATGACTCCAGTGTTTGTGAAGCAATATTGTTTGCCCCTCGCATCCATGGAGTCCCTTACTGAAATAATTAAGAACCTTGAGTCCCGGGGAATAATCCGTCCAGTACACAGCACCTTCAATAATCCGGTGCTGGGAATATTGAAGCCAAACGGCCAGTGGAGACTCTGCGCCGACCTTAGGGAACTCAACAAATGGGTCCATACTTCCCGATGGCCTCTGCCCTACATTGACCAAGGGCTGGCCCAGATTCAGGGGTCACAGGTATTCACTGCAATAGACCTGACCAATGGATACTGGACCGGGCCTGTGAGTAGAGAGGACCAATACAAACTGGCTTTTACCTTCGGGGGCCAGCAGTACACATGGACCCGAACTCCCTTCGGATACCTCAACTCCGGCAATTAATTCAACATTTTCCTACATAAGGCCATGCCCGACCTGGGTGAGAGGGGTAACCTGGCTTTTGTAGATGACGTCCTCATCAAAAGTTCATCTGTGGAGGAACACATAGCGGAGATCCGTTATGTTCTGACACAGTTGAGGGCCGCTGGAGCAAAACTTTCCTTCCAGAAAGCACAGTGGTGTAGAACCCGTGTTAATTTCTTGGGGCATGAGATTACTCCCCAGGGTCTCTGTCCCCAGGAAAAGAAAGTGGAAGCACTTCAGAAACTGAAAGTATCAGGCTCGGGCTGTAGTGGTTCCAATTCCTGATCCCCCTGCTCCCAATCCTCCTCCTCACCTGGTTTGGATTCCGATTTTGCCCCGAACCTCTTCCTCCACAGTGTTTTTTCTTTGCTGTGCAGATAAGGCCGGCCGCGAGAGGAAGCCACCCTGAACCCGTTATTAGGAGGTCCAGGAGGGGCCCTCCTTCCGCAGCAGGCCGGTCCGGGGAAAAAGCCTTACGGCATAAAAAACCCCTGTCTCGTTGGATGGTAAAGGAGAACTGTAGGAATCCGAGGGAGTAGTTCCTTGGTCGTTCCAGCGGGCGTGCACTGGGCGGAATAAGGTACGTTGAAGTATTCAGCATAGAAATGCGGAGATCAGGAGGGGGGAGCAGACAGAAGGAAAGAGGGGAGCACTAGAGCAGCATTAGCAAGGCGGGAAGCAGGAAGGGTGGAAGGGAAGCAAGAGCTAGAGGAAAAAACAGCGTGTTAACCCGAAAGCCTAAACGCGAAGGGTTGCAACGCGTCGGCTTCCGGGTTGAACGCAAAGAAATGGCCTTGCAACGGCGTTCTCCGAAAGAAAACTAGACCGTCACAGTACGGTGGATGGGAACGTGACGGCAATCTCAATGGCGGCTCATGCGCCAACGGGGCCACAACCGCCAGCTTCCTCGGTTCGTGACAGTATACCCCCCTCCCAAACCTATACCACCAGGTTTACCCGGATGGAGTCTATGGAAGCGTCGGGTGAGTATAGGAGCGTGAATGTGGGAGACAGGCTCCCAGGAATCCTCAGAACGAGGATAACCTTTCCAAGACACCAGATACTCCAGTCGGCCCTTTCTGTATCTGGAATCTATTATGGCCGATACCTCATACTCTTCTGGGGAGGATGGCACTAAATCCGGTATCCCTTTCTGTGTAATAGAAGGGGTGTCCGGATCTACCGGACGAAGGAGGGAGGAATGAAATACTGGGTGTATGCGATGCATACTTTTGGGAAGCAGCAGTTTAAATGACACGGGGTTAACCCTCTTGGCAATCTTGAAAGGTCCCAAATACCTAGGAGATAATTTGGATGGGTGGAGCCACCGAGGGAGGAACTTAGTAGATAGCCATACTCTATCCCCTTCCTTCCAAGTGGGACAGGGGGTACGAGAACGATCCGCCTGTCCCTTGTATCTCCTTCGAGATAGAAGTAAATTCTGCTGAGCCACCTTGTGGGCTAAGGTTATGTCAGCCAAAATGGATTCTATAGTTGGAATGGTGGAAGGGGGATTATGAACAGGAAGTATGCCACGAGGATGTAATCCATAAGTGCAGAAAAAAGGGCTAAGCCCTGTGGCAGTATGTATGGCATTATTGTAAGCGAATTCTGCTGTTGATAATAAGGCAACCCAGTTATCCTGCAAGCTATTAGTATAACACCTGAGATATTGTTCCAGAGAGGCATTGAGTCTTTCGGTTTGGCCATTAGTTTGAGGGTGGAAACCAGAGGAGAGGGCCCGCTCAATACCTAATCGCTGACATAAGGCCCCCCAGAAACGAGAAGTAAACTGACTCCCTCGATCAGATATTATCTTGTCTGGCAGCCCGTGTAACCTAAATATCTCCTTGAGAAACACTTCTGCCATCACCGATGCAGATGGGACTCCTGGAAGCGGAGTGAAGTGAGCCAGTTTCGAGAAAGAATCCACCGTAACCATCAAACAAGAGAACCCCTGGGACGGAGGTAAGTCGACTATGAAGTCTGTTGAAACCTGAGACCATGGACGAACAGGCGCCTCTGATTGCACTAGCAAGCCGAAAGGTTTGTGAGTGGAATATTTACTCTTGGCACAAACCTGACAGGTACGGCAATATTTCTTAACGTCTTGAGTGAGAGAGGGCCAAAAGAAAGAACGGGATATCAGGTCAATGGTACCTCGTATACCTCTGTGCCCAGAAATAGCATGGTCATGACCCCATTTCAGGATCTTTTGTTGGAAAGGCTTCGAAGGGATGCATAATCTTCGGTCAATGAATAAAAGACCCTCAGACCATCTAGCAAGTCTCCGCAGGTTGAGAGGCACCCTATTTTCCAGCTCCGGGGTAGTAATCGCTTTGACATCCTGGAGGAAGGAGGTAATGATTCCCACCAACCGGTTACGGGGAAACATGTACTCCAACGGTGGAGCCAACTGAGTGGCAGGTGAGTCTCTTCTGGACAGGGCGTCTGCTAGACTGTTTTGGGTGCCAGGAATATACGTGATGGAGAAGTCATATTGGCTAAAAAAATGGAACCAGCGTGCCTGTCTGGAATTGACACACTCCATGTTCCTGAGCACCTGTAAGTTCTTATGGTCTGTGCGCAGTATAACCCGATGGGCACTTCCTTGTAACAGATGTCTCCATTCTTCACACGCTGTTTTAAGGGCCAACAATTCCTTTTCTATTACTGAGTAATTTCTTTGGCTTGCTGACAGGGTCTTTGAGAGATAGGCTACAGGGTGTTCCTCTCCATCCTTGGATTGTAACAGTACGGCTCCCAAAGCATTTGCAGAGGCATCAGCTTCTACTATAAAAGGTTGAGTCTGGTCTGGCTGAAGCAAGACAGGGGCAGTACAGAACATCTTCTTCAATCTCTGGAATGCTAGGTTGGCTTGGTCTGTCCATGTAAAGTTTCTGGCCTCTTTCTTGAGCAGAGCTGTGATTGGTAGAACAACTTGGGAAAATGTATCGATAAACTTCCTGTAAAAATTTGCCAGACCCAAAAACCTTTGTACATCCTTCTGGGAGGATGGAGCGGGCCATTCCAAGATGGCCGTCACCTTCCTGGGATCCATCGATATGCCTTCTTGGGAGAGGATGTAACCTAAGTAAGGGACAGAGGAGGTCTTGAATACACACTTCTCGGGTTTGACCAGGAGGTGTTGGGATTGAAGACGTAGAAGGACCATCTTCAAATGCTGGGCATGTTCTTGGGGAGACGGTGAAAATACCAAGATGTCATCGAGGTAAACTATTGTGTTCACGTACAACAGATCGGAAAACAGGCGGTCCATAAACCGTTGAAAAATTGCCGGGGCATTGACCAACCCAAAAGGCATGACCTTGTACTCAAATAAACCAAAGGGTGTTCTGAATGCGGTCTTCCATTCATCCCCTCTTCTTATGCGTAGAAGATGGTAGGCACTCCGTAGATCTAATTTCGAAAAGATGGTGGCTCCTTGAACGGCCTCCAATATGTCGGAAATTAAGGGCATGGGATAGCGGTCACGAACGGTGACCCTATTGAGGCCCCTATAATCTATACAAGGCCGTAGCTCAGCTGAATCCCTCTTCGGTATGAAAAAAAGAGGGGCACCGGCTGGGGATTTCGAAGGTTGGATGAGCCCATTGGTAAGATGAGAATCCAGGTAGGTGCGTAGGACCTTCTTTTCTGTGATGGATAAAGAAAACATGCGGCCGAAGGGCACCAATGCATCTGGTACCAACTCTATGGCACAATCCTCCGGACGATGTGGGGGTAATTCCAAAACCGGATTGTTACTGAATACTTCCCGGAATTCAGCCAACTCAGTGGGTATAGTACAAATGTCACAGACTTCCTTGCGTTCGGAAGTCAAAATCTGCACCGTCTCTTTTGGAATACGTGACAAACAACTCTGTCTACAGTATTCCGACTCAAAGGCCATGGTGTTTCGGGTCCAATCGATGACTGGATTGTGTTTCCTAAGCCAGGGGATCCCCAGGATGATGGGGAAATGGGCGGCCCGAATGAGATCGAACTGTAATTGTTCCATGTGTTGGAGTATAAGCACCTTGAGAAGTTCAGTAGAGTGGGTTATGGGACCTGAAGACAAGGGTGATCCGTCCACACCTTCCACTTTTTGTATGTCTTCACGTTTCTGTAGGGCGAGTCCTTGTTGGTGTGCCCACTGGGTGTCCATGAACATGCCTGCAGCACCGCTATCCAAAAGGGCCATGGTATGAAGTACTGAGGTGGGAGATTCCAGTCGGATGGCCACTACCATGAGACGCGAGTCCATGGTGTCTGGGGGTGAAGAGATGGTTACCGTGACATAGGGACTTGGGGTTAGACCTCGGAGACTCGTCCCCATTAGTTCCGAGGTAGGTCGTTTCCCGTCTTCCTAGGGGGTACATCCGGACAGCTACGAAGCAGGTGTGTATTTGAACCACAATACATACAGAGGCCCGACTCTCTTCTTCTTCTTCTCTCATCTGAAGTTAAGGGCGCTCGAGCTGCCCCTATCTGCATTGGTTCTTCCCTTTGACTTCGGGATGGCAACATAGGCAGGGAGGAGGCACCAGGAGTGTAGGGCACGGGAGGCTTATGCTTTCTTCGTTCCACCCTTCGTTCATTCAGCCTGTAATCGATCTGGAGCACAAGAGACATCAGATCCGACAGGGTGGTAGGTCGGACTATGCGGGCTAGTTCGTCCTTGATCTCCTCCTTGAGACCACGACGAAATATGGTATATTGCGCCCGTTCTGGCCAACCTGCTTCAGTAGCAAGTCTCTTGAAAGTTGAAATGTACGTAAGTAGATCACTAGAGCCTTGTTGAACGTCTAGGAGTTCTTCTGCGGCTACATGCGTGATCTCGGTCTGCTCAAAGGTTTGTCTAAGCCGATTCAAGAAAGCCCCGTAATCATGTGTGACGGGATCATTGTTTAAGACTTGCGGGGTTGCCCAGGCTAGGGCATTTCCAGTCATGTTGGATACCATAAATCCGACTTTGGTATGATCTGAAGAAAAGGTCTGGGGGCGGAATGCAAAATAAATGGAGCATGCTTCCATAAATTCTTTTAACTTCTTGGGGTTCCCGTCATATTTGCCTGAAGACAGGATCATAGGGGATAAGTCCATCTCACGCGTCTCTCGTGTAGCGATCATCTGTCTTAAGGCAGTGTTGTCCGCTTTAACATTCTGTAGTTCAACATTCATAGCCTGAACCGCATTAATGAGTTCTTGGATCTGTTCGGGAGTGGCCATTGCTACACTTTGGCGTTGCAAACTATCAGGCTCGGGCTGTAGTGGTTCCAATTCCTGATCCCCCTGCTCCCAATCCTCCTCCTCACCTGGTTTGGATTCCGATTTTGCTCCGAACCTCTTCCTCCACAGTGTTTTTTCTTTGCTGTGCAGATAAGGCCGGCCGCGAGAGGAAGCCACCCTGAACCCGTTATTAGGAGGTCCAGGAGGGGCCCTCCTTCCGCAGCAGGCCGGTCCGGGGAAAAAGCCTTACGGCATAAAAAACCCCTGTCTCGTTGGATGGTAAAGGAGAACTGTAGGAATCCGAGGGAGTAGTTCCTTGGTCGTTCCAGCGGGCGTGCACTGGGCGGAATAAGGTACGTTGAAGTATTCAGCATAGAAATGCGGAGATCAGGAGGGGGGAGCAGACAGAAGGAAAGAGGGGAGCACTAGAGCAGCATTAGCAAGGCGGGAAGCAGGAAGGGTGGAAGGGAAGCAAGAGCTAGAGGAAAAAACAGCGTGTTAACCCGAAAGCCTAAACGCGAAGGGTTGCAACGCGTCGGCTTCCGGGTTGAACGCAAAGAAATGGCCTTGCAACGGCGTTCTCCGAAAGAAAACTAGACCGTCACAGTACGGTGGATGGGAACGTGACGGCAATCTCAATGGCGGCTCATGCGCCAACGGGGCCACAACCGCCAGCTTCCTCGGTTCGTGACAGAAAGACCCCACGACTCTGCGGAAACTAAGGAGCCTCCTTGAACTGACTAATTACAGCAGAAAGTTCATTGACGGCTACACAGAGATCACTAGACCCCTGATTCATCTCTTGAAGGGGGGGTCAAGTGGGAATGGGGTCCAGAACAATCCGAGGCAGTAAGACCACTCAAAAGAAGGCTCTCACAAGTGCCTTGCCTACCTTGCCCTGTCAGAATCAAGGAGTTCTTCCTGGAGACAGGGTTCTCTAATACGTGCTTGACGGCAGTATTATACCAAAAGCATGACAAGGTCAATAAAGTAATCTCCTATGCGAGCAAAACTTTATCCTCTGTGGAGGAAAAATTCAATGATTGTGAGAAGGCACTCCTGGCAACGGTGTGGGCATTGAAGAATTACCGTCCGTTTATCCAGGGGGAACACATCATAGTGGAGACTCCACACCAGCCTCTGCAATATCTCCAAAGTGACAGAATCCGAGCTGGAAATGTGAGTAATTCCCGAATTACTTCCTGGATTCTGTCAATGCAAGGCTTTCCTGTAGAGGTCAGATATGGCCAAAACAAGAAGAGTCCCCTCTTGCAAGGTCTGGCTGACTTGCATGATTGTGCCAGAGAAAACTGTCTCGAGGACGGAAGTCTAAAAATCAAGGACAACATGGAGGCATACCTTAATTCCCCACACAAAGTCTTTGAAGAAGACAAGTGTGAGGAAATGCCCACTGTCTATGTGGATGGATGCTCTTACCATGTTGACAACAACGGGGAGAAAGAACTGGTGGCCGGCGTAGGGAATGCATGGGTGAAGGAGTTTCCAGAACCCTCCGCTGGATACAAAATTGGTCCCCGAAGTAGTCAGGTGGCAGAATTGATGGCTGTGCATCAGGCCATCCTCACTGCTGTCCAACATCAACTCCATGAACTGGTCATAATCACAGATTCGGATTATGTACGGAATGGGTTTGTGGAGCACCTGGTTAATTGGAAAACCAGAGGCATGTTATGTGCTAATAACAAACCCTTGAAACATGGGAAGCTAATCCAAAATATTGATGATCTGGTCACATCGAATGGGATGACCATCTACTGGAAAAAGATCAAGGGTCATTCCAAAGTAGAGGGACCAGACAAAACTGGAAATGACTTAGCTGATCAGCTGGCCAAAACCGGGGCCATCCAAGGGGATCTAATCAAAATATAGTCCCTGTTGGGGGAAATCCAGGTCACTGCTATCACTAGGTCCCAGACAAATGCTCACAATGATCTTTCAACTGCACAATGGAGTAAGGAGACCCCTGATGCTGATTTGATTACAGCTCAGAAGGGGGATCCAATAATTGGTAAGTTTTACCAACACATTGAGGACCCTGAGAACTTTCCCCTGACGGATACTGATTACATTGGGAAAGAGGACCTAAGAGTGTTGATGAAATGTCCAAAAATGTTCCGAATCCAAAACGGTTTGTTGGTAAAGAAATCCCAAGCTGGCCATGATCAGTGGGTGGTTCCTACCTCATTCCGAAGCCTGATGTTAATTCACGCCCATGATGCGGCCACCGCCGGTCATAGGGGGTTTCACACAACACTGGAAATCTTAAGAGAGGTTGCATACTGGCCACACATGGGGCAGGACCTCGACCAATACTTGAAGGGGTGTCTTGTGTGTGCACAACTTCAGCCATCATCCCTCACACACCGTGCGCCTCTCCAAAAGAGGGGGAAGACACTGCCATGGTCAGATTTGCAAATCGACTTTGTAGGCCCTGTAATTCGATCGTCTAGAGGAAACAAGTACATGTTGACCGTTACATGCTTGTTTACCAAGTGGGTGGAATGTCTCCCGGCCCCAAACTGCAAGGCAGAAACAGCAGCTGCCCTGATGATTAACCACATCTTTTCCCATTTTGGTCTACCTCAAAGGATTGAGTCAGACAGAGGTAGCCACTTCACCAGTGAAGTAATGACAAAGATGTGGGAGATACTGGGGGCCAAAAGGAAGCTACATATTGCTTACAGGCCAGCTTCTTCTGGAGCAGTAGAGAGATATAACTGAACCATTGTGAGCATCTTAAAAAAGTTTGTGTCAGATTCTGGGCCAAGTTGGGATATCCGACTACCTCTGGTCCTAATGGCCATCAGATCTACCCCTTCATCTGCAACTAAAATTTCACCATTTGAGTTGATGACTGGATGCAAGATGGTGCTTCCCCAGCATCTGCTCTCCAGGACCCAAGAGCAGACACTGATAAATGCCTCCACAACTCATGAGTATGTGGAGAATTTAAGGAAACACCTTCAGCATGCTTTTGCCTATGCTCAGCGGAATCTAGAAAGATCAGCTGATAGCATGAAAACCCATTACGACCTGAAGACCACCAGGAAGGAATATACTGTGGGGGACCGGGTCTATCTATACAATTTCCAAAGGAACCAGGCCAAACAGTGAAAATGTTTGCCTACATGGAAGGGACCGTTTGAAATTATAGACAAAATCACCCCTGTGGCCTACAAGATCCGCATCCCCAAAGGCGGTTTGGCAGAGGGGGAAGACAAGTGGGTCCATATAAATCAGTTAAAGTGTTGCCATCCCAGGCACACTCTGCAACAACTGGAGGAGTCCTCTGCCAGATACCAATACCAGAGGGGGCCGCTCCAGAGTAAGTCAGTTCAAACTCTAAAATATTCCACATATCAAAAATATAGTAATGTAATGCAAATGTTCCCTGTTATATATTGTTTTTAAAATCAGACTGCAAAATGCATTCGGATGTATAAAATGTACATGTTCGCCACACCATTAATAGTGGTGGAAAAATGTCTAGGAATGTGTATTGCCGCTTTTGCTTTATCATCCTAGGAGAGAGGAAACCATGGAGACTGACCAAGGAGGACGACGGGGGACCGGGAGCAGAGACCCGAGGGGCCCGGGGTACCTACCAATATTCCCATCAGGACCGGCGAGGAGAACCGATCGATCCAACTGGGTGGAGGAAAAGATGTTGAACTGTGCCATCTACAGAATTGGAAGAAGATAATGCGGACATACCAGCACAGGGCTCAAAACATCCTTGGCACCGGACTTCCCCTCGACTCGAATCAAAGCGCAGTCGGGCGGGGGTTTTGTCAAAGGTTTTTACCCATGTTGAATCCTTAGACTGGGTAGATGTGGGGATGAGCTGTCGCTGCCCACATTCACGCCAGAATCCAGGAGAACTGCGCAGTTGGCACAAGACCACTCCAAAGATACAACCTTCGTGTGGGGGTTTCCACATCACCACTCTACTGTAAGGATGCCATCAAAAAAATGTTAAGCAAGGGTCCTATACTATCAAGCAAAAGACCACTCTATTGAAATGCAGTAATTCAAGACAGATCCCAAAAATGGATGCAATACCGGTACTCACCACTATCAGAAAGCCGGCGTTTTAAAACCACCAGACTTTTGTGTAAAACTGAACAGAGGAACCCAAACCAGGCCAAGGAAAGACTTGCTAAGAGGTGGATACAATGTAAAACTATATTCTGAAATGACTTGAAGGAAGTAATTATTTAATGTATATGTAAAAAGTGTAAGTTTGATTTAAACTGGGAACTAAAGTGACATTTAGCTGAATTCTGCCTGACAACTACCCCCGACAGGAGAAACCTGCTCAGCCACTCTTCCCAGGCCTAGTTGCATCCTGCTTCCCCACCAAAAGGAGTTTACACCTCTCTGATTAGATTAGGGGAGGGGCACCGCAGGAGGTTGAACAAAGCCTTGTCCTGTACTCAGGCAAATGTTATATTGGGGGGGCCGTAAAGTGGCTTCTTCTTGGGAGAAGTGGGAGGAGAAGTGCTTCTGGGAGCCACCCGAGCTGGAGGCGGGGGCAGAAAGAAGCTTCCCCCATGTGCTTTGGAACCTAAACCACATCCATCTGGGCCAGAGCATAATTTTAAAAAAGATGGATAATTCATAGTACAGACTTGTCAGAATTATACAAGTAATATCATTATTCTTGTGATTTTTCTGTGCACGTTTTAAGAGGTGTTAGGACCCTGTGGTGTATGCTGGAGGTTGCTAGCGGAAAATAGGGTCTAACTCCAAATGTCTGCATGTTAAAAATCTAACACTTCATCAATTAATGTCCATACTCCTTGCACACATGTGTGTAATTTTTGGTAAATGTCCGATATTGGTAAACCAGTCAAAAAGCGCAAAATGTGTCATTTTTGAATGCAAGCCCCCAGAAGATCAGAGGCGGACAAGCATGGACCATAAGGAATATATAATGTGTACATGTAATTTCAACATGGGAAATATGTATTTGAATCAAATATAGATTTGTGGGCAAATTGACCAGAGGAGGATCCTCTGACCCATAAACAGACCTCATCATGATGACAATCCATTTCCTTCCCCCAATCATGGGAGAGGGGAGAATTGGGCCAATGACAAATAGAGAGGGGCAGGCTTAGCTAGGCCCAGGCACACACCCATTTTCAAAACACATAAAAAGAGACTGCTGGGACAGGTAGAGACATTCAATTCCATTTGCTGCAGAGCGTGCTGCCCGACGACTTCACATCCAGAGATCCAACACTTAGACTTCCAAGCTAAACAGAGACTACAGAACTTTGAACCAAGAAGGCCCACTGCAAGCAAAAGTATTTTTCAGCAGGCCTCAAAATCTTTTGCAACTGAACTCTTCAAATAGCCGGGCTGAGCTTTTTGATTCTGGCCTAGAACCCTGTGACAGAAACATCCAGAACCAGGAGCCGTGCTGTGTCCAGAGAAGGCAGAACCCGACCCAGAGAACCAGTGCCTAGCAGACCCAGGACAGCAGAGCAGAGCTGACCCAGACGCTGTGAGCAGAACTGCCAGAAGTCCCGTCCAACCTGACCAGACCTTGACGGCTTATTGCAAAAATATAGTGTGAGTACTCACTGTGCCAAAACCAATCTCTTAGTTTAAAATAATCTAATCCAAACTATTTTAACCTAAGTAGAACTGTCTCCTAGTAATCCTGTCATCTGTCATTCTAAAGCTGCGAGCTGTCATCTGTCATCCTAACGCTGCAAACTGTCACCTGTCATTTTGAGTTTTACTTTAAATCCGAAAATCTACCTTTATTAATTCGTCCGTATCTCTTGAACCGTTTGGGCTAGGAACGAAATTTAACTTTCATTTTAAAGCTGTGATTCTAGGCTTTCCAACGAACCTAGAATCTACTCCCTATACTCTTTACGCACTCGCAAAATTTACCGCGATTTGCGATTTGGCACAATTTCTCCACTTGTCAAAATAGCAGCTCCATTCTTTCCTTTGTTAAAATCCGTTTTCAACCTGGTAATACCTCATAGAGCATTGCTAAAGTGAGCCTGAACTAATACCAACAAGCATCTCTCACTCACCCTGAATCTCTAGAGGGAGTTAAAATCAGTTAGCACATTTTCCCATCCATTGCCATCACATTTAAAAGCATTTTGGGCCTGTGTTTCAAACTTCTACCTGTTTCCTCTAAGCTGGCTGGGGGGGAACTGAATTCTGTATTGTATTTGATTGTATTCCTGAAGACTGTGTGTGTTACTTCCATCTCCTTGCATTGCATATAGGGGGGGGGTGAATTGCCACCAGGGGAAAAGTGAACATATTATCTCTTGTGAAACCCTATCAGTTTATTTTCTGTGCTGCATTTATTCCACCTTGCATTTCCTTGAAACCCTAAAGCATTTCAGGTACCTCATCCTCTATACTACTTCTAAGTAACTAAGTAACCAAATCAGTTTACCAGTAGAACGTTATCCATTGTTGATCACTGTCATATTTTAAGTGTGATAGCCAATATTAATTTATTATAAAAGTGTGATAGATATATATTGTTATATTTCTCAAATAAACCTTTTAAATTTGCAAAACAGACCTACTTCTTGGCTCAGTGGGGTCAGGGGGATTCTAAGAGAGTGGTGTTATATAAAGGTTGTCATCCAGAGTACATGAACTGGAACTAAAAATATATCAATAAGGGTTTCCCTCAGCATCCCAGACTAGGCATTGACTTAGCTGTAGTGTTGAAGTGAAGCCGCTTAACAAACATTACCCTGCAACCAATGCCTGCATCAAGACCTATGGTCATTGTGCATTCCCACACTCCTACTACCCAGTCCACCGGTGATTCTGCCCCTACTGACCAGAGCGGCGTAAGCCACTCTGGCTCTGCTCCACCTTTAAAGAAGAGGAAGAAGGGTGCTCTGGCACGACAGGCTGAGACCCCAGACATGGTTACACACTCCGGTACCTCAAGGAAGCCTTGCTTCAATGATGCGGAACTTGATGCACTTGTGGGCTATGTGTCGGCACATAGCCACAAAATGCTGGTGACTGCAGGGTGCAAGACCACACCTGGTCAACGTAAGGCACACTGGCAGACCATCGCCGACCGCATAAGTGCCCTTGGATTTGTGAGGCTCTCAGCTGATGATTGCTACAAGCGGTGGAATGACCTGAAACGCAGAGCAAAGCTGGCCTCAAATCATGCCGCTACTCTGGTGACTGGCGGTGGGTCTCCACATGAGGACACCAAACTCACTGAACATGAGTCTGTTGCTGGGGTCTTCATCACAGAGGAACAGATCCAAGGTGTGGGAGGACTACCTGATTATGAAGCATTGTCCGGTGAGTGCCCATGCATGTGTGTGTAATGCATGTGTATGTTGTTTGGGTGACGGGTTCTGATTGAGTGCCAGGTGAGGGTGTGGGTGCCTGAGTGGTATGGGTCACCCATGTGCTTCATCCAAAACATTCAGCGGCCTTGGATTTGGGTGTGACAGTATCCCATCTGCCCACATTAGTAATTTGGCTCAACATTACGGCAGTTGCCCTTGAAGTGGCATCTTGCAACAACATTGTTTGTATTTTTCAGTGTTCGGAAAGGCTGATTGTTTCAATTCTCCCACTTTGGCTACGCATTCCTCAGCCCTATTGTCACATTTGTGACATGCTTCTGTCATTGATGAACCCCACATTGGACCACATGTGTTACCTTGTTAGATTAATGATTTGACCATTCAGGCTAATTGAGTATTGGCCTGATCACAGGAATTTATGGGGCCTGTTTGAATGTGGAACATGATAGTTGTTTCCTGTCATGTTGAAGTGACAAATCATTGATGTGCACATCGGCCTGCAATCACTGTATTTTTGTACACTGGATGTGTTGCAGTGTGTGGCACATGCCTCTTTTGTCACACCATGAAGCATTTTTCATCTCATCATGTCCATCTCACATGGATGGCTGACAGTATTAATTCACTGACATATGGATGTACTTGTGGAATGTAACATGGCTATGGTACATGCCATCTGTGTGATGGCATGTGTCATGTATGTGTATTGGACATGCCACTCACAGCCCAATGTGTGATGGCAGTGCAACCCAGCATGCAGCAAATGTGTTGCTCTTCTATGTAGGTGTCATCAGTGTCTGCCTTTTGGGTCCCCTTCAAACTCAGTGACAGTGCATGCATGGAAGGGTTATAGTCATGTGGGACATGTGTAAATCATGTAAATCATGTACTGGTTATGTAGCTTGTCAGGCCTATTTGTGTGCTATGGCGCTAATGCCTGTTTCCATTTTTTGTCTTTCATGTTTTTGCAGGGGATGACGCACTTGATGCTGTTGAGGTTGAGGAGATGGTGCAGACCCAGGAGGAATCTCAGGCACGACCGGGCACCAGTGGGGGACGTGGTGTGGTGGCGGGTGAGAACCTAATCTTGCTGCAGAACATTCTGTCGAGGGGTGCCTCTGGGTGCACCTCCCCAGAACTCTATTCAGGTGCTGATTCGGATGATGAGACCTATGTGGCATCGCAGGTAAGTGTTTTTGGCAGGGATTCTGTTCTGTCCAACGAACCTGTACCAGGGGTAGAACCCTCTATGGGGATGTCAGTGTTGGTAAGTCCGTCTTTGGCGGTTACGGATGCAGGGTCACACTCCACAACATCTGATCCTGTTCCTGGGCCAGCAGATCATAGGGGGAATGCAGTCCTGCAGCCTCAGGCAGTGCCGGCACAGCAAGGCGCAGATCGCCTTGCCCCAAACAGGTGTGGTGCCCGCCGACGCGGTGGCCGTACGCCACCAGGCAATACCGCATGGGAAGAATCCATTTACGGTATGGCAACCCAACAGGCAGCATCAGTTGAGGTGATGGCTCAAGCAATGGAGAGGGTGGCCACTTCCATTGTCCCCCCTGAAAGGCAGATGGAGCTACTACAGCAGGCAACAGACTCCATTTGCCAATCAGACAGGGAGGACATGTTGGCGTCCAACAGGGACAGACGGGCGGCACTGGAAACTCTACGCCAATCGATATCAATAGAGTCCCAGGGCCACAGGGAAGCCCTGAGGGCAGAACTCCATCACCTCAGGGAGACTCTTGTTGACCTTGAGGCTTCCACTAACTTGAGGACAGAACAGGAGCTGGAGCGGCTCACCCGTTCGCTCTCAGCTGAGATGCAGGCAACTCGGGAGGAGATTCGTGCATCACGTCAGGTGCTGCATGGGGATCTCTGCACTTTAATCCTCCAAAACGAGACCTTCCACACCCGCATGCTTGCTGCCATGGAGGACCATACCAGGGCTTTGCGTGGGCTGCCTCCCATTGCACCACCACCTCCTGTGGCAGCACCACCTCCTGTGGCAGCATAAGAGGGTGATGATAGCGACAGCAGCAGTTCTCTCACATTGGCATAGCCGTGCAGGCCATGAGCCCATGGAGGTGTTTTTATTCCCAACATCCACACAGGTGGGTGTTGGTGCACACCCTGTCCTCGGACCTCCTGGGTGGCCTCCCCCCTGACCCCTACATGGCCATTTTTGATTTTTGATTTTTTTTTTTTTTTGCAGTGTGTTGCCTTGTGTGGCTCCCGTGGGCATCCACTGTATTCCGGCTGGGCAAATGCAGGCTTGTCCTGAGTTTGGGTTAGATGCTTGGGTTCATGAGACACACACCCCTCCTGCTTCCCGTTTCCATGGGCTTGCAAAGGGTGTGCCCAAGTGACATTGACTTACATGGTGACGTAGGACTCCCATGAGCTGTGTGGGCAGTCTGTAGTCAATACTGTGTATACATTCCTAGTGGATATTGTTGTTGAATTGTACACTGCATGGTGTATTGCTATGTGCTTGTGCATCCATGTCTTTCGCCTAATTTGCAGGTTCATTCCTCATGTCTTCACAAGGCCATCTACTTTGGAGATGGAGTTCATGTTGTAAGCAGTGCACTTGGACATTTGCGTGGCAGCAGCACTGTACAGTTGGAAGTGGCCGATGTGCTGGCATGATCAGGTTGTAAGACTACCACTACTTTCACTTAGTACTGTCATGTTTATGCTATGTTTGAGGTTGTGTAGCTGCATTGTATTGTTGGTAAGTATTTGGTCATGTGTGTTGTTAGTTTTACATTACTGGGAGCATATTGCGTGTGGGTAGTTTCCATTGAGGACACTGTACTTTGACACTTGTGTGATGTTTTGGGGATTGCTTTGTTTGCTCTCACATAGCATGACATGCCATGGTGTGTTGGGTGGCGGTGCTGGGGAGAGGTTGGGTAACATGGCACTGTTGTCATGTTGTATTTTGCAAGGGGGTAATGATTTTTGCAGCATAGAGTGTGTCTTTTGATGACACAGCATTGGTGGTGTTTGTGTAGGTAGAGCACACAATGTAACACTTCCAGGTGACCAATCTCAGGCTGGTATGGTTGTGACAGTTGACTGTCCCTTATGTCATCATCATTGATTGTCAGCTGGTATGTGCCAGGGCTGTGTACACTCCACAGGGGTGTGATTTTAGGTGAAGTAATTATCCACCAGCTGCGTACGGGCTGCCTAACCCTGTGCCCTTTCCCCTCCCATGCGCAGCGGGCGTGCATGTGGTTGGGGATGTGGGGGCACCACCATGCCCACGGGCAGGCCCCAGCGTGTTGTAACGTTGTGCAGGACACATGCTGCCACTATGATCCTGCACACTGCTGGGGGAGCGTATAACAGCTGCCCACCAGAACGGTCGAGGGAGCGAAAGCGTGACTTGAGCACTCCGAATGTGCGCTCCACTATGCCCTGGGTTGCAATGTGGGCTGTGTTGTATCTTACCTCGGGTGGCATGGTGGGGTTCCGAATTGGCATCATCATGTGGGTGCTCAGAGGGTAGGCACTGTCCCCTGGGGAGGTGGTGATGGGTATCATTAGTGGGGTTGTGACATTCCTCAGTGTCTGACACGCATGCATGTGCTGTGGCATTTATACTCACCGATCAGCCATGTATTGCCATGCCGCCCAGCTTCTAGGTCTCGGTTTAGGGTTGACATTCTGTAAATAAAACTGTCGTAGGTGGACCCTGGATAGTTGGCATATACTGAGTTGATGATTCCCTTGGCATCACATACTAGATGTGTTCTGATGCCCTGGGGGGACGTAGAGCCACATGGGTGTAGTCAATGGCACCAGGCACTTTGGGGAAGTGTGCCACCCCGTAAAAATCCTGGACGACAGCCTGCCTTTCTGCAGGTGTTCTGGGCAGGTATATGTGCCTGCGGACTGATGGGCGTGCAGTCATGATGGCCAAGACCTGGTGTAGGCAGCGTGACTGCGTGGCCTGTGACACCCCCCCCACTATAGCAGTTGTCCGTTGAAATGATCCAGTGGCCAAGAAGTGCAGTACATTGTGGAACTTATGCAGGGGGCTGAGTGCTTGGGAGCACAGGGTGGGTAATGTGAGGTCATCCTCCCACTCACTGACCAGGTCGAGTATTATGTGAGGTGGAAACCTGTACCTCCCATACACTTGGTCATCAGGCATCCCAAAAAGGCTGGTTCTGGGTGTAAAAATTCTGGGCTTGACTATCCTCCTCCTCCTCCTGCGGTATCCCACGACCACTGCTGCTAGGAACGGTATATTCATCCTGGCGTCTGTGCTTGTTTGTTGTTTGCGTGCACTTTTATGCTGCGTGGGTCCACGTACGCCTGCTTCCTGCTGGCGTACGTGTTTCCGGATTAGCGCGTCTTTTTTGGCGCAAGCGTTAGCCCCGTTCGATTCCATGAATACGTGTTTTGAACGTGCGTGTGGGCGTTCCGCACACTTGCCTCCTGTACTTCCCCCGTGACGCCCACATTTTCACGAGTTGTTCCCCATTCCGTGTGCCACGCCCCCTGTTCCTCCTACTTTTGTTGTGTGCGCCGCGCTATGTGCGATTTCGCTGTGCGCTTAGCGCACGCTGTTTGGAGACGTGTGCGTCAGCGTGCGCTATGCAGAATTTTGGCACACATCCTGGAATTTCCTTGCGCACGGACTTCCATGAATCGCTGTGCGCCTGTTTCGCTGCGATTTTCGCACTGGCACTGCGATTCGCACGCTTTCGCACACTTGCGCTGAAAATTTCAGCGCACATTAATTCCATGAATTGGCCTCTCAGTCTGTAACAAAGCAATTTGTATGTTGTATTTCAAAAATCTTGTTTAAACATGACTTTTCAATTAGTGTTAATAACCAAGTCTGTCTGTATTCGTATTCTGCTATGTAACAAACGCCTTGATACCGTTGGGCTTGGGCGTTATACAAATGTCATAAATTAATATGTAATCCTTCACGTGTGAGCTTGCATTCATTGCCTGGGTCCTCTCCTGCCACGGGATTGTAGGACCCTTTCTAGATTCACGGCGAGTGCGGTCCGCCCTGTTTCCTCTAGTTTTCCTGCTATTAATACACGGAGCGTACCGTGTTGGACCCGCACCGCAGCTCTTTTTCCTTTCTCGGCGCGTCCATCGCTTAGGGTCGTTTTGCCAAGCGGGATCGCTGCCGCTGGGGGCAGATTTATCTGCTAACCGAAGTCGAGTTGCATTGAGGAAGAAGTGCAGCCCGAGAACACCTACCGTTGTCAATATCAGACGCGTGCCGGAGGACGCGTGGACTGTGCTTGCATGGTAGGTGATTATTTCTCGAGTGCTTTACATCTCTTCCTGTTCATTATGCTGATAGTATTATAATGCTCTCGTACTCCACCCTAGCTTTTTGCTTACCTGCCGTTCTATTGTATTACTTTCCAATGGATCTGGCATATAGTGACTACTTTGTTTAATAATGAATGCAAATTTATGCTCACACGTGATTTAGTGGTGGGGATACACGCAGCATTTTCAGACATGCAGGACGCCTGGATAACGGCTCGGCTTGCACAGGCCAGGAATCTTTTTAATGAATCTCAGGAGATGCCTACCTCAGTACCTTCTATTGGGACTAAAAAGAACAATGTCAGTCTTAATCCGGAAATTACTCTGCTCAAAGATATAGAAAAATTACGAAGAAGGGAAATCTCTAAATGGTGGGAGGAATACTCACTACAAAATTACCTCGATGTTGGACACATACCACGAGGACTACGAATTGTGACAATGCCGTCCTTTGAAGATCAGGACCCTGCCATGCTCCAGGAATGGGGAGATGCCAGTAAAGGATGTTCAGCACACTTTCTCACGATTTTAGTCAAATATGCCAAATCAGATAGAACAAAGGCAGTGGAAGAGCTTGCAAAAAAAGAAACAGAACTTGCTAGCTTGTCGCAGTCCGAGGAGGGGAAACAACTCCGTGGTAAAATCAACGAATCATTACTTACGTATGAAGATGATATTAAACAACGGAAGCACCGAAAGTTTATCAGGGACAAAATTGACTATGAGACAGGTCGGATCTTTACGTTTGCCAGAAGATTTGATTCATTACGGAAAAAACCAACGGTCCGGCCCACAGTTGTCGGTGATCTCGACTCTATCTCGTCCGAATCAGATGTTTCAGTCTGTAAAAACGAGGAACCGTCTGTCAAGCTAATTTTTTTAGACGAAATGAGACTGTTATGCCAGGATGGGAAGAATCAGAAACAACGGGGAAGGGGGCGAGGCAGAGGCAAAGGAAGAGGAAGGGGACAGAAACCACGAGGAGGAAAACAACTCGGCGAGGCCAGCGTGGGAAACGGGCCAGAAGCATGCCAAGAGAGCAGAGCAACGCGCTCTGGAACCAAAAAATAATCAGTGACAATATGAAGCTGTGCCAAATCATCAATTTATCTTCGCATATCCTCACCAAAGCCCAAGCCTCTGTCCTTTCTCTTGGGCTTAACTTTTGTCCTACTAAAACTTTTGACTATGTCCAGTCACGTATTGATTTGGATAAATTTATTCGAAAGATCAGACTCAAGAAATTCTTCTCCCTCAATCCTACTATGCCAAAGTTATCAACACCTCGCACCGGGCATACTGATCTTCTGATTTCTGATCTTCCATCCCTCATGGACTTGGCTTCCCTTGAAGACTCTGACTTTGATCCTTCAAATACTTATCTCACCGAGTTCGGCATTGACCCTGACTGGGATGTACGAACCAAACTTAAGGAGAAATCTAGGTTCAATCCACAATTTTCCGTCGGTGGTTGTATTGAAGCATTCTATGATCTTTGTATCAGTGACCTTAGGAAATTACGTGACAGTACCAGCAAGAGCAAATATAATCTCACCTCTGCTCAGATTGCGGCCATCAGCGAATTACAAAACCTGCCGAATATTGTCATTAAACCGGCCGACAAGGGTTCAAACATTGTAATTCAGGATCGTGTACATTATGTATTGGAGGCCAATCGCCAACTCAAAGATCGACTGTGCTATGCCCAACTCTCGAAAAATCCTTTCGATGACATACAGTCTGAACTTAAGGATCTATGTGTCAAATGGGTTGAAATTGGTCTAATTGATGATGATCTTGCTAAATTTTTAGCTCCATCTTGTTTTACCATACCGACAATCTACTTTTTACCAAAAACACATAAATCTCTTGTACATCCACCAGGCAGGCCTATTGTTACCTTGTGCGGTTCTCTCCTTGAACATCTGGCTCAATTTATTGATGAAACCTTATCTCCTCTTGTCTCAGTTCTACCCTCGTATCTACGGGACACCAAAGATTTTTTACAACACATCTCTAATACACCCTGGGAGGAGGGCTTACTGTTAGCAACCCTTGATGTTGTCTCTCTTTACACCTCCATTGACCATCAAGTTGGTATGGATGCTTGTAAATATTTTCTTGATACTCGCTCATTGAATTTCTACAGCCATAGTTCCATGATTCTTGAAATGCTCTCTTTCTGCCTCAATAACAATATTTTCTTATTTGAGGGTTCTTTCTTTCGCCAAGTAAGAGGTACCGCCATGGGTAGCACTTTTGCCCCGGCTTATGCCAACTTAACAATGGGATGGTGGGAGGCCACTTTCTTAAGCGATCTACTTACATCGAGTTTTGCCACACATATTGTTGCATGGTGGAGATATATCGACGATGTTTTCGTTATATGGAAGGGCACTAAGGTTGAATGGCTTTCATTTGTGAAATTATTAAATACCAACAAGTCTAATTTGAGTTTCACAGAATGCAACAGTACGACTAAAATTGTCTACCTCGATGTAGTGGTGACCCTTGAGAGAACCGGTTTATGCACTGCATTACACAAAAAACCTACTAATACTGGCCTGCCCTTACATGCCACCAGTTGTCATCCTACATCATGCAAACGCAGTATTCCGTATGGGAAATTCATTAGATATCGCAGGAACTGCACAGATCTGGTATCTTTTGATTATCATTGTGCCCAGGCGGCTAAGGATTTTATCAAGCAAGGTTATGAGCGCAGAATTATAGAACAGGCTTATACCAAGGCACGTGGACTTTCTAGGGATTACCTACTATACAGTATCAAGCCTGTCAAAACTACCGTCAATGATGACCTCCGCCTGATTGTCACATTTGACAATGCATCTAATCAGGTTCGTAAAATCATAGAACGTCACTGGCGAATTCTCATCATTGACAAGGATCTTGGTCCTCTTCTCTCTAAACGCCCTACCATCACATATAAACGTGTACCCTCACTTAGGGACAAATTGGTTTCCAGCTTCTTGTCACCCATTAATACCAAGCCACCTTATATGAAATCGTTGATGGAATCCCCAAAAGGATTTTCTAAATGTTGCAAATGCAAGGCCTGCATTCATGCTATTTCATGCAAATCCTTCTTGCATCCGGTCACTCAATGTCATCAGTCCATTAGATACTCAATGAATTGTGATACCACTTTTGTGGTCTATGTGCTCTCATGTCCTTGCATGAGATGGTATGTCGGGAGTACTACATGCAAGCTCAAGCTTAGAATATTACAGCATCTTAGGGCCATCAAAAACTCTGATCCCGCATATCCTATGGCCAAGCACTTCAAAGAAAAGCACAATAATGATCACTCCCTTCTCAAATTCTTTGCAGTGGCGCACATTCCGATTCACCCCAGAGGTGGGAATCGTGTACTTAAACTGAGACAGTTAGAAACCAGATATATTCTGGATTTCGACACTAAGTTTCCCATTGGCCACAATCTTGACGAGGAGCTTCATACATTTATAGGTACGTAGGCCCCATCGGGTGCGATTTAACTACTTAAGATTGTTGTTTTCTATATCACTGATGTATTTCCGCGTCTATTATGATTAGTTGATTATACTCCTTATATTTACTAACAGTGTTCTTTTCCTCCCCCCTATTTCTCTCTGGGGATTCTCTCTTTTTTTCTTTTTTGAATTTTAGATGTTTACCAATAAAATAGGCCATTCCCACTCTTGTATTTTTTTGGCTGTTATTCTTGTTATTATTCTTGTGATCTTATTGCACATTTGACACTTCTCATGTCTATATTTTCCTTGCTGTTGTTCTGCATGTCCAACCTTTGGTGTTCTTCAACACCTTTTCCATTGTGGCTATCTGATTTTGTTAAGATTACTATTATTATTTCAACTTCACCCGCTCTAATTTGGGTGTCATGCCAGCCTTATATAAATGCACATTGCCTCAGCTGTGATATCATTTTCCAGTTAAATGTCTTAGATTGCTCTTAATCATATGTGTTTACATAATCTAGTTGGCTTGCATAATGTTTATGCTGCCTACCAATTGACCAGCACTTGCACTTTCTGTTGCCAATGCTTCTGTGAGCTTGTCTCTTTGCACATGTATTTATGCCATCTCTGACCAACTTGCACTTGCACTTTATGTCATCTTGGGCCTAAATGCACATTCTTGCTTACATCAATATGGTATATTGCTTCTTGCACCAAAGTTTTATAACATAGCCCTAATGCTGACTTGCTTTTATTATGGTATTTTTATCTGCCTATATGTATAATTTTTATGTTGCTTATTAACTGACTTGCACTTGCACTTTATACCATCAGGGCCTATGTGATCTTGCCTTTTTGCACATCCTTACATGCTGCTCTTGATTAACTTGCATTGCACTTTATGTTGATTTTGTTCAAAATGTACAATATTCATGTATTAATATGATATATTTATTGCTGCTTTACGTGTTACTATCATAGCTTTTAAGCTGCTTCTGGCTTTGTATTCTGGCACTGAGCCTTTTGAATAGTCTATCCTGACTAATGAGCTGCAATGTATGCTATCCTTTATATATTGTTGTCTGGCAAAAAAATTCTTGAATTACTTTTCTTATACAATAATCAGTTTTATCCATTGGAATCTCATATTGGATCTGTAGGTTCATTGGAAGACTGTATGGCACTTTATTTTTTATTGTGTTTCCCAGCTCTGCTCAGGACACTATATTCATTCCATTGCAGGCCCATGTTGATTTTCCGTTCAAATATGGCCGCCATCATTACGGTCTTCCATAGCACCTTCCTCCAATTAACATAGATGATGGACTACATGCAACTGTTATTTGTGTCTCTCCATTCTGTGTTGCCACGTGATCAAGCGCTCAGTTGAGCGCGAAACGCGTTGTGGCAGGGCCGTTTACCAGGCGTCCTGCTTTTGTCTGTCCTGCTGTTTCCCCCCACCCCCCTATTCTGTCCTGCACACTTCGTGCAGGCTTTGTCTACTTTTTTAAATCATTAAAATTAATATGTAATCCTTCACGTGTGAGCTTGCATTCATTGCCTGGGTCCTCTCCTGCCACGGGATTGTAGGACCCTTTCTAGATTCACGGCGAGTGCGGTCCGCCCTGTTTCCTCTAGTTTTCCTGATATATTTATATATATATACAACACACACACACACAGCTCCTCTTGCACAAGACTTCCTCATGCCTACCTCTATCTCTCTAGCCCACATCGATATCTCAGTCACATCACCACCAAACCACCTAAACACATACTCAAGGGGCACCACCTACTCCCTAGAATCAGACTGACACTCAAGACTCAGCTAGTTCCACCCAACACTCATAAACACCCCAGATGCTGCCCCTGCTTCTCCATCTATGCTACTAGCAGCTCAACTCTCCACTTGCAATGAGGCTGCCAAAATGGCAGAGGCAGACAACACAAAACCTCTTTACATTGCATTACAAACATTGCATAATTAACAGACATATATCTTTCCTTATGTTATCAGTCTCCTCTCTGTAATTTGATATAGCATATTTTACACCATCTTGCATGGTCTAGAGAACTTCCTAAACAGGAATCACTTATGGATCATTGGTGATCTTATTCAAATCTAAAAGTCAGGCCGAGGCAAATTAACCAGGAAGCATAAATGTAGAACAATTTTTCATTGGTTCCAAGAGTTCAAATCCTTTTCTGTTTGCTTAAGACATGTTCAGAAATGTGCCAGTCTTTGAAGTACATTAATCATAAATCTCTGCATAAATTAGCACAACAAACATGTACTCATTTAGTCACACATCCCTTTGACCCATCCACAATGGATACATTCTCGACAGATTGCACTCTAAACTGTGTATTCCACAAGATGCCTGGATTAAACGGTATTATACCAAAAAATTGCAAACATGAAAATGCTGAATTGCGAGGTGCACATTTCCACACAATTATATGTGGGGGAGGGGTGGGGTTTAGGGTAATAAAAAAACATAAGAGGAGTTTGGAGGGGGCTGCCAGGGGAGTCCCCCACCCCCGCACATGATTGCAGGGAAATGTGCAAAAAAGAAATTGACATTTTGGTGATCGGCATTGTTATTGTGCAGTAATTACACATATCCACATAAACTATGCTCTTTTGCAAGGCCTCAATAGGAAAGCATTATCATACAAATTCAACAATACATTCCAGTCCAATACAAATCCATCTCCTTCCACCAGCAGCACTGTGCTACTGTATAAAATACCAAGCCTGAAAGATATGTGATATTTCCATGTATATCATATAGCCAATGTACTTTAGATATGTGGGGATTTTTTTGTCTAGTTGTTTACATTAAGTTTGACTAACCCATTTCATTATTTGTACATATATTTTGATGTTTATTAATGGTGGCAACATTAATATGCTTTGGGGTGTCATTTTATTACGCAGATGGGGTCCTACGTACATGCAGGGAGACCATAGAGAATAGATGAGCAATAGAAACGTTGAGAAAAGACTAAAGAGGAAAGCAGGGCCTTAGGAGCATGAGTTGTGAGGAATGGGCGGGACTTACAATGTTGAATAGTTGATGACGACAAAAAGGGGAAATAGTAGAGATGTGTGAAGAAAAGGAGGAAGAGGAGTCAAATATTATGCCCAAGTTACATGCGGTAGGGGAAAGGGGAATAGAGGAAGAGGGAAAGGAAATAGAAGTGGGGAGTTGAGGAGGGATGGTAGAAGCAACAAAGGAGATCATTTTTGTTAAAGAAGGATTCAGATGGAGGTAGTGAGGAGTCATCAGGGATTGGATGTCAAGGAAACAAGCAGAGATATCAGAGTGCAGTTCTGAGGAAAAAGAGGAATAGGTGTCCCCTTCTTCAAAATAAATAGATGTATCCAGGGTAAATTGTGAATCCGGGTGTTTATAAATGAAAATGCTGCCATCTTGATTTTTCTGATGCGAATGATAGCTGTGGTCATACCCCAGTTTATAACCAAGGGTATCAGAAAATAAAATGTAGAAAAAAGCCATTTGCAGTTCAAAAATCATGGAAATGCTATCTGGGTAGTGGTGGGGGGGTCGGAGCAAGAAGACACCAAGCGGAATTTCGCAGTTGGAGGGAGGCTAGGGACCAAGTTTGCAACACAAGACTCAAACATGTTTCCCATACCCTTGGTTATAGCCTGGGGTACACCCACAAATAACCAACATCTCAAAGCAAACTGTGTTGCAGAAACACCAACTGTTGTGGAGGAAAAGCATTGATTTTTGTTCCATTTTTCAGATATTCACAGCTATAAAACTACACATCTTGCGGCTTTCTGTTGCCCATACTAGGGTCCAGCCCTCCCAGGCCATGTTGCCTAACACATTAGCACAAGTTAGAAGACCACTTAAAGCAACATCGCCTGGGGGAGCCGGCCCCTTTTTCACATTGAACCTTTGAAGAGTCAGTCCTGGTTACTGCACGGATGGGCGACAGTCCACAGTCCCGGATGCCCTGTGCTTTCTTAGTTTTAAATATCTCATAACACACTAAAAAAACACTAAGCATCCACATAATATTTTATTTAAACCTTTTGACTCTCAGTCCTTGAAAGTATTGCACGCTAAACATCAAGCTGTCATGAAGTCCACATGAATAGAGCAGTTATCTTTCGGTAAGGAGCTGCTAATACATGGAGAATTGCAAATCTAGTTTGCATGTGCGAGGCAAACTAGAATAACATTTTGTTTCTATATATATATATATATTCACTCAAAAAAACCTTGTTAACAGGACTTTATGGTTAAGTTGCACTACCAAAAATCTGTACACTTCACTAAAAAACGTTTTCACACGTGCCATTATGGTTCAAAGTAAAACCGAAAACCCCCTGAAATTCACCAGTTATGGTTGCCTAAGCATCCACACCTGCCATCACCACTCTGCACTACTAACACTAACATCCAGGACATGAAAGATGGCATCACAAATGTCATTGATGACATCACTGACGACATCACATGTTTAGCCACTTTGTTTTTGTCCAATGCTATATATATATATATATATATATATATATATATATATATATATATATATTCAGTAAAAAAACTTTGTTAAAGGGACCTTATACTTCACAGTAAAACCAAAAAACACTTGACATTTGCTAATTATGGTAAGCTAAGCAACCATAAATCGATCCACCTACGTGCATTGCTCAGAAGCCAAATACATTCTTACTTTTGCATCAACATATTGAAATTCAATTATGAGAACCGCTACTCTCATACACCTCCAGAACCGCTGTTCCCTGCAAAGAGTGCAGATGGTGGCCTTAGTTTTGAAAACTCAGGACGCCAGTCTGACGGCAATATCATTCCAAAAACATTTTAATCCACAAGCACTCATTCGTAATGGTACAGTGAGCACGAACTTAAAAGATAGGGGGATCACCGAAGAAAGGTAACCTACTTCATGCTGTTGCACAACCAATCAGGGAAAGCGCCACATGTTAGCAGGCACAAACTTTTTCCCCCATTCAGTCTTAGGGGAAAAGAGACGTTTTGAGAAACCCCCCACCTTATAACTCCCCCCCTGCACTAAACATCACCAAACTGTCCAAAGAAATTCAGAGTGTCTGATATTTTTTTTTGTGCAAACTTTGGTGAGGAAGCGTTCAAGTGGAGCACAGTTATAAGGCACCCATAAAGTGCTCTTCCTACGCAAACAGCAACTTCACCATAACAACACAGGCACTAACGTGCCTGTCTAATATGCTGCAGTGGTTGTGGGCAGGACCTAGATTTGTGGATGTTGGTCTATAAATATGTAAATGTATGGGTGTAGATTGGCCTATAACTCCACTGCTTATAAAGTCGTTCCTGGACACACTCCCCACAACCATGTAATCGATAATCAATACTACAGGTGTATCCATGGCTGTAAGATGCCTACAGCCATGCAACCAAGACTCTAGGTCTGGGCCACAACCACCGCAGCATGTCACACCCATGGCGACATACTAATCAATAGCACACCCATAGGGAAAAATAATGTAATAACAACATGTATGCAATTGTAATGGTGGCTAACACCACGCGTGTCCTTACAACAATTTCAAGGTACCTGTACACAGCACAGACTGAAATACTACCCTTATTAGACCCCTCATTTGCTACGTGTACAAACATCCCAAACAAGGTGGCCATAGAGAATACATCATTAACACCTGCCGCCCAAACAAGTACAGTATTTCACCCATCTCTTACTCTCTGAACCTCCCAAAGCACTGTAGGAGATCAAAATAGATTCCTAAACAGCATTTCGCCTCTGGTGGTGACCGTGCTGTCTTCGGACCCAAGTTGTCGGGCGCATCCACACATTCTAAAGCACTTCACGGCTCACTGCAGCCAATCGGCGAAGATGTCGTGTGTCCGCGGTCATGACACCACCCCTTAGCCAATCGGTATCTTGTCCGCGGACTGAACAGGGAAGAGTAACCGCGGAGCGGACATAGATATCATTATTTTTTTGAGACATATTATTTGGTCGTTTTAAAGGAAACTACTGGACGGGTTGTCACCAAATTTACAAAAGCATGCTTTCAGGACAAAGCCCCTGCTTTTTGTTTTTGGTGAAAATCCACCAACGGTTTGACCTGTAGGCGTGCGCAAAGTTTTTCCCTCATTCAGTCTATGGGAAAAAAAGACATTTTGGGACCCACCCCATAACCCCCCCCATAACATTTGCCCCCTGCACCACCAGAGCAGAGTTATAGGCCGCCCAATAAGTGCTCTTCCTATGGAAACAGCAACTTAACCATAACTACTGTGGCTGTGTAATATATATATATATATATATATATATATATATATATATATATATATATATATATATTCAGTAAAATAACTTTGTTAAAGGGACGTTATGGTTAAGTTGCGCTACTAAAAACCTATGACATTCAGTGAAAAAAACTTTGTTACAGGGATGTTATGGTTCCAAGTAAAACTGAAAAACCCCTGAAATTCGCCAGTGATGGTAAGCTAAACTACCATAACGCGCGCCACCACCGTGCTCTGCTAAGACTAACACCCAGGACATCAAAGATGACATCACAAATGTCATTGATGGCATCACTCCCTCTTTTTTCCTTTACTGACATATCTAGGCCAGTAACAGTCAGGAACTAAAAATTCAAAAAGTACTATATTTGTAGACTTATATTTCAAATATGTTCTTACAGTAATTCACTTGGGATTCACTCGCAGCATATGAAATATATGCATAGGGGAAAACACAGACTTGGAAAACAGCAATGCTTTGTATGTATGAAGATGATCAGTAAGGTTATCAACATTTTTTTATAGTTCTGCTGTTTTTTTATTACTGTACTTTCCCTGCATATGCTCATATTTGTATACATTGTATTCACACTACTTACCTTAGGGTCCAGTCACATTATGTGATACCTGTACATGGTGAAGTAGTAGCTTTGAAGCAGAACAATAATTTCTGTGCATGAAGATAATCAGTTAGGTTATGAAGATTGTCTGGTAATACTGCTCTTTTTTTAACTTCATTTTCCCTGTATATGCTCATATTTCAATGTGTTGGTGTCTGTTTCTGTTTTGTTTGCAATAATGCAATTATATAGAAACTGGGTTTTATTAGCTACTTATTAAATATTTCAGAGAACACAAAACTCTAATAAGAAAGCATTTATCATTTCACTATTCAACATGGCAAGATTATTAATATTGCACCTCCATCATGTATGATCCACACAATTCCTATGTTTCTACATGAGTATCTTAGTATACTAAAGAACTTATAGAATGCTATTTGTATCACTGCATTGCTTAATGCACTACTTACCTCATGATATTTATTACAATGACTGTTGACAATTTATCAACATTACAATGAGTACCCCTTGTACAGACTTTTCCTGAAAAGTAAATGCACATGTGATGTCATCAGTGATGTCATCAATGACATTTGTGATGTCATCTTTGATGTCCTGGGTGTTAGTCTTAGCAGTGCACGGTGGTGGCACGAGTTCTGGCAGCTTAGTTTACCATGACTGGCGAATTCCAGGGTTTTTTTCGGTTTTACTTGGAACCTTAACATCCCTGTAACAAACTTTTTTTCACTTAATTTCATAGGTTTTTGGTAGCACAACTTAACCATAACTCCCTTTGACAAAGTTTTTTTAATGAATTTCATAGGTTTTTAATAGCGCAACTTAACCATAACCTCCCTTTACCAAAGTTTTGTTTACTGAATATAGATATACATAGTGTGAATTTCATAGGTGTTTACTAGGATTCCCTTACTTTATATAAATGTAACATAGAATATACTGAACCCCCTGCTAGTGATTTGGATGTCCGCGGACTGTGCGTATGTCCACTGACGGACGCGGACAACATCAACACTACTCAAAAACTCAGGGGGTATCTTAGATTGTTGTATCATGCCATATAAAGACTGAACAAGTTCAAAAAGCATCACATGAACACATTATATGTAATAATAAATAAGAAGTGGAACCTATATATGTAAGACATGAACCGTCCATTTAAATAGCATCTGCACTAGAATGGAATATACCAAAACAAAAAAGATATGCCTCTAACATAATTACCTCACAGAAACTGCACAGCAAGAAGCAACAGAAGACCTACACAACAGTAACAACACAACTTACCAGAAACTAGTAAGTAAACTTAATTTTTCTTATTTATTTCTAAACTTTCTGTATTAGGTACACTAAAAGTAATATATTTTTTACACAGAAATGTCCAGTACTTTGGAATGGCTTGAAGAACATTTCCCACGTGATGAAATGAGTGAAGACAGTGATACTAATGGTAGACACTTCTCTATATAAGCCAATTAATAGCCATTACTTTATGCATACTTAACACATTTTTTTTAACAGACCATACAAATAGTGAAAATAATTTAACAAAAGACACATTAGAAAATGCTCTGGAGCGAATGGAACAAAACATGGATATGCTATTGTAAAATGTAAATCTTTTAAAACATTTTATGGAGGACCACATAAAAGAAAACATTAAATATCAATGTCCCACATGTACCTGTTCCCCCTCTCCAAGTCCCAGTCAACAATCCCCAAGCCATCACCACCAAGAAAAACGTTATGATGAGACTTCCATCCCTTCATCCCCTCCCATCCATCCTCTCAAACCCCTAATTCCCCTGTATTTGTGTCAGTTTCTGCTTCGCCCTCTCTTTCATAAATGTTACATTTTTATATAATAATAAAATATTATGTGTGTTGTTACTTCATTCCTTTGTGTCATATTTAAAAAAAAGGCATTTAAGGTGTCCACGGACAGCGCGGGTGTCGGAATGTCCGCAATTAACCAAAATGGGGGTGTCCTAAGAACACTATACCTGTCCGTACTGTCCGCAATCAAAATGGAACTGTTCTTAGAACACACCTGGTGTCCGGGATGTCCACAATTAACCAAAATGGGGGTGTCCTAAGAAAACTATACTTGTCCGTGCTGTCTTCAATCAAGATGGAACTGTTCTTAGAGCACACTCGATGTCCG
This sequence comes from Ambystoma mexicanum, assembly GCF_040938575.1. NCBI lineage: Eukaryota > Metazoa > Chordata > Amphibia > Caudata > Ambystomatidae > Ambystoma > Ambystoma mexicanum. The sequence goes on along the minus strand of NC_090928.1, from coordinate 316,886,469 downwards.
GGATGTCCGCAATGAACTAAAATGGAGGTGTCCTAAGAACACTACTCCTGTCCGTACTGTCCGCAATCAAAATGTAACTGTTCTTAGAACACACCCGGTGTCTGGGATGTCCGCAATTAACCAAAATGGAGGTGTCCTAGGACATTATACCTGTCCATACTGTCCACAATCAAGATGAAACTGTTCTTAGAACACACTCCATGTCCGGAATGTCTGTAATTAACCAAAATGGATGTGTCCTATGGACACAATACCATTTCGTACTGTTCATAATTAAAATAGGAGTGTCCGCTATGTCCGTAGAACATCTACGCACATGCGCACCACAACCATAGGTCCTACGAACATTGCGCCTGTCCGTCACTGTCCGTCGCACGTGTGTTGCATTTTTAATTAGTTTGAGGACCCAAACACTGTCTTAACCTGTATAACCTATACAATGAACTTACTGTCATTTTTCCCATCTGCTACAATCAACTGTCACTTTCAAACCTCTCTGCTATCTAAATTCTTTTTTTACACCCACAACTATCTAAAAAAGTGTAATAATAATAATTAATAGATGGGAGAAATAACAGTATAATTGTATGAAACACTTAGTAGTGCTTAATAAAATTGCACACAGCCAGGATGAGTTCATGCATCTTTATCCACTCACACAGATAGACACTATCATTAGAAAAGCTCCCAGCTGAAATAATACTGCTGCCTCTACATCACATCCTTCTGCTTTATTACGCACACCTTCACAAATGCATACATTCTGTGCTTTTCTATACAGTTTCTGCCATTTACCCTATAAACAAGCTAAATAAGTATATAATTATAATCTTATCTCCCAACATCCAATTACACAGACCAAACAAACCAAGTGAGTTTCAGATGCTTAGTATTATACTCATTTGCAAAACATGTTCAACTAACCGATTCTAAGTAAAATATGCAAGCTGCATATAGGCAAAAGAAACTGCATGCACACACTATGTTCAGTTATCAAAAAACACTACTACTACAAAAACATACAAATCAATGTCTAAATTAACAACAGTGCTATAAACACACATATTCACCAACTTCTTTCTTTTACAATTGCAGTAAAGACCACTCTCCTGAAAAGCAGCAGCATCTGAAGTACAAACAACAACTCAGAAGAAAGCTGCTCGTTCCGTACAAAAAAGTAAGTACAATACTACCATAATGTTCTAATTGTTACTCAAACACACTGTGGGGCTGATTCATGGAATTTGTGCGCCGAAAAACGGGGATTTGTGCGGCAAAATGGCATTTGTTAAACAGGGATTTGTGGGCAGAATGGCACACAAATCCCCGTTTTTTGGCAGACAACTTCCATAAATCAGCCCCTAGAATGTTAGTGTTGCAGAACAAAGAACTGTTTTAACAATATACCATTAGATTTAGTATTAGTGCTTCTCCTCACCACTATCTTACTTTGTATTGTCATCTGAACTCCAGTATAGTAAAACACAAATACAAGAATAGCCTTCCCAACCTGTTGTAGCTGGCCATTGCACAATCGCACACCTCCACATACATCCTTACCATCATACTCAGACACTCATGCACACAGCACAAATACATTGCACAACAGCCCAACCCACACCTTTTTTTTTCCAACAGACCCCAAAGAATGCCTACCAAAAAGCAAGTCCGTAGAAAGCAACGCAGAAGTAGAGCAAATCAAAATAAAAGTGTCCAAAATAAGCATCCATCTCTAGCAGAATGTGTACAAAAAGTTCAAACAAAACAGCTAATACAGTCATTAAGCGAAACAAAACAAGCTTCCAGTACAGAAACTTTGCCTCCTCTTTCAAAATGTAAAACGAAACAGAAAGTGATTAACAAGAAATCAGCTACCACTACTACTAACAGCGCTCCTATAAATCTTGATGTAGTGGTAAGTAACCATACCAAAAAAAGTATTTTACAAAAAATGTTCCACCACAGAGTACTTCAGAATCTTATAAAAACAGGAGAGAAATCAAGCACAACCCTTAAAACCTACAGTAGAAAATGAATCTTAGAAGCTCTCGTAAGCAGTGCAATCCTTCTCAAAAGGAAGTTATTTATTTTGGTTTTAAACAGAATGAAATCACTAACAAAACTAACTACTAAACTACAAAAAAGACTTCTCAATAAATGAAATGTCAACAAAAATAACTTCTTAAATAGCTGTGGAGGTGAATGGAGACACACCACGAGCACAGAACCATATTTTAATGAAGAATCATACAAACAAAAGCAAACACACACACAATTGCCATACATAGCAGTCAACGTGGGTATGAAAAACTTGATAATAGCATAATAGAACAAGAAATGCTGCTTACAAAAATATTCCCAGAAAACTCAGTATCACCTCTCCATTCAACTGAACCAAAACGTCCAGTGTACAAATGGCTGTGCATGTCAATGTGTAACATTGCCAAAAAATCATTCAAATCTTTACGCCAGTTCCTCAATCAGTATGTGAAAGGCGAAGCCAAATTGAAAATTATGCTACTACAAAATATGGATACCTGTCCAGTGTGGAAATACACAGGACTACAAGGACATTCATTTGCAAAAGCACCTTCCATCATATCAAAATGATATCAACACATCATTCAACTATAAGAAATCTAGTCCATAAACTGTACTATGCTAAAAGTCATGCTTTAGCACTAGCCAATTTAAATAACAATCTTCTACATGGTACAGCCAAAGACCTACTCGAAGCAATAGAGAATATGCAGAGATAATATTTTGGTAGTGAAAGCCACTTACAAAATGCAATAGCTTTACAACAGACTAGCAAAAATTGTACAGAGGGCAACCTTCTACTACACACATGCAAAAAAGAAATACTCAAATTTAAAAGTACATCCGCTGAAGTACCAAACCATGTGTGTGTGTGTTGCCGCAGAACCTTCTATAAAAGTAGCACAAAAACTGTAGACATAACATACAAAATAGAAGACAATGAAGATTCCAAATGGTTTGAATTAGCTCTCTACCTGATAGCAGAAAACAAATGCGAAATAACTGACCCCTTAATGCTTTGCACTTACTGCACTGCAAAACTTGACAACAACCAAACTCCTTCATGAGCTATCACGAATAACTTCGAATTATTCCCACTACCAAAACCCCTGCAACAACTCAATTTATATGAGAGCATCATAATTCAAACAGTGCACCCATTTCTAGCAATAATATGCCTTCAACCAAAAACAGCAAAAATAACTCCCACTGAATTAGTGAAAGGCATTTGTGGCAAAGTAGTTTATTTACCATTAGATCTGAAAGAAAATGTACACACTCTTTGAGTGCAACATCCAATAGATCAATCTTTAATTGTCTTAGTAAATGGTGTACCTACAAAAGACAAAACAATTTGGCAACAACTTGTGGACTTACAAAAAGTTAGACAAGCCTTGCAATATCTAAAAGACAATAATGTCTACAAAGAAATTAATATTGAAGAAAACCTGAGGGAAACCACTGGCATAATTCAAGAGTCACCAGAAACTGGTCAACTTCAACTTCTAGATCCTGCTTCAGTATCCAATATTTTAGACCTTTATACAATTCATCTATTACACTCTAAAGACTCCATAGATGATGTACTGGAAACCAAAAGAACACCAATCAGCATATGGAAAAAAAAGTATAGAAGCACATGCTTTTCCTCTACTCTTTCCTACTGGGAAAGGAGGAAGGTACAATGATAGACCCACTCAGATAACAGCATTCGAATGACGCTCTTTACAAATGTATTCTGAAGATCCCAGATTTAGACAAAATGTGGAATACATATTCCACCTACTCTTTGAAAGTGAACTAGCAACTCTATGCTACGGAGCTGCACACACATTGAAATCAGGTACCCATTTTCAAAATACGTCAGCTACACAATTACTACAAAAAGTACAAGAAAAAGATTAGGTTCTACAATCAAGCAATACAAATCTGTTAGCAAACATGCGTGGTACAAAAGAATACTGGTTCCAATGTCACAGAGATGTACTTTGTATGATAAGAAACCTTGGCCCACACACTTGGTTTGTTACATTAAGTTGTGCAGAATATGCATGGGAAGATTTACATGATTTCCTACACATAGCAAACAAAAACAAAACAAACATAGATATACTAACACCTGGAGAACTCTGCTATCAAGATCCTGTTAATGTTTCAAGATATTTCCATCATCGCTTCATTGCTATGCTACACTTTATTTGTAATAAAACAATTCCTCCCCTCGGAGAAGTGGAACACTTCCTTTGGAGAAAAGAATACCAAGCTAGAGGAGCACCACACATCCACATGCTTTTATGGATTAAAGATGCTCCTAAATTTGGACAAGACAGTGATGCCACTGTTTTACAGTTTATCGAAAAATATGTCACTTGTGAAATTCCTTCACAAACAACAAATAGTGACCTTCATGCACACATTTTACAATGTCAAACACACAAATGTGGGAAATACTGTCATTGCAAATATAAAAACAAAGGGACATACTACACCAAATGCAGCTTTGGTTTCCCGAGACCAGTTAAAGCCCTCTTATGGAATGCAAACATAGATGTGCAGTACATTGCAGAAAAATCCACTGCAGTTGCACAATATGCTACAGCCTACTAAACCAAAGAAGAAAAGACAGAGCTTCAAGACCTCTGGGATGACCTATCATCTGACAAAACACTGTCACAGAAATGTTACAGCTTAGGCATAAAAATGCTCTTTCATAGAGAATGTGGCTGCTATAAAGCTGCAGACCGTTTAACTGGTACTGCTTTGTATGGAAAATCTGAAAATATAGTATGGCTAAGTCTTGGTCCTGCTAAATCTAGAAAAAGAGATCTCAAATCATATGAGGACATAGAAACAATAGCAAAAAATGATCCCAACAGCCAATACATTTTTGAAAAACAATTCACTAGACACATACTACCCAACCAGGAGTACCACTTTGGAAACCATGTGTCTATACCACATAGCCCAAAACTTCACATATAAAAATAATATAAAACCAGATGAAAACAAAGGTAGATACAGAGTGACAAATTATCAAGGCAGCTTAGTGAAACTTACCAAAAAAAGCTTAATTAATCATATCAAATTGTCATTAAAAACTCCTCAACCTTTTAAACCACGGAGAAAAGAAGAAGAGTTACTAGATGTCTATGACTCCTATGAAGACGCTTTCAAAGCAAATGAAAGCACTATTACAGATGTAAACTTTACACAGTACAAAACAATGTTGCATAATGAACAGCAACACGAAGAAGAACTCCAGGCCCAACTAGATGAGTACACTCCCGACAGTAGTCAACCTTCTATAACAGGAAGCCAAGAACCACTGGGACAACCAATAGTAGCAAATGAGGCAGAATTAGCTATGACAGAAGTAGAAAACACCATCTGTCACTATGAAGAAAATACAGAAGACTTCACTCTACTGAAAACAAAACTGAACAATGAGCAGCGAAGCATTTTCCAATACAAATTGAACATGGTGTACAACATGAAAATAAAAACTGTACCTGCCAAAACTACAAACCTATACTGCTATTCGCCAGTGTTGAAGGTGGTTCAGGAAAAACATTCTTATTCAAAATCATCAGCAAATTCCTTCAACAATTGACAAACAACAAACTGTCAGCTGTTGTAACTCCCCCCACAGGTTTAGCTGCCTACAACATAGGTGATGTCACTTTACACCGATTACTACTCCTTCCAGTAGAACACCAAAACAAATTAAATTATTACAAACTTTCTACAGAAGCTGCAATGGAACTACGCAGAGTTTTGAAACAAATGAAAAAGCTACGAATAGGTGAAGTGAGCATGGTCTCCAACCTAATGTTGGCTTTGATTCACCTCAGATTACAAGAGGTACTCAAAACAGACTATGAAGAGCTCTTTGGAGAAAAACACATTATTGATCTTCTTCAATTGACACCAGTGAAAGGTGAAAGGTGAACCTATTTTTAAAACCCTAGGGCACAAACTCTGCCGTAAAACTGTTGGCAGCATAGGAAATGTCAACCTTTGGCACCATTTCCAATATAGAGAATTAACAGAAAACATGCACCAGTCTGCAGATGTCACATACATCAACATTTTTAAAAGTATTAGAGTTGGTGTGCTATCTCAAGAAGCACAATCAATATTAAAAACCTGGCACATCCATGCATTCTATGGCCATAACTCATGTGCTACTGATGTCATGGAAAAATTAGAACACAATAATGTCAATTGTATGTCCTTGATGCCAACTCTTCCAAGCTGTTCCAAATTCAATGAAACAATGTTGAAAAAAGAAATGCAACCAACAATTGAAATTTGCTCCATAGACAAACTGGACGTACGTGGTATGACACTACCCGTGTGTCAACAAGCCACAACAAGACTAATTACCTTAGAAAACTTTATCTCCAACACAGCTGGTTTGGAAAAAATATTAAAATTATCTTTAAACTGTAGAGTAATGCTTAAACATAACCTTGACATGGAGCAAGAACTAGTTAATGGAGCACTTGGTACAGTTGTTGGCTTTCAAACATACCCACGTGACAACAACATTCAGTTTGTCAATATTCTCTTTGACAAACTATCGGAAGTTAAAAAGATAGGACGCTCAACAGCTCGATTCCTTCTTTTCAAAGACATGTACTTACGCAGAGAACACTTTTCTCTAACTCTAGCATACGCAGTCACCATTCACAAATCACAAGGTCTTACCCTAGATAAAGCATTGATAGATATTGGGAACGCAGTCGTTAAAGAAGGCATGAGCTACGTAGCACTATCACGCTTACGTACACTTGACAGACTATTTCTAATTAACTTTGATGCAAGTAAAGTAAATGCTGATATTCCTTGCATTCTAGAATACAATAGACTACGTTCACTGTACACCCCCATCTAAAAACCTATCCTGTTCCACAAAAAGCAAAACGTTGTAAAAGAAAACTACTTCAAACAGAAACACAACAGGATCTCACTGCAAATCCTCCAAAGAGTAAAAGAAGCTAATACTTCATCAATGACTACAACCAAGGAAGCAACACACACTCCGACTTGGACACAGAACTATCAGGTCCATTCAAATTTTCAAATATTACTGGTGTAAATTGCTACACAAATGTAGCAATAAATATTCTATTCCAATTGCCACCAATTATTGACACCATTTACTTACACAATACAGACCAATTGTGTTTTCAAATGTTAGTACTTCATAGAAATGCAACCAACAATCCTGACAACACCTACAGTGTTCATGGAATAAGACAAGAATTGGACTACTGTGCTGGAATGGTATAATTCACCATAAACTCACAAGAAGATCTACAAGAATTTCTAATGTGCTTACTACACGTACTGGGAAACAAAAACATACCTATAAATGAAATCTTTTAGATTTCATACATGTGGAAACATACATGCACTCACTGCAACCATGTGGCACAGGAACAAATCCCTATTGAACACTTTGTGTATGTATCAATACCTAACTGTGAATCCATTCCATTTCAGCAACTTGTACAAAATGCAAACCATGGCAGATTATGTACTACCTGCAATTCAGATAATCGCTCCACCTTACAAATACAGACACATAGTAAATACGTAATACTAATGCTTTTACATTACAGATGGTACCAAAATCAACTGCAAGCTGACTGGATTCACACATGGTCAAGTATCACTTGGTAAAAAAACCTTCACAACAATAGGTATAATCTACCACGCAGGAGCCACAACCAATGCAGGTCACTACACTGCATACATAAAAAAGAATTGTGGATGGTTCGAATGTAATAATAGTACTATTACTTTAAAGCAGAGATTACCAGCAAATCTTATACACGCTTATTTAATATTCTTAAAACCAAAATTTAATAACTAATCTGTGCATAAACATTAATAAAACTTCAATTAGAAAACTATAAAGAGTTAGAATATGCCAACAGGTATCTGGATGGAAGGGGCGCACTCTGGTTCCCTGCACAATTCACCTCCACAGCTACTTATGTTCTTCTCCGACTGGTTTCTGTGTTTATCACGTCATCAGGGAGGCAGTCTGACTTGCAGCAAAGAGACAGTGCGTGTGTAATCAATCAATGTTGATTCTGCTGCTACCATAATTCCTTGCAGCTTACTATGTCAGCTGAAGTTTAGAGTCAACCCATCTTCATTCCGAATATCCCAGTTCAGCCCCTGCAGAATAATATGCTGGATTGGGCTAATTTGGCAAATATAGCAGTTTATACAATTAACTGCCATCAGAAATGACCTATCATGAGGATTCCATTCATAAGGCAGCGGCCAGTGTGAGCGGAGGTCTCTGGACCTTCAATTTGAGCCACATGAATCTTTAAAATGCCAACTCACAAGTATTAGGCAGTGCAAAAATGGGTTCTAAATATTTCATAACCAAACTACAGTAGTTAGGACATTGCTGATGCATCATTGGATTAATATGATGTCTCATAAATCTAGAAGTTCAAAAATACACAGAAACATGTTTCCTCCCCTTTTCACCACATCTAATTTCCCCATGTGTGACTGTGTACCAGCAGTGCCTCCTGAGACCTGGGGATCCACCACATCATGGGGAGATGTCTCTATTACCCTCGACCCACCCCCAGGCTGTTCTATCATGATGATTCCTGTAACAGCTGAACTGTGTCTTCTGTGACAAAGATGACGTGCCACACCACAGGCCTGGTGGGAACATTATAAAAGCAACCTATGTGCCTTTCTTTTCACTTCAATGTGCATTCTTGCTGCATGCCAATGAGAAACAAAGGAATGTCAGAGCTCCTTCATGAGGGATCTGCATGTCCCCAGGCAGTCACTGATCCACAACAGTGAGGTGTGGACTGGGAATTATTATCAGCAGATTCTCCTGTGAAAGAGTGGCATTCTCTATAATGTGCCCTCAATAGTGCTCTATGTATATGTGTATTCAATCTCAGGAATAATCGTAACACTGTAGTTACACTTTTCACTTTCATGCACCAAGTAAACAAAAAATAACTCCACTTAATTGGAATATAGTTCTTAAAGCTGTGTATTTATATGAACGAGTGCCCTTTTTGATGACACATGTTTTGACGGACTTGGCCGTCTTTTTCAATTCAGGGCTAAATTATGTTGAAAGTTACATTCAAAAATAAAATACATTGTCATTCATTGAACAATATACAATCATTACAAAGAAAACATTGTCATTTAAAACACAGACCTAAAGGGAGGGGGTTTGGGGAGGATTAATTAGGATAAACAGTCAATCATGAGGCATTGCAACATGAAAAATTAAAAAGCATGATAGAAATTCGAAAACATCCATAAATGGGAGAGAAAAAAAGGGGTGTGGGGGAAAAGAACAGAAAAGATTCTCGTGAGTTCATTTGTCTGTTGTTTAATGATTAGCAAAAAATGGATGTTAAGAAAAAGATGTTATCTTACCAAATGGTAGTGTACTTTAATTCTGAACACGGCTTTTCAGCAAGTCCAAAAAAGTCATGGGTTCAATCCCAACCTGCCAATTAAACTTGAGGTAATCAGTTGTATGCTAATTGAACTATTTTGTCCTAAATGTGTGTATTGAAATATTCATAATTGCTTAGTTACATTTAAAAAGTGCCCGTTGTAATAAAAGCAGAGGGAGGGTTTTTGCAGCATCTTAAATTTGTGTTCCATTCAGTGGATCACAAGTCTGCGCGAGAATTATACATTTTAACACTTAATATAAACTCGTTGTCTTACGCCATAATTAGGTCGGTGATTAGCAAGTGTCATTACTTTGATTGCTCAACATGACAAGCGAGCTGCGAGTGCAGGCATCCTGGTGCTCGTATCTTACCTCTCTGCTGTAAACAGCAGCTCCGTACGAATCTGTCCGCGTTCGTATGCGGAAAGAAAATGGTGGACTTATCTGTTGCAACTACGGTATCCAAGGCGACTGTAATGGTCCTTTTTCTATTTCTACTATGGGTGCCATCTTTTGGGTCAAAAAATCCACGGAGAAGGATACTCTCCATCATATGAGCCCATACATAAAAGTAAATGCGAAATGTGTGTGGTTTGTATTAGTAAAGTGAAATCTATTAATGTCTAAGTTAACTTTTAAACAATTTTGGAAATCCCAGATGCGTTATTTCAATGCACATAATGTTGAGAAAAAAGAGAGTATACCGGGATTGGATTTAGGGCCTCATTACACAGATGGCGGAGAACCATGGCGCTATAACTATATTCCAATTGAGTGGAGTTATTTTTTGTTTACCTGGCGCATGAAAGTGAAAAGTGTAACTACTAAAAGTGTTACGATTAGTTTATAAAGCGGAGTGGAAGAACCACATTTTCTCTGCAGTTACTTATTTCATGCGACAAATACTACTGTCTCAACAAACAGAAGGGCATTGAGGTCTACCTTATATAGGTGTCCTTTGTGAAAAGGTTCCTCAACTTAAACAATCTCAGGAATAATTTCAGCATTACCTTAAAATTTACATAGAGGACAGTTCAAAGACAGAATACTAATGCTATGGCTGGTAATGTGACCATTCAATGTCTCCATTCCCTGTGAGATGTGTAAGAAACCTGAGGATGTTCTCACACCTACTCCCTGGGAATCCTTTACTTGGGTCGCCAGGGAAGGACCATTGCATTTGGATCCCAACTCTGGGGTGGACTAGCGAGAGATGATCACCTGGGTGGAGGGTCCTTCGGGGTTGGGAAAGGGACACCCGATGGCAAGACATGGTATTTACACCTTCTTGATTCTGATCTACTCCCCCTTCCCCCACATTTCATGGGCTATTATCAACCATATCCGATATCCACTACATACTGAGGTTAGAAAGAGGCAACCAAGAATAATACCACCTACGTCCCAATACAAACTCCATTCTAACAGGATAGTAAAGAAAGAGCAATCAGGGTCAAAATGAACTTCTTCTAATAAAGTGTTTCATCCTCCATACCTAAAAAAGTACTGAGAAGAGGACGATGCCTCAAAGAGTAGTCCAGACAACCTATAGAAAACAACATTATAGTACTGGGATGAAGAAGAGGGAACCTGGAGACTATAGAGCTGAAGGTCAGGCATGTCCCACTGATTGGTGTAACTATTGTCAGGAAAGTCCTATCCAGAACTTACACCTGAAACCCTTTGAGAGGATTCAGGTGCATACAAGGTGGAGTGCAAGACGGGAAGAGAAGAGAGCTGTCTTGGTAGAATGGGAGAGTGCAGCAGGGAAGCCAAAGCAGACTATTGTGAGACAGAGGAGAGCGGAACATGAAAACACTGGAAACTTGCAGAGCAGGGCACTCTGTAAAAAGCGTGGCATGGGAGCCAGTGAGGTTGGATGTAGAAAGCTGTGTGGAGTGTCAGCCCTTCCCATTTGGTTCTGGAGATGCTCATTCTGCTGGGAGGAGGAGCTGGCCCAGGAGTGCCTGAGGGGCAGGTGGTGAAGCCGTGACCTCATTCGTTGAGAAGCCGTAAAAAACAGGTGAGCCGTGATGTCCAGCAATGCGACCAGTGAGTTTCTGTGTGTGAAAAAACCCAGTACGTGAATGCAGGAAGAGAGGCTTCATTGTTACAGAGCAGACACATGCTGCCAGTATGCTTATGAATGTCTATGAGCTGCGATGAGAGCAACAATAATTGAATGCTACGTTAACCATCGAGTACATTGAAACTTAAGGAAACACTATATCGGTGTGGTTGCGTGCAATCGGCACGTTCTCGAAAGTCTGCGATCAAAGCAGAAGAGTGAAATGAACCAAATGCAAGGTTAAAAACAGATTGTATAGAAATAAAATATCAGAGTGGTCACATCTGAGGAGACTGAACATGTTCAAAAGTCTCTGATCAATTAAGGACACTGAAAAAGTAATAAGAACAGTTAACACTATTGAAAAGAGAATGAAAGCTGTGAATGAGCACCGGAGGGGAGCAGGTGAAGTTTGAGCAAAATGGAGAACTAGCGAAAACAAATAGAAGTGAAGGCTGTAAATCAAAACCAACAAAGTGGAAGTTGGAAAAAAAAGAGCCAAAGCAGTGCAAAGAAAGATAAATAATTAATCTATGAACTTTTAAGTCACCTGAAATTGTTGTGAACCACTAAAGCAATTTAAGTCAAGGTGACAGAAAGCTTGGCCAGGGCCACTGGTTGTGCATCCTGGAGTGTGTGGACGGTGCAGCCTGTCAACTGTGCCTAGACCAGGAAACCCCATCAAAAATAGGAGAATTGTGAAAGCTACCCTGAAAATAAGATAGAGCTGAATATTGGAACTTTGTTTGGTGACACAATGCTTGAAGCTTGGGGAAAGGAACACTGAGCTCCTTTGGTACTTTGTTTTGTGAATCAGTGCTTGAAGCTTGGGGAAGGGAACCCTGAGCTCCTTTGGAACATTGTTTTGTAAACCATGTTTGGAACTCTGTCTTGTGAATCAGTGCTTGAAGCTTCGGGAAGGGAACCCAGAGCTACTTTGGAACATTGTTTTGCAAACCAGTGCTTGAAGCTTTGGGAAAGAGAAACCCAAGTCTTGAAGGAACATTTGAAGTCTATATTTGTTGGAACTGTATCCTGAACTTAGGGAAGGGAGCTAGAGATTGCTCCAGCCTTTATTTTGAATACTATTTGAGTCAGAATAACCCATCACAACATTTTTCTATTAGACTTTAGGGGAAACAAAGGTTTTTACACAGACACACTTTTGATTTGGATTTACAAACATATACTTTCCTTAGTTTCTTTAGGTAGGGAAAATCACCACCATAGCTACAGGGAAGGTTAGGCATTATACCCATCCTGATATTTAATAAAGAGTCTACTGCTGAATTCATAATCTGCTGTCTGTGTTATCTCTTGATACCATGCCTTTCTCACATATGGCGTCAGGGTGGGATACAGCTTAACTGACACAAGTTCAGAAACCCTGATGTTACTTGTTTTGTTACCACATGTAGAGGAGCAGTTGGACATATTTTCCCTAACACCCGCCCCCTCATCACTGTCATACTGGAAAAGCAGTAGAAAGGCCCTATAGCGGACTCCATGTTTTACGCCTATATTGCATCAAGTGCACAAGTGTATGAGAGAAGATATGCACTCAGACAACCATATTAAATGTATCCTCGCACTGACAGTGTGGAATGATGTTGTGTGGAAGGATGTCAGCACGCGTCATTGGATAGCATGTAGTGCTGAGAGAAATCTGATGAGGGCAGAGTGATGTCATAAAGAAGCTATACAATGACATACTCGAACGATATGAAAATACTAAAGAGTAACAATGTAACTGAAGTGATAAGAGAAACCTGTATGAAACATTAAAGTAATCATTAATGCAAAAGAAGACAACGTAACTTGCTGACCAATCAGCGTAAATATTCAGCAATGCAAGGGAGACGTGATACATATAAGCTTGCTATAGAGGAATAGAAAACGTGGCTAGGTTGGCCATAATTGAAAAATGGACGTCGGCACGTGTTAAGATTCAATTCAGCTACTTCAGAATCAGATCAGGTTTGCAGAGTCAGGAGACGCTGGAGGTCAGCTTTGTGTGCAAAACAAAGAGAAGTCTATGTTGGCTTGGGATGAAGAATGCTATTTTTAAGGAATAGCTGCAAAGCACGAAGGGAGGCAGACAGATGTGCAATGGATAAGACATATTTCTCTTACATTAAAGAAGAAGAAAACATCTGCAAGAGCAAAGTATTTAACAATTAAAAGAGTATAAAGTCTATACAAGGTAGAGTGAGCAAGTCTCTGGAGCCAAGAAGAACAATACAATTGCACTCAGTATAATTAAATCAAATAACAGTAAATAAAAGACCAGAATGGCCAAATTCATGGTCGCTTCACATGTGACTCAGAAGTAAAAAAAGGGCTATTCATGAAGCCTCTGATGAAGATTGTAATGTGCTTACACTGCCTTGAAAGTCCCAAAGCAGAGAGCAGGCTACAAGGTCAACTACAGATGGGAAATTTTGGCACATGGCTTGACTGATAAGAGATGATGAACTAATTGGGAAAGTGGGGAGTAATCTGATGTGATTCAAGCACCTGGGTATCATTTCACTTACGTGCTGCTGGCTGACCCGAAAGTGCAAGGTTGGGTGAGAATACCAACCAATCAGTGAGTCTATGAGGCAACCTGCTATACAATGTTGCATAGACCAATCCACTGCCATTTTGTTTGCTAAAATCAGTATTATACGTAGTTAGATGTAGTTCGAGGCGTGCCTCACAGATAAGAGACAGCCAATGGTGTACTAACCCCTATGTATTCTATAGGTAGACATGTTCCCCAACCAATACCTCCACCTAATAAGTTGTATATTTTGCCACGTAGGATGATGTCATAGATTATGCATGTTGGGGTATAAGACCTCTGTGTAATCAAGTTTGTGAGTGACTGTGCTGGCATCAGTCCGATGTCTGCAAGTTGACCGTCCTTTATTAAATTGCAAATAATGTAGTACTTTGCCATATTCTTTGAGTCTGTCCAGTTATTTGGTCTGAGATCTTTATTGGTAATTCCATCTAGCACAAGAGGTGCTTCAAGGTGCTAGAGCACATGTTGGCAGCAGTGTAGATGGTTCAGGTCTAATCGACCAAGGGCCAGATAAAGATCTTTAGATGTTTGGCTGCTCCCACCACTAGCCAGAAGACCGCAGAGCTTCCTGTGGCCAACGGGCGCATCAGAACACATGTCAAACGATATGGTTGGCAGGTCCCCCTTAGGGGACATTTCTGTCTGGTCCCCGCAGGTGCCCCGTGGATGGAAGACAAACTGGTCAGTTGAGGGAGAGTCAATGCAGAGGTCCTCGAGCTGAGCCACGGATGTAAGTGGAACATTGAAAGTGGCAAAAATAGTAGGGGGTTGGACATTGTTGTAAATTATATATATATATATACATATATTAAAGTAGCAGGATTTGAGGGAGAAGAGAAGTAGATTGATTCCTGGTTCCAAAGGACAGAGGGTTATGAACTAATAAGGCTCCAAATAGGGGCGTTAAGGATTCCTGAGGCAAGGCCAGCAAGAAGAGTGTGTATCAAGCTCCACAATGGAGCAAAACATTTGATGAGATACATTTGCTAAAGATAGTAAAGGAAGGTGTTCACAGAACAATTAAAGAAGTGCACATGTGTATGGGGTTATAAATGTTAATGTAAAGCTTTTGTTGTGTTTAAACGAATAGATATACAATGATGGTAAAAAAATCAAGGTAATTATTAAGATTTTTTAATCAAGAAATTGATGTCCATCAGGAGGGTACAAATCAAAGGAAAATAAATAAATAAAGAAGAAATTCTTAAAATATCAGCGATTAAACGAGATATTAAAAATTGGTAGAAAGTGTAAACAAAGGAACAAAAAGAACATTGTTGTGTAGAGTTTTAAAAATCTGATACAATATTTTGATTTTCGGATAATAAAGTGGCAATTGATGGTGCCTGCTCAAATTGATCATTGTGGTATATCTGATAACATAAAGAGAAGAATTTATTTATTTTATTTTATTTTATTTATTGTGCCTTTGTAAGGTGCTTATACATCAAGAAATAGTGTTTCAAAGTGCCCACATGGCAAAGGGGAGGGAACAAAGGCAAATAGAATAAACTGATGAACAGGAAAGGGGCAGTCCTCCTAGGCCTTGTGTGCATTCAGAATGTGCAAGTACAAGAATACAAAATCGGGAAAGTATAGACAGTCAGAATTGACTTTTCACCATGGGGGACACTCCTCTTTTACACCTATGCAGGACATTGCCAAGATACACAGCTAAAATAAGGAAATATCATTTGGAACAGATCTGAGACACGACTAATAAGACACTCATGGCGTGGCCTCAGGAGGGTTGTTGTCAAAAACAGTATTGTCACATAAAACAACATATTTGCATGCTACATATAAGGGAAAGAAGTTACAGAAAAGGTTGGCTGTTTTAAAGTTATGGGAGATGTTCCAGTGTGTGAAATAAGTTTTGGCGGAGAAGCAGTGGATGCTTAATCAACATAAAGGGGAGGATAAAACGCTTTCGGCTCCCCTTTCCCATAGACATAGGGCCTTATTCCAGTTATTGTAGTCCAGAAATAAGGGTTCCGGTAGCAAAGTGCCAGCACCCTTTCCAGACTGCCATACTACTACTGGGAATGCTGGCAAGGGCGTGGTTCCCCCGGCAGGCCTGAGGTGTTGGGTTTCAGGCCCCTACCAGCATATGTCTCACTAAAGCACTGGCCCCGTTAGCACCATACTATGGGACTCTATGGAAATGGTGATTTACTGCTTCGCTGCCACTTGTTATATCCCAGTGGACCGGCATATCAGGCGGTGTAATTGGTCTTACAGGGTTTGTGGCAGCCCACAGGCAGCACCGGCAGAATACCGGTAACCTCGTAATGAGGCCCATAGATGAGAAGGGATTTTATCCTTTAAAGGAATGCAAAGCAGCTGTGCTGTACGTTAAGAGAGTATCTCAACACACATGAAAGTAAACAGCATGATGAGAAGAAGGATAGGGAAGATAGACAGATGAAGATAGAGGAAGAAGCAAGGAAACAGAAAGAAATAAAGGACAAAGCTAAGGGAATTACAATAGTACCAAACAAATGTATGGGTGGACAGATAGTACTCAAACTGGATCATAAGGGCATTGATGTGGTTCGAGAAAGTGAAGAGAGAGAAGAACAGGAAAAGAAAGAAAAGGAAGAAGAGAGCATATAAAGAAGAGACAGAAACAGAATGTAAGCAAAGGGAAGAATGAAGAAGGTACAAGGCAAAGAAAGAAAAGAAGATACTAGAAGAGAAGAGACGAGAGGAGGTAAAAGCACAAAGAATTAAAGAACGTAGGTTGCAAAGAAGATGAGAGGAAGATGAATTAAGAGAGATAAGAAGAAGGGAAGAAGAAATTAACCGACGTGGAGGAAAAAGTATGATGAGGGAGAGTATCTATGTCAGAAGCATAGTGCTGATTGAAACACAGGAAATACTTGAGGAAGAGAGAGGGTCAAAACAGCCCTGCAGGGAGGTGCAAGGAATACCAAGAATACCAATATGGGCTAATGAGCAGAATACAGAAGACATAGAGAAATGAATTGAGGATATATATAGGCAAAAATGGGATACAGAAGGGCATAAAATCCAAGAGATTCTAAAAGAATCTTGTTTGTGGGAAAATGGAGGTAGGTCATATGACATTATAACAGAAGCGCGTAGAATGCTGTCCTTACGTAGACGAGATCTTGATGATACAGAAAAAGATAACAATCATACAAACTGTGGCATAATAATGTCAGGTGAATAAAGGGTTGAAAATGAAAGAGCGTGAAGGGAGAGCACAATGCAGATTTTTAGAAGAATCGAGTATATAAAAAGGGGTAAAATGTTCAGATTTAGAGGACCACAAAGAAAGAACAAAAGACTTGACACTAGGGGCCTCATTACAACTGAGTCGGTAAGGGGTTAACAGCACTGGTAAAGGTGCCGGCGCCGTTAACCCTGTAGCGCCTCATTATGAGGTTCCCTCACAGGACCTGCTCTGGATGTCTGGTCAGGGGACCAGCATGCTAACAACGGGCCCGACATTAACGGGCCCGTTGTTAGCTTTCTCCCCATTCCCATTTAGCCCTATGGGGCCTCAAATGGGATTGGGGATTGTCCGGGTTCCCTGAATGGGGAAATACCGGGCACTCCAAAGTCGGAATGGCCCAGTATTTACCCATTCAGGGACCACAGATCCGGACCCGAGTTTGGAGGCAGCCATGCCCTTTTTAAGGGCATGGCTGCCTCCAAACTCGTAATGAGGCCCAATATACTGAGTGACCACAAGCACGATCACGCAGTGCAGGGGATGTATCCCCGTTTTATGCAAGCAGATTAAGGGTACTACCAGGAAAGAGATAAATAGGCAATACTACCCCCACCTGGAAGACAAGAAGTGTAGGCAGGTGTGATTATGGGCCAGGATTTTCACAGTTCCCATTATTACAGAAAGGGGGAGTATGGCCACAATATATACCATGGTCACAAATGTATAAAGACAATTTAAGATGTTAATTACTGAGTTTAACTTCCGGTCCTAGAAAATAGATTTATGAGTTAGAGAGAAGGACATGAGGAATGACATTAGCTGTAGGTGCTATGAAAGGCTTGCTGTCAACCATTATAGGGGAGAGAGCCTTACAACCTTTGGAAGCAAGCAGGATATGCAGGTGTGACTGCACAAAACACGACACACGATGGAAACCATTTAATAATTGCAGAGCAGATGTATGGCGGATGCTCAGAGTACAATACCATGATACATCAGATATGGGTGTAATTATGACTAAGAAAATGGGGGAGGATGAAGATCATGTCGCTTATATTCAAGAGAGATGGCACCTTGAGACACGTCAATCATGGGGTAATACAATAGCATTATTTTAACACATTTTATATCAGGGATTGCCCAAACCAGTGCAATTGCAAATGAAGAAACAGATGGGGATGGAAGTGAAGCCATGGCCAGAAATACAATTGACGATCATGCATAAGTGCTGATTGATGTAGGAGGAGACTAAGAAGAAAGGCGAGAGAAGAAAGCAGGAGGAAGCAAAGTTAGTCCAGAAAAAGTTGTCAAAAATAGCAATAAAGGGAGCCATATTGACAAGTAATGAAGGTGGGGTGATGCAGGAGATGTTATGTTATGTTACCAGAATTAATAATGCACGTGGTCACCCAAGTTCATCATGGCGTGAGGAGGATCACAGTCGGCAAAATCTGTACAGTAGCGTAGAAGAGTCGAGTTTTTAAGAGATGACAAACACTGAGGTTTCTCTCAGCCTGACTAAGAGTGACAGGGAGATTGTTCCATAATTTTGCTGTAGAGGAGCAGCTGCATGCCTCTGTAGGAATTCCTGCCCCCTACCTCCTGTATGTTGGAGGCCTGAGATTGTGCCAAGCTTGACACCAGCAGTTGTGGCCATACCGCAGTGAATATTTGAAAGAAGATACCCACTGAGAATACCTTATCAAATGTATTTCCGAAGAGACTATAATATGAGGGAGGAACTCCCTGAAGGAATATGAGAATCAGTGAAAGAGGAGCTAGTGACGTCACGAGAGACGAACGTGTGCACTGAGGATACTGGCTGAAGAGAATGCATGGACTAAATAGGCGCTGATGTTGAAGTTAAGAATCGAGTAAACATGTATTACTTATTATTATTATTATTACTTATTATTATTATTGAATTATTTATTTCATTGCCCGAGGGCCTGGCTGCGCTTTACAAATAAATAAAATTACAAAAATTACAAAAATATACAAAGAGAAGATTGCAAGTGTGTGATGCCCTGCAGAAAATGCAAGCTGTTCAATAACTGTACAGATGCAGCAAAGCAAGTAGATTAGGTAATCTTAGAAGCGGGTTATACATAGTGAATAGACTGCAGGCGAAGCTGCCATTGTATAGAAGATGGACATCAGTGTCATGAATTTAGTACGCCCGAACGCATGAAGAGGAAAGGCCTAGAACTGTGTCGCACGCAAGAATTAGCTGAGATTGTGGATACGAATGGTGAGGATGTCTGGCCTGGTGTCAAAGCTGCGGCAGCCAAGGCTGGTTATCTATTCTCAAAGGCAGCAAAAGTGAGAAGCTGAATCATCCATTGTTAAGGTGCAAACAAAGAACACCATGCGCGCTAAGTTTTATTCATTTAAGACATTTACATTTTAAATGCTGAAAAATGGTCCAAATCGTGGTCTCCTGTCAAGTGAGCCAAGGATGGAAATAGAGTTGAGTATGGAGTTCTAGAACTATGATAGTGCCTGCTCGCACTCCCTTATATTCCCAGAGAAAAGAATTTGCTGCAAGGCCAAGTTCAAGGACAATGTTCATGGCAGAAGGCATGGGTGATGAGCGACGATGGGCTAATTGGGTGGGGAGGTAAAGTCAAGTCCACCTCCTGGCACCTGGGTCTGAGTTTATGTGCTGCTAAGTGAACCAAATGTTCCAGACATGGCACAAGCGTGCCAACCAATTATAGAGGGCTATATAACGAAGGGCCTTATAGTTTGAGAGCCAATGGTATACCATTTACTTAATATTGTTGATGATGACATGGTTTTAGAGGTAGGCATGAGTTGTCCACCTGACTATAGATATCCAATCGCAATCCCCCCCTTATAAAAAGTATACTCCCCTTGAGCCTATCACAACATCTCATAGGTTTTTCTCAGTTACCATGTAGTATGACGTCACCTATGACACATTTTTTGTATATACATGTGTTTTTTGTGAACTGTTCCGATAGCTCAAGCGAACATCCGTTGATGTTTGTTTTAACTGCCTGTTTTAGATAATTGATATTAAAACAGCAACCTTTGCCGTGTTCCTGAGTTGGTTTGATTATTTGGTGTCAGAGTTATTCTGAATCCCCATCCATTGTATGCACGATACCCAAAGGGCTCTACACTCATAGCCGCAGAGATGGAGAAGGCTTGTCGCCACATCCTTAAATGGTGGAATTTGAGGATAGCCACCAATTGTGTGTTTGCAGAACAAAGAACCCGACCAGGCACATCAAGCTGAAACTTATCCTGAAGATATTCCAAACCCAGATGATAGAATGCTTTGTGCACCAAACACAGAGACTTACATTCAATCCTTTTTGCTACTGGCTGTCAATGAAGGGTACGAAACACAAGACTGATATGGAACCCTATGGGGTAG
The DNA here is from genome assembly GCF_040938575.1 of Ambystoma mexicanum. Lineage (NCBI taxonomy): Eukaryota > Metazoa > Chordata > Amphibia > Caudata > Ambystomatidae > Ambystoma > Ambystoma mexicanum. The sequence continues at coordinate 316,865,713 of NC_090928.1, read as the reverse complement.
AACTGGGCACCCTATCTGTCAGATTTTGAAGGTGCTGTCGCTGATGACTCAGGCTAAGCGCTTGAGCCAGAAACAAGGCATGACAATAGTCAATTTGACTAATGACAACTGAGGCAACAGCCAGAGGACGAAGGTGGATAGGTAGATATGGTAGCACTCAACAGAGTAAACGTAGCAAGAAATGACCTGTTCTACATACGGGATTCATATGCATAGCACCAGAAGCCGTAAAAGCAGATGAGACGAATCAATGGCTCAACCTAGATGTTGAATAATATATTGGACAGGGCATAGCCCTGTGGATCCCAACAAGAAAGAGAATAGGAAGAAGAGCATAATGGGCGAAGAGAGAGTAATTGGCCCCTGCCAGACAGAAAAGATGAGAAACATGCCAGTACTGTACCACAGAGTCCTGTTGCCGCCATGTGGAATACAAGGATGGAGTGGTCAACAGTGTCGAAGGCCGCTGATAGATCAAGCAATATCAGGGCACCGACTCCACCCTGGTCAACCAGCATGGTAAGACCATGAACAAATGACACCAGAACACTCTCTAATCCATGCCCAGGCCAGAAACTTGACTGAAAGGAGTCAAAGAAGAGAGAAGACTCAAGAAACAAAGACAACAGTGGAGAGTCCAAAGTCTCTAATAGTTTCATAAGAAATGGGAGAAGTGAAATAGGATGATAGTTATCAAGAACAGAAGCGTCCAGTGATGCAATCAGTGCAGCAAAACAGCATAGTGTATCTGACAGATCAGAGTGCATACAATTTCTGGACACAGGGAAGAGGAAATTGTCCTAGAGGAGGAGGACGAGGTAGATTGGAAAACCCTCAGGGAAGAGGAGGATTTAATGGGGACAGCGGCAACAATGTTTGAATTGCAGAAGAATAGGACACATAGCCTGAACATGTATATGCAGAGGATGCATGCAGTAAAATGGGCAAATTCCAGGGGGGTTACGGGGCTATGTTCTGCAATATAATACTGAACCGCAGGAATATTATGCCCAAATTCACACACAGGTTCAAACATATGAGCTGCAACTACACCAAATGCAGCAAGCGCCATCACAAATGCAATTGTCACAAGGACAATCACAGCAAGTACCCAAGCAAGCACAACAGGAGTCCAGCAAGCAACTGTACCCAAATTATGGAGTGTGACTGTGGTAGGAGGAAATCCTTTCACAGGTACATGGATACATTTATATCCACAATAGGGCAGCCCACAGAGAGATCTGATGTGTTCAGTACTATCAGTGACATCAGACCCCAAAGAGGAACCAAGGGTCAAGGTGACAATAGGAGGCAAGACATTTTGATTTCTGGTGGACACTGGAGCAACTTGTTCCTGTGTTCTTGAGGGGAAGTATCTAATGTCAGGTATTGCAATGAATGTGCAGGGATGTTCTGGGGCAATGAGTTTAGTTGCTTTTACAGACAAATTACCAATCTCCATAGGAGAACATGACATGTCTATCCCATTATTATAGTCTAGGCAAACACCAGTTAACATATTAGGGTGTGACGTAATGACGAAACTTAACATGACGGTGGGCCTCATTAGGACCCTGGCGGATTTCGCGGTGCTAAATGCACCGCGAAGCACGGCGGAAAGCCGTCGATAGCGCCATGGGGGTTGGCGGATTTACCGCCCCATTCCGACCTTGGCGGAGTGGTAAATCCCCAATCCCCATTCTGCCCTTCCCCATTCCCATTCTTGCCCCATAGGGTATAATGGGAGTGGGGAAGGAGTTAATTACGCCACCGTAAAATACGGTGGCGTAATTAACAACGAGGTCCCGTAGCGCCATGGTTTTCTCCGCCTGGTAAAACCAGGCGGAAAACGGCGCCATGGCGCTACGGGAACTCGTAGTACGGCGGACGGGTCCGCCGCGATTAGCGCTGGCGGAAACCCACTCCGCCAGGGTCCTAATGAGGCCCGGTATCTTTTACTGACAAAGGAATAATGTGTTCCACTCCAGGGATTCATTATATGAATTTGAGAGAGTTTATACTAGCCTTTACAAGCCAGACAGCATTACAAGGGGTCGCTTTGGGCCAGAGGTTTTTTTGTATGGAGTGACCGTTTTATTATCGTGACTGCCCAGATTGATAGGTAAACTATTAAGAATACCTGATGTGTTCTTGCTCAGACCAGACATCCCTTTGGATGATGAAGAAGGGTGAATTATCCCATTGGAGTTAGAAGCAGCAGTGGTCAGAGAGGAAAGGGTGCATCTTAATGGGACAGATGATGAGGTAAGAGGATGGAGAACCGTGATAGCCCACAGTGAAGAATATAGGCTGACAGATTTGACAGATGAGGAGTTGTTTAAGGGTTTGTACTCAGATGATGAATTAGTATTTTTCATAAGTCTTACTTATTGGATAAAAGTAGAGAATAGAGAAATACTGCAAAGGATGGCGTTGGTAAAAAAGAAACCATTATTTTTACCGGGTCTATTAAAAGGAGTAGGAGCAGCTATAGTGAAGCTTAAACCAGGAGCACTTTTGCCACATGCAAAGCAATACCCCATATCCAGAGAGGCGGATGTAGGTATATTTGAGACCATTTCTGCTTTGATGAAGCAAGGAATATTAGTACCATCCGATTCTCCATGTAACATGACTGTGTACCCAGTGAGAAAATTGATGGGGTGGGGGCCGTGGAGATTTATACAGGACCTTGGCCCTCTAAACAATATAGTCAAAGCTGAGTTTCCTTTAGTTCCAAATCCCACTAAACTATTGTGCACTATCCCACCAAAGGCCAAATATTTTACAGTCATAGATTTAAAGAATGCATTCTTTTCAATTCCCCTCCATGAATTCTCACAGGATTTGACTTCCTTTTTTGCATAGAAATATCCACCTGAAACATAATCGCTTGCCCCAGGGGCACTGTGATTATACCTTCAAACTTTGATAGAGCCCTCCAGATGAACGTAGGCAATGTTCAGCTCGAAAGTGCAATAGTTCAATATGTGGATGACATTTTAGTGTGTAGTCAGACAGAGGAAAAATGTAGAGAAGATTCAATTAAGCTTATGACTGTCCTCACATAGAACGGATATAAAGTGGACAAACAGAAGCTGCAATACTGTCAGGAAAAGGTTTCGTATATGAAACAGTTGATCTTTCAAGAGGAGATGAAATGGACTCCTGAAAGGGCAGAAGCAATTATGAAGACCGCAGAACCTAGAACAGTAAGAGAAATGTTAAGGCCTATATAATTATTGCATGGCCTGAGTTTACGATTACAGTACATATATTCAACCACTTTTAAAAGGGCTTAAAGAAGCACAGGTGGGCAAAAGCAAAATAATATGGACACAGGAAATGACTGAAGGATATAAAGAATTAAAAAAGGCGCTCGGTACAGCCACTGGGTTGGGAATTCTAGATTATCATAAATAATTGTATTTATTTTCCCATTCAAATGGAGACGTCATAATAGCAGTCCTTACACAGAAAACAACATTAGGACATGGACACAAACCATTTGCCTATTGCAGTGGTATTTTACATCCAGTACATCCAGTTATGAAAGGGCATTATCCTTGTGAGCATTCTTTAGCTGTTGCTGCATTCATGATTGAAGTAGCTTCAAGTATAGCAATGGGGTGTTCAGTAACATTATTTGTTGAGCATGCATTATTTGCGATTTTTAGAGAAACTCAAAAGTACATTGACCACACAAAGAGCATCAGGAAACAAGATAATTATATTGCATCCTGCGATAAAAATTGTCAGATGTAAGACAGTGAATCCAGCAACGTTCATAGCTGAACCACTAGGGCAGGATGATTATGCACATGATTGCACAACGTATACTGAAAACTATGATGAAATTCCCCAAGCTGGAGAAAATTCCCTCGGGAGGGGGGAAGTTGTTTTCATTTACGGTTCTTCAAAAACTGACCAAGCGACCGGTGAAAGGCATACTGTATCAGCGGTAGTGAAGCTTAACTGAGAGGGTGAATTTGAAGTAGTGACAAGCACGAGATTGCCTTCGCATTGCTCAGCACAGGCTGCAGATTTAGTGGCATGTTAAAAGGTGGTCTTCAGGGAAATGATGAGCCAGTAGCCTCAGGTAGGGTTACACTCCTTTTTAACTATGTTCAGGTATAACATATACAAGTAAGAGCTTAGTAGGAACACACAAGTAGGTGAGTCCATGGGAGAAACATCCACCAGCCCCCTCACTCTAGGCTAGGCTCACTCCAATTGACATGAACAGAATCTCCAGGGGCACTCACAACACAACATTCCAAGGGGAAGCATTCCAGCAGGCACACAAGCTCAGAGGCATTCATGTAAGGGGAAAGCAAGGGAGACCAAGATATAACATATCTCCCTCATCTACAAAACACAGGAGCAAAGGGTGCGGACAGAGAACAGGGGAACCATCTAAATTAGCAACCACAAGTCAATAAAAGAACTCACACTTCAGATTCCCACTACACAAATGCAAAGGATCCCATACTCTTACTCTCCATTCCACCCTAGGAACAAGGATCTATGCTCCCACCTATCAACCCTCAAAACCTGTAAACAAAAACAGGCAACCAACCCAAAACAAACTGGGTACAAGCATGCAGGCTCTGCAGCTGGACACACTAACAATGGAACCAGCCCCAACACCATCTCTCACACCAGACCACAAATCATTAACCAGAAACCCTCTCCTCATTACACCACCAATTAGACACAGTGCACTGCAGAAACAAGCACTTCTTTAGCAACCACATTCTCCAAACATAACCAACACACCAACAGCTTCACCTTCTAAAAACAGGGTAACAGGAACCCATAAACACCAAAGATACCACAGACTGCCCCCAAAAGGGTACTGGGCATCCAAACTAGCATATCAGAGGAAAACAGGTAAATCTCCAACTAACTGCTGAAGATCCAACTCCCACAAACAACAGGCACAGGTCCTAGACCCCTCTACAATGTGCCCAGGTGTCCAACACCCCGGATGGCCCTTTGCTTGGTTGAGCTCTGATAGCAGACTCTGCACCACCAAAGAAAAGACAGGTCAAGTCCCATAGCGGACACTGCACTGAAAACACACATAAACACAAAAGATGGGCCAATCACAACCCAGGACCGTGGTTTGCTAAGCCAACAGACAGGGTTTACAACACAATACATTCAACAAACAGGCCTCTACACACAAGCATAGGCAAATTGAGCATTAACAGGCATGGTAAACAGGAGCAATTCTTACTCTAATCGAGTCCAATATCCTAGATCTGCAAAGTCCTTTAAAATGATTTGCACTGTGGAGGCAAATTTTGTTTAACATAAAATACATGCCTGACACATAGATTTTCTAGGGTCAGAGCTAAAATCCAATAACAAAGGCCTCATCAGATGTACTCCAAACACTCCATCCACGATAATCTGACTTTAAACCCAAACTAAGCACAGTAAAAAAACACTTCAAGCTATAATCCATGCATAACAAAACAGCAACAGTCTGCTACATGCAAAATACCATAGCATATTGCAGGCCTCTCATGCCAACTATGTAATAACAACTGAAGTACTGTATAAGGTGCACAATTTCCCTAGGACAATAGCATTGCCCCAAATTAGATCAAATACATTTCCACAGTCGAAAGGCAGATGTGAGCCTCCCCAAATGAAAGAAAAGAAAATATTCCCTTTGGCCAAAGAATCCTAAAATACAGCAGAGCATCTCTTAATAGTGGTGCCTCACTTTCCACAACAAGCGTAATGGCACACAATCAATGCTCCACTGGTTTCAGTGCAACCACATGATGTACATTCAACGCTACAAATATGATGCTCAAGCTTCTTTTCTTGCTGCATTTCAGAGATTCAAAGATGAGGATGTGACAATCTACTCTGACTCCGCCTATGTGACGTCAACCCTACATGCAGGTTTGTCATGCCGGTAAAGGAGGGGCTTCCTCCATGCAGATGACACTCCAGTGCAACATGTGACCCTATTGGATACAGGTATTAAAGTACTAGCACTCCCATAGACTCTAGCAGTTGTAAAATGAGCAGCACATTCTAAAAGGACAGATTTAATTTCCTACAGAAATGAATCCACAGATTTAGCAGCTAATAAGGCCTACTTCACAACCATTTATAATTTTGAAATGGAAAGTCTTGAACAAATTACAGGACAATGCATGTTGATAAAGAAGGGCTTTAACATGCTGTCTAATGTCCAGTTAATTGAGATACAAGGGAAAGCATCAAATGAAGAGAAGGATTTATGGAACAAGCAGGGGTCTTCTTTATCCCCCACTGAGGTGATTTGGAGACAGGATAGCAGTGAAAAGCCAATTATGCCTCTAGCATTATTGAGGGTAGTGTTGGAGCAGCTCCACTACCTCGCGCATGTGACTAGAGAGAGTCTAGCTGCTAGATTAACAGAAGAGTGGTTTTCACCAAATCTATTTGAACATGTGGCACAGTTTATTGTAAAATTGCAAAGTGTGGCAGAAATTTACAGCAGGAAGCACTTTGTGATCAGTCAGAGGAGCAATTCCTAGACCCAATGGCCCAGTTAAGCATCTGCATATCGACTATGTAGATATGCTGCAGACAAGCAAAATGTACAGTTATGTACTGATCATGGTATGTCCTTTTTCAAGATGGATTGAGGCAGGTCCATGAACACAACCTGACAACACGTGTGCTGCAAGTTCCTTGTGCGTAAAGTGTTCCCAAGATGGGGTGTGTGTGAGGTTTTGCAGTCTGACATGGACCGGATTTTGTAAATGAGCTGTTTGAACAAATAGTTCTTCTATTAGGCATTAAGCATACATTTTCCTCTCCGTATCACCCACAGGTGAATGACAGTCTTGAACGATTAAATGGATTATTGAAGGGAAGGATTGCAACAATTCAAATAACTTTGAAGCAGGGATGGCTCACTACCTGCCCCTTGCATTATATGCCCTAAGAAATCAGCCTGGCTAAGATCACCATCTAACGCCTTATGAGTTGGTGACTAAACACCACATGAGAATCCCCCCTTAGTCCTCAAACTTGGATAAAAACTGATGCCCATAGTGTAGCAGAGGCACTAGGTCACAAGATGCCTGATTAGATTACCTACCAACAATGACTGCAAGTATTTCTTTCTTATCCCAACAGGTCAAAAATTCGAAGGGAGGGGTCAAGGAGAAGCGCCAAAGACTATCAACCCATTAAACTGAGGATTTGTTAAAATAACCAATTTTATACCCAGGGCACCAGGTGCTGGTACGGAAGTTTGTACGCACTTGGAGTACTCCTCACTTTGAAGGTCCGTACAAGGTGGAAGAAGTCACACCCACAGCAGCCAAGTTAAAAAGATGAAAAGCCTGGTTTCATTTGCATGACATCAAGCCATATAAAGGTGAAATCCCAACCCCTCATGCATCTACTGACCGTGGGCCTCATCACGAGTAGGGCGATAGCCCTTAAATGTTGCGGTACTGCTACTACTGCTGTATTTATGGGTCCGCCCAATCAGTGGTCTGGCAGCATTTACCCCCAGCTTATTGTGCTGGAAATGCCCAATTCAGTCCAATGAACCCAATGGCGAATACCCATTACAGCCCAACCCTTGATCTGGCGCTAATATCGCCAAACCGGGTGGTGGTAACAATATTAGCCCGGGAAGTATCCCAGAGGTAATACCACCGGGATACCACGCAACTTGTGATGAAACCTTGTGAAGCAAGAGAAGAAGTTCTGCATATGCAGACTTGTTCTATGGCCAAGAGTAAAGACAAGCAAAATGAAGAACACAGCAGCAACTAGACTGGAGGTCAATGTCTTTTAACATTTGACAAGGAGTAAACAGACTTGCAGTTATCCTGAAATCTTTTTAGATAGACTAAAGGAACCATGTGTTGAATTACCAGACCTGAAAGAAGAAAAGCACACTTGATCTTTATGTTACCATTCACCATTTACTTACTTTTTTTTCAACCAAAAATAGGTCATAAAAGTCACATACAAAGACGACGATAACATACACAGATTAAATATACATCATTACAAAAATGCAAAAGTATACAATAAAAAGAAAAAGAAATGTATGTTGCCTATTGCAATAAAATTACACACATGCTGTTTTAACCTACATACAGTCCTATCCAGCTCTTATAAGAAGATACATCAACATCATAAAGTTTCTTGGAAATCCTAAAAACAATCATATTATTTTTAGAATAATTATTATGATAATCTTGAAGTTCTTGATATAAAGGTGTGATTCATAGAGTTACATATTAAAAGTCTGACCAAAAATTAGTAGGTTTCAGAATATGAGGATCATTACCATCAAGCAGATCAATGGGTTTCCATGGAATAATAATTGTGCCGTCATTCTGCATTATGATTTGTGTTTTCCTCCTGATTATTATGACATTTAGACATATTATAAGAAACAATACAGATATGGTGGGTGACAATGTGACATTTACTACTGCCCCTGAAGAAATCATGAAAAGCATTTTTTAAAATCTTACAAGGCATTTATTTCAATTCAAAAGAGATGTTGGGGAAGATTATGAAGATATACATACTTACCTTGATATTTCGGCTCATTTAATGAATAACCTATGGTATCAGCACATAAAGGTTGGAAGAAGAATGTCAAGAGACGCTTCAGGGTGCTAGAGCACACAACAGTTAGAGAAAAGATTATAGTTTCGGTCAAGAGCCAAAATATATTCCCTCAAACAGGTAATCTATATTCATGCCCAAATCCCAGTTAAGGACCAAGATCAATTTATTTCAGTCCCAATTACTTCTTGATACCCTTCTCCTCTTCACCTATCAACTAAAACAGTTGGATAGAGATATTTTGAAGATCAGAAAGCCCTATACATTTATAAAGCCCAGTTCCTTGGGAACCTTTCCTGTGAGGAAAGGTCTTTCAGCAATTACTTTACCATCTTCTTCTATTGAACAACCACTAGATCCAGGCAGAAACCCCATTATGAACAGGTTAGAACAACTGATAGCCTTCCACAAGAAACCCGCTATTCCACAAGGAGTACTACAACCATACAAAGAAGGGGCCAACTTGGGGAATTTCTTCTTGAACTTTGAAAGACTAGCCACCCAATTTCAATGGGGAAACAAACTGAAATTATGATACCTCAGGCACTTGTTAAGAGGAGAATTTCAAACATCCTATCAATTATTAAATCTTCCTGGAACAGCTACTTTTGCTGAGATCAAAGAAGGTCTCTTACAAAGGGTAGGACAGACTAGCAATTTCTATCAACAAAAACGTAGAAACATCAAGCTTAACCTGGGAGAAACACATGTGGAGTTAGGGAAGAGAATACAAAAAACCATGTCCCTGTGGCTAGCTAAGAAAACAGCAGAGGTAATTGAGGTATCAGAAAGAGAAAGGACCTAGGCTTATTAGCCTTCGGTGTGGGCTGCACACCTAAATTCCCCCAATAGGGTTAGAACATTTGTTTTTAGAATATAAATGACAGTAAAGCCATCTTTGATAAAGTTGCTTCAAAGTGCTTTTATTCTGCAAATTGCAATTCAATTCGATTTCTCATTTAGTTAACGAATGGTTAAACTTCACCAATTCGTTTTGTGCTGATACAATGGCAAAGAAAAATAACCTAGGGCTAATGCATTTCGGAATGGTAACATTCCTTCCTCAGAGCCAGGTTAAATGTACACGAGCATACAAAAAAATCTTTCTGTTAGAATATTTTGAAAAACATCAAATATATATGCATTCAGGAGAACAGGGTACCCACAATTGACAAACACGTACATGTAGACAGAGAGAAGAGAGAAGAGAAGAGAACATTGTCAGTGATTTGTAAACATTGCATTGCATTAATGCGTTCTTTAAAAGACTATTATCATCCGACATTCAAATTGCACTTCCGTCAAGGTTTACATTCGATCTATTACTAAGTGTCTTCTGGTCAAGTATTCTGGGGGATAAGGCAGGACATTTTCATCTTATCACTGACCTGAAACGGGTGGCTTCAGTACATGCCGTTCAAACGTTCCTTCTCAGAACGCTGCAAAATGAAATAGTATGCTGCATTTAGTCACGATCACTCGTGGTTGCTTCTAATACGTGCCTGTCTGTGTGAAAGCAGAGCGCTTACCTTGTGATTGTGTAGCTCGCGCGAAGTAACCTCCGACTGCGGGTAGCAAGAAGGCTCTGCTTGCGTCTGCGTGTATATGTGTAATGTTGTCATGGTGATGTAAATCTCAAAATGGCGGATGGCGGGTGCATGAAGTAGCCATACTAGAGTGGGCAATTAACAGCAGTGTTAATGCTGGTGTATGGTAACTCGATTGCATAAACACGCTGGATTGCACAAATAATCCTAATAGAACCACGATGCCCTCTGTTCTGATTGGTGAAGTAAATAAAATATAGTGCTGTGCGTTACATGAAGCAGTCAGGGGTAAAATTATGTTTTTGTGTGTGGTTTATAATAATGGGTGGATACTGTGTTCCCAGGTGTTTACATTCTAAGCCTAGGGCGTTAATGAATAGAGAAAGAGAAAGAACAAATAAAAGAACAGAGTTCAGAGGTAAGAAAGAAGTAAAAAGAGAGGAAACTAAATCTAGTAAACCTGTAACTCTGATATATTTTTCCTTCAAATAACCTAGTCATTTAGCTAGGAATTGCCCACAAAATAAAAGAGAAGAACCTGTGGAAATTGGGTGTTTAATAGGAGAAGAATGGGAAGAACTATATGAAGAAATTGAGACTCAGAGCGCCCATTTTTGCAGAGTATCAATTAAGTCCATCCATGAGCCTGCATTGATAAAAGGAAGACTAGTACAAGCTCTTTTAGACACAGGTAGTAAACATACTGCAGTACAAGCTCACCTCATTCCTTATCATGATCTCGGGTGTACATGGGGACCAAGAAATCTATCCAAAAGTGCTTGTATCCATACAGATGAAGTGTGTTTGGAGTACTGTTCCATCTGAGGAAGTGATAATTGGAACAGATTTCCCAGACTTTCCCTCTCTAGGTAAATCCACAGTCTCCAACCTTTTCTCCATTCAACCAATGGCAGGAGTAACCTTTTTCTCCTTCACCATCCCTTTAGAACTGGACTCTGTAGAAAAGAAGAATGAAATTTCAACTCCAACTTTCCCTTCTTTTAACCCTTGGGCGGTAATCCAATATCATAGAGGAACAGTATGTAAGAAACCTGAGGACATTCTCACACCTACTCCATGAGAATCTTCTGCCCAGGTTGCAAGGGAAGGGCCGTCGCTTTTGGATCCCAAACCTAGGGCTGGACTAGAGAGGGAGACTTACTTGTGTGGAGCGTCCTTGGGGAATGGGGGAAGGGATGCCCGAAGGCAAGGTATGGAATTTACCCCTTCCTGATTCTTATCTACTCCCCTTTCCCTCAGCCTTCATGGGCTATTGTTAAACCTATCCGATATCCCTATCATCAATCCTATGAAATACTGAGGTTAGAAAGAGGTAACCGAGAATAATACCACCTGCTTCCCAATACAAACCCCATTCTAACAGGAAAGTAAAGAAAGAGCAACCAGGGTCAAAATGAACTTCTTCTAATAAAGTGTTTTGCCCTCTATGCCTACAAACTACTGAGAAGAGGAAGATGCCTCAAAGTGTAGTACAGTGAGCTTAAGGCCCTTGGAACGTGCATCTCTTAATGGATGGGATTAAACCAGAATAATTTTGAGTCCAAATAACCGGAAAAACTCAAGAAGATGGAAAGTTACTGTTTTATTAACAATGATCTAAAACAGGGAGGTTACAACGAACATCAACAGATGTACGCTCAGTCTCTCAGTGATTTTTACAAAAAACATAATTACATGCTCATTATGCATCAGAGTGACGTCATACTACATAGCGGTGATAGTGAAAAACCTATCAAGGGTTGGGATTGGTTAAGGGAGAAAACTAGATATACAATCATATAGGAGCTAGGAATGTTACTGTCTGTCCTTTATCAGGCAGACAACTTATGTCTACCTCTTCAAACATGTAATTTAAGAAAAAAATAGTTACACTGTGTTTCATTGGTCTTCTAAGCTATAAGGTCCTTCATTATACAGACTAATACAAATGGTTGCCACGCTTGTGCCATGTCTGGAACATTTGGTTAATTTAGCAGCACGAACGTCAAGACCCAGGTGCAGGGAGCTAGGACATGAAGCTACCGCACCAACCAACTAGCCCAAAATCTCTCATCACCCATGCCTTCTGCCATATGAAATTGTCCTTGTACTTTGCCTTGCAGCGTATTCTTGTCCTGGGAATGCACAGGAGTGAGGGCACTCCCTATCGTTTCTAGAACTCCACGTTCAAACTCTGTTTCCATCCTTGGCTCACATGACAAGAGACCATGATTTGGTTCATTCTGCAGCTTTTCAATGTTTTAAAAACCTTTGTGTTCTTTCTTGCACCTTAATGTAAGAGGATTCGTCCTCCACACACTTGTTCTTCTTCAGAGTAGATAGATGACCTCGATTTCTAGGATCTTGACTCTAGGCCAGGCAGCCTCGCCATTTAGCTTCAGCAACCTGTTATTCGACTACGGTACAGTTTTCATTCCCCGTTCATGGTTTTGGCTTATTTATTTTATGATACCAATGCTCAGTTTCAATACAATGGCAACTCTGCCTGTATTCTGTTCACTACACATTGGTAGCCTATAAGATGACTTGATGTACCTTGCGTTTCTGCGTCTGTACATTCATTGAGCTTCTGTTTTCTGCAGCACTTGGTTAATGTGTAGTCTTCTTTTCCACTTTGATAGTCCACTCGATTCTTTACCTCATCATTTGTCCTCTAAGATCCATACATCGTCTTCATTCAGTATCTCGGGACGTTGTTCACACTTGCTTATGACATCATCAGTTCATTTTCTTAGCTCTTTCTCATATCTTTCATCAATTCGAGGGTACATTCGATATGGTTGTCTCAATGGATATCACCTTCCAAATACTTGCTGCGGTATTGGCACGATAGCTGGAGTCAGGCTAGGCAAAGTCTCATGTCTCCAATACAAAGGAGGTAGGGGGTGGGATCTCCTGCAGATGTATAAATCTGCTCCTCTACAACAGACTACCTATAGAAGATACCTCTATAGTACTGGGATGAAGAAGTGGGATCCTGGAGACTATAGAGCTGAAGGTTAGGCATGTCCCACTGACTGGTTTAACTATAATCAGGGAAGTCCAATCCAGAACTCACATCAGAAACCCTTTGAAAGGGTTCAGGTGCATATAAGGTGGAGCATAAGACAAGGAGGAGAGAGTTGTCTTGGTAGAAAGGGAGAGAGCAGCAGGGAAGCCAAAGGAGACCGCTGTGAGCCGGAGGAGAGCAGAACAGTAGAACACTGGAAACTTACAGAGCAGGGCACTCTGCAAAAGCGTGGCCAGGGAGCTGTGTCTCCAGGGAGTCGCTGCGGTCGGAGGAAGGGAGCCGTGCGGAATGTCGGCCCTTCCCGTTTGATTCTGCAGATGCTTGTTCTGCTGGGAGGAGGAGCTGAACCAGGAGTAACCGAGGGGCTGGTGTCGAGACCCTGAAATCAGTTATTAAGAAGCCGTGAAAACAGACCGGCTGTGATGTCCAGCAATGCGACCAGTGAATTTCTGTGTGTGCAGAAACCCAGTACATGAATGCAGGAAGAGAGGCTACATTGTAACAGAGCTGGTGCTCACAAGCTCCGATGAGAGCTAGAATAATTGAATGCTACGTTAACAACGAATACATTTAGAGTTACTGAAACACTGTATCAGAGTGGTTGCATGCAATCGGCATGTTCCTGAAAGACTCTGATCAAAGCAGAAGAGTGAAATGAACCAATGCAAGGTTAAAAATGGATTGTGTGAAAACTATATATCAGAGTGTTCACGTCTGAGGAAGCTGTCCATGTTCAAAAGTCTCAGATTAATTAAGGACACTGAGAAAATAATAAGAACAATCAATACTATTGAAAATAGAATGAAAGCTGTGAATGAGCGCCCAAGGGGAGCCAATGAAGAATGAGAAAAATTCAGAACTAGTGAAACAAATAGAAATGAAAGTTATAAATCAAAACTAACAAAGTGAAAGTTATTAAAAAGAGCAGAGGAAGTACCAAGAAAGATACATCAATAATCTATGTCCTTTTAAGTCTTCTCAGTTGGTTAAAGCAATTTAATTCAAGGTGACAAAAAGCTGGGTCAAGACCCACTGGTTGCGCAACCTGTAGTGCGGCCTGTCAAGTGTGCTTGGACGAGGAAGCACCGCCAAAAATAGGAGAATTGTGAAAGCAACCCTGAAAACAAGAAAGAGCTGATTATTGGAACTTTGTTTGCTGAATCAATGCTTGAACCCCTTGGAAGGGAACCCAGAGCCCCTTTCGAACTTTGTTTGGTGAATCAGTGCATGAAGCATGGGGAAGGGAACCCTGAGCTTCTTTGGAACTTTGTTTGGTGAATCAGTTCTTGAAGCTTGGGGAAGGGAACTCTGAGCGCCTTTCAAACTTTGTTTGGTGAATCCGTGCTTGAAGCATGGGTAAGGGAGCCTTGACCTTCTTTGAAACTTTGTTTGGTGAATCAGTGCTTGAAGCTTGGGTAAGGGAACCCTGAGATTCTTTGGAACGTTGTTTGGTGAATCAGTGCTTGAAGCTTGGGAAAGGGAACCATAAGCTTCTTTGGAACATTGTTTGGTGAATCCGTGCTTGATACATGGAGAAAGGGAACCCGGAGTTCCTTTTGTTTTGCCAACCAATGCTTGAAGCTTGGAGAAGGGAACCCTGAGCTCCTTTGGAACATTGTTTTGCAAACCAGTGCTTGAAGCTTGGGGAGAGAGAAACCCAAGTCTTGAAGGAACATTTGAAGTCTATAATTGTTGGAACTGCATCCTGAACTTGGGGAAGGGAACTAGAGATTTCTCCAGCCTTTATTATGAAAACTATTTGAGTTAGAATAACCCTACACAACATTTGTGCATTACACATGAGGGCAAGCATAGGTTTTGACACAGACACACATTTGATTTGGACTTACAGTCATATACTTTCCTTAGTTTGTTTTGGTAGGGAAAATCCCCACAATAGCTATTTGGCAAATTAGGCATTACATCAATCCTGATATTTAATAAAGCTTTTATTGCTGAATTCATAATCAGCTGTCGGTGTCATCTCTTGATACCATGCCTGTCTCACACAGGGCATCTCGAGGCTATTGTTGAGCAAGGCTAGTCAAGTGTTCCCCTGTAATCACAGGCTCATTCTAACAATGCACATATACTGTGGAAGTGTAGTTTTCAATGTTCCAATTAAAATAGATATAGAAATGCACACAGTTGATTCAAAGGGTAGAGTCGGCAGAGCCCTGTTTTACAGAAACCATATAGACCAATCACTGCACTTAAAAATAACTTCACAGAGACTATTTGGCCTGTCATAGATCTAACTGTTGACTCGGCTGACATCTATAAAAACAACTTTATTAAGATTCACATGCGTCCCAGGACTGAGATCTGTGAGCCGTTCACGAGGTGATACCAATGCCAAGACTGACAGCTTCTAAAAAGGGAGATGTTGGCTGGTCCAACTGAAATAAAGTCATTGATGGAATTGGACAATGTAAGTGTGGCATCGAGCCTAGCTTGGATTTTATCCGAGCAGAGTTTTACAAGGGTGAGAAGGATCTATTTGCTCTGGCTCTTGATTATGTGTACGGCAAAAGTTTAGATAATCTAGTGCCCTGAGAACCAATGCAAACACCTAATCCCGAAAATAGTCAAAGACCAATATACATGCTGCTGACTAATGCAATTAATACGCTATTAAGTTGCAAGCGCCTTGTTGCAAACACAACCTACAATAAAACTCAGAAGATGTCTCTAACAAAAACAAAAAAAAAATTGAGATTCCTTAATGGCCTGAGCACACAAATGTAAATGCTTGCTCTGTGGCCGGATGCTATTTCGCAAACCTTTTCGATGAAGAGCTACATCCCCTGAAGATGCTGAAAAGTTTACTTTTAGTACCTATTAGAAAGCAAGGGGGCTTTTAAATTTGAATTACATATTCAAGCAAAGTTACGTAAAGAATCAATGCTTAAATGAAGGCTTTACTACACTTTTGCAGACAAGTGGAACCCAAGTAATAATGCCCAATTTTCTTTTAAAAAATATTTTATTCAAGATCATAGAACAATCACAAATTACTGACCACTGAGAATTTTAAAAAAAACTGCCCCCGCCCGGTCTTTAGCCCTCTCCCCGCCCCATTTGCCATGTGCAATGCTGCACTAAACCCTTGCTCGACAATGCATAAATATTTAATTTGTACCTGCTGACCAAAATGACTCATTCATTTCAGGTCATATTTGTGTAGGATTGGGCGGGGCGTGCAATGATTCGCTCTGTGACTCAGGACGAAAACATACACTTTTAGCACTTAAGGGGTTAAAGAGAAAAGGTACTCCGACCAAAATTAACATACACATTATGACTTTGTACAAACATTTCAGTTTTTAAGGTACATTTATAGAGCCCTCAATGACTCAATGCTGTATACACTCTAACCAGAAATGATACTGGATGCATTAGGTTGATAGTCTTATCTTAATAGCCCAGTGGGCCTCATTACGAGTTTGGTGGTAATTCAGTGATAATTCCACTGAATTCCCACCACAATTGGGCACCATTACTGCTATTTGGTACTGTTGGTTTACCATGGAATTGTCAGTGGTGGTCAGGTGGTGTTAGTTCTCATTTTTGGAGACCTTAGGACTCCATGGAGTTTTTGGTGAAATTACCGCAAGTGGTAATTCTGCCACAGTAATTCCACCAATTTCTGGCTCTAAAGTGGAGTATCATTCTGGTAACGGAATTACCACCACTTTTATACTGCTGCGCCAAACTCAGAATGAGGCACAGTGTGCTGTAAGTAAACATCTTGCCATTGAAAGGGAAAGCACTTTGAGCTCAACCCCAAATCGGCCTAAACATAATTCTTGAATTCTAGGGCAGAGCAGAGTTGTGGGACTTCACCGTTGCACGCTATGTGAAGTTCCACTTAAAACGTCTAAAAATTCACAAAGGTACGTTTTTCACAAGGGTGATTAAATAACCACAAATTGTGATTTGTGGGAATACACGTATACAAACACTTGTAATAAAAGAACACATTTTTCTAACAGTACCTGCCAAAACCAAGGAAGTAACCTCTGAGATATGTATATATATATCTGCAAATTATGTTTGCTGACATTATTTCTTGCTAACCAATTACTTCCAGGTAAAGCTGATAATAGAGATGAGCATGGCAGGCACCCAGCAGGCTAGATAGTATACCACTTCTACTTTGTGTTTTTCTCTTGCACATCGCCACGGAGTATGATTCACTACATTCTCTTGACTGGAAGAAGCTTGATGCGTCCTTTGCTCTGCTATGTCAGCCTTACATTTTTCCATTCTAAAATACAGACAATTGTGAATTGCATTTATTATAACTAATCGATTACTAAACTTTGCCTAATCTTTTCACCATTTTTGGAGTGGGAGGAGGTAAAGGTCACGAAATATTGAATTCATTTACCTTGTCTTTGTAATGTATGATTTGTTTGTGGATGCACTCAGGGGAGGACTGGCAACTTTTGGCCTAGGGGAAAGTACAATTTAGTAGCCCTGGGCCATGGTGTGGTGGGCACAACTCTCCATTCACACTCCATATGGTGATTTGCTCAGGATGGCACACTTTTTGTAGTGTGCAGAGCTTGGATTGTAAGGCAGGCATGTGGTGCGTGTGCACATGCGCGCGCGCGCACGCACACACACACACACACACACACACACACACTCTCTCTCTCTCTCTCGCTCACTCTCTCTCTCTCTATAGTGTGTTCACTGGCTAGAAATAAATCATATAACTTCCGTGTTTCATTTGATATGTGGATAGGATCAAAAACCTTTCACCTATCTGTGTTGTTTCTGGAAGAAGAAGGTATATGTGTGATTTCGCACGTGAAGGTCCCGTGGGTGGGTGAAGACAATATTCAGTCTGTGTTATGCACTTATATGCTATATTTGCAGCATCCCTGCCGATTATTAAACCATGCATGAGTGTGACTATAAGGATGGTGCCAGCTTAAAAATACAATACACGCTGATCCAACCAATAAGGAAAATTGTCCTATCAGCATAAGATCTCTTAAAAGAAAGATGGTGCATAAAATCAGGATGATGCATTCAAGGAGGAAGAACGAGCGCTGCAGGAATAGTATACAAACACCCACGTGCACGCATAGGCACACATATACTAAAGAATGTCTCACAAAATTATAGACACACACCACATCTAAATTCAACGCTGAAAAGGTTTTCAATATAGTAAGAAAGATTGGCGAGACCCATTTGATTTGGCTGTGCTGGCTGTAAATGTAAAGGTGTTGTCCTGCTGGATAGTTCACAAGTAAAGTGCTCGTGCCAGATCTGGGATAGACCTGCACTTCTCGAGTTCGACTCCCGACTCCCATCTCACAGGTAGGTCTATAAATTCAGCACCATTGAAATGCGTAAGATAAACAGCTGCTCGCTCTGTGTCAACTGTTAAAATATGTCTCCCTTCTTGCTCTTCGTGTGTGGAGCAAAATAATAGATGTTTCAGAAACCAAAAAGATCCCAGAAACCTGAATTCCAGACTTTGGATTGTTTTGCAAAGGGTGAAATAAACCGAAAAAGTATATCAACACTACCTCCACAGGTTAAAAGTAACAGGCTGCCTTATGTTTCACGTGAACCAGATTGTACTAAACATTTAATGGTAGGACATAGCCCCCCATTACAAGTTTCCCACAAAAATGCTGGTAATTTGGGCGTGCCGCTATTAACGTTACGGGCAGACTGACCGTCGGAACTACCAGCACATAACACGTCCGCAGACACGCACACACCCCTCTGCCAGAAAGGGTAATAATGGTGCAAAGTAATTACCGGCATCGACAGCAAAGCACAGGTGTTCCCGGCAGAAATGTGAAAGAAATACTGATACCGGCACCCAAATGGCCGGGAAACACTGGCGCCGGAAATAGCGTCATCGCAGGAACGAGAAGCTTCCAGCTGCCATTTTAAAAACTCAATCCACAATCCACTTAAATGCCCCACTTCCTGCTACCATCCATTCCATCTGAAAGTGCAGACATTCCAGAAAGTGGGAAATCATGAGTCCCGGAGGTCCCACTTTGCAAGCCGAAGTTTGCTGAGCCAGAGCTGGCTGCAGTGGCAGACACTGTTGGGGAATATAGGGAGGCCCTCTTCGTGGCTGGCAACCGCAGGACCAACCAGAGTAGGAAGATGGCCATATGGCAGGAGGTGGCCAACAAGGTCACAGCCATGGGGACTGTCCCACACACACCACAGGACTGCCACAGGTGGTGGGACGACTCCAAAACATCCTGGCCCCCGATAGCAGTTAATCTGCTGCTGCAGGAGGAGGGACGGTGGTACCCCTGACCCTCATGACCTGGTAAAAGTTGTGCAGCCCCATCTTGTTCATAGAGGGCATCGAGGGAGTCAGGGCAGCAGAGGTCAGAGTTGGAACACAAGGTGATGTTGGTAAGTACAACAAACACCATGTTAATGCACATGTTGAGTCCATATACATGCATCCCTAGGCAGAGAAACACCAAATGAGCAAGGGAACCGGTCCAACACATGTCACTCACAGCAAATGGGGCACCCACACACACATACCAAGGGTTGCGGGCAGATATAGCCATGCACAAGCACCATAGCCAAAATATACTGCCCCACACATGGACACATGACGAGCACCATTTTGTGCCAATGGAAAACAGGACAGGAATCATAGGCCCACCGCACACACAGCAAGGCACCTTGTCAGACCAACATTCAATGTGTACTCCCACCACCCACATGTAGAAGCAAACATGTAGAAGCGCACTGTAGAAGCACACATCAGAGCGCCCAGATCAAAGAAGCAGCATGACAAGAGCATGAGTGTAATGCAAGTCTGCAGATGTGACTCCCAGAAGACTAACAGCATGCCATCTCACCCAAACAGGCACATCCTTTCACAGCAACGTGACTGGACCATTGTCATCAGGCCCAGTATGTGCAGGCTGACCAGGTAAGGCCACACCACCACCTCCTCCTGCACCACCGCCTCCTGATGCTCCAGCACCACCACCCCCTGCTGCTCCAGTGGCACCACTACCTGCTGTGCCAGCACCACCACCACCAGTTGTGCCACTACCAACTCCTGCTGTGCCACCACCACTGCCAGCTGTGCCACCACCACTGCCAGCTGTGCCACCACCACCGCCAGCTGCTGCCAGAACAATGCCTCTGGTCAGTGGCCTCACCATTCATTCTGTGCCCTCCACACCACCATGGGCACACCAGAAACCAGGCATTATGGCCAGTACAGTATAGAGGAGGAGGAGGACCGCACCTACTACCCGACACCCTCTTTCATCCCGGCAGCACTGCAGAGCCCCCCTCCTTTACCCATGCCCAGCATCCAAGAAATTGACTTGCTTCTACGGGCAATGGAGGACCTGCATGGAGCTCAATGATCTAAGGCTGCGCTGTGAGTGCATCAGGCCCAGCAGTCACAAGAACGCACGGACACAAAGCCATACAACCGCTGCCCTACTCCTCCTGGGGAATGAGTGCATCTCAGCCATGTCTGAGTCCCTCTCGCACACCCTGCAAGTCACCCATGAGCACTATTGGGCCCAGGTGTCTGACCCACCATCGACATGGGGGCATGTGGGGAGGGTGAGGGGGTTGTGTGGGGTTGGGGTTTATGGAGAGGGGGTGTGAGGAGAGGGGGAGAAGGGTGTGTGGCGACAGGAGTTGTGGGAGGGGGTGTATGGAGAGGGGCAAGGGGGTGTATGGGGACAAGGAGGGGGTGTGATGATGGGGGTATGGGAAGCGGGAGGGGTTGTGTGGTTGGGGTGTGTGGGGAGGGGTTGTGTGGGGTGTGTGTGTGTGGGGAGGGGTGTGTGTGGGGAGTGGGGATTGGGTGTGTGAGGACAGGGGTGCGGGTAAGGCGAGGGGGTGTGTGGGGATGGAGATATGTAGGAAGTGGGAGGGGGGTTTGTGGGGAGGTGAGTATGTTGGAAGGGTGGTGTGTGGGCAGGGGAAGGGGGTTTGAGGCGAGCGGAGAGGGGTGTGTGGGGAGGGGGAAAGTCGAGGGGGAGGGGTACATGGTTTGGGATTTTGCATTTATTTACAATACATAGTTTACACTTGATGCAATGAGCGGACATGGGCTTTTTTGGTGCAAGTATTTGTTATGTGTGCGTATTGTATGCAGTAATGTGCAAGAGAAGTGCAGAGGCAAAGGTGTACTCAGATAAAGTTATCTATGAGTTCTTACAGGCCATGCACCCATCCCGGGCCTACATGCTCATGTGCATGGGCCCGGCTGGAGCTGCATCATCAGCATCATCCTCTGGTGGACGGATGTCCAGATCTGGTGGCAGCAGTATTGTTAGGGAGAATGTTCAGTTTCTGTGCAAATGTTCTTTAACCTGGGGGACCCTCAGCTCTTTTGCTAGAATCTGGGATCTTTTTGGTTTTTAACTTCCTGAGTGAGTGGTCCTTTTTGCCACTCACTGCTGTGGTTTCTCTGATTTGGATTTTTATTTTTAACTGTTTAATTGAGTTTGGTAATCTCCATAGGCATCTGCTTTTTGCTTAGTGACACACAGCACCCTCTGTGCAGTGCCAATAGCTACATGTTTAAATAAATGTTCTTGTGTGAACACATTTTCTTGTGTGAACTCCAGTTCCCAAGAAAGTTAAGATAGCTTTTATCTTACTTACCTTTTCTTTTGCGGGTCCAGCACACAACACCCTATTTGGAGTGATTAGGGGTTACATTGCAACTCCTTATCCCACTTCCTATGTTACATTTTGTTACACTAACAAACTTGATGGCTGGTGGCAGTGGTTACTTTTTACTACCTTTTGTGAAGGGTAATTGGAAGCTGATTTCTCAGCTGCAGTAAAGCATCCATGGGTTACCATTTTTCCAAATTGGCCCTTGTCTTCTTTTTTAGCCATTTCTTGTTTGGTAGTTCCTTCTGGGCTTTTACTCTGTTGTTTAAACTAAGTTTGAGTCCCTTGTGTGTTTTTCCTTTGGCGCGGCTTCAGCCCAGAAACCCGCCCAGGCTCCAGTGTGTCTGGGAAGGCAGGAAGGGAGGGACGATCCAGAAACTTCACTTAACCTTGTTTGGAGGCATGGCTTGCCGAAACCAGTTCCAGCTGGCCGGGTGTCTGTCCTAGAGAACAACCTCCCCCTGTGTGAATCACAGCTGTAGGGCTGTGAATGAATGGGATTTCACTTAAAAGGCAAGTCTTATGGGACTACAGGTAGAGTCAAACACTGGAACATCATATCCGATGAAGAGGCCGAGCGGAGACACAAGCAGCACATTCTAGGACTGCAGAAGTACCAGTGAAGCCTTGCAACTGTGCTGACCCCGTTTTTTGTTTCATCAGGAAAGATCCGTGCAGGACGAATTACTCCCTTGGGCTGGTGGGACCAACTAGAATCGAGACCTACTTCATTTTTGCGCAACCCCCGATGTTCTGCAACTTTCCTAGGCTGCAGAATCCCAATGCCCGGGACCGCTGACCATTATCGAGTGCATTGTCTTGCAGAGATTGAATGCAGCCAAAACCTCATGGGCACCTTCAAGGACCTCTAGAAGTAGGAATTCTTTGTCTAGAATCCCCTCACCAGAGTCCAGGACTGAGGGACCGAGGAAACTCCAACTAGAGCTATTGATTTCTCTTTGGAGCTGAGAAAAAGGTGCCAAAAACACAAAGAGCCACTAAACTGTGTGGAATCCATTGCTGCCGAGTCCCTCTCCAGAGTGCTGCCACAGAAGCCCAAAAGACACCCTGCCTTTCATCACCATGATCAAGGACCAGGAAGTAGGGTCTGCATCCCTGCATCAGGAAGGCATCCAGCTGGAACCTCTTCTTCAATTATCAGGTAGTGTGGGGCTTGGGGTATAACTGCCGTTTTCCATTTGTAGTGCTCCCTTGCTTGGGAAGTACAATTTTGACCCATTCAGCATTGACCTCAACTCACCTATGCAGGCCTTCCAGCTTGTGCTCCATCAAGTGGACTCCTCTTGAGTTCTAGTGATTTTTCAAAGAAATCCTGACCATTTGATAACATTTTTCTAAGAAAAGCTGCATCACAACTGGAACTGTTCCATTGACTTTGTCTGTCCTGGTTTCCTAAAGGCTCCTCTTCTGAACCCTATTGGCTTTGGCAGTGAGTGTTCCCTTACAGGTTGTAATTGTTGAAACTATTATTGCTGGGATAAAAGACTGCCTACATCCCTCTGGGAGAAACTAACTATTGTACCGGTTGAAAGTGTGTTCTACTTTAACTCTGAAACCAATTTTATTAATCACACAACATAATATCCATTTAAAAAAACAATCATAAAAATGATCATATATCGTAAAACGAATACAAAAACTTAAAAACAACACAAGTGAAACCAACATAAGTGGTTCCTAATAATGTAATTGGTTGTAGGTCAACACATGTAATTCATTCACACTGAAATCCTTAGGCCTCAATACTTTCGGCTAATTTTTGTTCTTTTTAGTACATTATAGATTCCCAACTTGCACAAGTTTCTGTCCCTTCAACACAAACATGTAGGACATTCTTCAGGGGTGTATAATATCTTGTGTCGATTCCTCAAATCTTCTATCATGAGAGAAAATACCCTCTCTGGCTCAAGGGATTATTTATCCTGGAGACTTTTGGGGCCTTTACTAGTTTGGTTCTGCAGATTCCAATTTCTTGCCGGAATTCTGGCTTCCTTTCCTCTATTTCCTAACCCTGTTACTGTTAGCCCAGATCTTGGACTATCTTGTTGACATAAACCAGGCAGAAAGCATGTAGGTTCGCTCTAATTTCATATGGCAATTGGTCTCTATTCAGTGAGTATGGGCAGATCCTTGTATCTCGATAGTAGATACAGATTTCATTTCCCCAGTTTCCACAGTATGTAGAGCCCAGACTTCAAATGTTGTTATGGTCTGGGTACTTCAATCTCCTGAATTTTCTCTGATTTGTTTGCTCTAATTTCCTCAGGATTTCATTAAAACTAAATCTTCTAATTTGTTTGCTCTAATTTCCTCGGAATTTCATTAACACTTATGAAATTCTGAGGAAATTAGAGCAAACAAGTCAGAGAAAATTCAGGAGTAATGATGTTCGGCAGTGGTGTTGCCTGTGACAGCAGAATCTCAACAGACAGTCTGTGCATGAATGTCCCATGTCTCACCAGGATATACATCTCATGGCCCTAGGTGGGCTAGTCTAGAGATTCACTGACATTAGAGGCGGGGGTTGCATTCTGGTACCTGTAGTGCATGTGGATGTCCTTTTGGGTTTGGAATGGCCGGGTCATTGACTGCCACATCTCCAGTCATGTGCTACTCCTGTGTGTTGTGGCCTGTCAATTATGGCATGCACTGGTTGGCCCTGCATGTGCAAGGTACTTGCAAGACATGCATTTGTGACATAGTTCCCCCACCCTTTGCCTTTCACGCATGCTTCAATGTAGGTGTAAATGTTCACATACTCACACAACATCCATGTCATTTGTCCTTGTCCATGTAAGCTGCAGGGTGCTGTTCCGTAGGACCATGGAGTCATGGATTGATCCTGGGAACTGAGCACAGCAGTGAGTGATGGTCTGTTTAGCATCCCAGGTCACCTGAAAATTGAGGGAGTGGAACTGCTTCCAGGTACTTTAGAACTCCTTGGAGGCATGGTGGGGCACCAGCTCTATGTGTGTGCAGTCCAATGCTGATACCATGTTTGGCATGCCCGCAATTGCATAGAGCCGGGCCTTGTTGGAGTTGAGCTGTGCCTGAGTGGTGGGGCGGGCAATGTGCTGGCCCACATGATGCAGGAGGGCCTCCAGAACCTGCACCAGCACTCTGGAGAAGGCAGGCTGCAAAATGCCATGCAGCTGGCCCACTGAGTGCGGGAATGTGACACTGGCCAGGAAGTGTGAGTCTGGCACCCACTTCAGCACCAGCGGTATGGCTGTCCTCATACCGATCCTACTCCCAATGTCCTCCTGGATGTGGGTCAGGAGGTCATGAACAGTCTCCCTGTTTATGCAGTACAGGGCAATTATCTGGCTGTCTTTGAGGGCCCAGGGTGTGGCCCTTGCGGAGGGATCACTGCACGCCTCTGCCTCAACACCTGCATCACCTGTATCCTCCTCCTCCTCCTTCCAACCCTGGCCTCTTGGCGACCACTGCTGCTGATCCAGCATCAGCAGCTGGACATCAACATGGAGCAGTTCCAGGACCATGTTAGCGCAATGAGTGGCAGCATGGTTGTGTTGGAAACTGTTCTTGGGGAAGGTATGGCCTTTAAGTACTGTTCCTGTGTGCAGTGGGTGCACCTGGTTGGATTGGGTGCACCTGTGGCCTTATTTCCCTCACCTGTGTCCATTCACCAGCTGCTCGGAGGTGATGTTATCTCTGCCTTGGTTTTGCTGGTATTACCAGGATATCTATGCTTGTATTGTGCCAGTGATTGTGCCGGCACAGGTTTCCGGTGTTGTCCATATTGCCATTGCCGGTATTACTAGCGCCAGTAATTCCAGATGGGGTGGTATCAGCACTGGTAATTCGGGCAGGTGTGTTCTGGAGAACTCATACTTTGTCGGTCCAGTAGAAGTGCCAGTAAACGGTATTACTGGCACATTTCCCATTTACCAGCAAAGTTGTAATGATCCTCATAGACTTTTTGGAAGGTTGGAAGGAACTCTTCTATTGGTTTGATGGGATGAGATGGGGCAGTTCAGGTGGTGGGACACACATTCATTTAAGTGGCGGATGAGTGAGCAACCAATAGATACAAATAAAAGAAACAGCAGTAGTTCCAGCTACTACTGTTCTTAAATGTGCAGTTTATACGCACTGAGGTGACAGAGTCAGAGTTGGAAGTCAATGCAGCCTCTTCCACCTTAGTGAAGATGAATGCACTCGCGTAAATCTGAGGCATCTAATGATAGTGTTCCTCCCTATAACAAGCAGCACTGATGTCTCCTTAGAGATGTCATTCACTTAAAAGTACCATGATGAACATGCACATTGGTATGATCGTGTCACTGTCACCTATCACGCTCTGAAAACACCTGTGTAGGAGCGCGATATAAATAAAATCTCATATCATATCATACCTATGTACAAAGTGCCTGCTGAATGTTTATTCTGGATTCCGCACCATGCATTCAAATGAGCTGCAGAAGGAAACCCTGATAAGCACATTGTATGAACGCATTGTCAATGCACTAGCGCTTTTTCACAGCATTGCTCTCTTGTTGAACGGGACAAAGTTTGATGACAGCATTAAATGCAATAGAAAATGACCAAATGTCTCAACTAAACTTGTCTTTTTTGATCAGACTGGTTATTTGATTCGCAGTGTGCGCAATGTTGTTTCAATCCTTTTATGGACTTTAGACTGATGACCTAGATCAGGACACCCCTGCTCCCTGCACACCTTAGTGCTGTAATAACAGCCAGAACTAATCAAACCTTCCAAACAATAGGTAAACCATTTACATAATACATTTCAGAGAAAGCAATTCAAAACTCAAATTTCTTAGAGTGATGAAGCTTCTTTAATTATAGAGGGCAATCAATACTCAACGCGTTTCGTGGGAACATCCTTCTTCAGGAGCGAAACTTTAAATACAAGTAATGTAACATTTAGTATTGAAAAATAATCATTATGGACAAAATCCCAATCGTAATAGATAGACTAAGGTGTGATTACTTTTAGCTGTTATTACACTACTAAGGTGTGCAGGGGAGAGGGGTGTCCTGTTCTAGGACATCATTCTTCAGTTCATTGTTCTCTCAACTCTGTGTCAGGGTTGTGTTACCTCCCCTGCACCCAAGTTACTTGATCATTTGCAACATACTTCTGTTGTGTAGCTTTGGATAGAGTAGGTGTGCACTGGTTTCGTTCTCCTGTGTAATTCAAGCCTTTTATGGGGGCAGAGTACAAATACTTTGCACGTGCTATGGTGCAAAGGTTTTCTGATATAGCACCCATTTGTTTTTTAAACTTGAGCATGCCTGCTCTGGTGCCAATACCGTGCACATTGTCACTGTGCACACTTTCTGTAACCTGGCCCATGTTGCACTCAGGTGCAATGTTTCAATATTAGCAAATGAGCATCGAATGATGTTGGTGAATGTTATCTGCTGTAACAAATAAATGTATCATTTCACGACAATGACGACAGTAGACAGTGTCAACCTTCAATGCACCCGACAATGAACATCTCTTTCCACATCTGGATGCAGCAAAGCAGAGAGTATTTATAAAGGAGGAGCAGCACATGGTTGATGTCAGAATAGAAAGTTATGGGTCAAGAGAAGTGTGTTAGAACTCAATCATATCCTCAACTCCAATCCTACCAGCTGTCATCCTTCCGTTTGAGTTATTCACCATTATCTTTTGGGGTTGTCTAAAATAATTAACATGTGTTAGCATTCTGATATCCGGTGTTTAACTTGCACGTTTAATCTTCCTTGAGTTTTCCCTCTTTCCATTTGCTGTACTGTACTACTCTTTTGGCCACTACCTCTCTGTCTTTCACTCAATTCTCACTCACTGTATCAAAAACGGTAACTTAGCCTTCAGTATGTAATGGACGTAGATTGCATTGTCTCCCCCTCTATGCTTCTGTTGGACTGTGCACTGTGCATGCAGGGCAGCCGGTGCTGGGGCGCCAAGGGGCAACTGCCCCCAGGCAGGCTCCACATACTTGCTTATAGGCTGCCCTGTCATGGGAAGCAAGTGCAAAGTGGAAAAGGGAAAAGTAAATAAAAGCTGCTGCGATCACTCTTCCTCGTCACAGTACCCCACAACCGCCAACTCACTCTTCCTTGTCACAATCCCCCACTACCACATCACTCTTTCTCTGCCCAGTCGCACACTGCCACCACATCACTTTTCCTCGCACAGTCCACAACTACTTCACCTCACTTTTCCTAATCACAGTCCACAACTCCACTCTTCCTCTTCGCAGTCCCTGACTAACCCAACCTTGCTCTTCCTCATCACAGTACATTTCTAATCCCTTCTTATCGAGTAGACACAAAACAAGATCAAATACTTGATAAACCTGATGTTGCATGGCTCAAGTACAGATATTGATAACAAATAATATAACATCAGTTATGTTATCAGAAAGAAAGACAGGATTACAGCTGGTGGTAAGTATAGCATAACAAAATCCTTGAAATTCAGTGAAAAAACGTTAGTTGAAGTGATGTTAATGTGCCTATTTAATGCAACAAAACCATTGTGGCGCTGTTACAGAAAAACATGTCTGTTTACATAGGTTATAACAGTTGCAGAGCTGTACAGTAGCAACCATTAGTACAAAACAGTCTGTTGTGTTATACAAGCTTAGTTACAGAGGATCTGGGGTATGTGTGTCTGAAGTGGTTAAAGTGTCAGTTGAATAGTGTGGTTTTGAGGCTTTTGCAGAAGGTACTGAGGGAGGTTTCTGCTCGAAGAGCGTTGGGCAGCGCGTTCCATAATTTGGGCGCTAGGTGAGGCAAGCCTAATCCTCCTGCTTTGATTCTTTTGATGGGCGGGATGTGCAGTAGGTTTGTGTGCTGTGTTCTTCTGGGCCTTGTGGAGATGTCTCTGCTGATGGTTTCGGTTAGGTAGGGGGGTGCAGAGAGGCTGAGGCATTTGTGTGTTAAGGTGAGGGTCTTGAATGTAATTATTTCCTTAACTGGGAGCCTGTGGGTTTCTCTTCTAGTTTGTGTAATGTGATCTTTCTTGGGGATGTTGAGTGCAGCTCTATGTGCGTTGTTCTGGACTGTTTGGAGCTGGTTTATGTTTTTTGCTAAGGTGCCTGCAAGAAGAGCATTACAATAATCAAGCTTGGCGCCGATGGTACTCCTTGCAATATTGAGACAGTTTTGGCTAGAGAGGAATGGTCCGATGGCATTTATAAGTTTGGTGGTGTGGGCAGAGGCAGAGGCGATGGCACTAACCTGTCTGTTCATGGATAAGGTAGAGTCAAGGTAGACCCCGAGGGTCTTTACTGTTGGGGAGGCTGTGATGATGGTGTTGTCGATAAGAAAGTTATTGTATTTCGGGTCCAGTTTGTTCAGTATTTCTTTTGGGCCTAAGAGGATGATCTCTGTTTTTTCTCCGTTAAGGCAGGCAGAGTCCATTGGATGCCATTCAGGCTTGAATGGTGGTGTATATTTGTAGGTGGGCTGCCGAGTCCTGGTCATACGAGCCACAGAGGGGGAGGAGAACTTGTGTATCGTCAGCATAGTTTGTGTATGCTATGCCGAATGAGTCCAGATTGTCAAAAAGGGTCTTGGTGAACAGGTTGTAGAGGGTGGGTGCTGTGCATGATCCCTGAGGCACACCACAGTGGATAGTGATAATGATGTCACATATGACATCACTTATGGCATCATGAGTGACACCACTGGCACAGCAGGTCACGCAGGCAAGAAAGAGAGATGCAACATTTAAACACTGTGTTTTGTCATATAAGGGTCGATTCAGGTTCCAAGTATTCTTGGAGTTTGCTTTTATTGTTCCACCAATCATGTTTTCCCAAAGACCCACTGCCCCCTGCCTATTAGATTTGATCTCTGCAGGTGTAAAATATGTTTTTCCACTCCCTATTCCTGCAAGAACTTCCCAGAAAGCATTTCCAATTCCTGTGGTAGCATAGCAGGGTGCACATTCCAGCAATAATGTAAAAAATGGTAGAAAATTCAAAAGTATTCCCCTTTCTCACAGGCCCTCACCATGAATCCCCCTCCAATCCCCATTGGGGGTTTCTTTGCCCCCCACTCCTCTCAATTGCTTTTTCCCTGACTCTCTCCCACTAACCCTATCACTCTTTAGTTTGTGTGGCACAGTTTCTTTTCCAATCACCTCTTGCGATGCTGCCATAGTAATCTGGTGAGATTCCCCCAGAATCACCACTAGTCAAAAAAGCGGAACAATTTAAAAGTCTTTTCCGTCCTCAAAGGCACTCACTATGTGTTCGCCTCAACATTTATTGGTTTCTCCTCTCCCCTGAATTGTTTTTTCCCACCCTTACCCTCTCCCATTAGCCCTTTTCACGCTTTGGTTCATGTGACACTGTTTCTTTTCCAATCGCGTCTTGAGACATTGAGCCTCATTATAATGTTGGCAGTAACGGTATGAACGGTGCCGGTAAGGCACCGGCACTGTTCATACTATACCACCGAATTCCGAATTCTGCTCACGGGTGTTTGACTGCCCGCCAGGTCTGACCTGGCGTGCTGTGCCGCACCAGCGAGCAGATCTCGTGATTGCATCGGCACCGTTATCAACGGTGCCGGTGCAACCATGCTCCCTACCCCCAATGGGGGTCGGGAGCCCGGCAATACCGCCACCCGCGAATGGGAAATTACCGGCCCATTCAACTTGTAATGGGCCGGTTATTGCCCAATCGCTGGTGCCTTTAGCAAGCTTCATGGTAGCCGTGCCTGTGAAATGGGCACGGCTACCGCCAAGCTCGTAATGAGGCCCATTGCCTTCGTATTCCTCCATTAAGATGCTTAAAAGGTTCTCCAGATCACCCCAAACTCCACAACTTCACATCATGTCCTCTCTCACCCTCCCCTCCTATAGCATGATGCAATTGCATCCCTTTGTCTCCTCCAAATAACATTTTGTGCACTTTTCATTTTTGGCATCCCATTTATTATTGCAGTAATCAGTTGCATCATGCAAAATAAATGACTTTTTTTCATTTTTAAAATCTCTCAGCCTATCTACTGCAAAGCCCCACTGGAGATATATAAATGTAGTTTGGGACCAGGGGGCACTCCCTTCTCCATCGAATGTTTTACTGGCATTTGTATGCAAACTTAAGCGAGTAATGGACGATGAGAATGTGACCTCTTTGTCTTCAGGGTGCATCTTGTGTGGGGCTGTTCTAAAATGTACACGATGTGTATATAGTCATTCACATATGCTACTTGTATTACTTTAGGGACCAACTAGATGCTCTGTGTACTGGATGCTTTATTAAATGCTATTTTCTATATTGATCCACAGTTCATAGGGATAGCAGAATGTTCATTCTATAGCATATGTTATATGTAAATAGATTACTTGAGATCCTCACTAGATGTTCTCCAGGATAACTATTATTTATTTATTGTATTTATTTATTTGTATTTATAAAGCGCTTTTAGTGGCACAAACATGTTGCCTAACCCCTTGTTGCAGTGCGGCAGCAGCATACAAATGCAAAGACAGATTAGGTGGCACAATCATGTTGCCCATCCCAATGTTGCAGGGCGGCAGCATACTAATGCATAGTAAGTCATATAGGTGGCACAGACATGTTGCCTAGTCTCTTGATAGAGGGCGGCGGCAGAATACAAATGCAGAGGTCAAGTAGGCGGCATGGTTTTGAGCATGGTTTTGAAAAGGGGGAACAGGGAGGGCGCATTGAGACGGAAGGATGTGGGCACAGCATAAGGGTGGCTATGGGGAGGGTTGGGGCACATAGAACATAACGGGCAACCATAGGGAGGGTGGGGGCCACACAGAACATGGTGAGGGTGGGGAGGCACATACAGCATACCGGGTGACCATGGGGAGGGTGGGTGATGCAAACAATGTCTCAGGCGACCATGGGGATGGCGGGGGTCATATGCAACATAACAGGCAACCATGGGGAGGGTGGGGGGCACATACAGCATAAGCGGTGATCATAGCGAGGGTGGGGAGCACACAGGGGGCGGGTGGGGGTTATACAGAACATAACGGGCAACCATAGGGCGGGTGGGGGGTACACAGAACATAACGGGCAACCATGGGGAGGGTGGGGGATGCATACAACGTCTCAGGTGGGTGGTGTATACAACATCTCAGATGACCATGGAGGGCACATACAACATAACGGGCGACCATTGGGAGGGTGGGGGCTACATACAAAATAATGGGTGATCATGGGGACGGTGGGGGGGTACATACAACATAACGGGCGAGCATGGGGAGGGTGGGGGCAAATAGAAACATAACAGGCAACCATGGGGAGGGTACATACAACATAACGTACGAACATGCAGCCTGTGGGGGGAAAATACAAACATAACCGGTGACCATCGGGAGGGTGGGGGGTACATACAACATAACGTGCAAAAATGCGGAGGTGGGGGTTCAATTACAAAAATAACGGACAACCATTGGGAGGGTGGGGTACATAAAACATAACAGGCGACCATGGGGAGGGTGGGGGGGTGCATACAACATAACGGGTGACCATGGGGAGGGTGGGGTTACATACAACATAACGGGTGTCTATGGGAAGGGTGAGGGGCACATACAACATAACAAGTGAACTTGGGGAGGGTGGGGGGCACACAGACCATAAATGAACAGGGACCGGCTGTTACAATCTTTCAAGGCATGATGGTCTAGGTATATACGTATGGTTAATTGCAATATTTTACAAGAGCAAAATGAAGGTTAGGGTTTTGGTGTAAGATGACGAGGTGCAAAAACATTTAGAATAGTTAATAGACAAGAGCACCAGCAGTTGATATGTGATGTCATCCTGAAAATCGTCCCAAGTGGAGGGTGATTTCAGATATGTCATGAGAAAAATTACACGATGTGGCCTAACAGTTTATTTTAATATTCTTGAGAGTGCCACAAACTATTATTGATAAAAACGTCACTGTAAAAGAGGCACAATTGGAAGGTTTGAAATCTGGCCTATGGCCGAGCTCTGTAGGCCATTGGTACACTGGTGGTCTTGAGGGTCTTGAGGGTGGGTGATAGTTGGAAGAGTGCATTCTATCACAGATGCAATATAACATGTCTTTTGGGAATGTCATCAGTGTGCTTAGGGGAAGCATAATGGGAGCCTCTAAGATAAGGTGGCATAGCTTCCAACACCTTCTAAATTTCAGGGGTTTTGTTGCATTAAATTGGCACATTAACCCCACTTCAACTAGTTTTTGCACTGAATATCAAGAGCTTTGTTGCACTGAACTTATTCACCTTAACTGTCCCTTAAGTAAAGCTTTTCAGTGAAATTCAAGAATGTTCTTATGTTATACTCCCACCACCTGTATTTCTGCCTCATCCCAAAGAGGATTCTAACTTTTTCCACAAAGGCTCTGGCCCATTGTTAACAAGGGAGATGGTGTCTTTGGAACTGGAGACTCCCAAGGGGGTCTCCAAAGGGCCAAGGCCTCTCCCCCTCTTTCTGTTGTGCCTCCATCAATTCCTCCTCTAAATTCTGGGGATAGAATTAAATACCATGGCCCAAATCCCAAGAAAATAAACTGTGCTCTAAACTGGAGCACTCTGACTCATCTGTGAAGACATCAGAAAACCCAGGGAGTAATTTTCTCTATCCTTGCTCTAATAGAGAACCAGATATGGGGCTGTTCTGTAGGGTCTCTTGATCTACTTTTGATCTCATCAACATGGGTTCTAATTAAAGCATTGGTAATTTAGAGGGAAACAGGGTCTTCTCCCTAAAATGAGTTTTTTTGAGGACTGATTTTTCTTCCTTTTATTTTTGATGGTAAGAACATTTTCCAGAGAGTTGATCATCCCTTTGTTCTTCGTTATTCTCCCCGGTGAATGTATCCCAGGGGGTTTCGTGTAGTAGGGTCCCTATTTTCTCCCCTCTGTGCAGCTCCATTGGGGTTGACACGTAATTCAGAAAAACACATTTCAGTTCATCTCCACAAGAGAGGAGAGATACAATGTTTAACTTTCCTTTTTGGTAAGGAAACATATAGAGGGACCCACTAGTGGGACACTATATTAGTAATCTCCGAGATGCCTTTTCCTGATATTAAACAATCTCCAGGACAGAAAATGTAATAGGCATCGCCCACTACACTCTTCTGGACCGGTAGTATAGCCTGGTGGGAGAGGGTTTGGAACATAATTCCCATTTTATGCTGGAAATGAGGAAGGAACTCATCAGTGGGCAAGGGGATGGAATTTGTAGGGTTCGTAACTGAGGTCCTTAACTTTTCATATTTTCAGGTCCCCCAACCTGTATCAGTTGAGCTACATCCCACTCTGACACCATATGTGAGACACCCATGGTATCAAGAGAGATGACACAGACAACAAAAGAATATTGAAACCAAGCTGTATTAATGTTCAGGATTGTTTAAAGCCTGACTAACCCTATGCTATGACAGGATTTCTCTGCCTAAATACTTCTAAGGAAAGTCCAGTTCTTATAATTCTAAAATAAAGGTCTGTCTGTGTCATAAACCTATGTTGTCCTCACAACTACATCAAAACTAGTGGGGGCAATGCTCTCAACCAAATCCAAGTGTTCAAAATAAACGTTCAACAATTGGTAAATAGAGTTCGCTGGTTCAATTTCAATATATTTCCAACATAAACTTGTTTCACTAAAGATTGATCAAGTTCTTTAGATTCACCAATATCACAGTTTGCATTACTTTCTGGTCTTGGCTCTACCTTCCCCGTGTTCCAATGGGTAATACAGATCACACAACAATGTAGTCGTGGGGTTCCCTTCTCCAAGATAAAGGCAACCAAGTTAACACAACACTGTAATCTTGGGATTTCCTGCTCCTAGATGAAGGCAACAAAGTTCACACAACTCGGTGGTCTTGGGATTCCCTTCACCAAGATGAGGACAATACAGTTCATACAACACTGTGGTTTTGAAGTTCCCTTCCCCAAGATCAACTTTCAGCTATTGAATTGTTCTCCTCCACTTCACAAAATAATATAAGGTCTACTTGACCCTTCCTTTTGTTATGTTCACCAAGGATTCACTCCTCTTTGCTGCTTCCCAATTTCTAGGTGCAGTCATCAGACCACATGGTCCACCCATGACACGTCACGCAACTAGCAACCAACCACATGCATTCATTGTGTTTTAAGTCTTGATCTTGAAAATACCTGCAGTAGGAGACTTCCTGGTCCAGGCCTAGTTGACAGACCACACGGTCCACACATTAGAGGTCAAGCAACTGTATGTTTCCCCAACGTTATTGTTCAATATTTCATCAGAACACGCTTTTATTTCGCTAAAGGATTTTTCATATAACTTCCCAAGTACTTGCTGATAATGGGGCACTTGTTTTCCCCAAGACGCCCTTATGGTCGTTAGTACTTCACAGTTTTTCCTCAAGTGACAGGTTTCTTGTCCTTCACTTGGTTTCAGTTATCACACTCTTCCTGTGATTCAACATTCTATGTATATGCAGTTTTGTGTGAACTTAGTTTCAATTGGTACGGGATCTACAGCCCCTTTCACACAGTTTGTCATTCAAGAATTGTAAGTTTCACTTTGTAATGGGCTCAACAGCCCCTTTCACAGAGTTTGGTATTCAATAATAACATGTATCACTTTGTACGGCCTCACCAACCCTTTTCACAAAGTTCAGCATTCAATACTAATAGGTTTTGCTGGTTTATAGTCTTTGCATCGTATGCCAAAGCATCGGATGCCTTACCATAGAAAAAAGCATTGAAAAAAAAGCATCAAATGCCTTTCTTTTTTTTCATTTTTTTTTAATGGGGCGTCCCCCCACAGCCTCCCTTTCTTTAACCTAAAAAACCCATTATAATTAAAATAAACCCTTTACCATGCATTCAATCCTTTTTTTCGATGCATTTTTTTCTATGGTAAGGCATTCAATGCTTTAGCACTCAATGCAAAGACTAGATACGGGTTTCGCTTTGTATGGGCTCAACAGCCCTTTGGAGCACCCCCAGCCCCAGAGACCTTCTAGAGCCTTATTGGGTTGCTGTGCTCCACTCGGTGGTTTCTCTTCTGCATGGGAAAAGCAACTCAGCAGTTTGCTGACTGCTTACTTCCAGACATGCCGGCCGCCGGCCTCTAGCTGCGCCACCACTTCTCTGTGATGACTGCTCTCTGCTTTCCCTCTCACAGGGCTCCTGGTCCTATTTGTTCCACTCAGTAGGATTCAAGGGATTCCTGACAGCATCTCAGCATCTTGGCTTCTCCCCCCTCAGCACAGCCACTTCCTGGTCTTCTCCATGCTCTGCTCCACCTGCACTGCTCGTACCCCTCTCTTGACACTTCTGACTTCCAGATTGTATACTCTTTTCCATTCACAATGGGCAGCAGGTGTAGCAGGGTATTTCCAATTACCTGACCTTGTTAAAGCCCATTAGTGTGACATACCTGACCTCTCTTCTTTGTTACAGTACCAGAGTGGTACTTACAATAGGAAATGTGCACAACTCCTAGTTGCCTCTTCCTCATATCAGTACTTAAAGGAAAATAATAAGTGATAATGGACTGAGACTGACAACAGCCCATAAAGGCCTGATGAAGAGTAGGGTAGGTCAGACTTATGAAAGCAGGGATACCATGTCTCACTGTTGGGTGCCCCAATCCCGTTCTTCATGGATCTTCCATCCAAGTAGTTCCCCCTCACAGATTCACCCCGGGGGTCAGGATCTGACAGCCTTGTCCTTTGCTTAGTTACTTGAGGAGGGTCTTAAGAGGGTTAAATGTGAGAAAGCCCTCAGATTTCTCACACTAGTCATCATTATTTATCATTGCGTGCATTTTCATATGAAATACAGAATTTATTTTACACCAACATAATAGAGCAAGATACATGTAACTATGAGTTAATTGTA
The DNA here is from genome assembly GCF_040938575.1 of Ambystoma mexicanum. Lineage (NCBI taxonomy): Eukaryota > Metazoa > Chordata > Amphibia > Caudata > Ambystomatidae > Ambystoma > Ambystoma mexicanum. Next base: position 316,828,971 of record NC_090928.1, on the reverse strand, counting down.
CCCACAATGTTTAAAGGGCATTGTTATTTGAAAGTGGATCTTCTAGTTCTGCCCAAAAATATTGAATTTGTGGAAGCATGTGCTTAATCTGATGATGAGGCAATCTCACTCATGGCATTTATAGCCATGTTGGGGTTACAACATTTAAAATAGTGGAGATGTACCCCCAGTTTTAGTTTGTTGGTTTATATTAATTATTGTGCTGCAAGCTGGCAATATTTAGAAAAAAGAAAGTCTTATATCAATTGTTTCATTGGTTTTTGGTATTGTAAAGTATCGGTTTTCAGACACTGGAAAAAATGTGTCATGCATAAAGATCAGATGAGATTGTTTAAAATGAAATTGAGTATTCTTTCTGAAATTCATGATATCTTTCTCAATGATTATTGGCATCGGCTGAATTATCTGTTTTCTAATTCTCTTGCCACTCTGGCTCTTAATTAAGAATAAAAAAAACTCCTTAAATGGTTGTCAAGATTTTCTGAATGCTTAGTCTATATTTCTTTCTTATCTGGTTTTAAATTATCTAATTGCATTTGCATGTTGTTTATCTTTGGTTCAGCATATTGTAAGCCTACCTTGAAAGCAACAGAGCACTAGACAAGTAATTTGGGTTTAACAGGGGTCAGTGGAAGAGGAGGTTACAGAATATTTGAATGTCCCATACTACAGGTGAGATATGTACCTAGGAGTTTCAGGGCCTAAGTGACCCATATGGTCTTGAGTTCCTTCATGAACTGCAGTAGCGTAGGAGAGGTCTGATTGTAGCAAGAGAAGGCTTGCTTCCTTCTTTTCTCTTTTCTTGTCAGATTAGTATCAAACCTCACACTGCTCTAACTCCTAGAAGAGTGCATTCCACCTGTGCCTGTGAACCTTGTGACCAGGTGAGTTGGTGTGCATGTAGCAGTTGCCTTACATTTGAGGCAGACACTTTTGAAGACCATCTTAGCTAGGAAACGTAGGCCATCTAATTATCTTCGGCTGCGGTGATGGGGTAAAATGTCTTCATTCCCTTTATGAGGAATGCAGCAGGTTATTGAACAGCTGTAAGGTGGAGGGTAGGCATGGGGCCAGCAGGCCACTTTGGAGAGCATTCCCTAAATCCTAGTGTGAGATTACCAAGTCTGGGCCATGGTTCTGAAATCCTCAAGTAAGAGGGAGGGAGGGTTTCATCTTCCGGAGGAGTACTTGTTGCTAGCAGGCAGTTTGGATGACATTTCTAATCATGCATTGCCATTTTGCCATAAGGAAACATCACTGTAAATATTGAATCCAGGTGTTTTGGCACATGGGGCCAGCTGAGGTGTGAATCCATCAAGGTGCATGTGTTTCAGCTAATCTTCAATGGCATCCTGCTAGAATGAATCAATCAACAGGAGACATTTTGTTTTGTAGGGATTGAGTTTCAGGAAAGTGTTGGTCCTGCAAGCTTGGATGCAGGCGAAGGCATACCATGCGGTGCTACTTGGGACAGTATTGATCCCTGTGGGACTCTACAGGTCACAGGATGACAGTTGGAACCGAAGTTACACACCTGGATGCTTGGTGTCTTTTGGAGAAGTAGCAAGTGAACTAGTTGTGGACTAGGACTGTGAACCCCAATCTATCTGTGAGTAGACTTGCAAGTGTGAATTGGTTGACCATTCCTAACATGGTAGTGAGACTAAGGAGGATAAAGAGGCAAGTGTCACCTGTTATCCATGATTTGGAAAACATCAACTAATACGTTGAAGAAGTCTGCCTTTTTGTGCAGATTTATTTTTAAAGGTAAGATTTTATTAAGTTTTGAGAAACTCTTAAGCTCCGGACCATGCCGGTACACATCAACAAAATGCAAAACAATCTTAACAAAGCATCATTTCCCTCAGCCTCACCCCTCTCCCCTGACCTGCCTCCTCCAAGCACCCCCCCCCCCCAGACAAACCCCCTTCCGGGGAGTATTCTAAGGTGTCCTAATGCATAACCACAACATATTTGACAGGACAAATGAGTCCTAGCTGACTAGGTGACCTAATCTAGGACAATTCAACAGGATTAAGGGCTCTCAGTCTTGTTGGGCATGTCAGGGCATTGAAGTCTCTCTGAACGTAGTTCAAAAAAGGGGTCCAGACAGCCATGAAAGTTAAAAAGAAGTTCCTCATATTGGCTGTTTTTCCATGGCAAGAGTGTTCCAGGCTTTGTCCAGCCACAAACTAATAGCGGGTGGTTCAGGTCTCTTCCATAAATGTAGAATTGAAAGTTTACCCAGGCCAGCAGCAGGTATGACATGTATTTTGAATGGTTAATGTTAATATCATGATTTCTTATGTGTTCGCTGGATTTTGCATAGCCGCTCAACAGTTGACCAATGCATGACCAGTCCATATGTTGTGATAGTCCTGGCTAGAATATGTTGTACAGAGTCCAAACAATACATATATATGCTATGAAGCTGACCATCAATACCCCAGCTAATCAAATTCATGTGTGCATGTCAAACATGTATTGTTTTCACTTAAAGTAGATTTTCCAGCACACATGTTCATAAATAAAAATGGGGCAAGTTCATATGTGAGGTATTTAGTATGAATATTTGGGGGGGTCTATTTGTGCAAAGTAAAGAAGGAAAGGCGTAGATATGTATGACACCCAATAGCTTAGTAACTGGGGAATCAGCCTGGGCTTTGCATGATGCATTTGTTGTAGATGGTTGAGGACTGCTGTTTGTCTGACGTGGGGGGATTTACTGCATGCACCTAATTAATATTGAACATGTGGAGATTTATTTCCTTAAATCAATTGTGGTATAAACATCTAACAATGAATGGCATATATCAATTATAATGGTTTTCTGGTATAATTAATTATGTATTAACGTGCACTAATTCTATTAAGGGGGTAATCCCCCCGCCCCCAAGCAAAATTGACAAGAGGTGGAGGGAATCTGGCCTGCACCTGGCTCTGATAGATGAAAGCGAGTGGAGGGAATCTGAGCTGCACCTGGTTCTGATAGAGGAACCACCATGGAGGGAATCTGGGCTGCACCGGGCTCTGATAGAGGAAACACCAAGGAGGAAATTTGGGCTGCACCTGGCTCTGATAGAGGAAACACCAAGGAGGGAATCTGGGCTGCACCTGGCTTCGATAAAGGAAACACCATGGAGGGAATCTGGGTTGCACCTGGCTCTGATAGAGGAACCACCATGGAGGGAATCTGGGCTGCACCGGGCTCTGATAGAGGAAACACCATGGAGGGAATCTGGGCTGCACCTGGCTCTGACAGAAGAAGGTGAGTAGAGGGAATCTGGGTTGCACCTGGCTCCGATAAAGGAAACACCATGGAGGGAATCTGGGCTGCACCTGGCTCTGATAGAGGAACCACCATGGAGGGAATCTGGGCTGCACCGGGCTCTGATAGATGAAAGCGAGTGGAGGGAATCTGAGCTGCACCTGGTTCTGATAGAGGAAACACCATGGAGTGAATCTGGGCTGCACCTGGCTCCGATAAAGGAAACACCATGGAGGGAATCTGGGCTGCACCTGGCTCTGATAGAGGAACCACCATGGAGGGAATCTGGGCTGCACCGGGCTCTGATAGAGGAAACACCATGGAGGGAATCTGGGCTGCACCTGGCTCTGACAGAAGAAGGTGAGTAGAGGGAATCTGGGTTGCACCTGGCTCTGATAGAGGAAACACCAAGGAGGAAATTTGGGCTGCACCTGGCTCTGATAGAGGAAACACCAAGGAGGGAATCTGGGCTGCACCTGGCTTCGATAAAGGAAACACCATGGAGGGAATCTGGGTTGCACCTGGCTCTGATAGAGGAACCACCATGGAGGGAATCTGGGCTGCACCGGGCTCTGATAGAGGAAACACCATGGAGGGAATCTGGGCTGCACCTGGCTCTGATAGAAGAAGGTGAGTAGAGGGAATCTGGGTTGCACCTGGCTCTGATAGAGGAAACACCAAGGAGGAAATTTGGGCTGCACCTGGCTCTGATAGAGGAAACACCAAGGAGGGAATCTGGGCTGCACCTGGCTCTGATAGAGGAAATACCATGAAGCGAATCTGGGCTGCACCTGGCTCTGATAGAAGAAGGTGAGTAGAGGTAATCGCGTTTTAGCTCAGCAGCCCCTCTTCACTTCAGTGGTGTAAAATGTGATTCCTGCAGCCACACAACAGGAGCCAAACCTGCAGGCACTGCCTGTTCTGTGAAACCATTGTTCTTCAAATCACTTAAATGGCAAGGAGGGTCTATGGTGGCAATGTGGCAAACCTTCACTCTTTGCACGTAGCATGGTGGAGGGCACCCATGAGATCCTCCCCATACTGCTCCTCGGCCCAATATCACCCTGCATACGGCAGCACATAGCGCCCTTGGCAAACGCACCATCCACTAGGTCGGCCAGGCAGGGGGTCTTGTCACACCCAACGTTATCAGAAGATGAGAAACTTTCCCACATCTTAGTGCACCGTTTGCTGCCCAGCACAGAATTGAAGCAATTCATTTCTGAACTGGTGAATTATTTTGCAATGTTGCAAAAATTGCACTGCTACAACACAACTTTTCTGTGATAGGGGGCATTCTCCTTTAAAAGGTGGTTGTTGACAAGCAGTAGTCTGAAGGTTTCAATAACGATTGTTAAACAAAATTTGCAAAGACCCAAAAGACCCACATTGGACAGGCCATTCAGTTGACTTTACTTCCTGTGGTGCCAGTTGCATCAGATTGTTTGTGATGTCACTACCTTACAGGACATTACATTACATCATTTGTATTGCGCACTATGGACCCTCAGGCATAAAGGTTCTGACAAAAGGACAAACACATAACAGCGGTTAAAGCTTGGAATGCCGATAAATTAGAACAAATGATCCAGTGTAATCCAAACAGGCAGGTTTTTATCCCTCTTTTAAAAGCAGATAGGGAACACTGTAATCTTAGGTCTTTAGGAAGAGTGTTCCAAAGCTTTGGGGCTGATATTTGGGGTGTGCGTGTGCAACAAATAGACATGATAAAAGGAATACGAGAAAATGGAAGCTCTTGAATAGACATTATTTACGTACATTGCATGCCTGTGTTCAGAGTTGTTGGGTAAAACCCACTCTCTAGGGCAATGGATCAGAACCAGTGAGGCCGTTTCCATTGCTGTTTCCAGCCAATGTGCCGCTCGAGGGCACTTGAAAGAGAGCCTGAAAAAATATACATAATAAAATATATATAATAATTCATGCCACTCTGACTGTACAAAAGCAAATCGCAAAATACATGAACATCACAATCTTGTGTAAACGAGATATGCAAAACCTGCTTTGCAAATACCTTTTACATAAATGTGTATGAATACATATTGTCGGTCCAAGAAAATGTTCCTTTTTATTTGGGTAATGGCCTAAAAAGTTGAACAGCCACTGACTCCTCTCTGGCGAACAATTGTCTCACTGATGGAAAACAAACTTCAAAGACCTAAAAATGAATGTGCTGAGTTAGAGGAAGGTGAAAATGGACTGCTATATGCAAGCTTGGGGCCAAACAACGTCAACTCGCATGAACATATCGCTGGCTAACAATGCAAATTGGTCACCAGGGTCAGGCCAGTCCATGTTTACACCAGTTGTCAAGTGTGCAGAGATAAAATGAAGCAGACAAAGGGCAGTGCATCAAGTAGGAGTGATCGAAAGAGGAGAATTCAAAGACAGGGCCCAGACAAGTGAATGTTCTCATAAATGATGACAATAGGAATCTGCATGGACAAAGCATGGCCTGCATGCATGCGATTCCCATGAACAGAGAAACCTGATATATGATTCAGACAACAGGCATACAGGTGCCGGACCAGCCGAGGGCAAAAAATGAAAGGGAAGAACCTAATTTTTCCTATAGTGACCCCCCTGCCTCCTACCCTCCAATACCAATTAGTGAGAGCAGCTTCCCTTCCCTCAGTACAGGGCGCACAATATCACCTTTCGTGAAAGGCCTGATAACTCACTACCTCTTGGAGTACAGTGCAGACACAAGTGGCAAATCTCACTGTGGTTCTGCTTCCAGAAATGATGGGATGATAGATATACCAATGTAGAGGTTCAGGTAAAAAATGGGGAAAGGCAAGAAGAGCAGCAGGAAGAAGTACAAATGTCCTGAAACGTCCACAAAGCTGTAGATTCACTGATGCATGAGTGACATGGAGCTGGTAACAGGGGCAGCTGCCAGTTAAGTGCACGGGGAGGCAAGGTCACTGGGACAAGAGCGGACTGGAGTGAGAGAACTGCACACTTCTGAGGGACAGTGGGATCGGAGGAGGGGACAGCACCAAACAGCAGGGTGGACAAATGGGGGCCCAAGAAACAGACCCAATCCAGAAGGATCATTGGCGGGAACTTTATAGGAAGACTGCAAAGTGTAGTAAGGGAGGGGGAAAAGTGAGAAAAACTCACAAGAAGGAGGGGAGGTGGGAGCAAGTGCGAAATTAAAAGAACGAGGGAGAAACCCATACAAAATGCAAAGGCAATGATCAACAGGTCTAAGCTGCCTTTTGTGCTCTATCACCCCTCCTGGAGGTTTCCTTTTCCCAATTTCTGTGTCAGTAACAGGCCTATGAAAAATAATAATGCTGTTATTTTGGTGTTAGGTAGGTTGTGTTATGCCAAGAGTTTGGGTCTGTAACACACACCTGGTGTCTAGTCCCTAAGGCATGAAGGAGCAGGGAGCAGATTGCCCCCTGCCAGACCAGAAAATGACCCATCCACCACCCCCTCCTTTTGGTGACCTATGTCTCTCACAATGAAGCGTGCACGCGATCAGGGAGAAAGCCAGATGTTCTGACAGTGATCTTCCTCATTATGACCCCTGGAAGGCAGCTGAAGCAGAGGATCTTTATGGATATCAGCAATCAAACTCCCATCTTAACTGAGGAGCATGTGTAAAGTCAGCCCAGTCTCAGGACATACTTCCAGGCAGTGCCGTTTGCCTGCATCCATACACGGCAACTGAGTAATTGAGACTGCGTATCAAAGCCTCCCGAGGAGGCCCAAGATCGGGCGGGTAGGTCGGAAGCTAAGAACGCTGACATTGAACCATCTCGTCTGGTAGAAGATTCAAAGGGGATCAACTCAAGATCTGACCCCCCAGTGGAAATCGAAGTCTACTGGGACATAGCTATTGTTCTTTCCTTTTAAATGGAGAAACATAGCTCCTCTTGGGGGTCACTTTGATAAACCTGTCTGATCCCACTTCCAGGGTAGCTGAAGTGCTGCAATACTTTGATTAATAAAACATAAGCTCTAGAGCCTCACCCATCCAAGGGTCTGAATAAGCCTTTGCCTTCCACCGTCTATATGCTTTGAGCTCTCCTGCGGGGACCACACTGACTGCTGTGCAGGGAAAGCTGTGACCGTCAGACTAAAGGATGTTTTCTAACCAAAAAATGGTGTGGACAACCCTTGCCTTAAACTTGATGTCATTTCTATGGTGCACCGGGGGCAACACAGTTGTTTGATTTTGTCTTGGTGTCCAAACTGCGTGAGGTAAGCTTCCACTGAATCCAGCCATCCATGGGACAGGATAGCGCACTAGACCCAACCAAGTAATATTTTGCGAAGGTAAGGAAACCATGCAGGACAAACAAACCCATTTCAGAAATGTGTGTGAATAATATTGTTTTTGCCAAAACCGTATCTGGACTGACTTCAGGTTTGACATCTTCCCTAAAGAACAACACGTGGGCATTGTTAAAACAGACAAAGGGCCTCATGCCGAGTTTGCTGGTCCTGAAATAAGGGTGCTGGTAAGCTCACTGGCACCCTTGTTCCTATACCGGCAAACTACGGGTTTGCCTGCCGGAGCCGCTGTGCCCGGCAGGTCTGACCCTGCTGGGCACAGCAGTCAAGGTAGACACAGTTGTTAACAACAGTGCTGGTGCTTCCGTGTCCCCACTCCCATAGAGTCCTATGGGACTCTATGGGAGTGAGGATTGACAAAATTACTGGTGCCTGACTTCCCGGCCGCCGGACATGTAATAGCCGGTGGCACCAGGAAGTCAGGCGCCAGTAATTTTGTACAGGTCTGGCGGCAACCCACCGGTAACACCGGCAGGGTTACCGCCAGACCGGTAGCACCGGCAGTTACTGCCGGACCCGTAATGAGGCTCAAAGTCTGATTTTGTAAGACACTAATAAGGTTAGCTATGGCTTTCTGTGGGATTTCTCTTGGACGTTAGGAATACAAAATCACAACATATCTGCATTCTGCCTGGTGTCCAGGGCATGGTTAAGACAAAAAGTATACGATCAATGCAAGATGCCTCGTGCAGAATATTCTAGGATGCTTACTTGGAATACATTTATGGTGTTGCTAGTTTCCTGCAAGTGCTGGTTTTATTCTGAACCAGAATTCGTTTCACAAACGTGCAAACATTGGTTGATAAAAAGAAACATGATATGTAAAATCCCATAAAGCTATTATGCTTCAAGAGGACTAAACTGTAAAACAAACATTCTCGTGAATTTGGAGACTAATTAACAACGTTAGCGCTTCTCAAGCTGCTTTGCAGACCTCCAATGTCTCAGAGGAACGCTCGATAAAGCACTACGATGAATTATACAGCAAAAGGGCAACTTTAAAGAGCCTGATTTGCCCAAAATGAACTGCTGGAATCTGAACTTCGAGAAAGACATCATTCTCAACATTATCAAAAAGGTTAGCTCGCCGAAAGCACAGGGCCTGATGGCCTAACAAACCACACCCTAAAACAAAACCCAGAAGGATGGGCAGAAATATGCCATGCACTGCTTAGCAGAGTTAATAACTCCCAACTCTTGGAAATATGTGATTATTGTACCAGTATTTCAAAAAAGAAACCGCATGAATCCCAAAGTTTATATGCCAATAGCCTTACTGGATGTTCTGGGTAAAGTTTACGCCACAACCTTACAACAAATACTGCTCGAATGGACGAAAACCTCTAAACACATAGATATGAGACAGTCGGGCTTTGTTAAAGGCGTTGGATGTGGTTTAAACCTGCTAACACTAAAGCTTTTGAAAATGGAAGCAATACGAACTGGAAGCAAAGTGTATTTAGCGCTAATAGACTTTTCACATGCTGCAATTAAAGATCTACATACTGGAACCAATGTTGAGATCCGTCTGGACCAGATGGGGACACTTTCAGCCGCAATTGACACATTCTGCTGTGTCAAGCAAGGTTGCCCGCTGGCAGCAATCATATTCAATATGTTCCTATCTGATATCGGTTCAGCATTTGAGAATGTACAATCATTGCCACCTAAAATACACGGGACACATGTAAGTTGGCTCTTATATGCCGATGATTTGATTCTCCTAGATGCGACTCCAATTGGGTTGCAGCGGAAGTTGAAAGCAATTGAAACATACGCCAACAAAAATGGTCTGGAATTCAATAAACAAAAATTTTAGATTTTGGTCTTACAAAATCTCAATAAATCAAAAAGAAGTAATGGAAAGAACCCTGAATGGCAACTTGATGGGGAAAAATTAAAAATTGTAACAAATACCCGATATCTGGGAATGAAAATCAGCTTCAGCATAGACGATCACTTGTGGGCCGACAGATCTAAAATAAAATGTCACCAGTTGGCCTGTCAGGCCACCGTTATTAATAACAAATATGGAAAATTTACACTGAGACCAGTGATACATATTTACAATCAAAAAGCGGTCCCAGCCCTGATATTTGGTGCAGAAAATGCATTTGGATGCTCACATGAATTATGGGCAATGCTAGAAAATATCTTTTGGTCAATGGTGTTACACATACCAAAGGGTATTCCGACGGCATGTATTCGATATGAGCTTGGACTCATATCCATTAATGCTTGTGTAAACTGGAACTTGTTAGCAGTGTTCAGTTAAACAATGAACATGGACGCCCCTCCACATTTTCAAATATTATATGATCTTGGGAGAGGCACAAAAAACGGCATACAAGTTCAACGGTCGAAGCGCTGCGAAACTCTGCTTAACAACATAGAGACTGACAATCAAACCCTACAGTGCAATCCAAACTTAGTGAAAAAAAAAAAACTATGGGAGAACAACTGGATTGCAACTAGTGAGCAACGTCTACTACACAGAATAATGAAAGATGTACCATTTGAAGCTAGAGCATTAAACAAACTGCAAGACTCAGTGGCGTTATTCCCAGAAGTATAACGAAGAAACTTATACCTGGGTTTTCGTCTGAATGCACTGAAAACAAAAGAGAGACTGAGCCTCTGGTCGAAAAATGCTGAGATAGACCTGAAATGCAGATTCTGCATGCAACGAGAGGAGACTTTAAAACATCTTGTACTGTTCTGTGATGGCATCAGTGGTCAAAGATGGGAGCATTTGTCTTCCATGCTTGAGAAATATCAGACATTGAATGGCGAAGAATGGTGGTCAGGGATGTTCAGTGGAACTGATGGTAAATTGACTTTTGCTTTAACATTTCTTATTGAAGACATAAGAGATCTAATTGCAGCTACTAACCGTAAGAACAAATAATTTAGGATATGATGACTTTGATGGATTACTTTTCTTACTTTTTACTTGTACTACTTATTTAAAGGTTTAAATAAACCGTAAAAATAAAAAATAAAAAATAAATAAATAAAAAAGGAACATGATCGGGCTGCAGTTTTCTTTTTCCTTTTCCAACAGTTTGGGCCTCATTACGACCCAGGCTGTAAGTTACCGCCTGGGCCGTGACTTTACCACCATGGCGTAAACTACGTTTACGCCATGGTGGTTGGCGGACTTACCGCCCCATTCCGACCTTGGCGGGGCGGTAAATCCCCAATCCCCATTTACCCTTCCCCATTCCCATTTTTGCCCCATAGGGCATAATGGGAGTGGGGAAGGCGTTAATTACGCCACCGTAAATTACGGTGGCGTAATTAACTCCATGGTCCCTTAGCGCCATGGATTTTAACACCTGCTAAAAGCAGGTGTTAAGTCCGCCATGGCGCTAAGGGACCTCGTACTCAGGCGGTAAGGGTCGGCGCTGTTTACGCCGCCGTAAAACCCTTACCGCCTGGGTCGTAATGAGGCCCTTTATGTGTCGTTTGTTTTTTTTTTTTCATACCAAGTGTGTTTTTTGTCTGCAGGGCTCAAGTCGAGAGTATAAACTTTTTTCAGAGGTCTCCTTGATATGCTAGTTTCTGGTGCTGCCACACTCAATTGATATGTTAATGAGTCCCCCCACTTTTTATATTAGGACTTGATGTTTGGATGCAATTATTCTTGCTATACACTGCATTATGTCCAGAGATCCCTGTTTAATAAGCACAAGTTGGTGGGATTCCCTCAAATGTGTCCTGTACTTTCAATAAGGGATGACTGACAAGTGGGAGTGTCAGCCGGCAAATCATCCTTCTCTGACAAAGAATTCGTTGCTCTATGCTACTCTGAAATTGCAGGCTGCTGCCAGCACATAAGCAGATGTGCAGCGGGTAGCCAGTCGCTAAGCACTAGCAACGACAGTGGTCTGCATCCTGTGGCTCATTTCACGCCATACTAACTTGGGTTGCATGTTTCAATCGATAACAAAGCTGAATCTGTTTATTTCAATTGATCAGTCCATGGCATAGCTGCAACTACTATCTTGCGTTGCCTGTTTGAATGCATAGCATAGCTACATTTACTAGTTGTACTACCTGCTTCTATCCTGCTGCATCACATTGCATGTTTCAATATGCAGCATAGCTCCATCAATTATTTAATTGACCTGATCAATCCATATCAAAGCTGCATCTGCAATCGTGTGTTTTCGGCCTCAGTGCATGAACTGACTGCACCTACTATTTGCATTACTTGCTTTAATCCATAGCACGGCTGCATCTATTTTGGGAAGAGACAATACACTTCACAGGGAGAGACAGCCACGTGCAGTGTGGAGAATGCAGTGCGTGGATGAACAAAGGGAAATGAACTGGAATGAGTGTGTGAGGATTCCTGGGAACGCCGGTGAGCGAGAGGGCTTTGGACAGGAGGTTTTGTTGTTTGAGACAAGTACTGTATAATACAATAAAGAACAATTTTGAAGTCTTAGCTGAGTTGTGGTAAGTTGTCTGGCAGAGTCCACTACCACAACTGGCGACGAATTGCGATGACCTGCTGACTCACACTTGCAGCAAGCAGTGTTGGCCAGTGCTGCGGAAGGGGGCAACCTGCAGCTAAGAAGTACTGGAGGATAATCAGGGGGCAAGGCTGAAAGAGGGACAAAATCTGGGCCTGCCACACACAGCATAAGTAGCATGAGGCCACCAACATCTACTCTTCCCCCGCTGCCGGTTGTAGCATATGCAACCTTAGGGCCAAAACACACCAGGGTGCTAAGGCACTAGCAAGTGCCTCGCCCAAAGACAGGAAAAGCAGGAAGAGGGGCAAAGTGGTAGAACCAAGGGTCACAATAAGGTACGAATGGCTGTTGGCACCAGCCGGCCGCAAGGACAACAAAAGTGCCACACACACATGTCTTGGAGGAAGAAAGAGGGGCACTAGGTAGGGAGAAATCAGTTTCCTTGGTACTCCAGACGGAGCACCACAGTTATTCTGCGTATGCAGAAGACTTTTCTTTTTGAACATAGTCCTTCTCTGGGGTCCCTTACCATAGACTTGGTCTTGCTTCGGTAAACCGGGCATGGCTGCAGCCTTTCTTTTTCAGTTGTCGGTGAGCACAGGTTGACGCAGCCCATTTTTTCTTCTGAGGCTGTTGAACGCAATATTATTTCACCCGACCATCCAGGGGGAAACTAGCATAAATTGGAGCCATTCAGCATACAGTGAGTGATCGCTGTGTTCCAGGAAGTTTTGACACGCATTATAAAAGCCGAGAGGGGAGAAGATATCACCTGGAAAGGATTGCTCAGCAACGGCGTGCAGGGGGCGCACGAGAAAAGTGGAAGCAGCGCCCACGGGCAGAAGATCAATAGAGAAGCCGTGTTTTCAGAAGTACGAGCTAGTTTTACCACGCAAGGTCTGACACAGCAATCCAGCATTTTTTCAAGCAAAACTGAGTTGTTTTGTTTACCGGAAGAACGAACAAAGCCAAACAGCAGCTCAGGATCTGCAGAGTGATGGGCTCGAGCAACGCAGGGCATACAGCAGCAGCAACCCAAATGGGGGGTAGTAATCTAGATTGCAGAATTTCTTTTTTAGAGATGTAAATCCACAAATGGAGGAGAAAGGAAAAAGGGGCTCAAGGTTGCTGGGATAGGCGACAGCAGCTGAGAGGGTGCACGGCTGTGAATGGGTGCGAAAAAGGCTGGGAGAAGATTCAGGGGCAGAAGAGGATGACATCGTAGAGCTAGAGGAGACAGAGGAACCACCGAAAAAGAAGGCCAAGGAGAGCAAGAATCCTACAGCGACAGATAAACAAGTGACGGCAGAGACGGAGGGAAAAAAGGACACAAAGAAAGGTAAAAAAGAAGCACGCATTAATGAAATGATGGATCATTTTGCAAACAAGTATTTCATGCAACAAGAAATGTTAGTAAATGCGAAATTTGATCGGTTAGAGAAGATGGTGACTGACTTGGGGGTAAAACAAGTAAAGGGTACAGGGTCAAACGGAATTGATGAACAGTGAAGAGAGTGTGATCATTTTAGGGCATGGGTAGGGGATCCCGGTGCCGCCCAGAGCGACACAATGTGTCCTACCACAAATGGGGCAGTAATAACAGCACCATCATCAGAAGGTGCAGGTCCAGCACCAGGCATCATCAGCAATGATATTGTTTCGAACGCCCCACAAAGAGCAAAGCACAGTGGTTACAACTCCACGATTGGTAGAGACACTAAAAGAACTGGAGAAAGAAATATTAAACAGATTTAAAAGAAAGATCATTAGCTTGGAATATTGAACAGGTGGCTAAATGAACAATATGGAGGAAAGACTACATAGAAATCGTTTTCATTACTAGAGGCTCAACAAAAAAGTTATGATGTGTTTAGGGATCCCTAAAAAATCAAAGAGAAAACATTGGCGAGGAAATCACAGGTCGAGCACAATTGGGATAACTGGTTGAATGCATTCAACATAATGGCAATAGTGATTTTAGAAAAATCTCCAAATTTAGGCAGCAAGCTGTTTGCATATGTAGACATAGGGCCTCATTACACGGTAGGCGGTAAGGGTTTACCGGTACCGGTCGTTAGGAAAGATTTCTCAGTTGTGGGTAATTTTCCTTCCCTGTGGCAACCCCTAAACTTTTTGCTGTTGTTTTCACCATGATCTAGACTTTGCCAGAGAAGTGCAGCCTTCTGCCGCACTCCTCTGGGCTTTCGCTCCATTCTTACGGGGAAACTGACATGCCCTTAAGACAGTCAATACCGGGAAACGCTGTTTTCCATAGTTTCTTCATCATGTTGCAGCTTTCGGGCAACATGACACAAGAGGGCGCTGTAAGCTAAGTTACTGCTCTCTTGGGTCTCTAGTCTTCTACAGGCCATAGATACTCTGTTTGGATTGTAAATGATTGGTGCAAGTGAATCACGGACGGGAATGATGGCAGCGATCGTTTCTTGTGTTTTTGAGCTCCTTTTGGCGTTTTAAGCGCGTTTCTCGCGGTTAGCCCAAAATGGTGGCCTGGCTCCCAAAATGGCCAGACCACGAGGCTCCTTTGTCCTGTCCGCTGACCGTCTTGCCCCCTTCACCTTCCCCAGGTCGAGCCGACCCGGGGCCTTCCTTATTTGGGCATGTACTTTCCTGCAAAACACAGATGCTTTTGCGGGCTTCAACAGGCCTTGTGTGTGCCTCCAGGATGTGGGCTGGGATGTCTGGTCCCAATACACATCCTGGGTGCCAGAGAGTGTAGTGTGGTGTGAATGCCTGGGACCACCGTGGTCCGTGATAGGTCCACGTATGGTGTGAGTGTTTGATGAGCGGATCTCCCATTGGGTCCCCTCCGTTTTGGCGCAAAGGGAACCGTGGATAAGAGGGGGCTGGAAACGCCACTACCATGTCGATCTCCTGAGTTCTCACGAACAAGGGAATACAGGAGCCAAGTATCCTGCAACCACGAGGTTGAACCGAGGAATCGCTGGTGACCCGCTGAAGGACTGCTCCTCAATAAACACCGAAGGTCCCTTGCTGCTGTTTATCAAAG
Organism: Ambystoma mexicanum; assembly: GCF_040938575.1. Classification (NCBI taxonomy): domain Eukaryota; kingdom Metazoa; phylum Chordata; class Amphibia; order Caudata; family Ambystomatidae; genus Ambystoma; species Ambystoma mexicanum. Next base: position 316,813,862 of record NC_090928.1, on the reverse strand, counting down.
TCAGTATGGTTAAATTATTCAAAAAAGTACCAAACTCTGGTATCATACACTTTAGTGGAATTCTCTGAAAACAAAAAGGGCAAGTTTCTAGAAAATTAATTGAAATGTTTATTTCTTAAACAAAAAAATCTTTATAACACAAAAATTGTAATGACAAAGAAGTGTGACAAAAATTAAAACACTCAGAATTATAATTCACAGTAGGAAATTTGATTTAGTTTAAAGAACAAAAAACAATCAATTATTCTTTTTGAAAAACTGAAAAAAATTAATGAGTTGTTCTTTTTATAAGATCACAAAAAACGAAATAAAGAAGGAATGGAATACTAGTGGAGGAAGAATGTGTAAACGGTTCTTAAGATAAAAAAAATAATATATTCTTCCTTTTCTTCACAGAGCAACAGTGTCCACTCTAAATCTAATTCCAATATTCCTTATGACAGGTCTGTTTCAGTTTTTCAAAAAAGAATAATTGATTGTTTTTTGTTCTTTAAACTAAATCAAATTTCCTACTGTGAATTATAATTCTGAGTGTTTTAATTTTTGTCACACTTCTTTGTCATTACAATTTTTGTGTTATAAAGATTTTTTTGTTTAAGAAATAAACATTTCAATTAATTTTCTAGAAACTTGCCCTTTTTGTTTTCAGAGAATTCCACTAAAGTGTATGATACCAGAGTTTGGTACTTTTTTGAATAATTTAACCATACTGACTTTGATAAACAGCAGCAAGGGACCTTCAGTGTTTATTTTGGTCTCCTGTCCCCTCCCTTTCTGCTTATGGGACAAATCCCCCCCTTTTTTCTTTGTATTTGAAGGACTGCTCCTCTGCACTGCTGTCGCTTTGTGAAACCCTTTAAACCTCTGATCGAACCAGAAGGCCTGTACTGGTACTTCGACCCTTGGAATAGCGGGGACAGCTATTCTCGGCATCTTCACCATCTCCTGCACGTAAGCCTTCGGAAGTGTCTCTGGGCCATCCAGCAGACTGACCAGCCTACCCAGGAGTCTTGCTCTGTAACCGCCGCCAGGTTGTGTTGTATTTCGAGTCCTTGTCACTCTCAAACGATTCGTACACTTGACATTCCCAGGTCTGAAGTGAGTAGTGTACATTTGGCTGAGATACACACGGCCGCTCCGTTGCCCTGCTGTGGTAACAAACTGTGCGGGTTCACTTAGTTTGGCACATCTTTAACTCAACTCTGCTGCTGCAGAATCTACATGACGACGAGACGTCCCCTGCTCCCCTGAACCTGCCAGCACTGAAACTGACGCGGAGAAGCCTGGGTCTGCTTGCATCGGGGACCGGTCAGTAGCATAGCTATGAACTGGTCGCCCTCCTGCAGGAGCCCATAGCTTTTCCCTGCTGTGTCAAACAGCACGCCTTTCCGTACTCGCGCTCTGCTTCTGCCCACAGTTGAGGATGCGCTTCAGTCGCGGAACTCTGTTCTTCTTCATTTGTGCACCAAACTGAACTGCCTGATTCCCTCGAAGAGACTCCCCTTTTTGCCCATTGGCACCAGCGTGTGCAAGTACTTTTGAGCACAAGGCTCCACTCTTCATAGGGCTTGGACTTCTTTTTAGTTAGGTGCCTCTGAAGGTGGACTGGGTCTAATCATTATTTCGCACTGCCTGTTTTCCTCCCCTTCTAGGTGGACTACACATTTCGTGCATCTAACACTTTAGACTTGTTTGTATTTGTATATATATTTTATTGGTTTGGAATGTGTTGGTTTACTAGAGTTTTATCGTGATTTCTCGCTACGGTCATTGTTGGAAAGGCCATGGAATAAATGTGTATATATTTTTAATATAACACCTGTTTGGAGTAATTTGTAGGTGTCCTTGCTTTGTGTGCTCATTGCGGGCTTTCAGTCACCCTCACCCCTCTTGAGACCTAGTCTTGACCGCCGCGATCGCTACCCTGATTGGTCTGGCTTGTCCAGAGGTTACCCTGTTCCAAGTAATTAGGTTGGCCTTCTGAACCTCTGCGCCTCCAGGACAGAGTTCAGAAATCTGTCTTAACACCGGTATTTTACCGGTACCGGTAAATCCTTACCGCCTTACTACGAGGTCCCTTTGCGGGTTGGAGAATTTAATGCCTGCTTTTTTCAGGTGTTAAAAACCAACCCGCAAAGGGACCAGGGAGCTAATTACGGTACCGCAATTTGCGGTGCCGTAATTAGCACCTTCCCCATTCCCATTATGCCCTATGGGGCAAAAATGGGAATGGGGAAGGGCAATGGGGGAAGGGGGAATTACCGCCCCACCAACCTTGGAATAGGGCGGTAATTCCCCTTTCCACCAAGGTGGTGCCGGTATTTTACCGGCATGGACCAATGTGCTAATAGCACCTTTGTCCACCGCCGTCCGTGTAATGAGGCCCACAATCTGGAAAGTTAGGGAAGTTTTTGGAGGAGAAGCCTGGCTCCCCTATGACAAGCATTTTAGGAGCACCACAGCAGTACGCCCAGAAATAGAATGGGATGAAGTGCAGAATAGTCTATTCATTCAGGAGGTTCTGAAGACCAAAACCCTTTGCTGCACAGAGAAGAGTACAGCTCACACAAAAACCCCACAGACAAACATTGGGAAATGCTTCGATCCAGAACACCAGAACAAGGGCAAGCAGCCCTTTTGGAAAAAGCAGCCATGGATGGCTAGGTCAAATACCCACAGCCAGAATACAAGCAAACCACGAAACACTAACAGGAGCAACATTAAATGTTGGAAATTTGAGAAAGGTCACTGCACTTGGGGCAAGCAGTGCAGATATAAGCATGCTTGCACACAATTTGGGGGAGAGCACAGCAGCAATGGAGGCACCAGATTACCAAGTAAAGGCCCCAAAAAGAAGAACAGTGAGAGTCCAAGTACTATAGCTAACTTTCTCCAAAAAGAACAGGTAAACAAGGGGCTTCGAGGCCACCAGGGGGCACACGGATGATGGCAGCCTGAGTGCCATGCTCCCATCAAGCTGGAACATTGAGGGAACTTAGCCCCCCCTAAAAGACCCCCACAGGAATTGAAGAAGTGGGACCCCTGAGGTGACCATCCACGACAACTCCATAAAGAAAGACCAACGTCGGGGGACCCCTGTTACCCTGTGAACAAGCCCTTGCCGTCTCACACCACCTGAGAGAAGGAGCCTGCGTGGAACACCTAGCATGGAAGATTCAGACCAGGTGCTGAGTGGGTGAGACCACAGCATTAAAAGCCTGCTGAGGCTCCCCCAAGAGGCATCTCACTCGGGAAAGGGCAGCCCCACTTCCCCCTTTGCCCGCTTAGGGCACAGGAGGGGTGACAACAGGAAGAAAAGAAATCAGGACCCGGAGCGAGCGGCCCTGCAGGAGGAGTGGTTGGGGAGACTCGCCGGAATGGATGGAGGCGCGAGCCATCCCGCGCCTCGAGAGGATGCTCCCCCATGCAAAGTCTAATGATCCCCAGCAAAAGAAGACCGAAGCGGAAGGGGGCCCGCTGGTGTACAGCGTGGCCCTTGACAAATTTCAGAGAGGGTCTGGAGCGGGAGTGCGGCCGGAGCTCCAAAGGAAGTGAGGTCTGGGCCCCTATCCTCTGGGACCCACCGCCCGAGGGGTAAACACGGTGCGGAGGAACGGGTCACCTGGTGGCTGCCCCAGGGCCCCTGAGCAGCAGACTGGGAACGTCCCACAAGATCCGGATGTGAGGGACACGGGAGTGCCAGCTCGAAGCGGCGGAAGGGCGGCGGCAGGAAGGGAAGGTGCTGAGACACCACACAACCTGCCCCAGCAAACACTGTGTGCAACCCTGGGTCGGGGGTAGGCCCTGGGCCTGGGAGAGAGCCTGCACTAATGGAGTCACACAGAGGGCTCCGCAACGCACAAACTCCATGCCCCTGATTGCATGCCCCCTCCACCCAAACAGGCTTCTACTTTCTGCGGCCAGCTCCCGCCCCGGGCACCTCAGTGAGAATGGGCCCAGTCCCCCCCACAGATAATCGGACCGAAGGCCCGGAGTAAGGAGCCCACAGACCCAGGATGACCCTCCATACAACAGGCACCGGGGTCCCATTCTGCAGAGAATCCCCTCAGACCACAACGCTAAGGAGGGATAACTACTGAAAGACATTATTCCAAGGTCTTGGCTGATCAGGAAGAGGGGATACAGCTCCCCCACCCGCATAGAGCACCCAGCAGCAGTGGGCCCCACAGGCATCTAGAGGGGGCAAGAAGGCAGTAGTGGAGCGACACAGCAACTAGGCCGATTCTTGGGGCAGAGTGAAGGGAAAATCCCAACAACTTCAAATAGACTGAGGAAAGCTAACTCAAAGTGACTCCCTATAAGGTGAGGGGCCCCAGGAATCAGTACTGGGGCATGTGCCCTCCTTAATTGAAGCCATCACTAAATAAACCCCTACCATGGGAAGAGAGGGCTGGTAAAGGTGGAGCTAGCCACATCCAAGAGAGGCAGTGAAGAAATTCACCCCGCCCACCTTGCGACCACACGTCTAGCGCACTAACAGTGAACACACTAGAGACCTATGAGCTGGAACAAACACACTAATACCAGACACAACGGAGCCACATGAGTTGGAAGGAAGCTCTACAGGAATTCCGAATTCTAGAGGCGACAAGTTGCCAAGGCAACCCAGATCATGAAAAAGAGATGGACCGGTCAGAGGACCCGACTAAGGCTGCCACAGCAATGGAAAAGGGCTTCGCCTCCGTGTTGCAAGAAATAAGGGACATGCGATCGGTCATAGCTCAAAAGCTAGAGAAAATGAACCAAAGAGTGGACAAGGTGGCGGACAGACTGCACCAACTTGAGACCAATCAGTCATCTTCCTCCATCCTGGAGGCACAGTTAGGCACAAGATTGGTGGCCCTGGAATAGGGGGACGAGGAAAGAGCCCTGCAAATGGATGATTTCGAGAACATGGAGAGGAGGAACAACCACTGGTTCTTTGGCATTCTGGGGTGCATGGGGAGACAGAGAGGGATATTTGTCGAGTGGTCAAAGACATGATCCACCTCCTGTTTGGGAATGAGGCGACCACGGAACCCACGATAGACAGGGCACACAGGGCGGGGGCAGGGCAGGAGACCCCAGCTCCATCCTATTGCGCTTCCACTACTACACTGAAAAAATAAGAGTACTTGAGGAATCCAGGAAGGGCCATAACATCATGTACAATAATGCAAGAATTTCAATTTTCCAGGACTTGTCTGCTAACATGCTGGCCAGACGGAGACTGTGCCACCCACTGACGCGATGCCTGTGAGAAAAGGGGGCATGATACCAGTGGGGCTTTCCATTCTCCCTGTCCTTTGAATATATGGGCCAGAGAACCCGCCTGGTCACCGAAGACGACATCAGAGGGACAATCCGAGAATACGTGGATACTTCTGATGACCAGAGACAGCCCACTGGGGAGGCAGAAGCTGGAACAAGTGGAAATGGAAACACGAGAGACAGGAGAAGAATAGGAGGATCCAAAAAATTCAAGAAACTGAACACTCGCTCACCGATTCAGGAGAGAGTCTGGGGAAGCCCCGACAGATGACGGAGGCCCCAAACTGGACCGGGTAAGCTGCCCGGTGTACTGAATTAAGACAGGGCCAGCTTCCCCAGTGAAAAGCAAGTATGGGGGAGCATATGCAAAAGTGCATCATCTATGATGGGGAGGTGGGTACGAGGGGGCTCAATGGGTGAGGTAATCTTAAGAAAGGACCCAGCGTAGCGGGCACAATGGTGGTCCAGTCAAGCACCAGGAATAGTGGAACTCTTTGGCAGGGCGCTGGGGAAGGGGACATGGGGGACACAGGGAGGAATTGTTAAAGGTTTGGTGGGAAGAAAGGGGGGAAGTTTGGGTCAGGCTCCAACAATGGGGGAGGGGTGAATGAGGAGAGGGGGAGGGAGAAGAAACAAACAAAGAGGAACAGTGGTCTCAAGCTTACATCGAGCCTTCCAAGTGAAGCAAATACAAGGTGAAATAGATTGGGAGGACTTCTTGGGGATGCTCATTAGAGACAATCTTGCTCTCAGGAATGGCTGATGGCATACCGGTACTGGAGATAGGCTCTCTCGATGTCAGAGGAATGAACTTGCCTACAAAAAGATCACTGCTAGGTAGGGAATTTAGAAGGGGCAAGTTGGATCTGCTCTTCCTTCAGGAGACACACTAGGTGAGGGGAAAAGAACCAGCCTTCCGAGGTAGAGGCATAGGGGAGATAATTCACACCTCATACAAGACAAAAAAAAGGGGGTGGTTGATCATCATGGCCAGTGATATAGGCTTCAAAATGGAGGCTGCGATCAAAGACCTGGATGGTCATTACCTATTAGTAAAAGGCAAGCTCTTTGGATCCCAGTGGACCCTGTCAGTGGTCTATGGGCCGAATGAAGGTTAGGTGTCTTTTTGCGAGGAGGTAAGGGATAAATTAAGACTCTTTGTGGAAGGGACCCTAATAGTAGGAGGGGACTTCAATATGGTACTGAACCCCTCGAGAGACAGGAAGAGAATGGAACCCCAATCTCTCCAGGTTACAGATGACCCCATATTTCGGTGCTTCCACAAAATTAATCATGAGCTGGTCCTCGAAGACACTCTCCTGAGCTCGGTGGGGGGGCAATCCTCCATACACGTACTATTTGAAAATCCATGAGACCTTCTCCAGGATTGATTATGTCCTGGTAGACAACTCATTGCTGGCCCTCATGAAGGACCTCTGGGTGAATCCTGCCCCCTGGTCCGATCATGATCTAGTGAGGATTACCCTGATGGGAGGCTCGGGGCGACAAAGAAGAGGTAGATGGATAACAACTGTTGAAGGACGCTGTAGTCTCCAAAATGGTGCTAGAAAATATAATAGAATACTTTGAATTGAATGATAATGGAGAGGTCAGCCCACATATTTTATGGGACGCATTTAAAGTTACCATGGGGGGGTCCTGATAAAAGCGGGGGCACAAAAGAAAAGGGAACGGGACACTCTGGAAAAGGCCCTTCGAGATAAAATAGCAAAACTACAGCCGGGCCAAGTACCAGGCAAGTCTATCACCCCAGACCGAGCGACGGCTCTAGACCAGTCTAAATCCCAATTAAAAGACCTATTGCTGTCCAAAACGGAAAGGAGCCTCCAACTCCTCAAACAGAAATATTATGAAAGGGGGACAGGGCGGACAAAATTTTGTCTTGGAAATGAAGGGAAGTACAGAAAACTAAAATGGTAAAAGCCACGAAATCTGATGAGGGCGGGTTAACCTATGACACTCCGAGTATAGATGGGGCCGTTAAAGGGTATTATGAAAAGCTGCACAAATCTGAATTTGACTGTAACAATGCCGCAATTGATGAGTGTCTGGGAAAGATCCCTATACCTGGCCTAGCTAGCGATGTGGCAGACAAGCTAGAGGCACCTATAGCAGAGGAGGAAATCATTCAGGTGATTAAGGCAATGAAGGTAGGTATGACACCGGGGGAAGATGGGTTTTCAGTGAAATTTTATAAATTGTTCTGCTCCGCCTTCACCCCGGACCTGGCATAAGTAGTTAATGCCGTCCTCACCGGGGAGACGATGATGGAGGTCACAATAGTGTTCTTACCAAAGGAGGGTATGGACCTGACAGAGTGTTCCTCATACCACCCAATATCATTACTCAATACAGACGTCAAAATCTTGGCTAAGGTGCTCGGTTGGAGGATGGAGGGGATTATGCCCTCCCTGATCCATGGGGATCAAGTGGGTTTTATTAGGGGACGCCATGGATCGGATAACATCTGGAAGACCATAGACCTTATTCACCACACTTGGGAGTCAGATCTAAATGCCAGCATTCTTTCCCTCGACTCGGAGAAAACCTTCAACGGAGTGGAATGGCGTTACATGATGGTCCTCCTTCAGAAAATGGAATTCGGGTGGCACAAGAGGAAATGGATAAAAGCCCTATACAGAGCCCCCACAGTGAAGTTATAAGTAAATGGGGAGCTCACAGCTTCTTTTAACCTTACCCGGGGTACTAGACAGGGATGCCCTCTGTCCCCCCTGATATATGCTCCCACAATGGAACCCCTAGCGATAGCTTTGAGGACGCTCCCTGAAATACAGGGGATTAGGAGGAGCCTAGTCGAATTCAAACTCTCCCTATTTGAGGATGACATCTTGGGCTATATAGTAGATCTGCACCTGTCGCTTCCCCCCCTTCTTGCTTTTATTGACACCTTTGGGGTCTTCTTGGGACTGAAAATTAACAAGTCCAAATCTCTGTTGCTTCCCCTCCCAGCACACAACCCGATCTTGGATTCTCTACCCACTTTCCTTGGGATCAGGGTGGAAAAAACTGCTATCCAGTACTTAGGGGGCTTATACCTAGGGACCTCCCGGCACTGGCCGTAGCTAAGAATAATCCCTTATCGGCCAACATTAAGACAGCTTCAAAACAATGGGGTGACCTGATTCTCTCCTGGTATGGCTGCATGACGGCAGTTAAGATGGACATTTTACAGAGATTACTGTACTTATTCACAGCCCTCCCCACGAAAGTTCCTGAGCATGTCTGGAGAGATCTCCAATTAATGGTGCAGAGATTCATTTGGCAAGGCAAGTCCTTGAGGACTAGGACAGTCATTCTTACCTTTCCCAGGGAGAAAGGTAGCTTCGGCCTTCCCGACTTCAGTCCCTATCATAAAGCGGCTCAACTCCGGGTCCTCTTGGAGCACATGAAAGATGATAAGGGTACATATTGGACCTCCCTAGAGGATATGGATACACATCCACTCAAAGTGAGGGATCTTTTGTGGGCTCCACGTAAGGATATCACGAGTATATTACGTGATCACCCCACATTAGGGGTATTGTGGTCCCTGTAGAGGAAACGCTCGCAAACAGAATACTTATTCACATGGCCCTCTCAAATGGTATCACTATGGGCTCCCCTAATTGGGCTGGGAGACAGAGGATTCCGAAATGCAGCACAAAACTGGTCAGAGAAAGGCTTGGAAAGGGCGGGCCAACTATTCCAGGAAGGAGAGTTCTTTGCTTACGAAAAGGTGGTTGAGGCCCTTGGTCCAGGTATGAATACAGTATTCGAATACCTTAGGCTGAAGGGTCTCCTATGTGACCAGAAATGGGGAAATAATCTTACAAGACCCCTGACCCCCTGTGAGAAAGTCCTCAACTCAGCCGGCTCAATAAGGGGGATGGTATCTAAGCTGTACAAAGTAATCAACACCAACAACTTGAAGGAGAGACAAGGGTTCCGATATTACTGGGATGACCTAGCAGGGGAGGAACTCACAGAAAAGGTATGAGGTAAGGTCTTCAGAATGGCATGCCACAGAAACCTTTTCACAGCTGACATGGAGCATAATTTTCAGGTACTACAGGGTTGGCACAGGGACCCTCTCAACATATCTAAAATGTTCCCGGGGACCTCCCCACGATGTCCAAAGGAGTGTGGCCTCATAGGCTTGAGGGCCCACATGTGGTGGCACTGTCCACAGACACAAGTATACTGGGAAAACCTGAGAGGGGGAATGGCAGAGGTTGTGGAGGAAACATGTTTTATATTCAATGTTATATTCAATGTTATGTTTTATTACATATTACCTTGCATCCGCATTCAGCCTGCATCCGCGTGTCAGTATGGCATGTCAGTATGTTTGTGTTCGAATTAGTGAGGCTCGTGCATAGCAGAACGTTAGTGAAGGCAGAGAGTGGTTGGCTGGAGGTATGCAGAGTGGATGCAGGCGGAGCGCCGGGTTTGACAAATAAACCTACTGGTGACTTTCAAAGAAGTGTCAGACTCACTTACTAGATTTTGGCGACAAGGTCACCCGGCGCTGACACCCACACAAGGAAATCGACAGCAAGAACTCCGGAGGGACGCAACCGTCGTTCCTCTGTGCAGATTTCACAGCAATCGTAAATGTTTAAAAAGTGTTTAGGAACTGGATTGCGACCTCAGAAGTGAACGGTGAGAGGGGAAGGGGCCAAATGATAGACGCATTGTCCCGTTGGTATACAAATCTCTCAGTATAAAACAAAGATAATTAGAGGACGGTACATAAAGGAAATACAGTACAACACGTGATTCTGCAGTCAGAATCAGGAAGTCAGGCAACAAATTGGATGGCAGATAAATGAATTCTCTTCCCACTCGTCATAGTAGACATTTTTTCTTTCTTTTTACCATAAATGCATCCTATATACCTTCAATATCTATAAAACAAATGGATATAGCATATTAAGAATTTGACAAAGGAAAACAGAGGAGGATAAAGGCAATAAGACATAAAGACAAGGAGAGACTATTCAGAGTCATAAGAGACAGCCAAACCACATAATATACAGGAAATTAATGATGCAAGGAATAAGCATACAGCCACCAGCTATTTTTTTGCGTGATCCAGGACAACCAATAGTTACCTGGGCCAAATGGGGAGAATTCTGGGTAAACTATACAAAAACTGTGGAACAAGAAGGACTGACAACACATAAGAAAAAAAACTACTATTATTACATGATTTCGGTCTAGAGGGACAACGGAAGTATAGAGAACTTCCTGAATTGACTGTTGGTGGAGCAGGAGATAGTGATGAACATGAAAAGGCATTTAGGCAATTGAATAAGCATTATACACCAGAAATAAATGTAGCCATCAACAGGTACAATTTTTATACAAGAGCACAACAAGAGCATGAAAGCATTGAAGAGTATGTATCAGCTTTAAAGACGTTATCCAGAACATGTTGTTTTGGGAATATTATTACCCTAGAAGAACTAATAAGAGATCAAATCATAATCCATGCCAAAGATCCATTAATCCAAGATAGATTGTGGATGATGGGAAATCCATCGTTACATGAGACCTTGGCAATAGCAAATTAGAGTGGAACACAGTCATTTGTGCTCAAAAGAAATGAAAGCCAAGAAGTTGGAAGCATCCCAAAGTACTGCACAGACTAACATTAAGCAACCAGTAGAAACAGATGAACAAGGAGTAGTAAATGCAGTACGCGCTAAAGAGAAAACCGATGAAGGCCTGTTATCCAACCCCTTCGCGGGTTAACCATTCCATGAATGTATTACTGGTCTAGGGTCTCTGCCAGGTCAACTTTAATATATTCATCAGTATGTGCATAGATCAGTTCCGTTGATACAGGTAATACATTTACACACAGGCCAACAGAAGGACAAGGTCTCAGTTCATGACCCTAACAAGTGGCCTGTAGGCAAGTTATACATTAGCTGTACGGAGGTCATGTCGACGAGATTCTGTTCGGAATGGCATCGTCCACCATTTTGATGTACAGGGTGACTTTTACACAGCAAGAGAGCCTAAAATGGTGGTTTGATTCAAGATGGCGGCCTACATCAATTTCTAAGGTCAAGACCTTGCTGTAGAGAGTTATTCGCGTGCAGTTTTAAGCAACATGGCGTAGGTCAATATACATACAATCGTTACAATAGGAGGCATAATTTAATATCCAGTTCGACAAACCCTCCTTTTGGCCTATGCCAAGTGCTAAGACTACTCCTGATCTCCTTGAAAGTAACTCATACGTCATCATCCATACACCCTGAATCGCTGTCAGAGATATCTATGGCCATCAGGTCGTTCACTAAGATCTCTTTTAACACATACTCCTTGGAAGTTTTATCCGGGGCATATACTTTATGCCCTATCGTACCTATCGCCTGAGCACAACATCCCCCTAGCATCGAACATATACTAGGCAGACATTGGATACAACAACAAAGGAATAACAGAACTCCCAAAATGATCAGCAAAACTGAAAGTACCTTCCAACCCCAAGATTGCAAGAAATCCCAAAACCAAGCACTAAGATTCCAGTTCCCCTCGGGAACATGCACTTCTGAGCTAAGGACGTGCAGAATCTGAATTGCTTTAAAAATGGTTGGGGAGGAGTCTGGTATGAAAACACAGCAAGCGGACCCCACTAATTTACATACTGCACCACGTTCAGCCAGAATGACATCTAATGCCATCCGGTTCTGGAGTGCTACTAATCTTATTGCTTTTTGCTCTAATGTCATGTTATAGAGTATATCTGTGGTCCGGTTGATGGTTCTCTCCAGTACTCTCGCTAGTCTCCTGATGTCTTAGGAATTTGCTATCTGCCCCCAAAATGGCACAACTGATTTTGCTATATCTCCCATCACTTGTGCGGGGGTATCACCATTCTCGTCCCGCCGTGGACGAGCCTTTGAAACTTCAAAAGTGCTTGCTATGAATACCCCAGGTAACAGGATCCCTAAATAACAGATTCCCTGCCAATCCCTGGGCAACCATGGAAATGCTACACTACCGCACACGAAGTAGACAGGTTCGCCTACATACAGAGGTCTGTTTTCCCCAGTCAAATTTGCAACGTTGGCACAGCCTTTAGAATCTCCCATTGGCCGGGTACCATTCCTCTGTATGCAGAAAGAAACTGAATCGGGGCTATGGTTAACAGAGTAAGAAGGAGGCACGGCATCCTTATTGCCTATCGGAGCCATTTTAAAGGAAACCAAAGATTGGAAAGGATGAGATAGTCTATCAGAAGGCCTAATTGAAGCAATGTTGAGTTTACTCCTATTTGCGAAAAGCGAGCATCCCAGGGGAGTCAGAACACGTTTTTCAAAATTATTCAAATTAGTTCCATCAAAATTCCCTGAGATGCTATCATTCCATCGGCCAAAGAACAGTGCTCTAAGAGAGGCATAACAAGCAGTCGTCAAAGGTAAGGGATGAATATACCAACCTAGCCACTTATCCCCATGTTGCGGTAAATGCGAGCAGACCTAACAATTGGTTTTGTTGAAAATGGCATGTGTCGAATTCATGATCAACATCATAGTATTCTTGTGATACTTCTGTCTATGCTGAGAGTCCCTAGGTGACAGAGTATGCAAATGTACAAAAGGAGTAAAAACAGTAGGTACAATTTCAGTTGGCAAAAGAGGCTCTAGAGGATAAATCTCCTCGATGTACCAGAATCCTAAAGCAGTTACTATAAAAACCCCAATTATTATCATCAAAACACAGCAATATGTTTTCGGGGCCCAGGCACATTGTTCATTGTCCAAGTTGGTCACCCCCTTATTTACAAGTCCAATACGGGCAGTAGCGGCGGCAGGCATTGTAGTCTTCGGTTGGAAACCCCAATGTTCGTTGCTGGTGACCCCCCCCGGTCGTGCTGCTTCTTAGTCCTTCCCCAACCCTAGCCAACAGAACCCTCTTTCTAAAATTTGGGCAAAAGCAAGCCCTTGATGATCCTTTCCTTCTTTTGAATTCACAGTCAAACCGTGCCGTAGGTCTATTTTCTCCGCCGAAGATTATATATGGTGGTTCCCGGTACTGTTTGATCCGGAAATAAGGTAACGTCACTTCCTGAGGGAAGCAACGTATCAGAGGCAACGGAAGTTGCAGAATTCGGAGCAATGGTTTCCGGAAATGACTTTTCCAAAGAGTGTGGAGACAAAATGGACGGTTCCCCAAACCCCACGGGCTCAGAGAGATTCTCTGATTCACTCACAGTGCTATTTGCTGATTCAGGATCATCGATTGCAGCGTTGGTGAGGGGTTCTGTTCTTCTGTAACGTGCAGTGTTGGGTGAGGAAGTTTCTTGACATGCATCGTGTGTATCCAGTTCTTCTTTCCAGCCACCCGCACTGCCGTTTGGGTGACCAACAAGACCTGGAATGGTCCCCGCCAGCGAGGCGCGAGGCAAGAGGACCATTCGTATGCTCTCACCAGGACCCAGCTTCCAGGCCGGACGTTGTGACCTGGGCCCTCATAGCGTATAGATAAAGCTGATCGTACCTGATGATAAATGAAATACAGATTTTTAGTCAACTGGTTACAGTAGTCTGAAAGCAATACATTCTCAACACTTCTCAGTGCTTTAGGTTTCGGAAGACCCCAAATATTGGCAGGCCTCCCCATCACCACCTCAAATGGAGAGAGCCCAGTCGTAGTTTGAGGGGTAGTGCGCATGGCTAGTAACACGATCGGTAAGGCATCCGGCCATTTTACTTTGGTACCGGCACACGTCTTAGCGAGTTTGTTCTTTAGGATACCGTTATGTCTCTCTACCAACCCGGCACTTTGAGGATGTCTAGCCGAATGAAATCGCTTATCAATATGTAGTGCTGTACATATCTGTAAAATTACAGCAGCAACAAAATGTGGACCATTGTCTGACCAAATGACTCTTGACAACCCAAACCGAGGGAAGTACTCTTTTATCATAATTTTCACAGTGGTCTTGGCTGTAGCATCTTTGACATGGAAAGCCTCAACCCATTTACTAAAGACACAAATGACCACAAGGACATATTTTAAGCTATTGCACCACTCCATCTCAATAAAATAAAAATGAATCACTTCAAACGGGACAGAAGGAGGCCGAAAGCTACCCCTTGGAGTTACCGTCCCCTTCCCCACATTGTGCTGTAGGCAAATCATGCAATTTTGGACATGATGCTGAGCAATTTTATCGAAATCTTATCATTTACCCAGACTTTCTCCAACATTTTTGTAATCTGTTGAGCACACACATGTGTGGGACCGTGTGGCTTAGTGACCATCATGACTATGTAGGCATTTGGAAGTAACCATTTCCCTTCAACTGTGTCCACCCAACACCCGTCATCATCTAATTTTCCCAAGCCTTCAGCCCATTTCTTAGATTCTTTCATTGTGGCATCAGCTTGGATATCCCGCACAGACCCAATATCCCGTCCATTACATAGACATCCCTAGTTTCTCTTAGATCATACATTTCTGTGCGAAGATCTGTGGCAGTTTGTCTGGCTATCTGATCAGCGAAAGCATTCCCTTTCCCTACATCATCTGTAATCTTGTGGTGCGCTGCGCATTTCATGATCGCTAACTGACTTGGGAGCGCACACGCCGAGAGCAATTGTACTATCAGGGGGCCATGCTGAATCTTGGTCCCATGTGAAGTTAGAAGCCCTCTCTCTGACCAAAGTCTCCCAAAGTTGTGAGCCACCCCAAAAGCATACTGACTGCAATATATATATTCACTGTTAGCCCTTCGGAAAGCTCACAAGCTAGGCTTAATGCTATAATCTCTGCGGGTTCGCGAAGTTATGTGTAATTCGCTTGGTCTCTACAACCATGCTTAATGTAGTGACTGCATAAGCAGCTGTGGATGTACCATCCGGAAGTTTGAAGCAGGAGCCATCACAAAATAGCTCCCCTTGCGCATTATCCAAAGGAGTGTCCTTAAGATCAATTCTGCCCTTTGTTTCTTGTTCAGTAGTATACCGGCAGTCATGTGACTCATCATCACCGCAAACAGTATTTTGCGGGAAAGGTAGGAGTTCAGCCGGATTAAGAACACAACACCTCCTAATTTGTATGTGGGGAGCAAACAAAATCAATTCATATCTCGTCAGTCGTACGGAAGTGAGGTGTTGCATTTGGGTTTTGTTCAATAGAAGATCTACAGAGTGAGGCACCATCAGGGTTAGATCATGGCCTAGGACCATTCCCTCACTCTGCTTTACAGACGCGGCAGCAGCAGCAACAGCTCGCAAACATCTTGGCAAAGCGCATGCGAAAGGATCAAGGGCGGAAGAGTAGAAACCGCACGGCCTATTCTTCCCTCCATGTTCCTGCGTTAATACAGCCAAAGCACATCCATCACATTCATGCACAAACAACACAAAGGCCTTGTTGTAATTTGGTGTACCCAAAACCGGTGCAGAGCATAATGCAGTCTTGAGAAGCTCAAATGATTTTTGATGTTCCGATTTCCATGGCAATGGCGAAGAAATGCCCTTCTTCGTCAAAGCCAACATTGGTTTTATCACTAGTGAATAGTTTGGGATCCATAACCTACAGTAAGAAGCCATACCTATTAAGGCTCTGACTTCCTTCTGCATATTTGGGACAGACATGCCAGAAATGTGTTTTATTCTTTCAGGTGTCAATCTTCTTCCCTCTTTTGACAGGAGGTCTCCTAAACAGGCGACCTCCTGGCAACAATATTGAAACTTTTTAAGCGAAGCTTTGTGACCATGCTTAGCTAGATGGATGAGCAACAATACAGTGCCCTCTTTACAAGAGCTCTCAGAATCTGCTGCTAAAAGCAAGTTGTCAACGTACTGAAGCAGCGTACAAGCAGGGGGCAATTCAAGAGTATCAAGCTGTTCTTTCAAGGCACTACTATAAATGCTAGGACGCTCGGTGTAACCTTGAGGTGCACGAGTAAATGTGAACGAGCATCCCCCTAAGGTGAACGCGAACAAATATCTACTGTCCTTGTGTATAGGAATACTGAAGAAAGCATTCTTCAGGTCCACAACACTGAAGTAAGTAGCCGTAGCTGGAATCATAGTTAATATCGTCGTCACATCAGGCACAATTGGAAATTGTGGAGCGACAACTCTATTGATGGCACGCAAATCAATTATAAAACGAAACGGAATAGCATTATCGCCTTTTTTGTACACGGGTAAGATCGGACTATTGCACAAACTTCCTGTAATCTCCTCAATCACCCCACGATGCACACAATCAGAAACAATGCTCTTCAAAGCTCGCTCACCTTCAACCGAGATCTTATACTGCGGGATACGTGGCAGCTTAATACCATGTTTCAAGACCATTCTAACAGGCTCAATCTGTAGAACACCGACATCATTGTTGTCAGCCGCCCACAAACACTCCGGGACATTACTGAATTCTGGTGGCAAAGCTCTAGTCAAAAATTGTGAAACAGAAAACTGCTGTGGTAAAACAAACGCACTCCATCAGATGAACAATAAATTACCGCATTTAATTCCTTCAACAGATTCAACCCCAACAAATTCTCTCCACAATTCAAAGTCAAAAGAAATGGACAATGGTCCGTAAAGGGACCCAAAGAAATAGGTACCGGCGAAGAAACCAGACAAAAGACATTGGTTTGCCCTGACAGTGGAATGATTGGAACCCGAGAATGATCAATGGAGCACTTCTGTGCTCCAGTGTCTATCAAGAACTGATGTTTCCTATTTCCCACTACCATTTCAACGTAGGGACCTTTCTGACTAACGGGAATAGGTGCAGGTTCCAAACCCTGCTTCGGACAATCCTATAGTCAATATCGCTTAGGGTGAACACTGAAGACTGCAAGATGGACTTTATCTCTTTATAGAATCCTGTCGGATTTTTCCTAATGTCGGGAATAGATTGCCTAATAGTGTTCACTTCCTGTCGTGAAAACGGGACGTGAACAAACTGCGATACATAATGTGTGGGTATGTCCACAGCAGCTATACCAGCTGCAGCATTAGCGGCAATCTCAACTTTTGGGACAAATGTAGGAGGTACCTCTCTCATAGGCAACTGAGATATAGGCAACTCCGAACGCTTACTAAGTCGAGCGCTAAAGCGGTCGAAGAAGTGTCAAGTGAAAAAGCTCTCTTTTAAATACCCAGTAACTCTGTGGGACAACTAACCTTCTTCCTCACACATTCATCCTGCAGGTACTCTACCATTACCTGAATCACCTTCCTCTGCATTTCTAGCATATATTGACTGTATGTGTCATATACCTCAACCGGAGTTATCGATAAATCCGAAATCCATCTAATCGCATCTCTTGTACAAATCCGTGCTTCCTCAGATGCCCATTTACGACACGGAAGAAATCGTTTCTGTACATACATACTCTCTTCTTCGTCATCCTCATTCTGTAACTTCTCCAAATCCCTTCTATACTCAAACAACCTCTCGACATGCTCATGTACTTTCTACACAGTATCTCTTGATAGTGCTAAAGTATTCAAATCCCTCAGCCCTTGCGGGAGATCCACATTATTTAATTTACCCCACATTACGCATAAAGATGCCGTCTCAGACCGCACGGCTATCGTCCAAGGATCGGATTGTGCAGCGCTGTAGAGGTGTCGCGTCTCGTTCAGTCGGGCCCGTAGTATCACACCGTCCGATCCCGGTCCGATAGCATGCGTCAACCTTCAATGGTCCGGCATCAATCTTGAGGGTCCCTATTCAGGGAAAAGAGAAAAATAATATGAGGCCGGAAAACCCAAAGGAAACACACCAAACACCGGTTACAAAGGAACATACAAAGTACTTTATTTTAAGGTCAAGCAATGACAAAGTAAATGACATATCGGATAGCTATCGGCCCTCAGTACAACATAACGAACTTCAACGGGGTTCGATGTATTCAGTGAGAGAGTGTACATCAGGACATTCAGGCTTATAAACGTTTCTCCAGCCTGTTGTCCAACCCCTTCACGGGTTAACCATTCCATGAATGTATTACTGGTCTAGGGTCTCTGCCAGGTTAACTTTAATATATTCATCAGTATGTGCATAGATCAGTTCCGTTGATACAGGTAATACATTTACACACAGGTCAACAGAAGGACAAGGTCCCAGTTCATGACCCTAACAAGTGGCCTGTAGGCAAGTTATACATTACGCATAAATGAATCCCTAACCCTTCAATAAAAACATTTTTCTCAGGAAAATTATCCATATTAGACAGTGTGGCAAAAACATTAGCTCGATCATCTCTCTCCATACAATGCTTAGCCCATGCAAACAAATCCCGCTTTTTATCTGTAGGGACAGCATTACGAGTAACAACCTTCGACCCCGCACCCCGACCAACTATAGTCGGTACAGAACCACTCAGGAGTGGAGGTGCAGGCAGATTCAATGGAGGTGTTATTACTGGTGCAATGGGAAGAGGTAGTAAAGCAGGCGGAGGAACAACAGCCGGAAGAATAGGAACAACAGGTTGAGCAGGGAGAGCAGGAATAACAGCAGGAAGAGGCAAAGCAACAGGAAGAGGATCATACAGAGGTGGTGCAGAGGCACCAGGCCTTCGCTCCTTTAACAATTTGTCGAGAAACTCGTCAGAAACATGGAGGTCTTTAGAAGGATAGATTTTCTGAATACCGAGTGAGAAAGCCCTATCCATATTCCTAACTGACTCAGACTGTTTGTCCTGATCATATAACAACGCCTTTTCAGCGTTCGTTTTATGACGGCGCGCATGTTTTTCCCTACTCTTAAGCTACTGCAACGCTTCTTTTTTGCAGTTCTGTAGAACATCAAATGCTGCGGGTCTAGCCTTTTTCTTTAAGAAGACCGACTCTAATTATTCAATACGAGGGATCTCAAAACTACCATTGATTGGCCACTGAAGTTCGGAGGCATGTCTGGTTTGTCTGTGCCAAATATCATTAAATACTACACTTCCAATGCCATGTTTAGAAATACATAGTAAACGCCGGCGACCCCTCCTGTGGTGCCGGGCGGCTAAATTCCAAAGATTGTCGATCGCTGCGGAACAATGCCCTAAAGCAGCTAGACAATTTCCCAGGCATTTCTCAAAAACTTGGTGTTACCTGGTCAATAATTGTGTCTGCAGATACAATGCGCCAGATTCAAATTGTCAGGGTTAAATTAAGAGTCGGGTCACGACTCACCTGACCAAACCTAATGTAACGCTCACCTGATTCCCGCAGAGGCGCCGGTCTTGACTGGGCGAATACCGTATCTTCAAAGGTGATGTGTAACACACGGTTGGCTCTTTGGGCTGGACCTCTGTGCACTGTATGTCTGAGTCGAAGAGTAAGATGTCTGCAGATAGAAAATATGGGATTAATGAACTGGGGTTATTGGGTGTCTCTCTCTTCTTCCCTTTCTCTTCTCCTGTAGAACCCCAAAGATTAACGCTCTCACCTTAGGTAAGTGAACGCCGAGCTCTCCATCTGCCTCGGGGCAGGGTGCCGTAACCAGTTTCTTCACTGGATAAGGGTGCAGGCCTCTTGACCTCAGAGGACTGCTGTCCGTCGTTTACTGCACGAACGGTAAGTTCCGAGTATTTCAAATGTCTTTAAAAGTCTTTTGTAATGATGTCTCTTGTTTTGCAGGGTTCCGGCGATGGCGGATGACGGGCTGAAGTGAGTTGAGGATGGAACCCGTGTGAGGAATAGAAGCGCCTGGAAGCACGTAAGTAAGCGCTTGTTGCCTGCTTCACAATGCGCACTAACTGTCCTTTTATCTTGCAGGTACAAGTTCGGAGCTGCTGAAGGGTGCCGGAATACCCACTGGGTTCGGCGTGGGAATGAGTAATGGCACGTGAGTAATAAAGTTACCCAATGTCTTTAAACGCACCTTCTTTTGTCTTTCAGATGCGGGATGCAGCGCCGAAGGCCTCCGGAGCGTGCGAAGAGTTGGTAAGCTTTTGTCTTTCAGATGCCGGAATGCAGTGCGAAGACCTCCGGAGCACGCGAAGAGTAGGTAAGCCTTTGTCTTTCAGATGCCGAAATGCAGCGCGAGGCGTTGGTGACAGCCGATGGACCAGGTAAGAGAAGCGCTGTCACTGAAGACCGTAGTGCTAACCTGTTCTTTCTTGTCTTTATAGGTGTTGCTGAAGACTGGATTCAGGATGGTAAGCCTTTTTCCCTTAGGCCCAGGATCAGATGCAGAAGACACGATGAGCATTCTGCTGCAGAGGATGCAGAATAACGCAAAGCAAGATTCATCCATCGGGTGTGGTTTAAATAGCCTCCTGTAGTGCTTAGGTGTCTCCTTCCACAGCCTCGCCTAGGTAAGAAAAGAGTTCCTGCTTTCCAGAAGAGTTCCAGTGTTCTGAACCTAGGGAGTGGCTCCTGCCCCACCCAACAGGAAAAGTAGTCCCAAACAGAAGAGGATTAGAGGCTCAACTGGCAGGTAAGTAAGCAGCATGGTCTGCTGCAGGTAAGTCCACCCAAGCATTATGAGCCCGGCGCTTCCAGCGCTGGGACTGCGCATATTTATGAGCCTGGTGCCACTGGCGCCAGGACAGGGTCCAAAAGGTCCTAATTGGGACTGGTTGGCACTCGGAACCTGGGTTATGGGTCTGCTTCCAAGGGAGTTGGGTAAATCCTGACCTTTTGGAAGCAGAGATCATGACAGCACCCCCCCTCAAGGCCCCTCCCAAACCGGGCTTTTCCGGGGGTTTGGGCTTGTCAGGGAATGTTCGATGAAATCTTTTGATTAGACGAGGAGCGTGGACATATTCTGCAGTTTCCCAGGATCTTTCTTGGGGGCCGTAGCCTTTCCAGTCAATTAGGTAAAATAGTTTAGATTTGGAGATCTTGGAGTCCAGGATGCTTTTGACTTCAAACTCGAGTTCTCCGTCAACTAGAATAGGTTTTGGAGATTTAGTTAGTCGGGTTTGAGGTTGCACGGGTTTTAATAGAGAGACGTGGAAGACCAGATGTAACTTCAAGTGAGGGGGCAAGTCCAACTTGACCGCTACTGGGTTTACTATGGTAGTGATGGAATAGGGACCAAGGTATCTTGGGTTGAATGTGCGTGGTCCTTTTAGAGGTAGATATTTGGTGGATAACCAGACTTGATCTCCTTCTTGATATTGGGGGGCTTCCTTCCGATGTTGATCTGCTCCTTTCTTGTATTGTTCCTTAACCCTTTGAAGGTGAGAAACGGCTTCCTTAAAGGCTTGGGTGATTGTAGAATGCAGGTAGTCTACTGCTGGTGTTCCAAGATCTTGGAGTGGATCCAACTCCGAGGTTCGAGGGTGACTGCCGTATAGAAGAAAAAACGGGGTTTTCCCAGTTCCCGAGTGGACAGAGTTATTGTAGGCATATTCGGCTATCCAAAGGATATCTTTCCAAGTTTTTTCAGTTTGTTGCAGCATGCAGCGTAAATACTGTTCCAGAGTTTGATTGGTCCTCTCGGTTTGTCCGTCGGTTTGAGGGTGGTGACTGGTCGATAGTCTCACATCAATTTGAGCCGACCGACAGCAACTTCGCCAAAAATGAGAAATAAATTGACTACCTCGATCCGAAATTAGAACTGAAGGAAAACCGTGCAGTCGAACGATGTTTTCGAAAAATTCTCGGGCCAGAGTTGTTGCTGTTGGCAAGCCTTTGAGTGGAATGAAATGCGCCATCTTGGAGAATAAGTCCACGATTACTAGGATCGTATTGTATCCGGAGCATGGAGGTAGAGCGGTGATGAAGTCCATAGAAAGCGTATGCCAAGGGCGAGGTGGGATGTCAATAGGGCGTAAGAGGCCGGCTGGTTTTTCCTTTTGACTCTTGTTTTGGGCGCATACTCCACAGGACATTATAAAGTCTCTGATATCTTTTTTCCAAGACGGCCACCAGAAGTAGCGCTTGATCTTTTCTGAGGTTTTGGCCATACCGGGATGTCCTTCCATTAAGGAATCGTGATAACAAGAGATTACCTTTTTCTGTAAATCTGTGCTGGGCAGGTATAATCGTTCTTGGAAATACAATAAGTTGTCCTTCACTGCAAAGTCCTTTCCCTGCAGATGCCAATTCTGTATGTCTGCTGGAGTTACAAGTTGCCTGGCTTTATCCTTAACTTCCTCTATGGATTGTGTGGCGATTACACCCAGAATTCTTTGTTCGGGAATGATAGGTACAGGTTTAGGGTTGATCAAGTGTTCTTCCACTCCCATCCGAGAAAGGGCATCAGCTTTACCGTTTTTTGTACCAGGTCGATAGGTAATTATGAAGTCAAACTCGGCAAAGAATAGTGCCCAACGGAGTTGTCTAGAGGATTGGGCTTTTGCGGTTTTCAAATATTGCAGGTTTCGGTGATCCGTAATCACAGTAACGGTGTGTCGGGCCCCCAGAAGATAATGCCGCCAAGCCTTAAAGGCAGACTTGATAGCCAGAAGTTCCTTATCAGTAATAGTGTAATTGATTTCAGGAGGCGAGAATTTGCGGGACCAAAATGCCACGGGATGCAACTGATTGGTTACTGGGTCCTTTTGTGATAGAACCCCCCCCATGGCAAGGCTCGAAGCATCAGTTTCAACGATGTAGGGGAGTTCGGGGCGAGGATGTTTTAAAATTGGTGCAGAGATAAATTTAGTCTTCAAATTCTTGAAAGCTTGCTCGCCTCGGTAGACCATTCAAAACGTTTGTTTTTCTTTAACAAGGCGGTGATGGGCTGGACTATTCGAGAGAATTCGGGGATAAACCTGCGGTAAAAGTTAGCAAAGCCTAACATGCTTTGAACACCTTTTACGGAGGATGGTGATGGCCATTTGAGAATTGCATCGACCTTCTTTGAATCCATACGCACTCCGCTAGGTGATAATATGAATCCCAAGAACTCAACTTCAGTCACATTGAAAACACATTTTTCCAACTTGGCGAAAAGTTTGTGTTGACGCAATCTCTCGAGGACCATTTTCACGTGTTTCCGATGTTCAGATTCCGATGAAGAATAAACGAGGATGTCGTCAATGTAAACAACAACACACACATCTATGAGCTCTCTGAGGACATCGTTCATAAAATATTGAAAGGCGGCCGGGGCATTGCAAAGTCCGAAGGGCATGACCTGATATTCAAATTGCCCATACTTGGTGTGGAAGGTCGTCTTCCATTCATCGCCCTCTTTTACTCGTACCAAGTGGTAGGCTCCTCTAAGATCCAGCTTTGTATATATGCATGCTTTTCTGACTTGGTCCAGGAGTTCAGGGATCAAAGGTAACGGATATCTATTCTTAACGGTGATCTGGTTCAGGGCGCGATAATCTATACAAGTTCTAAGGTCCCCTTCTTTTTTTGGAACGAAGAACAAAGCTGAAGAAGCAGGGGACTTGGAAGGACGAATAAACCCATTCGCTAGGTATTGATCCAGGTATTGTCGGAGGTGAAGGTTCTCAGGCTCGGAGAGGGCATAAATTCTACTACAAGGAGGAGTAGATCCAGGTATCAGGTCTATCTGGCAGTCATAAGACCTATGAGGAGGTAGAGAGTTAGCCTGATCCTTCCGGAAAACATCTTGGAATTCTAGGTATTCGGGAGGTAACTGGGGAGTCTCCGAAGAAATTGCTGCCAGTGCAACACCAGGTGGAGGGTGACAAGTAGAGACACATTCTGGAAACTGAACCGTTCTTGCTCGCCAATCGATCTGAGGATTGTGTTTCTCTAACCAAGGTATTCCTAGAATAATCTGGAACTGAGGGGCCTTAATCACATCGAACACGATCTTCTCATGGTGTCCATCTTGACTTACTAGCGTCACTTCTTGAGTGGTATGCGTTACTGGTCCGGAGGCTATCTCCGTACCATCCACCGTAGTAATGACGTCCTTTACAGCCTTGGGACAAAGAGTTAGATTCATCCTCAAAACCATTTCATGATCCACATAATTGCCGATGGCACCGCTGTCGACGTAAGCTTCAATCGCATGTAATCGATCCGGATGATCAGGGCTAATGAGGACCATAGGTATCACGAAATGCGAGGTCACGGAACTGGTTTTAATGCTCGGCAAGAGGACCTCTATTCTTGTCGGGCGAGGTCGTTTCCCTGCTCAGAGTTTGTGACCTTGGTAACTGCAGCTCCTACTGCCTTCTTGGCTGGTTTCACCGGACAGTCTCGAAGAAAGTGCCCTGAGTTTCCGCAATAGAGGCATAATTGCAACTGTTTTCTCCTTTCCCGCTCCTTTTGTGTTAGTGGTCCTTTCAGGCCCCCTATTTGCATGGGTTCCCCGCAGTCTACTCCTTTGGAAGGAGTTGGTGGTTTGGAAAATACTCGAGCATCAAACTTGGAACGATCGGCCTTCCTGTTCTGCAGTCTGTGATCTATTTGAACGACTAAGTCTATATAGTCCGAACAGTCTTGCGGGGGATTCACTACTTGGGCTAACACATCTTTGAGCTCTCCACGTAGACCTCTATAAAACAGCGTAATCCTTTTGTCCTCAGGCCATTGAGTTTCCACTATCAGTCTGTTGAAAGACGCAATATAAGCCAAAAGGTCTTGATTACCCTGTCGCAACGAAAGAAGCTCATTGTCCAAGGCCTGCCCCTGTGAATGTCTTGCGAACAGTTTTTCCATACTGAGCTGAAAAGCTTGAAAATCATGGAGAACCGGATCATCTTGATTAACTAGAGGGATCGACCAGTCTGCCGCATTGCCACTAAGGTACGAAAGCACGAAAGCTACTTTAGCTTGATCAGTTGGAAAGGCTGCTGGCCGGCATAAGAAATGCAACCGGCACTGATTAATAAATACTGCAAACCTCTTTGGGTCACCAGAAAATCGTTCGGGCGGAGCCAGAGGTACATTCCCAGGTAGGTTGATTTGCACTGGATTCATAGAGGATGTTGAAGGAAGATTTGCCCCTGATGCGGGTAATGGGGTCTGTCCGGCTTGTGACTGTAGCAATTGTCTAGCGAGATCGTCTGTTCGCTCCTTGGAAATAATCAATTCCCTTCTTAGAGCGTTCGTTTCCTGACGGGCTGCATGCACTTCTGCTCTTAGTTCCCCAAGTAACTGGGCTAGCTGGTCGGTATCCGAGGTTTCCATAGCGCCTGGGCGGGAGTTTTGCGGTAGGCTTTGCGTTCTGTAACGCTCACCTGATTCCCGCAGAGGCGCCGGTCTTGACTGGGCGAATACCGTATCTTCAAAGGTGATGTGTAACACACGGTTGGCTCTTTGGACTGGACCTCTGTGCACTGTATGTCTGACTCGAAGAGTAAGATGTCTGCAGATAGAAAATATGGGATTAATGAACTGGGGTTATTGGGTGTCTCTCTCTTCTTCCCTTTCTCTTCTCCTGTAGAACCCCAAAGATTAACGCTCTCACCTTAGGTAAGTGAACGCCGAGCTCTCCATCTGCCTCGGGGCAGGGTGCCGTAACCAGTTTCTTCACTGGATAAGGGTGCAGGCCTCTTGACCTCAGAGGACTGCTGTCCGTCGTTTACTGCACGAACGGTAAGTTCCGAGTATTTCAAATGTCTTTAAAAGTCTTTTGTAATGATGTCTCTTGTTTTGCAGGGTTCCGGCGATGGCGGATGACGGGCTGAAGTGAGTTGAGGATGGAACCCGTGTGAGGAATAGAAGCGCCTGGAAGCACGTAAGTAAGCGCTTGTTGCCTGCTTCACAATGCGCACTAACTGTCCTTTTATCTTGCAGGTACAAGTTCGGAGCTGCTGAAGGGTGCCGGAATACCCACTGGGTTCGGCGTGGGAATGAGTAATGGCACGTGAGTAATAAAGTTACCCAATGTCTTTAAACGCACCTTCTTTTGTCTTTCAGATGCGGGATGCAGCGCCGAAGGCCTCCGGAGCGTGCGAAGAGTTGGTAAGCTTTTGTCTTTCAGATGCCGGAATGCAGTGCGAAGACCTCCGGAGCACGCGAAGAGTAGGTAAGCCTTTGTCTTTCAGATGCCGAAATGCAGCGCGAGGCGTTGGTGACAGCCGATGGACCAGGTAAGAGAAGCGCTGTCACTGAAGACCGTAGTGCTAACCTGTTCTTTCTTGTCTTTATAGGTGTTGCTGAAGACTGGATTCAGGATGGTAAGCCTTTTTCCCTTAGGCCCAGGATCAGATGCAGAAGACACGATGAGCATTCTGCTGCAGAGGATGCAGAATAACGCAAAGCAAGATTCATCCATCGGGTGTGGTTTAAATAGCCTCCTGTAGTGCTTAGGTGTCTCCTTCCACAGCCTCGCCTAGGTAAGAAAAGAGTTCCTGCTTTCCAGAAGAGTTCCAGTGTTCTGAACCTAGGGAGTGGCTCCTGCCCCACCCAACAGGAAAAGTAGTCCCAAACAGAAGAGGATTAGAGGCTCAACTGGCAGGTAAGTAAGCAGCATGGTCTGCTGCAGGTAAGTCCACCCAAGCATTATGAGCCCGGCGCTTCCAGCGCTGGGACTGCGCATATTTATGAGCCTGGTGCCACTGGCGCCAGGACAGGGTCCAAAAGGTCCTAATTGGGACTGGTTGGCACTCGGAACCTGGGTTATGGGTCTGCTTCCAAGGGAGTTGGGTAAATCCTGACCTTTTGGAAGCAGAGATCATGACAGCACCCCCCCTCAAGGCCCCTCCCAAACCGGGCTTTTCCGGGGGTTTGGGCTTGTCAGGGAATGTTCGATGAAATCTTTTGATTAGACGAGGAGCGTGGACATATTCTGCAGTTTCCCAGGATCTTTCTTGGGGGCCGTAGCCTTTCCAGTCAATTAGGTAAAATAGTTTAGATTTGGAGATCTTGGAGTCCAGGATGCTTTTGACTTCAAACTCGAGTTCTCCGTCAACTAGAATAGGTTTTGGAGATTTAGTTAGTCGGGTTTGAGGTTGCACGGGTTTTAATAGAGAGACGTGGAAGACCAGATGTAACTTCAAGTGAGGGGGCAAGTCCAACTTGACCGCTACTGGGTTTACTATGGTAGTGATGGAATAGGGACCAAGGTATCTTGGGTTGAATGTGCGTGGTCCTTTTAGAGGTAGATATTTGGTGGATAACCAGACTTGATCTCCTTCTTGATATTGGGGGGCTTCCTTCCGATGTTGATCTGCTCCTTTCTTGTATTGTTCCTTAACCCTTTGAAGGTGAGAAACGGCTTCCTTAAAGGCTTGGGTGATTGTAGAATGCAGGTAGTCTACTGCTGGTGTTCCAAGATCTTGGAGTGGATCCAACTCCGAGGTTCGAGGGTGACTGCCGTATAGAAGAAAAAACGGGGTTTTCCCAGTTCCCGAGTGGACAGAGTTATTGTAGGCATATTCGGCTATCCAAAGGATATCTTTCCAAGTTTTTTCAGTTTGTTGCAGCATGCAGCGTAAATACTGTTCCAGAGTTTGATTGGTCCTCTCGGTTTGTCCGTCGGTTTGAGGGTGGTGACTGGTCGATAGTCTCACATCAATTTGAGCCGACCGACAGCAACTTCGCCAAAAATGAGAAATAAATTGACTACCTCGATCCGAAATTAGAACTGAAGGAAAACCGTGCAGTCGAACGATGTTTTCGAAAAATTCTCGGGCCAGAGTTGTTGCTGTTGGCAAGCCTTTGAGTGGAATGAAATGCGCCATCTTGGAGAATAAGTCCACGATTACTAGGATCGTATTGTATCCGGAGCATGGAGGTAGAGCGGTGATGAAGTCCATAGAAAGCGTATGCCAAGGGCGAGGTGGGATGTCAATAGGGCGTAAGAGGCCGGCTGGTTTTTCCTTTTGACTCTTGTTTTGGGCGCATACTCCACAGGACATTATAAAGTCTCTGATATCTTTTTTCCAAGACGGCCACCAGAAGTAGCGCTTGATCTTTTCTGAGGTTTTGGCCATACCGGGATGTCCTTCCATTAAGGAATCGTGATAACAAGAGATTACCTTTTTCTGTAAATCTGTGCTGGGCAGGTATAATCGTTCTTGGAAATACAATAAGTTGTCCTTCACTGCAAAGTCCTTTCCCTGCAGATGCCAATTCTGTATGTCTGCTGGAGTTACAAGTTGCCTGGCTTTATCCTTAACTTCCTCTATGGATTGTGTGGCGATTACACCCAGAATTCTTTGTTCGGGAATGATAGGTACAGGTTTAGGGTTGATCAAGTGTTCTTCCACTCCCATCCGAGAAAGGGCATCAGCTTTACCGTTTTTTGTATCAGGTCGATAGGTAATTATGAAGTCAAACTCGGCAAAGAATAGTGCCCAACGGAGTTGTCTAGAGGATTGGGCTTTTGCGGTTTTCAAATATTGCAGGTTTCGGTGATCCGTAATCACAGTAACGGTGTGTCGGGCCCCCAGAAGATAATGCCGCCAAGCCTTAAAGGCAGACTTGATAGCCAGAAGTTCCTTATCAGTAATAGTGTAATTGATTTCAGGAGGCGAGAATTTGCGGGACCAAAATGCCACGGGATGCAACTGATTGGTTACTGGGTCCTTTTGTGATAGAACCCCCCCCATGGCAAGGCTCGAAGCATCAGTTTCAACGATGTAGGGGAGTTCGGGGCGAGGATGTTTTAAAATTGGTGCAGAGATAAATTTAGTCTTCAAATTCTTGAAAGCTTGCTCGCCTCGGTAGACCATTCAAAACGTTTGTTTTTCTTTAACAAGGCGGTGATGGGCTGGACTATTCGAGAGAATTCGGGGATAAACCTGCGGTAAAAGTTAGCAAAGCCTAACATGCTTTGAACACCTTTTACGGAGGATGGTGATGGCCATTTGAGAATTGCATCGACCTTCTTTGAATCCATACGCACTCCGCTAGGTGATAATATGAATCCCAAGAACTCAACTTCAGTCACATTGAAAACACATTTTTCCAACTTGGCGAAAAGTTTGTGTTGACGCAATCTCTCGAGGACCATTTTCACGTGTTTCCGATGTTCAGATTCCGATGAAGAATAAACGAGGATGTCGTCAATGTAAACAACAACACACACATCTATGAGCTCTCTGAGGACATCGTTCATAAAATATTGAAAGGCGGCCGGGGCATTGCAAAGTCCGAAGGGTATGACCTGATATTCAAATAGCCCATACTTGGTGCGGAAGGCCGTCTTCCATTCATCGCCCTCTTTTACTCGTACCAAGTGGTAGGCTCCTCTAAGATCCAGCTTTGTATATATGCATGCTTTTCTGACTTGGTCCAGGAGTTCAGGGATCAAAGGTAACGGATATCTATTCTTAACGGTGATCTGGTTCAGGGCGCGATAATCTATACAAGTTCTAAGGTCCCCTTCTTTTTTTGGAACGAAGAACAAAGCTGAAGAAGCAGGGGACTTGGAAGGACGAATAAACCCATTCGCTAGGTATTGATCCAGGTATTGTCGGAGGTGAAGGTTCTCAGGCTCGGAGAGGGCATAAATTCTACTACAAGGAGGAGTAGATCCAGGTATCAGGTCTATCTGGCAGTCATAAGACCTATGAGGAGGTAGAGAGTTAGCCTGATCCTTCCGGAAAACATCTTGGAATTCTAGGTATTCGGGAGGTAACTGGGGAGTCTCCGAAGAAATTGCTGCCAGTGCAACACCAGGTGGAGGGTGACAAGTAGAGACACATTCTGGAAACTGAACCGTTCTTGCTCGCCAATCGATCTGAGGATTGTGTTTCTCTAACCAAGGTATTCCTAGAATAATCTGGAACTGAGGGGCCTTGATCACATCGAACACGATCTTCTCATGGTGTCCATCTTGACTTACTAGCGTCACTTCTTGAGTGGTATGCGTTACTGGTCCGGAGGCTATCTCCGTACCATCCACCGTAGTAATGACGTCCTTTACAGCCTTGGGACAAAGAGTTAGATTCATCCTCAAAACCATTTCATGATCCACATAATTGCCGATGGCACCGCTGTCGACGTAAGCTTCAATCGCATGTAATCGATCCGGATGATCAGGGCTAATGAGGACCATAGGTATCACGAAATGCGAGGTCACGGAACTGGTTTTAATGCTCGGCAAGAGGACCTCTATTCTTGTCGGGCGAGGTCGTTTCCCTGCTCAGAGTTTGTGACCTTGGTAACTGCAGCTCCTACTGCCTTCTTGGCTGGTTTCACCGGACAGTCTCGAAGAAAGTGCCCTGAGTTTCCGCAATAGAGGCATAATTGCAACTGTTTTCTCCTTTCCCGCTCCTTTTGTGTTAGTGGTCCTTTCAGGCCCCCTATTTGCATGGGTTCCCCGCAGTCTACTCCTTTGGAAGGAGTTGGTGGTTTGGAAAATACTCGAGCATCAAACTTGGAACGATCGGCCTTCCTGTTCTGCAGTCTGTGATCTATTTGAACGACTAAGTCTATATAGTCCGAACAGTCTTGCGGGGGATTCACTACTTGGGCTAACACATCTTTGAGCTCTCCACGTAGACCTCTATAAAACAGCGTAATCCTTTTGTCCTCAGGCCATTGAGTTTCCACTATCAGTCTGTTGAAAGACGCAATATAAGCCAAAAGGTCTTGATTACCCTGTCGCAACGAAAGAAGCTCATTGTCCAAGGCCTGCCCCTGTGAATGTCTTGCGAACAGTTTTTCCATACTGAGCTGAAAAGCTTGAAAATCATGGAGAACCGGATCATCTTGATTAACTAGAGGGATCGACCAGTCTGCCGCATTGCCACTAAGGTACGAAAGCACGAAAGCTACTTTAGCTTGATCAGTTGGAAAGGCTGCTGGCCGGCATAAGAAATGCAACCGGCACTGATTAATAAATACTGCAAACCTCTTTGGGTCACCAGAAAATCGTTCGGGCGGAGCCAGAGGTACATTCCCAGGTAGGTTGATTTGCACTGGATTCATAGAGGATGTTGAAGGAAGATTTGCCCCTGATGCGGGTAATGGGGTCTGTCCGGCTTGTGACTGTAGCAATTGTCTAGCGAGATCGTCTGTTCGCTCCTTGGAAATAATCAATTCCCTTCTTAGAGCGTTCGTTTCCTGACGGGCTGCATGCACTTCTGCTCTTAGTTCCCCAAGTAACTGGGCTAGCTGGTCGGTATCCGAGGTTTCCATAGCGCCTGGGCGGGAGTTTTGCGGTAGGCTTTGCGTTCTGTAACGCTCACCTGATTCCCGCAGAGGCGCCGGTCTTGACTGGGCGAATACCGTATCTTCAAAGGTGATGTGTAACACACGGTTGGCTCTTTGGACTGGACCTCTGTGCACTGTATGTCTGACTCGAAGAGTAAGATGTCTGCAGATAGAAAATATGGGATTAATGAACTGGGGTTATTGGGTGTCTCTCTCTTCTTCCCTTTCTCTTCTCCTGTAGAACCCCAAAGATTAACGCTCTCACCTTAGGTAAGTGAACGCCGAGCTCTCCATCTGCCTCGGGGCAGGGTGCCGTAACCAGTTTCTTCACTGGATAAGGGTGCAGGCCTCTTGACCTCAGAGGACTGCTGTCCGTCGTTTACTGCACGAACGGTAAGTTCCGAGTATTTCAAATGTCTTTAAAAGTCTTTTGTAATGATGTCTCTTGTTTTGGAGGGTTCCGGCGATGGCGGATGACGGGCTGAAGTGAGTTGAGGATGAAACCCGTGTGAGGAATAGAAGCGCCTGGAAGCACGTAAGTAAGCGCTTGTTGCCTGCTTCACGATGCGCACTAACTGTCCTTTTATCTTGCAGGTACAAGTTCGGAGCTGCTGAAGGGTGCCGGAATACCCACTGGGTTCGGCGTGGTAAGGAGTAATGGCACGTGAGTAATAAAGTTACCCAATGTCTTTAAACGCACCTTCTTTTGTCTTTCAGATGCGGGATGCAGCGCCGAAGGCCTCCGGAGCGTGCGAAGAGTTGGTAAGCTTTTGTCTTTCAGATGCCGGAATGCAGTGCGAAGACCTCCGAGGCACGCGAAGAGTAGGTAAGCCTTTGTCTTTCAGATGCCGGAATGCAGCGCGAGGCGTTGGTGACAGCCGATGGACCAGGTAAGAGAAGCGCTGTCACTGAAGACCGTAGTGCTAACCTGTTCTTTCTTGTCTTTATAGGTGTTGCTGAAGACTGGATTCAGGATGGTAAGCCTTTTTCCCTTAGGCCCAGGATCAGATGCAGAAGACACGATGAGCGTTCTGCTGCAGAGGATGCAGAATAACACAAAGCAAGATTCATCCATCGGGTGTGGTTTAAATAGCCTCCTGTAGTGCTTAGGTGTCTCCTTCCACAGCCTCGCCTAGGTAAGAAAAGAGTTCCTGCTTTCCAGAAGAGTTCCAGTGTTCTGAACCTAGGGAGTGGCTCCTGCCCCACCCAACAGGAAAAGTAGTCCCAAACAGAAGAGGATTAGAGGCTCAACTGGCAGGTAAGTAAGCAGCATGGTCTGCTGCAGGTAAGTCCACCCAAGCATTATGAGCCCGGCGCTTCCAGCGCTGGGACTGGGCATATTTATGAGCCTGGTGCCACTGGCGCCAGGACAGGGTCCAAAAGGTCCCAATTGGGACTGGTTGGCACTCGGAACCTGGGTTATGGGTCTGCTTCCAAAGGAGTTGGGTAAGTCCTGACCTTTTGGAAGCAGAGATCATGACACCTAAGGAGGACCGTACGGTTTATCAAAGAACTTACCTAATGAATTTTACCTTGTGTTTGGTGATTCCGGCAAATCTGCCCGCCTCAAAAGTGGACCCTCGTCAAGATGCCGTCTCAGACCGCACGGCTATCGTCCAAGGATCGGATTGTGCAGCGCTGTAGAGGTGTCGCGTCTCGTTCAGTCGGGCCCGTAGTATCACACCGTCCGATCCCGGTCCAATAGCATGTGTCAACCTTCAATGGTCCGGCATCAATCTTGAGGGTCCCTATTCAGGCGCCAACTGTGAAAAGAGAAAAATAATATGAGGCCGGGAAACCCAAAGGAAACACACCAAACACTGGTTACAAAGGAACATACAAAGTACTTTATTTTAAGGTCAAGCAATGACAAAGTAAATGACATATCGGATAGCTATAGGCCCTCAGTACAACACAACGAACTTCAACGGGATTCGATGTATTCAGTGAGAGAGTGTACATCAGGACATTCAGGCTTATAAACGTTTCTCCAGCCTGTTGTCCAACCCCTTCACGGGTTAACCATTCCATGAATGTATTACTGGTCTAGGGTCTCTGCCAGGTTAACTTTAATATATTCATCAGTATGTGCATAGATCAGTTCCGTTGATACAGGTAATACATTTACACACAGGTCAACAGAAGGACAAGGTCCCAGTTCATGACCCTAACAAGTGGCCTGTAGGCAAGTTATACATTAGCTGTATGGAGGTCATGTCGACCAGATTCTGTTCGGAATGGCATCGTCCACCATTTTGATGTACAGGTTGACCTTTACACAGCAAGAGAACCTAAAATGGCGGTTTGATTCAAGATGGCGGCCTACATCAATTTCTAAGGTCAAGACCTTGCTGTAGAGAGTTATTCGCGTGCAGTTTTAAGCAACATGGCGTAGGTCAATATACATACAATCGTTACAATAGGAGGCATAATTTAATATCCAGTTCGACAATTCAAGGATGTACTCATCACACTTCAAAGATGGGGACAGATGTTTCAACTCTGGTAGGCTGGGACATTTCTCGAACTCCAGGAATTGTCCAGCGATTGGACAAAAGTGTTGAAATTGCGGAGTCAAAGGACATTTTGCAGTCGTGTGTAGACACAAGAAAAGCATATCAATAGTAAAAGAAGAAGAAGAATCAGATGAGGAAAGAGTTATAGTGATTCGAGAACTTCCCAGAGATGAGCTAAAGTTCCCACGTTGTGAAATTATCTGGGATAAATGGAAATTAATGGTCATGGTGGACAGTTGTTCACCATACACAATCATCACAAAAGGAACTTGGCAAAGATTAATGAGCGAAGGTTTAAAACTCCAGACATAAAAAACCCAGGAGGATATGAATGGTCTACAATCCATATAAAAGGATAGTTTACCAGCATCATGCAATTCAAAGGTCGCCAGGCTCAAATTAAGGTGTACGAGGCAGAGAAGGTAGTGAATGTAATTGGATGGAGAGATCAAGCAGCACTGCGAATCAGGTTAGACGCATGCAAAAAAGAGTCTATTTTGCTAGTGAAAAGCAACAATGAACAGATTAAAAGAGAAGAGAAAGTTCCAGGAGATGTATTTCAAACAAAATTGGGATTACTAATAAATGACATGCACAGAATAAAATTAAAAAGAGATTCAATACCAGTGGCTCACAAGAAAGCAAGGCTGATACCGACTGCTTTAATTGACAAAGTGGAACAAGAATGGCAAAGACTTGAAGGTGAAGATATCATGGAGAAAATTGAAGCATCACAATGGATAAGCCCCATAGTAGTGGCATTGATGAAACATGGGAAATTGAGAATATGCATGGACTTAAATGTGAATAAGAACATCATTGTAGACATGTACCCGTTGCCTATAATTTCAGAAATGTTAAATTGCATTTAAGGAGCAGATACCTTCACCACACTAGATTTATCTAATGCTTACCATCAAATTGCACTGACAGAGGATTGCAGAGACAACACGACTTTCCTCACGCCGCCTGGTTTATATCCATATAAACGAATCCCATTTGGATTAGAGTCAGCAGCAGCTGTTTTTCAGAGAACTATGGCACATACATTGAAGGGACTGAGGGGAACGTTGGTATATCAAGATGATATAATTGTGTTTGGGAAAGGCACTAAGGAACATGATAGTAGTTTGAATGATGTATTGGATCGATTGAATGGAAAGGGTTTGACTGTCGAGAAACAAAAATGCTAATTTAAAGTTAGTGAAGTTGAATATTTGGCACATGTGGTGAATGGAAAGGGATACAAACCCAAAGTAGAAGCTATGAAAGCAATCAGAGAATCTCCTGACCCAATCAACAAGGATAAATTAAGACCATTTTTAGGGTTATGCGAGTATTACTATAGATTTGTGAAAAATGTTGCTAGTATAACTGAACCATTAAGGAGGTTGATGAAAAAAGATGTAACATTTGTATGGAATGAACAATGTAAAGATGCAGCTAATTTCATCAGGAAAAGTATCAGTGAGACAGCGGAATTAGGAGGTTTTGTTTTTGGCAGATGAACTAAGCTCACAGTAGATGCCAGTTGAACTGGGTCAGGTGTGGTACTATCCCAAATATCAGAACTGGGACAAGACAAAATCATAAGTCATCCATCTTGTGTAATCACAGATACGGAGAGTAGATACTCAGTCATAGAAAGGGAACTACTGGCCTGTGTATGGGCGATTGGATATTTTAGAAAATATCTGTGGGGTAGCAAATTTGTGGTGCAAACTGATCATAAACCTTTACTAGAGATTTTATCAGTCAAGGGTAATGTGCAAGACATCTCCAAGATTGGGCAGGTTAAGTCTTAATTTACAGGATTATAATTTTTTTGGTGAGATATGTTCCAGGAAAAAGGAATGTAGTGGCAGATTTTTTATCCCTTTGATGGATTCTAATAAAGAGACTAATGAAGCAATGGAGGTAGTAGCTACTGTATTTGAAGTGACCTCTAGAGAGGAATGGTTAGAGGAACCGAGGAAAGATCAGGCTTTGTCTAAAGTCATTGAATATACCAGGTCAGGATGGCCGGAAAGGAAAAGGTTGGATGAGGAATGTTCAAAGTTTTGGGACGTGAGAGACAAGTACTCACTAGATGATGAATTATTAGTAAGGCGTGACAAACTAATTCCTCCACAAAGCTTGCGGATGGAATTAATTGAGAAAGCGCACCAATGGCATCCTGGCATTTCAGGTACCACAGTTAATGTTAGAACCAAATATTGGTGGCCAGGAGTAGATTTGCCAGTGGAGAGATTTGTGAGAGATTGTTGGCCATGTCAGAATAGTGACAAGAGTTGCAAGAGTTTCAAGAGTGTTCCCATCAAGATACCAAATGTGGAGGGTTTGTGGGAAAAGTTAGGTATTGATATAGTAGGACAATACAGGAATTTCATGCAAGGAAGGACATTTGTAATTGTACTGGTGGATTACTATTCCAAGTGGATGGAGGTGAAAATGGTTGATAAAATTGATACCACAGAGATAATAACATTTCTTTTACAAATTTTCAAAAGGGAAGGTTTTCCCAAGTCTATAATAAGTGATAATGCAGTGCAAATTAAGAGCAAAGAAATGATGGATTTTGCTAAACATTTGGGAATTGAATGGACATTTTCATCTTTGTATCATCCCCAGACCAATGGGCTGGTCGAGAGGTGTAATAGAGTTGTTGTAGAAAATATAGATTTGGCTTTGCGTAACAACATGTCTGTAGAAGATGCAATGAGAGATAGAATTTGGAGTAGTAGAGTTTCTATCAGGAGAGAGTCAGGCAAATCCCCCTTTGAGTTAATGAGGGGCGCAGTTCCTAAAACTTTGTTAAACTCAAGTTGGGTTAACTTTAGAGGAGTTAGAAAATATAGGAAGAATGATAGACAGTTTCAGGAAAACAGGTTAAAGGTTGTCCCAGGTGATTTAGTGAGAATAAGGAAAGGACGAGTGTTAAGGAAGGGAGAATCCAAATATTCTGACCCAGTAAAAGGTAAAGAAGTGTTTGGACATGCAGTCAGAATTCAGGATTGTACTGTTTGGAATATGGATAGAATCAACAAATGGAGATGGTCAGGTGATTATACAGTGGACAGAGTGACGGAAAGGAGGAGAAGAAGAGCTATTGAATTGTTTGATGAAGACACTCATGCGAATTCAAGGGAGGAAAGTGTGAGTGATGTTGTTAATGAGGTAGAAGAACAAAAGTTTGGAGATTTCACACATGAGGAGAGTGAAGACTATGAGAGTGATGAGAGTGCACATATATCTCCACATGCCTCTTTCTTACAAAGGGTTAAGAGACCTCCTGTGTGGTTGAAGGACTATATAATGAACTAATCCACATTTTGATTAATGTTTTTAGTTATAAAACGTTCTTAATGGTTTTTGTTTTGTATGTACTGTAATATTATTTACAGGCTGTTTCTTTTTTTTGTTTTAGGAGGGGGATGGTGTTGTACATTCAATGTTATATTGAATGTTTCGTTTTATTACGTATCACCTTGCATCCGCGTTCAGCCTGCATCCGTGTGTCAGTATGGCGTGTCAGTATGTTTGTGTTCGAATGAGTGAGGCTCAAGCATAGCAGAGTGTTAGTGAAGACAGAGAGTGGTTGACTAGAGGTATGCAGAGTGGATGCAGGCGGGCCACCGGGTTTGACAAATAAACCTACTGGTGACTTTCAAAGAAGTGTCAGACTCACTTACTACAAAACACTCCCACAGCATCCGCTGACAATGTTGCTGGGCTTACCACCAAGAGACTCAGAAATATACAGATACCCCAGAATGTGGGAGACTATGCTACGGGCGGGGAGGGTGGCCCTGGCTCAGAAGTGGAAAAGCCCAGTGCTCCCCAACAAGGAAGACTGGCTATCGAAAGTGAAAAATATGTTTTTAATGGACAAACTAACGGCCATGGTGAATGAAGAATTGGGCACGTTCCGAGCACGGGGAACTCTTGGGATGGGGTAAGGCAGAAATGGGGATGGGAAGCACACTGAGGGTAGGAAAATGGCTTGGGCCACAAAACAAGGCGGCGTAGACACCAGTGCAGAGACAAGAGGGCTGAGTGCCCTCCACGAGGAAGGGGTGAGGGGGAGAGTTGCCAGGGGGTGGAGAGCCAATAATAACAAGGTTAACATACAAAGGAAAATAGACACATCATGATGTTTCACCATACTAGGATCCCAGGCTTGGGAACGGCGTCCACCGGAAGGGGTGGAGGACTCGCATTGGACCGTTCTCCAAAACAATCTGTCTT
This sequence comes from Ambystoma mexicanum, assembly GCF_040938575.1. Lineage (NCBI taxonomy): Eukaryota > Metazoa > Chordata > Amphibia > Caudata > Ambystomatidae > Ambystoma > Ambystoma mexicanum. The sequence goes on along the minus strand of NC_090928.1, from coordinate 316,775,833 downwards.
CCTTTACATAATAAACCACTGTTACCAGTTTGGAGTTTGGGGAGGGTTGGAGGAGGGGCGGAGGGGAATTGTTACATTTGCCAGGTCTGTCTCAAGGTTTAAGTAATGTCTATTAATGGTCCTTATCTTGGTTCGATTGAAATGCTAATAAAAATCTAAAGTAAAAAAAACAAGGGGCTTCAGTGTGTGGGGCACAGGTTTATGGGACCGAGAACACCAGGGAGAACACCCATTAGCGTCATAACATTCATGCATTTAATAGCAGCATACCCGGACAATGAGATAGGGCAGTCTATATAAAAAGGCTTCCTGGAAGGTTTCAGCATCCCATTCAAAGGTCAAGGGTCCACGGTGATACCAAAAAATCTGAAATCTGCAAAAGAGAATTCAACAATAGTAAGGAATAAAATACAAAAAGAATTAGAATTAGCCATGATTGGAAGGCCCTGGGAATAAATGCCATACAAGGAATACATCTGCTCACAACTGGGTCTGATATCCAAAAAGGAACCAGGGCAGTTTAGACTAATACATCACTTGTCCTATACACAAGGCCAGTCCGTGAGTGGTGGATACCTGAAACAGAAACAGCAGAGACATACACACATTTCCATGAGGCACTTAGAGTAATTACAAAATTTGGGAGAGATGCTTTAATGGCTAAATTAGACATGGAATCAGCCTTTAGATTACTGCCAGTACACCCTAATTCGCAACATTTGTTAGGTTTCACCTTTGAAAATAAATTTTATGTAGACAAGTGCCTCCCGATGGGTTGTGCTATATCATGTGCACTATTTGAACAATTAAGTTCATTTTTTCAATGGGTGTTCTTGAAAAAATAACCCTGAGCCTAGGTTATACACTACCTGGCGGTTTCCTGTTGATAGGTCAGCCTGGAACAGGGGAATGCAAGGAATCTCTGTTAGGAATGATAAGAATTGCATTGGATTGGGGCATACCGCTGGCAAGAGAAAAGACCACCGACCCAGCTACAAGCATAACCTTCCCAGACATTGAGGTAGACACAGCGTCAGGGGTCTGTAGGATCCCAGCTGGGAAAATAGAGGAGCTACTCCAAAGGCTCAGAGCACTTATGGGGAAAGATAAGGGTACCGTTAGGCAAATACAGTCGCTAGCAGGTAGCCTTAATTTTGCAGCCAGAGTGATTCCTCAGGGGAAAGTGTTTTCAAGGAGCTTGTAAATCAAGACCAAAGCCAGCACGAAACCCCACCTACACATATGGTTGGGGGAGGAAGTTAAGAGAGACTTGCTGGTATGTGAAAAATGTTTGTCGAAATTCAATGGTTCAACAATATGGTGCACGCCATTAAACACGGAAAATAAAAGTGTTCTACTTACTGATGCAGCCAGGAGCAAATGTTTTGGAGCTAAACTGGGCAAGGCATGGTGTGCAGGTTCATGGCCAGAAGCTTGGCATGCACAAGGGCTGACGAGAAACACTACATGGCTACAGATCATCCCAATCTGGCTGGCGCTCCATAGTTGGGGTGACCAGTTAGCAAACACCAAACTCGTAGCATTGTCAGATAACATGGCAGTAGTGGGAATCTAGAACAGAAGATCAATCACTTGCCATCTGGTTTTATGTATACTAAGGGAAATGACCATCATAACTCTTACCAGAAACATTGAAATAAGGGCAAAGCACATCACTGGCACAGATAATAACATTACAGAGGCATTATCCCGATTTCCCTGGAGTACATTTCGTCAAATGAGCCCAGAGGCAGACAAAAACAGGGCTGAATTTCCAAGAGGATGCTGGGAGATACTGAAAAAGAAATGAAGGCAGCATCATCGCCAATGCCGGATGGCCGGGGCCGAGATGCATCAACAGTAGCTACACACACCTCAGAGACGGGTGTCAGCAGGAGCAAGCCTCTTGCAAAAAACCCGAACCCTGCAACAGGGTTATTATTGGGTCTCCCCAAGAATGCGTTGGCAAGCACACCGCAGCTCAATATAATAAATGTCTGGAATTGGTAATAAATGTCACAAGTTTATTGTATGTAGAATCAATAACAACAAAAGAGATTAATATAATTCTGGAATGGGCATAAAACCAGGGGAAGAAAAAAGATTGGGCAAAAAGACACCTAACGGCGGTAACCTATTTTGCTAAAATTCAAGGAGGTTCAGACCCAACCTGCAGCTCATTAATAACATATGCACTGAAAGGTTGGGGGAAGTTGGAAGGCCTGCAGAAGGACAAGAGGCGCCCTTTGAATTTTGAGAAAATAGTAATTGTATAGATACGGTGTGCTCACACGCTTATGAGACAAATCTGTTTAGAGCAGCATTTGCCATTGTATATTTTGGGGCTTTCAGGCTAAGCAAACTCATTGCTTCAAGTTCTAAAGCCACCTATGGTTTGAGCATATTGGATGTGCAAGTACAATTGGACAGTATTACAAGTGAAGTGCAAACATCAGACAGGTTGCAAAAGTGAAATGAATATAAACTGCATAGAGGACAAAGGAAACTGCATCGCCAACCTGTACGCTAAGAGCCGTTGGGGGTCGTTTTTTGGTTGTCAAACAGGCATGGCAGTGCACTAAGTCAATTTCAGTTTAAAGATGTACTTATGCAAACCATTGTAGAAGCAGGTTGGGACAGCACGAAATATGGGACTCACTCCTTCAGAATAGGGGCAGCAACACCACTTGGCAAGGGGGAGTGGGGGCTCAAAAAGTCAAAACAATTGGGGGTTGGAAATCGGATTGCTACAAACGTTATCTAAAGCCAGAACTAATATGATGCTTTTCTCTCAAACAGAACAAGATGTCCCTTTCAAGTCAGCATGGACAGGGAGATGGTCAGAAGACACAAAAGAGAGACTGACATTCCAAAACACTATCACGTTATGGTGGGGGTACAGGGGCATGAAATGGTCTGAGATACACGACCAACTGGCAGACTTAATAGCTTTCAGTGATCCATCCACATTTTGTTTTATACACCTAGGGGGCAAACGGTTTGGTGCAACAAGGAAGAAAACAGTTGCTGGCTGACACATGCACATCCTTGGCAGGCATTGCACACAACTGGGGAAATACTGAGATAATCTATTCAGCAATGCTGCCCAGAAAGGTATGGTAGGGGGCTAATTCGTACAAAGCTATAGACACAGCAAGAAAAAAATTCAGTAGTGGGTGGAAAAATTCTGCACAAGTAGGGGAATTCACTTCATCAGGCACAGTGCTATTTCACTGGCAACCCCTGAGTTGTTCTACAGCGATTGGACACATGTATCAGGAATGGAAAATTTCCACTCGGAAATGATAAACAGTCTGACCGCAGGAGGATTCAGATTAGTAACTTTTGTGGGAACCCATCCAGGTGTGGTGGCGCGAGCCAGGTACACGGCCCTGGACCTCATGTCCAAAAGTGTACATTCTTTTATATGTAATATGTTTTTTTACAATTATGTTATGCACAATAAAAACCACAGCCTTTTATTGGCAACACCTACACAACACTTCAGTCATCATTGGGTAATCATACCATTGGGGAACAGTCACTGTCTCTTGGCTCCACTGAATATGGCCAGTGCTGCTGAAGGGGGCACCCCTGCAGCTAAGTGGTGCAGGACAATAATCAGGGGACAAGGGTGACAGAGGGAGAAAATACGGGCTGCCGCACACAGCATAAGTAGCATGAGGCCATCAACCTCAGCGCTTCCCCCAGCCGCTGGATTTAGCATATGCAAGCTGAGGGCCAAAAGACACCAGGGTGCTAAGACACTAGCAAATGCCTCGTCCAAAGACAGGAAAGGCAGGAAGAGGGGCAAAGTGGTAGAACCAAGGGTCACAACAAGGTGCGAATAGCCGTCGGTGCCAGCCGGCTGCAGGGACAACAAAAGCCCCCCAAACACATGTCTTGTCTGAGGCAAGTGTAGGAGGATAAAAGAGAGGCACTAAGTAGGGAGAAATCAGTTTCCTTGGTACTCCGGATGGAGCAGCACAGTTATTCTGCGTACGCAGAAGACTTTTCGTTTCCCATATCCCACCAACCCTAAAAAAAAAGAAAGGAAGAAGAAAGGGAAAAAAGGGTAACGAACGTGGGCACAACGGCGTGGAAGCAAGATGGCGGCATGGGCCAGGAACATGCCCCTGGACCTCGTGCCCCAAAGGGTACATTGTTTTATATGTAAATAAAAAGTTTTTTACAATTATGTGATGCGCAATAAAAACCACTGCCATTTATTGACAACACCTACACAATGTTTCAGTCATCATTGGGTAATCATACAACTGTGGAACAATCTCTTGGTTCCGCTGAATATGAGCACTGACAGCACCCTTTTCTGTGATCATCTCACATTGTCTGAAGTCGAGAAGGAATAGGTCATGGGCGCACAGCAGCTGAAGTCAACAACGAAGAAGGTATGGGTGCAGTAGCAACATGGAGAGACCTGAATGTTGACCGTCATTGAGTCCTACGCCACATCGTTGCTGTGCGCGAGACTCATTAGGCGTCCCTGTTATATGATGGCTGCGACATGTAGAGAAGTTCTGCATACAACTGTAGCCATTGCTTATCAATTCACCAGAACAGTCCGAGCCAGACGGAGAGCGTAATTCATGCTCGTGTATAGTGGAGTGCAACAGAGACTCTGCCAGTTCACAAAAGAATGCATTTTTAAAAAAGGAGCAAAAGAAAGGAGCGAGACAGTGATTACAGGGCACCAAATCAAATAAAGGACAAAAAAAGGAAAAGTGGGTATGTCAGACATACCAGGCCTCATGTTGTTCCTACCCAGCAATTAAATGGAAAGAATGGAAGGGTGAGATTTTTGAAGAATGTACTGGCTGTATATGAGCCCAACTATACGAATGAAAGAAAAGATGCATTGTTGTTCCATTGCCCTGGCCCAGCATGTTCGCAAATACTTAATAGATTACCAGAGCCAGCAGGGCAGAGGAGATGAACCAATTTAACGTGAATGTGGCAAAGTTAGACAAACACTATGAGGTGAAGGAATAAAACATTCTGGCTTGCTACCATTTTGCCATTCGAGAGTAGAAAAGGAGAGAATCCATAGATGAGTTTGTGGCAGTGCTGAGAGGGCTGGCAATAAAACATCAGTTTGGGCACTGCCAGGAAGAGCACATTCGTGACCAGCTGATGATAAAGTGCAACACCAACTAAGTGTGAGAGGAACTTTGGAGAGAAAAAGACCTGATGTTAGAAAAGCCGATAGTGAGGGCCACAGGGATTGAACACATTGAAAGTTGTATTAAGGCACTCCATGTAGACGCATCTAGCAAAACAATGGGAGAGGAGAGAGCTATCAACAAGATGAAAGGCCAGGTGAAGGTCCCCAAAGAAGTGTTCCATGGAGAAGATACACCAGAGAGCAGGATCAGATTGCAAGAGCGGATTTATCATAAAAAACACAACATCAAAGAGGACATGCAAGGAGGGACTGTAGAGCGGCAGGTACATGCCTCTGCAGGAAATCCCGCCCCCTGTCTCCTATATGTTGGAAGCCCGAGATTGTGTCGTGTTTGACACCAGCAATTGTGCCAATACTGCCACGTATATTCGAAAGAAGATGCCCATTGAGACAACCTTATTGAATGTATCCCCAAAGAGATGACAATCTGAGGGAGGAACACCCTGAAGGAATATGAACAAGAGCAAAGAACTAAGTCTGTGACGTCATAAGAAAATATGAACAACGTCTCAGAATATTGACTGAAGAGGATGAATGGATCTTATAGAAACTAATGACGAAGTAAAGAATCGAGAGAACTTTTAAATGTGAAAAGAAGATTACACATGCATGAAATGCTGAAGAGAATCAAGTGTCCAATAATTGTAGAGATGCTGAAACGCAAGGTAAACGAAGACATCATAGAAGCTGGCTATATGTAGTAAATAGAATGCAGGTGGAGCTGCCACTGTATAGAAGCGGGACATCGGTATCACAAATTTAGTAAGGCAGGACCCAGGAAGAAGGAAGGGAGAATCGTGTTGCAGCAAGAATAAGCCAAAACCGTGGAGCTCATGACAAGGTTGTCTTGCATGGAGTGAATACTGAAGCAGCCAAGGTCGGTAGTCAGTTCTTGAAAGGAGTGAATGTACGAAGGATGAATCATCTTTTGTTAAGAGTCAAGGAAAAAACACCAAGATCGCCAAGTTTTATTCATTTAAGACATTTAAAAAGCTGCAAAATGGACCAAATTGTGGTCTCCTGTCACATGAGCCATGGATGAAAATAAAGTCGAACTTGGAGTCCTATAACAATGATAGTGATTGCCCGTACTCCCGTGCATTCCCAGAAACAAGGATACTTTGCAAGGCCAAGTTCAAATATAATCTTCATGGCAAAAGACTTGGGTGATGAGATATGTTAGGCTAACTGGGTGGGAGGTAGAGTCAGGCCCACCTCCTTGCACCTGGGTCTGTGCTTTCATGCTGTTAAGTGAACCGAACGTTCCAGACATGGCACCAGTTGTAGAGGTCCATATAATGAAGGACCTTATATTTTAAAGACCAATAAAACATGGTATACTTAATGGTTTTGAAGATGACATGTTTGGAGGTAGGCATATATTGTCCACCTGACAGTGGGCAGCTAATCACAATCCTGTGTCCTTTGTAATGTATACTTAAATGTTCCCCCTAAGCCTATCACAATCCCTAGTAGGTTTTTCATTATTTGCCACATAGTATGATGTCACCTCTGACATAGTTTTAGTATAAAGTCTATGTTTTGTGAAAAGATCGCTTAGAGAAATCGAGTGAACGTCCGTTGATGTTCGTTGTAACTCCCTGTTTTAGATAGTTGTTAATAAAAAAACAGTACTTTGCCATCTTCCTGAGTTAGTTCGGTTATTTGGACTCCGAGTCTATGAATCCATCCGTTGAATGCACATTCCTAGGCCATAAACTCACGTTGTAGCAGTGTGGATGGTTTTCAAATCCAAACCAGTTTGTCTCCAGAGGATCCCAGGGTTTCCCATGGAGAGCGGCCAATAGAAATAAACTTGCAAGAAGAACCGATACAGTGGGCAGGTTGTCTTGCACAGTGTTGTTCTCGGCATGCGCCCTTTGCTGGAAAAATGCCCTCTTTTCCATGAAACAATCGAAAATCTCCAGAGCACAGCGCGGAAGCTGGAATTTCCAGTCTACATTGAGACACACAAATTACCTGAGCTCTCTAATTGTCTATTCTGTGCAAATGACCTTTCCTCCCCAGCCACCCACATCTTCCTCCTTGGAATCTTATATCTAATGGGGAACCCAAGTTTTGTTCACAAAGACTGGAGGACGAGTGTTAAAGAGAAAAGAGGCAGAGACTACCCAAATATAGTGTCCTGGAGGGTACACAAGAAATCCCTTATTCTCAAAATCAAAGTAGCATACAGTCAAGCATTTGAGATATATTTATTATGCACTGATTTATTCTTTGTGATTGTAAGGTGCTGCCTGCAATTCTTGTTCTGGGGAGAAATATAAAGAAGGGTGATTGGGAGGCAGGAGGGTTTGTAAGATGTGGAGAAGGTGGTTCAAAACTAAGGAAGCATCTTTCATAGGTGAACGAAATTCACACTCCATCTGGTTAGTTAGAACAGACTTGAAAGGACGCTGCTACGCGGAGCGACATATTGAACTTGTGTATATCATTGTTTAAACTGAGTGAACAGATTAGAATTTATGAAAAGGCTATTTTTTGCCTGCTACTGTTGATACCACATATTTGGGGGCTGTAACAGTAATAGTAATAACTTGCCATCTCACAAGCGTTTCCAAGTGTTGGAGGATCTTTTAAACTCCAGCACTCTGCTAAAATATTATTGCATTAGACATCTGCATTTCTTTCTTGACTACTGTGCCTGCCATCCAAGGGAAAAACGACCCCTTGTTGATTAATTGCCTCTCGGCTCAAGCTCGAACGCTTGTATTAGGCAAATAATCTTCGGAAACTAAGTTTCCCAGCAACACCGGCGTCGCTCTTTACGAAACATCAGGTGCTTCCGCACCAGCGCTTCCACAACAAGCCGGTCTACGCCGGTCCACGGCATCCATCAGCGTTCGGCGAGATGCTCTTCACCAACCGGCGCACATCATCCAGGAGCACAAATCAAGGTATGGGATACCTTAAAACCTTGCACTGACTGGCCCCAGTTAACCTACTATATCAGCAGTCCTCGGTGCAGCGCTATCTAGAGATTAGAAATGCCTCAATCAAAAAGCCCCTCCCCCGAGAACAAAATATCCCAGAGCTTGTACCAGTATTATTACACCCACAAATAACTTTGGTGGCTAACCATGCTGTACAATTGAACTTTCAGCAATATGAAGCAGTTAGCCAACTTCATTTAAACAAAGAAAGGGATCATTAGGAAGTACATTTCCAGTCAAACCCACAATCTCTTCTGAGATTAAAATTGCCCTCCTAAACAATAGATCTTTCAACAAACACGCAAGATATCAATGACTATATAATTAAGGAAGATATAGACATCCTCTGTTTAACAGAAACCTGGTTGCAAGAACCCACCGGGCCCATCATCGACACTGCGGTTTGTCGGGATTGTAATATCTATTTAAAAAATAGGGAGATAGGAAAACGCCGAGGAGTGGCCGCAAATGCAAGACAAAACCTCAAGCTATTTCCATCATCCATTCACTGTACAGGCTGTGAAACAATCCTACTTAAAATGTCCCCCACCAACAATAGTCGCATCAATATTATTGTTATTTACAGACCTCCCTCTTTAATCTCAGACTTCAACGATGACCTAGTCCTCTTGCTGACAACTTTAAGAGACCCAACAAAGGGACGGTACTTCTTGGAGACCTGAATAGGTAGAGAGGGAACACGAAAGATAAGGAGGCCATAAACCTTGAAAATGACTTACTAACCATTGTTTTTTTTTATGACAAACAACAATCCAACTTCTAATTCTGGAAATCAACTAGACTGGATAATATCAAACGATGTGGAAATGACTATGTCAGGAACCTTCCCCTCCATTTGGTCTGATCACCACAAAGTTGAAGTTAAACTAACACCAAGAAATAATGCTAGGAAACACAGCAAATCCCCCAAGACAGTTCAAGGAAGAACCATCAAAAAAAATCACGTCCCTCATCCTCTCACAATGTGTTGATACTATCATGAACACCACATCAGAGAAGGACTCATGTGATAAAATAGTGGCTACCTACACTAGCCATTTTCTGAAACCCCTAGATCAACATGCACCCATTAAAAATAAACAAGTCAGACTCAATCCAAATCACCAGAGCTGAAACCAACAGACTTAAACAAGACAAAAGAAAACTTGAAGGAAAAATGGCAAAAGACCCCTATGAGAATAATAAAAAGAACCGGAAGAACCTGGACAATATATACAGAACCAAACTGACAGAAACCAACCAAAAAAACATTACAATGACCATATCACTGCTGCGGCCAGTCCCACTGGTAAATTGCTTCAGATTAAAAAATCAATTGACCCTCTCCCCTCCATTTCAACCTTCCAAACAAGAATCAAAAATGTGGGCTCCTGGCATGGAACCTATTCTACCCAGGAGGGTTAACTGAAGAACAAAGCACACAAGTGAATAGGTTCAAGAACACTTTGCTCATACACACGAAATCCCACAGTTTTTTAAATAAATTCTGCAGTTTCTTAAAGAAAAAAATACTCATGAAAGTTGTTTCATAGAGAAAAGTCTCTCGAACACAATTTTTTATGTTAGAACTGTGTGAGTCATGAATATAAAAACACAATTCCAGAAGAAATCAGACATCAAGAATGGTTTGTTGGACCACAACAGAACAAAACAAGGATATGTTTTCAACACATTGTACCAAAGCGTTTTTTGGACAAAATCAAGGACAGTGTGTATGTAACAAACCCACCCTCTGTGAGGGTTTGTCAAAAATGCACAATTCAATGGTGTGAAGTTACAAAACAGGATTCTTAAACAACATAAAACAATTGCAAGGACACAAAAGAGAAATGTGCATGTGTGGACAGCAATAAATGTGCTGTAGTTTCAGAGAAGTAGTGTGTCTACACCAGGTGTTTGACCTCCTTACCTAGATATCTCCGGTGAGAGGTAAGACACTTCACTTTTGTACATTTAAAATATTATGTTACACAACCCTCTGATTCATTCATTCTAAATCATTATTTTGCTCATACATCCATCTGATTGTGGTCTCCCTCCCCTGCAGCACAGACGTCACTTTTCACAGAACCCGTCCTGATGATGGCCATATGAACTCCAAACGGCCAAAACACCTGGTGTAGAAAAACGCTTTGGTACAATGTGTTGAAAACATATCCTTCTTTTGTTCTGTTGTGGTCCAACAAACCATTTTTGATGTCTGATTTCTTCTGGAATTGTGTTTTTATGTTCATGACTCACACAGTTCTAACATAAAAAATTGTGTTCGAGAGACTTTTCTCTATGATACAACTTTCATGAGTATTTTTTTCTTCTTAAGAAACTGCAGAATTTATAAAAAACTGGGATTTCGTGTGTATGAGCAAAGTGTTCGTGAACCTATTCACTTGTGTGCTTTGTTCTTCAGTTAACCTTCCAAACAAGACTGTGAAAAAGTTCAGACAGCCTTCCACAATAACATTTTAAAAAGCCTGAGAAACAATAAAAATTTGCAAAAAATGATAATCTGTCCCCTCCATCTACAATAACAGAAGAACCAACTCAACTAGAGGGACCTAAATTCCAATTCACCCTTATTTCCTTAGAGGACATGAATAAAGTACTATCCACCATCAATTGTACTTCATGCACAGAAAATACATTACCACCTGAGCTAATCTTGAACAACACAGAGATTTTTGCCCCATTCCTCTGTAGATTGGTTAATGCTTCATTCAGAGATCATAAAGTACCAGTGGCAATTAAAACTGTCACATTCACACTGCTGGTCAAAAATCCAGGCCTTGACCAACAGGACCCTACCAATCTCCGGCCAATCACCAATTGCAATTTTCTCCTAAAAATCCTGCATAAAATTGCAACGAGCCAACTCCAGGATTATGTTGATAAATATGACCTTTTACATCCACAACAATCAGGATTCAGAAGGGCACATGGAACAGAATCTGCCTTATTAGATCTTCACACCGAGATGCCAAGCATCTTGGACGAGGGGAAGACGGGCTTACTGATACTTTTGGACCTCTCAGCAGCTTTCGATTTGCTCAACCATCGGAAGCTCCGAGAGGCCCTGGATAAATCAGGGAATTGCTCCCCAGAGGCCATCGACTGGGTAGCCTCCTTCCTGGAAGACTGGTCCTCCAAGATCATTTGGGGAGATCATTCCTCATCCACCAGACCAGTAGACTGTGGCATACCACAGGGATCTAGTTTTTCAGCACTACTTTTTAATCTCTACTTACGCTGCTTATGTACCCTATTGACAAGCATGGGAGTATTTTTCACAAATTTTGCAGATGATACTCAACTGATTATAGAGCTGAGTGGTAATCATACCACAGACAACAACAGGCGTTCGGTCATCTATAATTCCATTGAATCATGGATGAAACCAAATGAGATGTGCCTCAATGGAAGCAAGACCGAGTTAATGACATTTGGTTCCCCACACGCAAGAGCTAAAATAGATCCTGCTTACTCATCCTTCAAATTTAAAGAGTCAACAATTGGAGTCTCAGACAAAGTTAAGACACTAGGGGCCTCATTACGAGTTTGGAGGCAGCCATGGAGCTATTAGCTCCATGGCTGCCTCCAAACCGGGCTCCATTACCGGGTTCCTGCAATGGGGACTTACCGGGTCATTCCGACATAGGAGGATCCGGTATGTCCTCCTTGGAGGAACCATTCCCCATTCCCATTTGAGCACCCATAGGACTCAATGGCAATGGGAAGGGAGGTAACAACGGGCACATTACAAGTCTCCCATTGCTACCTCCCTCTTCCCCTCGCGGGACCCGGAAAAGACGTCTGGTTTTACCAGACGTCTGATCCGGGTCCCGCAAAGGGAACCTCGTAATCAGCCTCATTCCGTCAGCGCAAGCCTCGTAATGAAGCCCAAGGTGTCTACTTACAAGCATCACTGGGAGCTGAGGCGCAAGTTGCATATTTGAAACACAATTGTAAATACAATCAAAGATTCTTGAGACGAATGAGACCACTGCTGTAACAACAGAATAGTTCCATCGTCGCCAGAGTCACCATCCTGTCAATGCTTGATTATGGAAACTCACTTATGGTAGGAGCTAGCAGTAAATGCATCAAGCAGTGCCAGGTTATTCAAAGTAACACCGTTAGGACCATTACAGGAAAATCAAAGAGAGAGCATATCACTGGCAACAGAACATCTCTCCATTGGCTAGCCATAGAAGACAGTATCACATTCAAATCATTGACTCTTGTCCATCATTGCCTTTTTGGAGGAGCCCCCTCCTATCTAAAAAGGCATTTCACCCTTTACGAGCCAAGCAGTACCCTGAGATCCCGACCTCAATGAATACTAAACGTCAGCCGGTCAAAAAGAGCCAATGGACTAGGCAGATCCTTTTCCTCTAAAGCAATTACCAGATGGAATGAACTACCAAACCATTTGAGAGTAGAATCCAACTATCTATGTTTCCGAAAGAAATTCAAAACTCTGTTTTTTAAATAATTGAGTACTAGAGTACTTAGACAGAAACTCCTTAGCTAAACACTGACACGCATAGCTAGGATACCATGTTTGTCCTGTCACCGCTTGTTGTCCTTATCTACAAATAAGGCACCCTGATGCCTGCGGCGCTATATAAATATATAAATAAATAAATACATAAATAAAAAAATCAGCCTTAATATGCCACACTGACGCCAGATCCGTAATCCTCTTTGATGTAAGGCTGCAAGTAGAATACATGTTATTTTGGCTTGTTCAGAACAGTCTTTCTGGAAAATCCTGCTTTAGTGCATTTCTGATTTTTAGGTGGTCGTCAGTCAGTATCAGTGTTTCAGGTATCTCATTACAGAGTGAGACCATGCCGCTGCTTCTAATTTTAAATATGTTGCTCAATTTTTGGTGGTCTTTGCCCAGTCTTCCATGGACAGTGTTTAACAGGTTGCTCATGTCATGGTTTTGAATGGTGGAATGAGGAGAGCCTCGTCTAATTTGGCATTAGTGTCAATGTTTGGCAGAATGGCAGTGGACTTTCCAATGAAGTGTGGTATTACAGGATCAGGGAGAGGCTTAAGGACTTCAGGCAACTTAAAGAAAGCCTTGCTATGATTGTTAGAACTGAATATGGAGTTCTGGTGCTACGAGGTTCATTCATCGTCCGTTTTTTTGGCTGGAGTTTTTTACCGAAAATGTTTTGCCGAACCCCCTGCCCAGCCCCTCCACCCACCACCATAAAAAAAATCTGCTGAGATTTTTTCTTACAAAATATTTCGGCAAAACACGGCAAAAAAATAAATGCTGATCATTTGTCTTTGAGACGTTATTGTCCTACAGACACACCTTTAAGAATGGGGGAATGAGGTCTTCTATCCTCAGACCTTGCATTAGTCTTGCAGATCAGTTTTGGACAATCTCACATTTTTTTGTTACCATATTATTGAGGCCAACATAAAGACGGTTGCAGTAATCAAGTTATGAAAGCACTAAGGGCCGATTCATGGAAATATGTGCAGAAATCCTGCAAGGGTGCATCCCGAGAAGGACAATGCACGAGAATGCACGCAGTATAAAAATGTTGCGCCCCTCGTATTCATGGAATTGTTTGTACAAAGTAACCGTATTCACAAAGCACAGTCCGAACGCCTGCGACACGCCCACACCCAAAGCATGAACAGCCAGATCAGCTACCTTTGTGCACTCCCGTGGCTGCGAATAGATGCACTCTTCAAACAGTTTGTGGGGTCTCCCGCAAGCAGACCTGCATCTCAGGGACCCTGAGCAGGGTCCCCTGTAACTGTTCCCAGCACCCTGACATCCTTCATATGAAATATTGTAACTCAGTCTAAACTCATAAAATCTGCGTGCGAACCCCCGTAAAACATCCCTGCACCCCGCTACACTTCTTACGCGCATCCCTAAGTTACATCAGACATCCTGGTTGAGTACACGCACCCCAAAATCTGACATGCAACCCCACCTCCGCGCTGCAAATCCAACGCACAAGTTTACTTACACCTGCCTTCGGGTGGCAGATCATATGAATAACTTGCATGGCCATTTCCCTGCCGAGAGGTTGCTCAATCAAATCCTTGAATATGTCTCGTGCTGCTCAATTGTGGCGTGCGAGGCCCTGCCTGCAGGCCATCCCTCTGAATGCCCAATTTTATGCAAGTTCTTCCCCATTTTTGGTGTTCCAACACCCTTCCCAACCCACTGCGCAAGCCACGCCCATGCTCTGCGTGGAGTCGCGAACAAGGCCCTTGAAGGCTCGCAGAGACATGCCGAGCATGCGCAAACTCCACGCAAGTCCAGGAAAAGTACTGGCCATTAGATACCATGAAAAGACGAACAGGGATTTACGAGCCGAATGGTGCGCAAGAACCCTTTTTCTGAGCAATTAATTCCATGAATCGGGCCCTAATGATCTAATGAGATATGATATGATATGTTATTTATAACACACTTAATACCCAGCGGTTTCTAAGCGCGGACCCGGGGATTGAACCTGTGTTGCTCTGTGCAGTCTTGCTTCCAAGGCGAGCACATTGCCCCTGAGCTATCCTCCCGAGAAACACATCTACCATGCGTTGCAATGGCTTTTAAGCAGGCTAATCTGAGTATGTTAACTGTGAGTAACTATCCTGAGTTGTCCGATGAGTGAAAGGGCAGAGTCAGAGATGACTTCTAGATTTCTTGCTTTATGAACCAGGATTGGTAGTTTGCCCAAGATCGGGGCAGTTCAAAAGGAAATGATTACACAATTGACGTTCTGAAAATGACTCCTGTTTTCATTCCAACTAGCCATTGGTTGTTTTGTCGCATCCATGCATGGATGCTCTCTAGGCTAGATGTAATTGTGGCTTTGTGTGTTGAATTATCCCCTAATTGAATCACAAACTGCAAGCCGTACGCATACAGTTGAAACCACATGCTGATGCTTTGCAAGATTTCCAGTTCCAAATGTTTCTGATAATATGCACAGAAACAGCACCAAGAGTGTGGAAAAGAGGTCAGACACACAAGTGTGCACCCGTGGAGTTACAGTGCGGCACTACATGCAATGATATTCATGTGTTCCCAACAGCCCCGATGAGCTGTGCAGGTTTTAGGTGCAAATCAACATGATTTACACAGGTGTCTTATCCCCTTTGATGAGACTCTTTCCTTCAGGCAACACACTTCAGAAAAATAATGCAAATCATTCTGGTGCGATTGTGTATTTCCTCACATAATATTTTACAATTCTGCCTACCCACATTTGATAACCATAAAACACTATGATAAAGTCTCCAGTATAACCTGAGTTGGGAACCCATACCTCTGTTTGACCTCTTCATCATTGGGATAGGGTTATCATTCTGGTACACATCCTTTCCCTCCACACCAGGCTTTGCAGCAGCATAACGACCAATGGATCCCCCATTTTGCTGCAAGTTTCATGAAGCTATGTGTTGGCCTTTTGCGGTGTGATTAGAGAGGCCACAGTCAGCTGTTCTGGTGGGTTTATCAGTTGCACTCTTTGCATGGCATTTGCTCCACTCTATGTTTGAAGCACGTGTGGAAGGGCTTTGTTTTAGGAAATCATGTGCTCAGTTTGCGTGGATTCATGCTTTGGAGGATTCTGCACTGTTTTCGGAGGACACTCACCTATGCATGCCTCTGCTTTCTTCTTTTATTTGCATGCCTTCTGCGGGATACACAATTTCTGCGTTACCAATTCACAAAGATTTTCACTGGAGCAAATTAGAGATGCATGTGCGCATCTCTGATTTGCCCCTGTTATTTCTGACTCACAAACCCTAAAGCTGGTGCAAATTTCAAGAAGCATGGAGCATCTCTTAGATGCATTTGAACACATGGAGCCCAATTACGGAAAACTTTGCTCCGGTGCAATTGCAAAGTTTGTACGGTATTAGGACTAGGGCAAAGTTTGCCCTATTTTTAAAAACACTGGGACACATTTAAAAACCATTGCACCTTGACAAGTGCAGTTTGGCATATTAAAAGCACCAGGGCAAAAAATGCCCTACTTCAAAAAAGATGCATTTTCACTACATTTTTTGCATCAGGGCAAAGTTTGCCCTAGTGCTAATACGGAATTGTATTAGCACTAGGGCAAACTTTGCCATGATGCAAACATGCATCGAAAATGTATCTTTTTAGCACTAGGGTAATTTTAGCCCTGGTGCTTTTAATCTGCCAAAGTGCACTTTTCGAGGTCCAATTTTTTTTTTTAATGTGTCCCCGTGTTTTAGAGCTAATACCGTGTAAACATTGCACTTGCATCTGTGAAAGGTTTCTGTAATCTGGCCCATGTTTGTGAATCTGATTTGCACCATCTCCAGATTTTCTAGATGTTCTCAATTTTTCGGGTTTGTGAATTAGGTGTAAAGGAGAGGGAGCAAATCAGAGGTGCTCACCTATATTTCAGATTTTCACAAATGCAAATCTATGTGCATTTGTGCCACTCGTTCGTGATCACACATCTCAGAGATGCACACTTTTGTGGATCAGGTGCACATTTTTCTAGTTCTTTTTTCTGGAGCATATCTGATTTGCACATTTTTTGGTTTTTGAGAATCTGCTCGTATATTTCTATGGACCGATGTATAAAGATTTGCCCCTGAGCAAATCAAGAGCCGCACCTAGCAGCTCAGATTTTCACCTGCTACCCTATAGCATATTTAAAAATCCTCCAGAGACTGGAGCACACATGGAGCTACATGGGGAATATTACAGAGGCTCGTGTGTAAATGCGGTTTACGCAACTTCTGAGGAGCAAATCTGAGTTGCTCTGAGCATCTCCTCATTTGATCAATTATTTCAAATCTTTGTGAATTTACCCTATGTGCTTATGAACATTTATTTACCATCATGCAATTACATGTTAAAGAGACAATCATGAGTCTTTTACACATCATGTCTCATTTCCCCACAAGTCTTAACTTTTAGGCATACTTTGTTTTGCTCTTTGCTCTCTCATCTGAACTCATCATACACTTAATATTTTTTCTGTAGAACTGATCCAATGGTGGGGGGAGGGCGATTGAGGAGGAGGTTTGAAACTGACCTCTCTGATAGACTACTTTTTCTTTTGGGAATATCACATCTTCCCAGGTAATTGAAGACAGAATTAGAATTGAGTAGTCTCAGATGGCAAGCAGCTAGGAGCCTTTCATCTGCTTGTCTGCGCCCTAAATCCTTCAGCCGCTTTTTCTTTCTATTTAAAGTGTTAACTAGTATTTGTTTATTATTAGCTATGAATGTGCACCCATCATTTTCTTTCAAGTGGAGCCAGTTTCCCTGACAGATGCTCTGCCTTGCCTATGAGTCATTTAAAGCTGTCATTTAATCAGGGCTACAGCACAGAGTACATTTTCTTTAGATTGAATAAAAAAAGAAAATGTTTCTATTTACTTTGAATGGAGATCAAAGTCGATATTGTTACGTGGCTTAAAACCATTACATACAGTTTGTAGTTCCAGTGTCTCAGGAGCTTCACCACAAGAGCAACCTCAGACAAGCCCTGCTGGAGTTGGATTGAAACCCTCAGCGCAGTTCACAAAGATAACAGAAAGAAAAGATGTACGCTTCTTCATACAGTGTGCAAACAACAGCGGCTGAAAGTTCAAATGTGATAAACGACTCAAAGCCGGAGAACTTTCGTGATTGTACATAAACACAAAGGGCCGGATTCATCAAGATTTGCACTAGAGCAAATTAGGAGATTCCTGAAGCATCTGAGGTTTGCACCTCCAACTGTGATGTGCACCTACTACCATGATTAGCACCCACTGCCATGATTAGCACCTACTACCATGATCAGCACCTACTACCTTGATTATGCACCTACTGCCATGATTAGCACCTACAACTATGATTAGCACCTTTTCCCATGATTAGCACCTACTACCATGATTAGTACCTACTACCTTGATTAGCGCCTACTACAATGATTAGCACCTCCAACCATGATTAGCACCTACTACCATGATTAGCACCTACAACCATGATTAGCACCAACTCCCATGATTAGCACCTACTACCATGATTTGCACCTACTACCATGATTAGCTCCTACTACCATTATTAGCACCTGATACCTTGATTATCACCTACTACCTTGATTAGCACCTACTACAATGATTAGCCCCTGCAACCGTAATTAGCACTTACTACCATGATTAGCACCTACTACTTTGTAAAATGATGCCTAAAACTGGAGCAAGTCTGGAGCTACGTCAGCATCTTTTAGAAGCTCAAGTGAAAAAAACGATTCACAAAGGTTTGCTCAAGGGCATCTCCAAAAAGTGCCAGGCAGCTCCGGATTTTCTCTAGTTTTAGGTTTTTGTAATCTGTACTGATGTAGCAACAGCAAACCAGAAATGGTCAGGGCAACCCCTCATTTGCTCCAGTGCAGACCTCTGTAAATCTGCTCTCAAATGTCTTTTTAGGCCAACAAATCATGGTGGGAAGAACTGAGCGGCTGAGGAAATTATGAGACTTGCATTGCACGGCACTAATAACTGAATTACACTTAGCCTCTCCCTTGGTGATGAAGGGGTTACCACTTTCCATTTTATTTTTGAAGCTTAGAAGCTTTCTCCTAATTCTCAATTTTTTGTGGGGGAGCGTTTTCCAAACTTGGTGGTTATGAATTGCAAAATTGTGACAATCAACGGGCATGCAGGGAGATGTTGAAGTGGGAAAATGGGACACCACTTCCCCCAATTTTCATCCAGACCCTGGCCTAGAGGATCACGACCCAAGCACCCCCCAAGAGAAGTGTTTGACCCGCTCACTTCCTTACCAGATGACAAGGTACCATGTGTTCATAAATGTACCATCCTTAGTGGTACCACAGAAAGATGTAAACTTAGAAAACTTCCCCAAGATGGATGAAGGGATAAAAGGAGGAAAAGATCTGCAATGATTTCAGAAGAGAAAAGGACTAATAGAACAAACTTGTTGTCAAGGGCAAAAAGACAGGGGGAGCCACTAACAGGGAATTACTTGTGGGGGAGATCAGAAACAGCTCTCAGCGATATTCCACCAGGACACAGACTGTTTAGCAGGGCGGCAATGTTTTTCTCCTCTATAATACATCCAGGACTGCAGGCATACGCAAATGCCAAATGGCTGCAAATTACCAGGTGGGAGCTAATGATGACGATAAACTCAACAGTAAACGGATTCAACGCAATAAAGGAAGAATTGAGAGCAGTACGAATGGTAGCGCTACAGAATAGATATGTACTGGATCTTCTCACCGCAATGGAAGGAGGAGTTTGCGCAAAAATTGGAAAATCATGCTGTACATTCACACCTGCTAATGACGCAGACAACGGTACACTTACTGAAGCAGTGTCACAACTAGCCACAATGCACGCAAAAATGGAAGAAGAAGCTAAGGGGGTGAAGAAAGACAGCAGCTGGTTTTCTTATTTATGGTCCTGGATGCCATCGTGGTTGTTGGACGGCCTTAAAATAATAGCTGGATGTATAATATTGGGGATGTTGCCCATTTTAGGATTAAGGTTGTGGAGAGCTCGGACAGCCCGGACTACTGACGAGATGATGGAAACGATTGGAATGCACGCCCTGATGCCAGCTCAAGATGATAAAAACGCAGATATAATAATAAGAGAAAGAGAAAGATTGCACAAGAACCCAAAGAGCAATGTTGGAAAGTGGGTTTATTGCAAACCTGGTGGTGGATGTGTATACATGTACTGGTCATTTGAAGATCATGTGAAACAGGGTGGTCAGTCATAATTTCGAAAAAAAAAATCGAAAGACAATATTGTCGAAAAAAAAATATCAAATTTTTTTATTATATATTTATTTTGGGGTCCAGGAATAAAAAGAATGGGTAAAACAAAAACAAATTTAAAAAGGGGGTTGGGGGGGGGACCCCCCCATTTCAAATAAAAAACGTAATTAAATAAAATGTGACTTTTGTTTTTTCGATATTTTTTTCTCTATATTTTGATTTTTGAAATTTTTGTTTTCGAAATGATCACTACAAGCCGTGAACCAGTATGGACATCTAGGAGGGATAACAAAAGTATGGAGGCCATGCATAGAAAGAAGAGCGGATAATTTTGTGGTCGACAAGTCGACCAGAGGGGGGACTGAAGTGGGAAAATGAGACACCCCATTGCCCCCATTCTTATCCAGACCCTGGCCTAGAGGATCACGACCCAAGCACCCCCCAAGAGAACAGTTTGACCCGCTCACTTCCTTACCAGATGACAAGGTACCATGTGTTTGCGGCCCACATGCACGAGGAGCCTGCCCATTACCATGTCCCGGTCAAGCCGACACCTGTGACATGGACCAGATCGACTGAAACAACAGGCACAAGCCATCAACATCGTTAGAGATGCCATGACGACATAGCCAACTGACAGGAACACACGTGCCACCATGCACACTGGTCACTCACACACCAACCCACACGAAGAACATACCCAGTGCTATGACCTAGCAGACTGACTCACTCACGGACGTGCATCGTTGTTATTTTTCACATAGGCCCAACAGCACCGCAGAAACGCAAGATTCCTGAAGTGCTCGTGTATATGCTTGCTGACGCTTTATTCTACCTAACCCCTATAGAGATGCCGTCACATGTACATACAGCACTACTACTTGTGATACTCTGTTGCCCCGTGGCACCCATATTCTGGATCATACACTGCTTCCCAGGAACTAGGCCCGAGTAGGCCTCAAGCAAGAGTCCCCAGGAAGGATAAATCCCTCCCAAGACAAAACACACTGCGCTGACCAGGCAGAGCGAGCCTCAGCGAGATCCCATCACCAAGGCCGAAATGTTGCAACCCACATACCGAGCTCTCAGCGCCAAGGTTACACCTGCCGCCGCCAAGCACCTCCCGGGCCAATAAGCCAAATTAAATGCTCGTAATTATGTTCCAGCTGCGGTCTCTCCACACGTGACCAAGCCAATCTGACAAGGTGCCAGACTCACGAGACAGAAAGTCGCCGGTCTCCCAAGTCCGAGACACAGGTTGCAATAACGAGGGGCCGAGTTAGACATTTATACCGATGGGAAAGGCGTGATCATCCGCCACTAGCAAAGACCTGTCCATTGTCCCCCGCTAACACATAGTTACACAATGTTGCAAACACCAGGTACCTTGCAGCCTGGGAACTTCGATGGTCCCAGGCTTGGGGGCTCATGAGGGAACCAATCAGGGGACACGGGGCTCTTTACTGGCGCCATTTTGGTTAGCCAATCATCGAGGGTCCCCATGTAACAAGTTCAGTGTAGCAAGTGTTAGAGACACCACAAAGTGTGCCACCTGACCCGTCCTTACCCAATAACCTTCTTTCATATAAGTTTCTATACTAACCCTACCATTGGGGACCCAACCCGAAGTGGCGATCGGTTTTGTGATGATTTTTATCAGATGACGCGAGTAGCGCATCATGTTATGGTAAAAAGGGCCTGCGAGCCCTCCTAACGGCGAGAAGGTCTCCCGGGTGCATACCGGCGAAGCTCTATCCCTGCCGTTGTTGTAATAAACCACAAAACAAAATAGTGTCCTGACAGGTTCACTAAACATATATAAAAATTTAATTTATAATAAACTTCTCAACACCAGAAATATTGCACAAGCTATCTAAAGTATTTCCTAGGTATGTGTTTTACAGTTTTCTGTGTCCACCTAAGTTTTCATAGGGATACATTTTACAAAAATCACCATTTCGTACTTCTGTTTAAGCATTATACAGAAGTGACTTTTTATTATTTCAATTATTACTCATAAGCAAGGTCTGTCAATTACCAAGCACTATTAACTCAACATAAATTCCAAATCAAGCACAATATGTACAAAAAAGAACCAATAAATATCCATTTTCATGTACACAGTATTTCATACAATGCAAAAGACAGTTATATACACACATTAGAAAAAAACATTTGAAAAAACTTTTTCTCAGAATAGTCAAAACTATATAAATTTTGAAGTTGATAGGCCCCCACTCAGAGGTTGAAACCATATGTCTCTGGATTATAAATTTTCAGTTCCATTGGGGGCATTTTCAATTGGTTAGCTAAACTCAAGGTCTACTAGCTAAACTCGGGGTCTACGTGTGACACCAGAATAAATCTAGAAGGTGTCATACTCGCACACGAATAAAACAGAAAGTGCGAGTAAACTACGTTTCGGTGGAGTGGGCCATTCCGCCTTCCTCAGGACCAGTAGAAGTCGTGACCCCTGAGGTACAGAAAAAATAAAAAAGGAGAAAAAGACAAGAAACATAGTCTCACTAGGAACCACAGGATCACAATCAAAATACCTCAAAATAATGTGTCCCGTGACTTTTAGGGCATGCAACTACAAGGTCCACAATGCATTGGGCTCATAAGTCTGTGAAAGCAGGGTGATGTGCATGAAACCAATCCTGCTATAAGGGGAGCCTGTGGGACATATTCACCTCTTGTGCAAAAAACAAAGAAGCATTATTTTAAAAGAACTGGATAAAAACCAATGTAAAACCATTAGTAATGTGTCATGAAGCAGACATATGTATAAAACTTTCAGAGAGCATACCCACTAGACCATGGAGCGAGGTTAATCAAAAACCAAAAGTTACAGTTAAAAAGTAGTGCAGTGCAATCCAGTTTTGAAATATAAACACCTTGTATGTATCTGCACTAATGAGAAAAAGTGCACCAAAAAGTGTAAAACACCAAATGTGCGCACTCACGTGTCTGGGGCTCAAGCTCAGATTCGTTCCTTCACATTTACAAATTGACGTTACTGTTTCAAAGGTGAAATCAACATATGGAATTAGTGTAGGCGAACCGGCATTAGCATAGTAATCCAGAGGTTGTAAACAAAATACATATTGGCAATAACCAGTCGCTAACTCTACCTTTAAATGGGAGAAGCTGTGCAGTGGTCGCTTGGCGTCTCTCTATACATGCAGGGCACTAGGATGTTATTCAGGAAGCCTTGCACAATTCAAAAATGTGCCCGGCATGGACTGGAGCCTTCCGCTCCATTATGTTTGAAATCTACAACAGAATGGCATGGTCAAAAGTTGCCGCTTGTCCACATAAAATAAAGGGCAATGCGGAGGCTAAAACAAGGCTGCCTAGATTTGTTACCTTTGTGCTGAAACCGTGATGTGCAGGTTGTGCCTCTCTCTCTCAGAGCTAGAAACGAGTGTATCAGAGAGTCTTGCAGGCATGACCATAGTACACCTAACTAGCATGAGAGCCTCGGCAGGGACCTCGCCTTGCAACAGCGCCACAGGAGCTGTGTGGTAAGAAGTGGAATAGCAACCAAATGCTTCTAAAAACGAAAGAGGCACAAATACACGGTGATATTCATTAGTCTGCAATCCCTCGTGTTCATGCACCAACAATTGAATCAAATGGGCTGAAAGGAAAAACAAAATAGAGTCAGCTGTGTGCAGAAGCACATCATCTAGATGTAAAGGGTGGCAGAAATATCCTGCAGATGCACCTCAGTGCAAATCCCCACAAAAGGATACACATATCTCCACTCATGCCTACTGCAGACGATACCTTAAGGCATGTGTTATTAAAGGCGTTGCTATGCCCACCTAAAAGTAGACTCCTCATTTAAACCTTTAGTTTTATTCATGGAGTCAAGCCTATAAATCCATCTCGCCTCCTTGTACAGTAAGGTTTTTTGTGTGTTCATGCTGTTTTTTACAACATCAATCACCCACCATTTGAGGTCATCTGGAGAGTGTTGCAATTCCAAAAAGTGTGATACCATTGGGGCTGCATGGTTACGACATCTAATTCTCGAACGGTGTTCACCGATCCTTATGGAGATGGCACGAGTGGTCTGGCCTACATACCTCAAGCCACAAGGGCATTCAATGCAATAAATCACATTGCATGATTTGCAATTGGACATGAATCTAATGTCCCATTGTTTTGTACCAATCTGGAATTTTAAGGTTTTACTCGTAAATTTGCACGCCCTGCAGTTCCCGCAGGGAAAGTGTCCCACAATGGGACGTAAAACTCGTTGACTGATGTTAGTTCTGTGATCAGATTTTGCATGCACCAATTGATCTCGAAAGTTCTTTGATCTTTTAAAGGCAAACAGAGGCTTTCCTAGATTGGGTAAACAGGTAGAAATCAGAGGCCAATATTTCATTAGGGCCTTTTTCACTGCAAAGGATTCAGTGCTGTAAGTAGTGACACAGGCAACCCTCTCTTGTGTAGGGGTTTGAATTTTGGGTGTCAATAGGCTCTCTCTTGTTGTGAACCTCGCCCTTTTAAGGGCTTTCTTTACTAGTTTTTTAGGATATCCGCATTCTCTTAAGTCTCCAGCTAGTTGGTCTGCAAGTTTATAATAATTTGAGACTGTAGTACAGTTCCGTCGGAGTCTAAGGAACTGGCTGTATGGCAAATTTTCTTTCAGTGCCTTCGGATGAAAACTGGAGAAATGTATGAGTGGTGTTACGATCTGTAGTTTTTTTATAGAGAGAGCAAGATAGATAACCCATATTGGCAGTAATTTGTAGGTCCAGAAAATTGATTGTATGGTGGTCATACTCCATGGTGAAAGTAATAGTATCCTGTAGTCCGTTGAGATATGTTAAGAATTGCCCAAGTAGTTCTTTGTTCCCTTCCCAGATGAAAATAATATCATCTATATATCTGTACCATTTGGAAATGTGTGAAATAAAGGGATTGTTGTCACTTAGTACAAATCTGTCTTCAAAGTTAGCCATAAACAATATCGCCAAACTCGGGGCAAATGCTGCACCCATCGCCGTACCTCCAATTTGGAGGTAGAACTGGTCTGCATACTTGAAGAAATTTTTCTGTAAGGCAATGGCCATAAGTTCTACAATGAATGCTGCTGGTACTCTTTGTTGGGTGGCGTTATGGATAAGTTGCTGATGTATAATATCTATTGCTTCTTCCTGTGGCATATTAGTATAAAGTGCCTGGATGTCCATTGTCACTAATAGCTGCTGCTCGTTGTCAAAACTGGTTCCTTCAAAGATGTTAATGGTTGCAGTAGTGTCTTTAAGATATGTTCTAGTCTGCTGACTGATCGGTTGTAAAAATAGATCAACAAATTTGCATAGTGGTTCCAACAGGGAGCCACAACCTGACACAATTGGTCTCCCTGGTGGTCTAGAGGAGTGCTTGTGTATTTTGGGGAGGGCATAGAAGGAGGGGGTCCTTTTTTCCGAATGATTAAGATATTCTAATTCTTCTTGGGATATCCACCCTCTTTCTGCTCCAAGTTGTGTAGCCTATCGGATGAGCTCCTGAATGTTTGTTGATGGATCCTTACCTAGTGGTTGATAACACTGTCTATCTTCAAGGAGGTCCAAAACCATCCTATTGTATGTTGTCTGGGAGAAGACTACTATTCCCCCTCCCTTGTCCGCTGGTTTTATCACCAGCCTTTGGTCTGCCATTAGTTCTGTCAATGCTTTTCTTTCTTCATTGGAAAGGTTATTCCTGTTGTTTGTTGCTTTACCTTTGAGTCTTTGAAGATCACCCAGAACGCATTTTTCAAATAATACAATTTCATTCGCCACTTGGTTGTCCGTCGGCGTAAAGGTCGAAGGGATCCGAAGACCCGTGTCTTGTATATTTTGTCCTTCATCTTTATCTTGGAAATAGTGTCTCAAACGGAGTTTTCTAAAAAAAGTTTTTATCTCCATTTCTGTAGTAAACCAATCCGTATGGTTCGTCGGGACAAATGAGAGCCCCATGCCCAATATTTTCATCTGGATCGAAGATAGCTCAATCCCAGAGAGATTGAAAATGGGGATATTTGATGGTTGCCTTATGTCAACTCCGGGGCAAGTCGATGGCCTATCTGTAGGGTCTATTGCGAGAAGCCCCTCCTCCACTGGCGTTGCCGTCTCCTGCCTGGCCAAGGTTCCCATCCTTGGTTGTAAAGTGTTCCTTGGGATCCGTAAAATTGACCTCTCCCTAAAAAAGGCCTTTGTCCTCTTAGTCTATATATTTGCTGTTGCTGTCCTGTTTGATACGGAATGTCACCAGAGGAGTCACTGCTTGTATCGGAGAAGGTTACCCATTTTCGGCATCCCCTTCTATTATTTGTTGGTTGCTGTTGTCTCGGCTGATTCTTTTGTTGTAAATACTCAGCAGTTAAATATGGGTAAATAGTTTCAACTCTAAACTCTTGTATATCTTTGTTTAATTTCTTTGTTTTTTTAGTTAAAGTTGCAGTCTTAAATTCCTCAAAGATTTTTTCTATTTCCCGAATTTTCTCGTTGGCATTAATATTAAGCTGGTTCGTAGTGAATTTGAGTTCTTCTGCTTCCACTTCCCTCTGTGCCGTAATTGCTAATCTTTGTGCAGTAGAGATCGTTAAAACCATAAGATCTCTACTGCACTTAGTTGCAATTTGGCTAAAGCCTGTTTTATACAACTCGTCTTCTAGAAACAACCCTGGTTCATTCCGTACTACAAGGCCGGCTGGGATGATACTTGCTCTGAGGTATTCCCTCAAAAAATGACTGTGGAGTTCGGTCCTAAAGCCCTTTTTCTTAAGTTTTAATAATTCATCAGCATTGTTACTCACAAACACGGGGCCAGTACCATTGTTGGAATCAAAGAGGGATGGGCCTTGAATAATATTAGTGATTTCTTCTTCACTGTAACTCAAAGTGGCGCTCTCTGCCATACTCTAGTATCATATGTAAACAAAACAGAACTGAAAAGTAAAAATAAAAAATTAAAATAATTTTTTTGGAAACCGGGGGACAAACAAAGCAGCACTAACATGCTACTGAAACCAGAAAGTGCAAAACATGTGTGTGTTCCAAAAATGAAACTAGTAGAATGTATACTAGGGAAGAAAAAAGAGAAAGAAAAGGGAACAAAAAATGAAAAATGGAAGAAAACCCTAAAGACAGCCCTGGCTGTCAGAAAGATAATGCACTAGAGGGTATATCCCTACTCTGTCAAGGACCGGGAAATCACTAAACCACAAAACAAAAAAGTGTCCTGACAGGTTCACTAAACATATATAAAAATTTAATTTATAATAAACTTCTCAATACCAGAAATATGGCACAAGCTATTTAAAGTATTTCCTAGGTATGTGTTTTACAGTTTTCTGTGTCCACCTAAGTTTTCATAGGGATACATTTTACAAAAATCACCATTTCATACTTCTGTTTAAGCATTATACAGAAGTGACTTTTTATTATTTCAATTATTACTCATAAGCAAGGTCTGTCAATTACCAAGCACTATTAACTCAACATAAATTCCAAATCAAGCACAATATGTACAAAAAAGAACCAATAAATATCCATGTTCATGTACACAGTATTTCATACAATGCAAAAGACAGTTATATACACACATTAGAAAAAAACATTTGAAAAAACTTTTTCTCAGAATAGTCAACACTATATAAATTTTGAAGTTGATAGGCCCCCACTCAGAGGTTGAAACCATATGTCTCTGGATTATAAATTTTCAGTTCCATTGGGGGCATTTTCAATTGGTTAGCTAAACTCAAGGTCTACTAGCTAAACTCGGGGTCTACGTGTGACACCAGAATAAATCTAGAAGGTGTCATACTCGCACACGAATAAAACAGAAAGTGCGAGTAAACTACGTTTCGGCGGAGTGGGCCATTCCGCCTTCCTCAGGACCAGTAGAAGTCGTGACCCCTGAGGTACAGAAAAAATAAAAAAGGAGAAAAAGACAAGAAACATAGTCTCACTAGGAACCACAGGATCACAATCAAAATACCTCAAAATAATGTGTCCCGTGACTTTTAGGGCATGCAACTACAAGGTCCACAATGCATTGGGCTCATAAGTCTGTGAAAGCAGGGTGATGTGCATGTGTCATGCGCCGCCAGCATTGGGGGATATGGTCTCGGTGGAGACTGCGCCGCCATTAGCAGCCCATCGCGTCTCGCCGCGTACTGGGTGAGCGGTCTAGTTGTTCCGCGACGTCAGCCGCGGAACGCCTTATCTTCCCATCTCACCCGGAAGCCTGCGCGTTGCAACCCTCTCGCGTCAGGCTTCGGGTGAGACGCTACAGTTTTTCTCCGTGTTTTTCTTCGCTTTCTTTTCCCTCCCTGTATTACTATTTTGCTAGCTCTGCCGCTGTTAATACATCCTCAGCCCTGTACTCCTGCTCCTGTACTTTCGTTTTGTCCTCAGTTGGCTTTTTCCTACCAGACTGCTTGTTTACCTCCGTTCCATCCTGCCTTCCTATTGTTTTCCCTTCCTACACTCCGACGCTCAATTCCCTTCTACTTCGGTTCATCTCTACCGCTCAACGCTTCTACCCTACGACGGTACCCGCTCACACCAGCTTGAATTGGGGGTTTTTTATGCCGTTAGGCTTTTTCCCCCACTTTGTCTGCTCCGGCAGGGAAGTCCCCACTAGACCTCTTTGTACCAGGTCAGGGTGGCTTCTTTCCGGGGTAGGCCCTATCCTCCGACAAAAAAAACAGCTTGGTGGAAGAAAAGGTTGGAACAGCCAGAGGAGACCAGCTCTATAGGTGAGGAGGTGGTTGGAGGGCTGGAGATAGGAGAGGAAGAGGACAATTTGGAGCTTGGCGGTGACAGTTTGCAATGCCAGAAATACAACATGGCTACCCCTGAACAGCTTCAAGAGCTGATCCAAGCCGTGCAGGGAATGAACGTAGAACTGCAGAATGTAAAAGCTGAAAATGCCGCTCTGAGACAGATGGTTACGGCTCGTGAATCTAGGGAGACGGATCTCCCCCCCATGCCCCTGTCCTCTGGAAAATATGATGGATCGCCGAAACGCCTCAAGGAATTTCTTGAATCCTGTGCCATATATTTTGCCTTCCGCCCACATACTTTTGCTAGCGCTCACACCAAGGTGGGGTTTATGATCTCGAACCTAACCGGTAATGCCTTGGCCTGGGCCTCCCCTTTGGTGACTAACAATAATCCGCTACTCCAGGACTACGGTGCCTTTGTCACCTTGTTGAAACAGACCTTCGAACAGGCCGAAATAACCCATATTGCCGCGGAAGAACTGCTAGACATTCAACAAGGCAATAGTGATCTCAGAACCTACATCTCTTCTTTTAAACGCCTTGCTACTGAGGCTGGGTGGCCCGAACACGCGCAATTTACGATCTTTCGTCGCGGCTTAAAAGAAGAATTGAAGGATGAATTGGCTTGCATTGCACTTCCTACTTCTTTATCGGATTTGATGTCTATGGCACTTCAGATTGAATTCCGTCTCAGTGAACGCCGGGCCGAAAGACGAAAATTCCGCCTTCCGGCCAACTCACCCTCCTCTGGAACCCCTCCTCATCCATTGCCCTCAGGGTCAGGCAAAGAGGAACCCATGCAGATTGGAGCCACGAGAGCCCCATTAACTCCTGAAGAAAGAAGAAGACGGCGAGATACTGGCCTCTGTATGTATTGCGGGTCAAAGGCTCATCTTCTACGAAATTGTCCAGAGGTCCCTCCTCGCAGGTCGGGAAACGACAGACCTCGGAACTGATGGGGGTCGGTTTCCGAGGTAAATCTCCTTGCCCCTATGTTACCTTAGCAATCACTCCTCAAGAAGATACCATGGACTCTCGATTGATGGTGGTCCCTCTTCTTATACAAACTGCAACCAAAAAACTAACTACTCTCGCCCTCATAGATTGTGGGCAGCGGGAGTGTTTATGGATACGGTTTGGGCTAATCGACAAGGACTCCTGTTAGTTCAACGCGAGGATTCCCAGAAGGTGGAAGGCGTAGATGGGACCCCACTTTCCTCTGGTCCTATTACTCACACAACAGAAATTCTCACAGTGGTTATCCAACATCATACTGAATGTTTGAAATTTGATCTCATTCGAGCAGCCCACTTCCCGGTCATACTGGGTATCCCATGGCTGAGAAGGCACAACCCCTCCATAGATTGGTACAGAAATACCATTACCTTCGAGTCCGGATTTTGTAAGGAGTCTTGTATACCTAATCGGTCACAGGAAATGGTAAAAATTCTCTCTCCCGAATCTACCGCCACTTGCGACATTTGCTGCATCCCATCAGAATTAGAGGAGTTCCACAAAGTCTTTGTTAACAGAACCATATTGGAGCTTCCTCCGCACCGACCAGAGGACTGTGCCATAGAGCTTGCCCAAGATGCATTAGTCCCTTTTGGTCGGATGTTTCCATTGTCTTTCACAGAGAAGGAAGCTCTACGACAGTACTTGGATGCCCACCTGGCCAATGGATTGATCCGACCTTCAAGATCTCCTGCTGGGGCCCCGTTGTTTTTCATCCCCAAGCGCGATTCTGCTGAATTGAGACCTTGCATTGACTATCGCGGCCTCAACAAGGTCACAATAAGAGACAGATATCCCATGCCTCTCATAGCTGACATCCTGGAGGCAGTGCAAGGTGCTACCATTTTTTCCAAGTTAGATCTCCGTAGTGCATACCATCTTCTCCGTATACGCGCGGGAGATGAATGGAAGACGGCATTCCGTACTCCTTTTGGGCTCTACGAGTATCGGGTGATGCCCTTTGGCTTAGTGAATGCCCCAGCGGTTTTTCAGCGCTTTATGGATCGTTTGTTTTCAGACGTCCTTTACATCTTTGCTGTTGTTTATTTGGATGATATTCTGATATTTTCCCGATCCCAACCAGAACATAACCGGCATCTCCAAAGCATATTAGAACGTCTACGGACCAACTGCCTCATTGTGAATCCTGAGAAGTGTGTATTCAAGACTAACGCCATTTCCTATCTGGGATTCATACTGTCTAAGGAAGGTATCTCTATGGATCCCCGTAAGGTGTCTGCAATACAGCAATGGCCCACTCCCACCTCTCTGAAGGAAGTACAACGGTTCCTTGGATTGACAAACTTTTATAGGAAATTCATCAGTCATTTTTCCCTAATAGTATTGCCTATAACAGCTTTATTAAAGAAGGAAGCAGGTCCTTTTATTTGGACTGATCAGGCCAACAATGCTTTTGAGCAGTTAAAGAAGTTGTTTTGCTCTGCTCCAGTGCTTCGCCAACCAGACCAGACTAAACCATTTATAGTAGAGGGTGATGCCTCCGCTGATGCTTTGGGGGCCGTATTACTCCAGGAACATCAGGGAATGGAACACCCAGTGGCCTACCTCTCAAAAACCTTGTCTGTCAGTCAGAAGAATTATTCAGTAATCGAGAAGGAACTGTTAGCACTCAAGACAGCTTGTGAGGAGTGGAGACACTTATTACAGGGTAGCTCATCACCCTTTATTCTACGTACAGATCATAAGAATTTGAAAGTTCTCCGGGGCATGGACTGTATCAATTCCAGACAAGCGCGATGGGCCCACTTCTTTAGTCAATATGACTTTGTCATAACATACATCCCGGGCTCCCAAAATGGGCTGGCCGACGCTCTTTCCCGGAGGAATTCCTCTGAGTTGAGTACCTCTCATCCAGCAGAGGCTCTCATTCCCTCTAACAAGATAGTGGGTGTAATAACAACCTTCTTGCAAGAATTGAGATCTGCAACCACGGAGGACATGGAAGGTCTGTTACCTCTGAATAAGAGGCAGGAGTTGAGAAGGACAGAGGGGCTCCTCTGGTACAAACAGAGGTTGGTTGTCCCCACACAAGCCTTGCGATCGAAGGTGCTAGGTTGGTGTCACGATCATGAGACAGCCGGTCACCGAGGACAGAAGGGTAATTTGGAGCTAGTATCTCGTTCGTTCTATTGGCCCTCTATGGCTAAGGAAGTCAGGAGGTATTGTAAGGCCTGCCAAGTCTGCGCCCAAAGCAAGGGTTCAGTAAACAAACGATTGGGATTGCTAGAACAACCAGAAACACCATTGCGGCCTTGGTCCCTTATCTCAATGGATTTCATAGTAGAATTGCCGGTGTCCCAGGGTTGTACATGTCTCATGGTTACGGTAGACTCTTATACTAAGTTAGCTCATTTCTCCCCTTTGGTTGGTATACCTGCAGCTCCGAAACTAGCCGAGGTCTTTCTTAGGGACATATTTAGACTACATGGGCTCCCCGATAGGATAATATCTGACAGAGGGAGTCAGTTCACTTCTCGATTTTTGACTGCCTTGTGTCATCGCTTGAAGATTAACAGAGCACTGTCTTCGGGCTTTCATCCCCAGACAAACGGCCAAACGGAACGGCTTAATGCCACTTTGGAACAATATCTGAGGTGTTACATCAATCACCATCAAGACAACTGGGTTTCCCTTTTGCCCACCGCAGAATATGCCTATAACAATTCTGTACACTCGGCTACCAACCTAAGCCCTTTTTTCTGCACTTACGGGCTTCATCCCCGGGGAATACTTCCCCTACTCAGTACCCCGACCAACATACCCTCAATCGAGTCCACATTAGCGGACATCTCCACGGCCCATAAGAGCGCCCTGATCAGTTTGTCCTCAGCCAGGGATAGGTATAAGTCTCAAGCCGACCGTCATCGTCAGCCCTGTCCCCTGTGGAAGGAAGGGGATTGGGTTTGGCTCTCCACTAAATACCTGCCTCGTTGGTTACATCCTACAAAATTATCCCCCCGTTATGTGGGGCCGTTTAAGATCATTAAACGGATAAATCCGGTGGCCTTTAAACTTAGGCTTCCCGAGAATATGCGTCGCATTCATCCAGTCTTCCATTCTTCTCTCTTACGCTCCGTGGACTCCAATAACCCCAGTAACAGAAATTTGCATCTCCCTTCGGATCCCAACCCTGTTCCTGAAGAATACGAAGTGTCCCATATTAGGGATTCCAGATTCAGAAGGGGAAGATTGGAATATCTAGTGGCTTGGAAGGGATATCCCCGTTCTGAAGATTCCTGGGAACCAGAGTCCTATGTTCATGCCCCCCTCCATACCCAGAGGTTCCATCGTTTCCACCCAGGTAAGCCTGGGTGGTCCAGACATAGAAGGGGGCATACTGTCATGCGCCGCCAGCATTGGGGGATATGGTCTCGGTGGAGACTGCGCCGCCATTAGCAGCCCATCGCGTCTCGCCACGTACTGGGTGAGCGGTCTAGTTGTTCCGCGACATCAGCCGCGGAACGCCTTATCTTCCCATCTCACCCGGAAGCCTGCGCGTTGCAACCCTCTCGTGTCAGGCTTCGGGTGAGACGCTACAGTTTTTCTCCGTGTTTTTCTTCGCCTTCTTTTCCCTCCCTGTACTACTATTTTGCTAACTCTGCCGCTGTTAATACATCCTCAGCCCTGTACTCCTGCTCCTGTACTTTCGTTTTGTCCTCAGTTGGCTTTTTCCTACCAGACTGCTTGTTTACCTCCGTTCCATCCTGCCTTCCTATTGTTTTCCCTTCCTACACTCCGACGCTCAATTCCCTTCTACTTCGGTTCATCTCTACCGCTCAACGCTTCTACCCTACGACGGTACCCGCTCACACCAGCTTGGATTGGGGGTTTTTTATGCCGTTAGGCTTTTTCCCCCACTTTGTCTGCTCCGGCAGGGAAGTCCCCACTAGACCTCTTTGTACCAGGTCAGGGTGGCTTCTTTCCGGGGTAGGCCCTATCCTCCGACAAAAAAAACAGCTTGGTGGAAGAAAAGGTTGGAACAGCCAGAGGAGACCAGCTCTATAGGTGAGGAGGTGGTTGGAGGGCTGGAGATAGGAGAGGAAGAGGACGATTTGGAGCTTGGCGGTGACAGCATGAAACCAACCCTGCTATAAGGGGAGCCTGTGGGACATATTCACCTCTTGTGCAAAAAACAAAGAAGCATTATTTTAAAAGAACTGGATAAAAACCAATGTAAAACTATTAGTAATGTGTCATGAAGCAGACATATGTATAAAACTTTCAGAGAGCATAGCCACTAGACCATGGAGCGAGGTTAATCAAAAACCAAAAGTTACAGTTAAAAAGTAGTGCAGTGCAATCCAGTTTTGAAATATAAACACCTTGTATGTATCTGCACTAATGAGAAAAAGTGCACCAAAAAGTGTAAAACACCAAATGTGCGCACTCACGTGTCTGGGGCTCAAGCTCAGATTCGTTCCTTCACATTTACAAATTGACGTTACTGTTTCAAAGGTGAAATCAACATATGGAATTAGTGTAGGCGAACCGGCATTAGCATAGTAATCCAGAGGTTGTAAACAAAATACATATTGGCAACAACCAGTCGCTAACTCTACCTTTAAATGGGAGAAGCTGTACAGTGGTCGCTTGGCGTCTCTCTATAGATGCAGGGCACTAGGATGTTATTCAGGAAGCCTTGCACAATTCAAAAATGTGCCGGCATGGACTGGAGCCTCCCGCTCCATTATGTTTGAAATCTACAACAGAATGGCATGGTCAAAAGTTGCCGCTTGTCCACATAAAATAAAGGGCAATGCGGAGGCTAAAACAAGGCTGCCTAGATTTGTTACCTTTGTGCTGAAACCGTGATGTGCAGGTTGTGCCTCTCTCTCTCAGAGCTAGAAACGAGTGTATCAGAGAGTCTTGCAGGCATGACCATAGTACACCTAACTAGCATGAGAGCCTCGGCAGGGACCTCGCCTTGCAACAGCGCCACAGGAGCTGTGTGGTAAGAAGTGGAATAGCAACCAAATGCTTCTAAAAACGAAAGAGGCACAAATACACGGTGATATTCATTAGTCTGCAATCCCTCGTTTTCATGCACCAACAATTGAATCAAACGGGCTGAAAGGAAAAAACAAAATAGAGTCAGCTGTGTGCAGAAGCACATCATCTAGATGTAAAGGGTGGCAGAAATATCCTGCAGATGCACCTCAGTGCAAATCCCCACAAAAGGATACACATATCTCCACTCATGCCTACTGCAGACGATACCTTAATGCATGTGTTATTAAAGGCGTTGCTATGCCCACCTAAAAGTAGACTCCTCATTTAAACCTTTAGTTTTATTCATGGAGTCAAGCCTATAAATCCATCTCGCCTCCTTGTACAGTAAGGTGTTTTGTGTGTTCATGCTGTTTTTCACAACATCAATCACCCACCATTTGAGGTCATCTGGAGAGTGTTGCAATTCCAAAAAGTGTGATACCATTGGGGCTGCATGGTTACGACATCTAATTCTCGAACGGTGTTCACCGATCCTTATGGAGATGGCACGAGTGGTCTGGCCTACATACCTCAAGCCACAAGGGCATTCAATGCAATAAATCACATTGCATGATTTGCAATTGGACATGAATCTAATGTCCCATTGTTTTGTACCAATCTGGAATTTTAAGGTTTTACTCGTAAATTTGCACGCCCTGCAGTTTCCGCAGGGAAAGTGTCCCACAATGGGACGTAAAACTCGCTGACTGATGTTAGTTCTGTGATCAGATTTTGCATGCACCAATTGATCTCGAAAGTTCTTTGATCTTTTAAAGGTGAACAGAGGCTTTCCTAGATTGGGTAAACAGGTAGAAATCATAGGCCAATATTTCATCAGGGCCTTTTTCACTGCAAAGGATTCAGTGCTGTAAGTAGTGACACAGGCAACCCTCTCTTGTGTAGGGGTTTGAATTTTGGGTGTCAATAGGCTCTCTCTTGTTGTGAACCTCGCCCTTTTAAGGGCTTTCTTTACTAGTTTTTTAGGATATCCGCGTTCTCTTAAGTCTCCAGCTAGTTGGTCTGCATGTTTATAATAATCTGAGACTGTAGTACAGTTCCGTCGGAGTCTAAGGAACTGGCTGTATGGCAAATTTTCTTTCAGTGCCCTCGGATGAAAACTGGAGAAATGTAGAGTGGTGTTACGATCTGTAGTTTTTTTATAGAGAGAGCAAGATAGATAACCCATATTGGAAGTAATTTGTAGGTCCAGAAAATTGATTGTATGGTGGTCATACTCCATGGTGAAAGTAATAGTATCGTGTAGTCCGTTGAGATATGTTAAGAATTGCCCAAGTAGTTCTTTGTTCCCTTCCCAGATGAAAATAATATCATCTATATATCTGTACCATTTGGAAATGTGTGAAATAAAGGGATTGTTGTCACTTAGTACAAATCTGTCTTCAAAGTTAGCCATAAACAATATCGCCAAACTCGGGGCAAATGCTGCACCCATCGCTGTACCTCCAATTTGGAGGTAGAACTCGTCTGCATACTTGAAGAAATTTTTCTGTAAGGCAATCGCCATAAGTTCTACAATGAATGCTGCTGGTACTCTTTGTTGGGTGGCGTTATGGATAAGTTGCTGATGTATAATATCTATTGCTTCTTCCTGTGGTATATTAGTATAAAGTGCCTGGATGTCCATTGTCACTAATAGCTGCTGCTCGTTGTCAAAACTGGTTCCTTCAAAGATGTTAATGGTTGCAGTAGTGTCTTTAAGATATGTTCTAGTCTGCTGACTGATCGGTTGTAAAAATAGATCAACAAATTTGCATAGTGGTTCCAACAGGGAGCCACAACCTGACACAATTGGTCTCCCTGGTGGTCTAGAGGAGTGCTTGTGTATTTTGGGGAGGGCATAGAAAGAGGGGGTCCTTTTTTCCGAATGATTAAGATATTCTAATTCTTCTTGGGATATCCACCCTCTTTCTGCTCCAAGTTGTGTAGCCTCTCGGATGAGCTCCTGAATGTTTGTTGATGGATCCTTACGTAGTGGCTGATAATACTGTCTATCTTCAAGGAGGTCCAAAACCATCCTATTGTATGTTGTCTGGTAGAAGACTACTATTTGTAATTAATTTGCTCTTGTGTGTGCCTCATACTCCTTTTCGGATACGGGAGGAGTTGGGGCCTCCGCAGCCCCGTTGGTCCGCTGACGGCTCTGCCGGCCCCCGGGAGATCACCCCAACAAGTTGGAGGCACTGCTGAGATCTGGTTGAGATCTGCCTAAATTGCTCTAAGGGCACGACTACCAGGCCTCCTGCCGCGAGGCAACTTGGCAGCGCGACCCCCTCTGCCGTTGTCCCCTTTTGAGTGCTACAGGACCATCGCAGAACTGCGAGAAGACCAGATGGCGACATCCGGACATTGGCCCTCGAGAGACAACTTGAAAAGTATCCCGCCCCTGGTTGGTGAGTGTCTGGACGTGGTCCAGACGAGGGGCAGTGGAGAGCCGCCTTCTGGAGGGGTGCCCGCAGTCGAGCGGCCCCGACTCACGAGGACTTGGTGAGTATGGCACACCCAACCAGCAATGTAATGTTGTGCAGGAGGGGGGAGAAGTTGTAAAGAGGGAGGCGGGTGGTAGACACAGTGTGTGGAAATTGATTTTGGCTGTTCCGCGGCAACAAAGGTGTGAAGAGTAAGGGGACAGACACGAGGGTCGTCCCCTATAGAGTAACGGAGTGGATAGGTGGGGCTTCGAGCACCCACGAGTGGTTGCTGAAGGGCGCGGATTGGTTGGAGATCGCGGACACCTGTGTTACAGTGGGGCGTGGCTTTCCTATGAGTTGATCAGTTATAGATCAATGAGTAGATGAGGTTCCCTACTAAGTGAGTGTTGAAACTCGTTAATTAGATGATGTTTTCCTGCGGGATGTAGCTAGATTGTTCCTGATTGTGGAAGATAATTGGCTGGTTAAGCTCCTCTGGAGAGGGGGCATATCACACGCTAGGCGACACAGCGTGCGCAGATCAATTATTTTGATTGTGGATTTCCTGGCTCCAGTAGAGGCGAGAAAACAGCTGTGGGATTAAAGGGGGGGTGAGAGGGTAACAAACAGGCGTGCAATGATAATGATTTGACATTGTGTAGGTACTTACAGTGCATTGTAGAGATTGGTGACGTCACCCACAGGGTTTTGAATAGGACACTGCGATATACTTCACGTCTTGTCTTGCGTCCATCCAAGGATGTTTAGGGACGGAGGGTGTGGAAGAAAAGGATAAGGGGAAGGGGCAGCCGTGCACGGAGAATGCCGGCCATGTCCAGACGGGGAGGGCAACGGGGATGAGGCGGCCGTGCACAGAGAACACCGGCAGCGCTCAACGAGGGTTTGCAAAAGTAAGGTGTGTGGTTTGAAAAGAAGACGAGCGGAAGAAGGGAGGAGGAGGAGTTGCGGGGTAAGGTAGGAAGAGGAAGGTGGGGCCGCCCAAAGGCACGCCACACTGGACACATCGCCGCAGGGGGCTTTGTGTACCATGGTCAAAGGGGGCCGTAGTAATAAGAAATAAACTGTTATATAAAAGTTGCTTCCTTTTCAGCGGACAATCGAAGTCCCCAGCTTACCGGGCCAGGTAAAAGGTTGATATTTGGAAACGCAAAACTTGTGACATGACGTTGTACTATCGATAGGGGCCAGGAGTGGGTGGAGAAACATGGGAAGTGCATTAACAACTCCACTTCAGCACATCTGCACGACACTGACACCACACAGGGAGAAAATAATAAAATACAGTATAGAATGGATACAATGGACGGACAATAAAATAAGGGTACCATGTCCACCCAACGGCAGCTTCGATGCATACACGCAGCATAATTTGTTAACATACATTCACAACACCTATAAAGGGAAGAAATTAGCAAACCATTTAGAAGTATTTGACCTCTGGAAGATGTTCCAGGGATCTAGGCCAGGAGATACAGGTATCTACACAGTACAAGGGGTAAAAGAGGAGAAGGGAATGGAAGAAGGACTGCAAGTGAAGGAAGGGAAAAAGAAAGGAGGAAGTGGAGATACGAAAAATAAGAATGCGCCCAACACTGAGGAAAATGAAGAGGAGGGGGAAGGTTCGTTCGCGGCAACAGAGGTAAAGGTGAAACAGGAAGGGGCGGAAGATGTGCAAGTGGGAAAGGTAGTGAAAAGGAAGAAGGGGGCTGTACCCACTAACAGAACTAAGGGTGGCGGCCCGACAACAGCTGACGGCTGCTGAAGGGTACTCCAACCCCACATACAGCCCCCGCCATATGTGCCCACGGATGACTATCAGAAGAAGAAAGGGGAGGTAGGTACGGTAGACTCAACGACTGCGCAGGTAAGGAAGGGGGAGGACTGGAGGTCCCTGCGGAGGTTCGCCGATGTGGGACCAGAAGAGTGGATAGCAGCGCAGGTGCTTCTGAAGCTCCGAGGAACATTAAGTAAGAGGAGGATACAGTAAAAAAGGTAAAAAACGAAGAGAAGAGGGAAATGCAGATAGGAGGAGAAGGACGACTTTAGCAGGAGGAGGAAGAGATATTGGAGGAAAGGTTGGCGGAATTGAGGAACGTGTGAATTGCCTTGCTCAGGCAGTTCGAGGAAGAAGCACAGAAGAAGCATAGTGAAAAGAAAGCACATAAAGAAGAGCTGGCGAGGATGAAGGCGAAGGAGGAAGAAAGGAAAAAGGAAGAAGAGCACATTAAGGCAATAGCAGAAAGAATGGCAGGTGCAGAGCAAAGGGAGATGAGGAGAAAGGAGGAGGAGAGAGAAGAGAATGACAGAGAAATGAGAATGTGGAAAAAGAGGATCATAACTGAAAGTGCACGGAAGTATGAAGAAGGGAAATTAATATAAAGCATACTAAGAAGGGAAGGGAGGATGAAGGTGAGAGAGGAGGATGAAGAAAGCATCCTAGTGAAGGTAAGTGAAGAATTATGGGAAGAAATAAAAAGGAAAAGAGAGGAGATAGGTGGTAAAGTTGTGGGGAAGAAGGAGGAAGAGAAAAGAAACACGTGGATGGAGAATGGAGCGTGGAGACACACACACCACGATAATGAAATGGCATCAACATCAACGCGAGTAGCAGAGGGTAAAGGAGGTGAATGTATGAACGAAGATTTAATTGATGTAAGGACAGTAACAGTAGGGGGCAAGCGCACAGAGTGGGGATCGACATTAACTGATGGGTTTTGCAGTGAAGAAGAGGAGGGGTCGAGCACAAACGAAAGGAATGACAGTAGGTAAAGTTTAGACAAACTGTACGTTACACGCACAAATTGCAACTCACCATGGGCATGCGAAAGAAGGGGAGGACCAGGCACGAGGGAACAGAAGGATAAGGACACGACAGGGAAAAAGCACCGACCACTACCACTCACCCCCACACCTGCACAAACATCACGTCCACCGACACAAACACCCGTGCACACTCCATATATTGACAGGCTTAGGGATCTCCCTGGACATAGGCAGGAAGAGAAAGAAGGTACACATGTCCTGGATATGTACAGGATTAGAATAACCAATGTTATCAAATAGTAATCAGAAACTGAAGTACATTGTCATTTGTCGGTTGAATGTACTGTATATTTATGTGTCGAAATCCTTGATTTTTAGCTGTTGTTCTATACCAGACATTATATGTAGGAACCAGTGTTTATTGTTATTAGTTGAGTGATTTAGAATCTTTTTATGTGTACTTAATTAAAGATTTAAAAACTTTTTTATATTTTCTGAATTCGATGTACAACCTGTCCTTGAGCTCTGTCTCTTAAATATATTCATACATGTAATAGGACCACGGAGACACCAGAAGGGGAGGAGGGATACAGAGGAAGGAAGGGGACAAACTTGCAACACTGGCCACGTCGAAGAAATACTAGACATAGAGGAAAAGGATGAACATAATGCCA
Source organism: Ambystoma mexicanum (assembly GCF_040938575.1). NCBI lineage: Eukaryota > Metazoa > Chordata > Amphibia > Caudata > Ambystomatidae > Ambystoma > Ambystoma mexicanum. The sequence goes on along the minus strand of NC_090928.1, from coordinate 316,735,191 downwards.
GGACTACATATGGGAGGGCAAAGGTAGAGGAAAGAGGATAGAATTTAATGCCACTACTGGAGAGGGGAGGAGCGAGACCACAATACATCCCCTGGAAATATGCAGACAAGGAAAATATAAAATGCAGACTCCCATCACTAAGTGCGGAAGCGGGGAAATGGATATATGAGATGGAAAAACATACTGCAGGGCAGACGCTAGCGGTGGGAGACATGAAGGGCCTCCTAATTTCCATATTGGGGGATGCTGCTGGTGACATATGGAAAAGGGTGGGATTTCCTGGGGTGACAATACATGACACAGCACATGATGGAGCACCATTTGCCAAATGCAGGCACGCACTCTGGCAAGCATTACGAACACAGTTTCCAGACACCTCGGACATAGGGGCTATTACATCACGGAAGATGCGTGAGAATGAAGATCCTGTTGAGTACATCCAGGAAATTCAAGAGACGTGGCGCTTGGAAACACAGGAACAGTGGGACAAAACACCAGCAATATTTTATCATATACTGATACAAGGGCTCCCGGAACAAGTACAGAGAAAACTAAAGAAGTTAGTGGGGATGGAAGCTAAAGGATGGCCGGAAATACAACTAACTATAGTACACTGTTGCAGGATGTGGCAGGGGAAGATGAAACAGAAGGAGGAGGATAGGAAGGCAGAGGAGGCTACACTGGTTCAGAAGAAGTTATCCAAATACGCCATGGAGGGAGCTCTGATAACAGCCCCCGCACAACCTCAGGCAACAGTGACACAAGCTACAACACAACCACAATTATCACCGTCACAGCAGGCACAGGTAGTGACACAGTAAATGCTTCCTCCTGTCATGATGCCTGCCCCCGCGAAGCCGGACCAGGCCCAGCAACCCCGGAAGCAGGCATCATGCCATTTAGAGCATGCCCAAAAACCCCAGTTAGGGGCTGTTTGGGTGCAGTCCTGGCGCCTATGGCGCCAGGCTCATAAGGATAAAGTCAGTCCTGGCGCCATGGGCGCCAGGCTCATTTCAGAAAACTTACCTAATGCAGACCATGCTGCATACTCACCTGGTGCAGACCATGCTGCACGAAGCCACAAGCCAAATGGGGCTTAGGAGGGACTATTTACTTAAGGGACTACTTTTTTCTCAGGTGGGGGATGTGGAAGAATAATTACCTGGGACTTCTTCCTAGGCTATTTAAACCACGCCCGGACAGCCACACGTGCTTCGCGTTATTCTGCATCCAGCAGCGTAATGCTCACCGTGCCTGCAGCAGCTTCCAGTCTTCTGCCACGCCCGCTTCAAGCCCGGAGCTTCTAGAAATAAGAGGAAAGACGGAGAAGAGGTTAGAACAGGAGCATCACAGTAATCCTGACCTGAATCCTTGATCCATCACACACTCGAGCTGGAAGCATGAAGTCACACGTGCGTTGCTTCGCATCTCGCGGCGCCGCGCTGAACTCACCGGCCTTCCCTGCATCTCCGCATTCCATCGCGATTTTCAGCATCTCCCGGACGCTCGCCTACACTTAGGGAAACAAGAACAACAAGGTGAGCTAAGGGAAAACAAAAGGACAAGTAAGCAAGCTACCCCCAAAGACTTACCGGATTACCACGGGGGATACTCACCTCATCTCGGGTTGACGCAGTTAACTCTGCATCACTGCCGCACCCCGGCCCCTATGGGGAAACCACTGGACATTACAAGCTACCCCCCCAAAGACTTACCTGATTTACCGCAGGGGGAACTCACCTCATATCGGGTCAGCACAGTTAACTCTGCATCATCGCCGTACCCCGGCCCCTAAGGGGAAAACCACTATAAACTTACCTGACTCTCACCAACTGCCCTTTGGACTCTCCGTGGTGGTTAAGTTGGCAACCTACAAGGAATCAGAAAGAGTGAAGATCAGACATTTGAACTCTTACAAACTATTGGATCCTAGAGTCAATACTGGAACTCACCAATTCCTCCACGCCAGTGAAGTAACTGGTCATCTACGCGCCCCTGCGCTCGATGCAGGATGGAGAGCCCACCTTTCTAAACCATCAGGTGAGAACAAGAGGGAACATCAGGAGTGGTCAGTGGGCAGGCAACGGGAGTGGAAGGTGTGTTAACGCTCGAATTACGGGAGGTTAATTCCCTTTCTCCTTTGCAGAAAGATATTCAAACGAGCCGACAAACGAAGTAAGTGGGGGTGTCCAGTCAGTCATCACGGCTCTACGTGGCACCAGGCCGGTCCAGATCGACGTCCCCGTGGGAACCAGGTGAGCGTAACAACTCCCCCGACATGTACACAACAAATGGGGGAAGTTATATGCACATGGGAAACAGATACTGGAACGGCTATAGAGGGAGGGGCGGGCAAATGAGAGGGAGAGGGTATGGCCCGCCCATTAATCAGCAGGGGGGAGGATTCCGAGGGTATAACCTGCAGGGGCAACAGGGGTACTAGGACTACCCAGGAGGACTTCAATGGCAAGCAAAGGAACCACCGACATGCTGGATATGTGGGATGGTGGGACACATGTCTCGCACATGTAGAATGAGACGAGTGCAGACAGCCTGGGGGGAGTAGGGACAGCAGAGGCCTATGTCAGAACAACAAGTTTACCAACAGCAGGGAGTGCAACAACAATTGCCTTCACAACAAATACCAACGCCACAACAACAGACACTGCTACCATAGTTGCAGCAACAGCCGCAGGTGCAACCGCACGTGCAAACACCACAACAGCCAATCGTACAAAAACAACCACAAGCTCCAACAGGACAACAACTGACCCAAATACAAGACAATGCAATAACGTCTACTAACACACCTATCGCTCAGACACAGCTTGGGAAGGTGACGATATTGGGTCACAACCTATTCACAGGAAATAGACAGTCACTATACCCACAATAGGACAGCCCACAGACATCCTTGATGTGTCCCATCAGTAACACCTAACACTGCGGAGAAACCACGCATACAGGTGATGATAGGTAACAAAAAATGTTCCTTCTTGGTTGACACAGGGGCCACTAGATCATGCATAAGAGAGGGGAAGTTTGAACTGTCAGGTGATGCCATGAACACACAAGGGTTCTCTGGGGCTCGAGGGTTGGTTCCCTTTACAAACAACATCTCCTTCTCAGTTGGAGATCATGATATGTCATTACCACTACTATACTTGAAAACGTCACCGGTGAACATACTAGGCAGAGACATAATGAGCAGATTGAACATGACCATTTCCTTTACTGATAAGGGAATAATTTGTTCAACACCAGGTATAAGCATGCTCACAGCACGCCAAATTCTACAGGCCTATTACGGCAAAACAGTAGCAAGGGCTGAGCCAATAGACGGAGAACTATTTCAATATGGGACAGACATGGCAATAGCATGGTTGCCAGGGATCAAAAGGGAAGGTTTGGAGGAGTCCAGCAGTTTACCTTTTCAGACCTGAAACACCAGCAGGTGAGAAGGAAGGGGCATGGATACCATTGAGCACTGAAAGCATGTGACAACAAAAGATTACATTGCAGTACATGCACAAGACAAGGGAGGGAGGGCATGGAGAGCAGTAATAGCCCTAGCAGAGGGATGCCGACTGACACAAGTATCGGATGAGGAGCTCTTCTCAGACACTGATGAAGAAGGGGAGTTGGTGTTTCAAATGAGCGTCCACATCTGGGCGAAGTCACCTACAGAGACATAGCACAGAGGATGGCATTGGCGCTAGAAGCACCAGCAGCCACAGTTGTGCTGTTTCATGAGGAAGATATGGCGAAAGTACCTGCATCTCTATGGACCACCAGTCCATATGATGTGGGCTGCATCAAGAGCATTGGAGGAGTGAAAATAAAGCTGAAAAAAGGGGCCATACTACAGAGAGTAAAGCAATACCCATTATCGAAAGAGGCGAGGCAGATGAAGGAATATACGAAACAATAGCAGCACTAATTGACAGAGGTATATTAGTACCGTCAGAATCCCCATGTAACACGGCTATGTATCCTGTGCGCAAGGCTAAAGGAGAACCCTGGCGTTTCATCCAAGACCTAAGACCCCTCAACCATATTGTAGAGGCAGAATATCCTATAGCGGCTAACCCAGCCACTATACTATGCGGAATACCAGCAGAGGCATCACGGTTCACTGTGATTGACCTCAAAAACGCTTTCTTCTCAATACCACTACACCTTGACTCACAAGATTTGACAAGTTTCACATACCGCAACACTAAGTGGAAACATACAAGGTTGCCCGAAGGGTACTGTGAGTCCCAGTCCATATTTAACAGAGTGATACAAATGGACCTGGGAAACATTGAAATGGAAAGCACAGTATTACAATATGTCGATGACATAATGATATGCAGTACAACAGAGGCGAAGTGTAGGAAAGACTCTATCAAGATGCTCACAGTGTTAGCAGAACAAGGGTACAAGGTAGACAAGGAAAAGCTACAGTACTGCCAGAACAAGTGCTATACATAGGACAGATCATCTCACAAAATGGAAGGCACTTTGCTACAGAATGAGCACAGGTCATAACAAACACGCCACAGCCACAAACAGTGAGAGAATTGCAGCAGTTCTTGGGCCTATGCAATTATTGCAGAGCATGGGTTTTTGATTATAGCTCATACACAGGGCCATTACTTGAGGCATTAAAAGAAGCACAGAGAGGAGATAAAAAATTGACATGGACCACAGAGATGACAGAAGCGTTTAAGGAACTGAAACATGCTATCTATTCCGCACCAGTATTAGCAACACCAAATTACGACGCGCAATTTTTCATATTTTCACATTGCAGTTCGACAGTAATGAGAGCAGTGCTGACACAAAAAACAAGCATGGGGCACAATCCAATAGCATTTTACCGTGGGCACTTGGGTCCTGTAATGTTAGGTCACTTCCCGTGTGAACAGAGCTTGGTTGCCGCACCCTTTGCGGTGGAAAAAGCATCATCAATAACAATGGGGTGTCCAACAACATTGAATGTGCGAATGCCCTTTTTGCCATTCTGAACAAACCCAGATCAACACTAACAACCCAAAGGGCATCAGGGTATGACGTTATACTATCAAAGCCTGAGTTAACAATTGTGAGGTACAAAATTATGAACCCACCAAGATTTATATCAGAAGTAGTGGAAGGTGACAACTATGCACACGACTGTACACAGCCCATCGACACATATTGCAGCACAATGAAAGGTAAGGAAATGCTCTAGAGGGGGGAGAAATAATGTACATTGATGGGTCCTCAACAATTGACCAGGGCGATGGGGTACGCAGAACTAGTGCAGCAGGACTGGACATATGTTCCAGTAAAATGTGTCAAGCTACCCCAACAATACTCCGCCCAAGCACCAGAGTTAGTGGCCTTAATTTTAGCACTCAAAGAAAGCAATGTCAAAAGAGAAACTATATTATCCGACAGTGCATATGTCACATCAACTGTACACTCTGGGTTAATTAAATGGCAGCGCAGAGGTTTCAGGAGGGCTGATGGCACACCAGTGCAACGTGCCCTATTACTTGCTGAATTAATTGATGTAATTGAAGAGCCCAAAGAGGTGGCCCTGGTGAAGTGTCAGGCCCATACAAACAGGGATGATCATATTTCCAAAGGTAACGCAACAGCAGATGCACATGCCAAATATGCTGCGTATTATGGAGAGATGTGGGTTCCCCCAGGAAAAGAAAAATATAAGGGGAGAATGGGGGCAAAGCAGATGCTGATGAGGGATGGGTACACTCATATCCCTGAGAATGAAATAATGGAGATACAGGCAGCAGCACCCATGGCAGAAAAGGAGCTTTGGGTCAAAAGTGGGTGCACGATGTCCCCTACAGATGCGTTATGGCGACAAAATAACACGGGCAAAGTGGTTATGCCCCTAGAATTATTGAAAATAGCCCTGGCGCAACTCCATCATCATGCGCATATAGGGAAAGAGGTAATTGCAGCACGAATTAAGGAAGGTTGGTTCTGTCCCGAGTTAAATTCACATGTTGCAAACTTCATTAGCAATTGCCTTACTTGCCAAAAATTTACGGCTGGTCACACGCTGCAAGTGATAAAAGGTGTTATACCCTGGCCGGAAGGACCATTCCTGCGCCTCCACATAGACTATGTTGACATGATCAATGTATGTCAGGGGTACAGATACATGATTGTAGTTGTCTGCCCATTTTCAAGGTGGATTGAAGCTGGGCCATGTTCCCATGCAGATGCTTTTAGAGCAGCCAAGTTCCTAGTGAGGGAAGTTTTCCCACGGTGGGGGGTGTGCGAGGTATTGCGGTCAGATAACGGCCCACACTTTGCAAACAAACTGTTCCAACACATAACTACCCTTCTTAGCAACAAACATAAGTTCGCATGTGCTTATCACCTGCAGACGAATGGCGTGTGTGAACGCCTCAACGGCCTCCTGAAAGAAAAAATAGCAAAGATACAGCAGTCAACAAAAAAGAGCTGACTTTTGCCCTTAGCACTATTTGAATTAAGAAATAGGCCAGGGTAAGATCACCACCTCACACCCCACGAGGTGGTGACCGGGCGACAAATGCACCTTCCGCTGACCCCACCGCCAAGGGCCATAACTGACTGTCACTCTGTACAAAAGATTTTTGGTGATGAAATGATAGAATATGTCAATTCCTTGATTAATAGTGTCACCTTTATCTCTCAACAGCTCGAGAGGACACGGGGCAGGTCGAAGACTACCCAGCAAGAGGACAAGGAAACAGAAGGACTGGAACAACTTTCGCAGTGGACAATTAAAGAGGGGGACCACTGCCGGTGGAACAGCCATAGGTTTACAGGGCACCACCAGGTGGAAGCAGTAGCTCCTAGAGCAATTATGTTAAAAAATATGAGCGCCTGGAACCACCTGCATGACGTCAAGCCCTACAAAGATAAGACTCGCCCTTGCTTCGACAACAGGGCCAACGCAGCAGCAGCGGCAACGGAGGAAAACACAGTACTGGCATTAATAAAAGATACCAGTGACACAGACACTGTCCCCTCCCAAACAACAGAAGGACATAAGGACTCGAACGGACAATCGTCCATAGCCCACCGCATGGTCACAAGGTCCCAGAGCAAACAAACACTGTCCCGGCCGGTACCGCCCGTGCCACTTCCCCAGTGAAGGACATTGTCTAACAAACTGTATTATTGCACCACAATTGTAGACACGTGTATGTTCTCTTTCTTTTTGTCTCGCACATGCAGGTACCGCGTTCTACTGTCTAAAATTTAAGAAAAGTAACTAACATTGCGTTTTGCCCAAGAGTAAATGCTGCCCACAGACAACGACACACCTGAAGAACTGTCCCACTAATTTGTATATGTTATAAAAAGACCAAAGTATTTACAGAAGAGGAAAATACGTGCGTATTACAACACATTTCTTCTGGCCATAGAACAATCATTCCCGCACCTTCACGAACATTTACCAGCCCTAAGAGATAGATCACTAAGGTACGCGTGGGAACAGCTTTTCGCTTGGGCATTAAACGACTACCTAATAAGGAGGGCTTAAAATAAACAAAACTAACAAATTAATGCTTGTTCTTAGACATTTTCAGGCGGGCATCTTTATCATCAGACATGACAAGCTGCATGACGGCAGCAAAGGTAAGAGGAACATGCCAGTGATATTAGCTATTGTATTAAAAATTATAGGGGTATTGTTCATCACTCGTCTACTTGCTGCCACTGTCTGGCAAGCACACTATGCTTCCCTCGTTATGGCTACACCCCCTACTAATGAACCCCCTACCACGGCTGCAACAGGTACGGTTCCAGGTGGCATGAGCAAGGAAGGAATAAGGAGGGGGAGGGTTAGACACAGAATGGCCGTTGACAATAATGGGGTTGACACATATCACACAGATTCTTCACATGTCTCAAACAACATGTGGTATCAGCACATGTCTAAAATTGGTAAAGGGACAACTAAGGACAACTGCTACGTGTGCTCACTGATCCCATACGCCATGAGTGCCTCGAGAACATTTGTGGCTACTGAACTACCAGCAACATCAGTAGAATGTCCGATATATTTGGCCATGTTCCAGACAAAACAAAGATTTCAAGGGAGAATGACGATGATGAAATGAAAGACGAGGGATACATACCCGTATGAAAATAACTTCATAAAGACATTACACATGTACAATCACTATTGGCAACTAGCAGAAGGGCTCCAATATGTTATGGATGGGCCAGACAAAGGAGAGACGAAGGAAGAAACGCTGAACTATCTACCATGTGAATGGCACGCAAGTGAAGTTGCAGGAGTAATGGGGTGCTGGGAAAGACCCTTATCGCTGATATATGGGAAGGTATACACGAAGGAAGGGTGACAGATGGAGTTGTGGGGAGTGAAATGATAACACTAAGGAAGCCAAATATAGCGAAAATGGACGAAGAGAACAACAAAGGTTTCAATGGGTGGATAAAGACAGCTGGACTAGTTACTTGGTTGGAGAAGGACGAGGACCCGGTTTCCATACTTCCTCTAACTGCACCAACACTATGCTACCAACACAACGGAGACGGAACAACAACTGCAAAAGAATAGTGACAATAACGAAGGAGGGTGCCTGTACAGCAGTTCAAATGGATCACTATTGGGCCTGTGGAGATAAAGCTTACCACAGCTTGCCACCATCATGGAATGGATTGTGCACTATGGTACACATAAATGTACCATCCTCAGTGGTACCACAGAAAGATGTGAATTTAGAAAAACTTACCTAAGATGGATGAAGGGAATAAAAGGAGGAAAAGATCTGCAACGATTTCAGAAGAGTAAAGGACTAATAGAACAAACGTGTTGTCAAGGGCAAAAAGACAGGGGGAGCCACTAACAGGGAATTACTTGTGGGGGAGATCAGAAACAGCTCTTAGCGATATCCCAACAGGACACAGACTGTTTAGCAGTGCGGCAATGTTTTTCTCCTCTATAATACATCCGGGACTGCAGGCATATGCAAATGCCAAATGGCTGCAAATTACCAGGTGGGAGCTAATGATGACGATAAACTCAACAGTAAACGGATTCAACGCAATAAAGGAAGAATTTAGAGCAGTACGAATGGTAGCGCTACAGAATAGATATGTACTGGATCTTCTCACCGCAATGGAAGGAGGAGTTTGCGCAAAAATTGGAAAATCATGCTGTACATTCACACCTGCTAATGACGCAGACAACGGTACACTTCCTGAAGCAGTGTCACAACTAGCCACAATGCATGCAAAAATGGAAGAAGAAGCTAAGGGGTGAAGAAAGACAGCAGCTGTTTTTCTTATTTATGGTCCTGGATGCCATTGTGGTTGTCGGACGGCCTTAAAATAATAGCTGGATGTATAATATTGGGCATGGCGGCCATTTTAAGATTAAGGTTGTGGAGAGCTCGGACAGCCCGGACTACTAACGAGATGATGGAAATGATTGGAATGCACGCCCTGATGTCAGCTCAAGATGATAAAAACGCAGATATAATAATAAGAGAAAGAGAAAGATTGTGCAAGCAGATACTAGAATCAGACTCACACCCGTCGTCTGTGAAGGTAGAGAACCCAAGGAACCCGAAGAGCAATGTTGGAAAGTGGGTTTATTGCAAACCCGGTGGTGGATGTGTATACATGTACTGGTCATTTGAAGATCATGTGAACCAGTATGGACATCTAGGAGGGATAACAAAAGTATGGAGGCCACGTGGAGAAAGACGAGCGGATAATTTTGTGGTCGACAAGTCGACCAGAGGGGGGACTGAAGTGGGAAAATGGGACACCCCTTCCCCCATTCTTATCCAGACCCTGGCCTAGAGGATCACGACCCAAGCACCCCCCAAGAGAAGAGTTTGACCAGCTCACTTCCTTACAAGATGACAAGGTACCATGTGTTTGCGGCCCACATGCACGAGGAGCCTGCCCATTACCATGACCCGGTCAAGCTGACACCTGCAAAATGGACCAGATCGAATGAATCAACAGGCACAAGCCATCAACATCGTTAGAGATGCCATGATGACATAGCCAACTGACAGGAACACACATGCCACCATGTACACTGGTCAATCACACACCAAACCGCATGAAGAACATACCCAGTGCTATGACCTAGTGGACTGACTCACTCACGGACGTGCATCGTTGTTATTATCTACATAGGCCCAACAGCACCGCAGAAATGCAAGATGCCTGAAGAGCTCATGTATACGCTTGCTGACGCTTTATGCTACCTAACCCCTATACAGATGCCGTCCCATGTACATACAGCACTACTACTTGTGATACTCTGTTGCCCCGTGGCACCCATATTGTGGATCATACACTGCTTCCCAGGAACTAGGCCCGAGTAGGCCTCAAGCAAGAGTCCCCAGGCAGGAGAAATCCCTCCCGAGACGAAACGCACTGTGCTGACCAGGCAGAGCGAGCCTCAGCGAGAGACCATCACCAAGGCCAAAGTGTTGCAACCAACATACCGAGCTCTCAGCGCCAAGGTTACACCTGCCGCTGCCAAGCACCCACTGGGCCAATAAGCCAAATGAAATGCTCGTAATTATGCTCCAGCTACGGTCTCTCCACACATGACCAAGTCAATCTGACAAGGTGCCAGACTCACGAGACAGAAAATCGCCGGGTACCAAGTCCGAGACACAGGTTGCAACAACGAGGTGCCAAGTTGGACATTTATACCGATGGGAAAGGCGTGATCATCCGCCACTAGCAAAAACATGTCCATTGTCCCCCGCTAACACATAGTTACACAATGTTGCAAACGCCAGGTACCTTGCGGCCTGCGAACATCGATGGTCCCAGGCCTGGGGGCTCACGAGGGAACCAATCAGGGGACACAGGGCTCTTTACTGACGCCATTTTGGTTAGCCAATCATCGAGGGTCCCCATGTAACAAGTTCAGTGTAGCAAGTGTTAGAGACACCCCGCAGTGTGCCACCTGACCTGTCCTTACCCAATAACCTTCTTTCATATAAGTTTCTATACTAACCCTACCACTCGGGGAGCCAACCCGAAGTGGTGATAGGTTTTGTGACGATTGTTCTCAGATGATGCGAGTAACGCGTCATGTTACGGTAAAAAGGGCCTGCGAGTCCTCCTAACGGCGAGAAGGTCTCCCCAGATTCATACGGGTGAAGCTCTATCCCTGACGTTCTTGTACTAAACAGCAGTAATTACTTTGCTCTTGTGTGTGCCTCATACTCCTTTTGGGACACGGGAGGAGTTGGGGCCTCCCCAGCCCCGGAGGTCCACAGAGGGCTCTGTCGTCCCCCGGGAGATCACCCCGACAATATGTAGCATGGTGGAGGCATAGTGTGGTATTCTGATGCTGAAGGGCATAAGAGGGCTTTGGAGATATATATCTGGTTGAAGCATAGGGAGCTTAAGGGTGGCAATGGCATAATGTTAGAGTCATACTCTGGGGTGTATGTGCAAACTATATTAGACCTAGGCAGTACAGAGTGTCAAGAAGTCAAGACTGAAGTTCACACCAGTGCAGACACCATAACTTGGACTTCTACAATCATGAAAGTGATCAGATGTCGGAGAAGATGGAGGAAGGGATTGTTGGTGCTTCCAATGATGACTGTTTGATAGCTAGTGAAATTGATGGATCAATGGTAACCTCCTGGCAGTCAGCATGAGGCAATTGAGCACTGATCAGACCTATAATAAGAGGAAAACAAGGGTGGTCAAGGGCCTGAAGCTTGATTTGGAGTTCAACAATAGGAATCTCAAGGTCATTCATACACTGGTGCCAATGTTTGAGGGCTTGTTGTTGATCCTGTTAGCTGCAAAATGGGGCAGTGGAGTAGGTTAATGACATAGGACAAGAAAATAGTATATCATAGCATTCTGGAAGAAGTAGATGCCGACAAGTACAGGTGACAGTAGCAATCTTTGAGAAACTTCACTTGTGATTTGGTGGTACACAGGGCTCCTGTATGAAGTGCATTTGGCAGGATTACCTTCTCCCGAGGTACTCTGATAGCCTATCACTTTAATTTGGCAAAATCCAGCTGAGGAGCAGGTGAGTGTGCCCCCATCCGCGACCCCTTTTGCTTAATTTTGGTTATCTGTGGCCCCCCCAGCCCCGTGTTGCCCCGTGTGTCCCAGCCTCCCCTTCCTGGTATCCCTGTGGCCCGCCCGCCTCCCAGCCTGCCCCTCACCCCTGATTGGCTGCTGTTCGAAGTCGCCTGGGTCTAGCAAGGCGTTCGGCGCACCCACTCCTCTTTCCAGCTGAGGAGCAGGTGAGTGTGCCCCCATCCGCGACCCCTTTTGCTTAATTTTGGTTGTCTGTGGCCCCCCCAGCCCTGCGTTGCCCCGTGTGTCCCAGCCTCCCCTTCCTGGTATCCCTGTGGCCCGCCCGCCTCCCAGCCCGCCCCCACCCCTGATTGGCTGCTGTTCGAAGTCGCCTGGGTCTAGCAAGGCGTTCGGCGCACCCACTCCTCTTTCCAGCTGAGGAGCAGGTGAGTGTGCCCCCATCCGCGACCCCTTTTGCTTAATTTTGGTTGTCTGTGGCCCCCCCAGCCCCGCGTTGCCCCGTGTGTCCCAGCCTCCTCTTCCTGGTATCCCTGTGGCCCACCCGCCTCCCAGCCCGCCTGATTGGCTGCTGTTCGAAGTCGCCTGGGTCTAGCAAGGCGTTCGGCGCACCCACTCCTCTTTCCAGCTGAGGAGCAGGTGAGTGTGCCCCCATCCGCGACCCCTTTTGCTTAATTTTGGTTGTCTGTGGCCCCCCCAGCCCCGCGTTGCCCCGTGTGTCCCAGCCTCCCCTTCCTGGTATCCCTGTGGCCCACCCGCCTCCCAGCCCGCCCCCCACCCCTGATTGGCTGCTGTTCGAAGTCACCTGGGTCTAGCAAGGCGTTCGGCGCACCCACTCCTCTTCCCAGCTGAGGAGCAGGTGAGTGTGCCCCCATCCGCGACCCCTTTTGCTTAATTTTGGTTGTCTGTGGCCCCCCCAGCCCTGCGTTGCCCCGTGTGTCCCAGCCTCCCCTTCCTGGTATCCCTGCGGCCCGCCCGCCTCCCAGCCCAGCGCACCCCCCCTCCCTGGGCCAGCTCCCGCCCCCCGACCCACCCATCCCGCCCTTCATCACTGATCCTCCCAGGGCAGCCCTCTGCCCGGCAGCCCCCAGCAGCTAAGGGCCCCAAGGCCAAAGGCGGCTCCAACAGAGGCGGCTCCAGGAAGTGTCAGCAGGTGTCCGCAGGTGAAGCCAAGGAAGCCACCATACACCGACAAAACCGTAAGTGTTGGCTTGGGTGGGGGGTAGAGCAATTACTCTACTCCAGAAAGCTCCTGCCACTCTAACCTACCTTTCAATGGCCTGCAGTATAATGTCAACCAGTGTTTGTTAGCATACGCCACACTTAGATGGAATCTCCAATAGCCTCTCTGTGAAAGTTGAATTTAGAATTGTTCCCACCTGCATTTTAGAAGTGTCCCCAATTGCATTTGGAAGTTGCGCCCAATAGCCTCTCTGAGAAAGTTGAATTTAGAATTGTTCCCACCTGCATTTAGAAGTGTACCCAATTGCATTTGGAAGTTGCGCCCAATAGCCTCTCTGAGAAAGTTGAATTTAGAATTGTTCCCACCTACATTTAGAAGTGTACCCAACAGCATTTTAGAAGTGTACCCAATGCATTTGGAAGTTGCGCCCAATAGCCTCTCTGAGAAAGTTGAATTTAGATTTGTTCCCACTTGCATTTAGAAGTGTACCCAACCGAATTTAGAAGTTGCGCCCAATAGCCTCTCTGAGAAAGTTGAATTTAGAATTGTTCCCACCTGCATTTAGAAGTGTACCCAGTGGCATTTTAGAAGTGTACTCAATTGCATTTGGAAGTTGCGCCCAATAGCCTCTCTGAGAAAGTTGAATTTAGAATTGTTCCCACTTGCATTTAGAAGTGTACCCAGTGGCATTTTAGAAGTGTACCCAATTGCATTTGGAAGTTGCGCCCAATAGCCTCTCTGAGAAAGTTGAATTTAGATTTGTTCCCACTTGCATTTAGAAATGTACCCGACTGCATTTAGAAGTTGCGCCCAATAGCCTCTTTGAGAAAGTTGAATTTAGAATTGTTCCCACCTGCATTTAGAAGTGTACCCAACAGCACTTTAGAAGTGTACCCAATTGCATTTGGAAGTTGCGCCCAATAGCCTCTCTGAGAAAGTTGAATTTAGATTTGTTCCCACTTGCATTTAGAAGTGTACCCGACTGCATTTAGAAGTTGCGCCCAATAGCCTCTCTGAGAAAGTTGAATTTAGAATTGTTCCCACCTGCATTTAGAAGTGTACCCAGTGGCATTTTAAAAGTGTACCCAATTGCATTTGGAAGTTGCGCCCAATAGCATCTCTGAGAAAGTTGAATTTAGAATTGTTCCCACTTGCATTTAGAAGTATACCCAGCGGCATTTTAGAAGTGTACCCAATTGCATTTGGAAGTTGCGCCCAATAGCCTCCCTGAGAAAGTGAATTTAGAAGTGCACCCAACTGCATTTAGAAGATGCGCCCAATAACCTCCCTGAGAAAGTTTCATCTTGAAGTATACCCAATTGCATATAGAAGTGTCCCCAACCACATTTAGAAGTGTACCCAATTGCATTTAGAAGTGTATCCAATTGCACTTAGAAGTGTACCCAATTGCATTTAGAAGTTGCGCCCAACAGCCTCTCTGAGAAAGCAGAATTCAGAAGTGTACCCAACTGCATTTAGAAGTGTACCCAACTGCAATTAGAAGTGTACCCAATTGCATTTAAAAGTGTACCCAATTGCATTTAGAAGTTCCGCCCAACAGCCACTCTAAGATAGTTGAATTTAGAAATGTACCCAACTGCATTTAGAAGTTGCGCCCAATAGCCTCCCTGAGAAAGTGAATTTAGAAGTGCACCCAACTGCATTTAGAAGTTGCGCCCAATAAACTTCCTGAGAAAGTTACATCTAGAAGTATACCCAATTGCGTATAGAAATGTCCCCAACCACATTTAGAAGTGTACCCAATTGCATTTAGAAGTTCCGCCCAACAGCCACTCTAAGATAGTTGAATTTAGAAGTGTACCCAATTGCATTTAAAAGTTGCGCCCAATAGCCTCCCTGAGAAAGTGAATTTAGAAGTGCACACAACTGCATTTAGAAGTTGCGCCCATTAACCTCCCTGAGAAAGTTACATCTAGAAGTATACCCAATTGCATATAGAAGTGTCCCCAACCACATTTAGAAGTGTACCCAATTGCATTTAGAAGTTGCTCCCAATAGCCTCCCTGAGAAAGTGAATTTAGAAGTGCACCCAACTTCATTTAGAAGTTGCGCCCAATAACCTCCCTGATAAAGTTACATCTAGAAGTATACCCAATTGCATATAGAAGTGTCCCCAACCACATTTAGAAGTGTACCCAATTGCATTTAGAAGTGTATCCAATTGCATATAGAAGTTGCGCCCATTAGACTC
This sequence comes from Ambystoma mexicanum, assembly GCF_040938575.1. NCBI lineage: Eukaryota > Metazoa > Chordata > Amphibia > Caudata > Ambystomatidae > Ambystoma > Ambystoma mexicanum. The sequence goes on along the minus strand of NC_090928.1, from coordinate 316,719,730 downwards.
GCTGGAAAGATGCATTTAGAAGTGTACCCAACTGCATTTAGAAGTGTCTGGACGAGTGTGCTGATTGGACGAGTGTGTCGACTGGACGAGTGTGTCGACTGGATGAGTGCGTGGACTGGACGAGTGCGTGGACTGGACGAGTGCGTGGACTGGACGAGTGCGTGGACTGGACGAGGGTGCGGACTGAACGAATGTGTGGAGCAGACAAGTGTATATGGAGCAGCCAAGTGTGTGGAACGGACGAATATGTGCAACGGATGAGTATGTGCAACGGACGGACATATTATGTATGTGCACGGAACTGCGTGATATAGATATTATGCTTTGGAATGAAGGGAACATTTGAAAAACATACATCATACCACACCCCACGCTTACTCTCTCCCTTAAACCACCACTCAACTAGAACTCAGAGATACTATGACACCATTCGGTATAACTGTTTTCATATCTACATCTCCCGCTCACTCCACATCACTCTAAGTAAACATTGCTGGTTTCACACCCCCAGCCAGGCGTTCTCCTCAGGCCTAACGCAGCCACACTTGTTCTGGATAAAGCCGGCCAGAGCGAACACATACTCCTGATATCTCAACCATCACACCTACCGCTAAGAAGCAGCTACCACTCGAACTCCGCACCAGCTGCACACATACCTGGTGCGCACACGCACTTTTTTGACTCTCCCTACTCTCTCTACTGACCCGAACTTCGGTTCCCAAGGGCGTTCAACCTACCAGCGCCTTCAGACCATACCAATGGTATATAAGGCGCTATATAAATGCAAAATAACATAACATAACAAAATGGTGGCCCCAACTCTCCTCTTTTCAGCAACTCAGATATTTACTACACATATTGCAGCCACCCAAACCTGAATACCAAGGCCTGTATCATACATAATTAACTTCACTTGTGCATACCCTGCAATTGGATAGATATTCTGGATTGAAATCTGCTAGAACCCCTCTGTTTATCTCAATGCTTTTGTCACTCCTCTCCTCTAACCAGTGTTACTATGCACCCACAAAGAGCACAGAAAGGAACATTTTTGCTGCGCTAGTTTCTTGCTCCAACTAAATGTCAGACTCTGCCTGGATGTCGAGGCTCCATTTTCATCTCTTCTCTTGTCTTCAGAAGAAAAGGTGAAACCCTTACTTGAGACTCCCTGGCTGTCCTAGTTGTTCTACATAAGGAGAGTACCCACAAGGAAACGTCTATGATTAGTAAATACATTCTTTCAGAAGTCCTTCTGACCCAGAGAGATCTGGAGTCAGTAGCAAGCTTGAGACAATGACCTCAGAAATCCTCCAGAAATGATAGGGTATCACACTCAAGACCTGACCTATTGTGATGCACCTGTCGATAGTGATCCGTGGCCAATAAGGAGATGCAGTGTTGCATCTATTACTCAGACAAGGTCATCCTATAATAGGGAATCTGCAGACTTGAAGAAGAATAGCTCAACACGGGCCACAGATCAGTTGTGACTATTTTCAACACATGTCTCACTCTTCCCTGCTGCTGTATGCTTCCAATGTCTCCAGGGTACCAGATAGTACCCTCATCCCAAAGGCCACACTCAAACCGATCACGATGGGATGTGAACGGGTCAAAAATCTCTGAAATGTCACAACAGCGTAAAAACCTTTGTAAGAGGGCTAGAAAAAAACAATATGCTGCCAGCAGCAACAAAGCATGCACACAGTACAATATATTCAACTTAACTATAATTTAACTATTTACTTGCTTGGGAAAATGCTATAAGAGGGAGAAAACTTCGGGAAAAATCTCTTGCAAGCCTCTTACATTTATCGGAGAAAAGTTCTCCCAAAGCCCTTCAATCACCTCAAATCTCCATGAAATCTTCAAACGTCAATTAATTTTAGGAGGAAAATAATTGTAAACAAGAACAAAAACTGCCATAACATTTTTATATGTACAATGGCGACTTGAAATATATATTTTTGTAACTTTAAGGTACATTTAAATAATTTAAATCAATAAACACATTAACAATTTGGAATTAAAAAATGCACACTCTTTAAGTGCGAGGTCAGTAAAATGTCACAAGATGTATAATAATGTGCACACATATTAAACATATCCTATTTTATTTGTTTTAAACAATATATATTAATAATTTGTAAGAAAAAAGTGGCATGAAATTTTAGTAAAACCTCTTTGCAAAAATATATTAGACTGCACAGAAAAAATAAACATACCAAAATGGCGTTTGTGAAAATTCGGAGAGGCTTTTACCAAATATAGAGATATTATTTGCAATTAAAAAAGTGCTACTCGAGTTACATTTTAATTTTTTTAATCTTTCTAATTAGTTAATACGTTTCTTAAAATGTTCACAATATAAGTTGTAATATGTATAGTGTTCTACACATTATAATGAATACATACATTCTATCTATCTGCATTTTTCAAATCTCCCAACAAGTTCACAGGACTCAAACCACCCCAAAAATAAGGTGGTTTGAGTTTTGCCCACAGCAGATCACTCGCCCCTAATGGCCGTCCACGTCCTCCACAAGACCAATCAATTGAGGAACATCTAGACAACAATGTCTTACAATCATCCTCTTTAATTGTGTACACACTACTGTGGTGATTTTTCTAAAAGATGCTGTGTGGTTAACGCTATTGTCGCAGAGAGGGCCTTCACTGATTCCTTCTATACAATGGAATCGCGTGTGATCAGAAGCATACAAGCAGAACAAGATTAACCTGGAATCTTTGTCATTCACTATGAGAAAGAAATAGTTTGCAACAACTAATCGCATGCTGCTGTTTAGGCTCTTCCAAAGTAAGTCCCTCTGATAATGCTAGTCTGCTTATGCACTTTAAAACCTGGAAGAACAGGTAGATCAAATCCAACATGAGGACACAAAGTGTGCTGATGATCAGTATTGGAGTCATATTGTTCGGCCTTGGTCAAGTATTGCCCTCTTGAAATTGAGGTCCTGCTGCCACGTGTATCCAAGGATTATGAGTCCCAGAATGCACAGCAATTCCTCTTCCTTCCCGCTGCTTCTGACTAAGCAACCCACATGGACCATTCAGCAATCTGTCATCAGAAATCCTCCTTCACAATAAGTGAGACACTCTCATGCACGACAAACATAATGCTGCAATAACATATCAAGCGAGCTGAAGGATCTAGAATGACGGACATTGTCACATGTACCAGGAAGAGGCACTTTATCTAAGCATGAGAACAGTAAAGTAAGGCACAGCAAAACATGAGCTGTAAGGACAAAACAGAGTGTAAAAAGCATGGGGTAGCAGACCTGCCCCTTCCGCCCTGCACCCCAATAATAAAAACAAACTCTGAACTCTCTGACTCAATCTTAGCTGGGAAAAACCGGACCTAAATTCCATAAAACCAGTTTTTTCCCCTTTTCAAAGGTATAAGGAACAGGGTTCCATCACTTCATAGATTTCGAGATGAATGTTCCCACAAAGACAGTTTGCAACATCTAGTAGTTTGAGAAGACACCTTACCTAACTAAGCTTGTTACATTATTTATATCAATTTGATGTAATGTTGGTCTCACGAACTCTATGATGTCTGTAGAACGCTGCACATTATCTAAGTGAGCCATCAATGATGGTGTCTTTGTATCTGCCACATGCAGTGTCTTTATGAACTACATACCAGGAGCTAGGGGATGTGTGTCTTGTTGTGGTAGCTCCTGAATTGTGGAGAGGCAGAGGATTTACACCAGAACACCTATTTCATATTGCCTTCTTCAGCAAGGATTCTGGAGCCTTCACAGTAAGAGAGGGGGCCTTGTCTGACCTCTTTACTCTTATTATTATTATTATTATTATTATTATTATTATTATATTGAGTGCAGACCTAGCTTCGAGAAGCAATGGAGAGCTTTACAGAGGTATACACCAATACAGATACAAAACAGAGCACTTTACAGAGGTAACAACCAAACAAATATTCAGTGGGGGGTAGGATACAGAGGGACACAGAGGAGGGGCACAGCTGTACCGGGTGGTGGGGATGAGAGGGGCGGGCATCGTCTGGCAAGTCAGGTGATGCGAGGGGCAAAGTGATGGCCCAGGTCCTTTGATTGAAAGTTGTGGTACATGATGAAGAGAGAAACAGTGAGAGATGAAGGTTCCCGCCTGAGTTCACGCTTTAACCTGGACATTTTAGGAGTAAAATGTCAGCCTGTGAAGCTCCCACAGCACCTCAGAGATGGCTTCCTGGTGTGCTGTTCAATGCTGCCTTGCAGACCTGTAGTATTGAACTAATTGTCAATGAGACGCCAAGTGGAAATACATGATGCAGTTGCACTTGATTAGATTGTGTTATGATAGTTACTATGAAAGGAACAATGCAATAGATTGAGAGCTGCTCATTGTTTTCATATTTCCAACACTTTCTTCCAAAGTAAAAAGTATATCAAATCACAGACAACAAATTGTTACACCTCGTATTAATCTTATGGGTTACATCTGTGTTTCATGACAAGTTAATGAGAAAGCAACCATAATTGATGGTTTGTGTGTTGCGGCAATAACCGACTAATGTATGTGTCTACAAGGGAGCAACAGATCTCTTACATACATGACAATTTAATATGAATACTTGTTCAGGGTTGAAGCAAGGGTGATGCTGGTAGGGAAAGGGATGCAGCATACAGAGGTGACTGCCAGCTTGATAAAATGAAGCTGTTGCAACATAAAATAGGGATCACATTAATCTTTCAGTGCTTAATACACAGTGATTACAGTGAAGACACCCATTACCCCAGGGGAAGTTTCCTCCCTCTTCCTCCCTCAAATATTGCCCTTCATTTGGTCTGGTTGCCCAGTTCACTTTCCCCAGACTAATAACACGGGGCACCAACATGATTCACAGGCGCATGGTAGGGTGAGAGACACCCATGCAGGACCCATGGGAGCATCTAAACAACATTAAAGGAACAGTTTCGGATAGCAGTGTTGGAACAAGGGGTTAAATCAAATTAGGTGAAAGAAAGTAAGCTAAGAGGACATAATACCCTTGGTCTAATGCTCAACATGTTGTATAATCCACACAGTTCCAGGGTGTCCACATCCAGAAAGGTGTCTCTCCATGCACTGAAACTCTCAGGGTAGTTTTCTGTGCCCAGGCACGCTTCTTTGCTGGGAACTGCTAAGGGGATCTAGCTGATTTGCGATTCCATGGGATGATGTCACTGTGTGGTACACTCATACCTCTTTAATATCACCCATCCTGCTCTAGGGATATCCTTGTGCTCTTTCCAGGTCACCTAGTCTCTCCCTCTTGCCCTAGATATGTCTTTATGCTTTTACTGGGGCAAGAATATTATATCAAAGCTCAGTGGTACCCTGAAAGATGCACAACATTGTATGAGGGGGGACTGGCCAATGATCTGGCTCAGTGAAATGGGTAAAAAGGAAACCCAACACATCTCAGGGTGTCTCCTAAAGAAGCAAAGAAAAGTAGTCTCTCTTTGGTGTCTTGGAAAGCTCACAGTGCTTCCGCAGTCACTTTCTGTTTCTGAGGACACATTCTTCTATAGCTCTCTGTAATGTATGAACAGGAGAAGAACCCTTCTCTGTACTGCAGGCTGGAAAGCACAGCTGTTCAAGGCTGTCTCGTAAGATCTTGCCTTAAGGTCACAAGCTTCCAGCATACAAGGAACCTCTTAGTGATTCTAATGACTGTTTGACTGTGGAACTGACAGCCTCCCTCTGTTAGGGTCATGCCGCCAACCAACCCACTCTCTCAAAAAGCTCCTTCATGTACTGACACGTGCCTTTTGCTAAAATTACCCGTTTTAGTCCCTGGTTTCCTTCCTCTCCTCTTCAAATCTCCTCCTGTATGATATGATATGATATGATATGGCATTTGTAACGCGCCTATACACAAGTGTTTCATCCTTGATGCTTCCCTACATGCCTGTACACATCCCAGGTTCATCCCTTTTAGGACAGGGATCCCAACTTTCTCCTGCTGAGTCTGTGGCACCCGTCTTCACCCGCTCATCCACCCCCTGCCCATGTCTCCTGCTTATGATGTTCTTCCAGCACTCCACCTCTCCACTGAGTCCAACTCCTCCCTGATGTTGCACCACTCCTCCTCCAATCTCCACTCCCCAACCTCCTCCTACTCTCTACTGATGCTCATCCACTCCTCTGTTGGACTCCTTATTTCAATATTTTCCTCATGTGCTCGTCCCCTTTTCTCTTCCTAACCTGAATTCTCTGCTCAGGTAACCACACTCCAACTAGCTCTAAACGATTTCTGCATCAATTCAAAACACCCATTCTTTTATACTTACAGGATTCTTCCCCCATTGTCCAGCTTGGTGCAAGGTCATGAACGTTTGGGAGCCAATGCCTGCTTTTCGGGGATTGGGGGCTTCTCAATTGTTTTTTTCTGTCAAGTGCACCACATTAAGTTTCACATTTCTCATGTGTTCTGTGGACCGAGTCTCTAAAAAGGTGATGCACCATCTTGATTTCACAGACTTCACAGATTCTAGAATCCAAAAGGGGAGCAACCGTGATGTCTGTGTTCATGGGTATTTTGACAATGTTCATCACGGTAGCCACTAGCCACATTGCAATACTAACTATGTGGAGTCAGAATTTCCATAACACATGAGGATTTCAGTAACTACTGGCCCTGTATAATGGGGCCTGCAGACCTTGGCACTCTGTTAGTGTTCACTGAATCACTTTGTTTTCATAAAGGGCCAGCGTCCTATAAGCTGTGCATTGGGGAGCCATTGCCCAATGCATGTGCTGAGGTGTGATAAGGGATCTCATCCATATCCCCCTGGGCACAGAATAACACTGCAGTTGGCAGTTCCTGATCCCAGTGGCCACCCTAACCCCCAAAATAAGGATGCAGCTGGGAATTCTGCCACACCATGCCATTCCAACTCTTATCCTAAGTATCTCCTTTGGTGGGATTGTCTTGCCCCATACCTAGGGCCTTTCCAGGCTGCTGTAATTTTAACACCCACCAGCCAAGGGTTGTGCTTGGGGCTAACTGCACCACTGCCTCATCTCGATTTTTAATAGACCACCCCAGAGGGATATTCTATTTCTGTTCCTATTCAGTATGATTTTCCTCCATCCAGCTTTTGAGCCAAAGAACCTAGCATGCTCCTCATTCTGTTGTTCCTGCAAATCTCACCTCCTCCATGGTGTGGACATATTGGCTCAGCCAACTGCTGTTCCTCAAGTCTCTCAAAGTATTTTGGGCTCTGCCACCTCCGGACCTCTGCCTTTGCTTCTCCTGCTCTTCTCAGTGCTATAACACTGTATCTCTGGCATGCCATCCTAATTTGCACACAGTATAGCATGTTAAGCCTCTTTTTATTTCGAAACTCGGGTACTAGTAATTCCATTAAGAGTTATGACCAGTGGGTCCATATCCCCATTAGCCTAGGTTCATGTGATTGATATAAACTAAATTGTTCCACCTCTTTGACATGTGTATGCACCTTCCTTTCTAATGTAATCAGTTGTATTTCACTAAATATTAAAATTTGGCCCAGGCACCTACCAATTAATCTGAAGGTCACCTGCCCATAGACGTTGAAAGAGTAGGGCCTGAGCGGGCAAGGACCATCCAAAATCTGTAAATGCCCATTCACCAATGCTGTGTGGGAATTTACAGAGGCTAATGTCACTGTGGTGGGCCCAACTACATTAGCTTCAGGCCCCACTTCTTAGATGATCCTGGCTTTGCCTCTGCACCTGCCCTCTTGGGATCAGGCACAGACATCACGAGGGCTTGGTGATCCGTGATGTGACTGATTATGCCTTCACTACTTACACCTCTGGCCCTCTGCCTACTTTGTTGACAATCTCTATTATCTTTGTCATTTCTACTACCTTTCAATACCCTCTTGTTTCTTTTTGGGGACTTTAATCTCAATCTTAACATTACTACTTCTCATTTTCTCTCCCTTCTTGACTCACACCACCTTATGCAAATTCCCTCTCCTCCTTCATATGGCTCTGAGTCTTCTCTTGACCTTATGTCTTACTGTTTCTCATCAGATGCATTTATTTCTGCTTTCTCATTTTATTATTCTGACCACTGCCTGCTAAATTTCTCCACTGGCTCCCTTTTCTCCCTATTCCATCTCGTTCTACCTCCATCTTCACCTGTCGCAAACTATGTTCTTTAGACCATTCTTCATTTCTCTGTTCTCTCTACCCCACTCTTCAATTCACTTGATGTGTTTTTCTGTCTGTCCTTTAACCAAGCTGACTCTACTTTTCACTCTGGTCTACTCTATACTCACGGCTCACTCTTCCTGTCCGGTACTCTTTCCCTCGCTCGGAAACCTCTCCATCCTAGGCCATCCTTTTATCTTCTTGTCCTTCAGACCTCCCTTCATCGGGCAAAACAACAATGGAAAAAAGTGTTCTGCTCTAGATCTTGCCTTCCTCTCTTCTCTTTATTCCTCCCATGATTCTTCCCTATTATCATTTTAAAAATGCAATTTTCCAATCTCACTGTTTCTCTTCCAATCCACGTTGCTTATCCCAACTCCTTAATTGCATTATTCCTCCCCAAATGCCTAATCTGTCTCTATTCTCTCCTCTCACCTCCTCTGATTGTTCTAGTTACTTTAGTTTTTATCATATCTTGCTTGCACTCTTCCTTTACCTCTTCTCCTGCTCACACCTACCCTTGCGCTGGATGCATCTCAAATTCACTGCCTGTCTAAACAACAACCTATGCAACAATGAATGGATGACATGTGCCTGGAAGGATTCAGCCTTCAGCTGTCAAACATAGCCAAATCCCTGTGAGTCATTGTGGACAGTAGACTTTCCTTATAAAAGCACATAGCCAAAATGATACAATCCTTGTGGCTGCAAATCTCCACTCTCTGCAGTATGAAACCATTCATGCCCCTGCAGGCCATCCACACAGTGGTCTAAGTCTGGAAACAACCTCCTTACTGGGCTTTTAGCAGCACAACTGCCCTTATCAATGCAGCCAACCACACCACAGCCTGCCTCATTACAGGTGTCCATAAATTTGACCGTATCGCTCCAATACAGCATAAACTACACTAGCTCCCCCTGCCTCCCATGATTATTTTCACAACTACATGCATTACTTACAAAGTAATCTGGAACCGAACGCCAATGTGCTTAGTGGCTAAACTCCATACCTCAAGGAGCTCTCACACCTCATGTAGTAAATCTATCAAAAGGTTAAAGTGTAAGCTAGCCCATAAATGGGCAGACTGGCAAGGAGTCCATCTGCCATTCTCTGACCATCTGGTGCTCATTCCCTGCAGAGGTTTGAAATGTGCTTACCATCCTTCAGGTCTTCAAAACATTAAAACCATGGTTCTTTCCACAATACCTCCCAGACAAATACAACCCCCTCTCTCCCTTTCAACAGTACTGAGCAACTCTTAAAAAGCGGAATGCTGCCCCCCTCCTGTTCTAAAGCAATCCACTGCTCTTGAGCTAGGTTTATGCTACAAGTAATACAATAAAATAAATAGTTTATACCAATTCACCCCACGAAACAGTCTTTAACACATCAGATGGAATTATCCATCTTATTTTAAAACAGCAAAAAAAAAAATGTGCCAAATGAAATCATATTACAAGAGAGTTCTGATAGAGCAACCGAAGGAAAGCATAATGTGCCACACAATTTGGACTGATAAATAACAGAATAAAATTAACCCTTATGAAAAACCGCTCAATTTTCAGTAGTCTTTAATAGCTTTACAATATTTTTGAATACCAACATTTCCATATAAATGCAGCAAAACATGCAAACATTATTAATGAAAGACTGCAATACAGACTTAATCCCCCAGTTTCTTAAATGTCACAAGTTTTATTTGAATGAATACGTAATCACAAGTGTTTAGTTAAGTTTTTCTAAATTTGCTGTTGTAAAAAAATAATTACCTCCTTAATCAAGAGAAACCTTCCACATAAAGCAATAGACATCTTATTAACCCTGTACAGTGGGTGAGTTTGTTCTAATGGGAACTAACCACCATTTAGCAATGCCATATTGTAAAATCAGTGCATGACTTTTCAATAAATATTTGAATAAAATGAAAATGTGATTCTATAAACAAAGTGCATCTTTTCAATGTTTTACTTAACACCAGTACAACAGGAAGAATTGTTGCTTTTCAAAAAAGAAATGTTAGCTAATGCAAAAAGAGAGTTTGTCCAGTTATGTGTGTGAAAAACATGCAGTTATATCAATTATATTTCAATGTTTTGCGAGGAAAGGATGACAGACCGAAGTGCACAGAAAGATTGATAGATTAAGATAATTCTGTTGCTAAATCCTGCGTTTATTAAACTGTCGTTATCAATAGGAATTACACAGAGTATTTTCCTTTCTACATTTAATTGCAATCAGTGACTAACCCATTAGCAAAAATGAATAGACCAAGATGCATTATTCAGAACTGAATGATAATACAATTAAAATACACTACTTGCTTTCCAAATTCAAAATTTTCATTTAGATACACATTTTATGTGGAAATCAAGGTGAGAGTTTACGATGAATGGCAAGCCAGTAAAGGTAACTTGAGAAGAACGGATGTACACATCAACACCCTGAACAATAACCAATTCTGAGCAGTAACAAGTCCACAATATGTCTGCTTCTTGAAAAACACCCTTTTAAATTAAATTAAGCCTTTGTTCCCAGACTATATGTGTTCAGCAGATGTTTTCAGTTGATAGCAAGACCCCACAACATTCAAGCTGTTGAAAACTTGTCATATGCAGCCTTAGAAGACTAAATGAATTTACAGTAACACAATAATGAAATACCTATTCAGCTCTAAATTTTAAACCATTTGTTTGATTCAACACAAACACTAGATTTTAATTCAGCAAAGCGGCTTAGATAACATATATGTAAAATGGATATAATAATATGTGTGAATGTTTAATATGTTCATGTATTTTAAGAACTCTATTACACCAAAGTTACAAAAACCTGAAGGATGTTTCTGAATTTGGAATTGTATTGCTATTTTGAATGTATAGGCCGCATCAATGGCTTAGGTTCATACAACACATTGGGCCTCATTATGACCCAGGCGCTAAGTGTTTAACGGCGCTGTAAAAGGCTGCGGCGCCGTTAGACACTTAGCGCTTAATTACGAGGTCCCTTTGCGGGACCCGACCTTAACGGCTGGTTTTAAAGTAGGGACCCGCAAAGGGACCTTGGTGCTAATTAAAGTACCGCAATTTGCGGTACCGTAATTAGCGCCTTCCCCATTCCCATTGAGCCCTATGGGGCAAAAATGGGAATGGGGAAGGGCCATGGCGGCATGGGGAATTACTGCCCCACCAACCTCGGTATGGGGTGGTAATTCCCCATTCCGCCATGGCGGACTCCGGCATAGACCATGGTGCTAATAGCACCATGGTTTAGCGCCGGAGTCCTAATGAGGCCCATTAAAAGGGAAAGACATGGTTCAGTCCAAATTTATTGTAATTCCTGTAGGAGTCGGGGGGTCAATTAATCCCATTGTGGCATGGAAACATACACAAGGCTGATCAAATCAATGTGGAGGATTCTGGTGAATATGAATATGTGAACTTAACCTATTGCAAGCTTTGTTCAATCTGAATGTGCTGTGTCAAATGATGCTGCAGAGATGGAGTTTTTTGGGGGTTTTAAAGCTATAAACATAGGAATTTGGGAGATTTATAAGGGAATGTGGAAGGAGCAGAGGAAGGGGGCCTGTCGAGAAGGAGAGAGATGATTGCTGATTTACCTGGACATAGCTGATGTTAATCTACTTTGAAGGACTTTTCAAGATAGAGCTAAATGCAGAAGCCTTTCCTAAGACAGAGCCAGTTTGCCATAGAGGGATTTGGTAGCAGGGGGCAGGACATAAGGAAGAGTTTATCTGGGAGAGTTGCCTGGAGATCTTGATGTCCTTATCTGCCTTGAGCCTTTAAAAGAAAAAAGAATCATAACTGAGCACAACAACCCAAGTACAGTTAGATACATACCCAAAGGGTTAATTCAATCCCAGATAGCAATTAAAAGTATTTTAGGGGAGCCCTGTTGGAAAGCTATGTCACAACATGCAGACATGATCTGTAAATTAATCTTTGTACAAGTATGCTTAGAATAATCTGTGGTGGAGTCTATAATTGCAAAGGGAATGTTTGTCTCTGACAGTAGCCAAGTATTAATTAATTCCCAGAGTTTTCACAGGGACGATTTATATCTGGGTTTGTGAGCCCAGTATTAAACAAGACTGACAGATGTTCAGGGATTGACAGATAACTTAACCTGTGGAGAAAAGAAAATGTAGTTTCCATAAAACAGAAACGTCCTGAGTAGAATATCTGCCTCTTGAAGTGGAATAATAATAGGATATTCCTCCCCTTCATTGCCAGAAAATGTCAATTTAAATGACTCAAATCATGTTTTCTAGAATTATTGCATAGAAAAGAAAAGATTCTGCCTTACGTGACTCCCAATGCAAAATAAAGTTAATTTGTTGATTCCATTTCTACTTCAATAGTATCTCAAGCCTGTGTGACCCTTAAATTCACCAAGATATTTTGCTCTCCAAAGTACAAGTTTCTATCCTAAACCCTATCCTGTAGACAAAGTAGCCAAATTAACCTACAAAGCATGCTTGCATCTATGTGCAGCTAGAAACCAATACTGTCCAACAATGTAAAGTGATACCATTATACGTGAACACAGTATTTTTGCGTGATGCCAACACTTGTCGATGCTGTTAGATAAAACTAAGCAAATTCTGTGTGTAAAATGTATTGTAAAAATGTTTTTATCTTTTTAGAAATCGATATTCAATTGTCTTTGTATGTTCGTATACGAGAAGACTTTACACTTTTGTCTAGAATAGTTATTCAGAGTTTCATTTATATGAATGGATCCCTGTGTGCATTGTGAATGAAAACATTTGCAAGATAACAGCAGGCAGGTTGCTTCTATTTCCTTTATGTAGACTACCTGTCTGCATGTATTTAGATTATTCTCAGTGAACCTCCCAAGCAGAGCTTCAAAGTTATGGGACCACCTCTAACTTCCTGATTTATTATTTTTAGAATATTAAGATTATAAACATATTTTGTACTGTGCCAGATTACGGGGTGGGTTTGTCATGGTTAGGGACTTAGACAAGCAACTTTTCTACATAAAAAACAATTGAGATATATTCTGTAGATTGAAGTCATTACAATTTCATTAGCAGTGTTTACATTTTTATCAATTTGCTTCACTGCAAAAATAGAACTTATTCATAACCTTGTCCATTCCTAACAGTAATTGTTAAGACGGATTTCTGAACTCTGTTCTGGAGGGGCAGAGGTTCAGAAGGCCAGCCTAGTTTCTTGGAACAGGGTAACCTCTGGACAAGCCAGACCAATCAGGGTAGCGATCACGGCGGTCAAGACTAGGTCTCAAGAGGGGTGAGGGTGACTGAAAGCCAGCAATGAGCACACAAAGCGAGGACCCTTACAAATTACTCCGAGCAGGTGTTGTATTAAAAATATATACACATTTATTACAAGGCCTTTGTAACATTGACCGTAGCGGGAAATCACAATAAAACTAAAGTAAACCAACACATACCAAACCAATACAATATATATACAAATACAAATGAGTCTAACGAGTTAGACGCACGAAATGTGTAGACCACCTAGATGGGGAGGAAAACAGGCAGTGCGAATAATAATTAGACCCAGTCCCCCTTCAGAGGCACCTAACTAAAAGGAAGTCCAAGCCCTACGAAGAGTAGAGCCTTGTGCTCAAAAATACCTGCACACGCTGGTGCCAATGGGCAAAAAGGGGAGTCTCTTCGAGGGAATCAGGTAGTTTAGTTCGGTGAACAAATGAGGATGAACAGAGCTCCGCGACTCAAGCGCAGCCTCCACTCTGGGCAGAAGCAGTGCGCGAGTACGGAAAGGCGTGCTGTTTGGCACAGTGGGGAAAAGCTATGGGCTCCTGCAGGAGGGTGACCAGTTCCTAGCTATGTTACTCACCGGTCCCCGATGCAAGCAGACCTACGCTTCTCCGCGCCAGTTTCAGTGCTGGCAGGTTCAGATACGAGCAGGGGACGTCTCGACGTCGTGTAGATTCTGCAGCAGCAGAAGTTGAGTTGAGGATGTCCCAAACGCAGTGAAACCGCATAGTTTGTTACCACAGCAGGGCAACGGAGCGGCCGGGTGTATTTCAGCCAAATGTACACTACTCACTTCAGACCTGGGAATGCCAAGTGTACGAATCGTGTGAGAGTGACAAGGACTCATAATACAACACAACCTGCCGGCGGTTACAGAGCAAGACTCCTGGGTAGGCTGGTCAGTCTGCTGGATTGCCCAGGGACACTTCCGAAGGCTTACGTGCAGGATATGGTGAAGATGGCGAGAATAGTTGTTCCCACTATTCCAAGGCTCAAAGTACCAGTACATGCCTTCTCGTTCGATCCAAGGTAGAAAGGGTTTCACGAAGCGACAGCAGTGCAGAGGAGCCGTCCTTCAGCGGGTCACCAGCGATTCCTCGGTTCAGCCTCGTGGTTGCAGGATACTTGGCTCCTGTATTCCTTTGTTCGTGAGAACTCAGGAGATCGACATGGTAGTGGGTGTTTCCAGCCCCCTCTTATCCACGGTTCCCTTTGCGCCAAAACGGAGGGGACCCAATGGGAGATCTGCTCACAAAACACTCACACCATATGTGGACCTATCACGGACCACGGAGGTCCCAGGCATTCACACCACCCTAGACTCTCTGGCACCCAGGATGTTTATTGGGACCAGACATCCCAGCCCACATCCTGGAGGCACACACAAGGCCTGTAGAAGCCTGCGAAAGCATCTGTGTTTCACGGGAAAGTACATGCCCAAATAAGGAAGGTCCCGGGTCGGCACGACCTGGGGAAGGTGAAGGGAGCAAGACGGTCAGCGGACAGGACAACAAGCCTCGTGGTCCGGCCATTTTGGGATCCAGGCCACCATTTTGGGCTAAGCGCAAGAAACGCACCTAAACGCCAAAAGGAGCTCAAAAACACAAAGAAACGATCGCTGCCACCAGTCCCGTCCGTGATTCACTTGCACCGTTCGTTAACAATCCCAAGAGTGTATCTAGGGCCTGTAGAAGACTAGAGACCCAAGAGAGCAGTAACTTAGTTTACAGTGCCCTCTTGTGTCATGTTGCGCGAAAGCTGCAACATGATAAAGAAACTACGAAAAACAATGTTTCCCGGTACTGACTGTCTTAAGGGCATGTCAGTTTCCCCGTAACAATGGAGCGAAAGCCCAGAGGAGTGCGGCAGAAGGCTGTACTTCTCTGGAAAAGTCTAGATCCTGGTGAAAACAACAGCAAAAAGTTTAGGGGTTGCCACATGGAAGGAAAATTACCCACAATTAAGAAATCTTTCCTAACAGTAATTCAGTTCAAGGATGGAAAGTTAGATCAAACTAATACAATTTTGAAAAGGGCTTCCTCCCAGCTGTGTTCCACATTCTTTGGAAGACCATCAGAAATGTTAGAAGGAAAATGTTTATTTATCTAATTATCCATGTGTGCGTTCTTGTTCAAAAAGCTTGTCAGATGTGGCAATGCAACAACGTGGTTCCATTAGTGATCTATATATTCAGCCTTAAATATAATTCATATGAAATTTATTGAAGGCTACCCATTGTCAGATGCACAAAGTGAAATTGCATTTGTCACACTACTGCAATGCTGATGCGCTGGTTTTGCCAATGTAAAAGCTACAATTTGCAATGTATGAAAGTGACTTTGAAACTTGCTATTACGATTATAACTTGAAATGTTGACATTGCAAACACGTTGCAGTTACCAACGGAAGGGGGCCACAACTGTGTGCCACCTCTTTCCTGTGGCTCTTGTAGGAATGCTGTAATGCTTTGGAATTGTTCATGTGTTCGCACCAGGGATATTACAACATGTTTAATGTGAGAATACATTTATGTTGTTTAATGTGCATAAGTGTGGCAACACATAGATTATTTTCCCAGAAACTGCACATAATCAAGAAGCAGATGTTGTAATGCCAAAGTAACACCCAGATTGTGAAGAGGACTGTAGGGTGCACGGAAGTGATCTAGCATGGCAGATGCCTGCACCCACTAATCACTCACTGCTCCACGCACATCAGAAGGTTCCATGTGATCACTTCCCTGCAGTAATGTCGCCTGGCAATAAAAAATAGCCAGAAAATGATAGTTTGACGCAGGGACATTATCCCATTGAACATGTGGGGGACACCCTGGCAACCCCAGAAACCTTTTTTTTTTTGTCAAGGAGTGCGAGGGACACCCCCACAACCTCTGCTCCCCTTGAGACCCCATATATATGGTCACTATATATAATGTTGCCACAACCTTTTTCCAGTGACGGTAAGTATGGCAACCATATTGGTGAAAATATTACTGGATACCCATTAGAAGTCGTCCTTCATGTAATTTTCCCAGAACATTTTCACATGCCATAATTCTCACTTCCACATCCGAACCACAAAACCTCCGTTTATTTTAGTCCCCAATCTGCAGACCAGGCATACATCATTTGCCCAAATGTTTCCCCAAACAGCTTTCTAATGCCTGAAACCTATCAGGAATCTTTCTGGGATTTTGCACAAAAATACATCGAAAATGATTCACTGAAAGCATTTTCTTAAAATTCCTAAGCCTTTATTGTAATACATGCCTAATGTTTCAAAGTTCACTTTTACATAATTCATAATTGTGCACTAACTCCCCTAACATATTTAGAAAATGCCATGGTCTCTAGCGACATGGAACGCACATTTTTTTCATTAACCAACTCAATTTTGGAAAGGTTTTAAAGTGTCCTGGAAATATATTTTCACATAACTACAGAATATTTTGAACAAGGCTCCCAGAATGCTGCAGCAATGTTTACTACTTGATTAACAATAAAGGCAACAGTGCACCGGAGCACTAGTCTACCGTGGTAATAAAAAGGTGCCTGTTAGCGCAAATATTGGACATTAAAAATCTGACAGGATTTGCCTGCCATATAAAAAGACACCAATTTGTATCTAAAACATCGACTGTGTGTAATTGTCCTTGTAGTATGAAACAAAAACAAAATATTTTATGCCATAACAGGAAGGATACATGCAATTCAAGAGATGTGATATTGAGTTTGCATGAACTGGACAGAGTATATTGCATCTATGCTATATCTTCAAATAAAGTGAAACTTTTTCTCAATAGCTGGTACTTACCAGTAAGGTCACTAAGGAGGTGGGAGGTGGTGTCCTACCTCATATTATGTCAACACTGATTTCATCTGACATGTCCTATGTGATGTCACATGTGATGCCATCAGTGATGCCATTTGTGATGTCATTGGTGTGCTTAGGTGCTGACTAGGGCAGACTCAGATTCAGGGGTTTTGCTGCATTAAAGTAGCACCTTAATGTCAATTCAACTAAACAACTAAAAAAAATGTTCACTGAATTTCAAAGATTTTGTTAAATTGTACTTCCCACCACTGGAAATTCTCCCTTTTTCTGATAAAAATAACTTATGTCATATCATTTGTTATGGATACGTGTTCTTCAGGGTATGCACTAATTTTAACAAAGTAAATTACAGAGTATGCTGTAGTAACGAAAATGTTATAACGAAAAATATCGATATTTTTGTTTAAAATGTATATGGAGTGGGGTAAGGGGTTAAAATAGGTGGGGAAGTGTTTGGGGTGGGTGTAAAATCATAGCGAAATCGGGGGTTTGGGGAACGACCCCCAAATTAATAAATAAAATCAATATTTTTTGTTAGAACATTTTCATTATTACAGCATTTTCTGTAATTGAATTAGTTGAAATCACAAGTGACCGTTCTTAAGTTACTCAACATTGGGTTCATCAAGTATTTGATCCTCTTTTTCCACTAGATAAGAATAGATTACTAATGGTGTACTGGGACGAGGAAGAGGGAGGTGGTGTAAAGCAACTGTTTCTATTGGGGTACTGTGATGCGGAAGAGGGATGTTGGGGTAGTGCAATAGAATACTAATATAGTACTGGGACAAATAAGAGGGAAGTTGCAGCAAATGTAGGATTACTGATGGGGTACTAAGATGAAGAACAATGCAGTGTAGTAATGTGGTTATGACGAGGAAGGTTGAGGTGGGAGTAGATGGGGTCTGTGACAATGCAGAGTGAGGTGATGGTAGTGTGGGGGAGAGTAACGGGGAGGAGTGAGGTGGTGATAGAAGGGGACTGTCAAAAGGAAGAACGAGGTGGGGACTGTGGGGGATTGTGACAAGGAAGAATAAGGTGGGGTAGTGGTGGACTGAGATGAGGAAGAGAAGAGTGAGGTGAAGGTAGTGTGGGACTGTGATGAGGAAGAGTGAGGTGGGGACGTGGTCAACTGTGGTGAGGAGGTGTGAGCTAGGATTTGTGGGGGACTGTGATGAGGAACAATGAGGCTGAGGGTAGAGGGGACTGTGATGAGGAAGAGTGAGGTGGCAGTAATGGGGGACTGTGATGATGAAGAGTAAGGAGAGGGTGTAGTGAGGGACTGTGATGCGGAACAAGGAGGTGGGGGTAGTAGGAGACTGTGATGAAGCCGAGTGAGGTAGGGTAGTTGCAGACTGTGACAAGGAACAGTGAGGTGGGAGTAATAGGGAATTGTGGTGAGGAATAGTAAGGTGGGGCTAGTGAGGGGCTGTGAAGTTTAAGAGTGAGGTGTGGTAGTGGTGGACTTTGATGAGAAAGAGTGAGGTGGTGGTTGTGGAAGACTGGGACAAGGAAGATCAAGGTGTGGGTGGGGGCAGACAGTGATGAGGAAGCTTAAGATGGGATAGTGGAGGACTCTGATGAGAAAGATGGAGATGGGTATAGTGAATGACTGTGTTGAGGAAGAGTTAGATTTGGGTTGTCTGGGACTGTGATGAAAAACAGTGAGGTGAGAGTTGTGGGGGACTGGGAGAAGGAAGAGGTATGTGGGTAAAGGTAAGATTACCCTTGGGTACTGGGATGAGGAAGAGAGATGTGAGGTTTCAAGTAAGATTTAATTTAATGTATTTATTGGACATTTGTATGGCGCCTATACAGTAGAAAGTGTTTCCAGGCACCACAAGACAAAATGGAGAGTGGGAACAGGGGAGGAAAAAACAACAAGAAACGTTCCTGCTAGGCCTTTTGGCATTTGGGTCGTGCAAGTGTAGTAAGTAAAGTAAAGTGCAGGGGGTGAAGCAGGCCCCAAGGATGAGGCCGTGTAAGTGCAATGGGAGCCCATGGAGGGCAAGTGCACAGGAAGCCAAAGGTAAGCATAAAGTTTGAGGACAGGGGTGGACCAGACTCAGTGGGCTAGTCAGGGAAATGAACCCGAAGGCAAGTGCTGGTAATGGGGTACTGTGAAAGACTGGTAGGTGGAGGGCCAGGACTCAGAACGGGCCTGGCAGCCAGTCGTAGCAGTGGGGGGTATTAGCAGGCATGGGGGAGAGGGAAGGAGGGGGAGAAGAGGAAAGTCTTGAGGAGTTTCTGGAATTTAAGGAGATCCAGCTCAAGTCTGAGAGAGGCAGGGAGGCCATTCCAGAGGGAGGCTCCTGCCGAGGAAAGAGATCTACCCTCTACTCTCGGCTTGGAGAAACGTTTCACCTGTAGAGAGTTAGAACTAGAGGACCAAAGGACTCTAATAGGGACGTATTTAGGGAGGGAAAGTTGTCTATGGCATGGTCCCAGGCCCCAGAAAGCCTAGTGAATGATGCAGAGGGACTTGAATTTGATCCTTGCAGCTACGGGGAGTCATCTTTGACTCCACCCTTTCCTTCTCCGCCCTCATCTCTGAGGTCTCTAAAAAGTCATACTTTCTACTGCACCTCCTCAGAGGTACCCTGCCTTTCCTCTCCTTCCCCCAGAAGCTCATGGAATCCCAAGCTCTGGTTCTTTCTAGGTTGGACTACTATAACAGCCTCTTTCTAAATCTACCTGCCTCTACTCTCCGCCCTCTGCAACTAATCCAGAACAGGACTGAGAGACTTGTCCTTGGCCTCAAGCCCTGGGATCATTTCTCTCCAGCTCTGAAATCTCTCCATTGGCTCCCAGTGGATGCAAGGATTACTTTCAAAACCCTCTGCATTGTCCACAAGGCTTTATGGGGCCTGGGCCCTAAATACCTAGAGCTATCCCTCCGCAAATACCTCACCTCTCGAGCTCTTCGCTCCTCTACCTCTAACTCCCTCAGGGTCAGTCGTTTTTCAAAGAAACGAGCTGGGGGTAGATCTCTGTCTTCAGCTGGGGCCTCCCTGTGGAGCAGCCTCTCTGCCACTCTAAAATTTGAGGAGAAGCATCTCCGGTTCTGGAAGCACCTCAAGACCCTCCTCTGTTCTTCTGTGTTTGCTCCCCCTCTCCCCTGCTGATCTGTTCTTTCTAGGCACCATGCACCTGGCCACCCTCTGTCCTCCAGACCTAGGTACCTGCTCACCCTGCCACCCTCCCGCACTGCCTCCGGGCCAACCCTTGCACAGGGGTCTTTATCTGTACCCATACAGCCCCCCCTTTTTCTTCCTGCACTTATCAGGCCTACGCTGTCTGCTGCCTTAAATCTAGCACTTGCAGATTGCTGGCCACATTACCACCTTTTGTTGCCCATTTAATTAATTTATTTATTTATTTATTATTATTTATCTGTTTCTCCTTTGCTTCGCACTTTCCACTTCTCCCCCTTCCATGTACTTTTCCCCTCCCCTCTCCCATGCATGTGCGTGTTCTCAATGTCACTGGGCCTAGTAAGATTGCTGTTTTGTTCTCACCTGTTCCCCTCCTTTGCCTTGTCGTGCTCTGAAACACCTTTGTACAAGCGCGATAGAAATAAAATATCAATATCAATACCAAAGTGGAGAGATTTTAGGGCAGGAGAGATGCGGTCCCAGGGCTTGAGGCCAAGACTAAGTCTTGCAGTCCTATTATGGATTAGTTGGAGACAGTGAAGGGAGTAAATAGACAGATTGATTACAATGTCATGTTAATATGATTTCAATCAATCAATATGTTTATTTCAGAAACATAGTTTCATAAAACACACCCTTATTACAAAATACATGTACAAAAACATTGTCACAATATTCCAAACATTCCCTTTTAGAAATTAATAGATAAATAATAAGATTGATAACAATAATGTTAATGTGATTTATTCCACACACTGCTGCCATTTACATGGTGTCCTGGCACTCCGGCGGATTTGAAAAGGAAGGTGGGGGTTGGTTAGTAATAACGAGAAGGAAAATCTCAAGAGAGCTTTGATATGCTGTTGGTAGCTGCAGTTCGGAAAATCACTGTGTGCTGGTTGTGCTTTGGTTGGTAATGGTCAAGCAGTGTTTTGTGAATGAATGTGCCTGGGTGGTTTGTGTGTCTGTGTTTTGTTTTTCTGTGTTGTGAGTGGTGTAGTGCGTGTTGCACTGCAGAAGGTGTGCTGTTTGTGATGGTTTCAAGGTTCTGTCGATGTAGAGATAGGTGTGAGCTGTATTTTGGAGTTTGAGTGCGGGCATGCAGGATAATTTGAAATGTTATTGCTGATGTTAGAGATGGGGGTTGTCTGTGTCTTTGTAGTTTTTGGGTGAGATGGCCCAGCATTACGAGAAAGATGCTCTTGGCGTAGTCTATTCTTGACACAAAGAGGGAGATGACATTGAGTGTTCTATGTTGAAAGGTGAGAAAAGTTAGTATCAATTTGATTGTGTAGAGGTGGATGAAGCATTTCTTTACTACTGCATTGACTTGCATCGTTCTAGAGTTAAGTCGTTGACCATTGTATTCAGAGGTTTTTAATTACTTAGGAAGCTTCTGGTTGTTTTCCCATTTCCGTAGGCCATGGAATGTAAAGTAGGTTTGAGGAGTTGCTGGGCGTGATCATGATTTCTGTTTTGTACAGGTTTAGTTTAAGGCTGTTTGTGGTCATCCATTTGCTTATTTCTGTTGTGTTTTCACTGTCGTGTAGCCGAAGAGTCCTCTGTCCATAAGTGCCGCACAGAGAGAATCAAAGAAACTCTCTGTACAGCCTTTGAGGCCACAGGTGGGAGATGTTCTTTCCGGAACTGCGGTACTCGTGGAACCCCTGTAAAGGAAACACCGGTTAAGTGTCAAGCCAAAACAGAATCAACAACCAATCAACAAGTAAGTGGAACGGTCTTACCAAAAGGTGTCTGTGGAGTGATGGTTGTACCTATGGGGGAGGTTCCGAGACCCAGCAAGGCAGTTCTTTCAGTATGTAAGTATCCCAGCAAGGTTGCAAGTGCCAGGCCCACCTGATGCCAGAATCTGCACAAGAAGGGCGGAACGTAGTAGGAGTCCGTGAAGCAGTCTGTGATCGTAACAATGATCCAAAAGCAAGTACCAAAGCCAAGGGTTATCCGTTGCCAGTCCGTGAAACAAATCCGAGGTCAAGAGCCAAAAAGGTATGAAACAAAAGGTATGTAGCGCCATACAGGAATCCGAAGAAACAGCTGTGAAGCACCGAAGCACCGCAACAGAGCCGTTTAAATACTGGCGCTGCTATTTCCTCCCAGTCACATGACCCGCGAGTGCATCACGTGAGTGTTGTCCAGAAACACGTGAGCGAAAGGCGGCGGTCATGTGACGCGGAAGAAGTCGGTCTAGCAGCTGCCACGGAAGACGCCAAGGGGGCAGACGTCTCCGCGGGCAAAGAGCATGCCGACCCCGGCTTTGTGGCAGTCGGCGCCGTGGCAACTGGGGCGAAGAGAAAACCCGTGAGTCCCGGAACCAGGCAAGAGGGCGAGGGGTGTTCGGGGCACGGGGATGAGGAATGGATCCCCAGAGGGAGTGGAATGCGTGACAATTTCTGAGAGGCAGTTTATGAGGATTAGATCTGGTAC
Source organism: Ambystoma mexicanum (assembly GCF_040938575.1). Taxonomy (NCBI): domain Eukaryota; kingdom Metazoa; phylum Chordata; class Amphibia; order Caudata; family Ambystomatidae; genus Ambystoma; species Ambystoma mexicanum. Next base: position 316,696,827 of record NC_090928.1, on the reverse strand, counting down.
TCGGCTTGTACTGACTTTATAGATAATTTCTGTGTCGTCTGTGTAGTTGTAGCAGGTGAGTCCATGTCCTTTCCTTAGATTGATCAGTGGGGTCATGTAGATGTTTAATAGCAGTGTCAAGAGTAATGAGCCTTGCAGAACTCCTCAAGTTGTTGTGCGTGGGGCAGAGTTGAAGGAACTTAGCCTTGTTGTTTCCATCCATTCTGTGAGGAAACATTTTAACCATAATAAAGCAGATTCACTGATTCCTATTTTGCTAAGTCTTTTGATGATGGTTTCATGGTGGATTGTGTCCAAGGCTACTGATAGATCGAGTAGTATTAGTGTCGAGATGAAATTGGAGTAGGTTTTTAGATCATCCCATATTGAAAGTAATTATGTTTCTGTTCCTCTGATTGGTCTGAATCCAACTGATGCTTGGTCTAGTAGCAGGTTGATTTCTACATGCGCCAGGATTTGTTCATAGACATAGCTTTCTAGGAGTTTTGCTCGGTATTGTGTAACACTTACCTCTGGTGCCATGCAGGAGTGCCAGGTCCGGATCGCCGGGGAGATATTCACAAGCTGAGGTGTTGAGTTCAGGAACAAGATGCAGATCTAAACCACTCCTTTTCCACTGTTTGCACTGAAAGGCTGTTTCCCAGCTTGCACTGTTGTTGGGAGTGGTTTGTTTGGCCCTCGCAATAATATAAGAAGGATGGTGGGGCTTCTAGTTGAGCCTAAGGGAGCAAACTAATTTAGAGCATTTGTTTCACAGTGTTTGTACTGAGGGAAAAAATAAAAAAGTGGGACAGTCAAGTGAATAGTGGCATTAGTCGTATTTGTTAAAAGAAAACACATTTTTAAAAGTCCCTTAAAGGTTGTGTAGGAGGGTTATTTTCTGATGATTGGTGGTAATGTGCTCCAGAGGGCAGGGGCTGTGACACGGAAACGTACTCCGCCCGTTGCCGGATTTTTGGAAGTGTTGGTCCACAAGCGAGATGCTGTTGGAGAATCGTAGAGAGCGCAATGCTGCTTCTGGGTGATGCCATTGTTCAGATAATGAGGTGCCTTATTGTAGATGCAGAGGTGGGCTAGTGTCACGGTTTTGAAGTCGATGGCAGAATTGATGGTTGCCAGTGGACTTCGCTCCAGGAGGTAGAAATTTGGTCAGAGCAGCGCAAGCCCAAAGCTGCATGCAGTGCTTTATTTTGGAACAGTTGGAGCTTGCCAATGTTTGATGCAGAGGTGCCCATGAAAAGGGCATTACAATAATCCAGTTTGATGATGATGATGGCATTTGCCAGCGTGATGCAGTTGTTTGGTGAGAAAAACTGTCAACTCAGGGAGATGAGTTTCACAATGTAGGACGTGGATGAGGCAAGAGGGTTGATGTGCCTAGTCAGGGAGAGGTCTGTGTCCAGGTATACCCCTGAGTATTTAACATGTTTGAGGACTGGGATTGCAGTGCCATCAATGGGAAATGAGGCGTACAACGCATCAACATTTTTGAGGCAATGGAGGAACCTACAATGACCAGTTCTGTTTTGTCATCATTAAGACAAAGATTGTGAGTTGCCATCCAGTTTTGGATAGTGCTGTAAACCATTTTAATAATCACTCTATCCTCAGAGTGGTTGCCATTGAGAGGGATGAGGATTTGGGTGTCATTGGCGAAGTTGGTGATGATTATTTCCTGCTGTTTGTAGTTTTTCCTCCATTTTTGTTTCAGTTTTCTGTTATTTTTTATCTGTGTTCTGAGGCAAGGTGTGAACTATCTCGCCGCTGTTGTTTACTGAAAGAGTGAATGTTTTTTTCCGGTGCAATATCGTCCAGTGTTTTAGTGATCGATTTTCGGATTTCCTATGTTTTTTCTTTGATGTTGGGTGACTCCAAGATGGTGATCAATGGTTGTGTGGATTCCACTCTGGTGTTTAGGTCCATGATGTTTATGGATTACCAGTCTCTCTTCTGAATTGCAGGGTTTATTAGGGGGTTAATTTGTATTTGCACTGGTGGCTGGATCACAAAGGGTATTAAGAGGTAGTCACTCCAAAAGATCAGCATTTTGGGGGTACAGTTGTCGCAAGATTTCTCTTGCAGAAAGTTGCATCAGGGCATGTCTTGCCATTTGCATTGCTCCCTTCGCCGGTTGCGGTAGGTTTATTGTTGAGACTTTATTTGTTAGTGATTTCGAAGAGTTTGTGTTTTCCTCCTCAAATCAGGTGTTGAAGTCTCCTAGTATGATCAGGTAGTCATAGTTTATGGCAATGTTGATGATGGTCTTTATAAATGTGTCAGTGAAAGCGGGATCATAAGTCAGTGGTCTGTAGATGATTATGAATGAAAAGTTCAAGTTTAGATGTAGTAGAGAGTAAGAGTTTGGAATATTTAGTGCTGTTGCTGTTGTCATATTAGGAGGTCTTTGTATGCCCCAGCAAGGCATCCTCCTCCTTTTCCTTCAGCCTGATGTTGTTGGGTAGGGATTTGTGTGATATTATCTTGATGTTTTGTGTTAGCCATGCTTCGGTGAGAAATAGGATCTCTGTTTTTCCCTCACTTAGGAGTTTGTATATTTCTGTTCTGTGTTTTGACATTGATCAGATTTTGACTAGGTTGTGTGAGGAACCTAAGGGTGTCCTCATATCCTTCTCCCCATCATCTTCTGATCAGGTGACCAGGGAATGGCCATCGCACTTGGATCCTAACCCTGGGGGTGGAGATGCAAGGGAGGATCACCTGGTTTGGGGAGACTTGCGGAATGGTAGGTTCCCCCATTGGCAAATAGTAGTGGTATCCCCAACTTTAAAATTCCATGAGGAACTCTCAGTCCCAGCCACATTTATGGGATATTGTTGTTATTTTCTCTCTGATAACACCATAAAACATTATCAAGCTAGAAACACTAAGATGAGGGTGAAGAAGAGGAGGTCCACAGGTGAGATATGGTATAGCCCTTTTCCTTGTGAGAGCCAGCCTCCCCCTGCCATTTTAGGCCATTGCAAACCATTTCCCCTCATTTCACATCATTTATGCCATTATAGTCGTGGGACGAGAAAGAGGCGACTACGAGTAGTGCACACTAACATGTAATTTCACCACTCTAGTACTGAGACGAGGAAGAAGCCTGCAGACTGTTGTAAGGGTCAGGGATGTCCAGAGTACTATCTATGATCAGGCAATTGGGCCTGAGGACTCACACCTGCATCCTGCCAAATGGTTGCAGGTGTATAAAAGGTGAAACCAAGCAGGAGAATGTAGAGACCAGCAGGAGAGAAGCCAGGCTGAGCATTGTGAGCCTGAGAGGAGAATCCTGTGCAGAAGGTGGTGGCCACGTACGGTCCTGCCGAGAAGTCAGGGCACTGGCAAGTTTCTCAAAGGACCTGAGGACCCGAGGCCCGGGTGGTTATGGGAGGGCCACAGCAGTGGGAGCCTCACTGGTCAGATGCACGAGCCGTGGGCATGGAACAAATCTGACAGATGCAAGCTACTAGCATCGTCCCTGGGAAGTGAGCGGAGCTGCCGGCAACCCACAGAGAGTGGAGTGAAGTGCGAGCGGGGCACGCAATCCAAAGGAAACATGTCGGCAGAATAGAAGAAGAGAAAGCAGCCGCCCGGAGGAGATGCATGGGACTGGTGAGTGCACATGAGAAAACACTGAATATGGGACACTCCTGGGGACTTTTAGAGAGCAAAAGTGAATGCTGAATCACCAAAAGATGATATACAAAATATAGCACAACCAAAGCAATGGGTTGTGATGAGAAATACAAATAAGACTGACCTTGAGTAACAGAATAAAAGATCAGAACTATTGAATACCAAACTAAATTAAAGCTTTTGACAAACCGATGAACAGATAACAAGTTTGTGTGAAGTACACATACAATAGATTGAAAGCAAAGAACAAATCTTACCAAATGCAGTGAAAAGCAAAGATTGAATATTGCAGAAGAGTGTGAAAGCAATGTGGTGAAAGAAAGAGAGCACCATGAAGTGAACTGTATGAAAGAGAACATTGTGGCAAAGTCAAGAGACTGGCAAAGAGGAAAACACATTATAGCAAAGCTAAAAAGCTGGTAAGGAGAAATCCAAGTGAGCGTGAAACAGAATACAGGTGCAGTTATAGAAGAACCTATTTGGCCCAACAAGTCTAGCGTTACCTGTTGCGTGACCTGTAATGGGTGCACCGTGTGGTCCGACAACTGCACTTAGACAGGAGATACCCTATCTGTGAAAGCCAAAGAAACATGCAGAGAGCAAATCCAAGTGATTGAAAGATATTGCTGAAGTGAAGCAGAGGAAAGCAATCTGTATGATCTGTCAAGAAACCAGAAGGAGTGTAAAGTTCACCTGGGACTGGTTTTGAATATTGAGAGACTGAGTATAAGTACAACTTGGCAGGCTGAACAAGCTAAAGTCTTGGGGAAGGGAAAACCGAGAACTTGTACATTTTGGTGAGGACTTAGAAGAAAAGAATCCTGAGGCCATTGTTGAACTGCCCTGTCTTCTTGGGAAAGGGAACCGTGAGATTCCTTTTGAAAATGTGTATTTGTGGGAAAGGTAATCCCAAGACTTGGTGGAACAGTCTAAATCTTAGAGACTCTTATTGGGGTGGGAAACCCAGAGATCCCTTTTCTCTTTGTAAATGTGCTGTCTCCTTGGGAAAGGGAACCCAGAGACTTTGTGGAACTGTCTTGAACTTGGTGTAAGGAAGCTGGAAAGTAAGCCCAGGAGCTGGAAGAAGCTCAGAACTTTTTTTGGAACACTATTTCTTTTATTGTTGACATCCCTATACATTGTGTAGTTCTAGTTGTGAGGTCAAGTATACGCTTTGGACAAAGACAGACTTTCAAGTTGAACTTCCTGACTCAGACTATCCTTGGTTTTTTTAGGAAGGGATATACCACCTTAGCAAATGGCAAGTTAGGCCTTCAACCATCCTGACATTTAAGTTAATAAACAATTTGTGTTTGAACTTTGAATCTGGTGTATGTGTCTTGCTTCATGATGCCTTCACAGTTGGAATGGATCCTTTTGTTTTGTTTGTCCTTTGAGGGTGGCATTTGAAATTTGATTTGGTGTAGCTCCATTTTTCTTTTAGGTTCTGTACTGGGGGTTGTTTCAGTTTCTTCATTGAGAAGGTCTAGGAGGTTACGTTTTAGATTGATACTTTCTTCAGAGTTGTCTGTCTGGTCGTGTTGATGATTCTCTGTGTTTTGCCAGTCTTTAGTGAGGAACGCAGTGTTAAGCTTAATGAGTTTCTTTGAGGTTCTGTGGAATTTGTGTCTGGTCGCTGTGGTTTCAGCAACTCTTTGTGGGATTTTAAGGTGTTTGTGGGTGGTTGGTTGGCAAGTGGGTGGTCAGTTGAAAGGTAGCACATAAATATAGTGTTCTTGGTCTTTGTTCTGGCAATAGGGCTTTCTTCTGGAGGGAGGTTCTGTATATTGTTTCTTGGCATTAGTTGGTTTTCCAGCGGGGTGATTTGAAGTAATTGGTTTTCTTCCGTCTGGTTTGTTCTTATTTTGTCCCTTCTTGTGTGTCAGTCTTTCCTTGTGCGAGGCATTTTTGCATAGTTGGCTTGCTGGTTGTTTTTATTTACATTTTTTATTTTGCCACTTGATTTACTTCAAACATTTGCCACATAACCATACAAAATACGAGCATGAAAAAACATGAAATGAAACAAGTAATTAATCACTTAAAAACATTCTTTGAACAGAATGAAGCATACACACATTATTTAAACAAAACAAGACATAAAAACACACATTTCCAAAAAACCTACATTGGTTCGGAGCGGTGAAACCAGGTATGGATTAGCCAAAAAAGAAAAAGCATCCTACAATCAAACATGTTTAGGACCATGCAAGAGCAACCGTTATGAAAGCAACTCCCTAGAATATTTCACCTTTTTCAAGTTCTGTTTTAATTTGCGCACATTGGGATAGGATGAAAATCTCGCCCAAAAATATTGTTAGGGCCAATTTCAAGCAGAAGCTTTTCCCCTGGCACAGCTCTGACCACCAATCATCGGCATTTCTTAATTGGAATGCAACCACAAAGGTGCCCAAATAGTTTGTTCTCAGATCTTTTACAAAGGGGCAAAGAAGAGTCATGTGTTTCAGCGTTTCTATTGGCCCCCTACACAAGCGACATGCCATGTTATCATTCGTGATCTGTTTTCTGACATTGAGAACTTCCTTGGTTTGAAACAAGCTGAGTCTAAATTTCATAAAGAGGTTGCAATGTGCTGGGCTTGGAAATCTGGTCTAGTAGTTTGGAACCCTATTTAGTGCTTTAGTTTCTGCTATTAGGCAGGAATATAAACCAAGCTTTGCTTTTTTTGATTGTGTCGCAATCCAGTCTCCAAGCCAAATCATTTTTTTAGCTGAGTCAGGGTTTGCTTTTAGGAGGTCCTCCAAAATCCCTGCATTTGTCAGGAGATCGGTACACCACCTTGACCAGAGATCCAACTCCCAGTCCACCCCAACACCTTCCTTTCCTCTAAGTACATCAAACTGGGGAGGAGAATGTCCCAAAATGAATTTCCGATACAGTGATTAAGAGTTCCAGACAACAACTGCGTACAAGACAGGAGACACAATTCATGCCTTACAATACATCGGTGCACACAGAGGGAGATGCAAAAATATTCGCCAAAAGGAGCCCTCTAGTTGCGTCCAGGTTTCCCAAGGCAAACACAGCGAATCTTCTGCACCATATGTCAGAACTGGAGAGACCTTCTGCTTATAAAAATTAAGAATTGGTATTGGGGAAAATTTGCCAAATTTTTGGTGGATCAGCCTCCACTGAGTTGTCAAGTTCCTCACCTTTGACTTCTACTCAGTCGCTCTTTGGGCATCACAGATACTCGGGTTGATGTCAATACCAAGTATCTGACATTAGTTACCTGGCACATCTCTTAATTCGCTAAGCACCATTTACAATTATTTTTCTTTTTTTTACCCTTTTGAGTTCTGGGGACCGAGAATGTCTGATTTTGAGACATTGATCTTTAATCCATTTGTCTGTACATAATTGCATAGTGAATTGAGTTTGCGTTGTAGACCAATCTGAGTTTGATCCAACACAATCAAACCATCTGCATACAGAAACCACCCTAATGGCTCACCGTTTATCTTTGGTGGAAACAATCTATCCTCTCTCTCAGTGCAGCTTTTATGTCAGAAATAAAAAGATTGAAAAGTTCTGATGCCAGAGGGCCGCCCTGCTTTAAGCCTCTCATAGCATGAATTGTCGTAGAAAGAAGTCCCTCACAATTGAATTTTACCTGAATTGAGGTATATGTGTACGAGACCATGATGGGTGATAAGATGTCCAGGGGACAGTTCTATTGAGTCAGCTTTGTCCACAGCAAGTTGCGATCTATACTGTCAAATGCCAGGGCAAAATCGACAAAGGCAATATACATTTTCTTACCCTTGCTCAGAGCTCTTACTTTAAGGCTGTTCAATAGCAGCAAATGTAAGCTGCTACAAACCACCTTAACAAAACGTAATTGTCTTGTATCGAAGTGCCCTGAATCAGCAACCCATCTCTTCAATTGGGACAGGAGCAAAGACGCAAATATCTTACCCAAGACACCGAGAAGGGCAATCAGGCAATAGTTCTTAGGATCTGCCCGAGTGCCCTTCTTAAAGATCAGGATTGCCACTGACTTTCTCCAAGAATCTGGGATCTCTCCTCGAGCCATGATCACCATAAAGAGATTCTCCCAAAACTCCCACCATTCTTCAGGGGCCTGCTTGAGCATAAAGTTTGATAAGCCATTTGGGCCGGGGCACTATAGTTACTGGCCTTCTTGATCAGGTCAATAATCTCCTCTTTTGATATGCTCAAGTCCCGAGCTCCTTTTATCTGTCGGGGTGTGACACGATACTCTTGTTTTAGTAAGTTCTCATACAGATTCCCAAAAAAGGTCACCTAAGCCTCCTCATTTACAGCGAGGCTAACAGCACCTTCTGGGGGCCTCCTATTTCATTTAGGAACAGCCACAATCTCTGAGAGTCTTTCTTCGAAAGAGCTCCCTGCATTCTTTCTGCATTGACTTGTGCCATTATTTCTTTATGTGATATTAACCAATTCTTATATTTTTTATGTCGCTTCCCTATTAGTGAACTCTCTTGGTCCTTTTAATTAAGGTAGCACATCGTACGATGGAGGGGGATGCAGAATAACTCTTACACCAAATAATATGACTGACTCAGGAGGTTGGCAAAAAGACTCTGTTTTAATCTCAATTGTCTAAAACAGGAAGTTACAACGGACACCAACGGATGTCATACAGCATTTTCTCATTCGGCTCAACTCAACATATTTCATAAAAAACATACTTTTATAATGAAAATTCATCATACGTGACGTCATACTACATGGCAAACTAAGAAAACCTACGTGGTTTGGTGATTGGACTAAGGTGAACATCTCAGTATACTTTGTATAAGGGAATGGATTGTAATTGGATCTCTATTGTCAGGTGGACAACACATGCCCACCCCTAGTGCAAGTCATCTTCAACATTTGTTAAGTACACAACATCTCATTGGCTCTCAAACTATAGGGCTCTTCATTATATGGCCCTCTATAATTAGTTGGCACACTTGTACCCGTCTGGAATATTCGACTCGCTAGCAGCACGTAAGCTGGTACCCCAGGTGTCAGTGGGTGGACTTGACCATGTCTCCCCACCCAATTAACCCAACATCTATCATCACTCATGCCTTCTGCCATTTGAATTGTATTTGAACTTGGTCTTGCAAATTATCACTGCTCCTGAGAATAGAAGGGAGTGCCAGCACATTCTTATCATCAGGTTTTGATGCTGTATGCCCATTTTCTATTTCCATCTAACCCATGTGACAGGAGACCGTGCTTTTGCTCCTTTTTTGTATTTAATAGTATTAAATTAATAAAACTTGCCATTCATGGTGTCTTTTTTTCGCACCTTAACAGGGGCTCGTCCCACTTCTTATGTTCTCTGTATCTTCAAGGATAGATAACCAGTTCTTGGTTGCCCCAACCCTTGACACCAAGCCAGACAATCTTCTCGATCCTTCCTCAATCTTCAGCTGTTTTCTTTGCTGTGCTACACTTTCAGCCTTTTTCTTCATGGGTCCTGGCTTACTAAAGTTGCGACATCGAATATAGAGATTTTATATAATGGCGGCACCACCTGCAGTCTATTCACTATGTATAGTCAGCCTTTACAATTACTTAGTCTAGTTACGTTACAGCATCTGTACAGTTATACAATGGCTCACATTTTCTGCAGTGCTCTCAACACCTGCAATCATCATTCCGCGTACTGAAGTCTCAATTCTTTACTTCATCACCAAATTCTACACGACTATGCATCCTCTCCTTCGGTTATTCTTCTCAGTGCATCACCCTTGGTTCTTGTGATGTCACCTATCTTCTCTTTCACTCATCTTCTTATTCCTTCAGGAATTTTCTCCAGGAGAGCATCAGTTCTCTGGGGATACATCAGGGTTTTCTTAATGGGTACCCTGTCTCAAGGGCTTTTTGTGGTATAGGCATCATTATTGGCGTTGCGCATGTTGCAATTTCCGGTTTCCAACATGTAGGTAAAAAGGGGCGGGACTTCGGGTAAAGGCATTTGCCTGCTCATCTAAACTAGGGTCACACTATCTGACTTTCCACATGATAGAAGTGTTTAACGTCCCTTCTTAAGTCACATTTGTTTGTGACTATTTCCTCATCATATTTGTTTAGCTCTAAATTGGAGTTTTCCTCCCTCCCCCTTACATTCCCAATAGTCACTCAAAGGGGTATATAATTACAGCCCATGGACTTATTATTCAAAGCTGAGACATAACTGTCTCTAACGCTTACCTGGAACTCCGCGGGAGCATGATGCCTTCTCAGCTAGAGGATCTGTTATCTGGGCTCTTATTCTGTGAAAACAACAATAATAACAATAGAACTACTGTAATTTCAATTGGCGGGAAAAACTGTATTGCAGTGTGCCTTTGATACATCCCTCCCTCCTCACCTGTGCTTATTTTTTGTGGAGCACTCCTTCCTGTATTCAACAGGGGCGAGTTGGTTTGAAACTTTTAACTTCAGCGGCTGCAGTGTTAAAAAAATTATTGTCAAAATAATGCCCTTGCCTCTTTTGAGAATTATCTTGGGTGGTTTCTTTATGAAAAAATACATATAGTACTTCAGATTCTGAGCACCTACCGACCAACTAGAGCTGCCAATAATAATTGTCTGACAGTCCCAAGATTCAAACTGACAAAAGCTGGAGGCAACAGCTTCCCTGTCAAAGCAGCTCAACTCTGGAACGCCTTACCCCCATCTCTGAGGGCAGACCAAACCTATTCCAACTTTAGACTTAACATCATTAACTGGTTCAGAGAAAATGTCCACTGACTTTCAGAATTTGACATTATTAACACCAACTATGACCTCATTAATGTGTTGGTCTACTCTCACCAGTAATGATCCTTTCCATTTTACCTCTTTTGTAAATTGACATTCATTTGTTCAGACTTTGCTGCTCACCTCTCCCTCCTTCACCCAACATTTCTTTGTGTATATACTGTGTATATTGTTATTGTACTTTCTATCTCACTTTGTAATCTAACTTTCATTTTGTAACCATGTAATTTGTAACTATGTAAGCTGAAAATATTCCTGACCCCTGATACCCTCGGGTCTGGCACGCATTATAAATACAGAAAGAAAGAAAGAAAGAAAGAAAGAAAGAAAGAAAGAAAGAAAGAAAGAAAGAAAGAAAGAAAGAAACAAACAAACAAACAAACAAACAAACAAACAAACAAACAAACAAACAAACAAACAAACAAACAAACAAACAAACAAGCAGTTCCTACGTTTGAGAGATCTCTCTTTCTAAATGGTCCCCTTTTATTTTGCAGGTTCATAGTTCTCAGAAAAGGTTAGATGCTGTGGTATGGCTGCGACTGTACTCCGTTTGAGGAAAAGTTAAATAAACGTGAGTTTGTCTTAACTGAGTAATTGCAGCGTTCAGAGAAGAGCGCGTTAATAACTAAGCGAAGAATAACTTGCTGGGACTTCAGGTAAGCAACATATGAAAAACTTCTTCTTTCTTATTCACAAAGTTCATTCATTAGCTTAAATACCTTTTGTTTTGCAGGTTTTCAGAAAACTGTAGATGAAGTACCTTCAGGGGATGCAGAGACTGCTGAGGAAAACTTCTGAAAGAAGGCACCGTGACCGCGAACAAAGACTGCTGTGAGGAAGATGCTGCGACTGCGACGGAACATCTGACAGAAGATGCAAAGACTACGCTGACTGAAGAAACACTTCGGAAATACTTCGGTTCGGTAAGTCTTTTCAGCAAACTATGGAAATCTGTTGATTACCTGTGGAAACTAATAACTCTTAACTTCTCTTTTTCTTTGACAGGTTCTGTCAGGAGATCGCTGGTAGCGTTACTCGCTGTAAGCAGAGAAGACGCGAAGCGAGCGCTCCATCAGAGGCGGTGCTTAAGTAGCTCCCTCTGCAATAGGCGCAGTATGTGCTGTGAGTTCTAAAATGGACTTGGCGGCAGCCATGTTGAGTTTAGGAAAAACCAATGTAAGCGCTATGTGAGAATATGGGTGCAATGCTATGAATGAGACAAATGCCTTTTGTGCCAGACTTGAAGCCACTGTTGACCCACTGACTGATGTGAAGTTCCTTGCTTCCCTGGTATTTCTGAATGGGAATGGGTCTCCTTTGCTGGGATCATGACACGGTCACACAATAGAGCCACATAATTGCGTTTCAAACGCGGCCGATTTCTTCCCAGGACTATTTCCATGTCAATTTGCCACTGGGGTTTCGTTTTCACAAGGGACAATGACATTTCTAATTATGATCAGTGTGTCGCATAATAAACACCTCCAATTTTTCAACCAAGGGGATGACACCGTCTGAAACAAAAAAGTAGTTGAAGACTGTCTACCTCTGCTCCATGTTGGTGCTCCCAGTACATTCCCGGAGTATGCCCATTTAACATGTGAGAGATCCTTTCAGTCATTTCTTTCATCCAAACCTCGGCTCTTGATTTCTTCCCCTGCCCCAGAGAAAATCCAGAGTTTGTGGTTGCAACATTCTTCCCGGTCTTCAAGCAGTTCATATTGAAATCCCCACAAATTATGATCATTGGGACTCCAAACTTTACCAGGCCTTCATCTATCTCCTTCATGACCATATCCACAAAACGATTGTTTTTCCAAATTAGCAGATTCCAGTAGATATTTATGAGGATCATGATACTGGTGGTAGACCACCCCTTTGACCAATCCACTATTGTCAATTGCATATACGGGTTTGGGTTAGATGAGACCATGATTTTAATTCCCAAATCCTTTTTAATCCATGTCAAGAGGCCTTTTGAGGGTTTCCCTTTCACCCCCTTTAGAGCTGGATTTATTGACAGATCAAAATCCTCAACTCCTGGGGCAACCCGAAATCCAGGTCTCCTGAAGGCATAAGATGTCGAATTTCCAAAGATCATTTCAATTTTTATTCAATAAGTGACTGAAGCCCCTCGTTTTCCATGATCCAAATTCTATACGATCTCTGATGAGAGGCTCGTCACACTAGCATTTATGATTAGCATTTAAGCTACCCGCCAACCATCCGCAGCTTTCATCTTTAAATGGGGACTCTCTTGTTTTTTTTTTGCATCATTATTAGTCTCTCTGAGGCCTGTTGCAAGTTGAATGTGATTCGGATAGGACTTTTCCCGATTGGGAGAGTCCTCTCCCCACATTCGCTTGCTTCTCCCAAGATCTTCTCATTATCTTCAATGCTTGCGCTGGTTGGTTGGTTAAACTTCTCCTTATTCAAATCCCAAAGGACAAAGTTGTTCAGCTGAATTGAGAAGTAGATTGCAGATCAGTTTAGAGTCATTTAGTAGGCACACAAAGTCGAATTTCAGTGGAGTAGGAAATTCTACTACTCTGATGTTGCTTGGTTTGATTGTCCTAAGTGATGGAATGTGATAGAGTGTTGGGGCAATTCAACTTCAAATTCATTGTTTCCCGGTAGCATTCTTTCTAGATATAGCTTTTTTGGATCTTTGCCATTGCCATAATAAGCTAAAAGATGATTTAGCAAGTTACTTGTAGGCTCTTTTTCTAATGTAAAGGCTTTGCTCGGAAAGATGTCCCCAATTCTTTGATTTGGGCCTTCTGGTTTTACCATATTCAAGGTAAATCTCCTCTCTTGGCCTTTTTCTTGGTAAAGTATTCTCTGATCTCTTAATCCACCTGATGTTTCTTTTATGTATCTCCCAGCTAATTGCCAATGATAGAGCAATTTTCCCTCGAGAAGCCACTCTTTCTAATAATAGATTACGTTTCTCCTCCAGAGTCGTAAAATGTTCCACTGACCCTTCCAATTGTGAGATAATTGGTTGCCTGACCTTTCCATTTTCAAGTGGCAATGTCGGAAGCTCCATAGCCACTCCTCTATCCTGTAATGGAATGGTTGGAGAGGGGGGGCTCCTGGTCATTTTCTTCTAAATCATAAACTGATCAATTCAAAAGTTCCTCGTCAATTTCGGCATCTTCTCCGCCCTGGTCAGAGTCATGTAAATGTCCTCTTGTCTCTTTGCATGGAGGTAATATTTGTGGTATTGGGGCACTCACATTCCTGAGTTGATATATATATATTTTTTTCATCACCTTACTGTCATCTTCAGTCTCACCCCAAGGGTTTCTCAGGTTTGTGATGAATCCTCGCGCACCGTTAGATTTGATTTGCTTTTTTGATGGTATATTCTTTGTTTTTTTTTTCTGTTGTTGCACTTGGGCTAGAATTACTTTGGCCTTCGCCATCCTGTTTTACTTTTTTCTTGAGTAAAAGATCTCGTAGTTGTTTCCTTCACCCTGCTCCTCTTCAGTCAATACCAAGTCCAGCACCTCAATCTCATCCACTTCCGTCATCACAGCAACCACATTTCCCACCCCTTCTGGTGCTTGGTTTGCTATGATGATCGACCCGATCATATCAGTGGGGGCACAGGTATCCAAAAGGATGCTCTGTGTCTCGACACTCTGGTTATGTAGATTGCAAGTACTTACTTTCAGTGTCCCTGAATGTTCTGCTAAAGTGCGTTGAGCACCTTGGTTTGGCTCACAATTTGATGTGTGTGTTTCTTTTGAGAGCCCTTTAATAATTTTCTTGGATGGTTCTTTTCCTCACTTCAAGATCTCCCTTGCTGCTTCTAGTTGCAATTTCTTGTTTGCACCCACTTCTGCCATGTGCTCGCACAAGAGTTTTTGCAGTACATTGTCAGATATGCCCTCTCTATCCAGCTTTCCAGAGTGTTTACAAAGGTTTCAATTTGGATCAGCCTGGAATAGGTAATGGCCAGCAAGGTAGCTTGATCTTTATAGCTGTCCTTAATTGCTTCATAAAGAGGGCCAGCGTAATAGTCAGTGCTGAAATCAGGCTGCATTGAGTTTGTAAATAGATTTGTTCCTCTCTATTGTTGGCTCGCAGTTTCTTTTTTTTGGCCAAATTTATTAGCATTTATCGCAATATTGGGGCATTGCCGTTGATCCGACAATGAAGAAGAGTCAGAATCCGAATCCCTTGACACAATCAGGGCTCTGCAAGGCTGAGTGTTCCCACTGCTAGCCGCAGCTCTTGGCCCCCTGTAGTGGCTCCTTCAATGGGGCTAGTCGATCGGCATCAGTGTTGGTGGTGGCTGCACCGGCTCTTGAGTTTGCCACACTTTGTTGCTTTTTTCAAATTAGCAATGAGATTGAAGCAATATCCTTTAGTAGACAAACATTTCTGAGTTCAGCTCGGACCCCGACATAGTCGAGGCAATTGAAGAGTGGCCATCCACCATGCTTCGAGGTCTCGTGAGATCTTGGATACCCTCAACACACCTTTTTTGCTCCAAATTGGGGGTAGACAGTATCGGCACATCCTTCCTATTAGACTTTCTCCCCACCTTACAACAAAGTCTGGGCTCGGGTCCTGATGCGGTCACTCCACCCTGTGGTACCTTGATTGAGGCAATAGGTGCTTCTAGAAGGGTTTCATTTTCAAGAAGAATACGATCGGGGAGATCATTAAAGGAGTGATCAGATGCCTTATCCTCCATTAATCCTCCATTAATCCTCCATTAATCTCAATTTGGTTGATGTAGTCGGTAGGGTTTTAGGCCCTTGTGCCAAAGCAGGTGGATTGGGGGTATATCCTCGTGGAGTCCCTTGGGGAAACTTGTGCGACCTTAGTCATCGGTGTGGAGTCGGGGGTTTTCCCCACTAAAGTTTGGTCAACATAGTTTCATCGATCTCTCCATGTGCTCCTAGTTCTCCTCCATCTGCCAGATCTTTAACTTCACAATGAGGTAAAACAGGTTTTTGAGGGAGAATCTCAAAACCTGATTGGTGCACAATGGATGTGGTTGAAAACTGTGCAGTTGGTGGTAGTTCCCCAGCTAGACAAGTTTCGACAGCCAGCGTGGTCTTGCTACTTGATGCCGATAAAAAACTCTGGTCTTGAGGTACACGTGGTGAGGGATTTATATGGGCATTTGTGCATTTTGCGCCTCTGGCATGATGTGGAGAAGGAAGCGGGGGCATCTGCATTGAGGGGGAGTCTGGCGATGAGGGGGGAGTCTGGCGCTGAAATTGTCATGCACAAAAGACCACCCCCAGTTTTCCCAATAGCAGTATTAGTCATGCTCTCATTTGTTATTCCCTCTCCCTCCACCACAATATCCTGTTTGCAGGGTGTACTTGTCCGACCCCCCCGCTCGTTTATTCTGCTCACCTGATTGTCCTGGGAGGTTTTTTCCCACGCAAGCAGGTGAACTTGCCTTCTTGTCCTCTGTCCGGTAGCCTTGCTGTGCGCTGCCAAAATGTGTTCCATCATTAGATGGGGAAGAGTGTTTGTATAACACTGGGGGATCTGCGGGGAGCTCGTCCACGCTTGTACAGCCGCAGACAGCCCACTCTCTCACCACTCTGCTTCGCTTCGTGGCAATCTAGGGGTTTAAAAGGTAGCTCCGCCTCAGGTAGTAAAGGTAGGAAACAGACTCCAGTAGCGTTTCCAGGCAGACAAACATCCGCAGACAGCCCACTTGATTGATTGGTTGTCCATTGTTTTATTTATTATTTAACTCGATGTACAGTTGCATGGATTTTATGGGAGATGTTTTATTTCTTTGGTTGCTGTTTTAGTGGGTGATACTGAGTTTGTTTGGGTTGTTCCAGCAAAGAAGGGGGACAATGTTATCAGGCATGATATCTCAGGGGCAAGGGCTATCCTGGTGTGCAGAAATTAGAAAACGATCCTGGGTTGCGGACTATTCTGGTGGACAGATTATTCCGGTGGGCAGACTATCCAGGGGATGAACTATCCCATTGGCAAGGCTATCCTGGGTGGTGTACTATTCTGGGGTTGGGTGGTGTACTATGCTAGGGTTGGCAGACCTACCCTTGGGACTGCTTGATCCTGAGGGGAACAAAACTATTCTGGTGTGCAAACTGGCTAGGCAGTGTGGCTATGTCATGGACAGGATATTCTCAGGGGTGAACTATCCTGGGAAGTGAATTATCCCGGTGGAAGGAGGCTCTTCAAGGATGCAAACTATCCAGGTGGTGAAGACTCCAGGAGTCAACCTATCCTGGTGGGCAGGCAATCTCGGTGGGCAGGCTATTCTCGAAGGTGAAACTATCCCGGGAGATGAAACTATCCTGGGAGGTGAAACAGTCACGGGGGGGTGAAACAGTACCCCGGGGAGAAGGTTCCTAGTAATGCTCTGCAGTAGCAAGACCATAAGTTTCAAAGTTCTACAGTACCAAAGTAAATGAGCCAGAGTTTCTTGGTAGCAAAGTTCAAAGTGGCAACGTTTCACAATACCAAAATTCAAAATGGCAAGAGAGAAACTCCCAGAATCCACTTTACTTATGCATATTAAGTAGCTTTGGGTTTTCACCCTAAGTTACTAGGGTATTTCAGACATGGAACCCTTGTTCACTGTTCTTAGAGAGACACAGCTCCACCTCAGTGACAAGTCCCAAACAGGCTAAAATATGTGTCTGGGGTTGCTGTTGGTACTCTTGTTCAGAAGAGAATTGCCTTGTATTTCGGTGCTGGACTGCCCTTGGGCAGGACAAAGACTGATATGTAGTGGAAATGTATCTTCTGTGAAAGGATAGTGAACTAAAGACTGGTTGAGATTCAAACCTGGGATATAGGGCGATAGAGAGAAACTCCCACAACCCCCCTTACTTAAGCACTATTCTAGAAACCTCCAAAGTTTCACAGTGCCAGAATCCAAAAGTGGCAAAGTTCCACATTAGCACATTTCAATTGTCTAAGTTTAACAATACTAGAGTTCAAAGTGTAAAAGTTTCAGATCTATGTTCTTTCATCATCAGGCTTTCTAACGCCTGTCTTTTAAACGTGGATAAAATAATGAAAAAGTTAATCGATTTTCTTTTTGGGGGGTTTCCACCCCCAAACCCTCTTTCGGCACCTATTTTTTTATTGTTCCCTACCCCCCCAACCACTTATCTGCCATGTCCTACCCCATCTAAAAAAAATCAATGAACTTTTTCATTATTTTATGCACGTTTAAAAGGCAGGCATTAGAAAGCCAGGCGATGAAAGGACGTTGTACCAAAGTTTCATAGTTTGAAAACTCAGTGGTAGAGCTCCACCGTAGCAAAACCCCAAATGGTGAAGTTTCACAGCGGCATTCTCGATGTGGGAAGGTTTCATTGTCGCAGACCTTTTTAAACAAGATTTAGGCAAGGTTTCAAGGTAAATTGTTTATGTTTTGTTGCATGTGTGTGAAGCGTTTCAGTAAACAGAGGCCCGGAAGCCGATCTTTTTCCTCAGCAGCCGCCCTCTTGTGGAACAGCCACCCCCTGCTCTTTGTCTTGAGCCAGACCACCTCAAATTCTTGAAGCTCTACAAGACTTTCTTTTCACCTCTTTCTTCCCTTCTTCCCTACTCTGCTAAGTTCACAGTTGCTGTGATTGGTGACCACAGTCCTTATGTGTCACTGGACGCCTGGCCTCCCACGCCCAATTGCCTCAGCTACTGCCTACACACAGCACTTGCCTCAGCCCCACTTGTCTTTGCCACTCTAGGCCTGCACTTACCTGCTTATTACAGCTCAATGCTCGCTAGCACTTAGTATACTTGGCACTTACATCTGCTGCTCACCAACGAACACGGACACTCCAGCACTCCCCTCCCTTACCCTCTTCTCTCTCTGCACTGGCACGTTCTGAGTACTCACAAGGCCTAGTAGGTTTGTCTTTATCCTCCAGTGTATATATTGTTTTCAATCCCATGTTCCCTCCCTGTTGCCATGTGGGCGCTTTGAAACACAATGGGCCTCATTACGAGGAAGGAGGTAGCCATGGTGCTATTGGCACCATGGCTACCCCCTTACCGCATACCAGGTCCGGGTTCTCGAAATGGGTACTTACCGGGTCATTCCAACCATGGTGGACCCGGTAAGTCCCCATTCTGAGAACCATTCCCCATTCCCATTCGAGCCCCCACAGGGCCCAATGGAAATGGGGAAGGAGCTAATAACGGGCCCGTAGCGGCTCCCGCTAAGGGACCCCGTAATGCGGCAGTAATGGGTTAACAGCAACGGCACCCTTACCATTTCCATTAACCCCTTACCGCTGACCTCATAATGAGGCCCAATGTACTTGAAGTTTAAGTGTCTAACAAATGCACAATAAATACATGAATAAATAAATAAATACATAAATAATCAACGTGCTTAGAATGAAAAACATATGGAATGTTCTGCACAGTGATAGGTAGGTATTACCCGAACTGTTCGTTTACAATTGTTCGAATGACACAATTGTTCGAATAATAGGGGTCCTAATTGACCTTCTGCACAAATGACCGTATGGTCATTTTAATATATATTATGGGTTGGGTTGGTGTAATAATAATATAAGGGGATTGGGAGGGGGGTTGAGGTGGGGGTTGGATTGGGTGGGGGGCTGCGGGGGCTTTCCCCCCGCATATATATCCAAATTGACTGTTTAAATTCGGTCAATTGTGCAGAAGGTCAATTGTTATTCGAACAATTTGTATACAACCGATAGGTACATGGAATAATGGGATTTGCAAAGTTTGTAGGGACATGGTTTATGTTTTACCACAAAGCAACATTGTGCAGGGTTAAAAACGTTTCTAATGTAAATAATGTGCATGTTGGGTCACCAAATGACACGGGATGTATCGGATACATTTGAAACATTGGAAACATGATGGCTGGGAAGTTGGAAGGCATGTGGGTCCTCTTTTTGAATTGTAGGTGCATTAAGCAAAATGAAGCACACAACAAGGTACTTAACCCGATTAACTTGTGGATTTGGCTACCAAAGACTACAGCAGTTGCAGGATAGTTGTGGGGGTTGAAGAAATATAAGGTATAATGTTTCTGGCATTTAGTTTATGTTTTGCCATTTTAGGCACTTAAGCAACATTAAGCACTCACATAAAGAGCTTAGTGTGAATAGCTTGCAGGTTGGGCCACCATGGGCTGCAGGAATGCTTGTGGAGTTGAACGCATGAATTGCGCAATGTTTTGAAATACATTGATCATGTTTTGGCACTTCAGGATGATCAAACACTGCCAGCTAAGTAATTATTAATGTGAACAAGTTGCAGGCGGAGGCACTAAAGACTACTAGTTTGGCCAGCTCTGGGGGACTCCATCATGTTCTTACTAAAGTCTTTGAGGTCCTTTAAGGGTCATGCTGCGCCAAGGAAACTGTCCATGAAACCGGCCAGCATCTTGCCATCTACCCCGCACATGTTCTGCTCCGAGTCCACCCCTAAAGCTACCAAGCATGAAATCTCCTGGCTGTCAAGAGAAGAAGTCAACTGGGAGTAACAGAAAAAGTAAAGACCCATACCTCGGTCTGCTCGTGCCCTGATACTGACCCTGCAATGGGGGCAGTGACTCCATTCAGCTACCCCACCAGTCCGCAAGCAGAAGCCCACCAAAGTCTGAGGGACAGCAGAGTTCACCACAGTGGACATTTTGAAGGGGCAATTGGAGAGGCTTGTGGAGTGACAATCTCTGGTGGTCAGGGTGCTTTGTTTGACTCATATGGGGGTGGGGGCACCTCAACTAAGGAAGCCTACAAGGAGGCCCTAACACCCGAAGAAGCCACTATTGGTGGACGGCCAAGTTTGGGTAGTTTCTCGGCCTTAGATTTAAGTAAGGCTGGCCCCCTTGCTGCAATAGCAGTTGAGCTCCGGGCTTCGTCTTGCAGTACACCACACCTGCCTTGTGCATCTGCCCAACTCTGCCCAGGGATGGAGGAGGAATCTGCTCGGTTTTCAGCTTCTGCCAGTGGATATTTACCATCTAGCCCCTCCCCTGCAACCCCTGCTGACATCTTCAGTCTGAGGTGCACCCAAACTATGGACTTGATTCCGGCACTCAGCTTTAAACTGGGTCCCGGAATGGATGTGGCCGCGTCCCCTTTTTCCTCAGACTCTCTCTGCAATGTGGTGGGACAGCCTATTCACACCTTAATGTCTAACCACGTCTCCAGCTCCCGAAACACCTGTAGTGAGACTGCATCTCTGTTGAGCTCTTCAGCCAGCTCATGTCTCCGTCCTTCTCCATTGAAGGCGACTATTCAGCAACAAAGGGGTAATAGCAGTGTTACGGGGCGGCTATTGAACCCCCCCAGTAGGGGATGACCACACATCGAGGGAGTGTAACTGCCATTGTAACCAAGTGCTGGTTGAGCTAGTGGCCATACGAAAACTGTTCATAACCCTTACAGAATCTTGCGGGAGGGAACTGAGGGAGGGGGAGTGAGTGTCATCTAATATCCTAACTGCGTGTAAGGGGCCCCTGCCATACCTGCCTTACCTCGGGAAAACTCTGGGGTACAGGCTAACCAGACCAAGGAACTGTTGACTCTAAAACTACCTGCCTTAACCTGGGGGTCGGGAATCTGGGTTCAGCACCTGTCACATTCCCCAGCGCATGGAGCGCCAATATCAGAGAGACTTATAGGGCACCCATACCCAAGGCAAAGCCCACTCCCCTAAAAGAGTGTGTACCACAAAGAGACGGCTCACAATGCAATAATTCAGGGGAGAAGAGTGTTTATGGTTCTCAGGGCAGTGGGGGTGTATTCCAGCCTCTTCCCCAACGTCGCAACAGACCCTTTATGGTGTATCTTCACGGAGTACCCAAACTGGCTAGGGGCATGCAAGAATCAAGGGATGCCCTTTTAAACAAAAGTTTACACTGGCTGCGGTCCATAAGAGGCTGTGCTTCGGTGTACAGGGACTCCATGGTGGGATGTGACCGAATGCCAAGTGTGGGCAATCAGTCTTGTGACTCTATGGAACTGGCTTTTTGGGACAGGAGAGTGGCAAATGAAGTTTTGGGAAAATGTGAGGGGACTGGCAAGATGACATGGAGGGGGATCCAAATGAGCCCACATCCTCATATAGGTTCTGGGCACACCTGGAGGACATCTATGAGGTCGTCCCCTCTGTCGGGTGCTAACCTTAATCCTCTGGGTCGAGTTTGGTCAAACATTATGGTGGATAGGGCCCAGTAACGGGACAATGTGGGATGAATTGGGGGCTTTATGGTTGATTCTCTTCTCCCTCCAAGTACTTATTGACTTATTGCATTTGGCTATGGAGCTTAGATTGTAATTTCTTGTATGTTTTGTGATTTTGTGTTTCTTGTGTTCGATGGATTTTTTAAATCTGAATAAACTTGTTTGACTGACTGACTGAAAGACTACACCGTTTCCAGGATGTATTTCGGGAATTAAAAATGATGATTTAGCTAGGATGATATGTGAAGGCAGAATGGTATTATGCCACACACTTTTCTTTATTTTCTGATAGCAGCGAATGTAAACTATAATATCAGTGGTATCAGGACTGCCTGCCCCATCATTCCCTTATGGATAGCTATAGGCCCATGCAGAGCCTCCTTCTCCGAGTGCCTACATTTAAGATTACCCTCAAGAGCAGAGCATCATCTTTTCTTGTCTGGCGCTGTGCCAGCAATCAACGCCATCTTGCTTCAGCTGTACCCGGTCGTCGGAATCAATAGGTTCGACCTCTGCTCGAGCCTGAAAGTAGAGTGTGGAGGATGTCAAGGGAAACACTTTGATTATAAACTCGTCCCATGGCGAAATAATCCTTGACTTGCGCCGTAAGAATACTCGAAAGCTGTGCCTATACCAGAAAAATATATTTTATAGCAGGAACAGACCCTTCATATTATGCCTTTCAAAGCTGCAATAAGAAGGCAGCTTATCATTAAGATTGTATTTATTTGTATGTATATATCAGTGTTATTTAAGGTTAGAAACCGAACCTGAGTTCGGTTTCTAAGCATGGATTGGGGTTCGAACCTCTGTTGCTCTGCACGGTCTTGCTTTCAAGATAAATGGCAGGATAGTGATGGCCCAGTAGTTGGAGCAGTCCTCTAGGTCCAGGCTGTGTTTTTGACTGAGTGGGTGGAATTTTCCTATTTTTATACAGTTTGGGAAGATGGCCTGACTGAAAGAGGCGTAAACTATTTCGAGGAGAATGAACACTGTAAGAGGTTGGATTAGTGAAGCAAGAGTTTCAGGGAAAGCCTTCCGAATGAGGGTGTGAAAGCAGTGTAGGGTTTGGACACCTGAGGTGAGATTGATATCAATGGTGCACCCGATTTAGATGCATTGATGTGTTGTCTAATTGGATTGATTTTAGTGATAAAGAAATTGTTGATAGAAATTCATTGCTCCAGGCACCTTAGTATTTCTAGTTCTGGTAGGGGGCTGACGCAACATTTGGCTGCATCAAAGAGGGCTGTGCTGCTTTTAGAGGCTGCCACTGCCACAATCATTGTGGAGTAATAGGAGGCTTGTGCTTTGGTGGTGAGGGCCTCACACTTGGAATGTAGTGCTAGAAGAGGGAGGAGGTTACTCAGGCTGGTGAAATGTGTGCAGCAATTTTTCATGCGCTCACAAGGTGTATTTGTTCTCGGACAGTTTATGGGTGTACCACAGGGTCATGTTTGCCTCTGGTATGATGTTGTTTTATAGGGCAGAACTATTAACTAAGTCATTTCAAGTTTAGGTGAGGGTTTCCAGTACTGTGTCAAAGTTAGGGTGCTTTTACTGTCATAGTACTTACTTACCCCTTCAGAGTCTCCCCATCCAGCAAGCCAAAGATGTCCGAGACCTTTGACAAGGTGTACACTGTGGTGTGGTGGGATGTCACCTGTTCCACCTGAAACTTGAAAAGGAATGGCTGTGCCTGCTTCGCGCCTTCTGCAAGGGCAGGCACTTCTACAGAGGCCTCTGTCTCTTCCTCCTTCTCAGCCATCTGCTAGGGGATCACGCTTGTCTCTTACAGGTGTTGCTCTGCAGCAACTCCACCTACACTAGGACTGTATAAAGGTACAAGATTCACTTTGCACACTTTGTCAAGTTGCAACACTGTGCTAACTTCGCAAATTTGTGACGTTTTACTTAGGCACTTAGGCACTTAGGCACTTAGGCACTATTTCCTGCACATTTGTTTTTGTGAGAATTTAAGTGTGCATATGGGATTATTAGTGCAAAAAACCTCACTTTCTACCTCTACAAAAACTTATAAATAAAAATCAAATGGTGCTAACTTACACCCAACAAACCAAGGAAGTGGGTGAAGATAAATATTCACGCAAAACACTGAAATTATTTCTTGCAAACCGCATATTTCCCAGTAAAAAATATGAAAGAGACTACCATGATGGAAGCTACCATGCCATGCTCTGTAGGCGGTAGGCTGCACACATCCACTTCGTGTTGTTCTGCCATGGCAGCCATAGGCATGACGTTTGACAACATCATTGTGACTGGAGACTCTGGATGCATCCTTTGGTCTGCTGTGTCCTCATCATATTTTTAAATACTAAAACACAGGTAATGACTAAATACATTTTTTAGAACTAATGAAATTCGTTTTGGGCGAAATGTACACTTTTTTGGGAGGGCTGTAAATGTGCAAAGGTGATGCAAATAAGGTGAAGCATCTTTCCTTTCCAGCTAAAATATACTTTAGCTGTAATACACTTCAGCAAATGTGTTCATTCATTTTTTTTTATTTTGCACGGAATGTACATTTAGCTAGTAGTAAACTCTGTAAATGTGGGTATGATTTTCCGGACAATTGTATTTTTGGGATCTTCATGCAGATGCCAAAAAGATCTTAAGCTGCCACGAGAACTGGCAGGAATTTAAAACCGATAAATGAGTGGTAGAGACCAAAAACTACTGTCAGCGTAGTCAGATAAAAACAGAAAACATTACCACTTCATTTAGATGCAAAGTCAGGAATGTAGCACAATTAGGCCGGTGGGAAATAAACACATTGCACACCCCTAACCTAGCATTCTCTCCATGTCTGTCTCCTTGGTTCCCCCAAACCTGTGCCACCACCTCCTCTCCAACTCCAATGATGACTGTGGCATTACCCAGCACTCCAGTAGTGCATCCACTGCTGCCGATGTCCTCCTCCTGCATTAGGACAGGTAGGGCCTCCCAGCTCTCCCCAGACACATTGCCAGCTCCTTTTGCCACCTCTGGCACTAGGACTTCCGGTGTGATACTGTTCCACAGCCCTTCCTCCTCCAGCTGTCTCTCGGCCGCTTCCTCTTACTGTGTCAGTGGAAATCCTTCTTAATAAGGGACTCTGCCTCCTTTCGTCTTCCCGATCCCTCTACCAATGACTCTCCCTCCACAAGCAACACCAGCTGTGGCTGTGGGCATCCGGCACATACTCCAACAACCACAAGAGGCACACCATTCTCCTTCAAGACTAGCACTGGCCACATGCTCCTCCTTCTCCTCATCTTCCTAATAAACCACACAGTCCTGCTTCATAGTTTATTTCAAACACAAATGGGAATGTATTTTAAGTGAAATGAAAACCGACTTTTTTGGGGATGGCTAAAATGCAAGGTAGAAAAACCAAAATAAATGAAATAGGGAACACCCGGCCTAACAGAACAAACACATAGCTAAAATGGATTAGGGATAGAAAACGAAAAAAGATTGTGCTTTCCTTTCTTAAAATCTTATGAGTGACCCAGAGGAAAAAAGCAACAGGGAAAAGGACAAGGAAAGCTATTTTCATGTTTTGCTAGAAGCTTTAAGAAGAAAGGAACGTTAAAAAACGGTAAGGCAACAATGGAGGGGCCTTAAAAAATCACAAATGCACATCAAGAAGCACAAAAACGCATACTCAGCAATGCAATACCACCAGCTCCACAAAGACTTCTCTGAAACATATGTTGTGACCCTTCCCTGTGCACTCCTGTTCCAACAGCAACGCCCACAAAAGGAGAGTGGAAATGAACTGGACCTTTTATAGGATGCACAAACTTCCCCAAGCCTGACAAATCTTGCTGTGTGATTCAGTGATTCTTATTGGCCAGGGTACCATGCACCACTGAACCTGCATGTGCGTTTGGGTACTCCTTTGGGCAGCCAGAGGGCTCCACGGGTTTTTGCAAGTTCACCGAATACCAGCCACGGGATGTGGTCCGGTAAATGAGATGTGCCAGGTGGAGGTTCTTCCGAACAAAGTCAAAACCAATTTGTTACCTATTTGCACCTGGGGAAGGGTGCTCAGCCAATCAGGTGGCTGGAAGAGTGGGCGAGAATACACAATCATTGCCCACTGGTCCAGCATACAGAGGCCCTTCCTCAAGTGGAGTCTTTTTTTTCTTCTTTCTATACAGGGAGGCAACAGAGAGCCTCTCCCTGTTAACACCCCAACTCCAAAATGATCCGATTCCCCTCCCCACCCACTTCACTTACCTGCGGGACCAGAGCATTGTGCTCTGATCTGGGCGCTCCTCTTGTCTGGCCATCGCCATAGACATGGAAAAGGGACTTAGTTCCTTTTCCATATGGCAGCAGCATCTTTTTTGTTTTTCATTTTTTCATGGTGAGATCGGCTGCGCAGGCAGTGCGATCTCCCGATTAAAAAATTGTGCAAGTCATTCACACCTCAGGGTTTGAATGACTTTCATGCCCTGCCAGGAGGAGGACATGGCCTTTAACGGCCTACAACCCGAGCTGTGGCCCTGGCGAGCTCAGGTCTGGTGGGCCAATAAAGGCCATGTCCGCCCTTCTGACAGGGCGTGAAAGCCATCATAGTAACAGAATGATGAGAAGGCAATTAACATGTATCAAGCTCCCATCTGTTTATACAGTAGTACAGTAGTCGGGTGTTAAATCAGTGGCCAAGTACATCCTGAATTGGCAGCAAAGCATAACTCATGGCACTTCAAGGAGGGTCTCAGACTAATGAGGACGCAAGCCACATCTGAGACTACAAAAACCACAATCTTAAAGTGTTTCTGGTAAGGGTGTTTATAAGCTTCGTGTGGTGAACAGTATACGTCTTCTGGTAAAGGTTGCAAAAATGGCCCAGTCTAATTGAATTCGAAGTGTTATCCTTTCTAGATAACCAAAGACAAAATGGCATTTTATTGGCAGTGTTTCTCTTGCATTTCCTTGAAATAGTTACACATACTTGACATGTCAAAAAAAGAAAATAACTAACGACTGCCAAGGAATGATTTATTAAACAAATAATCATGCAGTCGAACGCGTTCACATTCTCCCGTGGAATAGTTAAATCTAATAATTACTGCAAACCTAAGGCATTTGCGACATTCCTAAGATCAGTCATTTGATCAGTAAAGCATGACTCAGAGACTAAATGGTAGGTGCCGGCTTCGGGTATTAAGTTAAAAGTTATTGCAGGCTGTCAAGATGGACAGTTTAAACCCACCTTAATCTGCACTCGCCCAACCGCCATCCACTGTTTCAGCATGCTATGCCATGAACACACATAGTTCAAAAGTCCTGACGCAGCAGTCTATAGCTGATTTTGTTTCCCTCACAGCACAAAGAAAATGATCACCAAAAACAAAAGTAAACGTCCAACGTTTGTGTCATGGGCCATTATGATGGCGTAAAGCTGTGGCGTCTGCTCATCTTTTTTTTAAATGTAAATACAAAGATTTGTTTTGCATGATGAGAGGGCAAGTCCACATATGTTCTTTTGATTTATTATTTATGACATAGAGTACACGCAAGTGAACGTTCTAAGAATTGTGTAAGTCGGTGAGGAGTTCTCTGAACCTATAGACCCCTAACCCCTCAGGGAGAAAGACTCAGAGAGTAAATGGGAGGGTCACAAACCTCTTGGAATATCCTTTTTGCACACTGTCAGTGACAATGTATTCATCATGCTAAATTGTAACATCATCACCACCTTAATGGTTGGCCGATTTTCCTTGTTATGTAAGATATCTTGCACTAGTAGATAAGAAGAATACCTTAGGAAAAAATGCACCAATAGGCCGTATGCAATGTTTTTTTTCTTCTTTATAAAGGTGCTCAATACAAATTATTTTCATTGTAGGTTTTGTGTTTTAAAATAGTTGTAAAATGCTGAAAGACTCCTGCTCGCTTGAACTAAACTACAACTGAGTAATTAGAATCGCATAACAGAAAATACCTCCTTACCAACGTATGACTACTAGCACATGAGGTGGAATGTTGGACTCTTGTCAGCCAATCAGGATTCAAGTCTTCCAGGCAATAATCTGTGGATGGCTATGAATCCTGAGGCCTGGCACTCACTATTCTAGGTGCCTGCCACCTGAAGCCCAACTTTTCAGACATGACCCGTGTGTCTCGCCTGGTTCCATGTCGTTTCAACGAATTAAATTACTTTGTGGCTATTACTTCGAATATTTATTTATTTTTGGGATGGAGACCCCCTCAATCCCCCTTTCCATTCACTACCACCCCTACCCCTTTCCACCCCTTACCCCACAAATACATATATAAATTTGAAGTATTTCAAAGTAATAGCCACGAAATAAATTGCAATGACTTAATTTACTTTGTGGAAACAACGGGATACTGCCTCGCCACATCTGTTTACAGGGATAAACAGTGATGAGCGGCTTCTATGCTGTGGCCGCCATGTATCAGTGGAATGGATGCTATGTCTGAATGATGGATTGCCCTTGCTGTTCCTCGTTTTCCAAAATGAGAATCAGAACTTAAAACCAGATTCACGTTCGGGTGGGGGCAGCTTTAAAGCCCATCGCCAAAGTGAAAGGAAACAATGCACACCAGTAGTTGTGTACCAGTATCCTTCCTTCTGGGACCTAACCTTCTGCTTGGGGCCATACTTCACTTTCTCAGCATATAAGTACAGGTATTGACAGAAGAGACATGCCTTAATGCTTAGTTGATTGTCATAGAATGTAAGTTCACAATACAGGTATCTGAAAAGCTAGCAATCCCTTTAAGTATGTGTCTGATTGACAGCAGGTGTTATATCGTCTGTATGCTGACTCTTGCATTGAGCATTATGAAGTTAGTACACAACTGTTCAAGTTGATTACATTTAAGCATTAATGCCATTTTTTGTTAACATTTCAATTGGTTTTAAGGGGGGCGATGTTGAGCAGCCTGCAAGATGACTGCCTAGTGCAAGAGCTCCGTGCCTAGCCGCCTTTTATCCGTTGACATCTGTGGTTCTGCTTTGGATCCTGTGTCCCTGCTACGATCCCTGCACTGCAGCCAACAAGCTCTATCCGCACGTCGAGTTTTGGGAGAAATCGGACCCTCGGAACTGGAGATTTCTGTCCCGCCGTGTATCGCCCCCATTGGGCCTTCGCTCGGCCCTGTTCTCACCGCGTCCTGACCGGGTGCCTCCCGTCGGATTCGCTGCTGGCTGCTCTGCCCCTGGCACCCTGGGGCACACACTACACGTGTGGGCCAACTCGCTCCTGAACCGGCCCTACCAGACAATCCTTTCCGCTGGGGGCCTAGGCCGCTGATGACCGGGCGCGTCGGCGGCCCATCTGTGGCCGCGGGGGGGTTGGGCTGCCTGGCACGAGCCGGCGGGGACGGCTGTCGCGCCCTCACGGGATCTCATCAATACCTCACTCACTGGCTGGACTGACCAAGCTTCTCTCGTGCCTGCGGCAGCCCGTTATGCCGCCGGAGCCCGCTCCCTTCATCCTACTACCCCCCCCTCTGGTTCCCGCCATGTCGAGTCGCTCCAAAGGATCTGCTAGAGGGGGTGCCATGGATAAATTCACTAAGACAGTCCCTCGACCGGAGGCGGGCCACACGTCGCCTCCGCAGGAAGAACTCGACAACGACCCTAATCCGGGGGTGGCGGTGCCGGAAATCACTGCCATGATGGAATCAATGGCTAAAAACTTTGCCTCCTTTCATGAGAAGCTTGACGATATCAATGCGAATGTCGCCTCGCTCAAGACCCATGTGGACCAGGCTGGTTCTAGAATCACTGAGGCTGAAAACCGGATCTCCACTAATGAAGATGCGATACACGTACTTCAGGACACTGTGGCCACCTTATCGCGCGACATGAAGAGTGTTAAAGCCAAATGCGATGACTTGGAGTCCCGCTCCCGCAGAAACAACCCATTCATCATTGGGGCCCCTGAAATTGCCCTGAAGGGGCGCATGGAAGATGCAGTCGAACAACTAATTAAGGACTTGCTGGGGGATCCGGACCTCACCCCTTATTTCACAGTGGAGCGGGCTCACCGGGCCCTTGCCCCGCAACCCACACC
The DNA here is from genome assembly GCF_040938575.1 of Ambystoma mexicanum. NCBI lineage: Eukaryota > Metazoa > Chordata > Amphibia > Caudata > Ambystomatidae > Ambystoma > Ambystoma mexicanum. The sequence goes on along the minus strand of NC_090928.1, from coordinate 316,667,153 downwards.
TGGCGACAGCCCCAGACCCATTATAGCTAAGATTCTTAATTATCGTGACAGGGATCTCATCCTTCGCCTGTCACGGGAGAAAGGGGAGCTGCGACTGGAGTCTCATACCATCAGAATCTTCCCAGACTTTTTGGTGGCGGTGCAGCAGGAGAGAAGTCAATTCCTTGGCGTCAAGAAAATGCTCAGGGAACGCAATGCACCATATGCCATCTTATTCCCGGCTCGTCTTAAACTTACTCATAAGGGCAAACTGTATTTTTTCACCGTCCCTGACGAGGCGGTGAAATTCATTGAGATGCAAATACCGCTTCAGGGATCTGGAGACGGCTGTGTGGACGCTAATCAATCGTGAATGGCACGGACTGTGGACATTTATTGAACTTGTTTACTTAATCTGCACTGTGGTACTGGTAAGGCTGCTCTGTTTATTGTAACGTTCTGCGCCTGCGATGACCCACGCCCCTGCAGTCCTTACGAGCTGCAGCGTTAATGTGCACATCCTTATCGGCGTGTCTGCGACGCACTCCACAGAGCTAGTATCGCATTGTTCTGTTGTCCTACCTCAATTTCTGTCCTCTCAGCAATATCCCTGCATATGGGATGCAGGGATGTACGATATTCGACTGTCGAAACTGTTTTGGTTTATTTCAGAGCCGTAGGAGCTCATGGGCAGTCCCCGATTACCCGCTCCGCGGGCAGGGCCTGTGTCATGTGTCCGCCACCACTGTTCGTTTTTGCAACTGAGCCATTTGGCTCCAAGCGTGCTAGTGGACGGCAACGGCGCACCCCATTGTGATTGCACTGTTTTTTTTTCAAATCTTGGGTATGTGTTGGCCCCAGTTGGGCCTTGAGGCAGATTGGGCCAGGTTGGGGACGGCCCAACTGCGCGCTGTTAAGGGTGGGTGATGTTCACACTGCTGATCTATGTTTAGTGGTGAGGGTGGGGGTGGGAAAGGGGTTGTTTTACAAAAAGGCACACAAGGTTTCGCGTCGCGCATGCTGAAGGGCCACATGCCCACTTGCTGTTCCAACTTTTGGAGCTCATACCATCACGGGAGCTGGGATGTTCACTGATTTGTGGGTACTGTATCTGTAGATACCTACCTCTGAAATGGCTGCTGTCATAATGTCCTGGAATATTCGGGGGTTTAGCAACCACACTAAGGCCCATAAGATCGTGGCATATGCCAACAGACACAATTGCAAGATATTGCTTCTACAAGAGACACACTCCGATGGACTCATCCCGAGGGCTGTTGCCCCATCATGGGGTTCTGCCAGGTTCTTTAGCTCTTACTACACACAATCTAGGGGCGTTCTCACAGTGATCCACAAATCAATAAAGTTTGTGCTGCATAAAAGCTATGTTGATCCTGAGGGTCGTTATGTTATATTACACTGCACTCTGGTCAATAAAGAGTACTTGCTGGTCAACACTTACTGTCCCAACGTAGATTCTCCGGAATTCTTTGACACTGTAACTACGATACTGCTGGGCTTCGTGGGGGTGCAGATCATATGGGGGGGGATCCGAACCTTATACTGGACACTGCCCTGGACAGAACTGCCACGGCACCCAGAGTTCTGTCTGGTGCGGTGCGCAGGCTGCATGGCCACATGCAGTCGCTCAACATTTGTGACGCCTGGAGAACACTTCACCCCCAGCAGCGGGATTACACCTATTACTCTTCTGTACACGATAGTTCGTCCAGGATAGATCTGTTCTTGGTCTCTAGAGAGGTCATGGGTAGGGTGGAAGATGCACGCATTTTGCCCCGCACATTTTCGGATCACGCTCCAATCACATTGTCCTTAGGACTGGGAATTCCCATCCCAACACTCTGCACCTGGAGCTTTAAGTCCGAAGCTCTAGAAGATATTGGGCCTCATTCTGAGCATGGCGGTAAGGGATACCGGTCACCGTTAACGAGACCGGTGCCGGTAATCCCTTACCGCCACATTCCGAGTTCCCTTTGCGCCCTCGTCCTTAACGCCTGCTTTTAGCAGGCGTTAGGAACGAGGGCGCAAAGGGGCTTTTAAGCCAGTAACAGTGACCGTAAAGTACGGTCACCGTTATTTGCAATTTCCCCATTCCAATTGAGCCCTATGGGGGCTCATTTGGGAATGGGGAAGAGCCCTGGGGAATGGGAAATTACCGCCCTGGTCAACTCGGAATAGGGCGGTAATTTCCCATTCCACCAGGGCGGTGCCGGTACGGGTCGGGCGCCGACCAAGGTGCTAATAGCGCCATTGCTTAGCGCCAGACTCGGAATGAGGCCCATTGTGTTTAAATCTGAGATACTAGCGGACATTGAGTCCTTCTTTGAGCTTAACTCTCTTCAGGACACGTCCGCCGCGGTCAGATGGGAGGCCTTTAAGGCTTACATTAGCGGTATGTCTATCTCCCGGGTGGCGGGGGTGTTGAAAGCTATTAGAGCCGCTCTTGGGCGATCTGAGGCCAAACTGATATGGTTGCAGCAATGTTGCTCCTCTGGGACTGACCCCACCACTCTGGCCCAAATCTCTGATGAGCTCCAGGTGTTTAACACTCTAGCGACCAGCGAAGTTCATTATTTCAGCCACCTGCAGGCCGCTAGGAAATATGGGGAGGGGGACTGGCCCGGTAAGACGCTTGTGACACTTGTGAGGGGGGAATTGGGCCATACGCAAATCACTTCCATCAAAGATCGGAATGGTGACGCTCAATGGATGGACCATCGAATACTGGATATATTTACCGAGTTCTATAGATCCCTTTACTCCCAGCCCGTAGAGCATACTGAACAACATATGCAAGACCTCCTCGACCAGATCCCCACCACGGAAATTTCCCCAAAGACCCGGGACCAGTTGGATGCCCCGTTTACGCTAGACCAGATAGTATCGGCTACCTCAGACTTACCTAAAGGCAAGGCGCCGGGACCTGACGGCCTCACTGCGGACTTCTACCGAGAGCACGTGGCTATTCTGGCCCCCCGGCTGTTGGAGGTCTGGAATGAGGCACTCCGAGCAGCTATCCTTCCCCCTTCCATGCAGGAAGCGGCCATTACGGTACTGCTCAAACCAGGCAAACCTGAGGACGAGTGCGGGTCCTATAGACCTCTCTCCCTCATGAACCTAGACACAAAGATCTTTGCTAAGATCATTGCTAACCGCTTTCTGCCCATTATGATGCACTTGGTACAAGAGGACCAAGCAGGCTTTGTCCCCGGCAGGTCCACCTCCCATAACATCAGGAGATTATTTAATGTCATGTCCCGTATAGATCAAGATGTCCAGGCCGTAGCGGTTACGCTGGACGCTCAGAAGGCCTTCGACATGGTCTCTTGGAAATACATGTGGCTGGTCCTCGAAACAATGGCCATTGGCCCTAACATGATAGGGTTCATTAAACTATTATACACTTCCCCCGTTGCACGGGTATGAGTCAACTCATTAACATCCGAGATCTTCACGCTATTCAGAGGCACCAGACAGGGTTGTCCCTTCCCCCCGATCCTTTTCACTTTGGTGATAGAATCGATGGCGGACTTTATCCGTGCACGTCACTCGCGTAAAGAAGTACGACTGGTTGACGTTCCTGAAATAATATCTCTATATGCTGACGATGTCCTACTATACGTCAGAGATCCCACAACACATCTAGATCCCATACTGAGAGACATCACCCGGATCGGCACCCACTCCGGATTTACGATTAACTATTCCAAATCAGAGATTTTCCCGCTCACTAAAGCTACCCAGCAGCCCACCACCGAGTATCCCCTACACTGTGCCCCTGAGGGTGTTAGATACCTTGGGGTGCAGGTGTCCCTCACTAAGCCCACCTTGCTTGCCAATAATTACTCAGCTGTAGCACGAATAGTTGAAACAAAAATTTCATGATGGCGCACTCTTCCGTTGTCTGTCGCTGGCCGTCTATCCCTTATTGAAATGATCTTGCTCCCCAAGCTCTTATACACCTTTTGCAACATTCCTATATGGCCTGGGAGGGCTTACTTCACTAAATTGCATACGCTTTGTGCACTGGACTGGCATGGCACTTTCATACAAACGGGGTAGTATTGCTGCTCCGGACCTAGAACTATACTGGATCGCGGCCCAGGCCCAGCATGCTACTCATTGGTACCCGGGTTCCCCAGTGCGCCCACATGTCAAACTGGATCGGCTTGCCTCCGCTGGTATTAACTTGATGACGTTGATACTAAATCGACGCTACACATCTGATTCCCCCGTCGACCCCATTGCTGCGACTCTGTATGCCTGGTCACGTCTGCTACACCCGACAAGTGGGCCCTCCCCATATTACAAATGGCTTCCCGTGTGGGCCTTTCCTGGCCTGGAGCATACGCTTGATACCGCCTTGGCCCAACACTGGGGTGCACTGGGGTATCGGGCGCTGTCCGACTTCTATCCCGAAGGCAAATTCATAGGTCCCCTAACTTGGAGACCGGGGCACACCAGATCCCCCCTAGAGACTCTTCAATACTACAGGCTTCGCGCCGCATTCTGCACCATGTGGCCCTCCTTACCGGATGAGCCCCCAGATAACCCGGCGATAGCCTACATTGCTAACTCGGGCGGTGCACGGGGCATCGTCTCTTCACTGTATCAAATCCTACAAGACATCATCCCCACTCCGGCTCTTGGGGTGCGTGATAGATGGTCGACTGAACTGGGTCTAGAAATACCTGATGAATTGTGGGAGGACATGTGCTGCCACACACAAAAAGTTTCCCTCAACTTCCGTTTCCGTGCCTGCCATATAAGCTTCTCAATAGGCTTTATTATACACCACGCAGGACATCAGGTTTTGCTGGCTCTGAGGTGCACCTCTGCCCGCGCTGCAGGGCAGTGGATGCTGATCACTTACATATGTTCTGGACCTGTAACAAATTGTCCGATTTCTGGGACAGTGTCCTTCATACACTAAGTGCAATAATTGAAACTGTAATTGATCCCAATCCTTTGGCAGTTCTGTTTGGGGTCTGGAGGTCTGACGAAACTAAGCACTTGAAAAAGTTTTTGAATATATGTTGCATGATTGCCAAAAAATGTATACTTCAGAACTGGAAGCGCTCCTCCCCACCGGCCTCTCAGAAATGGCTGGGTATGCTCACATGGTCGCGGAACTGCGAGGAGGAATACTTGACAAAGCTGCCTGCCCAATCTCGCCCCAGGAACATCTGGAGCGAATTTAATACGTATCTCAACAACCAAAGTGAGAACACGCCCGGATCTGGCTTGTCTCCAGTCTCCATACATGCACCGTGATCTCTGCTGTGTACTTCTGTATCTGTCGATGCTCTATAACCACTGTTTGAACTATACTCTGTAACCACTACGATTTTTTATGCTATGCTTGATTTAATTGTTTGTTGCCTTGAAGTATGTGCCTTGTGAACCTCTGCCGACAAAAATAAAAGTTAAAAAAAAAAACATTTTAATTGGTTTTCACAACTCATTTCCCCACCAAACATACAACATAAATTAGGGACCTCCAACATAGCCACAGGCCTGACTCTTCCTTCCGCCTCCAGCCCCCACAATCTCGATTCCACTTCTATAAAATACAATGGCAATATCAAACTGAGCATCACACCAGAGCCAATTCCAAGAGCCTGCCCCATATGCCTTCATACAGTTTACATCTCGTCTGTTGTTTCAACACTACTAAAAGCTCATACAGGCATTCATACACAAATGCAACGCTCCAATACCATACCTCTGTGCACTAGGATCCCAACCGGCCCATAAAGCTGGGGGTTGCCCAATGGTGCTTTAAGATGGAATAGCAGCACCCGCGAGATGGATGGGGATGCAGATTCATACTCTAGCATCAAATCAATAATGACAACTCAATAGTTTGGCAAAGGGAGTCCGTTTAATGACAAGTACAAAAAACGGGGCATTTCATGAATATCAATGGTTGCTTGATATTCCTTCTCCCTTCACAACTCCAACGAACTTCATAAAAGACACATAATTTATGCTAAAAACGTGTCACCACTGACGCATAATGCTTAAAATATTGCATGCAATTTTATTGGTTCTAGAAAGGTAACTTTAGTATAGGTCCTATATCTGTATATGGTAACGGAGTGAGGGCATTGGGTAAACATTGTCAGGTGGGGCATCTAAACCCTACCTTAAAAATCGCTGCTGCAGACGTGACTAAAAGTATGACGTCCCATTGGTTCTACTAACTATAGGACCTTAGATTACTTGGTCCACTGTGATTGGGTTGGCACCAACCCCACTCATACTTTTCCACTTTCACTAGCAGCTTGCAGAACGGTCGGCCAGGTGCAAGGTGCTTGTCAGCTCCCCCGGGCCTTCCTCCAATTATTGCTACAATCAATCATCACTTCGGTGGTCATGTGTCAATTGTTTCATTACGGTTGGCCTTGAGACTGCATCTCTGTCTGGAAAAGTTCCGATATCTTTGCATGACCCACTACCATGAATAGGTGTGAAAGTCCCCCTTCCTCTTGCTCAGCTGGTCACATGATTCAGACACTGTGAAATCGCCTCATTCTTCATGTAATTCATGTATTTGATTTTCGTTTTACCCACCAACTGCCTTCGGCTTCTTATCTTGACCTTTCTGAGCAGGATATTCTGTTCTTTACTTCATTAATTGTAGCTACTGTAAATCCATTTTAGCTGATATGACCTTGGCTTTTTGGCACAATTTGTATCTGTCTGGGTTTCGTTTCTGTCTTTCATTTTTGATTTGTTAACTGTGAAACTCACCTCATGCGGCCTCCAGTAACCTATGGTTGATTCTGACTTGTGCGTAGTGGAAGTATACTTATAGAAAGTGCTTCTATTGAGGTGGATATTTATAGGTGGCGCTTGCCGCAATCTATCTTACTACTAAGCATAGCAAGCCACATGATTTTCTTAGCTTTCTTGCGATTCCAAGAAATGTACATTTGTAAACTAACTGAATATCTTTGTCATGCTCATGGCATAAGCTTCTTACATTTGACATCGTCCTTTCACTTTAGGTTCACGATGTCCCTTATCCATGGTGTTTCATCTCTTTTCGTCATTCGCAGGTCATCAGGTGTTCTATATTTGAGTCAGTCCGGGTTCTTGTGACATCACCATTCATTTTTCATTAAGACCTTTTTGACTTCTTCAGGGACTGTATTCAGATGATCTTCATTCCGTTTCATTTGTTGATATGGTTTTCTCAATGGATAACTTACTGTCCAGGTTCAATTTGCTCCTTGTACGTCACATACTTATGGCGTGAATGTTCTTGGTACTTCAAAATGGACAGTTGGAGTGCAGGGTGTACTTGGGACCTCCCATACACTCCCCCCTCTGGGTGATTCATTGACCACTTTCATTTATTCCTTTGTATGCATCTTCTTTGCATCCTCTGTATTCACTTCCACTCCATCTTCTGGGTCAATTCTTTCTTCATGTTCTTGTTCTATACATGACGGTCTAAAGAAATGTTTCTTTGGGGTCCATATTTTTATGACTCCTTTTAGACTTCCCGCTGTTCTTACATGTTCATTTTTGTTCCACGTCATTAGTTGACACTGTCCATTTGGGCTGCAATAGATCCATCTTCCCACATAATTTCTATGCTTCCTGGTATATCGAAACTTGTTCCTTCTAGTGCATGAATGCTGGCTTTCACAAAGTCTCTTATTTCTTCATCAGTCAGGTCTTTGGGTTTCCATCCTGGTCCGACATCAATCATGATCTTCATCCCTATGGCTTATTACACAGTTTTATGACTATGAGATATTATTATCTTGATAACACAAAATCCGAGCAATATCATCACTAGTAGGGCTCCTAGGAATTTGAATGTGTCTGCCATCCATTGCGGAACCCATGAGAATAGTGATCCAAACCAACTGTTATCGTCAACTTCATCAGTTTCATCAATCATTTAATTCTGTAGTTTTGTCAGCATACCTATGGCCTCCATTAGAGCTCCATTCTATTCATCGTGAGAAGGTATAAATGTGCAACATGATTCTCAGATTTTTGCACAAACACTTCCATCCATGGCTGTGATCATGTCAAGGACATATCTGTTCTGGAGAGTCATTAGTTGGATTTCCGTTAACTCTTCTTTGATGGCGTTGAATCCTTTTATGGTTGTGTTGATGGTTTGCAGTAACTCCCATCTGGTTATCTGTAACCATTTAGTACTTGCTCCAACCTGAATTCTTGGCATGAAGATTGTCGTGAACATGGAGGAAGTCTGACTGAACAGTCTATGTTCGTAAGGGATAGCATCAAAAGCTTCTATGGATTTGGCAGAAAAGTAATTCTCTCGCTTTATTCGATTCATCAGTTCCACAGATCTCTTCTTTCTCAGGTGAGCATCTGCTTTTGGGAAACTGTCAATATTCAGGACACTTTTGGAATCACCAACGCTGGAACGTGGACATTCACTATGGTGCATATACCTCCCCAGTTTCTCGGCAGCTTGATATATGCTTTGGATCCACATGACCAATAATGATCCATGATCACTGCAGTACCGTGTACCATTCCTGGAGCGTCAAACACTGGTCCCCAATTTTGATTCTCCCCCATCTTCCTGGTGCCATTATTCCTGAAGCAGAGTTTCGTATTCTCCAATGGCACTATCTGTAAGGGTCCTCCTCTGTCTTTGACCGATGTTAGCAGTTTTGCAAGCTTCGACAACAATGACTTGCATCCATTTTGCACTATTTTAATGATTGGCTCGTAGTGACTGAAGACCATCCATGCTCTGCAGATCACCACTCCTTTCTCCCATCCGTCTGGTGAAAGCACTGTTCCCCAAATTTGCATTTGGACTCTATTCTTCCACTTCCGAGCCTGTTCTGTCATCTTCCCTTGAACGTTTAGCTTGTGATTTGCTTCTCCTCTGATTTCTGCTCCTTTAACTCCAGGCTTCTCGTATCTCATCACAATGTGTTTCGTCTTTCCATTGTTCCTTTTCTTTATGTCCTGGACATAATCTTCATTTTGATTGGTTGCTTCAGTTGCCAATTTCAGCGAGGCATCATTTCCCATGAACTGGCCCCTGGTCTTGCACATTGCTACGTGTGACAGACAGTGCGCTGTCTGGACATCAATTTCTACAGCTACAAAGATCTTTGACTTCCCCATGCTGTAAGGTAGGAGTGCACAAACAAAGCATTACCCCACTGAACTCTGTCTTCCAACATCCTTCACATGCTGGTACCATATGTTATTTCCCAAATGTGCTGTGCTGTCCAGGTAGTCGTTTAGCTCACTGTCATCTCCTTGTATGCTTCTCTTGATTCTCAAGGTTTTCATGTAGTTTGCTATAACTACATCCTTGAATGCATCTGTATGGTTTCTTCTTGCTGGAGGATTCTCAGGTATCCTGATCCATGGTGCAGGCATCTTCATCTGTGCCAGTTGAGTAGAGGAAAGTCTGGCAGTCCTTTCCTTGTCCTCATGTATTTTCCTGGCTCTGGTTATGAACAACCATATTGTTTGTTTGTTTGTTTGTTTATTTATTTGGTAATGCGCTCCGAGCCCGTGGGCATCTGGGCGCAGCAGTACAAGAAGACTCGAAACTTAGTTACAGTGCCTGACACAGGCTATTACAGAAAAACAATGGTTGCTTACAGTAGGTGATACAATGCATATAAAATATCAAGTTTAAGCGCATAAGAGCAACATTTTAACAGGTTGTGCCGTTTCCACTAGGGTGAGGGTCGTTGCATGTCGTTGTTGTGCAGCCATTTGAGAGCGTAGGATCTGAATCTTGTGTAGGGTAAAGGGCATCTAAGGTCGGGTGGGAGTGTGTTCCATGATTGTGCAGCTCTAACTGGGAAACTTGCACCGCCCGCTGTGGTAAGTTTGAATCTGGGGACTTCCAGTAGGAAGGAGTTGGCAGATCTCGTCAGTCGGTTGGAGGGTCTCCAGTTGATTCTTTCCGCTAGGTAGGGGGGTGCTTGATTGTTGAGGCATTTAGAAGTGAGGGAAATAGTTTTAAGTAGAATTCTGTCCTTTATCTTTAGCCAATGGGCTTCTAACCGGTGTTTGGAGATATGTTCTCTGCGTGGGATGTTCAGAGCTGCTCTAAGAGCGTTATTTTGCAATCTCTGGAGTTTATCAGTGACCGACTTGTTGGCACCTGAGTATAAGGCGTTGCAATAGTCGAGTCTGGACATGACAAGGGCATTGGCCATGGTGAGGCAGCTAGCACTGGACAGGAAGGGTCTGGCGGCACGGATGAGTTTACACGTGTAGGTGGTTGAGGAGGCGAGGGAATTCACTTGCTTTTTGAGGGTGAGAGCTGAGTCGAGGTAAAAACCCAGCGTTTTGACCTCGCGCATAACCTTAATATTATTGTTATCAATGTTAAATGAGGTGTAGTCCGGGGTGAGTTTGGATAGTTTGTGATCTGAACCGAGGAGCAGGATTTCAGTTTTATCGTCGTTCAGGCAGAGGCCATGTGTGGCCATCCATGCTTGAATGAGGATGTAAATTTTATTCACCAGAGCCAAGTCCACTTCATAGTTGCCCCAGTCTGTCCAACTTGTCGAACAATGGCTTGGTGAAGATATTGTACATAGTGGGTGAGACACAGGAGCCCTGTGGGACTCCACATGTGATTTGGATGGGGTCAGCACAGGTGGTGGAGGAGAACACTCTCATAGTCCGGTTGGCTAGAAAGGATTGGACCCATGCTATAGCATCTCCTGTGAAGTTGGCAGCCAGCTTGAGGTGGTTGCATAAGACTGCATGATCCACCAGATCAAAAGCTGCTGACAAGTCCAGTAAGAGTAGCAGCGCTGTTTTCCCATTATCCTTAAATTCCTCCATTCTGGTTTTGAGATCTATCAGGGCGGTTTCCGTGCCATGGAGAGGGCGGAAGCCCGATAGGCGCGAGCCTAGTAGATGATTAGCTTCTAGGTACTCTTGAATTTGGAGATAGGCTATTCTGTCGATAATTTTTAGTAGGAAGGGTACCGTGGTAATGGGCCTATAGTTAGTCGGGATGGAAGGATCGAGGGTTTGTTTTTTGAGAAGGGGGAGGAACCAGGATTCTTTTAAGTTGGCTGGCACTGTGTTAGATTTGAAGGATGAGTTAATAAGCTTTGAAATGAAAGGGGCTAAGTCTCTGGCAGCGTCCTTTATTATTTGAGCTGGGCAGCTGTCGCCCTTACAGTTAGAGGGCTTCAGTGAGAGGATGGCATTTTCAGTGTCGATGATGGAGATGGGTTTAAAGCTAAAAGGGGGGATAGTGGTAGGTTCAGTTACTGGAGGCAGTTGTTGATCAGTAAGAGAGAGGGTGTCTTTTTTGTTCATTATTTTAAATTGGAGGGTGGAGATTTTGTTTGATAGGGCATTCTGTATATTAGTGCACCATATCTTGTCCTTAGGGACCGTGTCAGATGGTTGGATAGGGGATTCCATTTCCCGGAGGATGGCAAATAGTTCCTTGGTATTCGATTTGGCATTGGTAATTCTGTCATTGAATAGGTTTTTTTTGGTGTTGATAATTTCAGACTTGTAATGTTTTGTAGCTTGGGTTAGCTTGGCTTTGTGGTCGTTAGTGGGCGAATTACGCCAGATGGTTTGGAGTTTTCGTTTCTGCTTTCTAAGGTCCTTAAACTGGGGGTGAACCAGGCGTTGAGGTGGGCTTCTTGCTTAGCTTTGCGTAGTTTTGCAGGTGCAATGGTGTCTAGTGCGTGAGACATAGCTTTGTTAAAGGTGTCTACTAGTGTGTCTGGGACGGTGTTGTCCTTTAGACCGTTGATAGTGGGCAGGAGGAGGGGGATACGTTTTTCTGTAGTAATATCTTTTTTACTTCTGGTGGGGAGTGGTGGTATCATTTTGATAGTCTTGGGGCTGTGGAGGTCAAGTGTGGCAGTGAAATTTATTAGAAAGTGGTCAGTCCATATTTGAGGGGTGATGGAGGTGATGACTATGTTACAGTTGAGTTCTGAGACCCAGTCAAGGGTTCTGCCTTTAGCATGTGTGGGGGAGAGAATTTTTTGGGTAAGGCCTTGGTCATTTAGGATAGCTGTTATAGAAAGGGCATTTTTATTGCCTGGCTCATTGAAGCCGATGTTGAAGTCGCCCATCAGCAGCGTTTGCGAGTGCTTTTGGGTATTGTTCGCTATGAGGGTAGTAAGGTCATCTTCAAAGGTTCCCAGGGGACCTGGGGGCCTGTCGATCAGGTGAATGGCTAGCGTGCGGTTATTGGAGAGTTGCATTTTTGCTGAGAGTACTTCGCAGGAAGCGCAGGGGTGTGAGGTGGTGAGTCGGATAGGCAAGGTGGTGTTTGCGATGATTGCTAGGCCACCGCCTTTAGCATTGGGTCTGTCTACTCTGTGGATCTGGTAGTTGTCAGGTATGGCTAACATCAGTGAGGGTCCTGCTGCCTCATGGAGCCAGGCTTCAGTTACGGCAAGGAAGTCAATGCTACTGTTGTTCAGTATGTCAGCAATTTCAATTGCATGTGCTACCATGGATCTGGCATTGATAAGGGATCCAGTAAGAGTTAGGGTGTTGTTGGGAATAGGATGACTTGCAAGTCTTTTTGTATGCTTATTTTCACTCTGGCGTATCTTTTGGTAGAGGTGAGTAGGAGTTAGGGTTGGAGTTAAAGGTGTCGTAGCTAGAGTTTGCTTATCCATGTGTGTCTCTATAGATGGGAATCTAGCAGTATTGTTGGTACTGTTTCTTTTAGGTTCGTAAATGCAAGGTAGCCTTGCCCTGAGTCTCAAATTTCTATCAATGGGGGGACGAGAGCTGAGGGTAGCAAAGGTCATGATTGTAGCTAGGAGGGTCAGGGAGGTCAAGTTACTGCACATGGTAGTTGGTGTGGTCCGCTGATGCACTTTACTTCCCTTGTTTGGCTAAGATGTCTGGCTAGGGTGGCGCAAAAGTGTAGTGCAGGTGGCTAGTTGAAGCTGGGGCTGCGCCTAGTGATAAAGGGCGTGATATTCACGAAGCACAGTATGGGCTAGAGTGCATGGTCTGTTCATGATGATAGGGCACAACACAATCAAGGTGGTCCGATTAGCGACCATAAGGCACAGTACAGTTAAAGTGGTCCGTTAGCGACCATAAGGCACAACACAGTTAAAGTGGTCCGTTAGCGACCATAAGGCACAACACAGTTAAAGTGGCCCGTTAGCGACCATAAGGCACAACACAGTTAAAGTGGTCCGTTAGCGACCATAAGGCGCCACACAGTTAAAGTGGTCCGTTAGCGACCATAAGGCACAACACAGTTAAAGTGGTCCGTTAGCGACCATAAGGCACAACACAGTTAAAGTGGTCCGTTAGCGACCATAAGGCACCACACAGTTAAAGTGGTCCGTTAGCGACCATAAGGCACAACACAGTTAAAGTGGTCCGTTAGCGACCATAAGGCACAACACAGTTAAAGTGGTCCGTAGCGACCATAAGGCACGATGCACTGAGATGAACCAAGAGCACCTGGGTATAAGTAGCACCAAGAAAACTAGGGTCTAAGTGCGTGGACACAGCTATGGTAGTTATAGTGGGTACGGGTGTAGATCAGATCAAGCGAACATGAATCGATACATTAGCAACGCAATGGGACGCAAATTTAAATGCATAGGTACAAGGGTACCTAGAATCGAATTTAGCAAGAGGATAGGTGCAGTACAGGGGCATCTAGATGCGAAATGGCACAATTAGGCAGCCAACAGTTGTGCAACACAATTTACTAGGCACAGTATAAAGTCTTCTAGGTACAAAATGGCAATTGGGGAGGCATTGCAGTCTGTGTCAGGAGATGAAATGCGACGTATCCAAGTGGCACATTATAGGCAAGGACAGCATAGACATGTGCAGCCGTGTGGGGTGGCAGCATTAGTAGACAATAGCGCAAGTAATGCGTTGTGAATTAGACGCTTCTAGACAGCAGGTGGTGTTATGCATGTGGCAACACTGGCTTACCTGGAGCAGCACGGGCAGAGTTTATGGCCCCTGGCTCCTGTGGCTCCAAACAGGCACACAACAGGCCTAATAATGGCCTTCGGATTGGCCGGCGATCCGCCTGCCGGTGGTTCCTGCTGGTGAAATCGAGGTTCAGCCTTGATTTCGTGCCGCGATGCGCCCGGCATGGGCAAGTCAGGCACTTTGTGGGGACAGGGTCAGGCAGGCCCTGTTCCGATGGCACGCTCACTCCGTGCCTGGATCCTCGTTCCTCGTCTGGATCCTCTGCTGGGCTGGGGGGCTGGGAGGGCTCCTGCCCTCACCCCTCTAGGTGGATGTTGGGAGTGGGGGACCTGGGGCACACAACAGGCCTTAGTATGGCCTTCGGATTGGCCGGCGATCCGCCTGCCGGCGGTTCCTGCTGGTGAAATCGAGGTTCAGCCTCAATTTCGTGCCGCGATGCGCCCGGCATGGGCAAGTCAGGCACTTTGTGGGGACAGGGTCAGGCAGGCCCTGTTCCGATGGCACACTCGCTCCGTGCCTGGATCCTCGTTCCTCGTCTGGATCCTCTGCTGGGCTGGGGGGCTGGGAGGGCTCCTGCCCTCACCCCTCTAGGTGGATGTTGGGAGTGGGGGACCTGGGGCACACAACAGGCCTTAGTATGGCCTTCGGATTTGCCGGCGATCCGCCTGCCGGCGGTTCCTGCTGGTGAAATCGAGGTTCAGCCTCGATTTCGTACCGCGATGCGCCCGGCATGGGCAAGTCAGGCACTTTGTGGGGACAGGGTCAGGCAGGCCCTGTTCCGATGGCACGCTCGCTCCGTGCCTGGATCCTCGTTCCTCGTCTGGATCCTCTGCTGGGCTGGGGGGCTGGGAGGGCTCCTGCCCTCACCCCTCTAGGTGGATGTTGATTCTGCTATCATCTGTGCCTGTGAGATTTTCTCTTGGATTGCCTTTCTCTCCATCAGTGCTGCATCAGGGGTGTTCATTGATGTTGTTTCGGTTGGCTTCCTCTCCAACTCCTTGTGTTTCTTCACTAGTTCAGTTTCCTCCATTTGGCTTTTAACTTCACTGATAGTAAAGCTTCTCATTGTTGGTAGTCCAACCTTCGCTTCTTCTTTGGCTTGTGGTTCTGTGGTTATTGACACTAGACCTGAAGTGGGTGTATTCACTGTTTGCATGTGTGTGGTTGTCAGTAACCTTCTTTCATTCTTACTCTGCCGACCCTGTCTCTGGCTTTTCAATTTGCTTGTTACGATAAGTGTGTGTGTGCCATTGCTAATCACATCATTCTTAAGTTCACTCATACTGCTATCAGACCTTCTAGCGACCGGAATGACTATATAGGGTCTGGGTGCCTTTGTGGGCTTCATGTGTATATCATTAGGTGGGTGCACTGGAATCAGAACACTTTGTGCACAAATAAGAAAATGCAGTTCTAATCATCAGTGGCAGTAAAACAATTATGAATACAATGCATAGGTACATTACACCCCTGTAGGTTAATCTACAGCATTTAGTTCTGGAAAAATAAGGGTGTCTATCCTCCTGAGGGATGAAAAGATTGCTACTTTAGTTTCCCATCTCGAGCATCTGAGGAAAGAAATTAACTTTTAATACACTCTTAGACAATATTATCTCCGGATTCTGCAGTTTCTGCTTGTGGGTTGCAGGTACTGAAACTATTGTCACTCTTTGCCTGGACACTGGATTGTCTATTGTCTCTGGATGCCGTTCCTTTTTCTACATATGAGGAAATGTCAAAAATCGAGTAATTAATTCAGCAAGTCTCTTTACTGTGCATGTTCAAAGTATACAAGTTCCCAGTCGATGCTCTTATTTTGCTTCACCCCATGTCGTTCTTGTCAGTATAACAAAAGTGAAGTCTCTGGCAATAACTTCTCAATCTGCCCCTCGGCGGAAAGTTTAAAATCTTCTCAGATAGTTCTGTTGATGGTTTAAAAGTTCAACCTGCATCACGATACCTTGCAAGAGCATGCTCATCTGTGGGTCTCTAATGAACGTGAGGACGTCAACACTGGCGGGCCTCCCCACAAGTTCTGGAAAATCCTTGATTAGGCAAAAAAAGATGTTGCTCGCCAATCTGCTATCTTCCGGTGACAGCTACAATTGACTTCTTGGCTTTCACTCACTGTGAGCAGTTTCTGCAATCCCGATTATGTGTGGAGTGAAACTTGGGTGATATGGTAATTCCGTTCAGGATTATACTTAAACATTCTGTGTTTGCTGGATCTTGAAGAAATGTCAAAACATCTGTGGTTCTCCTGACAAGATCTGGATAGTCTTCAATTAAGCTAAAGAACAGCATGTTGATAAGACTATTCGCTTCTTCCTCTGCTTGGGACATTTGTTTTTTCCTCGCTGTACTCCGGAAGCAGGAGGAACTGCTCGGCAATCACAGTGAGCAGCCTCTTTATTGTCTTTTTGTTTTCAGGATCTTGAAGAAATTCAGTGATGCTGGTGAGCCTCCCCACCAATGATGAGTATGCCCTTAAGACCAGGACAAAATAACTCAGGACATCTTTGGTGATGTCGCTACTGTTGGAGACCATAAGTGAGTCTGAAGAATATTTCTGTTTGGAATGAGTCTGGATACTGTATTTTCTTCCAATTTGTGTGTCCTCGATCCAAGTTTGGCATATTCTTTCTTATCAAGGCTTCAGTGAGCCTCAGTCCAAAGTTCAAAGTCAACAAATTATATTTGGCTTATACGTGCAATTGTCTTCTTCACCCTGCAACTGGGATGCACAGAGTGTCCGATTTTATGTCCTTATATTCTTTTTTGCTCAGAGGAAATGTCCAGAATTAAGTCACAACATTGCACAAAAGTTCTTTTGTTCTTTGCTGGTCATGTGTTGTTCTTCCTCGTCATGGATCTCGTCTGCACGTGCTGTGGTTCTTCCCCATCGCCTATAGTCTCTACGTGCTGGGGTGCGAGCAGCAGGCCTTCTCCGATGTATGGCTTGATGTCACCCAGAAAGATCCAAGCCCTTCTTCCTTGTAACTTGACCGCAGGGGAGTGACATCTTCCACTGTAAAGGGACTGTTAAATCTTGGCTCGTCCCACATCTTTCTCGTATGATGCTTCACCAGGACGGTTTCTCAAGGGAAGATTGATGGAATACATAGACTCTGAACTGAGTCTGCAGCAGTATCTCCTTCTATGTACTGTGCTACCCGGCACTCTTTTTGTCGTCGTTGCAGCTGGCCTGAAATTAAAGTAAGACAAGATGTCATGCAATTCAAGTAATTTTGCATTTTGGATCCAAAGATTTCTCCTGTTGGCTGGGCATCACATCTAGCTCTCTCTCGGGGTGTCAGAGGAGTGTGCATTCTTCTTCCTTTTGCTATTTCATGCAGCGTAAGATGATGGTCAGAACCAGGCTGGTTTCTGAGTGCATACAGTGCCAAAGGAAGTCAGTGCAACTATCCCTTTCTTAGAGTAAGCTTCAACTTGGCTATCCTCTCCTTTAACAAGCCGTTGAGCTTCTCACAGACCCCATTATCTTGCAGGTGATGCGCTGACGAGAACGTGTGCTTTATGCCAAGCAGCACACTGATCTGTTCAAATACTGCATTAACAAAGTGAGGGCAATTATCTGACCTCATGACCTCACATACTTCCCACCTGGGAAATACCTCTCTCACCAGAAATGTGGCTGCACAGGTAGAGTGTGGGTATGTACATGGATCTGCTTATATCCATCTAGAGAATGGACACACCACAACAATTGGATACCTGTACCTGTTACATACTTGAATCATTATTGGCCTTAAATCCTGGATTAAATGCCTAGACCCTCCCTTTGATTTTTTGATAGGGTAAACTGCGTTATTGCATGACAACTCTGACGTCACCAAGATGCCCTGTTCCATCATAGCCAAAATTGTCTTGTAAATTCCTTCATCCGCTTCCCTAGACATAGGTACTGTCGTACTTTGGGTAGAATTGCTCCTGGATTCAACTTAATCCTTACTTCTCTGACTCCTTTCAATAAGCCTACGTCATAGGGGCCTGTGGTCCATACTGAGACAGGCACCTGGGCCATGCCGTCCTAAAAATATTCAGGACGAGTCTGTGCCAACATCATTCTCTGAGGCACTTCTCTCTTGATCATTCTCACCCAAAATGTGAGATTTACCTGAACTGTTGTTTCGTCTCCAATTGCTTGCTCGTCAAACAGATCGTCATCAGTGACGTCAGTCCATCTGTACCCTTCTTGAGTGGCAATAACGGTGCACCATTGTCGGCCTTCCTGTCTTTGCCTGTCCACTATCTCGAAGCAGCCACAGAGGGCAGGAGCCCCTGCTGCCAGTGCTGACTCCTGGAGGAGCAGCCACGCCGTCCTGCATCAGCCACATCTTTAGGGGTAAGCTCCTGAATGTAACCCTAACTGCCATTACTGCACACACTGTGCCTTCCCACATTGGCCCGACCTCTTTCTGCTAATATCTGCCAAAACCACTGCATCTGCAGGGCTCGGACCGCATCGAGGAAGCCTAAAATGGCGGCTCCCCGAGGTGCGATATTGTGATTCATTGCTGCCTAGCAATGGACGCTAAGGCTCCTGATTGGCCTACAACGCACCAGCCACACTTCTTCATCCGGCATCAACACTGCAAGGCGTCAGCCGGGTCTACGCTCAAAGGACCACCTCTAAAGACAGCGCACCTGTCTTTGCCTGTCCGTGCCTCCGGGCCACCTGGCCATGGAACTCTGCCAATTTCATATCCCACTCACCCAATGACTATGCCCAACGCTGCATCCATGAACTCATGGTCCATACTTGCAGACCCTGTCTCGCCGCCGAGCTGGACGATCCGCCATACTGCAACAGTAAGACTCTGTAATATCTGTGATTATTCCCGCTCACCAACTGTCCAATGCATATCCTCTCTCGCCTTTTGTAACGCCATGTTATGCATGCACCCACCTAATGTGATGCCACTGCACCCGTAACGCCACTGTACTGGTCAACAGCCACTGCCTGCTCTGCCTTGCAACCCATTGTGCTCTATTGGACTGCTATTACCCGATACTGCATTGCAACCCTTTGTGCTCTAGTGAACTGCTATTACCCAATACTGCATTGCAACCCCTTGTGCTCTAGTGAACTGCTATTACCCGATACTGCATTGCAACCCTTTGTGCTCTAGTAAACTGCTATTACCCGATACTGCATTGCAACCCTTTGTGCTCTAGTGAACTGCTATTACCCGATACTGCATTGCAACCCTTTGTGCTCTAGTGAACTGCTATTACCCTATACTGCCTGCCACTATTGCTGCCCCTCTCTGCTCAGTGCGATCTACCGCCCATGATAACTTGCCTACTTGCACACTGCTATTATGGTCGACCAGCAGGTGCACTTACTCTGCCTCTACCCCACTCTGCGCTGCACCCTCTTCCTAACATCTCTGCTAGAGCCTACCACAGCAGCTGCAACACTCTATTTACAGACCTGACACTGACCCATTCACACTCACACCCTCTCTCCTGCGCGCCCCAATGCCTAACCATTATGTCCACTACCCGTCATGCTTCATGGCTCAGTAGCACCTTACGCCACACACAACAGCATAATCCGGCCCCAACCAATGCCATGGCTGCTTGCCCCTGAAACCCTAACCTTAACTCGCCACCCCTATGGCTCGAACACTTTGAATCCAAACCTACCCCTAACCAACCTTGCACAGGTCCTCTGAGGAACCTCAGACTAGGCT
The DNA here is from genome assembly GCF_040938575.1 of Ambystoma mexicanum. NCBI lineage: Eukaryota > Metazoa > Chordata > Amphibia > Caudata > Ambystomatidae > Ambystoma > Ambystoma mexicanum. The sequence goes on along the minus strand of NC_090928.1, from coordinate 316,647,489 downwards.
CCAGACTACCCCATGCTCACTATCACCGCACTACTATTAACCAGCAGACTTACCTGTCCCACCAAGAACTAATAGCACCCACCCTTCCCACACACTCAGTGGGTGACAACCCGACTGCCATTAACCAACTTCACACTTCCACTACACCACTCAAGGCTGCCTTGATCAACACCAGGTCACTTACAGCACACGCACTTGATGTGGCTGACACCACCACCACGCATGACCTCGATCTCTTAGCTGTCACCGAAACCTGGCTCCATGCAGCCTCAGGCCCTCCCCTATCCCTAGCGATCCCTGATGGATATACCATTATAAGATGTGACCGCAACTCAGGTCAATCCAAAGGAGGTGGTATTGCCTTTATACATAAAAATACCATTAGCCTTCGCCCTTCCTCCGCGCCCACTATCAACTCCGCTGAATTGCTCACAGTGAAGCTAGCGATCTCCCCTAACCAAACTATCACTCTCCACCTCATCTACAGACCACCTGGTCCTCTAGCGGCATTTGCCGAAGATCTCTCCCACATCCTTGCCGACAACACTAAGACTAAGTCCCAAATCATTGTACTTGGTGACTTTAACCTAGGCTACCAAGACCCTCATAATACCCCTGCGCACGATATCAACAACCTGTTACTCAACCTAGGCCTCACTCAACATATCAATACTCCTACACACTCCAAGGGCAGGATCCTCGATTGGATTGCTACACTGAACAGTGACATTTCCATTGCATCTAACCAACCTTGCGCTTGGACTGACCACCACCTCATCTCCCTCAGTATCCCCACCAAAATAATCCACACCACCATGGATATCGCACCTGGCACCGCCACAAGAAACAAGCGCAACATAACCTGCGCCAAATTACTCCCACTTATCCTCCCTGCTCTCAATGATCTTTCCCGTTCATGCTCTGACCCCACTATCCTGGTCGACACCTACAACCAGACCATGCAGAAAGCCCTTGACCTCATCGCCCCCACCAAACTTCGTAAACCTAAACCTCGAACCCACCTCAACTCCTGGTTCACACCACAGCTAAGAACCCTTCGCAAAGAAAAAAGGAATCTCGAATCACGTTGGAAAACTAATCCAACTGAATCTAACAAAGCCAGCGTTATTCTAGCCACTCGAAACTATAAAGAGGCCATACTTCAAGCCAAAAAAGATGAGTATAACAAACGCATTAAACAAGCTCAGTCAAACACTAAGGAGTTATTCAGAATATTAAAGGAACTGGAGTCTGCCGCCACTCCTCCTGACACCTGCTCCACACACAGTGCCTGTTGCACTAATATTCAAAAGGCTCTGCTTGGCGTGCTGCACAAAATCCATCCGACCAGTACTAGCACCAGCCACGATACTCTTAAACCCTTTTCCTTCTCACCTTTATCCATAACCGAAGTCGAGCACATCATTAATAGCCTCAAACCATCCAACTGTCAGGGCGACTTATGCCCCCCACCATAATCAAGGAAGCCTCTCACAGTCTCGCCCCTTTCATTAACACACTCATAAACTCCTCATTCAACTCTGGGATTGTCCCTGACAACCTCAAGGATCCCTGGGTCGTTCCCCTCCTCAGAAAACCCACCTTGGATGCCAACATACCCACCAACTTCAGACCGATTACCACAGTGCCCTTCCTCTTGAAAATTCTTGATCGCGCACCATACCTGCAGATCCAAATTTATCTTAAAATAATCTCCTGGGACTAAGACAATCAGGCTTCCACCCTTGATATGGCACAGAAACCGCCCTCTTAGATCTTAAAACTCAGATTGAAGACCTAAAAGACAAAGGCAAGCTCGCCCTACTACTCCTTTTAGATCTCTCCGCAGCTTTCGATCTGGTTTATCACCAAATCCTCTGCCGCCACCTCAAAACTGCCGCCAACTTCTCGGAAAAAGCCATGACCTGGATCACCTCCTTCCTGGAAAACAGATCCATGAGAGTCTTTTCCCCTTTTGCTGCTGCTGATCCCGTCCCAGTCACCTGCGGGGTTCCTCAAGGTTCATGTGTTTCCCCGACACTCTACAATGTGTTCACGAAACCACTCTTCAATATCTTGGACTATCTGGGTGTCACATATACTAATTACGCCGATGACACCCAGATACTCATCCCTATCACAGGTGACCATAAACTGAGACTCTTGCCATCAATTCCATCTATCAAGTCATCCAGGCCTGGATGGCTCATCATGAACTGTGCTTGAATGATGAAAAAACGGAGATCCTCATCCTAGGATTTCACTAAAGTCTCAACAAGCTTGACCCGTCCTTCAAATTCTTCACAATTGATGGCAATACCATCAAAGTCGCCAAAGACACAAAAACACTTGGTATCTACCTCGATGCCACCTTATCACTTTCGAGACAAGATAATGCCGTCTCTTCTGCTGCATCCTACACATGCAAATTCATCACATCATGTCGTCCATTCCTATTGCCAGCCAACTGTACCTCATTAGCCAGGACCCTGGTCCTGTCTAAGATCGACTATTGTAATGCCCTCTACCTCGGCTCCAACCAATGCAACATCAGCAAACTGCAGATCATCCAAAATAACGCCATTAGAGCGGCTCTAAACATACCTAGACACATCCACATCTCTGACACCAGACGGAACCTCCACTGGCTATCAGTCTCCCAAAGAGTTTCGCTCAAAGCACTTTCGCTTACACACAAAATCATCTCTCATCAAGGACCTAGCTACCTGGCTAGCAGATTCTCCCTACACACCTCCTCTAGACCACTCAGAAGTGCTCAAACCAACTGCCTATCCATCCCCCGCTTCAACCTCCAGAGATCAGGCGGGAGCAGTTTCCCAGTCATGGCTGCTAAGCTTTGGAATTCCTTACCCAACCCTCTCAGAGCGGAATCCTCCTTCCCGGCCTTCAATAGTAAAACCAAAGCCTGGCAGGTATCCCATGACCAGCCTGATTACTAGCACCCGCTGCACTCTTACGCAAACCCACCAGTTGCTCTGCTTGATTGTTAATATGTATATCTCCTGTATACTTGTATATTTTCTCTGCCTGCATCTGTATTGTAAATCGCTTTTATTCCCCTCCCTTGTCTTCTAATTGTATATTCCCCGTAACTTGTCTGTAACCTAAACCAGGCACCCGGATGCCCTTGGGCCTGGTGCGCTTTACAAATAAATATAAAACAAATACAAAATTCTTCATCGTAACCTTCGATCAAAGCCATCTTCCCTCGCACTATAGCTTTGTGTATCGTCAAGGGAAATACTTGTCCGTTCTCCTTGTGCATAGGTATCCTTGGCCTAAATAGAAATTCATCTGGGGTCCTCATAGTTTTGTCTGCAAGGCCTAGTAGCCCCGCCATTAGTACGCATACTCCATATGCAAATATTTCTCGCTCTAATGGGATAGCTCTCATAGCATATGCTCCAATCATCTTCCATACGTTCAAAGTGCATTCCTGGAGTTGAACATATTATGCCCTTCTCTGTGAACGAGATTGTCATGTTTAACTTTAACATTAGGTCTTGTCCCAAGATATTTACCGTTTTTTTTTTAGAATATAACAGTGGTAAATTCATATCACATTCTCCTATTGAGACTGGAAGTGTATCTGTAAAAGGAACACGACTTGTGGCTCCTGTGAAGCCCTGAGTATTTATAGCATCGCCAGACAAGGAAAATTTGCCTTCACGTATACACAAGTGTGTTGCACCTGTGTCAACTAAGATGAAGTATTCCCTATAACGACATCCACCCTTGGTTCCTGGTTAGGGTCTGGTGTCACTGATAGGATAGAACACCTCAGGGTTCCCAGTGAGCTGTCCTAGTCCATATACAGCTTTGTCCCGTTTTGCGTGAATGGACTTCCTCCATCACCAGTGTTAGCTCTTATTACAGAGTTTGCAGCTTGTCCTGCACTTACTGTCTGTGACAGTTGCATCAGCAACTGTTGAGACTGTCCCTGTGGAAAACTCATCAAGTTCTGAGGTTGCAAGCTGTGCTGTGCTCCTGGTGTTTGCTGCTGCACCGTGTGATTCTGTGCAACTCCAGTTCCGTCCAGCTGTAAAAACACAGGTGGATTCACCATACTTGCTTTTGTTCCTTGGAAATTTTGCACCATGCCTTGGCCAAATTACTCTGCCATCCTCTTCCTCTAAATCCTCTCCCTCTGGGGTAATACCCATTATTGCCCTGATTACCCTGCTGTGGATTACTGACCTGCTGTGCATTCGACCCATCTGTGTTAGTGATCATTGCCCCTTCAATGGCATATTTTGACAATTTATCTGCACTCATTTTGTCTCCGGCTTTTTGTGTAGCCTCTTTTGTGAAATTCTTTTCCTACAGCAGTCTGCAATAGTGCGCATTGGTCAACTGTATTTCAGATCATGGTTTGGCCTCAAATCCCACCAATTTCATGAGTTGTTTCTATACCTGATCTGGCAGCCCTTGGAATAATATATGGTAAAACATAGTTATGAATTACCCCCAAGATTCACGAGTCTCGAGCACCCATGTGTCTTGGAAATTCTGAATGTAAAGCAGAGAGAGGATCCTCTGACTCTTTCATTTTATGTGTCATTATAGCTCCCATGTCGGAAGTATCCAGATATAGCAATCGTAATGCTTTCCATTCCGCGGCTCTGCAGTTGTTAAATGGTGCTCAGTTGTGCGCAGTATCAACTGTAGTCAAGCCAGGGTAACCCGCACGTGTCCACACATCGTCAGCTCTATCACCAAGTATGGTGATTAAAAGACCTTTGATATCCCCTATAGCTAACGTGTTCCCTCCCGTAATTTTTTCTAGCTCATGTATCCATTTTCCAGCTCCCGATGACAACATTGGAAAGCTTATTTTGCATGTTTTCCCGATCCATGCGTGGCCATGGAATATACTATGGTCTCGTTCCACCTTTCTCGAGCAACGGAAATTGTGATGCATAGCCCTCCCTCTCTTTGCTCATTGTTTTTCTGTCTATTGCAGGAGTAATATTTCCACATCGCCGCCTACCTGGCAATGTCCTTAGTCGGCTCACATAGGATGGTGGAGACACCCCCGTCTGACCGTAAGATGCTTCTTCATGTCAGTCTGACTGTGTGGCTGACTCTGATGCCCTACGTGCACACCCAATAGAATCTGACAATTTTATCCCTTTTCCCCCAGAGAAGCATTTTTCGCGTCTTCTCTCTTCCTCCTTTTCCTCTTGTTCTTTTCTTTCAGCATCTGATACCGTATGTGCAACTTCTCTCCTCCTCCTCGTCCCTATTGATTACCCACCTGTATAGGGACAGTTCCCTATTTCTACTACTTCAGGAGGCGTCCTCATGTCATACAACTGAGTGCTTTCCAGGCGCTCGTCCTCCACCTTCCCTTGGGGTACTTGTGCTAGCCCCATTTCATCATATATTCTTTCGATCGTCTCTTCATGCTTCGGGTGTCGAAGTCATCCTCGATATTTGCCCTAGACGTGCCTGGTACTAGATCGTACTCAAGAAGGAATTCTTCAATGTCTTCCCAATCTACTACTGGGTCGGGTTTCTTGACCTCTCTTTCCAGATATTCAAGATCGCATGCGCTCTGTCTTCACTTGTGATCTATGTCGTCATCGAATTCTCTGCGCTTCCTCGCTTCCTCTCTGACCCTACCTTCTTCCTGTTTCTTTGCATCTCTACGTTCACTTGCCCTTCGTATTTCCTCATACCTTTGCCTCTTTATTCTTTTCTCCCGTATCTTTTGCTCTTCTTCTTCTATTCTCTGCTGTTTCTGCCTGTTCTGATCATTGGCTGCTCTCTGCTTATGATCGCGTTGTCTTTCTTGCTCTTCGCGATAGAACTGCTCTCGTCTCTTCCTATCTTTTTTCCTGATCCTTTCGTCTCTCGATCCCTTTTCCTTTTCCTTCTCCTTTCTCTGTAAATCGGCTATCTTCCCTTTTTTGTTTCTCGTCCTCAATGCCTTTACCATCAAGTTGTACTCCGGAGACCCCCGGCCGGCCCATAGACCCAAGGTTTGCTCCGAAGAACTTTAAGATAAGATAGCTGCACCCTTGAGATGGATGGGGGTGCAGATTTATTACTCCAACACAAATCAATAAGGACAACTCAATGGTTTGGCAAAGGGAGTCAGTTTAATGACAAGTACAAAAAATTGGGAGTCTTGGAAATCAGCAGTGATGCGATCGTCCTTCTCGTTTCAACACCAATGAACTTCATAAAAATCATAGCATTTATACTGAAAACTCATCATTATTGACGTATAACACTCAAAAGTTAATATGCAATTCGATTGGTTAGGAAAAGGTAACTTTAATATAGGTACTATATCTGTAAATGGTAACGGAGTGAGAGTATTGGGTAAACACTGTCAGGTGGGCGTCTAGGCATTTCCTTCAAAAATGACTACTGTAGACATCACTAAAAGTACAACGTCCCATTGGTTCTACTAACTATAGCACCCTAGATTATTTGGTCCATTGTGATTGGGTTGGCACCAACCCCATGCATACATTTCCACTTTGCTTAGCAGCAGGCAGAATGGTCAGCCAGGTGCAGGGTGCCCCCTGGTTACCTGGCCTTTCTCCAATTAAGGTTACAATCAATAAACTCTTCAGCAACAATTTTCAATTATTTTACTGTGGTTGAACTCGAAACTGTATCTTCTGTCTGGAAAAGTTCTGATATCTCTGCCTGGGCGGATGCCAAGCGTAGGTGTGAACCCGTGCTTCTCCTCGCTCTGCTGATCACGTGCTTCCCACACCATGAATTTGTCTAGTTTCTCTCAATTTGTGCATTTGATTCTTCTTCCGCTTGCCACATGCCTACGCCTCCTTATCTTGACCTTTCAGAGACAGGATATTCTGTTCTTAAGTTTCAATTATATGTAGCTACTGTTCATTCCTTCTATTGGTATGACCTTGGCTCTCCTGGCACGAGTTGCATCTGCTGAGTTTCGTTCAGCCGTCTCTTCTCTTTTTGCTAGAAAATGAATCTCTGCTCATTCGGCCTTTAGTAACCTGGGTTGATTCTGCTTCGTTTGCAAAGTGGAATAACACTTATAATACTGTGTTTCGTTTTGAGGTAGATTATGTATAATGGCACTTGCCGCACTATTCTTCTACATAGCATTGCAAGCCGCATTGTTTTCTTAGCTTTCTTGCGGTTCCAAGCATATGTACAGGTGTTAGCTGGTTGAATATCTTCATCCTGTTTACAACTTAATCTTCTTTGTATTTCAACATCGTTCTCCCCTTTTAGGTTCACGATATCCTTATTCTTGGCGTTTCGTCTCTGAGTGTCGTTCTCGGGTTGTCATTTCTTCTATTTGTACCTCAGTCCGGGTCCTCGTGACGTCACTCTTCATCTTTTATTAAGACCTTTATGGTTTCTTCCGGGACTGTACTTAGGCAATCTTCATTTCGTCTCATTTGCTGGTAAGGTTTCCTTAATGGATAGCTTACTGTCCATGTTTTTTATTTGTATTGGTACTTCAATAGGTGTTGCTTTCTTAATAGGTATTGGGCAGATTTATCTTCTCATCATACGTCACATATTTTGGTGTAAAGGTTCCTGGTACTTCAAAATGGGCGACTGGAGTGAAGCCTTTATTTGGGACCTCCTCTACACTCCCCTCTCTTTCACCGTCTTTGGATTCAACTTACTCAATTCTTCGGTATTTATCTTTACTCCATCACCTGGGTTTGTTCCTTCTTCATCTTCTGTGTCAATACATGGTGGTTTGAAGAAGTTTCTCTTTGGAGTCCATATTTGTATTACTCCTTTCAAGCTTCCTGCTGTCTGTACATGTTCGTCTTTATTCCATGTCATTTGTTGATATTGTCCATTTGGGCTACAGTAAACCCATCTTCCCACATAATTTCTGTGCTTCCTGGGATAGAGAAACTTTGTTCCTTCTGGTGCGTGAATACTGGTCTTCACAAAGTCTCTTATTTCTTTGTCAGTCAAGTCTTTGTGCTTCCATCCTGGCTTGACATCAATCATAATCTTCATCCCTATGGCTTTCTTCGCAGTCTTCTGACACTGAGAGAATATTATCTTGATAACGTAAAATCGTAGCAATATCATCACTAGCAGGGCTCCCAAGAATTTGAATGCGTCTGCCATCCATTGCGGGATGCACGAGAATAGTGATCCAAACCAGCTATCATCATCAACTTCATCAGTTTCATTGATTATCTGGTTCTGCAGGGTTGTCAGCATACCTATGGCCTCTGTTAAGGTTCCATTCTCATCGTAAGATGGTATGAATGTGCAACATGATTCTCCGATTTTTGCACAAATTCCTCCATCCATGGCTGTGATCATGTCAAGGACATATCTGTTCTGAAGTGTCATCAGTCGGATGGCTCTTAGCTCTTCCTTGATCGCATTGAATTATTTTATGGTCATGTTGATCGTCTACAGTAACTCCCATCTGGTTATCTGCAACCATTTAGTATTTACTCCAACTTGGATTTTTGGCATGAAAATTGTTGTGAACACTGATGAGGTGAGGCTGAACAGCCTGTGTTCATATGTGATTGCATGAAAATCTTCTTACGATTTAGCACGGAAGTAATCCTCTCTCTTCATCCGAGTTATCAGTTCCACAGATCTCTTCTTTCATCAGGTGAGCATCTGCTTTCGGGAAACTTTCAATATTCAGGTCACTTTTCGGGATCATCAATGCTGGAACATGGACATTCACTATGGTGCATATATCTCCCCAGTCTCTTGGCAGTCCGATGTATGCCTTGGATCTGCATGCCCAATAATGATCCATAATTACTGCAGTTACATGCACCATTCCTGGAGCGTCAAAAACTCATCCACAGTTCTTATTCTATCCATCTTTCTAGTGCCATTATTCCTGAAGCAGAATCTTGGGCTTTCTAGTGGCACTATCTGCAAGGGTCCTCCTCTGTCTTCGACCCATGTCAATAGTTTTGCAAGTTTTGGTCACAATGGCTTGCAGCCAATCTGCACAATGTCAACAGTTTCTATGCAGAGTCCAGTGATCACACAGGCTCTGCAAATCACTACTCCTTTTTTCCACCCATCTGGTCAAAGCACTGTTCCCCAAATCTGCATTTGGGCTTTATTCTTCCACTTTCGAGTTTCCTCTGGAGTTTTTCCTTGGACATTTAGTCTCGCGTTCACTTCCCATCTTATTCTTGCTCCTTTAACTCCAGGCTTCTCGTACCTGATCACATGATTCCTGGTATGAACTCTGTTTCTTCTCTTAATGTCTTGAATATAATCATCTTTGTCGGAATAGGCTGTTTCAGTTGCCCATATAAATGAGGCATCACTACCCATGAACTGGCCTCTGGTCTTGCACATTGCTACGTGTGACAGACAATGTGCTGTCTGGACATCGATTTCTACAGCTACGAGGATCTTAGATTTCCCCATGTTGTATGGTTGGAGTGCACAAACAAAGCATTCCCCTTCTGAATGTCGTCTTCCAACTTCTTTCATATGCTGGTACCAAATGTTGTTTCCTAAATCTGCTGTGCTGTCCAGGTAGTCGTTTAGTTCATTGTCATCTCCATGCATGCTTCTCTTGATTCTTAGTGTTCTCCTGTAGTTTGCTATTACTACATCTCTAAATGCATCTGTATGGCTCTATCTTGCTGGAGGATTCTCAGGTATCCCGATTCATGGTGCAGGCTTCCTCCTCTGCTCCATTTGAGTGGTTACGCGTCTGGCCGCTCTTTCCCTCTCTTCACACATCCTTCTCTGTTTGGATAGAAATGTTCGTATCCATTCTGGTATTGGTCTAATATATGGTTGTACTGTGGAACTGGTACTTGTCCCCTGTGTTGGAACATATATGTTTGGCAATACAGTCTCTGCGGTTTTATTCTTCAGTTCCTCTTGTATTTTCCTTGCTTTGGCTATGAATGGCCATAATAATTCTACTATCAAGTGTGTTCGTGCAGAGAGCTCCTCTGAGGTTGCTCTTGATTTCTTAAGGGTTTCTGATATGACTGCTTCTGTTGGCTTTCTTCCTATCGCTCCTTGTTTTTTCACAACATCTGCCATGGAGTTTCTTATGGCAGGCAGTTTCTTCTTATCTACTATTTTGGCTTGTGGTTCTGCATTCATTGACAGTAGGCCTGTTTCATGTGCATTCAGTGTTTTCATGCGTGTGGTTGTCAGTAAACTTTCTTCATTCATTCTTTGCTGATCCTGTCTCTGGCTTTTCTGGTTGTTTGTTACCACAAGTGTGTGTGTGTCATTATTAATCACATCCATTTCAAGTTCATTAATTCCTACATCAGATCTTCTAGGGACTGCAATGACTATGTAAGGGATGGGTGCTTTTGTGGGTTTCATGCGTGCATCATTAGGTGGGTGCACTGGAATTGAAACGCTTTGTGCACCAATAAAAAAATGCAGTTCGGATCATTAATGACAGTAAAACAATGATGAATATGATACCAAATACATTATGCCCCTGTATATCAGGTGGCAGCATTTACTTCCAGAGAAGCGTGGTCATCTCTCCTCCTGAGGGAGGACCAGATTGCTGCTCTGGATCCCCATCTCGATCATTCATCAAATGTCAATGTTTTATTGTATTCCTTTACACACTATTGTCTTTCAGACTCTGTGGCTAAGGGTCTCAGGTGTTCCAAAAGTGTCCCCCCATGTTGCGAGTGACGGATTGTCTCTTATTTCAGGATACAGTTCCTTTGCTAGACTATGGAAAAAATCAAATTAAATAACGCTTCAGTAAGTCCTTATACAGTGCATGTTCAAAGTAAGTAAGCTCCCAGTCCACTCCGCGGATTTGCTTCAGTCCTGAGGACATATTATATGCTGATCAGTATGAAGAAATAAGGACAGAATAACAACAAATGCAATAAGTGAAGTCCTTTACACTGCTTCCTCGATCTGTCCCTCGGCGGAAGGCTTTTAGAATCTCCTCAGATAATTCTGCTGATGGTTAGAGAGTTCTACTTGGAGCACAATTCCATGCAAGAGCATGCCCATCTGTGCAACATTAGCTGGATCTGTGATGAATGTGAGGACGTCAACATATATCGGTCTCCCCACTAGCTCTGGAATGTCAGTGACTAGGCGAAAAAGGATGTTATGGACCAATCTGCTGTCCTCTGGTGACAGGGACATTTGTCCTGTCTTGCTTGGGTTCAGGATTATATATTCTCTCCTCGATGTAAACAATGTCTGCATTGTCTGGTCGCGTGTAGTGCGACTAAGATCACTATTTTATTTAAAAGTTGGCTTAAACCTTCTGTATTTTCGGGGTCTCGAAGAAACGTGAGTGTGTCTGTTGTTCTTCCGACAAGAATTGTACAATCTTCGATTATGCGAAAGAACAATGAGTTGATAAGCTCATTTATTTCCGTCTGTGTTTGGGACATTTGGTTCCTTCTCACTGTACTCAGGAAGTAGGAGAAATTGTTCAACTATGACAGTAAGCAGTCTTCTTATTGTCTTTTCGTTTTCAGGATCTTGAAGAAAGTCAGTGACATTGGTGAGCCTCCCTACCAATGCTGGGTATGATCCTAACACTAGGTCAAAATAGGTGACCACATCCTTGGCGATGTCGCTACTGTGGGACACCATAGCGATTCCGAATAGGGTCTTGGTGTGAAATGAGTTGGGATATTGTATTTGCTTCCAATGTAAGTGTCCTTGGTCAAAATTTGGCATATTCTTTTCTCGTCAAGGCTTAATTGTGCGTCAGTCCAAAGTTCAAGGTTCACAGGCTATGTTGTGACTTAAGCGTGCAATTTTTCTTCTTCACCCTGCAACTAGAAAGCACAGAGTGTTCGTTTTTTATGTCCTTATCCCCTTTTTTTTGCTTAGAGGAAGTGTCTAATTTAAGCCACACTTTTCAAAAGTTATTTGTCTTTGTCTGGCTGGTCATGCGTCCTTCTTCCTCATCATGGATCTCGTCTGCACGTGCTGTGGTTCTTCCCCATCGCTCGTTGACTCCTCTCTTTGGGGTGCATGCAGGGGGCCTTCTCTGATGTAGGGTTTGATATCGCCAAGAAAAATCCAAGCTCTCCTGCCTTGTAGTTTTACTGCGGATGGGGTACAGTCCTCCACCGTGAAGGGACCGTTAAACCTTGGCTCATCCTACTTTTTCCCTGTATGGTTCCCCACAAGGATGGTGTCTACAGGGAAAATGGATGGTACACAAAGTCCTTGAGCTGCGTCTGTAGTAGTATCTCCTTCTGTGTTCCATGCTGCCCTGCACCTTTTTCGTCATTGCTGCCGCTGGTCTGAAATTACAATAAGGCAAGATATCATGCAGTTCAGATAGTTTTGCATTTCAGACCCTAACATTTCTCCTGTTGACTGGGCATCACATCTAGTTCTATCTCAGGGTGTCAAGGGAGTTCTCATTCTTCTTCCTGTGGCTATCTCGTGTGGCGTAAAATGATGGTCAGAACCGGGTTGGTTCCAAAGTGCATACAGTGACAAAGGAAGGCAGTGCAACCATCCCTTTCTTAGAGTCAGCTTCAACTTGGCTATCCTTTCCTTTAACAAGCCATTGAGCTTCTCACAGATTCCGTTACCTTGCGGATGATACATCGACGAGAACTTGTGCTTTATACTAAGCAGCAAGCTAATCTGTTCAAATGTCTTGTATACAAAATGAGCTCTGTTATCTGATCTGATGACTTCACACACCTCCCCACCTGGGGAACACCTCTCTCACAAAAAATGTGACCGCACAGTTGGAGTGTAGGTGTGGACATGGACCTGCCTCAATCCATCTCGAGAATGGACACACCACAACAATTAAGTATCTGTACCCATTACATACTTGAATCATGTCGACGTAATCGACATGCAAGTACTGAAAAGGCCCATTTGGCCTTGGGATGACTCCTCTCATTACTTTTAATGAGTGCCCAGCCGTGAATTGCTGGCAGATTATACAGTTCACTATAAAGAATGCAACGTGCTCAGCTAAATTCGGTATGAACCAGTCTTCAGCGAGCGTTGCTGCTAGATTCTCTTTTGTCATATATGCTGGATAATGTAACTGCTCCAGCGCTATCTTTAATAGGGCTACAGGCATTACTGGCTTACCAGTGCTGTCTTGTCACCACAAGCTGTCAGAAGAGTTTAAAGAACTCCCTCGACGTCTCCAAATATTCTTCTCTTCCTGTGGTGCCTCCCCTTGAAGTTACATTAGCTGTGTTTGCCCCAAATTACTGTAACTTTCAGGTGCTGTTTGAGTTACCATCATTCACTCATTGGCATGGATATCTTACATGATCATTTCACTTTTGGATGCCATATGCTTGGCTTCAGTGTCTGCTGCTTGATTTCCGCGTGAGATAAAATCTGTCCCCTTCGTGTGGTCAGCGCATTTCATGACCGCCATACGCCAAATGGGAGCTGTAGTGCCTTAACCAGCCTGTCCTATGAGGCTGCGTGCTGCACAGGCGTGCCGTCTGCTCGGAGGTAGCCCATCCTTTTTCAGCGCGCTAAGCCTGCATGCACTGTTGACGTCACATAGGCAGAGTCACTGTACACCGTTATACTAATAAGTACTCAAAATTCTCAATTTGCTGTGTGTTTCACCACAGCAATGCCAGTATATCTTTGTCCATCACTTTGATCGATCCTCGAACACCCGTCAATGAAGACGATCTCTCCTCCTGCCACAGGATTTTCTTTCACCCTGGGGATTTCATCATAGAATTCTTCATAATTTGCACAGTAGTGTGTTGGCTCTCCTTCAGTGACTGGCTCTGCTATAAACATAGCTGGGTTCACTATCTTACATCGGACTACCTTAATTGATGGATTTGATATGATCACTTCATAAGCAGAAGCTCTCTGTGATGTCAATGTGCCTTTGGTTTCTCTAGAATGGCAAATAGTGAGTGCTCGACGTACAACCTCATGGAGCATCCCATCACAATGGTTGTAGCCTTCTCTATGGTGAACGCTGTGGCAGCTAAACTTTGTTCACATGGAAATGACCTCTCATTACTGGGTCTAAATTCCCACTGTAGTATGCCAGGGGCTTGTACCCCAATGTGGTTCTCTGTGTGAGTGCTGCCGTCATAACGCTACCATTCGTGTGTGAAAACAGGTAAAATTCCTCTGCATAATTGGGGGTCCCTAGAACTGGTGCTGTGCAAATAGCTCTTTTGAGTTCAGCAAATCCTTTCTCCATGGTCTCAGACCATTCAATCTTTTCTTTCGTCACTTGGGCCTTCTTTAGGGCTCAAGTAAAGGCTTAGTGTAAGAGCTATAGTCGAAGACCCATGCCCTAACGTAGTTGCATATGCCTAGAAAGCTCTGCATCTGTTTTATCATGTGTGGCTTAGCCATGTTCAGTATGGCTTCAGCCCTTTCTGCAGTCACTCTCTTTCCTTCATGTGAGATCAGCTGGCCTATGTACAGCACTTCTTGTTGGCAATATTGTAACTTTTCCTTGTCAACCTTATATCCTTTCTCAGCCAGTATAGTCAATAGCTCAACAGAATCGTACCAGCATTGCTCTTCTGTGGTGCTGCAAATTAAAATGTCACCCACGTATTGCAGGACAACACTTTTAGTGCAATATTTCTCAAGTCCATCTGCAGGACTCTGTTAAAAATAGATGGAGACTCACAATACCCCTGGGGTAGTTTTGTGCTTTTCAGATGCATCTGTGTGAATGTGAATGACGTCAGATCTTGTGAGTCACAGTGCAACAGGATTGAGAAAAATGCTTTTTTCAAGTAAATCACTGTGAAATATTTTGCCTCAATGGGTATATTACATAGAATTGTAGACAGGTTAGGGACTAGAAGGAACCCGGCCTCAACAATATAATTTATTGGCCTTAGATCTTGAATTAGTCTCCAAGACCCTCCCTTTGATTTTTTTTGTTGGATAAACCGCAGTATTGCATGACGGCTCTGATGTCACTAAAATGCCCTGTTCCATCATTGCAGAAATTGTCTTAAAAATCCCCTCATCTGACTCTCTGGACATGGGATATTGTCAGGCTTTTGGTAGAACTGCTCCTGGTTTCAATTTAATCTTCACTTCTCCAACCCCCTTCAAAAGGCCTACCTCATGAGGGCCTGTGGTCCATACTGAGACAGGCACCTGGGCCATGTCGTCATCAAAGTAATCAGGATGGTTTCGTGCCAACATCATTCTCTGAGGCACTTCTCTTTTGATCATTTTCACCCAAAAGGTGAGATTCACTTCCACCATTGTCTCTCCCAAAACTGCTTGTTCTGCAAACAGTTTGTCATCGGTGACATCAGTCAATCGATATCCTTCTTCAATGGCAATTACTGCGCACCATTTTCGGCCCTCGTCATCATAACGGTCAACCAAGGCCACCCTCCCTCATATTGCAGCGGTGTGTATCATTAAGGAAAATACTTTTCCCTTTTCCTCGTGCATCCTTATTCTTGGTCTAAATAGAAACTCATCTGGGGTTCTCATGATTCTGTCTGAAAAGCCTGGTAATCCTACCATAAGCACACGCATACCATATGCAAATAGTTCTGGTTCTAATGGTATTGACCTCAAGGCTGTGTGTCCTGCATATGCTTTGATTATTTCGCATACATTTGAATAGTGCATTCCTCGAGTTGAACATATTATGCCCTCCTCCGTGAACGAGATTGTCATGTTTAACTTTGTCATTAAATCTCAACCCAAAATGTTTACTGGGGTCTGACATGAGCATAGTAAAGGCACATTCATTTCACATTCTCCTATGGAGACTGGAAGTGCATTTGTGAAGGGAACACGACTTGTAGCTCCTGTAAAACTCTGAGTATTTATGGCCTCGCCAGACAAGGAAAACTTGTCTTCACGTATGGACGAGTGTGTTGCACCCGTGTCAACTAGGAAGGAATATTCTTTATCCCCTATAACGACATCCACCCTAGGTTCCCTGTGAGGGTCTGGAGTCACTGATAGGATAGAACACATCAGGGTTCCCAGAGAGATGTCCTAGACCATATACAAATTTGGCCCACTGTGTGCTGGTGGATTTCCCCCTTTCCCATTGTTAATTCCCATTCCAGGGTTCGTGGTCTGCCCTGTGCTCCTCGTCTGCGATCGTTGCAACGGTGCCTGTTGGGATTGTCCTTGGGGAAAATTCCCCATGCTCTGAGGTTGCATGCCTTGTTGTGCTCCTGGAAAACTGCAGGTGGATTCACCTTGCCTGCTCCTGTTCCTTGGCTGTTCTGCATCATGCCTTGGTTTCTGCATGTGCGAGCTAAGTGCCCTGTCATTCCACACAACCAAAATACTGGCGGTGGCTGGATCATTTGCCCGTTTGACATATCTTGAGTACCATTTTGCATATTTTGAAAACCTCCTGGATTATTTTGGAAATCTCCCTGATTTCTCTGCCATCCTCTTCCCATGGGGTAAAACCCTGTATTGCCCTGATTATTCTGCTGTGGATTAGTCACCTGTTGCATGCTTGATTCAGCTGAGCTAGTTATCATGGCTCGCTCAAGAGCATATTTTGACAATTTCTTCCGCACCAATTTCGCTTCCTCGCCCTTACATGCAGCTTCCTTTCTGCGATTCTTTTCTTGCAGCAATCTGCAATAGTGTGCAATGGTCAGCTGTATTTCAGCCCAAGGCTTGGCCTCAATTCCCACCAATTTCTTGAGCTGTTTGTGCACCAGCTTTAGCAACCCTTGGCACAATATATGGTAGAACACAGGTAAAGATTTCATCCAAGATTAATGAGTCTCGAGCACTCATGCGTCTTGAAAATTCTGTATATAAATTAACAGATCCTCATACTCCTTAATTTTTCGTGTCATTATTGCTCCCATATCGGAGGTATCTGTGTATAGCACTTGTAGCGCTTTCCATACTGCAGTTCTACAATTGTTAAATGGAGCTCCGTCATGCAAGTTATTAATTGTGGTTACACCAGGGTAGCCTGCTCGGGCCCACACATTGTCTGCTCTCACCAAGTATGGCGATTTGGATACCTTTCACATCCCCTATAGCTAACATGTTCCCTCTTGTAATTTTTTCTAAATCGTGCATCCACTTTCCGGCTCCCGATGTCAGCATTGGAAGCTTGTTTTTCAAATGTTCTCGATCCATGTGTGGCCATGGAATATATTGTGGTCTTACTCCCCCTTTCTTGAGCAATGGAAATTGGGATGTATAGCTCTCTCTTCCCTCATGGTTCTTCTGTCTACGGCAGGGGTAATATTCCCACATTGTCACCTGCCTGGTATGGGCCTAAGTCTGTCCATGTAGGGCGGTGAAGACACCCCCCTCTGACCGTGTGATACTTCTTCATGCCGGTCTAACGGTGTGGTTGATTCTGATGCCCATGGTACAGACTCACTAGTGTCTAAGCCTCTTATTCCTTTTCCCCTTGGGAGTCGTCTTTCGCTTCGTCTCCCTTCCTCATTTTCCTCACGCTCCTCCCTTTCCGAGTCGGACATTGTCTGTCCCCAATTTGTGCAGCTTCTTGTATCTTCAATGTTTCTACTAATTTCTAATCTATCCATGGATAGTTCCCTATTCACACTACTTTGGGTGACATTCTCAGTGTCGTAAAGCTGGGTGCTCTCCAGGCGCTCGCCTTCCCCCTCCCCTTGGGGTGTTTGTTCCAGCCCCATTTCATCATATATTTTATCGATCGTTTCTCCGATGCTTCTAGTGTTGAAGTCATCTTCCAGATTTGCCCTAGACGTGCCTGGTACTGAATCGTATGCAGGAAAGAATTCTTCTATGTCTTCCCAATCTACTATTGGAGCAGGTTTTCTAACCTCTCACCCCAGATATTCAAGATCGCATGCTCTCTGTCTCTGCTTACTTTCTATGTCGTCATCAAATTCTCTGCGTTCCTCACCTCTTCTCTTACTCGTTCTTCTTCCTTTTTCTTTTCATTTCTACGTTCATCTGCCCTTCGAATTCCCTCATCTCTTCGTCTCTTTATTCTTTTCTCTTGTTTTCTTTGTTCTTCATCTGACCTTTGCTGTTCCTGTCTGTCATGATCATTTGCTGCTCTTTGATTCCAATTGAGCTGTCTTTCTTGCTCTTCGCGATATAGCTATTCTCGCCTTTGTCTGTCTTTCTTTCTTATTTTTTCATCTCTCAACTCCTTCTCTTTTCCCTTTCTCTGTACATCCTCTATCCTTTCCTTTTGTTGCATGTCATCAATGCCTTTGCCATCAAGTTTCAATAAAATTTGTCTTCCCATCCATTCATTTTTTGTGAATGCTATCTCATCAGTTCTATCTTCGTTTCCCTTCCATCTCTTCCCTTCTCTCGGTTTGTCGAGAAATGCACTTGTCTTTGCTTGATCCCTTCTTTCGTCGTTGCATCTCCACTTATCCCTTGGGACCTTGGAGGCAATATCCTTATCCTTATCTTTCCCTTGATTTTTGTCACTACTATGCATAGGTGACTCATATGCCGAGTTGCTGTAGCCAGCGGCTGCTTTAAGCTCTCTCAGCGGGTATAATCCCTCGTCCTTACTTTCTTCACCCTTTGTTTCGGATGGGGGGGTGGCGCAGTAGGTGTCCCACCCCTCTCTGTGCATACATTAAGTATCCAATCTATTGGCAGCTCTTCTTCCTTTCCCTGTTCATACATTTTCCAAAGTTCTAGAACAGCGAGGCGTTTGTCTATCTTTTTGCCCATATATGTGGCGGGCAAATATGTCATAATGTGTTGCAAGACAGCTTTAGGTATGGACCCACCGTGTGGCCATGGCATAAACATCTTGTGGGCGCTTCCTTTAACCCACTCTGTACTGTATTTCTTCAGTTTGGGTGCGTGTTTCGGTAACTGTTTGCATAAGTGTGTCAATTGAGTTATGTCCTCCATGCTCAAATCTGTTCCCTTTCCTCTTATATAACACTTGTCAACACTTTTGTATGGCTTAAACTGTTCCAACAATATTAGCGAGCACCAAACACTGCAAGCTCCAATCCCGAATTTTCACAAAATGTTATACCTTCTATTTTACTCAAAAAACATCAATTCATATGCGATATTATCTTAGCTATTCAATCGCATAAAATGTAAATCAATTTTCTCCAAGAAAATGTTTCGATGTATGACGTCACAACAAAAAACATGTAAGACAGACGCTTAACAGACTAGACGAACACCAGCTGGTCACAGGTATGTCTGCCTCTAATCATTACCCCTCCATGGAGTCTGAACGTACCAGTTTCACAATGTCTTTAACCGTTGTGGTAGTCTAACCGTTCCCCCTTTAGCTGGGTCTCTGGGTACACGTTTCTTCTAGCCGATTGTATTAAAAGCATAGGAATAAGGCGAAACCTCTCCCTTCTCGGGGGTCTTCCCCCGTACCCTCTCTCTTCTCGGGTGTCCTCCCCGGTAACATTTATTTACTTAATTATTCTCGAGTCATTATCCCCTTATATATATACATTCTTCTCTACTTCTAACTACATTTTTTTCCCCCTCCCTCCGTTACCTTTTCCCTGTACTTGTTCTAAGGCATGCACTTTTGCCAAAACATTCAATCTTTTTTACTCACCGTTCTCATATTTCTTCTCTGGACCCTCGGGATCACCGCCTTTGTTACCGCCTTCTTCGGCTTTTCACCCGCTGAGCTGCCCGTAGAAATGGGAAGGGATAGCGTGGGGAACACGGGTCCCTTCAGTCGCTGGCCTGCAGTTTTTTCTTAGACTACCACTGTCTACGGGGAGCTTTACAGTCTACTCAGCCGAATGGCAAAGGGCTTGTGATACTGCCGAAGACCTAGAGTTACTTTTTGTCGACGGTCTATGGGTGTCTTATTCTAATCAATAATCGATAATCAATAAACCATCAATCTCTGATACCAAGTGTACTCCGGAGACCCCCAGCCAGCCCATAGAGCCGAGGCTTGCTGCGAAGTACTTTAAGACGAGATAGTTGCACCATTGAGATTGATGGGGGTGCAGATTTATTACTCCAACACCAATCAATAAGGGCAACTCAATGCTTTGGCAAAGGGAGTCCGTTTAATAACAAGTACAAAAAACGTGAATTCATGGAAATCAGCAGTGATGCGATCGTCCTTCTCGCTTCAACTTCAATGAACTTCATAAAAATCATAGCATTTATACTGAAAACTCATCATAATTGACGTATAACACTCAAAAGTTAATATGCAATTCTATTGGTTAGGAAAAGGTAACTTTAATATAGGTACTATATCTGTATATGGTAATGGAGTGAGGGGATTGGGTAACACTGTCAGGTGGGCGTCTAAGCCCTTCCTTCAAAAATGACTACTGTAGACATCACTAAAAGTACGACGTCCCATTGGTTCTACTAACTATAGGACCCTAGATTATTTTGTCCATTGTGATTGGGTTGGCACCAACCCCATGCATACATTTCCACTTTGCTTATCATCACGCAGAATGGTCAGCCAGGTGCAGGGTGCCCCCTAGTTACCCAGCCTTTCTCCAATTAAGATTACAATCAATAATCGCTTCAGCAACTATGTGTTAAATATTTTACTGTGCTTGGCCTCAAAACTGCATCTTCTGTCTGGAAAAGTTCTTATTTCTCTGCCTGGGCGGATGCCAAGCGTAGGTGTGAACCTGTGCTTCTCCTCGCTTGGCTGGTTACGTGCTTCCCACACCGTGAATTTGTCTAGTTTCTCTCAATTTGTGCATTTGATTGTTATTCAGCTTGCCACCTGCCTACGCCTCCTTATCTTGACCTTTCAGAGACAGGATATTCTGTTCTTAAGTTTCAATTATATGTAGCTACTGTTTGTTCCTTCTATTGGTATGACCTTGGCTCTCCTGGCACGAGTTGCATCTGCCGAGTTTTGATTCAGCCGTCTCTTCTCTTTTTGCTAGAATATGAATCTCTGCTCATTCGGCCTTTAGTAACCTGGGTTGATTCTGCTTTGTTTGCAAAGTGGAATAACACTTATAATACTGTGTTTCATTTTGAGGTAGATTCTGTATAATGGAGCTTGCCGCACTATTCTTCTACTTAGCATTTCAAGCCTCATTGTTTTCTTAGCTTTCTTGAGGGTCCAAGCATATGTACAGGTGTTAGCTGGTTGAATATCTTCATTCTGTTTACAACTTAAGCTTCTTTGTATTTCAACATCGTTCTCCCCTCATATGTTCATAATATCCTTATTCATAGCGTTTCTTCTCTGAGTGTCATTCTCAGATTGTCATTTCTTCTATTTGTACGTCAGTCCGGGTCCTCGTGACGTCACCATTTGTCTTTCATTAAGTCCTTTTTGGTTTCTTCCGGGACTGTACTTCGGCAATCTTCTTTTCGTCTCATTTGCTGGCAGGGTTTCCTTAATGGATACCTTACTGTCCATGTTTTTTTTTGTATCAGTACTTCAATAGGTGCTGCTCTCTTAATAGGTACTGGACAGAGCCCTACTGCAGCTCTCTGCTGATTTATCTTCTCATCATACGTCACATGGTGTGAACGTTCCTGGTACTTCAAAATCAGTGACTGGAATGCAGGCTTTTTATGGGACCTCCTCTACAGAGTTTCAATAAAATCTGACCGCCCATCCATTCGTTCTGTGTGATTGCTATCTCATCAGTTCTATCCTCATTTCCTTTCCATCTTTTTCCCTCTCTCTCTGTATTGAGAGGTGAACTTGCATGTGCCTGGTCTTTCATCTCATTCTCGGGTCTCTCCTTGTCCTGCGGGACCTTGGAGGTGAAATCTCTATCTCTGTCTTTGTCTGGATTTTCGTCACTACTTTGTGTAGGTGACTCATATTCCGGATTGCTATACCCCGTGGCTGCTTTGAGTTCCCTTAGCGGGTATAATCCTTCGTCTTTACCGACTTTGCTTTTCATTTCAGATGGGGCGGGTGGCACAGAAGGCGTCCCACCCCCCTCTGTGCATACGTTAAGTATCCAATCTAACAGCGTCTCCTCTTCCTTTTCCTCTTGATACATCTTCCAAAGCTTTAAACTAGCTAGGCATTTGTCCAACTTTTTGCCAGTGTATATGGCATTCAAATATGTTGTCATATGCTGCAGGACCGTCTTAGACAGTGATCCACCCTGGGGCCATGGCATAAATATTTTGTTCACGGTTCCTTTAACCCATTCTGCACTGTAATTTTTCAGCTTAAGTGCTTGTTTTGGCAACTGCTTGCACAAGTGTGTTGATGGTGTCATGTCATCCATGCTATCTTTGTGTAACACTTGTTATACTTTTCCCTTTCTTGAAACAACTTCAACAATATGAGCGAGCACCACTCGTCGCAAGCTCCAATCCTGTTTTTTTTCCAAAAAATTATACTTTCTTTTACAAATAACAAACATCAAATCGTATTCTACGCTGTCTCAGCTAAACAATCGCATAATTTCTATGCTAATTCTTCAAAGGAGAAATTTCATTCTATGACATCACAACAAACAACACATAAGAAGGATGTTGACAGACTAGACAAACACCAGCCGGCAAAACAAATCTCTGCCCCTAAATTTTACCCCGACATGGGGTGTAAGCCCATCCCTTTTGAGAAAAGCATCTTTAACCACTTTGGTTTCTAGTTATTCCTATTTTATTCAGGACTTTGGATGCAGGCTTCTTCTTACCGCTATATTAAACGTAGGAATTTGGGTGTATCCTCTCTTCTCTGGTGTCCCCCTGGTATCTCTCTTTTCGAGGTGTCCCCCTGGTATCTCTATTTACTTCCCATTACAGATGTATATACATTCTACTCTACTTCTAACTGTATGTTTCTTTCCCACCTCCCTCCGTTACCTTCCCTACTGGTTCTAAGGCATGTACTTTTTGCCAGAGCATTCAGTCGTTTTCACTCACCGTTCGCATATTTCCTCTCTGGATGCTCGGGATCACCGCCTTCGTCACCGCCTCTCCTGCCGTTCACCCGATCAGCTGCTCGCAGAAGTGGGAAGGGGTTTTGAGGGGAAAACACAGGTCCCTTCAGACATTGACCTGCAGGTTTTTTATTTATTCTAGCCACTGTCTACGGGGAGCTTCATGGTCTACTTAGACGGATGGCAAAGGACTCGGGATATTGCAGAGGACCTAGAGTTACTTTATGTCAACGGTCAATGGGATATTGTCTAATCAATAATCGATAAACCATCCTCTGCTACCAAGTGTGCACTAGGACCCCAACCAGCCCATAAAGCTGGGGTTGCCCAATGGCACTTTAAGATGGAAGAGCAGCACTCGTGAGATGGATGGGGATGCAGATTCGTACCCTAGCATCAAATGAATAATGACAACTCAATAGTTTGGAAAAGGAGTCCATTTAATGAAAAGTACAAAACATTGGGAGTTTCATGAATATCAGCAGTTGCTTGATCTTCCTTCTCGCTTCACAACTCCGACGAACTTCATAAAAGACACATCATTTATACCAAAAACTTGTCATCACTGATGTATAATGCTTAGAATATTGCATGCAATTCTATTGGTTCTTGGAAGGTAACTTTAGTATAGCTGCTATATCTGTATATGGCAACGGAGTGAGGGGATTGGGTAAACATTGTCATGTGGGGCATCTAAGCCCTACCTTAAAGATGGCTACTGTAGACGTCACTAAAAGTATGACATCCCACTGGTTCTACTAACTATAGGACCCTAGATAAGTTGGTCCACTATGATTGGATTGGCACCAACCCCACTCATACTTTTCCACTTTGACTATTAGCATGCAGAATGGTCGGCCAGGTGTAGGGTGCTTGTCAGCTCCCCCGGCCTTCCTCCAATTATTGCTACAACCAATCATCACTTCGGTGGTCATGTGTCAATTATTTCACTGTGGTTGGCCTTGAGACTGAAACTCTGTCTGGAAAAGTTCTGATATCTTTGCATGGCCCACTACCATGCGTTTTTCTGAAAGTCCCCCTTCTTCTTGCTCAGCTGGTCACGTGATTCAGACACCGTGAAATCGCCTCATTCTTCATGTAATTCATGTATTTGATTTTCGTTTTACCCACCACCTGCCTTCGGCTTCTTAGCTTTGCTTCATTAATTGTAGATACTGTAAATCCATTTTAACTGATACGACCTTGGCTTTTTGGCACGATTTGTCTCTGTCTGGGTTTCGTTTCTGTCTTTCATTCTTGATTTGTTAACTCTGAAACTCTCCTCATGCGGCCTCCAGTAACCTTTGGCAGATTCTGACTTGTGCATAGTGGAAGTATACTTATATAAAGTGCTTTTATTGAGGTAGATATGGATAGGTGGCGCTTGCTGCAATCTATCTTACTACTAAGCATAGCAAGCCTGTCAATTTTCTTTGCCTTCTTGTGGTTCCAAGCATATGTACATGTGTAAACTAACTGAATATCTTTGTCATGCTCATGACATAAGCTTCTTACATTTGATATTGTCATTTCACTTTAGGTTCACGATATCCCTTATGCATGGCGTTCGTCCCTTTTCGTCATTCATAGGTAGTCAGATCTTTTATATTTGAGTCAGTCCGGGTTCTTGTGACGTCACCATTTGTCTTTCATTAAGAACATTTGGGCTTCTTCAGGGACTGTACTCAGACAATCTTCATTCTATTTCATTTGTTGATATGGTTTTTTCAATGGATAACTTACTGTCCAGGTTTTCTTAGGTGTAGGTACCTCAATGGGTGCAGTTTTTCTAATTGCTACTGGACAGAGCTCCAATGCGGCTCTCTGCTGGTTTATTTGCTCTTTGTATGTCCCATACCTCGGTGTGAAGGTTCCTGGTACTTCAAAATGGACAGTTGGAGTGCAGGTTGTACTTGGGACCCCCTCTACACCTCCTCCACAACACACTGATAACTTACTAAATACATAAATGCACTGATGCAATACATCCTTAACCTAATACAAGTCCATGCTTGCGTGCATACAACGATGCAATGCTCCGATACTTTACTTCCACAACACCATACTAACGTGCACATATGTGCACGGTTCCTTGACTATGCAACCATAACAAATTGTCTTCATAGACAACAGCCCCACTTGCATACGTCAATGACAGATTTGCCAGAAAACCTCCCACAGTCCACACATCTCTGCTGAAGAGGCGTTGAAAAGAAAAGTTAAAACAATACATTTCTTCCTCCACTTTACAAGACGTCTAAAAGTCCTTGTTGCAGGGTGCACTGGTACCACCAGAAACAGCCGGAAGGGTAGCTCAAGGGCAACGCGTTGGCATTGGAAGCTGGAGGATGCTGAGCAACACAGGTTCGAGCCCTGTGTCGTGCTCGCAAACCTCTAGGTCTTACATAGAAATCTCTGGGCATCAAGTGATTATAAATACCCATTTTTTATAATTATACATTTTGGAAAATGATTAAAATAAATAACATCCT
Source organism: Ambystoma mexicanum (assembly GCF_040938575.1). NCBI lineage: Eukaryota > Metazoa > Chordata > Amphibia > Caudata > Ambystomatidae > Ambystoma > Ambystoma mexicanum. The sequence continues at coordinate 316,622,198 of NC_090928.1, read as the reverse complement.
GCAACTCCAATTGAACTTCTCCAGTACATTTGTGCACATCTAACCTCACGTTTCTTGCTCTAATTTTAAATGAACTCGCATATATTATGAGCAAAATTAATATATATATATATATATTCTAAATTGCGTGGTATATGCAACAAATGATGGGCATCATGCCACCGCATTACATCTATTGCTTTATACGCCACAGGTTTTCAAAGGAAACATCCATACTCCTTTATGTTTCATTGCTTAAGTAGGCTTGAAGTCCGACTTGGCAAACCATACACTTAGAAGCATCCCTCTGGCCCTTAAATCCTCTCAGGGCCGTTTATTAACCTAGTTCTTCGAACATTCTGAAAATGTTCATGTTGTCACTGCTTGGATTATCCTGCGCCGCTGCATACTGCATAGAGAGGTCCCCATTGGGCCTTCTTCTAAAGGCACCAGCAGCTTTGCGTTCGACCACTTCACTGTGGAATACTTATCGGAGCAGCGGATGTCCTGCTCAGCCAACGATCTCAGCCCTCCACTCCATCACGTGTCTGCCATTGCAGGCACATTTATTTCTCTTTCACACCACCACAGCCATCATGTCCGCTACACCACACATTCCTCCAGCGACATGCCTTGAAACCCCTATCGGCTGATTTTGTCCACAAGTGCAGTGCTGCTACACACCAGCCCTCCAATCTTTAAAGCTGAGTGGAATTGCACTGCTTCTTTACCCCCACTGTGTTCACCTTACGTAGTAGTAAAACCTTTCATGCTATGTCCACAGTCCTCATTTTCAGTTTGTTATACAACACGTTTCTGCAAAATTTCAATAATCTCAAATTCAACTGGGTGCCTATTCTTTTTTGCTTTCCTGGATGGCCATACGGTTTCAGCTACTTCCCAAAACCTTAGTTGATTTGTGGGACAGATGTCAGCTTCAGGGCACTCACCTTACCCAATAGTGATACGTTTATCATTGCCCATCTTTCCAAGTATGATTTCATTCTGGCCCCCACCATCTTCATGTTCTTCTTCATCATTTGGCCTGTGTGATTTGTTAGCCAAATTCCACGATATTTCATTTTAGATGGGCACCAGCAGAATCCCTGTTCCACTAGATCCCCCACTTACATGGCAGTGATGCAGACATAGCCTCTGACTTCGACCAGTTGATATGATATGATTGGTTATTTATAACGCACTTAATACCCATAGGTTTCTAAGCGCAGACACAGGATTTAACCGGTGTTGCTCTGTGTTGTCTTGCTTCCTAGGCGGGCTCGTTGCCGCTGAATATCCTCCCGAGTTGATTTTATAGCCCAAGACTTCCCAAAGTATTTGATCTTTTTCTTTAAAGCCAGGAGGGAAAGGGGCACATTTTTATAAAAACCAGCAACAGGAAATTAGCATTGAGATACCATTTTTGCTCTATGCCACCAAAGTTAACCCCTTCAATTCATTCATCACCTCCTATCGAGATTGGCAGTAGTTCGATGTTAGCACAAACAGCAATGGGGAGATAGAGCAGCCTTGTCTGGTTCCTCGTTTTATGTAATATCTTTGAAGCATTTCCCATCCCTCCTTACCGATGTAGTTGATTCTGAATATAGCAATCAGACCCAATTGATAAAGCTGGCACCAAAGTCTATTTGCTCAAGCGCATGGTGAGGAACCCCCAATCAATGCGGTTGAAGGCTTTTTCCACATCTAGTGATAGTGTGCCGACTGCAGTGACAGGTTTCTGACTTTCAAACAGTGTCAGAATCAGTCTCCTCATCTTCACACCCATGTGCCTTCCTTTCACAAAATCAATCTGATTCGTATTCACCGGACTCTGTAAAACTTTCTCCATCTCAACATCTTTTTTGGGCAGTAGCTTGCAATCTGGGGTAGTAAGGCTAATAGGTCTATAGATCCCCGGCATAGTCGAAAACATTTTCAAAAAACTGATATAGTTGCGTGACAAACTGATGTAGGGAGCACACCCTTCTCTTGGGATGATATCTACATACCTGCCAGAAGTTTGAAGACATTGGAAGGCATAATCTTTTAAAACACTGAGGGTAGACTTTTGAAGCCCAAGCATTTCCCAGTGCTTAGGCTGCAAACCGCCTTCCTTACTTCTTTCATTGAAAGCTCCTGGTCAAGTGTTTCCTTTTCTGAAACTGTCAATTTGGGCAAAGCCACACTGTACAGAAAGCCTGTCAGGTCCACATCATTGTCTTGGCTAAACGCGGGACATAGGCCTTCATAATATACCCAGAACTCCTGATTTGTCTGGGTCATATGCCAAACCCCCAGTTCTTTTCTCAATTGCACATTTACTGGCAATACCTATTAGTAGACATGCATGCTACTTTAAAGGCTTCCCACGCTATAAGACCCACACATCCCCATTCCTGTTCTTTTCTGTGAAGCATTCCAGTTCATTTACAATCCATTTCATCATCCCCTCATATACCTGTGTTTATTTTCCATGAGCAATATTTTTTAATTTTATAGTCTAAAATCACCTCTATAATGATCGGCACACGCTGAGAGATGAGTATGCTACCTTTTTTGATCTAAATAAAGTTCTGTGTAACTCTGACAGCTGTCAGAATAAAGTCCATTTGTGAATATAAGTCACCTATCCTGGAGTGAAAACTATAATCCCTAACAGTCAGGTGTTTCAACCTCCACATATCCAAAACATTACAATTTGCATAACAAAGCCTTAATTTCTTCATGGTACGTGTTGCACTCTCTCCCACTGAGTGGGCATAGATGTTATTTTTCGTATTTATTTATTTATTTATTTATTTATTTATTTACGTTTGTATTTATATACAGGGAGCAACATAAAAGTCAATGAAGGAAGATCTCCACTGCTTACGACACACTGAACCTCACAAGGCAGACGAAAGGCCCAAGGCACAGGAAAGATACTGTCCTCAACCTCATCATCACCACCCTGCACAGCCTCCATCACAACTCTCCTATTCTGCTTGACTGGCAATCCTCTTTGAGATTAGTCATACCATACCTCTCAGTCAAACATATTGGAAGCCAAGCAAACAAGCCTTCAGATCCTTCAAGAACTTCCCCGTGGAGACTCTCACAGAAGACATGACTTAACTTCACCTCACATGGGCTGATTTACCTCTGACCAACCCGGAATGCAACTCACTTCTCCAAGAACTCAACACCACTCTCACTAACAACATCAACCAGGATGCCCCAGTGAAACAGCACACACTCAAGCATAAACCTTCCACACCCTGGCACATTGAAGAACTCACCATCAACAAACAAACCACCAGAAAGCAAGACAATAATTGGCAAAAATCTCAGAGTGCATCCGACCTCGCTCTGCTCAAGGAACTTTGTGCTACACGCAGACGATTGATCAACACTGCCATGGCCAACTACTACCAAAACACCATAGCCAAGACCAACAATGAACACAGAGCCCTTTTCAAAGCCATCAAGGACTGCATCAACCCTCTACCTTAAAATCCTTGATGTAGGCCATCCGTTCCTCCTATTTCTCCTTGACCTCCCAGCAGCATTTGACACAGTAGACCACCAGACACTCACTGAAAATCTACATCACTGCATGGGGATCAGCAAGATCATCCTCGCCTGGTTAGAATCCTACCTTGCTAATTGCCAACAGTTCATACAAATGGGTTCTTCCAGAATACCAACTCTACCCAGCACCTTTGGAGTCCCACAAAGATTCATCCTGTCCCCTGTGATATTCAATCTTTACAAGGAACAGCTCAGAACTCTCCTCACTCCCCACAACATCTGCATCCACCAATACACAGATGACACACAGATCTACCACAAGATATCCTCCATCAAAGACATCCAAAGTCTCAGGGCCTGCCTCACATTGATCCAGTCCTGGATGTTCAGTGCTTAACTGAAGCTCAACCCCTGCAAGACTTAATTCCTACTGCTGACCAATGACACTGAACACCATGGCCTCTAGACCTAGCACTCTACTATGAACCTTGAGGGCTTCACACCCCAGTTGCCCACCTGCACCAAATCCCTTGGGTTCAACATTGACAGACACCTCATGTTCAAACAGCACATAACAAGGAATATACAAATGGCTTGTTACCCACTTTCTCTCCTGCAGAAAATCAAGCCCTTCATCCCAGAAAACAACTTCACATCCCCTGTCCAAGCATTGGTTGTCTCCCACCTGGATGGTGGCAATTCGTTTTTGGAAGGCCTTGTGATGACTACCATGTCTCCCCTGAGATGTGTCCTGCATGCTATAGCAAGACTCATTAAAGGACTCCACAAATTCGACCACATCACCCGACCCTCATTGATCTGCACTGGCTCCTGCTGCAAACCTATATCATCTTCAAATCCTATTGCATCATCTACAAGGCTGTCACCCTCATGTCCCTGAGTAAACTCACAAAAAAACTCATCATTTCTGGTAGCCTTTAATCCACCTGAAGGAGTGGTGAAAGTGGGCGGGACCGGTTGAGAGCGGTGCTCCTTTTCTGGTTTTAATTAATTTTTACTGTTCCTATACTTTTATTCTATAAAGAAAATGTTCCAGAATGGTTTTGTTTTAAAACTAAAGTGTAGGAAGAAGTTGAAATGTGCTCTTCAGTGCACTGGATTGAATGTTCCCTTAAGCAGCAGGTGCATGTATTTATGGGTTTATATTGAGTGTGGGGGGGGGGCATGGTAATGGGGTTTGTGGGTAGCGGGGACAGGCAATCAGCGAACATAGTTCTGCTACTTATTTTCATACACTTTGACCACGGACCAGAAGTAAGGAAATGTGCAGACTTGAACTCTGGTGATGCAAGAAGGAAAGAACCAGAAGACAGGCCTTTTCTGTCTATACTCCAAGACTCTGGAACCTCCTCCCCGTCAACATCAGACTTGCCTAATCCCTTTTACAGTTCAGGAAAGAGCTCAACATCTTCCTTGTTAAGGAATTACCCCTCCGTAACACCTCACTTCACAAACGCTGCACTCCCCACCCTATTTTAGACTCAGTGGTCTGCTCCCCATTGTCCCCTCCCCTGGTTGCTTGTAGATCCCTTGCTGCAAATAGCCCACCCTCACCCTCCCCTGTTAGCTCCCTGCACCATGGTTCCTTTTTTCTCTGCTTCCCTTATTGTATTCTTCCTCCTATGATTGTAAAGTGTTCTGTTGTTTCCCAAAGCTAGGTCTGTGCTCAACAAATAATGTAATAATAATAATAATAATAATAATAATAATAATATACAATAGATAAGAAATCAGATTTGATGGGAACCAGTGGGCTTCTTACAGTAGGGTGAGTATAAGCGACATCCTCACCTGGTTGTGGAGGGTAGTAAATGGTACAATCACAGGGGACAATACATGGGTGGTTCATGGGTGGACTTACACAGATTAAGGATAACCAACATTAGACATTTTTAAGTGCAGGCAGGTAGTAGGCCAGCTGTGTTATGGATGTGACCATGATGGATGAAGTTCTAGAGCGGAGGCACAGAAAGCGAGGGGCAGAAGCAGGTTAGAGGAGAGGGAAAAATGTTAGCTAGAAGGTACATGAGAGGTCGGTTAAGAGGGTACCATGGAGACAAGGAGGTAGCTTTTATTTTGGTTTTGAACAAATCTGTGTGAACTGTTTCTCGGATTTCCAGGGGAAGAGAATTCCATGAAAGAGGAGTAAGAAGAGTGAATGTGCAGGCGTGAGAGGAAGCACACGGAGGGTGAGGTACCACCAGGGTACCTGCTGTTGAAGTTTTGGAGAAGGAAGCAGAAAAGGTATGAGAAGGGTCCCAGATGATGCTGAGGTTTCTAGCTGAAGAAGAGTACAGGAGTGTGTCTCGTGGGAGCTGGTTAGGCAGGGAAAGTGTTGAAAGAGTGTATTTGGCAGAGAAGAGCACCTCTGTTTTGGTAGAGTTTAACATCAGAGAGTGCAAAGCCATCCAATATTTAATGGCAGAGAGACAGTTGGACATTTTGATAGAGAGATCAGAGAAGAGTTCAGGAAAAGAGAAGAAAATGTGGGTGTCGTCCGTGAAGAGTTTGTACGAGAACCCAAAAGGTGGAAATTAGTGCCCCAAGAGCAGAGTTGTAGAGTGTAAAGAAGAGGGGACCCATGACAGAGCCTTGTGAAATACCAGTATTTAGAGGAGCGAGTTGAGAGGTGTTGTTTCTCCAGGAGACAGAGAATTGGCAAGGTGCCGGGTAGGATTAATTCCAGGCAAGGGTTGATAGCGAATTCCAAGAAGACAGGTTAAGGAGAATTAGGATAGAGGATAGGTTGGAGTGCTTAGCAGAGGCGATGAAGGTGGAGACATTCATGAGAACCGTTTCAATGGAGTGACAGGAGCAGAAACCTGCTAGTAGAGGGTCTCAAAGGTTGTGCATGTCTAAGAAATTGGTAAGACGGTTGAACACAACCCTTTCAACCCCTTTAGAGGACTGCAGAAGGAGAGAAATAGGGCAAAAATTAGCCGGTAGGTTTGGGTAAGCCCCTTGCTTGTTATGAGAGGGATGACCACAGGTGTTTTGAACATAGAGGGAAAGCAAGCACAGTTGAAAGACAGGTGAAGAGTTCAGTGAAGTGAGAGGCCATTAAAGGGGCAATAGGCTTAACTAGCTGAGGAGCTTGAGGGTTTGATGGGGCACAAGAGGGGTTAGCCTTCATCAGTAGAGGTAGGACTTCTTTAGTATTAGTATGACTAAAGTGGGAGATAGAGGCAGAGGATGATGGCAGAGTAGGTGGAGTGTAGAATGAGGAGATGGGAGTGTGAGGAATGTCAGGAGAGTGTCTTATTCTTGAAATGTTTGCAGCCAAGTATTTCACTAGGTCATTAGGTTTGAGAGTGGAGTTGTTAGTCACAGATTTAGGAGGAGTGAGGAGTGAGCTTAGGGTACCCTGTAGCCAGTGAGGATAGGGCTTGAGAGAGTTCAGAGCAGAGAGGTGGAGTTGCCGGTCATCATGTGAGTGTGTGCGCCTTCATTTGTGCAGCAGACGATGCATGTCTGTACAGAGAATGCGTATGAATGGGGTGACCCATGGTTGAGGATGCTGAGACTTAGTGTCATGATTCCTGCCCCTCATGTCCCCAGCCCTCCAAGATGTCAGGCTAGAGGCAGGCCACAATCCCCTACATGGCCCTCAAGGGCCTCTCCATCCCTCCAAAGACCCACTTGGAGTCAGACTTGGCGCTTGTGGCACCAGCCTCACTCACTCCCATAGGATAACATTGGGGATTGGACTTGTAGTGCATTGATGGGGACAAGATGGATGCCCCCACATATTTCGGTTCCCTGAACTGCATGTGCAGTCTAGACTTTTGGGTGTGGTTCAGCCCAGAGACACCTGGGATACCCAGATACTATTTAAGCCAAGCCCAGGCTGAGAAACATGCTTTGTGTTTTCTGCACCTGCAGCGTGAGACTCACCGTGTTCGGATCGGTCTACAGTAGGCCTGCATCTTTCTTCTGCGCTCAGCTCCTGCAAGAACAAGAACATTGTTAGGAACAGCCTTACGTTGCGGCACTTCCGCCCATCATTCATCGCTCCTTCTGTTCTGCGGGAATCTTCAATGGTGTCATTCCCATTCCGGCATGCCGCTTCCTAAGGAAAAGGGAAAAGAACAGAAAAAGGCATTAGTAAGCATTCAGCAAATCTTTGCTTATTTTTAAAGATTGTACAAGCTTCAAACACTTACCTGAATCCAAGTCGCTCTGGGGGAACTCTGTCACCGGAACTTCTCATCCATCTGCAAGAGGGAAAAGACACTCCAGGTTAGCGTGGAAACATCTAGAGGCACAGCATACCGTGCTTACTCACCGCATTTCTTCTTCATAACCGGCATCCACGCTGAAAACGTTGCGGCACCTAAAAGACACAGAAAAAGAACTCAGTTCAATACAAATACGAAAGGGTCGCATCGCGCATCGCGCTCTCACTCACCTTCAGGTCTTCTCATGTCAGCAGCACGTCGCCATCCCCGGACACCAGCCATCATCTAAGGAAGGAAAGGAACGAAGTTAGAGAACTGTTCAAAAGACTCATTATACTTACCAGTCAGACTCTTGCCAGTGAAGTAACTAGGCAGCAACGAACCTGCATCAATCAACGCGCCCCTGCGCTGAAAGCAGGACGGACAGAGAGCACACTTTCCAAGAAAACAAGGTGAGGTGTGGATCAAAGGGAAGGGTTGGACCCCGGGGAAGAAGGGGTTCAAGCACACAGAGATAATAGGGAGTTAAACTTTACCAATCCTGTGTTTCAGGCCAAGCCTCCAGTCGAGTAGACTCCAGGGAAGGGTTTGAGGTCGTAAGAGGTCAGAACAGGCTGAGTGACGTCCCCGTGGATACCAAGTGAGCATTACAGAACATAAAGCCTCACATCAAAATCCACCTGGGCGTCATGGAAACGTCAGAAACCGACCAGTTAGCCCACATTTTGGGGCAGCTCCGTTCCGAAGTACATGCAGCCAGGCAGGAGACCAACACCCTGAGGAGAGAGCTGATAGTAGCCAAAGAACACACTGATGATTTATGCCGGCAACTTCTCCAGTCACAAGCAGGGCATGCACCATTGCCAGGAAGCATGCCATCGATGCCAGCACCATCAGCCAATCCCGTTCAGATAACCCTTCCTGGGGCAGTTCCCTTGGCCCTGCCCGAACGATTTACGGGGGATCCCAAGAGATTTTCCATGTTCGTGAACCAGTGCCAACTGCACTTCCTTTGTATACCAGGGGACTTTCCGAATGACCAATCACGGGTCGCTTTTGTACTATCCTACCTGAGTGGTAGCGCAGCGGACTGGTCTGTACCCTTTGTGGCCCAAGACGATCCTTTGCTGCATGACTTCAGGGGCTTTCAGCAGGAGATGGAAACGCTGTTCACCCCTCGTACTCATGTGCAGGCATTAGACAACGAACTTCTGTCCCTACGCCAAGAGAATCAAGACCTATTAACATACATATCCACGTTCAATAGACTCGTAGTTGAAGCAGAATGGCCAGTGGAGAAGAGAACCATGTTATTTCATTGGGGGTTGTGGGGGAAGCTCAAGGATGTTCTCGCACAAGTAGTGAACCCCCCGAAAGACTGCTCAGAATTCATTGACCTTGTTGTTCAACTGGATCATAGGTTGCAGGACCGAAGAGCAGATCGAACCAGACGGGACCCTCGCCCTATGTATGTGCGTTCAAAGGACAATATTGCCCGCACAACGGAAGGTTCAGGAGAACCAATGCAAATCGGGGGGGTCAGATCCCCCTTGACTAAAGCGGAAAGGGATAAAAGGAGACAGCAGCAGTTATGACTGTAATGTGGAAGGTCAGGTCATTTCCTTAAAGAGTGCCCTGTGAAGCCACCGAGGAGGATGGTAGGGGCCACAGACAAAGAAGATACCATCAAGGAATCGGAAAACTCCCCAGCCCGGCAAGTGTAGGGGTCCACTTGTCGAGCGAAGAAAGTGAACTACAGACCTCCTAATTTGGACTATCTGTGGTCTTGATCAATCACCAACAACCATCTCGGATGCACACAGTAAGAGCATACATTAACAGTGGAGCCGTTGGGAATTACATCGACCAGGATCTTGCGCCAAAGATGGGGCTTCTGTTACACCCTAAATCAACCACTGACACTGTTACCACTGTCGACGGCACAGAAATAGCTTCTGGTCCAGTATCCCAATGCACTACAGCATTAACCCTTCTGTGCCAGGATGGACAAGAAGTATCTATCGTTTTCAACCTCATTAAGGCACCACAGTTTCGGTTGATTTTGGGAATGCCATGGTTGGTAGCTCACAATCCTCGAATCGATTGGCAAGCAAAAGAATTGGCCTTTCCCGAGACATGCGCCCACACATGTTATTGCCAAGAGAAACAACCAATAGACACCAGAACCTCCACGCTTGCGACTGTGGCAATCGGCACCCTACCAAAGATGTCTTTCAGAAAGAACAGGCTAATACCCTGCCACCGCATAAACCATACGATTGTCAAATCCACCTGATACCCTGTGCACAAATCCTTTGTGGGCGAATTTACGCACACACGACACCAGAAAACCAGCAGCTGAAGGCCTATCTTGACCAATACCTGGCCAACGGGTTCATCCGTCCCTCGAAGTCTCCAGCAGCCAGTGCTCTATTCTTTGTACCGAAAAAGGAGGGGGACTTGAGAACGTGCATCGACTATCGTGCATGAACCAGATTACCGTAAAAAAAAGCTACCCCCTGCCACTGATCCCTGAATTGCTTGATCAAGTCAAAGATGCCCAAATCTACACAAAACTAGACCTGACGGGGGCATATCACCTTGTTCGCGTAAAACAGGGGGACGAATGGAAAACCGCTTTTCGCACCAAATACTGCTTGTACGAATATCAAGTAATGCCCTTTGGCCTTTGCAACGCGTCTGCAGCATTTCAATACTTCATGAACGATGTCCTATGGGAATTGATTGATGTCTGTGCTCTAGTGTACATCGACGATATTCTAGTATATTCCGCATCAAAGCAGGACCACGTTAAACACGTCCGATCCGTATTGGAGAAACTCCGTCAACACCAGCTCTATGGCAAGCTCGAAAAGTGCTCATTCCACGTCTCTGAGGTGGAATTCCTGGGCTTTATTCTCAGCCCGAATGGAATCCAAATTGATGTACACAAGGTAGATGCTATCCTGAACTGGCCATCCCCAAATTCATTCAAGGGGGTTCAAAGTATGCTGGGTTTTGCAAACTTCTACCGCCGGTTCATCCCAGGATTTTCGCAAATCCTGCATCCCATCACGTCATTGCTAAGGAAAAGCAACAAAAAGTTCCAGTGGACAACAGAAGCTGAGGAAGCTTTCCGGGAACTCAAAGCAAGATTCACATCTGCCCCAATCTTACGCCACCCTCGCCCTGATCTCCCATACCTGGTGGAAACGGATGCCTCAAGCATGGCTATGGGAGCCGTCCTCTCACAAAAGGACCCCGAAACGGGCCAGTTACACCCTGTTGCCTTCTGGTCGTGTAAATTCACACCCCCTGAACTCAATTACGCTATCACATACAAAGAACTCCTGGCCATTAAGTCAGCCTTTAAGGCATGGCGGCACTACCTCTTGGGCGCCAGACACACAATCACCGTAATAAATGACCACCGGAACCTCCAGTACCTAAAAACGGCAAAGGCCCAATCCTCACGACAACTACGTTGGGCTCTTTTTTTTTGCTGAATATGACTACCTGATTACATTTCGACCAGGGGTGAAAAACGGGAAGGCTGATGCCCTTTCCTGTATGGGGGTGGAAGAGCAAGGGTATCAGACCCTCAACCCAATAGCAATCATCCCGAGTGACAAGCTCCTAGGAATTACAGCAACCATAACTCAGAAAGAATTACATGAAGAAATCCAAAACCTGATGAGTCCGGAGCAATTACAAGCATGGAGTGCATAAGGAGAACATTACATGATAAAAGATCAGTTGCCCTACTTCAGGAATTGTTTATTCTTACCAAACCAAGAACTACGAGAACAAGTCATGTCCGGTTATCATGATTCCTTGATCGAGGGCCACCCCGGATCCGCTAAAACCCTAGCCAAGGTAAAACGAAATTGTTGGTGGCCCACGTGGCGTAAAGACATTATCCAATTCATCCTATCTTGTGGAGTGTGTGCTCAAAACAACTAAGCCAAACAGAAACCGGCTGGGCTATTACAACCATTGGAAATCCCACCAGCACCCTGGAACACGTTGTCCCTCGGTTTTATTACTGATTTACCACCCAGTCAAGGGTTTAACACTATTCTTGTGGCCGTGGGCCTATTTTCAAAAATGGCACATTTCATTCCTCTTAAGGGGCTCCCAAATGCTTCCACTCTGGCAAAGGTATTTCTTGAAGGCATTGTACGGCTCCATGGGTTTCCTTTAGTTTTAGTCTCAGACCGAGGTACACAATTCGTATCTAACTTCTGGAGAAAATGCTGCTCTATGGCCCAGATCAACATCCGGCTATCCACCAGTCACCATCCCCAAACGTATGGTCAAACTGAGAGGACAAATCAGACGCTCGAGCAGTATCTGCGTTGCATGTTACACCAAGCTGAAGGAAGCTGGTTCGACCTATTACGGATAGCTGAATAGGCTTATAATAATTCCCTACACACCAGCACTGGGTAGACACCCTTTTATGCCATGTATGGCAGGCACCCACGTATTTCTGAGTTGGACATTCCTACAACCCTGGAAATGCCAGCAGTCAAAACCTTGCACACGACCATTTCTCAAACCTTTAAAAGGGTAGATGAACACCTACTTCAACCCAAGAATCGCCAAAAGAAGTTTTCTGATCAACACCGAGCAAAGGCCACCAACTACCAAGTGGGAGACAAAGTCTGGCTGGCGTCTAAACACGTGTCCATTAAAGGAACCCAAACTTTCCGTCCAAGATACCTGGGTCCATTCACCGTCACCTCCGTGATAAATCCTGTGGCGGTCAGACTAGCTTTGCTGTCAAACATGCAGATTCATCCTGTGTTCCACATGTCTCTCCTTAAACCTGTTCAACCTGGGACCCGGGTAGCAACGCCACCGCAGCCAGTAGCAGTCGCCGGGGAGTCAGAATTCAAAGTCAAGGACATCCTGGATTCAAAGTACGTCAGATCCAAATTATACTACTTAGTTGACTGGAAGGGGTATGGTCCACAAGACAGGACATGGGAGCCTTGTGAGTACATCCATGCACATCGCTTGCTTAGACAATTTCATCAAAACCATCCAAACAAACCAAGACCAGACAGAAGAGCCACCTTGAGAGGGGCCTTCGGGGGGAGAGCTGTCATGATTCCTGCCCCTCATATCCCCAGCCCACCAAGATGTCAGGCTAGAGACAGGCCACGATCACCTACATGGCCCTCAAGGGCCTCTTCATCCCTCCAAAGACCCACTTGGAGTCACTTGGCGCTTGTGGCACCAGACTCACTCACTCCCATAGGATAACATTGGCGATTGGACTTGTAGTGCATTGATGGGGACTAGATGGATGCCCCCACATATTTTGGTTCCCTGAACTGCATGTGCAGTCTAGTCATTTGGGTGTGGATCAGCCCAGAGACACCTGGGATACCCAGAGACTATTTAAGCCATGCCTAGGCTGAGAAACATGCTTTGTGTTTTCTGCAGCGTGACACTCATCGTGTTCGGATCGGTCTCCAGTAGGCATGCATCTTTCTTCTGCGCTCAGCTCCTGCAAGAATAAGAAAAGAACACTGTTAGGAACAGCCTTACCTTGCGGCACTTCTGCCCATCATTCATCGCTCCTTCTGTTCTGCGGGAATCTTCAATGGTGTCATTCCCATTCCGGCATGCTGCTTCCTAAGGAAAAGGAAAAAAACAGAAAAAAGGCATTAATAAGCATTCAGCAAATCTTCGCTTATTTTTAAAGATTGTACGAGCTTCAAACGCTTACCTGAATCCGAGTCGCTCTGGGGGAACTCTGTCTCCGGAACTTCTCATCCATCTGCAAGATGGGAAAGACACTCCAGGTCAGCGTGGAAACATCTAGAGGCGCTGCATACCGCGCTTACTCACTGCATTTCTTCTTCATAACCGTCATCCACGCTGAAAACATTGCGGCACTTAAAAGACACAGAAAAAGATCTCAGTTTAATACAAATACAAAAGGGTCTCATCACGCTCTCACTCACCTTCTGCACTAGTCATCTCAGCAGCACGTCGCCATCCCCGGAGGCCGGCAATCATCTAAGGAAGGAAAGGAACGAAGTTAGAGAACTGTTCAAAAGACTCATTATACTTACCTGTCGGACTCTTGCCAGTGAAGTAACTAGGCAGCAACAAGCCTGCATCAATCAAAGGGCCCCTGCGCTGAAATACAGGACGGAGAGCACACATTTCTAGAAAACAATGTGAGCTGTGGATCAAAGGGAAGGGTTGGACCCCGGGGAAGAAAGGGTTCAAGCACACAGAGACAATAGGGAGTTAAACTCTACCAATCCTGTGTTTCAGGCCCAGTCTCCAGTCGAGTAGACTCCAGGGAAGGGTTCAAGGTTGTAAGAGGTCAAAACAGGCTGAGTGACGTCCCTGTGGATACCAGGTGAGCGTTACACTTAGGGATGCAAGTTAATAGTGGGAAGACAGAGAAGAAGGAGTCATATAGTAGGGATTGGAAGCCGAAGAAGACAGTGTTAGTGGAGGTGGCATCAGATGTGACAGTGGAGAGTGAGAAATGTTGGTCAGAGAGAAATGGAGGAATGGTAGAAGGCATTTCTTTTTAGTAATAGATGAGGGAAGTGGTTATGAGAGATCAGAGGTTGGAAAGGAGATTTTAGTGGAAACAATGGAATGATCAGATGGTGTGGCAGTAGTGTTAGTGGCTGAGAGAGAGGTGGAGATGAATAAGGGATCCAAAGAGTTACCCCCAGGGTGGGTGAGTAGGTTTGGATAGAGTGGAGAGCATGATCACAAAGAAAAGATTGAAGTTCAGATTTCTGAGAAGTTGTTGGACAGTGAAGGTTGAAGACACCTAAGAGAAAGAGACAATGTTTATTGGAAAGAGAATCAAGGAGTTGTCTGAGGTCATCAAAGAATTGTCACTGTATGGCTATAGATGGAGATTGTGTGAAGTGAGATGGAGCAATAGTAGAAATGTTGAATTCAAAAGAGGTAGGAACGAACATGGCGTTGGAGAATTGTGAGGTGTTGAGGCAGAAAGAGAGTACATGTCCGATGCCTCCGCCTCTACCATTTAGTTGAGGAGAGTGAATGAATGACAGTTTGGAGTCATGTAGGGCCATGAGAGTGACAGTGGCAGATGGAGAAATACAGGTTCCAGTGATAGCATGAAGGTCTAGGGGAGGAGAGCTGGTATGAAAGTTGTCAGTTATAAAGGAAATGTTGTGCATTGTAAGTAACCTGAAGGCATCCTCACTTCTACTCCCCCTGAATCCTCCTCTCAGGTGGCCAGGGAAAGGCCATCGCTTTTGGATTGTGACACTGGGGGTAGTTAAGCGAGGGAGGATCACCTGTGTGGAGGGAACTTGGGTAGTGGGGAGAGGATGTCTTTTAGTGAGACACAGTATCCCCCTTTCCCTTGTTAAAAAGAACCCTATACCCCCCGTAGTCTGTATTCAGTCCTTGCTCGTTTATTATACTCAAAAGGTCCCACTGTTATTTCACCTGAAGACTGAGGCAAGGAGGAGACAACTGGGAGATATGCACACTCCCATTCATTCACACCACTTTGGTACTGAGACGAGGAAGAGGGCTTTGGAGGAGTTCATTGTAAGAGCCACACATATCCAGCTAATTGGCCTAACCATGGGCAGCAATTGAAGTCAAGGACTTACACCTGCAACTCTTTAACAAGTCACAGGTGTATAAAATGTGTAACCGCCAGCAGTCCGAGAGAGAAGACTGGGAGAGAGACGGCCTGGAGAAAGAGACGTGGCTTGCAGAAACAGAGCAGGCCAGAGAGGAACCGGCTGCAGGGAAGCCGTGCTGAGCAGGAGTGCAAGAGAGATGCTGAGGCCAAAACTGGCTGTGAGGGGGTTGAGAAGCCTACTGTCCTCCCTGCCAGTGTCCACAGCAGAAGCTGTGGGATACCGAATCCTGACGATTACCGCCAGCCGCTGAGAGAGCGAGAGATGGTCTCCATAGCTTCCGCTGAGGGAACACAGAGCTACATGCTGCAAAATTACATGGTGGGGAGGGCTGCTCACTGGGGCTTCCACGAGGAAAAGTCAGAGCAGAAAGAAGCCAGGAAGAAGAAACGAGATGCCTGATGGCCTACCGGTGAGTGTAAAGAAGGGAAAACCATACCGTGGGCTGGAAACAAGCATATCTGAATGCTGAACGAACTGGAGACTATTATAATTGCTGTGAAAGTTCAAACCAAGGGTTTTGAATACCGAACAAGATGCAAAGTGTTATAAATACTTTTTATAATTGCAACAAGCATGATTGAATACCAAACTAACTGAGCATATGTGAATATAGTCCGAGACGAAAGCAAGTGAAAGCAAGTGCAAGCAAGGTAGTGGAAAAGGGTGAACACCACAGATAGAATTGTATAAGATACATGTTATGATAAAGCCAAGAGACTGCTAAGTAGAATCTGAAATAAATGTTGGCCAAGGACACCGGTTCAGAGACGCAAAACCTGTATTAGCGAAAACCTGAAGAATACAGAAGCATAACAAAGTGCCTAGGGTTATCGGTTGCGTGACCTTTGATGGGTGGACCTTGTGGTCTGTCAACTGCACCTAGGGAAGGGAATCCCAAGACCTTTTGAACTGTGTTGGGGTGAACTCTTGGGAAAGGGAACCCTGAGGCCTTTGGGGAACTGTTCTGTACTTGCAGAAGAGGAAGATGAGTATAAGCCAGGAGCTGGAAGAAGCTCTGAACTTTGTTTTTAACACTGTTGCTTTTGCTGCTGACATCCCTACACATTATGTATATTTAGTTGCGAGAGCAAGTATGTTTCAGGTGCAGAAGGTGCTGCCTAAGGGCGGGGCAGAAGGAGGTTTGGACGGGGATTCAGGGGTAACAGGCAGATTGACAAGATAGGGTTTAAGGAGACAACTAGTGAAATGACCAATTCAAGTCTAGTTAATAATCTGCAGACCGACAATTTACAGAAGCAGAGGAGTAAATAAGGGACTCTCCTTTGCACCTACGCAAGGTACCGATTTCACCAATTTCCAGATAGACAGCATTAAATTTGTCAGAAAATTGAAGTTACAAATGGTTTTGCCACTATATCTAAGACTTTTGTTCCAGTACCACCAGAGAGACCTTTGAGTCATCTCTCTATTGAGGATATTGAGAATGCCAACCTTTGATGTCGCTAATACCAGAATCTTCGGCTAGCTGAGATGAAATTCATACTGATTTAGATACTGTTTTATCTATACATGCAACAAACCTCAAATTGAAAGAACTTAAACCTAAATCTAAGTTCATCCTACAGATGTCCACTGAAAACATCATTGACAGTTTTCATCAAGCGGTTACCACTTATATCCACCAACATTTAGATCTGAAATCTAAAGAACTCAAGGCTGACGCAATCCAATCTTACCAACAAAAACAAAAGCTCTCAATGCATTGCCAGGGACACCAATATAGTAATTAAGGAAGCTGATAAAGGAGGCAATGCAGTTATTATGAACGTAATTGACTACATACACATTGGATTCAAGCACATAGAGACACCAGGAAGTTATAAAAAACTATTCTCTAATCCCACCAAAACATTAGTACAAGAATTAGAAAAACGAATAATGGAATGGCATAGATTAGGGCTACTGTTGGATGAGGAAAAGTCTTTATTGTTCATTGCAAAACCGAGCATGCCAACCCTATATCTTTTGCCTAAAATTCATAAACCTTTTGAAGACCTAAAACCTGTACAGCCAATTATTGGTGGCATAGGCTGGGCAACTGAAGGGCTGTCTCAATATATACATAACACCATCAAAGAACATGTACTTAAACTACGATCCTACATAAGGGACAGTATTCAGGTACTGCTACTCTTACAAGACACTGAGTGGCAAGACAAATTGTTGCTAGCCAAACTAGATGTGACAGCTCTATATACTTCCAATGATCACCTGTTGCCCATTAGGGCAATTGACTATACTTACCAAGGTTTTTCTGCTTCATACTCTCCATATGTAGACATGTTGAAATCTTTTCTCAGATTTTCACTCAACAACAATGCATTCCTATTCAACAACACCTACTACTTACAGAGGAATGGGGTCGCTCTGGAGGCCAAATACGCACTATTACTTGTCAATTTATTCATGGCGGAATTTGAAAAGAGACTCATGCCTTAGCTAATAAAGTTTATGATCAGAATGCAATTGTGTGGAAACTATATATGGACAACATCCTAATTATGTGAAAGGGATCATCCGATCTCTTTGAACAATACACTGATTATCTTAATAACAACAACTTTGGCATTAGTCTTATTGGGCATTGTGATCCCACCAGTATTGATTTTCTGCGCCTGCACATTTATATTAAAAAAAATGACATCCTCTTTTCCATACCATTTCCTGACCTATGGAACTCTCACCTCACTGCCACTCTCCCTCCTTATTCTTCAACTCCCATTAATGGTGGCACCAAGTGTGAAGTCCTCCTTACAGGATTCTTCTCTTCTCGCTACTGTATCAATATTTACAACACGGGTACACTCCTGGTTCAAGGCTTCAGGCCAAACTCCTCCAATTTGGCCATCTCTCATCAACTTCCTTCCTTCCCCTATGCCTCCCCCTTCTAGCCCTCTACTCCACCTCTCCAGACGGATGCCCCACATCCCGGGCACTCTGCCTCAAAAAATCTTCAAAGGAAGCAATAGTCTTCATCTGGCAACCCTCAACTCACGCTCAGCCATCAACCTTTCTGCTGACATCTGTCTTCTCCTTGAAGATACTGACCTGGACATACTTACATTCATGGAAACTTGGTTCAATGCCAGATCAGTTACTTCCTTGGACTCACTCCTCCCGGACGGCTATAAGATCACTGATAAACCTTAACCCCACTGTGTGGGTGGTGGGGTTACCTTAATCTACCCAGAGCGGATTCCCTCTACCATCCTGCCCACTCAGCACTATTCGTCCTTTGAAAGCATAATGTGCAAATTGGTCATCTCTCCTTCCTCCACCTTGGCCATTGCTATCATCCATCGGCTCCCTGGCACTTCTTCTCTTTTCTTTTCTGAGTGGGTGGACTTCTGTTCCTCCCTACTCTCTACCACCTCCAATCTGCTGCTACTAGGTGACTTCAACTTCCACCTACACTCCCCTGGCACATCAGCTACCCTCTTCACTGACCTATGCTCCTCCCCATCCCTCTCCATTCATGCCTCTAGCCCTACCCATACTGCTGGTAACACATTAGATGCCATCAACCACTCCAAACTCACTCCCTCTTGTCCCCTGGTAACCCCTCTCTCTTGGTCTGACCACTCTCTCCTCACCTCCCATTTGGGTCCCTATGGCCCCGTTACTACTCCTCAGAAAGCTCTGCCAACCTCGTTTGTGAACATTCGTCCGATGAAATGAGTGTCAGCTGCTGCCGTTTCTTCCACCTTCATCCCCCTTGCCCAACCAACACAGACATCTCAGCTGATTCTACCTTCAGAAACCTTTATCTGTCCATCAAGAAAACACCCTTGACATCATTGCCCAAGTCATGAGGATCAGCCTGAAACCTGCCTCCAAATGTAACACCTGATATGACTCTGATCTTGCAGACCAAAAATGTAATTGCGGGGCTGCTGAAAGGAAGTGGCACACTTCAGGCTCACCCTGTGACAAACTGGCCTTCTGCCTTACCCAGAGACACCACAGACTCTCCATCCATGCCATAAAAGAGCCCACATTCAGGCATGGGTGTCCAATGCATCCAACTATATGGCTGCACTCTTCAAAATCTGCAGGGAACTGGCCAACCCATCCACAGCATCTTCTGCCCTTACTCCTTCCCAGGCCCTCTGCAATGCACTCGCTTCTCACTTCACTTAAAAAACCCAGGACATACTGAACAGCCATGTCACGTACTCTCCCAACCAATTCCTCCTCCCTATCCCCTACCATTTACCCTCCTCCTTCCTCCTTCCCCTCCTTCACTCCTGTCTCCCCTGAAGAAGTCACAAGAGTTGTCAACTCCATGAAGGTCTTGTCTAAACAGATTGCTCCTTGCTCCTCCAAACCATCAAGGAAAATATTGCTTTTCTCGCCCCTGCTCCAATTGATCTCTGCAACCACTCCTTTGCCACTGGTTCTTTTCCATCTTCCCTCAAGCACTCCCTTATGCTCCCCTCTGCAGACTCTTCCTGCCCAGACAACTACCTCCCCATTTCCATCACCCCCTTTCTGGGAAAACTCTTTGAGAAGCTGGCCCTCTCCCAACTCAACTCTTATACAGAACTGGTTGGCAGGCTACATGACCACCAGTCTGGATTCTGAGAATCCAGAGGCAATGAAACTGCTCTTCTGAACACCCGTGAAGAACTGCTTGCATCTCTTGACTCCAATTCTCCTGCTGTCCTCATCCTTTTTGATCTCTCTTCTGCATTTGACACAGTGAATCATTCCATCCTCATAAACAGGCCCCATGACACCCTTGGCATATCGGAGTGGGCACTGGACTGGCTTACCTCCTTCCTAACTGACCGTTCCTCCAAAACCATTATTTTCGCCTTGGCTCTTTAACATATACCTTTCTCTGCTGGCACAACACATTTCCTCCTTTTCCCACAACTTCCAGTGCTATGCTGACAATACACAACTCTTCTTCAAACTTCCCACAGATGCCCTTGCATACTCCTCCATCCCTGACTGCCTCTCTGCCATCCATGCCTGGTGCGCTGCCACTGACCTCTGCCTCAAAGCCAGCAAAACTGAGATTATCCCTATTGGGTCCCCTGCACCATACCTCTTCCCTGCACTCTGGCCTCCTTCCATGCCCCTCCTCCACTGTAGCTAGGAATCTTGGAGTCATCTTTGACTCCCCACTTTTCTTCATACCTCATATTCAGGACATTGGGCCTCATTAGGACCCAGGCGGTAAGGGGTTTACGGTGGCGTAAACAGCGCCGACCCTTACCGCCTGATTCCGAGGTCCCTTAGCGCCCTGGAGGTTTTAACACCTGCTTTTAGCAGGTGTTAAAATCCATGGCGCTAAGGGACCTTGTTGTTAATTACGCCACCGTAATTTACGGTGGCGTAATTAACGCCTTCCCCACTCCCATTATGCCCTATGGGGCAAAAATGGCAATGGGGAAGGGTAAATGGGTTAATGGGGACTTACCGCCCCACTCACCTCGGAATGGGGCGGTAAGTCCGCCAACCACCATGGCGTAAACGTAGTTTACGCCATGGTGGTAAAGGTACGACCCAGGCGGTAACTTACCGCCTGGGTCGTAATGAGGCCCATTGTCAAGAAGTCAGACTTTCAGCTGTTCCTTCTCAAAGGGACTCTACCCTTCCTCACCTTCCCCCAGAGACTCAATGTTACCCGTGCTCTGGTTCTCTCCAGGCTAGACTACTGTAATAGCATCCTCCTTAATCTACTTTCCTTCACCCTGCGACCCCTCCAACTAACACAGAATAGGGCAGCAAGACTTATCCCTGACCTCAAGCCCAGGGACCGCATCTCTCCTGCCCTTCAAAGCCTTCACTGGCTGCCGGTCTCAGCTCGGATTATATTCAAATCGCTCTGTACCATACACAAGGCTATCTGGGGCCATAGAACACTCTATCATCAACGCTTCCAAACTAAATACTCTCCTTCTAGACTCCACCATTCCTATTGCATGAACTCCCTGCGGGTTAAGCACTTTGCTAAACAGAGAGCTGGTGGGCAATCACTTTACTCGCTGGCTCCCTCCTATGGAACAGCCTCCCTCTTCCTCTGCGTCTTGAGCAAGACCTCCTTAAGTTCTCAAAAACCTCAAGACCTTTTTCTTTACCTCTTGCTTCTCCTCCTCTCTTCCCTGCTAATCCTACAGTAGCGTGATTGATGTGCAGGGCCCTTATGTGTCCTCAGGGCCTTGAACCCCCAACATCTCTAACCCCAACCACTGTCTTCTTCTGCACTTACTTATCCCTGACCCCTTCCCCTCTACGCATGCACATTCTGAACACTCTCAAGGCATAGTAGGTACGGTCCTCTTCCCTTTATTCTCAATATTTTTTTGTACTATTATTGCAATTATTTATCATTGCTGTAATTCATTATATACCTTCTCCTGTCCCCACCCTGTCTGCCCTCTGGGAGCTTTCAAACAGTTTTGCTAATTGTATAAGCACCTAATAAGTGAACAATAAATAAACTAATAAATAAATAAATGGAAAATAGAGACCACCACATTTCATAAATCGGCAGAAGTCAACTCCGTACTATATGCCAGCAGTTGTCATCGGAGAACCATGGAATTTCACAGAGCACGCAGAAATTGCAGTGAAAAATGCAATTTATTAAAGAATGGGACCTCATAATGGAGAGATTTCAAGGAAGGGGCATTCATACACCAATATCACAGAATCGTGTCGTAGCCGTTAAGCCCAGATTTTTATACAGCAGGGAACCGACTATCAGAAATCTATTGTGCCCATCATTTCTAGATAACACCAGAACAAACATAACCAAGGGCAGTGGCTGGTTGCGTATGTTGAAAGAGTTTCACAAATGTGGCACCTGATGTGAAGGTATCACAATTCAGATTAGAGACGTTATCAACTGCAAAACGACACATGCTGTTCATGCCATCATCTGTGTCTGTAAAAAAATGATACATGGCAAGTACCATTAGACGGTATCCAGTGATTCCCTAGAATAAATAGCATTGAATGCAAATGCCTCGAAAAAAAATGCATCGGAAAAATGCATTTTTTTGTAGGTAAAGGTTTTTTTTAATTAAAATGGGCTTTAAGGGGTAAAAAAACGGACCGGGGGACTCCCCCATTAAAAAAATGGAAAAAAATGAATTTTTTCGATGCTTTTTTTTTTAGGCTTTTGCATTCGCTGCTTTGGATGTCTAGGCTATCACTAGGAACCCCATTAGACCACTAAGAATACACATTAAGGAACATTTACACAGTTTCAGTAGTCAAGATCTTAGGCTACCCCTAGCACAATACTGGCAGAAATGTCACCAGATGTATGACAAAAGGGACATTAGATTCATAGGGCTTTTCCCAGCCAAACTGGGTAGACGTCGGGGGGATCGGACACGTCTACTGAGATGCCTAGAATCCAAATGTATTTGTTTATTACGGTGTACCACTGAGCGTCTCAACTCATAACATCAGATTAATTTTTTTGTTGTAGGACTAACTTGTGATTTAATGGTCATTTTGCTGTACTTATTCGTGTCTGTCAATCTGACACAAGTTATGAAAAACACTAGTAATGAAAAACTTAAAACAATGAGGTGACATGTCCCTGGACATATTCTTAATTTGTATGAGCATATGAACATCTCCAATTATCAAATATTAATTGTTTCAGGTTATCTGTAAGATCAGAACTGGACTGTTGCAGCACCCAAATTGCAGGGTAATTCATACTGGTAACATTTTAGCGCACTTCACAAGGCATGGAACTACCTATTTGGCATGACTATACTTAAGTCCAGATTCAAACTAGTTCCCAGTTTCCTTCGATCATGGAGCAGAAATGCAAACTGGAATATACAAATTAATTATAAAACATCCCACACTCGTAATACTACATGTCACTAATCTACAACGCAGAAGTGATCCACTTACAACATTTCGAGCAGTCTAGTTGCCAGGGCACATCACGCGCAAAGACCCTGTGATGTCATAATGCACGCGCGAAAAGTATAAACTCTTGAATTCAATGGTGCCCACATGCTGAGTAACGCAGATGCCCTTGCAGATGACTACCGACGGGACATCTGCCATATAATTACAGTAGGTGTGTCTAGCTTTCTTTAAAGTGCTAATAGCATCACTTTTAACATATAGGTCCTGATTTCCAATACTATGTGGACTCATCCAGTGTCAGCATATCGAACAATAATTATGATTTAGTCAATCTCGCTATCTATAGAATACTATGCCACTCAAACTGCACTAATGGTCGCTTATATTTATTTCAGAATTCTATAAACATGTCAAGTCAGCACCAGACATTCTGGCTACAAAATAGGGACAAGATACTGATCAGATCAAAGTATATACCAAATTGAGGTAAGATAAGGGAAACCTCTTCACATAGGCAGAGGGGGACTATGATGCCAATATCATACCGGTGACAGTATCCATTCTTTCAGTAATTGATGATTAACTAAGAAACTGCCACAGGCACAACATACCGGAAGCTATAACAGCCCGGCGTAAGCCCTAAAGCACTTTCATCAGCTAGTACCAACCTTAATACAGCCAGTACAATTATCAGACTCTGATTTTAACTAATAATTTTTGCAAGTCACATTGCAGATCACCCTAATTTGATACAAGGGTGAGTTTAATTCATAAAATTCAATCCGATAAAAAGGTAATTCTAAAGAACTATGTTTGTTCTAACGAAGTACTAACCAATTTGTATTCACAAATTAGTCGACAAATCTGTGTGAGGGAATTCCAATATAGAATTTAATGGAGTCACAGTTCCAATGAAATACCCAGGCATGGACCAGCTTTAGGGTGCTCCAAAAGTGCACAATAAACATTAATAACCATGTTATATGTTAACAAGTCCAGCGGTTACTAATGCTCAATCATGAGACATGAAGTAATCTTGTCATGCTTTAAGCTAATCGTGGTAAATATTAGTTTCTATTTCCCCTTATTCTCGTTTGTAATCCTTATCTGCATACCTATCCTGTCTCTTGTATGTATATACATTTATTTATTTGTTTTCTTCATAACATTTGTTTATTCATTTTGATATGTCATCAAATTCATGGCTATATATTTTATTTTTGTAATTCATTGTCAGCCTTGAAAAAGACACTGTGTCAAAACACGCTTAGACTGAACACACTGCAATGTCAAGCTGAATGTTCTTTAACATCAATTCACACGATAAAACTTTATGGCAAAGCTCACACTACTAGTACAATTCTGTTGTATTGATAGAGAGTCTGTATTGCCTTTGGAGCAGGCGGCAGGCAAGTTTGTCAGAGGGTGACCCTGAAGTTTGCCACTTCCGTTCTGCCGCTCTGCACTTTCTTTTCAGGGCTGCAAGCTCGGAGTCGTACCAGGTGTTGCACTTAGAGGTGAGTTTCAGGCAGATCCTCATGACTGGGGCACGAATGTCAAGGGTGTTGGTGATGGACAGAAGGAAGTTGCTGAGAGCAGTGTTGGTGGTAGAGTCTGAGTTAGGGCGTTAAGGAGGGATAAAGGTGGAAGTGAAAGCAGCAGCTGATACTCGTTTCATTGGGTGGATGTTTGTGAAGGAGGCTGGCTGGGCATTTGGGGCGGTGATCAGTGGGCCATAGGGACCCAGGTGGGCAGACAGAAAGGAATGCTCTGACCAAGAGAGAGGTGTGACCAGAGGAGATGATAGAGGGAGGTTGGAGTGGATGAGGGCATCCACAGTGTGTACAGCAGAGTGGGTTGGACCAGAAGGGACAATGGAGAAGGATAGAGAGGTACAAAGGTCAATGAAAAGAGTAGATACTGTGCCATGGAAGTCCAATCAAATGTTAAAGTCACCCAAGAAGAACAGGTTGGAGGAAGTTGAACGTAAGCAGGAACAGAAACCAGCCCATTCATATAGGAACAAGGAGGTAGCACCTGGAGTCCGGTAAATGGTATGAATGGTCAGGGTGGAGGAGGGAGAGATTTCCATCTTGCATACCAGGCTCTCAAAGGAAGAGTAGAGCTGGGTGGGTAAAATGGAAGAAGAAACCCACTCAGGGAAGATTAAGACAACCCCACCACCAGCACAGTGATGTTATGGCTTGAAAATGATCTTGACACCGTCAGGTAGGAGGGAGTCAAAAGCAGTGACAGAGCTTGCAATGATCCATGTCTCGGTAAGAGCGATTTACAGAGGGTAGATCCCCCCTCTTACTGAATATACAGGTCATAGACCACACCCCCTCAAACCGAATGCAGATAACTTGCCAGGATAATCAATAGTTCAGAGTGTGTAAAAATCAGACTTGTAGGACTTAAAAGGGCAAGAAAACACATTTTAAGGGTGTCGTGTATTGTTTGGGGTCAGAATGTCTTGCGCAATAGAGAGAATGTCAAGTAGTACATGCTTATCATAGTTACTATAAATCTAGATTCAAATCTGAGCAGGTACCAAGTTCTGATCAAGAATACGTTGGCCCACCATTTTGTGATAACCAGGCATGGTCAGGCAATTTCTAAAATGGTGGACTTTTGCAAGTCACGATGATGTCAGTGGATAATTATTTTTCATAGAACTTCATGAAGAGTCCACTGGTGCAGAATGAGCTAGGTAAAACCTGTTTAGACTAGTTCTGAGTAGCAGCTAAAACAACCAACCAGAGATTGGAAAAGTGGTTGTCTTTAAGTTACCATGGCCAATCAGGATGTTTTATGTTAATATGTTAATTACTAGGTTACCTCACTTTTTAAGACTGTATATAAGAGACTGAAGTCAGGAGAGAATTGGCAGTTGCTGAGTTGTCTGCTGTGTGCTGTATGCTGCCTGCCTTTCTGCACACTGGAAGAATAAAAAGGCCTTTGAAATTCAGCCTGAGTCTTTGCCTGCGTTCATACTTGGTATCAACAATGCTTTTCCTGATCCAGAGATGTGAAGACTATAGTTGAAGGTCAGTGTTTTCAAGAAAGAGGCAGATGTCAGCAGACTGTTTGTGGGCTGAGCAGGTGTTAAGAGTCGCCAAGTGAAGATAGTTTCTGCCTTGAAGGTTTCCTGAGATGGAGTACTGGGGCGTTGTACTCCAGTCAGAGGGGGGCAGAGAGAGTGTTAGGGGGAAAGGCAGGATAAGGATGAAAGTTAATGAGGGACGGCAATATCCGGTCAAAGAGAAGGAGGTTGTCTTGAGGACCCTAAACCAGGATAGTGCCAGTGTAGTAGACATTAATAATGCAGCGTGATGAGAAGAAGCCCGCCAATACAGAGTCACACAGGCGTCAGCTAGGTTGACTCTCTCTTCCACCATCTGCCTGAAGCCTGGAAAGACTTCTGGTTTTGCTATCTCAGCGGCCTCCTCCAGCTGGGTGGAGCAGTCCCTGGTCAGAGTGCTGATTTGGACTGGAGGCTTCAGGTGGGAAAGACAGCCCTCATGGACCTGGAAAATCACCTCACCCCTCCTGAAGTCACAAGTCACATCTTACTTACCATAAGGGCAGGAAGTGTACACCAGGAAGTTCCCCCCATGCAGGGTAAAGATCCTGTCTGGTGTTGTATTGTCATCACTGTCACTGTCAAAACAGTCCTTGGGGATTAGTCCTAACAGTTCATTTCCTAGATCAATGGAAAAATGTCGGTCATCAACCGCCATTCCAATAATAGTGCCTGCGGCTAGAGTGATACTCTTTAAGTCGCTGTTATCCACTTCTATTGGAATGGTGTCATGTTCTATGTTGACTAATGGTGTTGGATTTACCCCTAACCCTTGCTTTTGGAGAAAAGCATTTAGATGAATATAAGCATCAGGGTTTTTCAAATTTTGTCCTCTTTTAATTTTCACTTCCAGGGAGAATTGTCGGGTCCTTTCTGGGATGGTGACTTCCTGTTTAATCTGAATCTCAACTGCATAAGGTAGCGATTGAGCGGACCTAAATGCTTTTTCTGGATCATCAAAGCCCATGGGATTAACTGCTAATCGGGACCAAGCTTTGAAGTTTATTAAGTTCAAACTAATGGCAAATCGATTGAGAATATCACTGCCTAAGTAAAAGGCGGCAGTGACGTCTCGCACGACCCAACAATTATGGACTATGCTCTTGTTGCCAATGGAGATTTTGAGAATACACCTGCTTGGCAGGAGATGTTTGGAATTGGGTGTTTCCAGATCCATTTCCCATTTGTCTATCAGTTTGAATGTGGGAATGGCTGGATCTTTTGGGAGTTGGCGGAACATGGCTTCGCTGATGAAGCTCTTACCGTTGTTCACACACACTCGGGCGAGAACAGAGTCCTTCCCATCATTTAACTGAACAGGGATGAACAACTGCTCTCCAATTTGCTGAATATCAGCCAGGTTGTGAGCTGATTTCACATCTTTCTGGACTATCAGAGTGGGAATGTCTGATTGTGGATTAGTAAAGAATTTCAGAGTGTTTCCTTCCAGTGTGGAATACCACCTTAAACTGGAAGGAAGGTTAATTTTCAGAAATAGAGAGGACCCCCCATCACCAGTCTGTTGTCCTACTGCTATTACTGTCACGTCTGGAATTTGGTTGTTCTGGAAGTGAAATAATACTTGGTCAGATTTTTGTTCAACCATGTGGCAGGTGCCGTTTAAACTAACATGGTTGACGCTCTGTTTTAATTTTATTGGCCGGCTAGTCTGGGTCCAGAGGACCTTGTTTACGTAATCTATTAGGGGTGACAACCTTCTCAGGAGGTCATTCCCTAGTAAACAAGGGGTGCCCTCTGG
This sequence comes from Ambystoma mexicanum, assembly GCF_040938575.1. NCBI lineage: Eukaryota > Metazoa > Chordata > Amphibia > Caudata > Ambystomatidae > Ambystoma > Ambystoma mexicanum. Next base: position 316,594,118 of record NC_090928.1, on the reverse strand, counting down.
AGTCACTACTATGACCGGGTGTTTCACCTTGTGTCGCCCAATTTTGATGTCCAAATCTGCAGTCCCTCGACGGGAATTTCCTTCCCGTCAAAGTTCTGAAGTTGTCCAGGAAGAGAGGTGAGAGGAATTCGGTAATTCTCCCCCCTTCCTGCATTTAGTTCATCAAAGGCCCTTTTGGACAGAAGGGTAGCTTGGGATCCAGTGTCCACCAGTGCCAAAATTGTACCCTGCCCCTGTACTTGTACCGGGGCATAGTATCTTCCCTCCTTCTCCTCGAGAGGGCACAGATAATGCACATTTTTGGACAACTGGTGGGCTATTTTTCTGGTTTTGGACATTGAGAGAGAATAGATTTGGGCAGAGTTTGGCAGGGAGTTTTGGGAATCTGAAAGAAAAAGTTGGCAATTGGATATTGATGCGGTTTTGGGTTCCCCTGGTTCCGGTTCTGGGCCGCCCCCCCTTTTTGGAGGCAGTCACCAGGATGGGTTTGAACCAGGGGTTTTCGGTATTGTTGGATCTGAGATAGAATGATGGGCGGCGACAGCTCAATCTCCACATCTACCCAGTCTATGGATGCGGTTTTGGACCTGGCGCTCTAACTGGGAAACCCGCTCAGGCTGATATGGGGCTCTATTTTCTCCCCTGGGCTGATCCCGGGAAGGGTAGCTATCCCTTCTCTGGTAGTACCTGGGTTGAGAAGATTTGGGTACCCCTCCACCCTTGGCCTCCCCTCTCCCGGATTAGGTTGTCTGGGCTCAGGGAATTGGGGAAAGAAGGATGGATGATTTTGGGGCTGGAAATTGGGTGGATACCTGGGAAAAAAGTTCTGGCCAGGGTTTGGTGAATTTCTGCCCTCCTGTGGGAAGTTAGGAGGGAAGTTCCCTGGGTTGGGTGCCTGGTTGGATCCCCCCCTTGGGCTGGAGGAGTCCACACATACCCCAGGATGGGTTGGTTTCCCTTGTAGCAGGGACTTACATAGTCAGGGAAGCGAGGGACCCCATTTGTGGGACTACCTCCTTGACTCCCTGTCTGTGACTGGCCCGAGGGCCTTCTGGGCTGAGAACTATTCGGTGCAGGCAGGTTTTTTAGGCCCCCCCATCTCCAAATCTAAAATGGAGGCAACCTTTACCTCTGCCACCTTGGCAGCAGCAGCAGGGGTGCTGGTCGGTTTGGGACTCTTCTGGGCGTTGTTTTTATTTTCTATGGGCTTCTGCACCTCATAGATCCGGGTGTCCTGTTCAATGACCCAGTCTAGTGACCTTTTCTCATGAAAATCTCTCACTAGCTGCGTCATGATGTATTTGGGCAAGGCATGGAAAAACGTATTTACAAACTCTTTACTGTCCGTGCGCACCCTTCCTGTAGTCTGCGCAAAGGCACGCTTCCATTCCTGCACAAAGTCTTGTGGGGCCTGATCCGACCCACATTGCAAATTGCAGGCTGCCTTGCGAGCCTCTTGGGGATTTCTGTGAACAGAAAAACGTTTCAAGATGGCCGCCCTATATGTGGACCATCTTGAAAGGTTTTGGTCCTCCAGCCCTGCAAAGAAACTGGAGTATTCTGTGGAGAATGTCCATTTGACATACTGAATGCAGTTACTGCTGTCCTTCAAACGGAAAGTCTCCATCATTTGCTCGTAAAGCTCCAAGTGTTCCCAAACAGAATACTTGGCGTTCTTGTGATAAGGGGTGATGACACTCCTTATTGCCTTAATCTGTTTTAAGGGGTCCTTAAGCAAGGCCCTTTTTGCCTTATTGGCCTTTTTGTTTCGGGTAACCGTGGTCCATTCATCCTCTGACTCAGAAGCACTGCTCCCAGAGGTGCCCGTCTGCTCTACCAGTTTTTCCCGGATTCTGTGAGCCTGGGGATGGCTGGCAGAATGTGGGGACCTGGTCTCCTGTGTCCTGTGACGCTCAGAAGAGTCTTCAGATTCCTCCTTACTGCCAGGATTTGATGAGTACCCCCCCACTGACCAAACTGGCCAGAGGTTTTCAGGATGCTCTTAGTGGGCCTACTCTCATGGGGTTGCCCACTAAATTGCACTGTACTTAGGTGCCCATACCTGAATGCCCGTCCATCCATTCATGGGTGGTAGTGGCCTGTGAGCCCCCTACTTTTGGCTGGATGGTAATCTGCCATCCCCGTGGCCCTGGGCTCATGTGCGCCATGGGACATGGGGGTGGCAGAGTCCAAGGACTGGGAGAGATGAAGGCCTCTGGTACTAGGGCTCCTGAGGTTATGCTCAGGTGTTTCCCTTTCCCATCGAACCTCATCTCTATCAGCCCCTGCTCCCTGTTGCCATGCAAGAGCCTGTGCTTTCAGTTCCTCAGTTAAGGCCTTACTAGACTCTATCAGTCTCTCCTGCATGGCTATCTGTTGCTGGAGCCTATCATTGTGCTGACAGAGAGCCTCATTCTCTCTCTGTGCCTCCTGATTGGTCCTGGAATACCGGGCCAGTCTTTGCTGCAGGAGTGTTACCTCCCGAGTCCCATCCCTACTGGCCTGTTCCTTTCTTGCCAGAGAATCTTCCACCCTCCTGGTGTGCTCTAACAAGTTCTGATGCTCTTTTTGGAGGTCACCCAGTCCCTGGAGGGCCAGGTGATTTTCTTCAATTTTTTCTTTTAATTGGCTGACTTCCTGGCCTAAGGTGTCCCTTTCCTGAGTAAGAGCCTGCATCTGTGCCGCCAGGTCGTCCCTCTGCCTTTTAAGGGCCCAGCTTTCTGGCGCTCTTCTTCAAATTCTGTCTGGGTATCCAGGTCTTTCAGAATCAGTTTGTTGCTCTCTGCCTTCTCTCTATCTAGGTGGCTTTGCAGGGTGACTACCTGCTCGGTGCATGCCCTCTTGAAGTCCAGTTGTTGCTCCAGCTTTTTCTGGCTCTGCAGTAGGGAGTCCAAACCTTCTTGGTACTCCTTCTGCAAGGCCAGAAATCTGGTATCCTGGTCAGACTTTTCCTGTTGCAGGATACCCATATCCTCTTTTATTTTAATGATATACTGCCTACTATCATTTTCTGACTCCTGGCTCCTCTGCAGCCTCTGCTCGGAAGAGACCAGGTCAGATTGGGCCTTCTCTAATGCCATCAGTTGCCTATTTGCCAGATCTTGGCCTTCAGCACATTTGTCCTGTATGGCTCTCATATATAAATATAAATATGCCGCTACCCTGGCAATCTTGTTGTGCTCATCCTTGGCCTTAGGGGCCATATATAGTTCACTCAGGGCCACATGTAAGGGACCCTGATCTCTCCATCTATCTGACCCAGTTACAGTGACCTGTTTCACGATTGCCTGCAACCACACATTCTGGTCCTGTTCCGTCCATTCACCTCTCACAAATAGCTTATGTAAGAGGTGCTCTCTGGCTACTTTGATATCTACCAAGGTCGTCATTCTGGAAATTGATTTCCTGCCTGACTTACAGAAGTTAGTATTATATTTTGCAAAACAGACCGTTTCCTTAGAACGTTCCTTTGAGGAGTGTTTTTACAGTGTAATACAGCGTGGTGATCCAACAGGATTTATGTATCCTATCAGTTAGCACACTGTATCAAGCTGCACAAGTGGTAGATCTAATCCAGCTGTCCCGGCTCGAGCCCCCACTCTGTTAAGGGACTTCATTTCAGCACTCCAACTAAGTCAATGCCTGGTCTGGGATGCCCAAGGGAAGCCCTTATTTATATATTTTTATGACAAGTTATAATCTGGATGATAAACCCTTGTATAACGCCCCTCTCTTTGAATCACCGTGACCTCACTGAGCCAAGAAGTAGGTTTGTTTTGCAAATTAAAAGATTTATTGAAACATTAAACAAGATATATATCACACTTTTATAAATAAATTAATATTTGATAGCACACTTATGAATATGACAGTGATCAACAATGGATAATATTACACTAGCACACTTATTTAATTACTTAGGAGTTAGTATAGAAGGGATAAGGTAGCTGGGAATGCTTTATGGTTTCAAGGGAATGCAATGATGGAAAAGAATGCAGCACAGGGATAAACTGATATGTTTCAACAAGAGATAATATAATCACTTTTCCCCTTGTGGCAATTCACTCCCCCCTATGCAATATAAAGAGATGGAAGGGAAGCACACAGTTTTCAGGAATACAATCAACATGCGATACAGATTCAGTTCAAATTCTAGTAATCTTGGAGCAACCGGTATGCTTTTAAAACATGCAGAAATATTTTGAATGTGATTTGTACTGAAGTGAAATATGCTAAAAATGATTTTAATTCCCTATCGGAGATTCAGGGTAGGTGGTAGCTACTTAAGATCGGTTCAGGTCAACACTACCAATTATTCCTGAGGGATTATTAGGTTGAAACAAATCTCAGCAATGCAAGCAAAAGACAGCGATTTTTTTTACAAGTGGTGAAATTAGCCAGTTTCAATTCGTGGCACTTTTTCTGAATGCGTCGAGCACAATTACGGAGGAAATATGGGAACTGGGTTCGTTGGAAAGCTCAGGATCTTAGCTTTAAAATGAAAGTTAAATCACGTTCCTAGCACATGCGGTTCCAAGGATACAGACAATTTTGTGGAGGTAGATTTTCAGAAATGAAATAATGATTCAGAATGGCAAATGACACTTTCGCAGCTTTAAAATCAGAGAATGGGCACACGATTTTTATGATGCAGTTCTGGACAGGTTAAAATGATTTGAATCAAATTATTTTAGACTAAGAGATTGGTTCTGGCACAGTTTTCAGGATACTCACTCCTAGTCTTGGAAGGAATGGGCCTCCGTCACAGATCTGGTCAACAGGTTTAGCTGCGGTTCTCTCGCCACGGACGGTTTCTGGTACCGGTTCTGCTCACAGCGATCTGGGTCAGCTCTGCTCTGCTGGTCTGGATCTCTGGTTCTGGCTAAAGTTCTTGGCACAGCACAGCGGTCTGGTCTGGGTCTGGTCTGTGGTTCTGGATACAGCACTGCTTTCTGGGTTCTGGCATAGGGTTCTAGCCAGAATCAAACAGCACAGCCCGGCTGTTGAATGGTTTGGTTAGGTTTCTGGATTCTGAGGCCTTCTGAGAGGGATTCAGCTTTTGGACTAGGCCTCTCTGCTGCAAGTTCTGAAGTCTGGATTCTAAGTTCTGGAGTCTTCTGGATATTGTCTGGTCCGGCAAAATGCTTCGCAAGAAATCAGTTTGAAGTGGAAAGTGAATGCCCTGCCTGTCCAAAGCAGTCTCTTTTTATATGTTTTAAAAGTGGGTGGGTCGGCTGATTTTCTATGCCCAACCCTCTCATGATTTGATAGGCTATAGACTTTTCTGTCCTCTGACTGGAGGACGGAGTAGTGAGTCAGGATGAGTCAGAGTGATGCTATTTTTATGGCTGGCTGAAGTCCCTCCCCTTTGCATTTACTTAGAAAAACGATTTTTCATAGCCACACATGCTTCACAGATGCACAAGTTGTTTAAATTACATGTACACATCACAGATGAATTAAGACAGGTCTCTGATCAAGCCCCATGTTCCTGCGAGCTTGGGTTCAGAAATGACAACATTTTGTGCTTTTTAGTAGCTTTTGCAACATTGTTTTTTCCTCAAAATTTACACAAAGGTGCACCCCGTCCCTGAGCACATTACAATAAGTTTTCAATTCTCTAGTGTAAGCACAGTGTCTGCAATATTAATAAATAGCGGTGTTCGGCCTCAGAACATCGTTTGGAGTCCAAACACTTCTTGAAATGTGCACAGAAAAATCACAGGAATCATGATATTATTGATATAATTTTTTACACTTTCGTACTATGAATTAACCATCTTTTTAAAATTATGCGCTGGCCCAGATGGGTGTGGTTTAGGTTCCAAAGCACATGGGGGGATTTCTCTCTGTCCCCGCCTCCAAACTCAGCTTGCTCACAGAGGCACTTCTCCTCCCAGTTTCTTCCAAGAGGAAGCCATTTACGACCCCCCTAATTTAACATTTGCCTGAGCCACGGACAGTTCATTGTTCTGTTTCCCTGCTCCCAGGTACCCCTCTCCTAATTCAATCAGAGAGGTGTGATCTCCTTTTGGTGGGAACAGCAGAAGGCAGCAAGCAGTTGCTGGGCAAGTTTCAACTCCTGTCGGGGGTAGTTGCCGGGCAGAATTCAATCTCTTCAAGCCAGGCTTCAGCTAAATGTCACTTTTGTTCCAGTTTCCTTCATGCAAATGAAACGTACCATTTTGACACATGCAGCTAGAACGCTGATTCTAAGTTCAAAACTGACATTTAAACAGTTGTAACCTATGTGACACTCCAAAGTAAATCACTCATTTATTTTAAACATTTCGATTTTAGTGGCTTTAAGTCCAATTTCACTTGAGCTGCTGACATCCACAGCTCAGCCAGTTTTGTTATCAACATTATGTTAGGCTCTTCATCTTTCCAGGTTTTGTATGCACACAAAACTACATTCTGCCAAATGTCTGCTGGTGTTCAGTGAGATTTTTTTTTGATTTCTTGCAATGTTTAAAATAGGCATTTTGAGCTTGCATTCAGAGAAACAAAGGTGATTTCAAAGCGCTTTTTGAGCTAACAGGCTCTGCTGTTTTTCATTTGGCACCACGTTTCACTCATGGCGCTTCTGGCCCATCACGCTCGCACTGGTGGGTGGCAGGTCAGGCGACCATTTTGGTGTGCGGAAAACTGTGCGGTTTTCCTGGATTCTGGCACAAATGTTGGCTTTTTGGCCATCTTGTATTTTCTAAGCCCACAGCACCAAATGTTGTAGCATAATGATTCAAACGAGGGTCAAGACACCTGACAAAGTATACAAGCCAGCAAAGAATTGAGTAACAAAACAGCAGAGACCAAATGTAATCAATGGTGTCACATATTTAAAACCAGTGCTACTCAAGTTAGGTTGCAATGAACAACATGGATATTGAAATCTGTCATCACCATTGTGACTCACATACATGGAAATCCCATGCAAGTTGCAAGGTAGCTGATGTGGGAGGTGACTTTGGAACCTTCCTAGCAGCTAACAAAAAATGCATTAATGGTTTCTGTTCATTTGTGCTAAATACAAGTTGATGGTACATATGAACTGAGTGGATCCCATCTCCCGATTATTCACCTTCCCATACTCGAAACATGAGAGCACTCTCCCTGAGAACCTTATAGGGTTTGTGCAGAGAAGGAATGCATGGCGTGTAACTGCATCTGCCCAAGCCTACAAACACTAATGCATTGGCCTGTTCTGCTCAATTCCACCAGATTTCAATCCACAGCTACTTACTCCACATCCTTCCTGCCACACTAGAGCCAGATGGGCTCTATTGATTTTTATATGTCCCTCACTTTTCAACCCTCCTCTAAAGAACACCAGCAGACATGGAGCTCCCTAGCTCTCCCAGTCCACACATGAAAGTGCCCTCATGCCTCACACCACTCTTGTTGGCGCAGACTGGCTTGTAATGTTTTTTGAGAGATTTCCCAATACACAAGTTCTTCCTCGAGGCCAATATGTGTTGGGAAATGTCCACATCTTGCCCTGCCTGACATGTTTATGATTTGTCCCCAGCCCTATTGACCTAGTAGAGGCACCCCACCGGTTGGGAATTGTTTTGATTTGTAATAATCCTCCCCATCTACCAATTTCAACAACAAAGCATAGTTCTCTGATTATTCTCCATACAAACAAACTCCATAACCCTACCTCTATATGCTCCCTCTGTCAAAATGGGCCATGGGGAAACCAGGGACATTTCCTTACATGGAACTCCTCTGTGAGGGCTCTTAGGTGGGAGCATGTCACTCTGCCTGACAATTAACTAATTAGTGCATCCTTGCTTCTCTCCATTTCCTGTTGTGAATTGTTAATTTCTTCATAGGCATTTCTCATAGGAACAGACTATGCTCACCTCTCTTTGCGGTAGACTCATGACTGTGGTCGCACCAACTTCCACACAACAACAATTCCCACAGACCCTGGCATGACTCCAGTGTTTGTGAAGCTATATCGTTTGCCTCTCGCATCCAGGGAGTCCCTTACTGAAATAATTAAGAACCATGAGTCCCGGGGAATAATCCGTCCAGTCCACAGCACCTTCAATAATCCGGTGCTGGGAATATTGAAGCCAAATGGCCAGTGGAGACTCTGTGCCGACCTTAGGGAGCTCAACAAACGGGTCCATACTTCCCGATGGCCTCTTCCCTACATTGACCAAGGGCTGGCCCAGATCCAGGGGTCACAGGTATTCACTGCAATAGACCTGACCAATGGATACTGGACTGTGCCTGTCAGTAGGGAGGACCAATACAAGCTGGCTTTTACCTTTGGGGGCCAGCAGTACACATGGACCCGGACTCCCTTCGGATACCTCAACTCCGGCAATGAATTCAACATTTTCCTACACAAGGCCATGCCCGACCTGAGTGCAAGGGGTAACCCGGCTTATGTAGATGATGTCCTCATCAAAAGTTCATCTGTGGAGGAACACATAGCGGAGATCCGTTATGTTCTGACACAGTTGAGGGCCGCCGGAGCAAAACTTTCCTTTCAGAAAGCACAGTGGTGTAGAACCCGTGTTAATTTCTTGGGGCATGAGATTACTCCTCAGGGTCTCTGTCCCCAGGAAAAGAAAGTGGAAGCACTCCAGAAACTGAAAGACCCCACAACTCTGCGGGAACTAAGGAGCCTCCTTGGACTGACTAATTACAGCAGAAAGTTCATTGAGGGCTACGCAGAGATCACCAGACCCCTGATTCATCTCCTGAAGTGGGGGGGTCAAGTGGGAATGGGGTCCAGAACAATCCGAGGCAGTAAGACAGCTCAAAGGAAGCCTCTCACAAGCGCCTTGCCTAGCTTAGCCTGTCAGAAACAAGGAGTTTTTCTTGAGACAGGGTTCTCTAATACATGCTTGACTGCGGTATTATATCAAAAGCATGACAAGGTCAATAAAGTAATCTCCTATGCGAGCAAAACTTTATCCTCTGTGGAGGAAAAATTCAACGATTGTGAGAAGGCACTCCTGGCAACGGTGTGGGCATTGAAGAATTACCGCCTGTTTATCCAGGGGGAACACATCATATTGGAGACTCCACACCAGCCTTTGCAATATCTCCAAAGTGACAGAATCCAGGCCGGAAATGTGAGTAATTCCCGAATTACTTCCTGGATTCTGTCAATGCAAAGCTTTCCTGTGGAGGTCAGATATGGCTAAAACAAGAAGAGTCCCCTCGCGCAAGGTCTGGCTGATTTGCATGATTGTGCCAGAGAAAACTGTCTCGAGGACGAAAGTCTAAAAATCAAGGACAACATGGAGGCATACCTTAATTCCCCACACAAAGTCTTTGAAGAAGACAAGTGTGAGGGAATGCCCACTGTCTATGTGGATGGATGCTCTTACCATGTTGAGGGACCATACAAAACTGGAAATGACTTAGCTGATCAGCTGGCCAAAACCGGGGCCATCAAAGGGGATGTAATAGAGATTGAGTCCCTGTTGGGGGAAAGCCAGGTCACTGCTATCACTAGGTCCCAGACAAATGCCCACAATGATTTTTCAACTGCACAATGGAGTAAGGAGACCCCAGGTGCTGATGTGATCACGGCTCAGAAAGGGGATCCAATAATTGGTAAATTTTACCAGCACGTTGAGGACCCGGAGAACTTTCCCCTGACGGATACCGATTACATTGGGAAAGAGGACATTAGAGTGTTGATGAAATGTCCAAAAATGTTCCGAATCCGAGACGGTTTGTTGGTAAGGAAATCCCAAGCTGGCCATGATCAGTGGGTGGTTCCTAACTCATTCCGAAGCCTGATGTTAAGTCACGCCCATGATGCGGCCACCGCCGGTCATAGGGGGTTTCATACCACACTTGAAATCTTGAGAGAGGTTGCATACTGGCCACACATGGGCAGGACCTCGACCAATACTTGAAGGGGTCTCTTGTGTGTGCACAATTTCAGCCAACATCCCTCACACACCGTGCGCCTCTCCAAAAGAGGGGGATGACACTGCCATGGTCAGATTTGCAAGTCGACTTCATAGTCCCCGTGATTCGCTCCTCTAGGGGGAATAAGTACATGTTACCGGGGACATGCTTATTTACTAAATGGGTGGATTGTCTCCCGGCCCCAAACTGCAAGGCAGAAACAGCAGCTGCCCTGATGATAAACCACTTTTTTTCCCCTTTTGGTCTACCCCAAAGGATTGAGTCAGACAGAGGTAGCCATTTTACCAGCGAAGTAATGACAAAGATGTGGGAGATACTGGGGTTAAAAGGAAGCTACATATTGCTTACAGGCCAGCCTCTTCTGGTGCAGTGGAGAGATACAACAGAACCATTGTGAGCATCTTAAAAATGTTTGTGGCAGATTCTAGGCCAAGTTGGGATATCCGATTACCTCTGGTCCTAATGGCCATCAGATCTACCCCTTCATCTGCAACTAAAATGTCACCGTTTGAGCTGATGACTGGACGCAAGATGGTGCTTCCCCAGTATTTGCTCTACAGGACCCAAGAGCAGACATTAATCAATGCCTCCACAACTCATCAGTATGTGGAGAATTTAAGGAAACACCTCCAACATGCTTTTGCCTATGCTCAGCGGAATCTAGAAAGATCAGCCGAGAGTATGAAAACTCACTATGACCTGAAGACTACCAGGAAAGAATACAATGTGGGAGACCAGGTCTATCTATACAATTTCCAAAGGAACCAGGCCAAACAGCGGAAATGTTTGCCTACATGGAAGGGACCTTTTGAAATTGTAGACAAGATCTTCCCGGTCGCATACAAGATCCGCATCCCCAAAGGTAGTTCGGCGGAAGGGGAAGACAAGTGGGTCCATATTAATCAGCTAAAGTGTTGCCAACCCAGGCACACCCTGCAGCAACTGGATGAGTCCTCTGCAATCCCAGAGGGGGCCGATCCAGAGTAATACAAGTCCAACCCTAAAATATTCCACATATAGCCTATAAAATACTATGATTCTTGAATGCAAATGTCTACTGATGTATAAAATGTATATGTTCGCCCCACCATTAAAATTGGTGGGGAGATGTCTACGAATATGTTTCTGCCACTTTGCTTTCTCATCCTAGGAGAGATGAAACCATGGAGACTGACCAAGGAGGACGACCCGGGGATCGAGAGCAAAGATCCGAGGTGCCCGGGGTACCGCCCGAAACTCCCATCAGGACCGGCGAGGAGAACCGATCGATCCACCCTGATGGAGGAAAAGATGCTGAACTGTGCCATCTGCGGAATCAGAAGAAGATGATGCAGACATCCCAGCGCGTGGATCAAAACATCCTTTGTACCCGACTCCCCCTCGACTCGAAATCAAAGTACAGTCGGGTGGGGGGGGCTTGTCAGGTGTCTTGACCCACGTTTGAATCATTATGCTACAACATTTGGTGCTGTGGGCTTAGAAAATCCAAGATGACCGAAAAGCCCACATTTGCGCCAGAATCCAGGAAAACCGCGCAGTTTTGCGCACACCAAAATGGTCACCTGACATGCCACCCACCAGTGCGAGCGTGATGGGCCAGAAGCGCCATGAGTGAAACGTGGTGCCAAAGGAAAAACAGCAGTGCCTGTTAGCTCAAAAAGCGCTTTGAAATCACCTTTGTTTCTCTGAATGCAAGCTCAAAATGCCTATTTTAAACATTGCAAGATATTCAAAAATCTCACTGAACACCAGCAGACATTTGGCAGAATGTAGTCTTGTGTGCATACAAAACCTGGAAAGATGAAGAGACTAAAATAATGTTGATAACAAAACTGGCTGAGCTGTGGATGTAAGCAGCTCAAGTGAAATTAGACTTAAAGCCACTAAAATCGAAATGTTTAAAATAAATGAGTGATTTACTTTGGAGTGTCACATAGGTTGCAACTGTTTAAATGTCATAGTTTTGAACTTAGAATCAGCATTCTAGCTGCATGTGTCAAAATTGTAAGTTTGATTTGCATGAAGGAAACTGGAACAAAAGTGACATTTAGCTGAAGCCTGGCTTGAAGAGATTGAATTCTGCCAGGCAACTACCCCCTACAGGAGTTGAAACTTGACCTGCAACTGCATTCACAGGCCTGGCTGCCTTCTGCTGTTCCCACCAAAAGGAAATCACACCTCTCTTATTGAATTAGGGGAGGAGTACCTGCAAGCAGGGAAACAGAACAATGAACTGTCCTTGGCTCAGGCAAATGTTAAATTAGGGGGGTCGTAAATGGCTTCCTCTTGGAAGAAACTGGGAGGAGCAGTGCCTCTGTGAGCAAGCTGAGCTTGGAGGCGGGGACATACAGAAATCCCCCCATGTGCTTTGGAACCTAAACCACACCCATCTGGGCCAGAGCATACTTTTAAAAAGATGGTTAATTCATAGTACAAAAGTGTCAAAAATATATCAATAATATCATGATTCCTGTGATTTTTTTCTGTGCACATTTCAAGAGGTGTTAGGACTCCGTACGATGTTCTGAGGCCGAATCCCGCTATTTATTAATATTGTAGACACTGCGCTTACACTAGAGAATTGAAAACTTATTGTAATGTGCTCAGGGAGGGGGTGTACCTTTGTGTAAATTTTGAGGAAAAACCAATGTTGCAAAAGCTACTAAAAAGTGCAAAATGTTGTCATTTATGAACCCAAGCTCGCAGGAACATGGGGCTTGATCAGAGACCTGTCTTAATTCATCTGTGATGTGTACATCTAATTTCAACAACTTGTGCATCTGGGAAGCATGTGTGGTTATGAAAAATTGTTTTTCTAAGTAAAGGCAAAGGGGAGGGACTTCAGCCAGCCATAAAAATAGCAACAATCTGACTCATCCTGACTCACTACTCCGTTCTCCAGTCAGAGGACAGAAAAGTCTATAGCCTATCAAATCATGAGAGTGTTGGGCATAGAAAATCAGCCGACCGACCCACTTTTAAAACACATACAAAGAGACTGCTTTGGACAGGCAGGACATTCACTTTCCACTTCAAACTGATTTCTTACGAAGCATTTTGCCGGACCAGACAATATCCAGAAGACTCCAGAACTTAGAATACAGACTTCAGAACTTGCAGCAGAGAGGCCTAGTCCAAAAGCTGAATACCTCTCAGCAGGCCTCAGAATCCAGCAACCTAACCAAACCATTCAACAACCGGGCTGTGCTGTTTGATTCTGGCTAGAACCCTATGCCAGAACCCAGAAAGCAGTGCTGTATCCAGAACCACAGACCAGACCGCTGTGCAGTGCCAAGAACTTTTGCCAGAACCAGAGATCCAGACCAGCAGAGTAGAGCTGACCCAGATTGCTGTGAGCAGAACCGGTACCAGAGTCCGTCCGTGGCGAGAGAACCGCAGATAAATCTGTTGACCAGATCTGTGACGGAGGCCCATTCCTTCCAAGACTAGGAGTGAGTATCCTGAAAACTGTGCCAGATCCAATCTCTTAGTCTAAAATAATCTGATTCAAACCATTTTAACCTGTCCATAACTGCACCATAGAAATCGTGTGTCCATTCTCTGATTTTAAAGCTGCGAAAGTGTCATTTGCCATTCTGAATCATTATTTCATTTCTAAAAATCTACCTCCACAAAATTGTCTGTATCTTTGGAACCGCATGTGCTAGGAACACGATTTAACTTTAATTTTAAAGCTAAGATCCTGAGCTTTCCAACGCACCCACTTTCTATTCCTTTTTCTGTAATCGTGCTTGACGCATTCGGAAAAAGTTCCACGAATTGCAACTAGCTCATTTCATCACTTGTAAAAAAAATCGCTGTCTTTTGCTTGCATTGCTGAGATTTGTTTCAACCTAATAATCCCTCAGGAATAATTGGTAGTGTTGACCTGAACCGATCTTAAGTAGCTACCACCTACCCTGAATCTCCGATAGGGAATTAAAATCATTTTTAGCATATTTCACTTCAGTACAAATCACATTCAAAATATTTCTGCATGTTTTAAAAGCATACCGGTTGCTCCAAGATTACTAGAATTTGAACTGAGTCTGTATTGCATGTTGTTTGGATCCCTGAAAACTGTGTGCTTTTCTTCCATCTCTTTGTATTGCATAGGGGGGAGTGAATTGCCACAAGGGGAAAAGTGATTATATTATCTCTTGTTGAAACCATATCAGTTTATCCCTGTGCTGCATTCTTTTCCATCATTGCATTCCCTTGAAACCATAAAGCATTCTCAGCTACCTTATCCCTTCTATACTAACTCCTAAGTAATTAAATAAGTGTGCTAGTGTAATATTATCCATTGTTGATCACTGTCATATTCATAAGTGTGCTATCAAATATTAATTTATTTATAAAAGTGTGATATATATTTTGCTTAATTTTTCAATAAATCTTTTAATTTGCAAAACAAACCTACTTCTTGGCTCAGTGAGGTTAGGGGGATTCAAAGAGAGGGGCGTTATACAAGGGTTTATCATCCAGATTTAGCGATCGATTCATGGAATTAATGTGCGCCGAAAATTTTGCGCAGAGGTGCCAAAACGTGCGAATCGCAGTGCAAGTGCGAAAATCGCAGGGAAACCAGTGCACATCGAATCATGGAAGTCCGTGCGCGAGAAAAACATTGGATGTGCGCTAAAAATGTGTGCCGCGCACGCCGGCACACAGGTCATCCAACAGCGTGCGCCACGCCCACTGCGAAATCGCACATAGCGCGGAGCACATCACAAAAGTAGGCAGAACACGGGGCGTAACACTCGGAATGGGGAACAACGTGTGAAAATATGGGCGTCACGGGGGAAGTACAGGAGGCAAGTGCGCGGAACGCCCACACGCTCGCCTACAACTCGTATTCATGGAATCGAATAGGGCAAACCAGCGCACAGTCAAAGAGGCGCAAGGGCCAAACAAGTACGCCACAAGAAAGCAGGCAGTAGCGCCCCTGCGAATGAAAAAAATGTGCACCAAAATGTGCGCTAACAAAAAGCACCCATATACACCATGATGAATGGGCCATACAGTGGCCCTCTAGGACAAATGAGGTGCAAAGGGGTACCGACAAACACGGACACCCGCTGTGTGAAAAATAGCATGTGCGTGTGCTCCTGGGTGCGCGGGAAGTTCCACACGCGATTGGCCTGGGTATGTGTACTTCGGAGTGCGCGGGAAGTTCCACACGTGATTAGCCTGGGTACGTGTACTATGGGGTGCGCGGGAAGTTCCACACACGATCGGCCTGGGTATGTGTACTTCGGGGTGCGCTGGAAGTTCCACACGCGATTGGCCTGGGTACGTGTATTCCGAAGTGCGCGGGAAGATTCACACGCAATTTCAGCAGGGTACGTGTATTTCGGTGGTGCCGGGGAATGATATACGTGATTTGGCCATGTGGGTCCTCCCAGGTCTTACCTCTACACCCTCCACGGCCCCTGCAGGCAGCCCATACCACAGGGGACTACCCTGCCCCCCTGCTCATGTCCCACAGGCAACCCATCCACCATGACCATGCCCACCAGCCAACCCACATGTCACCTTGCACTACTGATCACCAACACATGTCTCCCATCACCCCCACACCCCAGCCACCATGGGCACCCTCCACCAGGCCCCCACTCATGTCTCCCACCACCCTCAACCCCCAGTCACCAGGGGCACCCTCCACCAGGCCCCCACTCATGTCCCCCACCACCCCCACCCCCAGCCACCAGGGGCTGCCTCCACCAGGCCCCCACTCATGTCTCCCTACACCCCCACCCCCCAGCCACCAGGGGCAGCCTCCACCAGGCCCCCACTCATGTCTCCCACCACCCCCGCCCCCCAGCAGTGCAGGGGCAGCCTCCACCAGGCCCCCACACATGTCTACCACCACCCCCACCCCCCACCCCCCAGGGGCACCCTCCACCAGGCCCCCACACAGGCTCCCATCACCCCCACCCCCCAGCAATGCAGGGGCAGCCTCCACCAGGCCCCCACTCATGTCTCCCATCACCCCCACCCCAAAGCCGTGCGATTTGCCTGGGTACTTGTACTTCGGGGTGCACGGGAAGTTCCACACGCGATTAGCCTGGGTACGTGTACTTCGGGGTGCGCGGGAAGTTCCACACGCGATTGGCCTGGGTACGTGTACTTCGGGGTGTGCGGGAAGTTCCACACGCGATTGGCCTGGGTACGTGTACTTCGGGGTGCGCGGGAAGTTCCACACGCAATTTGCCTGGGTACGTGTACTACGGGGTGCGCGGGAAGTTCCACACGCAATTGGCCTGGGTACGTGTACTTCGGGGAGCGCGGGAAGTTCCACAAGCGATTGGCCTGGGTATGTGTACTATGGGGTGTGCGGGAAGTTCCACATGCGATATGCCTGGGTACGTGTACTTCGGGGTGCGTGGGAAATTCCACATGCGATTGGCCTGGGTACGTGTACTATGGGGTGCGCGGGAAGTTCCACATGCGATTGGCCTGGGTACGTGTACTTCGGGGTGCGTGGGAAGTTCCACATGCGATTGGCCTGGGTACATGTACTACGGGGTGCGTGGGAAGTTCCACACGAGATTGGCCTGGGTGCGTGTACTTCGGGGTGCGCGGGAAGTTCCACACGCGATTGGCCTGGGTACGTGTACTTCGTGGTGCACAGGAAGTTCCACACGTGATTGGCCTGGGTATGTGTATTACGGGGTGCGCGGGAAGTTCCACACGTGATTGGCCTGGGTATGTGTACTACGGGGTGCGCGGGAAGTTCCACACGCGATTGGCCTGGGTACGTGTATTTCGGGGTGCGTGTGAACTTCCACACGCGACTGGGCCTGTGAGAGTGGGGTACGTGTATTCCAGGGGTGGGAGGGAATATTTACTCGTGACTGGGCCCGGGAGAGCGTGCTACGTGTATTCCTGGGGTGGGCGGGAAGAATTACACGTTCGCCTACGACACGCCGAAAAATAAATGGTCCAATCCTGAAACACGTACGCCAGCATGAAGCAGGCGTACGTTGACCCGCGCAGCATAAAAGTGCGCGCAAACAACAAACAAGCTCAGACGCGAGGATGAATATACCGTTCCTAGCAGCAGTGGCCGTGGGTTACCAAAGGAGGAGGAGGAGGATAGTGAGGGCCAGAATTTTCACTCCCAGAACCAGCCTTTTTGGGATGCCTGATGACCAGGTTATTGGAGGTACAGGTTTCCACCACACATAATACTGAACCTGGTCAGTGAGTGGGAGGATGACCTCACATCACCCACCCTGTGCTGCCAAGCACTCAGCCCCCTGGAGAAGGTCCTCAATGTACTGCACTTCTTGGCCACAGGATCATTTCAGCAGACAAGTGCCAATGTGGGTGGGGTGTCACAGGCCACGCAGTCATGCTGCCTACACCAGGTCTTGAACATCATCACTGCACGCCCATCAGTCCGTAGGCACATATACCTGCCCAGGACACCTGCAGAAAGGCAGGCTGCCACCCTCGATTTCTACGGTGTGGCACAATTCCCAAAAGTGCTAAGTGCCATTGACTGCACCCACGTGGCACTACGTCCCCCCAGGGCATCAGAGCACATCTATAGGAACCGCAAGCACTGGCATTCCATCAACGTGCAGGTAGTATGTATTGCCAAGGGAATCATCACCTCAGCATATGCCAGCTATCCAGGGTCCACCCACGACAGCTTCATTTGCCGAATGTCTACCCTAAGCCGGGACCTAGAAGCTGGGCGGCATAGCTATACATGGCTGCTTGGTGAGTATGAATGCCACTGCACATGCATGCGTGTCAGATGCAGAGTTATGTCACTGCTTCACTAATGATACCCATCACCTCCTCACCAGGGGATGGTGCCTAACCTCTGAGCACCCACATGATGACGCCAATTCGGAACCCCATCACGCCTCCAGAGGTAAGATACAACACAGCCCATATTGCAACCCGGGGCATAGTGGAGCGCACATTCGGAGTGCTCAAGTCACGCTTTCGCTCCCTTGACCTTTCTGGCGGGCAGCTCTTATATGCGCCCCCAGTAATGTGCAGGATCATAGTGGCAGCATGTGTCCTGCACAATGTCGCAACACGCCAGGGCCTGCTTATGGACATGGTGGTGCCCCCACATCCCCAACCACATGCACGCCCGCAGCGCATGGGAGGGGAGAGGGCACGGGGTGAGGCAGCCCGTACGCAGCTGGTGGCTAATTACTTCACATAGAAATCACACCCCTGTGGAGTGCACACAGCCATGGCACATACCATCTGATAAGCAATGCTGACTCGACCTGACTATTAAGACAAACAAAGGGACAGTCAACTGTTAGAACCATAGCAGCCTGAGATTGTTCATGTGGAAGTGTCACAATGTGTGCATCCCTACCTACACAAACACCACCAATGCAGTGTCATCAAATGACACTTCCATGCTGCAGAAATGAATACCCACTTGCAAAATACTACATGAAAACAGTGCCATGTCACCCAATCCCTCCCCGGCACGGCCACACAACACACCATGGCATGTCATGCAATGTGAGAGGAAACAAATTAATCCCCACAACATGCCCCAAGTGTCACCAGCTACAGTGTCCCTAATGGAAACATGTCCACACATGAAATGCTCATAGTAATGGAGGACCTACAACACACATTACCAAATACTTACCAAGAATACCAATCACCTACACAACCTCCAACCTACCTTAAACATGACATTACAGACTTAAACATTTTCTAGCCTCACTACCTGATGATGCCAGCCCTCAGACCACTTCCAAGTATACAGTGTTAGCGCCACGCAAGAGTGTAGGTGCACTGCTTACAACATGGACTCCAGTTCCAAGGTGGACCGCATTGTGAAGACATGAGGAATGGACCTGCAAATTAGGAGGATGAAATGGATGCAGAGGCACATATCAATACACCATGCAGTGTACAATACAACAGCAATATGCACTATGAATGTATACACAGTATTAACTACAGACTGCCCACACATCGAATGGGAATCCAATGTCACCATGTACGTCAATGTCACTTGGGCACACCCTTTGCAAGCCCATGGAAAAGGGAAGCAGGAGGGGTGTGTGTCACAAAAACCCAAGCATCTGAACCAAATTCATGACAAGCCTGCATGTGCCCAGCCACAATGCAGCGTATGCCCACGGGAGCCACACAAGGCAACACACTTTCCAAAAAAAAAAAAAAAAAAGAAAAAAAATCAAAAATGGTGGTGGCACTATGGGAGGCAGCCCACGCAAAGCCCTAGTCTGTTCCTCCATGGCTGCAAGCATGCGGGTGTGGTAGGTCTCGTTCTGGAGGATAAGTGTGCGGAGGTCCCCATGCAACAACTCACGGGATGCCCGGACCTCCGCCCTAGTTGCCTGCATCTCAGCTGAGAGCGTACGTGTGAGACGCTCCAGCTGCTGTTGTGTCCTTCTGTTTGTCGAAGCCTCAAGCTCAACAAGAGTCGTCCTGAGGTGTAGGAGTTCCACCCTCAGGGCTTCCCTGTGGCCCTGGGACTCTATGGAAATGGCTTCCTGCAGAGTCACCAGTGCCGCCCGCCTGTCCCTGTGGGACGCCAACATGTCCTCCCTGTGTGACTGGCAGATAGAGTCAGTTGCCTGCTGTAGTCGCTCCATCAGCCTTTCGGGGGGGACAATGGAAGTGGCCACCCTATCCATGGCCTGAGCCATCATCTCTGATGATGCTGCCTGTTGGGTTGCCATACCGTATATGGATTGCTCCCATGCAGTATTGCCAGGTGGCTGACGGCCACCACGTCGGCGGGCACCACACCTGTCTGGGGCAAGGCGAACTGCGCCTTGCTGTGCCGGCACTGCCTGAGGCAGCAGGACTGCATTCCCCCTCTGACCTGCTGGCCCAGGAACAGGATCAGATGTCGCGGAGTGTGACCCTGCAACCGTAACCACCAAAGGCGTACCTGCCAACACTGACATCCCCATTGAGGGTTCTAACCCTGGTGCAGGTGGGTCAGACAGAACAGAATCCTTCCCAGGAACACTCACCTGCGACGGCACATAGGTCTCATCATCCGAATCGACACCTGAATACAGCTCGGGGGAGGTGCAGCCAGAGACACCCCTTGAGAGCACGACCTGCAGCAGTTGTGGGTTCTCACCCACCACCACACCAGGTCCCTCACTGGTGGTTGGTCAGCCCTCAGACCCCTCCTAGGTCTGCACCATCTCCACAACCCCAGCAGTATCAAGTGCGTCATCCCCTGCAAAGACATAAAAGAAAACAAATGGAAACAGGCATTAGCACTATGGCACACAATTAGGGCTGAGAGGCTACAGAAACAGTACATGATTGACACATGTCCCATATGACTAAAACCCTCCCATGCATGCACCGTCACTGCATGTGAAGGGGAGGCAGATGGCACACATTGATGACACCAAGATGGAAGATGAAGACATTTGCTGCATGCCGCCTAGCAGTGGCATCACACATTGGCCAGTGATTGGCAGGTCAAATACAAATGACAACACACAGATGGCATGTACCCTAGCCATGAAGTGAAGAGGGAGAGGAGGTCACCAATTGTTCATTCAGTCCAGTTTGCTAATGTAATTGATTTTTTCATTGCAATGGTTCAAATGTTTAACCTGCAGCTGCCAGTCCAAAATGGTCCTATAGCACAGGGACATGTCTAAACAAATCATGTCCAGGAAACTAAGCCAGTCCACTGTACCATAGCCATGTCAGACATGTGACAATAGGACTGAAAAATCCTGAGTAAAAGTGGTGGTATGCAAACAATCTGCCAGAATAAACAGAGGTAAATAAGCAACAATGTTGTGGCAAGATGACACTCCAAGGGCAACTGGCGTGGTGTTGGGCTGGATGTCTAATGTTGGCAGAAGGGATGCTGCTATACCCAAATGCTGGTGCGCAGAATGAATAGGAAGAGTCACATGGGTGATCCAAACCACTCAGGCACACACACCCTCACCTGGCACCCAAACAGAAGCCCTCCCACACACACCATGCACATGGATGACACACACATGCATGTGCACTCACCGAACAATGCCTCGTAATCTGCCAGTTCTCCCACACCTTGGATCTGTTCCTCCGTGACGTAGGTCCCAGCAACCTGCTCATGTGGAGAGAGTTCTATGTCGTCTGCTTGAGGCCAGCTTATTCTTTGCCCTGCGCTTCAGGTCATTCCAGCGCTTGTAGCATTCAGTAGCTGTGCGCCTCACGATTCCAAGGACACTTATGATGTCCGCAATGGTCTGCCAGTGTGCCTGACGTTGTGCAGGTGTGGTCTTGGATCCTGCAACAATCACCATTTCGCGGTCATGTGCGGACACATACTCTACAAGTGCATTCAGTTTGGCCTCATTGAAGCTGGGCTTCCTTGACGGGCCGGACTGTGTAGCCGTGTCTGGGGCATCAGCCTCTACTGGACGAGCACTCTTCCTCTTCCGCTTGGAAGGTGGTGGGGATCCTGAGTGTCCTACGGCGCTCTGGACACTAGGGGCAGGAGCCCCGATGGACTCTGTACTAGGAGTATGGGATTGCACACTCAGCATGGGAGTTGGTGCAGGCATTAGCTCAAGTGTGATGGTGTCAGGGGGAATGTCAGCATGATGGACTTGGACCGACACTGTCCTGGCTGGGTGTGTGAGAGGTGGGGTGGATGGAGCCGCAGCTGCCCCTGCAGCCTCCCCAGCCTGCCTAGGCGGGGCAGCAGATGACCTAGCTGCCCCTGAACCACGTGGCCTGATGACACCAACGTTCACCGGCGCACGTGGCCTAGACCTGCTGACCTGGAAGTCAGCCATGGAGTCACCCTGTGCCAGGTCTGGTTCCACAGTGGGCTGGTCCAACAAGGGCTGAGCATGGATGGTGTCAGCCACGTTAACCTCAACCAGGGGGGGGGGGGCATGGGTGTCCCTGACTGCTCCTCCACACATGGGGGGCTAGGGGCACCCTGCAAGTCACGGCAACGTCCCCTACTGGATCCACCACGGCCACCACTTGGGGCTCGGCCACCTTTGCCACCCTTACGGCTTGTACGCCTCCCAGCCATGGCACTGATGTTATTGTGCGTATGGGAGTCGATGTGAACTATTGTCCTGGGCAATTGGGGGTCAAAGGGGTTGGGTACCAGATGGTTATCGTACCCTAGTGCTCTAGCAAGGCTGTATGTCACCCCTGGGGAAAGATGACGGGTCACGCAATGCACAGGCACCACAAAAAAGGGAAGTAAGGTGCACGCAACCCCTCCTAGACCACATGCGTGGAAAAATAAACCTGCACTACGCTGTGGCACCCAGAAACACAAGAATGAAAGTATGCATGTCACACGCAGCCTAGAATGACTTCTGAAGGGGTACGCGACACATGGGGCAAGCACAGCTGTTAAATACGTGCGCGACTCACCGTCTGCCAGGAACAAAAGCGTGAAAAATATGCGCATGTGCGCGTTGGCAACACCCCCGCCAAAAGAAGAATTGTACGCTGTCTGAGGAGACATGACAACAGTAGAAGGGAACGCTGTTTGAGGAAACAGGCCCAGGGAAAAGAGGAAAAGAGAAAAAGCTGTCAGAGGTAACAGGGAGTACGAACTGGAAACGCTGTGAAGTAAATCGTGTGTGAACCGACAAGAAGTACAGATTTCACCCACTCTGTCTCCACGAAAAGCACGTACAAAGAAATGGCGTTCTACACGTACCTTTTATACACACGTCACAGACGCGCATACGCAATGAGGCCATTTCCACCAATTACGCGCTTTGACACTTGGACGTGTATCTCTTTTTTTTTACACACGCCATTCTCTACGGCCATGCGCGTGACGTCACAGCTGTGCATGGTGGCCTTTGGGCCAATGAAATCGCATATGCGAGCACACGTGGTGAAACTGCACGTCTGAGTGTCATCACGTGTAATCGGAGGAAAGTGAGCGTACACGCGATTGGCCTGGGTACGTGTATTTCTGGGGTGCGCAGGAAGTTTCACACCCGATTGGTAGAAATCCATGTGTGCTCTGTCATCACGTGTAATGAGGGAAACACCCGCGCGCGTCACAGACGGGCTTACGCGCTAAGGGCCTTTGGTCCAATGAAATCGCGTATGCGTGCAGACACGCTTACGCGTTAAGGGCCTTTCCTCGAATTACACGCAGACGTGCAGGACTTTTCACGTGCCAAATCACTTCGTATCAAGCTGGCCACGCGTAAGCACACGGAAGACCACGCTCCTGCCCAGAAAGCCGGTTTACTGCCCCCCAGAGCCCCGAGCACGCTCCCACCTGCCATCTGCTTCTGCCTGACTGCCTGCTGCCCACGTGCCCTGCCATTTGCTACCTGCACATCAGCTAGGGGTGCTGTTGCTGTGACCACCCCTGCTGGAACCGAAGACTTCCGACTGGGATTCCATCGCTCCACAGCCCAGCCCCAGGACCCAGTTGCCCACCCACTCCTGCCTCTGGGGTTGTCATGTCGGGCACTGCAACATCTGGCACCACTGACAACCCCCGGCCAGAGAGGCAGAGGGGCACCAACTTCAGTGCCAGGGAAGTTGGTGTCCTGGTGGAGCAAGTCCTGGGGCAGTGTGATGCCCTCTACGGAAGGTTGCGCGCCGACAAGGAAGGACAGACTCGGATCTGGACAGACATCGTGACTGCCATCAACGCAGAGGGGGTGGCAGTCCGCGACTTCCAACATGTCAAGAAGCAGTGGGAGGACTTCAGGACCAGGACCCTGAACAAGGCGCGGCGCCTCTTGAAGGCAGCATATGCTAAGGGGCGCATCGGCCACTTGTCGGAAGATCAGATGAGGGTCCGGGAAGGCATATCCCCAGCACTCCACGTCCAGGTCCTTGAGAGGCAGACCCGTCTGGAGTCGAGCGGTAAGTGTACATGCATCATGATTGTAAGCTGTACGTGTGGTGATGTGCCAGTAGTGTGCCGGTTGCACATCTGATTGTATGGGGCCGAGTATGGTTGGGGGTATACAGGACCGTGAGGCAAACACATGCGAGTGCCGTCATGTGTGAGACATGGATGGTGCTTGTGTGTGTAGGCTTGCATGCCAAATGCAGTTGTGTGGGCACACATGTTTGGATGAAAGTGTATGTAAGTAGGCATGTTTGTGATGTCACGCATGTATGTTGTTTTCAGCTGCATGTATCAGCACTGTGTACATGTGCATGTGTGTGTATTTGAAAAGGGTGCAACAGTGATGCAACATGGATGCATGTGACAGCGGGATGTGGAAGCCTGATTGGCAGATGTGACATGGATGCCCATCGGAACACTGCGACAGTTGGCTGAGTTGTACACATGCATGCAAGTGTGGTGGTGTGTGTGCATGTGTAGTGCACTCCCTGTGTTGCATATGATGTCTGGCTCACCTTTGCGCGCTCATGCTGTTGTATGTGTATGGATGGTGGTGGCAGTTGCGATGTGGCTGTGGTATGGCTCAGGTGTGCATGTAGAAATGGCATGTGTGTTGCCAATTGTGGTGCCATGTCTGAGGTTTGCCAATGCCACTCATGTGCAACTGTCATGTGTGTATGTGTCCATTGTACAGTGCCCTGATGCCTGTGTTTTATTTCTCCCTGTCTGCAGCCTCAACTGATGAAGAGGGCGGAGAAGGTGCTGTGGAGCACAGCGGCGGGGATGGCACCGTCAGCCGGAGACGCAAGGCCCGGCTCCCCTCCCAGGTTGTGATCTCGTCGGGGAGTGAGGAGTCCGGTGCCGCGTCGCAGGCCGCAGCTGCGGGGGGAGGTCCAAGAGGCGGAGGTCCGAGTTGGACTCCTCGGCAGCAGAAGGGGCAACTGGGACCCCACAGGGCCCAACGGGGGAAGATGGCACAGAGTCATCCAGGTTGGTGGGGGGTTTGGTGGAGGAGGAGGCCGTGCAAGCAACAGAGATGGGGTCTGGAGGTCGGGATTCCACTGGTGCTAGTGGTGCAGTGCAGGACCATGGACAGGAGGCAGCACAGGTCGCCGCGGAGGTGCCTGTGTGCAATCCTGTCCCTGATCCTGTCACTGCATCATCTTGCACCAGCAGGGATGCCTACGTCCAGACCCGTTTTCAGGCAGGGGATGAGCTCACGACAACTGGCCTTCCTCTGCCTGCGGACATGGCTATCCGGGTCCGGGTTGAGCCTGTCCTGACTGGTGTGGCGGGCCATGCGAGGTGACCTGCAGTCTTTTCATGAGGAGACTGCACGTCATCTCGAATGGCTCGTTGACCGCGTCAGCCTACTGGGACAGGTCACCCAGGCCGGATTCCTCCGTTTGATGGGGCTTGCTCCGACCCCCTCCTCAACTGAACCCCCTATGCGCCAGTCGTCCTCCGTGCCATCTTCCCACCCATCAGTCACCTGGGTGCTCTGTGGAGCTGCCTCTGACGGTGCAGCCAGGCTGCTGGAGGAGGCATCCCTGCCACAGTCAGGAGTCGGACATCCAGCAGGGGTGGCCACATCAATGACTGCACCCCAGCCGGCAGAGGATGTGCAGGCAGCAGGAGACAGTGCACGGGCAGAGGCACAGCAGCAGCAGCAACGTGGTGGGAGCCATGATGGCTCGGGGCCATCGACATCGGAGGGGCAGTCATCGGTCGGAGGGCAGGAGGACCCAGGACGGGAAGTGTCTTCCGTTTGGCAGCGGTTGGGCCACGCCATAGATGCGGAGTGGCAGCGGGCGGAAGAGGCACGGCTCATGATGGTCAGGGCGGAGAACTCCATGCGGAGGGCCCTGAGGCGGGCCGAGTGTCTCGAGGCAATCCGCAGGGAGTTTGGGGGGAACGTGTGGACGGCCCTGCGGACCCTCGGGGCCATGGAGGAGGACCGCCTCCGGGACATTGAGCAGGAGTTCGATGATGCCCTGGCACGGAACATCCTGAAGTGAGCCGTCGGACTAGCCCGCTGCCCTTGTAAATAGTTATGTAGTTAGTGTTAGGTTTCCTTTGGTTTTGCATTTTTTTTGGACCTTTTGGACAATGGGCCACATTTTTGTATATAGTTATTTTTTTAGGTAGTGTTATTAGATAGGTTTCATTTCTTCGGTTGGGATCATGGACCCTGGATTGTTTATCTGTATATAGTTGACTTTTGGATTTTAATTTTTTTTTATGATTTCACAATGGAGCAATGGTTTTCGAATTTAATTTTCCATTGGATTTGCTTTTGTGGACTGTGACTTTGGACACCTTTCGTTTGCATTATGATTTGTGGTTTTGCATTATTTCACGTACCTGCTTGTTCTTTTTTTTAGAAATTTCCATTATTGTTGTTTATTTTTGATTCAAGTTATGTTGCGTTTAATACATATTTTTTCTTCAAACTTCAATGTGTAGTATCATCTCATTTGTTTTATGCATATCATGATATGGGTTTTGACATTCTCTGACAACCATTGGGTGTATGTGAGGGACATGTGTTCATTTCCAAACTTGCAATTGGGGTTATATCATGTTTTTGCCATTTCTAAGTGGGTGGATGCAATACTCAGGTGGGTGTTTGCAATTTGGAGGCTGACCATAAGGGCCAGGGATCTAGATTGTGGTGACATGTTGGCTGGGGGACATGAGTGGGGGCCTGGTGGAGGCTGCCCCTGCACTGCTGGGGGGTGGGGGTGGTGGTAGACATGAGTGGGGGCCTGGTGGAGGCTGCCCCTGCACTCCCGGGGGGTGGGGTGATGGGAGACATGGGTGGGGGCCTGGTGGAGGCTGCCCCTGCACTGCTGGGGGGTGGGGGTGTAGGAAGACATGGGTGGGGGCCTGGTGGAGGCTGCCCCTGCACTGCTGGGGGGTGGGGGTGGTGGGAGACATGAGTGGGGGCCTGGTGGAGGCTGCCCCTGGTGGCTGGGGGGTGGGGTGCAGGGAGACATGCGTGGGGGCCTGGTGGAGGCTGCCCCTGCACTGCTGGGGGGTGGGGGTGGTGGGAGACATGAGTGGGGGCCTGGTGGAGGCTGCCCCTGGTGGCTGGGGGGTGGGGTGCAGGGAGACATGCGTGGGGGCCTGGTGGAGGCCGCCCCTGCACTGCTGGGGGGTGGGGGTGGTGGGAGACATGAGTGGGGGCCTGGTGGAGGCTGCCGCTGCACTGCTGGGGGGTGGGGTTGATGGGAGACATGTGGGGGCCTGGTGGAGGCTGCCCCTGCACTGCTGGGGGGTGGGGGTGCAGGGAGACATGGGTGGGGCCTGGTGGAGGCTGCCCCTGTGGGGTGCGGGTGATGGGAGACATGGGTGGGAGCCTAGTGGAGGCTGCCCCTGCACTGCTGGGGGGTGGGGGTGCAGGGAGACATGGGTGGGGGCCTGGTGGAGGCTGCCCCTGGAGGGTGGGGATGGTGGGAGACATGGGTGGGGGCCTGGTGGAGGCTGGTCCTGCACTGCTGGGGGGGTGGGGGTGATGGGAATCATGGGTGGGGGCCTGGTGGAGGCTGCCCCTGCACTGCTGGGGGTTGGGGGTGCAGGGAGACATGGGTGGGGGCCTGGTGGAGGCTGCCCCTGCACTGCTGGGGTGTGGGGGTGATGGGAGACATGGGTGAGGGCCTGGTGGAGGCTGCCCCTGGTGGCTGGGGGGTGTGGGTGTAGGGAGGCATGAGTGGGGGCCTGGTGGAGGCCGCCCCTGCACTGCCTGGGGGATGGGGGTGGTGGGAGACATGAGTGGGGGCCTGGTGGAGGCTGCCCCTACACTGCTCGGGGGTGGGGTTGATGGGAGACATGGGTGGGGGCCTGGTGGAGGCTGCCCCTGCACTGCTGGGGGGTGGGGGTGCAGGGAGACATGGGTGGGGGCCTGGGGGAGGCTGCCCCTGCACTGCTGGGGGGTGGGGGTGATGGGAGACATGGGTGGGGGCCTGGTGGAGGCTGCCCCCAGTGGCTGGGGGGTGGGGGTGCAGGGAGACATGAGTGGGGGCCTGGTGGAGGCTGGCCCTGCACTGCTGGGGGTGGGGGTGGTGGGAGACATGAGTGGGGGCTGCCCCTGCACTGCTGGGGGGTGGGGGTGATGGGAGACATCGGTGGGGGCCTGGTGGAGGCTGGCCCTGGTGGCTGGGGGGTGGGGGTGGTGGGAGACATGAGTGGGGGCCTGGTGGAGGCTGCCCCTGCACTGCTGGGGGGTGGGGGTGCAGGGAGAAATGGGTGGGGGCCTGGTGGAGGCTGCCCCTGCACTGCTGGGTGGTGGGGGTGCCGGGAGACATGGGTGGGGGCCTGGTGGAGGCTGCCCCTGCACTGCTGGGGGGTGGGGGTGATGGGAGACATGGGTGGGGGCCTGGTGGAGGCTGCCCCTGGTGGCTGGGGGGTGGGGGTGTAGGGAGACATGAGTGGGGGCCTGGTGGAGGCTGCCCCTGCACTGCTGGGGGGTGGGGTGCAGGGAGACATGGGTGGGGGCCTGGTGGAGGCTGCCCCTGCACTGCTGGGGGGTGGGATGATGGGAGACATGTGTGGGGGCCTGGTGGAGGCTGGCCCTGGTGGCTGGGGGTGGGGTGGTGGGAGACATGAGTGGGGGCCTGGTGGAGGCTGCCCCTGGTGGCTGGGGGGTGGGGGTGATGGGAGACATGGGTGGGGGCCTGGTGGAGGCTGCCCCTGCACTGCTGGGGGGTGGGGGTGCAGGGAGACATGTGTGGGGGCCTGGTGGAGGGCGCCCCTGGGGGGTTGGGGGTGGGGGTGGTGGTAGACATGTGTGGGGGCCTGGTGGAGGGTGCCCCTGCACTGCTGGGGGGTGGGGGTGGTGGGAGACATGAGTGGGGGCCTGGTAAGCGGCTGCCCCTGGTGGCTGGGGGTGAGGGTGGTGGGAGACATGAGTGGGAGCCTGGTGGAGGCTGCCCCTGGTGGCTGGGGGGTGGGGGTGCAGGGGGACATGAGTGGGGGCCTGGCGGAGGTTGCCCCTGGTGGCTGGGGGGTGGGGGTTGTGGGAGACATAAGTGGGGGCCTGGTGGAGGCTGCCCCTGCACTGCTGGGGGTGGGGGTGCAGGGAGGCATGGGTGGGGGCCTGGTGGAGGCTGCCCCTGCACTGCTGGGGGCTGGGGATGCAGGGAGACATGGGTGGGGGCCTGGTGGAGGCTGCCCATGGTGGATGGGGGGTGGGGGTGCAGGGAGACATGGGTGGGGGCCTGGTGGAGGCTGCCCCTGGGTATGGGGGGTGGGGGTGGTGGGAGACATGGGTGGGGGCCTGGTGGAGGCTCGCCCTGCACTGCTGGGGGGTGGGGGTGATGGGAGACATGGGTGGGAGCCTGGTGGAGGCTGCCCCTGGGGGGTGGGGGGTGGGGGTGGTGGGAGACATAGGTGGGGGCCTGGTGGAGGCTGCCCCTGGTGGCTGGGGGGTGGGGGTGCAGGGAGACATGGGTGGGGGCCTGGTGGAGGCTGCCCCTGCACTGCTGGAGGGTGGGGGTGCAGGGAGACATGGGTGGGGGCCTGGTGGAGGCTGCCCCTGCACTGCTGCGGGGTGGGGGTGCAGGGAGACATGGGTGGGGGCCTGGTGGAGGCTGCTTCTGGTGGCTGGGAGTGCAGGGGGACATGCGTTGGTGGGCAGTAGTGCAAGGTGACATGTGGGTTGGCTGGGGGGCATGGCCATGGTGGATGGGGGGCCTGCAGGACATGTGCAGGGTAGGCCCCTGTGGTGTGGGCCACCTGCAGGGGCCGTGGAGGGTGTAGAGGGAACACCTGGGAGGACCCACACGTGCAATTCACATGTGGTGCTCCACGCGCACCCCTGTAATACACGTACCCTGATGGAATCGCGTGTGATACTTCCTGCGCACCCCTGAAATACACGTACCCTGCTGCTTTTGCGTGTGATACTTCCCGCGCACCTCTGGAATACACGTACCCTGATGGAATCGCGTGTGATACTTCCCGTACACGCCTGGAATACACGTACCCTGCTGCTTTTGCGTGTGATACTTCCCGCGCACCCCTGAAATACACGTACCCTGCTGCTTTTGTGTGTGTTACTTCCCACGCACCCCTGATGCACATGTACACAGGACAATCGTGTGTGGAACTTCCCGCGAACCACTGAAATACACGTTCCACGCTTGGCGTTTGCTGTTTGCCAGCCCTGTGAACTGGTCCAGGGTTAGCGCAGCCCTTTGCGATGATTTGGGGACTTTGAAGGCTTTTCCTTGCGCGAGGGCGTTCTTGGGGGCGTAACTGGCGCTGCTGCAGGGTTGCTGCACCACTCTGCGCCACGGCTGCTTTCGGAGCCTAGAATCCATGAATACGCTGTGCGATGAAAAGGATTTTTTCGCACGCGGCTGGTGCAGTGTATCGCACGGGGACACTGTGCGCCTGCCACGTGCGCCATTTTTGTGTGAATTTCTATGAATTACCCTCTTAAACTTGTCATAAAAATATATAAATAAGGGCTTCCCTTGGGCATCCCAGACCAGGCATTGACTTAGTTGGAGTGCTAAATTGAAGTCACTTAACAACTGTTAATACTGGTGATATGTTGAATAAAATGAAAATAAATAAATGAAACATGGTGACACATATTTTGAATAGTGCTTTAATTTGTTTACAAATGTTTTTTTTTTAAATTTTGGAACATGACTTATTAAATAAAACAAATTGTTGGTTTCATATTCGACTTCGGGTGAATATTTGACCAACTGTTTGGTATTCACTGAATTTTAAATATGCTATTTGGTAGCCCCCTAGGATCACTATACCAACAGCAACTGGAGGTGGAGTTCACCTGCTTGTCCTAACTTTACTGGTTAAGCCCTCATGTAAAGTCTGTCTTTCTGTTAGGAACTCATGAATTATCTATCGTTTGTAACTAAGCAGCAACCCTTTGGTTAAAATGTATAATTTCAATCTGCAAGTTATCAACAATTCTTCTCCCACCTATACATAATTTCAAAAAAGATTACGATGCGTATGTTGTTTTTTTGTTTGCTTTGTCCTGTGTGATGGAACCTGAGAATGTCCACTTCCCTTCACCTGGGATGTTTTTGTGTAGCCTGATATAGAGCCTTCATATTTGAATGCATGTTGGAACTTGCTTCTTCAGCTGAAAACACTGCATCATATTTTATTGTATGAAAAATGCTGTGATTTGTTGTATGACAATGGATTACTGAATTCTATATCCAGGTTAAAAAAAAACATGTTCATTAAAGGTTTAAGGGGATTTTCTATATCTCATATTTTCCTCTTAAACTGCTTTTGGGCAACACATTCCTAGCAGCTCAGCATCTTCCATTCTGTCAATGTTGCCTTATAAATGGGACTCTAGTGGGGAATCAGAATCCTGCAAGCACCAACAGAGAGGGAGCAGTGGTGATGTTGAGGCTGCTGCAGGGGATTGTACAGAGGATAAGGACCCACCTGTCACCCACCAGGGGGAGACAATCTACAAGGAATGAAAGCACCATGTGAGCCATTAACCACACTATGTAAGACTGTAGAGTTCTTAAGCCACCTGCCTGCCAGAGGAAGGTAACCAAAAGAGGTGATGATCCCATCTCTGTTATGCAGAGTCTTTGATCTCACTCATTTTCCTACCCTGCTGCACCATGGGCCATAATGTGCGCCGAACCCTATGGCAGGGGGATAAGAAGTACCAGTGTACAACTAAGCAATCAAGACTGAGAAAATCCAGTGTGCAATCCAGGTGAAATGCTATCCTTAATCAAAGTGGCACTTGTCTAGTCAAGGCACCTGCTAAAAAGGACAAAGTCCGTATGATTCATACATTTGCCCATTAATAAGTAGAGTACTTGTCAGTCATTGGACATGATTCATGGGGAGAGATGGCACAATGCTGGCATAATCCCCTCATCTTTGCATGCCCAGGAATCACAGGGTGCTGCTCAAATCAATGATAGCAAAACTGCTCGAGCACAGGCAAATGTGTGCCATCCTTTGGAATGTGGTGAGCATCCTAACGTTGACATCTTTTATAAAGGTGGAGGACACCGCTCACTGAATATTTGCATGTCTCTTGTGCATGTCTCGGAGTGTGTTCTCCTTACATTTCTCCTTACATTATCAATTGCCTCCTTACTCCCCCCTTCCCTTTCTCCCTATTCCCCCTCTACCTGCATGTCTGACTTCTAGCCTGTCTCCCCTTCTGACGTTTCCATCCTCCTGTCCAAAGCCCACCCCATGTCTGCTCCAAATGACACTCTCCCCTCCCTTCTTATCCCTAAGATCTACCCTCTTCTTATTCCCTACTTAACTTCCTTCTTCAACACCTGCCTTTCCCTCCGCATTCAAGTATGCCACTATCATACCTATTTTGAAGAAACCTTTGGTTGATCTCCTTCTTACCTCTAAATTCCATCCTATCTCTCTTCTCCCATTCCTCTCTAAATTACTTGAACACCTTGCCTACTCCCAGCTCTCAACCTTTGTCACCAATCTATCTCTCCTACTCCCCTCTCAATCTGGCTTCCGACCTAAACACTCTCCATAAACGGCCCTCACCTACATCCTTAACTCACTCCTCTCCGCTTGACACTCAAAGCAATCCTCTGTCCTTATTCTTCTTGACCTCTGCTGCTTTCGACACTGTTGATCACCCCCTTCTTCTCAACACTCTTTCCTCCTTTGGATTCAAAGGCTCTGTACTTAGCTGGCTATCCTCTTACCTCTCCTCCCGCTCATTCACTTTATCCTGAGGCGGCCGTTCCTCACCAACCCAGACTTTGGAATACGCGTAGGCCCTTTCCTATTCTCACTCTACACCTCCCTCCTTGCCCCTGTTATCTCCTCATTCGGTATTTCTCACCATTTCTATGCCGATGACACTCAGCTCTTCCATTCCTTCTCTTCCTTCTCTACCGACCTCCACCTTAAACTCTCTTCCTGTTTTACTGCCATTAAAAACTGGATGTTATCCTGCTTTCTTTCTCTCAATACTGATGACTGGAATCTTATTCTTCCCCTCCAACTCTCTTTCCACTCCCTCTCCTCCACCCTTCATTCACTTTCCTCCCTCTAATCTCCCTATCTCTGCCCACGCTCGCAATTTAGGCATTCATTTTGACT
Organism: Ambystoma mexicanum; assembly: GCF_040938575.1. Classification (NCBI taxonomy): domain Eukaryota; kingdom Metazoa; phylum Chordata; class Amphibia; order Caudata; family Ambystomatidae; genus Ambystoma; species Ambystoma mexicanum. The sequence goes on along the minus strand of NC_090928.1, from coordinate 316,561,252 downwards.
CCTCCCTCTCCTTTTCCCATCATATTTCTCTCACCTCTTGTGCCTGTCGCTACCACTTCTTTAATATTCGCAAAGTCCGCCCCTCTCTCACTTTCCATGCTACTAAACTTTTAATCTCCTCCCTTATCTTCTCTCACCTCTTCTACTGCTCCTCCTTACTCTTTGGACTACCTACTTCTCATCTCTCCCCCCCTCAAATCTATCTACCATCCTGCCGTTGGTACCCTTTGTGTCCTTACCTCCCGAGACTCCATTTCTGCTTCCCTCTCATCCCTTGGCTGGCTTCCCTTTCACTCCCAACTTAAATTTCATTTCCTCTGTTTAGTCTTTACATCTCTCCATGGTCTTGTGCCCCCTTATCTCTCCTCTCTTTCTACACTCCCTCCCGCTCCCTTCGTTCAGCTGACCACTTCCTTCTTACTGTTCCTCCATCCCTGTGTGCCCCCTCTGGTTTCCGCTCCTTCCAGCTCCTAGCTCCCCTGCACTGGAACTCCTCACCCCTCTCAATCTGCTCTATACCTACCTTCTCCTCCTTCCACACTTCCCTAAAATCTCTCCTTCTCCATACCCCGCCATGAAACCCTCCCCACTTCTTGCTCCCCCTACTTCGTCTCTTCCCCATGATCCTCTCCCTCCCCTTACCCCCGCCCACCCCATTCTCGCCCACATACCCCCCTACTGTTTTCCCTGCTCTGTCCCCTCCCTCTTCCCTCTGTTTAATTGCTCTACTCTCCCTCTTCCCTCTCAGTTTAATTGCTCTACTTACTGTTTTGCTGGTTTGATTCATAATTGTAAATTGCTTCTACTGTTATAATGTTGTATGTATCCAGTTGTTAAAATGTACAGCGTTTTGGAGTGAAGCGCTATATAAACAAAATAAATACAAATACAAATTTGTTGCTTTGCAGGAATGGGAAATTGTACATGTAGTAGTTATTTGTGATAGGTGTGTTGTTTCTTTTTATATGTTTATTTCAAACATTGTTTGTGTATTATATTGAGAAAGTATTGTTTTACACATTTTTATTCTTTTGTAATATGTATGCAAAAGGCTAGATTGTTAGCCATAAGCATTAAATAAAACAATTCAAAATATGGAAGAAGAATCCACCTACTATTCATCAAGGCAGCTTGACATCAAAGAAGAGCATGCAGGGTTGAATGGTCTCTTTAGAAAAGGAGATCTATACCTCATATGCGGCATGACCTCCCTTACAGACAATACAGAGCATAAAGAATGTATGTGTAATGGTGCCATGCAACACCACTGTCAGTGTTAGAAGAGCTTGCCATTTCCACCCGACCAGGGAACATGAGTTGTGCTGCATCCTGAAGCCGGTACGCAGCGTGCTGACTATGTTCAGACCCCCAACAATTAAAAATACTGTAAGAAATAAAACCACACTGATCCTGTTCTAATCTTGATGTGTTATTTTGGGACAATATACAGAATGCTAATATAGTATTTACTTTACACAACAAAGCAGTATCTTCAGGGTATCACAGGAGTGAGCTACTAGACACAATGGTGCAGTTCTAAAGAGCTAATTTGGTTCAAGCCAATCATGTGCACAAAAGGAAGATTCATCACACGTATCAGGAGGTGCATAATGCTGTTGTATTTATGCACAAAAGTAACTTTATTAGTGGAATAAAGTTGTAATTATGTGCAAAGTGCATCATATCATTCTGCATAGATTGTGTTACGGCTTCACAACGAAACCTTTCACAAAATCACACATGAATAAACAGTAGTAAAAGGCATAAACAAACAATAAGAAAACATTCATTTTTGTACAAGAAAACGATAATACAAAATAGCTATTTTCCTAAAAACACCATAATTGATCAAACCCAAATGTATTAATTCACCTCAAAATGTTGCTTACAAAATGCAAAGAAGCAATATTCATGAAATGTGTTTTTTCCACTAAATTGCGCTTCCAGAAACTAATAGTCAAAAGAATTGATTTCTTGTGTACAAAATGTACAAAATAGTTCCCTTGCTGGGGCCGAACCTTAGAACAAATAATGAAGACATGTTGTAGATTTTGGACTGCTTTAGGCTGCCTAGAGAACCTACACAACCGAAGCTCCCTAGAGATATTTTGTCTCACATCTATTTCTTCACTAGTCAAAAAAAGTTCTGTGAGTATTTTAATATATAATTTAGAAATGATTCCCCCTGGGTAGAATAGATAGGTGTACAATTTGTATGTAATAGAGCTATCTCTTATGCAAATCCAATACAATTACCACAATTTATTGTTGACCGAACTACTGTTAGAAACTAGGTGACTCGGACTCTGATTTTAAGTCTAAACTTTTTTTACATTGGAACCGCACTGTTGAAAGATACGTAAAATGTTCTTAGTTCTTAGTTCTTAGACTGTGAAAATTAATATAAAAAAATGAGGGGGAGGATTTACAATGTTCAAATATAATGGCAGTCTTCTCCGTTCTACTGCAGTTTGGAGGCAATTAAGGCTTAATTGACATACTATTTGGGTGGGAACTTCATTCGGTAAGTTTAAGAAGCGTCTTCACAGTTGATCTTCTATTACTTATGTGAGGGCTCAGTAATGCGAGGTAGACAGCTGTTTGTGCTTTTTTTAATTGTGGGCATTTTATTAGCAAGAAAAACTGCAAATAGATCCTCACTAAGCCTGCTCTGTCTGTGAGTTCCCTACCTAGTCTAAGGTCTCCTAGCATAAACAAAACTAGCACTCACACTAAACAATCAAACATTCAAAGTAAATCTAAAACAGCATCAACAAATGAATAACCAACAACCAGTGATTTGGGTGACTTCACATGAGTAGATCCCTTCTCCAGGATTGTTCAAAGTCAATTGTTTCAAATGTGCAAAGAGAAAGGTAAAGTCTTGAACCAGATCTTGCAAGTTCCAAATTAAATAACAGTTCACCAAACAAACATCCACTGATAACAGTTATTCAGCTTTCTTTTGAAAATGTCTTCTTCCACTTCTGGCCAAGAAAACAGCACCAATGGTAATCCTGGATATTCTCTTTCCAAGATTGTTTTGTCACATTCAAAGAATACAAGAAAAGCTTCTTATGCAACAACTCTCCATGTACTTATGACCTCTGCAGCGTCTTTGGTATAATTGTCAGGATGCTTCTTCTTATGGTGATGCTTTCTTCTTAACAACCACCCTTCTACTACTGATACAGTGGGAACAGGCTCCTTTGTTCCACAGTTTGCCACTACTCCATCCACCTTTAGTGCAGCATTCACCGACTGTATCAAACAGAACCACAGTTCTAGTAATTCTGCTTCAACTTTGTACTTTATAATTGTTGTCAATTTAAAGACAAGTTTCTTTGACTCTTCTTTCCTCGACTGCCTCTTCTGTCTCTCTTGCTGCCACCAGTATAACCTGCTTCTGCTTCCAGACTACCTTTCTCTCAACTTCGATAGACTCAGCATAACAGATTGTTGAGGTAGTATTTTCACAGCACCCAGCTCCCTTCCCCAGCTTTATTCACACCTTCTTGGTTCCAGTAGCTACCCTGAAGCTGTATTGCCACTCTTCCAGATTTGGATAACTTGTATCAGAGGACCCTGGACCTTTAACAGCTTTAACAACCTCAGAACGTAGATGGATAGATTTCAACAGGGCTGGTTTCACTATATAAAGGATTCGCCTACTGGCTTCGGTAATGCGTGTTCTTCTTTTCAATTCGACAACTTCTACATTTATCGAATAATTGTTCTGGATGTTACAAGGTTCAACGTTTAAAACACATTCAACAAGGTACACCTGACCACTGTTTAAGGAAGATCTTTGACTTTAAAAAGCTATGTGAAATTGCATTCCCCCTTATTAACACAGTGTTATACTTTATCCTTGGGTAGGAACCACAATTGTTCACACACAACCTTTCTTTGATGTGATGAGTCTTGTAACAGTTTTTGAAAGTCAGCTTTAGGGTTTCCGAGTGGTTTACAAAGTGTTTCTCTTCCTAATTGGAGACATGCAACCACTCCAGTAACATTAAATTTTTACAATGGAAAAGGATAAACATTTCTTTATATGCAAGCACTCCGGCTTGTGTTAGAAGTGTGCATGATACATATCCATTATCAGCAGGATACTCTACAATGACAAACAGCTTCAGCTCACTCCCACTCAGACACAAGCTAGCTTAGAGCTGGTAACAGTTACTGGCAAGGTTTTTAAAGTGAACCTGAACAGGGAGTTTCACTCAAAGGCTCCAGGAACACTGCGGTTGTGGGCTGCCTCCACTTGCCGACTTCTTCTCCTTCTGCTACTACGTTAGCACTCTTGGGACCCACACCCCTCTGCAGCAAGTGTGCATCGGATCCGGCCTTATCTACCTGGAGTCTCCTTCGCCCCTCTGTGCCTCACCTTACTTCTGCACACGGGCCTTAGGCTTTAGCACAATCAAGGCTCTACATTTACAGCCACTAGGCGCACCTGGGAAGACCTTCAATCTTGGGATGTCTCTCTCAGTGCAGCCATGGCAAAACAGGGTTTGTGAACACATGACTCTCTCAGACCTTGCAGGTGAACTCTGATTTCCTCTTGTCCAGCATCCCTTAAGAGATTGCAATTCCTCATGAACTGCCACCCTCATGCTCTTCTCCTCTGCTACTAATGCCAGCCTTCCAACTACTGCTCCAGCTCCATCTATCTTACCCCTCCTGCTGCAGCATTTTATGCCTCTTAGGTGGTGCAACTGATTGCAAGGCAGGCCCTTAATGTTAATTTCCTGCTCTTGACAAAGGCGTTCAGGCCTACTTGCCTGTCCTTTGCTTCTACATGCCTCTTCAGCTTTCTTCTTAGTCTCCGATCCTGTGGGATGCTGGGACATGTAGTTCATTTGAGAAAGGTTAGTTTTTTCCACTTCTTTAAATTGGCAAAGAGCCAACAGAAGGGAGGGATTACAGTGAAAGTTAAAAAGGGGTTCCTCCCAGTCTTCCTGGCCTGATCCCCCCCATGTGAACCTCCCGCATTACACCACCCCCAAGGTCGGGATCAGAAAGCACCTGTCTTCCCCATGCCACATGAGGAGGGTCCCAGACCAGGTTCCTGGGAAGAATCCAATCAGATTCTTTACACCACCCAATCTACAAGATCATTAATACATTCTGCTCCATGTAGGAGACATGGAGTCATTTTAGCTTTACCTTATTTGATCACTGGGTGCATGATTTAGATACATGTTCTTCAGTTGGGCTGAATAGGTCAGGATAGGCAGGTGAAGATCTCAGTAAATACTAGATGTATTGCTCTTTTGTTTGAAGACTGAATCTAAGTACGAGTGTAACTTCATGTTTTTGGGTTTACAAAAGTTAACAATCATGTTTTAGTCTTGGATTAGTTAATCTCCAAGTCCAAACTCTTCAAAAGTAGCCAATGAGTTTATTATACGTTGGGGACCAATGGGGGTCCTCTCAATCAGGACTACAATGTCGATGGCACAAGCCAAGTGCAGAATAGATGAAGAAACTAAGCTAGGCGGAAAGGTCTTAGCCTGGCCCAAGAATTTCCCTAAATCAGCAATGTAAAATTGAAAGAGTGTAGGGACCCAAATTCGGCCTTGGTGCAATCCACGATATGTGTGCGTCAGGTCCGTTAAAGAGCTATCTCTGTCTACTCAGATCTGAATTTGCATCTCAGGATGTAAGTTCCGAAGAATGCTAATAAGTGATGCTGGGAATCCCCAGGTGGCTAGTTTCTCCCACAGATTGAGAACAGCAAAAATAAAGGATGATGTTCTACATAGGTTTGTTTTTGTTAGAAATTTATTATGAGACCATTCAAAGTAGTACCTATTTGTTTTCTGAAGCCAGATGGATATGCATTAGAGATCCCTGCAAGCAAAGATCATCTTTCTAACTCCTTTAAGATGGCTGTGAATACCTTACTTGGGACATCCAAATGAGCAATGGGCATATAGTTAGACAGAGTCTGCCTGTCTCCCTTCGTATATATGGGAACAATATTAGATGTCACAAGGGTAGATTGAGTGGCAAGAATGTGACTAAACAGTTTGTATAGAAGAGAGGCCCATAGTTCAGGGTTGCCCTTTAGAATAGCATTGGCCAGGCCTTCGGGGCCTAGGACTCTTGAAGAGTTTGCTTTCATAATTAAACTAAAGATATGATCAGAATCAAAATCTAGGTGCCATCGAGAGATTGTTGGACATTCCGAAATCTACCCAAGAGGGCCAGGGTGACTATACATTCTTGCAAAGTGACCATCCAAGCAGCCTATGGAAATGGGTTAGTTTGAACAAACACCTGCAGGCTGCTAACATTGTTAACCAAATGCCAGATGTCGCTGGTGTTTCTCGGGGCCAGGGCTGGAAGTATACATTCAACATCTTGCTGCAATATTAAAGCTTTGTGAGACCTAAGTCTGTTTTATAGGCCTGCTTAAGCTTTCCTTTAGTATAAAGTGTACCAGAATCATATGTATGGTGCTGAAGACATAGAGAAGACCTTAGTTCCTTCTTTTTTAAACTGGATCTCCTCATCAACAAAATGTAGGCCAGTTACTTTTTGTTGGAATTGTTGAAGAGGAACGTCCTTCAGCATACAACTCATCATTTTGTTAAGGAATACAGGATATCAACCACACTCTAGTAAATCTCCAAGTTCATTCTCCAATTTGCTGTTAAAGAGACCTTCTATCCTCTGTCTCAAAATGAGTCTAGAAGCACTCGAGCTGGAAGTTAGAGGATGAGGGCAATATATCACAATGCCTTTTTGAATACATTGGTCTAGCATTAGATGTAGTCCAGAATGATCACAAGCAGGACTATCAATAATTTTCAAACTCTTGCATATTTCAAAAACGTGCCTTGCGGTGTAAATGTAGTCCAGAGTAGATGTAAATGTCTCCCTACACCAAGTAGGAAGAGCAGGGATGACATTTGAATGTTACCATTTATCCTAATTAGAGCCCGCATAGTCATAAGCCTCATAATACAGCTACCTTGTGTAATCAAGTTGTTTACAACCTGACAAGGGGATTCATTTAGACTTTTTACAATATCCAAACATGTGGACTTAAGTGCCCGGCCAGAATAAGTTGACCTGCTTCCTCCGAGAACCACTTTTCCAATATGCCTGATAAAGTCTAAATAAAGTCAACCTGGCTCACTCTCTTCACCCAATCGCCTTCAGCCCCCGCCTTCTCTCAGCACTTGCCCTTAGCACCCACTTGACTGTGCTCCATCACAGGTTTGCACTTACTGTAGAGGCAGGTGGCCACTCCTTACCAAGTGTTCTCTGTCAGGCACTTGTCCTGTTGGCTGCACAGGCTGACTTCCCTGGCACTCCACCTCTTGTGAATTCTCCTAGCACTTCCCCACTTCCCCATCCCCATCTCTCTCTCTGCACTTGCACGTCCTGAGTCGCTCACAAGGCATAGAAGGACCACCTCTTTCCTCTCCATCAGTTTTCTATCCGCCTGTTGTCTGCATGTTCCCTTCCCCCTTTGTCCTGTGGGCGCTTTGAAACTCAATTTATTGTTGTGTAATCGCCTTCCAAATGCACAATAAATAAATACATAAATTAAACAGCAGTGGCTATCTTGAATGTCTCGCTAAGATTGAAACACATAAACAAACCCAAAAACTAGCTATCATTAAACAGGCAGTTGCTACCAGGAATGTCTCCCTAAATTTGAATTCAGTGGCTAACTGAGAGAAGTCCAGCTAAGATTAAATAGGCAGTGGCTACCTTAAAATGTCTCACTAAATTTGAATAGCAGTGCAGAGCTCAAAAATCAAGCTGAGAATTAAATAGCCTGCTAACTCAAATTTCTTCGCAAAACAATGAAGGCAATGGTTAACTCAAATATATAGTTAAAATTGAAACAGTGAATAATTCAACTCTGCAGCTGAATTATAAAACATCAGCTGTTCTCAGAGTGCATCTAACTTCAAGATGTTAGCTGTAATCAGAAATGCATCTAAATTCGAAACATTAGTTGTACTCAGAAATGCATTTAGATTCAAAACATTAGCAGTGCTCAGAACTGCATCTAAATTCAAAACATTAGCAGTGCTCAGAATGTTACATAAGTAACATGATAGCTAATGGACACCCGTTAATAATCAAGGGCGCAATCAACTGTAACTTGTGCAAGGCAGTTTCTGAGAGCGAGACAGTCAGGCACACATCTGAGTGTGAAACCTCGGATATAATCTAGGACCAGAAAGATGAACATTTAAATGCACGGAAACATTATCGTCACCCCTTACCAGTTTGTGCAGGTCGGGTATGCACCATGAGTTTTAAAAAAGGACATCTCAATGCACTCATATTTCATGCACAGATTGTGGTGTCCTTTGTGCAGAGGGTAAACATGTATTCACTCAAACTACAATGTTTTTAAATGGGGATCCGAAATGTCTAATGCCCAAAACTAATTGAATTTGTTGCATCCAGCAGAACTATACAGATTCTATGGGTAATTGCCTTTGAATTCATGTATGAGAGACTACATTGGAAGATATATGGCACTGTTAGCTTTTGTTTAAGTACACAAATTTCTGTACACATGTACATAACCCGTGCCTTGAAAGAGAAGTCATTCAGGCCGCAGAAAAGCCCAACTTCCTGACATCAATCAGCGTCTTTTGAAAGTTAGGCACCGCGGCGCTGCTGTTAACGAGGGCTGAAGGTGACTTACCATCCAGCCGTGACTTCTCTGCCGCCTCCACGTCTTATTGATTATGTGGGTGTGGAGAGACACACAAGACGCCACCTCAACCTCTCGTAACCTTTAGTCAAAGGTCTGTTCAAAGGGATCATGTCAACAACAAGACAGCCAGGCCTGAGTGTCTCTGGCTATATCGGCCCGCGAGCTCCTCGCATTCGATCATTGCAAAGCTCACGTTGCCACGAAGGATTTCGTTGCTTATTTTTGTCTCAAAAGTGTCCAGCAAAGCCCTCTGTCTCGTGACATATAAAATGGCGGTCTAGAAAGTTCCAGTTACTATTAAACATTTCCCACAGGGTAAAGTACGTAAAAAGCGCTGGGTTTGTATATAAAGATGGCTGCACAAAATGGCATGTTTGATTTGTTTTTCTCCACATGTTCAATATTGCCAGGGGCAATATCCCAGGCTGGTGGAACATTGCTCCAGTGGACAAGTTGTCCTGTTATGTAACATTGCATATTTTGTTTTCTTTTATAATTGTATAGTCAATGCGGGCAGACATTAATGACATGTTTATAGCTGTTCATGCCGGATTTCTCCAACTGCTTCTTAGCATCATAATAATATCAGGGCTCCTCATTACCCAATTTAACGATGATCCATTCTTGAACCACGCAAAAAGGGAATAGCTACTTTGCCCTGCAGTCATTCCAGCCTGTGCCTGCATCATGCTGATCCCAGCTACCAGAGTCCATCACATAACCTCCTTGGCTATCCTGCACTTCGGGAAAACAGAACAAAAATCATGGAACTCTGCAGTCTCCCACCCCAGGAGTAAAGTAAGACACAAATGCAAATTAGCACAAACCCTTTCATTGTGTAACTGTCAAATCTCCAAGAGACTAAAAAAAGAGATACAGGCAGGAGTCAAGGTGAGCTGCCTGTCTTATGTTCCAGAGGATTGTGTATGTTTTTGGAGGCGGAATGGAGGAATGGAATGGATGTCACTTTCTTGCCTTTCATACCCGTCCTGGCGAAAAAAGAAAAAAACTTGGGGCCTGGTTCATGGAATTTATAGCACAGTGAAAAGTGCCTTTGCACTGGTGTCAAGTGACTTTGCACTGCCAACAAGTACCCGGATTCACAGAATGGTTCAAAGTGTATTTTTGCACTGCAAAGTGACTTTGCACTGACTTTGTACTGCAAAAATAAACTTTGCATCGCTATGTGAATAGGGTATTGGTAGGCAGTGCACCGCATAAAAAAATCCACGGATCAGGCCCATGGTTTTACTGCAGCGTGGCACTGGTGAAGAAACCATTGGATTCCTGGGGAATTCTTTGTAAATGCCTCACAAAAGTGTAACTCCCATTAGGCGTTTATGCTTTTTGGACTGCAATGTGCACAAAAATGTGCATAGGCAATGTTTCCCTATTTTAACACTTCTTTCGGTGCAGTGCAAATATTGAACGTTGTGATTAGGGACGTTTTTGAACATTGAGTGCAAATTTAACGGGTCCCTCGTGCAATCATATCTTCAAAATGAAGCCTAAATTGCTTATGAAAGGCCCAGAAACCCTTGTTTTTGAAAGAACGTGTTCTTTTTATTTGCGTCAGCAATTGAGTGTGAAACATGGGATGGTAACTTCATGAGAAGCGCAGGACACGCTGCCACTGGTTGGGATTGTTTCTGTAACATGCTCAATGTGCAGCTCGCAAGGGGTCAGCTTGCAATACTTGACAGGCTTACTGATTCCAGGGATCATGAAAGGCAACATGTCGCCTTGCACCAGTTTTGGCTGAAGGGGGGGCGGGTCACAAAAATGTGTTGGTCAAACTTTGCTATAGTTGTGCCTGTGATCCGTGAAAGGTGCATGTGAAGATAACCACTGACGTACAAAGCATCCACTCGGGCATCACTCAGAGAGGAAACTTCAGCCACACAAATATTTACCTGCTCCCATTGATGTGTTGAGGCCCTGAAGCGAGTCATTGGCTGTTTTGTGAACAATTCCTTTCATCGTGCTTCGGGGAATGTTAGTACCCTGCTCTCTTCTCTCTCCACACTGCAGAATGTGCTGAAAAGGGACACTGGTGCAGAACATAAACAAATTCCCCCGCTCAGTTGCTGAAAATTGAACTTGCGTGCTAGAATATTGAAAGGATAGATGGGAAGACGTGTGAAAGCCTAAGCGTTAAAGTTAAGTGTATTTCTCTCTAATTTCTTAGTTTGGAATCATTTGCTGTTATTGCCCGCTCATCAGTCAATTATAATGCTGAGGATGCAGTCAATAATTACTGATATTGACTGTGTTCCGAACGTTCTGACTTCAGGAGCAATCAGGGAAACAACAGAAAGTAATTCTCTGCATTCAAGAAACAGCAATGCAATTTTCCAGCAAGATTTCTTTTAAGGCGTCTTCGATGTGATATGTAGCATTGAATTCACTGACGTAAAAGCTAAAACAGTGCATAATGCTTTCATTTTCTTATTCAAAACCATTCAGTTTTCCATTAGACCTAATGCATGCTTTTGCTGTTACAGTTCAATTAAGTGTATAATTATCAAGTTTTTCTTATGAAGACAGTCTTGTTATTTAAACACTGCACAAAAAGACATTGGGCCTCATTACACGGTATGCGGTAAGGGTTTACCGGTACCGGTAAGGGCACCGGTACCGGTAAACCCTTACCGCCTTACTACGAGGTCTCTTTGCCGGACCCGACCTCAACGGCTGGTTTTACCAGCCGTTAAGGAACGGGCCCGCAAAGGGACCTTGGTGCTAATTACGGTACCGCAATTACCTCCTTCCCCATTCCCATTGAGTCCTATGGTGCCTTGGTGAATGGGGAATTACCGGCCCTGTTCACCTTGGAGTAGGCCGGTAATTCCGCCATCCACCAAGGCGGACACAGTAAAATACCGGCGGCAATCACCGTGTAATGAGGCCCATTGTGTGGAGAGGTGAAAGCAGTGAGAGGGAGCTATCTTGGAAGGGAGTACAGTCTGGATCAAGTAGGGCGTCTAGAATGGGAATGTTAGACAATGTGGAGGTGAGGACAACGTGTATGGAGCCAACACAAATAATCTTTCATATTCGCACGAGGCGATCATTATTGGCCTCATATCCGTCAGTCAAACTCCTCAGAATGCGTTCAATAACTACTGATATTGACTGCATTCTGAACAGTTGGATTTCAGGAGCAAACAGGGAAACAACGAAAGCATTTCTCTGCATTCAAGAAACAGCAATACAGTGTCCCCAGCAAGATTTCTTTTCAAGGGGTTTTCAGCATGACAGGTAGTAATGAATTCATTGCACCAAAGTGAAAGCTAAAACATTGAACAATTGTTTCACTCTTGTATACAGAAACTGTTCACTTCTCCTTCGTTTCATTTTCTTAATACATCATGCATGTTCAAACTTTTACAGTGCAAGCAAGTGAATTATTAACATGTGCTTCTTATGAAGGCAGTCTTGTTATTTAAGTAGTACAACATAAGACCATATTTAATGTGCTAACACTTTTTGTGCATTTAATGTACTCGCTATTAAACTATCTTCCTTTACTGCAGTACCATAACTCCAAAACCTATATTGCTATTAGCATTACTTTCTAATAGCATTAAAGGCCCCAGATAATGACCCCTCCCTCTGTCTATATAGCTACAGTACATTTATGTATATATTTACTGAAAACATTTTGTGAAAGGGACGTTATGGTCAAGTTGCACCAATAAAAACCTATGAATTTCAATGAAAAAACTTTGTTGAAGGGACCTTATGGTTACAAGTAAAACGGAAAAACCTCTAAAATTTGCCAGTTACACTAAGCTAATTTATTTAATTTATTTTTTTTTTATATTTGCATAGCGCGCAAACAGCCCTTGGGCATAGTGGCGCTGTTACTTGAGTGGAACTTAGTTACAGGCAAGGTACAAGTGGGTTATGCATTTACATGTTTGTACATTACTACATTTGAGCACAGGATATAAATACATTTTGCAGGTTAACAGGAGATGCAGTTAGCAATCACATGAGGTGAATGTGGTGTTTATCAAGCAAAGAGTGTGATTTTCATGGATTTGCAGAAAGCCATGAGTGATTCTACAGCTGGCAGGGTTGGTGATAGGGCATTCCAGTGTAGGGATGCTAGGTAGGAGAAGATAGTGCCGCCTGCTCTTGCTCTTTTTACCATAGGCATGGTTAGCATGTTTGAGTATGGTGTTCTTGTTGGCCTTGTGGAGGTATAGGGGTGGATTCTTTGCGATAGGTAGGCAGGTGCGGAGAGGTAGATGCACTTATGGGTAAGTGTCATTGCTTTGAATATAACCCTTTCTTTTATTGGGACCCAGTGGGCTGATTTTCCTGTGGCCATGATGTGTTCTCTTTTCGAGATGCCTTGGGCTGCCCGAAGTGCACTGTTCTGGAAGACTTTCAATTTTTCCAGGTTTTTTTGTGGATGTGCCTAAGAAGAGTACATTGAAATAGTCCAGCCTTGAACTGGCGATAGCTCTGGCTATGTTGGTACAATTCTACTTAGAGAGGAATGGCCTAGCTGCGTCGATGAATCTGGCATGATACGCTGCTAAGGAGGCAATTGCGTTAACATGTCTAGTCATGGATAGGTTGGAATCCAGATAGACTCTGAGAGTTTCACTGTGTCAGATGCTGGGATTTTGATGGAGTCAATGGTGAAGTGGCTAAACTAGGTGTCAAGATTTTTGAGTGTGTCATGGATCCTACCAGGAGGAGCTCTGTCTTGTCTGAGTTGAGGCATAGTCCATTGGCTGCCATTCATGTCTGGATGGTGTTATAGATGTTGTTGAGTGTTGTGGAGTCTGTGTCATAGTTGCCTGTGAGAGTAAGGAGGATCTGGGTATTGACTGCGTAGTTGGTGTAGGTGATGCCCTGGGTTATACCCAGGGCATCAAGGATGAGGAAGAGGGGGTATGTAAAGATGTTGTAGAGAGTGGGAGAGAGGCAACATCCTTGAGGTACACCACATAGCAAGATGGAGGGTGATATGGAAGCTACATCCGAGAACACTTGCATGGTCCTACCTTGCACGAAGGAGGTGATCCACGCAGTGGTGTCTGGGGAGAATTTGGCTGTGGATGTTAGGTGGTGGCATAGAAAATTATGATCAACAAGGTAAAATGCTGCTGAGCGGTTCAGTAGCAGGAGTAGGGCTGGTTTACCTAAGTCTCTGGCATCGTCCATCTGGTGTTTGAGGTCCAGTAGGGCGGTTTCAGTCCTGTGCCTTGGGCGAAAGCCGGATTGGCGTAGATCTAGGAGCTTATTCTCTTCATTGAAGTGTTGTACCTGCAGGTTAGCTGCTTTGTCCAATATCTTGAGTAGAAAAGGGACGGTGGTAATGGGCCTGTAGTTATTAGGAGAAGTAGGGTCGAGAGTGGATTTTTTTAAGTGGGGGCAGACCCAGGCTTCCTTGGGGCAGGAGGGGACTTTCCCTGTGGCAAAAGAGGCATTGACGAAGGCTGTCAGGAATGGTGCGAGGGTATTGGCACAGTATCGGTATCTAAACAACCATAACTTGCGCCACCACCGTGCACTTCTAAGACTAACACCCAGGACATCAAAGATGACATCACAAATGTCATTGACAGACAGTGTCACGTGACCACGGGCACGTGTGTGCATGATGACTTGTCACCGAACGTGTCCGCGCTTCACGAACGGGTCCGTGCTTTGCAAACAGTTCAGAACTGCATTTTGCAGCTCATCTAGGAACTTTGAGGCTCAAAATCTACCCTTGCACAGCTGCTACACCTATTCTTACTCATTATCCATTAACAATTTAGCACAGAGCACATACTTGGAAGAATATTAGCAAAACTGCTATTTATCGTAAAAATGGCATCAGCTATTGCCATCCCTCCTCCCCAAGAACCACCACCACCAGCTGGAGGACCTACACAACAAAACAACCACCGTACTTCAAAAGACAATGATGAGGACCAAGAAGATGAAGTGGAGGAAGTGCCTCCCTTTAGCACCCAGAGAGAATCATGGGTGTAGCAGTTCTTTACCACTGTAGGGAATAGCAATACTTCAATCCAAAATTGAATAAAAAAAAAATACTGTCCAACCTACACATCCACAGCGCGTGTTCATCCCTTACTAATGTAGTAGTTTAGTTTCCCAATTCGAATTCACAACTGTCACAAACATCGAAGTCCTCAAAATTATCACCAGCCTTAAAGCTTCAAGGTGCTATGGAGAATCGTGCCTGACTATGGTCATTAAGGACTGCACCTCTGAACTCACCCCATTCATCACAAGCCTAATTAACACATCTTTTGCAAACAATACTGTCCCTACCAACCTCAAAAACGCTTGGGTTCTTGCCCTCCTAAAAAAAATCTCCTTGGACCCAAATACACCAACCAACTACAGGTTCATCACAACAGTGCCATTCCCATTGAAAATACTAGACAGAGTGGCATATCTACTAATACAAAATTATCTGGAAGTCAATAACCTCCTTGGCCTACGACATTCTGGCTTCCGCCACAGACACAAGACAGAAACAGCTCTCTTGGATTTAAAAATCCCAATGGATGAATTAAAAAATGAAACTAGCTTTACTACTCCTGCTTGACCTCTCTGCAGCATTTGATCTTGTTGACCACAATATCCTATGCAGACATTTAGCATTGGTGGCTCACTCCTCTCATAACGCCATTCAATGGATAAAACCATTCCTGTCAGACATAACAACGAGAGTCTTTTCCCCTATGGCAGAAGCAAAACCTACCCCTGCAGAGTACCTCAAAGTTCCTGCGTCTCGCCAATGCTATACAATATTTTTACTAAACCTCTTTTTGACTGTCTTGATGATTTGGGTGTCACCTATACAAACTATGTAGATAACACCCAAATCCTCATCCCCATCACAGGCGACCATATCACAGACTCTGCCACGCTCAACTCCATCTATCTAACCATCCAAACCTGGATGGCCCACTATGGTTTATGCCTTAATGACAAAAAGACAGAGTTGCTCCTCCTAGGTTCACGACAACGTCTCAGTAAATTAAACAACACCTTTAAAACTTTTAACATTGACGGCAACATCATAAAAGTGTCCTAGGAAGTGAAAACCCTTGGTTTCTATCTGGATTCTTCTCTCGGCCTAGTGAAACAAGAGAATGCCACTACGTCAGCAACAGCTTACACTTGTAAGCTCATTAATGCATGTAGAACCTTCTTGTCATCGGACAGCTGCATTACTCTAGCCAGAGCCCTTATTTCAACCAGATTGGATTACTGTAATGCCCTCTATGCGGGCACCAACACCCAAAACATTAAAACACTTCAGGTACTACAAAATAATGCCCTGAGAGTGGCACCTAACATTCCCAAAGCCACCCACAAATCTACTACTGGACAGAATACCCATTGGCTACCGGTTCAAGAATGCATCGAATTCAAAATTCTTACCCTGACACACAAATGTCTTTCCAAACTAACACCCACAAATATTGCGGACAAAGTGGTCAGATCTCAGTTCAACAGGCCCACGCATTCGGCCAACATGAACTTGCTAACCAAACCCAGATTCAAACTACAAAAAAGCCGGGGGTAAGAGCTTCCCCAAAATAGCCGAGAAACAATGGAATGCCTTACGAGCCAAACTAAGAGCAGAACATTCTTTTTGGACCTTTTGTAAACAACTGAAAACTCACCTCTTCACTCAGGGAATTTGCAACTAACTCACTCCTTACACGTAGTTAAACTACATATAACTATAATTACTGGACCTCACTACCAGGCTGGCTGATCTGGGAATTGTATGCATGCTAATAAATATAGCGTCAGGACTTGCTCAGTTGCAACTATGTTATTACTGTTCTATTTGCGCATAACTTGTACTATGTATATACAAGCTAACAACTTGTCTTGGGATAAAATAATTCCTATCGGGAGGATACCTCAGGGGCAACGTGCTCGCCTTGGAAGCAAGACGACACGGAGCACCACAGGTTCAATCCCCGGGTCAGACCTTAGAAACCTCTGGGTATTAAGTGCGTTATAAATAACCTACCATATCATATGATAACAATCTGTACTATGTTTATATGCATCCAAGGAATCACTCATCTAGATATACTAATAATCTTGTACTATGTATACACAAACTAACAACCTTTGTACTATGTATATATGTAAACAAGTAAGGAATGTACCGTTATAATCTTGTATGATAAGCGCCCAGATGCCTATGGATTAGGCGCGCTACAAATGGCAAAAATAAATAAATAAATGTACCTAAGGCTGAAGCTACCAAAGTGAAATGCACTGACTCAGCCGCAGACTACCTGGACACTACTCCAACGGTACCACCTTCATGTGCCACCACAGCAAACCCAACCAACGCAATGCTCTTAGAATGGTTGTTCCTTTCTTAGCAAGTTATAAATAGGCTATCTTCCTCAACCAATACTGTAAGCACACAGTCTACTTCCGTGGGGACACAAAATCCCACGAGCTACCTTGCAAGCAATAACAAAGGCTGTTGATCCATATCTTTCAAAGACAACAGTACTCTGTATATACTGCAAAACACCACTATGAAGGAGGGAGCAATTTCAAATTGCTTTAGAAACTGTAATCAAGGAGCATGAGAAACACTGCCCCCTACCTTAGAAGTAACACATGCGCAATATCTTCCCCTGTCCACCTGCCCCTCCATATTACTGCTTGTTGCCTCTTCCCTCATTTCCCTCCCCACCCTACATTCTGACCTCTCCTGCAAAAAAACCTACAAAAACAACAAAAAAGGCTCCTTTTGGAACCACCTTTCACAGTTAAAAAATAGAACAAAAAAAAATAATCTTAAAGACTCCATTTACTTTACATTTCTCAGTAAATTGAATAGGCTCAATAAGATTTTCCAACATTTCCATGAGCATTTTGTGATATGCTAATGGGTATAATGCAAATGGGAATAATGTAACTTTTATCCCCCATTCGTTTATCCCTGGAATGGGGGATAACAGCCAGGCAGCCCAAATTATCGGCCCATACAAAGTGAGGGTGGATAACAAGGACCCCAGACTGGTATTCGCCGTTCCAGCCCCTGCAAAGGGGGATGAAGGCCATTAGCACCCCGGGTTGCCAAAGCAGTAACCTGGAGTGCTAAAAAAAAAGGATTTTCCTTCCTACAGCAGGATGCACACGGCGATCCACTGTAGGACAGAAAATCCTTTTCCAAGATGGCCACAATGGAAAGAGAAGGCAGAGCTCTGTACGAAGCCACTCTTCCCTTTCCATTGCGTCCCGTGGAAGGCAAAGAGAAGGAGCAAAATTAAGTAAGCAGGGTAGGTGGGTGGTGAAAAATTAAATAAAAAATGGGAAGGAGGGTGGGGAGGATGATGGCAGCAGGGGCAGCTGGCCGTCAGGCGGCTTGAAATGCAGGCTTGCACTAGCGGTTCCAACCATATTTCCAAGACATATTTCCAAAAATGTGCTTTCAGGTCCTTGCTAATGCTCATTGTGCAAGTTTGTTGTAGCCTAGTCCACCACTTCAGGCTGCAACCGCAAGCAGAACATTTTTCCCCCTTCAAACCTACCGCTTCGGCCATGCCGCATGACCCTATAAGGGAAATACTGTACACATTTCTGCTTGCTGACAGCAAGGCCCATTGCCCAGACACCAATGTTATATCACTGTGGTGTACTTACATTTTACACTTTAAAAAACAAAAACACAGGACAGATTTGCAAAACCATGCTTTTCAGTTCTTGCTGACCTTCCTCATGCATATTTGCTTGGAATCTCACCAGCACTTCGACCTGTATCCACAAGCACATTTCATTTTCACTTTCAAACCTATCCCAATTTTAAAAGACTTTCCACATAGCCAGTTCCTGGTGGCCATGCTCACCTTAACACTATTGCTGGTCCTTCGTAGTCATAGCCAGTAGCCTGATTGTCCCCTGATAATCTGGCTCCTGCCCATGGCCACAGGCTATACCTCAATCATCCAAGGTATATCACTATTTTTGTACCTACATTATGACACTTTTTAAAATAAAACACGGCACATTTGCAAAACCATGCTTTCAGGTCCTTAAACGAGTTTTCTGCAAATCCGCCCATGTTTTATTTTTTCAAAAGTGTCAAAATGTACATACATACAATCGTCATATGACTTAGCCCCCACTTGACAAAATCCAGTCAGACTTTGCACAAACCTTCAAGGTTGGGTCTATAATCTTTCTGAAAAATGTGTCCACATTTGTCCAACAGCAACAAAGTTATAAGCCATTTAAAATTGTTGAGACCCCCCTCTAATTTTGCCCCCTCTTGAAAAAATCCCACCACACTTTGTAAAAACATTCATATCTAGATCTGAAATTGTTTTGTAAACTTTTGTGGAGATTCGCCAAATGGCACCACATTTATAAGCGTTTACAATTTTTTTGGGATCCCCTGTCATGATGCCTACCCTGGGGACCCAGAACAAGTCCAGCAACCCCGGAAGCAGGCATCAAGTTATTCCAAGCAAGCCCAACAACCCCTGCTAGGGGCTATTTGGGTGCAGTCCTGGTGTCTATGGCGCCAGGCTCATATTGAGAGTCAGTCCTGGCGCCATAGGCGCCAGGCTCATAGATTAAAACTTACCTGATGCAGACCATGCTGCAAACTCACCTGATACAGACCATGCTGCAAGAGCTCCAAGCCAAAAGAGGCTTGGAAGGGACTACTTTACCTAGGGACTATTTTTTACTTGGGTGGGGCTGGGGAGGAATACTTACCTGGGACTACTTTGGAGGCTATTTAAACCACGCCTGAAGAGCAGCACACGCTTCGCGTTATTCTGCATCCAGCAGCGTAACACTCACCGTGCCTGTAAGCCTGCATCCAGTCTTCTGCCACGCCCGCCTCGAGTCTGGAGCACCTAGAAAAAGGGAGAAGGAAGGAGAAAAGGTTAGAACAAGAGCAATACCTTTGATCCTTACCTGAATTCCCGATCCGTCGCGCCTTCGAGCTGGAAAAAAGAAGTGATTTTATGCGCATAGCCTCACCTGCTGCAGCGCTGCGCTGAACTCACCGGCCTTCGCAGCATCTTCACATTCCACTGCATACTTCTGCATGTTCCCGTTCCCGCCGCACTCCGGCACCTAAGGGGAAAGCAAGAACAGCAAGGTGAGCCAAGGGAATACACAGAGGCAATATTAGTTACCCCCCATAGACTTACCAGATTTTACCACCGGGGGTACTATTCCTCTTCATGGGTCGGCGCAGCTTCCACTGCATCCTCGCCGAACCCCGGCCCCTAAGGGGAAACAAAAGGACAGCAAGGTGAAACAAAGGGACAAACAAGGGGAAACCTCCTCACCACAATAGACTTACCTGATTTTACCGCCTGAGGCATTATTCGCCGAGACTTCATACTTTCTCTCCGCGCCTGAATAAGGGAGAAAGCAACAAGTTACATATTGATATTATTTTATCGAACTGTGTTGGATAATACAAATCCTTACCTGAATATTACCAGTTGCCATGAGGAACTCTTCACTAGGGTCAAGCTGCAACCTGCAAGGAATCGGACAGAGTGAAAGTCAGACATTTGAACTCTTACGAACTACATACTTACGGCGTCTTGCCGGGAATCTCAGAGTCAATATTGTTCTGGAACTCACCAATTCCTTCGAGCCAGTGAAGCAACTGGTTATCTGCGCGCCCCTGCGCTCAATGCAGGATGGAGAGCTCATCTTTCCAAACCATCAGGTGAGACTATAAGAGGGGACATCAAAGGTGATCAGTGGGGAGAACAGCGGGAGTGGGGCGGGTTAACGCTCAACTCCACGAGTGGTTAATTCCCTTTCTCCATTTGCAGAAGAATATTCCTACAGGCCAAGCAAACGAAGCTAGGTGGGCCAGTCCAGTCCGTCATTTCGGCACTACGCGTCACATTGGTGGAGACCGCAGCTGTCCAGTTCAGATCGACGCCCCTGTGGAAGCCAGGTGAGCGTAACATCCCCGCTCTAATTTTGTTCCCTCTTGACAAAAAAAGCACCACACTTTGCAAAACCATTCAGAATTAGGCCTAGCATGAAATTCAAACATTTCATGCAGTTTCATTGAGTGTCGGCAAAGTTATAAGCCATCCAAAAACTGCTTTTCACCAAATCTGTAATAGATGCCACCGAACACCACAGGACTGCCCAGGTTGTTCACTGACATTGGAGAAGAAAAACACCACTTTATTTGGCTTTTTATAGCCATATCCCATCCCATCCTAATCACCCCTCACCAGCCCAAAGAATGTTTCATTAGTTTGACAAGAGCAATGTTGTGTTTTTAATATGTTTTTACTGCGATGTTCGTGGATAACAGGCGCAGTCCGCGAATCCTACATGGCAGGCATTCCCCAAAAATATGATGCATCTCACGCTTTTCACCATCCAATCAGTGGAGACGTGTCCAATGTCTGCGGACCTCATGCCGCCCTCTGCACCCATCAGTGGCCTGTCTGCGGACCAAACAGGGAAGTGAGTCCGTGGACCGAACCCAAATATCACTAACTTTTATTGGCCTACTTTTTGGCAGTTTTAAAAAAACTACTGGATGTATTGTCAACACATTTACAAAAGCACTCTTTTGGGATCAAGCCGCCACTCCTACCACGTCCAGCGGTTTGGGCTGTAGATGTGAGCATATTCTTTTTCTCCATTGCATATATTTGAAAAACCACACATTTTGGGACCTCGCCTATAACTTTGCCCCCCCCTTGATGAAACCTCACCAAACTTTGCAGAATCAATCTGACAGGACCATATACATTTTTTGCTAAGTTACTCGAGAATTTGTCCCGGGATGGGGGGGTGGGGGTTTAAAACCACCCAAAAAGTGCTCTTCCTATGGGTTGAGCAACTTAACAATAACTACAGGGTCACTACCGCAGGCCCTGTAATGTACAACATTTTAGGACCTGTGAACCCTTTTTCACACACTAAGTAGTAAAAGCGTGTTCTGCGATTGTGAACTTTTAAGAATGATATCTGTAAAGTCAATACATTACCAGCATTGATAAAGAGTTACTCTGTTCAAGTTATTAGCCAATCAGATTCCTTGCTTGGAATAAATGCCCTATCTTTTGTCAAGGCTTGGACATTTTGACAGTACTACTTAATGCACAATTGATCTCCCACAATGACTATGAGCACAAAGAACTGAATTTTGTTGACACTGTTGGCACACTGCGCACCCCTCGTCTCTGCCTTATGTGCCTGTAAGCTTTAACATTATAAAATATAACTTTTAAAAATAATTTTAAATATGCATTGAGAAGTTTTTTCTCTTAATTAAATCCCCATCCTATTTGCTCTTTTTCACTATATTTCAATATAGTCAACACATTTTCAAAAATACCTACGTGATCTCATTGCATAGTTCCTCCTTACAGTTTCTTATTTCAGTGCCAACTGCCTTTGATCTTCGCTCATGGCATCAGTAACGGAAAGCTCACACTGAAAGATTTCAAGTACATCAGTACTGTGCCATGTTCAATTGTTGGTCTTATCCTGGGGTACTACTTGCAAATTGTTCAGACTTTCTGGGAGGCAATGGCACCGTATACCTCATGAAAGGCATAAGGTAACTTAGGGAACACCGCTCACTTCAGCCCCGCCATACCAATAATCCAGCATTTGCATCAACAAATGCTGCAGATCCCTATGGAGTCCACCGGCTTCTTTGGTGCGACAAAGTCCCCTGCTTTATCTTGGGGATAAAAGGTGGGGTGGTCAGAGGGGCCAGTTGTGCCCAGATCTAAGTGATGCAGGAAACAGAGGTTTAAGGGATATGTCAAAGTGCCCCTTCTCAAAAGAAGGCAACTTTTATTTTTTAGCTCAACTCAAACACATCCGATTTTAATTGCCTACCTCTTCCTTAACTGAGTCAAATAAATGTGCTACATTCAACTAAAGCTATTACCATCACCTACTTTTGCCACCTCCCACCTGTGCCACTGACTAGAAACACAAACCCTGCAATCAAACCATGAATGTTCTTGCTGTTCAATTTTAGCTCAAAGCACCTTTTTTTCCCGAACACTGAAAATTTTTTGGGAAAACTCCATCCTATTGAAATGTTCAATGTATGGGTGTTTTAAAATGCGTCTGAATAAGTACGCCCAGACTTATTCTCTATCAAGCAATATTCACTGACTTTGACCTCCTCAGAACATGCGAAAATGGGGTTCAATATCATGTCATCGCAGGATGTTTTTTTCGCTGGGTTTTTTAACATAGATTTTTTTTATGAAAAACTCATCAAAATTTGTATTTTTTATTTTTGTGCAGGGTTTCACCTCCAAGCCGACATCCACTTTCATTTTTTAAATTATCCCAAACACCCACACTCCAAATATATATTATTCCAAGCCACCTAAATAATGTGCTGAGTTTTTTTTCAAGCAGTGACATAATAAAAATATGATACCACAGAAAGTTCAGTAAGGCAGTATTCTTTCTCTCCCAGTTCCCTCATTGGGGGAGTTCATATTTCTCAAAATGTGCCCTTTATGAAGGTCAAGCTTCCTGTGGGTTTCCCAAAGTGCCAAACCCCATCTTGGTCCTCACAGTAGGATTTGAAGCCTTTTGTCCAGCTTCAAAGCCTAAGACTCAAGAGAGGAGTTGACCAGCAAATCAGAAGCTCTGCCCATTCTAAAACAGGTTCACTAGCCTTCTAAAGGCCAAGCTTGCCTCATGCTTCCTTTGTGGGTTTGTTTGGCTCTCATATTGGACTGGAGAGGAAAGGCTCACAACTGCCCACTTCGAGGTGTTTTAGTGAGCCATGTGCAAATCCCTTTGTTTGTATTTGGCACTTGTTTTGTGTTTTTTTCATTGACACCTTATCGGCATCAGGCACCATTGGGATACTTGACACCTTAGGCAACATGTCATTTTCATTGGAGAGAGTACTGATGGGCTAAAAGAGTGGGGCGCTGTTTAAGGAGGTGACCAGAGTAGATGAGGAGGATATTGCTAGCAATTTAATAATACAATGTGGTAGCTAGCCTGTCATTACAGGGGTACATGTACAAAGTGTTTAAGTACCTTCACTGTAGGCTTGTTGAGGAGAAGGTGGTACTACAGGGGTAATTGGGAGAGGTAGCAACAGATGTGCAGAGTGACAAATGTCAGAGGGGAATGGAGTAGTTTGTGGTGCTCTAGAAGAACACAGGTGGTCCCCCAGCAGATGGCTCAGGAGGAAGAGACTGAGGCCACTGAAGCATTGTCTGCTCATGTGGAGGGATGGCAAGGTGGCTCAAGCTTTCCTCAAGAGTGTGATGTCAGTTCAGAAGACATCCCTACTCATGAATCACATTCCATCAATCCATGGGTGTTGGACTAATTAACCTGGCTGCAGGATGTGGCTTTCAAGGGAGGGGGTGGGGGGTAGTGTAAAATGCAATCTCTGCTAGAAGACAGCTCATCTGGGTAACTCAAGCAAGAGGACCTTCCACGACACCTCAAAGCACAGGCACTGTAATCTAAGGCACAATGTTGTGTCCATGGAGCACCTATCATGTCACATAGAGCCTGCACCTGCAGTACCCTCCTCCATCTGTGACCGCAGTTAGAAGAGAGCTTCGGCTGACACTTCAGCTCTGTGCCAGACAAGTTCCAGCAAGCAACCTCTGACTTGTGGCCAGTCCAACTGTCTCCTCCCATCCCTGTGGCTGTCCCAGCAGTGTCCTGATCAAGTCACCGTTTAAATGTAATATCACTAGCAGCACATCCTCCTGTTTGTGGTGGTAGAGTGCAGGTTGTGGCACCATTTGGCAGGACAGGTGAGACAGTGTGATGTGAAATGGAGGCATATGCAGCACACATTGACTGTCATCTGTCAGTCACGGTGTGCTTGATCGCATGGAATTGTTGACTGCCATGGACAATAATAAACTTAAGCAACACCCTGCCGTCTTCAAGGTGACTGGACAAGAGGGTAGTAAACAGGAAGGCTTGGAAAAATGGGTGAGTGAGGAAAAACTCTGAAACTCTGGAGTGGCTCCCTATGTAGTAGAGGCAAATAAACTGAGACGGAAACTCCAGTTTGTGAGCATGACAGTAGGACTGATAGAGTGGTTCTGCTGGCTGGTAGAGATATATTGAGGCAGAACCTCCAGTTCGTGAGTGCATTACAAAGAGCATGAACAGTAAGGAACAATTATATTCTAACATTTGCCACTCTGTTGGTTTTAAATATGCACACTCCTATTACTGGCTCACAGTATTGAAGTAGTTTGACTCTATTGCACTAATCTCATGAACGCTCAAGCATATGTTCAAAAGGTCTAAGCCCAACACTGGCTTCCACATGTAAAGCATTCCACTGCTCTTGAGCTAGGTTTGCGCAGTACACCATACAGTATATGAAATCAATATGGAGGGTTGAATTCCAATGACACGCAATGCAGTTTTCTGGTGGTCTGGAGGGTGGAGTTGGCATGGTTGCGGCTTTGTTATTATATTCTCTGCATTGCAGTAGTACCCAAAGTGAGCACACCTTTTCTGGGCCACATTTACCATACCACCTAGTTGTGGGTCTGGCCTATGAAGCAGTTCACCACAAGTGGGAGGACTTGGGAACAGCATGGCACCTGTATAGTTGTGTAGTTTTTACATAGTATTTAACACACAGATAGACACATTTGGTACATTATGATCACTCAATTGAAACATGATCCTCCAGAAGACAGAAAAAGCACAAATATATTAAAAAATTAATGTATTAATGGTGCCAGTCACGTACAGCGCTTCCTGCACGCTAAACAAGAATATGCAGATTCATGCACAGCAATATACGTGACAAAACCGCCAGTTGCCCAGCCGCTTTTTCTGCAATTGAGTTCAGCAATTGAGTGATCCCACGCTCCACATTTTCACTTGGAATAACCAAGGTGAAGAAATGGGTCTCTCTTGCGACAATGACGAAATGTAATCCTTGCACAATTCGTCCAACTTAAAGAAATCATTCTGATTGGCGGAATTCGTGTCAATATTTTCTCACAGTGCCTGGAGATATCAACAATGCCATACATGCATCAGACAATGGGGTAAATCATTAATTTGAAGATACATTGGAAGATATCTATTGTCCTGAAGATGGCCTTTACATCTATTTTGAAAAGACACCAGGGAGAGTGTCTAATCCATGGCCGAAACATGTCGACTATCTCACCAAAGACCGCTAATGATAGTAGTCTGTTGAATTAATTTTGCAAAGTAATGTCTATTTAGTGACTTGCATCCCTCTAGATTCTGTTCTTTTTGATTTCTAGTATTTGTGACGTCATTGCACTTACCTGTTCAGTTTCTTAATACTGTCCTTTTAAAATGTGTTCAACATATATTAATAAATACATTTTTTAATATATTTGTGCTTTTTCTGTCTTCTGGAGGATCATGTTTCAATTGAGTGATCATAATGTACCAAATGTGTCTATCTGTGTGTTAAATACTATGTAAAAACTACACCAATCCCGAACTTTCAGGCTCCTGTAGAGAGGGGTAATCAATTCTCTGTTGTATGTTCATGTAGCTTCTATACTCCGGTTTCAGAATTGATCCCCCAATCTCATAAAATAGGGTGTTTACCTTTATATAGTGATAACATGCATAGTTGTGCCTGTCCTCAGGGCTTCTACAACATTGTCAATTTTTCAGCTGCCACAAACTCCACTTTCAAACCATGGAGATTGAGCCAATGTGCCACAATCATATTTACTTTCTCCCAGTGGCCAACTCCACTGTTGAGCCTGCTGTCCAATTCTACAATACAGAAGGAGACCTGCATGCAAACAATAGGCATCTGCTGTACTGGGCTTAACAGATGAAAGGTACAGGAAAAGTTGACCCAGTGTCTAGTCATGGCCATCAATTTCATGTCTTGACCATGGACCATTGTTAGGTAGAATTGTACACCCCCAAAGTGGTCCAGTGCCATTCCCACTGCTGTCATAGAGGCATTGTATGGTACTGAAATTGGCGCGAAGTAGGGTCGACTCAATGTTTGCAAGTTGTCATTAAAAATGATGGTGCGCGCATGCATTGAGGGAGAGTCTTTGTGCCGGCGGATCTGAAGGCAAGGATTTTAATATAATAGGGCTCGTGAAAATCTGTGAATCAGCAAGATTCTTTGGTGTAATGGTGCGGGATGGTGGTGCAAATGTACTCATTGCCTGTGTTTGAAAGACTGGAGGCTCCCCTATCCCCTTTTTCTTTTGCCAAGAATGTGGCTAATTCTGTCTCAGGTGAGCTAACATGAAAAAGGTGCCCAAAGAGGCACCGGGCTTCCCTCACAAGCTATCTTTTTTGCATTTAGAGAGGTCAGCAATATTGCCTTGTTTCATTTCTGCAGTAAAAGACTGTGCACTGGCACATGGGGCGCATCTGATTCTTGCTTCCTGTGCACCGTGCTATCAACTGACAGTTGCACGTTTTTGTCAATGCCTGGATTATTTTATTTTTCATCTGATCCCCAGCGCTATCTGTGGTACCTTCAAAGTAGAGACGTATGATCCCCGATCTTGAATAAGGGGATGGAGCACAATATATGTCATGTTCTTCATTGTTGTCTGTTTCCAATGAAATAAAAGGCAGATAATTTACAGGAATCACCTGTTGCACCAAAACCATTGTGTAAGCATCATAATGTACGAATCGATACAACAGAATAGTGTTTAAGTTTCAAACTTGTATTAACTTTTATTAACTTAAGAACTGGGTTGTGGAAAGACCCATGTTGCCCTATGCTAACGTGGGATTTCCATACACAACTAAAGCTAATGATAGTCTGTGTCAGGAAGTCCAAGCAAAATGTCTGTGTGTGTCCAAAAGCTCGACTTTCCTTCACATCTAATTACATACCATGTGTAAGGATGTCAGTGTTAAATTAAAAGTGTTCAACATAAAAGTCCAGACCTTCTTCCAGCCCTACGGTGGAAAGGTGATTTCCCTTCCCAAAGGTTCAAATAGTTTACGTCTTTCCCAAAGCTTTCAAGTCTCTAAACGTTCCAAAATAATTCAACTTTGTGTAACACTTCTCAGAATCTTCAGATTTGGTTTTCATTCAATAAAGTTGAAATGGCTCTTCTTTAGGTGGGTGCATTCGGTCCAGGCACAGTTGTCGGACTGCACGGTCCACCCATTACAGGACATGCAACCGGCACACCTTACTTGTTGTTGCTTCATGCCACAGTTTCAGCACCAGCCATCCTAAGATTCCCAGTACACTCTCCTGCTAGGAAAAGTAGTCACTATTATACTTCACTTGGACAAAGCATCTGGCATCCTGTTCCAAGGTATCTCTGTATTTTACTCTTGCATACAGGTTTCCATTTCTCAACAGTTAATCTCTTTCATTATAATTCAATATATGGTAATGCTTGCTTATCTCTTGGCAAGGCTTGTTTGCCTCTTGACCATGTTTATCACAAACATGAGTCTCGGCAATGTTAATTTGCCTTCAAATAATGTTCATCACAAACCTGACTCTTGGAAATGCACGTTTGCCCCTTAACAATGTTCATCACAAACCTGACTCTTGACAATGCTTATTTGCCTTCCAACAATGTTAATCAATATTGTTGAACTTTCTCTGTACACTTGGTACTCCCTGGGGTCCCCTTGCCTTTGGGTAGACTCACTGGTTTCCAGGCGCGTGTCTGTTGGCTTTGGTGTGGCTCTGAAAAACCACTTTAAGTTCTCCATGCTCTGCGCTACTTTAAAGCGGCCTCGGTTTCACCTTTCCCTGACCCTACTTTACCGTACTGCCTTCCCTGCAGCACCAGCAAGCACTGTCCTCACGGTCTTGCAACTGAGAACATCCAGGGAGCTTATCTTTGCTCCCAGCAGCTTTTCAGCATTCCACAATGCAGGCTCTGTTGCTCCTGACTCACCCGCGAGTCTCGACCTGGCTTCTCCGCGGGTCCCGCTCCTCTGCTGCTGTAGCCTCTACGGGTCTCTGCCGCTCATCCTGTGACCCGCCGTGTTTCCGAAAGAAAACGGAAGTTCTCCCTCTCCTGCAATCGTTTCCTCCATTAACGTTCCCAGCACCACTTAGAAGCTTCAGAAAGACTAGACCTCTCCTTGTCAAACCAATAGACCTTCTTCCATGTTTGATGCCTCTTCCTTGTCTCAGTACCAAAGTGATGGTTGTGTGGGTCAGAATCAATAAGGATAGAAGGTACGACTCTGTTGGGCCTCTTCCTTGTCCCAGTACTTAACTGGTGATTTCTGGGAGATGATTTATATAAGAGGTGGGGAAGGAACTGATAGTAACCTGCAAAGGTCTGGGGAATATTAAGCTCATTCGCAAAGGGACATTGCAGCCTCGCAAATGGAAGTTCAGTCTTCACTAAAGCCTTTGGTAGATGTGAATCTGATAGCAGCTATCACTATAAACTTGGCTCCTTATATGAAACTGCACGAAACACTGAGCGACCAAATTAGGGACCAGTTGACATTGATGGCCATGCTTCATTCTAAGCTGTTGTTTGTTGAAGGCTTTGTGACTGTAATTCAAGGTAATCTGGAAAGAAACACAGTATCAAGTAAACAAAATCTTGCACAGTATAATTGACCATGGTATACAAGAGGAAACCCGGTAGACTACTGTCCAACTAACAGTTGGCAGGGTCTACTCTGTCTAAATCCGGGTGGATCAATGTCAATATAAAAATAGGAGACAGAGCTATCTGTACAGGGGCTGGTCACAAAGGGATAGGACCTATAAAGGTCAGTATATTGACAGTATAATTGACCCAATAAATCAAGACAAAAATAAAAGACGCCTCGACTTGGAAAAACAAAGAAATGAGCTCAACTACCAAGCAGAAACAAGGGGGAGTAGTGACCTTACACTGACCACTCCTATAAAGTCTATGGATAGGGAACCTCCTTTACGGCCTGGATGATAGGACGCCTCTGGCAACAAAATCCACAGGGAGCATTATGGCCCCCCAAAAAGGCAGCAGAGAAGTGGCACCTAGTTTAGTTGAGCTAGTAGAAGAGGGGGACAATGTGCTCGCCTCAGTACCCTCAACATCTCTAAAAACAGAGGAAACAATGCCTTCAAAGATTTTCTATTGAAACGATTGTCAAACAAAGAAGAAGTTTGACATATTCTCCAAATTGGGGGTGGGCCCAAATGCAGTAAAGTCACCACACAGCAAAAGAGTGTTACTAAAGGCAAAATTAATCCAACAGAAAAAAATACTGGTGAAACGTTCCAACAATGCCCCAGATTCGCTACATTTACAGCCTTGTAGCACCCACAAGAAAGCACCAGTTCTGAAAAATGGAATACTGCCAAAAACAGTTGGAGAAGAGAAGGTCTTGCCCCCAAAAAGTGACAAAAATCCCCCCGCAAGGGTGGTGGAGGAGGAGGAAAATAATCCTAGTCGACCTCTAGAACAAGTAAGGGAGGAGCAAGAGTTGGTGGATCTGAGGAATCTTTCCACGTACTCCCTGACAGAGGGGGAAGTAAATTGGTCTCCAAGAGACCGGGAGAGAGACCTATCATCAAGAAGGCAGGAGCAGCAAGAGCTTTCTAGTGGATCGCAAGAAAGTAGCAATGAGGACCAAGGTGCAGCCCGGGAGCCCCCATTGAGAATCAAAACTAGGATACTAAAAAGGAGACATGTAGACATGAATCCCCATTAAAGAAGAGAGGAAGCATGAATGTTGAGTTGGATGCAGAGGCAAGTATGCAGTGCAACAGCTTTTATGAATCATAGGCAGGAAAGGCTTGAGCCGGAATAAGCCTGAGGTTCAGAACTCTTGAACAAAAAAGAGCTTTCTTATGCACCAGCGGACGCTACACACAAGCTGAAAAGCCCCAAAAAATCCCAAGAAATAGGACAAGCACATTGAACCTAAAAGAAATGAGACTTATAGGATTCTTTTGCAAAGAATACTATGTATAATGGAAGACCTCATCTTAAATTGGGCCAATGTCCTCCGTTTGCTGCACTGTGTACCTGCATTGCAGGGAATTCAATCTAAAGACTTCCATCTATTAGAATTTTCGGAAGAATCTAGAGTGGACAAAGCTGTGATTTACACAGCATCGCTAAGGAAGAAAAATGTATTACTTGAGGAGGGAAGGATATTACGCCCTATGGGTTTTGCCCTGTCAGACTACGACTGTAGCGTCAATCCAGGGAGTTGTGCTAAGGTGGCTACTGAAAGAAACCACAAACCCATAACAGCCCAATTTAAGTCACAATCAGAGCAAGGGGCTAAAAGGTCCTGCAGTCGTGACAAGAGAGCTCCAGGCCCTGACAACATAAAGCCATGAACAAATTTCACATTCTGCATTACGTTTGACAACTCTAAAATACCGAAAACAAAAAGTTACCCAAATGAAGAAAAGAGGACAGGTGAAGAAGAAGAAAGTTGGGGCTGGTTGGCGGGTGCTCTAGCCGCAGACAGAACATCGGCATAGCACCCAACTTTGACATGTAGAAACAACCTAGAAGCACTATACAATGAGGTAGTTTTAGCATCATGGAACACAAGGGGATTTGATCACATGTTTGGCCTTAGAGATCTGAAATTTGAAGAGTATGACATAATATGCTTGCAGGAGACCATCCTGCGGGATCCCCCAATATTGATGAGTTATAACATTTTCTTAAACCCAGCTACAAAGGGCCCCAGTGGACTTCTGGCGGTGGGTCTCCTGCTCGCATTACAAAATATGCGAGAGTTTAAAGTCATCAAGGTAAACAACTTCTCTGATACATCAGTGCTTGTTTCTACAGGCAGCAGTGAAGATAGAACCGAGGCCACGCTTCTGCTACTAAATTTGTATTGGAAAGTTGCTTCTCTAGCAACAGGGGGCTTTGTAAGATCGATACAATCTATAATTGACGAAGCAAGAGGAGCCTGGGTGAATCTCAAGGTCTTGCTCTGCGGGGAACTAAACATCTATTGTTTTGATGGGAAAGCAAACTTAATAAGGGAACAAACTACATCAGCTCCTGTACAAGTAACAAGAGGTTTGCTCTGGAGGATGGAACTAACAAATAAGAACATCTATATTGTTAATGGATCCATTGAAGGGGACATTCCAGCCTCCAAAACTTGGAATAGAGGACTGGAAGAAAAAACATTAGGCTATATCTTTTCATCTGAAAATCTTTTTGATCAGCCTGCAGGTTTTGATAACGAAATCAAGCGACCACAGAATTCTAAGATTAACCTTCAAAGTGTGGCCTGTGAACACTGTGCCTAAATGGAAGGAAGAGTTGGGGTAACTCATGGAAGAAATAGACTGAGAGTGTGGAATGGGCACCGTGATTTACCTAAATTGCCGCAAGGGAAAGACGAACAAGGCAGTGTGTGATTAAAATCTTTTAAAGAAATTAGCAGCTGCGACAATCACCCGAACATTGCTAACCGCAATACATTTGACATGGAGGTTGCAAAAAGAAAGAAAGACCTGAAAGGACACATAAGACAAAGGGGGTCATTACGAGGTTGGAGGTAACCATGGCGCTATTAGCACCATGGCTGCCTCCAAAACCTCACCAAATCCGCCCTGGTGAATGGAGCTATTACCGCCCCATTCCAAGGTTGGCGGGGGCGGTAATTCCCCATTCACCAGGGCCCTTCCCCATTCCCTTTGAGCCCCCATAGGGCTCAAAGGGAATGGGGAAGTTGCTAATAACGGTCCCGCAAATTGCGGTACCGTTATTAGCTCTAAGGTCCCTTTGCGAGTCCTGTCATTAATGCCTGGTAAAACCAGGCATTAAGGGAGGACCCGCAAAGGGAACTCGTAGTAGGGCAGTAAGGGATTACCGGTACCGGTGCCCTTACCGGTACCGGTAATCCCTTACCGCCCGGGTCGTAATGAGGCCCAGTCTAAAAGCTGATACAAAAGTATTGCAAGAAAGAGTTATCCGGCTAAAACAACACCTTTGAAATTGGTTAAAAACCCATAAGTGGAGTATGCATCAACACGACACAGAAGTCATGTTGAAGCTGGTTTCAGCTAAAAACACCTCTGGGGTGTGGCGTGTGTTCAACAGAGTCAGTGCTCCCCAGGCCGCCTTAATATCAAATGCAGTCCCTGCCGTGGCCTGGATGGAGCACTTCAAAGATCTATTTTTGATCACAAATCCAGATGGCAACGAAGAGAGAAGCATTTTAAGGTTTTGGTCCTTCCCAACTGAGAAAAATGACATTGAGATTCTTATTGAAAAGGCCAGTAACTCTCTAGCCGCAGGACCGGGCAGCATTACAAATAGTATGCTGAAGAAGGAACCAGAGAAATGGACCAACATAATGTCGGACCTATTTAGTACCATCAAGAACAGAAAAATTCTGGACTCATGAACAACCTCAATATTTGTCCCAGTTTTCAAGATGGGCGATAGGTCTCAACCAGGCAACTACAGGCCTATCACACCACTTGATGTAATTGGTAAAATCTTTAGTTCTTTGATCTTGCAGTCTTTGACAAAATGGAGCAATCAGTCAAGAAACTATGACAAATGGCAAGCTGGCTTCTTGAAGTGGATTTAGACTGCACTAAATCTGTTTTTGATCAATCTTTTCAAGTCAAGACTCAGGCTAAAATCTATCTCGCTTCAATTGACCTAGCCCAGGCATTTGATACCATCCAGAGGCCTATGCTCTGGGCTAAGCTCAAGGACTGGGACATCATAGAGGCTCTCAGGCTATTACACACAAATGCCACCTTACGGGTGAGATTGGACAAGAGCGGCAGCCTGTCAACTCTGATTAAGACATCCAAGGGGTTAAAGTTGCCCTCCCGCACCAGCAGTTTGGAACATATTTATATCGGACCTCAAGAGAGCATTTGAGGGTATCAGAAGCTTGCCGCCTCATATAGCAGGAGAGCCAGTGACTCGCCTACTCTACGCTGATAACTTGATTCTTTTGGATTAAACGCAGGTGGGCCTACAAAGGCAGCTGAATGTTTTGCCTGCTATGTGGAATCGAATGGTCTAAAAATCAATGTCCAAAAATCGAGGATTCTGATACTCAGAGGCAAAAGGCATAGGAAAACCAACATCAACAGAGCATTGTACCTAAAAGGAGAGAAAATCATGGAGGTTACCATGATAACCCACCTGGGCATGCGTTTAAATGACAGTGTGGTTGATGCCCAATGAGAGGCATTGCTCAGAAGTAAGACCAGGAACCTAGCATCCCAGGCATGCGTAATTAGGATAAAGTACTGTTGAAAGATCAACAGAAATATCGAGGCTTAATACCACCAAAAATGAAATACGCCAGTTACGAGTTCAAAAGTACATGTACAATTTATTGGTCAGATAGCTATCTGACTCCCAACGTCTCGCAGTGTTTACCAACAGACACCCTGACGGGAGAGAGTGCTGGACATCTCAACAAAATCAGTATTTATACATTTTCTCGTAATCCCGGTCACATCGTCCAGCCCCTCTTCGTGTTACACATTCACTAGGGTTCGTAGCCAGTTCAAATAACTAATACAGGTTTAAACAACTATACATTGTTCAATGTTTTCCTCAAAAACTAGACATGTTTTTCTGCACATACGATACAATGGTAACATTTGTTTTCAAGCTTAAAGTTAATCCAGTTTCCAGGAATGAACACACAGATTTCTGCAAAGGCACACGGTTTCAGCTATTCAAGATTCTGTTCACTGTTTCTATTCTAGTTTAACTACAAGGTTTCTTAGTGCAGGACAAACAATCCACTTTCAGTAGCCTCAACATGTTTGCCTATGTTGACACAGTACACAGTTCATTTTTCAATGCTGGAGCCAAAAACACATAGTGTAACATGAGACAGAAAGCAGGGGTTAATCAAAATGGCGGATGACTTTAAAATGGCGGCGTAGTCAGCTTTATTCAGGTTCATTCAAATGCGATTTTCAATGCAATGCGAATGTGCTTAGGCCAATGTTCGTTTCTAGGCGGTATTATGTGAAATATACTTTAACAAACCCTCCTTTTGGCCTAAGCCAAGAGCATTTATTCAAACATCAGTATTATCCGAAAACCATGTATCATTGTCAGTACATCCTGAATCGCTGTCTTCGAAACCATTAATCGCCATTAACTCCTCGATGGTAATACCCTGCATTACTAAGGCATTCGACATTTTTCCAGGCATAAGTGTCTTATGTTCTAGTGTACCTATTGCCTGTGCACAACTTCCTCCTATAATAGAACAAATGGCAGGCAGACATTGTATGCAACAACAGCAGAATAGTATAATGCCAAGGATTACCATTAAGACTGCAAAGATGTTCCACCCCAAGATTGCAACAAGTCCTAGAACCATGTACTAATATCCCAGTTTCCCTCTGGAACATGTACTTCTGTACTTAAGACATGTACATTCTTAATTGCCTTAAATAGGGTTGGGGAGGAATCAGGTGCAAAGACGCAACATGCACATCCCACCATTTTGCATACCCCACCACGCTCAGCTAGAATGATGTCTAGCACCATCCTATTTTGGAGAGCCACTAATCTAATAGCCTTTTGCTCTAGCATCATGTTATACAAGATGTCAGTGGTCTCATTGATGGTTTTCTCTAACACCCTTGCCAATTTTCTAATATCTTGGGAGTTTATTATTTGTCCCCAAAATGGCACGAAAGATTTGGCAACATCACCCAAAATCTGTAAAGGAGTGTCACCATTCTCATCCCGCCTGGGACGGTTTTTAGAGACTTCAGCAGTGGTGGCGACATATACTCCTGGCAACAATATACCCAAATAACCCAATCTCTGGGTAACCACGGATATGCCTCATCACTGCAAAAGAAGTAAACAGGATCTCCTACGTACAGAGGTCTATCCTCACTGGTTAGTACGGCAGTATTCATACATCCCTCAAATGTACCCATTCTTTGGGAACCCTTTCTTTGTATGCAGAATGGGACGGAATTTGGACTATGGTTGATGGTATAGGAAGGAGGCTTGGAACCCCCATTGCCTCCGGGAGCCATTTTAAAGGTAATCAATGATTGAAAGATCTGGAAAGTATGTCAGAAGGCCTAAAAGAAGCAACATAAGGCTTGCTCCTATTTGCAAATGAAGAACATCCAAGAAGTGTTAAAACTCTCTTTTCAAATTTGTTAAGATTAGTCCCATCAACATACCCAGTGACACTATCGTTACATCGGCCAAAGAATAATGCCCTAAGCAAAGCATAGCAAGTAGTAGTTAAAGGGAGTGGATATATACCAGCACAGTCCCTTCTCCCCATGTTGTGGCAAATGCGAACACACCCAGCGATTCGTCTTATTTAGAATGGCATGCGTTGCATTCATAATCATTAAAAGAGTGTTATTATAATAGACCCCTCTGTGCTGGAGTTCTTGAGGATGAAGAGTGTGCAAAAGCACGTAAGGTGCAGACACAGTAGGGATACTTGCAGTCGGTAACAAGACATCAAGCGGATGTACATTTTCCAAATACCAAAATCCAAATGTCATTCCAATTATTAAACAAGCTGTTTTTGTAACAAGGGTCCATTTGGTCCTAGGGGACCATGACCCTTGATGAGCAGATTTAACATCAGAAAAGTGACCAGCATCCTTTTTTGTACCAGTGTCATGATGCCTACCCCTGTGGATCCAGATCAAGTCCAGCATCCCCGGAAGCAGGCATCAAGTTATTCCAAGCAAGCCCAACAACCCCTGCTAGGGGCTATTTGGGTGCAGTCCTGACATCTATGGCGCCAGGCTCATATGGAGAGTCAGTCCTGGAGCCATAGGTGCCAGGCTCATAGATTAAAACTTACCTGATGCAGACCATGCTGCAAACTTACCTGATGCAGACCATGCTGCAAGAGCTCCAAGCCAAAAGAGGCTTGGCAGGGACTACTTTACCTAGGGACTATTTTTTACTTGGGTGGGGTCGAGGAGGAATACTTACCTGGGACTACTTTGGAGGCTATTTAAACCACGCCCAAAGAGCAGCACACGCTTTGCGTTATTCTGCATCCAGCAGCGTAACACTCACCGTGCCTGCAAGTCTGCATCCAGTCTTCTGCCACCCCTGCCTTGAGTCTGGAGCTCCTTGAAAGAGGGAGAAAGAAGGAGAAAAGGTTAGAACAAGAGCAATACCTTTAATCCTTACCTGAATTCCCGATCCACCGCGCCTTCGAGCTGGAAGAAAGAAGTTAATTTATGCACATCGCCTCACCTGCTGCAGTGCCGCGCTGAACTCACCGGCCTTCACAGCATCTTCACTATCCACCGCATCCTTCTGCATGTTCCCGCCGCACTCCGGCACCTAAAGGGAACACAAGAACAGCAAGGTGAGCCAAGAGAATAAACAGAGGCAATATTAGTTAGACATAGACTTACCTGATTTTACCGCCGGGGGTACTATTCCTCTTCACGGGTCGGCGCAGCCTCCACCGCATCTTCGCCGCACCCCAGCCCCTAAGGGGAACAAAAGGACAGCAAGGTGAAACAGAGGGACAAACAAGGGGAATCCTTCTCACCACAATAGACCTACCAGACATTATTTTATCGAACTGTGTTGGATAATACAAATCCTTACCTGAATGTTACCGGTTGCCACGAGGAACTCTTTGCTAGGGTCAAGCTGCAACCTTCCAAGGAATCGGACAAGCGTGAAAGTCAGACATTTGGACTCTTACGAACTATATACTTACAGCGTCTCGCCGTAAATCTCAGAGTCAATATTGTTCTGGAACTCACCAATTCCTTCGAACCAGTGAAGCAACTGGTTATCTACGCGCCCCTGCGCTCAATGCAGGATGGAGAGCTCATCTTTCAAACCATCAGGTGAGACTATAAGAGGGGACATTAAAGGTGATCAGTGGGGAGAACAGCGGGGGTGGGGGTTAACACTCAACTCCACGGGTGGTTAATTCCCTTTCTCCATTTGCAGAAGAATACTCCTACGGGCCAAGCAAACGAAGCTAGGTGGGCCAGTCCAGTCTGTCATCTCGGCACTACGCGTCACATTGGTGGAGACCGCAGCTGTCCAGTTCAGATCGACGCCCCTGTGGGAGCCAGGTGAGCATAACAATGAGTGGCCTGTAAAATAGGCACAGTTTCTCAGCGTCCGTTAAGAAGCCTCACTGTTAGGCTTTTTTAGTTCATCCGTGGGTGGCACCTGACCATGTGGCCTATGTTGATTGAAGTTAACTTTGCCAGCCCCTGCCTCCTATTTATATGCAGCAGAGGAATGACGAGGGAATGGCTCAACTGTGGTTTCTTGTGGGTTTCTTGTGGGCACAGCCTAGCTGCACTTTCCTATCCTATTTACATTAATGTAATGTCAGCATCTCTAAATCTAAATCTGATTCCGTGATCGCAGATCATACCTTAATACTCCTGGTACGGAAGGGTTGGTGAACAAAGCGTTGTCGTTTCCTGAAGAAAATGAAGAAGCAGAAGGAAGATCGATTGACGGTGAAGAAGAATTTGAAGAAGCAACAATCACCCCACGGGCTCAGGAAGGATTTCTGTGACACCCTCAGTGTTGATTAGAGCAGGCTCGTTGTGAGTGTTAAGATCACCAATTCCCTTCTCCTCCCCTCTTTCGTAGGGCAGAGGAAAAGGAATTCTCTTCACATAGGTCGCTTGGATACAGTGCTTCTTTCCAGTTACTCGTACAGCGGTCTGCATGGCCAAAAGGATTTGATGTGGTCCCCTCCAACGAGGTGCAAGACAGGAGCCCCTTTCAAAATTCTTCAGTAGGACCCACTGGCCAGGTCGGAGTTGATGACCAGGACCCTTGTATTTTACAGGTAGGGCTGCTCGCACCTGTTGATGAATCAAATACAAGTTTTGAGTCAACTGGTCACAATAATCAGACAAAAGCAGATACTGGATTATTTTCAAGAGCTTGGGTTGTGGAACATTCCATGTACTGGCTGGTCTCCCCATGACAATCTCATACAGGGGAGAGCCCTGTCTTTGATTGTGAGGTCGTCCGCATTGATAATAAGGTGAGTGGCAAAGCATCAGCCCATTTCAAATTACAATGTGCACACACTTTCACAATTTGGTTCTTTAAGATTTTGTTATGACGTTCCACAAGACCGGCACTCTGAGCGTGGCTGGCCGAGTGGAACCGTTTAGCAATCTGTAATCCCACACAAACTTGAAGGATGACAGCAGCGACAAAATGTGGACCATTATAAGACCAAATTATCCTCGGCAACCCCAACCTAGGACAGTATTCCTTCAGCATGGTCTTTGCCGTTGATATTGCTGTGGCATCTTTTAGAGGAAAAGCCTCAACCCATGCATTGAAAGCACAGATGACGACTAAAACATATTAATAGTTTTGACAACGTTCCATCTCAATAAAATCAAAATGAATCACCTCAAACAGCATGGAAGGGGGACCAAAACTACTCTTCAGTGTCAGTATTCCTTTCCCAATGTTATATTGCAAGCATATCATGCAACTCTGGACAAAACAATCACCAGTTTTCAGACTATTAGTGTTATACCAGACAGGATTTAACTGTTTGCAAATATTTTTAGCACATATATGTGTTGGACCATGAGCCATGGTCACCATAGCAGTAACATAGGCATTGGGTAGCATCCACCTTTTCATTATCCAACCAACAACCCTCATCATCTAGACCAGCCAGATCCTCAGCCCACTGTTTGATTTCTTCTGGAGTAGCTTCAGCCTGAATTTCTTTTATATAGCTAATCCCTTCATCTATCATACAAGTGTCAGTGACCCCTTTTGTTGGATCTAACACATACATCTTTGATTGCAAATCAGTGGCAGTCTGTTTGGCTATTCTGGCAGCAAAGGCGTATCCTTTTCCTACTTCGTCTGTCACTTTCTGGTGTGCGGCACACTTCATTAATGCTAACTGTGTTGGAAGCGCAAGTGCGGAAATTAGCCAAACTATTAGAGTGGCAGGCTGGATTTTTTTTCCATGCAAGGTCAAGAAGCCTCTCTCAGCCGATAGTCGACCAAAGTTGTGGACTACCCCGAAGGCATATTGGCTGTCTGTGTATATATTCACACTAAGCCCTTCAGAAAGTTCACAAGCTCTGGTTAACGCAATAATCTCTGCGGCCTGCACAGAATTATGCGGAATTCGTTTGGTTTCCACAATGGTGCTTAATGTGGTGATTGCATAAGCAGCAGTGGATGTACCATCCGGAAGTTTAAAGCAGGAGCCATCACAAAACTGCTCCCATTGTGGATTCTTTAAGGGTGTATCACTTAACTCAATTCTGCCCTTAGTTTCTTGTTCTGTGGTATAGAGGCAATCAAGTGACATTTTGTCACTACAGTCTCTTTCTTGCGGAAGAGGCAATAATTCAGCAGGATTTAATGAGCAACATCTCTTAATTTGGATATGCAGAGCAAATAGAATCAGCTCTTACCTTGTTAGCCAAGCCGATGTGAGAGGTTGCGTTTGCGTTCTGTTTAATAGAAGGTCTACGGAGTGGGGTACCATCACGGTTAAAGAATGACCTAAAACCATACCTTCACTTTGTTTCACGGATGCGGCGGGAGCAGCTACAGCTCTCAAACATCTCGGCAAAGAGCATGCAACAGGGTCTAACATGGAGGAAAAATAACCTCACAGTCTATTCTTGTCCCCATGTTCCTGTGTCAAAACAGCCAAAGCGCATCCATCACATTCATGCACATACAACACAAAGACCTTTTCGTAATTTGGTGTGCCCAAAAACAGTGCTGAACACAACGCAGCCTTGAGCAGATAAAAAGCAATCTGGCAATCCATGTTCCATGGTAAAGGCAAAGAAATGTCCTTCTTTGTCAATGACAATATAGGTTTTATCATTAATGAAAAATTCGGGATCCACTGTCTACAATATGAAACCATGCCTATTAAAGCTCTGACCTCTTTCTGTGTTTTTGGGACAGACAAATTAGAGATGCTTTGTATCCGTTCAGGTGTCAGTCTTCTTCCCTCCTTCGACAGGCGACAACCTAAATAGGCGACCTCCTGTTGACAATACTGAAACATTTTCAATGAAGCCTTATACCCATGGTCTACTAGATGAATAAGCAACAACACAGTGCCTTCTTTGCAAGCAACTTCAGAATCAGCAGCTAGAAGTAGGTTTTCAACGTACTGCAACAGCGTGCAAGTACAAGATAACTCAAGTGTATCAAGCTGTTCTTTCAACGCTCCACTATAGATGCTTGGGCTCTCAGTGTACCCTTGTTGCGCATGAGTGAATGTAAATGAGCGTCCCCCTAGGGTGAAGGAGAACAAATATCTGCTTTCAACATCTACATGAATACTGAAAAAAGTGTTTTTTACTTCCACAACACTAAAATGCGTAGCTGAGGCTGGAATCATAGTCAATATTGCAGCAAAATAGTGTACAATCGGAAACTGTGGAGCAACAACCTTATTAATGGTGTGCAAGTCAATAATGAAACGAAAACGAATCACATTATCAGCTTTCTTATAAACTGGTAGAATCGGACTATTACACACACTCCCTGCAATTTCCTCAATCACACCTATGTGTACAAAATCAGAAATAATACTCTTCAAAGCCTGTTTAGCTTCAACCAAAATCTTATAATGCGGAATACGCAGCAATTTAACACCTGGTTTCATCACAATTTTAACTGGTTCAATTTGTAAAATGCCAACGTCATTATCATTTACTGCCTATAAACATGTCGGAACCTTATTCAATTCAGTTGGTAAAGGCCCAGACAGAAATTGTGGAAGAGAAGTTTGTCGAGGCTTAATATCATCAAAAATTAAATACGCCAGTCACGAGTTCACAAGTACATGTACAGTTTATTGGTCAGATAACTATCTGGCTCCCAACGCCTTGCAGTGTGTACCATCAGGCACCGTGAGGGGAGAGAGTACTGGACATCTCAAAAACAGCTGTATTTATGCATTTTCTCATTATCCGGGACACAATGTCCAGCCCCTCTTCGTGTTACACATTCACTAGTGTTCGTAGCCAGTTCACATAACTAATACAGGTTTAAACAACTGTACATTGTTCAATGTTTACCTCAAACAATAGAAAGTTTTTCTGCACATACGATACAATGGTAACATTTGTTTTCAAGCGTAAAGTTAATCCAGTTTCAAGGAATGAACACACAGATTTCTGCAAAGTCACACGGTTTTAGCTATTCCACATTCTGTTCCACTGTTTGAACAAGGATGACGCTATTAATACAGACAATATCTAAATTACTGTTCACTTCAACTATAGTCTAGCTCCAAGGTTTCTTAGCGCAGGACAAACAATCCACTTTCAGCAGCCTCAACATGTTTATCTACGTTGACACAGTACTAAGTTCATTTTTCTCTGTTGGAGCCAAAAACACAGAGTTTAAAATAAGACAGAATGCAGGAGTTAATCAAACTGGCAGATGACTTTAAAATAGCAGTGTAGTCAGCTTTATTCAGGTACATTCAAATGCGATTTTCAATGCGGTGTGAATGTGCTTAGGTCAATGTTCGTTTCTAGGCGGTATTATGTGAAATATACTTTAACACTGTAAGTTCTCATTGATCCCTGTAATCAAATTTTACCACATGAAAGTTGCACCTATTCGACGTACGGAGCGGAGGCTTCTTTTCCCTGTCAGCAGCGGTTTGGCCTAAACTGGAGGGCATATTTTGGAAATCAGTACTATCTTTACCCAAATGTTTGCCAATCGAGGTGATAAGGGAGGAGTTGGGTCTGTCCTCCCTTTATTCGATGACAGTATGGAAAACCTTGTCCCTTTACTGCAAATGTCTGATGGGGACCAATGAGGGAGGTTTCCAAGAAAGCCCTAAAAAATAACACTGACCCCCTACTGGCTGAATGGAAGAAGATCTGTATAGCAATCCTGCTGTCTATCAACAGACATGAATAGATCTTACAGTCAACTCTGGCCTTAGTGAAACTTAAACTGCTGGACCTTGACTCGATTGAGACAATGGAGAGTTGCAGAAAATCCATTCTTTATTGGAAAAATGTCCTGGAGCCGAAGGTGAAGGGCAAAGTGCAAATGTATTTAACTAGATTCCCTAGTAGCCATTTACGAAACCCGTTTATGAGACTTTGCTTCAATTCTATGCCAACCAGAGATGCGGGAGTTGTGAAACATTAGATCTAAGTGGATGGGCAAATTC
Organism: Ambystoma mexicanum; assembly: GCF_040938575.1. Taxonomy (NCBI): domain Eukaryota; kingdom Metazoa; phylum Chordata; class Amphibia; order Caudata; family Ambystomatidae; genus Ambystoma; species Ambystoma mexicanum. Next base: position 316,518,417 of record NC_090928.1, on the reverse strand, counting down.
TACCTCAAATTTCTGACAGTTTTGGCTGACGAGTGGTGGAGTATTCTGCGGCAAGGTGCACAAGTCTCGGTAACCCTTCCACTGCTAGCCTATGTAAAAGATATTTTTGAATGTATTAAGGACATTTAAACTGTCTAGCACTATGGAAAGGAAACTACATATAAGAGGCTGAAAAAATATGAAAAGGTGGTGCGGTTTTACACCCCTGATAAGGTGTTGTGTTTTATTCTTTTTCTTTATTTTTTTTCTTTGTTGATGTTAATATGGATGATTAGTATTCAAGTAGATTTTTTTGACTTTGTTTCTTTTTTCACTTTGTTGTATGCAGCGAAAAGGTTTAACTTTGCAAACCAAATGCTAATTAATTCAAAATAAAATTAAAATAATAAGGAGACTAGACACCAGACTGAGAAATCAAGCTTCTTGTATTAGATAGAAAATAAACAGAATACAGAGAAAGTATTAGCTGATAAGCAGGAAAATACAGAAGGAGAAGTGGTGGGCAGTTGGCACTCAAAGCTCTGAGGAGACCACCTTTAGAGCACAGATTATGTAGCATATCATAAGCAAATAACTAATATATTATAGCCTTTTCAAAATGGTGGGAGGTACTTGGCATGACATTAGAGACATTTAGCAATAACTGTCAACATCTGACTTTTGACCTTGTGACAAAACCGTGCAGGTACATGGACTGAGTACATTGTGATGTAATATGGATAAGCAGCATTCACAGAAACACTACTGTTATCTGCCATATATGGTGCTAATACTACACTTGTAGAGAGGAAATGGAACAGCACGTCTGTCCCTTTGCCTTCTATGGGGTCTTGGTCTAATCTGCAACAGGCAGGGTTTGGGCATGTCAGAGGAGCTGAGTGCAGAGGGAGGCCTCAGGCAAAGGCACAATGGAGGATCTGAGGTCTAAATGTGTGAGAGTAGCTTACTATAGAATAGCATAACAATCCTGCCACATCAACCCCCCATTTGGTCATCCCTGAGACAGGGGGAAGACCACAGGGAGCACGATTGGTGCTACACATCAATTAAAGATACCCATGTGCATGGGTAAGATAGGGATAGGTCGGATTGTCAAACGGAAATTCATATCGTGCCTCCTATACTGTATGAATAATATATGTATATTGGCCTACGCCAAGCTGCTTATAAGCCACTTGCGAGGAAATCCGCGTTGCAAGGTCTTGACCTTAGATCAGTGTAAGCCGCCATTTTAGGTCTATACTCCATTTTAGGTTCTCCTCTTAAAAGTCACCCTGTGTTCTAAGATGGTGGACAGTGTCATTCCGAATGTAACATGGCTGTCTTGACCTCGGTGGACAAACTAATATGTAACCTGTCTGCAGGCCACATGTTAGGGTCTTGAACTGAGACCTTGTCCTTCTCTGACCTGTGTATAGAGTATTACCTGCGCCAACGGAGCTAATTCGCAAGCATATGTTAAACACAATGTATTCAAATATCGAAATGTGAGCACTTGTTTGACTGCATTGTATAAAACAGTTTGAGAAGGATCTACGAGAAATCCTAAGACAAACTGTTGCTATTGTAATTCCTTAGTGAATGTATTAAAGGTAAACCCTAAATGTATAGATGTATGAACTCAGCACGAACCCTAGATTCGTGATGTATTAACTTATATTAACTCGTAGGTGGGTTGAACATCATGATTTCGAGAGTATAAAAAGTGTGACTATTCTAATGTACAGTCCCACTCACTGAGCACACCGAACAGAGCTGGAGTTTGCTGTGCTGTGCTGAGGGCCGATAGCTATCTGTTGCTTTGTCCTTTGAAACTGTTCAGTATAAAATAAAGATCTTTGTATGTTCCTTTGTAACCCGCATTTGGTGTATTTCTTTTGGGGTACTCAGCCTCGATATCTTCTTTTTGTTTTAACGGGATAGGCATAGGGACTGTCACAGAACAGATGTAGCTTTATAGATGTGTACAATTCAGCATCAGACATTTGTCCCAACACATAAACCATTTCCTGTTCATAGGAGGCGTCATTGGAGGTATCATTGGAGGCGTCTTTCTTAATTATTTCAAGTGGCAGCAGCCTAGCCTCTACCGGATACTGAGACACCTGTTTTGAACTGCATGACAGCGGGCAGCGAATAAGAAAAAAAATCTAACATGACAATTATAACAACAATGATTAAAATAGCATGCAGAATGGAAGAGCCCAGTGAACCGAAAGTGTTTTGAATCCAAGTTAATAGTGAGCTTGCATAACCTTTGTTTATTTTGTATTTATTTTGTGTAAAGTAGTACCAACCTCTTGGAGGTGTTTTATGACATCCTGAACCTTGGTGGAGTTATCTGGTACCCAGGTACAGCATGCTTCACATATAATTTTATAGGTACCTCCTTGGGCAGCTAGTAAATAATCCAGCACCATTCTATTCTGGATGACCATAGTTCACTTTCAAGTATCTGTATTCCTTTTGCAGTGTTGTTCACTACCTGTTCGAGGATGAATGATAGGGAATGAAAATCAGCCCTGTTGATTGCAGTGCCAATGTTCGGGACCGGAAACCCTAGGAGGACTTTGAACCATGTCCAGGTGTTGCATTTGGAACATATGGGTGTCTAGTGAGCTTTTGGAAAAATTGACACTTGGCGTATCGCTGGGTGGATTAACCCAATAGTGCACTGACCTGTCAAGTTAGCTGGTAGTCATTGGTAGGTGCTAGCCCCACAAAGAAAATATAACCCTCTATGGGTGTAGAGTGCTATTGTGGTGCTAGGTGCTATTACTATGATCTTAAACGGGAATTGTACAGTGCCTCCTTTATATTTATATTGGCCTAAGCCTAGTCGCTCTGTGAGGAAAACTGCGTTGCAAAGTTCCGATTTTGGGTTGACTTCGCCGCCATTTTAAGATTCATCTGCCATTTTGATTTCTACTCATGTGTTCTTTGTTCTAAAATGGTGGACTATGTTTTCAACTTGCAACCAGGCTTCCTGACCTTTGAGTTGAGTTAATGTTTAGACTGTCCAAGAGCCGACTGTTAGACTAGGCAATGAGGCCTTGCACTATATATGAACTGATGTTTAAGTGTTGTCTGCGCTCACAAGACTCATCCTTGAATACACATTGGAAACAATGTGAAGCAAACCCCAAGCGTAGACACAGGCTGAACGCAATTGTAAAGAAATGTGGTACAAGGCTTACTGCAGGGTTTGAGAACATACATTGCTATTGTGTCTTCATGGAAATGCAAACCTACGTCATCCTTTGCATAATATTTTATAATCTGTATGTGAACTAGGCACAAACTCTAGACCACAAATTATTAATGTGAAGAGTGGCTGAACAATATTACTCAGAATTGTATAAAAGCACAAATGTTTAGACGTCCAGCACTCTCTCGCCTCTCTCTGACGGGCTGGTACTCATTGCAGGGTGTTGAGAGCCAGATAGCTATCTGTGTTGCTTTGTAAACTGTACAGTAATAAAAGATCTGTGAATCTTTTAGCCCGTGATTGGTGTATTTCCTTTGTGGTACTCAACCTCGATATTTCGTTGTTCTTTTAGATGGCGCCCGAATAGGGACCCTCGAGATTGATGCCATCTCGTTTAAGAGTTGACGCGGCTATCGGACTGGGATCAGTCGGTGAGAAAGGGGGCCACTTCTTGGATGAGACACGACACTTCAACAGTACTGCACAATCCGATCCCTGGACGGTGAGCTTGCGGTCCGAGACATCATCTTGATGACGGTCCATATATCGAGGTAGGCAGTTTTGGCGAAATCACCAACAACGAGGGTCCTTTGTTGTCCTTTGTAATCCGATCGGACCTCCCTTTGTACTTTGAATCAGGTAAGTCGTGCCCCGATTCCTAAGTATCTTGATATTTGATTTGGAGTATTGTTCTCGCGAGTACAATTATTGCCAGGTAACACCAGTAATCTGACATGCCTGAGAAATTGTCTGCCGTTTTCAGGGCAGTATTCCGCAGAGACAGACAATCTTTGGAATTTGACCATCCAGCACCACAGGAGGGGTCGCCGGCATGTACTATGTACTGTAAGTACGGCATTGGTAGTATAGTATTCAATTATATTTGGCACAGACAAACTAGACATGCTTCCAAACGTCAGTGGCCAATCAATGGTAGCTTTGAGATTTCCCGTATAGAGTATATAGAATCTATATTATTAAAGAAAAAAGCTGGACCTGCAGCTTTTGATATATTTCAAAATTGGAAAAAAGAAGCTATGCAGCAGCTTAAAAGTAGAGAGAACCATGCGCGCCGACATATGTCAAACGCCAAAAAGGCATTATTATATGATCAACAAAAACAGTCAGAGTCTGTTAGAAACATGGATAGGGCTTTTCAACTTGGTATACAGAAAATATATCCGTCTAAAGATTTTCATGCATCAGATAAACTGATTGATAAACTCTTAAATTAATGTAGGCCTGGTGCCACTGCACCACCTCATTATGTACCTATTCCTGCTGTTTTACCTCTTCCTGCTGTAGTTCCTCCTCCCGTAGCAATTCCTGCTCCACCTATTGTTCCTCCTATTGCTCCTCCACCACCAGTTATCACTGCTATTCCTATTGTTGCTCCTCCACCTGTACCTCCACCTTTGCCTGCTGTCGCGGGTCTGGTAGATTTGTCTTTTACACCAGTAATAGCACCTTCGTTACCTATTGTACAAGATTTGTCTACTCTTTCTCTTCCAAGTGGTTCTGCTCTGCTTGTAGTTGATAAGGGAGCGGAATCAAAAATTGTAACTCGTAATACAGTTTCTAAAGAGAGAAAGCGAGACCTGAATGCATGGGCTAGACAGTGCATGGAGAAAGGTGAATAATCTGATGTTTTCACTACACTCTCTAATTTAGAAGGTTTTCCTGAAAAAAATGTCTTTATTGAAGGGATGGGAATCCATTTATCCGTAATGTGGAACAGACTGAGAGATGAAGATATCCCACAAGGGTTGAGGGATCTGAATGTTTTAGCATATTCAAGAGATACTGTGCAGAAAGTATATGAGCACGTCGAGAGGGTTTTTGAGTTTAGAAGGGAGTTAGAAAGGTTGCAGAATGATGAAATAGATGGTGATAGTTTGGATGGTATTTTTGTACAGAAACGGTTCCTTCCTCTTTGTAAGTCAATGAGTGAAGAAACGCACATTTGCACAAGAGATGCACTTAGATGGATTTCAGACATGTCGATATCTCCCGTAGAATTATATGACATATATTGTCAGTATGCTCCAGAAATGCAGAGGAAAGTGATACAGGTAATGTTTGAATACCTGCAGGATGAATGTATAAAAAGAAAGATTTGTTGTCCTGCAGAATTATTGAATATATACATGAGAGATTTTTCATCTGACACTGCTTCCACCGCGTTAGCACTCGATTTTGCTCTGATGCTTAGTAAGCATTCGGAGTTGCCTTCTTCACAGTTGCCTATGACAGAGGTTCCTCCGACATTTGTTTGTAAAGTTGAGGTCCCGGCTAATAAAGCGACGGGTGTAGCTGCCTATGATATTGATGCACATTATGTATCACAGTTTGTTCACGTCCCGTTCTCAAGACAGGAAGTGAATACTATGAGACAGTCCATTCCAGACATTAGGAACAATCCGACAGGGTTTTATAAAGAGATAGAATCTGTCTTGCAATCGTCAGTTTTCACTTTGGGTGATATAGATTTGTTGTTTCCCGTGCTCCTACCTGCTGATTTATGGAAACAGATTAGGACTATAGATGATGTAGCAGGGTTGGGTGACACATGGGATAGTTTGGTTAGGCAAGATAGAGAAAGGAAAGCTGGTGAGAGACCACCACAGGTGATACTGACTTTGCCTGATAGCATAGTAGCAAAATTAAAGACCTTAATTCAAGAGAGAAGGATTGTTTGGGACAAATTCACTGCTTGTATCCAAGGAAAATCTGAGGGTGCTACCGAATTCTTTTATCGGTTTGAACAAGTATTCTCAAATTTTAGCAGTCAGGATTTAAGCACCGAGTCAGGGAAAAGATTATTCGTGGACAAATTTGTGCATGGATTGTTGCCTTATATCCAGTCACAAATTATGACTTCCAAGAGTGCTTGGCAAGCTAATTCAGAGTCTGAAGTATTGCATATGGCTCAGTACTATGAAAATAGAGTCAACAATGAGAAAGAAAGGATTGAAAAGGAAAAAAGAGACCTGAAAACTAAGCTATTATTACAACAGATAGTTAGAGGACCTGGAGGGGGTAGTACACAGTTTCGAGGTCAGTTTAGTCCACAAGGTAATGTGCCGTTGGGGACCGTACATGCAAGCCAATGTGCTTACTGCAGACAAGAGGGTAATTGGCGAGCACAATGCCCAATCCTCCAGCAGAGGTCGAATAACACATATGGTATCATGGGTAGCCGATCCAGAGGCCGCCCTGGGCCAGGGGGTCCTGGTAGAAGTCTGTTTGCTCAGAATTCTCAGCCCTTTTCGCAAGACAGTCAGCAACCTAATGTAGATAGCAGAAATATCTTTGGTAATCCTTCCACTGCCTATCTTTCTGAAGATCTTGTCTTTGACGATATATTGTTCCGTTAGGACAGCCCGAAGCAGGGTCTGGAACCAATGCCTATTCCTGTTAATCAGAAAGGTCCCTTCGTTGAGATGATGGTGGGGAATAGGAAGCATCTATTTTTGATAGACACAGGAGTACAGAAGTGTTCCATTAACCATTCACGGGTTGCAGACATTCCACTGTCAGGGCAGACTAACGTTTCTGTAGGGTTTTCTGGTATGCCAGTGTTTAGTCCGGTTTCTTTGCCGGTACTGATGTCACTGGGTCCATTTATGGATTACTGTCCATTTCTTTTGACAACAAACTGTGGAGAGAATTTGTTGGAGTTGAATCTGTTGAAGGAATTAAATGCGGTAATTCATTGTTCTTCGGATGGAGTGCGTTTGACGATTTCACCACAGCAATTTTTTGCCTCACAGTTTCTGACTTGACCTTTGCCGCCAGAATTTAGTGAAGTTCCGGAGTGTTTATGGGCGATCGATGACAATGATGTTGTTGTTTTGCAAATTGAGCCCTTTTAAAATAATTTTTAAACCAGGAGTTAAGTTGCCACGAATTCCACAGTACAAGATTTCAGTTGATGGTGAGCAAGCTTTGAAGTGTATAGTTTCTGATTTTGTACATCGTGGGGTAGGGGTAATTGAAGAAATTGCAGGAAATTTGTGAATAGTCCGATTTTACCTGTGTATAAGAAAGGGGATAATGCTTCCTTTCCGTTTCATGATTGATTTACACGCTATCAATAAGATTGTTGCTCCACAATTTCCAATTGTGCCTGATGTAACGATGATACTAATGATGATTCCAGCGTCTGCTACTCATTTTAGTGTTGTGGATCTTAAGAATGCCTTCTTTAGCATTCCCATACACAAGGATAGTAGATATCTGTTTGCGTTCACCCCAGGGGGACGCTCGTTTACATTCACCCATGTGCCACAAGGAGTCCAATAGGGATGTAACGGTATAACGGTATACCGTTAAAGATACCGTGAACCACTTAATTGAACAATAATAACCGTCACATTGTTTATACCGGTATACCGTTTTACCGTTTATACCGTTAAGTGTACTTTCAATTTGATTTGTAAAGTCTGCAGCAAGCAAGTGCTGCGCAGTCTTGGTCTTGCACTGTTGGGTGTGCCGTCTGCCAAGAAGTTTCAGTTGGAGCAGTTTTTAAAGCCATTCCATAAACCACATGTGCCCGACACAAAATCAATATGTTAGCAATAGGAAGAATAAATACAGTGCCAAGAAGGAAAAGGGTTTACTTTGGGTTGACGGCTTTGGGGTTTATATATTTATAATGGATAATGTTTGCTAAACATATGACAATGGGGGATTTCCCTGGTTCTATCATTGAATTTACATATAATAAGTCACACTGCGAAATTCTCTCTGTGGGTATTCCCTGTTGCCATACCAAAGGTTAACATGTCTGTGATTACTGAGCACCCATTGGCCCGCAAGTAAACTAAAGGCTGTAACGTAAAGAGAGAGTGTGTGTGCGTGTGTGTGTGTGTATGTGCACAAGCGTATACTACCATCAGCCTCCATTGATCTGTGGCATGCAGGCTATCAAAATGGCAACATGTTCATCTTCACCAGTAGCCAGTGTGGGACCTAAAAGCCTAAATGACCACTTAAGAAAAGCTATTCAGTTTGCTTTGCCAGTTGCAGCAGGGCTCCCAGACCCCCCCCCCCACCTCTCCACACGTGTGTTTGTGTTTGGTGGAAGCAAGGGATGGCATTTCAGTGGAAAGTATGTTGAAAAGCCCAATTCTGGCCCTGGGTGCCTGGTTTTGTTTGTGTTGATAAATCTGACAATTTATGACCTTTTAGAAAATATTTAAGATTAGTTAACTCCACCTGCTATACCACGATAACCATGATATATCGTCATTTGGCAAGAAGGTTATCGTACCGTCATAAAACTAATACTGTGACACCCCTAGGGTCCAAGCATTTACAGTAGGGCTTTAAAAGAGCAATTCGACACACTTGAGTTGCCTACTACTTGTACATTGCTGAGAATATGTCGATGATCTTCTTTTAGCTGCCGACTCGGAAAGTGCTTGCAAGGAAGGCACTGTGTTATTGCTTATTCATCTAGCAAAACATGGACATAAAGCTTCACTGAAAAAGTTTCAGTATTGTCGACAGGAGGTCACCTATTTAGGCTATCTCCTGTCAAAGGAGTGAAGAAGATCGACAACTGAATGAATTAAAATAATTTCTGGCATTTCTGTCCGAAATACACAGAAAGAGGTCACAGCCTTGATAGGAATGGCTTCTTACTGTAGACAGTGGATACCAAACTTCTCACTAGTGATCAAACCAATGTTGGCGTTGACAAAGAAGGGCATTTGTTTGCCATTGCCGTGGAACTTGGAACACCAGAAAGCTTTTGACCTGCTCAAGACTGTACTGTGTTCAGCACCAGTTTTGGGCACACCAAATTATGAAAAGGCCTTCGAGTTGTATGTGCATGATGTATGTGCTTTGGCTGTGTTAACACAGGAACATGGGGGGAAGAATAGGGCGTGCGTTTACTTTTCCTCCACCCTCAATCCTGTTGCATGCGTTTTGCCGAGATGATTGAGAGCTGTCGCTGCTGTGTCTTTAAAACAGAGCGAGGATATGGTCCTAGGCCATGCTTTAACCTTGTTGTTACCTCACTTTGTAGACGTTCTATTAAATAGAACGCAAACACAACATCTTACTTCTGCACGATTAACGAGATATGAATTGATCTTGTTTGCACCACATATTCAAATTAAAAGGTGTTGCATATTGAATCCGGCTGAACTGTTACCTCTTCCGCAAGATATTGCTTGCAGTGATGAAATGTCACATGCCTGCCTTTACGCCACAGAACAAGAAACTAAAGGTAGGATTGATTTGAAAGATACACCTCTGAATAATCCTCAAGGGGAGCTGTTTTGCAATGGCTCCTGCTTCAAACTTCCGGATGGTACATCCACTGCTGCTTATGCCATCACTACACTAAGCACGATTGTGGAAACCAAATGAATTTCCCATAACTCCGCGCAGGTCGCAGAGATTAGTGCATTGACTCGAGCTTGCGAACTTTCCGAAGGGCTTAGAGTGAATATATTTACTGATAGTCAGTATGCTTTTGGGGTGGTTCACAACTTCGGTAGACTATGGGCAGAACAAGGGTTCTTGACCTCACATGGAACGAAAATCCAATATGGCACCTTGATAGTTCAGCTACTCTCAGGGCTTGCGCTTACCACTCAACTAGCAATTATGAAGTGCGCGGCACATCAGAAAATAATAGATGATGTAGGAAAAGGGAACGCTTTCACCCGCCAGATAGCCAAACAGACTGCTACTGATCTCTATTCAGATATGTACACTACAAGGGAAGCCATAAATGTCTGTACTATAGATGTAGGAATTGACTCCATAAGAAATATTCAAGCAGATGCCACTCTAGAAGAAACCAAACAATGGGCTGCGGGCTTGACAAGGTTGGATGAAGAAGGGTGTTGGGTGGATAACTCAAAGGGAAAATGGATGCTGCCAGATGCGTACGTTACTATGATGATTTCAATGTCTCATGGTCCCACTCACATATGTGCTAGGAAGATCTGCAAAATGTTAGAATCTGTCTGGGTAAATGTCAACATCCTGAAAACTGCTGAGCGTTTTGTCCAGAGTTGTATGGTCTGCTTACAGCATAATATGGGGAAGGGTACATCAACACCGAGGGGTAGATTTGGTCCACCCTCTGTGCCTTTTGAGGTAATCCACTTTGACTTCATTGAGATGGAGCGCTGCAATAATTTTAAATATGTTTTGGTAGTCATCTGTGCTTTTAGTAAATGGGTTGAAGCCTTCCCTGTGAAAGATGCCACAGCAATGACAACGGCGAAAACCATGCTTAAGGAATATTTTCCTAGGTTTGGTTTGCCGAGGGTCATCTGGTCGGATAATGGTCCACATTTTATCGCTGCTGTTATTATGCAAGTTTGCTCAGGATTACAGATCGATAAATGGTTCCATTCGGCTAGATATGCTCAAAGTGCTTGACTTGTAGAGTGTCACAATGGTATTTTAAAGAATAAAATTGCGAAGGTCTGTGCCGGCAGCAATTTGAAGTGGCCGGACGCCTTACCACAAGCACTTCTATCAATGCGAACGACCCCACAGACTAGAACTGGGCTCTCCCCTTATTAAATTGTGATGGGGAGGCCAGCCAATATCTAGAACCTCCCCAAACCTAGACATCTAAAAGATGTAGAGCATGTACTTCTTTCAGAAGTACTGTGATCTGTTAACTCAAAACTTGTATTTGATTTATCAACAGGTGCAAGAAGCCCTCCCAGATAAATACGAGGGGCCAGGGCACAGGCTTCGACCCGGCGACTGGGTGCTCACTAAGTCATTTGAGAGAGCATCCAGTCTCGCACTGCATTGGAGAGGGCCTTTCCAGGTCCTATTGGCCACACAGACTGCCGTACGAGTAGCAGAAAAGAGACATTGGATCCACGCTTCGCATGTCAAGAGGATACCTTTTCATTTACCACACAACAGAGACGATAAGAAGAAACTTACTTGCTCTGTTCCCAGCGATCAGTCAGCAGTGAGCAGCACAGAGGGTGTTTTCAGAGACACTTCCTGAGCCTCAGGGCCTGGGGAAACTGCTGCTTCGTCTCCACACTCTTCTACAGATCCTTTTGCACCTTTGTTTGGTTCTGCTGCAAATTCATCACTTCCATCAGGAAGCAACGACACACTGTTCGCAGATCACACGGTTCCAGGCGTCACACGGTACAGTCTGCGTCCACGGCACTAGTCTCACTGCATAAATACGACTGTGCCCAAAGGAGAAAAACCACAGAGCTTGTCCTTTGCCACTTTCTGCACTGAAGGAAAGTAGGAGGCTGGGGACTGGGAAAGACTAAGAAACCACATGATCAGGAGATCATCAGCAAACGGACTATGGAGTTTATTCGCAGGAACTTTTTGGGAAAGAGCTTTGAAGGAACAATGCCTGTCATTATCTCTATCTCTACAGGGCGATTGACCCATTGTGTGGGTCCTTGAGGACATATTGTTTTCTTGTAATTGTGTTAACCAGTCTTACAGTATTTATTGCTCTTGGGTTCTGGTATATTGAAGGAGTGCGTCCACTTGAAACATGCCTTCTGAGAATGTTCCTACTATGTCTACACCTTTTGTGTACCTGCACACTCTATCTCCTAGGGACTCCCAATATAGACAGAGCTATCATAACAACACACTACTGTTAATAATGAATGTAACACATGCGATACTGAATAGAACTAACTGTTGGATTTGTTCACATTTGCCACAGCATGGGTAAAAAGGGTTGGGCTGGTATATTCATTCTTTACCTTTAACTACTGCATGTTATGACTCTCTAAGGGCACTATTATTTGGTTGTTGGAATGATAGCATCTCAGGGAACTTTGACGGGACTAATTTGAACAAATTTGAAAGGCGAGTCCTGACGCCTCTGGGATGTTCACTCTTTGCGAATAGGAGCAAGCTTAATGTTGCTTCTATTAGGCCTTCCAATAGACTATCTCGACCTTTCCAATCATTGATCTCTTTCAAGATGGCTCCTGTAGGCAACCGGGATGCCACGCCTCCTTCCTACACTATCAGCCATAGCCCCAATTCTGTCTCCTTCTGCATACAAAGGAATGGTTCTCAGTCAATGGGCGATTTCGAGGGTTGTGACAATGTTGCAAGCTTGACCAGTGAGGACAGACCTTTGTATGTAGGCAAACCAGTTTATTTCATTTGCGGTAATGAATCTTATCCGTGGCTACCTAGGAATTGGCAGGGAACTTGTTGTTTGGGTATTCTGCTACCAGGGGTATATGTAGCTAGTACCACTGAAATCTCTAGGGCTCGTCCTAGGCGGGACAAGAACAGTGATACTCCTTCACAAGTCATGGGTGATGTAGCAAAATCCTTTGTTCTATTTAGGGGACAGATCATGAATTCCGAGGATATTAGGAGACTAGCAAGAGTACTGGAGAGAACCACCAACCGGACCACTGACATACTCTACAACATGACTCTAGAACAGAAAGCAATTAGATTAGTCGCTCTACAGAACCGTATGGTGTTAGACGTCTTCCTGGCTGAGCATGGTGGAGTATGCAAATTAGTGGGATCCTCTTGCTGTGTTTTAGTACCTGACTCATCCCCCACCATATTTAAGGCAATACAAAATCTGCACGTCCTAAGCTCAGAAGTGTATGTTCCCGAGGGAAACTGGGATCTTAGTACTTGGTTTTGGGACTTCTTACGGTCGGGATGGAAGCTTCTCTCTTAATGCTAATTTTTGGCATTCTGTTGTTCTGTTGTTGTTACATACAGTATCTTCCTGCCATATGTTAGATGTTAGGGGGATGTTGTGCACAAACTGTAGGAACATTAGGACCGAAAGTGCTCACACCTGAGATGATGACTAATGTATTTGTGATGAAGGATATTACTGTCAAAGATCTCTTGGCAATTGACATATCTGATGAATGTGATTCAGGATGTATGGACATCGAAACGTGGAGTTACAAGTAAAGCGACTATTCTTAGTAAAGCTCTTGGCTTAGGCCAAAAGGAGGGTTTGTTAAACGGAAATTGTATAGTGCCTCCTTCATATTTATATTGGTCTAAGCCTAGTCGCTCTATGAGGAAAACCGTGTTGCAGAGTTCCGATTTTGGGTTGACTTCGCCACCATTTTAAGATTCATCCGCCATTTTGATTTCTACTCGTGTTTACTTCGTTCTAAAATGGTGGACTATGTCTTCAACTTGCAACCAGGCTTCCTGACCCTTGAGTTTAGTTAATGTTACACTGTCCAAGAGCCGACTGTTTAGACTAGGCAATGAGGCCTTGCACTATATATGAACTGATGTTTAAGTGTCATCTGCACTCACAAGACTCATCCTTAAATACACATTGGGGACAATGTGAAGCAAACCCCGAGCGTAGACACAGGCCGAACGCAATTGTAAAGGAACTTGGTACAAGGCTTACTGCAGGGTTTGAGAACATACATTGCTATTGTGTCTTCATGGAAATGCAAACCTATGTAATCCTTTGCATAATATTATATAATCTGTATGTGAACCAGGCACAAACTCTAGACCACGAATTATTAACGTGAAGAGAGGCTGGACAATATTACTCAGAATTGTATAAAAGCACAAATGTTTAGACGTCTAGCACTCTCTCGCCTCTCTCTGATGGGCTGGTACTCATTGCGGGGTGTTGAGAGCCAGATAGCTATCTGTATTGCTTTGTAAACTGTACAGTAATAAAAGATATGTGAATCTTTTAGCCTGTGATTAGTGTATTTCCTTTGTGGTACTCAGCCTCAATATTTCCTTGTTCTTTCAATGAAATTGTCCTATCCTACTGAAAGCCGAGTGATTATAGGTGGTCGTGGTAGCATTTTGGTTAAGGACATCGGTGGCTGGTGTGATATCCATCAAAGGCAGAGTACCTATCTGAAAAAAGATATAAGAGCGTGTGGAACAAATGCGGACAGTATTTTGGGAGTTGGCTGGGGTAGAAGAATCCCAGTGGGAAGGGATGGGTCACATTGCGGCAAGAAGTGTCATTGATCAGGAGGCCATAACACCATTCAGCAACGGGACGGCATGAAGGCAATCCACCGACTGGCATACATACGAGTGTGGGTGCACACATAGCAATCAGAGGCATTCATTAGGTCAGCGTAGGGCCAGGAGAAGTTGAGGAAGGTGTTGATATCTGGGTGTAGGATGGTGGATATAGGGTGAGGCAGATCCAATTGCATGGTAAGTAACAGCAACATGTTGGAAACAATTTAGACAGTGGCCCTCATTACGACCCTGGCGGAAATCGCGGTGCAAAATGCACCATGGAGCACGGCGGAAAGCTGCCGATAGCGCCATGGGGGTTGGCGGATTTTCCGCCCCATTCCGACCTTGGCGGGGCGGTAAATCCCCATCCCCCATTTTACCCTTCCCCATTCCCATTTTTGCCCCATAGGGTATAATGGGAGTGGGGAAGGCGTTAATTACGCCACCGTAAAATACGGTGGCGTAATTAACAACAAGGTCCCGTAGCGCCATGGATTTCTCCGCCCGGAAAAACCAGGCGGAAAACGCTCCATGGCGCTACGGGAACTCGTAGTAGGGCGGACGGGTCCGCCGCGAATAACGCTGGCGTAAACCCACTCCGCCAGGGTCGTAATGAGGCCCAGTGAATGGTGAATGCCTCAATAATGCAAATGGCATCATTAATCCTAGTTTTAGCAGTCCAACCCTGCAGAGATTGTGGCCTTGTGCATAAAAGTTCCAAAGAGTGTCAGTCATTGCAGGACCCAACAGCCAGGAGAGAAGATGATGTAAAAGTTCAGGATCCCTGCAAGAATAATGATGACATAAGTGCAGAGCTGGATGAAATCAGGCTGTTTTTCCACTATTCTTGGCTGGTGAACTGTAAGTCGAAAACAGAGATGAGCATGCCGGATTGTTCCTGACAGGTGAATAATGCAAATTATTAAAATCAGGCCCACCCACCAGCGAGGAGGAGACCTGTATGCTTCACGTGAGTCAGGCACGGATGGCATATGCATAGATCGATAACTGTAGAACAAATCCTACAGCTGAGGCGCAGGGCATATTCAGCCGGCCCCCAAACCCATTGGGCTGGAGGACTTGTGCACCTACACTCCAGGTGCGGAGCGTTATTAAAGCTGCTTGACGACAACAATGTTTTGAGAGTGTTGGGCCACCCATAGGAGACAGGTGCAGCAAAGTATTGAGAATATTGGGCCACGTGTAGGAGATAGGTGTAGCAGCAGTGTGCTTCTGGTGGATGTGGTTCACCTGCTGATGCCAGATGAGATGGTAGCAGCGCTCCGTATGTTATAACTCAGGACAGGTAATGGAGCTTCGTTGTTGAGGAGTCCGGGATGTGGAGTCACCAGGGTTGTAGTGGCAGGGTCCCTGGTGGGCAGCTGAAGAGGGGTTTCTTTATCCTGTACCCCTGGAGATTGAAGCTTTGCTGTGTCTTTGGTGCTGGCAGATGGTGGGGTGTCTTTGTCCTGGACCCCTTGCTGTTCTTAGTCATCGATTGGAGGAGCTGTTTTCACACACTGGCTGGTGTGGACCCAGGAGGTATGTCCTCCACAGGGTACTGCAGTTTGGGTTGTCAGCAGCACCTGGAACGGTGCTTTCCAGCGAGGGCGCAGTGTTTCAGGCGGTCGAGAAAAGGTTTTCTGGATTTGCTGGAAGTGAGAAGTGACAATGAGCATTAGACTTTTGCAATAGGAAACAACAAGATCATCATTCAGTTGTAAATCACAGAGTTCAGGAGAAGGTGGTGGAGTAACTTGCATTCTCATGGGCCTTGCCATGAGAATCTCGTGTGGGGAGAGGCTCTGTACTCTATTTACAGTGTTTCTTATGTCCATGATGAGTACAAGAGGGAGAGAATCAGGCCAATTTAGGCCTGTTTCATGGCACACTTTGGCAAGGTGGTTCTTCGGGTCCAAATTCTGGCATCCCGCCGCCCCTGCTGATTGTGGGTTGTGCCAGCAGTGGAAATTCTGTAGGAAGCCTAGGGCATTGTAAGTGTTCTGTAGAATGTGTCCTGTGAAATGGGAACCCCTATCAGAGTTTATGGACACTGGGAGGCCGAAACGTGGGATGAATTCTCTGAGCAGTTTCTTGGCCACAGTAACGGAATCAACATATTTACAGGGGTAGGCCTCAGTCCATCCAGAAAATGTGTATATTTCAACCAGTACGTATTCGAAAGAGGCACACTTGGTTATGTTAGTGAAATCGATTTGGAGATTCACAAAGGGGCCATAAGGGACTTCATGTGCCCCTGGAGTGGTTTTCATAGGCTTTTTAGGGTTGACCGTGAGTCATGTTGCACAGTGAGCACAGGATTTCTGAGCAATGGAGGGGAACTTAGAGGTAAACCAATATCCCTGGACCTGTGAGGTAATCTTTCCTTTCCTTGAATGGGACACAGAGTGAGCAACATCTGCTAAGTATGGTAATAATGATAGAGGGGGCCACTAGCTGGCCCGAGTTATCACACCATAGGCGATCAGAGCAACAACCACATCCTTTACTTTCCCAGTCCTGTATCTCAGCCTGTGGGGCTGCATCTTGGCGGTCCCTCAGGATGGAAAGAGATGCTAGGGGGTCCTCTAATGAGTGGGACTCATCTAGTAAGAGTTTTGACGTTGTATTTTATCCCTGAGAATGATTTCTAATGCAGAGTGTGGTACTGCTACATTTATGTGGTGTGCTAGGGCAATGATGTCAGCCTTTGTAAGGAGAAGGGCAGAGGCAGCTACCACTCTGAAACATTTGGGAAAGGCAGAGGCTACAGGGTCTAACTACGAGCTAAAATAGGCTACAGGGTGTTGTAGGTCGACATGCTCTGTGTGAGTGTGCCAAAGGCATACCACTCTGTCTCATCACAGAACAGGGTGAATGATTTAGAGTAGTCAGGAAGGGCGAAGGTGGGGTTAATGGAGAGGGCAGTCTTAATCTTGGAGAAGGCTATGGAAGCATCAGGAGACCATGTGAGTTTGTCAGGTTGGGAGTCATGTAGCATCCTTTGCATAGCTGCCACAGCAGAAGCATAATCAAGGATCCAGGGGTGGCAGAAATTGCTCATTCCTAAAAAGGAGCGTAGCTGTCTTTTAGTTTTGGGCATTGGACATTGTAAGATGCAGGGCACATGAGAGGGGGCAAGGCACCTAGCGCCATGGGAAATGTTGTGTCCTAGGTAACGGACAGTGGGGAGACAGAGCTGCAATTTAGCCTTGTTTAATTTGTGACCTTTTGCTTGCAGGGCAGTAAGGAGCACTTTGAAGTCAGAGAGGGAGTCCTGAATCGAAGGTGATGCTAGGAGGAGGTCATCAATGTATTGGATCATAGTGGAGCCCCTCGGGAATGTGCGATCCTGGAGGTGTTCCTGCAGAATCTGGGAGGAGAGAGATGGGGAGTTAACAAAGACCATGGGAAGGGATCTATATGTGAGCTGACATCCCTTGTATGTTAAGGCAAAAAGGTACTGAGGATCAGGGTGGATGGGGACAGAGAGAAAAAGGCAGAGGCAAGATCAATGCAAATCGAGAATTGGGCATTTGGAAGGATACAGGAGAGGATGTTACTGGGGTCCGGTACCACTGGATGTGAGGGTATGACTGCCTTATGAAGGGCAAGCAAATTGTGAGCAAAATTAAATTTGCCTGTGCCATTTTTTCTATCAGGAGTATCAGAGTATTTCAAGGGCTAGTGGTGTAGTAGAGGATGCCCTGGTCAAAGAGGGAGGAGATGACTGGCTTAATACCTTCCTCCGCTTGTGGAAAGATCCTATATTGAGGTTCTCATGGCAAGGGACCTCAGGATTACGAGTGATGCAAACAGGTTTGGCAGAGAGAATATGGCCTACATCATTGGCATGTTCAGCCCATAGGCCAACTGGCAATGATTTTATAAGGTGTTGTACCTGTGATGCTTGGGTGGGTGTGAGGAATGATGGAGGCGCTGGAGGAGGATCCAGGTGTGTGGCCTGTTGGAGGAAGAACAAACATTCAGATTGTCTAGACTACAGGTGAGCAAGGGTTCAGAGAAAGGCATGATTTTCAGTAATGGGACAAATAGAAACAGATCATTCATTGGACATCGGGTGAGGGATGATTGTGTCAGACATTCCAATCGCATTTACAATTTCTCTAGAGAATTTAACCTGTTGAAATTATGCAGCATGTAGCGTCGAGCGCCTAGCACCTGTGTCAATTAAACAATTTACATGTTTTCCTTGGATGTTATATTTGAGATAGGGACCGGACTGGTCCTGCGGGAGCAAAGCAGCAGACAGCATGGCAGGATCCCTCAGGCAATGTCACTGTTGGCCATGGGAGATATTGTCAGGAATTTGGGGTGGTGGAGGCGGAAGAGGTGTCAGGGTCTTCAGAACGCTTAAAAACATGATAATGGCTAGAAAACTACCTTTCTCAGCAGCCTCTGGGTATTGTGTAGTTCTTGCCGTGCACGCGTTGAGCCAGCTGTCTGTAATTAGTAACAGCTTATCAAGGGCCCAACGGCACACGGCAGGTGTGGCTTATTTTGGTGTTCGAGGCAAAGCCATGCCGGAGGATCGAGCGGAGTCAAGCACGCCTGCAGTTCCAAGCAGGCACCTGGAATAAGGGAATATCAGCGCACTGAGGACATGCGCGGTTTCCATGCCGCTCTGCATTCCTTCCTGAGACTGGCATGGGGAAAGCGAGGCAGCGGAGGACTGACCCGCGTTACGATTACGGTGGCATCATCTTAAATCTGGGAAGGCTTGCTAGCTTCCCAGACACTCAGATAAGTGCTGGTTGTTTTTTTTTCATTTGCTTTCATCGGGCATTGCATATGGGCAGAACTGAACTCTGTAATTGTCACTAGCAATGGTTTGAAGTGAACACTTGGTGTCTGTATTGTGAAAAGGCACTAAAACCTGGCAAGAAGTACAGCCTGCATTTGAGTGTTAGGGCTGTTAACTATTCACCCCGTGTGGGTTCTCTGGAACACAGTCCTATGTTAGGTGTTGATACCCAGACCACTTGGTCCTACATGTTTTATGTGTGTAAATGTGCTAATGCTTGCCCATAGGGCCATGTGTTATGTTCTTCATGTTGGGATACTCTCCCATGAATTTGTTTCATTTTGTGCTTGCATATATGTAGTCCATGTAATTGTATTATTACTGGTACCTGTATCAAGTGGGTACTAGTAGGTGCAGGGATACTAGGAAGGTGAAATAGTGGCCTGTATTAGGGGACATTATTGGTGACCTGAGGTTGTGTTAGGTTCTATGGTACCCTATCAGATATTAGGCAGTGTAGGTTTTTTTCCCTGTTACGTCACCCGTCCTGTCCAACTTAGGTGTTTCCTAACCCTTTATCCGGTTTTCCTAACATTCCCTTCCCCATCCACAACCTCTTCCTAACCCTCTTCCACCCATTGGCTGCCACGTGGTATCCTATATATCAGGTATCTGTGCCAACCACGGGTGGAGGGTCGACTTCATTTGGCTTCTGTGGTTCGGGGGAGAGTGTCGACACACCTTCCTCCAACATTGCGTTTGACATATATGCATATCTTGGTAGCCCCGGTTAGGAGAAGGAGGAGTCGGAGGGGGTAGTGGCAGTGGTATAGTGTAGAAATTAGAATTTCTAGGAGGAAGGGCATTGTTGGATGAGATGCCCAGTCTGTTCACAGTATCTACAGAATGGGGTTGCCCCGGCAGGGGCTGCTGGGCAGGTGAAAATTGGTGTTCAAAAGTCTGTTGTGGCTGGTGTCCCTGGTGAAAAGTAGGAGGAGCTTGTTGGGTGAAGGCTTGGCGTGGGATACCCATGCATCCCGGCCTCCAGAGGCAGTTTTCTGTTGAGCATGCTGTATTTGCAAAACCATGAGGTTGGGTGACTCCATCCATCTTGCTCCTGTGGTTTGTGCTTGTCATAAAAATGTTGAGCTGCTTGAAAAGCTTTTACAATAGATTCAGTTTACAACCAATCTGAACATTTTGAATATTGTTTGAAATTTCAGGATGGAGACCATTCACAAAATTAGAAACTAATGTAGGTGTAGTCTGTTCCCCAGCGTTTGCAATACCGGAGTATTTAGTGAAACAGTCAGGCAATCTTGATAGGTAGTCAGAGGGAGATTTACATTGTTTCTGTTCGCAGGCTGCTATTTTTGACCAGTCAGATTTGACAGGGTATTTTACTTTGATGAGGGCAGCAAGTGGGGTAATATTTTTAGTAATAGCCTCACGGTCCGCCAGCATGTCAGTCCATTGTAGTTTGTACATAATATGTTTGGAAAGAGAGTGTCTTTGAGCACAGCTTGTAGGAGTTGTTAAAGATTTCCAATGGTGGGGTCCATAACAGGCAATCATTGTGTTCAAATGTTCCATGAAAGCAGTGGGGTTGTCAGGCAACATGGAGATTCTCATAGGGTCAGCGTTGATATTGGCCGAGGGCAGGTGCGCATAGCCATAAGGGTGGTGGCAGCAGTGGTGGACCATGAGTCATCCATATTGTGCAGTGCCGGCGGTGTAGACATGGAGGCATGTGACAATTGGAGATCTTGTCTAGTTAATTCTTTTAATGCATAGTAGAGTGACGAGCCTGGGTCTGCTGCAGCGAGAGATTTTTGTAAATAGTCAGTGGTCCACCTGTGTTCCAGTGTGTAATGCGCTGATGTTTGGTGGGAGATATGGAAGTGGAGGAAGCTAGAGGTTTGGCTCTGATGATAGAATGTAAAAAGTGATGTGGCGATTGGGGTGCAGGGGGTGGTGTGGGAGCCAGAGGAGGGCTATGGGGGTGGGTGCGGGTGGCTGTGGCTAGGGTGGCATGGCAGCTTGCTGTTGCGTGATGGGTCCCTCTGATGTGGTGTTGGTGGCGTGTGGGCAATCAGGAAAAGTTGGTATGGTGGTAGTGTTTAACAATGTCTACAGAAACACTTGGGTAGAGGCCTGGTTTGTGAGTGTGTTTACTGTTTGGATAGCCGGCCTTGGAGGGATAATTGTATTGTTCTAATTCCTTCTCTAGCTAAGCCTGAGATTTCCTAAGTGATGTAGTCTGACTGTCATGTATTCTGTTTCTCGATTATTTGTACCAGGCAAAATAGGCTGACCAATGACCATCAGACACCTAGACTTTCTTTGGTCCAAAGCCCTGCACAAGACAACAAGATGATCCGCATGAAATTAGCCCTCAAGTGGCCACTGAAACTCCTTTTGAACCTGAGTATAAAAATTAAAATTTTTCAAATATTTCCAGTGGGCACCCAATACGTAGACACAAAGGGAGATGGGCCAAGAGGGGTGGTGCAAACAACCTAACGATAATTGGTATTTACAGTTGGTCACAGCAGAAAGACAAACAAGTGAGGTGGCACAGAAGGTGATGCAGGAGCGAGAACGATTTGATATAGTTTGCTGAATATAAAGATAAAGTAAAACACAAGATGGACTAGAGGAACTGGTTCAGGTTTAGTTTAGCAACAACATTTGTCACTTAACTCCCGAATTACGAGCAACATCTGCATCGCCTCTTTAGCTGAAACATGAACACTGATATAGACAGTAAGGCTCTAAGTGTTGTAGTAGATAAAGTAATGAATGGGAGGCCAGTCACGAAAATGTAGTTACAATTACATTTATTTCTTTTGTCAATTATGGCCACCCCCGAGCATGGTAGCAAAGCATGCAGGTATGTCTGTGCACTAATTTGTCTATAGCCCGGAAAGGGTGCTGGTGAATAGTAGCACACAATCTTGACAATGCCCCCAATAAATCAAGAAATAAAACATGAAATCAATTCATTGACCAAAAAGGACAATGGCAAGTAACCCCAAGGGAATGTGGAAAACGCTAAACAAGGCATCCCACAGGCAGCAATTGAAAGACATCTGGAGTAGGCCATGAATATGTGTGGTAACGACGTAGCACAGTGATCGAGTGGCAAAGGCAAGCCACGGTGTGGAGAAAGTCAAAATGAACTCGCCGACAGAGAATAATTACAAGTTCACCCATTCAGCTGGGACCATAAGACTGATAGCCTAAAGAATGCACCACAATGCTAGAGCGATGGCTCGCTGACACAGAACTCTTACTAACCAGCGATGGACATATGCATCGAAATCTGCAAACAATCCTAGCCATGTGAGAAAACCAATGATTCCACCAACCAAGGTCCTAAATCGTGGTACATGTGGTGGAAATAAAATACAAACTCACCCAATATGGGGGCAGCGACATGTCCCCTGTCTTTGCAAACACCAGAAATAGAACTTGATGTCACACAAGGTCCACAGGCCTGAATCACAAGCGAAATGCAATGAGGATCTCAACCACATCTTCAAACAGTGTGAGAAGCAAAATGAACAGCAATATAAAAGGTTAAACCTAACACGACAAATAAGAATCAAAACTTTGCCAGCACATAGTGTTATAATAAAATGAACAGCAGCAGACGCAGTTTTAACAGAACATGACAAATAGAGAGCAATGACATGTACATGGTAGACAAGTTGTTCTCAAGAAAGGCCCTTTAAACTGTGCAGACCTTCATTGAGGGAAAATAGGAAGCCATGGGATATGGCAAGTAGCCTGCCAGTGCTTCCACATCTGCAGGGAGCTGCTGTAATAAAATACTGTGGGATATTTAACTGTTTCTTTTTAACTGGTCTGCCAAGATCGCTGTACTCTGACTTGTAACCATAATGGTCTCTCAGCGATTGCACCAAATAGAACTACACACAGGAATGCTTGAGGCACTAATTCACTTGTGGGCGCTTAGTGTGAGCATATATCGTTACACTGGAACCAGCAAACAATGCATATGACAATAACCAGGAGAAGCATGACAGACACAATGAATGCAACAGACAAAACATCTGTGGCACAGCTAACTATTTAGATACAGAGAAAAACTAAATATGCCAGAGACAGCTAATAAATTAAATGGCAAATCAATGTTTAGTCACAGAGCAGTGGATCAAAGTGCTTGGTCGAAGCAGAATGTTAACATGAAAAATACAGCATAAGGCTTAGTGAAAGAAAGTGACAGAAAATAAGAGTAAGGAAGGTTGTGTTTACTGATCAGCCAGAGGGGAATAGGTTCACAGCTGTGTGCTGTGCTGGAGATCCTCTGTGGTGCACCTCTTCAACCACACCACAGATTTAGCAACTCTGCAGTCAACAGGTCTGCCACGCTTATAGAAGCAACCTTTGATATAGTGAGGACCTTTTACTTGGTCTTGTGGTCCTGGTCGAGGGCAGCCCTCAGAGGCCTCAGAGAACTCCAGTTAGGCCAGAGTCATGGGCACAATTCTGTGGTAGCCAAAGCGGGCTCCTTCCCAAGGGTCACCTCGGCCTCAGCTGCAGTTTGCAACAATAAGGAGACTAGACATCAGACTGATGGAGAAACCAAACTTCTTGTATTATCTAGAAAGTAAACAGCATACAGAGACGTTATCGACTGATAAGCAGAAAAAAACAGAAGGACAAGTAGCGGGAAGTTGGCACTCAGAGCTCTGAGGGGACCGCCCTTAGAGTACAGATCATATAGCATATCATAAGCAAATCACTAATATAATGTAACCTTTTCACAATGGTGAGAGGTACTTGGCATGACATTTTAGACATTTGGCAATAAATGTCAACATCTGACTTGTGACCTTGTGACAAAGCCTTGCAGGTACATGGGCTGTGTACATTGTGTTGTAATATGGATAAGCAGCAGTCACAGAAACACTACTGTTATCTAACATATATGGTGATAATGCTACACTTGTACAGAGCAAAGGGAAGAGCAGGTCTGACGTGTCCCTTTGCCTTGTTACGGGGTCTTGGTCTAATCTTCACCAGACAATGTTTGGGCATGTCAGAGGAGCTGAGTAAAGAGGAAGGCCCCAGGAAAAGGCACAATGGAGGATCTGAATCCTAACTGTGTGAGAGAGCATAATGTACCTTACCATAGCATAGCATAATAATCCTAAAGACATCAGTTGTACGATCTTATCCATTTGTGGAATGTTGTGAGGCCCCATTTAGCCCAAATTGGAGTACTTTAAAGTGAAACCAGCCTAGGGGAATAGCAAAGTCAGTTTTCTCTTTTTCCGGACCATGCAATGGAGCCTGCCAATAGCCTTTGGTAAGGTCTATGCCAGAAAGATAGACAGTGTTTCCAAGTCGGTCAATCAGATCATCTATATCGGGCATCGGATAAGCATTAAAGGCAGATATCACATTGACTTTTCTAAAGTCAATTCAAAATCTCCAGCTCCCATCGCTTTGGCTACTAACATGATGGGGGAAGACCAAGGTCTGCTAGATTGTTCAAGGATATCAGCTTCCAGCATCTGTCTGACTTCCTGAATGATGGTTGTTTTCCTCACCTCAAGTAGTCTATAAGGCTTGAGGTGTCCCACTTTTTCCTCAGGGTTGCGGATATGATGGTAAAATCCTTTGACTCTCCCTGGCTACTCTGAATACATCCGAAAATTGAAAGAGTAAGTCATAGAGTTCTTGTTTTAGATTGTTACTAAGTTCAGGAGGGATAAGCACCTCTTTATCAGAGTAATCTGGTATTAAACAGGATAGAATGGTAGAGTAGACGCAGTAGGGTTTTCTTTCAACTCTTTAAAAAGATTGACATGGTATACCTCTGTTTTCAATCAGCGGTCAGGTTGGAAAATTCTGTAGTTACAGGATGCTGTCTGTTCTAGTACATCAAAAGGCCTGTGCCATCTAGATATTAACATATTCCCAGAGGTGGTAATAACACTGACACCTTTTGTCATACCGAGAAAGATCTTCTGATTGTATGAGATTTTCTGCTGTTCTTGTGCCTTGGCCATATGGGTCTGGACTAAAGATCTTATCGTAGTCATGTGTTCTTTAAGATTATGAGTGGATTGGGAAAGATGAATTTGGGCTTCTTTTCTTTCCTCACAGGCCTCTCTCAACATGTATAAAATATCGCAGGGTTCCCGTTACGTAAATTAATTCAAATGGGGAGAATCCTGTAGATGCTTGGGGAGTCTTCCTAACAGCAAGCAGAGACCAAGGTGTCATCTGATCCCAATTCTTTCCGTCTTGTTTCTTGTTCCACTAGTTTTCGTAATATTGCCTTCAGGGTTTTAATACATCTTTCTACAAGGCCATATGTCTGTGGATGGTATACTGACGGTCTTAAGCTGGTATTGTGTAATAGTTTTTTTACGTCCCCTATGAGTTTGCTCATAAATGTAGAGCCCTGATCCATCAAGATTTCCTGAGGAAATCCTACTTGTGAAGAGAAGGGGAGTAGCTGCTTCTGGATCTGCTTGGCGGCATTAGCTTTAAAATGAAAGGCTTCTGGATATGGCATGGCATAGTATACGAGGACCAAGATCTACTTATTCTCTAGCTTTGATGTTTCCAGGGGACCTACAACATCCATGCCATTTCTAGAAAATGGAAACTCAATGATGGGGAGTGGTTTTAAGGGTATGATATAATAGTTTATTTGTATAGCACCTATACACGGGTGTTTCAAAGCACTTCAATGCATGTGGGGAGCAAGGGAAAAATACAAAAAAATTCTTACAAGGCCTTGAGACATTACAAATGGGTAATTAACAATAGCACTAGGCCTGACGACATTTCAGATAGTGCAAGAGCATTGACAATAATGAGGGAAGCAAGGGAGGGGGAAGGAAGTTGAGGAACAAACAGTAACTATCATACTAGTCCTGACAACATTTCAGATAGTGTAAGAGCTTTGGCTAAGGTGAGGGGAGGAGGGATGGAGGAGATGGTAGAGGAGGGGAGAGGTAGAGAAAGACTGAGAATCAGAGGGTGAGTGGTAGAAGGAAGCAGCACCGATGAAATTCAATGACCATTCGAGCAAACAGATAGATGGAATGAGCGCGACATGATTAAAAAGACCACTGAGAGTACGCCTTGATTCAGAAGCCAATAATGAGCACACATGAGTCAAGAGTCCAGCATGAGCACGCCCTGATTCAGGAGTCAATAATGAGCACAGCATGATTCAAGACCACAGTGAACACATCATAACTGAAAGGTCGATTTATGTCTATAGCGTCATAACAGTGATGGTACCTCCATAAGTGGTCGTCAGTGTCTGAATTGGGGGCAAGGCAGGTTAGTTGCAGTAGAGGTGGCATTGCAATTATAGCAGGCAGGGGAGGGGAAAGCTCAGAGAGCATAGCAGTGATGATGAGGTGCCAGAGCATCTGGGAAGGAGCGAGGGGGGTGAGAAGTCTCTGGGGTAGTACAGTGGCCATGTAGGGGGTTGGGAGAGGGCAGTGCACCAGGAGCAGGGTAAGGGAGCACTGTATTACTAGAGAGTTCAAGGTGAGGCAACAGCCTGTGGACAGCTGTGAATAGGGGGGTAGTCGGACCAAGGCATTGCATGAGTGATCGCCCAGTGCTGAAAGGTTGGGTGCTTGTCCCAATCCACATTCCTTGTTATGGGTGTCTAGGTTTAAGTTGAGAAATGAACAGCCTGAATGCATGTGATCCTGATTGGCTGCCTGCCTGCATGGATGCCCTTCTGTGTGATTGGCTGACTGAGTCTGGCTCAGCCAGAGTGAATAAGGGACAGGTGTGTATATCTGGGGATCTCTCACTTCCCAATATGTTCAGAAGCTGAAGTTGAAATTTGAATCTGCTTATCCTTGAAACCCAGCTGGAAGAAAAAGAATTGCTGCTGCTTTCCTTCGACAAAATCTAAAAGCTGTCGAATCTGTGATGGTCTGATCGGAGAGAGGACCTGGCTACGAGACCTCTCCCCGAGCTATGAGGGAACATCATGCAAAAGCTGATCTTCATCGAGATACCCTGGAAGCCAGTCCTGAAAGGCTGTCAACTGGAGAAGGGGTCCACCGAGAATCTTGAAGTGAAGCACCACGACATCGAGGCCATCGAATTCCATTGCTGTCGACCAAGGTTTGGAGGATTTCCATAACTGCTGAAAGCCAGTTGAGTCATGTTGCCCAGAAGCGGGGATAGCTTGATGTCATGCTGCTCAAGGACTGGAGCCACATCGCTCCACCTTGCTGGATGATGCTGAGTGGAGGGGGTATCTGTACCCCTACCCTCTATATGGCAGATTGGAAGCACAGAGCACCACAGCAAAAGTTCTCTACATGGTAGATGTGGATGAGCAACCAAAGCTTAAGATCTCAGGAGGTGATGGCGGCTAGTTCTTAAGGACAGTGTAGTCCCCAAGCCCCCACAAAGGAATGTCCACACACTATGTTATGTGCTAACATAGTGCTTTATATAAAAATAAGATTAAAGATACATTCATCAATTAAAAATGCACTTTGTACTGGCAATTCTAATATGGCAAATATATACAATGTATACACTGATTCATATGGCAGGGCCTGAGTATCCCGAAATGGAGGATACTCAGAGCACCTGTCAAATTCAGCATGGAGCTTCCACCAGCCCATACCCTGCTCTGTGGGCCACACACAGGTGTCCAAGAACATACACTAGGGATACAGGGTCGTACCCAACCCAAGGATGTCATAAGGGTATCCAAAGGGTCTCTGTTCACCACAACCAAAAAGAGGAAGAGCTGCACTGCCAGGAGTCCCAACTGGACTCCTGTGCAGAAAACAATACAGAACACATGATAAGAGAGTACAGGAAAAGGACATGGAGGCCCTGTCCCTCCATTGCATTTCCAGCATCACACCTTTCCCAAGGTTCAAATTGTTCACGTTATCAATGAGGGGTTCCTTTTCCCAAGTGTTCAAGTCTCTTAAAGTTCCAAATTAGTTCAACTCCATGGGACACTTCCCAGCATCTTCAGGTTTGGTTCTAAAAAAAGGTAGCAGGTGCCCCTTTCCAGAATGAACATGGCATGATAACCTGTTCTGAGATGAGAGTTTGCAGTACACGCTTTTTGCTCACTGTACCTTTCACAGATGGGAAATATCCATTTGCATATCAGTCTTTGTCCCGCCCACATGGGCAGTCCAGCACCGAAAGGCTATGGCAATTCCTCTCTGAACAAGAGTACCAACAGCAACCCCATACACGTGTTTCAGCCTTATTGGGCCTCATCAGTGAGGTGAAGCTGTGCCTCTC
Organism: Ambystoma mexicanum; assembly: GCF_040938575.1. NCBI lineage: Eukaryota > Metazoa > Chordata > Amphibia > Caudata > Ambystomatidae > Ambystoma > Ambystoma mexicanum. The sequence goes on along the minus strand of NC_090928.1, from coordinate 316,490,161 downwards.
TGAGCACAGTGAGCAGGGAGTTCACGTCTGGTTGCCCCCAGGTAACTCAGGGTGACCAACCCCAAGTTCCTTGCACATATTTCAAAAAAAGGTAGCAGGCGCTCCTTTCCAGAATGAACATGGCATGATAACCTGTTCTGAGATGAGAGTTTGCAGCACACACATTTTGCTCACTATACCTTTCACAGATGGGAAATATCCATTTGCATATCAGTCTTTGTCCCGCCCACATGGGCAGTCCAGCACTGAAATGCTATGACAATTCCTCTCTGAACAAGAGTACCACCAGCAACCCCATACACGTTTTTCAGCCTTGTTGGGCCTCATCAGTGAGGTGAAGCTCTGCCTCTCTAAGCACAGTGAGCAGGGAGTCCAGGCCTGGTTGCCCTCAGGTAATTTAGGGGGACCAACCCCAAGTTCCTTGCAAATATGTCAAAAAAGGTAGCAGGCGCTCCTCTCCAGAAAGAACATGGCATGATAACCTGTTCTGAGATGAGAGTTTGCAGCACACGCTTTTTGCCTGCTACCTTTTTTTGAAATATGTGCAAGGAACTTGGGGTTGGTCACCCTGAGTTACCTGGGGGCAACCAGACGTGGACTCCCTGCTCACTGTGCTCAGAGAGGCACAGCTTCACCTCACTGATGAGGCCCAATAAGGCTGAAACACATGTATGGGGTTGCTGTCGGTACTCTTGTTCAGAGAGGAATTGCCATAGCATTTCGGTGCTGGACTGCCCATGTCGGCGGGACAAAGACTGATATGCAAATGGATATTTCCCATCTGTGAAAGGTACAGTGAGCAAAAAGCGTGTGCTGCAAACTCTCATCTCAGAACAGGTTATCATGCCATGTTCATTCTGGAAAGGAGCGCCTGCTACCTTTTTTTGAAATATGTGCAAGGAACTTGGGGTTGGTCACCCTGAGTTACCTGGGGGAAACCAGACGTGGACTCCCTGCTCACTGTGCTCAGAGAGGCACAGCTTCACCTCACTGATGAGGCCTAATAAGGCTGAAACAGGTGTATGGAGTTGCTGTCGGTACTCTTGTTCAGAGAGGAATTGCCATAGCATTTCGGTGCTGGACTGCCCATGTGGGCGGGACAAAGACTGATATGCAAATGGATATTTCCCATCTGTGAAAGGTACAGTGAGCAAAAAGCGTGTGCTGCAAAAGCTCATCTCTGAACAGGTTATCATGCCATGTTCTTTCTGGAGAGGCGCACCTGCTACCTTTTTTGACATATTTGCAAGGAACTTGGGGTTGGTCACCCTAAGTTACCTGGGGGCAACAAGACGTGGACTCCCTGCTCACTGTGCTCAGAGAGGCACAGCTTCACCTCACTGATGAGGCCCAACAAGGCTGAAACACGTGTATGGGGTTGCTTGTGGTACTCTTGTTCAGAGAGGAATTTTCATAGCATTTCGGTGCTGGACTGCCCATGTGGGCAGGACAAAGACTGATATGCAAATGGATATTTCCCATCTGTGAAAGGTACAGTGAGCAAAAAGCGTGTGCTGCAAACTCTCATCTCTGAACAGGTTATCATGCCATGTTCTTTCTGGAGAGGAGCGCCTGCTACCTTTTTTGACAGGTTTGGTTCTAAGTCAATAAAGTTCAGCTCCTATATTTCAATTCACATGTTTCCTTGGTTTAATCAAGTAATGCCTCTTCTTTAGGTGGGTGTACTTGGTCTAGGCGCAGTTGTCAGACTGCATAGTCCACCCATCACAGGTCACGGAACAAGCACACCTTTGTTTCATGCAACAGTTTCAGCACCAGCCATCCTAAGCTTTGCAGTACACTCTCCTGCTAGGAAACATAGTCCCTATTATACTTCACTTGGCCAAAGCATCTGGCACCCTCTACCAAGGTTTCTCTGTATTTTACTCTTGCATACAGGTTTCCATTTCTCAACATTTCATCTATTTTATTATCATCAATATCTGGTAATGCTTGCTTATCTCTTGACAAGGCTTGTTTGCCTCTCGACAATATTCATCATAAACTTGGCTCTTGGCAATGCATGTTTGCCTCTTAACAATGTACATCACAAACTTGACTCTTGGCAATGTACATTTGCATTCCAAAAATGTTGATCACAAATTTGACCCTTAGCAATGCTAGTTTGACCCTTGACAATGTTCATCACAAACTTGACTCTTGGCAATGCGTGTTTGCCTTCCAACAATGTTCATCAATATTGTTCAAATTGCTCTGTACACTTGGCACTCTCTGGGGTCTCCTTGCCTTCAGGCAGATTCACTGGTTTTCAGTCGCCTGTCTGTTGGCTTCAGTGCGGTGATGGAAAACCTCCTTTGGTTCTTCCTGCTCTGTGCCACCTTTTCAGGGCCTCAGGTTCACCTTTCCTGGACTCTGCTTCACCCTGCTGCTTTCCGTGGAGCACCGGAAAGCACTGTCCTCACGGTTCTGCAGCTGTGAATGCCTAGAGAGCTTCTCTCTGCTCCAAGTATCTCTGCAACATTCCACAATGCTGGCTCTGCTTCTCCCGGTTCACCCACAAGTCTCCACCTGGCTTCTCTCCGGTTCCTGCTCCTCTGCTGCGGCAGCCTCTCCGGGTCTCCACCGCTCATCCTGTGACCCGCCGTGCTTCCCAAAGGAAACCGAAATTCTCCCTCTCCTGCACTCGCTTCCTCCATTTAAAGCTCCGGGCACCAATTGAAGCTTTTTAAAGAATAGACCGCTCCCTGTCAAACAAATTGTCTTTCTCCCATGTTTGAGGCCTCTTCCTCGTGCCATTACCAAAGTGATGTTTGTGTAGGTCAGGATCAATAAGGATAGAAGGTGTGACTCTAGTGGGTCTCTTCCTCGTCCCAGTACTTAAATGGTGATTTATAGGATATGGTATATGTAAGAGGTGGGGAAGGGACTGATAGTAACCTAAAAAGGTCTGAGTAATATTAAGCTTGATTGCAAAGGGAAATGGGGGGATACCATTTCTTACCAAAGGGTCCCTCAACCCCACTCCCCAAGCTTCCTCCACCCAGGTGATGCTACCTCACATATCCACCCACAGGGTCAGGATCCAAAAGCAATGGCCTTTGCCTGGCCCCCTGGGAGGAGGGTACATTGAGGAAAGAAGTGAGGATGCCCTCAGATTCCTCACACCATTGATTGCTCTTTTTGTTGATGTGATGCGGTCTCTTCTTCCTTATCTACTTATATCTGTGGGGGCGTAACATCCTTGCCCTCTACCTGAACCTAATCAGCTGGTGCCTGATGTAAAGATAAAGGTGCTGCATGCACAATTACATTTCTTTTAAATACACTAAATTCACTTGTATTTTCCAGAGGAAGACCACTGCAGTTAGAGACTGATCAGCATGGATGGCATAGAGACCCAGATACGATATGGGATTGCCCAATGAAAACACCAATTGTTGTTGCATTCAGTGAATAATTTGTAAAAAAAAAAATATGTGCCAGGGCCCAACTATTTTCTAGCACATCTGGGACATATTGGGCAGGCCATTCCTTGCACACTGTTGCCACCATCCACGGCAGTGCCCCAAAGTGTCAGCATAATTCGGGTATAACCTGCAACTCGTACCTGCTATTGCAGTTGGTGGATGCACTACCCATGGCATATGTGCGAATTATAGATATCAATTGACATAAAATAACATAGCATACTAGTTTAAGGAAAATGTTTAAAAATGGTTTAAGTGACTCTTTAAACACATCATCATTGCAAACATTTTGCTTGGACACAATAGACGGCAAGTGGAACATGTTGAGCATCTATCCACAGAAAACAAAGTAAACATGCTTTCCTCTTATGGTAAATTAATTAACAAATGCAGATAAAATCATTCCTGAACTTATGAACTTGCCTGTCAAACACTGTAGCAAAATTGTTATGTATAGTTTGGCGCTTGTTTCAGACACCCCTCTTAGGAAGTGGCTTTTTCCCTGGCTTTGCCCATGTGTTTGTGCTGCTGGCTGATGAATGTCCTCTTATTATCAACACACACTGCAGTAGCAGAGCTGCATCATTGACATGCAGGATGACTGAGCACACAACATTGTCACCTTCCAACGTATTGTTATCCATGAAAACTATCACTGTCTTGCCCATCTGGGTCTTTCGGTTTATTCACACCTGGGGAAGGGCGCTCAGCCAATCAGGTGGCTGGAACAGCGAGCCAGAATACACATTCTCCGCCCACTGTTTCCAGCCACCGGAGGCCCTTTCCGGGTGGCGCCATCTTTTTTGATTTAATGTGGGGTGGCATCACAGAGCCACTCCCTGTTGCATCCCCACCCTGACCCTGACCCCCCAAAAACAAAACATACCCCTTACCTAACCCCTCACTCTCTCCCCACTTACCTGCTGAACAGGAGCTTTTTGCTCTGGTCCCAGCACTCCTCGCACTCTCCGACTAAGTCCCTTTTCGCTATGGTGGCAGAATTTTATTTTTCCTCTGGAGATTGGCATGGCTTTTTCAGCCAATCTCCTGAGGAAATAAAATAAACCATTTGCACCCTGGATAAACCCTGGGGTGCGAATGGCTTTGACCCCCGCTGTGGGGGGCAGACATGCCGGTAATGGCCCCAGCCCTTGCCACCTAGGTTCAGGCTGGCAGGCCATTACCCGCCATGTCTGCCCTCCACTGCGTGGGTCAAAGGCATAGGAATAACAATTAAATGGCCCAGAATGTAGAGGTTGCGTCCATTGCACACTATTGCACCTTGTGTGACAACTACTGAATGAGAGTTTGAATAATAAAGGTTCCAAAAAAACCTCATCATGCCTCATCACGAGTTGGGCGGTAACGCCGGCAGTGTTACCGCTGGCGGTATTAGCCCTACCGCCAAACCCCCGGTGCTATTAACGGGAAGTTTCGTGCTCTTACCGCCAGCAGATTTCCCGCCGGCGGTAATAGCGCAAATTTTCGGCGGATTTCCCCCCAGCTCAGATCTGAACCCTTAAATCCGGGGGGTAATAGCGCGACAGCCGGATTTAAGGGTTACCGCCAAACTCGTGATGAGGCCCTGAGTCTGAGAAAATAAGTGCCGGGGCTCAGAAATAAGTTACAAGGGCTGTGCCCTGGCAAACACCCCCACAAATTAAGCACTGGTTGCAGGTGAAAAACACCCAATAGATGCAATATTCTCCTGCACCTCCAGCTGGTGCTACTTCTGCCTCAGCACCACTCCCACCCCCTCCACCACCACCACCTCCCCAAGGGCCTGCAGAGGGGAACATGCATGAGGATGTAGAGGAGGAGGATGAAGAGGATGAAGAGGATGGGAAAGAACATTACTATACCTGATTGAGGAATATGAATGCAAGTGGGACAGCAGAGGTTCATGCTGCTTCTGACACACTTAAAAAAAAAAACATTGCATGATTGGATCAGGACAGACCCAGTCATGCAATGTGCATCCTCCTGCGCTTGTTCCAAAAAGACGCGTGGGAATGTCTATGTTTTCTTTGTATTTCCCATTTGTAAACTTACAATGTGCTTCCAAATGTGTAGAAACACCCCCTGATATGTGCAAATCTGCAAAGGAGTGAAAACAGGAACTGAAAGGGCACATCTAAAATGCGCCTACTCAAATGCCCTTTAAGTTTTGGGCTGTCCTTTTTTTTTAAAGGGCAAGTGATGAAATAGGAAAGCGTATCTCATCACTTGTGCAAAAAATACGTTTTCAGAATCTGGGACAGAATGTGAATGTCTACAAAATATATTCACTCTAAAAGTATAAATTGTACAATTAAAATCAAAATATATTCATCACATTTGCCATGTGGAAGTTCATTTGATTTTGTTTACAATGTCTTAATTACTCTTCGTTTTTAAAGCAGAAGCACGAAACTCAATTCTAATATATACAACAAAAAAAAAGAATTCGTAAGGTATGATGTCCATTACAATGTACCCAAAATGCTGGTTTATAAACAAGACCGTAATCCAAAAAAATAAGCAGCAATAACATGCCTGTATGGCCTGACTCGCCAACAATCGTTTGGATTTAAGCTTTTAATCTTCAACCACTTTAATGTCTGTAGTATTTACAAACTGCAAGATGTACAGATCATAAAACATACGGAAAAAAATCATATCGGAAAGTCTTCTCCACCACAACGGAAAGAAAAACAAAGCTATTAAATTCGTGAAAGTCCCCTTCTGCATGGTTTAACAAAATGTTCTCGTATGCGCATGGCTTCAACTTCCAGCTAAGGACGCTCCTTTCAGGAACCATCAATGCACTTGAAGGGTTGCGTGCATACCTCTAGATACCAGTCCAGTTTTTCAAAATATAAATAAAAGTCCAGCTAACAGTTCGGAAGTTAAAAGTATCAGCATTGAGTATTTGGTTTCATGTTCCTCAAAATGAACCCACTACATTTCGGATTTTGCTCTAAATCACGGAGATGAAACCCCTTTTACAAGCACGCCCAGCCTATGCCACATCACCGGGGCCTGGCATGAACATACAATTGTCCAGATGCAATCACAGTTCGTATACAGCACATTGTGAAATGCCATTCTGCCACTGCACATCAGTATCCCCAACAAAAGAAAAGTGACCAAGGAGAGAGACACGTTTCTTATTGCTACCATCAGAAACGTTGACACAAAATACACTGATATTCAACATTAAAAAAAGCATAACATAAGAAACAACAACTCAGAACAACGGATATGCAAAGTTTTAATTCTGCAGGTGGAATTGTTTGAAGTTTCTGACTGCGTGGTTATATTTATTTATTGATTTAGGAATAGTTGTTTATTAACCGATATATTACACAGCCACAGTAGTGGCTGTGTCAAAGGAAGAGCACTTTTTGGGCGGCTTATAACTCCACATCCCCTGGACGAATCTTCACCAAACTTTGCAAAAATAGTATATGGGCCACTCTGAACTTTTCTGCAAAGTTTGGTGATGTTTGGTCCAGGGGGGGAAAAGTTATAGGGGGGGTCCCAAAACATCTTTTTTTCCACAGACTGAATGGGGGAAAAACTTTGTGCACGCCTACAGGCCAAACCTCTGGACGGATTTTCACCAAATTTGTGGCAGGGGCAGCGGCTTGGTCCTGAAAGCGTGCTCTTGTAAATTTGGTGAAAATCCGTCCAGTAGTTTTCTTTAAAACGATAAAAAAAATAGGTCAGAAAAATTTAGTGATATCTATGTCCGCTCCGCGGTCACACTTCCCTGTTCGCTGCACGGACAAGAAATCGATTGGCTAATCTGTAGCGTCATGTCAGCAGACATGTGGTGTTTTCACTGATTGGCTGTGGAACAGCGTGCGTCACATTTCTTCGCTGCCTCCGCCATCTTTCGTTCATGTTTTGGTGTACACGGACATCGCCGGTAAAACATACAAAACAAGACACCTATGGACTTGTTATAGTTATGAAATGCTGTTTCCGACGGTGAGCTTTAATTAGCTTGGGATGGAATGTGGCAGCGCAAACTCAAAAAGTGGTGTTTTCTTGCTACAAAGTTCATACGATAAAGTGGAAGTTGGTGCTCAATGTACGGCGCCGAATGCCTGCGTCTGTGTTACAATGTTTTCAGATTAATATTGAAGTCGGACTGGCGTCCTACGTTTTGAAATCTGAGCCCGCCACATGGAGTGTTTGTTGGAAACAGTGGTTCTGGAGGCGTATGGGAGTAGCGGTTCTCATGATTGCATTGTCATATGTTGTTGCAAAGTGAGAATGTATTTGCCTTCTGAGTGAATGTCAGTTCATTTGCTTTTTTGGTTGCGAGCTCAGTAGGCCCACGCATCCAAGTCAATCCATAAGGGGCTAAGGTTTTTTGACCTTGAGCGAAAGGGAAACTTCAAAAGCTATGCAAGGAATGAGAGCTTGGAAAAACATACCATTTGATAAGGTTATGTTTTAAAATAGTTTATAAGAAACATGAAATATCAGTGCACAAATATTCTTTGCTGCGAACACATTGCTGTCTGACTTTGCGAAAAGCAATGGAGGCTGTCAAGATCATGTAGGTTTAATTTTGACGAGTCTACACCGACCGCGATTTAATTTTATATTACCCAACACTAATTGTGACAATGTAACTGAAGCATTATTTTTTTGTGCAGTTACATTTTTTCTTCAATAACAGAGAGTGCACATTGTTAGCGTTCGCAGGCTATGATTAGAGTCTCACTTGTTGACCGTTATTTCTTCTTCTTTCAAATGTTATGCTTGCCCACATAGGTTTGTGTATAAGTTTGCACGTTTTTTTGGTCTTGTGTAACATCAAGACATCTAATTTTTTTCTTGCTTGTCCATTCATGTTGGCTTTATAACTGAATTACCCTCTCACTGTGTAGTTGGCTTTTTTTTAACCCTTACGGCGACTGCTCTTTCGCAGCCTTTGTAAGCTTGCACTATATGTACCCATGGTGAACGCTAATAATTCCTTGAAATGTCATGTTTGTCAACTTCCATTTGTGTATTACTTTACACAATCTTTGTGTCTGTTTTGAAATGTTTTCCTAAAGGTTGGGTATTGACACAGATTTTCTCGTACTTTTTCCGCTTAGCTACATCTTGCCGTACTGTGCGTTCCATGGTTTCCAGATACCAAGTGATGGCTTCTTTCCACGCCAGATGCAACTGCTTGTGACCGGCTGCCTGTCCATTATAATGTTATGGGATGACAGGCCTGGCCCCCTCTGTCCCTAAGCTGAACTAGCTGTTAGGAGTGACATAACATCATTTATGATGGTATAAGGCAACGGTCATGGCGCCGTATTGCAAATACCTTTGCAAAGAAAGCGGTTGCTTTAACAGAAATGCATACTTTGTGTATGCGAAAAGAACAGCGTGTGTCTCACCATGAACATTGTTACAATGTAATTGGAAATGGGGTTAGTCCGTTGGTCTCTGACAGTTGTTTGTTAAATAAAAGTACTTTACAAATTCTGAAATGTTAACTTTTCCTTTTAAAATCCCGTTTATTATTTCGAAATGTAAGGTACCACATTATACGTCGCTGTATGTTTATTTACAGGTTCTGCGTCACGGTACGTACTGTTGCTTTTTGGAGGCTGTCATGGAAAGAGAAGAGGGGCATTGTATATAACAACTGGTTTCCCTTTCTATGGTGGTCATCTTGAAAAAGGATTTTGTTTTGTAATCGCTGTATGGTTATGTACAGGTTCTGCGTCTCGGCACGTACCTTTGCTTTTAGCTTGCTGCCATGGAAAATGAAGACCGGCTATGTATGCAACAACCGCCTTATTTACAGGTTCTGTGTCACGACACGTACTGTTGCTTTTTGGAGGCTGTCATGTGTGGGATGTTTTTACCCATGCATCCAAGCCCTACCTCAAAAACTGTGCAGTACTGGCATTGAAAACATCATGATGGCCAGAGCTTCCCAGAAAATGCCCAGGGAAGTGCATGAAGAATAGGCTGCCACCCATTTTGCCGATGTTATGGGCACAGAAGGGCACTGCCTAAAACCACCATTGGACTACCCACACAGTAGTCTGAAACCATTGGGAATGGCAATGCTGATTGCCAAAAGCAACCTAGAATTGTGGGGAACTCATTTTCTTAAATCCCAAAAATGGATGCAGTACCAGTACTCACCACTATCAGAAAGCCGGCGTTTTAAAACCACCAGATTTTGTTTAAAACTGAATAAATGAACCCAAAACATGCCAAAGAAAGACTTACTGAGAAGTGGATCCAATGTAAAGTTATATTCTGAAGTGACTTGAAGGTTTATAACAAGACTGGCTGAGCTGTGGATTTCAGCAGTTTAAGTAAATTTGGACTGAAAGACACTAAAAACCTAAATGTTTAAAACAAATGAGTGACCTACTTTTGAGTGTCACATAGGTTGCAATTGTTTAAATGTCATAGTTTTAAACTTAGAATCAGTATTCTAGCTGCATATGTAAAAATGGTTAGTTTTATTTGAATGCAGGAAACTGGGTAACTAAAAGTGACATTAGCTGGGGCCTGGCTTAAGGAACTGAATTCTGCCCACCAGCTACCCCCGACAGGAGTTGAGACTTGCACAACAGCTGTGTTCCCAGGCCTATCTGCCTTTTGCTGCTTCCACCAAAAGGGATATGACACTTCCCTGATTGAATTACCTGGGCTCTGCAGGAAATTGAACAAAGCCCTGTCCTGACTAAGGCAAATGTTTTATTATGGGGGCCGTAAAAAGTGGCTTCCTCCTGGAAGTAAAGGGGAGGAGCACTGCCTGTGAGAGCAAGCTGGCTTGGCAGAACTGGAAAAACCAGAAATTCAACCTTGTGCTGGGGGGAAACCACACCCCTGTAGCCAGAATATGGTTTTATAAAAAGATGAATAACTCATAGAGCGGACTTGTGAAAATTATTTAAATGATACCATAATTCTTGTGATTTTTCTGCCCACATTTTAAGAGGTTTTTAGAACCGGTGGCATGATCTGGGGCAAACTAGCAGTTAAGAGGGTATTACTTAAAATGTATGCATGTTAAAAATCTGACACTTCATCAATTAATGTCCATACTCCGTTGCGCACATGTGTGTAAATTTGGGTTAATGTCCGATACTGCGAAACCAGTTAAAAAGTGCAAATGTCGCCATTTCTGAATGCAAGCTCCCAGGAAGAGCAGATTTGGACAGGGTATACCTCCTGTGATATGTGATGGGTGCATGTAATTTTAAACAAATGTGTACCTGTGCAAATATGTCTTTTGGGTCAAAATATAGATTGTGTGTAAAGTTGACAGGGGTGGGTTCTCTGTACCATAAACAGACCTCATCATGATGCTACTTCATTTCATTCCCCCAATCAAGGGGAAGAGGAGGAAGTGGCCAATGACAAGTGGAGAGGGGTAGAGCCTAGTGATGCTGCACACACACCCATTTTCAAAACACATAAAAGCAGACAGTCAGGACAGATAGGGACCTTCAAATCCATTTGCTGCGGGACGCTCTGCCGGGAAAATCCATACTTTAAATCCATCAATCTCCAGAATCCAGAGAGAGAGCAGACCCAGACCAGACCACTGTTAGCAGAACCAGAGAGCTGACCCAGATCACTGTGAAGTGCAGAGACCAGACCAGAGTCCAGTCTAAAACCTGACCAGATCCATGGCGAGGCCCATTTATTTCAAAAATATATTGTGAGTACCCAGCAAACTGTGCAGAACCCAATCTCTTAGTTAAAATAATCTAATGCAAGCTATTTTAACTTGAGTAAAGCTGTCACCTGTCATTTTTGGTTGCTAGCTGTCACTTGTCACTTTGAACTTTAAAATTTCAAATCTGAAAAACGACCTTTACCATATCGCTCATATCTCCGTGACCGTTTGTTTTAGAGACTTGCAGTAACTTCCCTCTGAAAGCTGGGAATCGTGGCTTTTCTACGAACCTAGAACTGCATTCCTACCCCCGATACTTTTGCCGCAATCGCGAAAAATGCACTCGCGAATTTGCCGCGATTTGCAAAATTCTCAACGTGTGAAAACAGCAGTTTTCTTGCTTTCATTTGCCAAAAATTCGTTTAACCTGCTAGTTACTCCTAGATCCTTGCTAAAGTGAGCCTGGACTAATATTAACTTGATACCACTCACCCTGAACCTCTAGAGGGAATTAAAAGCATTTTAGCGTATTTTTCACTTCATTGCCAGCACATATAAAAGCATTTTGGGCCTGTGTTGTAAACTTCTGTAGTCTAAGCTGCTGGGGTGAACGGGATTACATTTGATTGCATTTCTGAGAACTGTGTGATTTCCTTCCATTTCCTTGCATTGCATAAAGGGGGGGAGGGGATTGCCAGAGAAAAGTGATTACATTGTTTTGTTGAAATCATATTGAGTATTTTCTGTATTGCATTTTCATTCAACATTACATCCATCTGAACTTATATAAAGTATTCTCTACTATCTTATCCATCCTATAACCACTCATCATTGATTATAAAGAAGTGTGCTAGTGCCAGACTATCCATTATTGATTACTGCTCAGATTCAGTGTGATATTCAATTATTAATTTATTATAAAGCGTTATATATATATTGTTTAAATTATCAAATAAACCTTTTAACTTGCAAAACAGAACTACTTCTTGGCTCAGTGGGGTCAGGGGGAGTCCAAGAGAGGGGTGTTATATAGGGGTAGTCATCCAGAACGCATGAACTGGACATAAAGATATATCAATAAGGGTTTCCATTCAGCATCCCAGACTAGGCATTGACTTAGCTGTAGTGTTGAATTGAATCCTCTTACAAATTGGGGGCTCGTGCCGGACGTTTGGATTAGATCTATCACTTGTGCAGATTAATACAGCGTGCCAGCTGACCAGATACACATATCCGGTCGGATCACACGCTGTGTTACGCTGTAAAGCACTCCTCGAAAGGAACGCTCTAAGGAAAAGGTCTGTTTTGCAAAAATAAAATACAAACTTCTGTAAGTCAGGACAGAGACCAATCTCTAGAATGACGACCTTAGTAGACATGAAAATAGCCAGAGAGCACATCTTACATAAGTTATTTGTGAGAGGTGAGTGGACTCACCAGGACCGCATGGTCTGGTTGCAGGCCATCACGCAACAGGTCACGGAAACAGGGTCAGATATATGGAGAGATCAGGGTCCCTTACATGTGGCCCTGAGTGAACTATACATGGCTCCTAAAGCTAAGGATGAACAAGACAAGATGGTTAGGATAGCGGCATACCTGTACCTATATATGGGAGACATGCAGGATAAATGTACTGAAAGCCAAGATCTGGCGAATAAGCGACAGATGGCGTTAGAAAAGGTCCAATCTGACCTGGTGTCTTCTGAGCAGAGGCTGCAGGGGAGCCAGGAGTCAGAAAATGAGAGTAGACAGCACATCATTAAAATAAAGAGGGATATGGACATCCTGCAACAGGAAAAGGCTGACCAGGATACCAGATTTCTGGCCTTTCAGAAGGAGTACCAAGAAGGTTTGGACTCCCTACTGCAGAGCCAGAAAAAGCTGCTGGAGCAACAGTTAGACTTCAATAGGGCATGTGCTGAGCAGGTAGTCACCCTGCAAAGCCACCAAGATAGGGAGAAGGCAGAGAGCAATAAAGTGATTCTGAAAGACCTGGATACCCAGGCAGAGTTTGATCAGGAGCGCCAGAAAGCTGGTGCCTTCCAAAGGCAAAGGGACGACCTGGCGTCACAAATTCAAGCTCTTGGTCAGGAAAGGGACACCTTAGGCCAGGAAGTCTGCCACTTAAGGAGAAAAATGGAAGAAAATCACCTGGCCCACCAGGGACTGGGTGACCTCCAAAAAGAACACCAGAACTTGTTAGAGCACACCAGGAAGGTGGAGGATGCTCTGGCAAGAAAGGAGCAGGCCAATAGGGACACAGCTCAGGAGGTAACCCTCCTGCAGCAAAGACTGGCCCAGTGCTCCAGGACCAATCAGGAAACGCAGAGAGAGAATGAGGCTCTCTGCCAGCACAATGATAGGCTCCAACAACAGGTAGCGATGCAGGAGAGACTGATAGAGTCTAGTAAGGCCTTAACTGATGAACTGAAGGCGCAGGCTCTTGCATTGCAACAGGGAGCAGGGGCGGATAGAGATGAGGTTCGCTGGGAAAGAGAAACTCCTGAGCATAACCCCAGGAGCCCTAATACCAGAGGCCTTTATTTCTCTCAGTCCCTGGACTCTGCCACCCCCATGTCCCCTGGTGCATATGAGCACAGGGCCACAGGAATGGCAGATTACTATCCAGCCAGAAGCATGGGGCTCATAGGCCAGTACCACCCAGGAATGGAGGGGCGGGCATCCGGGTATGGGCACCCAAGCACAGTGCAATTTGATGGGGAACCCCAGGAGAGTAGGCCCATTAAGGGCATCCTGAAAATCCCTGCCCAGTTAGGTCAGTGGGGGGGGTACCCATCAAATCCTGGCAGCAAGGAGGGATCTGAAGACTCCTCTGAGCGGTACAGGACACAGGAGACCAGGTCCCCACATTCTGCCAGCCATTCCCAGGCTCGCAGAATCCGGGAAAACCTGGAAGAACAGACGGGAACCTCTGGGAGCAGTGCCTCTGAGTCAGAAGATGAATGGACCAGGGTTACCCGAACCAAAAAGGCCAATAAGGCAAAAAAGGGCCTTGATTAAGGACCCATTGAAACAGATTAAGGCAATCAGGAGTGTCATCACGCCTTATCATAGGAACGCCAAGTACTCTGTTTGGGAACACTTGGAGCTCTATGAGCAAATGATGGAGACTTTTCATTTGAAGGACAGCCAAAGCTGTAACCAATATGTAAAGTGGACATTCTCCCCAGAGTACTCCAGTTTCTTTGCAGGGCTGGAGGACCAAAATCATTCCAGGTGGTCCACCTATAGGGCGGCCATATTAAAATATTTTTCTGTTCACAGAAATCCCCAAGAGGCTCGCAAGGCATCCTACAATTTGCAGTGTGGGGAGGATCAGGCCCCACAAGAGTTTGTGCAAGAACTGAAACGTGCCTTTGCGCAGACCACCAGAAGGGTGCACACGGATAGCAGAGAATTTATTAATACGTTTTTCGATGCCTTGCCCAAATACATAATGACCCAGCTCGTGAGGGATTTTCACGAGAAAAGATCTTTAGACTGGGTCATTGAACAGGCGACCCGGATCTATGAGGTGCAGAAGCCCGTAGAAAATAAAAGCAATACCCAGAAAAATCCCAAAACCAACAGCACCCCTGCTGCTGCCAAGGTGGCAGAGGTAAAGGTCACCCCCGTTTTGGATTTGGAGATGGGGGGGCCTAAAAACCTACCTGCACCTAATAATGCTAGGCCCAGAAGGCCCACGGGCCAGTCACAGACAGGGAGCCAGGGAGGCAGCCCCACAAATGGGGTCCCTCGCTCTCCTGATTATGTAAGTCCCCGTTACAAGGGAAGTCGACCCATCCAGGGTTATGTGTGGACTCCTCCAGCCCAAGAGGGGGGATCCAGCCAAGCACCTAACCCAGGGAACTTCCCTCCTAACTTCCCACCGGAGGGCAGAAATTCTCCAAATCCTGGGCAGAACTTTTTCCCCAGGTATCCACCCAACTTCCAGCCCCAAAATCCTCCACCCTTCTTTCCCCAATTCCCTGAGCCCAGACAACCGAATCCGGGAGAGGGGAGGCCAAGGGTGGAGGGGTACCAAAATCTTCCCAACCAGGGGTACTACCAGAGAAGGGATAGCTACCCTTCCCGGGATCATCCCAGGGGAGAAAACAGGGCCCCGTATCAGCCTGAGCGGGTTTCCCAGTTAGAGCGCCAGGTTCAAAACATGGCGCGGGATCTGGGTCACATACTGAGGGCTCAGCAGAACCCTCAGATCAGCATGCCGGCGCAGAACGCACCCAACTCTGGACCTGGTGCTCCAGAACAATGACGGGGGCAGCACCCCGATAACTCACCGGTTCCCAGGGAGGAGGCACAAAGGGAAGGGGGGTGTAAAGCCTTGGAGGAAGCTTCCTTCCTCACTTGTAAACAGCCCCTGGAAACCCAGGAACCGGAAACAAAATCTCTTGCCCCTGAAAGTCTGCCTCCTAAGGAGCAGAGGGGGGTAGGAGAAACAAAAGACCCAAACAGACTCAGTTTGAGGAGGAGGTACAGATCTTCCAATTTGAGGGAGAGGGATCCTCAGAAGATCCTGGGAAAAGGATCTTCTCCTTCAGAGAGGGGGGAACTCCTCCCAAAGAAAAATAGGTCCCTAGGGATGCAAATCCAGACTGGGGAGATGTGGAGACTGAGCTACCGCCGCCCACCATCTCATCCCAGAACCAACAGCAAGAAAATCCCCTGGTTCAAGCCCATCCTGGTGACTGCCTCCAAAAAGGGGGGGGGCGGCCCGGAACCGGAGCCAGGGGAACCCACAATGGCTCTGATCTCCAGTTGCCAATTTTTTCTTTCAGATTCCCAAGGCTCTCCACAGAATTCTGCCCAAATCTCTTCGCTAGCGATGTCCAAAACCAGAAAGTTAGCCCACCAGTTGTCCAAAAATGTGCATTATCTGTGCCCTCTTGAGGAGAAGGAGGGAAGATACTACGCCCCGGTACAAGTACAGGGGCAGGGTACAATTTTGGCACTGGTGGACACTGGATCTCAAGCTACCCTTCTGTCCAGAAGGGCCTTTGACGAACTGAATGCAGGAAGGGGAGAGAATTACCAAATTCCTCTCACCTCTCTTCCTGGACAACTGCAGAACTTTGACGGGAAGGAAATTCCCGTTGAGGGGACTGCAGACTTGGACATTAAGATCGGGCGACACAAGGTGAAACACCCGGTCAAAGTAGTGACTCCAGAGGGCACCCCTTGTTTACTGGGGAATGACCTCCTGAGGAGGTTGTCACCCTTAATAGATTGCGTAAACAAGGTCCTCTGGACCCAGACTAGCCGACCAATAAAATTAAAACAGAGTGTCAACCATGTTAGTTTAAACGGCACCTGCCACATGGTTGAACAAAAATCTGACCAAGTAGAATTTCACTTCCAGAACAACCAAATTCCAGATGTTACAGTAATAGCAGTAGGACAACAGACTGGTGATGGGGGGTCCTCTCTATTTCTGAAAACCAACCTTCCTTCCAGTTTAAGGTGGTATTCCACACTGGAAGGAAACACCCTGAAATTCTTTACCAATCCACAATCAGAAACTCCCACTCCTATAGTCCAGAAAGATGTGAAATCAGCTCAGAGCCTGGCTGATATTCAGCAAATTGGAGAGCAGTTGTTCATCCCTGTTCAGTTAAATGATGGGAAGGACTCTGTTCTCGCTCGAGTGTGCCTGAACAATGGTAAGAGCTTCATCAGCGAAGCCATGTTTCGCCAACTCCCAAAAGATCCAGCCATTCCCACATTCAAACTGATAGAAAAATGGGAAATGGACCTGGAAGCGCCTAATTCCAAACATCTCCTGCCAAGCAGGTGTATGCTCAAAATCTCCATTGGCAACAAGAGCATAGTCCATAATTGTTGGGTCGTGCGAGACGTCACTGCCGCCTTTTACTTAGGCAGCGACATTCTCAATCGCTTTGCCATTAGTTTGGACCTAATAAACTTCAAAGCTTGGTCCCGATTAGCGGATAATCCCATGGGCTTTGATGATCCAGAAAAAGCATTTAGGTCAGCTCAATTGCTACCTTATGCAGTTGAAATTCAGATCAAAGAGGAAGTCACCATCCCAGAAAGGACCCGACAATTCTCCCTGGAAGTGAAAGTTAAAAGAGGACAATATTTGCAAAACCCTGATGCTTACATACATCTAAACGCTTCTCTCCAACAGCAAGGGTTAGGGGTAAACCCAACACCATTAGTCAACATAGAACATGACACCATTCCAATAGAGGTGGATAACAGCGACTTAAAGAGTATTACTCTAGCCGCAGGCACCATTATTGGAATGGCGGTTGATGACTGACATTTTTCCATAGATTTAGGTAATGAACTGTTAGGGCCAATCCCCAAGGACTGCTTTGACAGTGACAGTGACGACAATACAACACCAGACAGGATTTTTACCCGGCATGGGGGGAACTTCCTGGTGTACACTTCTTGCCCTTATGGAAAGGAAGATGTGACTTGTGACTTCAGGAGGGATGAGGTGATTTTCCAAGTCCATGAGGGCTGCCTTTCCCACCTGAAGCCCCCAGTCCAAATCAGCACTCTGACCAGGGACTTCTCCACCCAGCTGGAGGAGGCCGCTGAAATAGCCAAACCAGAAGTCTTTCCAGGCTTCAGGCAGATGGTGGAAGAGAGAGTCAACCTAGCTGACGCTTGTGTGACTCTGGAACAGAAGCAAAAGTTGAAACAAGTTTTCTTGGATTTCCAAGATCTCTTTGCGGTAGACTCATATGACTGTGGCCGCACTGACATCCACACAACAACAATCCCCACGGACCCTGGCATGACTCGAGTGTTTGTGAAGCAATATCGCTTGCCTCTCGCATCAATGGAGTCCCTTACTGAAATAATTAAGAACCTTGAGTCCCGGGGAATAATCCGTCCAGTCCACAGCACCTTCAATAATCCGGTGCTGGGAATATTGAAGCCAAACGGCCAGTGGAGACTCTGCGCCGACCTCAGGGAGCTCAACAAACGGGTCCATACTTCCCGATGGCCTCTGCCCTACATTGACCAAGGGCTGGCCCAGATCCAGGGGTCACAGGTGTTCACTGCAATAGACCTGACCAATGGATACTGGACTGTGCCTGTCAGTAGGGAGGACTAATACAAACTGGCTTTTACCTTTGGGGGCCAGCAGTACACATGGACCCGGACTCCCTTCGGATACCTCAACTCTGGCAATGAATTCAACATTTTCCTACATAAGGCCATGCCCGACCTGGGTGCGAGGGGTAACCTGGCTTATGTAGATGATGTCCTCATCAAAAGTTCATCTGTGGAGGAACACATAGCGGAGATCCGTTATGTTCTGACCCAGTTGAGGGCCGCCGGAGCAAAACTTTCCTTTCAGAAAGCACAGTCGTGTAGAACCCGTGTTAATTTCTTGGGGCATGAGATTACTCTTCAGGGTCTCTATCCCCAGGAAAAGAAAGTGGAAGCACTTCAAAAACTGAAAGACCCCACAATTCTGCCGGAACTAAGGAGCCTCCTTGGACTGACTAATTACAGCAGAAAGTTCATTGAGGGCTACGCAGAGATCACCAGACCCCTGATTCATCTCCTGAAGGGGGGGGTCAAGTGGGAATGGGGTCCAGAACAAGCCGAGGCAGTAAGACAACTCAAAAGAAGCCTCTCACAAGCGCCCTGCCTAGCTTACCCTGTCAGAAACAAGGAGTTCTTCTTGGAGACGGGGTTCTCTAATACGTGCTTGACGGCAGTATTATACCAAAAGCATGACAAGGTCAATAAAGTAATCTCCTATGCGAGCAAAACTTTATCCTCTGTGGAGGAAAAATTCAACGATTGTGAGAAGGCACTCCTGGCAACGGTGTGGGCATTGAAGAATTACCGCCCGTTTATCCAGGGGGAACACATCATAGTGGAGACTCCACACCAGCCTCTGCAATATCTCCAAAGTGACAGAATCCGGGCCGGAAATGTGAGTAATTCCCAAATTACTTCCTGGATTCTGTCAATGCAAGGCTTTCCTGTGGAGGTCAGATATGGCCAAAACAAGAAGAGTCCCCTCGCGCAAGGTCTGGCTGACTTGCATGATTGTGCCAGAGAAAACTGTCTCGAGGACGAAAGTCTAAAAATGAAGGACAACACAGAGGCATACCTTAATTCCCCACACAAAGTCTTTGAAGAAAACAAGTGTGAGGGAATGCCCACTGTGTATGTGGATGGATGCTCTTACCATGTTGAAAACGACGGGGAGAAAGAACTGGTGGCCGGCGTAGGGAATGCATGGGTGAATGAGTCCCCAGAACCCTCCGCTGGATACAAAATTGGTCCCCGAAGTAGTCAGGTGGCAGAATTGATGGCTGTGCATCAGGCCATCCTCACTGCTGTCCAGCATCAACTCCACGAACTGGTCATAATCACAGATTCGGATTATGTAAGGAACGGGTTCGTGGAGCACCTGGTTAATTGGAAAACCAGAGGCATGTTATGTGCTAACAACAAACCCTTGAAACATGGGAAGTTGATCCAAAACATTGATGATCTGGTCACCTCGAATGAGATGACCATCTATTGGAAAAAGATCAAGGGTCATTCCAAAGTAGAGGGACCAGACAAAACTGGAAATGACTTATCTGATCAGCTGGCCAAAACCGGGGCCATCCAAGGGGATCTAATTGAGATTGAGTCCCTGTTGGGGGAAATCCAGGTCACTGCTATCACTAGGTCCCAGACAAATGCTCACAATGACCTTTCAATTGCACAATGGAGCAAGGAGACCCCTGATGCTGATTTGATTACCGCTCAGAAGGGGGATCCAATAATTGGTAAATTTTACCAGCACCTTGAGGACCCTGAGAACTTTCCCCTGACGGATACCGATTACATTGGGAAAGAGGACCTAAGAGTGTTGATGAAATGTCCAAAAATGTTCCGAATCCAAGACGGTTTGCTGGTAAGGAAATCCAAAGCTGGCCACGATCAGTGGGTGGTTCCTACCTCATTCCGAAGCCTGATGTTAAATCACGCCCATGATGCGGCCACCGCCGGTCATAGGGGGTTTCACACAACATTGGAAATCTTAAGAGAGGTTGCATACTGGGCACACATGGGGCAGGACCTCGACCAATACTTGAAGGGGTGTCTTGTGTGTGCACAATTTCAGCCATCATCCCTCACGCACCGTGCACCCCTCCAAAAGAGGGGGATGACACTGCCATGGTCAGATTTACAAATCGACTTTGTAGGCCCCGTGATTCGCTCTGCTAGGGGGAATAAGTACATGTTGACTGTGACATGCTTGTTTACCAAGTGGGTGGAATGTCTCCCAGCCCCAAATTGCAAGGCAGAAACTGCAGCTGCCCTGATGATTAACCACATCTTTTCCCGTTTCGGTCTACCTCAAAGGATTGAGTCAGACAGGGGTAGCCACTTCACCAGTGAAGTAATGACAAAGATGTGGGAGATACTGGGGGTCAAAAGGAAGTTACATATTGCTTACAGGCCAGCTTCTTCTGGGGCAGTAAAGAGATATAACCGAACCATTGTGAGCATATTAAAGAAGTTTGTGGCAGATTCTGGGCCAAGTTGGGATATCCGATTACCTCTGGTCCTAATGGCCATCAGATCTACCCCTTCATCTGCAACCAAAATGTCAACATTTGAGTTGATGACTGGACGCAAGATGGTGCTTCCTCAGCATTTGCTCTACAGGACCCAAGAGCAGACACTGATAAATGCCTCCACAACTCATGAGTATGTGGAGAATTTAAGGAAACACCTTCAACATGCTTTTGCTTATGCTCAGCGGAATCTAGAAAGATCAGCTGATAGCATGAAGACCCACTTCGACCTGAAGACTTCCAGGAAGGAATATCAGGTGGGGGACCGGGTCTATCTATACAATTTCCAAAGGAACCAGGCCAAACAGCGAAAATTTTTGCCTACATGGAAGGGACCCTTTGAAATTATAGACAAAATCTCCCCTGTGGCCTACAAGATCCACATCCCCAAAGGCGGTTTGGCAGAGGGGGAAGACAAGTGGGTCCACATAAACCAGTTGAAGTGTTGCCATCCCAGGCACACTCTGCAACAACTGGAGGAATCCTCTGGAATCCTAGAGGGTACTGTCTCAGATTAATTCAGTTCTAACTTAAAATATCCTACATATCGCCTATCAAATTCTGAGTTTCTCAATGTGGGTGTTTTTGTTTTTGGATACAAAAAGAAATGTGCATGTTCATATGTTTTGACTATAAACTTATATGCCACCCCACTATATCAATGGTGGGGGAGAAATGTCCATGAATAGGTATTACTGCTCTTCTTTTGTCGTCCTAGGAGAAAGAAAACCGGGCGACGGGCCAAGGAGGACGATCCGGAGACCGGGAGCAGAGACGCGGGGGGCCCGGGGTACCGCCAAATATTCCCATCAGGACCGGCGAGGAGAACCGATCGATCAGTACCCGATGGAGGAAAAGTTGCTGAACTGTGCCATCTATTGGAAGAAGATGAGGAAACATCCCAGGTCTTGCGAGTCCCATCAGTGAAACAGAATGGCCATCGCAAGAGGGGGGCTTGTGGGATGTTTTTACCCATGCATCCAAGCCCTACCTCAAAAACTGTGCAGTACTGGCATTGAAAACATCATGATGGCCAGAGCTTCCCAGAAAATGCCCAGGGAAGTGCATTAAGAATAGGCTGCCACCCATTTTGCCGATGTTATGGGCACAGAAGGGCACTGCCTAAAACCACCATTGGACTATCCACACAGTAGTCTGAAACCATTGGGAATGGCAATGCTGATTGCCAAAAGCAACCTAGAATTGTGGGGAACTCATTTTCTTGAATCCCAAAAATGGGTGCAGTACCAGTACTCACCACTATCAGAAAGCCGGTGTTTCAAAACCACCAGATTTTGTTTAAAACTGAATAAATGAACCCAAAACATGCCAAAGAAAGACTTACTGAGAGGTGGATCCAATGTAAAGTTATATTCTGAAGTGACTTGAAGGTTGTCAACAAGGTTGACAAGGTTGACAACAAGACTGGCTGAGCTGTGGATTTCAGCAGTTTAAGTAAATTTGGACTGAAAGATACTAAAAACCTAAATGTTTAAAACAAATGAGTGACCTACTTTTGAGTGTCACATAGGTTGCAATTGTTTAAATGTCATAGTTTTAAACTTAGAATCAGTATTCTAGCTGCATATGTAAAAATGGTTAGTTTTATTTGAATGCAGGAAACTGGGTAACTAAAAGTGACATTAGCTGGGGCCTGGCTTAAGGAACTGAATTCTGCCCACCAGCTACCCCCGACAGGAGTTGAGACTTGCACAACAGCTGTGTTCCCAGGCCTATCTGCCTTTTGCTGCTTCCACCAAAAGGGATATGACACTTCCCTGATTGAATTACCTGGGCTCTGCAGGAAATTGAACAAAGCCCAGTCCTGACTCAGGCAAATGTTTTATTATGGGGGCCGTAAAAAGTGGCTTCCTCCTGGAAGTAAAGGAGAGGAGCACTGCCTGTGAGAGCAAGCTGGCTTGGCAGAAATGGAAAAACCAGAAATTCAACCTTGTGCTGGGGGGAAACCACACCGCTGTAGCCAGAATATGGTTTTAGAAAAAGATGAATAACTCATAGAGCGGACTTGTGAAAATGATTTAAATGATACCATAATTCTTGTGATTTTTCTGCCCACATTTTAAGAGGTTTTTAGAACCGGTGGCATGATCTGGGGGCAAACTAGCAGTTAAGAGGGTATTACTTAAAATGTATGCATGTTAAAAATCTGACACTTCATCAATTAATGTCCATACTCCTTGTGCACATGTGTGTAAATTTGGGTTAATGTCCGATATTGCGAAACCAGTTAAAAAGTGCAAATGTTGCCATTTCTGAATGCAAGCTCCCAGGAAGAGCAGATTTGGACAGGGTATACCTCCTGTGATATGTGATGGGTGCATGTAATTTTAAACAAATGTGTACCTGTGCAAATATGTCTTTTGGGTCAAAATATAGATTGTGTGTAAAGTTGACAGGGGTGGGTTCTCTGTACCATAAACAGACCTCATCATGATGACACTTCATTTCATTCCCCCAATCAAGGGGAAGAGGAGGAAGTGGCCAATGACAAGTGGAGAGGGGTAGAGCCTAGTGATGCTGCACACACACCCATTTTCAAAACACATAAAAGCAGACAGTCAGGACAGATAGGGACCTTCAAATCCATTTGCTGCGGGACGCTCTGCCGGGAAAATCCATACTTTAAATCCATCAATCTCCAGAATCCAGAGAGAGAGCAGACCCAGACCAGACCACTGTTAGCAGAACCAGAGAGCTGACCCAGATCACTGTGAAGTGCAGAGACCAGACCAGAGTCCAGTCTAAAACCTGACCAGATCCGTGGCGAGGCCCATTTATTTCAAAAATATATTGTGAGTACTCAGCAAACTGTGCAGAACCCAATCTCTTAGTTAAAATAATCTAATGCAAGCTATTTTAACTTGAGTAAAGCTGTCACCTGTCATTTTTGGTTGCTAGCTGTCACTTGTCACTTTGAACTTTAAAATTTCAAATCTGAAAAACGACCTTTACCATATCGCTCATATCTCCGTGACTGTTTGTCTTAGAGACTTGCAGTAACTTTCCTCTGAAAGCTGGGAATCGTGGCTTTTCTACGAACCTAAAACCGCATTCCTACCCCCGATACTTTTGCCGCAAACGCACTCGCGAATTTGCCGCGATTTGCAAAATTCTCAACGTGTGAAAACAGCAGTTTTCTTGCTTTCATTTGCCAAAAATTCGTTTAACCTGCTAGTTACTCCTAGATCCTTGCTAAAGTGAGCCTGGACTAATATTAACTTGATACCACTCACCCTGAACCTCTAGAGGGAATTAAAAGCATTTTAGCGTATTTTTCACTTCATTGCCAGCACATATAAAAGCATTTTTGGGCCTGTGTTGTAAACTTCTGTAGTCTAAGCTGCTGGGGTGAACGGGATTACATTTGATTGCCTTTCTGAGAACTGTGTGATTTCCTTCCATTTCCTTGCATTGCATATAGGGGGGAGGGGATTGCCAGAGAAAAGTGATTACATTGTTTTGTTGAAACCATATTGAGTATTTTCTGTATTGCATTTTCATTCAACATTACATCCATCTGAACTTATATAAAGTATTCTCTACTATCTTATCCATCCTATAACCACTCATCATTGATTATAAAGAAGTGTGCTAGTGCCAGACTATCCATTATTGATTACTGCTCAGATTCAGTGTGATATTCAATTATTAATTTATTATAAAGCGTTATATATATATTGTTTAAATTATCAAATAAACCTTTTAACTTGCAAAACAGAACTACTTCTTGGCTCAGTGGGGTCAGGGGGAGTCCAAGAGAGGGGTGTTATATAGGGGTAGTCATCCAGAACGCATGAACTGGACATAAAGATATATCAATAAGGGTTTCCATTCAGCATCCCAGACTAGGCATTGACTTAGCTGTAGTGTTGAATTGAATCCTCTTACAAATGGAAAGCGAAGAGGGTCAATGTATGTAACAACCGCTTTCCCTTTCTATGGTGGCCATTTTGAAAGAGGATTTTGATTTGTAATCGCTGTATGTTTATGTACAGGTTCTGTGTCTCGGCACATACTTTTGCTTTTAGCTTGCTGCCTTGGAAAATGAAGACGGCCCATGTATGCAACAATCGCCTTTCCTTTCGATGATGGCAATCTTGAAAAAGGATTTTGTTTTGTAATCCAGCCTGCCTCCAGCGGGCCGGATTATAACCAGCAATCCTACGTTTCTGTAGTATACGTTACTTCTTTGCACATCTATACTATTTCTGATAAATCTTATAGCGTCTATATCCTTTGCTGAGAAATATAAAGTACATGAAGTGAATGCGATTTTTTTTTTTATACATTTACATTGCGAAAGGTGGTTCTTGATGCAACATTTACTTTGTTAACGGATGGGTTTGTTTTTTGGTATGACACCTAATAAGGCCTTTTGCGAATGGAAATGAGCAAAGAAGCATCAAACTGTTATATGGGGTGGTGGGTGGCCAGTGGAAAAATATTGTGCATTTTTTATTCATAAGGTTGGGGTAGTGTTTGTCATGCTCCTTCATTACAGTAGTGCTGCTGTTTCTTGGGGAGGAGGGATGGCCTTAGCTGATGTCATTTTCAGATAACTAAAACTTTTGCTAAAAGTATGTAATGTGTACTACATTGTTAATGGCTGACTACCAATACGTGTTGGCACTGTGCAAGGTAAATACTGCAGGTGGACGTTCCTACATCAATATAAAATCTGTTTCCAGATTGTCCACGAGGCAAACATCTTACTGTTAAGTGTTTACGGATTCTGGGACACGTTACCGTGCTGTACACGAGCATATTGTCAAGTGGTATTCTCCGCAAGGTGTTTAAATAAGTCAGAAGTTGCATTACATTATGGTTACATGGCACTACTATAAACAGATCATCTTTAGCAAAAAAAACTTTGCAAAAGGGACGGTATGGTTAAGTTTTTTTACTGAAAACCTGTCCAAAAGAGTAAACAAAACTTTGTTAAAGGGACGTTATGGTTAAGTTGCCCTACTAAAAACCTGTAAAATTCACTCAAAAAAACTTTGTTAAGGGGACGTTATGGTTAAGTTGCTCTACTAAAAATCTTTAAAATTCACTAAAAAAACTTTGTTAAGGGGACGTTATGGTTAAGTTGTGCTACTAAAAACCTGAGAAATTCACTAAATAAACTTCAAAAACGTGACATTATGGTTTAAAGTAAAACCAAAAAAACCTACGTGCATATAAATATATATATATTCAGTAAAAAAACGTGGTTAAAGGGACGTTATGGTTCCAAGTAAAACCGAAAAACCCCTGAAATTCGCTAGTTATGCTAAGCTAAGCAACCATAGCTTGCACCACCACCGTGCATTGCTAAGACTATCACCCAGGACATCAAAGATGACATCATAAATGTCATTGATGACATCACTATACCTGTCCGTACTGTCCGCAAGCAAAATGGAACTGTTCTTAGAACACACTTGGTGTCTGGAATGTCCGCAATTAACCACAATGGAGGTGTCCTAAGGACACTATACCTGTCCGTACTGTCCGCAAGGAAAATTGAATTGTTCTTAGAACACAATTGGTGTCCGGAATGTCCTCAATTAACCAAAATGGAGGTGTCCTAAGGACACTATACCTGTCCGTACTGTCAGCAAGTAAAATGGAACTGTTCTTAGAACATACTTGATATCCGGAATGTCCGCAATTAACCAAAATGGAGGTGTCCTAAGAACACTATACTTGTCCGTACTGTCCGCAAGCAAAATGGAACTGTTTTTAGAACACACTCGGTGTCCGGAATGTCTGCAATTAACCAAAATGGAGGTGTCCTAAAGACACTATACCTGTCTGTACTGTCTGCAAGCAAAATGGAACTGTTCTTAGAACATACTCAGTGTCCGGAATGTCCACAATTAACCAAAATGAAGGTGTCCTAAGGACACCATACCTGTCCGTACTGTCCGCAAGCAAAATGGAACTGTTCTTAGAACATAATCGGTGTCCGGAATGTCCACAATTAACGAAAATGAAGGTGTCCTAAGGACACTATACCTGTCCATACTGTCCACAATCAAGATGGAACTGTTCTTAGAACACACTCGGTGTCCAGAATGTCTGCAATTAACCAAAATGGACGTGTCCTAAAGACACTATACCTGTCCGTACTGTCCGCAATCAAGATGGAACTGCTCTTAGACCACACTCGGTGCCCGGGATGTCCGTAATTAACTAAAATGGAGGTGTCCTAAGGACACAATACCTGTTCGTACTGTTTGTGATTATAATGGGAGTGTCCGTACTGTCCATAGAACATCTACGCATATGCACACCACGCCCATAAGTCCTACAAACATCGCACCTGTCCATAACTTTCTGTCGCATGTGTGTCGCACTTTTAATTAGTTTGAAGACCCGAACACTGTCCGTAGAACACCCGCGCGCATGTGCACAACGTTCCTGCGCATTTGGTGTTCTGCGGACAGCTGTCCCATTCACAAACGTGTCTGCGACATCATCATGTGACCGCACCCACGCTGAGCGTGTGTCTTGATTGCGGACACTGTCCGGGTCCCCGAGCGTTTTAAAAGTACTTTTTCGGACAATACAAAGTATTTTACAGTACAAATTCACCATTCCACATGTCCCAAACAATGTCCCTGGCGTTCTACATACTTTTTGGAACTTTTTGAGCCTTTATGGGGTGTTGGATCTTTCCGCGGACAGCGCGGCTTTCCGCGGAGCGTGCACCTGCACCCCTATAAAAGGCCACAACCCAGAGCTCACCCTCATTCTGTCTTTCTACTACTGCAGATTGACTTGCTTTTTCGGCTTTTGCTGCTCTTGCTGCTTTTCCATCATCTAACCTGATGGCATCCATGGTTGCTGCTGCTACAGCTGGTGCTACTTCTGCCTCAGCATCCCCCCACCCCCTCCACCACCACCACCTCCCCAAGGGCCTGCAGAGGGGAACAGGCATGAGGATGTGGAGGAGGAGGATGAAGAGGATGAGGTAGTGGAAGTCCCTACTACCAGCACTCGCCGTGAGTCTTGGGTGTGGCGGTTGTTTACCACTCTTGGTGGAGTGCCAAAAGCATGTGCGAGTAAGGTCACCTGCAATCAGTGCCACATGGTGCTAAGTCATGGTAGGCCTGGTTTGTACAGCTTTGGTACATCAGTGAAGCGACACCAAAGGTCGTTCCACGGTAGGGCTATTTGCAAGGTTGTACCTTGCGATAAACGTAGTAGGTTGAGTTCCTCTACAACATCCTCCGTTTCCGCTCCTGTCACCACAAGAGACACTCCTGTGGGACAGCAGATCCCTCCAGCTGCCTCACAGGCCATTCATGATGCTGTTGACGCTTACCTTTCGAGGGTCTCAATATTGTGTATGTATTGCGACGCAGTACTCTGCAGAGGGGAGAATCTCTGGAGTGTTTTGGAGACTGCGGTCAAGGATCACGAGAAGGTCTGCCCACTACCTGAATAAGGCCCACCCTACATCTTTCTCTCTCCACTTGTCCTTTCTTATCCCTGTGGTTGGTATTGCTTCCTTGCCCTCCTTTCCCCTCCTTTCCTTGTGTGTTGTGTTTAAAAAACCCCAAAAAAATAAAACAACAAAACCAACAATAAAAAGGCTCTTTTCAGAGCCGCCTTTCACAGTTTAAAAAAAGAAGTGCCAAATAAATAGTGCAGGGCCCTGTGCATTTCTTACAAGTCTGCGGATAGTTCGCAGACATTATTTTTGGGGAGTGCTGCCCTATCATAACCATTGCACTTTTGTATGGGAAGAAGTGGTGGCTCTGAAAAGAGCCTTTTGGTGGTGTTTTTTTGTGTTTGAAAAACTTCAAATGGTGAACACCTACTGCAAAATGGATGGCTGTAATACCCAAAAAAGGTTGCAATGCATTTTGTACATTTCTCAGAAAAATCTGATTGCCAGCATAAGTAAAATTGACTCCATCTCTGTGAAAAATGTTTGTGCTATGAAACATAATATTTTCATTGTGAAAGGAGTACATGCCAACATCATTAAAAAAGGCACAAACAGCCTTCTTGACATTGCACCTCGCTTTCTCCATTTGCGGACCAAATGAAGAAGAACGCAGCCACATCTGTCTCTGGGCAATGCGAGAAAAAATTACTTGGGAATTTGGAAACATGTCCATGACCTTCCCAAGTGCCTCTTTCTTCGTAAACTGCAGACAGATTCTGGTAACATGTCCTAAACTGTTCCGTCCACAATTAATAATAATAATAATGTCTCGATGATGGTGCATCACCAAAGTGGCACAAAGAGGAACCAAATTCAGCCACTTCATTTCATGCACTCCATACCAGTGCACATTCACATGATGGAATCCAAGATGTGCAGCAACTCCACAGTGCTCAGCATGCACCTGCAACCAATGTATCCAGAAGTCCCCCAAAATCCATACACTCTGCCTCCTGAAAGACACAGCCATAACCATAGCCATCTGCTCTCCTCTCAGCAAACAGACCTTCTGCCTGCCACAATCTCTCGTTGCACACCACATCGAGGAAATCTTATTGACCAATCCCCTGGCTTCCACAGTCCCATGTCCATGCCTGCCATCCTCAAATGTCCCGGATGTGGCATGTGCGACATATCGTGCATTACACAGAGGTGCGGGAACACATTTCAACCATGGTAAGGTATTTCTTCTTTAGTGGTGGCTCTGAAAAGAGCCTTTTATATATGTGCTTAAAAATACCTTTTAATTTCTTTTTCTTTTTTTAGTTTTTTTTATCTTCCTTTCCTCCTTATATCAGCCTCTTAACAGCATCCGTCAGATTCTGAAGAAAACGAGCATTGCCCAAAATGGACAACACAACTCCATCAGCATTAAAAAAAATGCATACTATGGCAGTCAATGTTGTCATTGGAAAAAATCAATATATTTACACACCGCATTACTATAACCATGCCTTTATTCACA
Source organism: Ambystoma mexicanum (assembly GCF_040938575.1). NCBI lineage: Eukaryota > Metazoa > Chordata > Amphibia > Caudata > Ambystomatidae > Ambystoma > Ambystoma mexicanum. The sequence goes on along the minus strand of NC_090928.1, from coordinate 316,460,565 downwards.
AGCAGTCTTCCAAGATTGTGCTGGGGATAAAGTACATTTTCTGGCTCCCATACTGTTCTTGGTAATATTTCCGAATATACCACCTTTGCACATGGCAACATTTTGCGTAGTCTATCCACAAAGAACTTCAAAACAGGAATCAAACTTGGGGCACTAATGTACCCCAAATATTCTCCTCCACAGCGCACCAACAAGATGTCTGGACTACCAAAAGTAGATAAGTTTCTAAAAAGAGAAACCATTTCCTCCAAATTGCATCCAGGCACACTCCACCACAAAACCTCCATGCCTGGAAACACAAAACCTGCTTAAACACCTCTGGATTGTGCATACCTCTCCAGATCAACAACACGCCTATCACCAAGTACCCAGGCACAATATCCTGCCATCTTCACCATACAACCTCACAGCAATGAAAAAAAGTATAACCCTCCTATAAAGTACACCCTTAACACCTGATTGGATAATCCCCATAGTACACTCCCATTTCCATGGCAAGCATACTGACAAGCCCTGGATGCAGCACGTGTGATCCACGGACTACCGCGGAGTCCGTGGATCTCGTAAGACAGGAGCAGCCCTTCTTCCCTTTCCACTTTACTCTCTACACCACTCCCTCATTGGCTACTTTTAAGCACTCACACAACCACCCACCAATAACATACAAGAACTCTACATCTAACTCTGTGATCACAGTTCAGCACTTTAGATGTACTGTTCAACACTCTGTGTACAAGTCTCCTGTGATTGAAAAGCACCTCCAGCAAAAAGTACTGCAAAACTATCCAAGAATTCTGCTTCCAGATTCATCCACATCTCCATCCATCAACACAACTTACAGGTATGAATACATTTTGTACTGCACATTTGCAACTCTTTTATAAATGCCTGTGAACATGGTACCTGCCACTTACCCTGCATAACCTACTCAGAAAGCATACTGTCATTTGCCCTTTCACCTATCATCAAGTGGCACTTTGAATGCTATGTGCTTTGAAAGTTTTAATTTACCCATATAATCCATCGTAATGTTCAAACTGTTATTCTCTTCTTTCATTCTGTCATTTTTCCAACCACTTCCCCCACTAACACACCTGCTATAACATTTGTAGACTGCACACAGAAAAGGAAAACGGCATGTATCTTACCAAAGCATAGCCAGTACATAGATTCCATGCATGTCAACAGGGTGCCTGTTGACAAGCAAATATATGCATGTGTACATTGAGAACAGTGCCATTTGTAAATGTGGATAAATAAATCAAACAACTGAAATGATTTCTCCACTCATATAGAAAGCATCTATGTGCAGAAAGGTTAATGGAATTACACACTCAGACGCATTCTGCTTTCCAATCTGTACATCTTTCCTAGCCTTTTTGTCACCCTACTACAACTTGCACTAATCCATTTCCAAACTAAATAGCGCTACAGCAACACACATACTTGCAAAAGTGCACACTTATAAATAAACCACTGATTCCCTTAGCTAAGATGCTGATGCTCCCAAGTCCCCATTCATATACAAAGCTGTCAAATTTCACACACACACTAATTCTTCCTGCCAACACATCCTCCTACTAGTTTAAATAATGTCTTCTCCAAGTGCAATCACTGTGCCATTAACACACATATGTACTAACTTCCTTCTTTCGTAATTGCAATGAACTCCACTCTCCTGAAAGCCAGTGGTGTTTCAAGTGGAAAATAGCACCCAGAAGACACCTACTCTCAACAGCCAACAAAGAAAGTGCAATACTGTTGTAAAGTTTTGCCTGTTACTCAGACTGTGTAGTGTTCTTGTATTATAGGCTACACAATTCTATCAACCCAACAGCATATGCTTTACTCTTACTCATTCCACCTCAACAGGTACACACTTCCTATTATCATCTGAACGCCAGTATAGCAACACACAAATACCAATACAACCTTCCCAACCTAAAGTAACAGCCCATTCCACAATCACACACCTCTATATGTATGCCTACCCTCATATTCAGACACTCATGCACAGTGCACACATATACATTGCACAACCTCCAAACCCACACTTTCCTTTTTTCTCCAACAGACACTAAAGAATGCCTACCAAAAAGCAACTCCATAGAAAACAAAAGAGAAAAAGAGCAGATCAAACTAAAAGTGCACAGAATAGCCACCCGTCTCTAGCAGAATTTGTATAGAACGGTCGAACAAAACAGTTAATACAGTCAATAAGAAAAACTAAAGCACCTAACAGGAAAGAAAGTGTAACTCCTCTTTCAAAATGTCAAAATAAAAAGAAATGTACTGATAACAGTGCACCTACAAATGGTAAAGTAGCCACAAGTAAGCATTCCAAAAAACTTAATTTTACAAAAAAGTTCCACCATAGAGTCCTTCAAAACCGTATAAAACAGGAGAAAAATCACGCACAACCCTTAAAATTTACAGCAGAAAACTTATCCTGGAAGCTCTCGTAGACAGTGCAATGCTCCTCAAAATGAAATTCGTTATATTAATTATAAACAGAATGAAACCACTAATAAAATTAATTTGTAACCTACAACCAGTACTTCGCAACAAACGCACAATCAGCAAAGCTACCTTTGGAAACGTCTGTACAGGTGAGTGGAGACACACCACCAGCAGAGCCATATTTCAACGAAGAAGCATACAAACAAGAGCAAACAAACCAAATTGCCATACATAGCAGTGGGGGAGGGTAGGACAAGGTAGACAATACCATTATGGAAGAAGAAACACTGCTTTCAAGAATATCACCAGCAAACTTAGCATCAACTCTCCATTCCACTGTACCAATATGCCCTATCTACAAATGGCTGTGCACATCAATGTGTAATGTGCGCCAAACATCTTTCAAATCTTTGCAGCAGTTCCTCAATTAGAATGTCAAAGACAAAGGCAAAGTAACAATTAAAATACTACAAACTATGGACTCCTGTCCAGACTATGAGGAAATTCATTAGCCTGCATTTCTGGACCTGCCTGCAAAATCACCTTCCACCATATCAAAATGTTAGCCACACACATTCTGCTCTAAGAAATCTTGTTCACACACTGTAGTATGCAAAAAGTCCTGCTTTAGCACTGGAGCATTTAAATGACATTCTCCTACATGGTACAGCCAAAGAACTGCTTGAAGAAATACACCACATCCAAAGCAAATATTTTGGAACTGAAGAACACTTACAAAATCCAGTAACATTAGAAAAGAGTAGCAACAACTTTGAAGATGTCAACCTTCTATTACACACATACAAAAAAGAAATAGCAAAGTTTAAATGCACATCTGCTGAAGAACCAAACCAAGTATGTGTGTGTTGTTGCAGAACTTTTTATACAAAGAGCATGAAAACTGTAGATATAATGTACAAAATAGAAGACAATGAGGAATCCCAATGGTTCCAATTAGCTCTCGACCGTATAGCAGAAAACAAATACGAAATAACTAACCCCCCAATACTGTGCACATACTGCAATGCAATATTTGACAATAACCAAATGCCTTCACGGGCTATCAGTAATAACTTGGAAATATTCACACTGCCAAAACCACTCCAACAGATTAATTTGTATGAGACCATTATAATCCAAACAGTACACCCATTTCAAGCAATACTACAACTTTAACCAAAAACAGTGAAGTTGCCTCCCTCTGAATTACTGAAAGACATTCATGGCAAAGTAATTTATTTGCCATTAGATCTCAAAGAAAATGTAGACATTCTATGAGTGTAATGGCCAATAGAACAATCTTTGATTATCCTGGTGAATGGTGTACCCAAAAAAGAAAAGAGAAAATTGGCAACAACTAGTGGATTTAAACCAAGTTAGTGAAGCCCTGCAATATCTTAAAGACACAAATGAATGCTACACAGAAATAAACATTGAAGAAAACCTGAGGGAGCGCATCAAAATAATTCAGGACTCCTCAGCAACTGGCCAATCTGAACTTCTAGATCCTACTACAGTCTCCAATATTTTAGACCACTATACAATTCACCCACTGCACTCCTAAGACACCATAGACGATGCACTGGAAACATATCAAATGCGGCAATCCAAAGGATCTCCAATCAGCATATGGGAAAAAAGTGTAGAAGCACAAGCCTTTCCTCTACTTTTCACTACTGGAAAAGGGGGAAGGTACGATGAAAGATGCACACAAATTACAGCATCAGAATACCACTCTTTACAAACGTATTCTGAAGACCCCAGATTCAGACAGAACCTTTAATGCATATTCCACCTCCTCTTTGAAAGTGAACTAGCAACTCTATGTTATGGAATTGCACACTCATTGAAAACAGTTTCCAGTTTTCAAAACATGTCTGCTACACAGCTACTTCAAAAGGTGCAAGAGAATGATGAAGTTTTACAGTCAAGTATTACAAATCTCTTCACAAACATGCGGGGTTCTGATGGCACGCAGATGTGCGGTGTATGCTACGCACACTTGGTCCGACCACATGGTTTGTCACTTTAAGTTGTGCCGAGTATGCATGGGAAGACTTGCACGCTTTCCTACGCAAATCAAACAAAAACAAAGTAGGTATAGACATGAAAACACCAGGTAAACTTTGCTCTCTTGATCGAATAAATGTATCATGGTACTTTCATCATCACTTTATTGCCATGCTGCACTTCATTAGTAATAAAAACACTTCCTCCCCTCAGAAAAGTGGAACACTTATTTTGGAGAAAAGAATATTAAACCAGAGAAGCACAACACATTGACATGCTTTTGTGGATTAAAGATGCTCCTAAATTTGGTCAGGACAGTGATGAAACTGTTTTGCAGTTCATTCACAAATATTCTTCTTGCAAAATCCCTTCATAGAGTACACATAGCGAACTACATGCAGACATTTTTCAGTTTCAAAGACACAAGTGTGGCAAGTATTGTTGGGGCAAATATAAAAAAGACAAATACTACACCAAATGCTGCTTTGGTTTCCCTAAACCAGTTTCAGCAACAGGACAAGTAAACAGCTTCACATCTTCGGTCAGACACACCGTGAATGGCAAATTACCTAAGAACACATACTGCATAAAAATAACCCAAGCATCAAAGTACATCAATGATTACAATGCAATCATTGCCCTCCAATGGAATGCAAATATAGATGTGCACTATATTGGAGAAAATTCCACTGCATGATATGTCACAGCCTACTTAACCAAAGCAGAGAAAACAGATCTAAAAGACCTCTCGGATGACATATCATCTGACAAAACGCTGCCACAGAAATTGTACAGCTTTGGCATAAAAATGCTCTCCCATAGAGAATGTGGCTGCTACGAAGCCGCAGACCATTTATTCGGGACCGCCTTATATGGAAAATCTGAAAAACATAGTCTGGCTAAGCCTTGGTCCTGCTGCATCTAGAAACAGAGTTCTCAAATCGTACCAAGAGATTGACACAATAGCCAAAAACAATCCCAAAAGCAAGGACATTTTAAAAAACAACCTATTGAACACATACTACCTAAACAGGAATTCTGCTTTGGAAACCATGTGCCTATACCACATAGCCCAAAACGTCTCATACAAAAATAATATTAAACCAGATGAGAAAAAAGGTAATTACCTAGTCGAAAGTTATGAGGTCAGCCTGGTTAAACTTACCAAACGAAGCCTGATTAATCATATGAAGCTCTCATTAAAAACTCCTCAACACAAAGAACTGTACTACATGGCCCTACTGCAACTTTTTAAACCATGGAGAAAAGAAAAAAAATGTATTGGACACCTATGCCTCCTATGACGATGTTTTCAATGTAAGTGAAAGCACGATAACAGATATAAACTTTACGCAGTACAAAACCAAGTTGGAGAATGAACGCCAACAAGAAGAAGAAATTCAAGCACAAGTAAATATAGACACTCCTGAGAGCAGTCAACCTTCTCTGACAGGAAGCCAAGAACCACTTGGATAGCCACTCATAGCAAATGAGGCAGAATTAGCTATGACTGAAGTAGAAAACACCATGTTTCTGTATGAGCAATCTGCAGAAGATTTTGCTCTACTAAAATCACAACTAAACAATGAGCAGCGTAGCATTCGCCTAGAAGTAACGAAAGAAATTATACATGGTGCGCAGCACGAAACTAAAACTTGTACCTGTCAACACTATATACCTGTACTGCTGTATGTAAGTGGTCAAGCTGGTTCAGGCAAAACATTCTTGAAAAAAATCATCAGCAATTTCCTCCAACAATTAACAAACAACAAGCTTTCAGCTGTTGTAACTGCCCCACGGGTCTAGCTGCCTACAGCATAGGTGGTGTCACTTTACACCAATTGCTACTCCTTCCAGTAGAACACCAAAACAAATTAAACTACTGCAAACTTTCAACAGAAGCTGCTATGGAGCTATGCAGAGCTTTGATAGATGAGGTGAGCATGGGCTCTAACCTAAAATTGGCTTTGATTACTCTCAGATTGCAAGAGGTCCTTAAAACAGGCTAAAAAGAACTGTTATGAGGAAAACAGGTTAATATTTTCGGAGATCTCTTTAAATTAACACCAGTGAAAGGTGAACCAATTTTTAAAACCTTAGGACATAAACTGTGACATAAAACTCTTGGCAGCATAGGAAATGTAAATCTCTGGCAACAATTCCAATACAGAGAACAAACTGAAAACATGTGTCAGTCTACAGACCTCACCTATGCCAGCATTTTGAAAAGCATTCAGATTGATGTACTAGCTAAGGAAGCACAGTCTATCCTAACACATATGCTACTGATGTCATGGAACAATTAGCACACAAAAATGTCAACTGTATTTCCTTAATGCCAACTCGATCAAGCTGTGCACAATTCAATGAAACAATGCTGAAAAAAGAAATGCACCTGCTAGTGCAAATTTACTCCACAGACAAACTGGACATATACTGCATGACAGTACCTATGTGTGAATAAGCCATAGCAGGATAAAATACCTTGGAAAACACTATCTCCAACTCAGCTGGTTTGGAGAAAATGTCAACATTGTGTTAAAACTGTAGAGAAATGCTAAAGCGTAAACTTGACGTGGAGCAAGGTTTAGTTAATGGAGCACTTGGTACAGTTGTTGGCTTCCAGACATACCCACATGACAACAGCATTCAGTTTGTCAACATCCACTTTGACAAACTTCCAGAAGTTTAAAGGATAGGACTCTCAACAGCCCGATACCTTCTTTTCAAAAACATGCATGTACACAGAGAAAAGTTTTCTCTGTCTCTAGCATACGCAGTCACTATTCATAAATCACAAGGTTTAGCCTTAGATCAAGCATTGTTTGATATTGGCAGCACAGTCTTTAAAGAAGGCATGAGTTACGTAGTAGTGTCAAGCCTACGTACACTTGAAGGACTATTTCTAGTCAATTTTTATGCAAGTAAAGTCAATGCTGACATTCCTCGCATCCTAGACGCCCATCTCAAAATGCACCCTTTTCCTGGAAAAGACAAACTTTGTAAAAGAAAACTAGTGCAATCAGAACTTATACATGATCTCCCAACAGTACCACCAAAGACATTGAAATCAGACATACTGCATCATTACCAAAATCACAGAAGAATGTACTGAAAAGGCAAATGCATACCCAACTGTACAAACAAGAAGAACTACCTCTTCAAAGAAACCACATGGACTTCCATCAAATTACTCAGATGCAGAACTACCTGGTCCAATCAAATTTTCCAATGCATCTGGTGTAAATTGTTATGCAAATGTAGCAATCAATGTTCTATTCAAATTGCCATCAATTGTTCTAAACATTTACTTAACTGGCTCATACCAGTTGTGTTTACAAATGCTACACCTTCACAGAAATGCAACAAACAATCCTTAGAACACTTACAGTGTCTCAGGAATAAGGCAGGAATTGGACTACTGTGCTGGAATGGTGAGATTCACTATAAACATACAAGAAGATCCTCAACAATTTCTAATGTACTTACTGCAAGTATTGGAAAGCAAAAACATAACTATAAATGAAATCTTCCAGATTTCATACATGTGGAAACATACATACACTCTATGCAACCATGTGATGCAGGAACAAGTCCCTAACGAGAGCTTTGTCTACGTATCTATACCTAACTGTGAATCCATTCCATTTCAGCAGCTCGTACAAAATGCAAACCATAGCATGTTATGTACTACTTGCAATTCCGATAATCGTTCCACCTTACAGGTACAATCGCATAGCCAATATGTAATAGCAATGCTTTTAAGATACAATGCTGATGGTACCAAAAACAACTGCAAGCTTACTAGCTTCACACATGGACAAGTATCACTTGGCAAGAAAACCTTCACAACAGTAGGCATAATCTACCACACAGGCACCACAACCAGTGCAGGTCACTATACTGCATACATTAAAAGGAATTGTGGATGGTTTGAATGCAATGATACTTTCATTACTCTAAATCAGACATTACCAGCAAATCTTGCAAATGCCTACTTAATATTCTTGAAATCAAAATGTACTCACTGATCTACAAAATTAGACTAACCTACTGCCCAACACCCACCAGTACATATTTAATTGCAAAAAGAAAATACCCTTCTACTCTGTGGAACTGGAACAACTTAGCATACAGCAACTATCCAACAAATACATCAGTTGCCCTGCTATGCTATTTTTCCCCCAATGACCCAATGATTGTAGTCACAGAAACAAGTGTAGAAAAGATGCACTAATATTGTTTCCTACATAGTACTTAAAAAAGAGTATTGAGTATGAGGGTTTACAAACTGGACTCAGTAACCTCTGAAACCACTAACTACTAGAATAAGGCAACAGCTGTCTAACAATGCCCATAACAATGCAAGAAATACGCAAATATCAGTAACTGCACCCATAGTGCTGCAAAGGCACTTCACAATAATGAAAAATGTAAATGAACCAAAAAGAATGCCCTGTGAAATTGAGAAACTGTAAACAGTTAGAATATGCCAACTGGTATCTAACTGCAATCATAATACTTCAAGATTACTTGCAACTGTCCAACTGCCAAACTCAAACTTCAGCAACCACAGTGCTACAAACATACACTCAACAACTTCCAATCTATCAACAGTTAGAATGCACCAACGGGTATCTAACTGCCCATACAATTCTGCAATATTACTGTGCAATACCACAGTACTTACAAAACATCAACAGCAACCAAACACATAAAGAAACACTGCTAAAAAGAGGAACAGATAAACAGTTGGAATATGCGAACTGGTATCTAACTGCAACTATACTACCACCACTTCAAAAAGAACAATCATACATCATTTCAATTCCACCTACTGCAACAGTGCACCTTAAACTTTGCTGTAACTAGTGACCACATCACTAAAAGGTAACATAGGGAGTTCACCCCACTCACAATAATCCCTTTCTCTTTCTCTTTGACTCTCAGTTGAATGGTCTACTGCAATTGGCTAACGTAATTCACATTCCCTTGATACTTTCCTGTCACTTGGAAGTTATATGGCTGCTGCAAAGCCAGCAACCAGAACATTATTCGGGAATTGTTATCATTATAATTACTAGTATTGTATTTTTTTTAGCACAGACCTAGCCTCGAGAAGCAAAAGAGCACTTTACAGAGGTATACAATATAGATACAAAACGGAGCACTTTATGGAGGTAAATAATAGTAAACCTGTATAACACAGCTTTTTTCGGAGGTTACAGAACAGATATAAAGCTGTGTTAGGATACAGAGGGGCACAGAGGAGGGATGCAGCTGTACTGTGTGGCTGGGAGGAGAGGGGCGGGCGGCATCTATCGAGTCAGGTGTCATGACGGGTGACGTGATGGCCGAGGTGTTGAGGAGGAGAGACTCCTTGAAGAGGTGGGTCTTGAGTTTTTTTCTGAATTGTAGGAGCGTGAGGGCACATCTGATGCTGATGGGGAGGAGGTTCCATAGTCTTGGGGTGTAGGCAGACATGACTTGTTTTCTTGTCCTTTCCTTTTTGCAGAGGTAGATTTCCAGGCTGCACATGTCCTGGCTTTTCGTTGTGCACTTTCCACCAGAGATGCTGAGTTTCTCCATGAGGAGTTAGGTGACTTGAGGGCAAATGCTTTATAGATGATGCAGTAGGACTTGAAGGTGATTTGTGTGTGCAGTGGGAGATAGTGAAGGTCGATGAGGCCCAGGGGATGAGGTCATATCTGCGTAGACCCTTGATGAGGCATGCCGCCACGTGCAGGACACTTCTCAGGGACAAAAGGTAGGATGATGGGAGGACTTTGAGGAGTGCATTGCTCCCATCAAAGTGGCATAGGAGCAGTACTTGCATGCTGGATCTAAAGCTGTCGGGATGGATGAATGACTTGACTTTCCACAGGAGGTAGAGCTGATACCAAGCTGTATGGCAAGTCCCTTTTGCATTAATAAAAAGAAGTAAAAAGAGCCAAAATTGCAATTCAGGAGACAGGAGAAACCAAACATTTATTAAAACTGTCAGGGCACGGAAATATCAAGAAGACATTCAAATTCTAGTAAGAGTGAGTGCATGGTTATATCATAGTTACAGAAAGCAAAAAGCAACAATTTGTTTTGAATGTCTTCAACAGTGATTGGCACGTGCCACAATATTTGTGCTTCTATACATAACACACATTCATTGGTCAATTCGAAACATGTGGTAACAATGGCATCTACGATGGTTAGCTCATATTCAGTAAAGCCATTTCCATTCCCATACTCTGTGATTGGATAATGAGTGTTGAAATAAGTAACAATCTGGCTCGATCTCCAATTGGCTGCTCCATGTGTAGTAGAGTAGAGTGAATTATCACAGATTTCTCAACGATTCATAGTGTGTGGTGTGACAGTGGGACATAATGTCCCGGGAGGATAGCTCAGTGGCAATGTGCTCACCTTGGAAGCAAGACGACACTAAGCAACACAGGTTCGATCCCTGTTCCACGCTTAGGAACCTCTGGGGATTTAAGCGTGTTATAAATATATGCAACTAAGACAACAACAAAAAATTCTGTAACAGCGCCTCGATGCCCCCGGGTTGTGTGAGCGCTTTAAAAATACAAATAAATAAATAAAAAAGTAAAATAAATAAAATTATAACACTTACGTTCTGTCTTAAAAGGGATTTAAGCGGTTGGCAGCAGAATACTGCTCTAACCATTATGAACTAAGCACTATCAGTTTTTATCCTGCAACTCTCTTGGTGGAAAGGCTACTTCCTGGTTTTCATGAGTTCATCTTGTTTTGAATTCTGACTTATGTGCTAGTGCCAAGCTGCTAACAAACTTTGCTCTTTCATAATGGAACAAATGTGAATGTATTGGTGCAGTGTACATTGCCATAGAAATGTCTCTATTTTGCTATTACAGTCTGGCAGTGTGAATTAGGTGTGCAATACTGTGCTGACCTATGGTTCCTCGTTAATGTTATAGTATGTGTAATAGTGCTTGTGTGACTGGGCTCACAAGTTTTCATTATCACTTTGGCATTCATGTGATGTAAGCTATATGTAACCGTCTGTGTTGTTTATTACTTCTTAATTAGGGCTAAGCCATGGATAATGATTTCTTTCCATATTTGTTTGTTCTCCTAAGAGAGCTTTGTGAATGTAATTTATCCTATAGAGGGCAGTGTTGGGCATGTTTATTTTGGCTCTGGGATCATGATTCTCTGTGTCTTACTGTTCATCTTCTGCCAACGTGTGACCTTCGTTATGTTATGTTTGTTTGTTCTGTCTAAGTACACAAGTTGTTATAGTTCTTTCGGACATGGCTATGGGAAAGTGGCAAGCCTGATGTAGTCTGTCCAATTAGACAATAGTGCCTTGCCTTTAAACTCTGGGATTTAGTATAATTTTATGTTGCTTTCCATGATCTCACTATTGCAAAATAAACCCTGGGAAAGCATTCACTCCCTCCCTTGCTTCAATCGATTCCTGCACGACATCTCGCTGGTGGCTGTGTAAATGTTGCAACTTGGTAGTGTGTGCTTTTCAGCAAGGGACTGACTGCAGCTTTCTGCAATGAGGTGATAGGGAGATATGCTTTAGGAATGGCTAAGTAAATCTTGAAGCCTACATGTGTATTCAGCTAATGTAATATAATGGTGATCATGTATTCATCAATATAATCACTTCCTCTATATCTCTCTAATTGATGTTAAATGCAGCTGGGTTTGGGTAAAGGTACATGACTATGTTAGTCTACAAGGTGTATTATAGCCTGGCTGAAGCATGGCTACTGGTGCTCTGTTGGCCTAAACATGAAGCCTTTTGCTAAAAGGGACTGCTAGCTTTCTCATAATGACTTTCGCAGCTTCTACTTTTGCTTAGTTTTGGGACATTGCATAAATGTGCTCATTGGCTCATACTCCCTTACATTCCCCCCTTTCATCCCTTGAGGGATGAATGTTTCTCTAAATTCACCTTCAATGCTTTACTCTGCTTCTGGCCACTCATAGACACTCCTGGGTATCCACGTTTTTCCTTCGTCTCTTAGATCCCCACCATACATGATATAATTCGAAGGGTGTATTGCAAGTAGCTATGGGTCCATTCTAGAGTGGTACCAATATAGTACTATAAATAGTTGGTAGGGTCACTGGGTTCGGACCAAAGGGCATTGTCAGGGTAGCTGTGCACCTGCTCCTGTGTTTTCCTACCTGTGTTGGCTCATCTATTTGACAGTTTTCATCTTACCATGGAGGAGTGGCATTTCCTATCATTATTGCAAAGAAATTGTTTTTATTGTGTCAGGACATTCAACAGGTGATAATTAACTGGTATATACACCATAATAATATCACAAGAATGAGGACATGAAACAAAATTCAACAAAAATGTGTTAGCCAGTGGGGCCTCGTTGATGTAAGCAGTGTTAGCCAGTCACCCTTATTTAGCAATTCCTCCTTCTTTTTCCATGTCCTTTCTCAATTGGGCCATTTTCTTGAGGCTTTGGTAAGAGTTCCATTTTCAGCATTGTTGGGAGGGAGGTAAGTGTACACACTGCACTCCATTGGTTTTATCAAGTCTAATACCATACCGTTTGGGACCGCTATGAGCCTGAGAGCACAGAGTACTTCACATATGGTGTTAAGATCACGTTTTGTTACATTTGAGAGTACCATCAAGTTATAGCATAGAAACTGTATCCATTTGAACTTGGTGGCTATCTGTACACCCCGTGCGAGCAGTGAAGTGAAAAACATGGCCGTTACATGTATTTTTTCAGGTAATACCATCAATGGTGCATGTAGAGCAATGAGGGTGCAGAGACCACTCCAAGGTGGCGGCAAATAGTAGTAGGCTGTTGACCCACACTGCCAGAAGGTGTCCATTACCATGGACGTGCCTTCATCCGATGCTGGCATTTGGTAAATCCTGTTGCAATTTGAGGTGACACAAACAGACACACTACCTTGGCCTCTGAAACAAAATGAACATCGAGTGAGTTTCTGTACTTTTATAGGTTGTGCATATTGACGCAGACTTGTCAATTTGCGCACATGCAATATGCATATATATCTCCACATAGTTCATCTGTTCATTTCACTTCATCTTCTGTAAATCCTATTAGTCTCTCAGCATTGAATACTGCTTGCTCCTTTACCCATTACGTATTCCAGCAGGTGGCTCCTTCTATTACCAGCAGTGGTTTTTCACAAACTGTGTGCCTTCTTGATTTCCCATTTTTTTCACATTCATCTGCTGACCTTTTGTCTATTCGAAGATACACTGTGTCACCCTAAAATTGGTCCTGAATTTTACAGGTTAATACATATTCCAAGTACTGTGCCTCTAAAGTCGGCACTTCCTGTGTTAAGAACAGTCTCGGGCTACCAACCACATGTGGGATAAGCCCACAAATATAACATGACTAATTTACCTGGGTTCTACTAAACTCTTTCATCATTTTGTACTACGCATTTATGCCATCTGAGTGATGTTCGTCTAGTACTGCGCTTGCTTCTGTGCTTACTTGTCTTCTATGTCTAAACATAACATTATTCCTAAATGCAAAGACATGTTCTATTTGTGTGCCATTTATTTATTAACCCTATGCTCTAGTCTTCATTTTCATCTTATGTTAGTTTTTAAAGTAAGTGAATGAACTTACCTTCCTGGCTTGTTCCGAGGTTGTAGACCATTGTTCATCAGAGGTGGGTGCTGTGCTTGTGTTTTTTCACAGGTTTTTCGGTCAGGTGTGCCCAGCATGATTTTTGAGTTTCGCAGCTGTTGGGTTTGTAAACTTCACTTTGTGCAGCCCAGTAAACCTAGGCTCACACCATTTACGCAAGTGCTGTATTGCATAGACCCTGTCGCCGCATTGTAGCTGAAGAAGTACCTCTGTTGTGGCACCTTGTAGATCCTTGTTGAGCCGTTGGGGCCTGTCATTCTGTTATGTTGTTTATCTGCAACGAAATTCACTTTGCACAGGTTGACATTGTCTTAAGATACACATCAAATTCATTTCCTAACAAGTCTGCACCGCGATGACTATCAGACCCAAATCTACCGGCTAACTTTCGCTCTATGTCTCTCCTTCTGCAGTATTCTAAAGTGCTCAAAAGGGTTGTGTTCAACCATATTGCCAAGTTCTTAGACATCTGCAACCTTTGAGAACCCCAACAAGCAGGTTTTCACTCCTGTCACTCCATGGAAACTACTCTCATGAATGTCTCCAACTTAATTTCCTCTGCTAAGCACTCCAGCCTATCCTCTATTTTAATTCTCGACTTGTCCGCTGCCTTTGACAATGTCAATCACTTTCTCCATCATACTTTGCTAAGCACTCCAGCCTATCGTCTATCCTATTTCTCATTGACCTGTCCTCTGCCTTTGACACTGTCAATCACTCTGGTCTTCATAATACCTTCCTTCTTTCTTCTTGGGATTCGTGATTGAGCCCTTATCTGGTTTGAATCCTACCTGGCACCTCAACAATTCAATGCCTCCTGGAGCAGCAACAACTCTCAATTTACTTCTCTAACTGATGGTGTTTCCGCAGGGCTCTTTCTTGGGTCCTCCCTCTTTACACTCTACACCTCTGCTCTTGGGTCAACAATCTCCTACTTTGGATTCTCGTACCAGCTGTTCGTTGGCAACACCCACATGTTCTTCTACTTTCCTGAACTCTACTCGGATCTCTCTATCAACATGTCAAACTGTCTCTCTGCATTAAATATTGAATGGCTTTGCAATCTCTGATGTTAGATTCTACCAAAACAGGTGCTTTTATTCCCTGCCAAATACTCTCTCTCTCATCTCTTCCCATGCATGTTCAGTTCCCACCTGACACTTTCCCCACCTCTTTTTCAGCTAGCAACCTCAGTGTCATCTATGACCCTTCTCACACCTTCTCTACTTTCATCTCCAAAATTGCAATGGCGGCTTGCCTCAACCTTCTAAATATTAGGAAAATCAGGCACCTCCTTCCTTTCACCACTGCCAAGCATCTCTTAACCTCTCTTGTAGTCTCTAAACTGGATAACTGTGCCCAGGGGTGGACTGGCCTATTGGGAACTCTGGAGGTTTCCCGGTAGGCCTATGCAGCCTGTGTCCCTTTTGTGTGATAACATATTGTATTTCCAAATGTTCTCATAGGAAAAAGGTTGGGCTTGCAGAAAATGTGTAATATGTGGCCACTTTGAAAGTTATTTCCGGGGCAACAATTGGTTCCCAGTCCACCCCTGACATTGCCAGCATTTCCTTTGGTTTACCCAACTATGCTTTTGGTCCTCTCGACATTTACTTTGTTCCCAGGCCTCTCTTTAAACTCCCACACTTCACACCTACTTCCTCGTACCGTCATCACGCTGGATGCATGACAATGAAAAACAGGGCAAGATTAACATTTGTGCTCCTGGTTCACAAATCTATCCACAGAAAGGAACCACTGTGTCTATCCTCCTCTAGCCAACTCTCCAAGCTTTCTCCTAGTCTCCATTATGCCTCCTCGACTACCCTTGTGGCTCCTTGCCTCCCTGTGCTTCCTCTCAATACCACTTCTTTTCTCTTCTTGTTTCACTTCCATGCAATTCTCCTTCCTGACATTCAGGAAAGACTCCACAATGATTTGTTCAACACCAAACTAAAAGCCTTCTTCATCGCCTCTGAGTTAACCTCTTAAGCTATATCCCATCTACCTTCTAGCTAACATTTTTCCCTCGCCTCTACCCTGTCTCTCACTTTCTACTGCATCCACTCTAGTACTTTATCCATCATGGTCACATCCCGAGCGAAGCTGGCCATACGCCCTACCCGCACTTAAAAATGTCTAATGTGGTTGTCCTTAATCTATGTATGTCCACCCATGTATTGTCGCCGGTGATTGCTCCATTTACTCCCCCCAACACCTTGCTCATAAGGTCACTCTGACTCACCCCATTGTAAGAAGCTCACTGCTTCCCATTAAATCTGATTTCTGATCTATTCTATGTTCTTTTGTGATCAAAAGAGCATTGTTCCTCCCTGTATAAATTAATATAGGTCAACGGTCAATGTTTGTGTTGCTTCAGGGCAAAGATAATTATGGGTTTATTAAGTTTTTATGATGGGTTGATAATCCTTACAAGGGTTGGTAATATTTGTTTGTTAAACAATTAAAATGTAGTTATGTTTTGTTATGTTAGCATTATTTCTGAGTGAGGGAGGCTGCAGCCATGACATACGCAACTCTCCCTAGAATAAGTATGTTTTAAGAGCTTTTCTAAAGTCTAGGTAATTGGATGTTTTCTTAATGACTAGCGGGAGGTCGTTCCATAGAACTACAGCAGCTACGGAGAAAGCCCGACCTCCGGTTTGTACCCGTGTTGTGTAAATCGGTACCACCAGCCGATCAGCTGAGGTAGAGCATAAGCACTGGTTAGGATGGTAGCGGCAAAACTTAACTTGGAGGTATTCGGTGCCCCGATCATGGAGGGCCGGATGGCCTATACATAGTGCTTTAAAGTTGACCCGCTGGGTCACCAGGAGCCAGTGGAGAACTCGAAGCACCCGAGAGATATGCTCTCCATAGGGTGTGCCAGTTGCCACCCATGCAGCTAGATTCTGCAATCATTGCAGCGTCTGAATCAGGCCTTTTGGTTGTGCCAGATATAGGGAGTTGCAGTAGTTTAACCGTGATATGACCATGGCTGCCACCACTGGAGGACGCAGTGAGGCAGGAATCATGGGAAGAACCTTCTTAAGAATTTTTAGTTGGAAGTGGCCAGCTTGACATACTGCAGTGACTTGCTTGTCCATAGACAGTGACGCATAAAGGATTACCCTCAGGTTTTTCAACTGGTACAGAGAGAGTGCCCATAACTTCTTCTCCTGTACCTTTATCCACTCCCGGTCACCAAAATTCTGCTCTTACTAAGCCTTTTGTTCTCGCTACACCCAAATGTCCAAAATTGGCCAAATCTACAACTAATTTTCTCATTTTATATTTTACCACCATCTGATGTCTCCTGTACAAATAATCCTCCTGAACCCACAGTTCATACTTCACTTTGGCATAAGCAAACATGTCACCACTGTATTTCTTTATGTTTCCACCAATCACCAATGCCATGATCTTTTGATATAATGCATCGTCTACACAAGAGGTATCCCACTCATCTTTCTTCAATGTATAATGGACTTGAAAAATGTCTGCCGTCTCCTCTGAACATCGGGAAGACTCACTAGTCTGAGGTTCTATCTCCATTGACTAGACAAGTGCCCTGCTGTGCCCCTCAACTGTTTTTCCAATGATGCTAAAGTCCGTGTGACTATCGATTTCAGTATAATGTTCAAAGCATTGTGTCTACCGACTCGACCAACCAATCCAAAATGTCTGCCACATCACAGGGTCCTTTTCTTTAAGACCGCAATGATGTGGTACGCTATCGTCTCTCTTGACCAATGAGCGTGTTATGGAGAATTCTCTGTTTAGGCTGAATTTCCTAACGTAGTGAGTCCCCCAGCAGCTTTACTGGATTTCTGGAGTTTGTTTTTTTCCATCCTGCCAAGAGTGAGACTCTTTTTCCTCCTACTCTTGGACATGAATGTGTGTAATTCCTTTGAATGTCCATGTGTTCTATGGGCTATGGGGTCTTTTACTCCATATGGTCTCATATGTTTTTCTATGTGTGTTACACCGCACCCTATGTGCCGTAACAATGGGGGCGTCCTAGCGGACCCCCACCATAGACTCCATACCCGGGGACTGACTACTGTCTCCCCGGGCATGTAAAGTCACCATTGGCTTTACTAGACCTAAATTTACTAACAGAACTTGTACAAACCATCTTATTGTGGACGTACTAGTAGGAGTAATTGGATTGCTCCTGGATCTGTTATTCGAGGGGGCACTGTCCCGTCCCCCCTCGTCGAGTTTTGGCTGGTGGCAGTGGAAACTACTTGTTATGTTCGACCCCGAACATAATCCTATGGGATTCGTCCCATTGTTAGAGACTGATACTTTTTCTCGTTAATCTCTAACATACCACCGGTCTACTTATCTTAAATAAGTTTATCGGAGGGTATTTTCTGCCAGAACTCGGTTTTTAAAATGGCGTCTGTGTTCGTCTCTGTGACTCCTAAACCAAAGGTTGAGCCCTTTGTTCCACTTTTGGACAGAGACCCTCCAAAGTGGTGCCATTCTGTCTGGGTTACCACAGTGGTGTGGGAGGGGGTTTAGGCATCCTGGACCGAGTTGCCTTGCCAACTCCGGTCGCACTCTGGTGTGATTGACCCAAGTGGTGAGCCTCCCCGCTCACCACTTAGCGTGTGTTGATTGACAGCTAGGCTGAATGAATGGGGGTTTTCTGCATAAAAGCAGGGCTTTTGGGACTGGATCTTCAGATGTCGCCACAGGACCTAAGAATCCGATGAGGGTAACGCTGAGCCGACCTGCACGACGACACCTCCGGTGGAGCCCTGCGGAACCGACTCACCACTTCCCGACGACAGAGGAGATCTCCCTGCCGGAGAGTCTCTTCCCCTGACTGGTGGGAACAACCAGTCCCCTTTGCTTTTTCTTCGCCTCAGGACGCAGTGGTCGAATTGCCCGTGCAGAGCACCTTGGCAACCGGATAGCCACTACCCCTGTACCGTGACCAAAAGGTGGTGCCTTGTGACGGAGCACTCCGCGGCTGGTCTCTTCCCTGGTGGTGCACCGGACTTCACTTTTCTTCGACGACGAGATCATCTCTTCTCTTGGCAAAGACCCGACGTGCATCCACCACCAGGAACAACTGCCCCCGCCGGAGCTGTCTCTCCACAAACAAGGTACCGTGTCCGCCTGGCTTCCCTTTCGATCGGTTCGACTGAGGTGTCTTAATCCTCTCATTTCCGTTGGGTCGCCTCCAAGCTTTTCCTCACGTATTGTTCTGAACTGGTTCAATCTGCCGATAACAATTTGCTACAAAGACTCGAACGCATCTCCACTAAGAGACTTTTTGGGACATATCGCCTTGCCTCTTTCCGAGTGGGCCTGGCCTCTGAACTTTATGATCTATTGTGGTTCTTGCCTTCTTGCCTTGCATTTTTCCCGTGAAGTATTGAACTGTGTTGATTTCGTAACCTGCTTATTTTTCTCTCCTGTCCTAACTAATGTTAGAGTGCCATCTAGGTTGAGGCATACACCTCTGTCTGCAAATAAGTGATGCCGGTAGAACCTAGACTTGTCGAAATATTGGGGGATTGATCGTTTCTTCTTCGTAGAGTAATTGTGATTGAAGTGTTTGCCGTGATAGTGCCATAGTGTTTTCCATAGATGTTCCGTTATAAATAAATACCTTAATATCTTTACACTGAGCCTTGTTGCGTGTTTGCTTGTCTTACTGTGAAGAATTGCCCTATATTGTATACTCCACATACTGCTTGACTCTTCTTGAGGGAAGTCTGACTGCTCAGCCACAGCTACCAAGTGAATCTGTGTGGTACAGACTGCTACCAAGTGGGTTTACTGCCAAACACCTGTAGTCCTAAATCTTTTGCAGTGGTCCCAGAGGGAACTGCACATGTTTCCGCCTAACAGAGCGCGTGGCTCACACTGCCTGTGCGTGGAGGCGTCTCATAGCAACCAGTAATCAACCATAAGCATTGCGCAAACTGTAGTGTTTCAGCTCGTGCAGAGGGGCACCCAAAAATTCATCGCTACAACTGGTGCTGGTCACCAGGAGCAGTGTCGCTAGATCCGCAGATGAGTCAATACCTTTCACACACTTTACACTGCTGGGCATAGGAATATGTACCTCGGACACTTCTCTCCTCCACCCAAAGAATCTGTTCTCTCCCGTAGAATCCACTTCATGTACCGAGCTTGCTCTTTCCTCTGCCAAAGTCCCTCTTAACGCTCTGGCCGTTCAACGCATAACAGCTTGAAAAAAATGTAACAGCTTCAGTTTGTAATGTCCAGCAGTTCTCTGACTCCTGCAATTGGGTCTGCGTGTATGCAGTCTGCTGGGGATCATCTCCACAAATCCAATCCTCATCGCCAAATGTTATGACAGTGACTTCAGACACAGTCAATGATGGTGATCAAACCTTTTATTAAGATCACAAGCAAAAGGAAACACCCTTAGCTGGGGAGCAATCAACTGTCCTCAAGAGAGGCAACTCTACAACTCACATCATAACATTCTCTTCCAGAACCTAGTGATGCAGATGCGATGCCTGTCATAACACGATCTATGTGCAGTGAGTTGTGATAACTAAATACAGTAGTAAATACATGAAATATAAACAATACTAGAGACCTATCCTAACAGGACCATGTGCCCTTGCTTGTGTCCTGGAGAAAATGCTCTTCTACTGTTCCTTTGTACTGCTAATAAGAGCAAGATTGACAGATAGGTGGCCTACATATCCAACTTCCCTTTATTAAATAATTTGCATATGCTGCTTTTTGTACAAGCAAATTTTGTGTTTGATGCCACCATGCATTTTATTTATCAGGAATATTAGGTTTAGTGTCATCTATATTTATTGATACATCGAGGAAACATTTTCATCATTTGATACTCTGTCAGTCTGGCACATGGCTAATGGGAACATGCATGGCCATTATTCATAATTAAATCCTTTTCCTTATATTCAAATCAATTAAGTTACTCTGTTAATAAGATTTAATTAACAGGCCAATTGAATAATCCAAATGCCTAGCTAACACTGCCACCCCCGCTCTGAAGTGTTTAGAGACCTAGCTTCCCTGTACCCTTAGTAGAATACGTGGAAAGTTGGTGTGAGTGACAGAGAATGCAGCCTCTGAGAATGTTGATGTAAGAGTGGAAGTTCTGAGTGTGTCAGTTGGAGAGATGTAGACCGCTAGAGAGGATGCCGGTGTATGTTGCCCTAAGCTTAAGTGCACCTGACTTGATGTACTTGATATAATGTACAAGAACTTAATTAAAGGAGTAACTAGTATATAGGAAGATGTCAGAGTCAAATCTTTACAATGGCGATGAGGATGATAGCTGTGCTGGGGGGACAGCACAAAGGATGGTACATGCACCACCCTCCAACCAAAGAAGAAGATCCTCTCAGGTAGGGGCAACTCTGGTTGCCTTTTTGCGCAGAATGGCCCTGCACTGGATGCAGAGGCGCAGGATGTAGAGGGCAGCGCCAGGACCTGGGGCCAGTGTGTATGCCAGCAGGCAGGCAAAGGACAGCGGGGGCCAAGAGACCGGCAAGAGGAACTTTGGTGGGGTAAGGGCCCATTGACAGGATTGAAGGGGCTTGGAGTCCATGGCTGCGTTTAGGAGGGGCTTGAAGCCCATTGCAGCACCAGAAGGGGCTTGGAGCCTATTGCAGCACCTGAAGGGGCGTAGAGCCCATGAGGAAGAATTAGCCATGACTGAAGTAGAAAACACCATGTTTCTGTATGAGCAATCTGCGGAAGACTGTGCACTACTGAAATCACAACTAAACAATGAGCAACATAGCATTTTCCTAGAAGTAACTAAAGAAATTGAACATGGTGTGCAGCACAAAACTAAAATTTGTACCTGTCAACACCATAAACATGTACTGCTGTATGCAAGTGGTCAAGCTGGTTCAGGCAAAACATTATTAATAAAAATCATCAGCAAGTTCCTCCACCAATTAACAAACAACAAGCTTTCAGCTGTTGTAACTGCCCCCACAGGTTTAGCTGCCTACAGCATAGGTGGTGTCACTTTACATCAATTGCTACTCCTTCCAGTAGAACACCAAAACAAATTAGACTACTACACACTTTCAACAGAAGCTGCTATGGAGCTATGCAGAGCTTTGAAACAAATGAAAATGCTCCTAACAGATGAGGTGAGCATGGGCTCCAATCTTATATTCGCTTTGATTCACCTCAGATTGCAAGAGGTCCTTAAACAGACTATGAAGAACTGTTTGGAGGAAAACAAGTCATTGTTTTTGGAGATCTCCTTCAATTAACACCAGCGAAAGGTGACGCTATTTTTAAAACCTTAGGACACAAACTGTGTCATAAAACTCTTGGCAGAATAGGAAATGTAAATCTCTGGCAACATTTCCAATACAGAGAACTAACTGAAAACATGTGTCAATCTACAGACCTCACCTATGCCAGCATTTTGAAAAGCATTTGGATTGGTGTACTAGCTAAGGAAGCACAGTCTAATCTAAATACCAGATGCATCCATCAGCAATACGGGCACAACACATATGCTACTGATGTCATGGAACAATTAGCACACAAAAAAGTCAACTTTATGTCCTTAATGCCAACTCTAGCAAGCTGTGCACAATTCAATGAAACAATGCTGAAAAAAGAATTGCAACCACTTGTGCAAATTTACTCCACAGACAAACTGAACGTACACTGTATGACAGTACCTATGTGTGAACAAGCGATAGTACGAAAATATACCTTAGAAAACTCTATCTCTAACACATCTGGTTTGGAGAAAATGTTAACATTGTCTTTAAACTGTAGAGTAATGCTAAAGCGTAAACTAGACGTGGAGCAAGGTTTAGTTAATGGAGCACTTGGTACAGTTGTTGGCTTCCAGACATACCCACATGACAACAGCATTCAGTTTGTCAACATCCACTTTGACAAACTTTCAGAAGTTTAAAGGATAGGACTCTCAACAGCCCGATACCTCCTTTTCAAAGACACGTATGTACGCAGAGAAAAGTTTTCTCGTCTCTAGCATACACAGTCACTATTCATAAATCACAAGGTCTAGCCTTAGATCAAGCATTGATTGATATTGGCAGCACAGTCTTTAAAGAAGGCATGAGTTACGTAGCACTGTCACACCTACGTACACTTAAAGGACTATTTCTAGTCAATTTAATTTCGATGCAAGTAAAGTCAATGCTGACATTCCTTGCATCGTAGAGTACAATACACTATGTGCACTAAACACGCCCCATTTCAAAATGCACCCTGTTGCTTGAAAAGACAAACTTTGTAAAAGAAAACTAGTGCAATCAGAACTTATACATGATCTCCCAAAAGTACCACCAAAGAAATTGAAATCAGCTCATACTCCATCAATTACCAAAATCACAGAAGAATGTACTGAAAAGGCAAATGCATACCCAACTGTACAAACAAAGAGAACTACCTCTTCAAAGAAACCACATGGACTTCCCTCAGATGACTCAGACGCAGAACTATCTGGTCCATTCAAATTGTCCAATACATCTGGTGTAAATTGTTATCCAAATGTAGCAATCAATGTTCTATTCAAATTGCCACCAATTGTTCTAAACATAAACGTAACCGGCTTGGACCACTTGTATTTACAAATGTTACTCCTTCACAGAAATGCAACAAACAATACTGAGAACACTTACAGTGTCACAGGAATAAGGCAGGAATTGGACTACTGTGCTGGAATGGTGAGATTCACTATAAACACACAAGAAGATCCTCGAGAATTTCTAATGTACTTATTGCAAGTACGGGAAAGCAAAAACATACCTATAAATAAAATCTTCTAGATTTCATACATGTGGAAACATACATGCACTCCCTGCAACCATGTGATGCAGAAACAAGTCCCTAACGAAAGCTTTGTCTACGTATCTATACCTAACTGTGAATCCATTCCATTTCAGCAGCTCATACAAAATGCAATCCATAGCTTGCTATGTACTACTTGAAATTCTGACAATTGTTCCATCTTACAGGTACAATCACATAGCCAATATGTAATAGTAATGCTTTTAAGATAAAATGCTGATGGTACCAAAAACAACTGCAAGCTTACTAGCTTCACACATGGACAAGTATCACTTGGTAAGAAAACCTTCACAACGGTAGGTATATTCTACCATGCAGGCACCACAACCAGTGCAGGTCACTATACTGCATACATTAAAAGGAAATGTGAATAATTTGAATGCAATGAAACTTTCATTACTATAAAGCAGACATTTCCAGCAAATCTTGCAAATGCCTACTTAATATTCTTGAAATCAAAATGTACTCACTGTACTCACTGATCTACAAAATTAGAATAACCTACTGCCCAACACCCACCAGTACATATTTAATTGCAAAAAGAAAATACCCTTCTACTCTGTGGAACTGAAACAACTTAACATACAGCAACTATCCAACAAATACATCAGTTGCCATTTTTTCCCCAATGACTCAATGATTATAGTCACAGAAACAACAAGTGTAGAAAAGATGCACTAATATTGTTTCCTACATAGTACTTAAAAAAGGTATTCAGTATGAGGGTTTACAAACTGTCCTCATTAACCTCTGAAGCCACCAACTACTAGAATAAGGCAATAGCTGTCTAACAATGCCCATACCAATGCAAGAAATACGCAGATATCAGTAACTACACCCATGGTGCTGCAAAGGCACTTCACGATAATGAAAAATGTAAATGTACCAACAAGAATACCCTGCAAAAATGAGAAAATGTAAACAGTTAGAATATGCCAGCTGGTATCTAACTGCAATCATAATACTTCAAGATTATTTGCAGCAGTCCAACTGCCAAACTCAACCTTCAGCAACCACAGATCTACAAACATACCCTCAACAACTTCCAATCTTTCAAAGGTTAGAATACACCAACAGGTATCTAACTCACCCTACAATTCTGCGATATTACTGTGCAATACCACAGTACTTACAAAACATCAACAGCAACCAAACACATAACGAAATATTGCTAAAAAGCAGAACAGATAAACAGTTAGAATAACCCAACTGGTATCTAACTGCAACCATACTACCAACACATCAATAGGAAAAACCATACACCATTTAAATTCCTCCTACTGCAACAGTGCACCTTAAACATTGCTGTAACTAGTGCGTGCACACATCACTAAAACGGACTGTGCAACACAACAAAAAATAAACAGAGATGTTTTTTTTAAATCCTGCATGGATTTTATTTCCCACATACCCGATGATTATGCGAACAAATATAGGAACTGAGTACACAGTGCACTTGTTTAAATCGTAGTAATTTTGAAGTAATGATTATGAGGGTGCACAAAGTATACAAATGCCTGCAATGCAATGCAATACAACATCACAAAGTACCTACCCTAACATGTTATGTTTTCTTTTATCACAGAGAATGAAACAACGATTACTCCTACATTTCCACATACCATGCACAAAAACTGCATAGGCCCTCAACAATAAAAACAGTAAGTATACAATTATTGGTGTCATACTTCTTTATAATCTGCAAATTGCAATCTGTACACATATTTCTGCAATCCATATAGCAATATCGCAATGTTGAATGCATAGCTATATTATACTTCAGTGCTTGTACCCAGGCCCTAGACTCTTGAGTGCATAGCCTATGGTCTCTGCCTCCATTCATGTTACCAATACTCTAGACCCTGGCCACAACCATCACAGCATAATACAGCCATGCACACAAACATCTGCCCACTTACCACAACCCACACATAACACAGCCACCTGAGCCCCTATCCACTTCAGTTCACATAGTATTGCCGTACTTAAAGTCAATGGACAAACTCTTTGATACATGGCCTCTGCACCCAAGACTCTACTAACGGCCTGCAGCCAATATCTTCAGCTGAAGGATTGTCGTGTTAGAGGAGCTGCAGACTTTTCAGTGTAGAGAACTTGCACTGTGCAGACCTTCAGGATCTGTCGATACAAGTGTTTGGACTAGGGTAATATCATACCTATGATGTCTGGATTGATTAGATTCACGCTTACCCGTTGTGCAATGAGCAAGGGAGATGTGTCTGTAGAAAAGATTTGTCATGAGTGGCAAGAAAGGCACTGAGAGGTTGGAATGAGCAGTTGAATTCAGAAAGGAACAATATGAATAGTATAGAAAGAGTAGCAAGTCTCCCATACTCGGAGATTGGAAAGAAGCGTTTCCCTACGGTGGTCAGTCATAATTTCGAGAAAAATAAAATTAGAAAGACAATAATGTTGAAACAATAATATTGAGAAAAAAAATATCTATTTTTTTTATTATTATATATTTATTTTGGGGTCCGGGAATAAAAAAAAAATGGGTAAAAAAAACATTAAAAAAGGGGGGTTGGGGGGAACCCCCCCATTTCGAATAAAAAACGTAATTAAAAAAAAAATCGACTTTTTTTTTTCGATATTTTTTTTCTCGATATTTTGGCTTTCGAAATGTTTGTTTTTGAAATTATCACTATAAACCTTTCCCTACCGGTACCTGTGGAGGTGGAATATAGAAGTGAGGCTGCACTGGTAGCTGTGACTGAGCACTCACAGACTTCCGGGCCTACGGAGCACAAGCTTGGTTGCCGTGGAGACCGTGTGGCATCGGCCGAAGGCAGCTGAATGCACAAAAGCGGAATATGCATGATCCGCGATAAAGATAAGAAAGACAGAATGTAATCCCCCCAAAGTTCTAATACTATTCCCAATGTACGTGTAGAGGATTGGAAGGTGGAAGGTAAATTTGTATTTGTATTTGTATTTATTAGTCTTATATAGCGCCTAGAGCTTTCGCAGAAGACCGGATTGCCGTGGGTAGTAGCGGAGGCTGATGTGAGAGGAGAAAACACGATTAGCACAGTTCAAAGGACAGAACAAGAACAGAAAGTACATATTGAGGAAATCAAAGAACAAAACTCACAGAGCGTAGCTAAGGGAGGAGTAGCAAAGTGATGTTGCTCTGTCTCTGCTGCAAGATATATGTTCCTTGACAACAGGGTGCGAGTTAAACCCAGTGCAGCACTGCTGGAAGCTGGAACACCGCTCCTTCTCCACAGTGCCATCTTGGGAGAACTCCGGGTGATCAACCCAATCCTTCTCACTGTTGCCACAAGGACCATCTGCGCCTGTGGAACATGACAATTGGAACATAAAGGGGAGAGAATGAGCAGACAGAGATGATGCTATCAGAATAAAGCAAGTAGGAGGCAATGAAATGGAAGATGGAGAGTGATCCCAAGGAGGAGATGGTGACAGTGGTGACCTAGGTGAAGGTGGCAACATCAGGGGTGGAGAGTAAGAAGAAGTAGGTGATAAAACTAGCAGGATAGACTAAAAGGGAAGTGGCAACATTGGGAGTGGAGGCAGGACAGGAACAGGTGACAAACTCAGGAAGAAAGAGAGAACAAACAGGGGAGATGTTATCAGGCAGGGCAAGATGGATCAAGTGGAAGAAAGGGGCCAATAGAACGTGTGGATATCCCCTCACTTGAGGAAGGTGGCACAGAGGTGGAAGGAGAGAAGCAAGACAAATCAAGAAGTGTAGGGCAGACTGAGAATGCTCAGAACATAGCGAGAGTAGGCAGGTTCCAGTGGGGTAGGTATTTGCTAGCTAAGATTAGACAGTGGGAGGAGAAGCAAGAGAAGGGCAGAGAGGTTACTGTCTGTTCAGAGAGGCTTAGAGGGAAGAGGACCAGGTTAGGTTCAGCATGACCCAGGGACAACAACCTAGCTCTTCCTGCTAATCAGTATTACAGACACATCTAATGCAGGATTTAGTGCAGGAGTCATTTAAGTGCTTTGAAACACATGTGGGTATAGGCGGTATACAAATAAACTATCATTCATACATTCATTTGTTGGTTATGGGACTCCAGAAAACCCACAAATATTTATGTGGAAAGAGTTAGGGTTTTATACTCCTGGAACGCACAATGACAGAGAAAGGGAAGGTAAGCAAACCTCTACCCATGAACTGTTCTCTCCTGCTGAGCGATAGAGTGATGCTACTGCAAGTACCTCCGGGCATGGAGAGAATCAGTGTCAATAAACTTTTGAAAACCCTATGTGCCAAGATCTGATCCACAAATCACACATTCAGCAAAATCCTCAAACTTTAACATTGTCAGCATCCTGTCCTTCGAGAAATGCATATTTAAGAAGACCCAAATAGCCTGCCTCCAAATCTACACCTTTTGCAAAATCAAACCCTTCATCCGACCGCAGGACTTCCGGACCGTAGTGCAGGCCCTTGTTATCTTGCACACCGATGAAAGAAATGCCCCCCTGATGGGGCTCCCAGTTGCACAATTGCCTCCCCTAAAAACAGTTCACCATGCTGCAGCATGTCTAATTACAGGTGCATGTAAATCACCTGTGACCTACGCAAACTACATTTACTTACTCTCCAGGCCAGGACACTGTTGAAGACTGTATGTATCATCTACAAAGCAATCACGAGTAGCACAACAGTGTGCATGCTGGCTAAGTTACACATATTTGGTGGCACATGCTCCTCGTGCAGCAAATCAACCAACTGGCTCGAATCACAACTTTTTTGTTATAAAATCGAAAATACAATAAAATCCATTATGCATTCCAGACTTCAGCATTCTGTGCTTTCACCACCACCTTCACCTATACCCACATCCTCCTTCCCCCCTTCAACTTTCACCATATCACAGAATCTGAAACAGCACAACTCATCAAAGGTCACAAACCCTCACTATACAAAGGTGACCTCTGCCCCCCTCTCCAAAGACTGGGCTGAATCCCAATTGCCCATCATCATTGCCATTATCAGAATGTCATTTGCTTCTTGCTACATTCCCATTAGTCTTAAATAAGCATGGTTCTGGCCCCTTCTCAAAAAGCCCTTGTTTGATCCATCCATTCTGACTAAATACCGCCCTATTGCCACAGTCCCGATCCTTCTAAAAATCCTAGACTGTGCAGCCTATATTCAGATACAATACTATCTGGAGCAACTCAACATCCTCAGCCCTCACCAATCCAGCTTCCACCAGGTTATGGCACAGAGTCTGCCCTGCTAGACCTGAAGAACCAACTGGCCCCCATAAGAGATTTCAGCAAATCTGCCCTCCTTCTCTTACTGGACCTCTCCGCTGCCTTCAGTATTTTCAACCACCAACATCTCTGTCACCATCCTACAATTGCTGCCAACTTCCCTCCCAAAGTAACCAACTGGATCACCTTTGCAAATAGTTCTGCCTGAGTCTTTGTCAGCAACTCTGCTGCCCATCCCATACCAGTCTCGTGTGGTGTTCCACAAGGTTCCTGCTTCTCACCGACTCTCTACAATGTAACATCCAACCCCTCTTAGATCATCTGGACTCCCACAGCATCACTTACATGAATAAAGCTCATGATACACAAATCCTCCTTCTCTTCACTGGCAACTATCCTCTGTCAAGGTGTTCCCCCCTTCTCACCTCGGTCAGTTCTTTGCTGGAGTCCTTGGTCGCTGCCTTCTTGCGGACGGACCTGGTTTTGAACAAGGCTGCCCGAGTCTCTTCCGACTCCAGAGTGCGTTCAGTTTCCGGGACGCAGATCCAGGAATCCAGGGAACTAGGAAGAGTGCAACTAGCACACGAGTCCAGGAGATAGGAGCAAAGGAAGGGGCAAGGAACGGGTAGATAGACAGGTACAAGGAAACAATACCGCGTGCTACGGGACACTTGTCGGATCACTACTTTGCAATAGCATTGAGACACGCGGAGCCGCGGAAGGCGTGGTCTATTAATAGAATACGTTACGTCCAGCGTGTGGAGCGAGAAAGGGGTTTCACGCTGGACGACCATGTTTGGAGTATTATGGAGTGCAAGCTCCATTGTGACAAGGACCAGGAAGTCCAAAAGTGACGTGTTCTGTAGTTCATGACAGCATGCCTCCTCCGAAGACCCTTTCCTCTAGGTTTGCCCGGGTGTATGAGGTGAAATCTTCTGAGCAACCGAGGGGCCTTGATATTAGAAATAGGTTCCCAGGTTCTTTCACTAGGAGGATATCCTTTCCATTCAACCAGGTATTGAAGCTGGCCCCGTTTATACCTGGAATCGTAAATCCGGGATACCTCATATTCCAGTTGGTTGTCGACCAGCGGAGGAGGAGGTCTACAGGATTTCCGGGAGGATGGAATGTAGGGTTTCAATAAGGAGGTATGAAAAACTGGATGAATTTTCTTCCAGGAGTCTGGTAGTTTCATCTGGTATGAGATGGGTTAATAATTTCCTTGATGGGAAATGGTCCATAGTACCGGGGGGCCAATTTGTTTGGTCATAGATGTCGGGTAGTAATTTTGATGACAACCATACTTGGTCACCTAGTGCATAAGAGGGGCCTGGTCTTCTTTTGGAATCCGCATATCTCTTGGTCTGCGTTCTGGCCTTCTCTAAGTATTCTTTGGCCTCTTGGTGTATGTTGACGAGGGTTTCGATCCAGGAGTCAACAGTAGGTACCGGTGTAGAATGAGGATGAACAGAGAGTAAAACCGATAGATGGAACCCTTGACTACAATAAAAAGGACTGGTTTTGAGCGCTGAATGTTCGGAGTTGTTGTAGGCGAATTCAGCAACGGGTATCAGGAGTGACCAGTCATCCTGGACCTTGGTGGCGAAACATCAAAGATACTGTTCCAGGGTCTGATTCGCACGTTCTGTGGCTCCGTTGGTTTGGGGGTAATACCCTGAAGAGAGGGCACGTTGAATTCCCAGAATTCGACAGAGATGTTTCCAGAATTGTGAGACGTATTGAGGTCCTCTATCAGATATGATCTTGGAAGGAAGTCGATGCAGGCGGTATATGTGTTCCAGAAAGATTCCAGCTAGTTCGGAGGAGGATGGTAGTTTTCTGAGGGGCGTAAAATGAGCCATATGAGTGAACAAGCCAATGGTAACCTTGATAGTAGTGTATCCTCGAGATGGTGGTAGTTCCACAATGAAGTCTGTAGCAATGAATTCCCATGGCCTAGTTGGCAGTTTTGGTTGCAGCAGAAGACCCGCCGGTCTCTTGTTATCATGCTTATTTTGAGCACAGACAACGCAAGCTTGGACGTACTGTTGTTCGTCAGTCTTCATCATAGGCCACCAGAACTGTCTCTGTATAAGACGGAGGGTATTGGTGATGCCACGATGTCCGGAGTGAAGTGTGTCATGACAAAGGTTTATTATTTTCTGTTGTAATTTCTGTGTAGGAATGAGCAGTGCATTGTCCTGGAATAAATATCCTTCCTTGGCTCTTAGATTCCATTGATTTTTCCTTGACATGTCCTTCCATAACTCAGAGGATTGGGTTTGCGCTCGGATTTCTTCCAGGAGGTTGACTGCTTGAGCTACGAAGAACGTGGGGGAAAACATCTTAGGATATGCCTTATCTTCAGTGGTTACGTAGTCAGGATGTCGAGACAAGGTGTCAGCAATCAGGTTATGTGATCCGGGAACATGAGTGATGTGGAACTGGTACTGGGCAAAAAAGTAGGCCCAACGCGCCTGCCGACTATTTCTACATTCCAATGACTGTAGAATCTGAAGATTAGCTGGTCCGTACGGACTTGGACTGGATGTCTAGCTCCCAGAAGTAGATGCTGCCATTCAGTGAAGGCTTGACGGATGGCTAACAATTCCTTTTCCAGGACGGAGTAGTATGTTTCACTCGGAGTCAGGGTTCGTGAAAGATAAGCAATGGGATGTTCCAGCTTATCTTCTAATTTCTGTTTCAACACTGCTCTTATTGCGTAATTAGAGGCATCCGTTTCCACTAGAAATGGTCAGCTTATGTCGGGTTGGGCTAAGATAGGAGCTTGTGTAAACGCTGGAATGCTGTGTCTTGCTGTGTGGACCAGATAAAAGGGGTGTCCTTCTTTAAGAGAGCAACGATCGGTTGAACAATCTCGGAAAAGGTGGATATGAACTTTCGGTAGAACATGGCAAGCCCCAGGAAGGTTTGAACTTGTTTCACGGACGTGGGAGCAGGCCATGCCAGAATGGTCTTTACCTTTGAAGGGTCCATACCGATTCCCTCTGGGCTAAGAATAAATCCTAGGTAGTGAACAGAGGTAACGTGAAACAAGAATTTTTCGAGTTTGGCTAAGAGTTGGTGTTCACAGAGTCTTTGTAGTACTGCCTTTACGTGTTCTTCATGCTTTTGAGGGTCTTCGGAAAAGATCAATATGTCATCCAGATATACAATGACGAAAAGGAACATGTCAGAGAACACCCTATCCATAAAACGTTGGAAGACTGCCGGGCATTGGCTAGTCCAAAGGGCATGACCAGGTATTCGTAATGGCCAAAGGGTGTTCTAAAGGTGGTTTTCCACTCGTCTCCTTCCCGGATACGGATCAAATAATATGCACCCCGGAGATCCAACTTGGTGAATATTACTGCGCCTCTTACAGCTTCCAGGATATCTGAAATCAAGGGTAGTGGGCATCGGTCTTTGAGGGTGCATTGATTTAGGCCACGATAATCGAGGCAGGGTCTGAGTTCCTGGGTATCCTTTTTGGGAACAAAGAATAACAAAGCACCTGCTGGAGATTTTGAAGGTCTTAGGGTGTCGTTTTCAAGGTTGGCATCCAGGTATTCTTTGAGGGCCTTTTTCTCGGGTTCAGAAAGGATGAACATCCTGCCAAAGGGAATCACTGCTGAGGGTTCTGTTTCTATTGCGCATTCTTCAGGCCAGTGTGGGGGTAAGGCCTGGATTATGGCAGTCGAAAACACATCAACGTAACCTTGGTAGGCCTCAGGGACTTGTAAGATATTGGAAACCATGAGTGGTGTTTCTTGGTCTTTATGCGGTTCCTTAGGGGGTGTTAATGAAGGTTCCAGGAATAGACAGTGAGACATACAAAACCCTAAGCCTAGGAATAGTGATCCTGCTGTCCAGTAGATATACGGATTGTGTTTTTGTAACCGGGGCATACCCAATACCATGGGGTAGTGGGCTGACTTAATTATGTCGAACCTAATCAGCTCTTGATGGTGATTTACTGAGAGCTGGATCTCCTTGGTCTGCAGACCAAAACACAAAAGCCTGCAGGCTTATGGGCCCTGAAGTGAGAGGTCTTCCGTCGATGGCTTCCACAGGCTGCAAGGTACTTTGTGTCTCATACGGAATCTGGTGACTAGCAACCCAATCATCATCAATGAAGATCCCCATAGCTCCGCAGTCTACCAAGGCCAAAATGGGATAGGTTTTGCTCTTGGAGGGTGATAGAAATGCCTGTAGTATAACCAATTTGTTTTGTCCAGGAGAGTTCAAGGATGGAATTGATGTGGAGCAAACATCTCTCTCCCGAAGCTCTGCTCCATCTAGGATCGGGAGTTGGTGTTTCCTGAACGCCGAGGGGGGGCTAGAGGACATTCCCTAACCAAATGTTTGTCCGAAGCACAAAACATACACAACCCCGTATGAATCCTTCTCATCCTTTCTTGCGGGGATATGGGTCCACGGAAGGCTCCTATCTGCATGGGTTCTGGTTCTGTGACTGAGCCTGGATTTATGTCCGTTCTGACGGTGCTCTCAAAGGACAGCTTCGAAGGATTTTCCCTGGATTTCTTCTTTTCAGCCTTTCTTTCCTGGATACAGAAGTCTATTTGCATGGCAAGGTCCATTAGTGCCTGGAATGAGTTTGGTCGAGCCACTCTGGCCAACTCATCCTTAATCTCATCATTCAGTCCTCTCCTGAACAGGGTGAAACTCGCCTCAGAGGACCAATCAGCTTCCTTGGCCAATTGCTTGAATCGGGTCACATAAGTGAGCATATCCTGGGAACCCTGCTGAAAGTCTAACAGATGTTCCTGGGCACTATAGACCTGCTCAGGGCGATCAAACATGTTTTTAAGGGCCTGTATGAACCCATCATAGTCATCTAGGAGGGCATCGCCGGAGTTAACGAGGCGTGTAGCCCAGGTTAAGGCATTCCCGGAAAGGTGGGAAATTATGAAACCCACCTTAGCCCTGGGAGTCGAAAAGTAATAAGGCTTAAATGTAAAGTGGACCAAACATGAATCCAGGAATCCACAAAGGGTTTTTGCCGACCCATCGTATTTGTCAACAATGCCGCCCAACAAGACGCTTTCTTTTGTGGCCGAATCCCGGGATAGGACCAATTGTTTGAGTGCAGCGTTTTCCGCCTTTAGATTTTGGACATCGGTTGATAGTTCTTGCATGCAACGCATCAGGTCCTGAACGGCGGCTTCCATGTCGCTATCGAGTTTGGTCGGGTGGTGTTTCAAACTGTCAAGGAGTTCCCCCCTTCTCACCTGGGTCCGTTCTTTGCTGGAGCCCTTGGTCGCTGCCTTCTTGCGGATGGACCTGGTTTTGAACAAGGCTGCCCGAGTCTCTTCCGACTCCAGAGTGCGTTCAGTTTCCGGGACGCGGATCCAGGAATCCGGGGAACTAGGAAGAATGCAACTAGCACAGAAGTCCAGGAGATAGGAGGAAAGGAAGGGGCAAGGAACGGGTAGATAGACAGGTACAAGGAAACAATACCGCGAGCTACGGACACACGTCGGATCGCTACTTTGCAATAGCATTGAGACGCACGGAGCCGCGGAAGGCGTGGTCTATTGATAGAATACAGTACATCCAGCACGTGGAGCGAGAAAGGGGGTTCACGCTGG
This sequence comes from Ambystoma mexicanum, assembly GCF_040938575.1. Lineage (NCBI taxonomy): Eukaryota > Metazoa > Chordata > Amphibia > Caudata > Ambystomatidae > Ambystoma > Ambystoma mexicanum. The sequence continues at coordinate 316,425,779 of NC_090928.1, read as the reverse complement.
ACGACCATGTTGGGAGTATTATGAAGTGCAAGCCCCGTTGTGACAAGGACCAGGAAGTCCAAAAGGGACGTGTTCTGTAGTTCATGACATCCTCAGGTTTCCACCAAAATCAACTCCATCTATGAAAACATCCAGGCCTGGATGGCATCCCATAAAATGTGACTCAACGATGACAAGATGGAACTCCTCAATGTCAGGGCCCACACCCTACTCTCCAAACTTGACCCTCTCTATAAAACCTTTACTATAGATGGATTCACAGTCCCAGTTTCACCTTCAGTCAAAACCTTGGGAGTCTGCCTTGATGCCACCCTTAACATGACGATACAAGTTAACACCATCGCATCATCCGCTGCCCATGCCATGAAGCTCATTAATGCCAGAAAACCCTTCCTCTACTCACACAACTGCCTCCTGTGCCATTATCAGCTCAAAACTAGATTACTGTAATGCTCTCTTTGCTGGAACATCTGAAAAGAACCTTAACAAATTGCAGGTCATCCAGAACAATATCCTCTGCGCTGTCCTTGGTCTCTCCAAATGCAATCCCATCACGGTAGCCAGGAAAGAAGCTCAATGGCTCCTGATCCAGGAGTGCATCAAATTTAAAATTCTCCACTAGACCCACACCTTCTTCCAATAGCCATCGCCTTACCATTTTGAGATTTGAATGCAGCAGTGAAGGAGGTTCCAGCTTCCCAGTCCCCTCTTCCTTACTCTGGAGCTCACTGCTGCTTTCCCTGTGCTCAGAACAATCTTACTGGCCCTTCAGAAGACAATTAAAAACCTGGCTTTTCAACTAACTTGAACTTTTACTATCAACTACTTGAACATCTCATGTCTTATTCCTTTTAACTGCCTTGTCTTTATACTGTAACCAGCATCTAGATTTCTTCAGGTTTAGTGTGCTGTACAAATGTTAAACAAATAAATAATTATGAATAGTCTCAAGGAAAGATTAACATGATGTGAAGTATTCGTAAAGTCGCTAGTACTCTATGGGTCACTGTTCCAAATAATAATGTTGAAAGTCAGCCTTACAAGTTATTGTCCCTGCACAGGCTCCCTAGTCTAAAACACATTGTCCATGCTTGGACTGGCCTATAAGGCAATAGGGCAATGCCCAAACCAAAAACGCAAAATGTAGTGTGGTCAGTTTTTATGCTCAAAGTCGTCCACTTTTTTGTGGGTCTGTTTGATACGTTACTTCACCATGTGGCTGGTAGTTTTTACCAGTGTTACTGAATAAATATTCTTTAAAATGCACAATTTGCATCACATTTTATCAAAAACCTCCCCCTTGGATAGTACTCAAACAGTCTGTGACAAAAGGAATGAATTTCCATTTGCAACTGTGGGACATTTTTTCATTGGTGCCCGAGACAGTTTTATGCCCAAGTCCGACCCAGACATTGTCCAAAGGATGTCACCAACAGAAAGTTCCCAACCTATGCTTATGAAAGACTTAGCCTTCAGGCTAGTCCCTTAATTTAAGAATATATTTTCTGAGCCTTGGGCAACAAATACATTAACAAATCATATTCACAAAGTGTATTCCTAGTCCCAAAGCACACAAAAGAAGCTTCTCCTCTCCATGCTCTTTCAGGGTTTACTCACAGTCTGGACTTTAGTCTCAATGCTTTCCATTCTGTCTGCTCAGACCTCTCCAAGGTCCTTGATTTCATAGACTCCTCTTCAGGCTCCACATTTGTTTCTAAGTCTTTTTAGCTTGAAGGTTCATTATCTCTCACAGTATAATCAGATGTATTTCAAACATGTGGTGTTTCACTTTAACATTCAGGTCTCTTGCAGATGCTGCACAGGTCTCTCTCAGACCACAGTATTTCAAAGATACAGGTCTTACCACTATCAGGGTTTCAACATTTACTTTGGTAGGTATCATCACTTCATGAGTACCTGCATTCACTTGAACATGTCCTACCATTACCTTGTGTATCAGCATTCACTTCTGCACTTCGCACCACAGCCTGGCACATAAGTACTCAATTGTACAGGTGTAACCATGTTCTAGTATAGCATCATTCACTTGAGCAGGTCTCACCATGGCATGGTGTATCAGCATTCACTTGAGGAGGAATGACTATGGACTGCATTATCAATATTCGCTTGGGAAGGTCTTACCGGAAAGCTCAACATTAATTTAGGCAGCACTCACCATGACCTGATATATCAGTATTTGGACATGCCTCTACAATATCAGGGGCTTTTAGCAGCACCTGGCCATGTCTCACCATGATCTAGGATATAAGCAACACTTGGCCAAGTCTCACCATGACCTGGGACCTCAGTAACATCAGAAACACTAGGCCAGGTCTCATCGATAAAGACAAGGGTGTGCCTGAACATACAAAGTCAAAAAATATCATTTGTGGAGCTAACAGTATTATTCTCCTGGTAGCCTAAACAATAGATTAAATCAAATTCAATATTTTAATTTACTGGTCTCTCACCAGTCAAAGTAACCTTTATGAGAAAAAAAGGGGAAAAAGTACATTGGCATAAAAAAATTATAAACTTGCTTTAATTGTTAGTTTGTAACAAGACAATGTGTCAATTTGTTAAGTACATACAACATGAAAAACATACAAAAACAATGCAATTTACAAAAAGAAAAACAGGACTATTTAGTCCATACAATCAATGCGAGCAGAATTTATGCAAAGGTTCATAGAAGTAGGGGTACAACCCCACTAGGAAATAAACATGGTAACCCAATATATGGGAACTGACAAAAAATGATTTGGTGTTAGCAAAACAGTGAATACATTTTAAATCATAAGAGTTTTCCGAGATATCTAATAAAACTTAAACTATCCCTAGCTGACCCTTACTTGTCTAAAGGCTCAGATTAAACAATTTCGTGGAAATGGCACAGTACATGCGCCAACCAAAGCCTGATTGTGGCTACAACAAAAAAAAATTATATATCACACAGAATATTGTTTACTAAGCCTAATTTTGGCTAACCATGTAAACAATGTCGCACAGTGTGTTAAGCCAGATTTTGGCTGAAAAAAAATTCGACATATACAATGTCACCCAAACAGTCATTTATCTGCTGTGTTGTCACAGGCTGAAAGGGGGTGTACTACGCCTACCGCTATAAAGCGTGTATGTCCATGATGCCAAATTGCATAGGACTAGTTGGCGTTTCGGTGGTATATTGATGGGTAGCAACCACCTTCCTCAGGTACTGGGATCTTCACATTCAGCCTTAATACAGACATCCTTAATGTAGGGGGTCCTCCTGAAAAGGTAGTAACAGGGGACATTTTGTGAACTCAAAAGGTTTAACTTTAAATGGGAAGAGAACTAGAGAATATACCAATATATGGTGAAGGCATCAGGCCTCAGTGCCCCAAAACCAAGTTGGCAGTACCCCCAGACAGAAAACTTGAAGGTTACCAGAAAGGCGCCCTTAAAGTGTAAAGAGCGTACCCAAAAACTAAGTCACCTCGTGAGAAAAATAAGTGAAAGATGTGATCATGTAGTGAAAAATGTGTGTAATAGAATACAAAAAATGCTGTGCAAAAGAAAGGCACATAAATCAAAACATGGCGGAACGTACCTTAGAGGGCACATCATGTGCTCACCATGCAAGATGTCGTGCATTCAGCACATTATTTGGGTTTAGTAATTGGAAAACAAACTGAATCTGGAATTTTCACCTAAAGTGAAAGAGGAGGAGAACAAAGACATAAAGGTGGCGATAGTTTATGTGCAGCGGTAATTTAATACGGCTGGTGTGCAGGTATGGTAAAGGTAACAAAAACTCACCGTATGAATATGTGGATGCCCATGGAGCGCTTCGTATTTTGCGCAGGACACAAAAACTCCTAGCCTGGGGCTGCTGGTGGTATCAGGCTATGGGGTGATGAGTATGGCAGTGCTGCATAATAGTAAAAAATGACAAGCCCAACATGTGAGTTAGGCAGTGTAAATAAAACGCCCAGCGCGTAGGTCAGTAATGGCTTAGTGAGAAAAGTAAGTAAAATGGAACTTACTGTTGACTTCTACCACGTAGAAGCAGCAGATGGCTTGCTTCTAAAGAAAGCTGACGCTTGCTTCTGGAAAATGCTGCGTGTATCCGCTATTCTTCATAGTGAAGAAAAAGGCAGCCAGTGGGGTGTAGTAGCACACAACTGGAAGGCCTGTAACACTGAATGGAAAAGGTAGACAAAGAAAGAGGACTGGGACTAACAAAGTGAATTGGTAACACTGAATGAAAAAGGCAGACAAAGAAAGGGGACTTGGACTAACAAAGTGAATGGAAAGTAAAATGGAGCCCTTCCATGAATGACCGGACACAAACAAGGGACTAACACTAACATTGCAGGCTTGCTGAGACGTTAGTGAAGCCAGGCATTATTTACTATATGCAAAGGGTACTAATCCTATGAATGAATGACCGGACATAGACAAGGGACTAATACTAACATTGCAGGCTTGCTGAAACTTTAGTGAAGCCAGGCATTATGTACTATATGCAAAGGGTACTAATCCTAGGGAAAAAAACATTAAAAAGCGAAAAGGGGCAGCACACCCCAAAGCATATGGAGTGTTAATTCTACCAAATTCGAAACTGCATGAAAGAAAATTGAAAACCAACTAATAATGCGAGAGAGGGGCGCCCGCTACCTTTGTTAAACTATTTGTTAAGGAACCTGGGATTGGTAACCCTAGGTCTCCTGGGGGCAACCAGACGTGGTCTCCCTCTCACTGTGCTTAGAGAGGCATCAGCTTCACCTCACTGATGATCCCCAACAAGGGTGAAACACGTGTATGGGGTTGCTGGTGGTACTCTCGTTCAGATTGGAATTGCCATTGTATTTCGGTGCTGGACTGCCCCTGGGCAGGACAAAGACTGATATGCAAATGGATATTTCCCATCTGTGAAAGGCACAGTGAGTAAAAGCAGTGGCTGCGAACTCTCAAGTGGTTAATAACCACTGAACAGGTTATCATGTCTGTTCTTGCGAGAGAGGGGCGCCCGCTACCTTTGTTAAACTATTTGTTAAGGAACCTGGGATTGGTAACCCTAGGTCTCCTGGGGGCAACCAGACGTGGTCTCCCTCTCACTGTGCTTAGAGAGGCATCAGCTTCACCTCACTGATGATCCCCAACAAGGGTGAAACACGTGTATGGGGTTGCTGGTGGTACTCTCGTTCAGATTGGAATTGCCATTGTATTTCGGTGCTGGACTGCCCCTGGGCAGGACAAAGACTGATATGCAAATGGATATTTCCCATCTGTGAAAGGCACAGTGAGTAAAAGCAGTGGCTGCGAACTCTCAAGTGGTTAATAACCACTGAACAGGTTATCATGTCTGTTCTTGCGAGAGGGGGGCGCCCGCTACCTTTGTTAAACTATTTGTTAAGGAACCTGGGATTGGTAACCCTAGGTCTCCTGGGGGCAACCAGACGTGGTCTCCCTCTCACTGTGCTTAGAGAGGCATCAGCTTCACCTCACTGATGATCCCCAACAAGGGTGAAACACGTGTATGGGGTTGCTGGTGGTACTCTCGTTCAGATTGGAATTGCCATTGTATTTCGGTGCTGGACTGCCCCTGGGCAGGACACAGACTGATATGCAAATGGATATTTCCCATCTGTGAAAGGCACAGTGAGTAAAAGCAGTGGCTGCGAACTCTCAAGTGGTTAATAACCACTGAACAGGTTATCATGTCTGTTCTTGCGAGAGAGGGGCGCCCGCTACCTTTGTTAAACTATTTGTTAAGGAACCTGGGATTGGTAACCCTAGGTCTCCTGGGGGCAACCAGACGTGGTCTCCCTCTCACTGTGCTTAGAGAGGCATCAGCTTCACCTCACTGATGATCCCCAACAAGGGTGAAACACGTGTATGGGGTTGCTGGTGGTACTCTCGTTCAGATTGGAATTGCCATTGTATTTCGGTGCTGGACTTCCCCTGGGCAGGACAAAGACTGATATGCAAATGGATATTTCCCATCTGTGAAAGGCACAGTGAGTAAAAGCAGTGGCTGCGAACTCTCAAGTGGTTAATAACCACTGAACAGGTTATCATGTCTGTTCTTGCGAGAGAGGGGCGCCCGCTACCTTTGTTAAACTATTTGTTAAGGAACCTGGGATTGGTAACCCTAGGTCTCCTGGGGGCAACCAGACGTGGTCTCCCTCTCACTGTGCTTAGAGAGGCATCAGCTTCACCTCACTGATGATCCCCAACAAGGGTGAAACACGTGTATGGGGTTGCTGGTGGTACTCTCGTTCAGATTGGAATTGCCATTGTATTTCGGTGCTGGACTGCCCCTGGGCAGGACAAAGACTGATATGCAAATGGATATTTCCCATCTGTGAAAGGCACAGTGAGTAAAAGCAGTGGCTGCGAACTCTCAAGTGGTTAATAACCACTGAACAGGTTATCATGTCTGTTCTTGCGAGAGAGGGGCGCCCGCTACCTTTGTTAAACAACTAATAATAAACATTGGTAAAAAGAAACATATAGAAATGCATAAATGCAAACATTATGAAAAAATTGTAAAAAAGTTTGTTTGAAGAGGACTAGTTAAAAAATTAATTAAATAAATATTGCCTTAGTGCCAAAGCGGAGATAGCTCATTAAGACCATTGGAAATGGTGTCCAATTGGAAAATCCAACGAGCCTCCTTTGTGGACAGAGTTTGAGAGGGGTTGGAAGAGTTTTTGACAACATCAATCACGCACCAGCGCAGGTCCTCTGTAGAGTGGCCGTATTCCATGTAATGGCTCACTAGTGGTGAGTTAATTGACTTACATCGAATCCTGGAGCGGTGCTCCGTGATTCTAGTGTGTACTGGCCGTGTAGTTTTTCCAATATATTTAAGCCCACACGGGCATTCAATGCAATAGATAGCCCAGGCAGTCTTGCAATTTGAATAGTGTCTCAGTTCCCAAAGTTTGCCATGCACCAGGACTGTTTTTGTCTTCATCGCAAATTTACAAATAGAGCAGGACCCACAGGGAAAGTTACCCATCAGTGGGCGAAGGTCCCAACTGGTCGTAGTGGATCTAGAAGGTTTTAGTGAAGAGGAGGCATGGACTAGTTGGTCCTTGAGATTCTTTTGTCTCTTCATGGTGAAGATCGGCAATGGTTCAGCTGGGAAAGCTAATTGTGCCACTGACCAATGCTTCTTAATTGCTTTTTTGATGAGAAATGAATAGGGACTATAGGTAAGGGCACATATTAGTTTGTCCTGTGGCTCCACATTTTTAGGTAGTAGCAGGGTGTCCCGAGGGGTGAATCTTGCTCGTTTATTGGAATTGGTAATCAATTTTTTGGGGTACCCTCGCTGGCGGAACTTAGTGGTCAGATTAGTAGCATGTTGTACATAATCTGCTATGGATGTGCAGTTCCTTCTGATGCGTAGAAACTGGGAATAGGGTAAATTTCTTTCAGAGTGCGTGGGTGGTAACTGTCGTAATGCCGTAATGTATTACGATCTGTGGGCTTGGTAAAAAGAGAACAAACCAGTTGGTTGGCCTTATGTTGAATGAGTAAATCAAGAAAAGGGATTTCGATATTGCTCATTTCGTGAGTAAATTTAATCGTCCGGTGGCAAGAGTTCAACCAGAGAAGAAATGAGTCAAGTTCCTGGGAGGTGCCATGCCAAGTTCCTGGGAGGTGCCATGCCAGATGAAGATTATGTCGTCTATATAGCGCCTCCAGCTCTCGATATATTGGCGATATGGATTAATATCAGAAAGAATGAATTTGGACTCAAAGTCAGCCATAAAAATGATGGCCAGGCTGGGGGCGAAGGCCGCACCCATTGCAGTGCCTTGGGTTTGCTGATAAAATTGATTTTGATATACAAAGTAGTTCCTGGTAAGTGCCAGGGAGAGTAATTCCATGAGGAATTCAGTGGGAGCTTTGAAACTTGATGCAGAATGGGTCAGATTGTTTCTGATACAGTCCATAGCCTCATCGTGTGGGATGTTAGTATACAATGCCGTGATATCTAGTGTGACCAGAAGGCTGGTAGCTGGGTCAAAGGTCTTGCCTTCAAACAGAGAAATTACTGCAGTACTATCTCTTAGATATGTCTCTGTTTGTTGGCTAATGGGTTGTAAATATTTGTCAATGAATTGGCAGACTGGTTCCAAAACGGTACCACAGCCTGCTAATATAGGCCGCCCCGGTGGTTTAGCCAAGTCTTTATGGATTTTAGGAATGGCATAAAATTTAGGGGTGGAACAGTCGGGTTTGTTAAGAAATTGTGCTTCTTTTGGAGTAATCCAGGAGTGTAATAAGGCATAATCTGTGATTTCTGAAATCATCTTCTGAATGTCTTTAATTGGATCCTTGCGGAGGGGGCGGTAACTGCCTGGTACACTGAGCAGGTCTTGTACCATAGTATGGTATTGAGACTGATTTAATATTACTATGCCCCCACCCTTATCCGCAGGTTTGATGACAATTTTTGAGTTACTGCTGAGGGATTTTAAGGCTAGTCTCTCTGCTTGTGTTAGATTGTAACGAACAGTCCTATGCTGTTTTTGTAGCTGGTTAAGGTCTCTTAGAATACATTTCTCAAATGTAAGGAGTTCAGCCGGCATAGTGCTGTCTTCCGGGATGAATGTAGAGGGTGGGTGTAACCCTGTTTCACTTTCATCCGATGCACCCTGGTTATCTGAAAAAAAGATCTTGAGTCTAACTGACCTAAAGAATCTTTTGATCTCGGAGTGCACACTGAACCAATCAGTAGGATGTGTTGGAATAAATGAAAGACCTTTGGAGAGAACTTGAAGTTCCATCGCTGTAAGCGGTACTTGTGATAAGTTAAATACTGGTAAGTTTACTGGTTCGTTGCTGGTCGATTGCTCCTCCTGCGGAAGCGTGGCCATCTCTGGGTTCGTCCCCATGGTTGAAATTGGGGAGGGAACCAACCTGGGCCATCGCCACCAGAGGTTTCAGCTTCAACTTTGAAAGATCTCCTCCTGAGCCTGTGGCTGGCTTCAAATCATTGTGTCATGGCTCAGATAGACAACAGTTCTCCAGAAGAGATACCAACTTCCTCCAAATAAAGTTCTCGCTGTCCTGCAGGAAGCGGCAAGGAGCACATCCTACTGTCTCCTCTTTACTGTGGACTCTACTCTAGATGCTGCCGCCATGAGTGGGCATTTGTACTTCCTTCTATATGGTTTACCAGTTTGCCTTCTTTGTGTCAGCCCTATTCATTGTTACGGCTTGCTAGAGATGGTTTTCTTTGGTAGTGGCTGATTCCTAACATATTTGCAATTCTCTCTAATTTAACCCCTTCTTGGTGAATAATTGTTAACCTGTATGATCTACTGCTTTATAGTCAATACACAACATTACTACCATCTTGGCAGCTCTTCTAGGTGTGTTTACGTGGGGGTGCTATTCTGCAATTACAGGAGAGTGCGCTGGGACTTTCCACAGCGTCTACTCCTGACCTCTTGAGTAGCAGTCCTTCGCTTTCAATGACAAGTAAGTGTATACACTTTTATCTTTTTGATCCACAAAGCCCTTGCATGTGTTGTTAAATGTGGAGCATTATTAATAGATGTTTAGCAATTTGAAGAATAGTTGGCTTTTTCTTTCAGCACCTCATTTCAGAAGTTTACTTTCAGAAGCTTATGCTATTTGGACGATAGAGTGTGCTGGTGGTACACTTTCAGAGTCTTGTGAGGATGTGGTGTTCATGATCCCTAATAATAGGGATTTTCAGTGGTTAAATCTTCATGATGATAGGGTTCTGGATATACACTGCTGTTGGGACTCAAAAGCTTGCTTGATGGTGTACTACTTTGCCTTCACAGGGATGGTGATACTTTGGGGTCCCACTCCATCTACCCTCTCGGAGGTACACTGGGTAGGGATCAGAGCAACACAGTGTCTAGTGGCGCGCACACTCACAAAGGAACAAAGAGAGTACACCCCGCTCACAATAATCCCCTTCTCTTTCTCTGTGGCTCTCAGTTGGATGGTCAACTGTAATTGGTTAAAGTAATCCACATTTCATTGATACTTTCCTGTCACTTGAAAGTTATATCGCTGCTGCAAAGCCAACAACCATCACATTATTCGGGCATTATTATTATTATTATTATTATTATTATTATTATTATTATTATTATTATTATTATTATTATTTGAGCACAGACCTAGCTTCGAGAAGCAACAGAGCGCTTTACAGAGGCATACAACAATACAGATACATAACAGAGCACTTTAGAGAGGTATATAATAGTACAGCTGCATAACAGAGCACTTTTCATAGGTAACAACAAAACATATATAAAGCGGGGGGTAGGATACAGAGGGGCACAGAGGAGGGGTACATCTGTACTGGGTGGCTGGGAGGAGAGGGACGGGTGGCATCTATCAAGTCAGGTGGCATGAGGTGGGTCTTGAGTTCTTTTCTGAATTGTAGGAGAGTGAGGGTGAGTCTGATGCGGATGGGGAGGAGGTTCCATAGTCTTGGGCTGTGGGCAGATAAGGCTTGTTTTCTGGCCCTTTCCTTTATTCCGAGGTGGATTTTAATGCTCACGTGTCCTGGCTTTTGATGGTGCGCTGTCCGCCAGAGATGCTGAGTTTCTCCATGAGGAGTTAGGTGACTTGAGGGCGACTGCCTTATAGATGATGCAGCAAGACTTGAAGGTGATTTGTGTGTGCATTGGGAGCCAGTGAAGGTTCATGAGGCCCAGGCGATGTGGTCATATCTGTGTAGACCCTTGATGAGGCATGCCGCCGCATGTAGGACACTACTTCTCAGTGGCACAAGGAAGGATGACGGGAGGACTTTGAGGAGTGCATTGCTCCCATCCAAGTGGGATAGGTGCAGTGCTGGAACGCTGGATCTAAAGCTGTTCGGAGGGAGGAATGGCTTGACTTTCCGCAGGAGGGAGAACATGATACCAAACTATATGGCAAGTCCCTTTTGCATTAATTAAAAGGAGTACAAAGAGCCAAAAATGTGATGCAGGAGATATGTGAAACCAAATATGTATTATAACTGTCAGGGCAGCGAAGTATCAACAAGACATTCAAATTCTAGTTAGAGTGAGTGCATGGTTATATCAAAGTTACAGAAAGCAAAAATCAACAATTTGTTTCGAATATCTTCAACAGTGATTGGCATGCGCTACAATATATGTGCTTCAATACATAACACAAATTCATTGGTCAATTCTAAACATGTGGTAACAATGACGACTACGATGGTTAGCTCATATTCAGTAAAGCCATTTCCTTTCCCATACTCTGTGATTGGATAATGAATGTTGAAACATGTAACAGTCTGGCTCAATCTTCAATTGGCTGTTCCATGAGGAGTAGATGTGGAGTGAGTAAGCACAGATTTCTCAACCAATCATAGCGTGAGATGTGACAGTGTGACATTAAATTATTACAATTAAGTTCTGGTGTAAAAGTGATTTAAGCGGTTGGCACCAGAATACTGCTCTAACCATTATGAACTATGTACTATCAGTTTTTATCTTACAACTCTCTTGATGGAAAGGCTACTTGCATGCCCTTCCTGGTTCTCATGAGTTAATCTTGTTTTGAATTTTGACCTTATGTGCTGGGGCCAAGCTGCAAACCAACTTTGCTCTTTCATAATGGCAGAAATGTGAATGTGTTAGTCCAGTGTACATTGCCATAAACGTGTCTATATTTTGCTAATACATTCAGGCAGTGTGATGTATGTGTGAAGTACTGTGCTGACCTCTGGTTCCTGGTTAATGTTATACTATGCGTAATAGTGCTTGTGTGCATGGTGTCCCAAGTTGTCATTATCACTGTGGCAGCCATGTGCTGTAAGCTATGTGTAACTGTCTGTGTTGTTTACTACTTCTTATTTAGGGCTAAGCCATATCTTTGCATAACTGTTTGTTTGCCTAAGAGAGCTCTGGGAATGTGATTTATCCTACAGAGGGCATTGTTGTGCCTGTTTATTATAGCTCTGGGATCATGATTCTCTGTGTCTTACCGTTCATCTTCTGCCAACTTGTGACCTTCATTATGTTACGTTTGTTTGTTCTGTCTATGAACAAAAGTTATTATATTTATCTGGGACATGGCTATGGGAAAGCGGCAAGCCTGATGTAGTCTGTCCAGTCAGAGTATAGTGCCTTGCCCTTAAACTCTGGGATTTAGTATCATTTTATGTTGCTTTCCATGATCTCACTACCACAAACTAAACCCTGGGAAAGCATTCGCTGCCCCCTTGCTTCAATCAATTTGTCCACAGCATCTGGCCTGTGGCTGTGTAAATGTTGCAACTTGGAAGTGTTTGCTTTTCAGTGAGGCACTAACTGCAGCTTCCTGCGGTAAGGTGATTTGGGAGATATTCATGCTTCAGGAATGGCTTAAGTAAATCTTGAAGCCTACTTGTAGTGTATTCAGCTAATGTAAAATAATGGCGATCATGTATTCATCAATATAATCACTTCCTCTATATCCCTCATATTGATGTTAACTGCAGCTGGGTTTGGGTAAAAGTACATGACTATGTTAGTCTACAAGGTGTTTTATAGCCTGGCTGAAGCATGGCTACTGGTACTCTGTTGGCCTACGCATGAAGCCTTTTGCTAAATGGGACTGCTTGCTTTGTCGCAGCGCACTTTTCTTATAGTGACTTCCGCAACTTATAATTTTGCGTAGGTTTGGGACATTGCACAAATGTGCTCATATTCTCATATTCCCTTATATTCCCCCCTTTCATCCCTGGAGGAATGGATGTTTCACTAAATTCTCCTTCAATGCTTTCTTCTTTTTCTGCCCACTCACAGACACTCCTGGGTATCCATATTTTTACTACGTCTCTGAGATCCCCACCATGCATGATATAATTTGAAGGGGTGCATTGCAAGTTTCTATGGGGCCATTCTAGAGTGGTGTCAATATAGCACTCTAAATAGTTGGTAGGATCACTGGGTTCAGACCAAAGGGCATTGTCAGGGTAGCTGTGTATGTTTGTGGGGTACCCGGTCCTGTGTTTTCCTACCTGTTTTGGCTCACCTGTTTGACAGCTTTCATCTTTCCACGGAGGAGTGGCATTTTCTATCATTACTGCAAAGAAATAGTTTTTATCATTTCGGGACACACAACAGGTGATAATTAACTGGTATATACACCAAAATAATATCACAAACATGAGGACAGGAAACAAAATTCAACAAAAATTTGTCATCCAGCAGAGCATCCATGATGTAAGCAGCGTTAGCCACTCGTCTTCTTTAGCAATTCGTCCTTCTTTTTCTATGTACTTTGTCAATTGCACCATTTGCTTGATGGCTTTGGTAAGAGTTCCATATTCTGCATCATTGGGAGGGGGCTAAGTGCAGCAGCAGCTGCCAATGTTCTTGCACACACCACACTCCATCGCTGTTATGAAGTCTAACACCATACCTTCATGAGAGCTACGAGCCCAAGCGCACCGAGTTCTTCACGTATGGCATTAAGATCATGTTTTGTTGCATTTGATTGTTCCATCAAGTTCCAGCATAGCAACTATAGCCATTTGGAATTGATGGCTATCAATATACCCTGTGCGAGCAGTGAAATGAAAAACACTTCAGTTTTAGTAAATAGGCAGTATTTAGGTGGCATCTTCTCCAATGCCTCATCAGCTTCAATTGAAAAATATCATGATCTTTTCTTTATTTGCTCCCTCGGTGAGTCCAAATGTCCTACATTCATTGGGGGATGTTCAGGGGACTTGGATTCTCTTTCTGGCAGTTGCATGTGTTTTGCAGGAAATACCATGAATTGTGCATGTAGAGCATTGAGAGTGCAGAGACCGCTCCAAGGTGGCGGCAAATAGTAGTAGACCTTTGACCCACACTGCCAGAAGATGTCCATTACCATGGACGTGCCTTAATCAGATGCTGGCATTTGGTAAGTCCTGTTGCAATTTGAGGTGACACCAACAGACCCACTACCTTTGCCTCTGAAACAAAATGAAGAACGAGTGAGTTTCTGTACTTTTACAGGTTGTTCGTATTGATGCAGACGTGCCAATTTGCTCAGATGCAATCCGCATTTATATATATCTACATAGTTCATCTGTTCATTTCACTTCATCTTCTGTAAATCCCATTAGTCCTTCAGCATTGAATGTTGCTTGCTCCTTTACTCATTACTTATTCCAGCATGTGGCTCCTTCTATTACCATCAGTGTTTTTTCGGACACTGCGTGCTTTCTTGCTTTCCCTTTTTTTCACATTCTTCTGCTGAAGGCTTCTCCATTTGAATATACACTGTGTGTCCCTGAAATTGGCCCTGAATTTTACAGGTTGCAAAATGTTACAAGCAGTGCACCTCTAAAGGCGGCACTTCCTGTGTTAAGAACAGTCTGGGGCTGCCAACCGCATGTGGTATAAGCCCACAAATATAACATGGCTAATTTACCTGGGTTCTACTAAACTCTTTCATCATTTTGTACTACGTATTTATGCCAACTGATTGATATTCGTCTAGCACTCCACTTTCTTCTGTGCTTACTTGTCTTCAATGTCTAAACATAACAATATTCCTAAATGCAAAGGCGTTTTCTATTTGTGTGCCATTTTGTTTAAAACCCTATGCCGTAGTCTTAATAGCTCCTTTAAGAGGATGGAAAGAAGTAGAGAGAAAAATAGGCAACGTGTCCCTATTAGCACATTTTTTATATGACTACGACTATTTTCTTGAGCTTTGTCCACATCAACTGCAGCACTTGTACTGCTATGCCCGAAGGGCCTTATTTTCATCTCATATTAGTTTTCAAAGTATGTGAATGAACTCAACTTTCGTGGCTTGTTCCGATGTTGTAGCTTTTGCTCATCAGAGGTGAGCACGATTTTTGAGTTTCGCAGCTGTTCGGGTTGTAAACTCCACTTTGTGCACCGCAGTGAACCTGGGCTCACACCATTTACGCAGGTGTTGTCTTGCCTAGACTCTTTTTGCTGCATTGTAGCTGAAGAGGTACCTCTGTTGTGATACTGTGTTGATCCTTGTTGATCCATTGGGGCCCGAATTTCTGTTATGTTTTTTATCTGCAAAGAAATTTGAACAGGTTGACAAGCTCTTGAGATACACATCAAATTAATTTCATAACAAGTCTGCACTGCAATGAGCATCCGAACCAAATCTACTGGCTTACTTTTGCCCTGTGTCTCTCCTTCTGCACTATTCTACAGTGCTCAAAAGGATGGTGTTCAACCATATTACTAAGCTCTTAGACATCTGCAACCTTCAAGATCCTCTACAAGCAGGTTTTCACTCCTGTCACTCCATGGAAACTACTCTCATGAATGTCTCCAACTTAATTTCCTCTGCTAAGCACTCCAGCCTATCCTCTATTTTAATTCTCGACTTGTCCGCTGCCTTTGACAATGTCAATCACTTTTTCCATCATACTTTCTTTCTTCTTGGGATTCGTGATTGATCCCTTATCGGGTTTGAATCCTACCTGGCACCTCAACAATTCAATGCTTCCTGGAGCAGCAACAACTCTCAACTTACTTCTCTAAGTGTTGGTGTTTCCGCAGGGCTCTTTCATGCATCCTCCCTCTTTATACTCTACACCTCTGCTCTTGGGTCAATAATCTCCTCCTTTGGATTCACGTACCAGCTATTCGTGGGTGACACCCAAATGTTCTTCTACTTTCCTGAACTCTCCTCTGATCTCTCTATCAACATGTCAAACAGTCTATCGGCATTAAATATTGAATGGCTTTGCAATACCTGATGTTAGACTCTACCAAAACAGGTGCTTTGCTTCCCTGCCAAATACTCTCTCTCATCTCTTCCACGGCACGTTCATTTCCCACCTGACACTTTTCCCTGCTCTTCTTCAGCTAGCAACCTCAGTGTCATCTATGACCCTTCTCACAACCTCTCTACTTTTATCTCCAAAACTGCATTGTCGGCTCGCCTCAACCTCCTAAATATTAGGAAAATCAGGCACCTCCTACCTTTCAACCCTCCCAAGCATCTCTTAACCTCTCTTGTATTCTCTAAACTGGACTACTGTGTCAGGGGTAGACTGGCCTATTGGTAACTCTGGAGGTTTGCCAGTAGGCCTCTGCACTCTGTGTCCCTATCGTGTGGTAACCTATTTTATTTCCAAATGTTTTCATAGGAAATGGGTTGGGCTTGCTGAAAATGTGTAATATGTGGCTTCTTTGAAAGCTATTTCCAGGGGACAATTGGTTCCCAGTCCACCCCTGACTGTGCCAGCATCCTCTTTGGTCTCCCCAACTATGCTTTTGGCCCTCTCGATGAGATCATTTACTTTGTTCCCAGGACTCTCTCTAACTCCCTTACTTAACACCAACTTCCTCGTATCGTCACCAGGCTGGATGGATGACGATGAAAAAAAGGGCCCGATTTAAATTTCTGCTCCTGGTTCACAAATCTATCGACAGAAAGGAACCACTGTATCTATCCTCCTCTATCTAACTCTCCAAACCTTCTCACAGTCTCCATTCTACCTCCTGGTCTACCCTTGTGGCTCCTTGCCTCCCTGTGCTTTCTATCACTACCGCTCTTTCTCTCTTCTTGCTCCAATTGCATGGAATTCTCCCCCCTGGACTTTCAAGAAAGACTCCACAACAATTTGTTCAACACCAAATTAAAAGCCTACCTCCTCACCTTTCAGTTAACCTCTTAACCTATCTCTCATCTGCCTTCTAGCTAACATTTTTCCCTCACCTCTACCCTGTCTCTCACTTTCTACTGCATCCACTCTAGCACTTCATCAATGATGGTCACATCCCAAGCACAGCTGGCCATACTGCCAACCTGCACTTAAAAATGTCTAATGTTGGTTGTCCTTAATCTATGTATGTCCACCCATCTATTGTCCCCAGTGACTGTTCCATTTACTCCCCCCAAAAAACTGGTCATAAGGTCACTCTGACTGACCCCATTGTAAGAAGCTCACTGCTTCCCATCAAATCTAATTTTTGATCTATTGTACATTCTTTTGTGACCTCATTGTTCCTCCCAGTATGAATAAATATACGTCAACATTCAATTTGTGTGTTGCTTCAGTGCAACGATAATTATGGGTTTATCATGGATTTATGATGGGTTGATAACCCTTACAAGAGATGGTAATATTTGTTTGGTAAACAATTACAATTTATTTCAACCAAATAAAAGAGAGCATTATGTAATTTTTCATACTTTAGACCTGGAACTCTAATATGTTAAGGAGTGTAGGCACCAGCAACACGAAACAATGCCCAGCAAGTCTTTAGAAAAACAGTGAATCCAAAGTCCAAATGTGTTTTGGAAATGTTTTTCTGATATATATATAGGTGCCTTTTCACACTACACACTGGGTGGCTCCGTAAAATTCACTAGCCCAGTGATCTCCAACATGTATGTCGGAAGCACCATGTTATTTGTGGCTCCCTAAAATGTTGAGTTGATCACCAGTTGCTGTGGGCCATGGCCAAGAAGGAGGTGCAGAAGGTATGAGACCTTGGTAGCAGTATAGCCAGGACCATGTGTCCATGCTTGTGTCCTGGAGAAATGGTCTTCTACTGTTCCTTTGTAGGGCTAATAAAAGCAAAATGGACAGATGGCATGCATACCCAACTTCCCTATTAAATAATGTGCATATACTGCTATTTCTACAAGTGAGTTTTGTGTTTGATGCCACCATGCATTTTATGTATCAGGAATATTACATTTAGGGTCACCTACATTTATTGATACATGGAGGAACAACTTTCATCATTTGATACTGTGTCCATCTGGCACATGGCTAATGGGCAAATGCATGGCACATTTTTCATATTTAAATAATTTTCCTTATATTCAAATCAATTAAGTTAAAACATTTTAATTAACAGGCTGATTGAATAATCCAAATGCCTTGCTAACACCGCCACTCGTCCTATGAAGTGGTTTTCAAATGCTCAAAGTTTGGACTAATGTTTGTCGCTACATTTTGTGACAACTCCCTTTGTGCCGGGAAGAGTGGCCTGAAATCCTTCAAACATTATTTTTATTCCTAACTGTTTAACCAATGTAACAGCTCCAGGTGCTTTAAAATGAACTTGTTGCCATTACATGCCAAAGGAATTGTTTAGGTTAACACTCAAAGCCCCAGTAAAGTGATCTGGGCAGCCGAATCATGTTCTGACCACTATTACTCAATCAATATTTATCTATTAATATTTATCATTCCGTTAAGAGTTTGCAACATTTACAAAACATATACCATATTTTATAAAACTCATACAAATCTAGCTCAGAATAAAAGAGCAGTGTTTACATATTCAAACAAGCTATATATAAAAACATGATCATTACAATTATTTATATAAGCATAGCTTCCAAACATGTCCTAATATGATTTAACAAAAAATAGGATATTCACCAGCACTTATGCAAAACAGCACAACGACAAAGTAACAAAATAATTAACCAAATCTTTGACTCCCAATTTGCAGGCACACTTTGTACTTTCCCCTGCACACCTTCTTCGTTTATTGACGGGGGACAAATCTAAGTGTACTATTAGCATCAGCCTCCTACATTTTGGAGATCTTATTTGACAGAGTTCTCCTTGGTGTCTAATATGTGTACTTTAGTCTGCATATAAGGCTAAGGAGGTCAATTTATGTATTTTATGGACATCGGCCTCTCTCTCCATTTGACAAGGTCTTGCTTTAAGAGCTAATTAGAGTTGACTTAATGTGCACAGTTTAGTTATATTCCACCCCCCTGTCTCCAAACGGGCAGTGCCTTAGAACCTCGCTCATACCACAAGTATTTGTCTTTACCAGGTGAGGCCACAATCTTGCTTACACTGATATGCACATTATAAATTGCAGAATAATCACAGATATGCTTTTAAAAAATATGTAAAAATCTTATCTGGGCCGACAGCTTCAAACTGAGCAACACCAATTCAGCCCATAAGTTGCTACCAGGTGTAGGTGGTAGGAGACTTGCTATTTTGTGCAGGAATTTATTTTGCAACACCTTTCAACATTAATGATGCCCTTTCAGCTGTTTTATTAAAATGGCCCAAGCACCGCTCATTTAGAAGGGAGTGCCTCAATAAATTTATGAGGTTACCTCCTCAACTCTGTATTCATTGAAAAACCAGCTTTATGGTTTGCCTCTTTTCACAATTACCATCATTTTTGTTTTGATCATCATCATATCATTGCTTTATTTGACATGTGTCTTACAGCAAGATATATGGTTACAATACATTTATACCCAATCCATATAAAGCAAGAGAATAAGGTATGTAAAAAGTTAATAACAATTAGTACCCAACAAGGGTGAATGAGCTTGTATAATTGCCTGGGCTTTACCTGCCTGAGAAGGCTCTGACCTCTGCAGCGTCCGGAGTTGTTTCCACGACTGGCTACCATGGAAAGGGAGAAGGGACTATATTTAGTGCCTTTGCCCTTTCTATGGCGGGCATTTCTTTTGTTTACTTTTTTTCACATTGATTTTAATGGCCACCCTGGAAACGAAGAAGGGCTTACGTGTAGTTCCTTCTCCCTGATGGCCATTTATTTTGCTTTTTTTTCACGAGTCGAGAAGCGGTTGCAGTGCCGTTTCACGCCTCGGGATAAATTGCAATTAGTAACCCAGTATGACATGCTGGGGTACTAATGGTAATATGACCCTCAGAGGGAGAGCATTACTGGTCCCGACTGGTAATGCCCACCTACTCCGTCAATTTGCCTAAGTGAAATGATATAAGGATTGAAAGTTAGCAAATATTGATTATCCACAATAATATGGCATCAATAACTCAAAATCATACCCATACAATTATCTACTATTGGTGGATCAACATATATTCTAAAATATGATTACATTACACACTGCATACAAACCCCAGTTTAAACATTTGCCAAAGATTTCCTTTTGGCCCATCCTCTGGCAACATATGAGCAGATTATATCAATAGCAACATCTGAAGAGTTGGACTTACACAGTGCTTTTGCATCTCTTGTTAACCCTACATGTCCCTCCCTTGGCATGGGTAATATACAGTAACTTCTCAGATTTGTTTAACATGGACAGAAGAAGAGGAAATGTATCAGAGATCCTTTAGCGAAATTGCATACAGGTTAAGGATTCTCAACCACATTGTTCTATTTAACGTATATGCTAGCGATGGGAGGTATTCCATAACACAATTTCATATATAGCGCCCTGTTGTACGGATTGGTAATCAAGTCGATATGTCTCTCTCTTCCAAAGGCTGGTTTGAGGGCCCAATAGTCTCTTGTCAGCAAAGACCTGGTGTTAGAGGCCAGACTACTGACCATAGTCAATTTGCAATTGGTATTTTTTGTCAACTTTTTAGTTCCTTGGTTTATAAGTGCTGTGTTGGACCACACATGTTTTAATTCCATAGAGAGCTATATATGTGTAGACCATGGGATAGATGCCTCCCCAGCCTGTGTTAGCAGATCCTCAAGAGTTTCCATATATTTGGATAAATATGGAGTGGTCCAGAGCTCGGTCCAATACAAGACTGGTTTAATGATATTTCCTTCGATATAACCCTCTGCCAAAGATTAGCTAGGAGCATATACTTTGGCATGCTAGGTGGAAGCTGTAGTCCTCTCTTAAAACATGTTTGTTCGGTTGTTACCAGCTTTAAGTGATGCTGGTTACCCCATATGTTCAGCATCACTCAAAGCTGGTAGCAACAGAACAGGCATTGTTGGAGCCCTGCCAGAGTTAAATCTAAAATAGCTGTCACATCCAGATAAAGAAATATGCTGTAATATCTACCATTGAGAGAGGGTGGATTACATTTCCTAAGAGAAGTTGTGGATACTTTGTTTAGACCATCAAAGGTGATACACCTTCCTGCCACTTACTC
Source organism: Ambystoma mexicanum (assembly GCF_040938575.1). NCBI lineage: Eukaryota > Metazoa > Chordata > Amphibia > Caudata > Ambystomatidae > Ambystoma > Ambystoma mexicanum. The sequence goes on along the minus strand of NC_090928.1, from coordinate 316,404,913 downwards.
TCCCGTACTGGTGCGGATACCTGGGATTGGCCCCTGATGACCTCCCTGTGGGCTTACCAAGGGCCGTGATTTTGACCACCCTATACCTACTAATGTTAGTAGAGAGCACCCACACGCACACTATAAGGTGCTATGATAATGTAGTGGCATTATTGTTTTTCATCTTAATTGTCAAATAGGATATACTGTAATGTACTCCCTCCTGATGAATGTTCCACACCTTGCTCTCTAGGAACAGAAACATGTCGAGACGTATCTCTGAACTGTAAACAGAGATTATAATTTATGACACATTTATCCATATTTGGAAGGGTACTTTGTTATTTAGGTTGAAAAGTACCCCCAATGGTCGTATTTTTGATGTAACATCACTTTCATCTGGCCTTCAGAGCCGGTTATGTATTTCCTATTGCTGCTTTCTATATGGGACTTGACAATGTCTGTATTTTTGATCTATTTATTTAATTGATGTTTTAATCTTGACGGACTGTTGATTATTAAAATTTGATATTGGCTTTTTTAACCTTTTTTTGGTCCCTCCTAATGTCTTACTGAGAGTGTTTACACCATACACCTCTAGTACCTGCTTTACAACTTTGTCTCCCTATACGCATATCACTATCCTCCCGGATATAGACAAAGTATACACTGCTAATTGTGATTAGACAGTAGTATACCGGGTTTCCTCTCCTTGTAAATACCCCATATGTTCAGCATCACTCAAAGCTGGTAGCAACAGAACAGGCATTGTTGGAGCCCTGCCAGAGTTAAATCTAAAATAGCTGTCACATCCAGATAAAGAAATATGCTGTAATATCTACCATTCAGAGAGGGTGGATTACATTTCCTAAGAGAAGTACTATGGTCAATGGTTGAAGGTGATAAATTGGGGACAGTGGACATCTCTGTTTTACATCTTTTATTGGTGGGGGAAAAACAATGAATAATTCCCTGATCTTGTATATCAGACAAATGCTGAGGTGTTTGCATAACACAGTTGCATAAGATTTAAGAAACCATTGGGGGCCCCAATAACATGTAACTTACGCAACAGGATGTTTCTATCAATTAAATCAAATATTTTCTCCAAATCCCAGAATAAACACGAATAATCTCAGTCTCTTAGCCTAACAGAATTTCACCATGTGCTCAGAGTGAAGCAGTGGTCCACTGTACAAAGCCCTCTCCTGCAAACAACTTGGGAGGTCCTCAGGATATTATTACTTTGAGCCCACTCCCACAGTCTGAGAATCAAACATTTGGAGAATATCATACTGGTAATATCCAGTAAGGAAATTGGTCTGATATAGTGGGGGTCAGCAGTGGAACAGGTTTTATATGTAGGCACAATCAGATTTCTTTTCCATGAAGATGGGTTAATGCCTGTCTTGTCAATAAACAGGTTTCCCCATATGAGAGAACACCAATATGGGAACCAAGTGAATTTTCAAAACAATGTGGTGTCATTCAAAATAACTGCGCTCTCTAAAAGGTCTCATGGTTTCTCAATACATTATTTGTTTACTCTTTTAGCAATTTGTATATGCCCTTTTAAATCTATAAGGCTGGCCAGTAGTCCAGACACCACTCATTAAGTCATGCTCAATGTTATTTTTTGAGATTCTGCATGGAACAATGGCACATCCCTTTCTATAATCTGTACCTCCTGAACTGGGGTCTGCCTTTTGCAAAAATCTCTGTCCTGTATCGTTTCAACCAGAGCCTCAAAGAAGGGGATACTTTCACGTGGGGCTTCTGTACTGCTTTACAGTTTTAAGAGAATGGGCCTCATTACACGTAGTGCGGTAAGGTTTTACCGGTACCGGTAAGGGCACCAGTACCAGTAAACCCTTACCGCCTTACTACGAGGTCCCTTTGCGGGTTGGTACTTTAACGCCTGCTTTTTAGCAGGCGTTAAAAACCAACCCGCAAAGGGACCAGGGTGCTAATTACGGTACCGCAATTTGCGGCACCGTAATTAGCACCTTCCCCATTCCCATTATGCCCTATGGGGCAAAAATGGGAATGGGGAAGGGCAATGGGGGAAGGGGGAGATACTGCCCCGCCAACCTTGGAATAGGGTGGTAATTCCCACCCTAGCAGCACCTTGGTCCACCGCCTACCGTGTAATGAGGCCCAATATGTTTAATTTCTCGTGAATTAGTAATTCCTTCCAATGACTCCTTATTGAGCTTAGGCGTCACCAACCAGCCCCTCTGGCTGTCGGACATCTTTGCAGCACCTAGCCCTAGCCATTGGAAAATTAACTAAGTACACCTGAAAATCAGTGCCCAATGTGTGACCAATTTTACTATCCAAACATTTGCACTAAACTTTGTGACATTTTTTTGCGCAAGAACCCAAAGCCTGTGGTAATTCTTATTTAGTCCTACTATATTTTTGAACAACTTTCCTGGCCCCATCTGTATACAAATGTCCTATGTACCACTCAACATTTCTTGTAAACCTCATAATGCCAAATTAAGTTAAAAGCCTTTGCACATTTCCTTTGCTAGAATCGCACATGGTCTAGATAACTCTTAGGTACGGAAAATTAGTATGGTCTATGAGCAATCTTAAGTGTGTTACATTTATAATGTGTGTTGCAATCAATTTTCCACCAACTGAGCACCAATATGTTCCATAGAAGAATGGATGATGCTCACCATTTCATTTGATATACACATTTTGCTCATTGTGCACAACAGGTTGGGGACAACTGCTTTAGCCTATCCATTTTCAAAAGAAAGGCCATGTGGGGTGCAAGAAGCCTCCTGGATGTGTTCTTTGGATATCAAATTGAAATATGTATCTGCGGCTTTATTTTAGAGGGGAGCATCCCCTGTTTTTGAATCTCTTATGGAGTGTGACAAAGTCTCCTCTGATGGGCAGGTTGGAGGGGCCGAGACGGTTCGCGGGTTGAGGGGAAGCCATTCGCTAAGTGAAGCAAACCCTTGAGGGAGTCTAGGGTGGATCAGCCAGAGCTTTTTTCCCAACCCCATGTTGATGTGCAGAGGTGCCATAGAGGAAGATGACAGATCAGAGGTGGGAACAAAATGAACTATGCACTTGACCATGAAATTACATCCAAAAATGAGGAGCAGGCTAATGAGCCAGCTCTTACAGTGGGCAGACCATGGAGAAGGTGAGAAGCTCATGGACTTACTTGTGCTTCACTTCACATGCTTCCTGTTGGCTGGAGAAACGAGGAGAGATATTGGGCAGCTCGCAAGCAGGACCGGCACAATTATGCAGAAGGAAGATCCATGCTTATGGGGCTAGGAAACAGTTTGCAGAGGAGCTGCGCCACCAGGACAGTGCTGCTTGAGCACATGATATCAGTGCTACTTTATAGCCTTTGGTTTGCGCTCATCCTTCTCATCATTTAACTAGCAAGACTGCCTGGGATTGACTGCCTTAATTTTGGCAAAGACCAGAGAATCCTGAATGAAAACGAACCTCTTTCTAAGGCTACAGGATGGTTATGGACCTGCGCATGAACTAATCCAGAGAACATGAAAAAAGGAAGGGCACATTCAGAGCCTGTTGCAGGTTCAGCATCAGCAGGGCAAGCCAAGACTGGTGAGTGACCCTAGTTTCTGTCTGAAAACCACTCAATCAGAATGGGAGAAATGTAAATTGTTCTTGGCTATAACCTAAGGCAAGGGGAATCAAACAGTCTTGATTGGTAGGCATATGTGGAGTCATCACACAAGGAGTCAGTGACAACTATTGATCCAGGTCTACATCACAGGTGTCAAAGATAACCATTGAGCCAATGAGCAACCACCGGGAGACATGTACGTTTGATGGGGCACTATAAACACCATGTGACTGTGAGTGACCTTGAGGTAGCCACGTTGATTATTTTGTAATGTTCTGTGGGGTGGGATCAATGTCATACAGATGGTACATCTGATGGGATTCTAAACTTAGATGCTGCTCTTGCATTCAGTGGCTCTTGTACATTCTGGAATAATTGCCGTTCAGACATACAGTTGACAAATGCAAGCATGGGAGAAATACATTCCCATCACACTGCTTCAGAGATGTACATATGCAGCTGGAAAGTAATGTTTACATAATAGGATCATTAGCGGAAAAGGCAAAAGCATGGACGATGCATTCTTTTTTATATTGTGTCAATTCAACACCTTTGCTGGCATACCCAACACAGTGGGTACCAAAACAGCATCTATGGGACCTTTGAAATCACACCCAACACAGTCCCTCACCACCAGGTACCCACATGAACATTTCGACTAGTATCAATGTGCAGGGCATTTGTGTTGCAAGCTGCTTCATTGCCAATTGTTGTTACCAATTTCCTGGCTCCACCCATGGCTCGCTAATAATGTGCAACTGTAGCATTCCTACCTTAAAGAATACGTTGCACCACAGATAGACATAACTATTTAGTGACTACAGTGTACATGAAGATGATATTTCACATGAACAATATACTGTAAAATGAGACAGGTTACGCCTCCGGTCCTCTGGATCATCATGGCTATTGAAGCTAATGAGAAACCCAACTGCATGATCAGGAATACAGGTATAAATGAACACATAGCCACACTTTCAACCTTTTAGCATACTCCATTGGCTTCCTCAAAAGCAAGCTGACACTGATATAAGCCCCCTGAAAAGGAGTGTCTGATGGCGGGCCTACTATGTGCCCTCTAAAGGCCTCCAGAAAACAATGAAGACACCAACCATATGCTGAAGAGCAAGCAACCAGATAGGAGCCCTCTGCCAGTGTTCCAAAGCCGCTGACAAACATGCTGGCCAGGGCATTCCTTCTCAGCCGCTTTCCACCCCCGAAACAAGGTGGAAAATGGGCAGTGATACTGATGATGGGGTAAGATAGGGGAAGAGACACGCATGGGGTACACCTCTGTTAAAAAAGGAACACTGTCAACAGGGTGTATGGCAGCGGAACTTGAACGCCATCACTTACACACCATCACTTACACATAGAACCTCACCTTGAATTAGTTTGTGCAATCCATATGTGCCTGACATGCTGGGGCATATGGTCTGCGAATGAGTGCGTAAATCGTGTATGGAAGACATGACCGTTTGATGTGCAACACTCATCCACCGATTTCCTCATGCATATTTATGCAAACAATACCTTGAGAGGTATAGTTATGCTATGTTGTTGTAGGTGATGTTGTGTTCTAAAGAATTTATACTACAGCAATCTCCACCATAGCAGTTTTATGGGAGAGGGACTTTGTCTGAGAAATTAGTGTATTGTGCCCCTTCTTGTGGTAGCCAAACCATTATCTATGGAGGAAGAAAAAAGGGAAAAGTAGGGGAGGGGGAAGTGGGAATAGGAAAGCGACACATAGAACTAGCGAATTGGGAAGATAGAATGCGGTTGAAATGAAGGGAATGCGGTTGTATAGGTGTGTGTGTGTCTGTGTGATGGTAGACAGTGATCACATGAAAAGCTGATCATGAAAGAGGGAAGAGATTACATCTTCCGGAAACAAGCAATTTTCCAGTGATGGCAGTTTATAGAGCCATGAAATAAAGTATTAGAATTAGTGGAAGCATGGTTTTGTGATGGTGCAAGATGTGCTCAGGAAGCCCTTGAAGCGTGGAGGCCAGATTTGTCAGTGTTTGTCTATGCACCCCTGCAAATGTCAGGAATGTAATTTGAGAATGCCAGGCCAACTTCTTTCAAAAGCGACAGAGGGCAAAGGATTGGATGTGCAAAGAAGGTGAATGCAGGGAAACCTCAGTATGGGGGAGGAAATAAGGATCAGGAAGTGGAAATTATCCTGCAAGAGCGAATTTACAAATGCGAGTTGTGAGAGATATGGGAGAAGTGCGATGTCAGTGAATGATGATTGTGTTGCTTCGGTGTGCTGTCTTTGTTCTGTTACATGTTATCTTATGGATGTAATATTGCATGTCCCATTTAATTTTACTCCCAGATGAATGCAGACACATTCACAGAGAAATTAATTCCTAGGTAAGGTTGTAAAATCAGGCATGGCGGGCTAGCTAAATCAAAGAAAATAGTTACTGAAGGACAACTCTCCTTTATAAGATATGTGTGCAGTCACAATCTGGCAGCCTTTGGTGTTAAATGTCCAATTGTTGCCAGTATCCCTTTGAGTCAATGATAGTAAGTCATTGAGGACTTCCCGTACAGCCTCGATGTGACCAACTGGTGTAAACAGAAACTGAGGAACAGCCACTCTTCTACGTTTTCACTATGCCCCAAACTCCCATGAATAGCTATGTTCAGTGGCAATTAAAGCGGGGAAGAATTCTGAGCACTTGTTAATCAGGGTTGGTTTTAGAACTCGTTTTTAAAGATAATTTGACAATCCACAGTACTGTTATGGTGCAGCTTGGTCACTGTGAATCTTTGGTGGTAAAATTGAGTGATGGTGCAACCACCTCCCTGAGTATTCTTGTATTGTATAGGCCACCCATTAAAACTCCTGAGTTTGAGGAACAACCGATTGCCATATTGGGGGCCTCACTTAAATCATCCTCCTGCATCCTTTTGCTCAGGGACGTCAATTAATGGGCTGATAGCATCCTGGACACTGATGCGTTAGCCCTCTTGAATTCCCTTGAAGCTATTAGCTTTTTGCAACATTACAACTGACACCCACAAAGGAGGTAATATTCTTGACTGGATCTTGTCTCAGAACCTTGGTATTTCGCCTGTAAGTGTGGAAAACTGCCCCTCGTCTAACCACTGTTGCATCTCGTTTAGATTGTCCTTGCCCTGTCCCTTGTCCTCTTCCACTGTGGAAATTAGGAAACCTAAAATGATAAGGAACACAAGGAAAGTTACTCCTGAAACTTTTGTATCTTTGGTATTACCTGAGCTAGCAGAACTTTCCTTTGATATCCCACTTGAAAATCTTACAAATCAGTTTAGATTCATTACCAATGCTGCTTTTGACACTTAAGCACCCCGAGGTTCTGTTGTTCCTTAAAAAGCTGTAGAGCAAAACCACTGGTTTGATGCTGAAGTGAGGCTTGCTACGAAAGAAAACGTGTATCTGAGCAGAGTTGGAGGAAAATTCCCTGCGACTCCACACTATTGGCTCATAAAATGGCTGTAAAAAGATATAAAAACATTTTCTTTAAGGCCAAGCAAGCTAATTTTAATGATAGATTTGATGCTGCTAAATCCAACTCCAAGGAATGTTTTGCTTTTCTTCATGAATTAGAGGGAAAATAGAATAAACCCAGAATTGAAACTAATGACAACTGGTGTCAAAATATCCAAATGGAGTTTACCCAAAAATATCCCCAGTCGTCAAGAAGCTATTAGTAAGCATTTATCTTTGCTTGGAAAAATAACCCATAACACCCCAGCCCTTGCCCAACTTTAAGGTGCCTTTGGAGACACCTCTCTTCTTCTCTTTTAAGTGGTATCTGAAAATAAGGTTTACACTACAATGCAAAACATGAAACCTACCTACCTCCTGCAAAGGTGATGTTCTTCCTGCTTCCCTTTGTGAAATACTTTCTTGACCCTTTACTGCTGTGGGTCACGAAAATTATTAATGGGCCTCATTATAAGTATGGCGGTAAGGTAACAACGGTGCTGGTAGCGCTGCCGGCACCCTTGCTACCGTTCCGCCATACTACGAGCTGTGCTCGTGGGTGCCTGTCAGCCTGCCAGGTCTGACCTGGCGGGCAGAACGGCACCCGCGAGCACAGCAAGTCGGATGCACCGGCACCATTGTAAATGGTGCCGGTGCATCCAACGTCCCCATTCCCATTGAGCCCTTTAGGGCTCAATGGGAATGGGGTTGTACCGTTTCCAGCACCCGCGAAAGTGCAATTACCGTGTCCGGCGGGGCCGGAATACCCCAGTAATTCGCGGGTGCCGGACCCGGATGCGAGTTTGGAGGTAGCCTTGCCAGTTTTACCGGCAAGGCTACCTCCAACCTCGTAATGAGTCCCAATGTCTTTTATTGAAGCCTGGATGCCAAAGACAATTTGGATCCCACAGTTCTAGAAAATGTTATACTCATAAATAATGTGCTGTTTCTTTTACAGATACTTAAAAATGTTGCCTATTGTTAATATAACAAGTAATTGAACATCACAGGGTGCTTTTGGATGACGCATGGAACCAAAACTGCTCTGCTTTATCTGAAGGCCAATATTGTGAACATTATCAATAAAGGTTACACAGTATTACTTTTTACTGGGTGATCTATCTGCTGCGTTTCACCTGGTCGATCATGCCCTCTTGATTGAAAGACTAGTCAGGATAGGAAAGTGCTCTAATGAGGCTACACTATGGATAACATCCTTTCTGGGTCCACTACAGGCCAGAGTGGTTGTGAATAATTGTCAGTCTACCCATGTGAGTCTTGCATGCCGTGTACCCCAGGAATCTTGACTGTCCCTGTCATTATTTCATTTCTATACCTGGTCTTTGTGTGGCCTATTGCATGGGCTTGGTGTACAATTTGCAAATTATGCTGATGACACCCAGATCCTTCTGGAGATCTCTGGGGACTGTATCCGGGATATGGGCATGATCAACAGAATCTACACTGCAATTCAATCCTGGATGGCGCTAAACTCACTGGCCCTGAACGATGAGAAGTACTTAACATTGGAACTTGATTCTCACATGTGAGGTTAAGAACCTCGGGGTCATCTTCGACTCCACACTCTCCTTTTATCCTCACATCTCTGAGGTCTCTAAGAAGTCAACCTACCTACTGCACCTCCTCAGCTGTATTCTTCCTTTCCTCTCCTTCCGCCAGAAGCTCACTGTCTCTAGAGCTCTGGTTCTCTCTATGCTGGATTATTGCAACAGCCTCTTTCTAAATCTGCCTGCTTCTACTCTCTGCATTGGCTCAGTGACTGCAAGAATTTTTATTTTTTTTAATTTATTTTTTACTGTGCATTTAGTTTAATTTACAAAACTTTAACAACACTTCATATCAAAATTATAAAAACACATCAAATCAAACATATAAAATTACATACATATTCCTCTTATCTTTAACAGCATACATCGTTATGACAGTTTTGCCGTTCAGAGATCAGTTATTACTTAGCAATTTGTCCTACCCCTTTGATATTTCTTCATTCTTTTCTATCTTTTTCCATATATCGTGGGCTGCTGTCCTTAATATCACTAACATTGCTCCGTGTATTTGAGACCAAAATTGATCGCCTGAAATGTCGTCTAGGTTATTCAAAATGTTTCCATAACCCCTTGCATACATAGGTGGCAAAGATGTACAACTTGTCAAGATGTGTTGACTGGTTTCTATTTCTTCCTTACAACATCTGCATACTCTTTCCGCATATGGGATGTCCGACCACTCTCCTGTAAATGCCTTTGTATGAAGTGGTTCATAAGCAGTTGTAATATGAAATGCTTAAGCTCAATACTGGATCATTTTGTCCAGTAAAGCGACGGTGTGCATCTTTGCCAACGCTGTCGGGCCAGGGCCTGGTATCGTGTTTTTATATGTAGAGTGTCCACGTTCTTTGCCATGTACCATTCCTTTGCTTTTGCTTTCATTTTATTATCTGCAGTGGAGTCCTGTTCTAATATTTCTAGATCTAAATTCAGTTGTACAATAAAACTTTCTGCTGATTCTCTAAATGATTCCAAGAAACTATTTTTGCACTAGTTATCTAAAGATTTTCCCATCAACCTGTAAAGATAATTTGACTCATTATTACTACCCTTGAATTTTGCATATAACAACGTTCTTTGTATTTGCCAAGTTGTTCTTAGAGAAGTAACTCCGTACTCCAAACGTAGTGCTTCAACTGGTACTGAACTCGTCACATTTATCATTGATCGAAGAATTTTGCCTTCCAAGCACTCTAGACCCTCTGCATTGTCCACAAGGCCTTTTGGGGCCTGCGTCCTCAATACCTCTGACTCTCTCTTCGTAAATACCTTCCTACTCAAGCTCTTTGCTCTTCCACCTACAACTCCCTCAGGGTCAGACGCTTCTCCAAGCAAGGAGTTGGTGGTAGATCTCTTTCTTCGGCTGGTGCTTCCCTCTGGAACAGCCTCCCTGCCTCTCTGAAACTCAAGGAGAACCATCTCTGGTTCCGGAAGCACCTCAAGACCTTCCTTTTTCCTTCCGCCTTCTCTCTCCCTCTCCCCTGCTCATTTCCTGTCTGATACTGCACTGGTCACCTGGCTACCCTTTGATTTCGGGCCCAGGTCCCTACCCGCCCAGTTGCACACCTACACTGGCTGCCGACAACCCTTGAACCTAGGTATGTATCTGTAACTTTGCAGTCCTCCTACCTGCACTTTTGGACACCTACTGTCTGCACTTAGCCTTGCACCTGCCACCTGCTGGCTGCAGTTCTTGTTATTGTTTTTATCCCATGTACAGCACTGCCCACTCCCTTTTCCCCTGGTACTTTTCCACTCCCTCCTCCCCTGCACTTGCACAATCTCAATGTCACTTGGCCTAGCAAGATCGGTGTCTCCGTCCCCCCTCTGTTCCCCCTCCCTTGCCTCGTCGCAACTTGAAACACTTGTGTATAGGTGCGTTACAAATGCCATATCATATTATATCTCAGTATAGCCAGTTCATAATTACAGGATGTGCCATACCTGAAGCCCAGGACGTAAAACATTGGGAGTATAGTTGGACTCTCAACTCTTGTCCAGAAAGCACGTGATGCATCTTAGATCCTCCTGTTCGTATATAATCAGACTGTTGTGGCAATCCGGCCATATTTATCTGATAAGAATAGGACATTAGAAGCGTCCGACACTATTGACGCAAAACTTGACTATTGCCATAGCCTCTTGGTTGTTACTTTGCTGTTAAAGATCGGGAAGCTGCAAGTAATTCAGAATGGGGCAGTGCAAGCAGTTTTTGGTTTCGGGAAACAAACTTATGTTTTGAGGCCCATCAAAGTTACACTGGCTCTGAGTACAGCATAGCGTGCAGCATAAGGCTTTATCCCTTGTCTACAAATGCCTCTCAGGCAATGCCCCTTGCTACCTTTGTAAACATATTAAGAGGGCACCTGTCAGATGAACTTTGCGCTCTGATAAGGACAGTTTACTGAATCAACCTCGTGTTGCCCTAAAGAAGTGTAGTGGCACCAGCTTTGTGGTCTGGGCGCCATTATTATGGAATGCCCTACTTTCCTCATTGAAACTGATCCCTGCTTGCCTTAGTTTAAGAAATGTCTGAAGACCTTCCTGTTTGACAGAGGTATTGACTAAATGATCACCTTTGTACCCCTGGCAGCTTCATGTTTTGTCTTGTAAGCGCTCTTAGGCCCCCAGGTGTGTGGTACTACACAAATAACCAAATAGAAATAGAAATGATAGGACTCTGATTCCCGTGGGAACACTTCCCTGGACCGGGCTACCTGAAAGTTGTAGAGTCTTGCTTGGAGTTTTGTAGGGATTTCAGTAGTGGAGTGGGAGACCTGATTTCTCTTCGGTTGAGGCTAGGCTCTTCTGGGAGCTAATCTGCATAATCCAGCCATGACTTTCATGGGCAGCAGAGGAATCCTCGGTGGGAAGTACCTCTTTGGTTTATGATCCTAGAACCCATGTATTTAGACTTGGGTTCACATATGTGTTCCTCTTTGTACCATATGTGTTAAAGGGGTGTTTGGTGAAGTGAGTTCTTAACACTCACACTGTGTGACTTTGGAGCATCTGTATACCGACCAACCATTCACTGCACCACAACTATTATTATGAGGTTGAAAACCTTCTGCTCCTTGGGCGCATGTGTGCTGTCTCCATCACATTCTTAGAATCTTTGCTTTGCACTGATTACTCTTTACAGGTCAACTCACCATTTACATAGGTCTCCCTGCTCCAGGGTACAGAGTACACAATAGTCACCCCATTCATGATAGCATCCACTTTTGGGGTCAGCTCACTAACTGTGGTTTGCGAATTCAGCACCAGTAAGCCACGCTTCCATTTCAAAATTGCATTCACCATCTATTCAGTTTCGGTGTCTTAAAACCGTGTAACCGTTGTGCTTAGTTTCCTGTTGGATGTCCTGCTGTGTCTAAGCAGGCAGCTCTTTCCATTCGGTGTAGCATCCAGCTTGCTCCAGCTGCAAATCCGCAAGGAATAGCACTGCCGCCATCTTTAGTCACCTGCACTGAGATGTTTCTCTAGTGGACCTGCAAGCCGTTTCACTATTAAGGATAGTGATATTGTTTTGGGAAAATTGGGGTGCATATATTATGCACTGAACTTCTGCACATGAGTCCAGACTTCCCTCTTCTTTGTTAAATTGTCTCTGCAGCAATTGGCAATTGCTGGGTGTTTACAAGTTCAGAATAACCAGATGCCCAGCGTGGATCGTTTGCGCTGGGGCTGGCACTATTATCAGTGCTTGCAGGGAAAATGTGCTTCATTGAAAGAATCTGCATTAACTGGAAGTAGATAAGATATCATGGCCCTCAGCCTTCACCTCGTCCATGCACAGATGAACACCTGAACACAACATGGGCCAAATTACCGACACTTTGCACCGGTTCAAGTTTGCACGATATTAGCACTAGGGAAAAGTTTGCCCTATTTTTAAAAACACTGTGACATATTAGAACACCTTTGGACCGTCACACGTGCAGTTTGGCATTGTATAAGCACCAGGCAAAAATTGCCCTAGTGCAAAAAAGATACATTTGCAATGCATTTTTGTACCAAGGCAAAGTTTGCCCTAGTTAGCACTAAGGCAAAGTTTGCACAACGCAAAAAATGCATTGGAAATGTATATTTTTTGCACGAGGGCAATTTTTGCCCTGGTGCTTTTACCATACCAAACTGAACTTGCCACGATGCAAAGGTTTCCTAATATGTCCTAGTGTTTTTAAAAACCCTAGTGCTAATACAGCTATACTCAGGCTTGGTCCCTTAACAAAAGGGGCATGCAGCCGGGAATGTGGACTAGCAGTTTGGGCTGGCCTGCTCCCATTGGTGGCAGTTACACTACTGATATGCCTATGGCTGACACGCCTACTTCTGCATTAGCGCAGTCCGAATAAAAAACAGTGCCATGGAAGCTCGCCTAAAGAAATGGCAGTAGCTAAGATTAATAGAAAACTCTGCAACAGTCACAGGTTTTGGTTACAGTTGTGCCCTAAGTGAGAGAAGATACGCCCAGATGTGGGTCCATTGCTCGCTGTAAAAGGTGAGTGTAACGTAACGAGACGTTTGGGGGCACTCGTGTTCTTCAATGAACTGGTAGAGATATCAGATATTAAGGTTTGTTCATGTATTTAAAGATTCTAAATTCACTTATTTCAGTTGCAATGGGGTACTGTCTCCTAGCCTTTGGAGATTATCTAGAAAACAAACCATACAGCCTGTTGTTTAAACAGGCAACCCCTATGCACTCCTTTGGGGTCCACAGAACCTCCCACTATCCATAATAAGTTAAAGACCATACATGAAAGGTAATGATTTTAAGGTAAAGTTTCAAAAGGTATTTATTTCAAAGCGTTTTTCAAAGCTGGAGATACACTCCGCTTAACCAAGCACAAACCTAAAAGCAGGCGTATTCCAATTTGTGTAAAACTAATGTTTAATCATATTCAGAGTGTGATACAAACATAACACTTTGAATTAAAGTGGTTCTGAGTCACCAGAAAATACTTTTTGTCAAGGTCAACATACAATTATATCTTAATTTAAACACATTAGTATCAACATCCTTTGGCTACTTGCATAACATCAAGATTCCTTGTGAGTAAAGGTCAACCATAAAACCAATAATGACTCTAAACAGAATCCCAACTCTCAATATGTGGCCAACGCGTTTCGGATTGAAAATCCTTCATCAGGGCCTGTTCCATTCTGATGTAATATTGTAACAATTTCAAATTTATTCAGTGTATCTGAAAATAAATACAGTAATCACTATTCTAGTTATGGTTGCACTACTCAAAGATCAAATCTTTAGACAGAACTTTAAATAAAATTGTTGGTTCACTAACCATGAAGCTTTCTTGCTTCCAACGTACAAAAACAAATCCTTCAGTAAACTCTAAATTCCGAATCCTTCGCCTTCATGTGTGGTGTAACCTACATGAAACATTAGTTAACATCACTCTGTAATACTAATGTAATAATTCCTTCTAAGTAACGGTTAAAAAATATCTGTACCTGGACTTGCTTGTCGTGTCATAGGGTCCAGTAATGGCATATCCTAATCCACCACCAATCTAGATGGAAGGCGTTGCAAAGTCTCCAGGTACCGGAGCAGCCTAGAGAGTATGAATGATTTTGTTTTAAAATCTGTGGCATTTGTCACATTATCAATGCCTATTGCAAATGGTATTTTGAAGCCTTGGGGGTATGCGCCAAACTAAATAGGCTACAATCCCCTATGTATCCCGAATTGAGCGCCAGGTAACTTGAGAGCCAAAACATTACATTTTTAAATTCACACGCTGAGGCGTGTTATTCGTTGATAGTATACTGCATAATTCCATCCCACAAAGAACTGAATGCAGAAAGCAATCGTGTTCACTTGCCGACTGTCAATAAGTCTTATGGACTCTTCTGCATGCAGGACTGGAATGGGGAAGCCATCCCGTTCTGCAACGCACAAAAGTATGCCGACGGTTGCTATAGACACCGCATGTAAGCACGCGTGTATCCACGTCACCGTCGCTCATAGTCGCTTACCGTCTATCCATGATACATGTGGATTCTTCGGCATGCAGGGCAGGAGTGGAGAAACCATCCCGTCCTGCAACGATCGAAGATATACAGTTGGTTACCAAGGTTACTGCACGCATGCGCACAGGTGTCGATGTCACTAGCTATCCGCCATCTTACTGGGGGAAAAGGTTTAACTGGCCCATACGGCCGCTGGTGTAAAGTTTATCCGGCATTGAAAATGTTCAACGTGCGAAGGTGGGGGAAGAGGAACAGTCAATAGTGACAGTTCCTACGTCGCCACTTCTCGCAGACATTTGAGGAGAGGAGTAATCCCCAACTCATAGAAACAATGTTCTAACAATTGTCCATCATTATTGAAAAAATATTGTAGGTGAAAAACGTGCCTGAATTAAATTCTCTTGCGATAAAGTCATACATATTAGGGACACAGTATGGGCCAGAGATCTAACCAGTGGTGCTGAAGGAGAAAGCTTTGATTATAGGGGACACAAAAAGGTGTCCATATTTCACCAGTACAATCTACATCAAAAAAGAATCGACGGTACAAGGTTCAAAAAGCCAACCCAACCATATGTAATATTGCTAGGTCTTATAAACGGCATAATGATAGTATACAGACGATAGACCTCATACAGGACTATGGAGCTTAGTTTGTAGGGAACACACAATGGTGTCCAAATTGGGCTCAAAGTGGCCTCTTGAGCATCAAGGTGTGCTGTGTGATAATAGCACAAAATGTCTACTTAATATGGCTCCATCTAAGAATCTAGTAAAATCGTCTTGAGAGAAAAAGAGAGCATGCCTCCCATTTAAGATGTTATAGAGTAGGATATGTCGTCTGTCCATGAAGATGGCTCACACTCTCTTCATGCTACACGGCAACCCTATCAATCAAACTCACAATTCCACATATTCATTTGTGAGAGTGACCTCTTTTGGACAATTCATTGCCAATTGCATTATCTCAATTATGAAAAATGTGTGGTATAGTGGTAACGCATAGTCTTCTTATAGCACAGCTTCATCTAAGGATCTCGTCACATGATCCCTTGCTCGCTGTTCCATAGGAAACCAATCTGCACCTCACTGATGAGGCTCAATAATGCCAAAACATGCCTGGTGTTGCTGGTGTTTTTAAGCATCGTGGGCATGGCCTAGCAGTGTGGGCTGGTCTGCTCGCACGGGTGGCACTTCAAATACGGATTTGCATATGGCTGGTCTCTTCCTTCGATGGCACATGTGCACTCCAAAAATGTGGTGTGGCAGGTTGTGCAGAACAACGCCAGTAGTTAAGATTAATTAAAAACATTCCACCTGTCCAATTTGTTGGTTATGGTAGTATGTGCAACAATAAAAAAAATAGCAACCAGGGCATCTGCGTAAGCAAATGCCTGGCCGTGGTGTGAGATGTGATAGACAACTGGCTTGTGGCTGTGGGGCGATTCCTGGACCTAGGACAGGACAGGAAACGCAAAATACCGAATTCCAATGGATACAGAAACCAAGGACGTCATTTAGCGGTCGCCAGACGTCGCAACTGCGACCTCTAAGTTCTCCCTTGCGACCTCTATGGTCTCCCTTGCGATCGCTAAAAAAAAAAAAAAAAACCTTTCTTTTTTTTGTGGCCAGCACCATGTGGCTCTTTACTTCTGGAGTGGCTGGCTTTCTTGTTCAGGCAGCTTAAAAAAAAGTACAGGGATGCCACAAGTCTAACACTTTCAGGACTGACCCTAAATAAGAAAGAATAGGAATACCAAATAATGTGTCTTTCTGGAATTCTATACAATAATTTCTAGACTCATTACAGGTTTATTTCCGTTACACTTCAGGGGGTGAGTCACCGATTTAGTCTGTTCTTAAATGCCACAACTCAGCCTTTCATCCTTCTGAGTTCGATATATGAGTACCAACACAGGTTGGGTGATATTGGGTGTAGATTTTTTCTATATAAAGCGCTTAAGCGTAGGTGCTATATAATAACACATCATTATCATTTGGTCATGGACGTCTGCTTGCATTCACAGTAATTTGGTAATATGGGCTTATACACAATGATCCTAACGATACATATGGTGATCCATTCTTGTATGAAATGTACATCACATGATAGTGATATCGTAACCATATTTTTTGTAGTGTACAATGCTATGTGATGCCACTTCCTGTTTTGTCAACGGGTGAAAGGTTGTGTTCCATCGCTTCCCGCGATATCACTTTGGGGTGGGGTCAAATGACATCACTTCCTGTTATGTCAACTGGGGGACAGGGTTGTGTGATGTCACTTCCGCTACCGCTGGCATTTTGGTGAAATGACGTCTCTGCCGGAAACACGAGAAGGGAACGCCCATATGCACAGTGATGCATATACACAACATTAGAACAAATAATGTACCTTGTGATAACATTTTCATCAGTAACAAATGAAACCCAACGGGGAGATTGCTAAATAGAATGCTCAGTTGAAATATTCAGTGTGGGTTGCCATGTCATCAACAGCGAGGAACCCCGCGGTTCATTTGGAGGGTCACAGAAATAAGAGCAAACACAAAGCCTTTCATCGGCGCCTTAATGAACGAATGATAATGGAAATGTATTGACACAGATGTGCGATTACAAGCCCACACACAGGCTGCTAAAACTTCGTGTAAACATCTGGGTTCCTTGACAATGAATGCTTACCTGAACCCTCAACACCCGACGCTTGCGTTCTCACCATACTGCGTCCAACTGCAGAACATTGTATTCGTTTTTCTGTCGCCCGGTCTTGCCAGTTGACTGTTTATTTCATCTTTATAATCAGAGTAAAAGCAAATAAATCCGCGAACTGTATTTACCTCTGCGCATTGGATGGCAGGTCTGTATTAATTGGAAACCCTTGAAAGCTTGCTTCCACGCTCGCTGGCGTGAACGTTCTGTGAATCTGGATAGCAAAAAATCACGACTTCTGATTCTAATAATACAAACCGCCATTTTAATTTGCTTGAAGCACGAGCCTGTGATGAGATTTCAGAGGGGTTCTAACTGCCCTGCAGAGAAACCTTAATATCATGGAAGCAGTACATGTTTTAAAATAATAATAATACTAATACACGTAGTTTCTTAAATAGCGCTTCATGACATATGCAATCCGCATCTTAGAACTGGAAAATTTGCAATGAATATGTCCTGATTCAATGGTATTCATCTATGGCGCACGGACGGAGGAAAGGATGAGTCAGGCAGACCTTCCAGTATTCTCAGCTCTCGCTGCTAGCACCACACAGAAATCCGAGGTAAGCTCTTTAGTAACCTACGTACGCACCATCGTTGTCTCCCCACTCCACCATGTTCTATCGTATGACTCCAGCATATTTTGAAACGGACCCCCATGTAACCCGGTCCTTCTTACTCTACTGTATTTGTTTCTCGCACTGTACCCACTTTGTAACATTGATTGTATGTACCCTTCTTGTTTCACGCAACCATATGTAACTATGTTGTCCACATGATTATGCGCCCAGATACCTGAGGGTTCGGCCGCACTCTATAAATAAACAAACTAAACGAAAACACTGGAATTCGAGGCATAAAGCAAGCATCAGCAATACTACTGGAGTATTAGGCCTTTGAACCACGTGTCTCCATTCTTTGTGCAGCGTACAGGCCCTAACCCTTAGGTGCTAAGGGCGCCTATGTTGGTCCTGAGTTCCCATGAGGAATCATTGTTGGCTCTGCCAAACTCCAGCACTTAAGTGGCTGGACTGGGAACCAAAAGTGGCCCTGGACATTTTTTTAAAGTGCCCATATTTCGCCGAATGATCGAGCACTGTGTGTGAACCCAACCCTTCTATGAGGGGATTGGGAGAATCCTCCAAGAAAATGTTGAATAAAGTTAGTCAAAATGATTGCATCTAAGGCATGTTTTAAACATATACAGATTAAAAAGTCACGTTTTTAATAAGTTAATGATCTCGCAAAAATAGATCTTCAATGATAGACAATGGTGCAGGGTTGAGTGTAGGGACCTACTCTCACTTGGTGTAGTGTTGGGCGCAGGGAGGGGCAAATATTTGTAGTACCCTGATCTAGGATACATTTTTAGCAACCCGTTCATCTGGCAGAGTGACACCCTCTGCAGTTTATACAGCCAAATTCAGGGACCCATCTCAGTGGTACCCTAGGAAGCCCATTAGCCTTACCCAAGAACCGATCAGTGCAGGAGTGGTTTTGTGCTTTCAGAGTGGCCCTGCAGCAGTGCGGAAAGAGGGTGTTGCCAGCTTACTCTGTAAAAGAACAACCCCATACATAGATTGAGGAGGATGCAGTAAATCGGCTAAGAACTCTAATGTCAACTGCAATCCAGCCCTCAATTGACAGATGTGAAACATTTTACATGGAAAACCCTACACAGAGATAGTGGTTATAACCACTTGAAGGAAAACATTAAAAAGTGGCTTTTCGTGGGTAGAGATAGATCACCCCGGCACTTTGAAAAGATCCCTACCTACCCAAGACGCACCAAGACCTGGGTTTCAGAATACGCATCACCCGAGTGGCACCTCTCACACGCTCAGTCCTGCTGCTCAGCAAAAAGATCCAGCACTTTTAAACAAAAATTACGCTCAGCACTTATTATGTTAATGTATCTGTGAAAACAAAGCAGGAGCTTAGTAAAAACAGGAAAAACGTGTTTTAGGCTAAATGCAACGATTAAATAATAACTGCCTTGGTGAGCTGAAACTAAAATATGAGAACGGATGGGAAACTTGACTGCCAGAAAGGGTTTACAGGAAAATGCACTACTGAGCTTGACAGGCTTTCATATGGTTATTGCAGGATGCCATGTGATATTTTAAATATTTCACAGCCTCAGTAGCAGCAGCCTAGTTAAGGTTACATAACACTTTATATGGGGGAAAAATGTTTTCCTCTTTAAAATTTGACCATGTCTGTGAAAGTTCTCCAAACCTGGCAAACAACTAATCTGGCACTATGACAAACTTGGTGGTTTCCTGAATATTTTCATGCAGAATGTTTTTTACAAAAATGTATTTTTTTCTAATGGGTTGCCATCCAGCTTGCAGGGTCCAACAGGGTTAAATGATCTTCCCCCTGCAAGACAGTGAGCTCCCGACATCAGTTCTCACCTTGATGGCACTTGGGCATAATTTGGCCTTCTGAATGCTGCTGGAACTGTTTGGAGGCAAGTTAAGTCCTGACACGAGACAAAAGAGCCCAGTGCTGCATTTGTTTGTTACACTCCGCAGCCTTCTGAACAGAATTACTCAGTTACTGAAAAGTTGCTTCTGGCACGTGGGGGGTTGAGGAGGTCACAAATTCTCATAAGCACCAATCCATAACCCCTAAGGGAGCCCCAGGAAGTTCATGTTCTCCAATGAGGGTAGCCCCTATGAAAAGTTGAATAGTTTGCTGCACCTTAGCTCATATGGTGCATCCATTGCTGATGGGGTCAAGCTAATGGGGGGTTAAACAAGCCAGGACCCCATTAGGTTTCAAGGATATGGCAGATATTGTTCACTCTTCAACAGTTTTCTGTGTGGAGTGAACCTTTAATTTATGTCAGAATCTTGAATGCATCAATACTATTCACATCTTATACCTGTATTATCACGTTTACTGCCTTTTCTTATGTGTTCTACACTGGAGGGGCAAAAGGGGTTTTGGTTTGTAACTAATGTCTGTTTGCTGCTCATCATCCAACAGGTACAACAGTGCTCAGGACACCATATGGAGCATTTGTTAGTACACCTGCCCTGTGCACTTCCCCTGTTTCCATCACTAAGCCCCCCTCCTCCCCCGGCCACTGCTTCCTGTTCTCAGACGACTAATGCCTCTGCAGCAATCCAGCCCCATCATCCAAGAAGAACCCAGTTTGACCCACATGTCTCTCCTTATTATAGGAGCTATACAGGATTGGTGCAGGTTCTCCAAGTGGGACTCGCGATCACGCTCCTGATTCGGAGTCCGGAGTGCCTTACATATGTCCATTGTTGGTGCAACCAGCACTCCAGACTTTCAGCATCTCTTCCGTGTTAAGCCGGGACCCTCCAACTGGGAAAACGACAACATCCGAGAAGTGATCAGAGCTCCCAGAGCATGAACATTATTTCTAACTTTTATTGATTTACAATTAACAACACTACTTAATGGATTGCAAAATTGTGTTTCCTTTTAATGCAATTAAAATGTCCTAAATTGTTATTACTACTTGTCTTTACAATGAATGGGTCACGATGGTTTTACTCATATTGTTTCTCGTAATGATTAACCCTGCAGCTTCCGGTGCCATATTGAACAGTGACCTATCTAATGCCAAAGTAGGTCAGCACAAAAGGGCAAATACTGAGTTCATAGCACAGTGTGCAAGCAGTTTTAATTTACATGGAGAAATGAAAGTAAACCAACAGCTTCACTGCCAGTGCTCTTCTACTACTCCTATGTCAAAGTCTCTTCTCTGCATTTCTCGTCCGCTAAAAGTACCCTTCCAACACTGCCCCTCCCATACTGCCTATTTCACTTTAACCTCGTCCAGCACTACCGTGATGCTTTCTCCAGCACTGCTCTCAGGGACGTCATTTGGGGGTCGCCAGAGGTCGCAACTGCGACCTCTGAGGTCTCCCTTGCGACCTCTGTGGTCTCCCTTGCGACCTCTGTTAAAAAAAAAAGAAATAAAAAAAAAATTCGTTTTTTTTTTTTCGTTTTTTGTATGCAAGGTCCTGGAGTGGCTGGCTCTCATGTTGAGGCCCGGCGCCCTTCAAAACAAAATAATAATACAAATAAGAACAGGAGTGCCACAAGTCTAACACTTTCAGCACTGACCCTAAATAAGAAAGAATAGGAAACCAAATAATGTGTCTTTCTGGAATTCTGTACAATAATTGCTAAACTCATTAAAGGTTTATTTCAGGCACACTTCAGGGGGTGAGTCACTGATTTAGTCTGTTCTTAAACGCCTCAACTCAGCCTTTAATCCTTCTGAGGTCGATAAATGAGTACCAAGACAGGTTGGGTGATATTGGGTGTCTATTTTTTCTATATAAAGCGCTTAAGTGTAAGTGCTATATAGTAACACATCATTATCATTTGGTCATGGACGTCTGCTTGCATTCACAGTAATTTGGTAATATGGGCCTATACACACTGACCTTAAGGCTACATATGGCAATCCATTCTTGCATGAAATGTACATCACATTATAGTGATATCGTAACCATATTTTTCGTACTGTACAATGCTGTGATGTCACTTCCTGTTTTGGCAAAGGGTGAAAGGTTCGTGTTCCATCGCTTCCCGCGATATCACTTCGGGGTGGGGTCAAATGATATCAGTTCCTGTGATATCATCAGGGGTTAAGGGTCGTGTGATGTCACTTCCGCTACCCCTGGCATTTTGGTGAAATGACGTCCCTGACTGCTCTAACCTTTCACATCCCACCGCCCATTCCTCAGCATTGCCAATTTCATTAATCTGCTTCACTGCCCGCATCATTTAACCGCAATTGTGCCTACCTATCATCAGCGCCTCACCTTGTGCCTTGCCTACTGCGCAACCCCAGGCAACAGTAGAGTCGAATCGCAGAGCTGGCATAGAATGACATGATGCCAATTACTTAATCTAAACATCCGAACTAAGGCCAGCCACCTCCCAATTCTATGAGGTGTAAGAAGGCTTCTCGACCTTTCACGCACACTCAAAGCCCAAGATGATGTTTTTTTCAAAATCAGGAGCACGACACAGGCAAACTAGAGCACTTCACAAAAATTACTTGTCTGCTTACCTGAGTAGGTGAGTAGCAACTTGCAAAAAGAAAGGAGAAGCAACCACAATTGTATTTGAAGCGGGCCCGGTTTACAGCATCCGCGCTTATTCCACATCATCTGTTGACATTTGCCAATGCTACCGTGGAAGCTGGCGCCAATATTACAATTAAGGGCCATAATGGTATCTGAGGCTGAACAACGTCCAAGACATTTGCAGTATTTTATCAGCACTACGATAGCAGTAGAGATTAGAATGCAGATATCCTCTCAAAAGGCCCGGGCATTGGACTCCCTGTAAACCAGATAGTCACTGTGAAGGAGCTCCAGAGTGGAGCAGCCGAGTTGAGCGGAATACAGATACTACATTATTGCCTAAATGTGACTGATTCTGGCCCAGCCCTTTTGACTAAGAACCTATGCCCATTTTTTTATTTTTTAGAAGCTAGCCTGGCATGACATTCTTTGGCCTAAGGCTTCCAATTTTCATAGACGAGCCTGATTCAGCTTTTCACATGTGATGTTCACACCTGATACCTGTACATAAAATAGCTGACCCTCTTCCTCCCTCAACCCCACAACTGAACCAGCCTTTCAGAAGCAGCCATTCAGAAGTTTGACTTCCCTGTAGGCCCGCCAACCTCAGATGAAGGGCACCAAGCAAAAATAGAATAATAACCTCTATCCTAGACCCGTAGC
Source organism: Ambystoma mexicanum (assembly GCF_040938575.1). Classification (NCBI taxonomy): domain Eukaryota; kingdom Metazoa; phylum Chordata; class Amphibia; order Caudata; family Ambystomatidae; genus Ambystoma; species Ambystoma mexicanum. The sequence goes on along the minus strand of NC_090928.1, from coordinate 316,381,798 downwards.
AGCCCACACGACAATCTCTTGCTTGAAGGGAGGCCTCCCAGGTGCGGTGCCACCATTATGGCATTTTTTTCTGAATCCTGAAGCTTTCGCACATGAGCGAGAGATTCAGGCTTTAGAAAAAAAGCCTTTTTGTGTAGTGGCTGGGGCTGCCATGGCAGATTAGTGGGCCCCGGCAGGGCCCCTCCTGAAAACGAGATTTCGGAGGCTGCCGGGCCCGGCCCCGGCAGGCCCCGGCCTACTTAAAGCCCTGGCTTTAGACATGGGGGCTTGAGCTTCTCCAAATCTGCTGGTGGGAGCATGTGGTTGCGGTTTTAGGGTTTCACTGTTGCCACATTCGAGTGTGTTTCAGAGCCGCGACTCCTCACACAGCAGCGTGTTATACTATCCATCTGCCACCCATTTCGTTTGATGGTCATTCAGGGCCAGAACCATGGTGCTGGTGGGTGGGGTCTAGCCCATGGCCGGCCTATTGGGTGATGAACCCCTCCCACTCCCCGCTGCGTAACAATGAAGCGTGCACAGGGGTGGGGGCATGTGCTTTTCCCGCCGATTTACGAGTTGATAATGTCTTGCCTGTAAATCATGTGCGGGTGATTTTCTGTCTGGGTGAGTATGGTTTTAATAGCCTTAATGCGATTGTTTGGGAAGGATGAGCTTTCGCTGAAGACCAGCTGGTAGCGTAACCGGTGTATGTGTGGCGCGTGCAGATCACAGGTGCGCGCACCCCCCTCAGTTAGTTAGGATGTTTACCTGTGCCCATGAAGTGAAATGCATCCTGCCTGACGTGTATGCATCAGTCCCCGCAGGCAAGGCTGTGCCATGCGAATGCATTTAACAGCAGATGATGCAATGCGGGAATAAGCAGTCACTCACTTGAAGGGTAGCGGTATATATATAAACTAACAGAATTTGCTCTTTTCTTAAAATAATAATAATTTGTTTTTTATGTAGCGCTTTAATCTAAAGCGCTTTACATAGGAGATATTTACATCCATGACTATTATCCAATCAAGTTTATGATAGCACACTCGCCCTCACAATTAAAGTGAATGTTTGGGGAGCAGGGCTAGTGCACGAATGTTTTGGATGCCACTGGTGTGTATTAATAACAAGTGCTTTCTAGAGGGGCTTTACGCTTCTAAACGGGGGGCCCTTTTGCCTGACTGTCCCTGGCGAGCCACCGGACAATCCCCTACGAGGCCCTGTAGACAATTCCACACCACCCCCCCCCCCCCAGGGCCCCGCAGACTCTGCACAGTAGCCCCACTGGGGTCTCCAAAATAAAATGCTTAAATGCTCAATGCGCTCTTTGTTACAGAGAACCATTCAAATGAGAAGCTATTCATAATGATTGTTCATGTGAGTAACCATTGTTTTCTACAAGACCTTAAGGTTTAAAATCTTGGTGATAGGAATAGAAATAGTGGCATTTTTATTGTCAAAACCTACACAAAGTACCAGTTAGCTACCTATCTCTGCGCTTTCTTTCAAGAAAATTAAAATATATCACAACAAAAAGTTGTAAATTGTTTCCCTTATTGTCTTGTGTCATTATCTAACAAAAGCATTTGTGTGTGTGTGTGGAATGTTCTTCATATCATATATGAGTCATGCATTTGCCAAACAATGAAAAAGAAGCAGGTAACCGTATTGCACATTTTTGGTTCAAGCCTTAAAGTCTTGAAACAGAAGAACATTTTATAAAACCAAAAGACAATTTTGTAGCCTCTTGCTGAGTGGCATTCTGTTATTTGTAGTCTTCCATTCAAGGTGGGGAAATAACACCAGGGTTTATATATTTGTAAGAGTGATTTATTTTGATCTGTGCACTTTTCAAGAAATCTCTATAAAACAGAGTATTGTTCGAAGCTAAACACATATTCCTACCAACTCCAGCTGGGAAGATATGTTGTCAGCCGCCTGCGTTGTAGACGTTTTCTCGGATCATGGCTTCACCACTTCACTAAAGTGTGCGATTCCAGGCAAACGGTGCTATCTCACTGTGCAACATCTGACACAATCAGAGGCCTCTAGAAGTGATTCGGGTCACACTGTCTCGTACTAAAAAAAAAGCCTCCCCATGTTATTGCTTCACACTGTAATAGTAAGCATAATGATAGGGGCCACTCATATACGGAGGATCGCACATTGCTGTTGCCTGCAGGCTTACTCCTGGCAACTTCTTTTAACGTGACTTCCCATGAGCCACTTGAGTATTAAAGTCGGAAGTCAGTCTGTGTCATGTCTTTACTGTGCTGTCAATAATTACGTGAAATTGGGGGGCCAGAAGATATGTGGCCGCCCACGGCCTTGCAAATCTCAAGACCGGACTAGTCGCAATATGAGAATACGCTTTTGAGGCACAGAGCGCGAAGTGGGCAGGAACTAAATGGTACTGCATACCTCTAGGGCAGGTGAAAGGCACTTTTGATTTTTGCTGCCACTTTACTGAAGATTTGCACGTGAGTCCTGCTGGGACTGTTCTTATGTCACATCCCTGCTGAGGAAGCTTTATTTTATTTCAGTATCCTGCTTGGGACCTGAAATTGCGGCTGGCACAGCTATGGGCGTAGATGGTTGGTGGGAGGGGGGCTGGCTTAGTTCAGGGGTCTGCAAACGATGTCTCTCGCGTGGACTACGACTCCCATGTGATGGCTCACCCTAATCGCATCCTCCTGAATGTGCTCAACAAGCTACTGTGGGACAGATTTTCACATCCAGAGTCGAAGCACTGGCACCAGGTCATCACGATGGCATGGACGACCCAGGCTACACTTCAGCACCTGCGCATGCGAACCAAGCACACTACAGAATGTGCAGGGCGGTGCCTGGTGACTGTGCCCGTGCCCCCCACAATGCGCAGGTGCGAGGATGGCAGCAGCCACTAGCCAGCGAACCACCCAGCTGGACTCAAGCTGGACTGGGTGATATGCTGTATTTTAGGTATCCTTCCCCCAAGAAAAGAGGCCCCAGGTCTCGAGGCCTAGCGGGGAAAGTCCCGGTGGCTCAGGCTACCCAAGAAGCCTAAAGTCCTGTAAAGTGCACAGCTTAATAAAAGTTTCACTCAGGCGTAGAACTAGAAACACTTCAATAAATGTTGAGTTTTAGATACCCTCTTGGTTTGCTGCCACATAATGACTTAAGCCATCATTTAGCCTTCATAGGTAAAATACAACACAACACGAAAGCGCAATTCCTATCCAACACCACCTGAATACTCTGTGGGGGTCTTCGTAAAAAATGTGTTAATTGCATGCAGGAGACCACCAACAGTCGCACTTACTTGTTGATGGCTTCCTGCGTGCAGTTTTCAACACACAGTGAATGAAAGTGAAATCGTCTTTACAATTCACTTTTTCTCTCCACTCTAATGAATTCCTATGAAACCCACCTGGTCATAAAAAGGTACTAAACCCAGACATAATTCATAGGAATCCTTTAGTTTTAAACCGGCATGAAAATATGCAGGCTCAAAACAGTGTGCTCTCCCAAGACTAACGAGGAAAACAAACCAGAGATACACATTCTGGTTTGCTGCCCTCCTAAGCTTTGGATCAGCATGAAAATGAGATGGAGTGCAAAATGGAAGCACAAAGGCACTTTTCATTTTGTCCACTTCTCATTTGAAAGTGACCTTCAAAGTCACTTCAAGGAGGCAAAAATGAAGGAAAGGTGCAGGAAAGAGATAGGAAAACTAGGAAAGCTAACCAGTGTGTTTCTTTTAACTCTGGCAATGAATTTGCAATACAGAAATATAAACAACATTTCCTTTCGGATTCAGTAACAGCAAAATAAAAGAAGCAGGTCGGGTCTGATTGGTCTTTTGGTCTTGTGAACTTTGAGGAGCCCCAGGGGTTAGAGGGGGATATGATTTGTGTTGTGACATTCACCATAATGGAGTACAATGGCAATGAACATGTAGGAAGGTAAATGAGAATATGGGAAGAGTCTGGGATATTTTTGAATACCTGAAGTGCCATGTGCCATGTGAATAAGGGACAAGCATTTATTATATTTCTTTAAATCCTAGAGGACATTGGATAGGGAAAACCAACCTATCGGCTTTTGCAGTACTTGTCCCAGCCCTGGGGGCTCCTCTGTCTAAGCATACACTGCAGGACTGCACAGACGGTGCTTTCAGGAGATCTTGGGGTTACTGGGTGAAGGCCAATTGGGCCTCCATCTTGGATCCAGCCAGTTCAGACTAGACAAAACAATGGGGTCTTATTAATTGCCAGAAATACGTTGGGGCAAGGCTCATCATCTGAGGAGGTGGATGCTAGATATCGTCAGACCAGAGCGACCGACCCGGAAGAGGAAGACCATGTGATAAGAGGGATCCAGATGGAAAAGGAGGACAGACTAATGGGATAAACAATATGAATAATTGTAATGTCATGAGAGGTGGAAAGGTCAAGCAGAAGTGGTGTATAAACAACCTGTATGTTGAAAGCTTTGAGAAAGGCATCATTTATACAGACAAAAACCCCTTCAAAAAGCAGATTAAAATTTGGACCCATTCCATCGACAATATTTTGGTTGGATAGTAAGGCTCAGAGGAGTTGACCGTGGTCTTCTCTAATCAGTTGAATACCGAAAGCCATCACCTAAAGTTCACTATGAATTAAAGCACTGAAGAAATCAACTTCCTGGACATTAGCATCTTTCACCAAGAAGGGAAACTCCTGATAAAACCTTTCCACAAGTTGAAAGATAAGAACTCATTATTAGAATACACAAGCCAATACATTAAACACCTTTCGGGACAATCTCCCATTCAGACAGTTTTTGCATGTGAAAAGAAACAGTAGTGCAAGGGAGTCTTATGAAAAGAAGCATTGATTTTGTTTAAAAAACGAAGGGAAAGAGGATCCCCCAAACAACTGGTTAAAAAGGCAGCTGAAAGGGCCTAGAACAAACACAGAGAAGCCCTAATGAAAAACATTCTGACATCAGAAATAGACAACTGACAAGTGTGTATTGACTTTCACCAATTTCCGTTTAAAGATGAACATCATAATTTGCAAAGATTGCCGAGTTTTTCAAACGACAGGGATGCAGATGGAGCATCCTATTTTGGCGTACTATTAAAGTACCTCATTTTGTAAGAGCAGAATAAATAAAGAGCCAGCCAAACCAATATTGCCAATGAATGTGTTGGGATTGAGTCCCATAACAGGTCATCAGACATGTGGGAAATGTGGAATAGGCAAACTTACTAGCAAATCTAAAACTGTGGACATTGGGCTAGGACAACCTTGGACATTCAGAATATGTTGTTTGTTTGATAACCTGCCGGTGCAGTTTGAAATACACAGGGAAAACAAATTGCAAGATTAAAATCGTATCTTCGAACATCATACTTAAAAATAAAATAGAGCAAGCGCCTATGGTAAAAATTTTGTGGTAAAACAGAATGTGTGGGAAGAATTTCAGTGGACTGTGTTACAGAAGATCCATTGTCCTAATAAAAGAGAAAATGAAGATAAACTATTTAGAAGAGAACAGGAATTGATTTTTCTGACTAAAATCGACACGCAAGGTTTAAATGATGAGATGGAGTGGCACAAAATAAAATAAAATAAGAGTTGAATGGCAAGTGGAATAGGTGGAAAGCCACTTCTCTTTATAAATGTATCAGGTTAATGGAGATAATGTTGAGATCTCTGCAAGCTATACCCCTCCCTACAAGGCACTATGAATGGCCAACTGCAGCTCCATATACATGTGGTCTATGTAGAAGATGAACATTTCAGCCTCCTTACAAGATTACTGCTGTGAGCAGAACAACCCTGGTTTATATGTTGTATACATTTTAGAGCCTTCTGAGGATAACAATTCAATTGGAAGGCGAAGGTACACCTGCTTTAAAAGGATGTTAAGAGAGAGTTATAATGAAAGATACTTTTGAGGATAGGAAATTAGTTACATTGACACATTTTTAAACATTTACCAACAGGCGAGAGTACATGATTTGGGTGAGAACCTTTATAACTTGTTAAAAAAAGATGCTCCCAAGAGTGACAACATTTTATTGGGACATTTTATTGGGTAATTTCCCCATGAACATACAATGATGAAGGACCATACTAAGATTGCCGTGGGTCGGTGGGAACCTCATGTTTACTCAATCTAGAGGTTTGAAAAGTGATGCTTATGTGCATCACATTATCTTATAATACACAGAAGACCTGATGTGTCACTAGAAACTCCAGCAACGAAGGCAGAAGCATATTGAGGCATAATATATTATGTGGATAGGTGACTGAAAAGCTGAACGGCAGTTGTAATGTTAAGTGTGGAAGTGTTGATAGGAACGCAAGGTTTTGAAATTACTAGAACTTATCTTGCAACAAGGAGGGCTAATTAGTTCCCCTTATGGTTTTGCAGGCAATGAGAGCCCGTAGCACGCCGTGTGATATCCTATTAGTCAGTATATAGAAGAACTGATGCGCTTAAATTAACACTGGAAACGTGGGGAGAAGCAAGCCTAGGCAAGTTACCTGATGCCCTTAGGTGAGAAGAAAGCCTTGGCATAGCCTGAATGTTAAGTATGATGGTGCTGATCACAATACAAGTCTTGCAGGTTACTAGAACCTAAATAATAGCAAGAAGGGCTAAAATGTTCCCCTCATAGGTTTACATGCACTGAGAGCCCTGAGTATGCCGTATGTAAGCTAGCGATCTCCAATGATAATGATTGGGAAGTTATGGTCAGTAGTATGGGACTCGAGTAAAGAGACAAAGCAGTCCTGGGGTTTAGTTGTTATGAAATAGGGGGCCCTTCTAGGGCCCATAAATTGTCGACTATAACAATGGATATGGTTTCTAAATGCACATGTTTGTGTATTTCCCACAGATGATATGTGAACTTTCAAATAAGTTGCAATTTAAATGCTGAGTCGAGGAGAAACTGCCAATAAAATACCCTGAGAGGTAATATTAATCGCTTAGAGGGTCTGGGTTGGGTAAGGGACTATCTGCCTCATATATACATATAGCACTAATCTCTATCTTTCACATTGCTTTTTTGCAGTTTGAGGATTGCACGTGTCTCTCGAGATGAAATTGTGGCCTCACATTTGCTTATTAAAAAGACTGGCGATAAAAGAAATGGACTGGTTAGTGACTAGAAACCTATCTTCTGAGGAATGTTCACCATTTAGTAGGCATATGAACAGAAACATGTTGAGCAGGAAGCCGTCAAATGTTCTATGTGCCAAGTATTCAACAGAGGTTATTTGATCTGTTATCCAGAATAGACTTGTAATAGGGACGTTGTAGTGAAGGTAGTACTTTAGATATTTGTTGCAACTTGCATGCTATTTTGTACTTTTAGAAATGATTTCATATATGTGATGAAGAAATGCTGTTGTTTATTACTAAATAATTTTTTTTAATGAATTTAAAATAGAATTTTTTGAATACATTGCTACGTATTATGTTACTATTTGTTGAGGTGATGAGTGAGATCTCACAACTGCAATCCACCCCAATACACCTGACCCATCCTTATTGTGGTATAATCAAAGGGGCCAGACCATGTGGGGATATAAGAGGAAGGCTAGTTGGAGGCAGGTTATGATATGATATGATATGGCATTTGTAACGCGCCTATACACAGGTGTTTCAAGGCGTTTCAGGTGTTTTAAATTGGGTGGCGGGCTAGTAGGTGTTGCACGTTTCCTTAGTTTGCAAATGTTTGGAATCAAATGGCTTTTCTTGCCATCCGCTATGCGACTACTGAGTCTTATTTTTGTTTTTTGCATTGATAGATGGTGACTGCGACTCAGATCTTGTTGCACAATGCTGCAGTCCTCCGGCTCCTGAGAATCTCCATCCAGACACACCCAGGAGTCAACAAGAAGATAAGATAGGAGACCTACTTACAAATCTCCATAGGGAGCTTCCAGAGGAGGATGTCAGGGCTGGGCAGAGAGCTTGTGGGAGAGAATGGGGGACTGAGGGTCCTGATTGGGACCGGGGAATGGACAATGTGGGATGGTAAAATTTAAAGGCTTACACAGAAATGGGATGGACATTGTTGGCAGGTTATATACAGCCTTATTACACTTCTGGTGGTACCCCGCTAGTAAATTCGGCAGGATAACACCAGACGGAATGACCATTACCGGCAACTTGTTTGCTGGAATTACCGGCAGATTTACAGGTGCCAGTAAGGGCAGGCTTATCCCCATTCCTTGGAATCCCATAGGAGTCCATGGGGGGAGTGTCGATATTACCAGCACCAGTAAAACTGGTGCATGTAATATGACTGTTGTTTGCCGGTGGGGTGTCTGACTTACCTCCAGCTTTTGGCTGGAGGTAAATCAGGCCACCCCACCAGCAAACCCAGAGTTTGGCATTCTGGAAACTCGTGGGCAAATGGAATTAGTGGCATGTTAATTCCGGACCAGCATACTTTTTATGTAGCCCATAGTGTAGTTAGTTGTTTTTTCTTGTTTTATTATTGCGATTTTGGTGGTTGTGTGTTTCTTTTATTCAGACATTAATTTGGATTAATGTCGAGGATAGGGACTGATTTTGTTATAGCAATTGGGTATAGGTTGGGGTACTAGAAGGGTGAAGCCCAGAATTAAAAAGGGAAAGTAGAATGAGAGAACGGTGAGAGTCCTTATACTTGTAAGGATCACTCTTCTGTGTCTCTGGTTGTTAAACATAACCCATTCACTCTCAGGACCATGAAAGAGTGGAGTCAAATTGTAAAAGGATCAGGGGCCTTGGGGTAATAAGGCAAGTGACGGGTGACTATAAAATTAATTAAGGAAAGGAAAATGGGCAAACAGCAATTACAACAGTCAGAGGAACCCCCAAAGGGACCCCCAAAGTGGTCGCCTGCCCATTATATGTTTAGGTAGTTCACTTTGCAATTATTACGACTCATGGCACTATTTGACTCAATGCAACAGACTGTAGAGGAGCAGGTAGACACTTTCTCACTAGTTCCCACCCCCTCACTGCCATCATATTCTAACAGCAGGAGAGGTGCAGTAAATGGGAACCCCTGTATCGTTCGTATAGCTCATCGAGTGTATGAGACACGTTATGCACTCAGACAGCCATACAGAATGTACCCTCGCACTGAAAGCATGGAAGGATCCAGAGTAGAAGGATGCCACTTGGAACGATTTCAGAAAGCACCAATAGACATCATGAACGTACGTTAATTCAAATCTGATGATGGCAGAACAATGTCATAAAGAAGATATATGAACCTATGATGAAACAATATGAAAATACTTAAGAGTAATGATGTGCCTGAAGCACCAAGAGAAACATGTGCCTAAAGCTAAAGTAATTGTGGAAATAAAGAAGATAAAGTAACTTATTGACCAATAACTGTAAATACACAGTAACACAAGGTAGAAAGGAAACATATAGAGGCTTGATATAGAGGAACATATAACATGGCATGAATGGCCATAGTAGGAATACACTGGATCATGTCAAATTCAACCAAGCTACCTCAGGGACAAACCAAGGCTGCAGAATCAGGTTAGGCAGGAGAAAAGCTATGTCTGCGTTGCTGATGATGAGTCAAGGTTGGCCCAGAATTAAGGATGATATTTCGAGGGATAAGCACAGAGCATAAAGGGAGTACATGGATATGCTCTGAATGTGGGGCATTCTTCATAGATGGAAGAAGAAGAAAACATCTTTGAGAGCCAAACTGATAGTAAATTAAAAGTATATAAAGTTCATGTGAGATAGAGTGAGCAAGTGTCTAGAGGTCAAGAGGAGCAACAACACACTACATAATTAAAACAATTAACAATAAATAGAATGCTGAAATATACACATTTGTGGGGTCTTCATACGTGACTCAGAAGTTGACAACAAAGGCTATTCATTAGAGCCTCAAGCTAAGATAGTGATGTGCTCACACTCCCTTGAATGTTCCAGGACAGCGAGCAGGCAACAAGGTCAACTACAAACAGAAGACTTTGGTTTATGGCCTACTGATGAGGAATGATGGACTAATGGAGAAAACCGGGAGTAGTCTGACGGGATTCAAACACTTAAGTTTTGTTTCACCCACATGCTTCTAAAAAGTCAAAAATGCAAGGTTGGGATAGTATGCCAACCAGTCAGTAGGCTTGAGGTATAACCTAACGGGCAATGTAGCATAGACCAGTCCACTGTTATTTTGTCCAATATAATCGGTACTATACATATTTAGAGGAAGTTCAAGGCGTGCCCTACAGATAAAGGGCAGCCAATGATGTACTCATTCTTTTATGTTTTATAAGTAGATATGTTCCCTTAAAGTAGTCCCTTCTCTCAATAGGTTTTATATTTTGTCACGTAGAATAACGTCATAGATGATGCATATTGGAGTATAAGACCTCTATGTAATCAAGTTATTACATGAGTGTGCAAGCATCAGCCAGATGTCTGTGAGTTCTCCCTACTTTATTAAATGACAATAAAGTCGTGTTTTGCCATATTCCTTGAGTCTGTCTGATTATTTGGTTTAAGAACATTATTTGTAATTCCATTTAGAACAAAAGCCACTTCAAGGTGCTAGAGCACATTTGGTAGTGGTGCGGATGGTTACAGTCTAGTTGACCTAGGCCAGATTCAGATTCCCGGACGCATGGCTTCTCCCACCATTAGTCAACAGACTGCAGAGCTTCCTGTGGAGATCGGAGCAGAGTCACATGCAACAATATTTGGGCATCATGTCCCCCTTTGATGAAATTCCTGTCCAGTCTCTGCAGGTGCCCCATGGAGGGAAGGCAAACTGGTCAATTGAGGGAGAGTCGATGCCAGAGGACTTGAACTGAGTCTTGGATGTAAGTAGAACAAACAAGGTGGCAAAAATAAAGAGGAGGGATTGTGTTGTATGTAATAGATATAAAAAGTAATTGGATTTTTTGGGAAGATCATAAAAAGAAGTAGATACCTCTATGCCTGGTTCCAAGGGGACAGAAGGGTATGCACTAAAGTAAAGGGTATTAAGGATTCCTGAGGCAAGGACGGCTGAAGAGGCCATATCAAACTCCAAAATGGAGTGAAACAGAGATGGGATACATTTACTAAAATAGTAAAGGAAGGCATACGCAGTAACATTTAAAAAAGCGCCCATTTGTGGGATTATACAAATGTCAATATAAATCTTTTTTGTGTCTAGACTAATGGATATAGAATGATAGTAACAAATTAAAGAGATTGGGGAAAATTTGGACTACGAGATTGACATCAATCAGGAAGGAAAAAATCAAAGGATAGTAATGTATAAATAAAGAAGATTTATAATAAAAATAATTAAAAAAAGCAATAATGAAATTTGATAGACAGTATAAATGAAGAAACAAATAGAATATTATCAGATGGATTTTTTTAAAATAAAAAATGTGAGCAGTTGAAATATTTCTGGATTAGGCATCATAAACAGTGATTGATGGTGCCTGCGTCAATTGACTGGCGTGGCCTATTTGATAAAATAAAGAATCAAATAAAAGAACGGGTAAGTATTGACGATCGAAATCCATCCATCATCATGGGTGACACACCACCTTTACATTTGTGTAGGACATTGCCAAGATACATAGTGAAGATAAAGCAATATCATTTGGAATAGGTCTGAGGCACAACTAATAAGACACTCATGCCGTGGATTTAGCAGGGTTTGCTGTCAAAAATTGTATTACGGCATATGACAACATACTTGCTTGCCACATATAAGGGAAAATTGTCAGAAAAGGTTGGCCATTTTAGAGCTATGGAAAATGCATCAGAGTGAGAAAGAGGATCTAGCATATAGGGAGTGGATGCACAATCAGCATAAAGGGGAGGATAAAAAGCCTTTGACTACCCTTTCCCCTCCCGAAGAAAAGAGTGTAGATACAGAAGAGAAGGGATGTTACTGTTTAAATGAATTAAAAGCAGCAGTGCTATATGTTAATCCAACAAGCAAGGATAATTCAGAAGAGAGTAAGAGCAGAGAACGCAAATGCAATACAGACTCTCCATTTGTTGCAAGAAAAGTGTCCACATTCAAGCTTGGATCTCTGGGGCATCCAACAACACAGCTGAACTCTTTAAAATCTGCAAGGAAATAGCCAATCCTTCCGCAGTCTCCACCCCGACTGTTCCCTCTCAGGCCCTCTGCAATGCATTAGCTACAAACCTCACTGCAAAAACATGATGAGGTCTCTCTCTTCCTTTTCCCCTCCCATCCCCCCATCCCCCTGACACCTATGGCCTCCCATCCTCCCTCTGCCTTTCTCTCCTCCTTCTCTCCTATCACATCCGATGAGGTCACTAGCGTTTTCCACTCTATGAAGGTCTCCTCCAAACAGGTCGCCCCCTCTTCTTCCAGAACTATTAAGGACAAGATCGGCTTTATCGCCCCTGCACTTGCTGATTTATGAAATCACGCTCTTGCTACTGGGTCTTTCCCCTCTTCCCTCAAGCAGTCACTTGTGCACCCCCTTCTGAAAAAAAATTCTGTCAACCGCTCGTGTCGGCTAACTACCTCCCCATCTCTATTAGCCCCTTCCGTGGGAAACTCTTGGAGAAGATAGTTTTCCCCCACCTGACCCAGCATACTGAGCTTGTTGGTTGCCTACACGACCATCAATCTGGATTCAGAGCATCCAGAGGCATGGAGACTGCTACCCTGATTACCTGTGAAGAACTGCTCACATCTCTTGGCTCTAACTCTCCTGCTGTGCTCATTCTACTTGATATCTCCTCTGCATTTGATACAGTCAACCACTCCATCCTCATAAAACGGCTACACTATACCCTTGATATCTCAGAGCAAGCACTGGACTGGCTGACCTCCCTCTTCACTGACCATCCATTACAGGTTATCCTGGGCTCTTTCTCCTCTCCCACCTCTATCTCCACCTGTCGCGTTCCCCAGGGCTCAAACCTTTCTCCCTGGCTTTTTAACTTCTATCTTGCACCGCTTGCACACCTAATTTCCACTTTCTCCCATTACTTCCAGTGTTATGCAGATGACACACAACTCTTCTTCAAACTTCTCTTTGATCCTCTCCCTAGTTCCTCCATCGTTCCTGACTGCCAATCTGCCATCCAGTCCTGGTGTGCCTCCAATGATCTTTGCCTCAACGCCAGTAAGACTGAGTCCTTCCCATTGGAACTCCTGCTCCCTCTTTCTTCCCTTCACTCTGGCCACCCTCTATGGGCCCTTCCCCTTCTCCTTCTTCTGATGCCAGAAACCTTGGAGTCATCTTCGACTCCTGTCTTTCCTCCACCTCCTCAAAGGAATACTTCCTTCCTCACTTTCCCCCAGAAGCTCAATGTCTCTAGAGCTCTGGTACTCTCTAGGCTGGACTACTGCAACAGCATCTTCCTTAAACTACCCTCTTCCTCCCTATGTCCCCTCCAGCTTATACAGAATAGGGCTGCAAGATTTATCATTGCCCTCAATCCATAGGGATTGCATCTCTGCAGCCCTAAAATGTTTCTACTGGCTCCCGGTTGCTGCAAGGATGAAATTCAAATCCTATGCATCATCCATAAGGCTGTCTTGGGCCGGGGACCACACTATATACAACTGGCTCTCACCAAACACTCTCCCTCCAGATTTCTACACTCCTCCGGCGCCAACTCTATGCTTGTAAAGTGCCTCTCTAAACAGCAAGCAGGTGGCCGATCTCTTTCCTTTGCAGGCTCCCTCCTCTGGAGTAGCCTTCCCCTCCATCTTGAGCCAGATTTACTCAAATTCAAGGAGCTCCCCAAGACTTTAATTTTCACCTGATCCTTTCCCCTGTCCCTCTCTTGCTAAACCCCACAGTTACTGTGGTTGGTGACCAGGGCCCGTAGGTGTCCTTGTGAGTCCTGCCTTACCCCCTCAATCGCCTTCAGCCTCCACCCACTCCCAGCACTTGCCTTTTGGCGCCAACTGGCCTGTGCTGCTCACAGGCCTGCACTCATTGTATTGGCAGTTGACCACTCTTAACAAGGGATCTCTGCCAGACACTTAATAGCTGCTTGCAAACTTACTCCCTAGCACTTCCCTCTGTATAACTCCTAGCACTTATCTCCCTCCCTCATCCCTTCTCTCTCTCTACACTTGTAACTTCTGAATGCTCACAAGGCCTAGTACAACCGCTTTGTAGAGGAATGTTTAAAGATGTAAAGGCAGACGCTCTGTTACCAGTCTTTAGCTTCTCCTCCTAACGCACGTTTTCATAACTTCATCATTCTTCAGGGAGGCTGAGTTTCTTAGTTATTTCACGCAGGTTTGCATTTCTTTTTCAGGTGTGGCAAGTTAATTAGCTCTGAGGATTCTGGTACTTGTAATTTTTCGCACTTTATTTTGCTGGCAGGTGACTGGAAACAACTCCCTCCATAGCACAAATCTTCCCCTTGATGGGGGAGGGGGAAAGCCATGGTTGTGACTCTCCAATGTAAGGCATGATGGCCCTGCTGCTGCTGCCTTTCCTGGGATTTCTGGAACAATGTTTAAAGATGTAAAGGCAGGTGCTTTGTAGAGGAGCAGCCGAATGTGTCTATAAGAAGTCCCGCCCCTTTTTTGCCTATATGTTGGAAACAGGAAACTGTGAGACAAGCAACCCCAGTAATGATACCCATACTACAGAGAATCTTTGAGACAAGGTATCCGTTTCAAGGATATGGCAGATATTGTTCACTCTTCAACAGTTTTCTGTGTGGAGTGAACCTTTAATTTATGTCAGAATCTTGAATGCATCAATACTATTCACATCTTATACCTGTATTATCACGTTTACTGCCTTTTCTTATGTGTTCTACACTGGAGGGGCAAAAGGGGTTTTGGTTTGTAACTAATGTCTGTTTGCTGCTCATCATCCAACAGGTACAACAGTGCTCAGGACACCATATGGAGCATTTGTTAGTACACCTGCCCTGTGCACTTCCCCTGTTTCCATCACTAAGCCCCCCTCCTCCCCCGGCCACTGCTTCCTGTTCTCAGACGACTAATGCCTCTGCAGCAATCCAGCCCCATCATCCAAGAAGAACCCAGTTTGACCCACATGTCTCTCCTTATTATAGGAGCTATACAGGATTGGTGCAGGTTCTCCAAGTGGGACTCGCGATCACGCTCCTGATTCGGAGTCCGGAGTGCCATACATATGTCCATTGTTGGTGCAACCAGCACTCCAGACTTTCAGCATCTCTTCCGTGTTAAGCCGGGACCCTCCAACTGGGAAAACGACAACATCCGAGAAGTGATCAGAGCTCCCAGAGCATGAACATTATTTCTAACTTTTATTGATTTACAATTAACAACACTACTTAATGGATTGCAAAATTGTGTTTCCTTTTAATGCAATTAAAATGTCCTAAATTGTTATTACTACTTGTCTTTACAATGAATGGGTCACGATGGTTTTACTCATATTGTTTCTCGTAATGATTAACCCTGCAGCTTCCGGTGCCATATTGAACAGTGACCTATCTAATGCCAAAGTAGGTCAGCACAAAAGGGCAAATACTGAGTTCATAGCACAGTGTGCAAGCAGTTTTAATTTACATGGAGAAATGAAAGTAAACCAACAGCTTCACTGCCAGTGCTCTTCTACTACTCCTATGTCAAAGTCTCTTCTCTGCATTTCTCGTCCGCTAAAAGTACCCTTCCAACACTGCCCCTCCCATACTGCCTATTTCACTTTAACCTCGTCCAGCACTACCGTGATGCTTTCTCCAGCACTGCTCTCAGGGACGTCATTTGGGGGTCGCCAGAGGTCGCAACTGCGACCTCTGAGGTCTCCCTTGCGACCTCTGTGGTCTCCCTTGCGACCTCTGTTAAAAAAAAAAGAAATAAAAAAAAAAATTCGTTTTTTTTTTTTCGTTTTTTGTATGCAAGGTCCTGGAGTGGCTGGCTCTCATGTTGAGGCCCGGCGCCCTTCAAAACAAAATAATAATACAAATAAGAACAGGAGTGCCACAAGTCTAACACTTTCAGCACTGACCCTAAATAAGAAAGAATAGGAAACCAAATAATGTGTCTTTCTGGAATTCTGTACAATAATTGCTAAACTCATTAAAGGTTTATTTCAGGCACACTTCAGGGGGTGAGTCACTGATTTAGTCTGTTCTTAAACGCCTCAACTCAGCCTTTAATCCTTCTGAGGTCGATAAATGAGTACCAAGACAGGTTGGGTGATATTGGGTGTCTATTTTTTCTATATAAAGCGCTTAAGTGTAAGTGCTATATAGTAACACATCATTATCATTTGGTCATGGACGTCTGCTTGCATTCACAGTAATTTGGTAATATGGGCCTATACACACTGACCTTAAGGCTACATATGGCAATCCATTCTTGCATGAAATGTACATCACATTATAGTGATATCGTAACCATATTTTTCGTACTGTACAATGCTGTGATGTCACTTCCTGTTTTGGCAAAGGGTGAAAGGTTCGTGTTCCATCGCTTCCCGCGATATCACTTCGGGGTGGGGTCAAATGATATCAGTTCCTGTGATATCATCAGGGGTTAAGGGTCGTGTGATGTCACTTCCGCTACCCCTGGCATTTTGGTGAAATGACGTCCCTGACTGCTCTAACCTTTCACATCCCACCGCCCATTCCTCAGCATTGCCAATTTCATTAATCTGCTTCACTGCCCGCATCATTTAACCGCAATTGTGCCTACCTATCATCAGCGCCTCACCTTGTGCCTTGCCTACTGCGCAACCCCAGGCAACAGTAGAGTCGAATCGCAGAGCTGGCATAGAATGACATGATGCCAATTACTTAATCTAAACATCCGAACTAAGGCCAGCCACCTCCCAATTCTATGAGGTGTAAGAAGGCTTCTCGACCTTTCACGCACACTCAAAGCCCAAGATGATGTTTTTTTCAAAATCAGGAGCACGACACAGGCAAACTAGAGCACTTCACAAAAATTACTTGTCTGCTTACCTGAGTAGGTGAGTAGCAACTTGCAAAAAGAAAGGAGAAGCAACCACAATTGTATTTGAAGCGGGCCCGGTTTACAGCATCCGCGCTTATTCCACATCATCTGTTGACATTTGCCAATGCTACCGTGGAAGCTGGCGCCAATATTACAATTAAGGGCCATAATGGTATCTGAGGCTGAACAACGTCCAAGACGTTTGCAGTATTTTATCAGCACTACGATAGCAGTAGAGATTAGAATGCAGATATCCTCTCAAAAGGCCCGGGCATTGGACTCCCTGTAAACCAGATAGTCACTGTGAAGGAGCTCCAGAGTGGAGCAGCCGAGTTGAGCGGAATACAGATACTACATTATTGCCTAAATGTGACTGATTCTGGCCCAGCCCTTTTGACTAAGAACCTATGCCCATTTTTTTATTTTTTAGAAGCTAGCCTGGCATGACATTCTTTGGCCTAAGGCTTCCAATTTTCATAGACGAGCCTGATTCAGCTTTTCACATGTGATGTTCACACCTGATACCTGTACATAAAATAGCTGACCCTCTTCCTCCCTCAACCCCACAACTGAACCAGCCTTTCAGAAGCAGCCATTCAGGAGTTTGACTTCCCTGTAGGCCCGCCAACCTCAGATGAAGGGCACCAAGCAAAAATAGAATAATAACCTCTATCCTAGACCCGTAGCAGCCCACACAACAATCTCTTGCTTGAAGGGAGGCCTCCCAGGTGCGGTGCCACCATTATGGCATTTTTTTCTGAATCCTGAAGCTTTCGCACATGAGCGAGAGATTCAGGCTTTAGAAAAAAAGCCTTTTTGTGTAGTGGCTGGGGCTGCCATGGCAGATTAGTGGGCCCCGGCAGGGCCCCTCCTGAAAACGAGATTTCGGAGGCTGCCGGGCCCGGCCCCGGCAGGCCCCGGCCTACTTAAAGCCCTGGCTTTAGACATGGGGGCTTGAGCTTCTCCAAATCTGCTGGTGGGAGCATGTGGTTGCGGTTTTAGGGTTTCACTGTTGCCACATTCGAGTGTGTTTCAGAGCCGCGACTCCTCACACAGCAGCGTGTTATACTATCCATCTGCCACCCATTTCGTTTGATGGTCATTCAGGGCCAGAACCATGGTGCTGGTGGGTGGGGTCTAGCCCATGGCCGGCCTATTGGGTGATGAACCCCTTCCACTCCCCGCTGCGTAACAATGAAGCGTGCACAGGGGTGGGGGCATGTGCTTTTCCCGCCGATTTACGAGTTGATAATGTCTTGCCTGTAAATCATGTGCGGGTGATTTTCTGTCTGGGTGAGTATGGTTTTAATAGCCTTAATGCGATTGTTTGGGAAGGATGAGCTTTCGCTGAAGACCAGCTGGTAGCGTAACCGGTGTATGTGTGGCGCGTGCAGATCACAGGTGCGCGCACCCCCCTCAGTTAGTTAGGATGTTTACCTGTGCCCATGAAGTGAAATGCATCCTGCCTGACGTGTATGCATCAGTCCCCGCAGGCAAGGCTGTGCCATGCGAATGCATTTAACAGCAGATGATGCAATGCGGGAATAAGCAGTCACTCACTTGAAGGGTAGCGGTATATATATAAACTAACAGAATTTGCTCTTTTCTTAAAATAATAATAATTTGTTTTTTATGTAGCGCTTTAATCTAAAGCGCTTTACATAGGAGATATTTACATCCATGACTATTATCCAATCAAGTTTATGATAGCACACTCGCCCTCACAATTAAAGTGAATGTTTGGGGAGCAGGGCTAGTGCACGAATGTTTTGGATGCCACTGGTGTGTATTAATAACAAGTGCTTTCTAGAGGGGCTTTACGCTTCTAAACGGGGGGCCCTTTTGCCTGACTGTCCCTGGCGAGCCACCGGACAATCCCCTACGAGGCCCTGTAGACAATTCCACACCACCCCCCCCCCAGGGCCCCGCAGACTCTGCACAGTAGCCCCACTGGGGTCTCCAAAATGCTTAAATGCTCAATGCGCTCTTTGTTACAGAGAACCATTCAAATGAGAAGCTATTCATAATGATTGTTCATGTGAGTAACCATTGTTTTCTACAAGACCTTAAGGTTTAAAATCTTGGTGATAGGAATAGAAATAGTGGCATTTTTATTGTCAAAACCTACACAAAGTACCAGTTAGCTACCTATCTCTGCGCTTTCTTTCAAGACAATTAAAATATATCACAACAAAAAGTTGTAAATTGTTTCCCTTATTGTCTTGTGTCATTATCTAACAAAAGCATTTGTGTGTGTGTGTGGAATGTTCTTCATATCATATATGAGTCATGCATTTGCCAAACAATGAAAAAGAAGCAGGTAACCGTATTGCACATTTTTGTTTCAAGCCTTAAAGTCTTGAAACAGAAGAACATTTTATAAAACCAAAAGACAATTTTGTAGCCTCTTGCTGAGTGGCATTCTGTTATTTGTAGTCTTCCATTCAAGGTGGGGAAATAACACCAGGGTTTATATATTTGTAAGAGGGATTTATTTTGATCTGTGCACTTTTCAAGAAATCTCTATAAAACAGAGTATTGTTCGAAGCTAAACACATATTCCTACCAACTCCAGCTGGGAAGATATGTTGTCAGCCGCCTGCGTTGTAGACGTTTTCTCGGATCATGGCTTCACCACTTCACTAAAGTGTGCGATTCCAGGCAAACGGTGCTATCTCACTGTGCAACATCTGACACAATCAGAGGCCTCTAGAAGTGATTCGGGTCACACTGTCTCGTACTCAAAAAAAAGCCTCCCCATGTTATTGCTTCACACTGTAATAGTAAGCATAATGATAGGGGCCACTCATATACGGAGGATCGCACATTGCTGTTGCCTGCAGGCTTACTCCTGGCAACTTCTTTTAACGTGACTTCCCATGAGCCACTTGAGTATTAAAGTCGGAAGTCAGTCTGTGTCATGTCTTTACTGTGCTGTCAATAATTACGTGAAATTGGGGGGCCAGAAGATATGTGGCCGCCCACGGCCTTGCAAATCTCAAGACCGGACTAGTCGCAATATGAGAATACGCTTTTGAGGCACAGAGCGCGAAGTGGGCAGGAACTAAATGGTACTGCATACCTCTAGGGCAGGTGAAAGGCACTTTTGATTTTTGCTGCCACTTTACTGAAGATTTGCACGTGAGTCCTGCTGGGACTGTTCTTATGTCACATCCCTGCTGAGGAAGCTTTATTTTATTTCAGTATCCTGCTTGGGACCTGAAATTGCGGCTGGCACAGCTATGGGCGTAGATGGTTGGTGGGAGGGGGGCTGGCTTAGTTCAGGGGTCTGCAAACGATGTCTCTCGCGTGGACTACGACTCCCATGTGACGGCTCACCCTAATCGCATCCTCCTGAATGTGCTCAACAAGCTACTGTGGGACAGATTTTCACATCCAGAGTCGAAGCACTGGCACCAGGTCATCACGATGGCATGGACGACCCAGGCTACACTTCAGCACCTGCGCATGCGAACCAAGCACACTAAAGAATGTGCAGGGCGGTGCCTGGTGACTGTGCCCGTGCCCCCCACAATGCGCAGGTGCGAGGATGGCAGCAGCCACTAGCCAGCGAACCACCCAGCTGGACTCAAGCTGGACTGGGTGATATGCTGTATTTTAGGTATCCTTCCCCCAAGAAAAGAGGCCCCAGGTCTCGAGGCCTAGCGGGGAAAGTCCCGGTGGCTCAGGCTACCCAAGAAGCCTAAAGTCCTGTAAAGTGCACAGCTTAATAAAAGTTTCACTCAGGCGTAGAACTAGAAACACTTCAATAAATGTTGAGTTTTAGATACCCTCTTGGTTTGCTGCCACATAATGACTTAAGCCATCATTTAGCCTTCATAGGTAAAATACAACACAACACGAAAGCGCAATTCCTATCCAACACCACCTGAATACTCTGTGGGGGTCTTCGTAAAAAATGTGTTAATTGCATGCAGGAGACCACCAACAGTCGCGCTTACTTGTTGATGGCTTCCTGCGTGCAGTTTTCAACACACAGTGAATGAAAGTGAAATCGTCTTTACAATTCACTTTTTCTCTCCACTCTTATGAATTCCTATGAAACCCACCTGGTCATAAAAAGGTACTAAACCCAGACATAATTCATAGGAATCCTTTAGTTTTAAACCGGCATGAAAATATGCAGGCTCAAAACAGTGTGCTCTCCCAAGACTAACGAGGAAAACAAACCAGAGATACACATTCTGGTTTGCTGCCCTCCTAAGCTTTGGATCAGCATGAAAATGAGATGGAGTGCAAAATGGAAGCACAAAGGCACTTTTCATTTTGTCCACTTCTCATTTGAAAGTGACCTTCAAAGTCACTTCAAGGAGGCAAAAATGAAGGAAAGGTGCAGGAAAGAGATAGGAAAACTAGGAAAGCTAACCAGTGTGTTTCTTTTAACTCTGGCAATGAATTTGCAATACAGAAATATAAACAACATTTCCTTTCGGATTCAGTAACAGCAAAATAAAAGAAGCAGGTCGGGTCTGATTGGTCTTTTGGTCTTGTGAACTTTGAGGAGCCCCAGGGGTTAGAGGGGGATATGATTTGTGTTGTGACATTCACCATAATGGAGTACAATGGCAATGAACATGTAGGAAGGTAAATGAGAATATGGGAAGAGTCTGGGATATTTTTGAATACCTGAAGTGCCATGTGCCATGTGAATAAGGGACAAGCATTTATTATATTTCTTTAAATCCTAGAGGACATTGGATAGGGAAAACCAACCTATCGGCTTTTGCAGTACTTGTCCCAGCCCTGGGGGCTCCTCTGTCTAAGCATACACTGCAGGACTGCACAGACGGTGCTTTCAGGAGATCTTGGGGTTACTGGGTGAAGGCCAATTGGGCCTCCATCTTGGATCCAGCCAGTTCAGACTAGACAAAACAATGGGGTCTTATTAATTGCCAGAAATACGTTGGGGCAAGGCTCATCATCTGAGGAGGTGGATGCTAGATATCGTCAGACCAGAGCGACCGACCCGGAAGAGGAAGACCATGTGATAAGAGGGATCCAGATGGAAAAGGAGGACAGACTAATGGGATAAACAATATGAATAATTGTAATATCATGAGAGGTGGAAAGGTCAAGCAGAAGTGGTGTATAAACAACCTGTATGTTGAAAGCTTTGAGAAAGGCATCATTTATACAGACAAAAACCCCTTCAAAAAGCAGATTAAAATTTGGACCCATTCCATCGACAATATTTTGGTTGGATAGTAAGGCTCAGAGGAGTTGACCGTGGTCTTCTCTAATCAGTTGAATACCGAAAGCCATCACCTAAAGTTCACTATGAATTAAAGCACTGAAGAAATCAACTTCCTGGACATTAGCATCTTTCACCAAGAAGGGAAACTCCTGATAAAACCTTTCCACAAGTTGAAAGATAAGAACTCATTATTAGAATACACAAGCCAATACATTAAACACCTTTCGGGACAATCTCCCATTCAGACAGTTTTTGCATGTGAAAAGAAACAGTAGTGCAAGGGAGTCTTATGAAAAGAAGCATTGATTTTGTTTAAAAAACGAAGGGAAAGAGGATCCCCCAAACAACTGGTTAAAAAGGCAGCTGAAAGGGCCTAGAACAAACACAGAGAAGCCCTAATGAAAAACATTCTGACATCAGAAATAGACAACTGACAAGTGTGTATTGACTTTCACCAATTTCCGTTTAAAGATGAACATCATAATTTGCAAAGATTGCCGAGTTTTTCAAACGACAGGGATGCAGATGGAGCATCCTATTTTGGCGTACTATTAAAGTACCTCATTTTGTAAGAGCAGAATAAATAAAGAGCCAGCCAAACCAATATTGCCAATGAATGTGTTGGGATTGAGTCCCATAACAGGTCATCAGACATGTGGGAAATGTGGAATAGGCAAACTTACTAGCAAATCTAAAACTGTGGACATTGGGCTAGGACAACCTTGGACATTCAGAATATGTTGTTTGTTTGATAACCTGCCGGTGCAGTTTGAAATACACAGGGAAAACAAATTGCAAGATTAAAATCGTATCTTCGAACATCATACTTAAAAATAAAATAGAGCAAGCGCCTATGGTAAAAATTTTGTGGTAAAACAGAATGTGTGGGAAGAATTTCAGTGGACTGTGTTACAGAAGATCCATTGTCCTAATAAAAGAGAAAATGAAGATAAACTATTTAGAAGAGAACAGGAATTGATTTTTCTGACTAAAATCGACACGCAAGGTTTAAATGATGAGATGGAGTGGCACAAAATAAAATAAAATAAGAGTTGAATGGCAAGTGGAATAGGTGGAAAGCCACTTCTCTTTATAAATGTATCAGGTTAATGGAGATAATGTTGAGATCTCTGCAAGCTATACCCCTCCCTACAAGGCACTATGAATGGCCAACTGCAGCTCCATATACATGTGGTCTATGTAGAAGATGAACATTTCAGCCTCCTTACAAGATTACTGCTGTGAGCAGAACAACCCTGGTTTATATGTTGTATACATTTTAGAGCCTTCTGAGGATAACAATTCAATTGGAAGGCGAAGGTACACCTGCTTTAAAAGGATGTTAAGAGAGAGTTATAATGAAAGATACTTTTGAGGATAGGAAATTAGTTACATTGACACATTTTTAAACATTTACCAACAGGCGAGAGTACATGATTTGGGTGAGAACCTTTATAACTTGTTAAAAAAAGATGCTCCCAAGAGTGACAACATTTTATTGGGACATTTTATTGGGTAATTTCCCCATGAACATACAATGATGAAGGACCATACTAAGATTGCCGTGGGTCGGTGGGAACCTCATGTTTACTCAATCTAGAGGTTTGAAAAGTGATGCTTATGTGCATCACATTATCTTATAATACACAGAAGACCTGATGTGTCACTAGAAACTCCAGCAACGAAGGCAGAAGCATATTGAGGCATAATATATTATGTGGATAGGTGACTGAAAAGCTGAACGGCAGTTGTAATGTTAAGTGTGGAAGTGTTGATAGGAACGCAAGGTTTTGAAATTACTAGAACTTATCTTGCAACAAGGAGGGCTAATTAGTTCCCCTTATGGTTTTGCAGGCAATGAGAGCCCGTAGCACGCCATGTGATATCCTATTAGTCAGTATATAGAAGAACTGATGCGCTTAAATTAACACTGGAAACGTGGGGAGAAGCAAGCCTAGGCAAGTTACCTGATGCCCTTAGGTGAGAAGAAAGCCTTGGCATAGCCTGAATGTTAAGTATGATGGTGCTGATCACAATACAAGTCTTGCAGGTTACTAGAACCTAAATAATAGCAAGAAGGGCTAAAATGTTCCCCTCATAGGTTTACATGCACTGAGAGCCCTGAGTATGCCGTATGTAAGCTAGCGATCTCTAATGATAATGATTGGGAAGTTATGGTCAGTAGTATGGGACTCGAGTAAAGAGACAAAGCAGTCCTGGGGTTTAGTTGTTATGAAATAGGGGGCCCTTCTAGGGCCCATAAATTGTCGACTATAACAATGGATATGGTTTCTAAATGCACATGTTTGTGTATTTCCCACAGATGATATGTGAACTTTCAAATAAGTTGCAATTTAAATGCTGAGTCGAGGAGAAACTGCCAATAAAATACCCTGAGAGGTAATATTAATCGCTTAGAGGGTCTGGGTTGGGTAAGGGACTATCTGCCTCATATATACATATAGCACTAATCTCTATCTTTCACATTGCTTTTTTGCAGTTTGAGGATTGCACGTGTCTCTCGAGATGAAATTGTGGCCTCACATTTGCTTATTAAAAAGACTGGCGATAAAAGAAATGGACTGGTTAGTGACTAGAAACCTATCTTCTGAGGAATGTTCACCATTTAGTAGGCATATGAACAGAAACATGTTGAGCAGGAAGCCGTCAAATGTTCTATGTGCCAAGTATTCAACAGAGGTTATTTGATCTGTTATCCAGAATAGACTTGTAATAGGGACGTTGTAGTGAAGGTAGTACTTTAGATATTTGTTGCAACTTGCATGCTATTTTGTACTTTTAGAAATGATTTCATATATGTGATGAAGAAATGCTGTTGTTTATTACTAAATAATTTTTTTTAATGAATTTAAAATAGAATTTTTTGAATACATTGCTACGTATTATGTTACTATTTGTTGAGGTGATGAGTGAGATCTCCCAACTGCAATCCACCCCAATACACCTGACCCATCCTTATTGTGGTATAATCAAAGGGGCCAGACCATGTGGGGATATAAGAGGAAGGCTAGTTGGAGGCAGGTTATGATATGATATGATATGGCATTTGTAACGCGCCTATACACAGGTGTTTCAAGGCGTTTCAGGTGTTTTAAATTGGGTGGCGGGCTAGTAGGTGTTGCACGTTTCCTTAGTTTGCAAATGTTTGGAATCAAATGGCTTTTCTTGCCATCCGCTATGCGACTACTGAGTCTTATTTTTGTTTTTTGCATTGATAGATGGTGACTGCGACTCAGATCTTGTTGCACAATGCTGCAGTCCTCCGGCTCCTGAGAATCTCCATCCAGACACACCCAGGAGTCAACAAGAAGATAAGATAGGAGACCTACTTACAAATCTCCATAGGGAGCTTCCAGAGGAGGATGTCAGGGCTGGGCAGAGAGCTTGTGGGAGAGAATGGGGGACTGAGGGTCCTGATTGGGACCGGGGAATGGACAATGTGGGATGGTAAAATTTAAAGGCTTACACAGAAATGGGATGGACATTGTTGGCAGGTTATATACAGCCTTATTACACTTCTGGTGGTACCCCGCTAGTAAATTCGGCAGGATAACACCAGACGGAATGACCATTACCGGCAACTTGTTTGCTGGAATTACCGGCAGATTTACAGGTGCCAGTAAGGGCAGGCTTATCCCCATTCCTTGGAATCCCATAGGAGTCCATGGGGGGAGTGTCGATATTACCAGCACCAGTAAAACTGGTGCATGTAATATGACTGTTGTTTGCCGGTGGGGTGTCTGACTTACCTCCAGCTTTTGGCTGGAGGTAAATCAGGCCACCCCACCAGCAAACCCAGAGTTTGGCATTCTGGAAACTCGTGGGCAAATGGAATTAGTGGCATGTTAATTCCGGACCAGCATACTTTTTATGTAGCCCATAGTGTAGTTAGTTGTTTTTTCTTGTTTTATTATTGCGATTTTGGTGGTTGTGTGTTTCTTTTATTCAGACATTAATTTGGATTAATGTCGAGGATAGGGACTGATTTTGTTATAGCAATTGGGTATAGGTTGGGGTACTAGAAGGGTGAAGCCCAGAATTAAAAAGGGAAAGTAGAATGAGAGAACGGTGAGAGTCCTTATACTTGTAAGGATCACTCTTCTGTGTCTCTGGTTGTTAAACATAACCCATTCACTCTCAGGACCATGAAAGAGTGGAGTCAAATTGTAAAAGGATCAGGGGCCTTGGGGTAATAAGGCAAGTGACGGGTGACTATAAAATTAATTAAGGAAAGGAAAATGGGCAAACAGCAATTACAACAGTCAGAGGAACCCCCAAAGGGACCCCCAAAGTGGTCGCCTGCCCATTATATGTTTAGGTAGTTCACTTTGCAATTATTACGACTCATGGCACTATTTGACTCAATGCAACAGACTGTAGAGGAGCAGGTAGACACTTTCTCACTAGTTCCCACCCCCTCACTGCCATCATATTCTAACAGCAGGAGAGGTGCAGTAAATGGGAACCCCTGTATCGTTCGTATAGCTCATCGAGTGTATGAGACACGTTATGCACTCAGACAGCCATACAGAATGTACCCTCGCACTGAAAGCATGGAAGGATCCAGAGTAGAAGGATGCCACTTGGAACGATTTCAGAAAGCACCAATAGACATCATGAACGTACGTTAATTCAAATCTGATGATGGCAGAACAATGTCATAAAGAAGATATATGAACCTATGATGAAACAATATGAAAATACTTAAGAGTAATGATGTGCCTGAAGCACCAAGAGAAACATGTGCCTAAAGCTAAAGTAATTGTGGAAATAAAGAAGATAAAGTAACTTATTGACCAATAACTGTAAATACACAGTAACACAAGGTAGAAAGGAAACATATAGAGGCTTGATATAGAGGAACATATAACATGGCATGAATGGCCATAGTAGGAATACACTGGATCATGTCAAATTCAACCAAGCTACCTCAGGGACAAACCAAGGCTGCAGAATCAGGTTAGGCAGGAGAAAAGCTATGTCTGCGTTGCTGATGATGAGTCAAGGTTGGCCCAGAATTAAGGATGATATTTCGAGGGATAAGCACAGAGCATAAAGGGAGTACATGGATATGCTCTGAATGTGGGGCATTCTTCATAGATGGAAGAAGAAGAAAACATCTTTGAGAGCCAAACTGATAGTAAATTAAAAGTATATAAAGTTCATGTGAGATAGAGTGAGCAAGTGTCTAGAGGTCAAGAGGAGCAACAACACACTACATAATTAAAACAATTAACAATAAATAGAATGCTGAAATATACACATTTGTGGGGTCTTCATACGTGACTCAGAAGTTGACAACAAAGGCTATTCATTAGAGCCTCAAGCTAAGATAGTGATGTGCTCACACTCCCTTGAATGTTCCAGGACAGCGAGCAGGCAACAAGGTCAACTACAAACAGAAGACTTTGGTTTATGGCCTACTGATGAGGAATGATGGACTAATGGAGAAAACCGGGAGTAGTCTGACGGGATTCAAACACTTAAGTTTTGTTTCACCCACATGCTTCTAAAAAGTCAAAAATGCAAGGTTGGGATAGTATGCCAACCAGTCAGTAGGCTTGAGGTATAACCTAACGGGCAATGTAGCATGGACCAGTCCACTGTTATTTTGTCCAATATAATCGGTACTATACATATTTAGAGGAAGTTCAAGGCGTGCCCTACAGATAAAGGGCAGCCAATGATGTACTCATTCTTTTATGTTTTATAAGTAGATATGTTCCCTTAAAGTAGTCCCTTCTCTCAATAGGTTTTATATTTTGTCACGTAGAATAACGTCATAGATGATGCATATTGGAGTATAAGACCTCTATGTAATCAAGTTATTACATGAGTGTGCAAGCATCAGCCAGATGTCTGTGAGTTCTCCCTACTTTATTAAATGACAATAAAGTCGTGTTTTGCCATATTCCTTGAGTCTGTCTGATTATTTGGTTTAAGAACATTATTTGTAATTCCATTTAGAACAAAAGCCACTTCAAGGTGCTAGAGCACATTTGGTAGTGGTGCGGATGGTTACAGTCTAGTTGACCTAGGCCAGATTCAGATTCCCGGACGCATGGCTTCTCCCACCATTAGTCAACAGACTGCAGAGCTTCCTGTGGAGATCGGAGCAGAGTCACATGCAACAATATTTGGGCATCATGTCCCCCTTTGATGAAATTCCTGTCCAGTCTCTGCAGGTGCCCCATGGAGGGAAGGCAAACTGGTCAATTGAGGGAGAGTCGATGCCAGAGGACTTGAACTGAGTCTTGGATGTAAGTAGAACAAACAAGGTGGCAAAAATAAAGAGGAGGGATTGTGTTGTATGTAATAGATATAAAAAGTAATTGGATTTTTTGGGAAGATCATAAAAAGAAGTAGATACCTCTATGCCTGGTTCCAAGGGGACAGAAGGGTATGCACTAAAGTAAAGGGTATTAAGGATTCCTGAGGCAAGGACGGCTGAAGAGGGCATATCAAACTCCAAAATGGAGTGAAACAGAGATGGGATACATTTACTAAAATAGTAAAGGAAGGCATACGCAGTAACATTTAAAAAAGCGCCCATTTGTGGGATTATACAAATGTCAATATAAATCTTTTTTGTGTCTAGACTAATGGATATAGAATGATAGTAACAAATTAAAGAGATTGGGGAAAATTTGGACTACGAGATTGACATCAATCAGGAAGGAAAAAATCAAAGGATAGTAATGTATAAATAAAGAAGATTTATAATAAAAATAATTAAAAAAAGCAATAATAAAATTTGATAGACAGTATAAATGAAGAAACAAATAGAATATTATCAGATGGATTTTTTTAAAATAAAAAATGTGAGCAGTTGAAATATTTCTGGATTAGGCATCATAAACAGTGATTGATGGTGCCTGCGTCAATTGACTGGCGTGGCCTATTTGATAAAATAAAGAATCAAATAAAAGAACGGGTAAGTATTGACGATCGAAATCCATCCATCATCATGGGTGACACACCACCTTTACATTTGTGTAGGACATTGCCAAGATACATAGTGAAGATAAAGCAATATCATTTGGAATAGGTCTGAGGCACAACTAATAAGACACTCATGCCGTGGATTTAGCAGGGTTTGCTGTCAAAAATTGTATTACGGCATATGACAACATACTTGCTTGCCACATATAAGGGAAAATTGTCAGAAAAGGTTGGCCATTTTAGAGCTATGGAAAATGCATCAGAGTGAGAAAGAGGATCTAGCATATAGGGAGTGGATGCACAATCAGCATAAAGGGGAGGATAAAAAGCCTTTGACTACCCTTTCCCCTCCCGAAGAAAAGAGTGTAGATACAGAAGAGAAGGGATGTTACTGTTTAAATGAATTAAAAGCAGCAGTGCTATATGTTAATCCAACAAGCAAGGATAATTCAGAAGAGAGTAAGAGCAGAGAACGCAAATGCAATACAGACTCTCCATTTGTTGCAAGAAAAGTGTCCACATTCAAGCTTGGATCTCTGGGGCATCCAACAACACAGCTGAACTCTTTAAAATCTGCAAGGAAATAGCCAATCCTTCCGCAGTCTCCACCCCGACTGTTCCCTCTCAGGCCCTCTGCAATGCATTAGCTACAAACCTCACTGCAAAAACATGATGAGGTCTCTCTCTTCCTTTTCCCCTCCCATCCCCCCATCCCCCTGACACCTATGGCCTCCCATCCTCCCTCTGCCTTTCTCTCCTCCTTCTCTCCTATCACATCCGATGAGGTCACTAGCGTTTTCCACTCTATGAAGGTCTCCTCCAAACAGGTCGCCCCCTCTTCTTCCAGAACTATTAAGGACAAGATCGGCTTTATCGCCCCTGCACTTGCTGATTTATGAAATCACGCTCTTGCTACTGGGTCTTTCCCCTCTTCCCTCAAGCAGTCACTTGTGCACCCACTTCTGAAAAAAAATTCTGTCAACCGCTCGTGTCGGCTAACTACCTCCCCATCTCTATTAGCCCCTTCCGTGGGAAACTCTTGGAGAAGATAGTTTTCCCCCACCTGACCCAGCATACTGAGCTTGTTGGTTGCCTACACGACCATCAATCTGGATTCAGAGCTTCCAGAGGCATGGAGACTGCTACCCTGATTACCTGTGAAGAACTGCTCACATCTCTTGGCTCTAACTCTCCTGCTGTGCTCATTCTACTTGATATCTCCTCTGCATTTGATACAGTCAACCACTCCATCCTCATAAAACGGCTACACTATACCCTTGATATCTCAGAGCAAGCACTGGACTGGCTGACCTCCCTCTTCACTGACCATCCATTACAGGTTATCCTGGGCTCTTTCTCCTCTCCCACCTCTATCTCCACCTGTCGCGTTCCCCAGGGCTCAAACCTTTCTCCCTGGCTTTTTAACTTCTATCTTGCACCGCTTGCACACCTAATTTCCACTTTCTCCCATTACTTCCAGTGTTATGCAGATGACACACAACTCTTCTTCAAACTTCTCTTTGATCCTCTCCCTAGTTCCTCCATCGTTCCTGACTGCCAATCTGCCATCCAGTCCTGGTGTGCCTCCAATGATCTTTGCCTCAACGCCAGTAAGACTGAGTCCTTCCCATTGGAACTCCTGCTCCCTCTTTCTTCCCTTCACTCTGGCCACCCTCTATGGGCCCTTCCCCTTCTCCTTCTTCTGATGCCAGAAACCTTGGAGTCATCTTCGACTCCTGTCTTTCCTCCACCTCCTCAAAGGAATACTTCCTTCCTCACTTTCCCCCAGAAGCTCAATGTCTCTAGAGCTCTGGTACTCTCTAGGCTGGACTACTCCAACAGCATCTTCCTTAAACTACCCTCTTCCTCCCTATGTCCCCTCCAGCTTATACAGAATAGGGCTGCAAGATTTATCATTGCCCTCAATCCATAGGGATTGCATCTCTGCAGCCCTAAAATGTTTCTACTGGCTCCCGGTTGCTGCAAGGATGAAATTCAAATCCTATGCATCATCCATAAGGCTGTCTTGGGCCGGGGACCACACTATATACAACTGGCTCTCACCAAACACTCTCCCTCCAGATTTCTACACTCCTCCGGCGCCAACTCTATGCTTGTAAAGTGCCTCTCTAAACAGCAAGCAGGTGGCCAATCTCTTTCCTTTGCAGGCTCCCTCCTCTGGAGTAGCCTCCCCCTCCATCTTGAGCCAGATTTACTCAAATTCAAGGAGCTCCCCAAGACTTTAATTTTCACCTGATCCTTTCCCCTGTCCCTCTCTTGCTAAACCCCACAGTTACTGTGGTTGGTGACCAGGGCCCGTAGGTGTCCTTGTGAGTCCTGCCTTACCCCCTCAATCGCCTTCAGCCTCCACCCACTCCCAGCACTTGCCTTTTGGCGCCAACTGGCCTGTGCTGCTCACAGGCCTGCACTCATTGTATTGGCAGTTGACCACTCTTAACAAGGGATCTCTGCCAGACACTTAATAGCTGCTTGCAAACTTACTCCCTAGCACTTCCCTCTGTATAACTCCTAGCACTTATCTCCCTCCCTCATCCCTTCTCTCTCTCTACACTTGTAACTTCTGAATGCTCACAAGGCCTAGTACAACCGCTTTGTAGAGGAATGTTTAAAGATGTAAAGGCAGACGCTCTGTTACCAGTCTTTAGCTTCTCCTCCTAACGCACGTTTTCATAACTTCATCATTCTTCAGGGAGGCTGAGTTTCTTAGTTATTTCACGCAGGTTTGCATTTCTTTTTCAGGTGTGGCAAGTTAATTAGCTCTGAGGATTCTGGTACTTGTAATTTTTCGCACTTTATTTTGCTGGCAGGTGACTGGAAACAACTCCCTCCATAGCACAAATCTTCCCCTTGATGGGGGAGGGGGAAAGCCATGGTTGTGACTCTCCAATGTAAGGCATGATGGCCCTGCTGCTGCTGCCTTTCCTGGGATTTCTGGAACAATGTTTAAAGATGTAAAGGCAGGTGCTTTGTAGAGGAGCAGCCGAATGTGTCTATAAGAAGTCCCGCCCCTTTTTTGCCTATATGTTGGAAACAGGAAACTGTGAGACAAGCAACCCCAGTAATGATACCCATACTACAGAGAATCTTTGAGACAAGGTATCCGTTGAGAAGACCCTATGTGAAGTATCCCCGAAAGACTGATGGTCTCCTGAGAGAATCGCCTGAAGAAGCGTGAAGACATAAAAAGAAGAAGCTGGTTACATTGCGAGAAATAAGTGTGATGCACTGAGAAGGATCACCAAAGAAGAGAATACATAGGTGATATAGAATTTGATGGCAAAGTAAAGAATTGACAAGGCTTATATGTGCGGAATGAAGATTGCACGTTTGAAGAGCACTGCAGAAAACACAAACCATTTTACAAATGTACAGATGCTGCAACGCAAGTATTTATAAGGCTGGCTATACATAGGATATAGACTGCAGGCAGTGCTGCCAACAGATATGTATACAGAATTTTCGACATTTGATGATACAATTTTTAGTAAGTGAGTCTCCATGAAGGAAAATGGATTGAGAGCTAAGTGGGTGTTGCAGCAAACAATAATCTCAAAAATCGAAGCAAAACCAAGGAGAATGTCTGGCTTGATGTCAAAGACCGGAAGCAGCCAAGAACTGGTTTTCAGCCTGCGAAGAACAGCATACGTGAGAAGCAGAGGCATCCCTTGATAAGTTGCAAAGAGAGAACATCATGAGAGCCAGGTTTCTTTATTAATGACAATTAAAGGCCATAATACAAGCAAATTCACAGTCTCTGATCACGTGAGCTGAGGCTGAAAATAGACCATGGGCATGGTGCACCAGATTGAAGATAGCGAGTGCTCACACTCCCTTACATTCCCAGAGGCGAGAAGCTACTACAAGGCACAGTTCAAAAACAATGTGCATGGCGGACGGCATGAGTGATGAGAGATGTTGGGCTAATTGGGAGGGAAGATATGGTCAATTTCACCCACCAGCACCTGGGGTACCAGCTTACGTGCTGCTAGAGCATTAAATGTTCCAGAAGGATACAGAGTGTGCCAACCAATTATAGAAGGCCGTATAACAAAGAGCCTTATAGTTTAAGAGCCAATGAAGTGCTGTGTTTCCAATTGCTGTCGAAGATGACTTGCACTAGGGAAGGGATTGAGTGCCCACCTGATTATAGAGACCTAATCGCAATCCTATCCCATATAGAAAGTATACTTAGACGTTCCCCTTGAGCCAACCACAATCCCCCTTAGGTTTTCTTAGTTTGGCACTTAGTATTACCTCACATATGACAAACCTTTAGTATATAAGTGTTGTTTTTTATAAGATTCTTTGAGATTATGCTGTGCGATGTCCGTTGATGTCCGTTGTACTCCCTGTTTTAGACAATTGTTAATAAAACAAAGTTATTTGCCAACTTCCTGAGTCAGTCTTATTATTTAGTTTGAGAAGTTATTCTCAGTCCCATCCATAGGATGATGAGTTACCTAGAGTACAAGGGACTCTAGGGTTCAGCTTCTTTCTTTTTCTTCATTGTTATTATATTTGCCTTTCATTCCCATGTTCCCTCCCCGTTGCCCTGTGGGTGCCTTTTAAACACAATATACTTGATGTATAAGTGCCTTATACATGCACAATAAAATAAAATAAATAAATAAAATAAAGATATATCAACACGCGATGAAAGTAAATAATGTGATGAGAGAAAGGACAGACAAGATATACAAATGGAGATAGAGGAAGAATTAGGGAAACAGAAACAAATTAAGGATAAAGTTAAGGGAATAACAATAGCATAGAATGAATGGATTGGAGTACAAATATTTCTTAAGCTAGACGATAGGGCATTGATGGGGTTTGAGAAAGAGAGGAGAGAGAAGAACAGGAAAAGGAAAAGAAGGACAAGGAAAGAGCATGCATAGAAGAGAGTGATAAAGAATGCAAGCAAAGGGAAGAACGAAGAAGATTTGAGGCAAGGAGAGATTAGAAGAAAAGAAATGAGAAGAGATAAAAGCCCAAAGAATGAAAGTCCATAGTTTGCAACGAAGGCTAGAGGAAGATATATTGAGTTAGGTTAGGAGAATATAGGAAGAAATTAACAGGAGCATTAAAAGATGATATTTATACCACAGGAGCACAGTGCCAATTAATGCACAAGAATGATTGGAAGAAGAGAGAGGGTCACAACAGACACGTAGAGAGCTGCAAGGAATGCTGAGATCAGCAAGGGCTGATGGGCAGGACAAAGAGGATATAGTGCAAAGGCTTGGAAATGTATACAGGCAAATAAGGGATAAAGACAGGCGTAGAATTCAAGAGAACGTAGAAGGGTCTCTATCGAGGGAAACTGAAGATAGTGGTTTTTATAAACATACATTGTGATATATTTGTTTTTTTGTAATAAAGTCAATTTCTTGTATGGCAATTATGGTGTAGTTGAATCTGTCCAATCTCATAGCTGAGATCCATTTGCTTGCATTATTTTAGTATACTAGATCTTGATGATGCAGAGAAGGACAACAGCCATTCAGGCTGGGGTATAATGATGTCAGATGAAGGAAGAGAGGAGAACGAGACGGTGTGAAGAGAGGGCACGTTCAGGTTTTCAAAGGAATCAACTATAGAGAAAGGGGTAAAATGGTCAGATTTAGAGGGCCCTAAAGAAAGGACACCAGAACTAACACCCTATACTGAGTGACCACATGCATGAGCGCATAGTGCACTGGACATATCCCTGCCGTATGTAAGCTGGTTAAGATTATTACCAGGAAGATGCAAATGGGTGAGGCTAGTTCCGCCTTGAAGATGAGGAGTGTAGGAAAGTATGACTACGGACTGGGATTTTCACAACTGCCATTATTGGAGAAGGGGGGAGGACGACCACAATATATACCGTAGCTGCAGATGGATAAAGATTACTTAAGATGTAAATTGCCGAGTTTGACTTCTGGCGTGGGAAAATTGATTCATGAGCTAGAGAGGATGACATCAGGAATAACGCTAGCTATAGGTAACATGAAAGAGATGCTAGCAGGGGAGAGAGCTGATGACATTTGGAAGTGAGCAGGATACGCAGGTGTGACTGCATAAATAGAACACACAGTGGAGCGCCAATTAATAATTGCAGAGAAGACTAATGGCGGGCAGTCAGAGTACAAAACCCTGATACATCAGACATGGGTGCGATTATGACTAGGAAAATGGGGGGAGGATGAAGGCACTGTTATTTATGTTCAAGATATTCAGAATAGATGGTTACAGGAGACTTGTGAACTGTAGGAAAAAACAATAGCATTATTTGACCACATTTTGTGTTGGGGTCTGCTGGAGCCAGTACAACAGCAATTGAAAAACAGGTGGGAATGGAAACTAAGCCATGGCCAGAAATACAATTGACAATCGTGCATCACTGCCGATTAATGAAAGAGAAGAATGAGAAGAAAACTGAGAACAGAAAGCAGGAGGAAGCAAAGTTAGTCCAGAAGAAATTGTCCAAAATAGCCATTGAGGGAGTGGTATTGACGAGTAATGAAGGAGGGGTGACACAGGAGATGCAGCCAGGCCAGCAGAATAACAAAGGATATCACACAGACCAGAGTGGGTACAATTTATGGCCAAGAGGGAATGGGCCTAGTGGAGTAGGACGAGGTGGCTTAAAAAAATCATAAGGAAGAGGAGGATTGAATGGTGGACAGCCGCAGCAATGTTGGAATTGTGGAAGAATATGACACATCGCTAAAACATGCAGAAGCTGGGGAGGCATGCAACAGAATTGGAAAGCTCCAATAGGGGGTGGGTTATGCTCAAGAATATAATACTGAACCACAGGGATATTATGCGCAAGATCACATGCAGGCTTAGATATATGCACCCCAAGCCCAACAAAAGCAGCCAGCACCGGTGCAAATGCAATCGCAACAAAGGCAACCACAACAGGCACAACCACAGCAAACACAGACACAGCAGGCTATGGTACCAACATGGAAATTGATTACAGTAGCTCAGCAAGCAACTGCACCCTAATTGGGGAGTGTGACTGTGGTAGGAGGAATTCCTTTCACGAGTACGGGAATGCATTTATACCCACAACATGATAGACAACAGGGTGACCTGATGTGTTCAGTATTATCAGTGACACCAGAACACCAAGAGGAACCAAGGGTTAGGGTAATGATAGGAGGTAAGACCTTTTAATTTCTGGTAGACACTGGAGCCACTTGTTCTTGTATTCACGATGGAAAATACCAAATGTCAGGTACTGCCATGAATTTTCAGGGATTCTCTGGGGTGATTAGTTTAGTTCCTTTTACAGATGAATTACCAATCTCTATAGGAGAGTACGACATGTCAAAGCCATTATTATATTCTAGGCAGACTCCAGTTAATATATTGGGACGTGACTTCATGACAAAGCTTAACATGACGCTATCTTTTAAGGAATAGTGTGCCCTATGCCAGGGATACATTCTATGAATGTGGGAGAGTTTATGTTAGCGTTTACAGGATATGAAGCATTACGAGGAGTTCCTTTTGATCCAGAAGTATTTTTTTTTACAGTATTAGCCTGCTTGTTCGAAAAACGTTTGAGCTTTTACTTTTGACCCAATTTTTTAGATCATATTCTTGGGCCAAATTATGTCAAATTAAATTAAATATGTATATGGGGTAGGGTAAGGCAATAGAGGGGGGGTTGCTGGGTGTATCCCTCGCATTTCCAACAAAAAAACAGCCAAATATGTTTGGGCAAATGTGAAAAGGTCAAATATTTTTGACCAAGTAGACCTAAACCTTTGTGTATAAAGTGACAATGTTACTATCATGATTGCCCAGACTGATAAGTATAATTTTGAGGATAACTGATACTGATGAATTCTTGTTTAGACCAGAGATTCCTATAGACAATGAGGAAGGGCCGATTATTCAGTTAGAGTCAGAAGCAGCAGTGGTCAGAGACGAAAGGGTGATGTTTCATAGGACAGAGGATGGAGAACAGTGATAGCCTTCAGTAAAGGATATAGGTTGACAGATTTGACAGACAAAGAACTGTTTAGAGATGAGAACTCTGAAGATGAACTAGTGATTTGTATAAGTGTAACTTATTGGATCAAAGCAAAGAATATTGAAATACAGCAGAGAATGCCGTTGGTAAAGAGAAGACTGTAGAGGAGCAGCTGAATGCCTCTCCATGAAGTTCCGCCCGCATTCCTCCTATATGTTGGAAACCTGGAAATTGCAACATGCACATCACAGTGATGGTGCCTATTCCATGGAGGGATTTCTAGAAAAGGTATCCATTGAGAAGACGCTATATGATGTACACCCAAAGAGCTGTCTGGCCTGGTGTCAAAGGATAAAGCGGCCAAGAACCAGTTATCTATCCTTGAAGAACAGTAAAAGTGAGAAGCTGAATCAGCCCTTGTTAAGGTGCAAGAAAGAACACCTTGAGTGGCAAGTTTATTAATTCAAGACAATTAAATGCTGCAAAACAGGACAAAATACGGCCTCCTGTCACGTGAGTCAAGGATGGAAATAGGAGTTGGGTGTACAGGCCTGAACTGCGATAAGAGTGTTCCTATACTCCCTTTTATTCTCACGAGCAGTGATACTTTGCAAGAACAAGTTCAAAGACAATCTGAATGGCAGACGGTATGAGCGATGAGAGATGTTGGGCTAACTGGGTGGGGAGACACGGTCAAGTCCACCCACTGGCAACTGGGGTACCAGTTTACATACTGCTAGTGAGCCGAATGTTCCAAAAGGGTACAGGCGTGCTAACCAATTGTACAGGACCATATAACGATGGGCCTTATAGTTTGATAGTCAATGGTCTACCATGTATCTAGTAACTGATGAAGATGACTTGCACTAGGGGTGGGTATACGTTGTCCACCTGACTGTAGAGATCCAATCACAACCCGATCCCTTAAAGAAAGTATAAAGATGTTCCCCTTAAGCCAATTACAACCCCCTGTAGGTTTTCTTTTTTTGCTACGTAGTATGATGTCATGTATGACAAGGTTTTGCTGTTTTTTATGAAATGCATTGAGATAATGCTGTGCGACGTCTGTTGATGTCCGTTGTAACTTCCTGTTTTAGACAATTGAAAATAAAAAAGTAGTAGAGACCTTTTGCCAACCTCCTGAGTCAGTCTCATTATTTGGGTAAGAG
Source organism: Ambystoma mexicanum (assembly GCF_040938575.1). Classification (NCBI taxonomy): domain Eukaryota; kingdom Metazoa; phylum Chordata; class Amphibia; order Caudata; family Ambystomatidae; genus Ambystoma; species Ambystoma mexicanum. Next base: position 316,343,555 of record NC_090928.1, on the reverse strand, counting down.
TTATTCTGCATCTCATCCTGACCCTTAGGGGGCCCTAAGAATAACTCGTAAAGGGCCCCCTAAGGGTTCAAGACTGTCATTCTTTCAGGAAGATTTAAAGACGTTGCCAGATGTTTTATGGACTACGAGCCAATATGATGGGGACTATTAAAAGGTATAGATGCAGTTAAAATTAAACTAAACCCAGGAGCTCTTTTACCATGAGCAAAGCAACATCCAATGTCTAAGGAGCCGGCCAAAGATATATTTGAGATAATTTACACTTTAATGAAGCAAGGCATATTGTTGTCATCACATTCATCAGGTAACATGGCTGTGTACCCCATGAAGAAATCAAAGAGGGGTTATGGAGATTCATTTAGGACCTTCGCCCTTAACTAATATAGTCAAAGCTGAGTTTCCTTTAGCACCAAATCCTGCGTAAATACTGTGTAACATTCCTTCTATGGCCCAATATTTTACAGTTATCGATTTAAAAATATGCAATTTTCTCAATTCCCCTTCATGAAGACTCACAAGATTTGGCTTCCTTTTTGGAATGAAATACTTGCTTGAAACAAACTTGTTTGCCCCAGGGGTACTTTGAGTCCCCTTCTATCTTTAACAAAGTCCTCCAGATGGACCTGGGTAAAGTCCAACTTGAAAGCATAATATGTCAGTGCGTGGATGATATTTTGGTGTTTAGTGAGACAGAAGAAACATGTAGAGAAGACTCAGTTAATGTCATGGGCGCTACTCCCGAGGGGCCAGGACTGGCCCAGCGCCCTCGGAAGCAGACCCGTCTTCCACTACTCCGGACCCAGCAGACCCCTACAGGGGCCCTTTGGACCGTGTCCTGGCGCCTTTGGCGCCAGGCTCATGAATGGTTTCAGTCCCGGCGCCATAGGCGCCGGGCTCATATTGATAAACAGTGTAATAATGCTTGGGTGTACTTACCTGAGGCAGACCATGCTGCATATTTACCCAGAACAATCCAGTCTGGTTGAAGTCCCCAGCCATCAGGGCTGGGAGGAACTATTCCCTCCATTCAGGAACTCTTTTCTTACCTGGGTGGAACCGGTGGAAGAACACACACTGGAAGCACTTCTCTGCTATTTAAACCACGCCCGATGGAAAACACGTGCTTCGCGTTATTCTGCAGCAGCAGCAGGACGCTCACCGAGTCGGCTCCTGCATTCCTGGTCCAGAGTCATCTTCAGCTTCCGCGCAGCAACCTGTGGATGAAGAAAGACACAGAACAATACTTACCAGATCCCGGAATCCAGTCACCGGCAAAACCTGCAAAGAATAAACATAAGGTTAGAAAAGTGCAACTCACTCGCAGCCGCGCCCGCTTACCTGATCCATCCGTGATTGCAATGGAGCTAACCGCGGCCTTCTCTTCGGCAGCTTCTCTGCACCTGAAAGGCAAAGGACATAATTAAAAAGGGGTTCGGGTGAAGGCAGTCGCATTCATCTTAACTTACCAGTTTTTGCACGCGCAGAAGCGGCCGCATCAACCGCAGCATCCCGGCACCTGAAAACTAGAAAAAGGACATTATTAGAGGTGCCATTAAAAGCGGCCAATGATCATTATACTTACGTGCATCGGCACGTGCAGTGGCAACGGATATAAAGCCCGCATCATCCCGGCACCTGAAAACTAGAAAAAGGACATTATTAGAGGTGCCATTAAAAGCGGCCAACGAACATTATACTTACGTGCATCGGCACGTGCAGCAGCAACGGAAAACTACGCCCACAGCATCCCGAGGCCTGAAACAAAGGAAAAGGGACATTATTGAGGTGCCCATCTTTTAAAGTCTAAAGACTACAGTATACTTACAGGCATCCGCTCGTGCAGTAACGGCGGCATCGCTCTTCGGGATCCCAGCACCAGTGCCACAACTAAGGCCGCAAAAGACTTGAGCCTCAACACTGAACTCATCCAGTGACGTAACTGGAATCCACGCACCCCTGCACCAGACGCAGGATGGAGAGCTCAGCATTTATACGCCTAAGGTGAGAGCTCGCCGAGACAAGTAGAAAGCTAGGCTGTGGGAGAAACTGGCGATTGGTGGGAGAAGGAATCCTATCAAACGGTGATTAACCCTTTTTCTTCCACCTGCAGAAAACTTACCCTGCAAGTCAGACATTCTATAAGAGGAAGCCCAGTCCTGAGAGTCGTCCGAGCTCTACGCTTCTCAATTGAAGAAACGATAGCTGCCCAGCCGGGATCAGCACCTCCGTGGGAATCAGGTGAGCGTTACAGAACGCGAAGCCCACCAATAACCTCCTACCCAGGTGCTATGGAAACTTCCGACACAGACCAACTGGCCCAATTATTAGGGGAATTAAGAGCTGAAGTTCATGCTGCCCGCCAGGAAACGAATGCCCTTAGGAGGGAATTGATAATATCAAAAGAACGAACTGATGATCTCGCCAGACAGTTATTACAGACACAAGCGGGGCAAACCCCACTACCTAAATCAGGAGGGAGCTATATCCCAGCGGCTTCAGCCAATCCTGTTCAAATCAACCTACCCGGAAATGTGCCATTGGCACCGCCTGAACGCTTCTCTGGTGACCCTAAAAGGTTTGCGGTGTTTATAAATCAATGCCGATTGCACTTTCTTTGTAGACCTGCAGCCTTTCCGACTGACCAGACTAAGGTAGCCTTTGTGCTTTCGTATCTTAGCGGCAGTGCCGCTGATTGGTCGATCCCTCTGGTTACACAGGATGACCCGATCATTCGTGATTTCCCGACCTTCCAGGCAAATATGGAAAGACTTTTTGCAAGGCATTCCCAGTGGCAGGCCCTGGACAACGAACTCCTTTCCCTACGACAGGGCAATCAAGATCTTTTGGCCTACATTGCATCATTCAATAGGCTAATCTTGGAAACCACATGGCCTGAGGACAAAAGAATCACGCTTTTTCACAGGGGTTTGCGTGGCGAACTCAAAGACGTCCTTGCCCAGGTAGTGAATCCTCCTCAGGATTGTTCAGAGTACATTGATTTGGTGGTCCAATTGGATCACAGACTACAAAACAGAAAGGCGGATCGATCCAGGTTTGAAACACGAGTGTTCCCTAAGCCTCAAAGTCACACCAAAGGAGTTGAAGCCGTCAAACCTATGCAAATTGGGGTTGTAAAGGGTCCCCTAACCCAGAAAGAACGCGACAGGAGACGACAAATGCAACTATGTCTCTATTGTGGAAATTCAGGACATTTTCTTCGAGATTGCCCGGTGAAACCACCTAAGAAGACAGTGGGAGCTTCTGATAAGAGTTCTGAAAAGCCTGAGCCGGGAAACAACCTCGTCCGACAAGTGTAGAGGTCCGCTTGCCGAGCGTAAAAACCAGTTCTTTGACCTCGCACTTCATAATGCCAATGGTCCTCGTAAACCCAGAGCAACCGGATCGTTTGCATGCAATTAAGGCATACATTGATAGCGGAGCAGTTGGAAATTATGTGGACCGCGAATTGGCTTCCAGGATGAACTTATCTCTTTGTCCAAAGGTGGTTAAAGACGTCATTACCACGGTGGATGGGACGGAAATCGCCTCCGGACCAGTGACCCATACCACTACTGAAGTGACGATACTAGGCCAAGACGAGTATCAGGAGGTAATTGTGTTCAACATGATCAAGGCTCCTCAATTCCAAGTAATTCTAGGGATGCCTTGGTTGGAGAAACACAATCCTCAGATTGATTGGCGAGCAAAGACGATAAAGTTCCCAGAGTGCACACCAACTTGTTATCCACGACCCAACATTGACCTAGCATCAGGAACGGCTGACGGTCCACAATTACCTCTAGAGTATCGAGAGTTCCAAGATGTTTTTCAAAAGGAACAGGCTAACACCTTGCCACCCCACAGATCATACGATTGTCAGATAGATTTGCTACCCGGTGCAACTCCCCCTTGCAGTAGGATTTACGCCCTTACCGAGCCTGAGAACCTTCATCTGCGACAGTATTTAGACCAGTACCTGGCCAATGGCTTTATCCGTCCGTCGAAGTCCCCTGCATCCTCGGCTCTGTTCTTCGTACCAAAAAAAGAAGGTGACCTCAGAACCTGTATAGATTATCGTGCTCTGAACCAGATAACAGTAAAAAACCGGTACCCCTTACCTCTGATCCCGGAACTCCTTGACCAGGTAAAAAACGCCTGTATTTATACTAAGCTTGATCTCCGGGGAGCTTATCACTTGGTACGGGTCAAGGAAGGAGATGAATGGAAGACAGCCTTTCGCACTAAGTATGGGCTATTTGAATACCAAGTGATGCCCTTTGGACTATGCAATGCACCGGCTGCCTTCCAATATTTTATGAATGATGTCCTCAGAGAGCTCATTGATGTCTGCGTTGTCGTCTACATAGATGACATTCTTGTGTACTCATCTTCAGAAGCTGACCATCGAAATCATGTTAGGGCGGTCCTTGAAAAACTTCGCCAACATAAACTTTTGCCAAGCTCGAAAAATGTGTTTTTCATGTCACTGAGGTCGAATTTTTGGGATTTATTCTGACACCCAAAGGAGTCCACATGGACTGGAGAAAAGTAGACGCTATCCTCAAATGGCCGTCTCCTACTTCCGTGAAAGGCGTTCAAAGCATGCTAGGCTTTGCCAATTTTTACCGTAGATTTATTCCAGAGTTTTCACGAGTGGTACAACCCATCACCGCCCTCTTAAGAAAAAATAAACGCTTTGAATGGTCCGCAGAAGCAGAACAAGCCTTCCAAGAGCTAAAGGCTAAATTCACCTCGGCGCCAATACTGAAACACCCACGCCCGGACCTCCCTTAAATCGTTGAAACCGACGCCTCCAGCTTAGCAATGGGAGCAGTCCTATCACAAAGAGATCCAGAGACTAACCAACTGCATCCTGTGGCATTCTGGTCTCGGAAGTTCTCGGCGCCTGAGATCAACTACACCATCACAGACAAAGAGCTTCTAGTGATTAAATCAGCCATTAAGGCATGGCGGCATTATCTCCTCGGGGCCAGACACACCGTCAGAGTGATCACCGATCATCGAAATCTGCAGTATCTGAAAACCGCCAAGGCTCTATCCTCCAGACAGCTTCGCTGGGCTCTATTCTTTGCTGAATTTGACTTTGTGATCACTTATCCCCCGGCAACAAGAACGGCAAAGTGGATGCTCTTTCCCGAATTGGAATGGGAGATAACGTTGCCAATCCAGAACCTGTACCAATAATTCCTGAACAAAGGATCGTGGGTCTGATTTCTTCACAATCCATTGAGGATATTGAAGAAAAAACTAAACAACTTGTAACCTCACCAGACTTACTGAATTGGTTACAAAAAGGAAAAGATTTCACCGTAAGCAATGACTTGCCTTATTTCCAAGGACGATTGTTCCTACCACACGCCGATTTACAAAGACAGGTAATCTCCTGCTATCATGATTCATTAATTGAGGGTCACCCTGGCATTGCCAAAACCACAGAAAAGGTGAAGAGACACTGCTGGTGGCCTTCGTAGAGAAAAGACATAAAGGAATTCGTGATGTCCTGCGGTGTGTGCGCTCAAAACAAGGGTCAGAAGAAGAGGCCGGCTGGTCTTCTGCAACCATTAGACACCCCACCGTGTCCCTGGCATACCCTTTCCATGGACTTCATCACAGACTTACCCTCCTGTTCCGGGTACAACACCATTCTTGTTATTGTGGACCTGTTTTCTAAAATGGCCCACTTCATTCCGCTAAAAGGCTTACCTTCAGCATCAGTCCTAGCCAAAGTATTTCTTGAAAACATCGTCCGGCTACACGGCTTCCCGTCAGTACTAATCTCAGATAGGGGGAGCCAGTTTATTTGCCACTTTTGGCGTAGCTGTTGTCGATTAGCTCAAATCGATGTAAGACTTTCGACCAGCCATCATCCCCAGACCGACGGGCAAACCGAGAGAACAAACCAGACTCTCGAGCAATATTTACGATGCATGCTACAACAGTCGGAGAGTAACTGGAAGGACATCCTTTGGATAGCTGAATATGCTTACAACAATTCAGTTCATTCGGGTACCGGGAAGAGTCCCTTCTACATCTTGTATGGGATTCATCCTCGAACCTCCAACCTTGATCAACCTCAAGATCTTGGAACACCCGCCGTGGATCAATTGCACACCGTTATTACCCAAGCTTTTAAGGAAGCGACTGCACATCTACAACAAGCTAAAGAGAGGTACAAAAAAGGAGCAGATCAACACCGAAGCAATGCCCCTCAATACCACGTTGGGGATCAAGTCTGGCTGTCCACCAAACATTTATTGCTTAAAGGGCCTCGCACCTTCAACCCCAAATACCTGGGACCATATCCAATTACGGCCATAATTAATCCAGTGGCCGTTAAATTAGAATTGCCAACCCATATGAGAATACATCTTGTATTTCACGTATCTCTTTTGAAACCCATGCAACCTGGAACCAGATTGACCAATCCTCCAGAGCCCATTCAAGTGAATGGGGAGCCCGAATTTGAAGTAAAAGACATTTTGGACTCTAAAATCATCAGATCGAAGCTATTCTACCTAATCGACTGGAAAGGCTACGGACCTCAGGAAAGGTCATGGGAACCCTATGACCACATCCATGCTCCTCGTCTAGTCCAGAAATTTCACCGAACCTTTCCCGATAAACCAAAACCCCCGGGGAGGACAAGTTTGGGAGGGGCCTTGAGGGGGGGTGCTGTCATGGGCGCTACTCCCAAGGGGCCAGGACTGGCCCAGCTCCCTCGGAAGCAGACCCGTCTTCCACTACTCCGGACCCAGCAGACCCCTACAGGGGCCCTTTGGACCGTGTCCTGGTGCCTTTGGCGCCAGGCTCATGAAGGGTTTCAGTCCCGGCGCCATAGGCGCCGGGCTCATATTGATAAACAGTGTAATAATGCTTGGGTGGACTTACCTGAGGCAGACCATGCTGCATATTTACCCAGAACAATCCAGTCTGGTTGAAGTCCCCAGCCATCAGGGCTGGGAGGAACTATTCCCTCCATTCAGGAACTCTTTTCTTACCTGGGTGGAACCGGTGGAAGAACACAAACTGGAAGCACTTCTCTGCTATTTAAACCACGCCCGATGGAAAACACGTGCTTCGCGTTATTCTGCAGCAGCAGCAGGACGCTCACCGAGTCGGCTCCTGCATTCCAGGTCCAGAGTCATCTTCAGCTTCCGCGCAGCAACCTGTGGATGAAGAAAGACACAGAACAATACTTACCAGATTCCGGAATCCAGTCACCGGCAAAACCTGCAAAGAATAAACATAAGGTTAGAAAAGTGCAACTCGCTCGCAGCCGTTCCCGCTTACCTGATCCATCCGTGATTGCAACGGAGCTAACCGCGGCCTTCTCTTCGGCAGCTTCTCTGCACCTGAAAGGCAAAGGACATAATTAAAAAGGGGTTCGGGTGAAGGCAGTCGCATTCATCTTAACTTACCAGTTTTTGCACGCGCAGAAGCGGCCGCATCAACCGCAGCATCCCGGCACCTGAAAACTAGAAAAAGGACATTATTAGAGGTGCCATTAAAAGCGGCCAACGATCATTATACTTACGTGCATCGGCACGTGCAGTGGCAACAGATATAAAGCCCGCAGCATCCCGGCACCTGAAAACTAGAAAAAGGACATTATTAGAGGTGCCATTAAAAGCGGCCAACGAACATTATACTTACGTGCATCGGCACGTGCAGCGGCAACGGAAAACTACGCCCACAGCATCCCGAGGCCTGAAACAAAGGAAAAGGGACATTATTGAGGTGCCCATCTTTTAAAGTCTAAAGACTACAGTATACTTACAGGCATCCGCTCGTGCAGTAACGGCGGCATCGCTCTTCGGCATCCCAGCACCAGTGCCACAACTAAGGCCGCAAAAGACTTGAGCCTCAACACTGAACTCATCCAGTGACGTAACTGGAATCCACGCACCCCTGCACCAGACGCAGGATGGAGAGCTCAGCATTTATACGCCTAAGGTGAGAGCTCGCCGAGACAAGTAGAAAGCTAGGCTGTGGGAGAAACTGGCGATTGGTGGGAGAAGGAATCCCATCAAACGGTGATTAACCCTTTTTTTTCCACCTGCAGAAAACTTACCCTGCAAGTCAGACATTCGATAAGAGGAAGCCCAGTCCTGAGAGTCGTCCGAGCTCTACGCTTCTCAATTGAAGAAACGATAGCAGCCCAGCCGGGATCAGCGCCTCCGTGGGAATCAGATGAGCGTTACAGTTAAACTCATGACTTTCAGAGAAAGGATATAAGGTAGACAAGGAGAAATTACAATATTGTCAATAAGCAGTCTTGTACGTAGGACAGTTAATTTCTCACAAAGTAAGAAAAGTGATACCTGAAAGAGCAGAATCAATTATGAAAACCATAGCACCTAAAACAGTGAGGGAAATGCAACCGTTTCCAGGCTTATGCAATTATTGCAGGGTCTAGGTTTTTGACTATAGTACATAGATTCAACAGATGAGATAACTGAAGGGTTTGAAGAATTAAAAAAAGCTATCAGTACAGCCCCTTTGTTGGGAATCCCAGATGTCAATGAAGAATTTCATTTATTCTCCCATTCAAATGGAGAGGTCATGACAGCAGTCCTTACACAAAAGACAACATTAGGAAATGGCCACAAACCATTGGCTTATTATAGTGGGATTTTAGATCCATTTATGAAGGGACACTGTTCCTGAGAGCAATCTTAACTGCGGCTGCATTTGCAATTGAAAAGGCTTCAAGTATAACAATGGGATGTCCAATAATGTTTTTTGTAGGCATTTTAGAGAAGGCTGTAAGTATTGACCACACAAAGAGCATCGGGGTATAAGGTGATTATTTCCAACCCTGTGATTAAAATTGTTATATGCAATACAGTAAATCCAGCAACATATATAGCAGAATTAGTAGTAGAGGATGATTATGTAAATGATTGCAGAACGTATACTGAGAATTATAATGATGGGGGGAAGTTGTTTTATTGATGGTTCTTCAAAAATTGAACAGACAACTGGGGAAAGACATACTGGAGCAGCTGTAAAAGCTGAATTGGGAAGGTGAATTTGAGGTAGTGGCGAGCATGAGATTGGCCTCAAATTCTGCAGCACAGGCCAGGTGCTAGTATGCAAATTCATGCGCACCTGGAATATGCCTCTCTTTGAGGGACTACATCAACCAAATGCCGTAAAATTAAAATTAAGAAGAGCGTGGCTACACCTACACAACGGCAAACCCTATAAAGGCAAAACATTGACCCCTCCCACAGTGGCCCACAGTGAAGCAAGAGAAGTAGTTCTGCATGTGCATACCAATCCAATCAAAGCAAGAGAAGAAGTTCCACGCATGCAGACTCATCTACGGACTAGAACAGAGAATAAGGACATTTAAGTACACACAAGCACCTTAGATTAGGGTCTAGTGTTTCTCAAAATTCAACAAGGAAAAGATAGACCTGCAGCTACCCTGGAATTATTTTTATATTTCATTAATGGAACAATGAAAAGAAGTTCTGGAGTTTTGAAAAAGAAGAGTATCATTCACTGTTATGCTACCTATTAGAACAATAGTATACACACTCATGTCTGTGATTGTTCCCTACATATTGCAGACTTATTCAGACCTAATACGAAGAGGAATAAACATTATTAAGATTCTTGAAGACCCCAAGAATAACTGTACTGTAAGGAGAGTGATAATGGCAATTATACTCCAGTTTCTGATATAAAAGTGGTTAAAAAGGAGATAAGACATTTGTATATTAAAGTAAATACAAAATTCAGAGGCTTCAACATTTCAGAGTTTCACTACCATCCAGAAAGTCGATAGGTTTTCATGGAATATTGATGGTGTTAACATGTGGTAATGTGATCTGTGTATTTCTCCTTATTATGGCATTACGACATGTTGCAAAAAGTGGTACAGATATGGAGGGTGTCAATGAAACATCTATTATTGTCACCACTAAAGGTACAGACAGCCTGTTTTACAATATAATTAAGGGTCTGTTTCAATTTAAAAGGGATGTTGAGGAGACCCATGAAGGTAGATATAGATATCTTGATAACTCAATTCATTTGAAAAATAACCTATGGTACCCGCATATGAAAGAGGTGGGCGAAAGTACATCAGTCGAAAACTGTTATGTTTGTTCCTTAATACTGTATGTCATGAATGCAGCAAGAACACGTATTGCAAGAGAATTGGCTACACATGATGCAACGTGCCTCAGTCATGTGGCAGCATGCACAACCAGAGGAAAATTTGAAGGAAAATGGTCTATGCTACGATGGCGATCAAAATTAGCATTCCCATACAAATACACCTATGCGAAAACAAGAAGGATGGAAATTGGACTAGGATGGGCAAGCAAGAAACGTATGTGTCCATCCCAGATTGGAGAAGGAATAAAGGTTGTCCATATGTAGAAGCTCAATTGCTCTGAAAAGACTGAAAAATAAGGAGTGTCAAGCTGCAGAGAGATACCTGAGCTAGTGATATATGTACGTCTTTTCACCAGTACCACATAGGAAGAAGGACTATTGGCCTGCCCTGTACATCTATTGATGAAAGAATCAGCAAGCGTAGTGCAAATAGGGAGTGACAAATGCTTAGGACCGTGGGCCAAGTCCTAGAAGTTACTCACATGGGTCGACAATGAAGCAGGTCCTGTATCTACAATGCCATTAAGGAATGCAAAAATATGCTTCAGGAATGATGGCCTGGCCCTGGTTGGAGAACACAGAGGATGTGGACTGACAATTGAATTTCCAGGAATGAATGGAGGAACTGCAGTATTGATGGACCGATTTTATGCCTGTGTATCCAGGCATACATGCAGTTACCTTAGAATTGGGGAGGAATATGTTCCATGGTAATGATACAAGTTCCAGCATTGGTGATCCCCCAAAGTTACCTTCATATTGATGAATTCCAACAATGGATGAGCACCTCAGGAAGAAGAGGTCACTGAACCACCTACAACTGAAGAGAGAGAACTACTTCTCAGCAAAATCAATGTAATCCTATGACAATATTCCAGATGAGCTTAAACTGTTCCGCAAGATGGCATTGATAATGACATCTATATTCTTGCCAGGACTTCAAGCTGCAGTAAACGCTGAGTGGCTGCAGATTACAAGATGGGAGCTGCTGCAGACAATCAATGCAACAATAAAAGGATTTCATGCAATCAGAGAAGAATTGAGAGCCATCAGGCTGATGACCCTCTAGAACAGATATGTCAAAGACCTGATTACAGCAATGGAAGGAAGCATGTGTGCCAAGACCGGGCCTTCTGAAACCCAATTGTTCTAATCCAAAAAGAGGTAATAGTGCCCATGATACTGGACCCAATACGTGTTTAAAGAAATTAGAAAAATGGGAGGCAAAAAGATGGTTAAGACGGAAATTTAGAAAAATCATGAAGTAGTATTACAATGAACCCTCATATGCTAGCTAAATTAGAGAGGCAAAAAGGGCATACACAAAATGGTTGAATGCCTTTAAAAAAGAATAGAGATTAGACAATGGCAGCTAATTAGACCTCCTGTGGAATTACAGATTCCATTCGTTAATGTATCAAAAGAAGATTGGGAAGTGTATATTAAGTCTACTATAGGTGACTAAAATAGACTGTGGAAACTATTGAAGAAAAGTGTTTGCTCAATCTGTTTCCTTTTAGGATTTAGAAAACATGATTAAAACCCTTAAAGTTTCTCGAGCTCTGGGACCCGATGGAATTTGCAATGCTCTGATGAAACTTAATCTGAGTTGGTGGGCTAGTGTGTTATATGTATTGTTTAAAGCAATACGTTATACTGGTAATGTACCTAGTTCTTGGAAGGAGAGCATTAGTATCCCCATCCACAAAAAGGAACATAGAAGGGAAGCTAAACAATGTTAAATCCTTGCAATGCTGGACGCACTAGCCAAAATATTTACAAGAGAATTGAAAAGTGGACCACTGAATTAAAACTCAGACTCATGAACCAGACTGGCTTTTAAAAGAGGGTAGTAACCATAACTAATATCATGTAATTAGTTACTACCATTGCATTGAATATTCTTGGTTTATTAGGTGTCAAAATATCTATGCAGTATTCATAGAATTTAGTGCGCCATTTTAAACTGTTTCACATGAGATTTTGTGGCACAAATGAATTCAATGGGGAATTCTGTTAGGGGTGTTGAAAATGATCATGTCTTTATACACGAATACTAAGACAACGGTAAAACTAAAGCAGGATGGAGCTACAACTAATTATATCCCTGCTCATGTTGACCTAAAGCAGGTATTTATTTTATCTCCCAGTTTATTCAATTTGTATGTGGCTGATATATCGAAGAATTTTATTTCAATTTCTGCTACGCCAGCCAGACTGGATAAGGAACCGATACAGTGGCTTGGTTATGCCGATGATCTGATCCTGGGGACAGAAATATCATTGATCTTCAATGCACTTTTCCACTTTGGCACTTTGGCTAAATTTAGTGCCTATCCCCCAAGTAATAGAATTAGTATCAACATATCCAAAACTAAGGCTATGTTTTGTACTCCCAAAAGAACTAAAACAAATTTCAATTTAATGTTGAAAATTGGAGGTAATACCATAGAATCAGTATCAGCATATGTATATTTGGGGGTAACGATTAATCATCAGCTCACTTGGGAAGCGCATATAAAAAGTCTGGCGACAAGAGTTAATCAATATTTGAATGGTTTTATGAATTTTGCAAGAAATCATGCTGGGTATTCCCTAACAGCAATTAATAAATTTTATAAAACAGAAATTAGAACCATGATGTTATGTGAGGCCATTAACAAGTGGGGTAGCAGCAATATATAGAGAATCACTGTCTCAAATCTATTTTTAAAAAGTGAATTTGAGCAGTTTGAATATAATGTGGATAATGCCAACTGCACTTCCAAATACTTTACTGAGATTACATTTTAAGTTAATTATTGAAAGAATTACAGGATTTCTGCCTTACATAGAGCTTGCTTAATAAGAAATGTGACAATAATCTCTCAATCAACAATACTAAGACCAAAATCATGATTTCTGACAAAAGCCAACAACTACACAAACCTTCTAAAACTTGGTCAGTCAACAGAATTAAAATTGAAATAGTTGATCATTTCAAATACTTGGGAGTCATTATTGAGGGCTCGCCCAAAGAGACCAAAATGCAGCAATATCTCTGGGAGAAAACAAAAAACCTGACCTCACAAATGAAGGTGATTGACCGACAATTTGGAAAATTTTCGTTGATACCAGATATCAATTTTTACAAAGGTAAAATTGTTCCATCTCTAACGTACGGCATGGATGCAACCATCTCCATGCCGACCGCGATCTGGCAGAAACTGGAGGGCTACATTTGGAAAACAGCTTTGGGTTTGCCTAACTCAATACCAATATCAGCATTAAGAAGAGACTTAGGACTTTTGTCTCTGGAAGCAACTGTAAGCATTACATCTATCTCATTGTATAGGAAAACACTCCTACAAGAGGACCTCTCTATCTTTAGCTTCATCGGGGACAAGCTAAAAGCTTCAAAATGCAAAGCTATCCGTCTCTGGACTGACCAGCAAAAAAACAAATTACATACTGTAGCCTGCACAGAAGAAGATCTGTTGACAAATCCTCAAAGAGTTATCCAGAATCTTAAAAACGAGAGTGGATAACCACAACGGAAAAAGCAGTGGCTATTAAATTCTTGAAAGACTTACCCCCAACTTACAACAATCTAAAAAAAACCTTGGCATACTGTAAAAGCTTCCCTGATAAAAACCTCAGCAAAACGTTCTTAAGAGCGCATCTCAATCTTTTGCACACAAGAGAAATCTTAGCGATAAGAAGCCAAGCGAAGATGACAACCTGCAGACTCTGTAAAATTTCAGAAAATCAAGAAACGGTTCGCCACCTCTTGCTAAACTGTCCAGCCCTAAACAGAGACCGTACAGCCTTTCTAGCCCCCCTGTGGGTCAACTCATTACTGGTAGAGGAAGACACATGGTGGTCATGGCTGATCTCTGGCGAAAAAGTAAGATGGGTGATGGCAACAGCTAAAGTGATGGAAGCCACATTTGAAAAAATAAATTCCTATGGGGGCTCAAATGGGAATGGGGAATGGCATTTTCAATGGGGACTTACCGGTCCTGCAAAGGTCGGACTACACCGGTAAGTCCCCATTGAACTAGACCAGTGCCGGACCCGTTATTGGTGGCAGTCATGGCACAAATAGTGCCATGACTGCCACCAACCTCGGAATGAGGCCCAATGTGTTGGTTATGTGTTTTTCTATTTTATTGTCTTTATAGTGAGAGATTATTTCCAACCCCAAGACCTGAATATTTCTTACCACAATTTCTTCCCAAATTTCCAGCAGTGAACAGGCAACAATGGTGTCTTAGTCTGACCACGAAGGAGCTGCAACAAGGGCATAGCCCATACTGTGTTCATTTGAGGAGCATCGGTGTGCCATGTGACGATCCTGGCATGCAACACCTAATGCCCGGACCCCGTTGGACTCCCACTGTCTCAGGAGGATAGCTCAGGGGCAACTTGCTTCCCTTGGAAGCAAGACAACATGGAGGAACACAGGTTCGATCCCTGGGTCCACACTTATAAACCTCTGGGTATTAAGCGCGTTAGAAATAACGTATCATTATCATATTCTCTCAAGTCATGTGGCCACCAAACCATCAACAGGACCTGGAGGCCTCTAATAACTTTTGACATCATGATACAAGTGTAAGTGGCTGAAGGAGAACCGACCAAAGGTGTTCTCATCTACTCCGATCCTGGACTCATATGGAATCGATGCCCGTGCTCTTGACACCCCTAGGGGAGTGTGCTTGCCCCCCCGACCCCTTCTTGTTTACTCTCCACTTCTCCCTCTGATAGTAGCAGTAATATTTTCTACTCAGTGGAGATTACTTTGATGAGTAGGACATGTGAACGAGGAAATCAGGTGATACTGCACCTCAAACAGTGAACAAAAGGAAAGCCACAGCAAGCTCTAGTGAGAGATTCCTCCAATGTACAGCGGGGCATTACAGGCCAGATAACAGAAATAGAATCCTACTTATAGGCTCAGATCTTGGAAACCACAAATGACATTTTACAGCCGTCCTTTGTTGTGAATCCTTCCATAACTAGCCGTTCGATGATCCATCCAATCCTCCAAAGTGATCTAAGCAACCTGCCAAGAAATCAGATAGCCCAGACCCATTGTGAATAGGGATTATTTAATTGCATTCCAGGAACAGAAGTGGTTCTTGGGAAGAGGGTCTTGGGTGCCATCTTTTGAACATCTAAGCATCTCAGCCTAGCTGCCATTCACGTACCCCAGGTAGGCCTCTGGGGTGGTGAGGAGGAAATGGCCTATTCCAAGGCTGTGGCTTGCCCCGTTCATATTGGTTGGGGCTTCAGCAGGACAGTGAGGGGACAGCTTGTTGGCTGTTCTTGTATGGCTTCTTGATCTCAATTATTATTGTGATGAAGGTGTTTTTGCCGTCAGTCACCATAATGGCAAGATTTGGAAGCCCAAGAATAGCAGAGGCTTTTGTGATCAGATAAGCATGTCTGAAGATTATGTTGAATATGTACATCTCTGCAGTCACTTTGGCCTGTACCTTAAGGTGGGTGGTATTAATTGGCTCCTGCAAGATTTTTTGGGTATTGTATTAGACGATGGCCCTTCAATCTGTAGTTCTCTCAGCATTTACATGTGACTACTGGCATGTGTTTCCCTTCCTGATGATACATTTTTTGAATTCAACTCAAAGGTTAAACTTAATTAGGCAATAGGACCCGAGGAGGGGGGCGTTACTAGTCACGTAATGCCCCTGGTGCCATAGTTAGAAGCCAGAGGGTTTTATTGCCATTAGTAGCCCGGCACGTCGTAGCGGGCTACTAATAGCATTTTTTCTCACATAGTCCCTTGTCCCTTTCCATTGCAGCCATTAAAACCAATAGAAAAAAGTAAACGAAAAAAATGCCCAACATGGCAGGGGCAATGGGACTATACGTAGTGCCTTCTCCCTTTTCATGACGGCCTCTCCGGGATGCCGTGGTTCGACATAGTCAAGGACAAGTACACCATTCTTTGAGGATACATGAAATAACAAAATGTTCACCTCACATCCCTACTAACCACACGATTCTGTGATAAACAGATGGTTGTGTCCAGCCCAATGAAGGGTTCATTTTTGTCGTTGGTCCAAAAATTACTTTCACTGAATTTTTTTATGTGATGTTTTTTGTAAGTGATGTTTTCTTCTTTTTTTAAAAAAAAAATGTCTTGATCATTTTGTATTTATGAATTAAAATATGTGTATCTCTATTTTTCTGTCTGCATACATTGATTGACATGAAACGTGGCACTTTTTACAATTGAACACACCTAGTATGTGTGTAGGCGGTTAGCTGTTTTTGTGGTACTTTCTATATACTGCCATGGCGAGAAGCCAGGAAATGGTCTGGAGTGGCACATGAGGGACGGCACAGCGTGAGCAGCGTTACCATAAGCTAAAGCTCGCAAAAGCACCAATCGGTGCGCGCCATGTACGAATTATATCAATCCCCTGCTAGTTTAGACGGCAGCATTACCACTTTTGCGTTTGACAGCAGAAAATATATAATCACAAGCATACCTTTGACATGTTAGCATTGCCACAGCTAATTAGAAAGGACAATTATTAAGAGGCAGGCTCTGCACCCAGCAAGTCCTTCTCCAAATAAACTTTATTTCATGTACTGCCATGAACAGCAGCCCCGGCCTCCAACTTTCCCGGCCATTGCAGCCTTCACCCCGTCCTCTCATTTCAAATCTATACATCCTGCATTCCTCGCGTTCCATGTACTTTATGGAATGCCTCACTCTTATTGTTGCTCTTGTTTGCTGCATGCTAAAATGACTATATATGTGTATACGTGTGATCCTTACATGTAACACAAATACTTTGGTTGCCGTGTTTAAACTCAGCTTTGCAGAACCATAGAGTTCAGCAAATCTTGCTGACTGCCTTTATAGTGTACGTGTGCATGCTGGAAATACCTACTCTGTTCAATCCACTAGAAGACCTAAGGAGATTATCACTCCAGCTAAAAAGTATATTTATCTATTTAGTTTTCAAATTTTTTTCTATTTCAAGAATAATTTTGTTGTGTCTCCTTAACAATTAAATGATAGTCATATGTCTCACTATCTGGTTTGCTTTTTATGGACTTATCATTATGTGTGCCTGAGGCAGTGGATTACTTCACTCCAGTGGTCGAAGTGAGCGGGAATGATTGGGAGCAGAGTTCCACTACTGTTAACAGTTCCTCTAATTGTTGCAATCACTTTCACCATTCTGGAACTGTTCTATGTGAAGTCAAAGCACACTTCCCCACTTTACCGCCAGATAGCAGTTAAACCTCAACTGAAATCGGTTTCTACTCAATTGTTTGTAAATCTGCATGGCTGCAACCCTTGAACATGAGTTGCAAATCGCTGCGTTCCTGCCTACCCCGTCCCTGCGGGGGTCACAATTCTACTGCTTCTTGGTACACTTCTAACACTGGCTCACTCCTTATGCGGGAAGGCTGTAGATACAGTGAAATATTTTACTACCAAAGTAGCCCCCAACTAACAAAACATGTTAGTCACTTGCGTGTGCCAAGTGTGCTGGCATAGAAGTAAACATATGCTTTTTCCATCTGTGCTGAATTCGAAAATGAAAACTGAATTTGTACCAGCAGTTTTTGCACACACCCAAAATATGTGGTTTGGATGAACAAATACACTCATGTTTACTCAACGCAACAGCATTTCTATCACTTTCATTACCCATAACACAGTAAAAGACACGTGAATACAATGGGGGTCATTACGAGTTTGTCGTGTCCGGTTCCGGGTTCTCTGAATGGGGACTTACCGGGTCATTCCAACCTTGGAGGACCCGGTAAATCCGCATTCAGAAAACCATTCCCCATTCTCATTCGAGACCCCATAGGGCTCAATGGGAATGGGGAAGCAGCTAATAACAGGCCCGCAAATAGCTGGCCCATTATTAGCTCTCTGGTCCCTTAGCGGCTTCTGCTAAGGATGGCTGGTTTTACCAGCTGGCCTTAGTAGGACCCGCTAAGGGACCTCGGAATGCGGCGTTAAGGGGTTAAAGGCACTGGCATCCTTACCGGTGCCGTTAACCACTTACCGCCATACTCGTAATGAGGCCCAATGCTCGATAAAGGCCGGACACTGCCCACTGATGACAATTTATAGCCAGTAGTTTGGTGGTTTGAAGGTGACCCAGGGCCCCCACCCAGCTATGCACTAGAGGTCTGCAACCTGTGGCTCTCAAGATATCTATGACTACACCTCACATGATCCCTAACCATTGACTATGCTGCAAAGATCTGATGGGAGTTGAAGTCCAACCCATCTGGTGAGGCACAGGTTGCAGACCCCTTGGGCTAATTCAAATGCGAATGCTTGGACTGTGATTACATGCCTTTCCTTCCTCCTCCATACACTTAATTAATATGGGAACATACAGCAGGACATGGGAACAGAATTCAAGTTTGTTGCTCACACCATGTGTTATGGATTAAGGAGTTTGATTTTATTGCAATAGTTTTTTTTGACAAATTGGAAGAGTTTGTATAGGCAGCCTCTCAGGAGGTTTCTATGTTCCTTTGCTTAAGGGAATCATTTATATTACTTTATTCTACCACCATCAAGTCTAACAAAGGGCAACACATACCCAATTTACCTCCAAACCCTATTCTATTCTAACCCAGGAATTATATATATATATATATATATATATATATATATATATATATAGTTATTTATAATGCACTTAATACCCAGAGGTCTCTACACGCTGACCCAGGGATCAAACCCCTGTTGCTCCGCTTCGCCTTGCTTTCAAGGCGAGCCTGTTGCCCCTGAGCTATCCTCCAGAGCCAAATGATAATATAGACCTTTTTTTATAGAGTGACAGTCATTATACATTTAAACATACGGTACTATTTACAAGAATTGACAAAGCCAAGAACTCTGGTCTTGAATATGTAGATGTGAGGATTCGTACACAGGACAAAATATTGTAGTGTGATACATTTACAAAGCCACACATACATGCACTATCCTTGCTTGTTATAGAAGGGCCTACAGTCTCCATCTTCCTCCGGAGCGTACAATAAAACACATGTAAGCAAACACCCTTTACCTATTGTGGAAACAGACCACCACGCCATACTATAAGCAAAACGCTCAGCAAAGGTAGAGTTAGGGCTTTATTTTAATATAGCGAAGTGGAAATGGACAGGTTAACCGGTATTGTATCCCTGTCCGAAAATGGTGTCCCCCTTCGCCCAAAACAAACAAATCTCAGGATTTTAAAAGAACTTTACACAGAAAAGTCAGTCAGATACATTTCGTTGCTTACATGAACATTGAACTTCCTAACAGAACATTATTTGACTTTGGGAGGAATGACTTTACATCACCACGCAGGACCTGAACAATTCCTCTCGTCCTGTCCATGTGACACAGACCTCTCCTCTAGTGGGTATTTCAATTACACATAACAAGACTTGTATTGGTGCATAACACCCAGGTGACCCCCATTCTGGTTCTCAGGCAGCAAAAACTGCCTTCATTGGTGAATTCTCAATATCACTGGGCTTACCGGTGCCTCAGACAGATACTAACCTCATGCTGCAGTCTTATAGTCTCCTACACACGTGTAAAGCAATGAAATGTGTCACCACGCCACCTACCCGCTTATGGCTGTGAACAACATCATCTCTGCAACCATGGGTCTGGCCTTGCTCTGCATATGGCTCATGAGTAACAAGAAATCTGTCTGCCTCCATCCAAGGTATTTGGAAATAGTGTTGTTTCTATGTCTACGGGTTATAGAAAAGGCCTCAAAAAAGTATATGGATACTTTTAATAATCATACCAAATGTCACCTGCAGGCTTCCAGTAATTTTGTTGTGCTTATTTCAAAGTGCTATTCCGGTCTCCATTAAAATTGGAATGTTACTATGTCTAGCACAGAATCATTGGCCTTTTACAAAGGAACTCAATAGTAATAGTCTTTTTGGAGCATGTCATTCCCAGGACCCCCCTTGTTAATTAATTTGCATATTTAAGTAACTTTGGGTCTCACCCTAAGTAACTAGGGGAATCCAGACGTGGACCCCTTGCTCACTATTCTTAGAGAGGCAGAGCTCCACCCTACTGATGAGGTCCAACCAGACCGAAACACTGTGTCTGGGGTTGCTGTTGGTACTCTTGTTCAGAGGACAATTGCCCAGGTCCCCCCTTTTATTTTGCATTTCATTCCCCACAGGACCTTCAATATGATTTAAAAAAAATATATACTTTTTTAAAGTAGTCACCTATAGAACAAATATGCACAATCTCATGTCTATGCCTGTTAGATATCATCCATTCTTTCAAAAGGGTTTATTAATTCTTTGGAAGTAATAATTAAGTCCTGTAGACAGGGCAGATCTCTCCAAGACTGTAGTCACTATTTTCTTTTTCTGTAGGGAGACACTTGGGGCCTCATTACACGGAAGGCAGTAAGGGTTAAGGGTCACCGGTAATAGTACCGGTGACGGTTAACCCTTACCGCCTTACTACGAGGTCCCTTAGCGGGTTGGTACTTTAACGCCTGCTTTTAGCAGGCGTTAAAAACCAACCCGCTAAGGGACCTTGGTGCTAATTACGGCACCGCAAATTTGCGCTACCGTAATTAGCACCTTCCCCATTCCCATTATGCCCTATGGGGCAACAATGGGAATGGGAAGGGCAATGGTGGAAGGGGGAATTACCGCCCGCCAACCTTGGAATAGGGCGGTAATTCCCCTTTTCACCAAGGCGGTGCCGGTATTTTACCGGCATGGACCAAGGTGCTATTAGCACCTTGGTCCACCGCCTACCGTGTAATGAGCCCCTTGGTCCTTTCAGGCATGTCTTCGGAATAAAAATAGGAGAACAATCACTGAAGCCTTGGGATTTGCTGACCTCGTCTGTATGATCTTCAAGGTATTAGGCATGAATCCTCTTCAGGAGACACACAGAGCCCACAATCAGAGCCAAATTCACAGGCTGAGGTGTTTATAATATATTTACATACTGTTACTAGTCATGTGATTTCCTACTATAACCTGGGCGACATTTGTTATCATTTTTAAAATATCAATACAGTTTTGTTAAGGTGTGATGCTTAACCAGGTAAACATTATATGTGCTATGTCGGTTCAGTTCTTGGGCCTGGTCTATTCAGAATCTTCTGTCTTTCCCTACCTTTGATGATTCTATTCTTCATCGACTTTCTTCTTGCCACTCTGCAATTTCTTCCTGGATGTCTTCTGGCTTTTTGGGTCTGAATTCTAAGAAAACCAAGCTGTTATTTTTGTCTGCCTCCTCTTAGGTCCCTCCTCCCTTATTGATTTATTTCCTGCCTCTGCATCTTCCCTTGTTTTATGAAGCACATAATGTAGGGATCATCTTTGAGCCATCTCTTTCATTTGAATAGCAAATTACCACATCTGTAGTCTGCTCCTGCCATTTTCAGTTATTTAACCTTAAGACAATCTGTCAGTCATTTACGTTTCCTTCTACTAAAACTCTTCTTTAGTCCTTGGTTCTTTCCCATCTGTATTATTGCTGTTCACTTTATGTTGGGCTGTCAAACTTCGGCTTTGCCCTTCACGTTCAATTCTACATTCGGCTGTCAAGGCTCTCTTCTCTCTTATCCCTTCCACTCACATCTCTCTTTAGCTTGCTTGTCTAAAGAGGTTACCTGTTAAGCGTCGTTGTGAATTTAATTTTCTCTGCCTAGTTTTTAAATGTATTTACTCACTTGCTTCACCTTTCCTCAGTTCTTTGATTTCTCTGCACCTTCCTGCTTGTAACCTTCATTCTGTTTCCCAATTTCCTCTTTCTCTTCTTCACCCTCCCTGTGCTCCCTTTCACTTTCGTTCTTTTCAGCTTCTTGCTCCCAAACTTTGGACCTCTATCCTTCTTGATATTCGCTCCTGCCTATTTCTCTCTGTTTAAAAGACAGCAAGAGATTAATTTATTAGATACTTAATTTCCTAATTCTGGCTTTCTATCTGGTCCTTGATCCTTACCTATGGATTGTTTTTTCATTTTGATGTACCGTTCCTTTTCCAGTTTCCTGAACAAATGTATTCATTATTGTATTCTCACCTCAGAAATGAGAAGGAGATTCCAAAAGTTGCTTCAATTTATACTCATTTAATGATTAAACTATTGTTCACATTGTTCTGCCACTGCAAATTTAATATAATATACCATAGCAGTTCACTGGTCTACATGTATACATTCTACCATTGCAAGGACCTCTTTCTACAGCTTGATGATGGGAATTCACCCCCTGTCTCCTCTGAGGGGATGTTTATATACTATCAAATAAAATAATTATCACATCCCAATTCGCACCATCGCATTGTGTTGATCTTGACAGTTTTGTGATTTCGACTATGTCTAAGAAACGCACTGTGGCTGCAATCACAGTTTCTAAAGGAGCTGCCAGTATTAGCACCTAACTCTATGTAAACTCATGCTCTTATTACTGGTAACTATCATACTCTCACTGCACATAATCATAACCATATTTATGCATGGAGGGTTTTTCATAACTTGAGATTCCACCCCACAATTTCACTATTTCTAAGAATGTGTTTATATTAACCCAAGGATCCTTCTCAAATAGCTTCAGGGAACTTGCTTTCACCTAATCTTCACATATTATCTTGCTCTATGACTTTAAGAAAGCAGAATGTCCTTTATAAAAATATCTTGCACCTGTGCCTCGGACTATGCTGTTGGGCAGATGATGCGCTCACTAAAAAAGGAACTATGGAGCATCATAGATGATAGGCAGCTGTTTAATGGTTGGTTTGGTTAAAATGAACATTGCACCGCCTCACATGAGGATCACATGGAGAGTTTAGAACAAATGCAAAAGTGTAAACGTGTATTCTCCAACTTGAAACTTGATACTTCTAATGCTGTACCTGAAAACAGCAATCCTTGTGAAAATACTATATTGTTTGGTACCCCTGAGAAAATAGAAGGGAATGATCCAGTTTTATCAATGGAAAAATGTGTCCCCAAATGTCTTGGCTTAAACACTGCCACACAATTAGAGTTTCAGAGAGCTCACAGACGTTTAGCTCATTACCTGAAGAAACATTACTTTTCTAGACCTATGATAAACTGGGCAATAAGACACCAACATACTTGTGCTATGCTTAATGATGCCAAGATCTTTGACCAATTCTATTATGATAGAATCCCATTTACATTTCACCAGATTTCACTAAGGATATTCTTGCTAAAAGAAAGTGTTTTTGGGACCTCAGATCTGGCTAACAAAATTGAACTTCCACTATGGTTTAACTAACCCTGCTAAAATGATCGTCACTACTGACCTAGGTGTGCCCAAATAAATC
This sequence comes from Ambystoma mexicanum, assembly GCF_040938575.1. Classification (NCBI taxonomy): domain Eukaryota; kingdom Metazoa; phylum Chordata; class Amphibia; order Caudata; family Ambystomatidae; genus Ambystoma; species Ambystoma mexicanum. The sequence goes on along the minus strand of NC_090928.1, from coordinate 316,320,068 downwards.
TCTGAACCCAATTCTTTGGCTAAATGTATCCATTCTCTCTCTTCAGATCTAATAAAAACATCTTGGTCTGCTTATTCCTCTGATCATCTTTAATACATGTATCTGATACTGGATGTAAAGACTCTAAATCACGACAAATAATCACATTATCTAGATGCAGCTAAGAAGATGAATTCTAAGGTCGCTCCAAAGTTTTGGATCTGGTGCATTGGGGATATAAATATTAACAGGTATTATTATTTCAGATATTTGTGACTTTTCTTTGATCTCATATAAAATATATTCATCATGCTCCTTACTTGTCTTTTTTCTTACCAGTGCATACATTTTTTCTAAGAATACATTATTTTTTCCTGAACAATCCGGCCCATTCTATAATATTACATCTAACATCAAAACCCAAGTTATATTTGATCAGACTCCTATCTGTGCTATTTTTTAATGCATCTTTTATGAATTAAAAAAATCCTATTGGAAATGTAACAATACTTCTCTCCTTAATAAAGATTTTATTAAATCAATGTTTGAAGTTCATAATTATTTTTTTATAAACAATACTTATGCAGAAACCTTTGTTGCCATCACATGGAATGCATTTAAACTACTCTGCATGGCCATATTATACAATTCACTGTGAACAATAAAAAGATACAGTATTGCTCATTTGCTAATTGAAATTAAAAGACATGTGGGTGTATTTTGTAGTGTCCATCCAAGCATTCCATCAAATATTGATTGAGTAAACACATTGAATATAATACCTGTTGTACCTTACCAAAACTAAGATCACAGTAATTTGGTATAATAAATAAGCTTGGTAAACTCCTGGCTTCATTTCAAAATCAATATCTGAACAATAACAACATAAAACAAATGTTTAATCCCCTGATTTAACAGGGTTTTTTTTCAAATAAACAGAAATTGTTGATGCCTTCTGTCAATATTACAATTCCTTGCTTACACCCGACAACAGCCCTCCAATCTTTTGATTACCAATTTTCTCACTAGTACTATCCAAGATAAAACACACAAAGCTAGTCTATACTTTCTGGATACTGATATTTTTTACAGGAATTGAAAAATGCCAGTGTTGATTTGATTTGAAACATAGTAAAGCCCCTGAACCAGAAGGCTTTTCTGTCAACTGGGTTGTATTCTTTGTTGATCTATTGGCTCCCTTATTGCTTGATTTATTGAATAGTTTCATCAACAGTCAACATCCCACTGGTACTTTTGATGATGCCTTTATTTTATTCTCCAATTCTGGGAAAGCCACATAATGGGCTCTATCACGATTTGGGCGGTATCCCGGCGCTAATTGGGCCGGGATACCATCCAAAGCTAAGTCCCCCTAATTCCCCATTCTCATTGCGTCCTTAGGACCCAATGGGGTTGGGGGGTGCTATTACTGCTGGTGGTAATAGCACCAAAAATGCCCTTAAAGCCGGGGCATTCACCTCCAGCTCAGAACACGAGATTGGGTGCAGCGGTAAATGCGATGGTAATATGGTTACTGCTGCATTTTCCAGCTCTGCCCAACTTGTGATGACCCCCAGTATATTTAGAGCTCTCTCCCCATCTGATCTGGTCCATTTTTAAAGTAACATCTTTTAAAAACATTGTCCTATGGACTAGATCAGCTGATGTCATTTTTAGTCACCCTGGTCCCACTGATTTTAGCAACAGGCACCTTGCAGCATCTACTACAAATACATGCACTTAGTGTATCTTATATAACATCTGTTCATAATGTTGAAGTATCATGTTATTCTTGATGTTATGCTGGTATAGAAGGGCTGCATGATTTAGTGACACATTTTGTGCTAATCCATGATTGCTGTTGTCTCACTGATAATCCTGACTGCTTAATAGAGATTGTTCAAAGTTAGTTTTAAAGGTACTGAACTGTAATTTCAGCCTATGGTTGATCAGGTCAGAAGTGTTTTTTTTGTCTTTTCTTATACTGCAACCAACATAATTTAGGTGTGATATGTACCTTTTTTTAAAAATTATTTTTGACCATTTTTTATTACTTATGAATGCCAGTCACGATTTTTGTTTGTTTATGTTTAATGTTCTCTAACTTTGTTCAAATCTGATCTGTTTTAATGTACTTCTGTTTTATGATTCTGTATATTTGAAAGGTTGATTTAATTCAGCGATACAAATAAAAAAAAATGTAAAAAAGAAAAAAAAAAGATATGCACTTGTCTCTCTAGATGACAAAAAGGCATTTGATCATTTGTCTTGGAAGTTTATGTTTCAATCCTTCAATTGGCACGGATAAAGCCATGGATTAATTTATGTTGTTAAAATAGTATTTAAACCCATCTAAATCTAGATTCTAGCTCAATAACCCCCTCTCTGAATCGGAATCTCTCTTTAGAGGCAGCAGAAAAGGTGGTACTTTATCTCCTCTTCTTTTTGCTTTAGGCTCAGAACCTTTACTTCAAAACAAACACTATGGGCCTCGTTACGAGTTTGGCGGGAGCCATAGTGCTAATAGCACCATGGCTGCCGCCAAACCGAGCTCCTTTACCGGGTTCCCAAAATGGGGAATTACCGGGCCATTCAGAGTACAGAGGGTGTGGTAATTCCTCCTTCCGGGAACCTGGCCCCGGACCTTCCCCATTCCCATCTGAGCCCCCATAGGGCTCAATGAGAATGGGAGAGGGAGCTAACAATGGGCTCATTACGACCGGCCCGTTGTTAGCTCCCTCTTCCCCTCGCGGGACCCGGTAACAACACCTGGTTTGCCAGGTGTCCATTACCGGGTCCCGCGAGGGGACCTCGTAATTTCACGGGACGGGTTTAACAGGTCCACCTCCATTATTGGAGCCCATTAACCCGTTCCGCTAAACTTATAATGAGGCCCTATAACTCTTGTCTAGAAGGTGTTCCATGACACTGAAGTCAAAGATTAGGTTTAGGTGGATGATATCCTTTAATAACTCTCAAATCCTAAGGTTTTCAATTGTACATTTACTGCAATGCATTCAGCATTACTCTTTATTTTCTGGTATGAACTTAACATATATAAGTCACAAATCCCCCCTTCTACCAACATGTGTTCCCAGATTGATGTCAATCATTTGAGTACATGGAATAATAAACATCTACAATAACTTGTTACATTTGTCTCTCAAGACATCCATTTGTTTAATAATATCAATTCTAAAAAAATCTGTACCTAACCTGAGGAGTTGATTGGTAAATGGTCATCCTTGTGTCTTCCATAGTGGGCCATTTTATGATTATTAAAATAGAAAGCAATCACTATTGTTCTATATACTCTATCAATGCTCATGGAACAATTAGACCTCATGTATCACTTTCAACAAACTTAAATCATCCAAATATAAGGGACAGTTGATTTTCCAGGTTTTTCCAAATTTGATCACACTTTTGGACCTTGACAACTTTTTAAATGTATCATTTACCCCAAAGAAGCTAAAAGTTCACACCTGCGGTGTTTATTATAAACATCTTTGCTCAAACCATTCCGCATATCACACTTTGTGAAATTTTGAGATTGAGCCATGTATTAGGACATTCTCTGTACTTCCTTGTGTTTAACATGCATGGATTCTTTTCCTTGATATTAGTGGTGAGCATGACAGTCCTGCCAATGATAGCTTTAGGTTCAACACGCAAATTAAAATGTATAACCGTTGAGTGTCTTCAGACTCCAGTATAATGAAAGGTAACTTGATTGTGGAACAAATGGTTAACAATCAATTATCTGTGTATACATGTATGATTCCTCCTACACATTTCAGATCCGAATCTAAGACCGAAGTTTCATGGAAGGTGAATGTCTCATTTACTTGCTTGGTAAAAATAGGATACATGTCTTCAGCACCAGCACTGCCACCAACATAATGCACACAGCAAATTGTACACCTCTGCAAATGTCAAGATTCTCCTCTCAGCAACAGGATACCTGTTTGTCTGTCAAGAAATGTGTGCTAATTTCAAACATATGATGTTTGAATGTCCATTAGTATATAGGTTTGGTCTCAAATTTGGACACTCTTACAATTCATTTTCAAATTTTACTACCTCTTTGTATTTTGAGGATACTTTGGAATTTCTGATCAGATACACATTCCACTCTTCCATTGAATTCGATGTATTATTCTTTGTATTTAAACTGTCACAAAATATTGGAAGGATACAAAGGAAACGTTTGCATAAATGCTTTGTGTAATCCTTTATGGAATGGGTTTAATTTTTTTGTAAATTCCAATCCATTCATACATTTATTTGGGTGTGTAGCACTATGATTAAAATGGTCATGTTCTCAAACATCCCTAAATGAAGCATTGGTCTGGTTCTTGCACCCTTAATTCCATGTTGTATCTGTGATGCCTCTGTCTGCACTGTTTTTTTTATGTACTAACAATTTGTGACCTATTTCCTTCTCATGTTTTTATTACAGTAGGGAAGGCGTGGTATAAACAGTAAGACAGACACAAGTGACCAACAGTTCAAGGATGTTTATTGAACTTCAATTGGGTTTGAAAAATGCCTATCTAATCCTACATATAAAGATGGGAGCAAGCTACTACCATTAAATAATAAAAACACAGTGCTAGTGGTGTCTTGTCAAGATAAAAGGGCCTATACAATTAAAACTATTGCCAATCCTTACCTCGAAATATAAATAGTGTGGGAAACAATGTTATGCAAAAGAAAAGTGTTCAAGAAATCAAATGTCAGGATAAATAATCAAGCCATAGGCTTCCCTTCCCCACATTCTCAGGAGGGGACACAGCGGCACACTCAAGCTTAGCACAGTCTCTGGCTTCTCTAGCACGAGGGTGCAGCTCAAAACTTCCACATCATGGCCTTCAGTGCCAAGGACTCTTTGCCATTCACAGTCTCTTCTTTCAGAGGGCCTGATGCAACAAACAAGCAATAAAGTTCCTTTTCTTTTTGTATTTCACCTGTAGGCAATTTTTTTAGGTGATTTATTATTTACCTTGGATCCCCCTCCACCGGTCCCAGTTTCACTTTAACACAATGTTCTCAGGATTTTCACGTTACCAATTTTCCTTGAGATTTACTGTTCACCCCAGATCCCCCTCCGACAGGCTGATATCCACTTTGACACAAAATCTTGAATCCGTCTCCCTCTGCCGGTCTCGGGCCAATTTATCTACTTTACCACAAACTTGCTTTAACACAAAGCTTTCAATTGATCTCCCTCTGCCAGGTTTGGACCAACTTTATCTACTTTGCCATAAACTTTCTTGACTGCATCAACATTAAAGACTTTCGATTGTGCACAGGATTTTGCTTGACCTGTCGCAGGACCACTTCGATTCACAATTCCCTGACTCTGTTCCACTTTTGCCACCTATCAGCTGGATACCTTACAGAGACATTTGACTGAGCACACACGCGGTGCAGGACCACTCTGTCAAAGATATTGTATCTTGGTTTCAAAGTTCAATCACTCATCTGCAGCTCAACTTTACTCACGTCTGTTATCACACGCGCTTCAAACAATGTTCATTCCAGCATTCGCCATACAAGGTTGCTGCTTGCAACCTTGGCTTCAACACCGACCTGCCTGGTATCGGTCTCCCCAACTCACCCGCTGTGTCAATTTCACTGTGACATTGCCTTGTTCTTGGAGCCAAGGACCGTGCCCCAGCAGCTGGCGATTCTCCCCTTCTTGATTATCGATGCAGGAATGCCCCGGGGACCTCCGACACACAATGCAGGATTCTTCCGCCTGGTTTCCTGGTCTTACGCTTTCTATTCTCAAGGTTTCATGAAAGTAAAGGCTACTTGTCAAAAAGGTCAAGGGAGCTTCCCTCCTTGCGACGCCCTTCTGTCTTGCTGTCTTTCTTCTCTTGCTAAAATGCCATCTTGGAACGGCTGTTTCCTCATGTGCTTTGCCTCGCTCAGAGTGTGCTCTTGTGCTCCACCTTTTATCCATGTGGGGAAGTGTAATGGAAGTCTGGTGTGTGTGATGGTCAATAATTGCCTGACATTGCCTGGCCATCGTATTGGGACTCATCAGGCATACCGGTCGGGTGCTAGTCTGTTTACTCTCATAGCGGGCTGCCTGTGAGAAAGTGTTTGTGTTGTAAAAGGGGGGATTAGGAGGTTGAGTTCCAAAATATCGGACCTGGTAGGATGGGGTAAAGGTGTTATAAGGAAGGGGATACTGGGTCTCACCATCCAGTGTCCCACTTCCCGTAGACCCCCCACCCAGGTGATCCTCCCGCACTGGTCCACCCCCAGGAACTGGATCCAAAAGCAATGGCTGTGTCCTGGCCACTTGGATGACAGAACCCTGGGGACTAGTGGGTGAGACACCTTCTGGTTTCTCAAAAAGTATATTATTCATTGTTAAAGTTTTATCATTTACACACTTAGAATTAATTGTGTACAGTCTCTGTATTGTAATCCTTTTTTAATGTTGTCCTAATTATTTATTTCAAGGCTTGTATTAATTATAATATATTTTATCTTGTTATAATAATTCTTTACTATTTACCCTCTCAATTTTAAAAATGTGGGTGATCTGTTGCCTATCCTTTGTATTTGAAATACATTTTAGGAACTATATCAAAAATATTAAACAGTAAAGATGCTAGTTTATTATTTCTAACTCCCTCCTTTCTTATGTTAAAGGCAACATGTATTCCTGTATGTGGCTGTGCTCCGCCATAGGCCTACATCGCAGACACAAAACCTTCTATGTACAACAAAGGAAAAACTTGGAGATTTGAAACACTGTCCAACTCCGATGCAGGAAGATGGACAAAAAATCCCCAATAAAGAATGCATGTCTTGTCTGGCAGTCACTGGAACTGTTCTTGCACAGTAGAACCACCAGGCTGATGGGGAACTCTCATGACCAAATGTGCATTAACATTCTGGCTTTCTCCGGTGGAAGGATGGGCGAACCCCTGTCCAGGCCTACTCGTGCCTCATACTGAATGAAGGCCTTAGATATGGAGTTCAGGCATGATCCTGTGGAATGTGGCTCCTGCATCCATTGGCAATAACATTGCCCACACCTGTGCCGTCGGTTACGGTAGATAGTGTTCTGCCAATCAGAATCACTAAATCTCCTGGGGAGATTTGGTGTCCTCTTGGAGGTTTAGGACCCCATTACAGAAACAGATAGCTTTGCCTTTGTTGGCATTGTTAGACTGCAAGAGCAGGAGTTTACAGGGAAAACTCACACCATGTTTTTCTGATGCGTTTTGGAGAAATTAGGTGACCTTTTTTGCCAGTGAATTAGATTTGGGGTGCCTTGTGATCCCTATTTACATTCATTTGTTCTTTTGTGTGTTTATAGGGCCTCAATATTAACTTTTCTTATTAGACCCTTATTGTTCCTCATAAAGAGTTTCTTTTGTTTAAAAAACACCTAAAGGTTGCCCTGTCCTTTCCTGCTTCTTTTCCCCTTTGTGTCACCACACGAACTTTAAAAATACAAACATTACAATTTTCTATTCATTACATCATTTAGCTGTGCGTTTGTCCTATTAGACCTTTTATGACTTCTTCCATTTCTTTCATTTATGTTTCAATTAACACAAAAACATTTTACCCAATACAATAACTAATCCCTTGTGTATTACGATGTGTCTGTAAATCCTAGAAAACGTTCATATGTGTGTGTGGACCAGAGAAACAATCCTGTCGACAAGATCAAAACGTTTTAGTCACTGTCCTTTGCATATCCATGAACCCTGTGTAAATCCATTTGTTTGCCCTAGACAGGAGGTAGCCCTGGTGTTATTAGCACCAAAGCTGCCTCCAAAGTCGTGTCAGGGTCCGGGTCCTCTGAATGGGGACTGGACCCGGTAAATCCCCATTCAAAATACCCTTCCCCATTCCCATTCGAGCCCCCATAGGGCTCAATGGGAATGGCGAGGGAGCTAATAACGGGCCCGCAAATAGCGGGCCCGTTATTAGCTCCCTGCTCCCTTAGCTGCTCCCACTAAGGAACCTCGGAATGCGGCGGTAAGGAGTTAACGGCACTGGCATCCTTACCGGCGCCGTTAACCCCTTACCGCCACACTCGTAATGACCACCAGTGACTTGTCATTCCGTGTTTGGAGGCAGCCATGGTGCTGTTAGCACCATGGCTGCCTCCAAACCCGGGTCCGGTCTCACTGAATGGGGACTTACCGGGTCATTGCGACCTTGGAGGACCCGGTAAATCCCCATTCAGTAAACCATTCCCCATTTCCATTATGGGGAAGGCGCTAATTATAGGCCCGCAAAAAGCAGGCCCGTTATTAGCACCCTGGTCCCTTAGCGGGACCCGCTAAGGACGTCTGGTCTCACCAGACGTCCTTTGCGGGTCCTGCTAAGGGTCCTCGGAATTGGGCGGTAAGGGTTTACCGGCACCAGCATCGTTACCGGTGCCCATAAACCCTTACCGCCAAACTCGGAATGATCCCCATTGTTTTTTTTCTGTAGTATTAGTTGTTTCTAAAAAAGGAATTCAAATCATGAAATAGACCATGGATTTATATTTCGAGGAGGGAGGGTTATAGGACAAACAGAGTTCCTTCTCTGGGAACATAGATGTGGAAAATGGTGTGCCACTTGTGTTTGTGGGGCACGTAGGTGGATGATCACCATAGCCACATCATGTGTTGTCAGAAGTGAGACAGTCATTGGGGAACAGCTCAAAAAGAGGAGAGAAGGCAGGACTCAACAATGGATGGTATGCCATCAACCATGGGGGTATGGAGAAGTGAGGGCTGATGATGGGGCATTTGACACTGCCCCAGGAGGAGGTAGAGGCCGTTGGTGAACGTTCAGTGCTTTTGGAGTGTCCAGCAAGGAGCCTTCCTGCAGAATGTGGTGGAAAGATTTGGCGGAGAGTCTATGGGGGAATGATCGGCCCCAGCTGACATAAATGAAGAAGAAATTATAGAAAATAGAATGTTTGATGGCAAATGCCTTAAGCAATTTTGAAGTCAGAGACGGATGTCAGCAGAGAGAGGGTTCTGGGGTGCTGGAGAAGTATGGTATTGTCCATAATTGGACAGAAGATGGTGCAGGTGTGGTGCATGGGATTGAAGACCAAGAGCTGGGACCAGCAGATGGCTCATGTGCATAAAGAGACCAAGACCTCTGTATTTATGCCTGACCTTTCAAAGTATTCCAGGTTGGCACAGGAGTACCGTGCCAATGCCCACCTTGTTATGGTCCTGGTACAAATTAACTTCCCAGAGGAAAAGGCTGTGTTATTTGCAACATATGCAACAATCCAGTGGGGATTCATGTACTGTAGAAGGGTTGCACCGCGGAACGACCGCCCAATGGAAGCAAGACATGATATGGTTTTTCGTAATATGTGCATGCCACCTTCCATTGATCCTTCTTCCATTGCACGCTCCAGGAGTGGGGATGGCAATGAGGGAGTCTGCCCACAGGGGGACATGCCTATCCAATGCCAGTCCTCAGCAAATCAAAGCACTGCTGCCCTGCAAGCATAGTGCATCGTTGGCACCCTCAATCAGCAGTGTCTTCTTGCCATCACCACTACCAGTGCATGTTTTTATTTGCAGGGGTGGTAACGGTTTGGAGCTGTATGGGCAGACGTGGTAGGACTGGCTAACAGGTCATGCTGGAGCACACAGCCTGCGGAAGTAATATGTAAAGTAGGAATTGCACACTAATTGTCTAAAAGAATGTACTAATGATTCTTTAAAATTATATTGGTGCTTACTTACTTAGTGGCTCTCAGCCTTAACACCGCTTAAACTGTTGGTGATAATGTCCCTCAGATAAACTCTGTTGGAGCAGTGTCGCACTCGCTAAAGGACAACTCCTTGTTTATTTATCCGTCAATTATTGCAAGCACGTTATAATTTCAACGATATCAAAGTGTTTATGACAAATGTTAATCTTTACATTTATACACAAAAATCATATTGTTCAATTAATCAAATGGGTCAGTTTTATTGCATGATTGATTCATTGCATACAGTTTGAGCATAGTTCACAAACAGTCTAAACGAATTCCAATTAATAAAATTATTTAGATGATCACATTCATTAAATGCAACAAAGTATAGTTCACTTTTGCTGTATACTAACAATTCAAACTATTTAAAATATAATTTAAGGTTTGTCAGAATCCGTCTCTACTGGCACTCGTAGTATAGCCGACAGATTCTTCCTAGCAATATAACCTACTGTCTGTGAAGAAAACGAGACAGTAGGATCTATTCCTTGAAAGAATGGAACCATCGAACACCAGGCTACCTAAGTGGAGAAGAGATAAGTGGTTTAGTCTACTCTCTATGATGATTGACAGCAGTCTCAAAGAAACCTGGACTAACCTCTGTAATAAGGATGAGGTCTGCTGAGGATGTCACAGACTGCTGGAAGAAGAAGTAACTTCTACTGGTTTGTCCCTTCCAAAAGTATACCTTCAAAATCTGCAATGCATGTACCCTGGTGTTAGAAGGGTGTGGATTAGAATAACCAATGTGTGAGAAATGCCACACTGTGGGTGGATGTCTTACCGTGGTTTGCAGAATTTTCGCACAGGATGACGACTTCTTTCTAGAATATTTGCCCAGGATGAGGACTTCAAGGTAAAAAGCAGCAAAAGGCACTGAGTGATATGGAGCAACCCTGAGGACCTGACCCCGATGGCACAAGGACGCCTGAGCGGATGAATGTCTCTAGGCCCACAGCCTGAACCGATGAAACGAGGACGCCTAGGGAGGAGCTGCAAACACACACAAGAAGTCTAAAGTCTGTGGGAAGTGGAAAGAACTAGGTAACAAGGGTGCTCCAAATCTACTTATTGAGGGATTCCATCTAGATAAAACCGGATCACAACTGATGCAGGACAAACAGGGAACGTGGACAAGACCAATGCAATCCAAAAAACGTTCTGGGTCGAGGAGGTTCAAGGCAACAGAATTTCCAAGCAACCATAACAGATAAGGAGTAGGTGAAGCAATCCAGTGGACATGCAAGATAACAATCCAAAAACCAGGTAATCCAAGAGGCAAAAACCAACAAAGCAAAATCCAATACGTACTTCCGTAAATTCAGAAGCACTGTGGTTACGGGAGGAGGTGCTTAAATGTCATGGGTTATAATCACGTGACTGGTAGTTGCGACGTGAGCCGGAGACTGGAAGTGAGTCCACGCAAGGATGCTACAATAGCCATGCCAACATCCAGTTTCAGCCGTAACGTCCCCTATCGTGGGAGCATAATGGTCTCTGGGTATTGTAGTAAGGAGACAGCAGTGGAGAACAGAAAGGTATATTTCTATGTATGGAGTGCAAATGTGGGCAAGAATGGAACTTGTGAGTGTGTGTTCTTATGGTGTGGATAGACCCCTTGTTACCCATTGGAGGAATGCGCAATCCTGACAGTACCCTCTCCCAAAGAATGCCTCGCTCGATGAGCTGACCAGAAATCAGCCAAAAGGGATGAAGCATGAACATGATGAGTAGGTTCCCATGTGCAGTTTTCGGGACCATACCACTTCCAGTCTATCAGATACAGACGGACACCGTTCCTGACCTCAGTGTCAAGGATTTTGTCAACCTCATATTTGTCAGAGCCCAATACTGCCGGAGTACGGGAATTGCTGAGAAGCCAAACTGCCTCATGCACAGGTTTCATCAGGGAAACGTGAAAGACCGGATGAATTTTCCAGGAATCCTGCAAAGCCAACCTCACCGCCACTGGGTTTATTACATGAGTTATCTCATAAGGGCCAACATATCGTGCCTGGAGAGTCTTTTGACCTGGCAGTCTCAGACGTTTTGTTGATAACCATACTTTCATACCGGCATTGTACAGAGGTGACTCAGATTGATGCGTATCTGCATGATGTTTGGTGCGTGCCTCTGCTTCCAGTGAATGTTGTTTCATTTCGGTTTGGAGTTCATTGAGGTTTTGGTTGGAAGCAAGAGCAGCCGGATTGCAAGGAGAAACCAGCACAGGGAGACGAAGGGCATAATAATAATGTCCATATGGGGCATAAAATGGGGAGGAACCAGGGGCTGTATGCAATGAGTTATTCTGTGCGAACTCCGCCATTAGTAACGCAGAAAGCCATGAACCCTGATGTTGTATGATGAGACACCTCAAACACTGCACAAGCGTGGCGTTAACACGTTTGGTTTGCCCAACAGTCTGGGGGTGGCGTGCACTAAAATACCTGTCTTTTATTCCAAAAGAACCTGTGAGAGCCCTCCAGAAACGAGAAGTGAACTGCGAACCAAGATCAGTGATGATAATACTTGGCAGTCCAAAAAACTTGAAAACATGTCTCAAAAACAAGTCTGTCAATACAGGATCGGTCAGTAGACCATGGCATGGAATGAACAGGGCCATTTTCGTGAAATAGTCTATGACTACCCATATGGTATCAAAGCCTTGTACGGGTGGCAGTTCGACTATAAAGTCCATCGAGATCATGGACCAAGGACAATCAGGAACCGATAATGGCTGTAATAGTCCAATGGGCTTGGTGCATGTGTTTTTTGCCCTGTGAACACACACAGCATAAGACGCAACGTATTGGGCAATGTCCTTGGTCATATTTGGCCACCAACACCAGTGGTGTGACAGGTGTGCCATCTTCCTGTTACCGGTGTAAGCAACGGTTTTAGAGTTGTGGCACCATTGTATGGCCATATGGGGGGGATTTGGTATCTAGTAAACAGAGTTTACATTGGACATAAGTCAAGGACTGAAGGATTTCAATGTTACCCTTTTTAATGGCTTGCAGATTCTTTTAGCCCCAAGTTTGAATATCATACTTCATGGACGGTTGTAGAGTACAGCCACAGACAACCTGATTAGGTAGCAGCACAATGCCTTTACCAGTACGTTTTGTGGTATCCCCGTCGAGACGTGATAAAGCATCGGCTTTAGAATGTAAAGTTCCTGGACGATAAGTAATGGTGAAATGGTGCTATGAAAAAAACTTGTGCCAACGAGCATGACGTGCTGTGGTGCATTTCATGGACTGTAAAGCCAGGAGATTCCTTTGATCTGTATATACCAACATGGGAGTAGTGGTTCCCAATGAAGGATGTCTCCAAACAATGAAGGCATCCTGAACTGCCAACAACTCTTTTTTCTGTAACTGTGTAATTTTGTTCATAACTTTTCAATTTCCTATAATGGTGAGCCACTGGATGGAGAGCATTGGTGTCTTTACAATGCTCAGACCAAATAGCCCCTAAAGCGAGATCAGAGGCATCTTCTTATACAATAAATGGTAGTGATGGATCATGGTGTTGTAACACCGGAGCAGTGGTGAGAGCCCCTTGGATGTCCCTGAAGGCCCTGTCAGCCTCCTGATTTCAGAGAAAAGGTTTCTTGTTACTGGTGGGCTTAGTCAGAGGGGCGACTATGTCTGAAAAAGATCTAAAAAACGCCTGTAAAAATTGGCAAAGCCAAGGAAAGACTGCATTGCTTTCAAACAAGTAGGCACTGGCCAGTCTAATACAGCACGTACTTTAGAGGTACTCATCTGTATACCTCTATTGGTGATCTCATAAGCCAAGAACTCAACACTTTGAATGTGGAAAATGCATTTTTCCAGTTTAGCATATACTGAATGTTCATGAAGACGTTGCAACACTTGAGTGACGTGTTTAACATGTGCCTCAAAAGATTCAGAGTATATCAGGATATCATCAAGATACACTACTACGAATCTATCCATCATGTCACAAAATCCATTGTTTAGGAAATGCTGGAAGGTGGCAGGAGAGTTGCACAGGCCAAAAGGCATCACGCAATATTCATATAATCCGTATTCGCTTTTGAACGCCGTCTTCCACTCATACCCTTGGTGTATCCTGACCAAATTGTATGCCCATCTGAGATCCAATTTCGTGAAAATCACGGAAGAACCTAACTGGTCTAGAAGAACAGATATTAAGGGTAGAGGATACTGATTGCTTTTAGTCACTGCGGTCAATGCATGAAAATCAATGCATGGATGAACGTCCCCTTCTTTCTTTAGTACAAAAACCAATGGGGATGCCGTAGGTGAGCGTGATGTACGGATAAAGACTGTTTTCAGTGATTTGTCAAGATACTCCTTGAGAATCCGATCCTCCTTCTGTGTTAAAGAGTAGATTCTACCTGATGGAAGTTTAGCCCCTGGTACTAAATCTATGGGGCAATTGTAGGGTCTATGTGGGGGTAACAAATAGGCTTGCTTGACACCAAATACGTCTCAGAGAGATTCATACTCCTTTGGTAAGTGAGTGGACCTGAGTGCCCCTGTTGTAGGAGTCTGGAGTAATAATGACCGGCACAGATTATTGACTGTGGTAAGAGATCCCAGACAACTATTCTCGCATTGCTTATACACTAACTCCACTTTCTCAGCCTGCCAGTCGATGACCGGGTTGTGCAGTACCAACCAAGGTAGGCCCAAAATCAAACAAAATTGTGGTGCTGCAATCAAATCAAACCAGATGGTCTTGGTGTGACCATCCCCTATGGTCATCGTAGGATCCACTCTTCATTCTTTTACAAGTCCTGAAAGCAATGTGGTCCCATCAACAGTGATTCTCTAACACTGGATCTGGTTTAGGAATGATGGGAATACCCAGGTACTTAGCAAAGGTTTCATCAATATAATTAACAGTGGCACCAGAATCGAGCACTACATAAATGGCCCAATCAGAACCCGTGAGAGCCGAACACTGGGTGGAGACAGTAAATGGAGCTTACCTAATGGAGTATGTACGTACATTTCTCAGTGGTCTGACTCTGTCTACTGCCGAGATCCGGCTTTTCCCTGCTTCTTGGACTTCTTGTTACATGATCGCAAGAGATGTTCAGATAAGCCACAATGAAGGCAAAGATTGTTTTTCTTTCTTAGTTGTCTCTCTTCTGGTGATAAAGGACCCTGCACCACTCTGATTTGCATAGGTTCACCATTCCCTGTGGTAGGGCTGGCAGTAGTCATAGCCAGTGGAACCATCGATCTTTGTTCACACTTTTGTTCAGCCTTCCTGGCATCGATCTGTAATACTAAATCGAGAAGCTTGGAAAAGGTTGTGGGAACCACGGGGAAGGTTGCTAGAGTGTCCTTCAAAGGATCCGACAAACCTTTGTAGAAACGGGATGCCTTCTTCTTATGTGGCCATACCGTCTCAGCTACCAGCTAGTTTAAATGGGCCAGATAGGATAACAGGGATGAGTCGCCTTGTTGCAACCCCAAAACCTCCCGGTCTGTGGCCTGGGTCTTATACCTAGCATCAAAGACTCGACCCATGACTTCTATCAATGCATCGCAGTCGAACAAAAATTGACTCCCTGACTCTAATAAAGGATTAGCCCATGACGCAGCTCTGCCACCCAATTGTGACAACAGAAAAGCCGCTTTGGTGGTTGAGTCAGGGAAGGATTTAGGCCTGCACAAAAAAAGCAGACGGCATCGATTTAGGAATGTTCGACACAACTTGGGGGTCCACATTAAACCTCTCTGGAGGTGCTAAAGGGAACTGGGCTGTCATTTAGGACGGACCTGTTTCTTGTTGAGGCAAAGGAATCCCAGAACCTGACGCTACAGCAGATATAGGTGCGGGAGGTACTTTAGGCTGTAATCCAGCCTGTAGTTCGTCTATGCGATGTTGCATGGCAGCATGATTTATCGCCATATCATTCTGTAATTCAGCAACTACTTGCATCATTTGAGCCAAGGTTTCATTGGTATCCATGAGTATCCATTAGTATAGGCTTTTGAATATGTCAGAATCCGTCTCTACTTGCACTCGTAGTGTAGCCAACAGATTCTTCCTAGCAATATAACCTACTGTCTGTAAAGAAAACGAGGCAGTAGAATCTATTCCTTGAATGAATGGAACCAACAAACACCAGACAACCTAAGCAGAGAAGAGATAACAGGATTAGTCTACTCTCTATGATGATTGACAACACTCTCAAAGAAACCCGCACCATCCTCTGTAATAAGGATCAGGTCTGCTGAGGATGTCGCAGACTGCTGGAAGAAGAGGTGACTTCTACTGATTTGTCCCTTCCAAAAGTATACCTTCAAAATCTGCAATACATGTACCCTAGTGTTAGAAGGGGGTGGACTAGGATAACCAATGTGTGGGAAATGCAACACTGTGGGTGGATGTCTTACCGTGGTTTCCAGAATATTCGCCCAGGATGACGACTTCTTTCAAGAATATTCGCCCTGGATGACAACTTCAAGGTAAGAAGAAGCAAAAGGCACCGAGTGATATGGAGGAACCCCCGAGGACCTGACCCCGATGGCACGAGAACACCTGAGGGGATGAAAGTCTCTAGGCCCACAGCCTGAACCGATGAAACGAGGACGCCTAGGGAGGAGCCGCAAACACACACAAGAAGTCTAGAGTCTGTGTGAAGCGGAAAGAATGAGGTAACAAGGGTGTTCCAAATCTACTCAGTGAGGGATTCCATGTAGACAAAACCGGGTCAGAACTGATGCAGGACAAAATGGGAATGTGGACCAGAACAATGCAATCCAAAATACCTTCTGCGTCGAGGAGGTTCAAGGCAACAGAATTTCAAAACAACCGTAACAGATAAGGAGTAGGTGAAGCAATCCAGTGAACAGCCAAGATCACAATCCAAAAACCAGGTAATCCAAGAGGCAAAAAACAACAAGGCAAAATCCAATATGTACTTCCGCAAATTCAGAAGCACAGCGGTTACGGTAGGAGGTGCTTAAATGTCATGGGTTATCATCACGTGACTGGTAGTTGCGACGTGAGTCTGAGACTGGAAGCGAGTCAACACAAGGATGCCACAATCGCCATGGCAACCTCCAGTTTCGGCCATGACATCCCCTATTGCGGGAGCATAATGGTCTCTGGATATTGTAGTAAGGAGACAGCAGTGGAGGACAGAAAGGTATATTTCTATATATGGAGTGCAAATGTGGGCGAGAATGGAACTTGTCAGTGTTTGTTCTTATGGTGTGGATAGACCCCTTTTTACCCATAGGAGGGAGGCGTGACTTAGAACGAGTGGAGGAATGCGCAATCCTGACAGTACCCTATCCCAAAGAACGCCTCACTAAATGAGCTGACCGGAAATCAGCCAAAAGGGATGAAGCATGAACATGATGAGTAGGTTACCACGCGCAGTCTTCGGGACCGTACCCCTCCCAGTTTATCAGATACAGACGGACACCATTCCTGACCTTAGTGTCAAGGATTTTCTCAACCTCATATTCGTCAGAGCCCAATACTGCCAGAGGATGGGAATTGCTGAGAAGCCGAACTGCCTTATGCACAGGTTTCATCAAGGAAACGTGAAAGACCAAATGAATTTTCCAAGAATCCTGCAAAACCAACCTCACCGCCACTGGGTTGATAACATCAGTTATCTCATAAGGGCCAACAAATCGTGCCTGGAGAGTCTTTCAACCTGGCAGTCTGAGATGTTTCATCGATAACCATACTTTCATACCAGCATTGTACAGAGGTGACTCCGATTGATGCATATCTGCATGATGTTTGGTGCGTGCCTCTGCTTCCAGTAAATGTTGTTTCATTCCGGTATGGAGTTCATAGAGGTTTTGGGCGCAAGCAAGAGCAGCCAGATTGCAAGGAGAAACCAGCACAGGGATAGGAAGGGCACAAGGATGATGTCCATATAGGGCATACAATGGGGAGGAACCAGTGGCTGCATGCAATTAGTTATTATATGCAAACTGTGCCATTACTAATGCAGAAAACCATGTACCAAGATGTTGTATGATGAGACATCTCAAATACTGTTGAAGCGTGGCGTTAACACGTTTGGTTTGCCCATCAGTCTGGGGGTGGTATGCACTAGAATACCTGTCTTCTATTCCAAAAGAAGCTGTGAGAGCCCTCCAGAAATGAGAAGTGAACTGTGAACCATGATCAGTGATGATAATACTTGTCAGTCCAAAAAACCTGAAACATGTCTCAAAAACAAGTCTGCCAATACAGGAGCGGTTGGTAGACCATTGCATGGAATTAACAGGGCCATTTTCGTGACATAGTCTATGACTACCCATATGGTATCAAAGCCTTGTACGGGTGGCATTTTGACTATAAAGTCCATCGAGATCATGGACCAAGGACAATCAGGAACCGGTAATGGCTGTAACAGTCCAATGGTCTTAGTGCATGTGTCTTTGCCCTGTGCACACAGCACAAGAAGCAACGTATTGGGCAATATCCTTGGTCATATTTGGCCGCGAACACCAGCGGTGTAACAGGTTTGCCATCTTCCTGTTACCGGGGTGAGCAGCGATTTTAGAGTCGTGGCACCTTTGTATGGCCATTTGGTGGGATTTGGCATCTGGTAAAAAAAGTTTACCCTGGACATAAGGCAAGGACTGAAGAATTCAATGCTACCCTCTTTAATGGCTTGCAGATTCTTTTTGACCCAAGTTTGAATATCATACTTCATGGTCGGTTGTAGAGTACAGCCACAGACAACCTGATTAGGTAGCAGCAAAATGCCTTTACCAGTTTTGTGGTATCCCCGTCAAGACGTGATAAAGCATCGGCTTTAGAATGAAAAGTACCTGGACGATTAGTAATGGTGACATGGTACTGTGAAAAACACTTGTGCCAATGTGCATGACGTGCTGTGCTGTGCTGCATTTAACGGACTGTAAAGCCAGGAGATTCCGGTGATCTGTATATACCAATACAGGAGTAGTGGTGCCCAATAAATGATGTCTCTAAACAAGGAAGGCACCCTGAACTGCCAAGAACTCTTTTTCTGTAACGGTGTCATTTTTTGCATAACTTGTCATTTTCCTAGAATGGTAAGCCACTGGATGGAGAGCATTGGTGTCTTTACAATGCTGAGACAAAATAGCCCCTAAAGTGAGATCCGAGGCATCTGCTTCTACGATAAATGTTAGTGATGGATCAGGGTGTTGTATCACTGGAGCAGTCGTGAAAGCCCCTTTTAGGTCCCTGAAGGCTCTATCGGCCTCCTGATTCCAGAGAAAAGGTTTCTTGTGACTGGTGTGCTAAGTCAGAGGGGCGACTATGTCTGAAAAAGACCTAACAAAACGCCTGTAAAAATTGTCGAAGCCAAAGAAAGACTGCAGTGTCTTCAAACAAGTAGGCACTGGCAAGTCTAATACAGCACATACTTTAGAGGTACTCATCTGTATACCTCTATTGGTGATCTCATAACCCAAGAACTCAACACTTTGGACGGGGAAAATGCATTCTTCCAGTGAATGTTCACGAAGACATTGCAGCACTTGAGTGACCTGTTTAACATATGCCTCAAAAGATTCGGAGTATATCAGAATATCATCAAGGTACACTACTATGAATCTATCCATCATGTCACGAAATACATCGTTTATGAAATGCTGGAAGGTGGCAGGAGCATTGGATGGGCAAAAGGCATCACGCAGTATTCATATAATCCGTATTTGCTTTTGAACGCCGTCTTCCACTCATCCCCTTGGCGTATCCTGACCAAATTATATGCCCCTCTGAGATCCAATATCGGAAGAACCTAACTGGTCTAGAAGAACAGATATTAAGGGGAGAGGATACTGATTGCTTATAGTCACGGCGTTCAATGCGCTATAATCAATGCATGGACGAAGGTCCCCTTCTTTCTTTGGTACAAAGAACAATGGGGCTGCCGTAGGTGAGCGTGATGTCAGTATAAAGCCTGTTTTCAGTGATTTGTCAAGATACTCCTTGAGAATCCAATCCTCCTTCTATGTTAAGCAGTAGATTCTACCATACGTAAGTTTAGCCCCTGGCACTAAATCTATGGGACAAACGTAGGATCGATGTAGGGGTAACAAATTGGCTCCCTTTCGTCAAATACATCTTAGAGAGATTCATACTCGTTTGGTAAGTGAGTGGACCTGAGTGCCCCTGTTGTAGGAGTCTGGAGTAATAATGACCGGCACAGATTGTTGACTGTGGTAATAGATCCCAGACAACTATTCTCGCATTGCTTATACACTAACTCCACTTTCCCAGCCTGCCAGTCGATGACCGGGTTGTGCAGTACCAACCAAGGTAGGCCCAAAATCAAACAAAATTGTGGTGCTGCAATCAAATCAAACCAGATAGTCTTGTTGTAACCATCCCCTATGGTCATCGTAAGATCCACTGTTCATTCTTTTACAAGTCCTGAAAGCAATGTGGTCCCATCAACAGTGATTCTCTAACTCTGGATGTGGTTTAGGAATGATGGGAACACCCAGGTCCTTAGCAAAGGTTTCATCAATATAATTACCAGTGGCACCAGAATCGAGCACAGCATCAATGGCCCAATCAGAACCCGTGAGAGTCGAACACTGGGTGGAGACAGTAAATGGAGCTTACCTAATGGAGTATGTACGTACATTTCTCAGTAGTCTGACTCTGTCTACTGCCGAGATCCGGCTTTTCCCTGCTTCTTGGGCTTCAGAAGAGCCACAATAAAAGTAAAGATTGTTTTTCTTTCTTAGTTCTCTCTCTTCTGGAGATAAAGGACCCTGAACCACTCCGATTTGCATAGGTTCACCATCCCCCGTGGTAGGACTGGCAGTAGACATAGCCAGTAGAACCATTGGTCTTCGTTCGCTCTTTAGTTCAGCCTTTCTTGCATTGATCTGTAATACTAAATCAAAAAGCTTGGAAAAGTCTGTGGGAACTACGGGGATGGTTGCTAGAGTGTCCTTCAAAGGATCCGACAAACCTTTGTAGAAAACGGTTGCCTTCTTGTCATATGGCCAACCCATCTCGGCTACCAGCTAGTTAAAATGGGCCAAAAAGGATAACAGGGATGAGTCGCCTTGTTGAAACCCCAAATGCCCCAGGTCTGTGGCCTGGGTTTTATACCTAGTATCAATGACTCGACCCATGGCTTCTATCAATTCATCGCAGCCGAACAACAATGGACTGCCTGACTCCAATAAAGGATTAGCCCATGACGCAGCTCTGCCACCCAAGTGTTACAACAGAAAAGCTGCTTTGGCGGTTGAGTCAGGGAATTACTTAGGCTGACAAATAAAATGCAGGCGGCATCGATTTAGGAATGTTCGATATGACTTGGGGGTCCCCATTAAACCTCTCTGGAGGTGCTAAAGGGAACTGGGCTGTCATATAGACAGGACCTGTTTCTTGTTGAGGCAAAGGAATCCCAGAACCTGACACTCCGGCATGTATGGGTGCGGGACGTACTGCAGGCTGTAATCCAGCCTGTAGTTCGTCTTTGCAACATTGCGTAGCAGCATGAGCTATCGCCATATCGTTCCGTAATTCTGCGACTACTTGCATAATTTGAGCCAAGGTTTCATAGGTATCCATTAGTATAGGCTTCTGAATATGTCATAATCCGTCTATACTTGCACGCATAATGTAGCCAATGGATTCTTCCTTGCAATATAACCTACTGTCTGTAAAGAAAACAAGACAGTAGGATCTATTCCTTGAAAGAACGGAACCAACGAACACTAGGCTACCTAAGGAGAGAAGAGATAACTGGTTTAGTCTACTCTCTATGATGATTGACAACAGTCTCAAAGAAACCCAGAATAACCTCTGTAATAAGGATGAGGTCTGCTGAGGATGTCACAGACTGCTGGAAGAAGAGGTAACTTCTACTGGATTGTCCCTTCCAAAAGTATACCTTCCAAATCTGTAATACATGTACCCTAGTGTTAGAAGGGTGAGGATTGGACTGGCCACCAGGGGGCGCACGGATGAGCTCTCTCTCAGTGTGAGCTCCGACACCGAGGTCCGTGAAGTTGTTCTGACCCCCCACTTCGTGACCCCCCCAGGGCTGAAAAGTGAGCATGTGAAGTGTAAAGGTGCCCCCCCCCCCTCGCCAGAGAAAACCTGCAGGAAATCAGAGTCATAAAGAAATCATTTGTGTTCTCAGTGGCACCGAGAACTTTAGTTAAGCAAAAGTGAAACCCCCACCGGCACACGTCTAACTTGAAAGAATGACGCTCTGACCCTGCGGTCTTGCCGGGGAGCCTTGCTGCATCGAGCAAGGATACCCGGTTCTGCTGCTCAACCAGCGGTGGCAGTAAGGAGCAGGCTGTGACCCCAGCCCACAGAGTATAACGGGACTTCCAGCCTAAATTCACAGACACCTATTGGCAGTCATAGCGGACTGTGTAGTAACCCTCTGCTTGGCGCCACTCCGCCGGGGCTGAACAGACTGCCCCGAGAATCTTTCGGCTGTGGCGGCGGGTGGCTGCAGTAGGTCCGAAGCCCGACGGACGCCAGTCGCGGGCCTGTGAACCCCACAAGCCCTGGTAATGCTGGAGAGACACGCCGACAGGCTGCATGACTTCCGTGGATGCGGAGGTGCCGCATGAAGCGGGCAGTCCACAGGGTTATCAATGGATGGTGACCTCAGCATTCTCTTTATTTCATTGGCCTGACCGGAGCTGACTACGGCTACGCCTAACGCCTACCGACAGACCACCCTAGTCCACTGGGTCCTTGGAACTCATTTGAAACCAGAGCACTTGCACAAATCAGCGTGCCTCCTCCCACGGGACATTGAGGCAAAGGTACAGTGTTATTGGGGAGCCGAGAAGCACACTCCTGACTGTGCTTCTACTCACAGTGTGCCATTCTCAACATAAGGAAATCAGCACACCACGGGTGCACGTGAGGAGCGGGCACACAAAATCATCGCTCTGGAGCTTGCGTTGACTGTGCCAAAACTGAACGGAACACTGTTGACAACTCACCCACCCTATTTGCCCGATGTGCGCATAGGCGCCTGCACCACTGCACCTCGGAAGGGAAGGTAGGCACTTGACAGCAACCAGTCGAGTGACACTGCCGTAGCAGCCCCTGCCAAGAAGCTGTCATCACTGTACCATTATATATATACAAAGTAAAATTTGTTGACACGACCGTGGCATGCTATAGGCTTCGCCTTGAGAACCGGTCGGGGGTGGATATACGTGGGTCCTCCCTGTGCTACCTGGTGCCCCCTACCTTTTCAACTGGGCCTCCCTTTGAATAGTCTACGCTGATCTCCACAGCTTCCTGGCCTCTGTGGCCACCTGCCACAGCTGACGTGCGCACATTCACAACCCTCCATAATCCTAGAATCAGTCTGGGGACATCGAATCCATCAACCTGGAGCCGAGGCGGCGTGCACTGATAGCACCACAAAGCGCAAAATGCTGAAACTCTCCCTGGACGCGATACCATAAGAGGCAACAGGACTGAACCACAGAGGCGTCTTACCCGGCAGCCCGAAACCATCCCCACGGCACCATGCACACTTCCCATCATTTTACTGTGTCACCTGGGGACACCACCGAAGCGCTCTGAGGTGGTGCACACCTCTCCCTCGACTGAATCATCCTTACGGATACCTCTGAGGGGCCAGCCAGGAAGGGCTGCACACCAGACCTGTGATAGAGCTCTTCTCTCTGAGGCGGTGAGTTGGCTGTCTGCAGAGAGGGTGCAGTGGAGGGCTGAGCTGGGCTGCATGGGAAGCATACCTCACTACATGGAACTGACCACGGAGACCCCGCTGCCCCCTCCAGCTCGATACAGACTGCAACGCGGCGACCTTTGACTGCGCACTGCGAGCTCTGGTGTGCCACAGTGGAACTTTACACGGACTCAGGACACACGATATTGAGAGTCCCACGACAACATCTTCATGATGGCACTTGGATGCCTACGTGTGTGAACCGCACAACTACTCTCGCCAACCCCGACCTGGAGTGCGGAGCAACACACACTCAAGGCCTCCTCGAGTTCTCCTGACAAAAGTACCCGGCGCCCTCCAAAGTGACCAGAGCGACCTTTCTCGAACGCTACCTGAAGTAAAGGAAGCCTCAGTTCCTCCAACAATACTGAGTAGAGGGTGCCACACAACAGGAAGAGAGCATTTAAGAAGGAGGAGAGTCCACAGAGATGCCCACACCGGAATCCAAGAAGTAAAGGGTCTCGTGTCCCTGGAATCATTCTGAAGACATCCGCAACAGGTACAGATTCCGAGTCAGAGGGACAGAGTACTGGTTGCACCCAATGCACTACACCTGGAGAAGGTCAGTACTGGGTATCTCACCACTAAAGCCTCCAACTTAGGTCGCCATCCAAAGCAGTCCCAACCAGAGGCAACTGACTCTTCGACCCCAGGTTTGCCCCAATCCACAAATATAGGGGTGACCACGCCGAGAGGAAGGGTTCGAGGGACCCACAAAAGGTGCCTCCTCCCACAAAGAGGGCGGAGAACCCCAGCCTATCATTTTATGGGGTGCCATAAGTGAAGCGCCACAAGGAGAGAGCAGTTGAGGCCAGGAAGGGACAAGGGCAATCAGTTCTGTTTTTCTCAAAGACATAGACCGCAGCAGACAGCGGCACAAGAGGGTTGGGCATGTGCCCTCCTCAACAACTAATCCCCTAACACTGTGTTTGGTGGCACTCCAGACCAGGATGAGAAGCCCCTACAAACACAGAGGCCCTTGATACGGACCACAATTGAAGATTACCTGCATTAAGGTAAAGGGTGAAAACAATGCGCCTCCGCTCGCCTGGCGGAGACCCCGGGTTTGAACCGCAAGGCATCTGAAGGGGGATGACCCCAGCGTATACCACAGAGGAGGACCCACACACCTAGAGGCGAGTGTCCCCTTTTCCCACTTGCAGAGGTCTGGGAACCTCCATGATCTAGTACAGAACAACAGCAAGAATACACATCTAATCCAAAGCATCTCCTCACGAAATTCCGATTTTCACATATATGAACATCAAGGAGAGACTCGCAACGTACAAATTCTCCCTCCCCTTCCCTCAGAGTGACCCCCCCTGTGATCTTGAAATGGCAACCTCGGGGCCACAGGTGACCGCTACCAAAGCTGACATTGCGGATCTCCTAAGTGAAATAAAGAACATGATAGCCAACATAGGGGCAAAAGTAGACAAGATAACACAGAGAATAGACAAGATGGAGGAGAGGATTGAACAGGTAGAACACAATCAGACCTCTATCAGCACGTTAGAGACCCATTTGGACCACAGAATCGCAGAAATTGAAGCAAGGGAAGAGGAATTGTGCATGAGAATGGATGATTTTGAAAATAGAGAAAGGCACATCAATATCTGCATCTTTGATATTCCGGAGAGAGAGAGGGAAAATGAACAGGACATGAAGAGGACCCTCTATACACTCATGAAACTGTTGTCTGAGGATGAATCGATAGACAAACCCAAACTGGACAGTATACACAGAGCTGGGGGTACCTCCGGAGGTCCAAGAACGGTACTGGCAAGATTCCACAACTTTGCTGACAGAACCAGGGATCTTGAAAAGGCCAAGCGTAGTGTACATATCCCCCTCGAGCCAGCATGAATCCTGATTTATCAGGACCTGTCCTCCCTCATGCTGGCCATGAGGAGAAAGTGCATCCCCCTCACTAAATGGCTGAAATAAAAAGGAATTCGATATAGGTGGGGTACCCCTTGTCATTAACTTTTGAATGGGAAAACAGTACAGTCAAGGTGAAAACAGAAAAAGACATTTGAGACGGCACAGTCGATCTGCTAGGCAACCAGGAGGAAGGTACGAGCCGACAGGACAGAAGTGAAGACAATCGGCAATGGCGCATCAAAGGCCCGAGAAGACAGTGAATCCCAGGCTCCAGGAAGTTCAGAAGAATGAATGCATCCCCGGAAGCAGAGGGATAACTCTACGACGGACCCATGTTATACAATTTACACTTATATTGGGAGGGTAGGTAGATTGCTAGAGGGAAGGCGGACATCGGACCTATTTTTGGCAGCCGTAAGGTATCCATGCACGTTCTTGAATGGCACTGGGACGGCTTCAATATGTGTTGATGGGAAGATTCAAGGTGAGGAGGTGGGCGGAGGGAGCTCAACGGTTAAAAGATGCTTAGATGTAGGGACCGTAGCAGGTTCGGTTCCCATTGGTGGTCTGACTCTAGCTGGAAAAGGTTCTCAAAGCTGGTTCAGATGCCGCTAAGGGTTCAGGGGGGAAAGGAGGATGGGGTAGGTGGGTGGGTAGACATACAGTGTTGCACAAGAAAGGGATGAGTGGTCTTTTTGAGTATAAAAATGAGGCAGGTTTGATTAATCCTTTGGAGCAACGAGGCAAATTGTGAATAGGTAATGGCAATGGCCCCTAGCGTGTCTGAGGGTGCTCCAGACAAAATTTCCTCACTTAATGTAAAAGGGCTCAATTCCCCTACCAAAAGGTCTATGGTCCACAGGGAATTCCGAAGATCTGGGATTGATGTACTTTACTTACAGGAGACCAAGTACGCTCGGGGGGAGGAAAGTAAGGTGATACAGCCAAGAGAGGGATGGGAATTTTGGGGATCTGGCCCCCTAAAAAAAAGCTGGGGTGGCCATATTGGTTAGGAAGAGGATTGAGCTCAAAGTGGCAAAGGTGTGGTCGGACGTAGAATGCCGAGCACTGATGCTGGTGGGCACTATGAGGGGCCGGAAGGTCACGCTGAGCGCATTTTATGCCCAGAACGTGAGACAAGCCCACTTCCTACAACGCACGTTATCAAAAATTATGCTAGAAGCCGCCGGACATGTGATAATCGGAGGGGATTTCAATCTTTGGGCAGATACCAATATAGACAGGCAAATAGCGATCCCTGACCAGTCCGAACCGGCTGACTCCGGTAGGACGGCAATAGCGGAAATGATGAAAACATATAGACTAAAGGACATATGGAGGACACAGCATCCTGACACCTTGGGCTTCAACTTTTTCTCTGCACCCCATGGCACATACACAAGAATCGATAACATATATATTTTGGAGGACTTGGTGGACGTTACAGTCCGCTCTGGAATTGAGTCCGATCATGACATGGGGCCTCTTTACGAGTTTGGTGGTAGCCATGGTGCTATTAGCGCCATGGCTGCCTCCAAAATCGGTCCGGGTGGGGTTCCTTGAATGAGGAATTACCCGGCCATTCCAACCTTGGAGGACCCGTTAATTCCTCATTCAAAAATACCCATTCCCATTCAAGCCCCCATAGGGCTCAATGGGAATGGGGAGGGAGCTAATAACGGGCCCATTAATAACAGGCTTGTTATTAGCTCCCTGGTCCCTTAGCGGCTCCCGCTAAGGGCGGCTGGTAAAACAAGCCGCCCTTAGCGGGACCTGCTAAGGGACCTCGTAATGCGGCGGTAAGGGGTTACTGGCACCGGCATCCTTACCGGCACCGTTAACCCCTTACCTCCGCACTCGTAATGAGGCCCATGGTCTCAGCCGGGGTGGAACTATGAGCCTTACCAAAGAGGGGAAGCAAGTGGCGCTGCAATGAGTCCTTGTCGAAGGACTTAGTCTTCCTGGCAGAAATGGTTACAGAAATAGAATAATATTCTAAAGTGAATGACACAGGGGAGGTCTCAACGAAGGTGCTGTGGGAGGCAGGGAAAGGAACCTGGCGGGAGTTTTGATCAGAGAGGGTGCCAATAAAAAACGAGAGAGAACCCTGATTGAGAACGAATTGAGGGGAGAAGTAACACGCTTAGATTGAGAGACTAGGATGGCCACTGAGGAAAGGATGGAGAAGATTGCTCTCGCTAGACAGAAACGGAATGAGCTCCGCCTCCTCGAGGAAGCACAAGTAGTGAGGAAACTTCAACTACTTAAACAAAAATACTATGAGAAAAGTGATAAGGCTGATGCATTATTAGCAGCCAGATTGCGGGGGCAAAGGGAAGAAAGATGAGTCACAGCTATTCATGAAGGGGAGGGAGACTCCCAAATCCTACAAGGGGGGGGATCCCAGAAGCTTTCGCTCGGTGTTATCATCACTTATATAGATCCGAAATGAGGTATGATGTAGGTGGACATAGACACCTATGTGGCTGGTAAACATATGTCAGGTTTGACTGAGGCAGAGGCGGACGCAGTTGACGCCCCAATCACAGCTGAAGAGATCGAAAGTGCAGTCCGGAGGCTACCATCAGGGAAGGCTCCCGAAAATTATGGATATACTGCAGGCTTTTACAAGACTGTTCTGTCCCCCCTCCTCTTCTTCCCAGTAAAGTTGTTCAAAGAAATATTGGAGATGGGTGTAGCCCTGGATACCTTCTCGGAGGCATTGATCTCTGTTATTCGGAGGTCCCAAACGTTGGGGATCATACCACCCGATATCATTGCTTAATGTGGATGCGAAAATGTATACAACAATATTAGCGGCTCGCTTAGAGAAATATATGCCTCGCCTCATACACTCTGATCAGGTGGGATTCATCTTGGGGAGGCAGGGATCCGACACCATGCGAAAAACCCTGCATCTGATGCATAAATCTAAATCAATGGTGGGGGACCCGGCTCTCCTGTCTGTTGATGCAGAAAAATCGTTTGATCGGGTCAAGTGGGCATTCCTAGAAGCAGCATTGGCCAAGGTATTGATTGAATGATTGATTGATTGATTGATTGATTTGTTTATTTATAGAGCGCCTTACACCAAGGCACTGTACAATGGAACAACTCATAAAGTGAACAACAATAAACATTGGGAGCAAA
Organism: Ambystoma mexicanum; assembly: GCF_040938575.1. NCBI lineage: Eukaryota > Metazoa > Chordata > Amphibia > Caudata > Ambystomatidae > Ambystoma > Ambystoma mexicanum. The sequence goes on along the minus strand of NC_090928.1, from coordinate 316,291,566 downwards.
AATTACATAATGAATCATTTGACAACAAAACTGTGCAAAAAGCAATTAACTGAGGGGAAGGGGAAGTGAAGAGGGAATAGGATTGGTGAGGGAGAACAGAGAAGGATAGAACGAGTGAAGAATAGAAGCGAGGGAGAATGAAATGGGAGTGTGGAATAGAAGGGAGGGAGAATGAAATGGGAGTGGGGGGAGAGGAGTTAGAAGAGGGAAAGAGGGGGGAGGAAGAGAGAACAGGGGAGGCCTTCAAGGAGGAGAGTGGAGGAGAAGGGATTTAAGGGAAGTGCGAAATGAGGGAAGGGTCGTGGAAGAGCGGATTAAGAGGGGGAGTGAGTTCCAGTAAAGAGGAGCAAGGAGTTGGAAGGAGCGGAACCGGGAGGAAGCACAGGGGGAAGGAGGTACAGTGAGGAGGAAAAGGTAAGCAGAACGAAGCGAGCGAGAGGGGGAGTAAAAGGTGAGAAGGGAGGAGAGATAAGGAGGAGCAAGACCATGTAGGGATTTGAAAACAAGGCAGAGAAAGCAGAATCTCAACTGTAAGTTGAAAGGTAGCCAGCGAAGGTGAGAGAGCGAGGAGGAGATGAGGAGATGAGGAGATGGAGTCACGGGAGGTAAGGAGACAAAGAGTACGAACAGCGGAGTGGTAAATGGATTTGAGGGGGGCAAGCTGGGATGCAGGAAGTCCAAAGTATAAGAGGGAGCAGTAGAATAGTCAGGAAAAGATGAGAGAGGAGATAAGGAGTTTGGTCGCATGGAATGTGAGGGAGGGACGGATTTTGCGAATGTTGTAGAGGTGGTAACGGCAGGAGCAAGAGGCAAGTGAAATGTGTTGTGAAAAGGTGAGAGAGGAGTCAAATAGAACGCCTAGATTACGAGCATGGGAGGAGATAGGGAGGTTGGAGGGAGGAAAGTGGATGAAAGGGGGAGGAGAGGGAGGAGGAAGTGTATTAGAAGGGAAGAAAAGGACTGCGGTTTTATCAGTATTAAGAGAGAGGAAGCGGGAGGACATGCAGTTCTTGATGGCTGTGAGACAGGAGGAGAGTTTAAGATGGAGGTCAGGTGTGAAGGAGGAGAAAGAGAGAAAGAGTTGAGTATCATCAGCATAGAAGTGATGGGAGATATCAAAGGAGAAGATAACGGGCGATGAGTGAGGTGTAAAGAGAGAAGAGGAAAGGACCAAGTACAGAGCCTTGCAGAACAACGTATATGAGAGGGAAGGAAGAAGAGGTCTGGCCCCCCCATGAGACGGTAAAGGAACGAGAAGAGAGGTAGGAAGATAGCCCTTTCAGAACAGAGCCTTTGAATCCTAAGGAGGAGAGAGTGTGTAGGAGGAGTGGGTGATCGACATCGAGGTATGGTAGGAGAGAGATTCTGTAAAGGCGGTCTACACTTCTCCTAAAGCCTTGGTGTCTGTCATCTCCGACTACTCGAGGTGGTTCACCCTGGGTAGAGGAACTAGGCAGGGATGCCCAATGTCGACCATATTATTTTCCCTGTCCCTTGAACCTCTTGCAATAGAAATCAGGGCTTATCCGCAGGTTGAAGGGATGTTGGTGGGGGGAAAAGAATAGAAGATTGCCCAATATGCGGACAACATGCTTTTACATGTTACGAAGCCGCTGACTTCAATTCCCAAACCGATACAGCTGATCGAACACTACGGACGGCTCTCTGGCTTTAAAATTAATAAGAACAAATCAGTTTTGCTCCCTTTAGGAGAATCCACGCAGAGGGATAGAGAGGGTTATCCCGCACTGGGCCTCACCATAGGAGAGGCCACTTTGAAATATCTGGGGATAAATATGGTGCGACAGCTAGAAAACCTATATGAGGCCAATTTCCCCCACCTGCTTGAGAAGTTCCAGTTAGACCTAATTAAGTGGCAGAAACTCACAGTCTCAAGGATGGGAAGGATAAACGCAATCAAGATGGTATGTCTTCCACGTTTCTTATAACCCTTCCAGATGCTCCCAATTAAGATACCGAAACCGTTCTTCGGGGAAGTTAAACAAGCTATACTACGGTTCCTGTGGCAAGGGAAAAAAACAAGCATCTCATATAAATTATTGACACTGCCCAAAAAAAAGGGAGGAGTGGGCCTACCTGACATTGAAAAATATTATGTAGCAGCCCAGTTGACGGTATTAATCCCACACTTAAGGAACCACACACATTTACAGATGGTGAATCTTGACAATCACAGCTTCGCTCCTGTCACCCTGGCGGAATGGCTCTGTGTCCCAAAAGATAAATTGATGCAAAGGATACGGCAGCACCCGATCTTGGGCTCAATATGGGAAATTTGAAGGGAGGGTACTGACATGTGAGGCATAACGACGTGGGTGTCTCCTTTGAGCCGTGGGCTCTGGGCATCAGGGAGGAAATTCCAGACGACGGGAGGTTTCAGAGCTGGTTCGAAGCAGGCCTTGAAAGGGTGGGACAACTCTGGGAAGGTGGCAAATTCATTGCGATTACTGACCTTGAAGATGCGTTGGGGATAGGAAAATTGTCAGTATTTTACTTTCTCCAACTCAAAGGCATATTGATGAGAGAAGCATGTAAGGAAAAAATACAGAGGGAACACACCCCCTTCGAAACACTCCTTAACACCCTATCTGGCAGAAAAGGGCTGATTTCAATTATATATAAAACCCTGATAGACACCCGAGGGGGATCTACAACCAAACTCAGACAGAAATGGGAAACAGACATGAATATGGACATTGATCCTGCCCTGTGGTCCAAACTGTGTAGGAGCTCCTTCAGGGTCTCTATTTCCTCCCAGTACAAACTGCATGCGGTCAAACTCCTCCATAGATGGCAACATGATCCTCACAGATTTTCCAAAATGTTTCAGACAACAAGCCCCTTATGTTGGCGTCAATGCGTTCAGGTTGCAGATTACTGGCACATGTGGTGGGGGTGCCCAAATGTGAGAGTGTTTTGGGATGAGGTTCTTGGCTGGATTAAAGACCTCGAGGGGATTCAATATGAGGTGACGCCTTTTCTAGTGCTGTCTGGGCTAGAGCATACCTCTCAACTCACACGCTTTTGGCGGGTGTCACCCGCCTTGTAAACAGCTGACTCACCCGCCAAGCCTCCTGCACGGCCATTCATTTCAATGGGCCTCTCACCCGCCAAAAATAAAATCGGGTGTTTTCACCTGCCTTTGCGACACAAATGGTTGAGAGCTATGGCTAGAGAAAAATGAGGATATATATAAGAGGGTTACAGGGTTGTCCGGGCCTCTCCTTCTGGCAGCTCGGGAATGTTTAGTTATAAAGTGGAAACCAGAGGTTGCTCCGAACAAGAAGGAATGGGCAAATGTGTCTACTAGCATTTGTATCATGGAAGGAATCACTGCAGGCCTACATGGGAAGAGAATCCAATATGAAATCCTATGGAAGGACTTCATTGACAAGTATGTGGCAACTCCCGAACTAGATATTCCCCCTGTGTGTATACACTGTGCAACACAACATCTGTAAATGGGGAAATAGAGACAATGAGATGTCAAATCGTGGACAAAGATGACCCCTTGAAATGGCATCTTATCGACCCTAACTGTTTATCTACACGTCGGCCTTCAGTGTGAAATGGAATTCGAACATGACTATGTATAATACTTTCTGAGAATATAGACCCAATAGGAGATCACGAGAGGCTGCAACACTGTTCGAGGGGGGGAAGAGGGTGGGAGGGCCAATGTTTATTACAGGAGCGGGGCTCTTAGGGTTTGGGAGAAGGAAGATGTTTTATCTGTTTACATATTGTTTGATGACTATTTGCTCTAAAGCACCTATATTGTATCTGTATCTGTTACCTTGAAAATGTAATAAAAAAAAAAAAAAAGAAGGGTGTGGATTAGGATAACCAATGTGTGGGAAATGCAACACTGTGGGTGGATGTCATACCGTGGTTTCCAGAATATTTGCCCAGGATGATGACTTCATTCTAGAATATTCACCCAGGATGACGACTTCAAGGTAAGAAGCAGCAAACGCCACCGAGTGATATGGAGCAACCCCCGAGGACCTGACCCTGACAGCACAAGGACACCTGAGTGGATGAAAGTCTCCAGTCCCACGGCCTGAACCGACAAAATGAGGACGCCTAGGGAGGAGCCGCAAACACACACAGGAAGTCTCAAGGCAATGCAATTTTCAGGCCTCCATAACAGATAAGGAGTAGGCGAAGAAATCCAGTGGACAGGCAAGATAACAATCCAAAAACCAGGTAATCCAAGAGGCAAAAAACAACAAGGCAAAATCCAATACGTACTTCCGCAAATTCAGAAGCACTGTGGTTACGGTAGGAGGTGCTTAAATATCATGAGTTATCATCACTGGACTGTTAGTTCCGACGTGAGCCGGAGACTGGAAGCGAGTCAACGCAAGGATGCCACAATCGCCATGGCAACCTCCAGTTTCGGCCGTAATGTCTCCTATTTCGGGAGCGTAATGGTCTCTGGGTATTGTACTAAGGAGACTGCAGTGGAGGACAGAACTTATATTTCTATGTACGGAGTGCAAATGTGGGCGAGAATTGAACTTGTGAGTGTGTGAGTGTGTGGATAGACCCCTCGTTACCCATAGGAGGGAGGCGTGACTTAGAACCAGTGGAGGAATGCGCAATTCTGACAAGGTCAAAGATTTTGTGATGATAATTCACAATTGATGTCTTGCAGTTTATCTGCTTTTACTCATTCAGCGCATTTTTCGGGAATACACTGCATCAGGATCAAAGACTCCAACTATCGTAATTATTCGGTAATAATTAATTAATCTTTTATAATGCACTTCAAATCAGAGCCCAATCTCTAAGCACAGGACGAGAATTCAAACCTGTGTTGCTCTGCGGTCTTGTTTCCAAGATAAGCATGTTGCCCATGAGCTATTCTTCCAGCCTATGCTTTAACTAAATTACTTTTAACCAGACATTAGTTTGTAAAAGTAAGGATGTAAATATGTATGTAACCTGTCTTCCAGTATATTGCAGCATCCTCAAATGTAGCACAAATTCCAACATATTCAAATTCCTGTTAGGTATTAAGATGTTCTCCTTATTGGAATTTAAGAGGTCACACACCTTAAATCTTGGGAAACTAAACAAATCACAACAAACCACATCATGAGGTGTTTATTATGGTTTTCTCAAGGCATATTTGTCATGTGTAGCTCTGTGATTCATAACAGTTAACTGATTTTGAATTTCTCCTCAAATAACAGGAAACAAATGTCCTACCTGAGCTTGATGTTGTCCTTAGCCCCACATTATTTGATGTTCTAAAACAGAACAGTTAGGGTAATATAAATCTTCTTTATGTGTGGCGCATAACTCACAATGCAAGAGTGGGTTCTAATAATTATTTGCAATTAAATCAAATCAAGGCAACTTACTGTGATATTTGCTGTCAGTTGTGTGATATACACTAGTCCACTGTGAAAGCAGTCACCGCCTTTCCTTACATCTTTTAAACTTACGATCATCATTTTCTGTGCCGGTCGGGTATTGACTACTGTTATCTCGCGCTAGTTAAAAAATGTCTGTTCTTTCTGACCAACATCTTTGGAGTGTTTGAGCGTATCTGTTTAATTATGGCAAAGTTATAGTAATGTAGACATGTTTCACCACAAATCTTTTGAACTAATCAATACCTTTTCCATGTGCTGATTGTTTGCATGTCCAATTTGTGAATGATGTGGTGCATTTTAGCACCATCTTTCGAATGCATGGGTATGTATGATTATGTTTGCAATGATATACTAATGAAGACGTGTTCAATAAATAGTCAAATTCTGTGACTCTAGTTAATTTTAATAATTCAATTAATGCTGAATTAGATTGAAGTGGTGGGAAAGTAAAACAATAATTATTTGATGTCTCCATTTATGATGTTACAATTTATTAGGACAGTAAAGCACAAACACAAACAATGTATTTTTTTTACAGTTTTGTGATGTTGTATACATTTCCTAGATATTTGTGGATTCTTTAAAAATAAAAACATAAAAGAAAAATCAATACTAATGCCCAAATTCATTAATTCATTTACACTTTTGATCTCACTTCTATCTGAATCTGAAGAACATATTCAATCATAGCTAATATTTGTAATAATGAAGTGTCATACATCCAAAATATAACAGTTCAGATCCCAATCGCCAGACCAAATGTTGGCCATTGTTGCCACATGCTGCGGTAAGAGAACTTGCCATACTGTCATAAAAACATCTGAAGGCAAAAATCCAATGAATTATATTCCACCTGCTATTTTAGATTTGTTATTATCATTAACAGCTTGTAAATGGCGGTTAGCCAGGCAGGTCTTGAGTTATTCAATATTTGACATGCTTGAAACATATGAAAAATGCATGAAGCCACAACTGATTTCAGTGTCAATGTTAACTGGATAAACTAGAATCCAAAAATGTAAGATTTTGATTAGCAAGGAAGCTTGTATCACATAGCGCCTAATCTAGAATGAATGCTTGAACATGGTGTGGAGGGTTGTCTAGAGCAATGCCAGAGGTTAAGACTAATTCTAAACCTTCCAGCCGTCTTCTCTTGTATTTTGCTGCAGGCACCCCGAGTGGGACTGAGTCTCCCCCTCAAACTGAATGTAATGGAGATAGACCCACTCCTCCTCAAACCAAATGATGATAACTTGTTGGGGTGAACAATGACTCTAAATGTTGTTGAAATCAGAATTGTTGTGCCTTACAGGAAAGCGCTTTGAAGGACGATCTATTGTGAGGTCAGAATGTCATGTGCAGTAGAGAATGTGTCAGGTAGTACATGTTATGATACATTATCAAGTAATCTACGTTTAAAACTAAGCAGACCTGAAGTCATGGGTAAAAATAGGTTGGTCAGGCATTTCGTAATTGGTCAGCTATTTTGGGTTTGGGACAAAGTCAGGCACTCTAAAATGGATGCTTGAGCATACAAAATGGTCAAATTTTTGCTAACTCATGATGACCTCAATGGACACTTTTTTAAATAAAAGTTCATGCAGAGGACACTGGTGAAGGCAGAGCTGAATAAAACCTGTTTAGGCTGGGTCAGAGTGGCAGATAGGCCAACGAATCACAAGCAAGACGAGAGGTTGTGCATTGATCATGCCATTATAGGCCAACAAATCATAGGTAGGAAGGGGATTGTACTTCTGATCAGGCCATTACCTCACCTTCCTAGAGTGTATACAAGGGAGGGTGAGCTTAGAGTTTTTAGGAGAGTTCCAGAGATGTCTTTGATGCTGTATGGTGTGTCCCGCCTGCTGTAAAAAAATAAACTGATGTCTTTGAAAATTCTGCTTCAGTTTCTTGATGTACTTCAGGGTGCCGTCCTTACCCAGAGATGCCAATGCCCAGACAGAGAGGGTGATGGGACCCTGATTTACACTTGGCGAGCCAAGCTAGGAGTCTTAGGATGATATCTTTCTTAAAGACAAAAAGACCCTGGAAGACAAGGTAAAGCATGCTGTGGGGCCTGAAAGAGGGGGGAAGAGAAAGAGAGAGATGGGGGCAAAGTACGGGGTTAATTTTTGTATTTGCCAAAAATAGACAGGTTAAGCTGTTTAAATAACTGTACACGATAACATTTTGCACTTGGCTTATCAGAAACAAAGGACAGAGAAAAATATGCTTTTGAGGAAAGAATGATTTGTGCTTTCCAAAATGCGCAGGCACTTTGAGATCTCTGCGGTAGGAAAACACAAGAAGACTGAACCGCTCAACCGGCACCTCTGCACTGAGCACCAAAATGCCCCGGACCAGAAAAGGACGCAGAGAAAGGGCACAAGAAAAGGCTGCACTGGAAACAGGCACACAAATCCAACCTACCAGCGAAGCAACAACCTCATATAGAAGAAACAAAAAGCCAAAAACCAAAACGCCCAGAACAAAACCCCAAAGGGAAAACTCCCTATATCTCACACCATACCTTGCAACAACCCCAAAACCAGGGTACCCCAACGACACAGAGACATCAAAACAGACAAAGAAAATCCTGAGACAACCAGAAAAAAGATGAGAACACCGAAGAAGGTGGCCAGAGTGCGACCCCATCACCCCATACATCACAAGAACAGAAGGACACCCCCAACACCCGCGCCATACCGGACATAACGAAGACGAAGATCTTATAACCAACAACCCAAACATGAACCTAACTGACCAATTCAATGAAGAAGAAGCCTTCATGGACCTTCACCAAACCAGCACAAACGTAGAAGCAACACCACTGAACAGCCAAGCTTTCAATCTAGCAGACCGCCTCAATGAAGATGCAGCCTCCGCTGATCCTTATACGCCCTGCTACAATGAAGATACAACCTTCGCTGATCCTCATCCACCCCCAATCAACACCAACAATGATGCACCGCAACCAAACAACCACAAACCAAAACAAGGTGCAACCAACAAGCAAAACCACACCAATAAGATCCACTGCAACCTCATCAATGCAAGATTAATGTAGAAACATGCCACTGAGATATACGATCTGCTCTGCGACGGAGGGATCAACATCATATGTGTAACAGAAACCTGCTAGACGACAATTGCAAGATCACCCTCAACAACTGCTTACCTGAATACTTCAAATGCATCCAATCAAACAGAAAAACTAAAAGAGGGGGAGGGCTGGCAATCATTCACAAAGAACACCTGGATATCAAACTGGAAGACCCACTAATCATCGATAAATGCGAATCCTTAATCATACGTCTAGCAGTAACATCCAAAACAAACTTGAAATTCGTACTAATATATAGTTCACCAACCTACGATGCAACCTTCGTAGACTCCTTCACAGAAGCAATTACCGTCCTAGTCATCAAACACAATCACCTGATAGTCCTAGGAGATTTCAACATCTGGATTGAAGGAGAAAGCACAACCATACAAAAATCGCTAACCAGCCAACTAGCAGCAATGAACCTACAACAACTAGTCAAAGGGGCAACCCACTCAGCAGGGCATACACTTGACGCAATCTTCGCCAACAAACTACTCCTCACCACGGCACCCCCAATTCAAATACCCTGGAGCGACCACCCCATCATCCCCTTCGTAATCAAAATGACCAGGCCAACAAACAATCAACCGGACAAAACAACGAAAACCATGAGAAGAAATTGGTGAACCATCAAAAACTCCAACCTGCATGAACTCCTGGAGCTAAACAAACCACACCCAAAATTCATGGAAGAAGATGACCTGGATAAAAAGGTAACCCTGCTGCATTCCTGGATTATAACTACTATAGACAACATCGCCAAAGGAAAACCCTTCGCTTCTTCTAATAAACGGTCTATGGCAAAATGGTTCACCCCACTACTCTGCACCATGAAAAGAAAAAAACAAAGACTAAAACTTGATTGGAGAAAACAAAACAACGCGGCGAACAAACTGAAATTCTTAAACACAACCGGGCTTACAAAAAGGAAACACAAAAAGCGAAGAGGAAACACTACGACAACCGAATCTTCGAAGCACCAAACACCCAAAAAAAGCTCTTCAAAATCATAAATGAAATCAAAAACCCTCCAGGATGTAACAACACACCAACTCCGTCCGCAAAACTCTGCAACGACCTTGCGGACTACTTCAAAAAGAAAATCACTAACATCCAACAAACCATTCAAAGCAGACCGTCTGATCTGACCACAACCCCAACCTAAACCCGGGAGGAGCACCCAAACAAACTACGGAGCTTTCCAGAAATATCAGTGGAGACATTCATCAAACTGGTGAATGAAAGCAACAACTCAGGGTCCCCCGATGACCCATGCCCACCAGACATATACAAATCAATTCTTAAACAAGGAACACCCATGGAATATCACAGGAACGTCCTCAACCATTCCATCGCAACTGGGAAAGTGCCACAAGACTTCAAAACTGCATACATCAGGCCACTACTCAAAGATACAGCGGGAAACGTAGAGGACCTCTCCAACTACAGACCTATCTCCAACATCCCGTATAAGGCCAAGCTGCTCGAAACGTACATATACAAAACAACCCAAGAGTTTATAGAAGAGCACGGCCTACTAGACCAGGCACAAGTTGGCTTCAGACCACTGAGAGGAACGGAATCAGCTCTACTCTCAATATGGGACGATCTAAAAACCAACGCAGACTCGGAAAACAGCTCTGCCTTGATACTCCTAGACCTATCAGCAGCATTTGACACAGTCGACCACGACACCTCATAACGAGATTAGAAGCACTTGGAATAACAGACACCGCCCTAATATGGATCAAATCTTTCCTAACACACACAACGGAAACTGTATGGATGAAACCCTTCAAATCCAGCCCGAGAGATTCCACCTGTGGAGTACCCGAAGGATCATCCTTCTCCCTGCTACTATTCAACATCTACCTGTATGTACTTATCAGAATCATCAAAAGCCACAGCCTCACCTGCTACAACTACGCTGACGATACACAAATAATCTTCAAAATACAAGACAACCCGGAAAGAAACTCAACGCTAGAAAACTGCCTCCGCGATGTATTCTTCTGGATGAACTCCAATTCCCTCAAAATCAACCCAGGCAAAACTTAAATAATGATTGTCACAAACAATGGAGGCGAAAACCAATTCATCCCTTGGCCAAGGGAACTCGGGACTACTCCAGCACCCCCGGCGAATGTAAATAACCTGGGGGTTCTGATGGACAATAATCTCACGCTAGAGCCACAAGTAAACGCTCTCCTCAAGAAATGCTTCTTCCTCCTGCGAGCGGCAAAGAGAATCTTACCGTTCTTATCGTTCGCCAACAAAACAACCACCATCATCGCCCTCGTCATGTCCAAAGTAGACTACGACAATAGCCTATACCTAGGCATGCCTGAACGACTCCTAAAAAAACTACAACGCATACAAAACGCGGCAGCCAGACTACTTCTGAAACTACCCCGAAGAGAAGACACTGCACCAGCGCTGAAAACACTACATTGGCTACCAATAAAACAACAAATAAAATTCAAAACAATGTGCATTACGCACAGTGCAGTTCACAACGAAGGCGCTGAGTTCCTAAGAGTCAAACTGTGCCTACATCAGTCAACAAGAATGCTCAGATCAAGCATGGACATCCGCCTGGAACCGAAGTCCTACAACAAAAGAAAACTTGGAGGATCCTCCTTCTCTCACCAAGCCCCGAAAACCTGGAACAACCTTCCAAAGTACATATGTAACACAAGAAACCACCTATTATTCAGGAAATTACTCAAAACCTGGCTCTTCACGTCATAACTAGAAAGATTAGTCGCAGGGGCACGACATACCAAAAAACATCAACGAACGTAGAGCGACCGCGATATGCACTGATCAATCAATGGGAAAAGCAGAGGTAAATATCCCACGGCATACTGAAGGACCAAACGGGAGACAGTCGCAATACGACCAAAGACAGTAAACATAGCAAACTAAGACAGAAAGACTAGAACAAATCATCAAGAGGACCAGGACCGAACTATGACCTTCCCCAACAGCCCTTAGAACAAACATAGAGAAGGAAAGGAAGCACTGCATCACGGGTCCAATTCTATGGGTGAGAAACAGAATGTTCCATTACTACACACGGTCCACCAATACAAAGCAGGAAGCAGAATGCCCCACCACACAAACTACAACTAAACAACAGTCTCAAGGATGTTCACCCCACGGAAATCTAAGAATCAGTCACGACAGAAGGATACGAACGTCTAATACACACGCTCACCAAGTCGGACCCACTAGGACAACACTTCAACATGACCGCAACCCTGAACCACTTAAAGCCTTAACCGACCAGGGTCACACTACATCACCTAAGAATAGATATCACCCACCCAGTACCAAACCTGAAGATTAGGTTCAGACGCACCCACCGATCCAAACTATACTCAATAGGATACATTTGGATCAGCGCAACACCACCAAATCGAGTCGGCCACCAGGAACAAGCAACATCCGAACCCACAGGTATACAACTCTAAAGGAATCATAAGTACCTGAACCTGGATACAGACCCCACTAACCCAACCCTCAATCTTCTGCATACTTAAACCCACACAAAACCACACAACCATCTCTCTCCCAGCAATCCGCACGCACTTTACCACACCGCATCAACACATAAACTTCACCCACAGCACTCGAGGCCTTCATCCGATCCGATACCACCACCAAAGCCCAGCACTCGGTGTGTACCGAGCTGAAGCTGCCAACAGCACACCACATATCCCACTCTCCTTCTCCACTCCTCCCGACTAACCCTACCCCACCCTTCCTGTTTACAGATCCGCCAGAGCGCCGGGGGACCAATTCCGTTGGTGACGGTGCGCTATACAAGTACCGATAACATAACATAACATAACAAACATATTTATGGAGTCAACACCTTCAAGAATTTAAAAGGCTTTGAACGACAGTAAACCGCAGTAGGTTTGTTATGCGATGAGCAGTGGATAATGCCTGACAAAGATTTGAACGAATTTTGTTTTCCTTTGCAGCTAACTGCGTAATCAGAAAGCTATATATCTGCCAACATTTGTTTTCCTAGTTTAACAAATACAGATAAGGAAAACAGCAGCACATGAGAAATGTGAAGACTAAAAAATATTCTTTTAAAAGAAAAATGATGTGCTTGACATAGTACCAAGATAGCTGCGCAATACTGGAGAATGGATAATGTTTTGCTTGAGGGATTAAAAAGAGGATCTAAGCAGTTAAATCAGATAATTTATGATCGACCTGAACAGTCAGTCTCTTGAGCAGAATGTGATTTAGACTGTGTGCACGGCAGACATGACAGTAAATAAATGATGCAGAAACAGATGTCAGGAAGGTTTTTGTTTAAGGATGGAGCAAGTTAACTCTTTGAGAGAGATGTTGAAAAAACTGATGTCTTAAATTGAAGAGCTGGAAAGCTTGGTTTGCTTTCTATTGTTGTAGCACTTTTTCAGAAATATGTGGGCTAGGTCCCAAACATGAGAACTGCTTTGAAAACTGACAAATCAATGCCTTTTGATAAATGCATTGTGAGACATATTTATAGATTATTTGATGTTATGGACTGCAAATAAGGAGAGAAGGAGGCATGTTATCCTTCTAAATAAGGTGGGTTTTTGTATGCGCCATGACTGGGAATAGTGCACTACAATGGTAGTGCTAGTTGACAAAATGTGATAAAATATATATTTTAACTTAAGGGAAGCCGTAGATATTGAAAGAAAGCATGCAGAAGAACATGAGAGGGTATGCATACAGATGAATACAAATAGAAAGACATTATGCAGATGCATTTAATGGGAGGCATTTATGTAGGTGCACTGACATACGAAAAGAAACACACACGCACACACGCACACACATGCAGACACATATACAAAGGTACACATGATTTTATGGAAGTGTAACTAATCTGTGCACCATGGACAATGCTTTTAAGAATGCACATGCATATTTGCAAGCACACACCAACGAACACAGAATATTTTTAATAAACGGTAGCTGACATAAAGAACAGCTGACCTTTTTGAAAAAACTTGGAAGGGCAGAGATTTGCATATTTATATTTAGAAATACTGAGATTCTTGCAGTACACAAGCAAGAATGAAGAACAGCAATTATGCTTTAACTGCCGTTGTAAGCAAAGGCTGTTTAAAGTAGATAAGAAAGCATTTTGGGACAAATTGGGAGTAGTGTTGAGATCACAGGAAAAGAATTTGGCAGATATCAGCACATTCTGTGTTGGCTCGAGGAAAAACTTGCAAAGGTCAAATCTGATCAAACAGAGAAAATATTCAGGAGTAATGTGAAAAAATTACAAATCACAGACATGTGAGTGCATCGTTGGCAGGCTTTGGAATCAACAACTTGCACCAATGCAGACTAAAATAAAAATGAGAGGCTTGTTCTGCCTCAAGCATGAGAGCCTTGTCTATGGATAGGTTGATTTAAAATATAAATTGAAATGAGAAGAGTCACATGAGTTGGGTACAGGCTATGTCAGACTAGGACAGAGCAACCTTCTGTGGGGAAGAGGACGGTAATGCATGTAGACCTGAGGGATGTTTGCAGTCTTATGATCAGAGAGGGAACTTGCCACCTTATGTGAACAGGCTAAGGTCACAGCCAGGAAGAAGGTGGTGCAGAGCCATTGCCCTTGCTATGAACAATAGACAGACGATGGGAGATGAAGTAAGTGTGAGTTTCGGATTTCATAAGTTTCTTTTGTTAAGAATAGAGAGGAGCCAGGCCATAGTATATGCCTTCACCCCCGATGGGTAAGGATAATTTTAAGGTGTAAAATCCCAAGTCCACCTTTTGGGATTGGGAAATGGATACATGAATTAGACAAAATAACAGAAATAGATACATTAGCTATAGGGGACATTAAGCGTCTCCTGATTACCATCCTAGAGACAGGGCTGATGACATTTGGTGAAGAATAGGACATTTGAGTAGTACCGCGTTGAACACCACTCATGATGGAGCTCTGTTCAATAATTATAAAAGCAGCAGTCTGAAAAGCACTTAGAGTGCTGTATCCAGACTCATAAGATGTGGGAGCTATAGTGATGTCAGGGGCTGCCATAGCCCGTATTGAAGCAGCTCAAGAAATTGGTGGGCATCGAGGCAAAACCATGGTCAGAAATACATCTGATCATTGCGCATTATTGCAGACTCTTGCAAGAAAAGAATCGCAAGAAAGACGATACTAAGAAAAGTGAAGAGGCAAAGTCAGTGCAGAAAAAAATATTCTAGTATGCCATTGAAGGGGCAATGTTGACTAGTGGAGACAGATTGGGTTCACAGTAGGCAGCAAGCATGCCGCAGGTGAAGAACCATAGGTAGCTTGATCAAGGTAATAATGGATTCATACCACAAGGTAGGGGAGGCTTCCAAGATAGAGGCATCCAGAATACGTAGGGATATTTTCAGGGTAACCAAGGTGAGTTTCAAAGCACACAGAATGATAGTTAAAACATGCAGGAGGGGCAAACCAGGAGACCTCTTGCAGGTTGGACATGAGGTATGTTAGAGCACCTTGCATGCCTGGGTAGGAGCCAAGGATTCATGCAGAAATGGGCAATTTTCAAGAGGGGGGACAGTACACCCCCTAGTGTCTAGCTCAGAACACAAGGAAGGGTTTTGTCCAGGATCGGACAATGTATTAGACATAAGCGCTGGGAGTGCAGCAAGTACAGCAGTTTAGGAAAAATGCAAAACAGATTTACTGCAGAGGGCAAGTAATTGAACCCACATGCAGGCTCAGCAATGTGCAAACACAGAATAAACAGTGACATACAGGCAGGGGTGTTGCTAGGTCTGGAAAAGACCCGGGGCTACGCTAATGTCAGAACTGTCAGGACTGGGGGCTAGTTAGCCATTTGGCTATAGCTCCTGAGATTCTATCCAGGGCTACAACCAAAAGATTAGCCCCCCCCCCCCCTAGCAACGCCTCTGCGTACAGGAGTGAAAGTGTTGGTTTTAAAAGGGAGAAATGTTTTTACAAAGACAAGGATATGCATGTACTCACAGTGGGACTGCCTCACAGGGCGACTTGATGTGTTCAGAATTGTTAGTGGCACTAGGTCTCAAGGAGTTCAGAGAATTAATATGGCAAAGGGAGAACAATTTTTGTTCTAGTGGAAGACATTGGGACTGTAATGTCCATGCAGCAAAGACAGAAAGGTGGTGAATGAATATTAAAAGATTGAGGATGTTTATTAAAGACTATAAATGTAGGTTTTTGCCTAAGTGGGGAATTAGCAGTCTTTGGAGGAGAGTGCGTTATGATACATTTTTGGTATATTTGAAAACAGGCACTTGCCAGTGTTTTGAGGAAAGGATTGGATGATAAAAACCAAAAACATGATGATGTTGGTTAGGTGATTAAGGGAGTGTGTGTTTTGTTTTGGGAATGCACCATTTGAACATGGGTGCGTCCATAGTGGCATGTACAGGGCAAAAGGCCCGATGAGACGTTTCTGGTAGAAACCAGAGGTTTTTATTATTGTAGCAAAAGCACAGTAGTATAGATAGCTGTGTGACCTAGTGGAAAAGTGGTGAGAGTATTTGGTGAATTTAGTGTCAGACCACGGATATTTATGAACAAGAGGGGGGAACAGATGACCTCTGTATAATTAGAAACAACCATTGTGTAAGGAAACATGGCAAATGATGAAGGATTGAATAGTAAAAATGGATCATAGAGGACAGTAATGGTTCTCATAAAAATGTCTAGGTTAAGTAACGTCACGGATGGCGATATGTCTAGATAGGGTTTAATGGAGTATGAAGTGGTGTTTTCTTTGGGAACATCACACATTAAAAAGAAAGGAAAGGAAACATTTTAGTACATCTGACAATAATGTAGCGTCGTCCAGTATACATTTAAGAACATTGGGGAGAGTGTCAAAACGGCAGGTAGACTTTGGGCCTTTTTGGCATGGGTCCAGAAAAATGAATTAGGAGAAGACGAGAATAAATAATTCATTTTAAACAGTATAGCAGTAAAGAGCTCAGTTTAAAAAATTGACGTCATTTGGATGAAATAAATAAATAAATAAATAAACAAACAAACAAACAAATAAATAAATAAATAAATAAATACAAATGAATGAATGGAAAAATTAATGAAGAAATGATTGGATGAGTTAATTAATGGACAGGAAAATCAAACCCAGCATAAAAAAAGCAAAAATTCAAAAGTGAAAAAATAAACAGCATCAATGAAGATTAAAAGCCAAAATTGAAGAAATTGTGTAGTGCAATAAAAAAGAATTAGCGGATTAAATGGAGAACCAGAAAGAGGTATTGTTGAACAAAATTGGGTTAACCAGACAAGGAAAATTTTGTACAGAGTCAATTCAAGAAGACAATACAAGGGTAAGTAAAGTACCATTTTTTGAGTGTCAATGTTGGTTTATGTTACAGATGAAGATCATGAATCGTGCGTGAACATAGGAGGAATGTCTGCATGACCTTGATAGGGAAACAGACAGTATATTATGACACAGGTAAGTGTTGGTGAATAGGGAAAAAGAAAAGAAAAAAGAGAGGTAAGTACTGGTTCACACCACATGGTATGAACACACTGATGATCATTATGAAAAGTAAGAGGACTCAGTCGAGTAACAGAAAAAGAGGCAGGTAGAGACACAGTGTTTCAAGTATATAGCCATTTTTCCCAAGATAGGTGCAATTGGGTGTAAATAGAGCAACATGTAGATGCAAGCATGGCCACCTCAGACAAACGTAGGACATAGAAGAAGTCAAATTGTAGGTGGGTAACTTTTTTTATTTTGTAGGACGCCAAAGGGGTTAGACTTGCCGAGTGTATAAAAATGTTTAGAATAGGCAAACAATGTAGTTTTATGACAGAATGGGAAGGCACATAGTAAGTAATTGGTGCCATAGTATTGAAAAACAGGGGTAGACTAGATTAGTATTGGGGTAAGGGGGATAATGTGCAGCAAAACGTTTTATTTTGTCTCAACAGGATGAAAATAAAGCACAGAAGAAAATGACCAGGGTCCAATGCAATTCAAAAGCAAGATGACGAAGGAAAGGTGAAGCATTTACAGCATAGGGGGAAGCACATGCAGCAAAGCAGAATGAAGCATTTACGCATAGCAGGAAGCACATGCAGCAAAGCAGAAAACTAAGTAGTAGCCTAGCATCATACAGGGTTAATGAGAAATGTGATAATTTTTGTGTACCAACAAGTTAGTGAAAGCCTATGAGTTAAATGGGCTGAAATAGTGAGAAATGACTATAAGAAAAAAATAATTATGTTAGCAGAAAGTAGAAAAGAGTTTAGGTCAAGAGTTGAGTGGGAGATAGGCCAACGAATCACAAGCAGGATGAGAGGTTGTGCATTGATCATGCCATTATAGGCCAACAAATCATAGGTAGGAAGGGAATTGTACTTCTGATCAGGCCATTACCTCACCTTCCTAGAGTGTATACAAGGGAGGGTGAGCTCAGAGATTATAGGAGAGTTCCAGAGATGTCTTTGATGCTGTATGGTGTGTCCCGCCTGCTGTAAAAAAATAAACTGATGTCTTTGAAAATTCTGCTTCATTTTCTTGATGTGCTTCAGCGTGCCTTCCTTATCCAGAGATGCCAATGCCCAGAGAGAGAGAGGGTGATGGGACCTTGATTTACAGAAAGGTATACCCAGACATTGGTCCCATGCCTGCTTGAGACCCAGGCTACTGATCACTAATGAGGACCAACAAGCCTGAAACATGTCTGGGGATGCTTGTGACCAAGCAGTTTGGGCTCGACTGCCCCTTTTGCGGTGGGACTAAGCCTGATTTCCATGTGGTCTTTCCCTTTTTGTAAAGGCTTAGCAGGTGAAGAGCAATGGTCTGGAAGGTTGACCAGAGTGATCACCTCTTTTGTTTTGCCATGCAAAGCCCTTCGGGTATGTTGCCGAAATGAAAAAAGTCCTGGTTTAATTTAACAGTGATTGGACCCCTTAAAGCAGATTTGCTTTTGTCTAATCCTAGGTAACATTTTGCCTTTATAAGCAAGGGGTCTCCCACTCATTACTTAATTCACTTTTGGACCATCAAGAGCATCAGAAAGAATTCATCTGAACTCTGTCGGGAGAGAAATCCTCTTCAAAGCCCTTTGCAGGGCGAAGGCAGTGACACGCTCTGCTCACTACCCATCTCCAGGGCACATTGGATGCAAACTGCTGTTGGAGATAGACCTGCCATTCTCTGCCAGCTGCACTGGTAGCCATGCTCTTCTCTGGACGAGAACGACCCCTGTAGGTGCTGGCTAGAATCTCTTGCATTTGCAGTGAAGAGTACAACGGACTATGTTGTGTCTGATCCTCTGTATTGGGACTCATCACACCAGAAGAAACAAATCAGATTTCCTGCATTCTACAGAGTGAACCCTGCATTGAACCTTCATCAGTAATTTTTGAATTGCTTCCAACCATCAGGATCTATGGTGCTGCCTCTTGCACTTCTTTGAACCTCTTTGAACCACTGCCCATTGAGGCCAACATATTTCAGGGGTTGCTTCTGGCCCCATGGAGAAGGGATGTGACCTAGCAGTTCAGGCTGTAATACCCCCTTTGAGGTGGGACAAATCCTTATTTGCATATGGTTTTTCCCCTACTGCAATGGCTAGACTGGCTGAAAAACAATGGCCTGGAGGGTTGCCCAGATCTATGTCTGTGCTATGATTGATTCAATTCCTTCCAGCCATCACCTTTTCATTTTGCTTAAAAACTCAGGCAATATTCCAATTTATTGTAATATTATTATTATTGTTTTTATTATTATTTTATTTTTATATTGCTTTATGTCAAAGCACTGAACAATGCCTTTTTGGCCAGCATATGAAAATCAAATCACGTCCCTAGCTCAGTGGGTTGAGGGACTGCCTTCAGAAATGTCTGCAAATAAATAAGCTTTACGATTTAAAATAATGCATATTCTGCAAGCACACATTAGATTGTCCAGTTTAAATATTTGCTTTACACATATCTGAACAGGAATATTAACTAAATGTATGCTCCAGAATATCAATTTCTACAATTATAATGCCATAATAGAGCAATTGTGTAACTCTAAAACTGGTTAGATCATAGTTTTAAGTCTGATTCTAAATAATACAGTCCTGCAGATGAAAGATGTACGAGACATCCCCTAAGAAAAGGCAAATACGCTGAGCAACACAAGATAGAGAGTCAAAATGCTACAAACAATAATTGTGATAAAAAAAGACATGCTGGAACCAGTGCCTTTCTCCCACACACACAGCTCCGATCAGCGGTACCAGTAGATGACCACTGCTACAGGAATGAGCTCTAATCATATTGCTGCCTGAATTGAATAGAATCCTTATGGTAGGAATGCTTGTTTTCATTTTCATCAATGACTATGTGCATAGAAGTATGGATTACAGAAGTATATAATTTGATGTTTAAATATATTTTAATTCACCTTATAAAGTATGACCTTTTGAATGGGCATTATTACTCTTTAGTCCCTAAATAATCATTGTGTTGTCCCATTGGAACCTCCAGTAAAAGTAATCTCAGGAACAAAAACTAATCCAAAAAAGGAGCATACACCAAGCAAGAAGCAAACAAATGTATTGGACCCAACAGCTGTGAAGCACTGTTCAGACATCCAAGTGGAACTGAACTGAATGAAATGAGCTGTTAACGCCACCCAGTGTGGCTAAACATTGTATACCCAAATTACAGAATTATGATACAACATTTTAGTTACATTTTTAAGGCAGGTCACAGGGGCTGATTGGTGGAACTACGTCAGTGCCCTATATGCATGTATATCTTAAGTGACCCTGATTGGGTAGAATGTTTCTTTGGTAAGAAATCACATTAACACCCATCATGACATCACAAGCCTTCCCACACCGCCCCTCAAGAACCTGATTGTGCTGATTGGTCAAAACATTTCATTGCCATTTGTTGGCAATGGCAAATATACAAAATGGCTTGAGATGGCACATGCGAGACATTCCCAGAAATCTAGCCAATGATGTGTCCCCTGGACATCAGTGAGGATACTGTACAATGTTGCATCCTAGGGTCAACGAAACCTCTCTCCGATGATTGGCTCCATGTCGCTCGCCCCATAATCCCTACTGCAATGCTCTGTCAACCCAGATCCCTTCTCACGCCTTGCTGTCAAGTGTAGTATGGAAAAACCTTACCACAATGTAGCTTGATTTTATTTACCTGCATTTGATTTATATTTCTTTGCCGATTCTCCTTGTGAACCGTGGTGCCTAGCTCATTGTCCTCGAAAGCATCTCTTTGAGTGACTTCGATTGGTCTGCTTTATCCTGGGAAACTTCAGCCGTGCAACATTTCTGCACTGTTTCTGCTGACTGTTCAAAACTACATTCTGCTGTCACAAAAAGGCCTGCAGTTCTTTTATTATGAACTGTCTGTGGGAAATGCTTTCCTCACGTGGGCCTACAAAAAATGGCTTCTCTACTGTTGATATATTGCACAAAAGCCCCCCCCTACCATGTTACTCTCTAAGGTGCCTTGCACCTCCACCTGGTACCTACACTATACAATTACCCATTACTACTCCACAGTTACCCACCCTTCATTGCGCTCCCACGCGGGACTTCTCCGATGCTTCTTTTTCTGGGTCCCCTTATGCAAGCAGCGCCGCATTCAATGACGGTCCAAAGCCCAATATCATCATCCACGTCACTCTCAGCATCACAACGTTACATAACTGGTATGTGCATCCCTCTTGGCAACGTTAAACCTGGACACACAGCGTTCAAGCCCTTTTCTGTTGAATTTGCCAGTGCTAATACTTTGTAGCAGGTGATTTGCACATATTTGGCATTCGCCACTGCCTATATACCTGGATGTGTTAATGATGCAAAAAAGGTAGACGCCTTGCTCAATAAATGATATTCCGGTGGGATAGCAGCCAGTCTGTCCGATGATTTTTTGGAGCAATAATTGTTGTCCATGTGAATTTCTTTCAAGTTCAGGGATTGAGCAGGTCATGTGTGCACCCCCGCTTAAATCTTTATTAATGAGTAATTATGTATTCAATAATTCAGGATGACCGGCAAATGGAATGAGTTCTGAAAGGGGCACCACCAGGGCAGGGCTGTGTAGAGTCACTAGGGAACAAATGCTTCCCCACCACTTATCCGTAATAACTGCAGTCTTGCTCCTCAGTGAGGGCAACCTCATTACATTGGTACTCGGGTATTGGTCCCCAAATATATCGAGCCTTCGGATTTAAAACACAAAGAAAAGCCTGTGAGTTCCCTTATGTGTAAAGGTTGCTTTTTCTCGTCTATCCATGTTAGGATGTGAACATTCTTATTCCAAATTATACAAAAGCTGTTGTTCATTTTTCTCACTATATTTTCTTCTAACCCTAACAGTACTTCCGCCCTACATTGCAACATTCCCCCCTCCCATGTCCCATCATACAAAACAGTCCCCTCAATGCTCATCAATGCTCTTCTATGGCACCACAGAATACTGTGCCCTGTGGCCTTGTGACCCTTTGATTTCTGGTGGGTTGTGAACAATTGCACCCCTCGTCTCGACCTATGTGTCACATATTTTAAAACATATTTTGTTGCTTCTTTGTTTGCCATTTTTGCGAGTTTCATTTAATTTTTGGCATATACTTCCTCCCCTTCATCCATGCATTGGACAGTAACCTCTTGTTTTAAATAATTACAAATGCATCCATCACCCCGCCCCTCTTCTAACACTTTTTGAGGGAGAAAGAGCTTAGGCATCCCTGTAATGTGTAGAATGAGAGAGCATACGCACAATGTATCATTGGCCCTCTCTTGCCCCACGTGTCTCATATGGTCATACCATACTTTACCAGAGTCAGTGCTGTGACTGCCCCTAATGTCATCTTCAAACAACTCGGAATTAAGTACTTCTCGTTTGGTGCGTTCTCCTTCATTATTACTCCTACTTGAGGCAACCTGTACCCTTTTGACTAAAAGCCAAATAAACCTAAAAACAATAAACAAAAACACTACACTATAACAACATAGCTTATACAGTTGCTTTCCATATTCTGTGTCCTCTACTTGCTTCAACTCCTTCGGCCCACTCACAGGTTTTCTATAGAGACTGAAGGAAGAGAAAAATGGCATTGACTTTTAGTTTGTACTTCCCATCAGTCGGCTTCCCTCTCTTCTCCTGCGAGGGGAGCGCCGGTCTTGTCCCGATGGACGTCTGTAAGATATATCCATGGGCACCTCTCTGCTACCTTCACAGCTTTTGGGGTTCAGTACGTCACAGACAAGGATCCAGTTAAGCGGGGTTCCTTCGAAGATCTTGTGAAAATGGATATTAGTATCTTGCCGCCTGGATAAAGAGGAGGCTGTATGGCTAACGTCTCTGTTTCTTGTGCTGACGGAGTGTCTGTGCTTGATGCTGGGTCAGCAGGCCTCCCTTGACGTGGTTGAATCTGGTGTGAAATGTAGGTGAGACATTTTGTGATTCATGCAAATACACTATGAATAAATCTCCCAGGAGTTGGGCAGTGCTGTTAGCTTCCCAGATTGTACCTGCAGGAGTAAGAGGTGCATGCATTCTCCTGCCTGTGACAATTTGATGCAGATTCAAATGATGATAAGCGCCAGGGGAATTGTGTAGTGCAAATAAAGTCAGCGGTATACAATAGAGCCAAATCTTGCCAAGTGTCGCTGACAGCTTGGCAAGGCACTCTTTAAGCAGGCTGTCACTTCCTTAAAATGATCAACACATCACATACCCTCCACCTTGAGAATACTTCACAGAACCAAAATTTGGCGCCAGATCATTGCGAGCACATGGGCCAGTGTCATGTGAAAAAGGATATACAATGACGATCATGTACCTATAAGAGCTACATCAATCCTGCATATTAACATAGCTAATATGCAAATGCCGGAAGGGCCCCTCCAGGTGTGGTAATGCTTCTTTAACAGTTTTAAGTTGTGCCCTGGTGTACATTTCTGGCATGGCACGCAGTTATTTGCAAACTCAGTTAGCAGTTCTTGCAAGTTAGGCACAAACCATTGTTCATTAATCACTGCAGCAGCATGCTCTATTGACACAGGTACTGGGTAATATAGCTGATCCAGGGCTGTTTGGAGCAGCCCCTGGAGCATCACGAGTCTGCCTGTACTGTTTTGTCTCCACACCAGGTCAGTGAGTGACAATGAGCAGCCCCTCTCTTTCCATAACTCCTGTTCATTTTCGGGTGCACCTCCGTGTAACTCTACCAGTTGAACAATGGGCAATGTGTTAAATGGCTCAGTGAGTGTGGGGTTCTGCCTTTGCAGCAATGCCATAAAGGGAATTTGTTCCTTTTAAAAGGCATCAACAGTTTTGTGTGTAGTGCCAAACATGCTAATTCTTTTGCTGCAAATGTTGGCTCTATTGTTGCCTTGTGAAATTACATCTGTGCCGTTGGTATGGGTGGCACATTTTACTATCAGCAATTCTGCTGGGAGGGGCAGTACTTCTATGAGCCAGGACAATATCTCTATATGTTGTACGGGTGAGCCATTGCTCCTCAAGAACCCCCTCCTTTCCCATTCGGCAAATCCTGAATGCACCGTGGTTGTGGAGTATGCTGAATCTCAAAGAATGTTGACAGCATGCCCCTCTGACATATTCATGGCCATTAACAGAGCCGTCAGCTCAGCTGCCTGTGCTGAATAGTGTAGCGGCAACCAATCTGATCCCACACCTACAATTCTCCTTCATGATACCAAACCACTGCTGCACCCATATGTAGACAACCCATGCCTGAATCTATTAGGAATGATCCTTCAATAAAGAGCACCTCTCCTCCTTCTATGAGCTATTCATGTACTCTGGGGTCATCTCCATCCTGTCCATATATGTGGCACATTTGTGCACATTCTCCCCCGCCTCTGCCAGCTGTGCTATGAATATTGCTGGGTTGAGAACCCAACACCTCACTATCTTAATTGCTGGATTGGACAAAATTACCTCGTACCCTGAAGCTCTCAGAGTTGTTAACGTAGACTTTAATTTTTCTGGTATCGCAAAAAGCAAATGATCCACAAAGAGCGTGACTGTGCAGCTCATCGTTATTGTTGCTAATTTCTTGATTGCAAATGCTGCTGCAGTGACTGCCTGTTTGCATGGGAAGTGGCCTTGTATTACTGGATCTAGTGGCTTCTTTTGAGTGAGGACAGCCGTCATCACTGTGCCATCAGAATGCCAAAACAGAAATATTTTTTCTTTATAGTTTGGGGTTTTTAAAACTAGTGCATGTGCTAACACTTCCTTCAGTCGGGTAAATTAGTCATTCATTTCAGATTTATTGGGGCCTTTTACCTTCTGTGCTACTTTGTACCCCTGAAGGAGGAGCCTTGTAAATGTGGAATAGTTGAAGACTGAGACCCTGAAATAATTGCACAGGCCTTAGAACTGCTGTATCCTCTTGACCGTGTGTTGCTGTGGTGTGCTGTGTATTGCTTCGGCTCTTTCTGGAGTAATTCTCCTGCTGTCTACTGATGTTATCTGTCCTAAGTGAGCTACTTCTTTTTGGCAGTACTGCAATTTCTCCTTGTCTACCTTGTACCCTTTCTCTGCTAACAATGTCATAAGTGTAACTGAATCTTTCCTGCACTGGTTCTCTGTTGTGCTGCACACCAGGAGGTCATCCACGTACTGGATGACTGTGATGTCCATTTGACTGTTACTTAAGTCCATCTGGATCACCCTATTGAACACACTAGGTAGTTTGCAATACCCTAGTGGTAAACAAGTATGTTGGAACCTCGTGCTGCGATATGTGAACGTTGTGAGATACTGCAAATCTGGGTCCCATGGGATGGAAAAGAATGCATTCTTCAAACCAATAATTGTGAAGTATGTTGCTTGTGTGGGTATGTTCCATAATATTGTTGCTGGATTTGGTATGAATGGAAAGTCTGCTTCCACTATGTTGTTCAAGGGGTGTATTTCTTGAATAAAACTCCACGCCCACCTTTCCATTTTGTGACAGGGTAAATGGACATATTACATGGGGATTCTGACATCTTTATTATGCCCTGTCACCATAGTGTGAGGAGCATGTCAAATATACCATTGTCTGTTTCGGACCACCCCTGCTCCCTTCAACAACCCTACATCATAGGGGTCTTTGGTCAATAGTACCTCTGTTATATTTTTGACATCTTCCCACAATTGAGTTGATGCTGTGCTCACTATCTGCATCCTCTGTGGAACTGTCTCTCCTCTATGTTTACCTGATATATGATGCATATCTTAAATGCCATCTCCCCCTCCTCTTTGTCCTCTGCCTCTGAGAACATCCGTTCATCAATCAAGTTGGTTAGTCTTAATGCCGGGTCAATGTAGAAGACTATGCGCCACTCTGTACACACTTTGTCAGTCCCATATAAAATTACCATGTCCTTCATTGTGAGTGCTGCTCCTAAATGTGTTGTGAGTGTTGTTCCTGGTACTATATTTTTGTGTATCCCTGTTCTGAAAAGAAATTCTGTGGCCAAGCAAAATATCTTGTCTTTCATTCTGGGTACCCACACTAAAATTATCTGTACCCGCTCATGAAAGATACTGGGTGTTGCACATACCATGCTCTTCTCTGAAAATGAAATTGTGATATTTAAATTGCTCATTTAGTCTCTTCCTAATATGTTGATGGGAGTGTTTTTTAAGTACAACAGGCGCACTACTATTCGCTGTGTGCCTATTGTGAGTGGTATATTTTATGTGATACAAACCGTTACAATGGCCCAGAAAATACCTGTGTGTCCATTACTTTGTCTGACAGGGGAAATACACCCTCCTTAATGCATCATTTAGTGGCTTCTGTGTCGACCAAAAATGAGATATCTTTTTGTCCAATCTTTACTACTACCTCGAGTTGCTCGGTGGGGTCTTCAGTTACCGAATGGATTGGGCAGACATGTGTCTTCTGTGGACTGGTCTATTGGGCATTTGGACATTGTCTTAAAAATGACAACTGGTTACCTCTGAGATCGTTCACTCCTGTGTAGTGTGTTACTGTGTTCTGAGCTAACAATTTGCTTTTCTCTTGTGTGTATATTTGTGCTTGAGTCTGTAAGAAATTCTACTGTGGTACTGTTACCTGCTGCTGTATATTAACCTGGGGTGTCTGGGTGATTGCAGACCGGACAGGTTGTATTGTCTGTGTGAAGTGTGCCTGCACCTGCTTGGGTGGCATTTGTCTTTGATGTGGCGAAATCTGTGGTTTTGTGGGTTGCATCTGCGGCTGCATTTGAGGCTGCATAGGCTGAACATATACCTGGAGCGCCCGTTGAACATAATGCTGCGGTTGTCCATGTGGACACATCTGTGCAAAGTGCCCCCTTTGCCCACAAATAAAACATGGTCTTTCAAATCTGGGTCCCGCCCCTCCATAACCAAAAATGCCTCTCTCTATGTGAGTATCCTCTGCCCCTTTGGTAGGATCCCGTCTGTGGGTAATAGCACCCTTGTTGGTAATATCCATGTTGCTGATACACTCCATGTTGGGCATACCATCCCTGTTGCTGACACCCCTCTTGCTGTGGGTAGACTCCCCCCGTGGCACACCCCCTGTGGGAAACTCCCCTTGTTGGGCAGGTGCTACTTCAAGCTGTCCTGGGGCAATGTACAGCCCCTTCCAGATATGTTTGCAAATTTTTTTTTCATCAATTTTGGGTCTGCCTTAATTGTATTGTCTGCCGTGTTCTTCTCTCTTTCTGTTTCCTCTTCCAAAAGTCTACTATGGCGGTCTGTATTTCTGGTCATCCCTGCACCTCAATCCCAACCACCTTTTCTAGAGATGTTTGCATGTCTGAGGGGAGGCCTCTGACCAATATGTGGTAGATTGTTGGAATGTTCATGTGACATGATTGACATGTCTCTATTGTCTACATCTCCTGCATCTGTTGTATGTATTCTGCAGGGTCCTTTTCTGGTTTCATTGTGCTTGCCAAAATGGCTGCCATGTCTGATGTGCCTGGGCACATAGGCCACCATACTTTCCACACGTGGGCACAGCCATTTTTAAAGGGCACAGTGCATGTTACTACAACATTTTACTCCATCATATCCTGCCTGCTCCCATATTTTGTCCCCCAATTTGTCCAACATGGCTGAGAATAAGCTTTTCATGTCTTCAATCTCCAGGGTCTCTTTCTGGAGAGCATATATCATTTTTTCTGCCCCTGCTGCAAATTATGGCAAGCTATAGATCGAATGATCTCTGTCCATACTCTGCCATGGCATATAGTGCGTTCCTCCCCTGCCTTTCTATAACAAGTGCAACTGTGTTTGTGGCGTGAGGGCTGCCTCACCCTTTGCAGCACTACCGCCATCCTACCTATCCTGTTTGGGATGGGTCTGGGACCAGTCTGCTCCCCCAATCTCTCTCCCTTTAATTCTCCCTCTATTTCTCTGTCTCTTCCATCTTCTCCTCTCTTCCCTTTCTTTCTCTCTGTCTTAGTCCCATTCCCCTTTGTCCCACATCTCCCCTCTGTCAGGCCCTGCCCCTGCATCCTTGTTGGTGTTCTCTGGGTCTACTTCGGACCCCAATGACCTCACCTCTTTCACTTCCGGAGTCTCTTTTTTTACATAATTTTCATGGACGTCCAGCCACCGGGTGTTCCTGCCACCTGGTGTCCCCACCGCCCCTTGCTCCTCCTCCTTTTTCCTGACCACCTTCTCTATCTCATTTTCAGCTGCTTTGAACCCAGCTTCCAACTGCCGTGTGCATTTTTTTCTATGTCTTCAAATACTTTGTTCTCAGAGAAGTAGTGATTCCATACTATGGCTTTCTCTTCCCTATTTCTGCCTTATCTCTACTTGTGGACACCCATTGTGGGTTTCTGTACCCCGCTGCAGGGTTCAGCACCGGGCACATCCCATAGGGAGGGGGCAGTGTGGTAGCAGTTCCTCTGTTTTCTCTTCATAGAGCTTCAACAGTCCTACAATATTTTACCTCCTCTTCAATTTGGCACCCATATTTGTCATCAACAAGTATGAGAAAATGTTCTCTATTGTGTCACTATCAAAGGTTCTGTATCCTGGCCATACTGGAAAACACTGCCCAGCGATGTCCAACACCCACTGGAAGTGGTACTTATGAAGAATCAGCAATGATAACCCCAGAAAACCATGTGGTCAGGGAAAGGGTGATGCTTTCTGATCCTGACCCTGGGGGTGGTGTACTACAGGAGGATCACATAAGGGGAAAGCAGGACAGGAGGAATGGGAAACCCCTGTGTTAAATGGTCCCATAAGCCCCAGTCTTCTAATGGCTTATTGGAAAATAACAGAAATTAGGAAATCTAACTGTGTCATTAGGGACTTCAAGTCCAATAATTCACTAAGTACTGTGACGAAGAAGATGGCTAAAAAGGTATGGTCAGATCATGAATTCAAATGATCCACACCTGAGGGAGACAGAGAAGCTTAAAAAGCCCCCTCAGGTGCAGGCCACAGAAGAGAAGAGCAGAGGAAGCATGAAGCAGAAGCAGTGTGGTTCGTGCAGTGAACTCAGGTAGAAGCTGGAGGAGCGAGAAGACCTCAGCACCACTGTTTGGCAGATATCGCTGCCGGTCTTGGTCAGGTCTGTGTCTTTGGAAACCTGAAGTGCAGATGTCGTTCAGCGGGAGGTATACAAGAGGGAAGCTTGCCCCCTTGAGACCTGTTCTGCAGAGGCTACACAGGGAGAAGCAAAAGTGTGCAGGCTGTCTCCAGTGACTGTTGCGCACTTGATGCCCTCCGGGCTGTCTCGAGTGTCTGGCATGCACCAAAGAGGCCTCAGGAGCAAGAGGAGCTCCTTTTGCAGGTGGTCTGAGTGAAGGCTGACTAAGGGAAGCAGTTTGCCAGGTCACGAGGATCCACAGAAGCAGAAGTCCTGCGAGCGGGAAGGGGAATGGAAGCAAACGTCTTACCCGGTGAGTTCACAGGCTGGTAGTGACCATGGAGAGCTCCATACCCACTTGTGTGCACAAGACAGGCATTTCAGCGAGTAAGGAACACTTGCATATGAATGAAAGCAGTTCAGAAAGGAACTTTGAATCTCAAACTATTGAAAAGCCGCAGAAGCAGCACTCCCCTATGAGTGAAAGTGGTACTCAAGCCAATTTTGAATACCAAACTAGTGAAAAGCAGCAAAAGCCTTATGTAACAAAGCCAACTGACTGTAACTTTAAACATGTGAGTCTGTGGAAAACCCCATCAACCAGATGGGCAACATGGTTAAGAATTAATACCTACATGCATTGTCTAAGCCAAGAGAGACTAGAATCAAGGCAAATACAATCCAACAGATACTGCCAACGGCAGAAGGGGCCTAATGAGAGTAGTGAAACTTGTTGACCATACTTTTCACAACATATGGTAAAAGCTGGTATGAAGTCACATTATCAAAGCCAAGAGAGAGTCAGAAAACGACCTTGTTCCTGTCAGTCTTAGGACAGGAGGATAGCTCAGGGGCACCACATTTGTCTTAAAAGCAAGACAACGCATAGCAAGCAGATTTGAATCCCTGTATTGCGCTTAGAAACTGATCCCCGGTACTAAGCATGTTATAAAAGAACAATTATAATTAAAATACAATCCAACAGATATTGCCAATGGCAGAAGAGGGCTAATGAAAGATTCACAAGTAGTGAAACATGTTGCCCATACAGTGTACAACATATGGTAAAAGCGGGAATAAACTCACATTGTCAAAGCCAAGGGAGAATCAGAAAAAGACCCTATTCCTGTCAGTCTTTGGTTACTTGTGTGTTTTACAGAAGAGTACTTAAGAGCACCAATGTGAATCTCATTTTCACTGAGGAGTTGTTGAATGTTTTGAAACTGCAATCTGTTCAGTACTGTGAAGCTGTTGTGAACCTCTTGCCAGTTGACCTTAACCACAAAAGCACTCGTTGTGTAACACGGTTCAGGCAAGTGAGTATAAAGGATGGCAAACCTTTGGAGGAGTAGGCCTGGTATCGGTGTAAACCAGGTGGAAGTTGAGGAACTGCTACAAAGAGGTCCTGAAAGAGTCCATTTATGTTCCTTCTAGTGGCAACGCCAGTTGCAGCTCACAATATCACCAATTTTTACCCATATCCTGGGTCCAGCACTGAAAATCGATGGTCTGAACCCCAAACTGCATGTGTTATGAAATATCTGGAGAACCTAACTGATATCAGTATGCTTGAAGGGGTTAATGATATGATATGATAGTTTATTTATATAGCGCCTATACACAATGGGTCTCATTACAAGATTTTCGGAATGGGTTAATGGGCTCTGCTAATGGAGGCGGACCCGTTAAACCCATTCTGCAAAATAACGAGGTCCCCTCGCAGGACCAGGTAAGGACGCCTGGTAAAACCAGGCATCATTACCGGGTCCCGCAAGGGGACCAGGGAGCTAACAACGGGCCGGTCGTAATCGGCCCGTTGTTAGCTCCCTGCACCCATTCCCATTGAGCCCTATGGGGGCTCAAATGGGAATGGGGAAGGTCCGGGCCCGGGTTCCCTGTAGGGGGAATTACCAGGCCCTCCAAACTCGAAATGGCCCGGTAATTCCCCATTCAGGGAACCCGACGCGGTTTAGGTGGCAGCCATGCTGCCAATAGCGACATTGCTACCGTCAAAGCCGTAATGATGGCCAATGTGTTTCACAGCGCTTCAAGGCAAGGGAGGGAACAAGGAAAAATACAACCACATTCTTACAGGCCATGAACACTAAGGATGTGAAATTAACTATCGTACTCGGCCTGACGACATTTCAGATAGTGCAAGAGCTAAGACATAGATAAGGAAGGGAGGGGGAGAGTGGGAAGGAAATGGAAACAGACAGGCGACTACCGTACTAGGCCTGATGACATTTCTGGTAGAACCGGAGAAAAACAAGAGGTGAGGGAGAGGGGTGCAGAAAGGTACGGGAGGAACAAAACAAGCGACTATTATACTAGGCCTGACAACATTTCAGGTAGTGCTGTAGGGGTGGTGGGGAGGAAAAAACCAGTAAGAGGAGGGGGGAGGAGACAGACAAGGTTGCTATCATACTAGGTCCAGGGACAATTCTGATAGAGTAAGTGCATAGAAGAAAGTAAGGGGAGGAGATAGGAAAAGAGAGAAGGGAAAGGAAGAGAGAACAGAGAGTTAGCAGTCAAAAGAGTGGAGAAGCAAGATGGTAGAGTGAATACAATTGCAGAAGTCAGTAGTAACACATAATGTTGCAAGCCAAGATACAAGATGAAGATTGGAACAGCATGATTCAGGGCCACCATGAGTACAAGATGCAAAGGCAGTCCAGCATGAGAGTTGAGAAAGGGTGACGCACCATGAATGAATGAAGTCCATAAAAGTCAAATCCAGCATTGGCCACAAGATGGTGATGGTGAAACCAGAATTTATCAGGACAGACTTGTGCAGAAGTAGGCTTGAGGGGAGTGAGGGGGGAGCAGGTTAGAAGAATCAAGCAAAACAGGCAACACCTGTGTGCGAGAATGGTGGGGGCACAAGGGAACATCAGCAGGGACCAGAGGGGTTGGGGATGCCCTGGGGAGACAGAGGGAGTAACACATGTTGGTGCATGCTTACCTGCTGTCTGAGCAGGGGGTCGGGACCAGGGTCCTCCTGGTCTGAACAGGTCCAAACAGGAATTGCCCTTTTCTTCGTCTGCCCTTCGCTAGAGACGCCGGGGTGTGAGATGCACTTGATCTAATAGTTAAGAGCAGGAAGGAAGAGGCAGGGCTAAGAAGGTGGGTGGTGCTTAGGCCAGGTGACCTAGATCCACTTGCTCCTGCTCCCCATCTGCAAAGGAAGAGAGGCTGGGGGGCTCTGTAAGAAGGGAAAAAGAGCAGCAAGCAGCAAGGCACCAGGTGGGTAGGGCTTGCTAAGTAGTAAAAACGAGCGGCAAGCAGGAAGGCACCAGGTGGGCGGGGCTTGCTAAGTGGTGAAAAAGAGCAGCAGGCAGGAATGCACCAGGTGGGTTGGGGTTGCTAAGTGGTGAAAAAGAGAGGCAAGCAGGAAGGTACCAAGTGGGCGGGGCTTGCTAAGTGGTGAAAAAGAGCAGCAGGCAGGAAGGCACCAGCTGGGCAGGGCTCAAGCCAGGTGACCTAGATCCACTTGCACCTGCTCCCCATCTGTAAAGGAAAAGAGGCTGGAGGGCTCCTTAAGTAGGGAAAAAGAGCAGCAAGCAGGAAGGCACCAGGTGGGTGGGGCTTGCTAAGTGGTGAAAAAGAGCAGCAATTAGGAAGGCACCAGGTGGGCGGGGCTTGCTAAGTGGTGAAAAAAAGCAGCAGGCACCAGATGGGCGGGGCTTCGGCCAGGTGACCTAGATCCACTTGCACCAGCTCCCCATCTGCAAAGGAGAAGATGCTGGAGGGCTCCTTAAGAAGGGAAAAAGAGTGGCAAGCAGGAAGGCACCAGGTGGGTGGAGCTTGCTAAGTGGTGAAAAAGAGCGGCAAGCAGGAAGGCACCAGGTGGGTAGGGCTTGCTAAGTGGTGAAAAAGAGCAGCAGGCAGGAAAGCACCAGGTGGGCGGGGCTTAGGCAAGGTGACCTAGATCCACTTGCACCTGTTCCCCATCTGCAAATGAAAAGAGGCTGGAGGGCTCCTTAAGAAGGGAAAAAGAGCGGCAAGCAGGAAGGCACCAGGTGGGTGGGGCTTGCTAAGTGGTTCAAAAAGAACGGCAAGCAGGAAGGCACCAGGTGGGAGGGGCTTGCTAAGTGGTGAAAAAAAGCGGCAGGCAGGAAGGCACCAGTAGGGTGGGGCTTAGACCAGGTGACCTAGATCAACATGCACCTGCTCCCCATCTGCCTGGTTGGGGTATAGGTTTGTGTGAGCTCTGATAAAGAATCAAAATATTATGGGAATCAGAATAGGAGTGAGTATGGATAACACGCTGTACAGGGGGCAGATGGTAGAACTTCCCTGTTGCATTGTGACCAAATTACAGGTTTGTCGTCACAACTACCAGAACTTTTCTCTACAATTAATATAGCGCAAGGCCCTGACCCTAGTAGCTGCAAGATACTTCATCCTACACTCAAAGACATGGATGATATTATTAAATTGACATCTCCATCGATTACGCCACTAAACTCAATCGTAAGCCCCTCGGTGGAGTTATATGATAATATCATGGATGAAGGTAGGGCCCACACACTTATCTTATCTGAATTAAATGTCAAAATTGACCTACTGAGTAACTGGCCTATGGCATCTTAACCAATAGCCCCTAAAAAATGTGATGAACAAATGGGCCCTGATGGAACCGATCTGTCTTTGAAGAACATTGTGACAAAAGCAAAAACGGATAGCAGCCACAGGGTCCAAATGGGAAAATGTCTAAAAAGAGCATTACAAACATCTAAAAATGGTCTGAGGAATCAGTTACAAAATGATTCAAGGAAATTCCTACGTAACATATTTTGGATTAAGAAAGGGATCCAGGTTGTGGATTTAATATGGTCCCAGACAAATCTTCTATCAATTTTTCAGGCCAAATTACAGCCTGCTCACAACTGCTGGTTATGAATGTAGCTAATGATCAAAATCACAGCATAGAAGTTACTAGGATAGATGCAGGTGTAAGCCATCATCCATAATTAATAAAGATGACAAATCTGCTAGAGACACAGTGGCTCCATCGAGTGCAGTAGTAGTGCATGATTGGCCCTTTATGGCAACTGAGATTAAGATGGGGCCAGCACCTGACTGTGTTGAGAATAGGGAGTGCGAAATAAGTGGTGGCTATACCATGCCTACTATTGCTACACAGACTGGATAACCTGAGAAATTAGTGCAGATCATGTGATATGTAAGGAGAAAACATGTAAGGTTCTGCATGAATAAGTGACAGACGAACAGCATAATAAAGGTTTAGCAGCTACATCTAGAGATGCAGTTATGATGATCTCTTCACAATTTAAAAGCAATCAAAAATCCCCCCTAACAGCAGGTAAAGACCGGTGGGCTTATATCTTTGGTCCTCAAAATTTAGGGAAGCAGAAAGAGATACCAGTGAGAGGTCAATCCCAAATGAAAAACATAGTAACCCACTTAGACACGCCCAAATGGTGCAAGAACATCATATTCATCCAACTTTCCAATTGAATCTTAATGCAGGACAGGTACAGCCTTAAGCAACTGTGGCCGATGGCTGTATTAGGGATAAACTAATTAAGTTGTTTGGCCTGCAAGAGGATCAGGATTTATGTAGGGGTGACGGATATCGAGACAGCAATATTCCAAACAGCAAAACACCTGTTAATAAACAAACAGGGAAGAAATCTTCTAAAATAAGTGAAATAAAGTAATCTGGGACTTTATATTTTGAGATGTGCACAGATATAAAAATACATGTTACTTTAAATCAAACAAATATTTTAAAATTACTTAGGCAAATCCTGACCCTGGAGAACATCTCCTCACAGGATATTGAGTGTGTGAGCTTTCCATTCAGGGCTTACACATATCTGGTAGAAGTTGATTGGAGGTCCTCATTCATAACATGAACAATTTCTGAAGAGAGAGATGAGTGTCATGAACCGTCGTCTACGTCCTTTCTGGACCTCCTGGTCCCTGACTCGCAGGGGATTACATGCAGTTATCCTTCCACCATGGCCGCCCGGAACGGAATGCTCTGGATCAGTCTATCCATTCCACGCTGCTCATCCTACAAAAGAGACACGCCCCTGCGGCTCTGCGCATTTCAACGCTACCGCTACCTGTAGTCGGATGTGCTTGGCTGGAGTTCGATCGGGGCTCTCGCCTGATTCCTTGTTCCCAGTTCCTTGAATCCCCTCCTGTTCCCTTCCTTCTCCAATCTCCCGGAAAACCTTCCGCGCTCGAGTCACGGTCCTCTGTGCCCCTGAGCGTTACTTATTTACTTCCTGGAATTACCCTGGACTATTTGAATGCTCCTGGAAACTGAACCGCTACTCTCACGCTGGACACCGAAGATCGGCGTTCGGGTCTATACAAATCCCAGACCGTAAAGAAGAAGAAATACCAGAAGGTCGCAAGTACACAACAGAAACAGGGGAGAAGGGGAGAGACTTGTGACAGATTGAGATGCCTTAAAAACGATACAGATTCAGAGATGGAAGCCGCCGTCCAAGACCTCATGCGAGGCATGCAGGAATTAACAACGGAGGTACAGAACCTCAAGGTCGAGAACGCAGCATTAAAGCAGCTAGTGCTATCACATGATTCCGCAACAAAGAAAATGTAATATTGGGAGGAATGGTGGACAAGTATGACGGTTCTTCCAAGACTCTCTGCGCCTTCCTTGATTCGTGTTTAGTTCACTTCACTTTCAAGCTCTACTACTTCTCCACTCCTAGAGCAAAGGTGGGTTTTATGATCTCACACCTCACTGGAAATGCATTGACTTGGGCAACCCCCCAAGTCAATACAAGCAACGCTCTCCTGGATGACTATGATGGCTTTGTGAGAGCCCTTAAGGAAATGTTTGATCGCCCAGAGCAGGTATATAGTGCTCAAGAGAGACTACTCGAGTTTCAACAATGGTCCCAGGATATGCTCACCTATGTTTCTCGTTTCAAACAACTTGTGAAAGAAGCAGACTGGTCTCCAGGAGCTACTTTTACACTCTTCCGAAGGGGGCTGAACGAAGAAATAAAAGATGAGCTCGCTAGGGTGGCCCGCCCAACCTCCTCCAGGATCTTATGGATCTATCCTTATAGATAGATTTCCGAATCCAAGAAAGAAGAGCAGAGAAGAGGAAGTCTAAGGCAAGTTTCTAAAAGACCATCACGGAACATGCCCCTAGAGCAGAGTCTACAGTTCCTTCTACCCCAGACCCAGAACCTATGCAACTAGGAGCCTTTCGTGGACCCATTAGCCCTCAAGGTAGGATGCGACGAATCCATACTGGTCTGTGCATGTATTGCACCTCCGATAAACATCTTGTGAGAGAATGTCCCATTGCTCCTCCACGGCATTCGGGAAACACCAGCTCCTGATCCTTGATGGAGCACAGTGTCGGGAGAGAGATGTTTGCTCCACATCAATTCCATCCTTGAACTCTCCTGGACAAAATAACCTTGTGGTTCTTCAGGCCCTACTATCGCCTTCCAAGACAAAATCCTACCCCATCCTGGAATTAGTTGACTGCGGAGCTATGGGCGTATTTCTAGATCAAGATTGGGTCACTGCTCATAACATTCCACATGAAAGCCGAGTTACAATGCAACCAGTAGAGGCAATTGATGGAAGGCCTCATTCCTCAGGACCCATTACCCATCAGACTAAAGAGATTCTACTTTCTATTAATCACCATCAAGAGAGAATCAAATTTGACCTCATTAAATCAGCCCATTATCCGATGGTTCTTGGAATGCCGTAGCTGCAGAGGCACAATCCTTACATCAACTGGGCAGCCGGCTCACTGTTTCTTGGATCTGAATATTGTATGGCTCACTGCCTATCCCTGCATACCTTACCAAAGCCTTCTAGAGACTTTCAAGAGAACCAACAAAGTCCAGTCACCGTTTCTAACATCATCCAGATTCCCAGGGCCTACCAAGCCTTTTCTGATGTTTTTTCGACTGCGATAGTTCAAGCTCTCCCTCCTCACAGGCCAGAGGATTGTGCCATCGATACCGAACCCACAGCTGTAATTCCTTTCGGCAGAATGTTTATATTATCTGAACCTGAAAAGAAGGCTCTCCGAGAATACCAGGATGCTAACCTGGAAAATGGCACCATGTGCCCGTCCAAATCTCCAGCGGGTGCTTCATTGTTCTTCGTTCCAAAGAAAGATACCAAAGAACTCAGACAGGGGCGTAGGAGACACATAAAATCTGGGGGGGACAGGGGACATCTTGGGGACTTTGCTTTATTTATTTATTTATCGGATTTTAGTCAAAAAACTGGACTTTTCACAAAATTAGAATTAAAATAGCAGCACATATTAAATTACAAAGATCACTGTATAAAACAAGAGAAAAGAAGAAAAGAAAACAGAAGAAAATTAAAGAATGCAGCAGCAAAGAACATGTCTTTGTATGTTGATTTTCTGGATTTTTCATCTGACTATGAGCTCATGGTAAGAGAGAGGAAATAACAATTACTTCCAGTGGGCGACCGCTAGGACACCAGCTTGTTAAGAGGCAGATCACCTGTAAGTGGCTCCTGCCAAATAAAGGAGTTGCAGCCTTTTCTACCAACTGCAAGTTGCTACTTTTTTGTGTGGGGCAAGGAGACGTGTGTGTCTCTTGGAATGGAAGGGTGGGGGTTTCAAAGAAAGAGGAAATCTTGTTTGTACCTCTAAGTAAGCCCTTTTATGGGAGTAGAGAGACCAGGTGTGTGATGTTGCTGCTTTGATTGTCCTCGGGGGGCAAGAGGGGTCCAGCAAACAAGGATGATGATCGATCGCAAGCCCACCGCCTTATAAGCACTCCCCAGGTCCGAGGCCGGATGTGTCGGACCCGGGGGATTCTTAGTAGGTGGGGTGTATGTGGAACCAGGGGGGGTGGACAGAGGGTCAGCCTGCTATGTGGGCTGCCCCTCTAACGGCCGTGCGAGGGCTGGGCCAGCCTCTCACGAAGAGTCTGGTCCTTCTTATTCCATCTCATGCTGGCTTCAGAGCCTAGCCTTTCTTTGCCTTTGTAATTCTGAATGCAGAGCTGGAATTTGTTCCTTTCTCGTTTAACATTTGCTGCAAAGCCTGATCTATTTGATTCTCTCATATGTTACTAGGACGGCAGAGCATGGGTCCTCTGCCCTGTTACATTATACAAAGAGCCCTTCTGGCCGTTCTTTGCCTGTCCCTTGTCTCACTGCTTGCTTGGTTAATACATACCTCCTTGCTTGAACACTCAACATATTCTCCATAACACAGCAATGGCAGCTGCAGTCTGTCTTAACTTCTATTTGTTCTGTGTCTTGAATTGGCCTCTTATTTCCGCTTTTCAGTCTGCAGGGGAAAGGCATTTGCCAGTCACTGCCATGATCGGTCTACCTGGCCATAAGAGGGCAACAGCTAGCCAATATTGGAAGAACATGGGCATATTATGCCAGAGGCTGGCAACTGCCTTCCTGATGCCTACACAAGAGACACAACTCTTGCCTTTGTTTCTAACAGTAATTCAGTGGATGAGGAAACGTGAGAAAACACATATTGCTTATAAATGAAGGGGGTGATATCACACTTGGTTAAGACATTTTGATCACGCCAGGAGCTAATTTCCAGCTGCAATTAAGCGATTACCTTTTAGACTTCTGGCTTTAAATAACATTAGTATCACCTGGAAAGCACAGAGGTTGCTCAACAGGGTTCCTGGA
This sequence comes from Ambystoma mexicanum, assembly GCF_040938575.1. Lineage (NCBI taxonomy): Eukaryota > Metazoa > Chordata > Amphibia > Caudata > Ambystomatidae > Ambystoma > Ambystoma mexicanum. Next base: position 316,252,732 of record NC_090928.1, on the reverse strand, counting down.
GCACGTGTGCTACTATACTCGTGGGCATGGATGATTGGAGGGCATTCTTGCCCTGGTTTGGAGCCTGGCCCCTACAGCCATGATGCGGGGAGGGGCCTATTACTTTTGGTTGTACGTACCCTTTGAGGGTGGGCAGACATTGCCTCCTGCTTTAGCCCAGTAACAGCTCTGCTTTGCAACTTTATCACACATACCTGTCAGGTGGCATGTAACTCAATGCTACTAATGTTATCAGCCTCAGAAGTCTGGAATCCTTTGCCACATCAACTAGGGTACAGGCTTGCCACCTGAGACTTACCCATGTATGAGTCTGCATCTGTCGCCCTGTGGGGAAGACACACACAGAAAGAGCAGGGCACAGTGCCCTTGTGGGTTTTTCACACTTTTTCCTCGGGATGGCACAATTCACTCCGCAGAAAGTGGCACATGCTGGGCAACATTCTCCCACTTTGACAATGTCACCCAAAGAGCGAAATTGGCCATTTGAAATACCTCTGTCGACTTATTATTGCGCAATCCACACTGATGGGTTTAAGCCCCTGCTTAACGCGAGATGGCAATTAAGGGCATTTGCCAACGCACTCAAGAAGCACAGGACACCCTCTTACCAGCGACATGCCATGCTCACTCATTCTGATCACGAATTGCCATTTATCTGGGGTCGTGTTAAATGTATTTATTTATTTATTACATGTGTAGCATCACGCAAACCCCCCAAGCATCAAGGCGTAAAGTAAACTGCATGGAGTGGACCATTTCCATTGGCGCATGTTTTTACTTTTCTGCCACAAAATGGAAGATTTTATCGTAAAAGGCAGGTGAAATCACATTGCTTTTCCACTTTGGAAGAGTGTAAATACCATGGGCAATTAGCGATTGCTGGCCAAATTGACAGAGGAATCCCTTTCCTTATTTCCAGCAAGAGAATCCATGCTGGCAGTAAGGCCGCATTTGTCTGGTGGAGCAGGAAATACAGGGGGTCCTGGTGTGTCCACTCGGCTCCCAAACTCCACCCAGAAAATGCACGAAAATCTGGCCAATTAGAAAAAGCGACAGTAGTAGTGTTTTCCTCCACTTTTTCTGAACCAATTGACCTGGAAAATGCTGTGTTGCATCGGAAGATGAATGCATTCACTCTGCCTATTATCCCACCAGAAGATTAAGACAGGTGCTGAACACAGGTGTTACATATTCCTGTGCACAATCTGCATTTGGAGCATTAACTAACTGAGCTACCTTACAAATGATATCTCCTCTGGGGCTTTACCGTCTTAACTCCTTAACTGCCATGGTTATTTCCCCCCAGTGCCAAGGCCTTTTTTGGTGATTTTGGTATGTCACCATTCAATCCCTTGTAACTTCTTTGTTACATGAGATATCTCGGCCAAAGTTTGCCCCTTTTTCCCACATATAGGCGGTCATAACGCCACCCAGGAATCCTAGTTTACTTAAGGGGCGGGGCGGGGGTATTAAAGAGAAAATTACCAAAAAGGAGAACATTTGGGGTGTTTCAGAAAACGCCAATAAAATGTTGTACAAAGAAACTTGTGGTGTTTTCCTTGTAAGAGCTAGGAAAAAATGGTTTGCTGTGCTGGATTCGCCATTTTTCAGGCTTTCAAGAACAGATTGAGTGGAAACCAAAATAACATGTTTGGACATGCTAATCAGCCGTTTTGTGAGAGGTAGGTGATGTTGGTGTTTTTGTCGAATAAGACATGCGTGGACAGAATGGAAGAAAAGGGTAGGAAAGATGAATGGGAAGCCAGAAAGGCATACATTTCTGAAAAGTAGACTATATTCCAAGTTTAGGAAGGGGTGATTTGCGCAGGTCAGGCAACACCCATGTAGGGAAAGATTACATAGTTTGGGGTGAAATCGGGAAAATGACAGAAAAAAAAACACAATTTCCGCACATTTCACTCTGATCGCCCACCGAAACTCACAGCCAACAACACATGGTCTACCTTCCCGTGTTCCCACAGGTTTCCCGATTAAAACTATCCCTCACATGTGTGGGTGTACCTACCTGGGTGCAAAGGGAAAAGCTTAAAACACTGGTAACACCAAGTATTTTCGGACAGTAGATTTTCAGGAATTTTGCTCATGTGGACAACCTACAGATTTGGGCCTAGGGTGTCGAAGCCACAAAGGAAAACAGGGAACCCCATGCATTTCCGAAAAGAAGACACCCGTGGGAATCCACAGAGGTCTGACTTGAGCAAATTGGACCATAATTTATGACCCACAATCCATGCCAAAGTCTGAAATTTGCTGGAAAAAACACAATTTTCACTTTGTCTTGGATTGTGGCTAATACATTCTGGGACGATTCGCGCAAGTCAGACCTCTGTGGATTCCCACGGGTGTCCTCTTTTTGGAAATACATGGGGTTCCCTGTTTTCCTTGCTGGCTTCAACACCCTAGGCCCAAATCTGTAGGTTGCCCACATGAACAAAATCTACTCTGCCAAAAGGCTTGAGGTTACCAGTGGGTTAGCCTTTTCCCTTTGCGCCCAAGTAGGTGCACCCACACATGTGAGTTAACGTTTTCGTCGGGACACCTGTGGGAACGCACGATGATAGGACATGTGTTGTTGGCGGTGTGTTTCAGTGGGTGGCCAGAGTGAAATGTCTGAAAATTGTGATTTTTTTTCCACCAAATTTCAGAGACATTTCCCTGTGCCCACCCACTGAAACACGCCGCCAACAGATGTCCTACCTTCCTGCATTCCCACAGGTGTCCCGATGAAAACGGTACCTCACATGTGTGGTTCCACCTACCTCGGCGAAAAGGGAAAAGGCTAACCCACTGATAACCCCAAGCCTTTCGGCAAAGCAGATTTTGGGCCTAGGGTGTCGAAGCCACCAAGGAAAACAGAGAACCCCATGCATTTCCAAAAAGAAGACACCCGTGGACACCCCCCTTTCCACTAAAAACATTCATGGTGGTTTAGTGACCCCCCACACCCACCCAAAACAAGTTATCATTTTTTTTGTTTTGTCTCCTTCCTAGGGACAGATGTGGTAGCAATCTGCCCCCAGGGAGGGCTACATGAGATTCCCCCCATCCATTTGGGGTGGGGGGCAGAAGGCCTCCCACCTTTCAACTAAAAGCATCCATGGTGGTTCAGTGGCCCCCCACACCTACCCAAAACAAGTTATAATTTGTTTTATTTTTGTTTTGCCCCTTTCCAAGGGGCAGATGGGCACATGTGTGTGGCCATCTGCCCCCGGGGGAGGGGCAAAACATACTGCCCAGGCTTGGGGGTGGCTATGCCAATATTTGCAGTGCCCTCCTCCCCACCCCAAATGGATGGGGGCATCTCATGTACCCCTTCCTAGCGGCAGAAATCAGCCCCCAGGGAAGGCTACATAAGGTGCCCCCATCCACTTAGGGGGGGGCACCCCTCCTTTCAAACACAAAAAATCTTGCTGGTCTAGTGGGCCCACCCCGCTCCCACCCAAAACAACTTATAATATATATATTTTTGTTTTCCCTTCCCTAGGGGCAGATGGGCACATGTGTGTGGCCATCTGCCCCCAGGGGGGTCAAAACATACTGCCCCAGGCTTGGGAGGGGTGGCTCTGCCAATATTTGCAGTGGCCTTTCCCACCCCAAATGGATGAGGGGCATCTCATGTACCCCTTCCTGGGGCAGAAATCTGCCCCCAGGGAGGGCTTCATAAGGTGCCCCCATCCACTTAGGGTGGGGGCGAGAGGGCCACCCCCTTGCAAAAATCCCTGGTGGCTAGTGGTCCCACCTGCACCCACCCCACCCAAAATTACATTTAAAAACATATATATATTTGTTTTGTTTGCCCCCTTTCCCTGGGGGCAGATGATCACCCATCTGCCCCCAGGGTATTGCCCTCATGCTTTGGGGGGCAGGAGGGAAGAGGGCAGATTACATAGTAAGCAGCCCCTCCCCCACTTCAAAAACAGATCCCTGCACAACACACCAAACACATATTCTGGGGGGGATAAATGACATTACACCCCCCCACTTAAAATTGTGGGGGGGGATTTGTCCCCCCTCTCCCCCCCATTTCATACGCCCATGAACTCAGACCATGTCTGGACTACCGTGGTCTAAATCAATGCACCCTCAAGGACCGTTATCCTCTACCCCTCATCTCGGATATCCTGGAAGCAGTCAGAGGTGCAGTAATCTTCACAAAATTAGACCTAAGGGGTGCTTACCATCTCATTCGTATAAAGGAAGGTGACAAATGGAAAACAGCCTTTAGAACTCCCTTAGGCCATTTTGAATATCTGGTCATGCCCTTTGGACTTGCTAATGCCCCAGCAGTTTTTCAACGTTTCATGGATAGGGTGTTCTCTGATATGCTGTTCCTCTTCGTTATCGTCTACCTGGATGACATCTTGGTCTACTCCAAAAACCTTCTAAGGCATGAAGAGCATGTTAAGGCAGTCTTACAATGATTACGTGAACACAAACTCCTAGCTAAACCCAAGAAATGCCTGTTTTACGTCACTTCTGTTCATTACCTAGGATTTGTCCTTAGTCCAGAAGGAATTGGAATGGATCCTTCAAAGGTAAAGGCCATACTATCTTGGCCGGCTCCCACATCTGTGAAACAGATTCAATCTTTCCTGGGACTTGCCAATTTTTATCGAAAGTTCATACCGTCCTTCTCTGAAATTGTTCAACCGATCATTGCTCTCTTGAAGAAAGATGCTCCATTTCTCTGGTCTACAGATCAAGACAAGGCATTCCAACGGTTAAAGACAGAGTTTACTCAAGCCCCCATCCTAGCTCAACCCGGTATTAACCGGCCATTCCTAGTGGAGACGGATGCATCCAATTACGCCATAGGAGCAGTACTAAAACAGGAATTTGAGGACAAATTGGAGCACCCCATTGCTTACCTTTCACGAACCCTGACGCCCAGTGAGACTCATTATTCCGTCTTGGAAAAGGAACTGCTAGCCGTCCGCCAAGCCTTCACAGAATGGCGACATCTACTCCTGGGAGCTATGCATCCAGTCCAGGTCCATACGGACCATCGAAATCTTCAAGTTCTACAATCTTTGGAGCGTAGGAACAGTCGTCAGGCCCGTTGGGCCTTCTTCTTTGCCCAGTACCAGTTCCACATCAATCATGTCCCTGGATCACAAAACATAATTGCCGATGCCCTTTCCAGACGTCCTGACTATGAAAACTCTGAGGATCGGACCTTTCCAAAGATGTTTCCTCACACGATCTTTGTTGCCCAAGCACTCACCCTCCTGGAGAATATCCAAGGCCAAACTCGACTTTCGGACCTCTGGACGGGTATCTATTCAAAGATAATCGCTTGGTCATTCCCACTCCTGGACTGAGACAAAGAATCACAAGTCTATGTTATGATACCTTACATTCGGGACATTGTGGGATAACCAACACTCTCCATCTAGTACAAAGACAGTTTTGGTGGCCCAAGATGAAGGATGATATTAGGATCCATGTCCAAACATGCGCAGTTTGCAATCAGAACAAACGTGATAATAAGAAGCCAGCCGGACTCCTACTCCAACCAGCAATACCAACAAGACCCTGGGAATTAATCGCCACTGATTTTATCATGGAATTACCACCCTCTAGAGGCTACACAACAATCATGGTCACTATTGATTTGTTTACTTATATGGCTCATTTTACACCCTTATCCAAACTACCTTCCTCATCAGACCTTGCCGGAATTTTCCTGGAACACATATTCCGACTTCATGGGTTGCCTTCCGAGATCATTTCAGACCGTGGACCTCAGTACATATCTCAGTTTTGGAAGCAATTATGTCATATTCTGGGAATCCAACGTGCCTTATCCTCTGGCTACCATCCACAAACCAATGGAGCCATGGAACGTGTGAACCAGACTCTCGAACAATATCTACAATGTTTTGCCACCAAAGTTCAGGACGATTGGTCACTCCTAATACCTATGGCTGAATTCGCCTATAACAATTCAGATCATTCAGCTATCAAGACCAGTCCCTTCTTCTGTAGTCAAGGATTCCATCCATCTGTCCTTCCCTCCGTACTCCCACATCCTACTCCAGTACCTGCAGTAGACTCCTGGATCGAAAACCACATCACAGTACATAAGGGGGTTAAGGAATACCTAGAACGGGCCAGAGAAGATGTCAAATGGTATGCTGACTCTAAAAGAAGACCTGGACCTTCCTATTCAGTAGGAGATAAGGTTTGGTTATCCTCAAAGCTCCTCCCTCGACACCTGTGCCCCAATAAACTTGCTCCCAGATACTATGGTCCCTTTTCCATACAAGAAATCATCAACACAGTGGCCTTTCGACTTTGGTTACCTGAATCTTGGAAAATAATCCATCCAGTCTTTCACACTTATCTGGCAAAGCCATACATTCAGTCATCCCGAACAGCTCCTAGATCTACCCCTGTTATTGTAAATGATCAACTGGAATACAAGGTTTCCAGGATTTGTGACTCAAGATATCGCCGTGGTCAACTACAATATCTGGTTGAGTGGAAAGGGTACCCTTCCAGTGAGCGTACCTGGGAACCCGTGACAAACATGAATGCTCCCAGATTGGTTCGACGATTTCATCTGATCCATCCGGGCAAACCCAGAGGAGCTGGTTTCCAGAGGAGGCATACTGTCATGAACCATCGTCTACGTCCTTTCTGGACCTCCTGGTCCCTGACTCGCAGGGGATTATATGCAGTTATCCTTCCAACATGGCCGCCCGGAACGGAATGCTCCGGATCAGTCTATGCGTTCCACGCTGCTCATCCTACAAAAGAGACACGGCCCCGCGGCTCTGCGCCTCTCAACGCTACCGCTACCTGTAGTCGGACGTGCTTAGCCGGAGTTCGATCGAAGCTCTCACTTGATTCCTTGTTCCCAGTTCCTTGAATCCCCTCCTGTTCCCTTCCTTCTCCAATCTCCTGGAAAACCTTCCGCGCTCGAGTCACGGTCCTCCCTGCCCCCGAGCGTACCTTATTTACTTCCTGGAATTACCCTGGACTATTTGAACGCTCCTGGAAACTGAACCGCTACTCTCACGCTGGACGCCGAAGATCGGCGTTTGGGTCTATACAAATCCCAGACCGTAAAGAAGAAGAAATCCCAGAAGGTCGCAAGTACACAACAGAAACAGGTGAGAAGGGGAGAGACTTGTGACAATGAGTTCTTGAAATTCGGATGCTTAGTGTATTTTGAGAGGAAGGACAGTAACTCATTATTACAAATGGCAAATAATAGTCAAGGTGATGTAGAAGGAAGTCAAAGAGAAATGAAAAAGGGCACTGACTTTGAATGGCAAATGATAGGCCCTCAGTTAGAGCAAACCTGGCCCTCATACCGGTTGGATGAGCAGGGAATCTGGAGTGGGCTATTGAATTTTTTGAAAAAAGAATTCGCAGGAAAAGGGGATTCAGTGCCTCTATCAAATAGTGAAATAAAAATATTGCACTGGAACATGAGAGGGTTCCATAGCTTTATGAAACATGAGGCAGAGAACGTATATGTAATTTTGATGTTCATGACATAGTATTGTTCCAGGAAACCTGGCTCACATTTGAAATCTGGTTGGATGTCTTCTCTATTGTTCAACAATACAGAACGAAATCTGATGGGGTAGGCCATCGAGAGGCTTAATGATTGCTACAAGAAACTCAAAAATCAAGTCAGTATCGAATACTGTACCGGGCATTCTAGCTGTAACCATAGATATTATTAATAAAAATAAAACCTGCAATGTCCTGGTAATTAATTTGTACTGGAATCAAATGGTGATTGAATTACACCTATTTCTGGAGCATATTGCAGAGATACTAGGGATACATTATGGCAGGGAATCTGAACTCTTGTTCTATGAATAATTATATAAAACATAAGTCCCAAACGCAGAAGGATGGCTCCATATGTAAAACAATGTTTAAGGAGTGGTACTTAGCAATGGTAAACAAGAGTGTAATCTGGGATCTCAGTGGAGGATAACTTGGAAAGGAGATACCCAATCATCATGCATAGACTATGTAATCTTGTCCGAAAGCATGCAGGAAATTTGCTCAGAATTTGAGATTTTATTATTTGCTGAGTGACCACAATATACTGAGCTGTGTGTTTGAATTTAACACGGTGCAACACATTTAAAAAAATCATAGAGAACTAATAATAACCTTTGTCATTAAGGCCTCATGGGAAGAATTGAAAATAGCATGTTCAGTTGGTAGTTTTAAGAATTTTTTATGGGATAAAGAGTTGCCAAAAACATTGGGGCTATGAAGGTAGCTTATAGTCACATCTTTGACAAAGAAGTATGGATAAATAAGAAAATTCAATTGTGTCTTCTGAGGTCATATCAGGCCAGTAATGCACTATATAAAAATAAGAAAAGAATTCTATTACAAACCTATAGATACTGGATTCCTTTGCACAGAGCCCTGATGGTCCAAAGGGATAGCAAATCCATGTTAAATCCACTTTTTTACGAAAAGACACTTGTAATTTCTGCTCATTAATAAATAACTTCAGTAAAACACAAGCAGAGATACAGAGTCATAGGGCCTCATTACACGGAAGGCGGTGATCCAGGGTGCTATTACCGGCACCGCCTTGGCGGTAAGGGGATTTACCGCCCCATCCCAAGGTCGGTGGGGCGGTAATTCCCCCTTCCCCCATTGCCCTTCCCCATTCCCATTTCTGCCTCATAGGGCTCTATGGGAATGGGGAAGGCGCTAATTACGGCACCGCAATTTTGCGGTGCCGTAATTAGCTCCGAGGTCCCTTAGCGGGTTGGTTTTTAACGCCTGCAAAAAGCAGGCGTTAGAGCACCAACCCGCTAAGGGACCTCGTAGTACGGCGGTAAGGGTTAACGGTCACCGTTGCCATTAACGGTGACCGTTAACCCTTACCGCCATCCGTGTAATGAGGCCCATAGTATCAGTGGAGATACTTGGTCTAGACACTGGAACAGTTACAGTTGGTTTGTACCTGCCACAGAGCAAAATCTTAATACAGCGCATGTGGGTAATGAAATTGGTGGATGTGAGATGGTGGTATGGGATATTTACTTTGAGCTAGATGATATATTTGTATTTATATTTGTAATTGTATTTTATTTATTTGTATAGCACACCAGGCCCGAGGGCAACCGGGCGCATATCTTGGAACAGTAGGTGCATGATAAAGTTACATCAATCAATAATATTCACAGGGACAGATAGATTACATCAATCAAATAACGTTCATAAAAGTAATGTACATAACATTGCAGTTTGGTAGACAGTAGGCAGGAAGTGGATTGACATATAGAACATTTGATATCAAAGCCTCCTCCTCCAGAGCCGCTGGCCCAAATGGTCTATCTAATGCATTAGTACGCGGCACGCCGCATCCACGGGAAACACTAAACATGGATTGGCTCATTTCCATATCACAATATAATCCTGTGGACGCACGAATGTTGTTCGCATGCCGGGTACACTTTTTTTCAAGGCAACCTGAGAAAGGGAGAAGGAACCACACATAGCACCTTCTCCCTTTTCCAAAGTGGCCTTTTTAATTTACATTTTTTTCCCATTCATTAGTACAGAGCAAGTTGTCCCAAAATGACACCCTGTTGCTCCATATTAATGAAGCAGTACGTGCGTTCTAGTGTTCCTAGAACCAACGTATACTGTGACGAAACCTTTTCAAACAGCAAAAGAAATGCGGTTTGAAAAGTTTTTGTCAGCCATTAGTGTTCCAGGGCTGCAAACTCGGGAATACTAGTATCCCGAGCCTGCAGACCCTGGAATACTAATGGCAATAACCACCGAGCCGGCGGTTCATTACCGCCTTATGGTAATGCCCCCGGGGACACCGTTAAGGCCCACGCTACGCTCAGGCCTGTAACTTCAGGACCCGGAGGCAAGTGTCTGGTCAAACCTGCTATATCAACTATTCAGGGATATTCTAATTCAACATGAAATGCCAGCAACATGGAAAGAATCCATAATTATCCCTATTTATAAATAAGGAGACCCAACTGGCCCAGAAAATTATAGACCAATAGGATTATTAGATTCAGACAGCAAAATATTTGTATTGTTGGTTCTGGAGTATTTGTAGTCATGGGCTCAGGATAGAGGAATCCTGCAAAAATTGCATACAGGATTTAGGAAGGGATTGTTGATTATGATCAATGGCTTAGCAATTAATTTGTTGAAAGGAAAATTGACAAAGTGTCAAATTAAGAAATTGAATGCATTATATACAGAAATGATTGATTTCTCCAAAGCATATGACATGGTGAATCGCTCCATACTCTGCCGTAAATTGACAAACTGGGGGATCCCTGCCCTACTGCTGTCAATATTGGAAGCCAGCCACACTGATTCAACGATAAGGGCGAGGTTGGACTCTGGAACAAATTTGTCAGGAAAAATTAAGATATCAAAAGGTTTGAGTCAGGGGTGTATCTTGGCACCATGCCTCTTTAACTTATAGCTGGCTGATTTAATGGATTGGGGTTAATAAGTCAGAAAATCAGAAGTTTGATTGTTAACTGGCTGACTTACGCTGATGATGTTGCCCTCTTAGATGCAACCCCAATTGGGCTACAATGGTTATTAAATGCATTGAGCGACAATGCAAAACTGAATGATTTAGTAATAAATCATACAAAATGTAACGTAATTCAATTTGGTCGTAACACTATAAAAAAAGTAAACACAAATGAACTGTTGATGGCTCGAAGATTGGAGTCGTTCAAGAGAACATATATTTGGGTTTTCATCTGGCCATGAAGACCAAAAAGGAGAAATACATTAAGTGGACAAATAAGAAAACTAATCAATTGGCTTATCAAAAGAAAAACATATTGTAAGTTCACTATGAAACCACTACTACAATATTATATAGGAAAGGTTATCCCTAAAATCATGTATGGCCTGGACATAGAGAGCTCCTCATTGAAAGTGCCATGGGATAGGTTTGAATGGTTTGAATGTTGCAAATGAAAAAGGTGCTTATGAACTGGTCATGCTCTTGTTACAATTTTGGTTCCAATGGAGAGTATGGGGAAAATTAGGTCATCTAATAACACGTTGCTGTATAATGATTTCCATAAGAACATGTACAAGAATATGTTGGTAAACATGGAGAGATATGCAAAGGCTATCCTACATGAAGGTGACAAAAAACAAGGGGATATGGTTATCAATCCCTTAGGGTAAGAACAAGGATGAAGGAACTCGATTGGATTCACAAAATCTTAAGGGTTAGGGGCCTAAAGATACATGCAACTCTATCTGTAATAGATATGATATGATGTAAGTAATTTATAATGTGCCTGTACACAGGTGTTTCTAGGCGCGACAAGATAAGGGAAGGAAGACAGAGGGAGGACAAGACAAACGATCTTACTAGGCCTTGTGTCATTCAGATCGTGCAAGTGCAAGAATTAGAAGTGCAAGGGGAAAGGGAGGGGGTAGTGCAAGGGAGAGGGGAGGGGAAAACAGGCCAGCAATGCTCTGAGTAAGTGCAGCCAGGGCAGCATGGCTCTGGGTAGTGCAAGGAGAACAAGGGACTGCAGCTTTACAGTTACAACCTCCAAGTGCATGGTAGGTTCGGAGGCAGTCCAAGGGTGACTGATCAAGAAAGAGCCTCTTACCCAGTGAGATTCTGAGGGTAGACAAGCAACCAGTCGGTACAGTAGACAGGTAGGTCCGCTGGGGAGGGAGAGAGAGAAAGCAGAGGAGGAGAGAAACGTTTTGAGCTGCTTACAGAACTTTAGATGATCCGGCTCAAGTTTGAGAGGTGCAGGGAGGCCATTCCAGAGGGAGGCACCTGCAGAGGAGAGAGATCTGCCCCACTCTCTGCCTGGAGAAGCATCTAACCCTTAGAGAGTTGGAGGTAGCTGATCGAAGGGCTCGAGAAGGAAGGTATTTTGAAGAGAGCGTTGGATGTAGTGCGAGCCCCAGCCCCAGAAAGCCTTGTGGACAATGCAAAGAGTCTTGAACTTGATCCTTGCAACACCCGGGAGCCAGTGGAGAGATTTCAGGGCTGAAGAGATCCGGGACATGGGCTTGAGACCATGAATAAGTCTTGCAGTTGTGTTCTGAATTAGTTGCTGAGGGCACAGAGTAGAAGAAGGCAGATTGAGAAAGAGGCTGCTGCAGTAGTCCAGCCTAGAGAGAATATCTAGGCACACTGCCCAGGTATTTGGTACAATTTCCTTGTCCTGGGATGAGGGCACAATTCCTTTGGTTCTGCAGGGACGTCATTTCACCAAAATGCCAGGGGTAGCGGAAGTGATATCACACGACCCTTGACCTCTGGTGACATCACAGAAAGTGATGTCCTTTGACCCCACCCCGAAGTGACATCACGGGAAGCGATGGAACACGACCATTTACTCCTTGACAAAACGGGAAGTGGCATCACATAGCATTGTTTCTAAGTACACTATGAAAAATATGGTTACAATAGTACGGTAACGTGATAGACATTTCACACAAGAATGCATCACCATATGTATCGACAGAAAAAAAACATGCTATAATTGCAACTTGCCAGAAGCAAAATACATAGTCTGAAAGGGATGCTTATTGTACTCTAAATGTTTTTGGGAGGATTTTGTCTGCATTGTGAATTTGAGGTATTTAAGTACAGACTAGATCAGTGTCTCCCCCCCTAAAGTGTGCCTTAAATTAACCTTTAATGAGTCTTGCAATTATTGTATGAAATTCCAGAAAGACAAATAGCTCGAATAGCCACATGGAATTGGCCACAGCCCAGGAGCTTCAATGTGTAAAAAAAAAAAAAATGTTTAGGGGTAGCAAGGGAGACCTCAGGGGTCGCAACCCCTAAATGACGTCCCTGCGGTTCTGTCGTAACCTTCTTCATACTGGGGACATGTTATATGCCCGAGACAAAGAATGGAACCCAATGACAGTGGATTGCAAGTTTTTCAATGTTCAGGGGATTGTACAAACCTTAAAACATTGTGGTTGAATGCCCAAAGCTCAAGGAAACCAGAACAACATATTTGAATCGATTTTTTATGCTATGAAAAGAGAGTTTGGTCAATGTAATCTGGAATAGATTGAACACAGAAAATGAATTATTCTTAACTGCAGAATTAACAAGAATGTGAGATGAATTGGGTTTTACCAAAGATAGATGAATTAGTGGTTTTTAGAGGAAATGAGGTGTGATTTTTTGAAATGTGTGCTTTTTTTGTTTTGTTTTTATAAAGGTTTTATTAAAGACAGATACATTTGTTGTTTTTAGAGGAAAAGAACTGCTACCTATAAATATGTATCTCATATAGAATGTATAGGGTTTTATTCAATATTTCGAATTTTATACATTTCTATTGTATGTATTCTTTTATTATTTTCAAAATGTAAACTTGTGTTTGTTGTTTGTATATGAATGTGAAAGACCTTTTTTTGGTCAAAGCACAATAAATACATAAATAAATACATAAATACATTATGCTGTTTGTGGTGCTAAAGGAAGAGATGTGCATCCAACTGCATAACATGCTACCCCACCAAGGCCCTAAGTTCAGCCCACTCCACAGGCCCACACAATTTTAGCTAACAGCTCATCTATTTTTAATACACACCTTCCTGGCCCCTCCTCTTCCTCGGGCCACTAAGCTACTTAAACAACCACTAAGCGCTACTATTTACCGCAACACTCTTTCGCCAGCCCTTCCACCTTGGCCAACACATTATACCACAATAGTTCTAAACTCCTGTAGACGCTCATTAACAATAAATCAGTGCTTACCTCAATACTCTCCTCTCTGAATCCCCATAAGAAATAACGCAACCATACAATCGCCTGCACTACGCATCACTTCAATCTAATGGAAGTCTGCCACTATCTTCCACACTCCTCTGTTCTACTACAGATGTGCCCACCACAGACCCTTCTCCCTATCAGAGAGGGTGGAATTAATATCTATGACTGCTATGGCCGATTGTCCTCCCCCTGTAGGGTGCATCCTATACACCATAAACCCCCCACCAGGTGTGCACATGTCCGGTGCTGCATGAAAGGGTATACTCACATGCTCTAGAGCTCCTCGAGTCCTCTCGACGCTGATTCTTCTCACACAGCCTGCACCTCCCATTGAGCATGGCCGATGGCCAGGATCAGGCAGAGCTTTGCAAACTTGGCGTCTGCTGGGTCTCCTCATTAGTGCACTTGAAACTGGTCTCAGCCCACCTACCCTGTACTGCCAGGAGTGCACCAAGAACACCATCAGCTTGAACTCAGGGAACTGAGTATCACACTGGGGCCTCCACAATGTACCAAGGGAGCTCTGGTAAAATTAATCACATTAACAAAAATCAACTCAAACAAGGAGCGTACACCAAGCAAGAAGTAACCCAATTTTATTGCACCCAAACGGCTGGGAATCACAGTTCAGATAGCCCTGTGGAACTGAACTGAAGGAATCGGGCTGTCAACGTCGCCCACTAAACACGTGTCGCAGCTAAACAATTTATAACCAATTTACAGAATTACCATACAACATTTTAGTTACATTTTTAGGGATAAACATTTTATAGATAATTTTTATAGCTAATTTACAGAATTATCATATCTTTTAGCTACATGTTTAGGGCAGGTCAGAGGGGCTGATTGGGGGAACTGCGTCAGTCCCCTGTACGCATGTGTATGTTAAGTGCACCTGATTGGGTAGAATGCTTATTTGGCAAATTATCACATTAACATCCCTTGTGATGTCACAAACATTCCCACACCACCCCTCACTTACTTGATTGTGCTGATACATCAAAAATACTTGTTTGCCATTGGTTGGCAATATCCAATATAAAAAATAGCTTGAGGTGGCAATGGTTGAGATATTCACAGCAAGTCTGGCCAATCTGCCCTGCAGACATCAGCGAGGACCCTAGGGAAAACAAAACCTCTCTACATTGATTGGCTCCCTTCTCATGTCTAGCTGCCAATTGAAAAGACTATACCACAGTGTGGCTGGCTTTTAATTAATTGTATTTGATTTCTATTGCTCTGACCATTTTTCACGTGCACCCAGATGCATCCAGATGCCTAGCTCACTGGGCTTTGAAGGTATCTCTTTGAGTGATTTCGATGGGGCTGCGTTTTTCTGGGAAACTTGAGCCTTGCAACATTTCTGCACACTGTTTCTGCTGACTGTTCAAAACGACATACTGCTGTCACAAAAAGGCATGCAGCTCTTTTATTATGAGCTGTCTGCAAGAAATGCTTTCCTAACATGGCCCTACAAAAAATTAGTTCTCTACTGTTCAAATATTGCTCAAAAGCCCCCTACAACATTACCCCCTATGGCACCTTGCACACCCCTTCTTTGCCCTCGCTATACAACTACCCTATACTTCTTCCAAATTACCCAGCCTTCATTGCGTTCCCCCGTGGGACGTCTTGCCTTGCGCTTGCTTCTGTGTTCCCTTATGCAAGCAGCGCTGCGTTCAATGACATCGTCACACCCAATGTCACCCTCCACATCACTCTCGCCATCGCCACATTACTTGCACAACTGGTGCGTGCACCGCCCTTTGGCAGTGTTGAACCTCAACCTTTACAACCGTGCTCCCATCTTTAAAAAATAGGGGTTTAAATGCGGTCTTTTCAAAATGTCTAATTCTAGAGCCCTGAGTATATACATATTTTTTCGTCAGAAATGATGCCCCCATCGCACCTCATGCAACCTCTTCTCCCGTGCTTCCCAAGGCAGACACCAGATTGTTTCTATTGCAGCGTGGTATGATGTGACTTTATATTTGCATTTTTAGATGCATTGAGAATGGAAGAGTAATTATCTGTTCGCTTTTGAGCACACCTCACATCCATCCAAACCGTGTAATTCAGTGGTGCTCAAACTGCGTGGCTGGGTCCCCAAAGGGGGGCCCAGAGAAAGGACAGGGAGTCTCGAGGTTCTTAAAAAAAGAGCGCAAATGTGCAGCTTTTAAAAGAAAATCTAAACACCTCTCGCACTTGGGAATGTCCGGCAACCATCGTTGTACTCCTGTAGGTATGGGGAGGCTCAGCATGAAACGGTTCAGATGCCCGGGTGTAAATGATAGATAGGGCAGCGCTTCTGCGGATTAAACGGCCCATCAACCAAAGTTGAGCCCACGAGCAGGATGGAGGAAACACCGCGCTGACCTCTCCACACATCAAACAATGACCCTGGGATTAGCAGCCTGAAACCTCCCTGGCTGCTGCTGGGCTGTGACAGGCTTAGACCACTCATCTGCACACTTCCTTTACGTACGAGGCATTTTTAATCCATGAAAGCATCGTTTTCCCCCCTTCAATTCTTTGATGCAAAGGACTCCAAGTGAACTTATCTATCATGTAACATCACCATAGCTGACATGTGGCAAATTAGGTGCCAATGCAATTAGGAAACGTGAAACAAGTAGCACATGTGTGTCATCTCTAGCCTCTTAAAAGAAATGTGTAGTCACCTAATAGGATCGGAAATTATGCATTGCCAATTGTGTGTTTTTATATAGGCAACAAAGACATGACTTTGTCAAACAGATCACTGTTGGCTTTCCATTAAATACACTTATGAAAAATAGCAATTTACATGTAAAGCAGTAATACACCAGTCAACTCTAAAGTAATATCATGTCAAATATACTTGGATATGAGAGCAGCAGCGCATAAAATAATGATCCACCTTGACGTATGTAAAACAAATAATGCTAATAAAAATATAGCTTTTGGAGTTATAGTGCCTAAGTAGAAAAACTGTTTAAAAGTGAGTTCAGTAAACAGACAAGTGGCAATTAATTACATTTTCTTTATTTTGCAGCATTCATACAGCAAGGCTGTATTTATATGGCAAACATTTTAATGGTAAGCTTTGTTGAACAGGAACATATTTTAAAATAACCTTACATTAGGTGTAATGTAATAGAGAAGTGCTTTGGCGTAGGAAACTGAAAGCATTTTCCCCATCTTTTAAGCTTTCACTTTGGGGCGTAACATTGGATCGTGTCTGTCACATTGCAGATGCAGTGAAATAAAGATCCCTGCAGAAATGGATGCGACGTATTGTTTTGTAGGCAGGAGAGTTGAAGTAATGGTGGACATGCTTTCCAGCAGTGCAAGCTCTGGGTTCATTTGCACAGTTACTATGGCAATGGTGACAGGATTGTGTTGTGTTTCCACCTGGGTGAAACCTGGCTGTGCAGAAAAGTGATGAGCTGCCTTTTTGCATTTGTAGTGCTGATAAATGTTCTCTGTGTTTGGGGAGAATGAAGAAAAATGCTTTCTGTTCTTTTCTTGTCTACTTCTAAATTCAGAAAAACTTGGAATGTGGTGAATACCATGGATTGCATTCCGACCAGCAGTCTGACTGGTACTTACACATGTAAAGGTATTAAATGCACAGTCCTTTCAAGTATGATCGGCTGAATCAGCCATTAGGGTACTCAAATCTGAGGCCTAGAAATGAAATTAAAGTTTTAACATTTAACAGGGCCCACCTACTCTTTGAGCTGACTGAATTAGCACAATTCAAATTCTTTAAACCATATATACATTGCATGACAATCATTTAACAACTTTGTTACAAGTCAAGGTTACTGTAAAAATAAAGAACATAGTTCACTGTTGTTACCTTTCAGAATTTGAGTATGGATGTCAGATATGTTCATATGTAATAGTAAATTGAAGCATGCACCGCCCATCTTCTCTTTTCACTGAAAGGAAGGCAGAGTCAAATACCTCTAAGAATTTCATCTCAAGGATTTCACAACGTTTTAAACAATACCTCTTAAAAAATTTGAAATAAGAGGACAACAAGATTTAAATGTGCAATCCAAATTCTAATCTTCTGAAATTAAGCCAACGCATCTGTTTTCTTGAGCCTCATGTTCCCATGGGTGACTCCTAAATGGCACTATAAAGTGTGTTTTTAATCTAATATTGTCAAACATTTTAAAAACGTTACAGTTTGAAAGTTAATTATTTTGTCTCCTTATTAGAAAGGCTGCAGGAAAAACATGTCTGAAATATATATGTATTTTATATTATTACCTAACCTACATCAGGGCTTCTTCTGAACAACGAGAATTTTAATACAAACTACCATGTGTTAAAAGAGGTATCACTATGGTCTTACTTTTGCCTCCTGGCAGGTGCCTGAGCTGCCTCTGATGGGTGATAATACTAATGCTGTTTGGAAATCGCGGAATAAAAATCAACACTGCAGTTGGCCATTATCACGGAACTCATTCATTTCATTGGCTCTGTGGCACAAGTTCTGCCCCTGCCCAGGCAGTGCTATATTTGCAACTTCCTGCACGCATTGGTGCCCACGCATTGGCTGAGTGCAAGGTGACTTCTGTCGGACCCTGCTTACCTGCTAATTATTTCTATCTGCATCGATTCAACGTGTTTGGAAATCGCTGGATAAACATCAACCCACTGTGGTTGGCCATTATCATGGAAAGTATACATTTCATTGGCTCTCCAGCACAAGTTCCGTCTGTTGCCCAGGAAGTGCTATAATTGCAACTTTCTGTGCGCATTGGCTGAGTGTGAGCTGAGAGCTGTCTACTGTCAGCTGGTGAGCGACATGAAGAGGAGCCCGACTGCTAATGCCAAGTAAGTTATACTTGTTTTACTGTTCTATGCTAATTCAATATGAAAATCTATCTGGCAAACAAAGGACCAGGTTTCTAAAATATAACTTCATGGGAGGCAAGGAGAATGTGCATATCACATTAATACCATAAACAGCCTCTAAGGCTTCCAAACACGGGCTGATCAAACATACCCATGGCAAGTAAGAGCAATCAAAGGGGCAAAATTAATTCATTTTACCTGGTGGAAGCTGAGGCTACTAAACTCACTTCAAATACGAGTAGCACTAACAAGGCTCTGTCCATCAATACGATTCAAGGCCAGAAGAGTAGAGACTTGTTGACATTTGATGACATTGACTAACATTTTCGGCTAAATCCGGTCTATTCCCTGCAGCAAAATATGGAGACTCCAGTCGGCAGTGCTACCCTAGATAAAGGATTAATAAAGCAATATGCCCCGAGTGGCGGGGGCATTACCGACCCAGGTAATGCACCGGGGTCCATAGTTATAGGCCCGAGCAAAGAGAGTGCCTTAACGAGGCCCCGGGGGATTCCCAGAGTCCGTAATGCCCCTGCCGCGAGGGGCATATAGCTATTAGTATCCCGGCCGCAAAAACTACGTGACCGGGACACTAAAAGCTTTTTTTGTCCCGAAACACTGCAGCATTTCCGGAGGAAAAAAAAAAAAAACGACAAAGAAAATGGCCGCAGGGATAGGGCAAACGGAGTCCGTTTTCCCTTTCCATGGCGGCCATCGGGAGCGGACGTGCTCGAAACAGAAGTGTTTCCAGTGCGTCCGCTCCCAAAAAAAAGAAGGTAAGTGCGGTTGGGATGGTGGAAGGGAGGGTAAGGGGAAAAAAACGGAAAAAAAAACATACCTGGGTCCCCGGCGGGGTACGATGGAAGCCTCCAGCCGTGCGGAGGCTCAGAGCGGGGATGGCCCCGATCCGAGTCTCCACACAGCAGGAGGCTGCCATCGTCCCCCACTGGGGACCAAGGGATAGAAGGTAAGTGGAGTGGGGTGGGGTGGGAGGAGGGAGGAAAGGGGAGGGGAAAAAAGCCTTATCTCAGTCCCCGGCGGGGGGCGAAGGTAGCCTCTCAGCCGTGGGGAGTCTCGGAGCGGGGATGGCCCCGCTTCGAGCATCCTCATTGGCTGAGGGGCTGCCATGCCGCCCGCTGGGGAAAAAGGCTGTGGAATCCCAACAGAGGGTTTCCCGGCCTGGTAATGACTCGGCGAGGGCCAATCAAAATGGCTCTTTCATTCTGATTGTGCTCTCGCCGGGTACTAATAACAGTTGTGGAAGTGCAGGTCATTCGAGCAGATGCCAGCTTTGAGTCAGTTAGGATTCCAACCGCCTATCCACCTCACCTTACTTGCTAATGCACTCTTCTCCACATAATTTGTCTGAGGAATCAATTCAGAGCCAGACTGAATATATAAAGATTCAGTCTTCATTGGATTGGTACAATTTGCTGTAAAGATCCTCCTAAAACTCAGCGGTAGAACCTTTGAGTACATAAAGCTGTGTGAGACCCATCCTCTGAGCTTGAAATCGAAGTTGCTGCCGGGCAAATTGACCTAGAAGTCATGGGCGTAGGACATGGGGGGGACAGGGGGGACAAATCCCCCCCACAATTTTAAGTGGGGGGGATGTAATATCATGTATCCCCCCCAGAATATGTGTTTGGTGTGTCGTGCAGGGATCTGTTTTTGAAGTGGGGGGAAGGGCTGCTTACTATGCAAGCTGCCCTCTCCCCCCTGGCCCCCAAAGCATGGGGGCAGTACCCTGGGGGCAGATGGGTGATCATCTGCCCCCAGGGAAGGAGGGCTAACAAAAAAAAAATATCTTTTTTTAAAACGTAGTTTTGGGTGGGGTGGGTGTGGGTGGAACCACTAGCCCCCAGGGATTTTTGCAAAGGGGGTGGCCCTCTCTCCCCCCACCTAAGTGAATGGAGGGCACTTTATGTAGCTCTCCCTGGGGGCAGATTTCTGCACCTAGGAAGGGGTACATGAGATGCCCTCCATCCATTTGGGGTGGGGGGAGAGGCCACTGCAAATATTGGCAGAGCCACCCCTCCCAAACCTGGAGCAGTATGTTTTCACCCCCCCGGTGGCAGATCGCCACACACATATGCCCATCTGCCCCTAAGGAAGGGCAAAACAAAAATATATATATTAAAACTTGTTTTGGGTGGGGATCTCGGGGGCACTAGACCACCAGGACTTTTTGTGTTTGAAAGGGGGGTGGCCCTCCCCCCACCTTAGGTGGATGGGGGCACCTTATGTAGCCCTCCCTGGTGCAGATTCCTGCCCCTAGGAAGGGGTACGTGAGATGCCCCCATCCGTTTGGGGTGAGGGGAGAGGCCACTGCAAATATTGCCAGCGCCACCCCACTCCCCAAGCTTGGGGCAGTACATTTTGCCACCCCCCCTGGGGCAGATGGTCACACACATGTGCCCATCTGCCCCTAGGGAAGGGCAAAACAAAAATATATATTATAACTTGTTTTGGGTGAGGGGCCCGCTAGACCACCAGGATTTTTGGTGTTTGAAAGGGGGATGGCCCACTCCTCCCACCCTAAGTGGATGGGGGCACCTTACGTAGCCTTCCCTGGGGGCAGATATCTGCCCCTAGGAAGGGGTACATGAGATGCCCCCATCCATTTGGGGTGAGGGGAGAGGCCACTGCAAATATTGGCAGAGCCACCCCCGAAGCCTGGGGCAGTACGTTTTGCCCCCCCGCAGGGGCAGATGGCCACACACCTGTGCCCATCTGCCCCTAGGAAAGGGGCAAAACAAACATGAAAAAATATATAACTTGTTTTGGGTGGGCGTGGGGGGCCACTGAACCGCCATGGATGTTTTTAGTGGAAAGGGGGTGACCCTTCCCCCCACCCCAAATGGATGGGGGGCATCTCATGTAGCACTCCCTGGGGGCAGATTGCTAGCACAATCTGCCCTAGGAAAGAGGCAAAACAAAAACAAAAATAAGAAAAATAATAATAACTTGTTTTGGGTGGGTGTGGGGGTCACTAAACCACCATGGGTGTTTTTAGTGGAAAGGGGGGTGCCCAAGGGTGTCTTCTTTTCGGAAATGCATGGGGTTCTCTGTTTTCTTGATGAGCAAAATCTTCTTTGCCGAAAGGCTTGGGGTTATTAGTGGGTTAGCTTTTTCCCTTTGCGCCAAGGTAGGTGCATCCACACATGAGAGGTACCGTTTTTGTCGGGACACCTGTGGGAACCTGAGAAGGTAGGACATTTGTTGTTGGCAGCGTGTTTCGGAGGGTGCGCAGAAGGAAATGTCTCTGAAATTCTCAGACATTTCACTCTGGCCACCCACTGAAACACGCCGCCAACAACACATGTCCTACCATCCTGCGTTCTGACAGGTGTCCCGAAGAAAACAGTACCTCGCATGTGTGGGTGCACCTACCTGGGCGCAAATGGAAAAGGCTAACCCACTGGTAACAACAAGTCTTTCGGCAGAGCAGATTTTGCTCATGTGGACAACATACAGATCTGGGCCTAGAGTGTGAAAGCCACCAAGGAAAACAGGGAACCCCATGCATTTCCATAAAGAGGACACCTGTGGAAATCCACAGATGTCTGACCTGCGTGAATCGCCCCAGAATGTATTACCCACAATCAGGGGAGTTGCTAGGTCTGGAAAAGACCCGGGGCTAAGCTGATGTCGGAACTGTTGGGACTGGGGGCTAGCTAGTCTTTTGGCTGTAGCTCCTGAGATTCTATCCGGGGCTACAACCAAAAGATCAGGGGCTATAGCCCCCTTAGCCCCCCCCCTAGCAACGCCCCTGCCCACAATCCCCGGCAAAGTCTGAAATTTGGTGAAAAAACTACAATTTTCAGACATTTCCCTCTTGTCTCCCACCGAAACACGCCGCCAACACCACATGTCCTTCCTGCATTCCCACAGGTGTCCCGACATAAACGGTACCTCACATGTGTGGGTGCACCTACCTGGGCGCAAAGGGAAAAGGCTAAACCCCTGGTAACCCCCAAAGGGTTTGGGGAGACAACCTACAGATTTGGGCCTGGGGTATCGAAGCCACAAAGGAAAACAGGGTACCCCATGCATTTCCGAAAAGAAGACACCCGTGAGAATCCACAGAGGTCTAGCTTGCGCGAATCACCCCAGAATGTATTATCCACAATCCCAGACAAAGTGAAAATTGTGTTTTTTCCACCAAATTTCAGACTTTGTCAGGGATTGTGGGTCATAAATTATGGGGCGATTTGTACAAGTCAGACCTCTGTGGATTCCCACGGGGGTCTTCTTTTCGGAAATGTATGGGATTCCCTGATTTCCTTTGTTGCTTCGACACCCTTGGCCCAAATCTGTAGGTTGTCCACATGAGCAAAATTCCTGAAAATCTGCTGTGCAAAAAGACCTGGGGTTACCAGTGTTTTGGACTTTTTCCTTTGCACCCAGGTAGGTGCACCCGCATGTGAGGTACCGTTTTCGTCGGGAAACCTATGGGAACACGGGAAGGTACACTCAGTGTTGTTGGCTGTGTGTTTCGGTGGGTGACCAGTGTGAAATGTGCGGAAATTGGTTTTTTTTTTCTGTCATTTTCCCGATTTCCCCCCAAACTATGTAATCTTTCCCTACATAGTTGTTGCCTGACCTTCGCAAATCACCCCTTCCTAAACTTGGAATATTGTCTACTTTTCAGAAATGTATGTATCAAAATATGTTATTTTGGTTTCCACTCAATCTGTTCTTGAAAGCCTGGAAAATGGCGAATCCAGCAGAGCAAACCATTTGTTCCTAGCTCTTACAAGGAAACACCACAGGCTTCTTTGTACAACATTTTATTGGCATTGTTCTCCATTTTGGTTATTTTCTCTCACCCCCCCCCCTACAGCAAACTAGGATTCCTGGGTGGGGTTATGGCTGCCTACATGTGGGGAAAAAAGGGGCCAACTTTGGCCGAGATATCTCATGTAACAGAAGTTACAAGGGATTGAATGGCAACATACCAAAATCACCAAAAAAGGCCTTGCCACTGGGGGGAATACCCATGGCAGTTAAGGGTTTAAGACAGTAAAGCCCCAGAGGAGATATCATTTGTAAGGTAGCTCAGTTAGTTAATGCTCCAAATGCAGATTGTGCAAAGGAATATGTAACACCTGTGTTCAGCACCTGGCTTAAGCTTCCGGTGGGATAATAGGCAGAGTGAATGCATTCAGCTTCCGATGCAACACAGCATTTTCCAGGTCAATTGGTTCAGAAAAAGTGGTGGAAAACACTATTACTGTCACTTTTTCTAATTGGCCAGATTTTCGTGCATTTTCTGGGTGGAGTTCGTGAGCCGAGTGGACACACCAGGACCCCCTGTATTTCCCACTCCACCAGACAAATGCAGCCTTACTGCCAGCATGGATTCTCATGCTGGAAATAAGGGAAGGGATTCCTCTGGGATCTGCTTGGAAATGAAACCTGGTAAAAGTGGGCAGAGTCCAGAGGAAGCCATAGTCAATTCCGCCAGCAATCGCTAATTGTGTGAGGTATTTACACTCTTCCAAAGTGGAAAAGCAATGTGATTTCACTTGCCTTTTATGCTAAAATCTTCCATTTTGTGGCGGAAAAGTAAAAACATGCGCCAATGGAAATGGTCCACTCCATGCAGTTTACTTTGCGCCTTGATGCTTGGGTTTTTTTTGTGTGATGCTACACATGTAATAAATAAATAAATACATTTAACATGACCCCAAATAAATGGCAATTCGTAATCAGAATGAGTGAGCATGGCATGTCGCTGGTAAGAGCGTGCCCTGTGCTTCTTGAGTGCGTTGGCAAATGCCCTTAATTGGGTGACATTGTCAAAGTGGCAGAATGTTGCCCAGCATGAGCCACTTTCTCTGTGGAGTTAATTGTGCCCACCCCAAGGAAGAAGTGTGAAAAACCCACAAGGGCACTGTGCCCTGCTCTTTCTGTGTGTGTCTTCCCCACAGGGCAACAGATGCCGACTCAGACGTGGGTAAGTCTCGGGTCACAAGCCTTTACCCTACTTGATGTGGCAAGGGATTCCAGACTTCTAAGGCTGATAACATTAGTAGCATTGAGTTACATGCCACCTGACAGGTATGTGTGATAAAGTTGCAAAGCAGAGCTGTTAGTGGGCTAAAGCAGGAGGCAATGTCTGCCCACCCTCAAAGGGTACGTATAACCAAAAGTAATATGCCCCTCCCCCCATCATGGCTGTAGGGGCCAGGCTCCAAACCGGGGCAAGAATGCCCTCCAATCGGGGGGCGCTGTTGAGCAGCCTGCAAGATGGCTGCCTAGTGTTTGAGCTCCGCGCCTAGCCGCCGCCTATCCGCTTACATCTGCGGTTCTGTAGCTGATCCGGCAGCCTGCTTCGGTCCACATTCTCCTGCTGCTGTGCCTTTCCTGCACGCCTAATCCCGGAGGAAATCGGACATCGGGTGCCCCTGAGCCGCCTTCTTACCTTACCTGCGCCGGCATGGCCCTGGGCCGTTCGGCATTTCCTGTGTGCACCGCCGCCCGGATGTGTGCCGGCCGCCGTCTCCAGCGCCGCTGACCCGTGCCTGGGTCCCGGACGCGGCCCCTCCTCGTTGCAGACTGGTGCCCCTTCATCCTCGCCTGCCCGCCCTTCCCGCTTAGGATCGGTGGTGCGGGCCCGCGAGAAGTGCTCCCGCTGCGGAGCCCTCCGCTCACTGCCAGCGCGACTTCTGGAGGTGGCCCACGGATCGGCGGCCCCTTCCTCTGTGATCGCTGCGGTGGCCTGGCCGGGGGTTGGAGTGGCTGGTGGACGCGGCGAACTGGAGGTGGGAGTCGGGAGCTGCCGCCATCTTTGTCTCCCGCGTTCTTTCCGCTTCTCCCTGCACTCGGGAGGGCCTGCTGAGGCCTGGACTCCCCACGCATTGCCCATTCTGCCGGTGGGCCTCATCTGCCTAGTGGCGCGCGGCCCTCCCGGTGGGGGCCCTCCTCCTCCACCGCACTGCCTCGGGAACACTACAACTCATCCTGCTGGGAGGGTGACCTGCACGGCGCCCGGCGGCCCACGTTGGCAGACCTCCTACGCTTCTGCCCCACTCATTCTCCGGCGTGGCTGGGCAGTCTCACCTCAGGCGGCACGGCTACACTGCACCGGACCGCGCTCACTGGCTGCACAGCACCCCACCTACACGTGCAGTTGGCCCCATCCTCCATACTCCACCTCCTTGTCTCCCCAATCTCTGCTGGACTATAAGCTGCTCCCGTGAGCGGAGACCCCAGCCGGAACTGCACTGGGGGGGTTCTGGTCCCTCTGGTAAGCCCTACACCAAGTATACAGTCGGGACTTCCATACGCATTGTCTCCTCGCTGGATCGATCCGGACCGGTTCGGCTGCCTCCTTCACGCCCGTAACTGGCTAATCTCATCTCGGCATCTCCCTATCTGATTCCGGATCCGGATCATGTCGAATCGCTCCAAGAGTGGCGCCAGAGGGGGGGCCATGGACAAATTTACAAAGGCGGTCCCCCGATCTGAAGTGGGCCACGCGTCAACTACGCCTGAGGAACCTGACGCCGACCCGTGTCCCGTGGCTGCGGCTCCTGATCTTACTGCCATGATGGAATCGATGGCCAAAAACGTTGCCTCCTTTCATGAAAAGCTTGACGACATCAATGCTAACCGGGCCTCACTCAAAACACGCGTCGATCAGGCTGGCTCCAGAATCACCGAAAAGGCCGAAAACCGTATATCCACCAATGAGGATGAGATACACACACTACAAGATACTGTGGCCACCTTATCACGCGACATGAAGAATGTAAAGGCAAAATGCGACGACTTGGAATCCCGCTCTCGCAGAAACAACCTGCGCATTATTGGGGTACCAGAGACTGCCCTGAAGGGTCGAATGGAGGAGGCGGTTGAGCGTCTTCTCAAGGACTTGCTTGGTGATCCTGACCTTTCCCCCTACTTCACTGTCGAGCGGGCTCACCGGGCCCTGTCTCCGCGTCCCAGGCCTGGAGATAGCCCCAGGCCCATCATAGCCAAGATTCTCAATTATCGTGACAGAGACCTCATCCTCCGCCTAGCACGGGAGAAGGGGGAGTTGCGGTTGGAGGCCAATACTATTCGAATTTTCCCGGATTTCTCAATGGCGGTGCAGCAGGAGAGGCGCCAGTTCCTTGGCGTTAAGAAGATGCTCAAGGAGCGCAAAGTCCCATATGCCATTCTATTTCCTGCTAGACTCAAAATCACCCACATGGGCAAACTCTATTTCTTCACCATCCCTGACGAGGCGGTAAAATTTATTGAGATGCAGATACCGCTTCAGGGCCCTGGAGATGCCATCGCTGATGAAAGTTAATTGAGTGTCATGGAGTGGTGATATTGGCTGCATTTGTTGATTCTGTAATTACAAGTTATTACTGTTTACATTGCTCAGCTCACCGGGTCGCCCTGGCTCCTAGCGGCGCTCGTCTGTGGCGGGGTTCGCCCACGAACTGCTGGTACTGGCCACTTATCTCTCACATTGCTGGGTACTGTCCTTTACTCCAGTCTCCCTCGGTGGCTGGATGTCCTGGGGGGCAGTGACTGGCCCCGCTATCATCCCAACACTTTGCATGCCGCAGAGCTGGGCCTCGCTCAGTGAACGCTGTTTCGTGGTATGCCCATGAGACTGGCCACGATGAGACACTTTATCCTGCCATTTGCTGTTGGCGTTGCGCTTCCTTGTGAGCCGGATACTTAATCTGGGGCCAGCTCCCCTCTGGGATGGCCTACGTATCCACTGATTGCCCTGGCCACGGTGCTCAGGCACCCATCCTTCTGGGAACATTTATGATGCTTTACGCGAAGCCAATGTAACAATATTTTGATGCCCTATTGTTCTTCTTCCTCTTCTAACGGCACAGCGGCAGGTCTTTTACCTCTTTGAGACTGGCCCAATTCCCCTCTCTGGGACACAGGGGGGGGATGATATATGACTGTTGACACTGTTGTGGTGGTTACGGGAACCGCGGAGGCTTGTGCGCGATCCCCGACATCCCGCCCTGCGGGTCGGGACTTGCGTTATGAGTCCATTGCTACTGCTCGGTTTGCAACAGAGCCACTTGGCACTAAGCGTGCTAGTGCGTGGCAACGGCGCACCCCATTGCGATTGCACTGTTCTCTTCCGTTTTGTTGTTATGGGTTGGCCCCTGTTGGGCCATGGGGAAGTGCGGGCCACGTTGGTGCTGGCCCATCTGCGCGCTTTTAGGGGTGGGTGATGTTTTCACCGCTGATTCATGTTTAGTGGTGCGGGTGGGGGGTGGAAATGGGGTTGTTTCTCAAAAAGGCATACGAGGTTTCGCGAGGTGCATTCTGAGGTGGCACAAGCACACATGCTATTTTTACTTGGGGAGCTCACACTGTCATTGGTGTTGGGACGTTCATTAAGGATGGGGATTGTTGATGGGGATGGCTACCACTGAAATGTCTACTGTCATAATGTCCTGGAACGTCCGGGGTTTGAGCAACCACACCAAAGCCCGCAAGATCATGGCGTATGCCAACAGGCATAACTGTAAGATCCTGCTCCTACAGGAGACACACTCCAATGGATTTATACCAAGGGTGGTTGCCCCGGCATTGGGGTCCCGCCAGATTCTACACTTCCTATTCCACGCAATCAAGGGGTGTTCTCACGATTATTCACAAATCGATTAAGCTTGGGCTGCATAAAAGCTACATTGACCCCGAAGGCCGCTACGTTATACTACACTGCACACAAGCCAACAGGGAATATCTGCTTGTTAACACCTACTGTCCCAACGTGGACTCCCCGGAATTCTTTGACACAATAGCCACCATACTTCTGGGCTTTGTGGGGGTGCATATTATATGGGGAGGGGATCTGAACCTCATATTGGACACTGTTCTGGACAGAACTGCCACGGGTCCCAGAGCATTGTCCCGCGCGGCGCGTAGGCTGCGGAGCCATATGCAGTCGCTCAATATTTGTGACGCTTGGAGAACTCTCCATCCCCAGGAGCGGGAATACACCTACTACTCATCGGTGCACGACAGCTCGTCCAGGATAGATCTGTTCTTGGCCTCCAGCGAGGTAATGGGCGGAGTGGAGGGTGCGGACATCCTGGCCCGCACGCTGTCGGATCACGCTCCAATCACACTGTCCCTAAGACTGGGCACTCCTGCTCCAACAGCCAGCACTTGGCGCTTTAAGTCCGAAGCCCTAAAAGACATCGGCCCTCATTACGACCCTGGCGGAAATCGAAAAACGATGGCGGAAATGCAATACCGCCATCGAATAGCGCTCGGTGCGACTATGACCCGTCACCGCAAAGTACGATGCCATTAGCGACACCGTAGTGAACGCCAACGCTAACTGCACCAAGTACGCGCGCGCGCGCCATGCCAAACCGTAAATACCACCATGGCGCAACGGTACGCGAATTCCGACCCTAGCGGACATGTACCTAACGCCATCAAGCACGGCGGAAAGTACCATTCCGCCATGGTGAGAAGTACGGCATCGCGAATCAACCGTAA
The DNA here is from genome assembly GCF_040938575.1 of Ambystoma mexicanum. Classification (NCBI taxonomy): domain Eukaryota; kingdom Metazoa; phylum Chordata; class Amphibia; order Caudata; family Ambystomatidae; genus Ambystoma; species Ambystoma mexicanum. Next base: position 316,223,607 of record NC_090928.1, on the reverse strand, counting down.
ACGGCCCCACTGAGTGCCTGTACACCGCTCCCTGCCCACAAAGTACAACTCCCCGTAGGTGCAATGAAGTCACAATGCAACCAGTGAAATGTACAAGTCACCCATGCATGCCAACGAACAAAAGAATCACAAGAGGGGCCAATGGGAGTTGCAGGGCACAGATGGCACGAATACAGAAGCCATTCCAATGGACATGACCACAGTCCCCCACCAAGAAACGCACGCAAACACAGGCACCTGTGACCAGCAATATTCCGAAAATCACATCATTCCACCAGTCCACCTGGCTGACCGGCATCTGTTACACAAAACCCAATCCCCCGCCCCTGAGCATGACAACATTCAAACAGTCATATTGGCAGCCCCCATCCCTGACCTCACTGGGCTTCGTAGGCAAACGCGCCCAGCACAGTACCACGCAACTAAACTCCGAAGCTGGAACCCAATGCAGATCTCCTCACAATACATCGCTCCCCAAATAGGAATATGCCACATCACTTGCAAAGAAGAACGCTACACGGCCCATATCAGAATAGAAATTTAATGCACAACAAAATCACCAAGCCCATACAGCCATCAGGCCATGAACTCCAAAACACATTTCACCATTGTGGGCTGCATCCGCAAGAAATGACCAGCTACTTCTTGTGTGACGCCCTGTTCCATCATGGTACACAGAGCCACATTCACGTACGAAAAGGCAACATGGAAGCGCACAGAACCGCAGGGCCGTCCCAATGGGGAGGCACTAGTCCAGCTGAAAGGCCGAAATGTTGCTCCTAGCCACTAGTACTGCGTAAGGGCATGTGGCCCATTGGCGATCGTCCCATAAGATCGTAATGCTGCTCCACTGATTAACACGAAGCAGCAGGTGTCGGGAGTAAAAGCCATCTGCAGGAGTGGCATACAGATGGCAGTGGCAAAAGGGGAGGAGATACCTGTCAACCAAAAGAAAAGAAAAAGAACAGAATGGCCATCAGAACTACATTCGAACAACTCACTTCAATGATCACACTAAATCCACAGCCATATGCATGCTAGCCCACTCCAAAGGATCATCACCACCCCAAAACCACTTGCGACTCATAACCATCTATATCGAGGTGTAAACACCATCACAAACGAGTGTAGCTGTGCATGCGTCTGTGAAAACAGAATCCATCTGATGGGAATGTTAACGTGCATGGACACAAGTGTCTGAAGGCGCGTCGAGACAGGGAGGGCTCAACAAGGCCAGATAGACGATGGTCCCACTATGGCAGCCCTGCATCACATAGCGCAGGGGAGGCGGACAGATTCCAAGAAGCCCTGTACATGGCAAACTCTGTATCAAATCATCTGCCCATGCATCCATTCATCATTCCCTCATCCCGGTATAAAAACGCCTGAATATTTACTCACATAACATTAGAAATATCCATTGAGTCTGTGCGTTATGCAGCCTGCAAAATCCACAGTGCCCCAGCCCGTAATTCCAGTGTTGTGAAGTAACATGTATTTGGGAACGTCCGGCCTCATCGCCCACGTCGCTATTGCGCATCCCAAACTATTCATATCAATCATTGCATCCTCGCCATGGCCCCTGTCTCAAGGACATTGAACAATAGAACGTTATATTTGCAGTCAGACCTGTGGGCATCTCCTCGCCGCTAGCTGAAAACCGAAAGCGCCGCCCTTCGAATTCCTCATTTGCAACATCACGCCGAAAAGGCATCTGTGGCCGTTTGAAATCACAAATTAATCCATCTAGTGCGGCTGTGTGTGAAAATGGCAACTGCCTTCACCCACGAATGGGACGCCCCGCCCGTCGGTGCAACTCGGTACAGTGATGCATGAGGGCCCACCGTTACTCGAGTACTACGTTCCACTGACCCTTCACAAGTCTGTTCGCGACTGCAAAGATTGTATGTGAAACAATGGGACCATAGCCGAATGTACATATCAACCAATGTTACACGGCCATCGGGTACAAATACATGATTGCAATAGCAAGATGCCATTACTCGAATTGCAGCGTTGTGTGCGGGACGTGCTCGGCCAAAGGGGAGAGCAGCTTGCACAGGTGGAATGAATCACCACAGGTGGAGGCCATACAGCCTGAAAACACATAAATTGCACACCCAGTCTCCTCCCACAACCACACCCACTCCGAAATGCTACCGGCAGGACTCGCGATGTTGGCCCTGGGGGACCTGATAGCACTGCAAGTACTCCAACTCCAAGAAGAAGACGAACACCAACTACAACCGGCCGCACGGAGGAGACGCAGGAGGAGGAGGAGGCCAAGGCAGGGCCAGCAAGGGCCGCCAGCACAGCCACTACCACCACGCAGGCAGCCCGCAATCCCACGCCTCCGAGCACATCCGTTCAACCTCACTGATGAGCAGATCCACACCCTCTACCGTTTGGACCGGGACACCATAGCCGCCATTGTGGACATGACACAGGCTGACCTTGTCAGCATGATAGATAGCCCAACCGCCATCCCACCCCTACTGAAGGTGGTGTCTGTACTCCACTTCCTGGCCACAGGCACCTACCAGCACACAGTCGGACAGTTGCATGGCATTTCTCAGCCACTGTTCTCACGGACACTATTGCAAGTGCTCGATGCCCTCCTGCAGCACGCAGACGACTACATCTCTCTACCACGCTCGGAGCAGGAAATTACCAACACAAAAGTGGGATTCCATGCACTTGCCGTCATACCGGGTTGCATTGGTGCCATCGACTGCACCCATGTGGAATTGGTCGTCCCACATGCCATGGAGGCCCAGTACCGCAACCGAAAACAATTTCATTCCCTGAATGTACAAATGGTGTGTGACTCCAACAGGATCATTACACATTGTTGTGCCCGATTCCCTGGATCAACCCATGATTCTATGGTCTTGAGGAACTCTACAATACCACGCTACATGGAGCGACACGCAGGGAACAGATCCTGGCTACTCGGTGAGTCTCATTTCATGCATGATGATGTGGGGTATGTGATTCGGCAATGACCTGGCAGGAAGGGGGGGGGTGTGCGTACGTAGCAATGGCATTCCACATCATACGTTTATCGTCCACATACAGGTGATGCTGGATATCCACTGAAGAGATGGCTCCTCACACCAGTCCGGAACCCACGGGACCAGCATGAGGAGGACTACAACCATGCCCACTCACGTACCCGTGTAGTCATTGAACAGGCATTCGGCCTACTGAAGACTCGTTTCCGCTGCCTCAGCAGGTCTGGCGGGGCACTCCTGTACCGCCATGAGAAGGTTGCAAAGATGGTCATGGCATGTGTCATGCTCCACAACATGTGCGTACGTAGAAATGTGCCCATGCCCCCTGACGCAGAACTGCAAGCACCTGAAGATGGTCATGATGAGGGTGGGGATGTGGCAGCACCTCAAGGAGTCTGCGAGGCACCGGAGGGCCGTGACATTCGTCAGCATCTCATTGATGCATGCTTCTAGCACTCACGCCTGGTGGCTGATACATGGACACGGTACTCGTGGCACTGTGTGTGTCTGGTACATGCACAATATGGACTGTACGCCTATGATGGCCTAGTACACAAAGATCATTGTCCACACATCTCATTGGTTGATCGTGCATTGTTTATGGCATATGTGATATCATGTTGAACACCCTATCGACCCGCCACCCAAGTGAGCCCAAAACACCCCCTCCACCCTCCTACCTCCCCCCCGAACACCAGTGTCCAAAGATGCTCATTGTCAGTGGGCAGTCGCTATTGCAAGCCCCCTCTGCGGGTATCAGGGGCACCCCTGCCTGTGGAGCGCAGGTTCCTCCCAGATCTACGTTGGGGGCTGCCCTGGACGGAACTTGCAACGGATGATGTCTCTGCCTGCTCACGTCCATGCATGTCCCTAAGGGTTTGTGAGAGCTCAGTGAGCACACGGCGCACTGCGGCAAGTTCGGCACATACGTCTTTGGACGTCGCATGCAGTTCCCCCTTCAGGCTCTCGGTGCTTCTCTCCATTTGTACTCTCAGGCTCTCGGTGCTACTCTCCATTTGTGCCCTTAGTGTCTCTGTACTTCTCTCCATTTCTGCCCTCAGTGTCTCAGTTGATGTTTCTATGTCTGCCTTAGTGCCCCCACATTCATCGGCATGGTCCTTGAGGAGCGTGGCCAGTTGCTGCTGTTGCACGATTAACTGGTCGAGGGACTGTTGCCTCTGCTGGGCCATGGCCATTTGCGGTGGTGTCACAGAGGGGCTGGTGACCTCATGTTGCCTTGCCACAGGGCTTGTGGGGGATGGCCAGTCGTCGTCTTGTGGGTGCCCCTGCGTGGTATCCTCATGTTGTACGGGATGGGACAGACAGGGGGATTGGGACAGGTCATGGATGGATCTGACTTCGACGTCCCCGTCTTCTGTGTCGGAGCATGCTGCCATCAATGGGGTGTCACCTATGGTGCTGCTGCCACCAGAGGCAGTGCCTTCTGTGGCATCCATTGGGGGGACCTGTGGTGGTGGTGTTGTGGGCATGCTGGCTGCTGGGGTGCCTGTTGATGTTCCCTCCTCTGTGCTGCCACCTGATTTGTGCTGCTGCCGTGTCTTGATGCGTGCAGCTGAGGTGGAGGGTCTTTGGCCGTTGGTCTTGGCCCTCTTTGCAGGTGTGCTGGTAGGGGTGTCCTGATGCTCGTCGTTTGGATCGGACCCTGTGGTGGAGTAAAGGAGGGCGAGGGTTATTAATGGGTCTGTGGGAATTGGAATGGCATTGTATCACATGCATTGGGGTGGTACCTGAGGGTGATTTGGGTCGGGGCCTTGGAGGTGCTTTCATTTGTGTGTGGAGTGAGGGTGCAGTTGTTTGGCAGCCTGCAGTTAGGGTGTGCCTGCTGCACGTGTAGTGGGTGTTTTAGGGGTTTTTAATTATTTATGTATTTATTGTGAGTTTTAAAGTGCGCTATCAGGCCAATGTGTGTGGACGTTCTCCTGGACATGTGTTCCCGTTGCACTATGGGGACACATGGTACTTCACATGATTGGAAATTGTGGATTTAGCATTGTTTTATTTGGGGCACCTACCTGATTCTTCGGATGTCTGCACTCCTTTCTCCATCCCTCCGACTCCCTCTATGCTCTCCATTCCAATGGTGGAGGCACAGATTTCTTCCAAGGGGGTCAACTTGATGGGTGATTCAGGACCTCCCCCGGTGGCTGTGGCAATGTTGCGGTTGGCAGAAAGTATGCTACGGACGCGTATCCGCAGGTCGTCCCATCGCTTTCTGCATTGCTGTGGGTTGCGGGGTGCGGTCCCCACCGCACTTACCCGCTGTGCCACCAGAGCCCATATGGCCTTCTTGTTCGCAAGTGCCGTCCTGGTCATTTGCGTGGAGAAGACGACGGCAGCATTCTCCTGGAGGGTCTCTGTTAGCACGGTGAGTTCCTCACGGGAGAAGTGGACCTGCCGCTTGCGGTCGCACGCTTTCTTCGCTACTTTTCCCATTTTTCTTGGTTTCGCTAGGGTGGATGACGGGTTGGGGTGTGTTTCAGGGTAGTGTTTTTAGTGGTTGTGTGGATTTTGTGGTTTTATAGGTGTACGGCGTGCTGTTTCCCGTTCCGGGCCCATGTTTTTACTTCCGTTTCCGTATATTTACGGTCACCGTACTTTCCGGTTGGCGCTCACTGCGGTGTCCGCTAAGATGGGTGGCGGTATTGCACCTAGGGCGCCGTACGGCGGCGGTGTGGGCCGTTTTGGGGTCATTTCCGCCATCGCGGACTTTGCACTTCCGCCATGCCGTGGTGCTCGTGCCCGATGGGTCGGAATGGGCCGCACTTTGCTCCATCGTGCAATGGCGGAAATGCTATTTACGCTGTGGCGGTCCGGTCAGTCACTTTCCGCCAGGGTCGTAATGAGGGCCATCGTGTTTAAGTCCGAAATACTAGCTGATATCGGGTTGTTCTTTGAACTTAACTTACTTCGAGACACGACTGCCGCGATCAGATGGGAGGCCTTTAAGGTATACATAAGGGGCATGTCCATCTCTCGGGAGGCCGGGGTACTGAGGGCCATCAAGGCTGCTCTGGGGCAATCTGAGATCAAACTGAAACAACTCGAGCAACGCAACACTACTGGATCCGACCCCACCATTCTTGCCCAAATCTCTGATGAACTTCAGGTATATAACACACTGGCCACCTCCGAAGTCCGTTACTTCAGCCGCCCTCAGGCCGCCAGGAGGTATGGGGAGGGCGACAGGCCTGGGGAAATGCTTGCGACACTTGTAAGAGGGGAGGCGGGCCGAACACAGATCTCTTCTATCAAAGATCGTAATGGTGAGGTTAAGTGGGCGGACCGGGAAATACTAGACACATTCACTGAATTTTATAGCTCCCTCTACTCCCGGCCCGTAGAACACACTGTGCAACGTATGCGCGAGCTCCTTGTGCAGATCCCCACTACAGAGATTTCCCAACAGACCAGGGACCAGCTAGACTCCCCAATCACGCTAGACGAGATAGTGTCGTCCATCTCTGACTTGCCCAAAGGCAAAGCACCTGGCCCGGATGGGCTCACCGCAGACTTTTACCAGGAGCACATAGCTATTCTGGCCCCTCGGCTGCTTGAGGTATGGAACGAGGCCCTCCAGGCCTCCATCCTCCCCCCCTCCATGTGTGAAGCGGTCATCACAGTGCTGCTCAAACCGGGTAGGCCTGAAGATGAGTGCGGGTCATACAGACCTCTCTCCCTCATGAACCTTGACACAAAGATCTATGCCAAGATCATTGCCAATCGCTTTTTGCCAATCATGACGCACCTGGTGCATGAGGACCAAGCGGGCTTCGTCCCGGGTAGATCCACCTCCCACAATATCAGGAGATTGTTCAATGTCATGTCCCGCATAGATCAGAACGCCCAGGCGGTAGCGGTTACGTTGGACGCCCAGAAAGCCTTTGACATGGTCTCCTGGAAATACATGTGGCTGGTCCTCGAGACAATGGGTGTTGGCCCAAACATGATAGGGTTTATTAAACTATTATACACCTCCCCCGTTGCGCGGGTTCAAGTTAACTCACTAACATCCGAGATTTTCACGTTATTCAGAGGCACCCGCCAGGGCTGCCCCTTCTCCCCAATTCTCTTCGCATTAGTGATAGAACCAATGGCGGACTATGTCCGCTCAAGACACTCTCATAAGGGAATAAGATTGATAGAGGAGCCTGAAATGATATCCCTATACGCAGACGACGTCCTACTCTATATCAGAGATCCCACAACTCACCTCAATCCCATATTGAGAGATGTCACCCGCATTGGCACCCATTCCGGTTTTACAATTAACTATTCCAAGTCATAGATCTTCCCGCTCACTCAATCCACCATACAGCCCGTCTCCGAATATCCCCTGCGCTGGGCCCCTGATGGCATTAAATACCTGGGTGTACATGTATCCCTCACTAAGCCCACCCTACTCACTGAGAATTACTCTGCGGCAGCGCTGATAGTTGAGGCCAAAATCTCACGGTGGCGCACTCTTCCGTTATCCGTTGCGGGTCGGCTGTCACTGATTAAAATGATTCTGCTCCCCAAGCTCCTTTACACCTTTAGCAACATACCCGTTTGGCCTGGGAGGGCATACTTCGCTAAGTTGCACACACTCTGCGCACAATTCCTCTGGCACTCGGGTGCGGTCCGCAAGAAGTGGACTGACATGGCTCTCTCATACAGACGGGGGGGTATTGCTGCTCCTGACTTTGCTACATACTGGATTGCGGCCCAAGCCCAATATGCCACTCACTGGTACCCTGGCGCCCCAGTGCGCCCTCATGTTAAGCTGGAACGGTTGGCAACCGCTGGCATTAATTTGATGTCCCTAGTGCTACAGCGACACTACGCCCCGGACTCCCTAGTTGATCCCGTCGCAGCTACCATGTTTGCCTGGACACGCATACTAGGCCCATCTGATGGGATCTCCCCATACTACAAGTGGCTGCCCGCATGGGCCTGTCCCGGGTTAGAGCCCACGCTGGACACTGCCTTGGCCCGCCACTGGGAGGCTCTGGGGTATAGGGCACTGTCGGACTTCTATCCAGAGGGTAAATTCATAGACCCCCCAGACTTGGAGGCCGGGTCACACTAGATCCCCCTTAGAAACTCTTCAGTACTACAGGCTCCGCGCTGCGTTCCGCTCTAGGTGGCCCTCTTTCCCTGATGAGCCCCCTGATAACCCGGCAATAGCGTACATCGCTAACTCGGGCGGTGCACGAGGCGTCATCTCATCACTATATCATATCCTGCAAGACGTCCCCTCTACTCCGGTCCTCGGAGCGCGCAACAAATGGGCAGACGAACTGGGCCTAGAAATAACTGATGAGCTATGGGAGAGCATGTGTCTCCACACCCAAAAAGTTTCTCTCAACTTCCGCTTTCGGGCCATGCAATATAAGCTCCTTAATAGGCTGTATTATACGCCGCGCAGGACTTCAGGGTTTGCTCGTTTGGAGGTGCACCTCTGCCCACGATGCGGGGCCCAGGATGCTGATCATCTACACATGTTCTGGACCTGTCAGAACTTGTTCAGTTTTTGGGACGGGGTCCTAAAGACACTTAGTGCAGTAATTGAGACCACTATCGATCCCGATCCTCTGGCAGTCTTATTTGGGGTTTGGAGCACTGAGGAAACTAAACGCCTGAAAAAGTTTTTAAATATAAGTTGTATGATTGCCAAGAAGTGTATACTCCAGAGTTGGAGGTGCCCCTCTCCCCCGACCCCGCAGAGATGGTTGGGCCTGCTTACTTGGTCACGGAACTGCGAGGAGGACTACTTGACTATGCTGCCGGCCCAGTCTCGTCCCAAGAACATTTGGAATGAATTTAACACATATCTCAATGTTCAGTCCGAGGCTGGGTCGGAGTCTTGTCTGTCCCCGGCCACCACTCCTGCATCATGATCTCCTCAGCTCTCCTCCTCCATTTACAAAACATTGTAGTCACTGCTGTAATGTTGATAAGGTAGCCTGTAAGCACCTCTATGTTGTAGATGATTCATATGCTTGTTGCCTTGATGTTTGTACCTTGTGAACCTCTGCCGGCAAAAATAAAAGTTTAAAAAAAGAATGCCCTCCAATCATGCATGCCCACGAGTAGGGTACCCCTCATGCTCCAGGAACCCTGTTGAGCAACCTCTGTGCTTTCCAGGTGCTACTAATGTTATTTAAAGCCAGAAATCTAAAAGGTAATAGCTTAATTGCAGCTGGAAATTAGCTCCTGGCGTGATCAAAATGTCTTAATCAAGTGTGACATCATCCCCTTCATTTATAAGTAATATGTGTGTTCTCGCGTTTCTTCATCCACTGAATTACTGTTAGAAACAAAGGCATGATTTGTGTCTCTTGTGTAGGCATTAGGAAGGCAGTTGCCAGCCTCTGGCATAATATGCCCATGTTCTTCCAATATTGGCTAGCTGTTGCCCTCTTATGACCTGGTAGAACCATCATGGCAGTGACTGGCAAATGCCTTTCCCCTGCAGACAGAAAAGCGGAAATAAGAGGCCAATTCAAGACACAGAACTAATAGAAGTTAAGACAGACTGCAGCTGCCATTGCTGTGTTAGGAAGAATATGTTGAGTGTTCAAGCAAGGAGGTATGTATTAAGCAAGCAAGCAGTGAGAGAAAAAGAAAGGCCAGAGGGGCTCTTTGAATAATGTAACAGGGCAGGGGACCCATACTCTGCCGTCCTAGTAACATATGAGAGAATCAAATAGATCAGGCTTTGCAGCAAATGTTAAATGAGAAAGGAACAGAGTCCAGCTCTGCATTAAGAATAACAAAGGAAAAGAAAGGCTAGGGTCTGAAGCCAGCATGAGATGGAATAAGAGGCGCGAGACTCATCGTGAGAGGCTGGCCGGGCCTTCGCAGGGGCGCTAGAGGGGCAGTCCACATAGCGGGCTCCCCTCTGGCCACCCCCCTGGGTCCACATACATCCCACCTACTAGGCATTCCCCGGGTCGACATATCCAGCCGCGGACCTGGGGAGTGCTTATAAGGGGGTGGGCTTGCGATCGCTCATCCTCCTTGTTTGCTGTACCCTCTCAGCCCCCCCCTGAGGAAAGTCAAAGCAGCAACATCACACACCTGGTCCCTCTACTCCCATTACAGGGCTTACTCAGAGGTACAAACAAGATTTCCTCTTTCTTTGAAACCCCCATCCTTCCATTCCAAGAGACACACACGTCCCCTTGCCCCACACAAAAATGTAGCAACTTGCAGTTGGTAGAAAAGGCTTCAACTCCTTTAATTGCCAGGAGTCCAATTACAGGTGATCTGCCTCTTAACGAACTGGCACCCTAGCTGTGGCCCACTGGAAGTAATTGTTATTTCCTCTCTCTTACCATGAGCTCATAGTCAGATGAAAAATCCAGAAATGCAACATACAAAGACATGTTCTTTGCTGCTGCGTCCTTTAATTTTCTTCTGTTTTCTTTTCTTCTTTTCTCTTGTTTTATACAGTGATATTTGTAATTTAATACGTACTGCTATTTTAATTCTAATTTTGTGAAAAGTCGAGTTCTTTGACTAAAACACAATAAATAAATAAATAAATAAATAAATAAAGCAAAGTCCCCAAGATGTCCACTGTCCCCCCCAGATTTTATGTGTCTCCTACGCCCCTTCTAGAAGGGTTAGTAGTTATAGATAACTGCCCTACAGTCCCGGTGGAGAACGGCAACATAATTAGCAATCATGATGTGTAAACAATGTCAACCGATGAACCAGATCCATCTTATCCCACGAAACAGAGGCGACTGGCAAAGGGAAACACAAGCCAAGCATGTAAGACATCGGGCTGAGCCTGAGGTTTCTTTTACCAGCTTAAATCAGAAGGGTTCTAAACTCACAAAAAAGAAAATCACCCATAACAAAAAATGGCAATAGCTGAAAGCTGGTTTAACTAGCTGGTTTAGGCCCACAGAACCAGTAGAAGAGGAAGGGGCTGACATCAAGATGAATGACTCACCGAGAGATAGGTATTGTGCAATGGATCTAGGAGAAACAAGCAGCGCAGGTCCAACCTCACCAAACCTTATAACTAAAGTGTCTGAGAAAGAAGTGCTAAAGGTACTACATGATGTCGGCAAGAAGGCCAAGAGCTCCCACCCAGGACTGATGAAACATTTTTTATATTTTATAAAAAATCTGAACCAGAAAAGTAGATCTGCATGGGCGAGTCGCTCAGTTTTTTTAAAAATACTTGAGTCAAATACTGCAATTGTCTGTCTTAGTTAATGATGATTATTTTGATTTGTTCAACCTCTGAAGTGCAACAATCCGAATGTGTCCATGATATACTGTAAAAACGCAGGAAAAGTGTTATTGTTTCATAGGTTTAAGGATCTCCTATATAACACTGGGGTGGAGCTCGAAGTTGATAGCGATTTAGATGATCCATGTCTCCCTTTGGCAAAGTCAAGCAACAAAAGCTTAGGACATTGTACTCATTCTTGCGATTCTATGTGAAAATACCTCTTTTTAAAGATCTCAAGAGAAAAATACGGTTTTACATTGACCGATTTTCTTTTGATCGTTAAACCTGTATTGTAAAGGTCTTTTTCTCTTGAGACCTTTGAAATGCTTTTTTCCTTTAAAAAAAAAATATTCAGGGGCTTTTACCTCCCTAGCCCCCCATTGTTCCTTAAACCCCCTAAACCCCCACCACCCCACCACCCCCCACCCCTCACTCCCCCAAACCAGAATGCATACATACACACAACACACACACCAACACACATGCACCCACAAACCCCCATCTCTCAGCCCCGTTGCCAGTGGTGCTGTCCCCTCATAACTGAGGCGTTTCCATAACGACTTGGAATACACGTGGCTTTACCCATCTTCTCGAACCTAATGTCTAAAATAAATATTGATAGGTATACACTCTATCTGACCTGGGCGAATAGAGGAGAACAAGGGAGACCTTATGGTGGACTGTTGGTGGGAGTTAATCACTGCTTTAAATTGCATAAAATTCTAACTAAGGATACGCAATATGTTTTAGCAGTAGAAGTAGCAGTAGAAGTTGAATTCCCAAATGTAATGTTCAGTCGTGCAGTGTTGATTGTTGCATACCAGGAGGGTAATAGATATTAACAAAGTGAAAATATACAAGCAGTAGTGCATGGGCACTAAGCGATGATGAAGATGTAATAATAATGGGTTGTGACTTTGATGCACATTGTATATGTGGTGAGGTGTTGAACAGCTGGAGTGGAATTTGAGTCAGATGAGGCACGCTACTTCTAATCATGCAGGTAATTTATGGAAGGAGTTCACAGGAAACTGGGATCTGAAAATGTTGAATTGTCTTGTGGAAGGGGATCTACAGGGGGCATACACATGGAGACAAGGTCAAAAAAGGGCTACTATAGATTAGATTTTTGTAAACCTTCCTGTCCTTCCAAAAATAAGTCGCCTATGTGCCCAATGGAACATATGGAGCAACCATGTGTTTATGAAATTGAACTTAGAATGCGATTTAAAAGAAAGTAAGAAGGCGATTGGAGAAATCCAAGTAAATTAGCCAGGTCATTGCATTAGTTGGGCGCAAAAAAACATACATAGGGTCAAAGAAGCAACCAACTCCTATGACCTTGCTCTGATGCCTACATGTTTGGGCAAAGAGATTGACGAGCTCGAGGCATGGGTTACTGAGTTCTCTAACCAGCATGCCAACTTGAGCCAGGCAGTGAATATTCAAATGGAGAACAAATATTCCTGTTACGATAAATAAATGTGTAACAGGGAGCGCAAGTTTAGACAGGATTTGTGTAGACTTAAAATCAGCCCCAAGAATATCACTGATATATTGTCTCAGACGAATGTATTCAAAAATGCCTATCGGAACTGGATCCGCTGGGGGCGAATGTCCCGGCACTGCACTCAATGGAAAATAATGGTCAAGGTACTCGTCTCTGGCAATTCCAGATCCATATGGTCATTACTAGGTGAAGCTATGGGTAGGCTAAGGAGGGTGCTTAATCCCAATAATGAGGAGGTATGGGTGCAGCATTTAAGCAGGAGAGGCACCTTATAAGGGATTTTAAGCCAAGATAGTGTTTGTGCCGAGATAAGTGGTCCTTTTTTTGAGATTGGTGAGGATGATTTAAAATGCAGATTTGGTAGATTCAAATCCTCAAGGAACCTGTGGGATATTTTGACCCATTCCAATATGCCTCACTACATCACTTTACTGCAATGGTGAAGGAAGCAACCCAAAATGACCGCGCTGACTCCTGTACACTCCAAAATCTTTAAAACTGCATTTATGGCATAACCAGAAAAAGGATGCACGCCCTACCACACAAAGTTAGGTGGGTTGAAAACAGAGTCATCACTGCAGGAGCATGCCAGTGGGCTCTGCCACAGGCAACATGGAGCAAAGTGAATGAAACAGCATCATTGTGCTGAAAACCGAAAATGCCTTTTAAAATGACATTTTCTTAATTTTAAAAAGTGCTGATTTTGGTGTCAGATCCATTATTTTCTACTGAACCATTGAGATTAAAGGGCCCTGCAATACCCAGGATCACCCAGTGTGGCTGAGAGGAATGGGAATGACAGTTCCTAAAATGTATCTATGAAAAAGCAACCCAGGAACCCTTGTTTTCATTTTCCACGGGCAAAACTGCTATTTCTTTGCAACAAGTATCAGGAAACAGCTGTCCAGAGAAACTCTAAACAAAGGCATGATACATGTATCCATGCTGCAAACAACTCCAGCACACAAGGGAAGAACTAGTGCTGACTAAAATGTGTATTTGCTGTAGATGAAAACCAGATTTAAAGAATTAAGTTTAATGTGCTTTTGCCTGAATGAAGAGAAAAATTGCTTGTTTTTAAAGTATATTCTTGTGTAAAGGATTAATTCTTTAAGAATGACAAAGGATTTGCTAAAAGGTAAAAATCCACCTATAAACTTTTTTAATTTAATATGTTTAAAGGAAAGATTTCAAAGGTGAACCTTAAAGCTAAACCGAGTCTGAGTTAATAAACTATTTAAATAAAAACCTGCTCTGACAGTTCTTAGCCCTGAGAAAGGTTGACACCTCCACTGCTGGCAGAGGAAAGGCTAATTGCTGCTGTGAGGCCTTGAATACTCATGACAAAGGAACTTCATTAGACATTCCTATTTGCCCCAGGCGAAGACAATAGCAGACTTGAACACTCACTCTTCCAGTGGGAGGGGCAGGAAGCGTCACTCTCCAGGGAGAGTCCACTCATTGAACTTCAAAGGATTTGACATTTGACATTTGTTTACACTTGGGAAAAAGAAAAAAAAACTGACATGTGACTTTTGGGTTTAAAATGGTTATTTTGCCACTGAACTTCAAGACATTGGGCCTCACTAGAAGTTCTCCGGTCCGGACTTAACGGTGCCGTTATAACCATACCGGCTCTGTTTCCGCGATCACCAAATTATGACCTACGGATCTGGAAATACCACTACTATAAACTGCCACCGCAGAGTCAAGGCACCCGTAAACTTCGCCTGCACGGAAACCCCCCGTTACCGGCAATACGAAACACCGCAAGCATTACGAGTAGCATGGACATGGAAACACTGCTACAAAAATAGCACTAAAACCGTGACCACGGTGGTGGTATCGCCGTCACCGGGAACATGACGTTAAACAGTGCCTGGTGATCTGAATCAGGCCACAGCTGCACCAAATGAGCCCAGCTGGACCCAGCAGGCTACTGGGAGCCTACAAAAGGGCCACACCCAGGCCAACTCCAAACATAACTATGCAGGCAGCAGCTCTAGTGGCATTGGAACTGGGGCTATTGAACCAACAGGCAGCACTGCACAGGATAGCAGTAATGGTGCAAGGGAGGAGGAGACGGAGGCGCAGGAGGTGGAGGCGGCACCTAGCAAACCCATGCCAAACCCTATTGTCCAGCCGGCATGACCCTGCAGGCAGCCTGCAATACCCCGCATCAGGGCCTCACCCTGGAACCTGACCCCAGGACAGATCCACACATTATACCGGCTGGACCGTCCAACAATCATGTATATCACCACCATGATAGAGGACGACATCAGCAGCCACATTGACATCACCACCGCCACCCCCCCTCCTGAAGGTGGTGTCGGTACTGCATTTCCTTGGCACCGGAACTTATCAGCACAAAGTTGGTCAGCTGCACAGGCTTTCACAACCCTGTTTCTCCAAAATACTGGTACAGGTACTGGATGCCCTGTTGCGCCATGTGTCTGAACAAATCGCACTACCCCGTACCCTTGTCATGGCCCCGGCTCGCAGGTGCCATTGGCAGCTGTGGAACGCTTGGCGCTGGCGGCACCATTAAGTCGTTCCGTTCTCCCTCTTTCACTTCCTGGTTAGCGTTCTAGTCTTTTTGTTTTGGGCCATCCTCGTTTCCATATTTAACCACGCCCCTTTCTCAGGCTTGGCGCATTGAAACTTTTGCTTTCACTCAGCTGTAGTGTTTTTTCGCTTGCCCTGTGATTTTCCCTTTCAAGGATCTACGTCCTTTATTCCGTTACTCACCTCCGCCTGTTCTGGATTTCTTCATTTCCCTCCTTTCCTCCATTAGTTTAACGCTCACCTGGTATCCACGGGGATGTCACTCAGCCTGTTCTGACCTCTTACGACCTCGAACCCTTTCCTGGAGTCTACTCGACTGGAGACTGGGCCATGTTTTCTTGGAAAGTGTGCTCTCCGTCCTACTTTCAGCGCAGGGGCGCGTTTATTGATGCAGGCTCGTTGCTGCCTAGTTACTTCACTTGCAAGAGTCCGACAGGTAAGTATAATGAGTCTTTTGAACAGTTCTCTTACTTCGTTCCTTTCCTTCCTTCGATGATGGCCGGCGTCCGGGGATGGCGACATGCTGCTGAGATGAGTAGGGCTGAAGGTGAGTGAGAGCGCGATGCGCAATGCAAACCTTTCGTATTTGTATTGAACTGAGTTCTTTTTCTGTGTCTTTAAGGTGCCGCGTAGATGCCGGTTATGAAGAAGAAATGCGGTGATGAAGCACGGTATGCGGCGCCTCTAGATGTTTCCACGCTAATCTGGAGTGTCTTTTCCCTCTTGCAGGTGGATGATAAGTTCCGGAGACAGAGTTCCCCCCAGAGGGGCTGGGATTCAGGTAAGCGTTTGAAGCTCGTACAGTCTTCAAAAATAAGCGAAGATTTGCTAAATGCTTACTAATGCCTTTTTTCTGTTCTTTTCCCTTTTCCTTAGGAAGCGGCATGCCGGGATGGGAATGACACCGCCGAAGATGCCCGCAGAACAGAAGAGCGATGAATGATGGGCAGAAGCGCCGCAAGGTAAGGCTGTTCCTAACGGTGTTCTTGTTCTTGCAGGAGCTGAGCGCAGAAGAAAGATGCAGGCCTACTGGAGACCGATCCGAACACGGTGAGTGTCATGCTGCAGGTGCAGAAAACGCAAAGCATGTTTCTCAGCCTGGCCGTGGCTTAAATAGTCTCTGGGTATCCCAGGTGTCTCTGGACTGAACCACACCCAAAAGACTAGACTGCACATGCAGGTCTGGGAACCGAAATATGTGGGGGCATCCATCTTGTTCCCATCAATTCACTACAAGTCCAATCCCCAATGTTATCCTATGGGAGTGAGTGAGTCTGGTGCTACAAGCGCCAAGTCTGACTTCAAGTGGGTCTTTGGAGGCATGGAGAGGCCCTTGAGGGCCATGTAGGTGATCATGGCCTGGCTCCAGACTGACATCTTGGAGGGCTGGGGACATGAGGGGCAGGAATCATGACAATTAGTCTTCCTAGTCTTTTGTTTTGTTTTTCTTTCTTCACCGCTGCCCGTCTCCTGTCTGCTCCCCTGAGCGTTTTTTCTCCCTACTGTTCCCTGTCCTTCTGTCATTGTTTATTTTCTGCCTTTCATTTTCCCTGCACCCACGGATCAATGGTTTGCTCTCAGCCAAGGACTCCCTTCTGCCACGGAGCCACTGGACTCTCGCTGTTCAGGAAAACTTATCCACGGCGATCCAGACCACCTTTCCATCTTACATCAAGATAATCCTGTCAAGCCTTCCACCCGCTACAGCGTCAAAGACTCAGAGAGGTTTTTTTAAGCGGTTGCTTTTTTCCTCTCCATCTGGTCCCTGCGGGGGGAGGTCCTCTGCTTCCCTGCATCACAGGTTATCAGTTTGGCTTCCTACCGCGGAAGACCGTACCTCTTCACAAGAAAGAAGACGCCAAAGAAGAAGGTACACAAGCACGAGACCTCATCAGAGGGTACAGTTGAGGAGGAAGGGGAGGTGGACACGGATATCACAGACGTACAGTCTTCCATTGCTGAGCGTGATAGTTTGCAACGCCATGAAGACAGACCAATGGCATCACCTGAACAGGTCCAGGAACTTCTTTCCACGGTGCATAATCTAACCCAGGAATTGCAGGCCATTAAGGCTGAAAATGCAACCCTTAAACAGAGAGTCGACTGTCAAGATCAATCCTGAAGAGTTCATGGAGGCATGTATCATTCAGTATACCTTCAGACCCCAAACCTATGCCACTGATCAAGCCCGCATAGGTTTTCTGGTGTCCAATATGACTGGTAATGCCCTAGCCTGGGCTACCCCACTGGTTACTAGTGCCAGCCCTTTATTGCAAGACTACTCCGGGTTCACAGCCCAATTTAAGTTGGCCTTTGAGAGGCAAGGGACCGCTGTGGTAGCCAGTGAACAGTTGCTGGACATGCGACAGGCTAACACTGACCTGTTGTCTTACATATCCCGCTTCAAGCGAGTGGCAGCCGGGACTGGTTGGCCAGAAAATGCTCAATATGCCATATTTCGTCGAGGCCTGAGAGAAGACCTTAAAGATGAACTGGCACGGGTTCCAAGGCCGGCGACTCTCTCCGAACTTTGGTCCACTGTTCTTCAGTTGGATTTTCGTCTATCAGAAAGGCGTTCAGAACGTCGAAAGAATCGTGGGTTTCCGGCTCTGGCTCCATCTGAATCTAGTGTGTCCACCTCCACTCCTACCAACTTTAACAAGGAAGAACCCATGCTGATCGGTGCTACCCGACGGCCCCTCACACCAGATGAACGTAAACAAAGACGGGATAATAACCTGTGTATGTACTGTGGGTCCAACCAACACATATTGAGAGATTGTCCTGATGTGCCACCACGACGGTCGGGAAACACTCCACCTCGGAACTAGTAGGGACAAGTTACCGAGGTGGGTTTCCTGGTCCCTATGAACCTTTGTCAATTACTCCCACTATCTCTACAGAAAACAACTGTTTTATGGTGGTAGCTATCCAGTTGTGTCTTCCTCAACAGACCTTCGATGTACTGGCTTTGCTGGATTGCGGGGCCGCAGGGTGCTTTATGGACATCGTCTGGGCCGACAAGACCGGCATCGGTCGGTTGGAGAAGGAAGAAGACCAAAAGGTCGAGGGAGTTGACGGAAAACCCTTAAGCTCAGGCCTGATAACTCACGCTACTCCCCCAATGGTCATGATGGTTCTTCATCACACCGAAACTATTCAGTTTGACCTGATCAGAGCCGCATACTTCCCGGTTGTATTGGGAGTATCATGGTTAAGGAAGCACAATCCAATCATAGATTGGAAAAACAATCAGATGTCATTCACCTCTGAGTTCTGCCGACAGTCCTGTTCTTCGATAACTAATTATGCCACCGTTCAACCTCTTCCCGAGCCTTCACAAGGAACTGATGTATTGAGAATCAACAGTATTCCCGCAGATTTCACTCAGTACATGGAGGTGTTTCAGAACAACGAACCACAAGAGCTACCTCCCCACCAGCTCGAGGACTGCACCATCAACTTAATACCTGATGGTATGGTCCCTTTTGGGCGCATGTTTTCGTTATCCCTCAAAGAGAAAGAGGCACTCAAAGAGTACCTTTTTTTTTTTTTTTATTAATTTAAAGTGCATTTTGGTTAATTAAAACCTTATACACTAACAAAAACAATTACATCAATAACAAGAAGCATACATTAATTTCATATTGACCATACATAAGAACAGATGGTACATTTTAAAATAAGAGGCATCTTTCGGTCTGTTTCCTATTATTCCAATAAAACCACACACATCAAATCATACAAATCATACAAACAGGGTATCACATTAGAAAGAAGATATCACATTCTCAGAGAAAAAGATATAATTTGCCAATAGTTTAAAAAATTGCTCGCTTCCAAATATAAAAGGCTGCCCCAATAAAAACCTTAATTTCACCATCATAAATTACTGACCAAAATTGATTAGATTCAATAATTTGAAGGTCGCCAACTAGATTTGAGTACCCTTTATAATACCATTCCTTTAGTTTAATACACATAGTTAAAATGTGTCTTGCTGTCTCCACCTCTAATTTACAGTGCCTACACAATCTTTCAGCACGGGGTATATTAACCCAAGCCCCGGTTATTTCATTACATGGGAGAGTGTTCATACGTAACTGTAAAATAAATCTCCTCAAAGTCCTATTACCCGTGTTTAACAAATATTGTTTCGGGGTGGCTGGTTTAAGGCCTTGAAGAGCATACATTGTATCTCGGGGGATATTATATAAATAGGACTGATTTTCACACAAATCCCAAGATACGTACAATATTATCCTTCCCCGTGAGTTCATTAAAACCTAAAATTTCAAGGAAGGCTAGTGCTGTATTTTGTAAAATAACCATATAGGAATTCTTAAACCTGCCTTTGCTCTTGTTTTTTCCTATAAAACCAAGAAGGCTTTCATTCCCCTCTTTCCCCAATATTATTTTAAAATAAAGTTTACAGCATCCTATTTTCCACCACGTGGAGAGGGAAATGATCCCCAACTCGCATCTTATTGCTTGTATAGGCACAGCTTTGGATAACCCACAACTGGCCTCCAGAGCTTCCCTTCAAGTTGGTCTAGTTTACTCAGATATTTACTTTCCACTGTTTCTATACCATACATAATCCCTGGAATAATACAACTCTTATATATTTCTAAAAAACCTTCAATGGAGTGGCCACCCTTACTAGCCATGTATTTCCTTATCACATTCCATTTTTTTAAATTTTCAAATTGACTGCCTCTTGGAAAAAATTAATACATGGTTTACTCAGGATGGGCATCCCAAATAAGGATAGGCATCAACAACTTCCAATTCAATATTATTAATATGCCATCTGGAGGTAAGCCTTTTCTTTTCCTGTTTAGTAACTCCAAATGCCATAATTTTTGTTTTATTTATATTAATATTGAGGTTGTTTGCCTCCGAATAAACAGACAAACCATTCAACATTCTTTGCAGTCCTATCAGCGTTTTATCCATGAGGATAGTATCATCTGCGTACATAAGTCCACATATTGGTTTCCCAGCCACAATAGGTGGGAAATTGTTTAAGATCTTAAAACTCTCCCACATATCTAACACATATAAATTATACAGTATAGGAGAGGTAACACAACCCTGCTTGAGTCCAGTATTAGTTCTGATCTCAGATGACAGCATCCTTCCTTTACCCAAGCAGATGGTCACCGTAGTATCCCTATACATTTCCTCCAAAAATGAAGGATCTTTGGGCAGATCTTTTCCCCTCTCAATTTCTCCCACATAAGTCCCCTATTGACACAGTCGAAGGCTTTCGAGTAATCTATAAAACATACATATAATTTTTCCCCCTTGTCCTTTGAATTAGCTATGATGTAATTCAGCATAGTCAGGTTATCCAGGGTACTATATCCCTTTCGAAATCCAGTTTGTTGAATAGAGAGTAGACTATTTTCCTCTATCCAATTATTCAAGCTGTTTACTAACAAGGAGCAAAAAATCTTACAACTACTTTCCGCCATTGCTAAAAGTCTGTAATTATCCGGCAGTTTTCTCTCCCCTTTTTTAAAAATAGGGACAACAATAGCTTTCTTCCAACTTTCCGGTATAATACCTGTTTCCCATATACTCGTGAATAGTTGGAGAAAGATACCTGCCCATTTCTTAGGGTTTTGTTTTATAGCAATGTTGGCCAGCCCGTCCGGCCCAGGGGCACGAGAGGAATTCATTTTTGAGATCACTTTAAGAATATCTATGATATCAAAGGGGAGATTGGCCATACCACATGGATTTAAGCTAGTATTAGCCGATATGTGACTGGTCTTGAAAAAGAGATTAGTAATATATTGTTTCCAAACCTCCTGACCAACATCGTTATTTTCCCTATTGTCTTCATCCATTAAAAATTGGCGATAGAGATACCAAATTCTTTTTGAGTCATGAGTTTTACATAACTTATATATGCATCTCCAATTAGCATTGTTGGTATTGTATTTATAATCCTTTATCCAATTTTTATAATGTGTCTTTATGTTACTTATTCTTTTACTTCTCTCTTTATCATCTAAGTCACATATCTGCTTAAGTTCTCGAATATTGCGCTTTATCTCTTTTTTCCTATCATAGATTGCTTGATCGAACTTATGTGAGTGATTTTTCCCCTTTGGACTTTTCAAAATAGCGTTACTGTTTGTACAACGTATCATACCCAACAGATTGGTAATAGAGTTAAGTCCATTACAGGCTATGTCATGGCCATCAATAATTAAATGATCAAACAGACCATTAAAGGAGGCTAGGTTTCTATCAGACCAAGTAATCCTATTTCCACTTGCTGAAAATTGTATATTCATCTCCTTGCCCACTCCCCATCTTTGGGTTCCTGGGTCATAGTTAAATTTACCCCGGAGAGGTACATGATCACTCAGCAAGATGTCTACATGCTCGAACGAGATGTTTATACGTCTTTGATTTTTATTAACGAACATGTAGTCTAGCCTGTAAGAAACCTTTCCGTTAGTCCAGGTGTTCCCATCCCCTGTACCTATATTTGTTTCCAAGTACGTAAGCCCCCAATCAGACATCAAGTTCATCCATCGAAAGCCTAATAGGGTCTGCTGGTTTTGCCACCCAAACCCAAGACAATCCTGTAATTCTATTGATGCAATTATAGCTGTTTCCTCCCACAATTCTTTACACCTATTCATATCCTTCGCGGCTATATTACAATGGGCATTAAAATCTCCCACTATACAAATATCAGAATCAGGTGATTCCAAAATCCAGCTATCAAGAGTTAAGTTGAGATACTCCCCAATCTCCCGAAAGTTGACCCCATCTGGTTGAGAATAGATATTTATAAGTAGAAGTTTCCTTGTAGGGCTTCCTCTATTTATAGATGCGCACATGACATTCCGAAGACTCCCATGTTTCTCATATGGTTTATAATTAAAATGATTTTTTTATCCCAATACAGAGCCCTCCATATGGACGACCCTTCTCACCTTTATCGGCAGATTTTTGCCATATATTATATCCATCCAATAAGATTTCCCCGGTGATCCAAGTTTCCTGGAGAGCAAAAATGTCACTCTCCAAGAGTAGTTGTATTCCATCCTTATGTAAAAGGGAGTTAAAACCCCTACAATTCCAAGAGAGAAGGGTATATTCATTAGTGCATACCTCATCTCAATTAGAGCATGGGGTGTTTCCTTCCAAAGAGTTTATCTCCTTTAAATTACTTCCAGATTCAATACAAGTCGGAGGATACCCCTCCAAACCCCTATTTACTGCACTGATATTTTTATATGTGGGAGAATTACATATCACAATTTCATATTCATTCCCCCATATTCCATTAGAATTTTCCCGCATAAGGTCAACAAACACCGCAGATCTAAATCGGGCAATAACCCAATTTTCCCAACTACCAATTTCTGGTAGGATAATAGATTCGATGTCCCCTGTATTAATATTTTGTAACTGCGGTATAGATGACAATTTGTTCAATAACCATGCCCGGTTTAGAAAGGGGCTTTCATCTGTGGTACCCCTTTCTATAATCTTTATGGTTTTTCCCACTGGAAGCAGAGGCTCTTCATTCATTCCAACTAAGTTAGCCATGCCAATTTTATAATTACTATGCATGGCCAGACGCTCCATCTCCCTAATATATATTTCCTGCTCTGTTTTAGTAAGAGACATATCATTACTATTCCGAGGTATTGTAACATATTTAAAATTGTTTCCCATAAGTACCCTATCCTTGGATCCTAATTCCTCCAGCTCCTGCTTATTACTTTTTAACCAGTTCTGTAAACCCCCGTTTTTTGTTTTCGTTTTTTTGCCTGGGTCCAGTTTCTGCTGATGTTCAATAATTTCAAAGTGGTTCCCCACTTCTACACATTCAGAGTCTGGAGAAACCGTAGCTGCTAGGGCCATCGTATTCTTTTTATTTTTTTTTGTTTTGTAGTTATAACTTTAGCCATCACCACCCTTTTCCGAGTGGGCCTTCTATTTTTCCTTTTTCGCCTAGTGCGTCTCTTCAAACCTTGGGATACTGTTACTTCAACAACACTCTCACTTGAAGTTATTTCTTCTGGTGTGTTATCCCTAGGATTGGGCAACTCCTGGGGGGGGTGAATTTGACTGGGCATGTTCTTTCTTACTTTCATTTTCGGCCGCTAAAACCAATTTGCTCAAATCTCCAAGATCATCACTTATTTCCATTGGATACTTCCCCCCTCACCCCCCAGTATTCCTTTATCCCAATCTCAAGGTATCTAGTATTATCAATGTTCTGTTGTACCAGTACCTTAATATCCCTTTGTTCTTTAAGCAGTTTAGTACAAATGGTCATTAGAACATCCATCATAGTAGTGAGTGCGTCAAATTTTTCTCCAACCTCAAGGGGATTTTCATTAACCCCACTCATATCTCTATTAAAAGAATTATTAAATGAGTTCTCTGTAGGATTCCATGACACCTCTTCCTCATTACCAACATCTTCTTCTTGTTTAAATTTAGTCAAATCTGGAGTGTCAGATAGATTAGAACCAATAATATTATTCATTTCAGTATCCTCAACTGCAGAAATGTTTTGATCATTATCTATTCCCATGGATTGACGCCTCAGATTGTGCACTAGTGTCAACAAAGAATTATTATCAATCATTGAGCTGTTAGAGGGGAGTGGATGGGGCTGTTCAGTGTCAGGTACCAATACTTTTTCTTTAATAGTTAAGAAACTAAATATTTTGGGTATATCAGGTACATCTTTAGTCTCACCAATAGGCTCTTTCTGCTCTCCCTTCCTATTATTTTTTCTTTTCCCCCCTTTCTTGGTTTCTATCGTTATATTAGTTGTTGGTGTACTTTGTTTGCCTTGTTTTGATCTAAGGTTATGAGTACATGGGCTTGGTGCCATGATAGTAGAGGGTACAGAATATCTATAAGGCACCACCTTCTAACCTACAGTAGGTCAGTTTAAAATGTCACTGGTCTGTAAATTCAGACGTCAGTACCAAAGGTAGAATAGTGCTCACGATACACACCTTTCACTATAAATGATAATGCATAGGATAATCTCAATAGATTAAAACCAATAAAAATGAGTAAACAAGGTGCCTCAAGCAGTACTACCATAAAAACAAAATTCAAAATATAAAAATATTCAGAAAAAGTGAGCAATTTAAGACTCGTATTATATAACGAGACCACTATTATATTTTTGCTTTTTAAAATCAGTAGATGGAATGTAAAACAATGAGTAACTATCAACCACTAATGCAGAGCAGATATAACAGCAGTCTCACGCACAAAGGAAGATGCAAATGCAATGTTCCACAAATCCACCTTGTATGGGGGCGCCCGACAGCTTGAGGAGCAGGCCTTAAACCGACTCTCCCCCCCACCATGTGGTTATATTACTGTATATTTACGAACTTGGTCACGTGCACCTAATCCAAGCCACCAAGATACAAAATATCTACTCCTTGCTTTCTCAACGTTTATACTTGCGTCCACTGCGCGCCAAAAAGCCGCAAAACAGTCAGCGCCCTTTACACCTATCGGGCTTAACGCCGCAAGGGTGGCTGTCTCGTCGTTATCAGGAGATCAGGGAGTCACGTGATCGTGACGTGCGTGTCCCCAGCCCCGCCTCCTCCAGGAAGCAACGGGCTCTCAAGCACCAGCAAGAGCGTTTCCCAGCTCGCAGTGCTGGCAAAAGTATACAAGAACCTCCGTTAAAATAAATGCGTTCGTTTTAGTGCAGCAGAGTTCGCCGCTTGGGCGGCTGTCTCGTCGTTATCAGGAGATCAGGGAGTCACGTGATCATGACGTGTGTGTCCCCAGCCCCGCCTCCTCCGGGAAGCAACGGGCTCTCAAGCACCAGCAAGAGCGTTTCCCAGCTCGCAGTGCTGGCAAAAGTATACAAGAACCTCCGTTAAAATAAATGCGTTCGTTTGAGTGCAGCAGAGTTCGCCGCTCGGGCGGCTGTCTCGTCGTTATCAGGAGATCAGGGAGTCACATGATCATGATGTGCGTGTCCCCAGCCCCGCCTCCTCCAGGAAGCAACGGGCTCTCAAGCACCAGCAAGAGCGTTTCCCAGCTCGCAATGCTGGCAAAAGTATACAAGAACCTCCGTTAAAATAAATGCGTTTGTTTGAGTGCAGCAGAGTTCGCTGCACGTTCTCTGACCTCTTGTTCCATTGCACCATTGTATATCTCGATGATATACTGGTATTCTCCAAGAACCCTCAACTTCACACCACACATCTTCACCAGGTTTTACAAAGATTGAAGGAGAATCATTTGAAGGCGAATTCTTACAAATGCGTGTTTCAGGCTACTGATGTTCCCTACCTAGGGTTTATTCTTTCATCCGAGGGTATCCGGATGGATCCCAGCAAGGTGGGTGCAATATTGCATTGGCCCACTCCTAGTTCTGTTAAGGACATTAAAAGGTTCTTAGGGCTTGCCAACATTTATCGCAAATTTATTGCAGGCTTTTCCGATAGAGTACTACCCATCACTAGATTGTTAAAGAAGTCATCTACACCTTATGTTTGGTCTACGGAGGCAGACCAGGCATTTCAGCTATTAAAAGAGGATTTTTGTTCTGCCCCTGTGCTTCGTCAACCAGACCAAAGTCTAAGGTTTATCCTAGAAATAGATGCCTCCGCAGCGGCCTTGGGAGCCGCACTACTTCAAGAACACGATGGCTTGGAATATCCCGTGGCATACATGTCCAAACCTTGAATGTCAGACAGACACATTATTCAGTGATTGAAAAAGAATTGCTGGCAATGAAATCTGCTTGTGAGGAGTGGCGTCACCTTCTACAGGGAGCACACCATCCTTTCGAGTTGAGAACGGACCACAAGAACCGCAAAGTCATCCAGAGTATGGAGTGTGTAAATTCACGGCAAGCCTGGTGGGCTCACTTCTTTTCTCAATATTATTTTGTGTTGACATACTTACCAGGGACCAAGAATATACTTGCCGATGCTCTCTCAAGAAGACCCTTTCCTGGGAAGCCCCAGAAGGAACAGATCAGTCTTATGTTTCCTGATACCAAGGTCATCTGTTCCATAGAGTCCTTTTTGGAAGATGTCCGCAGAGCCAAACACACTTCCGGTATTCCTTCTTCGACTTGTCACCCTGAAGATCTACATATGCAAGATGGATTATGGTTGCACAAACAACGTGTTTTCCTACCCGACGTCGGATTCCGACGGAATGCATTGAAGTGGTGTCATGATGATCCGGTGGCAGGGCACAGAGGGGTTAAGAACACTCTTGATCTGCTGAGACATCAGTTCTGGTGGCCTGGTATGACCAAGGAAGTTACTGCTTATGTACAATCCTGTCCGGTATGCTGTTGTTCGAAGTATAGCACACAGAGACCTGTCGGATATCTTCAGCAGGAAAGAGTACCCAAGAGACCCTAGAGTGTAATATCTACCAACTTCATTGTGGAACTGCCGCTCTCTGAGGGATGTTCTTGCATAATGGTGACAGTGGACTGCTTTACTAAGATGGGACACTTTTCACCCTTGGCTGGTTTACCCACTGCGGCAGAGATAGCTCCGGTTTTTGCTAAGGAGATCTATCGTTTACATGGTACCCCCGACAAAATCATCTCTGATAGAGGCGCTCAATATGCTTCCCGGTTCTGGAAAGAACTTTGCAATCGGTTGGGTATTGAAAGAGCCATGTCATCAGGTTTTCATCCGCAAACCAATGGGCAGACCGAAAGGACCAATGCCTCCCTGGAGCAATACCTTCGATGCTTTGTTAATAGTCAACAGGACAACTGGGTGAACCTGTTGCCCACCGCAGAGTTTGCCTACAACAATTCTGCACATAGCGCTACTGGATTCAGCCCTTTCTTTTGGTTCTATGGCTTTCATCCCAGCTTTATTCCATCTTTGTCTTTTCCCCCTTCTGATACTCCCTCTGTGGATCATTTGATGTCCAGCGTTTCCGAGGCACATAAGATTTCTGTTGAAAGTCTACAGGCCAGTAGGCTTCATTACAGCTCTCAGAGTAACCTGAAACGCCTTCCTTCCCCTAATTGGCAGATCGGAACCAAAGTATGGTTAGCGACCAAATTCCTTCCCCGCTGGCTACATCCTTCCAAGCTTACCCCTCGGTATATGGGTCTGTTTGCCATACTTTGCAGAATAAATCCTGTGGCCTACCGCCTTCAGTTACCAAGGCACATGAGACACTTTCACCCTGTGTTCCATTCGTCCCGGTTAAAAGAATACAACGTGGATCCCTACCATCGCACTCTACCCCATAGGTCTGTTCCTACCGACATCCCTCCGGAGGAGTACGAGGTCGCTTCCATCCGTAACTCCCGCTACAGACGGGGCCGGTTGGAATATCTGGTCCATTGGAAGGGTTATTCCCATTCTGAGGATTCATGGGAGCCTGTGTCTCATGTTCACGCTCCTACTTTGGTCCAGAGGTTCCACCGCTTGTTCCCTGGTAAGCCAGGGGGGTGTCCTTTGGGAGGGGGCATACTGTGATGCCCCCGGCTCGCAGGTGCCATTGGCGGCTGTGAAACGCTTGGCGCTGACGGCATCATTAAGTCGTTCCGTTCTCCCTCTTTCACTTCCTGGTTAGCGTTCTAGTCTTTTTGTTTTGGGCCCTTCCTCGTTTCCGTATTTAACCATGCCCCTTTCTCAGGCTCGTTACATTGCAACTTTTGCTTTCGCTCCGCTGCAGTGTTTTTTCGCTTGCCCTATGATTTTCCCTTTCAAGGATCTACATCCTTTATTCCGTTACTCACCTCCGCCTGTTCTGGATTTCTTCGTTTCCCTCCTTTCCTCCATTAGTCTTCGTCGCCTTCCTGGTCTTTTGTTT
Organism: Ambystoma mexicanum; assembly: GCF_040938575.1. NCBI lineage: Eukaryota > Metazoa > Chordata > Amphibia > Caudata > Ambystomatidae > Ambystoma > Ambystoma mexicanum. Next base: position 316,195,430 of record NC_090928.1, on the reverse strand, counting down.
TGTTTTTCTTTCTTCACCGCTGCCCGTCTCCTGTCCACTCCCCTGAGCGTTTTTTCTCCCTGCTGTTCCCTGTCCTTCTGTCATTGTTTATTTTCTGCCTTTCATTTTCCCTGCACCCACGGATTAACGGTTTGCTCTCAACCCTTCTGCTATGGAGCCACTGAACACTTGCTGTTCAGGACTACTTATCCACGGCGATCCGGACCACCTTTTCATCTTACATAAAGGTAATCCTGTCAAGCCTTCCACCCGCTACAGCGTCAAAGACTCAGAGAGGTTTTTTTAAGTGGTTGCTTTTTTCCTCTCCATCTGGTCCCTGCGGGGGGAGGTCCTCTGCTTCCCTGCATCACAGGGTATCAGTGTGGCTTCCTACCGTGGAAAACCGTACCTCTTCACAAGAAAGAAGACGCCAAAGAAGAAGGTACATAAGCACGAGACCTCATCAGAGGAGACAGGTGAGGAGGAAGGGGAGGTGGACACGGATATCACAGACGTACAGCCTTCCATTGCTGAGCGTGATAACCCTTGCCCAGGTCATTGCCACCACGTTGGCCTTCCATGCCATTGCAGGCATGCCAAATTGCATAGGTGCAGTAGACTGCACCCACATAGAGCTGACAGTACCACATGCTATCGAGATGGTGTACCGCAATAGGAAACTGTACCACTCACTGAATGTACAGATGGTATGTGATGCTGCACAAGTGATAACACATTGCTGCGCACGTTTCCCGGGATCAACACATGACTCAATGGTTCTGAGCAATTCGACATTGCCACGGTACATGGAACGCTACGCTGGACAAAGCACATGGCTATTGGGTGAGTACAACTGCCAATGCACAGTCTCTGTGGAAGTGGGGTGTGTGTCCAGGGCAATGACCTATGTAAGTGGGCTGTTACGACTGCACATGCATCCCCCCGCCCATTGAGTGAATAGTCAGCACAACCTACACATCACAAAGCTACACATGACAGGTTGCCACAGTGGGCCCATACACACCCTGCCACATGACACACACAGCCCATACTACCACTGGCCCATACACCTTGAGCCACTCAATACATCCACCCACAATATGCACCAATGCCTCCCAATGCACATGATGCCTGCACATGAGACATCCTGCATCGACAACATCATCACAGTCAATTGATTGACTCCGCCATGTGTGCGCATCAGTGCACAATGCCATACTTGCCAACCAATATTTCCCGCAGGGGCAACTACGCATGCACATCAATTTGCTGGTCAATGTCCAGATGCCAACGTCCATTACAATGACCCAGGAATGGCAATCAACCACCGGTCCAACCACTGCTTGCCACATATGGATAAATGATCAATGACACATGATTGCACTGTATCTGATGAAGACATGATACAACAAACATTGACATATCCCCCACATCTACATCCCATGTGGGTGATGCTGGATATGCACTCATGCCATGGCTGATGACGCCTGTACGGAGGGCAAGGAACAGGTATGAGGAGGCGTACAACAGGGCACACGTCCACACACGTGGCATGATTGAGAGGACATTTGGACTACTGAAGGCCCGGTTCCGCTGCTTGAGCAGATGTGGCGGATCACTGCTCTACAGCCCAGTGAAGACGGGTAAAATCACGCTCATTTGTGCCATGCTGCACAATCTGTGCTTGCGCAAGAACATTCCGCTGCCCCCAGACGCAGAGGATGAAGATGGGGATGGAGATGGGGATGGAGATGGGGATGGCTGCACCTCCTCCTGGGGGTGCACAAGATGGACAACGAGCACAGGATACACTGATTTGCATTTACTTTTGAAAGACTGCACATTGACAGCATTGCATGGATATGACGATGCCAATTAATAAATTGATGGACTGAAAATGAAATGATGGATGTCCACTCAAGAATGTTTCTTTCAATGATGATATATTTTTAACATTACAACAGGGAAGAAGGTGCATTGGGTAGGGAAGCTGAACACCCGTGCCCACCCACCACCCAAATGTACCCACTCCCAACTAGGCCCCAAATCACTAACCCCCAATGGACCTCCCCCACCACCACTTGAGCGCCTCCGTGGGCTGGCAGAGGTGGAGCTGGATGGGGTGGTGCTAGTGGATGGCACTATTGCTGGAATTGGTGGCAAACATCCCAGATATGCCTGCTGGGCAAGCAACATAGACTCAGCAATACTGGAAGTGTTGTTGTCCTCCCGCACATGGCGTGCCAGGGTCACTGTGGTGGTGGCAAAGCATCCGATTGACTTTGAGAGCCAAAGCACAGATGTGCTGTAGCTCTCCCTCTGCAGCCTCGACTCCTCAAGCTGCCTTTCCACTAGCTGGGTGAGGGTAGCCTGCTGGTCCTCCATCCGCTGCATGCGGGCATTGAGCTCAGCCATTGAGGGGGTTGGCGACCTCATCGGACTGCGTAGTGATGTTGGGCTGAACTGGAGGTCATGGAAGGATGCCACATCATCCAGATTGGGTACCTCCCCCTGTGGCCCTAAATCAGACGGCAGTGCTGGGGCACTGTTGTCGCTGCCTGCAGCCTCCTCTGCAGTGGAGACATTTTCTGGGGTGGGTTGTGTAGGCATGATGGGTGCCCGTGGCATCTGTGTTGCAGCAGGCAGCGTGGAGATGGTGGAGATGGTGGTGCTGGTGGCCGGTACATGCATACCAGATGCAACTGGTGGCAGAGTTGTTGAGCTGCTAGCGGCATCCTCGTGGGCAGGGGCGCTGGCTTGCACACGTGCAGGTGCTGATTGCCTCGGCTGTTGTGCGTTGTCACTGTCACTTGAAATGGCTGTGGGGACACAGATGGCATGCTATTAGTTGTGTGGTGGTACCTGATGGGTGCATCACATGCATCAGACAGGTTGATCAGTGAACATTTGCATTTACTCGCATGTAATTGTTGACGGTCATGTATTGTAGGGATGTTGATCATTGTCTGGGTGATTATTGGGTCCTTTGGGGCACTCAGGCACTGGCTGGGGGGTTAATGGGTCCTTTGGGGCACTCAGACACTGGCTGGGGGGTTGTTAATAGGTCTTTTATGGCACTCAGGCACTGGCTGAGGGGGTTGTTAATGGGTCCTTTGGGGCACTCAGGCACTGGCTGGGGCAGGGGGTTGTTAATGGGTCCTTTGGAGCACTCCTGGCCTCAACAAGTACTCATATGGCATTCATATTTGTACACTTACCAGCATCTGTAGGTGGGCTCACTCCTGCCTCAGCATCCCCAATCCCATGGATGGCCTCAAGGTGGAGGACACTGCTGCAGGGATATTGTAGGGATGTTGATCATTGTCTGGGTCATTATTGGGTCCTTTGGGGGGCACTCAGGCACTGGCTGGGGGGTGTGGGGGCGGGTTAATGGGTCCTTTGGTGCACTCAGGCACTGGCTGGGGGGGTTGTTAATGGGTCCTTCGGGGCACTCAGGCACTGGCTGAGGGGGTTGTTAATGGGTCCTTTGGGGCACTCAGGCACTGGCTGGGGGGGGGTTGTTAATGGGTCCTTTGGCGCACTCCTGGCCTCAACAAGTACTCATATAGCATTCATATTTGTGCACTTACCAGCATCTGCAGGTGGGCTCACTCCTGCCTCAGCATCCCCAATCCCATGGATGGCCTCAAGGTGGAGGACACTGCTGCAGGGCTCCTCCCATGTCTGCAGCCTCAGTGGGGAAGGGGGCCCTCCACCTGTTCCACTGCTGCGTTGCCGGTGTGTTGCGATCAGGTTTTGCACACTCTGAGGTCGTCCCACCTCTTTTGGCAGTCCTTGACGCTCCTTGTAGTCACGCCCACAGCTGTACACTTGCGTGCAGCTTCCGCCCACACAGCCTTCCTGCGCTGCTGTGTTGCACGCCGTTGGTCTGCACTAAACATCATTTTGGCATGCTGCACTATGTGGTCAACCAATACAGTGAGCTCTGCCTCGCTGAAGCGCTGTTTGCGTTGTCTCTGGGCAGGGATCCTGGCTGACATGCTGGTGGTCCTTTTTGGCTTCTCACTGTGCAGATTTAGCCTGTGCTGACTCTGGATGGCAGTGGATTGTGCTTTATGTGATGGCCGCCTCTCTATTTCCGGTTTTCACAGTCATGGTGTGTCCGCTTCCGTGGGCATGGTATATCTGCTTCCGTGTCCGTGATGACGGCAGCGGACACAGTTATTACACTGCTTGTGGGACTGCTATATCCATTTCCGTGGGTGTTTATGTGGCGACGGTGACACCGTTTCCGCGTCCGTGTGGTGCGCATGACCGACAGCCCGTAATCGGCCGATCTTTCAGCAACCTTGCAGACGCGGAAACCTTATTACTGTCATCATGGAATCACTGCATTCCGGACTGGAGAACTTGTAATGAGGCCCATTAACTTGGCAGCAAGAATGAGAAAGAAATGTGAAAAGTGCATACATCTAAATCTGAATTAATGCTATTCATTTGAAAACTTGGTAGAATTTCTTACTGCGTAAGGGACAGAAGTTACAAAGAATAACCAATTGTGCAGAAAGTATTAATGTTGCAAACATAACCTTGTGTACACACATGCTAGAGGTAATTGCGCATATATATACAGAATTGGTAAATGTTAGGTCAAATGTTTCATGCTTAAATTTGCCAAAATTCAACAGAAAGACTAAACCAGGTCCCACAGACTTGGGAGTTGGATTTAAATGTGACCCTCAAAATATGTAATTTATGTATCTGATTTTCTTAGAGGGCATAACTACATACATATGTATTTGTGGGAAAGTTAGATTTTGGCTCCAGTGGCTAGGGGAGGTTCTAGTCATTGTAAAAACCATCCCATAAACATGACATCCCTTTCTGTCATCCAATCCACAAAAAGCAAGGCGGAAACTGTGCTTTTGATCAATCATAGCATTAGAGGTGTGGACAATAAGACTGCCCCTACTATAAACTTTAGTGATGTCATTTGGCATGATAAATAAGGGAACCTCACAGAATACAAGAGACACTGATTCCTGACTTCATCCTGATTCTGCGTGGCACCCTCTTCCTGAATTCTCCATCTTTGTTCCTGATTGCTGATTTCATTACACAGCTAAGGCCTCAAAATTGCTGAACTTCTTTTCAGCTAGGCCCAAATTCTGATGCAATCCCAAAAAACTAAGGGAAGCATTTTGATCCGGTCTGGCTTGCTACCACTAAATGCTTGGCTGCTCCAAACTCGCCATCCCACTGATCTCCGGTCTCAAGTAACCAGTGAAGTCCAGTGCGTTCAGGTGACCAGAATCGCCCAGCTGAACCTATTCCACCAGATGTGCCCTGCTGTCCTTTGCTAGACCCGATCCGTGTGATGACCAGAACCCTTGACCTTAAGAACCTGTAATATTGTCACAAACATTCTTGCAACCCTGTCTGTTATTCCTAGTGTTAGTGCCTATTTTTTCTTCATTTTTGTTTTACTCGAACATAAACCATTAGTGATTTTGATTAAATAACGTAATTTCCATAAAGAAAATGGGGTATCCACCACTTGAAGGGTTACAAGTGCAGTGTAACTGTGAAGATTAACGGGGGGGCTTCTCTTTTTCTTAGCCATTAAATCTATTTTAAGTAAAAATTAACCTGTCATTTTAAAACCGATTTTCTGTTTTTCTCTGCTCTATTTTTCTAAAAACAGCTCTCATTCAACATTGCATATCTTCCTTAATTTAAAAGCTAGAGACTTCATTTCAACTCTGATTTATACATAAGACCTGTAGCTACATCCCAACACAAAAACCGCTTAGTGAAATTTTGGCGCGGAATTTGCTTTTCTGCAAATTTTTACACATGTGATTTTCAATTTCAATTATTTCCAAACTTCCATTAAGATCCAAAGTGTTTAATTTTGCTCATACTATAGCTGATGATTGTTAGCATCCTTTCAATGTTGCTCCCGTAGACATTTTTATTGAGTTAAGGATTTTTACACTCATTGATTGTTTCACACAGCCATTTCTGAATGTCATTTTAAAAGTATAAGATTTCCAAACCATTTTTCTCTCTTGTTTGGGGAGGGAAGTTTGCATTCAAATCCTGTACTCTGTTCTTTATTCCTGAATACCTGCTTCTTACTCACATCTGTTTAGAATTGCTTATTAGTTAGTTGAGAATTTTGCAGGGGGAAATCTTAACTCAAGTGCTATCTTTCAAAACAAGCCAAAAGTGTTGTTTTCTCTGATGTTTCATATTCTGTGTTGCTAAAGTGAATTTAACTGCCTTACATACCTATGTATCTGTTATTGTCAACACATTGGTGATTGCTGCTCCCTATTACAAAGTATATGTGTGATTTGAATTTTAAACAAATACATATATATTACCTTTACCCACCAGCCTGATTACTGGTCCATTGTGACCTGGGTGTATTTTGAGAAGGGGTGAGATATGAGTGGTATATCACTCAGAATATTTAACCTATAGACATAATAGAATAAGTATTTCATTTGTGCACTGCATACTAGGCTGAGACCAGGGTGCATTGTCTGATTTAAATCCTTAACAACCCTGATTTCTGGTTGGCTTTTCTTGAAATAATGTTTGATAAAATCTCTGTAGAAGGTAAGATACCTTTGTCTTCGCAAACATCACTCATGAACCCTGGTTTGACGAAGGGGTCTCCCCTTCCTCCCGACAACTATCGATTATTATCGATGTTAGACTACACTGGGAAATTGTTCTCTCCATTTTTATTAAAGAGTCTACAGTGGTGGGTAGATTACACTGGATTATTGGATAGATTTTGGAGCGGACTCCACACTGGTAATTGTACATCACATAACCTCAGATGAATGGATCATCTAACAGAGAGAGCACGGCTGATTAAAACACCCAGCATCTATAGTCTCTTCTGGGAATTTAGATCCGCTTTCAATCTTGTGGATAGAGCAAGGTTGAGGGAGAAGATGTAACATCTTGGCTGCCCACATAGGATCTTGTATTTTGTGAAACTACTGCATGCCAGCACGATAGTAAGTGTCAAGCTGGATGGTGAGGGAGTCCTGACAGCGCCTATTCCTATTGGTGTTGTGGTAAAGCAGGGTTGCGTCCTGGTACCCCTGCTTTTCAATTTATACTTGGTGGATTTTCCAAAGAGCCCCTATAAGGGGCCGCTGGGCTTTTACCAGAGGGCATGATGCCTGCTTCCGGGGGTGCTGGGCCTGGCCTGGTGCTCCGGGGGTAGGCATCATGACAGCACTCCCCCCCAAGGCCCCTCCCAAGGTCGTTCCTTCTGGAGGTTTCGGTTTGTTTGGGAAATTCCGATGGACCCTTTTTACCAGCCGAGGTGCATGTACGTGATCACTGGGTTCCAAAGACCTTTCCTGAGGCCCGTACCCTTTCCAATCAATTAGATAGAAAAGTTTTGATTTTGAGATCTTAGAATCCAAAATGTTCTTCACCTCGAATTCAGGCTCCCCATCTATCTGAATCGGTTCTGGTGGCTTTGTTAATCTGGTTCCTGGGTGAACTGGCAAAAAACATTATGTGGCCCTCCAAAGATTGATACTGTACAATGCCAAGTATTAGCCTATCCAGATGATCTAGTATTGCTGGATCATACATTTGCTTGGCTAAAGAGCAATGCCGTCGACCTGTCGAAATATTCTGAATTGAACTCGCTAATGATAAATGGAACTAAAACAAAGTCATTACTGTTCACATCAATAAAAAGTTTCCCGACCACTTCTGGTAGTCAGGAATGAAACAATTGAGTCTGTATCAGAGTACAGATACTTAGGAGTTGACTTGGAAACCCAAAGGGGCTATCAAACATGCAAAAATACATGCATAAGGAAGTATGTATCGGTTTGTATTACGAACAGGGGGGTATACTTTGGAAGAAGCAAGACGCTTATATTTACAATTTCTTGTTCCTTCCATTATTCACTGATTCACTGTTTGGAAAGTTTGACTATGAATGATCTTGAGTGGTTACATCGCATTGAGTGTAAATATTGGAAAACGATGTTAGGATTGACTCCAGGCATATGTAAAATCAATGGTTCTGAAAAGACTTGCATTAATGTATTTGCAGAGTAAGACTTGTGCTGAATCCCATTTTTTGTATAATGTGGGGCATGCTGCCTATAATGGCAAATGCACATTGGCTTATGTATCTAGCGTTATTGAACTATCTGCATTGCTGGGTTGGTCTCCTGACTGGTATGAAGGGTTGTACAAATTGAAGAAAGAACTGGATACAAAAAATCATCTATGGGAATTGGGAAAACATTTGCAATTTTTCTGGGCTAAGTAGTTATGGTTTTGTATCCAAAAGGCTATACACCTATAAGAGACCACAGTCATGCCTGGTCATGTGCCCATCTAAACATCTCAGCCGATTTATACTTCTCTTATGTCTGAAGCGCTTACCTGTATTTTCAGTGACAGGTCGATTACTTAAGGTACTGAAAGCTGAAAGAACCTGTCGGATCTGCAGAAATCCTCGGAGGTTAGCGACGCAAAAACATGTCCTAACTGAGTGAGCGACATTGGGATGCACATATTTGAAAAATCGTGGAGATTATTTTCACTGCCTGAACACCATTAAAAAAACTGCCTTTTGGCGATGATGCTGTAACAGACAAAGCAACGGACTGCATTTAGACCTATGTAGGGTATGGTTAACAGTTTCAGAAAACTATATGGGCAGAGAGTCGAATTTGTATCTGTAACCACAGCATAATATAGGGACAGCATGATACAAATATTAGGATGAGTTAATCGACCAAATGTGATAGCTGTAACGCTCATCTGGTTCCCACGGGGGCGCTGGTCTAGTCTGGATTGCTGTGGCCTCTTCTAGCGTGATGCGCAGGACCCGGAACACCGATTGGACAGGACCTCCAAATCGTGCTTGCCTGGCCCGTAGGAATATCCTTCTGCAGATGAAAAAGGGGATTACCAGTCTGCAGAATAGTGTGCTAGCTCCCCCCTTTCCCCCTTCCCCCTTCGTTCCTCTCTAACTTCCTCCAAACCCCGGTTTAAGCTCACCTTATGGTTTGGAAGGATGAACTCTCCATCATGCTTCTGGTGCAGGGGCGCGTGTTCGTCCAGTTACTTCACTGGTTTTCAGAACGGCGCTGGCAAAATCCACTTGACTTTCCTGAGCGATGCGCCGTAAGTATGAAAGTTCAAAGTTCAAGTGAGGCCCCCTTTATGTTGTTTTTCTAACCTGTGATCTGTCCTTTATTTCAGGTGCAGAATGAAGGCGATGCGTCGAGGGGTTAAACTGCCGAGGTGAGTAGTGATGAGGGCGATCCCTCTAAATGTCCTTATCATTCCCCAGAAATGTCTCTTGTCCTTTCCCCATAGGGGCCGGGGTACGGTACCTGCCAATGGGGCGGCGCTGACCCGAAATGTGGAAGAAAAGCCGGTAAGTATTATGGCTGTTAATCAGGCTTTCCTTCTGTGTTCCTTCTGCTCACCTTTTGTTTCTTCCTCTCTCCCCTAGGTGCAAAAATGTGGCGTCCGATGCTGACAGCCGCGATGGAGCCGGGAGATGTCTCGAGGACAGGTGAGTGAAGCGTGGCGCTGCAGCGAGCAACGCAATGCTTTTAAATGGAAGTCTTTCTTCAGGGATGCTGGCGAGAAGATTCCGGATGCAGGTAAGAAGTTTGAAATAGTCCTTGGTTTTCACCTTTCTCTTCTCTTCCTTCCTTGCAGGTCTTCCAGGTTCGAGACGGGCGAGGCTGGAGTCCAGGAGCAGGAGCAGACACGGTGAGCGTTAAGCTGCAGGAAGCAGAACAACGCGAAGCATGAGCTGCTGTCTGGGCGTGGCTTAAATAGCCTCCAAAGAAGTCCCAGGTATGTATCCTTCCTCAACTAGGTATGTATCCTTCCCTGGCCACGCCCGAGTGAAAAAATAGTCCCTATGAAAAAATAGTCCCTTTCAGGTCTCAGGGAGGCCTGAAGCGTCCAGCATGGTCTGCATCAGGTAAGTGCACAAAACACCTCCCTTTATGATCCTGGCACCTAAGGCGCCAGGTCTGATGTCCAACATGAGCCTGGTGCCAAAGGCACCAGGACTGAGTCCAAAGAGCCCCTATAAGGGGCCGCTGGGCTTTTACCAGAGGGCATGATGCCTGCTTCCGGGGGTGCTGGGCCTGGCCTGGTGCTCCGGGGGTAGGCATCATGACAGCACTCCCCCCCAAGGCCCCTCCCAAGGTCGTTCCTTCTGGAGGTTTCGGTTTGTTTGGGAAATTCCGATGGACCCTTTTTACCAGCCGAGGTGCATGTACGTGATCACTGGGTTCCAAAGACCTTTCCTGAGGCCCGTACCCTTTCCAATCAATTAGATAGAAAAGTTTTGATTTTGAGATCTTAGAATCCAAAATGTTCTTCACCTCGAATTCAGGCTCCCCATCTATCTGAATCGGTTCTGGTGGCTTTGTTAATCTGGTTCCTGGGTGCACTGGTTTCAAAAGTGACACATGAAAAACAGGGTGAATCCGCATGTTAGCTGGTAGATCGAGCTTGACTGCCACTGGGTTGATTATAGCTTTGATCGAGTAAGGGCCTAAATACCTTGGAATAAAAGTTCGAGGCCCCTTGAGTGATAGGTGTTTGGTAGCCAACCATACTTGATCCCCTATTTGGTATGGAGGCGCCTCTCTTCGATGCAGATCCGCATTCTTTTTGTATTTCCCTTTCGCATGTTGCAAATGTGCAGTTGCATCCTTGAAGGCTTGAGTAATCGTAGAATGCAAATGGTCCACTGCAGGCATTTCAAGGCTCAGAGGTGAGTCCAAGTCTGAAGTACGAGGGTGATGTCCATATAGGGTATAAAAGGGGCTCTGACCAGTTCCAGAGTGTATCGAGTTATTGTATGCATATTCTGCCACCCATAAAATGTCCTTCCAATTACCCTCCGATTGGTGCAACATACATCGTAGATATTGTTCAAGGGTCTGGTTCGTTCTCTCTGTCTGACCATCGGTCTGTGGGTGGTGGCTGGTCGAGAGTCTTACGTCGATTTGTGCCAGTTGACAACACTTTTTCCAAAAATGAGAAATAAACTGGCTTCCCCGATCGGAGACTAGTATGGACGGGAATCCATGCAAACGGATGATATTTTCGAGGAATTCTTTGGCAAGAACAAAGGCTGAAGATAATCCTTTCAACGGAATAAAGTGGGCCATTTTGGAAAATAAATCCACCACGACCAGAATTGAAAACCATTACAAGAGGGCAGGTCCGTGATAAAATCTAGTGACAGGGTGTGCCAAGGTGCTGGTGGAATGTCTAAGGGCTGAAGAAGACCGGCGGGTCTTGTCTTTTGACCTTTATTTTGGGCACAAACTCCACAGGACATCACAAAAGATTTAATATCCTTTCGCCAGGAAGGCCACCAGAATTGTCGGATAACCTTTTCCTCTGTTTTGGCAATGCCAGGATGTCCTTCCATCAGGGTATCATGATGACGGGAAATAACCAGTTCTTGCAATTCCTTTTCTGGCAAAAATAAGCGTCCTTGGAAGTAAGGTAAGCCATTCTTGACTGAAAAGTTAGACCCCCTTTTGATCCAATCCTGCAAGGCTGAAGAGTCCAGGAATTGTTTCACTCGTGCTTGAATGTCTTCAAGGGTTTGTAAAGTGGTTATCCCCAAAATTCTTTGTTCGGGAATTATCGGCACAGGTTCTGAGTTTGTGTCTATTTCTTCCATTCCAATTCGGGATAGAGCGTCCGCCTTACCATTCTTATAGCCGGGGCAGTAGGTGATTACAAAATCGAACTCAGCAAAGAACAAAGCCCATCGGAGCTGTCGAGACGATTGAGCCTTGGCAGTTTTTAAATATTGTAAATTTCGGTGATCAGTGATCATGGTGATGGTATGCCGGGCGCCGAGGAGATAATGCTGCCAAGCCTTGAAGGCGGACTTAATGGCTAATTTTCCTTATCGGTGATCGCATAATCTATCTCCAGCGGCGAGAACTTTCTGCACCAAAATGCTACGGGGTGCAGTTGGTTGGTTTCAGGGTCTCTCTGAGACAGGACAGCTCCCATGGCTAAGCTGGACGCGTCGGTTCCGACTATATATGGGAGATCGGGACGCGGGTGCTTCAAAATAGGTGCGGACGTGAACTTAGCTTTCAACTCCTGAAAGGCCTGTTCGGCTTCCTCGGTCCATTCAAAACGTTTATTTTTTCGCAAGCGTGCAGTGATAGGTTGCACCACACGTGAAAACTCCGGGATAAACCTGCGATAAAAGTTGGCAAAACCAAGTATGCTTTGAACACCTTTCACCTAACTAGGTGATGGCCATTTGAGGATGGCATCCACTTTCCGTGAATCCATTCGGACCCCTTTAGGTGTCAGGATGAATCCGAGAAACTCAACCTCGGTGGTATGGAAAACACATTTTTCCAGCTTGGCAAACAGTTTGTGCTGGCGCAGTTTCTCTAGGACGGCCCTGACATGCTTTCTGTGATCAGATTCCGAAGAGGAGTACACAAGAATGTCATCAATATACACGACAACACAGACATCGATGAGTTCCCGAAGAATTGGAAGGCTGCAGGCGCGTTGCACAACCCGAAAGGCATCACCAGGTATTCGAATATTTTGTACGGAAGGCCGTTTTCCATTCGTCGCCTTCTTTTACTCGTACCAGATGATAAGCCCCCCGGAAATCTAACTTGGTGTATACGCAAGCGTCCTTCACCTGGTCAAGGAGTTCAGGGATCAGAGGCAGAGGGTAACGATTTTTAACAGTTATCTGGTTCAATGCGCAGTAATCGATACAAGTTCTATGGTCGCCTTCTTTTTTAGGCACGAAGAACAAAGCTGAGGATGCCGGGGACTTTGACGGGCGAATGAAACCATTGGCGAGGTATTGATCTAAATATTGTCTCAAATGCAGATTCTCTGGTTCAGTAAGGGCGTAAATCCTGCTACAAGGGGGTTGTGCACCGGGCACCAGATCGATTTGGCAATCGTACGATCTTTGGGGAGGTAACGTGTTGGCCTGTTCCTTTTGGAAGACGTCCTGAAAGTCTTGGTACTCTGGAGGTAGTTGCACGGGGACAGAGGTTACTGATGCTAGATTAATCTTTGGATTTTCTGGGCAGCCTTTTTGTGCACAATCCGGGAAGGTTATTCTCTTCGCTCGCCAATCAATTCGAGGATTATGTGTCTCTAACCAAGGGATTCCGAGAATAAGATGAAATTGTGGAGCCTTGATTACATCAAACACAACTGCTTCCCCATGGCCATCCGGACCTACAAGTGTCACCTCAGCTGTGGAATGTGTTACCGGTCCAGAGGCAATTTCGGTTCCATCTACTGTGGTGATGACATCTTTGTTGGTTTTAGGACGCAGAGGGAGGTTTATCCTAGAGACCAATTCTCGATCCACATAGTTTCCTATAGCCCCACTATCGATGTATGCCTTTATAGCATGCAACCGTTTAGGCTGTTCCGGATCTACGAGGACCATTGGCACAATGAAATGCGAGGTCTGAGAGTTAGTTTTCAAGATCGGCAAGCGGACCCCTACGCTTGCCGGGCGTGGTCGTTTCCCGATACAGAGTTTCCATGGATTTTATCAGCGGCTCCTACCACCTTCTTGGGCGGCTTAACCGGGCAATCTCGTAGAAAGTGTCCAGAGGACCCACAATAAAGGCATAATTGCATCTGTTGTCTTCTTTCCCGTTCTTTTTGAGTTAGGGGTCCTTTAACACCTCCGATTTGCATAGGCTCTGAGGCATCAGCCCCCTTGCGGTTAGCGTGGGTCTTGGCCAACACCCGGGTTTCAAACTTGGACCGATCTGCTTTTCTGTTTTGCAGCCTGTGATCCAATTGGACCACTAAGTCTATATATTCAGTGCATTCTTGGGGCGGATTTACAACTTGTGCCAGGACATCTTTAAGTTCTCCGCGTAGACCTCGATAGAATAACGTGATTCTTTTATCCTCTGGCCAACCAGTTTCCACAATTAGTCTATTGAAGGTTGCAATGTAGGATAGAAGGTCTTCATTGCCCTGTCGCAGAGATAGATTTTCGTCATCCAGAGCCTGTCCCTGGGAGTGTTGAGCAAATAACCTTTCCATGCTTGTTTGAAATCCTTGAAAATCACGAAGAATCGGGTCATCTTGAGTTACCAGTGGGACTGACCAATCGGCAGCACAGCCGTTGAGATATGACAACACAAAGGCTACCTTGGTCTGATCATTAGGGAAGGCCCCAGGTCTGCATAGGAAGTGCAAACGACACTGATTCATGAATACGGCGAATCGTTTGGGGTCCCCAGCAAAGCGTTCAGGTGGGGCCAGCGGCATGTTTCCAGGTAGATTAATCTGCACCGGGTTACTGGAAACCACAGGAGCGGGGTTCCCCCCGGAACCGGGTAAATGAGTTTGTCCAGCTTGACTTTGCAAAAGCTGTCTAGCCAGGTCATCAGCTCTATCCTTTATTAGAATCACTTCCCACCTGAGGGCACTAGTCTCTTGATGAGCGGCGTGTACTTCGGCCCGTAATTCCCCCAGTAATTGGGCCAACTGGTGAGTTTCGGAAGTTTCCATAGCGCCTGGGTGGGAATTTGTAGGAAGGCTTCGCGTTCTGTAACGCTCACCTGGTTCCCACGCGGGCGCTGGTCTAGTCTGGATTGCTGTGGCCTCTTCTAGCGTGATGCGCAGGACCCGGAACACCGATTGGACAGGACCTCCAAATCGTGCTTGCCTGGCCCGTAGGAATATCCTTCTGCAGATGAGAAAGGGGATTAACAGTCTGCAGAATAGTGTGCTAGCTCCCCCCTTTCCCCCTTCCCCCTTCGTTCCTCTCTAACTTCCTCCAAACCCCGGTTTAAGCTCACCTTATGGTTTGGAAGGATGAACTCTCCATCCTGCTTCTGGTGCAGGGGCGCGTGTTCGTCCAGTTACTTCACTGGTTTTCAGAATGGCGCTGGCAAAATCCACTTGACTTTCCTGAGCGATGCGCCGTAAGTATGAAAGTTCAAAGTTCAAGTGAGGCCCCCTTTATGTTGTCTTTCTAACCTGTGATATGTCCTTTATTTCAGGTGCAGAATGAAGGCGATGCGTCGAGGGGTTAAACTGCCGAGGTGAGTAGTGATGAGGGCGATCCCTCTAAATGTCCTTATCATTCACCAGAAATGTCTCTTGTCCTTTCCCCATAGGGGCCGGGGTACGGTACCTGCCAACGGGGCGGCGCCGACCCGAAATGTGGAAGAAAAGCCGGTAAGTATTATGGCTGTTAATCAGGCTTTCCTTCTGTGTTCCTTCTGCTCACCTTTTGTTTCTTCCTCTCTCCCCTAGGTGCAAAAATGTGGCGTCCGATGCTGACAGCCGCGATGGAGCCGGGAGATGTCTCGAGGACAGGTGAGTGAAGCGTGGCGCTGCAGCGAGCAACGCAATGCTTTTAAATGTTAGTCTTTCTTCAGGGATGCTGGCGAGAAGATTCCGGATGCAGGTAAAAAGTTTGAAATAGTCCTTGGTTTTCACCTTTCTCTTCTCTTCCTTCCTTGCAGGTCTTCCAGGTTCGAGGCGGGCGTGGCTGGAGTCCAGGAGCAGGAGCAGACACGGTGAGCGTTAAGCTGCAGGAAGCAGAACAACGCGAAGCATGAGCTGCTGTCTGGGCATGGCTTAAATAGCCTCCAAAGAAGTCCCAGGTATGTATCCTTCCTCAACTAGGTATGTACCCTTCCCTGGCCACGCCCGAGTGAAAAAATAGTCCCTATGAAAAAATAGTCCCTTTCAGGTCTCAGGGAGGCCTGAAGCGTGCAGCATGGTCTGCATCAGGTAAGTGCACAAAACACCTCCCTTTATGAGCCTGGCGCCTATGGCGCCAGGACTGATGTCCAACATGAGCCTGGCGCCAAAGACGCCAGGACTGAGTCCAAAGAGCCCCTATAAGGGGCCGCTGGGCTTTTACCCGAGGGCATGATGCCTGCTTCCGGGGGTGCTGGGCCTGGCCTGGTGCTCCGGGGGTAGGCATCATGACAATAGCTTTGGTTGTTTTCTAAGAATCTTACCAAGATGTGAATGATTTTAATTGTAGTTGGTTACTGTGATTTAACGGCATGACATTTAATGTTATGTACTTTAAATAATGAGATGAGATGATTTGTTGTAATTAGTTTTTACTATGAGTGGTTTTAGATATATTTTATGCAAGTTTGTATGAAAAATGTGTACATTTTTATATACTAAAACACATTAAATAAAAAAATTAAAAATCTAATGCTGTAGGAAAAAGATTGGCTTCTGCTTTCGGTCCATCTATTTTTCATGGGTGTTTTTTTCACATTGGCCATGCCCCATCACTCCGCTTACCTCATCTGTCCCTGACACCTCCCCACACTGTCTTTCCTGCCTCACGCTCCCTTTTAAAGGTCCTCCTGTCCGTTACATGCCATTTTTGTGGTGCATACACCAAAATATAGAGAACACCATTGCTACAGAGAAGAAACAGTGCAAAGAGGTGCCAGAAAGCTGACTTTTTGGTTGGAATGACATGCGGAAATGTTGTGGCATATATGGCCGACACACTAAATGGTATTTCTTGTTCCATTACGCCAATGTGATCCAATAGTGGCTTGTTTAACGCATTTTCTCCTAATCAGGATTACAGTACCATGTCACATGCCAGTTTCACTTTCAAAGCTGGGGCCAGTAGTGATCATTCTTTTCACAACCAGAGAGAGTTGGGCTATATTTGGGTGACCTTCCTAGCCCCGTTGAGCTACATGTAGGTTTCCCTTTTTTGATACTGTTACTGTACAAGCAATTGTTTTTGGAGAACTGCAGTACCATACAGATGTCCTCATAGGAAATCTCAATGTACTTTCCTATGAGGACATTTGTATGTTGTCAGGGGTGATGCACTTCTCCTGTTTCAATGTGATTTCTTATGATGACATCTGTATGTTGGTAGTGGTACTGCACCTCCTCAATAGCATACATATAGGATATCTATAAGCTGTAGTTCATTGGAGAGGAAGAGAACCACTGACAATTGTTTTCTCCTGCTCGCAACCTGTTTAATTTCTTTTGCCTGTTTCCCTGGCTCTTGTTTATTTTATTTTATTTTTTTAGTGAGGTGCAGTACCACTGACAACATACAGATACCCTCATAAGAAATCTCAATGTGATTTCTTATGAGACATGGGTATGATTTCAGTGGTACTGCACCTCTTTAGTCTCAATGTAATTTTTTGTGAGGACATCTGTCACTCCTTCCCTAGTTGTGCTGTTGTTCCTTCCTCCTTGCTCTGTCACTCCTTCCTGTTGTGCTATTGCTCCTTTCCCCCTTGCGCTATTGCTCCTTTCCCCCTCGTGCTGTCCATTCTACTCCCTATGTGCTGTCCCTCCTCCCCCTTTTACTGTCCCCCTTGTGCTTTCCCTCCTCCTGCTTGTGCTTTTCCTCCTCTGTACTTCCACTATTTTGCTTTCCCTCCTCCCCTTTGCGCTGTCCCTCCTTTTCCCATTGTGCTGTCCTACCTTCCCCTTGCACTGTTGCTCCTCCTCTTGCACATGTGCCCCTCCCCCTTGCACTTTTTCACCTCCCCTTACACTGTTGCTCCTTCCCCCTCCAGCACTGTTGCTCCACCCACCTTTGTGCTGTCGATCATCCACAGCCCCACTTTGCGCTGTCACTCCTTCCCCCTACTTGCGCTGTCACTCCTCCTTCAAATGTTGTACAATACTCCTGTTTACTGTTGATGGCCTACTTTCATCAATTGGATTTTTTGTATTCTCCCTTGTGTCACCATTTATTTCTTTTTACTCCCCCCACATTGGTTCCCTCTCCCCTAGGTGCAGCCCTTCAGTCCTTAACATGCTGTCCTTCCTTCTCTCCATGCTAAATGTACAATGCAATAAACTACAACCACCCAAACTATTGACTTTGCCAATCTTGCTTTTTTTCTTTTTCTGCTTGTCCTAGCGCTGCTCCCACAGTCTGGTCGTACACAACCATTGTTCCACATTATTGGGGTACCTGATTGCTGCACGTTCTAATTTTTGGGACACACACACAGGCAAACAATATAATCCCATTCCTTTATTTTGCATTTATACATTCTCTACCCCAGTCGCTAGATGGGTGTGGTCCTGCTCACTTTCTAACACTGGCAGTGTGAAGATTTTCCATGGGAAAGTGTGTGCTCATGTTAGAGAAAAATGACTTTGGGACTGAGTGGGCATGGCACCCTTTGCTATTAAAGCACGCAAAAAATATTATTGTCTAAAAAGATGGCCCATAATCAAAAATATATATAAAAAATATTTGTAAACAAAATCCCTATGTAAAGTTTTGATCAAATGAAGCTCAAACTCAAAAATTTGAAACACTAGGAGGCATCCATTTTGTGAAATGGTTGAGCCTCCTGTGCTGCCCTTGCGGCACTAATGAAGCAAAAGCCAGCCAGCTGTAATAAACAAAAGCTAAAACTGGGTGGCTTTTGCATCATTGGTGCTGCAGACCAAGAATACAGACAGGAAAGCTACATCTAGGTAAGTGCTTATTTCTTTTTTTAAATAAGGACTTCAAATATAAAAGCTGTGTTTTTCATTCTAAGTTTTCCGGGCTGGAGGAGCCCAGAAAGCTTAGAAAGAAAACCACA
This sequence comes from Ambystoma mexicanum, assembly GCF_040938575.1. Taxonomy (NCBI): domain Eukaryota; kingdom Metazoa; phylum Chordata; class Amphibia; order Caudata; family Ambystomatidae; genus Ambystoma; species Ambystoma mexicanum. The sequence continues at coordinate 316,176,843 of NC_090928.1, read as the reverse complement.
GCTTTTAAAACTTTGTATTTATGTTTGCAGTGGCTTCAGCTTGGAGTCCCCTGGGCTCCAAGCTGAAGCTACCGCAAACATAAATGCAACGTTGTTGTATTTAAAAACGCTGTGGTTTTCTTTCTAAGTTTCTTGCGCTCCTCCGAACTGGAGGAGCCTGAGAAACTTAGAAAGAAAACTGCAGCATTTTTAAATACAACCGCATTGTATTTCTGCCTGCAGTGGCTTTCGCTTTGAGTCTCCTGGGCTCCCTCAGGGTTGGGGAGCCCAGAAGAATCCAAGCGAAAGCCGCCGTAGTGATAAACACTGCGGCATTTGGAAACACATCCACGTTGTGTTTCTGCCTGAAGCGGCTTTGACTTTGAGTCTCCTGGGCTCCACTGAGATGTTTCCTTGCTACTGTTAAAGATGCATTGGCAAAATCAAGAGTTTTTGATTTTGCATTTCGATATTCTGTTCTGTATTAGCAGGTATTGCAAACCTTTGTCTTTAGACAACACACAGATGTTTGATGTCAGTGACTGACTTACTGAGCTATTTTACATGTTAAGTTTATAATAACATTTAATTCTAGTACCTGACCTGTAATGTGAGAACTTTGAAATTGGCTGGCACTCACCAGTATATGGGGTAAGTAATGAAACCTGATAACAGTACCTCTCAGTTGTTGTGAGTACCTAGCCAAATGATGACAACACGATTGCAATACCTGCTAATATAGAACAGAATATCACAATGCAAAATCAAAAACTCTTGATTTTGCCAATGCATCTTTAACAGTAGCATGGAAACATCTCAGGGGAGCCCAGGAGACTCAAAGTGAAAGCCGCTGCAGGCAGAAACACAATATGGTTGTGTTTCCAAATGCCACAGTGTGTATCACTACGGCGGCTTTCGCTTGGAGTCTCCTGGGCTCCCCCAACCCTGAGGCAGCCAGGAGACTCCAAGCGAAAGCCACCGCAGTGAGAAATACAACATTGTTGTATTTGTAAATGCCACAGTATTTACAAATGCCATATGATGGGCGCACCTGGCACTTGATGGCAATGCCTACTTGTGCATACCTGGCCATTGTATGGCAATATATGATGTAAAATGCAAGTACCTAGACAAAGAATGTCTACCTGGCAAATTGTTGAATTGCATGACCATATGATCTGGCAGATTACATAATTCCCTGGCATATGCTGTTAATACGTCTTATATGATGTTAGTAACTGTCATATACCAATACTTGGCAAATGGGTATGCCTACTGCCCATTTAATCATAAAATGTGGCATATCGGCTGATGAATTTACCATTTGATGCGATGAACTGACATGTTATGACAGGAATGCATAGCAAATGATGTGATAAACTAGCATTTTAATAATAATATAAAATCACATCTTTATATATTGCTTTATGCCGGATTTGTCCTGCTGGGAAGAAGTCTAACAACAGGGATTTCTTTATCGCACTAAATGGTACTGATTTTATTGACCTCAGAAGAGGAAAGACTGAGTTGGTCCTCCCAGGTTCAAACCTTTGTCTTCAGACAACACACAGATGTTTGATGTCAGTGACTGATTTACTGAGCTATTTTACATGTTAAGTTTATAATAACATTTAATTCTAGTACCTGACCTGTAATGTGAGAACTTTGACATTGGCTGCTACTCACTAGTATATGGGATAAGTAATGGAACCTGACAACAGTACCTCTCAGTTGTTGTGAGTACCAAACCAAATGATGACAACACAATTGCAATACCTGCTAATACAGAAAAGAATATCGCAATGCAAAATCAAAAACTCTTGATTTTGCCAATGCATCTTTAACAGTAGCATGGAAACATCTCAGAGGAGCCCAGGAGACTCAAAGTGAAAGCCGCTGCAGGCAGAAACACACAGTGGAGGCTCGCACTTACCTTACATTGCACTTCAACTGTTGCTCACCCATGAGTACACCAGCACCTATCCCATTCCCTCTCCATTCTGCACTTGCACGTTCTGAACACTCACAAGGCATAGAGGTTCATCGCCCTGCACTGTATTTAAATATAGTGTATGTATTTCAATTCTTTCTCATCCCTTGTCCCTTCCCTGTTGCCCTGTGGGTGATTTGAAACAGTATTTACTTCCTGTATAAATGCTTAACAAGGGAACAAAAAATACATAAATAAATAACTTCGCAAATCATGAAGAGCGGATGCCAATGATACATGATGATTTGTCTTAAGACTCTTTTTTGGAAAAATTAGGCCAAGAGATCCAGCTTCTGAGTGAATGCAGCAATCTGTAGATCCTCTGGCACCTCCTTGATGAGTCATAAAAGGCCTGCTGGTGGACCAGTACTGAAGTTGTTTCTTTGCTGGCTCAGGAGCTTGGGTAAATCCTGCCTCAACAAGGTTCTTCACCACCTGATCTTTTACGTTGGTGAAAATATCTTGAATCTGTTGGACCACAGAAGTCCCAAAAACTACCCTATAGGACCTCCCTGTTGTTTTCATACAATTCAGATGTGTAGTATGTATTGAACCTTTCTGCCACACACCAAGGAATCACAAAGGTTCTGCATCTAGTCTGATAGTGATTTTGTCTCCCTACACCTGTAGAAGAACTACAGTTGCACTTCAATTTCTGAACGGTTAGTTTGTTACCTTGGCTGTCTGACTCTTGGGTAACCAATATCTCTCAATCTCTGCTCCAAGAACCAATCCATCTCCTCTGACAGAGATTGGACTGAGATATTCCCATTGCTAGACTAGCCAAATTTTTCTGTTCTTCCTTATCTTATGTATGCCTGTGTCTTGATGCATAAATTGGCCCATTAAACCTTGGGCCGTCATCACAATATGTGTTCTCCCTTTCTCTGATTTGTCTGAATCGATCTGTGAAAGTTGGCAGAATATCCACCTTTGCGGTCAGCTATAGAAGCATAATCTAATTTTCTGCAGTGACAACAGAGCACCTGCTGCACATTTGTGACATCCAGTTCATATGTGGCAATATTTTAGCTGTCATGAGCCGATCAAACACTTGGCTCCATGCTTGTCAAATACTAAGAGATTTTCTTGCCTCTCTGCAGGAGTACCTCCTTCCCAGACTCTTAACTTCCTAATATACACCCCAGTTGTGGGAACTGCCATCACAGATACCTGTGTCTTTGTGGTCCTCATAGTTTCAATGCCTTTGGCTGTATCCTCTGTCAAGGACTCAATGATTCCCTTACTATAATTTGGCATGTAGGTCTCTTGTTTTCAATCTACATACCAATCCAAAGTGTTTATTTTTCTCCATGGGGCATCATGCTTCTTCCTGAAAAGGCAGCCATTGTTTTAAAATGTGTTCAACATTCTTTAGGTTTGACTAGGGTGCTCATGGTCTTGTCAGGGATCTTTAGAGTGGAAATGAGTTCTGATAGGGGTGTCTCTTCCTTGGCATCTTTACATTGTTCATAGACACAGTCTACACCTGTGGCATCTTATATATATCAGTGTTAAGCCCCTTTTCAAGGAAGATAATCCAAGCAGTAGTAAGCTTGGCTGTTCCCACTGCTCTCTAACAGCTAATGATGGCATACAAGCAGGGCCAAGTGGTGTCATCATACCAGGCACAATACTTCAAAAATATTATATCTTCACTCGCAAGTCGTCTCAGGAGTCAGGTAAGTAGAAAACATAGTGATTTATTTACAAGTATTCACAGGGAATCCAGCTACTTTATTTTAGTTTTATCACAGGGGAAACACCCATGATCCACATGAACTAAGACAATCAGTTGGCTGAAAATGTGGGTGTGAACTGCCAGGGCACGGCCTGCATTTCATCAGCCACCTGAGCCCATTCCCTGGGTAGCACCATGTTTTTTCCTGGCTGCCCCCAGCCCCTTCCTGTCTCCCCGAGTCTCCCAAGACATCCCACACCCCTTCCTCCAACCTCCTCTCTCCCTATCCACTTACCTGTTGGACCAGAGGTGTCTGCTCCAGTTGTGGCATGCCATCGCTGTCCTGGGTGCCCGCAATAGAAATACAAAAGGGGCTTAGTCCCTTTTCTGTTTACTATGGTGGCAATCAACTTGTTTTTCCAGGGAATCCAGTTACTCGACAGTTTAGTTTTATCACAGGGGAGACACCCACCATTCACACCCAGGGAAGGGCGCACAGCCAATCAGGTATCTGGAAAGGCAGTTGTGAACTACCAGTGCACTGCCCACATTTCATCAGCCAACTGAGCCCATTTCCGGGTGCTGGTGTATTTTTTCCTCGCTGCCCCCAGCCCCTACCTATTCTCCCCAACTCCCAAGACAATCCCACACCACCTCCACTTATCTGCTTGACCAGTGATGTCTGCTCTGGTCGTGACACTCGGTCCCAGTTCTCGGCGCCCACCATCAAAATAGACAAGCATTGGCAAGGCCAATATTTTTGGTGTTTACTTCTGTGCTTTGCATTATGCCTTTATAGGCACCAGGGTTAAAGGAGGAGAGTACACATTTTTAAAGGAGGATGTGTTAAGCGATGTGCAGGTGTGCAAGAGAAGGAGAAGGGGAATAGAGCAAGCCATTGATAGAAGGTGCTATCGATGATGAGCAAGAGGAAATATGAGCAAGAAAGGGCGAGAGTGAGAGGGTAAGAAATAAAGCAAGAGTGTGAGAGGAAGGATGAACCATGATAAAGAGAGGTGGTAAGGTAGGAGGGTGGTAGAATGAAGGGTATAGGTTGGGTGGGGTTACAGAGCTAAAGGGGGTATATGTGTGTGGGGGGTAGAGTAGAGAGAGGGGTTAAGATGGTTGACAGTAGAGAAAGGGGGTAGCATTGGAGGGGATAGAGAGGGGGTAGTAGACTGGGTGGCTGTAAAGAGAGGAGGTGGGGTAGAGAGAGTGAGGGCAGGGTGGGTTGGTGTGGGTAGAGAGAGTGGTTTTAGTGTGGGTGGGGGTAGTGTTTGTGGGGGTAAAGAGAGTGGTGGTAGGTTGGGTTAGTGAGGATTGGGTAGAGAGATGTGGTAGGGGGTTTGGGGTAGAGGGGTTGGAGGTACGATGGGTGGAGGTAGAGAGTGTGGGGTGGGGTGGGTGAGAATGGTTATAAATGGCAATTAGGTTTGAGTAACCATCTGGATGACTAGCGGGCAAAGGAGGTCTTCAGTCGGTTCTGCTGGTTCTCTGGTAATTACAAAGGAAACACAAACACCTTGAGAACTTAAGACAACTCATAAACGGTACAGGCCCAATTATGAAGTGATGTGTTCCCACCTTTGCCAGTGGAATCACAGAAGGAAAACTGCACTTGTGTGGGATGCACATTGAAATGAGGTTAGGTCGCAGTTTTAGAAAGGATATTTTTATTGAACGAACTTGCAGCAGGTGCTCCACGGCCACTTAGGGCCTCGATAACGAGTACATGATGCAGGATGATTGGCCCATTGGAGATAACTACCCACACCTCCCTGGACTGAGAGTACGTGTCATCATAATTCAATGGCATTTCTCAATTTCGGGTGCCTCTTTCCAGTTCAGTAGTGGGAGTAACAAGCCCACAGACGCAATCCCACTTCACAGGGACATGCAACGTCTGTGACGACATCAATGCACTGTCATTGCTCTGATTGCTCATTTAAATAAACAAACCAGGATTTGCATTATAGAAGGATTTGCCACAGGAATGCAAAACCTGGGGAGGGACATGTGTTCCATGAAACCGTAGGCAGAGGCTAATCTTCAGGGCTGAGGCCGGACAGCAGAAACCTGTGATTTTAATGTGAACATTTTTTCACTCTACCCAAACTAATCTCGCCCACTGTGGCATTATTGGCAGGCTGAGTCTTGTCTGATGATCTGTGGAAGCTGCTGAACCCCGACAGACCCTCTAAGGTGTGAAATACTCAAACAATAATTTCCACAGCTAAATATTCCACACCTCGGGAGGAAAGGGGATGTGGAAAAAACAACAAACAACAGAATCGTTCCAGACCTCTGGACCCTCAGGATATCTGCAGCAAGGAAGGAAGCAAAGATTATGCAGTCAACATACAAAATCAACTTTAACTTTGGCTTCAAGGTATAATGAACTGCTGAATAACTCTTGTACCTGTTAATCCTCTGCAACCTGCCCAGATCATGGGAACATTAAAGCTTCACCAAAATAAAGGTAACACAGCTTTCCCTAGAGTGGCTGAAAAACTGTGTTCACAAAAAATCAGTCTGTCTTTACTCCCAAAAATAAAGATATGCACAGAAAAATGGTTGCTCTTTAAGCTCTGTCTTTTCAATCTCTTTTTGTTAAACATCTTGTACAAACAAATTGTTTTTATGGACCTGGATGCAAACAGAATACTGAGTCCTCAGTGCTCCTGCCTCCACTGATGGATAAAAAGTCACTGCGATCTTCAAAGTCTTTAAATTATCACACGTCCTTTAACTCTGCCTCTACAACCTTAACCACTGTTTAATTATTTACTAACTCCACCTAAGCTGCATACCTGTTTAATAACTATTAACTAACGCTTTTGTTATGTTATCACTTATCAACTTTTAAAATGTAATTCCCTCAGCGGCCGCCGGGGTTGTAATTTATGGGCATGCTGAAATATTTAACATTATGCTAGCCTAAAACACAGCGAATATTTCTCAAAGAATATTTACATTAAATCACGATTCTTTTTAGGAAAGAATTAACTTTCTTCATAGCGCTGGCTCAGATCAAATAAAGTAAGGCGCGTATGTGACAAAAAATAAAACTTGCTTTACTGCATAGAGTCTCACAGATAATAATATCTGATTATAACCACTTATTTACTTGCATCTGTCAGTTTTATGGCTCAGAAAAACGGTTCATTAACTGATGAGGTAAAGGTCAGCCAGGCACTTATCTCTTTAACTTGAAGCATCCACAGCTCACAGTTAATTCCTGTTTTCTCCAGTAAAACACCAAAACTTTCTTTTTAGCTGTCTAAAGCTAGGCCAGGCCCAGGCAAACAGGCCCAACACTGGATCTTCTAAAGTACTTGACTTGCTGAGCTGATGGTAGACAAGGAAAGGCAGTTGAGCACTCCTTCCAGCTGAAGAAAAGGAATTCTCAGCCAATCAGATCACTGCTAAACAAAGGAATTCTCAGCCAATCAGATCACTGCTGTGACCCTCCATCTTGACTTGGGATTCTATAAACACTCTAAATGATAGAGTTAAGGCCCAACCAGCACACAATGAAAGAATACATAGCAATACTTAACTAATCCCACCCTAAATCAACCACCATCACAGAATAAGACCCATGGAACCCTGACAGTACCCCCCTTAAAGCTGTGTCCCAGGGCCAGGTTTACAGGGAAATTTTCTATGAAACTTTGCAATCAATAACAGAAAATGGACATCTCTAGCCTCCTTCCAGGAACGCTCTTCTGGACCAAATCCTGCCCAATCAATGAGATAGTGCAGGGACTCTCTAACCCTCCTAGAGTCCAAAATTGATTGAACCTCAAACTTCTCTGAAGCTCCCTCCAACTGAATTGAACTCCCAGGAATTCTTAGTGTAGTTCCTTTATTAACAGGCTTCAAAAGATTAACGTGAAACGTGGGATGAACTTTAAGACCAGCAGGCAAATTCAATTTCACCGCCACCGGATTTATTACTCTCTCAACTTCAAATGGTCCAACATACCTAGGACTGAACTTGTTTTTCCTTTTAAGTCTTAAATATTTAGTCGATAACCACACCAGCTCCCCAACTTTATACTGAAGACTCAATCTTCTTTTCATATCAGCATATCTCTTATACTTCACTTTATTCTTCATTAGGGCTTCCTTAGCCCTCACAAAGTTTAACTCCATTGACCGGAGTCGCACCTCCACCGCTGGATTATCATCCTCACTTCCTAAAAAATCAGACAAGAAACGAGGATGAAATCCTCTGGCTAAAAAGAAAGGAGAAAGAGTTGTGGAATATTTTTTACAATTATATGTAGGCGAACTCCGCCAACCAAATCAAAGCTACCCACTCAGAACTCTCACTCAAATAGCACCTCAGATATTTTTCCAACTCTTGGTTGACCCTCTCAACTTGCCCGTTAGTTTCGGGATGATGATGTCATGACCCTTGCCCCTGGCCCTCACTGGCAAGTCAGCCTTCAAGTTAGGGCCAGGTCAAAGGCCTTAAAACCTCATCCAAGACTCTTTGGAGTCAGTCCTGGCGCCTTTGGCGCCAGGCTCATAACCATCATGAAGACCAACATTAGAATGGGACTATTTACTTGGGACTATTTAACTTGGGGGGGGTTCAGCCAACATGGAGGCACACACATAGCTCAGTTACAAGGAACTGAGCTATGCGGTCTAGTCTTTTGGGTGTGGTAGGTGTGGGACTACTTTACCTGGACTACTTTGGGTGTGGCAGGCCTGGGACTATTTTACCTGGACTACTTTACCTGAGACTATTTAAACCACACCCAAACAGCAGAACATGCTTTGCGTTATTCTGCTGTGGGCAGCGTAACACTCACTGTGTCCAGTTCTTTTGTGCCAGGTTACCTGAAACCAAGGACCTGCAGAGAGAGAAAGAACACTTATCTGGAACAGTATGCTGTCTTCAATCCATCGCTGACTTCAGTTCCACTCACCTGAAGGTACGAACTCCATCATCCGGCACTTCATGCATCCTGGAATACCATAGCCTGGAAAGAGGAGAAAGAAAGACAGCATTAGTAAGCGTTTACTCACGTTTCCTCTCCAATGAAGAAAGTCACACAATTCTTACCTGGGTAGTCATCTCCTGGTCAGTATCATTGCTGGAACATTATGGCGCTTGACGAGGAACATCGCAACCTGCAAGGTAGAGAAAAGACACAGGTTAGCAATATAAAAGGCGAAACAGCGCAGCGCATCGCACATTACTCAACGGACAGCATCACGCACACCGCGCTTTCGCCTACCGGCCCATGCTCATCTTCAAACTGTATGACAACACCAAAATACCTTTCCATACCTAAAAGGAAAGAAGCAAGACATTGTTATTCGAATTAAGAGGAACATAAGAACTGCATTTAAAGACTCTAAAGCAGCAAACCTACAGAGTCGCAGCAGGCCTGGATTCCCACAGAGGGGCTTGCACAGGTGAAGTAACTTGGTCGCTGCTCGCACCCCACATCTATGCGCCCCTGCCGCGTGGAGCAGGACAGAGAATCCACCTCTTAAAATATTAAGGTGAGGAGATGGCCCAAGGGGAGGAAGGAGTTCAGGCCAAGGGAGGTGGGAAAACAAAGACAATCTGGTATTTAATCCAGCTCTCCTATATTGCAGACCCATCTTTAACCAGAGGCCTTACCAAGGGACCGGGAGAGGGTTCGAGAGTGCAAATCATCCAACCAGGGCTGGGTGGCGTCCCCGTGGATACCAGGAGAGCTTAACAGAATGCAGAGCCTCAATAATATTATCCACCTGGGCATCATGGAGACTTCAGAGACCGACCAGTTAGTTCAGTTTTTGGGACAATTACGCGCTGAAGTACATTCAGCCAGGCATGAAACCAATGCTCTTAGGAGGTATTTGATTGTTACTAAGGATCGTACCGACGAAATAAGTAGACACTTGCTTCAATCACAGGCAGGACAGACCCCATTGCCTGGTAACATTCCGCCAGCACCTGCACCAACTTCTTCCACCAATCCAGTACAAATAACCCTTCCTGGGGCAGTTCCTTTAGCTCCACCTGAGCGATTTACAGGGGACCCCAAGCAGTATGCAACGTTCATGAACCAGTGTGGTCTTCATTTCCTTTGCAGACCTCGAGCTTTTCCTAAACACTAAGCGCAGGTTGCTTTTGTCTTGTCATATCTGAGTGGCAGTGCTGCGGATTGGTCGTTACCATTGGTAAGTCAGGATAACCCATTGTTACATGACTTTGGGGGTTTCCAGATGGAAATGGAAAAACTCTTTGCTCGTCATACCCAAGGCCAAGCATTAGACAGCAAACTTTTGTCACTCCGTCAAGGAAGTCAAGACTTGCTTACATATATAGCAACATTTAACAGACTAGTCGTTGAAGCTGGTTGGCCTGAGGAAAAAAGGACCACGCTGTTTCATCTGGGTCTACGAGGGGAACTAAAGGATGTCCTTGCTCAAGTGGTTAACCCACCTAAAGACTGTGGAGAATTCATCAACGTTGTGGTGCAATTAGATCACAGATTACAAGACCGTAAAGCGGACCGGATAAGGTTAGACACTCGAGCTGTGTATGTCCGGTCAAAGGATAATGTTCCACGTACATTGGAAAACACAGTAGAACCCATGCAAATCGGAGGTGTACGGCCCCCTTTAACTAAAACTGAAAGAGACAAGAGAAGGCAACAGCAATTATGCTTATATTGCGGAAAATCAGGCGATTTCCTCAAAGAATGTCCAGTCAAACCACCAAGGAGAACTGTTGGAGCCACAGAGAAGGAAGATAATAACAAGGAGTCGGAAAACTACCAAGCCCGGCAAGCGTAGAGGTCCACTTGTCGAGCAAGAAGGATGAGCCACAGACCTCACACTTTGCATTACCAGTAATTTTGATCAATCACCAACAACCATCTCGGATGCATGCTGTCGAAGTATACATAGACAGTGCAGCAGTTGGGAATTATATAGACCAAGATCTGGCAGCAGAGATGGGGCTTCCCTTATGCTCTAAGTCGACTACTGAAAAAGTTACTACTGTTGATGGGACAGAAATAGCTTCCAGACCAGTAACCCAATGTACAGCAGCACTAACCCTACTGTGCCAGGATGGACACCGAGAATCTATTGCATTCGGTCTCATCAAAGCTCCTCAGTTTCGACTAATCTTAGGGATGCCATGATTGGTAGCTCACAACGCTCTAATAGATTGGCGTGCCAAGAAGTTGGCCTTTTCCGATGATTGTGCTCGCTCCTGTTATTAACAAGAAAAGGGGAAAACAGACTTATGTACATCTGCTACTCCCAGTATGGTGGCAATTGTACTAGGTGTGACTAGTACTCTACTAAGTGAATACCAAGATTTTCAAGACGTGTTCCAGAAAGAACAAGCCAATACTCTACCACCGCACAGGCCCTACGATTGTCAGATCGACCTCATACCTGGTGCGCAAATTCCTTTTGGTCGAATCTATGCACTTACTGAACCAGAAAACCTCCATTTGAAATCTTATCTTGATCAGTACCTGGCAAATGGATTTATCCACCCATCTAAATCACTGGCATCCAGTCCCTTATTCTTCGTACCAAAGAAGAAAGGAAGTTTGAGGACTTGCATCGACTATCGCGCATTAAACCAGATCACAGTAAAAAAACTTTATCTACTGCCCCTTATTCCCGAATTATTGTATCAAGTCAAAGACGCCCAAATCTATACCAAACTGGACATTAGGGGGGCGTACCATCTTGTTCGAGTGAAGAAAGGAGATGAATGGAAAACCGCCTTTCGTACCAAATACGGCTTGTATGAATACCAGGTAATGCCTTTTGGACTTTGCAATGCTCCTGCTTCATTGCAGTACTTTATGAATGATGTTTTGCAGGAGTTAATCGATATTTGCGCCCTGGTTTGCATTGATGACATCTTAGTCTATTCTGCTACAAAAGAAGACCATGTCAGGCATGTCCACTCCGTCCTTACTAAACTCTGCCAACATAAACTGTATGCTAAACTCGAAAAATGCTCTTTTCATGTCACCGAAGTGGAGTTCCCCGGTTTTATCCTCACACCAAAAGGTATCAGAATGGATAGGCACACGGTAGATGCCATTCTTAACTGGCTGTCACCAACTTCATTTAAAGGAATCCAGAGTATGTTGGGCTTTGCAAACTTTTACCGCCTATTCATCCCAGATTTTTCCCAAATAGACAAATGAGAAAAAACAATACAAAGTTCCATTGAAGAAGCAGAGAAGGCCTTTCAAGAAATTAAGAAAAAATTCACTTCTGCTCCAGTTCTATGGCATCCTTGCCCAGACCTCCCTTATATAGTTGAAACAGATGCCTCTAGCATGGCTATGGGAGCTGTTCTCTCACAAAGGGACCCAGGAACTGGGCAGTTACACCCTGTGGCCTTCTGGTCATGAAAATTCTAACCTCCCGAACTCAACTATGCTATCACAGACAAAGAACTCTTGGCTATAAAATCAGCTTTCAAGGCATGGTGACACTATCTCCTTGGTGCTAGACATACTGTCAAGGTCATAACTGATAATCGAAACCTGCAATACCTAAAAACAGCAAAGGCTCAATCATCCAGTCAAATGCAGTGGGCTCTTTTCTTTGCTGAATATGACTATGTGATCACCTATCGGCCAGGAGTCCGAAACGGAAAGGCTGACGCCTTGTCCCGCATGGGTGTTGATGAAAAGGTATCCATAACTCCAGATCCAGTAGCCATCATTCCAGAAGACAAACTCCTGGGTCTTACGACAACATTGACACAGGGTGAACTCCAAAACAAGATCCAACTCTTAATGGATCCCACTTTCTCACAAGAGTGGTGTACTCAAGGAGAACATAACACCATTAAAGACCAGTTACCATATTTTAGGAACCGTCTATACTTGCCAAGTAAAGATTTACAAGAGCAGGTTATTTCGGGTTATCACGACTCCCTGATTGAAGGTCATCCTGGAATTGCCAAAACTCTAGCTAAAGTAAAACAAAACTATTGGTGGCCCACATGGCGTAAAGACATCATACAATTTATCCAATCTTGCGGTGTGTGTGCACAAAACAAGTCCCAAAAGCAGAAACCAGCTGGTCTTTCCAACCATTTGAAATTCCTCCCGCACCATGGCACACACTGTCCCTTGATTTCATTACAGATCTACCTCCGAGTCAAGGATTCAACACCATCTTAGTAGTTGTAGACTTGTTCTCTAAAATGGCACACTTTATTCCTTTTAAGGGTCATCCAAATGCATCCAATTTAGCAAAAGTATTCCTGGAGGAAATCGTACGGCTACATGGCTTTCCATCGGTCTTGATCTCAGAACAAGGTAGTCAGTTCATATCCATCTTCTGGAGGAAATGCTGTTCAATGGCCCAAATTGACATTCGACTATCCACAAGTCACCATCCTCAAACAGATGGCCAAACAGAAAGAACAAACCAAACCTTTGAGCAATACTTACATTGCATGTTACATCAAGTGGAAAGAAATTGGAAGGACTTGTTATGGATAGCTGAATATGCCTATAATAATTAATTACACACCAGCACTGGACAAACCCCTTTCTACACTATATATGGTACACATCCACGTACTTCAGAATTGGATCTCCCAACCCCTTTGGAAATGCCAGCGGTTAAAACCCTACATACGACTATTTCCCAGGCCTTCAAAGAAGCAGCAGAACATTTACTCCAAGCCAAGAACAGACAAAAGAAATTTGCTGACCAACATCGTAGTAAAGCCCCCGACTATCAAATTGGAGACAAGGTCTGGTTAGAATCAAAATAAGTACCCATAAAAAGAACTCGGACCTTTCGTCCCTGATATCTGGGACCTTATTCTATTGAATCCATAATAAATCCAGTGGCAGTTAAATTAGCCCTACCACCCACTATGCAGATTCATCCTGTGTTTCATGTATCATTCCTGAAACCGGTACAACCCGGTACTCGGGTTACAACACCACCAAAACCAGTATTAGTTGACGGAGAACCAGAGTTTGAAGTAAAGGATATCCTAGACTCAAAATACACCAGATCCAAACTATGCTACTTTGTTGATTGGAAGGGATACGGCCCTCAAGACAGATCATGGGAACCTAGTGAATACATCCATGCACCTCGCTTAATTAAAAAGTTCCATCAGAATTACCCAGCCAAACCAGGACCAGGCAGAAGTGCCACTGTGAGAGGGGCCTTGGGGGGGAGTGCTGTCATGACCCTTGCCCCTGGCCCTCACTGGCAAGTCAGCCTTCCAGTTAGGGCCAGGTCAAAGGCCTTAAAACCTCATCCAAGACTCTCTTGGAGTCAGTCCTGGCGCCTTTGGCGCCAGGCTCGTAATCATCATGAAGACCAACATTAGAATGGGACTATTTACTTGGGACTATTTAACTTGGGGGGGGTTCAGCTAACATGGAGGCACACACATAGCTCAGTTACAAGGAACTGTGCTATGCGGTCTAGTCTTTTGGATGTGGCAGGCCTGGGACTACTTTACCTGGACTACTTTGGGTGTGGCAGGCCTGGGACTATTTTACCTGGACTACTTTACCTGAGACTATTTAAACCACACCCAAACAGCAGAACATGCTTTGCGTTATTCTGCTGTGGGCAGCGTAACGCTCACCGTGTCCAGTTCTTTGATGCCAGCTTACCTGAAACCAAGGACCTGCAGAGAGAGAAAGAACACTACAAAATTTACCTGGAACAGTATCCTGTCTTCAATCCATCTCTGACTTCAGTTCCACTCACATGAAGGTACAAACTCCATCATCCGGCACTGCATGCATCCTGGAATACCATAACCTGGAAAGAGGAGAAAGAAAGACAGCATTAGTAAATGTTTACTTACGTTTCCTCTCCAATTAAGAAAGCCACACAATTCTTACCTGGGTAGTCATCTCCTGGTCAGTATCATTGCTGGAACATTACAGCGCTTGGTGAGGAACATTGCAACCTGCAAGGAGAGAAAAGACACAGGTTAGCAATATAAAAGGCGAAACAGCGCATCGCGCATTACTCACCGGACAGCATTGCGCACACCGCGCTTTCGCCTACCGGCCCATGCTCATCTTCAAACTGCATGACAACACCGAAATACCTTTCCATACCTAAAAGGAAAGAAGCAAGAAATTATTATTCGAATTAAGAGGAACATAAGAACTGCATTTAAAGATTGTAAAGCAGCAAACCTACAGAGTCGCAGCAGGCCTGGATTCCCACAGGGTGACTTTCACCAGTGAAGTAACTTGGTCGCTGCTCAATCCCCACATCTACGTGCCCCTGCCATGAGGAGCAGGACAGAGAATCTACCTCTTACAATATTAAGGTGAGGAGAATGCCCAAGGGGGAGGAAGGAGCTGAGGCCAAGGGAGGTGGGAAAACATAAAGACACTCTGGTATTGAATCCATCTCTCCTATATTGCAGACCCATCTGTAACCAGAGGCCTTACCAAGGGACCGGGAGAGGGTTCGAGAGTGCAACTCATCCAACCAGGGATGGGTGGCGTCCCTGTGGATACCAGGTGAGCGTAACAGATAACCTGAAGTTAAACTGACCTCCTTCCCCAATCGTTTACAAAAAGCTCTCCAAAACCTAGAAATAAACTGAGATCCTCCATCAGAAATGATGTTACTAGGCAAGCCATGTAATCTGACCACCCCTTGATGAAAATACCGAGCCAGACTCCTTTACAGGATTAAAATGTCCCTCTTTAGAAGAAAGGTCCACCACTACCAAAATGGAAGAAAAACCCTGATCTTTAGGCAGGTCAGAAATGAAATCCAAAGCTACAGTATGCCAGGTCCGAGGAGGAATCGGAAGAGGCTCCAGGAAACCCATTGGCTTTCCAGTTTGACTTTTTGCTTGTGCACACTCTGGGCAAGTCCTCACATAATTCAAAGTATCTTGTCTAATTCTTTCCCACCGAACTCTCGTCTGATTAACTCAAGGGTCTTTCTGAAACCAGGATGGCCTGACAACTGAGATTAATGCAATGTCATGGCAATGCTTTAATACATGCTCCCTCAACTCCAGAGAGGGTAAACATAAACAATGATCAAAATAAGGCAAACCATCACGAACGCAGTGAGCTGGATCTTGTCACTCCCAATCTTCCATCTGCTTTACAGACATTACCTTCCTTATCATTTCTGCCAAATTTCTCTTGTCTTGAGTTGCAGCAGCCACAAACTGCTCTGGAGCAATCAGTGGCACAGGATCGCAGTCAATTCTCAAAAGATTTGCTTCCCGGGAACTGGCGAGACAAGGCATCCGCCTTACCGTTAAGTTTCCCAGGCTTGAAAGTAACAACAAAATCGTAATCTGCGAAAAACAAGAACCACCTCAACTGCCTAGGAGAAAGGTTTTTGCAGATTTTTAAAAATAGCAGATTCCGATGGTCGGTTAAAACCGTAACCGTGTGTCTAGCTCCCAACAAATGATGTCGCCACTCCTCAAATGCTGATTTTATGGCCAAAAGTTCTCGATCAGAAATAGTGTAGTTAACTTCTGCTGGTAAATATTTCTTAGAAACGAAAGCCACAGGGTGTAACTGTCCAGTCACACACAGCATGCCTTTGTGACAAAACCGCAAAAGGCAGGTTCAAAGCGACCTCTTTCACCTTAGTGGGTGAGGGCCAATCTAATATTGCCTGAACCTTCTGAGGATTCATTTCTATCCCCTTTGGAGAAATAATAAATCCTAAAAACTTGATGGATTCAGAATGAAATTGATTTTTTTCCAATTTGGCGAACAGATGATTTTCCCGCAGTTTCTGGAGCGCCTTCTTGACATGAATCTTATGTTGATTAATATCGGAAGAAAAAATTAAGATATCATCAATGTACACTACCACGAAAACGTCCAAAAACTCACGAAGGACTTTGTCAATGCAAAACTGAAAAGCCGCTGGAGCATTGCACAAGCCAAAAGGAATCTCCTGATATTCAAAGAGCCCAAACCGGGTCTTGAAAGCCATTTTCCTCTCATCCCCCTCTTGAACCCTGACCAAATGATAAGCTCCTCGCAAATCAAGTTTCGAGAAAATAATAGCTCCCTGGATCTGATTAAGCATGTCAGAAATTAATGGAAGAGGGTACATGTTCTTAATGGTCACCCTTAAAACAACACGATAATCAATACAAGTTCGTAAAAAACCGTCTTGCTTTGGCACAAAAAATAAGGAGGAAGCCGCAGGGGATTGTGAGTGCCGAATAAATCCTTTTTCTAGATTCTCAGCCAAGCATTCTTTGAGGTATTCATTCTCTTTCTCAGTAAGAGAATACACTCTACTGCTGGGTAATACCGCTCCTGGCTCCAGATCTATCCTACAATCGAATTATCTATGTGGGGGTAACTCACCTGCAATCCTCTGATCAAAAACGTCACAAAACTCCTAATAACAATCTGGTAGTTCACCCACTACAGCCCCAATTGCACAATGAACTACAGGAGCTCCTTCTTCAGCCAAAACCTTAGACACGGATACCCCTTCTATTTGAGAAGAAGTTTCAACAGATCTCTCCACAAACAAACACTGTTCCAAACAAAACTCGGACTGCATTTCAAATTTCCTTCGCCCCCAACCTATCCGGGGATTATGGAAAGTGAGCAAAGGCATACCCAAAATAATTTTTGGCTGTGGTGCATCTATCAGCTCAAAAGAAATGTTGTCCCTATGGCCCCCAACATGAACCATATTCAACACTTCAGTTTCATGGGTATTAGGCCCTGATGAGAGCGAAATTCCATCAACAGCTTGTACTTGTTCTACAACCTCCTTCTGGATATACTGAATACCCAGGGCTCTGGCCACTCCCCAATCCATGAAGTTACCCGTGGCTCTTGAATCAATAACTACAGGCCCTTAACCCTTTAGAGTTGTTACCTTATCAAACAAGGATACGTTCACTGTAATATGCAGAACAGTTGCTTGTATGGTATTTGCCACCTGCTGATCTTTGACCGCTGAAGTAATTGGTCTCTTGGGAGTATATGGACAGTTCCCTAGAAAATTACTGCCCTGACCACAATACAGACATAACTTATTGGCACGCCTTCTGTCCCTTTCCTCTTTAGTTAAAGGGGCTCTTACCCTAGAACACTGTTTGGATCCCTTAGCCTCAATACCTCCACCTCTTACTTCTTTACTTGTGAACTCCACTTTAACTGGCCACTCAACCCTGCGCAAACTCCTTCCATCACCAAATTCTCACCTTCTCCCACTCCTCCTTTCATTTAAACGATAGTCCAATTGAATAACTAAATCCATTAGCTCCTCACGAGAGGACGGCCTATTCACTACATTGGATAAAGCATCCTTCAATTCCTCCCTTAAGCCTCTATAAAAAAGAGAAGACCTCTTTTCTTCCGGCCACTTACTTTCCAAAACGAATGACTTAAATTGAGTAATATAGGACACCAGATCACGTCCTCCCTGACGCAGCTCTAATATTACCCCATCTACTTCAAAAGAGGTCTGACGCTTATCAAACATTTTTTACGAAACTCTTCTTTAAACAAAGCAAAGTCTCTCAGGGCTGAATGTTTCTGAGTTACCAATAACCCAGCCCAAGCGACCGCCTCCCCTGTTAAATAAAACATAACAAATGTGACTTTAGCTGTTTCAGAAGAAAACATTTCTGGTTTACTCAAAAAATGGAGCTCGCATTGTGTTTTGAAAATCTGAATTTTTTTAGCTTCTCCTCCATACCGCTCAGGAGCCGCCAATGGAACTGGCAAAAATAAAGAGCAAATTTCCTCTGCCACTCCACTGCTATTCCCTGCCTGAGATCGATCCTCATCCACCCCATATAACACAGGAGGATCCTCTCCATCCTAAACTCTGAAATCCCCCATTCTTCTTGCCTCTGCCTCCTGCAAACTGGTAACCTTCTCACTCAATTCCTCCATTTTCTTACTCAATTTTTCGTTCCCCCTATGAGAAGTTTTTAACTCATCTCTCAATGCCCTAATCATATCTCCCAAAACATCCATAGCGGTTTCGTCTGGATTCATAGCAGCTCAGGCAGACTCAATTATCTTTGGCCTTTCATACTGTCCGGCTGAGTCTTGTCTGATGATCTGCGGAAGCTGCTGAACCCCGACAGACCCTCTAAGGTATGAAACACTCAACCAATAATTTCCAAAGCTAAATATTCCACACCTCGGGGAAAAAGGGGATGTGCAAAAAACAACAAACAACAGACTCCTGCCAGACCTCTGGACCCTCAGGATATCTGCAGCAAGGAAGGAACCAAAGATTATGCAGTCAACATACAAAATCAACTTTAACTTTGGCTTCAAGGTATAATGAACTGCTGAATAACTCTTGTACCTTTTAATCCTCTGCAACCAGCCCAGATCATTGGAACATTAAAGCTTCACCAAAATAAAGGTAATACAGCTTTCCCTTGAGTGGCTGAAAAACTGTGCTCACAAAACATCAGTCTGTCTTTACTCCAAAAAATAAAGATATGCACAGAAAAATGGTTGCTCTTTAAGCTCTGTTTTTTCAACCTCTTTTTGTTAAACATCTTGTTCAAACAAATTGTTTTTATGGACCTGGATGCAAACAGAATACTGAGTCTTCCACGCTCCTGTCTCCACTGATGGATAAAAAGTCATTGCAATCTTCAAAGTCTTTAAATTATCACACGTCCTTTAACTCTGCCTCTACAACCTTAACCACTGTTTAATTATTTACTAACTCCACCTAAACTGCATACCTGTTTAATAACTATAAACTAACGCTTTTGTTTTTTTAAATGTAATTCCCTCAGCGGCCGCCGGGGTTGTAATTTATGGTAATGCTGAAGTATTTAACATTACGCTATCCTAAAAAACAGCAAATATTTCTCAAAGAATATTTACATTAAATCACGATTCTTTTTAGGAAAGAATTAAATTTCTTCATAGCGCTGGCTCAGATAAAAGAAAGTCATGCGCACATGTGACCAAAAATAAAACCTGCTTTACTGCATAGAGTCTCATAGATTATAATATCTGATTATAACCACTTATTTACTTGTATCAGTCAGTTTTATGGTTCAGAACAACGGTTCATTAACTGATGAGGTAAAAGTCAGCCAGGCACTTATCTCTTTAAATTGAAGCATCGAGAGCTCACAGTTCATTCCTGTTTTCTCCAGTAAAACACCAAAACATTCTTCTTAGCTGTCTCAAGCTAGGCCAGGCCCAGGCAAACAGTGCCCAACACTGGATCTTCTGAAGTTCGTGACTTGCTCAGCTGAGGGTAGACGATGAAAGGCAGTTGAACACTCCTTCCAGCTGAACAAAAGGAATTCTCAGCCAATCAGATCACTGCTGTGACCCTCCATCTTGACTTGGGATTCTATCAACACTCCAAATGATAGTGTTAAGGCACAACCAGCACACAATGAAAGAATGCATAGCAATACTTAACTAATCACACCCTAAATCAACCATCATCAGAGAATAAGACCCAGGGGACCCTGACAATTATCACCCAAGGTTGAAACTTACATTTTCACAATAATGTTAACATTTTCCATAGTCAATCGTACCACACACGGAGTCTGTGTTCATACCAAATTATTGATTTTTGGCCCGGGAGGGTGCAACGCTTTTGCTCCTACTTCAGAGCATGCACAGCTCCCTGGCAAGAGCAGCAGGCCAGCAGACGTCCCAACACCACGATCCTAGTATAACGCTTGAAAAGCGGACAAAGCTTATGATAATCCGAACCAAGTTGCGTTGTGTCCCGACCCTGTGCGGTGCTTAGGAAGTAGGTGCTCTGTGAGAAAGTATGAATAAATAATCTTCTTTCTGTTTGTGGGTGGTTGGACGGTGATTGGGTTGGGAGGCACCAAAAGGAGCCGTCTTAAGGAACTCATTAAGCACGAACTAAAATGGCAGATGCAAAGCCCCGCTTGATAAAATCAAGTCCCGGCTGGTGATTTGGCCATTTCATCACCAAGCATCAGCAAGTTGCCATGCCAGTGCAATAGACTGCTTCCGAACTCCCCTTTCTCCTTTCTCTTTTACTTTACCAATGTGTTGGGGTTTAGGTGGCGCTAGTGCCATCAAATGTGTAAAAACCAAAAAAGGACTCAGACCCTTTTCAATTTACTATATTGGCAGCCATCTTGTTTTTAATTATTTTTAATTGTACAATTAGCACACGCAATGCGCGGGGAGCTAGTCGCTTGTGAAAACAATTAAATAAAAATATTCGTACCCCGGGCGAAGCACTGTGGTGTGAATATCTATCATTCCTTTGTCAGGGGGCCACAGGGCATGTAACCACCCCAAGCCCTCACTGTGGCTTTTTCTTCAGTCGGTCCTGCCTAGGCTTGGGATTACAGACCGTTACCAGCCCGATACCCCCCTAACTCCTAAGATGTGGTGATTGCCACAATCCATTCTCAGGCCCACCAGCTCAGCTTCAACTGTTACTCTGGAATCATAAATGTATCACACTCACCCAACACTCTCTGATCCATGATTCATCCACATGCACCAAAGTTCTACTCTCCTTCATGGGTGACCAGTGAGACAAAACAGCACCATACATCACTCATAGCTAACAGTCAAAACTAGATAATGCAAAAACCCTGACTTCAGGGTTAAATTCTGACACATGTTGTAGAAATTGTGTTTCCTCTGTTTCGGTATTCCTTTTACAATGGCACATTGCTTCACTGATTTCCTCTCTACTGTACCGATGCACACATCTATTTCCAGTACATCCTTGGTGACGCTATTTCACCAGAACCTGCCGTTAGTATACACAAGAAAAATAGCAGGTGTTGGGTAATGTACACCCACTTCTGTGCCAACTTTGAACGAGGCACAATACACAACCTAACAGCAGTTTTGTTAACAGCTGGAGGTAAGGAAGGTGTCCTAGCAGCAAAAATAGTCATCGGTACCGGCACCAGTATTGCCAGTGCCGGTTATGACAGCAAATCCCCTCATGAAGTCCTATGGACTCCATGAGTGGGCATTAACAACGTTACTCCGGCACTCGGATTCTGGCAGCAGTGCCGCTGGACCAAGTGCCAGAAACGGTTGTAGCCTTTTCCGGTATCTCGGCGGGTTTACCACCAGGATACCGGCAAGGTTAGAACGAGGCCCAATCAGATTACAACACTCCAAGCCAGGGCACAATGGTACAGCATGGCGGATTGTGTCTCTTGTTATCCTGCCCCAACCCTGGGCTTGGCCCCTAGATAATCCATTTTGGGATTCCTGAGCTGTGATCTGTAAAATTCTGAGTTATGTACACAGCATTTCTATACTGCACAGTGTATAGCGTGCAGCATCATATATGGTGAAATTAACTGTAAACATATATACAGTGATGCCCCTTTATATACCTCCGTGCCAAACTGCCAGTAAGTCTCTCCAAGACGAACCTAGTTTTGCTTTGAATCTTAAAAAAAAGCATTTCCTGTGCCTCTATATATGAACGACTGGTGAAAGACATGGGTCCATGTTAGCTGCAGGCTTGTACGGAAGGTTCAACAGGTGTAAAGGCCACAGTGCAATCCCTCTCCCTGGCATTAGACAGAACAGGCAGTGTAGTAACACAAAACCACTGTCTTCATTTACCCTCCAAAAAACAAAGAAAATGCACGGTACTGCACAGGCAATGCTTGCTTTGACTCACACCTCACCCACCTGCTATTACCTCACTTTTGAATTCACCCACATGTGGGGAATGTTCCAACAAATGTCTCTATGCCGTTGATAAAAAAGTCAGAGTGTGTTTAAAAGCCCTGACAATATGAACATGTTTTTTTATTGTGAATTGGTTAATCAAAGTAAACCATACACATTATTGACTTACAAAACCATGAAAAAAATCATTCAAATGCAATAGAATAAATAATATTGCCTAATAATTCCCAAGAAACCCTCAAGAAACCCTCATCTCAACATTTCCATTTTCCCCATAGGTTTGGTTTATTTATCATGGCGCATCATTTTTCATAATAACAAAGGTATGACCATCAAAAATACAAAGTTAAAATGTCCTCAAATAATCCATGATCAGAAAGATTAAAACTTAAAAAATATCAGAGCCTAATAACATTCATGAAGGGTACATACAAGCAATAACTATAGGTTTCCAACCCGTAAGTATTGGTCTTGATGCTATAAAACGAAAATGTATTAAAAAAAATCAATCACACAAGTAATACCTAATATTAATATCGTTAACATTTTTTACCATCTAATCTCAATCAAATGAATATGATATAGACATTTTAATACAGATGTTGACAATGAAGTCTCATTTCTACTCGACAACCTCCCCCAAAACTCTGAGTTGCAAGCCGCAACTCATTGGGCCTCATTAGGACCCCGCCAGTCCGGGAACAAGGGTGCTGGTAAGCTCACCGGCTTCGTTGTTTCTAGACCGGCATATTACAGGTCTGCGTGCTGGAGCCCCTGTACCCAACAGGCCTGACCCTGCTGGGCACAGCGGCCATGGTAGGCAAACCGGTCACTGAAGCACTGGCACCGTTAGCGACTGTGCCAGTGCTTCCGTGTCCCCACTCACAATGGGGACTTACATTTTACCGGTACCTGACTTTCTGGGCCGCCGGAGTTGTAAACTCCCTGTGGCACTGGGAAGTCAGGCACTGATAAATACATACAGGTCCGATGGCAACCCACTGGTAGCACCGGCAGGGTTAAAGCCAGACCCGTAATGAGGCCCATTGTCTATAATTCGACCGAGCAAAAATAATCTTAAGTTTTGAAGAGTTGGGCAAGAAATCAATAAATGCTCTGAAATTTGTATGCTTTCATTTTGTTCCCATGGGGCACAACATTTGGGGGTTACACTAATTTTAGAATTGATATATTGAATTTCACCTGTGTGTATCAAATTTAGTCTAAAATGAAAGAAGTGCATCCTACAGAAAGCATTTGGAAATGTTTTTCAAATATTTAAGTAATGTTCCCATTGGCTTATCGATCATAGAGAAGCTATTGTATAATTTACAATTACGCATCTTCTCAATGTATCACTGCAGTCTTTCCAAAAGAGAGCTCTTTTGGTTTGCAATCAGTTATTACCCAGAATAGTCTCACCAAGGATCATACAATTCTTAATGGGCCGTGGCTTTCCCTAGAGCATACTTTCTTTTAGTTCTATATACATAGAATTTCTGGGTGAATTCAGTATATTTTTATAAAAAGTAAGAATTGTCAAGGTTAATCAGCCAGTAATCGATATTAATCCTAATTAATATCCAATGGAATGGCATATGTCATGACCACAGAGCAAAGTTGGAATCACTTTTGACTTGTAAAATCGATAAGGGGAAGCAGTGAGAATTTACAATATTTATTAATTCTCTTCATTTGTGCAGCCAACAGAATAGCTTTTTCCTCATAACAATCATTTTATTATTTGGTGTTGCATCCAAATTGAACCCCAGGTAAATTAGCTGTATATTCAGTCTGAGGGGCAGTAGACCCAATTCACCAGTTGTAGCCATAGGGTTTCCTTGTGCTTCTAGCAAAGCAAATCATTTTAGTTGTCGTAGCATTAATTGCTAATTCATTGGCCATAGTGTACTTACTAATCACATCAGTGAGGCGTTGCAGGGCCAGGTTTGTGTAATCTAGAAGGATTACATCATCAGCAAAGGTTAGCCAGTATATTGGTATGTTTTGTACTCTCAACGGTGCAAATGAAATATCAAGAAGAGAAGTCCTCTGAAGATGGAAAAACATTTTGTTATATCACCTGCCATTTTAGCCTTATCTGCAGACACATATCTGTGTGCAAGTAAATTAATATTGCCAAATGTTGGTTCAGGGAGAATCCACTTTTCAATTTCTCCCATAAAAGGGCTCTGTTCACAGTATAAAAAGCCTGAGAGAAGCTTACGGAAGCCACGTAGACAGGAAGTGCACAAGCAGGCCATTCTCTATGCTGCAAACAGTTCATAATAAAGCCATTCAGTGTTCTCCCCATTCCCTTCCTGAATCCAGTTTGATACTTCATTAATCTACCTGCTGAATCAGCCCATTGCTCTAATTCACAAAGATCTATAGATGCAAAGATCTTACTTTCTGCATCTATAAGGGCCATTGGCTTGTAATTTATCATATTCAAGCGCTCGCCCTTCTTATACATTCGGATGATGGTTAACATTTTCCATGATTTAGGTGTGGAATTAGTGGCCAAGATATCATTAAACAATATGAGCAACACACTTGTCCAAAAAGCAGAGTCATTTTTAAAGCTATAGTTACTCAGGCCATTAGGGCCCAGGGCTCTTGAATTTGACGATGTTTTGATGAAATACTTAATGTTTTCAATGTCATACTTTAAATTCCAATTACATCCATGATATTGAACATCTACTATGGATTCTGGGAGCTTGCAAAACTCTGAAAAATGTCTCCCCCATTTATCCTCTGAACCAGGATTGAATTGAGGATCCTCTTGACCCAAACTCATTTAATTAATATGATTCCAGAAGTTGCACATTTTTAGAAGCCTGCAACATAAGTTTGCAGCTTTCTGCTGTAATATTCGGTGATAGGCTTTATGCCCATTTTTATATTGTTGTTGTAATTCTTGCGATTCCTGCTTAATCTTCAGTAATAACAATGAGGCTTTAGTCAGCCATTTTAGGCTGGCTCTAAATGGTCATTTCTTGGCTTGCACAATAGGGTCATAACAATGACTATTTTGTGTAGGGGCATTGGTTGGTTTTCTATTTTGAATGTCATTATTAAAATGAAATCTCTTTAAACATTTATTTTTTGCTTTCAAGTGTCGATTGATAGAATAGACCTCTCATCTGTCTATTAAATGCACATGTGTCCTAAATCTTGTTTGCAATCCTGCTTCACTTTGTATGGAGTAGCAGATTAGATAAATAATTTCTAACTTCAGTCTTAAATGTGAATTAAAAAAAAGCAGTTAGGATATTATGATCACTTAAGTATGTATCCTGAATCTTAAAATGGTCACACATATGAAATAGTAGCAGAGTTTAAAATACATAATCAATGCACATTGACAGGCTATTATTTCGCCATTTATGTTTACTCAGAATGTCTCCTCTGACATTTCCATTTGTCATTTGCAGATCCCAGTCTTCCAGAAAATGTATCTATGTTTTCCCTATTGGTTCTGGAATCTCATAGGCTTTGTGTTTTTATTATCCAACACAGCTTTGCAGTCAGAATTTAAATCTTCTGCTATTATAATATTTTTAACCCTCTGTGCTTCCCGTAAAGGTATCTAAAATGTGAGTAATCACAGCCATACATTGGTCAATTGATGATTTTGAAGGGTTCAAATGTATATTCACAGTCAGTATAGGGTTTGGAGTATATATCCCTTGTATAGTACTCTCCAGTAGCAATATTCCATAGTGTGAATTAGAAACAATTTCACATTTCTTTAAGGTATTACTTTCAACGGCTATAATCAGTTCCCCGTATGATGGACCAGCCTTCAAGGGTGTTGCAAATTGTTGCGTTTGTACATTTGAAGCCATACCTCTTGCAATATTAAAATATTATAATAATTAAGTATCTGATTTGACCCTTCATTGTTTAGAAAACTTTTGAAACCTCTCAAATTCCACGACAACAAGGATGCATTTTCATTATACAACATTTTGGTAAAGGCCTGTGCCCCTATTTCACATTCTCCTAAAACCCTTTGCCAAATTATAAGCAATGCTGAGGAAACACCCTGACATTTAATTTTCAGGGATTCTCCATTCCACCCTTTGTTTATGGGCCTTTGTGTCAGATTTGTCGCCTCATCACTGTATGCCCGACCCTTATGAAAGGGTGAACGATCATAGCCCTCTTGAATATTTTGATGACTACTCTGCAAAGTAGAATTTATTTTAGTTTCACCCAGAGGTCTGTCTTCCATGGTATCAGCTCCCCCACTAAGCCCCCTACTCACTGCTTATTCCGTAAGATGCAAATTGCATAGAAACTTTCTTGAGTTGTGTTTAATAGATCTTGTTTTCCTTCAATTTTTAGATTGTTTAGTTGCCTTTTTATGTAGCATTAATGGTGTCATTATCTGTTTTTGTAACAGTGACTAGCCCAGATTGAGATTAATTTGATGATTGTGGGTCTTTAGATGTTACTATATTTCTTGGACCTTGATCACAATTAGAACCCCTGGGATTGGTATCGAGAATATCCAATTTTAGTTTTATCTCACTTAGGGTCATGGTAGAGGGCATGTTGTCTATAACTGCTGAGATGAGCTGCCCTGAGCCATCAATCATATTTGGTTCATCATCAGTTCATTGGCAATTATACTGATTTTCATTGGTTAGGTCCAGGTCAAGTAGACTCACATCATTAATGAGTTTTTATTCTTCCTGGTCTGTTGTTTTGATCTTTATCAATTTGCGCATATCAGTGCTTGTGTCCGCAGCTGCGTCTACTGGAAAATATGCTACCGCTGGAGATGTGCAGCGCCATTGTTGTGCCATCACGTTCTCTGGAATGTGCATTGCCGGTCTAGTTCTTTTCAAGATGGCCGCATCCAGTTTCCTTCAATAGCACTATGTGGTCCCTGTTCAGTGCGTTGCAACCGCTTTCCTCCTACTTTGTGGTGAGACGCTGTTTTCCTCTGGGTTGTTTCCTTCACTCCTGTTTGCCTGTCTTAACTAACTTTTGTTAACTTGTCTTGCTCCCTCTATCTCCTTTTCAGTCTCTGCTCGTGACCTTGCTGCTCCCTGTCTCCTGCCTCCCCGCTTGGTTCTGTGTTTACACTTACCCTTTCCGTGAGTGTCTTTGCTCTCTTACTTTTTCTGGCATTTATTGTCTTGGCTCTATTCTCTTGTGCTGCCTCTTTCCATTGGACTCAATTCCTGGCTCTCTGTTCATCAATGTGCCAGTGCATCTTCAGGATTCAAGGTTTTTTTTTATGCCATCTTGGCTTTTTCCCTTTCCTGCCTGGTTGCTTTCAGGCGACAGCCGTCTGCCTTGGCTGGCAACTGGCTAGTGGCTTCCACCTGAGGTAGACCATACCTCTACACGGATAGACATTCATGCCAGAAGAAAGGATAATTCCCCACCTCTAGAGGAGTCATCGCCCCAACCACCAATGAAGACGGAGGTGAGGAAGACCTAGCCATCAGTGACAGCATCTTCCAGCGGTAGGATAGAAGTCTGTAATCTTTATATGGACCAGAGCTTTTTTGGGCAGTTTGCTAGAGCTCACACTGAGTTGAATATTTAGGGAAGTGGTTGCAATATTAGTGACAGATGACTTTGTTACCCCATTCCATACCATGGGTCCCAAAAGATGGTCAAAAGACGGTAGACGAGAAGTCATAGAGTCAGGTTGGATGAGATTACTAGTGGTGGTTTCTTCATTTTGCATATTATCGGGCTCCTGAGCCATCTCTAATGGTTTCTGGATTTGGCACAAATTCTGCGTCGTCTACTGGCAGTGAGGTTAGGGGAGAGTGAGAAGGAGGAATCAAGATGCAGTCATCTGGGACTGATTTGCTCATTATGTCATACATTGCAGGGTGGCTTCTTGCCTTAGTATCTGATAGGTTTGCAGAATATTAATGCTACTCGCTGCTTCTAACTGCAGGACTCTGCCAAACTGTTTACACAGTTGCTATTGGTATTGGGCTATTAGCTGACCATGCACAGAAATCCCTTCTACAAGACTTGAACCATCCGTCAAACCTCCACTTTTATTGGACAGACCACTCCTGCCTCTAAGGCACAAATGGGCCCTGATGCCAAGTTCCCACAAAAGCTGTGTAAACCCCCATTTCCTGTGGGGTTCAGTATGCATGGGCTGTGTGTCCCTTTCTGTTGACAGTGTTGGTTGTTTCTAGTCCTTCCTTGTTGTCCATTCCTCCTAACGGGGTGTGTTTTGTGCCCGCAAAATGTTTGAGAGCCAGGAGGTGGTAGGCTCCAACATCAGGGGAAGTGGGGCTGCCTGTGAGGTGACTTCACCTCAGGGGTTGCACGGGCTCCCCTGCTGGCGAGCGCTAATGGGAACTGCTGGTAGGGCGTAAGAGCCTGAGGCGGTTCACCTCGGGAGAGAGTGTCGGCGGAGAAGAGAGGAGGCCGAAGCTCCTGAAATTCACGAAGGGCACCAAAGCCCATCGTGGGTTGGCACTTCTGTCTCCCCCACCCGGGGTTGAGAGAGAGTAATTCATAGTGAGTTCAAACGAAGTACTTGGCGGGCGCTCCCTCCACCCAGCCCCACTACTAAGAGCCAGGGAGAGTGGTGTCATGTGCAGCACTGCCTAGTCCCATCAGGTAGGAGAGGGAAAAAGTGAATCGAGGAAACCGCACCCGGCATGTGCTAACCCTGGTTAACAAGCAAGCAATTGATTTAATGAGAATACTTGAAGTAAAATTCACTGCTCCGAGGCGGGTGGCTTCTTGGAATCAGGTTGTTTCTTTACAGTAGCGTAGTAGAAGTGGGTTTGAACAATCACTGTGGACACCACGCGTGAAGGCCCATTGTTGCCCTGTAGGGGTTGGTCCATGGTGAGGGGCCCGTGTCCTGCCATTCTCTCATAGCCTATGTCGACCTGTTGGGTCGTCAGCAGTACCATTCTTCCTTTTTCAGGTGCCATCACTCTGGGGCAAGCACTTATCCCGCCAGAGACTGGCACTCCGCCTGCTCTGTGAGGGAGTAAGATTTCTGCCAGGGTAGAGGAGCATACAGGATGGGTGGCATCACTGTGTGAGTGAGGTGTTTGGGATACTCAAGAGGTACCTGTGACAGGAATGGTTATGTACTTATCAAATGTGAAAGCGCTCATTCTCAGGAGATACAAATGAGAAAGCGCTCATACTCAACAGATACCTGTGACAGGAGTGGTTAGTTATTTATCAAATGTGAAAGCGTTCATTCTCAGGTAATACATGTGACAGGAATGGTTATGTACTTATCAAATGTGAAAGCACTCATACTCAGGAGATACCTGTGGCAGGAATGGTTATGTACTTAACAAATGTGAAAATGCTCATCCTCCGGAGATACCTGTGTTAGAAATGGTCATTTATTTATCAAAGGGGAAAGCGCTCATACTCAGGAGATCCCTGTGATAGACTTGGATATTTATTTATCAAATGTGAAAGCGTTCATTCTCAGGAGATACCTGTGATAGAAAGGGTTATTTATTGATCAAATGTGAAAGTGTTTATGCTCTTAGGAGAGGCCATTGCAACAATTGTGTTATTTATTAATCACATGTAATGCACTATTCCCTCAGGTGATCCTCAAAGATCCATGTGATATGCTAATGAACCCATGAGAATCCAATGCTATGTTGAAGGGAGCCAATGACAACAGTAAAGGATGGTTTCTTTCTTGTACTAGTAGGGAGCGACTCTGTTAGGAGTTAAAGGTGTAATAGGGATCCTGTGTATGTATTATTTATTTAACATATTTCATTACATAAAATGAAAGCAGATCACGCTAAAACTAATAGGACTGTGTCTGTTTATTGGGTCAAAAGTACCAGAGCGGCGGCCTTCCTTGAGGGCAATCCCCCCCGGAGAGTCCTTACTAGGCCTCACAGACATTACAGCCACCCCCCCCGGGCTACTCATTTTTCATGCACATGTGTGCGGTAAGGTGTTATACTCCTATACTCAGATCTCCTACAGGTAGCTACTCACTCATTCCTACAGAGAAGGATAAAAATTACAGAGAGAAAAACCTTACACTTTTTGGAAGCACTCCTGAGATCCCATAGGGGGAAAGAATCGCCCATCTGGAGGTTGTAAAAAAAAAAAAATACACAGAGAAAAATTAAATCCTTGTCAGTTAATATTTACACATAGTCAAGATGGCACAGGAATACGTGTTACAATGGATATGAGCTGAGGGAATTAGCCCCGAGGCCTGTTTCATAATAGGTGAGGTTCCTTTACACATAACCACAGATGATATTTTAGCCATGACTGGTCCTTTAGAATCCGTCACTGGTAAAGTGAAAAGTGTGGGCTGCATACTGGGGCATGATACCAAATGTAATTTGCTATGTTATGGTGGAGTTTCACTTACAGGTAAAACACTGTCCACCATAATTCAAGGCGGAGAACCTGTATTTACCTGCCCTGTGTAGCAGCTAGACTCTTGGCCCGGGAAATCCATGGCCGGAAGCTGCAAATCCCACCAAAGATACCATAGTCATCGTTGCTGCAGTGGCTGAAGTGGTTAGAGTAACTATGGCGAGACAACCACCATTGCCCTTGATTAATGAACATGGAGCCTACACCCGGTTGGGCCCCTTTTCCAGCAAAAAAACGGTGCCCAAAGGAGAAGAAGGATTTGAAGTGTGGGCCGATCTCGCTCAGATCATGCTTCATTATTGGAAAGTGTCAGATCCAGAGAAAAGGAGGCGTGTGATAGAGGCATTGCAGGACCTGCACTGCAGATGGTACAGTCCCTACGCACACCGAGTCCAGATCCAACTGCAAGTGATGGATGCACTGGAAGGAGCGTTTGACACTACTGAGCCAGTGGAAGATTTGATGATGTGGTTCCATGCCACCTCAATGAAGCAGGGAGAGAAGTTATCTGAATTCCTTGTGAGGATTGAACACATTTTGTGCTTGGCCCTCCATAGGGATGAGCTGAACCGGTGCGCTTGTAGTGGATCCTTAAAGGGGCCAAAGATTCTGCCTTAACCATCCTCCAACTCAGACTGTGTGAAAAGCTGGGCTCACCACCTCCGTATGAATAGTTACAAAGATCAATAAGAGCTTTGTAAGAAGAAACCAGCGATGTCAATGCCCAGCGTCATCCTGTCCAAAGCAAAATCCCAGCTCCCAACTATGCCCTCTCGTAGCAGAAACAGATAGAGGACCTGGAACAACTGGTGAGGAAATTACAGACCCAGTTACTACCCAAGGAAAATCTGAATGTAACTCCACAGCGGGGCAGAGATTTTTTCCAGTCAACACATGACAGAGAACATCAAATATATAGACGAGCTCAAGAGCATCGAGAAAATGTTACCTCATCGTCTGCTCCTTTACCACTCTGGAGATTTTGCCATTGATGTGGGGATGACCACCACTCAACTCGTCTGTGCAACCAAGACCAAGACTATGCTTGAGTAGCTGCTCGATTTACTGCCCTGAAACCAACCCCAGCCCGAGCGTTGTCGTTAAATGCACATGAGGTTATAGCGGAGGAGCAGCTAGAACCTTGAGTACAGGACTAAGCTCTGCTAGCAATAACTCCTGTATATCAGTACGGGCCCAAAATTCCGATGTGCTGACTACCCGGCACCAAGTTAAGGCTTAGGAGGGTTCCACAGCTCACCATCTCTGGTTAGTCCGTAAGCTCTGCAACACCTGGCAAATGTTATTAACGGCTCCGTTGTTAGCATGCTCCCCATTCCCCTGGGGGCTCGAATGGGAATGGGGATGTACCGGGTCCGGGTTCCTTGAATGAGGAATTACCGGGCCCTCCAAGGTTGAAATGGCCCGGTAATTCTTCATTCAAGGAACCCGGACCCGGTACCAGGGTAGCCATGCCGCTAATAGCGGCATGGTTACCTCCATAATCGGAATGACCCCCAAAGTCTTCCA
Organism: Ambystoma mexicanum; assembly: GCF_040938575.1. Taxonomy (NCBI): domain Eukaryota; kingdom Metazoa; phylum Chordata; class Amphibia; order Caudata; family Ambystomatidae; genus Ambystoma; species Ambystoma mexicanum. The sequence goes on along the minus strand of NC_090928.1, from coordinate 316,144,613 downwards.
GAAGCATCCCTGAGGGCTCGATTGGACCACCCATGACAATCGTAGATGAGCTTGAAGGGCGAAGGACTACAGCACTTTTGGACAATGGCTCCCAGCCCACCATTGTCTTTGAGCCCTACTATTGAAAACATATGTCACATCTGCCCTTTGAACCATTGGAGGGGTTAAACCTGATGGGAGTCGGTGATGCCGCTTGCCTCTATCTGGGGTACATTTGTGTGAAGATCTGCCTAGATCAAGAGGTGGCTGGAGTAAGCACCGCTTTGACCGCACTGGCATTAGTATGCACGGTTTATAGTGATCATTTCGAATAACATAATGTCGAAAGTCAAAATGTCGAAAAAAATTGGCCACATTTTTTTTTTCAAATGTCTTTTTTTTTCTGTTCGAAATGGGGGATTTCCCCCAACCCCTCTTTTTTTAACCCTTTTTTTTAACGCACGACAGCAAAAAAAACATGTAAATTAAAAAATGACATATTCGGAGAAAAACAAATTCGCCCAATTTTTTTTTTTTTCTTTTTTGTCATTCGACATTATGGGTTTGACATTTTAACTGGGCACCAGTATGCACCACTGAGATCCAGTATCCTGAGGTTCCCCTGGTCATGGGAACCAACTCTGCCCTGTTTGGTTCCCTAGCCCGGATGTGTATGAAGATGGCCGGACCGCAGTTTGCATATTCACTATCAATGCTTCCCGCCTGCCAGCAAGTCTACCTTAAGAAAATTAGGGAGAAGGCCGTACCCCCCGATGGTCCAGTGGAAAAAGTGAAGACCACTAACCACAGTCAACTTGACATGCCGCCTGGTCAGACCATCATGGTGCCTGATCGTGTACGACTCCAATGTTAAAAACCGCTACAGAAGAATGGTGATGGATGTTCCAGAAGGTGAAGAACTGCCTCGAGGCTTGATGGTCCAACACACTCTGATAAAGGATACTGGTTCAGAAGTGACCCACATACGAATCCCCATTACTAATGTCACTGATAAAACAGTGCACCTGCCCGGAGGTTGAACAATTGTGCAGTTGCACATTGCTGACTCGGTGGATCAGACGGCTGGAACCAGGAACTCATATCCTACCTTGGATGTGGGAAAGATATATTTTGGGGACTCCCTGTTGTCAGAACGTGAAAAAACTCATCTTCGAGAACAACTGGCCATGAAGGCGGATGTGTTTTCAACCAGTGGCTGGGATGTGGCGGAAGCCAAAGGAGTGCAACACCACATCCGTCTTAGCGATACCATCCCATTGAGAGAAAGGTTGAGAAGGCTGGCTCTGGTGGATGTAGAGGATGTCTGGTGTCATCTCGAAGATTTGCTGCATGCCGGGATAATTCAGCAGTCAAGAAGCCCCTATGCCTCCCCGATAGTGGTGGTGCGAAAAAAGAACCAAGATGTGCCGCTGTGCATTGCCTACCGATGGCTAAACAGCAGAACCATACCAGACCAATATACTACCGCCCGAGTGGATGAGACCCTGGACTTTCTAGTTGAGAGCAAGTGGTTTTCAGTCCTGGATCTCCGGAGCAGATATTACCAGATACCCATGTTACCTGAGGATAAGGAGAAGATGGCTTTCATTTGCCCGCTAGGATTTCATCAATTTACCCGAAGGCCACAGGGGATATCAGGAGTGCCCACCACATTTCAACGCTTGATGGAACGAACAGTGAGGGACATGAACTTGCTTGAGGTGCTGGTTTACCTAGACAATGTGATCGTGTTTGGGAAGACTCTAGAAGAACATCATCAAAGATTGCTGAAAGTTTTGGATCGTCTTCAACAACAAGGACTGGAAGTATCCCTAGAAAAATGCCAGTTTTGCCACACCAATGTGAAGTATATTGGCCATGTGGTATCGGCTGATGGGTTGAGTGTGGATCCACCAAGATGCAAGCCCTCAAGACTTGGTCTAGCCCGCAGAACCTGCAAGAGATGAGAAGCTTCTTGGGGTTCTGTAATTATTACGGAAGGTTTGTGCCTGGCTTCGCCAAAATAGCCCGTCCACTCACGGAATTGTCCAAAGGTAATGAAGCTCCACAGAAGAAGACGACACTCCTGCGAAATCAGTCCACAGCCCTGTATCATCCTAAAGAGGTCTTCGGCCTGCGATGGAATGCGAAGTGTGAACAGGCAGTTGCCGTGTTAAAAAGGACTCTTACTGAGGCACCAGTGCTGGCCTATGCTGATCCGCACCTACCATATAAATTACATGTGGAAGCTAGTTCTGCTGGACTGGGCGCCGTACTCTATCAAGAGCAACAGGGAACTGTTGGACCTGTGGCGTTTGCCAGCCGCCGGCTGAGCCCCGTCGAATCGAACTATCCTGCCCATAAACTAGAGTTTTTGGCCCTGAATTGGGCCGTGTCAGAGAAATTGCATGACTATCTGTTTGGAGCTGCTTTCGCAGTGAGAACAAACAACAATCCCCTAAAATACATCCTCAAGTCCGCTAAATTGGATGCCACCGCCCACTAATGGTTAAAGCCCTTGTCCGCACACAAATTCCAGCTAGAATATTGCCCTGGAGTCAACAACATTAATGCTGTTGCACTGTCCCGAAGACCCCCCACTGATGACAGTCCCGTGTCCACCTCTGGTGAAATAGCCTTTGTAGCCGCCATGTAAGCCATACTCCAACTAGAAACTGGCCAGAACATCGAAACAGCACTTTGTATCGACCGCCTAGGAGGACTGAAGAAGGTGTTCCCACAAGCTATTGTGACGCTATCAGTTTAATGGCTCCGGAGCTACCGCACTTAAACCAAATGGAACTGAGACAAAAGCAATTGCAAGATGAGGAACTAAGAGAAGTGCTTCTGGGCAAAGAGAACAGCGCCAGAGGCCCACCGTAAAGCTGGAACATGCCAAACTATCAGATATATTGCAAAGAATGGAAGTCTCTGGTGATGAACGGAGGAGTGCTGCATAAGGAAAGTCAACTCCAAGGGCGCCTGATACGTAGACTTGTGTTGCCACGCTCATTACGACCCCTGGCTGTGCGCTCTGCATGACCAACATGGGCACCTGGGAAGTGAACGGACACTAGATTTTGTACGGAATTGATTTTACTGCCCTCCTCTAGGCCCAGGAGTGGAGGAGTATTGCCACACCTGTGCACGATGCATTGCCCGAAAAACTCTCAGTCATCCTGCTGCAGCCCTTCAACACCTAAAAAGCTTTGGACCCATGGACCTAGTTTGTGTGGACTTCCTGAGCCTTTAAACTGACATGTGTCTTTATTGCTTGCTCTCTCCTTCTATAATGTGTCCCTTCACTGTCTCTCTTATTTCCCCTCTACCTGTGGTCCCTTCTCACTCTCTACTTTTTTCCACCTGCTTTCTGCTTGCTTATGAATTTCTTTGACGCCTCACTGTTTCTCTTATTTGCATCACTCTTATTCACTTACGTCTCCCTTTTCTCTCCAGTTCACCCGCTCCCTAGTTCTCTGTCTAGTGATTGTATTTCCTCCTTTACTCCCAGTGTCTATTATTTTCTTCCGTTTCTCCTCTCGCCTCTGACACGCTCCTTTCACTTACCATTTCTGTCACTTTTTTCCTGTTTTATTTTTGTCTTTTGCTTTTTCTCCATCTCCCGCTTGCCTTTCCAAAGCTCAGTTGCAACTTCCATTATACTTTTCCAGTGATTTCTTTTGTGCTTTCCCACTGTCCGCTTCTCTTGCCTCATCAGGATTTTCCATTCTTTATAACCCCTCCCTCAGTTCTTCTTCCTGCCCTACCCAAACCCTTTTTATTTTCATTGACTTGGTCCCCTTTCACTTTTCTTTAGGTGAACGCTTTGAATTGCACAGCTTAAACCTGACCCTCATTTTTTCGTGACAGTTAAAACAGCAAACAAACTGAAGAACAATCATTACCTAATTTGTCACTTTGTCCATTAGTTTTTAAAACATTCACTGGAGACGTGGGTTCTAAACTGTAAAATACAATGAGTTTGGCTGAGAAAAGTAAATGGAGATGGACAGGGTATTCAAAACAATGCGCGAATGGGTCTATCCCAGTGGGAAAAACTAGATGTCAAATGTGACACCTTTCAGGCCGCTCACACAGCAGCAGGGAGTAAAACACTCAAGCTGCATTGCAAACAACAGCCAAGAGTGAAATGTTTGTTTACTTTTGTGGGCATTGTCATGTGTATAGCGGCAATTGCAGCAAACAGCTGTTTTTGCAGGGTTTTTTTCAAATCGCAAAATCGTTATAAGCTGGATGTTCTTTATAACAGAAGTATATTGAGCGGACCACACTTTATAAAATAGCACGCTCACTCAAAGACGATCTGGAGAATCTCATTACACCAGAAGAGGCCAGTAGAGCGATCCTGTCTTTGATGAATACGAAGGCACCATGGCCCAATGGCTTTCCGAACTCACCATTTGACTCTACTGTTTGCTTTGTTCAATTCTTTTTTCGGAGACAGGCTCATTGACAAGTTCCATGGGTGAGTCCATCACCAGGTTTATCCTGAAACTGGAGAAGGAGCCTACTGAGTGTGACTCATATCAACCGATAACTCCGTTAAAATATGTATTTATTTATTAGTAATATACTTTTAGCCAGCATAAAATTACAAACATACACATCAACAAAGATAAAATTCCATATAAAACCAGTAAAATCCATTGACAATTTGCATACTGATTATCATACAATTTAGGTTACTCATGGGGCCTCATTACGAACTTGCCGGTCCGGATACAATGGTACTGGTATGCAGGCCGGTACCGTTGAATCCGGACCGGCATACTCTGAGTTGTGCTCGCGGATGCCTTTCATTCCGCCAGGTCTGTCCTGGCAAAATGAAAGGCACTCGCGAGCACAGCATGTCGGATGCACCGGCACCGTTATAAACGGAGCCGGTGCATCCGACCTCCCCATTCCCATTGAGCCCTATTTGGCTCAATGGGAATGGAGAAGAATTTTTTCCGGCGTCCGGGAATGGACAAATACCCGGTCCGGCAAGGCCGTAATGACCCGATAATTGCCCATTTATGGGCGCCGGAAAAAAATTAATACCAGCGACAGCCGTGCCTATATTACACCGCCAGTTTCGTAATGAGGCCCATAGACTATTAGCAGCGCCTACTTACACATACACAATCAAGGTGACAACACTAAAACATAATTCAAACTTTCTATATTATCCTAAAACTTTAAAAATCATCTGTATCTTCAAATAGAATTTCACCATATGGTACATAAAATTGAAGTTGTCACCTTTCATAAAAGTTAACCATATTTCAAAACTTTCGTCACAATCAACTGCATTATCATAAGATTTTAAGCACATTGTGCGCATCTTGTTTAAACTTTCACAGTTAACAAGCAGGTGTTCCAAAGTCTCCATCACATTACACCCACATAAGTGGCAGCATTTGTCAGTACCTGATCTCCCTTGCCTTCCACCTATTTCTTCCAATGTTTCACAAACGTTGAATTTCATTAATGGATAATTTTGAAATATATATGCATTCGGGTATGCTATAATATACTTAGGCTTAATCAGCCGGGACAGCTAGTATTGGCAATATAAACCACTAACTTTATTAGTCGATAATTCGACTATATGAGACTCACGGCTGTACTCTTGCATTTTCTTTTTAAACCAGAATTTCAACTTTTGTTGTGATGCATTATTTAGATATCTATCAAACCGTGATGTCCATGTTTATGTTGTTTAATACTTTTCCCCATTATTCCAATAGTGGCATACCTATCCAATTTTAGATATGCTTGAATATAGGTCACAATAAATGAATCGTTGTCTAGCAGCATTATATTTTCTAGGCACATAAGCATTTTCCTCATACATTCTAAAAAAGCGCCTCTCAGTTAAAATTCAAGATAGATAAACTCAATTGTTAGTTCCTAGAAATTCTGAAGAGTTTCCTAAGCAACCCCACCTCAAATTTTTTGAGAACATCTAGATAGTTATGGGCCCAAAACTCGCAACCATATACATAAGTGGCCAAAACTTTAGCTGAATAGAACATCAGAATAGCATGAGCAGAGATACCAACATTTTTCCCAATAAATTAACTCATAGCACTTCCTACAGTTTTCTTTTGTTACTTGCCAATGGTAATCCCACTTCATCTTTTCGTTTATCATGACATCCAGATATGATTACACCTTCACCCGTTCTAATGATGTATTTTCAATTTGCCACACATATTGTTTTGTACCTTTCTTAACACCAAACACCATAGTCTAACTTTTTTGGATGTTTACTTTTAAACTATTTAGGTTGGCATAGTCCGATAAATCATTTAGCAGATTTTGGAGGCCACTAGCTGTAAGGTCGACCACGAGCAGATCATCTGCATAATCTAGCCATCTTATTTTTGCCGTACCCACCTTTACTGGGCTGGTTAACAAGTTCATAAAGTGCTCATACATATCAGCCAAGTACAGGATAAACAGGGTTGCTGCCACAATGCAACCCTGCTTAACCCCTCGATAGGTGTCCATGGGAACAGAACGTTTTCCTCTGTCATCTAATCTGATTCGAACCGTAGTGTCAGCGTACAACAACATTAACATTTTCAACAAACCCTTCGGGATGTACCAAGCACTTAATTTACTCCACAGCCTATTTTGAGTATGGTATCGAATGCTGCACTGAAGTCTATGAAGGCACAATAAACATTGCGTTCACGTTTCCTCCAGGAGTACTTGATAGCCGTTGTCAGAACAAACAGGTTGTGCATAGTGTTTGCTCTAGGTCGGAAACCAATCTGGTTTGCTGGTAGGATGTTCTTAACTTTAATCCATAAATTCAACTCTGCCAACAAAACCCTGGCAAATATTTTCGATGAAACATCTAACATAGCCAATGTACGATAATTGGCCAGATTATTCCATGCACCTTTTATGTATATAGCCAACAGATGGCTCATATGCCATATTTATGGTATCCTTCCTTTGCGTCCTATTTCTTTAAATAATACATGAAGTACATGGGCCCTTAATTCTGGTGAGCGTTTCAATAGTGCGTTACACACTCCAGTGGGCCCAGCAGCCCTGGGCCTATTGAGTTGTTCTATTATTATCACAATGTCTAAAACACTGTGGTCGCAACTCCAAGCTGCATCTGATAGAGGAAATGGTTCCACGCGAGATCCTAAAGTGGACTTAATATGTTCAGTCTACTGACTCTCAGAGATACAATTTATCGTTAGTTCCCTTTCCTTAACACCCTGCAACGTTTCCCATTTGGCCGTATTACTCTTTTTATTTGCCTGATTTGCAATTGATTTCCACCTTTCTAGTCCCTGATCTTTTTTGTATTATGCAACCATATTCAATACTCTTCTTTCCATTTCCGAATTAAGGTTGCTGTATTGATTGACTTGTTATTGGAGAGGTCGAAGCTTATTACCGTTGCAATTGACTAACAAAGTAATTTTTTAGCACCTAATATATCCTTGTCGCAATATTGTCGGGTGCTTAAATCTTTATTAGCTTTCTCCAATGAAGTGGCATGGGACTTTATTGAGCTTGTATTCGTTCCTATTTTTCTCATCAGAAAATAACTCAATTATGTTGGACTAATTGATGCTGTCACTAGATTTCTTAATGAAACTAGGAACAGTCGCCACAGCTAATTGATTTGAAAGAGAAATATTTGTATCATTCCAGTTAATACGATTTTTTGCTTCGTTTAATGTAATCTGGCCATTTCGTTTGTAGGTCACCACTGGTTGTTTTGCTAATATGGGCACCAAAATAATGCATAATGGAAAATGGTCACTCTCATGCCGAGCACAATGGCCATATCAATGGTTAATTGCAGGCCACAACCATTAGTAAATGCATAGTCAATGGTTGACATTGCCCGTCCATCTCTTTGAGAAATAGCCAACTTTGCGTCGCCAGGACAGTTACCATTAAGTCTTGTCAAACCAAAATCTTCAACCATTTTCGCCCATGGCTTAACTTGTTTATTAGATAGTTTGGTACAGACTGCTTCTGATAAAATCCTGTCTCCTTGCTTTTGGGCCTGTGATATTTCACCTATTTTTGCATTGAAATCTCCAACCATCCATATCGGATAAAGATGGGAATATTTCCGGAAAAACTAAGGCTACACTTTTCACATTTTCACCTGTTGCAATTGTCTTCGGGGGGTCATAGACATTTATCAAAATGATTACTTTATTCAGGGAACTGAGTTTAACTGCCTGGACATAGTTGATGGATTCTTTAAGTGTGAGTGCAACCCATGGGGACTTAACAGTCAACAAGAGCTCACCTCTGGCCTCCCTCTCGGCGCTTTTGTGGCAACCTGTTGAACTGTACAGCTTCCATCAAACTGGACTCGATTTGTCAACCATGTCTCCTGCAGAACCACCAACATAAATTAATATATTTTAGTTATTAGCCCATCCTCCACAAAAATATGAGTGTATCCTCGAGTGTTCCATGAATAGATGCCACTATCATCATCGACGAATTGAATGAAAGTATTGCTTAAAGGAGACTGGCAACCATTGCCAGTAGCCTAAATGATCGTTTGTATCACATTCTGAAACGTCAAGATCTTCTTCTCTCCTAACCAGGCCACTCTTCGATATATGTCTCTTTATTAAATTTGTTTAGGAAACAGGAAAAACACAATTAACATCTCCACCTGAAGAAGGGGTCAGGATAACCCCGAAATGCGTAGTGGACAAACTACATGTGATTGTGTGAATACACTTGGATGAATTGTTGCAGTTGACAACAATATTTACAAATTCAGAAATTTTGTTGGATGTTTTTTTGAAATTCATTATTTTTGCAAGGACCATCTGTTTTTCCATTTGACGAAATATTTCTTTGTGAATGAATGATGTAATTCAAGTGATTATGAAAAAGGTATGCCTTCTGAATACAATTGACTGATAAAAAGCTATATACTGTGTATCTTTTCTTTCCCTTAATCTTATCTCCACATTTTCAAATAACCAAGAAGAGATTCTCTCGATTAGAGTGACCAGGGTCTTACCCCATAGGTTTCTGGGTCATACATTATATTGCTACTCTTCGATATAAAACATTTTTGGGGACCACTTATTTGTCTACTTATTTGTCCAGCAACACTTATACACTCTTTGTTTATATTGAGCTGCACCAGCGATTTGCTACTAATATTCAAGATGGGGAAACAGGGATGGATATGGAAATAGCCCTGAGTTTTATCACAGGAATCCATACATCCTTACATATATAACCTAATTGAAATAACTCTGTATCCGATAGCAATGTATAGTCTAAAATAGCACTCGATTGAAACCATATATAAGTCTGATAAGTAGATGTCTGTTCAACCTGATCCACAATTTTGATGTCATTGGATGTAATTGCTCTCAAGGCTACTACAGAATGAAAGATACATAGTACTGCAGTTCTATTAAGCGGAGCCATATTACTATCTTGTGTGAAGGGTTGGATTTGAAGGCCTCTAATAAGACCTGAATGTTCAATACAAGTCTCTGTCACAGGTGTTGACACATTTACTCTGTTGCTTGCTAACCACGTACCTGGTAGCGAACTTTGTTTCAATAGCTTATCTTTATCTTTTTTGGGGACTCCACTCTAGATATCGAGCTGCCCACTCACATCAGTAGATTTCCCAGTCTGAACATTGTCTATGTTGGTACTTAGACCATTTTCCTTAAACAATAACTCATTTTTACCCGGACTACCATTTGCCAGTTGTGCAGAACCTAAATCCAATGGGCTCCTTCATTTATGTGACAAACCAAGACTTCAGAGACAACTGGTGTTATGGCTTGGTCTGGCGATATAATTACAATGTCTGATTCAGGTATGGCACATGTATTCTTTCTTAGTATAATGCGATTGTCATACATGAAAGCCTGACTTATCGATTGTGTTTTATACCGTTTTGATTTAGTTGTATGATTACTTTTTATTTGATATTTCCCAATACTGTTAGCCTGCCTAGCATTACTTTTATTGATGGCATTCTTCTGCGCCGGAGTCTTAATGTCTAAGCATTTATTCTCAGTAAAGTCTGTTAAGATACTACGGTCACAAACCGCCGTTCATCTACCATTGACACTTTTATGCAAAAGTAGTGTTTGTTGGTCTAATTTCTTCTCAATGGTCTAGGATTTCTTCAATAGATGTCTCAACAGGTTTTCAAAGGCTTCAAACATTTCTTTGGAAGACATACTATTACTACTCACATCTAGGGGATTCGGAAAATTCCTTTTACTCGGGTCATCTTTAACTCTATATTGTTCGCTACCACCTTTCCCCATGATATTATCTTGCGGCTTAATACCAATATCCTTCGGGGTTTAGTTTACTTTTTTGTGAACATCATTTAAGGAAATAACACAAAGATCTTGGAGTGCAATATCTCTCCCACTAGGTGAGAAGGACATAGCCATGTCATCGCCTGTATATTCCACTTCATCACTCATTTCACAATCCAAGTCGATATTAATAATTTCATTATTATAGTTAAAGGGAGTATCAGTTATTCTATCATGTATCATTGCTTGAGTCCTAATGTTTAATACTGATGTGCCTCCCTGCATAGGGGCGTGTAGGTTATAACTGTTACTCTCACTGTCAGGTACTTTTCCAGCTGAGACATTCTCCATGTGAGGGGAAGATGACAATACTCCCTCTAAGAATTTGGAGCTCATAAAACACAGAGCTTTACTAAGTTAAGCTACTATTTCTTTAGTATCAGACACCTCGTCGAGATGATCTAATTGATTAGGTATTGTGGGGGCTTTAGGAAAATATTCTGTCATTTGTTTGGTTTTACCCCCTAAGCTCGGTTTGGAGATTGTTTTTGGAATAACAATACGTCTACCCCGCTGCAAGACTTTAGGTGAATTCTCTTTGATAGGGTGTGATGGTAATACCTTCTCGCTCTTGTCCTGACATGAAGCACTATCATTCACTGTCATATAATAACCATGTTTCACTGTGATAGATCACAAACACCCAAATATATCAAATAGATCACTATATAAACAATGAACCATGCATTAATTTCACCTATCTCATATAACAATAGATTGGTGTGTAATCTCGTCTGTATTCATAATGAATCAGTGGTCAAGCATATGTTTGGCAACAGCCGCTCTCAAACAACTCCCCCTTTGCTTCCTATGTGCTGTTAAATTGCAATTAAAAAAACACTTTCACTCAACTATAAGGTCCACTTCGCCTCCACCCCACTGCTCACAACAACATCTATCATCCCGGTTTGCTTTGACGTATGCGCTAAGCACATTACGCTGGGGTAAGGGCACCTGGTCGGCAAAAATAAAACAAAAACAAAGCAGGATGCTAACAGAAACTCTAAGTAGCCGGCAAGCTATCTGCTTTGATGTTATTTCACAACAAAGACCACGTTACCACTTCCTGGTCCCCGACACCTAGAGGTGGAAAGCCTTTTACACAAGCACACAAACACAGTCATTGCAATGGGAAACCTTCCGTCTACAGATTTACAATAGGGCTAGATTCCACAACGCCACGAAAAACTGCATACGGTATAGTGTATAGTGAGTATCCTAAATTGTATGCACTCACCTATAGAACTCAACAACAGGCTGATACTCTTTCCAGGAGTGAAATAGTAGGACAACTCCAACTATGTGGGCAGGTACGTAGTAGCCAAATAGGAGTTTGCAACCGGAAAATACAAGCTACTTCAGCTGTAGAATGTGTTAGTTACTAGCGTCGCTGTAAGCAGCCAGGCAGCAAGGCAGCGTAACAGTGACTAGGTGACTTGATGAAGTGACTTTGCTTAGGCACGCCCAGCCTCCCCAGCAGTGATGAGTCGCAAGAGCAGCTGTAATCTATATGGCTTCAAATCGAGCCACACGTCGTACACTGATCTGATGAGCCGCACAGGGACGCCAAAGGGTGCAATAGATAGGTATGTTTGAACTAAAACAGCGGACTAGGAATCAAATACGATCTCTCACACAGTCGGATTGTAACCCCTTAAAGACAGGTTAGCAATGAAATAGACAGATGGGAGAAAAGCTATACGGTCGTAGGCTGTCCAACAAACAAACAATACTACTCTCACTCTACAAAATTACAGGAGTTAGGGCTGTTTGATTACAGGAACACTCCTTTCTTTGTTAAAAAGTCACAGGGATGCATAGAAACTACAGAAGTGATCAATGGAGCCAAGAACACTAAGAGCGCCTCCCCCGCTAGGCAAAGGTCAAGCTCCAATGTCCAGATGGGTTCTCCAATTGCTATCACACAGTGGCACCACATGCAGGTGTCGGTTAGCATCCAGTCCAGTTCATCCAGATTGCTTCTTAGAGCAGGATGTTGACACAGGGTTCTTGTCTTGGAGTATCTGGTGTGTAGTGTGGATCACTCCCACGACCCACAGAAACACAAAAACATTCTGCCAGAGTCCGCCCGCTCCGCTAGGACTGGGTTTATTAAAGGGTAACACCCACCTGGAAGAAATAGAAATGAGGGACAGATTTAGGTACAGATTCAGGTATCCACAAAAGACACTGGCCCTCATTAGGACCCTGGCGGAGTGGGTTTCCGCCAGCGGTAATCGCGGCGGACCCGTCCGCCGTACTACGAGTTCCCCTAGCGCCATGGAGGTTTTCTCCGCCTGGTTTTACCGGGCGGAGAAAACCATGGCGCTAAGGGACCTCGTTGTTAATTACGCCGCCGTACTTTACGGCGGCGTAATTAACTCCTTCCCCGCTCCCATTATACCCTATGGGGCAAGAATGGGAATGGGGAAGGGTAAAATGGGGATTGGGGATTTACCGCTCCGCCAAGGTCGGCATGGGGTGGTAAATCCGCCAACCCCCATGGCGCTATCGGCGGCTTTCCGCCATGCTCCGCGGTGCATTTAGCACCGCGGATTCCGCCAGGGTCGTAATGAGGGCCACTGCCACGCACCGCCCACACCAGTAAGACTGGGGTTTTTAAAGGGTAAGACCCACCTCGAAGGAAAAGAAATGAGAGACAGACTCAGGTACATATTTAGGTATCAACAGAAACACTCTGCAACACTCTGCCCGCTCCGCTAGGACTGGGTTTTTTAAACGGTAACACCCACCTCCTTGCCTCCAGGTGCTTTCTATAGTACTCTGAAGCTGCCTGCACCAATACAAAACGTATATCGGATGCGAAGATCTATGGGAAAATGTTGTAATTTAGACAAATTGGGGTCCTTCTTTCAATAATCGATCCGGATCAGACTGGCTTTAAAATGTACCGGAGCACGAAGTGATTGAATTGGGAAGTCATAATGGGACTCGTATGCCAACTAGGAATTTGATCGGGTCAATTGGGGTTTTATTCATCTTACTCTCCAGGCTTTTGGGTTTGAACCTCATTTTACAGGGCTTATTATGGTCTGTTATGTGACTACCAGATCCAGAATTCGATGTGAACTGGCCCGAAGTGATGAACATTGAGCTTCTTGCAGCATTACCATCATGCCTGCATTCATCGGCTTGACTTTGTAAGGATTCCATCATGGCCGAAACGTTTTCCATTCTAAACAACCTGGGCCTCACAGCCCTGCTGCCACCTACCCCTAGAAAGCCTCCTGATAGGCTCCCTGCAACAAGAAATCACCCCCGGCCGCAGAGCCGGAAGGCGGAGAAGGGCTCACACGAAGGCTCAATACAAAGGCTCAAGATGATTCCTGTCTTTACAGGTCTGGGATCTGGAGGGGATCCACTTGGCCCATGCCTGCCTTGGTTACCTGATGCAACGTTGCTTCAAACTATGCTCGATATCCTGGTAGCTGAAGGTAAGAGCATATTTGTTCTTACTTCTCCCAATCGACTGTGACATTCCCCACCACCATTACCGAATGCGCAACCCTTGTACCTTAACTAACTCTGTTCCTCACCCCTGTGCCGTGCACAAAATGATGCTCAATTACGCGTTACCAAAGACTTCTCCCCTTTTCTTCTGCATGACCCATCCCACCCCACCGTCATTGATCACTCTGCTGCTCTAATCTACGTGTCTTCAAACAAACTGCTGCAGAGAAACAATGCTCACCAGCCAATGCACAGTCTCTCACACTTAGATGGGTCCATACTTCTATTCTTGACTTTGCTTCCCTCATCACATGCCGCCTATATTCTTACGATGACACATTGCATTGTCCTACTTTACCGACTTTCTACGCTACTTGAAATGTGTACTTTTCTGTGCATCTATCTCCCTGATTCCTTATCTTACTTGGCTATCCATGCTAGTAACCTGAGCTCAGACATATTCACTAGATGCCAATCCTATTACTCACTTCACAGCGAACCGTGTTTTCATGCACACTATCTGTTAGCAAAGCTGCTATCATGCATAATTTAAGCAGTCCCCCGTTCCATGAGGTGTGGTATTATGATAACATGTTAATATCAAGCCTCTGATCCGTTCAGTGTACTTCTTGTGCCGTCACCACTCCCTCCGTAGGTACTTTCTACTTTACCTCACTGTACATCAGTACCCATGTCCTCTGTATACACGTCTGATGCAGTTCCCCGTAACATGAGGAGAGGCTTTACCAGTATGTATAATCACGCCTATTATGTCCTTTATGCATATCTGATGTAGTTCCCCATAACATGAGGAGAGGCTTTACCAGAATGTATACAATGCATATTCTTTATCAAGCACTTTCTGTAACTAGTGCCTAGATAGGTGAAAGTTCTGTGCAGTGTAAATAAATGCCAAAATAAATGTATAAATAAATAAATAAACTGACATCTCTCTTTGTACATTTCCATCCACAGGGGAACGCGCCACGGATGATGCTCTTTCTCCACTTGCCTTGGTTATGGAGACATTGGCTAATCGTATCTGAATAGATCTGGCAATCAAGGGGATTCGGGTCGATCAAATCAAACACAAGGCTCTATATGGCGATGACATTTTGATGTTGATGTTCAACACCTGACTTGTGTTGCCGGTGTTACTCTCAGTGCTTGCAGCTTTCAAAAGGTCTTCCAGTTATGTTATTAATTTGTGGGCCTTAATGTCTCAGAGCTGATGGAGGTGCTGTCTCGGCTCATAAGTGATTTCCCGTTCATATAGAATGAAAAAGAGCTTGACTATTTGGGCATTAAATTCACTCCTTTCCATAACTCCCTGTCCCAGGGAAATTTCCCAATCTCTTGCTTCACATTATACGGAAGGATCTCATCTCAGTAGATGGGAGAATATGGCGATCTCCTGTCTGGCACGGATTACCAGACATGCAAAAAATGCTATCTTCCATGCACCCTACCTCATGCCCGAAAATGTTCTCCCACTAAAATTAATTTTGGAACACAAAGATTTATTTGCCCCTTTCTTGACCAGATTTGTAAATGCCTCTTTTAAAGATGGTTTGGTACCTGATTCAATCAAGATAGTCACAGTCACCCCTCTCCCGAAGAAGCCCAGTTCACATCCAAAAGAGCCTAGTAATCTAAGACGTATTACTAATTGTAACTTTCTTCTTTAGATCCTAGATAAATTTGCCACCTCTCAACTTCAAGTGCACATGGAGTCTAATGGCATCCTCCATAATAGGCTATCAGGCTATTGGCCCTCTTACGGTACCGAGACAGCTCTTGTAGACCTCCAGTGCCATATGCTGAAACTCATGGATGAGGGAAAAGATGGGATATTCATTATACTATATTTATCTGCAGCCTTTGATTAAATGTATCATGACTTTCTCTTCCACTCCCTACGCCATCTGGACTGGATCGCTGCTCTGAAGAGGCTGTCAGTTGGTTTGGTTCCTTTCTTTCTATTCAGGATTCAAGAATCCAGTGGGGCACAGTTTTTCCACCATCAGCACCTAGTCTGTGCGAGGTAACCCAGGGAGCGTGCTTATCACCACTTCTGTTCAATCTATACATTAGACTCCTACATAGCTTGGTGTATTATTTACAAATTAAGCTGATGACACCCAGCAAGTCCTGGAAATTAGTGGTGATTATTCTAAGGATTATGCTGCCCTAGCCAACACCTATGACCAAATTGAAGTCTGGATGTCTAAAAACTGGCTATGTCTGAACGCAGCAAAACAGAGCTCCTCATCCCCACGGCAGGCCTTGGCCAAATTTAGCACAGACTATAAAAGCTTCCAAATTTGGAATAACACTATCCAAGTGCAAAAAAAGGTCAACACTCTGGACATTAAACTGGATGCCTCTTCGACTGCAGATGCCCACGTTAACCAAGCGAGGCAGAATTGAAATGACCATCTACGCCTGCTTAGGAACATCCACCCCTATATCACAGAAAATAATTGTGCAATTATTGCACAATCAACCATTCTAACCAGATTCGATTGTTGTAATTCAGTTATTAATCGGAAACTCACTTTCTAACCTGAAAAATGTCAAATCTTGCAGAATGACGCAGTACACATTGTCAAAAATGTCCCAATGTCATTGTAAAAAATGCTAGGATGTCCCAGGTGGAAATTAAGGTATACGGATTTGGACAGAGGTGGTGAAGTCACGGAAGATCTATGTTGATAAGTTATTTAACTTTTTAAGGGAATTTGAAGGGTACTCAGAAGCTGTAATATTTTGTTGCCGTATTGGGGTATTGAACTATAGAATGGCTGAAATGCTATGACCCTGTATGTATGACTCTGCCAAAAGTGGTCATGCCATTGTTAGGATGGTCAGTGAAATCACTGACTGCTTGCTGTTAACACTTCGGGATAGATATTTGGGTCCACTTACTAATGCCGACGTGGTTGCTTCAACTAGTAGGTTAATTAATACATGTATGGCTCTTGTAAACCTACCGGGTCAACATATGCGTTGAGTTATATTGGTAGTTGATGTTTGAATTATATTTATTTAGCAACATATTCAAATAAAATAGTACAATTACCAGTCAAACATCCAACAGTGGAACATCAATGGATTAATCAACACAACTGATCTACGACAATAATAAATTATCAAATAAACTCTAATGTTCCAATGTTGGATGTTTGAATGGTTATTTTACTATTTTATTTGACTATGTTGCTAAATAAAATAAAATATAATTCACACATATATTGGTAGCTGAAGGGGTGCAGTGAATATCATCTTAGTAAGAATCCTTTTTGTTTTGAAATGTCAATGTGGTGTATGGCCAATTTATTAATAAGATTCTTTACGACAATTTAGATATTGTAGTAGTAAGAAATAGATAAGCTTAGCCGCCAGCTAGGAATGAATAGGGAGGACGTTAAAGATTTTCTATTTATTTCTAAAGTTGATAGAGTTCAATAGTAGTTAGGAGAGGTGCCTGGAGTATAGGATCTTTTACAAAAATAAGCTTGTATTATAAGTTGAAGTTGATGCTGGTGTCTAGCATTTACTTAAGAGGGTGGGTGATAGGGGTTTTTACTTTTTGTTTAACACTGAGACTGGGGCCTTTGCATGAAAGTGAGTGGATGAGTGGATGAGTGGGGATATGATGGGAAAAACTGGAGATGAAATGTTTATAGCAACCTGGAATGTGAATGGGATCAATAATCAAGTGAAAAAGAAAAAGATTTTTAACTATTTGGATGATATGAAAAACGACATTTGTTTCCTGCAGGAGACTCATTTGATGCAAGATGAATTAGCCAATCTTAAAAAGGAATAGGTTGGGAAAGTTTATGGTTCCTCGTTCAATTCAAGAATGTTCCATTACAGGTACTAAAAGAATGTTCTAACAAGGAGGGTAGGATAATTGCTTTTTTGGTGAACATTCAGGGAGAAGTTATGACCCTTTACAACATTTACACACCGTCAGTAGATGATGGCTCATTCTTTAGGCAGGTGGCACAAATGATACAAGATCTAAATACACCAAATGTTTTATTAGGTAGAGATTTTAACAAAGTCATGTACCCTAAAATGTATAAAAGTAAGTGTAGATTTTCAAAGGAACAACGATCATCATTCTTTGGGACTTCATGCTCTACTTAAGGAACATAATCTGAAAGATAATTGGAGATTAGAACTCCAGCGCTCATGATACCTTTTCTAGATTAGATATGTTGCTAACTGCGGGTAAAATGGCAGAAAACTATTAATCAAGCATAATGGGAAATATAGTATTAACAGGTCATGCACCAGTTACAATGTATCTGAAGCTGGATTTCGAGCTTAGAAGAACGCATACATGGAAGATGAATACATTGATTCTGAGTGAAGAGATGATTCTGGAAAAGATAGTTTCTGAGGCGAAATACTTTGTGGTAGAAAACCATACTGGGAACTAGACGCAGAGATAGTGTGGGAAGCCTTTAAGTGTACTATGAGGGCAATACTACTAAGCCTGTCCAGCAGCAAGAGAAGAAAACATTAACAGGAAAGACAAGATCTGGATAAACGGATCCGGGGTATTTCGTGAGAACTAATGGAAGAATTGAGGCAATCTGAAAAAGTTAAGGGGTCATGGAAATTGAAGACAGAAATGAATACCCTGCTAAAAGAAAGAGCAGAACTAAGTGAAAAAGGGGAAAAATGCGATTACTGGTTGACGCACGGATGGAAGAAAATGAATTCAGGCAGTGCTATAACTTCGATTCGAGGTCCTGATGGTTTAATTACATTTAATCCCAAAGAGTTTAATGACTCCGTCAAGAACTACTATATAAAATTATACCACAATGAACTAGCAGTATCTGGAGTGGGAGAACACTTCTTTGGGAAGCTAGAGATTCCGAAGATATCTGAAAGAGAACATAACATTCTAGAAGAAGGGATAACGATTGATGAATTGAGAAGGGCAATTAGTAAATTGAATATGGGGAAATCGCCTGGGCCTGACGGCCTTCCAGCTGAATTCTATAAAATTCTACCAAATTCTACCCTTAATTTAATGAAGGATATGTTTGATTCATCTCAAGGTGTTGGTCTTTTGCCACAATAGACTAGTCATGCTATGATATCTGTGGTTCTTAAGAAAGGAAAGGATGAGACTCAACTTTCGCGTTACTGCCAAATCAGTTTAATAAACACAGACAACAACGTTTTATCAAAGGTTTTGGCCATGTGGTTAGAAAGTTTTACTTCCAAAGCTGATTCATGATAATGAATCTGGTTTTATTCAAAACACACGAGCTTCGAGTAATATAGAGAGAATTATTCAAACAATGGGACTCATTACAATAGTGGCGGTACAGTCATAACGGCACTGGTAGTGATGCCAGCGCCGTTATCACTGTACCGCCACATTACGAGTTCTGCTCGCAGGTGCCACTCTGCACGCCTGGTCAGACAATGTGTGCAGAGCGGCACCCGCGAGTAGAACAGGATGGTAGCAACGGTACCGTTATGAACGGTACTGCTGCTACCATCCTCCCCATTCCCATTGAGCCCTATGGTGGCTCAATGGGAATGGGGACGTAACGGCTCCGGGTCCAGTGAAAGGGAAATTACCGGGCCCACCGAGGTCGGAATGGCCCAGTTATTCCCCTTTCGCAGGACCCTGAGCCGGACCCGAGTTTGGGGGTTGCCATGCCCTTATTAAGGGCATGGCTACCTCCAAACTTGTAATGAGGCCCAATGTCACAAGCCACAGACTCAATCGAGGATATTGTGGTAATGTCCTTAGATGCTGAAAAGGCATTTGTCTGTGTTATGGAACTATCTTTACAATATGCTGCACAATATGGGCCTAGGTGAGAGATATATATCATGGATTAAATTACTATATTCGAAGCCTTCTGCAGATATAAATACTAATGGCTTAAGATTGGATGTTTTCCAACTAGAGAGAGGCACTAGGCAGGGATGCCCATTATCCCCATTTTTGTTTATCATTGCAGTTGAACCATTGGCCACTGCACTCAGGCATGAAACAAGGTTAGGTGGGATAAGCTGTTGGGGTGTGGAACAGAAGCTTTGATTCTATGCAGACGACCTACTTCTGGTCTTGAAAGATTTGGAACATTCTTTACCCATTTTGATGGAGCTTTTGCCAAATTTAAGTGTGTCATCAGGATATAAAATTAATTGGGTGAAATCGGAAGTGATGCCATTGACAATAACTTGTAATAAACAGTTGGTTACTTCTTTGGGTTTAAAATGGTGTGCCGATAGGATGCAATACTTAGGAATATGATTAATACCTAAGATTGAGGACATAGGCCCTCATTACAAGTTTGGCGGTAGCCATGTCGCTATTGGTGGCATGGCTGCTGCCGAAATCGCGTCCGGGTCCGGGTCCTCAGAATGAGGAATAACCGGGCCATTCCGTGTTCGGAAAGCCCGGTAATTCCTCCCTCCAAGGACCCGGACCCGGTCCTTCCCCATTCCCATTTCAGCCACCATAGGGCTGAATGGGAATGGGAGAGGGATCAAACAACGGGCCATTACTAGTTGGCCCGTTGTTTGCTCCCTCTTCCCCTCGCGGGACCAGGTAAGCATGCCTGGTTTGATGGAGCTTTTGCCAAATTTAAGTGTGTCATCAGGATATAAAATTAATTGGGTGAAATCGGAAGTGATGCCATTGACAATAACTTGTAATAAACAGTTGGTTACTTCTTTGGGGTTAAAATTGTGTGCCGATAGGATGCGATACTTAGGAATATGATTAACACCTAAGATTGAGGACATATGCCCTCATTACGAGTTTGACGGTAGCCATGCCGCTATTGGCGGCATGGCTGCTGCCAAAATCGCATCCGGGTCCAGATCCTCAGAATAAGGAATAACCGGGCCATTCCGTGTTCGGAAGGCCCGGTAATTCCTCCCTCCAAGGACCCGGACCCGGTCCTTCCCTATTCCCATTTCAGCCCCCATAAGGCTGAATGGGAATGGGAGAGGGAGCAAACAACTGGCCATTACGAGTTGGCCCGTTGTTTGCTCCCTCTTCCCCTCGCGGGACCCGGTAAGCATGCCTGGTTTGACCAGGCGTTGCTTCCTGGGTCAAGCGAGGGGACCCCGTAATGAGGCGGTACGGGTTAAACGGCGCCGGCACCTTTTGCGGCGCCGTTTACCCAGTACCGCCAGGGTCGTAATGAGGCCCATAGTGTATGAACATCTAAAGGAGTTATGCAAAGATTTCAGACTTGATCTGGAGAGATGGAAGGTGGAAGGTACTAAACCTATCCTTATGGGGAAAAATAAATGCCTTGAAAATTAACTCAACACCTAAGATTAACTATGTGCTTGGTATGCTACCAACGAAAATTTGCTAAAAATACTAGAACGAGCTTGATAGAGTCATGCAGAATTTTATATGGGATCACAAACCTCCAAGGCTAAATCTTTGGAAGCTACAATTACCTCTTGAAAAGGGTGGACTTGGGGTGCCAAATTTTCACGCTTATCATCTGCGGTCATGGCACAATTTTTTGTTCTGTTCCTCGATAATAATCCAGATGATTGGGCGATAGCTGAAGCTGGTTTTGCAGGGCCTTTGATGCCTGGGCAATTTTAACAACAACAGTAAGATCGGGTTGTAAGGTGAATCTCACCACTGAATTTGTATGAAGTTCCTGGAAAAAACGTTCAGGTTTATTGGGTGTTGATGCACTAAAGGCTCTGGATGCATCAATTTGGTCTAATGCAGGGATTAAAGATAACAGGAGAAGTCTATTTTGCCCAGAATGGTTTTTGAGTATAGTTAGGTAGATTGGAGACCTTCAAAAGGAAGGGAAATGGCTTACGGCTAATGAGGTCAGAAAATAAATGGAATATTAATAGTTTTTTTCGACCATGGATTACTGGAGGCTGAAAAAAGACATGGGAAAGGTGGATTTAGAAAATGGGCTGAATTCCTTTTAGTTAAATCCAAAAAGGGTGAGGGAGGTTTGGCTACTAGAATTTATAAGCAGATTGTTGTGGAATATAAAGAGACTGATCAATTGTGGATAGGTCTTCAGTACTTTGGATGAGAATGTGCAACAATGTCAAACTTTGCTCAATTAGATTGGGTTAAAGGTCCCGGCAAATCAAAAGTTTGAACAGGGTCTATTGGACCCCACAGCTATTATGTAAAAGTGGTTTTTCGGATGCCAATGTTTGTTGGGGTTGTGTACATCAGATTGGAACGCTGGAACACATGTTGTGGGATTGTGTGAGAGTGCATTATTTTTGGCTGGATATTTGTGTAATATCTGATGAGGTACTAGGGGGAAAATTGCTTATGACTTTAAAACATTGATCTTGGGAGGAGACAAGCTACTAGAAGAATTGACCACCTGTCAAAAGAAATGGCAACTTGGAGGTGCTGCATTAGGAAAGAAAATTATCCTGAGAGGGTGGAAATCAAGGGTCCCTCTGACTATAGAAGAATGGATTGATGAAATGCATAAAATAGATGATATGGAGAGGATGATCTATAGGAGAGAATGGAAAAGTTCTCTTTTAAAGAAGATTTGGGGGAAATTTGTGGATTTGTATTAGTCTCTGTTTGTTGTGTGGATAATTTGGGGGAGGGTTGGGGGAAATGTATATATTTTGAGGTTTATTGTATATAGTTGTATAATGCTTACCTCTTTAAATTCCATTGTTCACATGTAATTTGTATTGACTGAAACAATTTGCTCATGTATTTTATAAACTGAATAAAATGAAAATAAATAATTGAAGAAAAAAAAAGTCACAAAAAGGACTAATATCTGGGATCACAGAAGGGACTTCCACTGTCTTCCCACACAAGAACACATACATTTCAAAATAGGCACCATGGTCCACCGATGCATCTTTGGAACAGCCCCCTTACCTAAAATCATTGACCCCTTTTATACTCCATCCAGAGCACTACGCTCTTCCAACCAGTTAAAGGTGGCAAATCTTTGGAACACACTGCCTCACGTGCTCAGGCTTGAGGCAGATCTAAAATCGTTTCGAAAATACTGGAGACTCTACTTTTCAAGTAATCTGAAAAATCTTTTTGGTATTTCCTTTCACCAGACCTCACTGTCTAGTCTTTTGTGTTCATATGAGCGTGTTAATGTCTCTGCGCCCCGATGCCTGCAGGCTTTCTGCGAATTACAAATGAATAAATAAAAAGAATTTAAAAAAAATGACTGTGATAAAAATGAACACTCTCCCATGTTTGCTTTTCTGTGTGTCCACCATCTCGGTCAGGATCCCTCTTGCTAATTTCCAGGTGCTCCAAAGACAATTGGCAGGAGGTCAATAGTACAAAGCCAGGTCCTCCAAGCAAACACATTTTCTGGGGGTCTGAATGTTCTGAATATTCGACATTATATTTTAGCAGCAAACCTGTCACATATACCGAACTGGACTTTCAGACCTCACACTAACAATTGAAGGGGCTACAACAATCATTGACTGGCTTGGCTTAGTGCTTCATACTTTCCCTTTCCATGATCACCTTGCTAGATGCCAGCAGGGTTCCCTTCTTTACTCCACCTTCATCTCCCTGTACTACTGGGATAGGGCAGATAAGCTTTGGCAGATTAAGGGCGGCTTGTGCCTTTATTCCCTGATCTTGGGTAACCCTGGAATTTCTCCTGGTTTTCGCCCTCAGACTTATTCAGTCTGGCAGAAGGGTGGCATTATGCATCTTTCTCAATGACACCAGGAGAGTGTCCCTCTCACGTTTGTTGAGTGCACAACAAATTATTTAGTTGCGGAGTGTGCAAGGTTCCACAAAACCTCATACTCAGTCAACTCTGGTAACCTTCGATACTATACCAGCTTCTGGACAGCCCTGTCCCACCCGCCAGTTCCACCATATGGCCCAATGGGTAAGGAATGTTGAGGGACCTATCATATGGATTAATGTTGGACAAGGATATGGCAGAGGGCTAGTACTTCCTCCAAGTGTGTGACAAATAAGGAGTGTGCATATAAAATCCTTTCCAGATAGTATACGGCTCTGGTTTGCTTTCACAATATAGATGCAGCAATCCTGTTTCTGTGTTGGAGGAACTGTGAGGAAAGGGTGCAACTCATTCTCCTCTGATGGACATGCAAAGGCCTGTATCTTCTGGAAAGAGGTCCTGGCTCTCATCAAAGACATTACGGGAGCACAGTTAGCATGGGACCCATGAGTGGTGTTGTTGGTGGATGTGGTGGAGGGAATTTATCCCTTGCAGGATGATAATCCTTCACTTATTGCTCATCTTTTGACCATCACAATAATTTCTCTAGCTAGAAGCTGGAAAACGGTTGATGGGCCGCAGATAAATATGTGCATCCTATCTACAGGGTCGACCCCCTACCTATGTGCAGGACTGGTACCAGCTTCATGCCTGTTGAAAGAAATTACATTGATTTGATTTGTGTATAAGGGGGTTCGAGGTGTATTGGGAAATTGGTGGGGCTTTGATGTAGTGTTATACACATTGTCATTAATTTTCCCCTGGGCATGAATCATACTGATATGTATTGTGTCTTTTGTATATAATCTTGTGTTCAAGGTTTTGCCTTCCTGGAGACGCAGGTTTTCCACCCTCTCTGCTGCCAATTTCAATTCTGTTCCTTTCTGTAATGTGTTTCATTTCCAAGTTTTCTTATGAAAATAAAGAATTAAAAAGAAAATTAATTTTGCACATTTGCAAATGACATTTGCACGTGCACAATTGCATTAGCATGCACCAAAATGCATTTCTGAAATGTTTTGGTAATTTGGACCCAGTTCGTATATCAAAGCTTGTATCCCTTCAATGTACAAACTAACAGCAATGCCAGAGATCTGATCACTCATGAAAATGGTACCTTTCTTTTCTTTTGTATTAGCTTTTTTATCAAGCACATAAAGAATACAATCAAAGACTCGACATTTTACAGTAATGTTCAACAAACAATAATGACTTCACTTTAGCCATTTCACCAAATTTGATTCTTGAATATTAGAAAGGTACAATGGAAGCAAAGATTACAACTCCCAAAATCTTTCCCAGATTTGATCATAAAGGTTGAATTTCTTATATCTGTACAAGATCACCCTCTGCATTGCAAACATTTGCTGTAAATATTTTACCCAAGTAGAGGAAAAAGGCACCTGCTCACTCTTCCAAACCCGCAGTATAATTTTCTTTGCAGATAACAATGCCCTGAAGAACCAAAATCGCTGCGGGAAAGACAGATCAGCTACCAATTTCTCCTCCCCCAAGACGATCCTTGCAAAATCATAATCCACATCAAGCATCAGTACTTTGTTCATAGTCATTGCGACGTCTTTCCAGAATTCCCTTAAACTTCTAAACTCCCACATCATATGTTCAAACAATCCCATAATGTGTTTGTATTTCCAACATGCCTGCAACTCTAGCAAACCCCTTTCATAGAGTTTCTGCGGTGTCCAGTACACTTAGTTCAAATTGTGTATCATTCTCACCCTTTCTCCCAAGTTTAATGATGTCAAGGTCACATTCCTGCACAAGTTGTTCCACCTGCTCACACTCATTTTTGAGTTTAATAATTCTGACCATTGATCAAGTAGCTTCCCATTGGTCTCTTTGTATTTTGGCAAATGTTTATAGACCTTTGAAGCAAAGTGTCCTTCCAACTCAAATTCTAGCAACAACTCAGCACAGTCTTTGTACTCTTTAGGGATTCTCCGACCAACAGCCTTCCTTAGTCTTCAATATTCCCCAAATGTGCCCTCTTCTAGACCATTTTCAGTCATTAATCTCTTAAAAGTGATCCATTTTTTATCTTCAAAAAGATTGCCTAGCCATTGCGTACTGCTCAGAAACCAATTTGGCCAGAACAGCATTTTCCCGTCCAACTTAATCTCAGGATTTAACCATAGCGATGAATTGCTTGAGATGGAGACATTTTCTTTGGTCAACTTCAAAAGGCTCTGCCAACATTCTCTTAGGAATGTTTTCAGTGTGTACGATTTGCAGCCATTTGCATCTTCAGCAGAAAGCGGCAACCTGGGTGACAGTGGAGTACATCTGCTCATTTATGCCTGGGTCCAAACATCTGGCAAATTCTCAATAAAGGGGAGCAAATGTCTTCCTCCAAATGCCAGGTGGTAGTTTACAAAATCTGAAACTCCTGAACCACCTTTCTCAGTTGTTATTTGCAGCTTCCACAGCTTCAGGAGTGGTTGTTTACCATTCCATAAGAAAGATTTAATCAGGCTCTCTATCGTCTTCATTATTTTTTTCTTCGCCACCATAGGAACCATGCTCAGGATGTAATTTATACGAGGACCAGAAGTCATCTTGATTGCGTTCACTCTCCCCCAGAGGCTCAGCCCCAGTTTCTTCCATCTTCGCATGTCATCCTTCAGGTTCTCAGTCACACACTGCAAATGACCATCCATCATGTGTTCCACGTCCTTTGTCAGCCATATGTCCAAATGGTACCTTTCTTGGTTTAACACCTAGCAGCCACATGCTCACATGCTTATCAATTGCTGCACACTTGCAGGATGGAGACTCTACTGATATGCAGTGGCAGGTGGGGATTTCTGGAGAATAAGACTGAGGAAATATTCCTCAGAACTGATTGATATTTTGATATTTGATATGTTATTTCTATCGTGCTCAATATTCAGGTGTTTCAGAGCGTGACAAGGCAAGGGAGGGGAACAGGGGAGAACAAAAACAACAATCTTACTAGGCCCAGTGACATTGAGAACACGCAAGTGCATGGGGGAGGGAGAGAGGAAAAGTGCAAGGAAGGGGGAGAAGTGGAAACTGCAGAGCAAAAGAAGAACAGAATGAATAATAATAATAAATAAATAAATAATAAAAACAACAAAAGTGATAATGATCCTGAGTTTAAGGCAGCAGACAGGGTAGGTCAGATAAGTACAGTCTGTATGGGTACAGATACAGACCCCAGTGCATGGGGTGGCCCAGAGGCAGTGCAGGAGGGTGGCAGGGTGAGCAGGAACATGGGCCAGGAGGACAGAGGGTGGCCAGGTGCACGGTTCCAAGAGAGAACAGATCAGCAGGGGGGAAGGAGGCAAAGGCAGAATCAAACAGGAAGGTCTTGAGTTGCTTCCGGAACCGGGGATGGTTCTCCTCAAGTTTTAGAGTGGCAGGGAGGATGTTGCAGGCAGAGGTCCCAGCTGCAGACAGAGATCTACCCTCAGCTCGTTTCTTTGAAAAACGACTGACCCTGAGGGAGTTGGAGGTAGTGGAGCGAAGAGCTTGAGAGGGGAGGTATTTGAGGAGGGATAGCTGAAGGTATTTTGGACCCAGGCCCCAGAAAGCCTTGTGGACAATGCAGAGGGTTTTAAATGTAATCCTTGCATCCACTGGGAGCCAATGGAGAGATTTCAGAGCTGGAGAGATACGATTGAACACAAACAGCAAATGCTGTGAATATTTCAAAACATTCTTCAAAACATTATTTCACTAATACAACACACAAAATGTTATTTATTATTCATAGTGATTTCTTCTCATTGTTCATCATCCATATTACACATAGACAGATGGAACTCGGCCAATGCATTTTGGGCCTGATGGCCCTTCATCAGGGCAGACTCTGCCTGTGTGAATGATCTGTCACAAGCGACATGTCTGTGACCATAGAATCAAGAGATCAAGTGGGCAGTTCTGTTAAACCTACAGTAACTAATCCACCAGCAACAGAGTGTTGCCCATCTCCAGAGGTTGTGCTACCTTGCATCATTGTTCCACTTATCCCTTAGGGCTGAACAGCTACTACTGGTTTGAAAAAATGGATACAAAACACAATATTTGCAATGGGTTCTGTAGGGAAAAACATGAAACATAGGAGCATTTTCGAATGCATTTTCAAAAGGCCTGTGCCACACTATGCTAATATAAAGGACATGTTAATGATGCCTGTGCCCGTTGACAGCTGGTGAACCTTTAAATAGGGAGGCATACATTTTAGGCCATATTGTATGGAGCGAACAAGCAAGCCTGATCCTGCCCAGAGGCGACTAGAGGGGTCTCCCCACCCCGAGAAAGTATTGAGAAAAGCAAAACAACATATTTCACAACAAAGTTTCAAAGACATCAATTAAAATGATATTGGATTTACAGATATTCTGGAAGGGAAAAAATACAATGTTCCAATACTTTCAGGCATATTTCTCCACAGCGGTTATAATGAAATGCTTCTGCAGATGTTCATGGGAGGAACACAATTAAATGTAGAGCAGTCTTACTTGGACGTTAAATTACTGCCCCAATGCATAGCAGCTCTGCTGTGTGTTGTTTCCTTTCCATTAAACATATAGCAGCCTTGAATCGACTTTCGCAAATATGGTCCAGAAAATAATATAGTAACCGAACTCAGAAGTGATGTTCAAGTCTCATACGTCCATCAGTTTTCTACCCTAGGAGGGCAAACGCTTGATCATCTGGCCGGCCCACTCTATTATCACAGCCATGCAAAGCTGAACCTCACATACATACAACTCATTTTTATACAACAGGCAAATGCTGTTCACTTTTAAAATCAGGGGAAATTGAGCTTATCAAGATGTATTCCCTTTGTAACTAAATTAATGAGATATTCATAGCTGACACATTTCCAAGTACCATGCGTGACACCTCAAGACAGTCTTGATTGTTCGCATTTCATGCTTGGACATGTACTTTCCTTTTTCTCATTGTAAGTATGGGCCTACAAGTTCCAGCATGCAAAGGGAAAACCAAGAGTGGCTAGAGGTGTCACAGATGGAATTAGGGAACTTGGCAGCTATAGATGCAACTGCTAACACTTGAAACATCCATGTAGTGCTCGAAATAGAGCCGCCCCCTTTACCAATTGTTGCTATGATTTCCCTCCACTCCACTTTTTCGTGTTACAGGTTTGTGCCAAAGGCGGGCCACATTTCTTGTCCCTGTCCACAGCATGATTGTCTTGCAAATGTGATCATTTTGGGTCCATTTAAAGGGTTGCTGGCTTTACAAATAAATTGATTTTGTGCTAATATCAGCTTTTAGTGAATAGATGCCCAATTAAAGGGTTAATGAACAGTGGCGCACAGTTGTTTGTCAAGGATCACAGAATTTACAAGAATGTAAGTAACAGGAAGATTCATGCCATCTGGAATGTGGTTTTTGATTGCCAGCATTTTTTTTTCTGAAACGAATTATTAATGCAGGTGCACAATATAACGTGTGTTCACGCATGTCCCTTATACGCCTCACATTTGATATTAGAAGTAACGGGGAATGTGGTCCCCCACACTAATACATTCCTCATATCATGGGAAACGTTCAAATAACACTATTTTATTTGATTAATACAGTATTATAGATGGATCTCATAATCTCTCTGCACAATAGCAGCGTGATATGCACAATTAGGAGAGATCCAAGCCTCCTGTTTGAAGTATGGCAATCTTTTGCAATTAAGTTCTGTTATTCTTGACGATCAGAGTCCATCACCACCCAGCGATCCATAGGCATTACACAACATGTTGATGGATGATGGATGATTATTTCGTATGTACTAAATGCAAACATATATAACAACTTATATCAAGTTCCTCAGAAAGTGTCACAGCAGTTTAGTGGTCCATGCTGCTTTTCATTTGAGAAATGTTCTTCTATCCTCTGTACCGGAGTGAGAAGTGCCATGCCTACTGAAGTCAGCTGGGCTATTTAAACAGACCCTGTGAGCTTGTGCACGCACACTTGTGACAAGTGCCTCAGGAAGTGTCACAGCGGTTTAGTGGTCCATGCTGCTTTTCATTTGAGAAATGTTCTTCTATCCTCTGTACCGGAGTGAGAAGTGCCATGCCTACTGAAGTCAGCTGGGCAATATAGACAGCTCCTGTGAGCTTGTGCACGCACACTTGTGACAAGTGCCTCTGAAAGTGTCACAGCTGTTTAGTGGTCCATGCTGCTTTTCATTTGAGAAATGTTCTTTTATCCTCTGTACCAGAGTGAGAAGTGCCATGCCTACTGAAGTCAGCTGGGCTATTTAAACAGCCCCTGTGAGCTTGTGGACGCACACTTGAGACAAGTGCCTCAGAAAGTGTCACAGCGGTTTAGTGGTCCATGCTGCTTTTCATTTGAGAAATGTTCTTCTATCCTCTGTACCGGAGTGAGAAGTGCCATGCCTACTGAAGTCAGCTGGGCTATTTAAACAACCCCTGTGAGCTTGTGCACGCACACTTGAGACAAGTGCCTCTGAAAGTGTCAAAGCAGTTTGGCAGTTGGCAGTCTGAGGTCTGGTTAACAAACTTTTATGCTACGTGGAAATTAAGCGTGAATTACTTTGTTTGCCAGCCTTACTCTTGTTACATGCTGTTCTACAGAAGATTGAGTTTGGATTGGTCACAATGGTGAATACAACTAAAGCAAAGAAAATGGTACACAATCTCCACGCAAACAAGAAACTGAATAACTCAACGACCCGTAATGCAGTTGTTGAGGTACATGCAGTGGGAAGTGCAGGCGAACAAGAGAACATAGTGACACCGTTACAGGCCAATGCAGGGGGCAAAATCAATTCACATTTTACAAAGGATAACAAACTACCGAATAGCTCTATGCAAGAAAAAAGGAGCAGTGAGGACATTTTAAATGCACAAGATTCAGGACAACTTCCTGAAATTGATAATAACTTGTGCTACTCATCACAGTCTGTAATAGTGGCATGGGTGATTCCGCCATACATGATTTATCTTGTGACACCTATTATTACTGAAGAACTGAATAGTGCTCAATCGGTAATGGCCTCTGCTGGACCAACTACAATGCGGAACACAACACTGTTACTTTACGCGGATTCCACCAATGATGAACACGTAAATCAGAGCACAAAGCCTTCGATGGATCTCTTATCCGCAGTTTCTACAGTTCAATTTGTGTTACAAATTCTCTAGAAACTTAGAGGTAAACTTAATGAGAAAATTCCCCATCAAGCGGCGCTGTTAGAGAAAATCGAAATGCTATTATCACAAACAAGATGCCCAGTACAGAGGGAGCCCAAAGTGAGTGCTACTGAAAGGCAGGAACCGCATGTGGTGGATAATCCTGCTCATTTAGAATTATCAGAAGGTGTTCGAAGCAAATCTTCATGTTACCAGCCGGTAAACTTTGGTGACTCGGGAAATATGGATGTGTTCATGACCCGCGAACAGTGTCGGCAATTCAAGGTGCAGCAGAGACAAATGGGAAATATCGATAAAGTGGGAAATAAAACAACTGCAATAAATATCCCAAACAAGATAAATATACCGACCAGAATTGGACACAAGCGAGGGTAAAAACTGAATCATAAACAAAGGAGGGAAGCAGAGAAGAAAACAAACCATTACATTGGGCCTCATTACGACCCAGGCGGTAAGTTACCACCTGGGCCGTGACTTTACCACCATGGCGTAAACTATGTTTACGCCATGGTGGTTGGCGGACTTACCGCCCCATTCCGACCTTGGCGGGGCGGTAAGTCCCCAATCCCCATTTACCCTTCCCCATTCCCATTTTTGCCCCATAGGGCATAATGGGAGTGGGGAAGGCGTTAATTACGCCACCGTAAATTACGGTGGCGTAATTAACTCCATGGTCCCTTAGCGCCATGGATTTTAACACCTGCTAAAAGCAGGTGTTAAAAGCTCCATGGCGCTAAGGGACCTCGTAATCAGGCGGTAAGGGTCGGCGCTGTTTACGCTGCCGTAAACCCCTTACCGCCTGGGTCGTAATGAGGCCCATTAACTAGTTGGCGTGTGCGGCCATCTATGCCTGAATTATGAGGTATAATTTATTCACTAAAGCCAGGTCCTTATCATACTCGGCCAATAGGGGTATGAGGATATGGGTGTCATTTGCATAGTTAGTTTAGATGACACCCAGATGGTGTAGGTCATCGAACAATGGCTTTGTGAATATATTATACAATGTGGGGGAAACACAAGAACCTTGTGGTACCCCACAGGTTAAGGGGATGCGGTCGGCTGCTGCAAGTGGCGAGATGACACGCATGGTCCTATTATTGAGAAATGATTTAATCCAGGTAATGGCACCTAGTGAGAAATGTATTGCTGAGGCCAGATGATTGCATAGAACTTGGTTGTCCAGCAGGTCGAAGGTGGCCGAGAGGTCGAGAAGTAACAGCAAGGCAGTTTTTCCCTTGTCCTTCAATTCATCGATCTGTGTTTTTAGATCTAATAGAGCTGTCTCAGTGCCGTAACGGGGTCTAAAGCCGGATTGTCTGACATCAAGGAGGTAATTTGTCTCTAAGTACTCCTGAATTTGAATATAGGCCACTTTATCAAGGATATTGAGTAAAAAAGGTACAGTGGTGATAGGCCTGTAATTATTTGGGATTGAAGGATCCAGAGTTTGTTTTGTCAAGAGGGGTAGGACCCACGACTCTTTTAGATTGCACAGGACGGTGCCAGAGGTGAATGATGAATTGATAAATTTGGTTATGAAGGGCGCGAGGTCTCTGGCGGCATCTTTGATGATCTATGCCGGACAGCTCTCTCCTTGGTAATTAGACAGTTTGAGTGATAGAATGACTTTTTCGACTTCATAAATTGAGACTTGAGAAAATGTGAACTGGGTGGGGGGTTTGTTGGAGGCTATACTATCTATATGCTATGCTATACTATCTATACTGCGTAGTGTGGCTTTTTTCTTAGCAATTTTGCTTTGGAGTACAGCGATTTTATTCTGTAGGGCATTCTGTATACTTGTGCACCAGGGTTTGTCCTTAAGGCAATACAGCTATTTGTGGGATGGGAGCTTACCATTCCCTAAGAATGGTAAACAGTTCCCTAGAACTTGAGCTGGCTTTCTTCATCCTCTCATTATAAGATTCTTGTTTGGCACGTATCATTTCTTTTTTATAGAGGGATGCTAGGTTAAACAAATTTGTTTTATTTTCATCAGTGGGGCTGACTTTCCATAAGGATTCAAGCTTTCTTTTTTCCTTACTCAAGGTTTTTAAATGGGGTGTAAAGTATGAATTCAAATGGGCTTTTGATTTGCTGTTCCATGTTTTGAGTGGGGCAATTATATCAAGGGCTTTTGACATGGCATCATTATAGGCATGTATTAGGATGTCTGGACTGCTTGAGTTAGGAAGAGGGTCAAGAGTTGGCAGGATACGCGGAATGATCGTATCTACAGTGATGTTCTTTTTATTACTAGTGGGGAAGGATGGTGTGATGGGCATGGCCTTAGGTTTACAGGTAAATGCTGGCACAGTACATGATATCAGACGAAGATCCATCCAGGCTAGGGGTGATATTGATGTGAAGGAGGCTATGCAATTGTAATCTGCTACCCAATCGGGGATTCTCCCTGTGTCGTGAGTGGCTTGGGTCACTCTTTGGGTAAGTCCCTTTTCTGTTAGTACATTAGCAATGGCCAGGGCTTGGTGATCATTAGGATCATTGAATCCTAGATTGAAATCTCCAAGTAGGTGTATCTGGGAGGTCAGTTTGGTGTTCTCAGAGAGGATTGCAGAGAGGTCTTCTTCAAATGATCCAATTGGTCCTGGAGGTCTATGAATGAGATGGATTGTTAGGGTGTCATTATTGGAGATTGGGAATTTAGCTGTAAGTAGTTCACATGAGCTAGTGGCGAGGGAGGGAACCATTTTCAGGGCAAGGTCAGATTTGGCAATGAAAGCAATGCCACCACCTCTGCAGTTGGTTCTGTTAGCTCTTATGATTTCATAGTTGTCCGGTGTAGCTAGGAGGAGGGCAGCGGCAGCATGAAGCCAGGATTCAGTTATAGGAAGGAAGTCATAGTCCTCACCAGTGATCAGATCTGCTACTAGGGATCTGGCGTTAATTAGGGCGCCTCTGATGTCTGGGCGCTTAGTAGCTGTCTGTGGGTTCTTCAATAGTGTTTTAGTGTGGGGGTGGATGGTAGCCCTAATGGTGGCAGGTGAAGTAGCGTGGCATATTTTAGGTGAAGGGACTGAAATGGATGGCAGATAGATTTTTTTGTTGTTGATGGGCGTTTTCATTGTGATGTAGTCGCTATTAGGGGTGTGGTTGGTTTGGATGGTGGCCTTAGATGGTGGTTTGTGGAGCTTAGATAATCTGGCCCGGAATCTAGAATTTCTGACTGGGGGTGTACACAGGAGATTGGTTCGAATAGTGGGGTGATGGTTCCTGAGGATGGCAGGAAGACTGTTGCTAAAGACCATACTGATGGTGTTTTCTGACTGTGAGGTGGTGGTCAGCAGAGGTACGATGTAGGGGTGTTGTATGGTGTGGGGTGGGCAGCTGCCGATAGTCTGAGGGTGCAGATTAGTGGGAGTCGTTACTGAAGGGATAAGGCTATCTTTATCTATTCTAGCTGTCCTTAGGTAGTCACGATTATTTTGGGTCGGTGTGTACACATCTGATCTCAACGTTAATAAGGCATATCATATTATTAATAATACTATCCTAAGGGCCCACATAATTCTAACAGTGTACAGTGAGACTGTGATCCCTGCTCTGGTAACCTCAGTGGCTAGGAGAGGTGGTACAGAGTATCTACATACTATAGTAAGCGCTAGGTTCAGGTAATGCAATTAGCACAGGTATTACTTACAAATGATGCGGCCCAGGCATTACTTGGTCATGTCAGGCATAGGCAGGAGCCATTGTGTGGCAATTTCACGGAGGGGCTAGGAGCGGTAATCAGCAGGTCTAGTAGGATAGGACAATTAAACATTAGATGGCATGCTGTTCAGGGCAGGATTAGACGACGGTGGAATCACTGTGCTCACATAAAGTGATGGTCTAGTATTTGACATAGGCTACAGCTCAGAGTCAGAATTTGACTCAAATACTATCAATGGGCTAGGTCCGTGAGTAACATTGGGTGTGGTACAATAATAAAGGGTACAATACAGATCAGATGCGAATGCAATTATTGGTACCAAGCAAGACGTAGGTAGGGTCACAATCGGCACTGGGCACAAAACAAATCAGAAGCGAATGCAATTATTGGTGCCAAGCAAGACGTAGGTAGGGTCACAATCGGTATTGGGCACAGGACAGATCAGATGCAAAAGCAATTATCGGTACTAGGCAAGACATAGGTAGGGTCACAATCAGTATTGGGCATGATCATTGGCATGATCAGACATGATGCGTTGGCACGATAGGAGTAGCCGGCAGAATCTAAAGATACCACGAATGCACTGCCTCTTCATCCGTGCATATAATTCAAGTCTTTTGCAAGTATACCTGGCTATTATCCTACGGCCAGTAGACGACACACACGAGGAAGCCGCATCCAAGATGGCTGATGGCTTCCCCGGTGCCCCTGCCTGACCTACTCTGCCTGGCCCTACCGCCCTCTGCTAGTGATTGGCTCACGGAGCGCCTTTACTGGCCAATCCATCGCCGTCAGGCGATCTCCGTCCCACCCATGAAGGACCACACAGAAAGGACAGTGTTTCCTGTCCTACCCTGTCCATGCCTGTCCCTGCCCCCTGCGAGCCATACTGCCCAAAGTTCTCTACCCCATCCTTTCTACCGCTATTACGGTGATCCAAGAGGGGCTCGAGTGCCACTCGCCCAGCAAATCACCCATACCCACAAGAGGACTTCCACATGCCCGGTGAGCTGTTTGCTACTCACGAACTCGAAATGCTCCCCCGCTTAAGTCTCTAGCGTCAGCGGCTTCACACGATGCCAGCCCATTAAAGCCTTAGCCAAACTGTACTACTTACTTGCAGGTGCTGTTATCCCGTCCTGATTGCAGGACTGCCTTACAGTATCATAGCCCATATGACCCAATTCTATGGCAGATATATTTCAGTTTAAACATTCCACTTTAAGTGCTCTTCTCAAACCCAGCTGTATTTATCCCTATGTGTTATTTCAAATCTAGAGGCATTTATGCCTATGTGTTATTTCAAATCTAGATGCATTTATGCCCATGTGTTACTTCAAATCTAGACGCATGTATGCCCAAGTGGGCAAAGATTTGTGATCCTTGCTGTATATGTGTGGATCGTATCTAGCGAAACGCTACCACGCCTAGTCATTGCAAACTAGTGTGTCTTATCTGTCTACTTGATTTTTGAACTTAGGTGATTCTTTGCCCCACTTAGTCATTGCAATTTAGTGGGAAAAATGTCTCAGCTGTCTACTTGATTTTGAATTTAGGTGATTCCCTGCCCCACTTGTCAATGCAATTTAGTGTGTTTCAGCTGTCTACTTGATTTTTGAATTTAGGTGAATCGTTGCCCCACTTAGTCAATGCAATTTAGTGGGAAAAATGTCTCAGCTGTCTACTTGATTTTTGAATTTAGGTGAATCCATGCCCCACCTAGCCAATGCAATCCAGCGTGACATTAGATACTCTATGACTCTCATACTTACTTGAAGCCCCGCCCCACCTAATATACGCAATCCAAGGTGATTCCTGATGCCCTTGTGATTCTGAAGTCCACTGCCCAGCCCCTAGGAACCTAGCAACCCAGGAACCAGCTGATACTAGACACATGTCCACTGTTCTCACCTCCTTCCACCAAAATGTACCTACCGGGTATATATTCAGTACTGCTGAGAGTCATCCTCCACCTTATCCACGCATCTAGTCATCTCAGCCCCCCCCGGCCCAACGAGCATGGTTACCACCTCACCACTCACCATGTACCTCTCTACACCGTGCAACCTCTCTGCTAGAAATTCCAAACTATGCGCCAGGCTCCCCAAAATATATGAGCCCAGAGCTAGGCATACTACCCATACCAAATCATCTAATTGGCCCCAACCTTATATCGTGACTACCCCCTCCAACAACCGCACAGACCTACCTAAGCCCAGCCAAACCAATACTACAACCAAACACAAGACTCAATCATCAACCTCTACACCTACTGCTAGTAAACCTGCCACTACACCTATAAGAGGTGCTTTAATCAATGCGAGATCTGTAGTAGCCCATGCGACAGATATAGCAGACCTCATCCTAACGGAAGGACTTCTTAGCTATCTCTGAGACCTGGCTTCATGCAGCAGCTGGCCCAGCCCTTGCGCTAGCCATCCCTGAGAATTCCTCCATCCTCCGAGCAGACAGAACAGATTCCAGAGGCAGTGGCCTTGCTATAATCGCCAAAAACCACCTCAACTTTAAACCTGACACCCCTGATCACTACTCATCATGTGAATTTCTCACAGCCAAACTCCCCACCACTAACTCCCAAACATCACCATCCACCTACTATACAGACCCCCGGGACCCCTAGGCTCCTTCGAGGAAGACCTTAACTCCATCCTCTCTAACAACTTAAAAAATACCTCCCAATGCCTTCTCTTAGGATACTTTAACCTTGGCTACAATGACTCTAAAGACACCCAAGCGTCCACCATTAATAACTCACTGTCAGAACTAGGCTTCACCCAAAGAGTGTCTACCCCCACTCATAACAAAGGGAGAACCCTTGATTGGATAGCAGCCCACAACTGCGCGATCTCCATCACTGCCATCACCCCGCAACCTTGGTCAGACCACCACCTCCTTTCCTTCACACTTGAAGCGTCCAGCCCAATCGCTAACAACTCCCTAGCCACAGCCATCCCGACTAGAAGCAAGAAAAACAACTGGAAAAACTCATCCCTCTCATTCTACCTACACTGAACCAACTTCCAGCCAACTCCAACCCCCACCATCTTGTTGAAAGCTACAACAATAGCATGTGCCTAGCCCTAGATGCCATTGCACCACTAAAGCTGAAAAAAACCCAAGCCGATGAAACATTTGAATACCTGGTTCACGGCCCACCTAAAAGCCCTTAGATTAGAGAAACGCAAAAAGGAACAAATTTGGAGACAAGATCCCACAGACAGCAACAAGCTGATCCTCAACAAAATAGTTTCTACCTACAAAAAAGAAATCTTCCGTGCCAAACAAGAATCTTACAACCTGAGAATACTTCATGCCAAATCCAGCACTAAAGAATTTTTTACCATATTAAAAGAGCTAGAGACACCCATCCCGGCCCCAGACACCTGTAAGAAAGACAAACAATGGTGCACCAGCATCCAAAATGCCCTATCCAATAAAGTTGCAGGCCTCCAAATCAAAATTAACAAGAAAGAGACTTTATCCAACTCCAAACCTAACAATACCCCCCCACGCACCGGCTTTCAACACCCTCCCTCCTACCCCCTCACTCCCTTCAGCTTCTCCAATGTTTCCACGCTAGAAGTGGAGAAAATCATACTCAGCCTCAAACCATCCAACTGCCAAGGCGACCTATGCCCACCTCAAATCATCAAAGACGAAGCCAGAGACCTATCTCGATTCATTACCAAACTCATCAACGCCTCCTTCTCTTCAGGTACTATCCCCAACAACCTCAAAGAATCCTGGGTCCTCCCCCTACTAAAAAAACCCTCACTCGACCCAGCCGTACCCACCAACTACAGACCCATCACCACCGTCCCCTTCCTTCTAAAAATCCTCGACAAGACAGCCTACCTATAAATTCAAAAATTTCTTGAACAAAACCACCTTCTAGGAGTCCGGCAATCAGGATTTAGACCCCAACACGACACAGAAACTACACTCATTGACCTCAAGGCCCAAATCGACACTCTGAGAGATAATGGGAAAACTGCCTTATTGCTCCTCTTAGACCTCTCGGCAGCTTTTGAACTTGTTGATCATAAAATCCTATGTAGCCACTTAGACTCGACTGCCCACTTTTCCCAAGAAGCTATTGGCTGGATCAAATCAATCCTGAGCAATAGATCCATGCGCGTCTTTTCCACCACGGCCTCCGCTGACCCCATCCCCATCACTTGTGGGTCCCTCAGGGGTCATGTCTCTCCCCCACTCTGTACAACGTGTTCACTAAGCCCCTGTTCAATGATCTCGTCGGTCTGGGTATAACCTAAACTAACTATGCTGATGATACCCAGATCCTCATCCCGCTGACGGGATATTACAAAACGGATTTGGCCTTGGTAAACAAGGTGTACCTCATCATCCAGGCATGGATGGCCTCCCATAGTCTATGCCTGAATGATGACAAGATCGAACTCATCATCCTGGGATCAGCCACGAACCTAAACAAATTGGACCTCAACTACTCCAGCTTCACCATAAACGGCAACTCTATAAAGGTAGCCAAGGAAGTGAAAACCCTCGGCATCTACCTCTATTCCACCCTCTCCTTCCATAAACAGGTCAGCTCCATGGCCTCCACCACAGCCTACACATGCAAGCTTATACGCTCGGCCAAACCCTTCCTCTCCACCCAAAGCTGCATTACTCTACCCAAAGCCCTCATACTATCAAAACTGGACTATTGTAACTCCTTCTATGTAGGTGCTAACAAACAGGTTACCAACAAAATCCAGATCCTACAGAACAATGCTCTCAGAGCAGCGCTTAGCTTCCCTAAAAGAGAACACATCTCGAATATTAGGAGAACTCACAACTGGCTCACCACCTCGGACAAAATCCTGCTTAAGGTATCCTCCCTCACTCACAAATGCCTTAACAATGCAGCTCCGCGTTATTTAGCCGACAGAATAACTAGATACACGCCCAACAGACACACCAGAAATAGCAATGCTAACCTACTCGCTGTTCCCAGATTCAAGCGAACGAAAATGGGCGGCAATAGCTTCCAGGTGAAAGCAGCCCAACACTGGAACACACTACCACCCTCCGTTAGAGCACCGCAAACCTACCACCAATTTAGGCGTAACTACATCCAATGGCTAAAAAATAAAGACCAATAACTGACACCTTTGTAACTACTGCACATTTTTTCAACCTGTAACTCTTTGTAATTGTACTCTACTGTATCCTTGTAACTGCATTTCCTCACTGCGTCCTTGTATAATAATGTAAATAATGTACAGCACTGTAACTAAATTGAGAATATACTTGTAATGCTTGCGCCCTCATACCTTCTGGTCCGGTGTGCCATATAAATAAATAAACAAACAAACAAACCAGTCGGCGCGTCACATGTAAGATGAAAACAGAGTCAGATATAAGCATACGTGCGTTAGCATTTGGCTAAGGGCATGACACAGCTCACATAATGCTTACTCAGGGCAATGTTCATGTGATGATGAGTAGCGGTGTACGCACATTTTTGGGAAACGTGGTCTATGGAAACATCCATAGGCCTGGAAGTCTGGTTAGCGGGAGATGGGCAGAGTGCCTTGCTCTGGCGACTGGCGTCTCTGGACAGTCTCCGGACAGGAAGCAGAGCCTTGGTATTCGTGCCTTAGGAGGCGGGCCGGCTTCTCGCCTGCCAACGGATGGGCACATGCAAAATAGGATGGCTCCAGCCAGTCCTAGGAAGCCTTGCTGAGGCTGCCTGGAAACACAGATGAGGAGCACCTTACAATTGCAGTGCAGCCATCTTGGAAGGGAACCCCTTGTGGTTTGGCTACTGCGTTTGCAACAGGATTGTGGACAGAATGGGCCTCATTCCGACCCAGGCGGTAAATTACCGCCTGGGTCGTACCTTTACCACCATGGCGTAAACTACGTTTACGCCATGGTGGTTGGCGGACTTACCGCCCCATTCTGAGGTTGGTGGGGCGGTAAGTCCCCAATCCCCATTTACCCTTCCCCATTCCCATTTTTGCCCCATAGGGCATAATGGGAGTGGGGGAGGCGTTAATTACGCCACCGTAAATTACGGTGGCGTAATTAACAACAAGGTCCCTTAGCGCCATGGATTTTAACACCTGCTAAAAGCAGGTGTTAAATCCTCCATGGCGCTAAGGGACCTCGGAATCAGGTGGTAAGGGTCGGCGCTGTTTACGCTGCCGTAAACCCCTTACCGCCTGGGTCGGAATGAGGCCCAATGAGTGTAGTCAGCTCAAAATGCTGGCATGGACGAAAATAAGGATTTCATTTGCATGAAGGGGAAAAGTGGATGTCGAATTCCGATGTTTAGCGGAATTAAGCTCTCCGAGCTATGTGATGAAGGAAAAGCCCATGGTGGTGGGGGGCTCATCCGAAATTGGCGCACTGCTCCAGCGGTGTATGGGAGCAGTGTATGGGTTGTTAATTGGTGTTATGCCTGATCTTATTGCACGGGTAATAAGTATACCGATAAGCCAAAAAAATGTGCCTGCTGTAGAGATACGATTAGGTAAACAAACTGATGCTCGAACAATCCCCCAGCTTAATGTTTATGATCCACGTGCCGGAGCATGCACTGAAGACATTTTCACCTGCATCACTTAAGTGATTATGATGTGGTGGAGGGCTGATACTGATAATATTATATTGGCTCGAGATTGTAATGCTTATTGTAAAGACTCAAACAGATTGGAGTGAAATTACTGTGTTACATCTTGCTCCATATTGTTAGAGTCTAAGACAAATAGGGCAGGTCAATGCTGGTCTACCTTTATGCAGGCTTGTGATATGGTTATGCTTAATGGCTGCAAATTGGGAGATATTATAGGGGCTACACCTGGTGTTGTGGTACTAAAAAGGCCATTATAAACTATGTGTATTGTTCCCAGGAGTTTATCCAGCATTTAAGGAATCTCAACATAGCGGCCAATGAGAACAGTGATCACCACACAATATTGCAACTGCATTTGCCCACTGAAGATATAAATATAACATTTGAAGTGGGGGCTAGGGGAAACAATGGAAATAACTGGATAAATTGGTCCAAACGCAATTTGATTAAGATGAGCCCATTTATGGAGGGAGCGGGTGAGTATAATATTAGACTACTTTCGAGAAAAACTCCTGATGAAAT
This sequence comes from Ambystoma mexicanum, assembly GCF_040938575.1. Classification (NCBI taxonomy): domain Eukaryota; kingdom Metazoa; phylum Chordata; class Amphibia; order Caudata; family Ambystomatidae; genus Ambystoma; species Ambystoma mexicanum. Next base: position 316,103,019 of record NC_090928.1, on the reverse strand, counting down.
CGAAATATGGATTTCTTAGTTGGCAAGGGTTAACACTCTCCTTGCATTCCATACCAAGAAATTGGAATCATGTTAATATTTTGATAAAGTTATTAAGGATACCAAGCGTGCACCAAGGTTAAAAATTAGGTGCATTCTCCTCCAGGTGGAAAACCAGGAGGAATGCCAGCGGTTGATTAGAAGTGTAAACAATAAATATAACAATTGGCTTAGGCAACACAATCAATCAATAAAAAATAGCCAATGGCAAAATATCCTAAAAACACTTGCAGGTTGAAAAATTGAATTGATATGGGAGGCCTTGAGAATGTATAAAGGCAACACTAGAAACGTACTTTTAACCCTATACCCGATGCTAAATGGGTGACATGCATAGAAAAAACCTTGAATGGCAGAGCGGATTTGGCTGAAGAACAATTGGTATACACTATTATCCATTTTGAGCTAAATTATGACAAAGACTTGGGTATCCTAAAACAAAATCTGAAACGTTCCCGAGCACCTGGCCCTAATGGCCTAGGCAATATGGGGGTTATCACTTGCTGGGCTGAGCGATAAAAATGCATCAGTAATGCTATTACTGCTGCATTCCTGCTCCGCCCAATCCCGAGCTTGGGCAGAAGTGGGAGGTTTACCTCCAGCTTTTGTCTGGAGGTAAAAATCTCCACTTTCCACCCAGCATGCCCCATATAGTCCTATAAACTCTTGAGAAATGGGGACTTATAGCCATACCGCAACTCTGGATTCAGTGGGAATAGCACCAGCCTGTATTGCGGTAACGCTATTTGCATTGGCAGTATCCCGGCAGATTTTACGCTGGGAGACTGCCAAGGTTCTGATAAAGACCATGGTCCTTAAAGATGAACCTGAACAATGGGCATCCTTGTTGATGATCTTGCATAACTAGGTATGTGCTTCGGGGGTCAGTCACTCGTCCTGGCATCAATCATTGTTCATACCGGTGCATAAAAAGGGCTGTAGGAGTATTTCAGCAAACTGCCACCTGTTATCTATGTTAGATGCCACAGAGAAAATGTTTGGTTTATTGTTGTTGAAAGCATTGTAGGAATGGGTTGAATCACAAACAATTTTGGGGACATTTCAGACCGGTTTTAGGGCTGGCTCGTCTACCATATGCAATGCATTATTGCTGGATATTCTTATCATGAGAGCGACCAATAGGCACTCATTACCATTGCATATGTTGTGGTGGATCTGCGGGCCACGTTTGATATGGTGGGCCAAGTCAGGCTATGGAAGAAACTCAATAAGATGGAAATCCCCCCGTGGTTATTAGAGACAGCTCAACAAACAAATGTTTGTACATGTGCAGTTGGAGGGTGGTGGGATGGAGCACCCACCCTGTTCCTACTTCTCATGGTGTTGAGCACAGTTGTGTGCTCGCTCCACTCCGCTTCAATCTGTAAATTTCAGACCCACCAGGATATCTTGGAGGGATCAATCGTTGCCCTCCTATGTTGGGGGAACTTTGGTTGATTGGCTGTGCTACGTGGACGTTATTGTGATATTTGACCACACTTATGTGGGTCTGCATAGAGTAGCCAAGGGACTATTGAGTTATGCTGAGCTGAACGCTTTGATGGTCAATTTTGAAAAGACGCAATTCATGCGTTATGGAAAGTGATGTAGAAATGAGCAGTTACAAATATCTGAGAGTACAATTGAAAGAGTTACAACATACAAATACTTGGGCCTTTAAATGGACAAGGGGGAGTATGTTACAATCAAAGCGAAAAAACACATAAAGCCTTATTGCAAGCAATGCACAACTAATACAGCCGGCTTTATCTATGCAGGTATTATCAAAATATACAAGCAGAGCTTATGTCCTTCAATGCTTTACGGGCTTGACGTGGCTGACATGAGGGATTTTAAATGGCTAAAGAGGATTGAGGGTAGGTTTTGGCAAACTCTCCTGGGCCTTGCTCGCTCTGTCAAGATACACCTAGAATTGGGGTTATTGTCACTTATTATTGATAAAGGTTTGGAAAGATCCATTATGCCCTATATTAAAGCTTATGGGCCAGGCCATGTGTAATGAGGCTTAGGGTAGCAAGCTCCATGATTGGGCTAAATTATCATTGAACCTTTTTGATTCTATATACTGGTCCCTGGATTGGTCTCTGAACTTTCATAAATTGAAAGAGGAGCTGGCTACTAAAGTTAAGGCATGGGACTGGATTGCCAACTTCTCCCATTTGGAAAATCTGATAAGATATCAGAGCCATCATGAATTGTGCTATAAGTTTATGACCCCACAACTTTATCTAATGAAACACCCTGCAGTTTTGATGTGCAGATTTTATCTACTGCACAGACTTCATCAGTTATCTAATTTATCAACTTTGGGCCCTCAGTTGGGTATCTCTAAGGAATCCCATATATATGTTGTATTTGTCAAGATCATTTAGCCTTAGTATGGATTTGACATATAACAAATGATTGGCCTGGTTTGTCCATAGATTACAAGGATTGTGTAAAGAGGGTTTCTGAAAATATTGCCTGAATTCATTTAACACGTCTCTGATGATTGCTTTATACAACGTTTGGAAGGTTGTGCAAAAGAAATGTGAAGCCTGTTCTACCTAAAATAATTGATGTCAAGAGGTGATTTTAACTTGATTTCTTTTATATTTGTATGATGTTTAAATGTAAATAATTGTATAGCATTCTTTTTTTTATTGATTTCTATCTGTATATGTGAAAATGTTCCTTGAACTAGTTAACACATTATATTAAATTTAAAAAAAAGAAACTTAAATGTGTCCGAATTGGAGATGCTGGTTGAAATTCAACATGCAGGCTAAGATCCCCATGCTGCCGTATGCACTTTGATTTAAGCTGTAAAGACATTCCTGCCCACCACCCATAGAATAAAGTGGACAATATTAATTTGGTCAATATCATTCTTTGCAAATAAATTCTCAGTTTGCAAATTCGAATGAATGCCCCAAATACAATAAGCACCAAGTATTTAGTCAACATTATGTACCCAAGTTCAGAAAAACCCAGAACATGAACTGATTGGTAAATACAAATTACAGGGAGAGGCACTGGCAGCTGTGTGCAAGATGTGTTTTTGTATTTATTGGATTTTTGTTTATAGCTCTTAAAGTCTGATAAAAGGGAGTGTGTAGGGGTAAAAGGACTGAAATCAGACATTGGATGCAACTGTAATGCATAAACATATTTCCTATTGGTACAGACCAGCTTTCATAGACATGTGGTATTTGCTGCCCACCACAGGAACCTCCTCTAGTTGTGCAGAACAAGGATGTGCCATCCATATGGAGATGAAGGACATACCACACTAAACTTTGGAGCACGGTGGTGTGACAAAGATGCCCAGCCACAACCAGTGACACTGGCTCCAGCTTCCAGGCATGCAATGCCTTGGATGGCTTGCCATCCACCTGTGGTGGAAAGATTGGACGTGTCTGCAAATGAAGCCAGCACAATCATCTGTTCTGGCATGCAAGCACCCATCGCCTGGATAGCGGGGTTGTAGTCAGCCAGAGGCAGCTGGAGGACTGCACTGTCCAAGATGCTCTGGAGGCTCACCTGCCTGCTCATCACCCCAAATAGGGGAAAAGACTGACAAGCATTCCATATCTTTACTTGATCAAGATCTCCTCCCACCCACTAGCTTCTGTTTCTAGTAATTCTGCTTGTGGCATCCTATCATCTAGAACCCAGTTCAATCTCTCCACTTCCCATGCACCCTGTGCATCCTCTGCTCCTACTCCCATTTCCCCTTGCCACATCATTGGAACTCCCTACCCCCTGACATCATAACCCCACCAACATATTTGCATTCTCCAGCTCCCACTCCTAAAATGCGTAGAAGATTCCAAACTGTCACATTACACCCATGCCCACCTTAATACCCTCACCCAAATACGACTCTGTGCATATGATTGCTGACTGCTGCTGACTGCTCCTCTCTGTTCCCCTGTTAGTTTATTCTCTGTCCGACCCTTCACCAAATATAACCAGGGCAACCCAGAGAAACATTATGGGCCTGATTCAAAGAGCATTTTCCTATGGGATTGCGCCATTATAAAATGCTTCCGTGAACCAGGCTCTATATGTCTATGTCACTGTCTTGTGGCACAGGTAGAACCCAAAGCATCCTCATGTTGGCAGCTCTCAAGTAGTGGTGAGAACTCAACAAATTCTCATGACTATTCCCAAGATGACATCTCTGAAAAGGTAGCTCTCCCCCTAAAAAAGAAGGTTTAAAATAGCAGGAGTAGGACCTAGAAGCAGTATGTAACAACTGAACAACAAAGCAATTAGTAAATGCATCTAATCATGATATGACAGTCAAACCTCACCCACCAGCGGTCAGTCATTAGAGCTATCCAAAACACGACCCTCACTAAGCAAGCTCATTCCACTTTCACTTTGTGACTTGATGGGGGCACCAAGCCTTTGTCATCGGAGCTGATATAGTGGCAATGGCTTGGTGTGTTGCCATACTCCTACTCACTGCAGTGCAGCCTTATTTTAATTACGTTTACTTCTTCAACATGTGGCCCTACAAGGACATAGTGTGCTCCCTTCCTTTTTCTGCTACAACAAAGGGAGACTGCTGTATTGGGGGGAGGGGGATCGGTAGTGGGGCCACTGGCTCTGCAATCAGGGGAGCAAAAGGTCAACAGCATCATGGCTGCCATGGTCCTACTGCATTGGCCAGAACAGCAAACTCAACCCACGTTTATTTGTCCGGACATTTGCATAATTGAAAGTGGATGAACCATACGGCCAAACTGTTCACATGGCCTCTTACATGCAGGTCAATTAAGAATATTACAGTGCATGCACGCAGCATTTTTTAAAGAAAACACAGGTGTATTGGGGCCCAGATTGGCAGCCCAAGAGGGCTATATCATATGTGTACAGAACACACTCCAGGAGAAGCAGGCAGCTACACAGATTGCAGGCCTTCAATACAGATGAATGGCCATGTCAACAATGCAAGTGATGGCATGCCATATCTCGCACAACATCAACAACGCAAAAGACCCATGCAAAAATTCTCATAGCATTAATGAAGGAACTGCAACCCATCAATAAAGACTTTCATTTAATCTAAAACAGAGGAGACTGTGCAAAGTACATCACCATGGAAAAAATGATATAAAGATTTCTATCAAAAAGAAAAAACACAGAAAGCTTGTGTACATTTTCCTACAAAAACCCATCCTTGCATCCATAACCCATACCACATTCATACCTACAGACATCTACATAGATAAAACGAACATATTTGAACAAAATCAAAAATCCTATTATAACATCGGCGACATTAATGAATCCTGTCTTGCGTTGGTACAAGGCCAAACATGCCCATGGTCTACAAATCAACCAGTCGGGAGAAACAATGTTTCAATGGAAGGATCACTTGATCTAGGCCAACTCAAGTCGCGACTGGAATGTTGTATGATTTTTAGAGGACCTTTGCCTTTGTCAGGGCCACAAAAGAGCAACTTCTCGCAAGTAGGGGTACATGCCTGAAATACCACCCTGCTCGTGTGCAGGCCCTGTATCCTGATGGCATCCAGTGCCGCGATATAAGGCTCAGCTGTGAATCAATGTCAGGGGAATGCCCCTGCCTTTTCATTTTCTTTTATGTCTTAGTTCCTTACCAAAAATTCGAATCTTGCACGGGAGCCGTGCAAGGATGAATTTGCAAGTGGCCTGTATGAGCGGCAATGGTTACTCCTCCGTTGTACAATAGCAACGCTCCGCTGTCCTGTTGTCTGTACAGCGAATTTAGCTTGAAGTTAGCATCTCGCCCAACAGGCACACAAAGTCATGAAGAAGATGATGGTGGGAGCATAGATGGCACTTCACCTGCACCAACCATCACTCCAGCTACCACACCATCCACCCCGCTCCCACCACTACCACTGCCACAGCAGCAGGACAAAGCTCTGGTGGACAAACCACTCAAAGCAGCAAGGGAGAAAAGGCCCTTATGTAGCAAAGCCCTGCACCCCTGCGACCAAGGAGCCAGTAATACCTACCTCCACTGAGAGTACTGCCACTACCATGGAACCCATCGGTACATGTTGAAGGGTGATGCCAGACATATGGTGTTCATTGCCATGCATCCATTGTTTTCCAGATTGATACTTTACGGTTTGACTGTGTGGATTTCTCCTTTGCAAACACGTTGATTGCTGCTTTGCTTGTTACAGTCTTGATCCCTACATCTGTGAAGGTAATTTATTTTATGATATTTGGAGCCCTGTTTTCATGTGTAATTGCATTTTGAAGCCCCTTTCTGGATATAACAGAGCATGTGGTCTCTGTGTATTGGTTCTGTCTCATTTAGGTGTGGCGATACTTTAGCGGACTATGATGCTTTTGTGAAGTAGTGGTCTCTCATTTGGCGAGAAACCAGCGAATTTGTCATCCTGTGACGCGCGTTGAAGTTTCACCATTTAAAGGTAAATTTGTGGGTGCCCTGTTGGGACCCGTGTGAGTGTGGCATAACTTCTATGCCATGTTCTTCTTTTTCTACATTTTGTAGTACTTCCTTTCCCTCTTTTTGGAACTCATTAGTTTTTCCTTTTACTCTTACAGGCTCGGAGGTTCTTTCCTTCCTTTGCCTGTATAGAAGTTTGAATCTACCCTTTCAGCACGGTGTTGAAGAGATTAGTGGATGCCTTTTTTTAAAAAAAATTCCCCTGAAGAATGTTCGCCCGAACTGGGCAGTGAAGAACAGAAACATGTTGGGATGGTTGTTGTTTTAGAGACACATTGAGATGTTTTTTGTGTTATGTTATGTGATATCTTTTGTGTCATGCAAATAAGTTAACTTTGTATTTCATGTTTTAGTAACTGTTTTTTAGTGTTTAGTACACTGTGTTAGGTGAGGGTAGTGTTTTATGTTTAAATTCAGTTCGAATTATTTGAATAAAAATTTGTTATACACATTTTTTAATCAATCATAGCAGACGGTCCATTTTTTCAGGACTAGTGATGCCGGAAAACCTTATAGAGTTCCTGTGTAAAGGGGGTTGGATGTAAGTAAAACAAGACGTGTTATCTTACTCTTTATTGTATTATATTTATATTTATATTTATATTTATATTTATATTTATTATATTTATATTTTATATATACTACCATGGAACATACATTGCCATCTGCTGCAGTGCCCAACACCTTTGCACCTGATCCTGAGGAGCCAGCTGCCCAATGTTCTACAGAGATGGCAAGTATCTCCAAAGCTCCCATGGAACCACCTGCAGCACTGTCCTCGACCACCTCATCCTCTGACGACACGCAAGGAGCTGCCACAACCATGGAAACAACCACTGTGGCCCCCAACCCGCCACCTGCAGTGTCCAGCAGGTGCCCATGCACTCCTGACAGGGGCAGTGTTGGAGAGGACGGGGTTATACCCTCTCCACTTCCTTCCCTGTCCCCTCTCCACACTAGTCCTGCACCTTTATTCACTCCTCAAGAGCTGCTGTGGCTAGACCATCAGGTGTCTGTCAGACCTCATGATGATGACGGCCCAGAAGATGAAAGGGCTGGAGGTGCAGGGATGATGGGTTCCCAAGTTCGCAATTCCCCAGTGACCACACAGACACTGGACGTCGTATGGAACAAGCTGACCTAAAAAGAACAGAGGCAGGAAAGCATGGTTCCATGTGTTAATATCCCCGCAAAAATATTGCGATTCAAAAATATCGCCATATTTTTGCAACGTTATTGACACATGGACCCTGCGGGGGACACCCCTGCAACCCCTGCATTATGTTAAAATGTGTGGGGGACACCCCCATAGCCCCTGCTCCCAGAAATTATTACCCCAAAAAATATCGCCTATGGTGAGACAAACGGCCATATGTACGGCAATATTTTTGGTGGGGATATTTTGTAGGGATACCGAAAGCGTGAAGTGACTTGCAGAGAAACAATGTGCACACTCACAGAATAGCAAATATATGGGATTGCCAGTGAAGGTGGATGAGAGAGGGACTTCTGCCATCATAGGGGTGAGTCAAAGGATGCAAGAGACTACTGAAGGCCATATCCGCAGGGCAGAAAGGTTTGTGCCATGCCATGACTTTAACTCTGTCATCATCTGTGACACAAACACAGGGGTTGATGGCAAGTGCCCATGGCACAGACCATGCCACAACACTTTCTAGTACACATGACCTGTTGCGCGGGAAGGGCTGCATGCTCCTGAATGTAGAGACTCATGAACCTATGTACATCCGGATGAAAGTTGTGTGTGGTGGGACACCATGGATGTTATTGGATAGTTGACAAAAGCACATTGGTAGCAAGAAATGGAGTTGAGAGATGACATTGGTGTTGCATAACATTTTATGCCAATGAATAGGTACAGAATGGTTGATTGGTGGATAAGTGTGTGTTCAAAAATAGTTGCCAATGCATCGAAAAAGGTGCCTATCCCTTCCCCCTGCATGGGCACAGATTTGATCCACTGGGCAACCTTCATTATCATTATCACCATCAAGGTTTGCAATATCAGTCTTTGTAGTCAAATGGCATATTCCTCTTAGTGCAGATATTGTGCAGCACGCAGCACACAGTAGCAATCATGGCCACTTTCCCATGGCTATAAATGATGAACCCTACTTTGGTCCTTGAGCCGAATCTTTGCCCTCAGTACTTCGAAAGCTTGTTCTATGCAGACCCTGTTCCTGGGTGTGGACATTGTGGGATTGGCAGATTACTGCGCTAGAGATTTCATGGCAGGAGAATTGGTCACAATTTGTTTCATGCATTTTGCTGAATATGTATGCGGAGTGGGTTTAGGGATATAATGAATGTAGATGGGTTAGGGGAGAATGGCGGGGGTCTATATATGTGGCAAAATGAACATGTCAAAAGACAAATTCGACCAATTCTCCAACGACCAAATAGATTCAGCTAAACCGACATTATCATATCCTGCCTCATGCACTGTTTCAGGGTTTCAAATAGGAGTATTTTGGCAAGGTACTTTGGTCTTTCCAAAGTCATCTGCAATGGAAATAATATGTGCTTGGTGTATTGACAAAAGATGTCCTATGGGAGAAGGTCCCCTCAAGATTAAGGACTCTGTGTTGCACTCAGACGACCTTTTCTCCATAAATGGCTTAGCTACATATGCTACCCATCCCAAGCTTCTTATGGCACGCCCTTCAGAGACATATGGTCGACCAAACAGGACTGCTATGTCCCCAGGCTTCTGATGCACTGTTCTACCCATGCAGCATCCATCAATCCTCTTTTCTGTGTATGACATATTCCAACTTTGACATACGTTTTCCTATTGCGTGGCCTTAGGCCTGCATTGCATTGAAAAGGAAAAAAAAAGAGAGGGCACATTTCACGGGGTGCCTGGTGCTCTGAGAATACTATGGTGTTAATTGGACACATCTCAAATGCCTCGTCCCATTGCATCACATAACCAGAGTTGTGTGTCAGAGCACTTGGTCCTTGCACATGTATAGAAGCTACACCCACACCGGTGAAGCACAAGACCAGCCAGCTTTGCTAACTCCATAGTCATGATTTCTGATGGATTGCATGTTTGCATTTGGGTGAATCACACTTGTTTACATGTTGCTGCCTCCAGACACACCGCATTCCTGGTTCAACATTCAGGTATTGAATATACATATGCCTGGTAGAATTGGTCCTCTGTGCACTAAGTGATGTTCTGTTTATGTATGTGCATGTATGTCTCTGTACAGACCATGCTCCAATGTACACTGGAAGGACAATGCTAAGGAGGCTAGTCTGCATACACACCATAGTGCCCATTAACTGGTTCTTCCCTGACCAAGTGCATGGAGTGCTCAGTGTGTTGTGGTAATGCATCGTGGTGCATGTATTTATGACATTGCTACAATGTGTAGTATGCTACACTACTGGGGTTGAGTTCGAGTAGGCTATGGTCCCACTTAGGTTTCGTGCACACAGTGGGCCGTTTTACATGGTCTTATGCCAACAATGTGGATGCGTACGACATCTGTACGACAGTGGGTTATTGTGCATGACATTTACATTGCTGTGCCAAGCATTGCATACGTTTGTCCTTTCCTTCCTAAATCATGCAACATATATTTGTCATACAGTTCCATACCAAAGATCCAGGTCCGTTGTCCTCAGTGGGTGTCCATTTATTTTCCCATCAGAGTGCTGTCCCATAACACCACTGCACCATGGGTGGAGGCAGGGAACCGGGCACAGCAGCGGCCTACTGTCAGGTCTCCTGTGCAGGTCATTTGTATGTTCATTGTGTGGTGCTATTCCCAGTTCTGGGACACCTTCTCTAATGCCTGGGGGGACCAGTAGAGTCCCTTGGTGGCATTCACCTCTACTGGGATTGTAACCAGGGAGACCCCCTGCTGTTCATGCGGCATTAGTGCATTGCGCACCTGGTGCAGAACTACTGAGACTGTTGGCTGGGACACGCCATGCAGCATGTCAACAGTGTGCTGAAATGTGCTGGCACATGAATGCAGGTCAGGCACCATCTTCAATGGTGTGGGGCGTGGCAGTTGGGATAGCAATTCTACTGGTGAGGTAATCCTGTGTCAGGGTGAGCAGGCCCATGACGGCATCCGTGTTGAGGTGATACAGGGTGATCGACTGCCCATCAATTGGTTCCCAGGTGGATGCTCTGGCATGAGGAATGGGCGCCCCCCTCACCCAATGTCTCCACTGCCTTTGCTGTGGTGCACTGCACCTGCTGCCCACATACCTCTGCAGGTCTACATAGAACAGCAGGTTGTGAATTTAGGAATGTCATGTGTGCATTCAATAGAGGCTGCATGTTGGTGGGAAGTGAGTTAGGTGAGGGTGAGGTGCTTAAAAGCCTTTTGTAGCTGGGTCATCTGGGCTTTCATTGTGTGCACCTGGCTGCATTTAGCCCCACCTTTTGGGTGGATATGACTTTACTGCATTTTTCTGGGAGGAATTAGTGCTATTTTGTCAGCATCCATACTATACCATAATTTTGTGAAATTATAATGCACTAATGCCTTAGTCTGTAATTCCTCTGGAGGAAGTAGTGCCTTTTATTAGAGGTCATAACTCTGGCGGTAATTAGAGATGGAGAGGGCCACTTTTTTGGTACTCATAAGTTGCCGGTGCAGTAAAAATGGAAGTCCATTCCTTCCACTTTTCGCAGTTACATTCAAACTTGCAATGAGCCCAAAAGATTGAGCAAATTAGGAGAATGAGATGGGCTCCGGAGTACACCAAAGGTAAGGAGACACTTGGAAGATATAGAGACAGAATGAAAATGATCAGCAAAGAAAGACAAGAGCTAAGCCAAATCAGAGCCGCCAATACTCCAGTTGGTTCCATGTCCTGGTCCTATCCCACTTTGAAAGGTAGCATCGCTCTCCTCCCTGGCCACTCCTCAGGCCCAGCTAGAAGATATCACACAAGCTGCAGGCCATCTCATTACTGGACTTAGGAAACATCACCACAACTTCCATATCCTCAAAGAGTTACATAGGCTATTACTCCAGGCCTACATCACCGTCAACACAGCCAGCATCAAAAACAATGGGCATGGCAAGAAGCCTCAACATTGCAGGCTAGAGGATAAGAGTGTGACAACATTCCCTGCCTGAACTTGGGGATAGATAGTGTAGGGCCAAAGGGCCTGGGAGTGACCCGCAGCTAGTGGATGCTGGATCCTGGGAAGGTATACAGGTCTCCCCAGACCACTACAACCAAACCCTGCATTAAAGTAGGGGCAAGTACATGGGCATTCAACCCTTTCCAACCCCTGCTGATAGGAAGGAACCCCAAGGGGCATCCCCAGGAAAGCATGAAAGCTCACCCACCTACCAACCTAGCAGCAGGGCAGGGATACCAAGGGGGCAGACAACAAGGCATTCACCACTAAAGCCCCCATCCATATACAGGACCACCCATGGGGTAACCATTGGGGTGCTCATATCCCCAATGATTATGATAGAAGCAAGACAGCAACGAAGGGAATCACAGAGGCCCCTCACACTCCCATAATCCTCTCCTTGGCACTGGGCAAAATAAGTAAATGGTGTTGCATACAGTCCACAGAGAAATATCTTCTCATAAAGTGTTTACTTTCAGGGAGCCATTTAGCCAACCAAAACCTCCAGAGTAGGAAGGAAAGTAGTTTCCTTTAAGGACAATCATTTAAATGTTTCACAAACCCTGGGTTAGAAAGGGAATATCTTTTTGTGTTTGGCACAGGCAATCTACAGAAGTCCCAAAGATACAGTCACATTTGAACAATGAGAGTGTGATTCACACAGAACCTGCAAACAGGGAAATAAACACAAACTATTCTCTACAAGTCGTGGGATTACAAACTTGCAAATTCCCCACAGAAAAGAACGATTACATGTAGCTAACATCCTCTGCTGTTTGTCATGAGAATGTTTGACTCTAGGAAGGACTTTGGCTCAGAGTAGAGAGATGGATACTGAGAGGAAGGTTGGGCAGAGAGTCTGGAGAAGTTTGGAGGAGGTGAGAAAGATGTAATCAGAATGGGAAGATAAATTGGGGAGACACAGGAGGTTACAAAAGTAGAGCAGTATCATCAGAATGAGGAGAGTTGTGGGGGAGTGAGGAGGTTGGTGAAAGAGACAATGTCCACTTAGGGAAGGGAAAGGAAGTGTTGCAGAGTGGACGAGTCAGACCCTCAGAGAGAGAGTGAAAGACAGGGAGAGGCTGAAGGAAGTAAATCAAGGAGATTGGAGGGACAAGTTTCACCAAGGAGAAGGGGCACTGCCCTCAAGTAGAAAGGAGCTGTGAGGAGGTTGGAAGATATTTGAGAACATTGAAAAAGAAAGAGAGTAGGAAGGTTGGGTAAAACCCTTCCAAGAGACCTCAGAGCAGAAAGGGTTCAAATCTAAAAACCCCTACTATCAGTGTCAGAGGGAGAGCAACTAGAGTAGGATATACACTTAAAGAGACCTGAGGAGGTGCGAGGAGAACAGGTACCCCTAAAAGGAATGATTAAGGGGATTGTAGCACATCAGATTACTCAAGAGCAGAATTTAGAACTGGTGGAAGGATGTACTACACAATACAAACTCACTGAGCTAGCAAGCGGGTGTCTGGGTAATAGAGCCCTAGAGCAAAAATCTGACAAGCAGATAGACCTCCCTGAACCTACCACTGAGACCCATCCTGTTGAGCCGAGCAACGGAGTTACCACCACTACCTTCACTTCCTGGAGGTGCCAGAGGCGGTGGCACGGGTAGGGTGGTGGACATGGCGGTGAACATGCTGGTTTCCCCATGCCAATATGGACGCTGCCTGAGAAAGAAAATAACGCTGCTGGCACGGCAGTGTTCGTGGGCGCCCAATCCCCCCCCCCTGTCAAGGAACACAATCTCCCAAAAGATGGAAAAGTGGTTGCAGGTCACAGAGGTAATGTTGGGTGGGCCCTGTACCCAGGCGACAGGGGCAGCTGAGAAGATCAGTGGTGCCACAGGGCAAAAGCAGTGAGAGGGGGCTCACTGCAGCAGTCACCCCTGCCAACCACTGATGTATCAGACCAGAGGATGGCCTCAGTGGCTGGTCCCACACCTTAGGCAGCCTGGGAGGCCAGCCCTTCCCTCACTACCTCACATCACTGTTCACAACCCCTCTAAATCCCTTACATATACTATAAACATAACCTACATAACATTTCTTGGGCTAGCGCCTCTACTTAACATTCCTGCAAGTTATAAAAATATACACTACCCTACTTATCAGAACTAGACATGAAACCTCATCATTACTATTAACATACATTTCTATGTAAATATAAATATATTCATAGCACAGAAGGCATACATCACACATATTATAATATAATACAGGACATACACCCTGATGTTTCCTGCAGGCTGCCTGAGGTGTGGGAGCAGTCACTGAGGCCATCCTCTGGCCATACACATCCGTGTTGGGTATCAGGTATCAGGCAGGGCGCCTGTTGCACCCGTCCCACCATGTGGGCCAAGGGAGGGTGGGCTGACGGAGAAGATCTCTCTTTAGAAGGAACTCACGCTGTGAGAAGTTTAGAAGGGAATCATTAAGATAAAAAGTGTATGTGTTTTATAAATAATGAGGAATCCCCATTGGGATCCTTAAAAAAATCCACCTTGTTGTCTGTGTCCAACTGAAAAAAAGGTAAGAACTCAGGCGTAGCCCATCTCCCGTTAACAGCAATTTTATTTTACAGGTGCAGCACCCCTCCTATCAAGCTGTCCTGGGGTGTCTGGTTGGTGGTTCCCATGGGGACTGTCCCTGACCTGGGGTAGTGAAGGTGGAATCCCTGGGTAGGGTTGCGGCCAGAAAATAGGAGCAGCACATAACTTAGAATAAAATACCAGCGGATTGATGGCCATGCTTGGTATATAATTCCAAGACATCAGCATGGGATGGAAATGTTTGTTATAAGATGTTTCAATATGGCATTTAAGGCCAATACTCTTCATGTCAAGTGATGCAAGCACTTGGCATTTCAATGACAATATCTGGAATGTGATATAAGTACCTGCAATCAAATGGCAATGCTTGGTGTGCGAGTATCCGTCATTTAGAAGGAATACCTATCAACAGTCCTTTAGATTAGATGGCAATACTAGATGTGTGATTTCTTTATTTTCTATTTTTTATTTCATTTAGTTTTTACAAACTTTTTGAAAACTTTTTTAAAAAAACGAAAGAAGACAGAAAAATACTTCACAAAAACTCATCACTTTTCATCTGCATCTTACAGCAAATAGTCCAGTTCCTTTTGTTTTAACACTATTTGAGATGTGTGATTTCTATCTGGGCAGTTGATGGAAAAAACAAACAACCCAAAAACCATTTCCCTTCAGAAAACAAAATGTGATGACTTTGCCAATGAACGTTTACACTTGTAGATCACATACTGGTTGACAGACATATAAAAATACTGTACAATTGTACAGGAATTGTTCAATTGAGATCAAAAAATGTGGGTGCTATTAAGAAAGATTGCACCGGTAGTTCATTTGCAATTAGTACTGGGGCAAACATTGTCCTAGAGCATACAAACGCTCTTTCAATGCATTTTTGCACCAGGCCAATGCTTGCAGACCTTTTCCCTACTTCAAAAATGCTTTGAAGGAATGTTTTTGCTCTAGGCCATGTTTTCACTCAGTGCTAATTGCACTTGTTCTGGTGCATAATGTGTGTAATACACCACATGGTGCTTTGGCGTTGACTGTAAATATTCAATTAACTTCAATACGCCTCGAGAATGCATATTTATAAACTAAAATTATATTTCTTTTTGAACTATAGTGTTTTAAAGATTATTTTATGCCTAGATTAATCTATTTAAGGTAATGACCCAAATAAACTGCACGCAATACATTATATTAAACACAGGCATGTTGGCCAAACATTTTAAAGGGCCAATTTTTGAAGCCAGTCCTCCACTGCTCATACTCATGCAGCCGTGGAAGTCCCATTGCTACAAATATGCATTTGAACAATTAGAGAGGGAGTCAGGCAAAATGCGGAAAGAGAGAAATACATGCACACCGTTCACTCAGCTTTGTATGGATTAAAAACCTGAAGGTTCCCAAAAATGAAGAACGATTAAATGCAGCAAACAGCCTCTCCTGCTTACCAAGAGGTTTTTTGACTAGAGAGTCACATTTTAGGAGAGCAGTGCAACACAGACTAACTCAGGCAATGATATCAGCGCTTCTTGGGAAGGAAGGGTGACTTCACACCTGCCCATCACTCTTCTAGAGTCCAAAATGGCGATAGGTCTCCAAAAAGCTTTTGGTCAGCCCCCGCCAAACCACATGACAACCAGTCCCAGGCCCAATCACCAACCAGCTCAGTGCACAGGTGTCCTAAAAATCAGTACACACCACTCCAGGGGAGGGGAGACACTACTATATAACACAGCCACCTCTGTCTGGCATTACAGGGAGTTTGAGTAGGAGTTGGAGGAAGTAGTTTGGTGGAGAGTGGTGTGAAAAAGGAGTACCGAGAGTAGATCAGGAGGAGAAAGCTGGAGTTTGAAGGGTGAGACTGAGGGGGTTGAAAGAGGTGGATATAAGTGACGAATTACAGAGGTTTCATCAGATGGAGGAGAGTTATTGGGTAGTGGAGAAGGTTTGGGAAAGAGATCATTACCATTAGGGGGAGAGGAATTGTTGGAGAGTGGAGAATGCAGCCCCTCAGAGAGAGAGTGAAATTCAGGGAGAGGCTGAAGGAAGTACATCCAAGAGATTGGAGAGGGATGTTTACATCAAGGAGAAGGAGGGTTGCCACCTGGCGCAAGATGGCGCAAGATGGCTGTGAGGAGGTTGGAGTCGAAATTAGAACATCAAGACAGAGCGAGAGTGGGTAGGCTGGAGGAGAAACCTGCAAGAGACCATGAAGAAGAAATAGGGGAGATCTAAAAGCTGTTGTAATCCTTGGCATACTGAAAAGTACTACATTGGGAAATGTTCCTATGAGACCAGAGGACATGGGGAATGACAGGTACCCCAGAGATGGTCCATTCCAGTCCCGACCCACCCTAATGGCTCTCCACAGCAATCCAGCTCTGGGGACCTAAGTCCTGATTTAAACTTTTGTACCAGTCTGCAATTTAATGCAAAGGTTTCCCCAGCTCCATTGAGAGAGCATACAACTTGCTGTTTCGAGATCCAAATCTCCAGTACTGAAAAGGATGGCTTTCCCTTTATATGATTGCAGGTTAGCTGGGTTATGCCATCTCCTGAAGGACACTAAATATGCTTTTTTAATTTGGTAAAAAAATGATGTTGAATTTCCATGGGTCATTAGTAATAACAATTCTATTGTATAGGTCTAGATGAATTTGCAATAAAAATTCTTACACTTTTAAATAAACATTTAGGCTCCTTTGGGGCATGGCTGGAACCTGCAGGGCCATATACATTATTTAACATGGCAATACCAGATCCTATACACTGAAAATCTTAACCACGTGGTCCGGACTGAATGTGGGATCCAGTAAAGAAGACAAAAAGGCCCATTCGAACCTGCATTTCCTGCAGGCACTGGTTACAGTAGTATTCACAATGAGCTTCGAGTTTGATAAACAAGTAAAGCATGCTTATGATTTGGCAACTGACCTTAAAATCAGTCAAAACATTAAAAAAATGTCCTACATCAAAATGATGGCCACTGCCTGAGTAGAGGGGCATCCATATTAGCTGTACAAAATAGCAGAGCCCCTCAAAAAAATAGAAGGCACCGGAAAAAATTCTGGGAGGCATGCAGACTGTGTCCTGGACTGTGTGGTGCTGTGCCTCCATTGGCTTGTCAGGCCCTCCTCTGAAGGCTCAATCCAAGGCCCCTGTCTGCTCCCTGTCTGCTACAGGTACGCTCGGTTTACCCCCCGGTCGCTTGTGATGCTGTGTGTACCCCCACCACCCTGTCACTCTCTGATGCTGTCTGTAACCCACCCCCAGTCACCTGTGATGCTGCGTATACCCCCCATGGCTGCCTGTGATGCTTTGTGTACCAGGGTCGCCTGTGATGCTTTGTGTACCCCCACCTTGCAAATTGTCTGACTTTCGCATCTGTGTGCTGCTGCCGCCCTGCAACATGGGGTAGGCACCAGGTATTTGCCCTTGATTGACCCTCGCATCTGTGTGCTGCTGCCGCCCTGCAACATGGGGTAGGCACCATGTATTTACCCTATGATTGACTTTCGTATCTGTGTGCTGCAGGTGCCCGGAAACATGGGGTAGGCACCATATGTTTGCCCACGGCTGTACTAACACATATGTGTGCTGCTGCCGCGCTGCAACATGGGGTAGGCACTATGTATTTGCCCTATTATTGACTTTCGCATCTGTGTGCTGCTGCCTCCCTACAATATGGGGTAGGCACCATGTATTTGCCCACTGATCTGTTTCCGCATCTGTTTGTTGCTGCTGCCTTGCAACATGAGGTCAGGCTTAATGGATGTGATCACTACATTCTTCTTTTCTTGCACTTAGAGTATGATGTATTACCTTTTGCACATTCCATGATGAAATTCAATTCTTATGCTTCCTTTTCTGTAACCTGAAGCACTTACTGTAACCGTATTCTTAAGTTAAAGCACCTAGGTACCTCTAAATTGTGTGCGCTATATAAGTGTCAAAATAAAAAATAAAAATAAAATGCTCAGCTGACTCTGGTATGGGATGCGATGTAAGATGCCATTTGGATCAGTAGACAAGTGAACGACTTGACCAGAAAGCAGAAAAGAGAAGCCAAAGGTAACAAGCCATCTTTAGGTTGCACTTGGGCCAGTAAAAGATGGAAGACCCTTGAAATGCAAAACCACATTGATAGGAAGTACCCACTTACTGGCTCTCCTGTTCTCCATCTGGTTGATCTATGATATACACAATGCACTATAGCCTGAAACATGCTTGGTGAGTGCCTGCCTCTAAAGACATTACTGATTTTGCTCGGGCTCTTCCTGTAGGTGACAGAAACCTGGCTATCGCTGCCAGGCTGCCCTGCTGCCCCCCATCATCCATCCAACCAGCATGGTATTGTCCTGTTGCACATTGGCAGGTGTGCATCCGTGTCACCCTGCATCATGCCAGCGATGCACTGTCCAGATCCATCTCTACTCCAACGTGCTTCCAACCTCTTTCCACAATAAGTGCCTCCTGGGTCAAAGCAGCACACTTAGTATGGCCGTAAGGTACTAAATAGAATAGCTTTATAATTCCTCAGAGAGGCATGGCCCACGCATTAGGATCCCTCGGACCTCATCAAAATGCCTTTGGAATGCCAGACCTTTAAGTCAGCCTTCTGGCCCATAACGCCCTGGACTACCCTACCTCTTTGTCTTTAAAGTTGTTATTTCCCTTCTTATAATAATAGTGATTGACTGATGAGCACCCAATATATCATTCTGGGTATTAATTATGTAAGGGCATGTCGGTGCCCTGTAGTAAAGAACAAAGCCTATTTGTAACTGGAGCCAGGGTGGTGCTTAAAGTACAGCAGCCACTGTCCTGTCTAAAAGTTTCTGTAGAACACTGAATACTGCAATATGACATCAGATGTAGGCTCAATAAAAACAATAGCTCAGTGGTCATGGCTACCCTCAAGCTAGCCACCACTGCTGGATGTCATACGATTTCTCTATACATTCAGAGGACACTGTGAATGTTAAGCTTTCCCCACTCACAAACATTCTTTAGGAACTCACTAGGTATGTAATGCTGAAAGAAACAGCTGAAATATATTGTTATCTACACAGATATGGGCCAGGAAGACATGAACGACCTGGTTTCCAACAATATTCGGCTGATCTGGGAAAAAGGTACAGGATTGCAATGTGAAATGCAAGAAAATAAATATGTCAGTATTGGGAAGAGTACAGACCCTCAATGCAATGCTACTGCCGAACTTGGAGCATGGGATCGGCCTGCTGCCTATTCATGTTACACAAAAGTTCTGTCCAAAATAGACCAGGGGATTGAGATGTGTGTTTGTAGTGTGGGATATTTCAACCCAAAGGTGGAAAGAATCTGCCAAAAATGGAGGCGCTAAACCCTGTGCGCGTTAAAACTGCAAAAACTGTGCAAGGTTCATAAACCACAAAAGAGCTGCACACCCTGCCACACCCTGCCACACACAGGCAAAGTTGATGTCAAAGCAAGAACTCCCTGTGAGAGAATGCCAGTGGGTGTTGTTACCTGTCACCTGAATCAAGACCACAGACGTGGGCTAAAATCTGAAAATGCCCTTAAATACAGCTTCCTAATCAATTGCAACCTTCAAAGTGCCGTTTTGGCGCTAAATGCAGTCATTTTCCCAGTGAATTATTGAAATGATAAGGGTGCTGAAATCATAGATTCTTCAGTGCTGTCAGTGGAATCCAGGCCTCACTGACTGACAGCTGCATCAGAAAATTTGCTGTCAAGGCCAGTTTAAATGTGTTTCTGTTTCCTGATTAAAATGGTAAAATTCACCTATTTAAAGCATGTTTGTGAAGGGCTAATTCTTTTTTAAATGTCCAAATCCCTTAACAACTGTGCTTATAGTTTATATTTGTGAAATGAAAAGACTTTAATTTAAAGGAATCCAGTCTGGAGCTAATCAACTATTTAGTTCTGATCTGACAGCCCAGCCGGGAAAGATTCACATTTCGGCTTGGCACTCAACTGCTATAGAAAGGCTTAAGTGATGCCAATGGTTCCCGCAAAATGACAACAAGGATCACAATGAGACCGCATCAGACATTTGTCTATGGCTGAGCCAAGAACAAAGGACGGGCTGAGCATTGAGCTTCCCTCTCCAGGAAGGGGACACACCTCCCTGATCAAAGGGATCTGACAGCTGTTGTTTGTTAAAAGGAGGATAAAAACTCTTAACTTCTTGGTTTTTAAATCTGTATTTGTGATTAAGTTTGAAACTATTTAACTGAGCAACCTGAATGAGTATACATCTAAAAATTAGTAGATGTTAACCTAATTTTAGGCCAATGCGTTTAAGACATTGATGAAATCTGTACCACTTGAGGAACCAAAGTTACAAAAAAATCCTTATGGTAGCAGAACTATTAATGTTGCAAGCCTAACATTGTATGTACATGATCCACTGATAAACACCCAGAGGTGTACCGAATTAGAAATTATTAATCCAAACTGTTATGATTAAAATTGATGAAATCCCATAGAATGAGAAATACAGCTCTCACCGAGATGGGAATGGGACGCCAGGATAAACCATAAAAAATGTAATGCATGTGTCTGATTTTAGTTGAGGGCATAATTGTAAAAATGTGCATTTATGGGAAAGCTAAATTGTGGTCAAAATGAATGTGGGAGTTCCTAAATCGCATCATAAAGATGACAGCTCTGTTCAGACCACCAACCAGGACAAGGCAAGTGCCTGTGGCCACTCAGAGCCATGGGGGCGTTTTGAAATTCTGCACACACAATAAAATTAGGTGATGGCATTTGATAGTATAAATATAGGAACTTCACAACGCTTAGGACACACTGCTTCCAGAACCCAACCAGATTTCCACGCAGCACCTTGTTCCAGAACTCTTCATCTTGTAGCTGACTCCAGACTTCTTTGATGATCCAGATTTATTTGCAGAATCTAGACTTTAGCATTCATGAACTATTGCTAGCTAAACCCAATTTTAAAACATCCAAAACTTAAAAGAATAATTCTGATTCAGCTTGGCTTGCTACCATTAAGGCTTGCATGCTGAAACTTGCATCCTGTAATCTGCCGTGTCCAGTGATCAGAAGGGCCCATCCAAACCCAGTCGGAGGCGCAGTCCAAAATTGACCAGAACTGCGCTGCTGATCCAATCCCTCCAGAGGTGCCCTGCTGCCGGTAGACCTGAACCGATCCAATGACCAGAACCGGATGGTCCAA
This sequence comes from Ambystoma mexicanum, assembly GCF_040938575.1. Classification (NCBI taxonomy): domain Eukaryota; kingdom Metazoa; phylum Chordata; class Amphibia; order Caudata; family Ambystomatidae; genus Ambystoma; species Ambystoma mexicanum. The sequence goes on along the minus strand of NC_090928.1, from coordinate 316,081,592 downwards.
TTTCATTACAAAGGACTGTAATTATTGATAGGAAGAACACTGACCCAGAGTATATCTGCATTGTATTATCCCAATCTCAACCCATCCCATCTTTAATTTCAGAACCATACCTGCTGTTTTTTCTCATCTGTGTTACAAAACCATAACTCCTTAGTGATTTTGAGTAAGTAAAGTAAATCCCAGAACGAAATCGAGTATCCACCATGAGAATGGTTGCGCTGGCCAAGTAGCTGTGAAGATTCATGTGTGGCCTCCTCTTTTTCATAGTCATTAATATAGTGTAATAAAACATATCTGTCATTTTCAAAACCAAATTCCTGCTCCATTTTCTCGCCTATTTTGCAAAAACGCCTCTTACTTAAACTTCTATAACTTCTTCACAGTGTATTTGACCCATTTTTATCGAATATCGCACAGTAAACGTTTGCTGTGAATTGACATTTTAGCAAAAAGTTTTGCACTTGTCTTTTCCCATTCAAAGGTTTCTTCAATCCCATCCTGATCTAAAGGGTGTACTGTTGTTTATATTATAGTTCATGTGTGTTAGGTCCTGTTTAGTGTTGCTTTCCTCAGAATTTCTATCCATTTAAGCATTTTTTCACCCTTTTGCATTGTTTCATCAAGCCATTTCACCTGTCAGTTTAGAAGTGTCCTTTTCCAAAACGGGTTTTCTCTCTTGTTTGCGGAGGGAAGATTGCATTCAAACGCCAGACATTGGGCCTCATTACGAGTATGGAGGTAAGGGAAAAACGATGCCGGTAAAGGATTACCGGCATCGTCTACCGCTCCGGTCCATTACGACCCACCCTATAACGGTGCAGCTAATAGCACAATGGGCACAGGCATGCGACTACACATGCCGGCAATAGCGGCATGGCGTAAACAGGAGCCGAACACAAGTAATGCGGTCATGCCAATAACGGCCTACACAAGACAGAAAAGTACCTTACCGGCATGGAGCAAATACCGGCATCGCGGACCACCCGTAAACGGCCATGTGCAGTGTTCCCAGCTGTCACAGGTGCACACAATCAGCACAGGTGGAGGCAATATAGACTGGGCCAGCACAAAAGGTGCACACCCCACCCCTTCCCACACCCAGTCACACACAAAAATGATTCCAATACTACTAGCAATGCTGGGGCTGGTGGACAGATTGCAATGGAACTGCAGCAACAACAACAGGCAGCACAGAGGAGATGCAGGAGGAGAAGGAGGGTGAGGCAGGCCCAGCATGCCCCACCTGTGCAGCCAGTGGTACCACACGGGCAGCCCCCAATCCCTTGCATGAGAGCCAGTCCATTCAACCTAACCCCTGAGCAGATCCACACCCTGTACCATCTGGACTTGGACACCATCACCACCGTTGTGGACATGATACAGGATGACATCATCAGCCTGATAGAAATACGCACCGCCATCCCACCTCTACTGAAGGTAGTGTCTGTGCTCCACTTCCTGGCCACAGGCACCTACCAGCACACAGTGGGGCAGATGCATGGCATATCACAGCCATTATTCTCACGTTCACTGAACCAAGTGCTCGATGCCCTCCTGAAGCACACAGGAGACCACATTTTCCTACCACGGACAGCCCAGGAGATCTCCAACACCAAAGTTGGTTTCCATTCACTGGCCGACATCCCTGGTTGAATTGGCGCCATCGACTGCACCCATGTTGAATTGGTGGTCCCACATGCCATGGAGGCAGTGTACTGCAACCGTAAGTTATACCACTCCATCAACGTGCAAATGGTAAGTGACTCAAACAAGATCATCACACATTGTTGTGCCCGATTTACCGGATCAAGCCATGATTCAATGGTCATGCGGACTCCACAATACCACGCTACATGGAGCGACATGCAGGGCAGAGATCCTGGCTTCTCGCTGAGTTGCATGTCAGGCTCATGGCATCGCGATGTGGGTAGGTGATTGGGAGGTTAGATGCATACTTCACCTGGCTGAGATTGGGGGGGATGCATACTTCACTTGGCTTAGATGGGGGGGCAGAGATGCATACTCACCTGGCTGAGATTGGGGGGGGGATGCATACTTCACCTGGCTGAGATTGGGGGGGATGCATACTTCACCTGGCTGAGAGCACCTGAGAGGATGGACCATACTAATACCCCAAAGCAGGCCAGACTTCACCAGACACCTGACCCCAAAATACAAGACGTAAGTTGCCCTACCATGAAAATGATGCAGTGTTAGAACCATTCCATAGCCATCAACATGTACACTGCATATAATCAGACCGTAGCCCCCGCAACACAATGCAGCGACAAGCAATTAGTATGGCCAATGCACAGCACCAAATACCATCATCAAGAAGGACAGTTCTCCATTACTGCGTACAAAGGAGTCACATGAGGGCAAAATACATAAACACACCCCAACACCAACACAGAGGTCCACCAAAGCAGCATGTCCACATCTGTTGTGCAGCGTGAGATCATCATGAGTCTGCCATCAATGGTGACAGGATGAAAGCATACAATTGACTACACAGCACCCAGATCACGGCAACAACTGGCGTGGGCTACCAGAGTGTATGGGCACTCACAAGGAATAGGACACCCCTGCACCTACTAGACGATGCCACGCACACCTGTCGATCTGATGAATACACACATTGCAGTTACGTCATGAGGCTCTATTCATGCATGGATATGTGGGTGCCAACAGGAAATAAATGCATGCTATGCTGTCATTGATACAAGTTCCATATGATATGATCACTTACACATAACCATTCTTGTACACATGCAGGTGATGCAGGGTATCCCTTGAAGAGGTGGCTCCTCACCCCAGTCCGGAACCCGCAGAACAGGCATGAAGAGGACTAGAATCGTGCGCATACTCGTACCCATGTGGTGATTGAGCAGACATTTGGCCTTTTGAAGGCACGGTTTCGCTGCCTCAGCAGGTCTGATGGGGCACACCTGTACAGGCATGAGAAGCTGGGCAAGATCGTCATGGCATGTGTCATGCTACACAATATGTGCATCAGACGGAATGTGCCTCTGCCCCCTGATGCTGAACTGCAACCACCTGACGATGAGGATGAGGAGGGTGGAGATGGGGCTGCACTTCAGGGAGGCAGCGATGCACAGGAGGGATGTGCCATGTGTCAGACTTTGATAAACCAATGTTTCTAGCACACATGGATGGGGAGTGTGACATGGAGGTGGGACTCAGGGCACTGGGTGTATCAGGGACATGGACACTGTAGACTGTTCACCAATAAAGCACACGTACACAATAAACAATGTCTGCTCATTTGAATTCTGATTTCACAACAGGTGTATTGAAGAAATGTAACATATTTAGTGCAGAAGCCCTCCACCCCACACACCCTCTCCCTCCTCCCCCTCCCCCCTCAACTTCCCCACACACCCTCTCCCCCCCCTCAACTTCCCCACACACCCTCTCCCCATCCCCCTCCCCCCTCAACTTCCCCACACACCCTCTCCCCCCCTCAACTTCCCCACACACCCTCCCCCCCTCCCCCTCCCACCTCAACTTCCCCACACATGGTGTGCACTTGCATGCACCATTGTTCTTCAGGAGTTTAGATTGCCAGGCTGCAACTACACCCCTTTTCCACTGGCAGCATCGGGTGGACCCCTGTCTGACTTGCGCACAATCCAGACGGCCCTACGCAGGGGGCTGGTCTGTCTGGAGCTGCTATTTGAGGAGGTCTCTGGTTGTTGAACCACCTGTGTGGGACACAGGGCCTCCAATGCTGACACCATTTGGGTGAGGACCTGCCTCACAGCCGCCATTTCACTACATATGTCTGTCTTTGCACGTGGACTCAATGGCAGATTTGAGGGATGCTGTGCATTCCCTGATTTCCTCCCTTGCCTGGCCACATTTGGTTATGTGCTGGGTCAGCAGCCCTGTCAGCTCCTCCTGGCGCTGCTGTATTGCCCTGATGCCCTCCTGCCTATCCCGGACACTGGCGGATGCTGTTGGTGCATGCAGAATGGTTGGGGCCTCATGCATGCTCCCCATGGTGCTGAAGCTCCCTGGCCAGGACTCAACCGCAGACAGCTCATGGCTGCTAGCATACTGATTGCTGGGTGGGGAGTGTTGGGGTGACTGCTGGGGGCCTGTACCAGTAGGTTTTCCGGGTATCGAAGTGTATAGTTCATCATCAGACACAAGTGTCGTGGCAGCTGTCTCCCCAACGGTACTGCTTGCAGTGGATACCGTGCCTTCAGCCACTGGCTCCTGTGTGGATGTGACTGGTGGGGGTGCTGTGGTGGTGTCAGTGATGCAAATTTGTGCTGTCGGATCTGGCGTTGTGTTGGGCCTGCGCAGTAGTCCAGGTTGCCCTCTTCCCCTGGATGTTGAGGGACGGTTTGCTGGCACCATGCCCCTAGACCTCTTGGCTGGTGTCGCAGCATCCTCCCTGGGGTCCTGATCTTCCCTCTCAGTTTGTGTGCCTGTGGGGGACCAAGAGAGGGAGTTCATTAGTGATGGGTCTACATGTATCAGGCATGCATTGGGGTAGCTACATTTCTATGGAATGGCAGGTGATTGGCGTTGGGGTAGTGACACACGGGCTGCTTGCCTTTTTAGTGGGTTATGCATAGATGCGTCTGGGATGAAACATATATGGGGTGCATCATGCATGTGGACAAGATGGTGCTGTGCACTGCCTGTAGGCAGTCTTGCAAAAATGTGTCTGGTGGACCCTGCTTTCCATCATTGCACTGTCACTTCAGGGGGACATCATTGTGTTGTTCTTTACAGTGTTTCATTTGGGACACCTACCTGCAACAGCCGATGACGGGGCTCCACCCTCCATATCCCCCACTGCCTCGATTGCCTCAATCCCAATGGTGCTTGCACAGACCTCCTCCCAGGGTTGCATCTTTATGGGGGAGGCTGCACCACCACCTGTTGCCATACCCAGGTTACGGTTCGCAGAGATGATGTTGCGGATGCAAAAGTGCAGGTCGCCCCAGCGCTTCCGGACATCTGTAGCTGTGCGCGGGGTGGTGACAACGACACTCACTTTCTGCGCCACCTCCGCCATATCTCTTTTTTCGCTGCACTGCAGGTCGCTGCGTGTTATTGGGGAACACGACATCAGCATTTTCTGCCAGCGTCTCTGCCAGCATGTTGAGCTCCTCTTGTGAGAAGCGCTCCTTGCGCAAGCGCTCAGCACTTTTTTTTAGTGCCTTGGGCATTGTGAAATGCTGCAGGTATACGTTGGGACAGCTATGGTGATGATATGGGTCCTGGTTACAGAGGATGGCAATGGATTGTGTTTTTAAAGATGGCCGTCGTGCTCTTTCCCGTTCCTCTGCGATGATGCTACTTCCGGTTCCGCTTATTAGCGGTAATAACGGTCACCGCTAATGTTCTTGGCATGGATGGCGGTGGAGCAATTTCCGCTTTGCGTAATGCCGGTAAAGGAGATTTTTTGCCTTTTAACGGCAGGGCGGTAAGTTTGTTACCGGCATGGCGTAAAGCTCGTGCCCGCGTACTCGTAATGGCCCTCTAATAGCGGCCTTGAAGCAACACGGACACAGTATTTGCTCCTTGTCGGTAAGGGTCGTTACTTACCTCCAAACTCGTAATGAGGCCCATTGTCTTTCATTCCTGAATACCTGCTGATTACTTACATCTGTGTAGGATTGCTCATTTGTATCTAAACCATTTTGCAGGGGGAATATTAACCTAAACGCTATCTGTTCACAAACCAAAACTGTTCTTTTTCCTGTGTGTTCTATTCTGCATCATTATAAGTGAATTCAATTGCTTGACTTATTTTCTGAATGATATCATCACCGATTGGTGTTTGCTGTCATATATATATATATATATATATATATATATATATATATATATATATATATATATATATATATATATATATATATATATATGTATACATATATATATATCCAAAGCAAAAACCGAACTGTAAAACAGCAGTTCACAGCGGCACTCCTCCATCTCGCTTTTCAAGAAAGGTACGCCACGCAGTCATTCATTTAAGAAAACGTCCTTTATTCTTTTGGTGTGGACATTCAAGCACACCCGTGAAAAAACACACAATAACGGGTTTCACCCCAAACTGGGCTTTGTCGGATTGTAACTGACACCATGTTTGCAATGTATTTTATTTCATTTCCTGTTTAGCTTCAGCCTCTTTCCTGTGTTTTTTTTTAAAAACACTAGACTTGTGCTTTAACCAATGATGTTTGCCTTCTAATGGCAGCCATATTTGGTGAGTGTATACTCACTACCTATTTCCTAAACATGATGGAAGATTTTTAAAAATAATATATTTGTTTATTTGCAAGAAGTGCATGTGCTTAGGAAAGAGAGTGAAGAAAGGAGGCCACAGGGAAAGAATTAATTTATTATGTGCAAAAAATTGCTTAAGTATAAAGTGCTAACATTTGTCAATAAAATACACAATGGATGTGTATTCCCTTGTTTGAATTTTCATATATTGGATCTGATGATAATAAAGATCAAGTGATCTTAGATATTTGGCAAAGTGTTCTGTTTGATAGATATTTTAATTATGACCTATACTAAGCAAGCTAAATTCATATGCAATTCAATATCAATACATTAAGAAATAAAGTGCCTGGTGCCATTGTGCAATATCAACTTTACGGCGCAGTGCCTTCTTTTTTGATAAAGTGCCTAGTGCCTTTAAAAATTACAACATCAGTTGCGCTCATGTATTGTTTGGTCACTTTTGATATCTGCCTTAATATTATCTATTTCCTTATTGAGATTCAATATAGACTAAATAGATATTTAATATAATGACTATGAATTAGGGCTAGCATACTTATTTAGATTCTAATGTTTTTCTATGCTGTACATAATTTTGTTTGTCTGTCCCTTTATTTTTGCTTGGTTGTTCAATGATAAAAACCAGCATGGTGTCAGTAAAAGATATATTAAAAAATATGTGCTAAAAACCCGGATATCTAAATGTGCACATGTGAGAAAGTGATTAAAACTGTATTAAACACAATTGAACAAACATTAAAACTTTCACGCATAGAAAAAATCACATATAGAAAAAAGCGCTTATTCAGTGAGATTGCTAGGTTATTATGCAATGTTAGCAACGTTTTTCGTTTCTGCCATAAAGTTCTTATCTCATTTATGCTGGATCAGTCATAACTTCTATTTTCTTTTTCCTTTTTCCAATATCCAATTAGGAACTTTAGGATTTCTCTGAGACATTGTTATATCATTCCCCAATGAATGTATATAATTCTTCGTCTTTGTTGTGTCCACCAAGGGACTTGGTGTTGTAGTCAATTATATATCGACTTTCTAGTTGACGCAATTTGCGCTCTCTGTTTCCTCCCCTTGCATGTGGCTGTACATGGTCTGTGCCGAAGAACTTGAGGGACTGAATGTCTCCTCCATGTATGTAAGAGAAATGTTTTGCTAAAGGATAGGTTGGATCCAAGTTCTTAATTGCTCTAAGATGCTGCAAGATTCTGATCTTAACTTCCAACTTTGTGCTTCCGATATACCAGAGATTGCAGCTGCAGGTGATTACATAGATTACAAATTTCGTACTGCAGCATATAGTTTTCGTGATCTTAACATTTTGACCTGTTCGTGGGTTAGTATATTGTTTTGTATTTGTCCAAATTTGCATGCTTTACATTTAATGCATCTCTGAAATCCTACTGGTTTTTCTGGAAGCCAGTTTTCTTTGGGTTTAGATTGAAACATGATAGGAGGGATTTTGGATTGTAGGGACTTGGCTTTCCTAAACGTAACACTTGGATTAACGTTGATCACTGAGCTGATATCTTTGTCTTTCCTCAGGATATACCAGTGTTTTCCCAATATTTTCTTGATCTCCTTGGCCCCGTTGTTAAAAGTTGTAATGAATCTGATAATTTGTTCTTTACTAGTATGTTTCGCCTTTGTTTCCGCATTTTTCGTTGTTATTTTGGTTAGAAGTTCTTGCCTAGTCTGTTTATTGCACTCATTGTAAGCTCGGTTGATGACAGATCTTTTATAACCTCGATCTTGATATCTACTTGCTGTCATTTTGGCATTTTGTATAAAAGTGGGAGTCTCACTACAATTTCTTTTCATACGAAGGAACTCTCCATATGGTATACTGTTCTTTAGAGTCGTAGGATGGGCACTTTCTGCATGTAGAACTGTGTTTGTACTTGTTGGTTTCCTGTATACCTCAGTTATTTTGTTATCTACAATTTTCACCATAATGTCCAGAAAAATTACTTCGATTTTACTGTGATGTTCTGTAAATTTTAGACTTCCACTGCAAGTATTGATGATTTGGAAGAAGTCTTTCCACTCTGTCTCTGAACCTTCCCATAAAATGAATAAATCGTCAATATATCGATGCCAAAGGATAACTTTGTTGGTATATATTTCCATTGTCTCTTCAGCAAATAACTTCTCCTCCCATGCTCCCATGAATAGATTTGCGAATGTGGGAGCTACCGCTGTGCCCATCGCTGTGCCACATATCTGGGTGTAGCATTGCCCATCATACATAAAAGAATTGTGTGTTAGACAGAATGTTAACATTTCAAGAAGCATTAGAGAATGTTATCTATAGCTTAGAGATCTTGTAGATAAGAAGCTTTTTATGGCTTCCATTCCTTCATCAGGTCCAATACATGCATATAATGAAACAACATCTAATGTAATCAGCAGATAGCTGGATTTCCATGGTATTTGATCTATCTGCATCAAAAAGTCTGTTGTATCTCGTGTATACGATGGTAAGGTCTCTACAAACGGAAACAAGAATCTGTCCAGGTATTTGGAAGTATTTTCCAAAAGGGAGTCAATAGATGCAACTATTGGCCTGCCAGGTGGTCGGGTAGCAGATTTATGTAGTTTAGGAATGAAATGAATAATAGGTGTTGTTGGAAAATCCTTTGTTAAATATTTTTTATCATTCCAAGAAATCAACCCCGCTTCAAACCAGTTGTTTAGTTTTTTGTCATATTCGATTTTATAATTCTTATATGGATCTTTTGTAAGTTTTTGATAGTTTTCATTGTTTCTTAATTGACTTAGAGCTTCTCTTGTGTAGTCTTCTGAGTTTAGGACTACTACATTGCCTCCTTTGTCCGCCGTTCTTATTACTATGCAATCATCCATTTGTAAATGTCTTATGGCTTGTTGTTCTTCTTTTTTTACATTGTAAGATATTCTCTTTCGGTGGGAGGCAAGTTGTTTCATTTCCTCTATGATCAAATCTTCAAATAGATCAATATTGGGTGTATTGTGAATTTGAGGACTGAATTTGGATTTCTTTTTCAAATAACAGAAAGGTCTTATATCTGTCGCTATATTCACTGATACTGGAATTGTCCATTGATTTTGATTTGGTTCATTTACTTCACTGTCATTTTCCATATGTAGAGCTTCAAGGGTGTTGAGCATTGGAATATCATTGACTGTTAATTCAGACGGTGTTTCATTGCTTTCTGTTCTGATATTCATTTTGTCATTATTTCGAAGTATTTCACCAGTCTTAATTTTCGAATGAAGCAATGTAAATCTATTTGAGATTGTGTGTAATTATAATCGGACATCATACAAAAAGATAATCCCTTTTCAAGTATCTTTACTTCAGTATTACTCAATTCTTTTTTTGACAAATTAACAACTTGAAGTTTATGGTCTGAGATATTATTTCCTGTTCTTCCCAGAGCGCATCTGACGGCCTGTCGGCTGACTTCTTTTTTTGGTTTTTCCTATGTCCTCTTCTCCCTCGCCTGCTCTTACTCTTGTTTGGATGGTGGGGTTTTGTTTGTTCCTGTTTTGTCCTCTTCCTTGTGTTGTTTTGCCCACTTGATGTAGTAGTCTCATTTCTTCTAAAAATTCAACCTGGGAGGTACCTCTTCATTGTTGCTGGAAATGGAAGAATCTGTTGAGGAGCCTGCACTGGTCTCGGCTTCCGAGTCTCCGTCTAAGATTTCTGGTGTTTGTGACTGTTTTTGGGTTTGAATACCTTTTCTTATTATATGATATTTCTTAGCAAAAGTATATATCGTCCTGTTGCATAGTCTTCTTTATCTCTTATAAATTTTCTTCGTTTTCCTTCTTTAATTTCGTCTTCATATTTAGAGATATTTTTGTCCATATATACTTTTAAATCTTTGGCAGTACTTGCATCTCCTCCTGTATAGACTATATTTTCCAATTCATCTATATCTTTTGATGCCTTTGCTCTGTCACGTTTTACGTATACGACCAGTGTATGGAGCATTTTAAATGGCTTCTCTCCACTCTTGCAACACTTCAGGGTCTGGGTCTTCGTAGGTAAGATTAAAATTCTCAAACCTCTTGGGATTCTTTGATTGTCTATATAATTTTGGAGAGACTTGATTTCCCACCACTTGTTTGTTTCTTTTTTGTGTAATTTTTCTAAAGTAAACATTGTTTGTTGAATGGTTTTGGATTGTGCACTTTGAGCTTGTTTCATAGGTTTTGGACCTATTGCCTCACTGAATAAGGCAGAAGCTTCTGCATCCCGGCTGCTTTCTTTGTCCACCATATTGGAACACCTTTATTCGTATTTTGGACACTGACTGCACACGTGAGGTACTTTAAGAGAAAAGCTTGCGCACTGTTGCTTCTGGATGGGCTTATTGGGCGTGCGTTTGCGTTAGGAATGTCTTTTATTCGAATGCCAGCGTGGATACTTAACATGCAGTATATTTGTCGCAGGCTGAAAAAAGAGGGTTTGGAACTTACCGCATATCTTCTTCCCGTGGGTCCTCCGACTCGCAAGTTGAAGAAACGGCAATTCCTCCTCCTGATTGCCCGCGATTAGCCGCGATGTTGTCACGTTGTTTTCCACGTTATCTGGCACTTTATATATATTAAACTTATGTGTGATTTGAATATTAAATAAATAAATACATCTTTACCTTTGCAAACTAGCCTGATTCCTGGTTCAGTGTGACCTGGGGGGGTATTTTATTTTGAGACAGGTGTGATATGAGTGGTATATCATTCAGAATATTTAACTTATAGACACAAATAAATAAGGGTTTCATTGCGCACTACATGCTAGGCGAGACCTGGGTGTGTGCCTGATTGAAATCCTTGACAGTAGCATCTGAAATCTCAGACTGAACATTGAAAAATGTAATGCTGGCCAGAGAACAGAAGGCTGAACAATACCATACATTGATCTACATTACTTGGCAAACTGGTTGTCTCAGTTTGCATACGTCAGAAAGGCTCTCCGTGGTCTCTCATTCATATGTGGAATAAGACCAGGTACAGAACCACCGGATTCAGCAAATGAAAGTGGTTGCTCATTAGGAAACCCATAGACTTGGCATAGGGTGTCAGTCCTGAGGCGAAGCCCCCCGACACTCATGGTGGACACCTATTTCTGGATGTGGTGTGGTTCAGTATTTTCTGGGGGTGGGAGGGCAATCAGGAAGTCCATTATTTATGTATGCATTGATTTATTTATTTAATTATTTAATTACATTAGATATGGTTCAGTGTGAGGTGGGTGCTACACATTAAAGTCTGGATCAGGGTGAGTCTGGCCTTAAGGTTGTGGATGTTTTATAGATAATATTTTTGGGTTGAATTATGAGGAGGGTTCCCACAGGCTTTCTGGAATTGCTGAAGATGTTGGGTTAAATGAAAGATTCTTGTAGAACGGTTGAGTTTGTCACATAGAGTTACATATCTGGACAATCTAATTGTTCTTGGGAAGAGGTAAAACAGGACTGGACATTCTCACTGATGCCCATGTGTTTTTGCAGCATGCTGTTCAGAGCGTGAAGTTCTTCTGTGTCAAAGGATACAGAGGTCAGGCAGTACTAGGCCTGAGGTATCCATCATTGAGACATAGTGCATCATCTTTCACTCGAGCTGTGCCTGTCTCCATATTCTTGGGTCTGAAACCTGATGGATGGTCTGTGGGAGATCATTGGCCAATATGTGTTCTTGAAGTTTAATAGCTACAGCTCTCACAATGACTTGGCTATGAAAAGAGAGTGTACAGTGGCAAGGTATTTGCAGAGGTCATGGGAGTCCAGCTTTAAATTCTTCTTGACTGGCAGGAGGGTTTGCCTGGTTTTGTACATGGTGCAGAATGTTCCCTGAGTGGGAGATTTGTTAGTAAAGGCCAGGATGGGTGAAGGACGGCAGTAGGGAATGCCTTGGTAAGATGTCATCTAAGTAAGAAGTTCCTGTGAGGTGATGATGTTCCTGTAGTAGGAGGCTTTTTGCTGCTGTGAACATTTGTCTGTGGAAATGCTGGAGATGTTTATGCATTGCAGGGCTAGGTCAGATTATTTATTTATTTGTTAGTATTTATAAAGCGCGCAACAGCCCTGAGGCATTGTGTTATCGTATTATCATATCGTATTTATTTGATTAGACTTGTGTGAGGTCTTCCCTTGCTTTCAGTTGACTCTTTTGCTAATGTTGAGTTCTTTGCAGCATGAGGGACAAGAAGGACAGTTGTTTCTGGATGCAAATATGTTGATATTTGCTGTTGAGTGCTTATACTAGAGTGTTGCACTCCGCACTGTGTGGTCTGCACAGGGTAATGGTGGGGTCCAAAAGTCTGGAACTTTTTCAGTGGGTTTAAAAACAGTAACCGCACCGTTTGGGTAACCCGAGGGCTCGCTGTTGTTGAAGTACGGTACTAAACCGCAGGCGCTGAAATAAAATATCCGCCGGGGCAAAGGTAAAATGGGAAATGGAAATGTGAGTACCTTTAGTGGTGAATCAGCTTGGTAATCAACAACACAGTTCTGAGAGAAGACTGTCTGAAACAGTCCTGTGGCAAGGTTTTACAAGGCTGGCATGAGAGAACCCGAGAACGGCCAAGGCAGGGTTAGCAAGTTAGGGGAAATGGGGGAGATGCACCACTGAGAGCTCTGGCGTAGTCTGTATAGTATGGGACAACTCAAAGCTGATGCAGTAGTGGGATAGCACCTGGGTAATATACATGATCGGAATCTTGAATGACCTCTCCAGAAATTGAAAACCGTCCACGCATATGGAGAGATGGCTGTGAGCTGTGCCCTGCCAATCTCTGCCCAGAACTGAATTTTAAGGCAACACAGATTTAATTGGGGACCTTCTTTTGAGGACTTTACGGAAGACATATCGAAAGTCGTGTCATATACTCACGGACCCCCTTATGAGTATGGTATAATGGTGATGGTAAATACATGTGGTAATAAAACGTCTGATTTGTAAAATGCCACTTTATTATGAATTGGCATTGCATGGAATGATGGGATATACTGCATTGGATAAATAGAACATGCTGCCCAGGCAGTGCTTTCTCGGTACAAGACGCCATGCTTTTTCCATGTGAACTCATAAGTAGGTGCTTTCTTAAAAAAAAGACCACATGTTTCTAATGTTACCACCGTAATGCAAATGAGTAGTACACAGGAGCAATGACTATGAAGGCATGTTTGGTGTGGTTTATCTGCAGATGGAGCAGGAATTGAGAATTGTGTCTCGGACTGAGCCCTAGGGCAACAGAGCTGTGCCCAAAGCGCTGCTGGCATGACAGCTCAACGTGGGACGGTTTTGTGTGCAAACGTGCACCATTTTGAAAACCGGGTACATTGTCCAGATCGTAGTTTTCTCCACTGTTACTGGTACTGCAGGAACTACCCAAATACTTATCACACAAACATTGTTTTTAAGAATTTGTTTGGATTCCGGACACATTTATTTGCACAACCATAATAGATGTGGAATTCTGAAATATATAGTCCTAAATTCAAAATGAAAGCCACACAACTACAAGTCCCGGAATTCCAAGAAACAAACCGGGATTGGATGCCTTTTTCATATATGCACAAACTGGAGGGCTCTGGGCGCACAGTATAGGCCCCTACTTCCAGCTAGAGGAACAGAATTGTAGTAAACTATGATTGAACTTGGGGTGCATTGTACTATAGCTAAAACATGTTGCTTTATTGTTTTTGTTTTCCTTTTCCTGATTTTTTTGATATTGTTGTGCATGAAAACTCTGTAAAAAAAGAATATTTGAAGCAGAACCTTCGGGTTCACTTTAAAACACCAGGCACTACTGCATGTTACCTCTCCGGCATCCCTCCAGTGGAAGGGCTCTTAAACGCATTCCAAAGGCCTCCAGGAACTCGATTTCTTTTTTCTTTTTCATTAACAGATCACCAAGAAATTGATTTCGTAACTATGCGGTCTCAGAAGGCCCTAATTCCTGCGTAAACAGGAATCAAGCCTTCAGAATTGTGGCGTTTGAAATGAGGGTGTGTTTAGGCTTGGGCATCGGCCAAACTTCATTCACGTCTAGAGGGGGAACGCAGCGTGCCAAACATATGCAATCAGAAAAAAACGATTACATTCTCAAGATTATAAAACAAATGCTGCCATATGTTTTTCAGAGATCAAACAGAATTTCTGAAGACTGAAAAATGATTTTAAAGACCTGGCAGAAGAAAACCTAGAACCTCGGAATTCATTTCAAAGTGGAAGGTTGCTGCTGAAGTCAAAATTGTTTCACTTTACAGAACTGTTTTGACAACTCATTTGTGGAGAATCCACTCAAACCACGTTTTCGGCCTACCTACCACACTGTCCTCTCTCGCTCTCTACTCCTCCTTTCTCTGTCAGTGCCTCTCTCTCTCTCTCTCTCTCTCTCTCTCTATCTCTGCCTCTCTCTCTCACTGCAAAACTACCTCTCCCAATAGGTCTGCCATTTTCTCTTCTCACTTTTATCGATCTACCATTCTTTTATTTGTATGTTTCTAAGGAATAAGGATGTCATTTCTATTAAAAAAAACATTCATAGGGAACATTACTGGCGATGAGGCTGTCCCTGGTAGAGCGCCTTTCCAACATATAATTGTTGTTTTCATGGGAGTATATCAGGTGATCGATAGGTAGTATTTGGAAAAATAGGCCTAGTTAGACTGGGGGCAGTGACATATGATATGCATTAAGGGACTATTGTCAGAATCTCCACAGGAACAAATTACATAATTACATATCATAAGGCGATTCAGGTTGGGGTCAGTTGGTAGTAAATAGCTGCTTCTATCTTCCTTAGTTCTTTGCCCTCGCATCTTAGTCTATCTCTGTCTCTCCTCTCTCCTACTCCTCCTTTCCCTATCTGTTTTTTTAACCTACCTTTCTCTCTGGCTCTCTCTCTGACTCTCTCTCTCTCTCTCTCTCTCTCTCCCCTTGCTCCCTCTTTCTCTTTCTCTCACTTACCCAGCATCATATATGTGTCCTCTCCACACACTCGTTGCTCAAGCTGGCTCCCTGTACTAGTCTTCCTGCCCTCCTCTCTCTCATGCCTTCCTTTAATCTCTTCTCTCTAGTGCATTCCCGTTCATCCCTTCCCGGTGCTTCCTTTACCTCCCCTCTATAACACCCTCTCTTTATTTCTTGTAGCTTATTCTACTTTACCATTTCGAATGGAAGTATTTTTTTCAAGCCTCTTCAAACCGACCATAACTTTGTTTGTGTTTGCTACACATGTCCCAAGGCCCCAACAATGGCTATCAGATTATACTGCACAGATGATTCCTAATACGGGTGAACTGGTATGCAGTTATCAGCAGCCTTGATAGCTGTCTGTCTGGGTTGAAGAAGCTATGTATAAAATAGAGCCCAATTGCCTGGTACTTCCATCTGATCTAATTTGCATACCACAATGTATTGCTCTTATGGCTCTGGAATTAAAGTGAACTTCCACTCATGGCTACCGGGTTGCACTTTGGCAGGTAGGACTTGGCTGACATGTCTAATTCTGCTTTCACATTGGAAGTGGACATTTTCTTTCCCCAAGCCTTCTACACACACCATAACTTTGTTGATGTTTGCCCAACATGCACAACGCTCCAACCGCAAGGATTCTATCTGCACTGCGCTGATGATTCCTGATAAAGGTGGAACATGTATGCAGTTGCATGCGTCCTTGAGAGCTACCCATTTTGGATTGAAAGAAGCTATACGTAAAGTAATACTGCTCTATAGATGAACACATTTGACTGGAGGAGAGGCTTGACATTTGAGCTAATGTGTACACTCACAAGGCATTGCTCCTATGGCTCTTAACTTGAGGTGGAATTCCGCTGATTGCTACTGGGTGGTGCTGTGGCATGAGTGACCTTGCCGAAATGCTGCTTACATGTATACATTCACAGTTGTACTTTTAGAACTCTTCCTTTCTGCTGCCGTTGAGCCCGCCACTCTCTTCTGTTGTCCCTGGTTGCCTATCTTCATCTTTCTTTCAGCCCTGGCATGGATAGAAAAATGACCTACAACATTCTATATAATGAATTCACCTCGAACAAAGTTCATAAAACATCAACACATTTACCTAGTAAATATTCATCACTCATTCATATTGATACACTTTAAAAAATGAATATTGGAGGCCACCAGGGGGAGCAGAAGAAGATGGCATGGCAGTGCTCAGTTCCTGCAGCCCCTGCCCTGAACATGGCATTTTTCGTTCCCCGCTGCACCCGCAAGAGGATTCTGGTGTGCATTAATCCCCCAGAGGTGTGCTTGTACTTGGGGCAGTTATCTGACTCCATGACCCCAATGAACTTGGAGCTTGGTGTCAGGTCACAGGACAGAAGGCCTGACGCTGCATTCCGCCCAGAATGAGGAAGCAAAAACCTGCGTCATAGATTCTCAGAAGGACAGGGATCCTGGCAGCCCACCCGTACAGGCGGTGTGACCAACATGTCCTGTGGAGTGCCACTGGAGGGGCAAGGAGCCACAGTGTGGGCTGCACGGGCTCCCATGTCGCATGGAGCATGAATGATGCCTCCACACCAGTGAATGGATGATTGCTGAAACCAGATGAGTCAGAGCTGAAGGCTGTTCAGACCTTGGAGGTCCAGTGCAAAGAGGCCCATAGTGGTGGTGATACAGAGGCTGAAGAAGGTGAGCAGCGGGCCGAGTGCCATTGAAGAGGTATTGTGCTGCTGGAGTGGAAAGGCATTGGTGGGCCGGACTGGCCAAGGTGAGGCTGGCAGGGACATTGCGGGAAGAGGCCCCATTTGAACCCTCTTACCTGGAAGAGTGCGCAGTGCTCTTAAGTGAGGGTGGCAGAGTGGTCATTGCAAGGGGTCGGCCCAGGCCAGATTGAAGTCATCTGAGGTGGATGACGGTCAACAGGAGTTGGAGAGGTTGGCATAATTTGGGGCAGAGTGGCCTCACAAGCTGGAGGGAAAGCCAGGCCAGGGGATACTGGCCCTGAACCAGTTCCAGAGAGACCAGTGAATGTCAATTGGAAGGGCAGTGGCTCAGCCACAGGAGGGAGTGTGTTGTGCAATGCTAACCCCAGATAGCAAGGAGGACATCCATGGAATATTACAGGAGATGAAGGCTCTCAGAGATGATATCCAGGCCTCGATCTCGGCTCTGCATGTAAGGGTGGGTGTCCTGGACACTAACATCGAGGGCATTGAAAATAATCAACACAAGGCAGACCTCTTAGAGATTAAATATAAGGACAGGTTGCTGGACCTAGAGAGTAAGGATCAGGAAGTCCAGTTGAAACTTGACGATTTGGAGAATAGGGAAAGCAGACACAATCAATGGGTTTTTGGCCTTAAAGAACAAGAGGGGAGACGGTCGTGGATGTCATGAAAAATCTCAAGGCACTTGTAAACTTCTTTTTTACAGTTGAGGGTGGTAAGGAGGTTGAGAATGATAGAGTGCACAAAGGTGGTGGCGGCAGAGGGAATGGCTCTAGGCCAATGGTGGTTTGTTTCCATCAATATGGAGATCCTGGGAGGATAGCTTAGCGGCAAAGTGCTCGCCTTGGAAACAAGATGACACAAAGCAACACAGGTTCGATCCCCGGGTCCTCACTTAGAAACCTCTGGGTATTAAGCGCGTTATAAATTCGCAACTAAGACATATTCCTGTAACAGCGCCTCGATGCCCCCGGGCTGTGTGAGAGCTTTAAAAAGGCAAATAAATAAATAAGGCAGTAGACTTGGAGAAAGCAAAACACTAGCGGAATATTCAATATGAGGAGATGTGGTACGTATCTATCAAGACCTATTGAACTTTACATCTAAACGTTGAATGGACTGTCAACCACTGACCTCATGGATGAATGAAAAGGGGATCTGATATAGCTGGGCCTATCCATTTGCACTAACATTTGAAGTCAAGGGTGCAGCCTATAGGATCACCAATGGCACAGAGGCATCGCAGGTCCTTCAACATCTCTCTGAGGAATTGCCGGATGGGGAGAAGCCACCACAGGGTGGGGAGGTGACGATGGACCACAGACAGCCCAGGGGCCTTCTGCCAAGGTAGAGAGTGCCCTGTGACAGAAAATATTTGAGATTGAATACACCTTCACAAGTGAAGTGACTTTTGCCTTTTGAGAGGAGTAATATTCCGGGGGTGTACTTTCAGAAATCAGGGCGGCCATGGTACACTGCGTTAAGGGGTGACTGGTGGAGAGTAGAGATGGCAAAGGGGCAGGGTGGTGGGAATTCACCCAGGTGAAAAACAAACAGGTGTCCACAAATGTTGTTGAACACTCCCGTCCCTTGCCCACCTAGTTCAATTGTGATCCAATCCACATTTAAATCCAACTGAATAATTACTTATGATTGCACATTAACATATGGTTTCTTAGGAAAAGATTACACTTCAGTGTTGATTAAATGATGATCATCCTGATCCTTTATGTATTAAATTACTTTTTAAACACAATACATTTCATGCAACTGTTTTTCAGACAACAGTTATTTTTACAACAATCAAATATGGTTTTTTTTTCAACAATAGTCAATCTGTTGTTTGCAATTGCTCAACACGTTTCGGAAATTCCTTTCCCTTCATCAGGAGCTATTGTCAAAGTTTTTCAAATTATAGACAAAGGGGTACACTTGTTTAATATGATGATCTATGCAAAGCATTTACAATGTGAACACACCAAGAGTAATTCTACCAACATTTAAAGAGGTCTAATCTCTCTTTAATGGAATAGATAAATGGTCTGGCAGTAGTTCATGACCTTCCTTGTACTAACGGATCTGCCGAGTGGCTGATCATCCAAGTAGGTGGATGGTTTTACATTTCCTCTTCAATATACTGTGCAATAAAGCAGTCTCCGTTGGCATGTGCCTGTGGAGAAAGGTATACAGGAATGCTTTCACTAATTACCCTCAATATGGTCATATTCTGTAAACAGCTAAATAGTCTTGAGTACCTGGATCTGTTATTATTTGTATCTCACATGTCCTGTGTGGAATGGACATTTGTGCTCCTTCTACAGACCATACTATGGTCTGAATAAAACATGGCCGTTATTTACAGTGTGACATTGTCACATACCAACGCAATGAGATCACGCGTCGATATGCAGGATACTGTTCGTGATGCTGTTTTAGGATCCGTGGAAAGCCGACCCAAAGTGGCTCAAGTGCTAGAATCTCACCATAAAAGTGACTACTTATATTAATAATAAAGTGTTGGATGGAAGCAAAGATATTTTGAATTTATTGTGAGAAACCTCTGATCCACGTTGTACTCCAAATTATATAGCAAAGATCAATAATGCTACTCCAGTTGTGATATTAGGGTAACAGATCGTGCTTCCATTCTATAACAATTGACTTCCATATTATATAATCTTAACATTTGCAAGTTAATTATTACCGTTATATACGTGATAATCAGGAAGCACTTTCTTGAGGACTTTATTTCTCCTATGGTGTTGGTTCACACTTCTTCCCAGTGGCTACAGCGCTTCTCAACTGAGCCATAATTTTCAAGTTACTTCATTCCAGTTAATCATTCACATTGCTCAATTTCTACAGCAATTATGTTCATGTAGAGGTCCATGACCTACATACAATGCTGTTCATATTCTGTGTCTACATCTTTGGTTGGTATGTTAAGGGTTTGTATTATGAGTGCATATTGCTGTTGAATGCGTGGGGACCGGATGAGTGCGGAGGGCGGATGATTTCGGGGAGTGAGCGAGTGCGGAGGGCGCTGGTGAGTTCGGGGAGCGGGCGAGTGCGGAGGGTGCTGGTGAGTTCGGGGAGCGGCAAGTGCAGAGAGCATGTGATTGCGTAGGGTGGATGAATGCGTAGAGCAGATGAAGGTATGGTGCATACGAGGCGAGAAAGCGGACAAATGCCAAGAGCAGAGGAGTTAAATAGACCTGGTGAGTCTGCAGAACGGATAAGCATGTAGAACGGGTGAGTGCGGAATGCATGCAGAGCTGATGAGTGCATAGAATGGATGAGTGCGGGGAACTGATGGATGAGCGGAGCGGGATGGATGAGCTGAGCAGAAGAACGTATCGAGTGGAGGGCCGCATAGAACAGACTAGTATGTAGGGCCGACAAGTATATAGAGCAGACGAGTGCATATGAGCGAAAGAGGGCATATGAAAAAAGAGGGGCTGAGTGCGTAGAGGGGCTGAGTGCGTAGAGGGGGGGAGTGCATTGAGGGGCCGGATGCGTAGAGACGATGAGTGAGCAAATCAGGTGAATACATAGTGCGTGTGAGGGCATAAAGAGGACGAGTGCCTGGAGCGAACGAGTGCCTAGAGCGAACGAGTGCCCAGAGTGGAACTGACCTGTTACTAGAGTGGACGAGTTGCGCAGAGATACTGAATGCGTAGAGTGGATGGAACGAGTGAAATGGAGCGCATGGGGCAGACAAGAGTGCATGCGTGGAGCAGACAAGAGTACATGCGTGGGGCGGAGTGTGTGGGGCAGATTGGGATGCATGGAGTGGATAGGAGTGCATGGAACGGACTGGAGCGCATAGAACTGCGTGACGTATATAGTATGGTTTGGAATGCAGAGAACGTTTTGAAAGAGCATATAACACATCATATAACACCACCACGCTTACTCTCCCCTCCACACCACCACTCAACTAGAACACAGAGATACTATGACACCATTCGGTATAACTGTTCTCATACTAACATCCGCCGCATACTCTACAGCACTCTAAGTAAAACACTGCTGGTTACACCCCCCCCCCCAGCCAGGCGTTCTCAGGCATAACGCAGCCACACTCGGTCTGGATAAATCCTGCCAGAATGAACACATACTCCTGATCTCTCAACCACCAGACCTACCGCTAAGAAGCAGCTATTACATGAATACCGCACCAGCTGCACACATAGCCGGTTCTCAGACGCACCTTTAACTCTCTATACTCTCTCTACTGATCTGAACTTTGGTTCCCAAGGGTGTTCAACCTACCAACGCCTTCAGACCATACCAATGGTATATAAGGCGCTATATAAGTGCAAAACAACATAACATAACATAGAAGAGGTCACTAGTCGCTAGGGAATTCTACAGAGTAGTCTTGGACATTCTTCTGCGGCAGAAAACCAGGCTTCCAGCAGGAGAGGAACAGTTATCACTTGTGCACTGATTGGCCAAGTCTAGTGGGCGTCAGGGGATTCTTTAAAGTGGGGAGTGGGCATCCTTATGCACAAGCAGTTGAAGGTGAGGGACCCTAAAGTGTGGAAGGGAATGGAAAGGAGTGTCCTAGTGGTAATGGGTTTGATAGGTGGGGACACGATGTACTGTGCCAATCAAGGACAGTTGAGATTCTGGGGATTATAGAAAACCCTGAGTCGCAATTGAGACAGTCGGATATGCTTTGCTAGCATTCACCAGATTTGAGATTTACCAAAAACACAAGAGATCTCAAAATGTGCCTTAAAGATTGCAAACTCATGTACTTGTTTTAGTAAGTGTTGCTTAATATATTGCATATTTTCAAATGAATACAATCATTGAAAAAGAACAAGTGATCAGCCAAAGAGATCAAGTAATCAACCCAAAATGTTTAAGTGTTTACGTTTAGCTTCAGATAGATCAATGCTATCTATATCAGTTCGTAAACCAGCTGCTTGTTAACCCATTTTCTTGAGCGCCTTGTCAGCATGCTCAATCAGCATTTTGAGCATGATAATGGAGCTGTATTCAAGTGTTCTCCCATTTAGTGCTGAGTTTGTCGTCATCTTCATCAACAATATTGGGGAATACATAAAGTCTGAGTCCCCTAGGAATCCTATCACAATCTAAATAGTTTTAAAGTTTGATCTTTTCCCAATATTTACTTATCTCCTTTTTTACTAAGTATTTATAATTTAAGAAATGTTTTACTCAATGGCCCTCATTACAACCCAGGCGGTAAGTTCCCTACTTTACCAACATGGTGTAAACACCATGGTGGATGGTGGATTTACCGCCCCATTCCAAGGTGAGTGGGGCGGTAAATCCCCATTCCCCATTTACCCTTCCCCATTCCCATTTTTGCCCCATAGGGCATAATGGGAGTGGGGAAGGCGCTAATTACAGCACCGTAAATTACGGTGCCGTAATTAGCACCAAGGCGGGTTAGCGCCTTGCATTTTAACGCCTGCGAAAAGCAGGCGTTAAAATGGTAATCAGGCGTTAAACCCTTAACGCCTGGGTTGTAATGAGGCCCAATGTGTCTGGACCCTTATTAACTGTCCTGAAATCATGTTCGGCACTCCCTTTTGTGAGAAATAATACTCTGGCATCATCCTGCCAGCATTCTTTATATTCCATCATGTGGAATGGTTCCTCTAAATGCTGCAGGTCTGGATTAAACAATGAATATCTGTAGTGTTGGGAATTAACCAGCGACCTGTACTACAGAGAGGGGATTATAGAAAAGCAGTCACAATTGAGACAATCAGGTATGCTTGAAGAAGGATAGACGTGTGGAGATGGCTACATCCAGATGATGGGGGTTTCACTTTATTTTCACGCCCACATGGTACCTATACCCTGATTGATTATGAGTGTTTGAGCCGAGAAATGGTGGAAAGAGTGGCTTCTTGTCAGCTGGTCTGAACAAGATAGGGTCTATATGGCCGTGCAGTTGGAAGGGTTGAACACACAGGACTCCTTTTGGAGGGTTCCATTTGTTAATATCCCCGCAAAAATATCACCATATAAAAATATTGGCATATTTCTGCTGCGATATTAAGGCATGGAACCTGCGGGGGACACCCCCGCAACCGCTGTATTATTTTAAAAGGTGCAGGGGACACCACAGCACTCCCCGCTCCTAATATTATCCCCGCCAAAAATATTGCCTCTGGCCGTTCCCGACGACCATATATACAGTGATATTTTTGGTGGGGATAATATTACCTGATACCTTTTGGAGATGTAGCGATACCACTGGATGGATGTGATATTTATGGAGGAGATGCGTCATGAGATTAGGAAATATTTAATAATTAATGACACGGGAGAGGTGGATGTTTGTACGGTGTGGGATGTGGCAAAAGCAACTTGTAGGGGACTGTTTGTTCAGAAGGAGCAAATAAGAAAAGAGGGAGATCCCTGCTAGAGAGTGAACTGTGTCGAGGGTTAGGTACATTGGCAGGGAGGCTGCTGGGTTAGGAGGATTCTGAGGATGATCTTGATCTGAAAGTAACAACATGGTTCACTCAGACCAGGTTGGACACACTAAGAAAGAGTTTCAATCTTATGGACGTAGCCAGGGGTAAGGGAGGAAATCCTGCACTCCTTAGACTTGATGCAGAGCAAGCATTCAATAGAGTGGGATAGGAGTTTTTATATGCAATCCTGCATCCGTTCGTCTTTGGAGAAAGGCTACTTAAGGGGATCAACGTGGTTTAAATGGTACAGAGTGTTTGGGTGGAGGTGAAAGGGAATAACTCACAGGAGTTTGGACTCCAAATGGGGACTAGACAGGGCTGTCCTCTAGCCACACTGTTTTTCACTCAATAATTGGATCCTTTGGCAGAAATAATATGAAAATCCCCATGGATAGAATGAGTAAGAGTGGGGGTGGGATTTAAAACGGGAATGCATGCAGATGACATTCTCCTCCATCTCTGCAACCCACATGTTTCGGTGCCAGTGGACCTTGAGGTAATAGGGAAGAATGGGACCTTCTCTGGGTTCAAAATGGATTGTAAGAAATCAATAATGTTCCCGTTCAATAAAGACACTGAGAGGGACTTAGCCACTCTTTGACCTTTGCCATTGGAGGTCCAACTAGAGAATGTTAAATACTGGGGAGTATTAATCTTTCGGTCCTTGGTCTGTTCAGCATAAATGATCCGCCCTTGTTTCACAGGCTTTACGGGGAAATGGCCTCATTGAATAAGTGCCCCATTTCATGGATGGGTTGACTCAATGCTCTAGAAATGAACTTTCAGCCCAGGGACCTATTGCTCTTCCAAATGTTGCCAGTTAAGGTGCCAGAGATACTATTTCTAGAAGCAAAAGAGCACATGATTTGCTTCTTTTGGCAGGGTCAGAAACCAAGGATTGTTTGTGAGGAACTGGTGCTCCTGAGGGATCGGGAAGGGTAGGCTATCAGATTTGAACTTATATTATAGGGCAACTCAATTACAATTATGAGAAGTGGTACCACACCTGTGGCTGGATCATGATAAACCAGTAACAGTGGGAGAGTGGTGATGAGTCCCCAAGAGTAATGTCCCAAATAGGATCAAGCCACACGGTATCTTGTGATTGGTCGGGGAGCTTTGGAATAAGTGGCCTACTATGCAGGGAATTACTACATGGTCCTCACCTCTGAGCCATCTGTGGGCACGGCAATTGGAAATGCCATCCCTGACCTGGCTAGATATCAGAGATGGTACGAGGCGGGATGGAGAGGGTGGGTCAAGTGTGGGTAAAAGTGAGGTGTGTTTCCCTTAGAGAGTTGGAAGATTCACTGCTCAGGAAACACTTTAAGTGTTCTTCTATTTGCAGTTAAAGGGGGTAGTGACAGCAGAAAAAAGGAAGAAAGAGATACAAAGGGACCATACACTGACAGAATAAATATTGGACATGCAGACGGGTACTAAGAGATTGATATCTAGGTTGTATGCAGCACTAGTAATGGCAAAGGGTAGGGACACCACAAGCCGCAAAAAGCAAAATGGAGAGGGATCTGGGTTGGGAAGTGGAAGAGTCTCTATGGAGGAAGATGTGCATGGGGGCTCAAAAGATTTCAATTGCCTGCCAATACACATTACATGGTATAAGATTGTTGCCCAGGTGGCAATACGACCCAGCATGGTTATCCAGAATGTTACAATCGATTAGTCCATACTGATGTTGCAATTGTGGTGAAAAAAGGCAAAATACTGGCCTATGTGGTGGTCCTGCAACAAGGCAAAAGGTTTACTGGCCTGAGCTCCTGGGGTGGATAAAGGGGCTAGAGGGTATTGACAGGTGGCTGGAGCCCGTTCTGGCTCTCTTTGGTTTAGAAGCGGATGAGGGGGCCTGGAGACCTCTTACACATATGGCCCATTTTATGTTACTAGCAGCTAGGGCCTACTTGGCAATATATTGGAAGAGGGAGGTCTTGCCATTGGAAAGTGAGTGAGCCCATGAAGGTGAAGGAGATATACCTAATGGAGAATATCACCTCTCTGATGCATGGGAGGAGAGCGTTGATAGAGGTGGAATGGTCATCCTTTTGTAACACTACGATGCAAAATAGACTTTTAGTTCGGTTGCAAAGTTATAAGAACTGGTCTATGGACTCATTGGGGGGCTAGGTAATACCTGTGTGCCCCCCTCCTCTTAGTGCAGGTTTAGGTGGTACATTGCTGACAGCATTGCTTGGCTGAAAATGTCCACCATGGTGTGGATGATGTGAACCATTCTCATGTGTATTTTCAATGTATTTCCTCAGGAATTCTCTGTATCAGCGGTGAGGTCGGAGGAGTGTTTTGGCCGCCAAGTGACTATTGGCTTTGATTATGTCCTAATGTTTCTTTTTGGTCTATTGTATTTGTGATGTTGATGGAAAATTTAATGAAAACGTTTTTTTTTAAAAATGAGTTTAAAAAAAAATGAAAGCTATAGAAATCATGTGAACTACAATTCAACCATCAGATACAACTCTATTTGATAACATGCTTGTACCAATAAAAAAAATGTATTTCAAACCTCAGCAAACTGTAAAACCATGAGCTAAGATAATATAAAAATAAGCAGGCCTACATTGCGTACATTTTAATGCATGTAATAAAAGTATCAAGTGTCTCCTCCTGGGGCTCATATAAAATATGCAAAGAATCAGATAATGCATATTGGTCTCTAATGATTGGTTATTACATAACCTTCTTTGGTCAACGGCATGATGTCTGACACCGCCTCTGGATTTAAAACCTGCCCATCAAGCCCTCTGCGGTGAAATCCACGCAGACTAAGGGCGCAGTGTTGTGCACTGCAGGTCTGCGGGTTATGCTGCCCGTTCTATGCTCGCTATGACTGCGCCATGCAACCAACACCACAACGTTCTACCTCTCTTTCACAACCTGGCCTATCCATTGCTGACACCTACATCAATGCTTGCTCCAGGTACTGTCACTGATATCCTCTCTGGGTCTATGAACTCCACATTTGGTCTCTGTCCTCTCTCCTTTCTCCTTGTCTCTGATAAATGGTGGTACTAGATGGGAAGTACTATTGGCTGGTTTCTACTCTTCCAGGTGCATCATTAATGTTTATCACAATGGCACTGTCATGGCCTGGGGCTCTCAGCCTACCCTTCTCCTTCTTGACAGACAGTGTCCATCTCTTATTAACTTCCTCCCTTATCTCGCCACCCCTCCTCTGACCTCCTCCTTTACCCTCTCGCCATCTCTGACTTGAATGGTGTACCACATCCCTGTATACCACCTCGGAAGACCTTTAAAGGTGGCAACCAGCTCCACCTAGCCACCCTCAACTCTCGCTCTGCTGTCAAATATGCTTCTGATATCTCTCTCCTCCTCAACGACTTTGATCTCGACATTCTTGCCCTCACCGAGACGCGGTTCACTGTCAGATCTGTCACTGCTTTTGACATTCTCATCCCCAAGGGTTACAAAGTCCTCTCCCAGCAATGGCCTAACCGGCCTGGAGGTGGAGCGCCCTTGATCTTCCCAGAGTGGATCCCTGCCACCATCATTCCTACTTTGTCCTATTCCTTGTTTGAATGCCTTGTTTGCAGGCTTGGCTCTCCCCTACCCTCTCTTTGACCATTGCTACTATCTACAGACCTCCTGATCCTGTCCCCCTCTTCCACGCGGAGTGGGCCGATCTCTCCTCTGCCTTATTGCCTCTACTTCTAAACGTCTACCCCTTGATGACTTCAATATCCACCTTGGCTCTCCCGCGGTTGCCTCTGCACTCTTCTGCAATCTGTGCGATGCTCTTTCCCCCACTATTCATCCCGCTGGCTTGCATACTCTGCCGGGCATACTTTGGACGCTCTCATTTCTTATGACATTCCTATCTCCACCCTTCTCACTGTTCCTCTTACCTGGTCTTTCCATTCCCTCTTGTCTTCTCATCTTGATCTCTCCGGTCCCCATACTAAGGCTCTGCCTTCCCTGTCTGTCACCTTCTCCATCATCTGACCAATGAAACGAGTGTCAGCTACTGCCTTTGCTTCCACTTTAATTTCCCCCCACTACTGCCTCTGCTCCCACACTGATTCTGCTTTTGATAATATTCACCTCTCTATAACTAACACCCTTGATAGTCTTGCCCCTGTCATGAGGCTCCGTATGAAGCCTGCCTCCAAGCATAACACCTCAGACGATTCTGACTTAACCTCTGTGGAAAGCAAGTGCACAGTAGCTGAGCAGTAATGGCAGGTTTTTGACTCATCCTCCGACAAACTGGCCTGTCACCTCCTTCAAAGGCAATACCGTCTCTCTATTTGTTCCAAGAAGAGAGCTCACATTCAAGTCTGTATCTCTGGGGCCTCTAATAACTCTGGCGAACTGTTTACAATTTGCAAGGATCTCACCAATCTTTCTGCAGTCTCTTCATCTCCCTTACTATCCTTATCCCTGTGTACCTCACTGGCCTCCCATTTCCTCTCCAAAACTCAGGACTTTCTGTCCTCACTCTCTCCCCCCCTCATCTACCCCTGATCCCATGCCCCCCTCAGACCCCCTCCCCTTCTTTACTTCTCTCGTCTTTATCACATATAGCACTAGATGAGGTCTCTACACAAGTCCTCCCTATGAAAGTCTCCTCCAAACAGGTGCTCCCCTGCCCTTCCAGAACAATCAGGGACAACATTTCCTCTCTTGCGCCTTCCTTGGCTGACCTTTGCAACCATTCATTTGCCTTCACCTCCTTAAGCACTCTATTTGCATCTCCTCCTAAAAAAGCCCTCAGCTGACCTCTCCTACCCTGCTAACTATCACCCAATTTCCACTACCTCCTTTCTGGGTAAACTCTTGGAAAAGTTGACCATCTCCCATCTGGCTCAACATTGTATCAGTTGGCTCTCTCCATAATCATCAGTCTGGCTTCAGAGCCGCCAGAGGCATGGAAACTGCTCTTCTGAACTCCTGTGATGATCTGCTCTCAAACTCTAACACTCCTTCGGTTCTTATCCTATTAGATCTATTCTCTGCCTTTGACACAGTCAATCATTCCATCCAGACAAATCGGCTCTGTGACACTGCTGGCATGTCTGGCCTGGCACTTTACTGGCTGTCCTATTTCCTCTCCAACAGACCATCCCAGGTTCAACTGGGCCCTTTCCTTTCCCCAATTTCACTCTCCCCCTCAGGTGTCCCCCCACGGCTCTATCCTCTCACTGTGGCTTTTAAACATCTAACTTGTCCCTTTGGCCCACTTGATCTCCTCCTTCTCTCCCCACTTCCAATGCTATGCTGATGACACACAACTCTCCTTCAAGCTTCCCTCCTCTTCATCCTGCAGATGAGGTCCCAAATAAAGCCTGCACTCCAATCATCCATTTCAAAGTACCAGGAATGTTTACACCAAAATATGTGACGTATGATGAACAAATGATTCAGCAGAGAGCCGCGTAGGGATCTGCCCAGTACCCATCAGAAGACCAACACCTAGTGAAGAACCAATTACCAGACAACCATGGACAGTAAGGTATCCATTGAGAAAACCCTACCAACAAATGAGATGAAATGAAGATTGCCTAAGCGCCGTCCCGGAGTAGGACAGGAGGGTCTTGATGGAGGACGAATGGTGACGTCATGAGAGCCTGGACGGACTCACATATAGAACAAATGACGAACCAAGAATGACACAAGGAGACGAAACGCCATGAGAAAAGAGATCATGAGCTTATAGTGATAGGAAGCTATCAAAACGTAAGAGAGTTAAGCTGTAAACAGGATGAAGATATTCAACCAGCTAATACCTGTACATATGCTTGAAACCACAAGAAAGCAAAGAAAACAATACGACTTGCTAGACTAAGTAGAAGAATAGCACAGCAAGTGCCATTGTATATAATCTACTTCAAAACAAAGCATAGTAGTATAAGTACGACTCAGGTTACTAAAGGCCAAACAAGACAAGATTCATATTCTAGCAAAATGAGAAGAGACGGCTGAATTGAAACTCAACAGGTGCAACTCATGCAAGAGAGCCAGGGTCATACCAATGGAAGGAACGAACAGTAGCTACATCTAATTCAAACCTAAGAACAGAATATCCTGTCTCTGAAAGGTCAAGATAAGGAAGCGTAGGCAGGTGGCAAGACAAATAAGAATTAAATGCACAAATCGAGAGACACTAGGCAAATTCACGGTGTCTGCATCACGTGACCAGCCGAGCGAGGAGCAGCACAAGTTCACACCTATGCCTGGCATCCGCCCAGGAGAAAATAGCAAAACTTTCCCAGGCAGAAGAGCAGTTTTGAGGCCAACCACAGTAATTTAATTGACACATTGTTGTTGAAGTGATGATTGATTGTAACCTTAATTGGAGGATGGCCAGGTAGTTTAGGGGGCACCCTTAGGGGGCACCCTGCACCTGGCTGACGATTCTGCGTGCTGCTAAGTAAAGTGGAAATGTATGAATGGGTTTGGTGCCAACCCAATCACAATGGACCAAATAATCTAGGGTCCTATAGTTAGTAGAACCAATGGGACTTCATACTTTTGGTGACGTCCACAGTAGTCATTTTGAAGGAAGGGCTTAATCGCCCACCTGATGGTGTTTTACCCAACCCCTCACTCCGTTACCATATACAGATATAGCACCTATGTTAAAGTTACCTTTTCCTAACCAATAGAAATGCTTATTAACTTTTGAGTGTTACACGTCACTTATGATGATTTTACAGTATAAACAATGTGTTTTTTATGAAGTTCATTGGAGTTGAAGCGAGATGGACGATCGCATCATTGCTGATTTCCACGACTCCCCGTTTTTTGTACTTGTCATTAAACAGACTCCCTTTGCCAAACCATTGAGTTGTCCTTATTAATTGGTGTTGGAGTAATAAATCTGCACCCCTATCCATCTCAAGGTGCAGCTATCTCGTCTTAAAATACTTCGGAGCAAACCCCTACTTTATGGGCCGGCTGGGGATCTCCCCATACAAGCCTCTTTCATCCCTGATTGTCTGGCCACCATTCAGTCTTGGCGTGCTGCCAATGATATCTGCCCTAATTCCAGTAAGACAGAGATCCTTCTCATGGGGACTCCTGCTCCCACATTCCCTCCCCCCTTGTGACGGCCTTCTATGGGTCCCCCGCTCACCCTCTTACGAGGCAAAAATCCTTGATGTGATCTTCAACTCCTCTATATCCTTCTCTCCTCACATGACAGACCTTGCTAAGAAGGCCCACTATAAACTGCACCTCCTCCATGGCATTCTACACTCCCTCCCTCCCCCACAAGCTTAATGTCTCTAGAGCTCTGGTTCTCTCAGGCATTGACAGCTGTAATAGCCTCTTCCTCAATCGTCCTGCTTCTTCTCTTTTTCTGCAGTCTCTTCATCTCCCTTACCATCCTTATCCCTGTGTACCTCACTGGCCTCCCATTTCCTCTCCAAAACCTAGGACTTTCTGTCCTCATACTCTCACCCCCTCATCTCCCCTTGCTCCCATGCCCCCCTCTGCCCTCTCTCCTTCTTTACTTCTCTCGTCTTTCTCGCATATAACACTGGATGAGGTCTCTAGACAAGTCCTCTCTATGAAAGTCTCCTCTAAACAGGTGCTCCCCTGCTCTTCCAGAACAATCAGGGACAACATTTCCTTTCTTGCGCCTTTCTTGGCTGACTTTTGCAGCCATTCATTTTCCACTGGCTTCTTCCCTGCACCCCCTTAAGCACTCCATTTTGCATCCCCTTCTAAAAAAGCCCTCAGTAGACCTCTCCTACCCTGCTAACTATCACCTAATCTCCACTACCTCCTACTTGGGCAAACACTTGGAAAAGCTGACCATCTCCAAACTGACACAACATTGTATCAGTTGGCTCTCTCCGTAATCACCAGGCTGGCGTCAGAGCTGCCAGAGGCATGGGAACTGCTCTTCTGAACTCCTGTGATGATCTGCTCTCAAACTTAGACTCTAACACTCCTTCTGTTCTTATCTTCTTGCATCTGTCCTCTGCCTTTGACACAGTCAATCATTCCATACAGACAAATCGGCTCTCTGACAATGCTGGTATCTCTGGCCTGGCACTTTACTGGCTGTCCTCTTTCCTCTCCAACCAACCTTCCCAGGTTCAACTGGGTCCTTTTCTTTCCCCTATTTCATTCTCCACCTTAGGTGTCCTCCAGGGCTCTATCCTCTCACTGTGGCTTTTTAACATCTATCTTGTCCCTTTGGTCCACTTGATCTCCTCCTTCTCTCCCTACTTCCAATGCTATGCTGATGACACACAACTCTCTTTCAAGCTTCCCTCCTCTTCATCCTCTCTCATCCTTGATTGTCTGGCCACCAATCAGTCTTGGTGTCCTGCCAATTATATCTGCCCTAATGCCAGTAAGACCGGGATCCTTCTCATTGGGACTCCTGCTCCCACCTTCCCTCCCTCCCTGTGGCCACCTTCTACGGGTCCCCCACTCACCCTTTTACAAGGCAAAAATCCTTGATGTGATCTTCAACTCCTCTCTATCCTTCTCTCTTCACATCACAGAACTTGTTAAGAAGGCCCACTATCAGCTGCACCTCCTACATGGCATTCTACTACATTTCCCCCTCTTCCCCCACAAGCTTAATGTCTCTAGAGCTCTGGTTCTCTCTGGGCTCGACTGCTGAAATAGCCTCTTCCTCAATCTTCCTGCTTCTTCTCTTCGCCCTCTTCAACTAATTCAGAAGAGGACTGCAAGACTCATCCTTGGCCTCAATCCCAGGGACACATCTTTCTAGCCCTAATTTCTCTTCACTGGCTCCCAGCAGCTTCTAGGATCAAATTCAAGACCCTCTGCATCATTCAAAAGGCTGCCTGGTGCTTGGGACCTCGCTACATGCAATTTTCTCTCCCTAAATATCTCCCTTTTAGATCCCTTTTCTCTGCAACCTCCAGCTCTCTGCAACCCAGACGCTTCTCTAAGCACAGAGTGGGGGTAGATCTCTCTCTTTTGCAGGAGCATCCCTCTGGAATGATCTCCCTGCACCTCTCAGGCTTGAATCATATCAACTTAACTTCCGGAAGCTCCTCAAGACATTCCTTTTCTCCTCCTCGACGCTCCCCCTGCCCTGATAATTACTCAATTTCTGCCTCTGCAACTGGCTGCCTGGTTCCCTCAGTGTACCACAGGGCTCCAGCCCACCTCCCCCTCAGTCCCTGTACTTATCTGCACCTCCTGTCACTGGCCTCCCTGTTGCACTTCCCCCTTCCTTACCTATGTTCCTACCACCTTAGCACTTCTTCAAACCGGCGTTTCATCCCACCCCATTTTTCTTTCCTAGCACTTCCTGTTATGCACTTGCACCTCCCAATGTCACAATTTCTAATAGAAACCCCTGTTCCCTTCCCGTTCTTCTATTGTAGAGCTTTGAAACACATTATTGTATCATAGCCCAACAAATAACCAACAAATTAAAAAAAAAATCATTTGTTTTCTAAGCTGTTACATTTGCTGCTAATGGAAGTTGGATAAATCGCAAGCGAGTAAACACCATCTGTGCATTTGAATTAAATGCACATGAAAGATAAAAACTATCATTAAATTCACATGGGAAAAGGCAAAACAACTTTTACTGTGGCTTTATCTTGTTGCTTCATCGGGGTCTGTTGCCTTAGAGATATATTTGCATAGGACACAGAGATTATGATTCTTGCACCCAGAAAGTATCCAAAACACGAGTCAAAGGCCCTCATTACAACTGAGGTGCTAAGTGCACCAACTTTACCACCATGGTGTAAACTACGTTTACACCATGGTGGATGGCGGATTTACCGCCCCATTACAAGGTGAGTGGGGCGGTAAATCCCCATTTCCCATTTTCCCTTCCCCATTCCCATTTTTGCCCCATAGGGCATAATGGGAGTGGGGAAGGCGCTAATTACGGCACCGTAAATTACGGTGCCGTAATTAGCACCAAGGTGCCTTAGCACCATGGAACTTAACGCCTGCAAAAAGCAGGCGTTAAGGTGGGAATCAGGCGTTAAGGGTTAACGGTGGCGTTAACCCTTAACGCCTGAGTTGTAATGAGGGCCAAACTATGTTCCTTTTGTAAAACGGCTTATTTTAATTGCAGAGATACTCCTATCACTAGGTTCCTTGAAGGCTTTTATGTTATGTGCATGTCACACTTAGCCTGCATCCGATTGCACATGAACCTTCTCAGAGAAAGGTAATACTTCGTACTGGAAAGAATTCACTACAGGATTGAAGACATTGTTTGGTTCTTCATCACGAAATCAATCCTCATAAAATACTGTAAAAGCTTGGAGCATTCCTTTGACAAGTGTAGCAGCCCAGGAGCAGTAGAGCGAAACTTGGAAAGTTGTGATGGTCTATGTTTTCCTAGAAAAAGAAAAGATGGGGAAAGTTACCGCCTACAAGAAGTGTTTTTCTACCTACAAGGAAGAGTGTCAACTACCAGGTCTTGATCTGGCATAGATATAACCGATCACAGCAACAATCCATCTCCCATTAGACATGGATGGAACATAGAAGACAAACAAATAGCTCTCATTCCATGCTGGGCCTAAATACCCAGGCTACTCCTCACTAATGATGCCCAAAGAGGCCGAAACATGTCTGGGGATGATTTTGGTCTCGTGCAGAATGTATGTCACCTAGCAGTTTGGGCTGGACTGCCCCTTTGGGGGTGGGACCAAGCCTGATCTGCATACAGTCTTTCCCCTTTCTGTAATGGGTTGGCAGGGGAAGAACAATGGTGTGTTGGGTTGCCCAGAGCATTTGCCAGAAGTTTAGGATTAATTCTAAACCTTCCAGCCATCACCTCTTTGTTTTTCTCATTCCGTTAAATACCATGCAATCCAGACTCCATTCCTCAGTAAAGAAAATGTGTGTGAAGACAGATGCAGTCCACTGTGTAAATATTTAACACATAACCTACCTTGCACAGGTGTGTGACTGTGGAGGAAACAATGAACTATGTAATAATGGTTCTCACACTGTACCAAACTTATTGGGCTCTGACAGTGAAGATGATTTCAGCAACTCTGATGTTGATCACAATTAGTGACCTACTGAAGGACCTAATATAATTATTTTGAGGGGTTGCACATTTTTCTGCTAGCATTGGGGAAATTCAGAACACCGTGTTTGGTGAAAGCTGATGAATTTGTCTTGATTTATTATACTCAATTAAACTGCAAAGACAAATAAACGCCATTCACCAATATCTAAAATCTAGTATGCTAGAAATCAACGTGACCACAATGGAGGTTATGGGTGATGACCCGGGGAGCGAACAGGAATAAAAAATGTACTTGAAAATTAAACCATGTTGAATTAAATACAGCCGACTCGATGATTTATTTGGGCTTTGCATGCTGCTCTCGATGTTCAGCAAAGGCGACCATTAATGGGCTCCTGACTCTGGAGCTGGTCACATAAGTCAAGAAATGTAATTCCCTGAATTGCGTTTTTCCCTAATGCCTGTGTTAAAGTTCTATAAAATGAAGGTTTCTGCAGTTCTAACCTACGGCGCTGAAACCTGGGGACTTTGGAGGTTTATTCCATGATTCAAGCTGGAGGGTCTTTTTTGGCGATCTATACTGTACACCCTAAATGGGATTCCAAGGACCATTATCAGGTATGAACTTGGTCTCCCTCTACATAGAATATATGGTCAAGTGGAAAATCATATCCTTATACGGAAAGACCTAAGACCCAACTAGGGTGTCTATTTTCGAAACTCTTAAATTGGCTGTTATACTGCAATCCGATGAAGAACTAAACACGTGGTAGAAAAGGATGTACAGACTTATTATCTGATTTAGGCACTTCTCAAGAACTGCTTATTAAACATCCACTTTCATTGAAGTAACAACTACGAGAACATGAGTGGATCTCAATGCGTGATGAGGGTGCTAGATACAAGCTTTTCAAATACACATCAGAGCCCGAAAAAGCAGTGAAGTGGGCCAAAATATCTACAAATGTTCGCACATAATAAATATAGGCAAGCGTTTATAAGAACTGGGGAGTATAGGGAGCTGGCACAGATCGGGGGCACTTGGTGAGGGTCTGGGGGGCAGGAAAGCATTTTCTTGTGCGCTGCTGTTTTGCTGATATTTGCTGCTATATTTGGGGCTAGAATGAACTACTGATTACCGCATTTAAGAGATGTTTTGTGCCTGTGGCAGTACATTTGGGGTGTCAGTGTTTTATTTCTTTTTAAAAGTTATTTTTAGAGGTTTAGTGAAGTTGGGGGTGAAACATCCCTGCCCATTGCCCAAGGCCACGGTCAGTAACACAGTAAGTATTTTGGATGCTTATCTATAATGTCTGTGTGTTTTCAGACTTTCGTACATGTGAGACTGTGGAGAAAAATAGTAGAAAGTTGTTTGGAAAAATCAATAGAAAAAGGAGCCATCCTACTGTAGTTTTAGATGTCCATACACTCTATTTTAGCGTGTGTTGTCACTCATGCTATTTTTTGTGTGTGTATTTGTACCTTTAATCTGCATATGTGGAACATTTAATTCAGAGGCCGCTACAGTGCTCTCTATTATCATCTATCTTACATAACACTTTTTCACTACCATTGTATCACTAACAACTCCTTTTTCATTGATATTACATATTTGTATCTAATAACCGTGGCTACCCAGCAACCACCAGCCGCGTGGCGAAGTTACCTGCAGTTAAAGTTGACAGCCTGCACAGATGTGACTATGTATCAGTAAATGGCACACTGAGTATTGTGGACGTGTTTTGGCCCTGTATATAAAGAGACAAACCAGAGAGAGTGTTGTATAACTGAAGCTATAAGAAGCATGTGCGTGGCTGCGTCAACACATTTTTGGCTTTTAATTGGTTGTTTTGATAGACGCAGCTACTGTTATATCTGTGTCTATGGGACCATACATTTTCAGTGCAATAATCCTATTTTTATGGAGATGATACAGGTCAGAGTTTTATATGTGTGTGTTATTTTGTATGCTCAGGTGTTCCCTTGCCTTATTTAAAGTTTTGATGGTTGGCTTAGTTTGGTTTTCAGTTTATAGAGAATTTACGTGTAGCCATAAATGCAAAAAAGATTTGTGGCTGCGTTGAATATTCACGGCTATTACAGATGTTGGGAAGGGTTTTGTATGTGTTTTGGTGTTTGTTATTGGTTAGTGTTAATGTTGTAAACGTGTACTTCTTTGTGATAGGTTGCAGTGAATATGTGTCAGCCATTTTATTAGTTTTAATACAATATAGTGGCTGTAAAACAAGTAAATAAAAAATATATATATATTGTCCTCTTTTTTGGCTTTTGATTTTGGAAACTATGAAACCCAGCATTTTGTCTACTTATGTCATTTTGACTGCAGAACTCACACTGTGCAGTTCATGATCCCCTGTGCCAAAATATGATTGGCATTAGCCAGTTTTTTGTCATTTGTTTCTTGAAACCTTTATATGATAATATATTGCTGATGGGGCTTTGTGATTATTTTTTGTATCTTATTGTATTTTTTTAACAATAAAGTGGTGCTGCTGTATATGTACAAAATGGGTGGGAACAAGTTGATTACTAGGAAGGAAAATCTATTTTAGTGAGGTTCATGATATAGAATCACTAAGTGTAGTTCCTGCATTCAAAATAAAAAATGATCATAGAGCAGTAGAGATGAGATTTTATTTACAATGATTTTATAATCACTTATGGTGTGTATTAAAGTGCTGTTTGGGGTGATCTGAAAATGTGTGTATTTTAAAAAGATGTTTTTTGCTGGCGTGGGTTGATCTGAAAATGTGTGGACTTTAAAAAGATTATTTTGCTGAAGTGTGTTACTGTGTGGTTATAACAGAAAATGCATTGTCTTCAGTTTTTTGTTGTTTTGTGAAACCTAGTGCCCGATTCATGGAATTATTTGCTCTGTCAATGGGGACTTTGAGTGCCAAACTGCATGGGAAATCCCATTGGTCAGTTAATGGAATCGACAGCGCAGCACTTTTACATACCTTACAGGGACTTCACGCAACCAGTTGGGTGTGGTTTATGCAGAGGGCAGGGAAGGGCCAGAAGTTGTAAAATGAGGAAGAACAAGGGAAAATGTGGGCGTTACGAGGGACGGCCCGTAGGCAGTCCATTGCACGCCCACTATTGCGCTTAATGATACCTATTCATGGACCCGACCGCGCAACCCCTCGGCGGGATATGGCCACGCAAAGTCCTCATCCGATCCACCACCTGAAGGTAGGCTTACAGACACTTGCGCATGGGAATCACCGCACAGAGGTAATATCGGGTGTCAGATTTAGGAGTGCATGCACACAGCCGGGGTTCTGAACTTACTTAGGGGTCTGTGTACGCAGTATAGTGGGGTGCAGGAACGGTTTACGGGGTTCGCACGCAGAGTTTCAGAGTTTTTCCTCCTGAGTTATGATAAATCGTACGCATGTTGTTGGGGTGCCATTACGGGGTCCCCAAGATGTAGGCCTGCTTGCGGGGGACACAACACACTGTTTTAAGGGTGCATGTATCCATGCTCGGGGAGCACGCAAAGGTCTTTGGCTGTTTTTTCTTTGCGTGGGGGCGTGTTGTGGGCGTTCCGGCTGTAACTTGCATATACAATTACTTTGTGCAAACAAATCCATGAATACACGGAGCGCGCATGAGAACCTCTACGCACATGCTCATGCTCTGCACACTGTTCCATGAATCAGCCCCCTAGTGTTTAATTTAATGGAAAATATGTTTGATTGGTTTCATTTTTAAATACGCATTTATAAAGAATATAGGAATGGTATTAGTTGTGCAAACTCCTATTATGTAAAAAAGAAACGGAATGGTTTTTTTCCAGTGCAAATTGTCCCAATAAATGCAGGCACAGTATGAGTTTAGCAAAGCAATTTCAGTCCACAAATTAGACGTAGTAAAATTTTGGGATAGTTTATTGGAAGTTTCCATGTGCAACAGTTTAAAATCGGAAACACACTGAATTTTTTAAATGTTCTTGTTAGTCTACTGCTACTTGATCCAGATACACTGGCAGCTGTCAATGGCAGTATACTGGGCATACATGTTCTTCCATGGAGTTAAGGTGAATATTTAGCATACCCATAGTTAAATATCTGACCAACATTCAGGCTTTAATAAAGACCCTGGGGCATTAACTGATTCAGTAATGCCCCCTGACTCTCGGCTTATTGCTATCTGAGCTGTGGCCCATTAGACTGGGGTAGGCATAGTGTGTTTGTTTGGTTGCAAAACACATCATCATTTTGTAGCTGAAAAGATGTTTGCCATGGAATGGGAAACAAAGTCTGTTCACCCTTTCAATGGTTCCCATTCATTATAGGAAGTGGTTATGTGGATACTTTGAGAACTCAGAATGTTTTAGGTAATATCTCTGATATTTTCCATGCCTTGGGAAAACTTGAACTAATTCTGTATGAGGGATAGATGCTGTGAACTATAGCACCTAACACCTTGTTGATGGTCTGGCCCACAATGGGCTGCAGCCTTTTTTGGCTTATATGTGGTCTGATATCTTCAATGTAGCTGTGAGCGGTGGTTGTGCAGAATCAACCTCTACCCATTAAAGGTGCTGCCAGCAACAGCCAGTCTTCAAACTCCTGTAGCACTAGGACACTCTATTCAAAGAGTCATTAGAAATGCTAGAGAGCTTCAGAGAAGATGCTTTATTTTTTGTGGCATTGGGCCTCATTATGATACTGGCGGTAGCCGTGCCGGTAAAACCGGCACGGCTACCGCTGATATAATTTTTTCTCTGGTGCTCGCGAATGGGCAATTACCAGGTCATTACGGCCTTGCCGAAACCAGTAATTGCCCATTGGAGGGTGCCAGAAAATATCCTTCCCCATTCCCATTTGAGCCCCATAGAGCTAAATGGGAATGGGGAAGCCAGATGCAACGGCACCATTCGTGAATAGTGCCGGTGCATCCAACATGCTCTGCTCGCGGGTACACCTGCCAGGTCAGACCTCGCGGGTGAATAGGCACCTGTGAGCAGAATTCGTAGTTTGTCGGTCCGGTAGTAACGGCGCTGGTAGATTACCAGCGCCGTTACTACTGGACCGGCAAACTTATAATGAGGCCCATTGTCTTTTTAGAGTTGTCATTTTTGTTCTTTTATATGTTCCTCACCAGTTGGACATTTGAACATGTCTAACCATGAGAACAGCAGAAGTAGTGATGCTTTTTTACAGTAGATACCTGTATGCAGATTATAGACCATGAGTTTGTACATTTTGATGTAAATTAGCCTTTATATAGAGTTCCTCTATATTGAGGTAATGGAACTGGATGAGGTGAGTAATCAAATTGCACGATGCAAAAGTTTTGGGTGGTTTTTTGGAAGCTTCCATCTGCAATAGCTTAACAATAGGAAACACACAGATTTTTTTAAAATGTCTTTCTTCCTCCATTGCTACATGACACAGAAATATGTCAGCTGTTAGTGAAAGTTTTCTGGGCACACTGATTCTTCCATGGAGTTAAGGTGAATATTTAGTATACTCATGCACATCTTCATAACTTTCTCTAATTGCTTTTTCCTCTTTGTGCCAAACAGGTTTCCTGTAAGATTTGAGCAAGTGATTTGAAAATTCCCAAGAAAGTGACAATGTCCAATGCAATTTAAACATATCCCTCATGTTTACTTTATTTATATTTTGAAATATGTCAGCAGGATATGCAGTCAAAGATTTTTCACCAAACTGGTGTTTCTTAAATATGGGTCAGAAAGAGTTTGAGAAAATCAATAAATATGAAAAAAAAATTGTTAGGATTTTCTTTGATGAACAATTTGCCAAATAAGTTGTCCTTGGCTGGTGTTGCCTTCGATGTTGGCAGCTCAGTGAAAATAGGATTAATGTATACTATGATGGCCCTTGTCTTTTCCGTTGTAATTGTAGTGTTGGTATTATGCAGCAGGCATATGGCTTTTGGAGCCCATTTTGTCAGAACGATAGGGTCTATGCTCCCCATTATTTTCTTTTACTTTATTAGCCAGGTGGAGTATCTCTTTAATTGGTCCTAACAAACCTCGTCATTTATCTTGGTATGATTTTCAAGATGCCTCAACCTGTTTCTTGATATGTTTACTATAGGTGCTCATGCAGGTGAGACTTATTCTGTATTTGTTATGTGTTTCAACAATTTCTTATGGCAGATGTGGTCTGGAACACTCATACCATAGATTGTTTCTGGCTTTTTTGGCCAGTGGTGTTCTCAACCACCTCATCAGGTATGCTGCTATTTTTGTTCATGGCTTCCATTTTGATGAACAGGGATGAATGAGAGTGTCTGGCTCAAAGCTGTCTCCATTCTCCTTCTGATTTTACTCAGTGCTTGTTTTCTTTAGAGCTTTTTTGTCTTCATCTTCACTGCCTTTTCTCTACTGGATTGGTCCTGCTGGCTGCCATTTCCCTCAACCGAGCTGGGTGAGGATACTTTCTACAATGTGCTTTCTTTCATTCTCGATTTCAGTGCTTACCTTTTGCCACTTGTGTCTTTTTGTGGTGTAGTCGGAGGTGTGTGGCCATCATGTGCCCTCTGGGCCTTCTTTTTTTCCCTTTTTCTCTTCTATGGTCGTCTGCATTTCTCATTTTTTCCATGACTTGGGAGAACATTATCTAATTCTGCATGAGGGATAGATGCTTTGAACTATGTCTTAAACTAGCACCTAATGCCTTCTGGATGGTCTGGCCCATACTGTGCTGCAGCCTTTTTTGGCTTGTGTGTGGTCTTTCCTGTTCATTGTAGCTGTGAGTATTTTTTTGTGCAGAATAAACCTCCACTCATTAAAGGTGCTGCCTGCAACAGCCAGGGTCTTGAAACAACTGGAGTACTGGAGCACTCCATTCAAAGGGTCCTTACAAATGCTAGAGACGTGGCTAATTTTTTGTGGCATTGTCTTTTTGGAGTTGTAATTTTTGTTAGTTTACATTTTCCTTACCAGTGGACATTTTAACACTTAGAGCAACATGACCTGAGGGGGTCAGTCCCTTCCTTACTTTGAAGCTAAGCAGGGTTGGTGCCAGGGTTGGTGCCCGTTGCTGCAGGGATGGGAGACAGTCCACAATCTGTTGCCGTGTGTTTTCTTAGTTTTAAATATCTCATAGCACACTAAGAAAAAACATGGTATCCGATTTATTTTTTTAAACTGTGCTACTGTCAGTCCTTTAAATTATTGCACTCAGAGATTTTTTTTGTTTTGCCTTTTGCTGAATTGCATTCTGGTAATTTTAGTCTGCTAGTCAAGAGGGGAACTGGGGTCAATGGCACCTATGTACACTTTTTGCCTAACATAGTTGAATAAGGATTTATATATTTCAGTGAAATTATGGAATGTGTACATTTCAGGGTATCTTTATAAAGGAGAATTTTGTTGAAAGCCAGACATGAGGGTGAGGAGGGGAAATTATGAGAGTTCAAGTAAGTCAAGAGTATTTGCCCACGATTTGGCAAGCGAGTTTGTAATCCTGAACACTGGTACAGTTACTCTGCCTGATTGTGGCTGCTTTTCAGGTCACACGTTAAGGAAATATGCTGGTTAAGAGTGTACATTTTTTTCAGGTTGGCATGCTTGCCCAATTATTTGGCTACCAGGATTTTACTACGGTTGTCATGTTCCCGGTGCAGACGCTTACCCACAAGACCACAGGCACTTGTTTCGCATTCAGATTTTGTTTACCACGGAATATTTCAAGAAAGATTTCTGGGTTTAAAAGGTGAGTACCTTTTATACTTTGCCAGCATATTGATTGAAACATTTCCTCTCACAGTTTATTTTTCTGGTGTTCATTACCTT
The DNA here is from genome assembly GCF_040938575.1 of Ambystoma mexicanum. Classification (NCBI taxonomy): domain Eukaryota; kingdom Metazoa; phylum Chordata; class Amphibia; order Caudata; family Ambystomatidae; genus Ambystoma; species Ambystoma mexicanum. The sequence goes on along the minus strand of NC_090928.1, from coordinate 316,039,355 downwards.
TTTTAAAAGTCCAATGCTATTTTGTCTTACGCACTTTCTTCTAAGGGGAAGGTCAAATGAACTAAATTTGTATATTTCACTTTAAGATATATGTTCACTTACTGTGCATATATTCAGGGCTGCCAGCTTTTGATTTTCACTGTGGGTTCAGAAAGTACCCGGGCATATGTTATTCTTGCAGCCAGTTATATTTCTTCCTGTTTCCATGCTGCTTAAATGTGGTTAGTTGGTATCGTGTGATGTATCACAACAGTCACCAAGAGACAGGCCATAAAACAAGGGGCTCAGAGCATGCTGCTTAACCAAAGTGTGTGGTCCATGGCAAATAATGTAATCTCACTGCGCATTGCCTAAAAACATTGTGAGTTTGCATAGCTTGCAATCTTTTTATAGATAAAAATATCACTGGCAAAACAGGACAAAATCAGTTTGTGATGATGAACGTCTTAGAATGATGGGTTGCAAGTGTTTTAAAATATAGTGGCTGAAGGCCATGGCTAGTGGTTTGGTAGTGTTTGGCCGTGCCCACCAATTATGGTCAGAGGCCATGGCTAGTGGTCTGGTAGCATTTTAAAATGGAGAGTGGGCACGGCGAAAGGCCGTGCCCACTGACCATGGGCAAAGACCATGCTAGTACTCTGGAAGCATTGTAAAAATCTGTGGAATAACATAAGTCTTGGAATTCAAGGAAAGGACTTTAGTTGGAGTGACATTAAGGTGAGCAATTCATTGTAACAAAACCTTTAAAAATCAAGGAAAAAACTTTAGTTGCACGGATATTAAGGTGAGAACTTAACTTCGCACCCCCTGCTGCGCAGCCTATGACCACAATGATGGCATCACAGATCACATCACTGATGATATCACTAATTACATTACAACAGTAACTACCATTAAGCATGGCCTTCAGCAATGGTCAGTGTCCATGGCCAAATATATTTGAACACATGAATGGGTACTAGTCATGGCCTTCAGTTATGGACAGTGGTCACAACCTTCACCCATGTGCATTGAATATTTTAAAACACTAACAGGCTACCAACCATAGATTTTGGCCCTTACCAGTGGATACAGCTTTTATCCGTTTCCACTGTATATTATATACACTGATCAGGCACTAGCAATGGACATTAGCACAATACTGGCCAGCGGCCACAATCTTTGGCTGTGCCCACTATATATTCTAACATATAAATGGGCCACTAGCCAAGGATTTTGACCTTGAGCAGTTTTTACTTCTTTTGCCCATGTTCACTGTATATTTTAAAATAATAAAATGCAATAAGCGATGGCCTTCAGCCGTGCCTATTGTGTATTATACACACACACCAGCCACTAGCTATGGCCTTTGGCCATATTATGTACACTAAACATCCACTAGCCATGGTATTCAACACAATACTAGCCAGTGGCCACGTCCTTTGGCTGTGCAGACTGTAAATTCTAACATATTAATGGGCACTAGCTAATGCCTTTAGCCATAGCCACTGACTACAGCTATTAACGTTCCCCACTCTATATTTTAAAACAGTGATGGGCTACTGCGCATGTTTTTCTACCATGCACATTGGGATTTTTTAACATTAACTGACCACTAGCTACAGCCTTTGGTGCTGGCCAGTGACCCCCGTCTTTGTCATAGCCAAATCCATGGCCTACATTGTTAATAAGGTAATCAAAGTTTTCATGAGCTAACTTATAAATGATGTTACGTCTAATTCCATTATTGATGTAATCTGTTATATACAATGTAGTTAGTGTTGTCAACAGTGATGGCATCAGTGATGTGATTTGTAATCTCATCAGTGTTCTCATACAGCATGAAATTAGTGGTGTCATCAGTAATGTGATCTGTGATGTCTTTATTGTGGTCAAGACTGTGCAACAGGAGGCACGAAGTTAAGGTTGCTTTAGCTGAACTTCACAGGTTCTGTTGCGCTAAGTTCTCACCTTAAAGTCCCTGCAACTAAAGTTTTTTCCTTGAATATATATCTATTCAATGAAATGTTATGGATGTTATGGTTAAGTTGCACTAATGAAAACCTATGAAATGCAATGAAAAAACGTATTAGTGCAACTTAACCATAATGTCTCTTTAACAAAAGTTTTCAGTGAATTTTATAGGTTTTAATGGTACAAATTAAACATAACGTCTCTTTTACAAAAAAAATGTCAGAGATGTCATGGGTTTTTACCATTGTATGCTATTTTCCTAAAACATACTAATATCATACTTACCCCAATATAGCAACGTGTTTGTCCAATTTACATTTCACCTTAAAACTGCAATTTCCCACCTTCTAGCATCATTTTTAAGACTTCTATACTTTTTCCACTGTTTTTGCTTCCGTCAATGTCCGCGAACGTCTGACGTCATTGGAACTGCCGGACAGTGCCACGTGACCATTCTCTTCCGCGCGGCATGTTGATGTGTCCATGAACACCTATGCACTTCTCGTTCGGTACCTTGCTTTGAGGACAGTTTGGAACTGCATTTTCTCCTGATCTAGAAACTTTAAAATTCAAAATGTACCCTTGCACTGCTCCCACAGCTATTCTTACCTATTCTTACTCGTTATCCATTAACAATCTAGTACAATACACATACTTAGAAGAATAGTAGCAAAACTGCTATTTATCTTAAAAATTGCATCAGCTATTGCCAAACCTGCTCCCCAAGAGGCACCACCACCACCAGCTGAAGGACCCACACAACAAAAAAAGTGGAGTAGTTCAAAAGACAATGAAGAGGACCAAGAAGATGAGGTAGAGGAAGTGCCTACCACCAGCACACAGAGAGAATCATGGATGGGGCAGTTATTTACCACTGCTGGGAATGTACCAAAAGCTAAAGCTATACAAAAGTGAAATGCACTGAGTGCAACTTTGTACTCAGTCATGGACTACCTGGACATTATTCCTACAGGACCACCTCCATGCACCACCACATAAAAATCCAACTACCGCAATGTTCTCAGAAAGATTGTTCCTTTCTTAGTAAGTAGTAGGCTGTCTTCCTCCACATCATCTTCCTCAACCAATACTGCAACTACATAGCCTACTTCTGAGGGACACAAAATCCCACCAGCTACCTTGCAAGCAATTAAAGAGGCTGTTGATCCATATCTTTGCAAGGCACAGTACTCTGTATATACTGCCAATCACCACTCTGCAACGGGGAGCAATTCAAAGTGGTTTTGAAACTGCAATCAGTAATCAAGGAGCATGAGAAACACTGCCCACTACCTTAAAAGGAACACACGCGCAACATCTTCCCCTATCCACCTGCCCCTCCATATTAGTGCTTGGTTCCTCTTCCCTCATTTCCGTCCTCACCTCACATTCTAACCTCTCGTGCAAAACATTTTTTTAAACAACAAAAGAAAAGTTCCTTTAGAAACCACCTTCCTCAGTTAAAAAATAGAACTAAAAGAAAATCGTAGCACCTCCATCTACTTTACATTTCTCAGTAAAGTACATAGACTCAAAGCGTGAAGTGCGTCAAAGTTTTGGAAACACTCACCATGTTGGATTCGCGGATATCCGCAGTTGTCCGTGGACACCGCAGTAAAAACATATAAAAAAACACAACATTGCACTTGTGAAACGTATCAAACAATCCCTGGGGAGGTGAGGGGGGATGAGGATGGGATGGGATATGGCCATAAGAAGCCAAAAAACAGATGTTTTTCATCAACCGATAGTTCACAAACATTCATGATGTTCTGGGATAGAACTGTAGTGTCCGCGGACACTTGAGATGTCCTGGGACATTTGTGCCTATTTCTGCTTTACAGGGTTGGTGAAAAGCAGTTTTTGGATGGCTTATAACTTTGGCGCCACTCAATGAACCTGCATGAAATTTCGGAATGTTATTCTAGACTTGATTCTGAATGGTTTGGAAAAGTGTGGAGCTGTTTTGTCAAGAGGAAACAAATTTAGAGGGTGGGTCCCAAAATATTGTAAAGGCTTATAAATGTGGGGCCATTAAGACAAATCTACACAAAAGTTTGCAAAAAGATTTTAGATCTAGATATACATGTTTTTTAAAGTTTGATGAGAATTTATCAGAGGGGGCCAAATTAGAGGGGGGTCTCAACATTATTAGATGGCTTATAACTCTGTTGCTATTTGAGGAATGCGGACAAATGTTTTCTGAAAGATTATAGACCTAACCTTCAATGTTTGTGTAAAGTCTGAATGGAGATTGTCAAGTGGAGGCTAAGTTGTATGAATTTGTATGTACACACATTTTGACACTTTTGAAAAAATAAAACATAGGCGGATTTCCAGCAAACTCGTGTAAGGAGCATTGACAAGGACCTTAAAGCATGGTTTTACAAGTGTTCCAGTGTTTTATTTTTTGACAAGTGTCATAATGTAGGTACAAAAAATAGTGATACCATGGGCAGTGGCCAGATTGTCTGGGACATGGCATAAGGTCATGACCCAGACAATCTGGCTACTGGCCATGACCATGAGGGACGGCAAATGGGGTTAAAGTGTCCATGTCCACCGGGGACCGGCTAAGTGGTAAAATTATTCGAAAGTGGGATAGGTTTAAAATGGAAAAAATGTGTTTGTAGTTATATGGTCATAGGGTTCTCTCTTCACCTTCTGCAGGCTGCCATGGAAAGGGAAGAGGGGCTCTGTACGGAGCCCCACCTTCCCTTTCCATGGTGGACATCTTGAAAAGGATTTTCCTTCCTATAGTGTGACGCTGTGATGTCATCTTTTATGTCCTGGGTGTTAATCTTAGCAGTGCACGGTGGTGGCGCGAGTTATGGTTGCTTATCTTACCACAACTGGTGAATTTCTGAGGTTTTTCGGTTTTACTAGTAACCATAACGCCCCTTTAACACATTTTTTCATTGAATTTCATGCAAATTAACCATAACGTCCGTTTAACAATTTCAGTCAATATATATAATTATGATATCTCAAGGTTAGTAATTTCAACAGTTCAGTACTGTTACATTATTATATTTTGCAAGTTAAAAAGTAGCATTTACTCAAATTTCATATCATAGTTTTTATTTCCTGGGGCACATCCGATTAAAAGTAAACAAGAACTTTCATAACATAAATACAGGCATTTTTGTGGCACAATTAACTTCACTGTAGATGTTGTTAGCACCACATTTTAAGCCTGAAAATATCTTTCAATTGGGACTGTAGAAATTAGAATCTTAGTATACATAACATATACAGAAGTTTTTATTAAATTTGTTGGCAGTCTTGATGACATCAACAATCCTATACACTCGGCACCATAGAGTGACACAATGGAATATATTCATCTAGTGACCCAAGACCAGTCCCACCTTACTAAAACTGCCATGTAGCAGCCCCCTAACCTTGCTCTGGTAAGATGGCTCAGCTTAAAGTGCTCACGCTGATGGTGGGTTGGTGTGATATGTGAGGTTTTTCCTAAATTCCACAGAACAGTTTCTTATTTGAAAACAATGTGTGTTCTTTACTGGGATTATTATTCCAGGACAAGCTTTTATCCATGGCTGAAGCAGTGAAAGAATGAAATACGCATGCGTTAATTTCATTGCATGACGATTGATTATGTAAATGTGGAAGCATCATACGTGATTCCCTGTTAGAGTCATCCTGTAATTCCTGGTCATTTCAAAAGGAATTGGGACATTCAATCTCACCGACCACGAGAGAAACTAAATGACAGAGGCAGAACTAGGGAGCAGGAACGTCATTTCACCAAAATTCCGAGGGTAGCGGAAGTGACATGTCGTGACCATTGACCTCTGATGACACCACAGGAAGTGATGTCATTTGACCCCACACATAAGTGACATCACAGGAAGTGATGAAACACGACATTTCACCCCTTGACAAAACAAGAAGTGCCATCACATAGCATTGTTCCTAAGTACACTACGAAAAATATGGTTTAAAACAATGTTCAGGGGTAGCAAGGGAGACCACAGGGGTAGCAAGGGAGACCTCACGGGTCGCAGTTACGACCCCTGGCGACCCCCAAGCGAATTCCCTGCTCGAGACCAGCTGACTAGCTCATTAGAAATGTAAATTGTATGTAAAAAATTGACACAATGTAAGCAATGACCTGATCTTCTGCTGTGTTGATAGCAGCTGAAGCAGAGGTGACAGCCCAGAAGACTCTCGAGCCTCCTCGAATCAGGAGTCTGGAGAACCCTACGGGAAACCAGCAAGGGAAAAACCCTCTCGGGGGATAAAAAACCCATGCAGCGTTGTTGTCTTCGAAGCGGGATTTGATTGCAGCAGGGTGGATGATCCGGAGCAAGGTAGGTGTTTTGGACCAATAAGGCAGCCAAAGGATGATGCACCAGAATCCAAGGTAAGGGAGAGCCAGAAAGGGGAAAAACAGGGAAGGACAACAAGGATGGAAACACTGGAAATGGGCAGTGTGGAAATACAAGAAGTAGAACTGTAACAAATGCAGCGGCACGGGCTCCATAACAAGGGAGAAGAGAAAAAGAAGAAACAGGTTAAGAAGCGTCAATGCTCACAGAATCAGGAAGCGACACATCCGCTTACCGTTCCACTCTACTTATAAATCGATGTTGTCTCCTACTTCTGGCATCTCTGCCAGTAGCTGTAGGGCACCATCTTGCAGGAAGCCTTGTTCACTGCTGATAATTCCCATTGAAGGAGCTACCCGTCGCCATCTTGGATGTAATACGAACGGTACTTCTCGTATCTGTCCCACAAAGAGCAATTGTAAGGGGGGTGTTTCCTGAGAGGATGCCCGCTCCACGGAGTTCCCAGGGATGTGTTTTATGAAATCTGTGCAACAATCGGGGTGCATGAACATCCGAAACGGATTCCCAAGAATGGTCAGCAGGCCTGTACCCTTTCCAATCAACAAGGTACTTAAGCCTTCCATGAAAATATCATGAATCACAGATTGCAGCAACCTCATATTCAATTTCATGTACAGTATCCAAAGGTGGAGGGTTGTTGAGAGCTGTTCTTTGGAAACGGTCCATGATATGAGACTTGAGTTGTGAAACATGAAAAACTGGATGTATTTCGTTCCATGATGGGGGTAATTTCAATCGGTAGGCCACCGGTCCAATAATCCCTGCGATCTCAAAGGGTCTGAAGTACCGTGGTGCCAGCTTTGTAGGCGTCAAACGTCTAAGGAGGAAATTAGAGGATAGCCAAATGTAGTTGCCCACTTTGTAGGAAGGCGCAGGAATTATTTTTTTTGTTGGCATAGAATTTGGTCAGGGCTCTGGTATGTTCCAATGCAGATAATGCTGATGCATGACCTTTTTTTATGTCCCCAATAAGAGTATGTATAGCAGGAAGTTTTTGATTCTTTGTCTGCACCATGGGTACTGCCACTGGATTGACTAACCCCTACAGAGGTATGCAAGGTGTTATTGTAAGCATCACTCCAATGGCCTTGTGTAGCTGAAACAAAGCAGCAAAGATATTGTTCTAAAGACTGGATGAGTCTCTCTGTCGGGCCATTCATCTGTAGGTGGTAACTGGATGAGAGGACCCTTTCGATTCCCAACAATTGACACAAAAATGCACAAAAAGCAGAAGTGTATTTTGACCATCTGTCAGAGATGATTTATGCAAGGAAGCCATGCAGGCGGAATATGGTTTGCAGGAAACACCTTGCCATTTGAGAGGCTGTCGGCAGTTGAGGTAGCAGAAGGAAATTAGCCACCTTGGTGAGAATGTCCACTGTGACCATGATAGTGGTATGATGAGACGAAAGAGGCAAATCCACTATGAAGTCCGTGGAGATATGTTGCCATGGTTGAGGTGGCAATTTTGGTTGAACCAAAAGTCTGAAGGGTCTCTGATGGGGTACCTTGACTTGTAGACATACAGTACAGGCAGAAACATAGTCCCTAACATCCTTGTGCAGACATAGCCACCAAAAATGTCTGTTGATGAGCGCAAGTGTATTATGGACTCCACAATGACCTATGCACTTGGAATTATGGCACATGGATAAAACTTTGTAAGTATACTGAAGGTACGAATAGTTGCTGCTTGTGAAAGAGTAGATCCGAAACTAGTTTGATCGAACAATCATCTTTCCGATGAAGAGGTAATCCCAGTATTCCTCATTGGAGAACACAGGAAGGAATTCCTCACAGCAGGTTGGCAGAGCTTGGATCATGTCAACTCTGGAGGATGTGGTGGTGTCGTGAACATGTTCCAACGGAACATACATTCCTACAGCCCCATCACTTTGAACACAAAATTCGGACCCCAAAAATATAGTGACGGCAGTCCAGTTTTTGTAGGAATTGTGAACTCTGAGACAGGGTAACCCCTATATAAGGGGATAGTATGCACCCTTTATTAGGTCGAATTGTAGCCTTTTGGTATGAGAGGCTAAAGTCATGGCAAGGTTTCCGGTACTTTCCTTAATTTAACCATAAGACAAGGGTTTTCCATCTACTCCTTCCACTGGAATATGAAGATCTTTGGACTGCCTACATAACCTGTGAGAGCGAGCCCTGTCATCATCCATAAGATTTCCCGCTGCTCCGCAATCAATGAGAGCAGCGACATCCTTAATGGATGGAAACCTGAGCATTCCATACTGTCACCTTTACTACGACCATAAGGGTAGTCTGTACATTGCCACAATTCATCTGGGAACTCATTGATCCTTCCTGAACCTTCGTTCCCTTTAGGTTCGGGACCTGTCATTTCCCGAAAGGCATGGAGGAGCTATAGGACAGTCTCTAAGTAAATGTCCTTTGGAACCACAATACATAGAAAGCCCATTCTCTCTCCTGCGAGTACGCTCTTCTGATGTCAACGGGCCTCTTGCGGCTCCTACTTGCATTGGTTCTTTCTCTGTATTCGCTTTAACAGAGTTTTCGTGGTATTCAAAGATGATTATTCCACTCCCATTCTTTCGTCTCTCTGCTCTTCTTTCCTGGATAGGGTACTCGATTTGCATAACTAGGTTAGCGAGTTCTGCCAGGTTAGGTGGTCGAGCCAACACATCCTTAATCTCTTCAGACAGTCCTCGTCCCATTAATGTCACACATTATTTTATTTTATTTATTTAATGGGTTTTTCATAACGCGCCTAATACCATACTTGAGTTTGGTTTCTAAGCGCGAATCCGGGATTCAAACCTCTGTTGCTCAGTGTGGTCTTGCTTCCAAGACCAGCACGTTGCCCCTGTGCTATCCTCCATTCACAGTCCATCATCAGGCCAGGCTATTTCATTGGCCATCTGTTTAAACTGAGTGATGTAAATCAATGTATCCAACGTCCCTTCCTTAAAGTCGAGCAGATTTTCCTGGGCTGAAACAACTTTCTCAGTTTGGGCGAACATGATACGCAACCCGTGCACAAAGACAGGGAAGGAGTCGAGAATCTGATTATTGGTGGTCACTAACGGAGTGGCCCAAGCCAGGGCTCTTCCTGCCATGTTGGAAACCATGTAACTGATCCTGCAACGGTTGGTAGGAAAACAGGAGGATTTCAAAGTATTTTGCACCAAACAGGCATCAATGAATCCCTTTTGTTTTCGTGGATTTCCTTCAAATCTCCCTCCAATCAGGGGTCCAGGGGGTATTTCATGATGTACCAGGCTTTGCAACACCAATTGTCTTAACTTGGCATTTTCAGTTTTCAAGTTGTGGACCTCCTGAGTTAGAGCCTAAACAGCAGCCGTGAGCTGTTGCACTTGTTCCATCGCAGAAGGTTTGTTTATTTTTTTTTTACAGGCATCGCTTAATGACACAATGTAAGCACTGACCTGATCTTCTGTGTTGATAGCAGCTGAAGCAGAGCTGACCACCCAGAAGACTCTCGAGCCTCCTCGAATCAGGAGTCTGGAGAACCCTCTGGGACACCAGCAAGGGAAAAACCCTCTTGGGGGATAAAAAAAACCCTTGCAGCGTTGTTGTCTTTGAAGTGGGATTTTATTGCAGCAGGATGGATGATCCAGAGCAAGGCCTTTGTTGTGGACAAATAAGGCAGCCAAAGGATTATGCACGAGAACCCAAGGTAAGGGAGCCAGAAAGGGGAAAAAAACGGGGAAGGACAACAAGGAGGGAAACACTGGAAAAGGGCATTGTGGGAATACAAGAAGCAGAACTGTATCGAACGGAGCAGCACAGGCTCTGTAACCAGGCAGAAGAGAAAAGGAAGACACAGGTTAAGAAGCGTCAATGCAGAATCATGAAGCAACACATCCGCTTACCGTTCCACTCTCCTTACAAAATGATGCTGCTTCCTGCTTCTGCCTTCTCCACCGGTAGCTGTAGGGCGCTATCATGTGGGAATCCTAGTCTGCTGTGGTAATTCCCATTGAAGAAGCATCTTGTCGCCATCTTGGGTGTAATACAGTGTAACAGGAATGGTACTTCTTGTATCTTTGCGACCAAGACCAATTGTAAGGGGGGTGTTTCCTGACAGAAATTACCTGTTTTACTGTGACATGAGATGTTGCTGCTTCTGGCGCAAGAGTCTGGGCCGGTGCGAAAAGCAGATGGAGGCAAGAGAGAGAGAGATCAAGGTGAGAGCAGACCAACGTGTGGGCAGAGCATGTCATAGTACGATGCTGTACTAGGTGTACCTGTAGACAAGCTATTTTTGACAACAGGGCGAAGGGAGCAAAACATGCAGATGCTTGGTTTTTGAAAGTGTGGAGCAAAGCCAGATAAACTGTCGTATAACTTTGGATGTTTGATTCTCAGAAAGAAGTGCCGAGCAAGCTGATCTGAGCACACACCAGCTCTGAGAAGTGCCCACTAACATGCTCCACTGACAAGTGGGGGCTGGTGTCCAAGGAGGAGGACCAGTGCTTGAATATATCTTGTCCACCCACTTGAGTGAGACAGCAATACAATAGATGGGTAGCCCCTACATCGCTGGCAAGAGGGGAAACAACCAGAAACAAGGCACAGAAATCAAGCCAGCGGAAATAAACAAGTCCACTATAAACAACACAATCCCACCAGTATTCGGGGCGGTCCCTCAATCAACCCCTCAGATCACTACACGTAATACATAGACAAGTTTTTTTTGAAAAATGTATTTATTTTTCTTTATTTAATTAGAAACATTAAAATGGTTATTAAATAGATCAGAGCTCATATAAGAGTAAGTATAAATATAGGACATACAGTTATACAACATAAATAAAGTGCAAAATGTGAAGATAAATGCTAATATCACAATAGAGCTGCTGGGAACTTGCTGCCCAATTACAAGCTGGGTAATAATCACCATCGTCCAAAATAAGTCCAAGTCAATGTCGAAGGATAAAATCCACTCGAGAGAAGGGAATCCCTCGGGTGAAAAAAATCCTAGTCAACCGAATATAGTCAGGATGGTTTCGAAATGAATTCGAAGATGGATTAAATCCTGATAGTGGCAGCAAAAAAAGTCGTTAGTTCCGAATCTAGCAGTTTGAACATTGCAATAGACAAGAAACTGAAAGGTCTTCACAAAAATGATATTCATAAACCCATACTCTAAAAAGTCTAACATGGGATGCTATACGTCAACTACTAAGGTGACATGCGAAATAAACCACAAATACGTAAAACAGTATCGCCTTAAACCAGGTAGTTTCGACATCTAGCTGGATTACAGATGATGTCCATCTTCGTCAGGACGTAGCATTCCCGTATAAACATTCATGAAGATTCATCTGTGTCTTGAAATTACCTACACAAATGTTATAAATTAAAAAGAGACACTAAAAATGTATGTTCTCCAAACAGTGAAATAAAGAAAAAGAAACTACCTTAAACCAGGTAGTTTCGACATCTAGCTGGATTACAGATGATGTCCATCTTCGTCAGGACGTAGCATTCCCGTATAAACATTCATGAAGATTCATCTGTGTCTTGAAATTACCTACACAAATGTTATAAATTAAAAAGAGACACTAAAAATGTATGTTCTCCAAACAGTGAAATAAAGAAAAAGAAACGAGAAAATAGTAATGCTAACATCAAAGCAGCCTTTCATATAGGCCGCACAATCATTCATACATAATGTCCATAAAAACAAGTGATCTGAGGATCCCGATGAAGGACCCGGTCCCCAACACTGGGTTGGGACGTGTATAGTGGCTAGTAGGGGAGAAAATCTAATTACCATGATCTCAGACCCTTTGGGGGTGGGCCCAGAAGCCTGACAAAAAAGTCCAGGAAATAGCGATCCGGCCACACCAAAACAAATCACAATTGAATTAGATCTGTAAAAAATGAGAGAAAATGAGGCCACAAATTGGTCATGAATTTCTCTGGTTAACAGATTCGAGCAAGATACAAGCAGCAAAAGAGAAAACCAGAAGTAGAAAAATAGATAAATATAAATCTAATGAAATAAACATACAAAAAAAATTACATATGTATAGAAAAGAGGAGCCCAAAAATGGGACTGCCCATATGTTGAAGATAAATTAAAAGAAATTGAGAATTAAAGTGAAAGAAACGAATGAGTGATGCAGTGGTATCCATAAAAATAAATAAAGGAAGATCCTGCACCCAAAGAAGAAGGATAGAACCAACATCATAGTTGTCATTATGCTCACCATTGATCAAGCCCAGATCTGTCAATCAAGAACCATCAACAGATGATTCCTTAATGTGTAGAACGACCTCAACTACATGTACAGAATCGGATGTCCGAAGGTTCCCGAGAAGGGTGAATCTCCAAATGTCATTAAAGGATAGGCGAAGTCTGTGGGGAAATAGAAAGTACAACAAACTAGTAAGACATCTGTAATGTCACAAAGTATCACATATATAGAATGCAACACTGCGCTGTATGGAATCAAGTCATGAAGCATAATCTGAAAGTTCATGAAAAAACTGAACTTACATCAGTCCAAACAGGATCTGTGTGTCTGTTGTATAGTCTAAGTAGCAGTACTACAAGGTCCCAACATATAGGTAAATCTATATAGATGTTTGACCTAATCTTGAAAATGAGAAATAAAACAAAGCCAAAAGCGTGAAAGATTCCGCCTAGCTATCCGTTCAAAGTTACTTACCTCAGCGGCAAAGGCCATAGACACCAAACCAGGAAGTCGGTAACCAAACTTCCTGTGTTGGCATTTGTCCAGGGTTAAATACGTCAATGGGCGTATCAGGACTGCCGTCTACAACGTCTCTAGTGGACGTGACTATTGACACAGAAAGGCACGTATAATCTCGGGCCACGTACCGTGCAATGGAAGGGAGCCGAATGGATGTAACCATGCCCCCTGAAGGTATACAGGCGGCCCAGCGTTACCCGTTCCACCATGGGGTCAAGACAACAAAGGAAAAATAAAGGAAACAATAAGTTATAATGCACCGCATGCAGTGGTAGATCTCTACCAGTATAGAGGTAGACATAACACCTAGAATGATTAACAATGGAATGCAACAGGCTAATAACGCCTGAAAGCCGTATCGAAGGCACCAGGAATAACCAAAGCCTATAAAGGTGAGTCCAAAAGACGTCACGACATAGAGGATCTATTGAAATAGCGCATGCCATTCTTCATGGGCATTCAGGCCCAGTATATGGCTTTGGGTGTTAAATATCCACCACTGTTCCCTTCGGGACAAATTCGTGGCTATGGCATAATGGTCTGGTCCCGTAACTCTTTCAAGACAACACAGTCATGTTGGTGTTCAACAAAATGAGCAACTAAGGGAGACGAAAGATTGCGAGTCCTGATTCTAGACTTGTGCTCAGAGATTCTCAGTTTAATAGGTCTAGAGGTTTTTCCTATATACGATTTATCACATGAACACATAATCACGTAAATCACGTTTTTAGAATTACACGTAGTGTGATCCCTCAGTTTCCAGACTCTGTGGTTAATGGTGACAGTGTTGGTCACTGTAGTAGATCCGCACTGACAACAATTGCCACAGGGATAGTTGCCAGTAACTCTTTCCATACCCCACATTTCAGTGATGGTTTTGGGTGCCTGGCTGGTCTGCAGTCTATCTGCCTGAGATAGCCAGCTCTTCAAATTCCTGCCCTTTTTGAATGCATACATGGGATGTTCCAAATCGGGCATGTTCATTTGAAGTAAATGCCAATGCTTAGCAATAGTCTTCTTGATTTTGGCATGGTGGGTGTTGTAGGTCATGGCACAGACTATACGTGACTGGTTCTGGGTGGTGCAGATATTTTTAGTCAACCGGACTTCGCGATGTTGGTATCTTGCCCTTTTACGGGACTGTCGCAATATGTGTGCTGGATAACCTCGCTGGGAAAGTCTGTTTTCTATGATGTTAGATTGGGACATAAAATCTTTCTTGTTGGTGCAGTTCCGCCTAGCCCTCAAAAATTGACCGTACGGAATACTTTCCCTTAAAGACTGCGGGTGAAAACTATCAAAGTGGAGGATGGTATTTCGATCCGTAGTCTTACGGAAAAGGTCCACAATGATAACACCATTCTGGTGTTTGAGTATTAGATCCAGGAAAGAGATAGACGCACTGTCCACCGACATGGTAAACTTGAGATGGTCATTCAATGAGTTAATCCAAGTCAGGAATTCTTCATGATCTCCCTTCGTTTTGTCCCACACAATTATGATATCATCTATATATCTTTTATAAAAAAGAATAGATGGCAAAAAGGGATTGGAGGTATCAACGATAGAAACCTTCTCAAAAGCCCACATAAAAAGGGTCGCGTAATTGGGTGCAAATGCTGCACCCATTGCGGTACCTTTGACTTGTAGGTAGAAACTTCCTTTAAACCTAAAGTAATTCTTGGTCAGGGCAATTTGGAGGAGATCCACAATGAATTTGCTTGGGACCAACTGCGGGTCATCTCTGAGATCCAAGAAACATTTAATAATGGGCAATGATTCTGACTGTGGGATATTCGAATAAAGGGATTCGACATCAAGAGTGATAAACAAGTTTTTGTCTGGATCAAACGGAAAATTTTCCAAATAGACAATAGCATCGGTGGTATCGGCCAGATAGGTCGGTGTACTGGCTGCCAATGGTTTGAGAAAATAATCAATGTATTTTCCCAAAGGTTCTAAGATAGAGCCACAAAGAAACACTATCGGTCTACCTGGAGTATTTAATATATTATTGTGGATTTTTAACAAGATATAGAACAGAGGTATGCGTGTTCCTTTACCAGTAAGAAATGAAAATTCTTTGGTACTAAGAATATCCGCATCTTTAGCCCGTGTGACCAGGGCTAACATTTCACCTTGTATAGTCTCTGTAGGGTCCCCCTTGAGTTTAAGATAGAAGATCCCATTGTCCAAATGTCTAAGTACTTCTGAATCATAGAAAGTTGCGTCACAGACTACCACTCCTCCACCTTTGTCTGCCTGTTTAATGATGATAGAAGTGTCTCTTTTAAGGTCTTGCAAGCAGGACCATTCTTTTTTAGAAAAGTTATAACATCGATTAGAAGTGGGATTAGTCTGTGCTGAGAAAATGAAATGGAAATCACGAAGAACGGCACGTTCAAAAGTGATCGTTTCGCTAGAGACCATCTGTGATGTGGGCATAAAAGTCGATTTGGGCCTGAACGGAGTATAGTTGTTTTCTAAATCACAGCCGTTTGTGCCAAAATGGTCTCTAAGCCGAATTTTTCTAAAAAAGCTCCGAAGTTCTAATTCAAGGTCCATCTGGCTTGGATTGCGCATAGGAATGAAAGAAAAACCTTTCTCAAGTACTGCAGTTTCGTTGGTGGTAAGTATCCATTTCGAGATGTTGTAAACTGCCGATGTGTTAGTTAACGTTGGTAAGACCTCCTCCTTGTCTGAAACATGTTCTCTATAGGCGGAGGTCCTACTTCGGCGGGAGGAAAAGGGAGGTTCGGGGGAGGAAAGGCCTGATAAGGGCCTTGGGGTACAAACATGGGCATCTGCATGTATTGTTGGTAAGGCCAATTTTGGCGTCCTCTTCTCCCTCTACGTGAGCCTCTATTCCATTGGCGACCTCTCGGGCCGCGTGTGTTTTGGTTAGGAAATGAACCACTCCCGTCTGAGGAACTATCTGAAAAGGTAACTCTTTTTCTATAATGCTGCAGACCCTGATTGGGATGAGACGGATCATACCAAAGGCCTGGACCCGCATAATCGGGACTTAGATACGGGTAGGCAGATTCCTTAGAAAAAGTAGAAATGTCTTTCTTGAGTTTATCCATTTTTTTAGCAGTAGTAAGTTTGACAAACTCTTTAGTATGCTTGTCTATTAGGTCATGCTTTTCTTTGATATTAAGGATTGTCGTATCAAGGGCAAATATGGCTTCACCACTGCATCACTCATTTGTTTCTTTCACTTTAATTCTCAATTTCTTTTAATTTATCTTCAACATATGGGCAGTCCCATTTTTGGGCTCCTCTTTTCTATACATATGTAATTTTTTTGTATGTTTATTTCATTAGAGTTATATTTATCTATTTTTCTACTTCTGGTTTTCTCTTTGGCTGCTTGTATCTTGCTCGAATCTGTTAACCAGAGAAATTCATGACCAATTTGTGGCCTTCTTTTCTCTCATTTTTTACAGATCTAATTCAATTGTGATTTGTTTTGGTGTGGCCGGATCGCTATTTCCTGGACTTTTTTGTCAGGCTTCTGGGCCCACCCCCAAAGGGTCTGAGATCATGGTATTTAGATTTTCTCCCCTACTAGCCACTGTACACGTCCCAACCCAGTGTTGGGGACCGGGTCCTTCATCGGGATCCTCAGATCACTTGTTTTTATGGTCATTATGTATGAATGATTGTGCGGCCTATATGAAAGGCTGCTTTGATGTTAGCATTACTATTTTCTCGTTTCTTTTTCTTTATTTCACTGTTTGGAGAACATACATTTTTAGTGTCTCTTTTTAATTTATAACATTTGTGTAGGTAATTTCAAGACACAGATGAATCTTCATAAATGTTTATACGGGAATGCTACGTCCTGACGAAGATGGACATCATCTGTAATCCAGCTAGATGTGTTTTCCATCGAAACTACCTGGTTTAAGGCGCCATGCTCACGATACTGTTTTACGTATTTGTGGTTTATTTCGCATGTCACCTTAGTAGTTGACGTATAGCATCCCATGTTAGACTTTTTAGAGTATGGGTTTATGAATATCATTTTTTTGAAGATCTTTCAGTTTCTTGTCTATTGCAATGTTCAAACTGCTAGATTCGGAACTAACGACTTTTTTTGCTGCCACTATCAGGATTTAATCCATCTTCGAATTCATTTCGAAACCATCCTGACTATATTCGGTTGACTAGGATTTTTTCCACCCGAGGGATTCCCTTCTCTCGAGTGGTTTTTATCCTTCGACATTGACTTGGACTTATTTTGGACGATGGTGATTATTACCCAGCTTGTAATTGGGCAGCAAGTTCCCAGCAGCTCTATTGTGATATTAGCATTTTTCTTCACATTTTGCACTTTATTTATGTTGTATAACTGTATGTCCTATATTTATACTTACTCTTATATGAGCTCTGATCTATTTAATAATAATTTTAATGTTTCTAATTAAATAAAGAAAAATAAATACATTTTTCAAAAAAAACTTTTCTATGTATTACGTGTAGTGATCTGAGGGGTTGATTGAGGGACCGCCCCGAATACTGGTGGGATTGTGTTGTTTATAGTGGACTTATTTATATCCGCTGGTTTGATTTCTGTGCCTTGTCACCCACTTGAGTGAGACATGTGATTGTTATGGCAGATTTTTAAAAACTTTTTTAAAGGATTTACAGGAGATTTAAGGGCACTGCCAGAGATGTTCCTAATTGTAGCCTGTGGTAGCTTTTTGTGACCAGAACACAATTAAGTTGACATCAACTGTCAGCCAGAATAAATGGAATAGTGGGTGTTTTCAGATAGAAAACAATATTTTAAGTGTAATTAGAGACAGTTCAGAGGCACAGTTCGGACTGTACATCGGGCATCCAGGTACATGTGAATCTACGATTGCTAAACTATGATTCAAGTGTTTTACCACAACATGTTAATATACCATTTTTGACAAGCAGACCTTGAATTTGTTTCAAACTCCAATTAATAGTTTATAACATGTGAAGGCAGTGTGCCTCTGTGGGACAGGCTTGCAGAGGGCGAAGTTTCTTTTGTTCTGTTGTTTTAAGAACTTTGGAAATATTGTTTGGAATAATAAATTTTTTTAGCTAATGGTATGTTTTTAAATAAAACTGCAAACCCACAATACACGTTTTGTGTATATTTTGCTTTGCAGAATGCTCCAGTGTTGTAACATGGTAATGTCAAGAGACATCTTCCATAAAGGTTGTATATCCTAGCAGAATATATTTTGTTATGTTGACTAAGTGCCACAAAGCAAACTGCCCTTATCAATAACACCGTGTCATGGACACATAAGTAAATCTGGTACACATGATTTAAGGGTGTTCAATTTTGAAGCAAGTAGAGTTATTTACAAACCACACCATATAATTTTAAGACTGCAAGGCAGGTGAAGGTTTACCTCTTTCCAGCAAGTACTCAATTTCAGCCAAAGAGAAGAGAGGGGTTGTTTACGGGGAGGCTTAATGACCCACAGGGGATTTCCATAATGAAATTGTGTCAGAATTCCGATGTACTTTAAAACAGGAGGGGACAAGAAAAATACCCAGAACCAGTCTTTCAGTAGACAAGCTGATGACATCGCTTTAAACTCTCACTGTCCTGTGCAGCAAGCAGGAGGGTAAGCAGCTACCTCAGACTGGGGAACATAGAGGTGCAATTGGTTTTGGTTGCCTGGACCACCGCTCCTAGCTTTGCCCGCCACAATAAAGACCAATAATGTTGAATAAGAAATGCTCAGGGCCAGCATGTTTATAAATTCAGGGTGCCAATACAACACTAATTATGTCACACACAGAATCCAAACAGAAACTGCACATGACATCATCAGAGAGGATGGAGGCAGATACAAAGCCAAACAAAATGTTTCTCTTTTGCTTTCATCAACACAGGGCTAACAAGTGGCTCTTTACAGTTCAAGGAGGGGGGTGCTTAAAGTCACAATGTGATTGGTACAAGGGATGGCAGGCCAGGTGGAGCTCTCTTCATTGGATCCTCATTTGAAGAAACATAGGCCCTGATTCATAGAATTATTTGGCCGCTGAAAAGTAACATTTCCCTTTTTTTCTGCATGCAAAACTCCTTTCAGCGATTCACGGAATGGACGTTGCGTCCATTTCCATGGATTCGCCTGGGGCCGCCAAGTCTTTGCATGCAGTTGAGTGCTGTGCGTGATACTCCTCACAAAGTATGGGACGGGCCTACGCAACGAAATACATAAGGGGCGGAACATGCATATTCCCCATTCCCCTGGCAGAATGAGGAAGAACAAGGAACAACATGGGTATGTTGAGGGACGGGGCACGCAAAGAAACTACATGCCCATCCAAGCGCAAACATAACCGAATTGAAGGATTTTAATGCGCAGCTTCACGCCGGGAAAAGTCACAAGCAAACCTTGTGATCTCACTGCCACAAGATAGTAGATGCAAAGTACAATGCGCAAAGGAAACAACGTGTATAAAGCATGAAATGCACACCATTCCAACGTCGGTCAGCCAGCAGGAATGCAGGTATACTGGGAGCCATTGTACATGGACACAGAAGGAGGAGGAGGATGCAGAGGCCTCGATTTTCACAACACGCGCCACTGGGATGCCGACCGACTAGGTGTATACAAGGTAGGCAACCCCCATGTCATCCTAGTCCTGGTCAGAGAGTGGGAGGAAGACCTTGCATCGCCCACCATCTGATCCCATGCACTCATCCCCTGGAGAAGGTGCTGACAGTCCTACATTTCACAGACACAGCATCCTTTCAGAGCACCACTGGTATTGTGGGGTGCATATCTCAGGACACGCAACCCTAGTGTCTACACCAGGTATTGGGCTGCAGCACATCATGTGCATGCATGTGTAGGCACATAAGATAATCGTTAACAAGGGTGCCTGTAAATCAACCGGTTTTTCAGGCAAAATGCAATTATAAATCAAAACACACAAACTGTGATTAGGGAGGCTGGATAACCAATTCACTCACATACTAATTATCACAAAATTTATATTTATTTTGTACATGCATTATTCACAAACACATTAAATATACTATATCTTATGGGCAATTAAAAATCATCACCCAAGAAACCAAAAGAGCATAACACAACAACTATTCCATCAGTCATACACAAGCACACCAACAAATGTCCACTTACACACTCACATACAATGGCGACAGAAAAGGTCAGAGCTCATAAAGACCTCCTTATCGCTCAACACGAAAAATGTGCACAGTTAGAAGTATAATCCAAATAGATCTACAATTTATACAATGGTCCACATGTAGTTCATGTAGGCTTGTCATGTCTACATATGTTTCGGTCACACTAAGGCCAAAAATGGTGGCCACACTGTTCACAAGGACCTTCTTCAGGACAGACACAAGAGTGGTTCTTTTAACATTTCTGTCTTTGCTGTGTCGATGGAAGGTGAACATAACGTTCTTAATGGTTTCTGGCTCCCTATAAGATATAAAAACATTCATTCAGAATCCAGCCTCATTACTTCTATGTCCAAGACGTCATAAACCAAGTAAGCTCAAAAACAACCCAAAAGTGTTGTGTTAGACCCACACTAACCTCAACTCACCACTTGGTGAGGATAGTCTAGGTTGCACGGAAATCAATCCCAAATACTCAAGAGTGCTGGATTCCTCAGTCTACTCGAGCTTTGTTTAATGTCAGATGGTCACCTAAAAGGGGACCAAATCTAGCATTAGCCTATCCCTCAGATTTCAAAGTATACATGTAACAGTACTGTTCACTCATAAGAAAGAACTCTTTCTATATAAATATATGTTTATTTATATACAGTAAAAAAAACTTTGCTAAAGGGACGTTATAGTTCCAAAAAACTGAAAAAACCTGGAAATTCACCAGTTATGGTAAGCTAAGCAACCATAACTCGCGCCACCACCGTGCACTGCTAAGACTAACACCCAGGACATCAAATATGACATCACAAATGGCATTATAAGCAAATTAATAATCATTACTTTATGTGCACTTACCATATATATACAATGCAATATCTAAAAGACAATAATGAATACTACAAAGAAATATACATTGAAAATAATACACCAAAAGGCACATTGGAAAATACTCTGCAGCGCATGGAACAAAAAATGGACATGCTCATGGAAAATTTCAATCTTTTGAAAAATTTTGTGGAGGACCACATAAAAGAGAAAATTAAATACCATTGTCCCACATGTACCTGTTCCCCCTCTCCATGTCCCAGTCAACTATCCCCAAACCCTCACCACCAAGAAAAACGTTATGATAAGACTTCTATCCCTTCATCTCCTCCCATCCATCCTCTCCAAACCCCTAATTCCCCTGTATTTGTGTCAGTTTCTGCTTCCCCCTCTCTTTCATAAATTGTGTATCTGTATATAATAAAACTAATTATTATGTGTCTTTTAATTCAATCCTTTGTGTCTTATTTTTTTTAAAAAGTCGTTTGCGGTGTCCGCGGAGAGCGCGCCTGTCCAGAATGTCCGTAATCAGCCAAAATGGGGGTGTCCTAAGGACACTATACCTGTCCGTACCGTTCCCAACCAAGATGGAACTGTTCTAGGAACACGTGCGGTGTCCAGGATGTCCGTAATGAAACAAAATGGGGGTGTCCTAAGGACACTATACCTGTCCGTACTGTACGGAAGCAAAATGGAACTGTTCTTAGAACATGCGCGGTATCTGTGATGTCCATATTTAAACAAAATGGAGGTGTTGTAAGGACACTATATCTGTCTGTACAGTCTGTAGAACATCTACGTAGATGTACACCATACCCATAAGTCCTGCGATCATTGCGCCTGGCCGTAACTGTCCGTCTCACTTGTGTCGTACTTTTAATTTGTTTGAGAACCTGAACACTATCTGTAGAACACCCGCGCACATGTGCATGACCGTTCCGTGCAATTGGTGTCCTGCAGACACCCGTTCCCTTCGCGGATGTGTTGTTCCCGACGTCATCATGTGACCACACCCTCGCTGAACGTGTGTCCTGATTTGCGGACACTGTCTGGTTCCTGAACATTTTAAAAGAACCTTTTCAGACAATCCAAATTATTTTACAGTAAAAATTCACCATTGCACATGTCCCAGACAATGACCCTGGCTTTCCACATACTTTTTGGAACTTTTTGAACCTTTTCGGGGTGTTCGATCTGTCCGCGAAGCATACCCCTCCACCCCTATAAAAGGCCACACCCCACAGCTGATCTTCATTGTGCTTCTGGCTATTGTAGATTGACTTTTGCTGTCTTTGCTGCTCTTGCTGTGAGAATTATCTCATCAACCCTGATGGCATCCATGACTGCTGTTGCTACATCTGCCTCAGCACTGCCCCCAACCCCTCCAACACCACCACCTTCCCAAGGGCCTGCAGAGGGGAACAGGCGTGAGGATGTAGAAGACGAGGATGAAGAGGATGAAGAGGATGAGGTAGAGGAATTCCCTACTACCAGCACTCGCCGGGAGTCTTGGGTGTGGCAGTTCTTTACCATTCATGGTAATGTACCAAAAGCACGTGCGAACAAGGTCACCTGCAACCAGTGCAAAATGGTGCTGAGTCATGGGAGAAGTGGTTCGTACAGCTTTGGTACGTCATCCATGAAGTGACACCTGAAGTCGTTCCACGGTAGGGCCATTCGCAATGTTGTACCTTTTGATGAACGTAGTAGGTTGAGTTCCTCTACCATATGCTCCGTTTCCACTCCTCTCACCACAAGAGACACTCCTGTGGGAGAACACATCCCACCAGCTGCCTCACAGGCCATTCACGATGCTGTTGACCCTTACCTTTCGAGGGTCACAATATTGTGTATGTACTGCGATGCAGTACTCTGCAGGGGGGAGAGCCTTCAAAGTGTTTTCAAGACTGCGGTCACGGTGCACCAGAAGACCTGCTACCTCCCTAAGGTACACCCTACATCTTCCTCTCTCCACCTGCCCTTTCTTATCCCCGTGGTTGGTGTCCCTTCATTGCCCTCCTTTCCCCTCCTCTCCTAGTGTGTCGTGTGTAAAAAACCACAACAAATGTAAAAGAACAAAAATTTTAAAAAAGGCTCTTTTCAGAGCCACCTTTCACAGTTTCAAAAGTAGAAGTGGCAATTAAACAGCACAGGGCCCTGTGCAGTTTTTAGAAGTCCACGGACAGTTCTAGGGCATATAAAGTTTTAGGGTGCAGCCCTAGCAAAACAAATGCACATTTCTCTGGAAGGAAGTGGCGGCTCTAAAACGAGCCTTTTGGTAGTGTTTTTGTGTGTTTGAAAAACTTGAAATCGTCAATATCTACTGCAAAATGGATGACTGTAATGCCAAAAAAGGTCACAATGCATTTTGTACATTTCTCAAAAAAATCTGATTGCCAGCATAAGTAAGATGGACTCCATCTTTGCGAAAAATGTATGTGCTACGAAACATAATATTTTCATTGTGAAAAGAGTACATGCCAACATCTCTTAGAAAGGCACAAACAGCCTTATTGACATTGCGCCTCGGTTTCCCCATTTGTGGACCAAATGAAGATTAATGCAGCTACATTTGTCTTTGCGCAATACGAGAAAAAAATTACTTGGGAATTTGGAAACATGTCCATAACCTTCCCAAGTCCTTCTTTCATTGCAAATTGCAAAGAAATTCCAGACAGATGTCCTAAACTGTTCCCTCCACAATGAATTATAATTATGTCTGGATGATGCTCTGTCTCTAAAGTAGCACAGAGAGGTACCAAGTCCAGCCACTTCATTCCACGGACTCCATGCCAGTGCACTTCCACATGAGGGAATCCAAGATCTGCAGCTACTCCACAGCGTTCACCTCCAACCAATGTATTCATGAGTCTCCCAAAATCCAGATAATCTGTTTTCGGAAACACACAGCCATAGCTATCTGTTCTTCTCTCAGGAAAAAGACGTTCTGACAAATTCTCTCCTTACACACCCAGTGAATTTTACTGACCAATCCCTTGCTCTGCTCATTCTCATTTGCATGCCTCTCCACCCTAAAACCCATGTATGCAATACGTGCTGTCTGCGGACTACCGCCATGTCCGCGGACCTATCAAAAATCTGAGCGTGGTGAATGTAAATTTAAATAGTGTGCCCCATTTCACCTTTGAGGTTGGCTCTGAAAAGAGCCATTTTTTTTTTTGGAGATGCTTGACAGACACCTGTTGTTTTGTATTTTTTGGGGGGTTTTCTTCTTACTTTACTACTAAAATCTTCACATAACCTTCTCCAAAGCAACCCTTATATTCCAAAACAGCATAGCATTTCCCAAAAAAGATAAGGAAATGCCATCTTCTTTAAAATAAACATCATTACTGGAATCAATATTCTCATTATTACAGAAAACAATACCAGCTCTAAGCATAAAAGCACACATGCCTCGGTTGATTGCACACCTACCAATGTTTTGCTGAGGACAAAAAACAGAACTATTGTCCCATATCGCCCTAGGTAGTATTCCAGAAAAAAATACTTTGGCATTTGGAAGGATGTTCATTACTGCTTGAATCAAGTGTTCCAAATCTGCCAACAAAGTAGGGGCACTGATATAGCCCAAATGGATAGCACCATAGTGCAAAACTACCAGATGGGGACTGTTCATCCTGCCCATATCTTCACAAACTTGTACAATTCCCTGTACATTGCAATCAGGCACAGTGCTCCACACCACATCCACTCCTTTAACATCGAAATTGTTTGCCACATGCCTGCATTGAGCATACTGCTATAACGCATGCACAAACATATCTCCAAGCACCAACACCCTGACTTTCTCCACCTCTGCCATCTTTACTACACACAGTCTCTTTCAACACAAATCCACAACCTCAATATCTGATTGGGTGATCCCAACAGTCCCCTTTCCATGCTGGATTTGCTGGAAAACCCCGGATTTGGCGCGCCCTGCCCACGGACAGCCGCGGTGTCCGTGGAGCATGTAACTCTTAGACAGTCTATCTACCCTTTCAACATCACTCTCTGTGCCATTCCCTCATTGGATACATCTAAGCAGTCACACAACCATCCACCAATCACATCCAAGACCTCTACATCTAACTCCATCATCAGAGTTCCGCACTTCAAATGTACTGTTGATCCCTCTGAGTACAAGTCTCATATCATTGGATAGCACCTACTACAAAAACTACTCTACAAGTCTCCAAGATTTCTAGTTGCAGCTGCATGCATATACACATGCATGAATACAAACTACAGGTATGCATATTTTATTCACAGTACATGTACAATTATTATGAATGCATATACACAGAGTAATGCCATTAAACCTGTATAACCTTTAAAATGAACTTTTTGCAATTTTTGACATCTACTATAATCAACTGTCACTTCCAAACCTGTCTGCTATCTACAACACAGCTTGTAACGCTCACCTGACTCCCACGGAGGCGCTGGTCTAGTCTGGGTGGCTGTGGCCTCTTCGAGCGTGATACGCAGAACTCGGAACACCGACTGAACAGGACCCTCAAATCTTGCTTGTCTGGCCTGTAGGAATATCCTTCTGCAGATGAGAAGGGGATTAACAGTCTGCAGAATAGTGTGCTTGATCCCCCTTCCCCCCTTCGTTCTTCTCTAACCTCCTCCGAAATCCCCGGTTGAAGCTCACCTTATGGTTTGAAAGGATGAACTCTCCATCCTGCTTCTGGTGCAGGGGCGCGTGTTTGTCCAGTTACTTCACTGGTTTTCAGAATAGCGCTGGCAAAATCCACTTGACTTTTCCGAGTGGAACGCTGTAAGTATGAAGATTACAAAAGTTCAAGTGTTGAGCCTCCTTTTCTGTTGCCTTCCTAACCTGTGATCTGTCCTTTATTTCAGGTGCAGAATGAAGGGGATGCGTTGAGGGATTGAATTGCCGATGGTAAACTCAGGTGAGTTAGCGATGGGGGCGATCCCTCTTAATGTCTTTATATTCCTCCAGTAATGTCTTTTGTCCTTTCCCCATAGAGGCCGGGGTGCGGTACCTGCCAACGAAGCGGCGCCGACCCGAAATGAGGAGTGATCCACCAACAGAAGACCGGTAAGTGTTATGGTGGAAAATTAGGCTTTCCTCATATGTTCCTTCTGCTCACCTTTTGTCTCTTCTTCTCTCCCCTAGGCGCAGAGATCTGGCGACCGATGCAGACAGTCGCGCTGGAGCCAGAAGAACTCCCGAGGATAGTTGAGTGAAGCGCGGCGCTGCAGCGAGCAACGCGGTGCTTTTAAATGAAAGTCTTTTCTCAGGAACGCTGGCGTGAAGGTTCCGGATGCAGGTAAGAAGTTTGATAAAATTCTTGGTTTTCACCTTTCTCTTCTCTTCTTTCCTTACAGGTTTTCCAGGATCGAGGCAGGCGTGGCTGGAGACCAGATGCAGGAGCAGACACGGTGAGCGTTCAGCTGCTTGGATGCAGAACAACACGAAGCGTGAGCTACTGTCTGGCCGTGGCTTAAATAGCCCCCAAAGTAGTTCCAGGTAAGTATCCTTCCCTGGCCACGCCCGAGTGGAAAAATAGTCCCAATGAAAAAATAGTCCCTTTCAGGTCACAATGAGGCCTGAATCTAGCAAAACAGAAAGGTGATGGCTGGAAGGTTTTGAATTAATCATAACCACGGGCAAAGCTCTGGGCAACCCTCCAGACCATCGTTTTTCAGCCTGCCAAGCCATTACAGAAGGGGAAAAACCATATGCAAATCAGGCTTGGTCCTACCCCAAAAGGGGCAGTCCAGCCCGAACTGCTAGGTCACATCCCTTCTGCACGAGACCACAAGCATCCACAGACATGTTTCAGCCTTTTTGGGCGTCATCAGTGAGGAGTAGCTTGGGTCTCTAGGCCCGGCAGACTCGGGACCCACGTCTGGGCATACCCGTCCCACTCGGGGTGACTTTAGCAAAACAGAAAGGTGATGGCTGGAAGGTTTTGAATTAATCATAACCACGGGCAAAGCTCTGGGCAACCCTCCAGACCACCGTTTTTCAGCCTGCCACGCCATTACAGAAGGGTAAAAACCATTTGCAAATCAGGCTTGGTCCTACCCCAAAAGGGGCAGTCCAGCCCGAACTGCTAGGTCACATCCCTTCTGCACGAGACCACAAGCATCCCCAGACATGTTTCAGCCTTTTTGGGCGTCATCAGTGAGGAGTAGCTTGGGTCTCTAGGCCCGGCAGACTCGGGACCCACGTCTGGGCATACCCGTTCCACTTGGGGTGACTTTAGCAAAACAGAAAGGTGATGGCTTGAAGGTTTTGAATTAATCATAACCACGGGCAAAGCTCTGGGCAACCCTCCAGACCATCGTTTTTCAGCCTGCCAAGCCATTACAGAAGGGGAAAAAACCATATGCAAATCAGGCTTGGTCCTACCCCAAAAGGGGCAGTCCAGCCCGAACTGCTAGGTCACATCCCTTCTGCACGAGACCACAAGCATCCCCAGACATGTTTCAGCCTTTTTGGGCGTCATCAGTGAGGAGTAGCTTGGGTCTCTAGGCCCGGCAGACTCGGGACCCACGTCTGGGCATACCCGTCCCACTCGGGGTGACTTTAGCAAAACAGAAAGGTGATGGCTGGAAGGTTTTGAATTAGTCATAAACATGGGCAAAGCTCTGGGCAACCCTCCAGACCATCGTTTTTCAGCCTGCCAAGCCATTACAGAAGGGGAAAAACCATGTGCAAATCTTGCAGCATGGTCTGCATCAGGTAAGTGCACAAAACACCTTCCTTTATGAGCCTGGCACCTATGGCGCCAGGACTGATGTCCAACATGAGCCTGGCGCCAACGGCGCCAGGACAGAGTCCAAAGAGCCCCTATAAGGGGCCGATGGGCTTTTACCCGGGGGCATGATGCCTGCTCCCGGGGGTGCTGGGCCTGGCCTGGTGCTCCGGGGGTAGGCATCATGACAGCGACACAGCTTTAAAAAACCAAGTGAATTTCATACACTTACTATTCTACTCATTTGCACACCATGTTGAACTAACATATTGTAAATAAAACATAAAGGCTGCATATAGTCAAATGAAATGCATGCATACACTATGTTCAGATATCAAACAAGAATACTACTGCAAAAACATAAAAATCAATGTCTAAATTAACAGTGCTATAAACACACAAAATTACTAACTTCTTTCTTTTACAATTGCAGTGAAGACCACTCTCCTGAAAATCAGCAGCATCTGAACTACAAACAGCATATCCGAACAAACCTGCTCATTCCACAAAAAAAAGGGTAAGTACAATACTACCTTATTATTCTTACTGTTACTCAAACACACTGTGTGGTTCATTCATGTAATTTGTGCACCGAAAAAACAGAGATTTCTGAACCATTCTGCCCACAAATCCCCATTTATTAAACAGGGATTAGCAGGCAGAATGGCACACAAACCCCCGTTTTTTGGAACACAAATAACATAACTCAACCCCTAGAATGTTAGCATTACAGAACAAAGAACTGTTTTAATTATCCGCAGAGTCCTTGGTGTCCTGGAAGCTCTGCTTGTGTGTTCCTGTCTGACTGTCCCAGCAAAAGGTTAACTTTCTCTTCGGGCGAAGAGGAGGCGGGCTCACCAGTACAAAAATCCACGCCAGCGCTGAGCGCGCGGAGTCCGCAGAGTCCTTGGTGTCCTGGAAGCTCTGCTTGTGTGTTCCTGTCTGACTGTCCCTGCAAAGGGTTAACTTTCTCTTCTGGCGAGGAGGAGGCGGGCTCACCAGTACAAAAGCCCACGCCAGGGCGGAGCGCACAGAGTCCGCAGAGTCCTTGGTGTCCTGGAAGCTCTGCTTGTGTGTTCCTGTCTGACTGTCCCTGCAAAGGGTTAACTTTCTCTTCTGGCGAGGAGGAGGCGGGCTCACCAGTACAAAATCCCATGCCAGCGCGGAGCGCGCGGAGTCCGCAGAGTCCTTGGTTTTCTTTGTGACATTTGTGCGTAGGGGCGTGGGAGCAGTTTGTTTCTGCTATCTGCTGCCCGCGCCTTCTGGTCTCTAAAAAGCATACAGTTACCTTCTGCCTCCTGCCTATGGACTTTCATAAGGTACGCTGTCCGCTGCTTGCTGTATGCTGAGGCAGCATTTAGTGTGGTTGCCATTTACCTACCCACACGTTTACACTTGTTTACATGCCCATATTTAAGGCTGGCTAGAGGGCGAGGGGGGAGAGACGGACTACGGCAGCTCCCTAAACTGTCGGGCGTTCCTCGCCCTCCAGCTTGCGTGCCCAGCCTCCGTGTTAGACTATGTGAGCCATATGGATTCTTGACCAGCTCTGCTATCTTTGTTCCGGCATTCGGACCCAAATAGGGGCCTTTAACACCTGTCTTTGACATTTATTAAATTGGGTTATTCTTGTGACGCTGCTGCAACAGTTGCAGCTGCGCTTTTAGCCCAGTTTTTGATTCCTGGCAGGAGGTTCTAAAGTCTTCGGCCAATCATAACCTTGGACTCTGTTTTCGCCTGTGGACTTTTTATTTTAGATTATTTATTAACTATTATCCTTGTATTTTTGTTTCGGTTCTGTTTGGGGACCGTGAATTGTTGTTGCAAGGTTTTTTCTTTGTAAAATTATTTTTGCGTATTTGCACTTTGCTCGTTCTTAACAATATATATATATTGTGTTTATGGGGTTTTTAACAGTGTTGGTTCTAAATCCCATTTTAGGTTCATATGTTTTTAGTGTTGATCTTTTCTATTAGTGTGTAGTATCCAGTGCCTGTCGTATGTAGAGAGCGTGAGGGGGCAGCGAGCTTTCCATTCTCTCCCCCTCCTATATATTTATTTTTGGTTATTTATTGGATATCACTGTCATCCTGGTCTCCAGTATTGTCTTTTTTAATTTTGTTATATCTGGAGTTGTTCCGGGGTAAATCTCTTACCTGATTTTACAGTGTTTGTCTATGGGGAAGAGAAAAGCCGGGGACGGGGGGGGGGTTGGGGTCACCAGTAAAAGGGCTAAAAAACCTAAAAATGCTACTTCCTCTCAAATCATCAAACCCCCAATCGCTGCAGCCAAAACTAAAATTTCTTCAAAATCTGGTGTAACACACTCCCAAAGATCCTTGGATTTTTACTTAGATGATATGGCCAATAAAATAGCTAATTGTATGAAAGCGGTTGAGCCTGCCTCCAGTGAGGCTGCTTCCCGGGGGGAGGGTTTGGGGGATCGGAAGGGTCAGGGGGAAGATGATACAGATGCTACAACTAGGGGGGCTGAGATGGTCTCCAGTGTGGCGACGGGGAAATCCCTGTCACCCCAACCTTCACTGCGACAAACTTTACATTCCTCGGAGGGGGGTTCTAGTTATAATGGCAGGGATTTGGAGGAAAGGGAATCGGGGCCCTTAAATTGCTCTATGGCGAGTGAGGGTGACAAAGAATGGTTGGAGGCCCTATTGGAGGAGAAACTCAAACCGTTACAGGTGTTGTTTATCTCTTTGAGGGGTTTAAAAGAGGGGGTTTTAAATACCTTGGCCATTATGGATGACTCCATCAGGGCTGTATCTCTCAAACTGTCTGATTTGGCCAGTATTGTTGAGGAAAAGGGTCTAGAGGACTGGCGGTGCAAGTGTCCCGCGATCGCCCCTGTATTCAGTGTAACCACCCTTAATGGTAAGAAGGATTTTGCTCCATCAGGGAGGTGCCAGGAGGTGTTGGTTATAGATGATCTGGACGACGTTGCTGAGGCGAACAAGAGGACTAGTGGGCCTGGGAGGGAGATTGATAAACAAGAAGTAATGGTAAGTGAACGGGGGCCTGGGAGTGGGCCGGGGAATGATATCATTTTGAACCTACCCCCGGAAGCAGTCCCCTATGTGGGGGTTATCACTGGTCTGCCTGGGCTCCCAAAGGGTAGTTTTGAATCCACAGCATCTCTAATTAACAAGGCCTCCCATTGGATTAATACAAACTTGTTGGGGCCTAAGATCGACTCCAAAATGATTCGTATGGCTAGGCGAGTGGAATGGGTGGGGAATCGACCCAAGAATGTGAGTGGGGACTGTGTGATAATCACTTTTTCCGATGCCCAGATCACGGAATACCTCCTGAATACTAATTTAGCTCGGGGTCTTAAGCCCAATGGTTATAAACTGTTTAGTAAACTACTCCCTTTGGATTACTTTTACATCCCGGGTGGGGGAAGGAAGATGCCACATTCAATGGTGGGAAGTAGGCAAGGCGGAGGTACTGGTGACTTAAATTCTAACATGACACGAAAGCGACAGTCCAATATCTCTATGGATGGGTGGAGCACACTTTCAGCTAACAGGGGTCAGCGGAAAGCCCTGGTAAGGAGTGATCCAGCACCCCTGTCTTTGGATAACCATTTCGAGATATTAACGTTGTGTGAGGATGTGGATTGACAAGAGATTAAATGTGTGGCTGGGGAAATGGTGTTGAGCCCCTCAACATCCGATGGGGGTTCGGCTAATTATAGTCTGCAATTGCGCCTGCTGTCTTGGAACATTGCCGGCGCAATGAGGAAGCTTAAAATGGGCCCAGTGATGGAACTCCTTCAAGCCAATTCTATAGTCCTACTTCAAGAAACTTGGGCTTTGGAACCCCCACACCTAGATGGTTTTATTTCGTTTGCCATTCCTGCTAACAAAAAACCGAGAGGTAGATATTATGGTGGCTTGTGTATTATGATTAAGGCTGCTTTGGAATGTAGGATTGAGGTGATCCCTACTGAGCTGGATTTTTTGCAGGTGGTGTCTCTAACCTCTGGGAAGGGGAAGGTGATCTGTATTATTAACTTTTATAACAGCCCTCACAACTCTGACCTAGAGAGACTCTCCAAGATCAAAAAGTTCATTGAGAATCTGCTGTCTAAGGAAAACAGGAAGTTTACCTTCTATATTTGGGGTGGGGATTTTAACTTAAAAATGGGGGGAGGTCCAGATTTGGCTGCTCTAGATCCCCTTGAGGATCAGTTAGAGAATATCCCACGAGGAGCATGCGAGATGGGAGAGTCTGCCCAAAGGGCTTACAGTTTAATTTATGGTTGCTGGAATGGGGTTTCCGCATTGTTAATGGCCGCATGGCGCCAGACATACCTGGGGAGGGGACATTTAAAAATCATCAAGGCTGTTCAACAATTGACTATTTTTGCATCTCAGTAAATCTCTGGGATTGTGTAGTAAGCTTTGAGGTGATGGCGGATACCCATAGTGACCATATGCCCATTTATCTAACGCTCAAGGGTTTGTTGGGGGCTAGGGAATCGCAAGCCATAGCCCCTAGCCCACGGCTGGGAATACCTGCTGGTTCAAGAAGAATCAAATGGGGCACTATCTTAGAGGAGGGGCTGCATTATATCTCTTTAAATGAGAACAATTCGCTTGTGATGGACATTTTGGGTAACCATCTTTCTGCGCAAGTAACAGTAGAGAAATTTGTAGAATTGTTCGCTGCATTATAATCCAAATTCTCTAAAGCAATAAAGGCCAATGGCTCTGTACCAAGGAGAGGGTGGTTAGATGTGGTTTGCAAAAAGGCTAAAAAATCGTTGTTGAGAACCCTGAAGGACCCGACAAGTGGTAGACTGAAGATTGCCCTAGATAGAAAAACCTATCAACAAGAGCTAAAGAGAAGAAAATGGGAAATAGAACAGGCTGCCTGGGAAGGTTTTTTGAACTCCCCCACGCGGGGGGATCAGAAGGCTTTTTGGGCTTTCGTAAAAAGTGGCCCGGAGGGCAGTTGGTCCAACTTGGGGAGTGGCACCCATGTGGAAGAAGGGGCATGGGTAGCGCACTTTGGTAGTTTGTTCGGGTCCGAAAAATCAGGAGTCGAACTAGATTATAGTGGCCCTTGCCTAAGGCTTGAGGTGGAGGAGATTGTCAAGGCAATCAAGCTCCAGGCGCATAATCGTGCCCTTGGCCCGGACATGATACCCTCAGATCTGTTCCAGGATCCAGCTGATTTGTTGGCCCCACTTCTGACTGTGGTGTTTAATGCATGTCTTAAAGTAAGGAAATATCCTCCCTCGTGGAAGCGGGCGATAATCTTCTCAATATTTAAAAAGGGTGACATGTCTAGCCCTGGCGCATATAGGCCCATTTCTTTATTAGACT
Source organism: Ambystoma mexicanum (assembly GCF_040938575.1). Classification (NCBI taxonomy): domain Eukaryota; kingdom Metazoa; phylum Chordata; class Amphibia; order Caudata; family Ambystomatidae; genus Ambystoma; species Ambystoma mexicanum. Next base: position 316,006,235 of record NC_090928.1, on the reverse strand, counting down.
CCTCGTTTAAAATCTTTGGCAGAATCTTGTTGGCCCGCATTGAGTCTTGGATCGGGGAACAGTCTGTTCTATCTGATATCCAATTTGGGTTTCGTCCTGGAGTGGGTACATTAGAACAGAGCCTCAATCTATATTTGCTGGTGGCTAATTCTGTGTTCTGTAGGGACGAGGTAGTCTATTTGGCATTTATGGACCTAAGCACTGCTTTTGACAAAGTAGACAGGGCTAAGCTCTGGGCAGTGCTTGGGTCCTTAGGGTGCCCAGGTGCAATATTTTACGGGCCCTGGTAGACCTCCATACGGATAATGAGGCCTGTGTTCGTAGCGACTCTGGGGGGCACTGTACGGCCTGCTTCCAGGTGGGGTGTGGTGTGAGGCAGGGCTGCGTATTGGCTCCCATTTGCTTCTGCCTTTACATCAATGGCCTCTCACAGGACCTGGTAGGTGTACTGGCCGATTATTTAACATCGGGTGGTAGGGGGTTCCCAGTATTGGCCTATGCTGACGATACCGTCCTTTTGGCAAGAACTCCTCGGGCACTACAGGCCCTGATTAATGCCTATTCCACGTTTATGGGCAACTTGGGTCTAAAAATTAACTCCAAGAAATCTGCGGTAATGGCGTGTGTGGGTAGAAAACGTTTTGCACCGATGAAACCCATGCTCTGTGTTGGAGAAATTATCCCCAGAGTTAAGTCCTTTGACTACCTTGGGATACGGTTCTCTGAGGCACTAAATGGCAAAGACCATGTGGCAAAACAATCTGTTAAGATGAGCCAACAGCTAGGTGGTATCTCACGGTTTATGTCAAAGTGTAGGGGTCAGCCATTGGACGTGATTCTCAAGATTTATGGCACCCAAACCTTGGCCTCGACTCTGTATGGTGCAGCTATCTGGGGTTACCAGAATGTGGTGGAAATACAGAGAAAGGAGAGCAAATTTGTTAAAAATTTGCTTGGGCTTCCGCCCAGTGTTTCTGGTATAGCGGTCCATAGGGAATTGGGGGTGGAGCATTGGGAAGATCAGTGGGCACTGGCCCCTTTGTTATTCTGGGTCAGGCTTTGGGCTAATGAGCACGCCACCCATCCTATGTACTGTGATGGACAAAAGTGGCTGGAAAAAAAATTCCTTGGTTAGCATATGTTTTTTCATTTTTGGGGAAGCTAATTTGGGTGCGCTTTTTCTGCCTGTTTCACTTATATCTAAGAGTGAGGGGGCTGTTTATAAAGCCATGTTGGGTGAAGCTATAGCTAGAAAAAGAATGTTGCTGGAGTCTGGCCATAGTAATGGCGAACTGCACGCCAGCATCAGTTGTTTAACTGGAATCCAACCGTATTTGCTATGGAGTGTGTTGAAAAAGGACAGGTGGTTGATCTCCATAGCACGGTTCAATTGTCTTCGGTTGAACGGTAACACCTATAAGTGGAGGGGTTTTCCCGACACAGCAAGCTGCCCGGTTTGTGGTTATCATAGAGAGGATCTCGCCCATTTGCTGTTCTTTTGCACAAGATATGTTGGCATACGTAAACTGACTTTGATTCCTGCCCTTAAGAAGACGGCGATATGTACTCATAGGGCTGCTTTAGTGTTCCTTTTGAGTGCTGAAACAGTTTTCACTGCTTGGGCTCTCTTGACGTTTCTGAAAAGAGCGATGTACTGTAAATAAAGTATAATATCTTTTTCTTTGGGATATTAGGAATGTGTAAAGCTTTTGGTATGATCCTCCTCACATGTTTTCCGAATACAGCCCCTGTTGAGGTAATTTTTTTAACAAACAAAGGTTTTTGTACACTGTTCTTAGGAATTGTTTATTGATTGTATTTTTATGATAAGGCAATTTTATGAATTTGTAAATCGGATCTGTGCATTAATGCGTTTTATCTGTTGTTTCATGGATGTTTTTATACATCCGAATAAACTTGATTGATGATGATGTATATACCATTAGATTTAATATTAGTGCTTCTCCTCACCACTAGCTCACTTTCTACTGTCATCTGAACCGCAGTATAGCAACACACAAATAGAAGAATAGCCTTCCCAACTAATTGTAGCTGCCCAATGCACAATCACACACCACCACATACATCTTTATCATCATACTCAGACACTCATGCACACAGCACACATACATTGTAGAATGGCCCAACCCCATACCTTCTTTTTTTTCAACAGACCCCAAAGACTGCCTACCAAAAAGCAAGTCCGTAGAAAGCAACGCAGAAATAGAGCAAATTAAAATTAAAGTGTCCAAAATAAGCATCCATCTCTAGCAGAGTTTGTACAAAAAGTTCAAACAAAACAGCTAATACAGTCATTTAGAAAAACAAAACAAGCTTCCAGTACAGAAACTTTGCCTCCTCTATCAAAATGTAAAACGAAACAGAAAATGATTAACAAGAATTCAGCTAGCACTACTGCTAAAACTGCTCCTATAAATCTTGATATACTAGCAAGTAACGATACAAAAAAAAGTACTTTAGCAAAAATGTTCCACCACAGAGTCCTTCAGAATCTTATAAAAACAGGAGACAAATCAAGCACAACCTGAAAACCTACCGTGGAAAATTAATCTTAGAAGCTTTGATAGACAGTGCAATCCTTCTCAAAAGAAAGTTATTTATTTTAGTGTTAAACAGAATGAAACCACTAACAAAACTAACTACTAAATTACAAAAAAGACTTCTCAATAAATGGAATGTCAACAAAAATAACTTCTTAAGTATCTGTGGAGGTGAATGGAGGCACAGAACCATATTTAAATGAAGAAGAATGCAAACAAAACCAAACAAGCACAATAGCCATATATAGCATGGATGAGGTTATAAAAAACTTAATAATACCGTAATGCAACAAGAAATACTGCTTACAAAAATATCCCCACAAAACTCAGAATTACCTCTCCATTCGACTGAACCAGAACGTCCAGTATACAAATGGCCATGCACGTCAATGTGTAACATTCCCAAAAAATCTTTCAAATCTTTACGCCAGTTCCTCAATCAGTATGTGAAAGGCAAAGACAAAATCAAAAAGAAACTGCTGCAAAATATGGATACCTGTCCAGTGCGCAAATACACAGGACTACAAGGACATTCATTAGCCTGCATTTCAGGACATATTTGCAAAAGCACCTTCCATCATATCAAAATGATATCAACACATCATTCAACTATAAGAAATCTAGTCTATAAACTGTACTATGCTAAAAGTCCAGCTTTAGCACTAGACAATTAAAATAACAATCTTCACCATGGTACAGCCAAAGACCTACTCGAAGAAATCAAGCATATCCAGAAAAAATATTTTGGAAGTGAAAGCCACTTACAAAATGTAATGGCTTTACAACAGACTAGCAACAATTTTACACATGGCAACTTTCTACTACACACATACAAAAATGAAATACTAAAATTTAAAAGTACATCCGCTGAAGTACCAAACCATGTGTGTGTGTGTTGCCGCAGAACTTTTTATAAAAGTAACACAAAAACTATAGCCGTAACATACAAAATAGAAGACAATGAAAATTCCAAATTGTTTGAATTAGCTCTCTACCTTATAGCAGAAAACAAATACGAAATAACTGACCCCTTAATAATTTGCAGTTACTGCACTGCAAAACTTGACAACAACCAAACTCCTTCACGTGCTATCACAAATAAATTGGAATTATTCCCACTACCAGAACCCCTCCAACAACTCAATTTATATGAGAGCATCATAATTCAAACAGTGCACCCATTTCAAGCAATAAAACGCCTTCAACCAAAAACAGCAAAATTACCTCCCTCTGAATTGGTGAAAGGCATTCATGGCAAAGTAGTTTATTTACCATTAGATCTAAAAGAAAATGTGCGCACACTGGGAGTGCAACGTCCAATAGAGCAATCTTTAATTGTCTTAGTAAATGGTGAACCAACAAAAGGCAAAAAATTTGGCAACAACTCGTAGACTTACATAAAGTTAGACAAGCCTTGCAATATCTAAAAGACAATAATGAATACTACAAAGAAATAAATATTGAAGAAAACTTAAGGCAAACAACTGAAATAATTCAAGAGTCACCTGAAACTAGTCAATTTGAACTTCTAGATCCTGCTACAGTATCCAATATTTAGACCATTAAACAATTCATCCATTACACTCTAATGACACTATAGCAGATGCACTAGAAACGTACCAAATGCGACAAACCAAAGGATCACCAATCAGCATATGGGAAAAAAGCATAGACGCACGTGCTTTTCCTCTACTCTTTCCTACTGGCAAAGGAGGAAGGTACGATGATAGACCTACTCAGATAACATAATCAGAATACTGCTCATTATGAATGTGTTCTGAAGATCCCAGATTTAGACAAAATGTGGAATACATATTCCACCTACTCGTTGAAAGTGAACTAGCAACTTTATGTTACAGAGTTGCACACACATTGAAATCAGGAACCCACTTTCAAAATATGTCAGCTACGCAATTAATACAAAAAGTGCAAGAAAAAGATGAGGTTTTACAATCAAGCATTACAAATCTGTTAGCAAACATGCATGGTACGGAAGAGTACTGGTTCCAACGTCACGGAGATGTGCGTTGTATGATAAGAAACCTTTGCCCACCCACTTGGTTTGTTACATTAAGTTGTGCAGAATATGCATGGGAAGATTTACATGATTTCCTACGCATATCAAACAAAAACAAAACAAACATAGATATACTAACACCTAGAGAACTTTGCTCTCTAGATCCTGTTAATGTTTCAAGATATTTCCATCATCGTTTCATTGCTATGCTACACTTTATTTGTAATAAAACTGTTCCTCCCCTCAGAGTAGTGCAACACTTCTTTTGGAGAAAAGAATACCAAGCCAGAGGAGCACCACATATCCACATGCTTTTATGGATTAAAGATGCTCCTAAATTTGGTCAAGACTGTGATGCCACTGTTTTACAGTTTATCGAAAAATATGTCACTTGTGAAATTACATCGGAAGCAACAAACAGTGGTCTTCATGCACAAATTGTACAATTTTAAAGACACAAATGTGGCAAATATTGTCGTCGCAAATACAAAAACAAAGGGAAATACTACACCAAATGCCTCTTTGGTTTCCCTAGACCGGTTATAGAAACAGGTGAAGCGAACAACTTCATGTCTTCAGTTAGACATAGTGTTAAAGGTAAATCACCTAAGAACACATATTACATAAAAGAACAGAAGAAGCAAAATATATCAATGATTACAATGCAATAATTGCCCTCTTATGGAATGCAAACATAGATGTGCAGTATATTGCAGACAATTCCACTCCAGTTGCACGATATGTTACAGCATACTTAACAAAAGCAGAAAAAACAGAGCTTCAAGACCTCTGGAATGACCTATCATCGGACAAAACAATATCTCAGAAATTGTACAGCATAGGCATAAAAATGCTCTCTCATAGAGAATGTGGCTCCTATGAAGCTGCAGATCGTTTAACCAGTACTGCTTTGTATGGAAAATCTGAAAATATAGTATGGCTAAGTCTTAGTCCTACTAAATCTAGAAAAAGAGTTCTCAAATCATACAACAAAATAGAAACAATAACCAAAAATGATCCCAACCGCCAAGACAATTTGAAAAACAATTTACTAGACACATACTACCCAAACAGGAGTACCACTTTGGAAACCATGTGTCTATACCACATAGCCCAAAACTTCACATACAAAAATAATATAAAACCCGATGAAAAAAAGGTAGACATAGAGTGACAAATTGTGAAGGCAGCTTAGTGAAACTTATCAAACCAAGCTTAATTAATCATATCAAATTGTCATTAAAAACTCCTCAACATAAAGAACTATATTACATGTCCCTGCTACAACTTTTTAAACCATAGAGAAAAGAAGAAGAGATACTAGAAAACTTTGACTCCTATGAAGACCCTTTCAAAGCAAATGAAAGCACTATCACCGATGTAAACTTTACACAGTACAAAACAATGTTGCACAATGAACAGCAACATGAAGAAGAACTCCAGGCCCAACTAGATAAGGACACTCCCAACAGTAGTCAACCTTCTGTAACAGGAAGCCAAGAACCACTGGGACAGCCACTAAAAGCAAATGAGGCAGAATTAGCTATGACAGAAGTAGAGAACACCATGTGTCACTATGAAGAAGATACATAATACTTAACTGTACTACAATCAAAGCTGAACAAAGAGCAGCGTACCATTTTTCAAGAAGTAACAAAACAAATTGCACATGATGTACAACATGAAAATAAAGAATGTATCTGCCAAAATTACAAACCTATACTACTATACGTCAGTGGTGAAGCGGGTTCAGGCAAAACACTCTTAATCAAAATGATCATCAAGTTCCTTCAACAATTGAGAAACAACAAACTGTCAGCTGTTGTAACTGCCCCCACAGGTTTAGCTGCCTACAACATAGGTGGTGTCACTTTACACCAATTACTACTCCTTCCAGTAGAACACCAAAACAAATCAGAATATTACAAACTTTCTACAGAAGCTGCAATGGAACTACACAGAGTGTTAAAACAAATGAAAATGCTACTAATAGATGAAGTGAGCTTGTACTCCAACCTAATGTTGGCTTTGATTCACCTCAGATTACAAGAAGTACTTAAAACAAACTACGAAGAGCTCTTTGAAGGAAAACACATTATTGTTTTCTGAGATCTTCTTCAATTGACACCAGTGAAAGGTGAACCTATTTTTAAAACCTTAGGACAAAAACTCCTCCGTAAAACTGTTGGCAGCATAGGAAATGTCAACCTTTGGCAACATTTCCAATAGAAAGAATTAACAGAAAACATGTGCCAATCTGCAGACCTCACTTACACCAACATTTTAAAAAGTATTAGAGTTGGTGTAGTATCTCAAGAAGTACAAGAAATATTAAAAGCTCGGCACATCCATGCACTTTATGGCCATAACTCATGTGCTACTGATGTCATGGAACAACTAGCACACAAAAATGTCAATTGTATGTCCTTAATGCCAACTCTTGTAAGCTGTTCCAAATTCAATGAAACAATGTTGAAAAAAGAAATGCAACCAATAATTGAAATATGCTCCACAGACAAATTGGACATACATGGTATGACACTACCCATGTGTCAACAAGCCACAACAAGACTAAATACCTTAGAAAATTCTATCTCCAACACAGCTAGTTTGGAGAAAATATTAAAATTATCCTTAAACTGGAGAGCAATGCTTGAGCATAAACTTAACGTGGAGCAAGGACTAGTTAATGGAGGACTGGGTAGTGTTGTTGGCTTTCAAACATACCCACATGACAACAACATTCAGTTTGTCAATATTCTCTTTGACAAACTTTCAGAAGTAAAAGGGATAGGGCCTCAACAGCTCGATTCTTTCTTTTCAAAGACATGTATGTACGCAGAGAACAATTTTCTCTAACTCTAGCATACGCAGTCACCATTCACAAATCACCAGGCCTTACCCTAGATAAAGCATTGATAGATATTGGGAACACAGTCTTTAAAAGAAGGAATGAGCTACGTAGCACTATCACGCTTAGGTACACTTGACAGTCTATTTCTAATCAACTCTGATGCAAGTAAAGTAAACGCTGATATTCCTTGCATTTTAGAATACAATAGACTACGTTCACTATACACCCCCCATCTAAAAACATATCCTGTTCCACAAAAAGGAAAACGTTGTAAAAGAAAACTAATTCAAACAGAAATACAACAGGATCTCACTGCAAATCCTCCAAAGACAGTAAAAGAAGCTAATACTTAATCAATTACCACAACCAAAGACAAATTTATTACTCAAAGTAACTCAGGTACTTCTTCAAAGAAGCAACACACACTCCGAAAAACTGACTTAGACACAGAACTATCTGGTCCATTCAAATGTTCAAAATAAACTGGTTTAAATTGCTATGCAAATGAAGCAATGAACATTCTATTTCAATTGCCACCAATTGTTGACAACATTTACTTACACAATACAGACCATTTGTGTTTTCAAATGTTAATCCTTCATAGAAATGCAACAAACAATCCTGACAACACATATCGTGTTCATGGAATAAGACAAGAATTGGACTACTGTGCTGGAATGGTGAAATTCACTATAAACTCACAGGAAGATCCACAAGAATGTCTAATGTACTTACTACAAGTACTGGAAAACAAAAACATACCTATAATTGAAATCTTCCCGATTTCATACATGTGGAAACATACATGCACTCTCTGCAACAATGTGGCACAGGAACAAATCCCCAATGAACGCTTCGTGTATGTATCCATACCTAATTGTGAATCCGTTCCATTTCAGCAACTTGTACAAAATGCAAACCATGGTAGATTATGTGCTACCTGCAATTCAGATAGTCACTCCTTCTTACTAATACAAACACATAGTAAATACGTAATATTAATGCTTCTATGTTACAGTGCAGATGGTACCAAAAACAACTGCAAGCTGACTGGATTCACACATGGTCAAGTATCGCTTGGTAAGAAAACCTTCACAACAATAGGTATAATCTACCACGCAGGAGCCACAACCAATGCAGGTCACTACACTGCATATATTAAGAAGAATTGTGGATGCTTCGAATGTAATGATAGTACCATTACTCTAAAGCAGAGATTACAAGCAAATCTTATAAACACTTATTTAATCTTCTTAAAAACAAAATTTAATAACTAATCTGTACTTAAACATTAACAAAACTTCAATTAGAAAACTTTAAACAGTTAGAATATGCCAACAGGTTTCTTACTGATCCAAGATTCTGCAACAACCAAACAGATAAATCAATACCACTAAATTATAAGAAGAAATAAACAGTTAAAATACACCAACATGTATCTAACTGCTCCAGAAATCTGCAAACACCCAACAGATAGATCAGCACCTCTAGAATATCTAGAATATAAATGAAAAACTATTACCAGTTAAAATTCAACAACAAGTATCTAACAATCTGCAACAAGCCAACAGATAGAACATTAGCCAGAAACAACAAGTGAACACTGAAAACAAACAAACAAATATACTGTAGCATAAGAAAAAAAGGTTTTTTTAATGCAACATGGATTTTTTTTTTCCCACAGACCCAAAGATTTGAAAAACAAACACAGAAACTGAGCAAATTGCACAGTATACTGGTTTGTAAACTACTAAATATGAGGGCCGTAAAAAAGCTGAAATGTCTATTTTGCAATGTAATAAGTCTTTATAAAATACCTACACTAACATGATCTTTTCTTTTATCACAGAAATTGAAAAAGAATATCTGCTCCAGTTACCCAACTCATGAAAAAAATATATCCAATCACAAAAAATTAAACAGTAAGTATATTCTAATAGAACACATACATACTGCTGCATAACAGAACCATTGAAGCAAACATCTAACCATACACCACAATACAAAATGTTTACTTCCATGGATATGTTATAATGCAGTGCTTGTTACCAAACTCTACAATCTTAATGGCATGACATAGCCAAAACTTCACATACAAACTATATAAATCAAACAGTACACAAACTGTAGATTTGCAAATATTTTATAGATATTTACGGCCTTCGGCCAGGACCCAAAACTCTCGGCCCTGGCCACAACCACCGGAGCATATCACACCCATAGATCACACTCATAGAATCAAACATTTTTACTATGCCATATGAGCATTTTTATGTCCGCGGACAACACGCGTGTCCTTAGAACAGTTTCAACTTGCCTGCGGACAGCACGGACGGGAATAGTGTCCTTAGGACACCCCTCATTTTGACTAAATACGGACATCCCGGACAGCGCGGCTGTCCGCGAGCATGGCGAACACATCAGGGGCACCTGCCATCTAAACAAATACAGTATTTGGCCAATCTCTTACTCCCCAAACCTCCCCAAGCACTCTTGCACACCAAAACACTCCCCAAAATTGCATTTTGCCTCTGTTCGCCGTCACACAGCGGATCCAAGATGGCAGGCGCATCGGAACAATCTGATGCACTTCACGCTCTTCACCATCCAATCAGCGAACACGTCACATGTCCGCAGACATGACGCGAGCCGATTAGCCAATCGGTTTCCTGTCCGCAGAGCGAACAGGGAAGTGTGTCTGTGGAGCGGACATAGATATCAATAATTTTTTTAGACCTACTTTTTGATCATTTTAAAAATACTACTGGGGGGATTTTCACCAAATGTACAAAAGCATGCTTTCGGGACCACGCCACTACTCCTGCTGCTGGGGGAATTGTGGTGCAAGGAGAAGTCTGGTTGGTGGGAAGATGAGGAGAGAGTTGGTAGCAGTTACAGTGGGTGAGGGCACAGAGAAGGAGTGAAGAGAGAAAGACAGAGACATAAATACAGGGAAAAAGGCAGCATGGTCTGAGAGCCTGGAAGGCACTTTGATGCAAAAATAGCTCATGTTTGTGGCAAAGAAGGACAATAGAGGGTGAGGGAGAAGGACAGACTGGGAAACATTGGTCACTTGTGAAAGGGCAATCCCCAGCTCATCACAAGAACAACATCCACAACACACTATGGCATGTAAACCACAAAGAGACTCATGTGGAAATGCAGCATGTTACAGTTGGGTCACTTTGGCATTGCTATTGTGGCATGTCATGATCCTTGCTATGTTTGTTTATTTGTTTTATTATTTGTATTGCGCACCAGACCCGTGGGTATCAGGGCGCATAGCATGAGATTACTTACAGCTTAGTGACACATCAGGGTCATAAAATATATATGAAATATACAGAACTGAGACAATGCACCAGCAGAGAGCTCAAGTGGAAACATAGGCATGGCATAGTCTGACATGAGGACATATACAAAGGACAGTCAATAATATAGCAAATAACTAAAATTATTCACATGGAAGCAAGGCGGGTCAGTTGTGGGTGTCAGGAGCAGGCCTAGTTGTCAGAGTCTTTGAACCATCTTATTATGTTCTGGCGGAGGTTTTGGTAAGATTGATCTGCCCTTAGTGGGGGCGGGGGTAAGGAGTTCCACAATTGGGCTGCCTTGACCGGGAAGCTACTATCCCCAACTCTAGATAGCTTGAATCTGGGGACTGAGAGGCAGTTAGTGTTGGATAATCTGGTAGTTCTTGTCGAGGATTTCTTGGTAAGTCTTTCTGTCAAATAGCAAAGTGCCGCGTTGTTCAGGCACTTATATGTAATTGAAGCGACTTTTAGCTTGATTTTGTCATGTGTTGAGAGCCAGTTATTAGATCTTCTAATCTCTGAGATATGTTCTCTCCTGGTAATTCCAAGTGCTGCTCTACGGGCATTATTCTGAAGTAATTGGACTTTCTTAATGGTTTGCTTACTAGCCCCTATGTACAGCACGTTACAGTAGTCTAACTTTGGCAAAATGAGCGCCCTGGCCAGGGTAATACAACTATTATTAGACAGGAAGGGTTTACCTGCTCTAATCAATTTACAAGTATATGCTGTGGCTGAGGCCATGGCATTGACCTGCTTGTTGAAGAATAGGGTAGAGTCTATGTAGAAACCCAAGGTTTTCACCTCCTTAGTGATGGTGATGATATTGTTGTCAATATTGAAGGCAGAGTATTTGGCGCTCAAATCTTTGAGAGTTGAGGTCATGCCCAGGATAATAATCTCAGTCTTATCATCATTCATGCATAGTCCATGAGTGGTATACCCTATTCACCAAGGCCAAATCCTTGTCATAATCCCCAGTAAGTGGTAGGAGGATCTGAGTATGATCTGCATAGTTAGTGTAGGTGATACCGAGATTATTCAAATCATTGAAAAGGGGCTTCGGGAAGATATTATATAGGGTGGCGTGGGTGAGATGCAGGATCCCTGAGGCACTCCGCAAGTGATGGGGATGGGGTCTGCAGCTACAATGGGAGAGAAGACTCTCATAGTCTGGTTACTTAGGAAGGATTGTATCCAGGCTATGGCTTCTGCTGAGAAGTGTGCGGCAGAGTCCAGATGGCTACATAAGACCCTGTGGTCCACAAGGTCGAATGCAGCGAAAAGGTCCAGGAGAAGAAGAAGGGCTGAATTCCCTTATCCCTAAATTCGTCAATCTGGGTCTTCAGATCTTTTAGAGCAGTTTCAGTCCCATGCTGAGGCCGAAATCCAGACTGACGTGATCATAGTAAAAGGTTGGGTTCCAGATGTTTTTGTATTTGTGAATAGGCCATTTTGTCTATGATTTTCAGAAGAAAAGGCACTGTAGTAATCAGTCCGTAATTGGTAGGTATCGATGGGTCTAAGGTCTGTTCTTTCAGTAATGGGAGCACCCATGATTCCTTGTGGTTAGATGGGATAATGCCTGATGAGAATGAGGCATTAATGAGTTTCGTGATGAAAGGGGCCAGGTCTCTGGCTGCATCCTTTATGACTAGTGCAGGGCATTGATCACCCTGACTGTTAGAGGGTTTAAGCAATAATATCATTTTTTCTGAGTCTATTATGGCGACTTTAGAGAACTTAAAGCGGAGGGGATCAGCAATTCTATTAGGTAGTGCAGGGGCGATTATGGGGGGAGTGATACTAGTTAGTGAAGCGTTTTTCTTGGCAATTTTTGTTTGTAAAGTCGTAACTTTATTGGCTAGTGCTTGCTGTATGTTAGGGCACCATGGTTTATCTTTTATGCAGTTGTCTGGCACTGGGATAGGGGCTTCTAGCTCTTTCAGGATAACAAAGAGTTCCTTTGTGCTTCATTTGCCCTGTGATATTCTGGAATTATAAGTTTCACGTTTAGCTAAAAGTATTTCACTTTTATAGAGAGCAGTTATAGAGCTGAGGTTAGTCTTATTTTCCTTGGATGGTAGTGATCTCCTGGATGCCTCACATTGTCTTTTTTTTATTCGAAATGTTTCCAGGTGTAGTGTGTACCATGAATTAAGGTGGGCTTTAAGCTTGCTTTGTCTCATTTTAAATGGTGCTATTGAGTCTAGCGAAGTGGACATGACTTGATTATATTCCTTAACCAATGCGTCAGGCCCCAGATTTTCAGGGAGCACATTGAGTGTAGGGAGAATGAGAGGAAGTAAGTTGTCATAGGTAATGTTCTTTTTATTCCTTGTAGGAATGGGTGGAGCTAGCCATATAGGCATGGAAATAGGTTTTTCAGTTGCTAAGGAGAAGGTTACAAGGTGGTGGTGCGTTCAGATCTGGGGGGATATGGATGAGATTGAGGCTTTGCAGTTGTAGTCTGCCACCCATTTGAGTGTTCTTCCTTTATTATGAGTAGGGTGAAGCGCTCTCTGGGTTAAGCCTAGTTCAAATAAGGTATTAGTCATGCTAGATGCATGTGAGTCTTTAGGGTCATTGAAGCCTAAATTCATGTCCCCTAATAATAGGACTTGAAAATAGTTTTTTAGGTTGTTAGACAAGATGTTGGAGATATCTTCCTCAAAGGTTCCGATATGGCCTGGAGCTCTATATATCGGATGGATCGTGAGAGTCTGGGAGTTGTTAATAGTAAGCTTAGCTGTGAGATTCTCACATGATTTAATGTTGAGGGGTGGCGCTAGTCTAATTGCTAGATTAGCTTTAGCAATAAGGGAAATAACTCCTCTTCGTATTTCATTTCTGTCAGATCTTAAAATAGTGTGGCCATTAGGGATAACCAGTGAGAGGGCTGGGCCAGCAGCGGCATGTAGCCAAGATTTGGTGATCGCTAGGAAGTCGAGGTGTTCTGACTGGATAATGTCAGCTATCTCAGTTGCATGTCCGATCAGAGATCTGGTGATTATTAAAGTGCCGTTGAGGTTAGGGTTGGTGGGTGCTAGTGAGGGTGAGACTTCTGTACTTTGAGTCTTAGAGGTGGTGTGATTGAATGGGGCATATACTGGCAGGGCTATGGTGGCATTTTCTTTTGATATTGGAGGTTTCAGAATGTAAGTTAGTTCTCCTATTTGGGATGACGAGAGTTCTTGCTAGAGGTTCAAATAATGTGTCTAGTCTCGAGCGGAGTCTTTCGTTTCTAGCAATAGTGTTACAAGGTTGCGAGTCATACATAGGCAGCTGTTGAGGGACCATGGTAAGTTTAGCTGACTGTTGAATACGAGTAAGGCTACTTGTATGGGTAGTGGACTGGGCCGTTATACAGATAGGAATGGTAAGGTAGTATGGAACTGGAGGACTTGTATATATACAAACTATGGCTATTAATATAGTTACAGAGAACAAAATGCTCCTTAATCTGCGCATTTTAAGTATGGGAATTGTAAGGTTGTAATCCAAAGGACACATTAAGTTGACAATACTATAGCGTAGTTTCTGGTTATGCAGTTAAGTTACTAAGCAGCAGTCAGACAATCAAAGTGGTCAGGTTTATACTCCAAGGGAGGCAGTTGACTAGGTTGGTCTCCAGATAAACTTTGGAGGTAAGATGCAGGAACGTCAGGTACTGCTAATAAAGGCCTTTCACTATCAGATATAGAGCAATATAGACATGTGTTAAGCGTACACCAGTAGTAGGTGGTAAAATATAGGTACTAATAGGAGCGGAATTACGTTTCAACCGAGAGGGCTGGATCAAATTAACACAGAGTAGGCTGCCTCAAATAGGCTGATTCAAATGTATACAGAATAGGCTAATTCAAAATTGCAGAGAATAGGCTAAATTAGATTTACACAGAGTAGGCTGATTCCAATCTACACAAAATAGACTGATTCGAATGTATACAGAATAGGCTAATTCAAAATTGCATAGAATAGGCTACGTCAGATTTACACAGAATAGACTAATCCAAGTTTTCACGGCGGCAAGTGCAAATGCGTATTATTTCAAACTGCATCGGGCCAGTTTAAATCACAAAGTGGCTGGTTCAGATAATGCTGGTCTAGTTTAGATAATGTAGGGGCTGGTTCAAAGGGGCACATGGCTAATGCGAGTAAGACATTCGGCACGCAAGACTGTAACTTATGATGGTCTGCCACATTTGGCACAAGGTCAGGTAGCTCCGTGCAGTGAGTTAATTCCATTAGTACACACACGTGGAATAAGACACACAGAACAGTGAAGTAAGCTAATTCCTTTGTCTCAGGGATAAGTGGCACAGAAGGAGGAGCTGATTCAAGTCTTGTGGACAAGAACTGTGAGTTAGCTCAAGAGTACAGTGATGCCGTAATCTGATTTGGTGTGATTCATAGGCAGAGCATAGAGTCATGGGTAGGATTGTGTTAATGGTGGCACACCAATCGTGCTAGGTCGCCCCTAATGTGTAAAGGGATATAGAGCTTGCAGGCTCAAACAGCACAGCAAGATATATGGGCTTGTTTGCTGTTTCGTGCTTATAAGACCTGGACACAGAATTTAGCGGAAGCAGAGGGATAGCAGTACTTACGGTTGCTCGGCAAAGGAGACGCCTTACAATGGTAAAAAGTGGCAGGACATGGACAGCCTCACTGCCACACGGCGCCCACAGGCGACCAGGGGCAAACAGGGCCTTAGATGGTCTTTGGCGGGCTGGCTCTTCCGCCTGCCGGCGGATGGGGGAGTATTTCAACTAGACAGTTGCTCAGCAACCGAGAGGACGCCTGGCCTCGTTGTGGCGCAGCATCGCGCACAACATTTTGTTTGTATCATGATGTCGGCGTTGAAGCTGGCTTGTGGGCCCGGGCTGCAGCTGGGTGAAAATGGGCTGCTGTAGTCACAATGGGCTGCGGGAAGGGGAAAAACTGCCCAAGTTATGGGCAGTTTGGCAACCGGTGTGGAGGGATGAGACGGGGCCTCGGGCGTCGAGCGTTGCACAAGTGGGTCTGATCTCGGTGAAGGTGGGTCCTCCGGTGCTGGTAGGCTATGTGATTGTAAACTGCAGTCTATCTGCTATGTTGACATGTGAATGTGTCATGACTGTGATTCATCATTGACCATATACTTGTGTGTCAGTTTTCCTGGAAATTGCTCGGACGTGTGCGTGTTTGTGTATTTATGTGTGTGTGTGTGGCTGTTGCTGGTTGTCCCTTGGTGAATTTATGTTATTGTAAATGTTGTGTATGTCACACATGCTTTCCCAAAGTTGCTGCATCTATTGAAGAGGGTGGATGCAGTGCTGTGGAGCGTGGATGCAGGGACCGGGCCTCGATACCAAGGTGTAGACCCCAGCCACTCCCCCATGACACCTATGGGCCACTAAACACCTCCACTTCAGGGAGCGATGTGGCTGAGAGAGTGTCTGGACCATTGGACATGGCTGCTAGGGGTAAGTCCCAGGAGGTGAAAGAGACAGAGGTGAGACGGGGTGATGCCACACAGGGGCCATCCATGGGGGAAGACACCCTGGGGTCATCCAGGTTGATGGAGGTGGAGGTGGAGTAGAAGGCAATTGCAGGCCAACCCATGGGGTGAGGTGGGGGCATTGAGGAGGGTATTCATTCTGCAGTCCTGCCCCAGGGGCATGAGCCTGCATAGGCCACTGTAGAAGTATTTGCATACAATCCTGTCCCTGGGCCATCTCCTGCAGCAGGGCCCTCCTTCCCAGACGCTTCCACCTAGACCAGCATCCCCAGGCCAGCAGATATGTTCATCTGGGATCATGTGCTGTCCCTGCTGGCTAGTCTCAAAAGCGCATCACAGTCATACATGATGAAGTACAGGATACTCAAAGTCAGCTTGTATTACATCACAATGAGCTGTGCCGCCTCATGGCCATGCTGGCAATAGCAATGTTCTCAGGTGGGCTCTGTGGTCTGTTCTCTGTCATGACCCCCTCCTTCCAACACAGCCCCCTGTGCACGACTCCCACCACTGCTGCCCCATCTGGTTGAGCCTATGTCCCTGTCTGACGTTTATACAGTCAATGTTGAGTTAGATACTTACAACTAAATATCAAATCTTGTTCATGTATATGATGGTTCCTTTGATGTAGGTAATATTATTAATTCCATCCGGTTTGGTCTGAAAGAGTGAAGAGCATCTAGTTTATATTTGTATCTCTGGGTCAAAGGTACTTTCCAAAAAAATCTAGTCATAATCATCCTTATTTGTTATACTTCAATAGTTCAGTATTATCTTCATGTACAACTGATTCCTGGATTTTGACAATGTAAATGAACTCATATGTTGCCAATCTCTACATGGGCCATTTTGAGATAGAATTTGCCTGGCAACATCAATCATTCACACACCTAAACAACATAATTTTTTGGGCCAGATACATTGATGACATCTTTTTGATTTGGAACGGACCATTAACAGCATTTAAAGATTATTTCAACTATCTAAATCACAACACCTATAATTTGAAACTAACCACAGAATACAGTCAAACTTCAATCAACTTTTTGGACATCACCTTCTATATTGATAACAATACCATCTGTACAACACTGTACACTAAACCTACATCTGTTAACAGTCTACTACATGCTTCAAGCAGCCACCCCAAACACATCATCTACAATATACCTTATGGTGAAATACTAAGGGTCAAAAGAAACTGTTCAAAAACTGATGATTTCAAACAGAAAGTAACATCCACAATGAGCAAATTCATCTCCAGAGGATACCCAAACAAACTTATCAAAAACAGCTATCAGAAATCTTCAACTAGGACCAGACAATCGTTGTTACAAGTAAGACCCAAAATCGACAAAACTGTGATCGATCCACACAGAACCATCAATTTTACCACGAACTATAGTTCTAACAATTCAATCATTCGGAAAATTCTTAGCAAATACTGGAACATCCTTAAATCAGATTCTGACCTTACACCGATCCTGGAAGTCAAACCTACCATCACTTTCAAGAAAGCAAGCAATCTCAAAAAAATGCTCAGTCCGTCACATTTTGAGTTGAAATATCCTGATGAAAAATCCACTACACAAACAATGTGGCTTCAAAAACCTATCAAAGGCTATTACAAATGTGGTCAATGCTCCATGTGCCAATATGCAGAAAATGGTAAAACAACCGTCATCAAACCCAATGGCACCAACTTCACCATACAACAGCTGATCAATTGCAATAGTCAATTTGTTATATATATCATTCAGTGCGCATGCAAAAAATTATACATTGGGAGCACGATCAGAAAACTCAAGACAAGAATCAGTGAACATATCAGGGCTATTACCAACAGAGATACAAGATCACCAATAGCCAATCATTTCACAGAATCACATCATCCTTCTCAGATCAGTCAGATAAAATTCTACGGAATAGTAAAATTGAAACCGGCCCCAAGAGGAGGGAATCTACAATTAAGACTTCGACAACAAGAAGCAAGATGGATTTGTATGATGGACACTTGCCATACAGGTCTTAACACAGACCAGGAGATATGTCATTTTTTGTAAATCATAATAAGAGATATTTACCTCTATATTACTTTGTAAATTTTGCAACAAATATAAGGCTACAGGAACACTAGAATTGGATCGAGCAAATATGGCGCTCTTAAAAATATAAACAACCATTAGATACGTGCGCGTGACGTCATTACGTGATGCAACGTGCGAATGACGTCATTCCGCACGCGACACACGCATGACGTCACTCCGCACGCGACTCTATGTGAAACCCATTCACAACATGTGGAGTTCACTGACCACATCAGACAGTATCGAGAGAGCGAGGAAAACACCGTTCACATGGTAAGCAAGGTCTTTTACAACTATTTACAATTCTTAAGAAAACTTGGTATTTAGACTAACTTCGTTGCTTCGAACAGTCTTTAAGCTCAAAGTCCGCACAAGCAAACTTAGATACTAAACCAAACCGTACTGTTCCAAGGCAACATATGAGTTCATTTACATTGTCAAAATCCAGGAATCAGTTGTACATGAAGATAATACTGAACTATTGAAGTATAACAAATAAGGATGATTATGACTAGATTTTTTTGGAAAGTACCTTTGACCCAGAGATACAAATATAAACTAGATGCTCTTCACTCTTTCAGACCAAACCGGATGGAATTAATAATATTACCTACATCAAAGGAACCATCATATACATGAACAAGATTTGATATTTAGTTGTAAGTATCTAACTCAACATTGACTGTATAAACGTCAACATAAAACACTCTGTTCAAAATTGCCCATTTTTCTCTTTATTCCCACCTTTTTCCTCTCAGATCTTTCCATTTGCCTATCTACCTACAAATTCCTCCTGAAGAACCGCCATAAACCATGTGGCGGAGAAACACGTGTTGAGGATAATATTACCTAGTGAATGAGGATAATATTACCTAGTGAATTAAACTAGGGCTTCGCAATTTTCGAGCAACAACGTGAAGACAACATTGACTAAACTTTGAACCAATTCAAATTGAGGCCAATACTGCCTAGTGAATTAAACTAGGGCTTCGTAATTTTCTAGTGACAACGTGGGATACAGCAACTTAGTGAATTCAACTAAAAACTTAGAACCAATCTAAATTTTGAATTCTTTTGTCTCTCCATCAACCCAAATGTCGAGTGAATTATACTAAGGCTTCGCAACTCTCAAGTGACAACGTGGGACACAGCAACTTAGTGAACTCAACGAAAAACTTTAAACCAATTTAAATTTTGCATTTTTTTGTCTTCCCATCAACTTATATGTTATGTTCAAGATGTAAAAAGGAATCCCTATTTGTTTACAGCACAATAGAATTCTGAATAAAAATGACAAATGGAACCTAAAAACGAGAAAGTCTCTATATTATAACATTTATGCTTGGGATTGTGTATGTGCCCACACTCCATTCACTGTTGTGTATATTTGGCATTGTGGGTGCTGCAGTGAGAAGTGGGCTCGCTGTCGATTTGTGGCCTGGACACGTGACCTGTGAATTTGATGTTTGATTGCTGTGTCACTCACATGTCATGGTCACCCACCCATACACATCTGCAGTCATGGACTACCAGCTCTCATGTCATGCACCACCTCTGCTAATGGAATGCAGATGAGTCCCATGATTGCTGTGTCATTGTGGTGGCACACATTTCCTGTCTCACTGAGCCACGCACTCTCTGGCTGGCTTCCCAAACCCATACACAGGCATGTCATATTTTTTCCCTGACAGGGACTTTGCCTCCCCTACCACACTAGCTACTTTTGCACGGGCTGAAATGCACCCAGTCATTCTTCGTGGATATGCACAATTTATGATGCAGTGCTTTGAGGCCATTGCAATGGTACATGGACACTGTTCACATGACAATTTGCATTTCATTTCCATATCACATGTACATGAGGTGGCCACAGTGTAGGTAGTGCAACATTGTGCTGTCCAGTTGAGGTGCTGCAGCTTCGGTTCTAACATGGAGTGACAGGAGATGCTCCAGTCCTGGATTCACAACCGTGCTACCAGTTGATCGTGTTGGTGTGGGATATGTGGACCGTATACTTCATGGATGGTGGAAGCAGACCAGAGAGGTTGAGGTAATTTGCAGCTCCACATTGGACTGGTAGGGTGGAAGACTTGTCAGGGGACTGACTGAGGTAGTGACGGAGGTCAGGGGGGCTGGTGAGTGGTATCAGGACTTGAGGGGGTTGCCTGAGGGTAGTGGTGTAGGTCAGTGTTGTGTGGAGAGGGGGGTATACTGTCTGGGGGCTGTCTGGGGTGGTGGCAGAGGCCAGGGGTGTATGGGGAGAGGGTGTACTATCATGGGGCTGACTATGGTATTTGTGGTGGTGGGGGGTGTGGGAGGGGGTGTACTGTCAGCGGGCTGACTGGGACAGTGGAAGAGGTCAGGGGTGTAGGGAGGGGTTGTACTGTCAGAGGGCTGACTGGGGTGGTGGCGGAGGTCAGGGGGTGTGGTGGGGGTATACTCTCACAGGGCTGACTGGGGTAGTGGTGGAGGTCATGGAGCTGGTGCATGGTGTCAGGTCTTGAGGGGGCTATCTGAGGTAGTGGCAAAGGTCAGGAGGTGTGATGAGGGGGGTGTACTGTCAGAAGGCTGACTGGGGGGTGGCAGAGGTCAGTGGGTGATAAGAGGGGGGTGTACTGTCAGGGGGCTGACTGGGGTAGTGGCAGAGGTCAGGGGGTGTGGGTAGGCGGATTACTGTCAGGGAGCTGACTGGAGTAGTGGCAGAGATCAGGGGTGTGTGGGGAGGGGGTGTACTGTCAGGGGGATGACTGGTGTGGTGGTGGAGGTCAGGGGGGTGTCGGGAGGGGGGTGTACTGTCAGGGGACTGACTGGGGTGGTGGTGGTGATCATGGGGCTGCAGGGTGGTGTCAGAACCTGAGAGGACTGCCTGGGAGTATTGGCGAAGGTCAAGGAGGTGTGACGAGATGGGTGTACTTACTGTCACAGGACTGACTGGGGTGGTGGCAGAGGTCTTGGGGGTGTGGGCAGGGGGGTGTGCTATCAGGTGGCTGACTGGAGTGGTGGTGGAGGTCAGGGGTGTGTGGGGAGATGGGTGTACTGTCAGGGGACTGACTGGGGTGGTGGCAGAGGTGAAGGGGGCTGATGGGCGCTGTCAGGAGTTGAGGGTGTTGCCTGGGGGTAGTGGCGGAGGTTGGGGGTGTGGTGCGAGGGTGTACTGTCAGGGGGGTTGCCTGGGGTGGTGGCAAAGGTCAGGTGGATGTTGGGAGTGGGGTGTACTGTGAGGGGGTAACTTGGGGGGTGGCAGAGGTCAGGGGATGTGGGGAGGGGATGCACTGTCAGGGGGTTTGACTAGGGGGGTTTGCTGTCAGGAGGCTGACTGGTGGTGGAGGTCAGAGGGTGTGGGGAGTGGGGTGTACTGTCATGGGGGTTGACTGGGGTGGTGGCGGAGGTCAATGGGATGTTAGGAGGGTGTGTACTGTCAGGGGGCTGACTGGGTGGTGTTGGAGGTCGGGGGGCTGGTGGGAGGTGTCAGTATTTGAGGGGACAGCTATGACTTAGGGGTATAGGCCAGCAGTTGGGTGCCTTGAGAGTAAGGGTGACAGTCAGCAGTTTTGCCAGGTGCAGCCTTAACGTACAGAGGGAGTGTGTATGCAGTTTCCGATGGGTGCAGTCACGACTTACGGGGGACCGCGTGCAGTTTGTTAGGCAGGGGTGCAGCCTTGACTTACGGGGAGACCGTGTACAGTTTCACTGGGATGCAGCCTTGTCTCATGGGGGCCACCTGCA
Organism: Ambystoma mexicanum; assembly: GCF_040938575.1. Classification (NCBI taxonomy): domain Eukaryota; kingdom Metazoa; phylum Chordata; class Amphibia; order Caudata; family Ambystomatidae; genus Ambystoma; species Ambystoma mexicanum. The sequence goes on along the minus strand of NC_090928.1, from coordinate 315,984,173 downwards.
GTATTGTTGGGGTGCAGCCTTGATTTACGAGGGACCATGCATACCATTTCCCAGGGGTGTAGCCGTGACTTACAGGGGACCATGTGCAGTTTCACCGGGGTACAGCCTTGACTTACGGGGGACTGCGTGCAGTTTCACGGGAGTGCAGCCGTGACTTAGGGGGGACCACATGCAGTTTCGCTGGGCTGCAGCCTTCACTTATGGGAGACTGCGCATAGTTTCACTGGGGTGCATCCTTGACTTAAAGGGGACTACGCACGCAGTTTCCCAGGGGTGCCACCGTGACGTACGGGGGATAGTGTGATGCACCGGGGTGCTGATTGATGGGGCAAAGGTATACGCAAAGGTAGGCCCAAAGGTTGCTCTTTGGCAGTGGGTTTTGTTTGCATGGGGGCGTGTTGTGGGCTTTCGAGGCACATCTCTGTTTTCTTTGTGTATCAGTACTTTGCGCTCTGGAGGAATCCATGAATACGTGGAACGCGCAAAGATACTTTTGCACACAAGTGGGCACAGAGTTGTTGTACGTGCAAAGTAATTTGCAGTGTCTTTGCGTTTTTTCTATAAATTGGACCCATAGTTGGGACTGCTCCTGGCTACTCTTCTTCCGGGACACATTAGCTTACAGTCTCCTTTTGGATTGTATCAACATGCTTGGATTGTCAGCATACATTTAATTTATACCAATTTAATCTAGATAAAAGGCATGCATTGTGTGTATACCCCATGTTCGGGGAAAAAGAGCAAAGAAATAAAACGTTAAACATTTGATGATCTTGATGATCTTGATTGAATCTTGGGTCTGTCACAGTACACAACAAAAGCCATTACTATCTCCAGGGCTGCACTGACATCGGTCAATTGATACCAGATAAATCAGAAAAGCTCAGTGATTATTAACGGCCTGTAAAGATAATTACCTTCTCTTTTACAACAAGCTGGGATATTAAGAACTGGGTAACCCTTGATCATATCACCTTGAGTGTGTCTGGATATTGTTGAGCTTAGGTGTGAGGTATAATAGATATTATCAAGTGCATAACTAAGAATAAGGCTTGTTATTGTCACATCAGTGCTCTGAGTGGATCTGAGTAGTTCCAAGAAAAGATGGTCATCCAAATATAAGTGCTATTGGAAGCCAGTAGCTCTAAATATATCTGGGTTTTATTAAGAGCAGGGCTCTTATTCACTTTGTGAATTATCGACAAAACAACTCTGAGTATGAATGACGTTTTAGAACTATGGAATTTAGTTATTATCAAGAACAAAGGTCTATGTGACAACTTACCTTTGACTGAGTTTGAAAATGATCAAGGACAAAGAAACGATCATGGGGCTCAATGGGATTAAGTACTATTATGAGCAGAATACTCAGTGAGGCTGCTATTGTGAACTGTATAGCCCTTAAAGGGTATTGGTCTTGTCCAGATATTACTTCTGAGTGTATATATCTGAGTATTATTTAGGAGGACAGTCAGGGACATAAGTTAATATTCAAAAATACATATTGCGCATAGTGAAATGCATAAGTTATATACTCAGATGTTACATATCTCATATTAAAATGCATACTTCTATTATATATGCTGCATCTATGCACTATGCACAGAGATGCATATATATCATACTGAAATGTACATTCGGTATATTGAGATGTGTGCAATATGTATTGCATGATATATTAAAATACATGTACTGTGCACTGAGATACATACATGTCATATTGAGATGTACAGAGCGTACATTGATATGTATACATCATTTATTGAAATATAAAAGAACCTAAGCCATGCACTGAGATACATACAGTAAATTGAGGCAGAAACACGACAGGCATTTCGGTGCTGGACTGCCCTTGGCCAGGACAAAGACTGATATGTAGTGGAAATTTCTCTTCTGTGAAAGGATGGTGAGCTAAAACTCTGGTTGAAACTCTAACCCGGGATATAGGCTGGTAGTAGAGAAACTAACAGAACCCCCCTTGTTTTTGCATATTAAGTAGCTTTGGGTTTTCACACTAAATTACTAGGGTAAGCCAGACGTGGAATCTTGCTCACTGTTCTTAGAGAGGCACAGCTCCACCTCACTGACGAGGCCCAACCAGACCGAAACACGTGTCTGGGGTTGCTGTTGGTACTCTTGTCCACAAGAGAATTGCCAGGCATTTTGGTGCTGGACTGTCCTTGGGCAGGACAAAGACTGATATGTAGTCGAAATGTCTCTTCTGTGAAAGGATGGTGAGCTGAAACTCTGGTTGAGGCTCTAACCCGGGATATAGGCCGGTAGTAGAGAAACTCTCAGAACCCCCCTTGTTTTTACAGTAAATTGAGATCCATGCATTTCATATTGAAAAATATTACACTGAAATACATAATCTGTATAGTGACATGTATGTACAGTATACTGAGATGCAGAAAAAGTATATTGAAATATACACACTGTACGCTGAGATACATTTATTGTATACTGAGATGCATATATGACATACTGGAATGCATATTGTTTTGGGTGACATTTACACACTTTATATGATGTGTATGGTTATTTGAAATAAGTCATATACCACTCACTGAATTCATGGGGATAACAAGAAATTAATCTTGCAAAATACTGACACACACATTAGTTTATGAAAAGACATCTGCTATCTATATGTGGACACATATATTGTACATCAAAATATGTTTGCTGTTCACTGAAATATATATGCTGCATGTTGAAACAGATATGTTGTTTATTGATATCTTTATATATTGCGCACTGACAGGCTTATATTTTGCATGCTGCAATTCCTTGCACATTAATACTGTTTCCTAAATACAACACACTGAAAATGTCACATGACTTGCAGTCCTGCCCACTGGAGGAAGTCACAAGTTCTTCTCATGTTAGTTTCACTTTTCAGGGGGCTTTCAGAACATTAGCTCTATGACCTTTTAAAAAAGCAGATTCTATGGCAAGACTGGAGGCGAGCATTATTGTCATGATGCCTATCCCCGGCATCCGGACCAGGCCCATCAGTCCCGGCAGCAGGCATCCAGATGCTTAGAAAAAGCCCAGCAGCACCGGCTAGGGGCTATCTGGGTACAGTCCTGGCGCCGTAGGCACCAGGCTGATAGAAGGGGTCAGTCCTGGCGCCATAGGCGCCAGGCTCATATGCTTACACTTACCTCATGCAGACCATGCTGCTAAGAATCCAAGCCAACGTGAAGCCTGAAGGGAACTACTTTGAAGGCTATTTAAGCCACACCCGAAGAGCAGCACACGCTTCGCGTTATTCTGCATCCAGCAGCGTAATGCTCACCGTGCCTGCAAGTCAGCATCCAGCCTTCTGCCATGCCCGCCTCAAGTCTGGAGCTCCTAGAAAAAAGGGGAAGAAGGAGGAAAGGTTAGAACAAGAACATTACTTCTATTTCTCACCTGATTCCGGATTCATTGCGCCTTCTAACAAGGAAAGAGACTTTAATTCTATACGCGTCGCATCGCCCGCTGTAGCGCCGCGCTATTCTCACCAGCCTTCGCAGCACCTCCACGATCCGCCGCAATCTCCATCACTTCTAGCCCAACTCCGGCACCTAAGGGGGACAAGAGAACAGCAAGGTGAGCTGAGAGAATAAACAAAGGCAATCTCTGTTACCACCATAGACTTACCTGATTTTACCGCCGGAGGCATTTTTCATCTCCACGGTCAGGCGCAGTCTCCATCTCATCTTCGCCAAACTCCGGCACCTAAGGGGAACAAAAGAACAGCAAGGTGAGCCGAGAGAATAAACAAAGACAATCAGTTTACCACCAATGACTTACCTGATTTTACCGCTGGAAGCATTATTCATCAAGACGTCATAATTTCTCACGCCACACCTGTAAAAGGAGAGAAAGCAACAGATTAAACACATGTATCATTTACCGGACAGTGTTGGGTAATACAGACTCTTACCTGAACGCTACCAGCTGCCACGAGGCAACCTTCTCTTGGGTCAAGCTGCAAGATAAAAGGAATCGGACAAAAGTGAATATCAGACATTTTGAACTCTTACGAACTATATACTTATGTTTCCTCACCAGGGACCTCAGAGTCAATATTGGTCTGGAACTCTCCCAACTCCTTCGGATCAGTGAAGTGACTGGTTATCTACGCGCCCCTGCATTCCACGCAGGATGGAGAGCTCATCTTTTATAAACATAAGGTGAGACTATGAAAGGAGATATCGAAGGTGATTAGTGGGAAGAACAGTGGGGTGCTATCACTCAAATCCACGGGTGGCTAATTCCCTTTCTCCACTTTCAGGAAAATACTTCTTCGGATGAAGCAGACGAAATTAGGCGGGCCAGTCCAATCTGTCATCTCTGCACTACGCGTCACGTTGGTGGAGATCACAGCTGTCCAGTTCCGATCAACGCCCCTGTGGGAGCCAGGTGAGCGTAACAATTATGCTTCAACTTCATTTATTACTACTCCTCAGCAGTTTCAACAAACTAATAACACATACTGTAAAACGTCCCAAAATGACTTTTTCTTTTCTAAACTACAATCCCCATTGTCTCTATAATCCATCTTCCCCCTTGCTCAGCTATGACCACATACTGTCCCTTAGCTCCTCCTTTCTTTTACTGCTCCTCATGCAGATAAGTACTGTTCGACTCATCTCCCTTTAAGCAGGTGTGAGGATTGTAGATAAGGGATTATAGTTATCATGGGACAGTATAGCAATATTAGGTAGATATACGCGAAGCACGCATTAATATATTCAGTAATACCTTGTGATTTTAATGTATTCAGTAAAACCTTGTGAAGTATAGACTGCGTGCTAAATGTAGCCAGCGTGATCGGACGTATACCGAGCAGTATTTCCTCATCGGATTCGGGCATTAGAAAGAAGCCCTGTGATGCTCTCGCCCTGTGACGCTCTTGCCCCGTGCCGCATCATCGGCACATCGGGGGTGAGCCCGCACATCAGCGGGGCCCACGGAGCAGAAGTCTGCTGAAGCGCTCCGGCCCCCTCTTTTGGGGAGGCAAAGCCAGAGCTCAGGAGCACCGCTTGTATTATCTATGCAACGCAGAACTGAGATAGAGCGGACCTGGACACAGCAGTGAATAGCCTCAATAAATTCTGACTTCGGTCGGATTAATAATAATTACATACGGCGCTCGCCAATGCCCGCAGCAGCGTGCCACAAGCGGAGAGCAGAGAAGCTCCTCAGACACACGCTCGGCACGCAATCACAGCTGATAAGCTCCTAGGAGAGTCTCGAGCTCGGAAGCTCGTGGAATCTGGGTTCCAAAGGCCCAATTGACATAGAGTGCCTCAGAAGCTCAGAGAGTTTGGGTCCCAAAAGCCTAATTGAGATAAAAGTGTAATTTCTGGCATCCAAATCATAATACATCTGGTGCAGCCACAAAGAGTAAAAATAAAATAATAATAATAAAATAAAATAAAAAAAAATAAAATAAAAAAAAAATATATATATATATATATATATATATATATATATATATATATATATATATATATATATATATATACAAAGGCCAGTTAGTGAAGTGGGCGTGCTAGGACACCTGTTTCAGGCAGAGAGCAACCTCGCAAGATGTCAGAATTTTAATGGAGCGAAGAAGAGCAGTTTTTAGACTTAGCTGCCAGCTTCAAGGAGGTGCTGGGTAATTCACTAGTGGAGGCCGTGGCTCAATGGGTGAAACCCCTACAGGAAAGGCTGGAGACACTGGAAGCAATACTGCACCAGCCAAAAGATAACACCGGCATAGCAGATTGCAGGCCACAGAGCCCTCTACAGCAGGGACTATGGGGAGTACTCAGGCCCGTAAGAGAAAAACCTCTTGTGACCCCCCAGGGCCCTTTGGATGGGGCAAAACCAAGGGCCCCGGAGGTGGACGATGCAAAGCTCAGAGAAGCATATTTGCGATAACAGACAGTGCCAGACCTCACTTCCCCTAATCCCGGGGAAGAAGTTGATAGGGAGGATGACCCAGGCTCGGAAAAAGAGCCAGCGGAAGGTGACCTACCCTCCCAGGACGAGGAGGAGATAGTGGAAGAAGAAGAGGTCAAGCCCAGCGGAGGCAAGAGAGCCCGCAAAGAGAAACACCTCGAGGAGTTAGAAGAGGATACGTTCGACCCGGACAGTATCTGGAACCCAAGGTCATCCGACTGGCAACCATCACCAAGAGATGCGCAATACTGACCATAAGGTTAAGGAAAGCCCTCGACAAAGAGGTGCGACAGTGCCTGTGCCCAGAGTGTCCAAGACCAGACCTCCCGGGTAAAGTAGTCGAAATGCCAGAGATGGACCCCAAGATGCTTACTTTTGTATTGAAGACCAGCAAAGACCCTCACAATGGCATCGACAGGTCTTGGAAGAGTTGCCAAGAAAAGGTGCTACACATTGCTAGTCCACTGGCAAAGATCATGGACATGGCTGAGAGAGCCAGGGACACAGGAGAGGAGGTATATCCTGACGCCCTAGCAGGTTTGGCGCAAAGAGCCATATGTCTTCTAGGCAATGCCAACTGCGCTATCACATCAGATTGGAGGAGAGGCTTATTGTTAAAGATCGATCCCAAGCTCAGTGAAATTGCGTCATACGAAGATGGAGAAACATTTGGGAAAGAGATGGGCCGCTTCGTCGGCACATATACCTCGCTAGAGAAGGCTCAAGCTTCGATTCGAAAATGTTTCCCTAACCAGGTTTTTACCGGGACCGGCCGCCACAGAGGTTGAGCGTCTGGTCGAAACCAAGGTGGACGATGACCTCTGAATCCCAGAGCCCAATAGTGGGAGAACAGGCAGCAGGATTCCTTCTTCCCTGCTAGAGGACGCTTCCCGAGAGGTTGCAGAGGAAGAGGAACCGGCCGAGGACAAGGATTTACACAAGGTGAGAGTGGTGCTGTACCCTCCAGTCGGGGGGAGAACAGCTATTTTCTGGGTAAACTGGCGCACGCTTTCCAGCAATGCTTGGATATTGCAGACTGTATTGGGTCTGCGCCCAGAGTTTATAGAGCCACCCATTCAGGAGTGCAAGCCACACCACCAGCAATTAGCACACTCAGGGCAGAGCCTCCTAGATCACAATCTGCTGCAGATCGGCCAGAAAAACGCCATAGAAAGATGTCCAAAGGCACCCAATTTCGTGAGCAAATGTTCCTAGTGCAAAGGAGGAAAGAGAAAGTAAGGCCGGTAATAAACCTAAAAGGAACTGAACTGCTGGATAGTCTACCAGCATTTCAAAATGGAGGGCATCCACCAGCTCTGAGACACCCTCAGAGAAGAGGATTGGCTGACAAGACTGGACCTGAAGGACGCTTACCTGATGGTTCCAGTATTAGAGGAATTCAGGACCTTCCTAGCTTTTCGCTGGAGAGGACAGTTCTGGCAATTCAAGACCATGCCCTTCAGGCTTGCATCAGGTCTGTGGGCTTTTACCAAGCTGAGGACACCAGTATCGGCAGCAATATGAGAGAAGGGCATCAGATTGATCATATATCTAGACAACCTTCTCCTACTGGCCGAGGACCAAGAGGCTAGTATACCAGACGAAATGGGTACAGAGCCTACTACTATCCTTATGATTTCTAGTCAATGTGGAGAAATCGGATACCTCTCCGGTACAGCGACTATTCTTCCTGGGATTTATACTAGACACCAGGAGAGCCACGCTAGAGCTCCCAGCTCGAAAGATGCGAGACATCAAAAGAGAGTTAAGGGGATGTCTCCAGAAACAAGTGGTGTCACTCAGGACGCTAGCAAGGATAGTTGGGCTACTAGCAGCATCCATTCAAGCCATATTTCCCGGGCCCTTACACTATCGGGCAATGCAGAGGCTAAAGATAAGACACTTGCAGCAGGGTTTAAGGTATCATCAAGCAGTACCTTTGGATCAAGAGTCGGTAACAGAACTGGTATGGTGGTTGAAGAATATGGACACCTGGAATGGGCGAGCCATTTTTGGAGACCGGCCAGACCTGATCATAGAATCCGACGCAAGCCGACTGGGCTGGGGTGCCCGATGTGGGAACCTACAGACAGGAGGGAAATGGAGCAAAGAAGAGCTTTGTCTCCACATAAACTGGCTAGAGCTATTAGCAGGATCCTTCGCGATCAAGGCCTTCACGAAAGGGAGGATGAAATCCTGCGTACTGCTGAAGATGGACAATATTTAAACAGTTCAATACATAAACCATGGGTGGCACCAGGTCCAGGATGTTAGCAGAGTTAGCGAAAGATTTCTGGTACTTTTGCCTTCAGTCAGAGATGTCAGTGACAGCAGAATACGTGCCCGGATCGCTGAACGTCATAGTGGACTGGAATTCACGATACCTCACGGACTCCAGCGATTGGAAGCTGGATCCGACAGTATGTGAGAGGATGAATCAGAGGTGGGGTCCTCTGCACATAGACCTCTTTGTGTCCCGGCTGAACGCACAGACAGCCAATTACATCAGCTGGAGGATGGACCCGGATACACGGGGAACAGATGCATTTCTACAAGAATGGAGCAGAGGCCCACACTACGCGTTTCCCCCATTCATGATGCTGAGCAGAGTTCTAGCGAAATGTCGGAGGGAGAGAGCAGAACTGCTGTTAGTAGCACCACTGTGGAAATCACAAGTATGGTTTCCAACGCTGAGTGAATTAGCAGTAGACCCGCCGAGTTTGCTGCCGGAAGGAGAGCAACTGCTCAGGGACCCAGTTGGGTCATATCATCCTCTAAGAGTGAGAGGGACACTTCCGCTCATCGCGTGCAGAATATCAGGAGACGTTGGGCGTTTCCAGGAATTTCAGCGCAAGCTGCAGATCTTATCGCTGAATCCTGGGCTCCATCCACCAGGAGGAGCTACGACGCGGCTTGGTCGAAATGGGTTAGCTGGTGCCGAAGGGGAGGTGTTCATCCCATTTCAGCACCTGTAGTGACGATCCTGAACTTCCTAGCACAACTACTGCAAGACGGAAAAGCTTTCCGCACAATAGCCGTATATCAGCAGGACACCTGCCAATTGAAGGTGTGCCAGCAGGAGAACACCCAGCAGTAGTGAGATTGATACGAGGAGCGAAATTTAAGACTCCCCCAGAACCCTGTTATCACACAGTGTGGGACGTATCAGCAGTTCTTCAGCTTTTAGAGAGCTGGCCAGCAAACTGATATCTCTCCATTAAGCAACTGTCAGGGAAGCAGGCAATGCTCCTATGTCTAGTCTTGCGTAAACGAGTATCAGATGTACGAGCACTGGAAATAAATAGAAGGTCCTTCGGGCCGGAAGGAGTTACCTTTTCCGTAGCAATGAGAACTAAGGCAGGGACCTCCTCAATCCATTATCTGTATTTTCCGAATAGGTCTAAGCTGTGTGTAGCAAACTGTACCAAAGAATACAAAAACAGTACAGCAGAGCATAGAGCAGCAGGTATCACGCAATTGCTTATTGCGCGTAGGAAGCCTTTTCAGGGGGTAGCTACAGCAACAATCGCTAGATGGGTGAAGGAAATCATGCAAGCAGCTAACATAGACTTGACAAAGTATGGAGCTCATTCAGTGCGGGGAGCTATGGCATCCAAAGCATTCAAGGCAGGAGTGTCCTTGAGAGACATTATGCTAGCGGCAGACTGGGCTAATGATCGCACCTTTAAGGAATTTTTTCTTTAAGCCAACAGAAAATCTAGCAGCCGCTGTAGTAGGAAGCTTTGAACAAGCATAATGCTCACCTCCAGTCTTGCCATAGAATAAAGATAACCCCTGCTTTCTGCACAGGGAGTATTAATTCTATTAAAGACTAGGAGGCGAGAATTAAATTCCCTCCCATTGATGTATTGATTATGTGTGTAATTGACTGTTGGTATTAACTAACAATGATATTTTCTCAGGTTAATAGCAATACGCCACCCAGATTATTTTGCTTTGTATTATGTTCCTAGGGGAAGAGCCAAAGAACAATTGAAAGGACAGACTAGCAGCAGTAGTCAGTTGAAGTCGAGGAAGTTCGACGTTCCAGTTTGCAGTGGTTAAAGTCTTCGCTCTGTTGGTAGGACATAGAGCCTCATTACAAGTGAGGTGTAAGGGGTTAACGGGCTGGTAAAGGTGCCGGCGCCATTAAACCCGTACCGCCTCATTATGAGGTTCCCTCGTGGGACCCGCTCTGGACGTCTGGTCAGACCAGACATCCTTTGCGGATCCCACGAGGGGACCAGCATGCTAACAACAGGCCCGTCATTAACGGGCCCGTTGTTAGCATGCTCCCCATTCCCATTGACCCCTATGGGGGCTCAAATGGGAATGGGGATGGTCCGGGTTCCCTGAATGGGGAAATACCGGGCCCTCCAAAGTGGGAATGGCCCGGTATTACCCCATTCAGGGACCACGGACCCGGACCTGAGTTTGGAGGCAGTCATGCCCTTGTTAAGGGCATGGTTGCCTTCAAACTTGTAATGAGGCCCATAGTGTGGAGTTTAAAGACAATTCAGAGTGTGGAGTTTAAAGACAATTCAGAGCACGTAAAAGAGAGGAGGAGCTCAGGGACAGGATGTGGTCATAGCTGAGCAAGGAGGAAGATGGACTACAGAGACTATGGGGATTGTAGTTTAGAAAAGAAAAATTCATTTTGGGACGTTTTACAGTATATGTTGTTAGTTTGTTGAAACTGATGAGGAGTAGTAATAAATGAAGTTGAAGCATAATGCTTGCCTCCTAGTCTTTAATAGAATGAATACTCCCAGCGCAGAAAGCAGGGGTAATCTTTATTCTTGGAAAGACATTACCTGCCTACCAGTTTGTTGAAGGTCCAGGTGTTCACCATTCCAGGCTGGTTTGTGACTCCCTAGGTATGAAATTGGTGGCTTTTGGGGGCAAAGGAAATAAGTATTTGTCAATATTGAAAGGTGGGCACAGGACCGTTGTGGGTCTGATTTCCAGAGGACAACAAGAGCTTGTTTGTGAGTGATTATTACTGTTAATTTTTATGAGACAAACGTTTGTACATGTACAATACATGCAAGGCAGGACTAGACATTTTTTAACCCTAGGTGAAATGCTTTTCATATGGATTGATCAGAAGTTGTTTAGGACCTCCTCCTGTAAAGGAATGTATCCAAGTCAATAGTTCGTTGTAGTACAGGCTACAGCAAACATATAACATTTAGGTGCCAATCCTTTGGTTTCGTTTGGGAACTGACAGAGCTGCCTGTCAGCAGAAAGCTGGAGGCCAACATGATGGGCCCTGAGCTGCAGCTGAGGGAAGGTTAGGTTCACTGGTGATGTCAACCGCATTAGCACAAGCACGAGGTCACTACCACCAGGGACGTCATTTCACCAAAATGCCAGGGGTAGCAGAAGTGACATCATATGACCCTTCACATCTGAAGACATCACAGGAAGTGATGTCATTTGACCCAACCCTGAAGTGACATCACAGGAAGCAGAACCATTGACCCCTTCACAAAACAGGAAGTGGCATCACATAGCATTGTTTCTAAGTACACTATGAAAAATATGGTTACAATATTATTGTAACGTGATATACATTTCATACAAGAATGGATTACCATATGTACTGGCAGAAAAAAACATGCTATAACTGCAACTTGCGAAAAGCAAAATACATAGTCCGAAATGGATGCTTGTTCTACTCTAAATGCTTTTTGGAGGATTTTGTCTGCATTGTGAATTTGAGGTCTTACGTACAGACTAAATCAGTGTCTCACCCCCTGAAGTGCACCTGATATAAACCTTTAATGAATCTAGCAATTATTGTATGGAATTCCAGAAAGGCAAAAAGCTCAAATAGGCACATGGCATTGGCCACAGCCCAGGAGCTTCAATTTGTATTTGTCATTTTTTTGGGGTAGCAAGGGAGACCTCGGAGGTTCCAATCGTGACCCCTGGCGACCCCTAAATGACGTCCCTGACTACCACGTAACAACGATGCAGCTGGTGTTTGGACTTTTGGACTGCTATGCAAAGTACAATCACAATTAAAAGTATATCTAAAAAACAAGAGTGCTTGACTCCCGAGCAGGCATCTCCATCAGACAATCCTTTTTGAGAGAAAAGAAGAGGGTCTGGAGACGAGGTGATAAGGAAAACCAGTGAAGAAACTAAAAAGAGGGAATGAAGAAAGGAGAATGAATGAGTGGAGGAAGCAGAAGTAGAAAGGAGAATAGAGGAGTATGGAGAAACAGGGGAAGAAAGCAGAAAGTAGAAAGCAGAGGCAGTAAACACCTAGGGAGGGGAGAAAGGCATAGCTGAGGTGGGGGAGAAGTGAAGATAAATGGGGAGAAGGAAAGAGGAGCAGAGTAGGAGCTCAGAAGGCAATTGGGAGTAGGGAATGAATCTAGGTGAGAGGCAACAGAAGTGTACGATTAAAGGGAAGAGGGAAGACATCGGTGTGGAAAGAACATGCTTGAAGAATCGAGAAGAAATGAAGAAAGAAGACGAAAGTGAGGGACCAAAAATGTCTGAAAGGAAAAGATAAGAGAGATAAATTAGGAATGCATGGCAGAAGGCAAAAGGAGAGCAGGGAGAGAAGATTTAGACAGAGCAGTAAACAGTTGCAGCGAATTAGGGATGAAAATATAAATATTCAGTATAGGCAGGGAATTGAGGAGGGAAAGAAGGTTACAGGGTTAGGCACAAAATACAGAGCAAAGAAAATAGGACTAGAACCAAGTCAGAAAAAAACACTTTCAGACATACATTTTCAAATGAAGAAATGACCACCCACAGCCCACATCCTAATCAACTTCACCAACTAAGCAAAGGGTAGAAACACATAGGGCTTGCAAGTCTTCTTTGAGCCATGACCCACAAATGCTCCTGAATGACCCACCTGAAGGCAACCTTGTTTGTAATGTACTTCCTGAGGATGCACAGGGGGTTGCTCTGGCCAGTTCTTGAGGCCATCCTTTGCACATTATGTCCGTTTCTCCACACCATAAGGGTGTGTTCTCAGGTCCCAGATGCCACATCCTGTGCACTGTTTGTAGTTCTATATGTCACATCTGCAATCTGCGCAAAGCCACGTATGCAGTATTGTGTCCAGTCCTACAGACCACTTCAGTAGTATTGTGTCTAGCAATAAAGGAAACATCTTGAACATCATGCCCATTTCTGAAGGACACACATAGGATGTGCCATAGGATGTGCCTCATGGAAAACGCCTTATTTAGGTAGCCCTGTCTAGTCCTACAGGCCAAATCTGTAGTAAAATGTCCATTTATGGTGCTAGATCCACATTATTGTGCTCAGCCTCTAAGGTGACAATCGAAGTGATATATACAGTCTTGGAGGCCACGTCTGCAATATTTGTGTTTAGTTCTGCAGGCCACACACGGCATTAGTGATCTACAAAATGAGGCATAACTGACAAAAAAGCAGATACAGATCCAGGCATGCCCCCCATAACTGAACAAAGTGCCTCCAGAACATGCACAGTACCCATCAAATGACATATGTCAATGGGCAGAGTAGCTTAGATGTGGCCACTAGAACTGACCACAGTACTCGAGATGTGGCCTTAGACTTAGATGCGGAAGCCTACATGCGAAATCTAGAAAGTGACACAGACCCCATATGTGGCATGCAGAATCGAGAAGAGTGCTCACAATAAGAGCTCGTGAATTAGACACACTACTACAGATGAGGCCTCCAGAACTAGACATACAACGAACTGCACATTGTGAATTCGAGACTGGACAGAATACTGCAGATAGGGCTTCTGGAACTTGACACGAAATGTGGCATCCAGAAATGGCAACAATAAGGCAGATGAAGCCTTCAGAAGTATATAGGACATAACAGATGAGGCCTTTTAAATTGGACACATTACAGGAGAGGATGCTGAAGGAATGATGTGTGTAACCCTGCATACATTTGGGGTCACTAATGGCCTTAGTCATGTGGTAAAATAATTATGCTGTCTGGCATTTGGTCTCATTGAACATAAACTAAAAACTCACATACTATTGTAGCTATCAAAACATAATGTATTGTGCAACATAAATAGAAATGTGAAATGTAAATGCAAAGATGTAAAACATGTTAACTGTACTTTTAAATTGTGTGTTTCACTTTGTTCGTGTAGTCAGTAGGCGATTACTCTATACATCACGTGTTTAATAATGGGAAAACAATCCATCTGGCAAATAAAACACTGGGCACCATGTTAAGAAAGATATCACCTACCTGATTCACCCTTTGTTGCCAACTGGCTGTTCTTGGTTGTGTGTGCCTCAGCCGTTAGCCTTCTGGAGATAGTGGCTAATGGTACAGACCTTGGCTAGATCAAATACTAGATTCCACCTATAATGGGGGAGCTTAGGGAACCTCTGCTAGGAGATGGATTGATGCTATGTGCAGATAGCACTTAATCACAGGCCTGTTCTAGGCCTTGTGATGCGTGGCCCCGCACCCCTTCCAGGGGGAGCTGACGGGATCTGTGAGCTAGGCTGCCATGCTCGAGTGAATGAGGAGCACTACCAACCTGCCACCGTAGAGAGAGAGCGAGAAAGAGGCAGCGAGAGAGATAGACAGAGGGATGCCTGTAAGCCCTAAAGAAAGATGATGACCTAGTCCAATCTATCCAGGGGATGAAGAGCAAAGGAGAGAGGACATAAACCGTGCTTTCCCAGAGAGAGACAAGTAAGGAGTCACTATATACCTTGTGAGCCACCTGCTGCCAGCTGAATGTGAAGCCGGGGAGTTGTTGGCCCATGAGTACCGGATAGAGTCCACACTAGTCCTTCTACCACCACCAGCATCCTGTGTAATAGGGGGACAGGCCATGCTATCTGCCACTTGTGCTCCAGGCCCCACTGCCTATGTACACAGTGCACGTTTTTGCAGAGAAGGAAGCCTTTATCTGTTGGTTTTGGCCAGGACCTCCCTGTGGCAAGACCGGATGACACAGCGACATCAACGATAAACTCCATCTGAGCTTAAGGTATGTGTAAAAGCACCACTTCAGTGGACACCTGTGGCAGGTACGGCTAGCCATCCCCGCACTTTAGAATGCACCTACGACTGTGGCAAATTAGTTCTAACTGGTCAAATAACCATTTCTCTCTGAAACACCAGAATTGCTTAAACACCTGTGCCATTTGAATACAGAGACAGTTTGCATCAAATTTCAGTCTAGCTAGGTACATCAAGTCTCCTGCACTAGTGCTCTGTCATGACCTCTCTCAGCACCCGTCCACATGCCAGACCTCTTAGGTAGCTTGCCGGAGCCTAGCTAGCTCTGGTATGTCCTAATCCTGGCTAAATGCACACACACATCTTAAGCCTCTTCTTAGGACTTTCCCATTCCTGTACTTCGGTCCCCGAGGGCGTTCCTACCACAAAGCACGTTGAGGCTATTTAAATGGGAAAAGGCGCTATATAAATGACTACTACAATACAATACAATTGCAGTGCCACCTAAAAGGAAAAGAAAAGAATGAGAGCACAAGCCAAGCAGTGCTCCCAGATATGGAGGGGAATTGGTGCAGTTGAAGGTAACCTTGCTGTCTGTGCCTCATTGCCATTACTTCTCCACCCATGTACGTCTAAACCCACATTGCCTGCATACCTACCACCACAAGGATGAAAAAGGAAAACACAAACATTGCCTTGGGCTCCATTTCCCCAGGCACACCTGTGCTTGACACCTGTTGGCATTTAAAAGAAGCATAGTCACACTGGCTTGGACCTGCACCTAGAGAGAAAGAAGGAGAGAGCAAATGATTACGACTGCGGCTTGCTGTCCCTCAAAGTGGGGACCCTTCAAGGCCCAGCCTGCAGAAGTGCCCACCTGCTATTTGTTCCATTGTACAGCGCCTTGGTGTAAAGCGCTCTATAAATAAATCAATCAAACAATCAATTAATCAATATACAAGTACTGAAAGTCAAGCCAAGAGTCATCTCTCTGTCTCTACACACTCTCATCCATAGAGGGAAGAACTCAACTGATTTACTTCCCTTCAGAAGAGACTCCATCAGCCCACAGCATCCCTACCTCCTCGCTCACTTTGGCCAAAAGACTTTAATGATACTACAGCTACTCATGCTTGACGGCCCTGCTCTGCTGATTGCTGAATCTGGTTCCTAATGTGCCTGTGCTCTGAAAAGCTATGCCAAAGCCCAGACCTCAGTTGCATTGTCATGCGGTAGTGACTGCTTGCATGGGAAGACATCACCAGTGAGACTAACTTGCCCCCAGCAGCAGTTTATGGCCCATTAAAATGCTCGATAATGGCAAGGAGCTTTGTTAATTCTCAAAGCACACTAAATAAATACATACATAAATAAACATGAACTTAAAAATAATGTGTTTGTGTTAGCCTAAACTTACAATTTAGCTGTCGACATTATAGATAAGGCTGTTTCAGGAGCAGGTCATAAACAACCTCATATGCGGCCTAGGGTCCAAAAATGCTTCCTCATGCCTATACTGTACAAATCACTGCCTCCTGAAAGTCAACACTAACAATGACTCAAAAACAAGCACTGCTTGTCCTCAGAAGAACAGACCTAAAGAAGCTCTGTGTCCACCTCTCAAAGTTGACACAGCCAGAGACTGCATAGCCAAGGGCCGAAAGTCCAAGAAACTGGCAGGCAAGAATGTCTTTTAAAGGTCTGCTTTGTCTGAAGTACCAGAGCTTCTTTCCTGAAGGCCCTCTGTAAAATGAAGCTACTATGAGACGACCAAGTTACTTCCTATAGTGAACTGGACTATAAATCATGTGACATTTTCAGTACTAGAAGAAACAGTGTTCACGTGTAAGCAATTTCACCATACATTGTTCAAGCTTCTCAGTACACAGTATAAAGAAATCCCAATATGTAATATTACCTCACCGAAGGATCTAAATCACTTAAAAATAACGACCAGAAAGGACGACTCTCAAATGGATTGCAAAAGAGTTGTGCTAGAGGAGCTGTGTAAAAAAACAAACTTAGAAAACCAGCAATCATGGACTGGATGGCAAGGGCTTTGGTACCAAAGTCACAGCCATCGAGCCAGAGGAAGAGAGCTGTTGGAACTTTGAAGATTGGGTTATGGAAGACCAGGGGCTTTGCCCTTATTTTTCCAAAACTGGACCCCGTCGCAGCCAGTCTTGATATAATATGTCTGCAGGAAACCTGGTTGTTGGAACTTCCATTGGTTGATGGGTTCTCTGTGCACCTAAGTAAAGCAAAAAAAGGAACCCAGGGTAGACCGTCATCTGGCCTTTTATCCCTTGTAAAAAATAGTGCGAACTGGAAGTTATTGAAACCTTTAACCCAAATCTGTATATTCAAATATTGGTTCTAACTTTCTTAGAGCCGGATGGTGAGGTACAGAGTGGTACGACCTTTTTCAATGTTTGGAACTCAGACTCGTTAGAATCAAGCACCTTCATTTACACAGTGTTGACCTGGGTAGACCTTGCATATGATACAAATGCAAAGCCTGTAGAGATCCTATGCAGGGATTAAAACAGAGATTGCCTAAAATGGGGCCATCGAGATGAGAGGTATGTTAAAAGGGGAAATGGTCATCAAGCCCAAAGAACCAAGGACTGGCCGGAGGCAACGGGAAACAGAGGATAAGTCACGCTGAATGGCCAAACGTCAGGAGACATCCCGGGAGCACCGACCTGGCACAATGGCTCTGGTAGTGCAACCTTGGACTACTTTTTTGTTTCTAGTAATATGTGTGGATTGATACTACCGCTCAGTGTATCCCCCACAGTGATCACGACATGATAGTTCTAACCAAAATAGCTCGAAAAAATGACAAAATTTCATACTGGCCACAAAAGGTGAAGGTTGAAGGAGGGTGACAGAGACTGAGACTGAAACCTGAAGTGATTCCATGCCTGACAGAAGATCTCCTGGAGTGGCACTCAAGACATGAAGTGTGGGGTTGAATATGACTCTGTTCTAGCGATGTTCATTGAAAAATCTTCTAAGAACAGCAATCCGCCCTTTAAAACCTTACATTCCTATGACAAACAGGTGGCCTAATACAGAAAGAAATAGGGAAACTCAGTGCCCTACCCTTGGTGGATAGGTATGACTTGATTAAAAGACAGAAACAAAAATACAAAAATTGGCTGATTTCACACAAAGCCATAATGTACCAAAACAATGCTGAAACAATGCCTAGAGCCTTGGCCATGAACAACACTAGGACCCTGTAGCAGATCATCAATGAGGAAGGCTCAGCTAACATCTCTCTTCAGCTAAATCCGATAACGGAAAATACCTGGGTGACTTACTTTGGGAAGCTGTACTCACCACACAATGACCATGATGAAGCCCCATCCTTTACGCCAAGACAGAAATGGAACGTCGTGTTTGACAGAGAGGAAATTCTTGCCCAAATAAAGAAGGTCAGCAGATCATGTGCCGCTGGACCAGACGGCTTGACTAACGAGATGTTGAGATTTGCTCCGGAGGCCTAGGCTGACTTTTGCGTGGTATTGTTTAAAAGAATCCTGGCAAGAGGTCAAGTGCCACAGTCATGGAAAACCAATGTGGTAGTGACGATATTCAAAAAGGGAGATATAAATGTCCCGTATTGGCCCGTTGCACGACTAGATGTTTTGGGGAAACTATTTGCCTCCCTTTCACACAAACATCTAAACGATTGGACCATACTATCAGGATGTTATGATTGTCGCTAAAAGGGTTTTGTTAAAGAAGAAGGCTGCAACCTAAACCTCATATTAATTAATCTGTTGAATAGGAGAGCAAGTAAGGGGCCCAGCAAAATATACTTAGCCTGCAACGTCTTGGAACGTGCTTTTGATAGCATAAACCGAGAAACCCTCTGGGATAAATTGGAAACAAGAGGGTGCCCAAAGGACTTGTTTGCGGTGATAAAAGACCTAAGCACTGGCAGATCCATGAAAATCAGACTCGATCAAGCTGGCACACTATCTAAAAGTATACCTACATTTAAAGGCTTGGAGTAGGGTTGCCCGATGGAGCCATCCTTATTCAAGTTCTTCATCGAAGATTTGCAAGAAGTACTAGGCCAGGACTGTTCTTTCCCAACAAGAATAAATGAAACAGCCGTGGGGTGAATCCTGTCTGCGGACAACTTGGTGTTGTTAGATCTCACGCCAATCAGCCTCCAAAGCAAATTTGACCTTCTGCAAAATTGTGTCCTCCGAAATGACTTAAGAATCAAGGTAAAAAAATCAGAAATCATAATTCTTGAGAAACGGAAAGGGAGGAAAAAAAATATGCCAAGTTGCTCGCTGAATGAAAATCGGATTAGACCTGCCAAGCAAATAAAATACCTGGGAGTAATAATACGCGCTATTCTTTTACCAAGTAAAGAATCATTGTGCACGTTAAGGTGCTCAGCAAAAGCCACTTTAAAATGTTCTCAAATCCATGGCCAGAGAGTGATAGGCTCAACCTTGCAAGTTCTTAAAAGTCAGGTGAGGCAAGCAGCCTTACATGGAGCAGAATTATGGGGATTTAACAATGTATCGCATTTACAACATTTCGTCCATTGTTCTACTGATTACGCCTTTGGTCATCCCCTGTTTTAACTAAATTCACAGAGGTTATGTCATATCTATTAAAGCAGTTAAAGGGTAACTCTCTACCGTGGTTTAAAACACATTAGATCTGTGTGTGAGGTTATAGGCATGGAACAGTGGTGGGTGATGCTGAATTCAATTAATCGTATTTCCAGGGCGACACTAAGGACCCGTTTGGAAGAGCAGAGTATTCACTCCTTGGTTCATGAGAGTGGCGTGGTGGGAGCGTACCTCCAAATAAAGGAAACTTTAAGGATGGAAACATACTTGCATCAAATAAGAGACTGCCTAAATCGCTCTCTCTTATTTAAACCTAGAGCAGGTATTCTGCCCTTAGCTTCATTCACTTGAACATGGTCAACAGGAGGAACACAATCTGCCCATTTTGTCCTCTGCTGAAGGAATCTGTACCTCACTTTTTGTTTATATGCTCTGCACACAAACACATAAGGCAGTGAAATCGAAAGCCCCGCCTTTCTTGCCACGATATCAGAGATATCCATGCTCCCAAATTATTTTGTAAAAGAGTGGCACATGAGGATATTGGTTTTGCAGTAGCTGACTTTATGAGTAGAGCTTGGTACACAAGATCCAAACATATGAGGACCCTGACATGTATATCGGAACTGATCTGCTTTTAAATATAAAGAACATATTAAGTATGAGAGTCCATATCCATTGGAATAAGATGGGATTTAGCAGGTTAATTGCACTTTGGAATATGTATGTATTTTAAATACTCACATTTTTATTGGGGATTTCTGTTTGGTCCAATTCAAAAACATTTCTGTTAGCTCAATGGAATTGAATTTCTTTTAAACAGAAAGAATTGACAAAATATTGGAGGCCCCCAAAATGGATAAGAATGGGTTTTAGTAGTGCAGGTCTGATAGCCTGTACTAATACATTGCTCAAAGACTG
Organism: Ambystoma mexicanum; assembly: GCF_040938575.1. Taxonomy (NCBI): domain Eukaryota; kingdom Metazoa; phylum Chordata; class Amphibia; order Caudata; family Ambystomatidae; genus Ambystoma; species Ambystoma mexicanum. Next base: position 315,963,738 of record NC_090928.1, on the reverse strand, counting down.
AATTAGCATAGAAGGCTGCTGGCACCTAGCTGACACCTAGCTTAGACTAGGCATATTGCACTTTCTGTTCATTGACCGAGCCCCAAAATTGAAATAAATGTATTTGTATTGATGTTTTGTTTTATGATGGAGGATGAAAAGAAAGTGAACATGTTGATTTAGACATTGCTCTTATACTTCATTGATTAATTGTATGTGAATTATCTGCTGCTTCTATGGACTGCCAGCTGGGTACATATGGGACTCAGTGGTCTATGTTTGACAGACTGTAAATGAATTGGTTAAAGAGTACATTATGATATCAGTCTAATGACTATTAGTTTAGATTATGCACATTGCACTTTCTGTTTATTACCCGAGTTCTAAATTTAAATGCACTGATGTGCACTGAGGTTTTGTCTTGTATATTTTATGTTAGAGGTGAAAAGGACAATATGTTGATTTTATCCTTGTTCCTAAATCTGATGGATCTACTGTGTCTGTATTATCTGTTGCATGTATGGCTTTTATCGCCGACATAATGTTTATTTGAAAACAATATGGACTTCAAGTGTTTTTCGTTGGTGTAGGCCTGTCTCACAGAGACACTTTATTGGCACTAATGACCTTTGATTTGTGTTTGCCATGCTCTCCCTTGTGTTAGTCAGTTGATTTGGTTCTTCTTGGTGTGTGTTGTGGATCATTCAACCGTTCAGCAGTGTGATATGGGTGGCCAGAGGCTGTGTTTGTACTGGTACTCTTACCTTATCGGTCTTGGTTCTGGATGCTTTAAATCAAGGGTGGCAATGCCTAAGGATTGGCCGGTTGTGTTTTTGATTGAATGGAGTATGCCTTTGGCAAAGGTGCAATGTACCACTGTGTTGATATTTTTGGAGAAGCTAATATTGAAAAGTGGTTGTTTGTTGTTGACAGTTGGAGAGGGTGATCCTGAACGAATAGGTTACTGAAATATCCAAGCTTTGGTCACGTGGTATTTATGAAATTGTTTCTGCTGTGACCTAACTTGCCAGCATTTTGTACATTAACTCAGTGTTACTGAATGAGCGAGTGTAGGGAATTAGGCCAACCTTTCAGAAGTGGAGGGAGGGCTGTTTGTATCTGTGGGGCAATTGGTGTATTGTAAAGCTAAATGTATCAACTGTGGGGGGAGTTTCCACTAGAGGCTCAACGTTCTCAATCAATACGACCTCCTAGTGCTGAGAAATTGTCAGATACAACCACTGCACAGGTGACACAGGTGACACATCTTAGTTTTAGGGACAAGTGAGGACTTCATCAATGTTCATAATTTACAATTGTCTCTTTTGAAAATAGGTCTTATAAGAGCTTACTATATCCCACAGTGCTCTGTATATTTTAGTCTGCGCATCCAAAAATGCGCGTGTGTCACCAGAAGCATAATATGGTAATTGTGAATCCTGCATGGACAGCAGGAGTATGCGTATGTATGCTTATGTATCAACAGAAGTAGTATACATCTGTAACACTGAGCAACACCTGGTACAATATCCATCATACTGTGCCATGTAAAACAATGCATACAGTGCTGAGTTTAAACAATGCCAAGGGGGATACTGTACCAAACCAGGCTGTAATTAGAAATACTGTTGTCCTAGTAATGCTTTGCCATCAGATGTTGCCACTTAGAATATTGCGACATTGATAGTCCTCGGAATATGGGTGTCAGACCAAAAACTCATAAAACTGCACAAAGAAATGTGGTCACCTATAAAGTTACCAATGTAGATATCTGTGATAGTCACAGTGCTAGGAAAACAAATCAGACCAGGTTGTAGATGCATGTAGATCAATTAAAAGATAACACAACGTGTTGAATGGCTTCCGTTTCCACGTAGAGACAGTTAGAATTGTGTCTTTGTGTAAGGTTGAAGCCCAGTGCTCTGTTCTAAATAATCATCGAATCCATCAGAGCTGTGCTTCTGCCAATGCAGTGACTCATCCAGAGCCCTGCCCTTTTCAGTTACTAGACTCAATCAGAATGTGGCCTTGACAACATGGGGGACAGTGAAGGACACAATTCAAGATTCATAAATATATATAGTGCATAGTGAAATTCATACATTACACACTTAGTTGTTATATATCACATGTGCATACCTTTGCACTGAAATCGATATGCTGCACACTGAGATACATACGTTCCTATACTCAGATGTGTACACAGTATATTGAACTGCATACATTATTATATATTGAACTATATACACTACGCACTGAGATGTATACATGTTATCTTGAGTTGTCCACAGAGTATTTTGAAATGTATACATCATATATTGAAATATAAAAGCACATACACGCACATTGAGATACCTTTATTGTATATTGAGATGTATATACTGAATATTGAGGTGCATCCATTATATAATGACATAGACATACTGAGATACATAACATTGTATAACAGGATATCATACAGTATATTGAGAGTCATTCATTGTATGTTGCATTATTTACACTGTACACTGAGATACATACACCACATATTGAAATATAAACACTGTACACTGAGATACATTCATTGTATACAGAGAAGCATATATTGCACACAGAAATGCATACTCTGAAGCATATACCAAGCTATGTACATGATATAGTGAGATGTGCATGGTACATTTGAATAAGTCTTACACCCAACCAACTGAAATGCACACATGATGTAAAGAGAAATGCCTCATGCTATGTACTGAGAAACACATAATTGTATATTATAATGCATATACTGCATGAAGAAAGGAATACTGCAAACTGAAATTGCTCATATACACTGTAATAATACATGTATTTGCACATTAAAATATGCATGCTTTAGACTGGCATATATACACTACATATTGAAATAGATAATATTACATATTTGTTTTTATTTTTATTTTGGACATTTTAATATATTTAAAATGTTGTCAATCTCTTACATAAAGATCCAGCAGCAAGTTCCTTAGATCCAATAAAATCATAGACATGCACAAAAGTAACTTAAGTCAAAACATAAAGAAAAAGAAGAACACAAAGAAAAAGATAAAAGCAAAGGCAAAGGCAGAAGCACAAACCAAGGCACAAAGGCTGAAAAAGGAAGGAGGGGAGAAGAGGGAAATTTCATTCATCAAACTCCTAATCTCTTCATAGTAAGTTCCAAGTATTCTACAAGGGCGGTGTTGAGTTTCACATCCATCCCCCCATACAAACCTCCCACCAGGCCTCTGCATCAGTTCCATATCTGCCTCTCAGACGTTCATAAAGAAGAACAGTTCTTAAAGACCTTAGTTTTGGACAGAAAAGAAGTAAGGGCTTCAGGCACTCCTGGGTGGTGTTACAGAGGCGACATCAATTGTCCTGCACCTCTTCTCCATATATTAAAAGAGTTATCTTTGTGCATAGGATGTTTAAAGGAAACCTAAGAAATAAGTCTCTTTGTTTCATGTTGTAAGATCTCTTCAGATAATTGGGTTTCATGTTCAATGTTGTCAATAACGTTTTTGAAAGCGTATGGACTTTTGATTTTTATCTTTTTTGTTCTGTTTTGCCCCATTCATTCCCCCATAAAATCTTCGTTGTCAATAAAGGGTTTTGGCACAGTGTTTCCATTGAGACACCTAAGATCCATAGAATCATGTGGCTTTGGGTCAACCATGCGTTCAATATTGGGTCATGCATTCCGATAATTTTACAGCCAGAACCCCAAATTGCGGTGGGCAAATAGGTAGCTGTAGTTTTCTGAAAAGAAGAAGCAAGTACAAGACCACGCTTGCATAGAGTGAGAGAAGGCCTACTTCATGCCTAATTATCGCCATAGGCACACATGATGGAAATCTCAGGACCTTTTTCCAGAAGTAGCCCTTGAGGGCTTCCTATGTTTCCCAGGGGAGCCCTAGACAAGCCTATGCTGTAAAGGTGAGCGATGGTGCTACCTTTTGGTTGGAGAACTTTATGATTGGGGTGAGTGAGAACTTACAGTACCTCCGCCCAATCACCAGGGCTTGTGCAGTTAGATTTTTTTGTCCAAATAATCTTTGCCAATTTGTCAATTTCTCTCCCAGAACACATCAAGAGAACGGATGCTTTAAGCGTATTTAAAACACACATTTAAAAGTCTTCCACTTCCCATATTTAGCCGGTTATGTACCATGTTGATCTCTTTGTCTGATTGCAACCTCTGCGGTGTAGATCGTGCACAGAAAGAAGTTATAATGCAATATTATAAGTCATGTTTTAATCAACTCTGCCAACCTAGATCTCATATTGAATGAATCCATAAATTGCAGGTACATACTGTCACACTTCATAATCATAAAATCTCTAAATTGCTAACAGCATTCAAAAGTGACACGAAGTCCCTTTCCGCCCAGCCTCCCAAATAAAACAACCACTCATCCCACCCAGAACAAGCCCTAAAATCTTTGATAATTAAAGAAATATTATCAAACTTTTTGAGATGTAGGTGAGGAGGAGACTGAAAGAAGATGCAAGGGGAAACCTTGGAGGGATGGAGGATTGAGCAAGAGGGAAAGCATTGGGGAGGTGCAGGACGAGCACAAGTATGAAAAAGGAGAGAGCAGAAGGAAACAACAGAAGCTCCCCCAGCTACAAGCTTGTGTTATGTTATTGAGGAAAGAGGGTTTGGGTTGAGAGGCGGTAGAAAAAGAAAAACAAGTGAGCGAGATCATGATTGGTCTAAAGGGAACCATGTAAATACTTAGGGTGCCCGCCTGTACAACTATGGTTCAAAGCGTCATTTGCAGGCAGCAATATTATTTCCAATAAAGCAGAGAGTAAAGGTGATTTACTCTTCACTTTTACACTCCACTTTTTGAGTGTAGAACATTGTATGCAGAGGAACTAGAAGCATGTAAGTGCTAAGTTTAGTAGTTACCTGCATGCACATATTTGGTTCTTCTTGGTGCTGCGTGTAGTGCAGGCCATACTAATGGGGGTACTGGCCCCAATTTACACAGCCTCTCTCCACTGCTCTATGGTGTCTTTGGATCACACGCTTCCCTGCAAATTACAACTAGTAAAGCTCCACTGCACACTTTACTAGGCAGTGGACAGTCTGCTGGTTTCCCACCCCCAATCGCATCATCCTTCGCAATTTGTTAGTGTGTTTGCACAGCTTGTACAGATCTGATGTTAATTACTCTCACCTCATTGTTATGGGCGAATTTAATGGTTCGCCTCAATGATCCGATGGATGTCCATGCCAGGAATCTGATTGTTATGCTAGCTGACATATCCTTGAGTATGCATACAATCTCCCCTCTCATAACCAGGGTAACGCTCTGGATTTAGTGTTTCCTGAGAAAGGTTTGGTAACTACATTTAATGCTCTTCAAGTAACCTAGTCAGATCACTTCCTGTCGCCTTTTGTCATCTCCCTTCTGGTTCCTGTTGACTGTCCACCTAAACTGCCTAAAGCCCAGCGATTCTGGGGCAGGGTTCATCCACCTATAGTGGCAGACCTTTTGTTAGGCAACACTTATCTCTACAGAGGGACTGGATCCAGCCACAGCCTTTATTAATGTAATGACAGAGGTGGCTGATGTGCAGGCCTCAATGGAGATGTGACTATGCCGGGCAAAACCTTTGGCTCCCTGGTTTGGCTCAGACCTGCTTGCCCGGAAGCAGGCCTGCTGGCATGCAGAATGCAGATGGAGCTGGAATTATGTACCAGGTGCTAGATTAACGTATAAGCAAGAAGTACATTCCTAACATAGTGCAATCAAAGAAGATAAGGTTATTTTCTTTGCCAACCGGATCGTTTATGCATCCTGCTCTTTGAGAGAGCTCTTTAGAGTGGCAAAATGCTTTCGTGAGGGACTACATCGATCATCCGCTTGGGTCTCAAATTCATTGTGACGCAATCAGTCTGTTTTTTGTGTGAAAATCAGGCATTCTATAGGAACCAATTTACAGAGCGATCCAGAGCCCCCAGGTTGGTCTTTTGTACTGACATGTACCAGTGATGCTGTTTTCTGTCAATTTAAGCCTATTACTGACGAGCTAGTGTCCACTGTGTTGCAGAAACTTAAGTAAGCCTCCCCGTTGGACCCTATACCTCTTCACCTTCTTTAGTCTCTCTCTGAAAATATGTTTCCTTTGCTTACACTAGCTCTCCAGTATTCCTTTCGCTCTGGTACTATTCCAGGTTTTCTTAAACATGCTCTTGTCACTCACCTTCTAAAGAAGCCCCACATGGATACTTCGGTGGCAACTAACTTTCGCCCTATCTCCCTCCGCCCTGTTACCATGAAGCTTATGACGGTGATTTTAACAGCTCAAATCTCCCGCTTCATGGAAGAAAATAAACTTCTACATTCATCTCAGTTGGGCTTCAGACCGCATAGGGGGACTGAATCTGTCATGGTTTTGCTGCTGCTTCAGGATGCAGGGAGGCAGGGGTGTTGATTCTCCTTAACCTCTCTGTGGCCTTTGATACAGTGGACCATGCGATTCTCCGTCAGTGTCTGGAGGAGGCAGGTATTCAGGGTATTCTACTCCTATGGTTCTCTTCTTTTCTAGCAGATCCACAGCAAACTCTATCATTAGGGCTCCTCTCTTCCACTGCTGTTGGTTAATCTTTGTCTTTGCCCTTTGGCAGATCTTATCGCTCCATATGGGGTTCACTTATACACCTATGATGAACCAGTTAGTGTTTCGTCTGGACACACCGCCGATACAGCTTCCAGGCAAGCTGAAAAACTCCCTTGCTGCAATTGGGAGATGGATGACAGAGAACTGGCTAAAGCTCAACGGGGAGAAAACTGAGGTTCTGGTGATCAGAACCCCCAGCCCCTCTACTAACTGGAGTGCTGATTTCTGGCTGAATGTGGTAGGTCCCTGCCCCACTCCCAGCTGCTCATTTAAGAGCCATGGCTGAAGTTGCTGCCCTTGGGCGAGAGAGATGCACAAATTACAGCATTCTGTAGTGCTGGATTTTCCAAGCTTAAAACTTTGAGGAAGATTCTTCCTTTTTCTCCGGCCTCTGGCAGAGTGCAGGGGGTCACGTCATCGATCATGGGATCGCTGGATTACTGCAATGGGATATTTCTGGACCAACCGACAGTGCCTGGCACTTGAGGCTAATTTCCTTGCCTCTTCACAGGCTATGCTGTTCCAGCTACATTGGCTGCTAATTGATTCTAATATTTAAGCAATATAACCCGAGTGGCGGGGGCATTACCGACTCAGGTAATGCCCCGGGGCCCATAGTTATAGGCCCGAGCGAAGCGAGGGCCTTAACGAAGTCCCTGGGGCATTACCTGAGTCGGTAATGCCCCCGCCGCGAGGGTTATATTGCTATTAGTACCCCGGCCCGCATTATGTTCGTGACTGGGGAACTAAAAGCATTTTTTTCTGTCCCGAAACGCTGCGGCGTTTTGGGACAGAAAAAAAAAACGACCAAGAAAATGGCCGCCGGGAAAGGGAAAACGGGAGTCCGTTTTCTCTTTCCATGGTGGCCTTCGGGAGCGGACGCACTGGGAGCACAAGTGTTCCCAGCGCGTCCGTTCCCGAAAAAAAAAGAAGCAGAAGGTAAGTGGGGTTGGGAGGGAGGAAGGGAGGAGGTAAAAAAAAAGAAAAAAAAAACGTACCTTCCTCCCTGCCAGGGAACGATGGAAGCCTCCAGCTGTGTGGAGGCGCGGAGTCTCCACACTGCTGGAGGCTGCCATCGCCCCCAACCAGGGACGCAGGAGCAAGAAGGTAAGTGGGTTGGGGTAGGGAGGAGGGAGGGAAGGGGAAAAAAAAAAGCTTACCCGAGTCCCCAGCGGGGGGCGGAGGCAGCCTCTCAGCCGTGGGGAGGCTCGGAGCGGGGATGGCCCCGCTTCGAGCCTCCTCATTGGCCTAGGGGCTGCCACCCCCCCCCCCACACCGAGGACAAGGCAGCTAGAGTCCCGGCCGAGAATGGAAGGATTCTCGGCCGGGTAAGGACCCGGCGAGAGCCAATCAGTATGAGTGTTGCATTCTGCTTGACTCTCGCCGGGTACTAATAAATGTAAAACTCTGTGCATTACACAGCAGGCTATTAATGAAGTTGGCGCAGAGTTTCTGCAAAACAGGATGACTTGTTATCCGCTGACTAGGTACCTATGCTCGGCTTCGCAGAATCTTTTAACAGTCCCTCAATATCCCAAAGTTCATCTCAGTGGTCGCTCTTTCTCAGTCCTGGCTCCTACTCCATGGAACGCCCTGCCCCCGAAGCTGTTTTGCAAAGCATTGTAGACACATCTGTTCTAGATGGCTTACAGGTTGTTCTGGCTTTTTAGTTCCTTTGACGCCGTTTGACGACAGTGCGCTCTACAAATGTTATAAATACAAATACAAAAATGCAAATAAGCTTAAAACACTTAAAAAGGTAATACCCTTTTTTCCATTTGTTCTTCGTGAACCAGTAGTTACTTGCTCTGTTTTGGAGATTATTAATTACTGTAATGCAACTTTACTGGCCCTGCCTAAGTACCATCTTATAGACGACAAGTTTTGCAAAACTCAGCTGCCCGGCTGGTTTCCAGATTACCCAGGTTTTCCCATGTCTCACCTGTACTGCATAGACTGCACTGGCTCTGGGTCAAGATCCGGATTACGTTTAAAGCTCTCTGTTCAACAAATCAAGCTTTTCATTGTTTATGTTTATGTTTATATAGGCTTGTATCGCGCCGGTAGCCCACGGGCATCAGGGTGCAGGGAACATGAAACAGACAAGACAAACACTTGAACATCCAACCACTTAGCAACAGTGCAGGCTCACTATTTCCAGGGTATAGGAAAGATCACTTAAACAGTAAGGTCTTCAGACGTTTCCTAAAAAATATGATAATTTTCTTCCAGCCGTAAGGTGGGAGGTTGTTTGTTCCGCTGTTGCACCTCCTGCACAGGAAAGGGTCTGCCCAATCCTGCCAAACGATTGTATTGTGTCACATTAAGCAGTTATTTGTCAGCTAAGCATAGCTGTCTCTGAGGAGTATATCTTGAGAATTGCTTTTTGAAGTACCGGGGTGTAACTCCAAAAAGACCCCTATGTACAATAGTCATTGACTTGAATTTGACTCTATCTTCGATTTTTAGCCAGTGCAGGGATTTTCTTCCTGTTGTTATGTGTTCCCTGTTTTTTAACCTCTTTACTATGCGTACTGTGTCATTTTCCATTACTTGGCATCTCTCTAGATCTGTTTTGGTTGCTCCAAGTAGTAAGGCATTCCCATAATCTAGTCTCAACAAGATCATTGCTCTGGCAATCGTGGCTGTGTTTTCCTCATTTAGATATGTTCTGATTGCTCTCATGAGGCGTAGGTAATATGCAGTATTTTTATACATATAATTAACCAGAACCTCTGAGCTCACTGTAGCACTAACCATCATTCCAAGTGTTTTAACCTGGGTCATAACCTGGATTTTAGCCTCTTTAATGGAGAAATATTTGTATTCATCTCCTAATTTGGCTGTAGCTTGGCGTGTTCCGAAGATCATTAACTCTGTTTTGATGTTGTTTAAACACATCCAATGTTGCTGCATCCAGAGGTCTATAATATTTAAACTTCAGCTATTTTAGCACAGTCCCTGAGATAGTCTCCTTCCAGTTCAATGATTAGTTGTGTATCGTCAGCGTAATTTGTGAAAAACAACGCTGACGCTATCCAACAAGTCACAAAGGCTTCTCATATAAAGGTTAAACAGCAATGGTGATAAACTTGCTTCTTGAGGCACACCAAAAATGATAGATTTGCAGGCCGATTCATGGAATTAATGTGCGCTGAAATTTTCCAGGCAAGTGTGCGAAAGCGTGCGAATCGCAGCGCAAGTGCGAAAATCGCAGCAAAACCCGCGCACATCGAATCATGGAAGTCCGTGCGCGTGTAAATCCATGGATGTGTGCTGAAATTCTGCGTGGCGCACGCGGGCGCCCACTTCACCAAACAGCGTGCGCGGCGCACAGAACAAAAGTAGACGGAACACGGGGCGTAACACGCGGAATGGGGAACAGCGCGTGAAAATGTGGGCATTATGGGGAAGTACAGGAGGCAAATGCGCGGAACGCCCACACGTGCACCTACAACACATATTCAAGAAAACGAACAGGGCTAACGCGTGCATCAAAAAAGACACGCTAATCCGGAAACACGTACGCCAGCAGGAAGCAGGCGTACGTGGACCCGCGCAGCATAAAAGTGCGCGCAAACAACAAACAAGCTCAGACGCTACGATGAATATACCGTTCCTCGCAGCAGTGGTCGTGGGATACCGCAGGAGGAGGAGGAGGATAGTCAGGGCCAGAATTTTTACACCCAGGACGAGCCTTTTTGGGATGCCTGATGACCAGGTTTATGGGAGGTACAGGTTTCCACCTCACATAATACTCGACCTAGTGAGTGAGTGGAAGGATGACCTCACATCACCCACCCTGTGCACCCAAGCACTGAACCCTTTGGAAAAGGTGCTCAATGTACTGCACTTCTTGGCTGCTGGGTCATTTCAGTGGACTAGTGCCATAGTGGGGGGGTACAGGCTACGCAGTCACGCTGCCTATACCAGGTCTTGGCCATCATGACTGCACGGCCATCAGTCCGCAGGCACCTATACCTGCCCAGAACACCTGCAGAAAGGCAGGCTGTTGTCCAAGATTTTTACGGGGTGGCACACTTCCCCAAAGTGCTAGGTGCTATTGATTGCACCCATGATATGATATGATATGGTATTTGTAACACGCCTATACACAAGTGTTTCACCCATGTGGCTCTATGTCCTCCCAGGGCATCAGAGCACATCTATAGAAACCACAAGCACTGGCATTCCATCAACGTGCAGGTAGTATGTGATGCCAAGGGAATCATCACCTCTGTATATGCCAACTATCCAGGGTCCACCCATGACAGTTTCATATACAGAATGTCAACCCTAAACCGGGACCTAGAAGCTGGGCGGCATGGCGATACATGACTAGTTGGTGAGTATAAATGCCACTGCACATGCATGCATGTCAGATACTGAGTAATGTCACAACCCCACTAATGATACCCATCATCACCTCCCCAGGGGCCAATACCTACCCTCTGAGCACCCACATGATGATGCCAATTCGGAACCCCACCACACCACCCGAGGTAAGATAAAACACAGCCCATATTGCAACCCGGGGCATAGTGGAGCGCACATTCGGAGTGCTCAAGTCACGCTTTCGCTCCCTTGACCGTTCTGGTGGGCAGCTGCTATACGCTCCCCCAGTAGTGTGCAGGATCATAGTGGCAGCATGTGTCCTGCACAACGTTGCAACACGCCGGCCTGCTGGTGGACATGGCGGTGCCCCCATGTCCCCAAACACATGCACGGCCGCTGCGCATAGGCAGGGAAAGGACACATTGTGAGGCAGCCCGTACGCAGCTGGAGGCTAATTACGTCACCTAAAAACACACCCCTGTGGAGTGCATACAGCCCTGGCACATACCAGCTGACAATCAATGGTGATGACATAGGGGACAGTCAACTGTCACAACCATACCATCCTGAGATTGGTCACCTGGAAGTGTTACATTGTGTGCATCCCTACCTACCGAAAGACAGCCAATGCTGTGTCATTAAAAGACATACATTCATGCTGCATGAATGACTACCCCCTAGCAAAATACAACATGAAAATAGTGCCATGTCACCCAACCCCTCCCCATCTCTGCCACCCAACACACCATGGCATGTGATGCAATGTGAAAGCACACAAAGCAATGCACAACACCTGACACAAGTGTCACAAAGTGCACTGTCCCAAATGGAAACAGCCCACAGACAATATGCTCCCAATAATCAAGAACAAACAGAACACATGACCAAATACTTACCACCAACACAATACAGCAACACAGCATGAAACATTGCAAAACATGACAGTACAAAGTCAAGGTAGTGGTAGTCTTACAACCTGAATAAGCCATCACATCGACCCCTTCCAACTGCAGAGTGTTGCTGCCATGCTAATGTGTCAGTGTACTGCATACAACATGAACTCCATCTGCAAAGGAGACGACCTTGTGAAGACATGAAGAAGGTACCTGCGAATTTTGAGGAAGATATGGATGCACAAGCACATATCAATACACCATGCAGTGTTCAATACAACAACAATACCCACTAGGGATGTCCACACAGTATTGACTACAGACTGCCCACACAGCTCATTGGAGCCCTATGTCACCGTGTAAGTCACTGTCACTTGGTCACACCCTTTGCAAGCCCATGGAAATGGGAAGCAGGAGGGGTGTGTGTGTGTCACAAACCAAGCATCTAACCCAAACTCAGGACAAGCCTGCATGTGCCCAGCCGGAACACACAGTGGATGCCCACGGGAGCCACACAAGGCAACACACTGTAAAAAAAAAAAAAATGGCCATTTGGTGGGCAGGGGGGGGGGGCACCCAGGAGGTTCGAGGACAGGGTGCACACCAACACCCACCTGCGTGGATGTTGCGGAAAAAAAATACCTCCATGGGCTCATGGCCTGCACGGCTATGCCATTGTGGGAGAACTGCTGTCAGTCTCTTCACCCTCTGCTGCTGCATCAGGAGGTGGTGGTGCTATGGGAGGCAGCCCACGCAAAGCCCTGGTATGGTCCTCCATGGCAGCAAGCATGCGGGTCTGGAAGGTCTGATTCTGGAGGATGATAGTGCGGAGAGCCCCATGCAGCACCTCACGGGTTGCCTGCATTTCTGCACGCATGGCCTTGCGTGATGCCCGGATCTCCTCACAGGTTGCCTGCAGCTCAGCTGAGAGTGAACGTGTGAGCTGCTCCAGCTGCTGTTCTGCCCTAAAATTTCAGAAAGCCTCAAGTTCAAGCAGAGTCTCCCTGATGTTATGGAGTTCTACCCTCAGGGCTTCCCTGTGACCCTGTGACTCTATTATTATGGCTCTGCGCAGAGTCTCCAGTGCCACCCGTCAGTCCCTGTTGGACGCCAACATGTCTTACCTGTGTGATTGGCAAATGGAGTCTGTTGCCTGCTGTTGTTGCTCCATCTGCCTTTCAGGGGGGATAATGGAAGTGGCCACCCTCTCCATTGCCTGAGCCATCATTTCAACTGACGCTGCCTGTTGGGTTGCCATACCGTACATGGAGTTTTCCCATACAGTATTGCCTGGTGGCGCACGGCCGCCGCGTCGGCGGGCACCACACCAGTTTGGGGCAAGGCGATCTGCACCTTGCTGTGCTGGCACTGCCTGAGGCTGCAGGACTGCATTCCCCCCTCTGATCTGCTGGCCCAGGAACAGGATCAGATGTTGTGGAGTGTGACCCTGCATCCGTAACCGCCAAAGGCGGACCTACCAACACTGACATCCCCATAGAGGGTTCTACCCCTGGTGCAGGTGGGTTGGACAGAACAGAATCCCTGCCAGAAGCACTCACCTGCGACAGCACATACGTCTCATCATCCGATTCAGCACCTGAATAGAGGTCTGGGGAGGTGCACCCAGAGACACCCCTGGACAGTATGGTCTGCAATAACAAAGGGTTTTCACCCACCACCACACCACGTCCTCCACTGGTGCCCAGTCGTGGCTGAGATCCCTCCTGGATCTGTACCATCTCCACAACCTCACCAGCATCAAGTGCGTGATCACCTGCAAAAACATGAAATACAACAAATGGAAACAGGCATGAGCACCATAGCACACACAAAGGCCTGACAAGACAGAGATCCTGTACATGATGTACACATGTCCCACATGACTATAACCCTGGCATGCATGCACTGTCAATGAGTTGGAAGGGGAGTCTAAAAGCAGACACTGAGGACACCAAGATGGAAAAGCAACACACTTGCTGCATGGTGGGTAGCACTGGCATCACACATTAGCCTGTGAGTGGCATGTCCAATACACATACATGACATATGCCAGCACACAGATGGCATGCAGCATAGCCATGGTACATTAGACAACTACAGCGATATGTCAGTGAATGGGTACTGTCACCCATGCATGTGAGATGGACATGATGAGATGAAAAATCCTAAATAGTGTGGTAAAATATGCATGTGCCACACACTGCAACACATCCATTGTACAATAATACAGTGATTGAAGGCAGATGTACACATCAATGGTTGGTCACTTTAACATGACAGGAAACAACTATCATGTTCCACATGCAAACAGGCCCTAAAAATAAATGTGAGCAGGCCAATACTCTATCGACTTGAATGGTCTAATCATTCACATAACCAGGTAACAAATGTGGTCCAATGTGTGGTGTAATCAATGACAGAAGCATGTCACATATGTGGCATTAGGGCTGAAAAATGTGTAGCAAACATGGGAGAATTGAAACAATCATCCTGAATGAACACTGAAAAAATCTGAACAATGTTGTTGCAAGATGACATTTCAAGGGCAACTGTAGTAATGTGGCGCTAATTGGCTACTGTGGGCAGAAGGGATACTGCCATACCCAAATCCAAGGCACATGATTGTATTTGAGGAAGCACATGGGTGACCCATACCACTCTGGAGTACACACCTTCACCTGGCACTCAATCAGAACCCGTCACCCAAACAAAATACACATGGATTACACACACATGCATGGGCACTCACCGGACAATGCGTCATAATCAGGTAGGTCTCCCACGCCTTGGATATGTTCCTCTGTGATGAAGGTTCCAGCAACAGACTCATGTTTAGTGAGTTGATTGTCCTCTGGTGGAGACCCACCCCCAGTCACCAGAGTAGAGGCATGATTTGAGGCCATCTTGTTCTTTGCTCTGCATTTCAGGTCATTCCACCGCTTGTAGTAATCATCAGCTGTGCGCCTCACAAATCCAAGGGCACTAATGTGGTCCGCGATGGTCTGCCAGTGTGCCCTACGTTGACCATGTGTGGTCTTGCAACCTGCAGTCAGCACCATTTCGCAGCTATGTGCTGACACATAGGCCACAAGTGCATCAAGTTTGGCATCATTAAAGCTAGGCTTCCTTGACGTGCCGGAGTGTATAGCCGTGTCTGGGGTCTCAGCCTGTAGTGCCAGAGCACCCTTCTTCTTCTTTTTCAAAGGTGGTGCGGATCCTGAGTGGCTTACGCTGCTCTGGTCAGTAGGGGCAGAAGCGCCGGTGGACTGTGTACTAGGAGTGTGCAAAGGCACAATGACCATAGGTCTTGGTGCAGGCATTGGCTGCATGGTGATGTTGGCAGGGGCAATGTCGGTTAGATGGACGTGGATCGACACTGTCCCGACTGGGAGACTCAGAGCTGGGGTGGATAGAGCTGCAGCTGCCCCTGCAGCCTCCCCACCCTGCCTACTTGGGGCAGCAGATGACATTGCTGCCCCAGATCCACGTGGCCTGGTGACTCCAACTTGCACCACCACACGTGGCTTAGACTTGCTGACCTGGAAGTCATCCTGGGAGTCTTCCTGTGCCGGTTCAGGTGCCACAATGGGCCGGTCCAACAAGGGCTGAGCTGGGATGGTGTCAGCTACGTTTCCCACAATGATGGGGGGTGGGGCATGGGTGTCCCTGATTGGTCCTCCACACATAGGGGTCTAGGTGCACCCTGCAAATCCTGGCCACGTCCCCTACCGTGCCCACCACGCCCACCTTTCGAAGGTCGGCCACCTTTGCCTCCCTTACCGCTTGGTCGCCTCCCAACCATGGCACTGATGTTGTTGTGCATATGGGAGTAGCAGTAAACTATTGTCCTGGGCAATTGGGGGTGAAAGGGGTAGGGTACTAGATGGAATTCGTACCCTAGTGCTCTAGCAAGGATGTCTGTGACCCCTGGGGGAAGATGATGGGTCACGCAATGCACAGGCACCCCGAAAACAAAAATTAACGTGCACGCAACCCCTCATAGACCACGTCCATGGAAAAATGAACCCGCACTACGCTGTGGGACCCAGAAACACAAAAATAAGCGTACGCGTAATACATGCAGCCTACAATGACCTCTGAAGGGGTACGCGACACACGGGGCAAGAACAGTTGGTAAATACGTGCGCAACTCACTGTATGCCTGGAAAAAGAACATCAAAAAGACGCGTGTGTGCGTGTTGGCAACACCCCCGCCAAAAGAAGAATTGTACACTGTCTGAGGAACCAGGACAAAAGAAGAAGTGAATGCTGTTTGAGGAAACAGGCACAACAAAAAAATTGAATGCTGTCAGAGGTAACAGGGAGTACGAACTTGAAACGCTGTGAAGTAATCGCGTGTGAACCGACAAGAAGTACAAAATTCACCCACTCGCTCTCCACGAAAAGCACGTACAAGTAAATGGCATCCTTCACGTACCTTTTAAACTGGCCCAGACATACAACGTCACTTACGCGTGTATGCGCAAAAGCCCTTTCCTCCAATTACACGAGCTGACACTCGGACGTGCAGTTTTTGCATGTGTACGATGAACATGCACCCGTGTTGAGGGAAACGCCCTTGCGCGTCACATCACAGACGCGCTTACGCGCTAAAGGGCCTTTGGTCCAATAAATTTGCGTACGTGCGGTGTATTCACATGCTGATTCACTAATCACCCGTCACAAGGGAAACACCCGCGTGCGTAACATCACAGACGCGCTAAGGCCCTTTCCTCGAATTACACACAGATGTGCAATTTTTTCACGTGCCAAATCACTCCGTATCAAGCTGGCCATGTGACAACACACGGAAGACCACGCTCCTGCCCAGAAGGCCGAATTACTGCCCCCAAGAGCCCTGAGCACGCTCTCACCTGCCATGTGCTGCTGCCTGACTGCTGCCCACGTGCCCTGCTATTTCCTGCCTGCAGGTCAGCCAGGGGTGAAGTTGCTGTGACCACCCCTGCTGGAGCTGAAGACTCCCGACTGGGAAACCATTGCTCCACAGCCCAGCCCCAGGACCCAGTTTCCCACCCACACCTGCCTCTGGGGTTGCCATGTCGGGCACAACACCATCTGGCACCACTGGCAACCCCCATCCAGAGAGGCAGAGGGCCACCAGCTTCAGTGCCAGGGAAGTTGGTGTCCTGGTGGAGCAAGTCCTGGGGCAGTATGATGCCCTCTTTGGAGGTTCATGCGCCAACTATGAAGGACGGACCAGGATCTGGAGGAACATCATGACTGCCATCAACGAGGAGGGGGTGGCAGTCCGCGACATCAAACATGTCAAGAAGCGCTGGGAAGACTTCAGGTCCAGGTCCCTCGACAAGGCCCGGTGCCTCTTGAAGGCAGCGGATGCCAAGGGGCACCGGGGCCACCTGTCCGACCACCAAATGAGGGTCCTGGAATGCATAAACCCAGCACTCCGCATCCAGGTCCTTGAGAGGCAGACCCGTCTGGAGTCGAGCGGTAAGTGTAAATGCATGCTGGTTGGACGCTGTGCGTGTCCTGATGTGCAAGTATTGTGCAGGTTGCACATGTGTTTCTGTAGGGCCATGTATGGATGTGTATGTACAGGGGTGTGAGGCTGACACATGCGAGTCCTCTCATGTGTGAGACACATGGATGGTGTATGTGTGGATAAGCATGCAGGCCAAATGCAGATGTGGGAGCACACATGTTTGAATTACTTTGTATGTACGTTGGCATGGTTGTGGTGTCACACATGGATATTGGTTCCAGCTGCATGTATCTGCACTGTGTACATGTGCATGTGTGTGTATTTGACAAGTGTGCAACTGTGATGCAACATGGATGCATGTGGCACTGACATGTAGAAGGCTGAATGCCAGATGTGACATGGATGGCGATCTCATCACTCTGACAGTTGGTGGACATGTACACATGCATGTAAGTGCATTGGTGTGTGTGCATGTGTTGTGTACTCCCCGTGTTTCATGTGACAACAGGCTCACCTTCGGATGCTGATGCTGTTGTATGTGTATGGATGGTGCTGCCTGGTGCAATATTGCTGTGGAATTGCTCATGTGTGTGAGTAGAAATGACATGTGTGTTAGGGAGTGTGATGCCATGTCTGAAGTTTGACACTGCCACTCATGTGCAACTGTCATGTGTGTATCAGTCCATTGTACAGTGCCCTGATGCCTGTGTTCTATCTCTCCCTGTCTGCAGCGTCAACGATGAAGAGGGCGGAGAGGGTGCTGTGGAGCAAAGCGGCAGGGATTGCACCACCAGCCAGAGACACAAGGCCTGGCTCCCCTCACAGATTGTCATCTCTTCGGGGAGTGAGGAGTCTGGTGCCGCGTCCCAGGCCGCAGCTGCCGAGGGTAGGTCCAAGAGGTGGAGGTTGGAGATGGAAACCTCAGCAGCAGAAGGGGCTGCTGAGACCCTACAGGGTCTGACGGAGGAAGATGGCATGGAGTCATCCAGGTTGGTGGGGGGTTTGGAGGAGGAGGAGGCCGTGGAAGGGACACACACGGGGTCTGGAGGTGGGGATTCCACAGGTGCCAGTGGTGCAGTGCAGGGGCAGGGACAGGGACAGGAGGCAGCACAGGACGCCGCAGAGTTGTCTGTGTGTAATCCTGTCCCTGATCCTGTGACTGCATCATCCAGTACCAGCAGGGATGCCTAAGTCCAGACCCGTTTTCAGGTAGGGGATGGGCGCACAACAACTGGCCTTCCTCTCCCTGTGGATGTGGCTATCTGGGGCCGGGTTGAGCCTGTCCTGGCTGGGATAGCGTTGCGTCAACGGGGCATGCGCGGTGACCTGTAGTGTTTTCATGAAGACACTGCACGTCATCTTGGATGCCTCTTTGACCACGTTGACCTTCTGGGACGGGTCACCAGTGCTGGATTCCTCTGTGTGCTGGACCTTCTTGCGACCCCCTCCTCACCTGAACCCCCTAAGCGCCAGTCGTCCTCCATGCCATCTTCCCACCCATGTATCACCTGTGTACCCTGTGGAGCTGCCTCTGACCCAGCGGCCAGGCTGGTGGAGGACACATCCCTGCCACAGTCGGGAGTCAGACGTCCAGCAGGCGTGGCCACCACGACAACTGCACCCCAGCCGGAGGAGGACGTGCAGGCAGCAAGAGCCAGGGTACAGGCACAGGCACAGCAGTAGCAGCGGCAACATGGTGGGAGCAATGATGGCTCAGGGCCTTCAACATCGGAGGGGCAGGCATCGGCCAGAGGGCAGGAGGACCCAGGAATGCAAGGTTCTTCTGTGTGGCAGCAGTTGGGCCACGCCATAGATGCGGAGCGGCAGCAGGCGGAAGAGGCATGGCTCATAATGGTCAGGGCGGAAAACTCCATGCGAAGGGCACTGAGGCGGGCCGAGTGCCTCGAGGAAATTCGCAGGGAGTTAGAGGTCAACATGACATCGTCCCTGCGAACCCTCGGGGCCATGGAAGAGGAGCGCCTCCAGGACATTGAGTGGGAGTTTGATGATGGCCTGGCCCGGGACATCAATAAGTGAGCCGTCGGACTAGCCCGCTGCCATTGTAAATAGTTAGTTAGTTAGTTAGTTTTAGGTTTCATTTTGGTTTTCATTTTTTTTTGGGGCGCTTGGACAATAACCCACATTTTTGTATATAGTTCTTCATTAGTTAGTGTATTTTTGTAAGTTTCATTTGGACAGTTGGGCTCATGGACCCAGGATTTCATCCTTGTAAATAGTTGGAGTGTGGATTTGTCGGCATTTTCTTTTTTGATTTTTCCATGGAGCAATGGATTTTACTTTTTCATTTCTGTTTGGATTTGCTTTGTTGGAAGGATACTTTGGAGACATTTTTGATTTCATATATTTTTGATTCTGATTTCCTTTTTTTATCATTATGTGACATTCTGCATTGTTTTCCTTATGTCCATTGTTTGGTCTTTGAATTTCTTTCAACACATTTTTTGTTCAATACATTTTTTCCCGTACTTCAATGTGTGGTATTCTCTCATGGGTTTCATGCATGGCACAATGTGGGTTTTCACATTCACTGGCACCCATTGTGTGTGTGTGACGGACATGTGTTGATGTACATACATGCCATTTGGGTTGTTTCATGTAATGGGCATTTCAATGTGGGGTGTATGTTATGCTTGGTTGGTTATTTGGGCAGGGGTGGCGTGCCGTGGGATTTTGGTGGCCATGAGGGCCATGATTGTGGGTCATGTTGACATGTTGGGGGGGACATGAGTGGGGGCCTGCTGGCAGGTGCCCCTCACTGCTGGGGGTGGGGGTGCAGGGGAACATGAGTGGGACATGAGTGGGGGCCTGCTGGCAGGTGCCCCTCACTGCTAGTGGGTGGGGATGCAGGGGGACATGAGTGGGACATGAGTGAGAGCCTGCTGGCAGGCACCCCTCGCTTCTGGGGGGTGGGGGTGCAGGGAGACATGAGTGGGGGCCTACTGGCAGGTGCCCCTCACTGCTGGGGGGTGGGGGTGCAGGGGGACATGAGTGGGGGCCTGCTGGCAGGTGCCCCTCACTGCTGGGGGGTGTGGGTGCTGGGGGACATGAGTTGGTGATCATATTGCAAGGTGACATGTGGCTTGGCTGGGGGGCATGCCCATGGTGGATGGGCTGCCTGCGGGACATGACAAGGGGTGCCGGGTAGTCCCCTGTCGTGTGGGCTGCCTGCAGGGGCCATGGAGGGGGTAGAGGGGACACCTGGGAGGACCCACACTGCCAAATCACGTGTGGGACTCCCCCGCACACCCCACTGGATACACATACCCCGCTCTGACAGCCAAATCACATGTGTAGCTTCACGCGCACCCCCGAAATACACGTACCCCGCTCTGACAGCGAAATCGCATGTGAAACTTCACGCGCACCCCCAAAATACACGTACCCCGCTCACACAGGGCCAATCGCGTGTGAAACTTCACGCGCACCCCAGTAACACACGTACCCCACTCTAACAGCAAAATCTAGTGTGAAACTTCCTGCGAACCCCAGTCATACACGTACCCCACTCGCACAGGGCCAACTGCGTGTGAAACTTCACGCGCACCCCAGTAATACACGTACCCCGCTCGCACAAGGCCAATCGCGTGTGAAACTTCCCGCTCACCCCCGAAATACACGTACCACGCTCACACAGAGCCAATCGTGTGTGAAACTTCCCGCGCACCCCCGAAATACACGTACCCCGCTCGCACCGGGCCAATCGTGTGTGAAACTCCCCGTGCACCCCCGAAATTCATGTACCACGCTCACAGAGGGCCAATCATGTGTGAAACTCCCCGTGAACCTTAGTAATACACGTACCCCGCTCGCACAGGGCCAATCATGTGTGAAACTCCCCGCGCACCCCCAAAATAAACGTACCACGCTCGCACAGAGCCAATCATTTGTGAAACTCCCCGCAAACCCCTGAAATACATGTACCACGCCCGCACAGGGCCAATCACATGTGAAACTCCCAGCGCTGGGGTGTACATGTATTCGGAGGGGTGCGCAGGGAGGTTTACAGGTGTTTTCGTGGTTGGGGGGCTGTATGCTGACCAATGGCCTGTGCGCCATGTACGGGATTTGTGCGCTGTGCATGGCGCACGGGGAGGGGTTGGGGGCCACTCTGCGCCACGGCTGGTTTTGGATGTTGAAATCCATGAATACGCTGTGCGTGGAAATGGATTTTAGCGCACGCGGCTGGCACAGACTGTCGCACGCGCACACTGTGTGCCAGCCGCGTGCGCCACTTGTGCGCTGGATTCTATGAATTGCCCTGATAGCCTCTGACAATGTTTCACCCCAATGAACTCTGGCTCGGCGATCCGTAAAAAATGAGGCCAGCCAGGCCAGAGTGACCGATGAACATCCAACTATTCTATTTAATGTGTTTTCCAAGAGCTGGTGATCCACCAGGTCAAAGGCTGTGCTAAGGTCAAGCAGCATCAACA
The DNA here is from genome assembly GCF_040938575.1 of Ambystoma mexicanum. NCBI lineage: Eukaryota > Metazoa > Chordata > Amphibia > Caudata > Ambystomatidae > Ambystoma > Ambystoma mexicanum. The sequence continues at coordinate 315,941,986 of NC_090928.1, read as the reverse complement.
TCCCCGTTTTGCCCCTATCTACTAACTCTAGCATGTGGTTTTGTAGGTGTAACATGGCGGTTTCAGTGCTATGGCGGCCCTGAAACCTGATTGCTGCTGATGGAGTGTTCCCTGGACTTCTATATGTTTCTGTTATTGATTTGTTGCTATTTTATCCAAGATCTTGAGGATGAAATTGGAATTTGTGATAGGACGAAGATTATCATTGTCTTTTGGGTCAATACCTGCTTTTTTGACCAACGGTGTGATGGTCACTTTCTTAATTTCTTTGAGGACTGTCCCCTCCATGAAGGAAGCATTGATTAATTTCCTAAGAACTGGTGCAAACATTTCTCTATTGTCTAATACAATTTTCAGGTGCGTTCTATCTTTGTAACAAGCAGGGGTGTTGCTAGGAGGGGGCTAAGGGGGCTATAGCCCCTGATCTTTTGGTTGTAGCCCCGGATAGAATCTCAGGAGCTACAGCCAAAAGACTATCTAGCCCCCAGTCCCAACAGTTCCGACATCACCTTAGCCCCGGGTCTTTTCCAGACCTAGCAACTCCCCTGGTAACAAGTAAAGGATGAATGTTTCCACTAAGTACATAAGCAGTACTGAATGAAGCAAGAAGGCCTAATTTTAGTGTTACAGTTGAGAAAAGCAATTGAATTAAACAGAATAAAAGTTCAGCTAAGGAGTTCACTGATCCAAGAAAGCCAAGGTCTTATCAAACTGGAATTGGCTGACATTAGATACAATTAACGTGAAAGAACAAAAGCTCCTGTTCAGAAAGGTCAAGCAAAAACAAAGACGTCAGAGGACTATTAAAAATAAAATCAAATACATGAAAAGGCTCAATTAATGGTGTCCAGTCACATGATAGAAGGAAGTTGGATGAGCGAGATGATAACGCCTACGCACGGAAGCCGGCTAGTGCCCATACTCCTTAAAAATTCTCAGAGAAAAGTACAAACTCGAGGCCAACTGCAAAGCACTAATTGACACTGAACCATTGAGGTGATGATGGATGATAATTTAATTGGTGGGAAGCTGGTGCAAAGACGAGCTCACCCGCACTTGGTTGTTCAGTCTGCGTGCTGCTAAACCTAGGTGGAAAAGTACTGACGGGGATTAGAAGCCAACCAATTGTAGGGGACCACGTAGTTGGGGGTCCTATAGTTTGTGTAGCCAATGGGACATCGTACATTTAGTGACGTTCATAGTGGCCATTTTGAAGGGAGGGCTTAGTCGCCCACATGATGTTAACTATTCAATTACCTCTTTCTGTTACTGTATACAGATAAAGAACCTATGCTTAGTTATTCACTGAGAACCAATCCCACCTCCCGATAGGTTTTTGTAGTTTGCCTTGTAGGATGACGTTGGTAATGACGCAGGTCAGCATGTCAGTGATGACCACTTTTGGGTACAAAAGCCCACGTTTTTTAAGTAGTTAGAGTCACAGTTTCGAGCGATTGCTGATGTTCGTTGTACTCTGTTTTAGATACTTGACATTAAAACAGATTAACTTTTGCCAAACTATTTGTGTCATCTTAATTATTGATGTATGAATACAATCTGCATCCCCATCTATCTCCAGGGCACCAAAATAAATCTTAAAGGGCTGGACAGAGCCTCCAGTTCAGTGTGTTTATGTTATGTATAGGAGACGTCTTCCTTGCATGTTTTTATTTCATGTAATTTTATATATGCTATGGTATTGGGTCTTAGGCAATGCACAGGTCCCATTTGCATAGTCTTAAGGAGCTATGGAATTTGCAAGAAAAGCAGGTTGATTTGGAATGTAGGTACAGATGAAACAATTTAAGATTCATTTGCTGCTGTTTAGATGATTGCAGATCAGAAGTTTTTGGACTCTGTGTGCAGGTGTGTCACTGTGTAGTTTGAATTGCAGGTATCTGGCATATGTTTATCTGGAGGGGAGATGCATGTGCCTATAGTGTGAGGCCGCATGAACTGACGCTGTGGTGGTACAGCTGTGAGAGATCTGAACTTCTGACGGTCTTAGTGTGTGTTGGGGTGGAAGGTGTGAGTTGCTGTTCACATGTGTGTCTGGCTTATACTATGTGTGTATCAGGGGGTGAGTGGTAGGGGCAGTCAAGAGGCCTGTAGCTAGTTGAGGAGTCATAGCTAATATTGGGGTGCAATCTTCACAATAGATGCTCTTCGGCTCAAATATAAAAGTGGAAATTGCAGATAGATGACCGCAGAGGTAAGATCATATATGACACCACGTAGGTTAAAAAATCACACATGCCCCAATTTAGGAGTAGACATCACAGTGCAAATATCACAGATTTCCCAATCTAGAAGAAGAGATCACAGTGGGAATTTTAAATAACATTGGGCCTCATTTCGACCCAGGCGGTAAGGGGTTAATGACGCCGTAAAAGGTGGCGGCACCGTTAACCCCTTACCACCTAATTACGAGGTCCCTTTGCGGATCCCTACCTTAACGGCTGGTTTTACCAGCCGTTAAGGATTGGACCCGCAAAGGGACTTCGGAGGTAATTACGGTACCGTAATTTGCAGTACCGTAACTACCACCTTCCCCATTTCCATTGAGCCCTATGGGGGCAAAAATAGGAATGGGGAAGGGCCAATGGTGAATGGGGAATTACCACCCCGCCAACCTTGGAATGGAGCGGTAATTCCGCCATTCACCATGGCGGAATCGGTAAATTACCGGCGTCAACCATGGCGCTAATAGCGCCATGATTAACGCCTGGGTCGTAATGAGGCCCATTATGTATTTGGCACTAATGGTTTGTATACTAGCTGTTTTTATTTAGTGTGGACTGTATGTTTTGTATGCATAGTGTGCGAAAATTGTGCACGTGGTATGGGCTGGCTGCTTTTGTAAAGGAAATGCATTACGTTTCCGACTGTGGTGTGTGTGTGCAATGTTTGAAAGTTTGAGAGCATGGTGTGTGTGATGAAAATGCTATAGGTAAGATGAAGTTCAAGAGAGAGAAACAGCTTTCAACCTCCATGCCAATGTACTACAAATGGAACAGGCAGTGAATCAGTAACAAAGGTAAAACATGTATGAGGTGAATTGTGTACCCCCTTCACCTACATTTTGGCACCAGGGCAGGATATACTCTTCAGAGACTAAATTCAGCAGCGGTAGCATCCAGACAACCAGACAACGAGAATATGCTAAGTATAAAAACAGGAAATGTCCAAGAAAACGTATGTCAAAATGTGTAAATAAACACAAACATATACTAAAACCTTTAAAAACCCTGTAAGGCAAGACATCAAATAATGCGTGATATACATAGACTGCACTCTCTGGTTGTTACAAATCACTAGCGAAAACAATCAAGGCCTGAACAAACAAAACAGCAAACATACTGTTTCGTACCCTGAAAATGTTTTTGGGTAATGTACAAAAAGGGGGCCTGACCAAGCTCTATGGCCCAAGGTGACATGCTGGGGGACAAGTTGCTTAGAATGCCTTAGAAAGGGGCATCTAGTCTACACAGCTACTGCATACGTCTTATTAGCAGGCCCAAAAGCATTAGACGTTATTTTCGCTGTTTCTCCTTGCAGTACATTGGAAGAGTCTGTTCAGGCATCTTACTCAGACAGCTCGGGATCTACAAACAGCCAGGTACATGAAGCATTCCGCAGGTCAATCATGAAGTCTTAAGGTGGATTTTCGGTTTTAAGGCTGCTTCAAATTCTTCTTTGATGAGACGTTCTTATGCTGAGACAAATCCTGTGCCCCTGGCAATGCCCTTGGATATGAAGATGTTGTGTTTTTTATTACCCATGTCCACAAAGAGTTAGAGTCCTCATATGCAGTCAGAGAAGAAGTCCAAAGCAACTGACAGGTGTCTTGTCAATAAAGAGGCAGCACGTTTCCTGCGACGTCCCAGCTCCAGTCCCTAAGAGGTGTTTAGGGGAAAGGGTTTTCCACCATTCTGGAATGCTTATCTGAAGTCTCATGGACAGGACCTTTTAACTGGATCAGTTCCAATAAGTTTGGAAAAGAATGAATGGAATTCAATCCTTCAATTGCTGAATACCCACAAGGGATTGGTTCATTTATGCGCATTCTTTCAGAAGCCAACCACAGTCACTATCACAAGTGACGTAGCTGTATCCTAATGAGAATGGTAGGAAGTGATGTAAGAATATTCTTCAAGATGGCATAAGTTTTTCTTTCAGAATAATTTGGCTCCTCACTACTTAGTACTTCACTTCCAATTCTGTCTCCTGCAGATCAGTCCTTGGTCATTTGCTCTTCTAATCCCGCCCATCACCCTCTAGCAAGTTTGAGTGAAATGCCCAGTGGTCTGGTCCTGCCCTGGAATGCAGCCCTTTCCCATAGGGGGCAGTGTAAGATTCTCACCATGAGCACAAATCATTTCCTGGAGGCACCTGAGCCAACTGTTTCCAATCAAAGGAAAGAAGCTTTTTGGATCTGCGCCCCTCCACCTCCCCGGCCAATGTGTGGAAAGCTAAAACAGTAGACAGGGGGTCTCATTTTGTAAAAAGAGCTAATTGCAAGCAAAGGACCACCAATGTTAGCACTTCCATGCTGTTTGGTCTCCTGGATGCAATTGTGCACATTTACACAGCCGAGTGCAAAAGGGAAGAGTTAAAACAGGACACATTACCTTTACTCTTTCATTGTACTCTCTGTTTGGTTGGCAATAGAAATGTTGCTGGCAAATTATGATTTGAATCAGAACTTACAATGGATTCCCCCAGAAGCGACCTCCTGTTAGCAGGTTCTAAATCAAGGTGGGTTCTTCTCATAACATACTGCCCATCTTTGCTAGATTAGTAACTCACAACAACTTTTTTATTGCAAAAAAGTGTTTGCATAGTGCTATGATTCACATGATCCACTTGTTATCTGTAATTCTTTGATTTCTAATGCATTTTCCTTGTGTGCTCACATTTAATAAACAAAAACAAGGATACAAGTGGAACATGCAATTAAAAAAGTACCATCGCACTGTTCAACTTCCCCCTTTGCAATGTAGTACGACTAGAGGACAACAGCACACACACATGGAATTTAACACAATATTTTACTTAGCACCACAAGCTGCCTGATTTTGATGTTGGTCTTCAAGTAGCTTAGTTTCACAAACATTCGGAAAAATAGAAGCGCCCCAGTATCAACATTCCAAAAAATGTGTTAATGGAAAAACAATATGATCCTTTTCTATAGGGTACTGTTTCCTGTTTCTATAGGGTACTGTTTCCTGCTCAGCCTCTCGTATGGGAGGCTCTGGAAATGTGCTAAAAAGACCTAAGATCTTTGATTGGCCAACAAACATGTAGCGTGGTCACGAGCAGGCGTGATAGCCCCTCATGTTGCTAATTGGTATGTATACATGTTTGAAGGCCAACATATATGCACACTTTCCATTCCTTTTAGAGATGATATACAGTCGGAGATCCCTTTTGTAAGGGATATTCTCATCATGAGCTACACGCTGGATTGTTCAGGACATAGATTTAACAACTAGATGCACATCTGCCCTGTATTGGCACTATGAGCAATAGTCAGGTCAGTTATTTAGACCTCACAACCTTTCAGCATGAGAGCAAGATGGAGAGAAAAATCTATACTGAACCAGCAGCCAGTAATGCTCTGCTCTAGGTTCCTCCATAATTCCACAAGGGTAATCTGCCCTTTGGAGAGCTTTTCTGGATTTATCAAAATGTCCCTAATATTAGTGATTGTGATGCACATAATGAAGCTACAGGAGAAGGGGTATTCTGAGAAGGTAATAGGAAAGGTGTTGTGCCCTGTGCTTCTCTCCTGCCCTGGTCCTATATGCATGTAACCCAGTGGAATGCCTGGATGGAACACTACTGTGTGGAATGTTGCTGTATGAGTGCCTGAGTGTTCCTGCAATGCAGTGGGGTGGCTGAGACCCTGAGTGTATGGGACCTTTTCATTGCACATCTTTTCACTGGCGACAAGGATCTGGAACCTGCAGCGCTATCTGAGAAAAGGAAAGCAAGAGTGAGACCAGGGAGAGGAAACATCCACCAGCCCTCCGTCCCAAGAGAGGTGAGCTGACCCTGTTGCAGCCAAGCAGCAATGAAAAGACTGGCAAGGGGCAGCTTGGGGCGGATTGACGCTGCTAGGGGCAGCCAGAGGGCCCTGTTAGCAGTGGGCCGTCCAGCAGTTTAAGGACATCAGAAGGCAGCTGGGACAGCTTGCGACCCAAGTCTGGGAGAGAGACACAAAAAGTCAGATGTTGTGCCTGGGAGAGGCCAGTGAGGTGGTTGTAAAGCCTGGGTGAGACTTCTATTGTGGGTCCTGTGTTGACAGAGTGCCAGCGTCTAACACAGGCCTGGGAGAGTACTCCTGTGGTGATGTACCAGCCTGGTAGTGAAGGACCTGTGGCTTGAGGAAGATTCAGAGAGCCGTCGGCTTGGGAGTCTAGGGAGACCTGCCTTTTACAAAAATGTACTGCTTCAGTTACGGTCCATGTGAGGAAGGATATGGAGCAGATCTAGAGGGTTCATCTTTAGCATGTAACAGCTGCGATGGTCAACTGTAAACTCACCCAGTGAGCGAAGTGCTCAGGCTCGGTGTTGTGCAGCAGTCGTGGAATTCGAGGTACTTGAAGGGGACATTTTTGTGCAGCAGGGTTCAGCAGTTGGAGTCCCTAAGGGGCTGGTGAGTCTACAAGGGGAGTCCACCTTGGCAGGCTCTCCTGTTCCTGTCCAGTGTCGCATTGGTGAGAGCAGAATCTCCGAGCTTGTTGGTGTCTGTGGGTCTTATGATGATGTTGGCCTCTGGAGTAATGGCCACCATGCTCTAATGCCTTTCAGAGGTTTCTTCCTCTATTATACGGGAGTGCGAAGAAAATGGAAGCTTAGAGAATCAGACGATCAGATGGTGCTGATGGGTGCTACCTTGGGGACATTTGAGCAGGACAGGCATTGTCTGGCATGCCCAAGAAGCGGCGCTGGCTGCTGGGTTTGGTGAGGTTTGGTCCAAGGGGGGCAAAGTTATAGTGGGGTCCCAAAATTTATTTTTTTCCCATATACTGAATGGGGAAAAAACTTTGCGCACACCCACAGCCCAAACCGTTGGACGGATTTTCAGCAAATTTGCGGCAGGAACAGCGGCTTGGTCCCGAAAGCGTCCCTTTGTAAATTTGGTGAAAATCCGTCCAGTAGTTTTTGTTAAAACGATCAAAAAGTATGTCTAAAAAAATTAGTGATATCTATGTCCGCTCCTCTGTTACACTTCCCTGTTCGCTGCGCGAACAGGACACCGATTGGCCAATCGGCTCGCCTCATGTCTGCGGACATGCAACGCAGAAGAGTGCGAAGTGCGTCTGATTGTTCCGATGCTCCCGCCGTCTTGGATCCGCCGACAGCGCTGCGGCGAACAGAGGCGAATGCAGTTTTGGGGAGTGTTTTGGTGTGCAAGAGTGCTTGGGGAGGTTTGGGGAGTAAGAGATGGGTCAAATACTGTATTTGTTTAGGTGGCAGGTGCTACTGATGTATTCGCCATGCCTGCGCTGCCCGGGATGTTCATATTTAGTGAAAATGAGGGGTGTCCTAAGGACAGTATTCCCATCCGTGCTGTCCGCAGGCAAGTTGAAACTGTTCTAAGGACAGGCGCGTTGTCAGCGGACATAAAAATTGACCATATGCTGCAGTTAAAATGTTTGATTCTATGGGTGTGATATGGTGCGGTGGTTGTGGCCAGGGCCTAGAGTCTTGGGTGCATGGCTGAAGGCCATGCATCTAAGACCGAATTTATAAGCACCGAAGTTATAAGCCACCATGGGAGTCATATGCTGCGGTGGTTGTGGCCAGGGCCTAGAGTCTTGAGTGCATGGCCGAAAGCCATGCACCCAAGACCGAAGTTATAAGCACTGAAGTTATAAGCCACCATTGGTGGCTTATAACTTTGCTCTCCCTGGATGACTCCTCAGTAAACTTTGTAAAAAGTGTGATATGGGTGGGCCCATATAGACAGTTAAAATGTTTGATTCTATGGGTGTGATCTATGGGTATGATATGGTGCAGTGGTTGTGGTTGTGGCCAGGGCCTAGAGTCTTGGGTGCATGGCAGACCCAAAACCGAAGTATTAAGCACCGAAGTTATAAGCCACCATGGGTGTGATATGCTGCGGTGGTTGTGGCAGGGCCTAGAGTCTTGGGTGCATTGCCGAAGGCCATGCATCCAAGACCGAAGTTATAAGCACTGAAGTTATAAGCCACCATGGGTGGCTTATAACTTTGCTCTCCCTGAATGACTCCTCAGTAAACTTTGTAAAAAGTGTGATATGGGTGGGCCCATATGGTGGGCCCATATAGACAGTTAAAATGTTTGATTCTATGGGTGTGATCTATGGGTGTGATATGCTGCGGTGGTTGTGGCCAGGGCCTAGAGTCTTGAGTTACTTTGAGTAATAGGTTCTTCTTTGATTGTGGTAATTGATGAAGTATTAGCTTCTTTTACTCTCTTTGGAGGATTTTGCAGTCAGATCCTGTTGCATTTCTGTTTGAATTAGTTTTCTTTTACATCGTTTTCCTTTTTGTGGAACAGGATATGTTTTTAGATGGGGGGTGTATAGTGAACGTAGTCTATTGCATTCTAAAATGCAAGGAATATCAGCGTTTACTTTACTTGCATCAAAGTTGATTCGAAATATACCATCAAGTGTACATAAGCGTGATAGTGCTTTGTAGTTCATGCCTTCTTTAAAGACTGTGTTACCAATATCCATCAATGCTTTGTATAGGGTAAGACCTTGTGATTTGTGAATGGTGACTGCATATGCTAGAGTTAGAGAAAATTGTTCTCTGCGTACATAGATGTTTTTGAAGAGAAGGAGCTGTTGAGCGCCCTATCATTTTTACTTCTGAAAGTTTGTCAAAGAGAATATTGACAAACTGAATGTTGTTGTCACGTGGGTATGTTTGAAAGCCAACAACTGTACCCAGTGCTCCATTAACTAGTTCTTGCTCCACGTCAAGATTACGATTAAGCATTACTCTACAGTTTAAGGATAATTTTAATATTTTCTCCAAACCAGCTGTTTTGGAGATAGAATTTTCTAAGGTATTTAGTCTTGTTGTGGCTTGTTGGTACATGGGTAGTGTCATACCATGTACTTCCAGTTTGTCTGTGGAGCAAATTTCAATTATTGGTTGCATTTCTTTTTTCAACATTGTTTCATTGAATTTGGAACAGCTTGCAAGAGTTGGTGTTAAGGACATACAATTGACATTTGTGTGCGCTAATTTTTCCATAACATCAGTAGCACATGAGTTATGGCCATAAAGTGCATAGATGTGCCGGGTTTTTAACAGGGTTACAACAGCTGACAGTTTATTGTTTGTCAATTGTTGAAGGAACTTGCTGATGATTTTGATTAAGAATGTTTTGCCTGAACCAGCTTCACCACTGACGTATAGTAGTATGGGTTTGTAATTTTGGCAGGTACATTCTTTATTTTCATGTTGTACACAATGTGCAATTTCTTTTATTACTTCTTGAAAAATGGTGTGCTGCTCTTTGTTCAGTTTTTATTGTAGTACAGTTAAGTCTTCTGTATCTTCTTCATAGTGACACATGGTGTTCGCTACTACTGTCATAGCTAATTCTGCCTCATTTGCTATTAGTGGCTGTCCCAGTGGTTCTTGACTTCCTGTTACAGAAGGTTGACTACTGTCAGAAGTGTCCTTATCTAGTTGGGCCTGGAGTTCTTCTTCGTGTTGCCGTTCATTGTACAACATTGTTTTGTACTGCGTAAAGTTTATATCGGTGATAGTGCTTTCATTAGCTTTGAAAGCATCTTCATAGGAGTCATAGTTTTATAGTATCTCTTATTCTTTTCTCCATGGCCTAAAAAGTTGTAGCAGGGACATTTAATATAGTTCTTTCTGTTGAGGAGTTTTTAATGATAATTTGATATGATTAATTAAGCTTTGTTTGGTAAGTTTCACTAAGCTGCCTTCACAATCTGTCAATCTATATCTACCTTTTTTTCATCGGGTTTTATATTATTTTGTATGTGAAGTTTTGGGCTTTGTGGTATAGACACATGGTTTCCAAAGTGGAACTCCTGTTCGGGTAGTATGTGTCTAGTAAATTGTTTTTCAAAATGTCTTGGCTGTTGGGATCATTTTTGGCTATTGTTTCTATTTCGTCGTGTGATTTGAGAACTCTTTTTCTAGATTTAGCAGGACCAAGACTTAGCCATACTATATTTTCAGATTTTCCATACAAAGCAGTACCGGTTAAACAATCTGCAGCTTCATAGGAGCCTCATTCCCTATGAGAGAGCATTTTTATGCCTAAGCTACACAATTTCAGAGATAGTGTTTTGTCCAATGATAGGTCATTCCAGAGGTCTTGAAGCTCTGTTTTTTCTGCTTTTGTTAAGTAGGCTGTAACATATTGTGCAACTGCAGTGGAATTGTCTGCAATGTACTGCACATCTATGTTTGCATTCCATAAGAGGGCAATGATTGCATTGTAATCATTGATATATTTAGATTATTCTGTTCTTTTTATGTAATACATGTTCTTAGGTGATTTACCTTTAACAGTATGTCTAACTGAAGACATAAAGTTGTTCACTTCACCTGTTTCTGTAACTGGTCAAGGGAAACCAAAGCGGCATTTGGTGTAGTATTTCCCTTTGTTTTTGTATTTGAGACGACAATATTTGCCACATTTGTGTCTTTGAAATTGTACAATTTGTGCATGAAGATCACAATTTGTTGCTTTCGATGGCATTTCACAAGTGACATATTTTTTGATAAACTGTAAAACAGTGGCATCACTGTCTTGACCAAATGTAGGAGCATCTTTAATCCATAAAAGCTTGTGGATATGTGGTGTTCCTCTGGCTTGGTATTCTTTTCTCCAAAAGAAGTGTTGCACTTCTCCGAGGGGAGGAACAGTTTTATTACAAATAAAGTGTAGCATAGCAGTGAAACGATGATGGAAATATCTTGAAACATTAACAGGATCTAGAGAGCAAAGTTCTCCAGGTGTTAGTATATCTATGTTTGTTTTGTTTTTGTTTGATATGCGTAGGAAATTATGCAAATCTTCCCATGCATATTCTGCACAACTTAATGTAACAAACCAAGTGGGTGGGCCAAGGTTTCTTATCATACAACGTACATCTCCGTGACATCAGAACCAGTACTGTTTTGTACCACACAGGTTTGCTAACAGATTTGTAATGCTTAATTGTAAAACCTCATCTTTTCTTGCACTTTTTGTGTTAATTGCATAGCTGACATATTTTGAAAGTGGGTTCCTGATTTCAATATGTATGCAACTCTGTAACATAGCTAGTTCACTATCAAAGAGTAGGTGGAACATGTATTACACATTTTGTCTAAATCTGGGATCTTCAGAATACATTCGTAACGAGCGGTATTCTGATGCTGTTATCTGTGTGGGTTTATCATCGAACCTTCCTCCTTTGCCAGTAGGAAAGAGTAGAGGAAAAGCACGTGCTTCTATACTTTTTTCCCATATGTTGATTGGTGATCCTTTGGTTTGTTACATTTGGTATGTTTCTAGTGTATCATCTATGGTGTCATTAGAGTGCAATGGATGAATTGTAGAATGGTCTAAAATATTAGATACTGTAGCAGGATCTAGAAGTTCAAATTGACCAGTTTCTGGTGACTCTTGAATTATTTCTGTTGTTTCCCTTAAGTTTTCTTCAATATTTATCTCTTTGTAGTATTCATTATTGTCTCTTAGATATTGCAAGGCTTGTCTAACTTTATGTAAGTCTACGAGTTGTTGCCAATTTTTGTTTGTCTTTTGTTGGTACACCATTTACTAAGACAATTAAAGATTGCTGTATTGGACATTGCACTCCCAGAGTGTGCATATTTTCTTTCAGATCTAATGGTAAATAAACTACTTTGCCACAAATGCCTTTCACCCTTTCACCAATTCAGAGGGAGTTCATTTTGCTGGTTTTGGTTGAAGGCGTATTATTGCTTGAAATGGGTGCACTGTTTGAATTATGATGCTCTCATATAAATTGAGTTGTTGCAGGGGTTTTGGTAGTGGGAATAATTCCAAGTTATTTGTGATAGCACATGAAGGAGTTTGGTTGTTGTCAAGTTTTGTAGTGCAGTAACTGTAAAGTATTAAGGGGTCAGTTATTTCATATTTGTTTTCTGCTTTAAGGTAGAGAGCTAATTCAAACCGTTAGGAATCTTCATTGTCTTCTATTTTGTATATTACGTCCACAGTTTTTGTGTTACTTTTATAAAAAGTTCTGCGGCAACACACACACACATGGTTTGGTACTTCTTTTTTGTATGTGTGTAGTAGAAGGTTGCCATGTTCAGAATTGTGCTAGTCTGATGTAAAGCTATTGAATTTTGTAAGTGGCTTTCACTTCCAAAATATTCTCTCTGGATATGGTCGATTTCTTCGAGTAGGTCTTTGGGTGTACCATGTAGAAGAGTGTTATTTAAATTGGCAAGTGTTAAAGCAGGACTTTTAGCATAGTACAGTTTATAGACTAGATTTCTAATAGTTGAATGATGTGTTAATATAATTTTGATATGATGGAAGGTGCTTTTGCAAATAGGTCCTGAAATGCAGGCTAATGAATGTCCTTGTAGTCCTGTGTATTTGCACACTGGACAGGTACACATATTTTGCAGCAATTTCATTTTGATTTTGTCTTTGCCTTTCACATACTGATTGAGGAAGTGGCGTAAAGATTTTAAAGATTTTTTAAGAATGTTACACATTGACGTGAAGGGCCATTTGTATACTGGACATTCTGGTTCAGTCGAATGGAGAGGTAATTCTGAGTTTTCTGGGGATATTTTTCTAAGCAGTATTTCTTGTTCCATTGTGGTATTATTAATTTTTTCATAACCTCGTCCACGCTATGGATGGCAATTGTGTTTGTTTGGTTTTGTATGTATGCTTCTTCATTAAAATATGGTTCTGTGTTCGTGGTGTGACTCCATTCACCTCCACAGATATTTAAGAAGTTATTTTTGTTGACATCCCGTTTATTGAGAAGATTTTTTTGTAATTTAGTAGTTAGTTTTGTTAGTGCTTTCATTCTGTTTAACACTAAAATGAATAACTTTCTTTTGAGAAGGATTGCACTGTCTATGAAAGCTTCTAAGATTAATTTTCTACGGTAGGTTTGAAGGGTTGTGCATGATTTGTCTCCTGTTTTTAGAAAATTCTGAAGGACTCTGTGGCGGAACATTTTTGCTAAAATACTTTTTTTGGTATGGTTACTTGCTAGTATATGAAGATTTATAGGAGCAGTTTTAGTAGTAGTGGTAGCCGAATTCTCTTTAAGCATTTTTTGTTTCGTTTTACATTTTGATAGAGGAGGCAAAGTTTCTGTACTGGAAGCTTGTTTTGTTATTAGCTGTTTTGTTTGAATGTTTTGTACAAACTCTGGTAGAGATGGATGCTTATTTTGGACACTTTTATTTTCATTTGCTCTATTTCTACATTGCTTTGTACGGACTTGCTTTTTGGTAGGCATTCTTTGGGGTCTGTTGAAAAAAAAAGGTGGTATAGGTTGGGCCGTTCTGCAATGTATGTGTGCTGTGTGCATGAGTGTCTGAGTATGATGGGAAAGATGTATGTGGTGGTGTGTGATTGTGCATTGGGCAGTTACAATTAGTTGGGAAGGCTATTCTTCTATTTGTGTGTTACTAAACTGCGGTTCAGATGAGAGTAGAAAGTGAGCTAGTGGTGAGGAGAAGCATTAATAGTAAATCTAATGGTATAAAATTAAAACAGTTCTTTGTTTTGTAGTACTAACATTCTAAGGGTTAAGTATGTTATTTGTGTTCCAAAAAAACGGGGATTTGTGTGCCATTCTGCCTGCTAATCTATGTTTTCTTTTTTTTTTATCTTTATATTTGTTGCACACAGTTAATACAAACACTTAGCTGTAGTACTGATATGTTCATGCATTATACAATTTCGATTACTTTTCTGAGTCTGAATGTTCATGCTCGGCCTTTTCCAGCAGGTACCGTTTGTATCTTTCCCATATATTCTTTGGCCGGGATACAGGTAATACCGAATCTATGTATAGTTCCTCCATATCGTTTGCCCATACCATGTCTCTATCCCAGTCCGCCTTGGTTGGGGGATTTGCACTTTTCCATTTGATCAGGATCGCCCTTTTAGCTAAATGGGGATTTGTGGGCAGAATGGTTCAGAAATCACTGTTTTTTTGGTGCGCAAATTACATGAATAAACCACACAGTGTTTTTGAGGAACAGTAAGAATATTAAGGTAGTATTGTACTTACTCTTTTTTTGTGGAATGAGCAGGTTTCTTCGGATATGTTGTTTGTAGTTCAGATGCTGCTGATTTTCAGGAGAGTGGTCTTCACTGCAATTGTAAAAGAAAGAAGTTAGTCATTTTGTTTGTTTATAGCACTGATGTTAATGTAGACGTTGATTTTTATGTTTTTGTGGTAGTATTCTTGTTTTATATCTGAACATAGTGTATGCATGTATTTCATTTGACTATGTGCAGCCTTTATATTTTATTTACAATACGTTAGTTCAACATGCTTTGCAAATGAGTAGAATGTTAAGTGCATGAAATTTACTTGGTTTTTTAAATGTGTGATGTAGATAGCAGACAGGTTTGGAAGTGACAGTTGATTATAGTAGATGGGAAAGATTTCAATAAGTTCATTTTATAGGTAGACATGCCAACAATCGGGAGCCCCTGAGAGGGAGATTTCACCACAGCGATCGGGAACATTTATTTTTCTCATAGGATTGTAAAAGCAAGGAAATATCGAGACTGAGTACCACAAAAGGAAATACACCATACATGGGCTATAAAGATTCACAGATCTTTAATACTGCGCAGTCACAAAGAAACACAGATCTGATACAGATAGCTATCTGGCTCTCGACACCCCGCAATGAGTTCCAGCCCGTCAGAGTGAGGAGGGAGAGTGCTGGACATCTAAACATTTGCATTTTTATACATTTCCTACAATATTGTCCAGCCCCTCACAGGTTAATAATCTACGGTCTAGAGTTTGTGCCGAGTTCACATATAGCTCATACAATAATATGCACACGGATTACATAAGTTTGTGTTTCCAACAATTTACAATGGCGAAGTGTATTCCTGGATTTAGCAGTGAGCCTTAGTACATATCCCTTCACAATGTAGTTCTGCCAGTGTCCACGCTCGACATTTACATAACATTGTCCTCGATGTGTATTCGTGGATGAGGTTTGTTAGTGCAGACAATCCTAGGACAACAAGTCATGCTTGGTGCAAGGTCTCATTACCTAGTCTAAACAGTCGGCCCTCGGACAGTCTAACCATTAACAGAACTGAAAGGTCAGGGAGGCTTGGTTGCAAGTTAGAAACACAGTCCACCATTTTAGAACAGAGAATCACATACGAACAGAAATCAAAATGGCGGATAATTCTAAAATGGCAGCGAAGTCGATCTAAAATCGGAACTTTGCAACGCGTTTCTTTTCCTCGCAGAGCGACAAGGCTTAGGCCAATATAAATCAGAAGGATGCACGATATGATTTCCTGTTTAACAGGATTGCATTGGGATTAGCATTAATTTAGGCGGGAGACAGTAAAAAATAGTGTGATTTTTCAATGAAAAATCGGGAGTCTCGCGCTTAAATCGGGAGGGTTGGCATGTATGTATAGGTTATGCGGGAGACAGTAAAAAATAGTGCGATTTTTCAATGAAAAATCGGGAGTCTCGTGCTTAAATCGGGAGGGTTGGCATGTATGTATAGTCTATGCAGGTTTAGTGGCATTACTCTGTTTATATGGATTCATAACAGTTGTACATGTACTGTGAATAAAATATGTATACATGTAGTTTGTATTCATGCATGTGGATGTGAATGCAGCTGTAAGTAGAAATCTTGGAGACTTGAATAGTTATATAATATATAATAGACATCTGATAGTTTTTGTAGTAGGTGCTTTCCAATGATATGAGACTTGTACTCAGAGTGATCAACAGTACATTTGAAGTGCGGAACTCTGATGATGGAGTTAGATGTAGAGGTCTTGGATGCGATTGGTGGATGGTTGTGTGACTGCTTAGCTCTATCCAATGAGGGAATGGCACCAAGAGTGATGTGTTAAGGGTAGAAGGGCTGGCTAAGAGTTACACACTGCGCGGACATCGCGGCTGTCCGCGGATAGGGCGTGCCACATCAGGGGTTTTCCAGCAAATCCAGTATGGAAAGGGGACTGTAGGGATCAGCCAATCAGATGTTGACGTTGTGGATTTGTGATGAAAGAGAGTGTGTGTAATGAAGATGGCAGAGGTGTTGGTGCTCGGAGATATGTTTGTGCATGGATTACAGTGGTATGCTCAATTCAGGCATGTGGTGAACAATTTCAATGTTAAAGGAGTGGAGGTGGTGTGGAGCGCTGTGCCCGATTGCAATGTAGAGGGAATTCTACTAGTTTGTGAAGATATGCACAGGATGAACAGTCCCCATCTGATAGTTTTGCACTATGGTGCTTTCCATTTGGGCTACGTCAGTGCCCCTACTTTGTTGGCAGATTTGGAACAGTTGGTTCAAGCAGTAATGAACATCCTTCCAAATGCGAAAGTAATTTTTTCTGGATTACTACCTAGGGCAATATGGACAATAGTTCTGTTTTTTGTCCTCAGCAAAACATTGCTAGGTGTGCAATCAACGGAGGCATGTGTGCTTTCATGCTTAGAGCTGGTATGTTTTTCTGTAATAATGAGAATATTGTTTCGACTAATGATGTTTATTTTGAAGAAGATGGCATTTCCTTATCTTTTTTGGGAAATGCCATGCTGTTTTGGAATGTAAGGGTTGCTTTGGAGAAGGTTATGTGAAGATTTTAGTTGTAAAGTAAGAAGAAAAAAACCCCAAAAAATACAAAATAACAGGTGTCTGTCAGAAATCTGCAAAAAAAACAAAAAAAACAGCTCTTTTCAGCTTTTCAGAGCCCACCTCAAAGGGAAAATGGGGCACACTATTTAAATTTACATTCACCACGCTCGGATTTTCGATATGTCCGCAGACATGGAGGTAGCCAACAGACAGCGCGTATTACATACGGGGGTTTTGGGGTGGAGAGGCATGCAAATGGGAATGAGCGGATCTAGGGATTGGTCAGTAAAGTTTACTGGGTGTGTTTTGTAAGGAGAGATTTTGTCAGAACGTCTTTTTCCTGAGAGAAGAACAGATAGCTATGGCTGTGTGTTTTCAAAAACAGATTATCTGGATTTTGGGAGACTCCTGGATACATTGGTTGGATCTGCATTCAGAACGCTGTGGAGTAGCTGCAGATCTTGGATTCCCTCATGTGGAAGTGCAATGGCATGGAGTGTGTGGAATGAAGTGGCTGGATTTGGTACCTCTCTGTGCTACTTTAGAGACAGAGTATCATCCAGACACAATTATAATTAATTGTGGAGGGAACAGTTTAGGACATGTGTCTGGAATTTCTTTGCAATTTGCAATGAAAAAAGGACTTGGGAAGGTCATGGACATGTTTCCAAATTCCCAAGTAATTTTTTCTCGTATTGTGCAAAGACAAATGTGGCTGCGTTCTTCTTCATTTGGTCCACAAATGGAGAAAAAGAGGTGCAATGTCAATAAGGCTGTTTGTGCCTTTCTAAGAGATGTTGGCATGTCCTCTTTTCACAATGAAAATATTATGTTTCGTAGTACATACATTTTTCGCAGAGATGGAGTCCATCTTACTTATGCTGGCAATAGATTTTTCTGAGAAATGTAAAAAATGCATTGCGACCTTTTTTGGAATTACAGTCATCCATTTTGCAGTAGGTGTTTTCAGGTTTTTCAAACACAGAAAAACACCACCAAAAGGCTCTTTTCAGAGCCACCACTTCCTCCCAGAGAAAAGTGCATTGGTTTTGCTAGGGTAGCACCCTAAAACATTATATGTCCTAGAACTGTCAGCGAACTTAAAAAAAAAACGCAGGGCCCTGCCCTGTTTATTTGCCACTTCTATTTTTAAACTGTTGAAGGCAGCTCTGAAAAGAGCCTTTAGTTTTTTTGGTTTTTGTTGTTTTATATTTTTTTTGTTTTTTTACACACAACACAATAGGAGAGGAGGGTAATGAAGGGACACCAACCACGGGGATAAGAAAGGGCAGGTGGAGAGAGGAAGATGTAGGGTAGGTAGCAGGTCTTCTGGTGCTCCGTGACCGTAGTCTCGAAAGCACTTCGAAGACTCTCCCCCTGCAGAGTACTGCATCACAGTACATGCACAATATTGTGACCCTCAAAAGGTAAGGGTCAACAGTATCGTGAACAGCCTGTGAAGCAGCTGGAGGGATGCGCTCTCCCACTGAAGTCTCTTGTGGGGAGAGGAGTGGAAACGGAGGATGCTGTAGAGGAACTCAACCTACTACGTTTATCACAAGGTACAACGTTTAGAATGTCCGCACTGTGGAACGACTTTAGGTGCTGCTTCATGGATGTCGTACCAAAGCTGTACGAACCACATCTCCCACGACTCAGCACCATTTTGCACTGTTTGCAGGTGACCTTGTTCGCACATGCTTTTGGTACATTACCATGAATGGTAAACAAACCACCACAACCAAGACTCCCGGCGAGTGCTGGTAGTAGGGAGTTCCTCAACCTCATTCTCTTCATCCTCTTCATCCTCGTTCTGTACATACTCACGCCTGTTCCCCTCTGCAGGCCCTTGGGGAGGTGGTGGAGGGTTTGGTGGTGGTGCTGAGGCAGATGTAGCAACAGCAGCCATGGATGCCATCAGGGTTGATGAGATAATTTCAGGAAGAGCAGCAAAGGCAGCAAAAGTCAATCTGCAATAGCCAGAAGTACAATGAAGATCAGCTCTGGGGTGTGGCCTTTTATAGGGGTGGAGGGGTGCGCTTCGCGAACAGATCGAACACCCAAAAAGGTTCAAAAAGTTCCAAAAAGTATGTGGAAACCAGGGTCATTGTCTGGGAAATGTGCAATGGTGAATTTTTACTGTAAAATAATTTGGATTGCCTAAAAAAGTTATTTTAAAATGTTGGGGAACCGGACAGTGTCCGCAAAATAGGACACACGCTCAGCGTGGGTGCGGTCACATGATGACGTCGGGAACACGTCCGCGAAGGGAACGGGTGTCCGTAGGACACCAAATGCACAGGAACGGTTGTGCGCATGCGCGTGGGTGTTCTATGCACAGTGTTCAGCTCCTCAAACAAATTAAAAGTGTGACACAAGTGAGACGGACAGTTACGGACAGGCGCATTGTTCGCAGGACTTACGGGTGTGGTGCGCATGTGCGTAGATGTTCTACACACTTTATGGACAGGTATAGTCTCCTTAGGACACCTCCATTTTGTTTGACTATGGACATCCCAAACACAGCGCGTGTTCTTAGGGCAGTTTCAACTTGGCTGCGGACAGTACGGACAGGTATAGTGTCCTTAGGATTCCTCCATTTTGTTCAGTTACGGACATCCCGGACACCGGGTGTGTTCTAAGAACAGTTCCATCCTGGTTGCGAACGGTACGGACAGGTATAATGTCCTTAAGACACCCCCATTTTGTTCATTTACGGACATCCCGGACACCGATTGTGTTCTAAGAACAGTTCAATCTTTGCTGCGAATGGTACGGACAGGTATAGTGTCCTTAGGATATCCCCATTTTGTTAATTACGGACAGCCTGGACAGGCGCGCTGTCCGCAGACATTTTAACTGCTTTTTAAAAAAAATAAGACACAAAGAATTTATTAAAAGAAACATCATATTTTTTTTTATTATCACACAGCCATGCTAGTGGCTGCGTAGTTATGGTTAAATTGCTGTTTCCATAGGAAGAACACTTTTTGGACGGCTTATAATTTCGCTCCCCCTGGACGAATCCTCCCCAAACTTTGCAAAATAAGTATATGGCCCACTCTGAATTTGATGTCAAAATGCCATTTGTGATGTCAACTTTCTTGTCCTGGGTGTTAGTGTTAGCAGTGCACAGTGGTGCAGGCAGATATGGTTGCTTAGCTTTCCATAATGGGAGAATGTGCAGTGTTTTTTGGTTTCACTGTGAAGTATAACATCCCTTTAACAAAGTTTTTTTACTGAATGTACATATATATATATATATATATATGGCAGGCAGCGAAAACAAATAGGCTATAAACATGTGATGTCGTCAGTGATGTCATCAGGAACATTTCAGAGGCCAGCTTTCATGTTCTGGGTGTTAGTGTTAGCAGTGCACAGTGGCGATTGCAAGTAAGGGGGCTCAGTCTGCCATAACTGGCGAATTTCAGGGGTTTTTCGTTTTTAATTTGAACCACAATGTGGAGGGCACATTTTTTTTGTGAAGTGCACAGGTTTTTCGTAGGGCAACTTAACCATAACGTCCCCTCAACAACGTTTTTTTTGTAGTGAATGTACATATACATATGATAGAATAATTTAAGATTCCCCCTGAGTTTTTGGGTAGTGTTGATGTCGTCCCCGACCGTTCGCGGACATACGCACAGTCCGCAGACATCAAAATCATTAGTAGGGGGTTCAGTATGTTCTATGTTATATGTATATAAAGTAAGGGAATCCTAGTAAACATCTATCAACTTCACACTATGAAATGTATATTTAGTAAAAAAAGCTTTGTTAAAGGGACGTTATGGTTAAGTTGCGCTTCTAAAAACCTATGAAATTCAGTAAAAAAACTTTGTTAAAGGGACGTTATGGTTCCAAGTAAAACCAAAAAACCCTGAAATTCGCCAGTTATGTTAAGCTAAGCAACCACCGTGCTCTGCTAAGACTAACACCCAGGACATCAAAGATGACATCACAAATGTCATTGATGACATCACTGATAACATCACATGTGCATTTACTTTTCATGAAAACTGTGTACAAGGGATTCTTATTATAACGTTGACAGGAAAATTGTCAAGGATAATTGGAATATATATCTTGATCTATGTAGTGCATTAGGCAATGCATTGATATAAATAGCATTCTAGTATGAAGTTCTTTACAGTATACTAAGCTACTCAAGTATAAATATATGCATTGTGTGCAGCATACATGATGGAGGTGCAATATTCATAATCTTACCATGTTGAATAGTGAAATGATACATGCTTTCTTATTAGAGTTTTGTGTACTGTGCAACATGTAATAAGTAGCTAATAAAACCACTTACTACATAATTTCATTAATACATACAAAACACAAAGACACAACAACACATACAAATATGAGTATATATAGAGAAAGTGAAGTATGCAAAAAAGCAGCAGTAGAAGCAGAAAGTGTTCACAACCTAACTGATTATCTTTATGCACAGAAAGGGTTGTTCTGCTTCAAACCTACTACTTCCCTATGTACACATATCACATGATGTGCCTGCACCCTAAAGAAACTAATGTCAATACAAATATGAGCACATCCAGAGAAAGTACAGTCATAAAAAAACAGCAAAACAATAAGAAAGTGTTGATAACCTTACTGATTGTGTATTTTTCCTTTGTATATGTTTTATATGCTGTGAGTGGACCCTAAGTGAATTATTGTAAGAACACATTTCAAGTGCAAGTCTACAAATAAAGTACTTTTTGATTTTTTTGTTCCTAACTATTACTGTCTAAGATATATCACTAAAGGAAAAAACAGCAAGTCAGACATGTGATGTTATCAGTGATGTCATCTATGACATTTGTGATATCATCTTTGATGTCCTGGGTGTTAGTCTTAGCAGTTCACGGTGGTGGCGCGAGTTATGATTGCTTAGCTTACTATAACTGGCGCATTTCAGGGGGTTTTACGTTTTACTTGGAACCATAACGCCCCTTTAACAAAGTTTTTTTTACTGAATATAAATATAGAGACTCTAAACTCCAATTTCTATTCATGGCATTTCAATACCTTTGGGGCATAGAGTGCAGCTGAAAGCAGAGGCAAATTATGTGTCACTACTAATACTTAGAGGAGACATGCACCAGGTGATGGCCTCAGCACAGTATCCCATGATTTATTTAGCCCTG
The DNA here is from genome assembly GCF_040938575.1 of Ambystoma mexicanum. Lineage (NCBI taxonomy): Eukaryota > Metazoa > Chordata > Amphibia > Caudata > Ambystomatidae > Ambystoma > Ambystoma mexicanum. The sequence goes on along the minus strand of NC_090928.1, from coordinate 315,919,959 downwards.
AACTAAACCAGTGAATAGATGTACAGATGAATCTGTCATTTTACATGACATGCACAAGATGTAATTTAAATCAAATAGGTGGGTTGTTGAAAGAGATATTGGACTGCATATCATTAAGAAGTAGATAAAGTACAGTAGGTGAAATTGCGATCATATCTAGCTATAGATTAGGATGTACCATTTATTGGGTGTTGTGCAATTGAAGAAGGTAGGTTTAATGATGTCATACGTAACAATAACATCCAGTTCTGCCTTAATCTTGGGTATGTAAACCTAAGATTGGGAGAAGTCAGGAGGGAGAAGGGCCTAGAGGCAATGGGGGAGTAAGCAGTGTAGAACCATAACATGCTTGGATAGTTATAGATCAAGGCACATTGCAGAAAGATTCATTAGATGTAGTCTGCTCTGCAATTGAGAAATTATATCTTTGAAAACAGAATCTGATTATTAATACAATTTCATAACTGGGAAACTCACTAGTTTCTTTGCAGTGATATAACAAATTGAAGTAAGATTAGGGTGGTGAATAAGCTTAAAATGAACTGAACAGTAATTATGTTGGATACCACACATCTTTCAAATTGAAGATAAGGCGAAAAGAGCATGTTTGCAGACAAAGAAAAAGGACTGTTAATGATGAGTTATAACAATGATGAACACGTGTCGGTAAATTATCAAAAATGGATCTCGGGCTGTGTCCTACTGTATAGTGGTGGACAATGTAAAAGTTGTCTGTTCGTACAAGTAGTAAACGCAATCCTTACCCTACACCATACAAATCGTGAGCACATGCAGAGTGCCCCGGTAGAAAAGTATCCTGTAAATGAGCACCAACTCATTGGCACGTGTTGTAAAATCAGGGAAGTTCCATGAACAATGAATTTGTAATGGACAGGAAGATATTCAGAAACAAACTAAAACTGTGTTTGTATTGATTTATTGATAAAGAATACTTCTGTGTGCTCCATTAATAGAATCATTTAAAGAGAGGATGCGCATTCCATCAATATTAGATGCCTCTAGAAATATGAAAAATAGTGACTAAATAGACTTTTTTCAATGTGAATGTTATGGTCATTGCTTGTAAGAACAACATATTGTAATGTTTACAACGTTTCTCATTCCAATTACAGATCAAGAAATGTTGTAAACGGTATCCACCCTTTACTTTGCCACATACACTGACTTTGCCATGCATTCACTTAGCCCGACATTTGCTTTATCATACATTTACTTTGTCTGCATCTTCACTTTGGGAAGATGATAACAGGTGTGGTTAGGGATAGTGTAAGGTCAGGTTTGGGTTTATTGGAAACCGGGGGGAAGAATATGTGGTAGGAAATAAGCAGTGGTGTTGCAGGTCTCTCTCGGAAATGACAAAGTATATGTCTGGCGAAGTGAATGTAGACAAAGTAAATGCCTGGAGAGCTATATGTAACAAAGTAAGTGCTGTCAAAGTGAATGCTGTAAAAAAAAAAAGACATCAATCCATTGCAAACATTTAAGAGACACTGACATGAGACAAATATGCTAAAGCAGAAAGGGAGATTTTACAAATGTGGTTGAAACAAACATCCCAATGCGACAGGGTATGAGTATAGCATTGATATTCATGCAGACCCGTGGACATCTCCATTGCGTTCTAGTAAGGTCTCTCTTTCTCCTCTGACCTTATCACTAGGTTTCATTTTGGAAGCCACCGTGGACATCTTCCTTATCAATGCTATTATTATCTTCTTCTTTTTCTACACACATGCTCTTAATTGCTGTTAAATCCTGTTTACTTTGTACAGTCTTCATGCACTTTTCTCCCTATTCCATCGTCCTGGCAATCTCTAATGCCTAGTCCAGTGTGCGGTCCTTCGCCTTGTTGAATGTGGGGATCAGCAGTGTGGAGTACCGGTTGATCTCTCAGGTATTCATCTGCAACACCAGTGAACTTGCACGTTGTAAGCAAAGCTGTAATATAGGCATCCACTGGTTCACTTTTATTTTGCTTTCTAGAGAAAAAATGATACCTCTCTAGGACCACATTCTTCTTGTTCCCAAACTGTGTGGTGAGTTTGTGAAGTGCAGTTTCATAGCTCCTATCACCAGTGATACCAGTGGAATCTCCTGCTCCCTCATTTTTACCAGTTTGGTTGGGTAGTGTGCAGAAAATTCTGAGAGCTTCAGCTCCTATGCAATTTAGTAGTGTAGCCTCCTGAAGATCATCATTGAATTTTGCCCCGCCAATGGCTTGCAAATATACCTGGAATATATCCACCCATTGCTCCCACAGTGTGGTGGGACTGCCAGGATTGGCAAGGAAAGGACAAGGAGCAGAAGTGTTCTGCATTGCTTTACCCTTGTTGTTTTTTTTTATTTCACCCTATTTTTTCTTTTTTGCTCTTCAGATGTATATCGTTTCTCTTTTATCTTGCATGCGGTGTGTATCTTTCCCTAATATCGTGAGTCTTTTGTAGCTCAATGTGATAAACAGGTGTGCTGCTGCATATTACAAACATTGAGAGGCCTTTCAATAAGTAAAGCAGTCATTAGGCTCTGTGTTGGCGTTGCTATTGTTATCAGATAAACAAAATGGCTGTATCACGATGTGGGACGTATTTAGGTCCCTTCCTCTAACTTCACTGTAATGGGCCTTATGCATGCGCAGGGTCTGGTTGTTTAAAAGATAACTCTTTTAAATTGACTTTTCAATGTGAATGGTGTGTTTGTTGCATATTTAGGTCCCTTCCTCTAACCTCACTGTAATGGGCCTTATGCGCACACAGGGTCTGGCTGTTTAAAAGACGGCTCTTCTGAGTGCACGGCACGTACCCTGTTACTTTTCCTTTTATAATGGTACGTGCTGCTTGCACTTTGTCCTCAGTGCAGCTCAGCTCGCCCGCCAACTCCTCCGCTCCATTTCTTGGGCACGTCGGGCAGCAGTCGGGTCCCTAGAGGCTCTCGTTCTGCACTTATCCCATCCTTATTGCCACTTATTATGTTTGGACACGCAAGAGACCATCTATTTGTGGGTAAATAATTTATTAAGAGAGCCTCCAGTACGATGTGCTCCATTGACGAAGGCATCATCATAACTGACTCTGGCATCATTCTCCCTGTAGTTTGTGAACGATGCTGGAACATACATCACAAAACCTGCACACTTTCTTTATTGCCCAGTCTTCCTTAACTCTACCCTCAGCCTTGGCCCGCTGAGCCTTGCCCCTATAGCTAATAAATGTGTGTTCCTAGATTACTTTTTTCCCATTTGCAGCAGAGTGGCTGTAATAGAGATGCTGTTGCTGTATTTATTGAGGCCATTGCAAAGATGTTATTGACAAGACTTCATGATACAGGCTCAAAGTGGAGTATAGGAGTCCCAGATAGAAGTACTCGGTAGGGTCCCTTAAGACCCGTGACAATCGAGCAAGTGTAATGTATTCTGACCTTGAAATGAGGAAAGTGGAAGAGATGAAGAGGTAGAGAGACCGCATGATATTAGTGCACAGGCATATATTGGAGAAAATAGCAAAATTCAACTAAAATAAAACATGTATGAAGGAATTGCACAAACAATGTGCAAATGCATTTCTTTAAGGTGGGGATCCAGATGCATGCATTGGAATCGCAACTTAAATCCAAGGCATGCCTTCAATAACACCACACAATACGTATCATATATGGCCCAGACACAGGGCACACGTGGAGAGTGGTTAGCTGCGTGCACTGAATTAATACATGAGAAGAAAGCACGCACAATCCATCGTATAGTTACTCCTTCCAGGCTTCCTGCCCAGAAGTGGCAGACTGTGTTTGAACAGGAGCCAGGTCTGCCATGAGGCGTGTCCTGCGATGCTGTCCGTGCCATGTGGCATTCAGCAGACAGCAGACTCAGCAGCATGCTCAATGCTACCCATACTAAGACGGACACAACCTGAACCTTCCGAACAGACTCCACACGGCTTAGAGCAAGCAACTCAAAGTCGGAGGACGTGACGTGCTCACAGAGTGCAACAATGTATTAACAGTAAAATTCCCATGACACCATCATCGATATGAAAGAAAATAACAAGCCATTCTGGCCTCTGCAAAAAAAGAGCCGTTAGGAAGTCTGTAACGTTGCTGAAAAATAATAATAAATCAGATTTGTATTATTATTATTATTATTACTATTATCAGTGAATATTATTATAATAATACAATCCTCGTGAACGCAGGTAGCACAGGGCTAAGGCTGTGGTATTGAAAGTAAGACCACACAGAACAGCAGAAGATTGAATCCTGGATCTCATTTTAGAAACCAAACTCAGGTATGGGATTAGGTGCGTTATAAACAACCAATACAATAAAATTATTATTATGTGAATATTATACTACTACTTCTGCTACTAATAATAAAAATAATAATAAGTCGTATTATTAGTATTATATTCACTGATAACATAAACAAAATACTGAAGAGCTCACTGCTGATGTACTAACAGTATTCATGGTGCAGGCCCAGGATGGCAGTGCAGATTTTGGGCAACCGAGGGAAGCACTTGAAAGACTGCCGCAGTGTAATGAGTTAACAATAGGATCTACACTGGTGTCCTAATGGGGTGACACATTGCTGGAAAATAAGAATTGTGCAGACAAAATGTGCATCCAGGCGATTTACAGAGTAAACATAAAAAGATGAAGAAATGAGCCATAGTAGGCGAGCGATACAAACACTTGAGTTGAACAATGGAGACAGGCGTGGCGTCGGTATCTTGGGCAGCACAGACACAAATGGTATGTGCCCTGCCCATCCACACAAAATGTTTGGTTCATTGCAATAGAAACGTATTTACTACATTTCTATTGAACATGTTGAAGGAGATGAAACATATTTTTGGCCATGAATAACAGAAGGGTTTTATAACAGTAAATGAAGTAATGAATTCAGGGCTCCGGATTGTCTGAGCAGTAAAGTTGCAACAATGTTTCAACATCTGATAGTCATCCTCTCCCCTCTAAACAAGGGCCTGCAACATTTTGCCTGCCAGATATTTGGGACTAATGCACCCTGAGCCTGCATATTAGTACCTGGGGAGAGGTGCCAACCAATTAATTCTACTCACTCTAGACTCGGTTCCCACTTTCCTCCTCTGACATCCTTCCTCCTGAAGACCCATGGAATCATGAACCACCCAAACCTACTTTGTCAGCTGGTTCTGCAATCTTGACCCATGTCATCTCACCAATCTGCCTTACAACATAGAAATAGAAAAGGCACGTACTTCCTTTTCTATTTTCCATGGGGGTGCCAACTTTTTTTTTTTTTTCCCTGGGCGATGGGTCACACACACTATTGGTGGAGTACATCAAAATATGGGAGATGGGCATGGCTGAAAATGGCCCTAAGCCTTTAAAAGGCTTTTTTTGTGCTCCTGCGCACTTGCTTCAGTCTGTCAGGCTGTGAGGTGCTTCGAAGGAAACATTGTGGTGTCTAGCACATAAAGTAGCAGGACATGTGGGCCGATACTAAGAGCAAAGTTCCACATTCCAAGCTTCCTGATTGAGACTACATTCTGAGCAACCTAATTTAGCTAGATATCGGACAGTGTCACCTCCTGTTTGTTAATTGCCAAAAGTGTTTGGTTGAATGTCTTATCTTACAAGTGCTGCGATCGCTAAATTACATATTTCAGTACTGTCAGGACAAAAGGCAAAAGATTAAAAGACTGCTGTGAAATTGGTGAGACATGTAAGGGATCTGTATTACATGAACACACCGCATTTAGTAATATGAAAACTGACATGTAAATACAAATGAAGATAGGAAATGCATTGTGGCTATTAGCACACATTAACAGATTAACAATAGCTTTGCTATGTTGGAAAGGCTAATTGCTTAAAAAACACACTTTCAGAAATAGTGTAAAAATCAGTATTTCACGTTACCAAAACCCAGAACCTAGGAAATTGTATAGCCACAGGGGGTAAAACTGTAATAAAATGATAAATGCAGAATTAAAAGTGAAGCTGTTGAGGAGGTCCCAGATACGGCCTGCACTCCAGCCACCCATTTTGAAATACCAGGAACATACTCGCCGAGATATGTGATGTATGAGGAGCAAATGAGCCAACAGAGAGCCACACTGGGGCTCTGCCCAGTGCCCATCAGAAGAGAAATACCTGTTGAAGTGCCAATAACCAGACAACCATGGGCAGCACAGTACCCATTGAGACAACCGTACCAACAGCTGACACGACATGAAGACTACTTTCAGACTGTCCCAGAAGAGACGCAAAGGGCCTTAATCGAAGGCGAATGGTGACGTCACGAGGGCCCACATAGAAGTACAGATAAACGAAACAACAACCAAAAAGATGACACACTAAGACGAAACACAATGGATAAAGTTATCACAAGACATAGAAGAAGAGACGATGTCAAAATATAAAGAAACGTAACCAGAAAACAGGATGAGAGCATGCAACCAGCTAACGCCTGTACATAGGCTTGTAACGCAAGAAGCTAAGAAAACAGTGCAGCTTGCTATGCTTAGTAGAAGAATAGAGCAGCAGGCGCCTGACATGCTACCCTCGAATTCAACTAGAACAAGTACTATACCAAAAAAGGATACAGCTGGAATAGCATAAAAGGATACAATATGGCTCCAAATTCTTCTTCTTAACCTTCACTGAAGTATCCTCAAGGAAAAATCCTTTCTATTGATTTCACCCACTGCCCGATCTAATAACACGGCCAGAGCGAGGAATCAATTGAAAGGGTGAGTAACACTGCACATTCTCCAATCTGTGTTCTAAAAAATCCTAAGGTCAGTAATAATACTATTCAGCCAACCTCCTTAAAAACCACTATCACTACACTAACCTGTAAGAGTAGTTTGTAGGGGTGAGGCGAACTGAAGGTCCAGATGAATCCAAGGTACAAAACAATGACAAGGAAAGGGAAGGTTAGTAGGAAACTAATCCCAAACAGAACGAGGACCAAGCTAGAGTCAGGTAGGTGCACTCTGGATAGCGTCCTTTAGTTCTGTGCACAAAACAAAACACAAAATAATCCTGGCATCTCCAGCAGGGTGTAGGTGGAAAGTCCTCTGGTTGGCAGTTCGTTAAACACCCTTGATTACTATTAGAAAACAAATAATCCTGGCATATCCAGTGTTCAAACAGACAATCTTTCTGTGTTATAAAGCGTTCACCCTTAATGCTTAATTTGGAAAAAGAATAAATCCCAACCGGGACAGAGTACTGATGAGTCTCAGTAAATAATGTACTTGGGCCAAGAAACTAAATAATAAGCTATAGAGTCACTCCCGCAACTTCGAGAGTAGCATGGATGGTTATGAGCGAAATGTCAACACACAGGAGCAGAGATGAGTTGGAGTCTAATTTACGGTAGGACCCATCTGGGACTGAATATGAGTGGTCTCAGATGATGAAACTGACAGGCAGCACACCTCCGTGAGGAGCAGCGGTTAGATTCGGGAAGCCTCCACAAGGTGCATTAATCGGCTTTGATGTTCCCTTTTCAGGAACTAAGTGAGGAAAAAAGGTCCGGAATCAAAGTATTGCAGCGCGAAAGATTCCGTAAAGATTTGGAAGCAGAAACAGCCTTAAGAAACCCAGGGCTGAAAGACGCGGTCTGAGCGTAATCCGACCACCAGCAGGAAACAAAGTTGCAACAACAATCAGAAGCGCGGGGTGCTTCGAGAAAAGGACCTAAATACGTGCTGAAGGCATGTGGCATGTGACTGTTGTGCCCAGAACGATATCATGTGGCCTTAGGAGCCGGAATGCAATACCGTTTAGCGGGGAGTTTGGAAAACAGACTCCACCTGTTGTAGAACGGTCTTACTGCTGTTCTGAAGGCATATGGATCCTGCTACCATATGCAACAGGTGAGTGAGGCATGACAGCGCCAACTATATATATATCTCTACCTCAATAAAGCACATTATATAAGTGCAGTCCACTCTACATGAAAGCAGAATTAAGCACAGGATGGTAGAGGCCAAACAGGCCAGGATTCATATACCAGCACAAAGCCAGACGAAAGAGCGGAATCGGAACTTGGCAAGAAGCAGCTCATGCCTGGGAATTTGAGGTCAACCCAAGGAAGGGAGGAGAGCGGCAACTCTGAAAAATCGAAACTTAAGAGCATAGCAGCCTGCCCATGAAGGTCGAGATAAGGAGGCCCAGGCAGGTGGCGAGGCCGAAAAGAGAATCAAATAAGCAAATAGATGGAAAATGAAGCAGCTTCACGGTGTACTGACATGTGACCAGCCAAGCGCGAAGAGGTACCAACGTCTGATGTCACCCAAACCCAGAGGATACCATAACTTTTCCTGATAAGAAGCTACAGTTTCGAGGCCATCCTCAGCCAACTAATTGACAAATAGCCCTAAAGTACTGATTGATGGAAGGGAGGCAGGGTGAATCTTGGGGCATGCCGCATCTGGGTGAACATTCTGCATGCTGCTAATTAAAGTGGAGATTTATGCCTAGGGGTGTGACCGACCCAATCACAATGGACCAAATAATCTAGGGTCCTAAAGCTAGTAGAATCAATGAGATGTCGTACTTGTAGTGATGTCTAGCACGAGTGATGTAGATGGATGGGCGTAGACGCCCACCCGATAAGAGTTATCCAATCCTCACACCCGGTTACCATATACAGATATAATACCTATACTTAAGTTACCTTTTCCAGCCTTGCATGAAAAACTTTCAAGTGTTACACATCAATGATGACGAATATTGCTTATAAAAATTGCTGTTTGAATGAAGATTGTGGAAGTTGAAGCGAGACGGGCGATCGCATCACTGATGATTTCCTAATGTTTCCCCGTTTTTTGTACTTGTCATTAAACAGACTTCCCTTTGCCAAACCATTTGAGTTGTCCTTATTGATTGGTGTTGGAGTAAGAGAATCCTGCACCCCATCCACCTCGAGGTGCAGCTACCTCGTCTTAAAGTACTCGAGGGTGAGCTCTGATCCCATGGGCCCGTCAGAGGTCACTCCGCCCTCCTGTACAAAGTGATCAAGTCCGGTAACACAATGTGTGAGATGTTAAACAAGGGCATTCATATTGCTGCTATGTGAAACAGAGAAGGACAAGAGTTGTTCAAACATGTTGCTGTGGAAAGGGGAAATTCAACATATTTTTAGATAGAAATGTGTTATGTTGATAAAGGGCTATTGTGCTCAGGAGGAAAAATATGCCACACAACATTTTGTGTTTGTGAAGTATTGGGGTGGATGCACAAAAAGCATTCTGATTAGATGAACGTATAGTTGCATACAGCTAGTATATGCAGAAGAAACTAACCTTAAAACATGAATACACATGAATGAAAGGGTTGGTTGATGTTGATGTTCTGCTTTTTGTCCGTTTCTGGGCATTTTGAAAACATGTTAAACTGGAGGCAGATGTCTTTATGAATGCGAAGAGGGGCCTGCATTTGTGCTCAGAGGAATTTAAGTTGTCTTCCACCTTAGAACATTTTTCAAATAAAATGACTGTTAAGATCAGCACAAATAGACTTCACAAATATGGCTGGCTTCGATCAAACTGTAAACGAGGGGTTGTAGTAGTAGCAAGGCTAAAGGTTCACACATGTTATGGCGGTCGAATGTGTGCCGATGATAGCGTTATTCAGCCTTGAACGACCCGGACAAAATCAGAACAGCATAATAATAAGTAATAATAATTTTGCATTTATATAGCGCTACAAACACTCAGGCATCCGAGCACTGCTTATTATTACCCACGGTGTGTGGTGCTCATTTATCAACCTCGGTAGGATGAAAGGCTGAGTTTGGCCCTGTTATGTAAGTATTTAATTTGCTCAAGGGTAGGAAAGTGTTAAGTCTTCAACCACACCTGAAACAAGGTGAGTTTCTGAAGTATTTATTTCATGTAACATTAGAGGCCCCTCCAGCTCCAACAGCTCCACTAACAGTCACTCACATAGCAGCAGAGCTTTTTGTAAGGCAGGCACAGAACCTATAATGGTAACAGGTTTCCCTGGAGACAGGATAAACAATCCATTACAAACCCAGCCAAGTGTGCTGCACCACCTGGACTGAATGTAAACACCTAGCAAAAAGTGATTATAATTTCACAGTGTGCAGATATTTTCAAGGCTGAGGTCCTGCATTGGGGTCCATGGTTATAAACTGCATGTTGCAATTTGCACTAAAGAATTTAGAGAAAGAGATAGAATATGGAGTATGATGTTTTTCTCTATTAGTAGTATATGCACGTTTGTCCCTGGAACTAATCTGACACACTTACTTTTAATGTGAATGATTGTTCACTGACGAGCTGCAAATGTAGAGCTGCAATGATGTATCTTAGATTACAATCATACATGTTTGATGCATGGTTATTTCCTCCTTTAATAACAATCTGTGTTTTTAAATGCAAGTTTAACTGTAAGATTACATTTATATTGCTAATAAGGTGTAGATATCAGTTCAAAGGATTATAAAAGCCTTGGCAAGTGAAATAGAAAGCCTTCTGGGTGTGTTAAACCTTATTTTACAAGGTTGTAAGAATCCCAAATTAATCAAATGGATGTAGAGATCCAATAGGGGTTTTATCACATGCAAGTTAACCATTATACTTCAAAACCTCTACATGTAAATTAATTGCTGGCATTAATGAGGATTGAACCCATAACCTGAAACACATGTGTGTGAATAGGTGCTATACAAATAAGCTATAAATCAATCAACTTTGCCATAGAGCCTCATCATAAATTGGACGGAGCTGCAATAATGCGGCTATAATGCTACTACTGCCGCATTACCGTTCCGCCTAACTATGAACTGGGCAGAAACCTAATAGCGTTCGACCAAGTTACGGTAATGCTATTTGCGTTGGTGATATCCCGGTGGATTTACTGGCAGGAAACCGCCAAGCCTCTGACGAGGCCCATAATCTGCACCCAGCATACATTGATCAATTGAATTCCAATATGAGAAAGGTTAAAGAGGACAATAATAATAATACAAATGCAAAAGAATTTCGTATGCTGGAAGAGGAATGCAACTCGTTCCCGCCACATTATGCAGATGTAATTGGCATAAATAAACAACTATTATTACTATTATCATAGTAATAATTATTATTAATAATAATATTATTATTAGGGTATTTATTGACCCCAGACCTAGCGTCAGGAAGCAACGGAGTGCTTTATAATCATGGGAAAGAACACAGTGAGGGAAGCAGAGAAAAAGGGATCAGGGAGCTAACAGGGGAGGGTGAATGAGGGCAATTGGCAGTAAGAGATCTACAAGCAGCCAAGGGAGGAGACAGTAGGGAGCAGAGCACTGAATCTCAGGTAGCGTGGGGAGTGGATTGTGTGTGGAACTTGGTGCTAAGGAGGAGCCATTTCTTGAAGAGGAAGGTCTTGAGCTCTTTCCTGAACTGTAGAAGTGATGGTGCAAATCTGATGGTGTCAAGCATGAGGTTCCAGAGTCTTGGAGCGTAGACAGAGAAGGCATGTCTTCTGGTTATTTCCTTCCTGCACTGTTGATGAGGCAGGATTGTTAAACTATGCTATGCTATGTTATGCTATGCTATGGTATGCTCCATTAGGCTCTTGCATACATTTAGGCATCAGGTCATCCATTTTGCTTTTGCCTCCCTCTGCACTCCGCTCAGCGAACATGCCCAAACCCCTCTGACCAAGACCCAGTAACAAGGCAAAGGGACAGGTCAGACCTTCTCTTCCGCTTGCTCTCTACAAGTATAGCATTAGCATCATATATGGTAGATAACAGCAAGAATTCTGCCAATACAGCTTATACATATTTCAACACAATGTACACGCACAGCTTCGTCACAAGGTCACAAGTAAGATGCTTACAGTTATTACCAAATGTCTGCTAATGTCATGCCAAGTAATACTCCCATTGTGCAAATGCTATAATATATTAATGATTGCATAGGACATGCTATATGACCTGCGTTCTAAGGGCTGTCCTGGGAGAGCTCTGTGTGCTGACTGCCTGGACACTTGTCCTTCTGTATTTGAGCACTTATCAGCTGATCACTCTGTATGCTGTGCATTTGCTATCTAATACAAGAAGCTTGGTTAACCATCTGTCTGTGTCTAATCTCCTCATGTTCTGCAGGTGAGGCTGATGCTGAGGTGGCCCTTGGGAAGGGGCTCGATCTTAGCTACCATAGAATGGTGCTGTTGTCTCTGGCCTAACTGCACAGGTGTTTTTCTGGGGGCTGCCTTCTACCACTACCGCAAGGCCAACTACATACATTCCTCACCATACCAGAGGTTGCTTTTATAAATATGGCACACCTGTTGTCTGCGAAGTTGCCAAAATCTTGGTGGTGTGGTTGGGAGGTGGGCCATGTTGGAATCTCCAGCGCAGGGCACAGCCATGAACCTATTCCCCTCTGGCTGATCAGTAAATACAACCTTCCTTCTGCTTATTTCTGTCAATATGTTTTCTTGGCATTGCACTAGATTTTGACTGTTGATTTGCCATGTCATGTGTGCACTGCCTCTCAATCTACACCCTTTGGTATATTTTGTATTTATCTGTAACTGAGTAGGTAGCTGCGCCTCTGTTATTTTTTAGCTTTATCCGTCACATTCATCGTGTCTGTCTTGCTTCTATCTGTCTGTCTTGCTTATAAGCGCTCTTTGCTGGCTCCAATGAAGAGCTGAACATTGAGTCCCCATTAATGAATTTGGTGCTGCAGGCTTTCCTGTGCATAGGTTTTTTTTGTGCCATTCTCTTAGAGATCATTAGGATTACAAGTCTGTATAAAGGGATATTGGCAGTCAAGTTCAACACAAACAGTAAGGTGTCCCATATGTTAGCAGAGCATGTCCCGGCAATTGCAGAGGCACAGACAGCTCATGACCCCCTCTTACGTGTATTCGAGCGGCTCCCTGCAAACATGGAAAAGCACTGCCAGTGTGCCTGTGACAGCGCACATTGAAGCCAATATTTTCACAAAACATAAAACAAAGTTAAGACAAGCACAGAACTATAAAATGCAGTCCTTATGTGGTTCTATTTTAAAGTGGTTTCCTTGCAAACAACGTGTCTATCATGTACATGTCATTACTGTCTGTTTGTCATGTTCTGATTAAACTGCTTCTGTTTCTACTACTGTTAGGTTTTGTATCACTTGTTGCATTGGATGGTTTGATTCTTATTTTCTCATGTTAGGTTGAACAGTTTGGGTTACTGTTCTTTTTGCTTCTCACACTGGTTGAAGAGGAGATTTTGATCCACATTGCATTTTGTTGTGATTCAGGCCTACGGCTCCCGGGTGATGTCACGTTGTATTTTTGGTTTGCAAACAATTGAGACAAGCTGCTGTCTCCAGATTGAGTGAGTTTCACAGTCACTGCACCCATGGTTAATATGTGCCGTCACATAGCTACGATTTGTGAGCTGGGTGGGTATACAGACTGGGGATCCAGGTGTGTTGTCGCATGGGCCCCACAATCGGATGCAGGTTGCGATGCATTTTCCCCTTGTTCTCTATTATGAATTCTTTCTCAGTGGGACGTCGCTGTAAGATTGTTGTGCATTCCTGGAGCTGCCATTTCTATGGTCACAGCTGATATGTTTGCCTTGTGTGTGTCCACCGCTGCTTTGTTATTTTGACTTGGTCCATTCTGAGGCTTGTATTTGCCACTCATTCAGAAGGGCTGTGTGGTATGTAATTTTAGGGATTTACATATTCTCTTGGGGTTACTTGTTATTGTGATTGTGAATTGGTGAATTGAATTTCTTGATGTATTATGGGCATTGTCAATATTCTTTGCTCCTATTCTCTAGCGCCTTGTCCATGCAACAGACAACTTAGTGCCCAGAGATGCCTACATGTGTTGCTTCCATGCTCAGGGAAGGCCTTCATTGGCAAGAGAAAATGTGAATATAACTAAATTTTCGTGATTGGCCCCCTTCATTACTTTACCTACTACAACACACAGAGCCTTACAGTCTATACCTGTGTTCTTGTTTCAACTAAAGAGACGATGCTGATGGAACTTGGCCATTTGGGAGTTAAGTGCCAAATGATATTGCTGAGCTATGCCTGATGTGGTTCCTCTTGTCCCTCTTGAGTCTTACTGTATCTTTATATTCAGCAACCTCTATCAATCCTTGTTTGCTCCTCTCTCCCCTTCTGTACCACTTCTGCAGTTTGTCTTTACACTGACACCACCAGTAAATACCAATTGCCGTGAGGTTGTTTGCTCCACCCCTCTTCACCTGCACTAGCTGCAGACCCATCTCCTTTTAAATTCCTAGCTTAGCAATGGGATCTGGGCTATCCACAACAACACTTATAGCTGCAGTAGGGACTAATGCCTTCTTCATGTTTTCAACTTATGGGGCATTCACCTGTAAATATTTGATTCCGCTTGCCACCCTATCTGCACATTTTGAATATTGTTTGAGATTTCATGGAGGAGACCATTAACAAAGTGCGAGACAAGAGCAGGTTATGCTTGGTCTCCAGCATTAGAAATGCCAGAGTATTTCATCAAAAAGTCCTGCAATCTAGCCAGGTAATCAGAAGGCGATTCCACCTGGCACTGCTTGCATGTAGCAATTTTGCTCCAGTCAGTGAATAGTGCATGGGCAGGGTAGCTGCCGGGGAAAGCGACACAGAGGAAGAGGTGGATGAAACTGCATCAGATGAGGTGGAGGACGTTGGGGTGGCAGGGAGGGAGGGCGCTGCCGGAGTTGATGACAGACTGTGAGGTACGGTGGCTGGGGCCGTTGGGTGTGGCACATGTGCTGGTACTCCCGTAACTGCAATAGAATTGGGTGGCAGTATCTTATCAAGGAAATCCACTTGGGCCGCCGTTGGCGCAGCCTTGGAGCATTCTTTCTCGATCTAAATTTGTAGGTATGGATAGAGACCTGTGTGCTTGGTGTGTTTGATGTTAGCCTGGCCGGCATTTAAAGCATGTTCATATTGGTCAAGTTCTCTCTCTAATTTAGCATGTGAGTTCCTTAGTGATTTAGTCTGGCTTAGCCTCTGGCGAATGTCAGCTTCTTTATACCATGCAAAGAATGCAGCCCATTGATTGTGCGACACCTTCGACTTCCTCTTCCCCAATGCCCTCTCAACACAACCAACCGGTCTATCTGGAATGTCCCAGACTGAGGCCACTGAAAATCCTTTTGAAACCTTGTATAGAAATTCCATTGTGACAAAAATGTTCATGAAAAAGACCCATACGTCGAGAAAATGTAAAAGGCATCAGCTCCTAGAGTGGAGTGGGAGGTTCCCTCTTCGATGCCCCTGAGCCCATCAGTCCTGAATTGTATAGTACAGATAACACAAAAGGGTAGTGGGGCTGCAGGTTATGCAGACCAAAGTCGGGACAGACAGACAACCTGAAGATAATTGGTATTCATCCTCGGTGACAGTTTGAGCAACACACAAGAGAGAGAGCATCGGGTTTAGACAGCAGCAAGCAAGAGTGGATAGGTTGTTCAGAATAACAGGGCACAGTTACGACACAGGTAGACCCGATACCACACATCCATCATATGCACAAAACAAAACCACTTAAGTAGTCATTTTGGACATAATATTCATTTGGAGGGCACCTCTAGCGTGAAAGAAGATACAAATATTAGGGCTGCAAAGCTCAGGGTCTTTACCTCAAAACAGTGACAGGGTTGCAAAAAACGAATTTATCAACTCTTTTTGTTTCCAATCACTGCAATCCCTCAAGTGTGTGCGCATAGAATGTGACACTCTTGGCATACTAGTTGTGAGTGCAGAAGAAAAAACACATCCAAATACCGCACAGAAGCAAAACCCACTCAGCCGTCCATTCCATGCATATGTGGCAACTACGGAACGCAATAATACTCTCTAGGGCCCACAAAAAACAATTAGGTATACGTGGCGTGTTTAGGCGAACATTTGGTAGGAGCCAAAATCCTTCCCCTTCAGCGAGCCTGCAGGCCGTTTTTCTTTTAAAGAGCTCTGGCATCACTACAGACGTTTTAGTGGTACTAGCATACCACGTGTGCGCAAATGGAGGCCAAGTGTGGGGAGGCAGTGGAACCGCCAAAACCTCGGTATTAACCACATAAAACCCACTTCAAGATTAGCATCTTTCAAGAACTTTTCATAACATAGCGCTTTGATGCAGACCCTTCAAGAGACAACTGCTCGCATAAACCACAGAGACATCAGCATGTCCCCTCCCTGCCTCACCAATACTGCCACTTCCCCTCCCTTGATGTCACAGGGGAGCGAGAGTCGGCCCGCTGTCTACGAGTCACAGATAATATACACGCGAAAAAAATAGCTTCAGCGTTTTACGTATAACCATACGAAAACAAATACACAGCTATAGCCCCCTACATAAAACATACATAAAAACACAGTCCCAAAAGCTACTTTTCTGTGGCTTCTGTGGGTAAATACTGCCTACAGCTGAGTTTGAGTAGTCCAGGGAAGTGGGAGCTGGGGCTGCTATCTCTGTTTAGCGTGTGTTCAGCGTGAAAATAGGGAAGTGGCCAACGCCTCCCCCTGAAAGGGGAAGTACAGAATGCCTGGCGTATGACACTTTAGGTGCTCTAGTAAGCGCTATCTTGTCCTCTGTGAGGGGTAATTTACTTGCAAAATGTAATGCCTGATAATCCCACAACCGTCAGCAAGACTGTTGTACTATATTATCTGTCTTTGGGCGGTGTACTTCGCATCCTAGAGATCTCTCCAAAGTGGCAGTTTACTTTTCACAGGAAATGCCTGTGTCCTTAGATTATTCTTGGGCAGGTATCCTGTGCGCTGTACCCGCACTTCAGAAGGCAGACACACGTGACGACAATGATTATTAACAGGACTCATATGACAAGAAAGCCCATGCCTGCTATTAGTGACATCACCCCTCCCCTAATACAAAATACGAGCACCCTGAGTAACAGAATAACAGATTATTCAGACAGATATGCACAGCGCTACCATTTCAGGCAGGTTATGCAAGTGCAGAGATATATCATCACTGTTTATAGAACATAACATGCCATCCAGCAACAGTAATCATCGATATGCTATGTAGACAATGCAAACTGCAAGCAAAATGCAACCAAAATGGCGCGGAGATGATAAGGCGATAATAAGGAAAAGCAAACACCAAGAAAAGCTGTTTGATTTAACCATCAGCAGCACCATACAAGTTCGTAATCCGTGATGCACTCTCATAGCTCGTTGCAGACCATCAAGGAGACCACACAAGCACTCTTTGGCAATTAGGCCTGCCCTACTGACTACAAGCATTTACCTTTCACGACCACTGAAATGTGTTGGCTTAATAAACCCCCTCTGATGGTCTGCAGACAAACTCAGGAGCGCCCAGGAAAGACGAGTCACGGCACCACCTGAGGTGGCCTCTCTGCAGCCGCAGCACTTGTGGCAAATAACACGCTAGAAACTGAATAGGTAAATCAAAGGTGTCCTATTATAAGGCACAATACAGAAATTGCAAAGAATGACAAGTGACAGTGCAGTTGTCAGAATGAGCTCTGAGTTCCAGCAGTGAGCATCTCTGCTATATAGTAGTATCGTTAATATTTTGTTAGACTTTCCTAATCCCATGACGTTGTTAGACATTTGTAATAGTATTTGTAATAGAAGACAGCAGTTTGTTGTCCGCAAGCCTTCCGGTTCCATGTTGAAATAGCCGTACGCAGTAAGCAATATGATATGATATGGCATTTATAACGCTCCTATACACAAGTGTTTCAAGGCGCGACGAGGCAAGGGGGAGGGGAACAGAGGGAGGACAGATAACGATTTTACTAGGCCAGGTGTCATTCAGATCGTGCAAGTGCATGGGAAGGGGGGAAAGGAAGAGTGCAAGGGGGGTGAAGGGAGAGGGGGAAGTGCAGTACATGGAAGTGGAATAAATAAGATAAATAAAACACATTAAAAAAAACAGGTAAGTGCAGGAAGTGCAGACAAGTGCTGGAAAGGGGACTGAAGGGATACAGAAACAATCCCCAAGTGCAAGGGTTGCTAGGGAGGCAGTGCAGGTGGGCAGTTGACAGGGCCTGGGCCAGAGATCAGAGGGGTGGGCAGGTAACCAGTGCAATTTCAGTCAGGAGTTCAGCAAGGGAGGGGAGGAGAAAAAGCAGAAGCAAAGAGGAAGGTTTTCAGGTGTTTCTGGAACCGGAGGAGGTTCTCCTCGAGTTTCAGGGAAGCAGGAAGGCTGTTCCAGAGAGAGGCCCCTGCCGAAGAGAGTGATCTGCCACTAACTCGTTGCTTGGAGAAGCGACTGACCCTGAGGGAGTTGGAGGCAGATGAGCAAAGAGCTCGAGAAGGAAAGTATTTAGGAAGAGAGAGTTGAAGGTATTTCGGACCCAGACCCTAGAAGGCCTTGTGTACAATGCAGAGGGTTTTGAATTTAATCCTCGCAGCCACTGGGAGCCAGGGCAGAGATTTCAGTCCGGGAGAGATACGATCCCTGGGCTTGAGGCCAAGGACAAGTCTCGCAGTCCTGTTCTGGATAAGTTGCAGAGGGCGGAGAGTGGAGGCAGGAAAATTTAGATAGAGGCTGTTACAGTAGTCCAGCTTGACAATAAGTAAACAGTTTTGGCAATATCCATAAGCCGTCTGGGGATCAACAGTCTTATACTCCTTACAAGGTGTTTATTGTGCATAGCTATGTCTTGTAAGGTGATACTGTGTGTGTGTGAGGCTCAAGGAGGAGGTGTGGGCCAGCGACAAGGGAGCGAGAGTCAGGCCATACATGTATGCCGAGCCCTAATGTATAGTTCCAGGCCCTTCATGTGTAAGCGTGGTTACTGTGATGTATAAACTGTAGGGGAAGCCTGCCACGTCAAATGTCTCTCCCTCTTGATGGCTAGGTTTGGCAGCCTCATATCTACACATATTTGCCCCAGCCCCAGTTGCTTCAGCTTCTGTGCCACCACTATGGTGGAGACCCATGGGGCTGGTCCTTCCACCCTCTCGATAATATCCAAATTCACTTGGTTATCATGTTCTTGCTTCACCCGTCCTCTGGGGTGGAATGGTATTCAACAATGCTTCAGGGCTGTTGGGCGGACTGACTCATCCATATGTAGCTTGATTGGCTCACCCCACAGTTTTACAACCCAGGCAAACACATCCTTGAACTTCTCCAGGACTCCATTTATGTCTTTGACGTACACTCCATATGCAAAGTGCACAATCCCAAAGCCTCAGCCGCAGCAAAGCTCAAAAGAGGGTGTTTGCTTTGATCTATCATCCCTCATGAGCCACTCTGGTTGCGGTTTTACCAGCCGTTAAGGACGGGACCCGCAAAGGGACCTTGGAGGCAATTATGGCACCACAATTTGCGGTACCGCAATTGCCGCCTTCCCCATTCCCATTGAGCCCTCTGGGGGCTCAAATGGGAATGGGGAAGGGCCAATGGTGAATGGGGAATTACGGCCCCGCCAACCTTGGAATGGGGCAGTAATTCCGCCATTCACCATGGCGGGATCGGTAAATTACCGGCGGCAACCATGGCGCTAATAGCGCCATGGTTACCGCCTTCCGTGTAATGAGGCCCATAGCGTTGTGACACCATTACACATACACCGATTCCTTTGTGTCCACTAGGACTGGCGTCTCAGTCCCCTCTATGGATACCATGCACGTAGGTGGTCTCCTTTTCTTGGTCTGCAGTGAATTAATGCTTGAGATGAAGAATATCTCTTCTTCATTTTCTTCCTCAGCTAGGTCACGCTCTTCCACTTCTTGTTCTAACACTGCCATCTGTCACTGGCAACTCGAGGCATCGGCAGACATCCGACTTGGTCCTCACGGGATTTTCACCAGACTGGGGGCCTTGCATATTCTGGCTATTCATCACTTTGCATTGGCCACACACTCTCCCTTTTGCTGGGCATTCTCCTGCATGCGGGAGGTCTTACCCGCACTTCGGGCAGGGTGCAGGGTTCTCTCCTCTCTCTCGTCTGGGGTTCCACCGTGGTTTCACAGCTGTGGTACCTTGCTGTCGGCCCACTGTACAGATGTTCTCCAGCTTGACAGACCGGATGGCCACATCCATCTTGGTAGCATGCACCTCCTCCAGTTCATATGACCCGCCCATCTTCAGTATATGGGCCAGCTTGAGCCCGGGCTCTTGTAGTACTAGACGTCACAATTTTCCTGAGGCACAGACCTGTATTAGCTGTTTCTGGACCATCCCCTCTTATTTTTCCCAAGCATATATTGCCCCTAGGTGTCCGTGACATCCATCAAATTTATCCAGAGGCTCTTCCCTTTTTTGTTTTGCAGCACACATGACAAATCTCTCGTAATCTTGGTTCGCCAGTGGCATGAAATGCTCCGGTAGGCAGTCCTTCGCAGCCTTGTATGAGTTGTCTACTGGTGTGAGGGATTTCAATATTTCGTTCAGATCCTGCTTAATATATAAGTGTGGCCACTTTCACCTCTTCATCAGTCTCACATGTGGCTATGAAGTACATATACAGTTTTTCAACCCAGAAAATGCATTTTGACCCCAGGCTCGATAGGTTCCTGGACGTATCAAATTCCGGCATTGTGGCTAATAAGCCCTGTTAAAAAGGGCCTCTGCTGGCCCGAGGAACCCTTGCTGCAGGTGCCTGGCCGTCCACCTGGCGGTCTCCTTTTTCCTCACTCATGATTCTCTGTCCTTTCACCACTTCACGTGTGAGCGCACCCGCACCACCCTAAACATAGAGGCCGCAACTCCCTTGTGCCAGAGCGCACAATCACCTATGTGTATGCACAGGCCGCAACTCAAACCAGTTCCAGTGTGGTGTAGGATACTGTTCTTCCCAATGTCAAATTCCACTTACAATCCCTCCAAAAAAAATGTCACTTCAAACACCTTTACCTCTCCCCCTCCCTCGCAAGAGAATATTTGTTTAGGCCCTTTTGGGCTATCTAGGTATTGTTTGCCCCATAGGGCAACGTATGGTGGGTCCAAAAATTATCACTTGGGCGCACGACCACTCCACGTGTAAGCCGCTGCCACCGGGATGACAAGAAAGTGGTGGTTGACGTCTTACCACGAGTTGCAACTGAGAGGAGATGAGAGAAATTACTGTCGTCACCTGCTGACATGGACTGAAATTCCTTTCCCCTGCCTAGGCGCCATCCTTGTCACCAATGTTAAGGGTCTTGCGCCCACATATGGAGCCCCTGAACGTAGGGCTTCCCCCTGGTAAAGAACCACTCAGACACAGGTCTACTGCCGTCATACTCCAAACGCGAGCTAACCTTTGCGCGGGAATGCCACCTTTAATTATTCAACATGTGACGCACATGGCTACACAACAACTCCATTATGCCCACACCTGCATCTTGTCAACCACTACTCCCTTCCCTCTCCCCCTCTCTATATACTCTCTACAAACCCTCTCTCTCACATACTACATAGCCCGCTGCTCATTTGATACTACTAGCTCTCTCTCACAATACCTTACCTGCATCCACTCACACTACCACCACAGTCTCTGTGGCACTCTTACTCACTGTCCACTCACCCGAATGCATACCACTCATATGTGATATAGCAAGGCGTTTACCGACAAGGCAACTCCATTCTGCCATCCCTCCTAGTTCCCTTTGGCCCCCCGACCATCTATTCTCCCTGGCCAACCACTGCCTAGCGTGTTCCCCTAGGGGTTTAGACTGTTTCTGTGATGATTTAAAAGGTCCTTTCACCCTGCCCTCTTTTCTGTCTGTTCCAACATGGTGGTCTCTGCCATTTCCTACAGTTCATATTCCACATCTGCTGCACTCTATAGAGGTTATGTTCTCTTCCCCTGTTTTATTTGAGTTCATTTGCGTCTTGAGGCTCTTCATCAGTGTGAGAAGTGACATTTCTATTTCTGGGTCCGGTCTGGGTTTTCCTTGCTGCTGTCTGGTGCCTCCTGGGAGTGGTATTTCTACAAAACAAAAACAAGAGACTTTGGCCAGGACATATGTTTATAGACATTGTGTTTGGGGCGTTGATACACATTTTTTTTCAATCAGGCTGAAACACTCTGGGGAACCAGGGTCTGGGGTCCCTCTCAACTCCTTCATGTCATCTCTGGGGTAGAAAAGGCCCTACCTGTGCCCCCGCAGTCCGGCTACCTGAGGTTGAGAGGAGTCCCACTCCCCTCTGATGCTGCTACAAAGGGAAGATGGGCTAGAAGGTTTATGTTTGGATGGAATCCTTTAACATTACACACACGAAGAAAAGGTTCTTCCTAATGATGTAAATGGTTATTTAATTGTAAATAAACAGATACATATAATTAAAACAAGTTCAGTAAATCATCAAATTAAACATGTAGCACACATTAAACCAAATAACTGTATTAGTATTGCCGTCTACAGTTATTTCTATCCTGGTTGCAAGAAACTACATTAATAATATAATAGATATGAAGATTATTTTCACTATGTGAAAGACTCCACAATTTCAAAGAATATTTGTATTTTGTATTTTATTTGCATTTTAGAGTGCTTTCGTTAAAATGCTTCACAATATAATTAAGAACAGGTACACAAAAAATAATGTTCACATTGTAAGGGGCAGAAACAAGTGACAATAAGAGATAGGCATGAAGATGGGATCAAAAGATATGAAGGGAGGGAGAGGTATGATGTCAGGAGGGAGATTGTTCCATAATTTAAGAGTCAGAAGTGTGAATGAACAAAAGTGCAAAGGAGCACGAGGAGGATTGAGAGAGGTAAGAAGGTGGAGATCTTCAGAAGGGAGAGAGCATGCAAGGGTATAAGGCAAAAGGGAGGAGAGATGGAAAGGAGCAAGAACATGATAGCATTTGAATTCAACGCTAACAAAGTGAAAGTGAAAAGGAAGTCGGGAGTCAAAGGGAAAAAGGGAGTGCTGTAGAGAGGTGTCAGGAGGCCATTGAAAAAAAAGACAAACTGCATAACTGAAGATGGAACGAAGAGTGGTGAGATCAGGGGAAGCAAGGCGTAAAAGCATGGCTAAGCAATAGTCGAGTCTAGAAACATTGGAAGAGAAATTGATGAGCTTGGTGGCATGGAAGGAAAGAAGGGGGGCCTTTTTCTGTAGGTTAAAGAGATGAAAATGACATATACGAGCAGTAGAAAAGATGTATTGAGAGAAGGGGAGCACAGAATGAAAAATAACACCCAAGTTGCTGGTAGTATGAGATGGTCAAATAGAAGAAGGGCGGAAAAGATAGAGGGAATAGAGAGTGTAGGAGAAGAAGAAAGTGGGGTCAAGAAAATAATTTAGAGTTTAGAATGATTGAGAGAAAGGTAGCGAGGAGATAGCCAAGATTGGATAGCTTGGAGACAAGAAGAGACACAGATTGAAGAGAGTCAGAAAAAGGAAAAAGAAAAGCAAATCTGTGAGTCGTTTGCTAGAAAATTACATGAAAGATTAAAGGATCCGGTAAGAGTTGCAAGGTGAGTTGTATAGATAAAGAAAAGGAGGGAACCCAGAACAAGACCTTGGGAACACCATAGAAGTTAGGGCTAGGAGGAAATGGGCTATGGGACAAGCTGACAGAAAAGTTCAGAGGAGAAAGAAACAAGTTAAGCCATTGTAAGGCTTGACCCCAAAAACCAGGAGGAAAGTGTGGAAAGTAGACTAGGGGGATAAACAGTATCAAAGGCAGCAGAAATATCTAGGAGAATTAGAATAGAAGCAAACTTATTGTGTCGAGCGGAAAGAGCAGTGTTAGACACGTGAAGAAAAGCTGTTTCTGTAGAGCGTTCAGAACAAAAACCAAATTGAGCAGAAGGTAGAAGAGCATGTTGAGTAAGGTAAGTAGAGATTTGAGATTAGGCAACCCTTTCCAAGAGTTTAGATTGAAAGGGAAGAACGGATATAGGATGAAAGTTAGAAGAGGTAGAGGGAATCCAGGGAAAGTTCTTTTAAGTATAGAGATAACAGTAGCATGTTTAAAGGAAGAAGGGAACATAGAAGTCCTAAAAGAAGTATTGATGATAGCTGTGAGATAAGGTAATAACAAGGGGCAGATTTGAGGAATAAGAGAAGCAGAAATAGGATCCAGAGGATTGGAAGAAGAAGGAGTATGAGGAAGAAAGCTAAAAGTGTCAGTGTCAATCAAAAGAGAAAATGAAAAATGGAGGAAGTAGTTGTGGAATGTTGGACAAGAGGATGAGTGCGATACAGAGGGAGTAGCTGAAGAAAAAGAAGAATGAAGAGTAAACATTTTAGTTGAATTGTGAGGCTGAAAGTTTACATGAGATTGAGAGATGATGGGAGGAGGGAAAAAGTAGTTCATTAATAAGTTTAAAGAGACAACGAGGATGGTGGGAGAGGGAGACCATGTTAGAGGAAAAGTTGTGTTTTTTGGCAGCTAAAAGAGAGGAATCACAGGATGAATGGAGGACAGAAAGGTGGTTGAGGTCATTTTGATAGCGAGATATTTTCTAACGCTCAGCTTATCGGAGGGTTGAGCACAGTGAACGGAGAGCAGAGGATAATTAAGGCTGCAAAGGTTTATCGGAAAGAGAAAACATAGATGGATGATGAAGTGTGTCCATAGTGGAACACAGATTGTTAATCAAAGTGGAAACTGCAAGATTGGGTGAGAAAGTAGAAAAGAGGTCAGTAGGCAGAAGAATACAGAGAAAAGTGGAAGTGAAAGAGAGTGGGGAAAATTGCCAGATGTTGCAACGAAAAAAGGATGTAGGAGAGGAAGGGAGCATGACTAAGAGAGGGAGTTGAGATGAGAAAGATAGAAGAAAGTGGTCCAATGAGAAGATCGGGATAGAGCAAACAGGGGTGGAAGAGGAAATAGACGAGAAGTTCTGATAAAGGGAGAAGCTGGAGATGTGAGAGGGGGCATGGGAGAGTGGATAATTAATACAATTAAGTAGAGGAATAAGGTGGAAGAAGCATGAGTCGAAGATAGAGAGAGGTTAAAGTCTCCTAGAAGATAAAATTATGGGTGGTCTGGAAGAAGAAAGGAAAGTAACAAGTCCAGGTTTTTATAGAGGCAGGAGAGGGGACCAGGGAGGAGTTAGATAGACAGGATACCCACTGACTGTCATTGAGAAAAGGCAGAAAAGTGATATTAGAAGGAAGAGATAAAAGGTAAATTAGGTAGAGCAGGACAGAGGAACCAGGAAGGATGGTAAAGAATGCCAGTAATACCGCCACAGGAGTGAAGGTGGGGAGTGTGTGATAAAGCAGTAGAAGGGGAGAATAAGGAAGCAGATGTAGCAGAGTTAGTAGGAGAGAGATAAGATTCCATGAGGCAAAGACATTTGAGGTTGAGCCGAGTGAATAGGTCAAGAATGGAGTGAGTCTTCTTACAAGTGGAGCACATGTTAAAAGGACCACAATAAATGACTGTATAAGTGGATATTTGAATAGTAGGATAGACAAGCTTAGGGATGCATTGATAAGAATGTGTGCTGGAGGAATAAGTAGGGCATAAATAAAGGTAAGTGGGATTAGTAGGAGCCATGAGATTAGAAAAGAGATATGGCAGCAAGAGAATCCTAAGTAACATAGTTGGAGAGCCACCCATGATGGAGTACCAATGCTACTAGGGTAGAGCATGTACAATAGAAGGATAGAGAGTCATGAAGAGGTATAGCGCAACCCAGCGCAAACAGAAGCAAACAGGATAGTCACTCACTCCTAGGAGGTCCACCCTTTAAATGAATGCTCAGGGCGAGGATGCGCAAGTGATGTGGAATTAATGGGAGTGGACTTCGTCATGTGACTGGGACATGGAAGGAGCCTGACGTGGCCTTGAGGCGAGGGGGCAGGGGAGGATCCATGAGGCAGGAGCCAGGGTCATGTTGGGCCTCGGGCGGCACTCTTGCTGGTGACAGCTGGAAGTCAGAACCTCCAGGCAGGGATTAAATCATTTATTGATGTAGCTGCGGTCACATGGCCCATCTCAGTACCGGGACAAGGCAGATGTCTGGTGTGGTCTTGAGGCAAATGGGACAGTGGAGGACAGTGCAGCAGAAGCAGCTATGCAGACATACTAAATGAAGAACTTGAACAAGACAAATTCATAGAAGCAGAACTTCAAAAGGAACTCCCAATTATCTAACCAATACTGTTTCCAATGATATAGGCACTGTAGGTGAACATATTGTTCAAAATGAAGCAGCAAATGCCTTGCATGTTGTTGTGTCTGCAAAGAGTCAAGCGAAAGCACATAATGAAAAACTGCACGATGATTTTTCAAATTAAACAATGAACAAAAAAACGATTTTGAAAATAGCACAAAAATACACATCATAAATTTGTGCATGTTCAAAATGAAGTCAATGTGAAAATTATACACCAACTTTAGTTTATTTAAGTGTGAGCAGGTAAGAGTAAACATTACTTTTACTCAGTCAGAAGATGAGTGTTTGGGCTGATTGAATTCACTGCTGCTGCTGTGTGGAGAAATCTGTTGGACAGTCTGTTCTCGCTGTCTATAGCTCAAAATCCCTGGCGTTCACGGAGTGCATGCAGAGTCAGATGCTAAGTCTTTGGGCTGATTGACTTCACTGCTGCTGCTGTGTGGAGAAACCCGTCGGACAGTCTGTTCTCGCTGTTTATAGCTCAAAAACCCCTGGCGTCTGCGGAGCGGACGCTGAGTCTTTGGGCTGATTGAATTCACTGCTGCTGCTGTGTGGAAAAACCTGTTGGACATACTGTTCTCGTCGTCTATAGCTGAAAAACCCCTGGCGTCCGCGGAATGGACGCAGAGTCAGACGCTGAGTCTTTGGGTCATCGGGTCAGGGCGGGGTCCAGGAGCCCAAGCCCAAGAGTGCAGGTTCAAAATACTTGCAGTACTTATTCAGGCGTGCAAACCTTCTTCGGATTGAACTGGAAATGGGAAGATTGCCTGAGGTGGGGCCTTTAACCCGACAGAAGCTGCTGATGTTACAGCGCCTTGATTCCGACACTGGAGCTACGTGTGAGCAAGGTGAGTGTGAAGCCGAGACTAAATGTGTGTTTAATAATTGCGAGCACAGGCGCGATGTAGCCCACGAAGCGTTGGTCGCTCGCTCATCCGCTGCAAAACACCCACCTGTGTGTCTCGGAATCGAAGCTGTATATATATACTTGCCAACCCTACAGATTTAGGCAGTAGGCTGCTGCTTTTTAAGCAGTCCTACCGCCTACAGATTTGGGTGACAGGTCCTACTGCTTTTTACAGTGGCAGGTAATTTATGTGACTCTAAGGCAGGCTGGTTAGTGATTACCTTGATTGGGCTCAGACCAATCCACTGACCTGACAGCTACGTGACTCTGTCCTGCACTCTTGCCGGGACAACCCTTAGGTGAACCACCAGTGAAGGCAAGTGGCAGATCGTACCACCATCACACAGCATCTGCCTATCAGACTGAGGGGGTTATCAGTCTCCATGTCATTCAGTGTTCATCTTGCACTGCAGGAATACATATGTATTGTTCAGGATGCGGCTACAGAGTAGTGGCAAACGTTGCCTACCAGCTCTGTGTGATTACCTTCTGTGAAGTTAGGTCATTGAATTTGGTGTTAACTTAACATTCAGAATTATACATTTTTAACATTTTAACATCTTTGCATGTTGTGCTGTTTGATGGGTTGTGTATTTTAGAATGCTCAATGGTGCCAACAATGCATGTTTTGTATTTTCCTGTGATGTCATTGTTATGCAAATTATTTTTGAAACTTGAAAAATCCTACACCTTTTTGGTTACAGAATGTTGCCGATATAACAAGTCTGCATCTACTAAAATAGACTCATACATCAACTCGAGTATGACGGGAATGACAGACGAGTTGAATTGCGCTGCTCAGAACATACCAAATCACCACAAAACACCAGTTAAGATTGCTGTCGTTCCTCGCGTTGGGAAAAATGTGAATCGGATTGACATCACCAACCGTGAGGTATTGGAGATAAGCGAGTGTGGGGACAATCTGTTGCTCCATCCAAATGAGCATGATGGGGCGGAAATCCGACATAGAACCTGTAGCAAGCAAAAATCAATTAACGAAACTGACGCAACGAGCAAAGCTGCTGATGGTAACGTTGGTAGTGAGACAGTGACTTTCGCTGTCACCTTAACAGAAAGAAATGCAGAGCAACGTGTAGCACAAAATGCTTCCTTACAATATGTTGGTGCGCCGGGAGATAAGTCTACAAGTTTAAATGTTACACCTAATATCAGTAGCGGGCCAAGTTTTGGAGGCTGTGACAAACAGAGGGACAGAGTGCTGCAGCCAATGGTTAACGCACAAGCTCCTGACGAGAGCAACAAGGCATGCCAGATACTTTTAAAACTGTGCGGTAATGAAGGTCATTCAGCTATCGCCTCTACTGACAAGGAAGGAAAAGAGACTAACCTGTCGCGTTTCCCCTTAGCTGATGCTGCAGCATGAGAAGCTCGGTTTTCGGAATGCCTAAAGGCGGATTCCCTGAAGCTAAGGGAGGCGCTGGAGGGCCCATGTGAATCATTTGAAATGAGAAACGAAGGTGATGACACCATCAATGCTGGTCATCGTTCCTTCGTGACAATTCCTGCGAGCTCCAGCACGGAAATAAGAACAATCTCTAAGGTAAATTCTGTTCAAGAGCCGACAGAGTTAACAAGTACTCTGATGGCTGGAAGATCGTCTTTCTTCAAGAGATAAGTCCTTGAACATTGAAAATTTAATCAATACTGCAAAAATGCCTCGGCTGACTGATGTTGACAGAGAACAAGCTAACTGCGGGCCTACAAATTCATAATAATGTAATGGCTGCCACATCGACTTCCCTGATACTTTTTGTGAAGCAATACGAATCATTGCATGACTCCATAAAAGACCAGAACACCTTGTTGGCCATGATAAATACTAAGGTCAGCGCCCTTGAAGCGCTGTCGGAAAACACTCATAAAACACTCATAAAACACTTGACCAAGAAGCTGAAACTTCAATTAATTGGCAAACTCGATTAAGTGACCCAGCTAGAAACGAGATGGTGCAAAAAACTGATCTCATGGAAGCCGTTACGGAGTGCACAAAATGGATGGGACACAATTGGGCCTCATTACGAGCTTGGAGGTAGCCGTCAAGGCTACCTCCAACCTTGCATCCGGGTCCGGCACCCGCAAATGGGCAATTACCAGGCTATTCCGGCCCAGCCGGAACCAGTAATTGCCCTTTCGCGGGTGCCGGGCCCAGTACATCCCCATTCCCATTGAGCACAATGGGGCTCAATGAGAATGGGGAGGGTGGTAGCACTGGTACCGTTAATAACGGTGCCGGTGCTACCATCATGTTATGCTCACGGGTGCCGGTACGACCACCGGGTCAGACCTGGTGGCCGCAAGGGCACCCACGAGCAGAACTCCTAGTATGGCGGTACAGTAGCAATGGTGCCGGGTAGCGATACCAGCGCTGTTGTTGCCTTACCGCCATACTTGTAATGAGGCCCAATGTGAAAATATCAGTGCCAAATGTTGATTCCTGCAGGTGTGACTGCCAAAAGAACTGTGTGATTGAACTAATCCCCACAAACAACGGTCAGTGAGGCTTAACGTTGATAATTTTGAACAAGAAAGTTCTAAACAATAATCCTCAAGGCGCTCCGGAACAAAAAATGGGGGAGGAACGTCGAGGGCCCCCCGATACATCATTCTCAACAGATGCTTACCCAATTGACAAATCAAATGAGCCTAGGTTCCCGACATCCATCATTTCCATTGCTGACCAATTGAAAACTGGAAATCCTTTTTCAATTGCACAGGGAACAGTGCCTCAATTTAACAACCACACTGCATGCTTGGCACCTGGAGGAGTACAGACTGTTCCCACACCTGTTGCTGTTCCAATATCCATTCCATAAACCGGCACCTTTGGCATTTTCATTGACCCAAAGAAAACTTGTGGCCAAAATGCCTGTACTGAAAGGGGGCATTGGCCGGAAGAACAAATCAAACAGCGTGAAGAGGTTTTTTAGGAACCTAACAACACCTCCTCCAATTGCAATTTTTGAGTGTACTAAACCAAAGACTTTTACTGATAAGGCCAAGACACAGAGAGATAGCGGACAGATGTTGGAAAGAACATCTGACTTGATTGGCCATACACACACATTCACCGCAGAAGACCATGCAAACCTTTCCACCTTTTCAATTGAAGATGATGATGAAGCCAGTGTTAGAGAAATGCCATCTAGTGGGGCCGCAGCATCTAATCCCGTTTGAGAGGGAGCTGGTCGAAGCTGCCTCTACACCTGCCAGAAGATTTGAAGTCGCAAAACGAAATCTTGAAGTGAGAACCAACAGGGGACAAGTTCCAACCATGCCGAAAATGAGAGCCTGTAAGGACCATGATGCCAAGCGACCCAATAAATCTGGCTTGGATTTAAATCCCAAATAAACCGCATCTCAGGTGGAAATAAATGGGTTGAGAAATCAACCTGTGAAATCACTTCCAAGTGAGGAACTGTCACGCACGAAAAAACTCCAACCAGAATATGTTCTATGTGGCAAAAATGTAGAAAATCTAAATAGAAGGAACATAATGATACTTTCGAATTGCGTGCCAGCCCTGAGAATCATCAAGTCAGATGATATTGACATAATTGAGGACATGTCTGAAAAAACAATCAGACTGGGTTCTGTTACATGTACATTCCCACTTGGTTGCAGACACCCTAATAGCAGCGAAAACAGAGCTATTATCGTTTGGTTATGAGATATGTGATATCTTCAGGAACATTTCATGTGGAGAAGTCACCAAGTGGCCTCTCATTTAATGAAATTAGAAGACAGTCCTAGCAAGAGCGATTTGAGAGAGGAGGAGCAGTCTGTGAACAAAAGCGAACGCACCAGGAAAGGACTTAACGAACAATTGATGTGAAAGATTCCTTCTGGAAGCACCATTAGCATCAACTATCAAGACTAGCTAAGAAGTGTTCCCCAATCTCATGGAACATGCCTGGATTCATCCACGTATAGGGCCAATATAGAGGAGGCGATTGCCAAGCTAAAAAACTCTGGAGCAGCAGGGCCCGATGGTCTAACGAATTTGACGTTAAAGAAGAACAAAGTCCATTGGGCCACCTGGATTGAAACCCTATTTAAGAAGATAGCCTCGACAAGAAAAATCCCTCCTTCTTGGCAATCGGCGGTTGTTGTGACCATATTTAAAAAAGGCGATCAGCAGATCAATCCAACTACCATCCGATTCCCTTGTTAGATGTAATTGGGAAAATGTTCCTCTAATTTTTGCAGAAACGATTGGCAAAATGGGTTTCGAAAGCTAACATCATAGACGATAGGCAGACTGGTTCACCAGAGGCGTTGGTATAGAAATAAATCTCACTCTGCTCAATCTACTGAAACTTGATGCAATGAAAAAGAAGAAAACCCTTTTCGACTTGCGTGAAGCATTCAACAGGGTAAATAGAGTGACCCTGTGGAAGAAATTGAAAGAATGGAAATGCCCAACAGACCTATTGCAAATCCTCATCCAACTTCATTCGCAAACATCAGTCCGAGTAAGACTGAATGGCGACGGTGAACTGTCTGAAAGTATTCCCACGGAAACAGGTGTAAAGCAGGGTTGCCCCTTAGCTGCACAAATCTTGAAACTACATATAGCTGACTTACCTCAAGCCCTTTCCAAATGTAACGCCTTACCACCGAAAATAAATGGGCATCAGAATAGTTGGGCAACCTATGCTGACGATCTGGTCATGGCTGATACCACACAAATATGCCTACAATGTCTACTATCGAGACTAGAAGACTATTTACAGATTAACGACATGGAGATTAATGTTGAAAAATCAATGATAGCCATTTTTGGGTCCGAACTCGGAATTAAGGGGAGAAATTTCAGATGGTTTACCGCTGGTAAACAATTGGAAAGAACGGAAAACATCAGATTCCTTGGAATCATATACAATAAATCATTGAGAGAATGGGAATGGACTGAGGATTTGAAATAAAAAATGACTATTTTAAAATTACAAAGCGCCAAATTACATTGTGAATTTGGAAAATTTACACTCATGCCGGTAATTATGTTCTACCACCAAAAAGAGGTTGCTGCAATCACATTTGGAAAGCTTAAGGGAAAATTGCATGTGGGGCTGCAATCAAAATGTATTGCTTAAATTGATTAAACTATTGAATGTTATTGAAGCGAACCTGGACTTGAAGAAAATTGCAATGGTTTCTGCAGAGAGTCCAAATGTTATGGTTTGATAAAAAAGTTTTTATCGAAGGATATATTGTTTTGAATTTACAAGGTTTTATGTTGATATATGATGAAAGAAATGTAGTAAATGCATGTGGGCATAGTATTTTATTATGAAATGTTAAATTGATGTTTATATGTTAGTGGTTCTAACTTTGTCATGGTATTCTAGATGGCAGTACATAATTGAATATGGACATTTGCTATCTCACTTTCTCTTTTATGTACTTCAATTGTTAAAGACTAATTTTTGTAAAGGTCTTTTTTTTACCAAACACAATAAAAAATGTTTTAAAAAAAATCACATTTGGAAGCAAAGGCGGATCCAACATTAACAATACTGTGTGGAACTTGCTAGAAGGACAGTTTTGGCGAAAACTATTAAGTCTGCTGAATAATGTCTCAATTTCTTCGATTCGCTACGAGTTTGGGTTACAGTCTCTTGGTTCAGCAGTATTATGGGAATTGTTTTCCCTATTGAGGAAGATGACATTGACAAACACTGCTCCCCCATATGCAATCCTAAAAGAAGCTACAGACAAGCCCTATCAAGGACTGTTAAAAGAATGGTCAATAACATTGTTAAAGCATCTGGCCCATGCAGGGGCCTCTCTTGAATTGCTACATGATAATCCATATGCAGTCAAAAAAAAGGTGAGGAATTGGGATTGGATTAATACCGTTAATAACAGAGCAAATCTTAAATACAGCCTGCAACAAATCAGTGAAGCCCGAGGAGTGAATCATGTCCCGAGGTATTTACAGAAATTTCCATCAAGATACCATTGAGGCCAGTTTCTGCGGCTACACTTGAATCAGTTGCCAACCAAAGAGATGCTCCTGTTAAGGCATGATAAAAACACCACAAATAACTGTTGTAGATTTTGCAACCATGAAGTGGAATCACTGAAACACTTGGTTGCCGAATGTCCGGCAATAAAGTCTGAACGAACCACAGCCTTGGGGGAATTTGCTCCACTCAATGGAAACATGGAGGACTGGTGGGCCACTCTATTGGCTGGTAACAATTTTAGGCTGACTTGTGCAGTCATAGACTATCTAGACAGGCTACTGGTGACATGGTGAAATGACAAAGGAACTAAGAATCAAGCAGCAATGGGAATTAGATGTTTTTTTGTCTTTTTATAAAAAGTTTTGTCAAGAAAACTAGTAGATTAAATAAAAAATAAAAAATAAAAATGATTTAGAATAAGTAATCCCCACATTTCATTATGAAACGTTTAACAGTCCTTTGGCAGGTGTAGTTTCAGCTCAAACTGGTTTAGCAGACTACAATATTGGTGGAATAAATTTCCATTGGCTAGTCATGTTACGAGTTGAACAAAACAAAAAGTTGGAGTATTCAGAATTGGATGCCGAGGTTGTATCTGAAATCTTGCAAATAAAAAAAAACATACTAATAATTGAGGAAGACAATAAGCTTTCAAATGTTATGATACTTTTAATTTTCATTAAATTTCAGGACATTTTAAAAACAAATGATGCTGAACGTTTTTGTGGAAAACATATAGATAATTATTTGGTGATTTACTGCAGCTCACTCCTCTTAATGAGCAACCTGTTATAAAACAATATAGATTAAGGACAACAGTAAAAAATGTGAGATATTAGTTATATCAATTTGTGGTGTTACATTTCAAGTAATGCATTCATCCCAAATATGTGTCAAGCTACGATGGCACATATGTCAATATACTAAAACACATTTAAATAGGATAAAGAAAAATGTAAAGGGTTGGACTTTTTTTAATGCACAACTCACAAGTCATTCATACAATTCAAATACAAATTAGACACATGTATTTGTTGACCTTTTAAAAATTAAAAAAGCCTATGTGTTAATTGGCAGGAAGAGAGGATTTCCAATCATGTACTACTTCAATCGTTAATTCAAGAAGATCAACATGGAATTGAAAGTGAAGTCATTGACAAAATTCACCAGGATGGCTTAACCAGCAAAAGGAATTAACAGGCACTCACACTCTTTCTATCTGTCTCACTGAGTTAAGACAACCTTTGCAGTCTGTCCTCTTTAATTTCCATTTCTCTCTTTATGAGTGAGTGTAGTGCATACAGATATGTGAATGCCTGGACCGCAATTCTGCACTAGACTTGTGTATGAACAGGCACGACATAGACTGCAAGATTCAGAAGGCTCAATTTCCCAAAGTGCTGGACTGGATAGCACGCTATACCTAGCTGGTGTTATCTCTTGGAGGAATGTAAATGTAGAGACGGGATATGGTAATTGGTGTCATGGAATACATAATAGCTTTTCAAAATCATATCACTAAATCTTTATTGGCAGCATCAAAGTACATTTGAAAACATTGAGGATATTCAAAAATGCACTGAGTAAAGGTGTGTTGCCATTTAATTCAAGAAATGTATGTTTCCACTCACACCACCCTATGATATAACAATACATACATCTCATGGGCAAAATGTACTTTCAGCCAATGCAAACATAAAGAAAGGGCCTCATTATGAGTTTTGCAGCAGCCATGGAGCTGCTAGCTCCATGGCTGCCGCCAAACCGGGCTCTTTTACCGGGTTCCCAGAATGAGGAATTACCGGGCCATTCCGAGTTCGGAGGGCCCGGTAATTCCTCCCTCTGGGAACCCGGGCCCGGACCTTCCCCATTCCCATCTGAGCCCCATAGGGCTCAATGGGAATGGGAGAGGGAGCTAACAACGGGCCTATTACGACCGGCCCGTTGTTAGCTCCCTCTTCCCCTTGCGGGACCCGGTAACAACGCCTGGTTTGACCAGGCGTTCCTTACCGGGTCCCGCGAGGGGACCTTGTAATCGTGCGGAATGGTGTTAACGGTCCGCACCCATTAGCGGGACCCGTTAACCCATTCCGTACAGGCCGTAATGAGGCTCAAAGTGTTTACCAATTGCATAATTTATGCAGCTTTTTCCATATGCCATACATCTGCAGGTTCATACATCTTAAACTTAAATCTTGCAAAAATGTCTTCCCAAGTTCCTTGCGTTAAAGAATATAACAGATTATGTTTATTATATGCATGCACCACACTTGCCTCAAATTAGCATCCTTAAATATATAACTAAAGCAAAGAAAAGTATAACTTCTCCGTGAACCATCAAAGCAAAGTAAGGAAAAAACACCTTCAAAAAGGAAAAATCATACTTTAAAGATTATAAAACTTAATAATGTTGCATTTGTGAAAAGCCCTCCAGTTTCCTCTAATCATAAAGGAGTAAACTGTTATGATATGATATAATATGATATGATATGATATAATAGGTTATTTATAACGTGCTTGATACCCAGAGGTTTCTAAGCGCAGACCCGGGGATCGAACCTGTGTGCTCCGTGTTGTCTTGCTTTCAATGCACCTGAGCTGAGCTATCCTCCCTTCACAAATGAAACTATACATGCATTACTGCAAAAAAGTTATTTAATAATCAAACCAAACCAATTTAAATTAATCCTGTTAATTTATCACCTCTTATCCAGCTAAAGCGTATTGCTGTACTGAGGTTCTTAGACAAATGACAATGAGTTACAGCCCATATGTTTTCTTTGAATTAGCAACAGAATCCATACAAGTTATTACTGGCAATTTACACTTCTCCTAAAAATGTGATATATGTCAAACAGGCCAACAACATCGCATACAAAATTAAAGCAGAGTGCTTGTGAATATACCTTACGTTTAATACATATCTTTGATTTTAGTGTGGCATTCGACACAGTGATGACAAACAGGTTATGGAATAAACTATTTGCCTGGAACATCCCTTGAGGTTTGTTGCATATGATTATGTTGTTGCATAAAGGTTCTAGTATTAAGCTTGGACTGGATGGTCGGGGAAAGCTGTCTAAAGGGTGTATAGTGGCAGCTACACTGTTTAACCTATACTTTGCTGACTTGGCCGCTTTATTCACATGTTTGAATCACTATCCAGCCAAAGTGGGCCCTCTGAACATTTGTTGGCTAGGATATGCTGATGACCTACTTTTGCTGGACCGCACATCTAAGGGCCTTCAAACCATGCAGGATGCACTTGTGGTAAATGCAAAATTGAATGGTTTTCCAGAAAATATATCTAAAACTAAGAGCATGGCCTTCACAACCAATGTATAGAGAAATAGGCCAAATTTCAATTGGACATAGCTATGATTTTTCCAATCTTGATGTATGGCGTTGAAGTATGGGGCCACAATTTGGAATCTGATTTGTACAAATTGGAATCCAAAATTCTGTGTTTTCTGTTTCGTATGCCAAAGACGCTATCTATTGAATTTATTAGATTAGAGTTTGACCTAAAAGGAATTTGGGTAGAGTTTATAGGTAAGGTTATCATGCGGTACGAACAAGTGTTGCACCTTGAAAATGAAACTGTTATGGTTAGTCATGCCAGAACATTTGCCGGATTTGTCATATCTGCTCAGATAGGAACGCTAGGCAAAACTATGTTGTTACATCATACATTGCTTGTTGGATTTCAGCGGAGGTCGAATGGCACACATTTGAGGGCATATAAATACTGGTGTAAACGTAAACTAGTTGATTGCAGTCTAGAGAATGACATAGTACAATTGGCAACAAAAAGAAATAGTGGATCCTTTATAGAATACAGAATGGTTAGGGCTGTCATACCGAAATATGTTTTGGCTTATCCCCATAGCGGAATTGTGAATAGTTCCTAATAGCAAAGATGTCATAAGAGCCAAGTGTTTGAAATTAAGGGAGCAACAATTGGGATTATACAAACTGTACGTCTGTGTCGACTATATGAAAATAATGTCATAGAATGCCTGGAATATATTTTGGTGCAATGTGCAAGCTTGGAAATGATAAGACATACATATGCAAAATCCTATTATAATGCAATGAATTGTGTTGACAAAACACACATGTGGAATACATTTATGGAGGGTAATCATTTTTTATTTTGTATACTATATGGTTACATTTTAATGGAAATGTACTGAAATTTTAAGTGAGTTATCACAAGGGATATTTTAAGGTGATGAATGAATGATTTTGCATCTAAATGTATCCTATTGGCCAAAATTGATTTTATGACCTAAGGTGAAATGAGTTGGAAGGAGAGAAGAATTAAGTTGTTGTTTTAATTGTTGTTTTATTGTTGTTTTTAATGTGGATATTATATTATAACCATTGTGCTTTTATGTATGTATATGCTATCTTGTGTGATGTATATACAAAGCCAATTCGGCAGGAGTGTATTAATCAATAAATAAATAAATACATATCTTTTAAAAACCTCCTTATAAATGCATTTTATGGTGCATTGTGTCACTGAAGTAATTAAATATATATGTGTGGAGACTGGTTAATTTTCTTTTTACTCAACCATTGAGAACATGCCTACAACTGCACTTATTAATTACTCATTATACTGGAAATAAAGGTTCTATTTCTGGGGGAAAAAATATAATACAATATCAATGTTATACCACCATGGTAACACACGTCCAGAGGCCATCACATTAGGTATATAAAAAAAAATAGCTCTGTATTCTACAAATGAAATGATGATACCATGGCTATCAAAGAAAACCGTTTGTGTAACTTAAGTAATGGTTACAAAATACTACTCAAAATAGCTATTAGAATTTTGGCCAGATTAAAAAAATAAGAATGAATACTGTGAAACAAAAAGAGCCTTTCTATGTTCAAGCTTAAAAGTGCTCCCCATTAGAAAACAAAATGCAATGTCTTAGAGAAATGGTATGGCTATAAGGTGTAAAACATCCAATTGCCATTTTAAAATTACGGCGAAAATGTAAACCATAAAATCTTAGTTTATCAACGTGAACAACTCATTCCATTAAAATACAAACAATATCTTTAAGGGAATATTATGCATGTATGGTACTCATTCCTAAAAATCTATATAACAAATTTAAAATTGCTTACAAATGTAACAAGAGTTGATAAGTCAAAACTAATTTGCATAACAGATACAAACCATATCATTAAAGGAATACAATATGTATATGTTACTCAGAACAATCCAAATAATAATTTTTAAACTGTTTACAAATTTAAGAAAGTTTGATACGTTTTTGATAAGTTGAAAGTATCCAAAACCTATACATTATTTCAATTAATGTTTAAGATGTAATTTAAGAAATAATTATGTTCATATACCTTTTAATATGACTTCATAAAAATGCACAGTGCCACAATTACAAATTCTAGTTTCAACACAGAAATTGTTTCAACATTGTTGCATTTTACAGTACTCTATTACAGAGAACACCTACTCCTTCAAGCAATTGGGGGAAAAAAAAAAAACATTGAGGAGGGGGAAGTTTCAATGTACAAAGCTCATGCAGTGAGTCCCAAAGCTATTTATGAGCAGCTTCCACTGTGAAACTATGCATACAATATTTTGTGACTACGAGTATGAAATCTACATGAAGAAACAAGTTCTATAAAAAACACAACAGGTAAAACCCATCTGTTGTTAAGAAAACAAAGAAATCAAAATTTAAATGAAAGTATAGGCCGTTAAGTTAACCATCAGCCACAATCAAAAAGCCTCATTTCATAGAAATCATAAATTGCATGCAGGGGACCACCAATGTTAGCATTCACATGATGTAGGATCCTGTACATGAAATATTAAACATTCATGAGGCAGCGGGCAAAAGGAAAGAGTACAAGTGAGGTAAACTCACTTTGCTGTGCGATGTTCCTCTCTATTTTATGAACAGTTAAACACCTTCTACAAATGATGATTTGCAGGTGGCATTTACTAATGTATTCCTACAGAATCAACCTTGTTTTGAGAAAATGCAATACAATAGTGTATGCCAAATGAATACATTTATTTTACGCATGCCTGCAAATGTGATTCAGGCATACTACAAAACACACCGAAAAGAGGGAGGCAGAATGCATAGTGGAGATCTTATCTGTGAGCAGTTGGGAGCAGTTCCCCTCTAATTTTTTTTATTAGGTTTTATGGTTCCTATACTTTCATTTTAACAAGAATTCATTCCAGAATGGTTTAGTTTTAAAATAAAAGTGTAGGAAGAAGTTGAAACTTGCATTTCAACACATTCCCATTTTACAGTGGGGCATTTAGGACAATCTAAAACTGAGGCGCATATTAGTGTGAAATTTTACTGCCCCGTTATCCACAACGATATAAAGACCTTCATCCAGACGTGTTAAATATGTCAAAAGACCAGCACGCATATCCCATTATCTGCCCCTCTGAACCATTGCTAATCACAGAAGTCCCCTTTTCAAGAATGGGAATGGACATAATTGGACCTCTAGAAACATCCAGACTTTGCAATAAATATGTCCTTGTGATTGTGGATTATGCGATCCGATATCCTGAGGCGTTCCCAATATGAAATAATACCACACAGCAGATCCTTTTACCGTATTTCTCCAGGGTCGGATTTCCTAAGGAAATACTAACAGACCAGGGTTCTAATTTTATGAGTAAGCTTATGGCTGAAGTCAAAGAGCTACTCCATATTACCACCTTGCAAACGTCTCTGTACCATGCCCAAATCGATGGCTTGGTAGAAAGGTTCAATAAGCTCATTTTATGAAAATTGATAGATAAAGATGGGAAAATCTGGGACCAAATTATCCTGTGGGCACTATTTGCTGTAAGGAAAACCCCTCAGGCTTCCACAGGTTTCTCTCCTTTTAAACTTCTCTATGGTAGAGAGCCCAGAGAAGTCCTGAACTTGCTCCAGGAAACATGGGTAGAACGAGAGGAGGCCCTCATTCCCACCTCGCAGACCGGCACCAGAATGCAAGAACATATGAAATTGGTCTGAGACTTAATTTGTACTCATATGGAAAAGGCTGAGGGCCAACAAAAATCCACTCATGGCAAAAAGTGAACTTAAGATCATTCTCTACAGGACAAAAAGTACCGAACCTCTTACTCACCTCAGAAAACAAAATTTTCTCCAAATGGCACTGACCTTATGAGATAGTAGAACGAACAGGAACCTGTCCTTATAAATCAGTCCAAATGGACAGAAAACAGAAGGTCCATTTGTTTCACGTAAATCTCTTGAAAGAGTGGAAGGAGAACCCATCAATAACCCATGGCAAAGTACTAGCCTGTCTGGTTCCCGAAGAGATAGATAACTTTGGCTTATTTCCTCCCAAGCTATCCCTATAGACTCCCAGAAGCATGTAAAAAAGATAGTGATTGTGGAAGTCAACAAAATGTTGAAATCCAATATTATTGAGCCTTCTTCAAGTCCATGGTCCTCTCCTATCGTGTTGGTCACTAAACTTGACCGTTCCTGGTGATTCGGCATAGACTTCCATCAAGTTAATGCCATTTTGGACTTCAATGCCTATCCCATGCCACGCATCAATGACCTAATTGATAAACTCGGAGCAGCCACCTTTCTATCTACCCTAGATTTAATAAAAGGGTACTGGCAAGTTCCTGAATATGGGCCACATAAGGAAAAGACAGTGTTTCCAATGCCTTTGGGACTGTTCCAATTCAAAGTCCTTCCTTTTGGCTTACACAGCGTGCCAGCCACTTTGCAACGTCACATGGATCAAATCCTACAACCCTATTGCGATTTCTGTGGAGCTTATATTGACGATATTGTCATTTATAGTACGACTTGGGACGACCATCTCTTCCATCTTTATACCATCATGATAGTCCTCAGACATGCT
Source organism: Ambystoma mexicanum (assembly GCF_040938575.1). Lineage (NCBI taxonomy): Eukaryota > Metazoa > Chordata > Amphibia > Caudata > Ambystomatidae > Ambystoma > Ambystoma mexicanum. The sequence continues at coordinate 315,879,052 of NC_090928.1, read as the reverse complement.
GGCCTAACCATTAATGCAGCTAAGTGCAGATTGGCCCAGTCAGCTGTGAAATACCTTGGCTTCTTCCTGGGGATTGGGAATGTAGAGCCGAAATGAGAAGGTAAAAGCCGTCTTAGATACACCACCCCCAAGACCATAAGAGATCTTAGAGCTTTTCCCTGGTTAATAGGATAACGTAGGTCTATCCCCAACTTTTCAGACAAAACAGCCGACTGACAGATAAATGTAAGAATGCCGAACCCCAGAAACCTCATTGGAATGATGAGGATGAGATATGTCATAATACCTTGAAACAGACTCTATGCCAGAACCCAATCCTGAAGGGAGTCTGTATTACAGACGGATGCCTCCCTTGCAGGTTTACGAGCCGTCCGGTCACAGGTTTGCGATGGATTGGAACACCTCATATTATTCACTAGTCACAAGCAGTTCGCTTGTGAAAGAAATTACTCTGTGTTGGAACTAGAGGCCCTGGCCATCAAGTAGGCTATTATCCATTTTAGAAACTACCTATTAGGACGAAAGTTCACACTCTTTACAGATCACTCACCCCTAGTTTGGATTAGCCAACGCAAAGACTCCAACCCTCGGGTCATGCAATGGTTTCGAGACCTACAACCCTATTGTTTCTCAGTGGAACATCGAAAAGGAAAAGACCAGGGAAATGTAGATTTTCTTTCCCGGTTCACCTGTGAAACAAATGTGGCTACATCGCATGGAGGAAGGGCATGTGAGAAACCTGAAGGTGTCTCCCAGACTAGTCCCTGGGGATCTGTCATCCAGGTGGCCAGGACACAGCCATCGCTATTAGATCCGGTTCCTGGCAGTGGACCAGTGAGGGAGGATCAACTTGATTGGGATCCTCAGGGAGTGGAAGTGGGACACCAACGGGTGAGACGCGGTATCCCCTTTCTTATAACACCTTTTCCCCATCCTACCACGTAGGATACTCTGAAAATCTACCCCCCCCTCTTTTCCGACATGAACACTTTCGCACACCACGAAAGACAACGACTAACACCACAGCCATTTACCTGACATGCCCAACACAGTGGTCAGGCAAAGTCAGGCAATTGATGAGAACCACACACACCAGACGGCCCTTTCCCGGTACGACGTCCTTTCGTCACGGGATGTTTTTTCACTGGGTTTTTTACCGCTAATATTTTCAGAAAAAACCCATGACATTTTTTGGAAAATAGGGAGTTTGGGGGGAGGACCCCCCCTAAAAAAAAACAAAAAAAAAACATCCCGCGATGAAATGACATGGAACCCCTTTCCCTTCCCCACAGGGATAGAAAGTGGAGCACGAGAGCATACTATGACAAGGCAAACCGCACAATGAGACAGCTATCCTAGGGCAGCAGTTCAAGAGGAGGAGAAAGGTGGCCAGAACAAAAGGGGTAACAAGGAGAGAAGCGACCTTGCCCTTTCCGACCCAGAACCGCAACACCTCTGTGAAAGGAATCTTAAAACATCGAACAATAGCCAGCGTGTGTTGCAGCAGATGTCAAAAGTACACAGAGCCGTCCTACTGTGATAATCAGGACAAGGAGAGACACTTGCTAACATGGTACCGTCCTTGACTCCAGAGACAAGAAAAGCCAAGCAGTTCATCACAGCCAGTGATTCGAGGGGAGAACCGATAAGAAACCGAGCTGTGTTGAACGAAAGTGGCTAATGGCAAATTAAGGGAAAATCAAAGAACTGTTAACTCCTCAGGGGTAAGCCAGCTGCAGAGGGGTACGGCACCACGTGGGTGCTCACTCGAGAGACTCTGTTTGATCCCCCTTTTGTTGAAACTACTGATACCACAGTATCAGGCCTTAGGAGAGCTGCAAGGAAAAGGTTAAGTTGGTCATACAGGGGTCTAGCAAAATCCCCTGTACAGTTGAAAGTCTTTCACCGACAAACCACTGGAAAACTAAAGGAAGTGAATCCTGAATATGGGAGAAAGTAGAACGAATTGCGAGGCTGGCAAACATGAACCCCTGACAGAGGGATGCCTGCAGAACGGGGCAAAGCATGATGCCCTAATTAACATTGTGTTGACAAGAGTGAATCCGACAGAGGGATGTCCACAGTGGATTGTCTAAAAGCACATTAAGACTTGTGAATTCAACAGGTGAAATTGTTTTGGGAAAAGCTGTAGTGAACACAACAGAGGAAGGCTTACATTCGAGAAGGGTCTGAGCGCGGAAGAGGGAGATCCAGGGGTGAAAAGTCATCACCCAACGTACATATGGAAAGGAACTTTTTGTTTGTTATTTTTAACACATCAGGTCCTCGGAGCCAAGAGACTTTTGTAGAAAAGAGACTTAACCACCTGAGAACGAAACTTTAGTCTTGTGCTGAGAAATCTCGAGCATGTGCTGTGCTCCGGAGTCCCACCTTGTCCCATGCTCAAAACATGGGGAAGTCAGGATGCTACCACATCCTGACTTATCATTTGTGAACACTTCTTTCTTTCTTGTGAACCCTATCATACACTCTTTTTGTATTTAGTTGTAAGAATTGACAATAGTTATTTTTAGTATAGCCCCTTTTATTTGACAAGACGCCACTAGGACTGCCTTATTATTATTTAATGGTGGTAGCTTGCTCCCATCTTAGATTTAGGTTTAGATTAGACATTTTTCCAACCTGCCTATACAGTTTAATAAACACCCTTGAACTGTGATCACTTGTGTCTGTCATTACCGTTGCCACCATGAGTTCCTTACAAATGTTTGTATATTTTTTATTTTTACTTTCTTCCCCATGCTGTGTAACAAATTGCTGGTACATGACCTGGTCGGTATTGAACATTTAATTGCTATTTACATTATGTTTAACTATATTATGTTGGTTGGTACAATGTTTCATATGATGGTACATCAAATGAGATCAAACTGCACGTATTGGTGTGATGAAATGATAATAATTTATTATTGGCATGTATAAAGTTGATTTACCAGCCCTGAGGAGGACCTAGGTACTTTGAGGTCAAAACACGTGTTGGCAGAATCAAGAAAATGACCACAATAGAATAAATACTCTATCACCTAACCCACCTCCCTCTAGAATCCAGGAAGGAAACCGTTCATAAAAGATCTCCTTGTCTATCCAAGCTTGCCCCTTGCTGAGACCTACGTCAATGCTTATTTAAAGTAACGGGGCAATCAATGAGGGAGAATAATATATATTTATTAATGTATAATTATTGTTAACTATAACTGTTTCTCTGAGATATAAGTATAAATAAGGGGACATGAAGTACGAGCGTCTTCTCTCTCCTTCTTTCTTTCAACCGTCTCTTTCTCTCCCGTATTCCAAACTGGTATCCTTCCTTCTCCAGTCTCGCTCTTGCATCTCGTGCAAGTGCACACTGTCCTCTCCCGTGCTGTATACTGTGCAATGAAGACACTACACATCCCCCTTCCTTATAGAACACTAATAAATCACACTAGTTCACATAGTCCAAAAGATGGCTCGGTCGTCTGTAATTTCTTCCCGCTCTAGACTTCCTCCTGGATTTTTCCAAATGGATATCTAGACCATCTGCCAAGAAAACCTGGCCATACCATGCCTTCTCCCATCTTTGCTCCATTCACCACCACTGTGTCTGATTCCTTCTCCATACTCATCACTTCTCTTCTTCCTCACACCTAACATTTCACTAGTATTGCTTTCCCCGCATTCATCTCCTAGGACCATCACTCTCTCGTTATTCCATATCCTGCCATCATTGGATTTTACAGCATGCGAGTACACCTCCACCACTCTAACCGGTTTTGACCAGTGACACCCATTCTGCCTTAAAGGCACTGGAAGCTTAATTCTCACTGAACAACCAACTTGTGGTTCTAGTCTTTTCCTGAAACTTCTGTTATCATGCATTCTTTTGTTACTCAATTTTCTCTGCACAACGCTCTCTTTCACTCCTTCCAAATTCACCCCGTTCCCAGCAATTTCATTCATCCACCCAGGGAAAAGTTTAGTAACCTCCTGTGGTGCTGTGAGGGGTAAATCTGTGAGCTAACAGTGTTTCTTTAACTACCACTTTCCAATCTTTCCCATTAGCTCACGCTAACTTGATGGCATCCTTAATTACTCGATTGCACCATTCCACAATGCCGTTGGATTATGGATGATATATTGCACAACAATTATGGATTATGGACCTTTCACTTAAATATCTCTCCATCAATATGGATTTAAACTGTGAGCTGTTGTCTGTTAGTACTTCCTGGGGGTACCCTTCTCCTTCACACAGTTCTTCCATGAACCCTATAACCTTCTGGGTAGTAACTTATGGCATAAAGGCAATTTCTGCCCACCTGGTTAACATGTCGATGACCACCAAACAGAAAGTGGGACATCCACCACTCCATATCGGGCCAATCACATCCATTGCAATGTTACTCCATGGACCTTCAGGAAAATCTCTCAATACCATAGGATAACTAGCACCCATGCATACTTTATCACTTCTCGAGCAAAGGATACACTTCCTAATCTGCTCCTCGATTTGACGATCACATCCTGGCCACCAATAGGTGTTTCTAATCCTTCTCTTCGTCTTCACTATGCCCTGGTGACCTTTATGGCCCAGCTGCATTATCTTTCCTCTGAGACCCGTTGGAGGTATCATCTTATCGCCCTTCATAAGATATCCACTTTGCAAATATAGGTCATCTCTGACATCCCAGAACGCCCTGACTCCAGAGCGAGTCACCTCATTTCTCCTCCATTTTCATTCTTCGACGTTCTTCATATCTTCCATCAGTGTCTCATCCTTCTCCATCTCATCATTCCACTCCTGTTCAGATATAGCCTGGTCCGATATTACACAAACAAGTTCTTGTTCTCAGGATCATCATCCACATCATCGAGACCAGTCAGACGTGACAGACAGTCCGCTGTAACGTTCTTTGATCCAGGAATTTGTACTACTCTGAAGTTGAACTCTAGGAGTCTAGACACCCATCTCCTGATCCTACTGGATACCTTATCAAGAACCTTGGTGTTGAAGATTTCTATTAGCGGCTTGTGATCTGTGTGTATGCTGAACTGTACTCCCCACACAAAACTCCTAAACTTTTCTGTGGCCCATTTTATTGCTAGAGCCTCCTTCTCGATTGTGGAATAATTCTTTTCCACTCCTTTTAAGAGTCTGGACGCAAAGGCAATCACTGATTCTTGCCCATTATGGTATTGTGATAAAGATGCACCGAGCCCCCCTTCACTCGCATCTGTCGTAATTACAGTTTTCCTTCCTCTCACAAAACTTTGGAGAGTTGGAGCCCTAGCCAGGGCTTCTTTAATGAAACAGAATTCTTTTTCACTTTCCTCGTTCCACAGAAATTTCCTATTCATTTTCAACAAACTCCTCAGCTCCACCGTGTGGTCAGAATAGTTTTCTATGAACTTGGCATAGTATTCTGCCATGCCTAGGAAAGTCCTGAGTTGCTCCTTGTTCTTTGGCACTATCATCAATCTGATGGAGTTAGCTAAATCCTTCTTCGGTTTGAATCCTTCTCCAGAAATTACGTGCCCCAAATACTCGATCTCTCTTCTGTCTCTTTTAGATTTGACTTTACTTAATACCATCCCCGCTTGGTGCAGTTTCTTGAGTACACTATTCAGTCTCAAATTATGTTCATTCTGATCAATGCCATAGACTAATACATCATCTTGAAAGAATACGACCCCTTCTTCTTCTCCTAGGATCCTCCGCATCACTCTCTGAAAAGCCGAGGCAGCCGAGATCAGGCCAAAGGGCATCCTTCGAAATTCATAAAGACTCTCCTGTGTAATAAAGGCGTCAGATGTTTGGAGTCTTCATGTAGTTTTACCTGGTGGTAAGCAGCCGTGAGGTCCAAAATAGAGAAAACTCTTGCAGGCCCTAGCGTTGATCTTAGTTCTTGTATGTTAGGCAAAGGGTGCCTATCTGGGATCACGCACTTGTTCAATTCTCTCATGTCGACACACAATCTTACTTTCCCTGTAGGTTTTCTCACTACTACCATCGGCGAAACCCACTCTGCATCGTCAATCCTCTCGATTATGCCTTGGTTCTCCAACTTCTGTAATTCCTCCTTGACTTCACTCCTGAGAGCCAGAGGCACATTCCTGAGTTTTTGGTTGATAGGTCTGGAGCCTGACTTGAGTAGTATGCAATGTGAAAATCCTTTTAAACAACCTATTACATCGTCTTTAAATATTTCATCCTTAACCTTCTGGATATTCTCATTGCTTGTTCCGTCAACTTGATATACTGTGTCATTGGCATTAGGGTTCAATCACACTTCCAGTAGCTTCTGATGGGTCCAACTAAGTAAGGCAGTCTCCCCTTTCTTTGAGACATAAATACGACCACTTGCCTGTCTGTCCTTAAATTCTATGGTGGCCATAAACCATCCAATTAAGTCTATCCTAGCTCCACCATAAGCTTTAGGATTCACGTCGACTTCACGTAGGTATTCTGGTCCACATGTTCTCCACATCTCTTCTGGAATAAGGGTGTAATTGGCACCTGAATCCACCATCATCACAACAGGAAAACCGTTCACAGAAATGTTTGCTCTGGGACTTTCAACTTGTGCGCCTTCATCGGAGACCATGAATACACATTCTTCTTCCCCATCGATGTCCCCAATCCAGTTAGAGGTATAATCCTCACCTTGGCTGCTCCTACAACACTTGGCTAAGTGTCCTTTACCACCACACCTCCTGCAGAAATTTTCAGAGCCGCACACATTTTACTATTTGCCCAGTGAGACGGACTGCCGCACCTATAACATCCTCTTTGCCTGGTTCTCCCCCTTCCACTCCGGGAAATTTGTCCTTTGTTTTGATGTTCTCCACCAGACGCGGATGCTCTGTTTGTCTCGGATCTATCAGGCTTTCTACTTTTTAGTCTATCAGGTCTCTTCACTGCTGCACGATTTCTGTACATTTCCGATGTCGCAGGACTTCTGCATTGAAAATTGCTGGAATTTAATGTCAATTTCTTCCTTGCATCTCTTATCACGCCTATTTCTTCATCTTGATCAGACTGTATAGAGCTGATTGATGGTTTGACTGATATGTCCTTCACCCTGCTCTCCAAAGTCCGGACACACGTTTCTGTGTGCTCAACTTCTTTGGCTAATCTTAAAACTATATCATGTGAGGGATCGTCTTCGGACCAGAGTCTCTCTCTGACTTTACTACTCCTCCATTCAAGCATAAATTGATCTCTAATTCGCTCTTCGAGCTGTTGATTGAATTTACAATTACGGGCCAGCTTCCTCAAGGCAGTGACATTTTGTTCCACAGTTTCATCCTGCTCCTGGACCCGCTTGCCAAACTTATATCTTTCATGTATGGTACTAACTTTCTTGTCATAGTGCTTATTGAGTTTAGTGATGGCTACTTCGTATTCGTTCATGTCCCCTATTTCATCATCTAAAAGGTCTGGAAGATCTTCATATTTCTCCTGTCCAGCAGGACCCAAACAGTGCAGCAATAAAGATTTCTTCCTTTCGATGCTGTAGGTTGCCCCACAGACAACTTGTGCATAAAGTTCAAATGCTTTAAGCCAACGTTTACACGGAAGAATTGGTTCTCCTACCTCTGGCAAAAACATGTGAGGAGGTTGGACTCCCTGCATCGCCATGTTTATTTCTGAATGTGTCAAATTTGTTCAGATAGTGATTTTCTACAGAGCTGTGAAATGAAAAGCTGTAGCAGTCTTTATTGATTCACTGGGAAGAGGATGAGTACAAGGAGTTATGAGGATTATCACAGCAGAAACACGGATTATCACAGCAGAAACACAGTGAAAGTCTTTATTTATTGGTTCACTGGGAGAGGTATGCTTATGTGGAGCAATGTAGGTCGTGAGAGCCACTATACGAAAAACAGAGAAAAGCGACTTGTTGTGTATTTTATTTGGTGAGGTACGTGACTTCCCTGCACACATTTATATACAGTGCGGTGTACGATTCCTTCTTTTGTCTCCACTCGGTGTGCGGCGCTTTGGCAGCAGTCGTTCCTTTCATCTACATCAAACGCGGTGTATGACTTGTTAGCCGGGCACACCCTCTTTATTGTCATTCACTCTTGGTGTCCATTGAGGGACCTAGACATAAATGAGAGCTCAGGAATTAGGTTGCACCAAACATGACTGGCCAATAGAAGATCTTGAAAGGGGGCCCACCCCTCTTCTTATTGTAGATAGGCATGGGGCTTGCCAGTGAGGCCCGCCTTCTTTAATGTGCTTCCCGTTCGGTAGCCAACGGGAGAGCTTGACGTCCGTCAGTGCACTCGTCAGTGGCTCAGTGGCAGATTAGATGTTGGGCTGCACGGCTTGCAAGCGCCGGCAGCTCGGAACCGGGAAAAACGTTTACGCCGGCCACAAGGATGTGCAAGTGAACGGGAGGGTGGCGAACGGGCAGAGGATAACGCTCCTACCTCATTCACGGCTGGAGATCCTTCTCAAAGGCCAAAATGGATTTGGTGATCCTCGTCGCCATTGAAGTAACGGGGCAATCAATGAGGGAGAATAATATATATTTATTAAAGTATAATTATTGTGCAGTATACTGTGCAATGAAGACACTACATTATTCCAGGCAGACTGTCACTGACATCCTCTTTGTCGCTTCTTCCCCGGACCTATGGACTCCACATATGGTCTCTGTCCTCTCTCCTTTGTCATCATCTCCCATTAATGGAGGCACCAGAGGGAAAGTACTCTTGGCGGGCTTCTCATCCTCTAGGATCATCATTAATGTCTATCACAATGGCACTGTCATGGCACAGGGCTCTCAGCCCAACTTTCTCCTTCTTGATAGGCGTCTTCTACCTCTCATCAACTTCCTCTCTTCTCCCTGCACTCCTCTGCATCCACCCCCTTTGTCCCTCCTCCACCTCCAGTGGGCATACCACATCCCTCTACCCCTCATTGAAAAACCTTCAAAGGTGGTAACCAGGTCCACCCAACTACCCTTAACTCTCGATCTGCCATCAAACACGCTTCTGACTCCTTCTCAAAGACTTTGACCTCAACGTTCTCGCCCTCACTGAGACATGGTTCACTGCCAGCTCTGTCACTGCTTTTGACACACTCCCGCCTGAGGTTTACAAGATTCTCTCCAAGCCCAGGCCAAACCGGTCTGGAGGCGGAGAGTCCTTGATCTTCCCAGACTGGATCCCTTCTTCTATCATTCCCACTCAATCCTACTCCTCCTTTGAATGCCTCGTCTGCAGGCTTTGTTATCTCTCCAACCCTTTTCTGACTCTTGCCACCATCTACAGGAACCCTGGTCTGGTCACCCTCCTCCTCTCTGAGTGGTCAGACCTCACCTCTTCCCTTCTTGCCTCTACCTCCAAACTTCTTTTCCTCTGTGACTTCAATATTCACCTTGACTCTCCTGAGGTGGCCACTGGACTCTTCCGCAGCTTCTGCGAGGTTCCCCCACTCATTATTCATACTTCTGGTCCATCGCACTCTGCCGTACACACCTTGGATGATCTCATGTCCTCGGACATTCCTATCTCCAATCCCCTCACTACTCCCCTCTCCTGGTATGACCATACCCTCCTGTCTTCTCATCTGGATCTCTTTGGTCCCCCTGCTAAGACTCTGCCTGTACTGTCTGTCTCCTTCTCCGTCATTCGACTGATGAAGTGAATGCCAGTTGCTGTCTTTTCTTTTTTTTTCATTTCTATTGTGCCTGTAACTCGCAATTCTCAGGGCGCAGATACATGGACAAGTGGGACAGACATGAAAAGAACGAGACAAACTCTGGGTGCTTAGTGCATGTGTCTCAGTGAACCTATGTGAGAGTTTTAGTTGAATAGATGAGTTTTCACCAGTTTGCGGAAGCGTAGGTAGTTAGCTTCTGTTCTTATGTTAATGAGCAGATTATTCCATAGACCTGCTGTGATAATCGGAAAGGATTGATTTGCTGCAACTTTCATTCCCCTTCCCACTCCTGCCACGGACTCCCACACTGACTCTGTCCTTGCTAATCTTCACCTTTTGATCACCAATACCCTGGATATCCTTGCCCCTGTCATGAGGATACGAATGAAGCCTGCCTCCAAGCGCAACACCTGGTATGACTCCGACCTAGCCTTTCTGAAACACAAATGCAGAGTAGCTGAGAGAAAGTGGCAGGCATCAGACACATCCTCTGACAAACTGGTCTGTCGCCTGCTCGAAAGGCAATAAAGACTCTCCATTTGCTCGAAGAAGAGGGCTCACATCCAAGCCTGCATCTCCATGGCCAATAACAACTCTGGCAAACTATTTAAAATCTACAAGTAACACACCATTCCATCTGCAGTCTCAAAATCCTCCCTGCCATCCCTGACCCTCTGTACGTCTCTGGCATACCACTTCCTTTCCCAAACTCAGGACATTCTGTCCTCACTCTCCTCTTCCCCCATCCCTCCTCCTTGCCCAGCTGTCATTCCTCCCATGACTCCCCTCTCCTCTTCCCTACTTCTTTCCTCCTTCTCTCCCATAGGTCTCTAGACTAGTCGTCACTATGAAAGTCTCCTCCAAACAGGTGCTCCCCATCTCCTCCAGCACTATCAAGGACAACATTGCCTCACTTGCACCTTCCCTGGCTGATTTTTGTAACCACTCCTTTGCCACCGGCTCCTTCCCTCTTCCCCTCAAGCAGTCCCTTGTGCATCCCCTGCTTAAAAATCCCTCTTCTGACCCCTCAAGCCGTGCTATCATCCTATCTGCATCACCCCCTTAATGGGCAAACTCCTGGAGAAGCTGGCCATCTCCCAAATGACCCAACACACCAAATCTGTTGGCTGTGTCCAAGACCACTAGTCTGGCTTCAGAGCTGCCAGAAGCACAGAAACTGTTCTACTGAACACCTATGATGACATGCTCTCTCATCTTGACTCTAACTCTCCATTCGTTCTTATCCTCCTGCATCTTTCTTCTGCCTTCAACATGGTCAAACATGCCATCCTGTCAAATTGGCTCTGTGACACCTTGGGCATCACGGGCCTGGCACTGGATGGGTTGATCTCCTTCCTCTCCAACCGACCTTCCCAGGTTCACCTTGGCCCTTTTCTCTAACCTATCATGCTCTCCACCTGCAGTGTTCATCAAGTCTCTATCCTCTCACTGTGGCTTTTCAACATCTACCTTGCCCCTTTGGCCCACTTGATCTCTTCATTCTCTTCTCACTTCCAGTGTTATGCAGACAACATGCAGCTCTCCTTCAAGTTTCCCTCCTCTTCCTCCAGCTCCTCCTCTCTCATTCCTGACTTTCTGACTGCTATTCAGTCATGGTGCACTGCCAATGATCTCTGCCTTAATGCCAGTAAGACTGACATCCTTGTCATTGGGAACCCAGCTCCCACCTTCTCCCCCTCTAGCTGCCCTTTATTTCTCCCTTCACCCTCTTCTGAGGCAAAAAACCTTGGGGTCATCTGATTCCTCTATCTCCTTCTCTCCTCACATCACAGACCTTGCCAAGAAGGCCCACTATCAGCTGCACCTCCTCAGAAGTATTCTCCCTTCTTTCTGCACCTTCCCTCAGAAACTCAATGTCTCCATAGCTCTGGCCCTCTCTAGGCTTCACTAATGTAACAGCCTCTTCCTCAATCTTCCTTCTTCCTCCCTTCGTCCCATTCAACTAATCCAGAATAGGACTGCAAGACTTATTCTTGGCCTCATGCCCAGGGACAGCATCTCTCCAACCCTAATGTATCTCCAGTGGCTCCTGGTTGCTGCTAGGATCAAATTGAGACCCTGTGCATCATCCACAAGGCTTTATGGGGCCTGGAAGCCTGCTACATCCAACTCTTTATATCTAAATACCTCCACCCTAGAGCCCTTCGGTCTGATAGCTCAAATTCTCTGCGAATCAGACACTTCTCTAAGTAAAGAGTGGGGGTAAATGTCTCTCCTCTTCAGGAGCCTCCCTCTGGAATGGTCTTCCTGCCCCTCTCAGGTTTGAGCCGGATCTCATTAAGTTCTGGAAGCTCCTCAGGACCCCCCTTTTCTCCTCCTCCTTCACTTTCCCCCTCCTGTGCTAACACCTTCTACTGCTTCATTGATTGGATGCCTTGTTCCTACTGCGTAATACAGGGCTAAAGGCCCCCTGCCCAGTCCACACACCCCCCTTCCCTGCACGTACCTGCATTCCCTGGCACTTGCCCTCTGGCCTCCCCTTAGCAGTTGCCTCCTCACCCTTTTTATTCCCACATTAGCACTTGTTTTTTCGCAGACCGGCACCCTGTCCCCCTCGCACTTCTTTTCTGCACTTGCACGATCCGGATGTCACAAGGCCTAGTAGGACCCTTATTGTATCTTTCTCACCTGACCCTACTTTGTTTGTCTTGTGGTGCCTTGAAACACCTATTGCTCTATAGGCATCGTATGAATATCCAATAAAATAAAAAATAAATAAATAACACAACATACATATGTATCAAATTTCCATAAAACAAATATAATTTTGCCATCCCCACTTCTTGCTCTGTTCTGGTGCTCTCCCTGTTAAACAGGATATCATATCGTGCCTCCTATATTGTATATATTGGCCTAAACCCAGTCGCTTTGCGAAGAAATCCACGTTGCAAAGTTCCGATCTTAGATCAATTTAGCCGCCATTTTAGGTTAATCCGCCATTTTGATTCTCACTCCAAAGTCACCCTGTGTTCTAAGATGGTGGACAGTGTTTTTCTGTTTGTAACTTGGCCGTCCTGACCTCTACATGCAAGTTAATGTCTAAACTGCCCGTAGGCCAAATGTTAGGGTCATGTAATGAGCCCTTGTCCTTCATTGACCTGTAGATCAAGGATTACCTGTGCCAATGAAACTGATCCGCGAGCATATATTAAATACAATGTTGTTTAAATACTGAACGTGAATACTTGTTGAACTACATTGTATAAGGACATGTACTAAGGCTTAATGTTGGATCCAAAGATACACTGTTGCCATTGTAACTTATTTGTGTATAAACTAGGAATAATCTATATGCATATGGATGAATAAATTAGAAGTGAACTCGGCACGAACCCCTAGCCCGAGGAATGATTAACCTGTAGATGGGCTGGACATCATGTTACAAATTGTATAAAAGAGTGAATGTTCTGATATACAGTCCCACTCACTTCTCACACAGAAAGGGCTGGTATTCGCTGTGATGTACTGAGGGCCAGATAGCTATCTGAAACTTTGTTCCTTTGAAAACTGTTCAGTTATAGAATACAAATCAGCATATCTTTGTAAACCCGAGTTTGGTGTATTTCCTTTTGGGGTACTCAGCCTCGATATTTCCTTTTGCTTTTACAGATGGCGCCCGAATAGGGACCCTCAAGATTGATGCCAGCTCGTTGAAGGTTGACGCGGCTATCGGACCGGGATCGGACGGTGTAAAAGGGTGCCCCTATCTTGGATGAGACGCGACACCTCAGCAGTGCTGCACGACCCGATCCCTGGACGGTGAGCACGCGGTCCGAGTCGGCATCTTGACGAGGGTCCATATGTCGAGGCGGGCAGATTTGCCGAAATCACCAAACACGAGGAAATCTCAGTTAGAACTTTGTAATCCGATCGGACTTCCTTAGGATTTGATCAGGTGAGTCGTGACCTGATTCTTAAGTATCCTGATAATTTGTTTTGGCGTAATGCACTCGCGAGTACAATTATTGACCATGTAACACCAGTATTCTGATATGCCTGGGAAATTGTCTGCCTGCTTTAGGGCATTATTCGGCAAGGACAGACAATCTTTGGAATTTGGCCGTCCGGCACCAATGGAGGGGTCGCCGGCGTGTACTTTGTACTGTAAGCACGGCATTGGTTAATATAGTGTTTAATGATGTTTGGCACAGACAAACTAGACATGCTTCCGAACTTCAGCGGCCAATCAATGGTAGTTTTGAAATCCCTCGTATTGAATACTTAGAATCTATATTATTAAAGAAAAAGTCTAGACCTGCAGCATTTGATGTATTACAAAATTGGAAGAAAGAAGCTTTGCAGCAGCTTAAGAGTAGAGAAAAGCATGCGTGCCGTCATATGACGAATGCCGAAAAAGCATTGTTGTATGACCAAAATAAACAGTCTGAGTCAGCTAGGAATATGGATAGGGCTTTTTCACTTGGTATCCAGAAAATGTATCCTTCTAAAGACTTTCATGTTTCTGATGAGCTTATCAATAAACTATTAAATGAACGAAGGCCTGGTGCCACTGCGCCACCTTCGTATGTTCCTCTTCCTGCTGCTTTGCCTCTTCCTGCTGTTATTCCTCCTCCCATAGTTCCTCCTGCTCCTCCTATTGTTCCTCCTGCTGTTCCTCTTCCTCCAGTCGTTGTTCCTCCTCTCGTCGTCGCTCCTCCACCTGCTCCTCTACCTTTGCCTGCTGTTATGGGTCCGATGGGCTTACCTGCCACGCCAGTGATAGTACCTCTGTATCCGGATGTTCAAAATGTGCCTATTCTCCCTCTTCCAAGTGGTTCTACACCGCTTGTAGTAGATCAGGGAGCCGGATTGAGGGTTGTAACTCGTAATACTGTATCTTCAGAGAAAAAGTGTAAGTTAACTGCGCGGGCTAAGCATTGAATGGAGAGGGGTGAACAAGCTGATGTTTTTGCCACACTTTCTAATATAGACAATTTTCCTGAGAAAAACGTTTTTATTGAAGGATTAGGAATTCATTTATGTGTAATGTGGAACAGGCTAAATAATATAGATCTCCCACAAGGGTTGAGGGATCTGAATACTTTGGCGTTCTCTAGAGATACTGCGGAGAAAGCGCAAGAGCATGTTGAGAGGGTTCTTGAGTATAGAAGGGAGCTGGAAAGGTTACGGAATGAAGATGAAGATGGTGATAGTTTGGACGTTATGCTCGTACAGAAACGGTTCCTTCCTTGTCATAAATCGATAAATGAGGAAACACGGATTTGCACGAAAGATGCGATTAGGTGCATCTCAGACACATTGATAACTCCTGTAGAGGTATATGACACGTATAGTCAGTATATGCCAGAAATGCAGAGGAAAATGATCCAGGTAATGGTAGAGTACCTACAGGATGAGTGTGTAAAAAGAAAGATTTGTGGTCCCGCAGAGTTATTGAATATTTATAAGAGAGCTTTTTCTTTTGACATTTCTTCGGCTGCTTTAGCGCTCGATCTGGCTCTGTTGCTTAGTAAGTGTTCAGAGTTGTCTACTTCTCAGTTGCCTATGAGAGATGACCCTCCGACATTTGTCCCAAAAGTCGAGGTTCCAGCTGATGCCGGAACAGTTGCACAAGCCTATGATATTCCTGCACATCATGTGTTGCAGTTCGTTCACGTCCCGTTCTCGAGATAGGAAGTGAACACCATTAAACAATCTATTCCCAACATTAGGAAGAATCCGACAGGGTTCTACAAAGAAATAGAGTCCGTCCTGCAATCATCAGTATTCACTTTAAGTGATATTGATTTGTTATTTCCTGTACTCCTACCCATAGATTTGTGGAAGCAGATTAGAACTGTAGATGATGTACCAGGTTTGGGAGATACATGGACTAACATGGTTAGACTCGATGGAGAAAGGCCAGCTGGCGAGAGACCGCCTCATGTGATACTAACTTTGCCTGGCAGAATAGTTACGAAATTGAAAACTATAATTCCTGAAAAGAGAATTATTTGGGACAAGCTTACTGCCTGTGTCCAAGGGAAGTCTGAGGGTGCTACTGAGTTCTTTAATCGGTTCAAACAGGTATTTTCAGATTTCAGTGGACAGGACTTAGGCACAGAGTCTGGGAAAAGATTATTCGTGGACAAATATGTGCGTGGATTTCTGCCTGACATCCAGTCGCAAATTATGTCCTCCGAGAGCGCTTGGCAAGCGAAGTCTCAGTCAGAATTATTGCACATGGCTCAGTACTATGAGAATCGTGTCAATAATGAAAAGGAAAGAGTAAAAAGAGAAAAGGTGACTTAAAGACAAAAGTACTATTACAGCAAATTGTTAGAGGCCCTAGAGGGGGTAGTACGTAATTTAGAGGTCAGTATGTTCCACAGGGAAATGCCCTTTGGGTCCTGTAAACATAAACCAGTGTGCTTATTGCAGACAAGAGGGTCATTGGCGTGCGCAATGCCCGATCCTCCAACAGAGGTGGAATAACGCATTTTGGAATATGGGTAGACGACCCAGAGGCCGCCCAGGTGTAGGGGGTCCTGGTAGAGGTCAATTTTCACAGGATTCACAGCAACCTTTTTCACAGGACAATAAGGCATCAAGTGTGGATCATAGAAAAAATGTTGATCATTCTTCTGCTGCTTACCTCTCTGAAGAACTTCCTTTCGACGATATTCTGTTCCGTTAGGATTGCCTGAAGCAGGGTTTGGAACCAACGCCTATTCCCGTTAATCAGAAAGGTCCCTACATTGAAATGTTAGTGGGAAATAGGAAACATCTATTCTTGATCGATACAGGGGCACAGAAATGTTCCATTGATCATTCACGGGTTCCAAACATTCCACTGTCAGGGCAAGCTAATGTTTCTGTAGGGTTTTCTGGCAAACCAGTTGTCTGTCCGGTTTCTTCGCCGGTGCCTATTTCTTTGGGTCCCTTTACGGACCATTGTCCATTCCTTCTGACTACGAATTATGTAGAGAATTTGTTGGGGTTGAATCTGTTGATGGAATTAAATGCGGTAATTCATTGTTCTTCTGATGGAGTGCATTTGATGATTTCACAACGGCAACTTTCTGTCTCTCAATTCTTGACCAGACCTTTGCCGCCGGAATTTAGAGATGTTCCGGAGTGTTTGTGGGCTAATGATGATAATGATGTCAGTGTCTTGCAAATTGAACCTGTTAAGATTATCTTGAAACATGTAGTAAAGCTGCCACGTATTCTCCAGTATAAGATTTTGGTCGATGGTGAGCAAGCTTTGAAATGCATAGTTTCCGATTTTGTGCATCGAGGGGTGATTGAAGAAATTGCAGGTAGCTTGTGCAATAATCCGATTTTGCCCATGTACAAAAAAGGCGATAATGCAATTCCTTTTCGTTTCATAATTTATTTACGTAGGAAGCAAAGTGAGTGGGCACCACTACGGAGTGAATTCACTTATTTCTGGTCTTCAAAATTTGTAATTGGAAAAAATCCTTTGAAAAAATATTCGTGCATAAAACTTATAAAGGAGCAGGCTGTAAAAAGGTTTGGAGGCACCCAAGCCAAGAAAACAAGTGAACCAAAAGACAAGGTAAACTACCAAGTCATACAGCCACTCTCTGGTGTACCCAACCTGGGTAGTGGTAACTTTCAAGATTTGTGCTAGTTCAAATTGAATCTCTGTTTCAAATCTCAAAAAAATTCGAAGAATCCGTTATTTTTTCAAAATCATATTTATCTGCAACAATGATGAACGTCAAAAAAATGAGTAGTCACTAATAATTTCTTAGTGAGGAAGAGTTTGCCACAATTGACTAATCAATCAGACCAAGTTATGCCAATGCATTTCGGAAAAAAATCCTTCATCAGGGCCAGTCTAATCATGATTCATACCAAAACATGTATTAAGTTAACAGTGCAGAATAATAACAATGCAGGAAAAACAATTCCGAGGAAACAATTGCAAGAAATTATAGTAGTAAAGTACATAAATTGAAAAATAAAAATAAAAATATAAAACATACCAACAATTCGTGGTTGCAGTAGCAGAAGAGTGCAGCAGAAGAAAACAAAAAGAGAAAGCGAAAATGACTCATCAATCGCTATAGCCCAACATTATGTGTGTATATAACCATAAGTATGGTGCCAAGAAGTAATAAATTACCTGGGGCAGGTGGATATCAGGTAACACGTGGCAAACTAAAGTGAGGCTTGTCAGATGGTGACCAAATGAACTGTCCGATATAAATCAGCGCAGTTTGTAAGCCTGCAACGCAATAGCTGTAAGCAGGAAAAAAACCTATTAGTGTCAGTAAATGATATCCGTGGTAGACTGTGGTGCAGGTAGCAGGCCGGAAGCACTGGATACACGCGTCGAACACCAAGAGGATTCCACACCCAGTGCCACACGATACAGAAGATACAGAACCCCTCACCAATGCTGTAACCGATGATCACGAAGCAGCAACCAGCATCGAGAGTGCATCAGAGACTCTCCCTGAGCCTGTGAGGCTTGGGTAAACAGCCATTTCATCTCCACACTCTCCAACAGTTTTGTTTCCAGAAGTTGTTCCTAATCTTGTTTCTGATCTTGCTTCTGATCATTTGCCACTTCCAGTGGGAAGTGACGACGCGTTGTTCACAGATCACTCAGTACCAGGGATCACAAGGTACGATCTGCATCCGAGGAAGTAGACTTACTGCACGGTTTGGCTGTGCCATCAAGGAAAATCATCGAAGGGCTTGTCTTTTTGGCCCGATCATTTGTACATAAGGGGATTCTGTTGGCTAGGGTTTGTGGAAGGACTAAGAAAACGCTCGGCCTGGAGGTCGCCAGCAAATAACATTGGTATTGGTGCACTCGTTTGAAGAATACAATGCCTGCAACCACTCCCGCTCGCATGGAACAGATAAGAGAATGTGTGACCAGCTGTGAAAATGGACAATCCAATATGTGGGCTCCGAAAACATATTGCTGTCTTGTGATAATGTTAATTGGTTTTACAATAGTCATTGTCTTAGGTTTCTGGTATCTAGAAGAAGTACATCCGTTTGAGAATTTGTTACCTACTCAACATGTACCTACTGTTTCTACTCCTTTCATGCATCTGCACACTCTCCTAGAGACTCTCAACACAGACAGAGTTATCACAACAACACACTATTACTCATCATGAATGCTACACATGCCATTTTTAACAAGTCTAATTTTTGGGTCTGTTCACATTTACCGCAACACAGGGATAAGGGGCTAGGTTGGTATATTCATCCTTTACCTTTGACAACTGCATGCTATGCTTCTCATAGAGCACTATTCTTTGACCGATGGAATGATAGCATCTTGGGGAACTTTGATGGGACTAACTTGAACGAGTTTGAAAAACGTGTTCTGACGCTCCTGGGATGCTCGCTCTTTGCAAATAGGAGTAAGCTTAATGTTGCTTCTATTAGGCCTTCTGATAGACTGTCCCGTCCTTTTCAATCTCTGATCTCTTTCAAGATGGCTCCTATAGGCAATAAGGATACCACGCTTCCTTCCTATACTGTTAACCATAGCCCCGATTCAGTTTCCTTCTGCATACAAAGGAATGGTAATCAGTCAATGGGTGATTTTAAAGGTTGCGCCAATGTTGCGAATTTGACTGGCGAGGACAGACCTTTGTATGTGGGCGAACCTGTCTACTTTGTTTGCGGTAATGTAGCATTTCCATGGTTACCCAGGGATTGGCAGGGAACTTGTTATTTAGGGATTCTGTTACCCGGGGTATTCATTGCTAGTACTGTAGAAAATTCAAAGGCTCGTCCACGGCGAGACGAAAATGGTGACACTTCAGCACAAGTTCTAGGTGATGTAGCTAAATCCTTTGTGCCATTTTGGGGACAAATAATGAAGATATCAGGAGACTAGCGAGAGTACTGGAGAGGACCATCAACCGGACCACTGACATACTCTATAATATGACTCTAGAACAGAAAGCAATAAGGTTAGTAGCACTTCAGAACCGGATGGCATTAGATGTCATCCTGGCTGAACGTGGTGGGGTATGTAAATTAGTGGGGTCCGCTTGCTGTGTTTTCGTGCCAGATTCCTCCCCAACTATCTTCAAGGCAATACAGAATCTGCATGTTCTTAGTTCAGAAGTGCATGTTCCCAAGGGAAACTGGGATCTTAGCGCTTGGTTCTGGGACTTCTTGCGATCTTGGGGATGGAAAATATTTTCGGTCTTGCTGATTATTTTGGGTATTCTGTTGTTTCTTTTTTGTTGTATACAATGTCTTCCTGGTATGTGTCTGATGCTAGGGGGATGTTGCGCACAAGCGATCGGTACATTAGGACACAAAGTATATGCCCCAGGGAAGATCTCCAATGAATATGTGCTGAAAGAAATCTTAGTATCTGATCTTATGGCAATTGATATCTCCGACAATGATTCAGGATGTATGGACATTGAGACGTGGAGTTACTCGTAAAGTGACTAGAAGTAGTTTAGTGCTTGGCTTAGGCCAAAAGGAGGGTTTGTTAAACGGGATATCATATCGTGCCCCCTATATTGTATATATTGGCCTAAGCCCTGATGCTCTGCGAAGAAATCCGCGTTGCAAAGTTCTGATCTTAGATCGATTTAGCCGCCATTTTAGTTTCATCCGCCATTTTGATTCTCACTCCAAAGTCACCCTGTGTTGTAAGATGATGGACAGTGTTTTTCTGTTTGTAACTTGGCCGTCCTGACCTCTCCATACAAGGTAATGTCTAAACTGCCCATAGGCCAAATGTTAGGGTCATGTAATAAGACCTTGTCCTTCGTTGACCTGTAGATCAAGGATTACCTGTGCCAACAAAACTGATCCGCGAGCATATATTAAATACAATGCTGTTTAAATACTGAACGTGAACAATTGTTGAACTACATTGTATAAAGACATGTACTAAGGCTTAATGTTTGATCCAAAGATACACTGTTGCCATTGTGACTTATTTGTGTATAAACTAGGAATAATCCATATGCATATAGATGAGTAAATTAGAAGTGAACTCGGCACAAAACCCTAGCCCGAGGAATGATTAACCTGTAGATGGGCTGGACATCATGTTACAAATTGTATAAAAGAGTGAATGTTCTGATGTACAGTCCCACTCACTTCTCACACCGAAAGGGCTGGTATTCGCTGTGATGTACTGAGGGCCAGATAGCTATCTGATACTTTGTTCCTTTGAAAACTGTTCAGTTATAGAATAAAGATCTGCATATCTTTGTAAACCTGTGTTTGGTGTATTTCCTTTTGGGGTACTCAGCCTCGATATTTCCTTTTGCTTTTACATCCCTTGTCCTGTTCCCTTACCCATTCCAGCTAACACGTCTACCCTTGCATGCTACCTGTAAACCCCATTTGTGCTTATAAATGCCATGCATAATATATATGTACGTCCCTTCTACTTGCTATCTATACAATTTACTAAATTACATGTAACAAGCAAAAATCTAGACATGCAATGTCTCCCCTATGATCTCCACCCTCCCTTCTACTCTATCTACTCCCTTTTCCCTTTCCCTTTCCTCCATCCCATACCTCTCCCCTTTTCCTCCCCAAATGCAAATTGTTCCACATGCTGTTTTTCTGGTTTGAATCATGTATATTTTATTGCTTCTATGTTCCATGTTTGATGTTTCTGGTTGTTATGCTGTAAAGCGTTTTGGAGTAAAGCGCTATATAAACAATAAAATACAAAATACAAATACAAATTGTGTTTTTATGTCTCGTTTGTAACCAGCGACTTGATGCCTGCATGCTTAGCTCGCTCTATAAATGACAAATAAATAAATGTCCAATGGTTCTCCGGATCACATTAAGGGACATGGGCACCATGGAGGAAGCATAGAATGTGAACCATAAACAATTACTGGCGGAAGAGTGTTCATGCTAGTGTTGATAAACCTTATTCCCCCTATTCTTTCCCAAAATCGAAGCTGTCATGGCATATCTGTACTGTATCCTCGGGAGGAAAGCTCAGGGACAATGTGCTCGCCTTGGAAGCAAGACAACACGGAGTACCACAGCTTCGATCCCAGGATCCGCGCTTAGAAACCTCGGGGTATTAAGTGTATTATCAATAACCAATCACATCATATCAATAGACATCTCGAGGGAACAAGATGAAATGAATCTGTCTCCCCTTATGTACGATTCTCAGAAGGAGCAAAGATTATATTTGACATGGCGTAAGTACCTATAATTTACATAACACAAGGGGAGTCAATAACACGGATGGCACCTGTTTCATTTGTCTTTGCATGCAAACATGTCCCCAATGTGAAATTGTTGTCATTCACACTACAAAGTGCAAAAAGAAGGAGAAAAAGGCAGGCGGAATTGTCTTTAGCCCTTCTTTCAGCACTTTGTAGTGCACATTCTGTAAATGCCGCCTGTCGATTAGGTATGGCTAGCAGCATCTAAATGGATTCTTTCAGAATCCACCTTTTTTTAACAAGTGTAAAAAGCAGGCGGATTCAATAGAAATGCAATGTATTACCGCCAGTATAAAAATAACATACTGGTGGTATGCATGCAGATGTGAACAGTGGAGCCGGTGGGGGTGGTAGAAGTGGAAACTATTTTCCATGTCCCCACTCTGCCATAAAAATGAATGAGCGTATGCATTTGTATAAAAAACATGGAAAGACGTTTTACACATGCTTTTAAATGATGCCTTTTATGCTACTCTGTAAGGAAAACAGCCACCAAGATGGCGCCTTAAATGGGGTTTGCTCCATGTGTAAACAGAGCCTGCTAACTTCGACCTTTGGAAATCTGGAATAAAAATGGATGAAGCATTTCAGAATGGGATTTACATGCATCGTGGGCTTTCACAAAAGCACAAGGCTCAGAATAACAATTGTTTAGATCATTATATATTATTATTCAGTATTTTTGTTTTTAAATTTCCATCTCTTGGCACAACCCAAATGTTCCCATAGATATAAAATGGAGGGGAAAATAAACCTTTGGGAGATGCAGGCATCCTATTCTGCCTCCAAATAAATGATCAAATGACCACTTACAAGGAAACATGATAGGCATTTTCCGAGTAGTTTTTTGTGAAAAGGGAATTTGGCAGTGATAGATGTTATGTTGGGTAACAGTTCGCTGTTGGCATGTCGATAAACATTCGTCCACTTTTACCTCCAATCATTCTATGAAGTAAATGAGCATTTAAGTAAATGTCAGAGTTCCTATTTTACTTTGGTTTAGAGAACCAGGATAATATGGTATTTTAATGGACCAGTCACTTGGATCAAAGCAGACTTTAAAAGAGCTTTCCATTCCCACTGCACTGCAATCCGTTTACGCAGCAAATACAAAGCGTGCTGCTTTTGGCACTCACTTCACTTGCATTTCAGCGCAAAACATCATGTTTCGAGAGCAGAGAACAGAAACGTACAGTAATAATGTTAATAGTTGCACATTCTGGCAGACTCGGACTGGCCTATCGGGCAATAGGGCAAGGCCCGAACGAAAAATGCAAAATGCTAGTGTGGGCCTGTTTTTTGGGTCAAAGTGGGCCACTTTTTGGGCCAATGTTGGCCAGTTTTATGAGTTACTTCACTATGAGGATAGTAGTTTTGACCATTGTTGCTGAATAACTATTCTTTAAATTGCACAATTTGCATCACATTGTATCCAAAAACTCCTCTTTGGGCACTATTCAAACAGTCTTTCACAAAAGGAATGAATTGCCATTTGCAACTGTGGGTGACTTTTCCATTGGTGCCCAAAACAATTATATGCCCCAGTCAGACCCTGCACTCTGGGGGTCATTTTCCAAGGACCGGAGTGTAAACCGGCGGTGTAAAAGAAAGGAGCAAACAATTTGTATGCACTGCGCATATTCAAAACTTACGCCACAATCCTTTGACTTCACGCCACCAAACAAATGTGTAAACACTGCCCGTTCAAGGAAGTAAAACTCCACGGATTGCGAGCATGCAGTGTACACTTTGAAATGACCCCTGTGGGTTACTACTGGGACATTACGCATTTTGTTCTCCTACCTTTACTCAAAACAATTGCACTTGCTTAGAGCAGATGCAAATTGTATGAGAAAAAGTGGTGTTTAACACAAGATGCCCTAATCAGGCATTTACAAGAAGCGTCACTTGGAATAAGAAACTTGGTTACTGTAACTGACGCAGCTATTGAGAATCTGGATCCACCCCCAACTTTTCCACAGGCTCCCATGTGTGTTGTCCACCATGCCTTCCAAATACCCTGTTTTCCTAAATTGGATCAATGCCCATTTCTACACTACTCGCCGTTCCCGGCGTGACATACGCCGCTCTAGCATATCTTAAAGGTCAATATCAGTCGGTAATTCATAGGGTCGCTTCTATCCCCCTTCTTAAATATCAGAATTATCACTGATCACTTCCAGGAAAGGGGAGTAGGTCCCTTTGACCTATTAATGGTCATTGAAAAGGCTAAACATATAGGTAACTCTCTTCTTTTGAAATTGAAAGGCATTATTGTTTCAGATGGAATGAGAGGTATGCGCGGTATAAGAATTCACGTTCCATTGATTACACAGGCCTCTATGATGTGTCTTTGTAGACGCGTAATTGTCAACCTTGTTCCATTGCATAGTCCCTGTGAAGGCATAAGATTGTGTAGTATCATAATTACAGCACCTACTTTCAGTTTTAGCTAGTGAGGAGGAATTCGTCCTACAGCGTTTCGCTCTTTAGGGACTGCAAAGTTGAGCCGGTAATTAACTATTCGTTGATACTGGAACTATGTGCCCCTTGTGAAGAGAAGTGGGTGTGGAAAGAACTTACTTAAAATTATTCTGAGGTTTTTCGATAGTGGAAGGTGAAGGTGACTGTGTATAACCATGCTCATTCTGTTTGCTAAAATGATAACTGTTATTGAAGTGGAAGGGAACACAGAGGTGCACTTTGCCATTTGGAGAGCAGAGGGCAACCTAACACTGAAGAATCACATCAGTTCAGTACAGAAACATGCCTAAGGATTTTATATATAGAGATTGTGAATTTCTTTAACACAGTTGTAGCCATGCACTGCAAACAGATGCCCTCATAGCACCCAGGCCTGCATGTCTTTTTCAACAGATGCATGCAGCACATCATCAACGTGATGTGATGCAAACATGCTTTCCACACACCCATGTGCCAGATTTCCTGGCTCCACCCATGATCCTGGCCCAAAGCAACATGCCACAAGACGGACAGATTAGAGCGGGAATCACACTTTTGGTCGCCCAGCAGTAGTCATCTCATATTAACATGTCTTAATTGATGAGCGATCCTCCTCTGCCAGTGTCCCCCTGTGCTGCCCATGAATGCCCTTTCACTGCAGCTGTACCATTAGTAGAGGAATTTTTGCCAGCACTCTGAAGTAACCGTCACAAATCCCTGCTCTATGGACAGGGAGGATTCTTCTAGGCCATGCTATAAATGAACTGTGCAACTTCCTACACAGTCTTCCCACAGGCTGACTCATGTAAGCTTGTATTTGTGGTACTGTCACAGAACATGTAGTGCCATACCGAATATAAGACAGTCACTCTGGCCAGAAGGCTAATAGTTACCATGGATTTGGCATTTCTAGCATATAGTAGTAACAACTGTGCACCTAAGGGCTTCACAGAAGGTTCAATATGTCAGAGCCTTACATGCTTGGACATACCCAAGAAAATGCCTACACAGAATGATGTATACATCACAATCTCCACTCTTGAAAGCAAAGGCAGCAGGTACATGCAACATCACCATTCTTAATGTGCTGCAGACCTAAATGCATAATTTCCATGGGTTGCACAAATATTCCTACCAAAGCTGTGAGGACACAACCTCTATGTATCATTTGTCTATCCCTTATTCATTATACCATTTGCGGCAGGGCTCTCTTCTATGTGTAGTAAGGCCATCCAGTCCATCTTCCATGTTTACAAACCACAGACTTGAACCTTGAACTTTGTTACTATCAATCTTCCAGTATTACAGGAAACAGAATACAGGACAGGGACTTGATATATCATGCAGACATCATGATCTGCATGTAATCAAAGCGACCTTGAACCTAGTCATGTCATATGGCATCTCCCACCATACCAAAAGACATCATACATTATTCTTTTAATGCACTTTCTGACAAATGCATCACCTTTCTTCCATGGACGATGGATGGTAATGGAGCACCACCTTGTAGGATGGAAACACACCAAGAAATGTATGTTTCTTCCACATTGCACCAAAACCATGTTCCATTCATCATACCCTCTATGGTTCAAGAGTGACCATCAAAACTATACCTTTTTCCTCCCAGGGTGACACTGGATAACCGATGTGGCTTAGCCGATAACACTACTGTGCAGTTCTGGAACTTATAGACAGCAGTGCAGCTAGAATACCCACAACTGCACCTGTACACCACAGAATGGGCATTTGGCAGGCCAAAAAGAATAATGCCACTGGCATGGCGGTGTCTTTATGTACTGAACAGAAAAGGTTGTGACTATGCACTGCATTTTGCCCAAATATAGCCATCAGATGCAACAAGACCATGCCTGATGATGGAGATGAAGTTGCAGACTCTGATGATGGTGGCCATTTACATGATAGACAGCCATCAGGACAATGCCAGCAGCAGGACAACATTCCTGGATTTTGGTGTGGGAAGAAATAAACAGCAGTAAGTCCTTCGAAAGCAGTAAGTGCAGAAATACAAAGATCTTCATTTACCACCTCCCAACTCCACCCAAATAAAATCCCACCAAATAAATGATCACCACATCTAGGGTACGGGTGTAAAAGTATGCAAAGAGATCATTCCTGGGCCAGGATTCTTGAAACCAAATGTCCAGGATTTGTCCATTAAAAGTAAAGTGCAAAGGACTGTTGACAAGTGAGAAGTCCATGGTGAGATGCAACAAAACAAGGTAGAAACAAGGCCCAACATGTTTCTGACAACAGAAAACAACAAAATCACAATTCCTAACCAGGAAGTAGACGAGTTTGGTGAAAGGTAGATGGGAGGGTGGTTCCCTTTCTGCACCACGGATAGGAATGCATGAAACGGACTGGAATGCATGAAACGGACTGGAGTGCACAGAATGGCGTGACTTACATGGAATGGTTTGGAAAGCATGGAACGTTTGAAAGAGCTTTGAAAGGAATGGTTTGGAGTACTTGGAACGGGCAGAGTACTTGGAACAGTCGCAGTACTTGGAATGGATGGAGTACATGGAACTATCGGAACGAATCACCTAATGTAAACCACCATATTCACATCTCCATGCTTACGCTCTTCTTTACACCACCATTCAAATAGAACACAGCGATACAATGACACCATTCGGTAAAGCTGTTCTCATATCACCATTTGCCACATACTCCACATCACTCTAACTAATCACTGCTGTCTACACACCCTCCAGCCTAAGCATTTCTCCTCAGGCATAACACAGCCATAATCGGTCTGGATAACAACCTGCCAGAACGAACACATACTCCTGATCTCTCAACCTACACACCTACCGCTAAGAAGCAGCTATCACACGAATGCCACACCAGCTGTACACATATCCGGTGCACACATGCACCTTTTTGATTCTCTCTATTCTCTCTATTGACCTGAACTTCGGTTCCCAAGGGCGTTCAACCTACCAGCGCCTTGAGACCATACCAATGGTACATAAGGCGTTATATAAATGCAAAGTAACATAACATAACATAACATAACCACTCCTGAAGTCCCTATTTTATTGTTGTCACTGTGTGGAGAAGCAACCAATGGCATGAGCAGTGAGTTGCAAAGGTCTAACTGCGGATGGCTGTGCCAAAGTGACCCAGATGTAGAGGTAGAGGTGTGAGTAAACTCCTCCCCATATACTCATACATGACAGTATAGACTGCTCATAATGGGTCAGCAGCCAAGTTAGTGCAATTTGCGACTTGGCTTTTTGCAGTCTGGGCTCCACCATATAGCAGCAGAAAGCATCATTGCCGCATGCAAATGGAACACCACGGGAAAGGAGGCACTGGCAGCAACACAAGTGGCATGACTGTGTCTTGAAGCCTGCTCTCAGGCAAGTTGATTTCCCTGGCTCCAACATAGGCCACTCTAGATGCAGCAGAATCCTGCTGTTGGGCCAATTGGTCATGCTCTTCATCCTGGGAACTGGGCTCTGCAACTACTTAGAAGTGCCCAAAGTGGACTGCTCTCAGGCCCCTTGGGCATTCGCCATGTCCCAAGTGTGGACCTCAGCAGCAGAAGGATGGGTATGCCTAGATGTGGGTCCCAATCCTTCTGTGCTGAGACCAAGTTACACATCAATGCTGATGATGTGACCTAGCTGTTCAGGATGGATGGTCCCTTCTAAGGTGGAACCAAGCCTGATTTACATTCAGTCTTTCGCCTTCTATGATGACATGGCAGTCTAAAAAATGATCATCCGAAGAGTTGCTCAGAGCAATGTCATAGGTTATGATTTATTCAAAACCTTCCAGCCATCACCTTTCTGTTTTTGCAGCAGCAGAGGCCTGCTCGCCCAGCATTTGTTGTCCTCTTTGGCCCAGCATATGCCTCTGATGCAAATGCTGTCACTTGCTCATGGGCAAGACAGGCAAGACAAAAACCCTTCCCTTGCCTTATTAAAGGTGTCTGCAGATAGATCTGCTGAATCACCAGCAGCAGAGGCCTGCTCTCGGATGAGCAATGCATTATCCTTGATCTCTTGCCTTGCTTCCCATACTACGTCCAGAAAATTGTCCCACAGCCTCCAACGCATCCTGCATATCTTCCTGGAAATGCTGGACTTCTCTCAATATTGAGGACAATGAGGAACAGACATCCAGCAGTCTCCTCCCACTCTTCTAAACCAATGCCTAAGTTGTCTATACGGCTGACAGCCTGACAATGATGTCCGCCAAAATACTGACAGACAGAGGGGTGGGTGCAATCGGTACAGTACGAGGTTGGTTGGCAGTAGAGATGACTGCGCTTCAGTTGGGAGAACTCCAAAGGTCCCTGGAGGTGGTGTAGCACGTTCCCTAGCTGGCCTAGGGAGAGACGGCTCCACAGGAATGATTGTGTTTTCCCCAGATTACCCGGAATTTTTCAAATCTTAAATGACCGAGAGAGAAAAAAACAAACGTTTTTTTTCAGAAATAACTTTCGTTTTTTCCTCCATCGGCCATTTCGCATAACCCGCTCCCACCCACCCCCATACTTATCCTTCGGCTGCACACTTCGCTGTGTGCCGCCGACTCGCTTTGTCCCTGAGATGCCTGTTCCCTTCACTTCCTTTAAAACAAATATTTGTTAACTTTAATTTTCAGGAAGCGGGGAACATCCCTGCGGCCTCTGAACCCATTACAGTGTACAAGGGTGCAGGGGACACCCCCACAACCACGCTCCCCTTGTTCACTGTAATGGCACCAAATGGGAGACTTCATCGAAATGTTTGGCTATACGTAATTTCTGTATAGCCGAAATTCGATAAAATCTCTCATTCTTTTTTTAATTTAGATCAAATCTATGGATTCCCTTTCCTACCACCACTGAGTTGTTCACAGCCCTCAGCTGTAGGATGTTGCATTGCATCATGGTGTCAGTGGCCATAGAAGTAATGATTGTAGTAGTGTTCATGTGTCCATGAAGTTGTCTTCTTATGCTGGAGGTGGATGAGGGCTCCATTGCGTCATCTGGTGGGGATGGGACAGTGTCCTGTGGAGCTTCAGACTCTTCTGCATTGTCTTGACCAGGATCACCTCCCCACTCACAGTCACAGTCATCTTCCCTTTTCGCTAGTGTCTTCCAGGCCCCCTGTGGGGCAGGGCACAATATTAGTATATAACAGTGTTGCATTTCTAAGTGTCAATGTAAAGTGTTAAAGTACCTAGTACATAAATTCCCTACTTCATAAATTCTCTGGACCAAATTTGCTTGTACTGGTTCAACCGTTACCTTACGCTATGCCTTCATTGTGGATAACAATTTATCCTTTCAACAACACATCACAAAAAATGCCCCAAAAGGCTTGCTATCAGATGTCTCTGTTCTGCAAGATCAGGCCATTGCACTTGTCTCAGAACTTTTTAATTGTGATGCAGGGCCTAACAAACCCTATAATAAATCAGGGGTTACGCCTTGTACATTAACAGCTACTTGCCTGGCTCTCAACATATCAGCCCATCATCTCACTTTGCACGAGTTACACTGGCACCCCATCCTGGCTAGGATCTGGTTAAACATCATATGCGTCACCTACAAGGCAACCATCGCTGGTGCACCTGCCTACCTGATGGCTAAATTAAAATTATTGGAAAAAAAGTCTCTCTCAAAAGGAGAAAACTAGTCCTTCTTATGCTATACTTCAGCCCTCCAGAACTCCATCCCAATGACAATCTTTACTGCTCCAAGGCTCCTTCTTTTTAGGTGAGAATCGAAGACCTGGCTTTTCAACAACACCTTGGTGTAAACTAGATTCCCGCTATCTTGGCACACCCCCATCTATAATATTGTACTGTGATATTATTACTAATGTTTACTTGTTGACTTGTTATATTTTCTTTCGCTCCCAATGTTTGCTCTATGGCCTGTACAGCACTCTATTGCTCCCATGATTGGTTACTGCGACAAAAATATAATAATAATAATAATAATAATAATAATAATAATAATAATAATAATAATAATAATCATAATAATACTGATAATAATCATAATAATATTCACACAATACTGTCCATCTGTTAAACTCTCTTTTAGACTTTTACTTACCCGATTCTTTCTCAGCAGTCTTCCGGTGGTACAAAGAAGGCCTCTCCTCTCCTGATGCCAGGGTAACCTGGATAAACACAGACAAAGCTGGCACTGAGAAGGAAAAACCCAAGGAAATACTCCTGTAGGAGTGAACAAAAACCTTGGCAAAGTTGGAGGTATTGTGAAGTGTTCCTCTCTGACCCTGCAGTTTCCTTCTGCTCCTGGCCCCCTTATTACTACTGCACCTATGGCAACCCCAGACTGGTGACACTCCCTGCTTGTACCTTTTGCCCCCACTTAACAGGTGACATCTCCTTCCACCCTAAAAGGTGCCAAACCCTGCCTGTCCCTTGTGCCCCCTCATACAGTTTACACACCTCATTGCTTGTCCCTCATGACCACTGGACAGGTGATACCCCTGACCTGCCCCTTGTGCTCCCAGACAGTTAACACCACCACCAGTGCTCCTTCCTCTGGGTTCACCTGTCTGTTGTCTGCCTACATCCCTGCACAGACACACACTCCTGCTCACCAACACCCAGATCCAGGAACCAACATCCAGCAACTGGCAACTTCAACCTCCCTTGCTTGACCATGTGTTTTGAAGTCTCTGTCTAGCCTGTGTACAGCCTCTGTCTAACCCCTTGAACCTGTTCTTCAGTTCCCATTTGCATTGTCAGTGGCTGACTCAAGTTCTAACAAGTATGTCTCCTTCTCTGCCCCGCACCGCTGGGCACCCACCAGGGCCATGCCACAGGCATGATGTGTTACGTTTTCTGATGAAGAACTACCTTCTACCTGGTGGAGAGAGCCATGAATGACATGATGCGCCTTGTCAGTACTGAGTGACTGAAGATCCTGCAGTGGCAGCAATCCAGGAGAACGTCAATGCAGTAGTAACAAAACCTTGCAAGGTGGTCAGATCCAGATGACCTGGTAGGACCTGAAGAGGTGTATCAGGAAGCTGGTCAATAGACTCTGGTGGGAGTACGTGGCCATGGAAAGATGTTTCACCACTGCCACCGCTGAACCTGCGGCCATGGGAGGAGCAGGCACTGTCTGTCATCGATGTCAGCTTCATCAAGAGAATTGGAAGAGTAAACTGCACGCATGAGACATAAAAAGCAAAGATTTTATCTGTAAAGAGGGTGAGTGAGCAAGACATCACCACCCCTCTGTGAATAGCAAAGGACATGTGACATCTTCAACATAGTTTCTCCCATGCCGCTAGTTTATTTATTTATTGGTTATTTGTAAGGCACCTATACAACAAATGTTGTTTCAAGGTGCCATAGTTGGTCTTTTAACATGGGAAGAT
Source organism: Ambystoma mexicanum (assembly GCF_040938575.1). Taxonomy (NCBI): domain Eukaryota; kingdom Metazoa; phylum Chordata; class Amphibia; order Caudata; family Ambystomatidae; genus Ambystoma; species Ambystoma mexicanum. The sequence goes on along the minus strand of NC_090928.1, from coordinate 315,847,328 downwards.
GATGACCACATGTAGTCAAACAGTTGAATGGCCACACCTGACCATGCATTTATATCTGAAACCATGTCCTGGTGACTCATGAACCAAAATATGTTGTCAATTCACAAGGTAGAAAAAGGATAATCACGTTAGCCAAACAACAGATACACTATCAAACCTTACCCTTGTACAGTCATCCAAGGAACACGGAGCCACCACTGAATTGTACTTCTTGCAGAAGTATGATTGTGTGCACACTTACATTTCCATGATGCATTGTCAGTGTTTGCCATGTACATGGATTATGATGAGGAGTCACATGCAAGAAACAATGGGCTCTGTAAGGGAGGCATGGTATCACAATTGAAGACAGACAAAAGAGATATACTGTTCATGGTTGTTTATTAAGCAAAGGTGTTGGATAAACTCAGGTCTGGCCTATATCTAAAGATGGGATCACGCTCTACCATTAAATAATAAAACAGTCCTAGTTATGTCAGTCAACACAAAATGACCTGTACTACATAAACCTATTGCCGGACCTTTTACTATTACAATAAATATGTGTATGTAAAGGAAAAACAGTGTTCTAACATAAAGGATCAAGATGGCTGAGTCAGCTCTCCTCCCCAAGCTGGACAGCACAGGTTAAGGTAGTCCAGTAGACAGGATGACACCCTCTTGCTCAGGTTCTCAAAACAAAGGCAGTTCAAAACGTGGATTCCACGTTAAAGTCTCTTTTTCCAGCTTTCAAACACAGTTCACCAAAAAGTTCACGCTGGTCTCCCTCGATCGGGCTCGGTCCTCCAAAGTAAAAGTTCACCAAAAGGTTCACGCTGGTCTCCCTCAGTCGGGCTCAGACCTTTCAAAGCAAAAGTATAACAAAAAGTTCACGTTTGTCTCCCTCACTGGGGCTCAGAACTTTCAAAGCAAAAGTTCAACAAAAAGTTCACGTTGGTCTCCCTCAGTCGGGCTCAGACCTTTCAAACAGCAAGTTCATGTACATCTCCATAACCCAAACAGCACCTGCAGCTGTTCCCTTCCCCAAAATCAATTCACATTCTTTATGGGTTCCCTGCCCCTAACTTATCACATTTCCGGTCTCCCTCAGTTGGGCTCAGACGTTTTCTTGATGTCGAAGACTTTCAAATGTGCATGGCTTTTCCGATAGACCTCCACAGAACCACTTCAATTTGTCCCTTTTAACTCACACTCTTATAGCATTATAACAAAAGCATTTCATCTCTCACAGAGACTTTCAAATGGGCTACTTCCTTTCACTGCACCACTTGGCGACTTGATATCGCTGGGTTCACAGCTATCAGTATTTCAAAGTTCACCACATGTCTGCCTTTCTTCGTGTCTCATCCACACGCACAGTCAGGCTCGGACCCCTCTTAAAGTTCACAGATTGGTCTCCCTCAGCCGGCCTCAGACTCCTCCCAAAGTTCACAGATCAGTCTTCCTCAGTGGGGCTTGGACCCCTTCCAAAGTTCACAGATGGGTCTTCCTCAGTCGGGCTTGGACCCCTCTCAAAGTTCACCAGATAAATGTCTTTGGACTTCCATTGCCAGAATGCACTTTTTCTTATGTCACTCCCACTTCACTAGCTCCCCAAAAACGGCATTCCGGTGTTTAAATAAATAAGTAAATAAATAATAAAAGCAACAAACAGTGGTAGAGCAGCCAGCCAGTGGCAAGTGCAAGGTTTAAGGCAACAGACAGGGTGTGTCTGTTAAGTGCAGAAAGAAAGGGGGGGACTGTAGGGTTACATAGTTTCAGAGTAGCAGGGCAGCTGTTCCAGAGGGAGGCCCCAACCAAAGACAGAGATCTACCCCCAGCTCATTTCTGAGAAAAACGACTGACCTAAAGGGACTTACATGTGGAGGACCGAAGAGCTCGGGAGGGAAGGTATTTCCAGAGGGAAAGCTGAAGGTATTTTGGACCCAGGTCCCAGAAAGCCTTGTGGACAAGGCAAAGTGTCTTGAATTTCATCTTTGAAGCCACTGGGAGCCAATGGAGAGAGTTCAGGGCTGGAGAGATGCGATCCCATGGCTTGAGGCCACGGACAAGTCTTGCAGTCCTGTTCTGGATAGGTTGCAAAGGGCAGAGAGTAGAAGTAGGTAGATTTAGAAAGAGGCTGTTGCAGTAATCCAACCTAGGGAGAACAAGGGCTGGAGAGACAGTGAGCTTCTGGGGGAAGGAGAGGAAAGGCAGAATACCTCTGAGGAGGTGCAGTAGGAAGTTTGACTTTTTAGAGACATCAGAGATGTGGGCAGAGTAGGAAAGCGTGGATACAAAGATTATCCTGAGGTTCTTATCCTTGCATGTGGGGGTAGGGGGAGGACCAAGGGAGGCCGGCCACAGAGTGACAGGAGGGTGGAGGTGTGCCGAAGAGGAGGATCTCTATCTTGCTGCCGTTCAGGCAGAGATCGTTGATGGCACACCAATCCTGAATGGCAGACAGGCAATCGGAGATGAGCGAAGGAGAGGAGGTGGCCGAGGGAAGCCTGAAAATGGGTTGACTGTCATCAGCATAGCACTGAAATTTAGAGCAGAAAATGGCAATCCGTTGGGCGAGAGTTGCCAGGTATTGGGTGAAAAGCCAGGGTGAGAGGTTAGACCCCTGGGGAACACTGCAGGTAGAAAGGGAGATAGATGAAAGGAAGGACCCAAGTTGGACCTCGGAGTGTCGATCAGAGAGGAAACAAGTCAGCCATGCCAGAGCCGATCAGTGATACCCAGGTTGCCCTGGAAATGGTTGAGCAGGATGGTATGGTTGACTGTGTCAAAGGCAGAAGAGAGATTGAGTAGAATGAGGACAGAGGGGATGTTAGAATCAAGGTTGGAGAGCAGATCTTCACGGATGTTCAGGAGAGCAGTTTCCGTGCTTCTGGCAGCTCTATTGCCAGACTGATGGTTGTGGAGACAACCAACAGAATCAGAGTGAAGGTTAAGCTGCCAGATGGCCAGCTTTTCCAGGAGTCTGCGAAGAAAAGGAGTGATGGAGATTGGGCGATAGCCGTGCAAGAAGGGTCAGCAGTGGGTTTCTTGAGAAGAAGGTGCACAAGAGAGTGTTTCAGAGGGGAGGGGAAGGTTCCTGGGCCGAAGGAGAGGTTACAGAAGTCAGCCAGGGCAGGAGCGAGGGTGTCAATGTGGTCCTTAATGGTTTTGGAAGAACAGGGAAGAACCTGTTTTGATGAGATTTTCATAGATCGGACTTGTCTAAAGACCTCGTCAGGGGGAAAAGAGGAAAGGAGGTGAAAGAAGGTGGGGGTGACTGTAAGTGAGCCAGAGTTCACAAAAGGCGAGGGGAGAAGATGGGGAGGGGATACGAGGGTGGGCAGGATATCCTGGGTTTTTGTGATGAAGTGAGAGGCAAGGGCCGCGCAAAAGGCCTGGGAGGCAACAGGAGAGGTAGAGACTGTGGCAGGGTAGGCCAGCTCCTTGCAGATTTGGAAAATTTTGGCCAAGTTGTTAGATGCCGCAGGGACACAGGCTTGGATGTGGGCTCCCTTCTTAGTGTGGACAGCGAGTCTGTATTGCCTTTGGAGCAGCTGACAGGCCAGTTTGTCAGAGGATGAACAAGAAGTCCTCCATCTCCTCTCAGCCATCCTACACTTACGTTTAAGTGTGGCTAGGTCAGAGTCATACCAAGAATTGCACTTGACTTTGGGCTTCAAACAGATCCTCATGACAGGGGCAAGCGAATCAAGAGTATCGGAAATAGAAGAGTAGAGCATAGACAGAGCTGTATCAGGATGTGAGTCATCCAAAGGTGGAGGCGGGGAGAGAAGGTGGCAGCAAAAGCCTCAACTGACACATGCTTCATGGGCTGGATGTCCAAGAACCTAGGTGGCAGTACTGGGGTAGGCTTGGCCTGGGGGGAAGAGGGGGAGAGATGAGAGGAGAGGAGGGAGAGATCTCTCCAGGAGAGAGGAGTGGTCAGAGGGATGGAGATGGGGAGGTCAGTGGAGATCAAGATATTAAGTGTGAGCCCTGCAGAGTGAGTCGGGCCAGAGGGGAGGAAAGAAATGGAGAGGGAATCACAAAGGTCAAATAAGAGTACAGAGGAGGAAAAAGGAGGGTCTAGATGGATATTGAGGTCACCAAGAAGGAGGAGTTAAATGGTTGAGGCCAGGAGGGAGGAGGAGCGGTCCGCCCCCTCAGAGAGAAATTAGGTGATCTGACCAGGTGGCCGGTAGATAGTAGCCACGGTAAGAGAGTGGCTAGCAGAGATAGAGCGAGCCTGCCGACAAGGCATTCCAAAGAGGAGTATGTCTGTGTGGGAATGATAGAGGCAGGAATCCACTCAGGAAAGATCAGGGCTACACCCCTTGCAGACCGGGTGGATCTGGGTGTGGAGAGGATCTTGCAACCATCAGGGAGGAGAGTGTCAAAGCTTGTGACAGAGCTGGCCATGAACCAAGTCTCGGTAAGACCGAGGACATTGAGGTCAAGTTCTTCCAGGAGGTGGCAGATGTAAGAGAGTGTTTGACAGCAGAACGAGAGTTGAGAGTGGCAAGATGAAGAAGGTTGCCAGCCTTAAAGGCTTCCATGGCGGGGATACATATCAGAAGTATGTCCTGCAGAGGTGACAAAGGAACCCAAGGTGAGGTAGAAGAGGAAAGAATAGGGGGCAAGGTAGCCAAGAGGGGTGAGGGCAGGAACAGCAGGTGATGAAATGAAATTGATTAGGCGAGGGAAACGCCTATCAAAGAGGAGGAGTTTGGCTTTAGGGCCGTGGACCATGATGGCGCCATTAAGGTAGATATTAATGATGACTCTAGAGGAGTCGAAGGAATCCATGAGAACTTCCCAGCGGGTGCCACCATTAATGGGAGAGGAGGCGACAGGACAGAGCACAGAGATCATATGAAGAGTCCATAGATCTGGCGAATGAACGACAAAGCGGATGTCAGTGAGGGTCTGTCTGGAGGAAATGCTGGAATAGGTGTCTACGATAGTGAGACCTGGGTTGGAGGCCAAGATATCCTTTTTTTCTTTATCCTACCAGACCTAGTGAGGAGGAAGGGATAGCCAATGGAGAAGCAGTTGGAGAAGATATGAGAAACAGAAATCTCCATGGGTGTGGTAGCGAGAGAAAAAATGGAAAAAAGCTTGGGGGGGAGAAGCAAGTAAGAGTGGATCAAGGAGAACAGTCAAGTCGATGGGACAGCAAGTCACGGTGAAGCAACAATACAAGCAAAGTGCAGAGCAAGTTAGCATAGCACAGAAAGATTTGACTTTTAAACAAAAAGCAACAAACAGCAGGATTTGACTTCTAACCAGAATGCAAAAAACGCAAGAGTGAACATTTACAAATTTATATTTGTATTTGTATTAATTGTTTTATATAGCGCCTTAATCCAAATTGGGTTCAGATGCTAGCAAACATGTTAGAAACAGGTAGAGAAGGACAGTGAAGGTAAGGAGAATTTGGAGTGAATCCAGAAGGACGGGACTAACCCATAGTTAAGGGGCTGTTAATGCATGGAAGTCCAGATATTTTTTTGTTGTTGAGGAGTGGGGTAGCAGCATCATGGAAGTTCAGTTGCCGGGGTGTAGAAAATCCCACAAAGTAGCATTCTGTTAGCGGACAGGGAGCAGACACGGGCCTTAGAAGTGGGCCTTTGAGTCAGTGGGCCGACCCCCGCCTCCTGGTCCCACCGATTGGCTGAATAAAGAACAAGGTAGATAATGGTGGGGGTACGGGCAAGGCTAAAAAAGCAGCATCAAAAACATGCAGCTATCTATTTTTCAGGACTGCTGAAAAATGAACAAAGGCTCATGCAGACCAAAAACACATGCAGCCATCTATACAAGGGGTGAGGGCTGCTGAAATAATGAACAAAGGCTCACACAGTGGGCAGATTTACACCACACGCAGTACAATTCAGACCAAAAACACATTCTTCAGCACACATGCTTCTTTGCAGGTACAACTGCGTTTTACACACGGTGCACACAATGCTGGTCAAGGTTTCAGGTAAAGTGCTTTCCTCTGCTCAGAATCAATGCAACAAGCATGTGGCAATGAAGGGGGCCGCAAGGCTTTCCTGATTAACAAAGCGCAGCTGCAGATTGATTCTGAAGTCGTGGACCAGCTGATTGTAGTGAAGGATTTGCGCGGAGGGCGCAAGATCAGCTGTAGGCAGGAGATGAAGTGGAGGAATGAAGGTCCAGGGGCCAGAAGTGGGCCTTTGACTCAGTGGGCCGGCTCCCGCCTCCTGCTCCCATGGATTGGCTGAATAAAGAACAAGGTAGCCAATGGCGGGGGCTACGGGCAAGGCTAAACAAGTAGCATCAAAAACATGCAGCCATCTATGAAAGGTGTGAGGACTGCTGCAATAATGAACAAAGGCTCACACGGTGGGCAGATTTACACCACATGCAATACAATGCAGCCAAAACACGTGCTTCAGCACAATTGCTTCTTTACGACTGTGTTTTACACAAGGTGCACACAATACTGCTCAAGATTTCAGGTAAAGTGCTTTCCTCTACTCAGAATCGATGCAAGGAGCCTGTGGCAATGAAGGGGGCCACAAGGTGTACCTGATTAACAATTTGTGGCTGCAGATTGATTCCGAAGTCGTCGACCAGCTAATTGTAGTGAAGGATGCGCGCGGAGGGTGCGAGATCAGCAATAGGCAGGAGATGAAGTTGAGAAAAATCTCAGGAAGGGTCCTATTATTCAAGTATTGTATTGTATGTAAATGTAATGTGTCCAAGCACTTAACGACTAGTATAATAAGTGGAAGCCAGTATGAAAAAAACAGTGATGCTCCTGTCAAGAATTTCCAAAATTTAGGATTGTAAGCCACACAGTTCAAGAAAAATATGGTAATGCCTTTTCACACCTTCCTTTCACCTTTCCTGCATACTTCTATGCTATAGCGCCTTGAAGTGTCTCTTGTGCTAAATGGAATTACCAATAAAGATCTCAGACCAAGTAATCAGACAGACTCAAGGACTATGGCAAAGTACTACTTTATTCTTAATTTAATAAAGCAGGACAAACTGGCATACATCGGACTGATGCTTGCACAATCACAAACAAACTTGTTTACACAGAGATTTTTTACCCCATCTATGATGTCATGCTATGTGGCAAAACTGTAAAACCTATTGGTGGGAGGGATTGGTTAGGGGAACATATCTACTTATAGAATACATATGGGTTAGTACTTCATTGGCTATCCGTTATCTTCAGGACACGCCTCGAACTACATCTAAATACGTATAATACTGATTATAGCGGACAAAATGCCAGCAGATTGTTCAATGCAAAATTGTAAAGCAGGTTGCCCAACAGACCCACTGATTGGTAGGCATTCCCATCCAACCTTGGACTTTCGGCTTGGCTAGCAGCACATAAGCGAAACGAACCCCAGGTGCTTGAGACACGGCAGATTACTCCCCACTTTCCCAATTAGTCCATCATCTCTCATCAGTCTGACCATAACCCAAAGTTTCCTGTTTGTAGTTGACCTTGTAGCTTGCTTTCTGTTCTGTGACCTTCAAGGGAGTGTAAGCATATCACTATCCTTGTCCACAGCTTAATGAATAGCACTGGTTTTTGACTTTTTGAATAACGTGTGAGGAGATCATACATTTGTCAATTTTGACCTCCTATTTACTGCTATTTGATTCATTTATGCTGGGTGTCATTGCTCCTCTTGGCCTCTAGAGACTTGCTCACTCCATTTTGTAGGAGCCTTATTCATTGTTAATTGTCCAATACTTGGCTCTTACAAATGTCTTCTTCTTTGATTTAAGAGAATTGTGTCTCACATCCATGGCCTATTTGTCTGCCTTCCTTTATGATTTGCAATTATTCCTTGAAATAGCCTCCTTGATCCCAGGCTAACACAGACTCCTCTTTGTTCTGCACACACTAATTCTCCAACCTCTCCTGACTCTGCACCCCTGGTATGTTTCTGAGGTAGCTGGATTGAATTTTTACACAAGCCGATGTCCATTTTCCTATCATGGCCGTCCTTGCCATGTTATAATTTCCTCTATAGCAAGCTTTTATATGTCTCATCTACCTTGTGTTACTGCGTATTTAAGACGTATTGATCAGCAAGTTACTTCATCATCTTTGTATATGATCACTTTATCATTTCATACATGTTTCTCTTGTCACTTTAGTTACATCGTTTCTTAAGCATTTTCATATTGTTTCAGTATATCCTTGTATATCTTCTTCATGACATCACCCTGCCCTCGCAAGGTTTCACGCAGAACTACATGATGTCCAATGTTTCGTGCTGACATCCTTCCACATGATATCCTTCCACCATCTCAATGCAAGGATACATTCAATACTGTTGTCTAAGTGCATATCGTCTTTCGTACACTCGATGCGGTATAGGCATATCACATGGAGTCCCACATATAGCCCTTCTCCTGCTGTTCCAGTATGACAGTGGTGAGAGGGCAGGAGTTACGGAAAATGCATCCACCTGATCCTCTACATTCCCCCCTCTGGTCTAGTGTTTGACCACCTTCTCTTCTTTAATCTCCTTTACCTTCTCTTCATACTGTTGTTTCTTTGGGATCCAGATCGTCACCGTCCTCAGGTGACCTGCATTGTCTATATGCTCATTCACACTGCAGCATATAGACTTATCATGTGTGATAAGGTCCTTGGGATAGGAGAATGTCGTTCCTCAAGGTGCCAGGAAACTTTTATTTATATTCTCACAGTACTTTCCTCATCTTGCATTCGTTCACCTGCTCCAGCATCTATATCAATCATTATCTTGATCCCAATAGCTTTCTCTACCTTCTAGCATTGTCCTAAGATGATCCTTATAAGACAGAATCCTAGCAATACAAACACGAGTATTGCTCATAGTATTTTGAAAGCATTGGCCAGCCAGGTTGGAATCCATGATGATAGAAATGAGAACCAGTCATCTCCTGCTGTCTCATTAGCTTCATCTTCTGTCTTTGTATGCAGAGTCATCAGTATAGTCATTGCTTCTGTCAGGGCTCCAATTTCTCTCATGGGATGGTTGAATGTACAGCAAGAAGGCCCAAGCGTGGAGCACATGCCTCCTTCCATTGCTGTAATTAAGTCCAGGACATACCTGTTCTGGAGAGTTTGAATTGAGAGCCTGATGGCTCTCAATTCGTCTCTGATTGCATTGAATCGTTTTATTGTTGCATTACTCACCTGTAACAGCTCCCATATGATAAACTGCAGCCACTTGGCGTTCACTGCAGTCTGGAGTCTGGGAATACATATAGATGTCATTAAATTGCTGTCTAGCTGAATAGTTTATGTTAATCTAGAAGGTTTTCATATGTCTTTATTGATTTTGACGAGAAGTAGTTCTCCCTTTTCAGCCGGGTGAAGAATAAGGAATCTCTTCCTTCTCTGGTGTTCATTCATTTTTTGTCAAGGAGTTCCCCCCTTCTCACCTGAGTTTGATCTTTGCTGGATTTCTTGGTTGATGCCTTCTTGCGAACTGATCAAGTCTTGAATAAAGCAGCACGAGTCTCTTCCGACTCCAGCGTGCGTTCAAGGTTCCGGGATGCAGGGATCCAGGAGTCCGGGAACCAAGAAAGGAAGGAAAGGGACTAGGATGGGGTAAGCTGGAAGAAGCAAAGGATACAATACCGCGAGCTACGGAGCACACATCTGGTCGCTACTTCGCAATAGCATTGAGATGCGCAGAGCCGCGGGGCGTTGAACATTTATGCGGCGTACAACGTCCGCCGTGAAGGCTGGTGCGAGGCGTGTCATGTGATACGGCCATGTTGGAAGAAACAATGAATACAAGCCCCGTCACGATAAGGACCAGGAAGTCCAGAAGGGGCGCGTTCTGTGGGTCATGACATTTTTGGAAACTCATTGATAATGAGATCCCTTTGAGGAATAACTAATGCTGGAACATCTATTAATACAATGTAACATACTCCTCCCCAATTTTTAGGCAACTGCATTTAAGCTCTGGATCCACAGGCCCAATATTGGTCCATCAGTACTGCAGTTCCACCATTATCCCTGGGACCTCGATTGTCTGTCCACATCCTTTGTTCTCTCCAAACAGAACTGAGCCTCCATTCTTAAAACATGTTGTTACATCCTTCATTGGTTTGTTTGTATGTTTGCTTGTTTATTTGGTAATGCGCACCAAACCCTCAGGTAGCTGGATGCAGCAGTACAAGAATATTTAAAGCTTAATTACAACAAAGAAGTACAGGCAATAGGCATGGCTGACAGGTTACATAATATGAATTTACAGTCAGACAAAAAGTATGGTACAAAAGAAGCGTGCATATAGACCTAGGGTCAAGGAAAGGCGGGAGGAATGGTAGAGTCATTTCTCAGATGTCCTTGGTTCGGAACCAGCTCAACAAGGTACATCTAAATCTAGAATATGGCTGCTCCGTTCTGAATGCAGTCGGGAGTGCATTACAGGAAAGGGCAGCTTTGACTGGAAAGCTATCTCCACCAGCTTTGGATAGTCTGAATCTAGAAATTTCTAAGCAGATGTGGTTTGATGATATAGTGTGGTGGGTGGAGACTTTTCTGGTCAGTCTGGCAGATAGATAGGGAGGTGCAGCATTATTAAGGCATTTGAAAGTGAGGGATAACCTTTTGAGCAGTATTCTATCGCTGATTTTGAGCCAGCGCTGGTGATGGAGATGTGCTCTCCACGGGGTATATCCAGAGCTGCTCTCAGGGCATTATTTTGTAGTATTTGCATCAGAATATTTGTGTTAGCCCCTACATAGAGGACATTGCAATAATCTAGCTTGGACAATATTAATGCATTGGCGAGCGTAATGCAGCTAGCTTTACATAAGAAGGGTCTACAAGGTCTAATCAGTTTACAGGTATAAGCTGTAGATGAGGCCATGGAACTGATTTGTTCTTTTACTGATAGTGTAGAATCGAGGTAAAAGCCTAGTGTTTTTACCTCGGTTACTACTTTGATTACGTTGCCATCGATGTTGAACGCATCGTAGCTGGGGCTGAGTTTTTTTAGGTTAGAGTCAGAACCCAGAATCAAGATCTCAGTTTTGTTGTCATTCAGGCAGAGGCCATGTGAGGCCCTCCATGCCTGAATGAGGAGGTATATCCTGTTTACCAAAGCTGTGTCTTTGGCGAAATTGCCGGACAGGGGTATGAGGATCTGGGTGTCATTAGCATAATTAGTGTATGTGATACCCAGCCTGTCAAGTTTGTCAAAGAATGGCTTGGTAAAGATGATAAACATTGTCAGTGAGATGCATGAACCTTGTGGGACTCCACAGGTAATTTGGATTGGGTCTGCTGAGGCTGAAGGGGAGAGCACTCTCATCGTATGGTTAGCTAGGAAGGATTGGACCCAGGCTATGGTATCACTCGAGAAATGTGCAGCTGACGCTAGGTGTTCGCATATCACTGCGTGATCCACCAGGTCGAATGCTGCCGATAGATCGAGGAGAAGTAGCATAGCTGTTTTACCTTTGCCCTTCAACTCGTCGATTTGTTTCTTTAAAGGCATGGCCTAGTAAACATTTTTATTGTCCCTACGGATCGGCCATGTTTCTTTAAGCCTAAGTGGCTCGATTTTAGAAAACTTTCCTATGGACCTTACCCGAGTTTTCGTCCATTGAACGCGCGCGAAAACAAGCACCAGGGAGCCGCCATTTTCTGATAATCCTATCTTTTCCCCGATCGCCCTGGCTGACCTGCTTTTGCGGCACTAAATCAATTCCCCCGCCCCTGAGCCTGACATTATCAAAACATTCATATTCCCTGCCTCTCCCCGTGATGTTACTGTGCTGCGTAGGCAAACGCGCCCAGTCGTCTTCTGCGCGACCCCACACAGAACCCGGAAACCAACACAGATCAACTCACAACACAGCACGCCACAATTCGGAATATAAAACTGTACTTTAAAATGAAACAGCAACACAGTACTTTTGGTAAAGTACATTTATTTGACATTAAATGTTTAGACAATATTTATCAATTGACATATGAACTCCGGAAGCCATTTATTTTCTTTTATCTGTATCCGCAATAACTGTTCCGTTTCATCTTGAGTCACGCGCTGTTCCTTTATGGTACACATGGTGTTCATTTTCGTAAAAAGAATCCCTTTGGAAGCACGGTGAACCGCAAGGCTGTTCCATCAAGTAGGCACTAGGCCAGCGTAAACGTTGATATGTTGCTTCTAGCCACTAGTACAGCGTAAGGGCATGTGGGCCCTTGGCGATCGTCCCATAATATGGTGATCGTGCTCCAGTTGTTGACACAAAGCTGCAGGTGTCTGCTGAAGAATCCATCAGCCGGTGTCTCAAACAGGTGGCAGTGGCAGAAAGGGATCAAATACCTGTTATGAAAACAAAAAAATGATAATTAGTCTTGCTAGCCGAACTTCATTAATATTACTCATTTTATTTATTACGGCCGATCAGAAACTATTTGCTTGCAAGGATAGTTCAATGGAGTATGTTCGGCTCTAAAATCAATGCGAAAAGTAACGAAATAAATCGAGGCCAACACACAATGATAAACGACAGTTAGTCTACATGCGTGAGGAATGATGTGATATATGATATGGCATTTGTAACGCGCCTATACTCAAGTGCTTCTAGGCGTGACGAGGCAGGTGGGGAACAAGGGCAGACAGACAACGATCCTACTAGGCCAGGTGTCTTTCTGATCGTACATGGGGAAGGGCTGTACATGGTTAGTTGAATACAAATTAAATAATAGGGCCAGCTGGTGGCAAGTGCAAGGTAAATGCCGGGAGAAGTGGCTGAAGGATACAGAGACAGTCCCGTAGTGCAGGGAAAAGTGGCTGGGCCAAGGACCGAGATCGGTGAGACCAGTGGACCTGCATGCCCATGTGCCCACTACGAACAGTTTTACTTGCTTTTCCTAGCTCTTCATTCATTCATTTATTCATGCATCCATTCATTAAATCTTCATTCCGGTATAAAAGCGTGTAAAGATTTACTTACATTATATTTGAAATTTCCATTGTGTCTCTTCGTAATGCAGTCTGTAAAACGGACCGTGCTCTTGACAATGATTTTTCGTATACTGACCTAAAACTGAAACTCGGTCTAGTTTCTGAATTTTCTGCCTTATCGTCTCTTACGTTATTGCGCACTCCCTTCAAATGTCGTTCTTTCGGCATGGTCCCTGTCTCAAGGTCAAAAAACAATAGACCCTTATACTTCCAGTGCGACTTGTGGGCCTCATCTGGGCGCTGTCCTTCGCATTCTTTATTTGCAACATCACGTAGTATAGGCATCTGTGAGAAGTTGAAGTTTAGAATCCGTCTATGCAGTGCGCCTCAATGTGCAAATGCGAACTGGCTTCTCTCCCAAATGCCACGGGCCGCTTGGCTGGCGCGTTCTAAGTGCCCCAATTTTGTCCCCGTTGTCTGCGAGCTTTGCAGCCCAAATTGAGACATTTAATTTTTGGCGGAAGGTCAGGGAAAGTATAAAGTACCACAGGAGTTGAGTTAAAAGTGAGATTTATTGTTTGTTTGTTTGTTTTATTATTTGCAATACGCAAGCCTCCCCTCCGTTAACAGTGCGCAGCATTTACATTTACATGAGATGAGACATGAGAAAAATATATACATAAACATATATGAGGTGAATAGAGAGAATTCAAAGATGACACCCAGCTTGTTCGCCACCCATGATGGTGAAGGTAGGGGTTAGGGTTACAGGTACACTGTACAATAACATTTATTTACAAAAAGACAATCGTATTGCAATTATTTAAACCAGGATTTGTACTTCACAATCAGCTGTGCTTCGGGTGGGCATGCCACAGTCGCAATGTTCGGTGGCAATGGATCACTGCTCTGCACAGAAACGTCCAAAATTCCATATCTGTGCTTCTCTAACACAGCAACAATAAGGCCTTTCACAAAGTCGAACTGCATTTCATCATAGACTGGTTTGATCACGCATTGCTTACTTCGTTTTGAAAACACCTTAGTGTAGCGAGGCATCCTTACTTTACCCCTAGTCCTAGATTGTTCACGTCCGACATTGCTGTTATGGGCCAAGACCGCTAGTAGAGTGCGATGTTTCATGCCCCGAAAGCCAAAATGCAAGCGCTTTGGCCTGTACTTTAGGCACATATTGTGGAACACCTCCAAATCTCCTGTGTGACAGAATTCTGTCAGTCCTCTCAAATCTCTTGATAGAGTTTTGTCGAAAACAATCTTCTCAATGGCTTTGTGTGTCGGTGAAGATGGAATCAACCACTTCTTCTTCCGTGCCTCCTCTGGGGACAAAGGGCCATGTTCACATTGGTGGAAATGTTCATTTGCTGTCCAGCGGTGAACGTTGGTACAGTGGTGCATTAGTGACCGCCATTTTTCAAGTAGTATTTCCACTGACCCCTCACAAGTTTTTGAGCTCCACCAAAGATGGTTGGTGATAGAATGTGACCACTGCAAAATACTTTCAAAACCTTTTTTTTTACCTGCAGCCGAGATTTTCTTATTGATTGATTTAGCAAGATGCCATACGTCAAATTGATGTTTAATATGTGGGAACTGCTCTCTCATTGTCTTGGCAATTGAAATGTGTCTATCCGTGGCTATGAGGTCGATGTGCATTCCCCTCGATTGTAGATATTCCACTGATTTTATAAAACCTAGTTTCTCCATGGCCACTGAGGATGTACATTGTGTTACCTGCACGACCACCGAACTCACAATTTTCTTACTATCCATGTCCTGAAAGTGGTAGGTGCAGTACTTGGCAGAAAATCCAGGGCTGTTGCACTGTCCATCGCCGGCTAGCCTGAATCGTTTGCCTTCGAATGTACTTGTTAGAGACAATTGTTCAATTTTCCAAGCATCACCAATGGCCGGAAACAGATAATCACATTGGTATGTGTAGTACAGCGCTTTAGAAATGAAATGGAGTCCCACAAACTGAAAGAAAGCCTCTAACTTTCTAAAACTGGAGCCACTAAAAAGTGATGGAGCTGCACACAGTAGATTGCCTGCTGGCAGTTTCCCCAGCATCGGTTGTGCAGACCATGAGAACCTATGATTTAATCTACAGGCGGCATTTATTTTGACGTTACTGCCTTTTATTTGACGAGTCACATTAATCAATGGCTTCCACATACTTTCCCTCTAATGGAATGCACACATTTCAGCATACTTATAATTTCCATCAAACAACTATCGAATACAATGTATTTGCTCTCTTTCATTAAACTGTCATCCTGCGTCAACGTTGTTTCGGCCTTTGACGTTGTGGAGATTTCAACACATTGGTAAGTAATATCGCTGATATCAAGTTCTGATGTGTCTATGGATGCTGCGCCTGGTTCATTCTCTGTCATTTCAACATCTATTACTTCGACATTGATGGGAGAACACAACAATGTCGACAGGTTTTTTGGTGGCACATTTTTGGCGGGTGTAGATTGTGTAAATTGATCTGCAACTACTTCAGAGCTATCTTCAATACATTCAATAACATCTTCTTGTGGTGGTGCGGTCGCACTGTAGCTATGGTCCAATGCAACTTTGCTGTAGTCTCCAAACACAATTAATTCATGTTCTGGCCATTGGACATGAGCATCTCGAGCCTGAACACGCCTCGCCTCAATTAATAGTTCCTCCATAGTGTACACGGTCTGGCAAGCCACATCTCTCATTCGCTTCACTGTCTTTGTGTGTATAGTTCTGACACCCACGGGTAACTGGAGGAGAGATTGGAAAAGGGATGTTCAGTTTAAACACAAGATGGAGTGTAGTAGAATTGACTGGAAAAAAACATAAAATAGTCCCCAGCACAAACATTTTTTTAAAGTTATGAACTGTTTGTAACTAACCTGTTTTTGTTTTTTTTTCTTTGCAACTTTTTTGACTGGACCTTCAACATCTGCACGCTGTAGCTCCGATTCGTTTCCGCATGTCCTCCCTTCCTCTTGCGCTGCACCGACTATATTTTCTGTATCCGCATAGACAGCATGGAATGAGGCTCCATCGTCTCCCTGAAACATAGTACTTTCATTACTATGTATAAAAATATTGTTAGCATAAAACACACGTGAGGACGAACACACAGGTACGTCTCAATAGCCAAATACGATTTAAACATTGTGTGCAACAATCAAACGACAAGTATTCGACCAGTGATGATCTATTTCGATGGAACTGTCAGTATCCATACCTCTGGCTCTGCATGGACTGCCATGAATGGTTGCATTGGAGAGGAGGCATCCGCATCTCCCTGAAACACAGTACTTGCATTAGTATGCTTTTCAATAGTGGAAACACAACACACACTTGGGGTCGACGGCACAGGTACATATAAAGAGATAACCGCAAATGATGCATTGTCCAAAAGAATCAAGGAAAATCCAAATATGATCACATTTCATCGACTTATTTCAACGATTCCTTTACATCTGCATCATCTAAATGAGATGTTGTGATTGTGGTGGAAGCTCTGTCGTCTCCCTGAAACACAGCACTTGGATTAGTATGGTTTTCAATATTGGAAACATAACACACACTTCGGGTCGAGCGCACAGGTACATATAAAGAGATAAACGCAAATGATGATTGTCCAAAAGAATCAAGGAAAATCCAAATATGATCACATTTCATCGACTTATTTCAATGATTCCTTTACATCTGCATCATCTAAATGAGATGTTGTGATTGTGGTGGAAGCTTTGTCGTCTCCCTGAAACACAGCACTTGCGTTAATAGGGAAGAAAGTATAGAAAATGGAATCACGTTATATGATCACGCATGATGGAGCTGTCATTATCCATACCTCGTGCTGCTGAAGAATATCTATGGATGTTGCAAATGTAGTGCGCACTTCCGAAAGCTGTTGCGCCGATTCGTATACTTGAATGTCAGGCTCTGCATCAAGTGCAGGGGTTGACGCTCCATCAACTGCCTGAAACATAGTACTTGCATTAGTGAGGATTACAATTGTGAAAACATAACACACCCCTGGGGTCGGAAGCACAGGTACATATCAACGGCTAACCACGAATGAAACATTGTGTAGAACAATCAAACGACAAGAATTCCAGCTCTGATGATGACGCTCGATGGAGCTGTCAGTATCCATATCTCCTGATGTTGAAAAACATCTAGAAATGTTGTAGATGTGGCGGACGCTTCAGCATCTCCCTGAAAGACAGTACTTGCATTAGTATGGATAACACTAATTATAACTGAAAAAGAACACCAGTGGACGATAACTAAGGTGTATATCAATTGGAAAGCAGTAACCAAACATTTGGTAAAATAATTACACGATAGAATAAAACTATTACTTGACATGCATAAAACAAGTATGTAGCGGATTAGCCTAGTAAGATTACCTGATACGCGCTAGAAGTGGTTGATAACTGCGACCACGTCAAGGATGTAGAATGTTCTTGCTTCAGATTCAAGGGATAGTCAAGAAGTTGTAAAGGTCAATTAATGATTGATAATGAAATGCCAATATTAAAAATAGCCATGTAAGCCGACAGAATACTTGAAAAATGCTCAATACAGCACAGTTCCCTGTCCCCATATATATATACATTGCGCTTGTGGGTTATGAAATCGAAAAAGAATATATTGATAAATGTCATTATTCAAAAAACTATACACTCATATCAATATCGAAATTATTACAAGGGATAGAACACCTACAATATCTATTAATCCATTCGGCTACACACTACCGCAAGGCCGAAAGCTAAATCCGGAAACTTGACTCACCGGTGGCGGAATGTGGACGAATAGAGTGGGAATAGCGTTTTCGCGCAATTTCCGTGTCGTTCGCCGTTTATTCTTCTTTGTTACCCAAGAAGTTGTGTACATGTCCAAGGAAAAGTGCCGGCTGCAGATGTGGTATTGATCACCCCTCTTGTCCTCTAAGACTTGTTGGACTCTACTTTCCAGCTCATCCAGTGGATATCCGCAATGTCTGACCCATTCTCTTATTCGATCAACAGTTTTCGGGAATACATGCATTGTAGTTCCTTCAGATTTCGCATGGGTCTTCGAAGGGCAACCGCTAATCGAACAGGCAGGCATTGTTGATAAATCTGAAAAGTAAATATCAACATTATTATACAATCTTCAAGAGTAAAGATTTGATACAAAAGTAAATGAATCATACAATGATCAATGCAAGGTTTGTTTTGGTCGCAGGAACTATACCAGTTCATTATGTGCTGCTTAGTATTTGCATAAGTTGCAGAAATGTATAATTGATGTGACTGAAATCTGAACATGTGACTCGTCCCTTGGATGTTCTGTCTTGCACGAGAAGGAAACATGCTAACATTATTGACTGGACCCCCGAAGGATGCAATTCAATCACAATAGTCACAGATGAAAATAAATAGATCTATTGATAGCATAGCAATGGAAACTCAAGTCAATACCAATGAGACCAATGAACATAGCACTATTGTGTACTCTACTCGAAAATAGATAGAAATTTAAAATTCTGCGAAATATGACAAGGATACATGGCCTTACCTTAACCAACAAACAGTTGGATTCAGCAAGCAGAGCAGTATGTTGCGGGAGAATAGGTGGGTGGCCACAGGTAGCGCACTGATGGGTATGCTCGAAGCGGGCACAGAAGTTCACGGATAGCACGACGACGAGCAGAATAGCATAGATCTCAGTGGTTCCCAGGTAGCACGTTCAAGAGTTGACTTGCAAAGCACAAAGATGTTCTCATGAGACATACTGAGTGGTTTTTAAAGTATTAAAAACTGGGGTGTGTTTGTGAATGAATGACGTATGTATGTCTTGGTATTAGGGGGGCGGCCTGCCTCAGGGGAGGCCTGCCTGGAGACACGGGGTCTGAGGAGGCCATGTGACCGATGGCCCCTTGGCGTGGGACACCTTTTGAAGTGTACATGCAGTTTGGCACCTTGGCCTTTCACGCCCCTCACAGCCCCCCATGCCAGCGCTCATCCCCTGGTGTGAACCGCCTTTGATACAGGGGGGTGGGATGGATGGGCCTGGGGCGTGCAGATAAGGCACAGGAAGACTGCTGAATGGAGACCCACTTATGTGGATTGCAGGGGGCGGCCTGCCTCAGGGGAGGCCTGATTGGAGACACGGGGTCTGAGGAGGCCATGTGACCGATGGCCCCTTGGCGTGGGACACCTTTTGAAGTGTACATGCAGTTTGGCACCTTGGCCTTTTGCGCCCCTGACAGCCCCCCATGCCAGCGCGCATCCACCGGCGCGAACCGCCTTTGATAGAGGGGGGTGGGATGGATGGGCCTGGGGCGTGCAGATAAGGCACAGGAAGACTGCTGAATGGAGACACACTTATGTGGATTGCAGGGGGCGGCCTGCCTCAGGGGAGGCCTGCCTGGAGACACGGGGTCTGAGGAGGCCATGTGACCGATGGCCCCTTGGCGTGGGACACCTTTTGAGGTGTACATGCAGTTTGGCACCTTGGCCGTTCGCACCCGTCACAGCCCCCCATGCCAGCGAGCATCAGTATATCGTTGCTTATCATTAACAAATGCCACATACCGGAGATTCTTGTGAGCACAGACCCACACTTCAACCGGTGTATTATAGTGGTCAAGACTGTATAATCCAATGGTAAATGTTAGTATAGATATATGTGTGACTTTTATAGAGACATAACCTACTGAAAGACTTTGAACAAGTGTGTTTTAGTGCATGCATTATCGAGAATATGTTATGTTAGCTTAGATAGATAGTGACCACCCTGCTTCACAGCAACCAGACCTTCACCCATTCGGAGCACAGATGTCTGACGTCCATCCTTGAATGGAGACACACTTGATTCATTTAAAAAATCGAGACAACCGTTGTTAAAATATATGTGGTGTTTTATTTTGAAAATCCCCTGTACTGACCGCTGTCACTCGGGAACGTTTCTCTAATGGCACGAACGGCACAGGCGGGTATCACTCTTCGAACGCAGTGTCCAAGTCTCCCGTGAAGCCACCATGTAAAGGAACGATAGGCCACCAGCCTGTACCACCTGTGAAAAGGAATGAAACAAACTGTTTTTAAATTACCAAGATAAGTTTAATAAATGTTTGTTGTCAATGACAATTCTTGTAACTAATGGCATTTTACACAAACAAATGCTATCTAGACAATGCACACTATTCAACAACTTACATGCGTTACAATGATATGTAGATGTAATTTTGGATATAGTAGAAGACCATGAAATAGGAGTGGCATGACAAGCAGAGTATACTTACTCGTTACTCGGATTACGAGGACGAACAGTTGCTCGAAGTTTGTGCATAAGCACCATCATTATTCTCAACACGGCCCGTGTGAGGCAGGCTGCCCTGAAGTCTGGCAGCTCGGTGATGCATTGCAGTTGTGGCTCGGCTTCCGAAATGTAGGCCAGGCATCCCGAGTTTTCTCGGCAGCAGCAGTTCTCGTCCTCGGTTGGCATTAGCTCGCACCAATTGCATGTGCACCAGGTGGAGACGCCGTCCATTCGACTAGGCCAAGGCTCTTCATCTGTTGATTCGTCCTGCCAACTGCCGTCCGAATCCCCATCGTTTTCGCGTGCTTCCCTTTCCAGTAGTTCCTCCTCGGTATACTTGGGCTCGTACATGTAGGGCATTATTGTAGCCATTGTGTGTTAAACAAACTAAAATAATTTATAGCGGTGGTACTGGTATCTGTTCACACGGGCTACAAGCGGCGAAGGTAGCTGACCAGAGCACTGAAACGAGTCACAGAATACTCAAAGTAACACAGAGAGAGGAATGGAATCGAAAATCGGCTGCTGTGTGTTGTGAAACGGTCTGTTTATACTTATTGAGGAGAGATGCGTCCTGCCATTTCCATGGCGACACGTCATTAGCTGAAGCGCAGCGAATGTTGACACGAGACGTGCTTTGGCGTTGGGAAATGGGCGGTACGAGTCTGCTGATGACAGGCTCAGGGGCGGGGGAATTGATTTAGTGCCGCAAAAGCAGGTCAGCCAGGGCGATCGGGGAAAAGATAGGATTATCAGACAATGGCGGCTCCCTGGTGCTTGTTTTCGCGTGCGTTCAATGGACGAAAACTCGGGTAAGGTCCATAGGAAAGTTTTCTAAAATTGAGCCACTTAGGCTTAAAAAAACATGGCCGATCCGTAGGGACAATACAAATTTTTACTAGACCATGCCTTTAAGTCAATTAGAGCCGTTTCAGTCCTGTGTTGTGGTCTGAATCCGGATTGGCGCGATCCCAGTAGAAGGTTGGCCTCGAGGTAGTTGGGGATTTGGAGGTATGCTACTCTATCAATGATCTTGAGAAGGAATGAGACCATTGTGATGGGTCGGTAATTGGTAGGGATGGCCGGATCTAGGGTCTGTTTCTTAAGGAGGGGCAGCACCCATGATTCTTTGAGGTTGATGCGGACAGTACCTGACTTAAATGAGGTGTTGATTAGTTTGGTTATGAAGGGTGCTAAGTCTCTAGCTGCATCTCTGATTATTTGGGGTGGGCAACTATCACCCTGACAATTGGAGGGTTTTAGTGATAGTATAACCTTTTCTGTTTCCAATATGGAAATATTGGTGAAACTGAATGGGGTAGCAATGTTGGGGTAACCGAGGGTGGGGTGTGACTCAGTGGAGTGCAAGGATGCTTTTTTATTTGCTATTTTGGTCTGCAGAGTAGTTTATTTGTTGGCTAAAGCATTTTGGACACTGGTACACCGTTGTTTATATTTTGGGGTATTATCTGTGGGTGGAATAGGGTTTTCCATTTCACGCAAGATGTTAAAAATCTCCTTGGTATTGGAGTTAGCCTTAGCAATTCTTTCATTGAATGTGTTCTTTTTGGTGAGGATTATTTCTTTCTTATACATATTTGCAAAATTGGTAAGAAGGGTTTTGTTCTCGACCGTGGGTGAGTGTCGCCAGATAGCTTGGAGTTTCCTTTTTTGTAATCATAGTTCTTTAAGCTCGGGGGTGAACCAAGTATTAAGATGGGATTTTTGTTTGCCTTTGCGTAATATGATAGGTGCAATCATGTCAAGAGTCTTGGTCATAGTGTCATTAAAGGTATGTACTAATTTGTTTGGGTCGGAGTTGTTGGTGATTGATGAGAGGTTAGGTAGGAGGAGGGGAAGTAGCTTTTCAATAGTAATGTCATTTTTGCTTCTGGTCAGGAGTGGCGGTGCTATTTCGATGTTCCTCTGCTTTAGAGGTTCCATAGAGGAAGAGAAACTGATAAGGTGGTGGTCTGTCCAATGTTGAGGGGTTATTTTGGTGATTGTGAAAGAATAGTTCAGGTTGGTTACCCAGTCTAGTATACGCCCTTTTGTGTGAGTAGGAGTGAGGACTTTTTGGGTCAAGCCGTGTTCAGTCAGGATGGTTTCAATCGATTGAGCATGTTTTTCCTCAGGATCGTCAAAGCCCAGGTTGAAGTCTCCTAGCAAGAGAAGTTGTGAGGTGTCTTTAATGTTATTGGTGAGGAGGCTGGAGAGGTCTTCCTCAAAGGTGCCTATGGGACCAGGAGGTCTATATACTAGAAGGATGGTTAATGTGCTATTATTAGAGATTGGGAGTTTAGCTGAGAGTAGTTTACAGGATTTGATTTCGGGGGGTGTGGTTAGTCTTAATACAAGTTTGGTTTTGGCTATGACTGCAAGGCCGCCCCGTCTGGTGTTGGGCATGTCAACCCTGAATATTTGATAGTCATCTGGTATGGCTAACATGATGGCTGGGCCTGCTGCGTCATGTAACCAGGATTCAGTGATGGCCAAGAAGTCTAAGTTGTCAGAGGAGAGTAAGTCAGCGATTTCAGTGATGTGCGCCATAAGTGATCTTGTGTTGATGAGGGCTCCTGATATAATAGTCATTTTATTCTGCTTTTGGAGAGGTGGTGGTCGTTGTTTCGTGTGGTTAATTCTAGTGTGATTCCAGGGAGAGTGGACAGTGATGTAGGTTCGAGTTTCTAAGGTGGGTGTGGGTGGAATGTAGTCGTTGGCGAAGGTATTAAGGCTGAGACGGGAGTCTGTGGGCCTATTGATATTAGTTTTGAGTTCGTAGATCCGGGGAAGTCTTGCTCGGAGTCTCGAGTTTCTCTCCTTAGGGGTACAGGGTCTGAGATTGATGCAGGCCATTATATTAAGGGCACAGGGGAGTACCAGTTGTATGTTGGACAATTTAATCTTTGTGGTGTGTATAATTCTGTTAGATTAAAAGCAGTTGGTTTCAGGCTCCAAAAAGCAGGTGTATCCTGACGGTAGAAGTACCTACAGGTCTGGTGTGCTCATTCCAGGGTTGGCGTAATAATGTAAGGGCAGATAGGTACATTTAGAGCAGGTAGCTGAGTCACACATTAGCCAGATAGTAGTATGGTCTGGAATAGGCTAGTTGCAATGGCACAATATTCCTGCGAGTAGGCTAGTCCCAATTATAGCAAGGTGCTTAGCTGGGCTAGTGGGCAAATATCACAGTGGCACAATATTCATGCGAGTAGGCTAGTCCCAATTATAGCAAGGTTTCTTAGCAGGGCTAGTGGGAAAATATCACAGTGGCACAATATTCATGCGAGTAGGCTAGTCCCAATTATAGCAAGGTACTTTAGCAGGGCTAGTGGGCAAATATCACAGTGGCACAATATTCATATGAGCAGGCTAGTCCCAATTGTAGCAAGGTACTTTAGCAGGGCTGGTCAGTGCTTATAGTAGTATTGCATTGTTTAGGACACATGGCACAAGGTAAGATACTGATGGATTGTTCAGACAGTTAATGATATGAATGATGGTAGGCTCAGTCATGCGTTCTGTGTTTATATCGTACAAATGTTACTGGTGATCAGACGTAAGGTGGCAGGGAACAATAGTACTGAACAAGGGCTAGATGATACGTACCTTTGTACTGTAAGAGATGCTCATCAAGGCGCAACCATGCGCCCAACAGGGTCTTTTATGGCCTTTGTTGGCTGCTGGCTTTCCGCCTGCTGGCAGAACTACGTTGAAATTAAGGTATTGCGTTGCTTAGCAACGAGGAGGCATCCAAGTCTCGCTTTCATGCCGAGCAGAGCACAACATTTTGTTTCGTTCCGGATATGTGTGGCAAGCTGATTTCTTCTTTGAAACAGCTGCTGCTCGTTCCTGCAGTAGTAATGGGCACAGGATTATAAGGATCTACTGATGTGCATGAAGCAATGGCCCAGGCGGTCCTGGATGGCTGCTTGGATCAGGGGATTCGATCGATGGGTTCGGCGGCAGGATCACACTGCAAGCTGTGGCTTCGTAGTGCAGCAGGGGATGGTGGGGGCTCCTGCCCTCTCCACCTGGGTGATGGAAGTGATGTAGTCAGGGGCACAACCCGGCCTTCTTTGGCCTTCGTTGGCTGCCGGCTTTCTGCCAGCTGGCAGAAGTAGGTTGAAATTAAGGGTATGCGTTGCTTAGCAACAAGGAGGCAGCCAAGCCTTGCTTTCATGCCGAGCAGCACAAGACATTTTGTTTCATTTCGGATATGTGTGGCCAGCTGATTTCTTCTTTGAAATAGCTGCTGCTCGTTCCTGCAGTAGTAATAGGCACAGGATTATAAGGATCTACTGATGTGCATGAAGCGATGGCCCATGTGGTCTTGCATGACTGCTGGGATCAAGTGATTTGTTTGATGGGTTTGGTGGCAGGATCACGCTGCAAGCTGCGGCTTCGTAGTGCAGCAGGAGGTGGGTGGGGCTCCTGCCCTCTCCACCTGGGTAATGGAAGTGGTACTATGGATACGGGTCCTGCTTCATTGTCGACCCATTTTAGTAACTTAGAATACATGGCCCATGACTCTAGGCATCTGTCATTCACTATTTGCACTATGCCTACTGGTTCCTTCTTTAATAAATGTGCAGGGCAAGACAATAGACCTTCTTCTCATCCAGTCCTGGTGGCAACACACCCATACATCAATAGGTGAGCTCTCTCTCAACATCCCTGTTCTCCTGATTTCTCAGTCACATCTGAGAAATCCACCCTCTTGATTTCAACAATGTGTATTCGTTCTCCAATCTGGGATGGATACATACATTTGTTGCTTGTCCATCCCATCCCACTTTCCATCTTTTATGTTTTCACATAGGTATCTTCATACGAAAATGTTCCTCTTAAACGTCATCATAAAGTTGCCCATTCTCTTTTGAATTGCCCTGTAGTTGTACAAGCTGCTAGATGACTGAGACATATTGCATCATGTGTAGGCATCTCTTTGGCAATAAATGTCATTGCTGTGTTCATGGCATATGGTATTAAGGAACAGACATAGCAGCTTTCATCTGACGTTCTCTCTCCCACCTCCTTCATGTGCTGATACCATAGGTTATTTTTTAAATGAGCCGAATTATCAAGATATGTGTTAATATCTTCATGATCTTCCCCAACATCCCTTTTAAATCAAAATAGGTGCCCTGTAAGATTGTAAAGAATACTGTTTGTGATTTCATCTGAGACAATAGTAACTGTTTCATTGTTCCCTACCATGTCTGCATTGTTTCTTATAACATGTCAAAAATGGCATAATAATCAGGAGAAAAACACAAATCATAATACAAAATTAGATCACAATTATTATTCCATGAAAGCTCATAATTTTTTTTTATGGCAATGAGCCTCTTATATTTTGAGGCCTCCTCATCTTGTTTGATTCTGAATAAATATATATATATGTATATACATATATACATTCTTTAAAGTTCACACATTTAGATCAAGAACTGCAAGATGATTGCTATAATTATTCTGAAAATAATTTTATTATTCTTAGGATTTCCAAAAAACATCATTATATTCAAGTGTCTTCTTACTAAAGCAGTATAAGACTTTAATACGTAAGTGAAAACAGCATAAAAGAATAAGTGTGTTGACATTATATTGGGTAACATAAGATAAAAGGCACTTCTCTTCTTTCAGCTCGGATAAGTTGAAACATTGTTCCTTGAGCGTATCTAAAAAGTTCCAGGATAACTCAAAGTCTATGTATTCCTCATCCAATGTTAAAAGATATTGGTCTCTAATTTAAAGTGCTGCTGTGCTCTTCAATGTCCTTATCTTTGCTTTTGGCCATTGAACAAGTCTGCATGCGTGGAACTTCTTCTCTTGCTTCACCACTGGTAGTTTCAGGAGGGGTCAGGGTTTATCCTTTATATGGTTGGATGTCGCGCAAATGCAGCCAGGCTCTTCTTATTTTCACCTTGCTATGATAGTTTATGAGGGTTTAAAAGCGCTTCAGGGAAAGGGAGGGAACAAGACAATGACATTCTTACAGGCCATGAACAACAAGAATGTGAAAGTAACTATTGTACTTGGCCTGGAAACATTTGGAATGGGAAACAGACAGGAGAAAACCGTACTAGGCCTGATGACATTTCTGGTAGAGTCGGAATTTTACAAGAGGAGAGGGAGAAGGGATGAGAAGGAGGGAGAGGAACAAAACAAGCGACTATCGTACTAGGCCTGACGAAATTTCAGATAGTCCTGGAAGCGGGGAGAACAAGTATGGGAGGAGGAGAGGAGACACATGTTTTTGCTATAATACTAGGTCAAGGGACAATTCTGATAGAATAAGTGCATAGAAAAGCAAGGGAGGGCAGAGGAAGGGTGGGAGAAGGGCTAGAGAACAGAGAATAAACAGTGAAAAAGAGAAGAGAAGCAGAGGGGAGGGTGAATACAGTTGCAGAGGTCAGTAAAAAAAATAATGTGGCAGGAAACAGAGAATGTAGGAATGGAATCAAAAAGGGCACAGCATGATTCAGAGCCACCCCGTGTGCGAGATCCCTGGGAAGTCCAGCATGAGAGTTGAGAAGGTGAAACACAAAGTCAATGTGTCCATAAAGTCAAATCCAAGCATTTGCAACAGGCTGGCAGCAGTTGGGGTAATATCTTCCACCTCATATGGTCCTTCAAAACAGGGCATACTCCAAGTGCAAACAAACCTTCGTACAAGCAACTGGTCCCCTGGGTATAAGCTGGGCTGTTTTAACAAATCTTCTGCTTCAATGGATTGATCGTCTTAGTCGCTTCTCTTTGACCACTCCATTCGGTTCTTGACCTGTTGGGACATGAAAGAAACACTTGCTGTCAGTGTTATTAGGTAATCATGCATCTCACCACATACTGTCGTTGCTACACGATGGGCATCCATTTTTAACTTAGTTGGAGGAGCAATGGGGGTTCTCATGTGGTGTCCCGTCACCAACTCATGAGGAGTTAGATGGTGATCTGAGCCATGCTAGTTTCTTAGGGCATATATGGCTAGGGGTAGGCAATGCAGCCATCCTTTCTTTAGAGTCATCTTTATTTTTGGAATCCTTTCCTTCACTAATCCATTTAATCTTTCACTGACACCATTTGCCTGTGGGTGGCATGCAGAGGAAAATGTATGCTTAATGCCTAGCAGAAGAACTATTTGTTTGAACAGTTCATTTACAAAATGCAGTCCATTGTCAGACCACAAAACCTTGCACACACCCCGTCTTGGAAACACATCACGCACAAGGAACTTGTCAGCGCATGTGACATCAGTGTGTGTGCATGGACCTGCCTCGATCCATCCAGAAAAATGACATACCACAACCAGCATATATATGTGGAGCTATTGCATGTCTGCAGCATATCCACATAATCCATATGTAGGTGTTGTAATGGGCCATTGGGTCTAGGAATTGCTCCTCTCACAGTTGACAAAGTGTGCCCTGCAGTAGATTTCTCACACACAATGCAATTTACAATTAACTGTGCCACATGCTTGTAGTATGCTCTGCGCATTTTAGTACTTCTAGAGTCAATGGGAGTGCTTGTGACTCAATAGGTTTATCTAATCGGGCTTCATGTTGCACAGGAGTGCAGTCTGCATGGAGGCAGCCCCTCCTTTTCCAGTGGGACAAGCCAGCATGTATGGTTGATGTAACATAGGTGGAGTTAGAGTACACCGTCACTTCCTCATCTTCAAATCTCTGAAGCATGCAGTAATACACACCACTAATCGTGCAGCTTGTGCAGAGTATTGAGAAGGCACTATTGCACTTGTCACTACCTCAAATTCACCCTCTTAGTTCAGCTTTATTACCGCCTGATCCACTATGCCTTTTGCCAGCCGTTTGGTACATTTTTGAAGAACCATCAATAAAGAAAATGTCCCCCTTACCAATAGCATTTTCTCTGGCTTTGGGAATAAAATCATAGTGTTCAGTGATTGTGTGTTGTGCAATCATGTACATAATCATCCGTCCCTACTGATTCTGCTATGAACGTTGCTGGTTTCACTGTCTTATATCTGACAATCTTAATCACAGGATTTACTAAAATTACAGTGTATCCTGATGCTCTTTGCTTGGTCAATGTACTTTTAGGTTTCTCTAAAATTCCAAATAATGCATGCTCTAAAAATAGTGTTACTGAACACCACATTTTTATACTTGAAACATTTCTGATTGCAAATGCAGCAGCAGCTAAAGACTGCTCACAGGGATAATGCCCTTTCATTACTGGATCTAAAATCCCACTATAGTAGCCAGTGATTTGTGTTTATGTCGTAATGTTGTTTTCTGTGTAAGGACTGCTATCATGACATCACCATTTGATTGAGAAACTAAGTCCAATTCGTCATGATAATCTGGAATTACCAACACAGGGACTGTACTGATTGCCTCTTTTAATTTTTCTAATTCTTCAGTCATCTCATCTGTCCATGTTATTTTGCTCTTGCCCACCTGTGCTTCTTTAAGCCCTTTTAAAAGTGGTCAAATATATGTACTTTAAATCGGAAACTCAAGCCCTACAATAGTACACAGGCCAACAAATTGTTGCATTTCCCTCACTGTTTTAGGTTCTGAGGTCTTCATAATTGCTTCTGCTCTCTCAGGTGTCACTTTCCTCCCCTCATGAAAAATCAACTATCCTATATACAAGACCTCTTCCTGACAATATTGCAGATTTTCTTTGTCCATTTTATATCCTTTCTCTGAGAGTATAGTCATAAGCTTAACTGAATCTTCTCTGCATCTTTTTTCTGTCTCACTATACACGAAAATGGCATCTACGTATTGGACCATTGCACTTTTGGGCTGGACCCATGTCCATCTGAAGTACTCTGTTAAAGATTGAAGGGAACTCACAGTAGCCCTGGGGCAAACCAGTATGTTTCAGGCAGATATTTCTATACAAAAAGGAAGTCAAATCATGCGAGTCTTCGTGAAGGTGAATTGAAAAGAACGCGTTCTTTAAATCTATGACTGTAAATTATTTGGCCTTCAACGGGATGTTGCCCAATATTGTTGCAGGATTTAGAACTAAAGGAAACTCAGCTTGGACTATACTGTTTAGGGGTGAAGGTCCTGTATGAATCTCCATGACACCCCCATTGATTTTCTCACTGGGTACAAAGCCGTGTAACATGGGGAATCGGATTGTATCAATATTCCTTGATTCATTAAAGTGGAGATGGTCTCAAATATACCTTCATCTGTCTTTCTGGACATGGGATATTGCTTTGAATGTGGCATAAGGGCTCCTGGTTTAAGTTTGACTTTAACTGATCCTACCCCTTTTATTAGACCCACTTCATATGGACTTGTGGTCCACAACATATTTGGCACTTCCTCTAAATCCTCCTGGAAAAATGACGATTTCTTTTTTACCAGTGCCATTCTCTGCAGTGTTTCTCTATTCTCTACTTTAATCCAATAATTCTTCATCTGAGTACTCATCCTTAAACTGCTCCTCGTCTGTCAAAACCTGTATCCTTCACTAGGGGCTATCACTGTTCTCCATCCGGTGGAGGAACAGTTACTTGCCTTTGCAGGAATTCCTTCCCCCCTCCCTCCTATATGTTGGAAGCCTGAGATTGTGCCTTGCTTAACACCAACAGTTGTGACCGTACCACAGCGAGTATTCCAAAGAAGGTACCCACTGAGACAGCCCTATCGAATTTATCCCTGAAGAGACGATAATCTGAGCAATATGAAAAGGATCAAAGAGAGGAGCTGGTGACATCACGAAAGACGAGCATGAAGCCATGAGAATAATGGCTGAAGGGAATGCATGGATCTTACAGAACTGATGACAAAGTTAAGAATCGAGTAAACTATCATATGCGAAAGGAAGATTGCACCTGTGCGAAACACTGCAAAAAATGCAAGCTGTTCAATAAGTGTACAGATGCTGTTAACGCAAGTAGATTAAGTAATCTCAGAAGATGGCTATATGTAGTGAATAGACTGCCGGCGAAGCCGCCATACTATAGAAACTGGACATCAATGTCATGAATTTAGTAAGCCAGGACCCAAGGAGAGAAAAGACAAGAACTGTGTCACAGTAAGAATAAGCTGAGGTTGTGGAAACGAATGGCGAGTGTATTTGTCATAGTATCAAAGCTGAAGCAGCCTGGGTCGGTATCTTGAAATCAGTGAATGTGCAAAGCTGAATCATCCCTTGTTAAGGTGCAGAGAAAGAACCCCAAGCGTGCCAAGTTTTATTCATTTAAAACATTTACATGCTGCAAAATGGACCAAATTGTGGTCTCCTATCACGTGAAACAAGGATGGAAATAGAGTTGAGCATGGAGTTCTACAACAATAGTGAGTGCATATATTCCCAAATACAAGAATACTTTGCAAGTCCAAGTTCAAAGACAATCTTCATGTTAGAAGGTATGGGTGATGAGAGATGTTGGGCTAATTGGGTGGGGAGGTAAAGTCAAGTCCACCGCTTGGCACCTGGGTCTAAGCTTACATGCTGTTAAGTGAACCAAATGTTCCAGACATGGCACTAGAGTGCCAACCAAATGTAGAAGGCGAGTAGCGAATGTAATCTAAAGACACTCTCTCCAGTGTGCCACATGTTCAATTGATATAGTTGTTCATGCCCACGTGTTTTGGCCTTGAGGCCTTTTTCAAAACCGGACATGTGCTAATATACCATAAACATATAAACAAAATCATAACATAACCATATCCCAAATAGGGAATAAAGGGTTGGATTAGGGTAGGATTCAAGAGGTATGCAACAATATATGACAAAACACACAGACAAACAAAACAGGGAAAACACCAAAAGCATAGATACTCACAAGATTTCATATATCCAATCACATACGCATAGTAATATTCTCTGCATCTCTATAAGCCATATATCAAATTTGTATTACATAGTCCATTAACCACACTACCCAATATTGAACATAAGATGAGAAGTCCAAACCATTCTTCAATTACATTGAACCATCATTCATTGCTGTTTTACACATTGTAAAGTAGGTCCAAATCTGATACATGTGTGTTAATTATACGATACATAGACACCATTCAAGTCCACATGTTTGACTTCTCATCACACCACTTTTTTCACTCACCCAAGGCCTTATGATACAGCCTTTGTAGTTAATATGTTTCATCTCACGTTTTAAAGTGTCCCGGGATAGTTCCCTCAAGTCCTGTTAAAGAAAAACTTTTTTCTCAGGCAACACTAGTACACTTAATGCATGTATTTGTTGAGCCTTGGTCGACAGGGTTTATCTATTTATTTCCATTAGGTCTTGACTAACAATATATTATTCCATATTCAGCAGCAGCTCGCCCTCACTCACTTCCTTTAATAGTATTATGGTGCCCTTTAATGCCATTTCCAAAATACTAATGTTGTATAATCACTATGTCCAAACCCACCCCAATTCACACAGATCAGTGATCCCATGCATTATTCAGTGCTGGTACTGGATGGATTCCTGAAATTACATGCTCCTTGCCTGAATTTCCTAAACTCTTGTGCTAACACAACAGGAGCTCTATCCCCCCTGTTCCCTCCAACCATTTGCCAGAATCCCCAAGTTTCAGATCCTTGTCTCGCGGACGCGATTTCAATTAAAAAACGGGCGTCATTTTGTTGTTTATATACTTTGTGTTCTTATCCTAAGACCCGCCCTCCACTCCCTCATACCAATTTCGAGCGGGTGTGTTCAAACCTTTGCAGTTTGAATACATCATTTGTATTTAAGCACAATTTCTGTGCCACTTCCTTATTATTCCCTCCTAGTTATTCTACCACTGTCTTTTTTCCTTTTTGTTGTTTTTTGTTCATCCTGCTTGTCGTAAAACTGAATTAAACCATCAGTTATTCCTTAGATCAAATTACTCCGTCAGTTCCGTATTGCCTGTTCAATATAAGCCTACTAATCTGGTACCTTCTGTTTTAATGCCACTGTTTTGGTGCCACTATTCTTGTTTTTATTTAGTCTCACAAGACTTTGCAACACCAATGACATAGATTCATATTAGCAAAACCTGTTGCTGATAGTATGCTCACTATTTCCACTGTTTTAGTGCCACTATTATTGTTGCATTCATCTCACAAAACTTCCCAATACCTATGACATAGATTCAAGTTAGAAAAACCTATGGTTGATAGTATGCTCACAATATCTATACATCTCACTCATTGACCAACATCTTAGTATAAGTGCACAATGCCTTAATGGTTACTTCATGTAGTTTTCCTCAATTCCATGCCATTCAAATTGCTTCATATTCATATCAAATTACTCCCCCATTGATCTATCACTTTGAGATGCCAATTGCTATTTGTGTCATCTTGTTGTTTTGTCTTGACATACATTCAAAGAAAAGCACTCAATTTCTGGTTGAAGTTCAGCCCTCTTTCGTTGCCTGGAAGTGGCAAATGATTCTCGCTTCCATTTGGCACAGAATCTTCTCCTTGTCTCCCACTCTTTTGCCAAGTGTTATCTACTATAGCCCCATAAATCTGATGTCACTCTTCGGTTCCAGTTGATGTTGTTGTTGCCAATAAATTGCTAATGGGACTCTTGGATCCTTGCTATTTATTGTTAATATGTGTTCCCTGATTCTTGTTCCTAAAGTCTGTTTAGTACTCCCTATGTATATATTTGCACACTTACATTTAATCGCATACACAACAAATGTCATTTGGCAGTTAATAAACTCTGTCATAAGCCACGTAGTACCCTGGGCATCACTGAATTTGTCATTGACAGTTAATGCATTTCTGCACATAGTACACCTGCCACATTTATAGAAGCCTTTCCTGATAGGGTTCAACCAAGAGAAAGCTGGTTCCTTCATTATGCTTGGTAACAATGACAGACTCAAAGTGTTCTTAAGAGTGTTAGCTTTCGTGAACGCCAATTTCGGTGTATCCCCCATGCATCTTGCCAACTCTTTATCCAGGCGTAACAAATACCAATGTGTATTGATTATCAGTTTAACCCTACAGTGGTTTTTACAAAATTTGGTTACAAATCTAACCTCTGTATTTTGCCTCTCTTGACCTTCCCTTGTCCTTTGAACCAGGGCATCTTCCCTTCTCATGCCTCTTGCTTTCGGTGCCGCCTTTCTAACTCGATTCTCAGCATAGCCTCTTTCGTAAAAGTGATCCATTATGAGATGACATTCCTGTTCAAATTTACCTGGATCCTGACAATTACCTCTGGACCTAACAAATTCACCCACCGGTATGTTGTGAACCACTGTGTTCTGGTGACAACTCGTGGAATACAGGGTCGAGTTCACCTCTGTCGGTTTTCTGAATGTTCTTGTCTCTAGTTTGTTTCCCATCACATTTATAGTTAGATACAAGAAATATATGTTGTCACCACTATGCACCCCCTTGAACTTAATACCAAAGTTATTGTTGTTGATATCCTTAATGTATTCCTCCAATTCGATTGTATTGCCCTTCCAAATCATTAGCACATCATCAATGTATCTGGCCCGTAGTGATACACTACTTGGGTATTTGGAATTGGTATAAATTACTGTATCATCAAATAGTCGCATAAAGAGGTTGGCCAGAGCTGGAGCATATTTTGTACCCATAGCTACACCCTGCATGTGTTGATAGTACTGGTCATTGAAAATTAATTTATTGTGAGTAAGTGTAGTGTCTAACATCTCTATTAACATACAAATGTGATGAAAATGCGATGCCGAGCTGTCTCTGAAAGTATATCTAATCGTTTCCTGCACCAAGTCATGTCAAATAGATGTATATAAAGTGCAAACATCCAACGTTACGAGCAAATGTTCCTTGTTCCACTGGAATTCTTGAATAATGTTCAAAACTCTTGTCGTATCCTTCAAGTAAGACTTAATTTTCCTAACATGAGTACCTAACATGTTGCCAATATATTCAGCAAGGGGTTGTGTTGCCCAGCCAATCCCACTGAGGATTGGTCTAGCCTCCGGAATGGTATCATATTTCTTATGGATCTTAGGTAGGAAATGCATTGTTGGATGTATCGGTTCCTTTATCACCAAAAACATTCTCTCTGCGTCTGTGACCAAGCCCTGTCTATGCCATTTGGTGATCAGTTCCTGAAGATGTTCAACCACTTCCTTCTTAGGATTCTCCTTACGTATCTTTTAGCAGCCAGAGGTGTTCAAGTGCCGAATTGCCATTTGTACATACTCTTCTCTGTCCATTAAGACAATATTTCCTCTTTTGTCTGCCTCCTTTATGACAATTGTCATATCTTGTTTAAGGGCATATAATGGCAGTCTTTCCTGAGGCAATACATTGCCATGTCTATATAGGCTAGCACGATCTCTGCTATATTTCGAACATTCTTTGTTGATGTCATTAATTAACGCATTCCAAAATGTATCGATAAAATTATCTTGAACCAGTAGTGAGAATTCTGAACTAGGTTTTAGTTCTTGAACGTCAATGTTGATTGATTGAATGTTCAATTCTTGCATCAAGTTCCTCATATCATACTCTTCATGCTCCTCAATTGATCTGAGTAAAAATGTATTCTTGATGTCCATTAAAGTTAGGGAATTTCTCTCCATGTGTTTGCTTGTTTCCTTTGCTCTTGATATCTGTGTTGCAAAAAAAAT
Organism: Ambystoma mexicanum; assembly: GCF_040938575.1. Classification (NCBI taxonomy): domain Eukaryota; kingdom Metazoa; phylum Chordata; class Amphibia; order Caudata; family Ambystomatidae; genus Ambystoma; species Ambystoma mexicanum. The sequence continues at coordinate 315,812,488 of NC_090928.1, read as the reverse complement.
GTTCATGCTTGCTTGTTTCCTTTGCTCGTGATATCTGTGTTGCAAAAAAAATATTCAACGTTAATTTTCGAATTAATTTGAATACATTGATCTGAAGATCAATTGAATCTAGAGTTGATGAGGGTGTGAATGATGGGCCCCTGTTAAAAACATTTAATTCCTGATTCATCAAAGATCTTTTTGATAGGTTGATGACTACATTATTCAAAGTCTTTTGCTGGTCCCACTCTTGATGCTTGCTCTTGGTATCCTTTTTGATGAGTCTGTTGCGAGATCCGGTTGTGTTTTGTTGCTTACCCCCTCCTTCCTCTCCTTCTGTGCCTGAGATACTTGTCGATATATTCTGAGGTAGCTGAAAACGGACTTGCTTCATAGGCGTAGCTCTCTTGCCCTTTCTGAATGTCTTGATTTGATTCATATAACCATTTTGGATACAAGTTTGAATATTCTCTCCCGAACCAGTAGCTTCTTGGTCAGACTCTATGTCTGAATTCTCTGTTGATGTATTGGGAGTGCTGCTTTTAGATATGGTAGAGCTCTTAAGGTCATATTTCCTTTGGAAAGTATAGAAACAATCTTCCCGGTAATCCTGCTCATCCTGAAAGTATTTCCGCATTTTTCTGAGTTTGACCTCATCCTGATATTCTTTTAGGATGTGATGCATGTTTTGATAATTTCCCTCCTTGTTTGCCTCAGGCGAGTTAAGCTGAGCTATTTCTTTCTTAATACTTTCAATTTGTTCCACTGCCCTCTTATGTTCTCGTTTAGCATGATCTATAAGTAATTCCAGCATTTTCTTCGAACTCGTATTGAGATTCTCCTCCCAGAGGTTTGCAAGATCTCTGTCCTCCGAGTTTGAGAAATCTGGAAATATGAGCATTCTCAAACCCTTGGAATTTGTTCAACCTGCACATAAATCTTCAGCGATACCATCTCCCAGTACGTATGTATCTCCTTGATGGAAGCCCTCTCTAGTTTTACAAATTTGTATCACAAATCCACTCGAATGTTCGTTGAAGGACAGAAAGCGTGCTCCATACTCGATCTTGGTGAGAAAAGGTTGGATATGTCCTTCTCTCTGGACAGTAAGTATTCTTCCATCTTTTGGCTTACCCCGTCTGCAGTTTGGATCCCTTTATAACAAGTAAGAATTGTTTATGAGGAGTATTTAGGGATATTCCACCTGCAACAGTATTGTAATGTTAATGATCACCAGTAACTCTTGAACTATGCTGCATTCTCAGTGTCATAAGAGGTTTCCCCATCCTACAAACAACCATGTAATCAAAGGACACTCTCTGCAGTGCACCACATGTTCATTTAATATAGTTGTTCATGCTGATAGGTTAACATGTGTTTCGGCCTTGAGACCTTTTTCAAAACAGGACATGTGCTAATATACCATAAACATATAAACAAAATCATAACATAACCATATCCCAAACAGAGAATAAGGGGTTGGATTAGGGTAGGATTCAAGAGGTATGCAAAAATTTATGACAAAACACATAGACAAACAAAACAGTGAAAACAACAAATGCATAGTTTAGATACGCATAAGATTTCATATATCCAATCACATACGCATAGTAATATTCTCTGCATCTCTATAAGTCATATCTCAAAGCTGTATTACTAGTCCATTAATCACACTGCCCAATATTGAATATAAGATGAGAAGTCCAAACCATTCTTCCATTACATTGAACCATCATTCATTGCTGTTTTACACATTGCAAAGTAGGTCCCAATTTGATACATGTGTGTTAATTAGACTATACATAGACACCATTCAAGTCCACATGTGTGATTTCTAATAACACCACTTAATTCACTCATCCAAAGCCTTATGATACAGCCTTTGTAGTTAATACGTTTCTTCTCACGTACTAAAGTATCCCGGGATAGTTTCCTCAAGTCCTGTTAAAGAAACTTGTACACTAGTACATTGAATGCATTTGTTTGTTGAGCCTTGGTCGACTTGGCTTATCTATTTATTTCCATTAGGTCTTGACTAACAATATATTACACCATATTCAGCAGAAGCTCGCCCTCACATACTCCCTTTAATAGTAGTATGGTGCCCTATCACGCTGTTTCCAAAATGCTAATGTTGTATAATCACTATGTTCAAACCCATCCAAATTCACACAGCTCAGTGTTCCCATGCCTTATGCATGCTGGTACTGGATGGATTCCTGAAATTACGTGCTCCTTGCCTGAATATCCTTGACTCCTGTGTTAACACAACAGGAGCTCTATCCCCCCAGTTCCCTCAAACCACTTAGCAGAAACCCAGGATTCAGATTCCTGTTTCGAGACTGTGATTTCAAGGAAAACGCAGCTGCCATTTTGTTTTGTTTATATACTTTGTGTTCCTATCCTAAGCCCCACCCCCCACTCGCTCATACCAATTTCAAGTGGGTGTGTTCAAACCTTTGCAGTTTGAATACTGCATTTGTATTTAAGCACGATTCTTGTGCCACTTCCTACAATATTCCCTTTTAGTTATTCTACCAATGTCTTTTCTTTTTTTTTGTTATTTTTTGTTCATCCTGCTTGTTATAAAACTGAAAACAGCAATTGTTCCTTAGATCAAATCACTCCGTCAGTTCCTTATTGCCCATTCCATATAAGCCTACTCATGTAGTACCTTCTGTCTTAGTGCCACTCTTTTGGTGCCACTATTCTTGTTGTATTCGTCTCACAAGACTTCCCAACACCAATGACATAGATTCATGTTAGGAAAACCTGTTGCTGATAGTATGCTCACTATTTCCACTGTTTTAGTGCCACTATTATTGTTGCATTAATCTCACAAAACGTCCTAATCCCTATGACATAGATTCAAGTTAGCAAAACCTATTGTTGATAGTATGCTCACTATATCTATACATCTCACTCATTGACCATCATCTTAGTATAAGTTCAGAATGCCTTAATGGTTACTTCTTGTAGTTTTCCCTGATGCCATGCCATTCAAATTGCTTCATATTCATCTCAAATTACTCCCCCATTGATGTGTCCCTTTGAGATGCCAGGTTCAATTACTATGTGTGTCATCTTTTTGCTTTGTCTTGACATACATTCAAAGAAAAGCACTCAATGTGTGTTCAAAGTTCAGCCCTCTTTCAGTTGCCCAGAAGTGGCAAATAATTCTCGCTTCCATTTGACACCGAATCTTCTCCTTGTCTTCCCCTCTTTTGCCAAGTGTAATCTTCTTCAACCCCATGAATCTGATGTCACTCTTCTGTTCCAGTTGATGTTGCTGCTGCCAATGAATTTCTAATGGGATTCTTTGATCCTGGTTATTTATTGTTGATATGTGTTGCCTGATACTTGTTCTTAAAGTCTGTTTAGTACTCCCTATGTATATTTTTGCACACACACATTAAATCACATACACAACAAATGTTGTTTGGCAGTTAATAAACTCTGTCATTAGCCACGTAGTACCCTTAGCATCACTGAATTTGTCAGTGACAGTTTGTGCATTTCTGCACATAGTACACCTGGCACATTTTTAGAAGCCTTTCCTGATAGGTTTCAATCAAGAGATATCTGGTTCCTTCATTATGCTTGGTAACAATGATGGACTCAAAGTGTTCTTAAGAGTGTTAGCTTTCGTGAACACCAATTTCAGTTTGTTCCCTATGCATCCTGCCAAATCTTTATCCAGGCATAACAAATACCAATGTCTATTGATTATCCGTTTATTCCTATAGTGTTTTTGGCAAAACTTGGTTACAAATCTAAACTCTGTGTTTTGCTTCTCTTGACCTTCCGTTGTCCTTTGAACCAGGAAATCTTTTCTTCTCATGCCTCTTGCTTTCTGTGCCACTTTTTTAACTTGATTCTCAGCATAGCCTCTTTCATAAAAGCGATCAGTTAGTAGTTGGCATTCCTGTTCAAATGTACCTGGATCCTGACAATTACCTCTGGCCTTAACAAATTCACCCACCAGTATTTTGCGAACCACTGTGTTCTGGAGACAACGCGTGACATACAGGGTCGAGTTCACCTCTGTCGGTTTTCTGAAAGTTCTTGTCTTTAGTTTTTTTCCCGTCACATGTATAGTTAGATCCAAGAAATCTATCTTGTCATCAGTGTGCACCCCTGTGAACTTAATACCAAAGTTATTGTTGTTGATATCCTTAATGAATTCCTCCAATTCGATTGTATTGCCCTTCCAAATCATTAGCGCATCATCAATATATCTCGCCCATAGTGATGAATGACTTGGTTATTTTGAATTGGAGCGTATTTTGTACCCATAGATACACCCTGCATTGGTTGATAGTACTGGTCATTGAAAATGAATTTTTTTTGAGTGAGTGTAGCATCTAACATCTCTATTAACATGCAAATGTGATGATAATATGAGACTGAGCTGTCTCGGAAGAGGTATGTAATCATTTCCACCACCAAGTCATGTCTAATAGATGTATAGAAAGCGCACACATCCAGATTTACCAGCAAATGTTCCTTGTTCCTCCGGAATTTTTGAATAATGTTCAAAACACTTGTCGTATCCTTCAAGTAAGACTTCAATTTCCTAACATGCGTACCTAAACTGTTGTCAATATATTCAGCAAGGGGTTGTGTTGCCCAGCCAATCCCACTGAGGATTGGTCTAGCCTCTGCAATGGTATCCTATTCCTTATGGATCTTAGGTAGGAAATACATTGTTGGAAGTATTGATTCCTTTATCACCAAAAACATTCTCTCTGCATCTGTGACCAAGCCCTAGCAATGTTATTTGGTGATCAGTCCCTGGAGCTGTTCACCCACTTCCTTCTTATGATTCTCCTTAAGTACCTTGTAGCAGCCAGAGGCGTTAAAGTGCTGCATTGCCATTTGTATGTACTCTTCCCTGTCCATTAAGACAATATTTCCTCCTTTGTTTGACGCCTTTATGACAATTGTCATATCTTTTTCAATGGCATATAATGCCTGTCTTTCCTGAGGCAAAAGATTGCCATGTTTATATAGATTAGCACAATCTTTGCTATATTTCAAACATTCTTTGTTGATGTCATTAATTTACGCCTTCCAAAATGTATCGATAACATTATCTTGAGCCAATTGAGGTGAGAATTTTGACCTAGGTTTCAGTTCTTGAATGTCAATGTTGATTGATTGAATTTTCAATTCTTGCATCAAGTTCCTCATATCATACTCTTCATACTCCTCAATTGATCTGAGTAAAAATGGATTCTCAATGTCTGTTAGAATTTGGGAACTTCTCTCCATTGGTTCGCTTGTTCATTTTCTATTGTTATCTTTGTTGCAAAAAAAACTTTCAACTTCAAATTTCGATTGAATTTGAATACATTGATCTGTAGATCAATTGGATCTTAAGTTGATGAGGGTTCAAATGATTGGCCCCTGTACAAAACATTTAATTCATAATTCATCAAAGATCTTTTTGATAGGTTGATGACTAAATTATTCAAAGTCTTTTTCTGGTCCCACTCTTGATGCTTGTTCTTGTTATCTTTTTTTATGAATCTGTTGGGAGATCTTGTTCTGTTTCTTTGCTTGCCCCCCTCCTTCCTCTCCTCCTGTGCCTGGGATACTTGTTGGTATATTCTGAGGTAGCTGAAAACGGACTTGGTTCATAGGTGTAGTTCTGTTGCCCTTTCTGAATCTCTTGATTTGATTCATATAGCCTTTCTGGATACCAGTTTGATTATGCTCTCCCGAACCAGTAGCATATACAATATGTAAATGCTGAAACAGACCATTCAGTAAAGGTATTACTCCTCTAATGGTTCTCAGTGAATGCCCAGCAGTAAATGTTTGACACACAATGCAGTTCACTATAATAGTGCAACGTGCTCCAACAAATTTGGAATTAACCAGTCTTCTGCAATAGTTGCAGCAAGACCTCCCCTAGTTATATGTGCAGGGTAATGCAGCTGCCAGTCAATATGCTGCAAGAATGTAGTGGATATAGGTAGCTATTAGGGGTGGTTTTTACCTTCCTTAGGTGGATCGTGGCAGGTTTGTGTTCATACCCTGTTGCCACTTGAGCAGTAAGGTTTTTAGTATGTGAAGTCTTCCCACGATGGTGTCTGAAGTGCTGAGATCTGATAATGGGCCACATGTTGTTAATGAGGTGTTTGAACAAATAAGGCTCCTATTGAAGATTAAGCACAAGTTTTCCTCTGCGTATCACCTGCAAGTGAGCGGAATATGTGAGAGACTCAACGGCCTCCTTAACGAAAGGATTGCCAAGATTAAATTGACATAGAAGAAGGAATGGCTATACTGCCTGCCCTTAGTTTTTTATTCCCTTTGGAATCAGCCTGGCTCAGACTATCACCTCACCCCTCATGAGTTAGTGACAGGGTGGCGAATGAGAACCCCTCTTACACCTCCTTCTACAACTTGAAGTGATTCACAGAGCGTAGCTAAAAGTTTAGGTGATTAATTAAGTAACTATTTGACATGTATGACCTCTAGCATCTCTCTCATTTCAAATCAGGTAAAGCGCCGGGGGGTTGGTCTCAGAACACAGATGAAGACAATTCAACCACTGGATGACCTGAACTTTTAACAGCTCCCAAGTTGTATGTTGGCGATTCTTTCCTTGTAAAGAACTTCACACGAGTGGCATGAACCCTGTTTTAATGGCCCTTTTTATGTTGAAGATATAACCCCTCAGTAGTGAAAGTCCAATGCAGGCAAGCTTGGCTTCACTTAAATGACATAAAAGCCTACAAAGGTGAGACCTACCCTCCCGTTGGTGCTGATGTAGAAGCAAGACAAGAAGAAGAATGTCAGAATGTGCAGACTCGATCAATGACAAAGAAGAAGGACGATAAAGCAACGGCCAGCGAATGAAGCAGCTTTAGTAGGGACCCAAACTCAACAGATACTCCTTATAGATATTTTAGCAGGAATACAAAGGCTTGCAGAGAGCTTTAGAAGGCCAAAATTGGACTTTAAAAAAACATTGACGTATAACAACTATGCCTGAATGTGATTTCGAGATCAAAGATTGGAAACAAGAGCAATATCCAGATTCATTTCTTACTGAATACCTGTTTGGATAAACACATGGTTCTCACTGACAGGGATGTGCATTAACTTGTGTTCACTGTTTTTTTGTATTCATTCTTCAAGCTTATCCTGCTCTTGTCAGAAGAGACGTTGATATTCACACTTTTTTACAGGATCCTAAAAATTGCCCTGTGATTAGAAGGCTCCTTATCATGATAATAGATACTGCAATTGCAAGAGGAAAAGAATGTTCTTATGATCATAGTGGAAATGAGGAATGCTGAAGCTACCGCAATTTTAGGGAATAAACAAACACAGCCAGTACCATAATGTCATGAGAGATGGATGTCCATGGTTGTGTGCATAGTATACACCTGTACGATTACTCTTTTTGTCTTTCTGTTTCACACTCTCTATCATATTGGTCCTGATAAAACAGATGTCCCTATGGTTCTCCCCACTCCGAGGACTGCTTTTGATTCACTTCAGGATCTCTACACAAACATTGCATATAAGAGACATAAGAGAAATGCAGAGGAAGATAGTGTGGGGATAAATACATATCTAGACAATGCAGCACATTTGGGTAATAACATGTGGTAGCAGCACATGAGAAAGGTGGGAGAGAGAACATCTAAGGAGAGTTGCTACGTCTGTGCTCTCATACCCTATGCCATGAATACAGTGTGAATATTCATTTCAAGAGAAGTCCCAGAACAAGATGCCAAATGCCTCATTCATCTTGCAGCATGCATGACCACAGGACAGTTCCAGTGAAGTTGGACCACTTTGCAATGGAGATAGAAATGGTTGTTTCCATTCGAGGATGATTATATGAAGACCACACAGATGGAAAAGCAACCTGGATGGGAAAGTAAGATGCGTGTTTATCCTACAGACGGACAGGAAGAGGTATTAAGGAGAGACATGATAAAATTGGAGCGGCCTGATATAACAGAAGTAGCTGTATCACCTGGATGTTGGGAATGAACTCAAGATTTAGTCTATGGACCAGTGAATTTCAAGAAGAGATGGGATGATGGAGTGATGTCCTGCACAGCTCATCTACTGAAGTCAGAATATGTGCAAGAGGTGCACAGAGTAAACGATAGATGTTTGAAGTCATGGGCCAAGCATGTCAAGCTACTAACATGGGTAGAAGATGAATGAGGTCCAATGTTTGTGGTCCCATTGGAAAATGCAACACCGAGAGAAGAGAAGGAAGAAAGCGTTTGGGAGATAACTGTCACGCGCCGCTGTACCTGGCGTCTTTGGCCCTTCAGGCTACGGAGTAGCCGATGATCGCTTTTTCCTCTTCCTGGTTTGGTTGTGGGTCTAGTCTTTCTTTTCCGGTTTTCCTCTTAACCCCTCCCCTCCCCCCTGTCTGTGCGTTGCAACTCACTGTGTTTCCTTCCGTGAGTAACGCTCGTTTCACAGCTACTCTCCTGTTCCTTCCCTTTCTCCGTTCCCCTACCTCCTTATTCTTTCTGCTTGGCGGGGTTACTCCAGCTCCGTCACCCCTCCTGCTTCGATCCAAGTCTCTGCCGGAGTTCCTTCGGCTCGCGGCTTCCACCAGGCTGTTTCCGACTTCAGAGGGTTCTCCTTCTGCATACGGAGTCCCTTCAGATCCGTATTTGCTACAGAAGCCTTCCGGACCATTACCCCCCCGGGTAGGAACCTACGTCCTCCGCAGTTGCATTCTGGGACCTGTGGTCCGAATACCTACCTTTCCGGACTTGTTATCATCAAGAGGTTGTTTTTGCAATCGCCTTTTTTCCTCTTGAATACCGGACTTCTTCGGAAGGAAGCCCCTCCTGTTTGCCAACACTAAAGGGCATCAGGGTGGCTTCCGACCGAGGAAGACCATTCCTCTTCGACCGGAGGCATCCGAAGCCAAGGAAGGAAAGACGAAGAAAGGACAGCCCCATAACAACAGGTGAGGAGGCGGAGGAGGAGGAAAGGGGCAAGATTAACAGAGTTTCGGAACAGTCTATTTGTGTAGTTCCCGAAGACAGACCTGTTTACCCGACTAGTTGTGAGAGATTGCAACGCCTAACCAAAAACATTGTGATGGCTACTCCCGAACAGTTGCAGGAAGTAGTCAATGCCGTACAGGCTTTGACCCAAGAAGTACAAACTCTAAAGAATGAGAACGCTACTCTTAGACAAACAATCGATACTCGAGAGCTATTGCGGTCTGAATTGCCTCCACTACCCCTTACCTCTGGTAAATACGACGGATCACCTCGCAAGTTTAAAGAATTCATGGAAGCGTGCATAATACATTTCACTTTCCGCCCTCAGTCCTTTTTGTCCGATAGGGCACGTATAGGGTTTTTGATTTCTAACCTTACGGGCAATGCGTTGGCCTGGGCTGCGCCTTTAGTTACTAGCGGCAGTCCCCTGCTACAGGATTATGGTGCCTTTACCGCCCAATTCAAGGCTGCGTTTGAACAACAGGAATCAGCCCAGGTAGCCAGTGAGGAGCTGTTGGACATCCGACAAGGCACTTGTGAACTGCTGAGTTACATATCCCACTTTAAACGAGTAGCAGTAGAGACTGGATGGCCTGACACTGCCCAATATGCCATATTCCGCAGAGGACTTAGGGAGGAACTCAAAGATGAACTTGCACGGGTACCTAGACCAGCAACGCTTTCCGACATGATTTCCACTGTACTTCAGATCGACTTCCGTTTGAATGAAAGACGGTCCGAACGCCGCAAGAATCGCGGCATTTCTGTTAGAGTTGATTCCCCTATTCCCAGTTCCTCCTCACCACCTACCAACGTACACGAAGAACCAATGCAGATCGGTGTCATGAGAGGCCCTTTAAGTGTGGAGGAAAGAAAGAGAAGAAAAGACCATAACCTTTGTATGTACTGTGGTTCGGCCAAACACTTATTACGAGACTGCCCTCTCGTACCCCCACGGCGCCAGGGAAACGACCAACCTCGGAAGTAGAAGGGGCCGATTTCCGAGGTACATCAAGAGGTCCTTACGTTACCTTAGCCATTACCACCACGTTGCCCTCCGATGATAACCGACTCATGGTAATGGGTGTCCAGCTTCAAACCAAGAATGGAAGACTTGAAGTACTAGCACTAGTGGACTGCGGAGCCGCTGGCTGTTTTATGGACATTTCCTGGGCCAAAAGGAAGGGCATCGAGACACAAGAGAAGGAAGAAAATCAGAAGGTAGAGGGAGTCGATGGCAAACCACTTTGTTCCGGTCTGATTACTCATTCCACGATTCCCTTAACTATGTGGGTCACGCACCACGAAGAGACCATCCAATTTGACCTTATTAAGGCAGCGCATTTTCCAGTCATACTAGGCATAACTTGGCTCCGGAGACATAATCCGGCCGTAGATTGGATGAAGAATCAGATGGCCTTTTCTTCTGACTACTGTCATCAAACTTGCCTCCTGAAGGAGCACTTCGCCAAAGTAGACATGGTCCCAGCAGAAACGATGACGATAACTGCTGCAGAAATCTTTCCGTTTCCAGCCTTCTTGACGGACCTCAAGGGGGCGTTCAACTGCGAAGGTCCTCTAGCACTACCCCCGCACAGGCCGCAGGATTGTTCTATTGATTTAGTTCCGGATGCCATTGTGCCTTTTGGTAGGATGTTCTCCTTGTCCCTCAAAGAAAAGGAAGCGCTGCGGAAGTACCTAGATGGGAACCTCCAGAACGGTCTTATCCAACCCTCCCGTTCTCCTGCTGGGGCACCACTATTCTTCATCCCAAAGAAGGATTCTCAAGAGCTTCGCCCCTGTATAGACTATCGTGGTCTCAATGGGGTTACTGTTCGAGACCGATACCCCATGCCCCTGATTAAGGACGTATTGGAAGCAGTACAGGGGGCTGTCATATTCTCTAAACTGGACCTCCGACAAGCCTACCATCTCTTAAGGGTCAGAAAGGGAGACGAATGGAAAACGGCTTTCCGGACTCCGTTCGGTCTATTCGAGTACCGTGTCATGCCTTTTGGCCTGGTTAACGCCCCTGCGGTTTTTCAAAGGTTCATGGACCGTATTTTTTCGGACCTCCTTTTTCTTAACACTATTGTTTATTTAGATGATATCCTTGTTTACTCGTCTTCACAGACGGAACACAAAGATCACCTACGTCAGGTCATTCTAAGGCTTCAAGAACACAAGCTGTTAATAAATCTTAATAAATGCCTTTTTCAAGTATCCACTATCCCCTACTTAGGATTTCTCTTGTCCCGAGAAGGAATCCGGATGGACCCCAAAAAGATCACCGCCATACTAGAATGGCCAACACCAGATTCAGTCAAGGAAGTTCAAAGATTTTTGGGTTTGAGCAACTTTTATAGGAAGTTCATATCAGGATTCTCCAAGACGGTACTACCCATTACGGCCCTTCTAAAAAAGGGGATCCAACCCTTCAAGTGGACTGAGGAGGCCAATCAAGCTTTTAACCAACTCAAGACCGCCTTCTGTTCAGCACCCGTTCTACGCCAACCCGACCAAACTCTACCGTTTATTGTTGAGACGGATGCATCAGCAGCTGCCTTAGGAGCAGTCCTTCTGCAAGAGCATGGGGGTCTAGAACATCCCATAGCCTACCTTTCAAAAACGTTGACACCCAGTCAGACGAATTATTCAGTCCTTGAAAAGGAGTTGCTTGCAATGAAGACAGCGTGTGAAGAATGGCGGCACTTACTCCAAGGCTCAGCTCATCCCTTCATCATAAGAACTGACCATAAGAATTTAAGGGTGCTGCAACGAATGGAGTGTGTTAATTCCAGGCAAGCCAGATGGGCGCATTTTTTTTCCCAGTACGAGTTTAGCATAACATACCTACCCGGAACTAAGAACATTCTAGCAGACGCCCTTTCTCGTCAACCTATGCCGGGCAGGGTTGTTTGTAGCAGTCCAGAGTATATGTTCCCTCCAAAAAGAATCATTAATGCTGTGTCCTTTTTTCTCCAAAAGGTGAGAAGGGCCATGATTTCTCATTCTCCCTTACCTCCGGATGTGACTCACAGGGAAGGTCTGTGTTTTAGGAACCAAAGGTTGTTTCTGCCTGATCCAGAGACCAGGCGGCAAGCACTTGAATGGTGTCATGACAGTCCGATAGCGGGACACAGAGGGATCACTAATACCATTGAGCTGCTACAACGGCAGTTTTGGTGGCCTGGGATAAGGAGAGACACTCAAAGCTATGTACAGAATTGTCCCACATGTTGCATGTCCAAATACGATACCAGAAGACCGTTGGGTTTGTTACAGCACGAACCCATCCCTGAAAGACCTTGGTGTACCATAACTACAGATTTCATAGTTGAATTACCGCAATCAGAAGGTTTTACGTGCGTTATGGTTACAGTTGACTCCTTTACCAAGATGGCTCATTTCACTCCTCTACCTGGTGTACCCACTGCTGCTGAGATGGCTACGGTGTTTATCCGAGACATATTCCGTCTACATGGTCTTCCTATTAAGATCATATCCGACCGAGGAAGTCAGTATACTTCTCAATTTTGGAAGACCCTCTGCGCCAAGTTAGGTGTACAAAGAGCTTTATCGTCTGGTTTCCACCCACAAACCAACGGACAGACCGAGAGACTGAATGCCTCACTGGAACAATACCTCCGGTGTTTTATAAATCATCAGCAAGATAATTGGGTGGCACTACTCCCCTTGGCAGAGTTTTCGTATAACAACAGTAAACATAGTTCTACTTCTCTCAGTCCGTTTTTCTGTTCCAACGGAATCCACCCTCAAGCCATATTTCCGGACGATCTTCAAGCTACATCCATTCCTTCGGTTGATCACTTGCTAACTAACATTGTGGAAGCCCACAAGGTAGCCAAGAGGAGTCTATTAGACACCCGTCAACGTTACTGCAATCAAGCCAACCGTCATCGACTGCCTTCCCCCTCCTGGCAGGAAGGAACCAAGGTATGGCTTTCTACAAGATACTTACCTCGTTGGTTGAAAAGATCAAAGCTTTCACCTCGCTATGTGGGTCCGTTCACCATCTCTAAACGGATCAACCCTGTAGCCTATAAACTTCATTTGCCCAATCACATGAAACAAATCCATCCGGTGTTTCACTCCTCTCTGCTCAAGGAATGTCAATCAGATCCCTTTGAGAGATCTTCTCCTACCATAAGACCCCCCCTAGGTGTCGAACCAGAGGAATACGAGGTGGCTTCCATACAGGATTCCAGGTACCGGAATGGGAGGCTGGAATATCTCGTTCACTGGAAGGGGTATCCTCATACGGAGGATTCCTGGGAACCAAGACCTCCTGTCCATGCTCCGTTATTGGTGCGCCGATTCCATCGATCCCACCCGGGAAAACCGGGTGGCATCTCTTCAGGGGGGGGTCATACTGTCACGCGCCGCTGTACCTGGCGTCTTTGGCCCTTCAGGCTACGGAGTAGCCGATGATCGCTTTTTCCTCTTCCTGGTTTGGTTGTGGGTCTAGTCTTTCTTTTCCGGTTTTCCTCTTAACCCCTCCCCTCCCCCCTGTCTGTGCGTTGCAACTCACTGTGTTTCCTTCCGTGAGTAACGCTCGTTTCACAGCTACTCTCCTGTTCCTTCCCTTTCTCCGTTCCCCTACCTCCTTATTCTTTCTGCTTGGCGGGGTTACTCCAGCTCCGTCACCCCTCCTGCTTCGATCCAAGTCTCTGCCGGAGTTCCTTCGGCTCGCGGCTTCCACCAGGCTGTTTCCGACTTCAGAGGGTTCTCCTTCTGCATACGGAGTCCCTTCAGATCCGTATTTGCTACAGAAGCCTTCCGGACCATTACCCCCCCGGGTAGGAACCTACGTCCTCCGCAGTTGCATTCTGGGACCTGTGGTCCGAATACCTACCTTTCCGGACTTGTTATCATCAAGAGGTTGTTTTTGCAATCGCCTTTTTTCCTCTTGAATACCGGACTTCTTCGGAAGGAAGCCCCTCCTGTTTGCCAACACTAAAGGGCATCAGGGTGGCTTCCGACCGAGGAAGACCATTCCTCTTCGACCGGAGGCATCCGAAGCCAAGGAAGGAAAGACGAAGAAAGGACAGCCCCATAACAACAGGTGAGGAGGCGGAGGAGGAGGAAAGGGGCAAGATTAACAGAGTTTCGGAACAGTCTATTTGTGTAGTTCCCGAAGACAGACCTGTTTACCCGACTAGTTGTGAGAATAACATAGGCTGCAGAACTTCAGTTGGCATCTCCAGAATGGGAGCCGGGACAGTCGTCCTGATGGATCGATATTGGGCGTAGTGCCTACATGCTGCTCAAGGATTGGGGCGGGACGTGTTCCTTAGTGCTCATCCCGGTTCCAGCGTTGGTGATTCTACAGAGTAACTTGAACATTGGAGAATTCTCAAAGGTAGATACTAACTTGAGAAGGAGAAGAACGCTTGAATTTCTCAATCAAACTAGAAGGGAGAACTACTTCTCAGCAAAGTCAATAGATGCATATGAGGCCATTCCGTATGAACACAGATTGTTCAGCATAACTGCATCAATTTTCACGACTATCTTCATGCCTGGGATTCAGAGATGGGCAATGCTAAATGGTTGCAGATTACAAGATGGGAGCTTCTGCAGACCATCAACACCAACATAAAGGGATTCAATGCTACCAAGGAAGAATTGAGAGCCATACGATTAATGACTATGCAGAACAGATATGTCCTTGACATGATCACAGCGATGGAAAGAGGAGTTTTCACCACAATTGGGCCATCATGTTGCACATTTGTACCTTCTCACGGTGACGAGAATGGGACCTTGACAGAGGCCATAATGTTTTTGACAAACCTGCATAACCAGATGGAAGACGAGCTAGAGGGCATTACTGATGACAGTTGGTTTGAGTCCATAATCTCATGGGTTTCACAGTGGCTGGCAAACATCATCAAGTTTCTTGGAGAAGTATTGGTGATGGTGATGTTTGGATTCTGTGTGATCAGGATAATAATCACATAGTGTTATAAGACAGCAAAGAAGGTAGTAGGAATGAAGATTATGATCGATGTCGAGTCAGGGTTGGGACCCAAGGAATTGACTGATGAAGATTTCAGAAAATACATAGAGCACCTGAAGGAACGATGTTCCTGTATCCAAAGATTCATAAGAAGAATGTGGGATGATGGGTCTATTATAATCTGAATGGATAGTGCAACTACGTAACCTGGAGTGTAGATGAGCATGTCCAATCAGCCAGCACCCTGAGGGGGGTGATGAAGGTCTGGACTCCAAAGAAGCACTTTTTCAAGAGAAAATATCAAGATGTGGAGACAATTGAGAAGGTGGTCGAGGACTCAACCAGAGGGGGGAATGTAGAGGAGCAGTTACATGGCTCTGCAGGAAATCCCGCCCCCTACCTCCTACATGTTGGAAGCCTGCCATTCTTAACACCAACAGTTGTGACCATACCACGGCGAGTATTTGAAAAAGAAGGTACCCACTTAGACAGCCCTATTGAATGTATCCCGAAGTAACGATAATCTGAGGGAGGAACTCTGTGAAGGAATATGAAAAGGAGCAAAAAGACAAGCTGGTGACATCACAAAAGATGAGCATGACGCCCTGAGAATACTGGCTGAAGAGAATGCATGGATCTTACAGAAACTGATGACAAAGATAAGGATTGAGTAAACTTTCATATGCAAAAGGAAGATTGCACGTGTGCGAAGCAATACAGAAAATGCAAGTCGTTCAATAACTGTACAGATGCAGTAGCGCAAGTATTGATATTGATATTGACATTGATATTTTATTTCTATCACACTCGTACACAAGTGTATCAGAGCGCGACAAGGCAAGCGATGGGAACAGGGGATAACAAAACAGCGATCTTACCAGGCCTAGTGACATTGAGAATGTGCAAGTGCATGGGAGAGCGGGAGGGGAAAAGTGCATGTAAGGCGGGAGAAGTGGAAAGTGCGAAACAAAGGAGAAACAGATAAATAATAATAAATACATAAATGAATAATAAAGTCAACAAACAGTGGTACTGCAGCCAGCAATTGGCAAGTGCTAGGTTTAAGGCAGCAGACAGGGTAGGCCTGATAAGTGCAGGAAGAAAAAGGGGGGGCAGAGGCAGTGCAGGAGGGTGGCAGGGTGAGCCGGTACCTGGGACCAGAGGACAGAGGGTGGCCAGGTGCACGGTGCCAAGAGAGAACAGATCAGCAGGGGAGAGGGGGAGCAAAGTCAGAAGAAAAGAGGAAGGTCTTGAGGTGCTTCCAGAACCGGAGATGGTTCTCCTCACGTTTTGGAGTGGCAGGGAGGCTGTTCTAGAGGGGGGCCCCAGCCGAAGACAGAGATATGCCCCAGCTTGTTTCTTTGAAAAACGACTGACCCTGAGGGAGTTAGAAGTAGAGGAGCGAAGAGCTTGAGAGGGGAGGTATTTGCCGAGGGATAGCTGAAGGTATTTTGGACCCAGGCCCCAGAAAGCCCTGCGGACAATGCAGAGGGTTTTGAATGTAATCATTGGATCCACGGGGAGCCAATGGAGGGAGCTGGAGAGATAAAATCCCAGGGCTTGAGGCCAAGGACAAGTATTGCAGTCCTGTTCCGGATTAGTTGCAGAGGGCGGAGAGTAGAGGCAGGTAGATTTAGAAAGAGGCTGTTACAGTAGTCCAACTTAGAGAGAACTGGAGCTTGGGAGACCATGAGCTTCTGGGGGAAGGAGAGGAAATGCAGAGTACTTGACTTTTTAGAGACATCAGAGATGTGGGCGGAGAAGGAAAGTATGGAGTCAAAGATGACCCTGAGGTTCTTACACAACTGAGCCTGCTGGGAATTAAGATGTGCCAAGCTATTTAAATTCCTTTCTTTGTTTCCTCTGTTAAGTCTAGAGATCAAACAACTAGAATTCATTATGAAACTGCAATGGGATGGAGGGCTATAAATTATGCCCAGAAGGTCTGTCTCAGTACTGTTGCTCATCATTGAAATACACTATTTTGAGAAAAGCTATCTGTAAGTGAAAATGTCCTTTTACACTTCTGTAATTGATTCGCTACAATGCATAATTATATACCTATGGTTGAATGTTTCTACACACAAGGACATCATGCACAATATAAACATCATCACAGAGCTGACACACACACATACAATAACAATAACACACTCAGACATAGCTTGACATTCCAAGATGGCACTGTAAAACAATTAGGGTGCAATATGCAATGAATAGGACTCCCTGCAACACTGGTCAGTTAAATATTATTGACTGGTAGACTTGGTATTATATTCTTCAACCAAACTAACAGTGGCAGCCATGGTCGGATTGGCCCCTCGGCCTTTCGGCAAGTGGCCTGGCCGAAATCGTCCCTGGGGTGTGGGGGCGGTTTCTGGCCACGCCTGAACCGGTTTGGAAGAAAAAGAAATGAAAACAATTTTTTTATTTTATTTAATTTTTACATTTTTCCTTTTTTTTAAAAAAAAAGCCTTTCATCCTTCTTAGGTCAATAAAGGAGTACCAACACAGGTTGGGTGATATTGTTTGCATATTTGTTCTATAAAAAAGAGCTGACGCGTAAGTGTTGTACAATAACATATTATCATTTGACCTTGGAGGTCTGCTTGGATTCACAGTAATTTAGTGTACTTAGGAACAATGCTATTTGATGCCCTTCCGGTTTTGTCAAGGGGTGAAAGGTCGTGTTTCACGGCTTCCTGGGATGTCACTTTGGGGTGGGGTCAAATGGCATCACTTCCAGTGATGTCATCAGAGGTCAAGGGTCGTGAGGTGAGGGGTAGGCCACTTTTTGGAGGCGAGGGGTGGGCCACTTTTATTTGGGTGATAGGGCCTCTTTCTAGTGCTAGTCCGACCCTGGTGGCAGCCATTGAAAAATAAGATAACTGAAATGCATCGCACAGGAACAACAACAATAACAGCAGACAATGGAAAGTTTTGTGCCGCACAAAATTGTAAAAAGCAATGTGTTAAACAGCATGAAAACAAAATAAGTTTTTAAAATCAGCATTCAACCACTCTCTCCTAATGTATACTGTACCACTTGCTTCGACAAAATTATGGATTCTATTAGAGATCTATTACAATGATGCCCTTGTTATGCATACTGAAGTAGTTAAATCACACCAGGGATAAAGAGAAAACGCCTAAGGCGGAGACTGAGCGTAATGCATGGTTCACTCCAGAATTACCATGCTTGAAATCTCTAACTCTCAAGCTTTTTTATGCTTGGAAGACTCATAAGACGTAGGATTCTCTAGGAATATATAAGAACGCTGCAAAACAATACAGACTAGCCATTATAGAGGCCAAAAAAAACTTTTAAAATAATAGGATAATAAATGCTCAATCAGACACTAAGGAGCTTTTTAATATTTTAAAGGAGCTGGAATCCACAAACCACACCATTCCAGAAAGGTCTATTAAAGACAACGATGTCTGGTGTGATTTGATGCAACAGGCCATGCAAGACAAACTGCATCGAATCAGAGATAATATCACTGAGAAAAATAATAGTCTTGTGAGCAAGGAGAATGTGAAAACAGATTGGGCTTTTTAGAGATCTCCATCTACTCCTGTTTTTAACTTTAATGCAATCTCGGTAAATGAATTGGACACAATAATCAAACAACTAAAAACTACCAAATGTAAAAATGATGTTCATACGGCAATGATTATTAAAAACTTGCACATTACCAATAGCAATTTACAAGTTCATCAATGCCTCATTGAAAACTGGAATTGTTCCGCAGGACCTAAAGAAGGCCTGGGTTATGCCCATTTTGAAAAAAAACAGGTTTGTCAGTTGATTTTCGTAATAATTACAGGCCCATTACTAACATCTGCTTCTTACTGAAAATCTTAGATCGCTGGGCCTATAAACAAATATCTGACCATTTAAAAGCTCACCCTAAGCTAAATGACCATCAATCGGGATTTCATGTGGGTTTTGGAACAGAGACAGCTCTGTTGGAGCTTAAGTTCAAGTTATTAGCCCGCATTGATAGTAACAAAGCCTCTTATTGATGCTACTCAATCTTTCAGCTGTGTTCGACCTGGTGGACCATTCCACCATGTCCACCAGGTTGAATGAGGTTGCTAACTTTTCACCTTTAGCTACCCAATGGGTTATTTCATTCCTCTGCAATCGAGAAAGAAGGGTCTGTTTTAGAGAGGCTGAATCTGCTCCTACTACTGTTAGGTTGGGTGTACCACAAGACGCTTGCACCTCAGCTTGTTTGTACAATATTTTCACTGTCTTGTTATTTGCTATGGTAACTTATGAGGGTGTGATATTTACCAATTATGCTGATGACACGCAATGTGTCATCCAATTGTCTTGCTCTCATGACCAGGATGAAGCAGTAATTAATAAAACCTTTGCCGCTATCGAAACCTGGATGATTCGTAATGAAGTTAGCTCTTAATAAAGATAAAAAAGAGCAGCTGGCAATTGGGTCACCCCATATGTTACAGAAACTGGGCCCCAGTTATGAAAGCTTTCATTTAGGAGTTGAAGAAATCATCCCTTTAATGAAAGTCAAAACTTCAGGAGTAATATTTGACCAGCGTCTCACCATGAAACCTCATGTAAGCAGTCTAGTATCATCTTGTGCTTATTGTATAAAGCTGTTGGTGTATCTAAGACCTCTTATCTCACAAGACAATACGGAAACCATTGATAGAGTGATCATAGGGGCTAAGATCGATTATTGTTCCAGCCTACTAATTTGTATTGAAAAAGCTGCTCGAAATAAACTACAAGGCTGCCAAAATGGAGCCGTAAGAGTGGTAATGAGGCTCACACGCAGACACCATATCACGGCGGCAAGACGTACTTTTCAATGGCTACCAGTTGAGTCCAGAATTTTCTTTCGAATTCTGACTATCATACAGAAGTACAAACAGGGATAAATGCCCGGTTATCTACAGCATCTTCTGGCCACAATAACTTGTGGCAGATCATTAAGATCAAATAATCAGAACTTTCTGGCTATCCCAAAATGCAGAACTGTGAAAGTCTCTAATACAGATTTCTTTGCAATCGCCCCTAAGGTTTGGTACTTCCTCGGTCCAGACCTGAGAGGTATTGAATCTATAGATATCTTCAGAAAGAAAGTGAAGACTTACTTGTTTACTTGGGCAATAAGACTCTCGATCTCTTTATGAATTTACAACCTGCACATGATCATTGCTCTTGAATGTTAATTGTCATCTATGTCTTGTTGCGCCCTGAAGCCCTAGCGTCTATGGCTGTGCATAATAAATCTTTTTCTAAAAAAAGGGGATCCCCTAGTATGTTTCTTGAAGAGCTCTGGCAGAGAGCTAAAGTTCTCTCTATCTAGACCTTAAAGTGATCTGGTGGAAATGCAACAAGTCCTCCAGAATTCCCTTTGAGAGAGAGAAAGACTACTCTAGTTTTCTCCCATGGGTAAGAAGCAGTCTATCACTGCACCTCCACCCCCATTGGCAGTACCCAGGACCCCTTTAAACAGCAGGTCAGAAACTGTCAGTTCCACAGGAGTCACAATGACAGTAACTGAGAATGTACATCTTCAATCCTAGACTATTTCAATAGCCCCCAGGAATGAGTGTTGAGTACATCACCTACCCAGTCTCACATTACTACTGAAACAGCAGTGATCCCAATCATAAAAGTAAAAGGGACACAACCAGGTGGTTATGCATCCTTGCCTTTTGTGGTATAGTAGGCAGATGGCAGACTGTTCTTTTCAAGAGGGGTGTGTGAAAATAATTGTTGTAACCCAAACAACAATAGTAGAAAGACTCCAAAATAAAAGAATGTCTATTCAAGGTTCTGTAAACTAAAAGCACAAGCAAAAGCCTGCCTCTGTAAAGGATCAAATACAATGCAAGATGTTGTAGAAGAGCACTTTTGTGGATGAGCAGGGGTGTTCAGACACTTTATTGGTACAATGTCAGTGTTCAAGAAAATGTCTTGTAAGAAAAAAGGCAGAGGAGGGTGGCTTAAAAGTCACTATGGCCTATAAAGTAGCCCAGGAGGACAGGGCCTCTTCACAGTACTATATTCCTTGGTTTTAGCTGTTTGAAATCATAAAGATAGGCTTCTTTGTGTTTTCCTGCAGTCGAGTTTCAGCTCAAAGTGTATCAAAAGCGGTATAAGCGGATCAAAGGTGGTTTGAAGTTGTGAAACAGGATTCCAGCTGCTCTTGGAATTCTGGTTTACTGCGAGTCACGAGGCTCGAGGGCAAAGTGAGTCCTTTTTACTCTGCACTCCCAGTCTAGGGATTTTGGCTTCATGTCCATTGAAGAGCCTGGTTGTTGTGCAGCTGGCATACTGGCAGGCCTTGGTCCATAGACGTTCAATCCAATTCATCCCAGACATGGTAATGGGACAGAGCTTTCCTCTCCCTTGGATGCCTTCTGATTTCACCTTTATGGCAGATTACTAATTTATTTATTTATTTATTATACTTGTATAGCGCACAGACAGCCCAGGGGCATTGTGGCGCTGTTGCTTGTTGGAAACTTTGTTACAGTAGGTAAGAGTTCAGAACATTAGACAGCAAGGATATTATACATAATATGCATTGAAGGTCATTAGTAAGAAGACTATTTGCAGTAGTGAAACATCTGCAGTATCCCTGAGGAAAGGGAAGGTAGTCATCGTCAGCAAGTAGGGTTGATCAGGTGAACAAGGTCGTTTTCATGGCCTTACAGAAGGCAGTGAGTGATGGTTCGTCTCGCAGAGTAATGCGGAGGGCGTTCTAATGTAGGGAGGCAAGGTAGGGGAAGCTGGTGCCGCCTGCTCTAGCTCTTTTTACCCTGGGTATGCTGAGCATATTTGCATAGGTGTCCTGGTAGGTCTTGTGGAGGAGGAATGGTCTACACTCGCAACAGAGGTCCGCAAGTGAATTCTACATTGTTCTTGGTGTCCAAAGATGAATCAAACAATGAAGGGGGTTCCCCTCTCCTTTTCAGGGCAAAATGCCATGTTGCGAGCAGAAATGTCTCATTCTCCAGCCCCTTGCATATTTAAGTGTAGGGTGTGCAGGGAGTATTTGATTCTTTAGGTTTCTGAAACTTGTTGTGAGTCTCATTATAACAAGATGAACCACCAAAAACTTTGGAGACAATCACTTATCCCCTACGTTCCTTAGAGACCTCCCCAGAGCTATCCTCCAACAGCTCTTTGTGGTTGCAATATCACTTCACAATGCAGCAAAATGTTCTAGAGTTTCCCTTGTATTAGTGGCAAGCCACGATCATCCACATTGTCTTCACATAGCTCTGGTCCCCTCACTTTTCTGCCCATGAACCTTCTTTCTTTTGCTCTGTCACCTTGTAATCCTGTGCTACCTGCAACTTCTCCACACTGCCCTTCTCTTCCCCATGTTAATGTCAATATACGCCCAGAAGAAAAATAGGCATCATGCAGATCTTCCAAGTCATCCAAAACTCTTTTGATTCATTCAACCAATTATTTTCATCATTATGGTGTATTTGTCTTGGGCTTTTATACCATTACGAGTGGATGTCAATGCAGGAAGGGTGGCTTAAATGACCTGAACATGAAACACAATGCCTTGCCCAATGTCCTAGGGCACCTCACAGGAGAGACATCTTGCAGTAATAGTATGAGCTGCTTCTTGGTGTCCAGTTCTATCCTCGTAAACCACCTCATCATCACTTTTACAATGAAGGCTCTGGCATGAGTAAAAACGTTGAGAAAGAAGCCTTCTTGGAGGTCCACCTTCAAATGTAGATGACAGAAGGCACCAAACATCCACTGCTCCTAAGGGTTGGTGGAAACAATCTACCATCCAAAAATGCCACTGATTTGACATCATGACGGGTTTCAGGAGGATAGCTCAGCAGCAACGTGCTCGCCTTGGAAGCAAGACGACATGGAGCAACACAGGTTTGATCCCCGGGTCCGTGGTTAAAAACCTCTGTGTATTAAGTTTGTTATAAACAACCTATCATATCATCTCATGACTAGAGGCCACATGCAACATTATGTATCAGCCAGTAGGTAATGGACACTGTCATGTTAACATGGCAGCGATGCATGCTGTACATTATTGCAGAATGTATCTGCTGTGTCATGTTCCAGTTGGAGAGCGACTAGAAGCACAGAAGAAGCTGCTGAAACTAGAGACATAGTTTTCTGAAAATGTCAATGAACATTATTAAGACAACCTGGTCCCTTTGTGTACCTTTGTGACTTCAGACTACACATTTTCTGCTGATATACATAATTATAAATTATTCATGTAAGAATTGCCTGTAATGCTCAGATCCCACAATCCACACACTGAGGCAGCCTCTGTTTGAAACATGCCCACAAAATAAGAATCTGTCATTCTTTGTGAAGACATTGGGCTTTATTTATTTGTGATGAAATTACTATGGCTCTGCATGAGTACTAGGATGAGGAGTGGTTAAACCGCAAACTCAGCACTCACATTACTACAAACCAAGAGTGATCCCAATCATAACGGTGAAACAGGCACAGACAAGATATATACCTCCTTTGCCTTGTGTGGTAAAATGAGCTGAGGGCATGTGTTAGGGGGAAGTCTCATACTATGGCTAATTTTCCTTACTTATAGAGTCCCCCAGCAGCTTTGCTGGATTTGAAGGGTTTGTTTTTTTTCCTGCTAAGAGTGAGTCTCTTTTTCCCACTCTTATGCATGTTTGCTATGTGTGTTCTAGGCTATTTTTTGTGTTTAATGTCTATGGGGTTTTTCTCACCCTCATAGGAACCATCTTTATACGCATGTGTTACACTGCACCCTCTGTGCAGTAACACAGGGGTGTCGTAGCGACCCCCAAACATAGGCTCCATACCCTGGGACTGACTACTGTCTCCCAGGGCATGTAAAGTCCCCATTGACTTTACTGGTCAATCCTTATGAACAAAACCAGTACAACCCATCTTACTATGGAGGCACTGGCAAGGATTAATAGTTGTATACCGTGTAGTCCCTCTCTCAAAAGTTTCTGGCTGGTGGCAGTGGTTACTACCAAAAATATTCAACCGTGTTCGAGGCTACACATTTACTGACAGCCTCTAACATACCGCTGGTTTATTTTTATATTAACTTTACTCTGGTAGGTTTTATTTGCCAGAACTTTTATATAAATTCTTTCTCGTGTCTTTCTCTAAGGTCCTACCCAGGTTGAGGATCCTTTGTTCGTCCTTTTGGCGGGCTTCTGCCAAGAAGCCCTCCTTTCGGCGCCACTGAGTCTAGGGTGGATCCATTGTGTGGGAGGGGGAGTAGGACCCCTGGACAGGGTTGCCTCAGCAACCCATGTCGCACTCTGCCCTGATAGGCTGGGTGGGGGGTCTCCCGCCAGGATGACCACTCCACTGTCTGAGTGACAGCGTGGCTGTATGAATGGGTATCTTTTTTGCATAAAAGCAGGGTCCTGAGGACCGGAAGAGCAAGGCGTTGCCACTGGAACTAAGAAGCCGAAGAGGATAGAAGCCAAAGACATCTGCATGAACTGAAGCACTGGTGAAGCCCTGCTGCAGCGTCTCACCACTTTTCTCCACACGACGAGAGAAGATCTTCATCTGCAAGAACCTTCTTCCCTTGAGCTGGTGGGGCCAACCAGTTTGCCAATCGCCTTCCTGGACCTGCCTTGGTCGAATCGCCAGTGCCCTGCACTCAGAGACCGGATAGCCAGGCACCCGTCCACCCAGACCGCGATTTAAAGGAGCACACCTTTTATTTCCTTTGGCTGCACCATGGCTGGTTTCATCCCTGGGCAGTGCGGTAACTCAAACCTTCCTCCACGATGAGAGCCTCTCTTCCTCTGCTGGATCTCCCGAACTGCAGGGACTGCCAGGAACAACTGCCACCGCTGGAGCCTCTTCTACATTTTAAGGTATTTTGTTCCGCCAGGCCTCCCTTTTTGTGTGGTAGCGCTAAAGGTGTTTTAAATCCTTTACCTACCTGCTGGGTTGGCCGCCCCTATCATCTAACCTTGTCTTTCACCTTCTGCAACCACCTTTTCGAATCGTTTACCAAACACTTGACTGCAGCAACAAGAACATTTTGATCCTGGGCTCTTTGCCCTGTACCACTGACTCTGGCACAGGCCTATTGACTCTGGCTAAATCTGTTACAACTGTCTTCTCTAGATTGCTTCTCACCTAGAAATGTGTTGGTGCACCTAACTCTCATAACCACCTTTTCCTTCCCACTTTTTAAACTTGTGAAGTGCCATTTTGCTCGGTTTTCACTTCAGTATTATACATGCTAAAGTACTGCCTTGCCTGAACTTGTTCACAATCTTATTGGGAAGTGTTGCTAAGGTGCCTAAGAGTATATTCCTGCATAACGGTTCTTTCCCTCCCTTGTGAGAAATTGATAGAGTGCCATTTGTGTTTGGTGTTCACTGTGCCGTTTTGCTAATTTTTCACTCTTGCACAATCTTGTCTACAATTTAACTATGGAGTTGTGTATACTTGTCTTGATTGATTTTAACTTGCTTTAAGAACTGTGATTTATGTGTTGAACTAGAAGTGTGTAAAATATATATTCTTTTTAATACAAAGCTTTGGTCTGTTTCCTTGTGCCATAGTCCTGTAGCCCTATTGTGTAAACCATGACTACTGCTCATCTCCCTCTTAAGATAAGTCTGACTGCTTAGCCACAGCTAGCAACTAAATCTTTGTGGTACAGACTGATACCAAAGGGGATTTTATTGCTCATACCTGCAGTCTTAATCTTCTGTAGTGCTCCCTAAGGGAACTGCACAGGATTCTGCCTAACAGCAGGCTACACTCTGAGGGGGGTGTGAATGCCATAATAGCAGCAACCCAAACAGCAATATTACAAGACTTCAAAATAAAGAATTTTACATTCAAGTTTGGAATAATAACTGACTATAAACACATTAGCAAAAAGCCAGTCCTGTGGAAAGAACACAGAAAATGTAGAATGTAGATGTTGAAAACAATATAAATAATGTAGCTAGGGTAAAAGGCAATACATTGAAACATTGTCACTTAAAAGGATATATTTTGAGAGAAAATGGTGCATATGTGTGGCTAAAAGGTCATCTTTAGAACCATAATGGCAGCATGGGGGCTGGACTTCACACAAGTACCAGAATTGGTTCTTGGACAGTTTGATGATGTCGAACCAGGCTTCGAGATGCTACATTTGTGGGTCAATACTGGTCCAGGCTGTGAATCGGTGGAGAGTCAATTTGAAGGGGATCAAGTGACAGCATACTTCCAGTGGTTTGAGTTAAGGTCTGGGCTAGGTTGATGTTGTGATCCAGGTGGTTCAATGTGTTGTTTGAAGAAGCAATGGTTTTAAACTGTCCACAGTGGTTAGCTCGTGTTCGAGTTAAACAGGTGGCATGCTATGCTAATACAATGACCGGTCAAGTCAGTTTGATGAATGCAAAACAGCAGTTAAAAGAAGTTTGCGGGATTCAAGGGCTCGGTTGTGGTACTTGAAATCAGTTTCCTTCAGTGCTGCAGCTTCGGACTTGCCCCCTAATCCCCTGCTTACCAGATCTTTAAAGACTTGGTGGGACTCCCACGAGGGTATAGCCCATGGGAGTCAAGAGCGTGGGTGTGGCGCTTGAAGTCAGTTTCCTCCAGTGTTGCTGCTCCGGATTTTGGCGCCGCCACCCCCCCGCCCTGCTTACCGGATCTTTAAAAATGTGCTGGGACTCCCACGAGGGGGAAGTCTGCGTGAGTCAACGGCGTGGGTGTTGGTGCCCGTTTCGGTGTTTGCACCTGCTGGGGGTGAGCAGCTGCCCAGTGGAATTTGGATTTTCCTTGGATTTGATTCATCACCAGACCCAACAGAAGGTATTTATTTTCTCTGGCTTTGATCCAGCTTGTTCACAAGTGAACTTGTTCACATGCAAGCCTTGAAGTTTTGGGTTTAAATCTATTGGTGCACCAGCTATTTTCCTTCTCTGGAGGACGTTTGGGGCATTTTGTTGATAGGACACTTACAGAACGAGTAGAGCTAATGGAGCGGGGGGGGCACAGTCTAAGCGTGCCCTTTGAGCTGTTGGGTGTCCCCCATAACCACACACCCTCTTAGCCTACACCCCCAGAGGCAGGGGTTTGTGACAGGTACTGGCCCCTACTTGAGACACATATGTGGGAGGCCTTTTTCATATCTGTGAATCAAGCTGCTAAGCTGCAAAATTTCCTTCTTGGCTGAGGGTGTTTTCACTTTGACTTTCACTATTGATCTTGTACTCTGAGCCTTGTATTTTGAATCACCTACACTGTTTTTTCCTCAATGTCGAAGCACAAAGCCATTAAACCCCCCCTTCCCCCCATGAGTCAGCAGGTGAAATAAATGGCAAAAGGAACTGACCCAATTGACCAAGAAAATGCAATGATAGAGGAAATTGCTCTAGTTGCATATATCAAACCTAATGATCTGGCCACGAAATGCATTGGGGTTGAACGAATAAAGCGTAATAGTGACAGAAATCTTAAAAAAACATTGACTCATGCTGAAATGAGGGAGAAAACGAACTGTGCCTAAAATGCTGTAACTGTGTTGCTGGAGTTTGATATGATCTTTCCAGGCTACGAGGTACCAAATCCCCAGCACAGAGAGAGGGAAAGACTAATGTGGTACCAATTGAATGCTACACAAAATTCGATAGTGGAAAAGAACGTCTCCCATTTTATGATGATAACGGAAAAGGGGGCCAACTTGTGTCAACACTGGTTCTGCTGCAAAACAGGTTCTCAACCCTGAATTTGCTGAGGGTTGATTCGGGGGATTGAAGACCAACAAACAAACAGAGGGTTTTGGGGAAGAGGGACCTAAATGGTACCAATATTCAGACTGGTACGCCAAATAAACCCGGGGTCAGGGGTGGAGCAAGCGGGTGGGAGCCCATTCTAAGGTGACTATGAGGTCTGTAGGAACTCAGGTGGACAATGAGGATGGGGTGTGACTCCTGCAAGGGCCAGGGTGGACCCAACCAGTAGGTTGAATATCCCTCCGGCATGGCATGCAAGTGCGTGGAGGATGCAAAACTTAAGTACAGCGTGAAGCAGGCCGATTTGGCCATGGGAACATTGGCAAAGGAGGTGGAAGCGCGAGGCAGAAAATAGGGGAATTACAGCAAGAATTGGGCCCCTTGGTGTGCAGCTGTCGACCAGTTTGGAAGAAGGGGGAAAATTATCCTGTGGGAGGGATGCTGGAAGTTTGGGCCCATCCACCCAGTGGCCCCCCAAGAACAACGTCCCCTTACCACAGCAAAACGTGAGGGAATTGTCAAGAGAGATGGACTGGAAGGAGAACGCTCATCCCTCCATCTCTCGGTCGGTGTCTCGTGCATAGCGTTGCAACTCCTTTTATTTCTGACCAATGTCCCCAGAATCCAAAGACAATACCAGGAGTCTGGAGAAGGTTTGATTAACAAAGTATGTCACTGTTTGAGAAGGAAAAGGGGCCGTTTGTCAATCATCAGAAGTGACATAGTCCCGTGCTCACGTTTGTCCCGCTCCCTGTCCAAAGATTTCTTCAGAGTGGCTTAAAATCAAACTTATTGGTGGAGGGGCTGTTGGCTATTGAACATAGGACGATGCCTCCTAGCACCTTGCTCAGCCTGAAACCCCCCCTCACATGTGTCTCACCCCTTGGTGATGAATATCCCCTGGTCTATAGGTGGTATACTGGGTACAAAGGCCAGTTGTGTGGCACCATGTGTGAGAGTGGGCCCCATCTTGTTGTGTACCACACCTAACCTAAGAAGGAATTTGATATGAGGGCCAATTGTTGTGTGTAAGCCTGCCATTGGTGTTAGATTGAGTGCCCTGGCTGCGGGACAATCATCTGGAGCCCTGGGGGCGACGATCATAGTGGGAGAGGGTTCCTCAGGCACAGAGGAAGTGGATGACGGGGCGAAATAAATGTATCAGTGAGGGGGTATTGATTGACAGATGGTTGTCTGCAGAGCAAACCCCCTTCATCAAACCATGAGGCTGTCCCTGATCCTCCCCCTTTGATGCAATATGTAACCCCCTTGAATATTCAAGCTAGGGCTCCAAAAATATATGGAAAATCCAATTTAGTTATATCTGGTGTGCTCCCATGATATAGTCAATATGCAAGAAACTTGGTCTCTTGTGTCCCATAACATCCAGGGCTTTACCACTTTTTTTTTTTTATCCATGCCATAAAGGGGAAGGGAGGGCACCCTAATGGTGGACTAACCCTTTGAGTAAATGTTACATTATTTCTGTCAATTTGCATGCATCCTGTTGATTCAAAGGATTACATGGAACTAAACTTGCTTGAGGGGTCAAACATTCTGCTTATTTATTTGTATAATCAACATGGAATTGATGTTGGTAACTATGTTTTCACTGTTGGAGGAAAGGGTCGCCCAATGAAGGTAAAACCAGAAAGGCCAGGTAAAAATCATTATAACGGGAGACCTGAATCTCCAGTTTGAACCGCTTATGAACATTACAGGGCTTACTAAGGATGAGGATGCTATGTGGGGCATTGAAGAGTTAGAATTGGCATGCTCCAAGAGGAAATATAGATATGCTGAGGAGGCAGCAAGTGTGTTTTTGTCCCTAGGCCTTAGGGCATGAAATGGCAGACTTGTGAGTGATCGTCCAGCCAAAACAACTTTTGGATCTGATCTTAAATGTAGTCTAATTGAAAACATTTTGGTGAATATTAAACTTTGGAAACATCTGCTGGACATCAGAGTGATGAAAAGACCAGAAAGTTCCCATGACCCTATAGTTGTATCTGTCCCAGGGACTTTATTCAGCTTATGTGGGGATGCTACCAACCCACATGTGATCCTGATTGAGATAAAGGGAGAAGCTAGACGTCTCATAAAGTGGTGTTCACTCGACTTAGGATCAAAACTACCAGATACTTATGCAAACATACTTCTGTTAAATGAGGCTTTTTGTTTAAGTTAGGAGCAGACAGTTGTTTATATGTTAACTGTGCACAAGTCTTTGATCAGTGTGCTGGGGGATTCCTTAAGCAAGCCCCAA
This sequence comes from Ambystoma mexicanum, assembly GCF_040938575.1. Taxonomy (NCBI): domain Eukaryota; kingdom Metazoa; phylum Chordata; class Amphibia; order Caudata; family Ambystomatidae; genus Ambystoma; species Ambystoma mexicanum. The sequence continues at coordinate 315,782,505 of NC_090928.1, read as the reverse complement.
ACCACTGGTGGAATAAAGGCAGTGTGCAAAAATCCATGGTACGATGGTGAATGCCGCACTACAAACAAAATACTGATTGAGCAAGCCAAAGGGATTATGGGAGGGGGTACAAGTGCACTGGCCCATTCTAGTGTTATTTACAGCAAATTGCTGAAATTGAAGAAAGCAGAATATTCTGATTGGTAACTCCAGGGGATTTTGGCAAAGTGTGGGGGCAGGGAGGCGTAGTGATCAAAACTAAATCCAGAATGGTATTTCAGAGGCTCCCTGGATCTCCCAGTTTGGTAATCTGCATAGGGACGAGAAACCAGCCTTAAGTGTGATAGGAGGCGTGATCCCAGACAGGGCCCAGTTGGAGGGCCACGTTCCATTAGTGCTGTCCTTAAGTGACACAACAGCAGCACTTATTTCACAGAAACTAGGGAAGGCTCCCCGACCTGATATGGTCCCTATCGATTTGTATAAGCAGGAAGTGGCAATTTGGACCCCCTACTATTTGTGGTGCTGGGTCATTTGGATATTTGTTGTCTGGAGGTGGGGTGCTGGGCCACCTCCATGCCGGGTTCCAGCGTAATGTCAGAACCATAAATCAAGTCATGAGGCTTCAACTAATTGTAGAAAAGCACTTAACATTGAGGAATATGAACACCTTTGCAGTTTTTATTGACCTCAAAACTGCTTTTGATTGTGTTCCCAGAGCAAAATTGTGGCATACTTTGAGGCGGGTCCGATGAGCGTCATATAAAAAATGTATTATAAGAGTTGAGCCAGACAAGCAGCTCTGTATGGGGCCGAGCTGTGGGGCATGTGCGATAAAGGCATGCTCTGTGTAGTGGATCAAAAATTCCTAAAATCCATTCTAGACCTGCCTCTAAACTCTCCTAATATCCCAGTCTTCTGGGACCTTGAAATGCAGAGCATTGGTTTAATTTGTGGTGCGAGGCCAGTGTTTCCATGGGTCCGCCTTTGGTCCAATTGCAATCTGGGCAACTATAGAAAATTGGTAAAAGACATCTTATCCCATCCCAGAAGGCTCAGGTTTACCCTAGTTGGCCGCCATAAGAAAAGAGATGACTACCATGGTGTGTGAAAGTTATTGGCATGACCCTGAATCAGTCCCAAGAAATGTTAAGATACAAATGAAAAAGGGGTGTGCAATCCAGCTTGGTGCCATATCTGTTAAGTAAGGTATACCCTAGCTATGAAATGTATCTGGATAGGATGCGGCCGAAAATAATGAGAGCCCTTTATATGAAGCTGCGTATTGGCATTTTGCCTCTTGCCAGTTTGAAGCATAAGTGGAACTGAGCAATTGCTTGTCCATTCTGTCCAAATGTAGTCGAAAGCACAGGGCAGTTTATTCTTTTTCGTCCGGAATATGTTTCCATTAGAAGGAAATATCTGTTACTGCTTTTTAAACAATCATGTATACGAAGTGTAAATGAGGCTTTACATATATGTCTGGCGGGGGTGAACAAAGTAGCAAACCATGCTTGGGGAATTATGTGTACCCGGCTTAGAGAAAGAGATCTGATCACATAATCCGCCTGAAGAAGGTCATGCCAGCTTTAAATGTTCATTTGATTGTATTGTATATTTTATTTATGTTATTAGTGCATCTCAGGTATTATCTATGTTTTTTTTCTCTGTAATACTATTCATATTCAATCCTTTTAACTGTTGAATTATTTATGTGACTTTTATGATCTGTTGGATCGAAATAAAGTTAAATGAAATGAAAAAGAAGCTCAAAGGGAGTGCCAAAATAAGCACTGTGAGTTAAAGGCACTACAAAGGGGTAGAATAGTGAGCACGCATGATCCGAAACTACAGAATACAGGAAAACAGCTGTGTGGCTTCTTATGATGTTGTGAGTCCTAATCCAGAGGCTCAGGTGCAAGATTATTCTTTTTCCTCTTCACTCTCCGTCCGGGGGGGGGGCATGCTGGTACCTGCAGGAGCCCTTCACCTCCATTGAAGACCCTAGGTACTTGTACAGCTATCAGAAAGTGCAGGTTCTGGTCCAAAAGCAGAACACCCTAAATGTTCATTGGTAATGTATAAGGAAAAAAGATTGTCTCTGATTTGGAATATCTGTCTTTACCTCTGGCAGATGGCTTTAAAAACAAATACTCTCCCAAAAGGGTCCAAACCACTTTTTCTTTTGTTAACAGTCCAAGATCAATCAAAAGGAAGTGAAAGACAGAAAGAAAAAAGAAGCCCACAGAACGCCAAGATGGTGCTACTCATAATGCAGTCAATTCTGCTCTGTCTGTCACTTCTAGATCCACACCTTCCCAAGCCTGCAGCTTCAAAGGCCCTTTGGTATGCACCACCCTGGTGTAAGGGTGGCACATGTATTGTGGTGGTACCATTTTGAAGCATGATTCCCAAAACCCTCCTTCTGAGAGTTTCCTGGGCTGGAGAGGTGTTACCCAAGACCTCAAGGGATAAAACAGAGTCAGATTGCCTGCCTGCTGCTCTACTAGCTGCAACAAAGACATGCTGTCTAGCTAGAATCCGCATAGCATTTCCATAGCTGGCCTGAGCTCATAGGGCTGGCGTGAGTATGATACAAATCTGATATGGCTTTAATAATGGTGTGCACTATCAGTCACCATACCAAAACCAAGGTATGGTATATTATTAGAGTTTACCCTGCCATCAAACCTATAGATTCTTCATAAATATGATGGTTTTGGAGCAGAGGTGTAGATTGAAATGCAACCTATATCTGCAGACTTTGCTGTCACACCAGCTGTCAAACAGAGTGCATGTGACCTTCGAACATGGTCTGGGACACTCCAGAGCAGGAGCAGCTGAGCAGGAAACCGGTACATCAGGGCTTATGTGTTCACTATACTTTTGGCATGGTGCTTTCTGAAGGGGGGGGGTCTTTTTAGCAAACAACCCTTTCTGAGAATGGCCCACAGACTTTTATTATTTAATGTTTTTTTTTTTTTAATTGGGGCTTCTACACCATAGACATATGGCAATTCCCGCAACATTATTCTCAGTTTATTTGGGAGCCACACAAAGGCCTACATATCCAGTACCAGGGTTCTAGTGCAAAATTACCCTTGTGTTGGTAAGGAGAAGGGTAGCAGCAAGCTAAATGATTCTCATTTGACAGCCCTATCAGTGCTGTGAGAAACCAGAAGGGGTCTCACCCGCTAGTCCCTGTGGTTCCTTCTCTCAGGGAGCTAGTGCACGCCCATTGCCTTTGGATCCAGACTCTGGGGATGGACCAGTACGGGAGGATCACCGGGATGAGGGGGACACCGGATGGTGAGATGCGGTATCCCTCTCTTTCCTGTAACTCCTTCACCCCATCCTACCCAATGGGATATTTAGAAATTCAACCCCCGCCACTTTTCCAGCATGAACACTTATACACAGACAGCCCGCTCTGGGAGAAAACAGACTCACACCTGAGCTGTGAACCTGACATCTCCCAATACTATGGTTGGGTGAGGTCAGGCAATTATCGACAAGCACTCACCCCTGACTTCCATTACACTTCCCCACATGGATAAAAGGTGGAGCATGATAGCACATTCTGAGCGTGACAAAACACATGATGGTACAGAATTTTCTAGTTGGCAGCTAAACGAGGGGAGAAAGACAGCCAGCCACAAGAGATTCGTTAGAGGGGCAACACCCTTGACCTTTTTGGCAGGAAGCTGTTCTTTTCCAGAAAAATGTGTGAATGAATCTAAGTGGTCTTGCAACGGTTTAAGCAAAACCCATCGAACATTCGAAAGTCTTTGATTTTGGTATCATTACAGATCTGCACATGCCGCCTTGCCCCGTGCTGAAAGCATGGGAAAGGAAAGCCAACTACTCAGCTATCCTGATATGTCAATTATTGAACACTTTTCTTTTACATACATTGTTATCCCACACCATTTTGTATTTAGAAGTAAGAATTGGCAATAGGTTTATTACTATAGGCCCTTTTATTTAGACAGACTCCACTAGGCCTAAGTTATTATTATTTGATAGTCGTAGCTTGCTCCAATATTTAGATTTAGGTTTAGATGTGTAGTCTACAAACCCATCGAAGTTCAATAAACACTCTTGAACTGTGATCACATGTGTCTGTCTTCACTATTTGATACCATGCCTTCCTTGCACTGTCTACTGCTCATGCTGGATGCATATTTAAGTCCCATAAATCCTAATAAGGAGCAGAAGTTTCCTACTTGAGCAGCTCTGGGCAATACCTATCCTACTCAAGTTGGCACCATTGAATATAGTGATGACACTGCTCCAGATGTGCCATGCAGAGGTAATGCTGTTCACAGCAAGTGAAAGGTGGAACTCCCCAATAATACCACTCTATCATGTGCCTCCCAATCAGTGATGACTCACCCATTGTGGGCAAGGGCGTGCTAACCCACCAGAAATCTCGCCCTTCATGTAGGAGCAGTGCCAACCCTGGAGCGCTCCCTCATCTGCTTATTGCGGCAGTGGGGGCGCTCCTGTGCTGGCTTGAACTGTCAGAGGGAAACATGTTTTCCCTTTGACAGTTCTATTCCCCAGCCGCACATGTCCAATGGGCCATACAAGGCCAGGGATTTTTCTTCTTCAACCTTGCATGGCCCATTTGGGATGTAGGCTCGGGAACTACACATTTGTATGTGCAAGTGGGTGCTTCTGAGCCTCCCTGCACATATAAACGGAGCTGGTGCCACATCATCAGCAGTCCGGCTCCTGCATGTATGAGCAGGTGCCAGGAACTGCTCTGATTTCTTCTTCCTGTTAATGCAGTAAAGGAGCTGTAGTGATTTCTGGAGGGCAGAGCAGAGATCGATCCAGAATGGAGCTGCGTGCAGGTAAGATTTGTATGTTTTGTAATGTATTATAATGTGTATGTGAATGAGTGAGAGCATGATATGTTTGAATCTGCTGTGTGAATGTGTGTGTGTGTTTGCGCTGTGCTGGTGAGCAGGTGGGGGTAGGTGCAGGCCTGGGGGCAGAGCAACAACACATTCTTTCTGGGAACTTATCATAGAAGCCCAAAAAAATCATCATCCTTTCTTTTATCAGCCAGTAGTTGACTAAAGAAAGGATTATTTGTTATTACGTGGCTAAACTGGCATTTTGGGGCTATCAGTCTAGTTCTTTCTTACTGAGGAATAACTTTTTTTCTCCGGGCATCTTTGTTAAACCAAGCATGGTATGTGTAATTACTTAGCTAGACTGCCATTTTGGGTCAGCCAGACTAGCCCTTTCTTACGGTGGTTAGACTAATGCAGGCATAATTCAAACCTATGGCAAACAAATCTTTACTTATTTGGGTGTCGCTGTCACAAACATTCATCTCCAACTATTGTGTCTGCCCAATAATCACTGAAAATGAAACAAAATGTGGAGCATTGTTGCCTCACCAGCACTAGATTTTCTGGTTCAGTCTATGGCAGATTACTCAAATTGATAATACAGAGATCAGCAGTTTTGTGATTTGCTGATGTATTTGTGCACTTGATGCAAGAGTTCCTTCAAATAATAATAAATTCCTCTACATATGTTTCACCACAAAAATGAAGTGGCTCATCGGGAGGAAATCAAAGTGGATTCTGTGAATCAATTGCATCCATAGAGTTGACTTAAACAAACATTTTCATAATTGTTCAAGACTTAGAGGTGTATCTAGAAAAAAAGGTAAAATAAAGTGTGGTAAGTGAGAGCTAAAAATGTATTTCATGGCACAAATGTGGATTACAATGTGAGGACAATAGTTTTTTTCCCAACTCACCCTCTGTTGCTGTAGTTTTAGTGATGAGATTCAAAAATATTGGAGGCAATCCTCCATGTTACATAGATATTCCTTGGTATAGGTTTAAAGGGCAAGGCCCTTCATGTAAGAGGGGTGGCCCTGTGGATCCAAGTACTGATTAATATGGCTATCCAATTGTAGTATATTCCAATGTCCTGTCAAAATCATCCTGATGGTATAGGTATTTGAGCTACAGGTGGTTATAAGTCTGATTTTGTGAAATATAGCATTAGTTCTCAGAACAGAATTTCTCAGAAGTTCTGTTCTCTCCTTGGGTTTTGCTCTGTTCCCAGCTTTACGTAGTATTTCATCATGCTATCCTCTTTATTTAAATTTAATTAGTGTATTCGATTTGTGAAGTTCAAATTCTGTTGGCTCATTGCAGTTTTTGATTCTTAGAATCTCACCATGCAGTATATTGTAAATAATGTGTTTTGAGTGGTTTCTGTTAGCATGTAAGGTGCTGTTTCCGGTCGTGGATTTCAGGTAGAGTGTTGGCTGTATTGTATTGTTGACAATGTACAGTCTTTGGTTCATGGTGAGTGTGATGTTAAAGGTATTGGTATTCAAGTAGTTCCAGTGGAGTAACTTTGCTGAAAATGTTGGGGGGGGACATACCAGCTGAAGAAAAGGTACCCCATCCAAATGAATGGGGACAAAATGGTGTGCCATGAAAGTTGGGGGGACAAACACCCCTATCCCCCCTAAAATTACGCCCATGAGTAGTTCACATATTCTAGGAGGGTTGGTTTGGCTCCATCCCAAATTAGTAAAATTACATCAATAAAGCGACCGCAATATACGATATTGCTTGTGTTGGTGAAAGCTGGATGTATCCACGCATTTTCTATTTCATAGTTGGCCAGGAAAAGATTGGCATAGGTGGGGCATATTTCCCTCCATTGCAGTTCTGTGTAATTGCTGATAAAGTTGTCTGTTGAAACAAAAGATGTTGTTCGGGAGTGTGAATTCCAGCATAGATAATAGCATTCTCTTTTGCTCATAATATGTGATAGATCTTGATTTGGGGAAATAGCTTGTAGTCACTAATCCTTTTGGGTGTTGAATGGTGGTATAAAGGGATGTCACATCCAGAGTCGCTAATCAGTCGCTTTCAAGCGAGGTGATGGAGTCCAATTGTTGTATCACATGTGTAGTGTCTTTGATATAAAATGCCAGGCTCGATGCTAGAGGTTGTAGGTGTACATCGATATATGCTGATATTCTTTCTGTCAATGAGCCAATTCCATTAATGATGGGTCTGCAGGGTGGAAAATCAGCAAATTGTTTATGAACTTTGGGTATAAAGTATATTGCGGCCATTGTTGGAAATTCGATGTTCATGAAAAAATACTCATCTTCATTCAGAAGAACAAGGTTGCACCAGTTTTTACTCATTGATCTCCATTGTCTGATCAAGTCTGGGAGAGGGTTTGTTGTCAATTTATTGTAGCAATTTTCTCTCATTCAGAGCTTCTCTAATATAGTCTGTCTTGTTCATGATGACTGTTTTCCGCCCATGTCTGCAGCTTTGATAATATAATCGTGAGTCTCTTCCAGGATTTTTAAGGCTTCTCTCTCTCACTGTCAAATTATGACGAATTTTAGGTTTCTGATGTTTAAGGTAGATTTTTCTTAAATCATCTGTTACTGCTCTATTAAAGAGATTCACTGTGTTGTCTGGTGGCAACGTTGGTGCAAAGGTAGAGTGAGGTTTAAAGTGTGTTTCCTCTGCCAGGTTGAGGGGTTAATTCTGTTCTCTCCTAATATTTTCAAGACTATAATCCTCTTCCACCCCTTCAATGATTAATAAGCGTACTTATTACTAATACGTTTACTGTTGCTTTCTTATGGTGGCATGAAGTGTTTTTACTGGGCATCTATGATAAACCAAGCATGATATGTATTATTACTTGGTTAGACTGACATTTTAGTGTGTTCCAACTAGCCCTTTCTTAATGTGGCACAAAATGTTTCTACTGGGCATCTATGATAAACCAATCATGGCATGTGTTTTATGTGGCTACACTGGAATTTGGAGTAGCCAGTCTAGCCCTTTCTTGCTGTGGCATGGCATTGTTTACTGGGCATCTATGAAAATCCAAGCATGGTATGTGTTATTTTATTAAACTAGCATTTTCGTGCAGCCAGTCTAGATATTACTTGCTGTGGCATGGCATTTTATTCTGGGCATCTACGCTAATACACTAAAGTGTTATTACATAAGTAGCATTACGTGTCTAGACTGGACTTCATTGTACAGCCAGTTTGGACATGTTTTCCTATTTTGTCATGGCTTTTTAAAAGGCCAAGGCAATAGGAGTATGTTTTTGTGGGCATAGTGCCATGTATTGTCAGAGTGCGTGTGGACATGGTTTCTTATAGTATCATTACTGTCATGTGCAAAGCAAACATGAGTATGTTCTTATGTAGGAATTTTGGGATATATTGACTCAGCCAGCATGGAAATGTATTGGCACAGCCAGTGTTAACATGTTTTTATACTGGCAAATTTTGTCAGCAAAGGCATCAGAAAAGTGCATTGAAAAATGCTCCTATGCACTTTTGGTGACTTGCAACGTTTCCATTTTTGGATTGAAGTTACCCTTCAAAAACGATTGCTGTGTTCGGCTTTGTACCCAATTTTTCACAGACAGTATGCTGTATATTGCTTCATTACTGAGGTTTTTAGTCCTTGATAAGCCTTGCAATTTCCTTTTCAAAAACAATAATTACAACAGACCATGATATATTATAGTTATTTATTTGATACATAACATTAATACATGTGAGCTTAATACTTCAGTATGACTTATATATCTAAATATGTCAACGCATCAGCAACCTTAGAATAGAAAAAGGTTGTGCCACTTCTCTAATTGATATGCATAAACATAATCCAATGTGGAGTTCTTTGATCGAATATCTGACTGCCTCCGCAATAGATTCTTTTTAATAATCGCTTCAATTTTAGTTCCATTTGATTCTCTGTTTGCTCTTGTGTCTTGTATTGGTCTGTCTATTGCATTCTTCTTTTGTGTTACTGTAATCCTTTTAGATTCTTATCTCTCATCTATTGCTCCAATGAGTTCTAATGTTTTGCAAATTAAATATTAGTGAATTCCTGCATTTATTGTAACCTTGATACACTACGCTGAAGGCTTTTACCTTTTAGCTCAAATGTATATAAATGTTGGATTATTTAATTGTTAAGTCTTATAATTGTTGTCAACTGCTGATTAATATATTCTGTATTTATTAATTACAACACTTAATACAAATAACTTAAGAGAAAAAGCATCAGCCTATATATGGTGTTACAGTTTATTTGAACACATCTAAATAGTATATGGGCATTGAATTAGTGAATGTTTGAATATCAATGGGAAGATAATTAAGTTAATCTTGGAAAAAAGTATTGTGCAATGGACCAGAAAGGTGCAAAACGAAGGCACCTTTAAGTCCATAAAAAAGTATAGTTACACTAAGAAACGAAATCCTTTAATTCCTAGAGAAGTCAATTGAAAGTATAGCGATTTACAGCATTTCAAGAAAATAAGACTAGCAATAGTTTTATAACTCTTTATTTAGGACGTGAAATGGGTACATATCAATGCAAAGATTATGTTTGATTCCAGCGAAAACCTGTAGTTTTATACTGTTTTTTCAGACTGTTCTATTTTCATTAGAAGCAGGTAGTGCAAAAAGGGCAATCATTCACTTGAAGCTGGGAAAGGACCACTGGCCACCTTCTCTGCTTATAGCGGTCAATCGGAGGATCGGAAATGGAGTATGGACACAGCCAAGATACAATGGACCAATCAGAATCAATTTCTGATTGACGGGCGATAATCAATTTCTGATTCACTGAACTGTTAGTTATAATCAAGGTCATTCTACAATAAAAAACAGTTGATATGGCAGAGAAGTAAAGCTTTCTCGTGCTCGACCTAAAAATATACAGACAAGTCACTTGTACGTACACTCTCTCGTTCATTTCAGAAAGAAATTCAATGTACATCTCTCAAGACAATTGTTCCCCGTTTGTAACAGCAATCTGTGACCAGCCTCAGTCTTCCTTTACCTGCAATGTTTCAATGTACACGAATGTCTGTGTATTCTTGCACTCCTAACTTATGCTCTGTTCTATTGCACCTCCCCTTATGTCCTTGGAAGCTACATGCATTATTTTTGAGTACCATAAATGAAGACAAAATGAATAAACATTCAATATTAGGATACAAATAAAACTCAAACATCTATGTCAAATGATTGGATTGATTGATAGGTACTGTGTTGCTGAAAAAACATGGCAGCAATTGGCATCCACGTGTGGAAAGTTCCTTACATCAGGAAACCACTGGCTTCATAAACGCCGGATAAAATAAAATCAGCAAACATCTGGCGTGCAGTACTCCAATCTCTGAAAAACAGTGACAATGACAACCTCGAGGCTAGTTTCCTGCCATTACAGCACAGTATACTATGCGGCTGAACCACATGTGAAGAACATTTATTGTTTGCGGTCACCATTATCATTCGTTCTCACTTTATTAAGGATGCTTAATCATTGGCAATAAGTGTTCAGATTGAAACTGAAAAAAAAGCTCCATAAACATGCAGACATAAATGGCAACGCGAGGAAGAATTAACACATAAAATCGATGAAAGCTCGGCCAGCAAGAGTGCATTTGAGCATTGCACAACATTTGAAGGAAGGAGTGGCAGAGCAAATGGGGGGGAAGAGTGGCAGCGCAAAACGGGGTAATGGAGCGACAGCCCAAGAGGGAAGGAGAAAAAGCACAAGGGGGCTAGAAGCACCAGCGCAAGGGGGAAAGAGTGACAGTGCGAGGGGGAAGGAGCGACAGCACAATGGGGTAGGAGCAATAGTGCAAGGGCGAAGAGTGACAACGAAAGGGTGAAGGGGCGACAATGCAAGGGAGAAGAGCGACAGCACAATGGTGAGAAGGAGCAACAGATTAATGGGGAAGGAGCAACAGCACAATGTGAGAAGGATTAACAGCACATAGGGAAGGAGCAACAGAGCAAAAGGGAGACAACACCTGCGCATCGGGGAAGGAGCGACAGTGCAAAAGGGATGGAGCAACAGCGCAAGGTGTGAGTAGGGACAGCGCAAGTGAGGGAGGAGGGATAGAGCAAAGGGGGAGGAGGGAAAGCACAAGCGAGGTAAGGAACAACATTGCATGTGGAGAGTACATCTGTTGGTTTTATGTATATTTGCAGCCTAGTCGTAGTTATCCTATATTGTAATTTTGCTCTCAATGGGTCTCATTGTCGGGCCAGTGCAGATGTCCTCAAATGAAATCTGACATTTCTTCATAGTCATAGATGAACACATTCTGATACCCTTGATCCCACGTTTTATGCAATTGCGCAAAACACTAGGACAAAGGGCATTTCTCCCCATTTCAAAGTGGATCGTAAATTCAAAAACGGGATGTTAATTGAAATGCGCATAAATCATATTTCATTCGGGAGCAGGGTAATGCACAATGCATATCCAGGTCATTCATGGACCAGTGATGCTGTTCCTAATTTCTATCCCTCCAACAGATGCTTGAGCGATGTAAACAACACACTCCGAACACAAACGTTTTGCCAACAATTAAAACATAAGTCAGATATGAAAACGCAGGGATCTGAGCATTACATTGCATTACAAAATTTATTTGGAGAGGTGTAGAACCACAGATAACATAACGAGTTTGGGCAGACAGTATTCTGCTCAATGGACTAATCGTGGACACCATATTACCCAGTGAAATGTAATGTGCTGGGAGATCTTCAGGCTTGTTATGCTGAAGGTTCTAGAATTTACAGTGAAAGCCCACAAATTGTGCTGTAGAGATGTGTTCTGAGATGTTGGAGGGGTTTGGTACAGTGCATTCTATTTGAGTGATGTATGGCCTCTTTTTGATGTTTTTGTGTGTGTATGTTTAACAGGTGCCTTTTGTTGTCTTTCCTGTTTACTCTTGTTTTCCCTTACTCCAAAAACATTTCCCTGTCCTTTCCCCCGGTCCCTTTTCCCCATTGGTTCACCGCAAAAAGCTTAAAAGAGCAAAAATAAATGTCTACTTTGTATTGTACGTTTTTGTCCTATGAAGCTTGGTGTGATATGTTACATCCCTTCATCCCCTTGCCATTTACTGCAAAAAAGACAATACAAAAATCCTTTTATACACCTCCTTTTATGTGAAACTTAAATAACCTTTGCATTTGTGTATTTAGGCCCCTTCCTTTGTGTGTCTGTGAACACTGTGTCAATTCATTTTATTGTCCTAGTTAGATGCTTGTATTAGTTAGTAGGTGGTAGCGCTGTGTACAAAGGGAAATTAAATAATAAAATGGGGCAGTGACTTGGATTAGGAAGAGGAAGTTGACGTCTCCTCAGACAATCATATTGATTATAGGGTGGTGATCACAGAGTGTACATATGTGCCTCTTGTGTTTGTGGGTCCTCTAAATTACACACCCCCACAGCCAGAGCAGGTGTTGCCGAAGGGGGGAGAGCATGTGAGGTATGGCACATGAGAGGTGACAAAGAAAAGCTGATGGAGGGGTATTCCCTGCCAGAGGGAGTGGTGATGGAGGAGGAGGAACAGCTGACAGCAGCAGTGGACCGCAGAAATAGAGAGTGGATGGGGAAAGGAGTAGGCAGAGCTCTTGCAGACAGTCCTTATGCCAGAGGTCTTGGGTATGGCTGGGGAGGACTGCCAGGGAATATATGACTTTGTGAAGAGTTGGATTTAGGAGCTGTGGATCCACTAGAGTCATTCATACACATGGCCTTAACTAACTTTGGAATTTTGGAGGTGATTGTGGTGGATGCAGCATAGGTGGTTGGTTGCCTGAAGCCAGCTGCGCAGGTGGCGAAAGTGATGGTTGATGAGCAGATAGAAGAGCAATAATGAGAGGAGACAGAAGTAGTCCCTTAGAGGATCACTCAGGAGGGGAATAATCTTTCCTTGTCATTTGGAAGTGTAGGTGGCACAGTCGGCCAAGACAGTGTCCACCTAGTCATGGTCCTGGGAGACTTTAGGGTGGCACAGGGAAGGCAGGGAGGAGGCTGGAGGACACAATCATATGCAATATGTGCAACACATCAGTTAAGAGTTGCTTTTTGAGGAGCACTGCAATCCACAACCACATGGAATGGAATCATGCCATAACTAATTTTGCAACCAGCAACCCCAAAGTATAAGAGATGGTCTCAACCTATATTCAGTACAAATTGGGACCTCCAGTCGAACTGTGGAAATAAAACTATAAAGCAAATTAAATGAAAATATGGGGAAACAATTCCTTACAAAAATGACAAATTACCAGAATTATCATACATAAAATCCACCATGAGGTTGACAAAACACCACAAACCATATTAAAAAAGACAAATTGAATGTATTAAATAATTTAAGACCTGGGGTAATATTACACAATGACATAAATATATATGTTTAAAAACGAAATCAATTAAAGGCATGGTCTAGTAAAATGTTTTATTGTCCCTATGGGTCGGCCATGTTTTTTTAAGCCTAAGTGGCTTGATTTTAGAAAACTTTCCTATGGACCTTACCTGAGTTTTCATCCATTAAACGCACGCGAAAACAGACACCAGGGCGCCGCCATTTTGTGATAATCCTATCACTTGATGCATCGCCCTGGCTGACCTGCTTCTGCGGCACTAAATCAATTCCCCCGCCCCTGTGCCTGACATTATCCAAACATTCATATTCCCCACCTCTCTCCGTGACATTACTGTGCTGCGTAGGCAAACGCGCCCAGTCGTCTTCTACGCGACTCCACACAGAACCCGGAAACCAACACAGACCATCTCACAACACAGCGCGCCACAATTCGGAATATGAAACTGTACTTTAAAATCAAACAGCAACACGGTACATTTGGTAAAGTACATTTATTTTACATTAAATGTTTAGAGAATATTCAGCAATTGCCATATGAACTCCAAAAGCCATTTATTTTCTTTTATCTGTATCCGCCATGGTACACAGGGTGTTGCTTTTCGTTAAAAGAAGCGCTTTGGAAGCACGGTGAACCGCAAGGCTGTTCCATCAACTAGGCACTAGTCCATCGTAAAGGTTGATATGTTGCTTCTAGCCACTAGTACAGCGTAAGGGCATGTGGGCCCTTGGTGATCGTCCCATAAAATTGTCAGTGTGCTCCAGTTGTTCACACGAAGCTGCAGGTGTCTACTGTAAAAGCCATCTGCTGGTGTCTCAAACCGATGGCAGTAGCGGAAGGGGAGCAAATACCTGTTATGAAAACAAAAAAATTATAATTAGTCTCGCCAGCCGATCTTCATTAATATTACTCATTTTATTTATTAGGGCCGATCAGAAACTATTTACTTGCAAGGATAGTTCAATGGAGTATGTTCGGCTCTAAAATCAATGCGAAAAGTAACGAAATAAATCGAGGCCAACACACAATGATAAACGACAGTTAGTCTACATGCGTGAGGAATGATGTGATATATGATTTGGCATTTGTAACGCGCCTATACTCAAGTGTTTCAAGGTGCGACGAGGCAGGTGGGGAACAAGGGCAGACAGACAACGATCCTACTAGGCCAGTTGTCTTTCTGATCGCGCATGGGGAAGGGGGGAGGGAGGGTAAAAGTGCTGTACATGGTTAGTTGAATTCAAATTAAATAATAGGGCCAGCTGGTGGCAAGTGCAAGGTAAATGCCGGGAGAAGGGGCTGAAGGATACAGAGACAGTCCCGTAGTGCAGGTAGGCAGTGCAGGGAAAAGTGGCTGGGCCAAGGACCGAGATCCGTGAGACCAGTGGACCTGCATGCCCATGTGCCCACTACGAACACGTTTTCCTTGCTTTTCCTAGCTCTTCATTCATTCATTTATTCAGGCATCCATTCATTAAATCTTCATTCCGGTATAAAAGCGTGTAAAGATTTACTTACATTATATTTGAAATTTCCATTGTGTCTCTTCGTAATGCAGTCTGTAAAATGGACCGTGCTCTTGACAACGATTTTTCGTATACTGAACTAAAATGAAACTCGGTCTAGTTTCTGAATTTTCTGCCTTATCGTCTCTTACGTTATTGCGCACCCCCTTCAAAGGTAGTTCTTTCGGCATGGTGCCTGTCTCAAGGTCAAAAAACAATAGACCCTTATACTTCCAGTGCGACTTGTGGGCCTCATCTGGGCGCGAGCTGAAAATCAAAGCCACTGTCCTTCGCATTCTTTATTTGCAACATCACGTAGTATAGGCATCTGTGAGAACTTGAAGTTTAGAATCCGTCTATGTAGTGCGCCTCAATGTACAAATGCGAACTGGCTTCTCTCCCAAATGCCACGACCCGCTTGGTGCGTTCTAAGTGCCCCAATTTTGTCCCTGTTGTCTGCGAGCTTTGCAGCCCAAATTGAGACATTTAATTTTTGGCGGAAGGTCAGGGAAAGTATAAAGTACCACAGGAGTTGAGTTAAAAGTGAGATTTATTGTGTGTTTGTTTGTTTTATTATTTGCAATACGCAAGCCTCCCCTCCGTTAATAGTGCGCAGCATTTACATTTACATGAGATGAGACATGAGAAAAATATATACATACACATATATGAGGTGAATAGAGAGAATTCAAAGATGACACCCAGCTTGTTCACCACCCATGATGGTGAAGGTAGGGGTTAGGGTTACAGGTACACTGTACAATAACATTTATTTACAAAAAGACAATCGTATTGCAATTATTTAAACCGGGATTTGTACTTCACAACCAGCTGTGCTTCGGGTGGGCATGGCACAGTCACAATGTTCGGTGGCAATGGATCACTGCTCTGCACAGAAACGTCCAAAATTCCATATCTGTGCTTCTCTAACACAGCAACAATAAGGCCTTTCACAAAGTCGAACTGCATTTCATCATAGACTGGTTTAATCACCCATTGCTTACTTCGTTTTGAAAACACCTTAGTGTAGCGAGGCATCCTTACTTTACCCCTAGTCCTAGATTGTTCACGTCCGACATTGCTGTTATCAGTCAAGACCGCTAGTAGAGTGCAATGTTTCATGCCCCGAAAGCTAAAATGCAAGCGCTTTGGCCTGTACTTTAGGCACATATTGTGGAACACCTCCAAATCTCCTGTGTGACAGAATTCTGTCAGTCCTCTCAAATCTCTTGATAGAGTTTTGTCGAAAACAATCTTCTCAATGGCTTTGTGTGTCGGTGAAGATGGAATCAACCACTTCTTCTTCCGTGCCTCCTCTGGGGACAAAGGGCCATGTTCACATTGGTGGAAATGTTGATTTGCTGTCCATCGGTGAACGTTGGTACAGTGGTGCATAAGTGACCACCATTTTTCAAGTAGTATTTCCACTGACCCTTCACAAGTTTTTGAGCTCCACCAAAGATGGTTGGTGATAGAATGGGACCACTGCAAAATACTTTCAAAACCTTTTTTTTTCCCTGCAGCCGAGATTTTCTTACTGATTGATTTAGCAAGATGCCATACGTCAAATTGAGAATTAATATGTGGGAACTGCTCTCTCATTGTCTTGGCAATTGAAACGTGTCTGTCCGTGGCTATGAGGTCGATGTGCATTCCTCTTGAATGTAGATATTCCACTGATTTTATAAATCCTAGTTTCTCCATGGCCACTGGCGTACATTGTGTTACCTGCACGACCACCGAACTCACAATTTTCTTACTATCCATGTCCTGAAAGTGGTAGGTGCAGTACTTGGCAGAAAATCCAGGGCTGTTGCACTGTCCATCGCCGGCTAGCCTGAATCGTTTGCCTTCGAATGTACTTGCGTGAGACAATTGTTCAATTTTCCAAGCATCACTAATGGCCGGAAACAGATAATCACGTTGGTATATGTAGTACAGCGCTTTAGAAATGAAATGGAGTCCCACAAACTGAAAGAAAGCCTCTAACTTTCTAAAACTGGAGCCACTAAAAAGTGATGCAGCTGCACACAGTAGATCGCCTGCTGGCAGTTTCCCCAGCATCGGTTGTGCAGACCATGAGAACCTATGATTTAATCTACAGACGGCATTTATTATGACGTCACTGCCTTTTATTTGACGAGTCACATTAATCAATGGCTTCCCACATACTTTCCATCTAATTGAATGTACACATTTCAGCATACTTGTAATTTCCATCAAACAACTGTCGAATACAATGTATTTGCTCTCTTTCATTAGACTGTCATCCTGCGTCAACGTTGTTTCGGCCTGTGACGTTGTGGGGATTTCAACACATTTGAAAGTAATATCGCTGATATCAAGTTCTGATGCGTCTATGGATGCTGCGGCTGGTTCATTATCTGTCATTTCGACATCTATTACTTCAACATTGATGGGAGAACAAAACAATGTCGACAGGTTTTTGGGTGGCAAATTTTTGGCGGGTGTAGATTGTGTGAATTGATCTGCAACCACTTCAGAGCTATCTTCAATACATTCAATAACATCTTCTTGTGGTTGTGTGGTCGCACTGTAGCTATGGTCCAATGCAACTTTGCTGTAGTCTCCAAACACAGTTAATTCATGTTCTGGCCATTGGACATGAGCATCTCGAGCCTGAACATGCCTTGCCTCAATTAATAGTTCCTCCATAGTGTACATGGTCTGGCAAGCAACATCTCTCATTCGCTTCACTGTCTGTGTATGTATAGCTCTGACACCCACGGGTAACTGGAGGAGAGATTGCAAAAGGGATGTTCAGTTTAAACACAAGATAAAGTGTAGTCCAATTGACTGGAAAAAAACATAAAATAGTCCCCAGCACAAACATTTTTTTAAAGTTATGAACTGTTTGTAACTAACCTTTTTTTGGTTTTTTTTCTTTGCAACTTTTTTGACTCCACCTTTAACATCTGCACGCTGTAGCTCCAACTCGTTTCCGCATGTCCTCCCTTCCTCTTGCGCTGCAATGACTATATTTTCTACATCCGCATAGACAGCATAGACAGCACGGAATGAGGCTCCATCGTCTCCCTGAAACTGAAATTGTTAGCATAAAACACACGTGAGGATGAACACACGGGTACATCTCAATAGGCAAACACGATTTAAACATTGTGTGCAACAATCAAACGACAAGTATTCGACCAGTGATGATCTATTTCGATGGAGCTGTCAGTATGCATACCTCTGGCTCTGCATGGACTGCCATGAATGGTTGTATTGGAGAGGAGGCATCTGCATCTCTCTGAAACACAGTACTTGCATTAGTATGCTTTTCAATATTGGAAACATAACACACACTTGGGGTCGAACGCACAGGTACACATAAAGAGATAATCACAAATTATGCATTGTCCAAAAGAATCAAGGAAAATCTAAATATGATCACATTTCATTGACTTATTTCTCCGATTTATTTACATCTGCATCATCTAAATTGGATGTTGTGATTGTAGTGGAAGCTTCGTCGTCTCCCTGAAACACAGCACTTTCGTTAATAGGGAAGAAAGTATAGCAAATGGAATCACGTTATATGATCATGCATGATGGAGCTGTCAGTATCCATACCTCGTGCTGCTGAAGAATATCTATGGATGTTGCAAATGTAGTGCGCACTTCCGAAAGCTGTTGCGCCGATTCGTATACGCATGGTCCCGCTTCCACTTCCCCTGGAATTACTTGAATGTCAGGCTCTGCATCAAGTGCAGGGGTTGACGCTCCATCAACTGCCTGAAATATAGTACTTGCATTAGTGAGGATTACAATAGTGAAAACATAACACACACCTGGGGTCGACAGCACAGGTACATATCAACGGCTAACCACGATTGAAACATTGTGTAGAACAATCAAACGACAAGAATTCCAGCTCTGATGATGACGCTCGATGGAGCTGTCAGTATCCATACCTCCTGCTGGTGAAGAACATCTAGAAATGTTGTAGATGTAGCGGACGCTTCAGCATCTCCCTGAAAGACAGTACTTGCATTATTATGGATAACACTAATTATAACTGAAAACACCAGTGGACGATAACTAAGGTGTATATCAATTGGAAAGCACTAACCAAACATTCGGTAAAATAATTACACGATAAAATAAAACTATTACTTGACATGCATAAAACAAGTTTGTAGCCGATTAGCCTAGTAAGATTACCTGATACATGCTAGAAGTGGTTGATAACTGTGACTACGTCAAGGATGTAGAATGTTCTTTCTTCAGATTCAAGGGATAGTCAAGAAGTTGTAAAGGTAAATTAATGATTGATAATGAAATGCCAATATTAAAAATAGCCATGTAAGGCGACAGGATACTTGAAAAATGCTCAATACAGCACAGTTCTCTGTTCCCATATATATACATTGCGTTTGTGGATTATGAAATCGAAAAAGAATATATTGATAAATGTCATTATTCAAAAAACTATACACTCATATCAATATTGAAATTATTACAAGGGATAGAACACCTACAATATCAATTCATCCGTTCGGCTACCTACACACTACCGCAAGGCCTAAAGCTAAATCCGGACACTTGACTCACCGGTGGCGGAATGTGGACCAATATAGTGGGAATAGTGTTTTCGAGCAATTTCCATGTCGTTCGCCGTTTATTCTTCTTTGTTACCCAAGATGTTGTGTACATGTCCAAGGAAAAGTGCCAGCTGCAGATGCGGTATCGATCACCCCTCTTGTCCTGTAAGACTTGTTGGACTCTACTTTCCAGCTCATCCAGTGGATATCCACAATGTCTGACCCATTCTCTTATTCGATCAACAGTTTTCGGGAATACATGCATTGTAGTGCCTTCAGATTTCGCATGGGTCTTCGAAGGGCAACCGCTAATCGAACAGGCAGGCATTGTTGATGAATCTGAAAAGTAAATATCGACATTATTATACAATCTTCAAGAATAAAGATTTGATACAAAAGTAAATGAATCATACAATGATCAATGCAAGGTTTGTTTTGGGTGCAGGAACTATACCAGTTCATTATGTGCGGCTTAGTATTTGCATAAGTTGCAGAAATGTATAAATGATGTGACTAAAATCTGAACATGTGACTGGTCCCTTGGATGTTCTGTCTTGCACGAGAAGGAAACATGCTTACATTATAGACTGGACCCCCGAAGGATGCAATTCGATGACAATAGACACAGATGAAAATAAATAGATCTATTGATAGCATAGCAATGGAAACTCAAGTCAATAGCAATGAGACCAATGAACATAGCACTATTGTGTACTCTACTCGCAAATAGATAGAAATTTAAAAATCTGCCAAATATGACTAGAATACATGGCCTTACCTTGACCAACAAACAGTTGGATTCAGCAAGCAGAGCAGTATGTTGCAGGAGAATAGGTGGGTGGCCACAGGTAGCACACTGATGGGTTTGCTCTTAGCGTTCACAGAAGTTCACGGATAGCACGACGATGAGCAGATTAGCGTAGATCTCAGTGGTTGCCAGGTAACACGTTCAGGAGTTGACTTGCAAAGCACAAAGATGTTCTCATGAGACATATCAAGTGGTTTATAAAGTATTAGAAACAGGGGTGTGTTTGTGAATGAATGACGTATGTATGTCGTGGTCTTAGGGGGGCGGCCTGCTTGAAGGGGAGGCATGGCTGGAGACACGGGGTCTGAGGAGGCCATGTGAGCGATGGCCCCTGGGCGTGGGATACCTTTTGAAGTGTACATGCTGTTTGGCACCTTAGCCGTTTGTGCCCGTCACAGCCCCCCATGCCAGCGCTCATCCCCGGGTGCGAACCGCCTTTGATAGAGGGGGGTGGGATGGATGGGCCAGGGGCATGCAGCTAAGGCACAGGAAGACTGCTGAATGGAGACACACTTATGTGGATTGCAGGGGGTGGCCTGCTTCAAGGGGAGGCCTGGCTGGAGACAGGGGGTCTGAGGAGGCCATGTGAGCAATGGCCCCTTGGCGTGGGATACCTTTTAAAGTGTACATGCAGTTTGGCACCTTGGCCTTTTGCGCCCCTGACAGCCCCCCATGCCAGCGCTCATCCCCGGGTGTGAACCGCTTTGATAGAGGGGGGTGGGATGGATGGGCCTGGGGCGTGCAGATAAGGCACCGGAAGACTGCTGAATGGAGACACACTTATGTGGATTGCAGGGGGGCGGCCTGCTTCAAGGGGAGGCCTGGCTGGAGACACGGGGTCTGAGGAGGCCATGTGACCGATGGCCCCTTGGCGTGGGATACCTTTTGAAGTGTACATGCAGTTTGGCACCTTGGCCTTTCGCGCCCCTGACAGCCCCCCATGCCAGCGCTCATCCGCTGGCGCGAACCGCCTTTGATAGTATATCATTGCTTATCAATAACAAATGCCACATACCGGAGATTCTTGTGAGCACAGACCCACACTTCAACCGGTGTATTATAGTGGTCAAGACCCTAAGGCCTGTATAATCCAATGGTAATTGTTAGTATAGATATATGTGTGACTTTTATAGAGAGATAACCTACTGAAAGATTTTGAACAAGTGTTATTTAGTGCATGCATTATCGAGAATATGTTATGTTAGCTTAGATAGATAGTGACCACCCTGCTTCACAGCGACCAGACCTTCACCCATTCGGAGCACAGATGTCTGACGTCCATCCATGAATGGAGGCACACTTGATTCATTTAAAAAATCGAAACAACCGTTGTTAAAATATATGTGGTGTTTTATTTTGTATCTTATTTTCATGACACAAAAATATAAGACTTTAAAGATTATACAGGTCAGGTTGCAGCACAGCGAGAGAAAATCCCTTGTACCAACCGCTGTCACTCGGGAACGTTTCTCTAATGGCACGAACGGCACAGGTGGGTATCACTCTTCGAACGCGGTGTCCAAGCCTCCCGTGGAGCCACCATGTGAAGGAATGATAGGCCACCAGCCTGTACCACCTGTGAAAAGGAATGAAACAAACTGTTTTTAAATTACCAAGATAAGTTTAATAAACGTTTGTTGTCAATGACAATTGTTGTAACTAATGGCATTCTGAACGGACAAATGCTATCTAGACAATGCACACTATTGAACGACTTACATGCGTTACAATGATATGTAGATGTAATTTTGGATATAGTAGAAGAATATGAAATAGGAGTGGCATGACAAGCAGAGTATACTTACTTGTTACTCGGATTACGAGGACAAACAGTTGCGCGAAGTTCATGCATAAGCACCATCATTATTCTCAACACGGCCCGTGTGAGGCAGGCTGCCCTGAAGTCTGGCAGCTCGGTGATGCATTGCGGTTGTGGCTCGCCTTCCAAAATGTAGGCCAGGCATCCCGAGTCTTCTCGGCAGCAGCACTTCTCCTCCTCGGTTGGCATTAGCTCGCACCGATTGCATGTGCACCAGGTGGAGACGCCGTCCATGCGACTAGGCCCATGCTCTTCATCTGTTGATTCGTCCTGCCAACTGCCGTCCAAATCCCCATCGTTTTCGCGTGCTTCCCTTTCCAGTAGTTCCTCCTCGGTATACTCGGGCTCGTACATGTAGGGCATTATTGTAGCCATTGTGTGGTAAACAAAGTAAAATAATTTACTGAGATGGTACAGGTGTTCACACGGGCTACAAGTGGTGAAGGTAGCTGACCAGAGCACAGAAACGAGTCACAGAATACTCTAAGTAACACAGAGAGAGGAATGGAATCGAAAATCTGCTGCTGTGTGTTGTGAAACGGTCTGTTTATACTTATTGAGGAAAGAGGCGTCCTGCCATTTCCATGGCAACACGTCATTAGCTGAAGCGCAGCGAATGTTGACACAAGACGTGCTTTGGCGTTGGAAAATGGGCGGTACGAGTCTGCTGATGACAGGCTCAGGGACGGGGGATATGATTTAGTGCCGCAAAAGCAGGTCAGCCAGGGCGATGGGGGAAATGATAGGATTATCACAAAATGGCAGCTCCCTGGTGCCTGTTTTCGCATGCGTTTAATGGACGAAAACTCGGGTAAGGTCCATAGAAAAGTTTTCTAAAATCAAGCGACTTAGGCTTAAAAAAACATGGCCGACCTGTAGGGACAATAAACATTTTTACTAGACCATGCCTTTAAGCACAGAGCACAAACATTCAGAAAGAAGTTGTATCATTTTCACTGTGAAGTGCAAAAAGTTTGAGAAAAAACAGGCATTAGTTCTTCTTTTAGCTTTTTACTTTTTACTATGTTAACACATTTTATAAAGCACTAAGAACCCATAGCTATTACTGTGCTGAAGTAATAACAATAGGTAAGATCCATCCAATATATATATATATATATATTGCTGAAGCATAATTTAAGACAAAATTAAAAGAGATCAATTTTCAATTGCTTTTTGAACTGCAGAACGTTGGGTCCAGCCTTGATTTTACTAGGGAGTTAAGTCTACATTTCAGCAATAAGCCCCGACCCAGGGGCAATTACCACATCAGGTAATGCCCGGGGGGGCCATAATTATAGGACAGAGCGAGGCGCTAATTGCTGTTAGTGCCCCAGCCGTTAGACCGGGGTACTAATAGTTACTTTTTAAAAGTTGCGTGATCCCTTTAGCATTGCTCATCTGAAGAAAATAAAAAAATAAAAAAATAAAAAAATGGCAGCCACAGAATGGGGAGACGGGACGGTACGTAGCCCCTTCTCCCATTTCATTGAAAAACAAAAAGAAAAGCAAACAAAAATATGGCCACCATGGATGCAGCAGACGGGACTACATGTAATCCCTTCTCCCTTTCCGTGACGACCATTGAAAAAAATAAACAAAGAAGATGGCTGCCAGGGAATGGGGAGAAGGCAATATACATATTCCCTCCCTTCTCCCTTTCCATGGCATCCAGGATGTTGACGCGACCGGCCCGACAAAGGCTTTTATGGGCTGGTAACGACCAGCGAGGGCCAATGAGCTTGCTTGTTCCAAGCTTATTAATCCATGCTCGGTATTAATTTACAATCAAGCACAGCAAAGCATCTCCCTCCCGCTGAAGACTGCTTAGATCTTGGGGTGGTGAGAAGCCAGACATACGTCACGTGAAGAGAGTGATTTGGAGTAAATGTAATCAGTCTATTAGACAGATATGAAGGAGCAGTATTGCGAATACATTTATAATCTAACTTGGTCACCTTAAACTTAATCCTGGCTGCAACAGGCAGCCAGTGACGATATTGCAGGAGATACGTGGTCTCTGAACAGAGTATTAGTGACAATTCTTGATGCATCACTTTGAAGCACCAGAGGTTTGTGTATTTGAGCTTTAGGAAGTCCCATAAAGAGAGATTTGCAGTTATCCAATTTGGATCCTACAATGGCTCTACCTACTATTTGTTCATGTTGATGTTTATGTTTGTTTAGACTGGCGCCGCTATCCTAAAGTTTGACAGCTCTCACCCATGGTACCTAAAACAGAAAAACCAATAAAGCCAGAATACTGGTCAAAAACCAAAGGTTTTCATCTTTTTTCAAAACTCGTATAGATGTGTTGTTTCCCTGGCATCCAGTGGAAGACTGTTTGAGAGGTTAATATCAGTTAGTAGTTGAGTGTCCATATGGCCATGATTTTTTAAATCTTGAAATTATTAAATAATACTGCATTGGTTATGTAAGCGGTAGAGGGTTTTATGAATGATAGTCAAGAGTTTAAACTTTTATATAAACCTGTACTCAAATGATCGGGACTCAAATAAGGACACATTTGGTGAGAAAAATGATGGTAATAGTGGGTGTTTCTAGTGATTGCCTAAGCCCAAGCAGAATTATACATATAAGGATAGAATAGAATTCTTAAAGTTTTTATTTTTGAGATTCTGGATTCATCTCACTCGTTTGAAATGTGTTACATCATGTGCCATTTCAAAGATGTGGCATCTTACTTGGTTACAGACAATCCCTGACACAGAGTGCATGTGGCAAGAGGCTGTGGTTTTTTGTTCTGCAATATGAAGAACATCCACACGTTTGGCCTTGTTGCAGGTGAAAAAAGTTGGTCCTCTTATGTCTTCTGGCATGGAGGTGCCCATGGTGGTGATGAAATTGGTGCTATGTTTGCCACACTTTGATATATTGCACATTCAGATCATATAGCCTGTCCTTTAAAGACCCTATTGAAACATGGAAGAGTTGGTTGCCCTCCCATCCCATCTCATTCACTCCAGCTTTATCCTCCTCCTTCTCTGTGTCACTGGTTCCCCAAATTATATGTTGCAGGCTACACACGTCAACTGAATTACCACCTTTATCTTGGTTATCATCAACATCATCATCAATATCTTAAAACGTGTCATCAATGGATAAGGGTGATGGTGTAGGAATCTGTGAAAATACCACATCCTACAGCTCTGACCTTTTCCCTCTGTACTCATTAGTATATACAATAATGAAAATGAAAACTGTGCCATCCTCTGCCCCACAGGCAGTGGGCTGAACCCCCCATGCACGCCTCCATCTCCTTCTTATACTTTTAAGTGCTTGAGGGATTTTGGCATTCAAAATGGTCACTGCTCTTAAGCCACAAGAACATGACATGCTGCATACTCACTTACAGTTACATTTAATATAATATCCTCCTACCTACTAAGAATTATAAGATACTTTCTCTGTAACTATTGACTAGAACTTAATTTGGTCACTGGAGAATGGTACAGCCATTGAACAAAATCCACTAACGCCTATCAAGAAATATAAAAGTGATTCTCTGTAGCTAGAATGTGTGGACATTAACTGATGACTCGCTCCTTTACAACACTCAAGGTGCTATGTTGCCTTAAGGCAAGGTTGTCCAACATACGGCCCCCGGGCCACAATGCGGCCCTCCAAGCCATTCCATGTGGCCCGCAAGGCTGTATAGAAATTATTGAACAAATAAAGAAATAAACCGGGCCGTGGTGGAGGACTGTTACTGCCTCTTGTGCCCCCTAAAAGAGGGAATGGGGGGCAACAGAGGCAGTAACAGGCCACGGCCCGGTTTATTTATTTATTTGTTCAATGTTTGTCGGGTCCGTGGACCCGATTAATTTATTTATTTCTGCAATGTTGGGTCCAACATTGCAGAAATAATTAATTAATCAGGTCCACGGACCCGACAAACATTAAACAAATAAATAAATAAACCGGGCCGTGGTCTGTAACTGCCTCTGGTGCCCCCGGCACCAGAGGCAGTTACAGACCACGGCCCGGTTTCAGGGGCGCAGAGTATGCGGTTGCTCCGTGCCCCCCCAGGCCGGAGAGAAGAGACGCAGTATGGATGGCCCTTTGTTCCATCCATACTGTGTCTCTGGCGGCCTGGGTAAATTCCGGGTAAAAAGTGATGTTTAAAAATTGAGGGACGGATGCAAAGCAAGATGCTCTTGTTTTCCATCTGTCCCTCAATTTCTAAAACTCGTTTTGGTTTGGGTATACTTCTACAACTGTGTGCACGGATGTATAAGTACACCCAACCCAAAACGATTTTTAAAAATGAAGGCACAGATGCAAAGCAAGTCTGTCCCTCAATTTCTAAAAATCTTTTTGGGTTGGATGTATCTGTACATCTGTGCACCCCTCTAGGTAAGATGGGTGCACAGATGTAGAAGTGCACCCAACCCAAAACGATTTTTAGAAATCGCGGCACAGATGCAAAGCAAGTCTGTCCCTCAATTTCTAAAAATCGTTTTGAGTTGGGTGTATGTGTACATCTGTGCACCCCTCAAGATGGGTGGTGCACAGATGTAGAGGTACAATATACCCAGAGGGCTCAAACCTGTGTTGCTCCTTGTCGTCTTGCTTCCAAGGCGAGCACGTTGCCCCTGAGCTATCCTCCCGGGACTCTGAAGATCTGAAGTACATTTAATGATGCAGAACCAGGACTATTGAGCAAGTTTAACATCATCTTCATCATCATCAGAATAAATCAACAATGTTGTGGTTATACAAGAGCCAATATATATAAAGGGATGGAATTACTCTGAATGTAGCGCCACTATTCAATAACCCAAAGTGCTTAAGCATAGTTAATGTGAAAATACAACACTTCTCACCATTAGGACAGTACTGCCTGGGCCAGAGTTTCACACTGAAGAAGTGAGCAAGTGATCCGGGGTACGCAGCCGACAAACACGCATGGCATTCCCATGCACCCACTTGCGAGATTTGCACCAAATTAGTGAGATTGTGCTCCAAGGTAGGAGGCACACGCACAGTCTTTGCTCTGAGGTTTGACACACTCACAGGATGGGATGGCATTTCGTTCTCCCATCCTAGTTGTGTTGCTCTGCCTTTTGAGGGCTACTACAACCTGGATGATTATAGAGGGGTGGAGTAGGGGCAGTATTGGCCTTCTGGAATGCAACTGGAAGACTTAAACCTCCTTCTTAATTGACTTTAGTATATGCAATAGATGCTAGCCAATGTTTCCACTGTTCTGCACCCCCCGCACCAAGTTGGCGACTACGTGCAAATGCGGTCATATAACTGCTGGTTATGTCACTTCCTATATTTGGGCACCCCCCTGGGAAATTCATAAGTCAGCTCCCCTGCCTGATTTATTTATTTGTTGAATGTTTTTCGTGTCCGTGGACACTATTAATTTATTTATTTCTGCAATGTTGAGTCCGACCAATAAACCGGGCCATGGCGGAGGACTTTTACTGCCTCAGGTGGCCCCTGGAATTGGATTATGCTTCTTTCATTACCACAGAAGTAATGCATGTGTATTACAGAGATAAGCTGGCATATGTATTGGGCACACTGCACATGCTCAGGCAGCATCAATCATGCTTTGTAGAGGACAATGCTGGCCTAAATTGGGAACAGCCAGCATAGATATGTTGCTACAGAGGCATATTTTGGGCACAACCAGCATGCCAATGTGTTACATCAGTAACAGTGCTGTCTTACACTGTGGACACATTGATCATTAAAATGTGTTGTGTTCTACAATGTTCTTGTCTGCTGTTGGTGACATGGAATGTACATGTTCCCCTTTAGAACTGATTGTAAACTTATGGCTTTTTGGTCACTTTTCCCGCAGCAAAATGCACAGTTTCACCCCATATTTTGAAAAAGAATCTTGGGGGGGACCCCCAAACCCTCCCTAGACCGTTATAGCTCCCTCGCTATGCTCAGTCGCCCCCACTATTTCAGAGAAATATCAACACATACACACTGGAAGAAATCACAAGAAACTAACCTTTGATCACTGCCCCCAACACCAAAAGCTATCTTTGGGACTGCATGGCTATGCCTGTGATGCTATTGTGTCAAAGGTCACACACCATCGCTTTTGAATGTACTGCTTTGGGTCAGGGTGTTCACTTTTGGCTCGCCGGCCCACCGGGTGACAAAGAGTGAATGCTTCGGCCCCACATTCAAAAAGGTTGGACAAGCCTGCCTTAAGGGATACTAAGATTTGTTGTTCCCAAGTTCTCGACTTCAGAACATCTGACACATATTTGGTCTGGCCACTAAAGGATGCCACAGTCACTTACTGCCATTGAATATAAGCTCACCTCCTGCCTACAAATAAATATAAGCCATTGTCTATGTAATTAGTATTCTGTATGGCCATTAATAGACACCACGTTCTGTTACAGACACTGACTATAATAGCCTACAGATTTCCCATGAGTGGATAACTTTTTTCTCTGCATTTACTGAAAACTAATATTCAATCTTCTGACTGTGAAAATAGAAAATGTGTCTGTACTAAACACTTGAAACATTTAGAATGTTGAAAATGCTGAAGGCTCACAATATATTTGGAAGCCAACAGCTACCTTGAATTTGAAGCTGTGGCCCTACATTGAAATGTGGGATCACATTAGCAGAATTAGTTATTGTATACACTGTTAATTATTTGCCAAGATCATTTAGGCTTGTATGTTTATGGTTATTATTGATGTTTATATATTGAAATATTGGAATAAAAATGTTAAATCGCAAAAAAAAAAAAATGAAATGTGGGTCACACTTAGTTCTTGGGATACAATCTGACAAGTGCAGCTTGGTGCAAAGGACGAGTATACTCGCCCTTTTTGCATAGAATTGCATAATAGCCTGACAGTTAAGAGGTTAAATCTCTCCCCTCCTGTGATTGACTGTCAACATGCGACCAGATATACCTTTTTTAAGTCCATTGTTAGATCAAAGCCAGGATACAAAATAAATGGCGCTAGGTTCATCCTAATATGCAGTCTATCATAACAGCCCACTGTGTTAAATGTTTTGCAGACAAATATAAAACAGTAAATTGCAAAAATACTTTTAAAAATAGGAAAAGAAAACAACTGTGTGAAACTCAGCAAAAGGCTTTTCAAATTAATTTACAGTTAAGAAAATAATAACAATTATTAAAATCCTTAAACAGAACAAGAATTCTGTAAGAATATATTGCACCAGTCAGAAAATACTAAGTGTCACAATAAAATCCCAATCAAATCTGCAAGTGGACTGCTTAAACCGTTGCTTGCTTAGAGTGCACCCCCTTAATTGCCAATAAAGTCACCGTAACAAAATGAACACTAAGGGGACTACACTGGCTTCCCCTCCAGGAATGAATCACCTAAATTATACTGACCACTAAATAACCCTCCATACCTGACTGACAAATGTATAATCTCTGGAAGACAATGCACCATCAGAAGCAAGGCTAGCAGCAGATTGCAAACCAAGAATGGCAAAATGGAAAAGGCAGGACACAAGCCTTCTAGAGCGAAACACAGAAAATATGGAACAATATTCACTGGCTCCCTCTCTCTTTCAAAAAGAGTGGCACCTGGTGCCTTCCAGGTTCTGCTCTTTTCCCCACTTAGCAAGCCCCTCTCACCTGGTGCCTTCCTGGTTACCGCTCTTTTCCCCTACTTAAGGGGCCCTCCAGCCTCTTTTCCTTTGCAGATGGGGAGCAGGTGCAAGTGGATCTAGGTCACCTGGCATAAGGCCCGCCCGCCTGGCACCTTCCAGGTTGCCGCTCTTTTTCCCCACTTAGCAAGCCCAGCCCACCTGGTGCTTTCCTGGTTACCGCTCTTTTCCCCTACTTATGGGGCCCTCCAGCCTCTTATCCTTTGCAGATGGGGAGCAGGTGCAAGTGGATCTAGGTCACCTGGCATAAGGTCCGCCCGCCTGGCACCTTCCAGGTTGCCGCTCTTTTTCCCCACTTAGCAAGCTCTGCCTACCTGGTGCCTTCCTGGTTGCTACTCTTTTTTCCCTACTTAAGGAGCCCTCTGGACTCTTTTCCTTTGCAGATGGGGAGCAGGTGCAAGTGGATCTAGGTCTACCGGCTTAAGCCCCGCCCAGTCCTGACACAATCTGGTTTCACCATCACCGTCTTGTGGCCAATGCTGGATTTGACTTTTATGGAATTCATTGATTCATAGTGCGTCACCCTTTCTCAACGCTCATGCTGGACTTCCTTTGCATCCTGTACTCGTGGTTGGCTCTGAATCATGCTGTTCCCATCTTCATCTTGTATCCTGGCTTGCAACATTATGTGTTACTACTGACTTCTGCAATTGTATTCGCTCTCCCCTCTTGCTTCTCCACTCTTTTTGACAGCTTACTCTCTGTTCTCTCCTCCTCCTCCCTTTCTCCCTTTTCCTATCTCCTCCCCTCCTGCCCTTACTTTCTTCTATGCATTTACTCTGTCAGAATTGTCCCTGGACCTAGTATGTGTAAGCAATATTCAATCAACACTACAGCTAAGTCAATGCCTAGTCTGGGATGCTGAGGAAAACCCTTATTGATGTATTTTTATGTCCAGTTCAGTACTCTGGATGACAACCCTTGTATAACACCCCCCTCTTAGAATCCCCCTGACCACATTGAGCCAAGAAGTAGGCTTGTTTTGCAAACTTAAAGGTTTATTTAAAAAATTAAACAATATACATATATCACACTTTTATAAGAAATTAATAATTGATATCACACTTATGAATATAATGGCGATCAACAATGGGTAACCTAACACTAGCACACTTCTTTACAATCAATGAGGAGTTGGTATAGGATGGATAAGGCAGCGAAAATACTTTTATGGTTTCAAGGGAAAAGCAATGAGGAATGAAATGCAATACAGAAATAACTTGATATGATTTTAGCAAAAGATAATATAATCACTTTTTCTCTGGCAATTCACCCCCCCACGCAATGTAAGAAATGGAAGGAGGAGCACACACTTCTCAGGAATGCAATCAAATACAATACGAAATTCAGTTCCCCCCCAGCAAGCTTAGAGGAAAACAGGTAGAAGTTTTAAAACACAGGCCCAAATTACTTTGAAATGTGGTGGCAATGAAGTGAAAAGATGCTAAAATTGATTTTATTTCCCCGCAGGAGGTTCAGGGTGAGGGAGAGATACTTTATATTAGTTCAGGCTCACTTTAGCAATGCTCTATGAATGATTAGCAGATTGCAAACGAATTTTAGCAAACAGAAGCATAAAATAGTTTGAATTAGATTATTTTAACTAAGAGATTGGGTTCTGCACAGTTCTGGCGGATACTCACTCCTAATTTTGAAATGAATGGGCCTCGTCACGGATCTGGTCAACTGGACTGGACTTCGGGCTGTTCTGCTCACAGCGTCTGGGTCAGCTCTGCTCTGTTGGTCTAGCCTCTCTGGATACAGCACGGCTCCTGGTTCTGGATGTTTCTGTTACAGGGTTCTAGGTCAGAATCAAACAGCTCAGCCCGGCTATTTGAAGAGTTCAGTTGCAAAAGATTTTGAGAACTGCTGACAAATACTTTTGCTTGCAGTGAGCCTTCTTGGTTCAAAGTTCTGTAGTCTCTGTTTAGCTTGGAAGTCTAAGTGTTGGATCTCTGGATGTGAAGTCGTCGGTCAGCACGCTCCGCAGCAAATGGAATTGAATGCCTCTACCTGTCCCAGCAGTGTCTTTTGATGTGTTTTGGAAGTGGGTGTGTGCGTGGCATAACTGAGCCTGCCCCTCTCTACTTGTCATTTTCCCAATTCTCCCCTCTCCCATGATTGGGGGAAGGAAATGGATTGTCATCATGATGAGGTCTGTTTATGGGTCAGAGGATCCTCCCCTGGTCAATTTGCCCACAAATCTATATTTGATTCAAATACATATTTCCCAGATACACAATTTGTTGAATTGACATGTACACATTATATATTCCTTATGGTCCATGCTTGTCCGCCTCTGATCTTCCTGGGGGCTTGCATTAAAAAATGACAACATTTTGCGCTTTTTGACTGGTTTACCAATATCGGACATTTACCAAAAATTACACACATGTGCGCAAGGAGTATGGACATTAATTGATGAAGTGTCAGATTTTTAACATGCAGACATTTGGAGTAAGACCCTATTTTCCGCTAGCAACCCCCCAGAATACACCACAGGGTCCTAACGCCTCTTAAAACGTGCACAGAAAAATCACAAGAATAATGGTATTATTTATGTAATTTTGACCAGTCCGCTCTATGAGTTATCTATCTTTTTAAAATTATGCCCTGGTCAAAAAGGGGTGTGGCTTCCCACATCACATGGTGGAATAACTAGTTTATCCACTTCCCCCAAGCTCAGCTGCTAGCAGAGACACTGCCCCTCCCAGTTTCTCCCAAGAGGAAGACACTTTACGCCCCCCCAATATAACATCTGCCTGAGTCCAGGACAAGGCTTTGCTCAACCTCCCTTAATTCAATCAGAGAGGTGTGATCTCCTTTTGGTGGGGGAAACAAGATGCAGCCAGGCCTGGGAAGAGGGGCTGAGTAGGTTTCTCCTGTCGGGGGTAGTTGTCAGGCAGAATTCAGCTAAATGTCACTTTAGTTCCCAGTTTTCTACATTCAAATCCAATTTACATGCAGCTATTTTTTATATATACATTAAATAATTACTTCCTTCAAGTCATTTCAGAATATAGTTTTACATTATATCCAGCTCTTAGCAAGTCTTTCCTTGGCCTGGTTTCGGTTCATTTGTTCAGTTTTACACAAAAGTCTGGTGGTTTTAAAACGCCAAACGCCGGCGTTCAGATAATGGTGAGCACCGGTACTGCATCCATTTTTGACATTAAGAAAATGAATTCCCCACAGTTCTGGGTTGCTTTTGGCAATCAGCATTGCCATTCCCAATGGTTTCAGGCTACTGTGTGTTTAGCCCAATGGTGGTTTTAGGCAGTGTCCTCCTGTGCTCACGACATAGGCAAAAATGGGTGGCAGCCTATTCTTCATGTTTTCCCTGTGCACTCTCTGGGGAGTTCTGGCCATCATGATGTTTTCAATGCCAGTACTGCACAGTTTTATGGTAGGGCTTGGATGCATGGGTAAAAACATCCCACATATGATAGCAACCTCATCTGTCTCCTCCACCCTCTCCTTACTTGTTTCCCCTCCGCCCCCCCAGCACTATCTGAAATGCCGTCAGGCCTAGTACGATAGTTGCTCGTTTTGTTCCTCCCCTCTCTTTCTTCACTGCTCTCCCTCACCTCTTGTTTTTCTATGGCTCTACTACAAATGTTGTCAGGCCTAGTATGGTAGTCGCCTGTCTGTTTCCATTTCCTTCCCACTCTCCCCCTCCCTCCATTATCTATGTCTTAGCTTTTGCACTATCTGAAATGTCGTCAGGCCGAGTACGATAGTTCATTTCACATCCTTACTGTTCACAGCCTGTACGAATGTCATTGTATTTTCCCTTGTTCCCTCCCTTTCTTTGAAGCGTTTTGAACCACGTTGCGAATAGGTGCTATATAAATAAACTATCATATATCACATCAATTCTGAAAAGAGCTCAAGACATATCCCTTCAAAGAACATCTCACAGATCGATAATCTGCAGAACCTCCTTGACTCAAACATGATCTATCTTTCCCTTCTGTGGCAAGCCAGAAGAAGGACCCAGACCAGAGGACAGGGTTTAAATAATTTTACTTAAATTAAAAGAGAACGCCTGACTGACCCTACCACTAAAAGGGAGTGCCCTTCCTACAAAACTTAATTAAGATGCTTGTCGATAGTCCAAAAATAAAATGGTCTTCAGTTCAAACCTATTCAGTAATCTGGCCCTACCACTTAGAAAAATGTAAATGAAAATAGGTTGTGTGCCATGCACTCTGGATTTCTTTCATTAAAAAAAATGAGAAGCGGACCCTGCGGCGTCGGATCCGACCAACGTAGGAGGGTAGGATCCGACGCCACAGGGTAAAAACATGCACGCATGGCAAAAAGGTAAGTAGGGGGTCGGTTGGGGGTTTTAATAAGGGCCATTTTGGCAGCAGCAAAATTAGCTTTGCGGCCGAATTGACCACGGTCAATTTGCCCACGAACAATTTTGCCACTACCAAAACGTATAAATCCTTTTAACATGTATGAAAGAACTGTAAACCTCCTTTATGTTATGTTATTTTATTTGTAGAGCGCCAAAGCCCTAGGGCGTCCAGGCGCTGAGCAGGGAGATAGAACTATATGAGAGATGCATCCAACGTCTCAGATGGTTTACATAAACAGTCTTGTTTCTAAAGATTTCCTAAAAACAAGGTGGTTTTCCTCCTTTTGGAGTGCTTTTGGCAACTTGTTCCAGGCCCGTGCCACTAGGACTGGGAAAGAGCAGCCACATCCCTGGGCTATTTTTACACGATCCAGTCTAAGGGGGAAGGCCTTGGCAGATCAAAGGTCCCTAGTTGGGTGATAGGTGATTAAACTTTCTTTGAGATACTGAGGAGCCATTCCAAAAACACATTTATGACCTAGCATCAATAACTTAAACAGAATCCTGGCTGATAACGGTAGCCAATGCAACTCTTTCCGGGCTGTGGATGCCGGGTCATTCCGTACCATTTGTTGGACTATGCGAACAGCTGCATTTTGGACTTTCTGAAATTTTTGGATGGCATCTTTAGTAGCACCGCCCGGGAGGGAATTGCTGTAATCCAAGCAAGGGTGTTTGACAGCCCGTGCTAACTGTGCCCGGTTGTCTTTAGAGATCATAGATGCGACCAGTCTTAGTACTTTAAGATAACTTGTATTTTTTACAATTGCGCCCACATGGGCAACTTCAATCAGGTTAGCCTCCATGTAGGTACCAAAGGTCTTCACTTTGGTGTCCACTATAATGTGGCTGCCCTCAATGAAGAAGCTAGCGAACGCCTGATCAAGACCTTCCCTGGCTTGTTTAGACCCGTAAATCATTAACTCGGTCTTCCCGGAATTCAAACATAGCCAGTTTGAAGACATCCAGTTTTTTTATGATCCGATAAATATTGTTAAGCTTCTCCTGTTCCTCTGCATGATTCCCACTGATCTACATGAAGAGCTGGAAATCATGTGCATAGTTAGAAAAAGGGGTCTAGTTTTTATAACTCCACACACAGAGGTTGAATGTACATATTGAAGAGTAATGGGGACAGGCATGCCCCCTGGGGAACTCCGCAAGCAGTAATTTCCACCTCAGAAGAGGTATCTCCCCAGTGGACCCTGGATCTACGGCCCTCCAAGAATGATCTCATCCATCTAACCGCCTCCCCCGAGAGGCCCCCTGTCACTGCCAATCTTGCCAATACAATCTTATGGTCCAGTAGGTCGAAGGCTACCGATAGGTCGAGTACAATCAGTAGCCCTGACCTACTTCTTTCCAACATTGTCAACATCTGTGTCTGTAAGTCAATTAAGGCACTTTCTGTGCTGTAAAAACAATCGAAAACCCCACTGCTTCTTATGAAGAGTGCCGGTGGTTTCCATTGTGTGATTGGAGCTGCATAGTAGCCACCTCATCACCAATTTCAGAAAAAACAACGTGTTGGGAATAGGTTGCAAACTTTCTGCATCCTTAGGATCCAAGCCCAGTTTCTTCAGAAGGGGGATCACCGCCACATCTTTAATCAATTTCAGAATAGTGCAGTGTTTAAATGAAGCATTGACAAATCTGGCTAAGCTTATTTCAAAAGCATTTAACAAACATTATTTGCAACCCATACTGATGTGTGTCGTTACCAGCAGCACATCCTGGTGAATTGAAGGAGTCGTTTCAGCCCTTTGAGACAAGGTAGCAAATACAGTGAGATGAATGGCGATGCAAAAGTTACTCAAACATCAATAATCGAAACGACTCAGGTAGTTGGCAAACAGGTTAACTGTTATAATATCAATTATCTAAAACAGGGAGTGCAACGGACATCAATGGACGTCTCATAGCATGGTCTCTAAATTTGCTTCAGAAAAAAGAAGCATTATGTAGCAAAAACATGTCATGGATGACTTGAACCTACGTATTTACTAACGTCATCCTACGTGGCAAACTACTAAAACCTAGTGGCAAATATGATAGGCTTAAGGGCAACATCTAGATATATGTTCCATACTAATCTATGAAAATGATAGGCTTCTTAACATCAGTCAAACAAGTCACTACGAACATCACTAAATATACAACATCCCATTGGTTATACAATCTATAGGGTGCTTAATCATGCAGCCTCCTACAAATGGTTGGCACTCTTGCATTCATCAGTATTTTCCACCTATGTTAGCAGCATGCAAGTTAGACTTCCAGGTGCAGGTGAGCTGGTCATAACCATAGCTTTGAAAATACGTGAGGGCGAAAGAGAGAGTTAACAGGGTTTGGCCCTTACTCTAACTAGTTTTAACAAAAACATAGGGCAAAAACCACCGTGCAGAGATAAGGTTATGGGTCTTCGGAATCCAAAGGCCTGAGTGGGCAAGGACCGGTGCACTAGAACCCAAGAAAGGGTGCGGGTGCTACAAGGCTGTGAGGGAAGGACAAAAAAGGGATAGGATGAATATCTAGCTATCCCTGCCTGAATGCAATGCCTCCACTAGGTAACGGTGCGGTGCCGCTTACAAACAGAGGATAGAAAAAGAGATAAAACTAACCACGTCTAAGTAAGTAATACTTTCAGCCTTGTTGGTCCTTTTCCAACTCTCTTCCACTATGTGCAGATGTGTATTGGAAGAGAAGTGCTCAATGGTAGCTAAAGAGGTACACCAATGGTCAACTGAAAAAACATCTAGTGGGGTATCAACCAATTTATTAGCGACTAGATTGTCTATCTGGCCACGGTGGACTCAGGTCTAGAAACGACACAAACACAAAGACAGACGATGTTCAACAGAACATTCAATGAAGAAGACACCAAGTCCCATACTCCGTCTAAAGATGGTGTTAGTGTGACGGACAATGGGCAAATGGTGAAAGGTATGCTGAAACTAAACGGTAGTCCTAATTTGTGCCTCTTTTGAGTAGCAACCATCGTCGACCAGTTTCAGTGGCAACAGCGTGGGTGAGGCCACTTTCATCAGGACAGTATTCTACTCCCCTTAAGCGGTACAGTCAAGCAAAGAATTATAAACTGATCAAATTGAGAGAGTATTGTTACGACAAATGGGAGTGTATACTTTACCCCCAAGCCCTTAGTGCTGTGAGGCTGTATCACCTTTTCTGTCCTTCCCTCACAGCCTTGTAGCACCTTCACCCCCTCTTGGGTTCTAGTGCACCGATCCTTGCCCACTCAGGCCTTTGGATTCCGAAGAGCTATAACCTTCTCTGCACAGTGGTTTTTGCCCTATTTTTTGTTAAAACATAACCATAGCTTCCCACCAATTAGCATATCATCTATCATCACCTCAGTGGTCTGCTGTCAAATAAGGCTTTGAACTTGTCCTTAGAAATGTTTCTTGCTCTGGGGAATTCAGGAGATTGAAGGCACGCTTTGCAGTCATGTGTAGGTGTGGTCTGTTATGTTTGTCCAACTTCATCCTTCCATGTGACGAAAGACCACAATTTTGGTCTAGTGCGTTTAAAATACTATTTTTAAATAGACTTCTGACGTCTTCCTTATCTTGTCCATGCCTTCTGAATAAGAGTTTTTTTCTTTCACACGATTTGTACTCACTTTCTGCTCATCCAAGTCTGATAGAACCTTCGGCTTCTTGGTATCCATCCAACCTTACCTTTCTGAGATCTGCTTCTGTAATTCAAATGCTTTTTCAACTGCGAAACACTGGAAAAGAGGCCTTCCTTCTTTGGTGTAGCTCTGCTATAACACGAGGAATAGTCCATAATTCACTCATTCCTATATGTATACACGTTGGTGCTTGCTGCACTATTTACTAGATAGCTAGCATCAAGAATACTTTGTCTCCTTGCGTTTCATTGCATATTTACACGTGTAAAATTACTTGCATCTTCATTGCTTCTGTAGAATAAGTTTCTACACCTTGAGCCCAATATGTCACTTATCTTTAATACTTTCTTGATACCTTATAAAATATTTTCATTGTCTTGTCTCTGCATCACTTTTATGTACTTCAGTTCAGCTTTGTGAGTGATATCACCAATCTGTTCTTTCATTCAATGGTCCTGCTTCTTCTGGTATTTCATTCAAATGGCCATCATACTGTCTTGTATGCAGGTTTAGCTTTCTCAATGGGAAACGTGCCTCCAAGATTCTCCTCGATATTGGTATTTTCACTGGTGCTGCACGTGTCTCACACTCTGGTTCCCAACATATAGGTAATGTTGGCAAGATGGTTGAGGTGGGGGTACTTGGCTCCTCCTCTACACTGGGGTTGCAAGTCATGGTTGAATTGCCTAGGGCATGAGTCGCGACCATGACCCAAGCCCCACCAAA
This sequence comes from Ambystoma mexicanum, assembly GCF_040938575.1. Taxonomy (NCBI): domain Eukaryota; kingdom Metazoa; phylum Chordata; class Amphibia; order Caudata; family Ambystomatidae; genus Ambystoma; species Ambystoma mexicanum. Next base: position 315,744,174 of record NC_090928.1, on the reverse strand, counting down.
CCACCCCTGTTATCGACTGCACCCAACCTGCATCCTAGTTCAATGTCCACTATACCCTCACAATATGACCAATGGCCAGTGCTCATGGCATGCAGCCAATGCCAGTCTCTGTAACGCATGGGGCATGGACTTCAGCCATGCTGCTTTCCCCAATAGGCAAATCAGAGGATAGATTTGTCCTTGCTGAGTGCCAGGCCCAATGCCCAGGCAGCAAAGTTATATCACTTTTTTTGTACTTACATTTTGACACTTGGGAAAAATAAAACACAAGACAGATTTGCAAAAGCATGCTTTCAGGTGTTTGCTGATGCGCCTTGTGCAGGTGTGTTGTAATGAGTCCAGCACTTCAGGCTGTAGCCACAAGCAGAATATATGTTCCCATTCAAACCTTGGGCTTTGGCCATGCCACATGCCCCAATAAGCAAATTAGAGTTCACATTTGTCTTTGCTTAGGGCCAGGCTCACTGCCCAGGCGCCAAAGCTATATCATAATTTGTTGCAGTTAAATTTTAACACATTAGAAAAAATAAAGCACAGGACAGATTTGCAAAACCATGCTTGATGTCCTTGCTGATGCTCCTCTGGAATGTTTGCTGCAATCCTGTCCCGCTCTTCGGGCTGTAGCCATGAGAAGAATTCAGATTTGTCAAACAGCAACAAACTTATAAACCCTCTAAAAAATGCTGAGATCCCCCCACCCTCTAATTTTTCCCACTCTCTGCGAAACAGCTCCAAACTTTGCAGAACTATTCAGGGCCAGGTCAAGCAATATTTCATGCTGTTTTATCAAGTGGCGCCAAAGTTATAAGGCATCTAAAAACTGCTTTCCACCGACCCTTTAATGCAGAAATATGCATAGATGTAATGGAATATCCGACATTTTCGTGGACTTTGTAGAAGAAAAAACACCAGATTTTTTGCTTATTATTGCGATATACCATCCCGTCCTCATCACCTCTCACCTCCCCAGAGATAGTTTAATTAGGGTAACAAGTGCAATGTTGTGTTTTTTATTATTTTTTTACTGCGATATCCATGGACTACAGGCTCTGTTAACAAATCCAACAGGGCATGTTTCAAAAGGTTTGACACACCTCAAATCTTTAATTGACCAATCAGCGAGCATGTATGATGTTCGCGAGCTTCACGCTACTCTCTGATTGGTCCAGAGGCATCCGAGGACCACAAATCGGGAAGTGAGTCCATGGACTGGACCCAGATATCGTTATTTGTTTTTTCCTATTTTTTTTACCATTTTAAATAAACTACTGGATGGATTTACACCAAATTTAGAAAAACATGCTTTTGGGACCATGTGCTCCTGGCACAAATTTGGTAAAAATCCATCCAGCGGTTTGGGCTGTAGGTGTGAGCACATTTCTTTTTCCATTGGGTCTATGAGGACTTCCACACATTTTGGAACCCCTTTACTCTTTTCCCCCTCTGGATAAAACTGCACCAAAGTTTAAAAAAAATCATTTTGACAGGGTCATATACTGCTTTTGCAAGGTTTGGTGAAGATTTGCCCAAGGGGTGCAAAGTTCTATGCCACCCAAAAAGTGCTCTTTCTATGAGTTGAGAAACTTGACCATAACTACCGCTATCGCCGCCCTATAGTTAAGATGAGTCAGGGACACCTAGGAACTCCTCAAAGTTCTTTTGTTAATAACATTTGATTCATGTAATGGATTTGACCGAATTATCGAAAATGATCAAAAGTCTGTGGGACCCTCTCCCCAGACTACAAAGTTTCGTAAAGTTTCATTAAAAAATAAGAACGTTATTAGGCATCAAAAATAATTTTTCTCCAAAAGTGTGGCCTACTTCCGATTCATTTTCCCAAAGACAAAAAGGTCAACTTGTGCCAAAGTGCGCAGCCCAAACAGCCAGATGGATTTGGACTAGGTCTGAAACAACTTGGCCATGAAGCATTCAAAAGAGTGCTTACTTGGTTTGGGGTTATTCTGTGCAGTAGTAATTTAATTATTTGATGGAGAAGGGGGTACCCCGTTCCCCCCAAAAAATAGAGATATCTCCCATGGTGCATTGCTGGATCATGGTTTTCAGAGATGAAACAACCGCAATCTTGTTTTTCTCTTGATCTGAGAGATATTTGCGGTTAATGCCGAGGTTGTGGGAAAATAAAACAAAGTAAAAAGCTATTGGCAGGTCAAAAAAAATACAAATGCCATCAGGGTAGAGGTGGGGTGATGGCTAGAGGGCACTGAGTGAAATATGGGAGTTGGAGGGGGTCTAGGGACTGAGTTTGCAGCACTAAGCTTTGCATAGCCTCAGTTATAGTCATGAATAGGCGACAACTGAAATCAAACTCTGTCACAGCAGCAGTGTGTGTTGTGGGGGGAAAGGGAGAGAGCAGGGGAGGTGAGGAGGCCATATGGGTAGCTTTATGATGATGGTGATACTTAGTGAGGTATTGGAAAGCATTTGTTCCCACCACTTTTGATATTCGCAGCTATATTTGAGGCTACAAAGGACTACAGGTAACCGTGTGCATGTGTAGTTCAGTACCACAAATACATTTTTTAAAGATATTTTTACAGCTATAGTGATGTTGGGGGTGAAAAATCACTGGTCATGGTCAATGACTCAAATGCCATCCAGGTCTCCCATCCATGCAGTAACCAGAACAGACTCTGCATAGCTTCATAGGGAGGAAGGGGCCAGCCTCATCAGGCCAAGTTGCCAGATAAATTAGCCAAACTTAGAAGACTACTATCCTTGCTTTGAAGCTAAACACAGTCAGTCCCGTTTACTGCATGGATTGGAAACTGAATGGGCATTTGAATTATTATTTTGTTTAAACCATGCTACTGTCAGTCCTTGAAAATGTTGCAATCAGAGATGATTTTTTTTTCTTTTACTGAATTGCATTCTGGTATTTGTAGTCTCCCAGTCAATAATAATAAAAAATGGATATTTTTACAGCAACTGAAGGGTAGCCCATACCTGCAGTAACTGCGGTCCCGGTTATTGCATGGGTGGCAGACAGTCAACTGTCCTGAATGCTGTATGGTTTCTTAGTTTTAAATATCTCATAACACAAAGCATCCACATTATTTTTTTGTAAACTGTGTTACTGTCAGTGCTTGAATGTTTTGCACTCAGAGACAATTGTTTTGCCTTTTGCTGAATTGTATTCTTTATGTGTAGTCTCACAGTGAAGACGGGGGAATAATGCCACAATTGCACACTTTTGCCTAACATAGTTCTATCATATTTGAGTGACTTTTCAAGTTAGCTTTATAAAGCAGCGTATTGTTGAAACCCAAACATGGGGGTGAGGAGGGGAAATGATGAGAGGACAAGTAAGTCATGAGTAGTTGCCTATGATGTGGCAACAGAGTTTGCAATCCTGGATACTGGTGCAGCTATTTTCCCCTGAATGTGGCTGCTTTTCGGGGCACCAATAAAGGACACATGTTGGTGGGCTGTGTAACTTTCCTTTAGAGGGCGGATCCGACCCCTTGGGTTTGTTTGAGTTTGGTAAGCTTGCTCAATTATTTGGATACCAGGATTTTACTCTGGTTGTCATGTTCCCTGTACAGACTCTTACCCACAGCACTTGCTTCATATAGGGATTTTTTATTTTCCATGGAATATTTCACTATAGATTGCTGAGTTTAAAAGGTGAGCACCGTTTATACTTTGCCAGCATATTAATGGAAGATTTCCTCTCTCAGGTTATATTGCTGGTGTTCATTACTTTTTTAAAAGTTGAATGCTATTTTGTCGTGCACGTTTTCTTCTAAGGAGAAGGTCAATTGAACTGCATTTGTATATTTCACTATAAAATATATGGTCACTTACTGTGAGTATATTAATGGGTGCCAGCTTTTCATTTTCTCTATATGGCAAAAGTACCTGGGCATATGTTATTCTTGCAGCTGATCATTTTTTTTACCATTGTCCGTATTCATTAAATGTGGTTAGTTGGGGTTGTGCGATGTATCACAACAGTCACCAAGAGACCGGCCATAAAAGGGGCTTGTAACACGCTGCTTAACCAAAGTGTGTTATCCTCAGCAAATAATCAAATCACACAGGTACATTAACTGAAAACATTGGGAGTTCTCAAAGCCTTCAATATTTTATACATAAAAAAATAGATATTTTTTTAGCTACAGTGACATCGAGGGTCACAATTCACTGGTGACCCATCCATGCAGTAACAAGGAGTGACACTGCTTAGCTTCAAAGTGAGGAAATAGCCAACCCTCTATGGCCATAGTGCCTAATAAGTTCATCAGACTTACAAGATCACTTAGAGCAGCATGGCCTGAGGGCGCTTACCTTTTCCACACTTTGAAGCTAAGCAGTACTGTGCGTATATACATGGGGGCCAGTTTTTGATTTTCGCAATGTGTGTAGAAAATACCTGAGCATGTGTTATTCTTGCAGCTGATCATTTTCTTCTCATTCCATGCTGCTTAAATGTGGTTAGTTGGGGCTGTGCGATGTATCAAAAAAGTCACCAAGAGACCGGTCATAAAACAAGCGGCTTGGGGAATGTGACTGGACTTTTCGGCATGCCCAGTCAGGCACACGCCATTATGGTGCTACCATTTTGCTGCAGGTCCTGTTTGGGCGCACCCAGTTAGATGCAGCCATTTGAGCGAAGTGATCTCTAGACGCAACAATGTTTTGGTGTGAGAGTTCGCAATTGGTGTGGCATGAACCTGCAGGCACCTTGCATTTTGTACCTCTCTGCCCGGATGTTTTAGCACGAGAGGTCGCAATTGGCGTGAACTTGCAGGCACCTTGCATTTTGTAATATAGATTAAATGTATAACACATTTATTTACTGCAACATGATAAAACAGAATGGAACATGTATTATTCCATATCTGGAAAACATTATAAAACCTAAAAATTAAATAAAAACACATTTATGCTGAACTCTGCCTTCGAGAGCCCTGGCATTCAGGAGTTTGAGACTCAGCACTTAACCATTATATTACAATGACATAATTGTTTGAATTTTCACAAGTTTCATACTTAGCCTTTTAAAATTGGACAATTAAATTCTAGGCTAAGTATGAAATGTATGCTTGCTCCTTGAATCACTAAGCCATTGTGGCCTAGCAGTTGATTGCTGCTCCTTTTTTTAATTGTTATTTAAAACAGTATATTTTGGTAAACACTCTCCATTCTTTACTATGTAGTCTAACAGGCATACCTTGGATCCATGTGACCTCCTTCATGGAAACGTTCACCCAATCACTGCATGATTTTGAGAAGTTGTTTTGAGCTGCACTACCAATTGGTTAATAATAGTTGTGTGTCTTCCTTTGCACGTGAGCCAGCGCAAACAAGACTTGCTTTTCAGCTCAAGGTAGGGGGTTGCCACACAGTCCCATTATTCCCTTAATATATTACGCTACTTTTAGACTTTGAAAACGGTGGGGGCAAGTAGACATCTCTCCTCTCCAGCCCATTATGCTCACTTTCCCCAGCTGAAATAAACCATATTTTACTTTTTTTCCTCCTACATATCCCCTACTGCCATTCAACCCAAACAAACAGAGGTGCAGGAGAAATCATGAATATAGCCGAGTTACATGTGTTGTATATATTGGTATATGCCAAATGTCCCTTGTTATTTGTAAGATGATCATTTAGATTTCCTTTTTACTTTGCATTTTGGGACTTGTAGTACAGGACGCTTGTTGGACAAAACAAAACAACAAGTCACAAAATGCAAAAACAACAAAAACAAGGACTGGATGGTCATCTTCCGAATTACATGCAGACATGAACACACACACATTGCACACCCACAAAATAATTAATTTCAAAATAAATAAAAAATGATACTGAAAACTCACACTTGAAGTATCCCAAAACTCATATACATGCATGGGTGCACACTAACACTTGCCTTCACGGAGCAAAGGAACAATGCACGCAGAATCCCTCACAAACAACTTCACACCATGTACACACATACACACACATGCTCATATCAAACACACACACATTGCATGCACACCCGCACACCACGCATTCCCCCTTACGCTGCACATATATTCAAAAGTAGGACTACACCGCCTCTGGGCAACATTATAAAACAGAAGAAGTAAAATTACATTTATGCTGAAATCGGAGAACCGTGGACTGAAGAAGTTTGAGACGCAGCACTTGCTACCATGATGTTATTGTTTGGATTCTCACAAGTTTCGTACCTAGCCTTTGATCATTGAACATATTAAAGTATAGGCTAAGTATGAAATATATGCCCCATGAAGCAGCAAGCCATTGTCACCTAGTGGTTAAATGCTAGGCCTTAAAGTCTAGCAGACCAGGATTCAAGGCTATGGCCCTCATTCCGAGCTAGGAGGTAAGTCGGTACTTTCTGGCATGGCGGAAAGTACGACACCGCCCTGGGGTCAGACCGCTAATTGCGGCCCATCTGACTTCGCGGACATGCGCTTTTCGCCATGCCGGAAAAGTACTGAGCGGCATGCCGCTAAACGACCCGCAGAACCCCCTACCGGCATGCTGCGACACGTACATAACAACACCGCCTTGGAAGTACCAGCGTCTGTAAATAACGGTGACCGTAATTTACGGATCCCGTAAATTACGGTCACCGCAAAACAACGGAACCGGAAATTTCCTTATTGCACAGGAACGGGAAGGAAAGCGGCGGCCATCTTTAAAAACACAATCCATTGCCATCCTCATCAGCCAGCACCCTTGGGAGCAAACTGAAGTCAGGTAAAGGACCACACAACAAGGAACAATGCCAAAAGCCTCAAAGAAGACTGCGGACCGGCTCCGCAAGAAGAAATTCAGCCCTGAAGAACTGCAGGCCATGGTGGACTACCTGGCAGAACATGCTGACGTTGTGTTCAGCCCCGACATGCGGAGAGAGTCCATCATCCACAAAAAAAATATCTGGGCACAAATCGGCCAGAGGGTGAGCGCTGTAGGAACCACCCCCAGCACCCTCAGGGACTGCCACAAGCAGTGGGATGACTTGTGGGTGCGGGGCCTACTCTCCGCCAACCGGAGTCAGGCAATGCAGACCGGAGGGGGCCCAAGTTCCCCTGTGAGACTTGAGCCATGGGAGGAGACATGTGCAGCATTGATTGGTACGGAATCAATTGAAGGCGTCAGCGAGATGGAGTGTGGGGCAACGTCGTCTGCCAAAGGAGGTGAGTGTCCAAAGTCTACACTGCCAATGGCTATTGCATGATTTAAACTCCCCCAAGGGCCATCAAAGGCACCTTATCATGTTGCCTTCCCCCCATCCAACTAATGCAGAGCCAACTACCTCGCAATCAAGGGCCAAGTGCAAGTACATAATGCACATCAACCATAGTGCATTAACTTGCACATCCCATCATGCACAATGTGCAGCCGGTTCAGCAGTGTGCCAGCCAGACTGCACATTACCAGGCCAGGATGATTCACTCCGAAACATGCGTACATGTCATACTCATGCACATGTACCACTGCTGTTGCTACACCCAAAAGGCCACAAACCCCAATTGACTGAAATGTGAATGCAGCCATGTATGGTATTAGGACATCATACAATCACTCATGTTGGCCCTGTCTTCCACCCCCACAGGCACTGATCATGACAGCGGTGAGCCACAGACAAGCCGACCAACCACCTCCATGGGCAGTGGCAGGGTCTGGCGCATTCCGGCACTGAAAAGAACACCCACCCCGGCTCCTGAAAGTTCAGTGGAGGCTGCACCACCCCAATCCCTCCCAGCATAGGCGCCTGCCACAATGCCCACCCCAATGTCGGCACAGTCCATCATTTCTGGGGAGGTTGCAGCTACAGGCCCCGAGGAGAATGTGGACAGCCCTTCATCCATCTGTGGGGCGTCCGAGGAGGAGTTCCATCCCACAGTCCACACCCCGGAGCCCAGCAATGTCCCCCTGGCCTCATACAGTGACTCTGGAGATCCACAAACACCTGCCCGTAGTGCTCCTACGGACATGCAGGGGTACAATGATCGTGGGCCAAGTTCACCAGTACAGTCCTCGCCAGAGCACGTAGGGCCAAGTCGCTTCAGTGATGGATTCACATCATTTGGCACACATCATGCAAATCAGCTCACTGATCTAATCACTGAGTTCATGGAGGTCAACCCCCAGGCCAGGGTGGAATGGCAAAATGAACTCCGGGAAATGCGCCAGACAGTCACTGACAGCACCAACAGGTTGTGTGAGACAGTCATTGACAGCACTAACCGTTTGTGTCACGTCCTAAGACACATAGCCAATGCCCTTGAGGCTGCACAATCAAATCCGCAGCATCAGCAGGGGGACATGCCCTCATCCAGTGGGGCCGCACCAGCAAGCCCACCAAGATGCACTCTGCGTTCCATTCGGCGCAGGGACATGCCTCCCCCGGGCCCCGGGAGCATGAATTAATCGTCAATGCTGCCACATGTGGCCTTAACGTACTACATGGGACTACTGTTGTGGAGTTGGGGGGGTGGGGGGTGGGGGTTGAGGGTTTGTTGTGAAGTTGGGGGGAGGCGGCTTAGGGGTGGGGGGTCAGGGTTTGTTGTGGAGTTGGGGGAGAGGGGGGTGGGTGGAGTGAATGTTCACACTCATCCCTTTTTTTCAATACACTATTGGTGTTGCAAAGTTTAACCGTTGTGGACATTAATCATTGAGCATGTGTATTATGACGCTTGACAGTGCATGGTCTACAAGTATACACACACCCAGTGCCCTGTGTGCCCATGTAATGCCACCCTCTGCTGACTTGTGTTCTGGTTATTATGTCCAATCATTATTTGGCACACGACATGTCCCTCAAGTGCACCGCCTCCATGATGCTTTCTTGCCACTTCCTCCTCCTCCTTCACTCCATCTTCATGTGCTGCTAGCAGTCCCATGTCAGGGGACAGAGACACAATCCAAGGGATGCACATTTTGTTCAGCTTTACACATGAAATGGGGATCTTGGACACCACATAGCAGTAGATGGGTCCCTCAACAGTCCAGCTTCGCCAACTCATATGTGCCTTATGCAAGCCAGGTGACTGCTTCATCTCCACGCATGCAGGGGTATGGCCAGTGTTTTAGTGCTCCCTGGGCCTGTTCTGTGGGTTACTGACAGGGGTCATGTACCATGGTGTCAAGGGACAGCCACCAACACCTGCATGTCTAGCCAATTAAGGTAAGTGTTTGAACTGTCACGGTGGAGAACTGAACTTGGCTGACATGGCAGCGTGTTACTGATGGCCATACGCACATGTCCATGGATGCATTTTGCCCATTCATGGCCACAATATGTGTCCACTTCAATGGAATGTTGTAGGGGGGTGTGTCTACAAGATGGTCCATGAACAATGGCACAGACATCTCGTGGTACATGCTTTGTTGATGCATGCAGCAGTCCTGATGTTATATCCATGTAGTGCGGTGTACTGTGTGAATCCGTAGTTGGGTGTGTTGGATGTAGTCAGTGGCTCATAATCATCATACCGCTCTGATCCATACTATGGTGAATTCCAACACTCCTATGGGTGTGCCAAAGGACATGGTGTGGTATCCCTGCTGCCCTCAGTTCAATCCACTCCCAGGGATGAGTCTCCGGTGTGGTGCCATGCTGGGGGCAGCCACATTGTGCATATGCAGTGTGTCTTCCTATATGCCCTTACGGTTGTGGTGGCCGCCAATGAGTGGTGCATGTGTTGTGGGATTTGGCCTTGTCAGATGTTGGGAATGTTGTATTTTGTGTGTGCCTTACTCCATCGATGTGGGAATCTGTACTCATGTGCCGTTGCACTGGTTCTGTGGCAGGGTGGTTGGTGAGGTGAACGTCGTGCACTGGCTTCATCATTTCGACCCAGTTTGTTCATGCAGGCACCCACCTCATGGCACCAATTCACTGGCATGACACAGTCAGACGACCCACCAGGCAGCCAGGCACTTCATCCTGCATGTCACCCATGTGGCACGGTAGCGTGGAGATCAGCTGGCCCATTGAGTCATGAGTTGTTCCTTGATTTCGGGCCCACCCACGTGTGATGTTCATGGTTGCGTTGCATTCCATCTGCACGTAGGGGGAGTGGTATTGCTTGCAGTTGCTATCCGGCACCTGCATGCCATGCTGGTCCACCTAGGACATGTGGGTGCTGTCAGGGGCACCCATGTCATTTGGCATGCCTGCCAATGCATGGGGGGCCAAATTTAGTGTTGTATATCTCCTGGGTAGTCCATGTTAGGGATTTGTAGGCCCTTGTGTGCTTGGGGAGGTGAACCAGCACTTGTTTATGTGTCCGTGTAATGGACGGTTGTGAAATGCCATGCATGGTCCCCACTGTGTGCTGGTAGGTGCCTGTGGCATCGGTGTGGGGCACAGGCAACACCTTCAGTTGTGCCAGGATAGCAGTGTGTATTTGTATGCTGCTCACTTATCTCGTTATTTCTCGGGCCAAAGATGGTGGTGATGGTGTCACAGTCAAGCTGGTAGGGGGTGTGTATATGCTCAGGGGTTTCCTTGAGGGACCGGACATGCTGCGTGGGAATGGGGGCTGCTGGGGTGGTGACTGAGTCTGCACTGGTGCTGCATGCTGGGCCTGTCTTCCCCTCCTTCTCCCCCTGTGTCTCCTCAATGGGGGGGGGGCTGGTGTTGTTGGTGTAGTTATTGTGGTTGTGCCCTTGCTGGCACTATTGGTCTCATCTTGGTGTGGGAGGGGGTCTGGTGTGTGGGTGTGTTCCTTTTCTGCTGTGGCAGACTCCATTAACTCCACCTGTGCCGATTGTGTGCACCTGTGGCTCTGGGAACCAGTGCTCAGAGTTCTTTACTCCTCTGAGATGCCTGTATGTACTCCATGCCGGTAAGGTACTTTACGGCCTTAAGGAGGCCATTATTTACGTGTGCTCCTTACTTGTGATCAGCTCCGGTTTACGCCATGCCGCTAATTTCGGCATGGTGGGGTGCGCGCGCGACCCAAGACCGGTTTTTACAGCATCGTAGATTACGGTGCCGTAAATAGCGGTCTGACTGGTCAGAATGGCCCGTAGCGTTAAGCGATGCCGGTAATCCTTTACCGGCATCGTTTTTCCCTTTACTCCAACCTCGGAATGACCCCCTATATGTTTTTTTTTAAATTTAACTAATTTAATTTAAATAAATGAAAAGCAATGCACCTCGAAGGTGGAGACGTTTGTTGCAGTGCAGTCCTGTGATCTTATTTGGCATGAGGGCGTTTAGGCGTGGGTGCAATGTCAGCCATGTCCAAACATCCCTCGAGCCAAAGTAACAGCCAAAATGGGCGCTGCAATGGACTAGCTGCACCAAATTGGCCCGTGCCAAAAAGATAGTGCCAAAAAGCTATGTACCGCTTGGAGCACGCTGCTTAATCAAAATTTGTGCTCCATGGTAAATGATTTAATTTTCACTGTGCATTTCCTAAAAACATTGAGAGTTCTCAAAGCCTGCAATCCGACAGCCATGACTAGTGGTCTGGTAGCGTTTTAAAATGGACAGTGGTCATGGCCAAAGGCCCACGCCCACTGACCATGGTCAAAGATCATAATAGTGATCTGGAAGTGTTCTAGAAATGTATGGAATTACAAAACACTTGAAATTCAAAGAAAAACCTTTAGTTACAGGGACTTTAAAGTGAGCAATACATTGAAACAAAACCTTTGAAATTCAAACAAAAAACTTTAGTTGCAGGGACAATAAGATGAGAACTTAACGTAACAAACCCCCTGAAATTCAGCTAAAGCCACCTTAACTTCACGCCCCATGTTGCGCAGCTTATGACCACAATGATGACATCACCAGATCACATCTCAGTCCGTAGACTCCCCCAACTCCCAGATTTCACTTGGTGCCCTCTAGCCATCCCCCCAACCCATAGCCTGATGGCATGTGCACATTTTTTGACTTGCAAATGTCTTTTCTCCTGCATTTCATGTTCCGATATCCTCAGCCATAGCCGCAGCTATCTCCCGCATCGAGCGAAAAACCTTTCTTTTCAAAACATTTAATTTTTAAAATCTCACAGTTTTGGCAATTTACCTGGGATGTAGCTATCTATTTCAGAGAAGCAGGCAACCCCTTCTCCATCAAATATTTTAAACACTACTGCACAGAATAACCCCAAATCACAAAAAGGCCTCCTGTAAACACTGTGTGCCCAAGTTATTTTGGACCTGGTCCAAATCCGACCAGCGTTTTGGGCTATGTGGTCCCGTAGAAATGTACCTTTTTTCCTTTGTGAAAATGAATGGGAAGTGGGTTTATTTTGTGTTCTTAATAACTTTTTTTTTATTTTTTAACAAACACAACTTTGCAGTGTGTGGGGCCCATAGGTCCCTAATTTCAGCCAAATCTTTTGCATGAATCAAAATATTATCAATAGAATTTTTTGAGCTTCCTATGGGAGTCCGACTCACCTTAAATATAGGGTAGCAACCTGTCTTCCCCTGATAAACCAATCCTTTTCTACTCATAGCTAGCTGCCCAACCAATCCCCAAATCCCCAACGTCACATGGTGTCTTCTGTTCCACTCCCAACCTCTAGCCTGATGTGATTGCTATTGCTTTTACTATTTGCATAGCGCTTATGGCCAGGCAATCAAAGCACTATGGTTCAAAACAATCAGTGTTCCCATAGGTGTGACTACATAAACAGAAGAGTGTTGAGTCTCTTTCTGAAGTTGAGAACATTATAAGACTCTGTGAAGTTGTAGAGGAGTACATTCCAAAGTTGGATGGCATCCTTTTTTCTCCTCCAAATAGAGTTTTGAGTACTACCTTTTGCAACTCCTCCTGGTTTTCATTTCTGAAAAGCCTCTCAGCCTCTCTGCTGTAAATCACAAACACTGATATATATAAAATATCTTAAGGAGCACATGAACGCCCTTGTTTCTCTGTCAAATATTTTCAACCTACTGCAATTCAGCCAATGAAATGAAGGCAATACTTTGTGATCAATTTGTTTCTTATTTGTTCCAAATCTGCCAAGCTGTTTTCATGCTATGGCTGTCAAAAAAGGGGTTGTTTTCCTCTATCGGAAAAAACTATGCGAGTAGGCTCAAAACAGAGTGTTAAGGTTTTCTTAATAACCTTTTCAATTTCTAACCAATTTTCTCCAAAATGTTCAGTTTAGTACAGCTCTTGACAAACATTTTATTTGGAAAATGTCATCCAAATCCATCAAGTAAATCAAAGGTTATTGGCCTCTCTCAATCTCTCTGCTGTAAAAAGCACCAAGGGGGCGATATAAAGGTTTTAAGAGGCAGGGGCCCCCGTTTTACTGTTAAATATTTTAAAAACGAATAGATGGATTTATGCCAACCCCATCAAGGAATTTAAATCCATGGTTTGTGCCCAAGTTGTTGCTTAATTAGTCCAAATCTGCCAAGCGGTTATCTCTCCATGGCTGTTCAGAAACTGCATTTTTTCTCTATGGGAAAATGAATGGGCTGAAAACTGTGAAACTGTGGAGTTTTGTTTTCTTAATAATACTTTTCATTTTATAACGTTTTGAAAATGTCATCCAAACACATAAAGCAAATCAAAAGTTATTAGCAATAGAATTTGGCGAAACAAACGCTGCTTTTTCATTTCTGAAATGCCTCTCATCCTTTCTGCTGTAAAGCTCTGTGGTAAAAAAAGGTACATATAATTTTGGGAAAGGGGAACGCCTGCTTCTCCATCAAATATGTTAACAACTACTAGACAAAATGACCCCAGAGCCCTCCCGGAAATTGAGTCAAATATTGTGCCCAAGTTGTTTTGTTGATGGTCCAATTTCGTCCAGCAGTTTTTGCTGTGCACTGCTCAGAAATGTTAACCTTTCTATATGGGAAAATGAATGGAAGGATGCCAAAAACAGCATTGTATTTTCTTTCTTAATAACCTTTTTTAATTTTTAAAGAATCTTTATCAAAATATTCATTCTGGACGGAAGGGAAGGTGGGGGCAATGGGCGTTCCATGACAAACGTTTTGTTTGCTAAATATCAGCTAAATCCACAATGTAAGTCAAAAGTAATTAGCAAGCCAATGTTCTGGTTTCCTATGAAACTTGATACTCACCTTAACTATAGCTGCGTATACCGCCACACTATAATATATTACATGGCCACGGTAGTGGCCATGTAGTTATGGTTAAGTTACTGTTTCCATAGGAAGAGCACTTTTTGGGCGCCTTATAACTTCGCTCCCCCTGGACGAATCCTCACCAAACTCTGCAAAAAAGTATATGGCCCACTCTGAATTTTTTTGCAAAGTTTGGTGAGGAGTCGTGCAGGGGGGGAAAAGTTATAGGGGGGGTCCAAAAATTTCTGTTTTCCCATAGACTGAATGGGAAAAATGTTTTGCTCGCGCCTACAGCCCAAACCGCTGGACGGATTTTCACCAAATTTGGATCAGGAGCAGCAGCTTGGTTCCGAAAGCATGCTTTTGCAAATTTGGTGAAAATCCGTCCAGTAGTTTTTTTTTTAAAATGACCAAAAAGTAGGGCAAAAAAATGAGTGATATCTGTGTTCGGTCCGCGGACGCACTTCCCTGTTCGCTCCGCGGACAGGACGGTGATTGGGCCAGCAGCTTGCGTGATGTCCGCGGACATCTGACGTGCTCTCTCATTGGATGCAGTGAAAGCGTGCAGTGCGTCTGGCTTCAGAGACGCCCGCCATCTTTCTTTCCCGCATGAGAGGCTTTGTCAGGTCAGCAGGAGCGTGTCTGTCTCCTGTTCCTCCCACCCCCTGCTCATGCCCCGTGTGTTTTTTCTGTCCCCCCAACCCCCGCTCATGCCCCGTGTGTCCTTCCTGTCCCCCCAACCCCGCTTATGCTCCGTGTGTCCCCTGTTCCTCCAGCCCCCCGCTCACGCCATCGCACACGGTGGCCAGCGGAGGGCCGAGGAGCGGGATCTGCCGCACAAACTCATGTCCGTGCGGCATGTCCGTGTTTTTGTTTGTCCCCCCTCTCCCCCGCTCATGCCCCGTGTGTCTCTCTCCCTCCCCCCACCCCTGCTCATGCCCCGTGTGTCTCTCTCCCTCCCCCCACCCCCGCTCATGCCCCGTGTCTCTCTCCATCCCCCCCACCCCCGCTCATGCCCCGTGTGTTTCTCTCCCTCCCCCATCCCGCTCATGCCCCGTGTGTTTCTCTCCCTCCCCCCACCCCCGCTCATGCCCCGTGTGTGTCTTTGTCTTCCCCCCACCCCCGCTCATGCCCCGTGTGTGTCTCTCTCCCTATCGCCCACCACCCGCTCACCTCCCACTCATGCCTCGTGTGTCTCTCTCCCTCCACCCACCCCCCGCTCATGCCCCGTGTGTCTCGAGCCCTCCCACCCACCACCCGCTCATGCCCCGTGTATCTCTAGCCCTCCCACCCACCCCCCGCTCATGCCCTGTGTGTCTCTAGCCCTAACACCCACCGCCCGCTCATGCCCTGTGTGTCTCTAGTACTCCCACCCACCCCCCACTCATGCCCTGTGTGTTTCTCTCCCTCCCCCCCACCCACGCTCACGCCCCATGTGTGTCTCTCCCTCCCCCCCACCCCCTGCTCATGCCCCTTGTGTCTCTCCCCCCACCCCCTACTCATGCCCCATGTGTCTCTAGCCCTCCCACCCACCCTCCGCTCATGCCCCTAGCCCTCCCACCCACCCCCCGCTCATGCCCCGTGTGTCTCTCCCCCGACCCCCCTCTCATGCCCCGTGTGTCTCTAGCCCTCCCACCCACCCCCGGCTCATGCCCTGAGTGTCTCTAGCCCTCCTCCCCACCCCCCGCTCAAGCCCCGTGTGTCTCTCGCCCCACACCCTTCTCATGCCCCGTGTGTCTCTAGCCCTCCCACCTAGCCCCTGCCCCATGTGTCTCTGCCCCCACCCCCCGCTCACGCCCTGTGTGTCTCTATCCCTCCTGCCCACCCCCGCTCATGCCCCGTGTGTCTCTATCCCTGCCGCCCACCCCCCGCTCATGCCCCGTGTGTCTCTATCACTCCCGCCCACCCCCTGCTCATGCCCCATGTGTCTCTATCCCTCCCGCCCACCCCCCCGCTCATGCCCCGTGTGTCTCTATCCCTCCCGCCCACCCCCCGCTCATGCCCCGTGTGTCTCTATCCCTCCCGCCCACTCCCTGCTCATGCCCCGTGTGTCTCTATCCCTCCCCCCACCCCCCGCTCATGCCCCGTGTGTCTCTATCCCTCCCGCCCACCCTCTGCTTATGCCCCGTGTGTCTCTATCCCTCCCCTCACCCCCACTCATGCCCCATGTGTCTCTATCCCTCCCACCCCCCTGCTCATGCCCCGTGTGTCTATCCCCTCCCGCCCACCCCCGCTCATGCCCCGTGTGTCTATCCCCTTCCGCCCACCCCCCACTCATGCCCCATGTGTCTCTCTGCTGTTGCCCCCCACCCCCCACTCACGCCCCGTGTCTCCCTGCAGTTGCCCCCCACCCCCTGCTCATGCCCCGTGTCTCTCTCTCCTGTTACCCCCCACCCCCCTCTCATGCTCCGTGTCTCACTCCTGTTACCCCCCACCCCCCTCTCATGCCCCGTGTCTCTCTCCTGTTACCCCCCACCGCCTCTCATGCCCCGTGTCTCTCTGCTGTTGCCCCCCACCCCCCACTCACGCCCCGTGTCTCCCTGCAGTTGCCCCCCACCCCCTGCTCATGCCCCGTGTCTCTCTCTCCTGTTACCCCCCACCCCCCTCTCATGCTCCGTGTCTCACTCCTGTTACCCCCCACCCCCCTCTCATGCCCCGTGTCTCTCTCCTGTTACCCCCCACCGCCTCTCATGCCCCGTGTCTCTCTCCTGTTGCCCCCCACCCCCGATCATGCCCTGTGTCTCCCTGCTGTTTCCCCCACCCCCCTCTCATGCCCCGTGTCTCTCTCCTTTTACCCCCACCCCCCTCTCATGCCTTGTGTCTCTCTCCTGTTACCCCCTACCCCCCTCTCATGCCCCGTGTCTCTCTCCTGTTGCCCCCCACCCCCTGGTCATGCCCTGTGTCTCCCTTCTGTTGCCCCCCACCCCCCGGTCATGCCCCGTGTCTCTCTGCTGTTGCCCCCCCACCCTCCGGGCATGCCCCGTGTCTCTCTCCTGTTACCCCCCACCCCCCTCTCATGCCCCGTGTCTCCCTCGTGTTCCCCCCACCCCCCACTCATGCCCCGTGTCTCCCTGCTGTTGCCCCCGCTCATGCCCTGTGTCTCTCTCATGTTACCCCCACCACCCGCTCATGCCCCGTGTCTCTCTCCTGTTGCCCCCCGGTCATGCCCCGTGTCTCCCTCCTGTTGCCCCCCACCCCCGCTCATGCCCCGTGTCTCTCTTCTGTTACCCCCCACCCCCCGCTCATGCCCTGTGTCTCTCTCCTGTTGCCCCACCCCCCGGTCATGTCCCGTGTCTCCCTTCTGTTGCCCCCCAACCCCCGGTCATGTCCCGTGTCTCCCTGCTGATGCCCTCCCACCCCCCTCTCATGCCCCGTGTCTGTCTCCTGTTACCCCCCCACCCCCCTCTCATGCCCCGTGTCTCCCTGCTGTTGCCCCCAACCCCCTGCCCCATGTATCCCCTGTTCCACCCCACCCCCCGCTCATTCCGTGTCTCCCTCCTTTTCTCCCCCACCCCCGCTCATGCCCCGTGTTTTCCCTGTTCCCCCCACCCCACGCTCATGCCCCATGTCTCCACTGTTCCCCCCACTCCCCTCTCATGCCCCGTGTCTCTCTGTTGTTGCCCCCACCCCCCTCTCATGCCCTGTGTCTCTCTCCTGTTACCCCCCACCCCCCTCTCATGCCCCGTGTCTCTCTCCTGTTGCCCCCCACCCCCTGGTCATGCCCTGTGTCTCCCTTCTGTTGCCCCCCACCCCCCGGTCATGCCCCGTGTCTCTCTGCTGTTGCCCCCCACCCTCCGGGCATGCCCCATGTCTCTCTCCTGTTACCCCCCACCCCCCTCTCATACCCCGTGTCTCCCTCGTGTTCCCCCCACCCCCCACTCATGCCCCGTGTCTCCCTGCTGTTGCCCCCGCTCATGCCCTGTGTCTCTCTCATGTTACCCCCACCACCCGCTCATGCCGCGTGTCTCTCTCCTGTTGCCCCCCGGTCATGCCCCGTGTCTCCCTCCTGTTGCCCCCCACCCCCGCTCATGCCCCGTGTCTCTCTTCTGTTACCCCCCACCCCCCGCTCATGCCCTGTGTCTCTCTCCTGTTGCCCCCACCCCCCGGTCATGTCTCGTGTCTCCCTTCTGTTGCCCCCCAACCCCCGGTCATGTCTCGTGTCTCCCTGCTGATGCCCTCCCACCCCCCTCTCATGCCCCGTGTCTCTCTCCTGTTACCCCCCCACCCCCCTCTCATGCCCCGTGTCTCCCTGCTGTTGCCCCCCACCCCCTGCCCCATGTATCCCCTGTTCCACCCCACCCCCCGCTCATTCCGTGTCTCCCTCCTTTTCTCCCCCACCCCCGCTCATGCCCCGTGTTTTCCCTGTTCCCCCCACCCCACGCTCATGCCCCATGTCTCCACTGTTCCCCCCACTCCCCTCTCATGCCCCGTGTCTCTCTGTTGTTGCCCCCCACCCCCTCTCATGCCCTGTGTCTCTCTCCTGTTACCCCCACCCCCCTCTCATGCCCCGTGTCTCTCTCCTGTTCCCCCCACCCCCCGGTCATGCCCCGTGTCTCCCTGCTGTTGCCCCCCACCCCCCGCTCATGCCCCGTGTCTCTCTCCTGTTACCCCCCACCCCCCGCTCATGCCCCGTGTCTCCCTGCTGTTGCCCCACCCCCCGCTCATGCCCCGTGTCTCTCTCTCCTTTTACCCCCACCCCCCTCTCATGCCCCGTGTCTCTCTCCTGTTGCCCCCCACCCCCCAGTCATGCCCCGTGTCTCGCTGTTGTTGCCCCCCGCTCATGCCCCGTGTCTCCCTGCTGTTGCCCCCCACCCCCTGCTCATGCCCCGCGTCTTTCTCTCTTATTACCCCCCACCCCCCTCTCATGCCCTGTGTCTCTCTCCTGTTACCCCCACCCCTCTCATGCCCCGTGTCTCTCTCCTGTTGCCCCCCACCCCCCGATCATGCCCCGTGTCTCCCTGCTGTTTCCACCCACCCCCCGCTCATGCCCTGTGTCTCTCTCCTGTTACCCCTACCCCCCTCTCATGCCCCGTGTCTCGCTCCTGTTACCCCCCACCCCCCTCTCATGCCCCGTGTCTCCCTCGTGTTCCCCCACCCCCTGCTCATGCCCCGTGTCTCCCTGCTGTTGCCCCCCCACCCCCGCTCATGCTCCGTGTCTCTCTCCTTTCCCCCCCCACCCCCCGCTCATGCCCTGTTGTGTTCTCTTTATACACCCTGCCTTCCCTTTCCATGGTGGCCATCTTGGTAAAAGATTTTCCTTCATGGTTTGGGAAGAAAAATCTTTTTTTTACCACCTGGGGTTCCCACTTTGAGGACCTATGATGCTAGTGGTCTTCATCTATTGAAAAGGATGTTATGGTGACGTTGCACTAATAAAAACCTATGAAATGCAGTAAAAATAAAATTGTGTTACAGGGACGTTATGGTTAAGTTGCACTAATAAAAACCTATGAAATTCAATGAAAAAACGTTGTTAAAGGGACGTTATGGTTAAGTAGTGCTACTAAAAACTTGTGAAATTCAGTGAAAAAACTTTATTAAAGGGACGTTATGGTTAAGTTGCGCTACTAAAAACCTATGAAATTCAGTGAAAAAACTTTGTTAAAGGGACGTTATGGTTCCAAGTAAAACCGAAAAACCCTTGAAATTCACCAGTTATGGTAAGCTAAGCAACCATAACTCGCGCCACCACCGTGCACTGCTAAGACTAACTCCCACGACATCAAAGATGACATCACAAATGTCAGTGATGACATCACTGATGACTTCACATGTCTGGCTCACTCTTTTTTCTTTTGCTGACATATCTAGGCCACATGGTTTTCTTCAGTAACAGTCAGAAACTAAAAAATGTATTTTATTTGTAGACGTATCCTTCAAGTAGGTTCTTACAGTAATTCCCTTAGAGTCCAGTCACATCATATGAAACATACACATAGGGAAAGACACAAGCTTGAAAGACAGCAATCCTTTTTGTGCATAAAGATAATCAATAGACTTATCAGCACTTTCTGATAGTTCTGTTGTTTTTTATGGCTGTACATTCCTTGTATATGGTCAGATGTGTATACATTGTACTCACACTACTTTCCTTAGGGTCCAATCACATCAAGTGATACATATACATAGGGTAAATAGCAGCTTTGAAACAGCAATCATTTATTTGCATGAAAATAATCAGTTAGGTTATGAATTGTTTCTGCTACTACTTGTGCTTTTTTGCTAACTTCACTTTCCCTGTATATACCCATATTGATATGTGTTCTTGTGTCTTTGTGTTTTGTCTATAGTAATGCAATTATGTAATACATGGGTTGTATTAGCTACTTATTACATATTTCACAGTACACAAAAATCTATTAAGAAAACAATTATCATTTCATTATTCAACATATTAACATTACGAATATTATACCTTCATCTTGTACGCTGCACACAATGCTATGTTTCTGCATGAGTAGCTTAGTATACTAGATAGAACCCCATAATAGAATACTATTTATATCAATGCATCGTTCAATGCACTAATTAGGGTATGATATTTATTGCAATGATCCTTGACACTTTTTTCGCAACATTATAATAAGAATCCCTTGTACACATATTTCATGAAAAGTACATACACATGTGATATCATCAGTGATGTCATCAATGACATTTGTGACGTCATCTTTGATGTTTTGGGTGTTAGTCTTAGCAGTGCACGGTGGTGGCGCGAGTTATGGTTGCTTAGCTTACCATAACTGGCGAATTTCAAGGATTTTTCGGTTTTACTTGGAATCATAACGTCCCTTTAACAAAGTTTTTTCACTGAATTTCATAGGTTTTTAGTAGTGAAACCTAACCATGACGTCCCTTTAACAAAGCTTTTTCATTGAATATATATATATTTATATATATATATATATATATATATATATATATATATATATACTATATATAACCTAACAGACCAAGCACGCGCTATTGAGATGGACTATGGCGCTGCCTCCACTTGACGCCAAAACTGCCCGGATAAAAATGCACTTCCTGGAGCCTTCCACCACCACACAACCTGGGGACATTGCCCATTGTGCCCTACAACCACTCAAACTCCACATCTGACCACCCACCAAACCCAACCCCCACCAGCACCTACCATGAAGAAGTTTCCTTCAGGGTGGTATTCGGGGCAGAAGAAACGTCAGGAACCTTCTCTTCACCTGGCCTGAGGGGCCAGTGACATGGCGAGAGTGAGCGGGTCCATCAGGCAAAGCAAGACTCGGGAAGCCAGAGCAAGCAGAAGGTGACATCAGGAGATTCCCTGGAGGCGGGCCGATCAAGGAGAAAAATGTGGTGGTAAGAGCTAAAATCCCCTTGAGGGTGCAGCACTGGTGGCACGGGTGGATGACTGAGCCACGACTGAGCCACAGCAGGAAGAAGGGAGAGACCACCCTCTCTCCCTGGGTGACTTTGTAGCCACCATTTTCTGCTGCAGCACCACCACCCCCAATCACCGGAGAGCCTGCTAAATGCTATCCCATCCCCGAGCCCGGCCCTATACCCCCACCATGCCGCCACAGTCGTCCACTTGCACCATCAACATGGTGCCGGATGTCGGGCTGATACAGGGCAGGGAGGAAGGGGAGGAACTGCTGCACAGTCCCCTTTGCACCGGCTCTTCCCCACTCCCCCAATCTAGCTTCCTCATCGCATTTGCCGGTCTTGCCACTGGAAACATGAAATACCATAATTAGCAGTTTGAGTAAATGGAAGGCCTACACAGACACTCGGTTGACATACTTTACATCTCTTAATGGTAGGGGAATTGACTATGTGCACATTAAAGTAATGGTAAGTAATAGCCTAAATGTTAGGGGGGACATTTAATAATATTTGCTAAGGATTAGAGTAAGGTTCAACCTCCCTTCCGGGGAGGAAGGATAATTCTGAGGCAACGCATTTGTCTTGGAAGCAAGATAACACGGCGCAACACAGGTTTGAATCTTGATCCCTACTTAGAAACCTTGCGCTGGGATTAAGCGTGTTAAAAATGAACAATACAATATAAATATTAAAAAAACATGTGTTTACCGATTAGTTGTAGGGTTTATCTAGATTTGATACAGTCCATAAACAAAGAAAAGGTACCCTAGGTTTTACACCGTAGCGTCACGTCTCCAACTGCTGCTGAAAAATGAAATGACAAATGACTGTAGCTCACTTTAACCACTCTCCCCCACCGATCACTCGTGCCTCCTTCACACAGCTGCGGCAGTGTCACTGCACTGGGAGCTGGAAGCTCACAACCACACAAGCCAGCGAGAAGCGTGTATTGCCGCAATTCACAGTCCCACACTGTCTATTGATAGCTGTCACCATCGAGACGACTGCTGCTACGCCAGCCCAGGTGCCAATGCATCAGAAGGTGTGCTACGGTCAAACTGAGGTACAGGAGTCATTCCCCACCGACAGAAAGACCTGGGGCTATAGCCCACTCACCCCCACCCCCAGCAACGCCTGTGACTGGTTCCAAGAGCAACAATCCCAGTAAGAGAGACTGGACCAAATATAGATGAGGAAAACAATGCTGTGAGTAGAGGAGTAACCATCACTGCCATGAGAGGTGGGACATGAGGCGTGAAAAGATATCAGTTTCTTTGGAAAGTGTGCACAATTGCCAGCAATTGTTGCCCCTATCCTTAGGCACATAATTGGCCGGTATGCACACAACATTCCGTGCTGGGTGCTAATCAAACGTACATCTCATAGTGCTATAATGCTGACTGCCATGGACATCTTTTTTTGGCTGGGGCCTCCCTCTGGAACAGCCTGCCTGAAAGACCTTCCTCTTTGCTTCTGCTTCCTCTCCTCCTCTCCCAGGCTGAACTCCTGACTGAAACTGCACTGGTCACCTGGCTACCGTCTGATCTCGGGCCCAGGTCCCCTGCCCTGCTAGCTGCACACCTGCACTGCCTCCCGGGCAACTCCTGCACTTGGGGCCTGTTTCTGTATTCCTACAGTCTCCCCAGCTCTTGACACTTGATGTCCGCACTTATCCCCGCACTTGCCACAAGCTGGCCACACTGTTACCTATTGTTTTATTTATTTTATTTATTCTTTACTGTTGATCTAATGTATTGCACTGCCCGAAATCCCCCCCGCACTTTCCCTTGCCCCCCACTGCACTTGCGCAATCTCAATGTCACCTGGCCTAGTAAGATCACTGTCTTTGTCTCCCCTGATACCCCTCCCTTGCCTCATCACGCCTTGAAACACCTGTGTATAGGCGTGTTATAAATGCCTTATCATATCATATCATTTATGTATGGTTTCATCGTTTTCACCTTCTTCAGGGTTTAATTTCAGTGGGGGCTTAGATGGTCAATTTCCGGTGGAGGCACCTTTTGGATCAGGAACGTGGACTCGTGTCTGTCAGCTTCGGTCATCACTCGAACCAGGGACTGCAGTTGTTTGTGCAGGGACTAAAGAAAGCGCCTTATTATTCTTGGGATTAGAATTGTCCTTCTATTGTTGAGAGTCTTGATTTGGACGTAATTAATAATATATTTGCACTTCTAACAAGTTCAGTATTATGAAATTATAATTCTTCATGCATAAACGCTTACATTGGTATGTATTGCTCCCGTTTTCTGGCGACAAAAAAAAGTGCTTTCAATGTTCTCTTGGTCAGCCGCCGAGTTGCAAAATTTGAAAACAGATGAACAAAATAAATGAAGAATCCAAATGATGTCCTTTACTGCCCTCGAAAGTGGGCTTTGTTTGCAAAGTGCGGGATCTTAAGTCACTGCACTGTAAAAGCTGATTTTCTTCAATATGATGGCACTCATGTCCTGTTCGAAATAATTCTGCATCATGAAAGTTATTCAGCTTCAAGGGTTCAAAAATGAATGCTTCACTGTTTCAAAAACTACAGAGGGGGACATAGTTGGCGTCAGGTGTGAGGGAGTAGATGCCCCCAACACAAGGCAGTCCAGTGACCGTGACCAATGCCAAAGATCAACAGTGAGATTCACACAGGCATTAACAATGGATTAGTGCCCCATTCCTTCAACTTCAAGACACGGATATGGGTCAGCTCCTTTCTGCTCTAATTATCAGCTTAACACAGAGGTCTCATTTCACGCACACGCAGGCATGTTCCCAGGACAGGAGACATTGTGAAATTAGATGTAATATATGATTTTCCTTTGAATACAAGACATATTAAAATGTATTAGTGCGAAACAGAAGCGACTTGTTTCATATTAAAACACACAATTCAATCTAATCTCTCTCTCTCTCTCTCTCTCTCTCTCTCTCTCTCTTCTCTCAAGCACCCATGTTCCCGCCCTGTCATTGGATGTTTGTGACAGACACGTAGACATCGCCCCTTCCCTTAACCCACAGGACATATTCACACCTCCATCTACTGCAACCAACCCTTTGGATCGCATTGGTAGCCTCTGATTGGCTGGCTCTTTGGATAATGTCTTTCTTCGTCTGTTTACTGTGGGCTGATGGGGAAAGATGGATAGGAGGTCTGCTCACTGGCATTGTAGCGCTGCCAGAAATGTTGACATCAGAAACAGCTGATTATAAAGAAATGTTGCTAGTATATTTGCTTATTTGGTCTATTATATTTAAGTTCGTGAAGACCTTATGCCTGGCCACCTATTTCCGTACTTCTATCCTTCAATGCAAAACTCATAACTTTAATTGGTATTCTCTCTTTCTATTATTAGCTAGTGTCCCATGGTGCTGCGTGTACTCCACACTTTGGCCCCCTGTACGAGTTCAGTAGTAACCATGCCGCTATTGACGGCATGGCTGCCGCCGAAATCGCGTTGGGGTCCGGGTCCTCGGAATGAGGACTTACTGGGCCATTCCGAGTTTGGAAGGCCCGGTAATTCCTCCCTCCAAGGACCCGGACACGGTCCTTCCCCATTCCCGTTTCAGCCCCCATAGAGCTGAATGGGAATGGGAGAGGGAGCAAACAATGGGCCATTACGAGATGGCACATTGTTTGCTCCCTCTTCCCCTCGCGAGACCCGGTAAGCACGCCTGGTTTTCCCAGGCGTGCTTACCGTGTCCCGCGAGGGGAACTCGTAATGCGGCGGTACGGAGTGAACGGCGCCGTTCACTCCGTACCGCCAGGGTCGTAATTATTTTGCACCGTATCCATTTCTTTTCAGCTACTTAACTTGAAACACTGCCATCTTCCCACTGAGGTTGGAGTTACCTCTTTACTCCCCACGGGGAACCTCTAATTGTCTAAATTACATCTCTCCTTCTCGGTTTTCAGTCAGTGTCTGCACCTGGGACTAGCCATTGACATGACAGTGGCATGCTAGAGTCCAATCAGTCTGTGCACAGAAGCACAAGACTTAGGGTATGAACCCTGCAAAAAAAAATCCCTTGCATGAACAAGCAGACATGGATTCATAAAGTTACAGCCCCACCGTTTTGCATTAATTATGGCAACAGATCCAGTCATAGAAAATCTAAATTCCTGCATTGGCTGCTTCGATCTGACCTGCCAATGGAAGGTAAAGAAAGTGACGTTGATCCAATAAACAAAGATGTTGAGATTTCCATTTTTGATCATTGCAGCAACTAGTTTCAAAATAGATCTAAAACTAGCTCTTATGGACTTAATGATGAACAATTTTTCAGCAATCAAAAACAGAGTTAGCAAACACAATTTGCTCCAGGATTTAAACGTGTATATTGGAGACATGACCAGCTGACTCATTACCCAAAGCACTCAGGGCCTTGGCCCTTTTGATGTGCCAAACTCTGCTCTGAAACCGCATTGGCAAATAAGGTGGCAATGCTCCTTTTGTTTGCAATTAACCTTTGATCATTGTCTGTAAGGAATCCACTGTATTAACGTGTCTGATTTTCTACATTTTAAATGCCCTTCTACTTAAACAGTTTCCGTAGATCTTTCCACGATTCAGTATCTCATGTCACTGGATTCTGAATTTCTTCCCACTTTTTCTGACCTCGTGGCCCAGCTAATTCTCACTTGCTCATAACTGATCATCATCACTGGTGATCTAAATGTTTGGTTTGATACTCACAGTCATGTAGAGACTAAACCCCATCCCCCCTAGAAGGGATGGGAAATGTAGGATTAAATCACCGGATCAGGGCACTCTCTTAAATGGCCGAACACACTTTAGACTGTACCTTCTCAACCACAGCCAGATTACCGGTGGGAGAGCTACTGTATTTCTCGTGGTCAGAAAATTCCATTTGCAATTGACCTCGACCATCAGCTGGCTCTACAACCAAACAACTCTCAACCTTTAAAGTGCCTCTAAGTCGCAGAAGATGGGTGCATATTACATTTGAGCCCCTTCTTCCCTGGTCCAATCGCAATCCAAGGATTCCTCCATCAAAGCAGACAAATGTATTCCCCCTCCACTTTATTGGACAATTTTCATGGTCAAGTTGGATCAGCAGTGGATAATCTAGCACTTCTAATAAAGGCTCAGAAAATAAATCTCTGTCCAATAAAAAACAGTGTTGATAGGAAATACAAAAGGAAAGAACAAATTTGTGGGGCAAATTATGATCACAATATTATAATTGTGTTCCAAAGATGACTCCATACCTACGGAAAGTCTGTCTTGCAAACAATATTACTCATAAACACATTTTTTCAAGTAGCGATAATTCCCAGGAATTGTTTAACGTAATAAAGGAACTCTGAACACCTAAATCTCTGGACTCCCCAGTGATAACATCACAATAGCTTAATTCAACCTTGCACAAAAGAAAGTTGCACCATACAGACTAACTTTCCTATGGCAGCAGCATTCGGTGATTCTGATGGCACAATTTCGCCGAATCATATCTATATTGAAGACTGTCAACTTAAATCGTTTTTTACCTATTGCCAAGGATAGTTTGTAGAAAATCATAGCTTCCCGGTGCACCACTGGCTCACCTCATGACTCAGGTTCATCCCTCCTCCCGAAGGTAAATGTAATCAGCTGTGTGTCTATTGTCAACACTTTTCCAAAAGGGGAAGCAAGAGCTTGACTGAAAAGAGCAGTTGTGGGCACACTGTACAAAAAGGCAACCTTTGACACGGGGCATTTAGCAAAATGTGCACCCTATAAACCCCCTCACCAGGGAAACTAATGTGGTCAGTTGCCACAGCCCAGCTTCAAACCTCCATTGAGGAAGCATCAATTGGGGACAGTAAAACAATTACTTTCCATTCTGGTGATTGGACAGAGCCTTCGCCAGCTGCAGTGATGAATGCTTTAAGGAGAGTGGTGCATGGTGTTGGGACCCGATCCCTGGGTCTCCTAGGTCTCTCTGCAACATTTGGTATTCCACCCACTCTACTAGGCGGGCTTCATCACCTAGGCATTAGTGCTCACATCCGGCCTGGATAAGATCTTTTTAGACTGGGTACACACAATATGTTGCTTCCTCCCTTTGTATTTCGCCCCTACAAGTATCATCTCTGGGTTGTTGCAAGGCTCCTCACTCAGTCCTTTTCTGTTGAATCTGTATTTGCAACCACTTGCTGCTCTTGTTCATTTTGTAGTGACTTCCCTTCCTTCCTTCTACATGTATGTGGATGGCACCAAGCTCATCCTCCATTATAGAGATGACATGGGGACCACATTGTCACATTTCAACAAGGTATGGAGGGTGTTGGTATGCGGATGAACCAGAATCACCTAAGGTTCAATCCTCTCAAAAACGAATAATTCTCTGTTAACCCAGCCACTTAGATGGATTTATCACTGAGGGGTGGTCGTCTAGTTTCTGTTCGTCAGCCGGATGTGGACTTGGGAGGACAGGGAGTGCTATCACGCCCTGGGGCCCATCTCCAGATTCTCACATATCTCTGTAGCCCCCCACTAGGCTCAAGTAGTAGTGTTGTCATGTGCTTTATAAAAAAGTGTGAAGAACTGAGCTGGAGGCCTGCAGCATGATGCTCGCTTCAGCTAGGAAACCAAACTGATTCCCTGCCCAGGCAATACAGATGTCCCTTAGACTAGCTGCGCCTGTAGAGGATCAGTGACTCTAGACCGGCCACCCTGTGCAGACCCGAGAGATCAAAAGAGGAAAGGTAATTTTAACAAAAAAGTGTTTGTGCATGGATGCATGTTGCAAAGCTCATGTAGATGCGTGTGTTTGATTGTGTGTGCACAAGCATGTGAGTAAGTGGGTGGATCTGTGCACACGTCTATATTTTGTAATTTGTAATTTGTAATGCCGCAAACAGGCAGAATAACTGCATTTGGGCGCAGATGGACAAAAAAAGCCGAATATAAAGAGAGAGTATATAAATAACGAAACCTAAATAGATCATTGAGATAAATAAAAAGAAATTCTATTTACTAAATACTGCGCGGCAAGTGGATTCACATATTTGTACATTAAACATAAGATTTTAAAATCAATTATTTGGTATATATAATTCTGTGAGTGTGTGTATGGAAGTGCAATGGGTTCATGTGTTTGGCGGGGAGAGATGGCAAACCAGCATTGTGAAAATGTAATACAGTGGTGAAAGTTTGAGCACTTCTTCATGAATGTGTTTTAGAGTGGAAATGTTGACATATTGTGACACAGCATTAATAAAGCATTTAGAGCCGGAATGCTTAGATACATATTGTGTGCACAACATCATCAACGTGTTTTACTGTGTCAAGGTTGACATATATTGTAGTGCAGCGTCATTAACGTTATTAACAATGAAAATGCTACTATATGTTATGGGTGCAATATCATCCAAGTAATTATTAGAGGCACTGCCTTTAAATATTCTGAGTACAACATCATGACAGTCATTTACGGTTGTGATGTTGGCATTTATAGTGGGCACAACATCAAGAAAGTGATTTAGATTTGTAATGTTAGGATATATGTTGGCCCAGCATCATTAATGTGATTTACAATGGGAATGCTGCCATATATTATCGGTGCTATATCAAAGTGAATTTCAGTGGCAATACTTGCATATATTGTGAATGTAGCATCACCAAGCTGGTTTATATTGACAATGTTGGAGTATATTAAGAGTACAAAACAAAGAGGTTATGGCTGAAAGGTTTAGAATTAATATTAAACCTCTGTGAATGTGGGTCTTGTGCCTGCTGGGCCTACCCAAGCTACTTTTCACTGATGATGTCCAGTGGCTGAAACATGTCTAGGAAGGCTTGTGGTCTCGGTCAGAAGGGATGTGACCTAGCGATTCTGGCTGGACGGCGCCTTTTGGGGTAGGAGCAAGCCTGATTTACATATGGTCTTTCCTCTTTCTGTAATGACTTGGCAGGCGAAGAACGGTGGTCTGGAGGGTTGCCCAAAGCAATGGCAGAGGTTAAGATTAATTCTAAACCTTCCAATCATCACCTCTTTTGTTTTGTTTTAGTCACCCAGAGTGGGACAGGTATGCCCAGATATGGGTACCGTGCCTGATGGGCTTAGAGACTCAAGCTACTCCTCACTGATGATGCCCAGTGAGGCTGAAACATGTCTAGGGAGGCTTGTGGTCTCGTGCAGAAGGGATGTGACCTAGCAGTTCGGGCTGGATGGCCCCTTTTGGGGTAGGACCAACCCCGATTTGCATATGGTATTTCCTCTTTCTGTAATGACTTGGCAGGTGAAGAACAATGGTCTGGAGGGTTGCACAGAGCGATGCCAGAGGTTAAGAATAATTCTAAACCTTCCAGCCATCACCTCTTTTGTTTTGTATATTGAGAGTGCAACATCATCAAAGTGATTTACAATACCAATGTGGGCATATATTGTGGATGCAACATCATGAGGGATTTGCAGGGGCAATGGCAGTATATATTGTGGGTGTGGCATCATGAAAGTAATGCACAATAGGAGTGCATTTATACATTGAGGACACAGTCATCAAGAAAATTCTTTAAAATGCTTCTGTGTACTCTTGTTGATCTGGCATCTTTGTATTATTTATTATATGTGTAGCCACAGAGAACCGAATGCAAATCATTTGGCTTTTTGCCCAATGTTTTTCAACCATTGTGCTGTGTAATGTCCTCTCCAAGCACCTATATCATTTAGGGCTCCCTCCCTACAATTGGATTCTTACACATATTCATGGGACATATGTATGCCCTTCTACTGAACATTTTCACCGGTTGCCATTGACCCACAAACATTTACAATGCCAGTCCTCCAACATGAGTCAGAAAGATTCTGCAAACATGGCACCAAAATGTTCTCTCTGTCACAGCCATCAAACCTTGGTGTATGCCCAACAATGCTGGCAAAGGTCTGCAACCTGGGAGTCCTAATGGATGGTATTCTTTCCAGGAGGAAGCAGGCCAGTGCAGTGTCCCACTCCTTACTCTATTATCTTTGCAGCCTGTGAAGAACTTTGGAGTATATCTCATTCCCCCACAAAAATCAACTCATGAAGGACATAATTTCAAACTCGCTGGATTATTGCAACATTAACTACTTGAGGCTCCCTAAAGTCACCTTGCATGTATTATTTTTTGTTGTTGCATGTATTGTAGATCACTGAACATGTTGATGCAGGTATCCTGATGAAGCCTGGGCAGGCCATACTTTATCTGTGTGTTGGTTCTTACACTGGTTTTCTGTTTTTAACCAGAGATTAATTGAATTGTCCATGCCTCATGCACCATGCCTTGCATGTCAAGCCTCAAGATAACTTCTGGACAAATTCATTAGATATGTTCCTGACTGACAACACAGATCTTCATTCACGGAAAGACTTGCCATTCTTAGTTTTAATCATGCAAAGTGGGGAATCAGTCCATGCTGCGTTACTCCAGTGGGTACTTGATTGCTCCTGGATCATTTTACGTTCATTAAATAACTGAAAATATACCTTTTTGCCATTTAAACATGTTGTCACAGGTTTCGTGTTTTCTCACCTGTTTATGTTGCCTTGCGGGATCCTTCGCCAGGGTTTTCTTCCGTGCTGTTCGGGTCTTGTGTAAGCCCGCTCGGCTGTCGTCGGATTCCAGGATTCGTTCAGCTTCTTCGTCCAGGATCAAGGAAACTCCAGGAAGACCAGGAAGGAAGAGTGCACATGGGGGAGGTGTGCGTGGACCGCAGAAAGAACAGGTACAAGGAAAGGGAAGGAAAAAGAGAGGGTCTGGGAATTAGAGCAGCAACTCAGTCCCAGGAGCACAACGCGACGCACGTCTAGCCTCAGCTAACGATAGCGTTGAGACGCGCGGAGCCGCAGGGGCGTGGTTAATTTATGGAACGTGCTGCATGGACGTAAAGGTCGATAGACTGTGTTCTGCGAATACGGCCATGTTGGGTGTACTACAGCGAGTAACCCCCGACCTGCCAGGGACCAGAAGGACCAAAAGGGGCTTGATCGATGAATCATGACAGCATGCCCCCTTCTAAAACACGTTCCACCGGGTTTGCCTGGATGTATTAGATGGAATTTTCTGAGCAATCTGGGGGAGTTTAGGTTTGAGACTGGTTCCTAGGGACGTTCACTGGGTGGATAGCCCTTCCATTCCACCAGGTATTGAAGTTGTCCTCGTCTATATCTGGAGTCACATATTCGAGACGCTTCATATTCTAGCTGGTCATTGACAACCACAGGACTGGGCCTAAGATTAGTCCGGGTGGTTTGGATGTAAGGCTTCAATAGAGATTTGTGAAAAACTGGATGGATTCTCTTCCAGGAGTCTGGTATTTTAAGTCGAAAGGCCACAGGGTTAAAGACTTCTTTTATAGGAAAGGGCACATAATATCGAGGAGCCAACTTATTTGGTCGGAGATGTCGGAGCATTAGCTTCGAAGATAGCCATACTTTATCCCCAATGGTGTAAGAAGGCCCTGGCCTACTCCTCGAATCTGCATAGTGCTTAGTTTGGATCTGTTCTCTTTCTAGATGTTCCTTGGCTTCTCTCTGTACATTGATGAGTGTTTCAATCCAGGAATCGACTGTTGGAACTGGTGTAGGATGCGGAAGGACTGAAGGTAGTACCACAGGGTGGAATCCATGGCTGCAAAAAAAAGGGCTGGTCTTCACGGCTGAATGGTCTGAGTTGTTGTAGGCGAATTCTGCCACTGGTATCAGAAGCGACCAATCGTCCTGGACCTTAGTAGAAAAACAACAAAGGTATTGTTCAAGGGTTTGATTCACTCGTTCTGCGACTCCATTGGTTTGGGGATGATATCCTGAGGAGAGGTCTTGTTGGATTCCTAGTATCTCGCAGAGGTGTTTCCAAAATTGAGAGATATACTGTGGTCCTATGTCCGATATAATCTTGGAAGGAAGTCCATGCAGTCGGAAGATGTGTTCCAGGAAGATTCCAGCAAGTTCTGAGGAGGATGGCAACTTATACAAAGGTGTAAAATGGGCCATATGAGTGAACAAGTCAATGGTGACCATGATATTGGTGTACCCTCTGGATGGTTTTAATTCTACAATAAAATCTATAGCCATGACTTCCCAAGGTCTTGTTGGTGGAGAAGGCTGTAATACGAGTCCTGCTGGTTTCTGGTTGTCATGTTTGTTTTGATTACAGACAGAACAAGATTGCACGTACAGTTGAACTTCAGCCTTTGTTCTGGGCCACCAGAATTGTCTTCGTATTAGACGGAGGGTGTTGGAAATGCCGCGATGACCGGAGTGAGGGGTATCATGGCAGAGGTTTATTATCTTTTGTTGTAGTTTCTGTGTGGGAATAAACAGGTTGTTATTTTTAAACAGGTATCCGTCCTGGGTTCTCAGATCCCATTGAGTCCTTTTTGAAGGATCCTTCCAGAGTTCCGAAGTCTGAGTTTGCATACGACTGTCTTCCAGGAGATTGTTTGCTTGAGCTACAAATATTGTATGGGGAAAAATCTTGGAATATGCCCGATCTCCCAGAGGTTCGTAGTCTGGACGTCGAGAGAGGGCGTCAGCTATTAGATTTTGTGTCCCGGGAACGTGGTGAATCTGGAACTGGTACTGGGCAAAGAAGAAGGCCCAGCAAGCTTGACGGCTGTTCCTTCATTCTAAGGCCTGCAGTACTTGTAGGTTTCAATGGTCCGTGCGGACCTGGACAGGATGCTTCGCTCCGAGGAGTAGATGACGCCACTCGGTGAAGGCTTGACGGATGGCCAACAGTTCCTTTTCCAAGACTGACTAATGGGTTTCACTGGGAGTTAACGTCCGGGAAAGGTAAGCAATGTCCCTGAATAGCTGTTTGAGGACTGCTCCAGTAGCGTAACTGGAGGCATCTGTCTCCACTATGAATGGTCGGTTGACATCAGGTTGAGCCAGGATGGGAGCTTGTTGTAACTCAGTCTTCAACCGTTGAAAGGCTTCCTCTTGAGTTGTGGTCCAAAGGAAGGGTGCATCTTTCTTTAATAGGACAATGATTGGTTGGACTATCTCGGAAAAGGAAGGTATGAATTTCCTGTAGCAATTAGCTAAGCCCAGGAAAGACTGGATTTGTTTCACAGAGTTGGGGCTTGGCCAGGGTAGTATAGCCTTAACCTTGGATTGTTCCATTCCAATGCCTTCTGGACTAAGGACAAATCCTAGGTAGTGTACAGTAGAAACATGGAAGATGCATTTCTCGGGCTTTGCCAGGAGCTTGTTTTCGCATAGTCGTTGTAACACTGCCTTTACATGTTCTTCGTGCTTGGAAATGTCCTTCAAAAATGTTAGGATATCGTCCAGATAGACAATCACAAAAAGGAATAGCATGTCTGAGAACACCCTATCCATGAAGCGTTGGAAGACCGCCGAGGCATTAGCAAGTCCAAAAGGCATGACCAAGTATTCATAATGACCAAAGGGTGTTCTAAAGGCCGTTTTCCACTCGTCTCCTGCCCTAATGCGAATCAGATGGTAGGCACCCCTGAGATCCAACTTGGTGAAAACAACTGCGCCCCTTACTGCCTCCAGAATGTCCGAGATCAAGGGTAACGGATAGCGATCCTTAAGGGTGCATTGATTTAAACTACGATAGTCCAGACACGGTCTGAGTTCCTTGGTGTCTTTCTTGGGAACAAAAAACAGTGAGGCCCTTGCTGGGGATTTAGAGGGTCGTATGGTGCCATTTTCAAGATTAGTATCCAGGTATTCTCGAAGGGCTTTCTTTTCAGGTTCGGATAAGATGAACATCCTACCAAAGGAAATTACAGCGGAAGGGTCCGTTTCTATAGCACAGTCTTCTGGTCTATGGGGAGGTAACGTCTGGACAATGGCAGTGGAGAAGACATCAGAGTAATCCTGGTATATCTCCGGAACCCAGATAATGTTTGAGACAGAGATTGTACCTTGGTGATTCGTAGGAGGTCCTTCTGATGGTGTCGGAGTAAGGTCTAACAATAAACAGTGGGACATACAAAATTCTGAGCCCAGGAACAAGGAACCCGCTGCCCAATTGATGTACAGATTGTGTTTTTGAAGCCAGGGCATTCCCAAAACCATTGGGTAGTGGGCCGACTTGATGATGTCAAATTTTATCCTTTCTCGATGGTGGTTTATGGCAAGTTCGACGTCCTTGGTCTGAAGGGTTATGGGTCCTGAAGAAAGGGGTCTTCCATCAATAGCTTCTACAGGTTGTATGATAGTCCGGGATTTGCAAGGAATATGGTGTTTAAGAACCCATTCTTGGTCTATGAAAATTCCCATAGCTCCACAGTCCAGCAGTGCCAGGATGGGATACGTTTCCTTCTTGGATGATGATAAGAAGGCCTGTAAAATCACCAAGGAATTTTGTCCAGGAGAGTTCAAGGATGGAATTTATGTGGAGCAGGCATCTCTCTCCCAAACCTGTGCTCCATTTAGGATCGGGAGCTGGCGTTTCCCGAGCACCGTGGGGGGGCTATTGGGCACTCCCTTACTAAATGTTTGTCTGATGCACAATACATACACAACCCGGTATGGATCCTACGCATTCTTTCTTGGGAGGATACGGGTCCATGGAATGCCCCTAGCTGCATAGGCTCAGGCTCGTTACTTGAAGTGGAAATACCTTCGGGGTTCGAGGGTACCCCAATGGGGCTCTTCTGGAGTGGCGACTTGCTTTTCTTTATCTCTGCCTTTCTCTCCTGAATGCGAAAGTCAATCTGCAGTGCAAGATCCATTAGGGCCTGATAAGAACTTGGCCGTGCCACTCTGGCTAGTTCATCCTTGATGTCTTTGTTTAGCCCTCTTCGAAATAGGGTAAAACAAGCTTCAGGGGACCAATCCGCCTATTTAGCCAGCTGTTTGAAGCGTGTGACATACGTGAGCATATCCTGGGTTCCTTGTTAAAAGTCGAGTAGACATTCCTGGGCACTGTAGACCTGCTCTGGGCGATCAAACATGGTTTTAAGGGCCTGTATGAAGCCATCATAATCATCCAGGAGAGAATCCCCAGAGTTAACCAATGGGGTGGCCCAGGTCAAGGCATTGCCGGAAAGATGCAAAATAATAAAGCCCACCTTAGCCCTGGGCGTAGAAAAATAATAAGGCTTGAAAGTAAAGTGGACCAAACATGAGTCAAGGAATCCACGAAGACTCTTTGCGGAACCATCATATTTATCAACAACGCCGCCCAGTATCACACTCTCTTTCGTAGCGGATTCACGGGACAACACCAATTGCTTTAAGGCAGCGTTCTCTGCCTTTAAATTTTGCACTTCGGTCGTCAGCTCTTGCATGCCACGCATTAAGTCCTGGATGGACGCTTCCATGTCTGTGTCGAATTCAGTCAGGTGGCGTCTCAATCTGTCACAGGTTTCGTGTTTTCTCACCTGTTTATGTTGCCTTGAGGGATCCTTTGCTGCGGTTTTCTTCCGGGTCTTGTATAAGCCCGCTCGGCCGTCGTCGGATTCCAGGATTCGTTCAGCTTCTTCGTCCGGGATCAAGGAAACTCCAGGAAGACCAGGAAGGAAGAATGCACACGGGGGAGGTGTGCGTGGACCGCGGAAAGAACAGGTACAAGGAAAGGGAAGGAAAAGGAGAGGGTCCGGGAATTAGAGCAGCAACTCAGTTCCAGGAGCACAACGCGAGGCACGTCTAGCCTCAGCTAACGATACGCGTGGAGCCGCAGGGGCGTGGTTAATTTATGGAACGTGCTGCATGGACGTAAAGGTCGATAGACCGCGTTCTGCGAATACGGCCATGTTGCGTGTACTACAGCAAGTAACCCCCGACGTGCCAGGGACCAGGAGGACCAAAAGGGGCATGATCGATGGATCATGACACATGTCTGCTTTTCTTTCTACCACGAGTTCTTCCCACTGCTGGTTCCACCATTAAAGATTGCGCTGCTCTACCCTACCTCATTCATACCTCCTGAGAGGTAAATGGGGGCTTTAAAACTCATACTACCATACTTCTATACCACACATCGCATCCACCAGATTGCAACATCTCTCCCTGGTCCACTCAACACATTCAGGCAATGCCATCCACCTGCCATCATCATTCTTGTAGGCATCACATTCTGTGGGGTTTAATGATAGCCCCAGCACTCAAAAGGAAAGGCCAGGTTAGACCTCTGATTTCAAATACATGGTTTGTATGGCAAGGGACACTAAAAAAAATGACGGGCCGAATACCTTAACACAAGCTAAGAGGCCTGGTGAGTGGAAGTATGTGTCTTGCTGAAAATGACACAAAGAAGTATGTGAAGATGGAAAAGGCCCATTGTTGACTGAAAGACAAAAAGCTGCTTTTTTCATTTTAACTATCTCACCTCAAAATGCTGTGAACCATGAGAAGTAAAGAGCACATTCTGGGCCTTGCAGGCAAAATGATAGCCATGTTCGTATTTTGCATGTCGTGTGACTAAGGTTCACTTTTCAACACAGAAACTGACATTATTTTAAATAGAAACGACCATTTTGAATGACCAAATTGAACAGCAGCATTTCACTTTAAGTTTGCCACCTTAAATAAATAAAGTGCTGCACAGGGAAAGAAATGCAATCCGTGAAAAGGTTATTTTGTTTTCAGATACAACATGTAAATCCCTTCCCTGCCTGGGAAAACATACATTTATTTTGGGTTGCTGGGCAGATTTCTCATTTGCCTTCCCTCCATTGCCAGATCTGCGTTGCTTTGATGTCTCTGAAAGCCCATTTCTTTGATGGGCAAATAACCTACCTGATGCATGTCAGTAATATATTGCAGACTGAATCAACAGTCCCCTAGAGCCCTGCATCATTAATTTCAGGGAAATGGAAACTAACAAAGCTAATATGAAATGGAACTAACTGTAAGGTCATTGGTGAATATGTAGCATGTATTTTGCCATTTAATTGCGCATAGCACCACATTTTTGTTATTTTCTCCATCACCTTAAGGGCAAGAAAAGCTATTGATGCGTCATTTTGAAGATATTATTGAGGTGGTTGTGTGGGGAAATCCTCATGGACATCCACATCTTAGAACTCTTGTACCAAGCTAATAAGTAGTCACAGCTCCCATGAAAGTATGATGAAGTTGAAACTCAGAGAAATGTTGGCCCAGGGAGACACATAACTGTATATCAAATGTCGAGATCCTGACTACTATAATATTTTAATAAATTGGGAAAAATGACCATTCACGCATGCAAACTCGTGCAAATATGGGAGTTGTGTCATTAAGTCCACCATGATAAGGGGAACACAAATATATCTATATTATAATGTTTATTTGTAAATTGCAAACATTTGACAAGTTTTGAAAATGATAGGTGTGTACCTCTCCCCTTCCCTTCAATCATGGAACTCCCCGGGCCTATAGAGAGAAAGGGGTGGAACCTTGGAAGGGTGAAAGGACTGCAGAGGTACAATGGAAATTTGAAGCTAACACATTGACACCTCCTGATCTTAATATTTTGTGAGACGGATTTAGGATTAAAAATCACTTAGTCTATGCAGAAGGGGATAGACAGACAAGGAAAGCAAGAGAAGGAGAAAAGGGAGAGCTGCTAAGCACCTTGAAGTAGAACTGCCCTTAATCCACCTGGAGATATCCTGAGACAGCTGCATGACCTGACTTGGGTGGAGAGGCCTACAATTAAGAGGCCTTGATCTTTGCATGGGATAGAGAAAATGGGGAACCAACAACTGACTGGGCCTTGATCCTTAAGGAAAGTCAGATGAGGTATGAAAGCTACTGATGATCTCTAACTGAAGTGAGCAGACCCTCTGCTGTCCAAAGAAGAGTCCTGTCTTCCCTGAGCACCCATAATAGAGGTCCAATGTAAGTAGAATTGATCCATTTGAAACCAAGTGTGTGGGGCGGTCTGTCTGCCTTAATGTCTTCCACTCACAGTGGATGGGGCAAATTGTGTAAACCCTTATCAATATTACTTCTCAAATAGATTGATGCAGGGGGGTTTGGAGGAGTTTGAAACCCCCAACCTCTTTCGTAGTGGAATTCAAGTGATCGTCACATAAAGTAATTGGTATGTTCTTGCCAGAAAACGAAATATAGGTGGTTCCCCAGCACCCCCCAATTAAGATAATTGTCACCTTTTCCAAACCTTGCCCCAAAACAAAATTCCCAACTGATAACCATTGCCTTTAAAACAGAAAGATGTGCCTTCCACAAAACAAAATTTATAATCGTAACCATTCCCAAATCTTGCCATTAAAATAAAA
Source organism: Ambystoma mexicanum (assembly GCF_040938575.1). Taxonomy (NCBI): domain Eukaryota; kingdom Metazoa; phylum Chordata; class Amphibia; order Caudata; family Ambystomatidae; genus Ambystoma; species Ambystoma mexicanum. The sequence goes on along the minus strand of NC_090928.1, from coordinate 315,705,552 downwards.
AGGACCTTGCCCCAAAAACAAAATTCATAAATGATACCCCTTCCCAAAACTTCCTTTTAAACAAAAGGTATACTGATCCTAAATCAAATTCCCCAGTGCCACCACTCCTTAAACCTTGTATTTAAACAAAGGGATGCCCTTTGCCCAAACAAAATTCCTAACTGTCCCTATGCCAGAGACCTTGCCTTTAAACAGATGGGTGCTGCCTATCACTGATGCCTGGGTTTTTGATGCTGGGGGACAAGTGCAAAGTGAAACTAGTGTAATTTCCATTGAACAATAGACACTAGCTCCTGAAAGTGAGTAAGTGACCCTGCTAGTAGAACGATTTGTATTCCTTTTGCATGAAAAGAAAACAGGTTTCTATTTGCCACTGTATTTTTACAAATCTGTGTGATTCCAAAACTGCTAGAATTTTCATGTGTGCAGGAAATTAAACAAAGGACTGAATGTATAATGTGTAACTTGTTTTAAAATCAAGACTGTGCTTTGTTTTCACAGTCAAATGTGCCTGTTTATTACGAAAAGAAAAGTTCATTTTGTGTTGAAACATTATTTTGTGCCACCGAGAAGATGTTGTGTGTAACCATTAAAATATCTATTGCACATATACTTTAAATAAAAATGTATTCCCTCTATATCCCAGTCTGTTTCTTGACTCATTGTTGGTACAGGGGGCGGGATGTATGTGGCTCATTGTGAGTACTAGATAGTGCATATTGAATCCAAACAAATAAATGAGCTATTGTGCTCTCTCTTAATTGGGGGGCGGTGGGGAACCACCTATATTGAGCAGGGACTCCCAATATATCGTTACAAAGTAGGGGCTCATGCCGGGATTTCACTTACTGTTTTTTTGCTCATGTCAAGTGCATTGTGACAGACTATTCATTCTGATGTAATGGTGATGAGGTGTATATAAAGTTGTTTATGCCTTCATAAAGTATCACCAGGATTTGACCCCTGGGTTCCAAGGAGGTGTATAGGTATAGAAAATTAAGATTGTGTAGAGTACCAATGTAAAAAGGAGATTGATTTTTGATTTGGCATTGTGTGTGGAAATCAAGGAGGAACAGGGTGATTTTGCCCTTGCGTAAAGAAAGTTTTACAAAGTTGAAAAAAGCCATTATAAAATGACTACGGTAGAAGGAAGTGATACCAAGAAGCATCTCCTGGCTAAGTTGTTCACTCAAGAAGAATGGAGTGAGAGCAAAGCCGGGAGCAGGCAAACCAGAATAGTGAGGGAGGTTACCTCAGTGAACACAATGCATTACAGGCATTTTACATGACCCAAAATGCTCATGAAGAACTGAGTCAAATGGCCCAGCTCACAGCTTATTTATACTTCCGCTTGCAGTTAGTGGAAGAGCGAGTGCAAAATAGCGAGGCATGTGTGCTGATTCGGGTTGAGGTTTTGAATGAGGCGCAGAAAGAACTTAAACTGTTAGAAAATAAAGAACATCAGAGCCTCATGTTTTGCTTAAAACAGCAAAACCTCTTGAACAATTACATAATTATGTGAAAACCCACATAGAGGCCAGTGCAGACCGAGAACTAGAGTTTGCTGCACTGAAAGACACATGCGAAGAGAGTTCAGAAACAGTGATCCACGTCCTGTACAAATTGAATGAACAGACTGGTCATAATAGAGGGTTGTTAGATGACATTGTGGTCCTCAAACAACAACTCAAGGAAATAGAAAGAGAAAACAATCAGTTCATCATTAAGGAGATGGACTCACAACAGCAGTTTGAGAAATTGCTTCATGATTTAAATATTCTAAAGCAACAGAATTTACAGATTAGTAAAGACCAAGATGCATTGAAAGTTAAAATGGATGCAGAAAAAGGTCAGTCAGATTCTCAGGAAATTACCCGAATAAGGCAATAGAACATAGAGCTTATGAAGCATGTAAAGCAAGCAGAAGTTCACCTGTCACAGGCAGCGCATTGTAGGGGCACCTTAGCGAAAGTGATTAATCTTTTGAAAGACAAGCGCCTGGAATATACACGCATAATGCAGGACTCCCAAAGAGTCAATGAAAGGTCTCTTGGCTAAACCCTGTTTTACCCAGGTGGGTATACACGTATATATTCACATACTAATCAGGGTGAGAGAGAACACACACTTGAATGATCATACCCCTACGAGTAGAAAAATCTAATATTTCAAATTCGAGAGGGTCAAGAAAATTGACCTCGCTAACCTATGGTAGAGTACTAGTCCCGTTTTTATGACCACCATCCTTTTTATTCACAGTGTGAGCTGAATCACACCCGGATAGATAACTTGATATACTGTTATCTAACAACATTGCATATTCCATGCACAAGGCCGCAGGAACAGAGAATCTATACTATTCGGTAAGATGTCTCGTTTTTCCTTCAATGGTGTTGACGACATACCTAGATTAACAGACTAAGATTTACACTAATAGTGCTCTTATAGTCATCCCATTTTTTATCTTTTCCCAACAATAGGTGGATTGGCCCGCATCCACCAAGTCACTTGTGGCCCGAATCTCCTTCATCCAGAACAGGGGAACAGCTTTCACCGTAGCAATACTTTGCACATGGTAAGACCAGTGAAGTGTGGTTTTTGATATTATCATTGTTCTCTCAACTAAGGAGTAAAAGCACTTGTACTTAGTAACTAGACATCGAGATCACACACTTTCTGAACCATGCACCTCTTGTCATTTCTCTAACAAAGACCAACAGGACACTTTCTCCACTAGTTCCACCATCCTGATGAAGGCCAACCAAATACAAGCTTCATTAAACAGCTTCATCAATTTGGCCGAAACACAGTAGTGTCGACAACCCTCCCACCACAACAGTGTTCATCGCTAACACTGATATTTTTCACCACAGTTCTGTATGGTGTTTACATGTTAATTGTTAATTGAGTTCCGCAGATTGTAGAAAGGAAGAAACATGTTTTATGTTCACTAACTCCAGTCAATCTGACTGGACTGTACCTTTGTATGTTGTGTATAAAATGGTACATTAACTAGTGTTCCTGGTTGTTTTCCTTATTATGATAAACAAATGTATATATTAAAAACTCTGGGGCCAAAAATCTCCTAGACCCTCACAAATTTGAAATATTGGATATTTCTACTCATAGGGCTATAATCATGAAAGTGTGTGTTTTATCTCACCGTGATTATTGTGTGAATATAAAAGGACTCCCAAAGAGAAAATGAAACATTTCAAGAGGAAGTAAGGGAAATATAGGGTCTGTTAGTGATTACGAGCAGGGTGCTCGAGACTAGTCAGGCCTTGGTGTTCGAATTAAAAAGCCAACTCTCTGAATACGAACAGGAAATAAGGACAGGGAGAAGAAGGTGTGAGTATTTTATGAATGAAATTGAAAAATATAAACAGGCCTTGAGGCACCCTGACCAATCAGGGTATGTGGTAGGGCCTTTGATCAAGGAGAGACACCCCTCTCATCACGGTCCTCTGGCCAGATATCCACCATATCTCATGCACAAATGGGAACTGACCTCATGTAAGCCACTGATAAAGAACAGAGGACAAGAGGTAATTTGACTTACCCAGGCTTAGCCAAACTGATCCAGAAGGCCAGTCCATGTCTGATATTAATGAGTATTAATCTGTGCCAGACAGAAAGCAAGGGAGTCGGACCAGCGTGTCCTGGGAGACTAAAAAGAATATTGGGAGCACATCAGACCATAAAAACTCCTATGATGAGAAAATCAGGGAGTTAGATTGGCTGAAGATAAGATTACGAGGAGACTACATCGCCTGCTTCGCTGGAGGCAAAAAGCCAGAGCTTCAGTCTAGGAAGGGCATACTAAAAACGTCCATACGTTCAGGGGAAGAGGGGGGATTTCCTCAGACTCCCTGGAATGAGGGATGATGAAACTGTGTTTTATCAGTGATCCCAGGGAAAGTAACCCTGAGAGTTCACTGTAGGACTACAGATCCTATGTTTGAATAGGAGAGATATTCTCAATCTTACGGAGATAGGGAGGGCCTACAAGACAGGGAATGGAGTCCAAATAGCAGCTCTGAGTCAGAAAATAAATGGACTCAGGTCCAAAGGAAGAAAAAGACAGGAAAAAAAGAAAGGGTTTTGTTAAAGACCCAATCAGACAGATCAAGGCCATAAAGTGCTTCCTTACCCCATGACATAAGAATGCCAAGTATTTGGTGTGGGAGCACTTGGAACTTTATGAGAAAATGATGTGATCATTTCAGATCAGAAATTATGTGAATTGTATAGCAAATGTTAAATGGACATTTTCACCTGGGTACTCCAGTTTCTTTGCAGGAATGGAGGACCAGAATCATTATAATTGGTCCACCTCTAATGTGGCCAATTTGAAGCATTTCTCCTCCACGCACAAGCCCACAAGAGGTCCGTAAAGCTGCATATAATTTGCACTGTGGAGGGGATCCAGCGCCTCAGGAGTTTGTGCAGGAGCTAAAGCATGCTTTTGCTCAGATTTCCCGGTGGGTGAACACCAGTAGAAGGGAGTTTGCGGCCACCTTTTTCCATGTGTTCCCAAATACATTATAATTCAGTTGGTGAGTTATTTTCATGATCACAGGACCCTGGAGTGGGCAACTGAACAAGCCACCAGGATCTATGAGGTCCAGAATCCCACTGAGAGTAAACACACCCCCAACACCTCCAAACCATCTAAAAAATCTGCTGCTGCGAAGATGGCAGAGGTGAGAGCTACCTCTTCTTTGGACGTAGAGATGCGGGGGTCCCAACAAGCAAAATGGAAGGCAGAAGGGACACTATGCTCCAGCACAATCGAATGGCAGTCAGGCAGGCATGTTATGCTATGTTATGTTACTTTGCATTTATATTGCGCCTTATGTACCATTGGTATGATCTCAAGGTGCTGGTAGGTTGAACGCCCTCAGGAACCGTAGTTCAAGTCAGTAGAGAGAGAGAGAGAGAGGGAGAGAGAGAGAGAGAGAGAGAGTCATAAGGTGTGTGTGTACACTGGATATGTGTGCAGCAGGTGTGGCACTCATATGATAGCTGCTTCTTAGCAGTGGGTGTGGTGGTTGGGAGATGAGGAGTATGTGTTTGTTCTGGCAGGGTGATACCAGACTGATTCTGGCTGCGTTAGGCCTGAGAACGCCTAGGCTGGCGGGTGTGCAACCATCTGTGTTTATTTAGGATGATGTGGATTATGTGGCAGGTGTTGGTATGAGAACAGCTATACCGAATGTGTCATAGTATCGCTGTGTTCTAGTTGAGTGGTGGTGTATAGAAGAGAGTAAGCGTGGTTATGTGATATGGTGGTTTTCAGTAGGTGCTTGAGATCGAGCGCCTTTATGCTCCATGCATTCCACACACTACAGCCGCTCCACACTCTTCATCCGCTCCACACTCTTCATCCGCTCCACACTCTTCATCCGTCCTACCCACATCATCGGTTGCACGCACTCCATCCGTCCCATGCACTCCATCCATCCCATGCCCTCCATCCGTCCCATGCCCTCCATCCGTCCCACGCACCCCATCCATCCCATGCACCCCATCCATCTGTCCCATGCACTCCATCTGTCCCATGCACTCCGTCCATGCCATCCACTTGATACATCTATTCCATTCATTCCTTTAATTCCATGCACTTTGTCATTTCATGCCATCTATCAGTTCCATGCACTCTATCTATTCTGTGTACTCCACCCGTATCATGTACTCCTTTCCATCCTCTCGTCCACTTTATTCCACTCGTCTACTTCATTCCTCTCGTCCATTTCATATATTTCATCCATTTCCTTAATTTCATTGACTTCACTGCTTTCATCCACTTCACTCGTTCTAATCAGTTTATCCGTTTTAGTTTACATTAGCGGTTATTAGTTTTCGATTTTTCGCTCGGATCATGCTGCTGGATTGTTATTTATGATAATGCAGCTTTGGCCTAAGGTCATTGATTGCTGTTATGAATTTGAGTTTAGAGTCGATTTTAGGGGAAGAGACATGTTTTCAGCAATTTTGCAGAAAGCCATGAGGTCCTCGGTGAGTCGGATGTGGGGTGGAAGTGAGTTCCACAGAGTGGGGGCCAGGGCTGAGAATGATGATCCACCTAACCTGACTGAGTTGGTTTTTGGTGTGACTATGAGGCCTGCAGAGCTTGATCTTAGTATGCGTTGAGGATGGTAGGGTTTTAGTTTGTCTTGAAGATATTGAGGTCCGGTTTTATGCATTGCTCGGTGAGAGATGCATAAGGTTTTGAAGGTCACCCTTCGGGCAACCGGAAGCCAGTGCAGAGTTTTGAGGGCTGGGGACATGTGATCTCTTGGGCCAAGTGCTAATAGCTGTTTGGCAGCTGCATTTTCTGCTCTTTGTAGTTTAGTCAGTTGGTACGCGTGGACTCCGAGGTAGAGGGGTTTAGCATAATCTAGTCTTGACATAACAATTGATTGGACCGCAGAGAGCCTGTTGGGAAAGGAGAGGTATGGGAAAATACGCCTAAGGGTTTTTAGGTGGAAGTGGCAAGACTTGGAGACATTGTTGACTTGGAGCGAGAGGGTTAGGTCTGAGTCTAGGGTCCATTAAAGGTTTTTTACTGAGTTTGAGGGTGTTGGGGAATTGCCCATGGCAGATGGCCACAGTAGCGGGTGCGGAAGAAGTTTGGTGTTGCCACATGCCACGATTTCAGTTTTGGAGGGGTTTAGCAAGAGGTGGTTTGTGGTCATCCAGTGATCTATGTCGAGGAGGCAGGAAGCAAGGTCAGGTTGGCAGTTGGGTATTGAATTCAGGAGTTTTAGGATTAGTTGTGTGTCATCGGCGTATTTGTAGCACAGGATATTGTGCAAGCAGATTATTTGTGGGAGGGTGGACATATAGAGGTTAAATAGGAGAACTCCAGTGTTGACTGGTTGGGCGTGGGAAGCATAGGTGTAGAGTAGGGTTATTTGGTTCCTATTGTCGAGGAAGGATGCTATCTATTTCAGAGCGTTTCCACAGATTCCCAGGGGCTGGGGTCCAGCGGGGAGCCGGATGGTTTGCGGACAGAGAGAAGTTTGAGAAATTGGTCAGTTGATATTGAAATTAAGGAGTTGAAAGTCGGTTGGGTAGCAGTTGCAGGTGGTGGGATGGCAGGTAGGGTGGGTGGATTGCCTGGTGGGTGTAAGAGAGCTAGTTTGTTGGTTAGAGAGTTTGTTCTTTTGAGAGCTGTGGTGTAAAAGTGTAGAGAGAGTCAGTCACACAGTGATTGTGAGGGAGTGGGAAGGGTGGTGGTAAATGATGGTTTGGTGAATTCGGCGATGATTTTGTGAAGTTCTTTGCTGAGGTTTTTACAGTTTAGGATTCGGTTGTAATGGGCTTTTTTAGCTTTCCGGATTTCGGCCATGTAGTGGCGAAGGTGACAGGCTAAGGTGGATCTGCTCAGGGCTGTTTTGTCTTTCCGCCATTTGCATTCTAGGGATTTATATACCTGTTTAGTGGTCTTCAGTTCTAGTGTGAGCCAAATAGGAAAAAGGCCATGGCGAGCTGATGGTTTGCAAGAGGGGGTGAGCGGGATTAGTGAGGTGTTGAGCCATGAGTCAAAGGCGTCAGAGGTTAGGAGTTTCATTTGGTAGTAGGGTGGGGGGAGGAGCTTGAAGGAGTGCATCGGCTAGGTCGGGAAGAATTTTTCGTTTCTTCCAGCATTTGCGTAGATTCGGAGGTTCTGGTTCGGGTAAGGGGAGCCGGTTGGGTGAGCGAATGGCGAAAGAAACAATGAAGTGATCGGACCAAATGGTAGGGGTGGAAGGGTTTAGATGTATCAGGTTGTCGGAGCTAAAGATGGCATCAAGTGTGCTCCTTTATAGTGAGTCGGCCCGTTTATGTGGGTATGGAAGTTAATCGCGTCTAGGGCGTCAACCAGAGAGTGGGTCATAGGGTTGGTGAGGAGGTCAAGCCATATGTTGAAGTCTCCTAGCAGAGTCAGGTTGGGATGGATTAGTTGGAGGTTGGCAATAGAGTCAGAGGTTGTTTGAGAATTGTGTATCATAGCCAGGGGGTCTGTAGATGATTAGGAAGCTGTGGGAGAACGAAGTGGGGAGGGATAGTTTTACGAGGAGTGATTTGCAGGAAGGAATAGATGGCTGGTTGTCAATGATTGAGGTGTGGAAGTGAGATTTGAAGGCGATTGCTATTCCTCCTCCTCTAGAGGGAGGGTTCAGTGGGATGAGGGAATAGTCTGGGGGGAAGGCTTCATTGGTGTTAGGGGTGAAGTCGTCAGAGAACCAGGTTTCCGTGATAAAGACCAGGTCCGGTTTGTCAGAGGCAAGGAGGTCAAAGATGCTGTGTCTGTTTTTTGCTACAGATCGGGCATTAAAAAGGATGCAATTTACTTCGGAACAGGAGGATGATGGGGGAGTTGCAGAGGTGGGAGGTGGGAGGGGAGAGGGTGAAAAATGTGGAGCGAGAGGGGGGTGGTTGATGGTAGATGGGAAGAGTAGGCGGGCAGTTGAGTTTGTGGGTTTTGGTGGGAGGGGTTAGACTGGTGTGACGGGTTGATTGGATTTGGGTAAGAGGATTTGAAGGTGGGGTGTGGGGGTTTAGGAGTTTCAGTTGTGGTCGGTGAGAATTCGAGGGAGAGGGGTTTCAGGTAGGGTGAGGCTGCGGGGGGTGGTGATGATCGAGATTGGGAGGATGAGGAGGTGGGTCGAGACAGGAGTGGCGATGAGTACTGAGAGATTGAGGGAGACCAAGTACATTTTCTCTTCAGTGTTTTTGTTGCGATTGGTGTGTGAGAGAGGGTAGGGGTTGGAGGGGGAAAGGGAGGCGGCTACTGTTCTTGACAGGGCGAGGCGTGCAATTTTTAGGGAGGGGAAGGAGTGGGGTCCGAGGGGGATGATGGTGGGAGTTGATGAGGGGAGTGGGGGGGGTGGATGGTAGCAGGGCTGAGTGTGCTTGGGAAGCTAGGCGGGCCGTTAGTCAGGGGAGCGGGTATGATGATAGTAGGCGGGTGGGAGGAGCAGTGGTCTTAGGATGGTTGGCTCGCCATCATGCCCCTCTGGCTTGGTGTTTGAATAGGGGATGGGTAGGGGATGTGGTGGAGGGCAGGATGGTTTAGGTGGGGATGGGAGGTTGGGCAGGCGCAAGGGGGTCATTTTCAGCGGACCTTGGTGGGTTGGGTGGACTCATGGTTTGGATTAGTTTGAACTGTGTTATAGTTGGCGTTGGATGATTTTGTTCACACCTTTCCACTTCAACTATACCACCGGATGTTAATTGTACACCCTCTCTATGATTAACTGTACTATGTTTACTGATAATTTGCACTTTCTGAATTCAACTATACCACCGGGTGAGATTATTCACAGTTTCTAAATTCAGCTATACCACCGGGTGAGATTATTCACAGTTTCTAAGTTTAACTAAACCACAGGGTGATATTATTCACAAATTCTAAATATAACTCTACCGCAGGGTGATATTATTTACAGTTTCTGAGTTTAACTAAACCACAGGGTGTTATTATTCCAAATTCTAAATTCAACTATAGCACCGGGTGAGATTATTCACAGTTTGTAAGTTTAACTAAACCACAGGGTGACATTATTCACATATTCTAAGTTCAACTATACCATATGGTGAGTTTAAACACAGTTTTAAAATTCAACTATGCCATAGTGTGATATTATTCACATTTCTAAGTTCAATTATACCATATAGTGAGATTAATCCCAGTTTTAAAATTCAACTATACTATAGGGTCAGATTGTTCACAGTTTCTAAGTTCAACTATATCACAGGGTTATATTATTCATAGTCTAAGAACAACTATACCACAGGGTGAGATTATTCACTGTTTTCATGTTTACTATACCACACGGTGGAGATTATTCAAAGTTTCTAAATTCAACTATATTGCAGTTTCTATTTAGACTTTCTAAATGCAATTAAACCACAGATGTGCTATTAGGCAAACTTTCTAAATGCAAACTAGACCACAGATATGCTATTAGGCGGACTTTCTAAATGCAACTACACCACAGATATGTTATTAGGAAATTTTCTAAATGCAAACTAGACCACAGATATGCTATTAGGTGGACTTTCTAAACACAACTACACCACAGATATGTTATTAGGAAGATTTTCTAAATGCAAACTAGACCACAGATATGCTACTAGGCAGATTTTCTAAATGCAACTACACCACAGATATGTTATTAGGAAGATTTTCTAAATGCAAACTAGACCACAGATATGCAATTAGGCAGACTTTCTAAATGCAACTACACCACAGATATGTTATTAGGAAGATTTGCTAAATGCAAACTAGACCACACATGTGCTATTAGGCAGACTTTCTAAATGCAAACAGGAACACGGATATGCTATTAGGCAGACTTTCTAAATGCAACTACACCACAGAATATGCTATTAGGAAGATTTTCTAAATGCAAACTAGACCAAAGATATGCTATTAGGCAGACTTTCTAAATGCAATTAAACCACAGATATGCTATTAGGTAGACTCTCTAGATGCAAGGCCACCACAGATATGCTATTAGGCAGACTTTCTAAACGCAATAAAACCACAGATATGCTATTAGGCAGATTTTCTAAATGCAAACTAGACCAGAGATATGCTACTAGGCAGACTTTCTAAATGCAACTAGACCACAGATATGCTATTAGGCGGACTTTCTAAATGCATCTACACCACAGATATGCTATTAGGCAGACTTCCTAAATGCAATTAAACCACAGATATGCTATTAGGCAGACTTTCTAAATGCAACTAGACCACAGATATGCTATTAGGCAGACTTTCTAAATACAACTACACCACAGATATGCTATTAGGCACACTTTCTAAATGCATCTACACCACAGATATGCTATTAGGCACATTTTCTAAATGCAAACTAGACCACAGATATGCTATTAGGCAGACTTTCTAAATGCAAACTAGACCACAGATATGCTATTAGGCAGATTATCTAAATGCAACTAGACCACAGATATGCTATTAGGCAGACTTTCTAAATGCATCTACACCACAGATATGCTATTAGGCAGACTTTCTAAATGCAACTACACCACAGATATGCTATTAGGCGGACTTTCTAAATCCATCTACACCACAGATATGCTATTAGGCACACTTTCTAAATGCAATTAAACCACAGATATGCTATTAGGCAGATTTTATAAATGCAAACTAGACCACAGATATGCTATTAGGCACACTTTCTAAATGCAAACTAGACCACAGATATGCTATTAGGCAGACTTTCTAAATGCAACTACACTACAGGTGGAAGAGTTTACAATAGTTTAGCTTCTGGGGTTGAGTGGTAGGGTAGTATGGTGTGAATTAATTGCTTCAGTCCCCGCCCTTGCCAAACGTACTTATTGTTGCCTTCTTGCTTCTCCTGCGGATGCATGAAGATACGACCTGGAGCCGTCCTTGCCCTGGAGGGGTCGGCAATGGCTTGGGAGAAATGGTTGTCGGACCAATCAGGGCAGGGGGGAGGGTCGGGAGGTGGGAGGGAGGATACCAGGAAGCGACGGTAGGGGCGGGGAAAACTATCTGGAACCAGGGGTGCGGGGTGGGTTTAGGGAGGATGGGCAAAGAGATTAGGGCACAAAAGGAGGGCAAACTCACCGGCGGAGAGCGGAGCTCCAAATGGGCTTTGGTTGTTGCCGTGGGTCATTAGACCCTGGCCACACAGTTGTCGGACCAATCAGGGCAGTGGGGAGGGTCGGGAGGCGGGAGGGAGGATACCAGGAAGCACAGGTTGCGGCGGGGAAAACTATCTGGAACCGGGGATGCGGGGTGGGTTTAGGGAGGATGGACAAAGAGATAAGGGCACAAAAGGAGGGCAAACTCACCGGCAGAGAGCTGAGCTTCATAGGGGCTTCGGTTGTTGCCACGGGTCGTTAGACCCAGGCCACACAGTTGTCAGACCAATCAGGGCAGGGGTGAGGGTCGGGAGGTGGGAGGGAGGATACCAGGAAGCAAGGGTTGTGGCAGGGAAAACTATCTGGAACCGGGGGTGCGATGTGGGTTTAGGGAGGAAGGGCAAAGAGATTAGGGCACAAAAGGAGGGCAACCTCACCAGCGGAGAGCAGAGCTCCATAGGGGCTTTGGTTGTTGCTGCAGGTCGTTAGACCCAGGCCACACAGTTGTCGGACCAATCAGGGCAGGGGGGAGGGTCGGGAGGCAAGAGGGAGGATACCAGGAAGCAAGGGTTGCGGTGGGGAAAACTATCTGGAACCGGGGTGCAGAGTGGGTTTAGGGAGGATGGGCAAAGAGATTAGGGCACAAAAGGAGAGCAAACTCACCGACGGAGAGCGGAGCTCCAAAGGGGCTTCGGTTGTTGCCGCGGGTTGTTAAAACCAGGCCACACAGTTGTCGGACCAATCAGGGCAGGGGGGGAGGATCGGGAGGGAGGATATCAGGAAGCAAGAGTTGCGGCGGGAAAAAGTATCTGGAACCAGGGGTGCGGGTGGGGTTAGGGAGGATGAGCAAAGAGATTAGGGCACAAAAGGAGGGCAAACTCACCGGCGGAGAGCGGAGCTCCAAAGGGGCTTTGGTTGTTGCCGCGGGTCGTTAGACCCAGGCCACACAGTTGTCGGACCAATCAGGGCAGGGGGGAGGGTCGGGAGGCGGGAGGGAGGATACCAGGAAGCACAGGTTGCGGCGGGGAAAACTATCTGGAACCGGGGATGCGGGGTGGGTTTAGGGAGGATGGACAAAGAGATAAGGGCACAAAAGGAGGGCAAACTCACCGGCAGAGAGCTGAGCTTCATAGGGGCTGCGGTTGTTGCCACGGGTCGTTAGACCCAGGCCACACAGTTGTCAGACCAATCAGGGCAGGGGTGAGGGTCGGGAGGTGGGAGGGAGGATACCAGGAAGCAAGGGTTGCGGCAGGGAAAACTATCTGGAACCGGGGGTGCGATGTGGGTTTAGGGAGGAAGGGCAAAGAGATTAGGGCACAAAAGGAGGGCAACCTCACCAGCGGAGAGCAGAGCTTCATAGGGGCTTTGGTTGTTGCTGCAGGTCGTTAGACCCAGGCCACACAGTTGTCGGACCAATCAGGGCAGGGGGGAGGGTCGGGAGGCAGGAGGGAGGATACTAGGAAGCAAGGGTTGCGGCCTGGAAAACTATCTGGAACCGGGGTTGCAGGGTAGGTTTAGGGAGGTTGGGCAAAGAGATTAGGGCACAAAAGGAGGGCAAACTCACTGGCGGAGAGTGGAGCTCCAAAGGGGCTTCAGTTGCTGCTGCGGGTTGTTAGACCCAGGCCACACAGTTGTCGGACCAATCAGGGTAGGGGGGAGGGTCGGGAAGCGGGAGGGAGGACACCAAGAAGCAAGGGTTGCAGCGGGGAAAACTATCTGGAACCAGGAGTGCGGGGTGGGTTTAGGGAGGATGGGCAAAGAGATTAGGGCACAAAAGGAGTGCAAACTCACTCACATTCTGCTTGGATAGTGATCCCTAGACCCTTAAGGGTACCACCCCCAGGGGGACTATCGGGCAGCAGCATCACCTTCCTAGCCTCATAGGAAGGGCTCTCTCTTGGGGAGAAGTGACAATACCCAGGGATTTGTTAGTGTTTATCCAATCACAATTAAAACATCAAAGTGGCGATTGAATTTTGTGAGTGATCAGGAAACTAACTGGGGAGTTAAGCAGTGGAGAAATCTTCCTGGAGTCGGATGTGCTGTTGCTAGTTCCCGCCATAATCAGCTATAATGCATTAAGCCACTTGTGCCCATCCTGTCCCACAACCAATAAACACAGATTTGCTCTTGATAAATTTTCCAAACTGTATTTTTATGGCTATGTTATTCACAAGTGCTGGCAACTTACAATTTCGTCTCCTGGCTTACAGCTGTCCACCAAGTCAGAAAGCAAATTAGCGTCTTTGGAGCTGGGCAATCTGCCAGCAACCACCTTGCCAGGGCTCTCCTGGATGGTAATACGCTGGTAGTTCTGATACACAGTCTCCTCCATGTTAGGCATTCCGAACAATGATCCCTCTGACCCTGCCACCTATGTAAGCCCTAGGCACAAAAGTACCAAACCAATCCTAGGGTCTGTCCAGGGAGGGGGACCCAACCAGGTAAGTACTGCCCTGGGAAACTCCGCTCCAAACTTCAACCAGGAGAGAACTGTCACTCCACCTCCCAACCTGAACTTTTTCCCCAGATACCCACTGAATCAGAACTTCCAGATTAATCGTCCTCTTTCTCCCTGGTTCCAGGACAATAGATGGGGTCCTCTATGGCGCCCATGTATGCGAACACCTTTATGTTCAAATTTGAAAGTGACTATGTACTAAATCATCCCAAATGGTCATCGTACATATTGATTTGGAAACGTTTCATTGATGATATTTTTTGAATATGGTGTGGTACCCATGAGGAGTTGGAATGTTTTTTTGCATATTTAACCTCAGTCCAACCCAGGATTAAGTTTACTACGGAAATTGGCAATCCATCTCTTCATTTCCTTGATGTCAATTTAAAGATTTCTAATGGTAACATCACAACCAATATTTATCACAAAACAACAGATGCTAACAACTTATTACACTTTTCCATTTTCCACCCAAAAGCTATGCTACAAGGTCTTCTGTTTAGCCAAATTCTGAGACTGAAAAGAATTATTTCAGAACCGGAGGCACTTGACACAGAGTGATCCACACTCATTGAAAAATGTAAACAAAGAGGCTATCCGGATGAAGTACTGAATGATGCTAAAACCAGATCTCTGAATGTCACAAGAACTGATTTATTAAAATCCAAAACTGGTGAGAAAGACATCCCTTTACTGTTTATATCCAAATTCTCAAGGCAGAGTTTTCAAATCAGTAAGAGTATCAAGAAACATTGGGAGATCTTACATAATTATTCTTCATTGCTCAGATTGTTCGCTAAGGCACCAATGATGTGCTTCAAGAGAGGAAAGAATCTCACGGATAAACTTATTAAAGCCGAAAGACCATTAAACGAGAGTCAGCAGTTTATAACTACACAGAGAAAGGGTACTTATCCATGTCTGAGTTGTACACACTGCAATAACATCACCAAGGGCAAAATGCTTTCCCATCCCCAAACGGGCAAAAAAAAAAAAAATCCATGACTATTCCACCTGCATGAGACCTGGGGTGATTTACACGATTAAATGCCCTTGTGGTAAATTATATGTAGGCTAAACTATGAGACCAGCCAAGGAACGTTGGTCAGAACATAAGTCCAACATACGGTGTAACAACCAGCGTTCACCAGTGGCAAGACACTTTAATACCCAACATCACACAATTGCCCAGATGAGATTTCACATTGTTGAAGTTATCAAAAAACCACAGAGAGGAGGTGATCATCACTCTATGCTCCTTCGGAGAGAATTATTTTGGATCAACTTTCTAGACACTGTTCAACCCAAGGGGCTGAACGAAGAGCATTCATTAAATTGTTTTGTATAGGATCCCACTACCAACATTCCTATAACTACTTGATACAATTGTTAAGAATATGTACCACTTGACTTGATTGTGATTTATTGCCTTTGGAACTTCCACATGTTTAACCACTGATGTTAGAAAGAATAATTGATTTCAATTGATTTTGCCTAGTGCTTTAAACCAGTAATTTGTGAACTAAATGTTATATTTATATTTTTTCATATCCTTGTATTATTTTCTGTACCTATAATTCTTCTATATTGTTGGACTGTAATTCACATCATGAGTATGATATCTATTGTGAATAATCATTAAAATTAGATATGATGTTTTTTTTTTCTGGACTATGTGATTGAAGTAGCAATACATCATCGTGATATGTTCTTCAAGGAGGCTGCTTCTGTGATGCCCTGACATGTACCTCTGGTATCTGCTCCGTACGCTGTCCCTCTGGACTAGGCTACTACCCCGTTTCTTTCGTTACGTCTTGGTGTTCTTCATCTTATTTAAACTCTGATTCTTCATTGAATATTCAAAGTTAATTTTTCATTATCTTTTCAAATAATCTCTCATCTTTTTTGTCTGATTAATTATTTTTATTTTATTATATATTTTTTTATTTGATTCTTTTTCTTTTTATTTGGACGTTATTGGTATTTCGTGTACTATGTATTAGTTGTTTTACCTTAGGTGCTATATTTTTACATAAGCCGATTTTCACTCTTATTATCCTGTTTTATTGGGACGCTATTGGTTTTCCCACATTTGGGACACTCTACAATATGGCCCCTGCTGAATACTGAGCAGGACACCTTGTGTCCCTTCTCTATTTTGCTTGGCCTTGAATACTCACCGGATACTACGTTATATGTGGTTCCTCATTTGACCTTCTTAAAATGGCTACCGCAGTGATTCATGCCGAAGCCTTTGCGTGAGCCTCTGAGCAAGTTCTTTTACTGTATGATTCAGTTAGGCCCCCTCGCATTCGTCTTGTAACGCTAGGGACCCTCTACATAGTGGTGTACTACCACCCTTGATTACATGTATTTTTTTGACTTGTTGCAGCTCCTGCGCTGACTGATACTACCGTTGACTTTGCTGTACATTTGAAGTATTGACGTAGCAACCAGCACAGATCCTGCGGCATTCCGTGTGTTTACGATCCACATGTTTGTTTGAGTTTAGGAGCTGATATATCGCTATTTAGGGTATGTGGCTTTCCATTTATTTAGTTTTTAATGTGTTACACCTCTCGGTTTATTTTTCCACTATTATAAAGATCATATTTTCCTCTCATTGCTTTAGTCATAGAATTATTTTTATTCTTTGACTCGAGGAATGTACGATGGCCCATCTTTAATATTGCCCACTGTTATGAGCATATTAAAAACACTCCTTCAGTTAAACGACCGTGCGCTCGTCTTCCCTTTGAGCAGCGTAAGCAACCTTTTGATTTTTCTCTTGCTGTCTGTAGTATTACAGGCTCCATCTTTTATACTTGTCTATATTCAATTCTCTTTTTGCTTTGTGCACACTTTGTCCTTTTGGGAGTTATTTATTTCCATGCAGTAGTTGTTGTAACTCTACTTGATTTTTCGTCTCCCTTTTGGGTGTATAATTTATTACAGCTCTTGACCTTACGGTGGTTGGGACGTTATCTTTATATTTATTTTTATTTTTTATTTTATCTAGAAACTCTGTGTTCTACTCCAGTTCAGATTGACAGATTTATTCGGAAACCTTGTATGCATGGGACGTTGGGTGACTATCGGCCCTACTATTGCCTATTATATGCATCTTTCTGCCACCTAATAACTTGACACCAGTGTCTTATCTATTTTATTCTTTTCAGTTGTAGCTGTTCTTCGCAGGCTATACCTATACTCGTATACTGGCACTACTCGGCTGATCTTCAGCTTTTCTCCTAGAAGTTTCAATTCCTATTAATCTGCGTGCACACCGGTCTGGGAAGGTGTGCCCACCTAATTCCTCCGTTTTAGTACCTTGAGGTAATCTTATCCTTTGACAGCTTTTTTGAACATATGGTTTGGATTCCAGTGAGATCTCCGGGATATTCACAGGACTCCTACTGATTTAAGTTAATGTCCTGTTGGGCAGTATACAATCAATCACATTAGTAAATAAAATTGACAGAGTTTCTGTATCACCATTATGAGTGCTCTTATGTTTCATGTGTTGAGTAACTAGTGGAATTATGTTAGAATTGCTTTGGTACAATAAAAACTAAGTTAAAATGGAAATATCACAATTTGTTTATCTTAGTTGGTGTACAGAGAATCTGATTACTATGTATTATTGTGCAACATAATCTGACATCTTTTGTAATGCTTTTTAAAAAAATATATTTTTAGAGTCTGTCTAGGCCTATGAAGAAGAGGTCTTTCGCCTCGAAACGCGTCGCCATTTGAAAACGGACTACTGCTAACATCTTTTTAGTTGACTCTTTTTTCTGTAAAAACACTGTTGCTGTTTTTGTATATAATTTGTACCTTGTGAAAATATATATACGCCTTTTTGTTTTACACAATCCTTCGTGTGTGAAAATCATTATTAACACTAAAAACGTTTGTGAGTTATTGTCTTTAGACTATAGTAGTTGGTTTACCAACACAGAATAGTGCGCAGTGGACGGGAGGATTCAAAAGTCTTGTGCCAGGATCTCAGTTCCTCCCCCGCACCTCAAAATCCAGTTAACTTCATATCCCTTACCTTATAAATCACTATACTAGAAGTGCATCAATTGTGGAATCTTTCCAGGACAATAGATCCCTGAACATGGGAGAAGGAAGAAGCAGGATGGAAAATTATGGGGGCATTTCCAGTACGCAAGCTGCTTCAGCGGAAGGGACCAATACCCCTCTCAGGAGCAACAGAGGTACTCCCTACTCCCCAGAAAAAGTCTTGTTGCTGGAGTGACAGGTCCAGCAACTGACAAATGATCTAGGGTGCGTGCTAAGGGCTCAGTCCAACCCTCAACCTAACGCGTCTTGATGCAATTCCCCAACACCCAGGTCTGATGCTCTGCAGGGGAAATGACAGGAGGAAATATACACCATGCCACAGATTCCTGTGGAGAGGGACTGGGTGGAGGGGAGATGCCAAGCCCTACAGGAAGCTTCCTATCACACCCAGGCTGAACCCCTGGAAACCTCTTCTTCTGACTCTTCTTCTCCTGGGAAGTTAGAACCCAAAGAGAAAAGGGTAAGTATGAGACGCCAAAGAAGAACCAGCTTTGTGGAGGATTTCAGTATAATCCCCTTTAAAAGAGAACAGTCCCTGAAGGATTCAGGTAAGCAAAACCTCTCTTTCAGGAATGCGGAATCAATCCCAAAGAAAAATGGATCCCAAAAGACCACGAGTTGGACAGGGTAAGTATGGAGACCGACCCAGATCAAGAAACTCTTCAACCCCAAAAATGCAAGCCAGACAAGGTAGAAATGCAGGGGGCATCCTTTCCCCAAATGGGTTCTGAGAATTGTCTCCAGGTAAAGGGGGACAGCAACGAAACGGGGGAGAAAGAGGATCCCCAAAATCTGCCCATTGTTAGTTGTACAATTTTCCTTACAGATTCCAGATCTCCGACACAGAAAATTGTCCAAGATCACACAGTGTCAGAGTTCAATATCAAGAAAATGACCGCCGTGCTGACAAATAACCCACACGCTCTTTGCACCCTTCAGGAGAAGGAAGGCAGATTGTATGCCCCGGGCAAGGTGCAGGGTCAGTGTGAGTTATCAGCTCTGGTGGATACTGGATCGCAAGGCACCCTCCTGTTATAATAGGCCTTTGAAAATCTCAACTCAAGGAGGGGCGTGGGTCACCAAATTCCCCTCATAGCTCTTCCCAGAGAACTCCTAAATGTCGACAGGAATGACATTTCCGTTGAAGGGACTGTGCATCTTCAAATAGAAATTGGGCGACATCAATTAAAACACCCAGTGATAGTCGTGACTCGCGAGGGCACATCTTATTTACCGAAGAACAATCTCCAGAGGAGGTTATCACCTCTGATTGACTGTGTAAAGAAGGTCCTCTGGACCCACACTAACCAGCCTATAAAACTAAAAATGAGTACCAATTATGTGAGCATGAATGGTACCTGCCATTTAATTGATCAGCCCTCAAAGAAAGTAGAAATCCATTTGAAGAAAAATCAGGTCCCAGTCATCACCATCCTCTCTGTAGGAGAACAAACTGGTGATGGGAACACTTCTCAATTCTTGAAAATCAACCTTCCTCCCAGTTTTAAGTGGCATTCCACACTCTTAAATGTGTCACCAGTCTAAAGTCAGCAGAAACATTGAGTCCCGTGAAAAAAAGATGATGAAGTACCACCTCAAAGTCTGATGGACATTCAGGAAAAGGGCCAACAGTTGTTTTTCCCCATTCAGATAAATGAGGGGTAGGAGCCTGTGCTTGCCAGAGTATGCTTGAATAATGGAAGAAGCTTTATCAGCAAAAGATTTTTCTGGAAACTTCCAAAAGATCAGACCATTCCCACATTTAGATTGATTGATAAATGGGAAGTAGGTCTGGAAACCCCAAATTCCAAACATGTCCTGCCTAGCAGGTGTATGCTAAAAGTTTCCATTCACAACAAAAGCATCGAACATAATTGTTGGGTCATGAGAAATGTCCCTTCCGCCTTTTAGTTAGGTAGTGCCATCCTCAACCGATTTGCAATCAATTTGGACCTAATTAATATTTGCATCGCGGGTAGGACGCTCAGCCAATCCGGTGGCTCGAAAAGCAGGCAAGAATACACAATCCCCGCCTGCTGTTCCAGTCACCCAAGGTCCTTCCCTGGGTGGTGCTTTTTTCCCTTTTTTTTCTAACGTTGGGAGGCAACAGGGAGCATCTTGTATACCATTTGCGATGTCATCTTTGATGTCCTGGGTGTTAGTCTTAGCAGTGCACGGTGGTGGCGCGAGTTATTTTTCATAGCTTACCATAACTTGCTATTTTCAGGGGTCTTTCGGCTGTACTTAGAACCATAACGTCCTTTAAACAAACTTTTTTTAATATCACGCAAACAATATACAAACATGGCGTGCAAAAACCAACTTCTACAGATGGCTTTACACAGAATGTTGCAAATTAAGAATTTATGCTCGTTCACAGTGAAGGTCAGCTGCTTCCATTTTTTTCTCGGGCCCCGGAGAGGCTCACGAAGCGGACTATAAGGTTGTATTGTGTTTTGACCTTGACAGACAGAGATTGTGATGAAAGACTTCTCTTGAAGTAGTGTTGCTAAAACGTAAGAGAAGATAAGTATGAAATTTGTGAAACGAAACCACTTTTATATATTATATCACTATGCGAAAGATCGATGGCACACGCAGAGTCGTACTTTGGGACTGCACCACTCGTAGACAATGGAAATTGCAATTGTACTGTAAGTAATCCTTTAGATTATTTGACACCAAATATAATTACAATAGCGTAGCATTAAAGACCGCTCAAGTTGAACTTGTTCGTTGAAAGTGGCATAATGTTTTCTACCGCGCACTATCACCGCCGAATTGATCCCCTGTTGTTTAGAGGGCTCTGAAAAAGGCAGACGACACAGGGTGAGTTAATAGAAATAATTTAACTGGTCTATAGGCGGTCAAGAGCTCCACCCGCTGTGCCACTTCACTGTAGCCTGTCAAGTGGCACAGCGAGTACAACGCTCGCTTTGACATCCCTGCACAGCTTGCTAACGCAAGTTCGAATCCCCGCAAGGCCAAACTCAGCCTTTCATCCTTCCGTGGCCGATAAATGAGCACCACACACCGTGGTTAATAATAAGCACTGCTTAGATACCTCATGGTTCTTAGCGCTATATTAATGGGAAAATATTATTATTTTATTATTAACATACTCCGTTGCACTATCTTCGATAGCAAATAGTTTCACGCCCTAATAAATAAAATGATGATTTTTAATGAAGATCGGCTGGTGAGACTAATTTATGTTTTTTAAAACAGGTATGTGACCCCATTTTGCCTATGTCACGATTTACAGACTCCAGCGGATGGGGTCTTCAACTGCCAGGTGCAGGTCCAAATATGCAACTTCATGACCCTCACCATTTTATGGGACAATCGCCAAGGACCAATATGCCCTTACGCAGTACTAGCGGCTACAAACAACATGCCAACCAATAGGGTGGTCTAATGGCTCGTTGTTGGAGCAACCTTCCGAGTATCAGAGCGACCATTTACTGCTTTTATCATAAACCAACAGCCTATCTACCGCAAAGGAACAACGCGTGGCTCAAAATAAACTTTTGCTGATCGACAGCAGAGACAATAGCAAATCGCTGAATATTCACTAAACATTTCATGTGAAATAAATGTACTTTACCAAATGTACAATCCTGCTGTTTACTTTTAAACAACAGTTTCATATTCAGAATTGTGGCGCGCTGTGTTGTGACATAATATGTGTTGTCTTCCGGGTTCTGTGTAAAGTCACTTAGGATTGGAGACGACTGGGCGCGTTTGATGACGCACCCTGTAACGTCACAGAGAGAGGCGGGGAATATGAATGCTTTGATAATATCAGGCTTAGGGGCGGGAGATATGATTTAGTGTTCCAAAAGCAAGTCAGCCATGTCAATAGCGCCAGTCATAGGATTATCACATAATGTCGGCGCACACCAGCCGGATTTATTGTTTCTTTAGTGGACAAAAAGTCGGTTGACGCCCATAGGAAATTGTACTATTAGCGGACAAAAGGAGTGGTCTTAAAACACTTTCACCCTGACAACGAACAATACAAACAACGTTCTCAGAACAGCCCCATTTTGTGTAATTGCAACCATTTCGGGACACCGCGAGTGTTCTTAGAACACATTCAACTAGACAGATTACAATACGGACAGCGTCCTGAGGACACCCCCAGTTTGTGTATTTACGAACAATTAAGTACACCGCGAGTGTTCATAGCTCATTTTTACCTTCCTTGCGAACATAAATGACACATACTCCGCCCTCTAAACACCCCACCATTTAGTTTATTTACAAAATGTCAGAACAGCCGTGTTCTCCGCGGATAGGTCGAACGCAACAAAAACGTCTAGCACATACAAAAAAAACATTGAACTCCCCCACCCTCCCCAAACACTCTTACACAACAACACAGGGCACTAAATACAATTTTTTATCCACGTTTCACCGTGCTGTACGCGGTCGACGGCGAATACAAGATGGCGGGCGCCACAGAAAATCTGACGCGCTCCACGCCCCTCGCCGTCCAATCAGCGAACACGTCACATGTCCACGGACATGACGCAAGGCCATGGGCCAATCGGGGTGTTGTCCGCGGAGCGAACAGGGAAGTCCGTCCGCAAAGCGAACACAGATATCACTAATTTTTTTGCCTTACATTTCTGTCATTTTTTTAAAAACTACTGGACGGATTTACACCAAATTTGCAAAAGCACGCTTTTGGGACCAGGCCGCCGCTACTGCCGCAAATTTGGTGTAAATCCGTCCAGCGGTTCGGGCTGTAGCCATGAGCAAAAATGTTTCCCATTCAGTCTATGGGAAAAAAAAAGTTTTGGGACCCCCCCTATAACTTTTCCCCCCCTGGACGAATCCTCACCAAACGTTGCAAAAAAATTCAGAGTTGGCCATATACTCTCTTTGCAAAGTTTGATGAGGATTCGTCCAGGGGGAGAGAAGTTATAAGCCGCCCAAAAAGTGCTCTTCCTATGGAAACACCAACTTAACCATAACTACATGGCCGCTACCGCGGCCATGTAATATATATATATATATATATTTGGTTATTTATAACCTGCTTAATACCCAGAGGTTTCTAAGCATGGACCCAAGGATCGTACCATGTGTTGCTCATTGCTGTCTTGCTTCTGAGGCAAGGGCATTGCCCCTGAGCTATCCTCCTGATAATTTCAGAATTACTTCCTGGATTCTGTCCATTTAAGGCTTTCTTCTGGAAATCAGATATGGGCAAAAAAAGAAGAGTCCTCTAGTGGAAGGATTGGCGGACTTGCATGATTGTGCTCAAGAAAACTGTTGCAAGGAGGAAAGACTAATGACCAACAACAATATGGGGGCCAAAATAACTGACTCTGAGAAAGTCAGGAATGAGTTTGTGGAACACCTGATTAACTGTAGGTATCGAGACATGCTTTGTGCCAACCATGAAGCATGAAAGCATGGCAAATTGATCCAGTCAATTGATAATCTGGTGATGTCTAATGGAAGCAAATAAGAGGTAATTCCAAAATAGAGGGTCCACATTAGACTGGGAATGACCTGGCTGACTAGCTGGCTAAAACTGGTGCTAAGCACTGGGATTTCATAAAAACAGAATCTGTGCTGGGTGAGATCCAAGTTGCTGCTGCCACCAGGTCACAAACATGTGCCAACAGTGAACTCTCGACTGCCCACTGGAGTAAAATACCCCAGATACTGATTTGATCAGTGCACAGAAAAGGACCTGATTAATGGAAAATATTATCGACACATTGACGAGTTTTCCTCTAACAGATTCATATTATGCCGGTAAAGAGGATTGTGGGTATTGATAAAGTTTTCCAAGATGTCCCGGATGCAAAATGGTTTGTTGGTACGGAAGGCCCTATTTGGATGTGACCAGTGGGTAGTACCTGCCTCATTCCAAAGCCTGATGTTGAATCATGCACATGACGCAGCCACTGCCGGTCATAGGGGGTTTGGTAAAACTTTGGAAATCTTGCGCAAGGCTCTCTACTGGTCACACATGGGCCAGGCCCCAGACATTTACCTAAAGAGGTGTCTTGTGTGTGCCCAATTGCAACCAAGTTCACTCACACACAGAGCTCCCCTACAAAAAAAGGGGAATGACACTGCCTTTGTCAGATTTGCAAGTCAATTTCATTGGGCCAGTGGTTCACTCTCCTGTTGACTGTAACATGCATGTTCTCAAAGTGGGTAGCATGTCTTCCTGGTCTGAATTGTAAGGCAAAGATAGCTTATCAACCACATCTTATCTCATTTCGGCCTCCCACAAAGGATTGAGCCAGAGCAAGGAAATAATTTCAGCAGTGAGGTGAGGGCAAGCTCTGGGACATTCTAGGGAACTCCACATTGCCTACTGCTCTGCCTCGAGTGGGGGGTTTGAGAGATACAAGATAATTGTGAGCATTTTAAGAAAGTTTATGGCAGACTCTGGACCCAGTTGGGACATCCGATTACTACTTGTCATGATGGCTATAAGGTCAACACCATATTCTGCAACTAAAATGTCTCCATTTGAGCGTATAACCACATGAAAAATGGTGTTACCTCAGCATCTGCTGTATAGAACCCAGGAGCAGACACTGATAAATGCGTCCACCACTCATGAGTACACTGAACATTTAAGGAAGCACCTCCAGCATGTTTTTGCTTATGCACAGCGCAATTTAGAAAAGTCAGCTAAAGGACTGAATACAAATTATGATCTATAGACTACAAAGAAGGAATATGAGGTAGGTGACATGATTTACCTGTACAATTCTCAGAGGAACCAAACCAAGAAATGGAAATGCCTTTCATCTTGGTGTCAGAGCTTTCAAATTGTAGATAAAATATCACCTGCTATCCAAAAGATCCGCATCCCAAAATGTTAATAGACAGAAGAGAAATGGGTCTGCATCAATCAGTTGAAAAGATGTCATCCCAGACAAGCCATACGACTGAATGAGGAGACAAATGAAAGTCGACATGAGGAACCATCTGAGGAATGAGAGGTGAGGATGAACATCCAGGATGGAGACTTATAACAGGTGAGTCACTGATATTCATTTGAAATATTAAAGAAGGAAGTTTTAAACGAAAACAAAAGTGTGATGTCTACTATTTGAAATGTCATAGCCCTTGCTATGTAATGTTGTTTTTTTAATGCTATGTCCTATCTTTCGGGGGAAGCATGTTGTGTATAAAGTACTGAACCTCACTTTTTATTCCTATTTAAAGACAAATAACCTCCTTACATTCCAACCTGGGGATCCAGAGGAGTGGATTCCAGGGAGGACCCAAGGGACCCATGAAAAGCAGGGGGTTCCATTCCAAACAGCCCAACAACCAAATACGGAAGTGAAGGCTGGAGCTGCCAATGCCTAAGGAAAGAAAATGAGCCAAATGGGCTAAAAAAATACAAAAAAAAGTATTCTGTAAAAAAACCTCTATCCCCTGCTCTTTCCTATGCAAGATCCAGATCAAAGAGCCGAGGGTGTGTGGGATTTGATAGACCTAGCACATGAAAGGAAAGACTAGGTTTGAAATACATCATTCTTATTGCAAGGCACACTAAAAAAATGACAGGCCTTAAACCTTAACACAAGCGAAGAGGCCTGGTGAGTGGAAATATGTGTCTTTCGGAAAATGACACAATGGGCCTCATTAGGACCCTGGCGGAGAGGGTGTTACGCCAGCGTAGTGCATGGCGTACCTCTCCGCCATACTACGAGTTCCCGTAGCGCCATGGCGGCCTTTTCCGCCTGGTTTTACCAGGCGGAGAAAACCATGGCGCTACGGGACCTCGTTGTTAATTACGCCACCGTATTTTACGGTGGCGTAATTAACTCCTTCCCCACTCCCATTATACCCTATGGGGCAAAAATGGGAATGGGGAAGGGCAGAATGGGGATTGGGGATTTACCGCTCCGCCGAGGTCGGAATGGGGCGGTAAATCCGCCAACCCCCATGGCGCTATCGGCGGCTTTCCGCCATGCTTCGCGGTGCATTTAGCACCGCGAAGTCCGCCTGGGTCCTAATGAGGCCCAATGAAGTATGTTTAGATGGAAAAGGCACATTACATTGTTGGCTGAGAGAAAAAAAGCAGAATTTTTTATTGGAACTATCACACGTCAAAATGTTGTGAATGATGAGAAGAGCACAAACTGGGCCTTGCAGGAGAAATGAAAGCTATGTTTGTATACTTCATGTTGTGTGACCAAGGCCCACTTTTCAACACAGAAACTGACATTATTTTAAAATGCAATACCCATTGTGAATGGCCAAAATGAAAAGCAGCCTTTCAATTTCAGTTTGCCACCTTAAATAAACACTAAACAGGGAGACAAATGCAATCCTTGAAAAAGTTATTTTGTTTTCAGATACCACATGTAAATCTCTTTCCTGCCCAAGGAAAGCATTTATTTTGGGTTGCTGGGCTGCTCTCCCATGTACATTCTCCCATTGACAGATTTGCAGAATTCTGTTGTCTCTGAAAGCCCATTTCTTTGAAGGGCAAATGGCCTAGCTGATGCGTGTCATGTATGTGTTGCAGACTGAATCAACAATCCCCCAGAGCCCTGCATCATGTGGTTTCAGGAAAAAGAGCTAATGGGAAATTAAACTAAGTATGAGGTAATGGGGGAATATATACCATGTATTTTGCCATTGAATTGCCTGAAATGACACGTTTGTGAGTTGCTCCATCATCTTAAGGGCAAGAAAAGCAATTGAATTGTAATTTTGAAGATAATATCGTTGCAGTTCTGTCCCAAAATCCTTATGGACATCCAAATCTTAGAACTCTTGTACCAAGCTCATAAAGTGCTCACAATTCCCCTGAAAGTATGATGAAGCTAAAACTCAGAGAGGTGTTAGCCTAGGGAACCACGCTACTGTATATCAGATGTTGATATCCTGACTATTATCATATTTTAATGAATTGGGAAAAATTACCATTTGTGCATGCAACCTTGTGCAAACATGGGAGTCGTGTTATTAAGGGGGACACAAATATATCTATATTATAATGTTTATTTGTACATTCCAAACATTTGCCATGTTGTGACTTTTTGAGTGGAAAAGCTGACAGCTAAAAAAAATTCAAATGATAGAAGGTGTGTACCTCTCTCCTTCCCTTCAATCATGGAACGCCCCGGGCCTATAGGCAGACAGGGGTGGTGCCTTGGGAGGGTGAGAGAACTGCAAAGGTCCAATGGAAATTCGAGGCTAATAAGTTGACACCTCCTGATCTTAATATTTTGTGGGAGGGACTTAGGGTTAAAAAGCACTTGCTCCATGCAGAAGGGGGCAGACAGAGAAGGAAAGACAGAGAAGGAGAAAAAGGAGAGCTGATAAACATCTTGAAGGAGAACTGACCTTCATTCACCTCAGGGTATCCTGAGACAGCTGCATGACCTGACTTAGGTGGAGACGCCTACAATTGAGAGTCCTTGAACTTTGCATGGGAGAGAGAAACTAGGGAAGCCAACAGCTGACTCGGTCCAGATTCTTAAGGAGAGCCAGATGAGGGATGAATGCTGGTGATGATCTCTGATTGAAGTGATCAGACCCCGTGCTGTCTAAAGAGGAGCCCTGTCTTCCCTGAGCACCCCAAAACAGAGGTCAAATATAAGTAGAAAAGATCAATTTGAAACCAAAGTTTACGGGGGGATATGCCAGCCTTCACATCTACCCTTCATAGCGGGTTGGGAGCGACACATTTTGTAGACCCTTAGCAAAATTGACTTAATAGTAATTCAATTAACTCCCAAATAGATTGATGCAGGGGGAGTTTGGAGGAGTTTAAAACCCCAACTTATTTCCTAGCAGAAATCAAGTTATAGTCAGATAAAGTAATTGGCATGTTCTTGCCAGAAAATGAAATTGATAATTTGCACCATTCCCAATCCTTGCCTTTAAATCAAAAAGGTCCTTGCCCCAAAAAGGAAATTCCAAACAGATACACATCCCCAATAATTGATTTAAAAAAAAAGATCCTAAAACGAAATTCCTCATTGTCACCATTCTTAAATCCTGTATTTAAACAAAGGGTATTCTTGACCCCAAATGCAATTTCTAACTGTCCCCACTCCCTAGACCTGGCCTTTAAACAGAGAGGTGCTGACTTTCACTGATGCCTGGATTTTTTGTGCTTGGGTGAGAACTGCTTTGCAAAGTGAAACTAGTGTATTTTCCATTGAACAATATACACTCTCTCCTAAGCGTGAGTAAGTGACCCCGATAGCAGAACGATTTTGTATTGCTTTTGGGAGAAAAGGAAACTGAGTTATATGTGCCACATATATTCTTACAAATCTGTGGTATTCCAAAACTGCTATAATTGTCAAGTGTGCAGGAAATTAAACAAAGGACCAAATGTATAATGTGTAACTTGTTTTAAAATCGAAACTGTGCTTTGTTGTCACTCGAAATGTTATCAAGTCATATTTGCGTGTTTATCGCGAAAAGGAAAGTTAGTTGTGTGTTACAGCTTTGTTTTGTGCCACAGAGTAAGTGGCATGTGTAACCATTAAAAGATCTATTGAGCGTATACTTTAAATACATATATATTCTCTCTATAGCCTGGCCTGGTTCTTGGTTCATTATTGGCACAGGGGGAAGGATATATGTGGTTCTATTTGGGTCCTAGATAGTGCTTATTGAATCTGAACAAATACATTATCTAGTGTGGGTTAATTGGGGGGACTCCCTATGTTGAGCGGGGTCTCCCAATATATCATTACCTTTGTTATTCAGATGTCACCCTGAAGACATTCATGAATCATCTCCCCAAGTTTCACCCAATTACAGCTTTACTCTCTACTTCACACCTACATTAAGCTATGGTCCTCTACTCATAGCCCTGCTGTAAAGACATTCAATCTTACCATGCCAACAAGATA
This sequence comes from Ambystoma mexicanum, assembly GCF_040938575.1. NCBI lineage: Eukaryota > Metazoa > Chordata > Amphibia > Caudata > Ambystomatidae > Ambystoma > Ambystoma mexicanum. The sequence continues at coordinate 315,676,497 of NC_090928.1, read as the reverse complement.
AGAGTCTTGCCCATACCATAGGTCAAGCATCAGGTTTTGTGTGAAGGTAAACATCACGCTTCTTTGCAGGCCCAATACATGCACCATCTCTTCATTGAGATTCTCAAAACAGTGAGACATTATCCCCCATTCCCCTGCACTTTGTTCTCTACAAATATCACTAGACAAGCAAGCTTTCTGACATTGTCTCTTCCAAGTGAGGCCTCACCCCTATATCATAGTTCTCAGTTTAGGATTTAACAGTCCTCCATTACCCGAGTTAACATATGCATTCTGAACTCTTGAGACATAGTTAGGGAAGGTAGGGGTACCTCCATCTCCAATACAATAGTGGAAAATTGCATTCCGGCCTTGCACCACACTTGCCCTGCAGGAAGAATAGGCTGACACTGGTGGAAACCTGTGTCAATATTAAGTCCGCTCACCTGACAGGCACCTATGTTTCCATTACCCTCTGCCTTTGAGGGTGGATTCTGACATGCCTGGCTGTTTGCAAGGCCTCTTAATTCTACTCTTAATATGCCATCACTTCTAAAAGAGCTAGGGCTAGACTGTACTGTCAACACCCTCCAGGCATTTTGAGTTGCAATAAGCCCATATGCTGTAAGGTGGTTCTTTATGTTGTGTATCACCCTTAATAAAACTGGTTAAACCTAAAAGTTGTTGTCTTGGCATATATCTTGGTCCTAAGTCCTAAGTCCATTGTGACACAGCCTAAGACCCAAAGCAGCACCTCTAGTAATCCTCAGTGCATCTCCTCCAAAGTAACCCTCCAAGGAAGAGTGACATGAGTATCAACTTTTCAGTTCTGGACCAAAAGGAGCAGGCCCATTCTCAAAAGACATCTGAAGGAGGGCACACCAGATGCACTCATTCAGATGCCCTTTTTCACCCCTTTGCACATTTTCATATTTCAGGGGAGTGCCTGGGCATTTCAAAGCATATCCCGAATACACAAATTGAATGTGTTTTTAAATGCCCAGAAATGCGGTTCACCCCCTGTGCCTGTTGAAACCAGCATAGGGAGAAGAGCAAATCATGACAGGGTCATTTGTGACCTTGTCGTGATTTTTTTTTTTAATTGTGACAGCCACAGTTCATACTCTGGCTTTCACACTTGCAATTCCATTGCATGAATTGTGCTCCCAACAACCACATGGTTGCTGGGAGCCTGTCATGAATGTCAGCAGAAAGCTCCTGCCACTAAGGCATGCAAGGTGGTTGGGCAGTGCAACTTTATGCCACTATCCAGCCCCTCTTGGAATTACAAGGTCACCTTTGAGAATAAGTTGACCTGAGCATTTCTGAAAGTAGCGTAAATTAAATGAGCGCATTGCCTGCACTCCTTCCGTTTGTGCTACATTTTGAGTATCTTGCCCAAGACACACACCACCCAATGATCAGCACATACTGCTTTACAGCGACCTCGAGTAACCTAATCCCAAAACCTTTTCATGTAGCCTCTATCCACTCACTAACAAACCCTCACCCCAGTCTTTTCACCACCCTTGGCTGGTTCCACTCACTGACAGTGCAATATGCCATCACACCAAATGTCACCTGCAGTCACCCTACTACAGGCCCCGAAATTCAACCACCCATCCTTTCATAGAGCCTCACCCTGCCTGACGTGGGATTCCCACCCACCTTCATTCGGTTTCTTTTGGTAACAGAACAGTGTTGGTCACCAAAGATAATCAACAATATAGATCATCTTGCCGTAGTACATACATCATTTCCATGAAGACCAGTTTAGGCACCAAGACAGGTTGATGCTCTGAGTGCAGGAGCAGTAATCCCACCAGAATCATCCTTTGAGAGGCCCACAATGTAAGTTTGAGAACCATTATGCTGGACTTCCAGATTCCTAAGCAGCAATTGATGGGCTGAGGAATAGACACAAGCAGCTAAAGCCAAACACAAAACCCCCAACACAAAAATAGGATCTATAACACATCACTCACATATCACTTTCTGCCCTCTGCAACTGACCCAGAACAGGACTGCGAGAATTGTCCTTGGCCTCAAGCCCAGGGACCATATCTCTCCACCCCTGAAATCTCTCCGCTGGCTCCCGCTGGCTGCAAGGATCAAATTCAAGACCCTCTGCATCGTCCACAAAGTTTTCTGGGGCCAGAGCCCACACTACATCCACTCTCTCTTCCAAAACACCTTCCTTCTCGAGACCTTCACTCAGCCACATCTAACTCTCTGAGGGCCATACGCTTCTCACGGCAGAGAGTGGGAGGTGTAGATCTGTGTCCTCTGCTCCCTCTGGAATGGTCTCCCTGCCCCACTTAAACTGGAGCCGGACCACCTGAAGTTCCAGAAGCAGCTCAAGACCTTCTTTTTCAACTTTTTTTTCAACTCTGCTTTCTATCTTTCTCTCACTTGCTGACCTACCTGGCTGATGTGTTAACGGGTGGCCTGGCTAGCCTTAGGATCTCTCTGGGTACCAGGCTCCCCCACGACCATTCATCGCTACACTGCCTCCAGGCCTACCTCACACTTAGGGGCTGTAACTGTAAGCTTACAGTCCCCTGCCTCCTTGCACTTGGCTGCACTTACTCAGCCACTTCAAGTTATCGCACTTGCATGATCTGAATGACACACAGCCTAGTAAGATTGTTTGTTTTTGTCCTCCTTCTGTCTTCCCTCACTTGTCTTGTCACACCTAAAACACTTGCTTACAGGTCTGTTATAAATGAGTTATCATATCATATCATACAGATTTTGTCTTCTTGCTACAGTCTGACCTTTAATTCTAGCAACTATCTGGATACATTAGTGCAATAACGAATGCTATCCACATGATGTCCTTTTCTTAATAAAGATGAATAGTGAGTTGTTAGGGGTATCCTGTACTTATCCTAAAAAATAAATCCTCCTTCTCTGCAAGTACACTGGGTTCCAAAAACAGCCACATCCATCAGGAACAACAAGTGAAATTAGGTGAATGGTGGTTCTATCAGTATTACCCACTTTCACTGAATTGCATTCTACCAATTTATTTTTTGCCGCATTTTTTGCTGTTTTTCTTACCACAAAAATTGTAATGGTAAGTTTGGGTAAGGTATATGGAAGGGTGCATGAGGGGGAAGGGAGTGCAGGAGTATCTCCCATGGATTTTGTGAGTAAAAGAAGCAGTGCAATCAGCCAAAACATTATTGAAAATGCCATTCAGCAAAGAAAAAATGCAAGGAATGTTTGTAAAGGCGTTCTATGCTGAGGCTATAGTGGGAGCACAGGGAATCCAATCCTGCTTATGTCAAGCATTTACTTATGATTCGTTGTGCAAATTACAATTAAATGAGCCTCAGTGCAAGTGTGAGTTAAACACTGGGGGAGTGTAAGTGGTAGAAAAGACCAATGGTTTTTCAACACTACACAAGCTTCTGGTCAAGCACTCAGAGTACAGCAGAACCAGAAAATGACAATCGCTTGGAAAATGAATGCACTCTGCTCTCCTTTTGGTAGCTTTGGCAGCTCAAGTCTTAGTCTTGCCTCAATAGTAGGGCTATGAGAAAATCAGGAATCATGATGCTAAAAAGTAAAACTGAACTTTTCAGAACTTTCAGTGTAGAACATGTGATCTATATATGGTGGATATGTTTTTAAACCTTACTGGGGAGAGATTGGATTTGACGCCCTCCTACCTCATGACCAAGATACGTGAGTTTCATCTGAGCTATCTGGCACTTGGTGGCCTTGATGGTGAGGTAAGCCCTTTTCAAGGCCTGCAAACCGTATTCAAATTAGTCAAATGCTCTTCCCAGGTGGAACTGTAGACAGCAAATGTTTCTAAGTAGGCCACAACAAAGGCATCCAGCCCACTGAGTGCATGGTTGACTAATCTTTGGAAGATGGCAGGTGCATTCTTCAACCCAAAAGGCATAACTCTAAACTGGTAGAGCCCCTCAGATTTTGAGAATGCCCTCTTTTCCTTGGCATGGTCCATCAGAGCTATTTGCCAATAGCCTGAGCTAAGGTCAAAGGTGCTCACAAATTTGGCAGCACCTATGGTGTCCACGAGCTCATGAGCCCTGGGCAATGGGTGCACATCAGTTTTGGTGGGTGCATTGGCCTCTCTGTAGTCCACACAGAACCGCCAATCCTTGGTATCTTCCTGGGAACTTGCCTTGTGGACAAGGACCACAGGACTTGACCAGGGACTGGTTGAGGTTTCAATAACACCCAGATCCAACATCTTGGCGACCTCAACCTGGATGTGGGTCTTCACCATGCCTGACATCCTGTAGCACCTGATTTTGACAGGGATGCTGTCACCAGTGTCAATTTTGTTCCTGCACCACGGGGGGAGGCCTGGTGTCAGCCAAAACAGAGGGGCATACTGCCAGAGCAAAGCCCTGCAGGCCCTCTGCTGCTCTGGTGTCAGATTTGGAGAGAGATGCACTCCCTCCACTGAAGCAAAAGAAGACCTCAAGTTCGACTACCCCTCTCTTTTGTCCCCAAGTGGACAACAGGACAGAAACACGTTTATCTACTTATTAATTTTGTAGATGGACAAAATCTCTGAAACATTTTCCAAATATTCACAGTATTTGGAGTTTTATTAATACCTTTAAGACTATATTTTTAAAACATATAAAAAACATGTGATCACTTATGTCACAAGCATAAAACATAAAACAGGTCCCTTCTGTATGGTAATACATACAAATGGGTTTTTACATACACCATAGGTTAGACACAATTTCAGAAAAAACATTTATAAAAGAGAACATCTTTGTTGGGTTACGAAAGTGACATTCAAGTATGCCCCTCTCTTTTCTTACTATTGGGTTAGTGAGGGACAAGCAATGAAGTGATCTTGGTTAACACCTTCCTCACTACAATTGATACTATGTTGTTTAGTCACCGTCACAAATGATATAATTATGGAAACCAATATTTGGGTATTCCGAACGAGATTCGGGAAACTCAGTGTTAGTGCTCCCGTTTAAGTCGACATATGTTTCGGCCTTTATGATACGTACTGCACTATCTCGAGTGCTGTCGGTCTGGTGGATGTTAAGGCCATATTCAGGGCAAAAAGTTTTTCTATGAGAATTCAATTCTTCCCCCGATACTCAAGTCTTCAATTTCAATCTACAACATAAACACATAAATCACTATTACTAAGTTGACAAAGTTAGACCATTTAAGAAAGCTTTAAACAGAGATGATGTCTTAGCTATCAGCAAAGGTACCAACACATTCACTGCCCTGGTGTCCAAACACGCCAAATAGGGGACTTGAGCTTTTCAGAGAAAGACAACTCTTCTCTTGACGTCTGACCTGTCAGGTGCCAGTGGTTACCTGTTAAGCAATAGATGATTAAGTTATAGTTCTCTATGGAGGAAAATTGTTTTTATCACAGACGATGGGCCTCATTACAACTCAGGCGGTAAGGGGTTTACGGTGCCGTAAACAGCGCCGACCCTTACCGCCTGAGTACGAGGTCCCTTAGCGCCATGGCGGATTTAACACCTGCTTTTAGCAGGTGTTAAAATCCATGGCGCTAAGGGACCATGGAGTTAATTACGCCACCGTAATTTACGGTGGCGTAATTAACGCCTTCCCCACTCCCATTATGCCCTATGGGGCAAAATGGGAATGGGGGAGGGTAAATGGGTAAATGGGGACTTACCGCCCCGCCAAGGTCGGAATGGGGCGGTAAGTCCGCCAACCACCATGGCGTAAACGTAGTTTACGCCATGGTGGTAAAGTCACAGCCCAGGCGGTAACTTACCGCCTGGGTCGTAATGAGGCACGATATGTTTTTATAATTCTCACCCTATGTGACATTCAATTCCACAAGGATTTGGTATCGAGAATCATCATTGTTCATGCTTCCCGCAGGGCTTTTCTTACACATGTTTGCTCCTTCATTCGAGTAGTGTTCTCCTTGTTTATAGACCGGATTGGGTTACTCTACAAAGGAAACAACAGATACTTTTAAAATGTATCTTTTTCTAAATATTCTATGTTTATCCGTCTACTTGTGGACTTTTCCAGATGTGAACTTCATAGTGGTGGATAATGATATACTGGGCGGCTCGTGTTTCTCCTTCAATAGGCCTTTCCCATGGCGTTAACTGTAACTCTATTTATACTTAGGCATTCCGTTTTGCCATTCAAAGGTTTTAAATATTTTAGATATATCTGCCCCCAATTATGAGTGCTAAGTTTTTGTATAAGGGCTAGCAAATTTTCTTACCACATGTGCGATGTCTCAACCCACTAGTCCAGGCCCTGCAACATTACTGTGCATTGCTTGCAGCAGAAACATCATAATGGCTGCCGGAAAGCATGCTGCTTGCTAGAAATCACCAGAATGTGCGCAGTAAAAACCTGAAAAATAGGCCGCCATCCACTTTTGCCTATGTCAGTGATAACACAGGAGACCACTGCCAAAAAACCACCATTGGGCTACCCACAAAGTAGCCTGAAATCACTTGAAAAAGCAATGCTGATTGCCAAAAAGAAACACAGAGCTGTTTGGAAATCCGTTTTCTTGATTGTCAAAAATGTGCAAAAATCATGGCTCACAAACCACCCAAAAAGATCCAACCTCCTTGTTGGGTGTGAACATCATTCTACTTCAAGAATCCACATAAATATAATGTCCACAGAAGTATATGTTATCTGAACAAAGTCCACTTTTGAGGATTGCTTGCTGGAAGAAATCTGTCAAAAATGGGTGTAATACCAGAAGCCGGCGATTTAAAACCATCTTGTGTAAAGTTGAACATTGAACTCAAACTATGCCAAAGAAAGACTTGCTATCAGAAACCTAACAGGTGGATACACTTCAAAACTATATTCTGAAAAGGGTTGAAGTAAGAAATTGGTTGATGTATTTGTGAACAATCTGAGTTATATTTTAAGACAAGACAATTTTAGACTTTGGTTTTAAGAGTTAAAGTTTCCCACACTGTGCTTCAAACACATTCCACACCTTCTCCCTGAACAAAGGAAACTTCCCTCTGCCATTGGCTAAGAGAATGGCAGGCTGGTGTGAAAAGGAAGTGGGAGGGGCACCCTGGCCTGTTGTCTCAATGCAGACAATGGAGTCCTTGAGCTGAATAGAAATGCTAATTCGGGTGTGACTGACAATAAACTGCTCTGGCAGGAAGAAAGCCATGTGACCCTCTGAGTCAGCCCAGCTCTGGAGGCGGGCCAGACTGAAAATGTGGATTTGACATTGGATTAAATATATGTTTAAGGAAAATACTTCTAAAATATTGTACCAAACTGACAAAAATATGAAACTTAGAGATTGTTAAAATGAACATTTCGTTCACAGTTTAAGACTAATTTGGAATCTGCGCGATGTTCTGAGGCTGAACCCCAGAATTTATTCATATTGTAGCCAGTGTGTTTATGTTAGGAACATGAAAGATTACAGAAATGTGCCCAGATGGGATATGCATGCATGTATAAAAATTGGTGCAGAACTAACAATGAGAAACCCACCAAAAATGCGGAAAATGTGTCATTTACGAACCAAAGCTCGTAGGAACATGGGACTTGAACAGAGACATGCCTTAATTAATCTGTGATGTGTATATTTAATATTAACAAGTTAAGTTGTGCATATTGTAAATATGCTTTTTATGAAAAATAAGATATACTGTACAGACACAAAGGGGAGGGTTTTTCCCTAAGCCATAAACCCAGCATCACTCTGACACCTGATTACCCACAATTCCTTTCTCAAATCAGGGGACAGGCAATACTCTGACCTATCAGATCCTTAGAGGGTTGGGCATAGTAGAATCAGCCTCCCCACCCACTTTGGAAATGGAAAAATAGGGACTGTTGAGGACCCAAGGACACACACTTTTCCACTCCTCAACTGATTCTTGGCGAAGCACCCTGCAGAAAGATCCAGGCTCCAGATATAGATCCAGAGACCAGACTCTAGAACCAAACTCTAGAACTTTGAAGCAGAGAGGTCTAACCCAAGAAGCTGAACCCTTTTTCAGCAGGCCTCAGAATCTTTTGCAACCTGATTCTAACCCCTAAAACTTCCAAGGGGCACCCCACCAAATCCAACAGCCTGGCAGAGATGTTTTGCTGTTCTAGCTAACAAGCCCGTGCTAGAAGCAAAATTCAGATCCGTCCAGCAGATCTGTAATCCAGAACCCGTCAAATCCAGTCCAAGAGGCCACGCAGACCAGAGTGCCTTGTTGAGAGCAGAGTCCAGGTGCCCTGATCCTGCAAGTGAAGTCCAAACCTTTGACCAGATCTTTTACGTGCCCATTCCATTTCAAAGCCATAGTTGTAAGTATTTAGTGTAGAACTGTCCATAACCAAATTCTTAGTATTAAGTAACCCAATCCAACCATTCCAAACTATTCATAACTGCTTTATTGAATGTCTGTTGTCTATCCTAAATTCTTCTCTCCTCCACATAATCCTTGATAATTGTAGTGATAATCATCTTGGCGCTAACATATATTTTCTGGAGAAAGGCAATCGTCTCGTTCAGACAGAAACCATCCAGAGGCGCCTCTGGATAGGTGGCTGTCGTGTAGTTTGCGGCTCCATAGACTCTCTAGTGTTCAGAAATCTTTGTTCCAAATATTCAACAGGGCATCTTTCATTTTGAAATCTTGATTTTGTTTCTGAAAAATCTAACCATACGTCCTCGAAACGAAATTTAAATGTCATTTTGAAGCTAACATCCTCAGCTTTCAATCGTTATTCCAATTTGCAATTTGGCTCAATTTCACCACATGTCAAAATAGCTGTTTCTTGTTTTCAACTGCTGAATTTGTTTTCAATCTGCTAATCATTCTACCATCATAGCTAATGCTTACCTGACCTAAACCAAAGCAACTCTCACTAATTCTGAATCTCCTTTAGCGAATTAAAGTCATTTTTAGCATTTTTCCATAAATTACTAAATCATATTCAAAAGCATTTTGACCTGTTTTTAACATCATAGCTGTTCTCTGTAAGCTTGCTGGGGGAACTGGGATTGAACTGCATTATTGGTTGTTATTACTAAAACCTGTGTGACATCTTCCACCTCTTCATATTGCATACTGGGGGGTGTGAGTAACAGGGGGAAAGAGTGATCATATTATCTGTTGATTGAAGTCATATCAAGTCTTACTTCTGTGTTGCATTCTTTCCTATCATTGCATTTCCTTGAACCATACATAGTATTTTCTGCTATGTTATTTTTCCTATTTTTACTCCTAATTGATTAAAGAGATTGTTGATATTGTAATATTACCCATTGCTGATCATTGTTCATATTCATAAGTGTGCTAGTCAGATATTATTCATATTCATAAAAGTGTAATCTATATGTTGTTCAATTCTTCAAATAAATCTTTTAATTTGCAAAACAAACCTTCTTCTTGGCTCAGTGAGGCCGGGGGGATTCAAAGAGAGGGGCGTTATATAAGGGTACATCATCCAGACTAAAAAGAACTTTGACGTAAAAATATATAAATAAGGGTTTCCATTGGGCATCCCATTCTAGGCATTGACTTAGTTGGAGTGCTGGATTGAAATCACTTACAGATCGGGGGCTCGTGGCTGGGAATTCTGGATTAGATCTACCACTTGTGCAGCTTAATACAGTGTGCTAACTAAGAGGACACATAAATCCTCTTGGATTACCTCGCTATGTTACACTGTAAAAGCACCCCTCAAAAGGGAACACTCTAAGGAAACGGTCTGTTTTGAAAAATAAAATAATAAACTTCTGTAAGTCAGGAAGGAAATCAACTTCCAGAATGGCGACATTGGTAGACAACAAGATAGCTAGAGAGCACCTTTTACATAAATTATTTGTGAGAGGTGAGTGGACTGAGCAGGACCAGAATGTGTGGTTGCAGGCAATCACACCACAGATCACTGCAACAGGGTCAGATAGATGGAGAGACCAGGGTCCCTTACATGTGGCCCTGAGCGAACTATATATGGCCCCTAAGGCAAAGGATGAGCACATCAAGATTGCCAAGATAGCGGCATATCTATATTTGTCTATTGGAGCCATACAGGATCAATATGCTGAAGGCCAAGATCTGGTAAGTAGGCAACTGATGGCATTAGAAAAGGCCCAATCTGAACTGGACTCTTCTGAGCAGAGGCTGCAGAGGAGCCAGGAGTCAGAAAATGAAAGTAGGCAGTATCTAGTTAAAATCAAAGAGGATATGGGTATCCTGCAACAGGAAAAGGCAGACCGGGATACCAGAATTCTGGCCTTGCAGAGGGAGTACCAAGAAGGTTTGGACTTCCTACTGCAGAGCCAGAAAAAGCTGGAGCAACAACTGGACTTCAACAGGGTTTGCACAGAGCAGGTAGTCACCCTACAAAGCCACCTAGATAGGGAGAAGGCAGAGAGCAACAAATTATTTCTGAAAGACCTAGACACCCAGGCAGAATTTGAGGAAGAGCGCCAGAAAGCTGGTGCCCTTCAAAGACAGAGGGACGACCTGGCGGCACAGAGGCAGGCTCTTGCTCAGGAAAGGGACACCTTAAGCCAGGCAGTCTGCCACTTAAAAGGGAAACTGGAAGAAAATCACCTGGCCCTCCAGGGACTGGGTGACCTCCAAAAAGAGCATCAAAATTTGTTAGAGCACACCAGGAGGGTGGAAGATGCTCTGGCAAGAAAGGAGCAGGCCAGTAGGGACAGGACTCAGGAGGGGTGTCCTGTCAATTGGTCGACTGCAATTTGGTCGACTGCAATTTGGTCGACTGCAATTTGGTCGACACCATTTGGTCGAATGCCAAATGGTCGAATTTTTTTTTTTTAATTTATATATATTTTTTGTGGGTTTTCGTGTGGGGAAAGAAAAAAAAAGAAAAAAAAGGGGGCTGGGGGGGGACCCCCCCAAAAAAAAAAAAAAAGGGGTAAAAAAAAAAAAAAAATTCGACCATTTGGCATTCGACCAAATGGTGTCGACCAATTGTCCTGTCGACCAAATGTTTTCGACCAATTGACTGGTAACCCTCAGGAGGTAACCCTCCTGCAGCAATGACTGGCCCAGTACTCCAAGACAAACCAGGAAGTACAGAGATAAAATGAGGCTCTCTGTCAGCACAATGATAGGCTCCAGAGACAGGCAGCCATGCAAGAGAGACTGATAGAGAGTAGTAAGGCCTTGATTGAAAAACAGAAAGCTCAGGTTCTTGCATGGCAACAGGGAGCAGGGGCTGATGGAGATGAGGTTTGATGGGAAAGGGAAACACCTGAGCATAACCTCAGGAACCCTAGTACCAGAGGCCTTCATCTCTCCCAGTCCCTGGACTCTGCCACCCCCATGTCCCTTGGCGCACATGAGCCCAGGGCCACGGGGATGGCAGATTACTATCCAGTCAGAAGTATGGGACTCATGGACCAGCACCTCCCAGGCATGGATGGGTGGGTACCTGGGTATGGGTACCCAAGTACAGTGAAATTTAGTGGGGAACTCCAGGAGAGTAGGCCCACTAAGGGCATCTTGAAAACCTCTGCCCAGCTAGGACAGTGGGGGGGGGGGTTACCCATCAAATCCTGGGAGCAAGGAGGAATCAGAAGACTTCTCTGAGCACCCCAGGACACAGGAGACTAGGTCCCCACATTCTGCCAGCCATTCCCAGGCTCGCAGAATCCGGGAAAACCTAGAAGACCAGACAGGCACCTCTGGGAGCAGTGCCTCTGAATCAGAAGATGAATGGACCAGGGTTACCCGAACCAAGAAGGCCAATAAGGCAAAAAAGGGCCTTGCTTAAGGATCCCTTGAAACAGATCAAGGCAATAAGGAGCGTCATCACTCCTTATCATAAGAACGCTAAGTATTCTGTTTGGGAACACTTAGAGCTCTTTGAGCAAATGATGGAGACTTTCCATTTGAAAGAAAGCAGTAGCTGCATTCAGTATGTGAAATTGACATTCTCCCCAGAATACTCCAGTTTCTTTGCGGGGATGGAGGACCAAAATCATTCAAGTTGGTCCACATATAGGGCGGCCATCCTAAAGCATTTTTCTGTTCACAGAAATCCCCAAGAGGCTCTCAAGTCAGCCTACAATTTGCAATGTGGGGAGGATCAGGCCCCACAAGAATTTGTGCAGGAGCTAAAGCGTGCCTTTGCGCAGACTACCAGAAGGGTGCGCACGGACAGCATAGAATTTGTTAATACTTTTTTCCATGCTCTACCAAAATACATCATGACCCAGCTAGTGAGAGATTTTCATGAGAAAAGATCACTAGACTGGGTCATTGAACAGGCCACCCGGATCTATGAGGTGCAAAAGCCCATAGACAACAAGAATACTAAGAAAATCCCCAAAACAACCAACTCCCCTGCTGCTGCTAAGGTGGCAGAGGTAAAGGTTGCCCCCATTTTGGATTTGGAGATGGGGGGCCTAAAAACTTGCTGGCACCGAATAATTCCAAGCCCAGAAGGCCCTTGGGTTCAGTCACAGACAGAGAGCCAAGGATGTAGTCCCACAAATGGGGTCCCTCACTCCCTTGACTATGTAAGTCCCCGCTAAAAGGGGAACCGACCCATCCTGGGTTATGTGTGGACTCCTCCTGCCAAGCACCTAACCCAGGGAACTTCCCTCCTAACTTCCCCCAGGAGGGCAGAAATTCCCCAAATCCTGGGCAGAACTTTTTCCCCAGGTATCCACAAAATTTCCAACCCCAGAACAATCCATCCTTCTTTCCCCACTTTCCTGAGCCCAGACAACCTAATCCAGGAGAGGGGAGGCCAAGGGTGGAGGGGTACCCAAATCTCCCTAACCCGGGGTACTACCAGAGAAGGGATAGCTACCCTTCCTGGGATCAGCCCAGGGGAGAAAACAGAACCCTGTATCAGCCTGAGCGGGTTTCACAGCTAGAGCGCCAGGTCCAAAATATGGCACAGGATCTGGGTCGCATGCTGAGGGCTCAGCAGAACCCTCAGATGAGCATGCCGGCACAGAATGCCACAAACTCTGGACCTGGTGCTCCAGAACAATGACAGGGGCAGCACCCCAACAACCCACTGGTTCCCAGGGAGGAGGCACAAGGGGAAGGGGGGGTGTAAAGCCTTGGAGGAAGCTTCCTTCCCCACTTGTAAAAAGCCCCTGGAAACCCAGGATCCGGAACAAAAATCTCCTTCCCCTGAAAGTCTGCCACCCAAGGAGCAGAGGGGGGGGGGGTAGGAGAAACAAAGAACCCAAACAGACCCACTTTGAGGAGGAGGTACAGATCGTCCAATTTGAAGGAGAGGGATCCTCAGATGATCCTGGGAAAAGGATCTTCTCCTTCAGAGATGGGGGAACTCTTCCCAAAGAATAATGGGTCCCAAAGGATTCAAATCCAGACTGGGTAGATGTGGGGACTGAGCTAGTGCCGCCCATCATCCTATCCCAGAACCAACAGCATGAAAATCCCCTGGTTCAAACCCATCCTGGTGACTGCCTCCAAAAAGGGGGGGCCACCCTGAACTGGAACCAGGGGAACTCAAATATTCTCCCATCTCTAGTTGCCACCTTTTCCTTTCAGATTCCCAAGACTCCCCACAGAATTCTGCCCAAATCTCTTCTCTCTCAATGTCCAAAACTAAAAAACTCACCCACCAGTTGTCCAAAAATGTACATTATCTGTGCCCCCTTGCAGAGAAGGAGGGAAGATACAATGCCCTGGTACAAATACAGGGGCAGGGTACAATTTTGGCACTGGTGGACACTGGATCCCAAGCTACCCTTCTGTCCAAAAAGGCCTTTGATTAACTGAATTCAGGAAGGGAGGAGAATTACCAAATTCCTCTCACCTCTCTTCCTGGACAACTTAAGAACTTTGATGAGAAGGAAATTCCCGTCGAGGAGACTGGATTTGGATATTAAAATTGGGCAACACAAGGTGAAGCACCCGGTCATAGTTGTGACTCCAGAGGGCACCCCTTGTTTACTAGGGAATGACCTCCTGAGAAGGTTGTCACCCCTAATAGATTACGTAAACAAGGTCCTCTGGACCCAGACTAGCCGACCAATAAAATTGAAACAGAGCATCAACCATGTTAGTTTGAACGGCACATGCCACATGGTTGAACAAAAATCTGACCAAGTAGAATTTCACTTCCAGAACAACCAAATTCCAGACGTGACAGTAATAGCCGTAGGACAACAGACTGGTGATGGGGGGGTCCTCTCTATTTCTGAAAATCAACCTTCCTTCCATTTTAAGGTGGCATTCCACACTGGAAGGAAACACTCTGAAATTCTTTACCAATCCACAATCAGACATTCCCACTCCTGTAGTCCGGAAAGATGAGAAATCAGCTCAGAGCCTGGCTGATATTCAGCAAATTGGAGAGCAGTTGTTCATCCCTGTTCAGTTAAATGAAGGGAAGGACTCTATTCTCGCCCGAGTAGGTGTGTGAACAATGGTAAGAGCTTCATCAGCGAAGCCATGTTCCGCCAACTTCCAAAAGATCCAGCCATTCCCACATTTAGACTCATAGACAAATGGGAAATGTATCTGGAAACACCCAATTCCAAACATCTCCTGCAAGCAGATGTATGCTCAAAATCTCCATAGGCAACAAGAGCATATTCCATAATTGTTGGGTCGTACGAGACGTCACTACCACCTTTTACTTAGGCATTGACATTCTCAATCGCTTTGCCATTAGTTTGGACCTAATAAACTTCAAAACTTGGTCCCGATTAGCGGATAATCCCATGGGCTTTGATGATCCAGAGAAAGCATTTAGGTCAGCTCAGCTGCTGCCTTATGCAGTTGAAATACAGATTGGAGAGGAAGTCACCATCCCAGAAAGGACACAACAATTCTCCCTGGAAGTGAAAGTTAAAAGAGGACAGAAATTGAAATGCCTATATTCATCTAAATGCTTCTCTCCAACAGCAAGGGTTGGGGGTAAACCCAACACCATTAGTCAACATCGAACATGACACCATTCCAATAGAGGTGGATAACAGCGACTTAAAGAGTATCACTCTAGCCGCAGGCACCATTATTGGAATGGCGGTTGATGACCAGCATTTTTCCATAGATTTAGGAAATCAACTGTTAGGACAAATCCCCAAGGACTGTTTTGACAGTGACAGTGATGACAACACACCAGACCGGATATTTACCCGGCATGGGGGGAAATTCCTGGTGTACACTTCCTGCCCTTATGGTAAGGAAGATGTGACTTCAAGAAGGATGAGGTGATTTTCCAGGTCCATGAGGGCTGCCTTTCCCACCTGAAGCCACCAGTCCAAATCAGCACTCTGACCAGGGACTTTTCCACCCAGCTGGAGGAGGCCGCGGAGATAGCAAAACCAGAAGTCTTTCCAGGTTTCAGGCAGATGGTAGTTGATGCCTGTGAGACTCTGGAGCAGAAGCAAAAGTTGAAACAAGTTTTCTTAGATTTCAAGATCTCTTTGCGGTGGACTCATATGATTGTGGTTGGACCGACATCCACACAACAACAATTCCCACGGACCCGGGCATGACTCCAGTGTTTGTGAAGCAATATCGCTTGCCTCTCGCATCCATGGAGTCCCTTACTGAATAATTAAGAACCTTGAGTCCCGTGGGATAATCCGTCCAGTCCACAGCACCTTCAATAATCCGGTGCTGGGGATATTGAAGCCAAACGGCCGGTGGAGACTCTGCGCCGACCTTAGGGAGCTCAACAAACAGGTCCATACTTCCCGATGGCCTCTTCCCTACATTGACCAAGGGCTGGCCCAGATCCAGGGGTCACAGGTATTCACTAAAATAGACCTCACCAATGGGTACTGGACTGTACCTGTCAGTAGGGAGGACCAATACAAGCTGGCTTTTACCTTTGGGGGCCAGCAGTACACATGGACCCGGACTCCCTTTGGGTACAACAACTCCGGCAATGAGTTTAACATTTTTCTACATAAGGCCTAGCCCGATCTGGTTGAAAGGGTTAACCTGGCTTATGTAGATGATGTCCTCATCAAAAGCTCAACTGCGGAGGAACACATAGCGGAGATCCGTTATTTTCTGACACAGTTGAGGGCAGCCGGAGCAAAACTTTCCTTCCAAAAGGCACAGTGGTGTAGAACCTGTGTCAATTTCTTGGGGCATGTGATTACTCCTCAGGGTCTCTGTCCCCAGGAAAAGAAAGTGGAAGCACTCCAGAAATTGAAAGACCCCACAATTCTGTGGGAACTAAGGAGCCTCCTTGGACTGACCAATTAAAGTAGAAAGTTCATTGAGGGCTTCACAGAGATAACCAGACCCCTGATTCATCTCTTGAAGGTGGGGGTCACATGGGAATGGGGTCCAGAACAAGCCGAGGCAGTAAGACAACTCAAAAGAAGCCTCTCACAAGCGCCTTGCCTAGCTTACCCTGTCAGAAACAAGGAGTTCTTCTTGGAGACAGAGTTCTCTAATACATGCTTGACTGCAGTATTATACCAAAAGCATGACAAGGCCAATAAATTAATCTCCTATGCGAGTAAAACTTTATCCTCTGTGGAGGAAAAATTCAACGATTGTGAGAAGGCACTCCTGGCAATGGTGTGGGCATTGAAGAATTACCGCCCGTTTATCCAGGGGGAACACATCAAAGTGGAGACTCCTGTTATGCTCACCTGGTATCCACTCGGACGCCACCCAGCCGGGTTACCTGCTGGTATACTTCTCAGCTTTGCCCTGATGTGGTCTGAGGGGAAGGTTCTGCCTTGTGGTAGAATTAGGCGTGCTCTCCGTCCTGCCTTCTTTGCAGGGACACGTTGTCTTTCATGGGCAAGTGCAGTGCAGTTACTTCACTGACGCCGGCCCGTTTGATATTGTTCAGGTAGGTCTTATTGCTGTTCTTTAGTTTTGTTGCTATCCTGCATGCTTTTCTTTGTTTAAAATGTCTCTTTTTTTCTGCCTTAGGTATGGAGAGGTTCAGCGCGGCGAACTGGCTTGGTTGAGCCCCACTGGTAAATGATGACGCATTAAGAGCACCATGATGCGGTGCGCTGCGAAGTCTTGCCTTTGCTAACTTGTGTTTTCCTTCCTTGTAAGTCGCAGTGTTCTTCAGCGCGAGTGGAATGTCTGGAGTGGTGCCAGCCAAGAGGCGACCAGCCAGGTAAGCCTTTTGAGCATTTCGTAATTTGTAAATGTCTCTACTGCTTTCTTTAATGTTGCCTCTATCTTCCTCTTTCAGGTCGTTATGTCCGAGAGGCGTGCAGATTCGAGGAAGCTGTTCTCAGTAGCTGCGAGTGTTTAAAGATGAAGACTGCAGGTAAGATGCTGCTGCTAATGATGTTCCTTTTGTCTCCTTGCAGTTTCTGCTTCTCTGAGGTTCAAGGGAATAGCTGGACACGGTGAGCGTCACGTTGCAAGCTGCAAAGTAACGCGAAGAGTGTTGTCTTGTTCGGGTGTGGTTTAAATAGCCCCAACAAAATAGTCCAGGTAAAGTAGTCCCTAGGCTACCACACCCAAAACACTAGACCGCATAGTTTGGCTCTTACGAACCAAGCTATGGGGATGCCTCCATGTTGGCTGACAATACCATAAAGTAGTTCCCAAGCACATTGTTTTTCATGGTGTATGAGCCTGGCGCGAAAGGCACCAGGACTGGCCCCATGAGGGCTTTTTAAGGGGATGCCAGGCTCTAGAGGCCCGAGTCCTGACTCCACCTGGCCAATGGGTTTGCCAGAGCGGGTTTTGGGCGAGGGTCGTGACAACTCCACACCAGCCTCTGCAATAACTCCAAAGTGACAGAATCCGGGCCGGAAATGTGAGTAATTCCCAAATTACTTCCTGGATCCTGTCAATGCAAGGCTTTCCTGTGGAGGTCAGATATGGCCAAAACAAGAAGAGTCCCCTTGCGCAAGGTCTGGCTGACTTGCATGATTGTGCCAGAGAAAACTGTCTCGAGGACGAAAGTCTAAAAATCAAGGACAACATGGAGGCATACATTAATTCCCCACACAAAGTCTTTGAAGAAGACAAGTGTGAGGGAATGCCCACTGTCTATGTGGATGGATGCTCTTACCATGTTGACAACAACGGGGAAAAAGAACTTGTGGCTGGCGTAGGGAATGCATGGGTGAATGAGACCCCAGAACCCTCCGCTGGGTACAAGATTGGTCCACGAAGTAGTCAAGCTACAGAGTTGATGGCTGTGCATCAAGCCATCCTCACTGCTGTTCAATATCAACTCCACGACTGGTCATAATCACAGATTCGGATTATGTACAGAACGGGTTCGTGGAGCACCTGGTTAACTGGAAAACCAGAGGCATGGTATGTCCTAATAACAAACCCTTGAAACATGGGAAGTTAATTCAAAATATTGATGATCTGGTCACCTCGAATGGGATGACCATCTACTGGAAAAAGATCAAGGGTCATTCCAAAGTAGAGGGACCAGACAAAACTGGAAATGACTTAGCTGATCAGCTGGCCAAAACCGGAGCCATCCAAGGGGATCTAATTGAGATCGAGTCCCTGTTGGGGGAAATCCAGGTCACTGCTATTACTAGGTCCCAGACAAATGCTCACAATGATCTTTTAACTGCACAATGGAGTAAGGAGACCCCAGATGCTGATTTGATTACGGCTCAAAAAGGGGATCCAATAATTGGTAAGTTTTACAACACATTGAGGACCCTGAGAACTTTCCCCTGACGGATACCGATTACATTGGGAAAGAGGACCTCAGAGTGTTGATGAAATGTCCAAAAATGTTCTGAATACAAGACGGTTTGTTGGTAAGGAAATCCCTAGCTGGCCATGATCAGTGGGTGGTTCCTACCTCATTCCGAAGCCTGATGTTAAGTCACGCCCATGATGCAGCCACAGCCGGTCATAGGGGGTTTCATACAAACCTGGAAATCGTAAGAGAGTTTGCATACTGGCCACACATGGGGCAGGACATCGACCAATACTTGAAGGGGTGACTTGTGTGTGCACAATTTCAGCCAACATCCCTCGCACACTGTGCGCCTCTCCAAAAGAGGGGGATGACACTGCCATGGTAAGATTTGCAAGTAGATTTCATTGGGCCTGTGATTCACTCCTCTAGGGGAAACAAGTACATGTTGACCGTGACATGCTTGTTTACTAAATGGGTGGAATGTCTCCTGGCCCCAAACTGCAAGGCAGAAACAGCAGCTGCCCTGATGATCAACCACATCTTTTCGCGTTTTGGACTACCCCAAAGGATTGAGTCAGACAGAAGTATCCATTTCACCAGCAAAGTAATGACAAAGATGTGGGAGATAATTGGGGTCAAAAGGAAGCTACATATTGCTTACCGGCAAGCTTCTAGTGGTGCAGTAGAGAGATACAACAAAACCATTGTGAGCATATTAAAAAAGTTTGTGGCAGATTCTGGGCCAAGTTGGGATATTCGATTACCTCTTGTCCTAATGGCCATCAGATCTACCCCTTCATCTGCAACTAAAATGTTACAGTTTGAGCTGATGACTGGACACAGGATGGTGCTTCCCCAACATCTGCTCTACCGGACCCAAGAGCAGACATTGATCAATGCCTCCACAACTCATGAGTATGTTAAAAACCTAAGAAAACACCTTCAACATGCTTTTGCCTATGCTCAGCGAAATCTAGAAAGGTCAGCTGACAGCATGAAAACCCACTATGACTTAAAGACTACCAGAAAAGAATACAATGTAGGAGACCAGGTCTACTTATACAATTTCCAAAGGAATCAGGCCAAACAGTGAAAATGTCTGCCTACCTGGAGGGGACCTTTTGAAATTGTAGACAAAATCTCACCAGTCGCCTACAAGATCCGCATCCCCAAAGGCAGTTTGGCAGAGGGGGAAGATAAGTGGGTCCATATTAATCAACTAAAGTGTTGCCATCCTAGGCACACTCTGCAGCTACTGGAGGAGTCTTCTGAAACCCCAGAGGGGGCCACTCAAGATCCATAAAACCCCAACTCTAAAATATTCCACATATAGCCTATAAAATATAATAATAAAAATGTGTCCTGATTTTTCAAAATGTATGTGTCAACCCCACTAAATTAATAGTGGTGGGGAAATGTCCACAAATATGTTTTTTGCTTTGTCATCCCAGGAGAGAGATAAACCATGGAGACTAACCAAGGACGACTACCCGGGTACCGGGAGGAAAGATACAAGGGGCCCGGAGTATCGCTCAATACTCCCATCAGGACTGGCAAGGAGAACTGATCAACCCACCCCTGATGGAGGAAAAAATGCGGAACATTTGCCATTGACGGAATCAGAAGAGATGAGGCTGACATCCCAGTCTTGCGAGTTTCCAGTGATGGAGGATCAAAGCCAATCACAAGAGGGGGCTTGTGGGATGTCTCAACCCACTAGTCCAGGCCCTGCAACATTACTGTGCATTGCTTGCAGCAGAAACATCATAATGGCCGCCGGGAAGCATGCTGCTCGCTAGAAATCACCAGAAAGTGCGCAGTAAAAACCTGAAAAATAGGCCGCCATCCACTTTTGCCTATGTCAGTGGTAACACAGGAGACCACTGCCAAAACCCACCATTGGGCTACCCACAAAGTAGACTGAAATCACTTGAAAAAGCAATGCTGATTGGCAAAAAGAAACACAGAGCTGTT
This sequence comes from Ambystoma mexicanum, assembly GCF_040938575.1. NCBI lineage: Eukaryota > Metazoa > Chordata > Amphibia > Caudata > Ambystomatidae > Ambystoma > Ambystoma mexicanum. The sequence goes on along the minus strand of NC_090928.1, from coordinate 315,655,950 downwards.
TGGAAATCCGTTTTCTTGATTGTCAAAAATGTGCAGAAATCATGGCTCACAAGCCACCCAAAAAGATCTAACCTCCTTGTTGGTTGGTGAACATCATTCTACTTCAAGAATCCACATAAATATAATGTCCACAGAAGTATATGTTATCTGAACAAAGTCCACTTTTGAGGATTGCTTGCTGGAAGAAATCTGTCAAAAATGGGTGTAATACCGTTACCCACCTCTGTCAGAAGCAGGCGATTTAAAACCATCTCGTGTAAAGTTGAACATTGAACTCAAACTATGCCAAACAAAGACTTGCTATCAGAATCCTAAGAGGTGGATACAATTCAAAACTATATTCTGAAAAGGGTTGAAGTAAGAAATGGTTGATGTATTTGTGAAAAATGTGAGTTATATTTTAAGACAAGACAATTTTAGACATTGGGTTTAAGAGTTAAAGAGTTAAAGGTTCCCACACTGTGCTTCCAACACATTCCACACCTTCTCCCTGAACAAAGGAAACTTCCCCCTGCCCCTGGCTAAGAGAATGGCAGGCTGGTGTGAAAAGGAACTAGGAGGGGCACCCTGGCCTGTTGCTGTCAGTGCAGACAATGGAATCCTTGAGCTGAAGAGAAATGCTAAATCGGGTGTGACTGACAACAAACTACTCTGGCAGGAAGAAAGCCATGTGACCCTCTGAGTCAGCCCAGCTCTGGAGGCGGGCCAGACTGGAAATGTGGATTTGACATTGGATTAGATATATGTTTAAGGAAAATACTTCTAAAATATTGTACCGAACTGACAAAAATATGAAACTTAGAGATTGTTAAAATGAAAAATTTGCTCACAGTTTAAGACTAATTTGGAATCTGTGCGATGTTCTGAGGCTGAACCCCAGAATTTATTCATATTGTAGCCATTGTGTTTATGTTAGGAACATGAAAAATTACAGAAATGTGCCCAGATGGGATATGCATGCATGTATAAAAATTGGTGCAGAACTAACATTGAGAAACCCACCAAAAGCACAAAAAAGTTGTCATTTACGAACCAAAGCTTGTATTAACATGGGACTTGAACAGAGACATGCCGTAATTCATCTGTGATGTGTAAATGTAATATTAACAAGTTGTGCATATTGTAAATATGTTTTTTTGAAAAATAAGATATACTGTACAGACACAAAGGGGAGGGTTTTTCCCTAACCCATAAACCATAAGCCATAACCCAAGATCACTCTGACACCTGATGACACACAATTCCTTTCTCAAATCAGGGGACAGGGAATTCTCTGACCTATCAGATCCTTAGAGGGTTGGGCATAGTAGAATCAGCCTCCCCACCCACTTTGGAAATGGATAATTAGGGACTGTTGAGGACCCAAGGACACACACCTTTCCACTCCTCAACTGATTCTTGGCGAAGCACCCAGCAGGAAGACCCAGGCTCCAGACATAGATCCAGAGACCAGACTCTAGAACCAAACTCTGAAACTTTGAAGCAGAGAGGCCTAACCCAAGAAGCTGAACCCTTTTTCAGCAGGACTCAGAATCTTTTGCAACCTGATTCTAACCCCTAAAACTTCTAAGGGCCACCCCACCAAATCCAACAGCCTGGCTCAGCTGTTTTGCTGTTCTTGCTAAGAACCCTGTGCTAGAATCAAGATTCAGGTCCATCCAGCAGAGCTGTAATCCAGAACCTGTCAAATCCAGTCCAAGAGGCCATGCAGACCAGAATGCCTTGCTGAGAACAGAGTCCAGGTGCCCTGATCCTGTCCGGTGGTGAGTGAAGTCCAAACCTTTGACCAGATCTTTGACGGGCCCATTCCATTTCAAAGCCATAGTTGTAAGTATTTAGTGTAGAACTGTCCATAACCAACCTCTTAGTATTAAGTAACCCAATCCAACCATTCCAACCTATTCATAACGGCTTTATTGAATCTCTGTTGTCTATCCTAAGTTCTTCTCTCCTCCAGATAATCCTTGATAATTGTAGTGATAATCATCTTTGCGCTAATATATATTTTCTGGAGAAAGGCAATCATCTCGTTCAGACGGAAACCATCCGGAGGCGCCTCTGGTAGGTGGCTGGGCTGTCATGTAGTTTGCGGCTCCATAGACTCTCCAGTGTTCAGAAATCTTTGTTCCAAATATTCAACAGCGCATCTTTCATTTTGAAATCTTGACTTTGTTTCTGAAAAATCTACCTTTATTAAAACCTCTGTAACTTTTGTAGCATACGTCCTAGAAACAAATTTTAAATGTCATTTTCAAGCTAACATCCTTAGCTTTCAAATAAACCCAAAGGGATATTCCTGATAGTTTTGCTGTAATCGCATTTCCGGCACACAGAAAAGTTGCCGCGAATTTGCAATTTGGCTCAATTTCACCACATGTCAAAATAGCTGTTTCTTGTTTTCAACTGCTGAATTTCGTTTTCAATCTGCTTATCATTCTACCATCATTGCTAGTGCTTACCTGACCTAATCCAAAGCAACTCTCACTAATTCTGAATCTCCTTTAGCAAATTAAAGTAATTTTTAGCATTTTTCCATACATTACTAAATCACATTCAAAAGTATTTTGACCTGTTTTTAACATCATGCCTGTTCTCTCTAAGCTTGCTGGGGGAACTGGGATTGAACTGCATTAATAGGTTGTTGTTCCTAAAACCTGTGTGCCATCTTCCACCTCTTCATATTGCATACTGAGAGGAGTGAGTAACAGGGGGAAAGAGTGATCATATTATCTGTTGATTGAAGTCATATCAAGTCTTACTTCTGTGTTGCATTCTTTCCTATCGTTGCATTTCCTTGAACCATACATAGTATTCTCTGCTACGTTATTTTTCCTATTTTTACCCCTAATTGATTAAAGAGATTGTTGATATTGTAATATTACCCATTGCTGATCATTGTTCATATTCATAAGTGTGCTATTCAGATATTATTCAAAAGTGTAATCTATATATTGTTCATTTCTTCAAATAAATCTTTTAATTTGCAAAACAAACCTTCTTCTTGGCTCAGTGAGGCTGGGGGGATTCAAAGAGAGGGGTGTTATGTAAGGGTACATCATCCAGAATTAAAAGAACTTTGACATAAAAAGATATAAATAAGGGTTTCCATTGGGCATCCCATACTAGGCATTGACTTAGTTGGAGTGCTGGATTGAAATCACTTACACATTCATTAATGCTGGTCTTCATACGCATCTATCCGCTTTGACTGCTCTTCTTAATTCGGTTTTGCTCTTTCGTAGCGTAGGACCTTTCCCGTACAAAGATTGGTCTTTTCAGATACGTACGGTCACGTGATATAGTAAACAGACATCAAGTGATCGTCACATTATTTCTATACTTACTTTCGCACTCGTCTCATGGAATTTTTATTTTATACTGCTGTACATGCTATTCCGTAAGTGACTGTTTTATCTTGTGATTGAAAAGCACAAACAATCGGTTATAATGAATTCCCGATTATATGTGACGTTTGCACATTTTGTCACGTGACTGGCCACGATGCTTGGTAAATACCGTACATCATGGTCTATAAGTGCGTGGGTATCCATATTTTAAGCAGTATTTTAGCTCTTACTAAAGATATATTTTGTCTTGTTATCATCATCATGCCGATGTGACATGATGTTTTTAAAGTTCACCGAGGCATTTACTTTTGATGGAAAAAGTTTTCTTGTACGGGGCATGCCTAGTTTTCAGGCATTGCATAATATACCATCTATCCCATGCCTATATATTTCACTTGTCCGATTCATCTATTTCCTTTACATTTCAAGCAGGATCTTGCATAATAGTTTTGTGAACCCATCCATAAACCCGTATATCCTAATATATAAATATATATATATGTTGTTATCTGAAATTTGGGTGTTTTTGTAGCTTTTTCCAAGATATGTTTTTATTATCATCGTCATGCTAATGTTGCGTGTTGCTTTTGGAAATTCCAAAAGTGTGCCAACATACACTTTTGATGGGCAGCGTACACATATGTATTTTAGTTTTTCCAATAGAAGGTTTTGTGGAAAGTTCTTCTATATGTGTGTTCTAAACGCTCTTCTACTTTGTTCACACAGTTTTGGTAAGTCACTTTTGTAGTGACTGATGTTCCTTTCATCATATGTTCTTTTTTCTTGCAAAGCACACGTACAGACTAATAAAAGGACATGTGTCTTGTGTACATCCTCCCTGGAATAGGGCTTGTATGGTGTTGTATATGATATTAAATGAACAGATTTCATTCTACTGCTATGTTCAGTCCATTTTTGACTCTATCCATATCGAAAATCCATTTTTGTTCGCACCTTTGTAGGGTGAGATCTGGATTTCCTCCACTTGGGGATTGTTTAATCACCTGTATTACACACCATAGGATGTCTGTGAACGTATGCTGTTTCTGTACATAGCGGGCTACAAGTGGTTTGTTGTCTAGGCATGACTTATGTTCACATATCCTTTGATGGATTTGTCGCTTAGTTTTACCGATATAAACCAAATTACATGGACGTATGATGGCATAAACAGCCCATTGTGTCAGGCAGTTCGTAAAAGCAGTAAGTTGTATTTCCCTTCCTTTCAAAGTTATGGTTTTCATATCTTTTGTCTGTCCGCAGACAGAACATTTACCACATCTGTGGGGTCCAATTACCGGTGGAAGACCCCAGAGGGGCAGTTGTCCCTGTTTTGTGTTCCTATTAACAGGATATGTGTGAAACAGTGCATCTCTCAAATTCCTTTGTCTTTTAAAGGCAAAACGAGGAGTAGGATTGAAGTCTTCTGTCTTTATCATATTCCAGTTTTTCAGGATGACTTTTCTGAGGGAGTTGCTTATAGGACTGAACATACTCACACATGTGATTTTGTCCAAGTTGGTCTTCTTGGTAGGATTTAAGCAATTATTTCGATTAGTATGTTGAGCTCTTTTGTAAGCTTGCTGTATGGTTTCCCTCAGGTATCCCCGGTCTTTAAGTCTAGTTTTTAAGGCTTTCCTTGCAGCACATTTCCCCTATCTCTCCCTCTCCACTCCACTGCTATACATTTATCGCTCAGTGTCCTGTCTCACACTTGCCCTTTGTCATCCTGCCCATCAGCTACCACACTTATACTTGCAGTCCCAACAACGTCACCTCCTCACTTGGGGAACTTTTCCTCCCTGCATCCATGGATGACCCAAAGGTACACATGAAACCTGACAGTGGGTATGCAAGACGTGTATGCCTGCAAACAATATTCCAACATTTGGCTGCACCCTGGGGGGGACTGGCGCCTGTTACCAGGGTGTATGTCATGCTCTGCTAGTAATCTGTTTCCTTCACTGCAAGTGATTTCTCTGATGGTAAGTTTTGGTGGTGGTATATTGACAGTTGAGGACACTTGGTTTGTTGTACTACTGGACGTTGACACTGGAAGGTCCATGGCTATTTCCTAGTTCCATACTGGAGTTGACATGGCTGTCCAGTGTCTTTACATTGATGCAATGCATGTCTTGGCCAGTTTGGAATGTTGTTTCAGGTGGGATGCTTTGGATGCCAGACCGATGGGTACCTTGTGCAGGTAAGTCAAATGTGCTCACTTGTTGTGGTGTTTTTGGTGGCAGGGTGTCTGGCACTGTGTGGGGCGTATTTTTGTTTCCTTTTTGCTGATGTGAGCAGGTCTTGCTTCATGGGTGCGGGAACACATGGCGTCGGTTGGCTGGTGGTTGTATGCTTGCTGTTGTTTTTGCATGTCAATTAGGGGGGCACTAGTTGTAGGGGGGATTGTTGTGAGGGAGGCTGTCACTGTAGGGTGTTTATTGTTGAGTTGTCATGATGGTGGCCCATCTAGATGCATGGTTGTTGGGACACATGGTGATGGGAGTCTAGTGTGTGTTTGCTTTCAGTATTTGCATGTGTGTTGCCTGCCGTGCAGCTTCCCATTCAATCAGCTGTTCATATAATGTCTACCTACGCTGGCAGTCCACGCTTGGTGTTTCTGCCCTTTTTGGGGGTGGTGATCCTAGACAAATCCACACTCAGAACAGCAGCCCATTTGGGAGATGCCATGCTCACCACAGACACCAGGCACATGCCATTGGCCTGGTTTTGTTGTTTCCCATGGGGAAATGTTCCATGCACAGCACACCAGCAGATATTTAGCTGGCAGATGACTGTGCTCATTGCATCTCAACACCCCCTTCAGTTCCCAGCACATTGGTCCCCAATCAGCCCAGTCCCTGTGAACTATGACTTGACTTCCTCTTGCCTGTTCCCTACTCCTTTTGTGTGGCATTCTCCTTGGCCTCCTTTTCTCATCCATTTCTCTTGTCTGCATGTCTCTATTATGCCAGTTGCCTCTGTGCCCTACCTGCCTGTACAACTGCTGCCTTTTTGACCAGTTGACTTGTAACACATCCTGTCTTCACTTTGTGGCCACATGTGCAGCATTATATCTTACCTCAGCTGCTGTGGCAGCAGTCCTGTATGGCGTCATCTTGAATGGTGACTTTTTGTCATGGTCTGTTGTCCAGTGTGTGATGTGCATGCATGCATGTATGTGCATGGCAGTCAGTTCATACTCACTAATTGGTAGGGTTTTGCCATATTTTCTGGATGCCATGGCACGGTAGAGTGTTCACTGGTGGTAAATGTAGCTGTCATGCTGTTAGGAAGAATTCTCATAAATGTGCTAATTTCCCTTACCTTTTGAGACCCCCAGCAACTTTGCTGGATTTCTAGGATTGTAACTTTCACCTGGAAAGAGTGTGAGCCTGTTTCCCCACTGTTTCATGTATTTTTATGTGTGTTTTACTTTTGTGTTCTTTGGATATGGAGTTTTAGACAACTCCATAGGCATCATCTTTTTCTTGTGTGTCACACAGCACCCTCAGTGCAGTGGCACAGGGGTGTCTTTCAGACTACCCAAGGTTTAAATACCTTCTCTGGGACTGACTACTGTCTCCCAGCAAATTTAAAGTTAAATTGACTTTACTAGGCTCTTTAAATTCATAGACCCAGCACACACTATCTTCCTATAGAGTGCTGCAGGGGTTGCCTAGCATCCCCTGGGTCTAAACACTCATGTATCAGTCAAATGCTTCCCTTTCTTCTTGAAATGGCTGGTGGCAGTGGTTTTAGAAAAAACGACCATGATTTTTTCCGACCACGAACACCGGTAGCTAAAAATCAGGTCAGCCATGTTTTTCAATATGGCGCCCAAGACCCCTCTGTAAAATTAGACACCGGTCATCTTTTTTCACCCTTTCTTTTTGGAATGGTCCTTCTAGTATTTGTCTCTGTGCGCCAAACCAGGTTTGGTCCCTTTGTTCGTTGGCGTTTGTCAGGCTTCAGTGCTGAACCCCTCCTCTGTCGCCTGAGTGTCTGGGGTGGACAGGATGTGAGGGAGGTGCCTACAACTCCCTGTGCTTAGTCTCCTAGGAGACCTGAATGCACTCTGGCATGATTGACTGGCTGACTGTCCGGTAAGGACAGCCACCTTGCTGGGTGAGTGACTGCTAGGCTGGAATGAATTGGAGAAAACTGTTTAAAAGCAGGTCTCTGGGACTTGGAAGGCAAAGTCGACCACTGAAAAGAAAGAACTGAAGACGAGCTGAAGGAAGACAACTGCTGCAACTCCTGGGCCATTGGTTTGCCCGGTGAAGCCCTGCTGCAGGTCCGAATTGCCTGAAACTCCCTCGGCAGAGAAGCCCTTCAAGGACGACTTCTTCCCTTGAGCTGGTGGGAACAACCAACTCACAAGCCACCTGGAAACCATCTCCATACTGGTCGAATTTTCATCAGAGTGCTGTTGAAAACCGGATGGCCAGTGAGAAGGATACCAGTTTGTGGACTTTGAGGAACTTGCACCTTAAATCGACGTTTTGCCAAGCTTGTGGCTTCTTCCCTGTGCTATGCAGGAACTTCCCAACGTCCTCCCTCTTGTCCCTCTTGTCCCCATGACTGAGGCTCAGGAACAGGAAGATCTGCAGGAACTGCCAGGAACAACTTCATCCATAAGGTACTGTGCAAATGTGGAAGAGAAATTCCCTTTGCCGAGGTGAAAGTTTGTGAAACTTTCCCAACTTTGGAGTCTTGTTCGCTCCTAAACCGACCTATAACTCTTTTTCGTGCAAACTTCTTCCAAGAACATTGGCAAAGACTTAACCATTTACTACCAGAACTGTGCTATCCTATCCAAGACACTGAACTATTGACTTTGGCCCAGGCCTATTGAATTGAATTGCCTCTTGTAGTGAACTGAAACTATTTGACCTGCCTATGAAAGTAACAGGGCCTCATTACGACTTTGGCGGTAGCCATGCTGCTATTGGCGGCATGGCTGCCACCAAAATTGGGTCCGGGTCCGGGTTCCCTGAATGGGGAATTACCGGGCCGTTCCGAGTTTGGAGGGTCCGGTAATTCCTCCCTCCAGGAACCCGGGCCCGGAACTTCCCCATTCCCATTTGAGCTCCCATAGGGCTCAATGGGAATGGGAGAGGGAGTAAACAATGGGCCGATTACGAGCAGCCCTTTGTTTGCTCCCTCTTCTCCTCACGGGACCCGATAAGGACGCCTGTTAACCCATTCCGCCTCAGTCGTAATGAGGCGTACAGTGTTTTGATAGTTACTGAAGTGCCATTTTGCTCAAACTTCAAGGAAGCCCAACTTGTTCAGAAACTTATTGGTTGAGTACTGTAGTGTATTATAGTGTGATATTGAGCTGCTTATTACTAGTGGAATGTTTTCTAACTAAATATGTATATACATGTATATTCCTTTACCAAGAAACCTTGAGTAAGTGTTTGTTTGAACTACTGTGATTGCAAGTCCTTTGAACAACATCTTGTACTGCTCACATCCCTTTTGAGATAAGTCTGGCTGCTCAGCTTCTGCTACCACATAACTGTGTACTACAGGCTTGTACCAAAGGTGAGATTGTGCTTACACCTGTGGTCTTAATTGTGTGTTCCCAAAGGGTACTGCATGTAATTCTGCCTAACACATGTGTGCTGCCAGGAAAATTGGCATTGACTTGCATGATCACTCCATTTGCGTAACAAACAATCTGCACGTTGATGGAATGTTAGTGCTTGCAATTGCGGTATATGTGCTTGGTCATTCAGTGGGGTTGTAGCGCAATATGCGTACAGTATATGGCTCCAAGTACATGTGGAAAGTGTGCAACCACATAGAAATCCTGGCACACTCTCTGCCTTTCCTTCAGTGTTCTCAGCATATATATGTGCCCACGTAGACATGCATGGGATGTGATATAGACCAAGACCCGTTGGAGACAGCAGGATTGTGTGGCCTGTGATATCCCACCAACTATGGCAGTGGTATGCTGGAAAGAAGCAGTGGCAATGAAATGTAGTATTGTCAGCATCTTTTGAAGGTGTGTAAGGGCCTGGGAGCAGGTGGTGAGTGATGCTAGGTCTTCCTCCCACTCCCTGACAAGGTCTAGGATGATATGGGGTAGAAACCTGTACCTGGCATGCACCTTGTCATCAGGCATCCCAAACAGAATGGTGTGTGTAGCAAACAGCAGGGGCCTGGGCATCCTCCTCTTCCTTCTGTGTCCGTGTAGGATGGCTCCCACTATGGCAGCGTTCATTGTGGCTGTTCGACATTAGTGTGGTGCCATTGCTTTGCATATCTCGTCCCTCAAGACGCCCACATTATTCCTCATTTTGCATAATTAATTGGGTATATGCATATTACGCCACCTATTTTTGTCTCTGCACAGGCCTCAGCTACACTCTGCGAGGAGTCTCGTGCAATGCGCTGGACTTCACGCAGAGATGTGCCAGACCAGCGCAAAGGTCCAGATAAGTCCTGCAAAGTCCATTCCATGAATCGACCAAGGGGGGTTTGCATGCAGAAGTCCCTATTTTCCCTGCAATGTATTCCATGAATCAGGCTCTAAATCTGTTTACAAAATTTGTTTGCCACATATTGCAAACAGCACGAGTACAAGATTGAAGGGGATGATAGTGTGACTATGTATTATAAGGAACAATATACCTTTTTACCATACTTTAAAATGATATTGCAGGCTTCACAGTTCCGTTTCCTCATAAAGGAATTCAGCGTCATTCATCGGTTTTGTCACTGAAATGTTTGATACTTTACCCAAAATGTAAATGGCAATTAACTTGAGGGTTGTACAACTCATGTTAGTCAAACCAATCTTGTAACATTTGCCTTGGTGTTTCTGAGTGAGTTGCTGTGACGTATCAGGAGATTTTTCTTCTGACTTATAAACATGTTTAACATACAGCATTCGGTGCAAACTGGGCATAGCGGATTTTGAAGGTAGTGCGGTGGAACACCCTAGAACATCACTAAAACCTAATCTGCAGTCGAGTTCTAATGTGCAGTGTGCTAACCAGGAAAAGGAACTATTGCAATTCCTTGTAAACCATACACTTCCTGCAATCATTCCCAGACGCTAACCACTAAAAGAGAAGCCGCAAAGATGCGCTCTACCATCAAGAACGCAATTATTAGTATTGGGTTGTTACGCACTTCTGGGATGGGAAGTGAATCACGGGTTTTCATGTTCCTGGTATTGTTGTAAACTAAACAGATAACATTCTGGAAAATCATCATTTCACAATAATCACTAGGTCAGATAGTTCTGATCTGACGAATTCTCAAGCTACAATGACAAATGGGAGGAAATGGAAAGACGAAACCACACTGAGAAGATTATAGCTGTGTGTAATGTACGACAGGGTTCAGTGCTATGGCTGTCTGTAACGTCGCCGGCGTCATAGCCCTGTCCAGGAAGGTAATTAACTGTAATTCAGCCGCATCCGATGTAACACTACCCAGGATTCTTTTTTGACTGACGTTTATTCAGGGTTTATTCTATGTTTACCTGGTAAAATGCAGGGAATCAACCAATTTCAACATTAAAAAGAATATACTAGAGCTTAATTCTATGAAGTCCAGCTGGGAAGACTTCTCAGCAAGTTAATGCTCCATCTACTTCTTCTGGTGAGGGTAAATAGCAGCAGTTCAAATAGGTATTCCCTTTTTTGTTTATGTGGAGTTGGGGCAGATAAACAGGCTTTGAACACTAATGGGCGGGGTTTCAGTGTGGGAAAAGATTCCGGATGTTTGATTTCCAAACGAAGGCAGATATGCTGAAAGGGTCGATTTAACGCCTTTTTTTACAGTGGTGCGCAGCAACCAAAAAGCATTTCACGTTTCGGTGCGCAGGACATTTGCGCCATGTAGCTTATTTCTGTGGGGTAAATTCAGCCCCAAGACTGAAACTGCCCATGGCCACGTTAAGCCCAAATGGTGCAGAAATATGAAAACACACCATTGGCAGAGATGAGGCCAGCATTATGAAAAAAGAAAAAGAAAATTAAATGGGTCCTATGTGCGAATGACAAAGTCTGATACCTGAAAATGCAGCTTTGCTAACACAGGTAGCTACCGTGGAAATGCGTGCATTCAGCAGCTTGGAAGCAATTAAACATTTTACATAGGAAACTCCATTGACAGAAGTCATTTGAGGGCCCACTTTAATGAAGGTGGTGACTTTTTAACCTATGCAAAAATACTGACACAAGCAGCACAAGGAAAAATGAAGAAAAATGTCTTGTATTTACTGCGAGATGTAAAGCAGATTTAGGGCCCGATTCATGGAATTATTTGCGTGGAAAATAGGGTACTTGAGTAAAAACTGCGCGCAAATCCACGTTCATCGATTCATGGAATCGAATGCGCTGTACTTTTCCTGGACTTACGTGGAGTTTGCGCAGGCTCGGCATGTCTTTGCAAGAGGTCGAGGGCCTTGCGCAAGTCTGCACGCACAGCATGGGTGTAGCTCGCGCAGAGGGCTTGGAAGGAGGCGGAACACCAAAAATGGGGACGAACGTGCTAAAAAGAAGGCGCTCCGATGGATGGCCTGCAGGCAGTCCCTCACACGCCCACAATTACGCAGCACGAGAAATATTCATGGATTCAATTGCGCAACCTCTCGGGCGGGAAATGGCCATGCACGTCCTTCATACTATCCACCACCCGAAGGCGGGCGTAAGTACACTTGCGCGTAGAAATCATAGCACGGAGATGGTTTTGCATGTCGTATATAGGGGTGCTTGTACACAACCAGGGTTCCAATCTAACTTAGGTGTGCGCATACACAGTTTAGCGGGGTGCACAAATGGTTTACAGGGGTTTGCATGCAGATTTTGTGAATTTTTACAGAGTTACTATTTTACTGTGTAGGGTGCCGAGATGCAGGCCCGCTTGCTGGGGACCCCACACTCTGAAGGGTGCGTGTATTGCGCCCAGGGGAGCATGCAAAGATAGCTGTTTTGGCTGATTGTGCTTTGCATGGGGGAATGTTGGGGGCATTCCTGGTGCGACTTGTGAATACGGTTATATTGTGCAGTAAATTTCAAGAATATGTGGGGCGCACATTTTTTTATCTGCATGCAGGCTCGTGCAGTGTCCTTTTCGGCGTGCAGTATTTTGCTGTTCTTAGGAACTGAGCTAAAAGCTGGACTTGATATGATATGATAAGATATGATGAGTCATTTATAACACGCCTGTACACAAGTGTTTCTAGGCGCGACAAGACAAGGGAGGAAAGAGAGAGGGAGATCAAAACAAATGATCTTACTGGCCTTGTGTTATTCAGATCGTGCAAGTGCGATACACAGAGTTTGGTTTTTGGGGGAGAGGAGGAGAGGAAGTGCCAGGGGGAGGGAAGGAGGATGTGCAGTCAGGGCGGCATTACTCAAAGGGCAGCCAGGGCAACGCGGCTCTGGGTAAGTGCAAGAAGGCAGGGGACTGTATGGTTCCAGATACAGCCCCTAAGTGCACGGAAGGCCCCGAGGCAGTGCAGGGGCTACTGGTCATGGAGGAGCCTGGTACCCAGTGAGTCTCTGAGGGTAGCCCAGCAACCAGTCAGAGTAGTAAACAGGTAAGTCAGCAGGGCAGAGAGCGAGAGAGAGAGAAAGCAGAAGCGAAAATGAATGTGTTGAACTGCTTCTGGTACTTCAGGTGGTCTGGCTCAAGTTTGAGAGGAGCAAGGAGGCCATTCCAGAGGGAGGCACTTGCAGAGGAGAGAGATCGCCCCCCACTCTCTGCCCGGAGAAGCGTCTGACCCTCAGAGAGTTGGAGGAGGCTGAGCAAAGGACTCGAGAAGAAAGATGTTTGGGAAAAGAGAGTTGGATATAATGCAGGCCCTGACTCCAGAAAGCTTTGAGGACAATGCAGAAGTTTTTGAACTTGATCCTTGCAGACACCTGGAGCCAGTGGATAGATTTCAGGGCTGAAGAGATGCAGTCTCTGGGCTTGAGGCCAAGGACAAGTTTCGCAGTACTTTTCTGGATTAGTTGCAGAGGGCAGAGAGTAGAGGAAGGCCGATTTAGAAAGAGGCTGTTGCAGTAGTCCAGCCTAGAGACAACCAAAGCTCTGGAGATAGTGAGCTTTTGTGGGAAAGTGAGAAAAGGAAGAATTCCTCTGAGGAAGTGAAGCTAGTACAGGGCATTCTTGGCAAGGTCTGGGATGTGAGGAGAGAAGGAGAGGGTGGAGTCGAAGATGCACCAAGGGTTTTTGCCTCACAGGAAGGTAAAGAAAGAGGGCCCAAGGAGGGCAGCCAGAGAGAGAGAGGGACAGAGGGAGTAATAAGAAGGAACTCAGTCTTACTGGCATGAAGGCAGAGATCATTGCTGGTGCACCACTCCTGAATCATGGATAGACAATCAGGAATGAGCGAGAGAGGATAGGAGGCCGAGGTGAACCTGAAGCAGAGCTGCGTATCATCAATATAACAGTGGAAGTTAGAGGAGAAGGTAGAGATAAGGTGGGCCAAAGAGGCCAAGTAGACATTGAATAACCAGAGTGAGAGGTTAGATCCCTGGGGAACACCACATGTGGAGATAGAGGTGGTGGAGAGAAAGGACCCATGTTGGACCTGAGATGGTCGGTCCAGGAGGAAGGAGGTCAACCAAGCCAGGGCCTGATCTGTGCTACCTAGGTTCGCACTGAGACGATTGATCAGGATGGCATTATTGACCATGGCAAAAACAGAGCAGAGGTCAAGGGGGATGAGTACAGAAGGCAGGCTAGAAACGAGATTAGTGAGCAGATCTTCACGGATGTTCAGCAGAGCCACTTCCGTGCTTCTCATTGCTCTAAAGCCAGACTAATGGGCATGGAGGCAACCAACAGATTCATTGTGGAGAGTAAGCTGGGAGATAACCAGCTTGTCCAGGTGTTTGCCCAGGAAAAGGGTGATAGAGATCCGGCAGTGGTTTGTCGGACATGAATGATCAGCATAAGGCTTTTTCAGGAGGGGGTGCACAAGGGAGTGCTTGAGGGGAGAGGTGAAAGTTCCAGTGACAAAAGAGTGATTGTAAAAATTGGACAAGGCTGGAGCGAGGGTATCAATCTGTTCATTGATGGATCTGGAGGAGCAGGAGAGCACCTGCTTGAATGACACTTTCATAGATCAGACTTGTCTAGAAACATTGGCAGGAGTGATTGGAGACAAAGAGGAGAATGGAGGAGGAGAGGGGGAAGCAGCCAGAGGGGGTTCAAGGGAGGTATAGGAAGAGGAAGAGGAGAGAGAGGACAGGATGTCCTGAGTTTTAGTGGTGAAGTGAGAAGCCAGAGACGTACAGAGGGCATGGGAGAGAAGAGGAGAGGTGGAGACTGCAGGAGGATTGGCCAGCTGTTTGCAGATTTTAAAGAGTTCAGCTGTGTTGTTAGAGGGTGCAGAGATGCAGGTTTTGATATGGGCTCTCTTTTTGGACAGGACATAGAGTCTGTATTGCCTATGGAGCAGGTGGCAGGCCAGTTTGTCAGAGGAAGTGCCTGATGCCTCCACCTCCTCCCAGCGACCCTACACTTGCGTTTCAGCGTGGCGAGGTCAGAGTCATACCAACAGTTTTACTTGAAAGTAGGCTTCAGACAAATTCTCAAGACAGGGGCAAATACATCCAGAGTGTTGGAGATAGAAAGATGCAGGTTAGAGAGGGCTGTGTAAGAGTGTGAGTCAGCCGCAGGCATAGGAGGTGCAGAGGAAGTAGCGGCAAAGGCCTCCACTGACATGCGTTTCATGGACAGAATGACAGAGAAGGTAGCTGGCAGTGCTGGGGTCAGCAACGTCTGGGGGACAGAGAGCTTCTGGTGAGAGGAGCGCAGAAAGTGGTCAGTCCACAAGAGAGAAGTTGTGAGAGGGTGATGTCTGAAGAGATGAGAGCATCCAAGGTGTGGCCAGCCCGAGTGTGTCAGACCAGAGCATATAATGGAAAGATAGTGTTGCAGAGGTTGCATAAGAACCATGAAGAGGAATTAGAAGGATCCAGGTGGATGTTGAAGTCTCCAAGGAGGAGAAGTTGAGAGGCAGAGGCCAGGAGAGTAGATGAGAGGACAGCTCACTCTGAGAGGAAGAGGGCAACCTGGCCAGGTGGCCTGTAAATGGTGGCCACAGTAAGCGTGAGGTCAGGCAAGATAGTGAGCCTGCAGACCAGCCATTCAAAGGAGGTGTAGGCCAGACTTGGAATGACAGAAGCAGGGACCCACTCTGGAAAGATCAGGGCTACTCCACATCTGGGACGGTTGGTTCTGGGTTCGGAGAGAATCTTGTAGCCATCAGGGAGGAGAGTGTCAAAATTTGTGACTGAGCTGGCCGTGAACCATGCCTCGGTGAGAGCGAGGACATCCTGGTCAAGTTCTTCAAGGGGGTGGCAAATGATCTTTAGCACAAATTACCTTTACCCATGAGATTCAAAGGCCAAGAACTGTTTCCCTTTCTCCTACACCTTCCAAACCCTTCCTTGCCTGCTATCTGGAAAATCTATTTGAAGCTTCTGCCATCCAGAAAATGGACAGAGCTTAATTTGTGGTCCCTCACTGGGCTGACTGACAGATGACATGCAACAGAATACCACTTTTGTATTGTTATGTTGCAGCATTGCTATTACATCACACTAGTATATGGAATGTTTAGTGGGTAGAATGTAGTTGTTCGATAGTGAACAGTTGGAGAGTAGCTGTAAGATATGTAGCAGGCATTGTGGGGCCTGTTAAGGTGATGAATCTTACAATAAACAGTGAGCTGTACCTATCTACCTATCTCTGTGGAATACTTCAACCACCACAAAACAATTAAACTGCACCCAGAAAACTAAGTACAAGTGGTATTGACTCAACACCATCATATTTAACAGTAGAACATGTTGAAGATACTGTTACTTTATTAAATCTACACGGAATGGATGAAGAATACGCAAATGTTAGGTTTACGAAAGAATAAGGTATCTTAATGAATTTATCAGAAGAAACCATATTGAAATCTCGGTCAAATTTACACTAACATTGCCTACAGAAAGTTTGATTGACCATTTTCACAAGGCAGTATCGAAGGAATTTACATCACAATTATATAACAAACAAACACATTAAAATATATCACAACCTAACCTTAAAAGAAAAGCCTTGGAAAATTTGAAAAATTATCCTGAGATTATTACTAAAATGGTGGACACAGGAGGAAAGAGTGTAGTTGTGAAAATAGCAGATTAAGTTTATGAAGCCCAACAACAACTAAATGATTCCAAATGTTACAAAATGTTGTTACACAATCCTCTTCCAGTTCTTACTTGTGAGTAAAACATGGCATGATGAAGGCCTATTAACTGATGAAGAATATAACTAACAATGGCGAAAATATATTTCCTTCATAAAATTCATATAGAGTTTACTAAAGCCGCATTTAAGGGTCCGCCAGATCATGGCCTTGGCGGATTTCCCCCCAGCTTTGACCTGTGGGGAAATCTGTGGCAAAATTGCCGATTTTCGGCGCTATTACCACCAGCGGGAAATCCGCCAGCGGTAATAGCGCAAATTTTTCCCATTGGGCTAAAATGGGGAGTGAGGAATTCCCGAATGTACCCAATGGGCATGGCCAATAACCCTTCGGCCAAACCCGTGATCCGGCGCTAATAGCGCCGGGGGGGGTTTGGTGGTAGGGCTATTAGCGCCGGCGCCCAACTCGTGATGAGACCCACTGACTTGTATCCTGTTCGAGTATATTACAAAAAATCTGCCATTCGCACCTGCAACCAAGTGCAGAGATGAGACACGGTGAATTGCTACCGGCATGATCAAACAACTCAAAATTATATAGTTTGTGACTCGTATTTGTAAATTGGAAAAAGTTGCCATTTTGTAGATTTTTGAAGTTCGTTACTCGAGTGTTCAGAAATGCTAATGCAGAGGGGTGGAGTTATACTTCCCAGACATGGAGCCTAGTAACTAAAGGAACCAATCAAAAGAAAGAGGTTAGGCTTTGTTAAAGGGGGAGTACAAATAGATGTCCAATCCAAATAATGAGCCAATAAGCTGTCACCTGATAATTTAGCAATTTTGGGGTGCGACTAGGGGTTTAAAATGAGATGCCCAATGTAGTAGGGGTGGGGACTACTGAAAAAGTGCTGGAGAACCAACATTGCCTGGGAGACAGAAGGAGCAAGAGGAACACCAGGAGAAGAGATAGAGTCTGGGTATCAATAACCAAGAGAGGCAAATAGAGGGATTGATGTTGGAGTCTGACCACATCCCCATTCTTTACCATGAGCTGATCCAGGAGGTTTGATGTCTTTTCCTGAGCACAAAACCCAGAGATGTTCAATGTAAGTAAACTTGTCCAACAGAACCAATTATTTTGGGGATCTATTTGAATTAATACATTCCCCTTATTTATTGGGTGGCATACAGCAGTACATCCCTAGCCTTTTCTTACCAAGTAATCATTTAATACATTTCCATACAGCCAAATGACACAGGGCGATTTTGTGGAAGTTCGAGATCTACAACATCTCTCCCAGTGCGAATAATGGTTTAGTCATATAAAGTAATTTTGGGACCACTTATATCCCTTTTACCCACCTCAAATAGGCTTAGGATTAGTTAAGGCAAGAATGTAAAGGACAAAAGTTCCAATCTCATGAGACGGGGTGACGGATAAAGGAGAAGTGGCAGTACAACTACATAACCAACTCTTCTATTGCAAACTAGACAGAGATCCCACCGACCGTCTTCGAGAAGAAATCACAAGTTTGATGGATCATGCCCTTGGGGAAAGCTGGATTGATCAAGACGAACATTGGTTCTTGATAAAAACCTCTGATACCACCCGGCAGACCAATTGTCTCTGCCATAAACTCCATCTTAGAACCTCTATTTATGTATGCAGATTGGTTTTTAAGGCCTTTTGTAAGATCCATTACATCTTTTGTTAAGGACACCACCACTATGATTAACCTACTCCAAGGGGTACATGTAGAACAATTAGACATCTTAGTAACCCTTGATGTCACTGCGCTCTACACGAGCATTCCCCTAGGGGAATGTTTAAAAATCATGGAAACATATTTAAACAAACGTACGGATACCTTAACCAAAGTTCCCACTGCATTTATTCTGGAATGTATTCGTATCACCCTGACCAAAAATAAAATCCTATTTGAAGGAATTTTCTACAGACAAACACATGGAACCAGTATGGGGGCCACATTTGCCCCCGATTTAGCTAATTTGTTCATGGACCATCTTGAATCCTCCTCCATATACCACCCTGAAAACCCCTTCAAAACCAACATTATGAAATGGTTATGTTACATAGATGACGTGTTTATGGTGTGGAAGCGTGACCTGCCATCTCTTTACAACTTTCAAATCTGGCTCAATAACCAGAATCAACATATTGCATTCACCTTGACAGGGGACGCACAACAGATACCCTTTTTGGACCTTCTCATTTACAAAACTGACACAGGACACCTGGCGACAAATTTATAGCGCAAACACACAGACAATAACACCTTACTTAAATACAATAGTTTCCACCCATTAGGACTAAAAGACAATTTACCAATAGGCCAGTTCCTTATAATTAGTAGACACTGTTCAAATATGAGCGACTTCGTCACAGAAGGTAAAGACTTGAAACAACGCATAAAAAAAACAGGGCTATCCAAATAAATCCATCCATTCAGCATACAAACGTGCTAAGCACGCCAACAGAGATAGGTGCCTGAACCCAGAAAGAAAAATCCAAGAGGAGAGAATAACATGGTCAGCACCTTTAGTCCTATTATCAACAGTCTATGTAGGATAATAAAAAAACACTGGCATATTCTGTTCACCGAAGACTTTAGTCCCATAACACCTTGTTTTGCCTTCAGAAGACAAAAAAACTATAGAGATATTCTTATCCTAAAAAACAGGGTCCCCAAAAACAAACTACTATCTGGCACCTTCCGCCAGTGATCAGCCACTTTAAGTGTGGTCAATGTTCTGTCTGCTCATTGACTAACAATCTTAAATCCGTCGAACTAAATGGAAAGATGTGGGAACTTCGTCATTTCTTGAACTGCTCTACTGATTGGGTGGTCTACGGCATTAAATGCCCATGTAATCTACTGTATATAGGAAAAACCAGTAGACCAGTAAAACAACGGATATGCGAACATAGGTGCTGCCTTAAAAACAAGATCGATAAAAAACCTTTAGTCGCACACTATGAAGCGAAAAAAACATAAACACACCGATCACCTGTGGTTTGTTCTTCAAAAATATCCATCTACAGAAAGAGGAGGCAATAGGGAACGTCTACTCAGTCGTTGCGAACAACGGTGGATATACACCCTTAATACTGTCAACCAAGGTTTAAATTCCTCAATTTAGTGGAATGGCCTTTTGGCATGACTTTTGCAGTATATCCGTTTTAGTCTATGCATGTATAGCATTGAGGTTATTGTTCCCTCCAGGAGTTTTTCTGTTCTTTTTCATCTCTCCCCGCCTGGCTTCTGCACATTTTTTCTATTACAGCCGTCTCATCATGCCCATGTATTTTCTTTTGGGGCTTTTTTCAGACCTGACATGTCCTTTGTTTGCAAGCTGACCTTAGTTACTTTTGCTTGGCATAGATCTTTGCCAGCTACTGTCCCGCACCCCCTCCCTTGCGTTGCAATTCAATTCAGTGTGGTTTATATACCTTTAAATACACACGCATTCTTCAAGCCACGTGACCGCAATCAGCACGTTAGTGTTCCAACCCGGCGGCCTTTAAATAGCATGCCCCGCCCTACTAACATCACATTCCCAGGCAACAGCGCTGCAGGCCGCCACGCCGACCGTTTATCTTGCTGGAAAGTAAGTGTTCCACCCTTGGTTTTCTTCAACCCTGTTAAACATTAACTATCCCTACTGTGAAGGCAGGTTGGGCTATCTCTGACTCAGCGCATGTGTTTTTCCTCCGCCCCTGCCAAAATGAAGGTTTTTTTTTCTCTTGTTTTTGCATATGCAGTTTACAAGCCACGGCATCAATTGAGACATTTTGTCTACAGCCCCCTGCTGGTCTCCCAACAACATCATGCAATCTCTGATCCTTGCGCTAGTAAGTTAGTCATTTTGAGTCATATCGATGACTTTCTTGGGCCATCAAACATGCTTTGTAAATTCCGCTTTTGCCTGTATTTAACCCACAGGTCAGCTAACAAAGCAGTTCCCTGCACCTGTGTTTATGCCTTTCAGCATTTTCCAGAATTATTTTGTGCTCAGCGTTTGCATATACAGCGGCAGCGAGTCGCATTTAACCCTTCATAAACCAGCCTATAGCGACCAGTGAGCCACCTTACAGTAAGTCACGGATCTGCTTGCCTGCCCGTTAGTTATACCAGGCGGGGGGGCAAGCCTTCATAACTGATACCAAGTTCGTTTTTCTTTTAGCATTCAGATTGATTGCTTCTTGCAATTGTCAGTTTGATTTTGTACCTTAACAGAATGTTCTCTGAGACTTAGAGGAAGTAACTTTTGTGAAGCACCCCTTGGGTTCCTTTATCCATCGCCCCGTCTCATGAGATTGGAACTTGTGTCCTTTACTTTCTTGCCTTAACTATTCATATTGCCTAAACAGCAAGCTTAATTCTAGAAATGAACTTAGACCTTCCTGTAGCAAAGTATCTATGCAAAATAACCTCGGAAATGTAGTTTGAACACATTACCAATAACAAGATTTCTATTGTAGGCAAAGATAAACAATTTCCTTTGCCGCAATGACGAAACTTTACTTGCACACGTTTTGGCCAACCTAAAGAAATTACTGATATGGCATGAATCTATGTCAATGCTCTTCTCACTTTGCCTGAGATGTAAGTACAAATATTGGTGCAGTTATGTAACGTTTATGTTCCGTTGTTAATTCAGTTTATCTGTGCAATGCCTATGTTTTTCAAACACAATGAGCACTATGCATGAAATGTGACACCTTCCATAGTTTGCTTAACAGGCATCCAAGAAACTAAATTAATTGTGAATGTTTGATCGATCACTCCATGATGCTAATTTAAGTTTGTATGTTTTTATAGATCAGCGATGCCATAGATGCATCACACATTGGGGTAATTCATTAATGTGAACAAATAGAAGAAATCCTTTGTCCTGAAGAAGGCCTATGCATCTATCTTTGAAAAGACACTAGGGATAAGTGTCTAATCTAATAAATGGCCGAAACATGTCGACTATCCCGAAAAAAGACTGCTAATATTATTTTTTTGTACCAACTGTTTTGAACTTTGTTTATTTAGTGACTTACACCCTGTAAACATTTTTTATGTTCTGTATGTTCTTTCTTAAACACCTACTTGTCTAGTTTTTAAGATTGTGTTTAAGAAACAATGTGTTTAATATATATGAACAAATTATTTTTTTCCTTTGAATTTTTTCTGGCTTTACTTTAATTCTTAGAGGATTTTGCATTCATCGAGTGATCACTAGGGATCATATGTGTATTCCCGTGTACCTCATTTTGTGTACAACTGCACCAATTTTGTACCCTCAGGAGAATGGAGGGAGGAATGGTTCATCTACAGTCCTGTCGGCTGTGATATGCAAGCATAGGTGTACAGGTGCAGCGTCATCGGCGGGGAGATGAAAGGCATACATTCTTTCTGAGGGATTTCCACCTTTTCTGCCTAGACTGTGCCATGGAGGATGGATACACTATTGGTCTTGTCTAGTTATAAAGCGCTTAGACACAAAACAAGTGCTTCAAAGCGCTCCAGACGGGAGTGGAACATGGGTTGGCCCAACCTATAATCCACATTCTGGCTACTTATCATGCCCACACCAACATATGAGGAATCAGCCTGCATAATGAAGGGGTTTTCCAGTCCAGAATAGATCCCAAGCACAGCAAATAGCCCTCTTTGGAGATTTGAAACTTGTCTTCCACACTCTAAATTTTGAGTTGCTAAAAGTGTCCAAAGGTAATGGACACCCCCGTCCCCTGCACACTCTCTAAAGTTGGAAGGCCAACTCAACATTTTGTGAGATTTAAAGTATTCATTATTTAGATATTGTCACAGTAATATGTGTAAAGATTGTAGGTGGTGTCTGTGGTACTGCCCACCATATGTTTGGGTTAGAGGCATAGAGGCACTCCAGCGAAGTCTCTCAAAGTGTAGCAAATGGACGAGCAACCAAGACTGAGACTCAAGGTAGGTGATGCAGGCTGGTTCTTAGGTACAGTGAATTGCCAAGGCCCCACAAAGGAATGTCTACACACTATTTTATGTGCTAAAATAGTTCTTGAATTAAAGGAAACAAAGTTTAGGTGTATATAAATATATAATTAATACAACTCACTTTGTACTATGAAATTCTACTCAAATATTTAACACAATATATACAGTACTATGTGGTACCACAGTTATTCTTATTTCAGCAAGAATGGCCACCGTGCAGGGTGGAAAGTAGAAGTTAGAGCTCCGTCCACACCGATGCTTAAAATAATTCATTCAAAAATGTAAAAGCTCCACTTCGGGATGAAAACATCAGGAATTGTGTTGCTGAACTGACATGGATTCTGCTGAAGGATCCGGAAAGCAGCTGCAGAACCAAGCAAACAATTGGGTGGGCACGTTTCCGGCAGAGACGACAAAGGCTCCAGGGCCCCATCTGCCCAGTGGACACCACTGAATGGAGGAGAGATGGGGCGGTGAAGATAGAAGCGAAGGCGAATGCACAGCTGGAGGGAAAGGGACCCAGGCATATTAGGAAACCCAATCTCCACCTGTTAAAAAACAGGGAGGGGGTCGCTGGCAGGAGAGAATCTTCACGCCGGGAGATTTGCATGCTGGCGGGCCCGCTAGGCAGTGGCGTGGCGTCGCTAGGGGGAGGCTGGGGGGACCGGGGCCCCCCCTGTGAAACCCTGTGCCCCCTCTTGTGCCCCCCCTACCTAAAACGAGCAGTGACCATGTTCTCCCCCTACTTTTGTCTGTGTCCCCCCCTACTTTTGTCTTTGGCCCCCTCTTTGCCCCTCCTAAATTTGATTCCTGGCGACGCCACTGCAAAAAGGGAATTACCGGATGTGACTGAGGTTGGTGGACCTTGGCTCTCGAGCTGCATTGGTGATCGGTAAGGTCGCAGGCATCCTGAATTGAGGTCCCCGCCCATATAACGTAGAGAAAGGTAAAATCAACAGGATTTAGCAAAGGCAGCAGTGGAAGCTTCACACCGACAGAGAGTGCTCACATTATAGTGTGAGTGTGTATGCACTGTCGATCCGGATAGATCCCAGCTGGGGGCCTTGCAACACGTTTAAAACAGCCCGGACGTCTTCAGTACTGTATCATTAGTTGCAAAAACTACCAGTAAATATTCCCTCTGTATGCTGAGTACAGAGCATGAGTAAGTTTAGGCTGCACAGACACTCGCAGCAACTGCAGTACCTCACGCAGCGTTTACCTGTTCCAAGCCCAAAGGCGCGTACATTTATTTTGAATTGAAAAGTGACCACATTTAGAAGGAATGGCCAAGCCAACATCAAAGGCCTGTGTCAGTGAAAGAGGATTTCAGCCAAATTGTACGCAGTTATTTTCATGTTTGCCATATTACAAGTATGCTGCAGCCTTGTGGCCCCTACTGTACTACCATAGAGCTGACCCGCAGGGCACACAACACTCCCTTTAATTCGCCCGCTGAAGCCAATGAAACTAACTTCACCTTTGAACTTGAGGAGCATATGAAGTGCTTCCTGTTCCCTTTCACTGCAGTTTACCAACCTCCATTTGTACTCTGTCCCCCAGACATCCTTTTCCACTAACTGCAAACATGTCTGGCACTAAATGAAGCACGCAACGCCGAGCGATTGTGTAAACTCTCGTCAGCAACATATTTCATCTCTTCAAACCTTTCACCAGCCCATCCGAAATTACCGCTGGAGACAGCCGCAAATGCCTGCCCAGTGATGTCATAATCTTGTGATATTTGGTCCGTGATCTAAGTGTGCTAAGATTAGGCAAAAATGCAACACAAGATGTTTTTTGTCAGATAACAGACAACTGACACCACATTACTAATTCAGCTTGCTTAGCCCTAAGTGAGACATCATGGGATCCTGAGTCCTTTAAATCCTATCAAAACTGGCATCGCCTTGAAATGAGCCCTGTGTGTTTGAGGTGCCTCGCCGGTGATAAATGGCTACTCTACAATGGGAACCCCGGGGTCTATCGACAGCTCTCCGCATGGATTGTGGATTACCTTGTGCTAACACATAGCTGAAAAGCTGGGCCTCGGTCTGCATCTTCATCCTCTGTCACGACCATACAGTTGCTGTTTTCCTTTCCCATGCTTCATACATCTTTCAGACTCTAAAGTAGTACAACTGCGTTTGTAGGGTGTTCCCATCGGTGTGAATGTTACGTTTGTTGTTAGTCATTTATACAGCGTCATTTAGGACCACAGTGGTCTAACGGCGTTTAGTCTCTCCTGAAAAGCAATATATTGTGCCTCAGCCTGGGGTGATCTAGATCGTGGAAGGCGAAGCCAAGGTGAGTAGAAGAAGTGGAGAAAGTGGGGTTCAAATAAACAAACGCATGGGAAGAATCAGCAGGGTTCAGGGAAGGGCGATAGGGCTGTAACATGCATCTGTAGCCAAAGAATATAGACCAGGCATAGTTCTGAGAAGAAGCATGACGGGAGAAAAGACCCAATTGTAAAGTGGAGCAGTTTCTTTGATGGCAGAGACTAAAACATTGCAGAGTGGTACTAGAGGTAGTCAGTGTATGGTTATGTGATGGACGTTTAGGGCCGGATTCATGGATGTTGGCGCAGAAATCGCACATGGGCCGCGCTCTGAGAAGGACCCTGTGCGAGACGTGGAGCAGAGAAAAAAATGCCCGCCTGCATATTCATGGATTCAAAGATGCATTACCAGTCACTGCACAAGTAAAAACACGCTACGCGAGGAATACCCAAAACACGCCCCCACGCACACCAAAAAGCAAGCAAAATCCCAAGCCAGCACAACCCTATACGTCCACCCATGACCCACCATCCACTACCCCAGCAAGAAGGCACGCCCTCCCTCGCAAGTCCAGGCTGCACCCCTGCAAAAACGCGGCCCTCCCCCATAAGTGGAGGCAGCACCCCAGAGAAATTGCGCGCTTCACCTCACAAGGCCAGTCTGCACGCCTGCGAGAATGCGCACCCTGTAATTGGAGGCAGCACCCCAGCAAAATCGCGTGCCTCACCTTGCAAGCTCAGGCTGCACCCTGTGAAAACACGTGCCTTCCTTCACACGCCCAGACTGCACCCCTGCCAGAACTCACACCCTCCTTCGTAAGTGGAAGCAGCACCCCAGCAATATCGCGTGCCTCCCCTCGGAAGCTGAGGCTGCACCACTGCGAAAACACGTGCCTTCCCTCGCAAGTCCAGGCTGCAAGCCTGCAAAAATGCGGGTCCTCCCTCGTAAGGGCAGGCTACACCCGTTACAAAAAAGTGAGTCCACCCCCACACCCTAGTCACACATTCAGGTGGCATACACCCCCTACTGTACATCAACCACTCTAGGCCAGACACCAGACAGTAGTCCTCCTCACCTCTGGCATCACCCCAGGTAGCCCCCTCCATTGTGGACACCACCCACAGCCCCCTCCAGTCTGGACACCACCAACCAGGCCACTCCAGTCTGGACACCACCCACCAGCCCCCTCCACTCTGAACACCACCCACCAGCCTCCCTCACCTCTAAAATGCCCCCGGGCAGCCCCCTCCAGTCTGGACACCACCCACCAGCCTCCCTCACCTCCAACATGCCCCTGTGCAGCCCCCTCCAGTCTGGACACCACCCACCAGCCCCCTCACCTCTGACATCATCCCAGGCAGCCCCCTCCAGTCGGGACACCACCCACCAGCCCTCCTCGCCTCCAATATCACCCCAGGCAGTGCCCCTCCCCCTGACATACCCAGGACACCCCCTCCAGTCTTGACACCGCCTCCCCCATCATCTCCGACATCAACCCAGGCAGCCTCCCTTCCCTCTGACATCCCCCAAGGCAACCCCCTCCAGTCTGGACACCACCCACCAGCCCCTCTCACCTCCAACACTCCAACATCCCCCCAGGCAGCCACATCCAGTCTGGACACCACCCACCAGCAGCAGGACCACCAACATGTCCACCTCAAACACGATAAGCAGGAAGCACCAGAGATCCATCCAGGACTGGAGCATCTGCTGACACACCCTTACAGACCTTAATCAGCCTACCCCATACACATGTGACAAATTAATGCAATGACAAGTGGCATGTGCATGTTTGCCATGGCACACTGCCAAGGCATCAAAGCACACCAACTGAATGGGTACCCATGACAGAAGTAAACCTACTAAAGAATTCGACAGATCCACAATTCCGCCAATATATGCAAACTCATTACAGCCTGCCAACCTTTCCCTACTACTGCTAACTGCACCATCCTTGCCAGAACACTCATTATGTCAAAGCTTGACTATTGTAAGGCCCTCTATTTAGGGACAAGCCAACGAAACCTAAATATGCTTCGGGTCACACAGAACAATGCTATCACGGCAGCTCTAAATATTCCCAGGAATCAGCACATCTCTGACACCAGATGCAATTTACATTGGCTCTCAGTAGCTCAAAGAATCTCCCTTAAAACGCTCGCCCTCACCCACAAATGTCTGGCCAACCAGGCTCATCTACTTGGCTAGCCAATTCACACCTTACACCTCTACCCGTCCTCAGAGAATTGCCCAAGGTCACTGTCTCTCCCTTCCCAGGTTCAAGCTTCAGAAAGCTGGCAGGGTTAGTTTCCCGGTCCTAGCCACCAAACTGTGGAATACACTGCCCAACCCGCTCAGATCGGAATCTTCCTTCCATTCCTCCAAGAGCAAAGCCAAACTGTGGCTATCTGCTCAAGACACCCGTTAATCCCCTCCTGTCACTTCGGACATTAATCTTCCACTAGAATGACCTTGCACCATTGTTGCTGCCATTGTCCGGCACACACTTTGATTGTGAATAGTGTGTATATAGCCTGTATGTAATTCTGTTTGTATATATTTTCTTTATTCTTGTATTGTACATATATTCTGTATCTTGTCCTACTATCTTTTGCTTTATAATTTGTCACTGTAACTGAAGATATGTGCCTAGATGCCTTTGGACCAGGTGTGCTATACAAATAAACAAAATACAAATACAAATACAATGGCCAGGCGCGTCACAGCCTGAGCATCAGTGACCTGGGTGTAAGGGGTTGCAAAATCCTTGTTAGGGAACAATAACATGACAGGGTCATGCATGGGTGATGGGAGGGCAGTCAGAGAGAGCATGAGTCACTGAGACAGGAAATGTGTGCTGTCACATTGAACAAGCAAACATGGCTCACTACTGCATTCCACTGGCAGAGGTGGAGCAACACATGAGAGAAGGCAGTGTGTGATTGCACATGCTGGTGAGCGTATCTGCATGACATGGGTTTAACACAGAAATGACAAACAAATGTGCAAGTAACTTAACCAGCGCACACCTCCACGGTGAGCCCTACTCCTTCCACCCCAACCACAGTGATGCCAAACACACACACTGATGCTGCACATGTAAATGCAAATGAAAACATACAGTGCAGACCCAGTCGTCTGATGGACCCACTGCCACATGTCAGGCACATGCAGGGTCGGACTGGGAGAAGAAATAGGCCCGGTCACCCAAAAAAAAGTGGCCGACCCCTCGCCTCACAACCTTTGACCTCTGATGACATCACCGGTAGTGATGTCATTTGACCCCACCCCAAAGTGAAATCCCGGGAAGCGATGAAACACAACCTTTCACCCCTTGACAAAACAGGAAGTGGCATCAAAGAGCATTGTGCCTAAGTACTGTAAATTACTGTGAATCCAAGCAGACGTCCAAGGCCAAATGATAATATGTTATTGTATACCACTTACGCTTAAGCTCTTTTTTATAGAACAAATATGCATACAATATCACCCAACCTGGGTTGGTACTCATTTATCGACCTAAAAAGGATGAAAGGCTTTTTGGAGAAAAGAAAATTAGGAAAAAAAATATTTTTTACATTTATTTTTGTCTTCCAAACCGGCCCAGACATGGCCAGAAACCGGCCCCCACTCCGCCGGGGTGATTTCGGCCCGGCCACGGGCCGAAAGGCCAAGGGGCCAATCCGACCCTGGGCACATGTGCATCCTTCCAGCCACAACATCACAGCAACACCAACACACACACAGGCATGCCACAAGACACATATGACTTGCAATGGAGAGATGCACTGGCTGAAAAGTGAACTATCAAAGTTGCAGACACACAAATTAACTGCATGAAGCGTGGAATGTAACAAAATGAGAGATGTATTGAATACAAATATGTACTAGTAAAATGGGCAATGATGGTCCAAGCAGTCCAGGGTAAAATATGAAATTAAAAAACAACCCTATGTATAAATAACTATATACATGAAAAACCGGGAAGGAAAGTCTGCAAAGTCTGGGGCAAATAATAAATAAAAAACAGGAAACCTACACCTAAATAACTATGTACAAAGACAGCAGGCTAGTCCTCCTCACCAATCTCACTATACAAGGGTTGAGTCCAACGTCATGTCCTCCTCCATCATGCGGGCCTCTGTTGTTGCCTGGAGGGCTTACAGGTTGTCCTGCATCTATGCTTCTACCTCTTGTGCCACCCTGCAAGTGGCCCCCAGGATGGCAGCCCACCTCCTCGCCCAACACAGCGCAATCTCAGCCCTGGCCATCATGACTCTTGCTTCCCGCGCCTGCTGACACTCTGCCACAATCTGACCTTCATATTGCCTGAACACGGAAGACAATGGGTGCCTCATTTCCACGTGTACCTCCTGCCTCACACTTTCTGCCTGCCTCCTTTGGGTGGTCTGCCCGGCAACATAATGCCTTCTCGTCATTGCCAACGGCTGCAACAGTGCCCAGGGCCTACTACATTGGTACGCCCTCCGAGCTGATGATGATCTTCAGGGGTGTACAGCACCTGCACTGCTCCTAGGTGACCACCTCGGCTGCTGTGCCTGAGACTCCCACTTTGGGTAGGGATGTGAGCTCCACCAGACAGGGCTTTGTCGGTGGGACTCGTGCACCGGGGGCCCTGCTGGTATGTTGGCCGGAAGGCACCATGGAGGATGACTGGTGCACAGAGGAGGAAGACGAGGAGGTGGTTGCAGCAGTGAACAGCCCATGGAGTCCACTAGGGAACAGGCCTGCTGCAAGCAAGCTCACTGTAATGATGGGCAAGCAGACTACGAGTAGCCTGCCCATCATCGCAAATGACACCTGTCTGCCTCAACAACCTGGCCAGCAGGGGCAGCACATGATCCTGGATGGACACACCAGATGGCAAGGGGGTGTTGGTCTGGGTGGACACACTAGCTGACAAGGGGTGTGGATCTGGGTGGAGGCATCCTGGCAGGTGCACACTGCTGCATGTGATGCCCCAGGGACAGGATTTTGCTCAGGCACCTCCACAGTGGCCTGCACAGCCTCATACCCCTAGGACAGGACTGCAGCAAGTGCGCCCACGTCAACACCCCCACCTGACCCCATGGGCTGGGCTGCAATGGCCACCTCCTCCACCTCCCCCTCCCCCTCCATCAACCAGGATGATTCCAGGGGTTCTTCTGCCATGGATGGCCCCTGTGTGGCATCACCTGGCCCCGCCGCTGTTGAAAAGTCCCCTCTCACCTTCACCATTGTGGACTCACCCCCAGCAGCCACGCCCGATGTCACTGGCACTGCCAAGGCCACATCTCTCCCCAAAAATGAGCTGTCACAGGGCGTGGCTGTGGCCTGTGCCTCTGTCTGGTGGAGACATCCCTGCATCCATGCTCCACAGCACTGCTTCTGCCCTCTTCATCAGATGTAACTGTGGAAAAGGAGACACAGAACAACAACATCAGTGTACTGCAGCAAACCGGTGTGGCATCACCAACATTCACAGGAACTTGACTTTCCAAAGGAACAACCATCAACCTCCACAGCCACACACATGAACATGCAATCTACATCCATGCAGACACAACAACCCATGCATGATGTGAAAGAGATATATGACACATCCCCATTCAAACACAGCACAATGTGGCCAGCGCATAGACACATACCAAGATGACCCTAGGGGAAGGTCGACCTGACCCAACTGCAACTGAATGCACATCCATGGGAGACATATTACATGGGTGGGCAGGGAGCTAACTGGAAGGACGTACACACACATAAAGCATTGGAGCACAGAAGTGGCGGACCACCGCAGTGG
The DNA here is from genome assembly GCF_040938575.1 of Ambystoma mexicanum. Lineage (NCBI taxonomy): Eukaryota > Metazoa > Chordata > Amphibia > Caudata > Ambystomatidae > Ambystoma > Ambystoma mexicanum. Next base: position 315,625,334 of record NC_090928.1, on the reverse strand, counting down.
ACACACTCTGTGCAAGATACACATTTGAATCATGTCTACCAGTGGCCAACCACACTGGCACCACTCCCAGCATGGCCATGCAGACACCTGCCTGATCATCACTCCACACAGTCACATCAAACTACATGCCACTGTCCTAACCAATCAATTGCGTATGCTATACACACATGCATCAATTGCACATGCACATGTGAGCATAGCATCAAGCACATACACATGTCATGCACACACATCAACACAGAGGGCCCAAGCAGCACCATGACCAATCACATTTGAGTCCCGGGAACTGCAATGCCTCAATGTGACTAAGCCAGACATCCAAATGCACCTGTTGCATACAGGCGTGAGTGATGCACAGTGCGAGAAACCTGAAGGTGTCTCACTTACTAGTCCACGGGGTTCTGTCATCCAGGTGGCCAGGACACAGCCATTGCTATTGGATCCAGTTCCTGGGGGTGGACCAGTGGGGGAGGATCAACTGGGTGAGGGCTCTTCGAGGAGTGGAAGTGGGACACTGAGGGTTGAGACCCTGTATCCCCTTCCTTGTAAATCTTTTCCCCATCCTACCCTGTAAGATATTCAGAAGCTCTGCCCCACCCCTTTTTTCCAACATAAACACTTTCTTACACCTTAAAACACAATGGACTAACACCAGAGCCGTTTACCTGACATGTCCCAAAGCACGGAAAGAAAAGGTTCCCTATTTAGGGAACTCCCATACCCCGCACACTATCTAGGGCTCATAAGTAAGCCAAACTGTTAGGAAGACAATTACTCCCTTTCACATAGGGCACCTTTTGTCTATTAAAAATAATTTACAGCATTTGATTTGGTTATTTTGATAAACTTTTAACAGTGAGTATAAATCCCGATTTAATCAGTAGTTCAAACAAAATGGTCATAGAGCCCAACGCATTTCGAGAAACTCTCTTCATCAGGGACGTATCATTATTTTCTAAAGACAAATTGAAATAGGTATATATCAATTGAGTGTCTTGATATTCAATGTTTAGTAAGAAGCCGACAATTCAAATTTCAATTACCGACTGTTAAAACTCCGAAATATTAAAAACATTTCACTGTGGATATTCATCCAACAAAATTAATCAGCCCCTTAGCGGATGTGATATCTGAATTTGCATCCTATTCATAATATGCAGTATGATCATTTCAATAGTTTGGACTTATTCTTCTGTTTATACAAATTATATCATAAGCTAAAAGTGTTGTTTATCTGCATATTTAATCCAGGCTTATTTCAAATATTTACATATTCTGATCAAAAGAAGATATCTAGAGAGTTGTTAATTTTAGAATGAATACATTGGATGCTAAACTTGATCCTGGTCCACAGGACTCAGAAGTTGTCTGGGGTTTATTCTCAATTTCAAGATGTATCTAAATATACAAAGAAACTATTGTAAGCTACCATCTGTGGTTTATTATTCAAATCAATCTTTGGTGCAAAAGTTAAATCTCACCCTCAAGGTTGGGGCCTCTGGTCCATTGTTACATGACCTGTTGTTTAGTGGTGAGGTGCGCATTGCGCCTCTATAAATATAAAAATCTATATTAAAAAAGGCTTAAGCCCAAGCTTGTGGTCTTTACTAGAGGTAGACCCTATTGATCAAGGGTTTACCCAAGTCAGAAAAGGGCAAACAATGTGCAATACTTACAAAGAGAAGTGCAGGTTTGCTCCAAACTCTGTGTAGAACGTTGTTTGTAAATTGAAGATGGCCGCTAGTTATAGCAGCCTCTCTTGATGACGTCATCATGTTATTACGTGCGTGACGTAATTGTTGTCTCAAAAATATAAAAGTTATCTTCATTATTAAATGAGATGCTAGAGCATGGTAGGTGTTGGATAGGGGAGGATGTCTCTCCTGTGTGGCTTTTTATTAAAGTGATGCCAAGGAGTAACGCTTAAGAATGGAGCAGAGTCTCTTCATGACATCACCACGTAATAACGTGCATGTCTTTATTATTGTAAACAATAGTCACGGTGCCAGTTGTACTGTTTTATATGGTTACATTGTTGCAAATAGGTAGTGTGTCTATGAACTATTCCAATGATTAGCGAAAATGTAGCAGTAGGAACTCACAACGGAGTTCAAAAGATGGATAATGACCAGAACTTGGTAATATTTGTGAGTGAAGTCCCTCTTATATTTCATAGTGGATTCCAATTCTAAGAAAATAAGTTTGTACTGACCAGCAACACCAAGTCTTTCCCTACATTTATGCTTCTTGTCAGTAGGTGTAGTGGTGTAGTATCCTGACTCATTTTAGTTCACATTCTTAAGAATTCATATAGTTAACCTTTTTTTGTTTTGTTTAAATGGTCTGGAATTTAACCAGATAGGCAGTAATGATAAATAGTGTCCCTTATGTCAAAGATGAAGGGAACCTTGTAATATTTTGGTACTGGTCCGTAATAGGTAGATTGCATCTAATGTCACACATATTTCTGTCTCAATGGAGTTCACATTTTGGGTACATATTTAACACATTTTTTTGAATGTGAAGATACTGAATTTAGCAAATTGTTAGTATGTTTTCATTGCAATAATTAGCTGCCTCCCGAGGTTTCACAGTCTGAATGGTGTTAGGTTTAAAAAAAACACACACATCATTATAGTCACCTACAAATGACTGACTCTATTTTTTAAATGAAGGGGCCGTGGTAGTGTTCTTCATTTATTTCCAATGGCATCATAGCATCCAATTTGTGAATTCAATACAGTTCTCTTTGGGCCAATCTTTTTGCTAAGTCTCCACTTCTTGGAAAGGGGTGCATTACTTCCAGGATGATGCATTTTAGCTGTGCTATGCTGTGTCTATTCACTTTAAGGTGTCTAAACACTGGTGATTTTATGTTGCCAGTTCAAATATTGGATCTATGTTCAGTCCAATGTTCTTTAGCTCTACGGGTGGTTTTACCAACATAATACTTGCCACACAGGCAGTGTAATGCATAGACAATGTTCTTACTATCGCAGATTGCATAATCCCTTAATGGTATTTTTTTGCCTGTGTTTGGGTGTCTGATGTAATCACTGTTGTTTAGGCTTGTACAATGTTGGCAGTTCAGACATGCAAAGGTGCCACATTTGGGTTTAATCATGGTAGTTTGTCCATGTTTTTTTGTTTTTTCTGCTCTGATTAGAGTGTCTCTGAGATTTTTACCTTTTTTGTAAGCAAGCATGGGGTGTTGTGGGAACAGTCGGTTGAGAATGGGGTCTAATTTAATCAGATCCCAATTTTTATGATTCTCTTAATCTGATAACTGAGTAGAGAACTTCAGAGAGTGAATCAGTCTAGTGTTTTCCTTTTTTGGTTGTCTTGTGAGTGATTCAGTTCTGCCAATTGCCTTATCAATTGTGTCTTCTGGAAATCCTCTTTCTTTAAACCTCAGTTTCATGTTGTCATATTCTTTCTGCAGTTCAGCTGAATCAGATGTGATTCTCTTTAGTCTTAAAAATGGACTGAAGGGTAAGTTTTCTTTGAGATGCATGGGGTGGAAACCTTTGAAATGTAAGCTATTATTTACGTCAGTGGGTTTCCTGTACATATTTGTTGTAAGTTCAGTTCCTTTTTGTTCAATGTACATATCCAGGAAATGGATATCCGCTTTACCTATTTCCAAAGTAAATATTATCCTCTCATGACATATGTTTAGATAGATGAAAAATTGCTGGAGCTCCTCATGTGTCCCTTGCCAGATTCCAAAAATGTCATCTATGTAGCGTTTCCAAAATGTAATTAGACTTTTCCATGGTTCTTTCTCAAGTACATGTGATAGTTCACAAAGTAATACATGAAGATATTTGCGTAGGATGGCGCCACTGATGAGCCCATCATGGTGCCAGCTATCTGCAGATAGTACTTTCCATTCCAACAGACGGGTCAGACATAGTCAGGCAATTGACACTAATCATGCACACCTGACGGCCCTATACCTTCCCACAGGGATAAAAAGTTGGGCACGAAAACACAGGGCGAGCAAAGTTGAACGCATTAGGGGACAGCTACACTAAACCGGCATTTCAAATGGAGAAGAAAGGCGGTGCGACCTGGAAGGACGACGAAAGGGGAATTGCCCTTGCCGATTTCAATGCATGTGCCTGAAACCGCCAAAAGGGAAATCATAAGACCGAGAGTTACAGTTGGCTTGAGAAGCAGAAGATGTCAATGGTACACAGGGGCCACCCACATTGATAACGCAGGCGGAGAGGCAAGCTGGCTACTGTGGTACTATCCTGGACTCCAGAGATCAGAGAAAGCAACATATTCAGCACAACTGGTGAGTCGGAGGAAGCTGATAGCAAACCAAATTGTGTTGAGCCCAAAGTTGCAAGTAGCAACATTTTTTGAACGGCAGGAATTCTGAAGACAAAGAACTTGTGTGTGTGTTTGAACTTTAAAGAAAGCTCAGCTGAGGTCCAGGTGAAGAGGGGTCCGGTGCCATGCGTGTGCTCATTCGAAAGACTCTGACCAGGACCTGTTTTTAAACTATAAGAACCAGAAGGCCCTAGGAAAGGGTGGCATTGGGCATCAAAAAGGTTTTACAAGGGTTACGTCAAATCCCAGTCGAAAGTCTCTGACCCGTTGCCAAAGGAAAGCTAAGGGAAGGGAACCCCGCTTTCCAATCAGGTTGTGAACTGTGGAAAGGCAAGTGTGAACCAGACAGATGGATGCCAAAAGAAAGCTAGGAGAAGGGAACCCACGCTTTCTGATGAACATAAGAAAATCCTGAACTGTGTTAAAAGGGTACATGAACTGTGTTAAAGAGAGGCCATAGTGAACCCGATGAAGGGAGGCCCAAGTTGACAGGTTGAAATACAGCAAAGTAAACTATGAAAAGTGTGTTGGAACGGTTATGTGAACCTGACAGAGGGATGTCAAGGGGAGAGCTGATGAGAGTAAATCCCATACTGTGATAAAGCATGTTGAACTGTGTATTTGACAAGAGTGACATGTTGAACTGTGTATCTGACAAGGAGGATCTGTGTCCGACAGAGAGAGATCCTATGGGCAAACAGCAATTGCCCAAATTGTGAGCTGCAGTTGAAAGGCCGTAGGAACCCCGACGGAGGGAGGCCCAAGATGCAAGGAGGTTCTGAGCCCAGCGATCCTACCGGTGAAGAGCAATCGCCCAGGTGCAAAACCACCAAAGTAACATTTGGTTGTTTGTTGTGGTGAATCAACAACCCTTCTAAGGAAAGAGACTTTGGGCCTCATTACGAGGAAGGTGGTAGGGGGTAAAGCTGCCGGCGCCTTTAACCCCTTACCGCCTCATTACAAGGACTGCTCGCGGGACCGGCTAAGGACGCCTAGTTTTACCAGACGTCCTTAGCGGGTCCTGCGAGCAGACCCGTATGCTAACAACGGGCCTGTCATTAACAGGCCCGTTGTTAGCATCCTCCCCATTCCCATGGGACCCGGGGATGTACCGGGTCCGGGTTCCTTGAATGGGGAAATACCGAGCCCCCCAAGTTCAGAATGGCCCGGTATTTCCCCATTCAAGGAACCCGGACCCGGTACCCGGTATGGGGGTATACATGCCGCTAAAAGCGGCCTGGTTACCTCCATCCTCATAATGAGGCCTTTGTCAGAAAAGCGGCAAAGCCTCTGAAGGTTTTTGATATCATTGAACTGGAACTGTGAACCTCGTGCTAACGAGGCCCAGGAGTGTGCTGTGCTCAGAAGTCCTGCCTTGTCCCGTGCTTAAAATGTGGAGAAGAGAGACCCAGCCATACTATCCTGACTTATCATTTTGTGAACACTTCTTTCTTTTCTGGTGAACATTATCCCACATTCTTTTTGTAATTTAGCAGCAAGGATTGGCAATGGCTTTTTTTTTTATAGTATAGGCCCTTTTTATTTGACAAGACGCCACTGGGACTGCCTTATTATTTTCTGATGGCCATAGCTTGCTCCCATCTTAGATTTAGGTTTATATTAGGTGTTTATCTCACCCATTATAAAGTTCAATAAACACCCTTGAACTGTAATCACTTGTGTCTGTCTTTATTGTTGCCACCATGAGTTCTTTACACCGGTCACACATTCCGATTTTGGGGACATACACATGAGCATCATGCATGCACATGACGTGGGCAACACTAACTCAACTGGCACACTTGCCACCCTCCCACATCTCAGACACAAGTAACACCTGCGGGCTGCGGCATGGTAGAAATAAATCAATAAATTATAATAAAAAAACATTGTATGTGCACGGTCTGCAAGACAGCACTACAACGCACAATGCAAGTAAGAGAACACTTAAAAACAGCAGATGTCTGAATGCACACATGGAGAACAATGTCTGGGGCATGCATGCAGGCATCCGTCTCAGAAACATACTTCCTGCAAGCCTAAGGGGGTCACTGTCAACACGCACAACACACATGTACCATAGAGCAGTGCACCACATGCCTACTCACCAGTCGACTCCAGACGTTGTCGTAGTTGGCAGAACTAGGAATGCAGCACCAGGTAGAACCTCCACAGGGCCTGAAAGTTGTTGTTCGACAGCCTGCACTGTACCTCTCTGTGATAGCACTGGCCTGGATGTAGCGCAGGGCCTTGCTGTGGGTCCTGGATTTCAGATCATCCCAGTGCTTATGTATGGTCTTGAATGTGCAGATTGCTACACCAGCTGTGTTGATGGCATCCATGACATCGTCCCAGATCTGCTGACGTTCTTCCTTGCTGCGTTGCATCCATGGGTTGAAGAGGACCCTCTGCCTCACTGCCACGGGGTTGCCACTGTGGTCAGAGGATGATGGTGCTGACATGGCAACCCCAGAGGAAGGAGTGGGTATGAAAGGTGGTCCTGGAGATGGGCTGTGGAGCGGTGGTGGTTGAATGGCACAGTGAGAGTCCAACAAAGTAGCTGAGGTGGTCTCAGGCCCGGAGACAAGAGCATAGGCAATGGCTGGACAGCAGGCACTCCAAACGAAGTGCAGGTGGGCAGCAGGCACACACACTCTACAGGCAGCAGCAGATGACAAAGTTGGAGGCAGCACAAGGGTGCTGTTGAGCAGCCAATTAAGATGGCCGCCTAAAAGGGAAGCTCTGTGCCCAATATTAATCCTTAGCAATATTAATCATCGTCGCTACAACTTCACACTTTTAAAGAGCCTGAGGTGTATGGGAAGGGATTCCGAAGCAACTCCTCGGGTTTGGTGGGATACCGGACACCACAATGACCCACGAGCGCCCCTGAAGAGGAGCTGGGTACCATCAATGTGGCATCGAGGAGGGCAGAGAAAATAGAGGAGCCCACCCACTTGCAATATGCCGTGAGTGAGTTGAGGTGCGGGAGCCGGTACAATGAAATGCGGGGTTACATCGGAACTTGGCCACCAATACAAGTTTAAGCCCCAAAAAATCATGCCAGACCCTACGGCTGTGCAGCGATAACACGCGGAGTGCAGCCCGGTTTAGAGGAAGGCCTCTCAGAGACACCTCGTGTCATATGTCAACGGCTGCTACCCCCTGATCCACTGGTACGAGATTCGCTAGCCAACAAATCATCGGACAAGGGCCTGATCACCAGCCGGTGCATTGAAGACAACGGCCTGATGCAGTGAACAACAGGACCGCCTGAAGCTTCGCTCATATCACTGAGTCCGAGACAACCACGGCAGCCTACGATGAACAAGAGAAAGAGATCCAACATTGCATTGGTCCAGGCCACCGCGACTGCACCTATCTCCAGGGAGCTGTATGCGTCCACGGCCACCCCGGACGACACTGTGAACGCGGCCAAGGAGGGGCACGCACCGACAAACACACTGCACAAGTATGTACGCCACGACCCTACTAGATCCGACAGAGGTAAGACTCATGCCTGCAGCCCGATACATGCCCCCGAGCACCTACTGCAGCCGGTACGGAGAACCACAACAACCCGACCCCAACTGGGCACACCCACTGCCGCATGAATTCATAAAAGGGAATACACAACATAACCCACCAAGCGTGGCACCCAAATAACTAGCCAGAAGGGAGCCGACCATTACAATATATACAAACAATGACCAAACCCTGGCTACAACGCCACAAGCAGTCGGCCTAAAGCCTACACTCTTCGTCTCTCAGCCAAGGTCATACCATACTGCCATTACTTGAAATGAGTCACAAGCTAATAGGGACTGCTCACCGGCACAAACAACAAACAGAACCAATCACCAAGGACTATACGAGCCAATCACTGAGTGCCCGAACCACACCCCAGCAACAATCCAGCACGGATCAACTGTATCGCACGGAGCGGCCCAACAGGAGGTATTGTTGCGCAGATTCAACCGCTGTGAGGGCTCCGTCACTGAGACCGGCAGTTCAGACAATCTAAGGCGCCGGGCTTCAGCCCAGACCCTAGCCCTCACCTTCTGCTGAGGAAGTCAGGCAAAAAACTGCAATCGATACAAGTCCGAAACCAGACCATAGCCGTGCCCCCATCAGGGCCTGCTCCGTGCCCCACGCCTGGAGCACAGCGAGGGACTCAACAGCAGTGACCAGAGGAACACCCGGGCAAGGACGCCTGACCTGCTTTCCGGTCTTACATGGGAAGCCTGCCAAGACATTCAACAAACAGGTCGGGACCTGAACTACTCAAAATGGTGCAATCCAAACATAATACAGTAACATCGGCTGATCGGGAGTGTGCATGAGATTCAACACAAACTAGTACAGTTACTCTCAGGTGCATTACACGGTCCCGCTCAGATCGGTGTCATCGAATGGGTGAGGACAATCCCGAACTTCCACTCACACTCTGCAGTACCCCAAGGGATTGAGGTAATACACTTGTTGGCCCTGCGACGTACGGCTCTCACATCACACGAAACACAGGACCCCACAACACATCCAAAACCTAATACATGCAGGACTGAATCACCCTGATTGTGCCCACCATCCAGGCTTCCAGACCACTCGCCAAGTATAACCCAGGGTAATAACAAAGGAGGCTGTGACAGAGCCATGAATATACCTCGTCCACATACAAAATACACAGGGACTCCCTGACAAACCACCATTAACGGCAGACGGGAATTTAAACCCGACCAAATGGACCCTTGCTCATGGTGACATGTACAAGGGATACACACCTAGCTACCCCTCATCACAGCACGCAACCAGCACTGTACGGACAATAAAGGAATCAAACCAAGCTTGTCCTCGGAACAAGCTTAACAAAGACGAAAGGCACAAGCAACAAATAAAGATCCCGATGGACTCCTTAAAAGGGCCTTTGCCATCAGCTTCATCAACTCCATCCCCCTCAGAAACCTCCACAATGGACAGTAGCAGTGACTGTCCCAGAGACAACCAAATACTGCAAACCATGCAGAACGGCTTTCTTGCCATTAACATCAAGCTGGACGATATAGTAGGAACAATAGGATCACTGAAAGATAAAATTGAAAAAGATAGTGGTCCCATCAATGAAGCTGAAGCACGAATAGGAGTGAACGGAGACACAATACAACGTCATGACCGGACTCTGAACACTATCCAAACTGAATTTACAAGAGTGATGAGCAAATGTGAGGATTTGGAGTCACGTTCAAGGCGCAACAAAGTCCGTGTAGTGGGGATTCCAGAAGCAGCATGCAAGGTCCCCATGCAGATGTTCATTGAGAAACTCCTCAGGGATATGTTCGATCCTTCAAAATTATCTGCACAGTTCCTGGTCGAGAGAGCGCACCGGACACTAGCACCACCTCTATGCGCTGGAGCCCCTGCGAGAACGATAATAGCCTGCTTACTAAATTACAGGGACAGAGACATGATACTTCGACTGGCGAAATAGAAAGGCCACGCTAAGATTAAAATCTACCACAATACACATCTACCCAGACTTCTCCACCAGTGTACAAACGCAAAGAAGATCCTACGATGCAGTAAATGTCTGCTTCCTGCCCATAAAGTACAATACTCCCTCTTGTTCCCGGCCAGACTCACCATACTCCTTCTTGTTCCAGCCAGACTCAGGATACAACACAGAAGGAAGGCCCACTTTTTGATAACCCCAAGCAAGCACTGTCATACGTGGATCATCAATATCCTTACCTCCATGTCAGCCAAGTACAGAGCAGGAGGAAACACAGAGTAACGAAGGAGACTGCAGATACAATAATGACGGAAAAAGAACACCAGATTTTCAACTATGACTTTTAACCCTCATACTCTGCGGCACAGGGAAGAACAACAATCCCGAGCTGGGCATGTTGAGCTGGATAGTTAGTCCAGGCAGTCAACATGCTCCCCCTAGGTTTAACTAACAGTACACAGTGGGTACATCATTCTGTTGGGGCTGATGGTGAGGGTGGGGGCAGGGAAGGGAGATAGGGATTAGTTTGGTTAATATTACATGCTTTGGCAAGCTGGACTGTTAGAAGCCCAGCAGTTCTGGAAGAGGAAACCGAGAAAACAATGGCAGACGGCATACAAGATAGAATCTGTTAGAAATCGATTAGACTGAGCAACAGACATGGAAATGTACTTGACGTAATTGTAAAACGATATGGCGACACACCTTAGATTACTCTCATGGAAAGTAAGAGGCCTGAACAACCCGTTTAAAGCAAGGAAAATGTGGGCATACTTAGAACGTCATTCACCCAACGTAGTAATACTACAGGAAACACAAGCATTAAAAGCCACACACACTCAAATCGCACAGAAATGCGGGAAAAACAGGTTCTTCACTGATTACTTGTCGCAAGCGAGGGCCGTAATAACATTGATACACAAGAGCATTAACTTCAGGATCGGTACAGTACAGGTTGACCCGGAGGGCAGATATGTTATAGTCTCAGGTACGATCAATAATAGGTCACTAACCCTCGTAAAAACATATGGCCCCATCAAAGACGAACCCATGTTCTCAACCGAAATAGCAACCATAATGAGTCAGAACCAAGATATCCCAATACTATTGGGCAGAGATTTTAATACGATACATGACCCAAGCATGGACAGATCCAGCACCAAACATAGAAACACTACCAGGGCCTCTCATACTATCAAACAAATCATGACACAATACAAACTAACCAATATTTGGCGCATCCTGCATCCCTCGAACTCGGAATTCACTTACTATTTTACAGTGCACAAAGCACATTCCAGGATCGATTGGTGGCTCATGTCCGAGGCCTGGGTGGGCGAGGTGTCCAAAATGGAAATACTACCACGCAAATGGTTGGACCACTTCCCAGTCATGCTTGAACTCAAACAGACCCAGTCGCCAAGACTGACCCGCAAATGGAGATTGGCCCACACCACTCAACAATTTGGGAAACATTCAAAGTATGGTTCAGGGGGAAAATGATTGCATCGACATCCGGTATATTTAAAACCACCAGACGTGAGTTGAACGAGACAGAAAGTATCCTCAAAGACTTAAACAATAAATACGCTGAGACACAGGACAAATCACTCCTTGGCCTCACAAACAAACATACACAGAAATTCTATGACCTTGCAGAACAAGAAACTCAATTTTTAAACCAGAAAGTACAAGCTAGACGCTACAGGGAATGCGAGCGGCCAGGCTGGTTGCTGGCAACCACACTAAAAGGCGAAAGTGAAGCACAACACATAAATGGGATCACTAGGCCTGATGGCTCAACGACCATCAATCCCCTGGATATCAATGTCATGTTTAGAGAGTTGTACCAAATGCTATATTCTAACACCGATACAGTAACGGAGGAGGAGGTAATGAAATACCTAGCGAGCACACAGCTCCCTACACTACACAGCGCATCTAATGAGAAGCTATGTGCTTCAATTACAATAGAATAAATTGCTGAACCAATAGCCTTATTGACATCTAGCAAGGCCCCTGGGCCAGATGGAATTGGCATTGAACTGTACAAAGTATACAAAGACATCCTAGCCCCCAAACTACTTTAAGTGAGGGATGAGGCCTGAAACATCGGCTCACTACCACCTTCCCTAACATAGGCAATCATAACCTTCCTGGCAAAGCCTGCAAGACCCCCAAATGAAATGTCCTCTTACTGCCCACTGTCCCTAATAAATTCGGACGTGAAAGTCTTTGCGAAAACACTGGCCAATAGATTATTGCCCTACGTGATGACTCTAGTACACCTGGATCAGTCCGGATTCATCCCCGGGAGATCCATGGCCCTGAATCTGAGGAGGGTGTTTGGCATCATGGCACAGATCAACCCAGAGCTCCTAACGGTGGCCATTGTGCTGGACGCTGAAAAAGCATTTGATTCGGTGTCATGGAACTTCCTTTTCGGAGTTCTCAGACGCATGGGAATAGCAGCAGGCTTTAACAGATTCGTTCAAATATTATATCACCACCCCAAATCCAAGATACGGACAAATGGAAATTACTCGAAGGAGATAAAACTAGCCAGATGGACCGGCCAAGGGTGCCCGTTCTCCCCTCTACTTTTTGCATTAACAATAGAAGCGTTTGTGAGCTTAATATTACAGTTCCATGGACACAGAGGTATATGCATACGATGATCGCTGCAGATAATATTATTGTATGCGGACAATACTTTAATATATCTGAAGAACCCCGAAATCAACATAGAACCAATAATGGCAGAAGTCAGCAACTTCACTACATACTCATGCTACAAGATGAATACCCTGAAATCAGAACTGTTCCGCCTTAACAATAAAATCCAGAAGCCACTGCATATTCATGGGATGAAATGGTCAGACGAAATGGTAAAATACCTTGGAGTCACGATGGCACAAACACATTGGACCTCATTACAAGTTTGCCGGTCCGGGAACTACAGTACTGGTAAGCTTGTCGGTACTGTAGTTCCCGGACCGGCAAACTACCAGTTGTACTCACAGGTGCCTTTCTACCCACCAGGTTTGACCTGGTTGGCAGAGCGTCACCTGCGAACACAGCATGCCACATGCACCGACACCATTCACGAATGGTGTTGGTGCATGCATCTTCCACATTCCCATTGAGCCCTATGATAGCTGCAGTAAGGCATAGATGGCCGTCATACCCGACAGAGCCCGAGTCCAACGACCTTTTAGACATGATAGTACTAGCCGGCAAGGAGAGAAGACTGATCTCGAGACTATACTCCAAGACACAGCAGAGCATACCCATGCCCAACATACTAAGGGAAAAATGGGAAGGAGACAGTGCAACGACTATAGATGAATATAAATGGGAGAAGATGTGCACCTTGACCAAAGAAGTATCGCTCAACACACCGTTGAGAATAATATAATACAAGGTCCTAAATCAACTCCACTACACTCCCAAACACATGACCAGATTCAACCCGCACTGAGTCCAAGTGTGTCCGAAATGCAACTCCAACAATGCAGACACTATACACATGTTCTGGAACTGCCCCCTATTGCAGAATACTGGCACCAAATCGCACAAACACTATTTGAAATGGTCAGTGTATCCCCAAGGCTCCTACCAGTGAAATATATTCTAGGGGATATAGGCAAGACAAGCGTTAAAACCTGCAGGCTCTTCAATCTTGGCTGCAAAATAGCCAAAAAATCTATATTTTTGAGATGGAAGGCAAGAGAAGCCCCAACACTAAAACAATGGTTCAGGGAAATTGCTAATGTGAACGACAATGAGGAGAGTTACATACAAACAGTAATAGCTATATCGAGACCAAAAGACGTTTGGGCCCCTTACAGAGTGTACATGGAGACGATGTCAAATACCACTTGTCAAAATGAAAATGTGGCAACAACACAGTGTAGTAATGCAGATATTTACTGATGTAATGCGGATGATGATAATGTGCATACGAACAATGTACACACAGCCATACACACTAAGCTCAAGTTGTAACTGACCAAAAGTCTTGTATGTGATTGCCATATGCTAAATAAAGTTGTTAAAAAAAGAGTTGGAGGCAGCACAGGGCAGGAGGAGGCAGGTAAAATGGCATGGAGGCAGGAGTGGGGGTCTTTCATGTCTCTCAATGTTGGCAGCCGGAAACAGAGTGAAGGGACTTTGTGCTTGAACATGTAAAAACTGAGAAAAGCATGGACACGTGAAATCAGAGAAAAGGCTCTCAGCGCGTAATTTACATGACACATGGTGCGCGCAGGCATTGAGCCCGCCATAGTCGAGAATACATAAGTACATTGTGTAAAAGCAACTCCGAACATGCATGCGAAGGGGAGGAGACGGACGAGGGTAGTACACGCGTATTTTGGGGTGCCACACATTCCACTCACTTCAGGGACCGTACGTACTTGCTATTTTGGTGGAAGCTTTGCCTCCGTGCATACACACATTTACGTTTGATTTTTTCAAGGCTAACGATGAGTCGCATACGCATTTGTTTCAACTCTGGGTGGCCCTGTGTATCGCGTACCACTAGTTATACATTTCTGGTAGCATGCACGCATGGTATGCAGTGTTCACAATGAAAATTAAATGCTGCTGACAAGCAGGCATGCATTTTATTGTAATTGCGAGTGCTGCTTGCCATGTGGGCATGGCAAGCTGTGCTCCCAATTCAAACGTTCACTCACTTTGCATGGCAAAAATGGACGACGCCTTTTGCCCACCATTTTTGCACTCCGCCGTGCAAATGATGAATATGTGGCAGCAGGGAACCACCTACATGTATGTCAACATGTGATGCATCCCCGTCACCAAATTACTCATTTAATGAAAATAATCTATTTTTTGTGTTGGTTAGCAATAGTATGTATTTTCGCTGCTGTTTAATTATATTAGTTTATTTGTGCTTTGATTCCTGAAACATGACCCCATGATTCGTGGTGTGCTTCTTGGATTGAAGTTGCTTTTAGGCAGTCATTTTGGTTTTTAGGCTGGCAAATCAAAAAGCCAGGTGGGTTTTAACAATTTCCTGAAAGTCAGATGTGCCTCTATTGTGCGTATTTCCTTGGAAAGATAGTTCCAAAGTTTAGTTGACATGTATGAGAATGCTGATCCACTGTATTTCGTTTTCGAATATTTTCTTGGTTCGAGACATATGGCATTGCTAAAGGATTTCTGTTAGTTGGCTCTGAATTGCCCTGTGGACGATCCAAGTGTTTTGAAGTATATACCTTTTTTGACCGGTAGCCAGTGTAGTGATGTTAGTGCAGGTGTGATTTGCTCTCACTTATAAAGTCTGAGGAGTAGCCTTGCTGCTGTCTTCTGTATTTGTTATAGTTGGTTTTTTGATGAGGTAGTCTGGCATTCCAAGGTAGGGGCTGTTGGCAGGGTCTACTCTTGGAAAATGACAGCAAGTGTTCTGAGTGAGAAAGTGGGAAATGGTTGCATCCGTTTGATTGTGTGTGATAGAAGAAGCATTTCTTTCACTTGAGGTTCTACTGTTAGACCGCTGTTCATCAATATTCTAAGGTTTTTCACTAGTTTAGATACTTCCAGTCATTTTCCCATTCTGGTGGGCTATGCTACGCGTTATAGAGAGGGGAGGTTTTAGGGTGTGATCATAATTTTCATTTTATCAGGGTTGAGTTTAAAGCTGTTGTTGTTCAACTTTCCATTGATTTGATATTAGGCAGTTGGTATGGGTTTGATCTATCACTCTGCTGGTGTTGAATTTCGAATGATTTACGTGTCGCCTGCATAGTTGTAGCAGGTGAGACCATGTCCTTTGCTGAGTTTCATCAGTGGTTTCATGTAAATATTGAAGAGTAGTGGTGAGAGGAATGAGCCTTGTGGAACCCCACAGGTTGGTGTGCAGAGTGTTGAGTTGAAGGGTGAAAGTCAGGTGATTTTCATTCTTTCTGTGAGGAAGGATTTAATGCATAGTAGTGCTGTGTAGACTAACCCTATTTCTTGCATTCATTTTATGGGGGTTGTGTGTTTGACTGGCAGCTGAATGGTCTAGTAATAGTGCAGAGGTAGTGTTGGTGTCAAATTTAATGTTTAGGCCATGCCAGATGACAACAGTGCTGATTATATTCCTCTCATAGCCCTGAGACCTACTTGTGCCTCTTCTAGTAGGTAGTTGATTTCTACATGTGTCAGACTGTGTTAATGTACACAGGATTCTAGGAGTTTCGCTGGGCCAGGAACGTTTCTTTAGGTTGATAATTGGTTGGGTTGTCTGTGTTTCCTGAGGGGTCTTTGAGAAGTGGTTTAATATGGGCCACTTTAAAACTCCTTGGTACGGTTACAGTGTCCAGCTAGTGATTTATGGGGTTGCAGAAATATTCTGCCGGTGCCTCTTTGATGAGGATGCTCTTGTAGATGTCTGGTGGGCAGCGGTCTACTCGTGATCCTGCTTTGTTGCTTTCCTTTACTAGTTTACTGAAGTATTCTTTCAAGATCTGTGTGAAGTGCTCCAGTGTTGTGGTTGCCTTTTGAGTTGGTCCATTGGTGAAGTTGATGCTTGAGTCCTTGGGCATAGAGTTGATGATTTCTTAGATGTTTGTGATTTTTAGTAGTTTGCAAGGTCACCACATAGTTTCTGCAATGGTGTGCGTGGGCTGTTGCAAGATGTCTGGTTTCTTATCTCATTGATGATTTTGAACACATCTTTCTGTGTGTTGCTTGCTTTTGAGATGAATTTGGCATAGTACAATTGTTCACTTTCAGGATTTCAGCTTTGTAAAGCCTTATCTACTATTTCGATGTGATTTTGGCCTGTTGGTTGAAGTCTTTCCTCCACCCTCATTCCGGTTTACTATTTGTTTTCATCATCTGTCTGAGGTGGGGAGTGAACTATCTGGTAGCTGTATCCTTTTAGGATGGGGTGAAAGGATTTTTTGGTGCAATATCATCCAGAGATTCCGTGATCCATTTTAGGAGCACCTCTATTCTTTCTTTTGATGGAAGTGAGTGTACAGGACAGTGTTTGGTGTTTTTGTGAGTTCCGGTCTGGTGTTGAGATGCATGATATTGAGGGATGTCCAATGTATTCTCTGAATGCTGTTCTGTTTACGTGGGACGTCTGTACTCATGTAGAGGAATAGATCATGAATGGTATCATTAGGTGATCGCTCCAGAATTTGAATATTGGGGGTGAAGTGGTAACTAGGTTTTTTTTGTGAAAATTGCATCCAAGGTGGGGTGCTCTCTTGAAAAGTTGTTGTAAATGCGTTGTTGATAGTTTTGAGGTCAGTGATTTGGGTGAGTTGATGTTTTCTTAATCAAACAGGATAAACTGCCTCATTACGAGTTTGGCGGTAACCCATAAATGTGGCGGTAACACTATTACTGCCACATTTGGGGTCCGCCAAATCATGGGCTTGGCAAATTTACCCCCAGCTCTGAGCTGGGGAAAATCTGCCGCGATTCTGCTGATTTTTGGCGCTATTACCGCCGGCGGTAATACCACCAACAGTAATAGCACCAAAAATTGCCCATTGGGCTCAATGATGAATGGGAAATTGCCGAATGGGCCCAATGGGGAATGGGGACTTATCGTTCTGCCAAACCCGTGAACCGGCGCTAATAGCGCTGGGGGTTTGGCGGTAGGGCTAATAGCTCCGGCAGTAATACCGCTGGGGTTAGCGCCCAACTCATGTTGAGGCCCAAGTCTCCTAGTATAATCAAATGGTCAATTTTTATAGTGATGCTGATTATAGCGTCTACACATTCCTTGTGAAGGGCAAGTTGTAAGTGGGCAGTCTACACAAGTAGGAATGAAATGTTGGTTTGATGGTCCGGAGTTAAGTGGAGGTAGAGTTATTCATAGTTTGGGATATTTAGTGATGGTGCTGTTGTGATTTGTAGGAGTGCTCTATATGCCGACGACAAGGCCACCTCTTCTTTTTCCTTCTGTATTGGCTTGCCTGAGTTTGAAGACATTTGGGATGGATTTGTATGCCACTATCTTGAAGTCCGCCATAAACCAGGTTTCTGTGAGGAAGTGGATGTCAGTTCCGACCTTCGCTCAGGAGATTGTGTATCTTGTTGCTGTGTTTTGACATTGATCTGGCATAGACCAGATTGCAGTAAATCTTTTTGTTTCTCCTTAGTGGCTTTTGTCAATAGATTGGTATGAGATTAGTTCCTCCTTTCTTTCCTTCAATCCTGTCCTTGGCATTGGTGTGCGGGTTGTGGTGTGGACCTTTCTTGTTTCCAATTCTGCATTAAATAACTTGAGTTGTTTGTGCTTCAGTTGATTTTATCTTTGGGGGTGGTTGTGGATTTGTAATGTTGAGTCCTGTCATCTTGCTGGGTTTTGGTGATGAACAGTATGTATAAGGTTGTATACGAATTGTTCGAAATACAATTGTTCGAACTACAATTGACATTTGCACAATTGACCGAATTGTGAAGGTCAATTGTTACATATATGTGGGGGGAACCCCCCGCAACCCCCATTATATATATATATATATATATGCAGTCAATTGTGCAAAGGTCAATTCGGACCCTTGACTTTCGGTTCATTAGGTAATTCGAACAATTGTGTTCAAACAATTTGGGTAATACCATGTATAAGTCAGTTGGTTCTATTTTACTTCTTTGATCCTTGTTAGGTATATATGTGTTGTTTACCTCTTCTCTCTTTGTGTGGTTGAAATGCCTTTGGATCACAGGTTTGAATGAATTGTAGGTAGTGCAAGATGTGGAGTGATTTTGGTTGTGTTCTTGCGAAAGGGCGTTCTTCTCTTAAATTATGTGTGCAGGGTTTTGAGCTGTTATTTGGTGCAGTGCAGTGGTAGATTGTGATTTTTGTTTTTCTTTCCTGGGGTTTCCTTCTTTATGAGAGGCTCTTGTCTGTCAGTCTTTCCTAGATCACGGCATTTCAGTGGGGTTTGGTGTGTTGGTTGTGCTGCTCTTGGTAGGTTGTCTATATCTGGTTTGGTTAAGCATATCCCTTCCTTATTTTGAATTGTCTGAGGATTTTTGTTAGCTGGTTATCCTGAAGGGATACAACCTGATAATATGCAAACATAGGATTACCTGGGTCTTCATTTTTCTGAGACAGGTTCTTGGCAATCTCAAATGGAAAAGTCAAGAACTAAATTTAACAAATATAGTGGTGGGACTTGCAGTTGAGTTTTTTTAGGAGACATGGGCCCTCATTACGACCCTGGCGCAAAGCGAAAAACGATGGCGGTAAACGATTACCACCATCGTCTTCCGCTAGGGGCGATTACGACCCGTGACCGTAAACTACAATGTCATTAGCGGCATCGTAGCTAACGCTGCCGCTGACTGCGCCAAGGGCGCGCGCACGCGAACATCCACACCGTACTTAGCGCCATGGCGCAAAGGTACGCGAATGCCGACCCAAGCGGACATGCCCCTAATGCCATCAACCAGCCTGTTAAGTACCTTACCGCCATGGTGCTAATTACGCCATCGCGAACCAACCGTAAAGGGCCATGTAAAGTGAATGCAGCTGCCACAGGTGCAAAGAAACAGCACAGGTGAAGGCAATACAGACTCAGGAAGTACAAAAAGAGCACACCCCACCCCTTCCCACACCCAGTCACACTCCACAATGATACCAATAGGACTAGCAATGTTGGGGCTGGAGGACCTAATAGCAATGCGAGTGCTACAACAGCAACTACAACAACAACAACAACAACAACAGGCTGCACAGAGGAGACGCAGGAGGAGAAGGAGGGAAGGCAGGCCCAGCAAGCCCCACCAGCACAGCCAGTGCCACCACGCAGGCAGCCCCCAATCCCACGCATCAGACCCAGCCCATTCAACCTCACCGCTGAGCAGATCCACACCCTGTACCGACTGGACCGGGACACCATCACCACCATTGTGGACATGATACACAACGACATCGTCAGCATGATTGAAACACCCACTGCCACCCCCCCCCCCTACTGAAGGTAGTGTCCGTGCTCCACTTCCTGGCCACAGGCACCTACCAGCACACAGTGGGGCACTTGCATGGCATATCACAACCATTATTCTCGCGTACACTGATGCAAGTGCTCGATGCCCTCCTCAAGCACACAGATGACCACATCTCATTACCACGGTCTGCCCAGGAGATTGCCAACACCAAAGTGGGTTTCCATGCACTGGCCGGCATACCTGGTTGCATTGGTGCCATTGACTGCACCCATGTTGAATTGGTGGTCCCACATGCCATGGAGGTACCGTACCGCAACCGTAAACATTTCCACTCAATCAACGTGCAAATGGTCTGTGACTCCAACAGGATCATCACACATTGTTGTGCCAGATTCCCCGGATCAACCCATGATTCTATGGTCCTTCGGAACTCAACAATACCACGCTACATGGAGCGACATGCAGGGCCAAGATCCTACCTACTCGGTGAGTCTAATGTCATGAGCATGGAAATGCAAAATGGGTGTTGAATGACGTACCAATGCATATTTCATCTGGCAGAAACAGGGGGGTGATGCATACGTCACATGGGTGCAACTAGCAGTAGCCAGATCATTCCCTGTGGCAGCACTGACGTCAACAGAGTAGTGTACACATCATGCCTGACCTAATCATCCCAACATGTGAATGAAAGTGCATCCCAAAAACGACACAACCATTTGCAAGTGCATTGTGCAAATTGTGACCGCATTGACCCTAAAGAAAAACACCAACATGCACGTCACCATGCACCAACTACTGAAAGGCCTGTCCCCCACAACTGCGCACAAAGGAGGCACATGACAGACAGGAACATCAATGCACCACTACAAGACCCACAAACTGTCCCCATTGACACCAGTAATGCTCACTGGGGTCATAATGAGCCAGACATCAATGTTGCTATCATATGAGCTTCAAGCTCACAGGACACATGCAAGGTCACATGAATGACGGCCTGAACGGACACAGTGGATGGCCACTCACAAGGCAATCGTCCCCCCTGCACTGTGTTTTTGCATGCAAAACAGTACATGAGAGCCATGAACACATACTGGTTGCACAGTGTAAATCCATAACCACAACTCCAATTGGTGCACAGTAACAGTCAGAATCAAGGCATGGTTGTGCGTCATGTTCACATATCAATCTCGTTCCTGACACATTCTTTTCTCACATTTTACAGGTGATGCGGGCTATCCCCTGAAGAGGTGGCTCCTCACACCAGTGCGGAACCCATCGATCCAGCATGAGGAGGACTACAACCATGGCCATGCACGTACCCGTGTGGTGATAGAGCATGCTTTTGGCCTACTGAAGGCATGTTTCCGCTGCCTCAGCAGGTCTGGCGGGGCACTCCTGTACCGCCATTAGAAGGTTGCAAAGATCGTCATGGCATGTGTCATGCTACACAATATGTGCATCAGACGAAACGTGCCTCTGCCCCCTGACGCTGAACCACAACCACCTGATGATGGGGATGATGATGATGGGGATGGGGCAGCACCTCAGGGAGGCAGCGATGCACAGGAGGGGCATATAATGCATCAGAATGTCATTGACCGATACTTCTAGCACACACAGCGAGTGTGTGACATATGGATGGCACTTGGGGCACTGTGTGTGTCTGGTATGTCAACACTGTGGACTGTAAAACAATAAAGCACACATACGCAATGAGCAATGTCCACACTTTTCGTTTGTGAGAAAAGAAAAAGTGTATTGTTCTTCTGAATAGGTATAACAGAACCCCTCCCCCTTCCCCCTGAACACTCCAACACACCCAATTCCCCCCTCCCCCTCCCCCCTGAACACTCCAACACACCCAATTCCCCCCTCCCCCTCACCCCTGAACACTCCAACACACCCAATTCCCCCCCCTCCCCCTCCCCCCTGAACACCCTGCAAACATGTGACAGTGCCCGTGGTGAAGTGTGTATAGTTTAGCACACTATTGACTGCCCCCTCTCCCGGAACCTGGGGCCCCCCTGCCTGTGCTCCTCAGGGTCCTGGATGACCTGCGGACGGGAGAGGCTTGTGCTGAACTTGCAGCTGAGGATGTACCGGGCTGCTCAGTACGGCATGTGTCCAGAATTGTCTGGATGAGCTGGCTCATCATCTGCCACACTGCAGCAAGTTCGGTGCATATGTCCCTGCTGGCAGTTTGGATGGCAGCCCTGATGCCATCAGCACTCCTCTCCATGGCTGCACTGGCACTTCCACATTCTGCAACATGCTGCGTGAGGAGTGTGCCCAGTGCTTCCTGCCTGTTGGCAATCTGCTCCAGCGACAGTTGGAATTCTGGCCCAATGGAGGGTGCCAATGGGGGACCAATGGGACTACTCCCATCTTCCACAACTCCCACTGGGCTTGGAGTTGCTGGCCATGAATTAGCTGGCGATGGGCCCTGGGTGTCATCTCCATGATGGCTGATTGGGGATAGGTGTGGTGAGTGCAGTTGCGTGTTGTGGTCAAGTCCAGTGTCATCCTCCACATCACTGTCGGAGCAGGCAGCGATGGCTGCAGTCTCCCCAACAGTACTGCTCCCTGCTGACACATTGCCCTCAGTGGGCAACAGTGGGTGTTGTTGGGCTGCAGGCGCTGTCACAACCCCTTCCTCGGGGGACTTTGCTGCCCTGGCCTCTTCAGCCTGGCGTGGTTTCTGCCTGGGTCCAGCAGAGGTGGATGCATGGTTCCCTTCTCCCACTTTCCTGGCCTTCTTGGCTGGGGTGCTGGTGCTGTCGTCCCTGCCAGTGTCCGAATGCGAGCCTATGGTGGAGCAGAGGAGGGTGACTGTTATTGATGGTTCAGCGGACATTGAGCAGGCATTGTGAAGAGTGTAATGGATAGATGGGGGAGTTAGTAGCCCGTGACATACAGGTTGCCTCCCTTTAGGTTCGGTTTTGCATGCAGGTGTGTGTCTGCCTACTGTACAGTGTACATGCTGCATGTGCGCAGGGTGTGGCTCATCTGCTGATGTGTTGCGTCTGCCACATTGTGATTGTCACGTGCAAGTGTATCAGGGTGTCTTGCAAGGCTGGATATGAGGCACCTACCTGTGTCTCCAGATGTCGGGGCCCCTCTCTCCATCTCGCCGACACCTTCGATGCACTCAATGCCAATCAGAGAGGCACATGTCTCCTCCCATGGCTGCATCTTCAGTGGGGAGTCTGCTCCCCCGCCAGTTCCCAACGCCAGGTTACGGTTGGCAGACATAATGCCCCGGACCCTGATCCGCAGGTCGTCCCATCTCTTGCGGCACTGTTTGGAGGTGCGTGGGGTGGTTCCAACAGCACTGACACGTTGTGCCACAAGTTCCCACACCTCCTTTTTGCGGCCTATGGCTGTCCGGGTCATCTCAGTGGAGAAGACAACATCGGCCTTCTCCTGGAGCGTGTCTGCAAGCATTTGCAGTTCCTCACGACTGAAGCGCTCCTGCCGCTGCCTGTCACATGCCTTCTTGACAACTTTAGGCATGGTTGGCTGAGGAAATGGGTGGGTTATGGGAATGTCAGGGTTTGAGGGTTGGTTGTGGTGTGGTTGGGTAGGATGGCAATGGATTGTGTTTTTTAAGATGGCCGCTGTGCTGTTTCCCGTTCCGCCGCGATTACGCTATTTCCGGTTCCGCCTAATTGCGGTCACCGCTAATTACGGTGACCGCTGACTACGGTCGGCGCAATGATGGGTGGCGGTAGGTCACCCTGCGCTGTTAACGAGGGCGGTAAGGGCTGTTTATGGCATGGCGTAGTTTACGTTACCGCCATGGCGTAATGCTCGTGCGCGATGGGTCGTAATATGGCGCTCTTATCGCCATCGGACCATGGCGTTAACGCTCATTACGCCATGGCGGTAATTTCGATCACTTACCGCCTGGGTCGTAATGAGGCCCATGGCAAGGGCACTATTTCTGCAGTTTTAGAAATATATAAGGCGCAGGCAAAAGCTTTGTCTCTTTATGGTGCGGATATTTAGGGTTAATCTAACCATCAAGCCCTACAATACTCAAAAATACATATCTGGATAATGTGTTCACGTTGTCGCAAGGAAGGCTCAATGGAGGTTGATCTGCACCCAATCAGGGACAACACCAAAATATACCAGTCCTGAACGGGGTTACGCTGTGGGGAATATAAATATAGAGAGGCCATAATGCATGTCCTGATCCTAGAAGGTGGGAAAAACATGCTATGGTTGGCACATGTCAAGAACATTTTAGTTGTCCTTAACCTGCCCGGTCTATGTTTAAACCAGATTACGATAGATAAAGCCACCCCGAGACTAGTAAAAAATGCAGCACTGATACTGCCATGAAAAAGTAGGGAGGAGTCATGCAGGGGGTTGTGGACGTGTATGGAATATCTTGAGTGTAAACCCGAGTTTGGGTTCGCGGCTTATTTGTATGTGATTTCACCTTCATTTGCACAAACTTTGTATTTGGAATTCATACTTAAGGTTGCATATTTTACAAAGCGATCAATGTTTCATGCCCACTTTGCAGCCATAACAAAGAATCGGTGCTACACTTCATGTTCATTTGTGATGAACTGAGGGCCCTGAGAAGAGTTTATCTCAATCCTATATGTAATCTCTGGGCCATCCGTTGTACATCAGTTGCTCTGATATTTTGTAAGACTGCCAAAATCTTAGAAGTGGCATACTAGGTGGAGAAATACATTCTTTGGGCATGGCTGAGAGGAAGTCTGGTAATGAAAAGCAATGTCTACATAAACTTAAGCTTTAGTCCATACGCCAGGTAGCATGATGACTGTGTCACCTTTCTGGATCTGTTATTTTAACTGAATTGCGGTATTATGTTGATGTTCAATTATGTTTTTATTATGTATTTATTTTAGTTTTCATGAATTGGCTTGTCGTTTTTATTGTTAGGTTACTGATATTTGTACGCATGTGTTTTTAATGTGTTGCTGAAATTTGGCAAAGTATTGCAATGGAAGATATCACGGTGGTATAATATTACAGTAGATAGGTATCACAGATATTGGTGTGGTAAATTACTGATGTGGCAAATTATCAATGTGTCAGACTAGTAATCTGGTAAGATTATATTAGCTCGACTATTAAAATATCATGACAGTATAAGAGCACAGTGGGAACGTTTCACAATGGAAAACCATCTGTATCACAAACCATCAGTGTGGCAAATTGTCAGAATGAGACACTACCCACTACTATATCATCGCAAGTGGAAGGCTATACTAGTCACACAATATCACTATGTCCAGCTATAAGTGTGGCAAACTATCAACATGACAAGTTATCGGTGTGGTACACTGAAACCATTCAAAGTATTGTAGTGGTAATGTTTCCCATGTCACAGTGGGAGATGTCACAATGGTAGAATATCCAAATGGAAGGGTAACATACTGTAAACATTTTACAGTGCCCAACCATCACTATCTATCTTATTAAGTTATCAGAAATATAAATATATTGTAGTGGTAAAATATCACAATGGCCAAAAATCAGTGTGGCAGGCTATCGATGTCACAAACTACTAATATGGTAAACTGTCCACGTGGCAACCTATCAGGCAAGCAAGCTATCATTGCGGGCGATTATAAGTGTGGCAGCCTACCACAATAGCAACATATCAGAGTGACAGTGGCCCTCATTACGACCCAGGCGGTAAGTTACCGCCTGGGTCGTACCCTTACCACCATGGCATAAACTACGTTTACGCCATGGTGGTTGGCGGATTTACCGCCCCATTCCAAGGTGAGTGGGGCAGTAAATCCCCATTTCCCATTTTACCCTTCCCCATTCCCATTTAGGGCATAATGGGAATGGGGAAAGGCGATAATTACGGCACTGTAAATTACGGTGCCGTAATTATCGCCAAGGTCCCTTTGCGGCATGGATTTTAATGGCTGCAAAAAAGCAGCCGTTAAAAGCCATCCCGCAAAGGGAACCTTGTAATCAGGCGTTAAGGGTCGGCGCCGTTTACGGCGCCGTAAACCCCTTAACGCCTGAGTCAGAATGAGGGCCAGTATATCACAATGACTTACTATCAGAGTGTCAGATTATTGGTGTGGCTAACTAACACATCGACATATTGTTATAGTAGTGAATATCACCTTGGTCTATGTCTCCAAGGCAAGCATTCAGTGAGGCATAATGTAATGTGGCAATAATTATATTAGTAAGATATCAAAGGTTATCACAATGGCAGGATTTCATTCTGGCAGGATATCAGTTTATTAAATATCAGTGCTGCACCTTACCCATGTGGCAAACTATCAGATTTGCAAACTATCCGTGTGTCAAATTACTGGTGTGGAAGACCGCTTTATCAGAAATGTAACAACACAACAGTGGTAAAATATCATAATGGCTTATTATCAATGTGTCCAATTCTTCCTGTGGCCTACTAACACATTGGCTTATTAGTGTAGCAGTAAAATATCACAGTGGTATAAGTCACACAGGCAGGTTCTTACAATAGCAAACAATTATTGTGGAATATTATGATGTGATGATATTAGATTAAGAAAATATCAAATATGATCACAATGGATATATGTCACTATGGCAGGATATCAATGTGTTAAAGTGTCAATATGGAACCTTATCAGTTTGGCGACCCATCAATGTAGCATGCTATCAGATGTGCAGGTTATTGGTGTGGCAGATTATCAGTGTGAAAGGCTACTATATTATCAATTTAACAACAGTGGCAAAATACCACAATGTCTAAATTTCAGTGTGACCGTTTCGTGGCATGGTCCAATAAAAAACACCTGCTTGTTTATAGTAGCTGTAGAATATCACAGTGGTAAATATCACACATGCAACCTATCACAATGGCAGACAATTCATGGGGTAAACTATGATGTGGAAGAATTAGATTTGGAAAGTATGAAACATTATCAAAATGGGAAAAAAGATTACTATGGCAGAGTATCGGTGTGTCAGGCTATCAATGTGGCCCCCTATCAATGTTTGCAAAATAGCAATGCAGCATACTACCAGCGTGTTATCCGAGATATCAGCAAGGTGAAATGTGGCAATGGCAACTATTACAGAGACAGGGTATCTCTATGGCAAAACAGTCAGTGTAGCCAACTATCAATGATGTTATTGTGGTGATATTAAGTAAGCACGGGATGGCAGAAATATCACAAAGGAAGAGTAACAACATGACTATTGTGAGATTTGTTTGTCTTCTATGAGAGAGAATCTTTGTCAGGTGTACGGTCTGCTGAGAGTACATGCCTTAAAATCAAGTACATATAGAGAGGTCATTAGGCCTCATTATAACCCTGCCAATAAACTGGCCAGGATACCAGCAAAGGCTATTACTGTTTCCAGCACTCGGTCTGCCAGATTACGAGTGCCAGAGTGACAGTGTAAATCCCCACTATGACTCCGTGAGGGGATTTGCCATCATTACCGGTGACAGCAATACCGGTGCTGGTAATAATGGCATTTATTGCTGGTAGGGCACCTGCCTTACCTCCATATTTTAGCTTGAGGTAACGCAGGTGCGCCACCGACAAACCCGTAGTCGGCCAGTCCGGTAAAGTGCTGGTATTCATGAATACAGGCACTTTAATACCCAACCGCCCGACTCGATATGAGGCCCATTGTCCCTTACCTGGATGAGGCTTGCGGCAGCAGCAGTGTTTGTTGCAGTGCTTGAGCACCAGGTGAACAGGCACACAGGATGGTACCTTTAACTTCTGCTATTTACCGGCTGCCTGGCCAAGACTGCCCTGTGTGTCACTCTTAACAGTGTTTTTGTTCCTTGGTCACCTGACCCGTTGGAACACCAATCCACTTTGAGGTCGGTCAGGGTGTGGGTGTGGAGGAGGCAGGCAGCAAAGGAAGGAAGGGTGCACCTCTTAACAATATAGATTGTGCTGGATTGAATTGGCAGGGGAGAGAAATAAATATATCCGGGAAACACTTTTTTCCACTTACTGTGTTTATTAGGTCCATGGTAGACACCCCCTTGCCCCCACACACGCAGAACTACTTTATACTAGTCATTGGATAGCTACATAATCCTTCCTTATCTTTAATGAAGCTATGATAGCCCACTTTTCCTAAAGGCCTGTTTGAGTAGGTACCTTGTTGTTGACCCACAGTGAGGTTTTAAGTCCTTAACTATACCTCTTTCAAGAGGCTCCTGAAGCATTGCATTTTTGTCCTGACTGGTTAACCCCACTTTTCCCTGATGAGTTGCCATTCAAGGCTTCATTAATCATTTAAATCCTGAGTTTGCATTTGAAATATCTTTCATCTCTCAGAGTTAGGGCGCCAAAAAACTGTCCTGTCGTGTCTAATTGCACAGTGAGTTCTGGGGTCTCTACTGTTTGGTAGCCAACTATCATTTGTAATTTTCATCCGGCACACTTTGTTCTCACCTGGGGTCCCTACCAGGAATCTCTGTGTAAAATACATTGCTGACCCTCGTAGCCTAGTTTCTCCTGCAAGAATGAATGGGGAATTCATGGTTTCATACGTGGGCAGGGCTTTTGCCTGTCTGAGAAGAGTGGAAACTACAGACCCAGGACCTGATCCTGCCACAAACGTAAATGGTTTCCGGTTTCCTTGATCAAATTCACATCTAGGTGAAAGCCCGGCAAGATACCAGGAAAAGTTTAAATATGTTGACTCCCAATGAGTGGATTGTGGTAATTAATTGCATATTTTGTTTGTTTGGGTACATTTCAACACAGATCATAGTCGAATGGCCCATTCATTACATTTTCATCCAACAACCGGGAAAAAAACAGGTAGTATTTGTATGTTGAAATGCTATTGTCAATAGGAAAGTTCTTCCATGCTTGTAGGTGTATGTTAGAACACTTGTATACTATTTAAATGATCACGGGAAGCAGCTTTCACCATATTTGAATACATAGCTACAAAGGAATCCCTTACATTCATAAGATGCATTATGATTATGATTCAAATGATCACACCAACATTTAAGACAATATTCTTAGAAAAGTCAAATGTAGGTATGCATTTAATTTGCAGTCCCTTATTCAATTCGGAAGAATACAAAAAATCAATTAAGAGTATAACTTTGAGAGAGACAGCAAAGCGTGTTAAGAAGTCCAACAGTGCCTTCAACCTACTGACCTCATATACATGGCTGTCACAGATTCCAGCAGGGTGAACCCTGCTCAACAACTGGTTGCACTACAAAAAAATAAAACTCAGGCTCTCCAGTCCATAGTGTTGCAGAAATAATCAGCCTTTAACATTGAGAACAAACAACCACACTAACACGTTTCACCCAACCTAGGGCTTCATCGGAATGTGCACAATTTTCAATTGAAAGAACATATATAGCATATTAGTCCCTCCTCTAATGCCTGACTCCCATCAAATCCTATGCCAACAATGGTAAAGCAGAGCATCATTTTGGAGTGCACACAGTAACATGGTTTAAAACCCACTAAAGGCTTCTACGTGTCTGATCTTGTATTTTAATATTTAACAAAGTGAAATAATATAATATGCATCATGATCCTAATGCATCCATCATAATTTGCAAAGTTCTTAAATGATTAGAATAAATGTCCCATCCACATGATGCAAATGCCAATAAATTAAGAGATTGGGCCTCATTACGAGGCCGGCAGTAGCTGTGCCTGTACTACAGGCACGGCTGCCACCGGTATCCATTTTTCTGGCACCCGTGAATGGGCAATTACCGGGTCATGTCAAGTTTGGCAGAACCGGTAATTGCCCATTCGCGGGTGCCATAATAAGGGACTCCCCACCCCCATTTGGCCCCATGGGGCTGAATGGGAATGAGACTTCAGATGCACCGGCACCATTCAGAATAGTGCCGGTGCATCTGACATGCTGTGCTCGTGGGTACCGCTCTGCCCCCCCATGTCTGACCTGACGGGCTGACAGGTGCCCGCGAGCACAGGCCTTAATGTGGTGGCCCGGGAACTACGGTACCGGGATGCTTACTGGTACCGTAGTTCCCGGTCCGCCAGAGTCGTAATGAGGCCCATTGTATTTCAGACAAAGATGTTCAGCAAATACTGATGCACAATTCATAAACTCCAGTACCATGGGTACATTTTCAAAAATAAAGCACAAATGTGTTAAGCATTGAATGCATTGTATGGATATAAAAATGTCATTTAAAATAAAAGGGTACCAAATGCATAATTCATTGTTACAGCGTCTAATGCAAATGCGCAGTAAAGATCATTTACATAAAGTGCGCAGTGGAAGTCCTAAACACAAAGTGAAAATGCAAGTGTGCTAGATATCCAACATACTGAATAAATCCATATATGTAAAACAAAGTCATGTTTGTTTGTGGGTTTGTATGTGGCGTTGATCTTGGGGTCATAACTTCTCATTAGTGGTGAGATCTGGCATCATGAATTTTGCATGGAATATTCTTTATTACATTGCCAAATGAATGGAACTACTTCTAGCTCAATATATCATCCCATTCCAGAGATAATAAACTTTTAATGATTTTTCAGCATTACGTTTTGTGGTGTTGCATGCGCCATCTACAGATCATGTGTATAAAGTGCTCATCATCGTGCTGTCTGTGATGAACTTGCGTTTTTTTGTTTTCTCATTTTTTTTGGAAGCGAGTCAGTGTGTCTTCCTTTTCATTGATTTCTTTTGCAATAAACTCAATACATTTTAATTTCACTAATTAATTGAACACCAAATTATTATTTATCTTCAAATTAAATTCTCACATGAATATCATATTTGTATGCTTACTCTGATTATTTGTAGTGTGTGTTTATTAGCAACAATGGCAACCACTGCTCAGAACACTGAAAATAATCAGAGTAAGCATACAAATATGATATTCATGTGAGAATTTAAATCAGAGATTAATGAAAATGTGGTGTTCAATGAATTGGTGAAATTAACATGTATCATGTTTTGCCTTTGTGGCAAACAAAACTATTTGTTAATCTTTTTCAGTGGAATATGAAAATAAATCTGAGAATGGACATCCCGTCGAAGCCGGGTACTTAGGCTGTAATATCTATCATTCTACAAGGATTTAGGCCTGGGCACACACCCTTCTAGCTTCCTCTCTCAGACCCTTTTTTTTCGAAAATTCTGATTGAATCAAACCCTTTGTTCCCCAATGGAGTAACAGACATAGTAGGCATTTTATCCTCATGTCCAAATCATGAATCACTCTGTATGAGTACATATGGTTCATGGTTACAACCACTGTAATGATAAGTTGATTGCTGTGAAAAGAAATCAGAACAAAGCCCAGTGTGCATTGCGTACATAGTGATTCAAGTATGCATCCCTTTTATCAAAGGCAAATATTTCATGTAGAAAGTTCTCTGCTTATTTTTATGTTCCCCAAATTAGCTTTGATTGTATGTGAAGCACCCAGGAACTAGTAGTATACATAGTTTTTTCCACTGGCATCATTGTGAAGTTCTCCTTAGAGATCTTGCTTGTTGGTACTGACAGTGGGGGTGTGAATGCCAATGTGTCTGCATCCTTGGTGCTCCTGGTGATCTGTAGGGGTGGTGGACTTGAGATGTCTCCCATTTCTGCTCCTTACATGGTCATGGTTGTGCATGGGGGTGGAAAAGATGCAAGTGCTCCTGTAACTACCATCTTCAATAGTGGCTTACCCAGATAGGGTGGTGTGGGAATCCTTGTATATCTCACTCGGCACCAGCATCCACTAGCTCGGGGCTACCCCAGCCCTTTTGATCACCCCTCTTTTAATCCCCAAGCTCAGGCAGGTGACTATGTTATATATCATTCTTTGATGTTTTCCCTTCAAATTCCAGAAGAAACCAACTAAAATAATCTGTTAGTTCATAAGCATCCCGCTCTATAGTCAGCTGTAAAGGTATTGGCTTGGAATGAAAGATACCATGCTATAGTCTGGTGGTAGGTGTCTTTATTTTTTTTATTTTCTTTTATTGAATTTAAAGTGCAAGTTGGTTAATTAAAACCTTATAGACTATATAACAACAAGTTTATCATATTTTTACAGAATCAATCAAATCACATAATCAATGTATTACAATGTAGGGCACAATACATAGCATATATAAGAAAAGCAGTTTGGCATAAAACCATAAATGTTTATAATATCATATATCACTCTCTGTAATTCAAGTTCTGGGTGTTTGCACCCCGTCACCCTCGATTCTAGTAGCTATCTTCCAAATATAAAAGGCAACACCATATAGATCATGTTTTCTGCCATTTATATGGCTGACCAAAATTGGTCAGTTGGGATCCTATTCATATCACATACAAACTTTCCATAACCTTTTAAGTACCATTCCTGCAAATTTACACATCCTGTGAGTAGATGTCTGATATTTTATATCTCTCCTTTGCAATGCCTACACATTCTATCCTCTGTGTTTAGGTCCAGCCAAGTTCCAGTATATTCCCTGCATGGTAGTATGTTAAATCTAAGAAGGAGGATAAAACTTAGCAGACTTCTGTTTCCAGTTTTAAACAAATACTGTCTAGGAGTCATAGCTTTTATTCCTTCGTGGGTATAAGTAGAGTATCGCTTCTTACTTGCCAGATAAGATAAATTAGAGTGTATATCCCACTCATAAGCTTTCTTTTTTAGGAGATGTTGGGATACAATCATTTCTTCTACTGATACAGGCATACTCATACCTACTTCCCTAAGAAAAGAGAGAGCAACTCCTCTAGATTAGATATGTATGTGTTTAATCTATCACATGTCAACATGTTTTTGCCAATCACACCCAATAAACTCAAATTTTCCATCGCTCCCAACGTAAGTTTCATATATAACTTACAGCATCGTACTTTCCAAAGTGTATTTAAAGAGATCAACCCCAGTTGACTTTGTATGGCTTCAATAGGGGTCAATTTCGGGAGACCCAGTAATGGTTTCCATAATTTACCTTCTAATTTCCCAAGGTTTTCCATTTTCTTTTGTATATTTCTAAAAACCCTTCAATTGAATATCCACCTTTGTTTGTAATATACATTTTCATAATATTCAATTTTTTTACGACTTTGGTCTCGACCATTTCAAAATATAAATCCTTGGGAGGGAGATTTATAATCAGAATCCCCAAATAGGGATATATGTCCACCACCTCAAGGTTGACGGCATTAATCTTGCAATTATAAGATCTTCCATCTCTTTTGCTTCTCGAACCCCCAAAAATCATCACCTTAGATTTATTAATATTTATACTTAAATTATTTTCTTTGGAGTAAAGATTTAGGGCATCTAGCATCTTCTGCAGCCCCCAAGTGTTTTATCTAGTAAGTGCATATCATCGGCATACATGAGACCGCTTATACCAAATCCCCCTCCTTTAGGGGGGCCATTTTTTGACCCAGCAAATCGGTCCCAGATGTCGTACACATAGAAATTATATAGTGTCGGGGAGGTTACACAGCCCTGCTTGAGGCCCAGAGAAGTTTTGATTTCTGGGGAGATTGTTTTCCCTTTTCCAAGGCAAATAGTCACTGTAGTGTCTTTATGCATTTCGAGTAGGAAGTACAATATCATTGGGCATATTTTCCTATCTGCCAACTTAGTCCAAAGTCTTTCCCTATTGAAACAGTCAAACGCCTTCAAATAATCGATGTAACAAACGTACAATTTTATTTCTTTTTAATATACAATATCTGAAATTATATGTTTCAATATCACAAATTATCCAGGGTGCTATGGTTTTTCCGAAAACCAGTTTGTTGAATCGGTATAAGATCATTTTCATTGCTATCTATCATGGCTAATAAGCGATAGTTGCTCGGGTCCTTTTTATCCCCTTTTTATGGTCCCGAACAACCATCTCCTTTCACCACTTTTCCGGAACAATCCCGCTTTCCCAGATATTGGAAAATATGAGATGCAAGAATGTTGCCAATTTTTTGGGATTCCTTTAAAGGACAGCATTCGACAGCCAATCTGGTCCTGGTGCCCTACAAACTTTCATCTCATTTATAATTTTTAGTATATTCTGCATCTCATAAGGAAATCTTTGATGTCAATTTTTCACACATTCTAAGCGTGGAGGGGTAGACCTATCCTCCACGTATAATAGATTGGAGATATATTTCTCCCATGCGGTTTGTCCAACATAATTTTTTTCTTTTGACGTGTCTTTCAATATATATTGCTGATAGAGGTACCAGAACTTCTTGGTATCATGTGTATTACCTAATACGTATATGATCTTCCAATTAGCGTTAATCACATTATGTTTATATTGTTTAAGCCAATTTTGGAATCTAGTCTTGATGTTTTTGATTTGGGTTAGTTTTTCTTCTTCTGTTAGGGTACCATTATTTTTAGCATTCTTAATTTCCTTCTTTTTATCTTTCTTTCTTCTATTTGGTTGTCATATGCATTTGCACGTAGTTTTCTATTTTTTTGGTGAATCCACACATTATGGTTATTGTTTTGAAACATGCCCAATAAGTTTCCTACGATTTTAAGCCCATTTAGGGCAATCTCTTGTCCTTCCAAGGGTAATATAGAAAACATTTTATTAAATCACTCTAACTTAGTCTCGGTCCATATTTTCCTATTTCCTCCCACAGAGCTCTGTATTTCCATGGCATCACCCCTTTTCCATTGAGTAGATATCATTTTCTGAAGTTTACATGTGTGTAATTTGTGTTCACTCAGAGGGGTGGGTATATAGTGAAGGGTACTAGCAATTTTTCTTATCTCCTCCCTAACAAATATATAGTGAATTTGAGAGCTAACTTTATTATTTGACCAACTATCTTTATTTGGGGTGTCTTCCCCCGGTTCTAGGTATTTGAGTCCCCAATTGGCCAGTAGTTTTAACCAAGTGATCCCACTCATAGCTTGGGATTGTGTCTTACCAGGGAGTCCTGATTCATCAAATACAGAGGGGGCATATTTGTAGTTTCTTCATCTAGTAGATTCCACTTAATCATCATCTCTTTTGCTATATTACAATAAGCATTGAAGTCCCCGAAAACTATTATTCTGGATCAAGGGGAGTTCTCAATCCAACTTTCAATCAGCACAGTTATAGTCACCCCTATGTTTACCAGGTTTGCCCTTCCTGGTCGTGAGTATACATTAATGATAAAAATGTCACCAAAGAAGTCCACATTACCCTCATCACAAAAGGAGATTGGATGGGGCATTCAAATATTCAAATGGGCACATGCTCCTTTACCCCTATACATAAACCTCCTGCTAAGCGCCCCTTAGTTACACCTATTGCTGGTTTACAAATAATGTCGTATCCATCCAAAGATATGGTTCCCCCATCCAAGTTTCTTGTAATGCAAAGACATCACTCTCTTTCAGTAGCTTGACTCCATCAATATGTCTGATGGAGTTATATCCTCTACTATTCCAGGATAGGAGGGAAAGTCCCTTTTCTTGGGCTTCATCTCAATTTTTTGGAAAATACTTTTGGTCCGGGATCCATAGATCCAGGTTTCTCTTCGCATTCTCTTTTTCTCTTTTTTGAACTATGTTTATAGGAACATTACTTTCAAATATTTGGTTAATATTATTACAAAAAAAGAATTTCATATTTAATGCCCCATATTTCATTTGAATGTTCCCTAATTAAATCTACAATCACTGCAGTTCCAAATTGTACAATAGCCCAATTTTCCCAGCTACCCTGTTTTGGTAATATTACCGAATCAATGTCTGTTGATGTAATGATTTGTAGTTGTGGTATCTTATGTAGGTGTTCGAGTAACCAAGATCTATTCATATAAGGGCTCTCCTCTGAGGTTTGAGTTTCTGTGATTTTAATACTCTTACCCAGCATGTCAATTTCAGTTGAATAGATTTTATTTTGATTATTTTGGTTTTTAAACATGGCTAATCTTTCCATTTCTCTAATGCAGATCTCTTTTTCACATGATTTCAAGGAGCGGGCAGCTCTACTTATAGGTATATTCAAACATCTCATATTTTCTTTATTTCCAATTATGTTCACAATTTCAATGTCCCCATCTAAACATCATTCATCCTTTTCTCCGCCCTCTGCAGCTACATCAACCAAATCAACCACCTCTGGAGAATTATTTTTAACCATTTTCCAGAGTGCCTTTTTTGGAGGTAGGGATTTTGTTATTTTTGCTAATTTGGCATTTTTTAATTGACAACTTGAATGTATCCCCTATTTCTATACAGTCAATATCAAAGAGGGGAGATTCAGCTAGGGCTATGCTATTTCTTTTAATGCTCTTCTTCTTGCTCGTACACATTTTAGCTCCCCGATCAGAAACCACCCAGGATTCTTCTTCTATCATACTTGCTTCACCAGCTTCAGCAGATTTTGCCAAGTCTGGGGTGACAGAAAGGTCCATACCGATAACATTTCCCATAGCAATGTCTTGATTTGGAGTATTCTCCTCTAATGGTATTATGGGGCCCATATTGAGCCCTAATGATTGTCGTCTAAAATTCTGTACCAGATTCAATAGGGAATTGTTGTCGATCATAGAGCTATTTTCCGGTCCTTTCATTGGATCAGACTTTTCTGATGTATTTTTAATTTCCACTATTGAAAGGAAGCTGGAGATTTTTGGTTGGTTCATTATAGTTTTTCCATTTGCGGGAGTTAAAGTGTCATTATGTATACCAGCCATTTGTAAACGTCCTTGTTTACCAATTCCTCTTATTGTTTTTGTTTAATTTTTAATGATAGTTTTTTAATCTTTTTTTGTCTTCAGGTTATGCGATCGTAATTTGGGAGCCATCCTAGCTACGAGTCAAAAGGTCTAAGAAAGAAGGCTAAATGGAGCGTTTGTATTATCTTGAGATAGAAAGGATAAAATGCTCCTCACTATATTTCCCAGTCTATGTAAATGCTAATCCGGAGGATATCTCTGGGAAACAGTTATTGGTGAATTTAGCTTTTACAGAATGTCAGAGAAGGGTAAGGGCAGTCCCATAGATTGGTGTTGGGACAAGCTATAAGACTAAACACCCAGGTGACTAACCCAGATATGGAGAGTAATGTTAGTTTAAAAGAAGTCAAATAGTTTATTAATTTAAAAAGGTTCAATAAATACCACAAATCCAATAAGTTAAAACAAAGTAAAAATGCATCTTGTTTCTTGTCCTATAAAGAGCCCAATACATTAGTAATATTATAGGACGCTCATTTGATTTGTGTCCTGTAAAATCAAAACTTTGAAATATAAAATCACAATTAAATATGCCACTTGTATAAGTTTCCAGGTAACAAAAAATATTTGGTCAGCTTTTCAGGTCATAAAGCAGCCAGGCATTCAATCAAGTTCAAGGTCAAGAGCGGGGCACACCCGACAGCTCGAGGAGCTGCCCTAGTCCACGTCCCCCCCTCTGCCTCACAATTATAAAGTTGCACGGAGGGATTACCAGATGAGTTTTTCAATATATTTGGATCCTTTAGTGCAGGTCAGCGTGGGGGTAAGGTCAGAGGGCTAGGTCATATAGGGAACCACTATAGTGCACAATACCTTAATATCTTTCACCACCTTTAAAGGAACGCTGGTATGACCGTATGCAGATATTTCCACAAGCCAGCCAAACAGCCCCAAACAGCTGCACCTCACCCTTTACACCTCAGGACTTCATGCTGCAAGGGTGGCTGTGCATGTCTTTTGACTTCCTCCAGCCACACGTGACCTGCGAGTCTGCTGTTTCTCAGACGCCGAGTCTCCTTAAAGAAACAGGAGCGTGTCCGTGTCTTTATTTATTGCCAGCCATGTGAGAATTGAATCATCTATGGCTAGAGTGCATTTTATCTCAATCAAACAATACTTAAGGACATCAATAGCCCACTTGATGTCTAAACTCTCTTAATGTCTAAACTCTCTTATTCAGTCAGGCATCATTTATTTCCATGGGTACGCATTT
Source organism: Ambystoma mexicanum (assembly GCF_040938575.1). NCBI lineage: Eukaryota > Metazoa > Chordata > Amphibia > Caudata > Ambystomatidae > Ambystoma > Ambystoma mexicanum. The sequence goes on along the minus strand of NC_090928.1, from coordinate 315,587,658 downwards.
TATGCTAATCAAAAGAATTGGTTGCTCGATTCCATTGTGTACCTGGGATATGACAGTGCCAAGACTGATACTGTTCTTATGCAGTGGCATCTTTTTTGTGGCCTAGAGCTTGCACTTATTTGGTTGCACCATTCCCATGCCAACTTTGAAGCCAAGGAATTTCCTGGTTGTTAGAGCAAGTTGGCATTTCTCTGGTATAGCCTTCAAGCCTATTAAGAGAGTATGAGTGAAAACATAGAGAAGTGTCATGTATTCTTCCAATGATGGTTGGCGTAGTACAGACATGCCAACATTCTTGAGACCCTGAGAGGAAGATTTCACAATCAAAATTGGGAGAATAGTATTTTCGAATAAGATTGCATTGGGGGTACAATATATTAGGCGGGAAACAGTCTAAAATAGCACTATTTTGAATTGAAAAATCGGGAGTCTCCTGGCTAAATCAGGATGGTTGGCGCATATGGTATTACAATATCATATAAATTCACCCAGCTTTGGCTTGATGTGGCTGAAAGGCACAATCAATGACTCATGAACATCTGTCCCATAGGTGCCACACAGTCAAGAGCAGTATTTGTAGCATCCTCGGTAGCCAGAGGTATCTCAGAGTTAAATCAAGTGTAGAGATGCACCTGGAAGGGTCAATCCTCTCAATCATCTCATCTGTTTGGGAGCATGGGATATACTTTACATCTTGAAATCACATTGATCTTCCCCAAGTCAATGTAAAACCTCCAGGAAAAATCTGGCTTGCCCAAAAGGATAATGACAACTATCAGTGGCCCTGGGAGGGTTTGATGAAAATCAACTCTACCATCTTCTATTCCTTTTGTTTTACTCCTTCTAGCCACTTTTCACAAAGTCAGTAGGGTCGAAAATGGTGATTTTATGCACAGAGTCTCTATTTGGTGAACATTGCAGAGGCTCTTCCGGGCTTATCCTTGAATACATCCTTAATATATTCGAGTAGTCACACATGTCAGCAGTCTGATATGGTTTCAGGTACTCTGATAACATTTTCTGTATGCTTGCAGAGGCCTCTTTTACAGTGTGGATTCCAGCACTGGCCATTGCTTCAGTGCTGTCGAGGTACTTCTAGACTTTCAACCAGTTAATGTGGTAGACCTGGGACATTTTCCGATGGTTGTTCTCTTGAATGTAATCACTCAGAACATTGAGTACCTCAGTGACTTGATAAGAGCCATACCATTTGACAAAAAGGTTGTTCTCTGATGTAGGGAGGAGAGCCAGGACCTGCTTACCCACTAATAATGTTCTCAAACAAGGGTGGTGATTTCCTGACTGGCCTGTCGGTGCTATTGTATGATCTTTCTCTCCAACTGAAGCCTTTCATTGCTAACGTAGCCAAATTGTGTGACATTCTGTATTGTGTTCGACTGACTCTCCAAACCTTAACAATATCAAGATTTCTTGGGGTGTTCATCCATAGACCAGCTCAAAAGTTGACAACCTTATTGAAGCTTGGGTGGTTTTCTTCATTAGTTCAAACCAGTTGCTGATGTCTTCATTGACCAATTTCTGCAATTTACCAGGGTCTGTTGAATTGCTCCATTGAATCATCCATCTGATATCTATAAATGGATGCTGACAGGGTCCCTATAAAGAGAAGATTCCTTATTTCAGTAATTAATTTTGAAAAAAGATTTGACCCCAGATCCGTAAATGTTTATTTAGGAAAAACCATCCTAGTCAAATAAAAGACTACATTTTTAAGGATCTGTTATGTAGTGTTTTGTAATGAAAATGCCTCAGGATATTAGGTGCATAGTTAACAATCACTAAGATATACTTATTCCTCACTTTAGAATCGATTACGGGACCAATGATATCCATTGCTAGCTTTGTGAAAGGTACCTCAATGTTTGGTAAGTGTTGTAATGGAACTCTTCCTAGACTAACCTATGAGGTCTTCTGGGAAATCTCACAAGCTTTGCAGTATTTCTTTATATGCTGGTAGATGCCTGGAGAGACAAACCTACTTAAGTCATGGTCCTTGGTTTTTGTAAATGCCCTGTTGTTCTGATAATGGGCACAAATGGATTAAGTGCAAAAGTGCTTTTCTGAAAGAGGTGGTAAAGTAACTGATACAGCTTTTGCCCATTCCCCTTGTGGCTATTCTTGAATTGGTAAGACAGTCCCTGATTTTCCACAAAGACCTTTTCATGTCTGCCTTGTACTAAGCAAATCACCTGCTCAAAGGCAAACCGAAGTAATGGATCATTACGCTGGGTGGTGGAAAATTGGGAGCTATGGGCAGTGGAGTCAGGAGATTGTCTCACATGGTCCCCCTGAAACTGTCCCACTTCAGGCAGAGCCAGTGTGGGGATTAACACAGTTCAATGGAAGGATCATAGGACCTGTATGCAGGAATGGGAAGATACAGAGATATTCCTCCCTCATATTTCCTCCCTCCCCCTTTGTGACAAACTAGTAACTTCTATTTGTGTGATAAAGTGCACTCATAGATAATCTGAACTATATGATCCCCCTCCTGGGCAACACAGATTTTGGTTGCATGGCTCAAAAGTAGAGCCTTAAAAAGGACATCCTCGTCTCCAACCCAGGCCTCCCTATCGCTGACAGCTATGTCAGTGCTTCCTCCAGCAAACCTTCACTGACATCCTCTTTGTCGTTCCCTCGCCCGACCTATGGACTCTTCATATGGTCTCTGTGCTTTCTCCTTTCTCTTCTTCTCCCATTAATGGTGGCATCCAGTGGGAGGCCCTCCTGTCCTCCTCCCACTCCTCTAAGGTAGTCATTAATGTATAAATCTATGGCACTGTCTTGGTCCGAGGCCCTCAGACCAACCTCCTCTTTGATAGATGCTTCCTGCACCTCATCAATTTCCTTTGTTCTACTGCTGTCCCCTCTCTTCCCTCCACGGCTTCCTTGCCCCCCCCTTCTGCCTCCTCCTTGGATACCCTGCCCTCTCTTCCTTCCTCTTCTGCCCACCCTCGGGCTTCTTCTACACCTCCGCAGGGCATACCTCGGATTTGTACCCCTCTGTGGAGGTCTATCAAGAATGGCAACCTTCTCCATGTTGCCACTCTAAACTCTCACTCAGCTGTCAAACACTCCTCTGACATCTGCCTCCTCCTTGAAGAACTTGACTTTGATTTCCTCGGTCTCACAGAGAAATGGTTTGCAGCTAGCTCTGTCACGAGCTTTGACACTCTCCTCCCAGATGGCTATAAAATGCTCTCCGTGCCCAGGCCCAATCATTCCAGAAGGGGTGTAGCCCTGATCTTCCCTGAGTGGATTCCTGCCTCTGTCATTCCTACACAGGCCTACTCCTCTTTCGAATCCCTCGTCTGCAGGTGCTCTCTCTTTCCTAGCCATTCCCTTACTGTGGTTACTATCTATCGGCCACCTGGTGAAATCTCCTCCTTCCTCTCGGAGTGGACCGACCTCTCCTCTTCCCACCTGGTCTCAACCACACAACTCATCCACCTGGATGCTTCCAGTCCATCCTCTGGACTCTTTTGCAACCTCTGCAACTCTCTCTCACTCTCTATCCTTCCTTCTGGCCAGATTCACTCTGCAGGGCACACTCTGGATGTTCTGATCTCTACAGACCTTCCCCTTTCTAACCCTCTTACCACTCCTCTCTCCTGGAGTGATCACTTTCTCCTTTTCTCCCAGCTCACTCTCTCCACCCCTCAGGCCAAGCCAACTCGAGCACTGGCACCTTCCTTCTCGGTTATCCGACCCATGAAGTGTGTGTCAGTTGAGGCTTTTACCGCCACTTTCTCACCCCCTAGTTCCCCCTTTGGTTGACTCACACCCTGACACAGCCCTCTCCATGCTCCACTCTGCTATGTCTGATACTCTTGATGTTCTTGCCCCTGTCATGGGGATCCGCTTGAAGCCCAAAGCCAAGTGCAACTCCTAGTATGTCTTAGACCTTGCTACCCTTAAATGCAAGTGCAGGGTGGCTGAGAGGAAATGGCTTGCTTCCTGTACATCCTCTGAAAAACTGGCCTGCTGCCTGCTCCAAAGGCAATTCCGGCTCTCTATCTGCACCAAGAAGAGAGCCCTCATCCAAGCCTGTGTCTCTGCGGCATCCAACAACTCGGCTGAACTTTTTAAAATCTGCAGGAGTGGGCCAATCATGCTGCAGTCTCTACCTCTCCTGTCCCTTCCCAGGCCCTCTGCACAGCCTTGGCTTCTCATTTCATCTATGAAACTCAGGACATCCTGTCCTCTCTCTCTTCCTCTCCTCCTCCTCCCTCTACTGCCTGCTCTTCCTCTGGCCCTTCTTCTGCCACCTCTCCTCCCTCCTTCTCTGCCTTTACCCTGTTCTCCGCAGACGAGGTTTCTAGACAAGTCTGATCTATGAAAGTCTCACCAAAACAGGTTCACCCCTGTTCCTCCAAAACGCTCAAGGACCACATTGACAACCTGCCTCCTGCTCTGATTGACTTCTGCAACCACTCCTTCACCACCCAAGTCTTACCTTCCTCCCTGAAGCACTTTCTTGTGCATCCTCTTCTTAAGAAACCCTCTGCTGACCCATCCAGCCTGACTAACTATCACCCAATTTCCATCACTCAGTTCCTGGGCAAACTCCTGGAAAAGCTGGACACACAAGAGTGTCCCAAATAGCTACCCTCCAATATTGCATCAACTGGGGAGGCGGGTAAGCAGTCGAGGCAGTCGCAGATAAAAGAGAAACCTGAAGTCAGTTTCTACCGAGGTGCGGCGGTGAACCGTAGTGAGTTTCAGCGCAAGGTCCCCTGACTATGCATTGTTTGGCACAGTAAGATGATTCCACATGTACTTTTCCGGATCCCATTATCCCAGCAGATCTGTTTGGATATGCGGCCAGCTTGAAGATGCGATCATACTGCATAAACATATGAATTCTGTATGCGATAAACGTGAATCAAGATACAATACCACTCTACTCTAAGGAGGCTCTGTGTGTCCTGAAGAAAACCTTGTACTGCTGCCTATTTGTTGTACTAGTGACAATAAGGTTGTGTTTGTGTTCAAACTACAAGGCTGGAAACAGATGTAGACAGTCAACACTTCTGTTTATGTGGGGGCTGATGCATATATGAAGTTCAAACAAATGCATGAAAATAAGTCACCCACAGGTTACTAACATCACCTCTATTCTGTGTCATAGCTAAGTACATAAAGAGTAGTTATTTATCCTCTCTGAAACTACTACAGTAGCCTCAAGTCACGATCACACATGAAATGTATTCTTGATCTTTTATTGGTTGTTAGTTCTCATGTCCAGGTGGTCTGAGTATTATTATATGTTTTTTTAATACATTTCATACTTTTGTATACATTCAACCCTCCTGATCTTTTGATATATGCTTATAAAGATGGTACCTCACTCTGTTTGTTAACTGCAAGTCCCCAGTTGATGCAACATTGAAGGGTAGCTATTTGGGACTCTCTTGTGCGTCCATTGATACTTATTTCCTCTCCCAAATTGCCCCCCCAAAAAAGAGGACTTTTGTTTGTGTGCTTCTTGAGCAGTTAACTCCTGGAAAAGCTGGCCATCTCCCTGCTTAATCTTCACACTGAATCTGTTGGTTGTCTCCATGACCATCAGTCTGGCTTCAGAGCCGCCAGAAGAATGGAAACTGCTTTCCTGAACATCTGTGAAGATCTGCTCTACAACCTCAATTCCAACAACCTGTGTGTCCTCATCCTAATTGATCTCTCTTCTGCCTTTGACACGGTCAACCATGCCATCCTGCTCAACCGTCTCTGTGATAACCTGGGTATCACCGATCAGGCACTGGCTTGGCTGACTTCTTTCCTCTCTGATCACCCTCCCAGGTGCAACTTGGGACCTTCCTCTCCTCTATCTCTATGTCTACCTGTGGTGTTCCCGAAGAGTCTAACCTCTCTCCCTGGCTGTTCAACCAATACCTGGCACTTTTTTTCCCACCGCATTGCTGCTCTCTGCCCCAACTTTCTTTCATCTCTGACTGTCTGTCTGCTATCCAGGAGTGGTGTGCCGCCAATGATCTCTGCCTTAATGCAGGTAAAACAGAGATTCTCCTTATCGGCAAACCTGCTCCCTCTTTTTCTGTCACTCTTTGGCCGGCCTCTCTTGGCCTTCTTCCTGCTCCCATCTGTGAGGCTAAAAACCTCGGGGTCATCTTCGACTCCACACTCTCCTTCTCTCCTCACATCTCTGACGTCTCTAAGAAGTCACACTACCAGCTGCTCCTCCTCACAGGTATTCTTCCTGTCCTCTCCTTCCCCCAGAAGCTCACTGTTGCCAGAGCTCTGCTTCTCTCTAGGCTGGACTACTGCAACAGCCTCTTTCTAAATCTGCCTACCTCTACTCTCCGCAACTCAGTACTGCAACCGCAGTACTGTTTTCAGTACTGCGAAACGTGCCCTTGGCCTCCAGCTCAGGGATCGTATCTCTCCAGGACTGAAATCTCTGCACTGGCTCCCAGTGGTGGGGAGGATTAAGTTCAAAACCTCTGCATTGTCCATAGGCCTTCTGGGGCATGAGCCCTCAATAACTTCAACTCTCTCTTCCTAAATATCTTCCTTCTTGCACTCTTCGCTCATCCGCCTCCAACTCCCTCAGGGTCAGTTGCTTCTCCAAGCAACGAGTTGGTGGTAGATCTCCTTCTTCGGCTGGGGCCTCCCTCTGGAACAGCCTCCCTACCTCTCTGAAACTTGAGGAGAGCCATCTCCGGTTCTGGAAGCACCTCAAGTCCTTTCTCTTTGCTTCTGCTTTCTCTCTTCCTCCCCCCTGCTGATCGCCTGCTTGAAACTGAAACTGCACTGGTTGCCTGGCTACCCTCTGATCTCGAGCCCAGGTCCCCTCCCCGACAATTGCAAAACTGCAATACCCCTGGAAACCCTTGCACTCGGGGGCTGTTTCTGTATCCCTACAGGCCCCTACCAGCACTTGACACCTGATGTCTGCACTTACCCTTGCACTTGGCACCATCTGGCCGCACTTATTATTTATTGTTTTATTTATTTTTACTGTTATCCTATGTACTGAATTGCCCCTCCCCTTTCCCCCCGCACTTTTCCTCCTCCCCATCCCCTGCAGTTGCGCGATCTCAATGTCACCTGGCCTAGTAAGATCTTTGTCTCTGTTTTCACGCTGTTCCCCCTTCCTTGCCTCGTCTCCCCTTGAAACACTTGTGTATAGGCGCGTTATAAATGCCATATCATATCATATCATATCATATATTCTCATCATCTCCATATATCACACCAGCATCCACTTAATAAATTTTGCTGATATTCTGCCATAAGTACACTCTGGAAGCTGCATTGTAAAGCCATTGGAAATGGCCCCTGCTGCAATGTCCACCTGGGCTGAGGAGCAAATGCATATGCAAGCATGACTGGCCTTGTAGTTCATAATATCTGCAAGATGGTTGATGGAGGTTTTGAGAAGGCGTGTAGGCTGACTTTGTAAATTCCACTCTGACACCATTTGTCATGAACCTGAGTGTCTTCCACAAAAGGCAAAACACCAGAAGTATGGTTCAACAAGTTTTATTGGGATATTTCTAAGCTAGTCGATCCCTGTCCCTCACAGTCTTTGGGTGATGAGTGTCTTTCTTTGCTTCCTGATGCCTTGTTGGTGGTTTATGGGGGCTTGAGTATGGAGAGGAGACCTTCTCCCTCTCAGGCCCACAGTGGTGCTTGCTTGCTGGGTCTCTGCCTTAATGCTTGTCTGTGTAGACATCTCACAAGACACCAGAATCATAGGCAGGCAGTATTACACCTCTGAACTTCCACTGGATTTCTGTCCGATTCTGTCATCACTCTCTTTACCAGGGTTTTGGCTGGCTCTCTGACCAGTCCACTCTCTCCTCCTTGAGTCCCTGCATATTTTGCTATCTAAGTGGCCTTTCTCTAATCCCTTCTTGTCCTGACCATCACTGCCTGCTAGCCCATGTTCTTGTTCCTTCAGCCAACCCAGGTTCCCCGTGATCAATCTGATGGATCAACTCTACCCACGCTGACATTTTGACTCCCTGGGAGCTTAACGTACTGCTTTGTCGTCTTCCACTCTTCTTCTCTGTATGCCACCTGGTGTTCATCCTCTGCTACTCTCCACTACCCTTTCTTCTCACCCATTTCCTCTTTCCAACTCTTGGCATTCTATCTTACTTCAATTCTCTTCCTCTCACCCTCCTCTTCCTCTCATCAACCATTGATCTTCTGCAGTTTGTCCTCACTCATCTCATCTACTTGCCTCCAGAACATGATGTATCGCATCTGCTCCTACTCTCGTCACCCTCCTCCTGCTCCTTGTTCCCCCTTGTTTCCTCTTTGACCTTCTGCTTCTCTCTCCATGATTATCTCCTTCCTTTTCCTCCAAATGTGTTGATGCTCCATCTGCAAATACCCACACCACACTGAACTTTCAATTTCCATATGTAGTGGGCTAACCCATGCTTAGGGGTGGTTCTTGGTGTAGAGGAGCAGGTAGACACATATACCCTAACTCCCCCCCTCGCTGCCATCATACTGCTACAGTAGAAGAAGAACTGTATGCAGGACCCCCTGTGCTGTCCCTCTACCGCATCAAGTGTATGAGAGACGTTATGCACTCACACAACCATACCGAATGTGCCCTTGCACTGAAAGAGTGGAAGGATGTCTGCACGTACAATTGGACAACTGACAAGGGCAGAGTGATGTCATGAAGAATATATATGAGGACAAACTGAAAAGATATGAGAATACTTAAGAATAACGATATAACTGAAGTGACAAGAGAAACATGTACGAAAAGATAAAGTAATCGTGCATGCAAAAGAAGATCAAGTACCTTATGCACCAAAAGGTGTAAATATGCAGTAATGCAAGGTAGACAAGATACATAGAAGCTTGCTATAGAGGAAAATATAACATGGCAAGGATGGGCATGATAGGAAAATGGACATCGGCTCATGCAGAGATTCTTTTGAGCTACCTCAGAAACAGACCAGGGCTGCAGGTGCAGGAGACGTAGAATCAGGAGACGCTGGAAAACAGTTTTGTGCGCAGAATAAAGAGGAGTTTAGGATGTTATTTCAAGGAGTAGCTGCAAAGGAGGAAAGGAGGCAAATGGATGAGCCATGAGAGTGAGACATATTTCTCTTAGATTAAAGAAGAAGAAAATATTTACGAGAGCCAAGCATTGGACAATGAACAATGAATGAGGTTCCTAGAAGATGGAGTGAGCAAGTCTCTAGAGGTCAGAAGCAGCAATAACACCCAGTGTAATTTAACCAAATAACAGTAAATAGGAGGTTGAAATGTACACATTTGCAGTCTCCTCACATGTGATGCAAAAGTTGAAAACAAGGGCTATTCATTAAGCTGTGGATGAAGATAGTGATGTGCTCATACTCCCTTGAATGTCCTGGAGAGAAGACTACAAGGTCAATTCAGACAAGAAACATTGGCTTATAGTCAGACTGATGAGAGATGATGGACTAATTGAGAAAGTGGGGCGTAATCTGATGTGACTGAAGCACCTGGGTTTCATTTCGCTTACAAGCTCCAAGTTGAGCCGAAAGTTCAAGGTTGGGTGGGTATGCCAATCAATTAGTCGGTCTATGGGGCAACCTGCTATACAATGTTGCATAGACAAATCCGCTGCCATTTTGTCCACTGTAATCAGTATCATACATATTTAGAGATAGTTCAAGGCGTGTCCTACAGATGAGGGGCAGCCAATGAATTACTAGCCCATATGTACTCTATAAGTAGATATGTTCACATAACCAATCCCACCCGTAAATGGGTTTTACAGTTTGCCATGCAGGATGACATCATAGATTACGCATATTGGGGTATAAGACCTCTGTGTGATCAAGTTTGTTTGTGATTGTGTGAGCATCAGTCTAATGTCTGTCAGTTCACCTTGCTTCATTAAATTGAGAATAAAGTAGTACTTTGCCATATTCTTTGAGTCTGTCCAGTTATTTGGTATGAGATCTTTATTGATAATTCTGTCTAGAACAAGAGACACTTCAAGGTGCTAGAGCACATTTTGGTAGCAGTGCAGATGGTTCAGGTCTTAGCCAGAAGACCAAAGAGCTTCCTTTGGAGGACGACGTGCAAAATCACATGTAAGAAGATACGGCTGGCAGTTCAGCTCTTTAACGAAATTCATGGCCGGTCCAGCAGGTGGCCCGTGGACAGAAGGTGAACTGGTTGGTTGAGGGAGAGTCTATGCTAAGGGACTCGAGCTGAGCCACGGATGTAAGTAGAACTTTGAAGGTGGCAAAAATAGGGGGACGGATTGTGTTGTGAATAATATATATATATATATACATTTTTTATATATATATTTACAAAAGTAGCAGGATTTTGGGGGATTATAAAGAAGAGAAGTAGATACCTGGATTCCTGGTTCCATGGGGGCTGAAGGATTCACACTAAAAAGACTCCATACAGGGGTGTTAAGGATACCTGAGTCAAGGCCAATAAGAAGAGTGTGTGTCAAACTCCAAAGGAGGGTAAAAATGAGATGAGATACATTTACTAAATATAGTAAAGGAAAGCAAACACAGGGAAAGTGTATTGAAGTGCACATGTGTGGGGTTATAAATATGTCAATGTAAAGCTCTTGTGTTTAAACTAATAGATATAAACGTTAATAAAAAATTAAGGTGATTATCAGATTTTTTAATCAAGAGATTGACATCAATCAGAAGGATAAAAATCAGAGAAAATAAAAAAAAGAGATTCTTAAATTAGTAATGATAAAAGAAGGTGATAAAAAAAGTTGATAGAAAGTGTAAACGAAGGAGCAAAAAACATTTTTGCATATAGTTTTAAAACACGGTTAAATATTTTGATTTTCAGATAAATAAGCAGCGAGTGATGGTGCCCACTCAAATGGATCAGTGTGGTATATTTGAAAAAATAAAGAATAGGATAACATTTTGGGTAAGTATAGACAGTCGATGTCGACTTGTCTCCATGGGGGACATTCCACTTCTACACCTATGCAGGACATTGCCAAGATACACAGCTAAAATAAGGAAGTATCATTCAGAGTGGTTTCAAGGCACGACCAATAAGACACTTATGCCGTAGTCTCAGGAGGGTTCATTGTCAAAACAGTACTTCAACATACAAGGGAAAGAAGTAACGGAAAAGGTTGCCTGTTTTAGAGTTATGAAAAATATATCAGAGCGAGAAAGAAGATCCAGCTGAATAGGAGTGAATGCTTAATCAGCATAAAGGAGAGGATGTAACATCTTCGGCTCTCCTTTCCCCTACTTGAAAAAAGGGCACAGATACAGATGACAAGGGTTTTTATGCCGTAAAGGAATTGAAAGCAGTCATGGGGTACGTTAATCCGATATATGAGCCCCCCACTTATAACAGTGATATAATATGGAAGAGAGCAAAAGCAGAGAACGCATTACATATTGACATGCTATGAAAGTAACAGAAGGAAATAAATTACAAAGCTAAGGGAATTACAATAGTACAGAATTCGTGGATGGGAGGATAAATATTACTCAACCTAAATGATAAGGGCATTGAGGGGGTCCAAGAGAGATTAGAGCGCAAAATGAAAGCAAAGGATGAAGAGAGAGCACATAAAGAAGAGCCAGAAACAGAATGAAGCAAAGGGAAGAACAAAGAAGGTACAAGCCAAGGAATGAAATAGAAAGGCTAGAAGAGAAGAGACCCGAGGAGGTAGAAGCACAAAGAATGAAAGTACGTAGGTTGCAAAGAAGGTGAGAGGATATGAATTAAGGGAGATGAGGAAAAGGGAAAAAGAAGTGAACAGAAGTAGGGGACTAAAAGATGACAAGATAGAGTATCTAACTCATAGAAGCATAGTGCTGATCGAAGCACAAGAACAACTTGAGGAAGAGAGAGAGGGTTACAACAGCCCTCCAGTGAGCTGCAAGGGATACCAATAATACCAACATGGGCTGATGTGCAGGACACAGAAAATTTAGAGAAAAGACTTAATGATTTATATAGGGAAATGAGGGATAAAGAAGGGTATAAAACTGAAGAGAACGTGGAAGGATCTCTTTTGAGGGAAGTGGGAGGAAGATCAGATGACTCCATAACAGACGATCACAGAACGCTGTCTTTAAGTAGACTGGATCTTGATGATGAGGAAAAGGATAATAGCCATACAAGTTGGGGCATTCTTGTGTCAGACTAAGAAAGAGAAGAAAATGAAAGAGCGCATAGTGAGAGTGCATGCAGAGTTTCAAAAGAATTGAGTGAAGAAAAAGGGGTACAATTGTTGGATTTAGAGGACCTCAAAGAAAAAACACCAGAAACAACACCATATACTGAGCGACCACAAGCATGATGGCCAAGTGCAGGGGATGTATCCCTGCCTTATGTAAGCAGATTAAGGGCACTACCAGGATGGAGACTAATGGGCGAGACTATCGCCGCCTGGAAGACCAGAAGTGTAGGCAGGTATGATTATGCACCAGGATTCACAATTCACTTTATTAGAGAAAGGGGGAGGACAACCACAATATATACTGTGGCCCCAAATGGATAAACATAAATTAAGAAGCAAATTAACAAGTTTAACTTCCAGTGCAGGAACATTGAGCCATAGGTGACATAAAAGGCTTGTTAGCAGCTATCATATGAGAGAGAGCTGACGACATTTGGAAGCGAGCAGGATACGGAGGTGTGACTGCACAAATGTTCTGACTTGAGTGTCGTGTAGACCGATGAGACCTCCGTCCCCAAGTGACGCACAGGGGAACGAAATAGAAACCCGCTGTGCGACCCTTGAGGCCACAGGTGAGAGATGTCTTCCCAGATCCACGGAGCCTCTGGAACACCGATGCTGCTGTCAAGAAGGAAGGAGGTTAAGCACCAGGCAATCACAATACAGGCAGGTAAACAAAAGAATCTAAAGTGTCTTACCTATCTGGTGTAAGGGAGACCCAGGTAACCTAGTAGGGAGGTTCGAGGCTCATTAGATGCGGCGGTCCCTGGAATGGTAGAACCGCAGGTTAGCGTGGATGAAGAGTAGCCACCTGTGGGAGTCAGGGCTTGACTTGAATCCCCAGTAGGGAAAAGGCGTAGAAGATCAGCAAGGTACCAAGGGATGATCCAAAGACAAGTCGAGGTGCAGTCCAAATATCCGGCAACAGGTAAACAGTTCCAAGCAAAAGTACCAAGGGGTGTCCGAGGGAGTCCGAGATAGAGTTCCGTGATCAAGGTAACAAGGAGCAAGTTGTAACGCCAAACAGTGTCCGAAGCCAGCTGAGAAGCAATGAGCGTTCTGTCTCTCAGACCTTTATACTGATCGCCCCTGGGTCATGTGACTTCTCTGGATCATGTGACGTCCACCAAGATCACATGGGGAACGCCATAGCGTATCACGTGACCGGCGTGAAGACGTAAGGCCGCCCTTTCTGCTATACGTTCTCCAAGGCAGTTGCCAATGCAGAAAGGGTTGCAATCGAGCCCGTACACTGGTACGGAGTTTTCGGTTCTGTGGTTTCACCGAATCACTTGAGCCTCGAAGCTTGGGAGGAGATGTTGGGGGAATGTGAGCAGTGTTCTGATGTGTCGTGGCCTGGTGTGCAGAGGATCGCCTAACAACAAAACACAACCACGATGAAGCACCCTTTTAATAATTGCAGAGCCGATGTATGGCGGGCACTCAGAGTACAATATCCCAATACATCAGATATGGAGGCAATTATGACTTAGAAAATGGGAGAGGAGGTAGACCCTGTCGCCTATATTCAAGGTATTCAAGATGGTGCCTTGAGACACATGAACTGTGGGATAAAACAGTGGCATTATTTTACCACATTTTAGGTCAGGGACTGGTCGAGCCAGGGCAACGGCAGATGAAACAGGTGGGAATGGAAGTGAAACCATGTGCAGAAATACAATTGACGATCGTGCATCACTGCCAATTAATAGCAGAGAAAAATAAGAATAAAGCTGAGGGTAGAAAGTAGTAGCAACCAAAGTTAGTTCAGTAAAAATTGTCAAATATAGCCATAGAGGGAGCAGTATTGACGAGCAATGAAGGTGGGGTGACAGAGGCGATGCAACCACCACAGCAAAATAATTTAATTTATCCCCCAGATCAGAGTGGGTACAATTATTGGCCAAGAGGAAGAGGGAATGGGACTAGAGGAGGAGGAAGGTGTGGATTTCAAAACACTCAGGGAAGAGGAGGATTTAATGGTGGACAGCCGTAACAATGCTGGAATTACGAAAGAATGGGACACATAGCCTGAACTTGTAGAAGCAGAGGAGGCATGCAGCAAATTTGGCAAGCTTCAAGAGAGGGGATGGGCTATGTTCCACAATGTAATACAGAAGTGCAGGAGTATTATGCCCAAGATCACATGCAGGCTCAGACATATGCGCCACAACCACAGCAAATGCAGCAAGCACCATTCCAAATGCAATCACCACAAGGACAATCACAGCAACTAACCATGCAAGCACAACCGGTACAACCTCAGCAAGCACAGACACCACAGGCTATGGTACCATAATGGAATATGACTACAGGAGTTCAGCAAGCACCCACTTCGAAATTAGGGAGTGTGGCTGTGGTAAGAGGAAATCCTTTCACAGGCATAGGAATGAATTTATATCCACAATTGGACAGCCCACAGATCGAACTGATGTGTTTAGTACTATCAGTGACACAAGACCCCCAAGAGCAACCAAGGGTCAAGGTGATGATAGGAGGCAAGACATTTTCATTTCTTGTAGACACTGTTACAACTCGTTCCTATGTCCATGAGGAAAAATATCCAATATCAGGTATTGCCATGAATGTGCAGGGATTCTATGGGGCAATATGTTTAGTTCCTTTCACAGCCGAATTACCAATCTCTATAGGAGACCACGATATGTCGATGCCATTTTTATATTTTAGGCATACGCCAGTTAGCATGTTAGGGGATGGCTTGATGGGTTTATGGTCATAAAACCGAAATTAGAAATATCGAATTTCTTTTATGACTTTTTTTTCGAAATGGGGGGTTCCCCCCAACCCCCCTTTTTTTCTATTTTTTTTTTATTTTAACCCTTTTTTTTTACTTACCTGACCCAAAAAATACATATATATATAAAAAAAAATTTGATATTTTTTTTTCGGCCTTTTTTTTTTTATATCTTTGTTATTCGGGATTTTTTTTCGGCCTTTTGACCGACCACCGGCTTGATGATGAAAATTAACATGATGATATCTTTTACTGACAAAGGAATAGTGTGTTCCGCCCACTGCCTGCTAGTACGTTCAACTAGATGCATGTGACTTTGGTTTCCACTACTATGGGCTTTAACAAACTGACACATTATATGAATTCCACTCTACTGACTTAAATCATTTCCTTAAAGGGATAGTATCCGAAGGGGTTTTATTGTGGCAATCCCCTCCTTGCCTCTGTGCCTCCTGTTGGAAGAAAAATGGTGGTAGACAGACTTTTGGTGATACAGCGAGCCCTTTGAGACCTCAGCACCCGACTCCATGCTCAAAAAGGAGACTTTGTCACAGGAAGGTTAGCCACACCTCACCCAAGCCTTAAGTCATGGGCTTGTCACATGGCATTCCGATATTGCGCACCCCCTTTAAGGGGTATTGCTTTGACAAATTCCCTAATATGCAGTGTTACCCAGCTCAGGAAAAAAAACCTGTGGCAACTCTAACCCTCATGTGATGGGAGTTGGGGAGTGTTCCAAGGTACATTTAACAAACATGCAATATAAGAGGCAGAAATACTTCAGACACATCAAAACAAAGACCCAATAGAAGGCACAAAGAACTGCATAGTAGACATTTTTTGCATACTGCACTCAATTAAAGATGGTGGACAGAGCCTTTATCTGCTCAGTGTGAAGAAACGCACACAGAGAGGCGAGATTCCAAGCACAAGAGGAATTTCATAGTGCAAAAGTAATCTACCAGCCATACTGTGGAAACTCAAAAGAGGCACACCTGGGTCTTGTTAGACCTAAACGAATCTTTGGGGTGACATCAGAGCCTTATAAAAGAATGGGAATTTGGCAGAAGAGTGTGGGTCGTTGGATTAGGAGAACTATAGGACAGAGGTGGACATCTGGTGACAAAAGTGTGGCAACATGCATTACCGCCAAATAAAGTCTTTCAGACACTCAATACATTGCAGCGAAAGACAAAAAGAGGGATCAAGTACAAGTGATGGAAGAGCTTCCTTGTCAACATGAAAGCAGGTGAGCTGTGTGAACAATGCCAGTTTAGGGAGCTCAAAATGAGCAACCTTATTAAATCTGAACTAGTTGAAAGTCTTTGACGGTACTAGAGGGAGCAGATCAAGTTCTGGTTCTTGTGGCAGAAGAACCCCAAAATCAGAAGGATGCTGCTGAAGAGGGGAGAGAGAACTTCTGCATCCAAACCTTTCTGGGCCCTTAGTCTCCACCTACCTGATCTCCTACCAGAGTGAGTATCCCAACAACAATTTCAGAGAGCCCAGCTGGTGGAACACAAACCCCATTGTAACTTAAGGGGTGAGTGACTTTAGATGGAATCGAAGGAGGCGGAGGCTGCTCTGGCTGAACAAAGTGACGTTCCTGCAATTCAAGCTGAAGATGGTAACACTGGGGTTAAAAAAAGGCACATATAAACGCTCACACATAAAGGGGCAGTCTAGCACGATATCAGCAGCATGGAGGTTATGGCAGGGATTCCTGGCAAGGCTATATATGCAAGGGGCATCCCGCCATTGATAGCGGAAGGAGAAGGTTGCCCAGGAAAGACTGGTGAGCCCGGGCCACATCTGGCAGCAGTGACCTGACTAATCAAAGGGATCCGGCTTGCCGGGGCTGGGCCCTGCATCAATTGTGTGGCACTCCCCTCCCTCTCTCAGGGAGCACTGCATACATAAAAATCAGCCAGAACAGTGGGGGTGAAGGTGTGGCACTCCCCATGCCCACTGGGAGCACCAAACAAGTAAGCGGGCTGCAGCGATGAAGGAAGGTGTGGCGACCCTCCTGTCAATGTGGTGCCTCTTGATGAGAAGCCCGGCATGCAGCGGTTGACACCAGCGTGGCACCCCTCTTGGCAGAAGGGTATTTGGCAGGACCAAGCAGATATGTTTTTTATTGGTGTTGCTGAGTGGAGTGCCGGTGTGAGGATTTTGGGCTTTTTGCAACAGACCTCTATGGCACTGCGCCCGCACCACCTCCAAAGTTATTTTTTCAGGAGATTCTTCACTTTTTTCCCTTTTTTCTGTGGCAGTGGGTTACATCATCATGTTAAAACACATCCTCCTGGCCCCAAAGTGATGGGCCAATTCAGCTATCCGTGGCTAAAGAGCAGTGGGTTGCACAACAGGAAACCAAAAGGATCAGGTAAATCCCCAGAAATAGGAGCACCGCCATTAGCACCAGACCCCAAAATCATTGCAATAGCATGACCGATAAATAGACATTACATCACAGGGCTATCCAACCGGAGAACAAGGCCAAGGTAATGGATGGCCAATCACAGCTTGAAAGGGTGCAGTATTCACAGTCACTGAAGGAAGAGCACTTCATGAAAATGTAAGACGTTAGCTCATCAGGCTGTCAGCTTTCCCTAGCTCTAAACTCTCAACTCTTTTTAACCTTGTCGGGGGGAAATTTTGCCGGGGTCGGCTGGGCCGTCCGCGGACCTCCAGGCAGGGAGGCCCCAACTCCTCCCGTATATCCCAAAAGAGATAGAGTATGAGACACACACAAGAAGCAAGATGATTCTGCTGTTTATTAAACAAAACGGCAGGGATGGGTCAAGGATCGTACGCGTCCGTCCTGACACTCTCTCAACATCGTGGGGCTCGCAGACCCTTTTTACTTTAGTATGACGCGCTACTTGCGTCACCTGAGAAAGTTAGCAAAAAACCTATCGCCACTCTGGATTGGTTCCCCGAGTGGTAGGGTTAGTATAGCATACGTATAGAGAACGTTGTTAGTGGTTAAGGGTCAGTCAGGTGGTATACTTGGGTTGTCCCTTCAGTTTGATACATACAAATTGTTACATGAAGACCCCTGAGGATTGGTCAATGTTAATGGCGTCAGTGATAAGGGCCCCATGTTCTGATTGGTCCACCCGCGAGCCCCCCAGTCTGGGACCATCGCTGTTCCCAGCTCGCGGTGCACTTGTCATTTGCAACAATGTTTCACTATGGGTATGTGCAGACAATGTGAGGATTTATTCATAAGCAGGAAGGCCGACTACTCCCACCGCTGCAGATGTCCATTGAGTCGCTTGATTGTATCTGCCTGTGTCTTGAGACGGGGGATCCAGGCGCCTTCTTCCTCCTGGGCTTGGCACCCTATCAGGTTCGGCTTGGTCACGTGAGGTGGGACCGTGGTTGAGGCAGAATTCTGCACAATTAATATTGCATTTCTCACTGTGTGCCTGGCTTATCTTGCAGGTGTGACCTTGGCGTCGGCTTGCGGTATGAGAGTTTGCAACGTTGTGCCCTTGACTGTCTGCTTTCGCTGGGCTCATTCTGCATGGTCAGCAACCGAACTCTTGCTCATTCAATGTTCATGGAAGCTTTTGCTTGCGGCCTACTTGGGCCTGGTGCATAGGTGGAACCGTTTGATACAGAGCGCTTTAGGTTATGGTATCATATTGCTCTATCCCCAGTATCGTGTCTTCGTTATATTTCTCATTATGATACGTGGGCTTAGGAGAAGCGTGAGCAAGCCTTTTTAGATGAGTTCATTGTGCGTCTTGCGTTTCTGCATTTTGGAAAGCCTATGTGGAAAATAATAAAGATGCAAGTCCGTGGGTGTGTCCGTCGCCTACGTCATAGCACTGAGTATGTTTTTCGTGTGGATTGGTGTGGGAGTGTCCGGTGTGTATGTTTGCACGGGTGTGCTGACCGTTGGCTAGGTCGTCATGGCATCTCTAATGATGTGTTGATTTGGTGCTGGATGGTTCAGTCGAGTCCATCCATGCCGCAGGTGTCGGCATGTGCAGGGCAGGCTGGTGGGCAGGCGGGTGGGCACATCCGTATGTTCCTGTACCAGGGTATTTGGTCGTCTGGTAGATGGGCAAACTCCTCTCGTGGCGGGTGTCTGGGCCGTGATCCTCTAGGCCAGGGTTGATAGGGGATTGGTAGGAGCCTTTTGTTCACTTTTCCCACTTCAGTCCCCCCTCTGGTCGACTTGTTGACCACAAACATATCCTTTTCCTTATCTCCTCTCACTCTCCATATTTTAGTTACTCCTCCCAAATGCCCATAGTGGTTAACATGGTATTCAAATGACCAGTACATATACACACAGGTTCATCCAGGTGTGCAGTATACCCATTTCCCTATGTAGCTCCTTGGGTTTCTTGGGTTTTCGAGCTTCACAGATGGTGGGTCCAGGTGGTTGGTGATGATCTGGTTGCGCAACCTCTCTCTCTTTTATTATTGTGCCTGTGTGTTGGCCGTCATCTGCTGGCATCAAGGGGTGCATACCGACCATTTCGATCATCTCGTCTGTGGTGCGTGCCTTCCGAGCCTTCCAAAATCTTATTATGATAAGTGCAGCTCCAGCCAAAATAATGCATCCAAATATAATCTTCAGTCCATCTGACAGCCAAGATGGCATCCATGACCATAGCGTCGAAAACCAGCTCTCATCCTTTTTCACACCTTTACTTTCATCCATCATTTTGGAGTGCATCTGGGCCAATTGTGATACTGCTTCTGTCAGTGTACCATTGTCAGCATCGTTAGCAGGAATGAATGTGCAGCATGATTGTCCTATCTTTGTGCAAACTCCTCCTTCCATTGCTGTGAGGAGGTCCAGTACACATCTGTTCTGTAGTGCTACCATCCTCACTGCTCGCAATTCCTCTTTTATTGCGTTGAATCCATTTACTGTAGAGTTAATTGTCATCATTAGTTCCCATCTAGTTATCTGGAGCCATTTTGCGTTTGCATAAGCCTGTAGTCCAGGATGTATTATTGAGGAGAAGAACATTGCTGCTCTGCTGAATAGTCTGTGTTCTGGCGGAATTGAAGTGAGTGCTGTTTCCGACCTTCCCCATAGGTAATTTCCTGTCAGGGGTTCTCCTTGTCTTTTCTTTCTATTCAGGACAGTGTTGTTGCCGTTGTTTTGGTTTTCTGGCCCCTTCTGAAGCTGTGCAGATCTCTTCTTCCTCTTGTTTCCTTCATCCATTTTGGGGAAGTTCGCCACATTCACATGTTTCTGGGGCACCACTAGTGATAGTACATTAACGTGTACCATTGTGCATACACCATTCCACAGAGGGGGCAGTGTGTGGTATGCCTTGTCTCCACCGGCCCAGTAATGGTCCATTACTACTGCTGTTCCTGCTCCCCCCTCAGGTAGCTCTGTCACGCTTGCACAGTTGGTGTTGTATCCTACGTCCACTTCTCCTTTATGTTGGTAGCATACCTTAGGTGCAGTCATCGGCAGTATTGTTATTGGGTCTTCATCCTTCTCTATCCACGTTAGCATGGGTACGTACTTGACCCAAGTCGTCCAACATCTGTTGTTGTGTTCAGCAATAGTTGTAGTATCCTCTCTCATTACCATGTTGCTGCCAACCACTCCTGTGTCCCATTTGTCACCCAGGTACACCTTCCCTGTTATTATTATCAGTGGTCTTTCCCAACATCCTTGTTTACCAGGAACTTCAGAGGCGTACCAATCACCTGGTAGGTACTGTAGTGTAACTTTCTTTGTTTCTCCTTTTTCAGGGCCACTTGTTATGTATCTGAATGCTTCAGCATGTAAACTGGCCTTGTGGTAACTCAAATTACTCTTAAGGAAGTTATTTTCGTACGGGTATGTGTCTCGTGTTTTCCATACCAGGTGCACCGTGTTCCCTTGAAATCTCCCTTTCGTTTGGAACAGTGCCAGGTATATTTTTTCATCTATTTCCGTGGCAACGAAAGTTCGCGAAGCACTCATGGCGTATGGGATCAATGAGCAGATGTAGCAGCTGTCTTCTGTTGTTTGTTTACCTATTTCAGTCATGTGTTGGTACCACATGTTGTTTGAGACGTGTGCTGAATTTTGTATGTAGTTGTCAATATCTTTATTGTCTAAGTATGTGCTGCGTTTAACTCTATTTTCCTTGTGCGGAATTTTGCTAGTACCACCTGACGTAACACCTGTTGCAGCTGGAGGTGGGGGTATATTAGGTTTGGATACAGCAAAAATATTGATAGCATAACTGTTCTGCCATACAGAGGCAGCCACGAACCCGGTGATCATCAAAATCCCTATCATCTTTATTACAGAGGCTAGTCTCACCGGCATTTTGCTCTTACCTTGCTGCAGTCCGGCAGCTAATTCTTGCGACGTTAAAGTTGCCCGCCTGAAAATTCTCAATATGCTTGTTATTAGTGTTATTTATTGTTTTCAAGCTCTCCCTATCAAGTAGACGTTCAGTGCCCAGGCGAAGAGCTGTTCCCACGGCAATCTAAGTGATCTATCTCTTAGCACAGGCAAGTATGGGCGGAGGTGGGGCATTGATTGTTCTATGGCCAAGAGAAGTGCTGTGTAGTAGACAAATACCCTCCTCTTTTTCAGGTACTTTGGCCTTTTTATGTAATAGACAAACTGGTGCGATAATTCTTCAGGGTAGTTATTGTCTGAGGGTATCATCTACTCCTCCTGGGCAGTGAACTTTGTTAGTTATCTGTTTTCTTAGCAGTGCAATAATACACCGTACCTGCATGTGCGAGAGAAAAAAGAGAAAAAAAACATTCAAGTGTTTACATGTGTATGTGCAAAACAATGTCCTTCAGTTGGGTTATTACTGCAGTGGGGTAGGGGGTCGATGGGCAGAGGGTTTGGGGCTCAACTGGTAGAGGTTTCTTTACTCTTTGATCGTGTGACCATGGGGTGGGCAGTATGGTAATTACCCCTTTCTATTTCAGTAGTTGTCTCTGGGGAATCAGGGGGGTGGCAGGGTATGGGGACACTTTGGCCGTTAGCTGCGGTAGGAGTCCCTTCCTCCGTTGGCGACGCTGTTGCTGTTCTTTCGAAGGCCCTGTCGGTGATGCTAGGGCGGGTCTGGAGTTTGCAGATCTTTACGTCGTGTAGGTGATTCCAGGCACGTTTGTCCTGTAGCTTTACTGCTCTCGTTGATACTTCCTCTACCAGGTGGGGGCCAGTGAAGCGTGGGCTGTTCCACTTTCTGTTGAAATTGCGGAGTAGTACGTGGTCACCTTTAGCAATTTTGCACAATTTTCCCTTTTCCAATTCTTCATCCGCGTCTTCTTGTTGATCACTCTTAGACCCGCCCCGCGTGCGCTCGAGCTGTTGAGACACAAACACTACACTAGTAATCAAAGAAGACACATATTGGTACATTTCATCACCAAGGACATTTGCAGTACTCTCATGGTCGGTGAATGCTCTTGATGTTGGCGTCAGAGGAAGGCGCATTTGACGTCCGGTCACCACCTCGTGAGGGGTGAGGTGGTGGTCGGAGCCTGGTCTATTCCTTAGCTCAAATAGGACTAGCGGAAGGCAATACAGCCAACTCTTCTTTGTTGTTTGCTGTATTTTTGCAATTGCCTCCTTTAATAGGCCATTCAGGCGTTCGCATATACCGTTGGCCTGCGGGTGATATGCACATGCAAATTTATGCTTGATGTTCAGTAAGGATGTGATATGCTGGAACATTTCATTGGCGAAATGCGGGCCATTGTCTGACCGCAGTATTTCGCACACCCCCCACCTGGGGAAGACCTACCTCACTAGGAATTTAGCTGCTCGGAATGCATCTGGGTGTGAGCAGGGCCCTGCCTCAATCCACCTCGAGAATGGGCATACAACTACAATCATATACCTATTAACTTGACATACGTTGCTCATATCAACATAGTCAATATGGATGTGTCGGAAGGGTCCCTCTGGCCGGGGTATAGTACCTTTTATCACCTTCAGCGTGTGACCGGCCGTGAACTGCTGACATGTGAGACAATTTCTGATAAAATTTGACACATGGGAATTTAACTCGGGCAGAACCAATCTTCCCTAATTCGTGCTGCAATGACTTCCTTGCCTGTGTGGGCTGGGTGGTGTAGTTGGCTCAGGGCGGTGTTCAATAGTGCCAGTGGCATTACCATCTTTCCAGTGCTACCCTGGCACCATAGTGCGTCAGTTGGCGACATTGTACATCCTCTTTTTACCCATATTTCTTTTTCTGCCATTGGTGCAGCCGCTTGTAGTTCCATTATCTGTGTGACTGGGAGATGGGTGTACCCTTCTCTTATTAACATCTCCTTAGCTATTCCCCTCCCTCTCCCTCTCTCTGACTCTGGGGGGTTCCATATCTCGCCAAAATATGCAGCATACTTCGCGTGTGCGTCTGCTGCTGCATTCACTTTTGAAATATGGTCTTCTCCATTAGTGTGTGCGGTGCATTTGACCAAGGCTAATTCTTGGGGGTCATTTATTACTTCAATTAGTTCAGCCAATAAGAGGGCATGTTGCACTGGAGTGCCGTCAGCTCTCCTAAACCCTCTTCTCCTCCATTTGGACAACCCTGAGTGGACAGTAGACGTGACATATGCACTGTCGGAATATATGGTCACTCGTTTGTCAAAGCTTTCCTTCAACGCCAAGATCAGTGCAACTAATTCCGCTGCTTGAGCAGAGTAATGCTGTGGTAATTGTACGCATTTCATCGCCACACACACCGGTACCTCCGTCATTTTTACCACTGCTGCCCCAGTTCTCCTGATCCCGTCACTTTGGTCAATTGTTGATGACCCATCAATAAACAAGAGCTCACCTCCGTCTAGTGCGTTCTCTTCAACCCTTCTAGTACATGAATACATTTCAGTAGTCTTTGTACAATCGTGTGCATAGTCTCCTTCCTTAATTGCTTCTGCTATAAACCTTGCAGGGTTGACCGTGCTGCATCTAACAATTGATAGTTCAGCTCTAGATAAGATTTTCTCATAACCTGACGCCCTCTGCGTTGTTAGTGTGGACTTAGGCTTGTTCAATATTGCAAATAGTGCATGTTCCACAAATAGTGTGGTTGGGCACCCCATGGTGATTGCTGATGCTTTCTCTACTGCAAAGGCAGCTGCGGCGAGACCTTGTTCGCAAGGGAAATTACCTAGCATCACAGGATCCAAGTGGCCGCTGTAAAACGCTACTGGTTTGTAGCCCATGCTCGTTTTTTGAGCCAACACTGCTTTCATTACTGCTGAGTCGCAATGTGAAAATATAAAGAATTGTCGTTCATAATCTGGGGTGGCCAGTACTGGAGCGGTTGATATTGCGTCTTTCAGTTTATCAAAAGCCTCTTCCTTTCCATTGTCCACCCCAACTTTTTCTCCCCTTTGTTAGCTTCTTTTAACCCCTCAAGTAGGGGTCCTATGTATGAGCTGTAATCAAATACCCATGCTCTGCAGTAGTTGCACAGGCCCAGGAACTGCTGTAATTCTCTCACTGTTTGTGGCAATGGCGTTTTTGAAATGGCCTGTGCTCTTTGTGGTGCAATCCTTCTTCCATATTGGGATATGAGCTGGCCAATGTAAAGTACCTGTTCCTGACAGTACTGTAACTTTTCCTTGTCTACCTTGTAACCTTTTTCAGCCAATATTGTCAGCATCTTTAATGAGTCCTCTCTGCATCTTCTTTCGTTTGTGCTGCAAATTATTATGTCGTCAACATACTGCAACACTGTGCTTTCTACTTCAATGTTACCCAAATCCATCTGTATTACTCTGTTGAATATTGAGGGTGACTCGCAGTACCCCTGTGGCAATCTGGTGTGTTTCCAGTTTGTGTTTCTGTAAGTGAAGCTTGTCAGATCTTGTGAGTCTGGGTGCAGTGGCATTGAGAAAAAGGCATTTTTAAGGTCGATCACTGTAAACCGTGATGCCTCTGCTGGAATGCCGCACAATATTGTGGCCGGGTTTGCTGCTATGGGGTATTCTGCTTCCACTATGTTGTTCAAAGGCCTGAGGTCCTGTATGAAGCGCCAAGACCCACCTTTAGCCTTGCGCACTGGGTATACAGCTGTGTTACATGGTGATTCTGATGGGACCAATATGCCATTATTTATAAGGGCCGTTATTGTTTCATATATGCCCTCATCTGCCTCTTTTGATAGTGGGTACTGTTTCACTCTGGGGAGTATTGCACCCTTTTTCAATTTTATTCTTACTCCCCCTATGCTTTTTATACACCCCACATCATAGGGGCTAGTAGTCCATAATGATGTGGGTACTTTTGCCATATCCTCCTCAAAAAAGGGAACTGGGGTGGACGTGGGTGCCTCAAGTGCCATTGCAATTTTCTGTGCCACTTGTCTGTACGTCACCCTTAGCCATATTTCCACACTCATCATAAATACCATTTCACCTTCTTCCTTTTCTCCTGAGAAGAGCTCCTCATCTGACACCTGGGTGAGTCTACATCCCTCTGCTAGTGCTATCACTGCCCTCCATGCTCTTCCTTCTCTGTCTTGGGCATGTACTGCAATGTAATCAGTGGTTGCTATAATACTCTCTATGTCCACTGAATTCACCTTTTCTTCTGGTTCATTGGCTGGTGTTTCTGGTCTAAACAAATACGCTGCTGGCCTCCCCCAGATCTTTCCTTCTATCCCTGGCATCCATGCAAATGCCATGTCTGTCCCGTACTGGAACAGTTCACCATCTACTGGCTCAGCCCTAATCACTGTCTGTCCACAGTATGCTTGCATAATCTGTCGTGCAGTGAGCATGTTAATTCCTGGAGTGGAGCAAATTATGCCGTCCTCCGTAAAGGAGATCGTCATATTCAACCTGCTCATTATGTCTCTCCCCAATATATTTACTGGTGAGGCCCTAGAATATAAAAGTGGGACTGACATGTCATAATCCCCTATTGATAAGGGAATGTTATGAGTAAAGGGAACCAACCCCTAGCCCCAGAGAATCCTTGGGTGTTCATGGCTTCACCTGACATCTTAAATTTACCTTCCCTTATGCAAGACCGGGTCGCCCCGGTGTCAACAAGGAATGATAATTTTTTGTCACCTATCGTTACCTCTATGCGTGGTTCCTCCGCACTATTAGGTGTTACCGACAGGATGGGACACAGCAAGGTCGTCTGTGGGCTGTCCTATTGAGGGTATAATGATTGACCACTTCCTGTGTAAGGGTTGTGTCCCAGAATCGTCACCCTACCCAGTTGTGTTTGCTGTAGTTGGGTATTGGTAGAGGTTATGTTATGGTCTTGGACTTGTGCAGGTTGCTGTACTTGCTGTGCTTGGGGTTGTTGTGTTATCGCTACCTGTTGTTGAGGCGGTGGATATGTCCGTGGCTGTTGTTGTATTACTAGTTGTTGCTGTCCATTTCCCTGTTGCAATGTCTGCTGTTGCTGGATGCCCTGCTGTTCCTGTGTGAGCTCTTGTTGTCCCTGTTCACTCCACGATTGTGTGCCTGGTCTCACTCTACACGTGCGTGACATGTGTCCTACTAATCACAAATCCAACACACCAGTGGTTCCCTGTTCTGCCATGAAAAGCTTCCTGTGTTGTCCTGGTATACTGGGTGCCCGGTGGGGTAGGAATTTCTAAGTCCCCCCATCTGTTGTTGTGTGTTATATCCGTATCCTCTCCCTTTCATTTTCCTCCCCTTCCCCTGTTGTAATTATAATACCCAGCTCCTGGCGTTGAGTATCCTCCTCCCATGTTAGTCGTGTATGGTTGGAGTGGCGGCATCTGTTGTGTTACAGTCTGTGATGATTGTATTTGTGAAGGGTCTTGTGCAGCCACTACTTGTGTGGGGCTTTGAGTCATTGTGGTAGGTGTAGTTATTAGTGCGCCTTCCATCGTGTATTTAGTAAGTTTTTTCTGTACTAGTTTAGCCTCTTCCGTTTTCCTGTCCTCTTCCTTTTTTTTTTTTTCTTGCCATGTCCTGCAATGATGTACTATAGTCAGTTGTATTTCTGGCCATGCTTTTGCTTCCATCCCCACTACTTTCTTCAGTTGTTTCTGGACTGCTTCTGGGAGCCCCTGTACTAGTATATGATAGAATATTGCTGGTGTTTTGTCCCATTGTTCTCTAGTTTCCATACGCCACTTCTCTTGAATTTCCTGGATATAATCAACAGGATCTTCGTTCTCACGCATCTTGCGCGAGGTAATTGCTCATATGTCTGATGTGTCTGGATACTGTACCCTCAGTGCCTGCCAGCCATAATGCATGTCTGCAGTTTGCGAATGGTGCCCCATCGTGAGATGTGTTTGTTATTGTGACCCCGGGGAAGCCCGCTCTCTTCCAAATGTCATCCGCAGCATCCCCTAATATTGATATTAGAAGGCCCTTTACATCTCCCACTGCCAATTTCTGTCCTGCGGTGTGTTTTTCCATTTCATATATCCATTTACCCGCACCTCCACTTAATGATGGGAGTCTGCACTTTATATTTTCCTTGTCTGCATGCTTCCAAGGGACGTATTGTGGTCTAACCCCTCCCCTCTCTAGAAGAGGCATTAAGTTGTGTCCCGTTTGACCCCCTGGGTTCCACAAAATCGAGTCCGCACACCCCTCCTCTTCTTCCGTCTCTTCTACATCGTCAATTTCGTCCATATTTCTCCTGGTCTTTACTCTTTCTCCTCCACTACTTCTCCTTCCTTCATCATTTCCTTTAGTTACTGTGGGCGTGTGTATTCGTTCTCCCTGCCTGCGTCCAGGGAGGTCTCTAAGCCTTCCTGCATAGGGTGTCAGTTCGTTTGTGAAGGGCGCGAGTTTAGATGGGCATGTTGCACGTAATGAGCGTGAGGTGGTGGAGCATGTAGGACGGGACGGTGACGGGGTGGCTTCACGTGTCTGCCTTTACGCTATTCCTTGCTCTTCCTCCTCACTTCTCTGCAGTTCTTCCTTTCTCCTGCAGATCCATGGTGAGTCTCTATTTGTCCGGGTGGTGTATAGTTTATCTAGGCTTTCCCTTTCACTATTTCTTCCTTCCTTCTCCATTCCTTCTTCTTCCTCACTACAAAAGTCATTCATAAATGGCAACCCCCAAACTGTCTTTTTCCTCCCAATCGTTACTGTTCTTAAGTCTATTAGGTCCGTTCCTCCCTTTTCTTCTTTACTATTCGCTCCCCTTTGTGCCGATGTTGTTGCTACTTCTGTACCTCTATATACATCCCTCCTTACTTCACTCTCCCCTCTCCTATCTTCTCTTTCCCCTTCATTTCTCTCCGCTATTTCTCTACCAATTTCCTCTCTTTTCCTTTTTAATTCTTCCATTACTTCACTACTCATTTTTTCCAATATCTTTTCATCTTCTTTCTTCCTTTCCCATCTCTCCCTCTCCCGTTCTAATATACTCTCTATCATCCTCCCATCTTCGTATTTCCTTGTCGCTTCTGACACTAATCTCTTCTTCCATATTGCCAGTTCTTTTTCTTTCTCCTCTTCCTCTCTTTTCCTGTCGCGCAGTGCTGCTCTTGATACCCTTTCTGCTGCTGCCTTTAACCTTTCGGCTTCTCTCCTTTGCTCCTCAGTTCGTTCTCTCATTTTTTCCAACTCATTCTTACCTTCTTTCCTTTCCCGTGCTCTCTCTCTTTCCCCCCTCTCGAGCTGCTTGATCAGTGCATTCTGCTCATCCCTTAATTCTGCTAATCGTTCCTCCAAAGTCCCTTCCTTTTGTCTTAACAGCTCTTCCCCCTTTCTTTTCCCCTCTTCCCCTTTCATTTCACTCTCCCTGGTAGTATCCTCGTCCATTTTCCTTACCACCTCCTTCTCTTCTCCTGTTAATGAACCTCGTAATTTTAATAGTATCTGCGCAGCTACCCACTCATCATTTCCTACGTCCGTAGTCTGCTCTTCTTCAGTCCTCCCCTCCCCTGCTAGCATCTTCCTATGAGCTGATCCCGTTGTACTAGTCCGCTCCCCTCCCGTGTGGCCACCTGCAGCTGTATATGGAGGCGGGCTGTATGCCGGGTTCGAGTACCCCTCAGCCGCCCTTAATTGTTCTCTTGCTATTTCTCCTAATTCTCTTAAAGGATACGACCCCCCTCCAGCTGTTTTCACTACCTTCGCTAGGGGTATATCGTCGCTCTGTTCCTTTTTTATTTCCTTTTCGTTTGAGTTGTCACTCTTTTCTCCTACCTCTTGTCCGTTCCCCGTGTTCTGTTTGCCTTCACTCTCTTTTTCCCCATTCTCTCCCTCCTCCTTAATCTCCTTATCTCCCGTTGATTCCCCTACAATGAACATTCCGTTTGGTCCTGGTCGGGACCCTTGGAACATCCTCCATAAGTTGAACACCTCCACGTGGTGTGTCAACTTCTTCCCCTTGTATGTATTATGCAGATGGTTTAATAGTGAGTGTTGGGTATATGGATTGAAGCTACCATTAGGCGGCCATGGTGTCGTCATTTTGTTGTCCGTCCCCTGTGTCCATTCTATGCTATACTTGATCAGTTTCTCCCTATGGTGTGACAGTGTTTTACATATGTGTTGCAGCGGAGTAGTGAGGGTGTTCCCCCACCCCCCGATCCTGCCCCGTATGACATAGTAGCGCTCCACTTTTGGTAGCGGTTATCTCACTAGCAGTTTACAATATACAGCCTTATATCTTTACCTGGCCCCGTAAGTTTGGGGACTTGCGATAGTCCGCTAAGGAAAAATTAGTAAAATATAGTATTTACATTTGTATATTCTTTTCTTTCGTTTCTTCCTTTATACAACACCCTTACGGCCCCCTGTGGCCGAGGCGCACGTAGCCTCCTGCGGCTGCGTGCCCCTTGTGGGGTTCTTATACAGCCGTCCTACTTTCACTTGCTCCTCCTCCCTCTTCTACACTTGCCGTGGCCGGCGTTCTCCGTGCGCAGCCACGTCCCCCTTTTCGCCTTACCCCGATCAACTCATTACCGTTTACCTCCGTTTCCACGCCCTTAACACAGCTCTCCTCCCCACCACTCTCAAAAATAAAGATGCCTGGTTCTCGAGATGTCCTATGAAAGCCCTGCTGGTGACGTCACCGATCTCTTCAAACTACTGGTAAGTTCTTCATATATTCTTAAAGTCCAAAATATACTTGCAATCTACCCTCGTTAACCCCACAGCTGTCTTCCTGTCACTCATGGAACAAGGTAATCAATAATATAATCGGACTGCGCACCTGCGTCGCCTCGCGTGTGATACGCCCCTCGACAGGAGGGCTTAACCAGCCAATTATCTTCCGTATTGGGCAACTAGCTAGCTACCGCCTACAGGGAAACGTCATCTATCTATCGAGTTTCCTGCTCGATCAATAGGGATCCTCATCTACTCATTGATCAATAATTGCCAAATCGTAGGAAACCACGCACACACACACCCTTACACATGGTCGCGACCTAGGCCAATCAGTGTCTATGAGCGGCCGCACGTGATGTTTTCGTGCTCCGCCCCCTTCTCTTCCGTAACGTAGCGGACTGCTCTCGCACTCGTCCGGCTACCATTCATTCCATTGGCAACACTAAATTATCAAACCTTCGCCGCGCACCTGTGCAATACCTCCCGTATTCAATTCCTCCCCCCTCCCTCACAATTTCACATTGCTTGTTGTGCGTGGCATACTCACCAAGTTCTCTTGGTGCGGGGCCGCTCGACTGCGTGCACCCCTCCAAGCGGCTCGCCACCTCCCCTCGTCTGGACTACATCTGGACACTCGCCAACCGCGGGCGGGATACTTCTCAACTGGCTCCCGAGGGCCAATATCCGGATTGCGCTGTCCGGTCTTCTCGCAGTTCCGCGATGGTCCTGTAGTCCTCAAAAAGGGGGCAGCGGCAGAGGGGGCCGCGCCGCCAGGCCTCCCCGCAACGGGAGTACTTGGAAAAATAAAATAAAAACGGACCTTAAACAGATCTCAGCAGTGCCTCCAACTTGTCGGGGGGAAATTCTGCCAGGGTCGGCTGGGCCGTCCGCGGACCTCTGGGCAGGGAGGCCCCAACTCCTCCCGTATATCCCAAAAGAGATAGAGTATGAGACACACGCAAGAAGCAAGGTGATTCTGCTCTTTATTAAACAAAACGGCAGGGATGGGTCAAGGATCGTACGCGTCCGTCCTGACACTCTCTCAACATCGTGGGGCTCGCAGGCCCTTTTTACTTTAGTATGACGCGCTACTTGCGTCACCTGAAAAAGTTAGCAAAAAACCTATCGCCACTCTGGATTGGTTCCCCAAGTGGTAGGGTTAGTATAGCATACGTATAGAGAACGTTGTTAGTGGTTAAGGGTCAGTCAGGTGGTATACTTGGGTTGTCCCTTCAGTTTGATACCTAAAAATTGTTACATGAAGACCCCTGAGGATTGGTCAATGTTAATGGCGTCAGTGATAAGGGCCCCATGTTCTGATTGGTCCACCCGCGAGCCCCCCAGTCTGGGACCATCGCTGTTCCCAGCTCGCGGTTCACCTGTCATTTGCAACAATGTTTCACTATGGGTATGTGCAGACAATGTGAGGATTTATTCATAAGCAGGAAGGCCGACTACCCCCACCGCTGCAGATGTCCATTGAGTCGCTTAATCGTATCTGCCTGTGTCTTGAGACGGGGGATCCAGACGCCTTCTTCCTCCTGGGCTTGGCACCCTATCAGGTTCGGCTTGGTCACGTGAGGTGGGACCGTGGTTGAGGCAGAATTCTGCACAATTAATATTGCATTTCTCACTGTGTGCCTGGCTTATCTTGCAGGTGTGACCTTGGCGTCGGCTTGCGGTATGAGAGTTTGCAACGTTGTGCCCTTGACTGTCTGCTTTCGCTGGGCTCATTCTGCATGGTCAGCAACCGAACTCTTGCTCATTCAATGTTCATGGAAGCTTTTGCTTGCGGCCTACTTGGGCCTGGTGCATAGGTGGAACCGTTTGATACAGAGCGCTTTAGGTTATGGTATCATATTGCTCTATCCCCAGTATCGTGTCTTCGTTATATTTCTCATTATGATACGTGGGCTTAGGAGAAGCGTGAGCAAGCCTTTTTAGATGAGTTCATTGTGCGTCTTGCGTTTCTGCATTTTGGAAAGCCTATGTGGAAAATAATAAAGATGCACGTCCGTGGGTGTGTCCGTCGCCTACGTCATAGCACTGAGTATGTTTTTCGTGTGGATTGGTGTGGGAGTGTCCGGTGTGTATGTTTGCACGGTTGTGCTGACCGTTGGCTAGGTCGTCATGGCATCTCTAATGATGTGTTGATTTGGGGCTGGATGGTTCAGTCGAGTCCATCCATGCCGCAGGTGTCGGCATGTGCAGGGCAGGCTGGTGGGCAGGCGGGTGGGCACATCCGTATGTTCCTGTACCAGGGTATTTGGTCGTCTGGTAGATGGGCAAACTCCTCTCGTGGCGGGGGTCTGGGCCGTGATCCTCTAGGCCAGGGTTGAGAGGGGATTGGTGGGAGCCTTTTGTTCACTTTTCCCACTTCAACCTCTCACTAACCATTCAGACCTTCCTTACCTGCTTCAATGAAGCTATTGTGCAACCCATCGTTAAAACCCTTTCAATCCTGCCAAATACCAACCTGTATTCTTTCTCCCCCACTGCAACAACCAGTCCAGACACTACCTGGAAGCCAATTCAATATTTTCCCCCTTCAGTACAGGTACTACAGCAGACACTCAATTGAATAGGCGTGGAGTTTAAATGTATTTTCCTTTTCTTCAAAAATGAAAAAAGACTGATTTAGAAAGACCACTCTGGGACCACTTAGAGTGGTCTTTCAAATGTTCTAACTGTCATGCCGTTGCGGCACATGAGTGCATGCAGGGGCTGTCAGGTCCCGCCAGCCTGCCCGGAAGAAGGGAGCCGTGTTGACCGAGGTAAGTGTCTTTGTGTGTGTGTCTGTGTTTGTGGCATGATTGTAGGTGGAGGGGAGGGTGAGGAGAGAAGGGGAGTGTCAGTGGGTTTGTGTGGTGGTTGAGGAGTGCTGCATGGGCGGGAGGGAGGAGGTGGGGAATCAGTATGTGTGTTTTGTTTGTGCACGTGCCTGTGACTGATAGGGGCCTGTGACTGATAGGGGACAACTGGGGTTGGAATAGAAATATTTACAGCAGCGTGTCAAAGGGGTGCACGAGGGGAAAAAACCCCCAATTAAAAAGTTGTGGATGGTGGGGGATCGATGGGAATCGATGGATAAGAGGTTTGGGGGCTGCTCCAAATCTGGGCCAAAAAATTGGTCTTTTTTGCGTGCGGCCTTCAATATTCGGAAAAATCACATAGAACCCTCCAACATTCTGTCCACGCTCATCACATGAAATGATCCTCAGTTCCCACCCTTCTCAGCCTCTCAATAGACTTTGAGCTGTCCAGCATCCCTCCCTTCTCCAAACTTTATTTGGACTCATCATTGGGATTGGTACCCTCATCTGGATTGCCATTAGTTGCCTAACTGATCCTATTCTTTCTCATGCAACTTGCACACCTCAAATCCTACTACTTTCCCAGTGAGAGTCACACGTGCCTCACCTCCTGTGCCACTGCTCTTTACCTTCTACACCTCCAGTCTTGGTAATCTCTCCTCCTTTGTATTCTACTGTGATCGTAACGCAGGTGACACCCTGATTTTCTTCTATTTCCCAGTTAGTTATCTGCACCATGAATACATTCCCGCAACGCGGATATCAGTAATAGCAGCTGGCATGATGTGACACGTTCCTTGTCCTTGCAGTGCGTCCTTAGTGGATCCACTTGCTCTTTGCACACGGCAGATATCAGGAGCAGCACGCAAGGTACCCTGTCAGGCATTTGGATGTGACAGCATGCCCTGCAGACATCTTCAGACCCTACTGCCTACACCACCTCTACTGTTATGTACACACATCAGAGATATGGGGTTTGCTGAGGGGGATTGGGAGAAAATAAACAACTATCCTTTGGTGGTCTTCTTCTCGACCTGGTGAGACACAGGGACAGAAAATAACACACGATGTTGGTGCCATAACACAGCCTTTTCTGAACCTTTTCTTCTAATACCCATCCCTCTATTACATTATATTTTCAAAGTGTTGGCATATTAGCCTGTAATACACTTGTCACTATCACGTTACACAAACCTCCCTTAGCATGTGCCAATGTGAGCTCGCGGTGTAGGTGCCATGACATTCTAGTTATCACCTGGATCGGTGACAGAGGCTCAACCACATGGCGGCTTGGGTATCCAGATGGGCAAACTGTGGAATCATCATCAGGGCATGTGTCCCACATCCGCCACATGCTCTGCGTGCCTGTGAATTTCAGCAACATCTCTTTGTACCCTCCACCTAAGAGTATCATGTGACATCTTCCCAAAAAAGGTAAAGCAGTATGTGCATCACTAGCATGCCTATGTCAATTCATGTTTTCATTTGATTTTAATGTGGGTATCGCCAAATCCAGGACTGAGTAGGGAACAACAATCTGTTACACCTATCGAAGGCCCCATGCGTGCCACACCCAGAATGTCTTTAGGGACCGTGATTATGTACATCATATCACACAAAATATGTCTAGATGTTCAATCCTGGTGTCCTTGTGTATTTTTGGATAAGTATGCCTGGAAATACAATGGCACGCCCAGACCTACAAATCACACAATACATCATATCAGCAGCAGCACATCCTAAAAGTAAATAATGATGTCCTGTATGTCCTTGACACAGGTGATTAACCATTAGGGAGAGCAATTCGATTCACAGGAATACACAGTTTATGGAAAATTTACGTTGGTGTTGAATTGTTTGAACGTACATGGACTTTCCCTGCTATGCCTACTAGGCTTCATCCGTTGCACAAGTTTCACATGACCGAATGTTGAGCCCCAAATTATCAATATGTTTTCTCACAGTTATGTTGTAAACATATGTGACAACCTGAATACTCATGTTGTACTCTCACTTACAGAGGACTCACAGTACACCACCGAGTCAGCAGCAGAAGACACACCAGGGAAGGGGCAAGCATGCCTTGTCTTTTCAACCACTGCTGTTGGCCCACTCACATATACACCACTTACCAGCCTGTCCTAGCCCTCCCACACCCACGGGCAATCCACCTCCATTACCCAAACCACAATTGCCACCCTAGCACTCTGCTTATCAATCAGTTAAGGCTAATCTTGGTGGACATCGTGCCAGTTGTGAACATCGAGGATGTGGTCGATGCAGCATGTGAGGAATTATCTTCCTCAGTGAGGTAGGCAAGTTTACCCTGCTCTTGGTATCAGGGACATGTTTCATATATGCTGCTTGCATCCACCGACTCCCGCCTACCTTCTAAACTTTATACCTTCCCTCCAGGCTGACTAAGCCATAGGAAAATCATGGACATACTGTCACCCATGAAAACAGGGCAAGCACGGTTAGAACACAATAGCAAAGCTTTGGTGGCTACCTATGCTTTCACAGGAGAGGCCACATGGCTTGTACAGATCCACAAGTCAATGGATCACATGCTGTAGAAATTGTGGATTTCCAACACGTTGAGGAAGGTAATGTTAGAGAAGGTGCAGGAGCCATGGAAGGAGGCTTGCACGGAGACCACCGCTGTTTGCGTATATGCTGCAGTTTCTCATATCCAAGCTGAATCATATGTGCAGAAATGTGCAGCCAAGGAGGACACTGAGAAAGTGTGAGAGCAAGCTTCCAATAAGATTGCTGTTTGGGTGCATGCCTGCTGCAGTGCTATTAACACATTAGCAACAGCCTGGCATGTCCGTAGTCAGTGGATGACTGAGTTGTGTGGATAGTGGTCTGTGGTTGCCAGTATGCGAGGTGGGCTGCAGGGATAACGGCTGGCACCGCCTGGGGTGTCAGGTCATGTTCCTGGGTAGAGTGTTGCACTGTTGTTGCTAGGGGGGTGGAGATAGCCTGGCTGATCTGTGTTTTGCTATCCTTACAGAGCGACTGGTTTGGATTGGGACGTGGCTGTTGCTGCAAGAGTGATGGTGTCATGATGGAGAAGGTGGGGGACTCCATTCCACGGTTCAGTACACCACTGGAAATAGCTGTGTTTTTAGGTCTTTTCCAAAGGAGAGGCAGTGTTTGTTGCAGCGGTTGTGTAGTGGAAGGGAGTTCCAGATGGAGGGTGCTTGGAAAGAGAAGGCAGATCCTCCCATTCTTATAGAGTTGTGGACAGGGATTACAAGAAGGAGTGCTGAGCCTGAACAGAGAGA
Organism: Ambystoma mexicanum; assembly: GCF_040938575.1. Lineage (NCBI taxonomy): Eukaryota > Metazoa > Chordata > Amphibia > Caudata > Ambystomatidae > Ambystoma > Ambystoma mexicanum. The sequence goes on along the minus strand of NC_090928.1, from coordinate 315,551,568 downwards.
TCTGGTTGGAAGGTAGCGAGTGATCTTGTCCTGGAGGAACTCTGGTCCAGTGTTGTGGAGGGTACATTGTGTGATGCAAATGACATTACAGGTAGCCTGTCGGCTGATAGGCAGCCACTGTAGCATTCTGAGGGTGGGGGTGATGTGTTCTCTCAGTGAGAAGGTGAGGAGGAGTCTGGCAGCAGAGTTTTGGATGCTAAATTTTCCTAAACTGACATGCTGGGACGACTAGCTGTTGGCATAGTCTAATCGGGAGAGAATAATGGTAGGTGGTAAAGAGAGTCTATGAGGGTAGGATAGGTGAGGGAAGATTCACCATAGGATTTCTAAGTAGAAGCTGCAAGTTTTGGTCACAGAGTTGATGTGTTGGAAGAGGGATAGCTCTGAGTCCATTGTGCATCCCAGGTTTTTTACAGAGGTGGAAGCTGCAAGTGGGGCTCCTAGGGTCTGTCGCCAGGGTATCGGTTGGGGAATGAGAGCGGTTTTGTCGCACAGCAGTATTTCAATTTTGCCAGTGTTGAGGAGAAAGTTGTTGGCTGTCATCCAGTGATCGATTGCAGAGAGGCAGGCGGCGAGGTCTGGTTAGGGGATGTTGGTGTTTTGGGGATCTTGAAATTGATCTTGGTGTCATCTGCACAGTTATATCATGGAAGGTTATGAGAGCAGATGAGTGCCAGTAGTGTTCTAAGGTAAAGATTGAAGAGAGGCACCCCGATGGACTCCTATCAGGGCAGGGCAAGGGGCGGAGGTGAAAGGCAGAAGGAGAATGATTTGCAATTGATTAGAACAGAATCATGACATACATTTTAGAGCAGAGTCTCTGATGCCTAGTGTGTGAAGCCTGTCAATGAGAATTGTGTGGGCAATTGTGTCAAAAGCAGTAGATAGATTGAGCAGGATGAATGGAGTGCATCCTTCCAAGTCAGCTGTTCTTTTCAGACCATGCCAGATGGACTCAAAAGCGGATTTGGTTCCTCAAAGGGGGCTGAAGCAAGATCGGGCTGAGTCGAGGAGCATGTTGACTTCTGTGAATAGGCCAACTTACTTGTAAGCAGTGCAGTCCAGGAATTCAGCAATGAAGCGGGTGTTGGAGATAGGTATGTAGTTTGAATGAAGAAGAAGCTAAGGAGCTTGGCATATGAGGTATTTAAATCTTCTGGGAATATACCATATGAGAGAGAGTTGTTTTTAATGGACTGAGCAATGAAACTAGTACATGTTGTAGTTAGGAATTTTTAAAGAAGTGTAGCAGGACAGGGAGATCCAGGGGAGCTGAGGGCCAGCTTAGTGCTATGAGTTTGAGGAAATAGGAGTGGCAGATAGGTGTGAATGAGGTGAGGACTGGCCCAGTGGGCCAGGCAGGGGTAGGACAGGAGGAAGGGTGGTGACCAAAGCTAGCTTGGAGAGGATGAGGCTGTGTCCCTCCATCGCAATGTTGTGAAAGGGGCCAGATAGTGTGTCACAATAAGCTTGGGAGCGTGATGAGTGAGGAGTTGAGCAGCTCAGAGTCTTGAATTCAGTGGTGATTTTGTGGAGTTCCCTGCTCGGGTTATTGGAGTTAGAAATCTGATTTCAATAGAAGGTTTTCTGACTTTTCTTATTTCGATCAGGTAGGCCCTATTAAATCTTGCACAAGCGATTTTGTTTGGGGGAGTAGGGCTTGTCCTCCAAGCTTAATCTAGGCAATGCTCTCTTGTTTTAAGGGATTTAATGCAGGGTGTGTTCCAATACGGGATGGGGCCTGATCTCTGAGAGGAGCATTTAGTCAGCATGAATGTGGTCAGGGTACTGGAAAGCCCAGGATCAAAAAGGTCGGACGAGGGGTATCCTCCCTGCAGTGAAAGGTCTGGAAGGGTGTTTAAAGGGCAATTGGCCAGATCAGGGTTTATCACAACTTTATTCCAGAGAGGTACTGCGGGCAAGGATTAGAAGAGGGTTTGGCAGGGCAGGGAGGATGACAGAAGGATGCATGCGGGAGAATAATATAGCATGGTCATCTGTTTGTTAGTGGATGAGGCGGGAGGATGGTGAGTAGGTCTGATATGCTGAAACAGGCCTCAAGAGTGTGCTCTGTGGTGTGAGTTGGGAGGGAGATCAGCTGAGTCAAGCTGAGAGCTTCCAAGTTGTCAGTTTAAGAACGGGTCATCGGGTTGTTGGGGACGTCGGTCCAGATGTTGAAATCTAATATAGTGAGGGATGGATGCAGGATTAGGGTGGCTGACAGGGAGTCACAGAGGGTGTGTCACGGTTTTCTGAAGAAAGGGGCATGGGATGCTACGGGCCTGTGTGTCCACTTGCAGTGTCTTTTGCTTTCATGGTTCTCCCATTCCTGTTTCCCCCAGGATGGCCACCGCTATGGTTCCTTCTGATTCTGCTGTGCGCACACTAGTTTTTTCGTCCCAGCAGTCTGTGCGGCTGGCATATCAGCAACGGATGCTTGCAACAAGATGCGTTGCTACTCTTACCTTCCTAGAAGTCTGTAAGTTCGGTGCTAGTGTGATCCTTACTGTTGAGTCCTTTTCCTCCGATACCTTTCTGTGATTGTACCTACCTTTGTCATTGTAGAGCCTTTGAATCCTTTACCCACGTCCTCTGTGCAGACGGGTATGTGCTGTTCCTTGTGTTTGATCAGTCATTTCCGAGCGGTATTGCTACGTTGATTTTCCAAATGTGGACGGGATTCTTACTACCCGCCTTTGGTAAGCGCTTGTGACTTTTCTTTAGTTTTGGCCTGATGGACTGGGCAGACCATAGTAATGTTTCCTCTAAATTGCAGCCAGAACGTGTATTTTGGAACAGCTCTCACGAACACAAGAGCATGGACAATCGAGCTCCAGTCGCTACTCTGCATTACTGAATTACACAGAATTTGTTCTACAGGTTATTCTTGATTCTATTTCTTTGAGGCTAAGCATCAATCCCTGCCTATTCCTGAACTAAAACTGTCTATATCACTTTTCTACAGTACCCAGTACTGGCTTTCCAGATTCCTTCAGATTAATCCATATGACAGCTAACAGTCTCCAGCATCCCTATGCTGCAATTCTACTGCTATACTAAAGGGAACCCCAGACAGCAGACTCCAGTCTTCACACAATATCCCAGAGATACTGCTGTTATCAACCAAGATCCAGGGTTTTCTTCCCCAGAGGGTTTGCCTGGGTGCGCTGCTCCTCCCAGTTTTGTTTTATTAGACTGGGGATTGCAGGGTGTCTAGGGGGTTCTTACTCTCAGCCCCCTTCAGACTGCAGTTGTTGCATCTTGACCCAGGTTGGTGGAGTGTAAGCTATTTCTAATGACAATTTAACGGCTATTTAGCATTCATATGACAGGGAGTCAGTTGGCCACGTTCCTGTTATAGCCTGGAGGCCTATATATGGGTAGGAAGCTGTGGGTGAGGGAGGGGAGCAGATTTTTACTAGTAATGATTCGCATTCAGAGTTATAGGGTAGGTTCTCAGTGGATATGACTGAGAGGTGTTTTGGGAGGATAGCTAGTTCTCCTGCTCTGCTGGATCTATTTTGCATGATCAGGGAGTAGTCCGTGGGGAAGTCTCATGTGCGATTGGTCCGTAGTCGTCGATGAACCATGTTAAAGTTATGAACTGGATGTCAGGGCTTTCATAGTAAATGAGGTTGAAAAGGTTTTTAATTTTTTTAGACAGATTTGGCATTAATGAGTATACAGGAAAGCTGGTGTGGTTTCGGGTGTAGGGTTGGATAGGGGATAGCAGGGGTGGTTGGTAGTGGAGAAGGGTGACGGGGCGGGAGCATGGTCTGAGGGAGAACAGATTGGTGATCAGTTGTAGTGCTGGTGGCAGGGAGGAAGGGAAGAGGTTGCCTGTTAGTGTTTCCTGGGGTGGGGTATGTGGGCTGCTGGTAGGAGATGGGGGTTTTAGCAGGGAGGTGAAGAGAACCAGTACAGGGTTGGGAGTGGGAGGAGAGGATTGGGAGGAGTAAGGAGGGGGTGTAGGGTAAGGTCCTGTGTGGAGCTGAGGAGAGGACTGAGGGTGTGAAGACCACTGCCACACAAGGGTTGTGCATTTATGGGTAGTTTGAGGGGCATAGGGGTGAGTGTGAGAGAGGGAGGGGATGTGGAGTGAGGTGTGCTGGACAAGTGGTCCATGCTGCACTTAGGGAGGAGAAGCACAGGATGGGCATACTGGAAGTTGGTGTGGGGGAGGGGTTTGTGGGTTGAAAGACGAGGATGGGGGCTTTGAGAGGGTGTCTGGGTGTGTGAGGGAGGTGAGGGTTTGTGAAAGAAAGGATAGGTGGGCGTTAGCTAGTTGATTTTCTGGACAGTAGAGCACCAGCATGCTACTCTGTCCCTGGAGGTGCAGGGTACAGAGGTAGTTGATTTTTTTAGGATGTGAGGTGAGGCTAGGTGGCAGACGCAGGATGAGAGAGGAGGCCAGTTTGTTTGGTACCGGACGGGGGAGTGAGTGAAGGAGAGGGACCAGTAGGCTGGTGTTCTGGATAGTAGAGCACCAGCATGCTGCTCTGTTCCGAGACATGTGGTGGAAGAAGGGGAGTGGGTTTTAGAAAATGTGAGGTGAGTGTGGTGCGGGATGCAAGATGGTGGAGGAGGACAGTTAGGCTGCTTGTAAGGAGGGGAATGGCTGAAGTAGAGGGTGGGTGTGAGCATTGGAATGTGGAGAGGGAGAGTCAGTGAATGGGTGTGTCATTGGCTAGATTTATGGAGCCCCAACTTGCGGCTCTGATCTGGGAAGAGTGGGGCATGGCAAGGCACCTAGATACAACACACACTGTGTGGGAAGGAAGCATCTAGGTTCAAAACATGCAGTCATTGTAAATGTACCTCGCTTCAAACCATACACTGCATGGGAAAAATAAACGCCTAGATTCAAAACATACGCTGTGTGGAAATGCACCCAAATTGAGAAACATGCACTGTGTGGGAAAAGGCACCCAGCCTCAAAACAGACACTGGGCCTCATTTCGACCCTGGCGTTAACCAAAGGCGCTGTTAGCGCCTTGGTTGACGCCGTTATTTTTCCGACTCCGCCTTGATGAATGGCGGAATTACCGCCCCATTCCAAGATTGGCGGGGGCGATAATTCCCCATTCACCATGGGCCCTTCCCCATTCCCATTTTTGGCCCATAGGGCTCAATGGGAATGGGGAAGGCGCTAATTACGGCACCGTAAGTTACGGTGCCGTAATTAGCTCCTAGGTCCCTTTGCGGGTTGGTTTTTTTTTTTATTTTAATGATTTTTATTGTTTAAATATTGAGTATGATACAGATGTCAACAATTTACAGACTTTGAATAAAACAAGAACCATAAAGAAATGACATAGTTAATGATTCTGGTCATTTGTAGAAGTGTTTCTATATAGCTAAGTCATTTGTTAAATCATTTGTTAAGGTCACTTGCTAATTTCATATGTACTATAGTAGTTATTAACCGCATTAACATAATAAGTAATCTAAAATTAATAGTAGTATAAGTCTGCAAAAAGTAACTTATATATGATGAATATAGAGATTAAGGGGGAGACGTACCGGGAGACAGACAAGAGACATATAAGAATTAGAAGGGTAGAGGATAGGGGGGGGAATGGGTATATTGGATTATTTCATCAAAATTAAACTAATCATTTCGAATATTATTAAGTACAAACATTTCAATATGAGTGTGGAAATATATATAAAGATGCATATATATGGGTGTAGATTCATGTACCATGAGCAGTTGCATTAAAACAGTTAAGATAGCTGGTGAAGTAATACCACTTAGCATTATATTTGGGAATTGTGTTATGATTATTGGCCATGCACATTTCCAGTTTATGAGTGTTACAAATAGAGTTCCACCAGATTTTGGTAGAAAGCGAACTAGAGTCTTTCCAGTTAGCAGTGATGCATTTTAGAGCTATACAGATAAATAAATCATATAGTCTAGCAGAGTCAGATGGGAAAGAAGATGTAATAGCAATACTTCCTAAGAATATGTTAACAAAGGTAAAGGGCACATCAACACAGAAGATACTCTTGAGAAGCATCCAAATTTCCTGCCAGAATTTAACAGTAAATGAACATTCAAAAAACATATGCATATACGTGGCAGGAGATATGCCACATGACCAACATTTTGCATTATAATTCGGATTAGACTTGGCCAGTTTGGCCGGAGTAATGAATGCTCTATGCATGAAGAAATAATAGTGTTGTGATATATTTGCTGATACCGATATTTGTTTAATCTTAGCAAACAAACGATGCCATGTTTCGTCATCAAACATGAAACCTAAATCAAGTTCCCACTTCAGACGTATCGGACACATCTTAAAAGTTGAGGTGAGCATATTGTATATTTTAGAGGCTCGAACTTCACCAACTATAGTAAGATGCATCAGTCTAAGAGCATCCGGAGTGAGAATTTCATTGGAAAATTGGGCAAGTGCATCAAGGCAGGAATTAATTAAGTTGTTATAAAATTGAAAGTCCTTCTTAGGAATGTTAAATGTGATGGAGAGTTGCTGGAAGGAGAGGATACACGGGTGATCTATAATGTGTTGGATGAATCTGATACCTTTTTGAATCCATGTTTTGCGGTTGAGGATCTTATTATTAATTACTATGTTTTTGTTATGCCATAATAGTGGGGAAAGATGCTTATGTGGGGTTATAGTGTGGGGAAAGAGAAAGATTTGTAAAGCATAGATTGAAGCTTTAATAGGGTCTAACATTTTTTTAGACGAATGTTTAAATATGTATATATAGTCTGTGATGTCGTGTGGTAGAACTACCTGTTTTTCTAATGTGCACCAGGTCGGGATATCAGCGGATATAGGGTCCATGAACCATTGACGAGACTGCTTTATAAGAAATGCATAGTGATATGACTTAAAATCAGGAAATCTAACTCCTCCCCTATCATAGGGGGCTTTCAGTTTCGTCAGAGCAATTCTTTTGCTTTTTCCTTTTCCCCAAAGAAAATTGAGTAAAATAGAGTAAACGGATTTGAAAAAGGAAAGGGATAATGGGACGGAGAGAAGTTGCAAATAGTATAGAATTATGGGAGTAAGCATCATTTTGATGGTATCTAAGCGCCCCCACCAGGAGAGGTATAACGGAGACCATTTGGATGTTAGATCCTTAAGGGTGCCTAGTAGGGTTTCAGTATTGAGTTTGATCGTATTTGGGATAGTTGGGGCAAAATGAAGTCCTAAATATTTGACTGAGCTACTGCACCATTTGAGGCCAAAGGTGGCAATATCATGTTTAAGACAGTATGGATTTAGGGGCATAACTTCCGATTTCTGTGTATTTAATTTATATCCTGAGACCTGACCAAATTGCGATAATACACTCAAGAGGTTGGGAATATGATGTTTGGGGTTTTTCATTAATATAAGAATATCATCCGCATATGCGGCTATTTTATTTATTGAGGTACCAACTTGAATTCCCGGGATATTTTTGTTAGATCTTATCAATTCAAGTAGTGGTTCAAGAGAGAGGATATATAGTAATGGTGAGAAGGGGCAGCCTTGACGCGTTCCTCTTAGTAAGGGAAAGGAGGAGGAGGTTTGACCATTTAAGTAAATAGCGGATTTGGGGGCAGAATAAAGAAGTTTAACCAGTGAAATAAATGTATCACCACACCCATGCCAACGTAGAGTTTGAAACATAAAATTCCAGTCAACACGATCGAAAGCCTTTTCCGCATCTAATGCGATGGCCGCATAGCCTTGAGTGTCTTTTTTGTCATTGGCAGCAAGGTTGATGGCATTTAGTAGGAGTCTTGCATTGGAGGATATGTTGCGTCCTTTAACATAACCTGTTTGGTCTGGTTTTACTAGACTTGGGAGAGAGGACTCGATTCTATTGGCAAGTATTTTAGCAAAGATTTTGCTTTCAATATTAATAAGGGAAATGGGTCGATAGTTGCTGGGAAGAGATGGGTCCTTTCCTGGTTTTGGAAAGATGATAAGTAAAGCTTCAGAGAAGGATCCAGAGGAGCATTTTTGTGATATGAAATATGCAAAAAGGTTTTTGAGCTTAGGTGTTAAGAGTTGAGAGAATGTGTTATAGAATTCTGTGGAAAGTCCATCTGGGCCAGGTGCTTTCCCTTTTCCGAGGCCATGGATGGCTTTGGTAATCTCAATAGAGGTGATGTCCTTTTCTAGATGAGATAGATCAATTTCGGGGTAGGTGGTTCTGCTTATGTTTTTCAAAAAGGAATCAATGTTTTCTTTGGGAATAGCATGTTCTGGAGTATATAGATCCGTATAAAATTTTCTGAAGCATTCCAATATTTCATCAGACCTATAATGCATCTTGCCCAATTTGTCTTGAATGTGAGAGACTTGCATTTTTTCTTTCTTGGTTTTTAAATAAGAGGCTAGCATTTTACCTGCTTTGTTAGATGTTTGATAGATCTTTGTTTTATATTTAAGAATGGTACCTGCAGCTAGCTCAGTGATTTCTTTATTGATTTCAACACGTATCTTAATGACTTGTCGTAGGTTAGTTGAATTAGTGTCAGTATAGTAGTTTTGTTCTGCAGTAGTGAGTTTAGCATAAAGATCATCGAGATGTTTTTTCCTTGTTTTTTTATTAATTCCTGATAGGAACATTATGTGACCACGAAGGGCCGCTTTAAATGCATCCCAATTATTGACAGTGGAGGTATCTTGATCTTGATTTTCATTAAAGTATTGTTGAATGAAAGTATTGATGGATTGAATAGATTTAGGATCATTTAAAAGAAAATTGTTGAGTTTCCATCTGGAAGAACCTTTGTTCATATCTGGAAGGGAGAAGGAAGTGACGACTGGAGCGTGGTCGGAGATAATGATATTGGATATCTTGGAGTCTATAATGGATCCAGATAAAGTCTTTGTAGCAAAAATATAGTCAATACGTGACAGTGTGTTGTGTGGGGGGGAATGGTAGGTATAATCCAGATGTGAAGGATGAGATATCCTCCATGAGTCAATAAGTCCTGTTTCCCCTAGACATTTTATAAAGGATTTGTGTGTTTTGTTGGGTTTAAATAGGCAGTTGGATTTACGATCCAAAAAAGGATCAAGAACCTGATTGACATCGCCACACATTATTAAGTTAGTGAAGTCATTTTTCAAAATCATTTGTTTGATATTATTCCAAAAGGATGGATCTGGTTGTGTAGGACCATAAATATTGAGAATAGATACTTGTGTCGTGTCAATTTGTAATTTTATCCAAACCCATCTACCATTTGTGTCTGCGTCTTGAGCAAGGATTTTGTAGGGTTGTTTCCTACTAATTAGTATTGCAACACCATTTTTCTTGGATAAAGCTGGACTAGCTATCACCTCTTTCACCCAAAGAGACTTGAGTTTCATTGTTTCTTTGAGAGATAGGTGTGTCTCTTGTAGACAAGCTACTGTTGGTTTAAATTTATTCAGGTGAGATAATACTTTGGATCTTTTAATAGGATTTTTGCAACCCTTGATATTCCATGTTATGCATTTAAAGATCATTTAGCTGGGGTAAGTTGGATATTCATACACCCTATGGCTATCGTACAGAAAAAAAGCATATACCATTGTTATTCGATTGAAATTATATTTACACCAATATTTGTACAGAGGGAAGGAACATTGGGGGTCAGGGAGGGGAGAGAGGGGTTTGATCACGCTATGATGGTAAGTATACCTTGGCGAATAAATAATTTTAGAGATCAAACAGGACATGGGAAAAGGAGTTAGAGGGAGATGTATATGGGGGATAGGAAACGCCTACCGAGTCGCTAACTAGGAAAAGGCGACTACCTGTGGAAGATGGACCCAAAAGAGCGCCCACCCCACATAGTTAATATCAATGTAAATTCAAAGCATTAGGTAATTAGATACTTATGTATGTAAAAGTCAAGTGATGGAGATCCAGTTTCAAGTAGTAGATGAATTAGAGGCCGCCGCTGGAGAAGAGGTGTCCATGCTCTCATTTTTGATGGATTGTATGAAGAGCCTTAAGTCAGCGGGATCATCATAGACTGCAGAGCGTTCTTCGTATGTAACTTTAAAGGAGCAAGGGTGGAACAGGCCATATCGGACATTAAGTTGTTTAAGAGCAGGCCGGAACGCCAAAAAGACCTTTCTTCTTTGTGCCGTACTTCTAGCAACATCCTGTGAGATAAATAACTTACTGCCATGCCAGATTAGAGATTTACGTTCTTTAACTGTGGAGATGATAAGTTGCAGTTGAGAATATTCCAAAAGGTAAAATATGAGCGTTCTTGGTGGGTAACGAGCTGAAGGAGAGATTGAGGGTTGACCTATCCTATGGGCTCGTTGTATATTAAAAGTAGTTTCCAAAGGCAAATGTAGTATGGCCGGTAGGAATTTTTGTAGGAAGGCAATGGGGTCCGTGCCCTCAGCTCCTTCAGGAAGGCCAGATATGCGTAGGTTATTACGCCTACTTCGATTTTCCAAATCTTCGTTATGCTTTTGAAGTTCTTTGATGGATTTCTCCATTTGTGCTACCTTAGGTGATAAATCTTCAAGCACGCCAATTCTTTTCTCTGCCTCATCTACTCTGTTGATAACTCCCATCCACCTTTCATCCAGTTGCTGTAACTTAATGTTAGTGGTTTCCATAAAGGGTTTGAGTGCCCTTATTTCAGCAAGAATAGTTTCAATAGCGGAGTCTGAGGTTCTAATTGGAGGTGGTGAGTCACTTATGGGTCTTTTTAGAGTAGTTGAGGAGGCGGTGGCGTCTTTGGTAGAGGTACCATTTTTTTGGGTTGCTTTGCTGGTTGCCATATCTGAGAAGGTGATAACTTGTACAAGTAGTTATGGCTTGTAATTCTTTGTAGAAGATAATTATGCTGACGAGTAGTATATAATTATTACATCCATATTATTCGCAAAGCTTACCTCTGACCTGGAGAGACCAAAACGTGGAAAAGCCCAGAATAATAAGGAATATACTACCGGAGGTTGCAATGGATTTGTTGTTTAGAGCTGTTGTCCATAGATAGAGGTTTGGACCAGTGGAGCTGTAGGAATAAACCGGCTGTGTGGTTATAATCCTGTTTAACAGTACAATATCGGTAATTTGCAGCAAGAAGGTATGGTAGTGAATTAAAGTCCAAAGGAGAAATGGGTTTTTGTAGAAGGGAGATTGACTGACGTGCTCAGTATTGTGATTTTCTGTGTGACTTTGTAGAGTAGCCTGTTCGCCCCTTTAATTACTTTTAGCTTCCTTATCAAGGTTGGAGATCCGTGTTGCCTCTACTATAAAACAAACTTTTCAGTCTTTCATGTTAATTTTAAAAGTTTTTTTTTTCCTCCTAAGCCTTTTCCATTCAGTATGCTTTTATATAAAATGTTAGTGCGTACGCTTAAAGGCTGTTTCTTACTGTATGGTTGTTACTTTATCTTCCAGCAGGTGGCGTTCTCATGGAAACGTGCTCAAAGTCAAGGCCCAGCCTGCGGTGTCAGCTGATGAAGAACGCCGCATCTCTCCTCACGAGGGGCGGTTCGCGTTCCGACGTCCTTCCGATGCGGAAGTCCTTGATAGAAGCCTGCAGCGTATGAAGCTCTTCCTGACGCCGGAGCCGCGGAGAAGTTCCACCGAGTGCGAGCGGGATGTTTATAACGCTCGGAATGAAGAATAAGGTAAGTTTTTATATTATATTATGTACCCTAATGCTATTTTATTTTTATGTGAGGCGGAGCCGATCCTCTAGGCAGCCATCTTGCCTCGGCGCCTAGCCACGCCCCGCGGGTTGGTTTTTTAACGCCTGCAAAAAGCATGCGTTAAGTACCAACCCGCAAAGGGAACTCGGAATAGGGCGGTAAGGGTTTAACGGCACCGGTCTCGTTACCGGTGACCGTTAACCCTTACCGCCCTACTCGGAATGACCCCCACTGTGTGGAAATGTACCTGTGTTTAAAACATACACTCTTTGGGAAACCAGCGCATAGTTATGAAACATACACTGGAAGGTGCAGTAAGGTTTGACAAAGTGCAGGGAGGTTCAACTCATTGGCTGACAAGAGGGTACAGCAAGTACAACACAATGGCTAACTGGGGGCACAGTGAGGTTCAGTGCAATGGCTATTGGTAAATCCTAACAAGTTTTAGCACATTGGCTGATTAGAGGGCACAGCCTGATTCAGCACATTGGATTCCTAGGCAGTAGGTTAAGGTTCAACAGAATTCCTAATTGGTATGTGCCAGATGTAAATGGGTGTTGAAACTTTAACTGTAGCAAAATGTTCTGCAATATTGTTAGTCTCAGAGGTGTAACAGTACCAAAGTAGTTGAGCCTTCCTACTTGCATCAGTGTTAGGAAGGCAGGGCAGTACCTAAAATGCGACTGGATGCAAAAGGAGTGCCGAACCGGAATTGTAGTTACAGTTAGAATATGAGGACTGTTATTAAATATTGGTAGATTCAAAAGAAAAAGAAAATAACACATACTGTGAATGAAATGTACCTAGATTCAAAACATACTGTGAGCAAGGTAAACCAAGATACAAAACATATACTGTGAACAAGGTACACATAGATTTGAAACATATACTGTGACCCAGGTACACCTAGATTCAAAATAAATACTGTGAGTGAAATGCACCTCGATTCAAAACATACACTGTGAGCTAAATGCACATAGATTCAAAAGATATTCTGTGAACAGAGATCATGGTCTCTTGCTGGGATTTGTAGGTAAATACGCCGACAGCCACTCCCAAGGGTTCCCTTCTACCTTATTCTGAGTCTTCCACATGGGGCAGGAAACCAAACAGCCACCTGCTTCTACCGTTATTTTTGATATGATATGATAAGGCATTTATAATGCGCCTATACACAGGTGTTTCAAGGCGCGATGAGGCAAGGGAGGGGGAACAGAGGGCAGACAGACAATGATCCTACTAGGCCAGGTGTCATTCAGATTGTGCAAGTGCAAGGGAAGGTTAGAAGGGGGAAATGTGGGGGTAAGGAGGAGGGGACAGTGCAGTACATGGGATAATAGAATAAATAACAATAGTAAAGTACGGCCAGCAAGTGGCAAGTGCAAGGGTAGAGGGTAAGTGCAGGCATCATGTGTCAAGGCAGATAGTGGGACTGTAAGGATACAGAAAACAGTCCCCAAGTGCGGGGGTTGCCAGGAAGGCAGTGCAGGTGTGCGACTGGCGGGGAGGGGGCCTGGGCCCAAGATCAGAGGGTGGCCAGGTAACCAGTGCAGTTTCAGTTTCAGCCAGCAAATCAGCAGGGGAGAGGAGGAGAAAAAGCAGAAGCAAAGAGAAAGGTTTTGAGGTGCTTCTGGAACCGGAGCTGGTTCTCCTCAAGTTTCAAGGGGGCAGGGAGGCTGTTCCAGAGGGAAGCACCAGCCGAAGAAAGAGATCTACCACCAGCCCCTTGCTTGGAGAAGCGACTGACCCTGAGGGAGTTGGAGGCGGATGAGCGAAGAGCTAGAGAACGAAGATATTTAGGAAGAGGGAGTTGAAGGTATTGAGGCCCCAGGCCCCAGAAGTCCTTATGGACAATGCAGGGGGTTTTGAACTTAATCCTCACAGCCACTGGGAGCCAGTGCAGAGATTTCAGTCCTGGAGAGATAAGATCCCTGGGCTTGAGGCAAGGACAAGTCTTGCAGTCCTGTTTTGGATGAGTTGCAGAGGGTGCAGAGTAGAATCAGGCAGGTTTAGAAAGAGGCTGTTACAATAGCCCAGCCTAGAGAGAACCAGAGCTCTGGAGACAGTGAGCTTCTGGGGGAAGGAGAGGAAAGGAAGAATACCTCTAAGGAGGTGCAGCTGTTAGTGTGACTTCTTAGAGACGTCGAAGATGTGAGGAGAGAGGGAGAGCGTGGAGTCGAAGATGACCCCAAGGTTGTTAGCCTACCAGGTGGGAGCAGGAAGAGGGCTAAGAGAGGCCCTCCAGAGAGTGACAGGAAAGGAAGGTGTGGGTGTGCCAATGAGGAGAATATCAGTCTTACTGGCATTAAGGCAGAGATCATTGGCGGCACACCACTCCTGGGTGGCGGACAAACAGTCAGAGATGAGAGAGGGAGAAGAGGTGGCTGAAGGTAGCCTGGAGATGAGCTGAGTGTCATCTGCATTGCACTGGAAGTTGGGGCAGAGCACGGCAATGCGGTGGGCAAGAAGTCCAGGTATTGGTTGAAAAGCCAGGGAGAGAGGTTAAAACCCTGGGGAACACCACAGGTATATATAGAGATAGAGGAGAGGATGGACCCAAGTTGAACCTGGCAGGGTCGATCAGAGAGAAAAGAAGTCAGCCACGCCAGAGCCTGACCAGTGATCCCCAGGTTATCACAGAGACGGTTGAGCAGGATGACATGGTTTACCATGTCGAAGGCAGGAGAGAGATCAAGTAAGATGAGGACACAGGGGGTGTTGGAATCAGGTTGGAGAGAAGGTCTTCACGGATGTTCAGGAGAGCAGTTTCCCTGCTTCCGGCAGCTCTGAAGCCAGACTGATGATCATGAAGACAACCAACAGATTCAGTGTGAAGACTGAGCTGGGAGATGGCCAGCTTTTCCAAGAGTTTGCAGAGGAAAGAAGTGATGAAGATTGGGCGATAGTTAGCCGGGCATGATGGGTCGGCAGAGGGTTTCTTAAGAAGAGGGTGCACAAGGGAGTGCTTCAGGTGGAAGGGAAGACTCCAGTGGCGAAAGAGTGGTTGCAGAAATCGGCCAGGGCAGGAGCCAGGGAGTCAATTTGGTCCTTGATGGTTTTGGAGGAACAGGGGTGAACCTGTTTTGACGAGACTTTCATAGATCAGACTTGTCTAGAAACCTCATCAGGGGACAACAGGAGAAAAGCTGAGAAGGAGGGAGGAGAGGAGGCTGAAGAAGGGCCAAAGGAAGAGCAGGCAGTAGAGGGAGGAGGAGGAGAGGAGGAGAGAGAGGACAGGATGTCCTGAGTTTTAGCGATGAAATGAGAAGCCAGTGCCGTGCAGAGGGCCTGGGAAGGGAGAGGAGAGGTAGAGACTGCGGCAGGATTGGCCAGTCCTTACAGTTTTTAAAGAGTTCAGCCGAGTTATTGGATGCCGCAGAGACGCGGGTTTGGATGTGGGCTCTCTAGGGAAGGACACAGGGCAGGGTGCAAGCAGATGAGGCGAGACAAGTTGAAAAATTGGACAACAGACTGAAAGACTATCACAATGCAATTTTAAAGACAGGAGAACGAAGAGCCACCTAAGTTTTTGAGAGTCCTAATAGAGGGGAAAAAGGCCTAGGTATCAGAGTGTAATTTTAAATGCTTTCACAATGCAATTCAAACAGGAAAACACGCCTGCAGGGTGAAGGAAGTCTGGGTCGGGGAGGGAGAGGGTGCACAGCAGGGCAAGGATGGCCAGAAACACATGCCCAAGTAAGCACAAGGCCAGAAGGGTCTTCCAAAGGCAAACCGCTCATCTGCTCAGCTCGTTCGAAAAACGGGCAAGGAGCACACAGGCCGTAAGACCCAGCAAGCAGCAGCAATCACAGACCAATCGGGTTGGTGGGAGGGCTTGGGAGGCAGGAGGGAGTCAGAGAGGAGGAGGGAGAAGCAAGTCCAGGTCGGGGAGGGAGAGGGTGCACAGCGGGGCAACGAAGGCCAGAAAAACAGGCCCAGGTAAGCACAAGGCCAGAAGGGTCTTCCAAAGGCAAAACGCTCACCTGCTCAGCTCGTTCCAAATGCGAGCAGGGAGAACACGGGCAATAAGACTCAGGAAGCAGTAGTAATAACGGACCAATTGGGCTGGTAGGAGGGCTTGGGTGGCAGGAGGGAGTCAGAGAGGAGGAGGGAGAAGCAAGTCCAGGTCGGGGAGAGAGAGGGTGCACAGAGGGGCAACAATGGACAGAAACACAGGCCCAGGTAAGCACAAGGCCAAAAGGGTCTTCCAAAGGCAAACCGCTGACCTCTTCAGCTCGTTCGAAATGCGAGCAGGGAGCACACAGGCCGTAAAACCCAGCAAGCAGCAGTAATCACAGACCAATCGGGTTGGTGGGAGGGCTTGGGAGGCAGGAGGGAGTCAGAGTGGAGGAGGGAGAAGCAAGTCCAGGTCGGGGAGGGAGAGGGTGCACAGCGGGGCAACGAAGGCCAGAAAAACAGGCCCAGGTAAGCACAAGGCCAGAAGGGTCTTCCAAAGGCAAAACGCTCACCTGCTCAGCTCGTTCCAAATGGGAGCATGGAGCACACGGGCCATAAGATTCAGGAAGCAGCA
This sequence comes from Ambystoma mexicanum, assembly GCF_040938575.1. Classification (NCBI taxonomy): domain Eukaryota; kingdom Metazoa; phylum Chordata; class Amphibia; order Caudata; family Ambystomatidae; genus Ambystoma; species Ambystoma mexicanum. The sequence goes on along the minus strand of NC_090928.1, from coordinate 315,535,386 downwards.
GTAAATACGGACCAATCGGGCTGGTAGGAGGGCTTGGGTGGCGGGAGGGAGTCAGAGAGGAGGAGGGAGAAGCAAGTCCAGGTCGGGGAGAGAGGGTGCACAGTGGGGCAACAATGGACAGAAACATAGGCCCAGGTAAGCACAAGGCCAGAAGGGTCTTCCAAAGACAAACCGCTCACCTACTCAGCTCGTTCCAAATGCGAGCAGGGAGCACACAGGCCGTAAGACCCAGGAAGCAACAGTAATCACAGACCAATCGGGCTGGTGGGAGGGCTTGGGAGGCGGGAGGGAGTCAGAGAGGAGAAGGGAGAAGCAAGTCCAGGTCGGGGAGGGAGAGGGTGCACAGCGGGGCAACGAAGGCCAGAAAAACAGGCCCAGGTAAGCAAAAGGCCAGAAGGGTCTTCCAAAGGCAAAACTCTCACCTTCTCAGCTCGTTCCAAATGGGAGCATGGAGCACACGGGCCATAAGACTCAGGAAGCAGCAGTAATAACGGACCAATCGGGCTGGTAGGAGGGCTTGGGTGGCGGGAGGGAGTCAGAGAGGAGGAGGGAGAAGCAAGTCCATGTCGGGGAGAGAGAGGGTGCACAGTGGGGCAACAATGGACAGAAACACAGGCCCAGGTAAGCACAAGGCCAGAAGGGTCTTCCAAAGGCAAACCACTCACCTGCTCAGCTCATTAAAAATGTGAGCAGGGAGCACATGGGCCAGAAGACCCAGGAAGCTGCAGTAATAACGGACCAATCGGGCAGGTGGGAGGGCTTGGGTGGCGGGAGGGAGTCAGAGAAGAGGAGGGAGAGGGAAGTCTTCGTTGGGGAGGGAGAGGGTGCACAGCGGGGCAAGGATGGCCAGACACACAGGCCCAAGTAAGCACAATGCCAGAAAGGTCTTCCAAAGGCAAATTGCTCACCTGCTCAGCTCGTTCAAAAAATGGAGCATCCACAGCTGGGAGAGACTTGCTAGTTCATTCTTCAAAAACATGTTGATTAATGTCATAGCCCAACTTTAGCAGCGACAGGGCATAATCCTTCAATGTTTTGGCTACTTCTAGTCATGGAAAACAAGAACCCTCAATGCTGGCACATGGGCTATAAGCTATAAAAAAACAGGCTCTATTTAGCGGAAAGGAACCTTCCTTAGAGAAGAGTCTGGTTAGTGTAAAATCTGGCGCAGTGTTGTCACCCCTTTTTTTCTGGACCTACCTCCTGTTGGATGTGATTGTTTGAAGACCTGTCAACACTCAATCTTACTCTTCCTGAAATAATTCAGGAGGATGAAGCAGAAATTCCATTGAGGACTTCGAATTGTACGTTTCAGCATCCTCAATCAGAGATGGCATGGAGATATGTACTGCATTTGGAGATTTCTTCTGGTCTTCATTTGACTTAAATAACCAACTAGTCAAGGTTCCCTGGCCTTCTTCCTGCCTTCTTTTTTTCTTGTTCGCCTTTTTTCTGGCCTTCTTACTATGAGTATGATGAATGTCTAGTGGGTCAAGAGAAGGGGGTAGGCCTTTTCCTTCCACCATTTCCCGAACTGCAATGCAGCATAGCTTATCTATTTATCTATTTATACTGTGCTGGCAGGCATCCGGGCGCAAACAAAAACACATTTGGACAATGCACAGAGAGATGGGAGAGTTTACCCTAGGGGGGGCTCTCTGAGTCAGAATCTCTCTTTACGAGATAGAAATGAATTTCCCTCATCTGTATCAGGAGAGGTTTTCTCAGGATCACGTTCAGCCATTACAAGATCTGTGCCAGATTTTGGTGGCATCCCTCATTGGTGGGTGAGAGCATGGTAGTACGTCCATGGCAATTCATTCTGGGTCTCGCAGTTTATCATAATTCGATAGACTTGGATCAACATAATCCCATTTTTAAAAAATGTAGGCGTTGTCTCTGAGTAGCCTTGTGTATTCTTGAGCACATGTTTAGGAGCATTTAAGGTTGCTTGTAGGATCTTTAAATGTTTAAACGGACTGGCGCCAGAATATTTAAGCACCAAAATGTGTCTTTAAAGCCAGCAAGGACTTTAAGATGAAAGGATCCATTATAATTAAGTAGCCCCCGGTCAGTATTTTTCACTAGAGGTGACAGGAGATTTGCAGTCTTTGGACCCAAATTATGGAACAATATGCCGCAAAAGATTAGGGAATGTCAGACACTTGCTCAGTTTCGGAAGGCCTTGAAAACATTTCTGTTTAAATAACTACCAAGTAGTACAGCAATCTTTAAGGACACAGAAATGAACTAGGGATTTAGCGACTTCTCTGCTTCTTCTATTCACAATTGTAGCTCCATCTGCACCTCAATACAGTTAAATCTGTCGTGGGCACGTTACAAATACAAAAAATCAAAATCAACTCAAAATCAAATCTTTAAAACAAAATTGACTGTCTTGTAGTGCACACAATGTAATGATTCTCCCTCTGAGGATGGCATATTATAATTAGAAACAGACTCATTTTGATGCAAAAGAGCGGGTGAGGAAGGTAGCCTGACTTCCTGTTCCTTCTGTGCTGCAGAATGTACGCCCACCACTGGGTGGACCTTAACATTTCCTCCACAACCACCTTCCCTTCGGCCACCCTCATTATGTCGTCTGGCAAAAGTCACCCCGAGTGGGACAGGTATGCCCAGACGTGGGTCCCATGCCTGCTGGGCCTAGAGACCCAAGCTACTCCTCACTGATGAGGCCCAAAAAAGCCCAAACATGTCTGGGGATGTTTGTGATCTCCTGCAGAAGGTATGTGACCAAGCAGTTTGGACTGGACTGTCCCTTTTGGGGTGGGACCAAGCCTGATTTGCATATGGTTTTTCTCCTTCTGTAATGGCTTGGCAGGCAAAGAATGATTGTCTGGAGTTCTGGAGGGTAAAGATTAATTCATCCACCATGCTCCTCAACCTCTCCAGCACTGCCATTGACCCTGATTTACATGACAGGTCTGCCCCCTCCTCTTGCCTGCTAAGTGGACTGGCGTCTGCCATATTGTAACTGTAATCTGTAACTGGTATTAGCCCTACTGCAGATTAAACCAGGCCTCCGGCCTCACACTCCTACCCTTTGGTTTTACAGCATTGACCCTACACCGTCTCCCCCCTACCGGAGCTCTGACTGTATCACAGGTGCCTAGGAATGCTCTGACCCAATTCTAGTCCTCTAGTTGTACTCCAAGGCAACATCTCTGAATTATTCCTAGAGTCCCCTCGACAAGCGCGCAACAGGTATTGCGAAAACTACTTTTTTCACTTACCTGTTGTATTGTTGTATACTCCAGTCATGCACATCAGGAAGTGGCGCTCCCGGGTATCCGCACAAATATGTTCCAGGCTCGTCCTGCTCCCCACGACAGCTCAGGCACTCGACACAGATGGGACAGAGGAGACCTGAAGTGCAAGAAAACAGGCATGGTAGGGCGGCTCACTGCTCTGCCCCTCCCAGTCCTGGCTCATCCTTATATTCAAACGGAGTGGCTAAATCCATTCTCCACCCATGAATAGGTATGTATAATAACAAACATTTCAGAGAACAGGGGGAAGGAAGCCTGCAGTTGTGGAAGGCTTTCAGTGCCATTTCTGCAAGTCAGCCTTTGACCTTGGGATTTGAGCCAGCAGCATTGCCGCTGCATACAGTCTCAGCAGGGGTCTGAACTGGCCTCGGCAGCCTGGGGCATGACGCATTCCACAGCTCAGCTTTGCTCGGCGACCTCGCACAGGGGTTTAGATGTAGGCCAGTCTCCTTGCATCCGATTTGACTCAAAGAAACCAAATCGAGCCACGGTCATCGTCAACAAAGCACTCAGAGAATGTTTTATTTGTATTGTTATTTACCTACGTAATTTATGATAACCGGCACCACCGCACAATAAATGAAATTTTGGCAGTGAACAGCCACGGAAGAATGCAAAAACAAAGAACAAAAAAAAGCAGTTGTACTAAGTGAAACGTATGAAATCATCCCCGATCAAACAAGAACTTTTTCACTGCCCTGTGAAAGTGCCCACGTTAGTGAAGGGACGAATTTAAAGTAGCGGACCTTGCCTGGGCCGCTTATATTTATCCCCCTTCATTTAAAGTAAGATCGGGGTCAGAAGATCGCGGATGCCTGAACAAACCTTAGAGAAAATGCTAGGTTGCTTGAGCAATAATACATGCCTGAAGAGTGTGGGGTAACCTTGCAGAAAAAGTTGGGGGGGGACATGACATCTGAAGAAAAGGTGCCCCAGCCAAATGAATGGGGACAAAATGGTGTGCCATGAAAGTTGGGGGGGGGGGCAAACACCCCCGCAATCCCCTAAAATTACGCCCATGGCGTGAAGAGTGTGGTTTTCTGCTTTGTAGTTTCTTGTACTCCAATTGAACCATCACGCCAAGACACTATTATGCATTGAGTTTGGTCTCACCTTTCCCTACGTCCCACAAGATGGGTTCACTTGCTTTGAGGAGCCGGCTATCTACCATCTATTGAGCAACCTTCAAGCAAATGCGGCGTCCTATCGCCACAATCTCAAATCTAGAAATATCTCCAGGCGGGTTTAAAGCAACGTTCGCGCTTTTTCTTCTGCGCCATAGAGCGAACTCTTTTTCCAGAAGAATCTGTGTGATGTGAGATGGCAATCTCTCCGGTTTTGCATAGAGAACACAGGGGGATTCTGTGCAGCTCGCGATTTCCGGCCTCGCATTAGTTTGCATCTGATTGTTGTCATGCTTCATTAATGGCTGCCTTCTTCACTGCAGGCAGGAGCTTGACATGGGCTTGCTGTCCAACGGTGCCTAACGTTAACTGCACTCGTGTCATCAGCTTATTGTGTATTTTGCAATGTACAGATAATATTCCAACAATTACAACGCAAATACGCAATACGTGAGCAAAATACAAATTCATTACATTTTGAAAGAAAAAAACGCATAGGTGCACCGTGATGCCACTTTTGGTAAGTAGACAGGTATTCATTAAATTCAGATGCAAACCTCCCAAAAAAAAATAAAAATATTCTCAGGTGATCTCAGGGGGGAGTTCAATATGCTATCCTTGAACCCAGATTTTTACAGGCATGTTGCGTTAGCTCTAAGTGTACAACCCTGCTTGAACAAATATGACATTCTGCAAGCATCAAAGTATCATAATTACCATAACAGTAATTTAGACTATAAGAAATAAAAAAAAAGACTGGCATCTGCTCAAAATAAAAATGGTGCACTGGATATCCAGTGGCGTAACACAAGATCTGGGGGCCCCCTGCGAGCCATGCTGAGGGCCCCCGCCCCAACTCAGCAACAAATCACAGGTCGCGCCACACACTGGGCCGGCTTAGATTACCACGCTAGCGCAATACGCACAAACGTGCTGCTGAAGGGGTAAGACGCACACTGCACTAGGAGAGATATAAATATGTGTTTTAATGCAATATACAGCACACTTTCTGAGAAAAATGTGCTAAAAAGCCAGTGTTAGCTATTGTTTTGTAGGGTAACACCAATCCAATACATGCAAGTCACCAACAAATGCCATGCCACAATGAAAACATGTCCCACTAACTGCACAATGTAGACCAGTGTAGACACGTAATAAGATCACAGTAAAGCATGCCAGGCCACCTTTAGACATACCTAGACCTAGACTGATTGCACCAAAATGCCAGTCGAAGAAATAAGACTCATCAAGAAGAGAGCACACATTCAAGTCTGCGTCTCTGCGTCCTCTAACAACACAGCCAAAATTTTTAAAATCGGAAAGGAACTGGCCAATCCTGTTGTGGTCTCTACCTCTCCTGTTCCCTCAACAGGCCCTCTGTATGGCTTTGGCCTTTCCCTTCTCCGCTAAAACTCAGGACATCCTGCCCACTATTTCCTCTTCCTCTCCCTCTTCCTCTCTTGGCACCCTTTGGCCATCTCTCCCTCTACTCCTCCCTTCTCCTCTTTCTCTCCAACACCTGACGAGGTTTCTAGGCAAGTCCCATCTATGGAAGTGTCATCGAAACAGGTGCTCGCCCGCTCCTCCAGAATCATCAAGGACCATATTGACACCCTTGCTCCAGCCTTGGCCCATTTCTGTAATCATTACTTTGCCACTGGAACTTTCTCCTCTCCCAAACTCTTGGAAAAGCTGGACATCTCCCAGCTTACTCTCCACACTGAATCATTTGGTTGTCTCCATGACCATCAGTGTGGCTGAAGAGCTGCCAGAGGCATGGAAACTGCTCTCCTGAACACCTGTGAAGATCTGATCTCTAACCTTGGTTCCAACATCCTTCTGTCCTCATCCTCCTTGAACTTTCTGCTGCTTTCGACACAGTCAACCACGCCATCCTAATCAATCGACTCTATGAGAACCTGGGCATCATGGATAAGGCTCTGGAGTGGCTGACCTCCTTCCTCTTGGGCCGCCCCTCCCAGGTCCAACTTGGTCGCTTTCTCTCCGCCACCTCTCTCTACCTGTGGCGTTCCCCAGAGCTCTATCCTCTCACCCTTGTTTTTCAACCTCTACTTGGCCCCTTTGGCCCACCTGATCTCTACCTTCTCTAACTTTCAGTGTTATGCAGATGACACTCTGCTTTCCTTCAGCCTCCCCTCAGCCTCCTCTCCTCTCTCGCTCATTCCTGGTGTCATCTTCAACTCCACTCTCTTTCTCTCCTCACATCTCGGACATTGCCAAGAAGTCGCACTACGAGCTGTACCTCCTCAAAGGTACTCTTCCCTTTCTCACTTTCCCCCAGAAGCTCACTGTCTCCAGAGCCCTGGTTCTCTCTAAGCTGGACTACTGCAACAGCCGTCTTTCTCAATCTGCCTTCCTCTACTCTCCGCCCTCTGCAACTAATCCAGAAGAGGACTGCAAGACTTATCCTTGGCCTCAAGTCCAGGGACCGTATCTCTCCAGCCATGAAATATCTCCACTGGCTCCCGGTGGCTGGAAGGATCAAGTTCAAGATACTTTGCATTGTCCACAAGGCTTTCTGGGGCTGGGATCCGCACTACATCCAACGCTATCTTCCAAAATACCTTCCTTCTCAAGCCCTAAGAGTTAGATTCTTCTCCAGGCAGAGAGTGGGGGGTAGATCTCTCTCCTCTACAGAATGCCTCCCTGCCCCTCCCAAACTTGAGCCGGACCACCTGAAGTTCCCGAAGCAGCTCAAAACGTTCCTCTTCTCTGCTTTCTCTCTCTCCCTCCCCTACTGACCTACCTGTCTGCTGTACCAACTGGTTGCTTGGCTACCCTCAGTCTCACTGAGTCCAGGCTCTTTCTTGATCAGTCACCCTTGCACTGCCTCCAGGCCTACCACTCAGTTAAGGGCTGTAACTTTAACCCTACAGTCCCTTGTTCTCCTTCAACTAACGAGAGCCGAGCTGCCCTGGCTGCACTTAGTCAGAGCATTGCTGCCCTGTTTTCCCCTCCCCTCTCCCTTGCACTACCCCACTCCCTTTCCCCTTGCACCTCTCTTTCTCACACTTGCACTATCTGAATGACACAAGGCCTAGTAAGATCATTTGTCTTGTCCCCCCTTCCTTGTCTTGTCACGTCTAAAAACACTTGTGTACAAGTGCGTCATATATGACTTATCATAACATATAATTTGATCACAGATGCCCAGAAAAATATACAATGCCGCAGTAAGAAATGGCTAGACTGGCAGAACCCAAATGCCAGTCTAGCCTGGTAATTACACTTAGCAGGACTGCTTTATCAGAAATGCCCAGTTAAAAAAAGTCATACCAAACTGAGGAATTACTAGACTGGCTGCACCAAAATGCCTCTCTAGCCACTAATACCACATATCATTCCTGCTTAGCATGGACATGGACGGCCATTATGATTTATTGCACAACTCCGCCCACCACACTCCCATCTCCCTCCCATCCCTTACCCAACCTCCAAAATCAGCTCTTTGGCCCAGAATTACCCCCACATCCCTCTTCCTTGTCCCAGTGCTTAGGTATGAGGTTCCATGCCTCATAGGTAAGTACTGGGATGAGGAAGAGTGGGACTAGGAGCAATGAAGATTACAGGTAGCTAAATCAGGCATTACCTTCACGTACCTCTACCTCATACTAGTACTTGTGTATGTTGCATAGTGCCTCACACACAAGTACTGCCTCATACACCAGTACTGGGATGAGGAAGAATAGGGCTAGGCGTGATGAAGATTACCAATAAGTACTCAAGGCATTAAACAGAAGTAGTGGTGCAACACCATATAGCTGACTGGGCTTCAGCACTCCCCCCCCTGTAATTGTGGGCTATGTTGACTTGACCTGGCTGACCTACAGAGCAGTTGCCGGACAGAAAAGGACACGTGTTAAACAGCACCTGGGTTTCTCTGTTAACAAGGTCCCGGCCCAGCAATTACTAATGTACAGCATTTCACTGTTAGTACCTGCATTCAAATGCCAAATATTTTAGGCAATTGAAATTGTGATGTGGGTTTAGTACTTGCTTGCCAGGGGAGTGATTGGAAGGGTTGAGAGGGAACAGGAGACCAGTCATTCTCACAGCTTTCAGACTTAAAGGAGAGGGTTAACTGCTTGTAACATTGAAGCTGCACTAGAATAGTCTCGTTAAAATGCACAAAGAAGTTTGATTCCCCCACACAAATAAGTTTGTTCCTCTGCCACCACACATGAAGTTAGCGCCTCTCCCAACATTTGAATGGTTAGCCCCCCTGAAATGTAGGTTTTGTTGCGCCCCTGAACAGAAGCACACATACCATTCACCATATATACACACGCACACCCAGTCACCCATACATTTAAGTGTGTACTCTTTCACCATACAGGCACACTCAGGCAGCCACCCATACATTTAAGTTTGCACCCTTTCCTCATACAGGCACACACACCCAGGCACTCCCCCATACATTTAAGTGTCCACCCTTTCACCATACAAGCCTCAAGCCCAGGGACCGTATCTCTCCAGGACTGAAATCTCTTCACTGGCTCCCAGTGGCTGCGAGGATTAAGTTCAAAACCCTCTGCATTGTCCACAAGGCCTTCTGGGGCCTGGGGCCTAAATACCTTCAACTCTCTCTTCCTAAATATCTTCCTTCACGAGCCCTTTGCTCATCCGTCTCCAACTCCCTCATGGTCAGCCGCTTCTCGAAGCAACGAGCTGGGGGTAGATCTCTCTCCGCAGCAGGGGCCTCCCTCTGGAACAGCCTTCCTGCCTCCCTGAAACTTGAGGAGAACCATCTCCGGTTCCGGAAGCACCTCAAAACCTTCCTCTTCGCTTCTGCCTTCTCTCTCCCTCTCCCCTGCTAAACCTGCTTAACTCCCCACTGAAATTCTGCACTATACCTGCATCTTGGCCACTCTCAGCGACCTCGGTCCAGGGCCCAGCCACTCTCCACTTGCACTGCCTCCCTGGCTCCCCCTGCACTGTGGGACTGTCACTGTATCCCTACAGCCCCCTTCCTAGCACTTGCTCTGCACTTACCTCGCACTTGCCACCAGCTGGCCCTTTTATTTATTATTTATTATTTTATTACGCTACTTACCGTGTACTGCACTTTCCCCCCCACCTCCTCCCCCTGCACTTTCTCCTTTTCCCCTTACCTCTGCACTTGCCCGATCTGAATGACACCTGGCCTAGTAGGATCGTTTGTCTGTCTTCCCCTTGTTTCCCTCCCTCCCTGCCTCGTCGCGCCTTGAAACACTTGTGTATAGGCGCGTTACAAATACCATATCATATCATATCATATCATATCATACAGGCACACCCAGGCAGCCACCCATACATTTAAGTGTGCATCCTTTCATCGTACACGCACACCCAGCCACCCATACTATTGTGTTCACCCTTTCACCATACAATCAAACAGACAAGACAGTCACCTATACATGTAAGTGTGCACCCTTTCACCATACAGGCACATCCAGGCAACCACCCATACATTGAAGTGTGCATCCTTTAACCGTACGTGCACACGCATACCAAGCCACCCATACATTTGTGTGCACTCGTTCACCATACACTCACACACGCACACGTCATCGGGTTTAGGGGAGCCATAATACTTCAAAAATAAATTGTTTCATTTTGAAGTCACTCTGACTACATAAAGAAATTATTTCTGTCAAGGACAGAACCATAACGGAAATAATGTCTTTATGAAGGCTGAGTGACTCATTGGGCTCCACCCACCCCATGACATGCAAGCCTCCAGCCTAGGGTCTTCATGTCATGGGGTGAGGGTAGCCCCCGGACTTCAAAAAGAAAGTTTCTTTTTGTATTCACTCTGCCTTCATAAAGAAATTATTTCTGTTACAGAAATATTTTCTTTATAAATGCAGAGTGAGTTCAAAAAGAAATATAAAAAAAATTAAAAAAATGAAAACTCATTTTTTTCCCATTTTTATTTTTACTTCAAGTGGGGCCCCCTCCCAGGACATGGGTCGCGGGGCCCCCCACACCGCAGGGGCTGCTGGGGCCCCTGTTACGCCAGTGTGGATATCAACTTTTATCCCTAGGAAAATTGCCACCCCACCAGAAGACGCTAGTCAAAGATCAGGCCATGCATTTTCTGGTGTCCCTAAACGAAGCAGAAATGTTCCAGAAAACCCAAGTTACGGTCTTCTTACCGTTAACCCCCAGAAATGGCCTAGCTGAACACCCATGTGCAGTGGCAGTGCAGCTGCACAGAGCATTGCTGGTGAAAGCCAGGATGAATCTATTGCTTCTGGGGGCAGTTACCCAGTTCTGGAATTCGAATCGAAGGGGGGGGCCCAAATGGTAGATATGTGTGTGGCCGGCAGGAGACAGTATTACAAATTATTCTGCTCTGCCCACTGTTTAATGATCTTCGTGCAAAATGATTACTTACGACTCTATGAGGGAGTGGAATCAGGTCATGCCAAGTGGCTCTTCTATTTTTGCTCACTTCTCCAATGTCTGTGTTGTTTTTGGCCTTGCCTGCTTTCCACAGAGAGCATGGCATGGCTAGCCTAGTTTATGCCTGCTGTGGAGGGTGGTGTTGGGCTGATGTAAATTGAGCGACTATTCCGGACTGTAGACTGAGGGTTCGGCTGCTTACTGAGGCTGTGTGTTATGTTATGTTGTGTTACCATCATTTGTAACGTGCACAGTCAACCAAGGGCATCATGGCGCGAAGGACACAGACGGCAGAGAGCTCAAGGATGTAAAACGGTAAAGTTTTCAGAAGATGACGGAATTGAAGATGGTTTTCCACCTGCCTAAGCGCAACAGGCAGATTATTCAAAATTCTGCTCAACCATTCTGATCCGGCAAAACTTAGGAATGGCCAATAGAAATGCAGTTGCAGAGCAAAGGGCTCGAGCGGGCACGTAGGTCTAGAATTTGTCCTAAAGGTATTCTGCGCCTAGATTTTAGAAAGCCTTGTGCCCCATACACAGGACTTAAACTCGATCCTTTTAACCACCGGTAACCAGTTTAGGGAGCAAAGCACTAGGCTGATATGAGACCGATAATCGGTAGAGGTGGCTACCCTAGCAGCTATATCTTGAAGGCGCTGCAGCTGGTGTATAAGGCCAAGAGGCTGGGCCAAATACAGTGCATTGCAGTAGTCAATACGACTCACTACAATGGAGGCTTCGACCTGAGGGTGAAGATGAATAGGTAGGTACGGAAGTACTCCAGAAAGTAACCGCAGTAGAAAGTGCACTGATTCACATAAAGCATTCAACTGGGCGAACATGGAGAGTGAGGCTGAACGGTGGACCCCCAAGTTCTTGACCCCCGGCACTGGAGAAGGACAAAAACTGAAAGCAGTGCACCAGAAAGAGGAAGACCAAGTAACCGAGACAGAAGAGGAGCCCACCACAAGTATCTCAGTCTTGTCCCCATGTGTGTGTATGTGTTTACGCTCTGTGGATATAAGTTTTGATTTTACAAAATGTTTTAATGTGGTTTCATGGATGTAATGATCCAAAAAAAGAAACTTTGATTGAAAGGGGCACCCTTTGTAATACCCACCATGTGACTATTTTGACAGGGAGAAGCTAAAAACGAGACTCAAAACAACATCGTTCTTGCGATAAAGCAATAGGAATTCTGCATATCCTGCTGAGTTTTAAATCGCTTAAACAATAATGTTGAAGCAGAGGTTGAAGTGAGCAGGAACTATCAGGAGTGGAGTACCACTACTTTTACTACTTTTATTTTTTACTGTTACAGTTCCACTCCGTTTTACAACCACTTTTACCATTCGAGAACAGTCCTTTTTGAAGATAAACCATACGCCTTAATGTTACCATCCACTTGGCAAGTGTGCAGTCATAGAAGTCGTCTTAATGACTAGTGTCTTGGAACACTGTAATGCACTTCTGTGGGATAATTCAGGACCTAAGACTATTCAACCCTCAGGCTCTGTCAGACCAGAGGAGATGAGATTTTCAATCTTGGGATCCAGGCTTTGTAATAAATTGCCAATTTATATTCAAGGCAGCACACATTTTTCTAGTGGAAGACCCTGAGGAAAAAGCTGCTGTTCAGATAGGTGTTAAGTATGGGTTCCAGCAGGGTAAGGATTAGCAAGTAGAGGCAATTCACTTCACAAAGGCCATAAGTTCAAACTGACTGACCAACTGTTACTCACCGCTCCGTAATAGGTCAGGAAGGTAGATAGTTGACCTTGGAGACGATATGTACACAGGAATCGATATTCAGCCTCCAATTCCAGTTCCCCTGAGTTCAAGACTCAGGCTTGCTCAAGAGAGGGGCTCTTCTTTACAACGTACCTCTCTGCTGTTTCTAGTGGAACAGGCAGAGATGTCAGTTGAATAAAAGAGTGGGGAGAACACACCGCCAATACCAAGCTGCAAAGGAATACAAAGATATTAGACAGTGCTGAGAAAACAAGTAAGCAATCAAGCACAGTATGGGACAGGAAATACCTAGGCAGGGATTGGAGTGGAACTTTACCCGGAATGGACCTACAAGTAAAGAAGTAAACCCAATTGAGTGAATTAATCTAATGGATTCTTCCTATAGAGATTTTTATCCAAAACTACGGACCTGAATTGTGGGACTCTCAAGGGTTAATGATTTCCAGGACTGGAGAAAACGACAGGAAAAATAATAAACAGGGAAGTTAGTACAGGGAACTAATCCCGGGCGGCACAAGGGTCGCGCTAGAGCCGGGTTGGTGCAGGATCAGGAGAGCATCAATATGCACTTTGAAAATAAGTTTGTTGAGTGTTGTAGTTCAATGAATGTCCCAAATCTAGTAGAGAGGAATACCCACAGAGCAGCAGGTAAATAGTCAAAGATGGTGCTTGCCGAAATAGAAGAAAAGAAACACAGTTGGTTACCTGAAACACACGCTTCCCAAACGAGGGTTGGAGCAACTGAAGTGTTCGGAGTAACTGCTGACGACTGAGTTGCAAAGACAGCAGGAGCAGGGAAGAACAATCCAAGTAACGTTCTGTGTCAAATACCAGAAGATCATGACAATGATTAGGGCATAGAGAAGGCAGTCCAGGGACAGTCTGGGTCGATACCGTAGCGGTCTAAGAAGTGCCAATGGAATAAGAGATGTAACAATCCAAAAGTTCGGGCGAGGGTCGGAACCAGGAGATCAAGTTGGAATTTCGTTACAAGATTTCACGAAGGAAAACGGACGTAACCACAAATAGTAAGAAACACTAACTAGCAGCAACAAGCCCGCTGGAAGACAGCAGTTTTAAACCCGTAAGAGGGGCGTGCCTTGTTGTACATCCTTCACGTATGAGATGTGTCAGCTGACACCTGTTCCGCCGTAGCTTGTACAGACGCCATGGCAACCTGTATCTGCTCCACAAAGGCGCCTGTGAATGGGACGTACGCCGCAGGGTAGTTTTTCTCTGCCGAAGTGTAACAGCATCCTCCCCCAAAGACACCGGCAACCCCCGGGCGGAATGAAAATCCTTCAAAAGATCAGGGCAATGCAAGTTGGACAAAGGTTCCCAGGTATGATCCTCAGGCCCAAAGCCCTTCCAATCCACCAGATAGAACACCATACCCTTAGAGACTTTGCAGTCCAAAATACATGAGACCTCGTACTCCTCTTCGCCGTCCACCAAAATCGGTGAAGGACGCGTCGGTAGACGAGTAGACCGGACAAAGGGTTTGATCAGAGAGACGTGAAAGACCGGGTGAATGAGCCAAGAACGTGGCAATGACAACTTGACCGCTGCAGGGTTAATAACATCAGAAATGGTAAAGGGCCCCACAAATTTAGGCAGAAGATAGCGTTTACCAGCAATCCGTAAGTTACGGGATGACAACCACACCTTCATGCCAATCCAATAGACTAGTGCCGGCGAACAATGAGCATCCGCGTAATTCTTTGCACGATCTTCAGCCCGAAGCAAGTGACAGTGAACATTCCGATGAACTTGGCCCAGATCTCTTACGCAATCTCTTGCGGCTGGATTGGTATCCGGCAAGGTCGGATCAAGCGGGAGTGCCCTAGGGTGGAAACCATACAAGGGAAAGAAGGGAGACACCCCTGTGGATGTATGCATAGAATTATTGTAGAATTATCAGTCTGATGATGGTATGCTGAGGAATACCTATCCTCAATACCTAGAGAAGCCGTAAAAGTCTTCCAGAATCGTGAGGTAAATTGCATCCCACGATCGGAAACAATGACAGATGGCAAGCCAAAGAAACGAAATACGTTTGTCATGAAATATCTAGCCAGACCAGGAGCTGAGGGCAAACCGGAACAAGGAATGAACAAAGCAAATTTTGTGAAGTAGTCTACAATCACCCAAATGGTGTCATGCCCCTGGATGTCAGGCAAGTCAACAATGAAATCCATCGACACCATCTGCCAAGGTTTGTACAGGATTGGCAGGGGCTGTAACAAACCCACAGGTTTGTCTCTGGAGGTCTTACATTGGGTGCAAACGGCAAAGGTTATGATGTAATCCTTTATGTCGCATGCCATGGAAGGCCACCAAGCCCAACGACATAATGCCTCAAGGGTTTTCTGACTTCCTGGATGTGCTGCAACCCGAGAATCATGGGACCACTGGAGAGCCAAGGTCCGGGCCTGACCCGGTGGAACAAAGATGTGTCCTTGAATGAATGGCAAACCTTGAACTAGTTCCAGGTTGAAATCAGCAATTTCCGTTGGATGGGTTGAGACCCAATCAATGCTGATTGAACGTAAGGACAGTTGAACAGAACATCCACAAACAACTTTGTTAGGTAGGAGAGGTAATGCTTCATTTTGCTGGAACTAGTTCCCCGCATGGAGGCGGGAGAGAGAGTCGGCTGATACTTGGGCCTTGGCAGGACGGTAGGTGATAACAAACTGATTTTATGAAAAAAATAAGTGCCACAGCACCTGCCTGGCAGTAAGACATTTCATTGATTTGAAAGCTAACAGGCTTCTATGGTCTGAGTATACTGTTACTGGATGTTTTGCCCCCAAGAGGTGATGTCTCCATTCCATAAAAGTGTCTCTGATGGCTAGGAGTTCACGTTCCGTAATGGGATAATTCCTCTCGTAAGGTGTCAACTTGCAAGAGAAGTAGGCAACGAGATGTATATTGCCGGAAAGAGGACATTGTTGAGACAAGACAGCACCAACTGCATAACCCGAGGCATCAGCCTCCACAAAAAATGAGAGATCAGGATCAGGATGTTTGAGGACAGGCGCGGAAGTGAAAGCAGCTTTTAACTGGTCAAAAGCCTTTTGGGTTTCAGATGACCAAACATATGGCACCTTGGCACTGGTCAGAGAGCTAAGAGGCGCAAAAATCTGCGAAAAGCCGTTGATAAAACGCCTATAAAAATTTGCTAAACCCTGGAATGATTGTAGTGATGGGACAGTTTGGGCTCTGGCCATTCCAAAATGGCACTGATTTTAGATTGACTCATACGAACCCCACTGCTAGTGAGATCGTAACCCAAGAATTCCACCTCTGAGGCATGAAAGAGGCATTTTTCGGCTTTTACGAATAAATTGTGATCCCTCAGCCGTTGGAGCACCATTTTGACATGTAGTACATGGTCCGTCTGGTTTTGCGAATAGATTAGAATATCATCCAGGTAAACTACCATGTACTGATCAAGGATGTCATGGAATATATCATTCATAAATGCCTGGAAGGTGGCCGGTGCATTACAGAGCCCAAAGGGCATCACCAAGTACTCAAATAAACCGTAACGTGTTTGAACGCAGTTTTCCACTCATCCCCTCTTCTCATACGGATTAAATTGTAGGCCCCTCTGAGATCGAGTTTATTGAATATTTTTGAGGAACCCAACTGATCAAGGAGAACAGAGATCAGGGGAAAGGGGTACTGGTTTTTTATGGTAGCTGTATTCAAGGTGCGAAAGTCAATACAAGGACGTAAATCCCCTTCTTTCTTTGGAACAAAAAAGAGCGGGGACGCAACTGGGGATTTTGAAGGACGAATAAACCCCATGGCAAAAGCCTTGTCTATGTACTTTTTGAGTACTGCATCTTCCTTGAGAGTGAGTGAATACACCCTTCCAGCAGGTATCTTTATCCCTGGTATCAAGTCTATCGGACAATCATAGGCCCGATGTGGAGGTAGAGATTCCGCCATACCTTTGTCAAATACGTCCAAATATTCTGCATAATGAGATGGAATCATGGACTCGATGTTGTTTGATATTGCTCCAATATGCATGGTAGAAGATACCAATGCACTGGCAGGGCTTTCCTGGCTGATTCCAGGCAAGAAAGTGCATTGACTATTGCAAACGTTGGAAGGAAACTGGATCTGATATGTAGACCAATCAATGACAGGGTTGTGGAACTGCAGCCATGGAATACCCAGGATGACTTTGTAGGCAGGAGCTTTGATAATATCGAATGATATCAATTCTGTATGGCCTTCATCAGTGCTCATATGCAATGGAACCGTCTGATGAGTTACCTTTCCAGAGACAAAGATCGAACCGTCCACCGCATTAACAGTTTCAGGTATGGTTTTGCGAATTAGCGGTATGCCTGCCATAGAGGCAAAGCATTGGTCAACATAGTTACCGGTTGCTCCTGAATCTATCACTGCCATTGCCTGAAACGAACAATCTTGGTTCAAAGAAAACGTAACAGGAAGGCGGACCAGCTGAACCGGATTCTGTATCTGAGAATCCAAAGGTGGTCCTCCCGTCGTAGGGACTCCATCTACTGTAGGGATTTGGCGTTTCCCGCCTTTCTCTTAGGTTTTTTGGGACATTTGGGCAGCTGATGATCAGAGGCCCCACAATACATGCAAAGATTGTGCTATCTGCGGTATTCTCTTTGAGCATGTGTGAGTGGACCCATAAGCACACCGATCTGCATAGGTTCTGGTGCAGAAAGTGTCGAGGATGAAGCATCCGCAGGGGCTGAGGCGAATAGAGCAGGTTTCTTCTCTCCGCACCTTTCAGCTTTACGGGCATCAATATGAAGGACTAAATCAAGCATTTCCCTGAATGCTGTGGGAACCACTGGGACAGTGGAGAGAATGTCCTTTAGCTCGTCAGAGAGACCTTGATAGAAGAATGCAGTCTTCTTTACTTTGGGCCAATCCGTTTCCGCTGCCAGCTGATTAAAGCGAGCCAGATAAACCAATAGAGAATTGTTCCCTGGTCGATGCTTCAACAGTTCCAAGTCGGTAGCTTGAGTAGTATAACAAGTATCAAATACTTTACTCATCATACCTAAAAGCGCATTGCAATTGTAGAGAACATGATTATTTGATTCTAACAATGGATTTGCCCAGGCGGCAGCGGTGCCACCCAAATGTGACAAAACAAAAGCCGCCTTAGTCGTGGAAGTAGGGAACGAAGCGGGACGGCAAAAGAAGTGCAACTTGCACTGAAAAATGAAGGTCCTGTATTGTTTAGGATCACCCAGGAAGCGTTCCGGGGAAGCCAGAGGAAACTGGGTGGTAAGCATGATAGTATTTCATTCCTGTGCGTGAGCTGGAAAGCCGGACCCCGAAGCAGTAGCACCAGTGCCTGAGGCTAGGGTAGTTACCAAGGCCTGGATAGCATCCATACGTTGACGTAATGCCGCTTGTGCATTGGTCAAGTCAGTTCGTAGATCCGTGACCATTTGCATGATCTGATTCAACGCATCATTGGTCTCCGTGGACATTATTAGGCTGCTAATTCTGTTACTCACTGCTCCGTAAATAGCTCAGGAAGGTAGATAGTTGACCTTGGAGATGATATGTACACAGGAATCGATATTCAGCCTCCAATTCCAGCTCCCCTGAGTTCAAGACTCAGGCTTCCTCAAGAGAGGGGCTCTTCTTTACAACGTACCTCTCTGCTGTTTCTAGTGGAACAGGCAGAGATGTCAGTTCAATAAAAGAGCGGGGAGAACACAAACCGCCAATACCAAGCTGCAAAGGAATACAAAGATATTAGACAGTGCTGAGAAAACAAGTAAGCAATCAAGCGCAGTATGGGACAGGAAATACCTAGGCAGGGATTGGAGTGGAACTTTACCCGGAATGGACCTACAAGTAAAGAAGTAAACCCAATTGAGTGAATTAATCTAATGGATTCTTCCTATAGAGATTTTTATCCAAAACTACAGACCTGAATTGTGGGACTCTCAAGGGTTAATGATTTCCAGGACTGGAGAAAACGACAGGAAAAATAATAAACAGGGAAGTTAGT
Organism: Ambystoma mexicanum; assembly: GCF_040938575.1. Classification (NCBI taxonomy): domain Eukaryota; kingdom Metazoa; phylum Chordata; class Amphibia; order Caudata; family Ambystomatidae; genus Ambystoma; species Ambystoma mexicanum. The sequence continues at coordinate 315,516,779 of NC_090928.1, read as the reverse complement.
ACAGGGAACTAATCCCGGGCGGCACAAGGGTCGCGCTAGAGCCGGGTTGGTGCAGGATCAGGAGAGCATCAATATGCACTTTGAAAATAAGTTTGTTGAGTGTTGTAGTTCAATGAATGTCCCAAATCTAGTAGAGAGGAATACCCACAGAGCAGCAGGTAAATAGTCAAAGATGGTGCTTGCCGAAATAGAAGAAAAGAAACACAGTTGGTTACCTGAAACACACGCTTCCCAAACGAGGGTTGGAGCAACTGAAGTGTTCGGAGTAACTGCTGACGACTGAGTTGCAAAGACAGCAGGAGCAGGGAAGAACAATCCAAGTAACGTTCTGTATCAAATACCAGAAGATCATGACAATGATTAGGGCATAGAGAAGGCAGTCCAGGGACAGTCTGGGTCGATACCGTAGCGGTCTAAGAAGTGCCAATGGAATAAGAGATGTAACAATCCAAAAGTTCGGGCGAGGGTCGGAACCAGGAGATCAAGTTGGAATTTCGTTACAAGATTTCACGAAGGAAAACGGACGTAACCACAAATAGTAAGAAACACTAACTAGCAGCAACAAGCCCGCTGGAAGACAGCAGTTTTAAACCCGTAAGAGGGGCGTGCCTTGTTGTACATCCTTCACGTACGAGATGTGTCAGCTGACACCTGTTCCGCCGTAGCTTGTACAGACGCCATGGCAACCTGTATCTGCTCCACAAAGGCGCCTGTGAATGGGACGTATGCCGCAGGGTAGTTTTTCTCTGCCGAAGTGTAACAGCATCCTCCCCCAAAGACACCGGCAACCCCCGGGCGGAATGAAAATCCTTCAAAAGATCAGGGCAATGCAAGTTGGACAAAGGTTCCCAGGTATGATCCTCAGGCCCAAAGCCCTTCCAATCCACCAGATAGAACACCATACCCTTAGAGACTTTGCAGTCCAAAATACATGAGACCTCGTACTCCTCTTCGCCGTCCACCAAAATCGGTGAAGGACGCGTCGGTAGACGAGTAGACCGGACAAAGGGTTTGATCAGAGAGACGTGAAAGACCGGGTGAATGAGCCAAGAACGTGGCAATGACAACTTGACCGCTGCAGGGTTAATAACATCAGAAATGGTAAAGGGCCCCAAAAATTTAGGCAGAAGATAGCGTTTACCAGCAATCCGTAAGTTACGGGATGACAACCACACCTTCATGCCAATCCAATAGACTAGTGCCGGCGAACAATGAGCATCCGCGTAATTCTTTGCACGATCTTCAGCCCGAAGCAAGTGACAGTGAACATTCCGATGATCTTGGCCCAGATCTCTTACGCAATCTCTTGCGGCTGGATTGGTATCCGGCAAGGTCGGATCAAGCGGGAGTGCCCTAGGGTGGAAACCATACAAGGGAAAGAAGGGAGACACCCCTGTGGATGTATGCATAGAATTATTGTAGAATTATCAGTCTGATGATGGTATGCTGAGGAATACCTATCCTCAATACCTAGAGAAGCCGTAAGAGTCTTCCAGAATCGTGAGGTAAATTGCATCCCACGATCGGAAACAATGACAGATGGCAAGCCAAAGAAACGAAATACGTTTGTCATGAAATATCTAGCCAGACCAGGAGCTGAGGGCAAACCGGAACAAGGAATGAACAAAGCAAATTTTGTGAAGTAGTCTACAATCACCCAAATGGTGTCATGCCCCTGGATGTCAGGCAAGTCAACAATGAAATCCATCGACACCATCTGCCAAGGTTTGTACAGGATTGGCAGGGGCTGTAACAAACCCACAGGTTTGTCTCTGGAGGTCTTACATTGGGTGCAAACGGCAAAGGTTATGATGTAATCCTTTATGTCGCATGCCATGGAAGGCCACCAAGCCCAACGACATAATGCCTCAAGGGTTTTCTGACTTCCTGGATGTGCTGCAACCCGAGAATCATGGGACCACTGGAGAGCCAAGGTCCGGGCCTGACCTGGTGGAACAAAGATGCGTCCTTGAATGAATGGCAAACCTTGAACTAGTTCCAGGTTGAAATCAGCAATTTCCGTTGGATGGGTTGAGACCCAATCAATGCTGATTGAACGTAAGGACGGTTGAACAGAACATCCACAAACAACTTTGTTAGGTAGGAGAGGTAATGCTTCATTTTGCTGGAACTAGTTCCCCGCATGGAGGCGGGAGAGAGAGTCGGCTGATACTTGGGCCTTGGCAGGACGGTAGGTGATAACAAACTGATTTTATGAAAAAAATAAGTGCCACAGCACCTGCCTGGCAGTAAGACATTTCATTGATTTGAAAGCTAACAGGCTTCTATGGTCTGAGTATACTGTTACTGGATGTTTTGCCCCCAAGAGGTGATGTCTCCATTCCATAAAAGTGTCTCTGATGGCTAGGAGTTCACGTTCCGTAATGGGATAATTCCTCTCGTAAGGTGTCAACTTGCAAGAGAAGTATGCAACGAGATGTATATTGCCGGAAAGAGGACATTGTTGAGACAAGACAGCACCAACTGCATAACCCGAGGCATCAGCCTCCACAAAAAATGAGAGATCAGGATCAGGATGTTTGAGGACAGGCGCGGAAGTGAAAGCGGCTTTTAACTGGTCAAAAGCCTTTTGGGTTTCAGATGACCAAACATATGGCACCTTGGCACTGGTCAGAGAGCTAAGAGGCGCAAAAATCTGCGAAAAGCCGTTGATAAAACGCCTATAAAAATTTGCGAAACCCTGGAATGATTGTAGTGATGGGACAGTTTTGGGCTCTGGCCATTCCAAAATGGCACTGATTTTAGATTGACTCATACGAACCCCACTGCTAGTGAGATCGTAACCCAAGAATTCCACCTCTGAGGCATGAAAGAGGCATTTTTCGGCTTTTACGAATAAATTGTGATCCCTCAGCCGTTGGAGCACCATTTTGACATGTAGTACATGGTCCGTCTGGTTTTGCGAATAGATTAGAATATCATCCAGGTAAACTACCATGTACTGATCAAGGATGTCATGGAATATATCATTCATAAATGCCTGCAAGGTGGCCGGTGCATTACAGAGCCCAAAGGGCATCACCAAGTACTCAAATAAACCGTAACGTGTTTGAACGCAGTTTTCCACTCATCCCCTCTTCTCATACGGATTAAATTGTAGGCCCCTCTGAGATCGAGTTTAGTGAATATTTTTGAGGAACCCAACTGATCAAGGAGAACAGAGATCAGGGGAAGGGGGTACTGGTTTTTTATGGTAGCTGTATTCAAGGTGCGAAAGTCAATACAAGGACGTAAATCCCCTTCTTTCTTTGGAACAAAAAAGAGCGGGGACGCAACTGGGGATTTTGAAGGACGAATAAACCCCATGGCAAAAGCCTTGTCTATGTACTCTTTGAGTACTGCATCTTCCTTGAGAGTGAGTGAATACACCCTTCCAGCAGGTATCTTTATCCCTGGTATCAAGTCTATCGGACAATCATAGGCCCGATGTGGAGGTAGAGATTCCGCCATACCTTTGTCAAATACGTCCAAATATTCTGCATAATGAGATGGAATCATGGACTCGATGTTGTATGATATTGCTCCAATATGCATGGTAGAAGATACCAATGCCCTGGCAGGGCTTTCCTGGCTGATTCCAGGCAAGAAAGTGCATTGACTATTGCAAACGTTGGAAGGAAACTGGATCTGATATGTAGACCAATCAATGACAGGGTTGTGGAACTGCAGCCATGGAATACCCAGGATGACTTTGTAGGCAGGAGCTTTGATAATATCGAATGATATCAATTCTGTATGGCCTTCATCAGTGCTCATATGCAATGGAACCGTCTGATGAGTTACCTTTCCAGAGACAAAGATCGAACCGTCCACCGCATTAACAGTTTCAGGTATGGTTTTGCGAATTAGCGGTATGCCTGACATAGAGGCAAAGCATTGGTCAACATAGTTACCGGTTGCTCCTGAATCTATCACTGCCATTGCCTGAAACAAACAATCTTGGTTCAAAGAAAACGTAACAGGAAGGCGGACCAGCTGAACCGGATTCTGTATCTGAGAATCCAAAGGTGGTCCTCCCTTCGTAGGGACTCCATCTACTGTAGGGATTTGGCGTTTCCCGCCTTTCTCTTAGGTTTTTTGGGACATTCGGGCAGCTGATGATCAGAGGCCCCACAATACATGCAAAGATTGTGCTATCTGCGGTATTCTCTTTGAGCATGTGTGAGTGGACCCATAAGCACACCGATCTGCATAGGTTCTGGTGCAGAAAGTGTCGAGGATGAAGCATCCGCAGGGGCTGAGGCGAATAGAGCAGGTTTCTTCTCTCCGCACCTTTCAGCTTTACGGGCATCAATATGAAGGACTAAATCAAGCATTTCCCTGAATGCTGTGGGAACCACTGGGACAGTGGAGAGAATGTCCTTTAGCTCGTCAGAGAGACCTTGATAGAAGAATGCAGTCTTCTTTACTTTGGGCCAATCCGTTTCCGCTGCCAGCTGATTAAAGCGAGCCAGATAAACCAATAGAGAATTGTTCCCTGGTCGATGCTTCAACAGTTCCAAGTCGGTAGCTTGAGTAGTATAACGAGTATCAAATACTTTACTCATCATACCTAAAAGCGCATTGCAATTGTAGAGAACATGATTATTTGATTCTAACAATGGATTTGCCCAGGCGGCAGCGGTGCCACCCAAATGTGACAAAACAAAAGCCGCCTTAGTCGTGGAAGTAGGGAACGAAGCAGGACGGCAAAAGAAGTGCAACTTGCACTGAAAAATGAAGGTCCTGTATTGTTTAGGATCACCCAGGAAGCGTTCCGGGGAAGCCAGAGGAAACTGGGTGGTAAGCATGATAGTATTTCATTCCTGTGCGTGAGCTGGAAAGCCGGACCCCGAAGCAGTAGCACCAGTGCCTGAGGCTAGGGTAGTTACCAAGGCCTGGGTAGCATCCATACGTTGACGTAATGCCGCTTGTGCATTGGTCAAGTCAGTTCGTAGATCCGTGACCATTTGCATGATCTGATTCAACGCATCACTGGTCTCCGTGGACATTATTAGGCTGCTAATTCTGTTACTCACTGCTCCGTAAATAGCTCAGGAAGGTAGATAGTTGACCTTGGAGATGATATGTACACAGGAATCGATATTCAGCCTCCAATTCCAGCTCCCCTGAGTTCAAGACTCAGGCTTCCTCAAGAGAGGGGCTCTTCTTTACAACGTACCTCTCTGCTGTTTCTAGTGGAACAGGCAGAGATGTCAGTTCAATAAAAGAGCGGGGAGAACACAAACCGCCAATACCAAGCTGCAAAGGAATACAAAGATATTAGACAGTGCTGAGAAAACAAGTAAGCAATCAAGCGCAGTATGGGACAGGAAATACCTAGGCAGGGATTGGAGTGGAACTTTACCCGGAATGGACCTACAAGTAAAGAAGTAAACCCCATTGAGTGAATTAATCTAATGGATTCTTCCTATAGAGAGTTTTAGCCAAAACTACAGACCTGAATTGTGGGACTCTCAAGGGTTAACGATTTCCAGGATTGGAGAAAACGACAGGAAAAAATAATAAACAGGGAAGTTAGTACAGGGAAGTAAACCCGAGCGGCTCAAGGGTCGCGCTAGAGCCGGGTTGGTGCATGATCAGGAGAGCGTCAATATGCACTTTGAAAATAAGTTCGTTGAGTGTTGTAGTTCAATGAATGTCCCATATCCAGTAGAGAGGAATACCAACAGAGCAGCAGGTAAATAGTCAAAGATGGCGCTGGCCAAAATAGAAGAAAATAAACAGAGTTGGTTACCTGAAACACACACTTCCAAACGAGGGTTGGAGCAACTGAAGTGTTCCGAGTAACTGCTGATGACTGAGTTGCAAAGACAGCAGGAGCAGGGAAGAACAATCCAAGTAACATTCCGTGTCAAATACCAGAAGATCAGAACAATGATTAGGGTGTAGAGAAGGCAGTCCAGGGACAGTCCGGGTCGATACGGTAGCGGTCTAAGAAGTGCCAATGGAATAGGAGACGTAACAATCCAAAAGTTCGGGCGAGGGTCGGAAACAGGAGATCAAGTTGGAATTTCGTGACAAGATTTCACGAAGGAAAACGGACGTAACCGCAAATAGTAAGAAACACTAATTAGCAGCAACAAGCCCGTTGGAAGACGGCAGTTTTAAACCCGTAAGAGGGGCGTGCCTTGTTGTACGTCCTTCACGTATGAGATGTGTCAGCTGACACGGGTTCCGCCGTAGCTTGTACAGACGCCATGGCAACCTGTATCTGCTCCACAAAGGAGCCTATGAATGGGACGTATGCCGCAGGGTAGTTTTTCTCTGCCGAAGTGTAACACCAACTGAGAGAAACAAATGATAAAAAATACAGAGAATGCCATTTTGCCTGTTCCGCCTAGTTCACTGTCAACCAGGCCCATACACAACCCCTTGAAACGTGTTGCAACTTGCTTTCTCTTGCACACTCCATCACTGCCGGAGTCACAAGGTCCACTACCTTTTTGGCACACTTCTATCAGAGCTTTCAAGGAATTTTGTGTTGGTTGCTTAGATTTGATATCAGTGGCTCCTTTCTCCTCTGTGCTCAAGATAGCCCCATCGGCATTACCTGAATCGTATTTTGAAAGGACACATCTTTTTAAACATGCCTAGGTAGGTTCTTTGGGAGTAACCAGGCTCAGGAAATCATTCTGGGATTGCAAGACAATCTTCAGAAAGAAACCTGCAACATCATACCCTCCCTCCAGACCGCCTCAAGAAATTACATCCTAAAATTCTAACAAGGGGAGGAGGCCTCCCAGTACTGTGCATTTCAAAAACACAGGCAGATTGACTCAATCATCGACACAGACGTCCTTCACAAAAATTACCGGACCAGTTGCCTCTAAGAAAGCTCCTGCTGGAGGATTGCAAAACTGTATCTTCCTATGTCACACATGCAGTATCATTCCATGATCTCCATCCTAAGTCCACAGGGCCTGTTTTGTCCATTATTTCAAACACCCTTTTTATTCTGACTTACCAATTCTTTAGGCATTTAATTTATTTTATTTGAATTTTTGTTCAGTGCTGACCCTACCCAGGGCGTTTAAAAGCACCTTACATGGTTCAGAGGTTGAACAATGTGGGAGGTAAAACAGAAGTTACAAACTACTTTCAGGATAGGATAGGAAGATTAGGATAGACAAGTGCTAGGAGGAGAGGAGGGGAAGGGTAAGCTCCACATATTGTGGAATTACTTACAAGAAAAAGAGAGAACAAATAAAACATAAACAATAAATGGGTTAGGATAACGTTTAAAGTAGAGTCCATATTTATACGGATGGTTGAACGAGAAGGGCTAGTGAGACATTATTCAGGCTGAGAAATCCTAATCACAGAGGGCCAAATTGTCATAGGACAGGAATGACAGAAAATGAAATGAATATTCCACACAGGTCCTTGCTTTTGGATGTGAGAAAGACAGCATGACTGTGGGTATCAAACTATTCTTTTATGCTCAATCAAAACAAGTGAAAAACACATTTTTCGGATCCATACTTAATGCATATATATGCATTCTCACCGATGAAACTTGAAGTCTGAATTCAGCTAGCCATTTTGGCCAAATATTATTTTACTGTAGTTAGTTAAGCTTGTTTTATTCAAAATATTTTTACATACACTTATTTAATTTAAATCTTGACAATTTGGAGGATTTAAAGACCTGGCACCATCCCAGTGAATGCATATGAGGTAGAAATTTGAATCCTTAACTCCGAAGTCAGGCAGAAAGTGGGTAGTTGAGGGGCACTGACTACCTATCTCATACATTTAGCCTCTACCTTGTTCAATCTCTCTTAGGCAACTGCAGAACCGGAGAAGTCCAACCATGCGGTTGGCCCTCCTCTATGTAATCAATGTACTTTTCCTTTGCTTTTGTTCAGCTCTGCCTCATCACCAATAATAAGTAATATTATTTCTTTGTCTATGGGTCCTGTCATTTTTACTATATCCTGTAGAGGAACATCTCACTGAGAAGATGCCATTCTCTGTGAAGCTCCCCTGTCCCATAGCATTCCCTTGATGGGTGAGATCACTGTTCACCCCTCAACCTTGCCTTGGCACGAGAGGCACCACACAGAACTACAGTATTTGGGAGATCCAAAGCCGACAGCAATACGTTAAGTGCAGTGTGTGAATGAATGCCCCGCACTCTGACCCCCTCCATTGCATGCCGGCATTTCAAACAGAAAGGATGAGTTCATTTGCATGGTACATCTTCTGCTGTGGGCCTGAGATGCTGAGTGGAATTTTGATGTTTACAGTGTTGTATTGACATACACACGTTGAAAGCTTATTTTTACCATCTTTTGGAGACGTTTTCAGCTTATTGATAACATCCGTTGGTGGATATCCTTAGGACCCCTACTGCACAATATTGAAGGATTTTACAAGAATTGTTTCCCCTGAAGAAAGTTCAGCCATATAAAGGCATCAAGAACTGAAACATGCTGGGAATATATGTGTTGTTTGTGACACATTCATTTTATGATGTTTTGATTTGCTGCAATATTTGTGTCCATGCATTTGTTTAGAAAGTGTTTGCTATGAAAACAAAGTGTTAAATATGTATTTAATACGATTATTGGTTGTGCATATCTAGGGTCTTTGTTGTTTATAATAAATTATATATTTTTTGATAATCTGTTTGTACTTTATCCATTTTTTCAAGATATAAGTACCGGTACATCATCTAGAGAGGTGTTTGGGGTGCTGGATTCACATACTCCAACAGCAATAAATAGAGACAACTCAAGGATTTTTGGCAAAGAGACTGTTAAGGTCATAAAGTTTTATTTCATGCTATGTTGACACAGAGCACAACCAGCATTGTGGTCAAGTGCACAGACTCAACCACCCAGACTCAAAACGGAGCTGCTTCTTATAGCCCTCAGAGGGAGCATTCTGCCATCACTCTCCCTACGCAGTCTAGGCAAACTCATGGTTAAGCATTAGCTCACCTTCAAAATGAAATACATTCTGCGCACAATCTTGCTTTTTCCCCCAGTGCTCTTCCCAATTATGGTTGATGCAGCTGGAACCTTCAGATACGTTTCCAGACAAGGCCTTGTTAAATGACTGGGTTCTGACAGCATGCTATCCTTGACTGTTTCAGCTTTGGAACTACCTAATTCTATACACTCTGAATCATTGCTGAATCATTGCTGAATCATTGCTTAATTTCTCTAATTTTAGCCACATTTTTAGTTACATGCATTTTCAGTAAAAGGCATTGTCAGAGCCTTTTTATGTATCTGTACGTGTAAAGAAAACCTTAGTTATCCATTCTGTGCCTTGCCACCTCACCACATCATGATAATGACAATTTTGACCTCATAAACACAACGCCCTCTTGAATACTAGTATATACTAACATTATGAATTCCATTTTCAAATAATTACAACACCAAATTAGTCCATACGAATTTCTCTGCTTAGGTTCAAGTGGGGGGACTGCCCTCCACTTCTTTCAGTTGTTGATTCCCTTTCTTTATTTCGGGTCCTCCAGTACACTCCCCCGTATTTAAAGTTCTTTGTTTGTAAAACAACAACTTTGAACCATATCCAATGTCTATTCTCCTTAATATTTATCTAAAAAGATCTTAACACACTCTTAACACAATCTTACAATTTGGCACATACTAACGTATTGTTAGTCTTAAAACATGTGTGCCTCATCTCCTTCTATTTAAACCCCACTTCCTGTAATCATTTGCTTTTAACTAACTGAATGCCTTGGATGATTTCACAGCCATTGTAAGACTCGAGAGGTTTGGTCAAGCTTTGAGGTAACCCATTAGCACATTGTCTCTTTGTATGTCATACCTTGTCTGCAACTCCCACCCCAAAAATATACTATCTCTCCTTGGTCTTTTTTTCTGCCCATGCATAAAAATATTGTTCTCGCTGTGTCTTTCCCTCTTTTCCACACTCTTCCTTTTTCCGTATCTACCGTTTTACTCGTCTCTGGTTTGGCGTTTAGTGGACCGTCTGTGTCCTGTCACCTTCCTTTGAGCTGCTTTCAACGTCGATCTCCCAGGTTTCTTTGATGCTTAGACCAGGAGTCCATTGTTTTTTCTTTTCACAAGAAGTTCAATTTCACTAGTGTCTCTCTTTCACGAGGGTTCATTGTCCAATGAGTCCAAAAGAGGGGACGTTTCAGCATGGGGACGCAAGGTTGGGGGAGACTTTTTGCAGGCACAATTCAGCGTCGGGCTTCACTGAGTTTCTCTACGACCTCCCTCTTTCCTCACCCGGTCCGACTTTAATTTTCCAAGGCATACAGGTTCCTCAACGTATACCTGTAATATAAAATGGAATGAGGTTCTTATGTAAATTAAACATGTCTCTTCTATTTTAACACATTTCCTATCAACCCATTACTTTAACTTCTCTTTTTCGCATTGGCTCTTATACCTATTCCCTAGGAATTACGAGGCACTCCCTCTTATTTGACACCCCTGCCCTTTAGACAAGCTACAAAACATTTTCATTTAAATATTGCCTTTTTGTGGGACATTTTTACATTACAACCAAAATACCCCCATTCCTAGCTCTGTGTCAGCCGGCTACAACCAGAATTTGTTTTCAATAATATTTACAAGCTGTCCTTCATGGGACACATTTTTTGAGGGTGCCACATGCAACCCTAAGTGGACAAAAACACTTAAAGAATTAAGTCTTCGTCTTTTCTGGTCCTCCAGGCACGTCCGTAGTAGATGATAGAAACGTCCTTGGGGATCCCTTTCGTCTGTAGAAAGTCAAAATAGAGATAAAAGTCATTCGGGCACTGGTGAGGGGTCAGGTTTTCTTCCCAACTTCAACCCCCTTCCTCCTTTTCTGCTATCAAAAAATACTCTCTGGATCATTCTCCCCTATTCGTTGGTGCACATAAACAACTATTTTCCAACCACCCTGCGGGATACTTAGTTTTGGTTTGGTTCTTTGCTCAGCTTAGCTGCATATTCTTGCTAGTTAGTGCCACATACTTCATCAGCTCAGCAGCCATTCTTCCTATTCTTTTCATGTCGTTAGTTGGATCATGGTCTATCCTTGTGCTTTGTGTTCATCCTATGGAGATAAAACAGAGGCGTTTTGCTGCACACCATCCCTGTCTAACTTGATCTAGCCTACCCCTGTCTTCCAAGACTATGGCACCAATTCTTACTATGTGCCTCCATTTCTATCATTCCCCTTAAGGTTTGCCTCTTCTAATATTGCATACCCCTCTCATAACAATCCTTTTGACATTATGAACATGAAAATTATTACTCACCTTCAATTTTACTTCTTTTTTCTGTGGTTGTCTGAAATGGCCATGTTGTTATCTATTTTCTACTCTTTCCACACCTGTTGTACCTGTCTTGGGAAAAATAGCTAACTTTTGAAGACATTGTGTCTCTTACTACCGTTTTCCTGTTACTCACCTGGATCCTCTTACATTTAGTGCTGATCAATTGTGTGTCCACACCCTTTTAGCGTGAACTAGTACTTACCTTCTTAGTTTTCTCCCTAATTTTAAGGCAATGCAGACAATTTCTTGTGCTACCATGCAAGAGGTCCATAGCTTTATCTGAAAAATAAATCAAAATTGTTACAGGTACTTAAAAGTTGTTTTTTACTTACATCACTATATTTTCTTAAAACAACTTGCGTGAGTTTCCTTTGTTTAATTGACCCAATTTTTTGTCAGCCATACTCCTTTTCTTGGTCTTCATGGTCTCTGATGTCTTTTATTGCCCAACGCTCTTTTTTGCTGTTTGGCCAGGAAACCTCATAATTGTTATTTTTCCAATTTTCTGATTTTTTTGTCCATTTAGGCTTTTGAGTTTATCCCTTATCCTTTTGTTCATTTGCCCATTTGTTCCCTTTCTAAATGTTCTTTTATTCATTCTTTTATTCAAGATAATAAACCATTTTCATAATTTCCTGATTTATTTTTATTTTTTTATTTATTCCTGTAACTAATCCTTTTGCGCTTCCTCGCCTCTTCTCTGACCCTATCTTCTTGCTTTTCCCTTTATTTCTACCTTCATCTGTCCTTTGAACTTCCTCATCCCTTCTTTCACGTACCCTTTGCTTTTCTTCTAACCTTTGCTGTTTCTGTCTGTCTTGTTCACAGGCTGCTCTCTGGTTTGCGATCAAGCTGCTTTTCTTGCTCTTCGCGATTTAGCTGTTGTCGCCTTAGCCCATCATTCCTTCTTATCCTTCCGTCCCTTAACTCCTTCTCTTTCTTCTTTCCCTGTGCCTCATCTAATGTCTCTCGGTCTCACATCATCACCTCCTTTACCATCGAGTTTCGACAATATCTGTCCTCCCATCCATTCGTCCTTTGCGAATGCTATTTCATCAGTTCTGTCTTCACTCCCTTTCCACTTCTTTCCCTCTCTCACCTCATCGAGAGATGCACTTGTCTGTGCCTGATGCCCTCCTTCATTATCGCATCATTGCGTCCCCCCTTGTCCCTTGAGGCTAGGGATGTGAGATTCTTGTCCTTAGCCTTCCCTTGATTTTTGTTACTACTGTATGTAGGCGATTTATAAGCGAGGTTGCTATACCCTGTGGCTGCTTTAGCTCTCTTAATGGGTAGAGTCCCTCAGGCTTACTTCCCTCGGTTCCTGTTTCAGGCAGGGCAGGTGTTGTGGTAGGCGTCTCACCACTTCAATGCATATATTTAGTATCCATGCTGCTGGAGGCTCTTCCTCCTTTCCTTGTTCTTATATTTCTCACAATTTGAGAACAGAGCAGTGTTTTCTTAATTTATTGCTTGTATATGTGGTATGCAAGTAAGTTGCCACGTGTTGTAAAACGGCTTTAGACAAAGACCCCTTTTGTGGCCGCGGGCGGTACCTTTAACCTACTTGGTGCTATGTAAGTTCACCACTCCCAACAATATGGGCAAACACCAAATACTGCAAGCTCCAATCCAATCTTTCCCGCCAAAATTTTATATCATCAATTTTTTAATCAAGAACATCAATTCATGTGCGATTCCCTCTCAATTATGGAATCGCGTAAAACCCTAACTTTGTTTCAAACAATAAATGATACACAATTCTTTACATGTGACATACAACAAAACACGTACAATAGACACTTGACAGACTAGACAGACACCAGCTGGATACATATATCTCTGCCTTCTAATCAATACCCCAATATGGGGTTTAAACGAACTCCCTTAACGACGTCTTTAAACGTGGTCGTATCCTAATCGTCCCCTATTCTGTGGGATCTGAGTTCACGTTTCTTCTGACTGCTATATTAAAGCGCAGGAACAAGGCAAATCCTCTTACTTTTTATCTCAGGTGTCCTTCCTGGTATCCTCTGCTTTTTCTCTCGGGTGCCCTTCCGGTAACCACTGTTTTCTCTCGATGTCCCCCAGTTAACCAATGTTTTCTCTCGGGTGTCCTTCCGGTAACCACTGTTTTCTCTCAGGTGTCCTCCCGGTAACCACTGTTATTCTCTCGGGTGTCCTATCCCGGTATCCTTTCACTTGAACCACTACTGCCCTTCACAATCCTCATCTCATTCTGCTTGTTTCTTAATCAATTGCCATATTTCCCAATGTTATGGATGCCTTTACTTTCCTGGTGGTCATCTGTCTCTACCTCTTGTTCGCAAATGTTCATATAAATTCACGGACTGCGCCTGAATTTCTAAGATATTTCATTATTTCTCCGCCAGCCAGGTCATACCGCTGGCTATATTTATCACACTGCAAAAATAATAGAATCTTTTACTTCTCACCCACCCAATCTCATTGGCCTTCTGCCGCTTGCATATCTTTAAAAATAGTGCTTGTGTCTAACTAGGGCATGCCCTAAATAAACGTGCTTTCCTTGATAACCTAAACGCTGTCATCATGCTTTCACGCTTTGTCATTCAAACCTTTCTTCATCCATCTAAATCCTATAATACCTGAATCACAACTGATTGTCTCAAATCACAAATGGTTTTCCCTATTTAATAAAAATGTTCTCCACTCTGGCCGTCAATGCCTCAAAAATTATAAAATACCACCCCTGGTATGACTCCATTCAAACTGACCTACCACTCACGGTGGAGCTCCTGGAAAAAAGGCTTTTAGGAGCACCCAAAAGCCCCCTTCACTACATTTGTGCTATCCTCAAAATTCACCAAAAGCAGGTCACAGGTGACCCAGTAACCTCCTTCAGTTTCAGGGGGCATTCTAAGTCAAAAATGATAAAAAAAACATGAATGGCAATGGACCATTCAGCTACAGGGCAATGCCTTCTCCTGCCCGCACGTTAATTAAAAAAACCCATGTGAAATCATTTGCTTCTCATCTCATGAAGTTTATCACTGCCTCTTTTAATTCTAACACTATTTCTGAAGCTGTAAAATAACCCGTGTTCATGTCATGCCAGGTTACATGCTACACTCTGTTTTGTTGCACTTATCGTTTGAGTGCATTGCAGGGACGTTATTTGGGGGTCGCCAGGGGTCGCAGCTGCAACCCCTGAGGTATCTCTTGTTGCCCCACGGTGTACCTTGCTACCCTAAAATAAAAAATGTTTAAAAACTTTTTTCTACAGTGATGTCATCAGAGGTCAAGGGTCATGAGATGTCACTTCCGCTACCTCTATCATTTTGGTGGAATGACGTTCCTGTGTCATTGCTTACTTTTCACTACCACAAATGCTAATGCCTCCGGCCCTTTCCTTTCCCCGCCATACTTACAAAACCTGCTCATTCATTTCCTGTGTCATTATCAGTGTTAAATTGTATTATTACACTGCCATCCTTGCAGGCATCTTAAAAAATATTCACAGGCTCTAAAAGTGCAGAGAGCTGCTGTGTGCAACTCTCAGTATTCATTGAAAGAATACACATGACTTCATGCCAGACGAGCTGCTCACTGGCTACCCGTGGAGGAAAGGCTAATTTTAAAATCATGAATGTATGTCTCACACAGCACTAGTATATTTAACTGATGCTGTTACTAGGGTCACTTCAGCCCAGTGGTGGCTGGTGACTTTGAAAGTTGGTGGGGCGTACATATCTTGGTAGGAATTTGTGAACGAGCTAGGCCAACTCTTACCAATCAGTGCCAAACCCACAGAAATATGACATAAAAGGCATTAGGTTTTACATACTACTGGTGGTACATTATTCGTGTGCAAGTGTGATGGTGTATTTTACAGCAGCTTGTATTTGAGAATAGTTGGTACTTGTGTTGCATGACTTGTGCCAATTAGGTCATGCCGGAACCTGTTGCAAATGAATTCCTGCCTCTAAATACCACACTCTCAGCCTTGTTTGCATAAAGGTGAGCAAATTGCTATTCGCCCAGCCTACAAGGTTATAGACAGTTGTTACAGTGAGAGGTAGTGGCCACAGCGTCCAACCCAGAGGGGTGGGATGGGAAGCTGGGCCTCATCAGCGCATGTATAGAAAGAGAAGTCAAATGATTTGCAAGAAAAGAGTGTACATGATGCAAGACATTCCGGCAGTCCTGTGTTGTTGAATCTCCTATTTGATTGCACCTTTTTGTAATCTTTTTCCTATTAGGATGGATGTTGTGTATGTGCCTCTTCCACTGCCCTGACTGTGTATTCACTGGATGTCCAAAGGGAAGGTCATTGGGTGATCTACTGCACAGGAAATCTCAGTGTAGTACAGCGCGACTGTCGCACCGACAGCCAAGAAACAGAGGCTCTCATTAGGAGTTGTTTGGCCATTGTGAACAAATGCATGCAGAGATTTCTGCATGCAGATATTGCACTACATGTGAATTTTCAGGAAGGTCTACATGCACAAATCCTGGCTTAATTATGTGTCGAAAACAGCCTGGAATCCACTGAAATGTCGGCAATGGTTTTCTCCAGCTTAAGGATATCTGGACTGGACCAATGTGAAGGCATTAACAGATACTGCATACAAATTCATTTTTCTAAAATGAAGCACCTATCAACACCAACAAAGGCAGTTCACAAAAATGGGAACACTGTGCCTCTGCCATATAACGCACATACACAATAGACTTAACTAAAAGTTCACATATCAGAAATACAAAGCAATATCTGGGCCAAGTAGTCACCAAACAAAGGTATGAAAGCCAAGTGTCCAAAAAGCACACCGTTGAGTAACATGTATGAGGCTGGTGGCATCCACAGATATGCACAGACACAGATACTGCCCTTTGAAGGATCTCTGCCAGCCCAGAAAGGGGTTGAGAGCGAGGAGACAGCTAGATGAGACTATAACCTCCATTCTCTTGCTCTTTCAGGACCACACACGCTATAGAAAGCAGCAGTCACACACTGACTGCCATATGCCACCTACCTAAGCTGCTGGCAGTCCTGCATGTATGTGCCACAGGGACTGCTGGCACAATGACTCAGCCAATATCTCCTGTGCTGCTCAGCCAGGGCCAGGTTACTTACCTGCACCAGGCTGCTTGCCACCCCACAACGCAAAGGAATAGAAATGAAGCTAAGACCTGTTTCATTGTCATCACTGGCTCCCCTATTGGGTGCACAGGATGGTCATACACAGCCTTGAATTTCCCCCTCCTCATGCAAGGAATAACGTCCCAATTTAACAAGCCAATTAGGTGTGCTCACCCTGCAAACTCAGTGTTAAAATTCACCACCACTGCTTAGCATTCTGTTTCTATACAGCACTTAACAATATATTAACACATACACAAGCGTCGATGCAGGGCCTACCTAGATGAGAAGCTTTTCCGGAACGCAGTACGAGAGGCAAGCACTTCTTAAATCCGGAGCTACCACCCAGTGCTCATGCTCATGGACTCCTTGTCATCAGCTGCTGTCCCCATTAACCAAAGGAGCTAATGCTACAGAGCTAAGCTCACCCGTCTTGTCCCCAAACCATGGAATGCTTTCTCTAGCGAACTTAGCGCAGAACCATCCCTCCTCATTTCTCACAAAACCCTCAACCCTACTTTGGTTACCTACCCTTAACAGTTCCCCTCGCTGTGTCTATACTCATCCCCCTGTTGCTAAGTTAACCTCTATGCTGTGTTTTACTCGATCTTTACTCTATCCCGTCCGAGCTAAGTATGCAGCTCATTCATTGTAAATACAATATATATTTATCTGTCCTATAACTACAGGCGAAACCTTGCCATGCAACCCCTTGTGTATGCCATTTTATTGTAATCTGCAAGCCCCATCTTTGTAATAGCAGAACAATGTCTAGGGGTTTCTGTGTGCACCATGAATTCTAATACACAAATAATTAAAGTTTTTTTTTTTTTCGCATTCAACCCTTTCATTTCTACTAAGAATCATTCATTCCTTGCCAGACTGCAGTAGGCACCTGAGACGTTTCTATGGGAGGGCAAGCGGGGGCATTTGCCTAGGGCCTCCCACCAGGCTGCCTGATCTAAGTAAGATTCCATTGTTCACCAGTGCTTAAATAGTACACGGCATGAGATTTTATTGCATGCTGCTGAGGCTCTAAGCCTTTTGCCTGCCTGTTTTGACAAGTACATTCTGCCTTGATTAATTGATCATGTAATGCTTTTTTGTTTTCACTTAGGAATACATAGTTTGGATAGCACGATCTCTGTAGCATTATTTCCTTCCTGTGGGAATATTGCTGATCACGTGCAATAGTCAAAGTTGAAATCAATATTCAACCACGATGGTTCAGAAGTTATCTCAGTGTGTTCAGCACTCATTGCAGAGAAATGTATTTATATGAAACATTAGAAGGGCACATTCCAGCAAGGCTGGCTGAACCGTCCCTCTGTCAGAAGTTTATAAACATACCTGCATATTTACTTGGTTTTGCAGCACAAGAGGTGCTATTTAACAGCACTGTTCCTGCACCAGATAGAGGTTGAAATTAGTTTGTTCGGATGGGGCATTCTCGAAACCTAAGCAATCCCTTCAAAAAGGTGTGAATAAGCTATTAGCCCATGAGGTAAATAAATATGCACATTCAAGACTGTGCAGCCAAAGTGTTTCTGCTTGTATCCTGGCTTTGCCCGCAGATGATACAGTGATCCTGGTCAAATCATATAGGATCCCTTGCATTACTGTGCTACCTTCTGTGAGGTTTGCCTCTCTTCATACTGGTACTTCCCTTGATAATGGAGAAAATTATGCTAGAATCATTCCCATGTTGTGTAACATCCTTCTGTAACATTTTGGTTTTAAAATTGTCAGGTTAGAAATGCGATTTGTGTACTTTGTAAGTCAGTTTTATAAAATCAGATTGTTTTAGTACATGTTAAGAGCTGGAAGAGAAAGTGTTCAAATGCAGGAATTGCAATATTGACGCAAATCCCAGCTTCACCCCTTATATACTGTGTGATCCTGGGCATCTCATTTAATCTTTTGTTGAATTGCAAGTCCTTAAATCTTTCAAAACCGTCAGCCCTTCAGGGTGATTTTCTTTGCAGGGTATGTTCTTCACACAGGCATCGCTCATAGTTTCACTGGTTATAGGGTTGCTCCACTATGATAGTGAGCATTGATATACTGCACCCCAAAGGCACTTGTTCCCTTTATCTCTAATGGCAACGCTATTTGAAACCCATGTCCCACTCCTCCTCTGTCTGTCTGGATAGTGACACCTTCCTGGCAGCTTCTAATCTTCCTTCCCTATCCATGCTATGCTATGTGCAGCTTCCTCCTTCCCACGGTCTGCTCTATCCATGCTTGAGCACTTTTGAATTCACTGAGCCGGCTAATGTGAGGTCTCTGACTATTCTGGGTTATATGTACATGTTTTACATACAGTCCTTCATTAATAATACAGGGCTGCATACCTTCCCGGATGCTAATTGATAAAAAGTATCTTGTTTCTATACTAGAAGAGAAGTAACCTCTTCGCAGATTGCTAATGTTGGCCTTCAAAATGCTACCTGTTTATCATTCTGATTAGAGCAAGAATGGAGAGGGTAAGGGGACTTAAAGGGCGTAAACATGCTTATCTTAAATACTGCAAGGCAGCATAAGTATGTATCAGAGAATAAGGCCTTTAGGCAATACTGAGTATTCCCACACAGATGCCTCTCATAAACCAGGAGAAACGCGCACAGGCTATCAGTAAACCAATGCGTTTCTTGTCAGTACGCAAAAGATGTCTTTTGTCCGCGCTCTTTCATCCTTATCAGAATGAATCACTCTTGTTAGTCCTTCCGACCAATATATATATATGCCTATCTTTAAAACTCCACAACTGTGGGCCCTGGCTTTAGTCATCCGGTTCCTAAAGCTGGAAACCCTGCCCACCAGTACTAAAATGATGAATCTTGCATTGCTTTCCTCACCAGGCTGAAAGCATTAATATGCAATCAGGCCCCTTCCTAATTTCCTCGTGGTGAATAGCTAGGCTGGCTCTAATGCCATCCATGCGCTAATTCTTTTCTTGTTCAATATATTCTTGCACTAGCACCATTGAATCCGCTGCACTTGTGCCAAAATGCCACTGGGCTAATGTGCGCCTACACGGTTAAATGACAATCACTGAAAAGGTGCCTAATAAAATCATACCACAGCTGACACGTTTTCTACAAGCGACTGCTACATTCCAAAACCCTGGTGTCAGTTAACTTTATAGTTACAACCGGACAACTTCTGGGGCTGTTCTACCATGGAACACACTCATTTTGCATGTAATGCACTTTATTTTCAAAAGATAAATGCAATGTATGAGACACAATCACTCGAGCATTTTCCAGATCACTGATATAGCCTAACAATTACATCGGCTGTTAGCCTGTCTCCTTACCACACTTGCTTGGGTGCGATAAATACAGCTTTTGCGAGATACGCTCTCACTGTGTTTGGCAGCGCTTATCTCAAAGCCTGCCTTTGCACATTCCTTTCTTGTTAAATCACTGCATTCACTTCTCGTGGGCTCTAATTGGAAGTAAGTTTTCATTTCTCTTGTCATCCGACTTAAACATTAGTTTGAGGCTCTGTTTTTTGCTTAAAACCCATTCAAAAGGGATACTTTTGTACAGTGCATTCCTGGCCAGAAGCCCACTCATTTGCACTCTCGCCTTGCTTAAAACGAAAAATACAATTGCTATTCGTGTGCTAGTCTGCCCACTTCAATTTGCACATAGCCTTAGTTTCAACCTCACACACAGACTGAGATTCCACAATACTGCCCTTCTTATCTCCACTCATAAAATCCTTTTTGCACAGGCAGTGTTCTTCATTAATCAATGTAACTAAATGTGATTTTCTGTTCTCTGAACTCTGCGCAGTTTCAGTGCCCACACACAATGAGCAGCTCCTTTACATCACTTATAACTTTGTCATTTAAATGCGAAAGACTATCGTTCCTAGCACGATTAATCAGTTATCTAGTCTACTACGAGGACATCACAAATTTAACTCCATAGCTGCTGATTTGAATTGTTTGTGATAGCTTACAGTGCAACAGCTTTTTGCACTTATCTCAGGACTGTTTAACTCTTTTGGGGTAAAATCACCACATATTTGTGTACCTTAAATCATAACATCTGATCACCTATGTTAATGTGATTTTTTCTCAATTTCAAAACCTTGGCTTGACGCCCATTTTTTATTTAGCTTAAAATATCCTTTTCATACTAATTCCAATGTTTTTACAGTGCACACATAGTTATGCTATAAAATAAACCACATGAACAGCCAAAACATACAACAATTAGACACACAACATAACATGACGTGACAAAGTCAGACACGATCTGGTCGGCTGCATGCGAGACCCTCATGAATATTTTACTCATGTTATTGATTTTTAAATGCAGGTAATGTTTTTGGTTTGTTCACAAATTGTTCTTCCTCCCTGTGCCCCTTTCTCTATCGTCTAGGACAGTTGCAGTCTGCCCTATCCCTAAATCAGAGCAATTTTTCTGTTTCTTCACTCATCTTTTTGTTCTCCCGACCCTCACGATCACCGCCTTCTTCAGGTTTTTGTCTGGTCAGCTGCCTGTAGGATGGGAAGGGATATGTTTATAAAAACGGGTCCCATCTGGCCCCGACTGCAGTCTAAATTACACTACCATTGTCTAGGGGGAGCTTCACAGTCTACTCAGCACGAAATGGCAAAGGACTCATAATATTGCCGAAGACCTAGAGTTACTTTGTGTCAACGGCCATGAGGTGTCTTATTTTGATCAATAATTGATGGTCAAAAACCATCCCCTTTCTACCAAATGTAATCGAGGTCTGAGTGACCTCTAACGGGCCCATAGGATCAGAGCTCGCCCTCGAGTAACTTAAGACAAGATAGCTGCACCTTGAGGTGGTTGGGGTGCTGGATTCACATACTTCAACACCAATAAATAGAGACAACTCAAGGATTTGGCAAAGAGACTGTTAAGTTCATAAAGTTTTATTTCATGCTATGCTGGCACAGAGCACAACCAGCATCGTGGTCAAGTGCATGGATGCAATGCCCCAGACTCAAAATGGAGCTCCTGCTTATAGCCCTCAGAGGGAGCATTCTGCCCCCACTCTCCCTACACAGTCTAGGCAAACTCATCGTTAAGCATTAGCTCACTGGGCAATTATTTTTTTTTTTAACAAAACCTTCAAAATGAAATACAATCGGCGCACAATCTTGCTTTTTCCCCCGGTGCTCTTCCCAATTATGGATGATGCAGCTGGAACCTTCAGATAAGTTTCCAGACAAGGCCCAGTTAAATGTCTGGTTTCTGCCCATTCGTCAAAGTTCTGACATCATGCTATCCTTGACTGTTTCAGCTTTGGAACTACCTCATTCTACACACTCTGAATCATTGCTTAATTTCTCTCATTTTAGCCACATTTTTAGTTACGTGCATTTTCAGTAAAAGGCATTGTCAGAGCATTTTTATTTCCGTGTACAGAAAACCTTAGTTATCCATTCTGTGCCTTGCCACCTCACAACATCATGATAATGACAATTTCGACCTCATAAACTCGACGCCCTTTTGAATACTAGTATATACTAACATTATGAATTCCATTTTCACATTACAACACCAAATTAGTCCATACAAATTTCTCTGCTTAGGTTCAAGTGGGGAGGTAGCCCTCTACTTCATTCAGTTGTTGATTCCCTTTCTTTATTTCGGGTCCTCCAGTACACAGGGTCTCAATATGTACTGTTGGATTTATTTTGTAGTCAGAGGCAAAGATCAGCATATTATCCGCAAACAATCATGTAGGTTTCATTGACCACCTCAATGCCTTTTAAGTGCATGGTTCATCTGATAAAGCACCCTATTGGAGAGTAGTGCCTAGCAGGGGCCAGTGATTGCTGGGGAATTTTTAACTGGAGGGGCATAAACGTTTTTGTCTAATATGTGAGAATGTCCTAACCAAATAAGGTAAATGCAGGGGTTATCCTACTGAGAAGATGTCTGCAATCAATTGCATATTATAGCACATGAAAAACCCAATAGATGCAAGTCCGCAATAGTGCACAGGACCAATTTCAAATGCATTTTCAAGGTGCCTTTGCCCACAAAACATGCTAGTATATAAAACATGTTAATCGTGGCTATACCCATACATGTAAATGCATGCTTCACCAATATAGGCCAGTATTACCATTAAAGGACTTCAAGCTAGTAAAATAAATGCCATGCCACAAAAAGAAAGTATATCCAGACAGGCTATACCAAGATAGGCCAGTTTACCAAATAATCACACTAATGTTTGATTTTTATTCTTGATGCAAATTATAAAAATGCTGTTATACTCAAATAATATAGGGCCAGGCTGGTGCCACCAACATAAGCCATTCTAGCCACCTAATAACTTTGCCCTTGATGTAAAGCAAATAGTAACACATGGCATGCCACAGTAAGAAAGTAAATGCACACTGACACCATAGGCCAAGTTAGTCAAGTAATACAACTTAGCGTTATTTCTTTACACTTGATGTAAAGTAAAAAATGTCATGCCACATTAGGAAAGTAGATACATACTGGCACTACTAATGTAGGTAAGTCTAGGTATGTCATAACACTTATGCTTGCTGTTCCCTTGATACCATGTAAAAATGCCATGCCACATTAAGCAAGTAACTGCAGATTGACACTAATAGTGCCAGTGTTACATGCATATATTTCATAAATGCATTAATACATATACATTGCATTTAAACATACACTTAACTGCATGCATCCTCCACCCATGCACATGCTGCCATGGGGAGGACTGGATGGCCCTACCCTCCTCTCTGTTATGTAAATATGCTGACTGACAGTATAGGATTCCACTCCTGTCATTCAGCATGTTAACATTGTGGATCTCTGTAACATGAACACACTGACATGAGAGGACTAGCACAAGAGAATAAGACTAGGATGAGGGACTACATTTGGGATTAAATGAGATACTCGAACTAGGACTAAGCACTGTGACTAGTTGAGGATACTACGACTAAGATAAGACTCTGGCGACAAGGATGAGGAACTGTGGGATGACGGACTAGGACAAGGGACTAGGATGAGGGACTAGCACAAAAGACTTGGATGAGGGACAGGGACAAAAATGAAAGACCATTACATAGGAGAAGATACAGGAATGAGGACTAGGACAAGGATGAGGAGAAGACATTGTAGAGTAACCACTTAAGGCTCCCACCAGAGAAAACACGACCCACTACGGAAAAAGGACCAGCACACCTCTTGCAAGGAGAACAAGGTTTAATCTTGCAAAAAATACAAGTAAACACAACCGAAGAATTCTGCTGCCATGGAGCGCTTTGACAAAAACAGATTGATCAATAGATTTTAAAGGTACACAGCATCATAAGTGATGTAAATTACATAGGCTACAAATCCAGGTAGCTGGTTGGTGCGACCTTATACATATAGCCTGCTCCCTATAGGATGCCAGGTAATTGGTCCCAACATCCTCTGTCCATCTTCTTCCATGTCGTGATCTTCGTATTCCGTCATCGGGTACAATGGCTCTATTTGACAATTTTAGTTATACAAGTCACCAATTCTTAGCTTCTACAGTGCACCAGGTACCAACAGCATGAGTGAGGTGGATTCTTTGGAGGTTGTGATAACTTTCCCAGAACTAAGTGAACCCCCACTCCAATCTCAGACACGTCGGTGCCTCCACAACTTTCCCACCCATGGAATACATTTGTTACCTTCTCCCCTTGCACTTCACAACACAAATAACATGAACTAATGGTGGGGGTAGCCGACCTGCTCTCTGATCTTCTTCATAGATTGGTCACTTCACAGTTATATGGCCAGGGGTCTTGGGCTGATCAGTTTACCTAACTGTTTGTGTCTGTGGCTTGGGGGTCTCGGTCCGCTACAACTTATAAATCTGGACAGTGTAGGCCTAAAGCCCTCAACCCCCTTTCTCATGAAATAACTCTTCAACGACCCATTCCAGCCCTCTCTTGTCCTTGACAGGCACATTCCTTCTGAGTTGCAAGCACTAATGATAATACACAATAAAGAACTGTGTGTGTGTGTGTATTCAAGACATTAACCTTCTGCAAAGCTACCAGGGCTGCGAGCAAAGAACACACGCACACCCTTCCAACCCTCGTAACTGAATGTAAGTGTACTAGCATAGCCATGGCACTAGACCTCAAATTCAAAATGGTATCTAACTTCTAAAATTGAGTTTCAATACACACATGATACTAATATTGAAATCCACTTAACTCTACTACAATCCAGCATACAAAGAGCCCCCGCCATTCTCCGAATCTCCCCACCATATCTCCTCCTACAACCGCTTCCCACCATTTCCCACATTCGTTAATTTTATATTAACAAATTCCCCTGCCATCGTCTCAGCCTCCTGATACCTCCATGTTCCTTTCTTGGGCACCCATACTCTACATACTTCTCATACTGAACTCAAACTTTATCCCACTTGGGCAGATTGCTCCCGGATGCTCTATCCTCACCATGCAGTGTTTATTTGGGTCGTCTCTTTGTACCTGCCCATCTTTTGTACTGCAAGGTGTTCTGCTTACCTCAATTAAAACCATAATCATTGCACTATTAGGAGTCGCTTTAGCACAGCATCGAAGTCCCAACAGACATGTGCAGAGGATCAACAGCAGGAACACCACCACTGACACTAGTATTTTCACAACTCTTCCCATCCATGATGGTGCCCACGAGAACATATAATCAAACCAGTCACTTTTATGAATCCCTGCTTCTCTCTCTGGATATGTTCTCAGAGGGTGTGCAGGGCCTCTATTATCTGCGAGAGGATCCGTTCACAGCATTGTTTGTGGGCACGTAAGTGCAGAAGGATTCTCATATTTCTTTACAAACGCCCCTTTTCATGGCTGTAAGCAGATCGAGCACATACCAATTCTGCAATGTCAGCAACCAGATGGCGCTCAGTTCGACCTAATCGGGTTGAAGCCGTGTTCAGTGTCATTCGCCAGCTGTATCAGCTCCCATCTGACAATTTGCAGCCATTAAGCACTGGTCACTGTCTGTACTCTTGGCAGTAACAGAGAAGGGAAAAATGTTGCTTCTTTATTGTACAGTCTATATTGATCGGGTATTTTGTAAAGCAATTCAGCTGAGTTTATTGACAGATAGTTGGACCTCTTTTTCCTTTTTAAAAGTATGTTCTCCTATTTCTCTGACAAGATATAAAAGACGGGGCAGTAATGGCGATGCATAGGTGGTTAGCCCTGGCGGTGGCATGGATGTAACCAAGATCCCTGCTCTGATGGTTAGATGTGCTTCAGAAACCACGAGAAGACCTGAGTGCAATGTGGTAAGTGAGCATACGCCCCTCCATGATGGTGGGAGGTGCAGGAACGCCTGCTGGCTGCAGACCCAGTACATATCCATCCCTGCTGCTATTCCTTTCTTGAGGTCTGGGATATGTATTATCACATTGCACTAACCATTAGTACATACAGAGATATCACTTGCATTGTTGAAGCACAGTTGATATCATTCTTGTTTCTGCATCTTCAATGGCTTCTCATTTGCTTCAATCCATGTTAGCTTTGTCACATGCTTCCCCCAGTAATCTTGGCATTCTTCGTTTACCCTTCTTTTCTTTGGCATATAGGTTCAACTGCCATGCAGCTTATCATAGTATCTTTCCACCGACTGTCAACAAACCTAACTCCTTGTAGCTGCATGCATTATGGGTACACTGTTGTTCATCTGGGTCCCATATCACAAGGTGTATGCTGTGCGATTGGAGTACTTAGCACCCTACATGGTGCTAGATGGACAAGACATTGAGCATCCAAAAGTGGAACCTCTTTTGGTATCAATACCTGGGAGGCTCCCAACATGTGTGGTATTAAGAAGCAAATATAACAACTCCCATTTACCCTCTGTTTCCCATTGAGCTCATGTCCGCACAACAATTGTTACTCATCTCTGAATGGTGCATGTTCTCTATCATATCAGAACCTAAACCTCTATATTCATTGTACATTTTCTTAGATCGTCTTTTAAAACGCTTTAATATTCTTGCATATGGCACATTTGATTTTGCATCTGATAATACATTTACATTCATTTTCTGTGTCACCATATTCCCGTTTAGTGGTGCATTAGTGTGAATTGCCAGTATTGTGTTATTGTCCCCATCCTGATATGTACACCCACCCAAGGTACACCTTCCTCGGGTAACCCCCCTTTTATATGTTCCAACCATATAACATTGCACACTAGATGTACTGCTAAAAAAAACATAAAAATACAGAACACTTTCAGCATGAATTGCAATACACACATATACCTGGACAAAAGCATGGCAGCATGAGACCTTTTTTTTGCTTGGCATCGTACATTAGAAACAGGTGCATCAATAAGCAATTTCACTGACATTGTGAAAGAAAGAGAAAAGTAAACAAAGATAAATAAATAAAAACAAAATAGAATGAAATTGAAATAATAAAAAGGAATAATTATACTAAAAATTGTGAAAATATGCTAAAACATTATTGGAAACATCTTTTAACCTTTTACGAAATTGTATGTATGATCCATAAACATATATACAGGCTGTAAATCACGCTTCAAATATAAGTCCATTCCTAATGGACACTTCTCGTGTACTAATGTCATGCTCATTAGTGGTGGTGCGGCATCGGGAGCCCTTTGAACATCAGAAAGATGTGCCCAATTTCAAAGCTCACAGACCTTCACCGCAAATGGGAGAGCATTGACAATGGTAAGAGGTCCATTATATCTAGGTTTACTCCACCTGGGCACAAAGTTCCTCATGAACACCCAATCACCCGGTGACAATTGAAGAGGCTGTGTAGTCATTGAAGTAGGTGCAGTGCTGGGCGATTCTTCAGATCGCCATGGTGCTTTCTGTTGAGAGATACATCTAATGGATCTAGTCAAAACAGTCAGGTTGTCCTTAAATTTCTCCCCCAAAACAGACACTGCCCTGTGAGCATCAGAGGCAGGGTCAGACTGGGACAAGAAATAGGCCCGGTCACCCAAAAAAAAGTGGCAAACCGCTCACCTCAAAAAGTGGCCCACCCCTTGCGACCCTTGACCTCTGACGACATCACCAGAAGTGATGTTATTTGACCCCACCCCAAAGTGACATCCCGGTAAGCGATGAAACATGACCTTTAACCCCTTGACAAAACAGGAAGTGGCATCAAATAGCATTGTTCCTAAGTACACTACGAAAAATATGGTTATGATTTCACTAATGTGATATACATTTCATACAAGAATGGATCACCATATGTATCATTAATATCTGTGTGTATAGATCCATATTGTCAAATTACTGTGAATCCATGGTGACGTCCAAGGCCAAATGATAATTTGTTATTGTACAGCACTTATGCTTAAGCTCTTTTTTATAGAACTAATATGCATACAATATCACCCAACCTGTGTTCGTACTCATTTATCGACCTAAGAACGATGAACAGCTTTTTGAAACAAAAAAAAGGAATTGAAAACAAAATATTTTGTTTCCACATTTATTTTTTGAAACTGGCCCAGGCATGGCCAGAAACTGGCCCCCACTCCCCAGGGATGATTTTGGCCTGGCCACGGACCGAAAGACCGAGCGGCCATTCCAACCCTGATCAGAGGCCTTCCTTACAGGAGATAGAGGTAAATGCATCTGCCTGTCTGTTAACACCTCATGTTATGATAAATGGTGAACCTTACAGGGCTGCGTGCGCAAACTAAATTAAGACAGGGGGAGACATTGAACCCAATTTCTCTGAAGGGTGACACATGACTTAGAAAGTGTTGCCTTAATCAATTAATTGATCCTTTCCACAACCCTGTTGGTCTGGCGGTGGTGAATTGTGCACTTCCGATGCTTAATGCCTAGCAATGTGGTCAATTACTTAAAGAATTAATTAAAGAAATGGGTGCCATTTTCTGACGGCAGTGCATCACAGACACCTCAATGAGGAAAGACCTCTCTCACAAAAAATTTGGAAGCACATTTACCATCTGGGTGCGCACAAGGCCCTGACCCGACCCACCAGGAAAAGGGACATACCACAACGATCAAACATCTACACCCATTGGACCCTTTTCACATGTCAGTATAATCAATATATAGCTCCCTAAATGGCCCAGTGGGGCTGGCTAAGGCACCTCCTATTGTTCTCAGTGTGTGGCCTTGAGAGCAATAACAATGTGTCAAACCTTCAATTTTGTGGCCAAACTGTAGGTTTGACATGTGATGCAATGTATTACCATTTTAGTAAGAGCGTCCTGGAGACTGAGAACAAACCAGGCCTCTTGTATATCTGCAGACATATGCTATTTTGACAAATGGGAAGGATGATGCAATAGGTTGAAGGGAATCAGCAACATTTTTCGTGGCATAACAAATGTACCCATGCTATCATGCCGCCATAACAAATCTGTAGGGGACTGTGTACACCCTTGCTTCTGCCCCAACTCTTTCTGCTCCTGTGGGGCGACCTTGTAGTGTAATAATCTGTGCTATCAGAAGGGAAGTGTTCAGAGCTGTCAACTGTTCCTGTTTCTGTGCTACTGGATTCTCTGAAATGACAGGCACAAGAAGGCAAGCAGACTGCTTGGGCGCCACATTAGCGGCGGCATTGCTGAGTGAAACTGCGTCACTGTTATTGGTATGGATGGTGCATTTAACCACTGCCATCACGGAGGGCTTGGAAAGGGCATTGATCAATGTATCTAACAATGCTGCATGTTGAACTGGGGACTCATTAGCCCTTCTGAATCCTCTCCTTTTTCACCTCGAAAGCCATGAGTGCACCGTTCTGGTCACCAGGCACCCCGAGGATGCTAGATGCGCCTCAATAAGGGCTTCAAACTCCACTGCTTGAGTTTAGTAATGCATGGGCAGCCTTTTTTGCACTACCACCTGATACTCACCATACACTAGGCGCAAACTGCCACAGCAGTGTGCCTCAGGCCTGTCCCCTGGTGAATAGTTGCTGACCTGTTAACAAAATGCACCCTCCCTCGAGTAGGCTGTCGCTCACTTTTGTTATGTCCTCCTCCTCCTCTCCCTTAAATGTTACACAGTCATGCCTAGCAATGTATTCCTCTATAGACAGTTCTGTCAGGAAAGTGGCGGGGTTTAGTGTCTTGCACCACACTATCTGGATGTTTTCGGCTGGATAGAATACCCTCATATGCGGATGCTCACTGCGTGGTCAAAGTGGATTTAGATCATTCAAGAATGGCAAATACTGCATGCTCCACATACATTACGGAGCGCCTTGTGGTTATTGTGAAACTTTTTTCTGTTGTGAAGGCAGCAGCAGCAAGTGCCTGCTCACAAAGGAACTGTCCCTGCATTACAAAGTCTTGCATCCTGCTGTAATAGGCCAATGACTTGTGGCCCATAGTACCCGTTTGGATCAGTACTGCAGTCATCATCTGGCCATTAGAATGTTGAACAAGTAAAACTCTTGAGTGTAGTCAGGGGTTGCTAAGACTGTAACAATACAGATGACCTCTTCGAATTCATAAGAGTTTGTAAGCAGGTCCTCTGTCCATGTAATGATATTGTCTGTCTTCTGTGCTTCTTTAAGGCATTGCAACAAGGGCCTAATGTATGCAGTCTAATCTAGGATCCACGCCCTGCAATAGTTCCACAGCCTAAGAAACTATTGCATTTATTTGACAGTTTTTGGCTGGGGAGCACTACCCACTGATGCAGCGCGTTCAGGAATTATTTCAATTCCATGGATGGATATTAATTGTCCCAAATAATTAATTTTCTGGACGCAGTTCTGTAACTTTGCCTTGCCCACTTTGTACCCTTTATATGCTAACAGTTGCATACGTCTGACATAGTCCATCTGGCATTGTTGTTCACTGTCCCAACATGCACTGAGGTGGCCATTCCATTTCCTATGCAGGCGTTCTAGGCGCACAGGCAGCGTTTCCAATGATCTTTCGCCGCTAGACTGAGAGTGAGTGTTCTTGCGCCACTCTATCACCACGTATACTAAGATGCAGTAAGTTGCTCCTGCTGGTATGACTCCTCTTAGTTCAGGTGGTGCTAGTCATTTGGCCACACATTTTGGGCTATATTTCTTCTTTTTTATGCTTGTTTATGCCTAGTCATTGGGTTTCCGCGCCTTGCGCAATTAAGTATATGTGCACACGGCATTTGTTGGAGGTGAATTAGTGTCCCTGTTCAATCTTGGTGCATGTCTTATACAGTTCATCTCATATATTCATTCTGTTTCTCTAGCCGCCATAGTCCATCTTTGTCCCTTAATGAAGGGGAGGTCCCAGTTACTTGTTTAGTTTCAGGCAGTGGCTGAGCATTCGTAGCAGGCTGTTATATTGTCATTTTCAGTGTTTTTTTTTCCATCAGCAAGCATCATATTAACTGTACCGTTTGGGCTGCCCCCTTTTTTCACTCCTAGATGCAACCTACAGCCCTGGTCACCCTGACAATCTCCGTTCTGTCAAACCACACTTAGCATGTGCAGCTTTGGAAAATCCCGAGTTCATTATATATTCCACCATTTAAGACTTTGGGCACTTCATTCTCACTTCTATTTCTATCCCATCTTGTTGGCCCATTTCTAGACTAGACTCTAGACTAGTTATTTGTGCTAAACAATTGGGCTCACCTTGTTTTTTGACTTGGTCTAGGACATCAGCACGCAAGCCTCAGCACCTGGTTGTTCCATTTTTACCATTTGTTGGTTCTAGCAGCTTATTAACCAGGTTAGTGGTATTGTGGCCAGCACTGGTGAGTCTCTTGTCTTTTGTGCACATTTGGGCAGGTTCACTTTGGTTTGGTCGGTCCACTAGCGCACAGCACGGTTCTTGTTCAGGAATCACTTTCCCGTTGCTCTGGGGTGCACACCTGCTGTCTAGGGCTCACAGTATACCAATTTGTATCACAGTATATTTGGTCCTAAATTGTTATGGTCAAAAGTCACGTGTTTTTAACGTCTCTTCATTGTTTTATCTGTCAAGCTGCCAGCATTTTAAGGGGTTGTCATGTATTAGTCTACAGCCATGTTTTTGTGTGTTTTTTTAAACTATAGTCATATCCGCTTTCTGATGAAGACGTTGTGCAAACCAACACTACACGTCAAAACCGGTTGAAAAAAACCTAAAGGGATGTGATCCTTGTATCTGTTCCTCCTGATCCACCCTTACAATAGATGTTGTGCCAATAAATTCTATTATGTGTTTGGCAATTACAATAATAATGAATGCCGTTGAGGGGAGTAGTTAGATATTTCCTCTCCTCATTTGTTTCTAGTATGGTCATTCGGTCTTTTAGTATTTTGGATGTGTGCCACTTTTTGTTGAGTTGAGTTTGAATGCTGCACCATGAATGGTAAGAATGAGTGTGATGTGTTAGCCTATTTTAGGTATTGTTTGCTGCTGTGTTGCTATGTTTAATTTATTAGTGTTTAATACATTGTAATTTATTTACTATTTCACAATTTTTGTATCACTTTAAATTCATTTTGATACATTGTTATATACATATTTTTCTCTGGACAATTTTTTCTGCTTTTCATGTCACTGCATACTAGCAAGTCATCCACCTATTGAATGATAGTGCTGGGTACCTGTATGTTTCCTAAGTCTGCATGTAGTGTTCTGTTAAAAATACAAGGGGATTCACAATACCCTTGTGGTACTCACATGTGCCCGTACCACGAGACATTGAGAATCTGGGTGTAGGGGTATGGAAAAGAAGGTATTTTTCAAATCACAACAGTAAAATACATTGCTTGTTTTGGGATGCCACAGAAAATGGTTGCAGCATTAGGTAATACCAGAAATTCTGCCTGTACAATTTAATTCAAAGGGCAGAGATCCTGTATCATTCTCCAAGTTCACCCCTTTGCTTTCTTAATCGGGTATGTGGCTGTGTTGCATGGGGAGCTGGAGGACACAATCATTTCTTGATTTAAGCATGCCAAAATAATATCTCGCATCCCCTCATCTGCTTCTTTGGACAGTGGGTTTTGTTTCTACTGCGGTAACACTGCACCTTGTTTTAGTGTGATACAAATGTGTGCCACTCCCTGTAGGAGGCCCACATTGTGGGAGCCGGATGTCCACAACCTCTCAAGAACATGTTCTAGGTCGCTTTCAGTGAAAGGGGTTTCTGTTACAAGGGCCATCATAGAGTGCACACTTTAGGATATTGCACCATTATCTCAGAAGAAATGGTGATGGCCAATACTATCTCTCCATCATCACTTCGATCCTCAAACAAATCTGCATCTGTTACGTCTTTTAGGGGTACTGTCGGCTCAAGACACAATACAGTGCGCCACTTGCACCCATCTGAATCAACTCCAATGACAACAATTATTTTCTTTGACACCACTAACCCTATTTCCAGTGAGAGCATTGTCCCTGCCACAAGCTCTGGGGTCACAACGAGGCTAAATATACATCAGATGGTATCCGCCAACATGCTTTTTCTGATCTGGGGCATTGAATCAAGTAAAACTGTAATCCCATATACAAACATATTGGGGTGAACAGGAATGCCGTGAACCACCACCTCCCATTCTCTAGCATGTATTTTCACCATTGCTCTCATTGCACACGTCCCTGGGGTTGCACATATTATTCATTGATCTGTAAAGAAGATGGTCATATTCAAATTGCATAGGAGGTCAGACCCTAACAAATTTAATGGTATGGTTTTGGAATACAATAGAGGTGCATGCACCACTTTCCCTCCTATTTTGAAAGATACATCTTTTGTAAAACGAATCATTGCCACAGCCCCAGAGAAGTCCTGCATGTCAAGAGTTTCACCTGATAACAGAAATTTCCTTCAATAATGCATGATTTAGTGGCACCCGTGTCAACCATAACGATGGATTGTTTATTTCCTATCTCAGTGTCCACCAAGGGTTCCTCATTGGGGGGGAATTCACAGAAATAACTGGGCCTGCAAGAGCTTCTTGTGGGCTGCCCTAGCCAGGATATGTATTTGTACCTGGGAATAAAAAAGGGTTGCCCCCCGGACACTCCCTCCCTGATAGTGTGTCACTGTCCCATTAGGAACAGCATTGCCTCCGGGCATTGGGGCACTGTATGATTGGTTCGGCAGGGCAGCTTGTGTTTGGGCACTTGGCATGACAGGTATCTGTTTCTCAGGGGGTCGAGTTGGCAGCTGGGTCTATGCTTGGTGTATCTCATATGGTATTGACATGGGCATCTGGGGCAAGTGGAAGTGGTGCTGCTGTGGTACCGGGCTTGTGGTAGTGTATGGATTGTATCCTGCTCTTATCCTATTTCTGTACTTCCTCACAAAATTACCAATGTTTCCACATGCCCAACACTGAACTGATCCCGCTCCACCTCTAGGCCACATGCATCTAAATCCACCCCTGTTCCCTTCCTCCTTGAAACCCCCCCTCTTCCACTCTGCTGACCTCCTTGCTACCATTCAGGGTACTGAGACTGATATCCACCATTCCACTGCCCTCCTCCTGGTCAAAACGCAGCTATTCTTGCGTCCGTTTGCACTACTGCCTGCTCTGCTGAATCTGTTTGTGTAACTGCCACTACTGCCCCTTCAACTTCTATTTTTGCTAGTTTCATCTGAACCAGTTTTGCTTTCTCAGCCTGCAACCTTTATGCCATTTTGTTTTCT
The DNA here is from genome assembly GCF_040938575.1 of Ambystoma mexicanum. Lineage (NCBI taxonomy): Eukaryota > Metazoa > Chordata > Amphibia > Caudata > Ambystomatidae > Ambystoma > Ambystoma mexicanum. The sequence goes on along the minus strand of NC_090928.1, from coordinate 315,482,718 downwards.
CTTTCTTTGACCCACTTGCAATGAGGTATAATAATAGTCTTTATTTCGGCCCACCCTTTCGCCGCTAAACTAACCACAATCTTATTGAGAGTCTTTTCTAATTCCTTGTGCAATCCCTGTTTAATAATGACATAAAAAAGCAGAACTGATCGGTCTCACTGTTCCCCCGTCTCTGCCCTCCACATCTCTTGTACTTTCCAAATGTTTTGAGCGGGTTCTTCATCATCCCCCTTTTATACTGCATTATGGACTGCAAATCCGGTGTTTCAGGGTATGCTTGCAGAAGTGCAGCCCACACCTGCTCACTGATGTCATTGAAGAGCACTCCATCATACAAATCATCATCTATTTTAACTCCAGGGTATCCAGCCTTAACCCAAACATCCTCTTGCTTGATCTCCCACAATTGCTACAAGTACACTTTTAATATATCCTATTGCTAAAGGGATCCCAGCCGTTTGTTTTTCGAAAACGTATTTCCATTTCCCAGCACATGCAGTAAGGGGTGGGAGCACTTTAATTAGGTTGTTTTTATTCCTTTGGACCCGAGGCACATACTGTGCCCTTCCGCTGCCTTTATGCAGTAATGGCAAATGTGTGCCAACTCCCCTCCTTGCCTTATTGCCATCACTTGCTTTTTTCCTTGCCGCTGCTGCATGCCCAAATATGTTCCTCAACTACTGACCCCACAAGCTTTCTGCCCCTGGGGTAACTACTGGCTCCTCCTCTTCATCCTCCAATTCATCCACTGTGTCCCACTTGTCCTCCTGCAATCTCTATTTGTATCTCCATCTGACTTTACTGTCCCTTAATTTACACTCCCCACTCCTCGTTGATCACTCGTCCCCTTCTCAATATGTACATCCTTGATCGCAGTACTGTCTGATTTGTTCCCTTCCTCTCGAAGGGCCGTCAGACGCACCAATTCCATTGGTGCTACCTTTAAAGTCTCTTCTAACTCCTTCTGTGGTTTCCTATCCACCTTTATGGCAGCCTTAGTACTTGTGTGATATGGGATGGTGGCACAGATGGGTGTAGTGCTGTGGCTGATGGGGACACATATATCGGATTGGTACATCCTGTAGCTGGAAGGGTTGAGAAACATTCTACTGGGGGCAGAGGTGACAATGTTCCCTCAGGTGCCACTGTGTTAACTACACTCAAGGTTGGGATGCTGTCACACTGGGAATTGCACTCATCATTGTCCTCTATGTCCTGCACCATTTTCCATAATTCGAAAATCTCTTTCCATCTCTGAAGCTTTTTACCTTCATATTTAGCAGCCAAAATGTGTACATGTGTTTCACTATCCCTTTATTATTCGTACCCTGCTCTGGCCATGGACGGAACATTCCTCCTTGTCTCTCTGCCACCCACTTCTTGTGATATTTCTCAATCTTAGCTGTGTACAATGGCAATGCACTACACATGGACTCTAACAGTGTAGTGACCCCCATGTTAAAGGCCTTATATACATAGATGTTACACCATATGCAAAACACAGTTCATCTTATGCATTCCTGCCAGTCTTTCGCTCTCACTCCTCTGTCGCACCCTACCCACACTCACTTCTCTCCCAGTGACTCCACACCACCACATGCAGACACACCCTCCCTACACCCAACACCCAACACCCAGACCTCTTCTTTCACAGGCCCTCGCCTGGCCCCCGCTCCCTTCACAATACAAGTTAAAACACTAAAACAACAAACTAAAATAACAACCACTACTTCAATTTATTAACCCACCCAGAGCATATTGGGCACATGAATTTGAGCTCTCTAATTATATGCAGCCCCTACTTCGATATTATCTTATCTTATTTAAAAACATGGTTCCATCTTCTTCCCTACCTCGGAAAGTTTCCCACTTCTCTGTTTCTCTTCTCATATACTTATAATAAAAATAAAAATATATAACCGCCACGTGGTTTTTACACAATGCTCAACTCAGCCGCACACCATTCCACCATACACCCGCCCCCCTCTTCTTCACCACACCCAAGCCCACACACTCTTATTCCCTGAGCCTCATTACATGGAAGGCGGTAACCATGGCGCTCTTAGCGCCATGGTTGCCGCTGGTATTTTACCGAGTCCGCCATGGTGAATGGTGGAATTACTGCCCTATTCCAAGGTGTGCAGGGGCGGTAATTCCCCATTCACCATGGCACTTCCCCATTCCCATTTTTGCCCCCATAGGGCTCAACGGGAATGGGGAAGGCGGTAATTACGGTACCACAAATTGCGGTACCGTAATTACTTTCAGAGTCCCTTTGCGGGTCCCGTACTTAACGGCTGGTGAAACCAGCCGTTAAGGTAGGGACCCACAAAGGGACCTTGTAGTAAGGCGGTAAGGGATTACCGGTACCGGTACCCTTACTGGTACCGGTAATCCCCTACCGGCATCCGTGTAATGAGGCCCCCTGTTTCCTCAATTTCCCTCTCAGTGTCGACCCTCGTTGTTTTCCCCCGCAAGAGGTGTACTTACATCAGCGTGTTCATCCAAGCTCCTCTGTCACAGGATCCCATTAACGACCTGCACCGTCCTAGGAGACGCGCCCCACTCCAAAGAGCTGACAGGAATTCTGTCAAAACGGCTCCTGTACACCAGTACAGTTTGCACCCTTGAGACTGGTCGCTGCGGGCGGGTGCCGCCCCTCCAGATGTGCAACCAGGAATTCTCTGTCTGTGTGGAAAAACTGGGATCAAGTCTGGGTCACCTAATTTTTACATAAACCCCTAAACGCTCACATCAGAGAAAACACAACCCACTAGGGAAAAGGCACCCGCACACCTCTTGCAAGGAGAACAAGGTTTAATCTCACAATAAATACAAGCACGCACCAGCAAAGAACTCTGCTGCAAAGGAGCACTCTGACAGAAACAGCATGAACAATAGGTTTTAAAGGTACACAGCGCCATACATGATGTACATACATAGGTCACAAATCCAGGTAGCTGGTTGGTGCAACCCTATACACATAGAGCCTGCTCCCTACAGGATACCAAGCAATTGGTCCCAACATCCTCTGTCCTTCTTTTTCCACGTAGGGATCTTTGTCTTCTGTGATCGAGTACAATGGCTCTAATTGGCAATTTTAGTTAAGCAAGTCATTATTTCTTAACTTCTATAGCGCACCAGGTACCAAGTACATGAGCGAGGCAGGAACTTTTGAGGTCATGATAACTTTCTCAGAACTACGTGAACCCCTGCTCCAATCCCAGAAATGTCAGCATATCCACAGCCTTCCCACCGATGGCATACATGCGTTACCTTTTCCCCTGTCACTTCGCAGCACACATCACATGAACTAATGCTTGTGGCAGCCCGCTCCTGCTCTCTGATCTTCTTGATCCATTGGTCACTTTAAAGTTTTATGACCATGGGTCTTGGGCTGGTCAGTGTACATAAATGTTTGTTGTCTGGTATTTGGGGGCCTTGGGCTACTATAAAATATAGATCTGGATGGGGAAGGCCTAACGACCTCACCCCCCTTTCTCATGAAATAACTCTTGACCCATTCTGGCCCTCTCTTGGCCTTGCATGGCACATTCCTACTGGGTTTGCATACACTACTGATAAGACATAATAAAACCAAAAACACAATACAGGGACTACAGGGTAGCCTACCTGACAATACACCCCAAAACTTTATCACACAACAGATCGTCAGGCAAATGATTCAATGTTATTTACCTATTTTAAGTTACCTTCTGTGTAACTATAGCAAAACCTTCCCTCCAACACTTCTTTCTGTTCCCTCGTGAGATAGCTGACCCTAGATAACGCTGGTGGGCCACTTATCTAGGGTGAGGGGATAGATCAGAGACTTGCCCAATCACTAATATTTCACAGTCACTCCAATTTTATGAGTAAAAAGCACAACTTAACATGTATGAAGCTAAATAGTGTTCCAAGTGCCTTGCAGGTGAAATCTAATGACTTTATTCTGTTTCCTTGCCTGGCAATTTAAAAAGACAAACAATTCAAAAACATTCTGCATGTAACCACTCTTCTTCCTCATTGAACCTATTTTTTGTCACTTCCTCAACATGACATCATGGCCCTCATTACAACCCCGGCATTAACCAATGGCGCTATTAGCGCCATGGTTAACGCCGGTAACTTACCGATTCCGCCATGGTGAAATGGGGAATTACCACCCCATTCCAAGGTTGGCGGGCGGTAATTCCCCATTTACCATTGGCCCTTCCCCATTCCCATTTTTGCCCCATTGGGCTCAATGGGAAAGGGGAAGGCAGTAATTACGGTACCACAAATTGCGGTACCGTAATTACCTTCAAGGTCCCTTTGCGGGTCCCTACCTTAACGGCTGGACCAGACCAGCCGTTAAGGTCGGGACCCGCAAAGGGACCTCGTAGTAAGGCGTTAAGGGGTTAACGTTGTAATGACCCCGCATGTGTGGTTGTATCCTTAGAATGTCATATTGCTTTTAGCATGGATTCTATGTTGAGGTCTATTTCGGCCTTCCAGTTTCAGTGATGTAAGACGTTACCACTTTCTTCAGTGGGTCAGGAGGTTTACCCAGAGTACTCTCTTGAGCTGCAGAATACCAAGATTGTTTTTCCATTTCTTATCCTGTCTGCTGTTAGATAAGCGGCACACCAGCGATACCTAGTTTTAGCAGGACACAGGCAGTCGTAGATAGACCTTCACACTATCCTTGTGTCCTCTTTTCGTGCAACGCAATCGCTGGGGCAGCTCTTGCGTTAATGTTTTTGGAATGGTATGAAAAGTGCTCCAAGTGTTAATAAATGGTGTGTTGTTCCCCTTTTTGTGAAAACACATTGCTAGTCGGGACCAACCCTGCATACTTAGTTTTGAGGCACCCCTTTGCGACTGTGGAAAACAAAATGACCCAGGTGACAGCAGTGTGCACACAGAGTGCTCCTGTGTTTTTCATATAGCCCAGTGAGTGCAACAGGTGCACGGTAGAGCGTAGTGTGCCCCGCCAGGTCCCTGAAAGAGAACAAGCATTTCCTGGTGCTCAGGCCACCAGCAGTGTTGATATACTCTTTGGACCAAAGGTAGTGCATGCAGAACATGTATGCTGGCCCCTTGGACTAAAGAGGAATGGAATGGATAGAAGGTACTGTGCCTGGCAGGGCTGATACACACAACAGTCCCTATAAAGGACCAGGGGCCCACCCAGCGTATGGACATGGTTGTCTGCAGCAGGCATGTGTATATAGTAATAGACATGTATGCTTACATTTACATTTCAGTGTGAAACATAATGACCTGTAAAATATTTTGTATGTGTATACAAGTTGTAGTTGTATTTATGGAAAAAGGCTCAAAGAGTTGGTACCATAGGGGATCATGAGAGGGTCCTATAGGATACAGAGGTTATAGAAGTGGCTGGGTTGAGGAAGAGAAGGCCTTCATATTGTGGTCTTTTTATGGGGTTTGAGAAGAATGCAAGGTGGTTTGTTAAAGGACATCTATGTAGTGTTGTACCCAAGAAGCTACCTTCTAGCTGACAATATAAGGTGGAGAAGGAACGAGACCTGCTCTTTATGTTTGTCCAGGGGGTCTTCTGCACAACCACTGTTGAGGATGTTGTTGTCACAAACTTCTTTCTTTCTCACCTGTTTTTCCTTGCTTGTGGTCTTCTTGGGAGCGCTTTCCTTCTTCCTCACTGTTCCAGACTTGTATAGGTAGGAGCACGATTCTTCGGGTTCCAGCGTGAGGTAGCCGGCTGCCTAAGCAGGATAGTGTTCAGTATCCAGGAATGCAGCGACGGATCCAGGAAGCAGGAGGGGTAGGCCTCCTATGCTCAGAGAGTGCCCGGGAGACCGCGGCACCTAGCACAAGACGGGATCCGGGATGAGGGGAGATAATGCTAGCGGGAGAATGCAGGATTCAGAAGAGGGTTCCAGGAGGCAGAAAATAGTATGGAACTGGAGATATTACGGTAGACGGACACTAAACACACGCCTAACAACTCCAAGCAGTAGCGTTGAGACATGCAGAGCCACGGGGCGTACCTGTTTTCTAGGGAGCAGAGTGTTGAGCGCAAAGACTAGAGCGCAGCTTTTCTGGCCCATCGGCCATGTTGGAAGAATCAGTGACCTCATGCCGCGGTGCATCATGGACCAGGAAGTCCAGAAGGGGCGGAATCGGTGGTTCATGACAGTTGTGGTGCTGTGGTTTGATTGGGTAGGGCCCCAGGATTATGCCAGACTATGCATGTCAAGAATGAAAGCAAATGTATGTCTAATGGCAGCAAATGTTTGGTTAATGTATTTCAATAGAGTTCCCCCCATTGGGACAAAATCATATTTTAGTGCCATGCGGTCCTTAACATATGAAGCTTCAATGAAATAACATGCAATCCTACATGGGCGTATTTTACGAAACTCTCAAGATGTAGCCCACCTCCTGTTCTGACTGTTATATCTATAAATGCAAGTTATCCAACATGATTTCTCTCCACAGCTGGTATGGGGTGGGAGTAGGTCAAGACGTGGTCTCACCCTGGTCTGCTGGTGATGGCCAAACCAGCGGGCCAGGGCCAAAAGACACCAGGACCACACTCGGATCTAGACACTGAACATCCATGGGAGTAAATCATATTCTTACCATGAATCTGAGAGCGTTGTCAATGTAGTGTCTACTTTTCCTCGTGCCCAACCATCCACCTTTGTATGCCTTATGGGACATTGCCACTATATCCAGTGGGTGTATTGCTCACTGTTTTCATTTCCATGCATGTAGCACATTGCGCAAAATATCTAACTGACTCATTACTCGCTATTTGATAGAAAATATCAGCGCAGGACTCGTACTCATCAGCTATCTTTCATCTTCAGTTCAATCGCATGGATGTGAATACATATGTGTATATTGGTAGCAAATCCTGTTGATAATGTTTGATGTCACAAGATTATAAGGGCCCTGTGACATTATTTTACTGAAATAGGAACCTTTGTGCATTGCAATATGCACACTTTGACTAATTGACACAACAAAACTCCTATAATGCCTGAAATACCCTTTCAAAAGTCTGTAAATACTGTTCCTGCGACAGTCGAGTTGTTCCACCACTACTCACCTTCAATAAGAAAATGGCATCACTACTGCACGTTAATTAGTCAGTGCTGTTCCCTTGCAACATCACAATGCCTCCTCCTTGAACCGGTGCAGAGCAACATTCCAGCTGTCACTGCAGGACTCAAAGCCATGACAAGCTTTTCAAATTCCTTTGTAAAGTGCTATTTTACATACATTATTCAACAAGGAACTCTTTATAATAGTATGGTTATTTTGTTCACTGCTGGAGTTTAACACACAAGAACAATACTATTTCTGCATCTTATTACTTATTTTAAATCAGAGAATCTTTCTAAAGGTCGTTTAATACACTGCCGAAATTGTTTTTGTGCACCACATTAGAAATTGCATGTTATTTTTTTTGTAATCCAAACATATACTACACTGATTAAATGTATCAACACTTGGAACATCGCTTACATTATATTAAACAAGAGGCCAAATATATGAAGGTAAAAAGGAACACCACAAGCCCCCTTTTCTGTCTACAATGTGCACAGTCTGGTCACAGTTGTAGAACAAGTTCATTGCCTATCAGAACGAGTGGGGTTCACAGACAGAAGCAGAATCAAAAGAAGTCCACATCAACTGACATCATTAACCATTTAGGGTACATTGGACTGAGCAATCACATGGGAGCTGAGAACCCCCTGCCCAGCAATCGAAATTTGGGCAGTTGTCTGCAACCACTGGCCCTTCCGGACGTGATGTACTTCAACTCCCCTGATCCTGCTGCATTGACTATTCTGGATTGGGATGATGGGAGTTGTAGTCAGAAACATTTGGCAAGCCAGAGGTTGTAAAGTATGAATTGCCCCCACAACTCAAGACAGAACTGAGTACGGTGACGTCAGAGTGAAGCCCCCACTGCACAATGTTCCTCTACCCCCAAACAGCTATATGGTAAAGAGGAACGAAACACACATAGCGCTCTGTCTACAAGAAGCATTGCTAGGTCGCAGGCGCAGAGTAGGGCATCACCAATGAGAACGAGGTCTGCAGCATGATTCACAGTGAATATGAGTCAAAGTTTAAAACATACATGAAGAATATTAATGATATAATAATACATACCAAGAAATATTACAATGGATTATTACATAATACATAAGTACATAAAAAAAAAAGTCATTTATTTTGTTAGAGAAATAATGCTTTATCAAATGAATTTCGGTTTATATGTTTTTAATGTATATATTTTCTTAGTGTGTGCAACTGTGACACATTTCGTTTTCCTGGAAGATGAACTTGAAGTCTTATTGTTGTATGCGTAAGGCCACAGCTCCCTCTAGTGGTGATAACAGGCGAAGCAGGCAGCACGGCTTCGGACAAATATACATCTGGCCTTTTATTATATAGTATTATATATATATATATATATATGTATATATATATATATTTAATGAAAAAACTTTGTTAAAGCGATGTTATGGTTAAGTTGCGCTACTAAAAACCTATGAAATTCAGTGAAAAAATGTTGTTAAAGGGATGTTATGGTTCCAAGTAAAACCGAAAAACCTCTGAAATTCGCCAGTTATGGTAAGCTAAGCAACCATAACTCGCGCCACCACGGTGCACTGCTAAGACTAACACCCAGGACATCAAAGATGACATCACAAATTTGATCCAAAGAGTGGCTTTCCAATGGTCTCTTAGTGATGAGTGTCTTACTCAGGCTGCTATCACCACGTCACTCTGCTAAGGAAGACCTGAGGGTTCTGATGGGCTTGTAGTAGGTACAGAATGATCATAAGAAGCCTGGGCCTCACGTGTTTGGCCACTTTTGTGAATGGGATTGGGAACTTGCAGGGAAAAACACTTTGTTGCCATCTAGTTCAGGAGATCGTATGTGTCTTTACCGAGTTTGCATTCTAACCAGAAATTTAATTCACCTTGTATCAATGCATGATTTATTCTAAGTTTTTTATCAGTTCCATCAAGTGGTCTAAAAAGAAGGCCTGTAAGCCACCATGTTTGCAAGTATTAAAATGAGGTTATGACTTGTTTGTCTTGTCCTTTTGTAAAGGGCTTAGACATTATCTGTTTGGTGAGCCGATACAATTGCAAAGCCCATTTATTAGTGAACTGGTACATTCATTGAATACAAAGGGATTCTTGATGCCACTTTTGTAAAAATCTACAGCCTTCAGTAAGAGAGCAGAGCAATGGGCTGCAGTCTGAACGCTCCTCTCTCACTCAGAAATCCGAGGCACGAATGACCGAGAAGGTGTCCTCTTTTTCTCTATTTAAACAATTTAAACGTCCAGAAGAAATTCCTTAACAACAGAATGCCTTTGTTCAACAAGGAAAATGCCAACCCTGGCGTAAAGGCAGCAATCAATCAATGAGTGTAAGGTCGATGTTTTTGCCTTTTGCACGACTAGTATTATCCTTGCGTATAATTGTGTGTGCGCAGCACAAACCCCTTCAGCCGCCATAAGCGGATGTGATTAATGACATACAGTAAGGCTGCCATTAGGAGTCAGCAATGGAATAATGGGAACCAGACGCCGCTCGGGGCTCATCTGAACTGATCTATTCGGAGTATGAATCAAAGGCCGGTTTTGAAACCATAGAACATACGCAGATAAAATATCGCCGGTCAGGTTCACTGAAAGTTTCTGGCTGGTTCGGGAACAGCACGCACCCAGAATTCTTCAGCCTCGCTCCAGGGACCAGTTCTTCTTCTTCTTTTTTAAAGGTATTTCTTTTTATTTTATAAGACAGTTTGACTTTGTCGAGGTATAACGGACGCCATCCTGTTACCCAAAAGTGTTCTCCAATAGGAAATGACTGCGCTATAAAGCCATGTCGTCTTACCCTCTTCAAAACTCAGTGAACACCAGCAGCGCAGATGGTAATCTTAATGTTGTGTGACTGCTTGATTGACATTCTTTCTGTGGTGTGTGTGTAGACATCAATATTGATTGTAGACATCGATATCGAATTTGTTCATTTACTATGATGTCCATTAATATAAAGTTGAAAATGTGTACCAGGCCGTAGTGGTGTAACTTAAAATGTGGCGAGGGGCACTCTGACGGGCTCAGACCATGTGGGGAACCTTTTGTATTGGTGCCCTCTCTCTTAACCCCAAGCTCTGCATGGGATTCGTATTAGCTAGCTGCTAATAGGCTGTCACTAAAGATGGGAGAACATAATATATTCATAGTAGATCAGATGAAAGAATGGGCTATTTGTACGTGGGTGCATTCCCCACACCAAACAGTCACTCTTCAAAATGGCCGCAGATTAAAACCTTTTGTAGGTCATTCACCTAATTCACCTCATATGATCAAAGACGAGGACCCCAACATTCAGAGGGCCTCATTATGAGCATGGTAGTCACAGTAAATACGTGATATTTTAAATACCTCCTGTTTTAAAAATACCACCAAATTATGAGTTGGGATGGTATGGAATATTTTTTGCATGAGCTGCATTGAGGGTACTGCATGGGGTATAAAACCCATATGTAGCACAATCCGTGATTTCTATGCACCACATTTGGTAAATATCCCATGCTACCAAGCTCATAATTAGATTGAAATATACAAAAGAAGCACTGGCAATGCCAACAGTATTTTTGTGCGTATAGGCATGGCAAATGCATTTACCAGGCACTGCCTTTGTGGTATTAACTGGCCTTCATCGATGGTAGCAGCTGCTAAAATGGTGTGAGTACCTGGGCATATAATAGAAGTGCCTGGCAAATGCCTAATACTTATACACAAGCCAAAACTGTTGGCTTTGTCAAGGCTTTTTTAACAAGGCTGTAGTGAAGGACACTCACAGTGCTTATAAATCAAGTAGTTGAAGGCAGACCTGGTGAAGACATTTTTATCACACCAATAGAGGGTTTCCAGTTCAAATTAACTCATTAACTTTGTCTACTCTGACGATGGATGCACAGGTGTCAGCTGTTTGTAAAGCCTGTCACTATCATCTTAAAATATTGCGAAAAGGTACTCCCCTTTCTACCCTTGGAGCTTAGGCCCTCGGTGGTAGCAGCTCTGGTTGTGATTTGGCTGGATGACTGTAATTCATTATACTTGGCCAGCCTAAGGGCCTTGTCCAGCGGCTCCAGCGCCTCCAAAATGTAGCTGCACAAGTGGCAACGGGCTCCCCTTATGGGGCACATATCACGCGGTTCTACGCTCTCTTGACTGGTTGCCTGTGGCACAACATGTTAAATTCAAGGCACTCTGCTTGTCCATCGTGCCTTGAATGATGTAGCAGCAGAATATCTGCAGGCAAAATGTACCTGCTACTGTTCAAACCGAACATTGCCATCTGCTTCTGCCGGGCTGCTATGTGTGCCTTTTCTGCTGTTCCCGCATTGGAGGCTGGGCCTTTTCGGTGGCTGCAGCCCAATTGTGGAATGATCTGCTGCTCTTGCTAAAAAATCTGCCTAACCATTTTGTGTTCAGAAGATCTCTGAAGTCTAATTTGTTTTAGATGGACCCTGTCAGCTGTTCTTTCTCCCTCTCAGTGCCATGAAACATTCGGGTGACCGTGCGCTTTATAAATTGTATTAACATAACTCTCAGAAGACTGCTTTGAAAAAAAACACTGGCAGGCACTTTGAGTGCAATGTTTGATGTTAAGGGTTGACAAAGCTAGCGTAAATAGATCTCAGGAGGGTGTTTTGGGTGTGGAGGGGAAGGAAGTGGGTGGGAATAGCCATAGGGATTAGCATGGCTCTGGACAGTCAATGGGTAAATAACCAAACAAAACCTACAAGCTTTCTCCATAGCTGAACTCTAATGCAATAGTTTTGGCTTTTAGGTGGTGCTTTAGCGCCACCTAACAGCTACAACGCGGTATTTTAAATATGAAATGGTCACTTTCGATGCCCCAGTAAAAGGAATAGGTTGTGTCATACTGGTAGAGAAAAGCTCTATTGCAGGATATTGAAATGTATGCTTTTACAACAGAAAGCTTGTCAAGAAAGCGTGATGTCCACTTCCGCCCGGTGGAACGAATACCAGTCAAATATACACAAAAAGAATATGAACTGGTCACTAGCAAGACATTTAATCAAGCACCAACACAGTATTTCACAGATTCAGTTCCTGGATTTAGAGCTAGTGAAGACGAATGGACCACACAACCATCACTCCAACAAGTTTGACCAAAGAGAAACATTTTGGATTGATAGAGTGAGCACAGTGGTACCTGTCAGCATGAATAAGGGCTACAATCTCTTATACTTCTTGTAAAACATACATAAAACAGTACATGAAGTTACTGTTTATTTATTTTAAGATAATTTTATCTTGTTTTATTTAAGGGATGGTTTGCCCCAAATTTTTTATTTCAAAAATAGATAGGCAATATTTAAAAAAAAAAACAATTGGCATTTTTTTTTCCAAGTCCCTATGTAAAATTTTGAGCAATTCAAGCCCAAAATTTGCAAAAGCAAGCACATGGGCGCATCCATTTTGGAAATGGATGCCCGCCTGTGCTGGCTTTGGCTTTTGCGGCACTAATGAAGGAAAAGCCAGCCAGCTGTAGTAAACAAAAGCTACCACTGGGTGGCTTTTCCTTCATTGGTGCTGTATGTGGAGGACAGGGACCGGAGACTACAGGCAGAAAAGCTGCAGCTGCATCTCGGTAAGTGCTATTTTTTAAATAAAAATAAACACTAGCTGCAGTGTTCTTTCTAAGTTTTCCAGGCTGCAGGAACCCGGAAAACTTAGAAATAAAACCGCAGCTTTAAAAACATTGTATTTATGTTTGCGGTCGCTTTTGAAGCGACCGCAAACATAAATACAACGTTATTGTGTTTGAAAATGCTGTGGTTTTTCTTTCTAAGTTTCTCAGGCTCCTCTGGCTCGGAGGAGCCTGAGAAACTCAGAAAGAAAAAACGCAGCATTTTCATACACAACCGTGTTGTGTTTCTGCCTGCCGTGGCTATCACTTTGGGTCTCTGGTGCTTCCCCAGGAGAGCACCGGAGACCCAAAGTGAAAGCCAAGGCAGGTAGAAACACAACACAGTTGTGTTTACATGCCGCGGTGTTTCTGCCTACAGCTGATTTCCCATTTGGGGCTCTCGGGCATCCCACAGGAAACATTGTTTCCAGGGTTGCTTTGCATAGTAATAGTTACCCCACGTGCCTCGGTTAAACTGCATTGCTCCTTATAGATGTACCATAATTGTATTGAGCAATCCTTTAAAATATTGTTTTACTATTGGTGGTGCCCACCTTCTTGAACCTCTTGAGAGTAATGCAGTGCCATTAATCCTTTCAACCTTACTTATAGGTGACACTAGCAACCCAATGATTCATTGTCAGCTCCGAGTCATTCCTCTTTAGTGTGCGCTTGTACATCAGAGTTTAATTGTGTTCTGCTCCAACTGGCATTATTGTCAATTGTATATTGTAGATGGGATCCAACTCTAACTCTTATGCCCCCCACATGAACCTCAGCACAAACGCAGCAAAACCACAGATCTGCCTCACTTCTAGGCCCATCACCACAAACTTCAAAGTATTGCATGTGTGAGAAGTGCTATTTGCTCAGACAACCATTCAGAAAATGCCCAATCGATGACTTGGATCTTATGGAAATGACATTGATCGAGCAAGTTGACTGACAGCAAAGCCAGAAATCAATGATGTCATCACTGACATCACAATGTAGTTGCATAATGAATGAAGTATATATTCATTCATTCATGAATTTACACAAACATGCACTAGTTTATTGTATAGAGGCATGCAGCATTTGCTTATGACCCATGTAGGTAAGAGGACAGATACATGTACATATTGTTGTGTTCTTATCTTTCACTAAAGCTGAAACCGCAAGATGCAAAGAGTCCATATATTTAGCTTGCACATGCTCGGCTGCAATTAACATGGAGAAGCCATAGGGAATGATAAAGAAGCTATAGGTCTCTGAAATGGATGGCAAAGGAGAGACAGTCTTCGAGCACATGGAAAGGCTGACGCGATCGCCGCAGTTAGAGGTGAGCAGAAACACGGCACTCAGTCAAGGACAAGTGGAGACGGAAATGTTCCAGTTACCAAGACAATAATCCACCTGCAGAAAGTCAGGCTAAATCCTCATAATTACATGCAAGAGGGCTTTTGGGATCAAAACACACATGACCCAGCTGAACGGGACAATGCCCATTCATCCAAGGTAGATGAGGAAAGCCGTTCCCATCAAACCAAGGGAGACAAAGCTACAAGTGTTGCAGCTGGATGTTCAACTGAATGCACTCTCACAGGCTTAGGTGATCAGAGAATGGCAATATTAGGGAACACTTTGCACCTCCATGTTCATTCCCATTGCCTTGAAAAGGTACACTCAGTTTGGTAAGTGTCCAGGGTCCCAAGGATGGGAGGACACACTCTGACCAATTCAGATTCATCTTTCACGTGGGGATAATTTGTTGCAAGGGCCTATGGTCTATCTGCAACCCTGCAATATTGTAGTTTGATACTAGTAGGTGTGGTGTTGGGAGGGGGTCCTACACATGGCTATCTAATCGTAGGACTAACCAATAGGTTCTCTGTATGTCAAAACTGACCAACAGGCTGATGTTTTTTTTGTGTTGGAACCTGAATTTGTGACATCACACCGTGATAAAACCGGGTAACACCTGCTTAGAAGAGGAGAGCTTTGGGGAATATTTGTTTTTTTAATTGCCTGCATGAAATGTACTTTGTTCATCTTCTTTGTTGTTTAGTGGATCAAAGTTTAATACAAATTCAAGTGCTAAATTTAAATACTACAAATATCAGACAAATTGCTTGTTCCATGCTATTAGCCAGGCCTGGAATCTCAAACAGATATCAATGGGGATATCAGTGTGACAATCCTGGGTTTTCTGCTAAATATTGCACATACCACTTCCAAGACATTGAAAGCAACAATAAAGTGAGTTTGGTGGTAATGCAAGTGTCTGAATTTACATCTTCTGTTGAATGGAGAAATATGGTTTAATTAAATGCATGGAACTCCTGCCATCCAGACGAATGCAAATAGACATAATAGCCACTGACAGGCATGTTGTAATAGCAAAGGCCATGCGACAGAAGTTCCCACACATCCAGCATAAATATGATAAATGGCACATTGCATAATCAATTTCTAAAACAATGACCACTACTGGTAAATAGAAAGGTACATGACACATTTTAAATTGGCCACATTCTATTGGTTACCATCTTTGGTGAAGCTCTAAAACCTGTGAGGGATATGTAATTATTCTGCTTGAAAAATGGTATTCAGTTCTGCACCATTGTTCAAACATACACTCTTGGGGAGAGAACAAAAATGTCCACAAATGTGTACATGTACCTTTGAGTAAGGAGCAGGAGCGTAAGAAAAAGTTTTGCTGACAGATTACCCTCCTCAATCAGCACTTCAAGAAGATTGTGTATGACAAAATGCTTTCAAGAGACATGAAGGGAATCACCGAATTCTGCCACACTGGAGATTTGGAGGTGTTCCATAATATGTGCCTAAAGTACAGGCCTAAAAGGTTTCATATCAGCATAGACAGTATGTAGGCCAGAACAAGGCTGGCTGTACTTACACACAACAAGAACGTTTGTAGGGAACAATTAAAAACTGCAGGAACTTTCAGAATGCTTTGTCACAACATGGCGTTTACAAAAATAAGCAAACAGTGGGTGGCAAAGCCAATATTCCAGCAGATGGATTTTGAATTTGTTAAAGATATGACATTGACTCTGCATATGCATGGAATGGCTCCAGATTGTATTCCGATGGCCCAGTCTATGGCACAGAACATTGCAAAAGAGGTGTGTTCTCCAAAACATGAACTTGTTGAAAGGTTGACTTCAAGATTCAAATGATGTGTGGCTTTCTTCGCATTTTTTTTATAAAGCAGGATTCAAGCTTTAGCCCAATGTTTGGAAACTGTTTTGATTGTACATAAAATGTAATAATATTTAACTCGCAATGTAATTTTTAAATAATTTATTTTAATATGGTAATCTTTTGTGATATGCATTAATAGTTTTATTTGTCTTAGCCTTTTTTATATGAATGTCCCTCAATATCAGTGATTTATATTAACACAATAAATGTCAATGTGATTATTTAAAGTATGTGCCTTTATTTCAAAATCATTCAAATGTATTTTTTGATTACATTTCAAAATACACGTTCTTTTCTATTCTAAATTCATAAAAATTCTCTGCAAAATGTTGATTACAAGAAATTGAACATCGGCTGAAATCAATGGAATCATATACTTGAATATATGTATTCCACGAACCAGGTAAGTATGTCCTGGATGATCACTGATGGAGTCACTACAAGCAGGTAAGAGACGCTTCAGCGAAGATTCCACTGGTTCTGATGGAGAAAACGGGTAAGTAGCGCCTTCACGATGGTTTGGCTGGCTGTGCAGGTAAGATGCTTCTCCACGATGGTTTTGCTGGACGACAGGTAACATTTTCCTCCAAGATGGTTTGCTGGAAAACAGGTAAGAGGCTTCTCTGAGATGGTTGCACTGGAAAAAAAAGTAAGATGCTTCTCAGGCGGCAGAGAGCGTTACGCTGCTTAGGCAGAATAACGTAAAGCCTAGGCCTGCAGGTGGGGCAGGCTTAAATAGCCTGGCCCTGGGCATGGCCCCTTGTTCTGCTAGATGGTTCCACCCTGCCACTCCCAAATGATGATGCACGTGCAGCTCATTGATTCCTATGGCCATGCCCAGCCGAAAGGCACGTGGTTGACTGATGTGAGATGGAATGACACAAGCCCAAGGGAAAAAGTGTGCAGAGCACAGTTTCTTATGAGCCTGGTGCAAAAGGCGCCAGGGCTGAGTCCAACTGGACCCTTTAGGGGATGTGAACTGGGGTTCCTGACCAGTGGCAATGACAGGATAACACGGATGCCATTAATAAGATCAAAGGTGTTTTTTTTCAATCCTGGGGTCCATTTGCTGATCTGCCTGGACATTCAGTCCTTGTATACTGTTATACCTCAGAATGCATCATTAGAAGCCATCGAAGAAGCCCTTTTAGGGCGTGCAGACAACCATGCTGTGAGCAATAGCTTTGTACTATGGTGCACGAGATACGCTTTGACTACACATTTGTTTCACTTTGAGGGGGTCTTTTACCAGCAAACAGAGGGTACCAAAATGGGGGCCGCAATGGCCCCGAATGTGGCCAACCTCTATGTTGAGAATGTGAGTATATGCCCTGACACCAACCCTTACAAAGACAAGTTACGTTAATGGCTACGGTACATTGATGATATTTTGTGGACAGTGCCAATGTGCTACACAACAAACTTGTGGCTCGAGCTAACCCAGTTAGTTTGGTGAAACAGTCAGCAAAACGGATTTACAACAATAATCGCAAGGCTCTCCTTGAACAAACTCCTAGAGAAAATAAGAAACAGAATAATCTATTGTTCGTGAATACTTTTACCGACCTATCATATAAAATCAAGGACGTCATTTCAAAGAATTGAAAGAAAATCTGTAGCAAAGACACACCTATTCCATTAGTAGCTTTCAAAAAAAGCCAGAGCTTGAGGAATGTAATCATTAGAAATGACATAAGAGAGAAGAAAGAGCCGATAGTCAAACAAACTACTTGATGGGGTCTCCCCAATGTAGGTGGCAATCACCCTTGTGGCGGTTGTATCACGTCCAAATACACTTCAGTTGCAAAGGAAGTAGATATTTGTTTAGATCACATGTGGAACATTACCGAATTTTGTACAATACTCTACATGATTACGTGTCCATGTGGGCTGAAGTATGTTGGAAAAACCAACCGCAAATGTAAGACCCGGATGATCGAGCACAGGAGCTGCATTAAGGCCAAAGTATTGCAGGCTTCTATGGTGAAACACTTTATTGGAAATGGACATACTCGTGAAGACCTAAAATGGATCATTTTGAAATGGGTACATGGCCCTACAAAGGAAATCACTGATAAAAAACTGGTGTCCTTAGAGCAAAAATTAATTTTCAAAATCAAGAGCCATGAAATTGGTTTGAACGAGGGTATTGAGTGGCATAATGTCCATATCTAGATAAGGTGGTTTATATACACCCTCAAATCACTGTGTGGGCTGGATTTGGTAGATACACTTTTGGGATAAAGTTATTCCACAGCCCCTGTGTTTTTCCAGTCCATCTGGAGTTCATGCAACTTTTTGTATTTGGCAATTCCCTGTTTTTCTTGTTGATGTTTGACCTCAATCAGGTTTTTGATGTTGGAAAACCTTACAAGTTTCCACACTTGATGGACAACTGTACAAACATGTTTGGTGCAAAATATTATTGTTGAACAAAAATATGTGGTACTACAAACATGGTCTCTTTGAGATCATAGACAAAATCACAATGTATATGTTTTTTCAACCCATAAGATGTGTTTCAATTTAAATGCTCTTTGATCATTGACAACATGGTGACTAAGCGTATAGAAATGAAGCCATGGGTTTTCAAAAATGTAAATGTTTTTTCAACCCATGAGATATGCTTGGATTTAAAAGCTGTTTTATTACTGACAACATGATGACAAGCGTATAGAAATGGCGCCCAGGTTTTTCAGGATTACCAATGCGTATCATTTACATGCTACCCTCACTTTTTGACTACCTATTGACAAGTGCATATAAATGGGTTCCCAAGGTTTCATCCATACCATATGGGATTAATTTGGAAGTATGTGGACTAAGTCACTTTGGACAACATAGGACCTGTCTGACTCTGCAGCGTTAGTTTGAGGCCAGTGAGTGTTGTAAGCTAGGCTTTTCAACTTTGTTGGTCCTTTGTTTGTGTCCACCAATTGGAGGTGGAGGTCCGGCACATCGTTTCCGGGTTACATTTTCTTTTTCCGTGGTCCGGAAATGTTTGACAACGTATGGAGTATGATTTGCGGGATGGTTGCCCGTTGTCCTGTGAAGTGAAGGACGTTTTTTTGGTCAGTGTGCAGCACGTTGCGGGTGAGTACAGAAACTTTAAAAGATGAAAGAAAAAGTATGGGACTGGCACGTGGTTTTTAATTAACACGATGTGTTTACTGCGGGTCACCGTAATCGTACGTCATAGATGGGGAGACGTTGGTTTCTTTTCTTCATCTTTTTTTTCTCTGGCACCTAATGTTGGAAACACAAGCATGTTGTGTGTTTTCTTTCAACACAATGCTAGGAGTGAGTGGCCAGTGAAGGGCTTTTTTCATATGAATGAAGCGATCCGAATAGAATGGTCGGTTTCCAGATGGTCCACTAGGTGGAATTTGAAACTTGTACATTACAAAGTAATTGGCTAAATGTGTATATGCTATAAGTCGATTTTGGGACTTTATATAGGGGTTGATGTTATAGAAACACTGCTAGATGCTATATTGACGATGTGCTGGAGTTTACAATGTCTGAAAAATAGAGTTGCCCCCGGTACATTTGTGGTACTTAAGTGTGAATGTTTTTTCTATAGATTCACATGAAGATTGATCCTAACTAGAAATGACATGAACCTTTACGTTCCGAATTGGAAGAATAGATTACCCCTGATGAATGTCACACACCAATGGGTCACTGGACAAGAAACATGTTGGGTCGTGTTTAAATACACAACAAATCAATTCTTTTTGGATTTTTTTTTGTTTCATGTTGGTTGTGCAATACTAGGTTAAAGTCTTATGTTTTATGTTTGTAACTATATGGTTCACATAATTGTTATTTGTGTTAAGACCTGGTTTTAGGATTGTTTTAAGAATATATTCCTTGTTTTAAAATAACACTTGATGTGTATTCTCAATAAAATATATATTTTTTGTATGTTTGAGATATTTGTGTTCTGAGGGGACAACACTATGCCGTTCTTCCATTACACCATATCCTTGATGCCCCTTCATCCTATGATTACTTACAATAAAATGTCATACCTCTATTACTATTTTGTACCATCACTTCACTCTTTACTGACTTCCCTTCCCTTAACTGGCACGCCACCCTTTTCATTTTCCTGCATTGCCCATTGAGTAATTGCTTGTAATTCACCCTCTTCCATTCACCTGGTTCACATGTACATGTCAGATCGCGTTTATTTTTGATTCAAGTTATGCAAGACACGAGAAGAAGTTTTGGTCAAGCATGTCATAGTAATTGTAGCTATGGGGACTGCCCGTGAACAACACTTTGAAAGACACTGAGTGGACTTGACATCTATTGTGCAGACATATTGCGCTTTCTTCTAAATTGTGCTGCATATTTCAATTCATGGAAGCTTGGGTAACTGCGTGGGGTGTCATACGTGCATATGGTGATGGAGAGGGAGTACGTCTGACAACCAGTAATATCTATTTATGCTATGCATTTGGGAGGAGCTTTCATTCAAAACACTTAAAGTTTTCAGATAGAACCATGGAAAGAGGTGAAAAGGATGGCATCTCAGATGCGCACTTTCTCACAGCCTTTCGCAGGAAAAGCTTTAAGGGGACAATATTGTCTATTATGTTCATAAAATATGACCAGTAATGGTACTATTGTAATAATAAGTAATACATGACTGTTACATAATTCTTGATCACTGATACTCACTGGCTCTCTGCGTATCCTTCCGACGGATCCCATAGCTTCCTCTCTGCTTGCGAGGCCGGTGGTCCACCTGCTGCGAGCTCTGCTTGCATGCCTGGTATTTTTCTCTGCATGTCGGCAATTGAATAGGTTTCTCTCTGGATGCGGACTTGTCCTCTCTTTAACAGGTTTGCCTGCAGCTCCTGCTGCTCGCTCTTTGTCCTGGAGGCTGCCACACCTGTGGCTTCACCACAGCTCATATGTCTTGGGCCCCACAAGTTCCCTGGAGTATCTGCTGGTGTCCTGGCTTCTTCTCCGGTCCCACCACTGCTGCGTCCACATAGAAGGTCTCTCCCATGCAGGTCTCCCTGTTGCTCTCTCTATACTGTTCTCTGACCCTCATTTTATACACCTGCAACCACTTAACAGGTTGCAGGAGTGGATCCTTACTATGATTACGGGGACATGCCTGACTCTCACCATACTCTGCAACATCTTCTTCATCCCATGAAGAGTGGTAAAATGAAGGTGTAGTGTTTATTACTCTCAGTCTCCTCTTCCTCGTCCCAGTACTTTCAAATGTTAAGTGTCCAGAAATGAGGGGAGAGGTCTTGCAGTACCCAATAAAGGCCAGGGGAGGGTTAGGTCGTTCATCAATAGGGAAAGGGGAATACCATGTCTCACCTGTAGGCACCCAACTCCGAGGACCCTCCTCTGAGGTGATCCTCCCTCGCTTTTCCAACTCACAGTGGCGGTATCCAATAGTGATGGTCTTTCGCAGGTCACCTTAGAAGAGAATCCAGAGGGTTTAGGATTGAGATTACCCACAGAATTCCCACAGTGCATTGAGCAATTTTGCAATTGGTTGCAGAGTGTCAACAGTGACATTATTTAACCAATGGACATTTCAGATGTTCTTGTCTTATGTTAAAGGTGGAACATGTTCTTGTTTAGCCCTACAACCTTAGGATATATGCTTCATAGTTAATTATCAACAATAGCCTTTTACTTTTTAACTTGTTAATTAGTTCTCACCTAGCGCAATGTGTTTAGTGGGATTCTGTTTGTCCATTAGCCAGTTCACAGTAAATGTCTGTTATTCATTCCTTGTGTTTTTCCACATTCTCAAAACAAGCTGTAGATAACAGAGAAACATTGTCCATATTTATTATTGCACCTCTGTATCTAAAGACTCCCTGTCTAGGTTTCCGTGCCTCTCTGTAATGTTAATCACTTACTTGATGTAAATATCTGCTTATGCGTCCTCGAATGTGCGGGATGCTGTGTATGCTTGTTGTTGGCAAGCCATTTGAATGTTCGTTACTAGCATTTGCGTGTATTTATAAAATGTTTCTGCAAGGCTTTCTTTTCTCTAATGAGCCTTTTGTCTAAACAGTTCCTTCAGACCATTGGAAGCTGAGCTCCATTGTGATGCTTTGAAGTTGGTATCCTAGCAACATTAACACACACTACTTCACTTTCTCCCCATCAGTCGAGTTATTGAGGCCGCCATCTTGGTAGAGTATAGTTGTACTGCAAAGGTATGTATCCATTCCCAGTAATACTCATTAGAAACATCCACCTATATACAATCCAGTTGTTATTCAATATGCATTCTGGATATCTGTACTGCGTCATCTTGGTGTCTAATATCCATCTGAATACAACTGTACTCCCTTTAGCATATTTTGTGCCATTCAACATTGTCATTTAGACCCTTTTGGTCACATTTTGTCAAAAAATGTTTTCTTGCTCTTTTTTGAACAGGCGTTTTTTGTCTGTGCTACTGTCCTTGCTTTTATGTAATTTATACAGCATGGTCCATTTAACTTCCTGACAAGTATGGCCCTTAGACATATAGTGACTCACTATAGGGGCATTCTGCATTTTGTTTTGAATGCAAATGTTTTGTTAGCTTATTCTTGTTTTTTATTTTTCTTATTGTTTTTCCAATGTACATAAGTGGACATGGGCACCAAATGGCATGAACAACCATCTCCAAATTGCAATTAGGTAAAACCTGCTGTTGCTATTTCGTTTTTAGTCCAATGTCTTCTTCACGGGATCTAGTTGTCAAGTTACAACATTCACATTTCCCACATGCCATGTGTCCTTTGGCATTGGGCATTCCCCACGTCGTTGGTGAACTTGGTTGTTTTTTTATTTGTAAGCTAATTGTTGTGTTCTACCTTGTGGTGTTCCAGAACCATGTTGGTCTGGAATATAAGGCAGTTTGTGTGGGAGCTTGGGCCGGATGCCTGCTGCTCTCTGCAGTTACTTAAATAAACCTTCTTTGACTGTACCTCTGTGTGCTGGCCCCGTCCTTAACAGTGGCAACGAGGAAGCAGAACTTCTTGTACAAGGGAATGGTCGTGAAGAAGGAACCCAGTGGAAGCAGGCACTGCAGCAGAACCAGCAGGGAGAGAGGAGGAGGTGGAGCCCCACGTGCAGCAAGGTGAAAAGCATGCAGAGTGACCTGTAAAGAGAGGCGCGCGGTGGCCAATCGGCGAAAATAATATTTTGATTAAAGAAAGGAAAGTGACACAGAAGTGCGAGCTGGCAACGCGCACTCGCGAGCACCTCCCCTACGTCAGAAGTGACGTTCAATCTCACGCGTGTGACCTTCCCCCCACCAGCCAAGCATTGTGACACACTGCTTGGCAACGCAGCACATCGCATGCTTACAATGAACTGTGACAAGGTTGCCTGGAGTAACGGGAAAGAGCGGAACTGCAATCAGTAACAAAGATCTGCAGCGCTGGCAGAACAGAGGTTCCCAGTGCCATGGCTATTCATACAAGCTATTGGCGAAATTTATTTAAAGGAACAATGCAAGACAAACTTGAGAGATCAATTTAGAGTGCCAAAGAGGTAGGCAACCCTGTTCAACTTTAGTACAACCTGGAAGCCATACAAAATAAAGGATTGAAGAGTCAATTGGAATACTGCACAGTTTGTGAATTAGTACAACTGGGAAAGTACTACAAGGGAAGAGAATAACCTTGAAGAGCCAAATCATTTAAGTGCCATGGCTGTGGCAGTACCTCCCCCACCCCCTTCTTGGCAGAACCAGGAACACCACCAATAAGATGGGAGAGGTGGAAAAGGATGTTTGAAACATACTTAGTGGCTATGGGGGGTGACAAATTCAACCCATCCAGGAAACAGGCTTTACTGTTGCACAACTTAGGTCCAGAAGGGTGCAGCGTCCTTGATGGACTTCCGGAGCCTCAGGGTGAAGGCGCAGGGGACCTGGATGCATTCACATTGGCAGTGGGAAAAATAGAGGAACATTTCGAGCCAAAAAATAATGTGACTTTCGAAAGAGACAAGTTCTTCCAAAGGTCTCAAGATCCATCAGAGCCTGTAGAAGGGTATCTAGCTGTATTAAGAACATTAAGCCACACTTGCGAATTTGGTGCCTTGACAAATGCATTGATTCACGAGCAGCTGGTGCGATGTACCAATAATCCCAGGATACAAGAGAAACTGTTGGCAAAGGATATGACATTGGACCAAGCGATGGAACTGACTAGTAGCATTGAACAAACAACACAATATATGAAAGAGATAAAAATGGAAAGAAATTGGCAGGTGTGCATTGTGAATCAAAAGAAACCTGTTGGCTCGAGGAAGGAGTGGTTAGGGCACAAGTAATCCCAGGCATGCAGCGATGGAGTCTACCATCAGTGCTGTGGCGCACAAACCAAACCATAGCCAACAGGAAAGCCAAAACGGAAAAGCTAAACCTCAACCTATTTTTGAAATCTCAGCAATGTCTCGGGGGTGCAGAAGGCCTGGTGTATGTGTTTCGCATCGATGGCTCAGAGCTATCAATGAAGGTGAACGCTGCCTCTCCATGGACAATGGTGTCGGAGGACACTTTCACGAGTATTCTATCGAAGGATGTTCATGAACTGTCGCCTCCGCAAGTGCAAACATGTGGGTACAGAGAGAGTGAAATAGAATTGCTAGGGAAATTTCAAGGTATTGTGGCATATTAAGGCAGAAAGTGTGTGGCAAATATTTTAGTTGCAAAGAAAGGTTCATCTTTATTGGGATTGGAAGAGCAGAGGAATTTGGGAGTTCGAATTCTAAGTTTGCAACAAATTGGCTTAGATCTTTTCTTGGCCCGTGCTCTGCCTTTGTTATTAAGGATAGTGCACAGTCCCTTAAGACGACACTGATTTGTGGGCTCCCACAGGGCTCCTGCTTGTCACCACTTCTATTTAATATTAACATTAAGCCATTATGTGATCTTCTCACTTCGGTGGATGTCCGTTTTGCGAATTACGTTGACAACACCCAGATTGTGATAGAATTGTCAGGCCTTTACAGTAAGTACCATGAGATAAATAATATCCTCTTTCACGCCATACAACTCTGGATGGTTAAGAATTCCCTGGCACTCAACAACAAGAATAATGAGCTCCTTTTATTGGGTTGTTATGCGCGCAAATTCCCGGAATGGGATACGTACTGTTCGTTTCATCAGTAGAAACACGGGACTCAACCGAGTTTTGCGCTGTGGTTCACAGAAAGGAATAACCCGAACTACGGGCCTCCGAGGTGGCTGGAGGTTGCCATGGAAGCTTAGCACTGCGTTGCTAAGGAGAGGCAACGTGCGTGTCGGTTCACGGCGGTGATCATGTGACATTGGATATTTAACCCCGCCCCCCTGCTTGCTCAGTGCTTCTGATAAAGCATATTTGGCGCTACTTGTTTACTGTCTTGCATCTCGTTTACCTGGTATCCTGAACCCTTGCTTCCATAACCAACCTTGCTTTTGGATAATCCTGTTCTGTTTTGGTATTTCATTGATCTACTGGTTTTTTGACCCTTGCCTTCTGCCCTCGGATTTTGATTATCGTCTTTTCCTCTAGTTTACATTTGCTCGTATGGATTTGACCCGGATTGTTTAAAGGACTTCTCTTGAATACTACTCCGCGGGACAGCCTCCGCTGCAACGTGGGACAGCATCGGCTGCGCCGCGGGACAGCCTCCGCTGCAATGTGGGACAGCATCGGCTGCGCCGCGGGACAGCCTCCGCTGCTACGTGGGACAACGTTTGTTGCATCACGGGAGTTGCACATCAGGAAAAACACTTTGACTTCCCGTATTCCTCCCAATTCATCTTTCTCTTGCATCACGAATATTTACCATGCATAGTTAATCCCTGGATTCCCTCTGGTAAGAATCTCTGTGCTTTTCTTCTTATTAGTACCGTAGTATAAAAGGGGATAGTAACCAGAGAGGTCGTTTGTTTTGCAGAGAATTCCTATTGTTTCCGGTTCCTGCTAGATCGAGGTTAATCAACTTAAGATCTGTTCTATCTCTAAGCAGGTTAGTGTGGGAGGAGTGTTAGTACTTAGAGAAGACACGGTATACTTGGATACTAATTATGCTTCTTTCCTTCTACAGCTACGGTGGTCTCTGAGGGAAATCCAAACATCATTGAAAACATCTTTCAATTAATTGATCCCTCTGTATGTGAATTATTACCATTCAGAGGGGTACATTGGTGGGAAGAATTCTTCTTCTACACTACGGGGTCAACCAGTGAAGAGGAATTCTGACATAATCAGAAGCCTTAAACATGGACCCCAATGAGACCCTAGCTAACCTCCTCCAGTTAGTGGCGGATTTGAGAACGGATATGGCTACCGCTCATGCCACCACTCAGCAACAAATTCTAGAGCTCCAGACAGCCATACAACCCTTGCCTCGTGCAGCACCAGCTTTACCAACCCCCCCGGTCGTTGAACCTGCACAGGCGGGGGCCGGTCCTGTGTTTGTTACTTCCCAGTTTCCGTTGGCTCCACCAGAAAGATTCCATGGGGACCCAAAACATTTCAGGACGTTTCTAAATCAATGCCGTTTACATTTTTTATGTCGACCAGGTTCTTTTCCTGATTCTGCTACTAAGGCAGCCTTCTTGTTGTCCCATCTGGGGGGTACAGCCGCTGCTTGGGCTAATCCTCTTTTGGAGGAGGGGAGTCCGTTATTGTTCGATTGTGATGCATTGATTGAAGCCATGGGGAAGGTGTTTGATACACGATACAAAGCCCAAGTCATGGAGTTGGAGTTATTAAGCCTGCAACAAGGGGATATGACGCTGTTGGCCTACGTAGCCAAATTCAATCAGTTAGCTGCTGAGACGGCTTGGCCTGATGATAAGAAGGCCTCCTTGTTCTATAAAGGTTTGTCTGAAACCTTAAAGGATACCCTGGCTATAGTACCTGTAGTTCCAACAGCCTTTCCTGAACTACTGGAACTAGTTCTTCAGATAGACGCTCGGAAAGCTGCTAGAAAAGGGGAGAAACGTGGTCTGATTCCTGAAGTCCAAGTCAACCCTTTATCTTCTCCTAATACATCCGAACCAATGCAAATTGGGGCAGCTATACGAGGTCCTCTTTCACAAGAAGAAAGAGAGCATCGAAAGAAGAACAATCTATGTTTCTATTGTGGTTCTGCGGAACACTTATTGAAGGTTTGTACCAAGAAACCCTCCAAGAAACAGGGAAACGCGAAAGCTCGGCAATGAAAGGATTCCGGTTGCCGAGCAATTACGTATCCAAGGATTCCATATCTGTCCAACCAATTGTAGTAGCGGTAATTTTCACGTTACCGCACGATAAGATAGTTCAAGCCACAGCAATCATAGATTCTGGCGCCACAGGAAACTACATTGATTCTTTATACGCCAAGGATCTGGGTCTTCCTACCATTGATAAAGCAAATCCTGTTTTGGTTAACGCTGTGGATGGTTCTTCCTTGGTTTCCGGAATGGTCATCCAGCAGACAGAGGATTTGAAAATGGAAACCTTAACGGGGCATTCCGAAATGATCTTCTTTGATCTTATATCTGCACCTCAGTTTAGGCTCATTTTGGGTCTTCCCTGGTTACGGTTGCATAACCCTATCATTGATTGGCACTCGGGCAGTATAGAACTTATGTCAGAGTTCTGCGAGAACCGATGTTGGAAGGACAAACTCCCAGTAAGCAGTCCTTGTCGTCCTCTTTTGGATATCGCCCCTACTGTTGGAGCAGTTATCACCAGTGTATTGCCTAATGAATATTCGGAATTCAAAGATGTGTTTGATGAAGGAGGTGGTTTGGTTTTGCCTCCACACAGACCCTACGACTGTCCTATTGATTTGATTCCAGGGGGTAAACTACCCTCCGGTAGAATTTATTCATTGACCCACAAGGAAGACCTTATTCTAAAGGAATACATTGATCAGTCATTGAAAACTGGGTTCATTCGCCCTTCTCGTTCACCTGCGGCCTCTCCTTTATTCTTTGTGCCTAAAAAAGAAGGGGACCTCCGCCCGTGTATTGATTATAGGGCTCTCAATTCCATTACTGTTCGGAATCAATATCCGATTCCTCTCATCTCAGTACTTCTGGATCAGCTGGGTTCGTCCGTTATATTCACCAAATTAGACCTACGTGGTGCTTACAACTTGGTAAGAATCCGTAGTGGAGACGAGTGGAAAACCGCCTTTAAAACCAGGTATGGCTTGTTTGAATACAGAGTCATGCCGTTTGGGCTTTGTAACGCTCCCGCCACATTTCAATATTTCATTAATGATGTGTTTCATGACATGATGGACCAGTTTCTTATAGTCTATTTGGACGACATATTGATATACTCAGCATCCTATGACTTACATGTTACACACGTTTCCCGTGTGTTACAAAGATTACGTGAGAATAATTTGTTTGCTAAGCTAGAAAAATGTATTTTCTATGCTTCGGAAGTGGAATTTTTGGGATATGAGATAACCAGTAAAGGGATCCAAATGAGCCAGTCTAAGGTCAAGGTGGTTTTGGAATGGCCCCCGCCCAACTCTTTGAAAGCCTTGCAATCTTTCTTGGGTTTTGCAAACTTTTACAGGCGGTTTATTAAGGATTTTTCTACTTTGGTCGCTCCCTTGACCTCTTTGATGAGCAGTAAAACGGCTTTTATTTGGGACGATGCTTGTGAACAGGCTTTCCAGACTCTCAAGACAGCTTTCACCAGCGCTCCGGTGCTTCAACACCCTAATCCGAACCTGCCATTTGTTGTAGAGGCCGACGCCTCAGACATTGCTCTTGGTGCCATATTGTCTCAGGAGTGTCCTGAAACCAAAGGGTTGCATCCGGTGGCATTTCATTCAAGGGAACTAACTTCCTATGAGCGGAACTATACCATAACTGAAAGAGAGTTGTTAGCGGTACGGGACTCCTTTTTGACCTGGCGTCATCACTTATTGGGTACAGCGTTCCCTGTTCGGGTTTTTACCGACCATAAGAATTTACTGGCCTTACAGTCCGTTAAGTGTTCCACTGCTCGGCATGCTAGGTGGCATGAATTCTTTTCTATGTTTGATTTCATCATTACATATCGGCCCGGTTCTTTACACACGAAGGCAGATGCACTTTCACGCATTCATGGCGAGTCGTCTTATCCAAGTACGGATGGTCGTCCGCTCTTACCACACCAAGTGATTTGCGCATGTACTTTACAACACCCGTTGCGGGATGGATTACAGGATTGGGCGAGAGACAATCCTGGGGAGATCGCTAGACTTAACCTTGAAGTATTACAAGGGTTACCTCATATCAAGGGTCTGCTGTTTCTTCCGGATGATGATACACGTATAAAGGCCATCAAGTGGTGTCATGATTCAATGCTAGCAGCACACCCGGGTATAAAGAAAACCATTGATCTCTTACAACGGTGGTGTTGGTGGCCTTCTATGGTTAAAGATGTTACTAAACACATTGCTTGTTGTTACGTTTGTGCCCAATGTAAAAGTTCTCGTTCCAAACCGGTCGGCTTGCTTCAATCTATGCCTGTTCCTGATTATCCATGGTATATGATTTCCATGGACTTTGTGGTGGATTTGCCCCCGGTTTCGGGCTTCAATACCATTTGGGTGGTCATTGATTACTTTACTAAATTGGCATTGTTCGTACCTTGCCAAGGACTCCCTACTGCTCCTATATTGGCGGATCTCTTTCTTAAACATGTTTTTCGTTTCTTTGGTCTCCCTTTCATTATCATTACTGATAGGGGCTCACAATTCACTTCTCGTTTCTGGAAATCTCTTACCGCTTCTTTTGGTGTTGATGAGCGGTACTCCAGCTCGTACCATCCTCAAACGGATGGACAGACCGAACGTCTCAATTCAACCATGGAACAGTTTCTTAGATGTCTTACTCATCAGTATCAGGACACCTGGTTGTCTATGCTTCCTATGGCAGAGTTTGCTTATAATAATTCTCTCCATACCTCTACACGTTCTTCGCCGTTTTTTGCTTTATATGGCAGACATCCTAGGTCAATGCCCCTTTCTCCGGTCTTGCCCACTCACCACCCTGCAGCCTCCTCTTGCATCCAACAACTTGTTTCGATACAGTCACAGGTTAAATTACACCTGGACAGTGCTCAGTCTACTGCCAAACGATTCGCTGACGCCCATCGCTCTACGTCTCCTAAGTATGTTGTTGGGGGTAAGGTTTGGCTCTCCACAACGAATTTGCGTATCCCTGGTAGACGAGCTCTTCTCCCACGTTACGTCGGTCCGTTTGCTATCACAGCGGTAATAAACCCTGTCGTTGTTCGACTATCTCTTCCTGCCAAATGGAAGGTACACCCTGTTTTTCATGTGTCCCTTCTCAAGGCCTTTCATCCTGATACCTCTCTCCCTTCCCGTCCGCCTCCCCTGTCTGTGCAGGGTGAGGAGGAGTATGAAGTCCACAAGATCCTGGATACCAAGGTTTCCAGGGGTGTCAGAATGTATTATGTTGATTGGAAGGGTTATGGTCCGGAAGAAAGAACATGGGAGCCTGTTGGTCATATTCACGCTCCTCGTTTGTTATCTGAGTTTTGGCCCTCGAGAAGACGGTGTCCATCTTTGGGAGAGGGTACTGTTATGCGCGCAAATTCCCGAAATGGGATACGTACTGTTCGTTTCATCAGTAGAAACACGGGACTCAACCGAGTTTTGCGCTGTGGTTCACAGAAAGGAATAACCCGAACTACGGGCCTCCGAGGTGGCTGGAGGTTGCCATGGAAGCTTAGCACTGCGTTGCTAAGGAGAGGCAATGTGCGTGTCGGTTCACGGCGGTGATCATGTGACATTGGATATTTAACCCCGCCCCCCTGCTTGCTCAGTGCTTCTGATAAAGCATATTTGGCGCTACTTGTTTACTGTCTTGCATCTCGTTTACCTGGTATCCTGAACCCTTGCTTCCATAACCGACCTTGCTTTTGGATAATCCTGTTCTGTTTTGGTATTTCATTGATCTACTGGTTTTTTGACCCTTGCCTTCTGCCCTCGGATTTTGATTATCGTCTTTTCCTCTAGTTTACATTTGCTCGTATGGATTTGACCCGGATTGTTTAAAGGACTTCTCTTGAATACTACTCCGCGGGACAGCCTCCGCTGCAACGTGGGACAGCATCGGCTGCGCCGCGGGACAGCCTCCGCTGCAACGTGGGACAGCATCGGCTGCGCCGCGGGACAGCCTCCGCTGCTACGTGGGACAACGTTTGTTGCATCACGGGAGTTGCACATCAGGAAAAACACTTTGACTTCCTGTATTCCTCCCAATTCATCTTTCTCTTGCATCACGAATATTTACCATGCATAGTTAAACCCTGGATTCCCTCTGGTAAGAATCTCTGTGCTTTTCTTCTTATTAGTACCGTAGTATAAAAGGGGATAGTAACCAGAGAGGTCGTTTGTTTTGCAGAGAATTCCTATTGTTTCCGGTTCCTGCTAGATCGAGGTTAATCAACTTAAGATCTGTTCTATCTCTAAGCAGGTTAGTGTGGGAGGAGTGTTAGTACTTAGAGAAGACACGGTATACTTGGATACTAATTATGCTTCTTTCCTTCTACAGCTACGGTGGTCTCTGAGGGAAATCCAAACATCATTGAAAACATCTTTCAATTAATTGATCCCTCTGTATGTGAATTATTACCATTCAGAGGGGTACATTGGTGGGAAGAATTCTTCTTCTACACTAAGGGGTCAACCAGTGAAGAGGAATTCTGACATGGGTACACTGGTCAAACTTAATCATATGGACACCTTTTATGCTAGTTTTTGCATTGCAGGTAATACTATTAAGGACTCTGATTCGGTGAAGACACTAGGAGTTTATTTCGACTTCCACCTTACTTTTAAGAAGCATGTCCTCCATCTTAAATCCCCTTGCTCCTTCTATATCCATCTTCTATGGCAAATTTGCCCCTATCTCTCTTAGACAAACCAAGCTTTGATTACAGCATCCATTATTAACTCTGAATTAGATTACTTTAACAGTCTGCTTATTGGATCTCCCCAAGCCAATGTAAAAACTCTACAAGTAATTCAAAATAGAGCAGTTTGGGCCGTCTGCACCCTTATTTGACGTACCCATGTCATTGAGGCCAGTAGAAAACTATACTGGTTGTCAGTTAACCAAATGATTAAATTCAAAGGCACCATGCTGGTTCATAATTGCCTGTCAGGCAAAGCCCCAAAATACTTGTCATCCAGGATCTCCAGAGTCCCTTTCCAGCAAACCCTCCACTCCAACAAAGGCATACTCTTGAATCCTGTTGAAGAGGCCCCAGATCGCTGGAATCAACTTCCGCCCATTCTCATGGGCTGCACGTCTACCGCCCAGTTTAGGAAACAAATAAAAACATACCTATTTCATCTGTGCTAATTTTATTACTTGTTTTCTAGCACAGTCTCTCCTTTTCTGACTTCCATCCTTGTTCTTTGTTTTTGTCTCGTGAGCTCCTTGAGGCCTATGGCTGAATGGCGCTATACCAGAATATAATAGATAGATAGATAGATAGATAGATAGATAGATAGATAGATAGATAGATAGATAGATAGATAGATAGATAGATAGATAGATAGATAGATAGATAGATAGATAGATAGATAGATAGAATGCACCAACTCCAGTGTCAATAGCAGAAGTGGACGACAGGTTAGTCACAGAGTTCCTCAAGGGGTGTTCAGAGGTTCTGGGAAAGTTAAAGGACTATGAACATTGCATCAAAGAAAAGTGCAGTGCTCAGCCAGTGGTGCATAAGGTGCGACCAGTGCTCAATAATATGAAGCAGCAATTACTTGAGGAGTTAGATGGTCTTCTACAAAGGGGTGTGATAGAACAAGTACATGGCAGGGAATGGTTATCCCCAGTCGTTCTAGTGGCAAAGGCCAATGGGAAGATTTGCTTTTGTGTGGACTTGAGGGAGCTAAACAAGAACATTTTAGTGGAAAGGCATCCTTTACTGGTCATATCAGAAGCTCCAACTGCATTGGGGGATGCCAGTTGGTTCACGGTCATAGATTTGTCAGCAGCCTATCACCAAGTGTCAATGTCCCGGGAGTGTTAGGACCTCACAGCATTCATCACCCCGGAAGGAACTTTCAAATATCTTAGAATGCCATTTGGTCTGGCATCGGCTGCGGCTGTTTTCCAGCGGGTGACGGAGAAAGTGCTGGAGGGGGTC
The DNA here is from genome assembly GCF_040938575.1 of Ambystoma mexicanum. NCBI lineage: Eukaryota > Metazoa > Chordata > Amphibia > Caudata > Ambystomatidae > Ambystoma > Ambystoma mexicanum. Next base: position 315,449,599 of record NC_090928.1, on the reverse strand, counting down.
AGCAATGTGATTGTGTTCCAAGATGACATTTACATTTTTGCCGATGACATGGAACAACAAGATCGAGTTTTAAGATATGTGTTGGGGAAATTGAGGGAGTCTGGCTTGACAGTATGGCGGAGTAAATGCAAAATTGGTGTGCATGAGGTAGAATATTTGGGGAACACGGTCTCGGCTCAAGGGATTTCTCCCAAACACGGTTTGGTGGAGAGTATTAATAAGGCTCTATCCCCACATGATAATTGCTGATAATTGCTGATAATTTTGCGCCTATTTCAAAACCATTAAGGGAATTGTTGAAGAAGGGAGTTAACTTCCTGTGGACGGTGATGTGTGAGGAGGCTTTCCAGAAGATTAAGGAGGGAATTGCCAAAGCACCGCCCCTGGGAAGATTTGTAAGTGGGAGGAGGACAGTGTTGATGGTGGATGCCAGTTTGCTGGGACTGGGGGCGTCTTTGTCACATTGGGATTGTGGGAAGGAAGAGCATGTAATCGCATTTGCTTCCAGAACATTAAGGGGCACAGAGAAAAATTATTCAGTGGTGGAAAGGGAAGCATTAGCAGTGTTTTGGGCTGTTATGCACTTTAAGTTCTTCTTGTGGGGCCAGCAGTTTATGGTTTAGAAAGACCACAGACCATTGGTGCAAATGTTAGCTGGAGGGAATTGGGCCAGAGGGTCGCCCAGAATTTCTAAGTGGATGTTGGGTTTGCAGAATTACGATTTCCAGATGTGTTATGTCCCAGGCAAGGAAAATGTGGTGGCAGACTGTCTCTCACGACTGCTGGTGGAAGGGGGCAGTGGTATTGAGGAGAAGGTGCAGGAAGAGGAGATGGTGGGGGCCAATATTGAACAAGGGGCTTTAAGTGAGGAGGCTTGTCTGGTAGCTGAGAGAGGGGACTTGGTACTGTATAAGGTGAAGGAGTGGACTGTGGAAGGTTGGCCCTGAAAAAATGAAATGGCGAAGAATTGTGATTGATTCTATGAGGTAAGGGGCGAGTTGTGCTTGTCGAGGAGTGAGGTGAGGCTCAAGAAGGGCTACAAGTTTATTCCCCCATGAGGGCATCAGGGACAAGCTGATTGAGATTGCTCATCAGGGGCATTGTCGTATGAATGGTACCAAGAGGATGTTAAGACAAAGGTACTGGTGGCCAGCTATGGATAGCAATGTGGATAAGAAGGTCAGCGAATGTGATATTTGTTTAGCAAGTGACAAAAGTAAGGTGGTCAGGGAGACACCACTTTGTCCAGTGCGAGTTCCTGAAGAGCTGTGGCAGAAGTGGCTGTGGATTGGATGGGTCCTGTCCAAGGTTTAGGGGATGGCATCAGATTTGTCATGGTTTTGGTAGACTATCATTCAAAGTAGGTGGAGTGGAAAGGATTAAAGGTGGCCACAACAGCAGAGTTAGTGACATTTTTTGCGGAAGTATTCTTCTGTGAACCGTTTCCCACTGTAATCGTGACAGATAATGGTGTGCAGTTTTGCTCTGGCACCATGAGCACATTTTTGTTACGGTTTGGCATTGGGCACACATGCACCGCGTTGTATCATTCCAGGGCCGATGGTCTGGTAGAGCGAGTAAATAGGTTCCTGAAAGGGGGAATTCAACTGGCTTTGCAGTCAGAGCTGCCATGGGGTAGTGTTTTGAGGGAAATGGCGTGGAGTTATTGTGTTGCACCTCATTCGGATACGGGTGTGTCTCATTTTATCTCATTAAAGGGGAGGTAACCCGGTAACAAGTTATGCCCAGGTGGTATGGTATTGGAGGATAGTGTTGAAGGTGGTGAGTGTTATGGTGGAAGTAGTACGATGATAGATGAGGGACACAGTTGTGGACGAATCAGAAGATTTCCTGTCAAATTTTAATATTTTCTTTGCACTTAATTGTGCTCCTTCAGAGCTGTCTTGGGGTTGTGGGCCTTGTTTTGGGGGTTAATTGGGGGGTATGTTGTTTTGTCCACTGTTAAGGGGGAAGATAGGCTGTGTTTTACCTTGTGGTGTTGCAGAACCATGTTGGTTCTGGAACATAAGGCAGTTGGTGTGGGATCTTGGGCTGGGTGCCTGCTGCTCTCTGCAGTTACTTAAATAAACCTTCTTTGACTGTACCTCTGTGTGCTGGCACCATCCTTAACACTAATCTCATTTCTCATCACTTGATCCCTCAAGTAAGAGCTTCTCTTGAATGCCATTAGTGGTGCTTCTATAGTTTCTTTCCATATTGCCATAATGCTCCAATTCTTTTAAATAATGTTTGTGATTTTATTTGATTGATCGGTAAACGTACTCACAAAAACAAATCTGTTTTTATTAGTTGTTTTTCTCACCTTGTAGTCTAAAATTGCTTCTCTGTTATTGTTGCTGCCTCTCTTGCACACCTTTTTTAACAATGTTTCTGGTAGCCTCTTGTGCATAGTTTATTTTTTAGTGTCTTGGCCTCCTTGGTGTAGTCTAATTTAGCTGTACTGTTTCTCCTAAGTCTCAGTAATTGGCCAAAAGGTACATTTTCCCTTAAATGTTTTGGATGGAAACTTTCATAATTCAACAATGCATTTTTGTATGGTGGGGTTTTACTGCCAGCCCTTTGTTGTATTTATCTTCATAGATTGTGAGGTCCAGGAAATTGAGAGTACAGTCATTATATTCTACTGTAAATTGTAAACATCTGTCCTGGATGTTAAGCCACTTTATGAAATTCTCTATTTCTTTCACATGTTTGCCTTTCAATACAATGAGTACATTGTCAATGTATCATTTCCATAATATTAAATTCTTCTTGTATGGGTTTGTAGCATCATATATTTTCTCTTTCTTCCAACATCTCGACATACAGGTTAGCTAAACTTGGTGCTACTGTCGCCCCCATTGCTGTGCCATGGATCTGTTTATAAAATGTGTCCAGAAATCGGAAACAATTACCCCTGAAGAAGTTCTAAGGACAAAAGCCTATTATACAAGAACAAAACATGTTGGGCTGAAAGGTGGGGTTAAAAATATACCCGCACAAAAGAACATTGAAGTGACAAAAGCATTGTCAGTTTGTATTGTTTTATATATTTTTCGCATAATTTGTTTTCACAGAACACGGTGTAAGTGTGTACATGGCATGTTTTAACATGAGTATCACATTTTATTTAGTGCAAATGTTGATCTTTGTGGATTGATACACTATTGAGGTAGAATTAATTGTTGCTATGTTTGTTTCTGTTTTATAATCTGCTACACACTGCTGTTTTGATGATGATTATATTCATTTTGATAAGTAACACGGTTTTAGAAAAGAATTAAAGGAACCATTAAGGGTTCAGATATGAAATGATATGATATGGCATTTATAACACGCCTATACACAAGTGTTTCAAGGCACGAATGACTAGAATGACTAAAGTGTATTGTCTAAAACAGTCCACTCAACTGGTACCAGACTCAATAGTGTACCCAGTATTGAAAGAGGTGAAAGTGCTGTTGACTCCAAGGCCTCATCCAATTTGGAATATGGGAGAAAGACGCCATCTCTTCTGACTGGCTCTGCTTTGCTAAAGACATTCTGAGATGTTGAGGTGCAGTCACAGGAGGAGGAGGAGGAAGCACTGGAAAAACATGAGGAGGGCCAGCTGTAGATTATTATTCAGATGAAGGGGAGAATGGTGGATAGGGCTAAGGGCAGGCAATCCTCACCATCACCCCTCTCAGGCCACAATGTCATTGTCATTGGCCCCCAGTGGAACCTGTTGTGAGTAATTATGCCTATTTTTCATCTGATCCTTTGCAATTGTCCTCCTGGTCATCCCTCCATGATGTTAGAACTTGGTGAATGTTGGTTTCATGTGCTCAGTGCTGTCCTGCCACTTCCCGCTATGACTGGCATCAGCCAGGTTCTCCAAACATGAAAGAGCACAGCATGCTAACCAGAAAGTGTTGGTTAGATTACTTCACTCCTGTTCCTTTACTGATGCTGCATGATTTGTTGGAACACATCCAGATTCATTGAGCAGGGCATACATCCCCATTACCCCTGACCAGCCCTCAAGTTGTCATAGAGCTAACACTCCTGCTCATTGATAGTCATTATTCAGTGGGCCAGGTCCTCTTTTAGAAATCACACTTTCATAATCACATACTCTTAAACAAGCCAATAGAAAGACTTCCTGCATCTTGGGCGGTCCAGCTTATTCAAGGCTATGGCCTGCTCATTCCTGTGCCAGCCCTTCCTAGATTAGAACAGACCTGCCTGTCTTCATTCCTGCTCCCTACGGGTTTACATCAAAAGCCATCTGTGCCTGCAAGAAAAAGAAGAAAGAAGAAAGAAACAAGTAAGAAGAAAAGATAATGGACAGGGAAACACCATTTTGAATCAGCATTCATCCACCTAGATTAATCTTAATTGGAACCTCAGGTCTTTCATACCAAAGTTAGGAGCACAGAGCATTTCATCAACCTGCAGGTGAAAGAGAAAACAAATAACATTTAATGGACAAAGATAAATCACGTTTAATTTGGTTTGCATTTTACTCACCTGGATATTTCTTCCTTGACAACTCTGCCACTTCTAGTCCTTCGATCTGCAAGTGAAAGTCTGGAGCCATCTCAGCAGCCTACAAGAAAGAAAGGGGAGGCAGTTAGAAAGATAACATTGCACATAGAGTACCTTACCACAGTGATCAGCCTTCACCAGACTTAGAACATTTTGGCACTTCAGGGAATTCAGTCCCAGAAAAAACGCAAACATTTTCTATACACTACAAATGATTGCAGCAGAGTGGAGGAACAGGAGTCGAGTGATGTGACTCCCACTTTCCAGATAGCATGCTATGCTCTTTCATGTTTAGAGAACCCCACCTATGCCGGTCATAGTAGGGAAGCAGCAGGACAGCACTCAGCAGATGCAAGACATCTCATTCCTCATGGGTACAGCATGTTCCCAGGCAGGAAGTCTCATCGTTGACAAGGTTTTCGATGCACACTCTGACATCCGTTTTTTTTTTTACAAACAAGGACCATATAACACACTGCTCAGAGTCCAGCCAGGAAGATCTCTGAGCGCAATTCCTACCTCTCAAAAGAGCTCCCCTCTTTCCTGGTGCACCCCTTTAACTGTTACAATCCAGCTGGTGGAGAGTGATGAAAAGGGGAGGGTTCTTAACCCCAACCTTAATGACATCCCTGGGAGCTATCAGCACAGGTAGTTTGCTACAGCAACTCTACAAAATACCGCCCAAACTATCCTTTGTAGCACTTTTAGAATGGGAATCTTGCCAGCATATTGTCAGTGCCAGTCATTTTAATTGGTGACACAGAAGGATTACAGGAATTGGTCAAAGCTCTTTGTCCAAAATATCAGATACTGAAGCACCTACATGTTTTTTTTGCAGTGCCTGATCTTCACAGAACACAATCAATAAAGCACTGATGGATTCTGTCACACACACCATTCATGTGACAATGGATGAAATGACAAGGTGACATTTGCAACGTATTGGGTGCAACAGTCATGTTTAGGTCTTTCAAGCAGGCTATTCTTATTAATGTTGTCTCTGATCTTATTAATGTTGTCTCTGAAAAAGAACACCTGCTGGAAGAAATATAGTAGTAGTAGTAGTAGTAATTTGTATTTATCAAGCACAAACAATTAGCACAAAAACTCGTTTCAAGACTCTTTTACAACCAACAACCAAACAAACAAGGAAAATATAATAACAGAAAAAACAACACAATCAAGATGTTACATAATGCATCTTTATACCACAGTCAACCCATAATTATAATACATATAGCACATTCAGTGGTTGAAACATGCCATTCTGGACAGTCGTTCTACTCTTCAAATACTATTTGGACATTGTTTTTATTATAAACAAATTAAGTTTAATTCCTCAACCATTCAACATTAACCTCTGTTTTTATAAATTCTTTACACTTGGTAAATATCTAGTTCGTTGTTTTTATTTGCATTTGTTGTTGTACATGATTGGTGTTATTCTTGTATAAGTTTTACATGATACTACACAGTTCATGACTAGGCAACATACACTACCCACACAAACCACAGAAGGATGATAGAAAGTTGAGCCAGGCCCTAAAAAGAACCTACTCAAACTCTTAAAATATGAATGGCTTAACCTTGAGATTTAGAAAACTAATGGAAAGAACAATGAACAAAGCTCCGACATCCCTCAACATACTAGACCCACCATGGAGTAGTAGGTACCAGAGGCCCCTTACTGAATACCCGCTCGATCGCCAAATGCTTCACTGACATTTTTTACCTCCTATCAGAGGACAAAGTAGAACTTTCAGAAACTAGATCTCTGACAGCCAATCCCTGCCAAGGTGTCTTTGGGTTTATCCCACCTGACTAAAAGATCAAATGTGCACATTGCTTTAGTACACACAGACTCTGTCTGTCATAGACTCTATGCCTGCTATTAACAATATCCCAGATTGTGAATTACTTTCCCTCGTACAAGCTTTCACACCTCATCACTAAATGAGTTCCTCATATACAGACTACCCTCCTACAGTCCAAACTTCACAGACAAACTTGCTGATGCAGGCACCAACCTGTTTGTGGATTACCAATTTCTAACCATACTCTGAGATTCCACCACAAAATCACTTGCAGCAAACCACACCACATTACACACATAGCTGGTTACATTGCATTTTCTACAATGAACATACATTCACAGTTTTCTCTCTATTTCACATTGCATGGGGAGAAATGTATCCATTCCATTCACATTATTCTCTGAGGCACCCCATTTCACTGAAACATCGAAAGAAAGATCCACTCTGACCAGTACCAGGAAATATGTACAAATCAACACTCTACTGGAAAAATGTAAAGCAAACAAACTGACCTTCATTACCAGTCAAAAGATAACTACACAGAATGAGAAAATGTGCAACATTAATAACTTAATTATTTCTGCCTTGGACAGCATTGCTCTGAAGAAATCTTTTAAAATGGCAGAAAAAGAATAAACTTGCAGAATTCAAAACCAAACTGCGTGGAAAAGGAAAATTGCAAACTGTAGAAAGTCTGCAGGAACATCAACAGCTTCGTTTCTACAGGACAGACATAGTCAGAATGAAGAAAGTGCACTACTCACTAAATACAGATATAGAAGCCACATGACACAGCCACAAGGAATTGTGTAAGAACATTCAAGGTTTCAAAAACCCATCAGACTGCCACACAACGCACACTCCGACTCAATGACTCTGCATTCAGATTGCTGTGATTTGCAGCAAAAAGATCCTACAAATTCAAGAACACCTGGATAATAAAGATGATGTCCCTTCATACCTCACCAAGAACATGCCATCAAACTCTCTCTGTAACCTCATTTTTGACATTTGTCTGCTGAGTATATACTGGCCACCTTTGACTCCTGCAACCCAACTCAACTGGATCGCTGGATAATCCATGCCCTCCCAATTTATACAAATCCAGCATAAACACACAGAACTGATCATTCATAAATGATTCATCAATACAGGAAATGTCCCACTTCTTCTGAAATCTGAATGCCCCTGACCACTTTTCAAAAATCCCACAGCTGACCCAAAGGACCCAGCTAGAGGTCAGCCCATATGAAACACCCCTTTCATCAGAAAAGTACTGGAGAAAGTCACCTATGGTCAACTCTGGGATTTCAGCAAAACAAACAACCTTTTGAATAAGGCACAACATGGATTTATACCATCAAAGGATCCAGGATCAGCTCTGTGCTCAATCTGGGGCATACGTAATAACAACATAGATGACAACTTCTAGAGCATACTCATCTTTCTGGACATCTTGACGGCTTTTGAATCCATCATCCATGAGAATCTTCTGAAGAGACTGGAAAACATTGGAATTAAAGGAACAGCTCTACAATGGATCTCCTCTTTCCTCACTACAGAACCAAAAATGCTGTCATGCCTTCGTACCCACCTAAGCCATGCCAGATGACCTTTGAAGTACCCCAAGAATCCACACTATCACCTCTTTTGTTTAACATCTACAAGACACCCCTAAAAGAACTCATCAATCACGTTGGCATAGTGTGCTAAAACTACACAGATTATACACAAATAATCTACAAACTCAAAAACAATCCGTCATGAAACTATCCTGGCATGAAAACATGCCTTGCACACATGGATGTATGGTTGACAGCAAACATACTAAAACTCAAACCTACCAAAACAGCACTGTTGCTCTTCAGGCCTGCGCTTTATAACACTGCCATGATCCCGTGTCATGATTAAATGGGTCCATGCCCAGTACCATCCTCCAGAGAAAGGAATATCAGAACCACAATGGATAGCAGAACTACATACACTCTGTTGACTCTCCGTCAAGAAAAGATATATTTTTTTTAAACTTTATTTTTGCATTTTGGTAAAACATGCATATAACAAGCCCCAATAGTGGGCTGCAAACTTGCCGCCATTGTCACCCCCCCGCCTCTGCCCGCCTCCACCCCGCCGCCTCTGCCCCCCCAACCCTCTCGCACCCCCCGACGTGTACACTTCACTCCGACAGTCCCATTATGCAGCAAGCTTCTATTGCGTTTTAGTTTTCTAGGGTGCAGATTGCGGCGACTGAGCAGGTGACTCAGTGGGAACGGCGTTGGAGAGGAGGTATGCAATAAGCGGGCCCCAAATGTCTGGAGGTCTCGCGTGGAGGGGCAGTGTCTTTATGAATTCCGTTTCTGTTTCTTGGCAATAAAGAATGTCTTTCCTCCATTTCGCTAGTGTGGGGAGTGCACCTCGTCCCAACGCCATGGCTGTTCTTCTACGTGCCTATACCAAAAGCACGCTTGCTAGTTTTCTAACTGGTGGTGATAAGGATTTCATCAACCCTAGGAGTGCCACCACTCGGGTGTGCTCCACACCCTCGCCGAGTATTGCTTCAGTTTCACCAAGTACATCTGACCAGAATTTGGCCACTGTCCGGCAGCTCCACGCCAGGTGCAGAAAATCAGCGTCAGGTGTCCCACATCTGTCGCAAGATGCATTCGACTCAGGGTGATGTCTGTTTCTCTTTTTGGGGGTGTAATATGTTTGGTGCAGAAAGTTGAAATTAATTTGTTTTAAGCAGGAGTTCAGTGCCACTTTTTGGGTCTGTCGTAGTATGTAATCCCAGTCTTTGTCAGGAATGGTCGTTTGTAACGTAGTTTCCAAACTTGCTTTTGTTTTGGGGTTTGATGGTAATGTGTCCGTGAGCAGGGCTTTGTAGATAGATGAGACCAATTTGCCTCCCCTTGTGCCTGTATTACCCCATGCAGTAGCTGCCAAGTGGGTGGTTGTTGTGGGATCGATGGTATGAGGTCTTGTAGGGTATAACGAACTCTGAAGTATATAAAAATATCCAGGGAGGTGGTACTACCTTTCTCCCTCGCCTGCTGGGGCGTTATGAAGGTGTCTTGTATGAAAAGGTCGCCTAGTGTGCTTATTTTGCATTTGTCTGCCCAATTTAGGAACACTTTCTCAGCAGTGAGTGGGACCCCGGGGATGAATTTAGCGGGGAGTAGAGGCGAGTATCTGAACTGTATCTTATACTTTTGGGCCATTTTCCGCCAAATTGTGCATGTAGATTGCACTATGTTCAGTGTCGTGTGTGGCACGGCCTGTTTACAGATGATCATGGCCCTCAGCAATTTGGGTGAGTCCAATGCCCGTTCGACCTGTATGTGTGGTTTCACAAACTGGGGCTCATACCAGTGACTAAGGAACTGGGCTTGTGCTCCCCAGTAGTACCATTCCAAATCGGGTAGTGCTAGGCCGCCCCTGGTGACAGGGAGCACGAGGGACGTGTATGCCACCCTTGCGGGTTTGCCCGCCCAAATGAGGTCTAGAACCAGACTTCTCAGATTTCCCAGGAAGCGCTGTGTCAACAGGATAGGGATGTTGGAAAATAGATACAGGAGTTTGGGGAGAATTACCATTTTTACCAATGAGGCTCTTCCCCAGAGGGTGAGCGGGAGAGTTTTCCACCTGTTCACCTTTTCCCTTAGTGTTCTCAGTGTGCTTTCGTAGTTGTCTTTGAATATGTCGTGGTGGTTCAGGGACATCAGGATTCCTAGGTATCGGACGTGAGCTTTTTCCCAATGAAAGTTGAAATCATCTTTAAATGTTCTGGTCTTTGTATTTAAGCGAAATACGATTGATTTAGATTGATTGATTTTCAACCATGATACCAACCCAAACTTTATTATTTCACGCATAATCGGGTTGAGGTTTTCGCTGGGGTTTTGCATGTACAGGACTATGTCGTTGGCATAGAGGGATATTATCAAACGGTGAGGTCCTATTTTGAGCCCTCTCTGAATTTGGCGTTCTCTGAGGCCCGCAGCTAGGGGCTCCATCAAAAGGGCAAATATCATGGTGGATAATGGGCATCCCTGCCTGGTGCCGCGTTGGAGATTTATATATGCTGAGCGAGTCGACCCGAGGGTGATTGCTGATAGTGGCTGATTGTAGAGAAGCGAGACCAGCTTAATATACTGTTTCCCAAGTCCGAGCTGCTGCAGCACGGCAAACAAGAAGGGCCACTCGACGGAATCGAACGCCTTTTCGGCATCCAGCAGCAACACCACCGCCTGCTGGTCAGGTTCGAGTGCTGCCAGAACCCCGAACATTCTGCGTATCCCAAATGTAGTGTTTCGGCCAGGCACGAATCCCGCCTGATCTGCAATTACCAGTGCGGGCATTATCGGGAGTAGTCTATTTGCGAGAATCTTCACCAGGATTTTATTATCTAGATTGATTAATGATATTGGGCGATAGGATTTACATTCTTCTGGAGGTTTGTCTTTTTGTGTAGGAGAATTACATTGGCTTCCCTTAGTGTTTGTCGGAGAATGCCGGATTCGATCGCTTCTTCGAAGACATTTAGGAGAAGGGGGGCTATGAGCGGGGCAAAGTATTTATAGAAGTCGCCGGTTAACCCATCAGGTCCTGGGGCTTTTGATGGTGGTAAGCTTTTTATTGCTTGTTGGATCGCATCTAACGTAATGGGATCATTCAGTGGCTCGCAGAGTTTCCCCTCCACCCAGTACAGTTCTGTCTCGTTGAGGTAGTTCCGAATCGCCTCGGTGTCTGTTGGGTGCCTGGCACTGTATAGTTCTTGGTAAAATGCTCTAAACACTTCGACTATGTCTTCTTCTTTGTGCAGCATATTTCACTGCAGTGATCGGATACTGTCCACCCTTGTTGGTCTCCTATCTGCAGCTATGAGTCGTGCAAGGAGGGCTCCAGGCTTCTGGCCTTCAGCATATTGTCTAATTCTATGATTGTGGCCCAGGAACGTTAACTCCCGTTCAGCTAGGTTTCTGAAGTTGAGAAGTTGTTCTTTAAACCTTGCCTGGATGTGGTCTGAGTTATTAATGTCTTGCTGCTTTTCCAGTTCTTTCAGGTGGGTTTCGCTGGTCCCTAGATCTCGTCTGATAAGTTTCGGAATTCCATTTTCTTTGGCCAGAGAGACGCCCCTTACATAGCATTTAAGTTATTCCTACAGCACCCCGGCGGAGTTGAAGGTGCCCTGGTTGGTTTCAAGAAAGGTGCTGATTTCCTCGCGTAGTTCTGTTGCGAATACTTGATCCGTGAGAGATCTGGGTTTAAAGCGCCATTGGGGGGTCCATGGTCTGGTAGCCGGTAAGCAGCATTCGAGTATTACTGTGGCGTGATCCGAAAAGGTTTTGGGGAGTATTTGGCAGCTGCCCCATTGCCAGTTGCTGTGTGCGGAGACTAGCAGATAATCGATGTGAGAGCTTGTATTATGGACGCTTGAGTGATATGTGTAGTCTCTGATTTCCCAGTTCTGGTTCCTCCATATATCAGATAGGTTGAATGCTTTGCAGATCTCCTGCACTTGTAGGCTGGCTTTGGATGGGTTTGCTGTTGTTGGCTGTGACTTGTCTTTCTGTGGGTGGAGATGTATATTCAGGTCACCTCCCCAGATTATGGTTGTGTTGCGCACTTGCGCTAGGCGGGACAGCACCCAGTCAAAGTTGTTTGCGCCGTTTGTGTTAGGGGCGTAGGAGTTGACGAAAACCACCTCCTCTCCCTCCACAATCCCCTGAACCAGGAGTGCCCTTTCATCGTTATCTCTTTCCGTTTTGATCAAAGGAAACCCTAGCAAGGAGTGAATGAGGGTTGCGACTCCCCTGGCGTAGGATGAATAAGAAGAGAAGTAGCGGTGGCATCCCCATTGCGGGCCCACAGGTGTTCATTTTGAGGTAGAAGGTGGGTCTCTTGAATCATTGCCACCTCTATCTTGTCTCATCTGAGCAACTGCAGGATCGTACGTGTCTTGGCTGGTATATTGCCCCCTCTAATGTTCCACGTTGCTACTTTGAATTGGCACGATTATGTTTTATATGGAACCCGTTCGAGGGAGTAGTGGTGGACTTCTCCTTGGAGATGTCCCGGCACTTTGGCCGACTGGGTCGCATGGGAACTACAGCAGATGGGAGGGCGCGAAGGGCGGCAGCGGGGCACGGGGCGAGGCCTGCGGCTGGGTAGTGGAGCATGGAGCGCACTTTGAACAACAACAACATTCCAACAACTTTCCGTACACAGACAACCCCCAACTCGTCCATTTGGAACCCCCCCCAACTAAAACACAAAACGTGCAGTGCACGGGCACAGGTGGCCTTCCAGACTTAGGCCCCAGCCTCCCATTTGCCAAGATTGCCCATATGGCTTGTTTCCTTCTTGCTTTGGATCAGTGGATCGGGTATTCATCAAGGCAGGACTCTCCCAGCCCTTTCTCTGCTTGCAGATCCGGACATTTGGTTTGCACGTTTACATCTCTGCCTGTCGAGGAACAGTGTGGCTTCCTCGAGGGAGTTGAAGAAGTGGGTATTTCCCTCAAGTTGAATTCGTAGTCTCGCAGGGAAGAGCATTGAATACGTGATTTGGTTGGCACGCAGCCTGTGTTTAACATGGGTGAACGATATTCTTTGGGCTTGGACTGACAGAGAAAAGCCTGGATAAAACTGAATGTCGTCCCCTTCGAAGTTGAGTTTGCCCTTTTCTCTTGCCATTCTTAACATCGCGTCCCTGTCCTTTCCTTATAGTTTAAGAGCTTGGTGATGATCCGGCCGGGCGGTGTCCCGGGGACGGGTCTTGTTGCAGGGATCCTGTGGGCTCTTTCCACCACAAATAATTGCGACAGAACAGCGGCGCCAAATAGCTCGGTGCATAGTTTCTGGATGTCCTCCTCCATTTTGTTTGGTAGTTGTTGCTCTCTGACTCCGACTATCCTTTTTTTTTTTTTTTTTGAAAATTCTTTATTGGTTTTTCGATAACATGTAACAAACAGCGCATCGGCAGAGCAATGTAGTATGTGTGATAACAAAACATCAACTTTAACATTCCCTCCCCACCCACTCCACCCCCTTCCCCCCGAGACCGCAGTTAAAACCTCAGTCCTCCATGGGCTCACGTGCCGGGCAGGGGCTGGCAGGACTGTTCGGTGTGCTGTCCGGTGTCGCTGGACGGAGAAGTGGCTCTGTCAGCTCTACCCAGCGAAGAAGATCTGCACTGGAGTCTAGTTTTTGTACCTGGATTGCCATTTCCCAAGCCGTCGTCTCCGCGGCAATCCATCTCTTGAGGTCGTACCATCAAAGGGCCTCGCTAGGACCCCGTACGCTCTTCCAGCCCATGGCTATACGCCTTTTAGCCGTTATGTAAATCAAGTCTAGGAGTCTATTTAGCGGTTTGTTCTTGCTGCTTCGCCTGTATGTCCCCAATATGCAAGCTGCAGGTTCATGAGTTTCCACTTCAATCCCGGCCGACTCCGACTATCCTTATATTATTTCATCTAGAGCGACCTTCCAAGTCCTCATTTTTGGCCAGTACAGTTTTCATTTGGCCCTCAAGCGTGGAGACTCGGGTGGTGAGTGATGATGCGCCGTCGTCCAGATCAGATACCCTTTGTTCAACAGAGTCTAACCTGTCACTGTGTTTATCGAGGCGGTGTTGCAGCAGGTCCACCTTGGACGAGAGCAAGACTATCTTGCAGTCCAAGCGCCTATCCCAGCTTGTAGTTCCATTAGGATTTCCCTAATGTCTGGTTGTTGCAGGTGTTCTTCCTCCGATGGATTATTTGGGGATTCTGGGCAGTGGTCCTGTCTGGGCATTTTGGGTGCTGGGCCCGCGTCAAAGTTGAGTTTTCTCTGGTACTTGCCAGACTTCCCCATCTTGGCCTTGGCAGATATGTGGGTGCCGTTCGGTTGGTTGTCCTGTGCTGGTGGTGGCAGGGTCAGAGCGCCCAGTTTTTGCGTTTTATGTGAGGCAGGACGGAGTAGCCCGGTTGCTGCGTGTACCCTGTGGGTCGCTGGTGAAGCGTGCACAGATGATGGGCTGCAGTGCAGTCATGCCGGTACAAACTCACATGGAGGACTAGTGGGGTTTAGTAGCTATCCGTCTTTGGATCAAGATCTTTTCCCCAAATTCTTTTCCCTTTTACCTCAAGGGGTATCGCTGATGTCAGGTGTAAGACAGGCGTATTTTTGCCACTGCGTGCCGCACAGGGAGGGGCTGCGACCGGGCTGCGTGGAGTGTCATTAAGGTCTGTCTCTTAGCCAAAATGGCGGGAGTGCCGCGGGGAACGGAGACCTCCGCGGGGCGTCCCCTTTCTCGCCAGGCCAGCCCAGCGTTGTCAGCTTGTTGTCCTGTTTGTTTTGCGTGCCTCTGTGTGCTTTCACGCGCTTCCCGCCTCTCACCTGCTGGTGTTCGCTCTGACACCGTCTTTCTGCTGAGTGTGGGCCTTGTAGCTGCTGCGCCACCACCGTCCCGAGCGTCTCCTCTGTGCACGGAAGGGCTGGCTGGGTGCGGCTTTGCTTGGGTGGGGGCCGGGGAGCTGCTCGGTGCCGCGGGGCTCCGCGAGGCGTGGAGGACTGCATGCAGCGGGCCAACTCCTGTAGTGCTGCCCTCCAATGCCACCTCCTTGCTGCTGCTGGACTCGGCAGGCCTCACGGGTGAGTCCGTGGCTCCTCCTACCAGTCCTCAGAGGTTTGATGCTAGGCGGCCAGGTGTTCCAGGGGCCCACACGGTTCGCAATTGTGCGGCCTGTACCACACTGCAGATATCTCGCGGAAGGCCAGGCCTATTTTCTCCGGATTTTCGGCAGGGATGAAGTGCTGCACTGGAATAGTGTAATTCTTGCATATTTGGTGATTTCGCCTCAGGATTGCAGCGATTAAACAGGATTCATGTGGGAGGTAGCCGAGAGCTTATAGGGGAGTCGCCATCTTGGTTGGCCCTCTAACGCCCTCTCCTCCATCAAGAAAAGAATACATATTAAAATCATCATCATCGATGACGGCCACCAGGGGGCGCACGGATGGAGACGTTCTCCGTGTGAGCTCCGCACAAGGGTCCCGAAAAGTGGGTTGAGCCCCCACCACGAGACCCCCGCCGGCTAAAATAGCGTCGGAACCCGGTGTCGGAACCACCCAGGCACCGTTTGGTCCCAACCCTGATCAAAATCGGACCTTCCATTCCGGAGAAATACCCTTCTGCGTCATACCGAAGGAAGACGCGCGAGGCCTGGAAGCTTCCAGCACGCGTTGCACTGACACGGTCCCAGGAAACCTGCGACTTCGCGGACCCTCGACTCGCCTGAACCCCGCGGAAGGTGCGTGCAACTTAAAAGACGCACAGGCCACACCTGACCTGCAGGAAGTCTACAAGGAGTAAGCCCGCCACGGGTTTGGACGCGTAAGACTTTAGGCTGTGGCCGGTGCGCGGGTCCTCGCCCGGGCGGCGGCGGAGGAAGGCCTTCCATACGAGGATATACCGAACCCGTGGGGCAGACGCATCCCCATTCCGGGGTACCGGCACTACGCACTTCTCTTCCCTCCAGGCTGCAGTGGGCTGAGGGTTGGGCCCCTGGTCTCCAGGGCGTGTGCCCTCCTCGGCCCTCGCCGTCGGCCACTGCTCCTGCTGGTCCCATCGAACTGTCACTCCGACTGGCCGGGGATCTCCGGACGTGGCCGCAGGCCTCAACGGCACTGAAGCTGCCCTGAGAGCACTCCATTGTGTGGTTGTGACCCCACTACCCATGGACCCTATGGACAAACTGGCAAAGTACAAGTTTGCCCCATCGCAAGACGACCCCCGGGGCCCGGACGAGCAAATGAGGGCCTCCGAAGGATCTGAGGCCGCCGCAACTAAAGGGGACGTAGCTGATCTACTCAAGGAAATGAGAAGCATGAGGGCAGACATAGGGAGTCGGATTGACAAGATTACGCAAAGGATGGATAAAATGGATGACAGAGTGGAACAGCTCGAACACAATCAAACCTCCCTAAACACGCTGGAAACACAGATGGACCTTCGTATTGCAGAATTAGAGCATAGGGAAGAGGAAATAAAGCTGAAGGTGGACGATCTTGAAAATAGAGAACGTCGTAACAACATACGTGTTCACGGCATTCCTGAAAAAGAAGGAGAGACTGATCTTGACCTGAAACAATCCATTCACAACATCCTGAAACTCCTCTTTAAGGACGACCTGGTGGACGAACCCAAAATCGACCGCATCCACAGAGCAGGAGGCAGGGCAGGTGGCCCGCGTTCGGTCCTAGTCAGATTTCATAACTACGCTGATAGGGCCCGCATCTTGGAAAAAGCTAGAAACGCCCCGCCACTTACCATCGGTGACGCGACTGTCTCTCTCTATCAGGACTTATCATCCCTCACGCTTGCCCTGAGGAGAAAATGTATCCCAATTACGAGGATGCTGAAAGACAAGGGAAGCAGATATCGATGGGGGTACCCGTTCTCTCTCACCTTCGAGTGGCAAGGCTCGACGATAAAGCTCGCTTCGGAGAAGGAAATTACAGACTGCACAGCTGACCTCCTGGGCGACCACATAGGGGAGCCCTCCCAGGGAGATCCAAATATAAAGGAAGCTGAATGGCGCATCAAGGGTCCCCGTCGGAGGCGTATTCAGGGTTCCAGGAAGTTTCGGAGGATGAATGCCTCGCGTGACATGGAGCACTAACTTGGACAGGGGTTGTCTGTGCTCAATTGCTGGAAAAAATGGCTTCTTCAGATGGGCGCTTTTCCCCGATCACTCCATTTGGGACCCTGCCCGGGGCCGCGCGAATCCAGGTCGAGGTGTCGACTGGGGTGATATTTGCTCATTGAGGATCATGGTTGCATACGTCTTCCTCAAGGCGTTCCTCGACTGCAATATGTCAACCTACCTATGTGCATTGAGCACTCGATTCTGTTTGCACGGTGAACTTAGTGGAGGATATGAGGTAATATCCATGCAGCATAGACATTCTGGGGGGAGTCGACAGTACCATTTCGAAGCTGCGGTTTACTCAGGTTTTTGTATGATTTGTTTGTTGGGGGCTCACTGTTATGTTTGCTTGTAGTGGGATGGGACCGCTTGTTCTTGCGGTCCCCACTGATGGTCCGAGTTCGACTGGGTGAGGTGTACCCAGCCGGATCGGGCGCCGATCATAAAGAAGATGGGAGGGGGTGGGGGGGGGTGGGGCGGGTGGGCAACATTTCATCTAGCACAACTCAGACTTGAAGGGAGAGATAGCATAATACCCATGAATGTGAGGGCTCCACACACGGCGATGGCACTGACGCAGGCGCACTCGAGGTGCACATACACGTACATGACCTAAAATGACACACACACTCTCTACGGATACGATACGTATCTGCACGCTTAATGTTAAGGGGCTGAACTCCCCCACCAAGAGATCTATGGTGGCCAGGGAATTTAAGAGATCGAAGATCGACATTCTCTTTCTTCAGGAAACGAGATATCGGAAGGGTGAGGAGAGAATGATCCCATCACGGGAGGTTGGGCCCACCTTTTGGAGCTCGGGCACCTTGAAGAAAGCGGGAGTGGGAATCATAATCAACAAAAGCCTGCGGAGCACAATTATGGAGACATGGACAGATCAGGAGGGGAGGGCCCTCATAGTCATTGCTAACATAAGGGGCACGATAGTCACCCTCGCTACGCTCTACGCACCTAACCAGGGGCAAAACAGATTTCTGCATAGAATCAGTGAAAAGGTCTTTGGAATGGCCAGAGGACACACGGTCCTCGGTGGGGATTTTAATATATGGATGGACAGCTCCTTAGACAGACAATCTAAAGCAGACGCAGCAGACCCACCCGGTACCCCAAACGAGGCAAGCATCAAACTGTCCCTTGACCTCTTTGGCCTCACTGATTCCTGGCGTCACTTACACCCGTTGGAGAGAGGCTTCACCTTCCATTCCCTCCCCCATGACACGCTTACGCGCATTGATTACATTTTTCTCTCAGAGCATCTCTTGCGTATAATGCAGGCAGCTAGTATACAAACCTCCGCATGGACGGACCACGATATGGTGATGGTGGATATACCCTGGCACGATCTAACCCCACGAAACTCCAAATGGAGATGTAATGACTCTTTATGGGCCGATTTGGTCTTCAGAGAAAACCTTGAGACTGAAATCAAACAGTTTTTCCTTACCAATGATACGGGGGAGGTGGGAAAGACACACGTTTGGGAGGCTGCCAAAGCGACGCTGAGGGGAATACTAATAAAAGAGGGAGCCGATAAAAAACGTGAACGTGCCCTGGTGGAGACAGATATAAGGGAAAGGCTTTGGAGGGCCCAGGATATGGCACAGTCATCCCCATCCGAGAGGTCTGCACATATTGCCGAAGTCCGCCGTCTCAGGGAAGAGTTGAGAATACTCATTGCCGGTAAGACGGCCCAGACCCTGCAATATCTTAAGCAAAAGTACTATGAGAAGGGTGACAGGGCCGACGCTCTCTTGGCGGCCCGCCTCCGCGCGCAAAAAGCGGAGAGATGGGTGGAAACGATCGAGAGACTGGATGGCACTCTCACAGACACGGTAGTCACAGCCCCCGAGGACATACAAGAAGCATTTGCCTATTTTTACGAAGACCTATATACGTGTGACCCGCCCCCCCCCCGTAGGAAGTATAGACGCATATCTGAAAGAATTACGGATCCCCACACTAACACCCACTGAAGCGGACTCCTTAGACATGCCTGTCCTTGAAGAAGAAGTCATAGAGGCCATCAAGAGGTTGAAAACAGGGAAAGCCCCAGGGGATGACGGATTCACACCTGGGTTCTATAAAACGTTCTCCCCCTTTATTGCTCCTTTTCTTACTTCACTGTTTAACCACATTTTTATCACAGGCCATGCACCTCCATCCTTTTCACAAGCCCTCCTCGCGGTCATTCCAAAAGAGGGCCGTGACCCCAGACACTGTAGCTCTTACCGCCCCATCTCCTTGCTTAATATCGATGCGAAGATTTACGCCAGAGTGATTGCAGCCCGGTTAGAGACATTCCTCCCCAGACTGATAAACTCCGACCAAGTTGGCTTCGTCCTTGGCAGACAGGGCACGGATACAATGAGAAAAACGCTGCATTTAATCCATGAAGCGAAGGAGATGGAGGGAGACCCGTCCCTTCTGTCTCTGGATGCCGAGAAGGCCTTTGACCGGGTCTCCTGGGAATTCCTGGAGAGGGTACTGAGTTCATACGGGCTGGGACCACAGCTTTCCCGTGCCATTAAAGCACTCTATAGCTCCCCCGTGACGTCCGTGGCGGTGAACGGGGGATACTCTCGTTGGTTTCCCCTTGAGAGAGGCACAAGGCAAGGTTGCCCACTGTCAGCGATCCTATTTGTGATGTCTCTGGAACCACTGGCACAAAAGCTGAGAAATGACACCAGAGTTAAGGGTATCACAGTGGGCGACCGGGAATATAAATTGGGCCTATATGCTGATGATATTTTGCTACATGTGACCGACCCCTTAGACTCGATCCCGGCAGCATTTAGTATTATTGAGGAATATGGAGCGCTTGCGGGACTGAAAATCAATACGGGCAAGTCTGTCCTCCTTCCAATAGATAGCCGCAGAGACGCGGATGCCGAGCGCTTCGCCCCCCTGGGAGTTAAGGTCAGCCTCACTACGCTCCGGTACCTGGGCATTAACGTCACCCGTGACCTTGGATCCCTGTATGAGGCCAACTTCCCCCCAATGTCCCTTGCTCTCCAGAAAGATGTCCAAAGGTGGTCCAAACTTACCATTTCGTGGCTAGGGCGTCTAAATGCTGTAAAAATGGTCCTGCTCCCTAAACTATTATATCTATTTCAAATGCTCCCTATTAAAATGCCCCCAGACTACTTTACAGACACAAGGAAACTGATATTAACCTTTCTATGGCAAGGCCAAAAGCCAAGAATCCCGAGATCCCTCCTTCAACTTAGAAAGGACAATGCTGGGGTGGGTCTCCCAGATATTGAGACATACTACAGAGCCACTCAGCTTAGGGTCCTTGTCCCACATTTCAGGCAGCAGTCAGAACCCCAGTGGATAGCGCTTGATAACTATCACCTCCGTCCCTTTATCATGAGTGAATGGCTATGGGTGCCTGGACCACAACTACATAACACTGTCAAATCCCACCCCATCATAGGCACGATATGGTCGATATGGAAACCAGGGAGGAAAATGGTGGGTGTCACTACATGGCCCGCCCCACTGGGGCATCTCTGGTCACCAGGGATCCGCGATGCTATTCCTGAGCCAGGGAGTTATGAAGCATGGTATCAGGCGGGGCTGGAAAGGGCAGGGCAACTGCGCCGCAATAACTCCTTTATTACCATTCAGGAGTTGCAGGAAGCCCTCGGCATAGGTAGCCTCTCGGTCTTCCTGTATCTTAGACTCAAGGGGGTAATGTCCAGACCCATATGGAAACAACAGTTACAAAGAGACCTCACACCGTTTGAAAAGATTCTTGATTTATGCACTAGCTCCAAAGGTTTGATCAGTGCTATGTACCTCGCACTCATTGAAATCGATATTAAACCCTCCTTGACACTCAAGGGCAAATGGGAAGCTGATATGGGCAGGCAAGTCTCCCCAAAACTATGGTTACAAATGTGCAGAAGAACGGCGAGATCTTCCCTATCGTGTCAATACAAATTACATGCTATCAAACTATTATCCAGATGGCAATACGACCCTGCCCGGCTGGCCAAGATGTACCAGGGAGTAAGCCCGAATTGTTGGAGGGGATGTGGGAGGCGGGCCGATTATTGGCATATGTGGTGGGGATGCGCAAAGGTCCAACTCTACTGGTCAGAAGTCCTTAGCTGGATCAGGGACCTTGACGGGGAGGAAAGAGAGACGCATCCACTGCTCGTTTTGTTTTCCTTAACTGAGGACGGGGATAAGATAGTGGTGGCATGCAAAATGGTGCAGGGCCTATTGATGGCTGCTCGAGCATGCCTTACTATGACATGGAAGAGACCCACGCTCCCTAGCAAGATTGAATGGCGAGCAGTCGCATTGAGCATCTACAGAATGGAGTGCCTGACTGCGGCATTGCATGGGGATCGTCCCACGGTAGAGAACACCTGGTCGGAGTTTCGCTCCGTATATGCTTTGTGAAATGTGTCTGACTCACGCTATATCTAAAGCTATTAAGGTTTAACGCTTGGATTGACTTGAGTACGTGTCTGTTGAATCAATGCGCGACTTTTATGCCCACTGCCATGATTGAAATGACGGTTTATTGGTGTTGTTTAATGCTCTCTCTAATTTCGGGTCTGATAGCATGTGCGGGGGGTGGGAATTAGGGGTGGGATATGTTCGGAAACAATGGTTTGGTTTCCTTCAGGTATGCGAAATAAGTGATTGTTATACTACTTACATGCTCGCTTTCTTTGTAACCAAGAGATGTAAGCTGCATTTATGTGACTGCCAAGCCTTTAAAAACCAATAAAAGTGAAATTTAAAAAAAAAAATAAATCATCATCATCACCCATCATGCCTACCATGGAAAGGGCTCACAAGAAAGCTTCAGAATTAGTCAGCTTACAGCACAGTAAGGTTCAGTAACGCCGCACTCATCCTATGTCCTCATTTCCATCATAAGTATTCTATAGAAGGATTTCTAGAATATCTCTCCAAAGCATGTCCGCCTGTAAGAGAACTGCCTGATATTCAGGAAGCAGCTGAAAATACGGCTATTCAACCAATCGAACTAGAGAAACAGCAGCAAACCTAGAGTGACACAACAGAAAAGCCAAGCCTCAAGAAACTGAATCAGGTTGTATTTTATGAAACCAAGGGATTCCAGTACCACCAAGACCTAGGAAGCAACTAAGCCCTCACCGAAGCCCCCTCCCACCATTCAATCGTTATTCCATTAACCCCCCATACTCTTCACTGCGTCCACAAGCAGAGGCTGACCTTACAGCTAGTTGACCCCACTGTAAACCTCCCTTCCTAGAACAGAGTTCCCATACAGGCCAGCAGGTAACCGGTACTTCCAACCTGCACTTATCAACATGAAATGCTGATGCATCCCACTAAAATCCTCCCACCTGTCTCTCTTATAGAGCTAACATTATTGGCAGAAGGGCACAATAAAATACCACTTAAAATAGTTTACCTTACCTTAAGAGAGACCAAGGAAAGCTTAGATGTTATGCATGTTCAACCCTACAATTCAGAGAGGTACAGTTACAGGTCTATTTTACTTTAAAAGAATAGAAGAACTGCTGAGAAAATAATTGTATTCCTGCATAGAATTTGTGGACCTGGCATTTTGGCCAACTTTAGGATGGTAGCTATCGTAGCCACACTATCAAGTCTGCCAGAGAGCAACACTAGCTACGAATGTACAAATCCATCAGGCTTCTTTCAGCTGAAACATCTCTTGCCATCGGTTTCACACCCTAGGACAGGAATGTTTTGCTGCATGTAGAGCACAAGACATTTTTGACTCCTGATTATGGGGATAGCTGAAGGTTGGCCTTTGTTTCTTTTCTAGAAGATAGATCATCAGATGAACATCTTTGAGGATTTCAGTCTTATTGTTCCTAAGATTCCACAGGATCCACAGAATCAACATGCACATGCACTACCCCATCAAACATCACCGGCTATAAAAACTTTACAAGACAGACTTGGTGAATGCTCATTTAGGGTCCGCAGCCCATCATAATGAAATATTCTGCATGTTGAGTTGAGATCAGGCATTTGTTTTTCAGGAAAAGCTTTAACTATTGAATTTTCAGAGCTGAATTTCCGATTTCTCTATTTTACCCTCTTCTGATTGCCCTCCTTTTTGTCATTTTGCTCATGAGTTGGAAGATACCACTTTCCTTTAGACGTCTCGTTCTGTATTGAGGATGCATTGTAAATGCAGTCACTAACACTTTTCAGAAGTGTAGTACAGTTCTTTAAAGCTACATTGTAAAGTGACATTTAGCAAGCTTCAAAACAAACTAACCAACAATACACTTCATTTGAAAGTAGTTTTGCTGAGAAACAAGGGTGCAGTCTCACTGAGTTTAGGTGTGTCCTTATGAAGCGAGGTAGGCTATGTCAGATTAGCTGGCACCTCAACCAGTGAGCTGGAGGTTAATTGCATATTTCATTGTGTAAGTGTCTACTTGTGTTACCATGCCTCCCTCACATTTTCATAAAATCCTAATTGCTTATAAAGCACAATAAAAAGTAAGTCACCCTCTGTCTGTTTATTATGTGCATTTTGACCAGCATTCTATCTTACATTATTGGAACCTCAGGACTTTACGTTAAATATAGATCACTGCAGCATGTGCCTTAAATAAATGGGCAATATGTCCTAAGTGGCTGGTAGGTATTGTAGGGGTGTAGACGTTTCAGTGACACCTAAGACATAACTGCATTATGGATGGCTTTTTCCTGGCCCTACTGGATCCCATAAAAAATTGCTTGCCCTTGTGCCTTGCTGTAGATAGTGTCAGGGTATGTTGTGGTATTTTGGTAAGCCTGTTGGGGTATTTTGTGATATTTTTGTGAGCACCAAATACATAGTATTATATTATTATTATCTATATTATATTATCATTATATAAGGATCAAAAGTGGTAAGCCAACAACCTGATCTGGTGCACACTAGAGCACAATTTCATTATCATGTGGTTATTGGGGTCTGTCTGGTGGAATCTTAGAATACACTTACCAGGTCACCTGAACACTGTCATCAATGTAATCAGCCCTTTATGATATGCCCCAAATACATAGACCCGTCTTACCTTGCATTTTACCACGTGCAGTAAAATGAAAATACCATACACGTTAAAATGAAACTACTTTAACAGCCTCACATTGTCTGTATGCTATTGCAAGTAACTAGGACACATAATAAACAGATACAGTTTGACTTACTTCCTTTTTTGTGCTTCATGAGTAATTAGGATTCATGAAAATGTGAGGGAGGCATGGTATCACAAGTAGACACTGACACAAGATTTGCAAGTTTCAAAACCGTTATTGATGGTTTAAAAGAAGTTGGAAAATTCCTATCTTGACCTATAACTAAGATATGACAATTCTCGACCATGAAACAAAAAGAAAAACATTCCTGGTAAAAAATAACATGGTCTATACTAATAAATCTAATGCCTGCCTTCTTTCTAATACAATACATGTGTAAAGGGAATGTGTAATGCAAAAAAAGGAAAATCAGTGTTCAAAGGAAATGTCAGTATTCCTGAGTAAACTCCCCTCCTCACGTTTTATAGCATGGGGTAAGGTGGCACACTTTGACCTTGACACACACTCTGGCTTTGGACACAAGGATGCAGTTCATTTCATGGACCAGGGCCCACTTGGCATTCCACGAATAGTCACTAGTCCATCCGCTCAGCCTCTCAGCTTTCTCTCACTCCAGCCCAGGTCACCTTTTAGCTTGTAGTACAGTTCAACAAAAGTTTGTTTCCTTCTGGTTACCAAAATTCAGTACAGGTTTCCCTCCACTGGGCTAAAACCTTTCAGACACAATTTGGGGATGTTTACTTCCTCAAGCTACAATCACACCTTCATAGGCTTCCCTCTGTCGGGGTGAAGCCTCCTTTCACTTACCTCCCGCTATTGAAGACTTTTGAAACTGCAAGGCTTTTGCTCTTACCTCGCTATTACCACTTCGAACTTCTTTCCTCAAATGTCACTTTTCCTCTCCTACACCAAGGCCTCTTGGTAAATGTAGTTTTAAGCACAGTACTTATTTCATAGTTCATAGTTCAAAGATATCTCTCACATCCAGGTCTCCCTCTGCCAGGATCACACCTAACAACAGTTCAAATCCTGCATCTCAGTTACTTTTGATTGGGCAATTTTCTTTCACCGGACCACTGTGTTACTTAGTATCTTTAACGTACTGGTCATACAATCCTTTGCTTTCTCTAGCATCTTATCGCCACACACGCAACTTTCATTTGTCGGATCGTGTTGCTTTCAAGTTTCACTAACACAGACCGGACTTTCATTGCTTTCATCAACTCACTGACTGTGTTAATTAATTTTTGTCTTTTGTGGCTTTGTTCCTGAAGTCAAGGCTGATACCACAACTGCTGCTGCACCTCCCCAACTCTGCCGTTCACCCGGGAGAGTGGCTATTATCCCTGAAACACAAATGAGGTTTGTTTATTCTATTTGGCTGGGCTTCCTTTTGCAACATTGAAGGTCCTTTGGGGGTAACAATCTCTTGCTGGGGTGTCCAAGGTTTCTCCGTACCTCAGTTCCATCTCTCAGCCTGTCACTCTGTTCCATCTGGTTCGCCATCACCCCAGAAGAACTGCTCCTTCTTGTGCATCGCCTTGCTCAGAGTGAGTCTCAGTGTTCCACCTTCTAACCATGTGGGGAGAGCTAATAGGTACCAGGTGTTTGTAATTAAAATCATGTGCCTCACCCTGCCTGATCTTATTAGTGGGACATGTCCAATGTATTGCATGGGTGGTACTCCATTTAGCCTAAGACCTCCTCTTCCTCAGCTCAGTGTTTGTGTAGGAAAAGAGGGATCTGGGAAGTTGGAACATCCTATAAAATAGGATGGGAAAGGGGTATCTGGAAAAAGGGATACCATGTCTCACCATTGGGTGTTCCTCCCCCATTCCCTGAGGACCCCTCACACAGGTGATCCTCCCTCATTTGTCCACCACCAAGGTCTGGATCCAAAGGTGATGGCCATGCCCTGGCTACCTGAGTAAGGGATTACCAGGGTCTAGGCAGTGAATCACCCTCTGTTTTTTCACAAAAAGTATAAACAAACATGTGCAATGTACTGAATTTTCACATGACATTCCCTGTAATTCAAAAATGAAAATGAAAATAGCCAAAAACACATTTCATTTTTAAGGCTTCCTCTCCCCCAACAGTCCCCTGTCAATAGATTTTTCCCAATGGGATTCAAACACCCTTTATTGCGTCAGGTGGTCAGATCACTGCTATACTGACCTTTAAGATTATCACTAGTCTTGGCAGCTCATAAACCTTCTGTTATATCTGAAGCTTGGTGCTTGGATGTTGCATAAAAAACATGAGAAATAGCTGTCTACGTTTGTAAATGTATAACATTTTTCAGCCTGTAACTGCCTGTAAAATGTACCCACAAACAACCAGATCCCATACCTCACTTGGACCTGTGAGCTCACCTAAAACACTCTTGGTTCTATGTGCCCCCGGTCTGCAATCCAGGAATTCTTTCTCCACCCAGTTGATGAGAATCTCTCTCCCCGTTCTGCCTGAACAGCACTCACTGGAAAGTTTTATTATCTGTTTTTTTCTCCTCTCAGCATGAATGAACTCAGCAAAGTATTCCTAGCCAGCGTGCCTGCACCACCAGAAAATGAAGCACACTTTGAGAGCCCAGGAAAAAAGACAAACCCCTTTTACTTCACTGTACATTCCTTTTTAACCAGCCTCTGAGATCTGCCCATTGATGTATATTTGCCTACAGAAAATGTAAGAAAATGCCTGCCCATTGACAGTGCTGTCATGTGCCAATCAAACAGCACCTCGCTTTGTCAAGCCTGCAGAAGATTCCAGAAAGCATGTGTTCAGCCTGCACCTTCGCACAGAGATGCAGGCAGCAAACGGATGAAAAAGAGTTACATTTCTCTGCGCTGGGTTCCTGTGGTAGAAAATGAACAATGGAGCTACTTTGTGCAAAACCGATTTCACCTTTCTCCGGTCACATCTTCCTTGCAAAAAAGCGTTCATCCTGAATTCTCTTCTGCGTTCTTCAAGCACATTGAATAACCTGATCCTGCTATCTTATTTAGTGTGCCAATTTGTACCCATGGCCTCTACCAAAATGTTGAACACAAAAGATATGGATGGAGCTGCCTTAAACATTAATCAGGGGATCGGTTAGAGGTGTAGGGGTATTAGTAGTGTCATTAAACTGTTAGTCTTATGCTTCATTGCAACTCAGTCCATATTCCCATGGTGTGGTGCTAACGGATCATATCAGCTTTTATATTGTGCTGAATTCAAACCCCCCCTTTACCTTGTATGTTTTCTATACACTCATAATACTGACTCACACCAGATTCAGCCCAGAGTCTCATGTCTGAGTCTCACACCTCTTGTATTGAGATGTATAGTGTCCAATCTATGGCCACTCCCTTCCCCTGCACACTTTAGTGCTGATATATGAGCCAAATGAATATTTTCAGTTAGCAAAATTAGAGTTAATGGTCAAAATGTCCAATAATCAGAATTTCATTTGTATCTTCCAATTTTCTGTATTCGTCATTCTTGTAATGTTCAAGCAACAGCCAGTAGTACTCAATGCATTTTGGGGATGTGTTCCCTTTCTTCAGGAGTAGAAAACTGCAGGCAAAAACACAAACAGACCCAATCTCTTGTAACCTTTTCTTATGTACATATTTTTGCATATTACCATGGTGATAGTCATCCACCTAATTATAAATCCATGCGGTCAACATGCCAAAAGGTTAACAAACTAAGTCCTATGGTATACCGTGAGCATGCCTCAGAAGAGTTGTAAATGCTTGTGCAGAACCAAATATCAGTTAAACAAGAAACCAACAGTCATCTAAACTGTGTCCCCAGTATATTTAGAACCTTCTATTATTCACCACCCAAATGCAGGGCAGAGGCAGAACTGTAGAGCCTACCTGGCCTAATTAACTGTTTTCAGACAGTCATGATATTTGATAAGAGCAAACTAATGAATGAAAACTGTAAACAAATGGTCAACAACAGCAATAACATCTATTTACTGTTAAAACATACACGATTGATATAGGATCGAAGCTCACCTGAACCTTCAAAGAATGTCCCATAAACTCAAACTGTATAATGCTGGAGAGGCTCTATCCCAGAGTTCTCAATAATCCCAGCACATGGATAGGTTACCCGAGATGTGAAATCTATAACAACAGAAAGAGTAGTTGTACTGTTTAGAATTCTGACCTAAGCCTACTGGCCTTGCATCGTCCAACTGCCAAAAATGAATATACATCAAATTGTGATACTTCCATATAAACCTCTATATTCTCTCCCTCTCACCTTGGATCCTAAGATCAACAATGGATATCATCATCACTACTCTCATGTCCCAGTAATGCCTGGGTTCCACTGGTGCTTGCAGAGAAAGTACTTCCTATAACAGTTACGTGAGCCTACACGCGTCACATGAGTCTGTAACTCTAGTCGTGTTCTCCATCCTTTACTAATGTGGTGACCATTTTTAAACTGAGTAATTCCATGTTGAATTTAAACTAAACCAGAGCTCATTCTACATATTATATTTTGTGCAACCAAACCTATGTAGATTGCATCTAATGTCAAGGTAAAGATCTATTCAAAAAGAAAATTCCTACGCAGGAGCCTGAAACGAAACCTGACCCTCATGTTTCAAAAGTAGTTTATCCGAAATGTAGTGCATACACAAAATGAAATATAACCAGTATATCCCATATCGTGGGTGGTAATGAACTAGATACTCCCAGAGGGGATGGAACTCTAGCCCAAGTAGTGTACAGCTCATAGTCACATTATATGGTGCATTCAATGCATGTCATGACAAATTAAAATGCTCCATCAATAAACAATGAACAATAAATAACAATGAGCATTCTTTCAGACCTCTGAGGTGCCCAATTACCTACAGAGAATCATGTTGATCTGCAATTTGTCATACACAGTCAATACTGTATTTTTTTTTTATTATTTAAGTGTATCTGGTTTATTACAAACCTTTCACAATTTTACAAAGAGATCATATAGAAAAGAAAAAGGCAAAACAAAACAGCAAAATTAAAACATACATTGGAATAAAATAAGCCTCCAAATTTAGGCAAGCATTAATTGATTTGTGCTTTAAAAATTAAATATTACATATTTTTCCGAATATGCCAATTATAGCTAGCTAATTTACATTGTTTTCGCTATACCGGTCTAATGTTTTGAAAGTTTGTTCTAAAAATTTGACTGCTGCATAGTTTATTCTCAGTGTTCTACAGTCATATATTAAACTCCACCATTTATCAGACTCTAGGCCACATAGCTCCACAATATTGCTTTTTAAATACACATTTCGGATTTCTCTTAATTTTGTACAAAATAGCACCAAATGGCTAAGAGACTCTTCATTTCGTTTGCATAGTCTGCACTTTGTGAATGTTGGTTCTTTGGTGTATCTTGCCTTCATTGTTTTGTTTTGGAGAACATTGATTCTAAAACGTAATAATAGATCTCTTTGATGGAAGTTTGAGAATTTTCTCAAATAATCCGGTATTATGGACATCACACCACAGTTTGTTTTTAGGAGTGTGTGAGTTTTTGATGATCCTCTTTTTATTTCGGTACTGGACCAGTCCTCTGCCCATAACATTCTTTTAACAAGTTTTGGATTTTCATGTTAGAGTTTGTTTATCAAGGCCTATATCTTCAAGGATTCGGTCATTTTCTCTTTTCCAATCTTCGACTGCCTTTTCTGTAAAGTTGTTATTTTCACCAAATATTTCAAATTGGGGTGGCATGAAGTTACTCATTGTTTTTCTATATACATTAGCTTATTATATCTAATGTATACATGTAGAGCTGTCAAGCCAAGTTCATGGCGAATTACCGACATTGGAATGGCTTTCGGTATTGGTAGGATGTTTTTCCAAAATAGTCCTTCCAAAGCATTCCAGAAATCTTCTTTAATGTTCATGCAAGTTTCGCCACCATATATTAGTGTTGGTATTACTTTAAGTCTGTACAATGTAATTACATGTCAAAGGGAGAATTTCCTGTATCTTTTGTTGATGATATTTGCTTGTGCAATTAGTTGTTTTGTTTTCATCTTTAACATCTTTTTCCATGGCTCTTCATTTTTTGTTCCACTTAATTGAACACCCAGGTATCTTATTTCACTGCATGGCTTTATTTGCATCTTGTTCACAGCCCATTTCTCATTTTTGCCTTTTTTCCATCTTTTGTCACCAAATATCAGTATTTCGGACTTTTCTGCATTTATTTCTAAGTCCTTTACTTCTATGTATTTTTCAACCTGAATTAGGGCTCTTTGTAGGCCAACTTGAGTGTGATCTAATATAATCAGGTCGTCAGCGTATAGTAAATGACTGACCAGTTTACCGTTTAGTCTTTGTGGAAAAGTTCTGATGCCCAATGAATATTGCAGATCTTCAATGTAAAAGCAAAAGAGAGTGGCAGCTAACGTGCAGCCTTGTTTCAAGCCTTTTGTTGTTTTAATTTCGTTTGATAGGTTGCCACTTTGATCTAATTTAACTCTTATTGAAGTGTTAGCATATAATTCCATTATTGCTTTTAGGATGTCTATAAGCCATCCTTTTGTAGCTAATTTTTCCCACAGATGTTTTTGGTTTATGCTATCAAAAGCTTGGCGCAGGTCAATGCTGGCTGTGTACAATTTGTATTTATTTGTAAACGCTCTTTTTTCATCAATCCTAATATCAGGAGATTTAAGCTACACCCTACATTTTCGACAAAGCCCGACTGGCGTTTGTCGTATACGTTTGTTTCTTTAATCCACTTTTTTAATCATATTAGCAGGAGCGTAGCAAACATCTTTCCAACACAATCTAGCAAGGCGATCAGTCGGTAATTTTTTGGTTCCATCCGGTTTCCTTATTTAAAAATAGGAACAACGATGGCCGATTTCCATGATTTTGGAATTTGTCCACACTTGATAATCCTCTTAAACAACATTTCACAATAGATGGCCCATTTTTCAGGATCTTCTTTTAGCACTGCATTAGATAAGCCGTCTGGTCCTGGGGCTCTTGATATGCTTACTTTTTTGGATCAGTAATTTTACATCCTCATTGTCAAAGCTAATGTTCCATGTGCCGGCTTCTTTTTCTTTTTTGTCACTTAGCATATGCGGTTTTTCTATATCATTGAACAATTTTGTAAAATTATCAATCCAGCTAATCTCTGAGATGGGATTTATGAGTGCTGAAGCTGAATGTTTCTTGTTTAGAAGATCCCATAATGTTCTGCTATTAGTATTATTCACAGCTCTTTGCATGTCTTCAGTATCATGTTGTTATAATATCATTTTATGTGACTTCTGCCAATTTTTGTATTTTCTTTTTTCGGATAAATTCAATTCTATATTATAGGTGAAATATACATAGAGACATCATGCTGATTTCTAATGTATTGACTGTAATCCTATTTTCATGCAGATGCACTCACAATTCTCACTAGGAGGAAACCCTCACCTAGTGGCATGTTGACCCTAGAGAATGCAATTTCCACATTTCAATCTCATTTGCATATCAATCTGTATACATCTTCCCATGGGGTAGGTAATACAGTTTAATCTCTTAACATATTACAGGTGATATCCATCTTACATTTTCAAATGTAGATTGATCATTGTGATCTATACTCAACTACACATTAAATGAAACAGTTTAAACGAAAGTGTACACCCTCGAGGTGTACACTGTCTGACAGATTAATCCAAAACATTTCTCTCTGTAACAGACAGGTGTTGAAATCACTCCCCCTAGCGGGGCGTTTAACCACCTTTAATATTGTGAATTGCATCCATGCAATTGAGTGATTTAATGCTTTTGCAGCGTACATTAGACTTTTGTTCAGACCACCTCTCACAAGCTGTCCTTGCTGTTTGCCCTGCATACAGGAGCCCACATGGAACTTGATGATATATATAACACCAGTTGTCATGCAGGTGGTGTAATCCTGTAAGGAAATCACCTTTCCTGTTTGGGGATGAAAGATACCCTTTCCTTTTTAAACATTGTTGCAATGGCTACAAGTAAGGCAAGGGAATGTGCCTTTCTTTTGTGTACTCAAAACTGTTTTTCTATCTCTTAGTGGTCTCTCTGCCCAAACCAATTTGTCCCTTAGGTTCACCCCTCATTTGTAGGCCATCATAGGAGGTATAGGGAACAACCTAAGGAGTAAGGGATCATGGTGCAAAATGCACCAATTCTTTTTAAGTATGTTGCTAATTTGAGAGATGTGGAGATGTATAACAATGGTATCTCTGTATTTCTATGTCTAGGTTGTAATACCACAACTCTTTAGGAACTTGTGCAGATCGTGATAAAGCCTCTTGCAATCTGTCCTCATGATACCTGCTTCTGATGAATCTTCTGCTGAGATCTATACATACTTTATTAAGGACTTCTGGGTCTGAGATGATTCTTTTAAGTCTCAACATCTGACTCTAGAGGAGACTCTTGGTCATGGCTTTTGGATAAAAGCTTGCGTAGTGCTGTAAGTTGTTAACATCATTCGGTTTGTGATACATTGTAGTAATCACCCTGCCCTCTATAAGTGAAAGTTGAACATCCAAGAAATGTAGATCTGGTGTCCCTATTTCCAAAGTGAACTTAAAGGGAGGCCTCTTGGTTCTCTTGTTCAGATCCACTCCTAATGCCGAAAATGTCATCAATATACCTTCTCTGAACTAGGGGTGTAACGTTATAATGGTATACCATTATAGATACCGTGAACAGCTTAATTGAACTATAATCACCGTCACATTGTTTATACCCGTATACCGTTTTAGGGCCTGCAGCTTTTAAGTGAGCTTTTCAATCTGATTTGGAAAGGCTGCAGTAAGCAAGTGCTGCACATTCTGGATCTTGCACTGTGGATGTGACATTTGGCAGACACGAGCATAGGGAAAGTAAGGCCACATTAGTAAATGCAGCTTTGATGCTGTGCACGCTCTTTCTCTGTGATCAGTAGAGTCGGTTTAAAGATCACCTGATTTGTAGTTTTCCCACCAATTTGAAAGATGGGGGAACTACACATCCCAGAATTTAAAGGGTGGAATGAACTGGATGCCTGTCTGATGGTTTATGGTCATAATCTCGAGAAAAAAAAATCTCGAAAAAAAAAATCTAAAAAAAAGGCCGAAAAAAAAAAGTCGATTTTTTTAATGACGTTTTTTATTCGAAATGGTTCCCCCCCAACCCCCTTTTTTAATTTTTTTTTTTTACCATTTTATTTTTATCCCGGACCCCAAAATAAATATATAATTAAAAAAATATATTATTAAAAAAGGAGAAATTCTTTCGACCTTATTGTTAGTCGAGATTTTTTTTCGATATTTTGACTGACCACCCCGTCTGATGCATGTCCACAAAAAATTGTAGCTCTGTATACTGTATGAACAGTGCTTTGTGCTAGTATATAAAGTGCCCCCCCCCCCACTGTCCTCAGTGTAGATTTACACATTGGCACTAGAGTTGTTGCTTCGCATGATCCTTCACCTGCCTTCTGCATATGGCACTGGACTCACGCAGGCAGGACAGATTCTACATTCAATTTGAAGTATCCAGAGCAATGGGGGTGAGATATTTCTCAGGTCTATCCTCGATTTGTGACTCCACCCATGAAAGCATTCCTCCGTCTCAACTCACATGACAAGGGTCCTAATGCGCTCAGACCTGTGGAAAATGGTAATGATGGGGCTGTGGTGATGTGGTGGTCTAGGCAATATTTGTGCCGATATATGTATTTTAACTTTGTCATTTTCAAAAAGTTTTGTGCCACTATCTTCAAGAAGGTAAATGAACATGTATTGCAAAAATCAAGAAATAAATCAACAGTGCCCACTGAACGCTGTCCTGTTAGGATTACATGGTCAGTGGTGACTCCAACATCAGACCTTTATAATACACCAGGCAGATGGTAAACAAGCTATAGTGATTTGATCAATATGCAACCTTTCGGTGAGTGTGTGTTGGCTATGACATTTTGACAAAAGAAACACAATGACATGGGCTTTCAGACCTCACACAAGTGACTTTTCTCCCTTTTAATGGGATAAAGCTTTATCAAAACAAACTTCTTATGACTGATTGCAGTGAGGGGTCATGATGCCCATGCCATGTGGTTCCAAAATAATGCAGGTCGTGGCCGATTTTCAAAGCGATGACCTGTGACTGAGCAGCAAGCTCATTGCTCAAAATGTGCATTTTAACACTTCCACTAGTCACTTTCATTCAAAGCGATCAACGAGTGAGCCCCATGAAAGACCAAATCTGCAGCTGCCTAAGATTCCTGGAGGATCAGCTGAAAATTTGCAGAGATGAGTTTCAAAATGCTGGCAATTAAGAAAATGTTTGTTAAGATTAGTTAACTCCACCTGCTATACCGCGATAACCATGATATACCGTCAGTTGGCAAGAAGGTTATAATATCGACATAAAACCAATACCGTGACACCCCTACTCTGAATCAATATCTGGCTTGACCACACTGTATGCTCTAGTACAAAAGTTTTTTCAAAGACATACATGAATATATTGATATATGTTGGGGCCATTGCTGACCCCTTTGATGTTCTTGATGCCTGTGCTTAGAATTTACCCTGATATCGAAAGTAGTTGTTGAATAAAATGATGTTGATTAATTCAATAATGAATTGCCTATTACCTCTCACTATTTCAGAATTCGAAAGTAGCCATTCTATAGCCTCGATTCCCTCATTGTGGGAAATGGATGTGTATACGCTGCTCACATCCAGTGAGAAGAACAAACATTCTGAAGTCAATGCCTCAATCTCATTTATGCATTTAAGAAAAACTGTAGTGTCTCTCAAGTATGTAGGGATACCTTGGACAAGTGATTGTAGGATTCTGTCCACATAAATGGCTAGGGGATCAAAAATGCTCTCAGTCCCCACCACAATGGGTCTGAGTGGTTGTCTTGTCTGGTGTTAATGTATCTTCGGGAGCCCCTACAAAATCGGGGTGGTAGGGAATCAATTAATAAAAAAACTCCTAGTTCTCTCACTTATCCAATCACTCTATAATGCCTTATCCACTATAGTCTGTATCAAGGTTTGAATTGTATTAATGGGATTGTCGTCCAATACAATGTATGTGGACTCATCACTCAATAGTGTTAGGAAACTTTCATGGTAGTGAAATGTTATTTGGTACTTAGATGGTATTGCTGTTGTTTATGATTTGTTTAAATGTTTCATTCCTTATTTTGCTCTTATCGAATATCATGACCGACTGGAAACATTTGATTAGGCCAGGAAGGCTCTACGGTTCTGCCTCTCCCCTGCACTGATTTGGGTGGTGAACAGTAGAAGGTTCTAAATATGCTGGTGACACAGATTCGACAACTGATGGTTTTTGTTTCACTGATATTTGGTTCTGCACAAACATTTAGAAATCTTCTGAGACATGCTCACGGTAAACCACAGGACTCAGTTTGCAAACCTTTTGGCATGTTGACCATGTGGATTTATAATGAGGTGGATGACTATCACCATGGTAATATGCAAAAATATGTACGTAAGAAAAGGCTATATATAAGAGATTGGGTTTGTTTGTGACTACACTTCTCATATTTAGTTATGGCTTCATGTCAGGGCTGGCATTCCTCCCCTTCACCCGTATATATACTAAACAATTGACTTATGTGTAAACATTCTATACATTGATTAGGTTTGTACTAATTGATATTTATTTCATCTTTTGTATAGTATCTCTGTTTTGCAGTGTGACACAATACATTGGTAGCACACATAAAAACATTGCAGGATAATGTCATTTTCAAAAGAAATTATGATTTGACAGACATGCATGCAACCACCCTATCCTTCTCATCTAAGGAGGCCAGCAGAATTCTTTCTTTAATTGGCCGTGTAGATAGAACTGCAGACAGCAACGAAGAACCAGAATCATTAATTTGAAAGTTAAAGAGAGTGATTAGATGGGAAATATCTCAGAAATTACAAGTGGCCACTTTGGTTGAGCACTTAAAATCTCAGAAAATACCAAGGGGTGTGAGGGTATGTCTACAACCCACTTTGTGTAAAGACAGTGTAGAGTTTGTTAAGAAGCGGGATCACATTTTAAATAAGTGCTCCTTTGATTTGATTCTCCTCACTTTTGAGGAACTTTTAAAATCTCTGAATACAATTGAGAATGAGTTTGTTTAAAACTAATCTAGAACTTACCTCAACTTTGGAGGCTATGAACATGAAGCTTGCTTCTTACAAGCGGAATTTAGAACAAAGAAAGTTCAGAAATTGTAAACGGAATACATTTGACTATATGAATGAGATTTTGTATTCTTGGCACAGAGATACCACAATAGATTTCCTAATCCACATTCTGGCCATTCACGCTCAGACACTAGCAGTAATAGCAGTGTAGGGGACTTGATCCCGGTTGACAACTTCAGACAAGGAACAGTCACAAATAATTTGACACTTCCTTTAGGGACACCTCTGTCAATAATCCCGGGGACTAGTACTGTACTTACCCATCCAGAAACTGTCCCTTTTTTAGAAGAAAGTGGAAAACAAGGTGAGGCAAAAATACCAACACGTCAAAGAAACAAATAACAGCTAAAGAAAATATTATGATTAACATATCTAGCAAACCGTTGACTGTTGGACAATTAGAAGTCCTCAACCAAGGACTCTTGTTTGTCCCCACATCCAATACTACCCTTTTGATGAGAAGATCAATCTACA
The DNA here is from genome assembly GCF_040938575.1 of Ambystoma mexicanum. Taxonomy (NCBI): domain Eukaryota; kingdom Metazoa; phylum Chordata; class Amphibia; order Caudata; family Ambystomatidae; genus Ambystoma; species Ambystoma mexicanum. The sequence goes on along the minus strand of NC_090928.1, from coordinate 315,412,761 downwards.
CAGGCTGCTATGTAAAATTTGACTGAAAATATTTTTCAAGACACAACCTACAATGGAGGAACCCTCTGGCTCCTATGATAAACTTGAAATGAGACCCAAAGCAAGTTTGACCCACACATTCAAAACCCTGTTTTTAATATGTTCGAGAAGAAAGTTGAGATAGAATTAAAGAAAGTTAACTAACAGAAGAAATCACCTTATAACATGAAGAATTCCCGGTTGAAAAAAATAGAGATTAGTGAGGGATGAACATTTAACTCTCAAATCAGCAGATAAAGGAGGTGCAATATTTATTTTGATTCAGAATACTACTATGAAAGATGCCTGACACTATTGAGTGATGAGTCCACATACATTGTATTTTACCACAATTCCATCAATGAAATTAAAACCTTGATACAGACTATAGTGGACAAGGCGTTTGAGAGTGATTGGATAAGTGAGAGAACTAGGATTTTTTTTGCCAAACAGCATTATTCTCTGTAATGATTTGGGCACCTCAGAGGTCCGATAGAATGCTCATTATTGTTTTTTGTTCATTGTTTATTTATGCAGCATTTTAACTTGTCATGACATGCGTTGAATACACTGTATAATGTGGGCGTTGTGACTGCATGGGCTGGAGTTGCATCCCCTTGGGGAATATCTAGTCTATTACTACCCACTATATGGGATATACTGTTTGTATTTCATTTTGTGTATGCACTACATTTCAGATAGACTACTTTTGAAACATGAGAGTCCGGTTTCGTTTCGAGTTACTGCGTAGGAAATTTCTTTTTGAATGCATTTTTACAACTATTTTACCTTGACATTCGATGTAATCTACATTGGTTTGGTTCCACAATATATAATATGTAGAATGCACTCTGGTTTAGTTGAAATTCAACATGGTATTACTCTGTTTAATAATGGCTGCCACATTAGTAAAGGATGGAGAACACAACTAGAGTTACGGACTCACATGACATGAGTAGGCTCACGTGAATATTCTAGGAAGTACTTTTTCTGCAAGGTTTAGGGAGAGAATATAGAGGTTTATATGGTACTATCACGATTTGATGTATATAAATTGTGGCAATTGGATGAAGCGAGGCTAGAAACTTAGGTAGGAATTCTAAACAGTTCAAAAACTCTTTCTGTTGTTATAGAATTCTCATCTCGGGTTACCTATCTGTGTGCTGGGATTATTGAAGACTTCGGGAAAGAGCCTCTACCACATTATACAGTCTGAGTTTATGGGAATTTCTTTGAAGGCTCAGGTGAGCTTGTATCCTATATTAATAGTGTATTTTTAACATTACATAGATGTTATTGCTGTTGTTGACCATTTTTCTACATTTTTCATTCAATAGTTTGCTCTTATCAACTATCATGACCGGCTGAAAACAGTTGTTTAGGCCTGGTAGGCTCTATGGTTCTGCCTCTCTCCCACACTGATTTGGATGGTGAACAGTAGAAGGTTCTAAATATACTGGGGACACAGTTTAGATGACTGTTAGTTTCTTGTTTCACTGATATTTGGTTCTGCACAAGCATTTGCAAATCTTCTGAGACATGCTCACGGTATACCATAGGACTTAGTTTGTTAACCTTTTGGCATGTTGACAGCGTGGATTTACAATGAGGTGGATGACTATCACCATGGTAATATGCAAAAGTATGAACATAATAAAAATGTTACTTGAACATGAAAATATTGATGAATAAAGAAAATTGAAAGATAGAAATGGATTTCTGATTATTGGAAGTATTGAGTATTGACTTTAAATTTGCTAACTAAAAATATACATTTGGCTGATAAATCAGCACTAAGGTGTGCAGTGGACGGGAGTGTACATAGATTTGACACTATATTTAGTTACGGTGTCGTGTCAGGGCTGGTATTCCTCCCGTGCAAACATATATCTAATAAATAATTGACTTATTTGTATATATTCTTTAAATTGATTAGGTGTGCAGGAACAGCCTCAGATGAGAACAGTGATGCAGAGCCACAGCCTGAACATTGCAGTTTGAAAGTTTTTTCGCCCTCCACTCTGCTCTTTTCAATGTTTTTATTCTATTCTCTTATCCTCTCCCTTCCCCTTCTCTCTCTCTCCTTCCCTCTCCCCTACTTTTTTCTGTGCACCTACTCTATCAGAATTGTCCATGGACCTAGTATGATGGTAACAAATTTTTGTCTCCCCCCCATTACTTATTATCCCCTCGTCCCCCCCAACACTATCTGAAATGTCATCAGGCTTAGTACGATAGTCGCTTGTTTTATTCCTCTCCCTCCTGTCTCCTCCCCTCTCCCTTACCTTGTGTAATTCTCCGGCTCTAACAGAAATGTCGTCAGGCCTAGTACGGTAGTTGCCTGTCTGTTCCCATTTCCTTCCTATCTGTGTCTTAGCACCTGCACTATCTGAAATGTTGATAGGCCGAGTACAATAGTTAATTTCACATTCTTGTTGTTCATGGCCTGTAAGAATGTTTTGTATTTTCCCTTGGTCCCTCCCTTGTCATGAAGTGCTTTCAAAAACATTGTGTATAGGCGCTATATAAATAAACTATCATATCATATCACTAATTGACATTTATCTCACACCTATTGTTGGCAGAGTCTGAGTTTGCTAACATTCTACCCCTGCTGAAATTCTGAGCCTCATTTTCCCTACATATACGCTTGACAATAAGAAAGCTCCTACACTGCAGTCACTATCAAAACATCACTCTACTTGCCCAAGAAACTCACCATCTCTAAGGGCTAGTGCACCACCAGAAGCCACAACATCACCTTGCTGGAAACAAAGAATTTTAAGAGGGAAACAACAGGAATCGGGCCTTTTATTGCTATGCACCCTGTCTCTGAAACAAGTTATCAACAGAGATAAGGCTGGCCCCATCCATCCTTCACTTCAGGAAGGACTTGAAGACCTTAGTCCTTAAATAACATCTCGCCAATCGCTGATTGCTTGACTCAACCCTATTTATCCCATCTTTAGTTCCCTTTCCCTTGCTCCCCTTAGCTTTCTGTTGTCATTTCTTCTTTCATGTATTACTGGTTGCTGCTGCTTCTGTATGGAAGCCCAGAATGGTATTATTGGAATTGAGTGGGGTTCGGTGAAGAACGCAAGGTTAATGTCAGTTGGGGACAGTGAGAGCAGAGGGCGGTGGATACAGAGGGAGCACCGGGCCGTCGAAAATAAAGACACTTAAATTGTTGATGACTCAACTTCACTTTATTTGCTGATTACTACACTTTCCCTACTCCTTTGCAACATCAGCACCCTACTTGAAATGCCATTGTTGTGTTTGCTTGTGCAATGCTCTGTTGCTTACCAGCTAGGTTTGTGCATCATAAATCCAACACATACAATGAGGAACATCAAGGACATAGTGGCTGAACACGGAAGTTAGACAATACCGATAGGTAGGCATTGATTCTTGCGGTTGTTGTCTTGTGATATATCTGATGGTTGCCCAGGTAGCCATAGGTGAGTTTGTTGGGTGAGAGATGTGCCCTATTTCTAAGTTTAATGATTCAACTGGTGGCCTTGTGGGATTTTCATAGTAGCTCTGATTTGGTGGATGCTACAGGAGGTATCTGGAAATTATGGATCTTAGAGGTCTTCTAAAGTGAAGAAGTGAGATTCCTGTAGTGTTGACTGGATTTGCTATAACATCTACCCTTGCTTTTCTTCTCCTTTCAGCCATTCTGATTTTTGTGGGTCTTACTGAACTGCAGGTTATGATGGAGAAGTTGAAAGGGCCTATGGGTGGGAATCAAAAACATTTAGTGGGCGATGTTTACCTTCATGTTTTACTCACAGATTATGCACTGTGTTGAACTTGTTTGGAAACTCTAGTTGAGGTTGAACTTTTAGATGTACCTCGTGTCAGTTGTCACAGATTCCGATAATATGTTGCAAACAACTTGGATTTAATCTATTTTTCCAATGGACTCACTGGCAGAATGGGGTTAGCTCTGATTATGCCAGAGAAGGTTTTTGTGGTAGGCGCTGAATTAATGATATTTTGAAAAGACCTGGCGTGGAATAGTTTCAATGAAGGTGTAGTGAATTGAGCTATAAGACTATGAGACAAAAAGACATGATCAACTGTGCCTTTGTAATGTGTTTGTTGTGAAGATGATCATATTAATTTAGCTATGACAGAGACACCACTATACAACTAGCAAAGTAACTTGGCTTTGCAATGAAGATACCATTAGGACACTGAATAGAAATAGCTACGTGGTTGCTGTACTGGTGGAACAAGGCATTATTTTAGCTATGCAGAGAGTAAGGTTAGCAGTGTAATGATCGAGAGAAGAGTTGATCAGGTACTACAAGGGACACACTGGCAACACAAAGAAAATAGTATCACCATCCAAGGGATAGACTAGTATCATACAGCCTGTTTAGCCATGTAGTAGGTGTACAGGTGGCACAGCGAGACTCATTGCGGGTTTGCCGGTATTCCGGCAGTAAATCGTCTGGAATACCGGCAAATGGAACCACCAATACCGCCACTTGGTTAGGCAGAATTAGCACTGGAGATGGTAATACCACATGATTACAAGGGGCGGTTTGCCAGTGTAAATCCCAATTTAATGGACTCCATAGCTTGAAGCTGGAGGTAACTTCTCCACTTAACCTTAATGAATCGCCAGTATTACCATCAGTAATACCGGCAGTGGGAATACCAACAAACTTGTAGTTTGGCATTGTGGGAAAAATGGAGGCAAACGGTATTACCTTTTTTCCCACACTGCCAAACTTGTAATGGCCCAAGCCAATGCAACTAAGCAAAAGATGATTTAGTAGCGTGAGCAAGCATGGGTGGAATTAATTCATCAATCTTTTACAATGGATACAATTATATCAAATCTATAGGGCCATTTAAACTAGTTTTGCAAATAATATATTTGCGGCACTGTAAGTGGGGTCTTCTAGCATTGTACTCAATGGGATAATGAGTCAGACAAGTTTGGTAATGTACCCAATGGCAACACGCTGAGTTGGAAAAGTTATGCTTTACATGTGCAAGTGAACAGTAATACTCAAATGAAAATGAAGCATGATTTGGTCTGAGCATAGCTGGTACAGTATTCATGTAGTATTGCTATGCCACAGATAGGCAGTTAACATGATACATTAGTCCACTAGGTAATTGGTGCGCAGATAATATACTGAGTCAATCTCACTACGGTATAGACAAGTAGCACACTGGGATACTGCAGATATTCAAAGGTTATGCAGTCAGCACACTGATTTAATCTAGCTATACTGTTGGTATGTGAGCAGCACCTGAAATTAATTAGGGTTTTCTATGCTATTTGTATGCATATAGCACACTGAGTCATTCTAGCTGTGCGCTAGGTGTGCCGGTAGCAATATGCCAGCTATGCGATAGGTATGCAGGCAACAGAACTGAAAGTGATCAGTCTGTTCTATGTTGTAGATATGCAGGTAACACACTGAGTTAATCTTTTACTTTACTTTACTTTAATAGATTTATAATGTGCAGCAATTAACCCATAGGCATGATGGCACGGACAAGACAGCACGACAAAAAAACAAGTAGAAGATGGCAGCAAGGAGAAGTCATAGACTAAAGCGGGAGAGGACCTTAATCAAACAGCCAGGTTTTAAGCTTTCCTTTGAAGAGTTTAAGTTTGGTTTCCAGCCTGAGGACTAACAGCAAGCGGTTCCAGGCTGTCAGAGCTGCTATGGCAAAAGCTCCTTTTTCGGCTTTCCTGGATTTGCTTCTCAGAATCATTAGCGTTTTGGTCCCCTGCGACCTAAGAGATCGTGAAGTGCTCTTAGGCAATATAAGTTCATTCAAAAAGCAGGGAATAATACCCAAGCGACTCTTAAAGGTAATGAGTAGTAGGCGATACTGGATTCTGTCCTCCACATGGAGCCAGTGTAAAGCTCTTCTGGCAGGTGTGACATGGTCATGTCTGGTCAGACCTGCAACCACTCTCACTGCTCCATTCTGGATAACTTGCAGTCTATTTAATTCTGTTTTACTAATACTGGTCAACAAACTGCAACAGTAATCCATTTTGGTTCCCACTATGGCTCTAGCCAGAGTTCTGCATGTGCCTGGGAGTTCACGGGTCGTAGGTGTGCGAAAAATTTTAAATAGTAAGCCGCACCCGATACCACACTTCCCACATGAGCATTCATAGAAAGGTGTTGGTCTAGGATCACCCCTAATGACTTCACTTTCTTGAGGGTGTTAAATTTGACTTCACCAAGCTGGAAGTTGCTGTACCTGGGATCCAACTTGGAGATCTGGCTTGGAGTACCCACAATCATGAGCTCAGTTTTGGCTCTGTTAAGTGCAAGACCATTTTGCACCATCCAATTCTCGATACGCCTGTAGGCATTATTATGCACTCTTCATCTTGTGTATGGTTTCCGGTCAGAGGGATGATACATTACATGTCATCCGCAGAGTTGGTAAACCAGATGTTTTCTTGCACCAACATGGAGAAGAAGGGAACACTAAAGATGTTATGAAAGCAGGGCAAAAGGCTTGCTCCCTTCAGGACTCCATATTCGATTGGAATTGTATCTGCTTCAGCTATGTCCGAACAGACGCAACTGACCTGATTCTTAAGAAAGGAAGCTACCCACCACAAAGCTTCTGGGGAGAATGCTGCCACTTTTTCTAGCCTGGTGACCAACAATGTGTGGGAACCTGGTCGAATGCGGCTGAATGGTCCAGCATTATAAGCATGGTGGCCTCTCCCTTATCCGTATTGGATAGAAGCCTGGATTTGAGTTCCAGCAGGGCTGTTTGGATGCTATGCCCTGCTCTGAAACCTGATTGACAACAGTTTAAAAGGGGGTGGCTTTCTATATGTTTAGCTATTTGTATATATGCGACCCTGTCCAAGATTTTCATCAGAAAGGCAGAGTTCGTGATAGGCCTGTAGTTCAGTGGGTCCTCTTTGGGGAGGCTGAGTTTTTTCAATAGAGGTGTCACCCATAATCGTTTGAGTACATCATGCACCATGCACTCTCTGAAAGATGCATTCACAAACTGGAAAATTGCCGCTAACAGTGTAGGGGAGCATGTTTTGATGATGATAGCGGAAAACGGGTCACCCCTGCAGCTGGTTGTTTTCAAATGTTTCACTACCAGTGTCAATTGATTGCTGAAAATGAGAATTCAGATATCGTGGGATATCTGCTATGGCCTTCAGTGGTGGTAATTTTCCTGTGTGAGTTGACCTTTTTCTGACTTATGTTGACTTTGATACCCTGAGGTTTAGTACTCATGGCATCCTGAATAGCCTGGCACCATGTTTTATCTTTCACTACTTCATCGACCTCAAGGGTAGGTGTAAGTTCTTGCTCTTTGAGAATTTTAAAGATTTAAAGAGCTCTCTGGCCTTCGACCTAGCTGCAGTGATCCTGTCATTAAAGAAATTCTTCTTAGCCTCCAGTATGGCGGCTTTATATGATCTAGCCGCCACTCGGTAGGCAAGAAGCAGATCCGGAGAATGGTTAACTTTACAGCTATAATAATGTTTACGCATAAGCACTTTTCTGTTTGCGTAACTCAGGTGCCAACCAGGGTTTATTGGGGGGAGCTAGTTTGTGTTTTCTCAGTTTCTCTGGGGCTAGCTGATTAGTGTAATCCTCGAAGGTTTACATAAGGTTAGTACCAAGCTCCTGAGCTGAGTTTATTTAATTAGTCAGGTGAGTGATCAAAGCATGTAGTAAGTAGGCAGGTAACACACTGAGTTAATTTGGTTATGTAGTAGGTAGTCAAGTAACAAAGAAATTAATGTAGCTGTGCAATAAGTATACAGGTTATTGAACTGAGTGAATGTACGTATACAGTCAGCACAACTGAACATAATGAGGTTTTGTTATGACATGTGTAGGTCGGTAATCAGGCTTTGCTGTGCAATACGTGGTTGGTAACAATCTAAATTAACGTAGCTATGCCAATCGGTAGGCAGAAAGACGCAACTGAAAAAAAAGAATTTGCACTGCAACATGTAGACATGTAAACACAACTGGAAATAATTAGATTTGTTTTGCAATATGTGGCAGGTAACATACTGAATTAATGTAGGTATGCAAAAGGTATAGCAGTGGAATTTGGAAAACTATGGGAATTTAAGGTGTGGATTTTCCGGGAGTGGAGGTTGAGTGTTCTTTTTGCAGTGACATGATTAGGACACTGGATGAACTGGCAAACAGAATGCACCCTTTGACTAGACACTTTGTCAGCTGCCTTGGAAAGGCTGTCCTGGGGTGCTTTCATAAGTGA